>NC_047528.1:51605143-56605143 GCF_012275295.1 Melopsittacus undulatus | reverse complement strand
ACAAAATGTGTGGCTAAACGTTCAACTCTTGTGTACAATGGCCACAGCCTAACTGAAAGTAAGATTTTATCACTGGCATTAAAAATGGCATGTATAATCTTAAAGAGCAAAAAGGAGGGTTCAAATAGTGTTGGGTTGCCCCTTCATGACCAGACTCTCCGGAATTTTTGAGAGTCCCTTACATAGGGAAAAGACACGTACAGTAGCTGACGAAAATATTTTTACAGATACTGTCAAAGGTGAGGCTGCACAGAGGTAGCTGAATTCTTTTTATTGCAGCCAGTGTTGGAATGTACCTGCCAGAAACAGGAATGCTTTCTTCATTTAGTCTGATTTATCATTACAAGAACTAACAGAGCTCCTTCATGGAGCTTAGCTCTGGCACATGTCCAGCAAAGTTACACAACTTGCTTAACACTACAAAGGATATAATGCTTCTATATATCCTTAAAATAATGCTCACCATTTTTCACAGCATTGTACCAGAATCAATGAATTAATACTGACAACATACAGGGACAAAGGAGATTTTATTTTTTTTCCAGTAGAATAGAGAGAATAGGAGCTGTATTTTGAAAGCCACTCATGGCTCAGAAATTTTAGGTAGGTACCTAAGGTACAGTTTAGAAACTGAACTGAATTTATTGGAAGGGGTGGTAGGCACCTAAATACCTTTGCAGTGTGCTGGCCATAAACAACTGGGTTCTTAGGCACAGATTTAGGCATGAGCTGCTCCCTCCTCACACCCATCTGCTGGATGACTTGCACTCTACTTAATTTAGATGAGTGCTATCCTTTTCTCCCCTTAGGGCTCACGAGAATTTCCCTGGTTATTTGCCCTGTGTAGGCAGCTCTGCTTTTAAGTATCTGTGGAGTAGCCGCTTTCTCTAAGACCCTTTCACTGTGGGTCCATAGTAAATTGGTATCAAATTAGGAGCTGGGTTAAGTAGACACTGTTGGCCACCTTCCACATCCTTTTTGTATATTGCATGTGTGTGTGCAGAGGGAATGTTAGTCTTACGCAAGCAATGATAATGCAATACAATGTACTCCATGACTTGCTTACACTTCACCTTGATTCTCCCTCCATGCTTAACTCTAGCAACCTCATATGTAATTTTTCTTATCTTTATGCAGTAACTGAGAATTTGCATTCAGAAAGTTATTGAAGTACCTAAAACTACTGTTGCTTTAATTCTTTTGATACTAGCAGGATTTAGAAGGCTTATTAAAAGCTGGATGTTTGACTGTGTTTGTAAATCTGAGTGTTGGTAAGCGGTTAACAGCCATCTCTGTGAGAAAAAGAAAAGATTTATGAGTGTTTTTTAGGCAATGTGAGTGAATAGTTTGAGTGCTCTGAGAGTCCTAATATTACTGCACAGGCATTAATCTGATTTCACTTTTCAGTGTGGATTTCTATTCATAAATACATTAGATAATCAGCAAATCAAGCTCTGAATACTATATTAGTTTAGAGCACAAACTAGGAGCAACATGAAAAATGAACACGCTTTTTGCTTGAACTTATGTATGTAACCATATTAAGATGTTGAATATTTCAAAGGCTGAAAGTATTTATAGCTTTTGACTTTTAACCATATTATATCCTCTGTTTTTTTTCTTGTCCTCAGAAAATGTCAAGTGGGGTTGTGTGGAACTGAAAGAGACCAATCTCTGGAGAACATCCATCTTTACACAAAGCTGCAGGCATAAAAGCAGCTGCAAAAGCAAGTTCAGTCTGAAAATGAAACCATTTTCTCTAGAAAAATTAACATGAAACTTAGGAAGGACTTAGCTGAAATTATCATGCTTTTAGAAAGTGTACTTTAATAGTATTTGCAGTCAAATTAAATCTGTGATGCAGGTTTTAGTCTTAAAACTTTGTATTGCCTTTTCCTAGAGTGGGCATATTTATGTTAAAAAAAAACAGTCCGAATAAGCACTCTGTTCCTGAAAATTATGATCTGCCTAGTAAGCTTGAATATCTTTGTAAATTCAGTTCATTCTTTTAAGAAGAGTATATAAATGCTCTGAGCAGGAAGTTTTTTCAAAGATGTAACTCAACTCCAAAGGACTGTATCTAACTTATCTCAGTATAAAAGAGCCCAGAACTGAGGCTTGTTTTGTAATGCCTGCCCATAGTGCAGGTGACTATTTGAGCTGTGAAAGCTCTTATTATAAAACCTGCACCCACACATTCTGTAAGCTTAGCCAGGTTTATCAAAAGGTTAATTGAAGTTGTGAATCTTTCAAGTAAACCTATGGCTAATTTTGAGAGAATCTTGACTGATTTATGGTTACATGTATCTGACATGCCAAGGTTCACTTTTTTTTCTTACTGTGTTACACTTGGAGTTATTTTGGTTTATTTGAACCTGGAACTCAGACTGAGTTTCTTGAGAGACAACCCCCCAGAAACTAAAACCAAGGACACTGATAAAAATCTGAGGATGGAAATCGCTGAGTTTCAGACACGTCTGGTTGCAGCAAAGCCTCCTTTTCAGTCCCTTTGAAATCCTGCAGTCTGCTCTGAGAATAAAACTGAAGTGTGTTTAAGGGAGTTTGGCTGAGTGGAATGATTGACCTTTGAGAAGATAAGGGCAGAAGAAGCAAACAAATTCAGTTTTTTAAGAGGGGATGCAAAATAGCTGTATATGCTCCATATCATACTGTAAGATACGGTTTCTTCCTAACTTCCCCTGGCACAGCTCTTTAGGAAAACTCAGAACATGGTGCATCTTTGGATGGAAACACTATGTCTAGGATATAGTTATGTCCTATGTAAGCCTGGCTGCCATAGCGAATAAACACAGGTGTGCAACTGTAATATGCAACAGGCCTAGATCCACTGGTGTCTGTTGACAATTTGTCTTCCTTGGTCTTGGTGTAACGCCATGCTTGCTTCAGACCTGGACAGGTCATCTGGAAGCAGGTAGAGGGTCTACATGGCCACAAGAGATGCCATGTTGTGTTGGTGTTGCTAGCCTTTCACCCTTCACATAAATCCAAGTCTTCAGTGCTCTCAGCTGAGAATGAACCTGGGCCTCTGTGAAACTGGAGATGACTCCCTTACAGAACCAGCAGTGAGGCTGAGCTTCCACCACAGAGCAGGTCAAAGTACCTCAGGCTCTGCTCCCTCCCTGGAAGGGGAAGGTGAAATGCATCTCTCATTTTTTTTTCCCCAACATAGATATATCTGGCCCTCCTGGGCAGTAAGAATTGCTCTCAGTGTTTGCAGCTCAACATAGCTTTGGTTGGGCTTCTGCTCTGAATTGCTCTCTGAGTAATCTCTCTCTGCCCCTTGATGATATGAGGATCCCAGGGAGACCTGTGTTTCTACATAAGTATCCAAATAGCATGCCTGGAGAGAGGTAGTCTCATCATCCTCCACTGCTTTAGTCTGTTACATAGTTTTACATAATTTTGTTTCACTACTTAAGCAGATTAAACAGATAATAATGACCTTGAAGTCAGGTATGATGACATTCACATTAAATTTCAGCCTCATGCCCTGAACTCAGCTCAGTCTATAAAAGGCACAAGTGAATATATATACAATATGGAGTCTATTGTTTCCTGTCATCTGGAATATGATTTTTATTGTTCTAGGTGATTGCTTTTTATGTCTAGCTTGAAATAGAGTTCTTGTAATCGTACTGTTTACTTCTCTGGAGAAGACAGTTTGTTTTCCTATTCTCTTTTGAAATTTAATGAATTCTGTCATAAAACATGAGGAGCTGAATAGAAAAGACCTGCTTATGGGAAAGATTCTTCTGGCTGTATAGGTCCCCACAGTCTTTCCCTGCAGCAGCATCAAAATATAAATATCAAGAAGAAGCCATGGCATAGAGAAAATAATTACTAATTATTAAATAACTCCTACTTCTAAATCAAGTACTTTTTACCAAAAGTAAGCTGGCTTTATGACAATCTATTTTTGGTAACTGTGATAGTACAAAGAAAGGAAAAAGATAAGACTAGTTAATTTATTAAGAGTGTTATAAACACAGCTAGCAGATAGTTAAATGTTGACATTATCTTTCACAGGATGAGCAAATGTCAGCTATATAATGAAATGAAAGCGAACTATGTTCCAACCTGTGCTTAAATATTTGGAAAGGAACACCTTCATGATTTTCTTAATGTGCTTTGTTAATTAAGTCGGTGGGACGTGTGCTCCCAGGTCTCACAGGCATCACTGAAAGTGTCCCGCTACATCAAACTGGCAAACTTTATTTATGTGGTTCAAAAAGAGTACCAAATGCACCCTGTTATCCAAGAACCCTGCCAGTTGTTTAAAGCTACAAAACTAAATAACGGTCTCATATGCTTGTGATGGAACACATGTTCCATCCAGCTCTACACCGTTCCTCTTTTTGTCCACCTCAAATGTCTGTCAAAACAAGTAGAGTCTGCAGGGCCACCTCAGAGGCACCATGTCTCAGGTGCCTCCCAAAGGCAGGGAAAGCACGCTCATGTGTCAATAGCAGGGTGAATAGATGACAGAAGGTAGCTGTGGGTGATGTGGGGCAGTGTGATAGACCTGAAACGAGGCAGGCTTCGCACTTCTGAAGACTGAGGAAGCTCTAAAGGACTGTGGAATGGATGTGGTACATTATGGTGTCAGGAGAGACATAACAAGGGCAGGCCATGGCACTGTAGAGATTGTCTTAAAGTGCAGGTACAGATAAGTTTCATCAGCCAGGGAGGTTTACCCTGGGTGCTAACAGAGCCTCGTATCTCTGACTTTTCAAGAGTCCTATGCAAATTACAAGCTTTTGTTTTTCTGATTACAACGGAGGGACCATTGAACTAAGCAGACCTTTCCTAATCTTGCAACTCTGTGCATTGAAAACTCAGTATTGTTTCTGATACATGGTCTGTATGATGAGTCCACACACGATTCTAAGGGCACAGATAACTGTAAGTTCAATTTGAAAATCCCTGGGCTCTCGAACATGGTATCTTGGTTGCATTTTTCATTCTGTATCACATACTGTTTGGTAAAGTCAAAATATTTGAACTAACCTCTGTCACAGCAGCCAAGTAACTAACAGCTATAAGGTGTCAACATTTGTGTGGATATGAGATAGAATAATAGAAACACAGAAAAACTAAATATGACATGAAATGTTCTACCAATGGCTCTTTTTTTTTTTGTTGCAGCAGCCATCCTCACCTTTGCCTGGATGACCTGAGAAAGAAGGTGTAGGGGAAACTGCCCACTCTTTGATCTCTCTGCATGGAAGATTATCAACTGCACTGTAGGTGTGGGATCACTATACCAATGAATTAAAAGTGTCTGAAAATGTTCCCAGGCTCTAACTGCTGGACCAAGAAACAGACCATGTTCCTGCTTATAAATTCCATCCTTCTCTGAAATTAAGTGAGTGCGTGAAAAAGTGCCTGTTGGAAATGATCCCAGGAATATTTATACTCCCAAGCTGGTTTGGGAAATATTTGAAAGAGTGCTGGATGGCATGTGTGCCAAAAGTATGCCAGGAAATGGTCTGACAATTTAGGGCATGTCTATATTAGGGAAAAGGCCCAATAAGAACAGATCTGTGGAAGAAAACATCTGGTGCTGAGGATCACATCTACACTGACATTCAAACTCTTTCTATTTCAGTGTTTTACTGTTGCCTAGATCTAGCCTGCTCTTGCAGACAGAATGTCCATTAGCAGTCAAAGTGCATTAGATGCTCTCTGAGACTGCTATTCCAAGTTTATTTTTATCTGCAAGGAATTCATTTTGTGTGTTCCAAATGTGATGTGAAACAAAGTGCAGGAAGTGGGAACTACTGGGATATTTGCTGCAGTAGTGCCTTCTGATCTGAACTAAAATGCTACCACAGATACACCCAGAGGCAACTGTGTTCCAGTGTCTGAGAACATTCCCAATCGCAATTTAATTTACCAGTTCACCCAGTTCAATTGCACATAAAAATTACGTGAGGGTTTGGCATGCTAAGTGGAAATTGGCTTTAAAATTTTATTGTTCGAATTGAGTAAATCTTTGCTGAATGTTTGAGCTATCATTCTTCAAGTGCCTAGAATAAATTTGGGAAATTTTGCAAGTGGACTCAAAGGACACAACTATTATATATAGACTGTGTTCACAAAGTGTTTTAAATATGGCTTGCTAACACATCTGAGAAGGGAAAAGAAAGGAGGGTAGGGGGAGAGAGAGAGAGAGAGAGAGGCTGTGAATGTTAAAGGAAAGAGAAAGGCCTAAACAGGGCTTCTTCTTATAGATTAGAAAAATCTTCATAGTAAATTTACAACCAAAATTTCCAGTCCTGACTAAAGCGAGTGATGTTTGGCATGCTGTATCTGTAGGTTGTGAGCTTTAATTACACCACATTATGTTTCACTGTAAGATCTGGACAACAGTTGCCTTTAGGTTGGAATCCAAACTGATAAGGTGCTTTTATCACTCTACAGTACATCAGGCATAGTTTGCAAGGAGCACATAGTCGTCTTCTATACCAACCTGCCTATTCTAGTTGAAGTTGCCTCCAGGGAACAGATACCAGAAACCTTACGTTTAGAACACTTGAAAAGAAAGATTCCTGGCAAATGTGATGGCATAAGTGGTATTTAAAGAAGAGCTGTGTAATATAGTACCTAAATCATTTTATAGTCCCATTGCTATTTTAGTATGCTGGTAGGATATCTGAACCACTTGCTCTTGACTTGTACCTTGTCTGTAATGATGTTATGCATAATGCAGCAAAAGGAATTCTTCATTCCTGAGCAGGGAAACAGAACTGAACAGAAGTGCTTTTTACAGCTCATCTCTTATGGATCAAAGCAAACCTCAAGCTTGCCTTATCATGTAAGTGAGGTTAGCGTCTTTGAGCTTCACTGTTACAGTTACACATGCTTACCTCATATTTTTTGCTATGTTTATGTTATAGATTGCACAGGCTTGATTTCTGCTGTTAAGTTAGATGTTGAACGTGTCTATTAAACCTGCATATTTTCAGGGCTTCCTGATGAAATATATGCAGAAATGATTAAAAAATGTGTAGGTATTTATGTCGTGCTAAAACTAGCTAAATAATAATAATAAAAAATTAAAATCTCATACCAGAAATAATTCTGGGGAAAAAAATCCCAATAATCGGATTTTTTTTTTGTATACACATTATATTTTTCTTTCTTTATTTGTTAAATATGCCTTAAAAAAAGTATAGATGTGAAGCTGAAAGTTGGAAAATGGATCCTTATTGTGGTCATACAGTTAAAATGAATGAGATATTTTGTTGTTTACTACACATACATTTCCATCTGAAGCATTTTATACCTTCACTGTATATTGTGCACGTGAAGTACAAATCATGTAAGTGAGAGGGTAACTGCTTTTCAGTGCTAATCAACCAATAAATGCTGTTTTCGAAACAAACAAAAAGGCACAGTAATGTTTGACCTTTTGGTGGTGATCTAGTACATAATGTCTCTGGACTGCATTGCTTGTGTCATTTAGATTTCAAGATTTTTAGGGTAAAATGTGTATTCCATCTGGGTTTTTTGTCTTGCTGAACAGTTTGACAATTTCTACTAAATCATAATAATTAGAGCAACAAAAACTGCAATTGTTGTCTTATAAATTCCATCCAAAATATTGTCCCACCAACCTTCCACCATGGAATAGTCAATACGTACCTTCTTAGTTGAAGAGCACTGTAACAGCCAAGAAACTCCTTATTCTTAGTCATGCATTTCCCCCTTCCCATCAAATCTATATTCTGTTCTTGTAAGACAACAGTTTAACTGGTTGGGTGATTGTGCTGCTGTTGGCTTCCTAGATTTCTAGTCTACAGCTTCTAGTATTTTGCTAGTTCAGCATTACTTCAAAAGAACACTATTTTCTAGAAAAAAATGCCTAAGAAAGGATCCTGGAAATGCACTCTGGGCATATTTATGTATTCAGCTATGCTCTACTTTAATCTGTTGTTTCTTGTAAACCAAAAAGGTATGAGTCAGTTCTTGTCCTAAAGACATGCAACTATGTCAGAAATTCAGGCAGAATTGTGGTAATAAATCAGAAATTACGTTAAAATATGGATCCAGCTCTGAGACTGGAGCTGGCATTCTTCCTGCTGGATTTGGTCTCATGGGCAGAAGTAGTGTGCAAGGGACTACTTAGAAACTCCCCATGTCTCAGTCAAGGAGTGGCATACTGTACTAGTGCCAGATTTCTATCAACTTTCAGTCCTCTTCCCCAGTGACAGATCTCTGGCTTTGGATGTCAAAACTGTGGTATTCTCTTCTGTGGTGCTTAGAAACAGTGGGTGTCTACTTTGGTACTGATGTTAAATACTTACCTAACAGTGCCAAAATTAGTGATAAAAATAGAATCTTTACTTCAGCGGGAAAACCATACTGGCAGTAAGGTGTGTTTATAACTGTAAATCAGTATTTGTCTTAGCAATGTATGCTGTCTGGATTTCTTTTTCTCTAAGCTCAAAGAGGCGGAGGTTATTAATGGAAAGTGCAGAGTAAGTTTTAGCTCTCATTGAGAATAAAATGGCTCAGATCTCAGATAATTTTGTCTCTGGATGGCCTATTTGTTCTTTCCCTTAGTTGACTGTACTGATGTTTGGAGCCTGTGACCAAAAATGTTTTTAAACATTAGCTTTTATTCTAAGTCTTATTTCGGCATTCAGCTACTCAGACTTCCATTTGAACTTTAACCCTCTCTACAAACAGGAATGCTCCTTATATGGTCTTGTTCTGACATCATTAATAATACTATGAGTTAACTGTTGACTGAATACAGCCAAGATTTCACCTTTGTTCCCCAAAAAACTATGCAAAACCCCAGGCAAAAGCCCATAAAGTTTTCATTTTCTTATTTGTTTTTTAAAGTCTACTGAACATGTTAGGGCTGGCATAAACATGGGGACACCAGAAACACTGGACTGGTTAAGGAAAATGTCTAGTCTGAGATGAATTAAATATGATGCACAATGTAGCTTAGGAGTTTTCAGACTTCATGGTGTAGAAGTAGTGATGCGGAAAATTGCAATATGGAGTCTATGTAAACTTAGATCTGCTTTGCACAAAGAAGTACTCCAACTTTTTCCCTTACGCACATATTAGGCATACACTACTCCAATCGAGTAATTTTCTTCTCAGGGCAAGGAGTAAAAACATTCTGCAGTTCTGATTTCAAGTGTTTCAGAGGTGCTTGATGTTACATTTTAATTACGTGGATAAGTAGGTTCGTTGATTTATGAATTATCATTACAACACATTAGATCAAAGACTTTGAAGCAAGTTCAGACCCAGTTCTTAGCACTCATGACACCTACTGTGGTCTTGAATCTTTCAGGATTTGGCCTTAAACCAGTTGAAGAGTACTGCAGATAAACATGGAGTTTATTGAATTCAGGTGTTCCCATTGTTACTGATTATGAATTACAGCAACTCCAGTGTTAATTAGGCCCAAATAAACTAGGTTCTTCATAGAATTAATGGAGTTTCTCTTCAGAAATTAAAGCCATGCCCTGGTCTGAGAGAGAGGTACTTTTCCTTTTCATTCTCCCTGCTAAGAATAAATGGCAAATCTGTTATAACCTTTTATACCTTTTTATGTATAGCGTGAAAATGCTCTCATCTTTACATGATTAATACTATTGGCTTCAGTGGGACTCTGATGTAGTGGGTGATTTGGATTTGACTGTAAATATGTGCTGTGTCATGTGTATGATGTATAGATGTCATCTATATGTTTCTGTTTTATTGTTTTCCTGAAATGTGTCTTTTTGTCTGAAAATCAGTTATAGCAGGAGTAAGATGTGCCACCCTTATAACAGTTGCTGTTGTCGCTTCATCACCTTTCCAACTTCAAAAATTGTACTCAATGCAATGTAATGTTAAACTGTGCTGTAAAAGGTTAGGTACCTGTGCCCCTGTTAGTTGTAAAGATATTTCCTTTGTGAAAGGTACAGGTTGAGAATCTACTCTCAGTGATGTCAGATATACTCTTGTCACAGAATCACAGAATCCCAAGGGTTGGAAGGGACCTTGAAAGATCATCTAGTCCAACCCACCTGGAAGAGCAGGGTAACCTAGAAGACATCACACAGGAACTTGTCCAGTGGGTCTTGAATATCTCCAACATAGGAGACTCCACAACCCCCCTGGGCAACCTGTTCCAGTGCTCTGTCACTCTCACAGTAAAGAAGTTCTTCCTGATGTTCACTCATTTCAATGGAAGAAGCGTGGGGTCCTTAATTTAATTTAATGATTTGACTATGAAGTCACTTTTGCTAGACCTAGTTAACATGGGGTATGTATCAGTGACTTTATTGCAAATGAACAATCCCATTTATTTCAGATCAAAATGGGGGAGAAGGTGAGGAGAAATTTCTACAATATAATATCATCTTTTATTTTTATAGCAGTTATTTCTGCTTTGATAACTACTCCATGGGTCATAAGTAATTGCACTAAAATCAGTGAGTAAGGCTGGGGTCTGATCCTCAATATGGATCTTATAGTCCAGGACTTATTCAAGTCTTTTGGAATTTTTTTCATGGACTGTGACTATAAAGTTGATCTGGTTCTTCATTAAGAATACTTTATTTCCCCAGTTAATTCTGAGGCTTGAAATTTAACATGTACAGAGGGAAAACACAATGTCTGAGAAGCACAAATAACCATTAAAATCCTCAGATAAGGCCTTAGATGGGAAGGAAGTGATTCAGAGGTCTTTTGTTGAACTCCTGTATGGTGTGAATCATTATGAGAATGAACCTTCATCTAGTTTACCCTTTCATCCCATATTTTTCTATATTTTTCTTGGAAGCATTGTCATTTTATTAATTGAAAAACAGAATATTTTTTTCCCTATTAAAGATAAATACATATTATCTTTCTCTCTTATGTTGGAACTTCTGTACTTTAAAAAATATGATCAGCCTGTGGTGGTAGATTCTTATATTAAACCCAGCTTGTACCTCAAAAGCCTTTGTGCAGATTTCTGATTTACTGTTATAAGACATTATGATTATTTCTAGCCCTGCTGATAAAAAAGTTGCCTTTTCCATAAGGGCAAAACATGGTTCACAAATGCACTTCAAAAACAACCATCATATTAAATGAGACCCTACACAAATGACAGCTGCTTTCATGCTGTCCTGTGACTCAAGTTGTTATTGTTTCTCAAAATATTTATACTTGATAGTCATACTTATCACAAGGTGCCTTCTTGCATAAACTGACATTTAGTATCGTGTAGTCTAAAGTAAATATTTTTACTTAAAAGGAAGGTAAAATCAAGACAAAACCTTGTAAAGCCTTGGAATGGCAAAGCTAGTTTAAACGCAGGGTTTTTTCCCTCATATGCTTCAATCCACCAACTCAACTTTTGAACAATTCAGGGAGCTTTCTTTTGTGAACGGCTTAGAATTGCCGATTAGCATGAGAATTCTCCCTCCTTGCATAATGTCAAAATCACCACCTAAGGAAACGCAGTCGTTTTATGGCTTGAAAAAAAAACCCACCACAACATGTACAAATGGTGATTTACTTTGGCGTGAACTGGTCTTTTTCAGGATAAAAACATTTTCAGGATAAAACGTGTTTGAGGTTTTGTGGTGGTTTTTGGTGTGGGCTTGTTTTCTGGTTTTTTTTTTGTTTGTTTGTTTGTTTTTTTTGCATTTGATTTTCCTTTTTTTTTAAAATTTCTATTCATATAGACACAAAAGTTAAGGCAATTTTCCTGCTAATATTGATAGAACTCGGACATCATCAGAGTATGTAGTGAAGATGGTGATACTATTTTATGCGTTGTTAAATTGTTTAAAATTTGGAGAGATACAAGTCTCATAGAATGAAGCATCTTTTTCTCTGGAGGAAAAATTAATATCTTAGTAAATTTTCACTATCTTTTTGAAAGATGCTTTAGCTTCACTAATAGACTGCTGAAAGAGCTGAAGCTTATATAGAGTGCTTATTCTGTTAAAGCAAAAATTGGGGGTTTATTGTCTGACTAAGGAAACAATCGCTTCCATCAATGGGGAAGAAAAAGAGATTCTCAAATACAGAAGGACTCTTCCAGATGCTTCCAAAAGAAATCTGAACATGTTAGTGAAATAGTAGATCTCAGAAAAAATGTGTTTTTAGAGTGACTGCCATAGTAACATAAGTTATCCCACTGGTCCCCAAATCTGGGCTTTGGATTTAGTCTCTCCAGTGAAGAATTAAGTGAGATTAAACATTTGCTTGTATATTTGCTGTGAGTTAAATTTATCTAAAGGTTTGAGGTCAGCAGCGGACCTAGAGAACCTATCTATCTGAAATTAATACATAAGTGCCACAGGGCTCTCTGGCCTTTCCACAGAGATAAATTGCCACAAGAGTGACATTTTTGCTGTCCTTGCTTTACAGCTGGCAGGCAAGATCAAAGGAAACAAAACAGAGAGACACATTGATACCTTCCTCTCATGCTGGGTGATAGCTTCTACAAAAAGGCCATTGCTATGGAACTCTTCAAGGACCCTTGCATCAGCAGTAAAAGTTCATGTTCATCAGCTCACACGTGATGGGCAGTGCAGAGAGGGATGGGGTGGATTGGTGGCTTCTTGGGCTCCCAGTCGTGGATAACAACCTAATTTCTTTCCATAATCTTACACAATGTTTGTTCCTTTTATTGATATTAATGTGTTTCCTTTGCTCTGTCCTGCTTTTTCATGTTCTCTTTTGTGCATAATCTCTTACTCTTTCCCTCTTTTTCTCTGTGATCAGTTGTCATTTTCCAGGCCTCATTCTTCTCTTTTTTCTCTGCACTTCCCATTTAATGCATTTGCTTAGGCCCTATGAAAAATCTTCTGGTTAAAATATCATCTATAACTTTAACTTCTATTTCTGATATATCCTTGTTTACAACTGGTTTTGTTTCAATTTCCCTTATGTTTGGCATAAATAAATTGTAGTCTGAAAAAATGTTATGGTTATGGGTTGAAGGACATTCTTGGGGGGGGGGGAAAGGAGAGATTAAGTACCTCCAGTAACACACAACAGAAAAAAAGCAAAGTTGAGGGGGGGAAACTAGTTGTACTAACAGGCTCTCTGAGGCACTCTGCTGTCCCCTGAAGCAAACACTAGTACTGCCTGTGACAATTATGTCTGCCCTGTTTGCAATGTCTTTCCCTATAGGAAGCACTCAAAGTGAAAAAGAATATCTGAACTTCAAATGCAGACTGCAGAGAAACATAAACAGGCAATCAAATCCAGCTATAAAAACATCTATACATAATACATTTGAACCCTACCATATTGGATGCTTTTTATTACAGTTATTAAGAAGAGTCCATGAGATATGAAAAATAGGCTCATCCTAAAGGGAAAAGAAAATGATGCTCTTTATTTGAAACCATTAGTTACTGTACCACTTTGGGGGGTTTAACTGCATTGTCTAGCATGCATCATCTTGGCACACTACTTTTTCACAGGGGAATTCAGTTATGTAATTCACTATTTTCAGTACTTACTGGTGTTACATGTTCTACAGAGGGGAACACAATACAGACTTCTGTGCCTCGAGTAGTTAGTAACAAACATATGGAACAAATTGCCAGGGAAAATCAATTTGAAAAGAAGAATACAAATAGGTGAAGTTTGTTTCTGTGGAAAGAAGAAACAGACTTAAAATCCAGCAGCAGAAAGCCTGGTACTGAAACAAATAAACGGGCAAATCAGAGCAGGCAGGCCTCTGTTAATCTTGTAACTGTATGCATTAGAAGCTCTCATCTGTGCCTTTCATATTAAACACCACATTTGTGGGCATACTTAGCTGTACTTTCATATGTCATCTTCAAATTCTTTAACCTCAGTATTCTGAGTCTACAATCATTTACCAATTAATCACTGCAAATTGCCTGACAGCCTTTAACAGCCACTGTGATGAAGCAGGAATGAATCTATATGTTTAATTCCAAGAGACAGGCTTCAAACCCCCTTACTCTACTTTTAGCAGATGAAGGCAATAAAGATGGTGTGACAACTTGCTAAGACACCATTTTTGCACTGTTACTAAAATGCTAACTTTTGTGGCCAGAAAGTATCACAGCTGCCTACAGGCAACACTGAGAGCTCTCATGACTTCTGGGAAAAAGGCACAAAATATGAAGCAGGCCTCACTGTTCTGTGGGAGGAAGATGAGTGACTGGGTTTAAGGAAGTGTCTTAGGTAAAATTTAGTAGGAAGTGCTGATGGAAGGTGTCTAGTGTTGCTAAAAGAAAATATCACTGACTTGGTGAGTCTAACTGTGAGTAAAAGACACAAGAGATTTGTTGCCTCTTAATAAATCCGGGAAGAAAAAATGCTGTGGTGCAATGATTTCAAAAATACAGAATAAAGAGAAACTGACCTCAGCAAAGCAGTGTGTGGAGTAAAATCATCTGCCCATAAATTCATTTTGTACTGTCCTGCTTCTTATATAGAATTTGCATGTTGTGTAAGCTTGAACTTAACTCTTTCTATAGGTTTGATTTTTCATCTGCTGTCTGTGCTTCTGGTAGACTTTAACATGTGATGATAAGAAACATGGTGAAGATACTGTGATTAAAACACTGTAGTATTTGGTGAGGCACTCTTGATGACAGTATTACTGTGAAGGTTCTTGATATCAGACAAGGAAAGGGATTGAGATTATCCTTTTGAAAGAGGAACTAGAACAACAAAATAATTGGTTTGATATCTGTCCCTCCCTCAAACACTGAGCAGTCAGATCTGACTTCAGCACGCTTGCTGAAAGAACAAGTATAGTAGGAACATATTTCCTACCAAAGGAAAGTGTGTTTTGTTTGATGTTTTTTTGTTTTCTTTGTTTTTTGAGATTCTGTTGATAACATAAATGACAACTTCCTAGTTTTCAAATATTTATATTCTCACTTTTAAATAAGACGAGGAAAGAATGTGATAACTTAGATACCTGAACTCTCAGATGGGTGGTATTCAAAACCAACCATTTGTTGATTTTAATAGTGATAAGATTATTAAGCTATAACTATAAAATGCAATTACTATATGGCATGTTATTTTGGATCCCACTTGTGATTATTCTTCTTCAATTATTTCATTTTTAAAGCTATATAAATGTTCAACATATTCCTATGGGAAATAAAATTTTAACATATTGATAAATTAAACATTTTGGCATTTAAAATGATGTATTTTTTCAAAGCTGTCCCATTGCTTTGGAGATACAGGGAGCCCTAGCATTCAAATTCGCTAACAGGGACTGAAAATGTCAGTCTAAAGGGAACGTTAGAAAACACAATAGGTCAAATTACTTCCTTAAAAAAACTGTCCAGTGCTATCAATAGAATATTGCTCTGTTTCCTTAACACAGAATTTGTTTCAATATGTGCCAGATGCTACAAAAAATATTTAGAAAAGTTACTCTCTGCATGGGCTACAAAGTCAGCGAGACCCTCATCGTTCCTTATGTTTCTGCTGCCTGACTGTACAAATGTCAAGGGCCTTTCTCAGCTAATGTTACTTACTAAAACGTTTCTCTCACACAAATGCCCAATCCCACAAACTCCTGTGGTGCTTCTCGGTTTTTACAGGGTATTCATTTTGTTGCCCTTGAGAATTATAAGAAGATGCTGAGCATCTGTGTTGCTGGTTATAAGGCTTAGAGTACTGTTGACATGTAGCTATACTTAACACAAAACATCCTGTGGCAAAAAATAAATGAGGAAACAAAAAACTCTAAATATAGACAATACTATTGCAGACATTTTAGAATCAGATGAACTGGGAAACAAAGCACATACATACATATGCTATCCTCATCTCTATCTGTATGTCAAATTATTCTCTGTCTATGAGAAAAACAGAATCTGTTAACAACTGGCCTGTTGCTCAGCTAGCTATAAAGAAATTATTAACCTATTATGATGCACACATGCTGCTCCACCTGGCAGGAAGATGTTTCAAGATTTGAAGAAAGACAGCATGGTCAACAGGAGGAAAATCAACCGAGAATGATGTAGAACTCTGTGATGTTTTTTTGAAGGATTTTTAAAGGAGCTTTAATGAAAGCAGCTGAGTAAAGTGTCACAGAAAGAAATAGACTTATAGAGGACCTTAAGTACATTTGAGAGAGAACAATAAGATCCTCATGTTTCAGAATGAAGTAAGAATGTGGGGAGGTTGAGAATGCTAGGATAATGAAGCTATAGGAGAAGGGTTGTCTTCTTCCAAAGAAACATTTTCCCTCCCCCTGGAAAAGCTTAGGGCAGCAAAGTATATAACACATCCCTCCAACCTCCAGCAGGCAGCTATGGTTGTTCAAGGGAGGGTCTCTCTTGCCTTATTGCTGAAGTACTTCGTATTAATTTTCACAAACTCCTATTGGTCCCACTTGATCTTTTCTAGTTAGGCTAATCCTTTCCTTGTTTGCAGAAGTTAAAAAGGTGGGAAGGGTTGATGATGCATCAGAGGATTGTGCTGCTTTTCAGAGGGATCTGTACAATTGAGCGAAAGGAACCTCATGGAGTTCAACTGTGGGAAATGAGAAGTCCTTCCTCATGTATCCCCATGGGAAGGGGTAACTAAGTCCATGTACTAGTATGGACTAGGAAGTGATTGTCTGGAAAACAGCTCTGCAGAGAAGGATCTGGGGGTCTTGGGGGACAAACTGAACATAAGCCAGCACCATGCACTTGCAGCAAAGAGGAGCAAAAGTATTCTGAGCCACATTGCCAGCAGCTTGAGGGAAGTGATCCTCCCCATCTACTCAACATTAGTGGGACTCATCTGGAGTGCTGGGTCTGGTGTTTGACTTCCCAGCAAAAAATGTGTGTGCATACTAGAGTATATCCAGTGAATGCCCATGAAGATGATGAATTGACAGGAAAATCTCTTCTGTGAAAGAAGGCTGAGAGAGCTGGGGCTGTTCAACCTGGAGAAGAGAAGGCTCAGTGGGATCCTACCAATGTATATAAATAATATTTGATGGAGGGTGCAAAGAAGACGGAGCCATATTCTTCCCAGTGAGGCCCAGGTACAGGACCAGAAGCAATGAGCACAACATTGAAACACAAAAAATTACACTTGATCATAAAGAAAGAATTCTTCTACTATGAAGGTTTTCCTGAACATAGGAAAAGGATTTGCAGACATTCTGCAATATCTCAATTCTTGGAGATATTGCAGACTGATTAGTACATGGTCCTGAGCAACCTGCTCTCAGGGACCTTGCTTGTGTAGGAGGGTTGGACTAGATGACCTTGAGAGCTTTCTTCCAGTCTCACCTCTTCTGTGGTTCTGTGATTTTGCTGTTGTAAAACTCTTCTTTGGTTAATGTTATGTTTAGATAATCCAGAATTAAAACAACTCACAAAATGTTTGGCCTTTTTATGGATTACTTAAATTTAGAATGAAAACAGAAAATGAAGAAAATACAGGGGTTGTTTTGTATATGGTATGTGAAAAGTGTTATCCTAAGCATGGAATTGTGCTGAGGATTTCCTTAACACAATAAGAAGTAGTGTATTAATTTAAAAACTCTGTAATGAAAGTTGTATGGATTTTTTCACACAACATAAAGACCAATAATTCCCATAGTTTTGTTGGAATAGCAGAGGAACATTTCTATGGATAACTTTCGCAGGGACAGACAAAGCAAGCTTGTTTCTGTCAATCATTTCTGGAATCTACTGTAATAATTCCTCAGTCTCCAAAACCCAATGCCTTGGACAAAAAAAAGGATGTTGTACCCATTTTATATTTGATTCATCACCATAATTATGTCTTTAAGAAACACTACTTTCAGAAGTCTAATATGGTCCTTGGTATAGCTTGCAAGATGGGAGGGGAGGAGCATCAAGTTATCTGATATGAGCCATTATAGTTCAGCGATGTACAGAGGCTGCCACTGCATAGTGCAAGATGTTTAAAGAGATGCTATTTTTCAGACTTTTTGGCTATGCTTTCTACCTGATGTGTCTCTAGAATGCATTGTAAGAAAATTTGATATCAGGACAGCTATTAAGTCTAATGGTATTTTACACTATGAGAAAACATTTCAAAGTGTGATAAGAAAGAATGAGCAACTTTGGAAATATTCAGATCCTAGGCTAAGGCTATAGAAATAAAAAATAAAAAAGGTATGTATAGAAACAACATATCTAGGAGACAAGTCAGCACAGAGAAGCTAGGTCACTAGCATTAGCAAGCTATGCCACTCTGAGTGAGCTCTCAAAGATGCTTGTTCTCAAACATAAGAATGACAAGCAAAGATTTCTTTGGAGCAGTGAACTATGGAGTATGACATGACTAATTTGGCTGCTAGCAATTTGAGTGCTTTGCTGCAAAAACGTCTAACAGCTATCGGATAAGTATCTTAATAAAGAGCATGAAGAACTAAAGGCATCATTTCTGAAATAGTTGGAGAGTAAATTAAAGAACAAACTGTCTATAGACATACGTAATAGGAGGCTTTTGAGAAAATCCATTTCAAAAGAAAGAACAAGAGAATTCTACCACATAATGAGCTATCACTAAAATTGTTCGTCAATATGCTCACATAAAGACAGAGGCTTTGGTCTTGGTCTGCTGGGATAAAAGCTTTCATGTCTTTTTAATGGAAATTCACAACCCAATTACTGGAATTGTCAGGTAAATAACTGGGTAAGTTTGTAGAAATTTATTTATGTTTTAGCTGCATATGTATGATTTTCAAATTGAACACTAATCTGGAAGAGAAGGTGTATTGTAAATTCATGCTCTAGAGAATTTTGTTTAGAAGGACTTCTGAGATAGTTTATATACATATCAATCTGTTACAACAGCAAATCTATTTGGTCTTCCGTAAAATATGGAATACTATTACTAGAAATATTGAAAGGGATGTGATATACTAAAGAAACTATTTAAATCATAGGGTGTGGAGATCAGCATATTTGTAGAATCTCTTATTATTTGAAAAGTAATAGCTGAGAAAGAAGGACTTTTCTGGGGGAGTTAACAGCATAATGATTCCTAAAATATCCACTTAAAGAAAACCTTACTTTTTTTTTTTTTAATGTATGTTGAGAGTATAATTAAAGTTTTAAATTTCAGGAACAAGGAGCTCTACATCCCTGTAGTGTTATGCCCTGTCTAGCAGAGATTGGTTGGGCTTGGCCTGGCATAACAACTTTCAGCTTCATGACCCAAGGGAAATTCCTGTGCCTGTGTTTTTCTCTGGGATTTAGAGACAAAATGCAAGAGAGCCTAGATGCTTGCTATGCAAGACACAGGGTACTATTTATTATAAAGCCTTCTCAAGCTATTAGCTGTCCTTAGCAGCCTGTTTGAATGGTGAGACATGAGAGGCATTGCCCTTGTCTCCTGTGTTGGGTGATTAGCCCTGCTGCAGAAGATCAAGCTCTCCAATATACTATTCAGCATCAGGGAGACAACTCTGCTTTCAGTTTGTGGTGGGTTAACTGTGGCATGTTGCCAGGTGCAGGTGCTCATCAAGCCACTCTCTCCATTCCCCCTCCTTCTTCACTGAACTTGGTGTTTGCATAGTTCATTCTTTCATGGTTTTTTTCACTCCTCTCTGTCAAAGCTGCTGTGCAGTGTTTTCTGCCTTTTCTTATCCCAGAGGCACTACCTATGTCATTGGTGATCTTAGCTTTGGCCAGCAGTGGGTTCATCTTGGAGCCAGCTGGAACTGGCTCTCCAACATAGGGGTAGCTCCTGTTGTAGTGTGGCCTTCACCCCCCCGCTACCAAAACTTTGACACCTACACCCAACATGTCTTTAAGGCCCTCAAGGCTTATTTATGCGAGGCAAAAATGTAGGCCAAGGCAAGAGACAAAGGTGATGGTCCAGCAAAATGTGCTCTTTAATCAATATAGCTCTGAGTTTGCTTATTAGCCAAAAAAGTATTCAGAATCCTACCTAAAGTGTTGCTTCTCTGAACCAACCTTATGTGGGACTTGCAGCACTAAAGACAAAATCCATGTATATTAATTAATCTCTAGAAGCAATATATGTCAGCAATATCTAGCAGAGAAGTACTCCTTAGTGATTGGAAGCAAAATGCTTGCAGAGAAATATGGGAAATGAAGCTTGCAGTTTGTGCTGCTGCAAATACTCTTGAATTTATAATCAGTCCTCTACAGCCAAAATAATAAGGTGCCGAAAGAAGGAGCTCAACTTGGTTGTGTGTCACCTGCTGATATTTTGTTTAAAAGAAAAAAACCAAGTAGACCCTTCAGGGGAATACTGGTAGGTTGCAAGTCCCTTGGCACAGCAATTGTGATTTGAGTTTTTGTAGTGTTTGGACACTGATCTCTATATAGTGCCACTGTAATTTTCATCTTCATTAGGAATACATATACACGTACTTTTCTTTTCTCCTTTTTTTTTTTTTTGTTTTCCAGAAATCCAGGAAAATAACAAATGTTAAAAAGAATACTTACCACTGACATAAAGACAATCTTCATCATTTTCACTTCATGTCTTATATCGTTAATCTGGCTACAGAGAATAATGCACAGTGTTATGTCAAATAACACTAGCTCTTTTTAGAAAAGTTAGTATCTTAACAAAATTCTGTTGAATATAATTGGGTCCTCTCCTAGAGAGGAAACTTTAATTCCTTAAAACCTTAATTCCTTAAAACCTTAATATCAAAGATGATATTACTTTTATTTTCTTTGACTTTCATGTGCAACAACAACATTGCCTGTTTGCTTTTCGTACGTAATCAATGCCTTCAGCCAAAGGATATTAAAGATGGCAGTAGAGAATATGATAGGCCTCTTCAAAGAGTTTCCATAGTCTGGAACCTGAACCACCAGTTTAAGTCATACCAAGCTGTACTTTTTGCCTGAAATCTTTGCTGTGGTATACTTTGGTTATGGTAATAAGTTGGGTATCTTATACCACAATTTCAGAAAGGGAGAAATTATTGAAATTGAAACCCAGTTTTTAAGTGAAAAAGTGACTTCCAAAATCTTGACATTCTAAAATGTTAGAGCTAATTGAATTCAGTGCTTGTGAGCTTTATTTGAGGTAGATATGCTTTATTACGGCAGAGTGACATATTGGTGGACTATTGTTAAGCACTTGCTTTAGCCTGATAATGCCAGTCTTGTCAGGACTCTTGTATGGAGAATGAGCAGAGAGTGCTCAGGGAAATGATGGGCTCTTCAGTCAGGGTTCTGTCCTGAGCCTCTCCCTAAGAATGCTCATCTCTCTTTATGGCAATGGAGGATTTCTAGACAGCTCATAAGGATAAAGACAGCTTTTTAAAAATTGTTCCTGTCCTTATAAAGTCCAATAGTTTCTCAGTACAAATTTGGAATGTTTTTTGGCAAAGGTTTGGGTTTTTTTTTTACTTCTCTGGTTCCATACTATCAGTCTCTGATGTAATATTTATATGCATATTAAAATGTATGTATTTATTGTTATGTAAGTTGTACGATATTTGTGTTTGCTCCCCTCAGCTTTGAAAGAAGCTCTGGCACCATAGGTTTATGCAGCTATCTAAATGGTTAAAATCTGATGTGATTTTCTCTTATGAATGTAAAAATACATATACAGTCTTAAACCCAATATCTAAGTCTTAGTTCACATGTCTTAAAATTCTGTCAGGTATCCAAAAGAACAGATTTGGCAACTACTTTATGTAGAACAATGGCTGAAGAACATTGTGTCTTATTAGTAAGAGCAAAACTAATGTCTCTTTAAGTATGGCACTACATTTTTTTTTCTTTTTGTCCTATGATCTTTTCTTACATGGTGCTGTGTAAGAGCAATTATTTGAATAGTTGTCTGCTCATGATAGTCAATATTTACCTATCAAAAGGCAAAACCCCATGTAACATTGAGAAATACATGTGATTTTCATTGTTCTGGTTCTGCTTGTTTAATAAACAAGGCTTGTAATCACTGAAATCAAAAAAGAAAAAAATGAAGGATTTGACTCAGCATGAGTAAATTACAGACAAGTTGAAAGAAGAACATGGTTGTCACCCACAACTCTTTCAGAGCTTGCAGAAATACTAGTAGTGCTATATAAACAAGATAGGATAAAAAAAATCATTTATCTTTATATAAAGACTTAATTTTCAGTAATTATGGAAAAAAAAGAATATATTCTAGTGGAGGAGAAAAAGTACCTAAGTGCACAGAAGACATCCAGATTACAGGACGTAAGCTGGACTGAAAATTTAGAGCATGCTAAATATTCTATGGCATATGAACTTTACTAGGTATATGGACAGGGAAGACAGGAACAAAAAATAATGCTTCAAAATATGAAGCTCTAAAAGCAAATACTGAAGTACACAGGATCAAGACAAAGAAAGTAATCATTTTGGGGTGATGTAATTTCTGGTTACAACATTTGAACCCCATTTTCTAAAAATAACAACTTTTGACTTTCAACAGAGAATTATACAGGTGTATTGAGATCTGTGCTTTAGAGAACAAATACTTCCTCTTCCCTATTTTGTCTACATTAAGTATTTCTGAGGTCACACTTAATCAGAAGAAGGTGAAATTAAGGTTATGCATCTAAAAGATAATCTACTTCCAAATCCCCTGCTGTGGACAAGGACACCTTCTTCTAGATGAGATTGCTCAAAATCCTATCCAACTGGGACTTTAACACATTCAGGGGCTGGGCACCCACAGCTTCTCTGGGCAGCCTATACCAGTGTCTCAGCAGCCTCACAGTAAAGAACTTCTTCCTTTTAGCTAGTCTAAATCTCCTTTCAGTTTAAATCCATTCCCCTTTATCTTGTCGCTACATGCTCTTGTAAAATGTCCCTCTTTGGTTTTCCTGTAAGCCACTTTATGTACTGGCAGGCTGCTATAAAATACCCTGGAGTCTTCTCCAGGCTGAAAAAGTCAAACTCTCTCATTCTGTCTTCATCAGAGAGGTAATCCAGCCATGATCATCTTCATGGCCCTCCTCCGGACATGCTCCAACAGGACCATTTCCTTGTTATGTTGGAGGGTCCCCAGGAATTTCTGGTCATCTTTTATAAAATGAATGAGCAAGAATATCCTAAGAAGATAAAACATTTCTGTTTGGCTTGATTTTTATATTAATATTTCCACTGCTACAAAAGTTTTAACAATGCTTATTGTTTAAGAAATTTCTAGGCGAAGTATGTAATGATCTTTAATGATTATCTGGATGTGTTATACTAGTATGTCTATAGATATAGGAAGGCTTATATTCAAATGATGTTAGTACTTTGAGGTCTTAACCCCTTTGAAGCTTTACAACTTTCTCAGCCTTTTTTCTTTGTCCTTTTTTTTTTTTTTAAGAAGACCTTTTGGATTTAGGAGTAGTTCAGTAGAAGATTAGTAAGACTGAGATAGATTGAATGCTTTGACTTTGTTATGCCATTGAAAAAATTAAAATTATTGTTCTCTCTGAAACTTCCTGAACTAAGAAGGTGTATTTTCACTTTGGACAAAAAAGTGTTATCTATGTCTACAGATCTAAGCATGTTACTGTGCTACTTAGAGCTTCACTGAAAACAAAAATAGTTGGCAGCTGATGGTTTTGCTTCAAGTGGCTCTGTTGGAACTTAGCTCCCATCAGTATTTCCCACTAAATATAACTTTCCATGGGAGTTATGCATCCAAGTATGGACTTTATAAAAGGTACCATGTAATGAATGTTTTAGAATTTCATCCCTGCCCTGGTAATAGTGATAAGATAATTCTGAGATTTATAAAGAAGCCAGCTTTCTTTTCACTGAGATAAAAATCCCCCACTCCCTTTTTAGCTTTCTGCTGCTGTCCTTCTGAACAGACTTGATCTTCCCTGCTACCATGAAGAGAAATAAGAAATTCTTTGATCATCTGTTTCTTAGAGCCTACCTCCATTCTTGCATGGTTAGAAATTTAAAAGAGAAATGCCAGAAGCACGTTATGTGAAGAAAATCAAGTAAGTTATGGAGGGCAAGATTGCATTAATCCTGAAAGAGGCATTAATACTTATCATAGAATAGTAGAAAAAGTTCAGTGAATACTGAGTGCACAGGTGGGGAGCAGATCACACCAAATTTTTCCCTACTAAACTTCAATGTGTCTCTTAATGACGTCTGAATTCGATGAGTTTCCAAAGGAATATTCTTCTGTCTATGACATCTACCCCATCACTTTGGAATCTTTTTCTCTGTAATGACTCCATCTGGGCATGAATATCTTGCACTTCAACTGTATCAAATATATCTTAGTGTTTTCTCACTGATTTTCTTTATGTCAACTTAAAATGACTACCAGCACAGATTTTGTTTTCTCCAATAAATGAATTAATTAAATTTTGTAATACATGAAAATTGACTAAAGCATTCAGTAGCAAAACGTGGGATGGTTGGGAGGAATGATCTGAAGTCCTTTTCTGTTAATTTCTTCCTCCATTTCTCCTTTTTCTAGGAAATACACAGAGAGTATATTAAACACTTTCTCTTCCCACCACACAGTTTGACATCATCATCGAGGAGAAAAACATGGAAACAAAAATGTTCATCTTTTATGACAAAATAGAGTAGACTTAGGCCAGCTGTTAATTATAGATATTATTTAAAATTAATTTGACAGCTTTATTGTTTTCTATTGTTGAAAATCAGAATTTTGAATAATTGGATAAAAATATTTAATTAAACTTTTAAATCACTTATTTTCCATGTAAAATTTGCTCTTACTATTTTTATTGTGTTGCTGAATATATAATTAGGAAGATTCTTATGTTATTGACTGGGAGAATCTTAGTAATAAATGCATGTCAATACTTTAAAACAGATATCTGGAGAACTCAGTAATATTGGAATTTATGGCAGTCTGCAGGTGGCTTAATTTTCCTCTATTTGTCCATGTACCAGTAACAAATGACCTGATAGAATGAATCACAGCAATGTCAGCTCTACAGTTTTATTTTTAACTGTGCAATCTGTTGTGATTTGAAGACTGAATTGAAGAAATGCATCTTGTTATGCAGGAAAAATTCTTCTGTCACATGGGCAGTGTTCACCTGGAAGGTGTACATGACAAAACACAGCATGCACAACATTACAGTATATGTATTACAATTAAAAAATACCACATGGAGGAGCAGAAGTATTGTAATGACATGGAGATGGATTTACTGGTTCTGTACTCTGCTTTCCTCCTTTAAAGATCAATTGCTTAAACCTAAAATAATTTGCATAAACATCTGTACATTATTTATATCTGCTCTACTTTGATCGTTTTAATATTCCCCAAAATGTGGTGGAATCTTCCTGGCAGGGAGGAAGATGTGGTAATCATTTCACTGAACGTTTAACCCTCCTTCAGGAAATGAAGAGTCCAACACATTTTTTTCAGGAAGTGTGGGAAGGAGATAGCATGACAAAGGACAAAATTGCAGTGTTCAAGTAATGCAAACATTTTCCTGCGACAGACTCTTCATGAATATATATTTTTTTAATAAGGTTATTTTGGTTCTGCAAGCTGTTATTCATTTTTAAAGGTAGCAAAGATTGCATTTACTTTAAGGCAATAACAAAATAAGATTTACCTAAACAATTTTGTGGCCATTTGATATCTTGGACATATCAATTTGAATGCAGCTTGATTAGTTACCCAGCATTCCCATACAGAGGTGATTCTCATGTGCTGTCTAGAAATATCAGATGTTTTAGTGTCCTTTTAGCTGTTTTTAATAGGTTGTAGGTGTAAATTAGAAAACAGTTTTGTTTTGAAAGACATACCTAATAGCACATGTACTTCAGATATAAGATTTGAAGTTTTGCATGAGGGAAAAATAGAAAGGATGCTTGCATTAGAAAGAATAAAGAACAAGTGACTCTTATCTGTTGCTAGAATGTTGCTTTCCCTAAAACATTCTGTAAATTCCTTCATTCATGTCTGGACCTGAAACACAGTACATTCTTAATTAGTGGTATTTTCAGTCTCTTCTTCTCCTGAGGTGAAAATTCATTTCTAAATTTTATGAGATGTCAGACTTCCTCTAAAAGTGTGAAAAAACAGCTTGAAGGCTCTAAGTAAAAGGTTTTAGGCCTTGATTGACACAGTATAGTGGGTCATATGCTTGCCTGACAAGCAGTAAATTCTGAGCTATACTACAAAATACAGGTGTTTCTAAGGAAGATTCTGACTGGATTATTTGTAAGCATCAGCCTATATATCAAGTGTAGCAGAATGTAAAAGGCTTGTGGAGAATTTTTCTATGCTACATGTGCCCAGGAAAGAGAAGGTGCTGTGTATGTGACAATGAATTATATCAAACCAATGAAAATGGGGATTTCAGATTACACTGATAAAAAGCACAACCATCACTCAGACAGACTTTGACAGGAGCTTCCAATCAAAATTCCACTTTCTGGCACTGGTGGATTAATTTATAGACACACACACATGCACAAATTTTGAAGCTCTATTGATGAACAAATAATATCCTCCCAAATGAAACTCACAAAAAAACATCCCTTGGCAATGACTGTTTTGTAATGTACCCAGCCTACAGCATGACAGAAATACATTTGCACAAACAACTTTGTAACAGAGTGAAAGAATGCTTTCATTGACAACTAGAATTCCTCCCTTCACCCACTATTCTGATAAAAAAGGTATTTTGCTACCATGAAGATGTGATGGTTCATATTTTCCTGCCTATTCTGGAGCAGTTAATGATGGATAGACAATTCCTTTGTGCCAAATTTTGAACTGCCAGCAGTGTGTGGAAACTGCTTCTCGGTACCCTGCTTTTCTGTAACACACATTTTCTGCTTTCATTTGGTATAGTTAGAGCTATTTGCATGAAAAGAGAGGGTTGTGGAAGGGGTGGACTTAGAAATCCACCTAATCTTCCTGTTTACTCTTTGCATAAAGTCATAATCCCTGATGAAGCAGTCAGCATTTTTGCAATAGCAAATAAGTAAGTTGCACAAAGGAGATTGCACTTCAGGGATTCTGATCCAAAAGGTTCTAAGGGCTGTTACCTGGTGGCTGACTTCAACAGGGCCTAGAGACAGGCAGCATTTCTCACTATCAGACCTTTTTTCCTGAAGACAACCAGAAAAATTGCCATTCTTTTCAATGAAGCAGAATGATACCTTAAATGAGAAAAAGGAAATGAGTGCTGAAGAAACAAAGATGTTTCTTTCATGCAAATTATTTTACTAATAAATAAAAAAAAGGAAGTAGAACCAGGAAATACAAGAGATAAAGAGAAACTGTTGTCTGAATTAATGCCTTTCAATTTTTCCAATGAGGCATTTAGTTAGCATTTAGTAGCAATGTTCATTATACTTTGATAATTATTTAGAGCTTTCTCCATCAGAAACTGGTTGTAGTGAAAGACTGTATCATGGTTCAGTAGTTAGGGATTCTTTTACACTATTATACTAAAAAGAATAAAGAGGAGTTTTTCTAGGGGGAGGGCTGGGAACCCGAGAGGTAAAGCAGCTCAATTAGAGAAGACCTGAAGTTAACAGGAGTGAGTTTTGTAGGATATATATGTTTTAAATTAGCAGATTGCAAGAGAGTAATCCAAAGTAAATTAAAACTAAAAAAGCAACACCACCACCGCACATCCCCCAAGCCAAAACAGCAAAATCTTTCCTTATTGTCTACCCACCACAATATATGTAAAGGGAAAATGCAAGTAAAATGGGTGGTGTATATTCAGTGGTTGTTGTTGAGGTCAATGCTTGAGAGCTGTTACTGTGCAGTAACAGTAATGCTAATTAAAAGTCTTGCTTTCAATTTCTGTTACCACAGTTTTGGAAGTTACTCCAAGTTATCTGACTCCTGAGACTGTAGCTTGTACGAAAACCAAGATCTGTCTCCACTGAGCTAACTTTAAATTGTGCCCAACTTATACATGCATTTAGTCAATAACTTACATATGTATTTAGTCAATAACTTACACTGTAAGGTGAGACAAACACAAGAAAATAGTACATACTGATGAAACTCTATCTAAATTAATTATTGCCAAGAAAAAACAGCTGGTTATAGTAGTAGGGGACTCTACTTTGGAAGGAACAGAGGCACCCATTTTTGGCCTGACCCAGTGTCAAGGGAGGTGTGTTGCCTATCAGGGGCACAAATTGGGGATGTCTGCTCTAGTAAGTCCCACTGAATATTAACCACTTCTAGAGATCCATGTGGGTGCTAGTGATATGATAACAGTAGCCTGGAGAACATAAAGAAGGACTACAAAGCCCTGGGAGAGGTGGTTAGGGGCTCTGGAGCTCAGATAGTCTTTTCATCAATTCTGCAGGATAAAGGGGAGTACCTTAAAAAAGCTAGGAGGGTTGGCCAGGTTAATAAATGGTTAAAACAGTGGTGTCATGGTCAGGGGTTTGGGTATCTTGATCGCAGGACTCAATTTAGTAGGCCAGGTCTACTAGAGGCTGGTGGCTGGTCTGACAATGAAGGGGAAGACCAATTTTGGTAGGAGGCTTGCCAGACTGGTCAAAGATGCTTTAAACTAGATGTGCTGGGGGAGGGAGGCATCATTCCATCCAAAAACATCCAGTCAGTTGCCAGCACCTATAATAAATGCTTGGAGCAATGTAGAATTATTCTGTCTGCTCCAGCCAATGAGCCGGCTTCATCTGGAGGTCAGCTCAGATGCCTCTATACAAATGCCTGTAGCATGGGGAACAAACAAGAAGAATTAGAGATGTGGGCATGTCTACGGGAGTATGATATAATAGGCATCACAGAAACATGATGGGATGGCTGCTGTGACTGGTGTGTTGGAATGGAAGGTTACAGGCTTTTTAGAAAAGAAAGGCCTGGCAGACAGGGAGGGAGAGCTGGTATTTATGTTAGGGATAGGCTGGAGAGTATGGAACTCTCTCTGGGGACAGGTGAGCAATCAAGAGAGAGTCTGTGTGTCAGCATTAAAGAGAGAACAGCTATGGGGGATATTATTGTGGGGATCTATTACAGACTGCCTAATCAAGAGGACTCTGTGGATGAAGAACTCTATGGACAGATAGGAACAGCCTCATGCTCACAGGCCCTTGCTCTCATGGGGGACTTCAACCACCCTGATATCTGTTGGAAGAATGGTACGGCCTGACACAAGCAATTCAGGAGGTTCCTCGATTGTGTGGAAGACAACTTCTTTCTGCAAGTAATAGAGGAGCCGTGGTGTTCCTCAGGGATCAGTGTTGGGACCACTCTTGTTCAACATCTTTGTCACTGACATGGACAGTGGGATTGAGGGAAGAAATGCCATCCAGAGGGACCTTGACACGCTTCTGAAGTGGGCTGATGCCAACCTTGTGAAGTTTAACCATGCCAAGTGCAAGGTCCTACATCTGGGTTGGAGAAATCCCAGGCACAGCTGCAGGTTGGGCAGAGAAGAGATTCAGAGCAGCCCTGCAGAGAAGGACTTGGGGGTGTTGGTCGATGACAAAATCAACATGAACTGGCTGCAGTGTGCACTCGCAGCCCAGAAAGCCAACCATATCCTGGGCTACATCAAAAGGAGCGTGACCAGCAGGTCAAAGGAGATGATCTTGCCCCTCTACTCTGCTCTTGTAAGACCTCACTTGGAGTATTGTGTGCAGTTCTGGTGTCCTCAACATAAAAAGGACATGGAACTGTTAGAACAAGTCCAGAGGAGGCCACGAGGATGATCAGGGGACTGGATCACCTTCTTTATGAAGATAGGCTCAGAAAGTTGGGGCAGTTCAGCCTGGAGAAGAGAAGGCTGCGTGGAGACCTCATAGCAGCCTTCCAGTATCTGAAGGGGTCCTCTAAGGATGCTGGTGAGGGACTATTCATTAGGAACTGTAGTGATAGGAGAAGGGGTAGCGGGTTAAAACTTAAACAAGGGAAGTTCAGACTGGATGTAAGGAAGAAATTCTTTACAAGGAAGTTGTGAATGCTCCATCCCTGGCAGCATTCAAGGCCAGGCTGGACAGAGCCTTGGGTGATATGGTTTAGTGTGAGGTGTCCCTGCACATGGCAGGTGGGGTGGTCCTTTCCAACCCAAACTATTCTATGATTCTAATCTAAGAAAACTGTATCTACGCAGTTCAATGCCTGGTAGGAAGTTCTTATTTAATAATGTTACCTATTGAGACAAACTGCCTTTTTTTCTTACATTTTTAAATGGATGCACTATTCCATAGAATCATAGAATGGCTTGGGTTTTAAAGGACCTTGAGATCATCCAGTTTGAACACCCCTGCCATGAGCAAGGACATCACATGTCACTTAAGACTTGGTTCAACCTGTCTTTGAATTGCCAGGGATGGAGTGCTCACAACTTCCTTGGGAAACCTGTTCCAGTGCCTCACCAGCCTCACAGGAAAGAGCTTCTTCTAATGTCTAACCTAAACTTCCCCTGTTTAAGTCTGATCCTGTCACCCGTTGCTCTATCACTACAGTCCCTAATGAAAAGTTCCTCTCCAATTTGATATTAAAAGCCAAGTTAAGGGGAAAAAAAATTATATCGTAACATACTCTTAAAAATCAGAAATATGGAGAGAAATCTATTACTCCTTGTAGGTGTTTTAATGTCATTAGTTTGTTCAGAGCATTTATTAGAGCCTACCTATTTTGTTTCAACTTGACCCAGTCAAAGCAGTTTGAAGACATTTACAATGATGAAGAGGGAGCTTCAATTAACCTTCTTGGCTGAGATATTTGATATGCATGAGTTACTATATAACAGCTTAATTATCTAAGACTCTTTTTAAAAGGTTTCTAATAAAGAATGGAATTGATTTATATATTATGAGAGCATAATCATTTATTTAATTTCTCATCAGATTACTTTTGCCAAAATGTATGTAAATTAACTAGCAAGCTATGGGACCAAGACAAGTTGTCAGAACCTGACAACTTTCTAACTCTATGATGTTTTGATAACTTTGCTTTGATGGAGAAGCAAAGCTGCTAGTAACTAATAAACAAGCACTACAAAACTACACTGCACTGCAGGTCAGAACTCATTAGAACTAGAGAGAGGTATTTTAATCTTCATTCTAGAGATCCTCTGTCATAATTTGTTCTGCAGTAGGGAAAAAGAGATAGACTAAAAGGCTTTTTTTAAGAACTAATTTTACATATTACATATATATACATATTACGTATATATTAAAATATCTATTTTTTTTAATAATGTGATTTACCCCTGCTATTTTTGTGACATTAGAATTAAGGTATTGTCTTTAATAAAAATATAAATACATATTTTTTCTTAAAGATTGCACACTTGTGAAAAGGAATAAACCAGTAGATTTGGGCTGAACTATGGAAAAAATGATCACAGTGTTTCAGACTAAGTCCTGGTTTATCTCAGTCCTGATGCAATCTAGGCCTATCCTGAGAATGGAATGATCAGATTCCTTGGGTACCTGGAGGCCCGTTACAACAGTACCAGTCAAGTCATGTTTGTTTTAACTGTATCAGCTGTCAAGGCTTCATAATGAGAAAGAAAGTTATCATATTACAAAGGAGGAAACTGAGGCACTATGGAAATTATTCTAATATAAGAACTGTGATTTTGAAGAGAGTTTTCAAAAAAAGGCAGAATATTAGTCAGTAGATGAAGAGATAGAAACAGCCAGGGTGAAAACCTTGCTGAACTTGATGTGAAATTTGCCACTGACTTCTGGGAATCCAGAATTTCACTGTAAGAGAAGTAATGGAAATAAAATCTCCAAGCACCAGAAAAGGTTAGTTCAATGCTGACATTTAGGAAGAGGTTTGGGAAGTGAGTAATAAGCAAGAAGTAAGTAGAAAACAATGAATTCAGGGTTGTAAACAAGAGCAGACTTGCACAGATTTCTAAAGGTGGGAATAAATGAAACAAAACAATCTCTCATCACTGACAAGGTGAAGATTAATATTTTTGCATAAGGGCTTGTGTTTTCTTCTCTTTTAAAATGTATTTTGCTCTACAGTAATAAGCATAAAACTAATAAACATAAATCCTTGGCAAGGCAAGTGTAGGTAAACAGGGTTTGCTAAAATTGGCAGCAAGTGACTTCTCTAAAAAAATACAGTGATTTTTTAGTTTGTTTTGTTGTTTACACATTTTGCTTAATTGTTAAGAAATTTCTTACATTTTATTTCAGAAAAAAAAAACCCAAACCCAACCAAGAGTCTTATCTCATGTACATCTATCAAACATTACCATTCCTTTCCTTTCAGAAGACAGTGTTCACTGTGTTTTGACCTGGTTGCTTCCAGTTTAACCCACCGTTCAGGTCCCTGCAATGAATGTCTTAAGTTCTCTTTATGATTAGGAAAGGATATTACACTTCCAGCAAGCAGGCTGTCTCATATGTAAATTGTTATGCAGGCTAGGAAGAATGACCAGGAGTGTGGGGAAGCTTCTGCCCAGCTGCTGGCAGGAGGCTGGTGTTCATGTAGGAGGTAGGCAGAGGTGGTCTCTTTGCAGAATGTCAGTATCTTCTCCAAAGATTTTGCTAGAAAATTCAGAAGCTTGAATGATACAGGAGACTTAGGGTTTGTTTTGTTTAGGGTTTTTGAAATATATATATTTTAAATTTAATACAAAATTTAGACATCTAATTTCTGCTGAAGTTATATTTTAATGCTTAAGTATCATCTTGGATATGACCTGAATATAAAATAGAGAATGCGAACTATGATTTTTATTTGTACATTGTAAAGCAAGGCAATAATTTCTTCCATTTTACGAAAAATGAAGCTGTTAACTGTAATCGCTCTCAGTGTGTGACTGAAATGTTAGGAAAGAACTTGGATTTCTTTGTTAGAATGTTTCAAATTGTATTAACTATGTGAGGTTTTTATTCTTAAGATTTCTTATCCATCACAATGTATGCCTGTGTTATAAGTTAGTGGAAAAAAACAATTGTGAAGTTCTTAAATTGTTGACTAGGATTAGAGCTTTCCAGTCTACAAAGTGAATTGATAGAAAAGACTAGCTTTCTGGGAAAAATAAAGGTGAATGAGCCAATGCTTCAGGAACTGTATAAATCTGAGATACCTTTGTTTCAACTGGAAACTAACCTACATTACTACAGAACAGGTTCAATCTGACTTAAAGAGCAGGAAGTGCTCAGGAGATTTAAATTTCTGTAATGAAAAGTTTGAGTTTATCAAGAGAAATTAAAATGGTCTATTATGGAATTCATAGTACTTCAGTCTGGATGTCTCATTCCTAGTTTAGTCAAAGAAGACTGATTTAAAAGTAAGTGACCTTGCCATCTTAAACTATGAAGTAGGTCACTGACACCAACTATGGTAATAAAAGCATTACAGTAATTATGGGGGTGGAGAAGTAAAAGGTTTAAAATTGAATTAAGATTTGGAATACTGACAAAGTCATCTAAGGCCATCTTTAAAAAGGAATAATTAACATATGTCTGCTTTAAAGTTAAATGAGTGTTTTTTTTTCCTTTTTTTTTTTTCTTTTTTTTTTTTTTTCCCAGAGAGTGAATGGTTCACTGGAATAAAGAAATAAAAGTTCTGACAATTTTTTATTAAACCATGCCTTTAGTTGTTATATTTAAAGTTTTGGAAGTGGCAAATGATGAAGCTCCAAAAGTTTTGAGGAAAATTTTTGTGACAAAGGTGAAAAAATCCTAATGAAACTTCTTAGAAGATGTTTTCTGCTACCAGAGCTCTACTTTAAGTACCACTCATGTTCAGTTTACCTGCTTTAGTATAGCCATATCCTGTTTGTGTTTGGTTGCCAAGAATATATGATGTAATTGACTAAACTTTTAAACAGCTAAGGTGATTTAATCTTTGGTTGGTTTTTTTTTTCCCTCCAACTGTAATTTTCTAGTAGCCATAAAAGATGAAGAACATTATTTGCATAATGAGTCCTTTTCTAGATATGTTATCATGACATAAGAAGACGTGATTATTTTTACTTATAAATTACATTCACAAAGTGGTTTTTTTTCCACTTTTTGTTTGTTAGCACTGTAACCAAATGTGATGAATTTGTGGAAAAAAAAACTTGACCAGGAAAAAAGAAAGAAGGAGAAATATCAACACACTGAAATATCTTGGGGTTTGTGTGTCATTATAATGAACATGCAGGTGACTGAAAGGATGAGAAAATGGTTGTATTCTTCCAGTTGACAATTTTTCCTCCCCTGTCATTACACTGTGTCTTACCATGAAGCTTTACAATGCTGATAGAGTTCCTGTAGGCTTGCTTAATGGTAAACGTGCAAAAATCACTCAACAGCAGCTTAGAAAAAATATCAAAAGGTCTTTGTTTAGTGGCAGAGTTAAGTTTCTCCTTTGACAACTTCAAGCAACAGGAATGCAGAAATGGAACATTCTCAGTCAAAACACTGAGCGAAGTTTAGGCACAGCCAGGTATGTTCAGAATACAGAGTTCATTTAGCAAGTTAAATGGCAACATTACAACAGATACACAAGTTGACAGAGATAAACTAATATTTTGGAAAACAGAATACTTTTGTTGTAAGTACTATCATACTTTGCATTTGCGGGCGGCTGTTGGCAGAAGGAGGAACAGTGGTGCGGGGGAGTGGAACAGGAATGAAGGAAAGATTTTCTGCTTTCTCTTTATCTCTTCTGAAAGTCCCTGAGGTTGCCAGTCACTAGGATGATTTTAGAATTTTTCTCATGGCAATAAATTATTATTTTTCCTATAAAAATATTTGAATGGTGCTAAAGAATTTTTCACTCTGAGTAGGAAAACCAGGCCGAATAGGAAACACCTTTTTCCAACAACATGTCTGAAAGTAATTTTCTTAAATGCAAAGCTAAATTGCAGTTTCTATTTTTAAAAATAAGTTTCATAAATTGTGATTAGAGTCAAAACCAACTATTTGATCAGTTTGGAAGAAATATGTAGAAAAGCCTGTAAGTAACAGGAAAGTAAATAACACTGAGAGGCTAAACTGTGGCAGTTCAGCATTTCCTGATGTTTATGTGTGTACACATATGTATGTGCACGTGTGTGGTTGTAAGTTCTTCTGTGGTCTATTAATGGAGAAAATGGGCTCATTACATCTTGCAGAAATTGCAGAGTTGCCTTTGCATGGAAGGAGAGGGCAGTAAATGCAAACTCTAATACAGTTACAGAGGATTGCTGCTTCTTCTGTGATTCCAGGCACATGGCACTCTGCACTTGAATATCCAGACAATACTGGTAACTTTTTCAGTACATCTGCATATTTAGCTCATTCCCAGGAAAGATGACAATTTAAACTATACAAAACAAAACAAAATCTGGGAATCTCACATTTTAGCTTTTTAGCCTTTTGCCATGGATGTGCATTTGAGTATCTGCTGTATAAGCCTGTAGATGACATCAGCATTACAAATGACATGCCATAGCTGTTACACATGGCCCCCTCACCCTCTCTGATGAGAAATGTAAGATGAAGCTAATGTCTATCTATATGTCTATCCATACACGCAGGGATAACTGGGGTAATGGATGTTGCATAGAAAAGCCAGCACAACTGCTGGTCCTCTTGATACTATGCAACTCTGTTTCCCTTTGATCCTTTTCTTTATCAATGACAAATTCTGTAGAACATACACATACAACACATACACAATATGCATATATACATATGCACACAACCCCACACTGAAGACTAGACGAAATATAATATTGGACATGACTAAAAGTTCTTCTAATCCAGTAAGAGAAGAAGTGCAGAAAAAAGGTAAAAAAGAAGACTACATATAATGTGATCTTTCCCCAGAAATAGCTGATAATCTTCCAGTAATTAATTAGCTAGACACTTTTTGAGCTGGATCACTTTATCCTTCGTGAATTTATTTAATCCCTTTTTGAGCACATGTATACCTTTGGTTTTCACACTAACCCTCAGCAAGGATAATTCATCAAATTTCATATTAATAAATTCATCCATTGTATGCAATCTTAAAAACACAAAGCAAGAAAACACACACCTGAATCCCCCTCCTTTCCCACCTTGTACTTGTTTTGATCCCAATTCTGCTTCTAGTGAGGATATTTTTCACTTGGTTGCATAAATCTTGCTCTTAAACAAATAAAAAAAACAAGAAGCAAAAGGCAAAACATTTTTTTTTCTGGTAAAAAGGGAAGACCAAAGAAACTGAGCAACATATAGAGGGTACCCACCACTGCAGAGCACTGAACTCAGAACTGTTCCATGTCTCCTGGAGGAACACCTTTCCTTTGAGCTCTCGGCTTGTAAATTTTGGTTGATGGTTTGCAGATGAAACCAAGCTGTGTGATTCGGTTGATATGTTGGAGGGAAGGAATGCCATCCAGAGGGACCTTGACACGCTTCTGAAGTGGGCTGATGCCAACCTTATGAAGTTTAACCATGCCAAGTGCAAGGTCCTACATCTGGGTTGGAGAAATCCCAGGCACAGCTACAGGTTGGGCAGAGAAGAGATTTAGGGCAGCCCTGCAGAGAAGGACTTGGGGGTGTTGGTCGATGACAAAATCAACATGAGCTGGCTGCAGTGTGCACTCGCAGCCCAGAAAGCCAACCGTATCCTGGGCTGCATCAAAAGGAGTGTGACCAGCAGGTCAAAGGAGATGATCTTGCCCCTCTACTCTGCTCTCGTAAGACCTCACTTGGAGTACTGTGTGCAGTTCTGGTGTCCTCAACATAAAAAGGATATGGAACTGTTGGAACAAGTCCAGAGGAGGGCCTCTTCATTAAGGACTGTAGTGATAGGAGAAGAGGTAATGGGTTTAAACTTAAACAGGGGAATTTTAGGTTAGATATAAGGAAGAAGTTCTTTACTGTGAGGGTGGTGAGGCACTGGAATGGATTGCCCAAAGAAATGATAAATGCTCCATCCCTGGCAGTGTTCAAGTCCAGGTTGGAACAGAGCAGTGGGTGACACGGTTTAGTGTGAGGTGTCCCTGCACATGACCGGGGGGGGGATGGAACTAGATGATCTTAAGGTCCTTTTCAACCCAAACTATTCTATGATTCTATGGTGTGGAGAAAAAAGTAGTCTGCAGCAGTAACACTATTTTTCAGAAACTTGCTTTGTGCCCCAAACCATGATATATGACATGCAGCCCTCTCTCTTCTCATTTCCCTCACTCCTACCCCCTCCACTTTCTTTCCTTACTCCTGCTTTCAAAATACATGCAGCCTAACATGTACTTCTGTGCAATAATTCCCAATATTTTTTTATTTTGCAGTTAAGATGGGAGCCTTGGAGTGAGGGATTTACTATTTGACATGATTCATCAGTGGTTTGGCATGTATCTTTTTCCTTTAGTGCCTATTTGGCTGGAAAATCCTTATATATTTTTCATAATTTCTAAACAACCACAAGTCAGAGATGTTCTGACTGTATCCACTATTCCCAAAGTGCAAGCTTGTTTTCTTCGAAGAAGCAACAGTATCTAGGTGGCAACTAAGGAGTGACTATACTTAGTCATATGAGAATTTCTCCTTTTAATCTCCTTAAATCAAAGGTGTGCACTAGTATTAGCAAAGACTGATTGTGTCTCCAACTTAAAATCTCAAGGAGCAAACCTCATTTCGAGGAGAACATATAACCCTTCTTGAAAGCTTGGTATTAAGCTGAATATATCTGTGAAAACATGGAAATGCCATCTATATTTTTTTGTATTTTGGTAAACATAATCATATGGTGAAGATTTTTTCCAAAATACACTCAGCATGTAAAATAAATAATAGGTTAATAGCTACTTCCTTTAACTACTTTAATCATTAAAGACTCAAATTATAATCCAAGAGAGACTAACTTGGAGTCTAGGTTTACTATGTGTTTTATTATCCCATGTGAAACAGAAACAGAATTGATTGATAGCTTTCTTCAGGGCAAAAATCCATTAGTAATTAATACTAAAAACCTGTTAATTTCATATTCTTGCTCTAAACATTTTAATCTTCCTCAGCAGCTGTAAAATTAGTAGTTTCTTTTCCAGTGTGTGGTAGAGCCAAAATAAAGATGTTAAGGGTGAGTTAATCAGCTGAAAGGAGAGATGAAAAAAATTGGAGAGGAAGGAATGCAAATGTGTATGTGACAGTGAACTGTAATATAGGTCTTAGCCTTGGATGTGGTAACTGTAGCTTACCCTCTCACTGGTCCTCTGCTTAAGCACATGCATGTTTTTGCAGTCTTGCGAGGCCTATAGGTTCGGTGCTGTTTGAGACAGGAACGGGCAGTGTTCTGTGTGCAAGCAGCATCTAAAATGACTGGATGTCGATGACTATTCAGAGCTGGTAGATGGTATTCATGCAATGTCCAGTGATAGGACAAGGGGCAATGGGTGTAAACTGGAGCATAGGAGGTTCCACGTTAACATCAGGAAGAACTTCTTCACTGTAAGAGTGACAGAGCACTGGAACAGGTTGCCCAGGGGGGTTGTGGAGTCTCCTACGTTGGAGATATTCAAGGCCCGCCTGGACAAGTTCCTGTGTGATGTACTCTAGGTTACCCTGCTCTGGCAGGGGGGTTGGACTAGATGATCTTTCGAGGTCCCTTCCAACCCTTGGGATTCTGTGATTATATTGCCTTTTACTGTACAAGATGTGTTCATATACTTTAGAGAAAACAGATCATGTCTGCTGTCTTTTGCTTACAACAGAAATTATGTATGGGACTATTATAGGATCTGCTATTTCAAATCACTAGCTGGTAAACCAATTACACTGTGACATGATGCTATTCCTACATGGACTGTAAGTTTAATTAGCTGTCAAGGTGTATACTGCCCTTGCATATAGGCACCTTTTGGCATTTTAAAAATAAATAACTCTGATACACCACTCATTTGATGCCTAAAATCTTGTTAACACATGTTTTAAATTTTGTTTTGCATGCCAAGAAGAACTTACCTGTTTCTTCAATTTATTCATTAGTGATTATTTCGTAAAATGAAATATTATATTGGAGTTCTTGGATATGTTCTTAGATCTCAAAAGCATGACTGACACAGGCTTTTCAAGAGCACACTCTAAGTCTGAGAGTATAACTTAGCTTAAAGCTTAAGTAGTTTAAAGTAGTTTAACTTAGCAAAGTAATTTAACTTAACTTGACTTTCTTCAACCCTGGGTTAACTCAAAATTACCTTATACTTGCTGTGGATAAAGAACACACAAAGTTTGTTATCACAGGTGAACTTAAGTTCAGAAACTTCTCTAAACTGCAGTGCTATCTGAACCCCTACTGCTTTTAGCACACTATGCCTATAAAGCCAACCATTTGAAGATATACGTTAATGCTTATTTGAACATGGGTAATAACAGTTCTCACAAACTTTAATTTCTGTAGTCGGCTTATCTAGAAGAAGGTGAGAAACACAGAATTTATGTGCCAACATTCCAATTAAAATAGTGATGAAGCAGATGAATGCAACAAATGGAGGGTTATATCTTACTTTTAATCATAGTGTGAGGGGCGAGTGGGTTGATATATATTTTTTTTTTCCTGAGGAAGTTGTGGGCTAGAGGGTGGGGTAACAACATGTACCTCCTTGAATTCCTCCTGACCCAAACTTGGATGTAACTCAAAGCCTCTGCTGCAAATCTGACTGATCATGAGTAGGAACATCTGCCATTGTGGTAAACACTAAAATATTATGGGATATATTCTGATTTCACTCAGATCTGTTTTGAAACAACACTGCTCACTAGTCTTCAGAGGACTGTGTATTAGTGACTTATCTTCATCTTGTATGAAAAAGAACACTAAGCAAATAGAGCTACCCATTTTGTTGCAAATTTAAACATTTTTTAATTTTTTTTACTGTGATTTTAGAGTTCATTGATTTTTCTCCTTTTTTTTCTTTTTTTTTTTTTTGTTTCTTAATATATTTATTTTGTCCAGCTAATTGATCTGGCTGAGCAGTTGGTCAAATATTTAATCAGTAGGCTTTTCCAAATCTTTTCTTCTAATTATTTGTTGTTGTTGTTTTAACATGTATATGTTAAATACATACACAAATATGGCTTAGAAGCCTGAATTTATTAGAAGAAAGCCAGAATGGAAAACTTTATCTGGAAATTCTTAACCCGCAGAATACACTTAATGGTTAGAGATATGAAATGTTTTGGCTGAGGGTTTTACAGCAAATGTAAATTCCTAAAGATTGGCTCTAAAAGATAACTCCAATTCTCTGCTGGAATCAGGAGGACTAATCATGTGGATAAACATAAGAACACATTTTGAAAGGCTTTTGATCTCCTACATAAACTGTATATGCTTCTAATAAAAAGGGTCACAGAACATATAGAAGTTTAATATGTAAAAGTATAGAATATTTTTCAATATAAACAATTTACTTAGTAAGACTTCCAGATCTTGATGTAAGTGCCAGCTTTGATTTCCAGATTCTAAAAAGTAGGAAAAAATAGCTTTGTATTTATTAAGGATTATATGAACATGTTCAATTCCTTAAATGAGGAACAAGGAATATACCAATATTTACCAATTTGTAAAATGTACTTGTTTTAAAGTAGTCTTTCTCTTGGCAGACTAAAGCTAAACACCTTTAATATTCATGCAAAGTGTCATTTAAAAAGTATTAGGGTATATGCTGAAGGGTCCTATCTATAATCATGGAATATGTAGCCCCTGGCATATGTCTGTGGCAATGTGACATATGTCTGTGGAAATGTGCTGTTAGATACCTTAAGTAACATTCATTTTAATTCTAGATTACTCACAAAATTGTCCAGGAGTGGGTAGGGAACAACCCCCAAGACATTACCTCCCCATATCAGATCCTTTTCTTGAGAAATAATTTCTTCCTCTGCAGCCAGTGGATGTAAACTGAAGAAATTCTGACATAATATATAAAGGAATAAAAAAGAAAAACAAATTATGAGTATATACATATACATGTTTACTTCTTGCTTTTACCACGTGCTTGTCAACTCAAATGTTGAAGCAGGCCTTTGCTCTTGAAAATGAAAAATACACAGTTAAATGCCCATGTGACTCTTTGAAAGTGTACCTCATGTTGATAGGCTTTCTTAGCTCAGCTACCAAGGAGGGGAAGCCTCATTCAGAAACTCAAATTATCAAATTCTCTTGTTTGGAAAGCTTGAACAGCTCAGGGACATAAACATACTTCTGACTCATTGACTAGTGAATGTCTATTTTAAAAACTTGTCCTCTGTAGAAATCACGGTGAAACAAAATGCTGTGACACTTCAGGGTTTTGTAGTTATGGACTGAATTTATGCTGGTCCTGAAATGTTTCAGGATCTGTGCTGTAAGCTTGCAGAGCACAAGCTCATCTCATTGAAATCAGGTTAATCCCCAAAAAGTGAGAACAGTGAATGACAATAAGCTTCTGATATGAATGATCAGGAACATGTGAGGTTGTTGATAGAATATCGTCACTGTGGGACTACTTAGGGAAGCCGTAATCCCTTGAATTATGGTCCTTTTTAAGGAAAATTGCTCCAAATATCTCTTGGGATGTATTCTTAGAGTTAAACCTGTAGTATATCTTTTAACTTTCAGATTGAACAAGTAGGCATTATCTTTTTTGCATTATCTTTTTTGCTCCTTACAATAATGAAAAAGGATCAAATAGTTTGGTGGATTATACACCCTTGATTCCCAGGAAGGATACAAATGTTGTGGATTTGTTATCTTGACCACCTTAAATTACACTGGTTTTATCAATGTCTTTTAAACAGCAGGGTCAAATATACAAAGCCAGTCCGTGTACAGGTCTTACAGGTCTGGTAACCAGCATGATGTGTCAAATATCCAGTGTTAGTGTCAGACTTATTGTTCATTACCATTTTGACTCTCTGGGTGTCTGTGAAGGAATCATGTTGTGAAATTATTCTCCGTATTCTCCATGGTAACAGCCACAGAGAAGTTGTAATAGATGAGGGCATGAAATTATCCCTTGCAGATCAGGAATGAGCAGCCTGTTCCACTGCCTTCTCTAACATTAAAGAATGCTTCACACCGTATTTCTACTGATTTTGAGAAATTATATTTTGCCCAGTTGCCTCAGAATTTGATTTTATTCAGGGTTATTCAGATTTAGTTAGGAAGTCTAGTGCTCTGATACTAAGGTGACGGAGAAAAGGAACACTGGGTATCTGGGAAGAAAAATGATTTGTGGTCCAGATTATTCTACCCCACATGCTTTTGGAAATGGGTTTTTGATCAAATCGTTTGAGGTTAATAAGGAATGGCTTTTGGTGCTGCTCTTCTACTGATGAACAAATACGTTTGGCAACTCTGAAGCCATCCGTCAGCCAGATAGGAGGAAGCTCCATGGGGGAGGTGTCGCTTTGACAGATGCCTGCAGCTCTTGCTTGAATCAAATGGATTGTACATCTGGCTGCCTACAACTATATCACACAACATGGCACAATCTCTTTGTCTCTCTGCCTCCCATAACCTAGCTCCCCACTCCCCGTTTATTCTGTCTCTGACTCTGCAGCTGTGACACTGACTTCATCATATAAATCTGGGTAGAGTCTCCACTGTCTGCTAAGAAATGTTTTCCAGAAATGTGGCTGTTGGCCAGACGTCTGTTCTTGTCTCATCTTGTAGGTCTGTTTAGGCCTTTTGATCTCATTCCTGCCTCTGTTGTTTTGTTTGTTTTGCTTCTTGTCCCAAGAATCCTGTTGCTTTTTTGGTCTCTGAAGCCTTTTCTTCAGTAAAAGAGCCAGGCTTTCTGTTTGCCCAGGCCAAGGCCTCCACCAGGCTGCAAATGGATTATCCAGCTGATAACTGCAGTTATCCATCAAATCATAGGACAATGTGGCACTATAGTCTATGACTGGGAGGCCTTTTTGACTCCCAGATTTAAGAAGATATTCTGTGGTTGGCACTGACCAGCATTATGACTGGTTTTGGAGTATTATGTATTGCTTAGAATACTCTGTTTATGGAATGATGGCTTTCTGTTGTTAAGCATTTTCAGTATTACAATCTTTGTACCTCTCTTTTTTAATCTTTAGCCCTTACAAATTTCCAGGTGTTGTCCTTTGGAATATTTGAGTTCTTGTTCTACAATCCTTTCCCAAGTAGAAAGTCTTTTGGGTTTTGCAGAGTTTAAACCATTCCAATAGGATAATGAATTTGAGAAAGCTTACCATAGACACAGAATATTTATATACACTGAATTCTAAAAAAAAATTGCAGAACTTGCAAGTGTTTAAGTGTTTTGGGTTTTTCTTTTTTTTTTTTTTTAATTTTGTTTTTTTTTTCATGGCAATGGCATAGTCTGTAATTACCTTTTCTTTTCTTTTTTTGTTTTTTATAAGTGAATTGTTTTGCTTTAATAGTTACTTAGCATCTGCTTTGTTTTTTTAACAAAGAATTAGATTTACTCTAGGGACTCTTACACAGTAAGTCACATGCTGAACAGTCTGGTTTGTCATAAAGCAATCCACTAAAAGTTAAAAAATGTTTAATTCATTGTAGGTGACAAGAATGTTCAAAATTGTTTTAGTTTCACATTTATTTTTTTATCTCAAAATGTGTTTTGCAGATTGAGTGACTGCAATGATGTACTATTGGGAATTCTAAAGAATCGATAAAAAATCAGTATGAGCACAAATGGAAAAGGGGAGAGACTATATGTATTTTATTTACCAAAGTAATGCACTGAGCTTGAAGGAATATGCTGTATTGACATAATACTACAATATATTCTTCAGAATATAATGCAGCAGTGCAATAAGGGATAATGCTGTGGTGAGAGGAATTGGTCAGTGACAGAATGGAGGGTGCACACAGTTAAAGACATCTTCACTGCTCCACTGCTGGACTGTCTCCTAACTGTATATGTGCCCTGTCCTACTAAACCCAACCCAGTTGCTAAAAAAAAGATATTTAGAGCAGTTTCTGATTTATTAACTTTTTTTTCCCTTTGCATACAATGAACAGCAAGAATATGCAGTAAGACTGTCCCTGGTCCATGCTTGGGAATGAGGATATAGGACTTAAATCCTGGTTTATGCTGACCCTGCTTTCATGAACAGGAAGAGGCATGCAACAACATTATTACTGCTATTATTGTTAACTTTGTTAGCAATAACATTGTTTTTTCAGAATTGAGTTCAGCAATGCTGTCAGTGCAAATCCTACTTCAACTTCATGTTGTTAGAACACTGGCCACAAATCAACAAGTTTGCGTGGACATACAACTAAATCAGTGATGTTTTAATTTCTTGTGTCTGTGCTGTACATTTGCATAGGAGGAATTATTACAGGATCTTGCAGTTTAAAGATGCATATTCATATTCATTCCAAGGTGCCTAAAACTTTCCAAATCTTAAATTTCAGCCACAAATTCTGCTGAAATGCTGCATTTCAGCAGCAGCAGCAAATACAAACCAGCAGTCTATTTTCTACACAAGCCCAGATTTCTGAAACATCTTCAGTGCTTAAGAGAATCAGAGTTATATATCTCCCTCTCTCTATCCCTGCCCTCCCCTCCTAAGATTCCATGAGCAGTTTTGCACTTTTTTGTAAGGTTTCTCATTTGTTATGGATTTAAGAAAATCCCGTATAAAGTGCAGACAGTGACTAGGCTTTACGAGAGACTCTTTCACAAGTTAGTGTAGTCCACAAAAGACATATGATGAATATATATAGAAGCTGAACTGCTTCAAAGACTCCCCAGTCAGATCCCCTGGCAGATTTTTGGTCTCTTCCATGTAATTTAGGATGCTTTTGTGAAGTTGCTAACACATTGCTCATGCTTCTCAAATTCAAATTGCGAATTGATACTTTTTCCTCTTTGCTGGGAACTTGCAAGCTACTTTTGATGCTCAATAACCAAGAGCATGCAAAGACACAGAAGAAAAAAGAAAGAAAAAAAAAAGTAAAAACATTAACATCACACTGCTACTAGATGAATGCTTCAGCATAACCTCTTCTGTCTCTACTTCTGGAGACTTATGCCTTTTAATTAGTGTTACCTCTACTCCAGTTTTATTTTTTCTAAGATTTGTGTCAGTTTTCATGTGTTTAACGAAATAATTTTATTAAAGGCAGGGAGTGGATAATTTTGGAGAAAGTGTGATCTGTCTCAGAAGGGAGACAATAAAACATAATATTGCTAGACAGGGGACAGACTGAAATGAATGGTGCAGGGATGTTGTCAGAAGTGCTTGTGATCTTAAAAAAAAGGGCTGAATTTTTTTTTCGACAACATAGTCAAAGTCCACTTGTGATCTTAAGATTAGGGAGGGTCTTGCAGCAGTTTAGCACTTGTAACTGTCTCTGACTTACTAATAGTTTGGAAAAACTATCTTTCATCCACAATGTCTTGTCTTGTGTATTAATTATTACAAAATACTTCACTGTTGGACATAATATTGGAGGTAGCTGTATCATACAAATAAATTATTAGGGGAAAATAAGGGAAGGGGTGCAGCATTTTTTAAATATGCTATCCTAATGACACTGGATAAGAGCTAATTCTAATGCACGTCTCAGATTAAACTGCTGGAAAGATCCTGTTAATCTGCACTTATAATGCAAAGTAAAGATAATGATTTGAAAGCTACCCAGTGTCAGACAATGACTTTGTGAATGACATGCACGGCAAGCAAAACAAAAGATAGTTAATTTATACTGGTTTGCTAGGTAGACTTAATCCTGACAATCCCTCTGAGGGAAAGTGTATACAAATGCATCTGGAATACAATATATAAACAATCAGGTTTTTAAGTCTGATTCAGAACAGCTTGCTTACATTGATTTTTTTTGGTGAATTGCTTTATTCCCAAGCATTATTACCAAAAGAAGAGACATTCTAGGACAGCCACTCTCCAGGGACAACCTGACTGGGTTGTGTCTCTCTGAGAAGAGATCAATGCCTGTGTTCCAGAGTGGCTCTCACACCTCTGGTACAAGCAGGATGGAGTTCAGGAGCCCCATCTGCTGCAGTGAGTTGTCACTTTACATCTCCCAGCAGGATCAACACCTGTTAGCAGGGTAAGTTCACTGAAGAAAATCTGCCAGCCTGTTACATAACAATAATAGCAGTGCACATTGTACTGTTAAATCATAAACACAAGATTGCAATAAAATGCAGTACCTCCATAAATCTTTCAGCAGAAGTTTATGGCTGGAAATGCCTGTATCTCACCCTTCTGTGCAAAATTACTAGCTCAGTGTTATCAGTGAATTCAGAAAGCCAGCGCTTACAAAACCAGCAAGTATCAGCAGAGTCAGCTATTGGAAATGCATGCAGGTAGGAATTCTTTTGTGGCACTTTTGTTTATTTTAAGTATCACACCCTGTCCAGGGCTGAACATGAGCCATTTCTGTCATTTTTTTTATTCACTCCCAGTCTTTCATTAGTCTTTTTTTCCTTTGTTCAGCTTCACAGTTTCAGTGCCTTAGATATGATTGTTAAGCTCCCTTTTTAGCTTAATGCACTTCAGAGAATGATTTTAATTAAACCGTGATATTTAAGGTGCATGATATTTCCTGAAGATTAAATTAGTCTAGAGAAAGTCAGTAGTCCTTGGTTATGCCCTACCAGGGAGATATACAACTCATCATTATTTGTCAGAGATGCTTTGTGTTTGCTGAATTTCTCTTACAAAATCAAAAGAAACAGGAAAGTTTGAATTCCTATTGGGGTGTGAACTTTCAGCAGTTTTCTAACTTTTTCAGAATTTTGGGGCACAACATTTATGTCACACTGATGATGGTGTCAGAGCTTGTTAAGCTCCCTGAGTTTCTCATCTTGCTATCCAAGTCTACTATATAACTGTGAATACACATACATATTGAAAGACACAGTGTCTAGGAACATGAGCCAGGTGCTGGGTGGGGTAGGGTAGAATGGGGTGAAGTGGGTGGAGAAGAGCCTAAAAAGGACAACTACATTCACTTACCTGGGCTAATTGGCTTTAAGGGAAAGTGAAAGAGTGAACTTGTTCTTTAATTCTGTGATTTGAGATTAACAATACATACACACTTTCCAAAGACTAGAGACTGTTAAATTTCTTAAGTGGGTACATCTTTGGTGTTGTCCTTGTTTTACAGCAAGACTGAATATGGCTTTTAATATCCAGCACATGACTTAGCTAGCATTTAAAAACATGCATTGTGAAGGTGTAAAAATGAATCACATTAAAAAAAAAAAAGGCAAAAGAGAGACAGAATATCACCTAGCTTCAATATTTGGCTTTAGATAAGCTTCTCAATGCATAGGTGTAGCACAAATAAATGCATATAAACTCAGTGTGAAAACTGATGAGCAGTATAGTTATGAAACCTGATCCAGTATTAATGATTGCTAATAAGCAGTCAATTACCATGCCTTGATCCAGAGAAGGATTTTACGTTCCAGAAACCACTTGAACCATATTTACTCAGACACATCCAATAAAAGCCTATTCAACTCTAGTGCACTTTAGGCTGATTTCCTATGGAAATTCTCCAGCCTGCTGTCTGATTGGTTGGAAAGCTGTAATTTTGGAGATAATAACGTTTCAAAGTTTTTTTGAAAAATAATGACTGGTGGAGGAGGGAGACATTCTAGGTGACCTGACTGAAAAAAAAAAAAAATCCAGGTGAGTTAGAACTTCTTAGAGATACCCTGGTGATGAAAACTTTCTCGGTGTTTGAAGTGTCCCTTTCAAATAAAGGGCATGGAAGACTGCAGCTGCCTGCTTTGTCTGTGTGTCAGTCTGAAACAGCCCTTTTCCTCACAATCATCCAGTCACAATGAGTGTGGATCCTCAAAGAAAAGAGCAACCCCCTTCTAAATTGGAGAGAAACTGTATGGATAGGCAGCAACTCCTGTCATATAATTTGGGAGCTGGTGAAATATACAGAGCAGGTGGGAAAAAGTCTGCTAGACCCCTTAAGATCTTGGCTCCAAGTTACAGTATGTTTGCACCTGACGCAGTGTACTTGGCTCATAGGACTGAGACACAGCCATGCAGGAGACGAGGCAGCACTAATTCCTCTAATCAGAGAGGCATTTGTTTTATCACACTTTGCTGCAAGAGGGAACAAGTCCTGTGGGGTCAGACTACTGCCGTTTGCCATAGATGAGCATTCAGAGCTCTTAACTCCTATTGCGCTCCTGTGGAGTCTCCATTCAGGCTTGTACTGGAGAGTAACAGGCCAATTTACCCTGCTATGCAGCATGCAAGAACTTGCCAAACATAACCTGCTACCTGTTAAGAGCTCTGGCTTCCATTAACTAACCACAGTAATTCAGAAATTAACAGAGAAATGTAAATTTGAAAAAAAGAAACACAATGGAATAAAGATCTGTAGGAGTTGAGGGCCTTGGGTTCCCCAGTGTAGGCTGGAGAATGAGACAGTGGCTGGTCCTAGCTTAAGCACTGTTTATCATGTCATCAATAGAATCAAGGGGAAACAGCTCTTAAAAACTCCTGTCTAGCAGAAGTGGAACTTGATGGCTTAAACTTGTATGAACATATTTCAAGGCTGTCTGGAGCTAAAAATACAGATCATGCTGTGAATTGGAATCTTTTTTTTCATGTTGGTATTGTTAACTCTTTAGTGTCACTAGCTAACTTAACTCACACTGTCTGATTTTTATCTATTTGACAAAGTTTTGTTTGTTTTTGGGGTTTCCATAGCTTCTGAATCACGCTTTTATAAAGTTTTATAGCTGTCATTAATGTGTCTTCTTTCTGGGTTCATTGTAGTGACACCCTGGAATGTAAAAAATGCCTCCCTGTATTTTGGGCAATCTCTAATCAACATTTTGTTAGTTATGGAAGTGGAGACTTCGTAATACAAAGCAGCTGATGTGTCCCATTCTCTCTCTGATCATGCTTGAAACTTGGTATTGAGTTCAGTTCCTCTACAAATGTTTCAGCTTAATTTGACTTATGGTTTTGTTTTGTTTTGTTTTTTCTCAAGTAAGTCTTTATTTTTTTTTACCTACAACCTAGCAGACACCTGTATTTGCTGTGGACTTTATTTTTCTGACAACACATCAAGGTGATAATGTTCAGATCCATTTCAGATATTTATAACAACATTTGCTTCTTAATGTAGCTGTGTGTTTTCTGATGATTTTCAAGCAGTAAAGAAAATATAAGCCTACTAATTATTCTAGTATCCCTTTTGCTTCCATTGATAAAGCATTTGATAACTGTGGGCAGAATTTTCAAGCTAATTGGTTAACTCTTTTCCATTAAATCAGTCAATTTAACATTAATATGTAGGTAGATTTGGACCTTAGTTCTCTCTCTGTTTCCTCAAATAATAGAGAGTAGATGAGATTCTGACCCACATAAGGACCACAGTTTTGATGCAAATTAAGTTTTGAAACAGATAGATGCATCCTGTCACACTCAAACTCCATATTATTATGAATAAAAAATGACTCGAGTATCAGTCCTATTAGCTGCACTTAGACTACATGTGAAATTAAGCTAAGCTGAACACTGAAGGAAAACAAAATCTTACACTTAGCTTGAGATGTATTTTTGTTTGAGCATGAAAAGTTCATTCTAGACATCTGAAGTGCATCAAACATGGGTTTGTTATTTGCTGAATATTTAACCATCTATTTTTGGTGGAATATTTCATCAGGGAATAGTTCAGACATTCAAAATAATTAAATGAGTGGGAGGTTTATACATTAATTTTAAAAACTAGTTTATATAGTTCCTATCAGATTATATTATTCACTGGGCAAAAAAACCCAAACAAACAACAAAACAAATAAACAAAAAAAAAACTGAAAAAACCCCATAGACAGAAATCGGTATTCAATTTTGTATCCAGTATTTCTTGTAGGTTATTTCGTTTTAAGAATGGTAGGGAATTCCCTGAGTAAAGACCAAGTAAACAAAGAAAAAGAAGAGAAACAGCTGCTCATCTAAAGGAGAGCTCTCTGACACAGCAGTTTAGACTGGATACAAGAATGAGCTGGTCTCTGTTATGAAGAAGATCAGCCTAGAAGGTCATAAATGGTCTGTGGCCATAAATATCCACAGGAAAAAAATTCTTACTGATTTCATAACACTGATGGACATAGATGGGGTAGGCCTAGAAAAACAGAAACTAAAGCTACCTAGAAGAAAACCATAAGGAAGAAGTATAAAAATAATTGTTTCCTTTGTTGAGAAAGACACAAATATGAAATACTCTTAGATTTTTTTCTGCTGGTGGTACTTGCTTGTTGTCTAATATTGAGAGAATGTTCTAGCTTCTCTTCATTTATAATTTACTTTCTGATCATATATATAACGTTTTGAGCGCTTGCATTCTATTCAGCCTGTATTGCTATTTTAATGCAAATGATTACCAAATAATGGCTTTCTACTTAAGAAATAATCTCCATTGTTGCAGTATCTGCATCTGATATTTGGATATGATTAGAACTGTGCAGCCAAAGCAGAAGGTGCAGATGTATAACAGGGATCAAAATCAATTATCAGGCTGCTTCACTCATAGCAAAAGTGAACTATTGCTATTAGCAATTTTTTTTCTTAAAAAAAAATAAAAAATAATTAATAATGTCTTTAAAATTAAAACAAAAGGTACACTGTAAGTTCATTTTTTTTTTTTTAGCTGACACTTAATCAGTGTGAAAGTCAGCCAGACTAATTGTTTTTAAACAACCATTGTATCCTCATTTTGTTTCTACCAACTTATTAAGCATCTCTGAATGCAGATGGGCCTGGGAGATGGAGAGGCAAGTACAGTTGTAAATTAAGGAAGAAATTCTTATTGTCTTGTGAGAGAAGTTTATGACTTGGAAAATGATTGACTCTACCAGTTTCTTCCACCCAGGAAACTGACTGGTGCCATGATTTGTAGACTCTTCTATCTCCTTTTGAATCTCTACTGTTTTCCACCTTCTTATGTACACAGAGGTATATATGTGTACACAGACATACACTCATATAAAGTACAGAGAAATTCTTTCTGGAATTCAAGTCATTTTACTTGAAATGGCAACTATTTTTATAAGTTTTTTTTTGTCTTTTTGGTATCACTTTCTTTTACAAGACACACACTGCATAATCAGCCAACTACTCTGTAATTACGTTGCAAAGACTATGTAAATACCTAATTATTTTCATGCAGATTACTTGATAATTATACTACCAGTTACGAAGTAATTCAAAGAATAATTACCATGTAACTTCAACTTTTTAGATGTGAGGATAAGGCTTTGTTTTAAAGATATAGAGAAGTGCATAATTATCCTGGGGTTACATTCTACTCAGATTGTCGATTATCCTATATTTACAGTATTATTATATGGCTACTGGGCTCAGTATCATGTTATCAAAATTTGAAAAAAAAAATCTCTGCTCTCTGCTTTGTAACAAGTATTAGGCAATGCCAATGTTTTTTGTTGGTTTTGTTTTTTTTTTTACTTTCCTATTAATTGAAACAGATTTAAGACTTTTTTTTGACTGTGGAGAATACAATGACTTTTTGTACTAAATTGCACTGTGTTTTTTGAAGAAGAAAATGACATAGGCCCAGATTCTTAAATGGCACTTAGATACTGAAAAGCTCAATTATGCCCAGTGTACTTTTTCTTTTAAATTTTTAGACTGGTTTACATAGTGTATAAGGCATAAGAATAGTGAGATGTCCTAGAAAAGATGCTGTCCTTCTCATAGACTAACATGGAGAGAGAGAGGGTGATGAGTGTCATCTTGCTGCTCTCAGAACACAGTTGCCTTCTTCCATTTGCAATTGCATAAAACAGATTTGGGGCAAAATATACAATGAGCACTTTGTAAGATAAGAAGTGACTCCAGGACTGTAATTTTATTTCTAGCCAAGAAGCTACAGATAATGAATTTGTTGCCTTGCTAGCCCAGTTAATCTTTCATTACATTATAGAAAATGAAACCACTTGAATAATAAGGGATAAGAATATTCTTTTTCCTCCTTCTGAGAAGCCTGTTGTCTTGTTTGCTTGCTGTAGCTACTGGAGAAAGAACAGGATGTACAGCATGATTTATTTCTATTCTAATGCCCAAATACTACCAATTATCTTGATGCTGAATTTAGGTGAAGTACACATTACCACGGGAATAACAAGACTGCACATAGAGGACACGACTCCAGGCTATCTCATAGTAGGCAGTAGTTGAGCAAAGGGACGAATCCCTACCATAAGATTATGGAGGACCAAAATAAGGCACAAGCAAAATAAATGATTGCCTGGAGCAGCATATTGGTGGAGGGAGTACAAATCCATCATCTGCCAAAAAGCATGTCTGGGGAGCTTCACATTACTGATAGCAGCATCTGACTGCCTGACACCACCTGATCAGCTAGCTCCCCTGGCACAGCCCTTCCAGGACAAACCCAGCTGCAGGACCTCAGCAAGGTCTCTGCTATGAAGGGAAGACAGTGGCACGAGCACTTGAAATTTAACCTTTGTTGTGCATACTTCCACCCATGCAGACAGCAGGTGGCTCTCTCTATGAGGGACAAAATAAGGAGGGGTTCAATTCCTCCTTTATTTCTTCTCCACTTGTCTGAGCATGCTGCATTTACCCAATGAAAAATGGGCATTGTTGCCTGATGCATGTGAAGCAGAAGGGAAAGCTTGCTGAATGATGGCTGATGTTTCTGGGAGCTGCTCTCCAACTGACACACAGCTAAATCTTACCAGTAAATTATTTTGCTGTTAAAGGATGGCAACAATTAGTATTATTTATATTGTTGAGGAACCCTAAATGAACCTTGAAACTATTTTCATTAAAGGGCTGAACATATTATGGTAGCTTTGTTTTTACAAGTGTGATTATAGTGTATAAAAATCTGTAAAAACAGTATCATGGACATTCGGATCTGCTGCATCTAAACATAAAAATGCAGAGAAAAATCCATACATATAGGCATGTAAGATATCTAAAAAAGCATATTGTAAAGGGTGAGGTCGATGTCAGTTTTGAATGCAGTGTACCTTTTCTTTGCTGCCTCTGCATGTACCCTCTGTGGCAGCAAAGAACTAACCGAAGTTATCTAAGATCTGCTATACTTAGTTTTACTTGGGCAAAGAAAGCAAGCCATGCTTCCCTCTTGCTTTTGCACACTACAAATGACTGCTGACTTGACATCAGCGCAAGTTTGGCTTGGAGGGGAATTTACGTCAGGAATGTTCACTATGCTTTTTACCTAAAAACCTTTGTAATTCTAGTGTGCTACCCAGGCTCTTAATCAAGGCTTCACATGTATGTGTTGTTTTATTGTTTGTAAAACAGAAACCAGTCTTTCACTTATGTGTGTTTTATATCTATGCATATACCTGTATATACAAATATATACAAATATATATAAAATACATATAAATCTATGTGTATTTTTTATCTGCATGTACATATCAGACAGCAGCTGATCTTAAGAAGAAAATGCCCCATTGTAACTAAAAATGTGCTGTCAGACACCTTAGTATCGTGTATCTAATCCACTTGAACTGCTAGACAGCATGTCCTGGGGTACCTGATAAATTTCAACTCATACCTTTCAAAAGCATCCCACCTGCTAATGCCCTGGAGCGGCTGAGATGTTTCATAGGTGACAAAAGGGTCCAAGGCAAATCTGAGCTCTCAGAGAACCTCTTGGTTAATCTATAAGAGTAGATTGTCAAAACATTATGTTTCCTTAGACTGGAGGAAAATCAGACCTAAGATAATTTTTAATGCATTTTCAATGTTCCATCTTTTCCTATTCTTAATATGGCAATTGGCCAGTACTTCCAGTGTAAAATGTACAATGGGCTGTCAGAACCAGAGACATTGTGCTTTTTTGGTGGGACTTGGATATGGCTTACTGCATTGTTTTAAAAATCCTTTTGAGTTGTTAATTCCATCCTTTCATAACCTGGCTGTTCAAATGTGCAGTTTTTAGGGAATGGCTTCAGCCAGCTGGTATAGTAAATGATGAAGAGTAAGAATTGGACCTTCCTAATCTCACTGGATACTGCTGCTGTTAGAAAAGCCAAATGTATGAGTAGAACCAATCTGTCCCTTCCTGCATACCTCTCAAAGCTATCTACACAGGGGAAAACATCAAGCTTCACTGTAAACCAGCAGAAATCTACCTATTCCAAAGAGGGGAATTGGTCTCTGATTGCTGCAGCTGTTCAAATGATTCAGGCACAGAGAAAACCATGACTCACAGCATTATTACTGGAGCAGCCCAGTCTCTCTAATGGTGAATGTCTGACTTGCTAGGTATGATTTCTCCAGGAGATGTCTGATGTAGGATACTGGAGAGATAGCACAGGATGTGTGTGGGTGTTACAGATGGCACAGGAGTATGTGTGCAGGGCTAGAGCACATAGAGCCTTAGGGTTTTCTATGCCATATTTAACAACCACACACACACACAAAAAAAAAAAGCCTTTCTGAATTAAAGACCTGGTAACAGCAGCTTTGGCTCAGCACCCTTGTTCTCTAATGTGCTTCATTTTCAAAGCTGGAAGTAAAGGGAATGTAGTCCCCATCTTCATCAAAATCTGCTTTTGAAAGCTATTTTAAATTCTCGGGTGTTGCAGCAGCAAGGGTGGGGGGTATTCAAGTGATGTAGCATATGTTCATGGTTTCACTAACTCTCCTAGTGGAATCACAATCCTTGTGACAAAGTTAGTATTTTTTTCCACTTGAAGCAACTGTTCAAATGAGGAAGTTGTGACAGGAACAGCTATGTTTCTGAAAAGAAAGTTCATTTTACAATTTCCTTGGACAATAAATATCCAGCAAGACTTTTCAATGATCTTTTAAAACAGGTGTTCAAATGTTCACAAAATCTGTCAAAATGAAAAGTTCATAGGAAAACATTACTGCAAAACATGCCAGGGAATTCAGTGGACTAGATGCAGATGTTTGATGCTGTAGGGTTCCTGAGACATCCACATAAAGCAATGATATGGCAAACAGAGAAGGCCTATAGCTCATCCAAACGTTTCCAGAGAGCAGACAGGGTACTTCATGTTTACTTTTGTGGTAGGTGCTTGTATTTAGGTCACTGGATTCCACTTTTGGGTTCAGCTGATGTAAATTGTCACACCAGTCCATGTCTTGCAAGTGATGTGCTAGAAACAGCAGGCAGAAAGCTTCCTCTGTGCTCACTGTTCTCAGCTTGCCCTCTCCTCCAGGCAAAGTGCTCATTAGGACTGCCTCTTTGGCTCCAGCTTTAGTTCTAGCTTCTGTTTCTGTTACCCTGCCCAATTGTTTCCTTTGCTAATACAAGCAGATTGCAAGGGGTTGTCTGAGCTCTAGAAAAAAAACTCTGGTGGGAATTTTGGACACTGAGAAGGTCAGCAAAGTAGCTGGAGGGATGCTGGAGTTGCTTGAGGGTTTATTAGTTTTCTACAGAAGCTTGGCTACTCTGACTGATTTGAGTGTGAAAATCTCACTCAAGTTATAAGTCATCCTGGCTTTCCTTGCATGGCCACACAAGAAAAAACACAGTGCCAGTACCTCATCTGGAAAGTCTGAGCTTTGCTTCTGACCAGCCAGAGCTTACAAAACTAGGCACAAATGTTAGCTGACCTAGAGAGCTGTGTGCAGCCACAAACAGCAACTGCCTCCAGGGCTTTATTTGGTGGGAGAAACTGTTCTGAATTGCAATGAATGACTGGGGGCATGACATTTAAACAAACAGGTATAATATATCTGTGCACTGTTTTCTTTCACTGTAGCAAAGAGTCTAAGCAGGTAGATAAAACAAAGCTATCTGGAAGGTTTTCCTGGCCTGATCCAGGTCTACCTGGGTCCCTGCCTAAGTAGCTTCTGTTCAATGCAGAAAAGCAGTCTGGCCACCTATCCTGTGTTCCTGTGTAATCCTTTTGAATGTGTTGGGATATGCTCAAATCCTGCCTTAGAAGGTACTATTTATGCTTTTCCTTCTGCTTGCAACTCTAGATAATATGGGTAATTTAGTGGATTCGGGTTTTTAGAAATGTATGCCCTCATTTATTTATTTTTATCACAAGTGCTGCATTTTGCAAATTAAACATTACAAGGATGCTCAGCCTGCATTCTGTGCTATTTAGATTCAAAAGGAACCATGAGACTTTGTGAAGAAGTTAATACTCAGAGGATTTCCTGATCTCTTCTTGTACCAACTACTTCATCTCATTGTTTTCTCAGAGGAGATACACTTCATGATTCATTGAAATCATTCACAACATCTTATACGGACTCACATCTTTGCAAATTGTATGAAAATTCATGCAGTGTTAGAATTAGCCAGTGATCCTTAATGCTTCCTTTACAGTTCCATTTGGCATTTTATAAATGGATTCAGGATTTCAGAGTGATTCAAGTGAAAAAGCTATTAAGCTAATCTTTTCTTTAAAAAATACAGAATTTCTGAAAAAGCTTTTCGCTTTCCTAATACATGAACACTTCTATGAAGAATTTCCTTACTATTTTAAAATAATGCAAAACGCTGGAATTATTTGATAAAATCTATTATAATTAATGTTGTTGAAAATGTCTGTTATAAAAAGTATGACCCAGTTGACAATAAAATTATTTGCTACATAAATTCTGCTATATTATTATCAGAAAGTATCTGCTATTCCTTCTTTTTCAAGTAGCATCCTTTCCTCTGCTTATGAAGGGAAGACTTTAATCTTTAATCATAGCTTGTAAACAAATTTTAAATAAATAATTTGCAGTGCAGTCAACTGTAGGTACTTTTTGTTGTAATTACCTTATATGAAAGAAGACTAAATTAAAGTATTAAAGTGTTCAGTGTTTTCAAAAGGAGCAAATTTACTGTATGCAATATTCAAAGAAAACACCATAGGAAATTTTAGAATTAACCATTTTCAGCTGTATAATTGGTAAAAAAAATGGCAATCTTCTAAGTTCTCTCTCTGGCCAATAATAATTTGTTTTCTAAGTGTTCTCTAGTACTTAATTAACTTATATTTTTCTGTTTTATTAAAAGTAAATAATTTGGACCCATTCTGTGTGGAGTTCTTCACTTTGAATTATGTTCATCCCATTCCTAAGTAACACTCATTTAAAAAGGTTGTTCAAGTCACCGCCCTTTCTCACTGTATTGTAGTGTATCCTAATTTGTTCAGTTAGGGTGAGGCAGAGAAGACTCCTGTAGGAACAACAGGGCACTTTGACATCATCAAGAGCCAAATTTGACATTATGATTGCCAGTGATACATTTTGACTTAAGTTGTGCACATCTGGCAGCATCCTTCTCAAGGTGCAGTCTAGAACTGAATTGGTACTGTCTCTGGGGGTGTGCAATAGCTGTAGCCTGACCCTGCTGGTGCAATGCAATGGAGTGATGGTATGAATTCATAATTTCTGCTCCTGACACATACCACATCTTTTTGAACCTGCATAAGGGCTGTTTGAGGTGGCTTACTGCATCAGCATCATGGTTTTCCCTTTCAGTTGGATTTTGATAAATATAACAACTCGTGACTGCTTGTGTAACTTTGACAGTGCCAGTTCCCCTCCTCCTCTCCACCTCTTCAACTTAAGAAAGAAGATGAAAGTGTTTATGAGCTGTTTGTAAGTATAACCCTCTTTCTATAAATTGGTTCCCCTTTTCTTAGGCACCTAACATAAACAAAGTGAAATATCAGAATGCTGAGTAGTACTTTTTAGTGGGTTGCATTTGGAGCTGGGTGCATACAAAACATGAATCCAATGAACACTTTAGGGGTTGTAGAAGCATTGAATATTTTATTTTAAAGAAAAATTCACTCATAGAATATAATTTCATATACTAGGGACTAGCTACAAATGAACCATTAATGATGATTTACTGTCTCCTCCCTCTCCTTACGGCTATATAAAAAATTGTTCTGGCTTGTAAATGAAGGCACTAAAAAGTATTATTAATTAGGGTGGGGAAGAGGGGAGATAAACCTTTTGTTTCAGAAGACTTTTTGAAGAAAAAGGAAAAGCAATACCAGCCAGTTAATGAAAAGCAATGAAAAAAGCTTTCTGTAAGTAACAGAGGCCTGCTTGAAGGGAAAACAGAAAAGCTGCACATTTACAATGCACATGTATCAGGGGAGTGTTACTTGAAAAAAATGGAAATTCAGTCCATATACTAAGCATGATGTAGTGAACAGCAGTCCTCTCTGCTTACCCTCCTGTTTCTATATTTACCATTATGACCTGAAAAAAAGCTTCTGCATATGTTGCTATCTCTAAACCTTAACTGGCTTAAAATCAGATAACAGTGACCAGAATAATCTAAGTAACAGCGTTTCTTATCCTGAGCTACCATCAGCCACTTTTTTTCTATTCCCTCCTATTGTGTGCCTCACCCTTTTGCTGAACATGTGTCTCAGCTTATCTCTGAAGCCCAGAGAAAGGGACAGGCACTGAGGACAGACCAGGCTGGACAGCACTGGGTGTAATGGTGTCATACCATGTCAGAGAAAGCTTTCTACACTGTCTATAGCCAAAGGGAGAGACAACACAGACTGATTAATGATGGAAACTTTTCCAGTTAGCACAGGTTTGTGGGACCCACATAATGATTCTGATATTGATCAAGATGCTACTGCCTTACTTGAAAAAGAAATAAAGGCACTGATAGCATTTCTGAATGAGGGAAGCACATCTACTGTATCAGAGGCAGTAAATTCTGTGCTGTGACTTTTGTTTTATATTCAGTTTGGAATAAATAGATGGGGATCTTGCTGTGTCTCTAACCCGACATTTTCACTGCATTGAAGTTTCTGTAGAAAAAAAAGCATGAACTGCAACAGCTATCACTTTGCAGAGACTGAGTGATTGAGAACCTCACAGTGCCTTGACAGATAGATCTTGATGCATCACTGATGCTTTTTCCATTATAACAGATAGCCACCATCAGAAATGATACACAACCAGCATTTCATGTCCTGGATAACTGGGTTTATTTAGCAGGGTGTGAAACTGGTTATTTAGTGAATATAGGCACAGGAAGTCTTTTTCCCCTACCCAGACTGAACTCCAATTTTTGGAAGGTAATTTTAATCTTTATCTCTAAGATTGTAATTTGGCCAGAGGGTGACAGACCAACACACATTTTAATGTTGTTCTTATAGAAATATATTAATACAAAATGATATCCTCAAAATGCAACTGAAGCAATTGGATGTCACCTTAATTGTTTCAATTAGGTTTTGCATATCCTGCTGCTGGGAAATAATCATGCTGTAAAGCTTTCAAAGAGATGACTTCAGCAATGTGTTAAGAAGTAAATCAAAGCACATTTTTTATCTGCTGCATGCTAGAGGGATTGTTATTTGAACACTTATAGCTTTTAGACTGAAAATTTTAATGACATTGTCCTCTTGTACATAAGATGTTTTCTATTAAAGGCAGATCCATGTTCAAGTGAATAGATTTGTTGGAGCCATTGCAGAAACAGGCAGTAAGGTACATCCTATGATTCAGAGAAGTTATGTCTGAATAGATATAAAAAGTTAAACTAGAATTTTGCTAGTCTTGAGGATTAATCACCCCCTTACCTCCTCAAAACATACCCTCACCAAAAAAAGCCAACCTTGAAATCAAATCAGAAGTAAAATGAATGATGCAAAAGTCAATGAAGAACATAAGAAAAATATTGTAGGCTAGTGGTAACCAGTGAAATGATTCTGCCTGGCTTTCTTTCTATTTCAGGGGTTCAGGATAAAGGGAAGGAAGTGAAGACATCCAGGCTGGCAGATTAGATGACTGGGAGATTTGTCAGTCGCCTGTTGCCAACGTTAAAATTCTCCCTTCAGCCAAAGAAAAAGTCAGTTGCTTGTTTGCAGTTTCTCACCATCTAGCAAGTCTTCCATCAGAAATCTAGGTTTTAAGGAACTTTACTGCAGATTAACCACTCTTATTGCAGAGGGGAACTAACAAGCAGAGGTTGGCCCTTGTGTTCAATGTCAGTTTTTTTTTCTTTCTATACCTTCTCTTGGTCTTTGCAGTTTTTTCCTTTGTACTCTGCATTGCACCATAAGACAAAAGGCTGGTGAAGCTGAGGGGTGGGGGTAGGGTAGCAAGTAAGAGAGGTTGGAGGTGGCATTCAGAAATGTGAGTCATACACACAGAGAAATATAGTGAAGAGTTCGTCATAAATAACGTGAGTTACGTGACTCCATAAAATTTTAAGTTACAGTAGAATGGGATGTATTCACATGCCTATATGATTCCACATAAGCTTCCACACCTGCCATAGATCTATATGCAGCATTAGATGCAGGTTGATTACTGATGTATTGGGTGTGCTTTTAAAATTTCAGGACAAAATGCCTCTGTTATATGCAGTGGAATTGAAATGCATATGTTTCTACTTAGCAGATGTGACAGCCAGTTTTGTGCAAAAAGGTCTTTTATTTAACCACTGAAAAACTATACAGCTGTCATAAATCTCTTTGAAATTGTATTGTATTAATTTCTGATAATATCCACATTAATGCCATTGTATTCACTTTATGCTGTCTTAGCTCTTTCTCGGGTATTATGTAATAAGAAAGTTCAATATTCTCAGGAAGTCTTTTATGCTGTTGGATGTGAAAGTCTTGCTTTCAGAAGATTAATGATAGCCTCTTGATTCTTCTTCGCCCTCTCACCTTGCAGCTTTAAACTTCTGCATGATTATCTTGCTTTTCTTCCCTTTGCTTAATATGATGTCTATATCAAACACAGGGGCAGCAAGACAGTTCTCAGTTCTCCATATTACAGGAGCAATAAACTGTTCTTCTTTCCTTCTTTTTCTCTTTCTTTCCCACCTTCCTTCTCTCCTTCCTCCTTTCTTGTTTAATTTCTTCTTTTCTATTTTTCTTCTTTCTCTGCAGTTGACAGGTCTTCTCACTGCAGAAGGCAGCTCCCTAACTTTTCCCCCAATATATATGAAAAATTTTTAAGAAGTAAAAAAGGGTCTGAATGGATTCTACATCATTCTAGCTGTAGAGCTGTCTAATCTGCTTCTAATTTACACAGTTAAAAGGATGACATTCCTTTCCTGTGTGACGTAGGTATGCTACAAAGCTATGTACTGCATTGTTGTAACTCCAATAACTGTATTAATAAATTAATAAATTAATGAGGGTGAACTTAGTTTTCCAGTAGCAGTTACGGAAGGGAACTAAGTCAAGTTGTTACTTTACAGGATAGCCAACCCTGAGGCTCCTAAGGAATTCAGGGGTGTCTCCATGTCAGGATTCAGCATGTGACCAGTGACAGCACTGGGGCTAGTAGGAGGGCGTTAGGAAGAAGGCAGTATTGCATTTGTCTGTCCATCATGGGCCTTTCCCAGTCTGAATCCATTCTTCACTGGAGTGGTGGGGCTTGAAAACATTAGGACCTACATGTGAACCACAATCAATGAATACTTCCTTAGCTCTCTTGGGAATGTAGTTTATATTTTATGACGTGAAAATTTTGTGATTTAAGCTTATGTAGTCAGGAAGAATATCAGAATAATCTCAATCACTTCAGAAATGTCCCATATTAAAAATGTATTCAAGTGAGTCTGAAACATTTTAAAAAACAAGTTGAAGAGAGAAGGACTAAATGGAAGAGCTGGAGTATTTGAGGCTTTTCAATCGAGCAAAGCAGAGACAGAAAAAAGCAGTATAATTCAGGAACAAAACCTACAAGAATGAATAATGTCAAATGGGCTACAGTAGGTCCTGTATAGATGCTATATGATGTTGAATTGGCAGAGCTGAAGGAATGGAGGACTCTGGATGTATTTTACCTTATGTTTGTTTACTTCTATGTGCACTGCCTTTGAAACTACATCCCAAGTCCATCAATCCATAGTTTCTTTCTCCACTCCCTTTCAGAGGCTCCTCAGTCTGGTTCTTGTCCTGTCTATCTGATCTTTTTGAGTTCTGCATGCCTGAATGACCAGTGCTATGGCTTTTTCAGGAAATTATGAACTTGGCCTCAGCCTAGCCTTTTTTTATAGCCTGGGTTATTGAATATAAGAGATGAAACTGAATATTGAATTCACTTACTGTTTCCTGAAAGAATGCTTTAAGCATAGAACTTTAACAGAAGACACATGTTTAAATGTAAAGGAATGTGTATTCCATGTTTTGTGCCCAGCCACTTGGTTTTAGTATGAAGTGTGCTCAGAGCACATTGACTACACTCAGCATCCCTTGGCCGTGGATACAAGGAAATCTCATGTGAGATTTATTTGGTAACAAGATTAAATTTGGAAGTCCAGGTCAGCTAAGATGATGGGACCAATACCAGGATTTCATATGCTTAAGTAAATTTGTATTGAAAATGAGTGATGACAAAAAAGATTGAAACTGATGGTTTGAGGTTTTATGGGTTATTCTATTATAAACACTTAGAAATGAGCTAAAGTAAATATGTGTCTCTTCTTGGTAAAGCCCACCTCAGAAAGACCTAAAAGAGCATTTTTGAAAGTGGAGGCATATTGATTTAATCTGAAAAGGAAGCTCATGAGTTCCTAAGAACAGATCAGGGTAACGGCAGAAAACATTTGTGAATTACTCCAGAAGCACAGGAAGAACACTCATAGAAACACTCATGAAGTTTTAGCTGGGAAGAATTTGTCCACTGATCTCTAAAAGCATGTTCTGAGGACCCATTGTGTTCCCAGCCAGAATGCCTTTGGGGTTTCAGATTAATGCAGTTAGCAATGTGATACATCTTCTGCCAGAAAGGTACGCTGCTAGCTCCTCTGAGATCTATGATTTTTTGATAGGTTACTCTTCTCATCAAATAACTACAAACAGCTGTTTATTTTAACATTTCATTTGGGGAGTTTCAAAACATCTTGACATGAAGGGGATGGCAAAGCAATGTGCATGGAAGAGACATTTAAGAGGGTTGGTGTACAGGAGCTGCTGGAACTCTGGTATGATCTCATATGGGGAAATAAAATATCAGATACTGGGAGGGTATAAAATGCAGCTGAAAGTTCCAAACATGAAGCCACATCTGCTCTCTGAAGAGCACATTTCTGCACACACCCAGTTAAGGTCAGGAATACACTCAGTGAAGATATCAAAAGACATACCTTTTGGTATTTTTTTTGGAAGTCATATTATATTAATGAGCCAGAAATCTGGTCCTTTCCTCACTAAAAGCATAGACAGCTGGCTGCAGGAATGCAGCTGAGGGTATCAGTGAAAATGCATGAGGTGATAGGGAAACACAAGCGGAGGGAAGGTCAACATCCTCTCCCTCCATTACTGGCAAAAGTGAAAGCCCTTATCCTCAGGTCATAATCCCAGTGCCTGTAAACTGATGACTCAGAGTAAGCAGGACCTCCACCCATTTCCACAGGGAAAGCATCAGGTGCATTGGTTAACTTGGAATAAGTGGTCTGTGACCATGAAAGGTAACCTACTGTATGTTGTTCATGAGAAACTAGGGATGAAGGTATTATGCAATATGATGCACTTGAATTCAGGGAAACAGAATCAAAAGAAGCTGCTCAGACACTTAACATGCATGCATGCACATATATCCATTCACCCCTGCATTTGGAAAAAGTACTGTTAAATACGTGAGCTTTGACAAAAAATCCTTTGGAAAGAATGAAAAAATCAGGAGAAACCCATGAAATTCTCTGGGCTCATTTTACCTAGAGACATGGAGTTGCAATTAGATGTGCTTGGAATGAAATAGAGGCTTTTTGAAAGAAGGGTTTGGGGCAATAAGGTCACAGGATGGAATATGAAACTTTGATCTGGAAACCTTAACATTCTGAAGCTGATGACTAATATATTATGAAAACTGAATTGCTGATAAGAAGGAACTCCAAGAAACATTTTACTTTTAGATATAACAAATTTACCATCCAAAACAGAGTTTGTAGCCCAGGCTCTTTAGTATAGTTATCAAATAGATCTGCTCAGCTGTTTCACTAAGGTGCAGGAGATGTGGAAAATGAAGGATATCTCAGTACAAATATAATATGCTTAATAATTTTCCCTTTTCATTTTATCCTGTAGATGGTATAGAGTTAAAAGGGACTCTTATGGAAAAATCAAAGGAAATGAAAAAATACAAAGACATGACAGCCGTATTTTCCAAAGAGCATACAGAAAATTTTTCACATATGTAGGTGTATACTTGTGGATAATGCTATCCAATCAACTGTAATGAAGCTAATGATGTATCTTACAGGGCAGCGAGGCCTTTGGCAGGATTTAGGACTGAAGGGGCACTTCACAGTTAAAGATTATTTCTAAAGAGGAAGGTGGAAACAAAAAGAAGCTGAGTGTAATAACATGCATGTATTTATAGATAGGCGTGGGAACTTAGTCCGTTCCTGTCCCTATTTTGGCACTGGTTATTGTGGTGTGCTCACCCAGGTTGTCTAGCTTAGTCACAACTTTACAAACATGCAGCTCCCCATTCTTAAAGGGAAGGCACTGAGACAGTGCAGCAGCATTGTGTGCGTGGTGCTACACAGATCTGGGTGCAAGTGGGCAAAGATAAACCCACACATACTTGCAAAGAAAGAATAAATTTAGAAAAAAAACACATGCAGGCTTGTTATTTCAACCCTGCTCTGTGCACATTGTTTCTGTTTGGCTGAATATAGAGAGTACTTATTTTAAAGAATCTGGTTTGGGATAAATTTAATTAATGAAAGGCCCATGAGAAGTTTTCATCAGAGTTGTCTGTAAGAGCTGGGGCTGTCTATTTTGCCACAATAGGAAAACTGCAGTGCAGAAGTCCAGTTTGTGTATGATCAAACAAAATTTTTCTCTCTTGTAAGAAATAATGCAAGCCTTATGACCTGAGGGTGAGGTACAAGACAAATCACAAAGGAATGTAAAACACAGCTTGCCCTGTGACAGGAGTATGAGAGGAGGCACCTCAGCCCCACAGGGAGAACAACTGAGGTGGGAGTCAAGCTTAACTGGAAGAAGCCTGAACTGTGTGGAGTGTGGCTTGGGCAGGTGAGGGCAAGACACAGGGCTTGGCCAGGGAGAGGGTACATGTTTAAGTGCTGACTAGGTCAGGCACAGGCTTTACTCAGGCTTTAGCAAGCAAGCTCAGATCAATGATAACAGGGAAGGGAGCTGAGTTATTTTATACCTGATATCTCCTTGCAGTTATCTTAGATTGCCTTTCAGAGGTAGAATGCTCCTTGCTGGTTTATTGACAAGCAGTAACTCGTCACTGCTTACAGCTCCCTAAGCACCCTTCTCACATAGCTGTTGCAATAATCCTACTTTTCATATTCAAGCCTGGAGATTAGCATTTTATGTTGTACCTATCTCTAGCGAAACTTCATGAATATGTTCCTACGTATGATAAAACTGCTTTTATACCTTATTTCTGCACCCCAAATATTACAGTGCAAATGAGGGCTCTGTATAGTTCCCTGGTGTTCTGGAAACTTGTCCATATGCATGCAAGTTGATACAGTCTGCTAAGAAATGCATCCTTCCAGCTCAGTACTTTTATTCTCAGAGAGCAGGGCATAAGGCTTAGACATGTTTAAGACATAGAAACCCTTCCAAATGTATTGGCTGATAAATACAGAAGCTCATAGTTGGTTGCCCAGTGTAAAAATACTGTGAGTAAAAATATCCAAGAATTATATGGAAACTTTCTCATTACTGGGATTATAGAACATACTGGCTCCTGGACGTGATCCTTAAGGCCAAAAGGCCCCAAATCCCATGAAGCTCCTGTAATGCAGCAGGATGCTTTAAAAAGCATAGCACAACCCTAATGAACCACCTAATGGTTCTTGGATCTGTCTAAGGTAAAGCTGGCACATTTTGTTGGATTATTGTCCAGCATTCCTGCTCAAAATCAACTTTTTTGGTATTTATGAGCAGGAAGCATAGTGTGAATGCTATTTTTCATACTAAAGGTAGTGTCTGCATCTATTGTTCCTTGTCAGTAATTTTAAGTTATATTTTTTTAAAGGTGCTAGGTTAGCTAGGCACCTTAACTGAAGTGAACTTCTCCTAAAAAAAAAGACCCCAAACCAACCCAAAACCCAATCCTAGCAAGAAAAAGCCTTTCACTATGCTACAGAACTTAAAAACCTCTGACTTTACTCTAACACTGTTACCTGAGGGGAAAAATGATCTAAAAGTACCTTGGGGCAGTAGGTAGCAATGCTTCCCCAAAGGCTCCTATCCTTTTGTTCTGGATCCAAGGATGACATGACAGTACTAACTGTAGAAGTCCCTGCAGACTGAATCTCTCTGACAACAGTCTCATATTACTTAGCCAACATGAATAACGTTGTGGCTATTAACATGATGTAACCCTAAGGAAATCATGCTTCAGCTTTTTGTAATGCTCCATAGTTACTCAAGAGTTACTAATTGTGCATGTAACTATAAATGTTATTTCAAAAGCAAACAATATTTTAAAAGCAGGAGTATAGCTGTAGAACAAAGTGACCATTTGGCATTTACCTCTGTTACTCTGATTAGATTACAGAACATGAATAAAAATACTTCTGTAATGATAAAATTCTGCAAATAAGAGGAACCATATGTTTTATCACCTGTACACCTACAAAAAAATAAAACAACCCAGACCCTGTATTTTATCTTCTATATGACACATTTTTTCCAAAACCTCATGGAATACACCCAGTGTCAAGTTCAACTTAACTTCTACACTTAGAAGCAATCCTGTCAAGTAACTTTCTTCCATTCTGAATTCCATTCTGTGGTGGATTCTAAATCAGTACAAGCAACAAACTGGGGAACTCTGAAAGTTATAACTGAAAAAAACAATTGACCTACTTCATTAATTTCACCAACAATTCCATGTGTGATTTATATTCACACTCCCATTTAACTTCCTTTTGGCCTATAAACTGTTTTGAGTTTAACTGTCTAATTTATATTACTTTAGGTATTTTTCTGATTTTGCTGAAGACAGCAAATAAATCTGTCCCTGTCTTTTTGATTTTTTGTCATTCTTTAGCACATAGGGAAGATTTTTCACATTTTGTGTGTGGTGATTTTGTGTTACAGGGTATTGCTTTATATTGAAATAACAGTATCAAATTAATTTGATTTGATCCATGGAACTGAATTCAAACCACCAGGCCACATAGGGAATATATTTTCTATTTATAATTAATTAACTACTGACAATCATAGTGCCAATTTCATTAAATGAAATATATTCCAAACCTAAAAGCCCATTAATATGAACCTATTTTTGATCTGACTTTATTAACTTTACTGACTTATACTATTTGTTTCCAGAGGGTTAATAAAAATATTTTTCATTACATATATTTAAAATATGTATGTACAAAATTGTTTTAAATATTTCAAAATGGGTGTTTCAGAGAAAATAAAAAGCTGTCTTCTTTTCTAATAATAACTTTTAAAAAGGTCACTGTTCCTTAAAAAGTAGAAAAGGTTAGTCAGTCTAAAAGTAAAATCTGATTGGAATTATTTCTCTAAGGGTTAAAAATAAAATAGTCTTTTCAAAACTACAGCAGGCTGAATAATAATCCAATTTTAACCTCACAATTTTTTTGAGTACTGTGGAGTAGTTTTCCTTTCTTATCAGTTGGGCAGGGATTTCCTGCTACTGAGCACGCATTTGTGTCTTAGACAATATAATGGGTATGTACATTAGCTACTGCATTGCTCTTACAGTGCAGCACAAATAAGCAATAGAAAGCTGTTTTATCTTTCTCTCCAAAGATATTTTCTGCTGTCTGTACTAACTGGCATTTCAGACCATGTGTTGTCACTTTTACATTTTGCTGAAGAGAAAGAAAAGGAAAAAATATATATTACAGCTATTGTTGTTATTAATATGAAGCCTGACTTTTCTTACAGAGATTAATTTGAAATGACACTATGGAGCTTGACAGTTGTTGTTGGTTATTTTCATTTACTAGATAATTTTGCATGCTATTGGCATGGGGACGTGGTCTCAGGCAACAGCTTTGTACCATTGATTATTATCTTAAATTAAATATATATTGAAGCAAACAGTAATCCTAACTAAAGACTTAATTACTATGCTAGACAAATCTCACTAAATTATTGCAGAGAAATTTGGTGATGCACACAATAACTGATGGAATATTCCACTGATAAACACTTTTTCTGCTGGGTGAGGAACTAAGGTGCACAGAAATTATTGTCTTTATTTGGAAATTTTGAGGTGTTCAGATCCTGCCTTTAAAGAGTGTGTTATTCTTTTCTATAATTCAGTCATTCCAGGTCAATTTAATATTACTTCTTCCATTTCTTTGTTTTAAGCAGATGGAGATGTTTATGAGCAAAGCATGACTGAGTCAGCCTTAAATATATTAAAATGTGATAGTAAATTAAAAATTGCATTTTCTAGGTCAGATCTTTTTCTTTTCAAATCCTCCCACTTGCTAGTTCCTTTTCTTTCCACAAGTGGAAAACATTGAAAAGTGGAAAAAAAAACCCCCACAAAACTGTAGAAAAGATGAGTCTGATCTCTTTCCAGCGTATTTTCAGACCTTGTTGCTTCCCATCTTCAAGTCCACAAGCACCCCAGAGTTTCCAGAAACAGGTGTTCAGACAATAATTTCTGACTTTATGCTGTTTCCATGTCCTTGTTTTTTCTTTATCGTGTCCACTGCACTCTTCTGTCTGCTCTAGTCTAGCAGGTGATTCTTGAATGTTTCTGGCTGCACGTTCTAGGATTGCAGCAAAACCTTTTACAATCTGATTATAAGCCAAACACATTAGAATTAATTTTCATTCATGTGTAGAAACTTTTCTCTATCAAAGCATTTCATCAGCATTTGAGAGGGGAGCCATACAGAATGGCCTCCTACAGTTGTTCTGGTTCATGATAAAATGCACCAAGCTTTTATAAATTAAAGGACACATTTTTTCTCTTTTTTGCTATAAGCTCTCTGTTAAGGTATTTATCCACTTATGCATTTGTCACTCACATGAAAATCTTCTGCTGTAACTAGAAATTATTCATTCTACTAGTTATCAATGAACTTTGAGTAATGCAGCCCCATGAAATTGCTTATCTTTTATTTTCACAGTTGTATTGGGTCTACTTGTCCAGCACTGGGTACCACAAGTGGCTGTGATGTCTTAACCTTGGCTGGCCACTAGATGCTTACTCAAGTCCTTCTCTCATGACCCCTCCTCAGCAGGACAAGAGAAGAAAATACAATGAAGTCCAGGGGCTGACCTAAAGACTGGGAGATCACTCACCAGTTATTGTCATGGCAAAACAATCTTGACTTAGGAAAAATATGAGGATAGTTAGAAATAAGAACAAAGCTAAACACACCTTCCTACTACCTCCTTCTTCCCAGGATCATCTTCACTCCTAACTCTTCTACCTCCTGTCCACAAATGGCAGGGGGTCAGTTCATAACACTTCATCTCTGCTACTCCTCCTCCTCATGCTATTCCCCTGTTCCAGCATGGGGTCCCTCCCACAGGATACAGTCTTTCACAGAGTTCTCTAATGTAGGTCCTTTTCATGGGGTACAGTCCTTCAGAAACAGATGGCTGCAGCATGGGTCCCCTATAGGGTCACAATTCCTGCCAGCAATCCTGCTCCTATGTGGACTCCTCTCCATAGGACCTAAGTCCTGTCAGAAGCCTTCTCCACCATGAGCTCACCATGGTCTGCAGCTTTCTTCATGGTCCATCCACATGCTCTGGTACAGGATCCTCCACAGGCCTCAGTGTTGATAATGCTCTACTGCAGTCTTCCATGGACTGGGTGACAGCTTGCTTCATCATGATCTTCATCGTGGGCTGCAGGGGAATCTGCTCTGGTGCTTGGAGCACTTCATTCTCCACCTTCTTCACTGACTTTGTTGTCTTTAGGGTTGTTTCTCACACATTTTTCTTACTCGTTTTACAGCTTACACAGAATTTTTACCCTTTCTGAAGTGTGTTATCATGGGCTCAGCTTTAGCTTGTGGTGCATTCATCTTGGAGCTGGCTGAAACTGGCTCTGTCCAGCTGGTGTCTTCGTACAGAAACCACCTAAAGGCCTAAAACCTGACACTGCTAAAAAACCTGTTAATAATGAAACCAATTTGTTAGTTTTCTGCAACTATTTGACTAAGCCCTTTTTTTTTTGGTGGATTAACATATATTTTGTCTTCTGACCATCCTACCATAATGACTGAAGGTCATGGAGCTGAATGCATAGTTCATGAACCTCCTTGATTTCAAGGTATAAAGGATGAAATTAATTCCTGTGCAAGGGAGCCATCATGTAACATAATAAAGACTATGCTAAAGGACAGCTATTGTGCTCACTTCTGGAGAGGGGTCAAAGAGTCTTTTTAGCATGAAATCAGTATTAAATCCCTGAGGTGTTTAGACTTTTCCTTTTCATATCCATCCTGTTTGCATTTATATTGGTTTAGTTCAAAAAATATGCTGAATTCTGGGGAAAAAATATATCTATTTCTTCCTCCGCTAAACAAAATGTAACTAAACTTTCTAAGACAACTTTCCTCACAGTATGATAGTAATAAGAAATCATACTGCCCAAGAGTTGTGTTATTTCATATCAATAATGTCTCAAAGATTCATAAATATTTACTTTCTGCACTGTAAAATGTTATTTTCCTGTTTTGCTTTTTTATTTGCTCTTTTTAAATTTCTTAATGGCTTTACTAACAAAAAGTCTGTTGAGAATTACATAAAATAGCTTTTTTTTTAATATATTCATTAGAACAATTCATTAAATATTAACCATACTTGATAGCTCAGTGGTTTGGTATCTATTTTATGACTGGATAAGTCCTAAACAGGTCACAGGCCTCAGTTTAAGGATGTTTGTTTGTAATAAAAGATCTCCTGCACCTGGCTTTGTGCTTTGTAGGAAACTGTTTTTCTCCAGGGTACAATTACACCAAGATTTTTTTTCAGCCAGCAAGAAAAAAGGATAATGGGAAAAACTCAAGTTACGCCAAATATTTGGTCTAGAGTTTGGTTTTGCAATCTATTGGATATTAAGCATAAGAGTTTGAAATCCCATGAGAACAATAGGCTTCACTGTTTTGTAGATGTTTTAAAAGGCTCCAATTTAGACTAAACTTCCTTTAATTTTTTCAGTTCATATCAGAGCCTTAAGTCTGGAGCATGAACCATGTTTCTACTAAATTTTCACAGTCCACCAAGAAAAAAGTAGTGTTTTTTTTTAGTGAAGTTTAATATTATTGATGGTTCTTATTCTATGGAAGGGATTTAAGAAGCTAATTTGGATTAACTGGGAGTGCTACTATTCTCCCTAATTGGTTAAAATGTTTTCTTGTTCTATATCAGTGTTGCTTTGTACAGAACCTCCAGCTGCATGAGACAGAGGTAAGGGCACACTACTGTACATGGGTGTTCCAGAAATACGGACTTCATAGAATAAACTAGGATAAATTGGAAATCACTTGCAATTTACAGTTTCAAATTAAACACACTATTGAAACGTAATTTATATTTACCATTGCAGAAGAGTAGCAGTGGTGACATTGACATAATAGTTCTGCCACAAACCCTTTTCACAATGTTGCCTGAAAAAATACATTGTTAATGTAGGGAATGGTAGAAAAGGAACTGTGACTTCACTAACAAGCCCTTAAAAATAAATCCCCTGTATACATGTCTTCTATAATATTAGCCTGGAAGGGAGCATGGTTCAAGTCTCTCTCTGTCTCAGGAAAAAAGCAAAGGTTTGGTTACAAACTGTGAAACTTCAGTATACCAAAGGTGCAAAGCCATGAGTTTGAAGGCATAAAGTTTTATTGCACCTGTCTTTGCCAGTGGTTCTCTTCAGAATCATCTAGGACTGGTCCTTGGCTATTAAAGAGGTTCCATTGACCTCCTGCTCTGCTGAACATTAGAAACAAGCTTTTTTAATATTTTTTTTTCTCTATATACCTTTTCTTGATGTTCTCATATTCTGTCCTTTGAGTCTTTACTTTCCCTGACTTACCATATCCTAACCTTTCTTTTTCTGTGGCACTTCAGATAAGTAAGATTACCTTGAGGAAAAAAAAAAGAAATAGGTAGTTTCTGAAGGATATATGACTCTGTTTCATCTGGGGAGTACACATGGTTTAGATTTTGAATGTCATATTAAATGTACAGCATTACAAAGACTTTACATAGGCAGACTCTACTGAAGTCTGTCACAACACAGAGAATCTCTGCTTCTATATTTTAAGTTATTTAAATGAGGGCTTGTTTGTTTTTAAACTTTTATCTTTATGAAATACTAATGTTTGAATGGAGAAATAATTTTCTTCTAACTCTGGATTCCCTTGGTTTTGTATGTATTTTAAGCTAGACTCTTGACAATTCTGAAGTCTTTTCTTTCATGTAAATGAAGTATTTGAAGCTTAAGAATATGATCTAAATCTAAAACACTGGAAAAAAAAAAAAGAAAGAGAGGAAGGGTTTCCTTTTATACAGTCCCCAACAGAAGACTGCTCTACTTTCCATTCAGTAACAGTGCTTGGACTATATCGAATGAGGTTTTAAAAGTGAGGTCATGATGCTATGATTCAAAATTTGTCAGATGTAAAGCCATAAGGGATTTTTAGAAGATGAAAAGACTAGACTTCTGATGTGACCTGATGCAGCTGAGTAACTCCCAAAGTCACAAGTCAGTTTCTGACTATAAAAGAGACATCTGATCAGATTGTCATGCTTTATGTTTAATGGAGTGTTACAAGGACTTTGACACAAACCATTACCCACTATTTACTTATTCAAGGCAGAAACCTACTGGAAAATTGAACTAAATTATCCATACTTTAACAGCTTTGAGCAGATTGCAGTATGATCAAAATTTCTAAAACATGCCCTTTTGAGAACACTGGTATTAAATGCTCTTGAATTCTAGTATTGTACTTCAATTATTACATTTTACAAAATAATTTTTGACTTCAAGATACTAAATGGAAATGTTGCCAATATTGCAATTTATATCTGACATACATGGCCGTGTAACAGAAAGATCTATTATTGACTAGATTCAAATGATAATCAGTTGTGAACCTGATTTTATTTCACATCTTACCATTCTTGGAACAAAGCTGTTTTAGTCGATTCTTTTAGTATTTACAGTACCTTTGGGAATCAAAGATACTGTAAAAATCACTAGCAATAACTCCAGTCTGATGTTATTAGGAGTTTGAGTTTTGAACTAAAAGAAGATGCTCAGAGGAATCTTGGTCACATCAAACTGCTCAGAGGAAACATATTATTGAATGATTACTTCAAAGCCTACCAGTTGCTATTCAAAAATGAAAATCTGTTAAAGTAATAATGCTTGTCTAGAGACGGATGTTATTGTGAAATAACCAGTGCAACAAAGCATGATAGCTCTTTTGCAGATTCACTGTTATTACAGAGCGGGAGAGTGTAATTAGCATGGACTAGTTATGAATCCTAGAAAGCTAAATGATTTGAAATACCTGTGAGTAAATATACTCACATAAGGAAGAAGACTGAAGTAAATATTCCAGGCATTTTTTTTTTTCCCTGCAGTAATGACCAGGGTTTATATAATTATTCTCATAGGTGATTACCAGATGAGTTCACTATGGACACCAAGTAAGATCTGGGTAATCCAGGAAGCAGATTATATTTTCATTCAGTATGCTAATGATGTTATAGAAAAAAAAAAAAGAAATGAAAGAAAAAGAATTCTAACACTCTGACATCTTTTAGAAATCCTGTAGTCAATGGAAAAGGATCACAAATAGCATAGGGACTTTTTGTTTTCCACTGACTGATACAGTGGTGTAAATGTCCTTGTACCTGTCCACCTATTTGTTTGCACCAAGTTAAATTGCACCCAAGTACTGCTTGTCTGTAGAGAACAAACCCAAGTGCTTCAGGATATACTTCAAAACCAAGTAGAATAAAATGTGAAGTGTTACTTAAGAAACAAGTGTTTCAAATTAATAACATCACAGGGTGAATCAATTTACTAATCTGTATCATTCTTAAATGTAATCCATTATTGATTTTTTTTGTGTATTTTAGTTTTGATGAATCCTATAATTATAGAGATTTTTATCAGACTAAACTTTGCCCTGCAAGCCAAAGGATCAAATTGTTTTTCTGCCATCTAGCTGCATTATGTGGCCCTGGAGGTCAATCATATCAGCAAAACTTCTATATACATCAGGAGAAGAAAGTTGATTGGAAAGTATTTCTGATATCTGCAATAATATTAAACGTAATTTAAAAGAACTAGGTTTAAGTGAGGAGTTTTACATACTTTTGAATATTTTACCATTGAAATGCTCATATGGCTTCCAATATTTTAACCACATGTAAATATTAGTGAAAGAATGTGCAGTTCACCACATTTTTTTGAGGTAGAATGCCATCTCTGCCATCATTTGTAAATTTCACAAAGCATATTTTAAGACCTGATTTTCACATGCACTGTATTTGGACAATATTTTTAAAATAGCTTTGGTTCCTTTGAAGAGATATGAGTGGTGCTTATTACCAATTTTGCCGTAGGCATTTTGTGGGTTACAGCGTCAAATGCCTTACTAAACCAACACATGCAACATCCACTGCTTTTCCCCGTCTAAAGTGCCATGACATTGCAGAAGACAACCAGATTAACCAGGCATGATTTACCATTCATAAAGTCTTTCTGACTGTTCCAAGTCACCTTATTGTCCACGTGTTTGGAGACAGTTACCAGGAATACTTGCTCTGTAACTTACCCAGGGACTGAAAATGAGTTAAAGTTAATTGGTTGTCTGCAGTTCCTGGGTCTTCCTTCTTGCCCTGGCATTACTAGACAATAATATCTTGTTAAAGGAAGTGTGCTTTGTTTTTTTTTTTTAATCCATCTAAGTGAAACCATTCCAAGAGTTCAGTTATGAGAAGTCCTAAAAAACGAAGCTCTTTCTGCCTCTCCTTACAGCAACGTAATTCTGAAACCTATACACATTCCAAAATTGTTTGTGGAGGTTGGAATACAAAGTCCTGTGAGTCTTTGTATTACTAGACTAGCTTAATTGTTGTTTAGTGAGCTACATTAATTTTAATTTGGTATTTTCCTACATATGATTTCTTTTTTTTTTTTTTAATGTGAAATTGAAGCAAGTAAGAGGAGTGAAATCGAAAATAAAGGGATTGAAAGGTCTTTTGGACAAAGATATCTCAAACCAAAGTTGTAGATAAAAAAAATTTTTAATAAAATGCCTGTCTTGAAATACAGATCATGTGACCTCAGACTAAATTATGTAGAGAACAACCTCTAAATAACTAGAGAATTTCTGTGAAAGAAGGTTAAAAAGGATGAAGAATAACTCATACTCATCAAGAATAAACAAGTCATTGTAACACTGTCTTAACTATTCTTTGCAAGACACTGTAGTAACAGCAAGAAAATTCAAGTCTAAAGTGACATAAATAAAACTTAATACTAAATTTAGATAAGAGATATAGCCTGCTTGTCACAATAGTTTTATTGTTCCAGCTTTAGGAAAATATTGATTGTAGTACATGTACAGATGCATTTATTACAGAAGCTCATTTTCAAACAGAAGCTGTATATTGGTAAGCTGAAACGTTTGCATAGAGTGGACAAAACTGATTGCTCTGCTTCCAGCAACCAGTTTGAAACATGTTCAGTAAATGTAGAGCTGTCACTGTGAATATATCTTGCATTCCAATCAGAACCTGAGGCAGGGAAAATTCCCTCTCATATTAAGGCTTATTGGCATAACCCATCCTTTTCAGTACTTAGGACTGAAATTACTGTCCTAAGAGAAACCACTGAAAAGATAATTGCTCAACAGGCCAGTCAATCTGCAATATGTGAGGAATGTACTTCTAAAATTAATTTTACCTTGTCTTATTAAGTAGTTATCCTTTCATGAGAGAGCTGTTTGAATCTCACTTCTTGCTTCTCATTTATATGATGAAAAATAGGAACACGCAGGAATCTGTAAATCTGTTGAAGGGCAAGTGGTACTGCTGTAAAAGTAAAATTGAGAACCAGAACAATAGCTACCCATATGATTAAAATTTTGTAGACCTCTGAAAATGCTATTGATCAATCAGATGCTGCTTTTATGTCATATCCTCATTTAAAATTGTTTTGAAAAATGTAAAGAATATAGACATAATTTAAGGGAAGAATTCCTGGAAAGAGTGGAAAGAATTCAAACGCATAAGTGAATAAAAAGAATATAAACACATGACTTGCGTCTTGCCTACTGCTATCTTTCCATCAAAAAAATGCCAAATACTGAAGAGATCTTCATCTTAACAGACTAAAAAAATAACAAGAATTTACATCTTGAAGATAAAGAATGAAAAATCCAAATTAAAGTAACTATTAACAAAAAGATTAACCTAATAAAGTTGAATGACCAATAAGTGAAAATATTATCAAGAATAATATTGGGTATTTTTTTAGTTAGTTGATTAATTAGCTTCTTCAGTTTTTAATTCAGCCCTAGAAGGAGAATTGGTTTTAGTCCACAGGGTGCAAAGCAGCATAAAACAGATAAAATAAGTCACCTGGATGTTGTCTGACTACATATGTACCGGGCTGCATGTCATATTTTCAAGACAAGACATGGAGGAGAAAAAAAATGGAACAAATTGGCAAATATTTAGGCAAACAGGCCCTGTTAGACTAACTTAGTCTATTAAATAATTCTTTTTCTTTTAGAGCAGAGAAATATAAGGGGTCTTGCCAATCCAGGCAAAGAACCATAAAAGCATAGAATATTCAAGGCTGGAAAGGACCTCTGGCATCATCGTGGTCCAAACCCAGCTGGTTTAGTTTAGATGAGACTGCTCAAAGACTTTAGTGATATGTTCAATATGATCCCACTTACAGAAGATGAAGAGGACAAAGCCTGTAAAATACATGTAAGGTAAATATGGCTCTTACAGTAGCAACAGTAGCAATAGGTAATGATGATGAGGAAAATCTAAGATGGGAGGGACATTCTTCCAGTATGAATCAAAGGAAGATTATTCTCAAATAATTCATGGGACAGTGCTAATGAAATTTAACTGTGACAGAGGCATCTAAACAACTAAAATAGCATATATGCTTGATTAATGGAGTAATATAATACATTTTATAGCACAAAAAATGTATAGTCAGATATCCTGACACAAGCAAAAGCAGTTTTACACTGAATTGAAAATTATTTGCAAACATATAAAGAAAGTTCCGATTATCTCACAGGACTGTGAGCCACCTATATGATGCAGCTGTTAAAAGTGTGAAAAAGGTTAAGTTTCTGTAAGTTACTTGCTGATGGTTTAGTAGATGAAGGAGTCTGACTTTTAAGTTGCTGCTACAATAGATAATATTTTCAACCTGTGTGTAGGTAAGGGTCACTGGTGATGAATTTGTCTGAGAATGGGGAAACCACACTGGGTAAAATAAAATTCCTGATAGAAGTTGATAAAAGTTGTTCTTGTGACACAGTGCCTATATACTTCTTACCAAGTATATGCTTATGAAGGGCCTGGAAAACTACTCTCTTGCTGTAACAAGGATTTGAAATAAATCTGATTAAAGGAAAACACTCACTGCTAAAGGGAGTAAAATGTGTACTGCAGGAATTATATCGGTGACTCAGTTATCAGCCTTTACAGAGAAGATAAAAGCTACAATTTTTCTATAACTGAGCCACTTATACATGAACTGGACTTTTCATACAGTGAGAAAAATATAAATTTTATTAGAGTTGGAGCAAGTTTCACTTCAGCTTATTTCAAGAATTCCCAAAGTATGAATGGAATATACCTGTTCTTTGATGAGAGATACCTACCCCTGGGCAGTTAGTAGAAAGAAACATGCATCTTAAGAAAGTGGAGCTGCTTTTTTCATAATCAAAATATGACATTAGAATTGCTTTTCATGAGAGCTCAAATAAAGCTGTGGTAAAAATCATGTTAATGTGGAATATCCTGAGGATGAAGAACAATGCGGAGCTACAAGTATTTGAGTTGCCATTTCAAAGAACTTCACTGCACATTGGATCATTCAAGATTATGCAGGATCCTCACAGGGGTAATTGTTTTGATTAGGCAAAACTATTTTAAAAATTAAGCAAATGTCCAATATATACAGTGTCTTTACTCATGTGCAGAGGTGTAAGAAAGCTTAGTGAGTAGAAGATAGCAGGAGGAAGGTTTCACAAAAGATATCAACTGAAGGCATTGAAACATGATTAGAACAGCTGCTCTATCGGTACGTGAGTCATTTCTTCAAGAATAACGAAGAGCTTTTGAGATATGATCAAGCTTAATTCGGATTGTACTTAAACCTGTGAGGGTATATCAGATTTCTCTGCATTGAGCAGCAGTGAAAGCAACTCAAAGAAATCCATGCAAAGAGTGGAATGGCTGTGCAGAGCATTCAAAATCATTTTCTCACCTTAAGCACTGGCAAATGTAATTATAAAAATGTCCCAACAGAAAACAGAGGATATGCGTAGATCACAGGAGCTTTAGGTCAGGCATATGGGACTAATTTTACAGAAGGTAGAAAAGCAGATAAACGAAATAATAAAACCAATTAGGAAAACAGACTGTTTGCACAGCTTCATCTAGGAATGTTTCCACCTTAGATCATCTGCTTCTGCAGAGTGTGGCTTAATCACACAGAAGCTCTTGGCCCTGTGTTGCTGATACATGCTGCCTCTGGCAATAGAATCGGCTCCACTCTGAATCAGAGGGAAAGATGCCTCCTCCATCCCATTCTATGCTACCTGGGGTATTCCTTGGACTTCTTTCAGCTAAACACAGAGTGGCTCTGATCTTACTTAGCTTCTGTGATCTGAGCAGATCACAGCCTGAAGTGATATGAATAACTTCAGGCACCAGAGTAAACAGATGTGTGACAACAGTGGGAAAGCTGATGGCAAATGTTTCAACTAGGTTGTTTTAGTGTTCTCCTTTATCGTTAAAAACTAAAATATATATGTAACCCCCCTGAAAATCTCTCTTAACCCCAAAAGACTTCCTCAAAAATTCCTCTTTCACAGACTTAGAGAAACTTTTGTGGGCATTAATACCACCAAAAAAGTAATCCAAACACCTTCCCCACCCTCCACAAAAAAATACCAATCAACCTGGAAAAGCAGGAATCCTGATAAATGAGGAAAGGCTGTCATTACCACTTAAAGAATGCAGGTACATAATACACATGAAACTATTGCATGGTTCGCCAGCAAAAATAATCTCAAATGGGAATATGTCTTAAAGGAGAATTCACAGTCCTGCCAGGCAATGAATTAGAAGAGCACTACTGAGTTCAGTTACCCTTCTCAGAGAACCAAAACTAAGTTAAACTGCTATGACTCATAAATTATTTTTATAGAAGAGTGTATTGGTTTTAAAATTAAATCCACAAAGCTTAAATTCTATTAATGAGCAAAATTGTTATCTTTCTTCCAGAAATGATTGGACATTTTCTGGTGGAACACTTTTTAATTCAGGAAGCTCAGATTCACTGAATCGAAGCATGCTGATATCAAGAAAACATTTGTCAAAACTTGGCTGATTTTTGATGGGGAAAAAATATTCTGGCCTTCTGACAGCATGCTTGATTGCCTTCATCACTGTATGGCTTCATTCCCTGACAGGGTATTTTGGAGCTAGGCTTCTGTAAGTGCCTGTTCTCTTGTGTTTAATAGTATCAGGTCTTTCTCTGCCAGTTCAGCTTCAAGGGTTGCCATTGAAGAAAACTGAGTGCTCAGGTAGCAAGTAATCTAGAAAAGCAGTCAGCCAAGGAGATACACTCTCAGCAACATGGCAGTCAAAGAACCTGAGTGTGTATTGAATGGGAAGCCAGAGGGCCTTCAGAATTAACAGGGAGCTCAATATAACAGAAAACCAGGGTGCAAATTACCAGTGCAGTCTCAGAGCTGTTGCTCTTAGTAGACCACTTTGTGTACTGCAGAGGTGTAAAACCTGCACATTTTAAAAAACTCTTTGTACTAAAATTTCATACCCCTTAGTTGGCTGCCTGGGATTTTCAGGCAATTTCTAAACTTCAGAAGGTAAGTTTTAAGAAAAAAACACTTTATAATATGTGATCCATGCTGAGATCACAAGCACTGGGTCTAAGTAATCAATACAGTAAAAGGTTGGGTTTTGTTGCAGGAATAACAGTGCTATCTCAGATCCATGATTTACTTAGAACCAAAGGCAGTGACTGCATTAATGGAAGTATGAGAAGCTACACTAAACAAATTATAGTCTGTTTCCATGAACTTATCATTCTAACTTCCAACAATTTAATATAGATTAAACTTGGAAATACAAATCTTAATTTGCACTAACAATTATATCTTTGGATGATAGTGGATGCTAATCTTCCCCGGTATAACTGTTTTAAGGACTCTTCAGCTATGAAATTTATAGTTCAATAATGAAAACATTTATTTTCTTTTACTGTTTCTGAATATTTTTATATCTTTATTTTATCATTAGAGTGACTAAGTTTTTAAAAAAATCTATCTCAGATGACAATTCCACCACTATCTTGATTAAGATCTTGATTAAAATTCATAAACTGAATTTGGACAGTCCTACCGGAAAAGTGATTTTTCAAAACTGAAGCCCTATTGAAGTCCATTCCATCTTTGTTAAAAAACTTATCAAATATCTGGATTTATTTTCTATTTAACAAAACTAACACATATGTGGTAGTAAATACCTAGAACAATTTGTCATACATGAGTCAAGCAGACCCTTGCTTGGCTCCAGCTTGAAACACACTGGAGGCATGTGCCTTCCTATTTTATATAGGTTAATAACCTGTCCTGTGCAGCAAAAGACAGGGGATGCACAACATTTTCTGTGAGTTGTGAAGATAGTCACAACTGCTCAATCTAAATTAAAATTTTTCTGACATTTTCGCTGTACTCTCCTAAACTGAAAACAGCTTTTATGTGGTTAGCCCCTTTTAAAACCTACCTCTGTAAAACTATTATCTCCTTTTTAGTGCGGTTAGGTTATAAGTAGTTATACGTAACTATTGCTTTAGTAGAAAACCAGCCAAGAGTCTAGGAATGGCTTAAGGTAAAATTATCAAAAGCCTGAATAGAACACTGTCTTTTGAAAATGCCATTTAAATTGAAATAGAAGAGTGAAGCTATGGAGCTAAGAATTATTTCATATTGTAAACAAATATGTAGTAATTTTGTTGCTTTCAGCCAGGAGAATAGAGCTATATAAAGAGCAAAAACCTGGCTTTTTTTGTATTCTGACTTTGGAGAAATGTAAAATTGTACTTGGTACATTCTCCTTTAAATTGCAATTGTGTTAGCTAATAGGGCACAGAATAAGACATCCTTGTCCAGTTTAACTTTAGAATACTATTTCAGCAAATGAAACCTGATAGACTGACAGACTAAGCAATTTGGGGGATAAGACACGGGGGACTTTTTCGTAACAGGCTTTCTTCAGAAATCAGGAGTCTTCATCAGGAGGCATTAGCCCTCCAATCTGTTAGGATATGACCATCTTTATAGCAGTATGTCACAGCTATGTGCATTGGTTCTCCTTGTTTCACAAGATATCAAGCAAAGGCACAGATTTATTAGTGATTCATTTTGAACAGTGGTGTCTCCTGAAAGTATCACCCAATCTAAAAGTCTCCTTTCTGGAATGCAGTCCTGCTGTGACAGTCTGGAGGAGTTCCTCTCATGACCCCAGGCAAATTACACTGGATATTGATTCTGTTCAGCTAACTCCCTGATAATCTTCAAAATTATGCCTGCCACTGAATTCCTCTTGTTGCCTGAAAAGTTCTCTCCTCGATGTGAGTTGCTGGTTTGCTGAATTACCTAAAGTAGATTGTTCAGTAGTCTAGACTTTGTATCTTCCTTCCCATCACAGGTTTTGAGTACACAAACCAGTTCTTGAGTACCTGTCTGCAAGAAGCTGTGTGATAAGGTTCCTTTTTACTATTCAGTAAAATACTTTACTGCAAATTGTCCTTACACTAAGGAAATCAAGCATGAAGTAATGTTAGATACTATCAGGTTTAGTATTCAGTATAATATCAATGGGACAAGCTGCAAGATAAACTGCAATGGAAAATGAGGGAATAATGTTGTGCAACAATGATTTCTGTGAATATATATTTAGTAGAAATTTCCTGGAAAAGGACCAGCTTTCATCTAGGTTACCTGAAATATGCTATGAACTCTTTCCTCAGAAAAGCCTGGTCATTGAAGGCTGTGATCTGTGTGAAAAATAAGCATGGTTTGGCACTACATGCAAGTACGTGAAAATTTTGCAACTGTATAACTGAATTTAATGATCTTATTTGGTATTCGGTAGGATTAAGATTTGCCAGCACTTTTGTTGAGAAGCCAAGGCAATAGAAAGTGGAAGCAATGATATAGCAGTGGGCACTGATTCATTTAAGTATGATCTACATGGAAAATTAATTCAGGCTGAGGTAGGATATAAAACAGTGATAGCAAATTAACTGTTTTCAACCTCCCGAGAAAGTTAATCCCACAGAACTTTAGATATTCACACTGAATCACTTACTTAGACTTCCTTTAATAATCCATTTCATTTCTACTATATGATTCATCTTATTCTAAAGGTAGAAATCTAAAATGGGGCATATAAGTCACATCCTCCGGGTGTCTCTATCTTTCTATTTGAATATAAAAATGACTCGTTTGATTATAAACATCTCAGCTGTAGATGTCTGAAGCTAAATGAGATGAATCACATCCTCTGACTCTAAAATAAGGGTCTTTATTCCAAATTACATCAGAATTGAGAATATGGGCATCTACACAAGAAGTCAATCATAAATTCCAAATTAACCTCCCACGTTAAGGGAGGCTTTTTCATTGAGTTAAGGTCTTTTCACTGAGTTGATAACATCCTTCTTATGTTAAGAGGCAAGATGAGACCCTATGCAGTCATGGTTTCAAGGCTGCATTTTATCTATTACTACAGTTTGTTGTGTAAAGGCATGAAACATTATGTTAAAAAAAAAGTAAAATACCCATAATTAATATAGTCATATTCAGCTGGCAGTGTAACTAGTCAGGCTGAACAAGATAGTATCTATCTACTCTAATATGCCACTTCCCCGCATTCATAAATTCCTACTAAATTGCCTTACTGCGAAATATTGATGCTTTTCTTGATTGATACTAGTTCAGAGAAAATGTGATTTACTGATGAGAAAAATAAGCTTTCTTTGATGAACTACATTCCTACTTATCTTCTTGTCCTGTTTATTGGCTAGAAATTTTGGTAAACAGCTTTTACTAACATTTTTTGACAGATGGTGGTTTTGTATTGTAAGATTAGAAACTTCATGTTTGTGCCACAGTGATTGTGTGGGTTTGTTGTGGGCAGCTTTGCTGCCATACAAATTGACCCTGATAGACTGGAGAAATTGGCTGACAGGAACATCATAGAGTTCTACAAGGGGAAATGCAAAGTACTGCACCTTTGGAGGAACAACCCCATATATCAGTACATGCTAGGGGCCAACCAGCTGGAAAATAGCTTGATAAAAAAGGCCTTGGGGTTCCTAGTGGACACCATTTGAACTTTTGAGCCCGCAATATGCACATGTGGCAAAAAAGGCCAACATCCTCTTGGGCTCCATTAAGTGGAGCATTGTCACCAGGTTGAAGGAGGTGATCCTTCCCCTTTATTCATCGTTGGTGAGGCCACAACTGGAGTGCAGTGTCCAGTCCTGGGCTCCCTGTGGACATACTAGACAGAGTCCAGTGAAGAGTCATGAAGATTACTGAGGAACTGTGGCATATCTTCTGAGGGAAGGCTGTGAGAACTGGGAATGTTCAGCTTGGAGAAGTCTCAGGAGGATTCCATCAATGTGTATAAATACCTGAAGGAAGGGTGCTAAAATAATTGAGCCAGGCTCTTCTGAGTGGTGCCCACTGACAGGATCAGAGGTAATCGGTGCAAACTGAAACACAGGATGTTCTGTTTGAACATCAGGGATCACTTATTCATTGTGAGGGAGACAAAGCACTGGCAGAGGTTGTCTAGGGAAGTTGTGGAGTTTCCATCCTTGAAGATAGTCAAAAGCTGTCTAGACATGGTCCTGTCCAACTGGCTTTAAGGGGCCCTGTCTGAGGAATGAGTTTGGACCAGAAGACTTTCAGAGTTTTCCTCAAATCTCAACTGTTCTTTGTTTCTATGATTTAATTTGAATAAAAGTGTTAATGTTTTCATTCAGAAGTAGTGCTGTTTTCCAAAACCAATGTAAAAAGCATATGCAAGGAGTGAAACAGAACTTCAAAGTGTGCATGTAGGAAAATAACTGGTGTAATTGTCCATCTGTTGACAGAAAGACTTGGAAAGTCTTGAACTGCTGACAGGGCAGTTAATGAGTAGTCATCTGGTTACTATTATTTCAGGTCTTTATCTTTTCCTCTTCTGTAGGAAGATGTCATTCATAAGTCTCTCATTTCTAGGTTTTTTTATTGTTATTTTTTTCTCCTACTACCATTAGGCAATTTCTTTTTTGTTCTCCTAAACTTCAGTCTATTGACGTCAGAGGATGACTTGTTTCAGTGAAAATAAACCCTTGACCTTCAAAACAAAAAAGATGTTATAGGGTGTGATACAAGAACAAGGTTAGAGAATATTACAGCAGCATCAAAGGCTAAAATGTTTTGGTAAGAGCACTAACTACTGGTGCTTGTGAAAACAGTGAGTTAAATTAATGTGATTCAAGCAAATACCACCATGCAAACAGTTTGCAAAAGTTTACTATATAGATATCATGAAGCTATTATTGGTGTTTTGAGTACTGTGTTTATTGTGGCATCACCCAAAATATGCTAGGTACACAGAATGGTATATTCTGTGCTCAGAGGGTTTTAACTCTGGTGACAGATATGGCACAACAACAGAGAGACAGAACAGGTGGAGGAACAGCAGGATGGGAAGAACATAACTGCAAAGGGAAGATCAGGCAAAGATAAGGCTGTGCAGATGCCTTGTTCCCTAATATATACAATATTTGTAGGGGTTTTATAATGATTCTTTCTGTAATTCTACTGTTCCTGAATTTACCAGGCAGAGAAATGCTTTGCAATGCACAATATTACTTTTGTTTTCTGTTGTCCCCCAGGAGTTATTTAGGACCCATAAATATTACTTCTTCCTATGCCTCTTAGGCTTTTAAAATTCTCAGTCTACCTGGACCCTGTCTCTCTCTGTGGGTGTCCTGGTTTCAGCAGTAGCAGTCATTTTTCTCCTTCTTAATACCTGCTGCAATGCTGTGTTTTTGACTTTCAGCCTGGGAACAGTGCTGACAACACCGATGTTTTTAGTTGTTGCTAAATTATGTTTACTCTGATCAAGGACTTTCTGAGTCTCATGCTCTGCCAGGGAGGAGGGAAAGCTGTCAAGAAGCAGAGACAGGACACCCGACCCGAACTAACCAAAGAGGTATTCCATATCACAGCCCAGTATACAAACTGGGGGCAGTTACCCAGAAGGGTTAGATCACTGCTCGGGTTGGGCTGGGCATCAGTCAGTGGGTGGTGAATGGTTGTATTCTCTTCCCTTGTTGTTTCCCTTATCATTATTATTATTGGTGGTAGCAGCAGTGGTTTATACCTTAGTTACTGGGCTGTCCTTATCTCAACCCATGGAAGTTGCATTCTTTTGATTCTCCTCCCCATTTCTCTGGTAGTGTGGGAAGAGGGTGGAGGGGGGAGTGAATAAGCGGTTGCATGGTTCTGGATTGCCAGCCTGGTTTAAACCACGACAGTGGGGTGATATTAAAAGCTAAAAAATATGACACTGGCCTCCATTCTTGACACTTAATATGTGAGATTTCCTTCTGACAGACATATGAGATAAGTAAATATTATTGTTACCTTTTCCCAGTGGGAAATTGAAGGCAAGGGTGGTTTCTGGCACACATGAAACATGTGAGCCTGAGTCAGTATTTTGGAAAGTCATATTCTAAAGTTCTGCATAAACCCAAGGCATTTTCATCTGCTCAGCCTTGTAACTTCAATTTAAAGGTCTTTTGTCCTACCTGTCTCCTCTATTTTCATCCAGATGTATTCCAATAGAAGATTCTATGCTGGCATAGTTACTAGCAAAGAAAACAACAAGGATTTAAGGGAATGTCTTGCAGATTCATGGCTATCTGAGGATCCTTTGGCTGATCATTATTTCTTAATAAACACCTTAATATAAGGTAATTTCTAGTTTATAAAGGAAATATAACTTAAAAAAAAATCCAAAGTAACAGGAATAAGGATTTCTGGGTTTACCTGTACAACTTCAGTTTTTAAGATATAACATTCAAATGTTGTTCTGTGATGGTTTATATTGCTAATTCTGCTATTTCTTGATACTTGCCAACAAGTAGTAATGAGATATCAGGAACTAGTGTACATTACCATTTGCTACTAAATAAGTTTATAAAACCAAGTCTACGGTTAACTGAAATGATAAGTGATCAAATTTTTTTCATGTTCAAAATGAATGTGAAAATAACTGGTATGCAGGATGACTGCTAGGAGAGTGAATTTGTAATTTCTGATCTGATGGCTGTCTAAATTATCTCTCTTTTTTTTTTTTCTTTCTTTTTTTCCCTAGGTCTTTGAGAACCTCTCTGAGCAGGCATCATCAGAATTTTCCTATTTGCTTAGGAATCGATCCAAGTGTAAAAGTTTCCACCATGTCAGATGTTGATTTCATTGGATATTGCCTTGCAGCATTTTGCTAGGTGCTTGTGCAGAGCAGTAAAGCAACAAAACAAACCAAAATGCACCAGGAATCATATAATTCAATAGTTGTTTGTTGTCCTACCTGCACTATGGAATAGGTACAAACGTTCTTATATTTTGAAATTTTGGCATACTTAATAACTGTAGTGTGGTGACTTTGGCTGGCCACCAGGTGTCCACCAGCCTGTTCTATCCCCCCCTTCTCAACAGGGCACAGGGAGAAAATATAAAGAAAGGAGGTTGAGATAATGACAGGGAAATCACTTACTAATTGCAGTCACAGGAAAAACACTCTGGGCAAATAACTGATTTTATTGGCAAATAATTGCAAAATGGTAGGATAGTGAGGAATAAGAACAAAAACTAACAACCCCTTCCCCTGTTCTAGCACGGGGACTCTCCATGATAAACAGCCCTTCATGAACTTCTTCAATGATGGTCCTTTCCACAGGCTCTAGTTATTCAAAACTGCTCCAGGATGTTTTTTTTTTTTTCCACAGGGTACAGTCCTTTGGGAATGGACTTCTCCAGCATGAATCGCCCCAAGGTCATAGGTTCTGCCAGAAAAACTGCTCCTGCATGGGCTCACCATGGGCCAGAACTTCCTTCAGGGCACATCTGCCTGCTCCAATGAAGGATCCTCAATGGACTGCAGATGGATATCTGGGGCCTACAGGGATGTTGGTGAGGGCCTCTTCATTAGGGACTGTAGTGATAGGACAAGGGGTAACGGGTTGAAACTTAAACAGGGGAGGTTTAGATTGGATATAAGGAAGAAATGCTTTCTTGTTAGGGTAGTGAGGTACTGGAATGGGTTGCCCAGGGAGGTTGTGAATGCTCCATCCCTGGCGGTGTTCAAGGCTAGGTTGGATGAAGCCTTGGGTGATATAGTTTAGTGTGAGGTGTCCCTGCCCATGGCAGGGGGGTTGGAACTAGATGATCTTGAGGTCCTTTCCAACCCTAACTATTCTATGATTCTATGATTCTAAGAGCTTCAGGGACACAGCCTACATCAACAAGGTCTGCACCACAGGCTGCAGGGAAACCTCTGCTGTGGCACTTCCCCTCCTGCTTCACTGACCTTGGTGTTTGCAGGGCTGTTTCTCTTCTCACTCCTCTCACTCAGTTGTTGTGCAGCCGATTTACCCTTTCTGAAATATGGTGTCACAGAAGCACTACCAGCAGACCTGATTGGCCTGGCTTCTTTGGCCAGCAGCAGCTGTCTTGGAGCTAGCTGGCACTTGCTCTGTCTGACATGAGGCATCTATAATATCTTCTCACAGAAACCAGCCCCTCAGTTCCTTCTTCTGCTCCCAAACCTTGCTACCCAAACCCAACACAATAATATAATATTTACCCTTGCTTTATTAAGTAGAAGAGATGATATAGATGAAAAGTCTTAACAAGAGCAAAGTGCTGCACTTACCAAATACTCAATATTGCTGCCTATGAATTCTGGCCTGTCTTGAGGATTGACAGATAAATACAGGCAAAAATTTATGATTTTCCACAATTATACTGAAGTAGCACCTGAAGAATTTTGAACTCTCTGGCAAGTTCAGGGCCTTCCAATTCTAGACTTGTCTAAGGGATTTTTCATTTGGCAGAAAGGAGTTTCCCAACTCTAGTACTTGATCCAAGTTTCACTGTCATCTTAGAGCCATTCGGGATCCTTGTTTATCTCATTTGACAGCATTCTACAGGGGTGCTTTGTAAACAAAATGCCATGTGTTCTCTTTTGCTTATACTTTAAACTTCCCATGAACACTGAAAAGGTACAAAGTACAGGAATCATGTCTTGCTTAGTGGTATCTGTAGTGTTAGAGGAAGGAAAAAGATACACATTTCAGGAACAGTATCATACTAATCCTACTGTTGTCTATTATTTTAGAGGAATGTGTGTTTCCTATGTGTGTCTGTACATGCAGCATATATATGTATATATGTATAAACACACAGGCTTATATATGTACACATAAACACAACTCATTTTTTTGTGATTATATTTTAAGTGTTACACTAATTATACCTAGAAAAAAGTTTCTGACTAAGAAACTATTGGTGTAGTGTTTAGTTTTATTTTGTACGCTCCATTTTGCAAGGTGACTTTGGAGCATTTTTATTGCACAGGGATTTTACATTTTAAGTGTATACGGCTCACAATCAGGAGACATTTTACATTTTTATGTGGGCACAGAATCACTAATGTAACAGCTAGTATCATTGATAAATTATTTCTTTACATTGTGTATGCCAAGCTCCAGGCATATAAATGCAAAGTGTGTACACATTCTGTTAAAAACATTTTTATTACTGAATGTAAATTGCATTATTTTTCACCAATGCTTATTCTTCAGTTTTTGTGCAACGACCAAGCAAATCCAGACTCCTTTTCCCACTATGTCTCTTTTATATTGGATACATTTTTAAATGCAGCATTTTATACTGAAAATTGCTATTCTGGAAGAAATTTTGAAGAGAGCATAAGGCATTATTAGATTTTATTGTTGAAGAGCAGGCAATAAAGGTAAAGAATCTTGCTTTTGTGAAATGTTTCTGGTTTGTGTTTGTTAAGCTTTCCCTTAAAGTATTTAGTTTGCATAAAGTATGACTACCGCTTCTGTGTTTCTGCATTCACTTACGCTCTCAAAGCCTTTTGAACGTAGCTTGTTTCTACCATCATTCTTTCTGGTAGTACAGTGTTCCTCAAATCCATCTTTATAGTTGCCTTCAAGCTATACTGTACCCTTCTAAGGGAATCTACATTAGGTATGAAGTACAGGTTCTGTGATGGGGTTTGTTAATGATAGCTCCAGGTTGTTCCCTTTGCTGGCTTTGTGAAGGAATGGGACTGATTTACCCAACTTCCAGGCAGGAGTAGGAGATTTGCACGTGGCAGATATGTCAGGAAGGCTCTGTACCACTGTAAGTTATACATCATTTAAATTCCCTTCTTTGAATCATTGTGTTACTTTGTCACAGCTATTGACAGCTGCTATCTGATCAGTCTGCTAGTGCCAGTAGTATCTTGGCAACAGCACAAAAATAGCTTTCCCCCCTTGTGAGTAAGACCAGTCTGCACTGACAAATTAGAAATGTGCTAAAGACAAAATAAGCTGATATTTTGGGCCAGATATTCAGCCTTACAACTGTGCTGCAGACAATTATTAAATTGTTCAAAACAATTGATGGAGAATTCTTCCAGAATGGGAGAAAATAGTTTCAAGATGCTGTATTTCAGTCATAGCCTTTTTTATTAGGTATGAGTGTAAGAGGAGGCTGTTCTGCAGAGGGGATCCACTGCTAGTAGGGTGAGATTTTAGCTGGCTGCTCACAGCCAGCTCCAGGTAGAAGAAAGCAGTGCCAGCCAAAACCTTGTCTGACTTGGGAGTTTTCAAGAAAAACCTGGGAAAGCCCTAGCAGAGGCTCCCTGCTCCTCCTTTTGGGAGATTTTCTAAGCTGAGGGGTTACAGTTGATCCTGCCCATGGGACAATGTTGCCCTGGCTGCTCGCCAGCAGGTAGAACAGTCTGTGACCTATCCTCTTCCTCCTTTGAATCTTTCCTTTGCACCCAATAAGTGTGGGACTGCCAGCTGGCAAGTATGCAGAATGCCCAACCCACCTGAAGCATCTGGAAACCTTCATCCTTCCCACACACGCTCCATGAAGGCAGGCAGGGCACACAGTCTCGTAAGTCCAGACCCCATGATGGTTTCCTGCCTCCTCCCTGCCCCTAACAAGTCAGGTGTGTGGTGTGGGGTGCTTACCCACAACTTTGCCCATGATTTCCTGGCCACCTCAGTCTCTCACCCCCTCCAGCTGGGTCAGTGATATGTCTAATGTGATTTGCCTCTACAAACCCACAGCCATGGCGAGTGGGAATACCCTGAGGCACAGTCCCTACCCAGGCTCATGTGAGAGGTCTAGCAGGCACTTAGCTATTACTGTTTATATGCCTAGGGCTGCAAATCTTGGGATCACTTCTTCGGAAAAAAATGTACTATCTTGGGTAGAATATCATAAAACACTGCAAAAAACAAGGCTCTTACGCATTAGGGCAACAAGGTATGCCTGAGAGCTAGTACGGTAGCTAGAATTTACTGTACACAATAAATTTATCTTTAAGATGACAACCAATTAACCTTAATTAGGATCTGATTTCATATCATAGTGATTACATGTTAGCTAACCCAAGGGAAAGGCACATCTTTATTTTTCTAGGGGGGGGGGAAAGAAAGGTCTCTGGACTTCTGTGGGAGAGATGAGTGACAGTCATACTTTCTCTTCCTCCTTTGGGAGAAGAGATGTCTAAATATATTAAAATGTTTTCAGAAATTTCTACTCATACATCCATTTATTTCAAAATCTACACTCCTTGACAAGACTATTTTGCTTCAGCCCCAATCTTCAATTAGGTCTTCTCAGACATCCAGCTGAGAGCTTGTATGCACATTCATTATGTTTTGTTAAATCTAACCAAATCTGGGTAGCAGATGAAAACTATGCACAACATTTTATTCAGTTTATTTTCCCTTTGACTCTAATTTTTAATACTAATTCTTGAATATCTTCTGTGTCTGAGACTCATAAGCATATTTATTTAACAGTGGAATAGTCTCCTTAGATAGGTTGTAAAAAATGGTTTCAGCTGATTTACTTAAAATCAGACTGCACCAAATTCTCGGGAGCATACTGTAGAGAACTATCTTGCATTGGAGATGGCTACGAATGACCTCCAGATCTTTTCTGTATCTGCTTTCTACTATTTCTCAATTTCCCATGTTCGCTGTCCCAGTTTGTCAAGCAGAGACAAATATTTCCTTTACAAGCAAAATAAAATAAAGCATTCCTGATATATATAGATTTTTTTTTTCTTTTATATCTTGTGTTAATTCTAGGAAAAGTATTTTCATCTATATAAAGAAAATTTGTTTCTTTGTTTCATGTTTAAATTTCTTCACATCTTGAACAGGTCTTAAATGTGTGGTTTTCTCCTTTTGTCTTGTTTTGCAGATTTATTCCAAAGCATAAACATTGCTATGGGTATAAAAATGATTTTGTGATTTCTTAAAAAAAAAAAAAAAGACAGAATGCATATAAGAACTTTTTACTAATGGATAAAAAGACAGAGGGGAATTGGGTGCCAAGAAAACTTATTTCCTGATTGAGGTTATTCATTACCAGTACGGCATAGATAAAAAAAGTCACTCTACTAAGAAGAATGACCGTGTTTGATGTGTCAGTATTTCTGTTTATACATATAAGCATATACTTAGCTGTGACCCTTCTAAAACTAAGCAGAAAAAAACATTTCACATGGGGAGCATAATTCACAAGCTGGTGACATCATAAATATGATCAGGTTTTAATTTATGTTGGTTTTAGTGTTATCTGTAATTGCTTCCCCAGAGGGCAAAGTTTATCTCAAAATTAGTTCAAATGTAAAATATGAGGAAAAAGTCAACAAGGAAACCGTGACCCTAGGCCTTATTTCTATTCTTGTTGAAGTCAGCAAAAAAAGATTGGAACTGAATCTTTGTGTTCCGGGAGCATGAAAAAATAGTGCAACTGGTGAGCTAGGCAGACCTATGTGGTTTTAACATTCCTGCCTTTCTCCCAGAGACTGAATTCAGAGTATAATAAGAAAAAAGAAAATTCCCCTGCAAAATGTAAATGTGTAAAAACATTACCAGACTCTTTCATGTATGTTTTATTCCTAGGCCCAATTAACACTACTACCTTTGATGTCCAAAAGAGCCAGCCACCTTAAGACATGTAGCTGCTGAATGTGCTTAGATTAACTTGTGCCCCACCTAAAAGCATCCAGTCTAGTGAAAATCAGCCAGATGGCATTGCTACCCCAGCATTATGCCATAAGGCTTAGAACTGTGGTCCCAGGACCCACTCCTCTTAAAATTTATGTATATGCTAAGGTTTAATTCTACTATGAAGCCATAGAACATACAGTGCCTCCAAAATGGAAAAGTTTTAGAAGTTTCTGTGTTCTTGGCAAATGGCTGAGACTCCTAATAGTATATGCCAGGATTTAGGGTTATGCCTTTCATTAGTTCAGATACTCACCACATGGCTAAATCCTTATGTTGATCTTCACCCTTTTTGTTTGAATATCTATTTGGCTGTTAAGAGTTTTGTGAAGTATATTTACAGATATCATGGCATACAGTGTTATCCTTTTCTCCCTTTCCTCTTCTGATATGTTCTAGATCTAATTAAGGCTACAGTAGGTCCTGTGCACCACTACAGAGACCATAAAGAGACCTGCATCAACTAAACATCCCTAAGAACAAAGTCCATGGTGATAACTGAGTTCATGTATTTCTAGGACACTGCTTCTAGTCACTGAAATATAACTTGGAGCACAATTAAGTGGGTCTAGTTTCCCTGAAAAAAAAAAAAAACAACAAAAAAAAACTTGCCTTCCAAAGCTTAATATACAAATCCTGAGATTCAAATTCTCAGCTTTACATCATACCTTGATTTTCTGTGGTTATGAAAACAATTGAGGAACTGAAAACAAAGACAAAAAGGAAGCTTCAAAACAATTTACCATTTTCTTCTTAAGCTCATAACTATAATTTGTTTGGGTTTTTTTTTTCTCCCAGGTGTGAAAACAAGTGACTTCCAGTTGTAAGAAGTGTATTATGGACTTTCTCAGGTTACTCACAGACTGGTTTCATTTAGGATTTCTTAGTGCAGATCTGTCATTTGCTCATTGCACTATTGTGCTGGAGGTCTGGTATCCCATTTCTAAAATGTTTAAGCTGCTTTCTGTTGGGCCAGCAAAGTATTAGAATAGTTGTTTTAGGCTTTTTTGGTGTGGTGTGGTTTTGTTTTGTTTTTTTCTTCTCCTTGCATTAGGTATTACATGAAAGTGGATTATTTCCAAGAGAAAAATATTTGAGTTTTTTAGGAATCAATATGTAAATAGGATTTGTATGCATACAAGACCTGCACCTAAATTTCAACCATAAACATATATATTTGCACCTCTGGATCAGAAGAAACAGTGATTTGATCACCCAAGACTGCTGAAGAACAGTACAAATGATCTGCTTCAGGGCAGAAATTCTGGATCTGTATCAAAATCTTCCCAGGCTTTTTTTTTTTTTTTTTTTTTTTTCAGATTCATTGTTACCTCTGGATCAAAGAGCTGTTAAGATGAAACAACTGGGAGAAAAATTCAGGACATGCCTCCACAGATAGGAAGTTTCACTGACATGGAGGTGTTGCACACCTGGAGGTCTCCCAATCTTTGTGATTTGTCAGTCCTTGTAAAAGCACTAGGACAGTGCTGAATGTGAGCTGATAAGGCCTGTGGGACTCAGGGTACCCCAAGCACCACACAGAGATACAGATTTACCAGATAGTGTCTGAGGACTTTCACAGGGCTTTTCTGTCTTTGTTATCACTAGCCAGAGCAACACACTCTCCAGTGCCACAGCATAGCTGTGTGTGTGGCCAGCCCTATGTACAAGTAGAGCAGAGGCATTTCTGTGTGTCATTCCATAGACGTCACCTCAGGACTTCTTTTGCCAAAGCCTTCCTTCTGTAAGCTTACTCTATTTGTTAGATTTATTCTGTCCTGGAAAGATGCTGTAACTTGCACATGACCAAAATCTACTACCCAGAGTTTCATCTGCAATTTGTGGTGAAGGAAGTAGACTCAGCAAGAGGACAGACCCCTTCTTTTTGCAGCAGCTGGAGGCTAGACTTTGTGTTGTTCCTGTGGTGCATTTTAGTGAAAGGGAGGGTGTTTCCTGAAGAGGAACAGGCAGTCAATCTTGAAGCTGGCATGATCTATGAGACAAGAAGCTGTGCAGGAGTGGGAATACAGAAAGCTCTCTGCTGAGCTGCAGTTCTGTGAACTCTCTGTAATGGATTTAGGTATTGATCTTGGAGTATTTATTCATCTTCAGGTTTTCACTGAGCTGTCAGGTTTCATCTGAATTAACAAGTAAAATTTCTGACTTGCTGTGCTATGATTTTTTCATGTGTAAATATACAATACCATGATAATACTTTTGTTCAAACCTTCCTTTGAACCTTGCTTCCTGCCACGTTCAGATGATGAAGGATTTGGAGAAATTTTTATTGCTCTTTAGGTTTTATTTTCCATTTTGAAAATTTATTAATTTATGTTTAAATCCACAGAAATAAGAGGTCTCTGAATAAATGCTGCTAAGGATCTCTAAGTGTTCTCCCTCTGCGGCTGACACATTAACACTCAGAGTCTCATGCGACTATATAGGTTACATACTAAAGCAGAGCTTTAGACTTGAGGCCAGATTCTGGCTAGTAGTACATACCAGCAAATCCACAGCCAGTAATGTGAGGAAAGGTAGAAATGGGCCACACAGATTCTGGCTCTTTGAAGTATTACAGAGATGCTGTTTCACAAGCTTTTCATGATCACATGATAAAAGAATACTATGGTGTGAGGCCGGAAAGCCAGAAGATAAATCTGCAAAAAGAGTTTGTTTATTCATATAGAACTCTGGAATGGATAGTCCTTCTCACAGATTACTTATCTTAGGCAGGTTTTGCTTGTTTGGTTTTGGTTGGGTGGTTTTGCTTTTTAATTTTTGTTGTTTAATTGATTTTAATTTTTTTTTTTTTTGAGAAAGGAAAGATAGGAAGGGGGAACATCAAGAAGTTCAGACAGGAATATCTCATAGAATCGTGGAACAGTTTGGGTAGGAAATGACCTTATGGAAGAGACTATATTTTCATTGAATAAAGTGAATTTTTATCATCTATGGAAGCAGATACTTTGTAGTACAGATTAACTCTCTCCTGCTGCCTCTACAGTGACTCCTGTCCCTCTATTTAATGTAGTACTTTAAAGTACAACAAAGCAAGCATCCTCTGTCAGATGCAACTGTCAAGACAGAAATAAATGGCCTTTCTTCAGTGACTTAAAAGCCATCTAGAGGAGCCTACAAGCACACTGAGCAAGACCTGTCCTGGCAGTAACTATTAAAATATTATGATTCCCTTAATGTGACCTTCTGCCTTGTACCAAAAGGACAATGTATGTTAGTATGAATTTGACAGTTTCTTTCTCCATTTTGTGCTAAGATGCCAACACTGAGAATTTTGTGGGGAAACTGTAATGAGTCATTCTTAAAAGCTGAATTTAAGCTGTGTATTAATTTAATGTCTTACATTTAATACTTCATCCTCAGAATTCAGTTTTGCAAGAGTAAAAAATAAAGCTAGTGAGAAGCAATCATCAAATATCTGACATTCCCTTTTTCTTTCCACTATCATTAACTAGAATTTGTATTATATACATATGGTGCAGAATCTAATTACTTAAATTGCTCAAGATATGTTTTAGCCTTTTGGAGAAGTTATGTAATGGTTAGTATGCTCAACCTCACTTCTCTCCCCATTGTGTTTTATTTACGGTAACAATAAAAGTTCTGAATCTTGTAGAAAATTATCTTTTAGATATCTATGTACTTAGTCTTGAAGCTACTGATGACTATGGAATAAAGAAAACTCTTTTTTTATAATAAAATATTTTTCTGTAGGTTCAGAAAGCCAGAATATTTAAGGCAAATGTATTATGCATATTTTATATACCGATCTACAACATTGTTCATAAATATACAAATATATATGCATACTTATATGATCTAACTCCAGCTTACATAGTTCTTGAACTATGAGATTGGAGATTATAAAACTGCAAGCACAGAGAAGATTAATTTTCTGTAGACTGGAAGATGTCTCAGTGTTTTATTAAACTACTGTTGTAGCCATGTGTAAAGTTCAAATTCAAAGTAATTATTATTACTGGGTGAAAGATACTATATGTATATTAAAATAGTTTTATAAAGAAGAAATGACAGCTTTCTGCAAAGTGGTCAATATGGAGGAATATTTATAAGGTATGTTAGGGGAGCGAGTTAAAGACTGAAAGAGAACATTAGTTAGCAAAGACTATGCTAAAGTTGGGGGAAGGAAGAGTTTAGGCCACGTGTAGGTTTCAAGTGAGCAAAATGCTGTCAGATATTGGAGAAAAGACTACTGATTTGATCTTATTGAGATTAAAATATATCACAGATAGCTCATTTCATGTGAAACTTTCCCCTCATGGAAATATCATGTTATATGGAAGTATTTTGTTAAAAATATATGTCTTCTTGTTCCACTGTCATAAAGTACCTCATCACAGGATTACTTTTTATAGAATCATGGAATCATTAGGGTTATATGCTATATAAAGATGTAAGCAAACACAGACTCCAGAAAAAGCTCTTTTCTTTTTGAAAAGAAGATTTGCATGACACGAAAGTATACTGCCTTGGCACATTCATTTCATCCAATGAAATTTGGATTTCTTTAGTCCCATTTTTATAAACAGTAGTTATTTAAATCCTTTAAGATAGTCACCTGAAATATCTCTTAAATATGAGAATAATCCTTTGGGCTAAAGTCACAAAAGGATATTGTTATTAAAATGACTGTTAGATGTCCTGCTACATAACTAGATTCCTAGATATGATTCCTAGAGCAAGGAATCATACTTTGCTCTATACTCAGGGTATGTTACAATCAAACTCTTGAGAACCTGAATCACAAAATCTGTAGTGAAATACGAAGCAATCTAGGGTAGCCAACACAAAATTCAGAAGACACCAGCTATACCTGGGTACCATTTTCTATATGCATAGATGTGTGGCTGTCTTTTTTTTTTGTGGAAGAAAAATTGAGATATTAGTGGAGTCCCTCTGGCTCTTCTAGTCCTTCAGTAATCATGAGATAGGGGGTGAAAGATATTCATGCTGAAATTTCTGTTTTCTGTCTGAAATAGGGATTATGTCTCAGGATCTCATTTGGCAGTTAGATGCTTTAACCCCTTTAAGATAATAAATACCCCTTAAGAAATAAAGGTCTCTTTCGCACTCTTCTGCTAAAAACTCATGCTTTGCAGAAAATAAATCAGATATTAATTGGAGCAATGCCCAGATCCTGTCTAAAAAAACCCTAACTACAAGGCTATAAACTCATTCTTCTTCATTGCTTCTTTGCCTCTTTGCACTATATATTTAGCTAGCTTATTGAAATGAAACAGAAAGGCAGATCAAAACCCACTTTGTGAAGTGGGATTACTAGGCTCAAATGGTAATGGTATTTCTGGTGGTAGTGCAAGGCAGACAAGCTCTTTTACACTGGAAGCTAAGCTTTCATCATTACTACTATGAAACCATGAGAATTATGGATGACAATGCCATAGCATGAGCAGGGATAATTTTTTGTTTCAATTTCAAGCACTTCCAAAGGCTTCATCTGTTCTTGTGCTACTACCCAATCCAAGCTAGTCAAGTCTAAGCTAAATCTTGCACCATCTCAGGCCTATTCCCTGAATACTCTTTTTGATCTGTAGGTTTTGCTGCTTCACATACTCATGAAGGTAGTTCTCTCTGAGCAACTGCAGTGTTGAAAGAACTGACTGCCTTGGAAAGTTTCAGAATCATTTAAAGGCACTCTTGATCGTGTGTTACTTATCAGACTTTTCTATTGAGCACTCAACTTCAATAAATAGCAAGGAAGCATCAAAGTGAGGAGAGTCAGGCCTGTCTGAGCAGAAACAATGCTCCCCTTCACAGTAAAGTGCGCAGGGAGACTGCACTGTGTACTGGCCCACGTTTCTGTGTCCCTTTCCTGCAAGGCATGGACTTTGCTTCACCATGTAAATATAGCTGCCCATGCTATTCACTTTTGTTAATAACTGAGTGACCTAGCATCTCAGATAATCTTTTGGCAAGCTCGAATATTGTAATAAGGGAGGACTAAATGAACACCTTAATATCTGGTTCATTGCAAGGTGCATAAAAACAGTGAAGGAGATCCCTGAGGCTGTGGCCACTCAGTAGTTCAGCCAATTCAACTAAAATACAGGTCATTGCTAAACTGCATGGTGAATAAAGCAAAGATACTGGGTTCAGGATTTGAAGGCAAAACAAGTGGAATATTTTTATAAAAAGTACTGGATTAAACATTTTTGTATCTGACTGTAAATACTTCAAGTATGCAAAAAAAAACCAAACAATTTTTTTGTTTCCTGCAAGTGTCTTGCTGAGGGTAAGAAATTTCAGATATTTCAGATCTTTCAGATCTTTTGCTTCAAAAGATTTGAAAGGGTCAGTAAATAAAATCTGAGCTGTAATGAATCTGTCTTTTCCATGTTAACTGTCAATAAGCCAATGCCACATGAGCTCGTCAGAAGATAACCGAGTCTCAGTGTGTCTGCATGGTAGGGGGTAGTTTATCCTTCTGGGGTCATACCTGCACCATGAAAAGAGGAAATTAAATGTAATAGCTAAAATCTTCATAATAGAATAAGAGAATTAGCAGTGGGACATAAACTAATAATAAGGAAATTCATGGGCCAGCTGCCCTCCAAGACACAATAGGGGCACATTAAGGAAGTGATTCAGGAGGCACCCTGTTGGGCATAGATATTGGAAGTCAACTTCAATTGCAAATTTCCTTGTTTGTATTAGCTCAAGTTGAAACTGAACTGTTCTTTGAAAGTTTGATGTTTTTATTTCCTTCAGCAAATTTCATTTGTTTTCCATGAAAAAAACATGATTCTCTTCTCTCCCTCATAAAAAAAAAATAGATTTCATAATTCTGCATTTTATTACACTGTAAATATATACTGATTTTATATCCACTGTAGCTAGATCAATAAAACATGTATGTTTAACAAGAATTCTAATATCTAAATGACTATGTCATCTTACATCATAGGATGATTTTACAATACAATGGGTTTCTCTGCCTTTGAAAGCAGAAAAGATAGTACTCGTATTTAAATTTAGCAGAAAACAGGCTACAGAGAGCTTAATTAATTTGTTCAAAACTGCATAGAAATTCTGAGTAGATCACATTTTCTTTAGGTTTCAGGTACTTATTTCTTAATTGGAGAGGTTGCAACTTATTTTTTTAATTTATTTTTTTTTTTTTTAATCTAGCATAAACTGGATTTAGCCTAAATGTAAGCCAGACTAATAAAAAAAATCATTGCATTTTAGTCTTGTTTATATTGGCCAGTAGCAGGAGCAGAGGTATAAAACTGCAAGGTTATGATAATTCACTTTTTTTTCTTTTTTTACCCTGGACAGAACAAGAATATAAGAATTTAATCCAATCTGTGAAGCACAAGCATAAGATTTTACTGCCTTGGATTTAGGCCTGTTTCTAAAGTAACTACTGGAAATCTTGTGAAGGGCCTGTTACTGTAGGCTTACTAGTGAAAAAGATCTTTGGCTGTGTACTCATCATGTTTAGAAAAGCAACTGAACTACTAAAATCATAATCAAACACAACAGGAAAACCCTCTGGTATTTAGCCATCTCCAGCTATGTTTTGAGATATTTTCTGTGGATCTGAGGGTATTCTGTCTCAAGATGATGGTGGAAAAGGAAAGAAAATTCCCCTAGATCTTAGCAGCTAGCAGAGAAGCTTGAATTCCTGAAGATCTTTAACCAAGAGATACTGTAATGTAATCTGCAGATCCTAAAAGTAATGGAATATTGCTTCATGGTTATATCTCTGTGGAAATGTGAGGAGAGATTAATTAAACTGATAATTATTAGTTTGCATTGGCACTTACCTGCTGCACAAGTTCCAATGCTATTTTGCTAATATAGGACCACAATCCTGGCATGCGTCTCTTTCCCAGATACAGTTTTGGCAATAATACCAGAAAACTGGGCCCAAATTCTCTGCTGTGTTAAAAAAAAAAAAAGATAAAATAAAATAAATATCAAACCCATCCAATAAGATCATCCAATTGTCACAATCTGTGTACTGGGTTTTAGCTGGAAGAGAAACAGCAAACACAACATTAAACGTAAGTAGTGACAAAATAATCCCATCCTATTCAATTTCTTTTTCAAGTAATGTATTTAAGAAAATAATAATTTAGGGCATAGGGACTTGTAAATATACTTTCAAATATGTTATACATACTAACACAGAATATATTTAGGTCAATGTATTTGATTTCTGTAATGAAATATGACATCTTTTATTGTTAAATCCCTTGCTAAGTGTATTTTTGATTACATGAAAATTATTCTAATTCTCAGAGGAGTTCAACAGAAAACTACCATTGTGCAAACAGGGGTTTTGTGGCTTAGTGCCCTTCACTGGAGTTAGATATGTATCCATTGTGTTGTCTCCTATGATGCGCAAGGCTTGCTTTAAACCTGATTACAAGCTAGCTAACAGCCTGCGATTAACTTAACTTGTCCTCTTATAAGGTTATAACATTACTCTCAATTGACCATTTAACAATTACATAGTACTACTGCATCATAGAATATTTTTGATATCTTTGAAGCAGTTTTCAGTTTATTTACAGAACAGGGGGATCTCAAAATTTTTGTTCAGCTCCTTCTTCCTTTCTCTCCATCTTCCTTTTACACATACCTCTGACTCTCCCAGCCTTGAGCTGCAGTCTATTCCCTGAGGGTGCCTTTTTTTGACATTAGCTGTTTTCCCCAAACTATTCGCTGTGGATGCTTGTTTGTCTGTTGTATGTGAAAAGAGAGTGAGCAAGCTCGCTGACGAAGTAGCTGGTTTTGCTGTAACTTGAAGAATACTTTTGGTTAAATTGCCCATGTTGTAGTCTTGGTTATGCTTGCACATTGCCTGCATCCCCTATTTTGGCATAGCAAGAAACATGGTCCAGTGGCTTCTTTTGAGCTTTTCCAAAAGCTAGGAGACATTGTGGTTCCATCTAGTAATCAGGGAGGCATATGTATGTCAGTGTGCTAGGTATTGCTCACCCTCACAAAGTCGTGCACCATTTCCAGGATGTAAAGATGTAACTCTGCTGTTCAGATTCATGTTTCATATGCTCCTGAATATCCTCCTGTCATGCTGAGGAGGATTTCCCAAACAGGTTTGCCATGCATTTACATATTAAGGGTAAATGCAATGAGCCTGAGGCTTCAGGAAGCTACAGACTAACTGTGCACGTGCTTCTCAGTAATTTTTACATCATATTTACAGTGTACACACAGGCCATCTGTGCAGCACATGCATAGTGGATTGGTTGGCCTCATTGCAAATGCACTGTGAAGTTGACACATGCATGTGGAGTGGATATGTCCAGATTTTCTCCACTACTGCTCTGATTAGGTTGCCAGACATCCAGAAATCCTGAACAAATGTCAAAAATCTTTGAATTCCCTCTGGATATACGTTCCAGGCATTAAAAAAAAAAGAGATGTGTTCCAGGGAACTGAAGCATATGGTAGTCTATCCGGCACAGACCACACTAAATGACTTAGTCACGTCTTGATGACAGAACACAGGAGGGCTGCATCCAGATGTACCTTCTGGCCACATCCCAGTTTCATAGCGGGTCAAGTGGGACTTGGGTGATTACCAGCCCTTCGTGGATTTCACTAAGAAATCTAGATATATGGGTCATTGGAGGAACTGCCATATCATCCAAATAAGTCCTTGATCTGCACAATCAAGGGAGAGGTAATCTGGGGCAAGCTATGGAGGTTCTGTTCTCAGTGTAGGAGCAAAGATACAGCCTCACTCACATGATGTCCTGGCAAGGAGTTTATTACTCTCAGTATTTTCCCATATGTTATGTACATAGCTGTAGAAAAAAACCTGCAGAGAAAAAAACTTCAGTGAATGTGGCTTTGATATTTAGAGGATGTTTCTACTTAAAAAAACAAAGGGACAGAGTACTCAGTTGCTGTAAGAGATGCTGGACTGTTATTCATTTGGAGAGCACAGTGAGTAGTTACAAAACAGCAGTTCAGTAAAGCAAACCAAAACATATAGAAAACAGAGTGAGTTCAGACATTTGTTCTTACTACATTTGCTAAAGTGCCTGCAATTCCTGCTTTGAAGCTGGCAAAATAACAATAAATTCTGAGGAAAGAAAAAGGTTATCTGCATGTATTTCATAAGCTATTTATTTTAAGTAAGTGTGGAGACTGTGAAGTGTATGAAAAACATATGTATATTTCTTTTTAAGATGCATTCATTACTGGGTTGGTAGTTTGAAAGTCAGTGAAGAAGCCATAGACTTACTGCATGGAAATAAAGACTTTATTTTAGTCTTGATCAAATTAAGGAAAATATAGTTGTTATATATGTATATTTATTTAATGTGTATTCATATATTAAATGGTAATACTGTCTTCAGAACCACTCTTAGGTAGTTAATATAGACAAAAATTGATACTTTTTAAAGTAATAGAAAAGGAGATGAAACAAGACACTAAACACATTTTTCAGTGTATTTCTAAATATAACTTTGCCTTTAAATATATCTTTAATTTTTTGACACATAGCTATGTGGTTTTGACACACAGCTATGTATTTTCCAGAGCTATATGGCCACTGACCCTGTAAACTGTGTTACACATGCTTAACTTAACACCTGTGAAGAGTACTACTGAATCAAATATGTGAAGATAGTCACAGGAGTAACTGTTGGCAAGACTGAAGCCAGACTAAGCCAATGTATTGAATGTTGCTCTGGAAAAAAAAGCCCACTTTGGACTCTATCCTGCAAGTTTTATGCTGGCAATTCTCCAGTTGATGTAAAATCAGATTCCTGCCTGCCTGAGAATTGCATAAACCAGTGCTCACTTCCTTGATAATCCTCCCAAAGAAAATAAGCAAACCAGAGCTCTTCATCATTATTGCTTTTTAATTTCTTGACACAAAATACATATGATAGAGTGTGTAATTTGGATAAGAAGCTAAGGCTTTACATTTGGCAAGTTTAATTTACTTTTAGATTTAATTCAAATGTACCACCATTGTCAAATATCATTATTATTGAATCAGAATGGAATAAGAATGATATCTGAAAGATTCCAAAAAAAATAGTCTGAATCTTATTCACTGACCTGATAACTACACTCACTAAACATGATGGAGAAATCTGTTGGTCTTACTGGCATTGTCAAGCTTTAAACACGATTTTCATCTCATCTCTTCAGCCAGTCCTCATCTGAGAAAAGGGGTAGAAAAACTCTTACTTCCTTGATTGTCTCATTAATTTTGATCAGAATTTCCACTTAAATCTTCAGCAAAGTTCTTTTGCTCTAACATTTTCCCTGCGCTATTTTTCTCTGAGAAATGTGTTTCTGCTAAATAAGCAGACATATATGCTGATAAACCTACAAATTTACTTTTATTTTTGAGAGTTTTAGCTAGGGTGGTTTGTTTTGGGTTTTCTTTTTGGTAAGGAGAGTGGTAACAACTTGTTAACCAAATTTTCTCCTTTCTGGGTATTCCCCTTACCTACAGAAAAGGTAAAGCAGTGGAACCTGTTCTCACTGAGGTACACTCAACTTGACGGATAATGGATACAGCTTGTTCAGTATGTGGGAAAGAGATTCAGAGACAGTTAGATCTGTACCAAAAACTCTGCAGGTAGCCTGGTCAAAACATTTTGCTTTAAAATAAGGAAACAAACAGAATGAAATTCAGAGACACAGCCCAGACAGTAACTTCCTGCACTGCTAAGATGAAAACCTTTAATTGCAGATGTTTTGTTATGAGAAAAAAATAGGAAACAAAACTTCAGACCTGCAGTTCTAGACACAAAAATTAAAGAGAGAGAGAAAGCATGTTCACTCTCATGTCAAAGGTTTATGTGTTAGCTCTGATTACAGAAAGGAGAGATTCCTATTAAGTCTATTTGAATGTTGCATTTGTGCACGGGAGTATTTACTGTTTTAAGACATTTTTGTTGAAAAGTGACTTTTTAAGGCTTTTTCGTTCAAGTGACTTGAACTTCGTATTCTTTTTTTTTAATATTTAGGGTATTTGTCTAGAAGCTTACCAGGTGTGCCTATGCAACAAGAGCAAGTGAAACTCCAATAAAAGCCTTTTATTCAGGGAAGCTATTTATTACGAAAGTGCTGACAGTATGCTGTACTTAGGCTTAAAATGAAGACTGGACAAATAAGTCACAGCAAACAATTTATTCAACACACATATTACCATTGTTCCTTTTCATGAATTGTCCAGGAGCAGCTTGCAAAGCTCTCAAATGTAGTGCCTGGGCCTGCCAAAATGGTAAGTAATTCTACTCTAGTGAGTAGCATCACTAATGTAAGCAGCAGCACCTTACCACAGCCATACAAGGGCATATGAATTCTTGAGGGAAATATATTCAAAATTAAGCTTTCTAAACTCAATTTTGTTTTTTGTTGTTTGTCAGTCTTTGTCCTTGTGAAGGCAGTCCTCAGAGTTTCCCCTTGTCCTCAGCTGTCAGGTTCAAGATTGTGGTCAATAGAATCAAAGAATAGTTAGGGATGGAGAGGACTTTAAGATCATCTAGTTCCAACTCCCCTGCCATGGGCAGGGACACCTCACACTAAACCATGCCACCCTAGGCTCTGCCCAACCTGGCCTTGATTACCACCAGGGATGAAGCATTTACCACTTCTTTGGGCAACCTGTTCCAGTGCTTCATCACCCTTACAGTAAAGAACTTTAACCTAAACTTCCCCTGTTTAAGTTTAAACTTATTACCCTTTGTCCTATCACTACAATCCCTGATGAAGAGTTCTTCTCCAGCACCCTTGTAGGCCTCCTTCAGATACTGAAAAGCTGCTATGAGGTCTCCAAGCAGCCTTCTCTTCTCCAGGGTGAACAGCCCCAACTTGCTCAGCCTATCTTCATCTGGGAGGTGCTCCAGTCCCCTGATCATCCTCACAACCCTCCTCTGGACTTGTTCCAACAGTTCCACATCCTTTTTGTGTTCAGGACCCAGAACTGTAGACAGCATTCCAAGTGGGGTCTCAGGAGGGCAGAGTAGAAGGGCAAGATCAGCTCCTTCAACCTGCTGGTCATGCTTCTTTTGATGCAGTCCAGGATATGGTTGGCTTTCTGGGCTGTGAATGCACAATGCCAACTCATATGTCGTGTTGATATATACATATATCAAATAGATATATTATGTAGATATCTCATGTACATGCTTATGTTCCCTCTGCTGGATGTAGCATGGAAAACCAGAAGTAGTGAAAGGAAGTCAGATGAGAAATTTATAAGGGAACCGGTTTCATGTATGTCTCAGGACATTAGGTACAACCTGACATAAGAACACAGGCACACTTCTGATCTGGTAATATAGACAAAATGCCCTAATATAATGTTATTAATCTTTTAATAAGTTTTGTATAGAAGGAATCTTGTAGAAAAATTATAAAATTGTAATTATTATTTTTAAGATATTCAGGGATTCTTCAAGTTAGTGCACTTTGCGGTGGCCAGAGAGTGTTTATTTGTGGGTTTTTTCAATCATCTGAAGCACATTCAAGTTTCAGTTGCACTTTGCAATTCATTGCTGTATTTGATTTGGCTTCAAAGGTAGACTCCAAGAAAAGTTAAATCTTACATACAAAGGAGTAAGTTCCTGTGTCGAGTATATACAGCCACTTCCTGGTCACCTTCCATAGCTCTGTTCAGCCTGACTGTACAGACTAAAATCCTATCCTGAATGTAGACTTGCTTCAGAAATTGGATGTGTAATGAGTCCCCTTTAAAAGGAAAGATTTACTGCTGATCAAAGCAGTTATATATGAAGTGGGAAGCCCTCCCCTAGGTTTGTAGATTCAAACCACATTTCTTAACTATCCTTAACCATACAGCTATGCTCACTCTCTTGCGGTCCTTCTTAGTAGATCCATGAATCTTGAGTGTGTTATAATACAGTGGTTTAGAGGAACATCTGTGTCCAAAATAGCCTATAACCTAGTACCCTGGGGAACTAGAGATATGCAGCTGAACAGTTTAAAATCAAAACTTTGTGAGGTTTCTGAACAGCAGGCTGTTATAGAAAGGGTGCTCTCATGGCAGTCATGCAATAGCAGTTTGCATTTGTGTTTTATGTCTGTGTAAGCTGTACTTCAAAAGCACATAGTTGTTTAAACTGAAAATCCTATGATACAAGTACTAAACAGTAACTGAAAAGAGATTTTTCTGTAGTATTACTGGTGGGACGTTTTATAACTTTCTGTGTTTTTCAGGCTGAAGAGCATATCAGGAATTAGCACAAAATAAGTAAGTGCAATTAAATTTCGATTAAGACAAAAGCTTAGTTTTCTTGGGACTGTAATGTGCACATTTTAAGGTATCATAACAGAAGGTTTTGGATGTTCTTTAATGGTTTGCAACACAGAGGAGGTTAGAGCAGTTCACCTAATGGATCCTCTGACTGGCTTTTGTAACACTTACTATAATATTTAAATGACAGTAAGACTCACACTAAATGAGAACTCTGGTACGACAAATGGAAAATGGTATGTTTGTACCATCAACCAATTGTCTGCTTATTATTCTAATCACTACGAAATGGTACAGTGGAAGATTTTATTTCCAAAGAGGAAAGACTGAAGCTTGTTATGTCATGTACTTTATTTTCTTTTTAGGAGTGTGTTAACTTGTCTTATGAAAACAAAACGGCACATTGTACTTCAGGTTGAAAAAACAGAATGCTTGCGCAGTGGTTGTCTTGGAAAGAAATCTCTCAGTCCCCAGTGGAACGGTGAGATGCTGGAAAGAGGCTGCTGATTAGTCATAAATATAAAATATTGTTTTACCCACAATCGTGATGTTCATAAGTACCCAATTTATATATATTATTCCAAGTTTACACATTATCAGTTATAAAAATGTAGCTTAAATGCTGAATAAAACAAATTTAGGAACATATTTTTGTCTTTTCCTTTAGAAAAGAAATTGGTTTGGCTGATGAATCTAATGCTGTCTATAAAAAAATATGGATTTTTGCCATATGCTTAGTTTCATTCCTAGACTGAGTTAGAAATATCCTTTCCTCATCTTATATTGGAAATTCTCCTTTTGAATTGTCAAACTATATGTATTTTTTTTTACTTTCATATTAGTTATGAAATATGTATAGCTCTGAAGTCTAGTGGGACTATATATTTGTCCCAGGCAATTCACAGACATGTTAAAAAACTCATTAAAGAAGAAAAGTTAAAGTATTCTCGATTAAGCTTGGCACTACATCCTGAACTCAGTGTTGTACTGTATTTTTTTTCTTTAGTAAGCATCACAGCTAAAGGACAAAGTGTCAGTTTTAACAAGCAAGTCCTATTATTTGTTTGTTAGTGTAGAAGGCACATTAAAGCACTATTTCTTTCCAGTGTGAAAATTGTTTTATTACTACTTTCTTCATAATACAGCAGAAGACTGTAAGAAATGAACACAAGCTGGGTGAAGTTAACTCATACATTTAATTATCCTTTTAAATAAACAGTCTACATCATACTGGGTTTCTGAGAGTGAGAAGTGTTTTTTTCTGAAGGTTAGCATCAGGTCAGGTCAGTAACTTGAGCTGTTTAGTCATCAACTGGTTTGACCTGACTAGCGAGAATTTTCTTTACTGTGGGAAAACCTAATCAAAAATCCAGATGCATGCAACCAACGATAGTGTAAAGCCCAGTTATAGTGTAATGGGAAGTGGGCAATTCATTTGTACACAGGTAAGACACTTAGGGCTGGCTGCCAGTGTTTGGGGCTAGGAAGAAAAGTCAGGGGAATGAAGGTTTTTGAGAAAAAGAAGTGTAAGACTTCTGAGGGATAAGTCCTCCATTATGTGGGAACTGGAGGTAAGTCAGAACTGGATGAATCTTTAAACAGATACTAATAACTGGATAAGGAACAACAGCATGTCCCAAGGTAGCGCGAACAGAAGAAAATGTTACTGAAATGTTGACGTAGAGGTCCCTGTTTTGCAAAGAAATGTATTCTCACAAAGAACACTAGCACTTACAATTTAGGGTGTCAAAATACTCACCTGTATCTGTTAGGCATTCAGGTGGAACGGAGAGCAAAGCATCACTCGATGCCAGTGTTCCCAACATTTGTAAGGGAATCTCAGCAATATTCTTGCAGTTACATGGGGTTGGAGCCATACTTGGCAATAGCCTGAGGCAAACATGTCTGAAACTTATGCCCTATGTAGCTCGGGAATTTCAGGCCCTACAATCCTTTCTTCCATGGCACACAACTCCACTTATTCTTTCCAAGGGGTACACAGGGCTCTCTCTTTAATTACAGTATAGTCGATGATAGTGCTGCCACCAACTGTATATTTTAACCAGCGCAGGGATGACTATGTGCTTTGCAGGCTGCTCCAAAGCAGTCCAATGCTGAACCTTGGTACATCTCCAGTTAAGTGATAAAACAGTTACAGAAGGTAACGAGGCAAACATAACACGACTTTTATGACAGCTTTATGACAACCCCAGCCCCAATGGGAGATTAGCAGTCTGAGTAGGGTCTGTTGTCTCCCACTTTTGAATTATTTTGTGGGAGAACTGTGTTGTTTCTTTTGCCTGTGTTCTATCGTACTACAAGAAAGACCAAACAAATCATCCAGCTGACATTATATTCTGCATCTGATACTGACCAAAAGTGAATAGTTAGGGGAAAGTGCAAGAATAAATCAAATAGTGATATTTTCTGCCTATTCTGTCCAAGTACCCAACTATTTCTGGCTCATGAACTTACTGGTCCAGAAGTGATTGTTATACTTTTAGTAATCTTCAATGTCTTGTAACTCTGAACTTCAAGGAAATTTCCATTTAATCCTCGTTCAATCAAAGAGGATGATTATTACATATTAGTTGTATGGCCACCCATAAACCTGTAGCTGTCCTCCCAGTCATAGTTATCACCAGTGTAGGTTTAAATGCATTCCTGGAGAGGAAGGACACACTCTCAACATTACTTGTTTAATCTTTTCTGTTGAGAGCCAAACACCATGCTATTATAGTGGAAGAGGAGAATAAAAAAAAAGTAATATCAGTCTGCAACATAACAGATTCTGGTGACTGCTCTATAAATTGTTTCCTTCTTTCATCCAAAGACTTTTTGATGTAAAACGGACATACGATACAGAAAGTATTAAATTTTAGGCTTTCTTGATAGGGCTTCTAAGTACAACGTAAGAACTTCCTCTAGCCTTTCTTTGTAAATAAAAAAGCCTCAGAAAGCAGATTCATTTTGCAAGGTTAGTTCCTATAGATCTGTCTCATTTAGCTTGACAGTTAACACAAAGTAATTTAGGAAAGGGAATGCCTACTATCTGTATCTTGATTAGCGGTATAGGCTGACTTAAAAGGATAGAAACAGGACTGGAGATTACTGGGAAACCTTAAAATCTAACAGTGTAGTGCCTTGCAGCGTATCTCACAAGAAGTAATGCAGGAAGGAATGAGGGTGGGAAACTAATAACAGTTTGCCAATGTCCTATTTTAGGTACTTGAGTCCATTTGTTTTGATACAGCTTGAGACATCTGAACCAAACCTCAGGGCAAGACACAAAATCAGGTGTGTTAAAGAGAATGGCAGAATAATGCTGAGAGATGCAAAAATTTTAGATCTCATGAAATATGATAAATTGTTAGTTTTAAATTTTAGCTAATTAAAAAGAAATATCTTTTTTCTTTGTTTTATTTGTGGTTTATATTCAGTCCCAAATAAATAGTCCTTAAATAATTTTTCTCTGAACTTTAGTAAGATCTTGACTGAGACTTAAAAAAAGACAAGCTCTGAAACAAGTGTGAGCCACTGACTGAATACTGCCTGTGATTTTCCTGGTAGTTTCGTCAGGGCTCTGATTTCTGTCTTTGGTACAGGCATGTTTGCATTTGGAGTTTCATCTGCTTGTGCTCTTATTTAGTATAGGCTCATTTAAGTTTCCATCCTAACATACTCTGAGCAGCTTTTTGCTTTTTTGTTTGAATGCCAATTTTAGATATTTATGTTGAAAAAAAAAATCAATGACATATGGAGAATATTTAGGGTATTGGCACAATTATTTATCCTCAAAAGGTTTGGTATGCCCTTGATTGTGTTTCAGATATCACACTGTTTTGGGAAAGCCATCTGAGGCTCAGAGGGAGAAAACTTTCAGACTAGAAACACTACATATTTTAAATGAAATATATTTCTTTCTTTTATTCTCCTAATAAATCCTCCATTTTTAAAAGGCGTTTTTTTTTTTTTTTAAGGCTTCTTTGTGTTCAAATCTGACTTGCTCTACATGTCAAATAAACTGGGCATTTTTTTTCTGAAATGCCTGGATTGTGTGCCCTGACATGCTTATAAACTAAATGCAGGAACAGCAGAACCCCACTGCAGAAATGATTACTTCATGCACTATGTTCGCAACCTATTTCCACTGTTTAAACTCAGACACATTGTTCTTATTTCCACTCTTCACAAGACATTTGTGTTTTCCACTGTTCCATACTTTGAGTGGATGAGGTTCATCTGGTTTGTTGATGTTATAAAATATGGAATTCTTGTATTAATGGTTATAAAATCATATGGGAATACTTTACACCATGTCTTTGTCATGATGCAGTATTAACTGGTATCATACAGAATGAGTTAACATGATATTAAATTACTCCCCTCTATGTCATTCACATTTTTTCTCTCTAAAGACTTTTTGTATTATGCTATATTTATGAAGTGAGCAAATGTGATATTGAAAAAACTCTCCTAAAGCAGTTTTGACCTTAATTTAACAATATTTACATCAACATATTAAATCTGAAACTCCTGAAAAGCCACCCCTCTATAAGTGAAATTTAAAAATAATATATTATTGGTAAAAGTTCCCAACCAATCACTAAATCTTCTCATATTGCTAATGTCTGTTTTTGCAGTTAGGAAGGTATGCAAGATAGAGTCAATCATCTTTTCCTTTGTGGTAGAAAAGGTAGGGGAAGTTTGACCCTGGTTCTCAAATCCAGGCCAGATTAGCACTTGAGTTGAAGTCTGGATCCATATCTTAGTGGTCTTAAAAGCCTGACTGAATGAAGAAAGGAAAACTTTTTTCTGAGCTGTAGTGGCTGCCAAAGAGGTATCAAATACCAGACCAGTAGGCCAAAAATCAGATGATTTGTGTGTTATTCCAACAAATTAAGAATTATTATGTACAAACTGCAATGATTGTAGATTAAAAACAGTACAAATTAACAGCATAGATAGGATTTAGGTAGAATACAGAATCATTTCAAAATTCCAATCTTGACAATCTGCTTTAATTTAAGAGGTATAAAACATGTAAATAGTCACTGCATTAAGCTCCAGAAGTCTAGATCATTCCTTCTAGATAATATCATAATGCTCCATAGAATTGGGCTTCTTCTCATGCACACTCCGTTTTTCTTTTAGGCCTAAGTAATCTTTCTTTATTTTAGGCCTAATAATAGTTAAAAATGCAGACTCAGAGAATTAAGAGTGAGTTAGATTTTCGCTAGTCATTCTGCAATTGGCATAGATGCACATATTCTATACTGGCAATAAGTAACTAATAGTGCAATAATATATACGTGAAACCTCACTCTGTGGACTGATGTCACAGAAGTTCCAGTTTTATCAAATTTTTTTTAATCTGCTGTAGTCTCTTCTTTTCAAAATCTCAGGATAATAGTCTGTAGATGAAGTGGGTCTTGATGTTATGGTAGAAATGAAATACATAGCAGCAAGCAGTGGTGAAAATCCCATAGGCATTCCTAAATGGCCATGTAGTTTATTTGGCATATGCTCAGTAACTTGATTCAACAGGCTGTGTCTGCATGTATCTGGAGGTGCCAGTATAATTTCCAAAGATCCATTTGTCACAGTTTGATTGGTCACAGTTATCACTTGGAAGAATAGTATCCGAGGTACCTGGTTTTACCAAATCTCCATCTGTCAAGGTCACTTTCACTTTCCATTTAATCCTTTGCCTAAATTATTGCTGCCGGCAATGCCACCATTGTCATTAGCATTGTTGCGGATTGTGACCATCATCTTTCTCTTTTTATAATTTTTTTGAACCAGTTTTTATCTTTTCCTAGAGCTCAAATTTTGTCATTGATCCTTCTCTGATATGAAAAAATCTGACATCAGAGAATCTGAAGTATCATGTATTGGTTTTCCAATTTCATACATTGATTCAAGTGTAGCCTGATCAAGACATGCTATCAAAACATCAAGAAAATAAGGAAGGGACAATGAAGACCCTTGTGGATTTCTGCCTCCAGTTAGAGAGGTTTTTTTGAGAATTCAGTGGTCTTTGTATTTCTGTACTGTAAAACATAATTGGGAGAGAAATGGGAAAAGGATGGGGCATAATTTAATTCTGTCATGGATTTGATTTAAATTTTATGCAATTCTGGTTGTTGTTATAATGCTACAGCTGAACCACAGCTCACTGTCTACTGCTGTATGCATATCAAAGCCTACCATAATTGGTACAGCTGATTCTGGCTTTTCTAAAAAACCTTTCTCTGAGGAGAGAGGATTCTCTCTCTGAAGTCAAAGCAGAATTATTTCTGACAGGGAAGGATAGAGACTAAAGGCTTGCTTCTCTGTCGCTAATGAGTTGAGGAAAGTCATTTATCCCGTGTTTGTCTTATCCTCCTTATTTGGAGCACACAGATAAATTATTTCTTACCCACTGAGATCTTTGTATGAAAGTAACTTTAAAAATAAAAGCAAGAAGTAACTGTAAAGGGCTGTTGAAAATACACAAGGAAATAATATATTTTTTCTTTATTGAATGGGAACTTCTTTCCTTACAAGTGAATATTATCTCAATGACATTGCAAGGCAAATTCTGAGGTGTTTACTCAGTGGTTACAGAGGCTTTACAGAGGAAACTCCCTCCAGCGCCCATGGAAATTGCAGTTAAAATCTAACCAAAGGACCCAGGAAGTGGTCATAATAATCAAAGATTACCACATGGAGTTTTTTACTAGGAAGCCAGAGGAATGTGGCTTTAGCATATTAGCATTTCTCAGTATACACTTGATGTGCTGCATGAAGACTTCATGCACAGCTTTGCCTCCTCATTGCTGTATCTATTTCTAATGCACTAGAAAATCTGCTTTCCTAAAAGATTTCCTTTTGCCTTTACTCCTGCTGTTTATTTTGAATAATTCTACTCCTCCCTGCTTGGTCCCATACATCTTTCTCACTGGGTGCTGCTCCCATTACTCACCCTTTTCTTTGAGGCTCTGGCTATGATGCCAATTTATACGTTAACAGCCCAGGTAACCAGCTGAATGACTGTGGAAAGCAAAGAATGATAGGTCAATCTACAGACCAACGAGATCTTGTAATCTTAGGCATCTGAAATGTTTAGATGTCAAATATGAGCTGAATAAGTACCTTATACTGTAGATGGGAAGGCAGAGATCTTTCCAGAGGTTGATTTGTTTTCTTCCACCAAGAAAGCCGAAAGAGTTGTCTCAGATTACATATAAGATAAACAACAAAACATTTTCAATAATCTTTTTTATCGAATCAATAAGTCATGCATGCTATTGTTTTTTTCTTTTTTTGTCTCTTTTTCTCTTTCTTTTCCTCTTTTTATTTTTTTACCTTTTTTTTTCTTTTTCTCTTTCTTTCTCTTTCTCGTTTTTTTCTTTTTCTTTTTCTTTTCCTTTTCCTTTTTCTTTTTCTTGTTTTTCTTTTTCTTCAATAAAAGCTGAAATTTATTGTGTGTTTTTGTTAATTAGAATTATTGACATATTGCTCCTAACAAACTCCTAATGCCCCTTCAGTTCAATTAAGCTGAGTGATGGACTTCAAAAACCTAATGCTTTCAGATGTATTTTTCCCCTCCTGTGATTCTAGCAGAAGCTGCAGGATCATCTGCATGTACACGGTGAGATTCTAACCTGTGGAAGTTCATTTAGCCCAGTATAAACCAATTTTTTTTAGAACGTCATAAAACTTCAAACAATTTAAGGAGTCCAAATATAGAAAGGATTAGGTAGTTACTATCAGAAAAGATTATGTTGTATTTTAAGCGACCAAAGTTCAATTTAATTTCATTTACCTTTTTCTTCACTTCTAAAATTGAGACACAGACGGTGTAAGCCTGTCCAGCTGCTTTGTTTTTTCTTATTATTTTTAATGACAGATTGCAATACGGTTCTTCAGAGTGAGAGTATTAATTGCTACTGCACTAGCAGTGTGCTTGGCACCCTAAAAGTCAAGAGTATGTAGTGACCTGGTGTCACTCAAAGTATACATGGGATAAAACTTTAGGTTCCAAAGTAAACCACTTTTATTAACCAATCGCTTTTTTCCCCAACTATTTTTTATTTTGCCTGTACCCAAAGTTCTCAAAAGTGGTGATTATGTACTGACATATGGTATTATAAGATCAGAATTCTAAGCAAATTTTCTGATTTGATGCCAGATGTCCTTCCAACAACGAGAATTCTTCTAGGTCTGCCTTGGGTGTGCAGCAAGACTAGAAAGATTTAAATAATTATTATGCATGCTTGAAAATCAGTTCATGTAATTTTTTATATATGAGTTTCAGAGAGATACATGCACTTACATGTGCTTTAACATACGCCTATTACTCAGGGCCAAGTTAAAGGATTCTTAAAATCAGAACTATGCTTCTAGGTTTGCTTGATTTAAGAAAAAATAGGAGTTATCAAACTAATTGCCTTGCTTAAAGGTATATTTAGAAGTATATATTCCTCCTTCTTGAAAAATGGTTCCACTAGATATGTTTAAGAGATACTTTATTCTAGATTCCTGCTGACTCTATTTTCCTTTACAGTTAGATAGCATAAATAAAGCTTATAATAGGTAGTGGCAGATTACATTTACAGTTATTTGTTTAGGAAAAATTTTAAGGGCAATAAGAAGCTTTGAAATACTTTGAAAAGTTATCATGCAAATAGAAAGCTGTTTGAATCTATCCAGTATCAAATTATTCAGATGCTGTTAACGGAGTGGAAGCTATTCTTAATCCATATTCATCCTAATGGTACCTACTTCAGCAATTTATTGCTGGTATTTGCATATTCCCAAAATCTTATCTTTCAACCTTTTTTGACTTAGAAAAGTTTCATAGATGTGTACTTTTGCTTGCCCCTCCCCCCCCCCTTTTTTTGTGTGTAAAACTGGTGTACTGTAGCATCACATGACCTCAGACTTAACTCCCACAGTGCAACATATGTGGGTTCATGGGGCCACCAATGTCCAGCCAATCATGGGCTTTGATCCTGAAGGCTTTATTTTTTCCCTATTTGATTTCATGACTGTGACCTGCCTCTATTTAAAAGAAAGGTATTTGACATGCCTCCCTATTCTGCAGCTTTACCTGCCATTTTGGATAAGTGATTTCAATCTTGCGGGTTTTGTTCCCATATGGTATTGTAAAACAATTGTAAGAAAACAGATGTCTGAGATTTCAAACAGCAATTAACTGCCATGCCTTACTGACATATATTTCTCATTGTGATACTGAGAGATTATTCTTATTGTTGGCAACTTCAGAATGTAGGTATAATGAAAGTAGTGAGGCATCAATCAGTGAAGGAAGTTCAAGAAAAAAAAAGAGAACAGAATGAAAATCTGTCACGCGAATTTAAGGGAAATATGTTAATTTACTTAAATGGCAAGAGATTTCATCAATTTTGTTTTACGTTTATGTGCCATCCAAAGCATTTAGTTTGGACTGATCATTATGATAGTTTCTAGATGGCTGGGAACTTACCAGCTACAACATGTGCTTATGCAGGCCACTGATCTGTGGCCAGGATGTGTGGCACTGCCTTCAAAGCAGCCCCAACAACAACAAAAGGATATTCCTGGCTGCCTCCTGATGCTGCCGTTATGTGCTCGCTGTCACTCAAGGCTGCACTATATTTAAGATGAAGGGTTCAGACTACCTAATTTTAAATGTCTATAGTTATCTACATCCAAGGCTAATCATCGAGGCTTCCTGTAATGAAATGCAGAGTAATAAATCCTTCTAAGGCACAAATTATCTCATCCTTGTATATATCTCTAAACAGATCAAATGGTCATTACATTAGACTTCTGTTTACTGACTATGAAAGGTGCCAAGACCACTCTTTAAAATTCATAAATCTACACTGTAGATGTGTGCAGCTTGAGTACTACAAGTCCTAATACTTTTGCATTATAGACATTGTATTATTGGTAGGTTCAGAGTCACACACTGACAAACAACTTCGGACACAGACAAAATATTTTACTTGATTCAGATTTTAATAAAAACAGTTCCTGGGTAAGGAGTATAGAATCCACTTAAACCCATGGAAAAAGACAAATCCAAGGAGAAAAGACTATAGAGAATGTGATGAATATATAACATACAGTAGTAATGAGGTGTGATAACTGGTGGTGGGCTGAATTTTTGTTACTTGACTTAGCTTCAGTTCAATAGTTATTTCCTTATGGTAGTCTTTTGGAGAGAGAGACTAGAGAAAATAACTTACTTAGCCTTTTAGAAATAACATTTGTTAGGTGAGAAAACAGTTACAGCTTTGGGACTTTCTGAAATACAGTTTCACTAAACAATGCAGGGTTTATGTTTTTCTGTTACATTTTTTCTGCAGTCTGCCTCCATTTGTTTGTAATGGCATGCTTCTCAGCAGGGGTTTTCCACCTTCCCACCTTCTCTCTTCACTGGCATTTCTGTTTTCTTTTTCTTCACTTTCATTCTTATACGCAGAGTATTATCTCAGTTGTATCTTGATGTGAGCATGGGAAAAAGATACAGCTTTCCTCCCAGCATCTCAGCAAAGTTGTCAGTGAATACTGAGTAGGAGCAATTCATAGCTGCAGAGGCTTCCAGAATCTAGCCACCGCTTTTTAAGAAGCTGTTTTTTTGAGAAGCAGAGTATGTTCAGTATGACAGCTATCAGGACTGCCTTTTAGTTCTGGAAAAAAAATACTGCAGAGTTTTTAACATCTATAACTGAAAGAAAAGTTCCAGGTTTACCTCATCAATGTCCCCTTCTGTCAGGTGGATCATGTCTCCCCCAATAATTATGTTGCTGTGACAGTAACTAGTGTGAGCTAACTTCTTTTTCTGAAATCAGCATGTTATGGATAGTCATAAAGAGAGAAGGTTTTAGAGGAAAGAAAATATCTTTTAATAGATCAACTGATAATGGTGGAAAACATGGAAAAGCTTTGGGCACACAAAAACCTGTATCAATAAGACCTCCATAGCTGCCTTAGCACCTTTATTACACAGAAATACTCCTCCAATATGAATTTAGATCCCTAAATTACTAAATCTATTATTTGTAACAGTGGGCATAATATTAGCTAGATGTTCAGCAGTAATCATGTAAGTGGACAGATTGCATAGTCCAGTTAATTACAGTTGTTTTTGAGCATGCATATTTCAAAAAGCAGACATTACTTGTATAAGTCAAGACTTTTCTGCTAATGAAGGAATAACATTTTGCAAAAAATGGATAATGAATTTTTAGTACAGAAGTACACAGCAGCAGTATTTGAACTGTAGAATCACTTTCTCTGTTCTACTGGAACCATTGCTTCAGCTGCTCAACTAGAAAGAAATATTACAATTGCCTACTATTTATGTTAATGTTATAGGAGGGAAAGTGTACTTCTAATACCTGCACAAAGGTAGCATTATTCTACCTACTTCTACTACCTGCATAAATAATTCTGAACTCTCAAGGCCAAAACCCACCCTGCTAACAGTATAATACACAAAAAAAAGATACCTTCGGAAAATCCTTGATATTTTCCTGTGTGTCACCTGGGAAATAAATAACTTGATAATTTCAGTGGTGACTGATTAGTGGTTACAGAGCATGGAAGCAAAGAGAAAAGTGGTCACTAAAAAACAGATATCTTATTCTTGTGACAAATAGTTGTGATAATGCCTGTGCAAGTTCCCTACTTCTGCAACTGGAAAACCTGATACCTTTTTTTGTTGCTTCTGTTGCTTCTAATAACAATAACTACTAAGACAAGCATGCAAGAAGGCAGAAACCTCTTGTCATAGACTGGAGTCTTTATGTAACATAAATTCAGTTAGGGCTGACAAACAAGAAGACAGACCTTGAATCACAAGTTATTTTCTACATGCAGAAATCTACCAGAGCAAGGTAAGAAAAGGTTGTCATTTTGTCTGTTGAAGTATCCATAATTTTGCTGATGTGGTACAGAAACAGGGAAATCAGGGTATCACTCCTTTTACATGCTAGAGGGTGTACCTTACAGACAACCATCTATATGAGAGATGTTTAAGTAGACCATCTATATTTTCTCTTCAGTGATTATGAATAACCAGTCCACATAACTACATAAGTGTAACAGATGTCTGCACTGATGTCTAATGTCTGATGAAATTAATCCCACCACCTATACTTTCATCTTTGCAGCATTCTTTTAGAGTTTATGACAGGGAGAAGAAACATCAGCTACTGCAGCTTCTACAGCTCAAATCAAGAAGTTGCTGAGTTTCACAGAGATTTCCTCTTCCTATATCTCCTTCCCTGGACAGTAGAGAAATGCTAGAAGCAGCAGGTAGGAAGAAATGTACTGGCAGCTTGTAGGAGTGAGAGATGAGTATGTGATGAAGGGGTGTGCCAGCAGTGCAATGGGAGAAAAATCTGAAAAGTGGGAGTCCTTGTGAAAAGAAAGAGGTGAACAAAAACTAGAGCAAGGAAATGTATGCTTAATTTAGAATGGTAGCTGAAAACATATAGAGTGAAAGTGTAATAAGAGGTATTATGGATATGGGGGTTGAACAAGAAGAACTAAAGAAAGGAATTGGAGGGAAAATTTAAAAGAGGAGGAAAAGTTAGGTAGCTCACAGACTAACTTTCATATAAAAATAAGTAAATACACTAGTAGTTATCAAGCCCAGAAAAGACATGACTTAGGGAAGGTATGAAAGAAGTCTATAAAATAATGAATGTTAAGGAGAAGGTAGATTAAGTTAATTCTCTCTCTCTTATAAAAAAAAAATTGATGAAATTAGTAGAACCTGGACTCAAAAAAAAGAAAAAAAAATAGGAGACTTGTGAGATTTGTTTTCAGATGGTGTCCTTGAAAGTAAAAGCTTATGCAGGCATGAGATGAAACAAGTCTGTAGAAGATAATGTCATTTAAAGTTACTAATTATATAAAAACCAGAGGCAGTTCAGCAAATCCACTGAAATGAAAACGTTTAGAGGCTGGGAGAATTCTGGAAATATTGTGCATGCTTAGTTTGTTCATATTTCTCCTTAGGTATTTGCTTATGGCCATTGCTAGAGAAAGCATACTGAGTTAGATGATCCTTGGCCTGACTCAGCATGGCTGCATTTATTTTCTAAGTAGGGAAAAGAAAAAAATACTGAGCTACTACAATTCAGGGAGTATTATAGTGGCAATATTTAGGAAATACTGGTTTTAGGAACATATATTTAAGAAATACATGCTTAGGAATTTTTATCTTAAAGCAAATCTTGATAAGTACATCTGTCTATAAAAAGAATTTCCAGATCTCTTTCTAGTCAGTCTCTAACTAATGGTATAATCTGTTTGAGATGCCTTGTTTCAATGAATATATAAAACAAAAAAAAAAAACAAGCAAAAAAAAATCCCAAACCATTTTCTTGATAATATGCTATTTCATTTATTCTATCTGGAAGAGATTTATCTGAAGCCTGTATAGATGTCAGGGAAATTAGGCTTGTGCCAGTTAAGAGCCTGTTGTACAATGGCTTATCTCAGACAAAACTTTCCAAAACCACCATGTCATAAAAAGGCCAAAGGCCATGCCGCTCTTTTGTATGGCCTTCAATCAAACTATGTTTATGGATACCCAAAAGCTGTGATCCTGGAGAAAGCAGTAAGGGTCTTTAGCACTGTGTGTCGCGCCTGTCAGTGCAATGAGAGACACATCAAACATCTGCTTCCTTTCACTTATTGATACTGATATGTGCATTTTAAATAAATTTGTACTCAGGAAAAGTGATGAATAGCTTAAGAAGTGCTATATGCACACAATAGGGGTACCGTGCTCAGGTAGCCATGCAAACAACTGTACAGGAAGCAGCTTAATCTTCCTTACTAATGCCTGAAAGAATGGTGACATCCATCAAATTAAGTATAATTGTCTTTCTCTAATATAAGTGACTATTATAATTATCTTAATATAATGGATTCTGAAATATCTTAAATCTGCCAGATTAATAAACAAACAGGCTCAGAATAGCGGCCAGCCAAGAGGTCAGAACAGGTTGCCCTGAGGTTAATTGGAGTTTTTCTACTGAATTAAATTAGCCAAGTGTTCAGCGGAAAAATGCTTGAACTTCCATGAATAGATTCCTTTCAGTGAAGGGAAGGTGAACATAAGCAAGCTTTGATTTTATATTATGTCCAAGACACAATTTTTTTCTTGTATCTTTAATCCATAAGCCAAACATCACTTTTCTTATCTATATAACTGTTCTTATCTACTATCTATCACTTTAAACTCTCAGTAATGAAAAGGAATCAGACTTTCATACCAGTTTTTATTCTACAGTGTTGCTAATTGTCGTGCAGACAGCAGGCATAAAATGGCAGCCTGCAGGCTCTGTCTTGCAGACTGCACTAGTTTATCAAGAAATTCTCTCTTCTTGATTATCCGTGACTTCCTCCTCCTCATTCAGTGAGTGAGCAGACTGGCACTGTTGAAAACTTCATTATTCATTAGGTAGGGTAGATAGGAAAAGAACTGGAATGTTAGAAATTAATATCAATGTTAATTAAACTTTATTCTGTTGTACATACAGTATGATATTATTCTATCTTTTGCTAGTTTGAATCTCATTCTAGTGATATCTAGGTCTACCTGTCTTACAAGTAATTCACAGGATTGGACAAAGTGCTGGGTCATACTGGAATTGTAACTTAGCTTTTAAAACCTTGAATATACGTGTGTGTGTATGCAGAAAAGGAAGGAAGGGACAAAGGGAAAAAGAGAAAAAAGGAAGAAGGCAGGAAAGAGAGCAAAACAGTAGTACTTTCCTTAAAATCCTGCTTTTAAACCCACATTTAGCTATGTCAATAAAAGTGATCCAAACTCTAAAAATTAGGCCAATGGGGAACTGCAGGTGCTTAACATTTCAAGCAATTGATTTTGAATTTAGAAGCCTAACTTGTAGCAATCAAATCTGAAAGTTTTGTAAGCTCTGCTCATGACAATAAAGGTTTTTTTTTCATGTTATCCTTTATTCCATTCATATACATTTATGTATAACGAAGAACGGAAGTTCAAAAGCTTAAACAAGAAAAGGCAGTGTGTTTAAAAATTGAAATACAAAATGTGGGTGTTAGCATGAGTTTTATTGTTGGTATTGACTATATCATGCTGTGCCTTAAATGTAAATCTTTAAAGGATTCTTTTACAATGTTGTTGGGTTTAATTTATGTTTTCTGGAAAGTGTTCTCATTTGCTATCAAAATAATGCAAGGCAAAGATAAAAAAACTATTAGTTTACTGGGAAAATGCCCCGTAAGAAACCAGAAAGGAATCCAGTTGTGCTTTTCTTAATAATTTATTGATTTCTTTTCCTTTCAACTCATGACAGTCTTTTCCTTACTAACAAGTATGTCTCCAAAGGCTCACAGGCTCAGTTAAACACCTAAGAAATCAGCTGCTAGTTTGAATTTTATTTTATTTGCTTTCATCTAGACCCAAAGCAATTGGAAGTTTCCTTTTTTTTTCTTTCCTTTCCAAAATGACAATATATTTAAAACATAAGTTTTCATGGAAACATAGCTGTTCTGTTAAAAAAGAACAACCAAACAAAAATTAGTAAGAAATTATTTGGCAAGGTGGCAGCATACTTTGTCAAGTTGCATTTTGGAAGTGACACCCTTTTCTCTCTTTAAGTAAAGGAGATTTTTTTTTCTTTAAATATGCCGTCCAGATTAATTCTGTTTTCTAATTTACAGAGTGAAGATTTGACTTTAAGTAACAAAAACACTGTGGTCTTTGGGGATTAGAATGTTTTCTTTTAATTATTTTCATATATAATAAATAACCTAAAAAAAAATCAATTGATAGGTCTTGAGTTCATCAAAACATTGAAGGAAAACAAACAAGCACACTTCCAGCCCTGCCAGGTTTTTAATTTTCCTGGGAAAGGAAATTCATTTCTTATCATCCTAAATACAGAGTTTTCTGCTCCAAACTGAGTAAAAACTTCTACCAGCTACTGCTTGTATATTTTCAGTGACTTGTAAACTCCTAGAAGGTTTTGAATGATGCATTGTAATAGACATTAGAGAGCATAAAACACTGCTTTATTTATTTATTTAAAATACTTGTCTTCCCTAGTTCTTCTGTCTCTAGCACAGTGGAGGGAAAAATCAAAAGGAAAAAAGAGAAGCTGGCAAGAATAATTCTAGAGGACAAGAAACTACATACGTAGTTATATAACTGTATACCTCTATATCTATTTCATACATACATATTTAAATATTTCATAATAATATGTATGTACTTAACTCATTTGAAGCCTGGGAAACAGCACTTAGAAAGCTTGAATCCATCTCCAGAGCTGTAGTGCAACATTTGGAGCACTTTGTTTGCTCTCTTTTCCCCTTCTTTTTCACTCCCCTCTCCCCCATCACTTTTCTCACATACACCAGTGACTTAGTGCTGAAACAACCTGCAGCCTCTTGAGCCAGAGGGCTCAAGTACTTGTATAGTTATTTGACAGTGTTTTACCTTATTCTTAGTGTGGCCCTCTGCAATACTCTTCTACTGAAGAATTCGTGAAGGAAATCAATGGAGCTGGGGGGAATTCTAGTGGAAGTGAGAGAGGAATGAAGGAGAAGTGCTTATTAAGTCCCTGGGAGTTCAAAGAAAGGAAACCCAATGTTTCTCATAACGTGAGTACTTCTCTGTATTTTTCAGTCAGAAATAGTGCCACTGGCAAAATAATTAAAGGGAGGTGCTCCCTTACAATCATGTGTTTTGCTCCTTATCTAGGCAGTACCAAGTATATCACAGATCCAATGAGAGATGTGACTTAGAAAGTTAAGAGAAAGGAAGCTAAGTTTCCCTAATTACAAATACACTTGCAGTGCCTTATTCACAGCATAAAAAAGAGGGTTAAGAAGATAACAAAGTGTGTGATTAAGTGCAGCAAACTTGCACAGCTATATGCAACGTGTGAATAGAGACAGCCATTAATAACACTTTCAGACTCTTAAGAGCTGCAGCCCAAACATTAATACACTTCTAATAGCCACTGAGGGAGGTGGCACAGAATCTTTAGTGGAAGTACTGGTTGAGAAGATACCTTATTACTGGTTTTACAGGAACTGTATGAGATTAATATTGGTAGGTACTCACCAGATGGCCATTAGATTGCACATCTTTATTTGCAATGTTGAAACTACAAAAGAAGTCTCATTCGTAGTCTCCATCCTTCTGAAACAGTATAAAAAGCTTTTATTTCCCTGTTTGCTATGTATTCTTACTCCAGTTCTTCCTGAATCCCTTTACTTTATGTGCCAGTGCTTCACCAAGTCACCTATTTACTTGGGTTTTGTGTTTCTGCTTACCATGTCTACTCTTCACATAGCTGTCACTATCTTCACCCAGACTGCTTCACAGCTGACATACTTGCACCCTTCACTTAAAAGAACTGGGATTCATTGCTTAATTGGTTTATCAGCTGGTAGACAGCTCAGCTCAGCAAATAATTTCAAGTACTTATGCAATACAAAAGGGCAGCTCAATTTTCTGTTTCAAAGACAGTAACTGTTGCACTTTGTGGGCTGACTGATACGTGTTAGTGTTACTCTAAGTCTTCTGTATAATGAAAATTTCCTTTATTTGGAGGAAAGATGGGAGAGTCAGGCATCCCTTTCTATTGCACATGTTCTTTCTGGCCTGGGGAGACATTGCTCGTCTGCCTAGTGTCATGCTCTTCTGCATCATGAAAACTGGGAGTTTTGGTGATTTTCCAGCAAAATCTCCATGGATCCTAAATATCTTTGTACTCAGTTTTATTTTCAGCAAATATATGGCAAAGGGTGATGTTCTTCCTTTATTTCAATACATCTGAAATAAAAACACAGAAGTGTAACTACTAATGCTGTAACTATTCTGTGTCTGACACTGTGTTCCCTTTTGATCTCATCTGACAGTGCGAAGCACAAGCCAGCTGGGAAACGCTTAGGATGCTGAGGAAATCTGCACTCCTTTAGATTATTCCTCCCACCTACAGAAGTACATGAGCAGTAGCTGTTCACTTCAAGGAAGCATTGTGGAGACAATGGCCTTTCTTTTAGTCTCCCCTGCAAAAAGCTTTAACAGCTTATACTAGATGAAGGATGGTGGCAACATGCTGCAGCTCCGTGTGAATCACCACTAACACCTTGGAAAAACATTTTAAAAACAATTTTGAATTTGTTGTCAATCAGAATCTGTACAGACCATGTGCACCAACCAGGCAAGTGGAAATTGTAAGATTGGTCACCTGACTGCCTCCCATTCAAAGTGTTATTATGACAGACTAGTCTGAATTTAGGAACTCTTTCACCAGCTTGTGTTATACTAATTTTAAGTACAGGTGGGAGGAAAGGTCACCTCTATAAACCAGGTTGCCTCATTCCTGTGGTATATTATTGATTTACTGTATAACTACATATTTCCTTAAGAAAGGGTAAACCCAATTATTTAGCACTTCAATCACTGAAAGACAGAAAAGAGAAAAAGAGACTCTGTATAATCCTGGATATAAAATTTCTTGTATTCTACATTCTTCCACATATAAACTGAACATACAAATTAATAATACATTTAAAATTTGAACAGTAATGCACATACAAAGAAAGCTTATAAAGGAAAATGTTACTGTGTAATTTGAATCTATAATTATACTAACATAACATTTTAAAAATTTATAATTCTGAGCTAATGTTTAGAATCAAAAGTGTGTAAGTATAAAATAAATTTATCTCTGTGTTAATGAGATAAGCAGCATAATTGCAAATTATTTGTGAAGTCCAATCTTGATTTACATCTAACTTTTAAAATTGTTATTTGGATTTCAGTAAATTACTTACAATTAGAAAATATCAGACTGGATGATTGTCTGCAAAGTGGGTAGTGTGATTTTGAAGGCTGAATTTAATACTTCCAAGTGAGGGTCCTTCAGTTTTGAAAGCCAACTCCTACCCCATTCTGTCAGAAACACAGAGCTACATAGCAGTGGGAAAAGCTTGGTATTCTTCATCCATTCTTCTACTTTTTATAATAAAATGTTAAAATGTATATAAAAGTGTTATTTTTTTTTAAATGGATGAAAATCAATTCTTATCAGTTTATTTAGACAATGCATTACAATTATAAAGACCAGTTCCCAGTTTGCTTTTCAAACTATGTCAGGACAGCTGAAAATATAACATGAAGTCAGATTCACTTCCTTATAACTGAAGAAAACAAACATATCTGAGTGATTCCTGTCTTTATATCAGTAGATAAAAATATATAACTAATGAAGAGGGTTTACCTCACCTTCATTACAGGCTTGTCTCAAGGCAAGATAAATTCCTAGCTTAAAGGTGCCTCATCTCCAGCTCTTTGTTTTAGAGAGAATAAAATGCCTAAGATGTACAAACTTAAGTTTATATGTTTGAATGCAACTCATGTGACATTTGTATATTTTCCAGAAAAAAAAAATGGTTGTCTTCCTATTTACTGCCAAGTTCTGCAAGTGGGCATGGCTAGTTAGTGGATATGCTACAGACAACTTCTTTTTTTCTTTTAATGCATGTTTTTTGCACTGTTGTCCTTCATGGAATTTGCACAACAGCTTTCTTTGAACAGGGGATTCAAGATGTGCTTTCTTTTCAGAAACAGGCCATTATGGGACTGTCAGTATGTTTGTAAAATTACTTCCTCCACCCCACCTCTTTTGGCAGCACTGAATGGGTTTCTGGTATTAGCAATCATTTACCTGTTCATTTATAATTTACTGAAGATCACTGTCAGATACTGGGAACAATGACAGAACAAGGTTTATGTGGACATTAACATCTTTTTATAAAACCTGTTCTTATGCTGGTAACAGCTTCACTGCTTAATTGGTGTTGTAGGTAATGTCTGTTGATTTTCACAACTATATATTCAATGATGAGAGAAAAGTGAGTCAGATGATGTGGGGAAAAAAAAAACCACCAAAAAATAAAACAAACCAAAAAAACAAACCTGTAGTCATGAGTGTTGGGTCACCAGTTGTCTCTGAACCCAGTAAACACTGCTGAGAATTTACAGTACATTTCTATTTTCAAATACAGGCTGAAGAAATGCAAGCTGAGGTTTTGATGAACCTGAGATTATAGCTGCCTTTCTTACCTTTCTCAGTGGAGTTTAACACAGTTCAGTTTCTGTAAGACTTCTTGAAGGAAAATAATAGTTTTCTGTGGGACACTGCAAAAGATGCATCTTCCACCACTGCTACAGTACAGTGTGATGTATGAAAAAGTATGGGTAGTTATTTCAACTCTTTCAAATTTTTTTTTCAACAGGTTTTTATTTAATGACAATAACGTAATAATACTTTCATCTTTAGGACTCTATTTTCTGATTTTATTTTTGAGGACTAAATTTTTAGAACAGTTTCTAAATTGGTTTGTCATACCCATGGAATTTTCAGAGGCAGAGAAATAGGAGAAGTTGGGTAGGATAAAAATGCTCTCACTTTTTCTAACAGAATGCTCCTTTTAAGTACTATCTAATTTAAAAATTTTGTTCCTTGCTCAGAGTAGAGCTGTCTATTGCAAGTAAGATAGAGAGATGTGCACATCAGCTAGCTGAAAAAAGGTAATATGATGATGATTATACATGGCCAGCTGTGGGAAATGCCTTTCTTTGCATTTAATTTGGTTCAGTTGTGCAAAGTACTCCCCTGGTGGTTTCTTTAGCCTGCGAATGTGTAGTCTTCTGTGGAGACTGTTTTTTTGTCAGTCATTCTCTAATAAATGTAAATCTTATATTGCTGAATAACAGGCTTAGCCTCTTTACCTTACAGTATAATGATGATATATATTATTTACTGAAGGATGTTCTTTCCCTAGTTTACCTCCTCAAGGAGATGACCATAGCAATCTTCCGTACGAGCCCCATGTGGAATTAGATTCAGTCTTAGAAGACAGCCATTCCCAAATTCTCTGAAAAGCAGTAGCAGCCACACTGCTATTGAGTTGATCTTGATTTTAAATATGTGTGTTGGTCAGTTTGCTGGTGAGGTAAGAGTAGAACTCCAGCGGTCACATGTCCAGCTACTATGTATCAAAGGTCTCGTGTCCTTTCTTCACTGGGTATGTTGCCCTCATTTTGCCACATAAGTTTCCATCATTCCTTCCTATACTTCCAGTTTCTAAATATCATTGTACATAAAATATACATTTTTTTCAGCTCTGTCAATGGCATGTTGTATCAACGACATTGCATTCATGCAATTTTAAAATTTTTGTTTTAGTGTTTTCTCTTCTTTCTTTCTTGACCTTTAACATATGTAACTGATGATCACCTGTAGTCTCTAAGTAAGCAAACAAAAAAAAGCACCTAAACAAAAAAAAACAACCAGTTTCTGAAGAGCTTCAATTGAAATTTAAATAAATAAAGGGCTGCTCTCTTACACAGACTTGTGGAAAAAAATCTCTTCATGAGTATCAGCAGGAAAGAGAGAACCCATCCCTTTCTGGCTCATTAAGGTCTATGGTGACTGCTCCTTCACAACAGTGTGAACCAAGTTAGAAAACAAAAGCCTGCAAACACAGACATATATGATTACTTTTACTTCTATGTGGGGTAGCCCCCAAAACAGAAGTGAGGGTTCTCGTTGTACCAAAATTAAAAATGCTTAGGCTTTTTCTGAGCACAGCTTTCCCTGTTTGCCAAGGAAATGTCACAATTTGAGGCATTATAACATGCATTAATATTAGTTATGTATATTTTCTTATTTAATCTTCAGAAAGTTTAGAAAAACTGCTCTGTGGATTCTCAACATTTAATAAGTAGACAGAGAAACCCTTCTTTTCTCAAACAATAAAGATTTTATTTTTTTAATTACTCCTCTGAAATGAACTACAGTACAATGTAAAGCTTAAGAAGGACCTTTATTCACAGTTAATAATTAATTCTTTTGGAATATTATTTGAATTCTTGACCCTGAATTGAAGGTGTGTTAGATGTGAGATAATTTTTAAAACAGGAAAAGGCAAGACAAGAAAAAAACCCCAACAAAACCCAACAGACAAGAAACCAAACCCAGCAAACCTAAGCCTGTGGTAGAATTTAGAAATGTCTCCAAAGCATTTACAGGTCTAACCTGATTGCATTTCTTTTATGGAGGGCAGACCACACTGAATTGTCATACTAGCCTTGATTAAAAAAAATAAAGAAAAAAGATATGTCAAATGTTCATCCTGGAAGACTGCTTTTCTAATAGAAAAGAGCTTGATCTAACTTTTTTAAGGACTGGAAAAACCAAAGCTTTTTACCATTGGAATTTTAACAAGATTTTACTTTGAGAATCAGACCTTTTCTCCTTGACCCCCCACTAGTTTTAATAATTTTGTCTCTGTTCACTACTACATCATCTCAAAGTCATCATTTAGAAGCAGCCAAACTAATTCTGTAACAAAATTTAATGGCACTAATAATCTATTACTTGGTACTTATGATGCTTTCCTTCCTTGATTGATAAATTGTTGTAGGAAATACTGTTCTGTTCCTTGAGAAGTATATACTTAACATGATGGATATTTTAATACTTAGACATACAGTTCTTGTCTTACCTTATCTGAAGAGACAGGCAAAATGCTCAACATGCAGCTAGGAGATGTCTCACAATCTTTTGTTCTCAATTTACCAGATGTCTGCTGGAAATACAATACAGCAGAGAGAGAACAGTCTAGGAGGTTCCTGGAGTGTGTGGAAGATAACTTCTTGACACAGCTGGTGAGTAAGCCCACTAGTGAAAGCTCTCATTGCACCAAGAAGAACTTGTGGGTTATTATATGGTTGGAGGCCATCTCGGGCATAGCAATCACAAAATTATAGTTATTGATTCTTGGAGAACTAAGAAGGGGGCTCAGCAGAACTGTTAGCTTGGACTTCCAGAGGACAGACTTTGGCCTGTTTATGGGACTGATTGACAGAGTCCCTTGGGAAGCAGTTTGCAGGCACTAAGTTGGGCAGGAGTGTTGATGTGCTTGAGGGGTAGGAGAGTAGGAAGGCTCTCTAGAGGGATCTGGGCAGTCTAGATAGATGGTCTGAAGCCAGTTGTATGGTGTTCAACAGAGTCAAGTACCGAGTCCTGCACTTGGCTCACAACAACCCCATGCAACGCTACAAGCCTGGGGAAGAGTGGCTGGAAAGCTACCTGGCAGAAAAGAACCTGGGGGTATAGGTCAACAACTGCTGAACATGAACCAGCTTGTGCTCAGATAGCCAAGAAGGTCAACAGCATCCTGACTTCTATAAGCAATAGTGTGGCCAGCAAGACTAAGGCAGTGATTGTGCCCCTGTACTGGTGAAGCTTCAACTCGGATACTGTGTTCTGTTTAAGGTACCTCACTACAAGACATTGAGGTGTTGCAGTGTGTCCAAGGAAGGGCAATGAAGTGGTGAAGGTTCTAGATCGCAAGTCTTATGAGGAGAGGCTGAGAGAACTGGGGTTGTTTAGCCTGGAAGAAAGGAGGCTCAGGGGAGACCTTATTGCTCTCTGCAACTACCTGAAAGTTTGTAGCAAGGTAGGTGTTGGTCTCTTCTCCCAGATAGCAGGAGATAGGACAGGGGAACCCTTTCCAACCCAAATATTTCTATGACTCCATGACACTTTCCAACAGCTAATGAAATATTGTATCAGGTACGTACTGTCAGACATTCCAGTTACTGCCTCTTAGTCAGAACTATAGAAATTGGACACTTCTTTTTTTAGCCTGGGTACTTAATCAACACTGCACAAAGTTAAAGTATGAGATGAATATTTAGTCTGAATAGAAAAGATTAATAGCTGTTTCAAAAGTAGATAGGTACACCTGAGGCAAGTAATAAGGAGGAGAAAGATAACATTCAATTAAAGATTAGTTTTTGTATTGGTCAAATATTTAAAAACAAATGGCTAAACATGTCAGTGTTACCTATATATGCAGCTCTTTTTTTTTTTTAATAGGTTTCTCTTCAAAGGTAATTACTGAAGATAAATGTATATAAACAGGAAATTTCTCCCTGAAATTTTTCTTTACACCTGAGCTATTCATAATATGAAACAAAATTCTCTGTGATATAACATCTGTGCCTTCAAGAAAAAAAAATCTTTTAGAAACCTCATGTATTAACAAAGGGAAGGAAACCATCAATCACAGGTGCAAAAGAGCAACCTTTGGGACATATTCTGAGTGTATACATATACCCATTAAACCCATTTTGTTTATAAATAAAGTAAGTTGAATTATATGCCTACTAAAACTATTGAAAGGCAAGAATGCATCATTTTCAACTAGAAAATACCAGTGTCCTTGTATGATTTACATGGATACATTAATAGCACCTGTAACCTTAAAAGTCCCAGTGTTTCAATCTTGCTACCACATGATGATTCAGAATGGATATATAGTCAAATCATTTTAGTTTTCATCTACTAAAACTACTGTTATTGACAAGGAAAGTTGTAGTTTGGGTATGTTTTACCTGTTTGAAGCAAGATAAGAATTTACCATTTTTATCAGTCCAGAGATGTGCTACTATTTTGCAATTTGGATTTTGGCATATGCCACTGAATGAACTTTGACTTAAAATAATATTCTACTTCCATTCTATTTCCCCATTAGCATTATAATTTCCTTTCAGCTCCAAGGTATTCATAATAATGTTTTTTAGATTTAAAATTAATCACTGAGATAAATACTTTTCTGAAGTGTGGTCTCAATTAACTATGTTGTTAGATGAACCTTTTTATGGTTTTGAGATAAAAGGGTCTATTCTTATCTGTATTCTGTTAAAATGTCTTATTTCAATATGTTTCACTAAATTGCCTCTCAACCTTTCCATTTAATAAAACTGTCATATACACAGCTGGATTAAGTGGACACAGGTTTGCAGAAGTCGCTCACATTGATTTACATCAAATGAAATGCTGAGATGATGCTTTATTCATTTTCTTTAATCTTCTTAGCTTTTGGAGAATGAGACAAAAGGAATCAATGTAAAAAAGACTGCTAGGTAAAGGAGCAGTATGTGTTTATTGAATAATACTGCTATAAAACCACCAGGTAGCCTCATGTAGTAAAATAATCACCCCTGACTTTTAGTTTTTCAGTAGAGATCTGAATCACAAATTTATTTTCCAGAAGTTCCCAAGAAATTTTTGATGATTAGTTTCGTATTTGTTTCAGAGGTGAAGCTGGAGAAAATTGATTAGTCAGTGTAGAGAATGTTCCTAACAAATTATAGCTATGGCGGTTTACTATTAGGTCACACAGCACTATAAGTTCAATAAAATCTCCTGGGTATAAAGCATTAGCCATTCGAAAGGCATGCTGCTGTTATCATTTCTTGATAGTTCCTAAGAAGTCATCCTCTCAGTGATTGTTTATAATGGTTTTATTTATGAATGAAAGTTTCACCTCTCTTTACATCATTTGACAGAATAGAAAAATACAAAATTTCAGATGAAATGGAAACAAAGAATTAATGGAAAGTAGGGTAAGCTTATTCAAGTTCTATTGAGCAGCTTTTTATTTCCATTTGTTGATTGAAACTGCAACATTAAAAATCTTCTGGAAACTATTTTAAAATGGGATTCAGTAGAATGCTGTTTATCATAAGAGCTCAAATCACAGGAGTGCCACATCAAGCACAAAAAAAGAGATGATGACAGAACAATAGCAGCTCCTTAGGTGAAGGTAAAGCATTTGGACAACAGGACATGTATTGCTATTGTTTTCAGGAAGACCAGAAAAACTCACCTTATCTGTCATGTTACAGATTGAGAGTGAAGAGCAGGTGTTTGTCAAGATTACCCTCTAAATTAAAAAAACAAAAAACATGGCCTTGGAACACAACACCTATGTTTGAATACCAGGATGGGCAGTTTGAGCATGCTGACAATTCTTTGAATTAAAAAAGATGAGGGAAAATATTGCAATAGAGGTATTTATTTTTTTTGTGAATTGTCTTCTACCATCTACATACTCAATGAATACTTTTCTGTAGTCTTGCTTTTTATACTGTGATAAGAGTTTTTGATTCAGTGTTTAAATTTATGTTCTAGTAATTTCAACATGTTAAATAGGAACATCTACTACACATAAACTCAAACAGGGAGTCAGACTAGGCTGGATCCAGAATCTGAATTAGATGAGCTGAATGTACTCCTATAAAGCAACAAGACTGTTTTTTAAGAAACAAACTAAAGCTAAAAAGAAAAAGAACTGTTTAGTAAATCCGATACATTTTGTCTTTTCTTTTTTTTTACATCTCTGCCAGTTATTTTTAAAGCATTTTGTTCTACTATTAGAATTTTTGAAGCCTTGAAAGAGGAATCTTGACCATTGGAATACGTCATTGTTGTTTTGTAAAAGCATATAGTGATATAATGTCTAAAAAAAAGAAACAATTCTTAGTAAAATGATATTCATAGGACCATAGCAGAGCTTTGTGCTGGTATCACTGGGTGTAAAACGAGAGAGAACAATGGAGTGGTGACTACTTACTCTCAGGCTCATTTTGGTTCTCAGAGCTCTCCTTATAATATGATACAATCTTGAGGGCAAAGTTCACCCTGGTCTTCATCAGAATGGGAAGCTTCTGAGTGTGTCAAATATGTGTGTGTGTTTCTTTAAGGGTGAATGTATTTATGTTGCTTACTGGGTGCTTAATGCATTCTTAATTTCATTCTTCAGTCAACGCTTCCCAGTGCTGCCATAGTATCATCCTGCCAAATGCAAGCTATGGCCTAATTTGAGTTTATACTGTCCAGAACTTGTTATAGATGAAGGGATATATCAGACTTAACTAGAGGTGGGTAAATAACCTCAAAGAATGATTTATCTTAAATTTAGACTGTCTTTTCTCACAGGATATTCATGGGGAGATAATTTTCTACATTATTTTTAGCTCAGGAGACTGTCAAATGCAGAGTTCCCAGTGATTCCTTCAGATGTGAAAAGGCTGAACTCATGTAGTTGTTGTGGTTAGTCACATAAATTATGTGGGAATGGCTCTGTTCCCTGAAGAGACTATAATACCCAAGCAGTTTTGAAACATCTACAGTGGAAATGTGCACCATGTAAATATTCCAGACACACAGCGGCCTCTTGTAGCTTGCATGAGTTTTGCATGTTTGGCCCCCACCTTCTCCTTCCCAGTATCAGTGGTGGCACTGCAGGTGATGTGCTGATCTGGAGCTGGTGAAAAGCCACAGGCTTGGTTGACAAGGCCTTTCCCCACCATGCAAGCAGATGTGATGATGACAGCACACTTCTGTAGTCACATCCACCCAGCACACAGATGCATGTGACACCATCTCCCCCTGCCCAGGTCTGTCTGAGTGCCTGTGAAGCAGACTTTGATCTGATTTTTTAGGTATTCTTCTGGCCTTTTATTTTTAAATGGAAGATCCACCAGATGGCCTTGAGGGCCAAACCCCCTCAAGCTAACATGGACAGCAAACCTCAAGTTTTTAAGCATGAATTCAGGAGATTAGTTGGGAAATTTATTTTTTTTTATATCAGGATGTCTATATTTGTATGTTCTACATTATAAGTACAATCAGATAATTTATGTTCCTTCCCTTCAAATAAAATCTGTAGGATTGAGAGCTTTCACTATCATTGTCAGGTGATTTATGGCATTCACCCAAGGGAAATGAAGTACTAGTGTGATCTATCTTGGCTGAGCTAGATTTTTCAAGTTTCCTTGTAAACTAATTTTCTGTTCATTAACATCCTGTGTTTTTCTCTGTTCTTTCTATTCTGTGTACCCCTCCTTGCTTTTCCTTTCCCCCTTCATTATCTTAATTTCCTTTTTTCTCAGACTCCACTCCTTGCCTCCTCCTCTCACACACATATTGCTCTATGTGCCATCATCAGTTAAGAAGGAAAGAGTTGTTGACTTACATTCTTTATTTACAAAGAGCTACAATCATTAATTCTACATTTACTTTGTTTCATTTTGTCATTCACTGCATTAAGAATGAATGTATTTATTAGGTACCCATCATTTTAATAGAAGTTGGTCCACTGTGACAGCAATTCTAAATGGGTAATTTTTCATAAATTAAAATTCCTTGCAGCAAGTATAACTTTGTTTCAGTAAATTACAATCCACAGACTTCCATAACAAAGTGCTAATTGTAAGTTGGCTTTAAATGTTACATTTTGTATGCAAATTGGCCTGTGGGGAGTTATTATTTAGTACAACATTGTTAAGAACACTAACATTAGTTTGTAATTTGTTTGAAGTGGAATACCATTATTACTAATATATTATGTGTGGCTTAGAGAAACAGCACGGCTTTCCCATGTAAGATAAAAATCTTTTATCAGTCAAATTTGTTGAATGTTGTTTTTGTTCTCCGTGGGAAAACAAAAGGCGACCTGTGTCATAAAAAAATGCATTGTGTTTTAGGTTATTTGAACAGAAGGAAAGTCAAAAGAACATGATGTAATTGTCAAGCACTGAGAGTAATGCACAAGGCCTGATCCTTCAAACGTTTGGGCAAATGGGATATTCTTTGTAGGTGAAGTCACACTGGCATAGTGGGATTAACTCTTTCTTTATTCTACAAGCGAATCTCTAGAATAACCTGCTTTTCCTTCCAAAACGAGCCCAGAAGACCTTGTAGGGTTTATTATAAATGTTTGGAGTGTCTCAGTGATTTCCTTGCTGCATATTCTATTTCCTGCTTCAGTTGTCCAATAGTTGATGTAAAAAAGGTGAAACGTCCTAGACTTCAAAGCTCCAAAGTTCTTATTTAAAACAGTTTTGGGAACATTATCATCAGGTCTTCAGCATGGTTTGATATGATGTCATCTCTGTGTGTGTGTATGTACAATACGTTTTGCCCACAAGGAAAAAGCAATACTTTCCTATGGGTGCAGGAGGAGAAAAAGGAATAGAAGTGAGCCCCATCCCCCCACTGGTTCTCAAAGGGACTCCAGCAAGGACGACTCCACGCTGTTCACTGAACTTTGCCCAACACATGCTTGTGGAACAGAGACCCTTAAAGCACCAATTTGAATAAGGGGTGTTTGCACAAACAGGACTCTCTGTGACTTCCTGGGGTAGAGATACAAAATAATACTGATTCCCAACAGAAAACTTCAATGTTTACATGACTTCAAAAGGAGCAACCGCATTCTGTTTATGCATGATAGAATTCTGACAAATATCAGCATTTTTCTACAGCAGAGGTCTCTGCTTTGGAAGACTGAATTTATAGACATCAGCAAAAGCTATCCATGCCTGTCATGGTAAAGCCTGGAATCCTTTCTGCCAAAGACAGGAGACACGGGAGTTCAGAAGGGTAATTGGTTTAAAAAATCAATCAGAAAATTCACACCAGAGTTAGGAGGAAAAGCCTCCTTGTACATTTCAGAAGACAGTTTTACTGAAAATTGTAGGCACACTCATAACTTTTTAGCAGCTGTTGATTAATTGTTGACAAGAAATAATGGGAGCCTGAGAGAATTTTGTTGATAGGAAGTTCACTTAGGTCAGCAAATTTATTTGGAACACAGCTGGCCCTGGTAAACCCCTGCAAAACTACAAGAACATATAGGTCCAGTGAACTCACTCTTCTCTGCTAAGCCACTCAAATTGTGTCTCTTTCACTTTAGTAGTATAAGTGGGTGGTTTATACAAGTGTTTAAAGCTCAAGGTTTCTTTTTAAAGTAATTTCATCCAATATTTACAGAGCAAAAAGTGCAGGTGAGACTTAAGAATATAGATGACAATAATGAATGTATCCATTCCTGTCTATGACAGTCAGAATATACACATTTAGAAAAATGTATGGTTCTATAGGAATAATTTCAAGGTTGCTTTTATTGATGCGTAGTACCTGACACTCATACTGTGGTTAGAATCCAAATTTTTAGCTTATGGGAGCCTTTCAGGGTACTCAGAACTGGCTGAAATGGGTGTCCCTCCCTGCAGCTGCCTCTGACAGATACCACTCACATGAAAGGTTAGGCTCCTTGGCTCACACTGAGCTCTTCATTTAGTGTGAGTGGAAAGTCAGGATTCTCATGGACTCTCACCACTTAGCTGCCCCTGGATGGATCACCCCAAGCTTCTTAGGTAAACACCAGGAGCACTTCTCAGATAGGAATAATTTTTTTTCCTTCATCATGTGTATGGATTTACCATATGACACTAATACAGACATCTCCTATGATATGGTGAGAGCCCAAGACAATGCAACCAGCACAAGTTGATCGGAAAGATATGTATGTTAATAAGCACACCTTTAAAATCAAACTGAAGCTATTCTTTCATCATGTGAAGTATGAACACCGCTGAAAGCGAAAGGCACAAAATGATTTCAGATTGCATCAGCCTGACACCTACACATGGATGCATATATATGCTGTCATGTGAAAAGGGACACTTAAAACTATTTTAGATGATAGGACATTTCTCAGGAACAGGCATTACACCATGAGATATTACAAAATGTATTCTTAGTTTTGTTTTACTCCTTGCTTTTATCTAAAAACTTCAAAAGTTGGACCATAGATTGTACGAGTTTTCCTCAGGATCCCTGTTCCAGGAGAACTCAGTTTCAGACAGTGCTTTGTCACTTGGAAACTGATGTGTGTGGAAAGACATCAGAACTCCAGGCCAGGATAAGGAAGGCTCTTCATTTTTACCTACCATGCACACATCCTCTGAAACAATAGGAGCTTACTGGCCCTCTTCCCTGTTTCTTAGCAACACCAAATATGCTCAGATTTGAGGACTATTCACATTCACTGTTTATTGGTTGAGAGTTGAAATAGCAGACTGTTCCTTTGTCATTTTTTTCCTACTTCTATTGTTCTTGGTGCAGCCTTGTAAAAATAGATGGTCAGCCCCACAGGAGCTATCAAGTGACCCACCCCTAAGGTATGCCTACGAGCTATGCTGAACCTTTCCTAAGTGGTAAAACAAGGAAAACCACTGACATGAGAGCTTTAACTCAGGAGACAAGAAGCAGTACAATAAGTAGATGAAGACGAAGCCTTACAAAGAAGAGCAATTGTAGGTTAGAACAGAGGATAGAAGATGAAAACAATATAAGCAGCATCTAAAAGTGAAAAGTAAAATAACAAGGAAAAGAAGAAACAAATTGCCATGAAGTAAATTGACAAGAACTCTCCATAGAGTGCTCTGCAATAAAAACACTTTGGAAATCGGTAGAAAAAATGCCTAGAATTATCTACATGAGGTATGGGCAATTTCAAGTCAGAACTCTTCACCACTTCTGCTTAAAGCCAGCAGCTCCTTGTTGCTGTTAATTAGAGCTACCATCTTTCAGTCAATGTGGATCTCTATTAATAAGCACAGTTCTTTGGGACACACTTTTTTCTTCCAGTGAAAGGAAGGACCAGTTCCTTGTTCTCTTCTGTGAATTCTGAACATAGCAAAATGAAAGCTATGACTGAATATACATACATGCATGGGGAAAGAAGTTGTTGACAAAACCTTTATTTTACAGGATTAAATGTTTGCAAGACATCACTGATTTCTAATAGAATATAATTTTTAATATTTGTGTTTCATGGCTATCTATGTGTAGATAACTTTTAAGCTTAACCATCAAAAGTATATTGCTATTTTTGGACTTTGGAGTGGTGAGCACATATGGTGAACACATATGATTTATCTTTTTTATTTTTAATTTGCTGACTTGAACAAGAAACACAACACTGTTTAAGTTTCCCCATACCCCTATTATCTGGACTGCAAAGCCCTCATTTAGCTTTTTAGACAAAACCATGAGCTCTAGAGACTGATGTGTCTTTGCTAAAGTGTTAGTAAAGCATTTTCTTGCACACTAGCCCAATCTGTCTCCTGCAGAACACAGCATAATAGGATGAAAATTGCCTCTTACCTGTTGACCAGCTGAAAATTGCATCTTTAGCTTCTTTCTCATGGAAGCTTCAGCAGCTTCCTGTTCTTTAGCAGCTAATTGAAATTCTTAAAGGAAATAACCCCCTCTTGAATGCCTAATAAGGTATTACATGTCATCCCCTCTTAGCATTCAATCATCAATCCTGCTTTTTTGACTTATACAGCAATCAGACTGGAGAGTGAAGTTGTATGACACAAGTGAGTATGCTGAGGCAGCCTTGGTAATTTGGGAGAGATTGTTCAGTTTATTCCTGTAAGATATTTGCCCTGTACTGGACATTTAGTGGATAAGCTTTTATTGAGAGAAAGACATATAACTGTCATTCATCTATTTAAAAAATGTGGAAACCCTCTCTCCAAATATTTTAAGGTGAAGTGTAAAAAAGCTTTTATCTGGTTTAGTGGATAAAAACTGTATTTTTTCCAGCAGCCAAAAGACAGAGTGAGACATAGACGGCCCTGATATTTTTTTCTCGTGTTTGAAACTCTTAGACTTCTCTTTGCTTCTCAGTGTAGAATTGCAGAGGGGAGAGAAAATCCGTTCAATTGCAAGCTACCAGTGGTCCATGGCTCAGGGATTTCTTTCATACTTGTGCATTCTGACAATGGCTATCACCATTTTATACTTTCTGAAAATACAAGGTGTCAAAGAGAGAGGGTCAAGGAAGGCTGGGGTAAATGAAAGTTGCATGTTTAGCTGCAAGATACTGGATTTCGTTTCAACTCTTTTGCACTTCTTAATGCTCCCAGTTATAGCTTGCTTCAAGATAAGCTCTGAGATGCATCATGACTGCTGTTAAGCTGTTCTCTCCCATCAGTTCTTTTTGTAACTTATATGTACGCTTAGGTAAGATCAAGATTTCACAGTAAAGGGTGTTGTAAGAAGCAGCACACAATGCATTATTGTGCTGCCTGGATTCATGTTACAGTGGGCATACTAGGTATTTCATGGTGCTTCTGACTGCCCATCATATTTCTGCATCACCCCATTTCACTCTTTTTCCTTAATTTTAAAGTACGGATAGAGTGAGAGAGGGAGGCAGAACAAGGGAAAGGTGCAAGTCTACAATTTTAGTTGTATATTTTCAGATCATTCTTAGTTGTTATCTAAAGAACAATGTGAACTTTTATTATTTGGCAACTAGAACCAGACTCTATTTCCAGTCCACATGGTATCAGGAATATACAGTTGCACTTGGAAATGTATTCATAAGATCCTGCTATCTTCAAAGAAAAATAGGGAATGTATGCTCCCAGTTATAGGTATATATATGTCATGATCATGTACATTCCCATGACATTATCAATAATAGTTTTCACAAAGTTTCTGAATGCATCCTCCTCCAGTTCTCTTCATTATAATTTCCTCATCTTCTGCATAAATAGTCATCTAGAAATTACATTGAAAATAAAACCCTTTATTTATGCATAAAAATAGAACCGTTTCACAGTGTTTGTCTTGGAATAAGAATATTATCTCCTTGTGTAATCTATTCTTTTTGCTTCGCTATTAGGGCACGATATTTCTTATCCTGTAATGCATATGGCACACTTGGGTGGCCACAAAATAATTATAGTCCACCCCCATCAAGAGTTCCACAAGTTCCTTCCTCTTTGTGTTGCTTGCTTACTCTGAAATGCATGCAATTTGCTGGGTGGTCAGAAAAGAATTACAGCGCAATCCCTATGATGAATCTTCAAGGCCTTCAGTCATAACTATGAATAAAGTGGAATAATACTACCATGAGGCATATAAACGTTCTCCTTCCACCAATGGAACAGCATGTCTGAATCTGACTGACAATTGTTTCATATTAGATGTTAGTTGTTAAACTACCTTCTTTTATAACTCACTGTCAAATCACTGAACATTCAGAAAAAGCAAAATGTTAAAATAGTAAGGTGTGACATAGGAAACATAATTACATTGCTAAGGGCGGTTCTGGTGATTCTCTTTTTGTGTACATATCTGGAGAGAGTGAATGCATTCTGTGACAGTGAAAGCTGAATAAGACCAATGCATGCTCTTCCTGATATATTCCAGATTCCTCAGGAACCATGATCCAAGTTCTAAGCAGAACTGATTGCCACTTTTGAGCTACCAGGGCTGCTCTGGTGACTAACTTTGAGGTTGACTCAACGGATATACACCCTTCTTTTTACCAGACAATTTAAATCACTGCCTCTCAAGAACTCCAGTGTAAGTCTGTGGGTACTGTGTGACATGACAGAGATTTCCATGTTTCTTTCTCTGTCATTTTCAAAGCTGACTGTTTCAGTTCCAGTACAAAGTAATATCCTTGCCACAGCTTAACAGTTCTTTCACAAGCAATGCACTTTGAATTTTTTTTTTTTGAGTTTTTTGGAAAAAAAAAAAAGGCACACTGTTTTTTTTTTTCAGATAACGACCTTATTCCATGAAGTAAATCTATAAGAAAGCTGATAACAATGTAGCTGTTACATGGAATATTAGGCCAAATTAGATTTAAATGTCTAAAGGAGAGTGCAAGCTCCTGCTGCATGCTGCAGAGTTGAGGCAAAGCTTCTTGATGGTACTTTTCATGGTTTGAAAAAGGCATAATATTTCTCTAAGGAAATGTAGAAGACATAAATGGGACTTTCCCAGCTCTGTGCATTTCTGAATATTTGTATCAGCACACTGCAACATCCATGTTAACAACTCAGATATTCATTATTCTCTAGGTGGCATGTGTCCCTCTCTGCCTAGAGTGCAAGTTGATATGAGATGGTTACAGCTGACAGCTTATGGTCAAATGGTGACCATCATACACAAACACATCTAGAAGTACACTGAAAACCTGGTAAACTGAGTCTTCTAAATAGGTCACATCAAAACCAATTTCTAGAGGAGAAAAGAGAACACTTTGACCTCTGAAAATGGCTGTTATTTTGTCAGATCAAAACTCCTTCCTCAAGTAATTTTGGCTATGTAATTGTTCAGAAATCTGTCCCCTATATTTTATTAATAAGAAAAAAGTTTTGTTTTGTTTTTTTTTTGTTTGTTTTTCAAATCCCTTTTTATAGCCAGGTAAGAACAAAATGACTTTTATTCAAGTTTTTTAAAGATAGAAACAGCATGGGAGATGTTAACTTTTACAAATGCAGACATTGAGTTTTCTAGTGCTCACTGACACCTTTGCCTGCAGTACTGTAACACCAATAAATTTCCATGCCCAGTAAATCTCTCTGCCTCTGTACTTCACATTGTCCTAAGCACACACAACATCCTCATTTTCTGGTCTCTGGGAGTGTGTAGAACAAGTCCTTTAACCCTGGCTTCCCAGGAATCCATTAATTATCTATGAAAAATCAAGGCCTTTGAGGCCTTCAATGTTTGGTTCTGATTTTTTTTTTTAGATCTCTGAGTGAATTAAAGAGGGTTTGTTTACTCTCTATGTAATTAAGCTTGTGCAAGGGGGGCAAAAAGGAGCCACCATTTTCCCTGATGAAATGAAAACAGGGCTTGACACTTGTCATCACCAGCCCTGTTCTGAGTTTGGCCTTAGAATGTTAGTCAGCACAGAGGGTCAAAGCAAGTAGCTCGAAAGAGGCACTGTCAGCAACTGGAAATACTTTTGAGGGAGGTTCCCACCACACTACCCACACAGGGAAAGAAACTCTATTTGATAATTCTGGTATTCACCTAATTGGTACTTTTTGATGTAAGAACATCAAAATGTATCTCTAAATGAGTGTAATCCACATTTGGAGGAGAGTGAGGCAGTCTGCAAATTGCTGTACTATCTCTCTCTCGCAGGTTTATATCTACCTCATTACCTCCCTTTTCCCCTTCTAATTAAAACATGTGAGACATTTTAAAACAGTCTATTTATAATATGACAAAGTTGCTTTCAAAGTGATTTTCTTTTATTTAGTGTTTGATCCCTGATTTCATGCGCTTTTCCTCCATCTGGCAGTTGTCACTAAGGCAGATGGCCACCAGCTGGGAGGGCAAAGTAAGTATCTCCCTCTAGATCTGCTGCCAGAGCTGCTCAGTAAATGCAATGTGAAGGAAAACTGTGTCATTCCATTACCCATGCAATGAGCTCACTTACTGACTTGTCACCACTTCAGATCCTGATGGTGAAATTCCACCCTCAAGCTGGAAGCCAGAAGAGGGCTTTATTTACTGGGGCAGGGGAGATCTTTTCCTTTATTTTTTTATTTCTTTCCTTTCTGCTTCTCCTCTGTCTTTAGCCCCTCTCAAGGCCTGCAACTCTGAATGCCACATCTGCTGCTACTGGTTTTGTAAATAAACACTTGGACAGATTTCCTACATCTTCATGCTTAGCTCTAGTCAGTGACCTGTCTATAAATAGGCCTGAATAAAAAGAATCCTGAATTTCCAGTGTCCTTAGCAAAGTTAATGAGATCTGAGTGAGTCTGCTGCCTTAGTAAGCTCAGCCTACTCTTTTAATTAGCACACTAATTCGGAAGGAAATGGTAGATAGATCACTTACAATGTGTAATGAAAAAATGTTGAAGGAAACAACACAGTAGGTGATTTAGTCTGGCTAAGCAGAAGGGGATGAAAATAAAGAAAGTAAAAACCTCACAGGTTAAGACTTCCCTTAATTTTACATTTGAATTCACCTCAGAAAAAAACTGGAAGTACTCAAAAATCTGAAATTTTCTAATGCTAGACTCATTATACCTGTAGGGAATGGTAACCCACCATAATATCTAGCCTTTGGAAGATAAATGAGGAAGGACTACTTAAAAATACAAAAACAAATGCAGGTTTCAGAGACACTTGAAGAACTTCTTAATAGCAGGAATTTTCATTCTTATACATATAGTTGGAGCAGGTAGAAAAGCTTAAAAATAGAGCTGGTTACAAAAGGTTTTTTTCTGTTTAACAAAATTTTTTAAGTTATCAACAATTTCTGCCATGTAGAAAATATGTATACATTATTTGTAAACCAAAGCTGAGAGACTTTAAAATTATATATTTTCATATTACCATATTTTTATTTTAAAATATAACTTACCCTGATTAGACTGTAAAAATAAGTTCAGACAAAAAGAATGTAAGAAGTTTATTGTTACTTTACTTAGAAAGCATTGATAGAAAACGTGACCATTGTTCGTGGTTTATTTAAAAATAAAATGAAAACTGATTAATTGAAACCAAACCCTTTCCAGGAAATATTTTACTTTTTGAAAAACCAGCATTTTGAAATAATCATTTAATTTAAAAGTTTTGCTAGAGTAGCGTAGTCTGGCACAGGAGTAAATATTGTTCACTGAAGTGGTATTAACTGGACTCAAAATTTTCTGCCTGCATAAGAAAGAATGACATGTAAATGTGAATGAAAATAAATGTGGTCATAAGCTACATACCACTCATTATCCATTAGAATTACAAATCATTTGGTTAAATGCCTTAAGACATAAGGGAATAATCAAGGTTTCAGGTAACTTTGCATATGCTATTTATTCAAATGTGTTTGAACCTGTGATCCACTAAATACACAGTTTATATCATTTTCTGTTTCCAGAAGTGCATATCCTTTATTCTGGGTTTACTTTGGCTTATAATGTAGCAAAAAAATAACTCCATAACCAATTTTTTATGATATCATCTATGAAAAAAAAAGAGGGCTTTTTGACTTGCATGGGTACTCTTCCAATATTAAAGTTCGTTATATCTTTAGACAAAGATATATAGAATCATAGAATCATAGAATAGTTAGGGTTGGAAAAAACCGTAAGGTCATCTAGTTCCAACCCCCCTGCCATGGGCAGGAACACCTCACACTAAACCATATCACCCAAGGCTTCATCCAACCTGGTCTTGAACACTGCCAGGGATGAAGCATTCACAACCTCCCTGGGCAACTCATTCCAGTACCTCACCACCCTAACAGGAAAGAATTTCTTCCTTATATCCAGTCTAAATCTCTGCTGTTTCAGCTTCAACTTGTTACCCCTTGTCCTATCACTACAGTCCCTAATGAATAGTCCCTCACCAGCATCCCTGTAGGCCCCCTTCAGATCCTGGAAGGCTGCTATGAGGTCTCCATGCAGCCTTCTCCAGGCTGAACAGCCTCAACTTTCTCAGCCTGTCTTCATATGGAAGGTGCTTCAGTCCCCTGATCATCCTTGTGGCCCTCCTCTGTACTTGTTCTCACAGTTCCATATATATGTATAATTTTTATTCTCCAGACTATAAACAAATACCTTTCTCAGTTTTGCCCATGCAATTGCTATTGAAGTTGAAAAGAAAATGAATACACAGCTGAAAGAAGGTTGCTCAGCTGACTTGCACTGTAGAAGATTTAAATTACTAATTATTAAATCTATGTAGCAATTAAGGATTTCAAGATAAATTGTTTTCTAACAAGAGGGTGACACGGTCTAGTGTGAGGCATCCCTGTCCATGTGAGGCATCCCTGTCCATGGCAGAGGCTTGGATCTAGATGATCTTAAGGTCCTTTCCAACCTAAATCATTCTATGATTCTATGGTCCTAAGAGCAGATTGACTTACACTACAGCAGAAGAAAGGTTCCTAATTTGCTGCACACTGTTTCAATATCACAAATAAGTTTCAATATTTATCTTATCTTGTATTTCCAGCATTCCAATGACTTTGGCTGGACTGTATTTTTTTTTTGGTAGATTTACTTATTGTGAGGCACATTTTTTAAACAGTCACTTTATTTGTTTACATTTCTTAACATATTTTTTCTTTTATAAGGGTTGTTAAAATTAAACTTTCTGCAAGTGTATTTGGCTGGCTGCCTTTCCTTTTCATACGAAAAACAAAGCCGTGACTGAGAGTAGCTTTTTCTTATGTTTTTTGTTCTTTAAAACAAAGCTCAATGGCTTTTACATTAAGAAACCTATGACTCTGCATTGTTGAATTACACTCTTGGTTAGAGAAGCCAGGAAAAATTTAAAGTGGAGGAAGTAGCAATGTAATTTACAAAGGAAAGGGGAGTAATTCCAGCTAAGTGGTTTACATATTGTAACTGAGAATGTCTGAAGATGGTTAAAGCACCAAAAGACACTGGTATAATGCCATTCAGCCTGTCAGCCAAAAGCTGGTTATGCTGAGGTTTTACCACAAGTTGCCAAAATAAATATCATGTTGTGTAGTTTGTGAGCTTTGGTATTCCTAAAACAAAGAAATCCCAAACTTTATAGATATGTTGTGTTACAAGAGGTAGAAGGAGATGGTTGCTTAAATTACTAATTTGCCAATGCTGTTTGGAAATTACAAACCCATTTTTTTTGTTTGTTTTTTTTTTAATAAAAACCATACATAAACACTTAGAAATGTCAGTTGAAAATGACTGGCAGGGGGCCTTCTGAGTCTATCAAGGTGTTAACCTTCTACCTACCGATTACATGCAAATATGGATGCACTACTGGAAAAGCTAGAGGGGCTAGAAACAGTTTTCCAATTTTCAAATGCATGTCATAAACCATAGGAGATCTACAGAGTAGACAGAAAAAGGGGACTGTTGGCCAGCACCAATGTAACACAGCATACATTATCTTCCTTACCAATTAGCTCAGCAGATTTTTGACTTTTGGACAGCTTAAGGCTTATATTCACCATTTTTTCTTTCAGAATATCAGAGACTGCAAAGAGAATAAGCTTGTATTTTCTAATCATTGAAGACAGCAGGATGTGATAGCAGTAGTTTGAAAGCAGCAGTGCTTAGCACACTGCTTTGTATCCTCAAAACTCTATCATTACACTTTTTTTCATTACATGGCAGCAGGAGCTGTTACTGAAGTATATAAAATTAGAAAAAATCCAAAAATACAAAAATCAAAATTTACTTGAAAAAGTAATATAAAAGGTTTCTCAAGTCATGCTATAAATTCACACTGACAGGTTACAATTGTGTTAAGTATCATTTGCAACTTCTGAAAGATCAAAAAATCATGTAAAACATAATTTTAACATCTGTCAGCAGGAAATGTATTGGAGAGTTTCTCCCTTTCTGTAAAGTGGGTTACAGTTTTACATGTAATACGTCTCTAGCAGCTGTGAGGAAAAAAGTAGTTACTCCTACTACCTGCATTAGCAGAGGTAGGGTAAGTCACCTTTCAGAATTATAGGGAAGGTACAAGAGGAAAAAAGAATCAGAGAAATGTGAAGAGGATAAAACAGCTTCTGCAGCATCTATTGCCAGCTGAACCATAAATTTGGGATATTGCAGTGAATTTAGTAAGCTATACCAATCTAAACTTCTGACATGAAGGGAGCTAAACACTTTTAGTGTTTAAAAAAAAAAACAAACCAAAACAAACAAAAAAACCCAACCAAAAGAATGTCAGTTTTGCTGCAGATTTATTTATTTTTTTTCCCCACTACTGTTGAGATTAAGATGTGAATGTGTTTTAGAAAGTGGTTTTGGAAATTAAGCTCACTATTTAGGCAAATCTATAAGATCTACAGCTCCTAAACTCTTTCAGAAAACCATAGACACAGGAAGCTGTGTGCAAGGCCTGTTTTTTGACTGTCAGTATTTGAGTCACCACTGAGCCTATAAGGCAACTCTATTGTCATTTAGAAGAGCACTGGGGGAATTCAAGAGAGGGCTGGATGATAAAGGTAATGTTGTCCTCTGACGAAGTGTGCAGGTAGCCAATGCATGCATAAGTCATATCATAAGGAAATGATTGTATCAAAACTCAGACTCTATCAAGATGAAAAATTGCTGCTGCCTGCAATTGGGTTCCTAGAAAGGTTTTTGCAAGATGTGAAAGAGCAAAATATTCATAAAATCAAATTCGTTACCGTGGGCTGTAAATAAGTTTACTTAAATGTCCTTCTGCATATTTCCCAGGACTTCTTGTTCCCTGGTTTTCTTCAGTGTAGCTTTGCTTTAGGCACAGAAATACCTGAAACGAGATGGAAATATTCTCTCTATTCACTGCATTTATTTTCAGTTCAAAGCCAAGATTAGTTTTCAAACACTAAAATATATTGAAGGTTTTCACTGACTTATTTGGACATATTCCAAGTTTAGTAACGTAAAAAAGGAGAAAGAGGTGGGAATATGAAGATTTTGAGATATATATCTACCATTTAATGTTCATGACAAATGATGTATTATTTTCCTATGCTTTCTAATGGAGATGGAGCTGTACAAGCTTGTGTATCTGGCAGAACAGGAAAATAGTCTGTTAGTTCCACAAGATACTACAGAATAATTTTAATGTCTTATCATGGATTATCTGCACAATTTTAGGTCCTTCATCTACCTGTGGACTCTTCCTGAGTCTGAAATCAAACCTTAACCACAGCTGCATCACAACACACAAAAGCACAAGAGCAAGGGTCTACAGCCCTCTGAACTTCCTATATCTTCCCTTAAATCAGTGAGTGAATGGTTGGAAAAGATAAGCTAGAGTGTATATATACAGTGCATACATACAGTTTGAAGCACACTAATTTGCTTAGTGTTGTGGTTTAAACCCAGACAGCAACTAAGTATCATGCAGCCCCTCACTCACCCCTCTCCCTCCCTCTTCCTTGGGTGAGATGGGGAGGATAATCAAAGGAATGTAAAACCCACAAGTTGAGATAAGAAGTTTAATAACTAAAGTACAATATAATGCTACTACTAATAATAATGACAAGGGAAATAACCAAAGAAGAGAATATAAATCTAAAAGGGAAAAAGAAAAACCCCAATAAACAATTATGTACAATACAATTGCTCACTACTCTCTGATTGATATCCAGCCCATCCCCAGGCAGTGGTCAGTCCCTTCTGGGTAAATGCCCCAGCTTATATACTGGGCATGACATGCTGTGATATGTAATACCCCTTTTGTCAGGTGTCTGGTCTCTGTTCCCTCCTGGCTTTCTCATCCCCCTCCTCACCAAAAGACTGAAAAGTCCTTGATAAGGGTAGACACCACTTAGCAACAACTGAAAACCTTGGTGTGTTATCAGCATTGTTCTCACACTAAAGCTGAAACACAGCACTGCACCAGCTACTGGGAAGAAAATTAACTACATCCCAGCCAAAACCAGGACATTGATCAAAACAGAAAACTTCTGTCCCTTCCACGATAGAAGCAGATAAGTATATGTAATTCTCTGGGGAAGTAATACTAAAATTCTGTGCAAGATATTATTTACATAGGTGATGCAACCTTTACTTAGTCTTCCATGATAAATGCCTGTATGAAAGAAGCTTGCTCATTATTTTTGAATATTTTGTAAGATTTATGACTTCAAAATAAATAAAAACTTTAACTTGTTAGTTTAGTAACTATTATCTTTTTTATTAATTTTTGTAATGATTATTTGGCACACAGAGTCATATTTTTGTTGAATTGCTTTGCTATGCTTCAGTTTCTCTTCCTGTCTTTCATCACATGTTCTTGCAAATGAAGTCATACATTTTCTTTTGAGCTTTATCAATAGCTATATATTGGGTCAATTCTCATATTTACTAAGTGCAGTTCAGCTGTGGGGCAGAAGTTAGCAAGTTCATAGTTTGTTGCATGGGTTTGTTTATGTTGCCTTTCACTGCATAGACTTGATTTACTAAAGATTTATAACTATATAATAGCAGAAATGTGCAAGTTACATAAAAGGGATTTGATTCTTTCTTCACTGCCTATCTAAAATTCTCACTGAATAAGGATGCCTGATACTGCATGAAGTGCATATGAAACACAATAAGGGTTACATACAAAAACATACCACTTCTATCAAAATCCATCCTCATGTCTTATCAGGAAGCAGTGAGAGCCAGTTGATTCCTTGGCCTGGGGAGCTGCGTACCAGGGGGGCCATAAGCTGGCCATGTTCATCCAAAAGCCATCATCCTGCAGGGCCTGAGGACACTGGTAAAGCTGAGGGCCAGTCAGCTGGTCCTGACACAGAGTCAGCCCTGATGCTTTTGGAGAGTAATGAGCCAGGGCTGGGTCCCTGCAGCAAGACCCCATAAGGGAGAGATAGATGTATGACTGAAGACTGGAACTGCTATGGTGTTCCTGAAACAAGGACTGATGACTCCAGCCTAGGTTGAAATGCAGCCTTGGACCATGAACAGGAAGGTCCTCAGGCCCCTCAGAACCTTAGCATACCTTCTTACAGGTTTTACTGCAAAGTGGGGAGCAAGCATATTCTGCAGTATATTTGGGGAGATTTTTTTTCTACAAATTTAAAGGCAGCTTTTGCAGACATATGTCTGATGTTCAGTGATTCATTTGTATGTTTTATTGATTCTTGGATCATTATGAAAATAAGAATTTGCTCTACCTTTGTCTAGAGGTACATTCCAGAGGGACATTTAGTTTCCTTCTAGTGGAAAAGAACTTTTCATTTGAAAATGAGCTCAGGTTGAAAATAGGTTTCCTTTGGCAAGTTAATGGAAATCTTTCTGAGGAAATATTTCTTTTCTGCCAATGCAAGAGCAGTCCCAGTTGTGTCTGAACCCATAAGCAATTGAAAAGATCATCCAGTTGAAGTATGTTGGCACAAAGAGAAGCGAGGGAAAAGGTAGGCTGAAAGGTGTTTTTCTGGACCACACTGTAGTCTGGGCCACATCTGTAGGTCCTTGGCAAAGGCTGAGGCAAAACATAGCTTAATGCCTCGGGTGTGCTTCAGTTTTATCTGTGCTGTCAAGAAGCTACTAAAGCAAGGGAAAGGTAACAAAAAGATTTTTTTTCTTGAAGTCTGTGTCATGGCAGGGGAGCCTTGGCCAAGAGTTAGCCCAAGGTCAAGGTTAAAACTGGGATTAAGGTTATGGTTAGACACAAAATCTTAGACCTCCAGTGGGAGTTGAGTGTCAAACAGACAAAGGACAGTTACACTGAAGACAAATTTATTCACTAAGGACTATTTCATATGGGCCATGGCTAGTAATCAGCTTGAGGCCAAAAGTGAAGTTTGGGTTTATGATTGGATAAGAAATAAGAGACTGAAGTTCCAGCTGGTGTGGGGCTATGAAGGGAAGGTTTGTGTAACAGAGGAGTTTATTCTCTGAAAACTATTTTCTTTGTTTGCAGGTACTTGACTAAGGTTCAACCAAATCCAGTGGTTTATCGTTTAGGGCCAAGTTTGAAAGAGTGACAAATCCTGAAACATCACTTGAAGGACTATAAGGCAGCCCATTTATGTCAGGCTGCAAAGGGTCTGTCAAAGTAAGTAGAAAGAGTTTTCCCTTCAGATCTTTTTCCTTTGGTATATGTTTGGAGGTCTTTGGCTAAGGGTTATCTGAGGCTAAAATTTGTGATTAAATTTATGGTGGTTGTGGGAAGGAAATAAATAGTAGAGCTGAATTTGGGATTGGAGCTGCCAAGGGAAAAGGTATGCTGCAAAATGAAAAATAAATAAAAAATAATGCAATTCTCTCCTAGCTTCTTTTTAATCTGGAGTGTGGCAAAGGGGTAAAATGTTAAATTTAGTATTTGGACAACATTTTTTCTTGGAAGTGCTACAAAGACATTTAGTATGGATAATAATGGATATAAATTGAGTGTTTGGAAATATAATCTTACTGTGAAACAGCCCTTCTTTTAAGTATATGAATTTCCCATCTTTAACTAACATAGGACATGCTTTTCCTTTATTTATTCATGGAGTCTTACATAAATTAAAATGCTGACAACTGCTGTGATAGTAGAAGCTTGATGATTAAGTATATAGTTTACTATTGGCAAGAGTAAATTCTCTTCAGTCTTTGAATGGCTTTTTGAAGTCCTTTGTAACTTTTGAAGAGCAGTTTAGACATCTTGCCACAGTAAGGCTTTCTGCATCCCTATAAATATCTAGCTTAAAAAAAGCTTTATGACTAAAATATTGAGGTGCACATTAGTATCCTCACTCAGGATCAAAATTTCATAAAGAAGAGACTATGAGGAAAGTGAACAAATTTTGATAATACAGCTTAATATTCTCAAAGTACTTCCTGTCTTGCATAGTATCCATGTGTCATGGTTTGAGCATGTTTTGAGGGTGTTTTTGTTCAAGGTTTTTTCCAGCCAGGTGGAGGAGGGGAGGCCGGGAGGAAGGAGAGACAGGACACCTGACCCGGGCTAGTCAATGAGGTATTCCATACCATAGCACGTGATGCCCAGGAGGTATACTGGGAAAGAGAAAGCTGGAGGGGTAGAGCTCTGGAGAAAAATGGAGGAGGGAGCACATGGTGCTCGGCCGGGCAGGGTGGAGTGAGTTATGGGTTGGTGGCTGGTGGGGTGTTGTATTCTTTTCACTTGCTGCTTGCTGTATCATTATTATTTGTAGTAGTAAATGGCAGTAGGGGTTTTGTGTTATGCCTTAGCAATTAAACCGTTCTTATCTCAATCCGTGGGGGCTACATTCTTTGGATTCTCCTTCCTAACTCTCCAGGAGTTGGGGGACTTGGTTTAAACCACGACACCATGACACGGAGAAGTATCAGATGTTATTTTTAATTATACAGTTAGTTGTATATCAGTATTTCACTGTGTTATGTGTAGATGAATTACTAAAGTTTTCCCATTTTCATGTTTTATAAATATGCCTATCTGAACACTGAATGGTATGCTTTCCTGAGGTACACACAGAAATCAAAGCAAATACAGACATTTAAACAGAGGAGTGAAACACCATCCATTTTTATTGTAACTTTACCAGCTAGTCAAAAGACATTATACTCTATATTACAAAGGAAAAAATAAGATTATGCAAACAATTCAGGATATTAGCTACCTCAGCTAAAATAACCCAGAGCTATATATAATGTTTTCATTAGCAGAACTTTTTCCTGTCTTTGTGTTGTTTTGACTCAAATGCATGACTAGGTCAACATCTTGTTAACTACCTCCACCTGCATCAAATCTGAAGTTATTTTCTTTAACAAGGGGGGTCATTACAGCAGTAAAAATAAAAGAGGACCAGACAGCTATGAATATTAGCTGTACAAGAATGTCCAAATTAAAAGCTTTCATGGTACTTGGATATTAAGAAATGTGAGTGCTTATTGTGCCACTTGACCTCAATATCATACAGGTACAATATCATGATTCTATTGGACATTGTTTAACAAAGGTGACCAGGTTGGGTTCCTGCTGATAAAAGACAGAATGGTAGGGTATTCACTGTGAGGGCTTTGTGTTGAGCTTCATAAAATAAACGTCACAGAGTTTTTCAATCAAATGCAGGCAACGAAACCAGTATAGCAATACCCTGAATCTGTATTTGTGAATTTGAATGAGCACACAAGAAGTCCTTGTTAATAGACATGATATTCTCAACAGCAGTAAATCATAAACACTTTTGTGATTGAAACTACTAGATTAGAGATAAACCAACCTACTAATTTTGGATATTTTTTCCCCTCAAAACTAAGAACATTCAAGCTATTCCTCCTGTCCTATGATGTGTTGGTTAGCCTTAGACTGCACGATAAAGTGCAGGGTGTTTGATCTGTTATGAGCAATGTAATGCATACACTTTAAAAACAGGCTTCTGACACACCAACAGCAGGTTTTAGATTCTTTCTTCTTTTCCTTTTTCTTTTTTCTTTATTAATGTTTATTTTTCTCCCCTAATTTCAGAGAAGTGGTTATTAGATGTTAGGAAGATGTCTGCAAGTTCAGCAAAGTGGAACAAATAGAACTTCTGGAACCCCATTCAAATCTTCTTGGCCATAAAGTTGTGCCTTTTTTTCTTTCCAAGTTCAACACTGTTTGTGTTTAAGTGGAATATAAGGTGAATGTAAATGTAATACGTTATGGTGAAACCACCCTTCACAGTCAGTACCTAACCATAAGGAGAAATCTGTCACTGGTGTCTTCAGCCACTGCTGAAACATGGACTGCTCTTTATCTGAGAGAGATGACTGTCCTGCCAGCAAGTGCTGGACTTGTTCATGTTTGTATATCTGCCTTGACTTCAAAGTGTGCACTGTGCAAAAGAGAGCTCTTTATGAATTTATGGAATTTTTCCCTTCATGTCATGCAATTAGCACTCCTACACACTCCCTGTAGCTGTACACAGGGAATCACAAATATTTTTGCAGTGTTTCTCAGAACTAAGCATATAAAATTGTATAATAAGTGTTAGAGAGAGACTTACATATAAAACACTGTGCCAACATCAGATGAATTTGAAATTTTCCTTCATTTGAATCAATTAGTCACTCATGGGTTGAGTACAAGAATATAAAGGCATTGCTAGGACTGATAACCAAGTATTTGTAAAAAGGCAACATTAAATGTGCTCTGATTTCTTAAGGTGGTTTTTTGAGTAACATAGCTTGTGGCTGCAGTTGTTTCCAAATGGTATGTATGTAGAAGAATGATTTTGTCAATCTGAACACAGCCTTTATATCACAGCAAAAAGAATATGTTGTTCTGATGCAGTGATTGCCTGTGATATATTTAGAAAATATAAGGGTGCAATTTTGTTAACACTGGATAAAGTGGCTTCCAGGAGATAGTCTTTCATTTATTTAGACATTTTCTACTGAAAAGGAGACAGGATCATACAGAAAGGTCTAGGTTTGTACTGAAGTTACTCATGCTTCAGTTTGCCTCCCAGTAAATGGGCAGCATTTCAAAAATCCTTTGGTAACTTCAGGTAACAAGAAAAATTGAGTATATCATTGTTACTGCATACTCAGAGGTCATGGGGTCTCTGAACATGCAAGTGATGCAGGTTCAGACCTTTAATGTTTAAAATCTACACCTGTCAGATTAAGAGATTCCTTCATTTTGGGTTAATTTTAAAGCAAATTCTTTACCTCTCACTCTTTAAAGGATGTATTTTAACATGTGTTTCAGTGAGATATATGAAAGCTTACATATTTATTTTAAGCCTAACTTATTTAAATTGCTTTAGCTACTCCTGTAAATAGAAATTGCCTTTTTAGCTGAAAATCTGTAAGTAAAGTTTAGAAAAGCAAGGGAGATTACAGGAAAGCAAAGATGTCTTTCATATGTGCATGCAGAATTATCTGATTAAATCTCTTTTTTCCTTAAATTTCTATTCTGCCTTTCAAAACCAGTAGTTCCTGGTTTACTTGGGGTTTTTTGGTTGTTTGTGGGTTTTGTTTTGTTGTTCTTGGTTTTTTTTTTTTTGATAAAACATGCAAGTACAGTATCATTTTGTGTCCATGGACAGGATTTATAGTTTACTGTGAGGAGCAGCTCCTCAAAAATAACAGTACAGGACAGACAGGAGCTTTTTTATTTGTGTAAGAAGAACAGAGGTATGCTGCCAAACTACTGCTTCTATGGAAATCCATAAAAGACTACTCTTGTGAAGCCTGATGTTGCACCACAGTAGTTTGGTATTTAGAGAAAAATGCTAACTCATATACAATATTGTAAGGATGACAAAACACTGTAGCACTCATTCTCCAAAAGTGGATACTTAGGAGCAAGTCATAGAACAAAGTAAGCACTCAGTGATCCCTTTTTTTTTTTTTAATAGTATTCTAGTCTCCAACAGTTTTCTGCACAATGACCCTTTGGGTAAGTGATTTAATAGTTACAAACTTTTTATTAAGTTGTCTTACATGGGCTTTTACAATAGTTCTTGCAAGACAAACAAATTTTCAGCCTCCACAATAATCTTTTGTCAAGTAGTCCACTAGTCAAAGTTTAAGGTCATTATCCTTTTCCAAGAATTACCTCTTGTCTTCTTTCCATTAGCTGTTTATACGACCTCTTAGGTTTAAGACTCCAGTTCATAAATGCATGTCTGGAGCTTTTACAGGAAAAAAATACCAAACCAAACCATAACCCAAACTAAAACCAGAACCCACAAAGGTAGTATGTAGGCTCCCTCACCACTGTCTAAGGTGGTTTAGGTACCTTAGCATGCAATACATAAAATAATAGCTAGCAGGGAGCTTGCTATTTTGGCATGACTCCAAGCTGCTGTAATGAGACCAAAAGGAAAGGACAAGATCCAGGTAAATTTATCTCAGATACAGGATGCTAAATACAGACACCTAACCAAATGCCTAGTGAAGCTGCTCTCATAAGGTGCTTCATGTTACAGTTATCAGTGGTGGTAGGATCCTTAGAAGGACTAACCATCTCACATACACATCTAAATAAAAGCAGATAAAATCTAACTCATTTTCATGGCTTCAAAATCACTTAATCTCCCTCCATTATCTTTACTGTTGTTCTGGGTTCAGCTGTAGCAATCATTTTTCTCCTTCTTAGTAGCAGGTGCAGTGCTGTGTTTTCAAATTTAATCTGAGAACAACGTTGATAACACAACTGATGTTTACTCCAATCAAGGTCTTTTTTAGTCTCATACTTTGCCATTGAGGAGGGGCATAGGAAGCTGTGAGGAAGCAGAGACAGGACACCTGACCCAAACTAGCCAAATAGGTATTGCATACCACAGCGTATCATGCCCAGTATATAAGCTGTGGGAGTTACATAGAAGGCCCAGATTGCTGCTTGGGTTGTGCTGGGTTTTGATCGATAGGTGGTAAGCAGTTGCATTGTGCTTCACTTGTGTTTGTTTTCCTTTTCCCCTTTTGGTTTTATATTCTCTTCCCTTGTTATTTTCCTTATCATTATTATTATTGATGGTAGCAGTAGTAGGTTTGTGTTATACCTTAGTTACTGGACTGTTCTTATCTCAACCTGTGGGGTTTACATTCTTTCAGTTTTCTTCCCCATATCTCAGGGAGTGGAGGGGGAGGTAAAAAAAGAGCGTGGGGAGCAAGTGAGCAGCTGCATGGTTCTGAGTTACTGTCTGGGCTTAAACCTCAGCAATTGTGAAGCTGAAATATTGCTTTACCAGTCACTCAAATGTACCTGGGGAAGCTCAGTGCCTAAATTTAGATAACTGCTTTCACCCCATCATGATTTCTTTCAGACACACTCCATGTCTGTGAAAGAGAAAGAATTATCTCAATTCAACTTTTCAGGGCTGACCTAAGGATCTTCTCAGTGAATCATTCTTAGATCTTTCAGTACTATGCTTTAATTCTTTATAGTGAGTAAGAAAAGAAAGATCTGCACTTCCTTTATTGTTAGAAGGAGTAAAAAGTTCACACTTCTGTAAAATGTTGCTCTACATCAACTGGTGATGGAGGATCTGCAACAAATTATTTCCTTGATGCTGTCTATTTAACCAGTTCTAATCATCAATTTTTGTTCGCCACTGAAGAATGAGGTGCTAAAAATTCATAATTAATACATGCACCTTCAAAAGTGCTTTTACACTTGCACTTTGTATTCCTTTCTACCATATAAATTACGCCACTGATGTTCATTTGAGGTCATGAGTAAGTGCAATCTTCAATCTTATTTTCAAAATATTAATTTAAGACAGTTTGTGGAGTTTTGGGTTTTTAAAGGGAGTTCATCTGTTTTTTTTCTTTTTAATTTAATTAGTTTTCTATACTTTTCCTCCTCCATGTGAACAAAATTAAAATGTGGCTCAAAGGATTTTTCTCTAGACATTCCAAAAATTTCACCTATGGTCAGAGGTCAAGTGTAACAAATCATGGCTATTTACACCTGACTCACAAGGGTCACCAGCAGGAATTAGTTGTAGCTAAAATTCAGCTTCTACTGATGGAACTGGAGGAATACCTAAATTTAAACATTCCAGGCTAAAAAGGAATGATGGAGTTGAATCTAAAGTTGTGTTGTACAGTACATTACAAACCAATATTCAGATCTTGAGTGTCTGTATACCAGACACTTGAGACTAACCTTTCTGATGCAAGATGTATAATGAGTTATATAAATGATGGACTAGTACTTGTGATTATGTTTCCCTAATGATATGCACTGATGAGATTAGCACTTATTATTAAAACTGATTGCACTCTTAATGGCCAAATATGTGTGTTGTTGTTATTTTGTTGGTTTGTTTTTTTTTTTTTTCCTCTGGAGAAAGGGAAAAAAAATAAAGAGAAAGCAGATGATACAAGCATTTTCATAAGAACTTATCTGTTTTAACAAGATTAGATTGCTTGGTGTAAGAGAAATAAACACATACTCCAGTATAATACAGCAGGGAGGGTATTTGCTGGGAAATTATAGATACCGCTTCATAGCTGTGGTGGTAGATTCAAACCCACAGTTTAAATATTGCAGTAACTTCATAGGTAAGCACTCCACTTGACTATCAGCCAGACATCTAGTTTTACACAGAGAAATAGTTCCACCAAGAAGAATCAGGAGAGATCCCTTCACCAGCAAGAGACCTTATCTGAGATACAAAGGATCCTTGTTCAGCTCTGTGGTCTGAATTAATACAAAGGAGGAAGACCTGTTGCACACACACCAGCCTAATGGACTTTGCTATGGGTCACTTTTAAATGTATGAGAGCAGGATGCCTTAAATGGCATCACATTTCATGCTTTCAAAGTTTTAACTCAGTGAAGACTGAAAAAAAAAATTAAGTGTCAGCATTATAGACTTTCCATCCATGAAAAATAATTCACTACTTTTCAATAGACTTATTTGATTGTTTTTTTCTGCCTTGGGTGATGATTCCCACTTAAGTCTCTATTACAAGTATACAGGAGAGAGTAGCAAAACTGTTGGTGATACCAGCCATGAGAACTGGAGAGGTGAGGCACCATGACCAAAGTATCAAAAATCAACTGGTTGTTAAATTAGTTTTCAGTAGTGAATGCAAACCAAAAATAAGAACAGTCCTGTAAGACTTTGTAGCTAACTGCCACACACAAATACTTGTTAACAGTCTGGAAATGAGGCAGCTAAGTTAAAATAAAAGCCTGAAGGAGGAAGAGCACTCAGAAAACAGTAAATATTAATGAGCTACTATTATCCCTTTACAATGTAGGAATTACACTGCTGTATTAAGGAAAGAGGAAAATGGAGGTAAAGTAATTAGCTGAGTAAGAAAAAAGAATGACAATAAGAGATTAGGAAGAATGCAGTTTGTTATCTAGAAACAAGAGCCTCATACTTCTGAGCAGTGCTAGAAATACTAAGCACAGTTTCGAGGCTAAATCTAGATTACATTCCTTAATTCACTTCTTTAAGCTGAAATCATGCTGTAGCACCTTATGATTATCTCTAACTTATTTATTCAACCTGTAGTTTGGCTTTGGAGACAGTGATATTACCAGGAGGTGAAACTGACACTTGTGACTTTGAGAATGGGACTTTCTGACTATCTCCTAATATAAATGACTCTCAGAGGGACTCCATATCATGATGTCAGTCAGTATGAGGAAAAGTCATTCAGTGAACATTTCTAGCTATGGGCTTCATTGACCACCTGCATTTGAGTTTGGGGGTAGGAAGAGGAACATTGTTCCTTCAAGCTTGTCCTGGGTTCAGCAGTAGCAGTCATTTTTCTCCTTCTTGGTAGCTGGTGCAGTGCTGTGTTTTGACTTTCAGGCTGGGAACGGTTGCTGATAACAAGTATGTTTTGAGTTACTGCTCAAATGTTTGGTTTGCCCAAGGCCTTTTCTGAGCTCATGCTCTGCCAGGGAGGAGGGGAGGCTGGGAGGAAGCAGAGAGAAGACACCTGACCCGGGCTAGCCAAAGAGGTATTCCATACCATAGCACGTCATACCCAGGATGTAACCGGGAGACCCGGAAGGGCTGGAGCTCTGGGGGGATGGAGGAGGTATCGGTCGGTTCTCGGTGGGGCAGGGTGCGGTGAGTTATGGATTGGTGGCTGGTGAGGTGTTGTATTCTCTTCACTTGTTATTTGCTTTATCATTATTATTTGTAGTAGTAGTGGCAGTAATGATTTGTGTTATACCTTAGCTATTAAACTGTTCTTATCTCAACCTGTGGGGGCTACATTCTTTGGATTCTCCTTCCTAACTATCCGGGAATTGGGGGAACAAGGAGGGGAGTGAGTGAACGAGCTGTGCAGTTTGGTTTTAAACCGCGACAGAGCTCAATTTGCAAGTGAGCTATTTCTAAAGGAATTTTGAAAACAGAATACTGTCAGTACTGAGTAAACTGGCTTTCTGTTCTTTCAAAATAAAACCCTAAATGCAGGGTATATAAGTACCAGGTATTAGCAGTACGAGACTTGCATTAGCGTTGCTATTTATCTGGATGTTGATTCTGCAACTGGCAATTAATGGAATTTCATTCATTGAACAAAATACAAGCGAATTAAGCTTTCAGATGTTCTCAGATCACAAAATATATGTTCTTCAGAAAAGTCAGATATCACAGCAGTTAAAACCTGTAGTACAAATCTAACCTCCACTGTATTAAAAAAAAAAAGTCCAAACCTGACAGCATAGAACTTTAGATATTTTAGAGTTCACCTGAAGATAAGCATATTATACAGTTCTCAGCATCATCCATGTTCAAGCAGCTAATTTCAGGTAGTTTTCCTGTATCCACATTAAATAAGTGAATATCTTAAACTCTAAGAGCAATTGTCTTGAGGTGTCTGTCCTGGGTTTAGCAGTAGCAGTCAATTTTTCTCCTTCTTAGTAGCTGGTGCAGTGCTGTGTTTTGACTTTCAGCCTGGGACTTTCTGAATGCATTTAGGTCACAATATTACTTTTGTTTTCTGTTGTCCTCCAAGAATTATTTAGGACCCATAAATCTTATTTCTTCCTATGCCTCTTAGGCTTTTAAAATTCTCAGTCTACCTGGACCCTGTCTCTCTCTGTGGGTGTCCTAGTTTCAGCAGTAGCAGTCATTTTCTCCTTCTTAGTAGCTGCTGCAATGCTGTGTTTTTGACTTTCAGCCTGGGAACAGTGCTGATAACACCGATGTTTTTAGTTGTTGCTAAATCATATTTACTGACCAAAGACTTTCTGAGTCTCATGTTCTGCCAGGGAGGAGAGAAAGCTGGCAGGAAGCAGAGACAGGACACCTGACCCGAACTGACCAAAGAGGTATTCCATGCCAAAGCACATCATGCCTGGGGAGGTAACTGGGAGTTACGAGGAAGGGCTCACTCTCTTCTGGGTTGGGCTCGTTTTGGTGGGTGGTATCGTATCTCTTCTCTTTTTGTTTCCCTTGTCATTATTATTATTGGTGGTAGCAGTAGTGATTTGTGTTATACCTTAGTTACTGGACTGTTCTTGTTTCAACCCGTGGGAGTTACATTCTTTTGAGTCTCCTCCCCATCCCTCCAGGAGAGGGGAGGTGGGGGGGGAAGGAAAAAAGAAAGGGGGGAGGGGGGTGTGAGAGAGAGACTGTGTGGCTGGGTTTAAACCACAACAGTGTCATAGCAATACATGAATCCTCAACATGAGTACATCTCCTTGGGCATAAAGTATCAGATAAGCAAAGACTACCTATACTGGTTTTAGTACATACACACTATAACACCATTAAAGAACACAGTATTGAAGAGTGTATATTGGCAGATATAGAAGACTACCAGAAAAGACATTTAGGGCAACAAAACAAAAAGAGAAAAATATTTGTACCTAGAAAGAACTTTTACTCCGAGGCTTCCTGCAACTTTGGAGAGAATGGTATATTTAGTCTGTCCTTTGAAGACTAGGCACAGAAGTAGAAAGTTGGCATTTAAAAAAATATGCTATATTTCCTTCTGATTTTGATAAGATGATGGAAGGCACCTGTGCAGAACTCCGGTACAGTACCTGTGCAGAACTTCAGTACAGCCAGATGGAGAACTCAGTAGGATACAGTAGGAAAAAAATCAATTTGCATTCACATGCAGGAATAGTTAAATAATGCAGAGAATATAAAAATGGCCTGTGGGTGTCAATGTGTGCAGTACTGTAGGGAACTGCCATATGAAACAGGAAATCACTTTTACTTAGTTGACCTTTAAAGAAGTAATTCAGGTTCACATTTTTTTATATATTTAAACTGAAAACAGGTAATGGATCATTAGGCATATAAACCAAACATACATATACATTCAGGTTTGGATCATGATAACTTAATTTCAGGTGCAAAAATGCTGCCATGTGTTAAATTTTCTCAATTTCTTTAGCTTCACACAAAGTGGAAAGTATTCAGAAACTTGAAGTCTGAACCCTATGTTTTGCATTGTACCAAACTCAGCAATGATATAAAATTACAACAAGAATAATATAGATTAATCATTCAATAATCATCCTGAATATATTTAGCCTGCCTGAGGCCCATGATCTTGCTATTTTAACTATATCTCAAATTGTGATGGGCCTGTTCATAAGAAATCTATGTAATTTGGTAAACTGTATTGTGACGAAAATCAGTAAAAAAAACCCCAAATAGTTTAAAATTAGGTTGACAATCTCATGTATTTATTATAGTGTGGTCTGCATGAAAGGTGACTTAATCTGTATGTTGGAAATGAGCAATGATTCTGTATTTCTCTGGTCTGTTTATTATAGAAATAGCCTTAAGCAGTTTAAATGGTCTGTCTTTTGTACTTCAGCTAGCCTAGGTGAAAGTATGTGTAAACAGGTATATAATTTAAATTATTTTCAGATATTATTCTATATGGAGCCTTTTCAACATTACAGCTATTTTACATAAGTTGATACAGGTATATGTGTGTGTGTGTATTTATAAACACACACATATATACCCTCCTCAAGTAAGGATTTGGCTTGACTATGCAGTGTACAACATAGTACAATGTATTTTATATATACATATATATAGTTTTAGTTTGCACAAAGGCAAAAATCAACAGCTTAAACTTAATCAGGATTTTAATCAATTTTATAAATACATATTTGTAAAACGTACGTAAGTAACAGTCTACAGTTCTTGACAATGTAGGCCTTATCAGCACAATCACATGGGAAGTTTCTTCAAAAAAAGAGAGAAGGAAATGGAGAAGTACAAATGGTTAGTTATGAAGAATCTATTCGTATTAAAAAATAGGGTAACTATAGTAGAAAAAGAAGTTTCCTCTGCTCTTTTTGAAGTGAAGCATATGTTTGAACTGTTTGACACTGACCATATTGTGTCTTGATTGTCATTAAGTTAGTTTCACTTAGCTCAAAATAGATCTGCTACAAGATGTTCTAGTTTTGGGGAGTGTTGAGGGGTGGTTTTTTTTATTGTTTGTTTTTTTCCTTTTTTTTATAAATTAAAAGAGAAGGGCAGAATTTAAAGCTATGAAAAACTTTAAGCAAAGGAAAGACACCACAGGGCATCTATTTATGGAGAGTTATTGAGGATATCTGTGAGAAGAAACCACAGAGATAACTAACATGAGAAGGTTTCAAAATTTCAAAAGAGCAAACAAATCATGAGGTGAAGAATGGTACCCAATGAGACTAACAGAGTTCTATTGTTGTACTAAATAAAACAGTAGTTTACTTGCCTACAAGGAAACTGTTATTTCACTGTTAGTTACCATGTATAGTAATTATGTGCATGCCCTAAAGGAAAGTGTTCTTCTCTACCTGGAAAAAACTTAACTCCTATTAAAACTAATGCAGATTTTTCACATGCTTAGGAACAGGTGAAAGTTAGCAGGAATCCAAATCAAGTGTTTTACCTGGGGGCTCTAATTTCTTGGAAAGGTATTGGAAATTAGTATAAGTGGAGCTGGAGGCAAAAAAATGTTCTCCACATACATGTTGTATAGTTGACCACTAATTAACACATCTATGAGGAGTTACCAAGCACTGGGACTGTTCCCATACATGAAATGTTTTATCTGCTGACTCATCTACATAGTCAGATTAGAAAGCTTTTTCTAATCTTGCTAAACTGAATTTTATCATGCTTTGAAATCTCAGATTTGTTCTTTAACAATTCAAAGGTTTTACTTACTGCACAAAGTTCATAGCAACATCTTTCTAAAGACGATTAATGATATTTTACCAGTATCAAAAAATGAAATTAATATGATAACTAATTGAAATCTTTAAACTATTCTTATAATAATCAAACATCAAAGTAACTAAAATGATTAAAAAGGAATAAGAACCAAACTATTAAAATGAAACTATAATGCATACTGCAGTTTGCACTTCTACAAATACCTTTAGTGTAAATGATTGCTTAGAGCATCTTTGTACTGCAGAAGCAAGTGGGGTCAACAGAAAGATTCCAGAAGAAATTTAGCAAAGACTCTTAGCTCTAGAAGGAAGACATTTGCTTCAAGAGAAAATAGAGGAAATCTGGTAGAAGAAAGAATTCTGAATACAATGTTCATCACTGAATGTCCAAGGAGTTTGGAAAATTTTGCAGAAGTGCATTTCATGTAAATTCAATTGTAGATAGGGCATAAAGGATAAGGATAGAGATATATTCTATTGCACAAGTATAACTGAGGAGGAGTAGTAGCATGAGGAAAATGCAAATGATGAAATATAATGTATCCAAATAACAAACAAAATATCAACATCTGTAGTTCTGGTAATTTGTGAACCAAAACTTGAAATGGTATGATATTTCTAAAATAAATAAATATAATTTTGAATATCATTAATAGATATTAGTAAAGTGGTATGGTTGAAATAAGATAGGATACTGTGTTTCTGTGTGGTTAGGACATAAAGCTCTGCATTGCCATATTACATTCCCAAAGTTTTGTTCTTGGCTGGAATATCCTATACAGTTTGACCTCCTGGCAATACCATCTAGCCACACTTCCAGTATCCTTGTTGTTTCATTTCAATGATTTCAATGATTCAGTCATGGGCAGATTAACCTATTTTATAATAGAAATCAGTGTTCAGCATGATGTTGGTTTTGTCACAAGTTTTCAGGGCATCCAAGTAAAACCCTTTATTAAAGTGTAAGAGTATAACATATATGAAGCTAACACAGCAAAGGAGTGACAGGCTTTTTTCAAATGCCTGGAGTATAGATTTGAATTAAGCAGTTGAGGGTGATTAATGTTAACTGAATATGAAAGTAGATTAGAAAAAAAATCCAGCAGTTTCCACAATAAATTTATTTCTTGATATGATGAACTTGCTTTTAAGCTCACCCACTCATGACTTCAAAATCTTTATGTTGATAGTTCCTGTAGTGCTTCTGGCTGGGAAACATGAAGTGTGTTGACACCAAAATTGTGTTTATTTTGGCTATACAAATTCTCTGATGTTCTGGAGATGAGGGCATGTAGGAGAATCGCACTAAGCTAACACAAAAGAACAAACAACTAATCTGTTCAGAAGTGCTGGCATAGAGATCTGTTGTCAAAAATTGGTGGAATGCCATTCTTCCCTCTGGTGCTAATTTCTCCAGAGGTAGATGACTGGGCTCCTGTTTAGAAGATATTTTTTAATTAGTTCAAACTTGCTTGACATTATGAATGTCTTTAGAGAGCTTCTTGCTTGAACTTACGTAATTATTAACGTATTTCGCAAGTATTTGTTGTGGGGAAGGTACTTGTATATTTAGGACAACTTTATGAATATAAGTACAGGGCAATTTTGAAGAAGACTTTGGCATAAAAAAAGTTGTTGGAGGTTTTTCTATTATGTTACAAAAAAGAGTTCAATGTGAAAAACATATTTTGCAAGTGTCTGAATGTAACTACTGAAGCCAAGATAGAGTTCTGTTCCAGCTTTCTTTCTTCTAAACACTGTGCCTAAAAAGCTGTACAATGGAAGGCACAGCAGTAAAAATCCAAAAGTCAGGTTCAGTTTTTAGGTATAGTGCCCAGATATGTGGCTCTCAGAGGCACATCGGGTCCATAGAACAGAGTCGTTATTTAATTTCTGAAGGATACTGTGAAACTGGAGTTCAACAGCTATTGTTCATCTCATGTTTCTCTCGTGCTCCTTAGTCTTAACAGCACAAATAAAATTTCACACCAGCTAGCCCAAGATGTCAGCATCCTGCTTGGATTTAAATATCAAATTCTGTTTTCAGGAACAATCTATTTTTGAACAGGAGTTTGATAGCACTTCTGTCTCTGCTCCAGTGAAGCAACTTCCACAAAGTGAAAACATTGCAACTTTTTTACATGCTCTGCATTGTAAGAAAAAAATTATTCAGACTGAAAATTATTCTGACTCTGTAAACATTACATGAGCTGGTTAAAAAGGTGGAAAAAAAGGAACAATAATAATTTATTTTGCTGTGTTGGTACTTCCAAAATTCAAGTAGTTTCAGAGAACTGCATTTCTGTAAAAAGGCAATGAAAGAACCCCCCAGACTTTACCTGATAGAAATATGCAAGTGGGAGCTCATAAATGCAATATAAAATTTTAGAACTAGTTGTTACGTACTGGAGAGAGAGGGATTTGTATGAATGAATGTTTCTTCTTCAAGTGTTTTTATATACCTCTGACAGTCACCCTCATTCCTAAATTTCCAGTGGTTAATTTTGATGACCATAGTTACTGGAGGAGGTCATGCACATAATCTCTGAAATACCAGGAGGGCTGGAAAGTTCAATGCCTTTTGCAATGCTCTAAATGATGATTCTCCTACATGAATTACCTACAGGGCTTGATCTAGGAGTTGGGCTCAGAGTAAATTTTAACTCTTACAAAACCTGATCAGAATTAGTACTAGGTTTTTTCACCTAAGAGTGATACTTACCCAGCTGTTACAGTCAAGATCTTTCTTTTTTTATGGGGATATCTGGGTTTCTGTTTTTCATCCCTAGAGGAATTCCTAGGGAATTCCTTGTTCAAACATCATTTATATTTTGCTTATGTCAATCTGTGTTCTGGAATCCACTTTCTGCAGATTCCCATGTTAGGTGTCCAAATGTCATCGTACTTTCCCTCATGGGCCCTAGCCACTCAATTCAGGGTTGTGAATCCCTTAAAGTGGTAGAGCACTGAAAATTTAAATGTTCCAAAGATGGGTATTGGGATCCAGAGGTGATCACTGGAACTCTGGCTACGAGCATATTCAGCCCTTCTTAAGTTCAAGACATTCTTTCTAAACTTGTATCTCCAAGGTAGATACCTAGAAAGTGACTACTACATCCCAAAACAGAATTCAGAATTTTTCAGTTGTCTGTAGTTTCATCTCAGAACAAAAATCCTTGGCCAAAATCTTGCCTGTATCATTCTGTCAAAAACCAAAACTGGAATTTTGAACAGTTTTCCCTGATGACCTGCATTTTTACAGCAAGACAAGAATTTGATTATTTTGAGAACTTTTTGCCAGCTATCTACCTGAGAGTTCCTACTGAAGTAGAAAACCTCTTCATCCAAAGGGCTTTCTGGTATGAGGATTCAAAAATAAGAAATGCAGTGAAAAACACCAATAGATCTAAGTTTCTACACTGAGATCCAGGTCCGGACATTAGCGTGTAAAAATTATGCTGTGCTCAGATTTGGCATCTAAACCTTGCTGGGAAAGTAGCTGTCTGGAAACCAGTTGAAATTCTCAACACTACTTATTACTACCCATTAGTTTGGGGTGGTTTTTTTTCTCTTTTTTTTTTTTTAACCTCAGAACAGAATGAATGGGGTACACTTCTTAATAAGAAGCAAATTTGTGCATGTTATGGCAACCATCTGTATAGAAGAGGATTTTTATGTTTTTAATGAGGCTAATGACCATCAGAGTCACATACACCTCCAGCACTACGTCGTCTATGTATTTAAGGGATGCTGTGTGAGGCCAAAAGCAGCTGCAGTGGCGGCAAAATAGACACGTATATATACACACATATATATAAGATTCTGAAAGCCACAATTGCTTCATTAACATTATTGAAGGCATAAAATAAGTTTTAATTGTATGGCTGATTTCCCACAGCAATTTAATGGGGTAAGTATTTGGCAGAAATCAAAACCTGTAAAATTTACATTGTTTGTTCATGAAGTTAGCAGTGAGCTAAACCCTTTAGCTATTACTCAGGCAAAAATCCCACTGAAGTACATTGAAATGAACAGCTTCCCCTGAGGACTGAGGTTTGCAGCATTTTTCTCAAAACAAATAGCAATGTTGAACCTTAAGGAAGCTATTGTTACAAGAGGGTCTGAAGATGAGGACAACACTTAAAGTAAACTTAAAACTTTTTTTTCCTTTCCGCACATTTTTGTTCCAATATGATGCAGCAATTTAGGGAAACAGCTCGAGATTGCATGGGCATTTATTTTGATTAACAATACAAAAATTGTCAGTTGATTTCCATAGGTAATTCATTTTTAAATCTTTTCTGATGGAAATATCAAACATCTGCCTCAAGTGAATAACTAAATAGCTGATAGCACTTTATCTGTTTCTATTTTAGCTTCCAAAGCCAGAGGCAGTTGAACTCCCATGCAGGATCCTAGGTGATCATGGAGATTTGGAAGCTGGAAAGACCCAAGTCATATAAGATCAACTGCTCCTGGCACTTATAAGGCTAGTAAAAACAGGTTATAATGTTTACATGACTTTTTATGGGTCGGAGTTTATTATAGCTCCATTCTGTGGCCTATAAGAGAGAAGTATTTTACAAGGCTTTTTCTGTGCTTGATAGATAAGTTTCAGTGAGTTTGCCAAGGCAGGCTATTTCAACTGAGCCCCTAATACTTACAGATTTCCGAGATTACCTTTGCAGCAAAAGATATTTGGGAATCAGACAATGTAAATCCAAATTGCATTGGACACTATTCATAACAATAAATAAATCCTGTGACTACTAATCATAAGAATGTTTATACATGTCAAAAGGTATTATATTCTGTACTGAAAATACTGTATTGGAGCACATCATGAAGGCTATCAAATATTAGGGAATGCTAGAATTAAACTTGCTTGCTTAATCCCTTCCCTTACAAAAAAAATTCTTGCACTATGCCTTACATAGGATTGTTTCTCTCACTTCCATGAATATTCTCCAACAGTTTACTCTTTTCTTATTTCAATTGTTGCCCTATATCTCTGTTGTATGCTGTTGAAGCTATTCTCAAAACAAATTTATTGATTATCTCACAGGGTCTTCTATGGCACTTGTAGATATATCTGAGTATATTACAGTAACCCACAAATGGACATGATGGAGGCCATTTTTCATGAATAATGAAATGCATAAGGCATAAAAAGAAAAAAATACTGTGATAAGAGTAACAAAACTGTTTTTAAGAAAAAGCTTTAAATAGTAATCATCCTCATGTAGTGACAGCACTTAGCGGCAGTTAAATAATTAACCTTCTCAGTGGTCCAAGATTCCTATCATAGAATCATAGAATCAACTAGGTTGGAAAAGACATGTAAGGTCATCAAGTCCAATTGTCATCCGATGACTGCCAAGTCCACCACCAATCCACGTCACTAAGGTCTACACCTGCTTGGTTTTTGAACACTTACAGGGACAGTGATTCTACCACTTTATAGAATCATAGAATTGTTAGGATTGGAAAGGACCTTAAGATCATCTAGTTCCAACCCCCCTGCCATGGGCAGGGACACCTCACACTAAACCATGTCACCCAAGGCTCTGTCCAACCTGGTCTTGAACACTGCCAGGGATGGAGCATTCGCAGCTTCCCTGGGCAACCTGTTCCAGTGCCTCACAACACTTTTTAAAGATCTTTTAATTTAGATATGTGTTGGAAACAGTAGAGCATAACAGGCCAGTAGGTAGAGTGTTGGTGAGACTTAGAAATAAAATTCATGGTGATAAGCCTGGCACATAAGGCAGGGTCATGATAGACATGTCATTCTGCCTAGTTTATGTTCTCTTAACTCTTCCTTCTAGATTGCATGTTTCTCCAAACATTATTTTTTCATGGCTGTGTTTGGAGCGAACTAATCTTTAAGGTCCTTTCCAACCCAAACCATTTTATGATTCTTTCTGTCTGGAAATGTAACTTCTTAAAGTGATAAAAATTTATGTACCATTGAAACTGGAAATCAACAAAATGGAGTATCTCATATGTGTGCAGATCATATTCCAGCCTATGGTTATAAACTGCCCAGTGTGACTTGGATAGCTGAAATATCATTGACAGTGAAAAAGCAGAGGATAATTTTTTTCCTGTGTGATTATTCAGTAACAGATAAGAAACCTTAATAGTTATTATTGGTTGAAAGCAACTGTAATTTGTGACAATCCTTAAGTATTTGTATACAAAATTTCAATAATCTGGCATCCATTTTTAACAAATTTCAAATAAAAATGAGTACTGTCATCTGAAAAATAATGGGGACAAAACTAGCCAGACAAAGTAAGCTTATAGTCTACTCAAACACTGAAGTTTTAACCTAAAATATGTTGCTTGTCCACCATCAGTGTTAACAATTCCTTCTTTGTGGAATTTCAAATGTTGTTATGGAAGTTCTGATACACAATTTTTTTTTTTTTAGCCAGAAAGCTGACTTTCATTAAAAACAAACTGCCACACCATTCTGTACAGTAGCATTTTATTGAGTTTGAAGTATCTGGCTTGTTAACTCTATTTAAGCAGCTGCTATCTCACTTCAGTCTGATCACAGGACTGTTTGAAATGAAAATAAAACCTGCTTTGTTTACAGACTTCTTTTAACTACTATGGATCAAGAATTGTTTGTTCTTTCTGACAGCTTTTACAGGCTTTTGTTACATTTTATTCTCACTGTGATAGATGCTGGTAATTTTCTACTTGCTTTTGTAAGTCTTTTCCCACCAGCTGCACCACAGGGAGTTTATCAAAAAAGACTGATCTTTCCTAATCCACTACCACTTACCATATGCTCTTTGGAGCAGGTATGTTTTCATATCACAGTGTTCAATATAATAACCTGTTTAACAAACATTTTCTTTTTAGTTTGTTTTTCTTATTTTTTTTTCAATTTTTGCTTCAAAATAAGACAAATATTCTTTGCACAGGTTAAACAATTAAATTTTCTGTTACTAGTGATGCTGGTAATAGTGGTATCTCCTCAAAGAGTGATTTTAAGTGGCCAAAGAATCTTTCCTGCCTACTGTGACATTTTCTCAGACATGATTTAATTTACTAACACTTCTTGGTAGAATAAAGAAAATATGAACCATAATGATAACTGTGTACAAATTAATAGTTTCAGATTTTTTTTGTTGTAGTTATTGGTTGAAATTGTAGATCAAGTTTATACTGAAATAACTACCTATGAGAATATGTCAGTAAATTTGGCATTTGGATAAGGATGCACTATGAGTAAGGCTAATAAAATATATTACATGTGTTAATTTTTATTTTAAAAATACTGTTCCTTTCTGCTTTAGAAAATAGACATGAATAAGCTTAAAAGTATTTGCTAGGCAAAACTTTGTAAGAGTTTAATCAAACTTATTTAAGGAAACAATGCTTCCTTAAAGGTGTTGGAAAAACTGTATACTCTCCCTGTTCCAAGAAAAATGCTAAATAAGTACGTAAAATGAATCAATAAAACAATTAATAAATTATTATATATTTGAATAAAAGTAGCTTTCTTTACCTAATCTACATTTTTTTTTTCTGTTTGCTTCTTATGATTGCTCTTATTTATTGTGCAAATATTACTAAAAGTATGCAAATGCAAATGTCTAATAAGGAACATTCTCTAAAAGCAAACCTTGAACTCTTAAATCACACATTAATCTGTAATTTTAGCTATCAGGAAGGACTTAGGACATTGATTTTAATCTTTCTACCTAGGCACATAGCAGTAGTCTGCTTCTGGGTAGAGTGGGCTGAAACTATTGTATTGATGAATTTCTGTTCTAAGATAAAATGGTTTCTTATTCTGTGAAGTTCTTACTCTTAAAACACAAACATTTTTTTCTGGTAGTAGAAAATTTCTTTGCCCCTGTCATTTCTATAAGCTTTCTATATGGATCTCTGACATACAGGAAGATTTATGCATTTTTAAGCAAGCCCTGCAGACAATATATTCCCTTCTATGTGTGTAATCACTTTGAAATTTCACCCATCTACTGGAAGTAGTGTGTCAGCTTTATACAAAATACTATCACTATATTAGGCATTTCATTAACATCTTAGGTAGGTGGCTCATAAGCTTCTGAAAGTTGTCTGCAATTTTGAATTAAGTTCCCAGTTTACAAAAGAAAAACTCGATGTCTAAAATCTCTAAATGCATTTCTTACGGTTGGTATTTTAAGTACCTTCAGATCCAAACACTGATAGTGAATTCTTCATGTAGAATGGCCTTACTCTTCTTCATACTTGTAATCACATCTTAATTATTTACATAATTTTGTTGCCAGTGTCATTAAGGAAAATAATGGACCTTATTAAGGGCAAGACATCAGACATCACTCCTTTTTTCTTCCAGGAAGAAGGCACATGTTATTGCTATTAATTGTGCCTGATCTGAAAGACAGAGGGAGGACTCCAAAGGAACTGCTTTCTCTATCCACGAAGAGAAAGAATAACAAGCTACTAATTGGAGTTTATTAAGGGGCAAGATGCCCAGCAACCTCTTCAAAGAAGATTTGACACTGTGACCTTAAAAGAACGGGCATTTTTTTCGGTTTCTACAGTAAAAAAAAAATAAAAAATTGCAAAGTTAATTTTTTAATTTTAGTTTTGCAAAACCTTCTCTAATACTAAGAAGAGAAGAAGGAGAACAGCATGACTGAAAAGCTGTTGGCTTTGAGCAAAGAAGTGCCTACGGGTGAATTCTTTTTTGAAAGCAGTTTCTGTTTTCAAATTATTGATAGTATTTGCATTGTTTATTAATAGCTGAGCATTTGTCATTTCCATCACTGCTACCCTAACCAGACATAATATTTAATGACAGCTTAAAAACAATGCCCTCCTACTTACTAGGTTAGTTAATGAAGAAACTAGAACTGCTAGTTTCTCAGAGAAAGGTGAAAAAAAAAAGGAAAAATAAAAAAAGCTTCTTTGAGACATCCATTAGAAAGGAAAATACGGATGAAACTTGTCCCATCCTAAATGGATATTTAGGATTGTTTTGTACTCATTTAAGTTTTAAATCACACAATGGTTACAAAATGGTGTTAATCATTTAGTCAAAGATTTTTTCCTTTTTTCTTAGTTTATGTAGTAACGAAAAGATTTGGAAAAATGGTCCAAGGGGAAAAAGGAAAGTAGAAGGAAACAAATGGTAAATAATTAGATGATATCCATCTGAAGCTGAAGTCTTTAATCCCAGTCTAAATTTGAATAGGTCAGATTTATTGAATTGTCCTAATCAATTTTTCATGGAATAAATTGAATCAGTAGTCTTTAATGATTCCGTAAAGAGAGCACAAATAAAATTTGCCTTATAAGAAGGTGTCTTATTGGAAAAAAAGTAAATATATAGTTTAAATACATAAAAAGTATGCTTCTTCCTTCTCAGCTACCTCACAGCTTATGCATCTATCAAGTTTATTGTTCGATGACAATTAGTATTGAATTTAGTACCTGCATGTATTTTATGGCTGCATTCTGGTTTGTGGGGTTTTAGCTTTGCTTTGGTAAATAGTTTAACTTTGAAAGGTAGGGAAAGTGAACTATGGTATTGTACCATAGGGTACAACTTTCTCAAACAGCATGTGAATTGCTAAAGAAATATTGTAAGGCACTTACATAGTTATAGCATCAGCTCCTGTGCTGCCAGACTGCACATAAATGGCTTCTTGGGTCAGCACAGAGAGTTAGTCTTGCTGTAGACAAATATTTGTTTTGCATGTTTTTTACACATTCATTCATCTAATTTGGGTGGTACCACTTATATGTTTAAAATGCTGTTCCTTCACTTTGACTGGTGGTTTTCCTATGTGACTTCATGAGATGACATAAGCCTTCTCTGGAATTGGATTTATGTAATTTTTTTTTAAATAGCTCAAAAAAAAATTAAAGATTTTTCATAGGAAGTTTTACATTAAATTAATAGTTTTTACATGAAGCATACTGTTACTCATCCTTCAGCTAATGAAAATGAGAATTAATGAATAAAAGGTAATTTGTAGAAAGTAATACAAATACCATACCAAGGATGAATAATGACTAGTCACTGGTTTCCCTGGGTAAATAAAGAACTGCAGTTCATTCATACTCAATAGGTTTAAAGACCTCTTCTGTCTCTAGAAAGTTTCAGAAAGACACTTTTTCTCTCAGAAGTCCTATCACACCTTCTAAAATCTTTCCTCCACAAAGAAATCAATGTTCTCCCTACACTACGAATTAGCTGTCAAAATCATCTCCTCTCAAAAGCATCTTTTGTCTTAAATCTCCCTGTGGTAAAATAACTCTTTGAAAAACCTTGAAAAATTTTACCTGCAAAAGTATATTTTAAAGCAAAACTGGAGTTCCCAGAAACTGAGATCCCTGAGACCCTATTTCATAACTAAAAACACCGTATTTTTTTTATACTCTTATCTTTATTCACTTATATAATATGGATAGCTTATTGCACAATACGAAAGCATACAATATGTTAGTATTGCAGTTGCACTCTTTGAAAGCAGATGAAAGTGAAGTTGAATCCATTTTACAAGTAAATTTAATCATAAAGACCCTGCATTTTCATCTTCTGGCTTCAGATTATTTTTTCCTTTTCCTTTGCAGGCCTAATCCAAATAATTAATGAATGATTCTAATAGATAAAAGAAGCAAACAGATATGGGAAATATGATGGAAATCTATATTTATGTTTCGAATCCAGCTTTTCTAGCATATTTCAATGAGGTAGAAATGTGCTGATTCTGGATTGTCTGTAATGATGCATTACCATCTCCATTTACTCTTTGGGCAGTATGTGAAGGCTTTTATATTCAGAAAACTGATCAGTAAACCCAGTAGAAAAGAAATATTTTCTTTCTCTTTTCTAAGGGCATTTAAAGTCCTGTATGTTATTACTGATATTGGGCCTTCAAATAAAATATTTAGTCTCTTATCAATATTTTTGTCTTCATCTGTTTCATTTATACTTAATTTAGGGCTAAAATTGTAGGGGTTTTCTGACGTATATAAAAGTTATCTAAGTCTCTTACATGTGATACAAGTCTTCTGATACATTTGGCTTCATGTACTCTGTTTCTGGGGAACTTAAAACATTTTTTACAAAGGATGTACCTATTTAAATATCTATTGTTGTATATCAAATTTTAGTTACAAAGGAATGGTAATTAATTTTTTATATGAAGGTATTCTGAATAAAATTGGAATGTAAACTTTTTGAGAGCTAAAAATACTTATTTGTCAAATTAGGGTGACAAGTTAGACTGACACATAAGCCTTGGTATGATGACAGATCATAGAATTGAAAATGCAGAAGAACTTTGTACATGAAGAAGAAAATTTTGCACTGAAGAAAATCAGACACATCAAAAATTCCTTATAAAGCAACTCAAATTTGGCAATTAATGAAGCATTTTGTTGTTATTCACAAAGTTGGGCTTTTGCTTCTGTTTGTTGTCTCTTGATTAGGTACAGTTTATGCATTCAGCTTAAACTTCTTTCAGTTTAGAGAATGTGGCTCATGAGCCCCTAGATTACTTTTGTTTAGCTGCAATGTCCCTCAGGAGAACAGGCAGCGGGATTGACTCAGCAGTTAATGTGACAGCTGGTGGAAAAGGAGGTGCAAAAAGGCCTTGAGACACTCATCAAGATTGTGTAGGATTTACCCAGTCACACAAAGTTGGTGGTAATATCCCACAGGGCAGACAGAGATCCAGTTTAACCTCCTAAAAGAGGACACTGAAATCCAGGTGTCAAACTGTCAGACTTGGTAATAAGATGGGGGAAGGGAAATGGCAGCCCCAGCTGTGGCTGAGGAGCTGTGCTACTGGGTGAAGGAACTGGGGAAGGAGATGAGTAGATAAACAGGATCCTAATAGCGATCTTTCAGAAGCCAAAGCTTTCTTTTCCTACTGTTACATGTGAGGAGGTATAGACAAGAAATACCCTTGAATGAGCATAGGATGGTGATTCACAAGATGGGAAAGCCTGTGATTTCTAGCAGTGTAAGAAAGACTGGGTTGGACAGAGCCCTGGGTGATGTGGTTTAGCATGAGGCGTTCCTGCCCATGGCAGGGGACTTGGAACTTGACGACCTTAAGGTCCTTTCCAACCCTAACTATTCTATGATTCTGTGACTTTCTCTGCTGCCAGGTGTGCACTTACAAAATAGGAAGAGAGTCCTATAAATTCAGTGTCAAAAAGCTTCTCTCATTTTTTTCATTAATCATTCACTTACTTGAGTGTCCTGCCTGTCATAAATAAGATGGTTAACACATTAGAAAATGGGGATATTTCACTTAACTTAGTGTTGGTAGCAATTCTTACTTTTTACATAATGTATTAATTATTTTTCATTATTTATTATGCTTATATTATAATTATATAATTTTTATTATTTAATCTTCATGAAGATGAAATAATTGGTATTAGTACAGCTATGTGTGTAAGGTAAGCATTGAACATTGTCATGGGTAATGATGAAGCACTGATGATAAACCAAACAAAAGAAGGATACTAAGGACATGTTATCTTAATTAAGGTTAAGTAACAACTCAGTATCTTAACTAAGGTTAAGATATTAATGGCAAAAGTATTCTTAAATGCATGTTGTATCAGCTGATAAAACTGAGGCAGATATACAGATTATAAGTATGGTCGAAACAATTGTGAAGCGGAAGTGGAGATTTAAAGTCATAAAATAGACGAATGGGAGATTTCATGTCTCAACACTATTATTTACCAGGAAGGTCACAGAATTGCTGGGCAGTTCTATGAGTGCAGGAAAACAACCTGACAGTGAGGAAAAGGAAGATGCTGTGAAGAGATACTTGAGAAAGAATTGAAAAGCACAATTTAATTAATATAGCTAAAGAGGAAAGCTGAACAGAAACTAAGTATGAGATGAAGTTTTCTGGGCTAAAATATGAAAATGAAGTATACAGCTGTTTCTGAATAATTTTCTAGACAAAATAAATTCTGTACCTGAAGTTCTATAAAGGAAGTATGTTGGTGCTACATAATAAGATAGATAGGTAAAAAGAAATATAAAGCAATCTAAGAAACTGTGTGTGGAAGATAAATGGCACTGAAAAGGCTAGAGAGAATCCCCCACAGATTGTTCTTGGGCTCAATCTTACTTAATATTTTCATTTCCTTAATGACATTGGAACAAGTAATAAAAATGTGCTGATGACACATGATTGCATGCTGAAATATCAGTGTAAGTAATGCATGGGATGGTGCTAAGAGAGTGAAAGTTATAATTGGAATGAAATGCAATAATACAAAGTAGATCATGAATTTAAGGATTAATTACAAGGTTATTGTGTATAAGGTGAAAAACTATAAGAAAAAGCCTTTAATTTCTTTTAGTTCATCACAGGATACCTGTGAATAATGATTTTGTCACCATGAAAAGAAGACCAAGAGGTGTATTAAGCATATTTGTGTGAAAGATAAAGAAATCTTAGTATTTTGGTTTCTGCTCCGTACAGAATTCTGAAGGAAAAAAATGCAGAGAATATACCCTACAAGGTTAAGGTAAGGGAAGACTGTACAGTACAAGAGGAGGTCAAAAGAGGGGCTAGTTTGATACAGTTACATAATGTCTTCAATGCATGTAAGAACATTTGTATTTCCATACATCAGTGCAGATGAAAATATGAAGAAAAAATACTGATTAGCATGGAAATATGAGGTAAAAATGTGAATTAGGATCGATGTTAGAGCAAATTTTGACTATTAGTGAGTTCATAGAACAACCTAGTAGGTTGTTAATATGGTTAGGCGGTTATGATAAGGATTAGATAGAAGGGTTTTTTTTTTTTTTTTCACATCAGGGAACACAGCATAATGAATTAGGATCTATGGCTCTTTGTGTACTTCTACCTTTTATTAAAAAAACAGGAAATCCACACAATAATTGCAGAACTGATTTTTGTACCTTTTAAAATTATGAAACATAGTATGAAACCCAATTATGCAACATACATACAAATGCTCACACAGATTATTTGAAATATAAAAAGATAGGTGAGAAAGAGTATAACAGTAACTCAGTTCACAGATGTTGCAACTTGTACGCAATTCTTTGCCAGATTCCTCCCCAGCTTTTGCAGTTTGACTTGTATTCTTGTTCCTACTGCCAAAAGATCAGATTCTAGCACAGCAGAGCACAATTTTTCTTGTGATATGTGTCTAGTGTTTTGGTTGGTTTAGCTTTTCTTTCTGTTTTTTTTGTTTGTTTGTTTATTTGTTGGTTTTATTTCTTTTTTGTTTGTTTGTCCGTGGTATTTGTTTTGGTTTATTTTTTAACAGAATAAGATACATGTGTATTTTGAAGTTACTTTCAACATCAAATCACTTCTTGAGAACGTTCACTTATTTTAAATGGAGAGCTACTGTATTGTGAGCTTCGCAATACGATAAATTGAATTGTTATTTTGAGCTTAAGCACTAAAACTGAAGGCAGGTTTTCTAGAAAATTGCTCTACTCTTCTAAATACAACCCACCTGCCTACTGTTGCTCAGAGAAACATAGTTGCTTATCTATCAGATTGTTTGAGTCAGGTAGGAAAATGCATGACTCAGAATCATGACTTTGCACACCCCACTGTCTAAACAGCTGAACAATGAACTACAGCTTTCACATTCTATGTCAGTTTTAAAATTCACCTACTTTGCATTCATGAGCCACAGTATATTATGGAGTTACTTAACTCAAATATGTCCATAACAAAAGATCACATTCCAATAGAATTCTAAGCATAATTCAACAAAGGATTTTGTAATATGGCATAGTCACTTGGATATAAGATACCAATGCTTTTAGATACTGTCACTCTCTTTCTACTCAAACAGAACTTTATCTAAAGTTAGTCACTTGGATCAGCCTCCATATTTATGAGTATGATAGACTGCCCCATAAATATAATGGCTCTGATTTTTGTTAGTGGTGCTTTTTTTAAAACAAAGGTCATTTATTTTTTTTCCCTCATATGGCATATTCCTCATCAATAGAGTAGTAAAGTGTATGAGAAATGGTGGTATAATAAAAGCAAAAGTATACTTCTATCCCACTGTCAAACAACACATGCCAGCTATGAACACTGCTAGACCAGTTTATGAGTAAAAACAATATGCATTCTCTCAAAACTAGGGTTTTCTTTTTTTTTTCACCAATTTTACTTAACCTCGTCTAAAGCTCTGTGTATAGTTGAATCATTGTTAAGATTTTTATTTTTTTTTTTGTGCAAAATACACTTGGAATTGTTTTAACATTTGTATAATTCTTGCCTTGGTGTTTGTTTGTTTTTTTTTTTTCACAGTGCTGGCAGAACAAAATTGTCAGTGACACCCAGTATTTCCAGTTTTGTATTACTGTCCCTAATGAGAAGAGAGGTGGGGAGGGGAGGGGAGGGGAGGAGAGGAGAGGAGAGGGAAAGGCAGAGAGGAGAGAAGAGGAGAGGAGAGGAAAAACGTTAGAAAAAAAATAAAAAAAGAGAGAAAAAATAGAGAGCAAAGGAGAGGAAAAAGGCAAGGCAGATTAAAGCAAGTCAAGGCAATTTCCAAATATTCCCATTAGTTCTTTCTTTGACCCTCCTATATGTGACAATTCATAAGGGAGATTGGATGATTACTGGAGACACCACTTTAGAGATGTAAATCAACACACTGATTTGCATCTGGCAATGAACTGGAAAAACTTTCGAAGAACGGTGAAGATGTGTAAACAAGCTTATCTGAAACTGTGAAGGGGATTTTGGGATGTCATAAGACTCACACATTATAACAGTAAGTTTAGACCTGTGCAATTTTGAAAAAATTAATAGAGAGAATCTCTATCTTTCAACAAACAGTTTAAACAGTAGACCAGTTAGTACCATGTCGTGATTATGGCATAAAAATTAACCTCTGGTTTGTGGTTGAATGTGTTAAAAAGCTAAGCGGAAATATTTTGTTACAGTGTTACTGAAAGCAAAGAGAAACAATGCAGGAATGCAGTCTTTAGTTTGTGTTGGCACAATTATGTGGAGAAAGGTGATCAAAGAGTTGAAGCTCTGCAAACTCCTCAGCACATAATTCACAATGTTGTGGCATTTGCCTGGCTTAATACTTAAACACATATTTAGGATCTTATTTAAATGAAATCATTGACTTTGCCTTTTTGCCAAGCATAGGCTGAAAACCCAATAGTAGCATGATACCCAGGTTTGATTTGGAGCCATGTGAAGTTTTGACTTTTTAGGTTTGGGTTGGCTCCAAATACCAGCATCCAGTATGAATGAATATCCCTGATATTGCACACCCTTTTATAGCGAAAATACAGAAGAAGGTGATCAAAGACCCTTTCAAAGCAACTCCCAGCCCACCACATTGTTTTTCTAACACAGAGAGATTACATTGAGCTGAAATAGTTCCTTTGAAACAAAAATAGTTCTACTAATGATGATAGGGAGAACAGAAGTGGGCATAGAGGGAACCAGACAGGTGAAAGGATTCAGACAGGTTCTGAAACTGACAATTTTAAGTCTAGGCTAGGATTATAGAAAATGAATTATTGAACTGAATTGTAGAACTAATTTAGATGGACTATCAGTGGCTTTTAAACAAAGATTTTCCATAGGAAATAAGAAGACACAATCAGAGGTAAAATATCCATTGCAAATTGAGTTTTACAGTTCATCATTTATGAAGAGAAGCATACTTTCAGAAAAAAACTAAATATTTGATGATTTTCCAGTTTGAGAAACAGAATGATATCATGGCAAAGGAATATATATATATATATATTAAAAAAAAGGAGATGACAGACCAGAGCTGCCATGTTTTAACAAAGTCATTTCAATTGAGCAAATCAAGGAAAATTCAAAACTGATAAAAATGAAGAATATATGAATATATATATATTTCTCTTGATTGGTATTTAGGTTGTGGAATGCATTGCTGTTGACTGAGGAAATAGAAGCTTTGCAGGATTTAAAACATGATTGTTGGATAAAAAAAGATATGTAGAGTAATATTTTGGAAACATAGTGCTTCTGAGCACAAGTCCTTCTCTGAATTCTAAAATGAAAAAAAAGAGACAATTGTGTTGAAAGACACTGGAAATAAACTGCATATCTAATGGTTGGAGATTAAGCATGTTCCCATGTTGAAACTACGTATTACAAGTGGCAAGGTCCCTGGCCTTTGTGGTACAGAAAATTTTGAGTGGATGTCTGTTGATTTTTGGTTCTCCTTTACTTCTGACCTGATTGGATTTGAACTTTCTTCTCCCCAGGTGTGCAAGTGAATACTTTTTCAGGAGTACCGAGGGAACTGAGAAAAGAATATACACATGGAAAGCACAAAAAGTAATTGTGTCTACATACATATTTTTGTAAAGTTAGCTTAATCAGCAGTTGGGCAAGATCTTTTTGGTATAGCCCTAAAGGATATACGATATATAAATTGCAGTACTGACTGACTGTACAGACCTTTAAAGAACAAATCCTGTTTTTCTAAACCTGAAAAAGGAAACAAATTATCTACTGTTGGTCTGCACCAAGGAAAACAAATGACAGTGGTCTATAAAAAATCAGAAATAATTTCTTGGGAATATTATTCAGCTTTCTTGTCATTAGCTAATAATACAAACAATCTAACTTTTCTTCAATTTCCTTCTGTAGCATGTGTTTTGATGTAAAAGTAGAAAGGAAATCTTCCAGCAGCTTCTAGATTGAGATGTTTGGAGAGGTGTAGAGATACAGTTTAACAGTAGTGACTTAATGAGCATTGATATCCCATTGGAAATTGATCTTATTTGTCCACACCTGAGGTTCATTTGAAAATTCTACTGGAATTGTCTTTCCTTGGTGCCACTAGCGTGTCAACAAATGTCTCTGTAAATGTAACAATTGCAGTTTGTAAATTGGTGGATGATAGAAATAATGATTGTTTCCTGTTTCAAGTAGAAAGCATACATGGTTTTGTTTGTTCAAGGGTATTTTACAAGCTCCAGGTGCTCTATAGAATCACCTGAGTTATAACTGCAAATGATAGTGATGGAAAATATTAACAAATTTAAGCAGCTAATAAATCAAAGAAACAAACTAACACTCCTCAAACTGCCAAAAAGGCCTGGCTAAGTATTTTTTTTTCCCCTTGTCCAGGAAGTCAAGTGGTTTACAAATAATGAATGAGTCGGTAACTGGTTTTAAGCCTATTGAATTAATCTGGACTGCAATCCATTTTATGTTAAGGGGGGGGGGGAAATAGCAGATATGATCTGTTTTTGGAATGTAACTGGTCCTAATCATGCAAAATTTTTTATAGTCTTACTGACTTACATAACACTACAGCTGATCCTTAAAGCTGTTTAGAATTTGTTTTGAAGCATTAAAGAAAATCATAACAGGTTGTCAAATTAAGAAAGAGAATAATAATTTCCATTTGATGGTAGTTTTATGCTAAAAGTATACTTCCAAAATTTTAAATCTGATGTATTTTATATTTGTATTTTAAAGCCTGCTACACCAATGAGATAGAATCATCAAGCAAATCAATTGTACATGCCATGTCGCAATAAGGAACTGACAGCTCAGAACACATGCTTTCTGTACTTAAAGCAATATTTCCATACATGTCAAAGATTCTTTAAAATAATCATAGAATCATAAAATAGTTAGGGTTGGAAAGGACCTGAAGATCATCTAGTTCCAACCCCCCTGCCATGGGCAGGGATACCTCACACAAAAACATATCACCTAACGCTTCATCCAACCTGGCCTTGAACACTGCCAGGGATGGAGCATTCACAGCCTCCCTGGGCAACTCATTCCAGTGCCTCTCCACCCTAACTGGAAAGAATTTCTTCCTTATATCCAGTCTAAATCTCTGCTGTTTCAGCTTCAACTTGTTACCCCTTGTCCTGTCACTACAGTCCCTAATGAATAGTCCCTCACCAGCATCCCTAGAGGCCCCCTTCGGATACTGGAAGGCTGCTATGAGGTCTCCACACAGCCTTCTCTTCTCCAGGCTGAACAGCCCCAACTTTCTCAGCCTGTCTTCATATGGAAGGTGCTCCAGTCCCCTGATCATCCTCGTGGCCCTCCTCTGGACTTGTTCTAACAGTACCGTGTCCTTTTTCTGTTGAGGACACCAGAACTGCACACAATACTCCAAGTGAGGTCTGACAAGAGCAGAGTAGAGGGGCAGGATCACCGCCTTTGACCTGCTGGTCACTCTGTTTTTGATGCAGCCCAGAATACAGTTTGCTTTCTGGGCTGTAAGCGCACACTGCTGGCTCATGTTGATTTTGTCATCAACCAACACCCCCAAGTCCTTCTCTGCAGGGCTGCCCTGAATTTCTTCTTTGCCCAACCTGTAGCTGTGCCTGGGATTGCTCCGACCCAGGTGTAGGACCTTGCACTTGTCATGGTTAAACTTCATAAGGTTGGCATCAGCCCACCTCACAAGCGTGTCAAGGTCCCTCTGGATGGCATTCCTTCCCTCCAGCGTATCAACCAAACCACACAGCTTGGTGTCATTGGCAAACTTGCTGAGGGTGCACTCAATCCCACTGTCCATGTCACCAACAAAGATGTTGAACAAGACTAGTCCCAATGCCGATCCCTGAGGGACACCACTCGTTACTGGTCTCCAGCCGGACATTGAACCGTTGACTGCAACTCTTTGCGTGCGGCCATCCAGACAGTTCTTTATCCACCGAATGGTCCACCTGTCAGATTGATGTCTCTCCAATTTAGAGACAAGGATGTCATGTGGGACAGTGTCGAATGCTTTACACAAGTCCAGATATATGACATCAACTGCTTCACCCCTGTCAATCAGTTCTGTAGCCCCGTCATAGAAGGCCACCAAATTGGTCAGGCAGGATTTCCACCTACTGAAGCCATGCTGGCTGTGACCAAGCACCTTGTTGTTTTTCATGTGCCCTAGCATGCCTTCCAGGAGAATCTGCTCCAGGATTTTGCTAGGCACAGAGGTGAGACTGACTGGTGTGTAATTCTCTGAGTCATCCATTTTCCCCTTTTTGAAAAGGGGGGTTATATTTCCCTTTTCCCAGTCATCAGGAGCTTCACCGGCCTGCCATGATTTTTCAAATATGATGGCCAGTGGCTTTGCAAGTTCATTTGCCAGCTCCTTCAGGTCCTGTGAATGGATTTCATCAGGTCCCATGGACTTGTGTGCGTTCAGGTTCTTAAGGTGGTCTTGAAAAACAAGTGCAATATTCAGAGTACTTAATTGTTCAGTTAGCTTGAACTATCTAGCTTGGCTTATCATGAGATTCAAGTTTTGAGTGGATGTGTTGAAGATTAAGCACAGTTTAATTTGAGAACAATTTAATAGAAAATTACAGATTGGGCAAGGTAGCTGTGCTTATTTACCTTTTACTCACATAGCAATGACATTTGACAAATTCCCCAACTGATGGAAAATCTCAGGTGGTGTTTTCATCATCATGTTAAACAGGAGAGCATTGACTGGAAAAGAGGGAATGCAGGAGATCAGTTTTATTATGATATTCATATTTTAATACAAGTCCATTACTAAGTTTGCAGTGGGTATCCATAATAGCCTGAAATGTACCTTGAGTGTGTTCCATGCTGTATGCAGGCATGGTATGATGACTAAATGCATATTATGTATCACCTGCTTTTTCTGTTCCTCATGTTACATGGCTCTATCAGCCACAGATGTCTGTGGCTGCTCTCGTTTTATCGCTACCACTTTTTACCAAGGCTTTGCTGCTGGTCATTTGTATTAAGAACTCTTAGATTTTGTTCAGTGTAATCTTTCCATCTTTCCTAGTCGGCCACAAAGCTGAACCTCTTAAAAATAGCTTTCTGAGTGTTTTTTTTTATGGAGTCTGACTTCCATCACATAACTTCATATCTTATGCACTCAAATTATTGGGATTGTTTTTGTATTTATGATACACTGTTAGCATTGTATTTGGCTGGATGCCCAATTGAAAGCACTTGATCCAGTGTGTATTTTATTCTCTTCCTGTCTGTTCTATCTGAGGAGTAAACTGATATAACAGTTGGAGTTTTATAAGCCTTAATGAGGAAAGAGATGCTGCAATTATGCTTATATTCCATAAAGTCACTCTTTTTAAATTTGGCCATAATACTGTCTCCCTCTATTTCTTTGGATTTTTTTCAAACCTCTTAACCAACAGGACAATTTGGTAACATCTTTGTCTTAGTGGATCTCCACCTGTTTTTAATACTTCCAAGGAACACTGCCAGCCCCTTCTGCTTCTTTTTTCCTGAATATTCTTGCTGCTTTTTTAATTTTCTCTTTTTTTAATGGATTTCTTCCACAAGTGAGCCAACTGTCTTGAAAAGATGTTTGTTAGTCACTTCTACCATGATCTCTTTCAAAGAAACATTAGGCATCAATATTTCCTGTCATTTTCTCAGATTTCTCAGGCAGAATATAGATATAAAACTGTCATGGTTTAAGCTCAGCTGTAAATTGCACAGCCGCTCTCTCACTCTTCCCTCCTTTCCTTTCCATGCTCCCAGAGGGAAGGGGAGGAGAATTGAAAGAATGTAACTCCCATAGGTTGAGATAAGAACAGTCCAGTAACTAAGGTATAACAGAAACCACTGCTGCTGCCACCAATAATAATAATGATAAAGGAAATAACAAGGGAATACAATACCACCCACCGACCGATACCTAGCCCAACCCAGCAGTGAACTAGCTCTTAGAGGTAACTCTCAGTTTACATGCTGGGCATGACGTCCTGTGGTATGGAATAACTTTTTGGTTAGTTTGGGTGAGGTGTCCTATCTCTGCTTTGTCCTGGCTTCCCCTCCTCCCTGGCAGAGCATGAGACTCAGAAAGTCCTTGGTCAGACTAAACATTTGAGCAGTAACTAAAAACATCGGTGTTAACAGCATTGTTCCCAGGCTGAAAGTCAAAAACACAGCACTGCACCAGCTGCTAAGGACTAAAAATGACTGCTACTGCTGAACCCAGGAGAGTATCCACCCCTTAATTCCGTATCATTCAGACATCCTCAGATCCCACATTTTTGATATACCATCATTCTTACATATATATATGTATATATATATGTATGTATGTAATATATACATATATATATGTGTGTGTATATATATATATGTACATCCACAGAAAGAGAAAGATCATTCCTTAGTGCATGGACCAATTCCTATAAAGCTGCTGAGTCTATCTGGTCCATCTCTTGTAACAGTCTTTCAGAGCAGGAGAGGCTGTGCGCAGTGTTCACACTTGTGACTAACCTTGGCAATAATGTCCATTAATAAGTCCACCCCTCAGTCATGAGTCTGTCTCTATGTTGCATCTCTGCCCTCCTGAGGTGTCATGGGTCCACCAGGCTCAAAATAATTCACCCTCCCCTTCAGCAGTTTCTGCAACTTGTTGTCGGGGACTCCACACATCTGCCTTCCATCTCGGACACTTCCAAACAAAAAAGTGAATCTGTAAGTACTACCACTTTAAAAGATAATAATCTTATTTCCTAAGGCCAGAATTCCTGTCTACTGCAGCAATATGTATCTGGCTAACTTCTTAGCAAAAAATTCCAAGGTAGCTAATATTTATTACATTTTTTGACATTTCAAGGATATAGTTAAAAGGGGGAGTCTGAGAACATTTCTCCATCCTGGTTTGGTGTATGTGTGCCGTGGCCAAGTTCTTATTGCATATTGGGATGAGACTTGGATTTTGGGATGTGTTCTCTCCCTATAACTTGTTTTCCACTGGGAGGCAACTCAGGTATGTAGACACAACAGATACCTCTTCAAGTTGCATCACCTCCCAAACCCGGAGTGAGTTTTCCACAGATCTTGGAGCTGCCATAATTTTTTGAAACAGCCAGCATCCATTAAGATAAATTGTGTATTCCATATACATTACTTTCTGCACTCCATTTTAAAAATAGGGTAATTGCCATTAATAGCAGCAAAATAACCAAGTAACATATACATCAGGGAACATATTTTGTAAGTGCAGGTTGAAACTTTCTGAAAAGACCTGTAGAAGTTAGTAATTCCCTCCAATGAAATAACATATGATCATCCAATTTACCCATGAAAGTCACATTCCAAATGTTTACTTTGTGATGTGAAGAAAAAAATCATCTGTGATGTTTTCTGTTAATGCAAATGTGGAATTTTGTATGAAGTTTTTTGAATATTCTGCTTTCTGATGTATAAAGCTTTTAAATAGAAATTATTGATTATGTAAAGGTTTCTTTTTAACATGAATGCAAAAATTTTTATGCACAAAAATAGTATCTATATACAAGAATGGCATTTATAAACAAAACTCCACAAACCTAAAGTATGTATGTGTCTGGAGCTTGTGTTTTCATATCAGGTACTTATAACTAGAAGGCTCAGCACTGGTAGAGTACATAAAGAAGTCTCTCTAAAGCATGCTAAAGAACTGGGAATGGTTTTAAAAAGATAATGACAGATTACTTGATTTTTAATTCATTTTTATATAACTTATTAGGTATTGAAAAGTGTTAGTATTAAAAATGTTAGTGTAACTTGGCTATTTATTGTTCAAAACTCTATCACCAAGCATGTTCAGGCCTTTAATATATGTGATTATTCACTAACGATTTTTTTACTGCCTGAAAGAATTTTACCTAAATAGTCACAAAAGTAAAGGGCAAGACTCGTAATTACATAAAGAAATAAGGCAATACATATTTTTTATTTGAACACATAAGTTGAAGTTGCATAAAGTTAAACAATTGATTTTCTTACAAAAAATGTGAGTTTTTCAGGAGAAAAAGAGATAATGTACATGGTATTAAATTTAGGATTATTCTGATAAGTCATTATTAGTGAAGTTCCGAAATAAATTTAATCAACAAGAAAAAAAGGGAGCATATGTGAATTAGCTCTCTTTTAAATTCATCTGATTGATTTAAGTACTGTCACAGCAAAACCATTATTCCATCACACAGAATGATATTTTGTCTCCTTTGATTCCGATTGTGAGGAAGTGAACAACGGTGGGAACTCTGTCAGTTGTGTATACATATGACTGTGACTCAATCAATAAGTTGTTTTAACCGTACTGTTTGGGTTTGATTATTTGTGTATGCTTCAATCTTCCACTGCTGCATTGTAAAAAGATGCAGTATAAGTGCTTTTGTTATAAATTGCAGTCCTCCACACTGTTAGATAACCAGTTTTCTTTCTCTCCACCTTCAAAATGTCAAAAAAAAATGGAGGCAAAAATAAAACCTTCAGCTCAGTCCTGCTGGTTGTATGATTTATAAACTCATTTAACAAGTATGATTTAGCTGTATCTGCTGAAAGATCCCCACCCTAGCCCAAAGACATTACTGTCAGCTTAAAACTCTGGCAGTATATAAACTACATGGATATAGTCACAACTTGTTGTCCCAGACCTTATTAATCCTCAAGCTATTTGAATTTAAAAGCTGCTTTTGACAAGGAATCCACTGTAAATCTGCACTCTCTGAATTTCCACTGACACTTCAGGGTGACATTTTTTTTTTTATTTTAAAGAAGTCTCTCTGTTCTAGATTAATCTCATTACCTGTTATGCAGGCATTATTTTGTCCAAACCAAATATGTATCTTACTACAAATTATTGTGTCATTGTTCTGCCAAAGCCATCATCCATAAGGGATTTTCCTAGTGAGCCAGTATCAAAATATAGACAAGATTACCATAATTTTAGAATTGGCATCTTGAAAGCCTCAGGGGTCTTTTGTATTAAGCCTCTTTGTTTTGCAAAGCTGCCAGCATGAAGTTATGAATGACATTAACAATTTGTATCCCTTGCAAAATAAAAAAATCACTTGATTGTTTTCAGAGTAAACTTGTTGCACTGCAGCTTATACTGGCTTCTTTCTCTCTTACTGTCATTTGCTTTTGTATTTACTGGCATTATATCCCAGCAGAAAAAGAGGACATTTCAAAACTACTTAAGAAGTAAAACTAATCAGATTTTGCCTCAGAAACATTAAAAAATATCATGCCTCAGAAAGAGCCCTTTAAGCAAGCATCTTACCTTCCCACTCCCCAGAATGTATCTATGTATGTATGTAACTTTAAATACATACTTAGTCCAATTTTTTTTTAATGGGCCTATTTTGTATTTCATATTATTTTAAATAATTTTGCTGGATTGGGGTCACACAATGATAAAATACTATTATCCTTCAATAAGAACAGATACTTGCTTTTAACTGTACATGCAGTGGACCACAAAGTGCTTCATTTTTTATGTTTCCTGATCTGTAGCTGGCATGTGATGTTATATATGATAATGAAACACAGGTGTTTATTTATTTAATAATGAGAAGTTGTATAACACAAGTGTTTCTTCCATAAGACAACAAGAAACACTAAAAAACCCAGGAGGTAGTCAAAGCTACCTAGGAAGAATAAGTTTGTTTTTAAAAAAAGGGTTAAAAATGAGACAAGAGACAAGTCAGAGAACAGTTACAGAAGCTACTGACAGATTTTTTTCTGATACATAAAAAGATAGTTTGGGCTGCCAACTTTTAAATTCCAGGTAAGAAATTCAAGTACTGTTTTGAGGTTAGGACTATGTCATACAACTCAGAGAAGAATTTGGTAGGCATCAACGTTGTTGGAAGATCTCTTATGCATTGTCAGTGTTTCTCTTTCTTCAGGTTGCTGACATAAGATGTGTATCTTTCAGCCATATGAAGACTTCAATTTGAGCTCACTTGATCATCCCTTCTACTACAACAAATAACAGCATATGAAAAGTGAGTTGTGAGGTGATACCAAGTCAATTGCTTCTCAAACAATATCCAGTCCCCTGTCTCTATTGTATTTGCTTTATTCCAACTATCACTCAGAACTGGTAAATGACATTACATTTGCTCTCACAATAGAGACAGATGGATTACCATAGAGGAATGCATGCAGCTACCTAATAGAGACAATATGATTACTAGTAATGTAATGATTCATATGCTATGGCCTTCAACAGCTGCTTTGCAGAAAGCAAAATCAAAACATACCATGGTTCTACATAAGTGAGGTATAGAGAATAAAGAGGTAAATTTTTCAGCATTAGGGTTTGTAAGAACTCAGTAAATTGTGAGAAGACTAAATTAGTTATAGGTCTTAACTTATTCAAAAGATGTGCAAGAGTGACAGCAAAGGAAGCATAAAAGGAGAGAAATCATTAATTTTATGGCTGAGAACCATTACAGTTCTCTTCTAAAGAAGGAAGAAAGCAAATAAACATAGATTGCCTTTGTTTGCCAGAAGAAATGATCAGTCTTCCTCCAGCTATACAAATATTGTTCAGTAACTGAAATAGCAAGAACATTGCAGCAATCCAAATGTTTCCTTTATATACACAAAGAGGTTCTGAGTGTTGCAGAGGCTGCAGTGTCCACTAGGTTGAAAACTGAGTTCAACCTCTATCCCTGGCTTTCGTGCACTGTGAAGAAATGCTTAATGAAGTCAGTGTTTCAGGTATGAAGACATTTTGAATTCTGATACAGTCATTGGGTTTGGTTGTCTAGGTATTCTCAGCCACTGACTAAAGTCCACATTCATGTCATTCTTCCAAAAGTAAATGTAACTTTTCAAAATCTTTCATAATAAGAAATATTATGGTATTTATTAAGTATTTACAACATTAAATATGTGTTTGCTTCTACTTCATATCAAGAATATATGATAAAGTAATTAAAAGCATATAATTTTTATGTTTTTATTTGATCACTCTATGAATTAGATATACTTCTGTTTTGTCTCAGTGAAAAGTCATATAATTTACAGCTATATGTTATGGATCTGAAAATATATGTGTAGCTTTGATGAAAAATCTGTCTAGCTCTTCTGTCACATATCAAAAGGTGCTATGTATTAAAATTTCAGACTTCAATGTAGCTAATCCTTCTTCAGAAGTCTTTTGAGATTAACAAATAAATAAACCCGATTTAAAATTATCTAAGATTATGTCATTAACTTACAGGACCTGAAACATAGTGAGAACCAGATTTTTAAAAGATGATCTTTTAATAAGTATAATTATTTTCTTAACAATAAAACTGATTTTTTTTAAATAGAATTACTTGGCAACAATATTAGAAATTAAAATTCTCTGAAAGGTATTTCTAAAACAATATACAAGTTATACTTTACAGCATGGATAGAAATATCAGCATGCATCATGGATACAGTGTTGGTGGTACAGTGGTGAGCATAGCTGCCTTCCAAGCAGTTTACTCTGGTCCATTTCCCAGCCAACGCACCAAGTGAGGCACTGCACATGGCAGTTTGCCATTCTTTTGGATGTGAAGGCAATCTGGCTATGACATCTGTCACCTCATTGATCACCATGGTTGATTTGCCTGATGTGGCTGGCTAGGTAGGAATCCCCTTCCTCCTTTACTGCTCCACGTGCATTCCTCCTGAAGCTGCATGCTCAGTCAAAGAGGATGATCTTCCCCATACAGGCTGTACCGTTCATTGGTCACAGGTATATGGTAGCTGCACTCCCCTGCTGGAATGTCCAAACAAGCTCAAGGTCCAGCTGCAGGAGAACATAGGGTAGTCATCTTCAAGACACATCCAAGTGAGGTGCTGCACGTGGCAGTTTGCCATTCTTCAATGATCTATTGCAGGCTGGATGCCGGGAATGCACCTGTAGATACAGATGAAGTTGAATGTACATGAACCATGTGGCGGAAATTTACAGTGTGAGGCATATGTAATACAATTGATCAGCTAAAGGCAGCATGTTTCATTTTCTGGAAAGTAAGTCTAAAGATGCCAAAGCTTGGAGTAATAGTTTGGTTATTCAGAAGGTAATGGCAAAATTATTTCTGGATTCAGTAAAGGTTGTTTCTTTGCTTTATGCTGAAATCTTCTCATGTTTCATTACACTCTATTCATCTTCCCTGTCCATGGGGTCAACACAGCAATGCACTTTTTGTAGGAAGACATTTGTTATTCAACTGAAAATAATTTTGAAATGTGCAGCATCAATTTATAAAAGTTTAATATAATAATATTAATATTGATTGATTCAATGTACCTACTGAATAGACTGTCATTGATTCCACAGAGAATTTTCTCAGCAAATACGAAATATGTAATTCCTGGAAAACTGTATCAACACTGGAGAATCTGGGGATACAAAACACTGTGAGAGTGAAACAGATGTACCCCCTACATGTTATAGCTTCATGTGTCTCAGCAAGCAGGCTGAAGGAGGAATGTGTCACTGACTCAGTAGTGAAAAGCACTATCTCACACCACTAGTATTCTGTCTGGAGATAGATGCTTTGTAAAACACCTGACATACAGACTAAGAGAAGGCATGCAAGTCATACAATTTGATTTTCTATGTGATGGGTGGGCAGTACATTTTCTTTGTTGGTCTTATGTCTGAATATTATGACTCATTATGAAAAGAGGAAGTGGAAACAGTAGTAGCGTCTTGGGAAAGGGAGGTGGGATGTCTCCTGCTCTTAGAAGCTGCCGTGTGTGGTGGAGGGAGGGACTGTCCTAATCTGCAAGGTGGGACAGGCAACTGAAGAGACACTGGAGCCTCAGACAGGAGAAAGGTTGCAGCATCATGTTTCCAAAATGATGGAACATAAAACTTGGGAACCATAGGGGGGATAACAGAGTTTCTTCAAACTAGTAAGCCATTGGAATGACTTTAAGTAAATCTGGGTGAAAGAATGTGTTTTAAAAAGACACAATTCTGAGAAGATTGGTTTATACTTTTTTTTTTATTTCTATACCTTTTTACCTATGAATTTTTAATTTATTCTTCTGAAAAAAGTTAGTTCTTCCAGATTACATCTTAATAAAAACTGTGTGGCTTTTTTTAGTCTTTCTACCTTTGATATTTCAGAAATAAGGAAAAGAACAAGGCAGATTTCTTCAGGCTCTTCCTAATTCTGAGTCTCATAATATTCTGTGCTGTCCAATATGATTGTTGAGTCTTCTTGTTTATTTCTTTATTTGTAGTATTTCAAACAAAGCTATAAAATGACTTTTGAATTTTAAGCTCATTACTACTTTTCAGATAATGTGAAATATTGAATATGATAAAACCCTAAAAATTTTGTTTTCAGTTCCTTAACAGTTGGGAAATCAGATTTGAAAAGTTGGCATATGCTATATAATTTTGCATGAATAAAGGTGGCTTAAATATAGCCTTAGGTGACTACATATAAGACTTTCTTGCTTTTACTGTTACAAAGATTCTGCACTTCCTGTTACAGTTATTTCTTTAAATTCAGAACACTATGAGGGTTTGTTTTTTTTTTAAATAATACTTTAAGGTGTTATAAGATTCATTTCTTCTGTTTCATCTCCTCCTAGATTATTCAGCATTTCCTCTCTACCTTCTATTTTTTCAGTGTGTTCGTTTAGTCAGTTTTACGTAAGTGCAAATTAGCAGGTGCCCTATACATACTTTTCTTAGTCACTTAAGGTACCTAAACCTTGAAACACTAGGCTAGACCCACTTCCTTTTCCAGTTTACTTGGAGATAACACACTTTAATCCAAAACCTTCTACCTTTCAAGAGATCACCTTCAGGGGTTTCTGCTCCTCCAAGCTCAAATCTAAGCCATAACCATAAGTTTCAATTGTAGTTTAATTCCTCTCTGCATTTCATTACCTGGGATATATAGAGATTCTGTCATGATCAAACTGAAAAAAGACTGAGATGAGCTCCAGCTTAACTGTTCTTCTTAGTTAAGATAGATGCTCAAATGAGGAACATGAATTTATTTTCTGTCATATAGAAGAAAAATGTCTAGAGTGGTCCAGCCTTACCATGCTACATACAAAGGAAGAACTACTGGTAAAATAAGTAATTCCCATTTCTGTTAGCACCTAAAGTGTTCAAAACCACATTGTCATTATGAATTCTTCCTATTAAGGAAGAGAATTTTGTTACCCCGCTATGGCTCATAACAAAGCTTTCCAGTCTCTATTAAGTCTTTTACGATTTTTTTTTCTTCAGTCAGATGTAACTTATTAATGCCTTTCTTCAAAGCTTAAGCTTATTTCACATAGGAGAACTTACTACATCATCTTGCACTGATCAACAGGATATCCTGATTTCTGGAGTGAAAAGTCACAGACTTGAATAGCTTTCGCCTGGCAGTATGAGATTATATTATCCTGATAATGCAGCACTCCATATTACTGCTGTCTGGCAAGATGGTAACGAGTGACCGAGGCTCTACCGTAAAAGCTGATACAAGATCATTCCTTTGAATATTTGAGGAGATAGGTAATTTTCTAAAGCACCATTTTAATATTTATTTTTGCTATTGGGAAATATATTAACATTTTGGTAGGCAATTTCGCTGCTATACTGTGTGTATAAGCAAGTATTTATTGTATTGCTATGTATCCAATGATGAATATGTGACAGCACAAATTTGTTAATGTTTTTTACTGATTCAGTTTGTTCTTGTTACGTTTCTTTAAATCAGTAACAAATCCCCTGCCATTTTAAGAACTTTCCTGCAGCAAGGTAAACATGGATGAAACATGGCATGCAACGAAACTAGCAAACATATTTGAGCTTTTTCAGAGTTTCAATAACAATCTGAGTAGAACTGAGGTTGCAGAACATATCTACATACCCACCAAGTATTCACCTCAGCAAGGCCCAGACACTGCTATTTTTATCTGTGGGAAAATGTGTCAGCCTACCCTCTAGAAAACCTCACAATTTCAGTTCAGCCTGGTCAAGCTCAATACAAAATATTTTCAAAAATTGAAGTAAAAAATCCCACAATATTAATTCCATAAGATTACAAGAAAGGGAGAGGATGTCATTCTTCCTATGTTTTTAAATATGTTGTTACCCATCCTTGCTTTACATCAATGAGATGATAATGGCGCTTAGGCATAATTGCTCTGTAAATGACAACAGATGTTTAGAAGTCTTAAAACAATGTAGAAAAACCTGGTAGAGGGAAATTAAGGTGCAGTTGGAACTGGTATCTAAAATGTGAAATGAAGGGCCTGCAGGCCTTCTTTTTCTTGTGTTTTTAAACACAGCTGGATAAATAATGAAAATAAACCTTATGTGAATAGATACACATGTGAAGTCTTTCATTTTTCAAATCTTGGCAAAACATGTCACATAATAGAGGTATACTGACAATCTCTCGAGACACACTTCGCAAGCATTTTAGTCCTGAAAATGGACATTATTAAATCTGCAATTATTGTAACCAGTTATCTAAAGGAACCATTATAAAATACAAAAGGATTCATGTTTCAAAATAGTTTTGAGGATCAAATAATGCAAATTTTTTTTTTTTTTTCCCTAAACTGGCTGTGAGGACCAAGGCTAAGTTAGCAACACGAGCATTGTCTGGGGGACAAAGAGGATTGTGAATCAATGTGTGCTCAGGACTCCACAAAGATAACATTGTAGCACCATATTTATTTTTTTTTTCTTTTCCAGGAGAAGAGTGTTAGGAGAGTGTTAGGATACAGAAAATGTCTTTTTCAAAACAGACAGGACAGATTTTTTCACAGACCATGATTTTATGAGAATCCAGTGTACATCCTTTGGTGCACTGTGGGGTTATGTACCAGGTGTGTATTATTCATGTGATAGAGAAGGCTATGAGATGCAAGCTCACTGGTGCTGGTAGAGGTGCCTTTTGTTGTGGTTTCTGCTGCTTTTGCAAATGTGGCTGTTGTGTGGCACACTACCTTCACAAACCTGCAAGCCAGACCTATCCAGTAGGTATAACACAGAAGCCGAATGCATGATGAGAAGTGGAAAAGACTGGCATCACAGAGCTGTCAATGTTTGGTGGCCAGGAACCATAGGACAGGAGGAATGACCAAGTACGTGTATGAGACTTCTGATGCCTTCTTTATTTTGAGCCCAGGGATATCTACACATAATCAGTTAATCACATATAAGGTTAGGCTGCTTGGAAAAGCAGGCAGCCACCCTAAAAGATAGAGAATGGTAGGAAATGACAAAATTACTACAGATCTCCTATACATTTTACCTATTCCTGAGCCCTAGAAAAATTACTTTATGGAAGTGGTCACTGGCTCTTCTTCCTCAGGAAGAAGTGGGGTGACTATGGCAGAAGTTGCTGCTGCTGTAAGGACAAGGAAGATAAGGGTATCTAGAAGACTGGACCTGTCCCCAGTGCACCTGCTTCTGCTGTGAGCCACACGCCATGCAGAAGCTCTGTGGTGCAGGAGCCAGGCAGTGCATAGGCAGACAAACTGTGTAGCTATCTGCCCCTATATGTGCAGCTGTAGTCAGAGACACCTATCAAGCAGTCGTGACACCTGTATTTCCTGCTGAGAATTTTGGATTTACTAGTAAAATAACTGTCATTTACCTTACTGCAGTGTTCAGTGAGTGATGTTTAGCTTACACTGTTTCACTCTTTACAATAAATAATTCTACCCTTTCTGATAATGCTCTGAGAATAGCAAATAATTTTAAAACCAGTTTTATTCTTTTCTTGCCTAAATAAATAAAAAGATAAGCAGAGGAAACAAGCCACATTAGCCTGAGTGAAAGGAAAGGTAGTTCAGACGTTGGAGTGGGAGCTGTCTCTTCACTTGCATTGGAAACTCTAGTCTGCCGTTTAATAAGATTGGGGCTTCATATTTTTAGGTACGTATAGAAATTGTCATGTGTGGTATAATTTCTAAATATGCCTTCATTAAAACTTTCCCAGATGGAGATTAAAGGAGTGCAATTTGTCAGTGAACCAGAAATCAGTGTAGGGGTTGTGGTTCAAGCTGATAAGTCCTTGGAGGAAATTCCCTCCTACTGTTAGGAAAACTGGAAAGCGGAAACCTGAAGTATGACTGCTTTAGCTGATAAGAGAAAAATAAAATTATCTTAACCTAAGGAGGTTTTATTTTTCACTCTATTAGATTTATCAAAAGGAAAATATTGATACAATTTATCATCAAGTTGAAAGTTAAGTATATGTAAAACTTTTTGTTTATGCCGGCTGCATTAATTGACTACTTAAACTGTAAAGTATGATGTGACTAAATTGGTGAGTGGTGTAAGCCGAGGTAGCATGAGTAAGTTTTCAGTTTGCTTCTCATTCCTTTTAGGCTTCTGCTTAAAATGGCTGCAAATTGCTCAACTGTTGTTAATATGACCCTTCATCTGAAACAGAATTATTAAACACTTTGGCTTTATCAGCTGTGCTTTAGTTTGCATGGTTTGGAAGATGTGGTGAAAGAATTTTAATCAAAATGAGTAACAGAGCTCCCTTCAATTTCTGTAGTCTAATTATTCAATTTTCACTTATTTCATACCTGTGCAATGCCTGCTGAAGGACTGAGGTAGGGATTATTTTTGACTGTAAAGCTTACATTACTGTGTCTCTCTGCTTACATAAGTTATGTGAAGGACAGTAGAAGCTGAGGCTCCAGTTTGCTGCTATGAAAACTTCTGACTGCTTGGTGTTTGCTTGTGTGATAGTTTTATAAACATTTGCTTTTAAAATTCTGCTTTACAAATTCTGGTTGATGCTATAAAATCATCACTTGGCACACTGCAACATCATGAAATACCGTTTCACTTGTGTATCCGTCATATGTTGAGAGGCTGGGACAGCAGCAGTCATTTGTACTTGTTCACTCATCTAAGTGAATTGCCTTGGGCAATGGGTTTGCTCAGCCTGGGAGATGAGATTTCTTCCTTTACTCTGAAATGAGATGGAGAGTGAAGTGTCCAGGGTAAGAGAGATCTTGCTATAGATGACAAAGGATCACTGTCATTAAGGGTAGATATGCAGGGAGGGGAAGGGTGAGACAAAGACACTGAGAAGAGGGATAATATGCTTTAATAGCCAAACTAATTAAACCAGAAAGCATGAACCACACACATCCTTCCTATGTGAATACAGGCAGATTCAAATATATTTGATTTTCATATTTAATCGTATTTTATGTAAATGATAATAATTTGTTCAGTTCTGCTTTTTGGGCATGCAACTTCAAAAGACTCACACCTTCGGTGGTATTTTAGAAAGACTATATTTAAGCTTTGGGTGGAGACGGAGAATTTGACTGAAGAGTCAGTACTGAATGGAAACAAGTGCCTGGAGCATGGGTACAAGCTTTCAAGACAAAATGAAGGCGAAAAGTTTTAATCTCAGGTATGTGCCTCTGGCTGTGTCTCAGGTATAAAGGCAGAATGCTGCTGGACCTCTGTTCAAAGCTGGGGTATTCACACAGGCTAAGCTCGTGGCAGATGCTCATTCAGTGGCCAAGGTTAGATAGGACTCTGCAATGGGCTGATCCACTTTGGTACCTGTAATCAGTGTTCATGGCACTTAGTCATTAGGAAATAGTATTGATAATGAGGCCAGATGTTTTGATTCAGCCTGCTCATTTAGAAATAATGTACATGAAGACTATTAACGCAGGAAGCATCAATCAAGAAGAATGGCTTGCTCCAGAGAACCCCTGAGACACATTTTTTTTTCTCAGAACCATTCTTGATTCCTTCTTAGTCAGTGGTTGGAGCTTCCATGATTTTTCTGTTACTGCCCATGGTTATTTCAAGTGTTTCTCTTTCCAATACACACTGATCTCCCTGCTGACAGGTCCAGAGTCACCTTGTATAAGGCTTTTTGATTTAGATGGTGACTGGTGTCTTTCCTTTGGTTGAAGACTGTTTTTCTCAGAATGACATTTTCCTGTTACAACTGTTCCATTCAGAGTATTTTTTATTTTTTCCATTTGTCTGCTAGCTTAAGGAAATTTTGAATAATAAATACCAGCTTTTCTGAGCCATCCTACAAAACAAAATTGAAAGTTGTCAAATACTCGGGAAGGGAAGGTTTTGAAACATTCTTTTTGTAATATAGTGGCTTTTGTATGGTCATGTTCTACTTTAGTATGTGCTGCTCCTTATTTGCGCAATGCAGATTGGAATGTAAACTTTCTTGCTCATTCACAAAATCTTCATTGTCTTTCAAGTGAATATAATTCAGGACATGCTGCTAGCCACTAGGGAAGAGTATTCTAAATTTAAACTTAAAACTTATAAAAAAGTAAATTGGTAGATAAAAATACTAAATATAAAATCCATATAAATTGCAAAAAAAAAAAAAAAATTTGAAAATACTTTTTTGCTCCAAAACCTGTTGCCAGTAAAATTGGTAGGTGGAGTCTGAAAGACAAAATACCATTAGTATTTGATTAGGGATGATCTAGTACATATGTGGGTTGTTGCTACAAGGGGAGTTCCAATCTCTTACTTTGCATTTATTTCCTTTGCTCTAAATTTGGGAATGTTAGATGCTCTGTAGGCTAGGTGAATGAGCTGAGCACATGGAAAATAAGCCCAGTTTTTCACCTACACAACTTATTTTTTGTTGTGATTCCTGTCTGTACTTCTTTTATTACTACTGAACTGTGAAGTGAAGGCTTTGAGAAATATTGGTGTTACAGTAGCAGTTTGTAAACATAAAATTTCCTACTATTCATAAAAACATGTACTTTATACTGGTATAATTGCTTTTGGTGTTTTTTAATCTCAGTGTTACAGTTTTGTAGAGTTTTGTGTTGAGTTTTTTGTTTGTTTTGTCTTTGTAGTTTGGATGTTTTAGGCTTTGAGATCACAAAGAAACATTGCAACACTTCAGACAGTATCTATCAAGGCATTTTAGGGAACTAGAATAAAACTTAAAAAAAGTGGACATAAAGAAACATCTTCTAATTTGGGGGAAATGCTCAAATGCATATAATTTGTTTCCATTTTTTTCTGTTTGCTTACTTAGTTCTCTCCTTACATATGTTACACTGTCTTACATTCAGGTCAGCTGAACAAGGGTAGTTTGATATGGTAAACACACTGTGCAAGCACTGCAACTGTATGCAAAGGAATGCATTTTATTCAGGGCAGGTCTAGACTGTTTAACAGGAAAGGCAATGTGTTCTGAGGTTGGTGAGATAGATTTCATAGTACTCCATTGCTTGTCGAAACTGTGTAATAAATGAGATACTCAAAACTGGACAAAAGGGAGAAATGGGTCATTGCCCCTAATATCTGTATCACTGATAGCAGGCACTGCCCCTTTTGATCTCCTTGGCTCAGCATCCAACTGCAGTTTTGAGCATTTGAATAAGGCTAAGAAAAATGAGCTGACATTTTTCCCCAAAGAGTTTGCATTGTTCTCTGTAAGCTTATTAAACACCGTCACCACTCATGTATAGATCTGTTTGTTAAGCAGATATATTTGCGCTACTATTACATTCTCTGGTTTCCCTGCGGAAACACAAATAGAAATAAGTGCACTCGGTTTCTATACAAGTAATTTTCAATACAAACACATATAGGTCTGATTCCAGTCCCATTTACTCTTGTGATATCAAACACTGCTCATTTTAAGTGCTGGCATTCTCTAGAGCCAAATGAATAATTTTTGTACAGCTTAAACAGTAGCAGAAAGGATAGAGATGTAGGATGTGTGGAGAAAAGAGTCATTTCCATTCAGCAAGCCTCCCACTTGCTACTGGAAAGCTCTCTATATTGGGCTCAGGGAGTGCAATGGAAAGAGTGCGGAAGATAGCTTTTCTATTTGCTTCAAGCAGAAATTCATTACTAGGTTAATGCCAAACAACACTGATTCTCTCAGTCCAAAGTATTACCAGGCACTTCAATATGTGCAATTTTTAAGAAAACACTTGGAGGAGGAGCATGGGAATGAGCTGATAAAAGTTGTCACAGTTCCATTTCCATTAGAGGAACTATCATACTGATTTATACCAGCTGAAGGCATGCTAACAAGGCACCCACAGGAACGCTGTGTCTAATTTAGAAAAGCACAGCTCACTTTTTTATAGCATTTTTAAACAACCGTTTAAGGTCTTACAGAAGGGATAACACTTCAGAGTTGCATGTTTTGGATCAGATTGTGCAAAACCATTTATTTATTGAACTTAATTTACTTATGACAGTCCCATAAAAAGAGGCATGTTAGGTGTCAAAGAAAAAGGATGGAGGATCACTTTTAGGATCGAGCTTATTTTCTTATTTTAGTTAAACATGTATAAAATGCCCACATTTTTGACTCTCCAGATGTTCCAGTGTTTTCTGTAATAATTATTACTTCATTCTAGCAATATTCTAGATATGAATACAGCTAGATGGTTGGAAATATGTCTCACAAAATAATCAAACATAGGGAAAAATCATGAAGAAACAAAAAAAAAATGTATGTTAAGAACACCAAAATTTCAGCTTTTTGTATAAACTGTGAGCAAGGCAGCTGGTAAAACTTCAGCATAATTTGCTTTATTAATTTGCTCATTTATTATAAAAAATTTTTTTTGAGGTAGCTCAGTTCAAGAAGGACAGGGAATTGCTTGAAAGAGTCCAGCGCAGAGCCACAAAGATGATGAAGGGAGTGGAACACCTCCCTTATGAGAAGAGGCTGAGGGAGCTGGGTCTCTTTAGCTTGGAGGAGACTGAGGGGTGACCTCATCAGTGTTTACAAATATGTAAAGGGTGGGTGTCAGGATGACGGAGGTAGGCTTTTTTCAGTGATATCCAGTGGTAGGACAAGGGGCAATGGGTGTAAACTGGAGCATAGGAGGCTCCACGTTAATATCAGGAGGAACTTCTTTACTGCGAGAGTGACAGAGCACTGGAACAGGTTGCCCAGGGGGGTTGTGGAGTCTCCTATGTTGGAGATATTCAAGGCCCGCCTGGACAAGTTCCTGTGTGATGTACTCTAGGTTACCCTGCTCTTGCAGGGGGGGTTGGACTAGATGATGTTTCGAGGTCCCTTCCAACCCTTGGGATTCTGGGATTCATTGGATAGCTTCTCAGGGTTAAATCTCCCATTTTTCTCAATTTTTTTAAACAAATTGGTTAATAATCAAAGCCTTTCAATTGTTTCTAGCTAAGAATGCCAGTCATTTGTTTACAATATATCATTCACTGTTTTCAATGGCCATAATTCAAGGTCATGTTGACCTTGTGCAAATTTCACTTTAAGAACTAGTAGCTATTAACAAAAGACCTCTGGTACATTTGTTTCTGTGTGTCTTGTTGGCATCATATGAAAAGCATTTTGAAAGTACCAAGTAAAACCCACCAGTTTCAGCAAAAATAATGACCCCATTTGCCATGGAAACTAAAGGACTTTATGAAAATGCACTGAACTGTTTTCCATAGTAAGGTAAAATTATTCTAAAAATAGTAGTGGTGCTTTGTGTTAACTGTCCAGGTTGCAGAGATTTTACTTCCTGAGCCTTTTCTTTCAAAACATAAATACTTCTGAATATTTCTGAGAAAGTCAACAATTCCTTTTTTTTCAGTATTGATTTTCTTTCAAAGATAGAAGGAAAAAATAATCAAAACAACTATTGAATTTTTGTAACAGCAGATGGCCAGTATAAATAAACAGTTGAAGTTTAAAATTACATTTAAAACAAGTCTGTAAGATAGTTATAATAAATATATCTCACTACAGCACACCTTTCCCTTCCCTTCCCTTCCCTTCCCTTCCCTTCCCTTCCCTTCCCTTCCCTTCCCTTCCCTTCCCTTCCCTTCCCTTCCCTTCCCTTCCTTCTTCCCTTCCTTTTCCCTTATCTTCCCTCCCCTCCTCTCCTCTCTACTTGCCAAAGTTTCCATTTCTGTGTCTGAGGCTGGGAAGGTGGAGAAAAAGAGACTGTGGTAAATTTGATACATGGCAGAGATGTAGGAAGTACTGAGGATAATATAAATAAGAACTGGAAAGAAAGATGATGAAAGATATAATTAGGAGCTGCAGGAATAGAATGATGAATGTAGTAAAACATACCAAATCAATCAACCAACCAAAAAACCAAAAGGGCTAAATTATAGCTTTGCTGTTTGACTTGCATCTAGAGCAGCATGCCCCCATTGTGTCCCAGGGATTAGAGTGGGGAACAGTGTACAGCTCTGGGTATAAGTCTGACTCCTGTTTCCAGCACTCTGATTTACAAGCAAGTATTTTTGAGACCACTCCTCACTCATGTCATCTGTACACCTGGCACAACTGGTTTGGCTGGTTTGTTTTTTGTCTCAGGAAAAGGTGTTTTTGGAAAGATTCTGAGCACTCTTCCCAAAAGCACTACCCAAGATCATGTAGATCATGAAGACCTTCACAGTTGTTCCACGTATTTCTAGACAATGACATGGACCAAGTTTCTGCCACTGAATCTTCTCAGAAATGTAATTTTCTACCCTTTGGCATGCATGAAGCCACTGAAACCGCTGAGCTAAAATGCTAGTGGGATGCTGAAGAGTTTTGCCATGTAGAAGGGCAGGTGCATGTATCACTTCATCAGTACCATCACTTCATCACACTTGCCTTGCATGTGGTTGTCTCATTTCAGATTTTTTTTTTTTTGCCTGATTTGGAGTTGCCACTTAAAACCAGATCTCCTCAGTGCCCTGAATACCATGAGGCATAATGACAAGAGTGTTTTTTCATCTTTTGGCAACAGGTTTAAAGCAAAAGCTACTTTTGAGGACAACAATGGCTGTATAACTAAACTGCTTTACTAAGTTTGCCATTCCCATACTGTGGATGCTTTAGAGACTTGAAAGCATAGCAGTTCTCACAAATATTTCAATCTTATGTATTAGAATATATTTCAAAATCAGTTACTGGAAATACAAATTTGAGCAGATATAGTCATCCAGTACAGTTGTGGTGTAGTAGCTGATAGTACTCACTTGCAGTCAGAGTCACCTATAACATTGATTTTGCACTTGAAAGTCAAGTTGCTCCAAACCCATTGTAAGAGGCGTGAGCAATTGAAACTTCATTTGAACTGGATAAGAAGCAGAAGCTAGTCTAGAAGACAGTAAGAACAGGAGCAAGAAAGTTGCTGCTCTGAGCTAGAGCACCTGTTGCTGACAAGCCTTGTTTGTTAGCTGTCAGTTCACAAGCTGAATGAAGATGAACTTAGAAGTCACTGGGAAGCTAGGTGGCAGTGGGGTCACTACACTTCTGACTAATATTCATTGGTTCAGAAAAAGAGTTGGGACTTGCGTGGGTGAGACTAGAATCACAGGCTGGTAAAACAGGCCTGTGCAAATTGCACAGCTAGATGAGGACTGGTTTTCTGTCTTGCTTGCTGCATCATACCTTCCTTTTAAGAAGTTGGGGTATGGTCCAACATGCTGAAATGAAACAGAATTTAGATTCTTTCCCATGTATAACAGCTCAAAAGGTTTTTTAGAGGACCAGTCTAGCAATACTTCTTTACAGTTAGAGGTTAATGAGTGGGGTTTAGAGTGGTCTTATGAAGAGTTTTGTTCTCTTCAGGAGAGATAAACTTAGTGGGATACATACATGACTGAGAGCTACCAATCAGATGACATCGGGAAAATCCCACAGTATCTTTGTAGAAAAAAAATAGGTACACCCTGGGCAGGACAGAGCACTTCCTTAGAGTATAGGACATCCAGGTCTAGATATTTAAACAAGAGAACACTGAGAGAACAGGCAAAGATTTACCACTGGAAATCTGTTCACTTGGGCTGTTTAGTGCAGCTGGAAACCCTCCATCTCTCACTCCTTTTCCCCATAGAACTTTAATTCACATGCTTTTTCTCATGTCACACTGAAAAAAAAATATTAGCAATGGTTTCTTGATCTAACCATGAGGGAAAGACCTCAGCTTTTTCTCAAAGTTTGCTACAAGGAAGTTAGTTGTTTTAATGTGAAAATATTCCAGTACCAAAAGGGGGACTACACAAAAGCTGGAGAGACTTCTTACAAGGGCATGTAGTGACAGGAAAAGACAAGGGCTTTAAACTGAAACAAGGTAGCTTTAGATTAGATATAAGAAAGATATTATTTACTGTGAGGGTGTCAAGGCACTGGAAGAGGTTGTCCAGAGAAGTGGTGGCTGCCTCATCCCTGTAAGTGTTCAAAGCCAGTTTAGGTGGGTCTTTCAACAAACTGGTCTAATGGAAGTGTCCCTGCCTATGACAGAGGGGACTGGACTACATGATCAAGGTCCCTTCCAAGCCAAACTATTCTATGATTCTGTTATTCTATGATCTTATTAGGTTGCAGTACATATAAAACTTAAATACAGAGTGGAAAGTGTTGCAGAGATTTAGTGTCTCTAGGGATTTTGATCTCAGTGGCCTTATGGAAGATATTACTTTGATGTGCAAGACAGACAAAAGTTTTGCTGTCATTTAAAATATTTACCTTTGTTATGATTAAAAAAAAAGCTTTAAAAAAAAAGCTTATAGTCACATTCCAGTGTATGTTTATTAATCATAAACTGATTAAGGAATCTGTCAAAATAAACTTAATGTAAGCTTTGAGCTGTGCAGTTTAGCAGTTCAAATTTAAAAACCCACACAAACTAGCAAATCTCATGAAGAATAGAATTTGCCCTTAAGGACACCTAGAGGATGAAAAGTGATGAAGTGATAGCTAAGGAATTTTCACTTTTAAAAAGGTGTAATAGCAGGAAATAATAGTACCTAAAATATTTGGAATAAGTCTAAAAATTGGTATAAGTACTTTTCCTATTTAGCATCTTTTAGATTTTTGTGTTAGCAGTGGCACATGCTTTTACAGATGTTTTGTTCCACACAAGACACAGTTAAGAGGATATTTTATATGAGCAAAAGTTGAATCTGGCCCAGAATCACTGAATAATGTTAATGTTCTTTCAACAGATCAGTAATTTAATTTGTTACATTCATTTAATTTTACTATTTAAATGGGAGTTGTGTATAATTATCTTTTAGTCCCTGACTTTGCACCTCTGGGGACACAAATCAATGCTTGGTGAGGACGACAACTATTATTCTAATCAAAGAGATGTAATAAACATTAAGTTAGTTGGTTTCATTTCTTTGAGCAGTCTTTGCAGAACTGCACTGAGGTTTGGCACAGTTTGTGACTTGGCAGGCTTTGCTCCAGAGACACAGTCTAAAATGAGCATCAGTGGAGAAATACTGTCTGATTCCACTGGAGAGCTGAAGTGTGGTTCCACAAACAATTAACAGAATTGTGCATTGTGACTGTCTGTTGTACACCAGTCTTTCATAAGACCATAAACCTGGTCTCAGTTGCCTTGATCAGGAGTACTTTGGGATCAGCTTCCTGCTTTAAAAAGCAATTAGCATAAAACCAGCACCAAACTACAATGACTAAAGTCAACCACTGCTCTGCTTTAGCATTCTCATTTCTTTGATTGCACTGAATTTCTTATTTAATTCCAATTTGATAGTGAGGTGTGTACAAAAATTTGGTTTTAAAACATGTAATCAAGTATTTATAAACAAATATATTGTAAAAAAATGTTCCATAGTGTTTAAACTTCTATCAATTTTTCTTTTGTATATGAAAATCAAATGAAAAATATGGGATTTACAGAAAGTTAGGAAGATTCAGTACAAAAGTAATCAAAGGATATATATATTTGTATTTACTTTTGTACTCTACAAGAAGCTGCATTAGACCTTCATGTGGTTTTGTGCCAATAAAATCACAGGATGTTTTCATAAAAGGAAGTATTTATAAGGAACAGAAATGTTTAATTTGAATATATTGCCTATTCCTTCTGGCTGGGTTTAGCACTGAGATATGCTTGTTTTAGGTGATAACATTTTAATCCAGGAAAAGTCATAGTCTAGAAGACAGATTTACAAAATTAGGATGAAAATGGATAACCAAGAGGCATACAGTAATGTAGATTAGGGAGCCTTCTTTCCCTTCTTGCTATTTTAATGTCACTTTTCTTGAGAAGAATATTTCACTGAGCTTGCTTTATATAAAAGAACAGATTCAGATAAGAGCTTAGTATAAGATCAAGGAAGTGACTGAGGTAGGTATTAGTTTTGACACTTCAGAAGAGGAAGATATTTGTCCCATTTTAAATACAGAATACAGAATGATGATATGACATATATGCAACAAGAAGGAATTCCTGTATCTGGACTTGGCTTTTTTGTGCTTGAACTAGTCAAGCAGACATGGGCAACCACTAGTAGTCTGCTGTCTTGAAGGTTTATCAAAAGACTTTTTACGGTTTTACTAGGTTTTCAAGAGGACTAATTTTAGGGTTTTCTTGAAGTGTGAACAGACATGCTTTCACCTATTGTGGGGTTTATCATAGCTTATTATTTCCTATGACCAGTACTATTTCATTTTCTTTTCATCTGATCTGGTGATCAGGTGGCTATTGTTCAGGAATTCTTCTAGTAAATGATGTAGCTTGTCAACTTGTCTGATGATTTTTTAGGATTGCTCATATGTAAAAAAGGCCCAGGAGGCTTTCTTTCCAGTATTATGACTGCAGTATACTGTAGGTTTTGTATGATGCTTTTTATGTGACAGATGCTCTTTTGTTTAACTAAATCTTTCGTGTCTCCTCCTTTGTAACATAAACTTTAAGCATAATCTCTGAACATCTTTAGGAACTAGACCTGAGAGAGCCTAATGAGAGACATGCTTAGTGTTTGTCCCAGCTGGAATCCTAGTCTAAGACCGCTCAATATTTGCAAGGTGAGGATAGCCCTGAGGCTACTCAGAGATCCTTTTTCAGACCACCTGTGAAACATTAAAATGCATACACAGACAAAAACAAAGAAACAAAACACTTATTGGTACTTATGTGCCCCTAGATTTAGATTTAAGTGGAAACAATCACAACCCCCCAAAAAACAAAAACAACAAAAAACCCTTTTTTTTCATATGTGCTGTGCTTGTACCAAATTGTTTCCTGCAAATTTACCCAGGTGTGACCCTCAGTTGTCAAGTCTATGGCTCCTATTCAGGTTTTGTCTTCTCTAGTTAATTCATCTGCATTATATACAGTGAAGAGTATTAGCAACAATAAAGCAGAAAAGGTTGCTAGTAGCTAGATAGAGTATTAAATAACCTTAAATATGTTTTGGATGCTATTGAGACATCTTCCAGTACTATGTAGTATCTTTTAAAGAAGTCTGTAAGGAAAAACATTGGGCAAAACCAATCTCAACAAAGAATATGTGAGATTGTTTTTAACGTACATTATACTCTCCAAGTAAAAATGGCATTGTGAAAAAATAGATGTGGAGCACTATATTGTGTCAATCACAACAGGACTGATGCCATAAAGTAATTGCCTAGCAAATAATTTTTTTGTATTTGGTATGTTGATATCACAATGTGGTTAAAATTAAGTGTATATTTGTGCATTGGTGAAGATTTCACTGTATGACTGAAATTCTGTGCATAGCACACTTTTCAGAATCTTTCCAACAAATTTCAACTCTATCCTGTCAGTATGCTTGCTAAATTTACATAAGCAATGCCAATGTGTTGTGGAATAAAAGAAAAAAAGTCACCCTTAAAACCGGTAAGTCTTGCAGGTAATAGAAAATTAATTATATTGTTCTAGGCAGAAAACATGAGATAAACAATTAGACCTTACAAAATAACCAAACCAAGAAACACCATCTCAATCCCCCTCCCTTCCCCAGTCCATCTCCCTCGTCAATAAGACAAAAATGTCATTGCCACAGGAGGGTGAACAAATATAAAGAATAAGGGAGGCAACAAGTTATGACTATGAGTTTTTCTTGGATTAAATCCCCTATACAAAACAGTGTTCTGAAAGTCTTGGATTGTATATGAATCCCTTTTGTTCTAAGGCCAAGTTGATCAGAAAGATGAACAATAATGAAGTGAGTTATTGATGTACTTTTCTCTAAAATGCAGAATTTACGTGTCTTCACAATTCTCCTTTTCATGGACATAGTGGCTAAATAGATCACTTTAGAATGACTACTTCAGATATAAACCTTAGCAACTGTGAGATAAACATTCTTCCTTAACTTTCTGTGCTGACACTGAATGTGACTAACTTGCAAGACAAGTGCACTTGTGTTGAGCTTCTGTCTTGTTCCACCACCAGCCATATTACAAGACCTACTGAAACCATGCATGCAGACATTCCTTTAAACTATGAGTTTATGGGTTTGGTTTTGGTTCTGTTTTTCTTTTTGTTTTGATTTGTCCTCAGTGGAAACTAGAAGAAAGCACAGAAGAAATAAAAAAGTTTTGGTCAGCTGAGTTGCACCCTGAACTTTCAGTCAAAATGAAACCATATAAGCACCCTCACCTTTTATTTGAGAAGAGCGTTTTATTGCATTTTAGCTGATTCATCACTTGATGATGAAGTGTACATTGGTGATGAAAACAATCAAATAGACAAAGTAAACCCAGTTTTCTGTTTGGGTCATAGTGATCTGAAAAAGTATTTGGCACACATCTGAGCAAAACGAATTTGAAAATAATTAACTGGTCAAAGATTGGAGAGCCAAAATTGTAAGGAACAGAATGTACACTAAGATATTTAGACCAGGAACTTGTTAATGTATTTTTAAATAACTTCTTAAAATTATTTCTGAAGAATTATTTTCAGTCTTCTTTTTTTTTTAAGTTTTGAAAAGGTAAAGTTATGATACTCTTTGCAATTCAATTTAAAGAGTTCAAAGAATGTTTGCACTTTTCTCTACACATATACTGAATATTGATATACATGGTAGCATGAACTTATCCCTTTTATGAGTCTACAGTGAATATTTATTTTTCTAAATATATTAAGAAGATCAGGATGTAAAAAATAAACCCTATTTATTTCTCCAATCATCTTGTTAACAATGACGTGATAAAAGAAACAAAATAAAAATACTCCTTATTACTTCAGTACAGCATACTTTATTTACATTGTATACTCATACACATAGTATGAGAATTGGCCATCTCATTTCTATTGCTAAAATCCTGAGCTTATTAAAAACATATAAAAACTGTAACACAACAAAAAAAAAGGGAAAAAAAGTAAAGCTACATTTTCACAATTATACTAGAAGATCCTTTTCCTGTAGATGCAGCTAATTTAGATAGAAACTGGTTTTGTTGTATTATTATTCTTTAGACCCTGAAAAAAAAAGAAATTACTTACATCAGAAAAAAACATGTATTGTATTACTATTTCTATACTGAAGCTTTCAGCAGCACACAAACACTATAACTTGACAGAGGCAAGGTGTATCTTATAAAGAGAATGAGAGCTCTTACATTAAGTAGAACTAGCAATTACTGCTCAGGTTTCCTCCAGAACCTTAAAAGTTCTTAAAAAAAACCTTAAAAAACCTTAAAAGTTTCTTTCTGCTGGAGATATGGATGTTGCGATTTTAATTGCCATATTTCCTTGTCATTAACATAAATGATAGCTGACACTCAAAGTATTGGCGAATGCAAATGGGTTTAAGAAAACTCAGAGATAATATGCACAAAATAGAAACAATGGAAACACCTGGAGTACGGCCGCTGGGAAAAAGAGGGAGATAAGAATGGATTTCTTTTGTTATCAAACAAACACCTGAATATCCCATATTCTTGTGGAGTTGTAATGACATTTTTGTATTGTTTCTCTCCCTCTTTCTTACAGATGATCTAAAGTGTTTATGTATGAAAATCTGATCTCAGGTAACACACCTCAGAAAGCTGAAACAAATACATTTTTGTTAGATTCTTGATAAGAGGGTTGAACATCTGATGTTCCATTATACAAAATTATTGCATTTTCATTATGTCACTTTGATGTTTTTAGATAAATAATAAGGTACTACTTAAAAAAAAATATCACATTCAAGTCTGACATGTAGAACAGTCCTGGTAAAACTAGTTGAAAACTTTTCCAAGATAATAACATTTCATTAGTCAAAAACTGTTTGTTGAAATGGATCTTTTTTCACAAAATGGTGGGGCTTTACAGGCTTTTACATTGAAAAATGATGACATGCTGAAGTATATATCTTATTTTTGTTTCATATTAGCACTAATATTTTTTTTTGTCTGTACTTGAATTTTCAGTTTTTATTATTTAGAGAGAATATTTTAATATGGTTGAAATCAATTGTTTTAGAGTTTTAAAGTTAATATTTTGAGTATTTGAGTATTTTTTTGTTCCTTGGAAAAAAATATCACAATTGTGACTGCTTCTTTTTACTTGGCTTATAAGAAATGTCAGTATTCCTTTGGAATGGACACTTCTTTATGAAACCAGAACTGTTTGGAAATCTGAGCTGCTGACCATGGCCAAGATAATAAAACTCAGTGTAGCTTAATAGAGTTGAACTGAATATATGTGTGGCATATTAAAATTATGAGATGTCTAAAGTAACTTTATACTTAAACATTATCATTAATCATTAGCACAGGTTGGTTTAGTTCTTATTCCCATGGTGAATGATGCTGTCATGGTGGTAAGACTGTTTACCCTCCATTTAAATCTTTGTGAACCTGTCCCCAAAATGTACTGAAGGAAAAGTGAAGTGTTTGCTAGATAGTAGTATGGAAACTGCCAAAGTCAGCAAAGATAACTTCAGATAATTTGGATAATGTTACAGTTTTGGAGGGCTGCTCAAAAACAGGTAGCAGGTACACAGTGACAGAGAACTATGGATTTCACCTTAAAGGTGAGATCTTGCCTATGTAGGCAAAAAAAAAAGTCTGGAAAGCAAAAACGGGAACAGCAAGAGCTAAATATAAATAAAACTTGGCCATTTCTAACAGCTAATTTAAATGAGGAAAATGTGGCCTCAAAGACTTTTATTCATTCTTATTTACAGAGAAAATGCATGTGTCATATTGCATCACATCATATCAAGTGTCTAGTTTTGCTTGGATGCTTACGTACAAAGCAGTTAATCTGTGGTAGAAAACAGTCTCTGTATTCTGTAGAAAATTAGGATACTTAACATATGCACAGTGATTATGACCATTATACACAGGTTCAGCATCATTGCCTAACAGCTGAGTGGTAAAATTATGAGTCAGTTATGCTAGGATATTCTTAATTGGAGGAATTTTGCCACATTCATACAATATACCACACTTGCTCATCTTAGATTTCTATTAGACTTGTCTTTCATTCAGTTCTGGTTTGTTTTTTTTTTTTTTTTGTGGGGTTTTTGTTTGTTTGTTTGTTTCTTTTGTGGTGGCCAGGTGGATTGCTATTTTTTTTCCAAGAAGAAAAAGGTGTCCAGATAGAAAGCTAAATAGATTGTAAAAACCAATCAACCAACCAACTAACCAACCAACCAAAAAACCCCAAACAAACAAACAAAAAAGAAAGCAAATGTGTTAAGAGTACACAGGATTATATCTAAGGTAATATCCTAATGCTCTTTTCATTCATGAACTACTCCTTTTTATTTTTCTTCTTTATTTTACCTTTCATTTTCGTGTAAGGTGCAATATGCACATTTCACTGTTGCAGCAAAGTATTTTAATTTTTCTTACATATTTTGTTTTCAGTCTCTGCAGGTTACAAAACTACCCTAAGCGCACCTTGTACAGGTATTACTGAGACAGCCTTGGAATGCTGACAAGCTGCCATGAAGTATTATACCTGTTCTGTTTTTGATGTGCACTTGAAATGATTGGCAGGAGAATTTTAGCAGTTAGAAACTGTAGGTTTGTATCTTGCATGATGGGAAATCTTTTTTTGATGCCACATTTCCAAGGAAAATATTTTTCTTTATTTTTGATTTTTTTTAAACACTATGCACCGTGCATATGCATGTATGCATTCAACTTTGGGTTATGGAGCCAGTGTGTCTGGCTTGAGAAACTTGTCTTGAATGTGAAGCCAAAAAATCCTGCAAGACACGCGACCTACTATACTAGCGGTTACTGAACACACAGGAATGATAACCAGTCATGCAAATTTAAGATACCCATTGGTTGCCCAGAAAGGCGTATCTTGAAAAAAACTATTTATTTTCAAAACTTAGCTTTTAAATCTAGTTTCTCTTACTGACCATATTTTAGGTAATTCCGAAGCATGAAATCCTGCTTATCCTCAGACTCCTCTCAGTTATCCTTCTGTCTAACATTACTGTTATCAGATCTCTTTAAGAATCAGGCACAGGCTTCAACTTTTCACTGATACCTTTCGCACACAAGTGTTCACTTGATTTTTTTGTAACTACTCCCATTGTATCCTGTCTGACATCAAGTGATCGAAAGACAAATGCTGCCACACAATATAATATCTTTTTTGTTAGAAGAAGCTTATTATCCTCTACTTACTCTAATTTATAACAATGGAAACGTTAATATTTTTATGTTGATATTCCTTCTCTTTTTCTCTAAATAAAATACGTCTTTCTGCATATGCACCTTCAGAAATGTAATCAAATTATTATTTTTAATGTTTATTTTTTGTTAAATTGTTGACTAAATAAAATGTAGTATACTAGAATAATTCTTCACAATTTCTTCCCCAAATTCCCAGTGAGTTAATAGATCCATGGACACAGTAGGTCCACAGTCCTATAGGTCACATCGTCTGGTTTTTTTGTGTGTTCTGCAAGACCACAAAAGGTAAATCCTGACCACAGAACAGCTTTCCCATTCCTTTACCATACAGTTTCCTTGCAATGTATCAGCATAGGTGCTGAAAGAAAATTTATCATATTAAGCAATAAAGTCAAAGAAATATTTCTTTTGGTAAATAAATAATCAAAGATGTTCTTTGTTCCTTGACATCAGTGGCCAATGACCAGTTAAAAAATAAGAGACTAAAAAAATCTGATTTTTTGTGTTATTTTTGTATGGAACACAATTATAGTGAGTAGGTTATTGTTGATTCCCTTCATGTTTTCTGTAGTGATCTGAAATTTGATTTAGCAATAATAACAGGAGGAAGGTATAAACCCCTGGATTTTGCTAATTTATGTTTCTTTTTGTTGCTGAGAGATTAGTTGGTGGCATTAGGAGGAGATCAGGGGTGTGAATTTTCAACTGGCTCAGACTTGCCAAAAGAGCTGATGTTTTCTGTTTTCAGGGAGGTTGCCATAGATCATCCCCAAACAACTTTTATTTTTTTTTTTGGTGCTAAAGTGACAAGGACAGACATAGTAATATTTTATTGCTCATTCTTGGAATTTTTCAAACATCAGCCACTGACTGTAGTAGGTTGAGCTGAAGTCACTTCAACCCTTTAAAAGCAGGATTTTTAGTCCAGAACAAATGTTTTATCTACTGGTCTACAGGTCTGGCAGCAACCTGAGTGTTACTAAACACAGCCAAAAACGTGGAGACTGCTTATATAAATGATAATAACGTGGAGACTGCTTATATAAATGATAATTAGATTTGTGAGAGAAATTTAATGTCAGTTGGAACTGAATTCCAAGGCTTCATTCTCACTATAAGCCATGGGCTAGGAGAACAGTGGTTGTGGAATGGCTTTTGTTTTACACTCATCTAATCTAATCCCCTTTCCAAGTAAAATGAAAGTTCTTTTCACCAGCCTTTTCTCTTTTATCAGAAAAAAAAAAGAAAAAAAAAAGAGAAAAAAAGAAGACTGGGGTGAGGTATTTTCTTTCTCTGTTAAGCTTGACATCTTTTATGATTAAAATCATTAAATAAATGAAAGGCCTGATTCTATTACTTATAAAATCATCAGGATTCATTCTGGATGGTGACAGTATGAAATAATTTTGGCTCAATGAGCTCTATCAGATTTCTTCTACTGTCTCTTTGTATTTTTATGCAGTTCATTATACATTAAATTACATTATAAATTTCTACAGCAGTTTACCAGATGTTAAACATATATAGAATAACATGTACCACTGAAATTCTTATCTTTTTCTTTTTTTTTTTTCAATGTTCAACTCTAAACCTTCTCCATTCAGGAATCTCAGAAACAGAATTTTTGAAAAGGAGTTTACAATTGTTACTATGCTCTGCCACAGTTGTGGAAAATCCCAGGTGGATCTTACCGGCTTTATACTACCAATAGTCTCTTTCTTGATTTTGCCCCATGACTTTTTTCTCTCTATATTAACTATTGTAACTATATGAGACAGTGCACAGATGTTATCTGCTACCTGCTGTTTGTAATATTTTTTTTTCTTTCACATAAGTTCTTATTATTTTGCGTATGTTAAAAAACTGTGTAGATAAGGCCCTCAGTGATATGATTTAGTGGTGGTCTTGGCAGTCCTGGGGTAATGGTTGCACTTGATTATTCTAAAGGTCTTCTCCAACCCAGGTGGTTCTATGATTCTATGATTTTATTTATCATCACCATTGTTAATTTGATTTCCTTAGCTGACAATATGAAAATATATGTTTACAGGAAAGGTAGAAGACAAATGTATGAAACAAATTATGCATATATTTATTTTGTATTGAAGATGGCTGTACTTCTATTGTTAGTGACTGCTACTGCAGCAGTCTAAGGTGTGAGCAGGTATGTTTTGTTTCTGTAACTGCACATGAAGTAAATTCAACATAATTACTGCACTGACAGTCATAGCTATAGTCCTGATCTCACCTGACAACTAAAATGGTTCCTGTCGCCACCAGCAAAATTAAAGCTCACACAGGAACACACAAATAAAAATAAATCCTGTAAAATATCTTTTCTAAACATGCCTGGGCCATTAAACAAGCTTCTGAGATATCAGTTCTTATCTTAGAGGTTTTTCCTTCAAGGTCAGGCTCCAGGCATGTTGAGTGCAATTAGAAATCATGCCTGTTACTGTCTGGTTTATATGCTCTCTGTGAAGACAATAAAGGGCTCTCAAGCTGTTCATCCAGCATTCTATGAAAGTGAGCAAAATTGAAAAACTGTGAGAACATGAGCCTTGATATAAATTTGAAGCAGGAGATATACCAGACAACTTCTTTCTCTGTAGAAACCAGTTGAGGAAATATTTGTTCCATTCCATTTAAATATACCCTCTAGCAACCGAGAATATCACAAAAAAAAATTGCTAGAATATAAAGATTCAGCACAAAGAGACACTCTGCTGAGACTTTGATACCTGCATATGTTCAGAAAACTATGCAGACTTTTATCAATCTTTTATCAATTAATTCTTCCTAATATACAGAACACAGGCAGACATAAGAATCAAAATGTCTGGATATGGTTATGCAAGTGTAAAAAATAGAAGATGGTAAAAGTATTTTCACAAAATTGGTCTTAAAAAGATGTAGGTAAGGCATTGAAGAAATAGAACACCTGCAGCCTATATTCAAGAAAAAATCTTTGGAAAAATAATAGCAGCCATGTACTAGCAGCCTCTGTACCATCTAATAAATGACTTGGGCTAAAGGCTTAGATATTTTGCAATGTCTACCTTTTGAGTATTTGGCACCAAAGTTGAATTCTGTGTTATACATCCTGGCTCCACATAGCAAGAACAGCTCAGAATGGCAACTACAACAGCTGGTGGACAGGAAAGTTCAACTGTTCTGGAAGCAGAGCAGGATGACATGTCAGTGTCCAAAGGTTCAACTTTCTAGGTTATCTTGCCCTCTTGAGCCAAAACAGTTCAGATTCACATCATTAATTTCTTAAGAGATTTTCCTAAAAGCCAGAGAGAAAGTACCTGAAGTAAGAATTTCTCCTTCCCCCCTTCCTTGGTGAAGTTTTTCCATAGGGAAACAGAATAATTATTTACCAGTTCAAGATTATTCTTTGTCTTTGATCTTAACTTTTTCCTTACAGAGACGTCAGGGATCAGAGGTAGTATCTCTGAGCACAACTGCAGACATTTCTACTACTAAAGACAGCATCTGTATGATACACTGGAAATAAGACTGTACCAGTTCTCTGCACAAAATGCAATCATTAGAAGGGTGGGTAATACACTATATTCAGGATAGAAGGAATTGAGAAACACAAATGTCTGGTAATTTGCTCTGCTAACCATTAAAGGAGAATGCCAGTGCTGGTTACCCTGAGGAATGGACCCAACCCTTTGAGATTTTTAATTAGAATTAAAAAAAAACCCAGAAAAGTGGATTTACAATAATCCTTTGAAAGTTGAGTATTTCATTGTCATGTGATTATGTTAGAGAATGTGGACTGCTTCAGTTTACAATTTTGCCAGCAATCATTTTAATAGCCTTGGGCTTTTCTCATAGTTACTAATCTATATGATAATATCTTTATTATTAGATTATGATAACTGAAGTAATTCAAGGAAATCCTTTGTTCTAGACTGGGTGAGTTTTTTTGTGAATCTCAAATTATTTATTATTAATAAATGCATTGGTGAAGAATGATGCCTATGGAAACCAGAGAGGTGAACATGCTGCTGATGCTCATTTCTGAGTCACTTTGACACAGAATACAAGTTAAATCCAAGAGAAATACTGAATGAAGCACAATGATAATGGAATAAAGGTAATTAAAAAAAAATAATTCTTTCCCATAACTGACCATAGACATTTTTTCTAGCAAAGGCCATGTATACACACTAGGAATCTTCCCTGCAAAGCTTTTATAGTAACTACCTGAAAAATATTTTGCATAAAGCAAGTATGGTGATATTTAAATTTAGATGTGCAATAAAGTTGCTCAGGAGAGGAGTTAGAGGAGGTTTTGTCTTAGGTGCTAATTTATAGTTGGAGTTGCACCTCCAAAGGGCAATTCAGGTAGAAAATTGAATCAGTTTATGGTTTTGTTAACTCATTCCCACTGATTATTAGTTTTACAATTTAGATGCCACAGCAGATGCATCATATTGGGTAGGAAGATTTAAGACCAGCATACATAAACACAAACATACATAAATAACTGCTCAGCATTTGTCTTTCAGTATTACTCAAGTCAATTGACTTTGAGTGTATCTGTATTGGTTTTTTTTTTTTTCAGATCAGGGTTGAATTTTTTGAAGTAGCTCTTCCAAATATCCTGACTTACCCTGCTTTGGATCAGTCTTGCTTTGAGAAGCAACCTTGGAGTGTGTTAGGCTTCTTTTTTTTATGAAACAAATTCAGAAGATATACTTCAGGATGTATCCAGTTCAGTTCAAGCACTGATAGATGGCCAGTCCATTGGTTCAGGGTGCAGCAAATCCAACAGACATCAAATACAGATGTTTTGAGCTTGGCAGAAATTCTACAGATCCACTGATGCAAATCTATACCATGATAACTAGAAAAGCAGACTGTGTAACCTAAATAACTTCTAGATAACCACTCTGGTCACTGTGAGCCATTGTCTTCAGCGTGTTTTAATTCTTTATTTCAGGGTGGCATGTCTTCTAGTGTTGGGATGTTTTATGTCCTAACTGTAGGTAAGGAAATGCAAATTTACATGCCTAAGTCTGGGCTGATATTTTCCTGTCTCTCTTTGAATCTTGCCTGGATAATGGGAAAACAAACAAACAAAAAAAAAAAAAAAAACAAAAAACAAAAAATCCCCAGATTATATTCTGATAGATAACTATAATACTTTTGATCATGTTAAGACATCTTCTTATCTTCTTATGCCTACCGATCTCAAGTCTAGGATGGGTATGGCTTTCTTCATTATTTTTTTTATTTTCATCCATCTCTTTCTTTCCAGGAAAGAAAGCAGGAGAAGGTACCCTAAAGCTGCTTTATATGCTCTCTCTGAATATTAACTCTCTAAACCAAGACACAGTGGAGTATGCACACTTCATGAGTTAGTGAGAAGGTAAGGGACAGTGAGTTCTTGATCATAAAAGAAAAGGGGAACAGAAGGAAAAACGTGGGAAAATCCTCTTCCAACAAAAAGATTCTTTGCCATAGCTACATATACATATAGTATTTTGTTGTTGTTGTTTTCCTAAGAATATACTTAATATAACTGCTTTTCTCTGGAATTTAGATTGTGAGTCATAGAAATTATAAGGCAAAATCCTCTGCTCTGCTGGAGCAAATTCTTATTGTACCCTTGAAATCAGTGGAATTACATATACTGATTTTCTTAAAATTGAATCCATACACAAACTTGATGCCATTTTGATTTTAGAAAACTAACATTCTTTTCTTGTTTTTTTATTGTTGTTTTTTGGGGTTTTTTTTCTTCACAGTGTTGCAAGTTTATTTCTAAAATATCCTGTTGTGTTTGTAATATTACAGAAATCTGTGTGGCAACATTAAATACAGTAACATTATAGTCCCATGAAGTATTTCCATCCATTAGTTTTGCTTCAAAGCTGCCAGGTTTTCATGTAATTATTTTGTCAATCCAGGAACAATTTTTCGTTCCCAAGTGCAATATGATGAGTACCCATGATTCATGTTTCAGTCGTCAAAGGAAAGCAAAGGGGAGAGATAAATTACATTCATTTGTAGGCTGAACTGAAGCTGATTTTTGAGGTTTGTAGGAATCTTATTTTGGAGCCAATGGTATGTAGTTTTAGGCTGGCAGATTCTTTAAAATATCTTTTATTTCATATGTTCATTCTGAAAAGTTCGAATAGCATTTAGAGCAATTATTTGAACTTAGAACTCTTGAAAATGAAGCATTAACACTACTTGTTAAGGCTAAGTATGCTTCAGGCAGTAGCTGGCAAGTCAGCCTTTTATGTTATTTCACTCATTAGACTACCTCTGAGATGTAGTTGTGTAAATCTGAGGCATAGTTGTGTGATGTGAAAATATTGTCCAGTATTTAGATGGGTCCTCAGTATATTGACCATAAATCATTGTTGCCATTGGAGTGAGAGCCAAATTTAATCTTCAAAATTGAAAGGATACTGAAAATATCTGGGTAAACTAGTTCTTCCTTAAAAAAACACCTTTAATGACTTTGGAAAATAATTAGCTTACAAAGTATTATTTATCATAAACCCCCATTCCAATTAATGGATAAATAATGTTGTACAAAATGTTGTAATTACTGAACAAGGAAAGGCAGACATCTCAAATTTTACATGACTGTTAATTAGCAGTCAAAGAGAAAGAAGTAATTAAATGAACAAACTTGTCTAAACAAAACTGCAGTAGACATGTAGTTAGAATATAGTTGCACATTTTCAGTACAACTTTTGCAGCATGTGCCATTATGTTTTTAATGACCACAGGTGAGCAGGTGTTCTGTTTCATGTATCATAAAAAAAAAAAACAAAACAATGTCAAAATGGAAAAAGCCCCTCTGACCTTCATGCACTGTCTTTGGATTATTTTTATGGTGTTTGAAATATGAAATGTGCCCCTATTATTTTTATATCTGTGTTAATTCAGAATGCAACCTATTGTCTCCCTGCCACTTTTGATACCTCTTCAATTTTGCTAGAAGCTTTTTTTATCTACCAGCCTAGACTTGAATAGATTTTTTAAAGTACAAATAAATACTAGAAGAAAAACTGCTTGGAAGGATTTCTCCAGTTTGTTTCACTTTTCCACTTCAAGAGGTTAAAAATAAGAATCTATCTCTGAAAAGAAGTTCAGAGCTAGCAAAGCTGGAGTTGGTCACCTTCAAAACGTATATTTTGAAAGAGAAAAAGCATTGGAATTATATTCATAATGTAAGAGCTGCTTTTGCAGTGTGATGGGTCAGAAGTGTTTGTCTTAAAACACCTGAGGTAGAAGGTTAGAAGGAAAAAAAAAAGAAACTCAAGTTCTGCCATGGACTTCTTGCAGTAGTGGAAACTATAGCATTATGCCTTCTTTTAGTCATATTTGTGTTTTATCATGGACCACTTCACAGATATGCAATGTGTCTGGAAAGTGTCTGATTGCCTTTCCTTCTGCCTAATTTTTGCCCCAACTTTAAAGATAACTTGAAGAGCTAAACTATTATCTAAGACCAATACTATGTTTTAGTCTCAGGTGTAATTGTACTATATCATATAGCATGATTAAATGATTTGGCTACAATTATAACTGGTGTCAAGCAAAAATTTAATTCACCTAAGGATATACACTTGACAACATACAAATGTTTCTTTTTGGTAAGGCAAAGCTTCGATTTTGATTTTTTTTATCTTTATTTTTTGTACATTAATATTTTATTACAATTTATATTATATGATTTAAAATAGAGTAACATTATTAACAGCTTATGCTGAAGATTAATTTTATATTATGTGTCATGGTAGGTATAACATAATGATGAATATTATGGGTTCAGTATTCTGTTATGGAAACAAAAAAGGCACTATTCATTGATTTTATTTGGAATATAATAACTTTATAAGTTTTTTCATGCTTTGTTTTTTCAAAGTTACATTCACTCCTCAAAAGAAGAAAGTAGATTTTTCTAAAATTTGTTTTTCTGATTGTTTCTAGCTCATACCCTAGAATTCCAGTTTTCCTTCTTTAAAATAACTTATTTCTGGTCCACATGAAATGCTAATTTAACTCAGCCATTATCTTTTGAAGGTGCAATAGTGAGGACATAAGGGTAAACTGTAACTACACCCTTTCACTCCCCTTTCCACCATTCCTTATTGCCATTTTCATCACTACCTGTCTGACAATAAAATTATCAGATACTTTGCAGCTGTGCAAAGCTAGTGACAGGACAGGTAATCCCACTTTGCCTTGTGTTCTGAACTGCATTTTTTTTGCTGACTTTGTAACATGTCATTTAGAAAAGGTGCCTGCCTCATTAAGAAAACTACAGAACTGTGTGACAAAGTGGAATTTAGCATGCATTCATGTGCTCCTTGCTGTTGTTTTTTTTATGTTTGAATACTTATTTTTTTGTTTTCAGCAGCAAAATCTAAGGTCATTTTGTTAGTTGCAGCTGAAAACTTTAGTCTAAGTCATGATTTTAGATTATTATTTTACATAATTTCATGATTTTTTTGATATTGTACTAGAAATTTAAAATAATATGAATGTAGATACTTAAAAAAAGGAAAGCAAATACAATGTCAAAAGGCCAATACACTTAACATGGTTACAGTAAAAATTACGATGAACTTATTTTTTGTTAAATTCTTACTTTTTTTGTTTCTTTAGAGAATTTGAGAAATCAATTAAAAAAATGTAATGTTCTGTATTAATATCTGTTATCACAGCCATAGAGGAGTGTAGAAGTCAATCTTATTTTTAAATCTAAACACATAACAATTAGACAAACATGATCCAATTTTGAAATTTTTTAATCACGCAAACATCTAAAATAGCCACAGGGCTGATAGGAATTTTGTTGTAATATTTTAGTCATTCCATAGAAGCTAAGCTTATAGTCTTCCTCATTTTACGTAATCTCTTACGCATAGTCTTCTTTTTTCTTCATATGGTTATTTTTTCAAAATCATACAAAAGACAAGTATAATTATGTTTGTTTGCACTTGAAGAAAAGTATAATTATACATATTTTAATCTATTTCAGCTGCACAGGTATTTGTGCTTCAAGGAGTTACTCTTCTGAAGAGCTATCTAAGTTTTCCTTTGCCAATTTATTCATACTATGTTTTCCTTTTGCTCTTGACCTCATTCCAAAGGCTAAGAAAATAAAAAGCTTCTATTTTCTTGAAATGACATTTCTTTATTTAAATCCTGCCAGTTATTTTTCTGTAGCTCATTCCATTTGCTTTATTTTGCTTTTTTCTTTCTATGCTTTCCCTTTTCAGCTAAATTACTTTTCTATGTTTTAATTATTAGTTCAAGTTCTTTAGCCAATATCAATTTTCATTATAAAGCTTTAACTTCTTTGATTCTTTCCATCATCATCTTATTTTTGACACTTATTTTTTAGCTAAGAAGGTGACCAATAAATCATAATCACTACAGTAAGTATTTGAGGGCTGACTGAAGCATATTTTTAATCAAATATTATAATATAATTTGAATTTTAGTAAGGACAATTTCTGCTTCTTTCAATTTCTGTTCATCTTTGGATCCTTCATCATCATGTAACAACATTCAAATACTAGTTCTATTAATAATCTTTCATTCACAAGGCAGATATTTGATAGATGATTAAGGGACCTGGGATTTCAAAGTGAGTATTGTAACGTGCATTATACTTCTGTTTCTGTTCTTGCTGTATTTTTCATGGAAAGTAAAAAAGGGAATTCTATCAATCTTTCAAATAATCTGTCTATAAACTGCTTTTACTTCTCTACCACTGCACAAAAAACACCTGTTATTCCTTCACCTCACAGTTGTAAAATAATTAAGACATGTCTCAGAGTAACAAAGTAAGCCAGATGAAAAAACAATGTGTACAAAAAAAATCAGCACGGCTTAGAAATTACATTTAAGAAAAGATTAGTGTATTTCCCTGTTATCTTTTATTTTTGCAAAATTTTGTACCTGTGTGTTGATTCTTTAGGATACCTTGTGAGTAGAGTTTGATAAGATGAAATGTTTTATCCACCTGCCTCTGTCCAAAACTGATACATAGAACTAAAATTTACTGTCAACTTCTAACTTTTCAGTACTATTGTACTGTCTGTAGGTTTCTTAAAGGTTAAGCCAATGCAACTACACCTTAAATCTGTTATCACAGCAGTAATGGATAACTTTATTGCTGAAGAAGAATGGCCACATACATTTCTATCTTGGGTATGCTTTGTATATCCTTAATATTCCCCTCCTAATTTTTCTAACCAAATGGAAGCATTAGAAATAGTTTCTGAAAATGTGATTATATTGTGGTTATATATGAGTTATATTTCTCATATGCCTTCTAAAGCATATGCTGCTTCAATCTTTTGCTTTGACCAGCTGTGGCTGTACCTAAACCCATGTTCCACTCTAATATGTCCTAGGTTGATACACATTTTCCTGCACACCACCCAAAGGAAGGTGAATGAGAATAACACATGTCCCATCTTTTTTTTTTTTTTTCTACTAAGTAAAAATATTGCTTCTATCAGTAGATGTCTTTTGTACCCCTGTGTGATCTCTGGTAAGGTTACTCTGTAGTATTTGCATATCGAGTATCAAATGACATTAGAAGACATTCTGGCCTGTAATTTATAGCTGAATTTCTTTCACTATGTTTCCTTATTTCTAATTACTAGTTAATGGGAAAAAAGTTTATGTGAAACAGTCAATACGAGATATGAAACACAGTGTTTTAAATAGCATGCAATTGTACCTAAGTCACAAGTAGTACTCATGTTTTAATTAACTGATATTTGACACTAAAAAATCTGAGTGCATATACATCCATTTGTGTTACCTTTCTAATGAAATCATTTTGAGGCCCACGACTTTCATTAATACATGTCATAAACAGAAAAATGTGAAGAACTTGCTTTTTCCACTAATCGTGCTAGCAAAACTGTAAAAAAAAAGTATTATTACTGATTTAAAATGAACAGCATTGAAATCTCTGGAGAACTTAGAATCATAGAATCATAGAATAGTTAGGGTTGGAAAGGACCTTAAGATCATCTAGTTCCAACTTCCTGCCATGAGCAGGGACACCTCACACTAAACCATGTCCCCAAAACGTGACAGTATGTCCAACCCGGCCTTGAGCACCGCCAGAGGTGGAGCATTTACACGTTCTTCGGGCAACCCATTCCAGTGCCTCACCACCCTCACACTAAAGAACTTCTTCCTTATATCCAATCTAAACCTCTGCTGTTTAAGTTTGAACCCGTTACCCCTTGTCCTATTACTACAGTCCCTAATGAAGAGTCCCTCACCAGCATCCCTAGAGGCCCCCTTCAGATACTGGAAGGCTGCTATGAGGTCTCCATGCAGCCTTCTCTTCTTTAGGCTGAACAGCCCCAACTTTCTCAGCTTGTCTTCATATAGGAGGTGCTCCAGTCCCCTGATCATCCTTGTGGCCTTCCTCTCGACTTGTTCCAACAGTTCCATGTCCTGTTTATGTTGAAGACACCAAAACTGCACACAATACTCCAAGTGAGGTCTGACAAGAGCAGAGTAGAGGGGCAGGATCACCTCCTCTGTCCTGCTGGTCACGCTTCTTTTGATGCAGCCCAGGATACGGTTGGCTTTCTGGGCTGCCTGGGATTGCTCCAACCCAGGTGTAGGACCTTGCACTTGTCATGGTTATACTTCATAAGGCTGGAATCAGCCCACCTCACAAGCATGTAGAGGTCCCTCTGAATGGCATTCCTTCCCTCCAGTGTATCAATGAACCACACAGCTTGGTGTCATTGGCAAACTCGCTGAGGGCGTACTCAATTCCACCGTCCATGTCACCAACAAAGATGTTGAACAAGACAGGTCCCAATACAGATCCCTGAGGGACACCACTCATTATTGGTCTGTAGCTGGACATGGAGCTGTTGACCACAACTCTTTGCATGTAGCCATCCATCCAGTTCTTTATCCACCGAGTGGTTCATCTATCTAATTGATGTCTGTTAAATTCAGAGACAAGGGTGAATGCTCCATCCCTGGCGGTGTTCAAGACCAGGTTGGATGAAGCCTTGGATGATACGGTTTAGTGTGAGGTGTCCCTGTCCATGGCAAGGGTGTTGGAACTGGATGATCTTAAGGTCCTTTCCAACCCTGACTATTCTATGATTCCATTATTCTATGTTGTGTGGGACAGTGTTGAACGCTTTGCACAAGTCCAGGTAGATGACATCAGCTGCTCTGCCCTTGTCCATAAAGTCGAACAACACAACATCTTCTATATTTTGATCTCTGGATTTGTTCACTCAGAATGTTTTTTGTAGGTCCTTTGGGACCTAAAATTACCTAGGAAGTATTTGTTCCTCTTAAAAGCTATAAATAGATGTATTGATTTCACTAGGCCACTCATGCTTACATGTTCTCGTATCATAAATTTATATTTATATCTGTGCCAGTTCCACCAGTTTTGCTGTAACAAACACAAAGCAGCAGTCATCATCATCCAAACCTTCTATTGTGTTATTTTACTGTATCAATGCTTACTGCTTTTATTTATAAATTATGTCAGATTGATTGCCCCACTTACTTTTTATTTCCACAAATGATTTCATACCAAGTTCAACCTTTAATCTGAGGGAAACCGCACAACAAAATATTCAATAAAGCCACTAGTTCTGCTTTCAAAACCTTGGGTAATTTGTTAGTAATTAAGCAGGTAATGTACATTTCTTGGTGATTCCGTCTCTCATTTCTTCCCAGATATACTATTTACTGAAATAAAAATCTGTATGTCAGTGACTGTAAATGCTTATACATTCAGGTCTAAGCAAAGTGGTATTTTTCAGGGAAAAAAAAAGAGAGATGTAGAAGAAAAAAGGGACAAGAATAAGTCATTCTTAATCGTTCCTTCCATTCACACTTTTTTTTTTCCTGAAGTGGTAATTTTATTTTTAAATTAATATAAATTAATAATTTCTAAAAATGGAAAAAAAGTATTTATCTATTTGCTTCATTTAAATATTTTAGGTGAATCTAGGTGTTGGGAGTTTTTAGGAAAGTGTTGACAATTTAAGAATTAAGGCTTGCTTATTCAATCAGACAAATGAATTATTTGTATCACTTGCCCAGACCTGACTGATTAGTTAGCCTGTAATTAAACATTCTATTGTTTGTGGTGGCTTTTTTCATAATCTTATCTACCCTGTCCAGTTTCTCCTATTTACTTGTTTATACTACCCAGCTATTCCAGTCTTACATTCTTTGGAGAAAAGTCTTATTCTCTTTATAACTGTACTGTGTACTAAATGACAGACATATAGCCTAACAGAGTCTAATATATTGTATACATCAATAATAGTTCTCTCCTTTGTCACATATATCATTATTTATTATATCAGGTTAGTCATTCTTGTGTTATATCCCAATGAAAGGGGTCAAGAGCATTCTTTATAATGCAGACAGCTTTCTTCAGTAGAATTTTAAACTGAATTATCATTTTTAATGAAAACCTGTGATTTTTATTGTCAGTCTCCCAAGATTTCGCAATGTCGCTCAACCTGCAGCACTCTACTTGTAGAAAGAACTAAGTAAGTGGACTGTGACAGAGACCTATATTTTTTTTTTCAGAGCATTTGATCAGGGATTTAATTTTAGTACAATTAAAAAGAAGTACCAGCTATAATGATGATAATTAATCCTGTCTTTGGGCCACCAAGGTATCACATGGAGTCTGGAGATTTGGACTAAGGCAGTGTGGATGAAACTGATATATGTGACATGTTCTCTGAGGTAAGAGGGAGCAAACCAGTCTGTAACAACTGCTTGATGAACAAGAGCTGCTACTTAGACAAATACTCTGAGTTTTGCTGGAGATGCTAAGCACTGAAATTTAAGTCAGCTGCCTAAGTTACCTGCAAGCAACCAAAATATGACCTTGGCTCTCCCCAGCCACTTCCATTCAATTATTATTAAACTATAGAGAAGTACAAGCTTCTTAGTGAAGTTATTTCATGCATTTACTTTGTTCCTTCATTTCTATTCATATACATATGAAGGAGAAACAGAATGAAAAACTACAGATATTCCCGAACTGGTAAACCTCCAGTCAGATTTCACACTTTATCAGGCACTCATGTCAATCATCCACAAAACAAATCTACAGAGAATCAAACTTCATTAGTTCTGCTAATCAAAGAGTTTCTTATTTTTCTCCTGAATTTCTAATTTCATGTTCTCTTTAGAAAACTGTTCTCTAAAGGTGGAATGGGGCAAGTGCTGCAGTTCAGATGGAATTCTGAGCTGTAAATCTGGCTTTCCCAATACTAATTTTATTTGTTGTTTTGGAAAATGCCAAAAAAAAATAAATTACTTAGGCTATATATTGAATTTGGCATCACCTCTGTAAAAATGCAGGCCTGTAAGATTTATTGAAAAATATTTTTTGCTATATATGATATTGCGTATTTTATCTACAATTATCTATATTTTATACTTCTAGTTTTGCTGTACCTGCCTCTGCATTTTATTCCAATTTTTAATAAACAAGTCACTAAACTTAATTAAGCACATATTAATAGGTTATCTAAAATATTTATATAGACTTTTGAGCTAGAATTGTGTTGGCAGCTGTGGCACAGAGGTTGAAAACTGTCAGCTGTAATGCTATTCTGGTACTATAGTAACAGATTCTAGAGAAAGGCAGTAGTTTAGGAACCCTGTGATGTTTGTCATTATGTAGTGTGGATTTAACTGGAACATAATATGCTGTATCAACTTGGCTATCTTCTTCATGTCACAAGAATGTTACCTAAGTCAAATTTACAAACTTGGGCAGCATCAGAATGACTTATTTATACAGACACATGCCTAGGGAGATAATTTTTAGTAAGAAAAGAATAAACAAGTTCACAGAGTATTTTGTGATAAGCGACCCAATTGCTGATTGCAAGGAAAACACCAAATAAAAGTCTGATTAGAGCTTGGAATTAAATGTGAGGCTCAGCTGTCCAAACACAAATGACACTGACAAGCAGCTGGAATGGTAATTGAAATAAACTCATGTGCATCAGTTACCCTTTTAATAACAGCATAAAGAGACCGTAGCATCAATATTACTATATTGTCTACTTGTGATACTGGCAAAAGTCAGTCACCAGGCCAAAAGGATCACTGATCCATGACTTTAATCAGCTGATATAAAACTCTTAGGTCTGAATTTAAAAATGTCATATTAATAATTTCTAAAGAAAATAAAATATAGGAGTATCTGGAAATATCAATAAAAATATTGTTGTCTGTGTTTCAGAAACAAAAATAACAAAACTGCTCTTTAAATCACAGACATTATTATGTAATATTAGGGTACATAAACCTCACTTTCTGAATATCTCTTGAGGCAAGAATGACCCCTGAAGCAAATTGTTACATGTATTTTTAAGAAAACCTCTATCTTGCCTGTTTCCTTTCTGTATATATTACCACTGTTATTATTCTAGCAAAATTTTATTTCTTTTCTGTGCAATCTTGTAAATCCAGTAATTCTTAGCTGGTAACAATATAGCTGAGTCATAGAAACTTTTGGATCTGTATCATCAGGACATGTCACATATCATTTAATATCAACATTCAAAATAACATAGAAAAATGAGAGGGTTCATCCTGTTTGTTGGCATAAAACAAAAACTTTAAAACAACCAGCCATGGAATTTCAGATATAATTTGATAATATGATGAAAATTGAAAATTTAGTAAAGTAGTCATAATATCAGAAATAGAATAGTGGCATATAAGCTACCTAGCACAGGGTCAATTAAATTTTTGCTTTAATACTCTGTTGTTATATTATTGCTTATTCATTAATTATCATCAAGGGCTTTATCCTGCAAACACTAAAAATTTTATGTACAGTAAAAAGTAATTTTAGAGACTCACATGCCTTGAATTTCCTTTGGTGGCTGAAGTTCTGCTTCTAGCCATAAGCAGAAGTGCTTCAGTTTGAGTCAAGCAGAACAACTCAGTGCCTGCAGCAGATTAGAAGATTTAGAATCAAAGAATGATAGAATAGTTAGGTTTGCGAAGGACCTTAAGATCACCCAGTTGCAACTCCCTGCCATGGGCAGGGACATCTCACACTAAATTGTGTCACCAAAGGCTCTGTCCAACCCGGACTTGAACAACGCCAGAGGTGGAGCATTCAGGAGTATTCATGACTTCCTTGGGCAACCCATTCCAGTGCCTCACCACCCTCACACTAAAGAACTTCTTCCTTATATCCAATCTAAACCTCTGCTGTTTAAGTTTGAACCCGTTACCCCTTGTCCTATCACTACAGTCCCTAATGAAGAGTCCCTCACCAGCATCCCTAGAGGCCCCCTTCAGATACTGGAAGGCTGCTATGAGGTCTCCACGCAGCCTTCTCTTCTTTAGGCTGAACAGCCCCAACTTTCTCAGCCTGTCTTCATATAGGAGGTGCTCCAGTCCCCTGATCATCCTCGTGGACCTCCTCTGGACTTGTTCCAACAGTTCTATGTCCTTTTTCTGTTGAGGACACCAGAACTGCACACAATACTCCAAGTGAGGTCTGACAAGAGCAGAGTAGAGGGGCAGGATCACCTCCTTTGACCTGCTGGTTATGCCCACTTTGATGCAGCCCAGGATACAGTTGGCTTTATGGGTTGCAGATGCACATTGCTGGCTCATGTTAAGTTTCTCAATGACCAGCACCCCCAAGTCCTTCTCTGCAGGGATGCTCTGAATCATTTCTCACCCAGCCTGTAGCTGTGCCTGGGATTGCTCCAACCCAGGTGTAGGACCTTGCACTTGTCATGGTTATACTTCATAAGGCTGGAATCAGCCCACCTCACAAGCATGTAGAGGTCCCTCTGAATGGCATTTCTTCCCTCCAGTGTATCAATGAACCACACAGCTTGGTGTCATTGGCAAACTTGCTGAGGGTGCACTCAATCGCACTGTCCATGTCACTGACAAAGATGCTAAATGAGACCTGTCCCAACACTGATCCCTGAGGGACACCACTCATTATTGGTCTCCAGCCGGACAACAAGCCATTGACGACAACTCTTCGCATGTGGCCATCCAGCCAGTTCTTTATACACCGAATGGTCCACCTATCAAATTGATGTCTGTTAAATTCAGAGACAAGGATGTCATGTGGGACGGTGTCGAATGCTTTGCACAAGTCCAGGTAGATGATATCAACCTCCCCACCCCTGTCCATCAGTTCTCTAGCCCCATCATAGAAGGCCACCAAATTGATCAGACAGGATTTCCACCTACTGAAGCCATGCTGTCTGTTACCAAGCACCTTGTTTTTCATGTGCCTTAGCATGCATTCCAGGAGAATCTGCTCCAGGATTTTGCCAGGCACAGAGGTGAGACTGACTGGTCTGTAGTTCCCTGAGTCATCCATTTTCCTCTTTTTGAAAAGGGGGGTTATATTTCCCTTTTTCCAGTCATCAGGAACTTCACCAGACTGCCATGATTTTTCAAATATGATGGCCAGCGTCTTAGCAAGTTCATTTGCCAGCTTCTTCAGGTCCTGTGAATGGATTTCATCAGGTCCCATGGACTTCTGTATGTTCAGGTTCTTAAAATGGTCTTGAACCAGATCCTCTCACACAATGGGCCTAAGGTCTTCAGTCTCATAGTCCCTGTGTCTGCCTTCCAAGTCTTGGGTGGCGCGGTCAGAGCATTTGCCAGTGAAGACTGAGGCAAAGAAGTCATTCAGAACCTCAGCCTTCTCCAAATCCAGGGTAGTCAGTTCTCCTGATAGCTTCCGGAGTGGGCCTGCGTTGTTCATATTCTGTTTTTTAGCTGCTACATACCTACAGAATCCCTTCCTTTTATCTTTAACATCCCTAGCCAAGTTTAATTCAAACTGGGCCTTAGCTTTCCTAACCTGGTCCCTAGCTTCCCGGACAGCATCCCTGTATTAATCCCAGGCCACCTGTCCTTGCTTCCACCTTTTATAAGCCTCTTTTTTCCAGTGAATTTTCCTCAGCAGATATTTATCCATCCAAGGAGGTCTCCTAGCCCTCCTGCTGCACTTCCTTCTAGTTAGGATGCAACACTCCTGAGCTTGTAGTAGTTGATCCTTGAATATCACCCAAGAGTCTTGGGCCCCCCTGCCCTCTAGGGTTATATCCCACGGAACCTTACTAAGCAGGTCCCTGAAGAGGCCAAAGTCTGCTCTCTTGCAGTCCATGGCAGTGAGCTTGCTGCACACTCTTCTCACTGTCCTGACGACCTCAGGATCTTGTGATAGCTGCATCCAAGGCTCCCCTGGAGAGTCACATTTCCAATGAGCTATTCACTGTTGGTGAGCACAAGGTCAAGCAGGGCACTTCTTGTCGGCTCCTCTATTGCTTGCAGAAAGAAGTTGTCTTCCACACAATCAAGAAACCTCCTGAACTTCTTGTGCCAGGCCGTACCATCCCTCCAACAGATGTCAGGGTGGTTGAAGTCCCCCATGAGAACAAGGGCCTGCGAGTCTGAGGCTTCTCTTATTTGTCTGTAGAGTTCTTCATTCACAGGCTCCTCTTGATCAGGCAGTCTGTAATGAATCCCCACAGTAATGTCTCCCATCACTGTTTTCCCCTTAACCCTGACCCACAAACTTTCTGTTAACTGATCACTTGTCCCCAGAGAGTTCCATACTCTCCAGCCTATCCCTAACATAAAGGGCAACTCCCCCTCCCTTCCTACCGGGTCTATCTTTTCTAAAAAGCCTGTAACCTTCCATTCCAACACTCCAGTCACAGGAGCCATCCCACCATGTTTCAGTGATGGCTATTATATCATACCCCCGTAGACGTGCCCACATCTCTAACTCCTCTTGTTTGTTCCCCATGCTACGGGCATTTGTATAGAGGCATCTGATCCGAGCTCCAATTGAAGCCGTCTCATTGGCTGGAGCAGCTGGAATATCCCTAAATTGCTCTGAGCATTTATTATAGGTGCTGGCAACTGACTGGGTATGTTGGGATGGAATGATGCCCCCCTTACCCAACACATCTAGTTTAAAATATCCTTGACCAGTCTGACAAGCTTCCTACCAAAAGCACTCTTCCCTTTCTTTATCAGAGCAGCTCCACCAGCCCCCAAGACAATAGCTGAGTTGTACCTACTGCTCATGTCAGGTATAGGCTAGTACTTTATCACATTCTACTTCTCCTTATAGACAATAGAATCTTATATCCATTGAAATTGATGATTTCAATCCATGTCATACATATAAATTCGCATCTCTATGGTAGTCAAAAAAGAGCTTTGTATTGTCTTATTGCACACACATTCAAGTGTGCATATAAGTGCCTATATAAATGCAAAATTGGCTGGCCTAGGCTTTGATGTGTACCTCTGTTTGGATTTATAGAATATTCTTATTTAACCTGTGTGTGAGACTAATGTTTTTCTCTTGATATTACCTTATTTTTACTGCATTGAATAATGTCTGTATTTACCCATAATTTATTTTTTTTTTTTTTTTTTTACTGTACTCTGTAAAGTATTGGAAGGAAAATACTTGGAGCTAAACACTGAAGCTCATGATAATATCTCAATATAATTACTTATTAAATAATTATTAACAAAACTGCATGCTCATTGTGCTTTTTAAGTACAGCTGATGTAAACTATATATTAAATGTGTGACTAGCAGATTTTTAAAAATATGAATGAATGTATAACAATTCACTGTATTTGAAGAAATGTTTCAAATCACTCCTTTGTCATTAACTGCAGGACATATATAGTAAGTGTTGCTTACTGATTTTAGCTACAGAGAAGAGAAACTTTTGTCAAAAATATTCATAGAGCTTTGAAACTTTTCCATGTGGCAATTTTTTGCCTTAAGTAATGATAGAAATTTGAGAAACTGTTTTTATTTCATTAAAATGAAAAGTTTAAAAACAATAACATTAAACAAAAAAAAGCAGAATGAGCCTTTTTTTTCTTTTTTTTCCCCAATTGATTTGAGTGCATTAGACCCTCCATTAGTGGCATCATATTAATGTATTTAACTTGCATGAGCTGTATTTTGTCAATTTATTTTGATTTCTGAAAATTATTTATATTAGAAATGGAGAAGTAACCAAAGTTATTTTGGTCACCACACTGTAGATAAAGAGAATGAAGTTGATTTTAAAATTACTGCAAATCATTTTGTAGGGTTTTATTTGCTTTTGTATATTTATTTTTTTGTGTGTATTTTTATCCTTGGTTATACTCCTGTGGTGAGCTGTTACCACAATGCTGCTTGTACTTGAACTGCAGATATAAACTCAGGAAGAAAAATCTATTAGAAGGATGAAGGAGCTATTATACATTGCAATCTTTTATACATCAATTATATTGACTATGACACAATTTGGACTAAACTTTGGTGAAGGGAGCTATATGGCAATAGTTGCCATTACTTATTTTCTAATAGATTGCTATGGAGTTCCATTAAGTAACACTTTGGTATCCACTTCAAAAGCAGCATCTCTGTATGGGCACACAATTACATGGCAATATGCTATCATTAAATATTCTGAGCTGGTGTTTTTTCTTAATTTTTTTTTTTTATGATGAAAGACACTTAAAGGTTTGATCTTGTCTTGTATAACAACTGTTGGTCAGATATCTGCTCTCTAATCTTCTCTAAAATTTGTTGGAATTTTCATTTTGATTCAGTAAGAAACATTAATTATGGACTGTCATTTATTTTCCTTGTGTGTTGCTGTTCTTTATCATGAAATTATTAAGATGTGTAAAGTGAATGTGTCACTTGACCTCATGGCATTGACCTTCATCTCTGAGGTGAAACACCTAACCTTGCCTGGCAATTCTCAAATTGTTTATATTCAGAATTTTAGAGTCCTTTTCTTTCCCTGTTCATTACTGAATACGCTGACAGTAAAGGAAAATCAAGCAGAAAAATTACCTGTTTTCTTTATTTCTTTGTATTATACTGCAATATGTTTTTCAGGTTATATTATTCTTAGTAACAGGAGGTAGTGTTTACAAAAGTAAAAATGATTTCGTGTTCAGAGAAATTAAACGTAAGATTACAGAACTGTGGGATCTAGCTTTCCTTTCCAAATGTGGAAAATTTTAAGGTTTTCATTCTAGACTTATGTCTTGATTAGTCCCCTAAAATTAGTGAAAAAAATCTTTAAGTACATGCACCTGAGAGTTGGCATGTGTTGATCTAGATATCTCAAGAATACAGTGGGTCTGAAATGATTTTCCTTCTTGGCAGAACATCATTCTCACTATAAGTTAAAGCAATTCTGAAATGGAATAACTCATCTCCTGCTAGTGCTTTAGCAGATGTTTAATTATGTAAGGGAAAAACTGAACAGTATAAGGGACGATTGATAGAACTATATCCCAGATACGCTATAGTTTAGTTAAAAGCTAGCACATTGAAAAGGTGGAACAAGAATGGTATTTCAGTGGTCAACAAAAGCATCCAAATCCCTTTTCCATAGTTACAGTTGCTACTGCAACCCAGAAAGAATGGTATTTATCTATTGCACTGCCTGGAAGAATCACTCAACAACTCTAAGAAACAGTAAGAAAGGTACCTTAAAAGCCTGAATGATTCACTGCAACTCTAAATAAAACATAGACAGGAGATGGCACAGTTAAGCTCTTACCTTTCACATTGCCTCAGGAAATTGTGTCCAAGGTAAATATCCCATCTACAAGGGAAACTGAAGGCGGATATGACAATTCTTTTCTAATAAATATAATTTATTCTCCCTTCCCTTTTCAAGTAGAGGGGATTAAAAAGCTAAAATTAAGGATTCATCCTAGCTAAGTATAAACACTTAGCTGAGGATCCTATGTTAAGTTCTTAATCATTCTAGGCTTATACTAAAGTTAATGGAAAGAAGGTTACCTCCTGAGAGCAATTAAGACCTTAGCTGACTGAAATAGCCAGCTGTAAAAGCTCTTCATTCTTCATATTATATCTCTAAAGCTTGTGGGATAAATCTGGAGCAATTATTTAATTTGTGTTTTAATGGATCTGCCATGTTGAATAGATCATTTTTTTCCAAAGAATAAAAATAAGCAAGCAGAAATATTTAAAACCAACCATTTTTTTGGCTGTTAGGAAAAAAAAAAGTAAAAAAAATCTCTACAAAATTACTGAAGTGTTACTATGAATAGCTATTGTGCATAAGAACTCTTTATATATATTCCTCTTAAAAATGTATTTATGTTAGGGGGAGTTCCTGCTAACATATTTACAGTGGGGATTGGTTTGATCCTGACTGTTTAAATAGTTGGTCACCTTCTACTTCAAATTGAGAATTGATGCAATAGAAGTTTTGTAGGTAAAAATGTGATACTGTGGCAAAAGTATCCTTGGCTTTCATTGAAATGTCTTATTTTTTCTCACTTTTTCAAAAACAACTTCACGAAGACTTTTAAAAATTATTTTGCAAAACTACCAAAGATTCCCCATGTTTCTGTTACCATCCAGTATTTCAAGTTTCCTTTTTTTCTAATCATTAATTTCTATCTACTTGAGAATTAGTAGAAGTTATAACTGTATTTCTTCAAGGAGTAGACATGAGCCATCATGCTAAGTTGTAGGGCCACTATTTACAAGAATTAATGATATTGATTGTAAAGGAACATAAGCCTGTGGTAAATTAAAAATAAAACAAATACAAAATTTATCTAGGCTACATGATAGTGTTAGTTGAAATGCCAAATAATTGCTGTCATGGTCCAAGCTCGCTAGGCCCTAGCAGATAAACCTCAGGTGTAAATGGTGGGGCCAGTCCCGCACACACTGTGCCTCACCTAAAATATCCACTGCACAGGCCCAAAGGGATTACCCACACTTGCAAAGCCCTGTAGTGACAGGTGAGGGACAAAACAGCAGGTGGTAATGTGCACTGGAAGCTGCAGACCCAACCCTGCATGCAGATGGTTCAGGACATTGGTCTCTTGAGATTGTTCCAGGAGATGACAGTCTTGTTCTGCAGCATCCTGAATGACCAAGCAGCCTTTTTTCAAGGAGAGCACTGCTTGCTCCATATGGAGAGAGGCCTAGAAAAGGTGGCCTAACCAAGCTCATCTCCCCTCTCCACCTGGTTGGCTAGTGGCTGCCAATGGGCATCTTCTGTTGTGGTCGATCAAAGACAGAGACAAAGGCATACACCACATACACCTGCCTCCAAAGGTGTGTCCAGATTGACACTTGCATGCTGGAACATCAGAACCATGGTTGATACAGCGAATAGTGGGCATCCTGAGCGCTGTTCTGCACCTATGCAACACAGGATGATAGTGGCCTATTGGCACAAGGACACATTCCTGCTCATGTTCAATTTTATTTGTCTACCAGCACAAGTATATCTTTCTCTCCAAAGCAATTTTCCGGGCAGTGTGCCCCCAGCATGTGGCTGTTCCACACCAGCCACAGGACTTTGAGCTCCTTGCTGAATTTCATGAGCTTCCTATTATCAACTCTTTAAGTATGTTAAGGTCCCTCTGAATGACAGTACAACCCTCTGGTGTATCAGCAACTTTTCCCAGTTTTGCATTATTTGCAAGCTTGGTGAGGGTTCTGTCCACAGTATCACCCAGGTCATTAATGTTAAGTGGTATTGGCCCTAGTACTGATCCTGGGATACCCAACTGTGACTCTCCTGCAGATGGACTTTGTACCACTGATCAGAACACTGGGCAAACCATTTAGCCACTTTTCAGTACACCTCACTATTTATCTAATCTGTACTTCTTTAGTTTGTTTATGAGGTTATTATCAGAGAAAGTGTCAACAATATTTTCTAAAGTCAAAAACAAACCCATCCACTGCTCTCCCAGCACCCATGGAGCCAGTTTTCTTATTATATAAGGTTGTCAGGTTGATCGTGTAGTGCTACATCCTATGAGATTCTTTAAAGCAAGTGCTTTTTTTTTTTTTTTTTTTTTCTGAGAATCAGGTTCAGGAGAATGTCTCCCCTCACTGGCTCCTCAAACTGCTGGTGTCAGGAAGTTCTCTTTCATTCCAGAAATTTCCTCATTGCTGTTTTGTCCTACTTGCAGATATCCGCGTCGTTCAAGTCCCCAGTGAGGACCATGATCTGGAAACATAAAGAGTTCTAACATTTATCTGAAAAAACATTCATCTACTTCTTCCTAATTGGGCAGTCTGCAGTAAACACCCACCACAATATTGACTGGCCTGATTTGCCTTAATCTTCATCCAGAAATTCTCAACTGACACATTATCTGTTCCTAGGCAGAGCTCTAGGCAGTCCTGCTTCTTTCTCACATAAAGAACAGTTCCTTCTCCTCACCTTCCTGTCCATCCCTCCTAAAAAAACTTGTATCTGTCCATTGTAATGATTCTCTGAGCTGTTACACCAGGTCTCTGTGACTCAGTGAGACCAGAGTGCATGTGTCTAACTCCTGCATGATCGTCATGTTGTGTGCATCAGCCTACGGGCACTTCAGGTAGGCATCCAGCTCTCTGGACTTCCTAGGGAAAGGGCAAAAGCTTCCCCCATAATGTTGTCCTCACAATATTCCCTCATCTATACGGATACAAGCAGGATTCCTTCCACATGTTTTTCAGATTTTGAGGTGTCTTTTGTCTGCATCACCCTGCACCATTTGCTTGCAAACCCAGTGAGCTAGTTCCTCACCTGACTGTATGTACCCACCCATGGCCAGCATGAAAATGTTCTTAGGGGATAAACCTTTCTGCATCATAATCCTCCCCTTGGCAGCTACATACCAACTGAAGGTGCAGGCTTTAGCTCTCTTCCAACTCTTATCCTAAGCCTCACCATAAATTTGGGCATGGGCTGAACTTATCCAAGGACTCCAAATCCTGGCATAGATGAAAAGATTCTCAGGGAAGAAATTGGTCTATACTTTATTTTTCTGGAGGGGTGTTATTTTTACAGTATTTATATTTGGTGAAATCTTGAATTATGCAGTGTAAAAAGAAATCTTGAAGCTAAATGATATATCCTTATTTTAAAGCTCATTGAACTAAAATCCTTTTTTAGAAAAATTATTGTTGGTATTCACCTAGTGTGAGGAATAAACTGAAAAATGTTATGACTATGAATCTGGATTTTTCAGTTTATAAACCTTATTATTTATTGCCAGTGAGGCATAGTGGCAAAATGGCTACTCTACTGAATTCTTCTTGGACAGAGATACAGATGTCTGGAGTGTGTATATTAGTATATTAATATTTTCAGAGCAAAGTGATTATGATCACTATGAAAATGAGTTTTGTAAAAGAAGCAGAAATAAGTCCAAGTGAACACTGAAACTGTTTCTGAAACCTAGCCTTCTGAGAATCAGCATTCTGTAGAAACTACCCATTTCAAAGCACTGTGTTGTGACTTCAGGCCTATGCCCCTGTTTTGGTATGCTACCTTGATGTACATAGATATCCTACACCTTGAAGTATGCCTGCCTGTGAATAATTATTCTTTTCCAGCCCTTGGTCCAGGTTTGACCAAAGGCATTTTATGAGATTGCAGTATATTTCCTTTAAAGAATATATTGTGAAGAATATGCCATTTGAAGTAGTAGAAAACAGTGCCTATTTCCTTAAGAAGTAGTAAGTAAATTAGATTCTTAATAGACTTGCAAGTTTACATGTTCACAACTTGTCAAACCAGTTCTCATTTTTAGTGCTGTTAAAGGTAATTTACCTGGGAGAGGTGCAATGCAAAGAAGTGAGTCATTCCTGGAACAAGCTCCACTGTTCAGATGTGTAATTTTCTAAATGTACTCTGGATACAAGAGAGGGGAAATATAAAAGACCAAATGTATGTCACTCTCAATAAAACAAACTGTAAAATGTACAAGTTGTGATACTGACCACCTATTCTATTATTCCAGCTTGAAATAAAAAAATATGCATTATCACAGGATGCATGATATAAAGATTTTTTTTTATTATAATTAAAATTGTAATTGAGAACTTGAGAACGTCAGCTTCCTAACAGCAAAAACTTTTTGAAAACCTGGACTGCATCAGGCTGTAAATGAAAAGTAGTTTTTAGTTTTTATTTTATTTTAATGATTTAATTTATTGATGAAGGTTAATCTCAAGATTGTTTTAGATCAGTCTAGAACTCTAGAGTTAGTCTAGAACTAATTCCCAAGCTTACAGATCTACCATAACTTCCACTCTGTCTTCTGGACAACATCTGTCTGCATACACTGTAAAGTATTAAAAAAAGCCTCAGGGATGAGACTAACCAATGACTGATCTGTACTGGCCTGATAATTTGTTGTTGTTGTTATCCTAATTACTAAAACAACAAAAACCCAAGAAATACCAGCAATAAAAATAAGCATAAAATATCATTATTCTTTAAAACTAGGGGAATGTGCTAAGGAGAATAAGCTGTTGATGAAACCAAGGCTCATATCAGTAAGACCTTTTAAAGACTGTTCAGTGAAAATTAATTGAAGAGGTCCCAGACCAAATTTTCTATCGTTAGCAGTTTAGGCAGAGTATAGAAATATATGAGTCATGTTATATACATACATATCTGAATGAAAAGCTAGTGATGTCTCTTGATCCTGAAACAAAATCCAGAAGCTAGTGGAAAAGAATTAGTATCCAAACACCTCCCTTTCACAGGGCACTTCCTTTTTTTTTCATCTAACTAACCTCAATAAAGTTAGTCAGTGCTAAAGTAATTTTGACCTTTAGTTAGCAATATTCTGAAGATAATGAAACTGGTCCACCAAGTACTTAAGTATGAACTTTAACTTCAAGCTCACAATTATATTGAAGTCAGTAGGACTCTACTTGCTGATGTTTTGTCTTGAATGAGCTCATGATCAATCAGATTCTCTAAGACTAATTTTAAACAACACATTTCTGGGACCAATGTCTTGTAAAATACAGGAGTAACTTTACAAAGCTCTTCCTAATATTTAGCAAAGCTAAACTTGAAGAGCACTAAAATGAAAGGGGGCCCAAAAGATAAAAATACTTTTCAATTTTGTTGAAAAGACATACAGATACTCATTACAGTAATTTTTATTATTTTTTTAATATTTTACTGAGAAATGGACAAAATTTACAAGTTTGTGGAAGTGAATTGGAAGCAAGCACAGTTTATGTATTCACAATTTTGATGTGTACTTTTCCCCTCTTGAAACACAGAAATAGAGGCAAAAGTATTCAAAAAATGCAACAAAACTTTTTTTCTGACAAAATTCTGGTCAATTATAGCTAAATACTTTGTAGATTTTTTTTTATAATTAAATTAAATGTATTTATATAAAAGTATTAAGGTAAGACTGAAAAGTATTATTAAAATGAGCTTCCATTCTACCTGACAAATGATACAGAAAGTTGCTTCATCTTGGCTGATGGCTTGTAACTTGCTGAGCTTAAGCTAGAGAAGTATGCCTGCATCCTTGTCTTTGTTAATATAGTCTCATTTATCATGGTGCATGCTATCACAATGTCAGAGTCACTTATTTCAAGATTTTTTGCATATAACTCCCAGTTGTGCCATCCTAATCTTTACAGCAAGCAAATTGTTATCCAAGGCAGGCTCCCTTCCCTCTCCAGCTACCTCACTGTTTCCTTCATGATTTCCCTCTTAAAATCCCAGGTTTACCCTCCCTCATTCCCAGGCACCATCTGTGCTTCCACCCTGATTCCTTATCCTTATCTCCATTTCTTTTCCCATTCCAGACTGGCTCTCATGCCACTGTACTCAAGTCAGACATCTTTCTCTTCCTCATACCCTGGGAAAGAGCAAAGAAGAGAAGGTTTTGCTCATAAAAGTGCATAAAATGTTTTAATTTTCTTCACTCAGTTCTGGTTCTCAATTTCATTCCCACTCAAAAGAGTACTTGAAATTGCAAGATAGAGAATGTCTAAGATTATAATGTATAAAAATATTTTAATATTAAAAAAACAACCTCAAACATAAAAGTAAAACCTAACAGCCAGTTTTTTCATGTAAATATATTTTAGCTCAATCCACAGAACAGTAGATTAAATCCCACAAAAGTATTCCCAAGGTAAGTCAGTAAACTACAAATTTGGATGTTCACATTGCAAAGTGCTTTTCTTCTCTTTTCTTTTCTTTTCTTTTCTTTTCTTTTCTTTTCTTTTCTTTTCTTTTCTTTTCTTTTCTTTTCTTTTCTTTTCTTTTCTTTTCTTTTCTTTTCTTTTCTTTTCTTTTCTTTTCTTTTCTTTTCTTTTCTTTTCTTTTCTTTTCTTTTCTTTTCTTTTCTTTTCTTTTCTTTCCTTTCCTTTTCTTTCTTTTCTTTTCTTTTTTCTTTTCTTCTTTTCTTATATCTTTTATTTTCCTTTTTCTTTTCTTTTTCTTCTTTACTTTTTTTCCCCTTTCCTTTCCTTTCCTTTCCTTTCCTTTCCTTTCCTTTCCTTTCCTTTCCTTTCCTTTCCTTTCCTTTCCTTTCCTTTCCTTTCCTTTCCTTTCCTTTCCTTTCCTTTCCTTTCCTTTCCTTTCCTTTCCTTTCCTTTCCTTTCCTTTCCTTTCCTTTCCTTTCCTTTCCTTTCCTTTCCTTTCCTTTCCTTTCCTTCCCTTCCCTTCCCTTCCCTTCCCTTCCCTTCCCTTCCCTTCCCTTCCCTTCCCTTCCCTTCCCTTCCCTTCCCTTCCCTTCCCTTCCCTTTCCCTCCCTTTCCTTCCCTTCCTTCCCTTCCCTTCCCTTCCCTTCCCTTCCCTTCCCTTCCCTTCCCTTCCCTTCCCTTCCCTTCCCTTTATTTTGTTGTGTTGTATTTCTTTCTATTTCTCTTTATTCTTATTATTTTTATGTTTTATATTTATTTTATATATATATTCATTTAAAAGGAGACTTACACACCTGCACTTGTATGTCAGCAATTAAAGAAAGCAGTGTAGATACATCTGACATTAAGATAAAGCCAGGATTGTTCTGCAGCTGAAAGTAAACAAATTCTTTATCTGCTTGTTCATTTTCTAAATAATATTCTTATCCTCCTTTGCAGCTAGATGACTTTGTATAACAAAGAGTGTTTCCAGATATTCACTTTTCTATATACACTTGAATATAACAGTGGCATTTTAAGCTTCTTTTTTATATATAAATTAAAATATACATTAGTACATTTTAGAAAATACCTTTAATAATATCTTTTCTGTAGGGAGATTTTTAATGAAATATAATTAATTTACTTATGCCTTAGCAATTTCTACTCTTTCCTGTGTGTGCCACCATGGAAATTTCATTATTCATATTAACATTTAGACCTTTGTTTTAGATAGCATCTGCTAAGAATTTGATGTATTTCCATTAGGCAGCACACAAAGAAAAAGAAATAACCTCAGAAAAATAAAAAACCCAAGCACATTAGTTCTAAGGAAGCAAAGGAGAATACGTCTCAGAATCCAGTTTGGGAATGAAAGTTAGATTAAGATAAGAATGCCAATGATTCCTATCCCTCACATCCCCACGTCCTCAGTTTGACACAAGCACCATTTTCTCTTGAACCATAAGTTTAACTTGTTGAAGGAAAAAAATATCTCATTAGAAAACCCTTGTTTGAACTCCACAGTATTACTGTTACCTGAAGCAATATAAGAGGCAGAAAGCATTTGTTTCCACAAAGGTATTTGGATCAAAAAGTGAGGTAAGCAACAGTCAACTTGTGAGAGGTGAGTAAAGGATCTGAGAATGGGCCATGCCCTCTCATCCAGCAAGTTTCCTAGCATGCTTCTGGCCTACTGATAGCATTAGGTTGCAGAACAAGGAGTGGGGGAGCTGTGTAGCATTGCAGCATATTGGCAGCCTCCCATCAGCTGACACATGGGGGAGCAATTCCAATGAGTGATTGAACTTCTAAAACTGATTCTATTTTATTTTTCTTTTTTAGTAGCAGTTACCCAAGACTTCCACCTTTCTTCTCCTTCTCTACTGTAATAACTTTACTCCTCTTCCATCTATCTTCCATTTCCCTCTTACATCTCCTTTATATTCTGATTTCATTTTATATATATTTTTTACAGGTGTGTCCTTTTGAAGCTTTTTTGTCAAGCATATGGTAAGGAAGAAACAACCAAGTCACCACTGCCCCTTTCATCCACCACAATCCCAGGCCAAGCAAATTGCTTTCTGAATACCCCACAGTGCAGCAAACCAAAGAAATAGCTTCATTTGCCATATATTATGCAGACCAGAAGTGAAGGACTTGCCTTTGTACATTGCTGCACCAGTCACCATACATTCCTCACATCTTATCAAAATTGTGTTGGTGTTTCTTTTGAGAGGAACTACAAAAGTTATTTCTTCTCAGGTCAGTGACAATATTTTCTGACATTCAAGGAAACATACTGAATTCATGATACAATGGTTATTGGTGTGTCCATATCTTACACGAAACAAAACAGTGTTGAAATGATGAATTACTACATAAACAAGGGAGATATTACAAACATCCCTATTCCCTTTCTGTTTAAAATTCTCACTGCTGAGTGAAGAGCTGTTTCTTGGTTCCTATTATGCTCTGTGCTGATCATTACTACCTTGATAATGTTGAGGTGCAAAATTAAGCACATGACAGAAAAATGATAAGAGAAAGTGTATGAAAGCAATCAATATGGTTTGCATCCATATACTTCAGGGGTTTTAACTGGGGGATCTAAAGAATTTTCTAAAATTAATTTCAGAGTTGCATAATCTCCCAAGAATTGAACGATCTGAAAGAGCACTATCAACAATCTACAAGGAACAACGTTTTTAACACTATTGAAAAATGGCATAGAAAAAAAAGTTTTATTTAAAGGTGCATAAACATAAATGTAAACAAACAAAAATTCTCACTAATATTTCATTCATCTGAAAGAGCAATCAACTTTAAAAAAAAAAAAGAAAATAAAAAAATCAGAGGTAATTACTGACTACTAAATAAAGCCATGTATTGTAAACATTTCAGCTCTTCTTAACATTTAGCTTCCAATTGAACGATTTTACTAATGGATTAGCTATTCTCTCTGGTTTGGAAGGTTTTTTTAAAAAAAGAAGTAAAATAACCAGATCAAATCAAAAAAAGAACCCCCCCCAAAAAAAACTCCAAACAACCCCCCCCCCAACCAAAACAGTAAAAATAAAATAAATTATTATATATAAAATTTAGTATTAGTTTATTTTTTGAAGGACAATTTGCTGTTTGTACTTGGATGTGTGGTATGGTCAGACTGAAAAAGATAGTTTTCTACAGAGTTCAAGTTTTGATCTGTATTAGTTGAGCCTGATTATCATCTGTGTCAATCTCTGTGCCAGAAACCCTCCCTCTAGTAGTTCATATTCTAATTGAATTAGGTTTTATCAGACAAAAGCACATTTTATTTGTAAAAAAAGTGTTTTGTTTTGTTGTTTTGTTTTTTTTTAACCCAAACTGTAAGAACCGTGGTGTTTGGTTTTGGAGCAAATAAATACAGATTGTAGAACTGTATGTAAGTTCTGCAGTTGTTTGTTACTCTCTTTTAATTGTCTCTTTCTCAGGGAACTAAAACTAGAGTAAGAAAAAAAGTAATCCAGAATGATGTATGTTGTCTAATAGTATCAGTGGCCTCCCTGTTAAAGTTTTTTTTTTTTTATTATTTTATTTTGGCTGCAACCAGTAGAATACACTGGCCGCAGAACTTGCAGATGGAAACTAAGTACAGATGTGCCAATATAGGATCCAGGTTTGTGAATCCAGGATTCACAATCTTTTATTATAATTTGAGCAAATAGCTTTCCCTAGTTCTTCCAAGCTGAAGCTGAAAAAGTGTCATATATGAAATGTTTTCTTTTGGGAACAGTTGAAACTCAATGTATAGCTATACTTTCAATGGAAGTTTATTTTTTGATGCTGTTCTGGGGCATATTTGGGTTTTCTTAGTATCTTAGCCAATACTGTGGTTGAGAGCATGTGCATTGCTTACATGAGCTCTCCCAGACAGCAGCAATAGAAAGAGTGGAAGGATATTTTTCTAACTCAAGAACAATAGTATCCATTTGAACCCTTGCTGAGCATACCTCTACAGCAGTGGGACACTAGCAGATTTTTGCACACGTTGAGGTGCTTCTGGAAATACTGATCATTCATGGTTTTCCATTTTACCAGATTAGAATCTTGAACTGATTTGCTCATTCAAATTCATGACCAAAATTAAGTGGTTTAATCTGTTTTACTTTTTTTTAGTTTTGAAACAGCTATGGCATATTTTGTACATTTTTCCAGTGACTCCATAATAACTTAATTGAAAGGCTGATTTGGTCTCAAGCTTCTGTCTTTTTTTGGTCTTTCCAACTAATTTCTTTAAGATTACATAACAGAAAAAAAGATCCTTGAGAAACAAGCAGTTTCTAGGGAAGACATTAAGATAAAAATAAATAATAGTGAATATGCAAGAAATTAAATGGCAAAATACGAGAAATGAAAAGCTATATATTATCAATGGTTTGGGCTTGGTTTTCATGTACTTTCACATCTTAATACTTGAAATATTATGTGTTCCTAACTGATATTTAATGTTGTCTCTTTGCTACATTAATATTTAAAGAAGCTTAAAGAGCTCTTGCTTTTAAAATATTCATGATTACTGCTCTTTTATGTGAAACAAATTTCAAAGGAGGAATCCCTAATTCACTTATTGACCAAGTCTTATGTCTTCTCACTCGCTTAAACAATTATAGTGGTTTTATCCATGAATCTGAGCCAAAGTGCAAATCTGATAATTGTTCTAAATTAACAAATGTTGAGTAGATTTACATTTGGAAGTTTGGCAATTTATTCACAATCCTTTTTTTTTTCAGATTTCTTATTGGCAACAGAATTACATAACTTGGAAAAAGAAGACATATTTTCAGGGAAAATATTGAAAATAATAAAAAATTATCTGAAACATATATTCAAAACTTCCTTCTACCCTCCAAAAATATGCTTTGATCACCTTTAATAATAAATATTAGAACACCATTCTAAAGGTTTTATCAGCTAAGGACCCTCAAGTAATGCAGATAATTTCCCTCTGTGGATACAGATTGTTTCAAGAAGGGTAAGAATTTAAATGACAATAGGTAAAGCAGGGGTGGGCAAAGAATGCAGAAGAATTAATCAAAAATCAATAACCGCAAGAGCAGAGAAATAGAGAAGACATAGCTTGGTGTTTGTTTGGCAGCTCTAGAGATTAGAATTGCCTTTCAGTGCTGGCTGCAAAGGTAAAATCTTCACATGTAACTACTACTTTTTCACTAGAAAGACTGTTCCAAGGAATAGGTAGGTAGAGGAGTTCATATGCTCATTCAGCTCTGTGACTGCAAGTCTGGTGGGAATACCAGCTTCTTTTAATATGAGGACAAGAAATGGATGGAAACTTTTAAGATTAACATATTGTTTTACATGGAGAGCTGGTAACAGATGCAGGTCCCCATTGATCACTACTGCTCTAGTCTTCAGGGCACAGGCATGACAAACTCATCTCATTAATAGCAATATGTTCAGACAGCACTTCCCTTACTCTTGTTCTCATTTCCATGTGTAGCTTGTGAAATTTACTCTGTCTGCTTTTCAGATGAGCATCACAAGAGACTGATGCCAATCTGCAGAGTTTCCTCCAGCAGTCTAAATTTGAGCCGATGGTAGACTCTGCAAGCAGTTTTGTTGGCAGCATCAGAGTTGCTTCTGTGTTTGTCATGTAATTAACTGTTGATGGGCTATCTGGGCAGCTTAGTCTATATTTCTTTGATTCACTTTGGAGTCTGTATAAGCCAGGCACATTACTTTATCTAGAAAAAAAATGTTGTGTAAGTATCCTTTGTGATCAACGTATAAACAGCATTGGAAGGTCATATTGTACCAAAAAGCTGTGACATTAACCAGTTTGTATACTTACACGTTTAGATGGGACCGTGAGATTTGTTAGAATTGATTTTACCGCTTTTTTCCCCCAATGTCCTGATCATCACATACACAATTTTTTATCTTATTTCTCAGGGAGAAATTTTCACTAGCATATTCAATTTATTTATTTAATTTGTTATCATGGGATTTCTAAAGAAGATGAAAGTCCAAAAGATATTTTTAAAGCAGAAGAGATGAAAATGTTCAGATTAATTGCTTTTCATGATATAACCCCAATGACTATGCAAAAATTCCATTGTATGAAGTGTATAAAAAAGTGTATAAAAAGTCATTATACTACATTTTCCTTCATATAGTAACTTTTCCAAATTAGAGTATTATGCAGTATTATATCTGAGGGTTGTTTGTTTGTTTTTGTGGTTTTTTTAAATATACTGAGGAAGAGAGTGTTACAGCCTTGTTTTCAAATACTTTAACTTCTAAATTAGAATTCCCAGTTTTGAAAATGTTAATTAAAAATGCCTGATTTCAGCTGTAAGTAATACCTACAGGTAAATCAAATGAGAAGTATGGAATTCAACTTCTGTGAAAAAAAAAAAGCCCCAATCCAAATGAAAAGAAAACAAAATACTAAAAAACAAAATACAAAAAAACTAAACAATTAAACAACAACAAGTGATGGATGAACTGATGACCCTATTGAGGCTAGTAGGGATTTTGCCAGTGGAAGTGAGATTTCACACTGTCAGTGTAAAGTCTGATAGCTGTTCAGGCAGGACGCTAAAGAAGCCTAGCTCTGAATGAATTGAAGTTCAGATTAATTCCAGCATTTGTCCATTGTTCCATTCTTGCAAGCAGAATTACCTGTCTGCTGAGTGCTATTGTGTTTTAAAAGTATGAGACCTCATGAAGTCAGATTTAAAATATTATTTATTTTATAAAAATAAGAAATTTATCTTAGATGGTGACAGATTTGCCACTTATAAGTAAGAGACCTGCAATAAAAAGGATTATTAATTTTTTTTTGTTTCTTTTTATGTATAAGATCCTTGCTGGAGTGGATTTTCTTTATATGGATGATCTAAATCATCTAAGTGGTCAAAAGTACTTTAAAATACAACATGAAGCATATATGTAATTCATTCCTTAACAAAAAGTTAAGTTCCTAACCTGTGGAGTCATTGCAGAAAGAGACTGGAGCACTTAACATATAAAGAAAGGCTCTGAAAGCTGGGACTGTTCAGCTGGAGAAAAGAAGAATTGGTGGGGGGAAGAGGGGGAGATCTTATTAATGTATATAAAAACCAGAAGGAAGTGTTCAAAAATGATGGAGCCAGGCTGAGTGGTGCCCAAGAGACAATGAGAACAAATTGAAACACAGAGGGTTCCCTCTGAACATCAGGAAACACTATTTTACTGATAGGGTGACTGAACACTGGAAAAAGTTGCCCAGGGAGTTTGTGGAGTCTTCATCCTTAGAGATGCTAAGATCTGTTTAGATGTTGTCCTAGGCAATGGCTTTAGGTAGTTCTTGAGCAGGGAGATTGGATAATATGGACTTCAGAGGTCCCATCCAACTTCAACCATTCTGTGATTCTATGAAAGAATGGAAAAGTCAAGACTTTTGGCTTATTCACTTCCACAAACATTTTCCTTTCCCACAGACCTGGGATCAGTACTAGCATTGTGTGCCCCTGGTACTTCATGTTTCATCAAAAACGTATACAGGCCAATAATGTTATATGCCCATGTTAATCTGTGCCTTTTTCCTCTGGGTAAACATATTTTAATATTTTGCCTTTTTTTGAAAATAATTGATATTATTTGATTATTTGGTTTTTGTTTGTTTCTTTGTTGTGGGATTTGTTTTTTTGGGTTTTGGTTTTGTTATTTTTTTTTTACTGTTTGCTTGTTTTGGCTTTTTTTTTTTTGTCAATTATAGGTCAGTGGTTATTTAAATGTCTCCAGGATGACCACACCTGCAAGCTTGTGTTTGGCAATACTTGCACTCATTTCAAATCCCTTATTAGACTATAGTGGTTGAATTCCAGCCCACAGCTGATCTAGTTGAACATGTCTCTGCTCATTGCAGGAAAGTTGGACTAGATGACCTTTGAAGGTCCCTTCCTACCAAAACTACTCTATGATTCTAAGATTCTATGAGCTAAGTACCATACTGATAATGAAAGTAGTTGAGAAGGAAGGCAGTATGCATGTATTTCAAAACACATGTTTCAAGAGCCATACACAAAAGATTAGCTTAGGAGCAGAAGCTTAGAAGTTAACTTCATGGGTGTGAATATTCCTGTGCTAAGTAACTTCTGAATAAAATATTTAATTCCTCTTTATTATAAATTTTTCTCTCTTTTTTTCCTCCAGAAGGCCCATCAAAAGTAGGAGAACAGCTGTAAGTATATGAACTAGAACCATAAGAGAATTAAAAAGTCTAAATTAGAATTTAGGACAAAATTCATAGTACCAGAAAATATACACAAATTTTAAAATTTTCTCTAAAATTATTCAAATTCTTGTGTATTCCTCAACTGAAAAATCTTAAGTTTTCTTAAGCCTCCACTCAAAAGTTCCAAAGCCCATAACAGAAACAATGGAACATGCTATGTTGACTACATTTCCTTGAAGGGCTATGAATCAGAAGGAAAAGAAACAAACTTTAGATTATCTAAAGATAAACGGACAAGATGTCTACACCTTATTCCAGCCCTCTGTTCCAGAAGCAACTGGAAGACTAGTCCCCTCCTCTGATGCATAGAGTTGCTATTTGAATTAGCTGTGAACATAATTTTGTTTGATATCAATAAAAGAGATTTAATATAGTTTATTTTTGGCTTGTTTTTAACTTCATGCTAGTTGTGGTATTATTTTACATTGCAACTTCATTAATAAAATGTGATTGAACGCAGACTTTTCACTTTGCTGTGCTTTGCTGTTTGTCTGTCTGCCAGACAGATTAAAAGTCTTCAGCCTAACACAGCTTTGCTGCTTTTTCTTATTATTACTTATTATTTATATTAATCCAGTGCCTGGAAACAGGTTAAGACAGGTGGAAAATTTTGTAACTCAAGCCTTAACTAATCCCACAGGCTGAAACTGAGTTATGAGGAGGAAAAGAAAACTTATTTTGAAAACAGAGTGATGGATGAGCCATAAAAATAGTGTCATTCAGAAATGCATTAACAGTACAGAATGCCATCTAATCTTTCTGAACCTTTTAGGGGGTGCATATTTAATCCTGAATTCTGAAACTCCATGTACAGGCCTTTTTGGGTTTTCCCTTAACAAAGTGTATCTCTGCAGAACATTAAGCCTTGCCATTGCAAAGGTCAAATTGCAGAACCAGGACAGTTCATTAGGAGCTTTCAGAGGCATATTCAAGCTGTTTGCTTGCTAGAGCAAGAAACACACATACACACCCACACCACAGTCCCCACCTATAGCATCTCTTCCCCCAAGCAAAACAACAGCCTCCTTTCCCTTCTCCCTTGCTTCTTTTAGTTTTTTGAGGTCTGGGGGACATTGGAATGCAATAAATACTAGCTATGAAGCCACAGTAATTAGATATAAAAAAAGCTGTACTAGTGTCTGAAATGTAATTTCTCTCAGAATCAATGTCCTTGGTTCCCATATGCAGTTCTGAAAATGCCTTCCAGCCCATGTACAGCTGGGACTGAAACCTGTTCCCTCTTCCTTATCTATAATCATTGAAGAGTTCAGTAAGAGTTCAGCAAAGTTCAGAAAACATATTTGTTGTCCTAGATACTTGTTGCTGAGACAAGAGAAAATTTCCTGAAAAACTGTTTCATTGGATACTGATTTATCTTTACAGTTCTTCTAATGTTTTAAATGTTGTGAGGAATAAACTGGTACAGGCAAACACTCCTTCACAAGTACCATTTGCATTTAATGTATGCTGGTAGACATATAACAATTACACCAGAAACTTCACTAGGGACACATTTATTCTCCTAATCTTAGGCAGTGACATGTTATGCCTAAAAATTTTACCAACTTTTCATTTAAAAATTAATCTAGTACCTGAATATAAGCAAGTAGGATCATGTATATCTGTTTATTGAAGACACCTGTTTTTCCCCATGGACAATGCATATTCCTAGAGTGACTAAACTCAGAAGTAACAGTTAAATTTATGTATGTAAATTAGGTAAGAGGAATCTGGACCTTTGGAAGCAATCTATTTAAAAGCAAAACCAAAATATAAAAATCTAGCTAATCTTCATTTTGTTTGCAAATTTGTAAGGTAGTCTTTTTTTCCCCATCTTTTTCTTTCAATACAGAAATGCAAATACTGCTAAATACATTAAAAAGCAAATTTGCAACTGTACCCTTTTCTGTATGTTCCTTTCTTGTAGCACTTCTTATGGTGTATCAGTCACCTCTAAACTATGTGATGAAATGCTCAGAGTTCTGCTCAAGTAGATCCAATATCTGTTGCACTGTTTAAATATTAGACATCTAACAAGAAACAATACAGGACCATGGCTTTTAGTTTTGTTTTGATTGGGGTTTTCTGGCATTGAGCTCTCTGAATAGGTATGATGTGGGCCTTACAGAATTGCTGGCTGGTTTTCAGATGTTTTATTTTAGTAGAAGGTTAACTCAGTGAAAAATAAAGGGCTCAACTCAGCAGAAAATTCTACTTGAATGAACAAATTCATTTTCTATGCATATCATATTAGCTTACTATAGACTTTATAAACTAAATTCTTTGAAAAATATAAATGAACTAGAGGCTATGCAATTCAAATTAAGGCAAGGATTTAAACCTTTGTAACAGCCATAGATTTAAAACATGCATCTCAATAAGAGCTTAATTATATTCTGATGCGCAAAAATTATCACAATAATAATAGTAGTATAAAAATAGGAGTGCAATATGCATTTGTATGATATATTTGCACAGTAAATGAGATGAATTTCAGAGTGATGTTGCTTAGAAAGAGTTATGAGAATCTTTTTACATAATTCATCAATGTGCAATACACTTGTTTTTACACAGGGGATACAAGCACAACACTAAACTGTGAGGTTTTAAATGGAAGTTAAGGGCTCCTAAGTATATTATTTTATTTATTAGTAATCTAATTTAGTTCTATTGTACGATTGTGACACAGTTATACATCAAGCAAAGAAACACATTTTTTTAGTAAGCTGAAATTAATTTGCCCTTTTTTTTTCACTTAAGGTATAATTTGATTTTACATGGCTGTGTTAGATTGCATATATTGCCTGCTTCACTTGGACAAAATCCCATTATATCTGTTATATCTGTACAACCCCAAATATGTTCTTAAAAAGGAGCGATGTCTAGCTTGGAATTTTCTAAAAAGGTGTCCACAGGTCATGCCAAGCCAACAGGACCCAGTGAAATGGGCTACAAACAGTCATGGGAACTAGATGTTCATCTAGTACTTTTTATAATTTGTAAGAAGTGTTTTGTTTTTCTATTTGATGTATTAAAGAGGGGCAGAAACATAATGATTTAAAAAGTATTTTATAAATAAATAAATAAGTCTACTCCTGAATCCTAGGATGGAACTCTGACCATCATTTTTTTGCAGAAGTTCCCTCCCTTCATAGACATTCTTCTAAGCCTAATGTGCCTGTATTTGTAGATATACATTGTATTTGTACATGGTGTTGGTATTGTAATTTGACTGTGGCGTGACAAAATACTGGCTATAATGTTTTCTTTTTTGAGTTGCTGTTGCAGTGATTTGAGTTTAGATTTACAACAATGGAAGTAGAATTGAGAAACACATAAAACCAATCTGACTTCTTCCGAGGTCCCTTCCAACCCTTGGGATTCTGTGATTCTGTGTGACTTTGAATCCTGAAATGCTTTATTTATTCTGGTATTCCTTAGGCAGTAGATAGTTGCCAATCTGTATCATAAATAAATTCTTTGAAATAAATGTATCTTGGTGGTATCTTAAGCATCTTTCCTGTGCTAAGTCAGTTGTTTGTTTTACTGTTAGTTCCCTCCACTGTTCTACTAAGAGCATCAGAATTTGTTTGGGTTTTTTTAACTGAAGATTTGGTTGTGGGATGCTTTTGAAGCTCCCATATAAATTCCACTGAATTTCAGTAGATATTTGACATATCTGGACAGGTTATTGAACACTATGTTGAAATTATGACCAATTGATTTAATTTAATAACAGTTAAAATACTCTCATTTGACTTTTGCGTTTGAAGAAAACAAAGAAAGGTTTAGGTGATGAATGAAAAAAATAATGAGTCTTTCTTTACGGAAGGTTTTGTAAAAGGAAAAGGATACAAACCCACAAACCTCTAGAATTTATGTTTGGTTTAAGTTAGAATTTTTGTAATTTGTAAGCAGGCTTACTTGACTCCACAAAGTTAAAATTTAAAAAGTCGGTTTAGGATGATTTATACATGTCTCAATCTCATAGAGATATCAACAAAGAACAGATTTAGTACAGCACTATTTTTTTTTTTGATTGCTTATCAATGTAGGTCATCAGTGAAATATATTTTTAATACTTCACCGTGGAAATCTTTTCCTAGCACCCACCTAAACCTAGAAATCCTGAAAATTCTGACATTACTGATGTTTTATATCCCACTCTACAACTGACCATGTTTCTCTGAGACAGTTCAGAGCATTCAGTCGTAAAATAGCTGAGCTTTCTAATGGTTACTGCATGATCTCAGAGAGATCCCAAAAATGAAATTTCTACTAAAAGTAGTGTTTATTCTGGGAGCACATCTAAGAAGTTGAGGTCTTCAGAGAAACCATATAAAGCTAGTTTCTTTTAACTTAAATCAGTAATAAGAGGTAGTGCCCCACCTAAATATGAAGGTAGTAGAGCACTTAGCCTGAGCACTGCACACCATGGGTAAATTTTTTCCTGTATACTGACTTAGTTTAGAGACTGACTTATTTATCAGATTATATGTTGATATAATGAGAAGCTCGAGTGGCTTACATTCTTAAATTTAGATCTTCTGCTGCTCTGTAGGTGGGCTGTTGTAAACACCACTTGGGAATTTGTTCACTTCAGAGATACAGACTGCAAACAGAGCAGAAAGAGAACATCTTTTCCCTCTTACATTTGTTTTCAGTTAAAAAAAAATACAGTGATAAACAATAAAAAAGATCACATTAACAAGCCCGACTTTTTTTCTCCTTCTTTTTCTAATGTCCTCCCTAATTATCCTTACAATGACTTCTTGTGGCATATTTACAGTGTTGATAATTTTTATTCTGGATTGTCTCTGGGTTTGTGTTGATCATATGCAGGGATCATCTAAAACTTTACCAAAAAGCAGAATTAAACTTCATTGCTAAATTTTAAAAGCATTTCTGGCAGATGATTAATAAAAAAGACAATGTTTACTGACATCTAGAATATTGACGATGTTTCAGGGGAAGGTATCTGTTTATTAGGGATTATTCAAGTTCACAGAACATTGCCAGAGTTATAAATGAGACTTTCAGACAGACAGTTTGAAAGTAGAACAACCCTCTTTCATTATTTCAACAGCTTTCATTTGAATATTATTCAGTTACTCACATGCACAGCAGGAAATAGAGAAGGGAAAACAGGCTTTCAAATACAAATATTAAAACTAAATGTCTGTAGACTTACAGCAGATAACAAACAAACAAAAAATATTAATGACCTTTGATATAATTTACTAAACTATGACACAGCTGGAAACACTGAAGGAAAAACCCATAAACAAACCTTTCAGTAAATACAAATTCTACTTAGCAGGGAAAGAAAAAGGAATGTTCTGAAAACCCATTAAAGCTCACAGTATGAAATAGTACAAAAAATTAAGAGACAACATAATACAGTAGTCTAGAATTAGCATGTTATATAAGAAATTAATAGAGAACACATCAGCTGCATTTATTTTCTAATGGAAAAATATAGTCCACAAATACTATCCGAAACACTTACTGTATATAAATATTTAGATCTCAAGGTAGAAAGCTGACCAAAATGTATGTCTAAGAACGTCAGAATTTGTTTTTTTTTAACACCAGAAGGTTTGATTGAGGGATGCTTTTGAAGCTCCCATATAAATTCCACTGAATTTCGATAGACATTTGACATATCTGGACAGATTATTGGACAGTATGTTGGAATTTTGACAATTCCTTAAGAGAATTATAGTTTGTTCTGGGAAATATTTTCAGGAAGGCACAAGGATATAGAGAATTGAATACAAAATTAGTTTTGAAATGAGGAAGCTTGTGACACCTACTTTGGTTTCTAATAGTTGTAACCTTAATTTTGGACTTATGTTCTTAAATATTTTCCTATGTAATTATAAATCTTGCAATGTGTGTACTCATACATGTCTAGACAGAACTTCAGGGAAAAAGAATACAACAGTAATCTGTTTCTGCATTTTTTGTCTCTCAGTGGATTCATAATGTAACAGAAGGCTTTAAATTGTGTTTCTGCAGCTTACCATATGCAAGATACATCTGTGTCACACCACAGAGACTAGCACAGAGTTAGTCAAGTTAGCTTAGATACCAGAAACAATGTAGCCATATTAATTCTGGGAGTAACGTGTTGCATCTATTTGTGAAGCAGGGTATCTCTGCAACCTTATCCATTGTGTCCTCAGCCCTTGGTTATTGCTGTTAGGACCCAGTACTTAGCCCAGCCCTGGGGTTCAGCCCAGGAAGAAAATGCAGCTTGAGAAATACTTTCTAACATTTGAAATTAAAGTAGTTTTTCCAGATTTATTCCCAAGGTTTCTGAGCAGAACTGTATTTCCATGCAATGTGAGCATAGTAAATTCAGTGCCAGCATACACCAGACTATCTGCTCAGCATACGTTGCAGTACATTCACAGTAGCTATGAGTCCATGATACTTGGACATACCGCAGCTTGCTGTTAATAATTTGAAAACAGAGATGCCTGAAAGTATTGTTCATCTATTGGGTGTTAGACAGCACATACACTAGCCAGTTGAGCTGATAATAAATAATACCTTATACATGAAAATACTGAAAGCTGCAAAAGAATTGGTATATAGTAGACAGGGATTTTTCTTGTTTCTGCCATTGATTTTTTTTTTTCTGAGCAGAGGGAGAAAGAAGAGCTTTCTTAAAATTCTTCCTAAAACAACAAAGAATAAATAAAAAGATAAATGAAATAAAATGTCCCTTTTTATACCCAGTAACCCTGGAAGAGCTGTGGTGCTAAAAAGAAGGAAAAAAAAAGAAAACAACTATTTGTAAAAAAATTGCCCCTTACAAACTAGAATCTTTTTTTGTCAAATGGGAGATTAATTCAAAGTCACAACTGGGACAGGCATAAGAGAACTGTAAATGCTAGATTAAATAAAGTGTTTAGACACTGAGAGACTACACAGTGCAGTGTCTAGCTTCTAGGCACTCCTATAGGAGTACAAAAGCATGTGTTACAAGCTCCTTTTCCCTAGTCAGGACTTAGAAAATGTCAGAATGCCAGACCTTCAAAAGCCTGAATACACTAGTCCTAGGTAGTTGTTGGTTTCCATTAGGACATAAATCCCAGCCCACCGCTATCTACTCCAGAATGATGACTATTTGTCATATTGTCTTTCACACAGTAGCTATACATTTTATATAAAGATTTGGACTAGAGTTCATTCTTCAAAGACATTATTAAAGGCCAATGAATGTCTAAAATGGGAAATAAAACCAATCTTGGACATAGTTTCAAAACCATAGCAGACACATACGCAAACAAAATAGATTGTGAAGGAAAAAAATAGAAAGTATTTGGGGGAAAATTGTAGTTTATAGATTTTTTTAATGTAACTTCAAATAAAACTTCAAAATAAAAACACTTCTAAATTGAGACACAGCAGACTAACAGGAGACTTCATCAGGTTCACATGGATATTTGAGAGAGACATTATGAAGATTTGAACACTTTCAGTCTTGGGAAACACTGAAAGCAGAAATCTCTGCTTTCTGAATTCTATAGAAGTTATTCAAAGATCTCCTCACCTCTCCTGCTTCAGCAATACATTAATATCAAAGTAAGGAGAAAGGTCTCCTCAGTTATTTCTGAAACCAGCCCTCCACAGAAAAATCTGGATACCAGATCATGGCCAGATATGCTTACCTACAAGCCTGGATTCTGGCTGCATTTTTGCCAACAGCAGAGTTATACACAATGCAGTCTATTTCTAAAATGCCCAAGGCCACTTGTTCTATGTTTATCCATTTGGTCTCTTTTGCTAGCCAAGGTTATGGCTCAACTCTGAAGTCACAGCATCACAGCTGCTCAATCTGCCTTACCTGCTAGACAGAGGATTCCACAGAGGCCTGTGCATTGGAGGTTAAGCATAATGATCTTAAGGTCTTTTCAACACTAACTATTCTATGATTCTATGATTCTATAATCTATAATGTACAAACAGTAAAGTCTTTTGGAACTTTGGAACTTTTTTTTATTTTCTAGTACTGTCGTGGTTTAAACAAAATCCGCACAGTTCGCTCACTCACTCCCCCCCTTTGCTCCCCCAAGTCCTGGAGAGTTAAGAAGGAGAATCCAAAAAATGTAGCCCCCACGGATTGAGATAAGAACGGTTTAATAGCTAAGGTATAACATAAATCACTACTGCCGCTACTACTACAAATAATAATGATACAGCAAACAACAAGTGAAGAGAATACAACACCTCACCAGCCGCCGACCCATAACTCACTCCACCCTGCCCGGCCGAGCACCGCGTGCTCCTTCCTCCATTTTCCCAACAGCTCCACCCCTCCAGCTCCCTCTCTCAGTTGCATCCTGGGCATCATGTGCTATGGTATGGAATTGGCTAGCCTGGGTCAGGTGTCCTGTCTCTCCTTCTTCCCAGCCTCCCCTCCTCCCCAGCAGAGCACGTGCTCAGAAAAAGCCCTGAACAAAAACACCCTCAAAACATGCTCGCTATCAAGCAACTGTTCCCAGCCCAGAAGTGAAAACACAGCACTGCACCAGCTACAAGAAGGAGAAAAATGACTGCCACTGCTGAACCCATGACAAGTACTTAGTAGGATTACTGAATACATCTTTAAATGTTCCACTTGCTTTGAATGGTGCTTTCAAACACATCTGAAGGTATACATATGTGAATATACATTTATTCATGTATATTTGTAGCTCTAAGTATAAATAAACATATGTATGAGAATGTGTGTGTATATATATATACTTATACATTCTTACTCATGGGATGGATTTTTACTTTCAGCTTTCCTCTGATAGAGACAGACCATGAGCATAAATTGCCACAGCTGAGACATGTCAAAAGGAAAAATGAGCTTGACCACTGATTAGCTGATCTTGCATTCAGATATTGAAGAAATCATATTAGCCTTTTCAGTAGAAGGCAAAATGAAACACTAAGGAAATGTTCATATTTACTTGGTATTATTAAAAACTATGAGAGTAAGTAAGTTTATCAAGACACTAACTGTGTCAGCTCTGAAATAAGCCTTGATTTCCCCTTCAAAGGGACAAAGTGGAAACAGTCACTGACTGGAACTCTGCTGGAATGAGACAGAACAGATCTTAGAAACACCTACTGAAGGCTTTCTCCCAAACTTACGATTTACAGTATATTGTACTCCCGTTTACAATGTTTCAGTTTCTGTTCCAAGCAAGTTTGAATTACTGGTGGATGAATTATAAAGGATAAATTAAGAATACTTGATACAAATCAATGAATCATTCTATGAGGACAATTTTTTTTTTCCATATTCTGTGGATGGTGTGGATCAAATAAAATTAATCATTTGAAAGACACCAAGATTGCAAATCATTTTAAGGAGTATTTCACCAAAATAGCCTTTGTAAATAAGCTATTATAAAATGTATCTAATTCTGTAATATAATCCAAATGCATCTCATTCTGCAATGCTCATCACCTTCTTCTTCTACCAATGCGTCAAACAATTTCCAATAGTTCTGCAAAATACTTCATTGTTTATTATAGTCTAATATAGGATTTTTCCATAGTAATTTTTTTTCTTCTGTTATTATTAGTTGTGTTATTTTATTATAATAAATATGTTCTTTTATTTTCTTTGGTATTAAAAAAATAAGAGAAAAATCTGCTCTTTAGAAGATGTCTCAATTTTTTGATTACTATATAAAGAGAACATTAATAAAGGAATTTCTTTACCTTTTAAAAAATCAGTATTGTACTGGTTTGGTTTTGCTGACAGTTATGTTTTACAATGCCTTGTCCTGTTTTCTATTAACAAAGCTTATAGCTGTAAGTTCTCAGTAAGAAATAAAATGTGATAATATTTAGGAGTGCTAAAAGAGGAAGAGGAGTAAGTGCTACAAACTATAAACAATGAGGAATAGAGACACAGATGAATTCAGAATTTTCTAAATTTCTTTTAGCTATAACAACAGACTACTATTTAGATAGCTTTTAGTTTCTTAATTGCATTTTTCAGTACTATCAGGGGTTTAATATTCAGGGGTCAGGTAAGAGGAAGCACAGGTGTTTTGATTGTTTAATTTTCTGTTTTCTAATAGCTTTTCTTTGTGTTATATTCCTAGTACTTTTTATTTTTTTTCTCCCTGTGACTGAAAAATCCCATATTCAACCTTTTCCTCATTTCACTTTAAGTCTTTACGAATTTTAATTCCAATAAAATTAACGTCCTGAAGGGAAATACTTTTCTATCTTGAAAATCAGTCAAGATATTACACAGATCCCTTGCTATTTATTTAGTTTTACAGTTAAGAATGGTAAGGGAATTGGTTTGCTATTTAACAAAAAAAAAAAATGAAAGGAAAAAAGTTTAGAAATTTCTTCAAGCAAATAATAATTCAAATTATGTGAAAAATTATACAATAGTATCTTTTTATAAGTCCTCCTGATACGAAAACATAATTGGAAGACTAAGTAACTGATGCCTATTATAAAGAAGCAATTAGAAAAAAAAATCAATACAATATTCCATAGAATCTATTAAATTGTCGGCACAAAGGATAGATCATATTGATGGCAAAGGTGATGAAACAGTACCTAGCTACATCTCCTAATGCTAACTACTAAAAACAATATAGCCACTCAGCTGTGTTTCTGAGGAGGATTAGTCTTTTTTATCCTTTTTAAAAAAACTTTTGAACAGAGGAATCTGAAATTATATTATTTCAAGTATCAATTGGTCAAGTGAGGGGAAAGTGAGAATATTACTTCTGTATATTGTGATATCCCAGTTTATACTAGTACTTTAGAAGAATTACAGATATTGAAGTAAAAGTTTTACAAGCAAGTAAGAGTTAAGCAAATGAGGAAAATTAAAAAGAGAGCATAGGAACAACCTTGACTCAAGTAGCATGAATTTTATCTTTGTGGATAACACTGGAAAAAAGAAAAATACATCATTTTAGCAATATTACCATTCCTAATGCTAATGCATATCTCTCTGCAGAATTCACAGAACTAACTTGCATCAGCTAATCAGTACATAATTTCTTTTGCAATATCCTATGTACTTTAGGTACATCAGCTTGATCTATGAATTGCTTGTGCTATAGCTAAAGTATTTACCTGTGAACTGAATTTGTAGAGAGTAACTGAATTGGGGGTATTAATTACTTATTTCAGCTTGTCAAGTTGCCATCAGGCAGATGAAGACTCCAGGACAAGAGAGAAAATAGTGGCCAGCAACTTTGAGAATGAAAAAGAGGGTTTTTTTTGGTGGGGCTCAGGTTTATTTTTGTTTGGTTGGTTTTTTTTTTTGCTTGCTTGTTTTTGGTTTGGTGAATTTTGTTGTTGTTTTGCTTTAAAAACTGCATCCAGTGATTCCAGTCCTGAAAGAAAACAATCTCAGTTCAATGGGATTTATATAAACCATGGTATAAGTAGCTGTAGGCTTCTTTATAATCCTCTTTTACAGGAGGTAATTTGCAGTGCATACATAATGTTTTCTTTTAAAGAAGTTTTTCAGTGCATCCCTTTGACTGTCCGTTGTCACAGTCTTTTAAGAAAAAAAAAAGGTGCAGGGGTTAAACCAAATGGGACAAATTATTTTAATGTACCTATGTACAGGTACAGTGACATGAGTAATGGCAGTATCTGTTAGGGAGGAGTGATGGTTTGTCAAGCAAAGACATTAAAAAGAGATGAGAAAGACATTAAAAGTTAGGTTTTTGCCTAGAACTGTGGCTTTTAAAGGTTATTTTTAGCAGATAAAGTTTCAGTGTTATGAAAAGCAACAGCAGCAATGGCATTATGCTTTTGCATTGCAAGTGAATTGCAAATAAAGCTCTATTAGAGCAGGTGTACACAAGTGATACTAACTATGCCTCCAGTGACACAGAAGTTCAAAGTATAATACACAAAGTATAATATACAAAGTATAATAACACCCAAGTTTTATTTCTTTGTCCTGGTGATAAACTGCTCCAGATGCCAGGTAGCAAGTGTATGGGAGTGGCTGTCATTCACAAGAATTGCTGTAGTCATTTGCCTCAGCTCAGGAGATTGCATCTTCCCCTACTACAAGCCTTTTTTTGGAAACCTCTTAATGGAAATAAGGGTGGCAAAGGCTAATCCTAAAACTAGGTTTAATCTCAGCTGACTTTACCTGCCTATAGCATACCTCCATTCCATATGGAGGATATTCTGGTTATCTAAAACTCTCCCTGTGGAAAGAGAGAAAGGTACCACTAAAATTGTCTTTTGGAAATCCCTCTGAGCTGGTGTAAATTACTCTGGAAATAGCAGAATGGAAAATACCTGAAGTACTAGAAAATTATTAATTATTATTATTATTACTATTACTGTTATTATTTTAAACCAAGGAAAAGTAATTTAGTGAAAATTATTGCATCAACTTGTATTGTCTGCTTGCTTGTTATAACTCTACTCTCCTTCAGGTCTTCTGCAAATCTGAACAAGAAAATGTTTTTATATTCACAATGTAATAGAATTTGCACTAAATGTGAAAAAGAAGGCTAAGAGAAGGTGCCTTATCAAGGTCTTCAACTATGGAATCAGTGGTCATAGAGAAGTCAAAGCTGAAATTTTCTCAGAATTGTACACTGAAAAGATGGAAAACAATAGACACAAGATACAGCAAAGAATTTCCTTTTAGATATGTAGGAAAAAATCTACAGTGTTATTGGTCAAGCAGTCAAAAGAGTTGTAATCAGCTTGTTCAGAGAGGCTGTCTCTTTGAAGAAATCAAATATTTGACTAGACTAACATAATTTATTCTCAAGTATGTTTTCCTTTCAGTCAGCACTATACCTGGTGATGTCCAGAAGTCCCTACCAACCTAAATTATTCTTTATTTCTAAAACTAACAAATCACATGTGTTGAAGAGAATTGTTGAACTTTCCAAGAAGAATACTTGATGCACAAACATGATTCAATGTTTCCTATTATAAAATTGTTGAAGGAGATAAAAAGAAATACTGAGGATGAGAACATGAAAAACCTAGGGCAATGTCTATTATACTGGAAATAAAACCAGACTGTAATGTTTAAGTTGTAATTTCATCTTTTATTTTCTTTTTATTTTCAGTCTCCTCAGACATCAGTATTCTGTATTTAGCTTCACCAGTTTATCTATCCCAGCTGTTTTGCTTCTATTAGACTTTACCTTTTAAACCATTATAAAAAACTTGTTAAAAAAAATCTTCCTTGGGACATTAATTCTTGTATTGCTCTCTACACGTAAGCTGCATGCATTGTTGAATGACATTTCTATGTCTTTACATATTTTCCAAAACCAGCATCACGTATAAGATTTAATATTTTCCCCTCAGTACCCAGAATAGCTTTGCCCTGGTAAATGGGGATTACAGTGCAGTAGTATCAGATGGTTTCTACAGACTCCTGCCTCCATCAGACATGTGTTTTAAATAAAAGTTACCATAGGTCCCACACCATATCTGTTTTCTTTTCCTTAATTCTGTTGTAATAGTTATACTATCCAAATTTTATCTCCCAAGAATAAATGTAAAACTTAATTTAAGCTATACCAATTAGATCTGGGTTTGTGATTTTATCTTCTAGTTATACATTTACTAGTTGATTTAAGCTACACAAATTGCTTTAGATCCTGGAGAGGGAGGGGGTGTGATCCTGATAAATCATAGTGGGTTTCAGATGAAGTGCAAATGTACTTGGTTAGGAGCTGCTGTTACTCAGGTTCCCTATAGTTTTCTTTACACTAATAATTGAGCAAATTACAGGTCCAGTCCTATAAACTCTCAGCACATGGAACTTCTGTTTCCAATAGAAGCTCTTATTGGGAGCAGCTTGCTCCTAATCCTGGGGCCAGCCAAAACTGAGGGGTTGGGCTGGGGGAGGAGAGGCAGCACAGAGCAGCTCTGTTTCAGCAGCAGAATAAAGGTTGTGGTCACACTTTCACAGCTTCTTTTTTGACCTTTTCTCCTTGCCTTTGCAAGTAAATAATTTCACTCCTCCTGACTCTGTTCGTTGTGCTGTTTGCCTTACTCATCCAGCTAATACGTGGCTGACCTTGACTTGATCTTATGTCTGCTGACATCTGTGTCAAAGGATTAGTAGCATTCCCACTCCTGACTGCAATCAGAACATGAACAGGGAATCCCAGGGTTTTGAAAAAATGGGCACTTAACAAAAAACTAAGCCCTGTGTTTCTCAAACAGCTCTGAAGAAATCCACTTTGGAAATGAAGTTTAGGTGTCTAGCAGGTAGGACAGTACCTCAGGTTGTCTGCATGTTTCACTGTTCATACTACCTTATTGTCTGCTGACAAACCTATTCCTCACACTGAGGCACCACTTCAGCTCAAGTTCATGAGAGTTCATGAGTTCATTCCTTTCTAGACTAGGCTACAGCTTATCCCTTCATTCACATTCATATATTAGTCGAAATCTTTCCACAAATGGGTTAACATGAGCACAGAATGTACAAAGGGTTCCAGCTATTTCCACTTAACTTAGTTATCCATTTGGGGATTCTTGTTATATAGAGATAGTTCTAATAATACAGTTTTAACTGGGATGCCAAAAGTGTTCTGAAGGGACCTGTGTATTCTGATACCAAAACTGGATCAAACTGTTGTAAGACATTTGGTCATATTACGTGATCAAGTCTTAGGCATCTCCATAGTGCAGAGTCTGAAACTCTGAGAGTGCAGCAACTAGCAGGTACTGGTCATCTGCTAATAGAGGTGGTATAGGGAGAGAAAATACTTTTTACAGGAAGGGTTTTAAGGTGGAAGTCAACAAACTGTACCCCAAGGAAAATTCTACTGAGAAAGCTTTTCCAGAATAGGTTTGGAAGGTCTGAGACCTTTTTTAAGGAGTTAACTGGAAAAGACCCTGCAAAACTAGCTGACAAATGGTTTCTATTTAAAATGAAATGCTGTTTACAAAGTAAATCTCATTTAAAAAAAAAAAAAAGCAAAACCAAAACCAAACACAAAAAACACAAAAAAACCCCCAAAATTGTACTGAGCCAATTCAGAAAAAGGATTTTTAAGAGTATAAAAATTACTAGACTTCCTCTCTGCTCAGTTTTTATCTCAAACTTATTATCAAACAACTTAAAAAAAAAACAAAACAAACAAACCAAACTAAACAAACAAAAAACCTCAACTAGAAAAATCCCAACAAACTGAAAAAGCAAGTCCCAGAGCTAAATGTAATCAAGAAAACAACTAACTTCATTCTTAGTTATAAACTGTAACCAGCATGCTCATTTGTGGGTACGTATGGCATTCTTTACATCTTTGTGTTTCTCTCTTGAAGATATGTCAGTTAAGTTTGGCTGATTATATATAAAATAGTTCATTGGGCATAGTGCTTCTGTATGGACACACTGATCCTCAAGTTTAATGATACTGTGTGATGTAGAGGTGGCCATTCTCATATGCTTCAGAGGTCTGCAAATGTTCACAACCAGCATTTTATAAATTATAGCTAACTACCACCTTGTGAAACTTACAGATGTCACTGAATTTTCTTCCATAAAAATCTATATTTAATAGTATAATTTTACTAAATTACATGATTACCAATATCTTTAAAATAATACAGGCATTTCACAACTTGTTAATAATGTTTTAAGGAATAGTATAGTTGGTTGTAAATTATAAAACTCTTCAGCATCTACTATCACTTGCTTTCCCCTTCTTCCTACACTGAATCCATGATAGTTATCAGGACTGCATATATTATTATCCCTTACAGAGTAGCATTCTTTTGGACTTCATTTTTTTTTTCCTTCAAGGAGAAAGCAACCTCACAGAAATGACCTACTCTGCTGTTACTCAGTAATATCTTGCAAGTTCTAATACCAAATATGCAAATAGAAATGTCAGTGTGAGCAGAGATCTACAGATCATGGCACACATTCAGATCATGCAGCTAATTTTGAGACTATCTTTTCTCTCTATACTTTGCATATGGCTGCAGATAGATAGACCAGGATTTGCAAAAGCAGCTATGCTAATGTCTTTCTTTTGCTTTGAAAACATTTACCCTCAACATTTCTGGTAAGGAAGTAGAAGAGAGTGGGAGAAGAATCACTTTTGTCTATTTTGAGATGTAAAGTTTAGTCTCATGTCACAAATAAATACTAGAACAGATGGCTATTTTGTCACAGGAGTGACAAAACTATTTTTGTATAGACACACACCAGGCACACATGATTGCTAACAAAATATTTTTAATTTTAAATACTAAAGCTGTGAATTCCAAGGAAGCTTGGACCTATTGCAGTAACTGAAACCCTTATTGTTCCCTCAGCTCTCTTTGGTCCGAGAAAAGCACAGGATGAAAACACAGAAGAGATATATGTTGGACCAAAATGTATCAGGGGACATAATCAGTGAGGTTTTACACCTTATAGTTGCTTTTGTAGTAAGGAGTGTACCCTATAATTTTTCAAATAAAGAATGTTTTCCTGCTTCATTGAACTATACAAAAATGAGGTCTGTTCTTGCATCCATGATATCAGTAGATTTTTTTCCTATTGCTATTAACAAGAACATATTTCAGCCGAAGAGTATATTCACATGAATATTTACAGATCTGAACCTGGTAGAAACCTATGATGTGCAAAATATCTCCTTAACCTTTTTCTGGAACTGTGCCTATGCATAATAATGACCTCATAGAAATAGGCACAAACTGGACAGAAAATATTACTTCAGAAAGACAACTTCCTGTATTCTGGACAGACTATTAAAGTTTTGAGAATCTAACACCAAGCAGATTCTTTTTTTGACTGCTGTTCTCTAAATAGAAACTTACACATTTTTATGTATGATGTTGAATAGCCTGATGAGTGGACAGGACCTGCAGGAGATTAGGTACATGACCAACAAATCCTGCAGAAGCGGCCAACAGAACTAGGCAATTGTCGTGGTTTAAACCAAGTCCCCCAACTCCCGGAGAGTTAGGAAGGAGAATCCAAAGAATGTAGCCCCCACGGATTGAGATAAGAACGGTTTAATAGCTAAGGCATAACACAAAACCCCTACTGCCATTTACTACTACAGATAATAATGATACAGCAAACAGCAAGTGAAAAGAATACAACACCCCACCAGCCACCGACCCATAACTCACTCCACCCTGCCCAGGCGAGCACCGCGTGCTCCCTCCTCCATTTTTCTCTCCAGCTCTACCCCTCCAGCTCTCTCTTACCCAGTATGCATCCTGGGCATCACGTGCTATGGTATGGAATACCTCATTGCCTAGCCTGGGTCAGGTGTCCTGTCTCTCCTTCCTCCCAGACTCCCCTCCTCCACCTGGCTGGAAAAAACCTTGAATAAAAACACCCTCAAAACATGCTCAAACCATGACATTATCCACCCTTTATTCCATACCATTCACGTCATGCCCAGATCCCACATTTTCAATACACCATCACTCTTAAGTCCACCCCTCGACCATGAGACATCTCTATGTTGCATCTCTGGACTAATAGCCTGAAGTATCTGGGCCCACCAGGCTCAAAATCATTCACCGTCCCCTTCAGCAGTTCTACAGCTTGCTGCTGGGGACTCCATACAGCTGCCTTCCACCTCCAATGCTTCCAAAGCACTGGAGTGGCCCAGTGGATCAGATACCTGGCCATACTGTCCCACATGCCCTGCCACTCATGACTGTCCAGCCTTGGGGACAGTCTCCTGGTGCTCCTATATCCTTGTCTAACCATAGAAAAGACCCAAACCTGACTCTGCTTAACTTTTGGGATCAGACAAAATGGTTGTGGGTAGAACACACTCTGTGTCTGTGCCACCATGCTGACCCCTATCACAATCAGCAGGCAGGTCCCAAGGGCACCCAAAAGCCATTCAAAACCATCAGAACTCTCAGATGATGCTGCTGCACTTGTCACTGGGGCTGATGTAGCTGCCGTGCTTGCCAGCTCTCCCACTATCAGCTTCTCTTCTCCCGAGTCCGGATCTTCCTCCTCTGCCTTGCTGGGAAATGCTGCGTGGTCTCCTGTATCCTGCTGGGGCTCGGCGGGTAACTTCTGGGGAATATTCTCGGCCGCTGCGGGGTTAGGAACGGCAGCGGGACTCGGTTCCTCCACTGCCTGGCTGGGAAATGCTGCGTAGTCCCCTGCATCCTGCTGGGGGTCGGCGGGCGACTTCCGGGGGACACTCTCGGCCGTTGGAGGGTCGGGAACGGCCGCGGGACTCACCTCCCCCGCTGCCTGATCCTGCTGCTCAGCTACCGCCCTGCTCCGCTCCTCCCCCACTTGCTCCCACTGCTCTGCCACAGCCTTTTGGCTCCCCATGCCACTCTCCCTGGCAGCCTCAGCTGCCGGCAGCTCCCGGGGCCTCTCCTTCCTGGCTTCACGCAGCTCCACGCAGACGATGACGAGGATAAGGACAAGGACGGCGAAGAGCAGCAGGACGGCCTGGTACAAGTCCAAGTCCACGGCCACGTCCATCCCCCCCTGCTGCCGTAGCCCCACCGTATTACAAGCCTCCGACACAAAGTACAGTGAAACAAAAACTTTAGCCCAAGCCCCATGATTGACAAACACAAACACATCCAATCCATACACAAAGTACCCGGCAAAATCCCGAAACAGCGAGATCCAGAGAAAAACCTCTAAGAGCCAATAAATCAGCACTGTGACAAGAGACCATAAATCCGCTCAGATCTGTTCTTATCTCAAACCCTCAGGCCCCACGTTGGGCACCAAAAATGTCGTGGTTTAAACCAAGTCCCCCAACTCCCGGAGAGTTAGGAAGGAGGATCCAAAGAATGTAGCCCCCATGGATTGAGATAAGAACGGTTTAATAGCTAAGGCATAACACAAAACCCCTACTGCCATTTACTACTACAGATAATAATGATACAGCAAACAGCAAGTGAAAAGAATACAACACCCCACCAGCCACCGACCCATAACTCACTCCACCCTGCCCAGGCGAGCACCACGTGCTCCCTCCTCCATTTTTCTCTCCAGCTCTACCCCTCCAGCTCTCTCTTACCCAGTATGCATCCTGGGCATCACGTGCTATGGTATGGAATACCTCATTGCCTAGCCTGGGTCAGGTGTCCTGTCTCTCTTTCCTCCCAGACTCCCCTCCTCCACCTGGCTGGAAAAAACCTTGAACAAAAACACCCTCAAAACATGCTCAAACCATGACAGCAATAAAAGGACAAGATGAATAAGGCCAACAGTTTAAAGATTATTGGGATGTCAGAGTGGCATAATGAGAACATCTCAAATAAAAGCAAAGTAAGCAACTGAATCATTTTATGAGACTGCAAAAATGATTTTACATAGATTAAGGTAAAAAAAAAAAGCATGATATTTTTTTTAATCCATACAATTATTTTATTTAAGAAACTAAGAAGTTCAATTATTTTACTTTTAAAAAAAGTAGTCCACAGCAGCCTAAGCCAAAACATGAAATATAGGCTCACTTATTTTCGAATTATAGAAAAAGCTTACTTGTGGTGACTTATGATCTATGACAACTCGTGATTTATGAGATAATTTATACAATCCCATATTTCAGCCCAAGACAGCATTCTTTATTAGATGATAGTGAACTAAATAAGGAAGTAAATACAGTATATTTAAGCATTGCAAATTATCAGGGAAGAGGCAAACGACAGGAAGGAGGCACTCGTAAGATATTATGAAACAGTTTTTTCCACATATTCTTGCTTTTGTATCAACTTTGTATCTGGCAGGATTAAAGAAACCCAATGTTTTTGTGTAAAACTGAAACAATATAGCACTTGATTTGTATTCTGTCATATTTCATTGAGCTTCCTCTCAAAACATCATGCAAAAAACAGCTTGATATTGTGAGAAACATATATCTTTGTATGGGTGTGTAGGAAATAATAAATATCTTGTATTTGTTTTAAGGCTGAAGAAGCCAGTCATTTCAGTAGCAGTTGCTCTGATACCTAGTTTTATCCTGACATTTAATTTCTTTCTGTTAATTAATTTCCATTAGCAGACTCAATGAGCTTTTGGAAGTGCCTTTGTGCAACAAAATATTTCGGATAATTGACACCCAAACAGGCTTCTAACACTCTCTGTAATAAAAACTATATAGGCAAATAAGCTGCAAGATTTCATAGCTTCAAACAGATAGTGGTTTTACAAATATTCACAAGCATGAGTAAAAGAAAATGATTAATGAGCTGTCCATTTTATAAATTTATCCAGCAGATAACAATTCAGTTTTGGAGCATAATTTTTATTTTTTAAAAATGCTTACATTCCAGATCAGAACAGACCAAAATGATATTTTAACAATTTGTTAAATCTTTTTTGCCATCATGTTCCTTTTCAGTTAAAAAAAAAAATACTTTTCAAAGAAAGAACTTTCATGTGGCTATATACTGGCATGGGATACAAATGATCTAAAAGCTTTATCTTAAACTGTCTTTATTTTACTTTGAATGAGGCAGAATGAAGTCTTGAGCAAAGTCCTCCTGTGCTAACATGTATCTCAGACCTGGCCCTGCAGGGATGAAAGTCCAGATTTAGCTGTCTAACTTCTAGCAGACGGATCCCCTAATTTTCTTTTTTTCCTCTTCTTCTGAATGCACATGTGTGAGAGTTTGTATTTTTGTACATACACATTCTTAGCAAGTTTTCATACAGTAAGTCTTGGAGCTTGAGAGATTTGCAGAGAATCACAGAGTCCTCTGATTTATTATGAATTCAGGGAAGTGAAAGATGTAATTTATGCCTAAAAATATTCTCATAAGGCAGTCATATTAGACATTAGCCCCACAATTGTTTGTGCACAAGCTAAAAGAAAATTTATATATCACTTATACTACTTTATTAGACAAACAAATTCAACCCTGACCACTTTTATGGACAATGACTATTACTGAGTATCTTAGAAACTCAGGGAAATAGGTATTTTTGTCAGCTGTGGGACATGAGTAGGAAGAAACTATGAATATATTCAAAATTTACAAATAAATGTGAGGTTCATCTCCTCTTACATTTCTAAAGGCTTCAGTTTGTAAAGAAAACATCTATAACACCATTTAGCACCTCTCACTTGGTGCTCCATGATCAAAATTAGAAATAGCTTTGCAAAGTACAAATCACTCCAGAAAAAAATGAATGCTTTGTTTTGGTAAACTGACAAAAGCAGTTGATGAGGGGGATGAAGTAGATGTGATATATCTAGCTTCTATTAAAATGTTTTCTATGGTGTCAAATGAAATTCTACTCACAAAATTAATTTAAATTGGCATGGATATGAACACTGTCACACACAATGAAAACTTGCTGAAGAACTGCAAACAGTGCACTGATAAATGACAATATATTCAGCTGAATTTACAGAATGTAAATGAAATTCAGAGATAATACTAAATTCATTTGGGAGGTGTTATGAAAACCTCTAAGTAAAGACTATTAATAATATGCACATAAAATATCAAAATGTTTCACAGTTCCATAAATTTTAAGTCCAGCAGGAACTATAATGATCATCTGACCTCCTGCATAACACAAACCACAGAATTTTAACTACTGATTCCTATAAAATCTCAGGATGAGCAAGGCCCTCTAAGAAACAAATCTATTCTCAATTTTAAAACTTCCCATTTCGGAGACTTTATCATGACCTTAGGTGCATTGTTTCAATGACTAATTATCTTTACTATTACTAAAAATAATTGCACTTTATATGAGATTCAAAATGGAGAAGTTGCAACTGAATACATTTGAGAATATATAACCTATAACAAGAGTATTAAATAAAGTGGGAACCTTGCAAAAAAACTAAAATGAAAAAAGCCCTTGGGAAACCAAGCAGCAACTTCAGCTGGAATTTGGCCTGAAGTGACCATGGTGAATTGTGATAAGGGCACTTTGAGCTGCAGACATAGTAAGTCATAGACCAAATGATCTCATTGTGATGTATAGTTTTGTTGCAGTCACTGTTTGAATGCAAATGTAGGTACTTTGGAACCAGCTACATCTACATTGCTGCTTTATATTGGACATGTAAGTAGTATATTTTTCATCCCCACTTAATTCTCTGCTTTGTATAATGGAGCAGTGTCAGAGCACACAGCTGGGTTCCTTTCACATAACTCTGGACAGGAAGATGCATCCAAACTCAAGTGTTCTGAGTCTGCATAAGCAGGGTAATCCTGAAGCTATCTTTTAGAACAAATTCATTGCGACCATCAGATCTTCAGCGTCAGTGGGTTTGATGTACAGGTTAATTCCTGTTGTGGCACTTTACCAGCTAATGCAGGCACTGCTGCAGAAATACTGACTCTTGGCCAGAGTTCCAGGAAAAAATAAGTTTAGGGATTAAACAGTGATTCATTCACTTGAGCATTATGCACATAATTAGCTTTTCAGCTAGAGGGGATATTGCCATATAGAGTTTATGGAGGCCACATACACTAACAATAGGGCAAGAATTACTTCAAGTGGAATCAGTGATATAAAATGGTAAGAATGAAAGTTCAGGAGGGATATTTTGTTTGAATGTCTATGTAAACTTTGTGACAATGAAGTGTGGTTATTTTATCAAAATGACTGCTGAGAAAAGTGTGGAGGCCAAAGTGTCTGGGTCACTTAAAACTTACATGGACAAAGACAGTGCCAGAAGCAATATTTTGATGTCATGGAAACAGAGTTATTTACTACTTAGAAGGGTTCTTTATCTATGGTTACCTTGAGCACACAGGTTAATAATTAAATATTCATCTATTTCAACAGTGGGTGATAGGAAACTGATGAAGGAAAAAAAAGACATGAAGAGAACTTTAAGTTATAGTAAAAGTTAAGAAGTCTAAAGCATCCATTATTGCCTTTCAGCTTTGAATATCCTTGCCCTTTCCACTCTCTGCCTTTACCTTGCTTCTTTCCTCCAAACTGTTTCCAGTCCAGAATTCAGAGCAGTTGTACTAATATATATCAACCAATTCATATGTCATACAAGAATGAAGGTGCTGGTAGTATGAGCAACCAGCTAATAGCATTGCCCGAGTTGTCCACAGACATCTAGAGACTTGTAACAATAAACTCCATCTGCTATTCTCAAATACTACTTCACAGAGTGGTCAAGGACACAAATTACAGCTAATACTTAAATAATTAGTATGGACCCTATATCTTAGCATAGAGTCTAGATACACTGCTTATATCATATTTAAAATTATGTTTGAAAATGAGCTGAACTCATGGACACAGGAAGAACTGATGTATTCCTAGAGCTGACACATTTCAGAGAAAACAGTAGCTGTTAGAACTACCACAAAGATAGAGATATTTTTATTAATGGCTAAGTAGCATGAAAGAATAAATAATTACTTCAAAAAAGTAAAAAAAAAAAAAGGTATGTTATTCCAGAAGAATGTTGCCCACATCTTAATATATAATTGTTGCTATAGAGGAATCTCTTCTTATTGAATTAAATCTAATTTGTTAAGGTGTAGAAACAATACCCAACTTCAGGACTTCTCACATAAGGTTGGGTTATAGTCGATTTACGTTTTGAGATTTATTTTGACAGTAGAAAGTATTTCTACTAAAAAAAAAAAAAACAACAAACCAAAATCCCCCATACCTCAAAACCAAACCAAAACAAACACAAAAGAAAGCTAAAGCAGTTTAGTGAAATAGTACATTTATCAAAGATATGAAATTGTCTATCTTTGGTATAACTTTCCTGAAGATATCTCTTCAGCAGTTTTTTCTTACTCAGGTTGTTGCTCTTACAGCTGAGACCACCAGTGTTTCTTCAACTTTTGAAGAATGTTGGTCTTTAAGACTAGCAGTAACAGTGAATGAGTCATGTTCCCTAATGAACTTTGTGCTGTTCCTAGGAGAGAATAAATGTTTCCACAACTTCAGAGAGTTCTGGTGAGTCAGGGGGAAATAAACAAGTAGCAAAGCCTCCATAAAATGCTAAAACTGAAGTATTAGTAAAAGGGCACTTTTTGCAGAAGTTAGCTTCCAAACTCAAAAATAATAATTAAAAAAAAAAACACAAAACAGGGAGATAAGTATGGAATGAAATCTGTCTTCCTGAAAATTATAAAAAAAAAGTAAAAAATGCCTGCAAATAGAAAATTAACTCAGAAACCAGTTTCATGCAAGATGGGCAGTACTGGAAAGAAAAGGAGCACTCTAAGATGCAACAGGGTTTTTTTTGAACTCTGACCTCTTACCTACCAAATTCCTGACACCTATAGAGCTTGTGAGGGGTTCCACCGCAGACCTTGAATTAAAGCAAAAATGCTAAGCAGAATTATAGGGGAAAAATAAGAGGTAGCTCAAAATTTGCAACAAGGTCATAACTGGGATGGTCAATTCTGTCAAGGATACTTTGACTCATCCTCACAGATTGGGTCAACCACTACAAAGAAGATGCAGTGTGATGTACCTTATTTCCTGATGGTATTATAATTTAAATTAGCAGGTGAATAAGAGAGATGCATTTTTTTTATAGGTCACTATCCATTTTGTTCCAAGGGTTTATGTTTAGAAGGACACAAGAAAAAGGTAAAAAAAAAAAAAGAAAAGAAATGAACACTGTCAGGGGATCATATGACCTCAGGCACTGGTGTTTTTATAAAGTGCTACTAAGGATCCCAGCTCAAGTTTCTGTCTGTGTTATGAAGTACAAGAATAAGTGCAGAGCTCACTGCAGTTTGTAGTTGTTGTGAATTAACCCCAGTGGGCAGGTAAGCACAGAACGGCCACTCCCTAGATCCCCATCAATGGGATGGGAGGGAAAATTGAAGGGTAAAAGTGAGAAAAGTCATAGGTTGAGATAAAGACAGTTTAATGGAGAAAGCAAAAGATACACATAAAAAGAAAAAAAACCAAAGAATTCATTCACTGCTTCCTATGTTTCAGTCATTTCCAAGACATTAGGACTCCATTATACATAGCAGCTATTTGGGAAGGGAAACACCATAATTCCAAATGTCCGCCTCTTTCCCTCTTTCCCCCAGCTTTGTATGCTGAGCATGAAGCCATCTGGTATGCAATATACCTGGGGTCAGTTGGGGTCAGCTGTCCTGGCTGTGTCCCAGCAAACCTCTTGTGCACCCTCAGCCTACTCACTGGTGGGGTGAGAGGCAGAAAAGGCCTTGACTGTGCAAGCACTGCTCAGCAACAGCTAAAACATCCCTGGGTTATCAACACTGTTTTGAGAACAAATCCAAAAGATAGCCCCACACCATCTCCTGTGAAGAAAATTAACTCTATCCCAGCCAAAACCAGTACAGTGGCTCTTTTTTAAGACTATATACAGCAAAGGAAGTGCTTAAACTTAGGAAGAAATAAACACAAACCCATGTTTTGCTTCAGTCTTTTTACTGTTCAGCTGTTTCTTACATTGCATAAATAGCTGGATATGTCTTAAACTGGTTATCTACTAGACTAATTTCTATAGAACAAGCCAGAAGTTTTCTAGCATGTCTACAACTGTCTATTATATAATTTCAAGGTTATAGAATATCAAATGTGATAAACAAATGCAAGCATTCTGAGTCTTCATTAGAATGATTTTCTGCTTAATTAGTAACAAGGGGGGAAAAGAATGAAGTGTAATACTAAGGAGTTGCTGTTATGAAATAATACATAAAATAGTGAGAGTAGAAGCAAAGAAGCCAGAACCGAATCGAGTGTTGAAAATACACCATCCTTTTTAAAGTGCTAAAAAAAAGAGAAGTCTGATAGAACAATTTCAAGCAGTGGAAAGCCTGGGTGGGATTCATTTTACCTCATTTTAGACATCTGCCAAACTTAGGCTTCCTTTTCAGACAGTTGAAAGAAATATACATTTACAAGGCACACTTCATCTAAAGCTAGAGCCATCCAAAAACCTCAAGTGAAGTGCTCCTTGAAAATGCCTGTTTCTTTTACAGACTGTAAAAGGAATCCAGCTTATTTAGAGAGTTGCATTTTGCTGAATGAACTTTCTCTTTCATAACAGCAGGATCAATGCAAAAATGTGACAAACCAGATGCTTTTTTTTTTTTTTGTAGTGTTCAATAAATAAAAAACTGATATGTTGGAAGGATGCAATTTATATTTTACTATTGCTTTTTGGGTTCAAATTTTCCAGCAGCTGTGGGAATTCATGCATCTTTAAGCTAAGAAACCAAGATCAAAGAATAGGAACCCTGGTGATGCATTCTTTGGATAATACTATTTATGTTTCCATTTGATCTAATAAGTATTTATATTCCTGCTGAAACAAGCTATTACCCTTTAAAATGTTGATAAGGCATGTAAACAAATACAAACAAGGAAAAATTACGCAGAGTATATAATTTTATGTTGCTAGCTACAATATCTTTTTGCATTTTCTATCATAATCACAGATATTAATGTTAATTTGAAAGCTTTGACTATATGTCTGGATTTTATTAATATTTGAAATTATAATAATTTTTAGGGTCTCATAATATCTGTTGATAGAGACTGTTATAAGCTTATCCTGATAAAAAAGTTCCTTACAGAAAAATTCCATCTAGCGAAAATCTTTAACCAAGACATTTCATGAAAATAAGTTCATGTTTTGTATTGAAGAGGGGCAGTTGTGAATGCATATTTTATTTAAAATGTGTTATTTTAAAAGTGATGTTGTATTCATGAGGCATCTTGAAGGCTTGCAATAGTTTATGTATTTCTGAAACCCACAGTCAGAAGTTTTGTAAACTTCAAGGATTCATCTTAGCTTACACTGATATGAATTGCTACCACTCACTTGGTAAGAGTGTGGTGCACAACCTGCACTTCCACGGCTTTCCTGTAGGCCCCTTTTAGATACATGAAGGCTGCTATTAGGTCTCTGCAGAGCCTTCTCTTCTCCAGGCTGAACTACCAACTGCCCCAATTCTCTCAGCCTGTCTTCATAGAAGAGGTGATCCAGTGTCAACCAAAGTCAAAAGTCAGCCATTTAATGGCTTTCATATTATGAAGACTGATCTTTTAACAAGAAATTTAGTAGGAGCTTTCAGAAGAAATATAACTCTGCTGGTTTTGTTTATACATTTCACTTCTCAAAGAACAAAGATGTTGCTCAAGAGTAACAGCTTTTTTTTTTCCCCATTTAGAGCCCAAATAGAAATTAACCTATCCTACTGCCATATTTTCCTTTGCTGTGACTCACATTTGACCCAACTTCTTATCCAGAAGACCTTGTCTCAAAGGGATTGTTGTCCTAAGAGATATATTCAATTTATGATTAACTTCCAGGTGTCAAAAATTAGATGGAAATTTATAACATATACTTTAAACTCCCCAGATTATTTTCTCTACAGTTCATATGTTTAAGGCAAACCAAAGCATATCTTGGGCAAGCCCTGCTTCCTTCTCTCCTAAAATTCCTCTCTCATGTCTTCTGAAAAAACATGCTTGGTTTCTAGAAGTACGATTCAACCTATAACAGCTGTTTAATTTGAAACAATCAGTGACATAACTTGCTCAGTATGGTAAAGGATATTATCTGAAGATTTATGAATGTTCACTTAACCCTGCTCCTCTTTCTGCTGTTATGGTATGTGTTTTCATATTAGTCCATTCTTCCTTTTATACAGAAAAATTTATTAGCACAGCCAGGTTAGGTGAAAAGAAACCCTGTGAGGCTGAAGATGCAGAATACAGACAGCAGCTATTTAAATACTGGTCTGCAGTTGGGAAATCATAAGCTACAGCAATTTCGAAAGTATTCAACACAGCCTAGACCCCAGTGAAGGTAAATTCATCAAGCTTAAGGCAGTGATGCAAGCACACAGTTATCACTGACTCAAAACACCTGTTAAACTATAGTAACTTAATAATGACTCTGAGTTTATTCTCTTTTCAGTAAAAGTACCATGATTTTATTGACAATGAAAAGTTTTTAGTGTTGTATTTTTAATATTTGGAACAACTGTATAGCAAAAAGGAAATGGTTGGGGTTTTTTTTCCATTCCTTTCTTGTGGAACTTAGATCCTCAAAATAGTGTTTTTCGTGTTCAGATTCTTAATGAAACTCTGTGTTTCTTTGATTTTTCTTCTTTTTTGTTAGTTTATAAGAAAGTTGTTATTTCTCTTAGTGAAGACTGTTATATATAATGTAATAAAAATAATGGATGAATAGTCATCATGTAACATTCAAAACAGGATTTTTTTTTTGCATGATACAAATTATAGATACTTGAAATTCAACATTTATAGTGTTTACATTTATTCTATGCTGCAAATAACTAGAGAAGAGATAATCCAGTGGTTCAGGCCTTAATTTAAATTATTTCTGTTTTGCAAAAAAAACATTTTCTGACAGTTTGGCTAATTCACTTAGGCCAGAGAAACAAAGATATTTTTGTGCTTAACTAGGAATTCAAAGTGCAATTTCTGTATGCGGTTCCTGAGGAGAGTTTGACACATACAAATATTGGTCAGAAGAGCAAGAAGAACGTACATGGGAGATGCATGAGCTTAGCAAAAGCACAAAATGCAAAGGCATGTTTTAAATTCTATTTATTTTCCTGTGATTAACTGCAGATTGAAATCCTGAGTAAGATGGCCCTGAGATTTGTATCACAGCTATAAATCAAATAATTATTTTGGGTGTAGACATTTAACTTGTTCATTCTTTTCAAAATGAGTGTTTCCAGCTATACTTAACAAAACATGACTTTGGCCTCAGTGGGATCAAAGTGTTGTCCTACAGATATCAGAGAGGAATGAATTAGACAAAGCTGCAGTGACAGAGAAGCACCAGTTGTACCAATGTGGAGGAAGAAATGATTGTGCATCAAAGAAAGGAAACATTCAGGTATGACTCCAGAAATGAGATTTATGGACTTTGAGACCCCTGGAGCCTGTGTCAAACTGTTATGGTATAAAATGCAAACTTTGTTACAACCCAGAACTGGAAGGCAGAACTTGCATCACTCACCTAAGCTCCATAATCATGATATGGATTCAGGCTCTTCATGCTCACTACTTCTGTCACCCCATGAATCCTGGATTCCTTTCAGTACAGTGTGAAATACCTCCGAAAGATGGGATGGTAGATGTTGAATAATGATATATACCTTGTGTGTCTGCTGACCTCAGTGGGAGGTGAGAATGCTCTGGTACTATCAAGTCTGGGAGACAATATGCTTAGGTTGCAAAACATAGATCCTCCCTGCTCCTTTGCAAGGACATTGCACTCTGATATCCACTTATATCTTGTATGTGTTCTGACATAGATATAAATGAATTTGTCATCTGCTCTCACAAATCTAAAATTAATGTTGAAAAACTGTTTGATCCATAATTTTTGAGTGGCAGAACTTTACCAAGAGTACCAAATTCTGAAAAACATATGAAAGTGCTAGACTTAACCAATTCAAAACAACTAAACACCATGTTATTTTTTTATAGTTTCTTTTATGTGCCATATTAAAGAATGATTTTTAAAAAGACAAAAAAAATAAGGATTGTCATTCCTTGCAGCTTTAATTTTTAGATATTTTATATTTTAACTTTCTAATTAAATTAATTGCATAATAATTAATCATTATAATGAAGAAAAAACTTTCAATTGTTTTTTCCTGCATTCTGCTGCTTGCATTAATACAACAGTCCAAAGAAAATAATTCTAGCTAGTTTAATGAATAATCTGAAAGGGAATGATTTATCTACATGAACCACACACATAGCTAAACTCCTCCTGTGCCAGACTTTGAACTTATATTGTCTTTGCTTTGTTCTTTAGGCACGCGTGCACACACACACAAAATCAAATATTTCACACAATAAAAAGAAAGTTATTTTGGAAACAAGACAGCTCCTTGGAGAGTTGGTCATTGTACGCTCTAGTGGCTTAAGAATATTCAATTCCCAGTTCTTTGGAGAAGTATTTCTCAACCCAAGAGTGTTGCCTCCTGGGGAGGAGTGCAAGCAAACCCCTTTAAAAAAAAAAAAAAAAAGACTTTTTTTCTTCTTTCAGCTTTATTTTCAGTTAAAACTCGGCAAAGGCTAAGTCACAAAGGCTCACCATGTGAAGAAAATGATGAAGCAATCATTTTGAAAATAAACCAAAGCAAAATGACAGATAGAGCTGCTTATTTTGTGTCTGGTAATTTGTAATATCAAACTGTGTTTTGAGTTTATGTTGCAGCATATCCCTCTCAGTGACTGATAATTTCCTCTACTTAGAGGTAAACTAAACAATTCTAAAGTGTTCTATTATAAAATCAAAGAGATGTGTATCCTCAGCATTATGCTATTTACCATGCATTTAAACACAAAGGTGCATTTATTTTCCTAAAATAAATATAACATCAGACAAGCACAGAATTAAGTACTGTTGAATCCTATATCAGCTGATAGTTCTTGTCTAAATTAAAAATTAATCTTCGATTTGAATTTTAACTTCAAATTTGAAGTTTGATTTTCTATTTATTTTAGAAAAATAAATACACCTTTGCATTTAAATATATCTTGCATTTGAACTTCTTCCACTTTCTATAGCCTACCAGTAAGTTCATGTTTAAAAACTGCATTTGAACACAGCAAAAAATGGCACTATGGAGGTCTTCATGCATATAGGTTAAAAGTTTTCATTACATGATTATTATTATTTTCCCTCATGAAACAACACTGCTTTCCATACAAACCGCACATTGATCTTCGCTGTAAAAACATGTATGCCACTAGTCCTTGAAGATACACCCCAAACCAGGAAAATATATATTATCTGTAGCAACACATATGTAATAAGAGAATAATATCAGATAGCTTATAGTTCATATTCTATACCCTCAATGATACCCATGATGTGAGGATACATTTACACTAGAAAATGAGCAGGTGAACAGCAAAATTAAAAAAAAAAGGTTGATGCCAGACATATAGCCACTTAAATGAGAGGATTAAAACATAAAAAAAAGAAGCAATTTAATATTCATAGAGGCACCTGACATGCCATAAAAGTGTTATGTACTTAATTCCTCTCTGCCTACTACTGTAGTCTGTCTTCCTAGCTGAAAATTCTAAATTAAGAACCTCATGATCACCATTGGTTCTTTTCCCCTTCTAGACACTGCAGCTACATTGTCTGTAACCAACTTCTGTTTTATCACAGTAGTTTTTGAAGGACTAGGTTTCAAACGGATTTTAAGATATTTTTCCATGTAGACATTCATTATTTTCATTTCATGTTTGTCACATTTCCTTTAAAGCATGTAAGAACAGCTACAAATGAAACCCACCCATGTCCTCTGTACAGCCCTCTGCAAACCTATGTTGATAGAAATATTCTAAAAATTGCAAATGTCAGTGAAATAAAAGATATAACTAGCCTTACCTCTTATCTGAAGTGGTTTCTCTTTCTTTGTGAATATTCCCCGTGTTTATATATATACCTATTCATAGTTTGTCTAGAGGGAATGCATCTGAAAATAATAAACCCCAGAAATTTGGATGGTTTCCTTATTAGTTTTGTGCATTTATATTAATGTACATGTTTATGCTGAAGTCGTGATCTTGGAAACCAAATTTCCATGGCATAAAGTACACAGAAGTTTTTTTGTAACACTTCCACTTATTACGTTTTAATAGTTGTAAACTCAAAATTTTCATTTAACAAGCATAGTTCCAGTCACATTTGCCTCTAAACACACCAGGATATGCTGAACCTTGGATTCCCCTCAGAGTTAGCAAACTAACAATAATATTGATTAAAAACCAAACAAACAAACAAAAAAAACCCAAACAAACAAACAAACAAAAAAAAACGAAGCAGCAAAGAACAAACTATGATAATTTATTCCTGTTTCCTTTTCCTCCCAGGTTGGGGTATATATGGTCAGAAACAGGAAACTGATTTCTTGATGACCTGTTCTAGGAAGACATAATGCCTTACAGGTATCCTAAGAATGACACAATCTGGCAGATTAATAGGCAAGTTTTTGAGTAATAAATGTATTTAGGCAGAAAATAATGAGTGAACTTAAAAGAAAGCTGGTTGCAAACAGAAAGGGAAGGGCCCAATAATGTTATCTTATAACTTGAGACTGGGAATCTTTTTTTATATAGAATATAACAGAAGAATGTGATGATCTTAGAAGAAATGCAGAGGAAATTAAATTTACATTAAAATCTACCAGACTCTCCAGTTGTACACTGATAGAAATGTCACTGGTAAGCCACATGCCATCCACGTGTAACTTTCCCTGGGAAAAACAGAGATCTTAATGCATTTCATGAAATTAGGCTATGACAGAACACAGCATGGAAAGTAAGAAGCGTTCAAAGCTGCATTCACAATACAGTTTGAAACTATTGTTGCTGTTAGGAAAGATACCTCATCTGGAAGGCTATGCGGAGCTGATCTTGCATAGTAAGACAAGACTTATTCCAGCTATGACAGAATGGCAGGTTAGGAGAATGATCAGGAGTGTGGTCACAGCAGCTACAATGAAATACTGTCAAGTAATGTATATTTTAGGCAGATCTGTATAATGACAAGAAGTCATTAAGTATTTGGATCAGTAGTGCAGGTCACAACTAAAACATATTCTTCCACACGTGTAATCAGAAAATAGAGGAAAACATGGACTTCCATGAAAACTCCATGTACCAATTCCATATGTATGTTTCAAGAAGGATGAAATTAAGGTGCTATTTAAACTAATGAAAAGATTGTAGTGTCGAGTTGGCATTCATATGAACTATCTTCGACCATTTATTCTAGGTATCTGTGTATAAAATATATTTTGGCAGCCAGGTGTGATTTTTTTTCTGTTTTTTTTTTACCTAATTAAAGAAAAAAAATTTCTTTGGTTTCCAGCCCTTTCAAGCTAATCATATTTTTTCTATAGTCTTTGGAACTAGATGATCTTAAGGTCCTTTCCAACCCTAACTATTCTATGATTCTATGAATAGAATAAATATATTCTTTTTTTTTATGTCACTGTCCTCTACTTTCGATTTGGACTTCTCCTTCTGATCCCTTTTCTTCAAAATTTTCTTCAAAATTTTCTTTTCCTCTCTTTGTATTTTTGTTATATTCTTTTTATTTTTTGACACGTTAATTCAGGTTCTATGTGGTGCCCTCCCTGTATTACGGATCTCATAGAGAGTGGACTGTGTTTCAAATGTAAGCATTTTTGTATTTTCCCACAGCTTCTATAGCAGGCATGTGCCCAAGTTTGTGGTTGCAAAAATACATGCACTTAAAAGTAAGCAGACAAACGTCTTCCATTAGATACATGACAGCTTAATTAACAGGCAGTTATTCATATTGTATTTTATTTTCATTCTTAGGAGGAATCAGCTTCACAATGAAAATATATATCACCCTTCAAGTAAACATAGACTGCCTGCCAAATCTGCCTTGCATGAAGATAGTGCCTAGAACTCCATCTATCATTTTTCAACTTCCAATGGTTTCAGTAGTTGTATTAATAATAGAAGCTGTCTTTTGTGGGAGCTCAGTTTCAGTTTTGCACTCTTCAATGAGTTCTTCAAGCCCTTAAAATGGCTGGACTCAATATTCTCCCTGGAAAAAAATAAGTTGCCTTCTGTGTCCAGGAACAATCTTCTGCCACAGGCAGTCTACGACTCCCAGTGGTTTTTGGTATATTTTGCTGACTTTTTCTTTGAGGGTATTGTCGTTTTTTTTTTTTTTTTGTTTTGGTACACAGGAATGAAAATCCTCCTTGACTGGATGAGTTTTCAAGTATTTCCACAAAATACACTAACAAACAAACAAAATACAACAGCAAACAAACTTGGGATGTGCAGGTTTTTTCCCACAAGGAAATTAGGATGACTGACAAAAAGAAAGATCTTACCTTTTTCGGCACAGATTCAAAAAACAAAAATTCATCCCCCTGCCATACAAAGGCCACATAATTAAACAAAAATAATATTTAGAAGCTGCTTATGAATGATAGTATAGGTAGGAGTCAACTTTTGTGCAACCGATTAAGAAAACAGATGTGCCTGCAGCTGTATGCTCTAGCAACCATGTTCCCAGTTTGGAAAAGTCTGATGTTGTTTCTTGTTTGCTGGCATAAATAGGCTCTACTGTATTTTAGTGCAGTTTTGAAATATATTTGGTGGAAATATAATCTTTAAAGGAATTTTGATCATAAATGCAATCACCATTTTCTAGATGTGCAGTAGCAGAGCAAGGGAATTATTCAACTAAATGCCTTCTTGCTTGTAATATTGTGATAGCTTCTGTAACTTCCCAAGACAAAATACATGCTTAAGTCCACAAGTTACTGCATTTGGTCTTGTTCACAGCCTTTGTATGGTTCAGAGAATGGTTTATAACACTATTCCTAGCATTTTTCTATTTGTTTTATTAGTGGGCATTGTAAGATCTTTGCAACTTTCACCTTGGTTGACAGATTACAGGCACTCTGAGAATTTTAATGCCAATGCACTGATTTAATTTATTTATAATACTGCCAAAAAGAATACGTAATCCAGAGATTTACTTTATTTGTTCAGTCTTGTGCTTTTCAGATTCGTATCACTGGAATACTTCTATGTTTTGTGTCCCTCCATATATGTCAAATGGAGAATGTGGATAATTTTGTGACTAAGAGACGTAAGCACACATGACAAAATTAAGAATGATAGCATTATCTGTCTTAAAAGACAAATATTTATTTTTTTTAAGCTATTAGTGTTTTGGGGTGTGTATATGAGATAACCAGAAAAGACTTGATTCTTAAGAGCTGGATACTGAACACGCTTGAGGTGAATTCCTGTACGGTGTCAGTTTTAAAGATATCTCACCTTAAAATACCTTGTTCTGTTAAGTTGAAAATACTTATATTAAAGTTGTTTATTATATTATTCAGTTGTCAAGATATAGGAAAATCCTAAATAAAGCTTGGCAGATGGTGAAGAAATAATCTTCTGAGAAGTTACTAATTTACCTACAATTCAAAATTGAGAAGTTTTTTGACCCCTTACTTATGCCATTAAAAGCAGTGGAATAACCTCTGTCTAGAACTGAAGTTTCTTAATTACCTCCATGTCTTACTCTAAGGAATATCATGGCTCATCCTAGCACACTGTATTGCTTTCTAGCATCCAACTAAGTGTTAAGCACCAAGAGAGTAACTGCTTAAAAGGAAAAACTTGGTATACCAGAAAAGGACACTGAGAGAGTAAAAATGAATTTTAAAGCAGTTTTCTGGGAATTAAGCCCAGTATCCACAGAGTTGTTTAATGGGGGCTGCTTGCTCAGATCTTCTTAAACATTTTGGAAAATCATATCCGTGCTATTTCATTTGTGGTTCGGAGTAACAATTTTTTTTCTTATATTTAAGTGGTTAATATTTTCTAATGCTAACTATGGCATTTTAATTTCCTCTCAAATATATCATATTTTGTCAGCCATCTAATGGGATACATTTGCAACATCAACACCTTACAAGAAAGGCAAAGCTAGTGATGGAAGAAATTTTCTCATGACTTGCTATTGAATAAAATCCTGTAATCTGAATAGTAATTTTGGGGGAAAAATGGAAGCAAAACTATAGGTCATGTCAAAGCAAGCCACTTTGCCAGTAATAGAGTGGAGCACTTTAAAAGGTGAAGACAAACAGGAAAATGATTGTGTGACTCTGTCCCTAGATATACTGATGTTTAAATGACAATCTGTGAGAGCTTTGCCTGTGGACTTTGTAGGAGTGAACTCTGTTCAATTTATGATTTGTATAAGAGAGGATGAAAAGTGCTGTTTTGACAGGGCTTTGTGACCCCTTAACAAGAGCTGTCCATATAGTGCTCAAGACAGATTAGTTCCTAACTAAAAATTAATGTCCTGAAACCACTCTGTGAGGGCTGAGCTCATTAGCCTGCCATAAAAAGAATCAGTATCAAATTTCTGAAAGCATTTAATCTTAACGTATTTGCAACTGAAGTTATAGCCTCCCTATCATTGGTTGGGAACTGTATAGATAAGCATTATATGTTAAAACTCAGTCTAGTCCATGATTAATCCCCCTGACTTCACTGTGATTTAGTTAGAAAACATGAAAGTGTCAAGATGCTTTTCTACACTTGAGTAACTTACACATCAGTAAGAGAACAATAACTTTAAATTCATTGCTATCAGATGTTCATTTTCTTTGTACAAAGGAGAATGGTTTTGTGGTCAGGGAGAATACAAGCACAAAAAATCCTGTGTTATTTGGGGGGGCTGAGCGCTGAGATAGAGGGTGGTAAGCTGCCTCAGTCTTTCATTGCTGAATGTAAAATGCACATGCCATCTAATTATTCTTCAGCCTAGTGATTAAAGAATTATCTAAAGCTGCTGCAGATGTAAGTCTGAATCTCCTCAGGCTCAAGAAAGAACTGAATGTTGGCCTCCCACTTTTTTGGTAATTATCATGTCATTATAAAAGTACACTTCCCACACCACCTACATCCCTCCCTATGCTTCCCTCCTCTTCCAGTCTACTGTGTTCCTCACAGATGTCTAGCTTTACAGGAGTTCTCCAGCTCAAGACACTGTAGAAGTGCCTAAACAGATCCTCAAATCTTTGGAGAAAGGATGCTTTAGAATACCTTGTTACTAGAATTTTCAAACCAGCCTCCCCATGTTGCATTCTTTGACCCATCTTTTGCCAGCATCTTCTCTCAGTACACCATATTTCTAGATGGAGTTAATCTAAATATCTCTACATTCCACTTTTTAAGTGGGGCTTACCTGAGCTTATGAGATGGGTACCCAAACTTGTGCAAACATTCCCTTTGCCACTAAGTATCACTTCACAAAAGCTGTTCTGATTCCAGAGTCAAAGCTCTTATTCTCACGCTTTCCAGTGAATAAGAAACTGTGTCATTAAAGTTCTCTGTCAGAGGCTTACTTCAAACAATTGGGTGTTGCATCTGTATTGGAGAGCAAATTTCCTTTTGCAAAACTGATTTATGGCTGAAAGGATTTGGGATAAGAAACAATACTTCCTGCAAACACACAAGAATTTAATGTAATTAAAATTTAATTGCATTCAACTACCACACAGGTAGCTTTATGAAATTGTCAGTATAATTGTCTAAAATGCAAGTTTCTCAAGGTCATAATTATACTCTATGTATTTATTTCCCTAACTTCTAATCACTTTTTGGTTAAACTTTGTCTCCTATACTTTCCAGCATTGAAAATAATTTCTTTATTACCTCTTTGTTGTTGTCCATCTTCACTCTATATGTTTATCCTTTGGTTCTTCTTTCCCCATTTTTTTTTCTCCTGATTTGGGATTGACACTTCAGTCCCCTCCCAGGAATTCATTGCCTTTGGCTGCTTTTCTAAGTCTTTGCTCATCTCCCCAAGGAGAAAAGAAGTAGAATGGGGTTTAAGCTTAATAGCTGGCAGGAAAAGGAGTATAGATATCACATGTGTTTCTCTTAGCTGATGATTGGAGAGAAAAAGCCAGAAATATCTGCTGAGAGGTGTATAGGCAGAAAGGACATGTGCTCAAAACCTTGAAAGTAAGCTTCTGAATAGGTTTTCTTTGCAGACTTCCTAGGGTATGCAAGGAAATAAGGGAATTGGTTGAAAATCAAACTTCTGTCTGTGACACATCTTATTGATGGTCATAGGAAATCTACTGCCAAGTATTAGCCCTTTCTAATCATCTCTAGAAAGTTTTAGGAAAATATGTGGATTTATAGGATTAGGTTCCAAATTTTCATCCAGCCAGGATCAACATACCATAAATAATTACCATATACAAAAAAATGCTGTAATCTGGTCATATGTTGGATTTTACAACATCAGAATGCATTAGTCTCCATTGCCTGTGATCATAGATTCAATTAACATGCAACATTAAGAAATAGTATATGAATAATCACTCGTAATCTTCTATGAAATAATTATACTTGTTGATTCTTTCTGAGTAGAATGTTTGCTTAAGCTTTCATTCGAAGTAGTTCTTTGAACTTGCTGCTGGAAAGATAATTATAAATTACTGACATCCTGTAGGAGCAACATTTCTCAGCTCCACTAGCCACAAGGTCTTTGGGTTCATATGGTGGCATTGGTTTGTTTGCTCAGCCTGGATCATCCCAGGACTGAACAAAAGGAACTTCAAACACAAACAGGGTGAAATCACTTAACTAGCTCAGAGAGAAATGTGACGGATGGAAGGTAACTGCCCCTTCTGCACAAAGGGACCATACTTCAAAATGAAATGGGTTAGTCTGAGATTTTATGTGAGATAAGTACTGTATTTGTAGTTGTCATGGTATCAGGTATACTGGTGGATGCTGGTGTTTTAGCGAGAAGACACAAAAAGCAGTAGGGTGATAATGGAAGTGAATTTTATGCATTAAAGACTTCAGCAATTTGCTTTTAAAGCAAAACTTGTCTCATATGGACTCCAAATAGCAGGACTATGGCTGATGCACTCTTATTAAAACTAAACCAGAATAAACCCATAAAAACTAAAATGGGGAAACCAACAAAATCAATCTGACTAAATATTTCTACTTTTTTTTTCCTTGGTTCAAAAGGATGCTCTAGAGAGATAGAGCAAGATACATTTTAAAACATTTACATGTTTTTACTAAGAGCAGTGACGTTTTATACGTGCTATAAATATCATGAGATTGTAAGAATCAGAAATAAATTTATAAGCACGGCTATGCCTGAGATACATAAACAACACTTGCTGTATGGAACTTTCAGAAACTATCATTATATTTAATAATGCAAAAAAAAGGGTTTCCATCCCTGCTGAAATGAACCACACTTTTGACTGGCTTTTGACAGGAATTAGTATATGCTTTTACTTTCTGTCCTTTATGGGCTTCCTTTAGCACACCTTACATGATTTCTGCTAGTATTACATGGGTACTAGGTATGAAGGGCTTAATCCAGCTGCATCTTTGCCCCATAGAGTTTGCAGACCTCTGCCAACAATCTACATTCAGCCATATCACCCTGAAAAATTGAATTAATTGATTAGGAAACGGTGCCAGTGTAGCATCCAAAGACTGAGACAATTCATTGCATATGCCTTCCTTTTGACAAGTAATTTTTTTTGAGCACATGCAATACAGCTTCAAGAAGGGACCAAAACTGTAAATGTTAATTCAGAATGGGATACAGTTATGTGACTGTACAAACCAGTGATGTGCTTCTTTCCATAATACCAGTTACTTAGCCTTCATCACATCTTTTCAATAATTATATTACAGAATTTCAGGGTGTTCAGAGAAAATTGACAAGAATGATGAGGAAATGAAGGGAAAAAATCACATATCAAGAAAGACAGAAATGTATGAGGGTGTTTTTGGAGTTGGAGAAAGCTTAAATCAGATAAAATAATTCTAACTGATTACAGTGGGATCATAATCTATACACCTGTCATTGTGTTTCCTGAATATTTACTTGTAATAACAACTGTATATATATATGTACTGCAGAGCAGTATATAACATTTTCCTGTCTAAGAATAAATTGGAAGTTTAATGCAAAGTTAACAAAAGTGTGCAAAATCAAACATGTGAAGTGATGGTAACTCTTTATATATTTGTAGAACATATCACATCATGGATTTGAAGCCAGGTAGTTAACTACACTCAAAGGCAACTGGATGTTTTTAAGAATACTAGGGGAAATCCTGCCTGACCAATTTGGCAGCCTTCTATGACAGGGCTACAAAAGTGATGGACAGGGGTGGAGCAGTTGACGTCATCTACCTGGACTTGTGCAAAGCATTCAACACTGTCCCACATGACATCCTTGTCTCTAAATTGGAGTGTCATCAGTTTGATAGGTGGACCACTCGGTGGATAAAGAACTGGCTGGATGGTTGCACTCAAAGAGTTGTGGTCAATGGTTCAATGTCCGCCTGGAGACCAGTAACAAGTGGTGTCCCTCAGGGATCAGTGTTGGGACCGGTCTTGTTTAATATCTTTGTCGCTGACATGGACACTGGAATTGAGTGTGCCCTCAGCAAGTTTGCTGATGCCACCAAGCTGTGTGGTTCTGTTGATACGCTAGAGGGAAGGAATGCCATCCAGAGGGACCTTGACACGCTTGTGAGGTGGGTTGATGCCAACCTCATGAAGTTTAACAATGCCAAGTGCAAGGTCCTACACCTGGGTTGGAGAAATTCCAGGCACAGCTACAGGTTGGGCAAAAAGGAAATTCATGGTAGTCCTGCAGAGAAGGACTTGGGGGTGTTAGTCAAAGAGAAAATGAACATGAGCCAGCAGTGTGCACTCACAGCCCAGAAAGCCAACCATATCCTGGGCTGCATCAAGAGGAGCATGACCAGCAGGTCGAAGGAGGTCATCCTGCTCCTCTACTCTGCTCTCGTGAGACCTCACTTGGAGTATTGTGTGCATTTCTGGTGTCCTCAACATAAAAAGGACATGGTACTGTTTGAACAAGTCCAGAGGAGGGCCAAAAGGATGATCTGGGGACTGGAGCACCTCCCGTATGAAGAGAGGCTGAGAAAGTTGGGGCTATTCAGCCTGGAGAAGAGAAGGCTGCGTGGAGACCTCATAGCAACCTTTCAGGATCTGAAGGGGGCCTACAGGGATGCTGGTGAGGGACTCTTCATTAGGGACTGTAGTGATAGGACAAGGGGTAACGGGTTGAAACTTAAACAGCAGAGGTTTAGATTGGATATAAGGAAGAAATTCTTTACTGTGAGGGTGGTGAGGTACTGGAATGGGTTGCCCAGGGAGGTTGTGAATGCTCCATCTGTGGCAGTGTTCAACACCAGGTTGGATGAAGCCTTGGGTGATATGGTTTAGTGTGGGGTGTCCCTGCCCATGGCAGGGGGGTTGGAACTAGATGATCTTGAGGTCCTTTCCAATCCTAACTATTCTATGATTCTAGGATTCTATGATAAGAACAGTTAAAGGTATAAGTGTTCTACTGTTAAAAGCTTCCAAAAGGGAAACTGCACATAACCTTTCATAGCTAGTTGTCATTTTATTTGTATAAAATCTGTTTGGACTGAGGGGAAGATTTGAAAGTGAGCAATGGTATTGGAAGGTGTATCCATTTATTATGGAATTCTTGTACTTTCTCCTACGCTAGTACTGAAGAAGCCAATGCGTGCAACAAAACAGGCTGTGCATTTGAATAAAATCTGGAGTTTCATTCCAGCAGCAAGAATATACATGGCAGCAGTATTCTTGCGCATATCATTCCTTAGGAGAAAACAGCAAATAAAACAGCACCTTTCAAATTGCTTGGTAGGAAAACATATGTAGGTGCTCAGAAATATGCCCAAAAGTTAATCTTTATATATATTAAAATATTTTAATGTTAACACCATATAATTATTCTGGGTAATCAGAATGTTATTGGTGAACGTCTTATTTCTTAAAATGTGTATTAATTGATATTCTGCAGGTACACATCTACCGTCAAAAGTAGATGTGATTATCCCTTTATAAATTCCATTAAGATCTCATAAGTTTTTGATTGGTATTTGGTTCATTAAGGAGGTAGCTATTCTATCATCTACTCTAGATGTCTGTCTGCTATTTCTTTCTTTTTTTATTTTTTTAGATTTCTATTTCTATTAGTCTGCCAGGCTCTTATAATTATCCTATTTTGTATCTACTAAAATAGCAAACAAAATGTCCTTGTCAGTTAATTACTTATGGAATGTAAGCCCAGATATTAAACATAAAAAGACATTCTTTTCATGTGGAGTTTTCATTATCTTAGACTCTGAATTACTGGGGGGAGGGGCTTGTCCCATTGAAAAGAAAACTTAAGTGTTGCAACTTGTGTTGACTATTAGACTGTGTATGCTACAGCCAGAATACAGAAAAGACTGTCTCTGTGGATACCTTTATTTTTCTTAGGATTAGAAAATAAAAATGTGGTCTTCTTTATTCCTTTTTTTACTTGAACTGATCACTTTCAATAACAATAGAAACTTCAGAAAATAGGAAAAAAATGCATTAGGGTTTGTAATAATAATATTTAATTATTTTTTTAAGGAACAGTTATGAGCATTTGAATGCTTTTACTTTCCAATTTATATTAGGATTTCTCTATATTTTAATTATAAATTTTTGATATATGTGCTATCTTTAAAATGTGTTGGCATTTTCTTAAAATTATAGTGCTGAGCTGTCTTTAGTCTTCTCCTTACTATGCAAGACTTTTCTTCAACAGCTTCTGGGAATAGAGACAAAAAATCTCTCCAATCCTGTAAGAAACATAGAGACATGAAAGGATTGGGGTTTTTTTTAGGAATCCATGCAATTAATTTTTATCAAAGACTTGCTTAAACTAGATTCATAGGTCATGAAAAGATGAATGACCAAGTAGAAAGTGATTCTGAGACCAGCAGAATAAAATCATCTCCTACAAAATCATATCCATACAATCTGATACCACACACTAAACTCCGAAATCTCTGACTCTACAACCCACGGCAGCTATTAACAGTGATAACACTTGTCAGTATTTTTAAACACATGGAAACATTTATTTGCTAGGCATATTTAAAAACAAGTGAATAACGGGAAAACTCTTTTGTAGAGTAATTGACCTCTAACTAAAATTATGGTAAGTTACCATTTGCTTTACTTTCCCCAGGGCATGAGGAATTCAAGAGTAAAACAAGTAGGTGGCATTTCTGTTTGTGATAAACAGGTTAAATGTGATATTGAGTAGTTATTTAGTGCACAATCATAATCAATGCATGTAGATTAATTTATCCTATTGATTACATTAGAATCATAAATGTGGATGGCCTCAGGCACTCATCACACTGTAACTAGGTCTATAATGGAGATTAAAACGAACTGCTAGCTCATTAATAAAGTGCAGAATGAAGCTAAAATGTCAGAACAGGCACAGCTGTCTGAGATTAATCAGTAAGTATTCTTTACCTACTGTTAAAACTATCAGCTACTTTTGATCAACCATTATGTAGGAGTATGCATTTAACAGAACTGTCTAAAAACATACGGTTATGTTCAGTCAGCACAATATCAGCAGACTAAATTGTCACATCTTCTTTTGCATGTTTTGTAGTAATTCCTTAAATCACATTCTTAAGTGAAAGTCATTAAGCACACCAAACAACCAGATGTGTGTGCCTGTGTGCTAGTAAGAATGATTAAACGTTAACCTCTTTTCCCCGTGTATTACCAAAGGATAACAATTAAAAATAAAAGATATACCTTTTGACAGTCTCTCTTTCTTTCAGCAAAGACAGGCACTACTCTGGCAAAATCTGTAGCAAAACTGCAGCTGAGCACAAGCAGCAGAAGGGGGAATTTTTTTTGCTAACCAAAATCTTTGCTGGAACTATTCTGATGGACACCTGTAGTAACAAATTCTCTGCAGAAAACCAGCAGAAGGCTCAGGAAAACAGAAGACCTAGGTTATTTTTGTTGTTGAAAAAAGGGCTCTCCACAGCATCATTTTTTTTCACAGTCCCAGTCTTGTCCATTGCTCCAAATTAATATGTCAGAAGACTCATCTTTTCTTGACTTCAGCTCCTAGAATAAATATGTATCTTTACAGTTATCACCTCAAAACCCCAAAGTCTGATGGCAGATGTTCTCTTTCAATACCTCATATGAAAATCATAGTTATAAAATTTCCATTCTCCTAGGGTTGCAACAAGCTTTTTCCACTGCTATGCATGTTTGATACATATCTTCATCACTACCCATTCCTCAGGAAGATTGCTTTCCAAAATACAGAATAACTAGAAGCTTTACTTTTTGAATTGCCTCCGGTAGTACCTGGAAAAATTACTATTCTGATATCAGCCCTAGCCATCAAAGCACCTAAATGTGTTCAATGCATATGACACAGACATTCAAGGCAAGCCTAACCTATGTTTACAGGAAAATGCCAACAGTTAAAAATAATCCTGCAAATTTTCACTGTGATGTATCTTTAATTTATTGTGTTATTTCAGGCTGAGCTGAAATAGAAAATAGTGTAAAAGATATATATCTTTTCAAATAAACTCATTGTTATATCAAACTTAGAAAACTTATTTGCCCTGTGCAGTGTCTTCTGGGCTCACAAGGCTCCGATCTGAGGATTCCCTCCTCCGAGGCTTCTGCCTCCCGATCTTGGTCCAGCCAGATCGATTCCAGCCAATTTCTTCACGGCCCAGCAATTCACACCCTCTTCCCTTTCAATGTGAACTTATGGAGGGTCCCTGTTCGGGCGCCATTTGCGGCGGAACGGACTCAGTCAGAGACCAATATGATCAGACAAAAAGCCATTTATTGCAAAGCATTAACTCCTTATATACTATTGTTTACACACACCTACAACAATTTGGCATATCATGATTGGATACTTGTCTTGAAGACCCTTAGTGACTAACACATAATTGGTTAAGCACAGGTGTGAGAACTTGACCTTGAACGCTTGCCAACAGTCCACAGTTCTCATAACTCAGTGAATTACAGCCTCTTCTTATCTTGCTTGCTTAGGCTTCCTCAGGCCTCCCACAGCCTTGCTGTATCTTTCAGAGTTATTCAGAGCTCACGTACCAAATATCCATTCTCCTGTGAGAACACTGTCTCCACATCTGGTGTTTTTGCACATCACTTAGCACAAGTACAACAATATGTATTTTCACTTCTAGTATTGTTTGTTTAGGAAGCAGGCTACAGAAGACATATTGTAGCTGTTACCCTATGCCGTAAAACCAAAACGAAATATTGCATTACATGATTTGGCCAATCGTTCTGTGTCTAACTTATTATTTAGACATAAAGATAGTCCGAGGCTAGTGATCATGTGGGCCATTCATCATTTGTTCCCCAATACCCATGTTTATAGTATCCATATCTATTGGGATTACCTTTGAATGAAGAATTCAGAACATCAAGAGTGTATTATTTGTCCTAGCGCACAGACTGGCTGGGAACAGAGGCAAGTTCTCCTTTTGACAAAGGGATCTACCATTTGCAGAGAGTGCTGCCTTTTGACAAAGACTCCATAATCAATAGGAAAGGCATCTGTGTTTGATTAAAATTATTTTCTTCTGGTAGCTTTTAAAAGTCACCTTCCACTGACTGTAGAAATTAGACAAAAAAAAGATGTCTAGATGAGGTAGACTAGGCCCTAATTCTGTATTAATAAAGAAGTCCAAGAAAATCCTTGATTTAATTCATGGCTGAATAGCTACATATATTAATTCTCAAGGGGGGGAGAGGTGTTTTTCCTTTCATAAGCTGTTTTTCAGAAGATAACAGTTCTATATTACATATACACATACAGAATTCCCACATCAGTGTCAATTTGACCAGTAAACTAACATGACTGCAAATTAAATCTTAGTACAGTGAGAAGAAAAAGCTTTAAAATACAGAAAATTACTTTAAACTTCTGTTTTGAAATCTCTTAAAAACAAGTTTCATTGCATTTGTTGTCTATTGGGAGATTTGAATATAATCTTGCCAAATGTGCCAGCTATTACATCGTGTTATTCAGACTATGATTTAGTCCTTATTTGTTTAAAAGCAGCACATTCATACAGTTTGCACAAATGAATCTAATATACATACATAAAAGGAAACGCAGTGACTAGTTCTAAAGTCCTAACTGTTACTGTTTTCCCCTGTTCCAAAAGAGTTGACATACATTCTATTTGTGCTTTTTGTTATTGTAATAACTAATAGTTTGTGAGGTTTACAGCACATTCTGCATCACCAGAGATCATGTCTCTACAGTCTGATGCACTTGATTTTGGCTGCTAACAAAGTGGTGAGCAAAAGGTTTCTCTGTAATGCCCTCAGAAGTGTCTATATATCGTGGTGTTGAGGTGTAGTGATGTCTAAGGAGTAGTCTGACCAACAGAAAGATTAAGGGTAAAACTATGACAAGTATATTCTACAAAATAAAATGTTAAGTCCTCAACATTAAGTAACATAACTGTTTCTTTGTGTTTATTTACTGTTCAATAATAGCCTATTACAAAAAGTTATACTTTTTTTAAGTAGAATGGCTTAGCAGGAGAGAGGAAGCTTGAATATTTGTCTTTCTCTGGATGTCACATTCAGGTTTGCTGAAAGTTTCTGAAGAGAGGGATAGATTGCATGCTCTCTATCAGAGCACCTGGATATGATACTTTAGAGAAGCATCAGGGCATGGGATGGGGAAGTAAGCCTTGGGACTCACAGCAAGCAGACAAGTAGCTAAACTAGAGATCTGATTTGTGAAAACAGTAAAGAGCATGTAGACAGCAAGACCTCTCAGGTGTGAGAAATAAATAAGGTTTCCTAAGGATGGAGATAGAATTAGTAAGAGTTTGTTACAATTCTGGAAGCCATAAAAAATTCCAAGAGTGATACATTTTCAGACTTCACTTTTAATCTATCTCATATCTTTTATCTGAACAGTTTTCTACATCCATTATAATGAAGTGTGAAAAGCAGTTTTTTTGTGATTGTTTGTTTATTTGTGGGTTTTTATTTTTTTTTTGGTTGGTTAGTTGCTTAGGGGTTTTTTTGTTAGATTTGTTTTGTGTGTTTTTGTTTATGATTTTTAATGTGTAAAATTGAAAGCAGCTTATTTTTTAGCAAAATAGGATGAGTTAGAAAAATGAGAAAAAGTAGCAAAATATGTTAGCAAGACAATGCTTCCATGTCAAGGTATTTGTTGCTGCTGCATACAAATTTCTTCTGGTTTTAGTTCTTGTTTGGTTGATTATGTTTGGTTTTTTTCTTGTTTGTTTGAGGGTTTTCTAGTTTGTTTGTTGTTGGGGTATAGTTGGGGTTTTGTTTTTTTTTTTTTTTTGCTTTTTTTTTTCACCTATTATCACAGAATATTTTCCTGAAACTCAGACTTGTATTCTGTTTTTCTGTTAGCCTTTTTTGCTAATGTGTTACCTTTCTATTTTATAACAATTGTTTAGAAATCACATATCAAAGGAAACATCTTAACATAGCCATATTTGACAGCTTACCAAAAATTTTCACTTAGCCAAATACAAAACACTAAATCAATAGATGAAATATGATGAATAACGAGATAGTTAAGAGTAACTTACCATACGTTATTAGATCTAGGAGGTCAACCACACCTAAGTGTTCTACTGAGCACAGCAAAAATGCATAATACTAAACTGATTCTGCCCTAAGAAGAAAACTTAGATATTGTGAGCATGCAAGGTGTTGACGAAAGACATCTTGGATAGAAAGAGACAAAGTTTGTTTCTGTCAGGAATCTGTCTTGACTCTAAGCTATTCCTGAGGTCATGGGGTGGAGGGGAGGAAAGGGAAAGAGAGACTGAGAGGGAGAGATGTGTTTGAGAATTTGAGTCTTACATACCTGTCTTGAGAGGCTCCTCTTTCCACCTTCATCAGCTGTAGACAAAAGACAGACGGTTGGCTTAGACTTGAAGCCTAGTTTAAATAACTGATTTTAGGTGAGCTACTAAAGAAATAGCCACTTATACAACAGTGGGAGTGGGTGATACATAAACAGTTTTACTGCCCAGAGAGTAAATAAATATTTGCAAATGTCCACAAATGTGAGGCCAACAGTGAAACTATTCCAAACCACGGGAATGCTGAAGGCACCTTTATCCTCCCTCCTTCTGGAACACAAAAACCTCATTATAGGTCATGTGATCTCTTTTTCAAAGCTTTGGGCTCCATAATTTTTTTTCAAAATGGAAACAAAACACTTATTAAATATTTAAAGACAGCTGAAAAATCTAATTCTGTCTGTGTTGTGATTTTTTTTTTGCTATGTTAACAAATGTATAGTGCTATGTGATACAGGGAAAAGCCCATGTGAACAAAATTAATTAAAGAAGAAAAAAGAAAAATGAGATCTGAAATAGAAGACATTTTAGTCTTCTTTAGTTGTATAATCATTTTAGTCATACCAAAGAAATATAATGTGGTACTTTAAAAGGATCTTGGAAAACATACAATTACTCTTCATCATATACCATTTACTTAGATATAGATCATTAATATTTCTCTGCTTTGTTTAGCTTACATTCAAAGGATTTCCTATTTTAACTACTCAGTCAATTAAGGTCCATAATTGTAATGTGTATTTTTTCTTTTATTATTATAAAAATGGCTACCAGGAGATATATTTCATGTAGGTTACATATTTAGAGACCATTTGTTGTGAAAACATTTTCTGCAGAGAAAATTTATCAATGTTTGACCTCAGCTTCATTTATCTTTTGTTATTTAGTAAAATTATATAATACAAAATTTTAACTGCAGCAACTTCCATGGATCAAGTTTACTGTTCTGATAAAAGTGAACTCTTAATAAGGATTTCAAGATCATTACATAGAGTAGTGATTTCTGTCATTTCCAGAGAAAGAGAGATTTTTACCATGAGCAAACTTAGAGTATTCCATTTTCTGCTGAGCATGTTCCACCATATAAATAAAAAAACCCTAAAACCTCAACAGAAACACAAGACACCCCCAAATCAGTCCTAATTATATGTGGGCTGTAGATTTCCATAGTAGTATGGTATCATTTCAATTAAATAACTTCCAAATTTTCAGAGACACTGGGGCACTGATATTAATTCTCTTGTAACACTTATCTGGATCCTCTTTCATTTCCAAATACCGTAACACTGGAAAAATTTATTCTGTATAACTATTACAGTAGATCTGCAATTCAAAATGCAGAAGTATAATTTCATGCATTTTTTTTCCTTGACTAATGTGGACTGGAGGAGAAAATTTTGACTCTATATAACCTCATATTTTGTCTATAAATACTTTTTTTTTTATAAATAACAATAGGAATAACAAAAATAACAGTAATTTTGTTTAAAAGCATACTAAAATATCTTTAGTAAATGAAATAGTTCTCGCTAAATTTGAGACAATCATAGGTACAGAAAGGTACAAAGGTACAAAAAAAAAAGACTTGGTTCAGAAACAAGAGATAATTTATTGCCTGTGGATTTATATACTGTTCACTTGTATAATGTGTTTTCATGTGCTGTTTGGATGTTTACTGATGTTGCATCCCTACAAGTGTGTGTTTTTCTTAGTTAGTAAACAGACAGAAGCAGGTAATGTTGCAGATGTCGAGAGGAAGATGATATCTAACAGAATTTAGGTATCTAACATAGAACTGAATTCCTAATTCCCCCGTCTGACTGACTGACTGGCATCTTACATTGTTAGGACTTGTTCATTAAACAATGAAACACTAGGTTCATCTTAAATAATATCCCCTGGAGATAATCTTGTCTCTTTAAAGAAAGCATAACATAACATAACCTCACATTTTAAATGCAAATAACAAATAACTTGGGTGTTGTTTTTTTTTTGAGATTAAAGAATGGTATATATATATATTTTTTTTTTTAAGAAGAATAGAGAAAGCAATTTATATACATACAAAAATCAAATACTTCTGAATTATTTCCAGGGGTATAGTCAAGACAACATTTTCCATGAGTTTAATCAGCAGGTTCTGTATGCATTAACGTTCTCTGAAATTTATTTTGGTCTTCTGCCTGTTTGCTTGCTTTAGCACTACCAGGGATTTTTCTTCTTCCAACAGACTTATTTCAGTAGTAATCTACTTTAATGTTGATTGCAAAAAAATGTGTTTTAGGGTTGGCCATGCTAAAAAAGTTATGAGGAAAAGACGTGAGAATGAACAAAGACTCCAAATCAAGAGGAAAGAGCATAATAGAAGCTGAAATCAAAACCTGTATAGGGTATCAGAGAATAAAATGCATGCCTCACCACTTTGCTGTATCAACTTCTAACAAAATGCTTTTAGCCCCATCCCTAACCTTTATGTTTTTATTTCACTGCTACTAAGGGTTCGAGGTGGGGTTTTTTACCTTTTTTATTGTAGGGTTTGGTCTTTTATTCTTTTAAAGAAAGGGAAAACCAAAAAAACCCATAATTCCTTTTAAAGTATTCTTTTATTTAGTACTTCTCAATTATATCCAGTATTCATCTCTTTTTTAAACTTGGTGGTTTTCAGTTGCTGTAAATTGGACAATGCTAATAAAATCAAGGAACTACATGAATTTTAATCAACTGTTCATCTGCTTTGAGAGTTCCGTTATGTTTAATATCTCCTTAAAGTAATACTGTAAAATAATCCTGGAGGTTTTTTTTGCTGTTTTTCTCTGAATACTGTACTTGTTTTATTTATATCAAGGAGAATGTATCTTTCTGATATAATATTTTTAAAATTTCCATTTATTCTTTTTTTAATACTTTGCTACTTGCTTTCTTTTGTTGACAGCCAGTGGGCATTGAACATGTTTCCCCTGAGCTTTTAAAAATTATACCTATTTCCTATTTTACTTTTTTTAGGATGGATACACTTAAATTAGAATCCATCAGCCTGTGCAATTTCAAATTGTTCTTTCTATTGTACATGAGCCTGCATTTTTCTATAGTGATTTTAATTAGCCTTCACTGCCCAGATACCATGTATTATCTCAACTTCTGAAGCTACTTATAACCTTCTGAAGACTAAAAACAGTGTTGTCATCCAACTATTTAACTTACCTCATGCTCTGGATTTGTGCTTAAAAATATTCATGATGTTGTTACCAACCTTACTACCAAAAATAAGCTGGAACTTTTGTAGGTTTGCCTCTAACCTAAATCTACATTAATCTTTATATTTTTGTCTTTTATTTTTTACTTTTTTTTTTTTTTTTTAAATGAGTTGTCTCAGTGACTGGACTTATCATGAACAAGTTTTGCTTTTTCTTCTTATCATCCATAGATCAGTAGCTTAAAGGTTTTTATTGCAATCACTGCAACTATTTTGTTGTTCACTTCTGCTTTCGGCACTTTAAAGTTCATTATATCATAAAATTTACATACTTTAAGTCAGAAGTGATGGGTTGTGAATCATGGTTTCATTTATTTGCGTAATTAGATTCTTGAATGGATAACAACTCTTGTAAAAGTCTAACTGGAGTGGCTAATATAATAGTTAAAAGTCAAAAGTTATTGCCTAACTTTTTTTCCTCTCACTCTACGTATTTATTGACTCTACTTTGGGAGTAAGCTTCCTAAAACAGAGGAAAAGAAACTCAAAGCAATGTCACAGCTAAGTCCTTTTGTAGATTTGAACCCTGAATTTTATGTCTGTACATTCCTCCTCTGAAAAATGGAAAATTAGAAATATATGAATGTTACAGCCTTTGAAGTGCACAGTTCCATTTCTTTACTGAGAGGAGACTGAGAAACTGGAACAGGCTTCCTAGAGAGATGGTTGATGCCGCATGCCTGTTGGCGTTTGAAAGACATTTGGACAATGCCCTTAATAACATGCTTTAACTTGAAGTCAACTCTGAAATGGTCAGGCAGTTGGAATAAATGATTGTAGCTCTCTTCCAACTTAATTATCCTATCACATTGCACGGTATCATATTGCATTCTATTCTATTCTATCATATCATATCCCATCCCATTCTAAAAATGAAATAAGATTAAACCAATGAATAATAGAGCACAGGCTTAGATTCCAAGTACATTTTATGAAATAAGTTGAACACTTAAGCGTATAAACTGTGATTAGCTCTGTGACATTGCTGAGAGTGCCCAGGCCCACTCGCTGTCACAAAGCAGCATTTTCAATAGAAAAGAAATCGTAGTTCAGGCCTTTCAAGAGCTGAATATCCCTTTTGGAATACTTTTCTCTCCCTAATGACTGTCTAGAGAATGCAGATTGTCAATTGAAGGGCCTCTTGACAGATACATAGAATCATAGAATCAAGGGGAAAATGGATGACCCAGGGAATTACAGACCAGTCAGTCTCACCTCTGTGCCTGGCAAAATCTTGGAGCAGATTCTCCTGGAATGCATGCTAAGGCACATGAAAAACGACAAGGTGCTTGGTGACAGCCAGCATGGTTTCACTAAGGGGAAATCCTGCCTGACTAATTTGGTGGCCTTCTATGATGGGGCTATGGAAATGATGGACAGGGATGGAGCAGTGGATGTCATCTACCTTGACTTGTGCAAAGCGTTCCACACTGTCCCATACAACATCCTTGTCTCTAAATTGGAGAGACATCAGTTTGACAAGTTGACCACTCGGTGTATAAATAACGGGCTGGATGGCCACACGCAAATCACTATAGAAAATCACTATAGAAAAATGCAGGCTCAATGTCCAGCTGGAAACCAGTAATGAGTGGTGTCCCTCAGGGACTGGTGTTGGGACTGGTCTTATTGAACATCTTTGTTGGTGACATGGACAGTGGGATTGAGCGCACCCTCAACAAGTTTGCTGATGACACCAAGCTGTGTGGTTCGGTTGATACACCGGAGGGGAGGAATGCCATTCAGAAGGACCTTGACAAGCTTGTGAGGTGGGTTGATGCCAACCTCATGAAGTTTAACCATGCCAAGTGCAAGGTCCTACACCTGGGTCGGAGCAATTCCAGGCACAGCTACAGGTTGGGTTGGGGAGAAGAGAAGGCTGCTTGGAGACCTCATAGCAGCCTTCCAGTATCTGAACGGGGCCTACAGGGATGCTGGTGAGGGACTATTCATTAGGGACTGTAGTGATAGGAAAAGGGGTAATGGGTTTAGATTGGGTATAAGGAAGAAATTCTTTACTGTGAGGGTGGTGAGGTACTGGAATGGGTTGCCCAGGGAGGTTGTGAATGCTCCATCTGTGGCAGTGTTCAACACCAGGTTGGATGAAGCCTTGGGTGATATGGTTTAGTGTGGGGTGTCCCTGCCCATGGCAGGGGGGTTGGAGCTAGGTGATCTTAAAGTCCTTTCCAACCCTTTCTATTCTATGATTCTACGATTCTATGATTCTACAATTCTACGATTCTATGATTCCATGATTCTATAATTCTACAATTATATGATTCTACTATTCTATGATCCTATGATAGAATAGTTAGAGTTGGAACTTTTTTTGACTTCTACCCTCACAGTAAAGAATTTCTTCCTTATATCCAATCTAAACTTCCTCTGTTTAAGTTTCAAGCTGTTACCCCTTGCCCTGTCACTACAGTCTCTAATGAAAAGTCCCTTACCAGCATCGCTATAGGCCCCCTTCAGATACTGGAAGGCTGCTATGAGGTCTCCACACAGCCTTCTCTTCTCCAGGCTGAACAGCCCCAACTTTCTCAGCCTTTCTTCATATGGGAGGTGCTCCAGTCCCCTGATCATCCTTTTGGCCCTCCTCTGGACTTGTTCTAACAGTACCGTGTCCTTTTTCTGTTGAGGACACTAGAACTGCACACAATACTCCAAGTGAGGTCTCACAAGAGCAGAGTAGAGGAGCAGGATCACCTCCTCTGTCCTGCTGGTCACTCTCCTCTTGATGCAGCCCAGGATACAGTTGGCTTATTGGGATGTGAGCGTAAACTGCTGGCTTGTGTTCATTTTCTCATCCACCAGCACCCCCAAGTTCTTCTCCAAAGGGCTGCTCTGAATCTCTTCTCTGCCCAACCTGTAGCTGTGCCTGGGATTGCTCTGACCCAGGTGTAGGACCTTGCACTTGGCATGGTTAAACTTCATAAGGTTGGCATTGGCCCACCTCACAAGTGTGTCAAGGTCCCTCTGGATGGCATTCCTTCCCTCCAGTGTGATGAACCGAACCACACATCTTGGTGTCATCAGCAAACGTGCTAAGGGCGCACTCAATCCCACTGTTCATGTTACTGACAAAGATGTTAAAAAAGATCGGTCCCAACACCGGTCCCTGAGGAACCCCACTCTTTACTGGTCTTCAGCTGGACGTGGAACCATTCACTACAACTCTTTGCATGCGCCCTTCTAGCCAGTTCTTTATCCACTGAGTGATCCACCTATCATATTGATGTCTCTCCAATTTAGAGACAAGGATGTTGTGTGGGACACTGTAGAATGCTTTGCACAAGTCATTGAAAACTGATTTTCTTTTTTGCAGTGGTTTTGTATTCAGATGCTACATTAATGAAGCATGTTGTTAACAAAATGAATAGTTTGCACATGCATGCAACGGATAGCTGGATATATATAGTAATTCTGTATGTTTCTGGGATATTAGATTTTTCTGAAAGAAGCACAGTTTTTTCTACAGTATTGCAGTGGCAACCCAGTAGACAAAAAGATAAAAAAAAAAAAATAAAAATCTGTTTTAAGAAACTAGTAATTGTTTCTGCAAGAAAAAGTCAGATTGGAATAACCTTAATGCTGTTTACTAAATAAACATAATTTGATTCTAAAAGAATAAGATGTGCAGTTAATGCCTGTACTGATAGTCAGACCAGTAATCTTGCATTTTTGGCTAAGTTTTTATGACTGTGATTAACCTAAAACACGCACCAAATAATAGAGAAAGCAAGATATCAGTGTTTTTTGGGGTATTATAATAGACTGCAACAAAGCTTACTTATGTTCCCCAGTTTTAGCCAAAAAAAGCAGGTGAAATGCAATAATAAATAAATTTGCTACTTGTAAAATCTTTCATTGTTTCAAAAAAAGTCAAAATCCCTGCATTTGGATACTATTTTCCATTGGTATTTTAAATGTAGTTGTGATATAAGGCATTACTGGAGTTGAAAGTTATTGGATCGTATTATCTATATTATTTGTAAATCAAGAATACCTACCCTGGAGGAAATAGCAACAATTATTTAAGGTAGCCAATTAATGGTTCAAAGCTGAACCAGGGAAGGTTTACACTGGATGTAAGAAAGCATTTTTTTTTCACTGAAAAAGTGGTGAAACACTAGAAGAGTACTGGAAGAGGTAATCCATATGACAAGCCTGTCAGCTTTAAGAGGCAATTGGGCAATGCCCTTAAACACATGCTTTAATATTTCCTTTTTTTCTTTTTACCTTTTTTTTTTTTTTTTCTGTCTCCATTCTAATATATTCTATCTGATCCTATCCTAGCCTAGTATCCTGTCCTGTTCTGGTCTATTCTCTTTGGATCTGATCTGGTCTGGTCTAACTCTGGTTTTTCCTCTCTCCTCTTTTCTCCTCTCCGAAAAGCTGAATTCAGTTCTATTAAAACACTATATGACTAGTCAAACTATGTACTATGGAAAATCTCTGCACACTTGGAAAATTTCTTCCATTTGATTTTATTTTGGTGCAATATCAGAGACAGAATCTGTTTTGTTATCTGTTTCCAGAGTTCTTTATCCTAGATTCCTCTACTGCACTGATTTTTAATCCAGTACAACAGACAGAGCAAAAATGGCCCATGAAACAAACTGGCTACCTTTCCTCCTTTCGTCTGTTGTAAGTTTAATCCAGTTGCACTGTTAGATTGTTTTCCTCATCAATGGGGAAGCTACAGCCAGGCAAGATTCTGACAAATAGAGCTACTTTTCTACTTTTTCCCCTTTTCAGCTTGTTACCTTTCTCTAGAGAAAAAAAAATAAATAAAATGAGAGGCAACAATCAAAGTTGCCTTGTATAGGCAGAACGTATTATGTTCAGCATGACCTTGACCTACAGCTCTTGACATCAGCTCTGGAAAACGTGTCAGTTTTCTTGCCTGGTTTGCTTGAGTGGTGAGTGGTTACTCGAGTGCTTACTACTACTGTAAAGGCATACTTTACATACACACACAAACATAAGTGCGCTTATTTCTATGAAGTCAGAGGCAACAAAGCTGTCTTTGTATCTAGCAAATATAATTCTTTCCTTCTTGCATAATTGCTTAGATGTTTTTGTTTGAAATTCTATTCACATTGACACTTCATTTATGTGTGAAACTGGTTTGAATGATGTCTACATTCATTAGTTTTTCCACAGTAACCATTTCCCTTACAAGGTACATGATCCCAGAGCAAAACTCTGAGGGTGTCTTTGTTGGGACCAGTGTAATTTTTTAGTTCACATTCTTTTCACTTAGTTCCTGTAATCCCTGAAGAGAACAGAGTCAAACTTTGTATTTTAATTAGGATTGTCATTATTTATGGCCCTCAGCAATGAAAAAAAAGATAAATTTAGGATCATTGTGGGATAAACGAGTGGGACAAGTGTGCATTCTTGTGATTGTCATTTACAGTTTCTAAGGACAGATATCAAAAGTGAAAATGGTTTTATGATTAACAGCTGTGTATGATTAAAAGTAACCAAGAGGATTCTGCATGAAATACTGGTCAGAAACATCTATCAGAGAGAGTGAATTTAGGCAAGGAATGCAACTCCAGGAGAAAGATAATAGACTGGAACTATAGCAATGATGATGATAAGTAAGGTTCAAGAATAAAAATTTCACAAATTACAATGTTTCTTTTATAAATACAGATGTTATAGATGCATTGCACTGGTATCATTTGAGGAGATAAGAAGTTGATCTTGTGCTAGGCAACTGAACCTCACCAGAATTTCAAATGATATTGTTACAAATGTTCACAGATTCACCATAGTACTGAAACGTTGAAAAAGTACATCTTTGTCCTTTTTTCTTTACAAAGGAAGTTTATTAATGTGTGAGTTGTAGAGCATTCCGAAACTCTATATGGATGAAGCACAATTATTCAGGTTTTGCTTAATTATCCAGCTTCCTGCTCTGCCCTTGTGCAGACCTGATTTGTTTGACTGTTTCTTGACAAATGCTTGACAATCATTGTGGGACAAACTGTAAGGGGATAAGGATAACCACTACTGGTTGTTTCTCAGTGAGCATCATGCAAATCTGTTACAGTTTTATGGCAGTTTGAGGGAACTAGCCCATTTCCAAGAAAACCATGACCACAACTGTTTCTCTTTTTTAGTGAAACTTTGCACTAAAAATGTTCAGGAAAAAAAAAAAAAAAAAAAGGAGAAGATGCAAAGAGCAGAGCATTCGAAGAAAAGAATAAATACCACTTAAACTCCTCCACCCCAAGCTCAGTAAAACTGTATCAAAGATCTTGTTATTAAAATAAAGTTCATAATCAATGCCTCTAGAATAAATTCTCTTTTACTAAGGGAATGAGAGAAAATGGAAAAGATTGACTATTTTAATAAAGAGGCAAAATTATCTGAAATGACCCAGAAAAAAAAAAAAAAAGAGAGACACATAAGAACACACACAAAAGGAGAATTAAAATTCAAAGATATCATTGACAGGTAGCAACTACACAAGTACTCAGCTTTGTTTTTGATGATAATTAGATGCTTAACTACTAAGCAGGGTTTTGAAAATTCACACTGCAATTTTATAAAAGAGACTATGAACTAAGTAAATATGCTTAATGTTTGGAAAGAAAAAAAAAAATAACAAAATAAAAATAATTACATACATAGCTACCTGGATCAGCTGTATGCGTAGATTAACAGTTCAATATTATGACTGTTTTCTTCCTTAGAAGAAAAGGAAGTGTTTTACTCAAGATACTCATGATTAGGTGTTTGGCTGTCTGTTTCTGTAATTTAAGTGGAGATCAAAGACATGAAGGAGGGCTGTCCCTGAAGCTAATTTTTAATGTTGCAATGGTTTAAAACTAACAAATAATGTAAGCTTAGGGCAAATCAAACCTAATGTATGCTCCACAAGAAAAAGAGATTGGAGAAATAAAAATCATCTAGCTATACTGTAGTCATTGGATTCTCAGAATTTATTTCAAATTGGCATTTATTACAACCCATCTTCAATATTTGAAGTAGACATCTATTTTTTTTTTCATTTTCCATAATTCCAAAATTCAGAAAGGTGTTGATTTAGCAAAACTAAACTCCGTCTTGGAGGAAAATAGAGAGTGTAACAGGGAAAAGTATCCATAAGGATAATAGCAGACCCCAAACTAATAGATTCGAAGCTGAAATTTGTCTCTACCTCACTTTTCATGCAAGTATATTAGTATTTGTAGGTTTCTCAGTAATTTTTAGCTGAACCTCTCAGATATCTTTGAATTGTTTGAGATTTGCACATATGTGGAAAAAACCATCAAAACCACCACTAGTCCCCACCCACCCAACGAAACAACTGTCTGTAGTCCACTGGATAGGTCTAACATTGAATACTATTTGTTAAGAATGGCAGTTTCTGAAAGCTTTATTAGCATGCAGAGGAACTTCCAAAGTGTCAATATACAGTTTACCTTAGGACTTTTGACTCTCATTTGTCTATAGAAATGGCCAGCAAAAATGTGAGTATAAAATTAATTGTTTCCTTCCACTGTTCATTGCTAATTGAACCCAAATGAGATTTGGCAACTGCTCTTCAGATTTTTCTTAAAATTCATGGAAGAAATTATTGGAAGGCTTCCTGAAAACCAGGAGTGCAATCAGTAAGAATGTGACAGCGAAAAGCATTTGTTTGCTGATTCATTCTTGCATCTGGGACAAGGTAAGCACAAGGCAAGCAAATTAAACATTTTCTGTCATTATTTAACAGATAAGTGAGAGAGAATTACTGACTCCTTCAGAGAACAAGATTCCCACAAAATTATTGGAATACAATAGGACAAAGCATAAACCTTTCTGGAAATTTTCAATCTAAGTAGGCATTCACTGTTTACCATAGAGATGACAGGGTGCACACACACATGGGTGTGCACAGATGCACAGATGCACACACTGACATGTTCTTCATCTGCTATGAAAACCCAAACCCAGTCATAAAATGTAATATGGCTGGTTTTATCATTTGGGTATGTAGAGACATGTTTTTCAAAATATAAAGGCAAAATTTAACAATTTAACTTTCTGCTAATCATTCTTGCACATGGAAATAGGGCTAAAAATTAGAAGAATATACAAAAAAACCCAACAAAAAAAAAACCCAGAAGCAGTTTTATTCTTGTGGAAATAAATATCAGTCTTCTCACTGGTTGCTGGAAATATAGTTACAAAAGTTTTTTTTTAGATTTTATTAATAATTTCATCTCATGACATAGTATGTCACTATAAAAATCCAAATTAATTCTGGACAATAAGTTATCATAAACGGCCATAAAAATATTGCAAAATGCATTTTCATTGAGACAAGGAAATCTGAAAACTGCAATTAAAAATTTGATCTAGTTTCTACAGAGACAAAAGAACCAAAATGAGCCGCTGTTCCATACCATTTTTCTCTTTTTCAAGAAAATGTAGATAATAGATGAGATATGCTCTTTATTACATGGATTTTTTTTTCTGTTTGTGTATATGCATAAATCTGAACTTATATGACAGTTTGACTGAAAAGAACAAGTCATCTTACATAAGTTCGTCAGAAATTTTCACTGAGTATCTATATTGAACTATTTAAATATAAACTTTAGCCACAAAGTTCAGATTAATAATACATTGGTAAAAAAACTTTCATAGATGTGTGAGATTCTTTATACCAGTTTCACCAACTATAAATAAAAACTTCAGTCAGATTTACTTAATTTTCTTTCTGAGCAACCTGTTCCAGTGTCTCACCACCCTCGTTATAAAATTTTCTTCCTTTTGTATAATCTAAATCTACCCTCTTTCAGTTTAAAACTGTTTTCTTTTCTCCTGTTGGTAAAGCAACTCTCTCCAGCTTTCTTATAAGACCTCTTCAAATATTAAGAGGCCTCAATAAGGTCTCCCTGAAGCCTTTTGTTCTCCAGGCTGAACAACCCCAACTCTCTCAGCCTGTCTTAACAGAAGAGGTGCGCCAGACCTCTGATAATTTTTCTGTCTCTCTTCTGGACCCACTCTGACAGGTACATTACTTTCTTGTACTGGATGCAGTAGTTTAATGAAAGCAGAGTAGAAAAAACAGTACAAGGTAGAAATTTCAAACTCATTCACAGGCTATAATTCATTGCTCATCATGCACCTCCGTATCTTTGGCCTGATGATAACCTGCTAATAGTCATGCTGCTTTTGTTGTCTGCTAAATCTCTGTAAAAAAGTTTGCCTTTCTGATCTCTTAATTGGAAGGCAATCATAAACATATGCTAAAAAATCTTGATGAACAAAGTCAAAGGGACTACCTACTGGGAAATTTTTACAGATCGGAATTTCATTTATCTCTTTGCCTTTGACATTTAATCCTATTTTTGAAATAACTGCTATATAAAATCTGCTTTATTTTATAATTACAGTCAAGGTAGTTTTGTAATTTATCAGAGAGGGATGACGGAAAATGTGAATTTACTCCTTCTATGCAAGGTGTGCACAATATCATCCTGAGGTTATATTAGGGAAAGCACACTTCTGAATGGTCTATGGTAGGATGAAAATTGCCAGTCTTTGAGAGCACCAGCTGCATGATAAATAAATGTTCTGTGTTATTTAGTAGTAAATAAGATAAAAATAACACATAAACAGCTTTTTTTTTTTTTTTTGCTGTTGTTGCTGGTCAACAAGTCATCTAAAAGTGTAAATATGTTTTTCAGAGTCCTCTTATGTTACATGGACAGAAATTTCCATTTGAACACATTGTAGATATATGCTCTATTTATCTATAGTAAAGTTTTCTTTCTTCTATGCCTACACACAAGAATTCAGAAATGCAAATAATGACTATGAGGAATTTCACACCTCAGGCCAACACAGATAACAAGATACTTGTAAAAAAGTGTTGGAATTTTTATAATGATTATTAATGAATTTTATTGTACTGTTGAATTTTTGGTTTAGATACTATAGAATTACAGAAAAACCATGTTTAAGAAACACTGTATATCAGAGACTGAAAAAATAAAATAAATTATACACAATCCTGCTGTCAGAGGCATGAGTTCATTTAGGCATGACAAAAAATTTCTAAGGACAATGCATTCAGATAACTGAATAAAGAATGTTTTCTAATTATATTGTTTGATTGCTTCACAAAGATTAGGACATAAATAGATTCACCAACAAATCTCAGAATCACAGTTACCCCATTACTAGGCCTCATAGGAAATGTAGCCAAGCTGTGGAAGCAATAACAGTAAAAGGATGACAGACAAGAGGAGATCAAGATCGAGACTAAAAATTTCAGTACAGATTAGGTCCAGGTACACAAGGTAAAGAATTACAGACATCCATTGTTGTATGTAATAGAGGTGAACTAAGTTTTCAGGAACTACTAAACTGCGGTTTATTAGTTTTCCTTAGTTAGACCAAGAGGTATCCAGTCTACTAAGGGGCACATTAACAATACATAAATCTTTACCTTATTTTTTTGGCTATTAAGAAGATCTGAAAATAGGAAAGATTTTGCTCACCATAACTACCATATAGCTTTTTATTTTTCTATAGATAGTTAGCTCAAACAGTAAGAAAGAGAACATCTCCTTGAACCTTTCCTGTCTGTTTATTAAGCTATTACGTTTATGAGACACTTAGGTGTGAATTCTCAAAAGGAAGAGAGGAAACGTTTTCTGTTCGGAAAAGCCGGTGCCTCCATATATTTAGATAGTGACTGCAGAACTACAAGAATGGAAAATGTGATTTAAGACTGCATATTAAGATACATCTTGGCACCATATGAGCTGTTCAATTTTTTTAATATTTGGCCAGATTATGATGAACTTATCTGTGTGTTTCTGGTGCAGCACAAACTGGAGTTGCCTCTATATTTAGCCATACTCCACTTGATGGAAATTTTCCCTTCAGTTTATGCAACATTTCAAATAATTTCATGCTCTGGAAGAAGGGAAGGAAAGAAGAGAAAACAGCCCTTCTCATATTTTTGTATGGCTTTACCAGCAGGATGCAAATTATTGCACTTGATTTGCAGTTTGAAAATAAAATCATCCTACAAAGATTTTGCAAGTGTTGTGTTTTCCAGTTGTTTTATTTTTAAGTATTATACATCTTTGTAATTCTGTAAAATGGGAAAATGATCTACGCTGCATAAAAAAGGAGGAAGACAAAAAGGCAGAAGGAAGGAAAATGAGAAAGAGGGAAAAAGGGAAAGGAGGATGGAAGGGAGGAAGGAAAGGAGTGGGCCAGTTGTTGCATATATTGGAGAACATAATGTTTGCAATTTAAAAACATAAAAACATTCCAGCGATCGTCCTCTAAGCAATCTGGCCTTCTTGGCTAAAAATATCTATCCTGCTGCCATAATAATGTATAACTTTTGATTAAAAATTATCATTAAATAGAATTAAAATTCTTACTAGTGGATAAAATTATTCTTTAAAAATAAGTTATTGGCTAAAACTAATACAAAAATATATGGTCTAGTAATGGTTTAGGATAAAGTTTTATCCAAGTGAACTATTTACTTATTTTAGTACGTAAAGACTTTTAATATGGTAAAACCAGTGTCAGACCTATTGTGAACTCCAGCTATGAAGAACGATGTTTTCAAACCTACCTTTTCAAGAACTATGTCATAGCTGAACATTTTGAAACCTTATCCCATGCTTTCTACTTTGTCATGTTTATTCATCATTGTATTATTTATCATTGTAGAAGTTAGATTTGAAGAGTGGAGAGAAAGAGCAGGATACAAGAATTGCAACTGTTTCCCTTTTGGAACATCTGAACCCTTCTAGTAGAAATTCCATTTATTACACAGTTATATTTCTAGCTTATTCAGATTTCTAATTTTAGAGAAAAATCTAAAAGAAGGTCAGCCCCATGGAATTATATGTTTGGTCTGAGAAGAGGTACTTTACATTCCTATGCTTCTGGAAATTTGCAAGGCATAATGTTAAAATCCCTTCTCTTTTCCATAGATTGACACAAGCTATTTCAGCCCATTCTCTGCAACTAAACAGAAGGACCTTGGCTAAAAGTGTTCCTGTCTTTTCACATTTCTTCAATAATTCAAATGATAACTTTCCTTTAAGAGATTAGTAAAAAATTTCTCTCTGATATACTGTTTCTGCACAATCACATGCTATCACCTACCTTTGTCCCAGGCAGGGCAAATAGAAAATTGTCTATAAACACATTATAAATGTGTGCTGTAAAGAGCACATGTAGGGAAATAGTCATTTAGCTCAGTCTCCTATTGATTCTAGACATCATTAATGAACTGATTTCTTTTGGGTAAGTGTAGCTCTGGGGCTGGGATTACTATAGTGGCTGTAGAGTGAGTTGAAGAATATTGGTGATTAACAAATATGAACATCTACAAAACCAGACAGAAATATCATATATCTCTTACAGCATACCAGTACATAACCATATTTTGTTTTAAGATATAACACTTATGCATCCATAATGTAAGACTGGTTAAATTAATGAAGGAATTATTTAATCTAAATAACCTTCTAACATTTAGAATTTTTTTAGGCAGTTGATTAAAGGATTATTAAAAAAAAATTAAAGTTTATTAGCAGCACTTTTGTACTGGTATGAAGTTTCCAGACTGAAGATCTACGCAAAATCAGTACACTTAAACTTTAATATGTGCTAAGCATCATCTCTCTGAAAATGTGTTCATTCTTTTCGTCTTATGGCAAACAGAATAAAGAAATTAAAACTAAAAGAAAAATGTGTGTGCCAGACTAGAATACTATCAAAAATATGCCTATACTGAGGAGGATGGGAGGAAATACAACACAGATGGCACTGATTTAACAAATATAGGCCTTCATTCAGTGCTTATTAAGTTACTAGAAAAAGAAATCAATTATCTGCACAAGCTCCAGACTGTTTTCACAGGCAAGTATAGAATCAGGTGAGCAAGTTTTGTATAGCAATCAGGTATCTGGCTTGACATGGTGCTGCTCTCATGATGTTAGACACTTGTGCCAGGCTGAGAGATCCAGCAGTATCCCACAGCTCTTTTACAGCCCCTCAGAAAAGAGATCAGGGAAGCTGCTGTTCATGAGCTTTGCTCTTGTGTATTCTAGTTTAAATCTTACAATGCTGCTAATTCTTGTGTTTGTAATGACTGTACAGGTACTTCTAGAAATAATCACCAAGTTGCTACAATTTAAAACAGTGAAATGGTGAGGCAAAATACTGGAGGATTTAAGGTACAATACATGAAATTAGCACTTTTCATAAGGCACATATAAAGTATTGTTAACATAACTTTGTGGGCACTGCTACAACATGTATAACTGCTAAAATTATGGTTAAAAGCACTACTTTCTAGAAAAAGGCCTGCTATTGATGAAAATGTATTAACTAGTAATATAACATGTAAAGTATCTACTTGTTACCCAAATAAAATGCAGAAAAAAACAGTGCTGAAGCATGCTGATCTCCAGCTGCTACATAAAAGATTGGTATGGATCCAACAGAAAACAGATAGTGAATCAGATATTTTTCATTTTTCTGCAATAGCTACTTTATAAAACTATTATTTCTTTTGTCTTATTGATCTTCATTTGGCCTAGCCTGTGATATCTAAAAGCTATGTCTGTAAATCTAAACTATTCACTCTAGGCTTTCTTTAGAATCATAGAGCTGATTGAGTTAGAAAGGACCTTAAAGATCATCTAGTTCCAACCCTCCTGTCATGGGCAGAGACACCTGCCACTAGATTGGGTTGCTCAAAGTCTCATCCAGCCTGGCCTTGAACCCTTCCAGGGATGAGGCATCCACAGCTTCTCTGTTCAACCTGTTCCAGTGTCTTTACAAACCTTATAGTGAAGAACTTCTTCCTTATATCTAATCTAAATCTATCCTTTTGTAAAAAGTCCCTCTTCAGCTTTCTTGCATGCTCCCTTCAGGTATCAGAATTACAAGAACCTAGAAAGGGTATACTTTAAGCTTGAGACATCTGTTTTTGATTGAATTGCCTTTTAAAAGTATTTCTTGGTAAGCCTTGGATAACCTAACTCTTAAAGCACAGCAAATAAATTTCTGAGCAGACTAATGCTTGATAATAGAATCATAGAGCTGTTCAGATTGGAAAATATCTTAAAGATCATCGAGTCTAACCGATAACCTACCACTGCCAAATTCACCACTAAATCATGTTCCTAAGTGCCACATCTACACACCTTTTAAATGCCTATAGGGATGGTGACTCAACCACTTCCTTCTACAGCCTGTTCCAATGCTTGGCAACCCTTTCAGGGAAGAAATTTTCCCTAATTTCCAATCCAAACCTCCCCTCATGCAACATGAGGCCTTTTGCTCTTCTTGTATCACTTGTTACAGAAGAGACAATCGACCACTTCGCTCTGACCTCCTTTCAGGTCATTGTAGAGAGTGATAAAGTCTCCCCTGAGATCCCTTTTCTCTGGACTAAAAAACCCTGGTTCCTTCAGCAGCTTCTTATAAGACTCATAATATTTGTACAGAGGCAGTACATCCATTTTGTAAAAAGCAAGATAAATGCTAAAAGTCTTAGGGAGAAAAGTTAGAGCTTGTTTTCTTTTCATCTGGACAGAACATGGATCTGAGTTTTCAATTTCATTCTGCCTATATCTCTATCGGCAACTGTATGAGTAACACATCAAAGTGGAGATATAAGAAGCCTTTGTCAACAATTACTATGGTCATTTGACAAGGTACTTGGAAGAAAAAAATCCTTTCACTTTAGCCTGTTTCCTGATTTATTTCATTTTGCATAACATTATTTTACTTTTGATCAATTATATTTTGGATTGAGAGATCACCTGTTACAGTGCTTGATCTCTAACAGCAGTATAGACTTTTGAGGAAAGCAAGAAACAATCTAAAAAGTTTTTTCTTCCTTTCTTCATACACACTCTCATAAATATTTACAGTAAGGAAAGCATATCTATAATTCCAAATTATTTTCAAAAAATCATATTTTAGCCTAGTAACAATTTGAATATATCCCACTTATCCCAACAGAAAAATACAATCAGGAGAAAAACTAATTTTATTTTAAATAATGCACATAAATATCAAAATGTTATATAATGCATGAATATAAGCCTGCTATAAAATCTAAGAAAACCTGTTGAGTTGAAATTAGCCTTTAAATAAAATTTAAAGGCCTATAGAGAGCACTCATCTTGAACATAAAAAGTAGCTTTTGTTCCATAATTAGAACTCATAATGTTTTTCCTGCTAAAGCTTATTAACTTATATATGCAATACACAGCAATGTACAGTATGCTATATTCACTTTAGTCTTCGTAAAATCCTGCAATTATAATCTCTAAACCATGTGAAGCTATTTTATAATGTTAATTAAGGGTCTTGGAGTATTGTTACCTACATGGTGTTACTAAGCTAGTGGACTGTAACATTTTGCTGCACCTTTAGTTGGCAGTCTATTAAATATAACTAAGTGGCTTGCTTATCTTCTTTGTTTAGCAGGTCATTTGGTACCCAACAATTTCATGTTATGAAAGAAAATACATAAAACTACTTTCACTTACAATACAGGAGTTTTTTTTTCCAGAATCTGTCTCCCTGTCATTGAATGAAGGAGAAGAAAAATAATACATCGATATGGACAATAAGGTACTGGTAATAATGAACCTTTGATGGACTAAATTCCCCCTGAAATATAGTTTCTGCTATCACTATTTTAATAATTTACAGCAGTATCTCCACAGGTTTGTATATCTATAATATAAAAAGCTTTAAACTATTTAATAGAGAAGTTATATGTTATTTTCTCCTTTTTTTATGTTTTACAAAACCTTGCAAGAAAATAACTAACTTAGACAGGAACTGAGGTCAGATTTGTCATTGTTCTTCACTCTATGACACAATTTTCACATATGTAAAATAAGTAGGAAGTGGTAACACATCAGAATGGTACTTAGCTAACTCATTCTTGGATTTCCAGTTTCTTACTTCTCCCTATGAAGTTCACAAAATTCATGTGAATGTCAGATTATAAATCCTATTCAGCAGAAGTAAGTGGTTGCAAGGTTCCAACAGGTAACAAGAAGTGACAGATCTTTTAGTAAATTTCAAGAATCCCAGATAGCAATAAGAAGAATTTCAAATCATCCCCTAGGGCCTTTATTAAGCAAGTAATCAACAGTTAGAACCCCATGATGTCCTTCTATAAGGTCTTGCAGAACCTCAAAACATTATTTACTTATGATTATTCTTTCATAATTTCTTCACGTAGGTGGAAATATAGTTCAATATAACAGAATTAGGTCTGACAAATGATCATGAGTAGCTTTTTTTCCATTCTTTCCCATACAGAAAAGAGACCGAGTTGCTATTTTTTGGTGATGAATGTGCTTATTTCCTCTCTCCCCTCGTTCCCTCTTCTTATTCTCAAAAATCTATGTGAAAGAAAAGAAAAATATACTGATATACCCCCCCCAGATTTTTCTTTAAATATAAATTTCCGAGTCAGCATTGTCTGTACACATATTTATAATTATAAAATATACGATTGCAAATTCAATCCTTTGTATTATGGAGAACTGTGAATAAGATAAGAAAGCTGCTGAGTTATGTTCCTTCTTGAAATGATTAACAAGGATATATCCTACTTAAATCATACTTAAATATCTGCAGACCCTTCATCAGAATTTGCAGAAGATGACTCCCAAGAATAAAAGGAGACAAGGAACAGTTATACTATATCTAGGTAGATCAAAACACCAGCTGCAGATTCATAAGTCCTTAATATGAAAAGTGTCTAAAGCAAGAGTTTAAACTTCCACTCTGAACGTTTTTGAAGTGTAAATAAACTATATTTTGTCAAACAAAACTGACTGAGAAGAATTAGAGAGATTAATAAAAAAAGATACAATAAAAATAGCCCCTTGTCCAGATCCAGAACTAAAACCTTTCTGAAGAGATTACTGAGAGACAGGTGGTCTATATACAGTTAGAGAAAACAGATCAAGATACACATTTCATAACCTAATCTCTGCTTTACTACTAGTCCCTGACTGTGACTGAGTAATATCAAAGTATATTTTAAACATTTCAAAAACAAGGTAGTTTTCCTAGAATAGAATAGAAAAGGAATCACATTGAAGTTGCCAAATTGGATATGACCAGTGTATTTAAAATGTTATTACCTCCTTGTGTGTGGTTGCAAGCCAGAACAAGCTGCAATAACACTTATGAAAGGTACAAACCCCTTTTCTTTAAGTCATTATTTAAATCTAATTTTAGGTGTTTATTCACTGTTCTTAAATCAGAGGCCTCTCTGACATGAAGTACTTAATTTTACAAGTCACCTATCACTTTCCAGTGGCTGCAGAGGAAATCTAAGGAACCTGCAATCCTAATTAAGAGGCCTTTGTCAAGGAATAGCCCAGGCTATGTGGACTCTCATGTTTCTGTATGACACTTCAGAATGACAAATGCAAATATTTACAGGTCAACACTTACAGGTGGGGTACTGGTATCACATTGTAGTCATTTGTGCCTCTTGTTAGGAAGTTACACATTTAAACATGAATTCTTTGCTTTAATGTTGTTACTAGATATAACCACAGAAAATATTTTTCCCCGTTGGACGTTATAGGTGGACACAGTAAAATATTGACTGATATTTGTTCCTTTATCTGATCACATATTGTTACAGCAGTCTACTGAAATATGGGAGTGTATTTTTCTCTGTTTGAAGTACAGAAGCTGACATAAAGACGGTTTTCAGGACACATGGAATGCCTGAAGCATAATTTGGAGATGTAGGTAGTGTAATGTCCCTACGAGAGTATATGGTCTCTTCAATTAATGGGTGATCTATTGTAATTCTGAAATAAAAAAATGTTAGTCTCTTTAACTAATAAGTGATCTATTGCAATTCTAAAATGGAAAATTATTTACGTTAGTAAACTCAGCACACAATAGAAAATCAATAACAAATGTTTCTTGTTTGCTAGGATGAGATATTTTACATGCTTAATTTTAAGTACTTTATTGCCCAGTTCTATAGGAGGACACCTATACTCTTCACCACTTCACAAATGTCATTTCATAATGCACAGATTTTATACTGTTGTTCCACAGACTTTAAGATTAGTAATGAATGTGACTCCTGAGACACTTTTTTCTTCTATGTGATTGTCACTCATTTAACAATCCTTCAAAAATTTTTCAGGATTTTTTTTGCTACTGTTGGAAAGAAGAGGTGATTTTGAATAATTCTTTTGTTTACAGACTTCAGAATGGTCTTATTTTTCTGGATTATAAACCTGACAAGCTGATTTATGGCCTGGCTTCATTCCACTTTATGGTCAGCTTTAGGCATTTAGCTGAAGCTACAAACTGATGATCTAGCTGCTAAAAAAACTCCAAGGTTACTCAAAATCTCCCATGAGAAATACATAGATGACTGCTGTCAATTGGTTTTAGAGACTTTTCTAGGATCATAAGGCTTCCTAACTCAGTGTGTCAGCTTAAAACCACAAGTGAGATAGTATGAGTCTAAGCCATTGCTCTCTCTGCACCTGTGTATTGTCTCTATAAATAAAGTACAATAAATACAGGCATGGCAAAAAAAGGGCAGAGGAGGAAGTTGATCATTGTTTATTCTATTCTTTAGCATAAAAAACAACTTAGGAAAAAAAATCTGTAGATAATGGTATGAGAACTGAATATCCACTGGACATGGTCATTGTCAACATTATCTGCATTTTCACTGCAATCTAAAGCATCCAGTGCTTGGAATGTTACAAATATAAAAAAGAAAACCTTACCCCGTGCATCCAAAATCAATAACAATCAGCTTTTGTCCTCACAATGTTGTATTTCATCCTGAAAGTACCATAACCTCTCAGACTCGATGATGTCAATTTTTCCTTCACAGAGCAGTTTTCCTGATAATTTCAAAACGCCCTCATGTTTTAATAACATGGGGCAGATGGTACAAGATAATTGTGTTTAGATATCTTATTGTCATTGCTTTATTTTTTTAAAAAATCTAGACATGTACATGATGATTTCTACAATCATGTTACATGCCTCATTAACTTGGAATATCAAGGCATTATTATAGTTGCAGTTTCAAAGTAGTACTTATTTCTCATACACACCTCTATAGTATTGTTTCATAACTGTACAGGGAAAGAAATCACATAGGTCTAAATCTCTTGGAGAAAAAGTCATTAGCTATGAGAAACTGATTTTGTTACAAAAATTTCTTTATTAAAAGCTATCCACTTGAGTGCTTTTCACATATCTGAGACAGTTATTTATCCCTAAATGGTATGATTGGTTATTCTGCTCTGAGGCTTTGTTCTGTAAGCAAAGATGTATTAAAAGGTCTTCACATCTCTAAAGTAGTTTTAAGTACTTTTGGAGCTCTTGTAAATCAGTTTGATAAGATCAAAACAACAAAGCAGAAAATGAATAAAAAGTTTTTGAATGTTTGGCTGAAAGACAGAGTTACCATTAAAGTTGTAATTATCACCACTAAATAACTATAAAAAAATATGTAAATCAATAGAAATGTCTATATAAACCCATTTACGAAAATCTATTTTCAGCAACTTGCAGAACTATGAACCCAGTTGTACTGTGCTTTCCTTTTGGACAAACACTGGTACAAGAGAACTGAAGTTTTAAAGAAACAAGCATTTATAAAATTAAATGTTTTTAGATACTATAACAACCATTTTTGTTCAGTGGATTTCACACATGTTAGAAAAATGTCCTCTATCCTTTCTATCTGTTAGGGGAAATTATGCATCATTCTTCACTGAGTAAAAGCTTTTCCTTCTAACAACATTATTTTAATGACATTAGTGTAGTTTTTCAGAAATAAAATACATAGCATGTAACCAGACTTAATTTTCTTCACGTGAATAGCCCTCATGTTTTCAAGGAAATATAGCACTACAGTGTCATTCTCAGTATGTGACAATTTGAGCCCACATGGCAAATATTTTTCGAGTATATACTTTTTATTTAATATTATGTAGTCATAGCACACCACATAGATATGATTTCAATTATAACTATTAGGTGAAGCTTTTGAAAAATGTAGTTTTGCAGTTCTCACTTTTTCTCATATGTTAAATACATTGAGACTTCAGCATTAATAAAGTCTTGAAAATTAATCTGTGATTTTTTTTTTTATTTGTGTTTTTAAATCTGTGGGCTACTGATGTTTATATCTTTTTATGCTTGATTATGCAAGGCCTGAAGATGTGAGGGTTGCAAAGTGGTGAAATGGGGAATGGGTAAGATGCAACTAATGCTCCTGACTATTGTCTGCTACAATTACTATAGCACACACACAAAAAAAACAAAACAATCAAGTGAAATCCAGGACAGGTGTACCATGGATAAAGCAGTTTTTATGATTCTGGTACAATATTAGACTCTTTTATAAGCTGTATCAGGTAATTTGTTCAGATGGTATTGGTTTTGCTCCTCCAAAGGGTGAAATTAAAAAGTTAAGATCTACTTAGAAATTCTCTTGTATTTTGTTTCTTGCTGTGATTTTTTTTTACTCTCCTTTTTCTTTTGAAAAAAGTGTAAGGAAAATACTTAGTATGAGGGAACCAACTATAAGTAAGCAATCTTTTTTTTATAAGAGAAATCCCCATAGTGGATGTTATTAAGAACATTCCCAATTAACTAAAATATTGTACAGACTATCAAACATACTTTTTACAAAGCATATATCGATTGGAAAAGAGCTGACATTGTTCCATAAAACAGACTTTGGTCCAAATAGCGCTTATGCTGTGGCTGAGTCCGTGAATAAATTTTAACATTTTATTCCTTCCCTGTGTTTAATAGTTTAAATTTTTATTGTGCTGCATCTGTGCTTTTCACTTACATATAATAATAGAAACATAGAATGATACAATAGAAAGGGTTGCAAAGGACCTTAAGATCATCTAGGTCCAAGCCGCTGCCATAGGCAGGGACATCTCACCCTATACCATGTCACCCAAGACTCCATCCAATCTGGCCTTGAACACTGCCAGGGATGGAGCATTCACAATTTCCTTGGGCAACCCATTCCCAGTGCCTCACTACCTTCACAGTAAAGAATTTCCTTCTTATATCTAAGCTGAACTTCCCCTGTTTAAGGTTGAACCCATTACCCCTTGTCCTATCACTACAGTCTCTGATGAAGAGTCCCTCTCCAGCATTCTTGTAGGTCCCCTTCAGATACTGGAAGGCTGCTATGAGGTTTCCATGTAGCCTTCTCTTCTCCAGGCTGAACTGCCCCAACTTTCTCAGCCTGTCTTCATACAGTGAAGGTGCTTGAACCCCCTGATCATCCTCATGGCCCTCCTCTGGTCTTGTTCCAACAGCTCCATGTCCTTTTTATGTTGAGGACACCAGAAATGCACACAATACTCCAAGTGAGGTCTCACAAGAGTGGAGTAGAGGGGCAGGATCACCTCCTTCGACCTGCTGGTCACGCTCCTTTTGATGCAGCCCAGTATATGGTTGGCTTTCTGGTCTGCAGGCAAACACTGCTGGCTCATGCTCAATTTCTTATCAGCCAACACCCCCAAGTCGTTCTCTGCAGGGCACAATAGATTAGAAAAGTATCCAAGGAGGAAGAAAAGTGGTCCTGAAAATGCATGAGTTCCATGTTTGATGTACAGCAAAGAGAAACATCATTCAGAATTGTACCAATTCCTCTGATGTGTTATAGCCAATGCAAAGAAGCTGCTTAGAACTATTTCTTCCATGGTCTGATTAGGAAAATAGGAAGGGCAAAGAGAGGGGGTAACAGTTCTGCATCATTCACAAGAGATGAATGTAGAGAGAACCAGCACATCCCACACAGAGCAGGATTCATTCGTCACTGAGTTCTGGTTCCTTTTGAGAGAGAAAAAAAGATGGTGAATCTCTAACATAAAATGTAGAAGGGCTCAAACATGAGCCAAGGGAGAAAGGAAAAGTGAGAATTTCTTATAATCAGAGAATAGATCTATACGAAAATTTTTCTTTTTTAAATGCTTGAAAATATAGTAATATTCCAATCCATGAAATGAGTTTTTTAGCAGATGTAATATAGGAAGTTCCTAGGGTACATTTAGCCATGAGAAGCAATACCTATTAATTGTGTTGCAAAGGAGAGAAAAGTATGAAAAAGCATATTGAAGCTGAAATGGGTACAACATATACTTTCTTCTAGCTAAAAATTAAACCTGAAAATATGTTAAACCATCCTCATTTAAATATAAAATGAAGTATATTTTTAATTTTTGGTTTATCTATCAAAATGGCCAAATTTCAAAATGTCACATCATTTTTAGATTGAAATACAAAATGCAGGAAAAAAAATGCTGAAATTAAGTATTTTACACATACTTTATAATTTATATTTCAATCATAACACTTATACAAGCAAAACAAAACAATAAAATTTTTGCTTTCTACATTTGATATAGTTTTTATTGGCCGTATTAAATTTTCAGTAAAAGAGCAATATTTTTACTACAAATTTATAAAATGCTAGAATTTTCTCAACAGTCATATATCATTTTCCTGTGGCTTATAGAAGCACTTTCTTACAAAATAGATTAAGTTTTGAGATAAATCTATTTTTTAACTGTTCATTCAGAAATTATTAGGATTTCATGTCCTAATCACAGCAATTAATCCTACCTGAAATCACAGTGGTTGCACTAATATTTTCAGGAACAAAGGAATATTGTTAAAAGTTATGTGCACAGTATTCACTATTATTTGACATGTTACATTTTAGAATCCCATTCATAAATCTATTATTAATTTTCATGTGTTATATGTGCTTTTCACATATTAGATGTTCATTCCCTTTGAGTAACATGTCTCTCAAAACATCACTGTTTCAACAGAACATATACTTTGTTTTCAAAAGATTTGTTCACTGTCTTGGTATCTACTAAGTTGTGTTTTGCCAGAATGCACAAAATACTGGAAAAAAGCCCTGCATAAATGTGTCAAGATGATGCTGGTTTTTTGGTGTGGTTTGTTTTTTTTTTTTTCATGGAACAACAATAACAAAAGGATTCTTTCCTTCCAGGCATTTCAAATAGAAATTATTTTTTTGCAACTATGTACAATTTTAATTTCCATTCTATAATGCACTGTTAAAGGTTTTGTCTTTTCATAAATTACATAATAATTTCAGAAATCAGTTGTTTATTTAATTTCACATGCTCAAGCAAAGAATCAGTTAGTTTCAATACATGTAAAATTAGGTCCCACAGTCAAAACAATGTCTGCTTTGAATGAATAGATAACCATGTCCAAATTCTCAGAGGACATCTATGACAGTTAGAAATATGCCTGTGCCCACATCTAAGCTTACATTAATTGTGTGTTTTTAAGCACTTCCTATCCAACTTTAAGGGCAGAGCAAAAGCCAGCCAAAGACCAGTTTTAGACCTCTGCTCAATTTTTACTGTCTCTGAAAGTGCCCAGTTTGTAGTCCCTTCCTACAGACTGCCTTTCCATGAATTTTTTTTATCTTAGCCTCTCTATCCTTTTTCTCTGTTCCATTTCTTGTTGTTTGTGCCTTTCATTTGCTTTTCAGACTACTGTGAAGTACATGCAGCACCACTCCTGCCCTGAATTGCAGCCACTTTATCCTGTAGACTAGCATGGTAAGAAAAATGTGTCTCAATTTGATAAATACTTGAAAGAACCTTAATTTTATTACACATGCAACTCACCATTAAAGCTTGGGTTTGATAATTTTAAATCTCAAAAGCACAGCTAGGACAAGAAAATTTCTTTATTAGAAGAAATTCTGTTTTAGTGCTATGCTTTTTTTCACAAGGCATATGAAGTGAAATGTGCCAGTGGTTTGAGTGCCATGCCTTCATACAACTCTCTTGTAGGACAAGGATTTTATATACAGAAAGGAGAGATAAGTGAGCCACTTCTGTGTCGTCTCAAGCCATGAGTATTCTTACAATACCTGACATTACCGGGGTCCTGCAGGTAGCCAAGGTAGTACCTCTCTTCTTCACTGTGTAGCATAGAAAGACTATTAAAGAGTTTCTCTCACTGAGGCCAAGCAACGTTGTCTGGTCAGGTATATGCTATCAAGCCATTTAGGTTCTGAAACAGGGCAACCACATCTAGCCTGCAGGTTGGGATGTGCCCCTGCATTAAAATAAATCTCAAACTCTGCCTAAGTATTTTCTGGCAGAAGACCAGGCAGTTTGATGGGTATTAAAAGCTGATGTGAGAGGTCCAGATGACAGCTGTAGAGCTTGAGCCCATTAGAATGCTGGTACAATAATAATCTTGGGGCATCTCTTCAGCAAAAAAATTCTCTATGTCTTATATACACAATCTGTTTCATAACACCTTTGTTACATGTTTTGTGTGTAGAAAGAAGGAAGACAGCATATAGTCAGTGGGGAGTGAAGTAAAGGAGGATTTTGCTTTCCTTGGATTTGATCAGTGCTAATTTAATGTGGGAATTACGTAGAGATAATGTGATAATTCATAGTGATTACTCCCCATCATTGCTGGTAAATATGGCACTGAAGCAGAAGGAAAAATAAACAGAACCAAGAAGCATACGGTTAAAAAAAGTGTCTCTAAGCAGCAAATAGTAGGACTATCTCAGCAGCTCCAGTACCTTGCACGATTCCAAAATTATTTTTATATATACATTCATGTGTGTCAGTACATACATGAGTCATATAAGTCTAGATAAGCATTTAAAAGGGCAGTAAGGCACTTTAACTCTTGACTCCTTGAAGGTGTGAGCAGCCCGTGCTGATTCATCTTGGCAGGAGGGAGATCACTTCTGGCTGGATTTTTAGGGACAAAATGTGATAAGATTATGAGAGGCAAGTCCTAATGATCAGTGCCTCTTCTCTTACTCTGAATCTGTTAGTGCTGAAACTGAGACAATCTGCTAACAATGCTGCAGCAAAGAGAAGTCAACTTCCAAGGGCAGTTGCTGTAACAGGCAGAGCTTGTGTAGTAGGAGGAACACACAGAGACATGTTGGAGAAAGATGACTCTTCTAAACTCTCACTGTGCTTACTTTTCACACTACTGAAGAAGTAAATCAGTAAAATCACCTGAACAAGACCTTATCTTGTTTTAGATGCCAGTTCAGGTGTAGCCTGCAGATGCACCACTTCAAGCTTCAGTCTTACAATAGAAGAAGCAGTCTTTCCAGAAAGATTTCAATGAACTTCACTAACAGGTGAAACAATTTATATAGACCAGTAAATTGAAACTACATTATTCCCAAACAGCAAATACAGGAAGGTATATTTAAATCAATACATTTTTCAACAGAAAAATCAGTGGGTTTTGTCTTCACATACCCAATCTATAAATTTCAGAAATGCAAACTGCCACAGGAGTACTTCATATAGTCAGTTCATAAAATTATTTCAACAAGAAATTTAAGCCTTGATGTTTAGCACAAAAAAGATGTCAGATGTTAGTTTATTAGGCACATTACTTCTGCTTTAAGCATCTCTGGGACAACTATGTTCCTTCAGTGAATGATTTTAATTTTTTGTTTTTCAAATAACCAAATGTAATTTGAACATGAATTATGATTTTGGTTGTGTGTATGCATATATGCAAATATATTAGAATTCCTGGGAATTTTGCCTGTAGACACACACACATAGGCATCCAGTCAGATAAGTTTCTCTACACTGTTCTGTCCCTGTTAATACTGGAAGGCATGTTCCATATGCTTCTGTCTTATCCATATCTGGCATCATAAATCAGTGCTTATGACGGTTAGCAATGTCCTGTCTACAACATCAAAAGGAAAAGAGATCCTGTCCTAGCCAAATACCAAAGCACTCACATTATACACTTTCCCAGTTTTCCTCATGTTCACCTTCCCGCATCTTTCTTTGACCAAATAAAAATCTAGTGCTGTTTTTAGCTACTTTGTTATGTACATTTTCTATAATATAAACTATAGACAGATTTTCCAGTATAGTCCAAAAGCTGTATTTGAAAATCAGGTCTGATTTCAGGTGTATCTGTAATTTCAGTGATTCCCAAGGGGAGAGATTCTCTAATATCTAACAACAAGAGCAGCTCAAGAGCTGACAAATTATTGTTACCTTCAGACAATTTTTTCAAGAAATAAGATGAGTGCCTGTCATTGTGTTAGTTATCAAATGTTTCAGGAAGATATTGGCACTGATCCTCATAATTTTGCAGAACTTTGAAAGCTATGATTGATCAGTCTATAGTTTCAAAAAAACCTAATTTCAGTATTGGATGTCAGACCTCCTCTAAGACTGCTACTATACACAGGAGATCAGGCTGGTACTGTTACCTTGAAGAAAGAATATTGTCAAGTTCTGCTATATGCACTTTCAGATCTGGTTTGTATGGTAGTTTACTGCCACAGATGCCCTTAAAATTTAGAATTTCCCCTCAAACTCTTGTAGGGTCTCTTTATGTATCTGCCCCATGGCATAATCTTTTGGACTGCAGTTCTGAGGAGATTCACGCCCCAGTTAATTCAGTTCAAGTAGTCTTACTACTGAATCCTTCTGTCATTCAAGGCTGCAAGCTCTGAGGATGACAGTGACTTCTGCCATTTGGGAAAGACAAGTTATCAATGCAGAAGTTTCAGAATGCCTCCAAATTGCTAATTAAAGTAGCTTCTGTCATAAAGCTCTGTGCAGTACCTGCCATAAACACATTGTGGTTCATGTAGGTATGTTTTAATGAAATAACTGGGAAAGATCAGTCACAGAGCAAGGGTCTGTGCTATGTTCTGTGTCACAAGTTGTGAACTGTCATTATGGACATCACGGTCACTTTAACATCTCAATACAACACAGCTACTTTGAGTGCTCAGTCTCTTATCGCCTGTCTATTACATTGTGCTTCCATATTTTCTCAGGGTGTCCTGGTCATCAAAGCACATAGGTAAGGCCACAGTCTACCTGTCTATATTTTTGACACAAAGAGGCAGAAGAAATGTAAAGTAATATTCTATTTTTAAAAGTAATTGGATGTCAGTTGCTCACAAGTGAATATGCATTCATTGTGTGATTCTTATACCCAAGAGTAAACAATTATGAATATAGATAAACATTTGTAGAAAGAAAAGAATGAAGACATAATATAATATAAAATCTAACAAATAAAGACAGGGAGGCAGATCAGACTTCCCATTGTGTTTTTCAAGATCCTCCACTGCAGTGATAATCCATACTGCTTCTGTTAACCCTCTTTTATTAAATCTGACTCTTCAGCAAAGCTAACATGAAGGAACAGGAAGACCTTTATGATAGTAAAGATTAGCATCAAAATAGTAGGAAGAGATACTCAGGAGTGCTAGTGGATCAGATACACAGTAATGCATACTATATTTTTATTTAAAGTCTGCTAAACCTAAAGCTACATTATGATTAATAAGTGCATCTCTCCTTCCTTCAAATAACTTATCTCAAGCACGAATAACAACATATCTTCATTTCAACCATGGGCTTCTGTGACTATTGGGACTGAAGCTCTGATTAAGTTCGCATTATAAAGAAATTCTCTTCCATTTTCTTTCATATGCCAAACAGGCCTAGATCACTTATTTTGGCTGTTTTCACTGTCTCATGTTTTTGGACTCATTCATTTATCACAAAGCAAGTCACTTTCTTGTTTGTGTTTCCACTTTAAAGGGCACACAGAGAAACATTACAGGAATGCAGGGTTGCAGCAAATAAATTGCCTGCACTTAGTCTGCAGTATGTCTCTACAGCCATTCAACCTTTTATGATTTCTTGTTGCAGAGACAGAGTTAAAAAGCTCCTTATAAACAATCATTTAATAGAGCATTTTCTGATGGTGTGGCTCTTTGATCTGATTTTCTGCTGAGAATTGTAATATATGCTATGGAAACTTTATGTTCTTTGTAATGAATTGTCTTAAAGTCTCATTTAATAATACAGCTGTCTGTAAATCTCAAAGATGTGTGATGTGCAGTTAATTTAACTTGAATCAGATTGCTATGTAACTCCCACAAATCTGAAAGTTTCATACCAAAGCAATTAAAAAATCAGCAGTTTCCAGCGGGATTAAAGGAAGCATCATCAAGGTGTTGAGCTACACTAGATAAAGTGATAGTCATCACTGCAATTGCTATCCTTGTTACTGGGACAAAACTGCAACACAATATAAATCTTCTCAGTAGCATTCTTATTTTACAGGTTAATTGCATACATTGTACATTGCCTTCCCTTACAAAAATAATCAACTAGATACTGTTCACAATGCAAAATTTTTGGATTATACAGTAGCTGAATTGTTTGCTGTGGTTGAAGCCCAGCCAGTAACTCAGAACCACGCAGCTGCTCATTCACCCCACCTCCAGGGATGGGGAGGAGAGTCAAAAGAATGAGATAAGAGAAGAACGAGAGACAAGAACAGTGCAATAACTAAAGTATAATACAAAACTACTACTATTGCTACTACTACTACTGCTGCTACTACTACTACTACTACTACTACTGCTACCCTACTGCTACTACTACTAATAATACTGATAAGCGAAATAACAAAGGGAGAGAATACAAACTAAAAAGGGAAAGGAAAAATACCTATAAACACAAGAGATGCACACTACAATTGCTCACCACCCGCTGACTGACACCCTGCCTGACTCAAGTAGTAATCTGCCCTTCCAGGTAACTTCCCACAGTTTATATACTGGGCATGATATGCTGTGGTATGGAATACCTCTTTGGCTACTTTGGCTTAGGTGTCCTGTCTCTGCTTCCTCCTGGCTTCTTGTGCCCCTCCACACTGACAGAGCATGAGATACTGAAAAATCGTTGATCAGGGTAAGTGCTACTTAGCAATAACTAAAACATTAGTGTGTTAACAGCACTGTTCTCATGCTCATAGACTCATAGAATAGTTTGGGTTGGAAGGGACCTTCAAAGGTCATCTAGTCCAACACCCCCCTGCAATGATCAGGGACATTTTCATCTAGATCACTTTGCTCAGAACCACATCAAGCCTGGCCTCGAGTGACACAACAGATGACACATCCACCACACCTCTGGTCAACCTGTGCCAGTGTTTTACTCCCTTCACTGTAAAGAACTTCTTTGACACATCCAGGCGAATCTCCCCTTTTAGTTGAAAATCATCACTCCTTGTCCTATCACAGCAAGTCCTGCTAAAACACCTCTCCCCATCTCTCCTATAGGCCCCTTTTAAGAACTGAAAGTCAACAATAAGGTCCCACTGGAGTGTCCTCCAGGCTTAGCAGCCCCAGCCTTCTCAGGCCATCCTTGTATGGGAAGTCCTACTAGGAAAGAGAAAAAAATAGCAGTTATAGCTGAAACCAGAACATCGTTCTTTTAATTACTGTATGAAGTCAACTTTGACAGCTTTTGATCCTGTTCAAAGTCTATGTTGGCAACATGGACAGTGGGATTGAGTAAGCCTTCAGTAAACTATGTGACAATAAGGCATATGGTTCAGCAGATACGCTGGAGGGAAGGGATGGCATCCAGAGGGACTCTGACATGCTTAAGAGGTGGGGCGATGCCAACCTCATGAAGTTCAACAAGGCCAAGTGCAATGACAATCTCAGGCACAGCTACAGGCTGGGAGGAGAAGTGATTCAGAGCAGCTCTGCAGGGAACAACTTGTGGGTGTTGATTGATAAGAAACTGAACATGAACCAGCAGAGCCCCTCTGCTCTCATGACATCCCACTTGGAGTACTGTGTACAGTTCTGGTGTCCTCAACATAAAAGGGACATGGAGCTGTTGGAACAAGACCAGAGGACGGCCATGAGGAAGATAAGGGTGTTCGAGCACCTCCTGTATGAAGACAGGCTTAAGACAGTTTGGGCTGTTCAGCCTGGAGAAGAGAAAGCTGTGTAGAGAACTCATAGCAGCCTCCCAGTATCTGAGGGGGGCCTACAAGGATCCTGGAAAGGGACTCTTCACCAGAGACTATAGTGACAGGACAAGGGGTAACGGTGAAAACTTTAACAGGGGAAGATCAGCTTAGATATAAGGAGAAAGTTCTTTATTGTGAGGGTGGTTGAGGCACCCAGGATTTTGCCAGGTACAGAAGTAAGACTGGCTGGTCTGTAATTCCCTGGGTCTTCCATATTCCCCTTTTTGAAAATAGGCATTATATTTCCCTTTTTCCTGTCATCAGGAACTTCACCTGACTGCCATTATTTTTGAAATATGATGGACAATGGCTTAGCATTCACCAGATCCTTCAGGACCTGTGTGTGGATTTCATCAGTTCCCATGTACTTGTGCACATTCAGGTTCTTTAGATGATCTAAACCTGGTTGTGAGCCTAAGGTCTTCATTCTCACAGTCCCTGCATCTGCCTTCCAAGACTTGGATGATGTGGTCATGCACAAGTAAAGAAGCAATGATTTCAAATTGAAAATATCTGACTTGAAGTAAACTTTTAAGCTAAACCAGTGTTTTTTATTGTAATACTATTTACAGTGAATGTATTTTTATCTTAATATATTTTTATACCTTTCTTACAATTTGTATTGAGACATGTGTATTCTCATATCTGATGAGAAAATATCTTAAGATATCAGCTGGGGAAGTCATCCCATTAGGCTTCAAATGGATTTTAAGCATTCAGTCTTCTTTTTCTTATTTGAATATCCAATGAAAAATTAAGACCACTTAAGTTAGGAAAACCTACGTAAGTATTGAGGTTCTTTAACCACCATTTCAAATACACTATATTAAGTCAAAGGGTTTCTTATACAGTTAAGGAGTGAGGCAGAAACTAGTGAGTAATGGCTTATAAATTCTCTACACTACCAAGATAGCAGTCTAGAATTCCATGTAGAGAATTCCAGATACAAGGTAAAGTTCTGAGCTTCTCTACAGATCAAGCACAGCACTCGTTTGGGCTATAACATCTTACATTAGTCTTTTGAAATTCATAGCAAAATCCATGCATAACTAACTGGGGTCCCAAGGTGCTAGTGCCCAAGTTAGGAGCTCTGAGACAGGCTATCTGCTGAGGAAGTGAGAAATATGACTTGCTTGCCTGGCCCAAAGGAATACAATACAACAACTCCCACATCCTGAAGATGAGGTCTCAGTCACATCTCCTGATGAGATACATTATACTCTATCTGTGTAAAAAAAAGTTGTTTGTTAGAGTCAGATATATAAAGGGGTAAAAGGCAAGTAGGCAGAAAGATTAAGGCACTTAGTATGTGTCGTGGTTTAAACTAAATCTGCACAGTTCCCCCTTTGTTTCCCCAACTCCCGGAGAGTTAGGAAGGAGAATCCAAAGAATGTAACCCCCACGGGTTGAGATAAGAACGGCTTAATTGCTAAGGCACAACACAAAACACTACTGCCATTACTATTACAAATAATAGTGATAAAGCCAATAACAAGCAAAAAGAATACAACACCCCACCAGCCACCAACACATAACTCACTCCACCCTGCGCGGCTGAGCACTGCGTGCTCCCTCCTCCATTTTCTTCCAGAGCTCCACCCTTCCTGCTCTCTCTCCCAGTTGCATCCTGGGCATCACGTGCTATGGTATGGAATACCTCATTGGCTAGCCTGGGTCAGGTGTCCTATCTCTCCTTCCTCCCGAACTCCCCTCCTCCCCAGCAGAGCACGTGCTCAGAAAAAGCCTTGAACAAAAACGCACCCAAAACGCTCGCCACCAAGCAACTGCCCCCAGCCCAGAAGCCAAAACACAGCACTGCACCAGTCACAGGAAGGAGAAAAAATGACTGCCACTGCTCAAACCATGACAGTATAGGGCAAATTATTGTTCTAATTGCTGAAAATCAAAAGAAATTCACTATGGTACTTTTGTCCCTGAGCCTATGTTTACTGTAATGTAGATAATCATCTTCAGTTGCCTTGCCCTCAATAAAAATAAAACCTGTTCATGCCTTGAAGGGTAACATTTTAGTTGCCTAACTATGCATGAATTCAGGTTCCACTTCATAAACATCTTCAGTGTTTTATGGGATGAAGACTAATGTAAAACAATGAACAGAACTAAGCCTTCATCTTGTTTTTTCATTGTATTTGTTCTTATACTCAAACAACAATTAAAATTGAAAAATATTATAATCATTTTTTTGAGAGTTAATAATTTAAATGTATTTTGCTCATTTGTTCTGAGAAAGAAACAGTTTACTGAACTCAGATGAGTTGAAAACCTTAGATTTGTGCCTCCAGAAACTATATATGAAGTGGGAAAAAACAGAAAAAATATAGCAACTCCCAGATGCCCAAGAATGTTGAGCAATTACTGTTGTGAAGGCTAACCACAGGTTCTGTTTCCAGTGGCTGGCATGAAAGGGTACTCCAGAACCAGATGTACAGTATTTTCTGAAGAAGACTGAGCAGAATGTTATTGTCAACATTCATCACTGAATTCCCTGGGGTATTTTATCCTTCTGTAGTTTGGAGTTGAGCCAAAATACAGGCGAATTCTGATCCTGTATGAAATTAATATCTTTCTGCACAATTTATTGAACTGTGGAGTTAGAATATCACTTCTTTAGCAAATATTTAGGAATAGAAGAGAGGAAAGCAATCCAGAATAATACAGAAGTAGGGTAGGATACAATGAATGTAAATGAAACAATGGAAAAGCTGAATAGTAAGTTGATTCCTGATATTTCTAAAATTATACTTTTAAACGTCAGTAGAATGAATTAAAAAACTCCTTTTTAATATTTGAACTATCTTGTATCTGAAGTCACCACTGTATCACAAGCATAGACCTTCTCCAACACCATTTTTCCAGTGACTAAAATACAGTGAAAAAAAAATCAGAAAAATGACATATCAGAGTAGTTTTAGCAGAATTTCCATTTATATTTCAGTCTATACCTTTAAAGGGTTATCATTCTTTCTGTCAAAGTTTTGATACGAAATGTTTACTCTGCTATGTTTGCAGAAATTTCCTCTGAAATTCATTCAATAAGTAACGTAAAAGCCAGCTTCATGGGCTCTGAGGCAAGAGAAAGATCTCGGGAATATACCTTATATATAAAGAGTATATATTAAATATCTATAACATAAAAAAAACAAACCCTCCAAAGTAAATAACTCCTTCAGTTTCCTTTAGTCTAGCCAAGAGGATGAGGAAAAAGTCTTTTGATCCTTATAACTTTTATATTTGTATCATAAACCTGTAGCATCCTTGGATGCCTTTCTATAATGGCCTTTCTTTTTTTGTTTTTTGTTTTACATCTAAGTAAGTATTGCTCGCTTACATGATATTCCTTCCTCCTCACCTTTTGAGAGAGATACCTAGCATGCTCAGGTTAATCATTGTATGGGATCCAGTTTTAATTAGAAGTATACAAACACAAGAATTCTTACTGAGAAAATAATACATTTCAATATCTATTGAGTTGTGATTTAAGAGCTGCAAGGTGTCAGCTCCCAGACTGAAAATGATTAAAATGCCTGAGAAATTACAGATGCTGTTCTCTGCCATTAGGGATAAACAGGACTGTAAGCCTTAGCAGACTGATTTTGCACCTTTCAATTTTCTCTCAGGCAATCTTTCTAAAGGAAATGTTAAGGTATAGTTTGTGCTTTAAAGATTATGTGGAAAAGACTCAACCTGGATTTATTTGTTCCATGGAAAAAAAAGCCTTAGACCTGTTAGGGGAGCCAGTGTTGCCTGTGATACTTTGGTGGAATGAAAGCAACCAGTTAATCTTAGTAAGCTTTTGGCCTGCCATTCCAGGCTGTTCAAATGAGGCTTGAAAAATGTCATTTACCTGTCTTTGCTCATAAATAGGCACCAAAATGTTAAATTTTTCTTCTTTCTTAATAATCAGACTGATAATATTACAATTTATACTCCATTTTGTCAGATAAAAAGAAGCAAATACAACAAAGAGTTTATCTGCAGATCTCTCTGTGTGATTTTTAAAATATTTGATGCTTGGAGAAAAAAATGAAACACCGTTAAACCATGACTTTGGTTCAATATGGCCTATTTCCTGGGAATAATTGATAGAAATGTAGTAAAGTGTTAGTGTTAAATTTGAAGTGGCATGCACAGTATGTGTTTAGAATGTTTATACAGTCTCCGATTGATTCTCAGGGAGCTCAGACTAATTGGAAATAAGGTTTATATGCAGTGAAGCAGTGATATGGTGATACTGTATAAGTGATTCTTGCCTCTGGTGGTTTTTTTTATATATATCTGCAGAGCTCAGGCATGCTTTATAATTTTGAGTTAGTTAAATAATACGAATACATAATTTTGCAAATGTATTTAGGTTTACAGTATTACCAATACTCAGGTCTCCTGTCAGGGACAAGAGGAAAGATTACCACTCTGCTCCTCTCCTTCAGTGCTCCTCCTAACAGAGGAACTATAAAACTTGCTTTCACAAGCTGTGCTAATGGTAGGTGTGGTCTGGATGCAGGGAGTTTGAATTCTGGTCATCCACTCCCTCTGGTAGGGACAGGAAGTGATCAACAGACAAGAGTTCATTTTGCAGGGCAAACATATTCAGAACTGTTCAATCTAATAATAATCTCAAGTTGCTATTCGATAGCTTCTGTCCAGTAAAACTGCCCTGGCTCACAAATTCATCTTATTGGAAAAGACTGTGCTGTGATTGCCAGGACTAGGGATAGTAAGACCTTTGTTAGGGATGTGTCATGGCTTAATCCCAGCTGGCAACCAAACAACACACAGCTGGTAGCCAACTCCCCTTCCCCAGTGGGGTGACAGAGAAAATCATAAGGGTAAACATAAGTAAATTCACGATTCATGGGTTGAGATAAGAATGGTTTCATAATTGGGGAAGAAAAAAATGAAAAAAAAAAATAGTGAAAAGAGAGAAAAATAAACCCCAAGTAAAACAAGTGATGCTAATGAAAAAGAACTGCTCACTGCCAACCAATGCTCACTCTGTTCCTGAGCAGCAGCTCTCTGGCTTCTTTTCCCTATTTTTTATTGCTGAGCATGATGGCATGTATTATGGAATATCACTTTGGCTAGCTGAGGTCATCTGTCTCAGCTGTGTCTCATCCCCACCTCTTGTGCACTCCCAGCCTGCTCAGTGGCAGGGCAAAATGAGAAGCTGAAAAGTCCTTGATCTAGTGTAAGCACTTCTCAGCAACCACTAAAACATCATCATATTATCAACTTTATTCTCATCTTAAATCCCAAACACAGTACTATATCAGCTAGTAGGAAGAAAAATACCCCAGCTGAAGCCAGGACAGAATGTTAGAACAATGGATTTTAGCACTGGTATGAAAACTATACCTCAAAAATAGTATTTACTTCAGGACTGAAATCTTCAGGGTAGAGTTAGAAAAGACATCTGAAAGTTTGTTGGTTTTTTTAATCTTTATTATTTTTTATATTAAAGAAGACTTTTAAAAGCCACATTTCATCTTCATTTTCTTTATAAGCAGGTCTTTCTTGCACTGGAGACCCTGGGGCTGGATGCAGTATCCTACGTGGAGACTCACCAGAGCAGACTGGAGGGACAGAATTACCTTCCTTAACCTGTTGGCTACACTGTTTGTACAGCTGTCCTGGTTTAAACCCCGTGGGCAAGTCTGACACACAGTCCACTCCCCACCCCCCCCTCCTTCTTTCCCCGCCACCCCCCCCCCCCCCCCCCCCCCCCCCCCCCAAGAGCTGGGGAGGAGAATTGAAAGAATGTAACTCCCATGGATTGAGATAAGAACAGTCCAGTAACTAAGGAATAACATAAACCACTGTTGCTACCACCAATAATAATAAAGATAAGGGAAATAACAATGGAAGAGAATACAACCACTCACCACCCACCAACCGACCAAGCAGTGAACTAGCCCTTCTGAGTAACTCTCAGTCTACACCCATGATGTGCTGTGGTATGGAATACCTCTTTGGTTAGTTTGGGTCAGGCGTCCTGTCTCAGCGTCCTCTCAGCTTCCCCTCCTCCCTGGCAGAATATGAGATTCAGAAAGTCCTTGGTCAGACTCAACATTTAAGCAGTAACTAAAAGCATCGGTGTTATCAGTGCTGTTCCCAGGCTGAAGTCAAAAACACAGCACTGCAGCAGCTACTAAGAAGGAGGAAAAATGGCTGCTACAGCTGAACCCAGGACAACAGCTCAGGATAGGTTTGGCTTTCTGGGCTGTAAGTGCACATTGAAAGATTATGTCCAGTTTTTCACTCACCATTATCTCCAAGTCTGTCTCTGCAGGTCTGCACTCAATCCTTCCATCCCTCATTCTGTACAGATGGTAAGAATTGTCCCAATTTGGGTGCAGGACCTTGCACTTGATCTTGTTGAATTACATGAGGTTAAAAAAAACAAGTAATTAGTGGCAGGATTGAGGCAGAGAAAGAGAGATTCAAGGGCAATAAAAGAAGAGCCATTAAACAGGAAAAAATAAATCAAAGAAAATAAGGTAATCAAAACGGTCTAGAGGCAAATGGCTATATCATAGATGTGCATGATTGCAGCAGCTGAAAGAGAACAATAAATCAAATCTGTTTACTTCCGCATATTATGTGTGTCAAACTTCCACAGTCAGCAGGTGGGGTGAAGATGCAAAGACTCTGAAATGAGTGAATGAAGCAACCCAGTATCGTTTCATCAGGTCTCATGGCTTTGGCATCTCTAGCATCTTCCTAACAGGTTATATGATCATTTTGTACTATTAGGAGTCTTCTGTATAGTAGGTAATTAGCTGTCTAGAATGGATGCCTGTAGAATGATGGGGAATTAAACCTCATTAGTGCTGAGCTTGACAAACCAGGATGTCAGAAAGGCTGCAGTTTTACCATTTGGAGAAGGTAGATGGGCTAGCATAAAGCTGCAGTATTTAAATTTGTATTTACTATAAAGGAAGGGGAAATGAACCAAGACTAAAGTACTGTAGAATTTAATCAGAAAATGCAAACTGAGTTCTCTGAATGATCCTTCTGAAGCTGTCAAATACAAGTCATGAACACCAAAGAAAAGAACAAAGAAAACATCCAGAGGGACCTTGACATGCTTGTGAGATGGGCTGATGCCAACCTCATGAATTTTAACCATGCCAAGTGCAAGGTCCTCCACCTGGGCTGGAGCAGTCCCAGGGACAGCTACAGGTGGGCAGAGAAGAGATTCAGTGCAGCCCTGCAGAAAAGGACATGGGGATGCTGGTGGATTAGAAACTGAACATGAGCTAGCAGTGTGTGCTCGCAGCCCAGAAACCCAACCGTATTCTGGGCTGCATCAAAAGGAGCGTGACCAGCAGGTCAAAGGAGGTGATCCTGCCCCTCTACTCTGCTCTTGTGAGACATCACTTGGAGTATTTTGTGTACTTCTGGTGTCTTCAACATAAAAAGGACATGGAACTGTTGGAAAAAGGCCAGAGGAGGGTTGTGAGGATGATCAGGGGACTGGAGCACCTCACATATGAAGACAGGCTGAGAAAGTTGGGGCTGTTCAGCCTGGAGAAGAGAAGGCTGCGTGGAGAGCTCATAGCAGCCTTCCAGTATTTGGATGGGGCCTACAGGGATGCTGGGGAGGGACTATTCATTAGGGACTCTAGTGACAGGACAAGGGGTAATGGGTCAAAATTTTAACAAAGGAAGTTTAGATTGGATATAAGGAGAAAGTTCTTTACTGTGAAGGTGGTGAGGCACTGGGAATGGGTTGCCCAAGGAAATTGTGAATGCTCCATCCCTGGAGGTGTTCAAGGCCGGTTTGGGCACAGACTTGGTGAAAGGGTTTAGTGTGAGGTGTCCCTGCCCATGGCAGGGGTGCTGGAACTAGATGTTCTTAAGGTCCTTTCTAACTATTCTATGATTCTATCTCTTGGATAACATCTTACGTGGTATTTACATGGAAAGCCTGGGAAGGAAAAGAATAATATTGATAGAACTCTTTTGATGAGAATAAAAACCCGTATGGTTCTAAGTACTCTCTTGTAATAACTTCATAGAATCATTCAGGCTGGAAAAGACCATTAAGGTCATTGAGTCTAACTGTAACTGTCTAATACAGTTTGCTACTGAAATGAAAGAATACCACAAAGAAGGGATGTGCACAGTTTCTGTAAGTGATGGATCAATAAATAACTTTATTAAACTTGCAGATGGTACAGGCCTAAAAAGGACTACAAATTTATTCACCGGCTGGATTTACTCTCAAAATGAACTTGATAATGATTGGTGAAATTAGTGGAAAAAAAAAAAAAAAGTGAAGCTCAATAAAGACAAGCACACTTTGTGAGAACATTACACTTTTGAATGCATTATGGTGAACAGCTCATTAGGAAGTGGTTTTGTAGAAAATAAGTAAATTGCCAACTGTATGAGCAGGAAAAAAGGAATAATATTGTTAGAAGAGCAAATTATGTGGGAGGAGCACATGGGAAGCCATTTACTAAGAAATAAATAAATTTGCTCTAATATTTTATGTAAACATCAAGAGAGATTAATTTTGGACAGACTAGAGGAGAAAGATCAAAGGTTTCTAAACCACAATCTATCAGAAGATTGAAGCAAATGTACAGTTTAACATTAAAACAAAAAAAGGAAAATTAGAGATGGGTATGAAGCACAATTCAGGATTCAGGTATGTAAACACTGCTGAAAGAAGAAAGGAAATAATGAGTTCTCTATTTCATATTGGGTAGGGAAAGTAGTAATTAAATTAAATTAAGCAATTGGTTTTGACTCCAGAAGAAAAAAAAAAAAAAAAAACAACAAACTAACTTTAGGGATAGTGAAGTACAAAGGTAAATTGCCTGTGGAGCCTGTAATGTCTCCAAAATCAGAGCTTTTTATGACTCTGTATAAGATGACTGCATAGTTGACCTTACCTTAGGTCAGCGAATGGACTAGACAACATTTTAAGTCCATACAATCCTATATTCCTGTGAGTCTAAAAGATTTGCTTGTTATTTTTAAGGCAATTATTTTCGTTATATGCTTCTGCTCCACTTCACAGAACTAAAGTATAGCTTAATACATCAGTCCAACGTTGTCTGACAGTGAAATATACACTTGCACAATTAGAAACATTTATATGTTAATATAATAATTTTCTTCATGAACAGCATTTGATACTGAACAATTATATACTGTATGTTGTCTGTCTAAAATCTATTGAACCTTCCTGTTCAAAGCTCCTCTAAAAAGCTTTTTTTTTTTTTTGGGTGTGTTTTATCTAATTATCTAATAAATTATTACAACAAGGGAGCTCATTAAATTCAGAGCAAGGAAGAAGGAAAAGGTGTTACTAGAACTTAATTAGCAAGATACAAAGATACCAATTAACACCTATACCTGAAGAAAAAGAAAAACTTTTTCATGCACTATACCAAAAAAAAAAATACATTCACAGCTGGTTACACATATTTAAGTGGTGTGCAACTAAATTTGGTGCTAGTGTTGATATTAAGTAAAAAGCATCATGTAAAGGAAAAAAATTCTCCAGGGTAGCAAACAAGATTCCTTTCTATAGGTATGAACACCAACTCTTTAGCTATTCAGATTAATGACAGAATAATTAGGAAAAAAAATGTGCTACAGAAATGGATAAGAATGACATCATCTTTTTTTCTACCAGATGTACCACATTAATGTGTGCCAATAGTAATTTAAATATACGTTTGCAATTAACACCTCTGACAAGCTAGAAGACAATTATTTTCTTTTCAAGATAATAAACTGCTAAGAATAAGATCCTTCTTAAATACAGATAATTCTTCTTTTACTCTTGTTTTGTATTATTTTATCATGAAATATAATGATCACTGAATGTTAAGTAACACAGAGAACCATTTAGTCCTATAGATTCAAAATGAGCATGAAGAGCCATAACGTATAAAGCAAATGGTACTTATTTGGTTGGAAAACTTATCGCATGTTGTCCAATCTGTTGGGGATTATTCTTCCTAAAATAAGTAGAGACTTAAATTTCTCAAAACTTCAGTGCAAACTAAACCAAAAAGAACCTTACGATGGACAAGAACCTGAAAATAGATAGTCAGGAAGAAGTACTGTCTTCAGGGTGCATATGAAATGCAATATTTGTACAGAGCTGCGGCATGGAGGCCTGCAGGGCATTTTATTATATACATTAGAGATTTAGAACAAACCCATCACTGAAAGAATAAGGAATCAATACTTTTTTTTGAAGACTGCAAAAGGCTTGCTTTTTCCTTTCAGGTGTGGCAGCATGTGCACATTTAAAAAATAAATAGTATTTGTCTATGGAAGGAGGGCAATCTCTCTTCCTTCTGTTGAAATCAAATTCAAAATACCCCCAAGCTTAAACCCTATAAAGTATAAGAAAGAGTAAACAAGAAGAATCAATATTATCTGAATTAATAACTGTCTCAATTTTTTAGAAACCACTTTGGTATGCTTTGGCATTCAGGAGCTGTCTGAATAAAGAGCAAGAGTAGAGACTGTGTTCCAAGAGGAGTGTCTAAGCACTGGGATGTACAAAGTACGGAGGGTAAGAGCTCATTCATGAACTTGCACAAAGGAAGCATTAGTTTCTGAGTTTGCTGCAGGGTTCTTGGAAGGGTTTCTTTTCAGTGCAAAGTTAGTTTTCACTTGAAATCTTACACTTCGCATGTGGCTGATTTTCTCAAACCGGTTCTTTTCCTGGTGGGACAAAACTTTGAAGGTGTCTAACAGGAGCCGTGTGCAGATCTCTCCTTGCAGACTGACTGCAAGATCCTTCAGCAGTTAGCATTATATGTGTGCAGTCTATGCCTAGAACCCACAGCTGTCATTAACTTCATTGCCTGTGAAAACACAGTGTATATATGTACTCCCAGAACCACAAAGAACCATGCAAATTTAAGTTGTGATCTTTCCTGCTTTCTGCATCATTAGTCCATGGTGTATACACCTCTGACACCAAATTGGCTCTCATATATTCAGAAATAGGCAGTTCTGGGGAGATACTGCTAGACTTTTATGACTATGGCTCCAAAAAATTAGCTTTTAACTTCTTTTATTATATTTTTCTACTTCGGTCAAAAAACTATCACATCAAATATTGGTAACCAATTTAAATATGTATTTCTAACAATATAAATAAAAGCTGTATTTCCCTTTCTACTTAAAGTATGACTACTTGAATTTCTCTAAAATTTAGTGTGTTTCAAAGAGGTAACTAGGAAGGAAAATATATGTGTTTGGAGCCAATTAAGCAATTCCAGCTGTACTGGGTAGTCAACATATGTAATTATCTCACAGTGAGTAATCTTTCAGCCTTAGGTCATGGTAGAAAAATTCATCATTGCATGACTCCTGATTTTTCAAAATCAGCTAATTCCAGATCTTATGCTTCTCCAAAATTATGAAAAACAGGATGTGTCTTCTTTGGGAGGGTGGTGATGTCAGCTTTCCAGCTGACGTAAGAGTTGAAAGACCAACAGTTGGCAAAAATATTTTATAAATATGATCTGATGAACTCCTTCTCACCATGTTTGTGTTTCAATAGAAATTACTTCAGAGGCCTTAGTAATTCTCAAAATATTTCAATAAAATTCTGAAAAGAAGAATTAAAGAATAAAAATTCCTAACTTGACCTAATGGCTTTGAATGCTGTTTAAAGTCTTCGTTCTGAAATAACAAAGGCAGATTTATCAGAATTAATTTTATTTATAAACAAAGAAATAAAGGTTTGAAAATCCTAAGGGAAATTGAGGAAATTTTCAGCACAGCATAATTCTTTACTCATGGTAATCTCTTCTTATTACTGTTCATTATAACAAAGCAAAATCCCATAAAATCTACTACCTTAGACAGATTGAAGAGCAGTGACTTCCTTATTTTTTTCTGTCATTTTCTACCAATTTTTCCAAACCTTTGTTTTTAATGTACAGTAGACTTCAAGTTGATCTCAACAATGTCAGTTTTAATGCTTACTGCATGCTTTCTTATATCAAAGAATACAGAGTTTAGTAAGCTGCAAACATTTGACCACTCCCCCTGCAGAATAAGCAATTCATGTAGTGAATATTGCATTGATGCCTATCCTCAGATGTTTTGCTTGTTAAATAACAGTTTTAAATTTCTTCTCCTAAAGGGTGAAGTGCCTCTATCCACTAGATGAGAAAATATAGATCAACTGCTAGCTTACTAAAAATGACTTTTTGTATGATTTTTTCTGGAAGTTGCTTTTGGTGATTTATAACTACAAATATAAATAATGTAAAACGCTTTATCAGCTTCAAGCTGTGAGCATAAATTTAATATTTTTTTGTGGATTAAGAAATCTACATATTTTCCCAAATAGTATAAAAAGAATTAAGAGACATTTATACACCTTCGTGAAAATACTGACCTTATGCGTGTCTTCACAAATGAATTCGTTATATGCCTCTAATAACTTCATTTCAGGTAGCACTAATTTCAAGAAATTTCAGATATAAAATGCCTCTTTCTCACTTTCCAATCCTAACTATTCTATGACTCTATGATTCTAACTACAGACAGGAATTTCAGTTTTCCATATCTGTCTGTCTTTAGTTTTATTGTACAATTTTTTTTTCAATTAAATAGATGTAATTGGGTTTTTTTTCCTTCATTCATATCCTCAAATATGAAGAAGACTTTAAAAATATTTAAAGTAACCCCTCATTATAAAGAATATTCTGCCATAGAAGATGAGAAGTATTGAACACCTAACTAAAACCAATCCAACACAATTATATACACAAGCTTGTTTCTTCAGGCAGAAAATGACCTGTTTCTGATTTCTTGCTTGTCTTAGCCTTACATAAGAACATCTGAATTTCTGTGAACCTTGGTACTGTTTTGTCCAGTTGATTGACTTCTGATTTCACTTCTTGGGTCTACATGTTCTTTTCTCTGGTTTTGGGGTGGGTTGGTTTTTTTTGTTCTTTTTTTTTTTTGTGTATAAAGCTAACTTGAAACAAAAGGCTTCAGTCACAGTATGCTGTTTGCTTCTTCCTCAGACATTACATGAGACATAGACAAAAAGTAAAAGTCCTTATTTTTAAAGAATATTTCAACTAAATAAATTCACTTGTCAAACTTCACTAAGAGACATGGAAGACTTTAATTAAATATAAATTATTTTGGCTACCAGTGCCAAGCACCTTAAGTAGTTGTCAGGATTATTTCTTCTAGACATAGTTAACTGGGAAAACTGAAGAATTTTCCACCTCTTGTGGTCTAGACAACATTTTTTCTTACAAAGATGTTGCACTGACTTGAGAACAGACCCCAGAATCTGGAGACCCAATGTCAAGTACTGACAGGTTTTATTGTGAATGTATTTTTATGCCCATAAACAGATTTATTTTTTTAACAGTCTCACGGGACTGCTGCTAACCAGAGGATGATGAATCTATTCTACACTTTAGAGTCCTTTAAAGTCAAGCTTTATTTCTTCATTTTCTCCTTGTCTACTTCCTCCCTAACCAGGAATGCAGAAATGCAGTGGTACTACCAACAAACCTTGTGAAATTAAACTTCAGACAATAATTTATACAGTAATATATTTTGGCATAGTATTTGTACTTCTTTAGTTCAGTATATGTATCAAAGACCACACTTTCTCTTTTGATATTTCCATGCTTCTTTAACTGGCTTAAAATGTATCACATCTCTCCTGCATTTCTTTGAAGCATGCAAAGAAAAATGCATATCTTTTTAGTAAAAAATCCAAATGCTTGTTTCTTATCAGCAAACAGAAACCCAGTAGCTTCTTCTCGCTAGCTGCATTCAATATTCCAGTTTCCAGATGCCTTGTTTCCTTAGTTCATGGTCAGATAAGAAATTGTAGTAAAAACCCACACTGTGCTATAGATATTAAAATTTCTTATCCCTATCAGAATCAAATGCTTCCATACAGACAACAATAATTCTAGCATATATTTATAATATTATCTGCCCTTGAGTTTCAGTTGGCTCAACTCACAGTCTGCATGTATACAGATGTTCATCCCTGCTGGACCACAGTGATGCCTCCCAGCTTCAAAGGAACTGCTGAACAGACTATTAGTACATGGTTGTCTTCAGAGTAACTTTGGGCCCTCCTTCTAATCTCCCAATCTTACTGTGTATGAAGCACAGATGGTTCTGATAAACCAGATTTTCTTCCTATTGCATCCTCTTCTTGGACTGGGGCTATAGTCATATATCTGTTATTAAACAGACAAAATGTACTGCAAGAATGACTATATTCTTTTCCCCAGCTTTCTTCTCCCTGACATAATATAAAAAGTCTTGTTTTCCTAGCACTTTGTAGGACAGATAGACTTGAAGCAAAAGAAAATTCAAAAGATTGTAACCTCTTTTTCTTTAAATCTCCCTCTTTTTTTTTTGTGTTTGTGTGTGATAGTTTGGGAAGCTTGCAAAATACAGATCCTATAAAACTAACTAACCTGATTAATTTGTTAACAAAACACGAGCTTCAACCTTGTACTTATACATCATTGTCATTGAAATGAAGTAAAAAAGTGACAGTGGTTACTTGGCTACTCAAGACACATTGCTTAAATTCTAGCCATAAATTTTCAACTGTATGTATCTGCACAATGTGATAGGAGAGACAGCAATTCGTATTCACCAATACCTAAATGACTTTTGTAGAAAAATTAAAAATATTTGTTCTTAATGTTACAATGTTCTTAGTTTCATAATGTTGCCTGACACCTCTGACTAAGTATTGAAAATTGACTTTTACCATATTAAACCATACTTATAACAGATATTATAGAAAACTCTTAGGTGGCCTAGTGTTATATAAAGCTCACTGGATACAATCTCTGTACTTACAAGATTATAATGTAGAATTTAAGTGTTACCAATATTTTTTTAAAGAAGAAAAGATATCTTGATTGATACTTCATTTTTTAATTTAGCTGGATTAACTCTTTATGACTTCATGTATGAATAATTTCTCTATCTACAGAATTCACATATAAAAAAATCTGCTAAAAGTATATATGCAAATGTTGCCTTTAAAGGAATGCTAATTGGAGACCTTTTTCTCTTCTTCCTCTATGGCTGAAACATTTATGGACTTTTGAAAGGGGCAAAAGTGTGAATTTTTGAGCGGCAAAACCACGGGATGAGGAGGAAATCAGGAAGTAAAAGAATAAGCTCGATTATGAGCTTGTTACTCTGTTATTCTTCTGTTACTTGTATACTGTAATACTTAAAAAAAATGAATTAAGAATGAAAGAAGGATTTTATGATTTCCTCATCACTTAACATCACCTGAAAGTGAAGGGGAGGAGAAACTGATTCTTCAATATTGCTGCCATAATATTCCTAACATTGCATGGAGTTTTCATAATTGGTAAAAGGATGATTGATTGTTTGATTCAAACCAAGCCACCACCACCGTATATTGCTGCTGCTACTTCACATATAACTCTCACATATTTCTTACTTAAGGACAAACACAAAATCTGCACCTGAAAAGGAATAACCTCTTGCAATCTTACAGACTGGTGTGAACAAATTGAGGAGGAGTTCTAGGGAAAGATGCTGGACATAAGCCAGTAGTGAGCCCTGTCATGAAGACAGTGATAGCTCACACTAAAAGTACTGTGTCCCTCCAGTTTTAGAAGGATAGGGCAAACTTCAGTGAGTCCAGCAGAGGAGAACAAGTCTGGGGCAGAAATGAGTGCTAGCCCCATGAGGAAAGGCTGGGGGAGCAGGCCTTGTCTACCTTGTGTCAGAGATAGCTTTGAGGGCATCTCACAGCCACTCTAGTGCCTATGGGGAGGTCATCTAGAGACGGAATTATGCTCTTCACAAAAATACATGATGAGAGGAGACAAAATTACACTGAAATAACAGAAGTTTGTATATAAAGAGAAATGAGGATGGTAAAGAAATGGGAACAGGTTGTCCATAGAAGCTGGTCAGGCTACAATGTTGTGACCAGCTTCTTAAAACCCAACTGGGCAAAACCTTACAAAACCTGATCTCATCCCATAGTTAGCCCTGACCTGGGTAGGAAGTTGGACTAGAGACTTTTGCAAGTCCCTTTCTACCTGATTAGTTCAACCTGAATTATTGCATAATCATATTGGCTACTGCACACAGGATTTGAATCTGTCGAAGGGAGACCTGCATTTTGAGTTTTCAAATATTGATAAGCTGTAATACAGAACAGAGCAGGTAGATAAAGGAAAAATAAGGGAAGGAAAGTAGAATTTTTGACAGTGAAAGACAGTGTGGAACAGATAATACGAAATGTGATTGTGAAAGGAATGAAAAAAACAAACAACAAACTTCAAAATCCCTTGGTACAATAAAGAGAATGTTAAAAGAAATTACAAGTGAGAGACGCCCTAAATACACATTAAATTATAATAAGAACTAATGTTTTTTATAAAATATATTCAAGGAAATGTATGGTATAGATCACCCCCCTGTCACTACCCCAAATTGTGCAGTTGTCACAGTGTGTTATTTTTAAAAAAAGTACATAATTCATGATGTACTTTCATCAAAGTCCTTTACTCACTGTCTCTCTCATGAGAAATGGAAAGTCAGTCAAGAATTCTTCTAAAATTTTGGAATATATTCATCAGAATTTCATAGTTCTGAGCAGTGACAGCTGTTACATCGTTTTAAAGCAGTAAAAGAAAAAAAAATTCAGTGTTACTATATAGATTCATTAGTGTTGCTTAACAGATATTATACCAGTAAAGAAATATTTATCAGTCCACAAATGCACATCAAGTAATTATTTTAAGGGTTTGTGTTTATTCTCTGTAATAAATTTTGGGCTCTTTCCATTGCTTCATCCAGATAATCTATGCTAGTCCTGCTTTTTCATTACAGTAGCTCATTAACTGCAGCAGAGTATCGTCATTCTTAACAGAAAGCAAGACCAAATGAAATATATCACTTTCTCTTCTGTTAGCTGGTAGACTCTCCTGTCCAGCAGTTAAATTTTTTGAGGGACAAAATCAAAAAGTTGGTGAGCTGAACTCAGCAAGCATTATTCAAATCAATTTTCTGGTCTTGAATGATTAAATCATCATCTCCTATATTTAGTTGCCATGTTACTGTATTCCTGTGCTCCAACAACACTTTGGTTACCAAAGACTTCAGAATAATTTGTTTTCTCTAAACCAATTTGTCTCTTGTCAAAGTGAGATTGCAGTTTTACAACCACCTGGGGAATAAGAGATCCCATTCCATAAATAACGGAGTCATCTGCATAATATGTACTAAGGTGTCCCTGTAGACTTTAACGATATTATATGTGAATAGGAAGATATAGACTAAGTCAAGAGATTTATGCAAGAGACAGTTCAGTTGATATGTCTAATATTTCTTAACACAAATGGGTTTATATCACCATACAGACAAATCTGTATAAGCAGTTTGAGTATTGCTGATGTAAAGATGGCAAAGTAAAAAAAAAAAAAAACAACAAACAAAAAAACAACAAACCAAAACAGAAGAAAGAAAATCAAATGGCTATTTAAATAATGAAAAACTCTTCTTCTTAGAATCAAAATATCCAAAGTTGGAAATCTGGAAACATTTTGTGATGGCAGGAGGCATCATAGCTATAGGAATAATGTAAACTTGCTAAGAAAATACAGTCCATATATATGTTTGTTTTCTGATTCTGGATGAATTCAAAAATACAACATACTTTCATACATACAAAATTTGCATACATACATTAATACTTTGGTCACTTAACATTCACAAAGAATGAATGGAAAAGATTATTTATCCTGCTGCAGTATGAGGATAAGTGTGGTGAAACATGTCCTATTTTCTGGATAAAGGCAAAAAGAGAGCTGCTTCTTTTCTTCATGTCCTTGTATGTTTTAGAGGAGCTTAATATGTAGATGTTTGCCAGTTTCTCAAATTTATCATGCTGATGCTGCACTCTGTCAAATCTGACAGAAAGATAACTGGGAAGAAATCAGAAGCAGTAATGCTACGTTCTTCCCCTAAACAGAATGAGACAAAGTGATCTCCAAATGCCAATACTCAAGAGTAGTAATGGAGACAAGAGAAATAGCACCAGAAAAAAAGAGTTTGTCTCCTTCAGGAACTCTGCAGAAGCAGAAAGAAAAGAGTGAATAGTTTCCTTGAAGAAATGTGCTGATTTAAGTACAATGTGATCTCTGTAAAGATTTACCTATTGACAAATATCATTTAGTCAGCTGACTTCAGGTTTTCCATCTGTTTATGGCTGTTTCTATTTGTGGATGGAAAGAAACACATGAAGCTTGTAAGATTTTGGAGTAAAAAGACCTCAGACTTCAAAAATTATTGAGTTTTGGATCAAGTGCAAAATCAATACAACCTCATCTTTTTTACAAATAACCCCACTATTTCTGAAAAAATTAACTGGAGTAAGTTCATGCAACTCTAATAAAAAGCAGTAGATTGTCAGAGAGACAGTAAACTTCAGAAGCAGGAAATATTTCTGCTTTTGAATAGATTCAGCAAACTACAAAGTGGCAGACTTAATGGTCAAGGTGAGAAAAAGCACAACCTTGTAATTGCCAAGCAGTTCTCAAGAATGTCAAGGTTATTAATGTTTGTATAGCTGTCAAACAGCACTACGTCTTTACTTAAAAAAGAAAAAAAATCCAAACCAAAAACGAAACAGAGCCCCCCCCCCCAAACAAACAAAAGCAACTGCAACAACAACAACAAAAAAATCACCCAAATTCCAGATTTTCTCCTTTAATTCTCTTAAAGTGGTATGGAATCTGTGATTTTGTTGGTTTACTGTTAAACTGTGACAGACATATCTAGGGAGAGGGTAGAGCAGAATAGACAAATATCATATATGTAGTAGCTGCATCAGTTAAAATTCCAAATTAAATCTATGAAAGTTAATGAGAGTTTCTTCAAATGTTAGCAAGTTCAGACTGACAAATCAACCGCTGCAATATTCTTAAAGATAACCTAGATTAAATAATAATTCTGAAATAATCTAAAGTCCTTCTTTACATTTCCTGAAAGAAACAGAACAAGAAATTAGCAAAATATTTAAGCAAAGGAATGTAAAAGTAATTCTTTTAACAAGTCATTTAAATAATAGGTAAGAAATAACCACTTGAAATTATTTCAATAAGACTATGATAAAGATGGTTAGTAAAGATTCTGAAAAGGCACAGAATAAGAGAGCAGTGTGACTGGGAAATAGCAGAGACAGAAAAGTGTAAGACCACTCAGAAAAAGGAAGAGAATTTACAGTAATGCTTTTTAAATACAGTGAGTTTTCTTTTTCTTCCCAAAGAAGGACAAAATAGCTAAGCACTGACCCTGGTAGGTTTGGCATCTTTTAGTTTTCATTTCAATCTTAACTAGAGCCAGAATACATCTGGATTTCCTCAGACATGTCCTCCCTTTTCTGTTGAGAAATTTTCTCTGTCTGGGAACTGGAGATATTTGTGCACCCAGCTAGGATGTCCAAGTTTTCCAGACACGTTCACTATGCACATACAGATTAACTTTGCAGCATAAGTATAGTGAGTCTGCTGCCTCTGGGAAACATCAGTAGGCTGTGCTTATATGATACAGTTGGTCTGCATGCTGCATGCACAGAGCAAACCTGGCATGGTCCAAACACTTTTTATTTATGTCATACCCTGCGACAAGCACATGAGTTTTTATCTGGGACTTCCAAAACAGAAATAGTTTTGAATCATTTGTGGGTTTTGTTCCTGCTTCCTAGAAAGCTCAAATCTTACCATAAATGTGAATGGCACTGATAAAAGGAAGAAATAATAAGTTGAAGTGATAAGATCACAACAATCCCAATGAAGGTAAACTGCAGGGACAAGTATCAGAGGCAGCCCACTGTGATTTATTGAATCAGCTGTAACCAAAACCTGAACTTAAAGGTTCTTTATTGTCTATGGTATCACCATAATGGAAGTCAGTGTAAATGGACAAATGAGATTTTGTTTTGCTGAGATTTCTGACTTCCAGAGAAGCAATATACGTCCTCTGAAGAGCACTGTTCTATATTCCTTAAGGCAATGAGTACATCCTAGTTCACGAGAGTGAGTTACTTGTAACAGTAGACAGTTGTGCTGAATCTAATGTGTTGTGCAGATCTAAGGAGACTTTGGGCTTTCCTTTGGTTGATCAAGATACTACCCTCATAAAAACATGTTTAGGCTTCTTTTACCATTAGCACTGAAAAAATGCAGGAAAAAACCTGTCAACCTACACTTAAATGTAAATAATGATTAAAATGAATTAAGTGCAGTTGTAGAAATTGAATTAAAACATAGATGTAACCTACAATTTTATATGAAAAAAATGAATTGGCCAAAGTCAGTTTTTACATATATTCTGAAGGAACTCAAAAACTGAATTGAAACACAAAGATACCAGTACTTCAGAGATAATTGTAGAAATTTGTACTGTGAATGTGAGAGTTCCTACTGTTTTACATCCATTTAAAGTCTTAGGTTAAAGTGATAAAGTGGACGAGTCATTTTTCTCTGATAATATTGTGCCTACAGGATGCTAGTGATAAGTGGCAGAATAGTCATTAACATAATATGACAATGTCAAATTAAATCTAATTATCCTGATTGTTGAGCATTTAAATGAAAATGAAGACACTAAAAGTAACTAATCACTGAAAAGGCTACTTCTGAGAATAAAAAATGAAAAGTTTTTAAAAAAGATAGTGCAGAACAATGAACCTGAACCAACATCTCATAAGTTTATTTATGATGAACATGCTTGAAAAGTGGTATGATTTTGTTTTGCCAGAAGCTTGAAAAATATAAAGTATTATTTTGCTAACTATAGATTTTATCATATTTAATCAAATATATGGACATTATTAATAAAATAACTGCTTAATTACCTGTGAATTCTAAGGTATAAATAAAGAATATAGTTCATAGTTGCAGCTGATTGATCATAATGAATTTGTAAAGAAAGGACAAAAAGTAGTACATAATAGAAATTCACTAATACTGTGCTATGAAAACCAAAAAAAATCATGTGAAGTATTAAACCCTTATTGTTCAGTAAAATGCCACAAGGAAAATATGCAACAACTTATATGATGGAAAATATTGGAAAGCAATTTATTTTACAATCATCTACAGAAATTAAAGTACAAGTTATTTAAGTGCATTACTATATTAATTTTATGTCAGTGTCTGATCATGTTATCTTTTTCCTTTATTTCATTTCTCCTAAAAGTAGAAACTAACAAAAATAATAATAAACACCAAGCAATCTTCGTCTAAAAAAAAAAATCCAACCAAAAAACAAAAAAGGAAACAAAACCAAAAAGAAACCCTACAAAAATTCAAACCAAACAAAAAATCTTGGGGATTATTTCTTTTATACTTGTAAAACTTTAAAAGTGCCTCATTTAATGTTAGAGGGTGAAGAAATTCTAGCAAACTATTATACTGTATATTCTGACAAACTGTAACCATGACCTTTAATATAAAATACACCTGGTCTACATACCACAGCCAGTATGTTAGGTCCATGCTTGGACCTCATTTTCAGCCCTGGCTATTTCGCATTGCAACCTGATTCAACAATATATTGCCAAGAACAGGCTAACAAGAATTAGTGTCAAAAGGGTTGCAGCAGCAGGTAAAGGAATTGCATTCAGTTATTAGAAAAGTTGACATTCCACTCACACTCCATACAGTTTGCCAGATTGGATAGGAGCTATAAAATCCGTATTTAGTTTGAAGATTTTTCACTATGGTAGGGTATGAGCACCCCTCGCCTTCTCCTATTGAAAACACAGTTCAGAAGGTTCTCACTGAAAACAATGAAGAACGGACTGTATTAATGCAACTTTGTGGCTGAATGTATACAGTTCATAGGAAATTTGTGTGAGTTTTTGCTCTAACTCTTCTGTTAACTCACCAGGGAGGCCTGAAGCTTACAATAGTATTTGGAGGAAACATGACTAGGTCCTAGATCACATTATAGCTATTGAAGAAAAACACTGAGGAAGTCCCACCTGGATTATACATTAGTATTTCCTCAGTTACTTTAAAACATACACTTACATGAAAGGTTTTTAAGACTTCTAAATAAGTGTCTTCTGCTCTCATCTTTCATCTGAAGCTGTACTGATTTTCACATGAAGCTGGCCTGATGTACAGTTAAGAATAGATGGTTTGAGCCTCCTAAAGGAGAAAATAATGATAATAATAATAATAAATTATAACCACCCATAACCTAGCAGTGGAGGAAAGAATTGCAATGCTGCATTTACTCCAACCCATCCTGTTATTATCCTAATTTTGGAATTAATCAGGGTTTAAACTCAGGACTTCCCTTCCTCTAGCTTACAGCTTTGAGATTAGTTTTATTTAAGCCTGTACCACCTGATTGTTACCCCAGGGTTAATCTTGTTATATTTTAACAACTAGATGTATATAGTAGAACAGGTAGAAAATAAGGGTGTCTCTTAGAAAAATCAAATCTGCAAAGGTTCATTTGAACAACATTTCAGCACAGCATCATTTTAACAGTTTGAGAAGTCAGCTGTCAATTATGGCATAAAATTACTGCTATGTTGTTGCAATGTCCAATCCTCTTCCCACCTTAGAACATCAGGAAGGAGAAAAATACACAATTTGGATACAAAAAGCAAAATCACTAACATTACACTTTTGTTTACAATTCACTACAGATTTTATATCAGAATAACTACGAAGATTGTCTCAAGCAGGTAACAAGCTTTCTGAGTACCAATCATGTGAGAAAATTTATAAAGTATTAATATAAAATAACATACTACTTGTGATTGTATTTACATTACACATCTATAGTAACTGGGGAGTAGAAAACAAGACTACTTGTTGCAGGTCACTATGTGCATAAAAAGCAAGTCATTCTATTATGGAAACAGACTTTGAGCAGATTTTTACCTACTTTCTTTTGCAATTCACAACAGAAAAATCATCTCATCTCAACAGCTATCTCAGACTCCTCAGAAACTTATTTCCAATCTTCATTACTTCACCAGAACCGTTCCTAATCACCAGTTTTCGTGGTGAAACCCTTATGAACTCTTTCAGTTGACAACATCATCCTCTAGGACGTTTGATAGAAGCTTTATCAATTTATTATATTTGTATGGTAGATAAGAAAATAGGCCTGTCGTCTGAGTTAATCTAACATCTCCACTTATATACATAATTTGAAGATCTAGTGACATACCTAGCTTAGGTTACCTAAGTATGTACTTGTTGCAAGGTTGATACTTCTTTACAACCAGGCTTAAAGGTCCCTAAGTGAGGTCCATGGCCAGTGATAACTTTATTTGGAAATCTGAGCAACAGCAATAAAACAGCAAGACTTACTGTATAAGAGGTATGTAGGCAGAGGCTGGAGAGCCAGGTGACAGTTTGGACTCTTGGGTGGCCTGTACACAATCTGCTTTCCTTCCATTTTTATATAGAGGTTTTGTTTGGGTCAGAGTATACTGTGGAAAAAAACCTTTCACCAAAGATTTTTCCAAATTAATTGTATATGTCCACAAAAATAAAATAAAATAAAGTTTCCCACAGAAACCCATTTTGAGAATTAATGAATATTTAAAGAAACAGATTCAATACATTCTCAACAACAACCTAGACAAACAAGCAGTTATTTATCCTACCACTTTGAGTCATCTAAGAGTTAAAATGTCTTCTCTAAGTCACCTAGATTCTCTCTTTCAGAGACCAATTCACCCTGTATTTTTGTTGGTGGTGATAGTAGTTTAAGCAACATGTTACAATCAGTATTGACAGATTAACTGTTTTCTGATACAGAACTGGCTCTCCTCCTATACAACATTATTTTTGAATGACAGAAAATATTGGGTTCATTTTATTAAGCACATGTTGAATTTTAAAGTGAGCATTTCTTGCTTTGAGCAATACTCTACATTCAGCAAAAGGTGACTAATACTTTGACTGGTTCAAACTTGCATTTCTCACCAAATCAATAACCTGTTTGAGGAAAAACAATCATTTTGAATTGCAGCAGTTAGATACAATAGTAGATGATTTTCATTTACTGAAAGACCTCTAAATACAGCAAAAGAAAGTAAGAATCAGTTTCTGTTACATAAAAGAAGTTTCCATGTCTTACTTCTACAAAGCTGTATTTGAAAATTCAAATAATGTATCTACACCACCAAAGCCTTTTTAAAGGTTTTTGCAAGATTTTGTCCCTAAAGGATGCATATAAATACAATCCTTCCCCCTATCTCCTCAATTCAGCAATTTCAGGATTTCACATTTTGCATTCGTGTCTGAATCATAAATCCAGAACAGGGACCAAACATTTAGTTTACATCAAAATACCAAATGCAGATCCTGGTTGAGATAGCTTAACCTTTTATAAGAATCAGAAAAACTTCAGGAAAAGTTTTTTCATCTTTACTAGGCATCAAGTGCTTTGTTTAAGTCATAAAAACATCAAACAGTTTGTATGTGTAAATTTAAAAATTTGATTATAACTATTGTGGAGTTTTTTTTGTTTTTTTGTTTTTTTTTTTCCTTGGTTGTTTGGGTGTTTCATTTTGTGGATTGTTTGTTTATTTTTTGTTTGGAATCCTAGACCTAAGAGTATGGAAGGAATCATCCTTCTCCTCCTTTATATCTGGAAATGAGTTGTGAAGCCAACCAATCAGAAATGCAGTATTCTTGTGCTTCAAAATGTAAAGCATTATTTTAGTAACATTATTTTTATTACAGTGGCATAGTAGGTTAAATGTTAAGTTTTCTAGGTATAGTACAACTGTATTATGGTGCTTTTTTTCATCTCCAGTAGATGATCCAAAAAATTAGCAATAACTTCTTCCATCAGGAACAGATTAAACAAGTAAGTAAAAACATCTGTTATGAATAAATTTAGTATTTTCACTTAGCTGAGACTTTTAGTAGATTATTAACATGACCCATATACACTTTGTAGAAGAGTAATCATAGAATCATAGAATCATAGAATCATAGAATAGTTAGGGTTGGAAAGGACCTTAAGATCATCTAGTTCCACCCCCCCTGCCATGGGAAGGGGCACCTCACACTAAACCATATCACCCAAGGTTCTGTCCAACCTGGCCTTGAACACCGCCACAGATGGAGCATTCACAACTTCCCTGGGCAACCCATTCCAGTGCCTCACCACCCTTACACTAAAGAACTTCTTCCTTATATCCAATCTAAACTTTGCCTGTATGTAATGGCATTTCCTAACACTCACAAACAATGTTCAGCTTCACAGACAAACCAAGGGAGCAAGAATTCAGTTTTAGACTTCTCTAGCTCAGTTCTAGCATGCCTAACAAGTGTTCAAAATTGTGAAACTCTTCTTCAAAGTACTTTAAATTCGTCTCACTGAAGTTCTAACAAGTACTAAAAGACACCCACAGAATCACAGAATCCCAAGGGTTGGAAGGGACCTCAAAAGATCATCTAGTCCAACCCCCCTGCAAGAGCAGGATAACCTAGAGTACATCACACAGTTGTCTTATCTCAACGGGGACTTAGATACCAAGAGAGATTTGTAGATCTGAACTGAGCTGCAAGTTTGTCTATTTTAATTTGGAGTGACACTCTTCTGTGGCTACTTTAACCTGCATGAGCTGTTATACTGTCTCTGGAAGGGGTTGCATCTCACAGGTATATTTTGTGTTCACTACTGGAAGGTCTGTTAACATGATCATCATAATAGTTATTACATTAATAGATTGTTTTATATGGACTGCCTTTCCCAGTGTTTTCTTAAAACAGCCTAGAAGACAGTAATTGAAAGAATAAATCTAAGTTCAGAGCACCTGCAGAGCCTAAGGTATTTTTTTTATAAACTAGTCCATAGGTGAGACTTATTTGGAATTTTGCCACAGAAATCTTTTGATTAAACACATACTAAAAGATTTTTTTTTTTTCCCGAGGTTCACAAACCTTTCTATAAACCTGGGCTGAGTTTTAAATGATCCAGGCTAATGAATGGTTTTGGATGAAAAATCTGTGGTTTCACAGGGATTGATCTCTAATCAGCCAAAACTTGGTGATTTGGCTTAGAATTTCGTGGTTTGTTTCATCTTAAATCTTCAAGTAAACTTCTAGGATGCCAGCTCTTATGAATTGAAATTTAAAATATTCACACAATACCCACTGTAGTAAAACTACTCCAGTTTTAGGGCAACCCTAGGGAGTGAGGGGAAAAGTACTATTTTAACAGATTTTATGCCTGTGGGGAATTTTGAACCCTAGTGCTTGTTGTTCATTGATTTTTGAGCATTTATCAAGGAAAGACATGGCTCATATGACCTGCAGTAAAGCCAGTGTTTGTAGTATTTTGTGGTTTGCATTACTTAGAATGTCACAGCTCCTTAGAACTGGGCTTGGAATTTTTGCAACGGCAGATCAAAACACATGGTTTTGGGGTTTTTGCTGGCAGAACAGTAATAATTATGAGAATCATAATGTATAAAAAAATTGAATGGGATATCATATCTGGGAATGATAGTATTATTTTAATACCTATATCCTGTCTTACCTCTGGCCTGGTCATTTGTCTGCAGCCCAATGTTCTATGGTTTACATTTGCAATGGCAGAAGCCAGAAAATACAGCCTCATGACCCCTACTCCTTTTGAGATATCTATTTGCACAGACATTGTCATCTTTACCTTTCCTATTCCCTCAACAGTAGAAGATGCAAGCTCCCCTCACCATAAGTCAAACCCTGATTGTGTGTTATATCCAGCTCTGCCTCCATGTGAAGTCACAACATGATTGTGTGTTATATCCAGCTCTGCCTCCATGTGAAGTCACAAAATGATTGTGTTGATAATTATAGCATCCTTGTTTTATGACTGCAGAGGTAACCTCTAACTTCCTAGTTTTCTTAGGTTATGTGAAAAAAGTTAGGTTCTTTCAATCCTGGTTTAAAAATACCACTTTTCCTGTGCTTGAAAGCTGATGATGTTTATCAAAGCCCTTACACATCATCACCTTCATATGGTCAGTGCCATATTTAAGGCTTACACAAATGCATTAATCTACACTATATTTGTTTGATTAAGAAAACTGGACTTTGACTCATCAAACACAAAGACTGAGCTTTATTATCTATGTTTGCTAAAACATTGTCATATTCTTTAGATTTATGATACTTTCCGTTGACTTCTAGCTGCTCAAATATGGCCAAACTATTTGATTTTGAAGTGTCAAAGCAGCAGTCCATATGAAGTATTGTTTATTGAAAGATACCTGAATGCATTAGACCCCCCTGTAGTCAGCCATTTATTAATATAATGCTTATAAGGTACCTAAACCTTTTGTGGCAGATAAATTATAATTTGAGAGGAGAAAAATATATTTCTAAAAATACAAACCCCACCACCACAACCACCACTTCACTCTAACAAAGAAGCCCAGCAAAATCCCCAAACTCCCCCTAAGCCACAGTTTCAATCTACTCTCAAGCTTATTAAGACAAAAAGGTTAAAATCCTACCAACAGGGGCTTGAAGTCTTATAGTTTGTCTTTTTTATGTGGGTTTTGCTTTTTTTTTTTTTTTATTCTCGTGATCTTTCTTTGTCATAAGACTAAAGAAATTTTGTACCATTTTCAGTTTTCATTAAAGGATGAAGACTGCCTTGAGAATAGTTTAATTTGCACATTTTTTCTCATTTAAGTCTTTTTCCATGAAAATAGATGTATTCTGAGACACTTTCTGAAGATACTTTTTCACTATTTTGTAGGGAATTACAACAGGGTAGATTAGGCTACAGAGATGCAAAATCAGATTCTAACAACAAAGATTGTAAAAAGAGATATACTAGTAACTGAATCAAGTCACTAGTGACAAAATTGCAGGAGAATCATGAGAATAGAAAGGTGCATCATACTTATGTGGTTGATACCAATTATACTGGGAAATATCCTAAGATATTTCATTACTATTATATCCTAGGACAGATTGAATGTGTACTTAAATTTCCACAGATTTTATTTTGGTTTGTGTGTTGAATTTTTTTTTTTTTTTTTTTTCACAGTGTAAGAATAAGTCCTGATTCTGCAATCATGTACAAATGCAGGTGGTCCTGTAAACCTTCACAGGACTAGCCATGTGAATATATGCTGTTTGGTCTGGATATATATATATATATAAAATAGTGTAAAGAAATGTTCCAGTGAGATTTCAACCTTGATCATATGTTCACAGAAACAGTATTATACCGGAAGTCACAGAATTTAAATGTCTTTACATTTTCTTTATATTTACACTTGATATGCTACTGGACAGTGTGAATCATCCTCAGTGACATCACTGATCACTTACTAAGCATATCTATTGAGACATCTTATATGATGGATAAAAATTTCCAAGGTTTTGTGACTCAAAATAAAAAAAAATCATCTGCAGAATATTTTAACTTTATAGAAATATTTGTTTTTGTTAAATATTTGACAGATTTTAAAACATAAAAACTTACATTGTTTTGGTCTAATTTTTTTCTTTTCAGAAAATTTTAGGTTATACTTGGATTATATACAGCGTCAAACATCTTGTATTGCTAATTTAATTTATCATTGAATATTTAAGAATTTCTGTTTCATAACTATTTTTAGGTTTTTGTTTGTTGGTGTTTTTTTACCCTTTTTGGGGAGAAGAAAAAAAATAATTTGGACTCTGCATATTTCAAGCAACTGTACAAATCACAAACCTAGAAACACAGGTCTGGGTCAGTTTAGAGGCATGTTTAACCCCACACCCCTTTTTTAATTCCACTTTGGTATAGACATTTTAAAATGTTTAACAAAATTCTTACATAATCTTTAACTAGAGTGAAAGATTCTGTTTCTACTACTTCATTTGTCTCCTATATAGAGACTGATCCTCAGCTGAAATGTTGTCATGTACTATTCATACACCCCACCTCCAAATTCAGTAGTCAGTAAATTACAAGGAAATAATTGCACCTTTGCATTTAAACTATTAATAACCAGTAACATATTTTCTGATATTTTTACAGTAGGTGTTTTTCAAAGAGTTACTCTTCTGCATCTCTTTATAGGAAATTTTATGGTTTAGGTTTTGCATATGCTTTGCAAAATGTATTTTATTAAACAGTAGTAAGTACTCTATTCTAAACGCTGCTTATTATTTGATTAGGTAGTCATGGCTTGTCAGACATTTTCATCTTCTAGTATAAGCAGTGTTATAAGATGACACTTTACTGTTATATCCAACATCTGCTACTTATTCAAAAGACACTTTCAGCCTGAACAGGTATGACAAATATTTAGAGTTGTTATGTGTGACTCTGGAAAAAAAAAAAAAAAAAAAAGGTGTCTTATTATTACAATTTTTTCATAATTCAGTCTCTTCTGTTCTCCTTGTCACAAGAAAGCAAAATAAAACAAAACAAAATTTTTTTTTTTTTTTTAAATCAAAAGGTTATATTTATATCCTCTTTCTGCATATTCTCTCTACAGACTGCTACTAGAAATTAATTTGCTATACTGTGTATAGCCTCCAGGGGCAACCCCTAGGCAATTATACCTTAACTTTTCTCAATGTCTAGAAATGCACCTCCCAGTTTCTTACAAGATCTTGTAGAATTTATATTGTTATATTGTTCCTAGGGAGATACTGCACAGCAAGAAGTCCAGCACTGGACTGGTCTGGGAGGAAAAGCTTTCCTCCCACAGGCATGCATCAGCTTGCTTTGGTGGAGTGAACCTGTGTCTCATGATTGGAAATGAGCAGTACTGGTATGATCCTTCAATATTACCAGTAACCTGTAGAGTGCTGTCTCATCCATCTCCACCCCTAAATCTAAATGAGTGTCTGGATCATCAGCAATTGCCATGACTAGATGCTTTTGAAGATGTTGCTTTGAGATTAATAACCTCTGTGTTATTGCAATGTTCATGATGTATGCTTAGACTATTCTGGTTGTCCTTGAAGAGCTGCTGATAGAAATGAGATCTGAAATTGTGTCCTTTTCACTGGAGATACATTCCGATTCCTTGATGATTTGTACTGGGATGTTCTGTGAACTGTGGTGCACAAAGCAAACTATTGAAATTCTGGTTATTAAATCATTCTTTTCCTCTTCACATTGTGCACCGGGATTGTGTACCTTAAGAGAAAATATTACTGAAGATTTACCAGGTTACATTAAGGGACTTTGTTCTCATCTGAACAGTTCTACAGATGTTGGGGAGCCATATCTCTGTTCATATATATATTAAGGTATATTAGTTTTAGAGCAAAGACCAAAAGAAAGCTTCTTGTTTATTTGATTTTTTTTTAATCTATTTCTGAAGTGAAGGTTCTGACAAAATAATGTTCATTCTTTCCCTTTTCCCCAAATTCTTGGAGCTCAGAGACTATTAAATTATTTTCTTTTTTTTTTTAATTATTTTCTAAATGTCTTCAAGTACAACAGTAAAAATTCCTTCTATTTCACTTGAATGCTGTCTTACAATATTTTTCAAGTATGGTTTTGCCTTCAAGATAGGGAATGCTTAAAACATGTCTCCTAATTATTATCCTACTTGATCAGCAGCCTCCACAGTTAATCCATTGCCTCCTTGGGTGATCTGGAATAATGAAAATCATCCACATTTTTTTTTCTTACACAAGTTCAGAAAAATCTCTCTGAAAATAACAAATAATGACATAGATGCTAATTTCTCTAGCTAAATGCAAAATGCATTAAATAACTTATTATAACTCACCTGGTGAACCATGTGACTTTATCTGAATATCTGCTAAACAGATGTCATGATATAAGCTTCAGCTTAGAACTTAAAAAACAAAAATAATAATAATAAAAAAAAATCCCTGGTTACCCCCAACATCCCATTTTACTTTTGGGTAATTTTATCTTTCTCCTTCAATTTTTTTTTTATTTTATTTTTCTTTTATGTCATAGTGGTTATATAAGCAATACTTGTGCCAATTAAGCCAAGATTTACCCCATCTAGTACTTCATCATCTAGTATCTCAAGCACTATCTTGGGAAAGGTGAGATATGGCTGGCAGGGGTAAGAGGTGATTCTGAGTCTATCACCTGCTAGACAGATAATTTTAGTTCCTAATTTACTACAGGGAGTAGAAAGCGCAATTATTTCTGAATAAACAGGAAGCAAAAATACTAACAGTATATAAAAAAACAAACAACCCAACACCAAACAAGCCTAAAACCAAAACAAATACATACCAAAAATCAGCTTAATTTTTTGTTACTGTTCTTTGTTTGGTCTGTTTGAAAAGAGTGCAGGTATTTAATATTTAAAGGGAATAATTTAATATGTTTATTCCTACCCATACACTTTCTGTGGTTCTGTCCTTTTATTCTCCTCCCATTACAAACTTCATGAAGGCAGTCTGTTTGCATGTGTTAGAAGAGGTTGCTTCAGCCTCACTTTAATTCATATCTGGGGTCCTCTGGGAGGTTCATTGTGGGGAAAAAAAAACATCACCCCAAACACCATTTCATTCCATAATCAGGGTATTTCCTCTTGTAGTGGAGTCTTGCTCTAGAGCTGTAGGGTTCAGCGTCTGGAGAATGAATGTTACACTGTTTCAAAGTTGTTAGTTTCAAATATGGTAGGTAATTTTGTAAAAGAAACTCTCTGGAACTTAGTTGAATTGAAACAGTATCACTACATCTACTAAAATTTAGCAGATGCAGTGCTCTAAAAGCTAAAAATGTAGAACTATGACAGTCAATCCAAGATGATTCTTTGTATTTTTTTGTAACCTCTTTTAACCAGATTCTTTGAAGATGCTTTAGGTATTTAATAAAAAAGTGGCATCTTCAGCAATTCTTTTAATTAAAATTTAATTCTCAGGTAAATTTTAGTTTAGTTTAAACCAGCAAAAGAACAAAAATTCCTTGGTATGAAGTTTGGGCAATAAAACTGTAAGCTTCTTTATATATGTACTTAGAAGACACTGTTAGAGGAAAAGGATACACTTTTGGACTAATGTCCAGATGACTAAAATATCTAAGTTGGTGCTTAATTTTTCACTAAGAAAACAAGTCTATAATGCAAAGCAAGGATATTCTTGTTAGGGAGTGCTTTTGCTGGAAGGTGAACAGGAGACTTGCTGGTGGAGAGTAGCATTGTTCTGAACTGGGACTTGAGCCATGAGGTGCTTTGAATGTCTAGCATGGTGTACTTCACATCTGTTAATGCTTGTTTAGATGCAACCTGCTAAATAAAAAAAAAAAATTTAAATAGGTTAGTGCATTTATCAAATAGATTTCTGCTCAAGTCATGTTTTCAGTTGTACCAAAGTGTCTGTTTAATATATTCAGTAAGACTTCATTGGCCTTGGCTATTAATTTTGTTTGGGAAAGGGAAGAACTTCACAATTTATTTTAATATGTAAGAAAAGAGGAGCAAGAGAAATCCTACCAGTTCTTCCCTGAAATGATAGTGGTCTTTCACTGGTCATCCCTTCAAAAGAAAAACATACTTGTGTCATGTTTCTCACTGTTTCACAAGGAGAACAATCAGCCATTGGAATATTCTCTCCAGGGGAATGGTGGACCTCCTTTTTGTGTGGTATAGTTTAGTGTGAGGTGTCCCTGGCCATGGCAGGGGGGTTGGAACTAGATGATCTTAAGGTTCTTTCCAACCCTAACTATTCTATGATTCTATTCTATGATTTAGCTTAAGTCCAAATTGTTTTTGTAGAGTTGCTAAAGGAAAATTATTTATCTGACAAGCTTTCTCTCCTTTAAGTGTTTTAAGACACTCTTTCCCTTCAGTCTTTCTTTTCACTGGTGAACTCTGTGAAAATCTTGTAGCATTGAACCTGTATGTTGAAATAAATTTGTCTCATGTTCTGTACAGGAAATTTGCCTAAACACCTTGCAAACTGAAGATATTTTAATTAACGCTTTGCTCCATACCTGCAAGCAGTGGAAGAAAATTAATTTGGCAAAAGACATTCCATCCTACCTTAAGAGATCTCAAGCAGCTGATAATTAGAGGAAGGTCAGGTATCAGAACTGCAGCCTGTGGAAGGTCTTCAGTAGATGAAATTGCTGTGTATAGTTGACATGAAGGCAGGTATTCCTGGGAGTCTCTGATGGCCTAAGGATTGTGAAAGAAGATGGATTTAGGATATTACTGTAGAACTGCTTTTTAAAAAAGATGTGAGTTCATGTTAAGGAAGCAGACACAAACCAAGTTCCATAAAAGCACTGAAACCACTGAATTGCTTAAGAATCAGAGATCCCTTGTAAGAGCCAAGATTTTCCCCCATCCTACACACACTTTTTTCTTGCTCACAGGGAACAAGATCAGAAATGGCAATGAAAACCTTCTACTGGCATACACATTCAGATCGATATTGCTACTGCTGCTCATACTCTGTGAATGAAGAGAATGAAATAAGGAACAATATACCAAACCAGCACAGGATAAGCAGGCTATACTGCTGAGCAAGTTTACCCTCACCTTCAAACATGGTAAATTACAGTACTGAATTAAAAAATATTTGTACCACATGATCCCTTAATAATAATGATAAGGGGTTTTATACATAACCTTATAATTTCTGACTCATTCATTGGTTTATAAACACAAGGACTATATTCCAAACATTTGCTGTGATGTTTGATACTTTATTTTAAAATTGGACACTATCCTTATGTGACTTCATCCCCAGATTCTCCTGCTTTTCATGAATTTTTAAGAATTTTCAAAAGAATAACAGTATATAGAAATTGTCCCCATCAAGATAGAATTAATTATGAATGTTATACAAAAATATGCTCGTTCTGCAGAAGTAAATACTTGTTGGTTGCTAGAAGCAAATATACAACTAATGCAGTTAATGTTAGTTTTCTAGCTGACAGTAACACCTGTGATGAAGGCTTCCCAGTAGGTTACTGGGGTTGCTTTTTTTGTTAACAGCCAGATCTTTTTTTCAAGCTTTTTCTATCATATACTTTGCATTTTGGGACTTATTTCTGTTTTCTGCTTGTTCATAACTTGGAGATTGCATGAAAATCAAATTGACAATTCTTATTTTTCAATTTTATACAAGCACTTTTCTGGGCTCCTTATTACACTTAGGTCAAACAAACGAAAGGATGCTCTAAGTATGTATTTAAATGTTCTGAATTACACTGTTGAACTTTATTGGATGTGCTTTTTAAAAATTTAATTTTACTCATAAATTTTTAACTTAATGCAAATCATGATGTTTTACGTTTATCTAGAAGCAGTATTTATCTAGAAACAGGAAGAAGTAATTTTTATGTATGTCTGAGTTGGACATAATGAATTCAGAGTTGTCTCTTCAAGTTAAAATGTTATGAAGAGTATGACAAAAAAAAACTCCACCAACCAAAGAAACAAAAATAACACACAAGAACTGGTATAGGAATTTCCAATGAATAGTGGAAGGCATCTTTTCTAAAAAAATATAAATTGAGGATGAAGAGTAAATGCTTACAATGGGGACATGATGTTTTCTGCTTTAACTTTTCCACAACTCCTTGAGTTTATTTAAAGTACTTTTATTTGTATTTCAGTTAAAATTTATATATCTGGGTAGAGATTTAAATTCTGACAATTATTAATAAAACTGTTAGCTGTGTTCTCAGAAGCAGCCCTGTGTGGAGTCTGACTGTTTTCTATGCTTTCAGAACACTGGCAAAGGAGTTTGAACTGGCAATCTTGCATATTCTATTTTTCTGAAACCTGGCAGAAATATGGATTTCGGTGTTCTTCTGAATGTTATGAATAACTTTGCACATCTCTGGAAGGTAATTTAGCATGAATTAATTCTTTTCCTTGATATTTATGAGTGCAGCTGTAGGCCATAACCTAAAGTCTGGAATAAATTTTCTGTGAAAGTGAAATACAACAAGAGTTTTATGAGCATCAGATCATATAAAGTGTTTGCAAAATTAGAATGATTAAAGGATGATAAAGCACCAGGCTCAGATAAATTGTTCTGTGGCATGTTTGGGGAAATAAAAAAATCAGTGGCATGTATTTTAGATAACTCACTGAGGCTAATGAAGTAACAGACGTAGCTAAATGTGTTTCTAAAAGCTTGAGAAAGCATCTATAAAAATTTCAAAACTACTGGCCTGAAAAGCATACAGTGTTAGAAGAACTGTTTGAAAGGAGCATGAGTTAGGTTTAAAAGCCATTTAAAGGAATGGCATAAGGGACAAAACTAATTTTCTTGATTTTTTTTAAATATTCTACATTTACCAAATTTGTGAACTAAGAGGTAGTTGTGGAAATTAACATAGATCTCAGAAACTTTTCTATATGTCATTATACAGAAATGCATTTCTATACTGGCATTCTCAGTGTTTTGGTATGAGAATAACAGGAAAGGGATTTTAGCAATAGCTAAAAACTGGGCCAGGATTACTAATCAGCTCTCATTCTTATATGGAAACATAGGAACTTGGCACCTGAAGTAGCATGAAAAGGGACTCCCCAAATAATTCTGAGCTTGCATGCTCATTTAAAAGTTTCAGTCACAATTTTTCAGCTTTTTTATATACTATGACATAAAAATAAAAAAAAAAAGTTTTTAATTAAACTTTATTTTATTTTTGAACAGGAGATTCTGAACGAGTGTCCTGATTGAAGGCTTTTGCTACATCTATACTAATAAATTAAAAAGGTTAAGGGCTCATTCTGTTACCTTGATTTTAAGTGATGCAGCACATTTCCTCTCCATTCACATAAACTGGCCCCTTTCCTAAGCAAAACAGCCACCATAAAGCTGCTCAAGAACAGATTCCAGAATTTCTATGGAATTTCAAAATATGATAAAAAAATATAGATGCCCATTAAATGAGGATATATATCTGTGAACAGGAGACAGGGAAGAAGGAAGAACTGGATGGGGATTACTGTTCATTATATCAGAACATTCTATAAGACTGTTAGTGATATTATGTGTTTCACTCTTGGAAACCACAATTACTAGTACAGAATTACTCACAAATAAGTATAGAAATCCTATTGTAATTAGATTTCTAGGAATATCAGATTCAAACCAAAAAGTCTGAAAAGATTATAAAAGACCTAACATAATTTTAAAACAAGATATTGTGTAATTGAACAAATAATGTTTTTCCTCTGCAGACAATATGTAGTACTCATTAAGTTTTTTGAGTGCATTCTGTTGAGTGTAGCATGGTAGAGATACAAATATTTTTATGTGTGTCAGTTCTTTTTTCAGTGACAGTTCAAATACTGCAGATAATAATAATAAAAGAAAATATCAGGTGGCATTCCAGCAGCTGGAGAGCTTGTATTTTCTAATGATTAGAAAGGTCTAGACTAACCTTGATGACAGGGGAAGCAGTAGGAGGATTGGGAATTCAATGAGGTATGCCAAATCCTATTAGCCTACATAATTTCCTCTTGTCAAATTCTGACAAGGCAGGACTGTTACTGGAACTGAGGAAATATTCATAGTAAATAATTCATTCAATTATTTTTTTATAATTATGTCAGTAAAGAGTTATTGTCTTTCACAAATTTATATTATTTCCCTTAAAAAATCTTTCGCTTACTACTCAATGTTCAAGTGCTGTGTTTAGTAATATTAGTCAAATAAAGGATAATGTGTCAGTCTTGTTCTTTCATTGAATAAGTGTAATTCAAGTTTATGACAAGAATATTAACAAATATTTACTTTATTTGCTTATTTACTTTTCTTTTTTTTTTCTTATTTACTTTTCTATTGACTCTCTACAAATAGCATGCCAATGAATCATAAAAAATGCCTATAGGAGATAATAGAGTTTTACTGATATAATTAAAATTATATCATTAAAATCCATGTTCTACAATAATTCATTATTTTCTTTATTTACACATGGTCATTTTAGTCTTTATCTGCAGTTTACTGTGGTCCTTGTCATACAAAGTAAGCATTTCAATACATTCTGTCCTTTTTTTTTCAAAGCATTTCCCTACAGTTTTATTGTACTTTTCATGCATTCACTTTTTAAGGTGGAAAAATCTTTTAACAATTCAAGTGTAGTGACAGTTTAGGTTTAAAATTCCATTTCTTGCTTATTTCATATTCCCACAGCCAGCAGCTCTGCTATGGTGGTAGGTTATATTTGACACTTCTCCTTTCAGTTGAAATTTGTCTCTTGAAATTTAGGAACTCTGTCTTTGACCCTTCACTGATCTGTTATTCATATATTAGCTGACAATCTGTGAAAAAAAATTGTCTATTTTTAAATCATCTCTAAAGGGATGGGGAAATTTGCATTATGTTTTTGTTACCTGCTATGGTTTCACTTCATTTAAGTCTGGAGTTTTTTTCTCTTAACTGGCTACTGAAAGATGTTTGCCAGCGAGGGCATGGTAAGAGATCAGGAGTCCAGATGACTGATACTGAATGAAGCAGAAGCAAATTGATACCAGCGAGCAGCAGAGATAGTAACTAGCTGCAAAACAAGAGGTCATGGTCTGAGGTTAAAGACTGAGAGGCAACTCAAACAGACTGCCTTTATGCAAAAAAAAAAAAAAAAAAATTCAAATATAGAGCAAAGCAGTGAGAGACTGTGAACAAGCAATTGAAACTATGAATTGGGGACAAATAAAAAAAGCTTATTTCATAAGTGGAATCATAATTATGGTTAAGAGGAAAGCAAGTGGCTAATCAAACTTCCTGATTTTTTGTTCAGATCAGATTTAAATGCTCAGAATCGTAATGGAGAGAAAAAAGCCAAAATTATTACCAAAAAATTATTCTACTCCACTGTTTAGTGTGTAATCTTGATGACTTGCATGACTTTCTTTTAATTTTAATATTGTTTGTTATATATGGGTTTTTAGGAAAAGAATTTCTCCTACTCGGTTTAGATTTATTTTTAGACTACGCAGCATTTCAGACTGAATTTAAGATTCTGCCTGTTTAGGAGCAGTCTTCCCACTATAGAATTTGTTTCTACAACAGCCTCTTAGGTTTTTTGCAAGATTCCATGCTCTAGCTGGAAATCTCACTTGTCATCAGAAAGTCTGCGGACACACTGATGCTCAGAAGATGAGAAACATTGAATCACATGGAAATGTTAGGTGTAGTAGGTGGGATTTCAGCTTTTAGCATTTCCTGTTGATTTGCTTTATTTCAATGGAAGCATATTTCTGCACAAAGTGAAGGTAGATACAGCTTCTCTTCAGTGATTTCATATGGAATTTAGGAGCCATTCTAGACAAATTGAAATCTTCTCTGACTTTCCAGTATTTGCTGATTATTATATCTAAAAAATAAAGCCTAGAAACTATACTGAACTTAGGTGGAATTTGACCCCTGTTTCCCTATAAAAGTTTTTATACATTGCACATAAATTAATGACAATATGACTTTTCTCAAACCTTCTTTAACAATTTACTAGAAACAGTATGATCAAAATAGTAGGTCAGTCGAATCAGAGTAAACCATAGCTGAAAATGAGTACCAAAAAAGTGTAAACTGAAATAGAATACAGCAATTAAATCATTATTATACAAAAAAAAGTTATGATATGAGAATAGTAGGAGAGATAAATCAGATAATTATATATATAAGATATCTTTTAAGTTTTTTGGCATGCTGGCCAAACAAAGGCAAGAAAATTCTTATTGTAACTTCTGTTGTATTGACAGCGCATAGTGAATAATGTTATCAATACTACTAATGTTAACATAACATTACTTGAGTGCTACTAGTGCTACCAATATTAACATATGCTAGCGGAGTTTCCATGTAAGGAGAGTTAGTTTTAAAGCTAATATGTGACATGTTAACAGATCCATATAGCAGACTACAAATTCACATATTGGTCTGGCTCAGGTCTCTTGTTCTGCATGATTAAGTATTGAATCAGAGTGCAATGTACCATTTTTTTTTTCCTTCTGCCTGAACTATCCTCCTCTCAGAAAATCAGTAAAAGAAAACAGAACAGGCATTTGTAGTATTTGAGACGTATTTAGCATGTGGTGGTGATAAAATGGTTAAAAATCCTTGGAAAGCCATTTAGAGTCAATGCAAATGTAATTGTTATGTTACTTTAATGCCTAACTGGTTACATCAGAGCTTGAAGGTCCAAGTAAGAAGAAAAAGAAGGATTGTTTTCCTAAATAACTAGAAGTAATCTTTAAACAAAGAATAGAAAAAATGAGTTGAATAAAACACAAAAAACTGGTGTGAGAATAAAAATGTAGCAATAGGAAAAGATCCTAGCTTTCACTTAGAAGAGTTACTTTTAAATAATTCCATTCATGTAACGTAGCTATGGTTAAAAAATGAGAAAGGCTCACATCTGATATGTAGAAAAAGCATTTTCATATTAAAACACAAACAATTCATTTCTCTATATTTATCTTTGACTCATCAGATGGAAATTGTACAGAAATCCAGCTGAGAAAAAAAAATCAAACCAATTATTAGAAATCTTTATTATAATTTTCATTAGTGAAATCAGGGTATATGATTTGCTCTGTTTGTTGATCTGTTTTTTTTTTTTTTTTCCTATTTGTCTCCCTATAAAATTTCAAACTGTTTGTATTTCAAATGCATGTCCTTACTCATACTGGAAATATTTAATCAGGAAGAATTTTTCAAAATTTGTTTTTCCATTTTAAAAGTTTTAGTTATCCAATCATAAAGTAGCATTGTATAAATCAGAGGACCAAGCAAATGAAAAAAATAGCAAATCAATATTATTCTACGAAAAGAGTGAATACTTCAATATCAACAGAAAAGAAATCATTAGCATAATATTGATTTTTATTTATTTTTAATGAATAAAACCATGTTACGATTCCAGGTGCTTTGAGAAGAGAAAGGAGTAAATTTACAGCAAACATTAGTCAGCATGTCAATCTACCTTTGATTTTTAAGTCTGAGTTGATGGAATTTTATGTCTCATTTCTGATGGTTTGTTTCAGGTGAGTGTGACTGACTAGATGAACATGATTGTGGAATGACAGCGTCACAGTACTCGTTACTCAGGCAAAATGAATTTGAGTTGAAGTAAAGAAAGTAGGATTGTAAGGGAGTTTCCATAAGCATCTCAGCTCTGGCATCCTGTTAAATATGCACTTCTTCTTTCATAGTTTTTTTGGGTTTTTTCTTTGTTTCTCTGTGAACTAATTTTAGACAATCTGAAGTGTCTATATTCATCTAACTCTTCCCTCTTTTCCAATGTCTAAGTTTTTCAGTTAATTGTAAACTCATTGAATTGTTTAGGTTAGAAAAGAACTTTAAGATCATTGAGTCTAACAATAAACGTAGCGTTGCCACATCCACCACATCTGAAAGTACCACATCTACAATTCTTTTAAATACCTCCAGGGATAGTGACTTAACCGCTTCCCTGTGCAGCCTGTTCCAGCGCTTGACAGCCCTTTTGGGGAAGACTTTTTCCTAATCTCTAGTCTAACCTCCCATGTTGCAGCTTGAGGCCATTTTCTCTCATGATATCACTTGTTACTTGAGAGAAGAGACAAATATCCACCTTGCTCCATACTCCTTTTAAATAGTTATAGGGTGATAAGGTCTCTCCTGAGCCTATATTTCGCAGGGCTAGATAACCCCAGTTCCTTCAGCCATTCCTCACCAGACTTGTGCTCCAGACCCTTCATCAGCTTTGTTGTGCTTCTCTCAATACACTCCAGCACCTCAATATCTCTCTTGTAGTGAGGGGCCCAGAACTGAAAGCAGTATTTGAGGTTTGGTCTCACCAGTGCTGAGTACAGGGGACAATCACTTCCCCAGTCATGCTGGACATATGATTTCTGATACTAGCCAAGACGCTATTGGCCTCCTTGGCCACCTAGGCACACTGCCCAGCTCATATTCAGCAACTGTTGACCAACATCCCCAGGTCCTTTTCCACCTGGCAGCTTTCCAGCCACTCTTCCCTAAGTCTGTAGTACCTGGCATTCAGCCTTGTTGAATCTCTTACAATTGGCCTTGGCCCATTGATCTAGCCTGTCCAAATCCCTCTGTGGGGATCCTCTTCCTACCCTCAAGCAGATCAATACTCCTGCCCAACTAACTAAAAGATCTCTGAAAACAATATCTGTGTGTGTGTGTGGGGGGGGGGGGGGGGAGGGGGAAAGGAAATTACTCTCAGTAATTTAGGAGAAATTATCCCCATGCCAAAATTAGACTTGTGGCATGTGGAACTCTCATAAAGACACAATGATCAAATACTACATTTCTTAAGTTTTCAAGGAAGAACTTAATAGGGACTTGATATAGGCTGAGTGTTTTGGGTTTGGATTATACTAATAATAACTAACTAAAAAAAAACCCTGTTGCTTTCTGTCAAGGAGGTATATAGACTACAGAATGTCTACACACGGGGTTGTGGTATGCATAATTAATAGCACCTGTCAAGGAGGGTGTAGATACTTTTGGGAGTGAAATAAGTTATAAGAAATAAATTTTAAAGTTTTTATTTTAATCTCTTCAGTGATTTAAAACAAATATCTGCATATTTTTTTGCAAATGAGGGTATTAAGCTAAATAAATGAACTATAAAGTGTTAGAAAAAAAATTGTTCATTAATTTGAAATACTAAAATAAATTTAATATGCATTAACAAATGATGGCTTTATGGCTCATTTTCTAATGTCTGAATTAGAAAGTGAAGCAACCATGAATTGTCTGCCTGTCTGGTGAGCAAGATGCATAGAACTTGTACAATTGTTGCCTGGCAGGCTTACCCTTCATCATGACCCAGAATGTGTCCTGAAGCCCCAGGATGAAAGCTTAGATGTCTCTGCCCTTGACCCCTAGCCCCAACACTTCATTTTCAAAAAGCTGAGTGTCATTCAACAGAGTTGGTGGGAAACATAAGCTTTCCGTGTGAGGGAGCTGACAGTGCTGCTGAACCGAACGTAACGTTCAGCATGAGATCAATAACTCATGGTCTCAATCTGAATGGGATTGCTTTTCTTTTGTGCATGTAAGGAGAGCCTGGGGCTTAGTTACTGCATTGGAGTGATTGAATGCAGAGGAATGAATGAGCAGTAAAACAGTTTTCCTGCACCCCCCTTTCCCACTCCCACTTCTCTTTTCCTTTATTTTCTTTGTTTTTTCTTTTGTTTTAAACCCAGTATCAAGAGAGGAGGAGAGGGATAGTTTCAGCTTGGACTGTCATTGTGCTCTGGTGTGTTCTTGACTGATGCAGCAAACACTGCTGAGTGGGACTGGTGTGCCTTGGGTACTTGACCCCCCCCCACAGCTCCCCTACCACCATGCTGGGTCACTACCCTGAGAGGTCAGAACTGAAACCCAGAATCTGACAGGTTAGAAATTTTAACCTTTCTTCAGGCCACTCACTCAGTGTACAACAATGACCTAAACACCTCGTCAACTTAGAAATTTGCATCTTATACCAGGGAAGCAAAAAGGTGGCCAGTGTAGAATATAGAATTTACTATAGCAACTTCTATACAGGCTTTTTGATGTCTGAGTGGATGTAACTTATATGACAAACAAAATACATGAGAAGCAAGTAGAGTAGTACATGGTTCCTAATACTGTTTCATAGTTTCTTGTTTGTTAATATATGTCCTCTTTAATTTACATTGCTGATAAGCAAAGAAAAGGGTGCAAGTAGCCAGGAGTACCTAAGGTTCTCATGCATCTTCAAGATGCCAAAGTAAGTAAAAACCTTTCTGAACTTCACACTGGGTATCTTTATTGTAGGGAAGCAGAGTCTTTCGGAGAGACCATAGTGTTTTTGTAACAGGGATGCTAGTGTGTTATAGTTTGGTCGTATGTATTGAATGCAGAACTTCCATTACTTTCAAGTTGTTTTTTTTCTTAACTTCATCTGATTTTTATTTCACTAAACTATTGATTAGAAACAAAAAATGTATTTGGTTATAGGCTGAGTTTCTAAACTTTGCTGACAACACCTTTTATTTTATCAGCGCTTGGAGTGTTCATTGTTAACATTTTTTTTTTAAATGTCCGTTCATTCTAACATTAAAACCTAATTCCACCATAAACAAATCGATATCTGCTGTAGAGGAAAAGGTTTGGTTTACTTCTTGATTTGCCATTGATTTTACTAATTCTGAGTCTGCCTAATAGAAGTGGCAAAGGAAGAGAAGTCTTTGACATCATATGTCTTTGCTCAGCAGGCTATCTTAAGCTTGCTTAATTAGATAATTAAAAACATTTGACATTGGTCACAGATTAACAGTCACCTAAACATATTGCTTGGCTACTAGCCTATACACTTGAAGTTTAAAGTACCAGGACTTTTAAGATTAAAAACCTTAAAAAATGTTTTAAGATGTTATTTTTTTGATGGTGGTCTTTAATTGCTACATGTAAAAAAATAGCTGTACTATACACTGATATGTAGTGAAAGGTGATTGGTCTTGCATTGTGTTTAGAGCAAATTTGGAACACTTTTTTTTTATACTTTTATTTTTATTAATTTGGAGGTAAAAAACCTCCAAGTATATCTTTTCAGAAAAAAGTAAGATTTAACTATATGAATTAGAACAACCACTAACAACGAACAACATTGATGTTTAAAGAGTTCAATGTCTCTTTTGCCATCTTTTTTTTCTTTCTGTACAACAAATGGGGGTAGCATTAACAAAATTTTTTTAAAACATTTTTTAGGTACAATCTGTTTGTAAAATTAGCACTGCTTGATTAATTACTCTCTTCCTCTTCTCAGTCCCTTACCATACAAAACACTAAACAAGTAAGTAAAAGAAACTCCAAATCAACAGATCTCACTATCACAATGACCAAATTTTAGCTAACAGAAGATAGATCTTAGTGGACATTCTGCAGAAAAGATAAAGGATATTTATTGTATTATAACTGAGGGAAGGGTTCCCAATTCTTCAGAAAGTGATGAGGAAAAAAACTCATTAATAAAAAATGTACATTCAAAAGCTATCTATAAGAGACAGATGTAAAGTTAATTAATACAGATAGCTAGATCCTTCCATAGCACACACCTGAGGACTAGCATGATTTCATTTATTTATGTTAGTAATTCTCTTTACAGAGTTTCCAAAGATGAACAAATCATTAGCAATAGCCAGTTAGCAGACTACATCTTCAGTCCTTACTTGAGCAGAATATTGCAGCTGGTATGTGGCAGGGAGAGCAGAGGGGAAGAGACTGCTGAAATAGCTGGGTCACTTCACCTACGGCATGTTCACACTGAGGGCAGAAGTTACAAATGTGCAATCCATAATCTGATTAATACTAAGAAGTCTACAAAGAAGATGATGAGAGGGCAGAACTCCTTCAACTTAAGCACTTCTTTCCAACATAATGATGAGAGCTCCAGAATCCTCATTTTTCCCCTGTGTTTTTTTCTTATCCTCTTTAGCAAATATTTTTTTCAAATTTGTTTGTTGTTTATTTCTTTATATTTTTTTAGAGTCCTATTGCTGTTAGATGACAAAAATAAATTAGGTTTTCAATTGCACTTAATCAATCTTCTTAGCAACAAACCCAGACTAGGCAATTTTACTGAACAAATTTAGCATAAATGATATGAAGCTACCAAACAAAACACCCACAGAATATCAGTGAGTAGAACGGCTCCTGAGAAACACAAGAGGTTTGTTTTGTTTTGTTTTGTTTTTTAATGAAGATTCATACTGTTTTGTTTGGGTTTTTTTGTGTGTGTTTTTTTTTGTTTGGTTTTGGGGTTTTTTTTTGTTTTTCCTAATATCTTCTCCCAATATCCCATGAAGGAAAAAGTTATTAAAAGGTATCATTTTGGAAAATCCGCCTAAACATGTTCAAATCAATGTTTTCCTTACAGAACAAACCCTGGGGAGAGAATTACCAGGAATTACAGTATAGGTTGGTCTGATACTTGTTTTGTATGCTTGACTGCTTGTCAGTTGGCAGAAATCAATGGTTCTCTTTTTATACTGAGTTAGAGAAGGAAATGGGGGTCAAAACTTTTCCTTATGGGTAGTTGAAGTATAGGTTAAGTATTGTACATCTGTGACTCTAGTGTATCTCCTAAAAATACCATTTGCCATAGCATTGCAAAAATGTGCATTTATACATGCATTTACAGTTGATTAATTTACATAACATTTCTCTTACTGTATTTGTTGTAAAAGTTATTGTAGCTTATAATAAATAATTATTTTGGCTAAAAGAAAGTAAGTTATATTTAATTTTATTTAATGCTCTTCTTTTCTAGCATCATGATGACTATATTCAAAACCAGGGCAACCTGGCTTCCTTTCTCTAGAGTGCCTTTCTTTTGATCTCAGTAAGGATACAACAGACATGAAGAAATACTGCCTGTCTAGCAGGTTCAAAAAGTCCCAAAGTAGAATCTATATTGTGTAGTTCTTGTGGCATTTGGCCATAACCCACTGTGTTCATTGACAATACTAATTCAGTAAAGAATTTTTAAATTCTACTTTGTACCTCAAACTAAGGATACAAATGGGGTACTGAATTACTAGAATGATAAATTAAATTATTTTTAAAGACATATTAATTTTGGCACTAGTATTTGACAATAAGTAGTATTTTTACAGTACTTTCCTGTGACTTTTGCATAAAATAATCAGGTGACCGTGTTGTTAGCTATTTTAGCTATTCCTCCTCTTATATTTATGAATAACCTGATTTTAAATAGGCATTCATTTTGATATCAAAGCTGCAAAATCCATTTTGATTAGACACTTCTATGTCTGTCAGGTACTGTGATATAGCCAGATGCATTTCCCACTATGGTGTATTCACTGCAGTATGATCACAGCATCTGTATTACGTTGTTGGCTCACAGGCATTCTTCAGTATGGTATATATTTTGAAGATAATGATCTGTGTTCAACCACTGTTTTAAACATGCTACTCTGTATCCATTGCACTATATTGAATGTCAGGGAAACTACTTTTATGGAGTGAACATTTGTACATTTGTCAAGGATGGCTATGTTACAAAAAAAATCAGGAAAGCCTGTTGAAATCTGTGCTTGGGGATGAGGATATGGTCTTCACAGTGCCATAGGAGGTCATGTTCTGTTGCTGAAGTCGATTGCTCCAAAGTTTCTTACTCCATAAGAGAAAATAATGGTTTGGCAGTAGCAGTGAGAAAATGTGACCAGGAGAAATAATATATTCCCTTGGTTCTGTTTTAGTGCTAAAGTGGAAGGTGTGGATGGCAAGTGTAGGGAACTAAGTTCAAGTCGTATTCACTTTTTTGCCTCTGAAACATCAATGATTTCAGTGATTTATTAATGTTAAAGCCATAATTTAACCTTAAGTTATTAATATTTAGTTTCTTATAGTTTAATCTGCAGTTTTATCCACACAAGAATTGGTGATGCAATTGCCGCAATCACATTTCAATTTTTCTTTCTAGTTGTTTTGCCCTAATGCACTTTCTTATAATCACTTTTGTTACAAAGGTTTTTGCTTGGCAGTGACCAAGTTCTTTGAAAACTATGTGAACTCTTTTCACTGTAGTGTTCACTAATTATAATTAAAAAGAATTTTGGGAACATGGAGCATAGCCTGTTACTTAAAAAACATAATCAATCATTATCATCCTCCTGATATATGTTCTTGATTTGTTCTACTGAAATGAATGGAAGAACTGCTTAAGTTGCATTTTTAGTTTATACAGATGCAATGGAAGCAGTTTTGTATTTTTTTAGACCACCTATACCTGTACATATTTTAAGCAGTCTCTCTAAATTCCAGATGAAATTAATTCTGAGTCTAAATTGAGGAAATCCACTAAGTCCAATAAGAATAAAAAGGAAAACAGGATGAATAAATGTTAAACAGTAAAATTTGCCTTGGGTAAAGTATTTGTTTACATCCTCTGCTAGTTACCAAAGTTAAGTGTCTATTTCACTCTTTTTCCTGAAAAGTTTCCTGAAAAGAAATTCAAACATCTTGGACTCTCATTTGAAGACGGATTATAACTATTAGCTAGAACACCTCTTTTGTAAACAATTACCATTTTCCAGACTGTGTGTGAGTATACATATATATATATATATATGGTAAGTTTAAACCTCAAAATATAACTGTATTTTTAAAGATATATTTATGCTAGTAGATGTTATGCTAAACATAAATACAGTAATAGTGTCTTAATGTTTCTACTGTGGGGTATTTTGTTGTTTACCAAATCACACGCTAAAAGGTATTGAGAAGAATGTTTATTGACTTGCCTAGTCAACAATGATGGTTTGTTTTCCAATAATCAGGTGGGCTTCTACTTAAATTTTTTTTCTCTACTTTTGAAGTTACAAAGGACCCAGCCCTATGGACTTTAGTAAAGCTTGTAAGGAGCTCAGAAGGGATACAGTTCCAGAGGACATTGAAAGCGGCCATGTTGGAAGATCAGTTGAATACCTTCAGCAAATTGAGAAGGTATCAGTCTAAGTAGTTTAAGGATTAGAGAGTATTTTCCAGAATTTTTACAGATTTCAGTTTCATTTCTGGATACCATCTTTTGCCCTGAGTTTGAAAGAGCACCACAGCATTTTATTCACATAATGTTTATCCAATATTATGGTTGCATTTAAGAATATAGGTTATTCTGCTAAAATCATGAATGTTTGCGATGTTGCACAGATGTAAGAAAGAATAATAAAAGACAAAACCAAAACAACTGAGTAGTGTGGCCGTTGAACAAGAAGTGTCTACACATTTTTTGAAACTTTCCAACTATTGATGAACATATTTAAAATAAGCTAGTTGGATTTTTTGTTTTAAGATTCACATTTCTGTTATTGCTCTTACTTTTAAAAATTATAACATTCTTTTTCTTTTTACTATTATTAAACTTTTCAATCAATTTTATTTTAACTCTAAGAGCTGAGATTACACAATGCTCATGAGCTTTTTCACACAAATAAATTGAAATTCAGAAATTTAAAATTAAAAAAAATGTAACATATTTTGTTTCCAAGGCATTGTTCAGATTTTCTCAGATTGAGTTGACTTCATATGCAGGCTATGGATTTTATGTCAAGATACAGCATTTTTATGGTTTGTTTTGTGGGTTTTTTTTGTAATAGAGCTTTGGAGTATTGATCCATTTTATGTTTGTATTACCACATTAAAGGCATTATACTTAAATTTATTCTTCATTTGACTTTTTTATGACATGTAAAAAAAGAAAACCAAAACATGATAAACTTTCAGTAGTGTAGGATGTAAGCCTGCAATAAGGCAGTTTTCTTCTGTCTTCCTTTATTTTCGTGGTCATCACATTGTCTTTGAATAGGTTAAAGAAATACATTTGCTAATATTCATAGGATGTTTTTCCACTATCATTTGATCCAGACCAGCATAGAAAACTGTGTCCACCCATTTTTTACAGCTGGAATCACTTCAGGCTTCTTAAAACTTGAAATGATTTACCAACCATAATGATTGTCTCCAGAATTTTGTCAGATAAATCGTTCCCCAGGCTCTTTGATTCTTCACTGTAAGCTGATCCCGTTTAGAAATAGCTGAAGTCTTAGTCTGATTTATGTAACATTATTGGTGGTACGTGCCAACTCCTCTTCACATTTTACAGACCCGTCTTTGGCAAAATTGAGTGTTTGCAAAAATGTATTTGACAAAATCAGTTACAGTAAACATCATGATCTGGCAAAGAACTATCCTACCTTGAAAGGTTTAGAGCCTTCAGATAGATACAAATAAGATAAGAAAAACCAGACACATGTTAAATCATCCAACAGCAAAGGGGATACTTTATGGAAATGAACTCACAAGATAATAATTTGAATCTGACAAGGTGATAATTACAGTCCCTAGATAGACTCTTTCCACATCTGTATGCCTTTCAGTGAAGTTGGTTAGCATATTAACTACTGCTGAAGAATGCTAAAAAATATTCATGGGATGTTAAACTGCATATTGTTATTCATTTCAATTTGTATAATAAATGTAACAAAATGCAATGCATACAGTATTACACAAGAGGTACTAATCTCTATTATAGACTTATTTTAACGCACACTGGTGCTATACTAGGTTCTCAGATGCCAGTTTTATCCAGAGAAATTAAAAAGATTTCATATTAATTAGTCTTTCTGGCAAGAACAAGAAGATGATAAATTTATTTTGAGTGTGAAATACTGAGGCCAAGACTTTTTCAGTGCAGTAGCCGGAACCATTTTGTATTGTAGTTACTGAATAATTACTATCAAGAGGTACTTTTACTGGAAATACTTTATAGCAACTGTTTTTGTGGAAAAGCTTTGAAGCTTGTATCTGTAATAAGAGGGTTTTTGTTAACTGCTGATAGCTTTTTGGACCAGCTTAAACATATAGCCCAAAAGCTTATTGCTGGGTTCTTGAAAAGCCAGTACTTTCTCCCTTTGGAACTAGTGTGTCAATGGGAAGGCATTCATATACTTGTCCAAATTACACTATTTTTTCAGAAAAATAAAAATGAGTAGCAGCTTTCAAAGTAAACATGACACCTCTATGTTCCCTACCAGATTCAGGTGCTATTTACATTTTAGTTTCTGCTAAGTATACATTTTTTAAGTAACTCTTCTGCTTGCCCACACTTACTTGGAGTTGTGTCATGGAGTGGTCTCAGGGTGCTGAAACTGGATCCACTGTAGGTGAAAAGAAGAGGAATGCGTGTTGTGGAGCTCATCTGGTGCACTCAAGCTGCAGATGGGCATTTGGACCCTTGGGACCAGATAAGGGCTACTCTGAAGTAAAAAAACTCCACATTACCTATGCTGTGGTCATCAGGTCTTTGGCAGCAAGTTCTCTGCTCTGAAAATTCACTTCTAATGGTTCACATTTGTTGTTTCTCTAGACATAGTCTCAGTGTGATAGATAAGAAAGAACATGCACACTAAAAGACCACTACCAGAAGCACTGTGGGAGCCTTCAAGTTTGGAGAATGACTGGCAACACCACCTGGAGAGAGATGGAAACTTGCCACTTAGGGTAAAGGTTCAGTATAAAGAACTCAAAACACTGGGAGAGCAAAGGATTATTGAGTCTGTCATAAGAGTGTGTCAATGGAGTGAAAGACATAAAGAACACTGAGATATGAAAGTGCCGTAAATGCCTATATGATCATGAGGGATGGGTTGTTTTGGGGGGGTTCTTTTTGGTTTTGGTTTTGTTTTGGTTTTGGTTTTTTTTAATATTCTGTGTCCCTAAGTGAAGGGAAGCTTTGACATATCTTTTCTCTTAAGTTGACATTAGTCTGTCATCTTATTCAGTAGCAACATAATTATCATATAGTCAAGGATTTATGAATAATTTTGCAATGGTACATATTTTTGTTAGCATCTAATGCTGTAACTTAGCACATGGTATTCATATTCTGTGTGGTGATTTCCATGCATCATAATTTTCTCATTTAACTGTGCCAAAACTTATCTGCGACTTGTGGTATTTCTTCCTGACATTTTTATTCTTCTTTTCCAGCCTTCATATCACCACATTGCTATCTGTAAATAAAATGGATGTGACAAACAGAAAAAAGGGCATTTTTTTTAATGTGATAGATTTTCCCCTATTTCTCTTTTCCTTTTTGCTCCAATCCTTCATTTAAAATAAACCAACATGAAACATCAAATTCTGTAGCACACTAAATCAGTAGTCGGTGAAGTACTAAATGTCATTTAGGCTTGGGTTTGATACAATTTCAAAAAGCATACTTTATGTACATCCTGATTTTACAGATTTAATTCCATGCTGGCTAAGAACAGACTTGAAATCTCCATGACTGAGAAAATATCAATCATCTGATATTTTTTCCTAGGTTTTTTTTTTCTTTTTTTCCTGGTTAGCTGTTATACAATTGTCACGACAAGAGAAGTCACCATAAAGATGCAGGTTATAAAGGGTTAAAATTTACAGGAAATAAACATTTTCTATTACATTAGCATCATAAAATATGCATTCATACATGTATTCATATGTTCATATTTTATGGAAAATATATGTGCATCAATTCTTGCCATCAGTAGAAGAACTTTAGTACTGTATGTTAACCAACTCAGAATTAAGTTAATATACGTAACCCTTCTGCATTAAATTTCCTTGGTTTTGGTTACAAAAACGGGAAAAGGGGAGCAAGGTTTCCTGCTTTATCTGAATTCAGTAATCAATCACCACTCTACTTCCTAACCCCTAAACTATATTACATATTGTATTTCCAGCTGCTTTTGACCTAGCTGTGAGCAGCTGAATTGTCTCTAATGCAGAGTCCTCTTGGTGACAGAATATGCTGTTTTTTTAGCTATACAGTTCTTCTTTAAAATAGGGGGGAGAGGGGAGGCACCATATCCTGTTTTTTTAAATCATGTTACCATCATACAATACTGAATACAAAGGCATAAGCATCAGGGAAAAAATATTAATGACAGAAAATGCATTTGCTTGAAATCCAGAGAAAATTAACTGGTTGTCAGAGATTTTTTTTTTTTAGTTCTATATTAACAGTAAATAAGAGAGAAAAATAATTTTTGTTAATACCACAAAGCAGAGAATTTAACTTCCTGATGCTAAAAAATGAATAAACTAGGATCACTGGAACAGTGACCTACATGGTAGGTCCCACAGGTGAAAAATGTTGCCTTTTGAAACACACACACATATATGCATTGCTGCTTTTTAGTGTTAGATGTCATGCAGACTATCATCTGGTAGAGTGTGACAAATTTGTCATCTCTAGTTTTGTTGTTGTTTCTACTGTTTTAATGGGAGAACTATCATTAAAATTACAAAGCTTTTATTTACCTTGTTTCAAAACTTATACAATACTGACATGCAAGAGATTTCATTCAAATTTAAAATATTTTCCCATATATTAACCTCTTCAAGGAAGGCAAAAACAACTCATTAGGCTTGCATCTGTGAAAAAAAAAATGAGTAAAACAGAAAAAAAATATTAAAGGAAGATAGGGATAACTTAAAAATATCCTTTACAGAAAGCACCCTTAGGCCACACACTTTCAAGCAGATTTAGTTTAGGACTTTCTTGATTCATCTAACATTTTGAATGGTTCTCAATATATACTTTTGGGCTTGCATTTTTGTTTGGGCATAGCAGATGGTTAAATGTGGCCTTAAAATTACAGAGGTAAAAATAGACCACAAACTTTTAGCACCGTTTCTTGCAACCAGGAATTCTTGTTTGATAGTTTAGGGAAACTATCGCATAAAAATAAATGCATTTAAAGTCCAGCTAATGGTGGGAAAGATGATAAGACCCAGGTCTAAAAGCAAAGGCTTGTCTGAGTTGTCTTAGTGGCCATTAATTACTGTATCCTTCAATTAGATCTCACAAATAAGTGAAAGTAACTAATATTTTCCTTAATCTGAACCTCAGTTTGTAATGTTTGCAGTGCTGCTTGACAGACACATTTAGATTAATGGGTTCAACAATAAAGGTCAGTATTAAGCCTGAGGGTATACTGAAAATCCTGACAGTAAAGTTTGCCAGGTGTGATTTCTGGAAATGGCCTGCTATCACTTACTGACCAGTAGCCCATAGATAACAGGAACAGTAAGTCTTTCACCACACAATCCAGTTGATTTGATAAGAAAATTGGCATTCCATCCCTTCCAGACAGCACAATGTGCTCAGTGATTTCTGGGCATATTTTGAAAATGTATGTGACTGCTCTTACTTATAGAGAGATCTGTGTGTATGTGCATCTGTGTGTGTGTGTGTTTATGTGTGTCTGTCTGTCTCCCCATCTTTTTTTCCCAGCAGGCCATCTCAATAGTCTCAGTGGGACTATTGTTGTTCTGAAGCATTCATTCGGCAGAAATGAAACAGCTTTCATCTATCCTTTGAGGGTTTGACTTAAAACAAGGAGTGGGGGAAGAAGCTTGACTGTACAACCAGTGGTATTCTGAGGAAGAGAAAAATAGGTGTGGAAAGAAGCAAAAACTTGGGATTCTTTTAGAGTAAAAGTAGAAAGAGTATAAGCTGTATAATTATGTTTTAGGAAACATTTCCACCAAAAGAACAGAAACAATTCTATGTTATTTATCTACTTTTTTTTTCTTCTGTAAAAACAAACTCATATTTTTTCTCAATTTATTTTCCTCTTCTGACTTATTTTCACCATTGTTCGTCTGTAACACAGTTTACTCAAAGAACTGGCTTTGAGTAGAAGGTGGCAGTATTTCAGGTTGCCCTGAGGGAAAAAATCAGAAACCAGCAGAGTACAGTAATAGCATGCAGAGCACTTCTGGCTGCTCTGAACATATCTAGGACTTAAAGAGCAGAATTCAGAAGTAGGGAACCATTGGTGAGAAAAGCAGTTGGATGTAGTCAACTTGAGCTTCAAAGATAAATCATTCAAGAGCAAGGTCATTACAGTCATGCTGTGAATCTGGGGCCTCCCAGCTCCTCCTTCACCACCCCCCAGGAAGATTTCAAGAGATTAGAAGTTACAGAAGGATGAGAAGACAAAAGCCATCCATTCAGCGAAGCTCTGTGCAAGCCGGATGCAGACACATTGTCTTTTTCTTCACAGTTCCAAGATACCAGCCCTGATGTCTGCATTTACCTCCTCTAAGTCTTGTCAGGGACTGATCACTTTCAGCTGCAGCATCCAGGAAATCATTCATTTCTAGTGATGAAAAGGTTTGCTTTCTTCGGTAATCACCTAGGCATGCTCAACTCCTTGCTTCTGCATTCATGTGAATATTAACTCACCTGGGAAGCTTTTCTCTGGAGTTGGTTGTGTATTGTAATTAAAGACTGTGTTAAGAGAGAGCCAGTATTGTATCTACAGTGCTGAATGAAGGTAGTCATCAGGAATATGTACATAGAAAATGAAAAGAGATGTGTTAAGATTAAAACTGCATTCAGCTAGCAGCAAGCAATCCACTTCAAAGCACTAAGTTTTAACAGCCAAAGGCAAAAAATAATGGGAGAGGGCTGTAAATCAGGACCCTGCTTTGTAAAACTCACTCCAGCCTGAAGGGAAATAACCCTTGTATTAGTTTCTGAAAATGGGATAAAGCTAGCCTTCTTTAGCTGAGGTGAGGAAAAGTTTTGTAAATGACAATAAACATAATATGTTGGCAAGTATTTGCCAATTAATTAATTTGCATATATAATCCTTACCATATACATTTAAAACCTTGCACGGAATTTGCCAATGTTAAATTACTGCAAAACAATAAGAAATTACAAGCCTCTGAGCAGTCAGCTTTCCCTCAGAAGTCACTGGACAGTGCTTCCTGTAGATGACAATCAAGCCTTACAAAAACAGATAAAGAATCTTACCAACTGAGTTTTATAGCATGTAGAGATAATAAATCACTGAATATTAGTGACTCTGAGATTTTTTCCTCACATATTTGTCACTGACAATGCTGATTTGCCGAAACTATTTTTCATTACTTTGGTCAATTCCAAACATTAGGGAAATAAGCTTTGAATCAGAATGCCTTATTTTGACATTTTTACTGAAAATGTCAAATTTTATAGTTCAAAACTGTTTTCTTTGAAAATTAAGCTAATTGTAGCTGTAAAAGATTGACACTTGTTAAATCTTACTTTTTAAGCTTTTTGTTTTAAAGCTTTTATTTTCCTGAATCTTAATATGTTTTTCTGAAGTCTGGTTTGAGAAAGTTCTCACTATCTTAAGCATGGTCAGGGAGGTTAAAAATAATTCATCTCATTCTCCAAGACATCATAACTCTAACCTATTTTAATATTTGTATATAATAGCTGAGTAAGATCAGGTCCCAGATAATAAAGTAGACAACTCAGGTAATATCTATTACAGTAGTAGATTGGAGTCCCCTTTTTACTTCATTCATTTAAGTCCTATGGAAAGAGCAATCAAAGTATTGCTTACATAAAGCAATATGGTATCTGATTCATCATGATGTAAAATATGCAAGCCTTCAAACACATTCATGAACCCTCACCTAGCTGAACAATAATAGACTAGCTGTACAAAAACTGTGTAAATATAATTGATTTCTTTGGTTCATATCCTAAGGTTTCATTCAATTTTGTTCATTTGTTATTGAAACAACCTCTTATTGAATGAGAAAACATTTTATCATAGTCAAAAACTAAACTGGCACCTAGGAATTTGACCTGCCTGTAGTACTGTACGTGATGCATTTCTCCATGCAGTGCCTGAAGAATTTTAATAACCAATGCTGACAAGAGTACTATGAAACCCAAATAGCCTGACCAAAACCTGATCATGGTTATGTGTCTGAAAATAATGCTTATTGACTTCTTTTTCTGTTTGCCAAAGAATCTCTATTTGCTTCCAAAAATATAGCTGTTTTCTATGATGGATAAGTTCACTAGCTTTTAAGCTCATTCACATCCATTAGTTCTGCCTTTTTCCCCTCTGTGTTTGAAAATCAGGAGCTGTCAGACTGAAGTGTTCTTACCAGACACAAATAGGGTCTCCAGGGGTGGCAGAAACCATTCTGAATTGGTAAGAAATAGATTGTAAAGTGTTGCTTGTTGACACTGGTCACTCCACTAGCTTTACAGAAAATGTTGAGAGAGGCAAGGCACCTACATAAACACTGTTTTTAATGTGTCTTATTTTTTTTTTCTGACAAAACAATAGTACATTCAGTATGTTTCAAGCAAAATTAGTGATAAAACAATGAATTTTATATCTTGATCCTTTATAGAACCAGAAATATTCCAGATGGTTTCTGCTGTCAGACCTGAACTGAAGCTCATTAAGGCCAGCAAGACTTATCTTTTTTACTTTAATGAGCTTCAGGTCATAGCCAGTGTGTGAGCAACAGTCATCCATATGCTCTTTAAATTTGCAGAATGCATGAACCCATGTTACTGAGCCAAGATCAGTCTGGTTCTGCCAAAGCTGGTGGGAGTTGTGAAGTCTACTGGACCAGAATTTCCAACTTTATCTCTGGGTATAAGAACAGGGTTTTCAAGGAAGCAGAGATTTGGAAGAAATAAAAATTGAAGCTGTAGCAGAATCACTGTTTATTTAACTCTCTTATGGTGACTGACCCCACAGTATTTTTTTATTTCCATAGGTTTTCTATGTATAACGAAAGACTACTAACATGTAGGAGTATGCATAGTTTATTTAGACTTTTTTTATTAGACATGGATTGAAAAGTGACCCATTAAAAATATTTCCTTATGCCTTTGAAGCATTTTAGTGAGGTGTTTGTTTTGTTTTGGGTTGGTGTGTGCATGTGTATTGGTTTGTTTTGGTTTCGTTCTGAGGTGTTTTTTTTTGTTTTGGGAATTTTTGGGGGCATGTTTTGTTTTAAAATGCTAAAATATGTGTTATTGGTGAGATTACGGCAATGTGAGAAATTACAATAAAAAGTGTCAAAACCTTTATTTTATAATAAAGGTACATCTTGCGATTAAGAATTATTTTCTGTTTTCTATTTTCTCTTTACCACATAGATATTGAGTGGTGATAATGAAGAAGTCCTGAGAAGTAAGTAGTTCATGAAATGTAAAAAGTGTGCCCACTGCCTTATGTATTCCAACAATCTGCTTTATTCCCACCCCATCCCCTGCCCACACAGCTATCTGAGTTGCACTCTGAAAGGTCAGCTGCTTGTTTCACATGTTTCCCAGGCTCAGCTGCTTTGTCTCAGTGGTGACCTGGGGGAAACAGTGACTGTGGAGTTGTAGGCTGATGGCCAAAAGAGATTTCCAGATACTGTTGTGCCATTGGTGATCTCCAATGCTAATTGACCTGCTGATTCCTGATGCTGTACTTGGTGGTTACCTGCAGGAGACAGCAGACCTGACTGGAGTGAAACTGAAAGATTAGGGGACAGTAAATGCTGCAGGAATTTCTGTTTATTGTTAACTGGTTGGTGGATCATAAATAGTGTTTGGAAGCAATCACTTGGGTAATATACAGATATTCAGAAGATAAAAATATATGTCAAGGGCTGACTTTTGTATGCAGCAAATTAATGTTGAAGGCTGCTATGAGGAAGGGGTAGTCTGACTTTGTCCCATGAATATTTGTAAACTGAATTTTAAACCACATAACTGTGATCAGTTAGTACTTGACATACACTAGCGGCCATCATTTTTACTGATGCTGTCTTCTTTGCTATCATCATTATCATTGTCGTTATTTTATAAAATGGAATCGTTGCTTTCTGCCAAGAGGGTTGGAAGGCCAGGTCCCAGAGGCTGAATGTGATCATATTTTTATTCTTCAATATGTGTGTGTGGTGAGAAAGAAAAGGAAGCAAAAGTCAGGTTAAAAGAAAAAAAATCGTATTATTGGATATATTTTTGTCGTGGTTTTAACATCAGCTGGCAACTAAGCACCACACATCCCTTTGTTCCTTTGTCCCATGGTGGGATGAGGAAAGAATTGGAAGAGCAAACGTGAGAAGCCTACCTCATGGGTTGAGATAAAAACAGTTTTATAAGTAAAGCAAAAAAACACATGCACAAGCAAAGCAAAATAAGGCATTCATTCACCACTTCCTATTGACAGGCCATCTCCAGGACAGCAGGGCTCCATCACACATTGTAGTTACTGGGGAAGACAAAGACCATCACTCTGAATGTCCCCTCTTCCTTCTTCTTTCCCCAGATTTATATGCTAAGCACCACACTGTATGGTATGGAATATTCCTTGGTGATATTCAGTTGGGGTCAGTTGTGCCAGTTGTGTCCCTTCCCAGCCTTCTGTGCACACACAGCCTGCTCGCTGGTGGGGCAATGTGGGAAGTAGAAAAGGCCTTGACTCTGCACAAGTCCTCATAAGGCTTATTCTTGGTCACATGATAAAACAAATTTCATAACTCTGAATGTTCCCTTCTCCTCCTCTTCCCCCAGCTTTTACTTCTGAGTATGATGTCATATGGTGTGGAATATTCCTTGTGTCAGCTGGGGTCATCTGTCCTGGTTGTGTCTCTTCCCAGCATCTTGTGAACCTGCTTGCTGGTGGGGTGTGCAAACATTGGTCAACAACGGTTAAAACATCCCTGTGTTATTAACGCTGGTTTCATCACAAATCCAAAACATAGTCTCATAGTAGCATACTAGTTACTATGAAAAAAAACCTAACAACCCCAGCAAAAAACATAATAATTGTGCTTTTTTTAAAGTGTCATCTCAGCATTTGGCACAATTCAGAAGAAAGACTTCAGAACAGATGGATTTCTGAGTCAGTTGCAGGATGAAAAGTTCTGTAGTATGCTCCTACATAACAATTTATCATGAAAAACACACTGAGATTTAAGAAGTATCTGAAGAAATATGAAGATCACTCATATAATGATTAAAATTACAATAAATATATTTTTAATAGCCACATGGTATTTTAGATAACAATGATTTTCTAAAATCTTAATGTTAATACATGTTTAGGAGTTTTAATATAAGGCATTATTGAACAGCTTACACTAATTTTTATTTGTATTGGCTTAAATTTATTACATGAAGTGGTGCATTATTGTAAGAGTATAGTCACTTTTCCTGGCACTGTTTCTCACCTACATCTGATTTTGTTGTTTTATTGTTATTATTGAACTAGAAGGTTAACAAAGTACCAGGAAATTAAAAAAACCTCTTGACATATTTATTAGGTAATAAACATCTTTAGGGAGTGATTATACAACACTGAACAGTAAATTTCTTGTAAAATCCTCATTCTTCTACTGAATTCTAGGAACGCACTTGGTCTAAAGAGATAGTAAGTTAGAACTCACATGTGACATCAATTCACTATAGCCATGTAAACTATAATTTGTCATATATTTTTACTAATTAAAAAAGTGTTGCTCTATCTTCATTTGAAATTAATCTCCTATTTCTCATCCTGTTTCAGAATAGAAAGTTCTGTTTTCAGGACTTTTACTGATAGATACATTTCGTAAGGTCAGAAGCAGGGGCACCTTAGTACCTACTGAAGGGTTGCTATAAAATATATATTGTTTTCCATATCCATCTTTTTCATCTGCTGTCCAGGGCCAAAATTTGTTTTGCATCTCTGAGTGAGGAAAAGCTACATTGATTAGTTTGAAAACCATTTCATAGAATCATAGAATCATAGAATAGTTAGGATTGGAAAGGACCTCAAGATCATCTAGTTCCAGCACGCCTGCCATGGGCAGGGACACCCCACACTAAACCATATCACCCAAGGCTTCATCCAACCTGGTGTTGAACACTGCCAGGGATGGAGGATTCACTACCTCCCTGGGCAACCCATTCCAGTACCTCACCACCCTCACAGTAAAGAATTTCTTCCTTATATCCAGTCTAAACCTCTGCTGTTTAAGTTTCAACCTGTTACCCCTTCTCCTATCACTACAATCCCAAATGAAGAGTCCCTCCCCAGCATCCCTGTAGGCCCCTTTCAGATCCTGGAAGGCTGCTATGAGGTCTCCATGCAGCCTTCTCTTCTCCAGGCTGAACAGCCCCAACTTTCTCAGCCTCTCTTCATACGGGAGGTGCTCCACTCCTCTGATCATCCCGTGGCCTGCTCTGGACGTGTTCTAACAGTTCCATGTCCTTTGATGTTGAGGACACCAGAAATGCACACAATACTCCAAGTGAGGTCTGATGAGAGCAGAGTAGAGGGGCAGGATGACCTCCTTCGACCTGCTGGTCACGCTCTTTTTGATGCAGCCCAGGATATGGTTGGCTTTCTGGGCTGTGAGTGCACACTGAAGCTGGCTCATGTTCATTTTCTCATTGACTAACACTCCCAAGTCCTTCTCCGCAGTACTACCATGAATTTGCTTTTTCCCAACCTGTAGCTGTGCCTGGAATTTCTCCAACCCAGGTGTAGGACCTTGCACTTGGCATGGTTAAACTTCATGAGGTTGGCATCAGCCCACCTCACAAGTGTGTCAAGGTCCCTCTGGATGGCATTCCTTCCCTCTAGCGTATCAACAGAACCACACAGCTTGGTGGCATCAGCAAACTTGCTGAGGGCACACTCAATTCCATTGTCCAGGTCAGCGACAAATATATTAAACAAGACTGGTCCCAACACCAATCCCTGAGGGACACCACTCATTACTGGTCTCCTGCTGGACATTGAACCGTTGACCACAACTCTTTGAGTGCGACCATCCAGCCAGTTCTTTATCCACCGAGTGATCCACCTATCAAAGCAAGACAACTCAGAGAGAAGTTAAATGGGGCCAACATATATGCGGGCAACCTGTTAACTATGACAGGGGTCCAGGAGCATGTCATGAAACCACTCCACCTTGACAAGCCCCTGCTGCTCAGAATAACAGGGTATCACAGGAGGAGAAGAAATAGAACGACCAGCTCACGTAACAATGATACTTTTGTGCATCTTTCTAGCCTGTTTTGGAAGGTGACTGGTTCGATAGTGTTGAAGTTCTGCATGTGTCTCTCATGGAAAGTGAGAGGCTGGAGACAAAGCATATGACACTGCCTGGCCATTATCAGATCTGTTATGACTACCCTACTTCAGGACATCCATCTAATCCTCAGAGAACTTGACACCATGGGAAGTATGTTATGCCTTCTGTGCTTAAGTTAAAAACATATTGAAGGATTTATTTTGCTCTTACAGAAAGCTTGGATTAACCTGTGTTGTGGATAAAAGATGCAGAACATAATTCTGAAGTCTCAGGTTAGAAATAAAAAGAGTTCTGGAAGTATTCTTATGTATAATGTCTGTATTGCTACTTTCCCAACTTCATTAATTTTCTTGCTCTTGCATATTTATTCATGATCACCACTGACTATTACCTTGTTTCCATAGTGAAAGTGTTAGGATGGTCATCACATGGACAAATAGGAAATATATGACATAATGGCCAAATGTAGATAAAAACCATGACTAATACTAGGGAAACAGTGAATAGGCAAGCAGAGTGAACTGTAAAATTATCATCATGGTGTTTTGATTCAGGCAAAGAGCCAAAGGGAGAGGAAGTGTTCATGAAGAAATATCTGCACAGAAATATCCATGTGCTAGTCAAATGCATTAACTACATGGGTATTAAATTTTAATTTTTCCTCAGAAAACATAGACCATTGAGTTAAATATTGCTCTGATTTGCACCCTGGGTCACCCCACTGACATATAAGGAAAAGCAGAAAAAAAATACATCTTTCATATGGTTAATTAACATGTTAGTGTTCAAAGTTCCAGAAGTGAATTTATAGCTCACATATGAACACCAGATCTATAGGTTTTTGCTGTAGTTTCCCCTTGTGTAACAGGATGTAAGAGAGTATATAGGTATTATAGATTCTTTTGATGGAGATATCAAAATTCTTGAGTGTGTTGGTTGGTAAAAGCAATAATTTATCACATTAATGAATTACAAATTTACATAATTGATTTTGTTTGAATCACCAGAAATAAGACTGCAATGGTCACCAACATAAAAATCAAGCATTTACAATTGTGTTAACAGCATTAACTCTTTTGAAAGAGTAAATAATCCTGAATACTGACTACCTCCCCTATTCAATCAACAACACGAATTAGTACCAGTAACTTTATCATTACTTGGTACATCCTCCTTTTATTGCCCAGGGGAGCTTTTTTTTCAACTGAGGTGGTTCTGTATTTATTCTTGAAAACTTCGAAATGTCAAAATATTTATATAGGAGATCCAATTGAGTAATTTATTAAATTATGTATTAAACTGGTGTTATAATTCAGATGGGAATTACTAGAATGTGGACTATTCTGCATTAGATGAGAGCCTTCTTTTCTCTTGTAGAAGGAGGTTTGGGTCTCCTTAACAGAATTGTGTTTTCAACACTTGAAAGCTTCTCTATATTAGACACAATATTTTCTTCTAAGTCTGGAGTAATGGCTTTAAACTGAAAGAAGATAGATTTAGATTAGCTATAATAAAAAAAAAATCCTTATTATGAGGGTGTTGAGACACTGGAACAGGTTGCCCAGAACAGCTGTGGATGCCCCATCCCTGGAAGTGCTCAAAGCTGGGTTGGATAGGGATTTGAGCAACTTGGTCTAGGGGAAGGTGTTCCTGCCCATGGCAGGGAGGTTGGAACTGATCCAAACCATTCTATGATTCTCTGAATCTGACTATCATGTGGAAGTATTGTCTGAGGTATATTTTACTCATGTTCAGGGAAACAAACACAATAACCCTCTTGTTATAATTTGTTCCTCAGAAAAGCCACTAATTTGTAGATCTTAACTTAGAAAAGCACAAGGAATATCTCTATCAAAGATAAAAGAAAGTATATTGTATCATTCTGTGACTGTATTCTACCAGGATAACAATTTTGCATGATACATGACAGATACAGTATGATTTAAAGAAAAACATTTATAGGTCTTCAACTAATAAAACTTCTCTTTATGAAACTGTATCAGAAACAAGGCTACAATGATGTCTATGACACCTAATGGACAAGTACAATCAATTTTTTTTCTTCTTTATGTAAAAAAATATATATATCTATATATAAAATTATATAGATATATAAAATATATATTTTTATGGGTTCTAAGAGTTAGCAAGCTGCCTCTGAATGCAGATTTGGTACATTCAGAAACAACACTCTGTCTTGAAGTAGAGTTTCTAGCATGATCAGATAGTTACTAAGAAAAGAAAGGGAAATAGATATAGAGCATTAGATCTTGCAGCATTAGTGGTTTTTGATAACTAATTTACTGGCTAGGTTTGGCTTTAAGGCACGTATGAGTTGGCGAAATGTACTACAGGACTCCAGGGGTGAGATAGATGGTGTATATTTTCTGATGTGCAGGCTGCATGTGTATGCATCTGAGAATCTCACTTTGCCTGATTGACAATTCACAGCTTAACACTTGGTTCTTTGTAACTTGTTTATCCAAGTGCATGATACATTCTTGCACAGAATGACTTTTTTGAGGAATAAATTACGATAGTCTAAGCCTATAATTTTATTTCAGTAACAGGCCTTCCAGGACTGGAATATTTGTTCTTACTTGACTTTGCCTTTCCCTTGCTAAACTGCTTCACTCAGAATATGCACACGCACTAGCCTCCCAGTTTAACAAAGTGTGCTCATTGTCCTGTATTGTAATCCAAAAGGTCAGGGCATTGAACCATTAAGTATTCAATTTATTCATGTAGGTACATTACATGTGTTTCAGTGTTTTCTTAAATGATTTGACATTAGCAAAAGAACATGGAGGCAAAAGAAACTGTGTAGAAGAACTAGGCCTTAGGCAATATACAACAAGAAATCTTACAATGTATTAAACACAGATATAATATGCACATTGTTGAAAAATGAAACCAAACCTACCTTCATTACAGGAGTATTAGTTAGAAGTTGACTGCTCATGCAATTTGCTGTACATTAACTTACAAATTCTATTAAACTTCCTGATAAAAACTCTTTCAAATGAAGTCATTGATGTCAAACCAACATCTATGTATATATTCAGTATAGGAATATATTAATTTTCCATGTGTGGTGCTGTAGCACTCTGATTCTGAGAGCTCTGGCTAGAATTTTGGCTGACACATTTTCCTTTTGTTTTTTTTCAAGTTGACTTTGCTTTAGCTGTTTACTCTCTTACTGTGTCTGCTTTTCATAAACACTGAAAAATCAAAATTTATTCGCCCAAATATCTATTGTCTATATAAATGTTTGGCCAATTCTGTAATTATAGCTGTTAGTATTCATTACAGACCTTCTTTTACTTTTCCCTCAAGGTTTAAATTTCACTGCAAAATAAAGGCTATTTTTAGAAAATATCAGGATATATTGCACAAGAATACTAAAATGAATTTGAAGAAATTATTAGTTATAAATTACTTGTGCAGATCTTGTGAAAAACATCTATCTCGCATCATTTTGCTTTTCAGGATTCTGCTGGCATGAAGACTACAAAGAGATAAACTAACATTTTTCATATTAGTGGACACCTTCCAAAAGAATATAATTTTGCAATTAGAAAGACACACTGTAAATTACTGTTCGCAGTATTTGCTGATTTGAGAATTTAGCAAAGCAGAATTTTATAAACGATTACATCGGTTGGCAAGGGACAGTACTGACTTACAGCGATTGAATGTAAGGGAGACGATAATTTAGAGGCAAATTTTGCCAACCTACTTGTATTGACCACTTTTTTTCTCTGAAGCTACCCTAGTGAGATCAATAGGATTACTGGAACAGTAATGGGCTACTTACTGTGAGAAACCCTGGCAGAATCTGCCCTTTAATGTGTCTTACTGGCCAAAACCCTTTTTTTTAAAAAAAATATTTTTTTTTCTGTCTCTAGACATTAAACAGCTTTATTGTTGTTTCAAGTTTACAACTTGAAAGTTTATACACTTATTTCAAAGAGTAAATATCAAATTTATCAGGTTTGCTTATTTGTTTCGAAAATGTGTTCTGCCATTCTGCAGCTAGATTTATTATAAGCTTTTTTTTTCAGATATAATAAAATACCTGTACATTCTTTTCTGTATTTTTTCCCATAAGTATATTGGTTTTGCAGCTCACTGTAGCTTTTCCCTCTTAAAAGGATAAGACTTCTTCCTCTCTTTGTGAAACAAGAAAAATATCATCTATGTTTGCTCTTACTTACTCTTGAATCACTGAAAGCAATACAAAATTTGGAATTGATTCCAGTTACAGTAAGAGACTTGACCCTGACATGCTGAGCCCTCTTATGGATGGTGTAGCCCTTTAGTGGTTCTTGACATATGCCTGTATCAGTCCTGAAATATATAACATTTGCAAAAGGTGAGTCACTTCAGTATTTTTTCTCTTCAAACAGTAGTGGTGACTTTTTGCAACTATTTGAGAGGAACAAGGGACAAGGGTGGGAATAATTATTAAATTATTCGCTGGAGAATAAATTCCTTTTTGAAGCTTATATCTTTTTCCTTTTGTGCATTAGTTGCTGCTGCTGCTGCCATACACTTTTCTTTGTTGCAACTTTTTTTTTTCCTTCTTCCATCTGCAAGAACATGATTGGTTGGCTCCATGTTCTCATGCTATTGTTCAAGATGTTTCTATGGTGAGTGATTTAATTTCACTAGATTTGTGGCTTTCTCCTGCTGTGCCTGTATAATGGCATTGATGCAGATTGTTGAAAGGGAGAGTCCAAGCCAGGTGGAGTTAATTAAGATGAGGTAGGTACTCCCAGTCCTTCCCGCATGCAAAAGAGTATAAAGCAAACCTGGCAGCTGATGATATAACAAATGTAAATATATTTTTGATGACAGATTATGTCATTTTAAAAAATAGTGAAAGCAACTGAAAACTAAAGCAATGTACTGTCTGCTTAAATTGCAATCTCCACTAAGGAAGAAAGAATTTCTGTGAACAGTAACAGTCATGGGGGTTGAGAAAAAATCTTGCTTGAGTGTTAAAATTAGAGGACTTGATACACACGCAAGAAAAACACAAGACCCCCTCTGCTCTTCCCTGCGAGGGTCCATGTTACACTCACGCATGGTTGATACACTGAAGTTGGAAATTCCTCTAACTCTGACATGCTAATAATGTTACTGAACTTGAGTAGGGACAAAAGAAAGCAGATGAAGCCCCGTTTCTTGAGGAAAGACATGAGGCGTTAAAGATTTTCCTGAAGACTGACAAAATTTACAAGCTGCAGAAACATAGACATTTTAAAAATGTATTTACAGTGATGAAGTGACATGAAGCAACACAATGCGAAAGGTAAATATAACAAAATCTCATACAACTTTAATTGCATAGATGGGGAGAGTGGTTTTCTTAAATTTGTGTATGTTATAAAATTAGTCTGAATACAACAAAATACATGGGGTACAGTCATAGATGAGAACAAGCAGAAACTTGTAAATCTGTGATAAATGTTGGAGCTCAGTGGGGAAAGAAATGGTGTGGATCTGGAACTTGATGGATGGGGAGGCAATGAAAGGACAAAACCAGGAAAGAGCTAATGGCCACAGCATGCTTTTCTTCTTGATGAACTAATTTCCCAGTGGAATGTGTTTTGCTGAAGGAATATGTTTGGTATGAAAATGAAATGGAAGCATAAGCAGTGTATCTAAGGTATTTTATCTAATCTCTCCATTTATTTTAAATACATAAGAACAGAATCTCAGCACTAGGAGTCTTTTATAAAGCAAAGATGTCTGAGGGCTGAAATTATCCACTCCTCTCTGCTTACAGCATCTGAACATATCAGGTTTTTCCCTTGTCCTATTCTCCAAGGGAATATTATTGGGTCACTCAGAGGTGACTGCACAAATGCAAATGAAAAGAGATGGGTCGTCTTCACTTTCTCTTTTAAGATGCTGTGGTCCAGAACTTGTTCTAATTTTTAATAGAAAGGAATTCCCTGTCTGGAAAGCAGACAAAGGCAGTTGCCAGGATCCTAACCCTGGTCTCTGTCTGTCACAGTTACTAAAAGACTACAGCTGCCACACTGGGTCAAAGTAAGTAGCAGGTATAAAGGAGTTTTGGCCCAGTCTTTTCAAGACTTGGAAGAATAGGGCCAACATTTTGAGTTAGAGTGGGTATGATGCCACCCAGGTAGAGAGAGCAACAGAGAGATCATCAGAATGATGCATTCTGTCTATGCTGCTGAATGTGCACTGAATAACATGATTATAGCCAAATATTTCTCATATCTGAATTCGTCTTAAGAGGAAAGATAAGAGAGGGAACACAACATTATGTTTCCTGAGTATTTGATTAGATAGCAGAGTACCTTGCTACATACCATTGTATCATCAGAGGGATGTGGCAATGGTCCATAGCAATGATCCATAAATGTGCTTGCAGTTTGAGTTGCAGTTCTGGACTTTCAACTTTCAGGGGTTCTCATAGTGAGTAAGGAAAAAGGAATCATGGAGATACTGAGCCTTCTGTATGTGTTGTAACTGAGCACATTTCACTGCTTACACTCTGTGATAATGAACATGTCAAAGTTTATGAAAGAAAATTGATTTGGATCAGGCTCATGAACTAGTTTACCTAATAGCTGGGAATAAGGCCAGATTTTGCCTACTATATAGTGAGGAAAATGCGAAGGAGCACCATAAAAATAAGATAATTCCAGCACAAACCTGGAGCTGAAAAGGAAAATGAAAGATGCCTTCTTTGACCTTCTAATGGTTATTTTTCAAATTTTAATTGTTACATTCTTTATAAAAGATTGTATGTAACAACCGTAGTAAACCTGGTTTGATACCAAGTAGTTTAATATTTTCCATCAGAAGTTTCCCCCAAAGCTATTTTGAAATCTGAAATTACTTTTAAAGTTCAAAATGAAAAAAGTAAACCCATCAGTTACTCTTCTTTTACAGAATTCCTGGATTTCTTCTGAATCTGTTGAAAGAGTAGGATTGCCCACAAAGGCACAAAATACGTTAACATGTAATTCTGTATTTCAGACACCTCCACTCCTAACTCAGAACAAACTCATTGTGAGTAAAGAGGACTTTTTTTCTGTACCTTCTTCAGGACTGCAACTCAGAGGCTTAATTTTTCTAGGAGGTACAATAGCTTTTGAAAGTTTTCTGTGAGTTTTCAGTATCCTGAATAACTTCAGCAGGTGTCAGGTGCAAACTATGTATCAAACTCCTATCTACTCAAGTGTTGGCACCCAGAAACAAGGTCATTTTTGATATATGGCTTACACATCTTCTACTTGGTAGTTCGGAGCTGTGTTCATCTTCCACTTTCAAGAAAAGAGTTTTAAAAGACATTTTTGTCCTCTTAATCACGCTATCTGTCAAAGTAGCCAGATTGTAAAGCTACAAGTTCTTCTCTCACAGGATGAAAATTTATTCTGCTGAAGTCAACAACAAACTCCTAAAGGCACAGTATTTAATTCATGATATTTCACCGTAATATAACATGAATTTTAATGAAATGGTGATTATAATTGGATTGTGATTACAGATGAGTAGCAATGAGAAGAGACAAGGAAAAGTATATTTATTATTAGAATAAGGTAAAAATTAAATGAAAAATTAAAAAATAGAAGCAAAACAGTAAAACTGGTAAATCAATAAATTTTTCAGGGACTAAAATGGAACATTTTTCAAAGGATGACATATTTTATCTCTATTTCCTTCTATTTATCCCTTTTTCATCTACAGATTATAATAAAATAAATATTATCATAAGGTGTCCTTAGTACTTTTTTAGGTTATAACTTTTTTAAACATATAAATTTTAGGAAAATTAAAAACTGTAGAAAAAAGAAAAGCTGTGGAGGGGGTGAACAGAAAATAACAGCAAAGACACTAATCTGAAGAAAAATTGTACTTCAATATTGCTTTGCAAAATCAAAACCTAATTTTGGACATTCAGGGGAAAAAAACCAGCAAAATATATAAATTTATTTTTAAATCACAAACCATAAGAAAATCTGCACTGTACCACTCTTACTGATTTTTATAGACCCTTTGGGGTATGACACCTTAAAATGTTTGTGCATATCAGACTTGCAGGAATGAGGTCTGTACTCTGGTTGCGAAATTTGATGTCAAGTTGTTAATAACAATTTTAATAAAATTATAGGAAAAAACATATTAAAAGTTCCCAGCACTTTGATTTACTGAAAACTTCTAAAGGGAAGTCTCTCATAATGACTAATCATCCATGGAAAATGCTTAGGTACAAAATTTAAAGCTAGGGGAGAAAAATATAGTTTAGTTGGAACATAGCATAACATCAAATCCTGTGAAATGTAGACCATTAGAAAAAAATAAAGAAAGAAGAGCTACACATCTCCTGAGGAGTCTTTAAAACCTGATGATTCCTAGCAGTAAACCAACCTTTCAGTTTCTGGGCTTAAGGAACTATTAAATAACAAACAATTATTTCAGGCAGATGTAAAGGGTGGCATCCAAAAACTGGAAAAAGATATTCTTAAATCTGATTTGGTACCTTTCAGTATATTGTGGCTGTGTAGTTCAACATATCACCAGGAAAATTTATCCCCTGGAAAAAGATCAAATAATAAGGGAAGATTAATGAAGAAGCCAGAAAGATGGTATATCTTGATGGAGCCAACCAAAGTATACTGCAGAATGACACAATCAATAGTAAATGAAATATTAATCCTGTCTAATGAGTTTAAGATGAAACTGACAAATAAATTAGACTCAAAACTTATTTTCTGGGTTAAAAATCAAAGGTGGGGTGAACATTTAAATTCTATTTTTAAAGGCTTGTTTTTAAACTTCCACTACAAATTCAGGGTATGGAGTGAAACCAGGTGAGAATCCCAGTACAGCAACTCCCTACTTTCACAAGAAATGGAGAAGTGAAGGTCACTACTGAGGTTTTTTACATTATCTTATAACAGAAAATGTAAAATCAGTACTAAGAGGCACGTATGAGGTTTTGAAAACTTCTTTTAATGATATATTTTTGGTTGTGCATTAAAAAGATGGAAGTCTTGCAGTTTTGGGGGTTGAAACAATACATACAGTCATGCAGTCTAGATAATCAGTGGTCTGTTGTTCTAGTGACAGATTCAGTAAAGATTCATATCTTTAATCCTGAAAGTCCCGGCAATGTATAATTTCTTATTCATTATTTTCCTTGCTTCCTGTACTTTTAAAAATAATAGTCTGCCTTTGGTTGGGAATAAAAAAGGGAGAAGTTAGTTGACCAGCTATGTGACAGTTAGTGTCTGGAAGTGAATGATAAATAAATGATTAAATAAAATTAAGTATTTTAGTTATATTATGAATGTTGGAAAAGAGGAAAGTCATTTACAAAAATAAGGATTAGCTCACAAATGAAATGATGTGGTAAACTTGAAAAAAAATAACAGTATACAGAACACCTTCACAAACAATGGTAGTAAATATAGGCAAATGGAAGTAGTAAATAGCTGCAGAATGAGTAACCAGCTATATCCCAAATATACACAACAGAACTAGCTTCCCAGCTGTATCTGACATGAATAAAGTGTACATTTGCAAGCCTGGCTGAAGCATGAACAAATGTAGCTTAAAGGTTGCCAATGTTTAAATTGACTCTTTGGGAAAAGGAATATATTTCCTTTGAGTGTGTACAATGCCTAGGTAAATGGCACCCTAATCCCTAATGAGGGCTTATCTACACTGCCAGGACACAAACTGTAAGAGAAGGAATAAAAAACCCCAACCCACAGCATCAAACTTCTTTCCTCTGCATTGTCTGTGTTCACAGCTGCAAACCTTGCAGTGAGTAGAGGCAGCTCTCTAGATCCTTCAATTTACAGCAGTGCCAAGAGAGGAGTGTTGTAACAGAAATCTGTTCTCATCAAGTGTGTCCTTGCCCACATCCTTTTCCTTATTGCAACAACAGGGAGGGTGACAGTCTGTACTCATGTAACAAATACTATTCTAAGAATAGTGACTATTTGAACCTTGTGTTTTCATTTCCCTGTTGATGTGCAGCTCTTAACCGATGAGTACAGAAGTCCTCTGAGAATGCATAAATAAGTATGCTAATTATTATGTGTTAAAGTTAATTTAAATTATTTTAAAAGAAAGCTAACACCTCGTAGTAGACACTGACATTTCTGTCCCAAGTGGTCTTATCAACACATTAGTGCTGCGATTTCCTATTTACGTAAAACTGACAATTTTTATGCAAGTTACCACTTCAGGTTTTGTAAGGAGACAGGGAAGTTCCTCATTCGTGGAGACTGGAGAGAAATAAACAAACCCAACAACAACAGAAAAACACTTGTGAAAATATCAATGAGTTGCTTTATTTTACCATGAGCACTGTCTAAATGCTCCAAATAGTATTGAAGCTTTACAGTGTCACCATCAAAGAATTTTTTCTGGCATCTCACTCAAGTTTTCTTTATGTTTTAGAACATAAGGTTTCTGCCACTTTCATTCAGAATAACAGAGAGAAAGGATTGCCATTTTTCCTGATTTTTCTCAGTAAGAAGCACTACACCTAACCCCTAAAATAGAGATTTTTGAGTCTCTATACGTTTGGTGCCTAAATTAAAAGACAAGTTTGATTCTATGATTCTGTGATCTTTAATTACCCTATGCTATCTTTTATTTTGTTATTATTACTTTTTTTTCCAGAAATGTCTTGAATTATTTAGTTTTGTCTAATTACTCACTTTTGGTTATGTAAACCATTTCTCTGTGGTTTTTTATGAGAGTTTAGCAAATTTTAGTGTTTCTCTGTATTTTGGTATAGGCTTCCTCAGAGAGTGATTCAAAGCACTTGATATCTTGCTCTAAGCTATCCTCCACAGAGAGGTTCTTTATTTTTGTTACTCATATGTGGAACCTAGAGGACTATCTTATTCAGGATGCACTCAGGTACTGTAAACCTCCACCTTTTTTCATCAGAGGGAGAGAGAGAAAACACTAACCATAAATATTTTTCTTTAGAATTTACTAAGACTTCAAGTACAGAAACCTAGAAACAAGAAAAGCAGGAAGACTGTAGAACTGTAATAAATACACTAGTTGTCTGCAGAATATACTCACTTGAATGTGAATACTGCCACAAAATGATAGATAATGGGCATATGCCACAAAATTTTATTTATAAAGAACCAAAGAATGGAAGAATGTGGGGAATGAGGGAGACGGAGGGCAAAATAAAATATGAACCACAATAATGTAACATTAACTCTGGGATCTTGGATTAGTTTGACATTGTAAAATTGAAATAGACTATAAATGAAGAAACATATTCAGTAAATAAAAGTGCCTGGAGGATTAAAGTAGTAATTTTGAATTTAATATATTACTGAGGTAAATATAAATAGCTTACTCTGGGATTAGATTTTAAAATTTACCACCTTAGGCATATGACATCCATTTTCAGTTGGCCTGGTGATTTATAATCATACAATACATAATAATAGTGGCTTGGGTAGAGTTGGCTGTGGAGTCTTACATTTTAGAACACATAATAATAGTAGGTGTATGTTCAAGTAATTTCTTGAAAATATCTGAATCAGAGACAGCATCCCTCGACATTTCAGAGATGTTGTTTTAAAGGGTTATCATCACAATGAAGATCATAGACATTAGGTACTTATTTTTAAAAGTGTCTGAGAGTTGCACCACTTATTAAATTAAAGGTTTTGTATTTTGCTGAAAAGACAATAAGATCTTCATGATATTCACACATTTGTAATTAATGTAAGCAGTGAGCACTAAAACCTTTCGCTGATATTTTCAGTACAGCTCCTCTTCTCTTTTCTCTCTCCTCCCCCCCCCTTCCCTCCCCTCCCCTCCTTTCTCTACATTTAAGTGGCTGATTTCTCTCCTCATGTTTCTTTTAGGTGATGTCCTTAATAGTGCTGCCCTGGGTAGTCAGTGTCTGAGAGTATCCAACTTATTGCTTCTTCTGGGAAATATATGAAACAAAATTGCTCTATGGAATTTTCAGATAGAAGCATTGGTGCATAATTCTGCAAGATACATTTCTTCACCACCACCACACACCTCCCTCTCACTCCCCCGTAATTTAATCCCTCTTTCATTACTATTAGCCAGTCAGCATTGGAGATGCATGACTCTTGTTAAGAAGTGAATCAATACCAAGCATCTGGACAGTAAGAGAGAAGGGGCATATGCTCTGTCAATTTAGACCATCAAATAACATATTGTAATCACTAGTGAAAAATCTGTTGAGAGTATACAAACTATTTTGATAAGCTATGATATGTGTCCTTTTTCTTCATTTGAAATACCAGTTCGATGCAATGTATGGGGAAAATAAACTAGCAATAATGATTCAAACCAAAAGGCTCAAATAGAAAAGAACAAAATTCCACACTTACAAAGATAAAAAATGAAAACAGTAAAATTGATATTTCTGGAAATATGGAAAAGTTCAAATTACATTAATGGGTGGAGGAGCTTAAATGTATGTTCAGAGGCTGAAATATAATATTTTCATGAAATAATTATGACACATGTCAGAAAAGTGAAATCTACAATCTCCGTACAAGAAATTAAAAGGCCTAGAGTTTAAATTTGAGTGTCTGAGCACAGTGCAGTGTATATAAAAATAGCATTTTACAAAATAAAATTATTCTCAGGACAAAGAATGAATTGTGCGTTGCAAATAATCTCTATTTTTAGCTAAATTAAATAATGCAAAATAACTTTTCTGACATGATTATCTGAGAAACTCTCAGTAAAATTAATCAAGGATCAGGAACTTCCTTGAGCTGAAAGACTACTTGATCAATGTTATAGATATCCTGGAGGAAACTATTGACTATCACCTGTTGTTTATGTCCATAAACAGCAAAATACTTCTTCTTTTTCCAGAAAACCTTCAGCACAGAAGTAAGAAACTTTCATTTCAAAGCTAAATGTGCTAACACTGCTCGCTGGTACACAGGGAATTATCAGCCTCAAGATTTTTTTTTTGACCCTTTTTACTGGAAAGGTATTTCCTGGATGAGAACTGAGTAGAGGCTTTCTGAAGAAGTAAAAGTTTGGTCTACTCTGTCACATGCTTTGAAGACAAAGGCAAAGACAAACCTCCTTCTTCAGAAAACCAACCCAAACCCCAAAGCCCCACTGGTTTTAATCATAAAATCATAGAATAATAAGGGTTAAAAGGGACTTTCAAAGGTCACCTAGTTCAACCACCCAACTTTTAGAAAATATTTTCCCAATAACTTTACATAATTATTACCTAGCTAGTTCACAAATATATGTGTAACTTGAATATAGAAACCAAGAATGTGAAAGTGTTAGAGTAACAGGAAAAATATATTAACATATACCTGAAGACCTAATAAAGGTCTTTGCAATGGTAAGGAATACAACTTTATATGGAATTGCTTTCAGACGTGCAAGTGATGTTGAAATACATGATGAACTGTCTTTCTAAACTATTGATTTCAAGCTCAGTTACAAAGGATTATTGTTTTACAGTGATTAACAGAAACAGACAGATGACCTATAAATGGCTGATAGTACCAGACAGCATGGATTGTAATCTGTAGAGAATTAACAGTGAAGTGTATATTTAATAAGCAATAAAAAGTAGAATGAAGAAAATTAAAAGAATTACAAGTGTATATACATGTGAGTATGTGCAAATTATATAATATAAATATATACCGTACTTGTAACACCTGTTTTGGGAGTACACTGGCAGCAGCATGACCAAATTTAAGGGTTTCATTAAATAAAGAAAATCCTAGCCAGAATCTTCAAACTTTATACTCAGCTTTCTGCTGTTCAGTGAGATCATTTGCCCTACACATAAATATGAATCACATGGCTAACAACTTCCTTTTGTATTTAGGACAGTAAAGAAAATTCTAGGAAATAAGTAAAAATCAATTGTAGACATGACTCAAAGGAACTGGTAGTTTAGTTAATGATTTTGAATATAAAAGACTGATTTTTTCATGGTCTTAAGGAATTCTTCCATAACCCTTTCCTAAAGCAGAATAAAAAATCCAGATTGTAATCTTGTCACTTTACTGTGTCATTTGTGAGAGGGTCAGAGTTTTATTCACTCCACTTCAGAGAAGATAATAGAATATAAGATAAAAATGTGAGAAAAATTGTTTGAGAAACAAAAGTGAATCAAGATCTCTAAAAAAATATTCCTGAGACAAGCTAAAGATTAAAAGAGTAAGTGAAAACTGCTGTAAGAGTAAACAAACACTCCAATATACACATATTTTGACTAATTCTGTTCTTAAATGGATAAGTGAAAGATAACTGCAAGACTTTGAAACTTAAACTTTTTCTAAGCCATAATTTATGGAATAGAAGATTGGAGTTTGAAATACAGCATTTGTGGGTGTAAAGTGGTTTTATCCTATATAAAATTGTAAATATAAATTACACAGCAAGTATGGAAGCCTTCTGGTTTTAGTTATTAAATTAAAGTTATAATAAATAACTGAGCGTCAGGATATAGGCTTATGATTGATCTTTTTTAAAACCTCATATGTAAAAATTCCTGCATTTCATAATCAGGCCAAATAGCCGTAAGCTTCATTATTATATTCAGTGAATCTGAAATGAATAAGGTAATACTTAGCATATATAAGGAAGAAAGAAAACAATAGTTATTGGTTTGTGGTTTAACAATTGCTATGTTACCACTTGCAGTTGTTTATTTCTTAAATGAACATTTCCATAGAATCATTGAATGGTTTGGGATGGAAGGGACCTTAAAGGTCATTTAGCTCCAACCCCCTGCCAGGGGCAGGGACATTAGGGTTCCACTAGACCAAGTTTCTCAAAGTCCAGTCCAACCTGGCCTTGAACACTGCCAGGGATGGAGCAGCCATAGCTGCTCTGAGCAAATTATTTCTGTCTCACCACTTTCACAGTAAAGAATCTCTTCCTAATACCTAATCTAAATCTAGTCTCTTTCAGTTTAAACCCATTACTCCTTGTCCTACCACTACTTGGTCTTGCCAAATGTCCCTCTCTAGCTTTCTTATAGGCAACTGTTAGGTACTGAAAGGCTAGAAGGTCTCCTTGGAGCCTTCTCTCCACCATGCTCAACATGCCTGACTTGCTCAGCCTGTCTTTATAGGTGAAGTGCATCAGCCCTCTTATCTTCATGGCCTGCCTCTGGAGGTACTTCAGCAAGTCCTTCTCACGCTGGGGGCAGCAGAGCTGAATGCAGTGCTCTAGGTGGAGTCTCACACAAAAGTGGTGTAGAGGTGGAGAATCAGCTCCCTCAACCTGCTGGTCATGCTTCTTCTGATGCAGGTCAGATTTCTGGGCTACAAACACACACTGCTGGCTGATGTGTTTCTGGTCAGCCAGCATGAGGTCTTTCTCCCCTTGGCAGCTATCAATCCATTCTCCTCCCAGCCTATATCTGTGCTTGGGATTGCCCCAACTCAGGTGCAGGATCTTGCACTTGGCCTTGTTGAACATCATGAGGATTACATAAGCCCACTTCTCAAGCCTGTCAAGGTCCCTCTGGATAGCATCCTTTCTCTCGACTCTGTCAATGAACCACACAGCTTTGTGTTGCTCTGCGGGGGCACACAATCCTACTGTCCATGTTGCTAACACAGATATTAAACAGTGTTGGTTCCAGTACTGATCCCTGAGGAACCCATACCAATCCCTGAGGGTCTTGCTTTTCAATAACTTCTTTATCTTTAATTTATATAAGAAACAAAAAAAAAAAAAAAAGGAGAAAAAGGTTCAAACACCTACATGTTGTAAAGTTAAAAGTAAGCACTGGGTTTGCACAGCCTTAGTCATGTATGAATTGCAATAATATCAGTTATATACAACAAATGAGTGAAGTAGCTATACTCCCAAGAACCTGTCCAGAAGATGAATCTTCAGAAGTGAAGATTGTTTGAGACTTATACAGCTTTTAAGACTTATTCATGTAGGTGATTTCATCCAACCCTTATTTAGACATGTGGCCATGGATTTCTTGGTTTTGGTTTCCTGTAACCTACATTTCTTACTGACTGCTAGAGCACTTGATGAGTAAGGTCTTTGAACTGCAGGCACTGCTCTTTTGCTGTGATGAACAAGAAGCCCTACTTAAAAAAGTCAAACTTCCAAAAGCATAAAATGCCAATCAATGCTTTTCATATATATTAATATTTCATGGTAAATGATGAGACTGAAAGAGCCTTATTCCATTGTATGACACTAAATCATGACTAGTTTCATTGAAATTGAATTTTCATGTGAGTAATCCTTTGCCCACATGGGCAAGGAAATAAGCAAGGCATTCAAACAGTTGTTTGGCACATTTTTCTGCCAATTAAATTGCATATGATATTGTATAAGGTTTCAAGGTAATTAAGGGAAAATGAACAAGAATTTCCTTGATTTATCTGATGGACTACTTCTCAAATGCTGTGACTGTTAATCAAGAGGGAAAGTAACTTTTTAGTGGTTTCAGTTGCATTATAAGTTGATAACTAGGTTTTATGTCCTTGTTTATTATCTCCTTGAAATAGTATTTAATATGAGCACAAAGCTCTCCACTTTCCATTTAGAACATGATAGCATTTACAGAAAAAGACAAACAAATGTAGTTCCATCTGAAGTGATATGGGTATAGGTTTATTATTTTGACCACAGGGCACTCAGACTGAGTTTCAATAGAGTAATCAGTGTTGTGTTCTGTGTCTTAACATAAAGTGGTATGGTATACCTCCTGAAGCCAAAGAATAACATTTATTCCTTAATATTTCTCTGTAGGTTTTCAATCTGAGTGCTTTTTTGCTTTTCTGTCTGAGCTGTCATTTCCAAAGGACTATAGCTAAAAGATCAAAGCAATCATATGTTAGAAGTTGGCTAAAAAACTTGTACTTAGTCATTAAACAGTGTTGAAAAATAGATATCTTTTTTTATAACTGCAATGGAGTTTCAGAGCCTGAAGAATCAATTCTACATCAAAGAGTCAATGGTATGAGAAATATGCTTTTTTCCCTCCTTTCTAAAAAAACTTCATAGAAAGATTTGCAACATATTAAAACATTCATTCATAACAAACATTTTATTCTGAACTCTTAAACAATTAGTTTTATATCACACAAAACAAAGTTTTGTATTTGATGTTCATAAAGGGATGAGCCAAGTCAAAACCACGCTATGGCCATCAGCTGCAGCACATTATTTGGCTAAAAAACAGAATAAGACACTGCTGAGCTTTGACATACATAGTTTACAGTAATGGAGATTTGTCTTAATTCTTTTTTCTCTGTAACCAGCATTACATACTTATGGCTCTGATACATAAATGGTTCACCTTGGTTTTACAAATTAATATATTTCACCTGTGTGATGGTATATTTTATGTACACAGACAAAGCAGTTTAACATAGAAAATATTTTGTTGCATCTCCCTGTTCAATTTTAATTTATTCTGTAAGTCCCATATAACCTTTCACATATATGCATGGGGTTTATACTCCTGAAAGTAAATTTTCAGCTGTATATAACAAATATGAACAAGCACTCATGTATTCTGGTGAACCAGTTACATATATAGCATAGGTTATAAGAATAAAAACAACAGGATTTTTCCCATTCACAATGACTTTTTAAAATTAGAACCATGTATATTATATATTTGGTGAAAAATCCCAAATTAACAAAAGTGTTTCATAATTTCTGATGACACATTTTGAAATCTGCCTGCACAGGCAGTCAGAAAGACCCTTGCCACAGACTATGAATATCACTGATTGTGTAAGAATATGTCTTGTTCTGCTCCAACTCTGGTATTTTTTATGTACATTATTATTAGATCATAGACCTGAAGTACTGAGAGAAATAAAAAGCATCAACATTTAGCATATATGGTTTCAGACAATGCACATATTCTGGAATAAAACAATTATCTGGGATTTTCAATGTGATCCTTAAAGTCTTACTACTAGAAAAAAGAAGAGGGTTGTGTTGTTTCCCTCCCCTCCTTTTCCCTGCCCCCTGTGGAAATAATGAGCTCTCAAAGAAAAATACCTGCTGTTTATTCTCTTTTAAATTGGACTAGTTTGATTCTATAGCATCTGCTCCTTTACTTCTGCAAAACGCTTATGTTCTACCAGTGGCTGATCCCGATTCCAAAATTTGATATATTAGGTAAAATAGTTGTAAATTCTTTTGTGAGGAAAACTTCAACAGATTTTTGTTATCCTTATCCAGATTCAGGATGTCACTAAATGAAGATTACTACCTTGCGAGAAAACTCTCAATCAACTCAGCAGTTGCTCTAATAATTTTTGTCAAAAAACCAAAAAAGAAGATTCTATGGAATATCTGATCAGTGAGAAAGTGTGGGTGGAAGCATTAACTACAGACAAGAATTGCAGGAACATCTCATGTGGCATCATTGCCATTTAATTCCAATCACAAAATATAGTTTAGAGTACATGGAAAAGTGCAAGTATAGTAACTTTCAGACATTTTACTGCTATCTTCAAGCACCACAACTGAGGAAATGGCACTCCCTCTTTCATTAGGCTGTTGAGATCCAAAAATAATCACTATTATGACTATGAACCACAACTAAGTTACTGTCCTAGTTACTCTATTCCAGCTGTAACCAGAACACCCAGAAATGTAGTTTATTTAATGCCCTTTTTCATATCCTTGCCCCCAGCTGCATGGATATATTCATAACCACTTACATCATGGATACTTAAAATAGGTATTTTCTGTTATGATTTAGATTGCAATCTAGAATCAGCTATTTCTGATTTATTTCTTATTCTGAAAAAATTAATTAAAATTTAAAAAGTCTTGAAAATTGTGGTTCAAATCTATAATTTAAAATGCCAGTGACTAAAACCTTTTATTTTCTCATAAGATAGGAAATAAATTGCAATAATATTCAAGAAAAAATTGATAATTAATTTCCTATGTAATTATTATACAATTGCATATATAAGCATACATGTGGGCATGTGTGAGTTATTTATACTCAACATAAAGTAAATACTACATAAAGTAAGTATATAGTGTTTTGTTCATTTTAACATTATAAATTCAAAAGCCATGGAAACACCAGGGAAAGTCCCTAGATTGTTACATGCTTTTTTGTCTCCTTTAACACATCTCCTTAGCTGCAGAAAATTATACAATTCTTTATCAGCAGTAGCCTAAATTAGTAGGGTCAAAAAAGTACAACTGAAGTGTTATTTATATTGCCTATAATTCATGTGTTCTGGAAAGAGAAGGCAGTTTTTACTACTGAAGTTTTACATAGGAAAAGTCTTGTGTCCTTTCTTATCCCCATTGACTGCAATATGGCTCCCCTATAAGCAAAGATCAATCTACTTCACATTCAGTAAAGGATTGAGTGTAACGTTTTTAATTGTGAACAACGAAAACTTACTGGACTTAGTGAAATCCAGATGATGTGTAAAATAAAGCACTAGTCACCACAGATCATGTTAGGATGACATAACCTAACTGTATACGCAGCAGTACAGAAGGTACCTGGAGCAGCAGAAAGTTTTAAACACCTGCCCCCTTTGGGGGGGGGGGGAGGGGAGAAGGGGGGCACACAGAATAAGCACAGTAAACAGATTTTATATATATATACATATATATACAGTATTTATGTTACATATAAACAGTCAATTGTCACTTATAAACAGTTTATATGTCACATATAAACAGTTAAAATCAGCAGATTTAATTAGTTACTTAATTTCCTGAATATAATTTTCTACTTTTGAATGGAAAAGGAAAGACAAAAAAGTTAGTTGCCTCCGAAACATCTTAGGTTTTACATTTGATCCTGTACTAGTGACTGACAGATTAATAACTTTCTAATAGAATCATAGAATCATAGAATCCCGAGGGTTGGAAGGGACCTCAAAAAATCATCTAGTTCAACCCCCCTGCAAGAGCAGGGTAACCTAGAATGCATCACACAGGAACTTGTCCAGGCGGGCCTTGAATATCTCCAACGTAGGAGACTCCACAACCCCCCGGGCAACCTGTTCCAGTGCTCTGTCACTCTTACAGTAAAGAAGTTCTTCCTGATGTTAACGTGGAACCTCCTATGCTCCAGTTTACACCCATTGCCCCTTGTCCTATCACTGGATATCACTGAAAAAAGCCTAACTCCATCATCCTGACACCCACCCTTTACATATTTGTAAACACTGATGAGGTCACCCCTCAGTCTCCTCCAAACTAAAGAGACCAAGCTCCCTCAGCCTCTCCTCATAAGGGAGGTGTTCCACTCCCTTCATCATCTTTGTGGCTCCACGCTGGACTCTTTCAAGCCATTCCCTGTCCTTCTTGAACTGAGGGGCCCAGAACTGGATGCAATATTCCAGATGCAGCCTCACCAAGGCAAAGTAGAGGGGGAGGAGAACCTCTCTTGCCCTACTAACCACACCCTATCTAATGCACCCTAGGATGCCATTTGCCTTCTTGGCCACAAGGGCACATTGCTGGCTCATGGTAATCCTCCTGTCCACCAGGACCCCCAGGTCCCTTTCCCCTTCACTCCTTTCCAGCAGGTCAACCCCCAGCCTGTACTGGTACATGGGGTTGTTCTTCCCCAGGTGCAAGACTCTACACTTGCTCTTGTTGAATGTCATCAAGTTTCTCCCCACCCAACTCTCCAGCCTGTCCAGGTCTCGCTGAATGGCAACACAGCCTTCTGGTGTGTCAGCCACTCCTCCCAGTTTAGTGTCACCAGCGAACTTGCTGAGGGTACACTCAGTTCCCTCATCCAGGTCGTTTATGAAAATATTAAACAGCACTGGTCCCAGCACCGACCCCTGAGGGACCCCACTAGTCACAGACCTCCTGCCTTCTTCCTTTCAACCAGTTCTTGATCCACCTCACTACCTGATTGTCAAGCCCACACTTCCTTAGCTTATCTATGAGAATGCTGTGGGAGACAGTATCAAATGCCTTACTGAAATCAAGAAAAACCACATCTACCGCTCTACCATCATCCCTCCACCTAGTTACTTCCTCATAGAAGGCTGTAAGGTTGGTCAAACATGACTTCCCCCTCAAAAAACCATGTTGGCTGTTCTTAATAACCCCTCATCCTTGATATGTCTAGAGATGGAGTCAAGAATAAGTTGTTCCATCAGCTTTGCAGGGATGGAAGTAAGGCTGACCGGTCTATAATTACCTGGGTCCTCCTTCTTGCCCTTCTTATAGACTGGCGCAACATTTGCCATCTTCCAATCCTCAGGCACCTCTCCCGTTTCCCACAACTTACCAAAGATGATGGAGAGTGGCCTAGCAATGACCTCCGTCAGCTCCCTCAGCACCCATGGGTGTATTCCATCCTGACCCATCGATTTATAGAAGTCCAGATTGCATAGCTGATCCCTAACCCAATCCTCATCTACCAAAGCAAACTCCTCCTTCTGTACCCAATCCTCATCCTCCAAAGCAAACTGACTCCTTCTGGGGCTATAGGAATATGGAACCCTCGGGGAGAGTCTGCAGGAGTAAAGACAGAGGCAAAGAAAGCATTCAGCACTTCTGCCTTCTTTGTATCCTCTGTCTCCAGTTTAAATTATTGATCTCAGTATTTTCTGAACAACCACAGAGTTTTGTAGTATTTTTTTTAATATATATACTCTTACACTTGTTTAATGTTGAGGACTTTGTTGGTTTTTTGTTTTGTTTTTAGTTGTTTTTTTTTGGGGGGGGGTTGCTTTGTTTTTTTGTTAGATTCAAATAGCAGTATCGATAAACATACATTGATTTTTTTGTTTCCTCCATAAAATAGCTGAATTGAATTTCTCAAGCTTGATTTTAATAAGGTATTTTCTTACTCTCCTCAGACAAATATAGATAGCTCAGTTAAAATATTCTTTGACAATAATGCTGACACACATTCTTCTCTCACAGAACTGTTTTGTTTAGAGACTTTCGTGCTCTTAGGAACCTTATCATGTACAAATCGCTAGCCTTTTAGATGATGATACTCCTGTTAGCAAGGATTTAATAATACTGGGATGCAGACTCTATGCTGTAACAAAAACATTTGGTTAATCTGTTCTAACCACTGGTAAGCATTCCATCACCACAAAACCCTACCATTTTGATGCTAGTCTCTAGACGTCTGTTAAGGTTAAATAGTGATAGAAGGGTGCTAAATGAAGGTTTATCAGGTTACCATACATCAGAACTGTGATAAAGCTCCATCAGGAAAGCATCAAATGGAGCAAGGGTCCATTCAGAAATGTTTGACAGAAGACACAACGTTACAGTGAGACCTGTCTAATTGACAGCATGGCTTAAGTGTGGAATTTCTGCTAAGCAGAACCTAGTGACTGCCTTGACTCCTGCAGCCTGTGCTGAGTTTACTCTATTTCAGGGTGAGTTAACCAGACCTAAGGATCTGTATAAGTATGCAGGAAATCTTACAACAAGAAGCTTCCTTACCTTTTTTATCTATAAGTCTCCAACAGAAAAAAAATATGAAGTTCATAAATGATGGGATATAATGCATCTCTGAACCTCAGTACTATTTTTGTTTGAAAGTTATTTACACTAGGCTGACTTACCATCATACTTTCTAATTTTGAGGCAGGACCTTAGCTCTCTCACAAGTTCTCAAGATCCCCTCATCCTCAAAGTGACTGATGGAAGCAGAAGACCTACCTGGCTGGACACAAGCAGAAGCCATCTGTTTGAATGAGTCTTGATTTTGCTGGTTTCTGTTTAGCCATCCCACTTCTGATTGTATATGTCCTTTTGACATTGACCATAATCTTAGGTTTATCAGAATCTGATAGAGAGGTAATTAAAGCAAATTTGAAAATAAGTGGTATTGTTCATTGTCTTAAAAGACTTAAGTAAAAGAACAGTCATTAATACAAAGAATGTCTTAATTCTGCTTAATTTCCCATGTAAAGACAGGCAGTGGATGACAACGGGCTGGACAGAGATGCCACAGCACTGGTGCCATTACAGGGACATTATTTACAGAGATGACATATTCCTATAAGCCACCTTGAAATAATATTTGTGTAAGAAAAGGACTATTTTAGAATTGTACAGAGCAGAAAAAAATGACTGGAAATAAATACAGGATTTCAAACCTAAGGTTTTGAGGTGTTCAGCTACAAAAAGACCACCAGATTAATTCTCTTATTTGGTCCTGACTTCCTATATGACCTTGTGACTTTCCTTGAAAGATAAATATCAGATGTTTTAGACATCTAATTATTTGAACAGCTTGAATAGAATCAGAATAAAATATTGCTGTATTACTATTTTCAGTAAAATTTTCCATAGTGTTTAGTACAGCCTATAACATACTAGTGGCCCTCTTGAAAACAGTTATGAATGGTAAAACCTGTTCCATTTAATATGCACTTAGCAGTAAATCAAGACACTATATGCCTCAGAGAGTGCAAACTTGCAGTGGAGGAAGATTAACAGAAAAGAAGCTCAAGTCACAAAAAACAGTGGGACTTTTCACATGAGGAAGAAAAATTTGAGACTCTGGCAAAAGAATTCCACTTAGAAAATGGTGCTAGCTCAAGAGGTTTAAAGACTTAAGAGGGAAAGAGGTCTTCCTTAAGAAAGTACGGAAGTGAACTGGGTAATTGAAAGGTGCAGATAATAGGAATGATGAAGCCATATTGTAATGCAGCGCATTCTGGAATGATGTCCTTCTGCACGTATCCATCTACCCACTAAATTACAAATTGCCAAACAGCTGTAGGAGGAAAACTGAGAAGAGGAATTCTGAACTGAGCTAGAAAGCCTCTTAAAAACTTCACCTGGGAAAAAGACTAGAAATATGAGTACACATGTACATGCACAAGTACAGTCATATAGATAATTTGTCCCCGTATTTGCACTTAGAATCTTCCTTGCATTGCACCATTTGAGATATGATAAAAAACAGATACAGCTATGAAATGAATGTGGTTAGGAACTTTTTTACTACAGAAGGAAAAAGGTTATGAAACCAACAGTTTCGCGTGGTTTCTTGAATGTTTTGTGTATTGTAAATTCTTTACAATTGTGTCAGCTTTCACAGAGTACTACATTTTTCATTACAGATACTTTCTTACCTAAGAATTCCTTGGATGTACTTTGACTTAGGATACCACTGAGAAATTTGCTGATTTGTATTATGTGTTCTGTGTTTTTTCAAACAAGTTTTAATGTAGGTATTTGAAATTTAATTGCATAAAAAAATTAAAAGTATAAGTATACAGTTCATTAGATAGCATAGTTAACTCCACTTTTTTATCTAGTTTGATAAAAAGATAAAAAGGTATAGAGTTTAATTTTCCACTGTATTTTTTTTTTTCTGAAAGAGAAGTGGACTAAATTGCATCTATTCTTAGGTATGTGGTAAGAATGGCTTGACTCCACTCAAAATTTTGACAGAGCATATCAGAGTTTTCAGCTTGAGACAGGTTTTATTGTTTGTCTTTGACCATAAAAAATAAATATATGTTACAATAAAGTTGCAACTTTAACAAAAGCTTAAAATTTATGTTTAGGTTTTGCACTAGACAATCTTAATAACTCTCTTGCCTGTAGGGACAATAAAAGAGAAACAGACCAGAAAGGTAAAATTCTAAACTGTTGCACAATTTTATATGTGTGTTAACGTGCAAATGTCTTCTTCTGTTTAACTGATTTTAGATTCTTTTTTGAAATACTAAATTAGCGAATGTTTTCTGCAAGTAGAAGAGGAATTGAATACAAAATGAATCTGGAAAAAAGAAGATTTATATTAAGCAGCAAGAGTTGAGGAAATATTATGCTAATGTTGAAGTTTATGGCCAGATTTTTATTATTATTTTTTTTTAAGACCCAAATATTTTTAAAAGCACTAAAATTTACTGACCACCATCATAAAGTGGCTCAATTGAGTTCAATATTTGTGATGTACAAAGAAAGAACAATAGGAAAACAATTTAGGGTTACTCTGCTAAATTTTCACTTTGAATTTGAACAGTGGGAACATTCTCTTAAAGAAATACAACTATGTATATTAATAATTTACAATATCCACATAATAAAGAGAAACAAAAATATTTTATTTTCTCTGGTGTGTTAGATATTAGTACCTTTAAAATACAAATATCTCCATCAGCAGAGCCCTAGTGATAAAAAAAAGGAAAATTGAAACTTAGTCTCTAAAGCAAATTTAGTTAACACTAGACATTTCAAAAAAAGCTTTGATAAAAATATAATTTCAGGAAACTTTAGCAGTTTTGTGATAAACTTGCATTATTTTTGAAAGTTACTATGTTAGGATAACATTGTTGCTAATAATAGTTAAGCTCTGCCATTCTGACATTTTTGCCATACTACCCAAGAAATCTGTACAACTTCAAGAGAGTTAAAACAAAATTGTTGACTCATTCTGCCTTTAGAAGATTATCTGTTCTCTACTGATGTCAGCTTCTGAAGTGTATATTTTGGAGCCAGAATTTTGTACTTATTAGTTTAATATCTCAACAGCAATGGGAGTGACGTATATCTGGGGATCATTTCACCAACTGCCAAAATGGACCCACCTCTTGGGGAAAAGTTATTCCAATGTAAACAGTTTTGATATTACCAACTTGCACAATATTTGTTATTTTCTCAGCAGCTGAGCTGTTCTCTAAGCTTTACACATCCAGATACAGCTTTTATTTGGAGAAGAAAAAAGTTTTTACTTCTCCAGGGTGTGGGCAGATAGGGTGAAGCTTAAAGAACTGAAGGTTTTTAACCACAAAATCTCACTACTACTTCTAAAAAACCCAGGCATTCATTAATTTTTCTATTATTTAGAATTATAATAGGGAGGGTAGGAATAACTTCTGTAGGGAGCTTGGGAGAGCTGTACTTTTAAGTCCTTACTATTGAGAATACTATGCTTCAGAAAGAATAAGCAAACATGGCATGCATTCAAATTCCAGAGAAACCGTTGCAATCCTAATTGCATAAAGACATTCAGGGTGGGTTTTCTTTTCCTGTACTAATTTTTAGAGGGTGGAAATCGCCATTCCACAGAAATAGCTCAGTGTTAGATATTTTCTACACTTTAATGAACTTAACATATAGAATACAAAGGAGGAATCCCCCAAGTTTTTTCATGCTGAAATGCTTAACAGGTATCAGCCTCAGAAGAGCATTACAAAATTTGGATTAACTGTGTTGCTTTTTTTTTTGTCTAAAAATTATAAGGTGCTATAATATATATATAAGGTTACTTAAACCCTCCCCAACACATTTTCTTAATTTACTCAGAGGTGGGATCCTCAAAACTGAATTTCCTTGCTAATAATTTGAGACAGCATGAGTTCAGAGTGAGTTATCACAATATAAATGGTTTAATGAAAGTTTCCAATGGTCACCTTTGAATTCAACTTGGATTTAGCTGAGATGGTTTTCTCACAACTCTGTGTGCTTCCAAGGAGAGAGGCTAATCCTTAGGAATGCTAGAGAATCACTGGGTAAACTGATAATAGTACATTTTTATGATTCTGTCAAGTATAGCCACAATTAAAAAGTCCCTTTGTGGACTGAATACAAAGGCTTTGCAAGCCGCAAGTGGTCTATGGGCTGTGATACAGAGAATCTTAAGCTGGGGGATATTGACGTAGCCCTATTAAAGTCAATGGCATTAACACCTCTTTTATACCAGCTAACAATCTGGCCTGTGATCTGCCCCCTACCCTCTCCATTATACACTGTGTTAACAGATTGTCAGACATCCCCTTGAGAGAAAACGTATATCCTGGCAGACAAACTAGTTTTACATCTACACATGATTTCCAAACAAAAAGTCTGATCTGAAAGCCAGTGAAGTAAAGAGCAACAATTGGAAGAAGTGCTTACTGTCTAACTTTTTCTCTTTTTTTTTTTTTTTAGAGAAATAATCTAAGAACAGTACAACAAAGAAGGCAAAGGCAGCCTCAATGGAGCTATTATTTCCCCTCCTGCACAGGTGGTAAACTCAGCTTTTCCCCTCCCAGTGTTATAGCCAGGGCAGCTGTATCAGAGCATGTATAATTAATTAATTATGCATGCCTTCGTATATAATTAAGTATAGGGGTGGTGCAGGGGGAATACATCAATGGCTTTGTGCAAGAAGAGATATAGGAGGTATATGGTAACTCGTTCACAGTTTATAGGTTTCTCCACCCCCTAGGGCAATGTAACTGCCCTCTGTAATTGAACCCTCAGCTTTATTTTTTTTTTTTTTTAACAGCAGAACAATAATGTCAATGCATGAGGAGACTCTGATCTAGAGTTAAACTTCAGTGAAACTGTGAGGATGGGAGACTAAGATCTTAAAGGTAATAAAGCTGTAAGCAGTGACTGTTGAATCAGTGTGGAGTGAAGAGCAAGACTGCTGGTGCAATTAGAAGTACAGCAGTGTAACTGAGCAGAGGCATAGAGATCTTGTTGCAGCACTGGTGATACATGCATGTGTACATGATATTTTTCTTCCAAGTGATTGATAACTGAACTTAGGGTTCCTAGAATTTTAAAGCCAGTTGAAAGGAACATCCACCCTGGGAGAGATGCTTTTGTTCTTTTTGTGTGTGGTTATGTTGATGTCTGATATGATTGCAAATATTCATTTAGATGATAAACTGTATCTCACATGCCCTAGTTTTGTTGGTGTGTATTTGAGGATATAGAGATAACGTCAGTCTCTAAATTCTCTCATATTATAGATCTCTTGAATATTTCCTCACTGTTATTATCCTACAACAGAAACAATGAATGGAGATAATTTTTCTTCTGTCTGTGGTCAGAAGGCTAATGAATTACTTTAGCTTTTTGCATTTTTATTTCTGTTGTATTGGAAAATATATGCCAGTAAATATTCAGGCAAAGGTTTCCCTTACCATAAAAAAAAAAAAGAAAGAAATATAGAACGAGTGGGTGCTCAATCTTCCTTTAAAAACGGGAATAATCAGAAGTAAGCTAAGAGTTTAAATCTCTTTATGACTCTGCCAGTTTTGCTGGATAGTACTCGGCCTTGTTTTTAATACCAGCTGTCAGCCATCCAGCTTTATATTTGTCTTTGTCTTTCCATCACTGAAAGTGTAAAGACACCTTTTGGTTATTGCTCAGATGAGAAAATATGCGTGTAGAGTTTGTTGCAATTCATATGTGGCAGTCTTCTGCAAGACTGCTGAAAAATCTTGTAGACTATAGTTTTTGTAATAAATTACTTGGCTAAAAGGGATTTTGTGAAGATTTCAGGGGCAAGTGGCATGGCTGGGTGTTGTTTATTTTGCATTGTAAATGGTGTGAATGTGGATGAGTCCATTCTCTCAAGTCATGAAACAAAGTTATTTATGGTTTATGAAATTTCCTAAATGGGTGTGTTTTAGAAAGACACAGAATGCCAACAGCCCAAATGCTACTTCCTACATTATTTTCAGTAACCATGTGATTTAGAGCCACCTACTCATGCATATGGTTTTACCTCCAAAGTCTCTAAAATAAGGTATTTCTGATATTTTTATGGGGAAAACACACTGCTATGGAAAGTCAGATGACTAGTTTCTGTCAAAAAGCAGTTACAAAGCAATTTGCCAGCAAATAGGTGTTGTGGTGGGTTTGTTTTGTCTCCTTAAACACGCTCTATCTAACAGAAGTCACACTTCTATTTTCTAGTTTTGTCTTTTTTTTTCCTTTCAGATTTTTTTTAATGCTAGTAGAAACAACTAGCAGTTTAAACTATCCTAACATAAAGATAAAATATTGCTGTCAAGAGAGATCCTGTTTGCCTTTCATGTATTAGCAGTGCAGATGCCTCTTCTGTTCCTACTATTTGAACAGCAGCAGAGCTATAGGTGATGCTGACCAGGAGCTCCAGGCAGACCTTGTACCACTGCATTTCTTGAACATTTCCTGATGTCATTAACCTCAGAATTTTTTAAATAATAATGAAACTGGTTTCCAGTGCATCATAGAATCATAGAATAGTTAGGGCTGGAAAGGACCTTAAGATATCAAGTTTCAACCCCCCTGCCATCAGCAGGGACACCTCAGACTAAATCATATCACCCAAGGCTTCATCCTACCTGGCCTTGAACACTGCCAGGGATGGAGCATTCACAACCTCCCTGGGCAACCCATTCCAGTACCTCATCACTCTCACACTAAAGAATTTCTTCCTATATATATATATGAACTTCCTCTGTTCAAGTTTTAACCCATTACCCCTTGTCCTATCACTACAGTCCCTAATGAATAGTCCCTCCCCAGCATCCCTGTAGGCCCCTTTCAGATCCTGGAAGGCTGCTATGAGGTCTCCATGCAGCTTTCTCTTCTCCAGGCTAAACAGCCCCAACTTTCTCAGTCTGTCTTCATACGGGAGGTGCTCCAGTCCCCTGATCATCCTTGTGGCCCTCCTCTGGACTTGTTCCAACAGTTCCATGTCCTTTTTGTGATGAGGACACGAGAACTGTACACAATACTCCAAGTGAGGTCTCACAAGAGCGGAGTAGAGGGGCAGGATCCCCTCCTTTGACCTGCTGATCATGCTCCTTTTGATGCAGCCCAGGATATGGTTAGTTTTCTGGGCTGCACGCACACACTACTGGCTCATGTTAAGTTTCTCATCGACCAGCACCACTAAATCCTTCTCCACAGGGCTGCTCTGAATCTCTTCTCTAATCTCTCTCTAACCTCTAATCTACAGTATCATCCTCCTGTAAATAATCTGAGACTTATATGATGATTTTATGAGGTGTTCTTTAAAGTTTTCAGTTCACTGGCTTACTGGGTTTGCCTGCTTTGCAGAAGGAGCCTGTGGAAGCTGCATCTAAACTGTACAGCTGACATAAAATGGTAGCGCCTTATCATCGATTCTCAATATTAAAATATTTGCCTATCAGACTTTGGTATTTTTTTATCAAAACACATAGAAATTGAACATGGTTTTATCAGTTCCCTTTCACTATGGAAAACTGCTAGATACAGTCTTTATCCTCCTTTTTTTTTACTTTCCATCAACACCTGCTATACGGTCTGTTTTGGTGGGTTATGTTTGGTTGGTTTTATTGGATTTCTTTGGTTTTGTTTTCCACAGCAAAGGCCTACTGTTCACATCAGTAATTAGTTTTTCTGAGAACCTGTGAATCTACCTCTGAAGAGAGGACCATAAAAATATAACAATAACAAAAACTGATTTTTAGGGGGTAGTCTTTAAGCTCCAGTGGTGTTTCTTAAGAACTAAGCTCAAAGTCCTAATTCTATGACTCAAAGCACTGTGGATTTTAAAATACTTGGGTACAATTTACTTTTCTCATCTGTTAGTCTACAGAAAATTTTCTGCAATGCTGAACCATCCACTCTTTTTTTAATTGTACACTGTGACATCTACTCATCCAGTTAGGATGTCCTGTTTGCAAGTTCTGGAAAGAATTACCACTATAGCAGTGACTTAAGTGACATGTATTTTGGGAAAGAACTGGGTAATTGAAATTGCTGCTATTACATTAAACTACTTGGGGTTATGTCAACTCATACTAGCAAGGGATTATATGTTTACATCGTGCCTATAAATGATGATAAATATGTGTTTGATGGCCTTCCCCCACAATTGTGTTCATCTTTATTGCATTTGCCTGGAGGAATGTAAATTTTTTCTTCACCCATGCAGCTAGTAATAGCAGTAGTCCATCTCTTCCCCATTTTCTGCTGGTTCAGCAGCTCTTTTGTTTCATAGCTTGATCTCAGCAGCTGATGCCACTCTTCCATTCATGTATTCACAAACAAGCTCAGAAGGTTGTAATGAGTAGTAATAAAAATATTTGTTCTTCCTCTTCTTCCTACCATAGAAGTTGAAGTTAGTTTTTTTCCTGGAAGGCATTCCACGCGTACAGCAGCAACAGGAAATATCAGCAGACAGGTATCCTATGAGTAATGAAAAAGAAATGGATTCTTTTCTGGGTTTGCAGTCGGAGTGCATGTGTGTGTGTGTGTGTGTGTGTATTAAAAACAAACAAAAAAACCCCACAAAAATCCAACCAAACAAAAAACTTCCCCCTAAAAATAACCCTCACCAAAACCCAAAAAAAAAAAGAAAAACCTAAACAAAAAAAAAAAAACCACCCCAAAAATCCCCTAAAAAACTCAATGACCAAAAAAAAACCCCACACCCAAACAAACAAACAAAAAAACACCAAAAAAGAAAAAATAAAAGAAAAAAGACAAAACTCACAAACACAAAAATGTCATTTTTCCCCTCCAAAAAAATCTAGCAAAAAATCCATCCATTAGACTGGAGGGCCAGACCCAAGTTGGAGAAAGATTGGTGCTTTCATTCTGAAAGGTAAATTTCAGTCATTATATCTTAAATTTTAGTTTCTATAGGCATGATCTCACAGACGGGGCAAAGGATTCCCTTTCTCTAAACCATATGTGCATTCCAGATTTTTTTCACCAAATATCTTTCATTTATATCTTACGTGTAATATATTTGATAGTACCATGTCATAGTCAAAGAGAAAGGTGAAAAAGACTGAGGGATGCTTTTATTTGTTTACTTATTTAATACTTTCTTGGATCATCTGATGTGCTTGCATAGTCTTCATGTTCTTTAGCCAGAAAGCAAGAATGGGCAAGACCTAGAAGGTTCTGTGAGAATACAACAACAGTATGAGAAAAAGCATGCCTTAACATAGAAAGGCAGATAATGAAACAGAAAACACGATTTAGGATATATGGTTTTCTGTCTTAAATATACCTATTGATAGGGATCTTCAGCATTAGCATGGTACGTATTGTAGAATGTGTATTCTTTGTGAAATTTTGTCTGTAAAAATTAATCTTTCATTTCTATCAATCCAAGAATTCTCTAACTATATATGATGCAGGGAGCTGTAAATATGAGGTAAAGATCTGTATCATTCTTAAAATTGTAATGCTCCTTATATATTCATTGGAAAGTAAGCAATACAATCTGGCTTTTTCCATTGAGAGTTGGGATAAACCTTTGAAATTAGGGGAAAAAAAAAAGTCTTGCCCCTTTGGATTCTTCCAGCTTTTTGGCTCCTTGTGGGTACATATGTGTTAGGCTTGGTTTAGGAAGTTTGATTTTAGAATCACAAGTGAGAAGTCTTGTAGAGAGGAAAATGTCATGCTGTCTTCCCTCATAGCAGTAGTTCTGAAAAACAAAAAAAAAAAAGACTTTTTAAGAATTACTCATTAGAATAAAAGTTGAAAAATATATGAAGTTCATGATAAAAAAGAGCTCATTTATATATATGAAGCTAGAATATCTCTATTTAAGGCCCAAACATTCTTCCTGATATGTCCATGCAAGTCATTAACTTCACAGACATTACAGCATGTCGTGGTTTAAGTGCAGTCAGTAACTCAGACCCACACAGCCAGCTTGCTCGCTCCCCCCTTTCCTCCCCACCTCCTGGCTCCCAGAGGGATGGGGTGGAGAATAGAAAGAATGTAACTCCCATGGGTTGAGATAAAAACAGTCCAGTAACTAAGGTATAACACAAATCACTACTACTACTACCAATAATAAAAATGATAAGGGAAATAACAAGGGAAGAGAATACAATACCACCCACCAATACCCACCCCGACTGAGCAGTGAACTAGCCTTTCTGGGTAACTCCCAGTTTTCATCCTGAGTATGGCGTGCTGTGGTATGGAATACTTCTTTGGCTAGTCTGGGTCAGGTGTCATGTCTCTACTTCCTGATAGCTTCCCCTCCTCTCTGACAGTGCATGAGACTCAGAAAGTCCTTGGTCAGTCTAATCATTTGAGCAGTAACTAAAAACATCGGTGTTATCAGTGCTGTTCCCAGGCCAAAAGTCAAAAATACAGCATTGCATCAACTACTAAGAAGGAGAAAAATATTACTTCTACTGCTGAACCCAGAACACAGGGGCACAACTGAGACAACAATTTGGCCTGCTGTGTATAGAGGTTGCAACAGAAGGCAATTAACTACAATCTATACTGGTACACATTGTCCTAAAATGTGTTTTTCATTGGAATTTTAGTCAATGGGGCTTTTATCACAGATTTCTGTATAGTATTTTTCAACTATCCTAGAGAGTAAATTATTGGAAATTGCTGTTGGTTATTCTTATTTACAGAAGCTACACTTACAGCTTCAGGGGAAGAGGATTGTTGTCAGAATCTTTGTTTTTTGGAGTTGCAGTTATTGACTGTGTTGATTAACTCCATCTTGCTATTTTTTTTTCCAAAAACAGGAGAAAACTGAGCAGAACCATAACAAAAATAATCTCTGCATTCATTTGCAACTAATGATGCAATGATACAGTAATCCATGTTTTTTGGTTACTGCTTAACAAATAATTGCCGTGCAAAAAACCATGAGGTGCTAAGGGTGTTGATCAATCTGCACTTAGTTATTTCAAAATTATCTTTTCTACATCTTTATTTGGATCTTGTAATTCTCAGTTACTTAGTAAACACCTAATGTCATTGTAATGAGTTATGGCTTCCTATTATGAAATTTTTTGTTTTAATTCTTGTTGAATATATTAGAAGTGAAGCTACAAGAACAATGTTAGCATCACTAGATTCCACAGGTGCTTAAAAAAATATGCATAATTGGAGTTTTCTATTGGTGTTGGATAGTTCTTGAGTACTTAGTCACTTCAAGTATTTTTACTTTTGAGTATTTCTTTCTGCCTCTACAAATCATGTTGTCTGAGAAGCTGATGTATCCAAGTGAAACAAGGATAACTGTTGTATTACAAAAATCTGTCATTGTTATTTCTCTCTTTATTCACCGAAGAGACACATAAATATAAAATAAGGTTTCTCTGTAGCTTGAAGTACTACTTCAGCAGATCCATGCATAATATTTTAAGCAAAAACAGGTTTTACAGGCTGCTTAAGGAATTAAATACACAAAACTCCCTGAATTAATAACTAATTAATACTATACCTCAAATGACTTAGGAATAATCTATCCTTTCAGCTCTTGTTGAAGTCTTGTACATGACTACACATGTAGTGAGAGTTCTGATTTTAAAATATTTCGTCAGAAACTGAATACTGTTTTAGAAACTGAATATCCTGGGTTCAGCAGTAGCAGTTATTTTTTCTCCTTGGTAGCTGGTGCAGTGCTGTGTTTTTGACTTTCAGCCTGGGAACAGTGCTGATAACACCGATGTTCTTAGTTACTGCTCAAATGTTTCGTCTGACCAAGGACTTTCTGAGTCTCGTGCTCTGCCAGGGAGGAGGGGAAGCCATTAAGAAGTAGAGACAGGACCTGACCCAAACTAGCCAAAGAGGTATTCCATACCACAGCATGTCATGCTCAAGATGTAAACTAGATGTAAACTACCCAGAAGTTCACTCACTCAGTCGGGATGGGTATTGGTGGGTGGTATTGTATTCTCTTCCCTTATTATTTCCCTTATCATTTTTATTATTGGTAGTAGTAGTAGTGATTTGTGTTACACCTTAGTTATTGAACTTTTTTTATCTCAACCCGTGGGAGTTACATTCTTTTGATTCTCCTCCCCAGTCCTTCTTGGGGGGGGGGGTGGGGTGGGGGGTGGGGGGTGTTGTGGTTTTGTTTGTTTGTTTGTTTTTACTTTGTTGTTCTTTTTTTGGTTGGTTGGTTAATTTTTTCTTTGGGCAGTTGTTTGTTTTTTTTTTTTTTAATTGTTCAAGTTGTCTCAAGTTTTGGAGTATGTGCTTGCTTAGGCAGAACCTTTGTCTCCTTGGAAGACAGACATAAACTAATTCAGGGACTGCTGGACTTTAAACAAGTAATAGTTGCTTGGGCCTTCCTTAGTAAAGATAATTTTGAAAGACATTTGTGTTGTATGAGTTGTATTTTCATCTATCAGATGGGATACGTTAAACTTTGTGAAAAGCAGAGCTCTTCAGGATATGATTTCTTTTCTGAACTGTGTAAGGAAACCCCCTTAAAAACAACCAAAAAGAATAAATCCTGTGCACTTCTGCACTCTCTTTTGTAAAGAGCATGTTTGCTTGTCTAGATTTGTCACAGATTTAGCATTCACTTATGTATCCACCCCTCTGTATATAAATTACTTGATTTTTGTGTTTTTTAAAAAGTATCTACACTTAGGCTTTTATTTTATTCTTGGTGCTGTTTAATGAGTCACAGTGGGCCAAAAATGAATACACAAATATTATCATATCTATCTATACTCATTGCAGTATATAGTAAGTTTGACTAACCATGTTTAGAGTTCTGAATATGTAGTTTCACTTCATGTGCACATTGAAACTCCATATGACATCTTCATGCTAGCTAGATACAGCTCTAAATCTCATTGTTTCCTGCGATGTGGCATATGTTAGCTATTTAGTCCAAACTGCCCAAGGAAAAAGAGCTGGGAAAAGAGTGGGTAAAAGCTATAGTTTTGTAATAACATACTAATTCAACAACACCTGAAATGAGCAGATACTCCTTTGGGTGAAAATGTTCTGACCGTTCTTACAAAACAGTTGTGTTTTCCAAGATATTGAAAACTACTGAGTACTTTCACAGTATTTCTTCTGGAACAAACTGGTGAAATTAAGGATAATTGTAGCTAAGAAGATCATAGGACAGAGCATCCACTGTGTATATTGCTCAGTGACTGTTTTTGTAACACTTGCCCTGAGAAAAACCTGTAAAACAGCTTTAGACTAGAGTTCACAACGTCATTGACGCAGTAGACAAAGGAATCATTTATATGTCATAGTTAAGGAAGTTACCAATTTCATAGCAGTTATACCTTCAATGTCTTCTCCTGGGGAGAATTAAATATAAAGTACCAAAACCACTTTTAATTTCCAAAAGAAAACCAGTTCAAAAATATTTTGCTAATTATTGTATTTGAAATAATTCATATATTGTAATTATATTCTAAATTATTATTTGTAATTTTTTTTGTAACTATATATTGATAAAGCTACAAATACATGCAAATACATGTCTCATTTTCTTATGATTTTTCCTATTTGGGATAGAATATTTTATACTGGTTTTCTATCTCCTTATGCTAACTCCTTTTTATGGCAGCAGCACTGAAAGAAATTTCCACTCATTTTATTTCTATAATAGGTGGAGCATAGTCTTAGCACTTTTGCAGATGATAAGTTGGAGAACACATGAAACACTGGAGATCAGGCCTGTTCCACAGCAGGACCTTAACAGGTTAGAGAAATGAACTGAAAGGTACATCTGGAAGTTCAGCAAAGGAAAAATGAATGTCTCTACCTGGGACGGAATAACACAGAATCTTAAAGGGAGATTGGGTTAACTGGCTGGAAAACAATTTAGGAGGAAAACAAAAACAACCCAAACAAAAAAAAAAAACAAGATGGAGGAAAAACAATGAAAAAAATACAAAACAAAATTAAAAGATCAGCAGTCTTGGAGGACAAGTTGCACAAAAGTCAACTGTGGCTCTATAGTGAAAAAGGCCAGATATGCTCTGTCTGTACTAGGAAAAGTGTGGCTGGTTCAGTGAGTCCAGTGGAGTGCCACCAAGGTGATTAAAGGTGGCTGAAGCATGTGATGTACAGTGACAGATGGGGTAAATTTGTTTGGCCTCAAGAAGGCAAGCTTAAGAGGGCACCTTACTGCTGTCAGCTGCCTAATCAGAGAGTAGGGAGAAAATTGAGACAGACTTCCTTTGGTGATTCTCAGTGACAGGAAGGGAAGAAATGGGCACAAGCTGCAAAACATGAAGAGATTTTTTTTTCTTTCATCACATTCTGTGTATTATTTCTAAATGGAAAACTGTGAGTACATCTCAAAGTAAATACCAAGAAAACCCCTCAGAAGCATCGCTACAAAAAATGCTTATAACTATAGATACTCTTTCCAGCATTCCGAGTTGAACAAACAACTTGATCTTTGCAATTGTAACAAACAGACTTTGTCAGTGCTCAGGATGTTAAGAACAAAATAAAAATGAACTTACACATAACTTATGTCATGTGTACACAATTTGTTTCTACGCTGTGTTCAGACTGTGGTCCAAAGTCTACTAGAAGTAATGGAAATATTTCCATCAGGGCATTTAGCAAGTGGGGGCCACTTGGAAATACCCATATTAGCAAATTCTGAATAAGTTGACTCGAATACCAAAGCCAATTTAACGTTTTTTTAACATAACCTGGGAGGAACACTGCAGCTGCATTACTTCTGGTATAAAAGATATAGCTTTGTGAGAGCTAGTTTGGGTATCATTACAAAATGAGGGTTGTGGAGACATAATTTTAGGCTCTGTGAAAGAATACTGTGTCAGTACAGACTATTTAGACTAGTGGAAATCTGGTTAGTTTTAGCAAATACATGAATGTAACGTTAAGGCAGGAAACAGCTTCGCCTACATAGCTCAATCAGAACATATTTATTTTGTTAATGTTATGTTACCATAAAATAAGGGAAATTAAATCACAATTTAATTGTTCATCATGTTGCAGAACACATTGTATCTCAAGCTGTCATGGAAACCAGTTATCATTTCTTTCATCCTTAAATCATACACACAAAAATTGTTGAGGAAAGATAGAGAGATCACAATATTTGTATGAGAAAGATTAATGAGCTGTCTAAGCTGATTGCTTTTGCCATAACTCGTATTTAATGATATTGTATGAATGTGTAAATGAGATATATTTTTTTTTTAAGTTTAAATGAAAAAAAAGTTTATCAATACAGATCTAATATTATGCATACCAAGTCATGAGTTTTATTTTCTATTTATAACATTTTTCTTAGTGGTAAAATATGCAATATACCCTAACTATTTCAAAAGTGTATCTGCTGATGATCTGATTCCATAGCACTTTTTCCTAGATGCTTGTCATATGATTACATTTTACAGTATGATATGAATGCATTCATGGAGAATTCATCTGATTCTATTCATAGTATAACCTACACAACATAAAGGATTATGTTCTCTCTCGTTACTGAAAAAAAAAAAATTATCAGTTATACATTATTTTGTGTATTGATCATTCAGGTCAGCTGTTGGAGGTGTGTCAATATTCATATAATAATGTCTGTGTGTGATTCAGCCATGAGTCACCTTTCCTTGTGTGTGCATATACATACATATATACATGAAATTTTCTTTATATATATATATATATATATATATACAGACACCCAGTTGGAATAAAGAAAATAAAAATTTGTGTTCTTCACTTATTTTTTTCTACTAGAATACATTATAAACTAAATAAAAGTTATAAAAATACTTAATTTATGTAGTCATTTTATTATGATAATTATAAAGGCTTATTTTCTAATCCTTGTTCACGTATGGACAAAAACATTAATGTAAAAGTTCACTGAAAATTAGGATATGAAACCCCCACTTTCTCCTCCCCTCTCTCTGTGTAAACAAATAATGAAACACTTAAATTATTTCTTTATCAGATTCTTAAACAATTCCAGTAAAAATTTCAACTCCTATTGCCAATTATGAGTAGGGCTCATGAATTTATCAGCAAACTAAAGTAAAATATGTTTTGAAATATACAATTATATAAACATTTGGTTTTCTTTTTTTTTTTTCTTTTTTTTTTTTTTTCCTCGGAGATGGCTCAGAAGAGTGATTATGCTTTGTGGTCATTTACGCTTTTAGCACCTGCCTTTCAAAGATGGGAGCTAGTAAGTGTTAAGAGAAGCACAGGTATGATATTCTGCTTGTGATGCTAAATTAGCTTATCAAAATAAGGAACTAAGGCCTAGACAACTTTGGCTTCATCTGATATGGCAAAAACATATTTGAAAACATAATAAGGGTGGGGGATTTTTGTTTGTTGTTTTTTTGGTGTGGGGTTTTTTTTGTTGTTGTTGTTGGTAGTGGTGGTGGTGGTGTTTTTATTGTTATTGTTGTTGGTTTTTGGTTTTTCGGGTTTTTTTAAGATAACACAGAAAACACAGGTGATAGCACAGACACTCTATGGGAATGGGAGCCTCTATTCAATTTTTCTGCTTTCCTTAAACACTTCCATATTCCCAGCCAAGTGCTCAAGTCTTATCTCTTCATATTTTATCCCACCACAAGTGGAGACATTTAAGGCCAGGTGGATGTGGTTCTGAGCAACCTGACCTAGCTGAAGATGTCTTTGCTTATTGCGGGGGGGGTTAGACTAGATGATTTTTGAAGGTTTCTTCTGACACAAACTATTCTATGGCTCTATGCAGTTACTAATTACAGCAATTTTGTTATGTTTTTCAGCTTCCTTAAGACCATCTCCTTGTATATGGATGCCAGCTTTTTGTTTTACAACAAAATAAGAACTTAAATATTTTTCCTGCAATAGACTTTTTTTCTGGGGAGGTAAAAGACTGTGTTGGCAAGAAACTGTCTGCTTGCAGTAGGGACCTCAAGTTGGAGAATCACAGAATCGTAGAATTATTGCCACCTTCTTCAATTGGTAATATTATCTACTCTTCAAAATGAAGACAGACATTCAGAACTGAAACTAATAAAAGATTAATTAAAGGCTTTAATGCAGAGTTATTAAAAAAAAACAGAAATGATGAAAAAAATTCATGTATTTCTGTCAAATACTGGTAATAATTTTGCTGCTGAAAATAAATGAAATTGAATTGCTGTTTTGTCTATAAATAAAGTATGTTGATGTTTAAATAATAATACTTTGGTGTCTATTAACCTGAGTTGCTATTGTAGAAGAGTAATTAATAGCAGAGAACAAACAAACAACTTTCCACAGAGATCTGTAGTGCAGCACACTGCCTGAAACATAGAAAACTATATTTTACTACTCTTTCTGGAGCCACAGCTGCAATTTTTCATTGTTTACCTTCATACATGACAGTTGATGCTGCTATATTCCTGAGATAGTAGAGAAAAGTCATCTGCTTCTAACTATCAATTAGCTGTTCTTTCTTTTTTCACCAACCACTTCTACCAAATTTTGCTGTTTCCAGAAGTCAAAAGAGGGACAAATACCATGTCTTCAGTTCCGTTGTTGTCTCATCAGGTGTGTTCAAAAGACATTTAGCTACTTGCATTAAATGAATTTATAGGCAGCTGTTTTCCAATGTAATCAATAGGCTGAGCAGATTGGATACTGCATCATCTCTCATTTTTCACTGATTAGACCACTCTACAACAATAATAACTGAAAACTAAGAAAATAGGATGTGTGCTTTCTTTAGTGTTTTTGTTTGTTTTTGTTCATTTGGTTGGTTGGTTTGTTGCTTTGGGTAGGATTTTTTTTTTAACTATTGGAAAACTTCATATGTTTTCTGTAATTTTGCCTAATTTATAGAAGTACTGAGGAAATAACTTAAAAATATAAATCCTGTACTTAAGGAAATTAAGTCAAAATGTGGATAATTCAAAAATAGAAAATAAAATATTAATCAGGGATGTAATCACGCTCTGCTTTCTGAAGCACTGGGCTTTCAAAACACCCCCATATTTATGGAATTCAAAAGTCGATTAAAGACATAAGTGAACACAGATTCATTTTTTTTTATGGGTACTTCTACCTGGTCAAGTCCATCTGCCTCTCTTGTGCTCCACTCTAATGGGGCCAGAGTTCTCTAGATGTTTTAGTGCCTATTTGTGTGAGAGACTGAAGTGGTTTTAAATCAGTATTTCCATGTATCTTGATGTGTTGGAACACAGTGTGCTTGAATCTGCTTCTGCATTACTGTATAGATATGCTCTATGTTATTTTAAGCCATGCTTTCAATTCAGCAAACTGCAATGGTACTTTTTATCCTTTTAAGGTAAAACTTCAAAGTCTTCCACTCTTCAGAAAATTTAAAGTAATGAAGGACAGAACTTCTCACTCACATGTGAAAACAAAACCAAACAGCTGAAAATACACTGTGTGAATAAGCACTTTCTTACTTTGAGAATGTCGTGGTTTAAACCCAGACGGTAACTCAGAACCACTCAGCTGCTTTCTCACTCCCTCCATCTGCCTCCCTCCCACTCACGGAGGGATGGGGAGGAGAATCTGAAGAATGTAAACCCCACGGGTTGAGATAAGAACAGCCCAGTAACTGAGGTATAACATAAAACTGCTACCACCAATAGTAATAAAGGTAAGGGAAATAACAAGGGGAGACAATATAAAACTAAAAAGGGAAAAAGAAAAAGAAAACAATAAACAGCAGTGATACACAATAAAATTGCTCACAACCCGCTGACCATACCCAGCCTCACCAGAGCAGCAATCTCGGCCTTCCAGGTAACTCCCCCAGTTTATATACTGGGCATGGCATGCTGTGGTACGAAATATCCATTTAGCTAGTTTGGGTAGAGTGTCCTGTCTCTGCTTTCTCCCAGCTTCCAGTGCCCCTCCTCACTTGGCAGAGCATGAGGTTGAGAAGTCCTTGATCAGTGTAAACATTACTTAGCAGCAGCTGGAAACACTGGTGTGTTATCAGCGTTCTTAGGCTGAAGCCAAAACACAGCACTGCACCAGCTACTAAGAAAGAGAAAAAGTAACTGTTACAGATGGAACCAGGACAAAGAAACAGAGTAATTTAAAGTCAGAATTTTCTGTTCCTATTTTAGATGAGCATGAATGTACTTTTGGATAATGAACAGTTAATATGATATTCAGATAATGATTACAAATATCAGCTCTTCTAATGAAGTTCAATAATATTTTTAATCTACACTACACACTTGTTAAATTCTAGTCTATTGTTGACACGTTAATGAATACAATTTAATATATCAGAATCCTACTTTTCAAAGTTACATTTGAATCATAACCCACTGGGAGATCTCAAAAGAAAGTATCCTTACATGAAAAAGTGAAATAAAATAGGTAATATGGCAAAACATAATCAAGAAGTTAGATATATTACTAAAAAGCTATAACCACTATGGCAGAAAAGCAAAATTTATAAGAACCATTTAAAAACAGAATATCATGCTTGCTAGCACATTTAAATTCTGTTAACTATAACTGGCAATGAGTTTTTCATGCCACAGAAATGTTGTCGTGACTAAGAAATATATCAGATGTAAACTATCATATTTTGCTTTATTCAATGGTTACTAAGCAGTTCTCATCTTTGAGGACTGAGATCACGTTTGAAATGTGATCGTATTTAAAAATCATATTACCAACGTCTAAAATATCAAGTGGGCACATGCAGCAACATCCATGCTTCCTTAATCCATTGTTCACGTATCCATGCATTACTAATTAGAATAGAAACTCATGAATCTTTTTGTGTCAAATAGTAGCTCAAACCCCCAAATGTGTAGCATGATAACACTGGGCCTTCATGTCCTCTGATGCTTTGTGGTTGCTGATGTTTCTTTCCAAGGCTTAATTTCCTGTGTCTTGAACAATTTCATCAACTTTAATACTTAAAGTTAAATTAAGAAACAGGAAGTGCTTTTATTCATTAACAACATTCTTTTTTTTTTTTTTTTTAATTTCTCCATACTGTCAGCAATATGGATCCTTTGGTCTTCAGGAAGATTTTTCTACTGTGCTCATCAAGGTTGTTGCTGAAAGCCTTTAGGCCATTAGCTGAATGTCATGAAAAAATGTAAAATTTGGAACAGTTTGTAGCATATTTCCTCAAGAAAACAGAGAGATACTTGACTACTCTGCAATCTTCCTCTTTCCCCCCTAGCCATTCTTCTTAATAGGTGGACTCTGGTTGATTTCAGTCAAATTTGACAAAAGATCTACAGTCTCAAAAGTATGAAGTTCCTACAAGCTTTTGTGAAAAACAATGTCTAGTTAAATGAAGGTAAATCCTAACAATTGCCTTGATAAGCAGAGAAAACGAGGCTGTTACTACTCTCCATATTGCTTGACACTTGCAATTAGCAAGTTGGTATGTACACAGCCCTGGATTATCCACAGAACAGTCACCCTTTTGTTTGTCTACCAGTCATATGGGTTATATGGGTGGAGTATGGAGGGGAATCAGGAGTAAGGTGGACAGCACAGAGCATATGTGACAAAGCTCAGATGATTCAGTGGGGACTAGAGAGGTTAGGAAACTAATTGTGGTAGAGCAACTGGGGAATAAGAGGGTTAAGGATAATATTGCTATACAACAAATATTACTATAAAACAAAATAGTGAATTACGTGAATTACACTTTTTCATAACTGATTTATAGTCTGATATTTTTAATTTGAAATAATCTGTGTGTATGGTGGAATTATATTATTACTGTTCTCAGTCAGATCTGCTGGACAACTCGTTATTTCTTGGTAAAAATTCACTAAATAATAATAAACTAAATAATTAATTAAACTTATATAATTCACTAAATAATTATATAATTATAATTTACTAAATAATTTGCTAAAATTGGTATTGGCTAGATAAAAAGAGTACCTGAATAAGAGAGAGGGTTTTGTGAAGATCTAGCTGAGTACATAAGGCTCTTGCCTGTCTCTTTAAAATGCTGAAGTTGTGAAATAAGTGGAATCAGACCTCTTGCACTGAAACCAAAGGTACCTTGCTGCTAGCAAAAAATGAAATACAGTCATTTTCTGGATTCTTCAAAATTGAGATGGAACAATTATCCTATTTGAGAACACCAGGATAAATAGCAAACCACCCACCATTGGCTTTACTTGAGAATGGGTCACTGCAAAAAAGAAGGTGCATTTCCATATATCTCACATGGTGAAGACAGGAAAAGCTGTAAATGTGGAAGGAGGAGTGAATTGCTGTGCTTCTTGAAGCAATCCACCTAAACATCTGCTAGGAAGTGGCTGGGAGGATGCTAATGACATGAAGCCTGGAATGGGCACTAACATGATATGCAGATGCCTGATCATGCTGTTCTATGCATCTTCCTGCTAACCAGTGAAAGCACACTACTTCCTCTTGCCCCTTCTCCTGGTTATAGAAACAGTTTCAACACATGTGCCATGGTCAGAATAAGTTTATTTTTCTGCTTCAGCTACAATGATCAAGCACAGGACTGTGTAGCAGGTATCTCCAAACATCCTCAGTTATGTTATCTGTATGCTTTTTTATCTGTCCTATTTCCTTATGCTCCTTTTCATTGTTCTTGCATCTCCCTTTCTCTATCTAAATTAACACCTATATAAACAATCTGTCCCTAATTATATTTTCCCAGGTTAGCTACATCCATACAAAAGTATATTTATTTAAGCAATCTCGGTTTTACATGTTATTACTGACAATAACTGTTAACACTGATAACAGCTTGCCACTTGTCAGTTACTACAATTCTGCCCTCACCATTTCTCAAGTAACTCCCAGTTACTCACCTGTGTTGCCATGTCCACCACTAACTTCTCATGTCTGCAGTTACAAGTTAGAAGTCTAAAGTGAGAATAAAGATCTGTGATTTTCTGCAGACTTCTCCAGCAGCTCCTCACATTTTCCTCCACAGCATGACTTCAAGCTGGTGGTAAAGTCATCAACTCAGTCATCTCTCTGTATATGTAACAACGTAATTTAAGAATTTTAAAATTCTTTTGAGAGGCTTTTTGTGTCCTTCACAATTTGTCTCTGTACAGTCAAAGGTCGTAATCTGCAAGACTTCTAAAAGTTTAAAAGCCATGAAATTTCCAATGTTTTTCTATTCTACACTAAGAAAAGATAGGATATTTTTTTAAAATACAACACACAGATTAACTCCAGAATGCCAAACAGTTCAGGACATTCACTTGAAATATGCTGATAAAGTTTCCAGCTCTTGCTTAAGAAATTGATTAGCTAGTGGTGCATACGTTCAATAGGAAGACTCATATATTAGCAATATGAGGTTTAAATCCTGAGTCCAAAACATTCTAAAAATTATCTGAAAATGTGTGTCTACTATTTGTTGCATGGCAAACAGGACTTTATTTTTTCCATCCTATTTTGACCAAGAGTACTGTCACAGATGTTAGAAACAGTTTTACATCCACAATCCATGAAAAGTTTCTGGGTTTATAACAAAAATTCCACCAGAAAAGAAAAAAAAGAAAAAGGCAATTTTTGCAAATTCCTGGCTATCTCTGCTCGCCCATGAAATATGTGAAAGCATTTATTTGTATTTAGTTTATACTTACTCTGAGGAATACAAATACAAAATTATGGAAGCAAAAATAATTGAAATGAAAAAGTTACCTTTTGATAGCCTCTGCAATTATGTAGTTTCTAATGAGGAATTTTAATCATATGTTTTTATATGGAATCTTGAACATGAATGCACAAGACAATAATATTAATTGTTGCTAAAATCTGTGCAGAAAATCACAGATCTTTATTCTCACTTTAGACTTCTAATTTGTTATGCTGTCTGTCACAGCTCTGGACACAGAATGGTGTGAATTAGAACTGCTTTATGGATTTTAACAAGTAAACTTTTAAAGTATCTGAGGTATGTATGTTTGTGTGATGCATGCACACAAAGTAGTCTCTAATGTCCTTTAACTTGTAGGTAAGTTTTTGCTGTAATAGATTCGTGCCCCTACAACTGCAGCAAATGCAATAGCAAAATGCTACTGTCATTGTAGACATTTTTAGAACAAGACGGCTAAAATAAACAAGGCAGAAATACCACATCATATGAATTCCAACTACATCTTTCTTGGCATAAAATCTTCTAAAATACTACAGATATTCAGCTAAAATCTGTTGCTGTTGTCCTAAATATATTCCTTTGTTAAAATTATACTTCTAACCCTTTTGGTTATTGACAGCCTATTATTTTTCATATGTGCCATCTTTATCCAGGAAACTGAAAGAACAACTAATTATATCCCTCGCAAATGAGTGTGGCAGAATAGCTTTTGTTCACCAAAATTCTTAGGTCTATTCATCATGAATGCAGAATTCACTAGATTTTTTTTTTGTTGTTGTTTGCAATGTACAACCACTTTAATGGCATGTGAAGTTTGGCATTTGAAGCTAATTGTATACTTTGCTTTGGAGGCTGTAAATTCAGCCAGTCTGCCTAGCTACATTGCGTTTGTACTTGGGCCTTAATTGATCATTTTGCAGACGTTTCTTGTGTGTTGCTTTTTGGGTGATTGACATTGGAGCTATTATTTTTAAAGGTTGCCTGTGCAGTTTTAGTAAAGGCTATAGCAGTAAGCAATTAAAATGAAGGTCAGTAAAATAAATCTATTAACAAAAGCATGTTTGGAGGAATATGCTATGCCTAAAAGTTTACAATGGAATTACAAAAACTAAAAAAACCCCAAACCCTGCATATAAAAGCTGCTTTAACTCATTTATCTGTGTTATTGAGAAATCAGAAGGAAAGCAGACATCTGATCTGAAAGTGGAATATAGGCATGACTGGTATGAAAAGTATTGGGAAACCATAGCTGAAATACTTCCAAAGCATATATGGTCATTGGAGTGGACAGTCTGTTTATCAGTGTATATATTTTAACTTGGCAGGTGTAAGTAAACCTCTTTTGAAAAATTTAAGTTCCGACATCTGTATTAATAGTCTGGATGGTGGAAGCATAGTGTATTTATCAGTTTTGTTGATACTACAAAACTGGGAGGAACGCCAGATACAGCAGAGGGTCATGATGCTGTTCAGGGGGACCTTGACAGTCTGGGGAAAAGTGCTGGGAGTGAAGGAAGTAACGTTCACTTCATGAACGTCATGAAGTTCAACTAGGGGAAGAGCGAAGTCCTACACATCCTATGGTGCATGAATAACTCCATGTACCAGCACATATGGGGGGTAACAGTCTGGTTCTTGAAGAACAAGAATTTGAGGAATTTTTCCCTCCTAGACAACCAACTCTAGGTGGCTCTGCTTGAACAAGATAAGATGGCAGCAAGAGGTCCCTTCTGGCCTTAACTGTACTATAACTCCATGATTCTCAGATAATGATATTACATAGTCTCTCTATCTGCTGTATGCTCTCCTAAGAGCTTCATATTTCTTCATTCTCCCTAAAGAATTCAGAAGAAATAAGTATAGGTTTCTTGTCATTGTTACATAGTCAATGTGAATCTAAAATTAGTTTTTTATTTCAATAAGCAATTTTAAGTGGGTTCTCAATTTTTGGTAGTAAGAAATTGGCACTGTTGGAAGTATATCTGTGTACTTAATTGTGACACTGCTAAAAAGGACAGTCTCATGCAGCACGATTTGTGAACAAATACACGTTTAGGATGTACAGGTTCTCCACCTTATTTAAGCCAGAAAAAGAGATCTCTTACAATTTGTAATATTATACTACAACTGTAAAATTTAATGTATAATTAGTTTCTTTTATAATTTTGAATGTTATTTTTTCTTGCTTACAAAGCGATTTTCATTTGCTTTCGTATCATTAATCCACACTGAGCTTTGCATTGAGAAAATTGCAAATCTATGGCTTTATTTTAGGTCTTGGAAGATACTGTACACTAAAATTTTATGGGTTTTTGCGTACATATAACTAAAACATTTCTAGAATTCTTTGTGTGTTTATATGCTCCCTGTTTTATTTATTGCCTTCCTGTAGTACTTATATCCAATATGTACTGAACTGTTTGATGTGAAAACCTGTGAAAGGGTGTACATGAAGTCATTTGTCCTGTGCTGTTATTTCAAGCTCTGTAAATCAAACTGTTTATCATCCCTAAAGGCATTGAGTCAAAATATGTCAAAACCTGTGCTAAAACCAAGGTCAGTGGTGTGCAGAAATTGAACTTTTAAGTAAAAGATAGAGATTTTTTTTTTTTATATAAGCTATCCTTTAGATATTGCCAGTGAAAGCAAACACATCTTGAGATATGTATACTCAGGGTAAATACTGCAGAGATTTGTATACCCCTCTCTAAAAAATCTGAAATACTTACTAATGTTAATTATCAGGGACAATATACCAGAGTAGACAGACAGTAGGACTCAGCCTGTTAGCAAAATTCAATGTTTTCAGGTGGGTAAGATGTATTTGTGCTACTCCAGTTGGTGAGAAAGAGAACCCACTGTGCAACACTCTCAAGAGCAAGATATGTTTGTCTGCTCAGCTGGTTGGTTTACTGAAAGAAAAGACAAGTGGTAGGTATAACCAAAACAGCTTTCAAGAAAGTCTTTTCTATTTATTATATTTATGACATAATTATTTTAGGAAATGCACTATCTATCTTCTTTACACATTTGTTCTAGGTCTTCATTAGTCTATTTTGCATACGTCACGTTCAAATATGTTTTGCCTTTTCATGGACTAAAACAGAAGAATCAAGTAACTATCTCACAGATATTTACACTTTGGTTTTACTGATTCACTAGGTGTATTTCACACTGATCTTCCAAACCTACGCAGATTCACATTCTAGTCCGACAAGTCAGTCTAGCAAGTAAGTAAGTTCTTGTCGAGGTTCAGTTAGCATAAGTAGTAGAGAATATATAGTGTACAGAGAGACATTGTATTTTTTTTTTCATATTGCAGGATGTAGCCTTTCTTAAAAGAGGGTTTTATTTTTTTTTTTTAAGACCCTATGGAGTATAAGTGTTTAAATAAACCCTTCCCCTAAAAAAGAAAAAAATAAAAATAACCCCAAAACAGTCTATTAAAAAAAAAAAAGAAAAAAGGATTGGGCATCTTATTTATTTCAAATTATTGCTCAAAAAATAAAAAAAAAAAAAAGGAAAAATTAAATGTGGTTTTGTTGGTATACTTTTGAATAAAAACACTTTAAAAAAACCCAAAGCAAGCACCTTTACATCTCTGTTACTAGGTATCACTTTTTTTGCATCTTTTGTACCTTTACATCCTTGGCACTAGGTATCACTATTGATAACATAACACTAGTGAGCTCTGAAAGACAGAGTGGTAATTAAACCTGCTTTTTTTATCAGCTGAAGAGATGGAAATTGTTTAGAAAGAAACTGAAAGAGGTGTAAATAAAGTGCTGATTGGTGTATTAAGAAAAAAATGTAAGAAAACCTTTGCAGTTGTAGGCAACCGAAGTTTAATTTATTCTAATCGCATTTACCAGAAAGAGTAGCTCAGCTGAGGTTTGAATACAAAAAATTGCATGAGTTGCTCCAAAAATAGGTAGTAGTGTGAAATTCATCACATTGAAATGCTGGAAGTAACTCAGCTCTAAGGGGCTGTGTGCAGAAGCAAATAAAATTTAAGATACAGAGAAATTATGATAGGTTTAATCATTTATTATGCCCCCCCATCCCACTGACTTTTCACTTAAGGTATATACAGAAAAAATTTCTGATGTGCTACATGGGTGAAAGAGGAGGAAATTTATTAAATAAATGAGGCAGAATATAAGTAACATAGCAAAGATATGGTTAAGGAGGTAAAACCAGACTTTCCAAATCTCTTTCAGACATATGTTGTGACATACAAGTTTCTGGTAGGATTTATATGATCATATGACTAATCTGGAAGGTATTAAAAACTTGACACTATCCTTCTGCCAAATGTTCCACTTAGCATTTGTTCTTTTGTGACCCTTTCCCCAACTAGAATATTGCATAAAATCTAAACACCACAAAAGAATATAAACAAAGTAGTTGACAAACATAGAAGTAAAACTACAGATTACCAATTAGTCATTTTTTCTTTAAATCTTCACACAGTTACTACTCATAGATGATGAAAAAAAACAATTGAAATATTTTAATTATTTTAAAAACTCTTGTATATTTTAAAATAACTTTAAGTATCAATTAAACAGACATTTTAATTCAGTCTCTCTTTTTTCCCCCTATGAAAGCAGATGTGCGTTTCAGTTCATGCCTTTGAAAACTAATGAATTTTAGTAGAAAATAAATTTTAAGGAAAAATTTCAATTTCAATTTCCACCTTGTTAGCATAATGAAGTCTAAGAATAAGAATATTTGAAAAAATCTAAAAATGGCTCATTTATATTCCACTACTATAAGAATTTCTGTACCCATTGACTTGTTCTGTTCTTTAGTTGAACAATGGGAAAATGGCTTCTCTTTTAATGAGTAGAAGTTCTTCAAATGGAGTTGAGATCATCAACCAAGGCAAAAAACCAAACTGCCTCCACTTTCTACCTCCAATTTTGTGCAGAATGTAGCTATACCTTCTTTGGACCCCCTGAGTAATAACACATGCAATTTATTACATAAGAGAGGGTCAAACTTCAGTACATGTATGTTTTCATAATGAAGGAATATTATTCCTCTCCAATACTCCAAATATGGTTCCAAAATTAGAACAAGAAAGCCCAGAATGCCCAATATTATGCATCAGTAACACAACTGTGGGATTAAATACAAATTTTAAAGAAATCACTGGAAAGGAGAAAAAATAGAACATAAATCTTAACTAGATCATTAAAACAGGATCATAAAAAGTTTTCTTTATTAAAATTTTTCTCTTCTGTATAAATGGAAACTACATTTGACTGTATGTAAGCAGAAATCACCATTACTAAGCATTCAAAACTGTGTTTTCCTAGAGGTTCAAGGAGCTCTAGTAAATCAGCTGCAATACCTACATAAAGGTCTAGACAATGAATGTGGAAACATGAACAGTGTTTAATTTCATGTTAGCAAATCCTTAGAAAGCAGAGTGGTCTGTTTGAACAGCACATGCTCAACCTAGAAATACTAGTGAACTCTTGAAATACAGAAGAACTGCTATCTAAGTACATGGGTCTCTAAACATGTTTTGTTACTGGACACTCCTAAGGGTCTCCTGTATAAGGCAAGCACACATGACCTGTTCTGGCAAAAACATGTTTCAATTTGGCATTTTATTTTAACCAAAAACATGGAAATAGAGAGTACCTTGGGCTCTTCTAAGACTGTACTGATTCTTATCTAAGAAATATACAGTTCTATTTAAACTAAAAAGAAAAAGCCAACACCTTTTTTTTATATTTATTTACTGTGTTTGTGGTAGGTTTCCAAATCAGCAAGAGTAGCAATTTATTTACATCTCTCAATGACTATTATTAAAGAAGTTAGAGAAATCAGGAACTAAATTTTATTCCTTTCCATACATTCTATATTTTTCAACAATCTTCCCACCTTCACATTGATGATGCTGAAATGCTGAATAAGAGGTGCTTCACACAGCAGCTCAAACCCAGATGGTATTGAATTTTGTCATGGAAACATTTTGAAATAGCTGTCTATAAAAGTGTGGCTTGATAAATTTTGGGTTAACATGGGAAAAGAACAAGACTTATAACTGAGGCTATTCAAGGGAAGATATTTTTATGACATCTAACTGAGAACATCTGTATTTAACTCTTGCCTGACCTTGCCTTCTACAAGCTATTCTTTCTGTTGACAAGAACTGATATAACTTTGACATGTAACATAGAAGGTGTAAGTCTTCTTCAAAATGTCTAGCAAATCCTTAATTTTGGAACTGTTGGACTTGAATAGGGGTATGTTCAGTCTCACACTTGTTCTTAACTCAGACATATATATTATTTTCTGGGTAAAACAGTACACATACTCTTCTCTTGGTCAAAAAAAAAAAAAAAGCAAAAAAAAAAAAAAGCAGAAAAAATGGACAGGACCAAAGAATGGTGGTGAATGGAGTTAAATCCAGTTGGAAGCCAGTCACAACTGGTGTTTCCTAGGGCTCAGTATTTGGGACAGTTCTGTTAAATATCATTATCAGTTACCGGGATGACAGGGATTGAGTACACCCTCAGTATGAGTCCTAGTTTCATCTGGGATAGGATTAATTTTCTTCCTAGTAGCTGGTATGGTGCTGTGTTTTGACATGAATTTGAGAACAATGCTGATAACACACTGATGTTTCATTTGTTGCTAAGTAGCACTTACCCTGATCAAGACTTTTCAGTATCTCATGCTCTGCCAGTGTGGAGGGGCAAAAGAAGCCAGGAGGAAGCAGAGACAGGACACCTGACCCAAACAAGCCAAAGAGGTATACCATACACAGCAGCTCATGCCCAGTATATAAACCTGGGGGAGTCCCTCAGAGGGCCCAGATCACTGTTCAGGTCAGGCTGGGTATCTGTCAGTGCGTAGTGAGCAATTGTACTGTGCATCACGTATATTCATTGCATTTTTTCCTCTGACATTTTGGTTTTATATTCTCCCCCCTTGTTATTTCCTTTATCCTTATTATTTATAGTTTTATATTGTAGTTTAGTTATTAAACTGTTCTTATATCAACCTGTGGGTTTTATGTTCTTTTGATTCTCCTCCATGTCTTGCCCAGGGAGGGAAGGGGGAAAGAGGGGATGAGTAAGCACCTGTGTAGTACTTAGTTGACAGCTGCGTTTAAACCATGACAGTAAATTTGTGGATGACACATTTGCAGTAGTGTTGATCTGTTTGAGTGCAGGAAGGCTCTAGAGAGGAATGTGGACAGGCTGGGTTGATGGGCCAAGGCCAATTGCATGAGATTCAACAATGCTAAGATGTGGATCTTGCTGCTGGGTCACAACAAGCCCATTCAATGCTATAGGCTTGGGGAAGAATGGCTGGAAAACTCCCCAGTAGAAAAGGACATGGGGGTGCTTGTCGACAGCTACTGAATATGAGCCAACAGTGTGCTCAGCTAGCCAAGAAGGACAATTGCATCCTGGCTTGTGTCAGAAATAGTGTGGCCAGCAGGACTAAGGCAGTGATCATTACCCTGTACTCAGTAAGGGTGAGGTCACACCTTGAACCCTGTGCTCAGCTCTGGGTCCCTCACTACAAGAAAGACATTGAGTTGCTGGAGCAGGTCCAAAAATGGTCAATGTAGTTGGTAAAGAGTCAAGAGCACAAGTGGCAGGAGGAACAGCTGAAGGAGCTGAGGTTTTTTACTCTGGAGAAAATGAAGCTCAGGTGAGACTGTATTGCTCTCCACAAATACTTGAAGTTGTAGGTAGGTGAGTGTTGAACTCTTTTCTGAAGAAGTAAAAGTGATGGGACAAAAGGAAACAGCCTCAGGTTGAGCCAGGGGAGTTTAGATTGTATATAAGGAAATATTGCTTCCCCCAAAGGGCTGTCAAGCATTGACAGGGATCCTAAAGAAGTAGTTCCATAACAGTCCCTGGAGGTATTTAAAAGGTGGGTAGATGTGGTGCTTAGGGTGATGGTTTAGTGGTGGACTTGGCAATGTTAGGTTATCAGTAAGACATTATGATCTTTTCTAACCTAAAAGATTCTATGTTTCTATATTGCAGGATCAGGCCTGAGCCCAGGTTTTTTCTATAGTACTTATCAAAGAACAAAGCAGAGTTGTAAAGATAGACTTACACATATGAATGATTCAGAGGAAGAAGGGCACAGGTGAATGTAGCACAATGTAAAGAGAAGAGAGACTTCTGTAGCAGCAGTAGCGCATTTCTTAGTATTTTTACTGTCATTTTCATTGTCATCACTAGGTATGTTTGTTATTGATGAATACAAAACATGTATTGATAAAATGGAGAAATCTTTTGAATGGGTATCTCTTCTGAATTAGGCATGTCTGTAGCAGACAAAGTGAGGTGGGATGCCTGGTCTGGAGTGAGCGTGTACACTCCCAGGGGCCCAGCAGAGAGAAAAGGATAAAATGTTGCATAACATTGCAATACCCCAGGCCCTGCACAGGCCCCTGGTATGTGCAGGTGAGCACTGAACCTTACGAAAGCAAGCACTGTGCCAGCTATCAGTCACCTTTGATTTCCTCAATCCCTTTTGAACAGGGCTGTAGAATGACAATGATTCCACCTCAGATTGGGCCCTCTGCCCACACGAGGGCCAGCTGTATTTTCCCTCAAGTGCACATAACGCTCTTGAACATGACCCTGATTTTTTGAATAGCAGATCAATTCCTGTAGAAAGTATGTTCACACATGTTAGCGTTTCCTATGGGGCTTTGTTCACTTTGTCACTATTAATCTGAGACAGATGTTTTATGTAGGTGAGATAAACTGATACTTTTTTTTTCTAAAGCCACTTGTGAGGAAATAGATATAAGAATATATAAAAATTTAAGAGAAGTGCTGGAACAATATTTAGGGACCAGTCAGCTATTACTTTCTAACATTTCAGTTGACACTGAACTTAATGTTCTACAGAAATAGGGTATTGATTGTCAAAACTAAGTTTCTGTTATGAAAGTATGCTACTATACTGTAATGAATCCACCAGAGATATGTGAGACTTAGAAGATTGCCTACATATGTACACTTCATAAAGACTGAAGAATAATTTTATATATAGAGAGACATATATATGTACACATGCAATCTTTCTCACTTCTTTTAATGATGCTTTTAACTTGTTGTATGTGTAATAAGGTTTTAATTATCCCTATTTCTTGATATTTCACAGGTCTCAAAAATATTAATTTGCAAAAAAGAAAGAACTTTACCTTTGTTCTATACTATTATTTAAAACTTCAACCAAATTGAGTTTTACCATATCTCATAATCAGAAAAGAAAAAAAAATATGTTTTTCATGAAAGAGTGGACACATTTTTCAACCAATTGTACTTGATAATGAAATAACAGATATAATGAACAGCAGGGAATGAAAGAGAAGCTTATGAAGCTTTTCTTCTCAGAGAAGAGATTCAGAGTAGCCCTGCAGAGAAGGACTTGGGGGGGGTTGGTCAATGATGAACTTAACATGAGGCAGCATTTGTGTGCAGTTCTGGTGTCCTCAACATAAAAAGGACATGGAACTGTTGGAACAAGTCCAGAGGAGGGCCACAAGGATGATCAGGGGACTGGAGCACCTTCTGTATGAAGATAAGTTGAAAAAGTTGGGGCTGTTCAGCCTGAAGAAGAGAAGGCTGCATGGAGACCTCATAGCAGCCTTTCAGTATCTGAAGGGGCCTATAGGGATGCTGGGGAGGGACTCTTTGTTAGGGGTTGTAGTGACAGGACAAGGGGTAACAGGCTAAAACTTAAAAAGGGAAGTTTAGACTGTATATAAGGAAGAAGTTCTTTACAATAAGGGTGTTGAGACACTGCAATGGGCTGCTCAGGGAAGTTGTGAATGCTCCATCCCTGGCGGTGTTTAAGGCCAGGTTGGGCAGAGACTTAAGTGACATGATTTAGAGTGAGGTGTCCCTGCCTGTGGTAGAGGGGTTGGAGCTAGATGATCTTGAGGTCCTTTCCAACCATAACTATTCTATGATTCTTTGATTTAAAGCCATTTAATTATGTAAATTATTGACTTAGATGCACATACATCCTATTCTTTCATTTAAAGTTTCACTTTTTTATTAGATACATAAAAATAACAAATGAGTTTAAAATATTAATTACAGAAAGCTCACTGGAAATCAGTTTGGAGATATCTTTATATGAATCTAATGTTACATGGATCTGTCCCTTCTCACAGTTAATCAAGTACTTGGGTTGTCCTGCAACCTGAGGAATCTAAATAGGAAGAAGCCATTAGATTCCTGACAAGAGTTTAGAGTATATCATAAAGAAAAAAATATTGAAAAGAAGGACATGGAGGCACCACTGAGATAAATAGCATTGAAGGTTGACAAGACTGGTAAAAGAGAAGGAACAGGGAACAAGACAGTCTAATTTAAGAAACACACCTAAGATGGCTGTACTTTATTTTCCACTGTTTTTTCTGATTCTTCCATTCTGACTCAGAGAGGGGTTTTCTTCTCAGCAGTGTAAATTGCAGTGACTCCAGACTGAGAGATATGTTGGGGAGAGTCATGGGAGTATGCAAAAAACACATGGGAGCACTCTGTAGAGACTATCATATGAAATGATTGCCACAGGAGAACTGACAGGAAAGAGAAGGAAATATTGCTGACATGAGGGGAAAGGTCATAACATGGACAAGTAGCCAGTATGCCAAACAGCATTGTTGCAGCTCTGCCCGCATCTATCTGAAGACTGATTATGTCTTTCCTAGCTTCCTAGGTCATGCCTAGGTTTCTGTAGCATAACATTTACACCAAAGACACTTTAGCAAACTTCCCAATCACCTCAACTATTTTTAAGTTTCAGCACTTTTTATTATGAGGCCATATTCTACTTTTGACACATGAAAAAACTATTTCAGATAATGGAACTGCAGTGTGTACAGTTGGGTTACGTTCTGGAGAGATTTAGGTTTGCAGTTCAGATAGCATTCTTTTCCCCTAGCTTTAGATTTCTAAAAGTTTGAGATCTAAAATTTCTTAAGGTATTTCCCAAAGTTTCCAGGAATGAAAGCTTTTAGTACCCTCAGGTTATAGCTCAATAATAGTACAAACAGATACCACTTATAGCCAGTCATATTCACTCAACCTAAATAATAATAATAAAAAAAAAATCAGTTGTCTAGTTTTCCACCATTAACAGACAGTTCAGACAATCTTATAATAACAGGAATAATTTATTCTCATGCAGTAAATTCAAATGAACTTCTAAGGAACTTAGACTTTAGATTGTTAGATATAATGAATTTTAAGATTTCAGAAGAATCTCAGAAACATATGAGACTTGCAATATTTATATGGAAAATATTACATACCAGTGTGTATCTACTATTCTTTAGCTATAGAGTATGGGTATTTAAGCTCATGCTTCTGAAAGAAGAGGTTGTGGTGTTAGTTTCTCTTACTATCTTTTCACCCTGCAAAACTAATCTATTTTACCTAATCTTAATTAAAACAGCAATTCAGAATAAAATGTATTGTGGGAATAAACTATGGTTTTGTTGGAACAGGAAAATGCAGTAGAGGTACAGAAACCTATATTTCATAATTTTATAGCTGCATTGACTTTTCTGTCTAAAGCTTTGAACCTTCAATCTTCATGATGCTTGCTATGAAACTGTTTTGCAGTTGAAGAAGAACATACAAGAAGAAAGAAATGAAGACATAATCTAAATGCCAAAATTAAAAAAAAAAAAGAAACATTCTAGTTTTGAAAGAAATAGAGTTAGTTCCTGGGTCATTTTGAGGTTTGTGGTTGAAATTCACATGAAGTATAAAACTTGGCTTCTATGTTATATTATGGCTTATATATTAGGAAAAAACTTCTCTGTAAGGTGAAACACTGGAACAGGTTGCCCAGGGAAGCTGTGGATGCCCCAGGCTGGATGAGGCTTGGAGCAACCTGGTCTAGTGGAAGGTGTCCCTTCCCATGGTAGAGGCATTGAAACTAGATGATCTTTAAGATGCCTTCCAACTCAAACCATGCTATGGTTCTATGATTCTATTATCTTCTTCCAGTAACCATCAAAGGAAAGATGCTAAGTGGTTGTTGGGAAATCCTACTGAGAATCACAAAATGACAACACTCTGGTTTACTTGGCTTATTCCATTTCCAACATCACCTAGAACTTTGTGATGTTAATCACTGACCTCAGTTCTAGAGGATTTTGATGCCCATAACATTTGCTTTCTATTTGGGTAATGCCTTTGCCATTGCCTTCATAGAAAAAGATTTCTGGCTGCTGTGAATGAAGATGGAGTAAGGTGTAACCAGTCCAGGCCGTACAGCACCAGCTATCTCTGTAGGCATTGTCAACAACCTGCTGATCAGACTTTGGAATCTTCTGCCTGAGTACCTACAGCAAATAAACACAAATATTGAGAAGAAAACAAATTTAAAAAATAGTTGAGTCTTGTATGCAACTAAAAAGAATTTCCAGCATAGATTTACTGAGAAACAGAAATGATATATAATCTTATCAGGGCCTGCATTAATATGCTATGTCATGTGATGAGTTAAAAAGTTGTACCAAAACACAGATCCTTTTCTACTATTAACTTTGTGGCTGGGCTTACCCCTGTTTCCTGGATCACTTCAATAAAATTTAACACAGCTTGATAAACTCTTTGTTTTTATTACAGGAAGTAAAAAATAAACAACCCTATGTCTCTTGTCCTTTCCAGCAGCTCTATCACACAGTCTGAACCTTTCAAATGTTAACTGTACTTCACTAAAAAAATCCATCCTTATGGTAAAGTTTAGATGCTGTAGACTTTTCCATATGGCATAGTAACTGTGTAGATATTTAATGTATTTGCACACCCACACATGAATAAAAAATGTAAATAAATATAAAGCTGCTTAGTAAACATTAACTTGTATTTTCTTAAAAAAAAGTAAAATATATAGCAAAAAAATTGTGTATTCCCCTGAAAAGGATAACAAATTATGATCCGCTTGTTTTGCTCCCAAATCTCACAGAAATTTCGGTGGCTCATTTAATGCAAAAAAAAAAAAAAAAGAATCCCATAATTGCTATGTCTTTCCTAAAGCAATAACTTGAATAAGCATTTTAGTCAATTTTGACCTAGACGATGAGAGATAAAACGTCACAGAATCACAGAATCCCAAGGGCTGGAAGGGACCTTGCAGTTATGTTCATCGATGTTAGTTTACTGGGGCAGGAACAAGATGAGAAACACCAGCTCTGTTAATGCCACTAGAAACATGTAAGCAGTCTGGTGTTGTTTTCCTCTGTTATCTGTACTCCACTGCAGATGTTAATGTCAAGCTCACTGAAATTATTGTAGAATTCCTTCAACATCAGAGAAAATAGAAAGACCTTTTAAATGCAGAATATTGTTTTACTCTCACAATGATTTCAGTACTAGAAATACTTCATAAGCTAAAAGTGATAAATATTCATGTGCATTAAATACATTCATTTAGTAGAATTATTCATAGTAGGGAAAATTATGTAGTCAGTTTCTTTTGGAATCAGTGCTACTTTTAAGTGAACAAAGATTGTATTACTTGGCCTGTGTATTCAGCAAGATAAATAGCCTGTGATCAGCACAATGACACTCTTTGGTGCTTTAGTGACTCCACTTCTTTTTCCCCCACACATGAAGAATTTGTTCCTTCCACTGAGGTCAGCTTGCTCCTGTGCTTTTCTTACCAAGAAAGAAACATGATTTTAAAGGTCTACACCTGTCTCCCAACTGCTCCATCAGGAGTAAGTTTGGGCCAAAAAAATCACTGACCTCTTCTGTGAGTCTAATTGAGTTACAGAGGAGTTAGAAATTGCATGTAGCTTGCAGTGCTTTTGAGTGGAACTGATAAAAGAGTCAGGATCAGTTTCAGCAACAGCTGATTATGGCAGTTGGGCTTAACTAGATGTATGTGAAGAAAATGTGTGGAAGCATAAAATAGGAAACATCTTACAGATGCATGCAGTCCCTAATTACTTTTCTCTAAAATCATATTCGCAGAGTCAGACTAATGGCTGTAGGCTTCTAGATACTAAATTACAAAAGGGCTTAATTCTTGGCTTCTTTTTTTCTTTTTTTTTGTGATCCACAATTGCTTTAATGTTAAAAAAATAAATAAAACTCTAATGTAAAATTCTTTCTTTGTGTGATAAACATGTTGCAAGTAGTACAGAGTCATCAAGCAGCATTTGTCAGGCTTTTAACATTAGAAATTGAAAGAACTGCAGCACTCATTGAGTTCTGAGCCAAGCAAAATTAGTTTTCAAATTTCCAAACATGTGCCATTGTGAGAGACAGGTAGCATAAGTACACTCTACATCTTCTATATTTTTTCCCACTGCTGCATGTTACTACTGTGGAACATACATTACTTTGGAGGCACAGCTATCTGAAAACTGAAAGAAATTTAAACCAGCTACTACATATTCAGGGAAAAACTGGCAGATCACAACTATAAAATTAATGTTCCCAAAAGAGTTTTAAATGAGATGTTTTAGACTCTAGTAATTTTGGCAGTCCGCTGAAAAGAATATGCAACAAATTTAATGCTGTCCGCTTGCACAATCAAAAATGTATTATTCTATTTTTAAAGACTGCTAAAGCACCTAAATATTTGAGATTTGTTTTCATATTCACAATTATCAAATGTTCATTTCAAACAAAAAGAATCAGCATGGAATTAGGGATTAGATATTTTTGCAGTTCCTTGTTTTTTATTTAGTGTATCTTTTAAAGAATAATAATATGACATTTAAAAACACACACTGAGTTTTGGTGTTTTTTTTAGAACGACCCTTGACATTTTTCCTTTGAATGGTTCTGAGATTTCCTAGTGTTAACAGCAAGGAACAAGCCAGGGAGAACTCCACAATGGCAAGCATTAACAGCAGAATGAAAGAGTGCCAGAGGGCCTGTCTTGGGGTCCAATCTGTTCAGAGAAGAGACAGCAAACTGCTACTGCCAATTTACATACCTTTGCTCTGCTGTGAGGCACAGGGGCAAAACTGTGTCTAGTGAGAGCTGTTTCATATGCATATTTATTTCAGCGTAGTAAGTATAGGGACTTAAACAAAACAAAACACTTTAAAAAATATGCACCCTAACAACAACATCAAGATCAAAAATACAAGAGAACTTTCCACAGAACAACTGATGAAAAGCTTGTAGTGTAACCCAACCTTTTGAGGGACAAGCCAAGTCTAAAGTTAGTAGGGATTCTAATGCATAGGTAGAAAGCTCACATATTTTGTGTATTCTTTTGTCATTGCTGTTGTTTTGTTGAAGCAGCTGTGGAATTGCCTTGTATAGATGATAATAGAATAAAGACAGGAAACTATCTGCCAACTCTTTCAAAGAGCAAGATGGTCCCATGTATATTTTTTAATTAGTAATTGAACAATAATGTTTTAAAGGGCCTGGAGTCTCAAAATTAGACTCTGTATAAAGGGAGGAGACTTTCATCATCTTACAATTCTGTTGCTGGTTTAAATCAGGAAAATTGAGGAATGAAGAAAAGCCTAATCAGAATATACCTTTATCTGAGCCTGATGGTCACTTGTAATACTGCAGCACCAAAAGAAGATATGGATTATTTGGATGACCTTGTAAGATGAAATCTGAGAATTAAGACACTTTTTAGCATAGAAATGTAACAATTCCAAAAGACTGTTCTGTGAACTCCAAAGTAGCCTTTTGACTGGTTAAATAAAGAAGCCATGATATTCAATCAAGTTATACGTTTTGCATTTTGGCTTCTAATTTTCCATTGGTTTAGAATGATTGCTCTTGATACAACTTCACAACCTTAAATGACTGGTTGAGTATGGATCTTAGGTTATAGTTTAAGTATTTTAATTAAAAAAAATGGTATCTGGCATACAGAATGTATTTAAAAAAAAAAAAAAAAAGCAAAGGACTTGGCAAGATCTTGTGTTACAGTAAAGCATCAAACTGAAAAGCATGATTGTCCTGGGTTCAGCAGTAGCAGTCATTTTTTCTACTTCTTGGTAGCTGGTGTAGTGCTGTGTTTTGACTTTCAGACTGGGAACGGTTGCTGATAGCACATATGTTTTGAGTTACTGCTCAAATATTTGTTTTTTTCTGAGCCTCATGTTCTGCAAGGGAGGAGGGGAGGCCGGGAGGAAGGAGAGACAGGACACCTGACCCAGGCTAGCCAAAGAGGTATTCCATACCATAGCATGTCATACCCAGGAGGTAACTGGGAGAGACCCGGAAGGGCTGGAGCTCTCTGGTCGGACAGGGTGGGGTGAGTTATGGGTCAGTGGCTGGTGAGGTGTTGTATTCTCTTCACTTGTTATTGGCTTTATCATTATTATCTGTAGTAGTAGTAGCACTAGTGATTTGTGTTATACCTTAGCTATTAAACTGTTCTTATCTCAACCTGTGGTAGATATATTCTCTGGATTCTCCTTCCCAGCTCTCCGGGAGTTGGGGGAGTGAAGCAGGGGGAGTGAGTGCACGAGCTGTGCGGATTGGTTTTAAACCATGACAATGATCTAACCAACTATGATGTGTTTGGCTGCTGAATCCAGTACACTCCTCAGGACCTTGTGTGAGTATATAGAAGGGATTTTTTCTGTGTTGAAGAATTTGTTAATGCTTACAAAAAGATGCTTTTGCTATAGATAGTTTCCTATTTTTTTTCCCTGGAATTAAATATTTGTTGTTTTTTTTCCCCTGAAATGTACTCATTGAAAAGAGCAAAAAGAATTAAAAAATATCCTTATGCTTGATTGGCCAAGCACTGAGGGACAACACATTTTTAAGACCTTCTTTAACCAGAACAAAAATAGAGATCATATAGTGATATTAAAAGGTCTCAATAAAACTGAATGGCTTCTAATCACTAACTGACCATCCAACCACTGAAAGAAATCATAGAAACTCTTGATTTTTTGTTATTTCCTGTGAAAGTGACAAGTTCGCTGTGGCCATTGGATGGTATAGTTATCAGAACTGCTTTTATAGTGTTACTGTAGTTCACAAATCTTTGGTTTAGGAAATAATACTTTTTTTTTCCTCAATGCAGTTCACAAGCAGTCTATTGTAAGTTTTAACTATATTTACAAAGCATTTGAGAAATAGTTTATGGACTTTATAAGAACACTGTCCAAAATATTTCTCTTTTATGCCTCTGAATTCCATTCTAGCTAGCATAGTGGACATTGTGAGGAGAATAAACTGTATCACATTTTTAGAATACCATATATTGAGAAACCATGTTAAAAACACTATCAGTTATACACTTACAAAGTGCATTTGATATCTATTATGTTTCAAGAGTGATGTCTGTAGTAGACCCAAGCTCAGGAATCAAGAGCCAGTTAAGCACACTATAACCTTTGAATAAATGAATGCTTTTAGCTTTTGAAGTCTGGATTACTGCTTGCCACTACAAACTTTCCTCCTTAGAAGAATAGATGAACTTCTCAGGGGAGCTGATACACTGAGGTTTGTGTTCATCTGACAGAAAACGATGTCACCAGCCAGGTTTAAATCCTTGCATGTGAGGCTATTGTGTCTAATGAAGCTTATTAAACTAGGCTAGCTTAATATAAAAATATATGAATTATTATGAACTTGTTCTTTTCATCTGTGCTTTCTAATAAACACCAAGAGCAATCAGTACAGGAATTCTATATAAAGCAGCTTAATTTTAAGTTGAAACAACACCAAGTCTTAGAACACAGTATTCAGGCTTCAAAGTGCTTCTTATCCAATATTTCTTTGCCTCTTGCATTTGTTTTGTTTTTCTTTCTTGATTCTGATCTTCACTGCTTGCTTGGATTGTTTTACTGTCTTTAGTTGTTTGTTTTTTTCTTTTTTTCTTTTTTTCCCTAGGAAAATAATATCCATATTTTTCCAGATATTCTAGAGAAGCTGAGGTAACTCTAGGCAAACCAAACAGGGAAAAAAGAAGCCTGAAATGAATCTTGAAAATTGTCTTTCCATGTAGAGAAAAGAGCACTAGACAAATAAATGAATGCTAACATATTAATTAAATACAGAAAGCCAAAGAAAACAAATTATTTTTTTTCTTAGTATTCTGATTTTTATTTATAATGCATAAACATTTATTTTCTAATATAAAAGTCACATATCCAGACAGTATCAAGAGATTGATCAGTAGTCTTAATTGCTAGTACAGTTACTTCATTAAACTGTAATATTGTTCTTCTTAAGAAACATAAAACTTTATAAGAATTTCTGCAGATGACAACAATTTACTTTTTCCTTTCACCTCAGACAGAGGTAGAAAATTTTCATTTGCAAATTTCTTAAACCTAAACGGCAGAAGTCTCTTTTCAAGGGCTTGATTAGCTAAGAGCAACTCAGTGTGGCTCTAATTTTGCATGAAACAGAATATGTCAGGTATCCAACAATCAAATTCACTTTTAAGTAATTATTGTATAAATTACTCAGTAAGGGTGGAAAGAAGAGTTATTCTTTATCATTTTTAGAACCCGTTCCAGCAGCTTGTCTCTGGGGTTAAATAGAGCTGTCTTGATCACTTTTACATATAGACTTCCTTGAACACTAAAAAGAATTATAATCACCTGATTATAAATTCACTGTTAATATAGCCTTAGAGCTGAGAACATTTCACTCCAGTAGTTAATTTAGTCTGTGGTAAATTCTCACTGTTATTTAATGTCATTTATCACCTGCTGTTTTGTCTTACTGTGAACATCCTGCCTGCCCTGTACTGTCTACAGTACATGGACCTTCTGTGACTTTAATGTACTCAGAACAAAGGCTCCAAAGTGCTTCTATCGGGAGGATTTGGCAAGTTGCCGTAGATATATTCAAGCCATTTTGCTGCCTGTCACTCAGTGCTTTACAAATTGAACTCTGAGGAGAGGTAAAAAGGGTCTATGAGGCATTTTTTTCTGGGAAGAATATGCTAATAAAGCGCCATCAGCAGGAAGCAGGTTGTGTCTGAAAGAGTTTTGTCAACTCTGAATTAATTTTGTGTGTTAAGAAACACGGGGGTGCTTCTAGAGCCAGTCTGTGGTAATTAATCCTTCCTGTTTCTGGAAGAGCAGAACTGTAATAAATGCAGCCCAGATTTAACAGATGTGTGCACACAATGTCTGCTTTATGAGGAGTAAAACAAAATGATGGGTATGGAACAAAAAATGTTGATTTTAAAAAATTAAAACAGTATGGAAAGTACTAAGATTGGAATTCCCAGTGTTTATGCAAATGCAGTATTCCTTTAAATGTTAGCAGACAGTATGGTTTTGGAAACATCTGTCAGTGTGGCTGGATGCTGTGAAGAAACTGAAAAGGACAGATGTTACTTAAGCTTGTAAAAATAAGCCCTACTGAAAAATAGAGAGATACTTGAGATCTGAGCCACAATCTGCTTAATCTAGGTGGTTATGGAAGATGGCCTACCAAGACGGAGGGTGGTAATGAACTATTCTAAGAATTTTTGTCATCACTTCACCACATCCTGTAAAGAAACTTTTAAATTGTTATTGGAATACAACAGTATGATTTGGGTATCTTTAACCTCTGTGGGATCAAGATCAGGGCAGAGCAAGTGGAAAAAGGGTGGCTTATGCTGTGCAAAGAGTTTTAGAAAGAACATGTAATAGCTTACAAAAATATCTTAGTCATACTTTCCCACAAAATGTTAATTCAGTGAAGTGTGTGATTGCTCAGATTTTACTGAAGTCCATTATAAGCCTTTTATTTATTTCAGTCATGAAAGATTGTCCATTAGATCCTATGGACAGCGTCACCTCTGAAGAACAATAAAATCACGCAGTTAACTCCTGAATTTCATGCGTAGAACATATGCAAGAACTTTTCATTCGATCTAATTTTAGAGTTTGTTTGCTTGAGAGACTATTTTGTTTGTGTTTTTAACAAAAAAATAAAATGCAAACAAAAAAAACATTAAAAACCCCACACAATATTTTTGTTCATGATCCTTTGTCATATTCATAGTGCATGTCCTTCATTTAGCTGTATCTTCACGCTAAGCCATTTTAACAGCTATGCAATTGAATAATTAAATAATTAAATAATTTTAGACAGAACGTATGATTTGGGGACTTATTACTGATTTCAGTCCTCACACAAGAAGCAGAATACCTAAGGACATTTCATTTAAAGTTTAACACAATTAATACTTAATGGAGAGCTAGAAGGTTGCTTTAACTTTCTACCTCAGTTATCACTGTAACTCATAAGCATATACACATCTTTGACACTTTTTAATGCTATGTATTTAAACATCAAGACTTCTGTTGAATTGGAGTAAATACAGCAGTAACTATACACTATTAATGGCTTATAATTATTTATTTCTATAAAAAAAACCCTTACAAGGTCAAATTAATCTAAGGAGTATAATTCAAAATACTAGAATCTACAACCTGCAATTCATTAAAATTCAAACTTTTTCAGCTAATCCTTTCAGCTCATAAAACTCTAGTCATAGGTCTGTTTCAATTACTGTTCACTAGAAAATATGATACCTAAAAGATTTTTTTCCATTGCTTAATTTAGAAGGATTAAGGAAATATATTAAGAAACTAAACCTCACAAACAAGTACGACTGCTAGATTCTAAGCAGAATTCAGTGCCATCTGCATAAAAGCTTCCAGATTTATGGATTGAATTAAATGATCCTCAGCTCTGATTTAGAATATACTATCAATTTCTCTTTTCACAATCATTCACCTCATTAGTAACTTTATGGAATTTTATTTGCCAATGAAATAATTCCTTTATTGAATAAATAAATTGTTGCCCTTGAAAAATGTTGGTAACATATAAACATTCAAATATAGACTGAACATGAGAGATTATTTGTATTTAAAACTTTCCACAGAGATATGGTTTTGGGTATATATGAGTGCTTTATACCTCTCTCTGTAATGCAACTTTCTTGGACAGCACTAATAGGATTTTAGTTATGTGAATTTGCATATTAAAATGATTTATTAGGAAAAATGGACAAATTATATGCTTGAAAAGATGGGAAACGGAAAATTATTCACAGTACCAAATTTTGAGCTTCTTGTCTTCAATATTCTTGATCATTCTCTAGAAATACTTTTTTTTTTTTAATCTATTAACTATCAGCTCCTAATCATAGATCTTCTGAATTTTGCCAATGCTAGATACCTAAAATAGCCAAATTCAGTAGCCAAATTCCCACACAGTGTCTATCCATTAAAGCTAGAAAGCCACTGTAGATTTACTCTGTCTAAATCAGGTTTGGAGTATTCTCATATTTCAGCAAATTTATAGCACTTGTCCTTTCCATTTTAAGAGGAGATATGTGAAGGGTTGTTATTATTCTTAAACAAATGCTCAAGGAATAGGTTAAGTCACAGGCTCCTTCCCCCTTACCCTTGCAAATTACTTGGCCAACTACCTTGCTTGGTCTACTGGGACTTTAATAGTGCAAAGCTCTAAGCAATTGCCACTCTGGCATTCCCGACATCTCACATCTGCTCTTGTGTCATTGAATATTTAGTAAAGTTGTTCAAGCAGTTGTGGTTTGGGGTTCTTTTTCCCCTTTACAAATTTAGAAATTAGGACTTAAAAATCTGCACATCCTGATTAAGAATAAATATTTACTTATTTTGCAACTAGCACTGACTATTTTGAGAAAATTCTGTCACATATTTTGAGGTTTCAGTCCTTGTTCTTCTTGCAGTTCAGAATTGCTAAGAAAATAGTGACTCATCTCTTGATAAAGGCTTCCTCTTTTAACTTAGAAATTAATTGGTTGCTTTACAGGAAACTTCTTTATTTTCTGCTTGGAAAATTATCTCTTAACTTGGTAGAGTCACCCATTTCTGCTAAAGATTGTGCGAGTAGCTGCAATGACACAATCTGACTTCCTTTATCAACTGGTGTTTTGTCCTGCTTTGTAAGACACTGTGCTTGTCCATGCTTGTTCAATTATCTTCTCTTTGATAGATGATCAGGTTTTTCATTTTTATCCCTGTATTTGTTTCAGATAATTACAAAATGTAAATAAGACTGCTTTTATTCACCCAGAAATATTTCCCAAGAAGACCTCAGCAAGTAGATTCCTACATGAAAGTCATCCCTTGCTATTTGTACCTGACCCTTTTTAAATTGAGGTTAGATAGCCCAAGATTTTTTGCATCGATTAGTATTTTGCAAGCTTGGAGTCAGTGCTGAAAAATCTATGCTAATGTTCTTGTTGAAGGCTGTGTCATTATTGACATGCAAAATGCTCATGTTGGATTGTAGTGAATAGGGCTACATCTGGCTGTTGACCAATTACCAGTGGTGTTCCTCAGGGTCCAGTTCTAAGGCCAGTTCTGTTCAACATGTTTATCAACAATCTGGATGCAGGAGTTGAATGTACCATTAGCAAATTTGCTGTTTCAAAACTGTTGAAGAGCATTTCAGAATAACAAAAATTGATGGGAATGGGGTATATAACATATTTGGGATATAGGTAAAATGGAGATGTGTTGATTTTATTTGGGTAGTGTTTGTGTTATTTTGGTATGAGTGTTTGAGGTGAGTATGCTGCTGTTTTGAATTCATACAGACTGCTGTACTACAATCATATTGACAAGCATACCTGAAGCATAGGTGTTCCTATATTTGTGTGTCTTTAAATATAAGTAAATAATAGTGACAATGAAATTGGGTTTGTACACTACATATAGAACCATAGAATACTAAAAAGTTAACGTTCCCTTTGACACAGCTTGCACTAAGTAATTTCTGAACCATTGCAAACTTCCTCCATCTACAAGTAATGCTTATAAACAATGCCATACAAGCTACCTCTGAATGCTTAAAAGAGAAAACAAGGTTACTACTTCAATCTGTTATTGACAAAAGCAATAATAATATTGCTATTAAAAACACATAGTGTATCAGATTCTAAATCTCATCTATTTAGAAGAACTGTCAAACATACATTATTCTGGACTTTTACTTAGAAAAGTTTTCAGATGCTAACTTGACACTGCTGTGTGTGACATCCCTGAGGCCATTTCATAAGGCAATATTGTCAATAAAGCATGCAAAACTGTGCTTTTCTCTTTTCACGAAACATAATGTAGCCAATATGACATTTAACAAAAGAAGATAAATTCTTCTGGAGAAAGGAAAAACACTAGGTTCAGACTGTCTTTTCTTAAGAAAATAAAAAAAAAACAACACAAAAAAACCCACAAAAACACCCATCAACAACCAACCAAACAAAACCAAACAAAACAACCAAACAACAACAAAATAACTTCACAATGTCACTCAATTGGTAAGAGCATTCCTTGACTTTCACTTTCCATCACTCAACTTCAATATGAGGCAATTTGTTAGAGCAAATGAGCACCTATGAAGTGTTGCATTAGTGATAATTAAGGACTCTAACTACAGCTGGTTTGGAGATTTATGTTATGGGGTTTTTTGTTTCATTTCTTTTTTAGTCTTGTTTTTTAACCTTATGTGAGTTGTGAAGTCTACCCTTAAAACATCTGGGATTCTTATTGAAACAATGGCATAGTTTCTGCAGTAATCTTGTATAATTTCTGATGAATGGTAGGGTACATTTAAGCAGTTCTAATGGGGTGAGTAATATTATTTTAAAGGACTTTGATCATTACTTATCTTCCAGCTGATTATAGGAATCTTCTTGGAAGCTTTCAAAGGATTTTTAATTTTGAATCTCTTTATGTCTTCAGCTTAGTGATGACATTAATTTTCCCTATTGCTTGTGAAAGGAAGCATAGTTTTGTTTCAGATGTTTTTTGTTCCTTGTGTCATGTCTTTTGTGCATGCAGATGGGACTGATTAAATCTGTGGCCTTACTTTTACAAAAAAAAAATAAATCAGGGATTAATAAGCATAAATACTTCTGCTAAAATCTATCAATAATGAGAGAAATGTGTGTTTTACCTCAGAAACGGGCCAGTTAACGTGGCTCTTTGTGGATTGTTTTAGTATGGGTTTTTTTGGGTTTTTTTTAAGTTCACAGAGTACTCAAGATCTTTTGCAGCAGCTGAGGTTTTGATAAGGGGAAACTTGTTTCTGTGCATGGATATGGCACAGGCCACTTCATCTTCTGAATCCTACTTAAATCTTCAAAACAAAGTTTAAGTGGTATATAAATAAGGCATTAGCCTCCACCGTAGGGTGAATTTCAATCTTTTTGAATTAACACTTTCCTTTTGACAATGACTGAGGAGCACCTAAGGTTAAAAATTAAAGGTAAAGAAAGGATCATGCATAAATGATGACATTAAGAATCATTATTGACATTACTATATATTTAAATAGAGAAATGCTAACATCTAATTTAGATTACTTTCATTTATTAGGACTTCTGAATTAAGCAGTGCTGAATATATGATTTTCAATTCTGGAGTAATTTCTTGCATGCAATAACATAAAATTTGTCTTATATAGTTAGAGGTACATTTTGTGTTTGTTTTTTTTTTAAATAAATATTAATGAACGGTTTACTGAAACCAGTCAACAAATACAATTAACACAACTTTTGTTCTGTCACTGCTGAGATAGACCAGGAATCTTAATTTCATCCCCTAAAACGAAGAGGAAAGTATCCCACTGTTGGTTAAAAATAAAAAATAAATTATAAAAAAAAAACTTTCTGCACAGAATAAGATCAGTGAGCAAGTTTTAAAATTTTCTGAATGCTGCATTAAAGTGTGTTTGTTTGTTTGTTTCATTAAAAGAGACAGAAATAAAAGCTGCCTGGCCACAGGGAAAAAAGTACTAGAATAAAAGGCTAAATAATATGTTTTTATTTTTAAAGACAAGAAAAAGCTGCCTGTCTAGTCGAAGCAGTTAAATCTCCAAAATTTTAGATGAGAAAATGAACATGAGCCAGCAGTGTGTGCTTGTAACCCAGAAAGCCAACCGTATTCTGGGCTGTATCAAAAGAAGCGTGACCAGCAGTTCGAAGGAGGGGATCCTGCCTCTCTACTCTGCTCTCATCAGACCTCACTTGGAGTATTGTGTACAGTTCTCGTGTCCTCAACATAAAAAGGACATGGAACTGTTAGAACAAGTCCAGAGGAGGACGATGAGGATGATCAGGGGACTGGAGCACCTCCCGTATGAAGACAGGCTGAGAAAGTTGGGGCTGTTTAGCGTGGAGAAGAGAAGGCTGTGTGGAGACCTCATAGCAGCCTTCCAGTATCTGAAGGGGGCCTCTAGGGATGCTGGTGAGGGACTATTCATTAGGGATTGTAGTGATGGGACAAGGGGTAATGGGTTGAAACTTAAACAGCAGAGGTTTAGACTGGATATAAGGAAGAAATTCTTTCCTGTTAGGGTGGTGAGGCACTGGAATGGGTTGCTCAGGGAGGTAATAAATGCTCCATCCCTGGCAATGTTCAAGGCCAGGTTGGATGAAGCCTTGGGTGATATGGTTTAGTGTGAGGTGTCCCTGCCCATGGCAGGGAGGTTGGAACTAGATGATCTTAAGGTCCTTTCCAACCCTAACTATTCTATGATTCTATGATTCTATGAAGGTGGGGTTGTGTCATGACTTCAAATCAGTTTTAGTAAAAATATATTTAAGGCTGCCCAGGTGCATTGGAAGCAAGGAGCAGGCTGAAAACCACAAAACTTAGCATTTTAACAGCATATGAGAAACAGTATATGAAATTTCAAGAAAAATGTGCTTTATTGTCTTTCTTATCTTTCCATGGGTTTGGATATTGCACTGAGAATAACAAAATAATATTTTGTGTTCATTGGAAGGCTTTGAGTTTATGCATGAAGGTGGCAATTTCAAAATGGCATGCTTATAGATTTTTATTTTTTTTTAATCAATGTAGAATCCAACTTTGCATACAATCTTCAATAACAAATATTCAGGTTATGTAAATATACTGGGTGAATAAATTAACAAAAACCCCCACACTTAAATAGTTATAAAACCCTTCTAATTTGTGGCATTCATGTGTATTTCTACTTCAGCCTGTTTTGTAAGTTTCTGAAAAGGGAGATTTAGGATGGACCACAATTTATCAGCTCTCACTATATATGCTTTAATAAGTTTCTAAAGTTCAGTCTCATTCAAACTACATAATAGCTTAAGAAAGAATATATATTGAAACTGCAGGGTACAGAATGTGAAAAAGTGATGGAAATAGCCTACTGTGGAAATACTTGGACACATGTTATACATGTTATATATATTATGTTCTGTTTTACAGACTCCAGTAGCTGGAGACTGGGATGTGTCATGGATTCTTGCTACACTACAACCTGTGGGGCTTCATCTTTCTTCCAAACACATTTTATGTAACTCATTTTGCTACTTCCACAGATGTAACACTTTTTCTTACTAGACCAAACCATGAAGCATTTTATGGTTACAAATTGGTGATTTATATCTCTGACATACATTGGTTCTTTGCCTTTATCAGCTTTTAAACAGCTTTTTCAACAATTCTGAGAGCTTTTTCAGTGCCTTTGTGCTTTGCAGGTTCTCTGACAATGACTATGAATAAAAATATGCCCTTGGACAAACTCCTAGCCATTGTTAAAGCTAAGTAATAGTGAAAGAAGGAAAAGAATATGATAGTATCAGCAAATATAGCACCAAAATTCTTTTTTGCATAAGCTAAACTCAATTGAATGTCAACCTTGTAAAAATGTATGAGTTCACCCACGCTGACCTACTGTCAATATAATTCAAAAAAGACAAATAGGCTTCTGGACTATACATGTTTCCCTTGAAGGTCCTGAGCATTTTCATGTTACCTATCCTCCTTGTCCTTTTTTGTGCTTTAGTTATCAAACCTTGAAATTAATTGTAGATCATTTCTTTCATCTGTGTTCCTCAGTGTACCACATGGTAAATTTAAGTTCTGATTTTGAGAAGCAATGATGGTAAATACTTCATATCCCTATGTAAATTAGAAGTGTTAAGAATAGAGTATGATAAATATTTTAGGCACCACATCTCTCAAATAATACATATCCATCCTTTGTATAGTGATAGTGATTGCAAGCCACAGAAGAAACCTGGAATGCTAGATAGCCTGTCTATATGTGATCTCACTCCAAAGGGTTCATAAGTAAAATACAGAAGACAACAGATAGTGGGATATTACTAAACTTCTTACACTCTTATAGAATCAGCAAATCAAACTATAAACCTTAAACCACAAAAGGTTTGAGCAGAGATTGTATTATAGGATTTATTTTAAAATTATGTATGTATTAGTTTGGTAATGTTATAAGTGAAATGTTTTAACATGAAGTAACTGTCATATAGAAAGTAGTAAAATTGAGTAAATAATTTCCATTGTCCCTGAGTCTCTCTGATAAATAAAAATGGACAGTGACTACTCCATGGCCTTAAAGCCCAGTTGTGGTGGTACAAACCGTGCTTAAGTAAATTCTCTTACCCCCAGACACAGGCAGTGATATTCAGACTATTCATTTCTAATTGTCTGATCTTAAACCATGCCTGGATATTGTTTCCAAGCATGCTGCTTGGCTAAATCAGACTGGGTCAGGAACCATGCCAACTGTTTAACAGTGCAGAGTGTTGCATGCTGGTGCTTGTGAAGGTAATCAATCTCTGTCTGCTGAACATAAAAGAAATGTAAGAAAATAATAACTGACCTTAATTATTTCAGTAAAAACATCTAAAATTAAGAAAGTTGAACTCTAATTAGTTGCACATAATATATATTAACATTAAGCTTTTTCTTTTGTATTTGTGCATGTGTGTGCAGACACGTGTCAGTGTGCTAAATATTATTGTACAATACAGTAACTGAGTTGATTCATATAATGGTAAAATTGTTATTTCACCTGAGCATGGTCTTTGACTTATAAGGCTACAGTGCATTCAAAATATAATGCTTTACAGTATGACTAAATCCATGATCTTTACTTCTCATTAAATGTTAAAATGTGAGATTTAATTTCTGCTCACCAGCAGCTACTAGAAACTATAATTGCATTTGTAAAAACTGCTTACATTGCACCTTTTTATAGTAATTTACTTTTTACAGTAAATATCTCTCTGTGAAATGATACAAAGAAAAATATCAAGGTCATAAAAACTTTAGCATTTTTTATGGTCTAAATTCTGATTGATTTATCATTCTCTTCCTAATTATAGCACTTGTCATTCTTTTCATTTTATTGAGTTTTGTGATTGATTTTTCCCTTCTTTTGCCTACCTCTAATGCTGCTATTTTTCTATTGTGTGAAGTTTTACAGCATATGTTGATCTGGTACAGATACTTGGAAATAAGTGCTAAATAAATCTTCATCGTAAGTTCAGTAAACAATTAGATATGTGATCATAGGAGATACTCTAATAGAATAATAAGTTTTCAATCAAAGCCACTATGAATGCCCTAACATGTTCAATAACTGCATGACAACCTTAGATATTGAACTATTCCATGGGGAAAAGTAAAATAACTAAAGTATTGCTTTCCAGAAGATTCGTCATATTTCCTTTACACACTCTAGCAAAGCAAGTTCTGCTCTTCCTGTAATTTCTTAAGTGTTTAATTTCATTGAATAATTGCATTTTTGTTTCATTGAATAATTGCACATTTTTACACTGTGGTTCAAAGTTTTATTCTGCTAAGTTCGAGGTTCTAGCAGCAATAAATAAATTAGCTATGTTTAATGCTATGTTCAATACTATGTTCAAAGCACATATAAGCATAGAATAGGAAGAACTCACTGAGCCATATTACTTAAACAATCCTATTGTATCATTCCTTTCCATGCCAGGCTGCCATATGAATTGCTTTTAAATTAAGAGCAACTGGATTTATATTAATAGCTATAGCTGTCTGGAAGGTAGTTAGCATTACATAAGAGTCAACAGAAAATTTTAATTCAGTAGCCATAAATACTTCTGATATTTTTTTCTTATTTTTAAGTTTCAATTAACAATGGCAGTCAGGATTATTTTTTATATTTATTCCACCTCTGATTTGAGAGCAATCACTTTTAACTATCTCAGAGCAGTCAGAAACAGTGTTCAACCTATGTTAAGAATACTAGCACAGAAAATTAATAGGAAATCAATCCAGTGAAAATTTCTTATGAATACTTTTCTTATCTATTGGAAAAAAATCTCATTTATTTATTTCTATATTTTTTATTTATAACAGTGCGCTGGCTTTGGCAGGGTTAATTATCTTTGTAGCAGTTAGCATGGAGCTATGCTTTGGATTTGTGCTGGAAATGGTGTTGGCAATACAGGGATGTTCTCATTACTGCTGAGCAGTGCTTGCAGAGAGTCAAGGCCTTTTCTGCCTCTCACACCACCCCACCAGTGAGCAGTCTGGGGGTGCACAAGAGTTTGGTAGGGGACACAGCTGGAACAAATGACCCCAAATGACCAAAAAGATATTCCATGCCATATGGCATCATGCTCAGTGTGTAAAGCTGGAAGAAGATGAAAGAAGGGGGTGGAGGGTGCTGTTCAGAATGATGGCATTTGTCTTCTCAAGTAACCATTACCTGTTACAGAACCCTGTTGTCCTGGAGATGGCTGAACATTTGCTTTCTATAGGAAATGGTAAATGGATTCCTTATTTGGCTTTGCTTGCATGCAAGGCTTCTGCTTTACCTATTAAACTGTCTTTATCTTGACTCACAAGTTTTCTCACTTTTACTTTTTTGATTTTCTTCCCCATCCCACCAGTGAAGAGTGATCAAGCAGCTGTGTGGGGATTAGTTGCCAGCTGGGGTTGAACCGTGACAAACAGCTGATGAAAGTGCACTAGCTCTCTACACATTACACCTACACCTTTCTGAAACTTCTCAGCTCCAAGCCAGATTATGTTGTCCTGCAGGTAAACCTGTGTTTCACAATGCGGCTACTTTCCTGTTCAAGTAGTAGTAAGTTTTATTTGAATAGTCTGTGACTATCACATACTTCATTTTACCTCCCTTATAGACAATGAAACAGACTTACACATAGGTCCAAACTTCAAGGAAATAAAAAAAAAAAGTAACTGCTATGATACTTAAAGTTTTTCATAAACCCATGTTTTTTCCTTTTTCTTTTCACCTGATAACCTCAAATATATGTACAATACAGAAAATAAATAAATAGGCATATTTTAAAACACTGCTAATAGCTTCTAAAATGCTGTCTGGTGATATAAGAACAGCAAAACCACTGCAAGGATCAGCATGTATACTGTAAGCAACTGAAAATAAACACTGCTATAGAGATCAGAAGAAAGTCTACATGCTCCTCTGAGATATATTGCACTTTTGTATTTGATATTCTTCATGGTTAGATATAAAAGCAATCCTAGGACTATGCTCCTCTCAGTAATGTGTATGAAATGCATCTACTCTCAAACCTAATGATATAAAAAATTTTTGACTATAGTAATACTTGTTGAATTTTGCTATTTCCTATATCATTAACAACAATACTGAGTTTAATCTGCACAAATGAGATAAATTAACATGATATGTAGGAATGAAAATAAGGTTTTATATCGGCATAATATCTGCCACTACTTTTTATGATAACGTGTGAATCCATGGTGTGTACTAGTTCTGGGTAATATGAAGATATGACAGCAGTGATACAGCTAAGGGTTAGGAGCAATGTCTCCTCCGCACTCATACTTAGGGAAGTACACTGATTCCTCCAGCATAGGAACCAACAACATTACTTCCCAAAGGCATGTTTGTATTGTCAACATATACTTTAAAGTCACTATATAAAACATTGTGGGCATAGGAGGGCATTAAATGTCATCCTGTCCCCTTCCCCCCATTCTTGCTAAAGGAAACACTGCAAAGACAGTGTTCATTATACAGAGCTGGGAGATTCAGCTTACCTAAATGTATTTGAAATTAAAAATAGTTGTCTTCACTCAGATCAAAGGAGGCCTCACCTATGTGTGCTGTAGTATGTCTCAAAGTCTCATTGTCTGTATTTCTTGCACTGTCACACTGGTGGAGCAAACATAGGTATAAATTTGTCCATACATAAGATTTCTTTGTAATGAGAACTGGGGTGAGTTTATTCAGGAGAAGCAACAGAGAAGAATTTGCCCTTAGGAGCTAGCTTAAATGAGAACACAACTAAGCACACACCCAGCCCTGAGAATCTGGAAGTGTTTAGAGGTGCAATATCACAGGCATAGCTTCTCATACTTGGTTTATAATTATTTTAGGATCAGCACTGGAAGAGTATTCATGGTTCTCACCTTCTCCAGAGCAATGCGAAGTAACCTTAAACTGAAGCCTTTTTTATTTTATTTTCTTTGTTTTATTTATTTTATTTTTGTTTTGACAAAGTTCAACACAGCATAACAGCAGGACTTTCTGGATTCTAGAATGAGTAGAAGAAGAAGTTGTCCACAAACTTTCTGATAAAATTCATCCAGTATTGAAGTATTTCAGAACTAGTGAAGAGTAAAATGACCTCATGCATCCTACATAGAATCATAAAATAAAAAGGATTATAGAATAGTTAGGGTTGGAAAGGAACTTAAAATCAGCTAGTTCCAACACCCCTGCCATGGGCAGGGACACCTAGCACTAAACCATGTCACCACTCCACCCCTGACAGTATTCAAATCCATGTTGGACAGGGCCTTGGGCAACCTGGTCTAGTGGGCAGGTGCATTGGAATTAGATGATCTTAAGGTCCTTTCCAATCCTAACTATTCTACGACTCTGATTCTATGTTTTACCACTTCTTTGGGCAATCTGTGCCCATGCCTTACCACCCCCACAGTAAAGAACTTCAGTTTAAGTTTAAATCCATTGCCCCTTGTCCTGTCACTACAGTCCCTAACAAAGAATCCCTCTCCAGAATCTTTGCAGGTCCCCTTCAAATGCTGGAAGGCTGTTATAAGGTCTCCATGCAGCCTTCTTTTCTCCAGGCTGAACAGCCCTGACTTTCCCAGCCTGCCTTCATACGGGAAGTGCTCCAGCCCCATTATCATCTTCATGACCTTTCTCTGGCTATCTTTGATCCCTTAAATTCTATTTAGCAATTGCAAATTTAAAAGTTTTAGTTGAGATATTCACAGAACTAGTTTCATTTATCTTTCTGTTTTACTGAAAGTGAACTTCACAGTGGTTTCTTTGAAAAGCACTTTAGTTAAAAATTGATATATATACAATTTTCATTGTAAGAATGAAGGATAAACGCAAGCTATTTGTAATGACACTCCTTTTTTTTTTTTTTAAGTTCTCCCTTCAAGGCTCATTTTATCAATTAAACTTGTTATCTTATTAACACTTAAAACAGTTTTTTCCTGAAACCATAATGAAAGTAATCATGCTAAAGCTCACAGATGTTCTGTTAAAAGTAATGCAATCTTTCTCACTGTTAATGTAGTTCAACACTGTTATTACATTGGTGACATTTGAATGTTACACTGACATCAATTTTATCTGGTTATTTATGTTTACCTAACTACTTTTAACGCAACTGGCGATTTAATTTGGTGTCCAGAACATGTATTTAGATTCTTCACTGGCAAAAATGTATTTTTTCCAACTTCCGCATCAGCTCACCGATGTAATGTAATGCATAACAAATTCCAGATAGAAGAATTAGCATAAATATACATTATTTCATTACTTTTATTATTTTTTTTCCTTTTTATGAGCTTTCAATTACATCATTTTTAGTTACCAGATAGCCCATGGAGACAGACTGTCGTCTCATCACAATATTTTGTAAAAATCACTGTGTTGATTTGCTTTGCTAGAAAAGAAGCTGTATTCATGTCCTTGATAAATAATGAAATGACAATTAATTTTTCATTCAACCATCTGATACTCAGCAAGTGTCAAAAAGCATGTTTGCTCTTCAAGTGGAAGTGGTAAATTGCCCATAGTTTGACATGTTTCAGCCTTAGCCTTAGAAAAAAAAAGAATACAAGTTCAGGGCTGCTTTCTTTCCACTGCTTAGAGCTTGAAGGAAATATGTGCCTACTCTCATCTTCCCACTCTGTACGTGTGCAGCCTCATCTCAGAGCCTGGCAGAAGACTCTCTCTACAGTGTTCCAGGATACTGCCGTGCCTTGAAAGCTAGGACCTTTAAGAAGCTATGAACTTATACACTAAGTAAAGTTATATCCATCAGCCTGGTCAGTACTTTGGAATATCAGAGAACAATCTTGTGCATGTGAGACATGCAATTTTGAGAACTTGGGAACTTTATAAATGCATATGTTTGTCTATAAGCTTTAGTTGTATAAAAACCAGTATATTCAGGTGAAATGAAGGTAGAATGCATTTCAGACCTCACTAAGGTTAGCTGTGCAATTTTGACCAGTTAACAGGAGGAAAATCAAATTGTAAAAGACCATATTCTGCAATATTATTGCATGTATCTGGAAGGAAAATATCCTGTCATTCAGGTGATTGTTCTTATACAGTCAGTGAAAGCCTGAATCACAGAATCCCAAGATCATCTAGTCCAACCCCCCCTGCAAGAGCAGGGTAACCTAGAATACATCACACAGGAACTTGTCCAGGCGGGCCTTGAATATCTCCAACGTAGGAGACTCCACAACCCCCCTGGGCAACCTGTTCCAGTGCTCTGTCACTCTTACAGTAAAACTCTTCCTGATGTTAACGTGGAACCTCCTATGCTCCAGTTTACACCCATTGCCCCTTGTCCTATCACTGGATATCACTGAAAAAAATCTAACTCCATCATCCTGACACCCACCCTTTACATATTTGTAAACACTGATGAGGTCACCCCTCAGTCTCCTCCAAACTAAAGAGACCAAGCTCCCTCAGCCTCTCCTCATAAGGGAGGTGTTCCACTCCCTTCATCATCTTTGTGGCTCCACGCTGGACTCTTTCAAGCCATTCCCTGTCTTTCTTGAACTGAGGGGCCCAGAACTGGACGTAATATTCCAGATGCGGCCTCACCAAGGCAGAGTAGAGGGGGAGGAGAACCTCTCTTGCCCTACTAACCACACCCTTTCTAATGCACCCTAGGATGCCATTTGCCTTCTTGGCCACAAGGGCACATTGTTGGCTCATGGTCATCCTCCTATCCATCAGGACCCCCAGGTCCCTTTCCCCTTCACTCCTTTCCAGCAGGTCAACCCCCAGCCTGTACTGGTACATGGGGTTGTTCTTCCCCAGGTGCAAGACTCTACACTTGCTCTTGTTGAATGTCATCAAGTTTCTCCCCACCCAACTCTCCAGCCTGTCCAGGTCTCGCTGAATGGCAACACAGCCTTCTGGTGTGTCAGCCACTCCTCCCAGTTTAGTGTCATCAGCGAACTTGCTGAGGGTACACTCAGTTCCCTCATCCAGGTCGTTTATGAAAATATTAAACAGCACTGGTCCCAGCACCGACCCCTGAGGGACTCCACTAGTCACAAACCTCCAGCTAGATTCTGCACCATTGACCACAACTCTCTGCCTTCTTCCTTTCAACCAGTTCTTGATCCACCTCACTACCTGATCATCAAGCCCACACTTCCTTAACTTATCTACAAGGATGCTGTGGGAGACAGTATCAAATGCCTTACTTGAAATCAAGAAAAACCACATCTACCGCTCTACCATCATCCCTCCACCTAGTTACTTCCTCATGGAAGACTGTAAGGTTGGTCAAACATGACTTCCCCCTCAAAAAACCATGTTGGCTGTTCTTAATAACCCCTCATCCTTGATATGTCTAGAGATGGAGTCAAGAATAAGTTGTTCCATCAGCTTTGCAGGGATGGAAGTAAGGCTGACCGGTCTATAATTACCTGGGTCCTCCTTCTTGCCCTTCTTATAGACTGGCGCAACATTTGCCATCTTCCAATCCTCAGGCACCTCTCCCGTTTCCCACAACTTACCAAAGATGATGGAGAGTGGCCTAGCAATGACCTCCGTCAGCTCCCTCAGCACCCGTGGGTGTATTCCATCCTGACCCATCAATTTATAGAAGTCCAGATTGCATAGCTGATCCCTAACCCAATCCTCATCTATCAAAGCAAACTCCTCCTTTGTCCTGACTCCTTCTGGGGCTATAGGAATCTGGGACCCTCGGGGAGAGTCTGCAGGAGTAAAGACAGAGGAACAGAAGGCATTCAGCACCTCTGTCTTCTTTATATCCTCTGTCTGCAGGGCCCCCACCTCGTTCAGCAGTGGGCCTATATTGCCTCTTGTGTCAGTTTTATTCACTATGTATTTGAAGAAGCCCTTTCTATTGTCCTTAACCTGACTAGCAAGATTAAGTTCCAAGGAGGTCTTATCTGTCCTAGTTGCCTCCCTACATCCTCTAACTGTCCTATATTCCTCCCAGGTGGCCAGTCCATCCTTCCATAATCCATAGATTCTCTTTTTCCACATGAGTTTGCCCAGCAGTTCCTTGTTTAACCATGCTGGTCTCGTAGCTCCCTTACTTGATTTCCTACCCATTGGGACACTCTGATCCTGAGCTTTGAAGAAGTGGTCCTTGAATGCTGACCAACTATCTTGAGCCCCTTTACCACCTAGTACCCTTTCCCATGAGACGAAATGAAAACTAGTGAAATATGTCTATGTAAGCAAAAAAAACCACAACTATATTAATATAATTAATTTTATATCCATGTTTATATTAATGTGATATATAGATTATATATTTCTTATTAGGAAAAGCAGTAAGTTCCCAAAGCATCTGGTCACATACTTCCCCTCCCCCAAACTAACTATCTTGTTTTATATTTTCAGAGAAACAGATCCTATGAAAGAGTCCTACAAATTGTTACTGTAACCTATTCAATTAATACAGGACAATGTTATCTTCTGTATGGAAGGTAACCAACCAACATCCTCACCTGCATATCTTAATCAGAGGGCAATGGAGAGTAGCTAGAGCTAATGAGCGCATCTGACCATATATCTCATCTAAATGGAAAGCTGATAGTGATCTAGTAGTTACTATGCCTTAGATCAATCCCAGAGGGATGAAGTATGGATTTTATGCTAGTCTTAGTTAAATGGAAAATATATGAAGAAGATACAATAAGCATGTCTAAATCACTGTGCCATGGGTTTTGGTTATGTATTAATTGTATCTAAAAGGCAAATGGAATTCAAATCCTGTTCTTTCATGGTTACATGGTTATGGTAAACGATATTAATTTGTTCGTGTGAAAAAATCTTGGTTGGTGTGAAATGCCCTTTCCTGATTTGTTTCATGTATTGGAAATGTACCAGTTTGGACACCTGAGTACTTGGTCCAATGTTTATGGAAATGTAGATATTACAACATATCATTTGCTTCAGTAATACCTTGTAAATTTCATAAAACTCCTTTTTCCAAAGCCTTCAGTAACATAAGTATTACTGTATTCAGATGTTACAACAATGAAATATATTAACGTATATCAGTTGAAAATCTACCCCCTTTTTTAATTCTGACAAAGATAATTGTGTTGGTCTTCCTTTACCATGTCCTTCCCTCCTCCTCTCCTTTTTGAGTTGGACTTCAGGCATGCAGAGTGAATAATGACACATAAGCACATTGTTTATTTAAATAGATTTGTGTAGTTAAGCACATGACCTGTGATCTTGAGCTGAGAAAAAAAAAAAAAAGAATTAAACACTGATTTCTAAGTGCTCTGTGAGATAAATCAGACATCACTCCAAGACTCAGCCAACACAGATGCTTTTATTTGTACTTATCACTTCAGTTTGTTTGAGTATTGTGTTAATAGTTTATATTAGTTTTTGATGTCTGTGTACTGTTAGTGTTTGCACAAAATGAGAAATTATGAAGTTATGCACTCTGTTACGTAGCTACAGTTTTCACTTAAAGCAATGAAATGCTACTTACCATAAGAGATATACAGTAATGATCTGATTCACCTGTCACAACAGGTTTCACACCCAGGTAAATTCCCTCCTTCAGAAAGTGTCTTCATAGTTTATGTTACCATTACAATTCTGTCTTCCCGGTGCTTCTGAACATGTTTACACAAAACACATTCTCATTAGAGCTACCTTCATGTGTAAAATACTCAAGAGCAAAAACTGCTTGCCAAAACAGTCTTTGACATGAAAACAACACTTTTTTTACATTAAATGTGTTTATGGCAATGTGATCAGAAACTGGAAATGTCCTATATAATAGATTGTAACACACATATTTGCTTTTCCTGTAGACATTTTTGACTCGGAGCTGTTTAAAGCCTTTAATGATTTTTCAATATTTTATTGGTAACTTTATAGTTATTTAGCTAGCTATTTGTCTTTTAGAGTATTTTCATATGGAAATGTAAACATAAAAGGTAAACGAAGGTAAAGTAAGATGTTTTATTCATGCTTCATATAGCACACAGTGTCTTCCATCATTTCAAGAAATTAACAGTTGTAATAAAAATAATATAAGAAAATTTATCAGCATGCTGGTGTACTGACTTTAAATTTAATAAACAGAACCAAGTTTTAAGTAAACATAATTATAAAAAAAATCAGAAACTACAGAGAAGATTTCTCTTTATTGGAAAGCTCACAAGATATAGAGGTATATACCACCCTTTAAAATAGGATGGTTTATAGCACTTTGCAAATACCTTTACTAATTTAAAAACATGGTTGTAACTATAGTTTTATTATTATTAATTTCACAGTTGATGGCTGTATTTGTTTTTGGTTTGGTTTGGTGTTTTCTTTTCTGTTTTCTTTTTTATCTGTATTTAAGTCTGTAAAAGCACCAACTCTTAGAATGAGAGGAAAACTTAATTTTCATGTTATATCAGATCTGTGTTTTTCCACTGTAAGTACAGAAATGCTGTTCATGCATTGCACAATGGTGGCCTACTCAGCAGTATATTAAGATTTTCCGTTGTACTTAAGCTGGAATTTCAAGTCTAGATTAATGACATTGGAGATGGTCATCTTACCCTAAATAAGAACCAGTAACATTGAAAACAAGTATGAAACCTTACATACCAAGCTCCTTTCTAAAAAAAAAAATAAAAAATGCATTTAATCTTTGAATCTAAAATGTGTGTTGAAGACCAGCAATACAGAACATTAAAACTTAAAAATATAAGAGTAAAGCTAATACACAAACCTTAAAAGAATTTTTTCTTATTTTATTAAAAACTAAAAAAAACCCAATCTTATTTACCTTGGTTCCAGCAATCAGGGAGGACATTCTACCATCAAATACTTTGAAAGCTTTATTTAGAAATGTCAAATTAATTTTATTTTTGAATACCTAATTGATGTCCACTACAAATTTAAACATTCCATAAAGAGAAGGTAGCAGAAAGAAATGGATGGGATATGAATATCTGCAGTTTTCATTAGCCAAATAATTCTTAAAAGGGAAGGTGGCCGAAAGAACTGGAGACGACGTGAATTTCTGGAGTTTCCATTAGTCAAAAAATTCTTATTGAGTTTCTGTGGGTGCTCAAATTAAATCTGAGTTATGAGGCAGGTATTTTCTTTGTTTTGTAACTTTTTTTGTACTCATTATATAGATACACAGCTCCCTTCAAGGAAGAAACCTAGAAAACCTTAAGGACACTCAGAAATAGCTTACTTTTGCAGTTGTATACATATATTTGTTTCATTTTCATTTCTTGACAGAAGCTATTCAGCGGTAGAACAATAACTGGAGCGACAAACAGGCCTGACCTTTAAAGAGCAGTGTGCATCTTCTTTGGTAATTACAATTAAACACAGGCAAAACCATGTTAATGTTAAATGTCCAGCTGAGAGCAATTCTAACTGTTCAGCAGACCCCTTGCTGTCATCCTGAGGAGGACTTACTGCAGCCATTTGGTCTTGGACAGTTTCTGTAACACACCACTAAATAATATCAACACAAATTATGAATCAATTAAGGACTTGTCAAATGTTTGTCTTCCTGCAGGCAGTTGCTCTAGCTGCTCTGGAGGTGTTATGTGCTTATAATCAAAACGGAGCAGGGTATATTGTCACTAAAAGCTGGGAAGAAATAATTCTTTGTGCCAAGAACTCCATAAAGATTCATTATAGCTGAATCTTTAGAATTTTAGAATATCTTTTAGAATTAAGCTTTCTTACCTCATCCATTGTAGCATGTATGTATGCACATTAATGGAACACTGACAAAACTAATAAAGATGTTGATTTCTACATTGGGCACCTGATTTTGGGGCTAATTATATAATAATTGGCACTCCGCCAAATATGCATGCATAAAATATATGTGCCAAGTGGGTTACACTTTTTCTGGTGATAACTTTTCCAAAGCTGTAGCTTTTTTTGGTATAGTTTTTTATGTATATTAACAATATATATAAATTATATTTTTTCTTCATTGAGATGCAGGATTTGTTACTGTAACATTGGGGTTTTAAGAATAACAACCACAGAAACAAAAAAAAAGACCAGAAAACAATTCAAAGCTGTTTTGGCATTAACTATTCCAAGAAAAAAAATTGCAGATATTCTCTGCAATTTTGATTGTGTCTTGAGCTCTTCCAAGTATTTTGCTTTAGAAATTACTTTTACCTTCCGAGTAATTTTCCAATTCATCAATGCTAAGTGCAAGGTCCTACACCTGGGTCAGAGTGATCCCAGGCACGGCTACAGGTTGGGCAGAGAAGAGATTCAGAGCAGCCCTGCAGAGAAGGACTTAAGGGTGTTGGTTCATGAGAAAATGAACATGAGTCAGCAGTGTGCACTCACAGCCCAGAAAGCCAACCGTATCCTGGGCTGCATTAAAAGGAGTATGACCAGCAGGTCAAAGGAGATGATCCTGCCCCTCTACTCTGCTCTCATCAGACCTCACTTGGAGTATTGTGTACAGCTCTGGTGTCTTCAACATAAAAAGGACATGGAACTATTAGAACAAGTCCAGAGGAGGGCCACAAGGATGATCAGGGGACTGGAGCACCTCCCGTATGAAGACAGGCTGAGAAAGTTGGGGCTGTTTAGCGTGGAGAAGAGAAGGCTGCGTGGAGACCTCATAGCAGCCTTCCAGTATCTGAAGGGGGCCTACAGGGCTGCTGGTGAGGGACTGTAGTGATAGGACAAGGGGTAATGGATTGAAACTTAAACAGCAGAGTTTTAGATCGGATATAAGGAAGAAATTCTTTCCTGTTAGGGTGTTGAGACACTGCAATGGGCTGCTCAGGGAGGTTGTGAATGCTCCATCCCTGGAAGTGTTCAAGGCCAGATTCGACGAAGCCTTGTGTGGTATGATTTAGTGTGAGGTGTCCCAGCCCATGGCAGGGGAGCTGGAACTAGATGATCTTAAGGTCCTTTCCAGCCCTAACTGTTCTATGATTCTATGAAATAGTCTGACATTTGACAGAATCATAGTAATCCCAGAAATAAGGGTTCAGTTCAAGAGAAGGTAAAGCTGAGATGTCAAAAATTTTTGAAACAGCATTTTTTTATTTTCTGAAAAATAAGTCTGTGATATTTAAAAAAAATTAAAGGAAAAAACTCAAAAAACAAACCAAAACAAAAAATTTAGGGAGAAATGATAAAGTTTATTTTGGAATGTCAAGTTTTTATTCCAATGGGGTAAAAGGACATTTCAGAGTTAATAGAATTTTCTATATAAAAGAAAATCCGTGACATCTTGCACAGATCTGGAATACAAATAAACCAGTTTTCATGTATCTTTCCTCTCAAAATGTACAATGTCTACTTGTCCTGTTAATCTTTTTATTTATTTTTCAATTTTTTTTACTGATTTTTATTCTTCTATTACTACTCATCTATTTCAAATGTGAAAAATTTGCATTCTGCAGCTATTCCTGCTCTACAACTTACTTTCTTGCAGATAAGTAATTAGTAATACTTAATAATTTTTCTCTTATATGTGTATTAGCTGTATAAGCTAGATGAAGGCAATTGTTATTGCTTATGAACAACATTACAGGCCAGAAGTTTGCATCTTCAGTTAAAATAAAATGTTGTCCAGTAGCACTCCCTTGTTTAAGTAAGCAAAGGATTATTTTCTCTCCAAAGAGGTTGTTTACAGGGTAAGAAAGGAGAAGCTGGAAGTCTTAAGCTGAGTAGTGCTTCCTGATGCTGCACCTCCAGAGGAATGTGCGAATAATTTCCTGACATGGATTCTTAGCGACGTTCAAAATTTGGTGTGGCAAAGCAATGAATGGCCATAGCAGATGTGTGTGCCAGTGTATACAGAAGCATCTGTGTGTGAAAGTGAATACAAAATACTTGATCCCAGTGAACACTGAAGACACTTGTCCATATTTCCAGATGTGTGTTATTTATTGTCTACATTGCCTAGGTTTATGTGTTATGGTCAGGATGTTAGTCTCTACACTTGTAAAGCTTCTGGCCAATGTGATTTAAAATGGCTGTTAAGCTATATAAGGTGCAGAAAATTGAATTTATAATGGAGCCATACAGAAATTCGCTGCTATTTGAAAATGCCTGATGTGGCTATATGTAATGAAGTGCAGATGATGTTAGAATAATGGATTATTTAAGGTGAAAGGCAACAGAAACTTCTCAAAGCATAGACAAATGCTGACAGGATTTTAGACTTCTCCTTAGTTACCTCGTATTATTGGATCTATTTTTTAATAAAAGATTTCATTCATATAACCTGAGGTCTGTGATTTCACAGTGGAAACCAAAAGGGTATCACTTTCACAGTCTCCATCTATACCTCATGGTTAGTTAGTGGCAGCTAATTCTATTATTTTCCTAAGTATATGTTTCCACTGGAGTTCTTGAGATATTTCTCTGTATTTGTGAAATGTCGTCACTTTTTACCAATAAAACAAACAAATTATACAATTTCTTCTTACATGCATGCAGTTTTTTTTACACAGAACTCCTTTCCAGATATGGTTAAAATGTCACATATCTAAAGGTTTTCTCTTCACTGGCATGTCACCATCTTCCAATAATAGTCAACCAAGGTTAAGTTGCATGCAATGAGAAGTAGGGTTTTCCTTGTTTTTTTGTTCCTCTTTTTCCAGAAAATCTTTTCTGATTTAATTAATTCCACATGCATATTATTAGTGTTCATCTTTCCTTAAACTTCAATTTTTCATGAACTATTCATTTGATGTGCAATTTTTCTTTTAGAATAAATACTTCCATAGAAATTCTAAAAGAAATAACAAGTTTTAACCTTTCTTGGATGCAATACTTAAAGCATCCTTGACCAGTCTGGCAAGCCTCCTACCAAAACTGCTCTTCCCCTTCATTGTCAGACCTGCTCCACCAGCCCGTAGTAGACCTGGCCTACTAAATTGAGTCCCATGTTCTAGATATGCAAACCCCTGACTATGGCACCACCCTTCTGACCATTTGTTAACTTGGCCAATCCTCCTAGCCTTTTTAAGGTCCTTCCCTTTATCCTGGAGAATTGATGAAAAAACTATCTGAGCTCCAGAGCCCTTAACCACCTCTCCTGTGGCTCTATAGTCCTTTATGTTCTCCAGGCTACTGCTATCTATATCACTGGCACCCACATGGATCACTAGAAGTGGTTAACAGTCGGTGGGACTTACTAGCGCAGGCAGCCTCTCTGCAACATCCCTGATCTGTGCCCCTGGTAGGCAGCACACCTCCCTTGACACTGGGTCAGGCCGACAGATGAGTGCTTCCGTTCCTTTCGAAGTAGAGTCCCCTACCACTACAACCCACTGCTTTTTCCTGGCAGCACCAGTAGAGATCTTCTGTACCAGTGCACCAGCCGGTTGTTCATGGTGCGAGTGTGTTTCCTCATCAGCCCCCTGCAGGACAGCAGAGCGGCTCTGGGTGGGGACAACAGATTTAGGAAGAAACCCCTTGCTTTTAATTGTCCTCTTCCTCCTTTTTTTTTTGTTTTGGTTTGTTTGTTTGTTTTTGTTACTAGTTCCCAGCTTTCCGGGTTAACGGCCTCCCTCTTTCCTCCATGAGCTACAGGGGACGCTTGAGGCCCCTGGACAGTTTGTGCCTGGAGCAAGAAGTCCTGCTTGCTCAGCTCCCCTGACATCTTGCAGCCTACTGATAGCGTCCCGCAGCTCAGCCCCTGCTGCTGAAGGACCTCCACCGGGCCTCACCGAGTGTAGCCCTGCCCTTTGAGCACCCTCGCCTCAGCAGACCAGGTCAGGTACTCTCTCCACTCCAAGCTCTGCACTGCAGCCTCCCCTCTCAGCTCTGTCTGGGTGCCTACGCTGGCCACCGCTGGTCATAAGGTAAGCGCTCACCACCCCGCTCTCCTGCCCATGCAAACTGCCTCGCCGCGACCCTGGTGGCTGGCACTCCCTGGGTCAGTTTTTTAGCCAGTCAGGGCTGGTGCCGCCCCTCCTGGCCCCCCTCCCCCGTGAGTCCCTGCTCCCGTCAGCTTGAGCTGCCGGCTCCTGGGAAGTCCTGTTGAGGACTTGGGGCTCCCTCGGTGGCTCTTGCCGCTCTGGGTTGAGGCTCCTGGACGCTGAGCTTCCCCCCACTCAGGTGCTGAAGGCATCCTCTCTCGAGCTACTCACCTCCGCAATTTCAAATAATCTTAATCTTTTTAAAATAATCTTCAATCACAGAGCTAAATCTTCAGGATAGAACAGCTGTGAGATATACTAAATGCATACTATAGCAAAGGCAGAACTCTTACTATATTAGAATTTTAAAGTGAAATACATATAAAAGTTTCTGTACGTACATAAATATATATATGCATAAATAAATGTATATACACACACACATAGATATACATATACCATAGCTATACTAAGTGAAATGATTTGTGGTTTTATTTACAGCGTTTGCAATTAGGTCTGTATTAGTTTCTGAGGATAAAGTTGTAAGCAAGAGTAAGAGACATAAGAGAAATGTCAGGCTAAGTAAACAGGTAACTAAAAGGGCAGAAAGTTTCATTCATATCAGGATATAAGGAAATTTACCACTTTTTATCAAAGAGCCTGCAGGCCATACTAGGAGCTTTTAGTACAAAAATGTATTTTGCTATGTCTGATACAATAACATCCACAGATGTCTTGAAATTACCACTGCCAGAACTATGCTTTAGCACTTATTTGTTCACAGGTACAGAAAATGGATTATACATTTGTTACCAACCAGTTCTATTTATTTGCTCAGTATAATTTTTAATGGGCTATATTCTAAATGAGTGTAAGTTGTAGAATGCAGTACATGAGAACAGGATATGAGGTGTGCACAGTCTTCTATCTGTGTTTCAGGTCAATAAAATATTGCATTGGAAATTAAAAAAATAAAACAATACAGGACAAGGCATTTTCTGACTCCATATGTGACTACATCACTGTTCCTTTAAAATCTGGAAATGCACCACAGTTTTAGTCTGTTACATGGTCAATTATATGTTCCAGATACTAAGTCTCAAGTCTGAATACAGTGTTATCTAGGGTGGTATTTTTAAATGATAAGGAAAACCAGATTTTTTCGTTTACTTCAAGTCTTTTGTGAGACCTATAATGACGAGTGATTGGATAGACTCTTATAGGAAAAACTTGTGTTAAAATGTATAATCCCATGAAAAGTTTAGTAGAATCAGGTTAAAATTAGTGTTGGAAAATTACCACTAAATAATCCGAGATGAAATTAGTAATTTATTTTAACCTTAAATTTCTTTGTAACATGTTTCTACTGAAGTGCGCTGCTTAAAGTCAAAAGCAAATGTGATACTTTAACATTTTAAAATTACAACAGTAGATGTTAAAAAATTCACGTGAAAATTCTCTTCACTGAAATTAAAATTAATTCTTAAACTGTTTTTGGGGAGGTAAACTCTTAAAAAGCAAAATTCTATTTAAATCTGAAAATTCATATGTCATAGCTTTTATTTAAATAAATGTTCCTCTATGGAAAATATATAAAGTATACAGAGGGAAATAAAATAGATCATGACCATTTTATATCTGTCCGAGAATGTAAATGGCATGGTGTAGACTGCATTCATATGGACAAAACGGCATCAGGAGAGCCTGCCTTGTCTGCCCTGAGCCATGCTTGGCTATTTTCTAAGAGTATTACTGTGTTGTAGTCTAAAATTTTGTGAGGGATCACACGGACCTTTTAAGTGGCATGGATATTATTCTGTCAGTTAGTTCAATTCACTGGTGTGGTAGGTATATCTGCAACATCCTCATGAGGTGCAAGTATATCAGAGTTATATATGAAAATATGCAGCTGCCAGGAAAAGTAAGAAAATCATGTTTCACTGAAAATCCTGGAGGTTTGTTGTGAGCTCCACTTTGGGCAGAACTTGTCTTAATCAGAGGTAAAGATATACTAATTTTCCATATACTTTATGTTCATGTATATATATACAAAAGAAGTAGAGGGAGAGGATTCATAACCTTTTATCAAAGTAAAGATGTGCATTCTCAACTTCCCTTTGGGGGGAACATGACTTTCTTACCAGTTTACAACATATAAATATTTTACAAATATCTGACCACAAAACGAGAGAATTTACAAGGCTGCACAAGAGAGGAGACAGGCAGAACAACATCTTGCACTTTTCTTCCACAAAATGCACCTCAAAGTACCTAAATAAATATAACTATGAAAGTATTAAGCATATAGGCATCATCTTTAAAGAAATTACTCTGTTCTTATTTTGACTCAGAAACGAAGAGCATTTGCTCATATTGAAGCAGGTGTTTAATTTAAGTGCATACCAAATTTTTATTAACTGAGGAATGAATCCCTGATTCTGTTTTCTGTCATGTACTGGGCAAAAGAAATACTTTAGAAATATTCTTCAGCACCTTTCAATTTAAAAATACTTGATAAAAGGGAAGTGGAGTAACTTGAGTTGGGACATTGATGTATGTTGAGTTTGAACTGCAGTCAGAAAGTTATGAATTAGTTGAAAATTTCCTCTACATGTCACTCTTGGTGGTAGGTATGAGGGGCTTAGTTTAACCTGAGATCACCTTGCAACTCTTACATAGGATGCATTGTGTGGCTTCACAGCCAGACGACGCCAAAGCCACACACTCTGACATGCTGATAACAACCTTTCAAATAGCCACACACACAGAGCTTAAAAGCCTCTCTTGGTCTCTGCTCTGACACATACTCATTTTGCTACAAACAATCCTTGAGTGGCAGTAATTTTGCTCATGACTTTAACATGAAGAAGTAAGAATATAAAAAGATTGTTGACAGAAGTATGACTTCCCCGACTGTACAAGATTAACTAGATATTGTACCTCCAACCAAAGTGTCTATTTCAGTTGTTTTTCCTACTAAAAGAACACATATTTTTAATTGGTTTAGATTCCCTCCCCCCTTAATAATTCCTGATAGATACTAAAGTGGAAGCTGGGTCATGTTAAAATTACTTGTATTGCTTAAGCCTTCACATTATTGTAATGTTGTGACTAGGATTTCTGATTGCTTTCACAAACTGATAACAATTGATCGCTGCCTGAAGGGCTTGATGTATTTGGCTTGCAACACAAAGGCAGGTATAACGTTGCCAGAGTCGCTGCCCAGCACATCACTGAGAAAGCATGCAGGAGTGAATTTCTCACAATAAAGTCCAAAGGAAGGAGATTGAGATAGACGGCAGGGTTATTTTTCCATGTTACCTGTGGGAACAAAATACAGAACCACAGGAGAAATCAGAAACTGACTTTTGCAACTGTTTCCGCAGTGATGATCTAATAGTGTATATAACCACAGGATTATACAAAGGCCTTTCCTCACCATGCAGCACAACCTAGCTGGGTGCTGGCCATAAACCCTTCTTGTGAAAGAGAGGTAATGTAGGAAGGGAAGTGTTCTTCATTAAATCTCTTTCTGCCACTTCTATTTTGTTTTATGCCAAGTGAGCTTCTCCGAGCCCTTTATCCACCCAAGAATCCTTTATTAATAGTCCAATATAGGACCAAATAGCAAATGCAGGGTCAGTCGGCTTACTTGCTTGTGGCAACTTGCAGCTGTTGGTACCTGCCCCTCCACAACAGTATTTGAAAACAAGAAGTCTTTACTGTTTACCTTTCCAGATTACCTTGACAGCTGTTCTAGAAACCTTTTGAGACAAATTAGGCATAGTGATTTTATGGATTGGATCCAAACAGTGTGATGCCAGTTGGACTTGCTGAAATCCTGCTTGAATGAAGTAAAGGAAATATTAAATGTTTAACTGTTCCAAGTTGTCGTGGTTTAAGACAAGTCCGCACAGCTCGTTACTCACTCCCCCCCTTACTCCCCCAACTCCCGGAGAGTTAGGAAGGAGAATCCAGAGAATGTAGCCCCCACGGGTTGAGATAAGCACAGTTTAATAGCTAAGGCATAACATAAATCGCTTCTGCTACTACTACTACAAACAATAATGATAAAGCCAAAAACAAGTGAAGGGAATACAACATCTCACCAGCCACCGACCCATAACTCACCCCACCCTGCCAGACCAAGCACCGACCGATACCTCTTCCATCCCCCCACAGCTCCAGCCCTTACGGGTTTCTCCCGGTTACATCCTGGGTATGACGTGCTATGGTATGGAATACCTCTTTGGCTAGCCTGGGTCAGGTGTCCTGTCTCTCCTTCCTCCCGGCCTCCCCTCCTCCCTGTCAGAGCATGAGGCTCAGAAAAGGCCTTGGACAAACCAAACATTTGAGCAGTAACTCAAAACATACTTGCTATCAGCAACCCTTCCCAGCCCGAAAGTCAAAACACAGCATTGCACCAGCTACCAAGAAGGAGAAAAATGACTGCTACTGCTCAAACCAGGACACAAGTTTATATGTTTTCCATGTGTCATTGAAATCCACATAGAATACAAGGAAAAATGCACTACTCAGTTTGGAGTGAGGGAATAAAATTCTCATTTTTCAATCTTAATATTAACATACCTGTATACATTTGGAACTTAAGGGACCACATTCAGAAAATGTCTAGACTAGATGGTTCAGCTACAATATTAGTAGCAATACAAGAATTTATCATGGATAGCATTTCTTATTCTAACATTTAGTTGCTGTGTAGACATAAAATAGGTGGTTTAAAAAAATAATATGCACATGCATGTGATACAAATATTAGTGATTTATCAGTTTAAAAATTTATACTTTTTAATTATTTTCTCTCATTGATTGTTCTAGAGTGAGCCCAAGTTCCAGAAAAAATATGAATGCTGCATGAGAAAAAGTAATTTCTCGTTATACTTCAGAAGAAAAAAAAAAAATATTTAATTAGAAGTGTTATTTAAGATTGTGAGAGCACCTTTGTCTCAGCCATCTCTAATGCTGTTCACCCTCATGATAGATGTAGGACTTAATATATTACCTGAAATATTTTTTTCTTGTTTATTGGGGTATTTTATAGAACAAGAATCAAAAAATATGCACGACTTTGGTGCTGGGTTTTTTTCATATTTTACTTCATAGTTTTGTGGCCTCATAATTTTTCTTCTCTCTGTTCAACTGCAATCTGCTAGCATGCCTTTTTCTTTCTGCTAAGAATGCTTCTTTAATTAGTGACATTATTTAATTTCAGCTTTGGCATTATCTAAGCAGTGGAGTATGGGAAGTGAGAATTTGATTCCTGTTGTGTATACCTGCATTGAACTGTGCAGTTTTGTGGAGATACCTGAGCTACTCTGACACAACCCAGGCGATGTAACAATGTCATCGTATTGCCGTGCCAAGACTAATTAGCTTCACTGCTTGTAAGGATCAGGTACAACAGCTGTGTAGTGTATGCAATTTCTTTTAATACATGGAAATTGATACCACCCCTTTTTGAGGCTAGAACTTCATTCAGAATGTTATATTCTGTGGTGATTTTTCAAGAATGATCTTTTTTGTCTCACTAAATATAGTGTTTATTTGTATTTGCGTGGCTTTTTTCTTGTAAGATGAGGTAACAAAGGATAAATTTAGCCATGATCAAGTGCTATTCAGACTAATATCACCACATGACCCTAAATTATTTAGTACACCTATAACCAACAACCCAGGATTAGCCTGGGTATCACAGACACAGAATGGGGTTTCACAGTATAAACACATCCTGAAAGACTCTCTTTTAACATCTAAAAGGAGAAAATGGATGCGTCTTCCCAGGATGAGGTAGCAAGTTCATGTTGGAGCTGGGAGAGAGCCTGGCTCCTGAACTGACACTATGATTCTGTGTCTTAGATGAAATGTGCTACACATTTTCAAAAGATTTAGAACCGAAATAAACAGCCTGGAAAATTATTGATGGTACGCTTTTAAACAGATGGCTAAAGTATCCCACTCTTCCTTCTGCTGTAAATGACACTCAGATTAATGAGATATTCATTAAGAAACAAATTTTCATTCCTGGAAAATTGTTATAGTAGATGTATAACAGCATTTTGAGCTAATTCTGTAGCACCAAGGGTGGTATCATTTTCCATGTACTAAAAGTGTTATCTTTATTCTTTTTCCTTGAAATATATTAATTACTTACAATTCTGTTACTTTTTTTTAGGTTGTGGAGTGGGTTTTTTTGCTATTTGAGAATAGAGAGCTTATCTTGCTTTCCTCAGTGCTAGAGTTTAGAATTGGAAATAATTTATAGCAGCTTACAGCATTTTTTACAGAATGTCAGAATGAATCATCTTTAATTAATGTGAAAAGTTACTTTGGAGCAGGAGTTTGATTTCAGAAGCATAAAGTATTCATATTTACTTCCTCTTATCAAACTGGGTGGAAAGAGAGGCTTAGATTTAACTGACCATCAAATACTTCCACATACAGGCCAGTAATACTCCAGTCTAAGTACTGTTACAGGTCATTGATATTGTGACCCTTGCACATATTTAGTAGTGCATACTCATACCATACTCAGCTGGTATTCCATACATTTATGCCCTTTAAGAGACATGAATTCCATATTTGTTTTGTATCAAATTCAAAGATGTAACTGAACATGACACCTAAATATGACATCTTGCTTGCCCTTGGTCTGTGATCATGGATATGACTGAATGAGGTTTTTTTTTTTATTTCAAACATGTACTTTCACTTCATAACAATTAGGAAGTGACATAAACATAGGGAAGATAGAGAAGGGTAATAAACAGAGAAAGGAAAAACAGAAGTAAATATTTCTTGTAGATAGTGTACTGTGATAAATCAGCAATCAGCTTTGATGTCTGACATATGTGGGATGTGTGTAAGCCCTTGCTCACTTCAAAAGTGGATTAAATCTGGTTAGTGAATTTATCCACTCTCCCCTTGCTCTTGCTCCTGCTCCTGCATAAGTGTATGGGAGCAGCAGTCTCTTTGTGACTACTTTTTCTCTCAGCATCTTCATTAGCTACACAGAGAAATAAAGTACTTTCGCTTTCCTTTCTCTCTAGACAGAAACAAAATACAAATAAGTATGGATAGAAGTACTGAGTCCTGAGATTATGTCAGTTTCTTATTTCTTCACCAAACACCATGGCTTCTGTACTATTAAACAGGAGACTGGTTTATGTCATCTCCTCATTGCTTCAGAAATTATTTTTTTCACCTGCTTTATGTAAAGACTATCTTATGAATTTGTGCAGAGGCTTATACAAGTGTGATACCAAAAATACACCCTAACAAGTATATGTAGGAAACTTTGTGTGACTATGAGTCATATTTTTTCTTCATCCCACTAGTTTCTTTAAAGGACATAACACAATAATTTTTCAATGTATGTGCTATAGCTAATGTCTTTTATTGGCAACTAGTTAAAGATGGGGAAATCTATAACAGAGATTCAGCCATTCATTCATGTCTGGGTGCACACCCAGACATTACACAAATGCAAAATGTAAATATATAATATAAAGTTATAAAACACTGAATCACTTCAATTGATATCGTGTATAGATGCACCACAGAGATTCACACAGAAGATAGGCTGCATCAGTTTATATCTGCTTTTCTAGTAAGCTTTTCAAGAAGATTCAGTAACCTAATTTATGTTTGGTTATTTGTTTTGTTGGGTTTTTTTTACTAAGAAAGTCTGTCGTGGATTATATAAAATAGACCCTATAAAAGACTTTTTGACTTATTCTCTACTGTCATTACTCTGTGCATGTAGGTATACTGACTTTGCTGTTAGCAGGACAAGTGGAACCTGACCCAACATATTTAGAATTTGTGGCATTAAAGGCTTTTTCCTAATGTTTGGCCTTTGATTTCCCTCCCTCCACCCCCCATTACAGAGACTGCTCAATTATTCTGTTAATTGATTTCTTATAAGTCAGTTTTGAAAAGAAAAAAATCCTGATTAATATACTGTATATGATGTAGGAGAGTTTGTTCTTAAAGCAAAGAATGATTCAGACAGCTAGCATAGAGATCTGTCACTCCATTAATATAAAATAAGGAAGTAAAGGAATATATTTCTTATTTTCAGAACTAGGATCTTGAAAAATGTTAACACAGGACTTTTTTCTATTCTTATGGAAAACCCCCTCTGAGAGCAAGTAGGTTAGGAACTTCATCAGACACTGGTCTCACTTCTCACCCTATTATCACTGATTCCAGCGATGTGTAAATGTAGCTCATGAAGACAAAGCAGATGCTATAGTAAGGTTTACCAGGTCTCCAATTAAAATGTTTTTAGGGTCTTGAGCACAGACAGTAATGCTGTTTATCTATATTCTAAGGCATTATTATCACCTAAAGTGTTAAAACAGGGAAAATTCTACATTGGACTACCCTCTCCTATAGCCAACTTATTCCTCAAACTGAAACAAAAAAAAAATTGATTATTTAAAGTCAAGGAAATGTAGCTCTCTTTCACTGATACATAAATTAAATTACCCTATCCAATCCAACTTCATTTATATCATCTTCTGTAGTAGTTCAAGCTGGTTAATACTGACAGTGAAGTTTAATCCTCCATATTTATTTTTTTTTTCTCAGATACTTCTGAATGCAGAACTGACTTCTAAATGGGAAATGTTTTCATAGTCTGTATTTCTAGAATGTCTCCTAGAAATTTGAGTCAGAAGGCAGCTACAACCCCAAATAAACACCTGCTTGGAACATCTGCAGAGATACCCATTTTTGCAGGTGTTCAGCTGTTGTGGCTGAGTCACGGCACTGCACCAGCTAGTAGGAAGGAGAAAAAGATAACTGTTGCACCTGAAACCTGGCCATCAACTGATGTTTTCTCTTTCTTACTATTGAAAAACAGCAAAACAGCTTACACTTGCAAATAAATGGTGATAGAAATTTGGTTCTGAAGAAGGATTTGAACTGACCAAAAGCATGCTCTGAGTATACCTTTGTTAGAAAACAAAACTACATTATTTCTAAAGTTAACAAGTATTGTTCTTAATAATAACAGTTCTGGCATTACTTCTTATTTAAACACCTACTAAAACGCGAACACTGTATTTCACTGTGTGGCCTGACAAACAGTGAGTAGAGTGGGATAAAGACATTTCTATCTGATTACCTTGTTGATGTAACCCGATATCCAGTTGACTTTCTTTGCCACAGCTGCACACTGTTCATTCATATTGATCCTGCTGTCTACCAGGATCATGTTATTTGAGTGAATTGTCATGCGTATGCAACACAGTATTGCTGATTTATTTATTTCTTGTGCACTGATCATATGTTTTTTTCTTAAAATCTTTGTCATAATTTAAGGGATCAATGATATTTAAACAATTAGTCATACGAAATACATCAGCATGCTGAATCATTCAAAAGTATCTCATAGACAAGAGTATTTTTTGTCAATGACTTGATTTACAATTTACAAATTTTTAATACATTCATTGAAATCAGAATTAGCCTGTAAAAACCATTCACATGAAAAAGGATGATGAATATTTTAATATGCTGTAGAAATAGAAAATTCCATTTACCTAGACCCTGGTGTAAATTCTCAATCAAAGAAACACATCTCAATCTAGTTGAGATATCTGCTAGATTACATTGCCCAATTAATGCAGAATGACTCTTTGCTTTACTTTTTCCAGTTTTAATAAATTACAGATACTGGTGTTCCTATTGCACTTGAGAGGCCAAGTAGTAACCTGCGCTTTGTGTCTTCTTTAACTTCTCTCACTTTCTGTTATTTAAATTCAGACCACAATGAAAGACTGCAGTGCTGAAGCAGTTATATGGGTGTATATAAAAGTACATATATACATATTTAAATACTGAGGATTCTTGCTTGATGACTTATAAACATGTAAGAAGCCAGATAATTTTGTAGTTTAGAAAGGAAAAGCATTAAAAAAAAATAAAACAGCATTATCAGAACCCTGGAACTGTACTTATTAACTAAACGTTGACTGGAACTTTTTGATATTAGTGAGATCAACAAAAAAAGATTGTTCTTGTTAATAATAATAAAGTTGATGTAAATAATATTTTATGAAAAATAAATTTACTTTTATTATCCAAGCATAAAGATGAACAATGTTTTAAGCAGCCACAAGGAAAGAATGCAGTGCTGAGGCATTTATATGGGTGCATTATGGTATATAATGTAAACAAGGCAACTGTCCTGTGTCTATTCCCTTAGCATATGGTTAATATGAAGTAATACAGTTTGCATTTTAAGACAAGTTAGGGATAATTTGAATTTGATATCGACTAAGAGTATGCACACAGCTACTGAACTCCTCAGAAACATAAAGTAGCAATGTGATTTGTTTTTTAATGCAGATACTAACTATAGATTATAAAAGCATTCTTTAATAATGGCAACTTTACTACAGCTGTTCCTTATCTATTCCAATATTTTTTTCTTCATCCACCTCTAGAGATACATAAAGGTAATGGCGTTATTAAGGAGCTTTAAATTAATGAATTAATTTTACTTGGTAGTGACCACTAGATAAGAATATTTAGCTGTTATGAGTTAGCAAATCTTGAGTATTAGGAGAAACAGAATACAAAATTCACTAACCGTATGTGATTGATATCTGCTATTTTTTCAGTGGTTGACCACTGAAAAAGAAAATACAGCAAACTGACATATTTAATAAAATTATTTAGCATATTCATGAAATGTTTTAATGAATTCTACTCTTCTGTTTGTTGTTGGTTTCTTCATGACATTCTTATACTTGGTTTACTCTGCATGTCTGCATTCTTTAATAGTATTTATATCCAACTGCCATTATATTACAGCTCAGAAATGACACCTGACAGGCACTCTCTTATTTTAAAAGTTATTTGAATATTAAATTTCTAGTGATGAGTCAGAAAAAAATCCAGCTGAGATGTGATTGCACTCCTCTTCAGAGGAATTGCTCTCTGTGTCCTCAGAGAGATCTGTTTCTGGCTTTGGTTTATCTGTTGATGCTGTAGAGGTGGATTCCAGTTATTGGGTGAAGCTCCGCTGGTCCCCTACAGCAGCTGTCAAATTCATGACAGGCTCCAAAATTTATCATCTATTATAAGAAAAATTTCTCCGTCCTACCTTAGCAATTAGCTGCACAGGTGTATTGAGTCCTCAGTGCCTCAAACACTTGAACCTCAAAGACTCTTCTGAAAAAAAGTATTGGAAATTTCAAATTCAAATCTTATGGATATGTCTTGTATATGCCAAAACTCTATCCTTTTAAAACCCAATTATGCAACTGTTTTAAACATACATTTTGGGTGCATGCCCATATGTTGGGGAAGATTGTGTTCCCGTTATTAGACATGTATATTAGACATACCCTATTGAAGACAAAATTGTTATTGTCCACAGGTAAGGCTTACTAAATAGGCAAGCCATAATACTAGAAGAAATTAGTATGTGGGCCTGAACAAAAACAGAAATTATGTATATCTTGGATCAAATCATGATAACAATATTTGATGATTTGTGATTTTTTCAGTTTTCCTTCTTATTTTTTCTTGTGAGCTTCTTGTCAGTTATTTCAAGGTGCATCTATACTCCTGGATGTTAAAACAACTTTGTACAGAAGTACAGTCAAATATGAAGGTGAAATAATATCTGCAGAAATTAATGTAAGAGGACCAGGGTTTACTTTATTGTTACTTTTGATAGGAGTCTATATGCCAAAATACTGCTATTGGTTATCTGAACTGTTAGAAATCTTGGTAATGAAGAATTGCTAATGAGTAAACCTCAAGTGAACTGTAAAATTGTCCCATAACTTGTGTCTCCATGTCAAGATTCCTCGTTTCTTTTCTGGGGAGCCACTGTGTTTCTTCTGCATGGAACAAAGACTTTTTTTCATAGTGTAAACTTTATAGTTCAGATTTTATTCAAATAATAATGAATCCTCATCCTTTCCATTCACTTTAAATAATTCTTTTGTTTATGACTTTCTGTTCAGTTGGAGGAGGCATCGATTCATTATTTGAGAAATAGTAAAGGCCAATTAAAAAAAAAAAAAGAAAAAGAAACCAAACTGTGTTGTGTCTTTAATTTAAAAACTGCTTGAGGGCCCTATGGGGTATATTAAATCTGTCTCATTGCCATATATCTTAGTGTACATTTTGCTTGAAACCAGGTGTTTTGTATATTGAACTTTTTAACACTGCAGGGAGGTAAGTATTCACAGCTGGAGTTTTATGCTTCACACATTTTCATGTTTCAGAACAAGAAGCAACCCCTAGGAAAAACTGGAGTATGAAAAGAGACAGAACAAAGCGCTTCTGTATCTGGTGGCAGGACATGGATATGATGAAGTCACAGATCTAGGGCTTGCATATAAAATAGGTGCTGGTGTAACTGAGACAAAAAGTTGCAAGCCATTGAAGTGTATAGACCTGCAGATTAGTTGCAGTCTATGAGGTTGTCACTGTAGGAAAGGGATGTAAAACAAATACAAAGAAGAATGGACAGATTTTTACAACAGACAAAAGTTAGGAACAGTTGTACTTTTAAATGTTTATTGTGAGTCAACAGTTTAACTTTTACAGTTTGGTACAGTGTGTCTTATTACTCCATATATTACTCCATATAGCTGCAAATTGTATAGAAAAATTACAAAAGAATCAATCTTTCTACAATGAGAATAATATTTTGAAAAAATGCTTCTGACACAAAAACTTACTACAATATAAGGAAATTAATGTTTAAAGTAGCAGTTTAAAAGATTAGCAATTTTTTTCTCTCATGAAGACAAGTAAGCAAATTGTGTCAGTTTTCCAATTGAAGTTTATTTTAAAAAATCTCAAACTTTTGGAGATTTCTGTTATTTCCATGAAATCAGTATAGCAAAACAAAAATGGACTCACAGAGGAAAATAAGTTCTATTTGCCATCAACGTGCAAGTTTGAAACTGTTTGATAACTGGATTTCAGTTTTTTAGTGGGATGGAAGATAACTTCAAAAGACCTGGAAACTAGCTTGTCAGTGTAAGAAACAAGCAGGTTTTGGGGATTAGACAGAGCATTTGTCTTCCATCCCACAAATTAAAACATTTCCACAGCTGTATTTTAATCACTTAAAAAGTTTATAATACTTTATCCCATCAGCAAAGACGATTAATTTCCTGCAAAGATTAAGAAGGTAGATACTTTTGTCCATGTCATTTGTAATAACAAAACCTGGCAACATAAAAAACCCCCGATCTTGAGCCATAGACTGGCATTACACTTTTAACTAAAAGATTATTTTCTCTGTAATAATGATAAGACCCACAGAAATGTTGTGTGAATAGGTGGAACAGATGGACAGCATACACTAAGCTGTATTAACAATAAATTTTACCTGTTCTGGTAGGAAATTAAATTAATCGACTCCTTAAAAAGTCAAAAGTCACAACACAGTAAGTGCATATTGATCATTAAAATTATTGAAACAGTGGTGTGCCTGATCACTTGGCTTCTTGCTGGGGCTAAGAATGTGCACATTTTAGTGCAAAGGTAGATTTTTAAAGCATTTGTTTTGATGATTCTGTGTTTTCATCTTTTCTTCAGTCCTAAACCAAAAACTACTGATATCCTTAACAGTTGCACCAGGTCTCGTCCCTCAAAACAAACTAGTATTTTTTCACTAACATTTGTCACACTATATTTGTGACAGATCTACTGTGGAAATCCCTTTGGTGACAGTGATGCATAGCTTTTCTTCTCTGCTTGGATGTAGTAGGCATAGAGGAAAATGCATGCAGGGCAGGAAGAGAGCAAGCATAATGGTAAACACAATGATAAATAGTTAACTGCGGTCACTATTATTATTATTTCTGCCATAAGTGATTTATTACACATAATATTTTATACAAATGGCACTTTTAAAAATAGAAGGGGAGAGTGAACAATAAGCAAAATTATTTTCCTATGCAATAGAAAGGCAAACAAGGTATAAAATTAATCTTGACTCATTGCTGTTATACTGGAGATAAATTTTGGTCCAGACAGGAAAAAGCTCCTTTGCTTTTGAAGTACCTTGTTTTATGCCTAGAGTTAATAAAAAAACAATGAAGTGATGAATTAGATGACATCTTTGAATAATGTTTTAAAAATAACAATGATTAATGAAAAATCTTCCTTAGTGTTTCCATTTTTGAAGGTTGTTTTTATGATGCATATTTTATATGAGCACTTCCATTTTCACAAAGAGAGGATTTTATTCTAGGCGTACAGCAAATTTAAAAGTTTAATAAAAATTCACTCAACTGCTAGATTTTCTATTCTACTTAGAGAAAGTGCCTCTGTCATACAGGGTTCCTAAGGCCTTGGCCACAAATGCAAGGTTCTAGTCATTATAGTAACTCATGGGCACAAATCTCACTACTTTCTTTGCTATCCTTTAGTTTAGAAAATGTGTATTTTGCAATCAAGCGTTCCTGGTGCTCCTTGAAGAAAAAATAAGATTTTTTTTATAGGAGTATGTGTGTGTAGGTGTGCATATGTGATCCTGTGTTTGTGTGTGGGCTTTTGGGAGTGTCACAGGGAATAAATTTCAGCTAAAATTAAGTTACTTGTGTTTTAATCATCTAGTGTTATGATTGCCTATGTTATAATTGTTTATAATTCTTTCCCCAAACCTAGACTTCTGTGTATTTACCTGAATATATGTTTGTCTAAACAAAGAGTGCATGAGCAAGCCCTGCTTAATTTATGGAGAGGACTGAACAACTGTGTGATTTCAAATATATGGATTCAAATCCAGAATAATTGCATTTGCTTAGAAGACTTATTCTTGACTGACACTATTGTGAGGGCAGCATTTAGTCTGAAAACTTTTGACAGCAGTTTATTATTCCAAAGTAATATATCTTACAGGAATTGTCCTTTTATAATACATTTTAAAGGTATTCTTAGGATCTTAAATTCCCATTGCAGATTTCAGTAAGTTATGAGGAAGTATTAATAATGAAAAGAATTCATGTATACCTGAAACTGCAGTGGATTATATTTGGTTTGTGTAAACTAGCCACCTGAAGCCAGAAATGCACACTGATTGATAGTTAACAAAATTCATAGCAGCAAATGGAACTGCTTCTTTTTGACACAGGTTCAGCTCATTAAATCTCCAGTGGTCATGTTTCTGTGGCTGAAAGGATATTCTATGTAATAATTACAAATTACTGTGGTAAATATAGTGGGTCTGTACAAAAGGACAGCCTCATCTACATTAGACAATGAAATGTTTCCCCTGCATTTGACCCAGAGTGCTCTGCATATGATTTTCTGAACAAATAAGTGGGTGAACTGTGTGAGGATCACCATTTATTAGACATTGCACATTCTCCATTAAAATCTTCAAACATAAGAGCTGCTGTCAATCACCTTCCACTGAGTAAAACCTTACCCAGATAAAATGCTAGAGTGCTAAAATCTTTTTCAACTATTTTTTGCAAATGTAAAGATGACTCCAGATCTGCCTTTATGAATTTTGGATTTTTGCCATACTTATGTAGCTACTTTAACTGCCAACATTTAATTTTCCTTCCGCTTTACAGAGAAAGAGAGAGAAGAAGGGTAGGGGTCTGTGGAGAATGAGAGATTTGAATATTTTAAAAAGATAAATATATTTAAAAATTCAAAGATGGTGCTAATTATAAAGAATTATAATTATAAGCCATTTTGGGAGCAGCATGCTTGTTCCTCTAACCATTTTTGTCACCTCAGTTGGAGACAACTTAAATTTAAGCTGCAGTTTCTTTGTTTAACAGGATTTTTATGCCTACTTCAGTTTCTGAGAAATAAGTGACATGCATAGTTTAGAGGGAGAGCCTGGCCCCTTTGTATCATTGTGTTCCTGGAATTTAGGATTTCCATTTCTGAATAAGGCATATTTCACCCCTGGTGAAATCACTATAGCTGAATGACATTGCCTGATAAAGGCCAGAAAGACAGAATTTTAATAAGGACCAAACTGCAGCTCTAAAATAACTTAGTGTGAAGTTTTACATATGTTTACAATGTTCATTACCCTACATACAAATTTCAAAACAAGACAGACTGTTTACAATGTATGTAATCAGCTTGGTGTCTTGTAGCTGGAGTACTCTAAGGAATGAAACAATGAAAGCATCCAACAGAAGGGCCCTTCAGCTTAATCTCTTAACTACAGTTTGTACCAGACCTTGGTAGGAATGGAAGGGCCCTGGCTAATCTTCTGGCGGTTAAGTGGTTCTAGGCACAGAGTTCACAATAAAATAATAAAAGCTCAAGGGGCCCTTCAAAAGAGCGTATATTCAGCATTGAATCTCCTTATTAAAGAGTGGAGATCAACACTACATTTTAATGTTAACCTGTTTTCATACAATGACTTTTTTTTTTTCATAAAATGGTTAGTGAGACATCAAAGATGATTATTTCACTGTTTTCTAATAATGGAATTTTTAGATATGTACTGATTCTATATCTGTAAATTTTGTATATCTGCAAATTTTTACTCTGAAAAGCCTTCAGAATAGCTACATTTTTGGAGCTTCAAATACATGAAGTCTTAAGAGAGAAAGATTTCTACACTTTCTCCTCAAAATCCTGATGTTGACTATATTTTAAAATGTTATTTTATCTCATAAGGTTTGGAAATCTAAAATCCCAATTGTAAATTTATGATAGTTGAGTTTTATCATAGATATTTAATTTGTTGCAAAACATTTTAATGCTAAAAATGCAATTTATTTCATATGAACTCTTTAATCTATGGCAGATTTAATAACAAAAACAGATTGATAAACCCAAGGGGAACATTGCATATAAAACCTTTCAATATGGCTGGGTGATGTCTTATATACAGAAAGAGCAGTCACACAGAAATTACTGCTATGCTATTTGATAAAACCATTTAATACATAATCTGGATTACTCTATCTGTACATTGGAAAGCATAGAACATTTATTTTAATACATGAGGGCAAAATTTGAAACTGTCAGATGTGGCAATATGACAGAATTTGCTAATAAGGTGTTTGCTTACAATCTGTACTCAGATGGCTGAAATGATGATGTGTGCCTTTCCAACCTGAAAGGGAAAAAAACCAAACAAACAAAAAAAAAAATCTGTTTTCTTAAAACAATGTTGAAAATACCTTTCATATATCCCTCCTTTCTACTAATCAGAAAGTGATAAGCCAAAACCTCTGCTTATGAAAACCAACATACATATACTGGTGTCAATGGGATTCTCTTGATTTATGCTGTTTGGTGATCTGTGCCACTGTACTTTATAACCATAGTTACAATATGATTTACTGTAATCATAACAATATTTGTCCAATTAAGCCAAAATATGGAGCAATGAAGTGTTAAGAGTGGTAATTATTTTTTTTTTTAAATCTACGTTAGACTGATTTGTGTCTTAAAAATAAAGTGACAGGGGTGCTTATAGCATAAATGTAACACACTTGTTTCTCACAGATTCAGGCTGAAAGTGTAAACTGTTCTCCATATTTGCTCAGTTTGCCTTACAACATGCATTATAATGCACCATTATCTTCAGTTGCCTTGGACAGGGAACCTTGATGTTTCTCTTACGAGACTTCTCTGAAGAAGCAAAGTCTGTAATACCAAGGCCGTTCTACTCAGTAGGTTTCAGGTGAGACAGCCGTACCCAGAAAAGTAATTGCAACACACCTGAGAAGGAACATTCACCCAAAGATAGGATGTATCTCACTCTTCTCATTTAACTGAGCTGAGTACCTATTGAGTGAGCCCAGTGCCAAATGCAATAGTCTTTCCTAAAAGGAAGCCATTCAAGTTACTAAACCTTGATGCCTCAAAAATGATGGGAGATGAGTGTGTGTGTGTAGGTTTTACTCTGCTCCTTTGAAAGTGCATCAAGATCAGGAAAATAACCAAATAAATAAACACCAACAAAAACTCCCAAATCACAATGTTTCTGAAATAAGTGTATTATTTGGCTGTGTAGATATTCTTCAGTTTTCTGATAGGTAGAAACAGCTCTAAGAGGCTTATTCTGTCATGAAACAGAGTGTATGGACCATAGATTTAAGAAATATGAAAGGAACAGTAGTGAGAAGTGGTTTATTACTGGAAGGATTCACATTAGCTTTTAATAGCATTCCATGTGTAATACAGGTTAATATGTAGAATATGTCATATAAACTTTATTACTACATCATCTGCACAGCATATACCTCCACAGAACTATTGCACAGGTGAATCCCACAGTATGGTAGATATAAAATTTGTATCCCCAGCCCATATAAAGGTATTGAAAAAGCAGTAATCTGAATGATTAACCAGGGAAGAGATATAGACTATCGCCATCTAGAAGAGAAATTGCTCTCTCATGAAGTCTTAGTTCCTGAAAGATGCCAATTTATAAGCAGTAAATTATGTGGCAAAAAATAAAAATAAAAGTGCTAATGGTTTTATGGTCTTGAATTACTACAAAGCAAGGCATCCTTCAGCAGTTTATCATGTTGTACCTCAGCAAAAAAATAAAAAGAAAGCCAATGAATCCAATACAATATAAAGAGCACGGATACTTTTTGTGTATATGTGTAATATGTGATAACCCTGTTGTAAAAAAAATTGTGACGGCTTTCATGACCTACAGGGTTGCCCGTCCTACAGATATATAGAGATTGCAACCATGAGTCATATAACGCCATAATGCACAAGGACATAGAGACTTCATCCTTTAAATTTCTCTATTGCAGATTACCACCAGTGTAAAAAGTTCACCATTAGCAAGTATACGTATGATTGATAAAATGAATATGAATGACTATATATCCAGCTATGAAAAATTACTATCAGCAATCAGTGCTATGGTACAATTAATAATATCTTATCAATCAATAACAACATCAATTGGTATTGTAGTACAAGCAATACCAGCCAGAACCAAGTAGTTATATGCTATTAAAGATTACTGCAAGTTATCATTAATGAAGCAAACTTATCAGCGCTAGTTCTTTTAGTTGTTAGATACACTTCTCTGAACAAAAATGGTTTTCAAAAGATTGAAGGCTTTCAATTTTACAACACTGTAGTCACTTGAATGAAAATATTTCATTGCAAGTGTAGTTTCTTTAGATACTGAAGCTAAAAACTAATCTGATACCTTGCTGATATCTTAGAAAAAGTAGTTTGTCATCATGTTCCAATGTGGACTTTAGTGATCAGTTCAAGTTCTCTAGAGCAAGTTGATATTTTTAAGTCATACTGAAAAAGTACCTGTGTGTCATCAATTTATCCTAATTTTAGAACTGAAGTGGGTAAAAACAGAAGTTTATTTTTTCAAATAATATAATCTTATGAGTTACTTAATGCATTTGTGTAGCAGTAATAGAAATTTACAACTTGGAAAAGGAAGCAAAGTGCAGAAAGGACAAACAAAAACTAGTTCTGTACAGAGGGTTGCTGTATTTATAATTGTGAGTCACATTTTCTATTAGAACTTTTTCCACTAGCTATTTTTTCTTTTATTTAGAAGCAACATTGACTGTTTACTTTTTATTTGTCCTCTTCCAAAAGTACATGTTTATTTAACCTTCTTGTTCCTTATTGCTTGTGGTGAGGGAAGGATGATACATCCAGAAAGATACAATACAGATGTTCCATCCTGAATGAAACATTTAAAGAATTTTTTGTTCACTGTGCAGTAATTCAGAAAATTTTATTTTCTAGATAGAAATATATCTAGAAAGAAATAAACCATGCTACTGACTTTCTTCAGGGAAACCCAATATACCTTTGGAATAAAGACTACTAGTAACAAAAAAAATATTAATATAATATCAACTAAAATTGGTTTAAAAAATATTTGTTTCTCTAGTAAATTTCCTTACAAAATTTTGAACAGAGTATATCTATTTGGACATTTTATTGAATAGTGCTGTGAAGCTGGAGTTTGAAGTGATAAACAGATTGCTACAGACAGAAATCAGTGCATTTAAAAATAACAGTGTGCACATGCATATTTTTATTTCTGGAATTAAGAGCTCATTCAAGTGACAACTCTGCTGAAGGCTTCTTTGTCCTTATATAGCCATTCATATAAATGAAAATACTGGTAGGAAAAATATGCAAGCTGCTTCGAGGTCATGGATGTAAAAAGTAAAAAAAAATAAAATAAAATTTTAAATGTAAAATATTTTAAATAAATTTTTAAAACAATAAAATCAGGTACATTCAGATATTAATCTATTCATAAATGAGGCAAGTGAGCTACTCCTAAGGGCATAATTTGTGATGTCATTTTAATTTCAAAATGCATGACAGGGAAAAGCTGAAGAAATTATGCACAGTATAATAGAAAACAAAGAATTCATTCAAAGAGTAGTTAATGTTACAGAATGAAATTCATTCCAGAGGAAAGGGTTAGGACCCTGATTGAGCAAGGAATGCTCTCAATATACACCAATGTTCTGTACACAAAAATAAGAAACAAAAAAACTTTGTGCTAGGGTTCTTGGGAAATATAGCTGAAAAAATGTAAATGCACATTAAAAGGCAGGCATAAAACTTATAAGTATTAAAACTGCCTATCACCTTTTCTTCTCTTTTACCTCTTTTAACTGTGTTATTCATTTTTCTGAGCATTTTAAGATCCTTCTTCTGCAGCCATTTTTGTTCCCACAGTTTCATTATTTTTGCTCTTAGAGGGCTCTCATACAAGAGCCTTCCATGCCATCCTCACCCTCCCTTTCTGCTATGGTGAATCTTTCTAGAAGTATTTGCCTAAAAGTGCTACTTCTAATAAGAATGATTTAATGTAAAAAGGTTAATTAGACTAGTGATGAATATCATGATCATTAGTCCCCTATCCTCTGTACAGTTCTTGACTGGTAGCCTTTTCTCATCACAGTCTTTCCTCAATCATATGATCTTCTACACAAGTAGTTTCCTAGATTTCACACTAAGTGCCTTATGCTTTATTGCCCCTCAGATTATTATGCAGCCTCACTATTAAAAAAAATCCATCAAAAATTAAGCTGATATTTCTTTTCTGAGCTTTCCTCTTCCTTTAAAGTCCTCCAGGTGGTGTCTTAAAGACTTGTCTTGTCTACTGCTTCCCCTCATTAAAACTAAAATTACTTCCTGATTACAAATACCCTCCTGTGGTTCCTTTTCCTTATGTAATCCTACACAGCCAAATTTCCAGCTTGCTTCAAATTTATTTGAAGAACCCTTTCTTCACTGGAAATATTTTTTTTCTCCCCACAGCATTTATTCCTCCAAATTTTTGTTCTACTTCTTTCCCTATATATACTTTTCATTCACGTATTTATTTCTTTCTAAATTTAAGTGTAACCGTCATTAAAGTTTGTAGTCAGAATAAAATTTTTCACCACATTTTTCATAAGCTTATGAGTGTCTCTGGCTATTTCTGAACGTAACAGGACATATGATTTTTCAAACAACTCTGAAAGGCTTGTTTTACATTGAAAGAAATAAGCCTGTGACAGCTATTTGCAACTGCCAGATACATTGAATTGCTCTACCACTAAGAAGTAGGAGTACCTGTAATGCTCTACAGTGAAAATGTCCTGCTTAGAGAATTTATTTATTATATTCTATATTGCTTTTCAGTCAGAGTTGTACATGTATGTATGATGTTATGTGGAAGATTTTTTCCTAAATTTCATATCAATCTTTATTGACATAGAGTGCTTCATTGCCATTTAAATTGTTTTTACAAATGTTATTTGTTAGTCCTCATGCAAAAAATTTTGGAGTAAGTTTTCAGCCTACATGCATGATATATCTGAATGATAACCCTCAAAATGAATGAAAGAGATATTATTTTGGGGGGTTATTAAAAATAATCTTTGCTGACTTTTAAGATAATGTCTTCATTGAAAGTGTTATCAAGCACGTCTGGACCTATTTAAAAGATGTGGAACCTAGAGACATAGTTTAGTGTTGGATTTTGCAGTGTTAAGTTTACGGTTAGACACAATGGTTTTAAAGGTCTTTTCCAACCTAAGTGGATTTATGACTCTATGATCATGTACAGGATACTAAAAGGATGTAATATTTCTTTTATTAAATTGAATTCCAAGGTTTTCTGCTTTGGGAAACCAGAGTTTCATGAGTGTGACATCTTCGACTAGCAAGTTGTGTGTTTGTACATTTCAGTTTGCTATTTTGAATTTGCTTAACATCTTATAGTATTGTCAGCATTACAGTATATTCTGAAATCTATAATAGATGTTAGCTAGTGTAGCTGATAGAATATTTAATGGAAACATTCAATTCTATCTAGTAAATGCATTCTAATAAGATTTAACTGTAAGAAGTTCAAGTCCTAGTTTCAAAGGAGGTTGAGACAATTGGAAAGATGCTTTCTATGAAAGCAAAAATAGCATTTGGAGTGTAAAAACTAGAAATTAATTATTTGATTAACTAAACTCTCCGTGAAGTGGATATTGCATAGTAAATGCTTAATGAGAGGATCCAAAGGAAATACCAAAATGAGAAGTGGTCTACCTAGATTGCTTGGATGGGAAGAAAGTCCTCTACATCTTGTATGGAGGTTTTTCCGTGTGATGAAAGTATAGAGTACTGACTGTCTTTCTAAAACCTGGAGGTTTGTGGATTTTTAAAATCACATCTTTTTCCTTTTTGCAAATCACAAAATGCTTATTTCCTTTAATTGTCCAGTACTTAAGGCACTTCGGATCCATTCCTCTCTTCTGACTCTTATACAAGGTAGAACATGTGAACTGCCAATATAATGAAGCTTGAAAGAAACACAATTTACAGCAGATTGATAAATACCCAGCAGCCTTTCAATATCTCAAGAGGGCCTACAAGGATGATGAAGAGAGACTTTTTGTCAGGGACTGTAGCAATAGGACAAGGGGTAATGTGTTTAAACTTCACCAGGGGAAGTTCGCGTTAGATATAAGGAAGAAGTTCTTTACTGTGAGGATGGTGGGGCACTGGAACAGGTTGCCCAAAGAGTGGTAAATGCTCCTTCCCTGGCAGTGCTTAAGGCCAGGTTGGACAGAGTCTTGTCACGGTCTAGTGTGAAGAGTCCCTGCCCATGGCAGGAGGTTGGAACTGGATGATCTTAGGTCTTTTCCAACCCAAACTATTCTATGATTCTACATGGATGATATTAACATATTTCTTAATCCTATGACTTCTGCCAATAAAGATGCTATTATCCACAAGATATTTCATTTTGCAGGTGATGCGAGCAGGAAGGCAACCTGTTTAGAAGGGAAAATTACTGAGTAGAAATAAATGTCTGCTGAAATACTGACAGGAAAACATGCCTGGCAGCTTGGAATATGTTAGCCTGGGAATGAGGCCTGAGAACCACAAGCATCCTTGAAAAGTTCAGATGGTATCTCTGAAGTTCATCTGGATACATAGAAGCTGTAGACATCCTGAAATACCATCAATAAGCACAAAACCAAGATGAAAAATATCCTGAGAAAGTAAGAATTGGTAACTATTTATGGTTGTTATAATTGCAAATCATAGAATCATAGAATAGTTAGGGTTGCAATGAAACAGTCCAGGGGAAAAAAAAAATGGTCTGAGAGAACAGACAATATCGTGTATTGGCTGTTATAGATTTAAAATAGAAATTAAGAACATTTATTAGTTGCTTGAAATTGTGGTGCCCTATGTGCTCTTATGACTCTATGATTTAATTTTAATCCAAAATGGAACTGCTTCCCGCTGAGAAATTCCTGTGCTGCATACTTTTCCCTTCCCTAAACAGGCTTGCATGAACTCTCTACAAGATACTGGACCCTGACCAGGGACACCTTCCTGACTCCAAACTCCATGATGCGAATTATCTTCGAACTCTTACACTACTAGTCGTCTTCTGGTCTCACTCCTGGGGATGGTTCTGTTTGTCCTTTCACTTCTGGGACAGTTGGGTCTCCTTCTGGGATCATTTTTTCATCCCCTTTGGGATGGTTTGACCCCTTCCCAGTTCTGTCTAATATGCTTGGTGTAATATATATATAAATAATCTATCATATTTGCTACTATACCATTAATAAGTTTACTTCACTAGTGATGAGCTTGTAGTAACCTGTTATATATACTTGATTTCTGTTGCTGGGTGCCGCTATAATTGATTATTGTTATAATATTAATTTCTAATAATAATTTTGTAATTACTTGATAGATATATATATGTACTTTATTAATCATAGGTATATTTACTAGTGGTGATTTTTGTGGTATTGGCAGTAATCTTTAACAAAGTAGTGAAATTTAGAGAATAGAGTCTAATAAAGTAGGTTGTAGTCTACAGGGATGAAAAGTTCATTACTCTCTTACACTGAAATAGTTCTAGCAAAATGAAACTGATAAAGAAGCAGCACAGGTTTGAAAAGGGCAGCGAGTTACCCTTTTACTCCTAGAGGATGTAGCTTTTTCAGGATCATATTATGGAAGTACTGGTTAGAAATTGAATGAAATATAGGTTGGTTTTGTCTGTTAAATTTTCTTTGTAAGGATGATCTTTCATGTGCTCATCAGCAACTTCACTGCCACTATTCACCTTTATGAAAAAGAAAAAATAACATCTTACTCCCTTGTGCCTCCCTCAGAAATATCACCTCCCACATCCCACGGTAAATAAATTTCCTGGGAAAGAACATTCTTAAGAATGCAAGAAATGTTCATCTTACATTAACTTGATCTGGCTTAATACCTGGCTCATTTGTTACAATGAACATAAAACAGTGTCCTAGAACAATAATTCTGGAGTTGCTTGTAACTACATTTTTAACTGCAATAGTTAATACAAGTTGTTTTACAAATCATTAATACTAATTATAAAAAGATAAAAATTACAGTTAAAGACTGGAGTGGTAATTAACATTTGATTATAACTATAATTTCTTCATATTTTTTGGTATTCTAGGAGGCAGTTTTATTAAAAGCAAGTAAAGGATACACAGCTCTAATCCAAATTATTGAAACTCAGTATTCTCATGTTCTAGGTTCAGATGGGCGTCTTGATTGTTTCCTGACTGTCTGCTGATATGAAACCTAATCAACTTTGTTTGAGTATCATACACACACGCACACAAACAAGCAAATACACATTTCTCAGTGCTTGTGTTTTCACTAAAGCAACTTTATGTGCACAGTACGAAGGTGAGATAATGTCCAGTTTAATGAACAGGTGAAAAAGGCCATAGAGTGTAACATATAGTATATTCTCCTCAGAGTTGAGACAAGGCCAAGAACCACAGCTCTGCATGTTGGAACACAACAAGTAAACTTTAGGATTTCACAACTATGATGATAATTCTTGATTTTTAGGTGCCTGACTTAAGCGAATGATTGGATCAGTTTTTTGGTTAGTTTTTTTTTTTTTTTTGGTGGGGTTTTGAATGCTTAGATGAACTTAATATTCTATAATGAAGTTTTTCCCTAAATTGTTTATAATTTTACTCTGAAATTAATATTCACTTGGTACATGCTCTGTGACAGCACAGAGTGTGGTAAAGTTAATATCTTGTAAGAAGTAATCATAAAGCTTTAAACATCAGCTACTGGAAATAACTGTAAAACACAGCTACACACTTTGTGTTTAAATTAACTAATATTCTTCTTTAAAAATCTTGAGTTTGTTATTTATCAATATGCCCTCAATATCTCAGTATTCTAAAATATATTTCTTTACAAACATATCAAACCATTAAATATTTGGTCACTGGTGACACATTTGTAGACTGAAAAAAATGACAAATTCACACACTTCTGAATGCATGTTTTAGCATGACTTTTGTTGATGAAATTCTTGATGATAGCACAAAAACGAGCACTTCTTCTGAAAGATCAAGCTAATTTTTTGTTGTTGCTTCATTTTGGTAGGGTTTTTGATTTTCTTTTTTTTTTTCCCTCTCATGTAAATATAAGCCATTATTGTTCTCACATTAATCTCTACTAACCAAAAGTGTGGATTTTTTTTTTCCTTTATTCATAAGGTAACACAGTTTGAAGGGGTAGGGAAATATAACATTGTTGTATGCCAGGGAAGATAAAAAAATGGAAGTGCTCAATAATTTTGTCTTAGTCATTTTTCTTTAGGTGCTAATTTGCCAAAGTATTTCTAAATTATTTCATATACTTCAAGTATTGTATTATGGTACTGGATAATTTTTATTAAGAGCTTTAAAAATATCACTAGTAAATGTTTATTCAGTGTTTCATGTTTGATCTCTTTTGTACTATCCTTATACCAAAGCTGGAATTTATTTTCAATGACTATATATAAATGCAGCACACGCTCTGCGTCCTAACAGATGCCATCTGTAAAAGCATTTACTTTAAATTAGTGGAATAAGTAATCAAAAGGGCTTTGTACTTAATGCAGAACTTTTGGTGACTATTAAATACTCATTAGAGGGTGTTTTTGCTGTATGACTGTCAAAATCAGCAGGACGTTTATGTTAGATTTCCTGAGTGGGTCAAGATTGAATATGATTTTACAACTTAAATAACATAAATGAATGCAGGTTATTTCAGAATCTCCAGATGTTCCTTAAACTCTCTGCCCCTAAGTGAAACTTACAGCCAATTTAAATTTCGCAGCCATATTACACTGCAGATTTTAGCTTCAAACATTTAATAACTCTCTTATTACATTCCACTCATTTGTGTCTTAACCATCACAAATGAAATAAATTAACAGTATTATACTGGAGATATCTTTATTTAAAATATGTATTAATAAGTGCTTCAGATAAGTCTATCTTAAAAAGGCTTTTGGTTGGACAAAATCTTTACGAAAGTTCTTTACAAAACCAGATTGTCTGCTCATATTTTAGGTGCCCTGACAAAGCTTAATTGGAGTTAATTTAATTTTAAAACTGGGTGACTACTGAAAAAAAGTTCTAAAGGTAAATAGTAGCTTGAAAGTTAGCTGTAAAGGCATATGAGTTTTCCATATTTTAACACAGATTTATGCATACTTATATACAAGTTATGGTACAATAATTTCTGTGCCAATAAGAAGTATATCTGCTTGTACCTTTTTAGTGGAGGGTTTTGCATTGCACGTATGTATGCCATTTCCAACCTTTGAAGATGGCAACATCTGTTAGAAAGAAGGCAATAAAAGCAGATTTAGAAACAACTTATAAAGTTTAGTAAAAGCTGCTGAAAAGTGACCTTTAAGCAAGACAAGGTGAACTTTCAGTGGACAACAATCATTCCAGGTTTTCTGCAGCAACATAGTTAACTCAGCCTGTTAGAAATTATCTTTGCATATCCATATTTCAGTATAAAAATACCAAAACATTAGAGCTTTCTATAATAAACAATATTTTTGCATAGCTAACTCCAAGAGAGGATGAAGAATTCATGGTGCTGAAGAGACAACAAACAAGAGCGAGAATACCACAGAACATTAACACTAGCTTCTGTAACAGGTGCTGGTTTTGGGTCCCAGATCAGGAATAGCTATAATTTTCATTAAAGAATCAGTGTTTATGATAGTTAAGGAGTCTTACAAATGGAAATCTAAGAGATTCAATCAGCAGTGAAATTAGAGTTCCTTTTATCTACTGAATACAAGAAAGAATCAAAATTCTATGGAAACTATAAAGACAAAACAGTTCAATCTAAGGTCTGTCTATATATTCTAGGACAACCAGTGTCCACATTTGTATTCTTTTCATTGGAGCACAGAATAAATCAGGTTGGTGCCAACTTCCAGCTAACAGCACAGTCAGACTAGATCTTGAGGGCTTCACGCAATTGAGATCTGAAGATATCTAACGACGGAACCAGTATGACCTCTCCAGGCAACGTGCTTCAGTGCCTGACCATCCCTGAGAGAAAAGTTTCTTCTTATATCCAGCCTGAAGCTCTATTGTTTCAATTTATGCCTGTTCCTCATCCTGTCACAATGAATGGCTGTGAAGGGAGGGTGCAGCTGTGTTCTCACCAACCCCTCCCTCCACTGGGGGTGTGGCCGTGAGGTTCCCTTAAGCCATCCATGCATGAGGCTGTACAAGCCCCACTCTCCCAACCTCTTATCGCAGCAAACTATTCCAGCCTGGTCGTCTTGATGCTTTTCCACTGAGATTACTACAATATGTTGATGTCTTTCCCCTACTGGGAGGCCCTTAACTGCACATAGTAGATGTGAATTCTGGGTAGAATGGGATAAAAATTTGCTTTGATCTCCTGATGGTAGTCTTGCTGATGCAGATCCGGATGCTGCTGGCCATCCTTTCTGCCAGGGCTTGCTGTTGGCTCCTGTCCCGTTCACTGACTCCAGGGCCCATTCTCCAGAGCTGCTTTCCACTTGGTCCTTCCCCAGCCTGATTCTCTTTTGAAGCTCTGTGAGTTCTGATTTAAACAACAACAATGACAAAATCCCGGTCCCCCCAATAAAACCCCAAACCAAAACCATCTGATGCTACTGACCTAGCCATCAGCCATATAAGCGATAGATTGATACAATCTTCTATTCCAGAAAAAAAATAAACAACCATAAGTGATTGCTACCCACCTGTCTATCTCACTAGAAATAGAGAACAAACACTATTTTTAAGGCATTCAACTTCATCCCTATGTTTATAATAAAAGTGCTACAGGCAGTGGATTATTTTTACTTCAATATCCAACTTGCAGCTGAAGGTGACTTATTATGTGTATGTTTCCAAGACAGTTACTAATAAAAATATGAACTGTGTAACTAACTCTTTCTTTTCAGAGCACAGTGCTGAAATTTATGAAAAATAAAATAAGAAGTTTTCCCAGTAGCACAAATCAACAGTACTCAGTGTATATCTCTAAAACTTGGGCCACCCAAGTTCCTTATACCTGTTCTAGCTACTCTGACAAGTTATTTATACTTCAGCTGTCTAGTAGTGCTGAACGAAATCATCAACAACAAAGCAAACAAATATCTTTGATCAAGCCAAAATTATTATTATTTTTAATTATTCCAGTGACCTTATTAATTATTCTCAACTGTAAAAAACTTTACATCAGTTCCTAAACAAGGAGTTTTCTGAACTGTATTCCCTGTGTGCCCTAACGATCATGTTATGAAATATTATGAGGAAAACATCTTTCCATCTTGGTTATTGAGCTTGGGTTTTTAAATAAAACAGGTTGTAGAAGACTATAATTTGTCATTCCCCTTGAAATAAACACTTGAAATGGACAATGGAGTCAGTTATTTTTCTTCCTATATTGTCTACCTCTATCCTCCAACAGTCCTTTCTTTCCTCTCTCAATATTTGTTTTATACAAAATGAATGACATCAGCAAGAAATCAGCTTGTTAAAAATCGACCATGAGTACTTCGGCCATTTATTAAGCCATTTCAGCTCAAGTTAAAGGTTATTCTTTTTCTGATTCATGAGGCCATTGGGTATTATGGCTGTATTTCCTTATTATTTTCTATTTTCTATTAATAGTGGTCTCAAAAAACATAAAATAACATTACATGATCACTAACACAAAACAGTAGCAAATGAACAATTTCAAGTTGCTGGTGAGTGCACAGACAGGTCAGAACGTTTCTCAGTGAAGTACCCTTTACAAATCACAGAATCATAGAATAGTTAGGGATGGAAAGGACCTTAAGATAATTTAGTTCCAGCCCCTCTGCCACAGGCAGTGTGACCTCACACTAAACCATGCCATCCAAGGCTTCATCCAACCCGGCCTTGAACACTGCCAGGGATGGAGCATTCACAACCTCCCTGGGCAGATTGTTGCTGTAGAAATAATAAGGCACCTTTCACAAAAGGTGGAGGAGTTTTAATCTCTTTAGATTCAGGTGGTACCCAAACTTGAGTAGCCCAAATTTTATTTCAAGCTCAAAATACAAGACTAAAATAGTTACTAGGAGTACATAAAAACTAGGGTGCTTTGTTTGGAGTATTAATGTCTTTTTTTCTTTTCTTTTTTTTTATTTTTCTATTAATCTAAAATTATTTTGGAAATTCAAACTAGATTTTTACCGTCAGTATAGTACACTGTTCAAAAACCTCTCCATCTGTTCAAAAAACTCCATCAATTACCTTTGATGGACCCTACTCCTAAGTGGACAGTTCAAGGTTCCCCACTTTAGGATATATGTAGTTTCCTCTTCAAGTTAAATGTTTTTCTAAAATATGGAGCAACACTTCTTTATCCTGGCAAGTGCATACAGAAGTTGATAACTTTTACCCAAGAACTGGAGTTGCTTGATTTGCTGAACTGAATTTAGTCTTACACTAGTTAAAATCAAGGTATGTCTTTGCAGTAACTTGTACCTGTTTATCTGCAGTTTTCAACTGACATTTAAAAAATCTTTCACCTATTTGTATATACATGTTTATTTCAATTTAGGAGTGATTTATTGAAAAGAAATTATATTTGAACTCTTCTGAAAGAAAAGGTCATAAGGAACTGAAATAAGTGACTTTTTAAATAGAAGAAAAATTTCTGTACAGATTTTAGCAGTGTTACGTAGGTTTACTTATTTTTTTGTGTGTAAATAATGTCTCTTAAAATGGCAAAATGTGAATGTTTTACACTAAATAAATATTGTTTCATCTGAGGATGGTACAAACATAAAGTCAACATAGGAAGACATACTGGATGCAAAAAAATAGGAGAAAGCTGAAAGCCAACACTTTTTTGCATCATTTCTCTCTATATTAAGTCATTAAAAGGTTTGGGTTTGGTTTGAGTTGGGTTTTTTCCTACTTCAAAGCTATCATTCATGTTTAAGTAAAAAAAAAAAAAAGTCTGTGTTTCAGAGTACATGTTAACCGAATGAGAACTTATGAAAGAGAATCAACTTTTATATCTCTGAATTGTCCACATGTGGTTTGTTGGTTTTCTTTTCGTTTGTTATTGTGTCTGCTTACCAACTTTAATATCCGCAGGTTTTTTTACATATAAATTATGATAATTCCTTATCCATTTGTGCTCCTACATCAAGAATACGTCACTAAAAAAAATAGAGCCCTATTATAATATGAACATGTTGGCAGACAGAGTAAAAGTAACCATTCTGGATATTTTCTCTACAAGTAGACCAGGTCAGTTCAGAGTAGAACAAGTGTTTATAGAATCATTTAATTTCCCAGAAGTGAGATTTAAAAGCCTGTTGAGCTAGTTGATAAATGTATTATTGCCAATTGAAAAACAACTTCACCTCGCCTCTTCAGTTGTTTGTTTTGTTTTTTCTTTTGTTTGTTTGTTCATTTTGTTTTGTTTTTTAACGTTAAAATTGATATTCCAGGGTAAAATCAAGATTAAAAAGCATGTAGAAGTGCCATGCTCAGACAGTATAAATGGGACTGTATCTCTTCATGCTGCAGAGTTATCAGTTTCTGAGCCTCCATGTAGTCAACATATTAGAGCAAGAATATATACACATAAAAAAAAAAAAGATAAAAGGAATTAATTATTTTATACTTTTTTGTGCTTCCCTGCAATATATATGATGATGATTATTATTGTATCTCCTGTTTCAAGTATGCTGTTGAGCTTTGTTTTCAAGGCACTGTAAACACGACACCTCAGATAGTAGATTTAATGAGTGCAAGAATTTATTTCTTTGTCCATCTACTTATATTTACTAGAGTCTATTTCATTCTCAGACAGTTCTTCAGAAAGCAACTAATATCTCTATTTTTTTTTTTAGCATTTTCATTGAATATTAAAGGGGGGGGAAGAAAGACTTGAAAGGTCATCCAAACTGTTGCCTTATAATTAAATGATGCCTCATACTTCAGTGATTTATATCTAGAACTCACCATCAGTTTGCAAAACATCCTTGATTAGAATGAGCATGACTAAGACTTATATAATTCAAATCCATCATGAACAAAGTTCAGGAAGCTTCACGAAGAAGTGTAGGCAAGAGATACTGGGCCATATAAAAACTACTCATTAGTAAGGTCACTAATTACTTCCTAAATGGTCATCTACAATATATTCTTGGGCACAGTGAACAGTGGTGTTTTTTTTTTTTCCATTGAAATGGAAGTCAAGACTTTCAAGATTCATTGTAGGCTTTTTCCATTTTTTACCATCTCCAAGCCCTGACATTTCACCACTATACAGTGCTGACCAAAGGTGAATAGTATTATTCAAATAATTCAGTTTGAATAATTGATTTATGAAGGCCTCTGAACAGAGAGAGATTCAGTAGCCTCCTGTGTCAGCAAATCAGCATGATAAAACAAGGACACACACACACACATTCTTTTTGTTTGTTCTTTTGTTTTTCTCTGAGAAGAAAAGGTTTTCTGGGCTGTTCTTAGTCAGTTAAATCCAGTAAAACTGTTAAGTGAAATTCAAGAAGAATTTTTCATTTGGTAAAATTAATCTATTAGTGAATTGTTTTTCTTTTTTTGAGAAGTCCCTTAATTTAAACAAACTGTATAAAGTTTAGTAGGTAAGTGGATAAATAAAAAAAATTTGACTGTTCATTGCATCATCCTGATTAGTGTATTTATCTGGGGCATTACAGACCTCTTAAGTTTCTGTGGAATGTACACTATTTGTGTCATGTTCCCTACAGTGTAAAGACAGGCTACAAAGAAAGCTTTTAAACATGTGTCAGAATATTGACAGGTTAGAATATTGGTAATAGGTATGTGATAGCTTATATACTATTATTTTTTACACTCCTAAGAAATATGGGGTTTAAGTGTTGATAAACCTTTATACATATAGGTAACAAAGTTAATCAATGAACTTCTATTATTAACGTACAGTTAAGAAGCATTTTAGTTAATAAGGGGTTTTACTTTAGCTTTTATGTTTGTTTTTTTTTTCCTTTTCTTAAATGTTTTCAAGGATAAGACAATAGAGGTCAAAAGGAAGTAAATAAATTCTTGAATCATATGATGATAGAGAGAACGAAGCACCCAGACCTTCCAAATAGCTCCTCTTTCTTAGCCAGAAGTGCCAGTTACCCTGGTAAATTTGCTGTGATAAAAGCAATATTAAAATTTAAAAAATATTCTTTATGTAAATATACAATAATTTCTGTTCACTTTTTTGATAATTTTGTCTATTCCAGCAAAAATATTATCTAGAAAATTAATTAAAAAATATATTTGCCCTAAACACCTGTGAAACAGGGAGTAATGCTGTATGTGCTGTTCTACCACTTGGTGTCATCTTTTATCCCTGGCAGGTACCTCAGAATCACCCAGCCACTCACTCACTTCCTCCCGTGTGATAAATAGGATGGGTAAAAACAGAACTACATGTTGGTTGAGATAAAGGAATTTTAATAGATAAAGCAAAAGTTGTGCATGCAAGCAAAGCAGAGCAAGGAATTAATTCACTACTTCCCATCAGCAAGCAGATGTTCAGCCATCTCGAGGACAGCAGGGCTCCATCAAGCGTAATAGTCATAGAACTGAGGAATCATAGAATTGTTAAGGCTGGAAAAAAACCTTTAAGATCATTGGGTCCAGCTGTTAACTTGGAGCTGCCAAGTCCACCACTAAACCGTATACCTAAGGAACACATCTACACACCTTTTAAGTGACTCAAACACCTCTCTGTGAAGCCTGTTCCAACATTTGACAACACTTTTGGGAAGAAATTCTTCCTCATATCCAATCTAAACCTCACCTGGTGCAACCTGAGGTCATTTTCTCTTGTCGTATCACTTGCAACTTGCAAGAAGAGACCAACAACCACCTCCCTGCAACTTCCTTTCAGGTAGTTGTAGAAAGTGATAAGGTCTCCCCTGAGATTCCTTTTCTCCAGGCTAAACAATTGCAGTTCCCTCAATCATCAGCTGCTCCTCCTAAGACTTGTTCATGCATTTGTATGATGCATTGGACAGGGGGAAGGTCTGTAGATTGTCGGTATCATTTTCCTGCCCTGAATAGCAGTACTGAATTAAGAAGTAACACAATATCCTTTTCAATCCCTTTTTAAATTAATGTAACTTTTAAATTCTAGTGTAGCTATTAATACTTGGTAGTTTAACATTCACTTCTTATAAATGCTCTCTAATATTTGCTAAATTTTAATGCCTTTTTTTAACATTTATGTAAATTAATTTGTTCATTATGCTTTTTCTGGAGAGTAAGAACAAATGGATATCAATAAAAAAAGCAATCACATTTTTTTAATTAAGATTAAAATTCAAAATTATTTCATTCTTGAACTCCTCTCACTAGGTTCTAAATTTTTCCCTGAGGCTTAGAAAAGCTAATATTCCTAAGTCACTGAACAAGTAGTCTTGCCATGAGCACAAAAAGAAGTTTTCAAATTTAGTGTATTCCTTTATGTTTTACTTGAAAGCTGTTTTCAGTCTAATGGCATTGGTGAGATAAAAATCCACTCCTCTAAAGGAACCTATATGTATACAACTGAATCTATATGTATTCACCTATAATTTTACATTCTGCCTGAAGATATTCAATGTCTGGTTTAAATTACTTTTACTTCAAATTACCTAGATTATATTGTCAGGTCCCCGATACTTGAAGACAATAGTATTGTTTAAGTGCAACAATTACAGGTGTCATGGAAATAGAAATGTCAGTTTTATAAAGATACTGGTTTAAAATGAGTGATGAAGGGACTGTACTTGAAACTTTAGGCTGAAAATTGAAGACTAAACATTTATCCTAACTGGTTAATCCTCAGCAGAATGTTGAATGGCTGTAATGTGTATGAAATGTCATTACATCTTTTTTTTTGGTTTTTTTTTTGTCTGGGAGAGGAAACAACATTCAGTCTTTCTCACAATAAATAATACATTTGCCATGTCCTAATCAATGAAGCTGTGAAACCGTTTCTTGTATGCTTCAAGGATCATACCATTTTTTTCCTTTATTCAAATCTATTACATTCAGGAAAGGATGGGCTTTTTTTTCAGTCATGAGTCTAACATCAATAAATCATTAATACAGTAATAATTGATCTGTCATCAGAAGGCTTAACCTTCTAAAGGTAAAGTATGGTGAAACAGATGTCTAAAAATCAATAAAAAAAAAAAACAAACCAAACGAAAACAAAACAAAACAAAACTGAATGCATTACTGGTGTCTAACTCAGGTGCAGATTTTAAAATTCAGTGACAAAAAAGAAAGCACAAACCTATCATATAACTCCACATCAGCTCATATTCTTTTAGCTGTTGATTCATTTCTTAAAGCAAACAACTGAATGTTTCCTTCCAATTGACCGTGAAGCGCATTTAGTCTTCGAAGGCTGTAGCTTCATTTAGAAATTCTTTCTAAACAAAGATTTCTAAGTGTGTGTTTCAGCAGCTGTCTTGTCAGGTTTCTGAAAGAGAAAAATTAAAGCTCTACTATATTTATTCCAAGTCTTCTTATTGACTGATCTAGTATGAGAGTTAATTTTATTTTCTGTTTATCAGGAATAAGGCTTATCAAAGACTCCGTATGTAAGTAATTATGAGAAGCTATCACACAGATGGTGGATAATAACATGTAGCTGGGGAAGCTAATTTCTTCCTTTTGACAAGTAAAGAGAAATGGCATTTGACTTCTCTTCAGAAATGATAAAACTCAGTGCTTGACAGAGATATAGTTTATTTCCATTTTCCTAAGGAAAGGAGACCTAATGTTCATAATCAACTCGTCTTTCAGAGAGCTTCACTTCAACATTTTATTAGCTTTCAAATTCCTAAGTGGTTACACGCTAACTTTGGTGTGTTTATTTGTGGAGCTGAGCCTTACAGGAAGGGAATGGGCACTGACCTGTGTTTCTATTGCTTGCATTGAGGGGAGCTAGCGAAGGCAGCTAGATTTACCTTTACTATTGGTCAGGTGCCTTTCTTATATGCAGTCCTTTCTGGTATATCGTTTGAGCATGTTGTTATTTCCTGGACTTTGCTGTTGCTGATTGAAAAAAAAAGTGAAGTTGCAGGCAGTGTGTATGAACACATATTTAAAATGATCAAATAATCTGCCTGCTGAGGGTGGGTTGTGTCTAGTGCCTCTGGAAGGACATTAATCTCTTCCATGATGAAGATTGAGACAAGCCTTTCAGTGACTCCATTCTCCTCTCACTGACCCAAATGAGCCTGCTTCTGCCAAACCAAAAATAAGCTTCCTGAAACTCTACAGGCCTGTCCTTATATCATAGGGAAGATGACACAAATAGGGTACATTCCGTAGAAACTTAAAAGGACTGTAATGCTCGAAATAAGTGCATTAGTTAAGGTTTAAAGATGCAAAGGATTTCTTTGTTTGTTTGTTTGTGGGTTTTTTTTGTGGGGGTTTGTTTGTTTTTTTTTTTTTAAATGTAAATTAGAAGTAATTCTGAAGGACAAAGATCCAAGAAGAAGGTACTTTGGGACAGGAACTTTTTATCTAAGATTTTTAACATCACTGCTATTTTGAATCTATGCTTGGCTTTGTGTTCCTAGTGAGCAGGTGGTGCTGGTTTTGAAATGGATCTGCAGCTTGTGAATAATTAATTTTCAGTGTTTGTTTTCACTTAAATAAAGCTATGTAGACTTTCAAATATTATTTACATATTGCAGTTCCTTTCCCAATTCAGCATGACTCTGATACATAGGAATGATATTGCAAAACCTTTATGACTCCCATTTTGACTCTACAAACTCTAAATGGTTCACTCAAATAAGGAAGCTGTTAGCATAACTGTATTCTTTAATCATTATTTAATTTCACATTAGAGGCATATATAAATATATTCATATAAATATATAAGTATATAAATATATTGAAAAAATAAACATAAATAAATTAACATATGTGTTGTTGTATTTCTAGTTCAAAATAAAATTGACCTGTGAGGAAGGCAAAAGCAGAGAGATAGTACAGGAAAGGAAGTGAAAGGCAGACATACAGGCTTTCCAGGTCCAATAAAAAACCTAAAGGAAATATAAAAAAAACAAAACCTCAAGAATATTTACTCTACTTCTCTCTTCTCAGTCAATAACATCAATGATCAGGGTGCTCACATTGGATTCCTGAGACCTCCTGAAGTATTGATTTTGCCAAATTCAATTTTCCAAGAAAGTTCCATCCTCACACTTCTAAAGGGCCTGGTGTTCAGAAGGAGAAGAGATATATGGAAGAATCAAAGCAAGTTGGATTGCTGAAACTCCCTGAATCTGTGTTTTTATTTTATTGTGTCTGGTCACTTCTGTTAATATAGTTGAAAGAAAAATATTAAAAAGACAATTGTTAACATAATTTTCATAAGTTTGTTTAAATCAGCTTTGTTCCTGTAGCAAGTGTTGATTAAACCAAAATCAATAAATCAAATATAAAGGTGGGAGGGAGAGCTAAAAAATCATTTGGGCCCTAGGCATTGTGTGTAGTCCTGTATACTACCTGTAAAGTCACTAGCAAGCAGGTAATGGTAAAAGATGGGAGTAGCCAGTAGGAGGAAAGGTTATCTACAGCAGATAGTGAACATTACAGATTTAAATGTCAGCCTTGGCTTCAGTGAGGCCTTGGTACTCAACAAGAATAACAAATCCCTCAGGTTTACTGCTACAAACACTAGATAAAGTGTCACTAGAGAGAAATAGCCAAGTAGTTGTCTTATCAAGAACACGGAAGGGGAACATTCAAGTGATTACATTTTAAAGAAAAGGAACAGACAGCCATTCTACATAATCTTGTTTTTATTTGTGTTGTCTGTTTACTTTCACTTACCAAGAAATTCATGTTTTTTTAAGCCACTTCATTAATCTTTTGAGAGTAAGGATAGAATGCTCATAGAACACATGCTGCAGTTTAAGATTTTCTCAGGTGTCTCATTAAGAGTTCAAGCTAGTGATTATTAGTGATCCTCCAAAACTTGATACAGTCCTTGCAGATGCCAGTGAAGGAGCTATGGAAGGACTTAATAGTTTACAATATAACATAATATGAATTAAATTTTAGAGTTTTGAAGATAGCCACTACTCTATCCTTGTATGTGGATGTGCCTCATGGTAATCGGAATCTGAGTTTCTATAAATTGCCATAGTGTACTTAATAAGCAGAATATCCCAAAAGACAGGAGCTATATATAAAACTACATATTACTAGATCTAAGCTGAAGTAAGTTAAAGCATAGATGCCTTTCTAGAAATGTTTGAATGGCCATCTTTTGCTTAGCCACTCAGCTTAACACAATAATCACATAAGCACTTATTAAAAAAGGAAAACAAAGACCTGAGAAAATTTACCTGTAACAGAAAGTTCTCCCAAGGAATAATAGGTAGTGGATGTGCAATCTGGACTCTATAGAAAGGTAAAGGGTTTATTTTCTTCTATTTTCTTCCTAATCACAATATTTTGCAGTAAATGTGAAAAACAAGTACAGATGATGTTACGGAGACACATAAGAAAACATGCAGAAAATCTTTAGAGTCAGAATTCTGGTAACACTGTCAGAGGTCTTCTTAATAATATAAATAGAGGATGTCAATCAATTACAATCTAAAGAACAAGCTTACCATATCTCTCACACAGAGTAGCTAGGCTTCCCCAGAAAAGAGCCATGTGGCTCCTTTGTGATATTGTCCTCCAGACAGAAACAGAACTAGAAACTAACCTAGGACCATTGAAACATGTTCAAGTAAAACGGATGAATGCTGTCTACCAAAGGAGAAATTATTGATAGAATAAATGAACTACCAGAGCAGAAATTAACAGCATAACAATTAATTGTAGGGGTAACCCTACATGGAAGTGAAACAAGAGTTTCATTGGCTTTCTAGCACAAATAAAACTGCTGAACATGAGGCTTGTTACTTGTTACATTTGAAGCTGAATGAATAATTAAGAGGGAAAAAAACACAATGAATAAATTATTCAATGAATTTGGCTGTGGTTGTTTTTTTTTCCTACAGCCTAGTGATCGCAACTTTCTTAAATTTATTCATTATGCAAATTCATTCAACTAATAGTCATTTACATTCTTAAAAGATTGGATTTAATTATCCAAAGAGTATGTTGCTTATAATATTTGTAACTGGTCAAAAGAAGTCAGACAGAATTGCTTATATGACCTGATTGGATAAATAGATAACCAGAGTAAGTGAAAATATACAGCAGCATAATTATCGTCATGCATAACCAAGTACAAGTTTTGAAATACACCTTTTAAATACTTATGCTGGAGTATCAACCCTCAGACATTTGCTTTCAGGATACTGAGACAGATGGAATTAATTTAAAACCTGGAATGAAATGCACTTATCTAGCCCTAACTCTATTTCTGCTTTCAGAAAATTGAAAGAATTTTCCAAGGAAATGAACCTTGTATATTTATCTTGTCACTTGACTAAGAAATTGTGGCTGACCACTCTTAGAATTAGAGAAACATAACTTTCTGATAGAGAGAACAGTGTTATGACCCAGGGCAGCTCTTCCAATGTTTTAGGTACTCAGATCCTAGTAAAGTGAAATATGATCCTTTAAACATGCTGCCTATGGCAAAAAGTCCATAACAATTATAGCAGTGCATGCAAAAGGGCTGACAAAAAGCTGAGTAACACTACTAATAATTTATTTCTTTTTGCTACTTAGCAGCTACACATAAGCAAGACTCGATCAAACTAGTAGCACCACCTTTCAAATATTCCCTAATTGAATCATATTAAAGAAACAAAGGGAACGCCAGAAGATACTGCAAAGTCTTCTTCATATGGGCATTTTCACCTACCTTTCATAATCAACAGATAAAAATTTAATACTTTTGTTCAGCTGAGAACACTTGCAAATAATGGAAAATATCCAAAATTCACATGCAGACAGAGCACAATTCAGGAAACCTTTGACATAAACAGATAACATTTTATAAACATCACAGCAGTAAAAGGCTTGAAATAGTTTAAAAAAATGCTAACAATTTTTCAACCACTCTGTTGCACTTTCATGCCAAATTATTGATATTATAACTTAGTTCATTAATAAGAGTAATTTTGCTTGGAATGCATAATTTAACAGTTATTTAATATCTCTTTCTGTATATATATGCATATGTATGTAAGGATGCTTCTATGTGCATATACATATACATGCATTTTAAACCTTGATCGTTTTGCATTGCTTAATTGGGATTTTCTCTTAAGTATCAAATTATGAGAATAGAAACATTTCTTTAGCACACTTTTGTCCAAGAGCTATGCTAAAAGAATTTCTTCTGTTACAGGCAATGACAAAAATCTATTTTTTTCTAATAATGTAGGGTCCAAATTCTTATAGTGAGCACATGATTTAGAAGCCTGAGTTGTAGTTTTTGTAAAAGATTTCTCTTTGAATCTCACAGTTCCCTATGACAAATAACTCTATCATCTTTAGAAAATCCTGTCAGATCATAACCCAAATATTCAAAATCAAATTCTAATTCTAAACTAGAGATATTCTAACAGATATAAAATGAAGCAAAGTGGTTAACATCTCTATCTCTGCACTGAGCAACACTTCCACAATGAAAAATGCACAGAAATTAGTTTTACACTTCAGGGTTTTCTAAGTGATGTTTCTATTTTAGAATCTTCTAAATTTAACATTTCTTCCTTATAAGTAGCATTATTTGTTTGCAGTATTATCATAATTGCTGAGACATTTAACATTTTTTTTAGAGCATACAGAAACACAAACAATTTTTAAGTTTTCCTAAAACATAGTGATCATAATCCAAAATTCGCAAGAGGTGGCAATCTAGCCAGAACTCAAAAATTAACAACTTAATAAAATAAACCAAACAAGCCCCCTCAAAAAAAAACCCTCGAGCCCACAGAAAAAAAACCCCAACCCACTGTAACTAAGAAAACTTCTGCCAGATGATGAAGTGAGAAACAAAACATAAGTGATTTCCTGTAATATAGATCATCAAGTTTTCTTGATTTTCAGTGGTTTAGGAAATTTGGAATTCTTAGCACTGCATATCATTTGCAGCTAAAAGGTGTTGTGAAGGAAGGCAAAGAATGCTACAGCTGAAAACTTCAGCTCACTTGAGCTGTTAAAGCCTTCTGATTTAAAGGCAAAATTGTAAAACTGAAGCAATATGCTTTTCATAGATTCATAGATTCTTGCTTGATCTGTGAAGTCTTTAGGAGTGCAAGCCAAGAAGTACGTTACCTAGTTAGCAGGTAAACAGACCATGTTGCTTTGATCTAGGTCTCATGTAACTTACTGTAGCATATCTATAGAGTTTTCAAAACTTGTTTCAGGAACCTGGGTTCAAATTATCTATACATCTCTAGGAAAGGACCCGAAGGCATCTTAACTGTCGAATACTGGCTATGTCTCATAGATGAAATAGCTGGTAAAATCAAGAGTAAGAGACAGCAGACACATGGGCCTGTCATTCACACAGCTGAAGAATTTTCCCCATTAGGGTGCCCCATACTTTTGCTTTACTACACTACACATGACTTTGAAAAGCTGTATACGTCTCTTTTGTGGTTAACATTGCACTCTTGGTCTTTGCTAAACAAATGGGTATGAAAAGCTGACTTCTAAGTTCTCTGTTTAATTACTTTCTGTTCAGTTACAGATTATTTCACATGTATAAACCCATCCTAAATGCATAAACTTGTTACTTGAAACCAGAAGATCTGGAGTTCTGAGTAAATAATGACATCAGAATCCCAGAACAGTACCTAACTCTGACCTTAAAAATTCAATGAGCCAAGCACACTTTGCACACCTGTTTGCTACAGACAGTACAAGATGAAATAAATGTATTTAAAGCACATTGAAGTGTAAGGTTTTATGCTTTTCAGTTTTGATGCTATTTTTAAATGATGCAGAGCAATAGAGGAATCAATAACATAGGGGCTTACCTGATTGACTCTCTGGCAAACAGCCCTTGTTTTTAGAGAAGTTTTTATGGAAATAAATGAGGATGTCTTACAAATGTGCAGTTTTCTATTTTAATATTCAATATATGAGATTTATTTTTTTTTGGTTCCAGTAGTTTGTAGGACATAAGGCAGCATTTATCACACTGGTGATGAAAGGAAGACTAGGGAATATGTTGGTCCACTCCAGTAGGAAATGAAAGACCTGGTTACCCATGACATGGAGAAGGCTGAGGTACTCAGTGATGTTTTTGCTGGTCTTCACTAGCAAGTGGTTGAATCACACTGCCCAAGACACAAAAGGAAAAGTCAGGGACTGAGAGAATGAAAAACCACCCGCTGTAGAAGAAGATTAAGTTCAAGAACATCTAAGGAATCTGAAGGTACACAAGTCCATGAGACCTGATGAGATACATCTGTGGGTCATGATGGAACTGGCCCATGAAGTGGCTAATTCACTATCAATCTTATCTGAGTTGTGGCAGTCTGGTGAAGTGCCCACTGTCTGGAAAAAGGACAACAAATGCACATTTTTAGAAATGGAAAAAAAAAGGAAGACCTGAGGAACTATAGGGGAACTACAGACCTCTCAGTCTTACCTCTATGCCTGGCAAGATCATGGAGCTCCTGGAAACTGTGCTGAAGCACATGGAAAATAAGGAGGTGATTGGTGACAGCCAACATGGCTTCACTAAGGGTAAATCTTACCTGAAATATTTGGTGGCCTTCCACAACAGTGTTAAAGCATTGGTGGATAAGGGGAGAGTGACCGATCTCATCTTCCTGGATTTGTACAAGGCATTTGACACTATCCTGCATGATATCTTTGCAATAAATTCAGTAAAAGTAGTAAAATGCATAGTTTCCTTTTCACACTTCAACAACCTTTTCTACCTTAAAAAGAAATGGTTTATCAAGAATCATTTTGACTTCACCAAAGTGAAGTGACTTCTAAAAACAGTGGATGGGCGGTTCAAATTGTCTACAGTTATAGTGAAAAACACATTAACTTCCAACAATGCAATAACGTAACCTTGTCCTAATAGACAAATTATCATTGTAAAAGACGTTGTAGACACTTACTAAATATGTAATTTTGTTTGATGGAGAATGAACTCAACACCTAATGGTAAACACTGTAGTTCAATTAATGGGTCAGCATTCTGGAAGCCAGGAATCTCCCATTCCTTTGTGGGTTTTGCCAGCAGCCACCTATATGATTCTTAGCAGGTCATATAACTCGTGGTTTTCCCCTGATCTTTTGCATTTCTCATCTCCTTATAAATTTCTTACTGCAGAGACTGGATATTTTGACAATGCATACAGAAAGAGGTCAAATATACGTGATACAGTTTAGTTAGATCCACTCCATCACCCTGAAATAAAAAACATTGTGAAAAGCAGAGTAATTCAACTATCAACAATTTTTTGTTGTGTTTTGTTTTGTTTCAAAAAGTGCTACTAGGTTTTGGTTTAACTAGGGTTTCTCTGCATTGCTACTGTTGTCTATAGTACAGACAGATCTGTTCTAAGTTTCTTACTTCAAAATTTAAACCTAATAAAGATTTAAAGCTACAAGTTCCTGTTGCTCAGAAAAAAAAAATCAATAGGTTATTTATAGTCTCTCAGATAAATAACATAATAATTAATATTATATTACTGCATTACCAATGATTCACAAGATCATTGAGTCCTGACAGTAAAATTCCATATGAATATCCATGTGAAGGAACTTTGCTCAAAACTGGGCTTTTTACTTTTAGGCATTCAAAACCAAATGTAGGATGATAAAAATGTTTTGGATACATTCAAGGCATTTTTAACCAGGAATGACTCCCAGGATATGAGGTTTTCCAGGGGCTAAAGAAATTTCTCACTGAAATTGTTATCAGCTTGTGCTCTGTGTACCAATAATTTTTTAGCAGTTTAAGAGCTGCATTTGGCACATGAGAAGAAAGCATAATGTATCTTTAGAGTAACACATATGATTTATAGTCAATATCACTATGGATTATGATGTCTTTAGAAACAACATAACATGCCAAATAGGAACAGTATGAAGTGGCTGCCTGGTAACCCAGAAAGGCCTTCAGACCTGAAAGATGTATGCATGGTGTAAATCTGTGTATCTTGGCCCTGCTTTCTCCTGCAAATTATGCTGTATCAGAGGAAAGGCTTGCTTACTTCAAGTGTATTGCGGCTGCCAGGGCCCCAATATGAGACATTTTATTTACTTATCTGAATGGCTACATGAGATGTAAAATGCTTTTGTAACTGGAAAGGAAAACCAGCGAGGTAACATCTAACTCTTAGAAACCTACACTATAATGAAATCAAGCCAAAACAAATACGAATACAAACCAGTGTGCACACATGTGCAAAAGAATGCTCCTGATCAGGATTCTGCAAGGAGAGAGCAAGGCTAAAAGCAGGACCACAGCTGTCGTGTCCAGAAAAGCAGACTTCAGCCTATTTAGGATCTTCTTGGAAGAATCCCATGTTATATATGGCTCTGGAGCAAAGAGAGGTTCAAGAAAATTTCTTGATATTCAAGCTTAAGAATATGTCTTGATGAGCTTGAAGTCAAGCAAAGAATTCAGAAAGCCTGAATGGATGAACAATGAGCTCCTGACCAAGCTTGGAAATAAAAAGGAAGTATGCAGAAAGATGAAGTAGGGTAGGTGATCTGGCATGAACTTAGAGACGTTATCTAAGCATGCAGAGATGACAGCAAGAAAGCCAAAGACCATCTGTAGCTGAATCTGGCAAGGGATGTAAAGGGAAACAAGAAGGGCATCTACAGGTACGCTGGCACCAAAAGGATGCCTACAGATAACATGGGCCCAATCCTAAATGGGACAGGAACCTGAAGACAAAAGGCATGGAAAAGGCTAAGGTACTTAAAGCCTTAGGCTTACTGGTAAGATTTGATTATTTGTCAGGTTGACCATGAGCCAGAAATGTGCCTTACAAGACACCTACAAAATCTTGGACTGCACTAGGAGTGTTGCAGAAGGTCAGCAGATCAGCTACTTACTCTCTATTCAGCACTGGTGGAGTATTGTGTCAAGTTTTGGGCTCCTCAGTAAAAAGAGATATGGAGCTGGTGGACAGAGACCAACAGAAGGTCACAAAGATGGCTAATGTACTGGTGTGCCTCACATATGAAGAAAGGCTGAGAGAGGTGGGGCTCTTCAGCATAGAGAAGAGGTGGCTCAAGGGGTTCTTGTTAATGTGTATGAATACCAGATATGAAGAGTAAAGAAAGCTGAGACAGGCTTTTCTCAGGGGTGTGCCCACTGACAGTGCAGGAGGCAGTGGGCACAAACTGAGGTTCCTTTTCAATACCAGGAAACGCTTTCATTTTTACTATGAGGATATCTAAACACTGGAACAAGATTCAAAGGGAGGTTGTAGGATCTCTTTCCTTGGAGATATTCAAAACTTGTCTGGGAGTAGTTCTGGGCAACCTGTTGCAGCTGAGCCTGACTGAGCAGGATATTTGGACTGGATGATCTCTAGAGGTGTCTTCAAACCTCAACCATTCTGTGATAATGTGATATAAAGCGAAATCACATTAAATTACAAAACTGTAGGATATTTTATGGACATACTTGGTTATTGGAAAGGTGGATATAAGTAGTCTGTAGCAAATAGTTATATCATAAATATAAAATAAAATATAAATGATTACATAAAAAAATAAACTGTTCTAAGAAATGGTATTTCAAGTTAAATAGGTGACAGAAAAAAAAGATAATTCTGTTTAAGCATTGCTTCTTTTCAGGCAAAAATTTACCATTTTAATAATTATTTGAAGTACAGTTATAAAGTGAGGCATAATAAAATAGAGTAAAACACTGTGATGGTTTACATTATATTCTCTTTCCAGCTTTTCCCTGATGATAGGTTAAGCCAAGAATTAGCATTTCACGAGCAATAGGCAACATCTCTACGGCACCTGCAAAAGGCTCTATGGAAATATAGCAGAATTTCCCAAATAGAGAGGTCTTTTCTGTAATAAATAAATAAGTCATTAACACCTCAGAAAATAACCTTATTGTAAATACAATTTATTGGGCATTTTAAAGACAGACACTTTGCGTTTTTTATTTTCTACCAGATTCGAACTTTACACATAAATTTAAAACAATTAGGATCATAAATTGGCAATGTACCACCTTTTAATGCCTTTTGACAAATCATGTCAAAAGGAAACAATTATGTTCTTTTTCTAACACACGCAGTATTTACAAACAAAGGAATATGAAATAATTTCTTAAAAAATTGTCTCTGCTGAGGCACTGTGCAAGTAAGTGGTTAGTTATGTAATATACACAAGTTTGTTCAGGGTATATTTTAGTGCTCCTATTACACTTCTATTCTTTTTGGCAGCAGTCTTTCTCATTTATTTTTTGTACGTCATGAACTGGAGAAAATGTCTTCAATGGGATAGAAGCTTAATTCTCACATAACTTAATGTCAACATCCAGGAAGAAGCTGACAACACCACTTAATACGAGCTAACAGCTTTACAAATCCTGAGCTGGATAGAAAAGGAATTAGTACATGATAATAATTCTATTTGGAATATGCTAATAATGACATATGATGTTGGAGCTGCCCAGATCTACAAAGCAGTTAGAAAGCACATGAGATTTCTGTTCAAAGCACCAACACAAACTGACACCAGTGCTCCTCTTTGTATATTGTTTTTACTAGGATACCTGACCGAGGTATTCCTCATCCATGTTATGAACAAAATTGCAGAAGTCTGACTGGGTAATAGAGTACAAGGAAAAGGTTAGAGACATATTTCAGGGAATATTAAAGAACTCTTAAGTTATTTGTCTCCAAAGCAATTATATTATCCTCTATAGTGACCTTCCTTTCCTTATGGGGAACTATAATTTCTTTCCCTTACAATTTTCTTTCTACTGCAAAGTTAATGTCTTTGTTTGGGGGGAGTCAACTTGGCAAGGCAATAGAACACAGAATATAGATACTAAGCATTATTATTATTGATTGTATTATAGTGTATGTTTAAGTCTCTTTTACAAAACATCTGTCTGCATGGAATAACTGTAATCAGAGTTAGATGGCTGTTGATATGGAAAGACTGAGCAAGAGAGGTGTGCTTAAGGTAGGTATAGACAATAAGAGGATATCAGTGAATTGCACAGTGAATTTCAGTTTTTAGTTGTGTGTCATGTACAATTTTGACAAAATAAAATGCATTAATTTACTTCACTTTTTACTAAATAAAACTTTCAGCCTGACACAGCACTGATTTCAAATCAGGTTCATATATTCAATAGAAGAACAATGCTGCTCTTCTGGAAGGAAAAAAACCTGAAGTTTGAAGTGCTGTCTGGTTCTAACAATAAATATGAGGTGGCAGGGATTAGAGAACTGCATTGGCCCTATATATTCTCAAGAAATTAATGGATAAGTTTTATTTCTCATATCACTTGATACATAAATATTTATGCTTTCTTCACAAAGTGGTGTTCTAAAATATTCCTACTCTACAATAGGCTCAGGAGCTAATGATGTCAACAGAAGTATTACCATTGTTCATCATTAGAGCTTCCAAATTGCACCTGCATATAAAGAGATAAGATCCTTGTGGACTAGAGAATGAACAGAATTGTTAAATAAAAATAAATTTACAAACATATCTGATAAAATGATTTTTTTTTGTATTTGCATATATTTTCAATTCAATTAACTGTTTACAAGCTTGAACATGATTACACAGAAGATATAAATACTTCTATTTTCTCAGCTTCATGAATGCAAATATGTTCATACAATCATATTGAACGAAACAAGGAGGTTAAAAATGACACCAATGCACAATCTCTGCCTCTTTCCTGTTGTAAGGGATTTTGGTTTTGTGTTATTTTGCCTAGGATTTACTACTGGCAGTTGACATTTTTAAATAGTAGATAAATACTAACTTCTATATTAATGGCTCAGTTTTAAATGTGTTCATACTATTTTCTCCAATATTTTGTCTGCTATACAGAGATAGTTAACTTAGTCACAAAGAATAAATGACAACAGTTGAAGTAGCTTGCACAGATGTTAGCGAGGTTTAAAATCTAGGTAACTTAAAATGACTTTTGAGGCACTTAAAACCAGAGTCTGAAATGTTATTCTTTTACTAAAAAAATATTTATTTTACCCAGGTTTTTCAGCAGTAGCTAAAATACAACAAAAGCAGTGAGGGAAATGTCTCACTCTTAATGTACTCCCAGTATGATTCCATCAACATTCAGAAGTCATATAGGTGCTTCTGCAGATTGCAGATCCATACATGTTTTATTCACAGTGTCTAATTTTTGTGCTCTGATGTGGTGTAAATTCCCACCCAAACCAGTAAAACTGAATCTAAATCCCATGACTTAAAGTACTGGTATTTACCCACATCATTTTTGTTTCTACATGTACAGGATGAAATTCTGCTCAAGATGGAAGTTCAAACTCATAAGCTAGTCTCAAAATGAGATTCCGCAAAGTTATGACAATACCATTGAGCTTTTACTTATGAAATCTGTTGCCAAAATTTTTCTGCCTGAACTACATTCTTTTATTCTTGTGTGATGGGTATCTCCTACTTCGCATAATAAAACTGGAGAACTCAGCTGTTACTAAATCTGATTTCCCTCAGAACATGGCCTGCCATTAGGAGAAAAGAAAGAGAGGAGAAGAGAGAGAAAAAAGATTGTGGAAGAGAGAGGACTTCATTGCAGGCTGGTGTCCAGTTCTCATCTAAAGCAGATGGCCATGCAGCAGCAGGCACCTGTCTCTATACACCTCTAAAGAATACTGACTCAGCAGTGGTGTGGCTAGCATGTCCAGAATACAACAAAATGCAGTGCTAGCTGCTGTCCATCAGAAATATTGGAAAGGGTAAGGCTGTGGCTTGTCTTTATATACTACTGTATATAATGTCTGTGATCAGAAAGTATCAGACCCACAGTTTAGGCACTCTGGCAAAAGGAAGTTAAACTCCACGTAGATGCTGTATTGAAAAGCTATGTTGCCTCTTAACAACATTTTCCAGAACTAGTAATTTCTGGTGGTTGGTTCACTGTTATGGGTCTTGTGACTTTGAGCTTCTGCATACAGGGAAATAATCACTGGGTGGCTTATCTAACTGACACTGAACATGTACCTTTGTATCTGATAGTATTTGTATACTTTCAGTCATTGTCAAAATTAAATCTTTGGTTTTGTACTTTTATTAAAATGGACTTTGTTGCATCAAATATGTCCTGCTATATGTGTGCTCCTCTTCCTTCCTTCCTTCCCTTCTCCCCCACTCACTGAAAGAAAAGCCAAACAAACAAAATAAACTTGAACCCCCCTCAGAGTACTTCCTACAACTTGCTTAAATGAGCTTTTTAGTTTTTGATACAGCTGACTGGTTGACGATTGACACTCTTAAGACTACCCTGTTAATAGTTTGTTATCACAGGCATTGTAAGCAATTACCGTGAGGCCTTGTTTGCCTAAGATTAATTTTCCAATATCTTGAGCTCAGAATCGGTTTTTCCTGAAATGAATAAGAACAGTTCTAGTACTTTAAACAGCTATATAACTTTGAAGCTAAAAGCTCTGGCATGCGAATTATATATATATATATATATGCATCTATATATATTTTCCTTATTTTCCTGATTTAAGGATACATTCAGGAACACCTGACTTGGTCTCTATGAGTCTGAAATTTGGAAAACGAGTTTAAGGGTCAAGATGAAGCTCAGAAACCTTAAATATAATTGATCATAAAGTATGTAATTAAATAAAACTCTATATGAATGTCACTTTTTGTTTGAAATTTCATTTTTAAAGATACAGGAAAAAATCTTGTTTTAAAGCATAACATTTTTCCACAGATGCCAACTTATTTTCTAAAAAAAGTTTTTCAAACAATTTTGTTAATTTGGAACTTTAAAGGTAAAAATATTGTCAGTTGTATGCAAATAGCAAGAATATGATGAAATTCAATAATGTCCAACCTTGTTTTTCTAACTATGTTAAAATAAGTTACTTTATAATTAGTTTCCGATGAACAGTTTACCAATTATTAGCCATTATTAAAGGGATGATCGGATCTTAAATGTATAAAAATCTCTATCTTGTGAACACTAAATTTTAAGATTTTAAAAACATTGTTTATTTGGTTAATTGATTTTTAATTGAAAAAGTTGATTTATTGAAACCAACAAATTCAATTTCGCAGGAAATGTGGTTTCCAGTGGAAATGCCTTTGGTGAGAATTCCTTGTTTTTTCTTTTTGGAACATATTACATGAATAAAATTCAGGTTTTTTGTCCATCATGCAAAACAGGCATATGAAACTTGTTTTCTATTATATCAGATAAGAAAACTAATGATTATTACGGAATAAGGAAGTATTTGACCATTCATGACTATTTATGAACTGGAGTAGAGGATCTTAGTGAATAGATAGGTAAGTGGAATGTGCTTGTGTGTGTGTATGCATGTTTTATTTATATATACTTATATATATACACAACTTTACAATATGTCTAGAAAATAAAATTAAGGAATTGGTTTCAATGCAAAGAAAATAAATTGCCAATTTCTTTGGTTTTTTTTTTGGAGGGGGGGTAGGGGGTTGTCTTGGGTTTTTTTTTTGTTGTTGTTGTTATTTCCCCTGAAACACAATTCTTGCTTCTGGACAGGTGTACATTGTAATTTTCTAAAGATAGAATGGTCATCATGGCTGTTACTGACTGTAATATCCATAGCTATTATTTTCCATAATTATTAGTATAGTAATAGCAATGCTAATAGTAGTAGTAGTATATTAGGATAAAATATTCTTACATAGCACATTATGAAGTTACAGTAATGGACAATGGCTTGTAATTTTATGTGCATGGTTCAGGTCCAGCCTCAACTGATCTTAGTCAAAAAGGAATGTGAAGAATTTGAATACATAAAAGAAAAGACAACTTTTTTCCTTGCTTGATGTGAAAGATAAGGATAGAATGGTTGAGGGTCAAGCTAAATGCCTACATGTGAATGCAAATTTGTCATGCTGAGGACCACTCTAAGGCTTTTTCACTAATACATCAGACCTACATGGAAAAAAAAAGCCTGGTGTGTATTTAAACTCTTGAATATCTTTCATATTGCCATACTTCAGGCATTTGCCTCTTCCTTCCAGAAAAGAAAAAAAACCCCAAAAAAAACCCAAAAAACCGTAGGAGTCATGTAAACAGTAGATCACAGAAACACTTAAGCTTAAAGACCAATCTAGGCCCACACCCCCTGCCATGGGCATGGACATCTTCCACTAGACGAGGTTGCTCAAAGCTCCATCCAACCTGGCCTTGAACACTTCCAAGAATGGGGCAGCCACAGCTTCTACGGGCAACCTGTTCCATGTGTTTTATAACTCTGTTTCACCTTTGGTCAGTAGTCTGCTCATACACTAAGGTACTGTGATTTACTCAACAGGAATTTGATGAGATATAGCCATCATGAGGTTATTATAATATCATAATAATAATAATAATCAGAAATAATTTTTCAAGCTTACAGTCCTGTGATAGAAACATTTCAAAAACTCAGTATATTTTAGTATATATTGAAGTATATTTTAAATGTAGCATGTTTGAGCATATCTAGAGGCAGCTACTGGACCACTGAGTATATTGGTAAACTGCTGAAATACTGTATTCACAATATAATTACTCCCTATACACTATACAGAGATATTATCAAATAACCCAAGAACAACTAAAATTATTAAAATCATTAAAAATTATATGCCTACTCTTTAAGCATCATGTGAGAACAGATTGTCCATATAAAATAAGAAGCACCTGTACTGCATTCTAGATATACTTTAAAAATATTTTTATATTCTGCATGTTAAACTCAGTTTAATTTCCTCTACTTAACATGTCTTAAATTGATACTTAATTATCCAATTCTGTGTTAAAAACCTGAACTGAAAATAAATTAAAATATAGTAGTATTCTAGAGTAAAATCAAGCAAGAAATTATTTTCACAACTTTCAAGAATGGTTAATTCCCACATCCCTGTTAACATTCTGTCGCATTAACATTTCATGGGTTTAACTTTGTAATGTAAACATCTTGAATAAGATGATTTGTACCAGCAACACTTGTAAGCAGCAGTGTAACTAAGTGACAAAAATGGAAAAAAAAAAATCACTTAAAATGTTGAATAATTTTAGGCTTTTGGGGGGCTCTGGGTTTCAAGACTTTACTCAGTGCTGACACTGATACAGTTCTCATTTGGAAATGTCATTGTTATGATTAATTGATAGCTATAGCCTACAGCAGGAAGGCATATAATATTAAACTGAAAAGTTTTAGATAGACACCAATTAGTACCATGGGAAATGATGGACAATTTCAATACCAAATGTCATTCAGGTCTTGTTACGTTTGTTGCTGCCCCTTTTTTCTTTTTCCTCCCTCTATCTTCCCCTCCTTCCTCTACCCCTCCTCCCTCCCCTCCTCCATTCACATCTTTTAGTGTTATAAAATAGCATTATATTAAAGATTTATATATATAAATATATATATAAACCTTAATTTCTTTAAGTAAATGAAATAACACAAAAGATGAACAGGAAGCAGGCCTCTGAAGAGTCAACAAAGGCCTGCAGGGCTGGTTATGAATGTAACCACTAAAATGTGAGTGGGTGGAACACTCAGAAAGTAACACCTGGGAACAGAGCCATACTTACTGTGTATCGGGATATACAGAGATGAAAGCGAGCAGAGAGATCATGTTCCATATGGATCCATGCAAGGCAATGGTGTGTATGAAGGTCTCAAAGAAAAACAACCAACCTTTCCCCAGACAAAAAGCTTTTTTTGTTTCCTTTTGGACTTTCTAAGCTCTCCAATGTTTTCCACAGTGTCTTACTAGGGACAGTGTTTTACCACAATCCATCAGTGTGGTTCCACTTGCAGGACCAAGGCCGTATTCTATGAATGTGAATTGGTAATGGTTATTTATTCACAAATAGGCGTTTAACTGACATTACAGCAAGTACTATGCAAATGTTTATTAAAAATCAATTAATTAAAATAGTTAGATTGTATGATGTACAAAATAAATATTTTAGATTATATGTAATGACTGATTTAATAAACTACATATTTCTGCTTCAACGTATATTACCTTTCTAAATACAGGATTATATATTGTCTGATTCTGAGTCCTGTCCTTGTAAAACACATAATTCACAAGGGACTCTGGGACATGTAGAAAACATAGCATACTTTCTAAACCTGTCTTAATTATGTATAACAGATGGATATATTTAAAGCATACATATAAGAAAAGAGGAAATTGTTCATTATAAATATCTTTGTCTCCTTTGTTATTCCTTTTTTCTAAAGGCTCAAGGTTAAAATTTTTATCAGAATTGTGAGGAACATATGCAGTGGGCCTAAGTAGCACACTTAAAATTGGAGGACAGGCAGAGACAAATTAATACATCAGTAAGTATATTTTTCTTGTACTAAAGTAATGTGTATATTGAGGCTCAATGTCTAGCTTTATTTGCATATTTTTAACATTCATGTTCCTCTCAATCTGTTTAACCTCAAACTGTCTTGTGTTTGCATTTATTAGAACTTTATGATATATGTTTGATCGTGTCCCACCTGATAGCATAATTAGAGAATTTAGTCCCAGATTTAGCTGTGGGTAGTTTCTCTTTAGCATCTGTGGATTAGATGGAGAAAGGTTTTGAGGCAGGAGGGACAGTTGCATGAAATTACACAAACATTATTATCAATTTATTTTTTTCTTAATCTCAACTAAATACAGTTAAGAAGACAGATACTGTTTGTATGGGACGCTGACCTGGTATTTCATATGAATCAATTAGATGTTTGCTAATTCAAAATGGAAATCTTGCATAGGATCATAGAATCATAGAACGGTTTGGGTTGGGAAAAAAATTAAGATCATCCAGTTCCAACATCCCTGCCATGGGCAGGGACATCTGCTAGATCATGTCACACAAGGATCTGTTCAACCTGGCCTTGAACACCACCAGGGATGGAGCACTCACAACTTCCCTGGGCAAACCATTCCAGTGCCTCACCACTCTCACACTAAAGAACTTCTTCCTTATATCTAATCTGAACTTACCCTGGTTTAGTTTGACCCCATTACTCCTTATCCTATCACTACAGTCCCTAATGAATAGTCCCTCACCAGCATCCTTGTAGGCCCCCTTCAGATACTAGAAGGCTGCTATGAGGTCTCCACGCAGCCTTCTCTTCTCCAGGCTGAACAGCCCCAACTTTCTCAGCCTGTCTTCATATGGGAGGTGCTCCAGTCCCCCGATCATCCTTGTGGCCCTCCTCTGGACTTGTTCCAACAGTTCCATGTCTTTTTTATGTTGAGGACACCAGAACTGCACACAATACTCCAAGTGAGGTCTCACAAGAGCAGAGCAGAGGGGCAGGATCACCTGCTTCAACCTGCTGGTCACACTCCTTTTGATGCAGCCCAGGATACGGTTGGCTTTCTGGGATGTGAGCACACAGTGAAGCTGCCTCATGTTCATTTTCTCATCAACCAACATCCCCAAGTCCTTCTCTACAGGGCTGCTCTGAATCTCTTCTCTACCCAACCTGTAGCTGTGCCTGGGATTGCTCCGACCCAGGTGTAAGACCTTGCACTTGGCTTGGTTGAACTTCATGAGGTTGGCATTGGCCCACCTCACAAGTGTGTCAAGGTCCCTCTGGATGGCATTCCTTCCCTCCAGCATATCAACCAAACCACACGGCTTGGCAAGTTTTCTGAGGGCACACTAAATTCCACTATCCATGCCTCTGACAAAGCTGTGAACTAGATTGGTCCCAACACTGACCCCTGAGGAACATCACTCATTTGGACACTGAGCTGTTGACCTCCATTGACCCCAACTCTTTGCATGCAGCCATCCAGCCAGTTCTTTATCCATCGAGTGGTCCATCTTATAAAATTGATGTCTCTCCCTTTTAGAGACAAGGGTGTCACGTGGGACAGCATCAAATGCTTTGCACAAGTCCAGGTAGGTAACATCAGGTGCTTTGTCCCTATCCATCAGCTCTGTTGCCCCATCATAAAAGACCACCCTATTGGTCAGACAGGATTTGCCTTTAGTGAAGCCATGTTGGCTGTCACCAACCACTTTATTGCTTTTTTTGTGCCTTAATATGCCTTCCAGGAGAATCTGCTCCAAGAGTTTGCCAGGCGCAGAGGTGAGACTGACTGGTCTGTAGTTCCCTTGGTCATCAATTTTCCCCTTCTTGAAAATGAGGTTATATTTCCCGTTTTCCAGTCATTGGGAACTTCATCTGCCTGAAATGTTTTCTCAAATACGATGGACAGTGGCTTAGCAACTTCATTCGCCAGCTCCTTCAGGACCTGCGGGTGCATATCATCAGGTCCCATGGACTTGTGTGCGTTCAGGTTCTTAAGATGATCTCAAACCTGATCCCCTCTTACAGAGGTCTAAGGTATCCATTCTCACAGTCCCTGCATCTCCTTACAAGACAGGGGCAGCATGGTCAGAACACTTGCTGGTGAAGACTGAGGCAAAGTCGTCATTGAGAACCTCGGTCCTCTCCAAATTGATCATCACTGGGTAACAGTCACTTGATGGTCTCTGTGAACATTCTTATGTTAGTCTCGCTGCTCTGCTCTTTTCCATTTTTAATGGGAGGTCATCCTGTGAGTGACCTGACTGGTTATCAGGTCATATGATTAGGAAAATGCTGAGTCTTCATTAATATTTCCTCCAATTATCACTTTAGGATGAGTGACATCTGATGCCAGTGTCAGTATTTTCTTTCAAAAGCATTTATGACTGCTACTTGTGCCTGTGAGCTTCTCTCTTCATCTGTCCAAACCTAGCATTTCTCAGGTCATTTTATCTTATCAACATTCATCAGCAGAAAAGCTAGTTCATTGTCCTGGTATGGAGGGTGAGTTTGACTATAGAAGATAAGTCATTTCATAGCATTTGGTTTCCATGATAAGTGTTTATAGAGGTTGCATGGATTTGCCATTGTTCCCTGGAAATAAAACACAAAAGTGCAAACCCTTAAGTGAAATTCTTTGAATATTCAAAGAATACACTGACAACCAAGTGTATCTAGTGTTTCAGTGCTCATTTTTTATGACGTCAGTTACTTTTCTTGTTCTGCCTATATCCTTGTTCAAAACATATTTTGCTTTCACCTCTAGATAGTACTTTTCCCCTTCATTATGGCCTTTCTCTTCAAGTTAAGTTGTTTTTTTTTTGATTGGGGTGTTTCTTGTTTTGTTTTTTGCTTTCACCAACTACAGTAATAAATTCTGCTTATTTTAGTAAAGTAATTGGAATGCATCAGAAACTAAGCTCAAGACACTTATTTAAAGTTGAAAAATTTTTTTTACCCATAGGTCTCATCATGAAGTGAGAAATGATTCAGTAGGCAAAAAGAGCTGGCATTTCAATGGCCTTCATCCTTCATACAAAATAACTTCTAAAACCAGATACTGATTCATATTTTATATGAATAAAATATAAGTTTGTCTTCAGTAAAATTAATGAAATGGTTTGGGTTTTTTTTGAAACAACCCATAATTTCAATATCTGGATATTGGATAACAAACACTTTGCCATATTCTACTATGGTATCCTGATTAGTCCAATGTTTACATTCATTTTCCACTAGTGAATGATGAAACATCTCAGAAGCGGAAGTTACAGCATGTAGCTTGGCTGCAAAAAAGTGTTGCGTTTTCATATATGGTTTTGTGTTTCGTGTGATGTAGCAATACTTTTAAATTTATAGCCTCCATTTCAAATGAACAGCACCACTAACAAGCCATTTGTTACTTTTACCTACATATGGAACCTTTTCACTGGCATTGGTTCAAATGCTCTATATCCATCGGACTTTCATAAAATCATAAGGTGTCAAAAAGGAATGTTTATAAACTAATTTGCATTACTCATGATTTGTGACTATGCAAGAGAGAACTCATAGCCATACTTTGTGTGGGGGAGTAGAACAGGGAAAACTGGGGTTAGGCGTAATTATTGGCTCAATTCCACACATACCAAATGTGAATACTTATGTTCTTTCCACAAAACATTAATTTCCTCACATACTGTAGACTTTATTCTTTTGCCATGTTCCAGATAGCAGACAGCTCTTGTTTTTCACTTATGTTTTCCTCTTAACAACAGTCATTAATTTACTGATACGCTGTCTATCAGAACCACATCATCTTGATTAGAGCTGTTATCCTAATCAAAAGGCTGATAATTAAGACTATCCATCTGTAGAGTTCCAAGTGCTAAGATGAGCTGAAGATCCTAATTAAGATTATTTAGGTGTTACTTAAATGCCGTCATTTGATTCAGCTAATCATACCAGCAGGTACATTAGATTTGCATTAATGTTCTGCTGAAGCCAGCAGCTCTTTAAACAGATCAAAAATGTAGATTACAGTCACCATTTTCAAGCATCTTTATATCAATATCATGTTGAGACAATGCATTAAAATATTAGAATATTAGAAGAGGCAATTTCTATGTTTCTCAGTTTTATGATAATCATTAGAGTATTTAAAATAAACTATTTATTTATTTTGTGTATTATAGCAGCACTGTATTTATATTTTTCTTGTACTTTCAATATACACTATATTGATGACTTTCAATTTAATGTGTATTTTTCCAGCCTTAGTGAAATAGTAGTTTGTGAATAAGTTATTGGAGAAGTCAGAACTCTCAGCTAATAAGGAATCTGTTTGAGGCTGAAATTCCCAAACATTCATGACTTTTTGTTTAAAACAGAGCTGTGTTATGCTGCTTTTCTCTTTTTTTTATTATTTTTTTCTTTCCGTCAAAAAGTGTATCTATTTTCATCAAAATTTTAGTACATCCTGATTTTGTAGTCAAAGCAATGAAGTTTCTGTTTCAGCTTTAACATGGAGATTGTTCAGTTTGTAGGAGAGAGATCAATTGATACTGTTGTTAGCAATGTTAAGTCAATAGAATACAAAACCTTCATGCAACATGTTCTTTTTGCCTGAACATATGACAGACAATTAAAACACCACCAGGCTAAAACTTGTGTCTATCCTTTATGAGAGATATGACTTCAGAAAGCAAGATACTGGTTCACACAGATAATGGGTTGGATATCAAAAGAGGCTATGTGTGTGCTTCAGGGATAGGCCAGTGTCCTAGAAGAAGGTTATGATAACTGTTTTAAATATATATATTATGAAATTTATCTAAAGACATGTTTTATCTGACATTGTGTTGTATATCAGCAATTAAAACAATTTTCAAGGAAATGAGAGACAGAACTTCAAAGCACACTTTCATAGGGAGAAATTAACTACATAAATGGACTGACTGTAAAACTATCTGAAGTGACAGGCTCTGTGTTATGGTCATCAGTGCAGTGGTCCCCATTCTTCAGTAGACATTAAGAGCATCCTTCACAGGTTTATACCAAGCCCAATTAAATTTAAGTTCATAATCAAGAACATAGATGATGGGCTGGGAAGAAATGGAGTTGCTGTTTTGAGGACAGCAGGCTGGAGAAGTGAGCTGATGGAATCTCATGAAGTTCAGACAAGAAAAATGAAAAGTCCTGCACATGGGATGGACACCCAAAGCCTGACTAAACAGCACTTCTATAAAAAAGACTTTGTGGTCCTGATGGACAAGGTGAACATAAAGCAGCAGTTTACTGTGAAGCATTGAAAACTGTTCACACAGCTTTCAGCATGTGTTGCCTACAGGTTGAGGGAGCTGGTTCATTCCTCCTGTTCAGCACCTGTGAGACCACATCTGGAGTGCTGTGTCTGTTTTGGAGCTCTGAAGTACAACGAAGACATAGGCATATTAAAGTCCAGTGAAAGGCCATTATGTTGACGATTGGAGTCTGGAGTACATGATGTATGAGTAGGGACTGAGGAAGCTGAGTTTGTTCACCTGTAGTAGGGCAGGGGAAGCAGACAGCTTTCTGATCTCTTTAACTACCTAATTGGACATGTAGACGAATCCAGACTCTATTGGAGGTGCATTTTGCTTGGAGGAAAGGCAACAGACACAAGGATACTCTAGTCTGACACCATAAAAACATTTTCTACAGTGATTGTTACCGAACACTGCATCTTTGGCTATATACAGAATCTGAGTGAACAAGGCCCTGGTTTGACCTGGAGCCTTTTTGATCAGAAATTCACTAATTCAGCCACAACTCTTTTAAGAATTGTAGGATGATTTAATATCTTGAGGTGATTCATTTGGTATACAAGGCATGTAGGCTTAGAGGAATTCCTTTTAGATGAATGAAGTGAAAAGAGTCCTTTTTAGTTTCATTCTGTTTTTCAGCACCATCCTGCTCTGGCAGGATTTGTTTCGGAGGCTAAAACATTCCTCTATAAAAGAATTGTTCTCCAGTCCAACTAAGTACTTAACACGGGGTCAACACCATCACATTGCTGAATTGACTTTAAAGGAACATTACTTGAAGGTAAGTTGAAGACAAGAAGAAACAGGAATATGAGTGGGATGTCTTAGGAGAGAGGGTTAAGGTAATTTGGGAAACTTAACTATACATTTCATTGCTTTTTAATTTTGCCTATAACTCTGAAGTTCGTATCCCCATATTTTTCACAACTTCAAAAGCTTTTGCAAAGAATTTTGCTTGCAAATTTCTGATGCTATCCTTAATTTTATGTTAACGGATTTTATTATTTAAAGTATACCACTCACCCAATAGAAGATGGATGGAAATCATCAAAGAAATTATAGCAATTACATCAAAAGACCAAAGATATTACAGCGGTTTTTAGTGGTTATGTTTAAAAAGTGATACAACTTAAAAAAAATTCCATTTTCATCTTCTGTTTTATTTGCATATAAACAGACATATTCACACTGAATTTGCATAGAAATAGATGCATTCAGAATATCTTCATGGCGATCATGAAATCACAGAAGTTACAGATGTAACAGTTATTAGTTTTGATTATTTAAACTGGGCATCTATTTTTCTGAGGGTGATTTTGGGAGCAGCAACTGATTTTACACATCAGTTTTGCACCTGCAGACCCAGATAATAGATTTAAATGTTTAATTTGGATTCTGCCCACACAGCAGGTAGTTGATGTCCAAGTTTTCCAGACTCATATCAGGTTAAGAAAGAATTTCTAGAGTATTCAACTTAAATATCTATGTGCTTAATTTTAGAGTCTCTGAATATTGGGAACAATTGGCAATCAGCACGGATTAAGAATGTCCCTTACAGTTTCATATCTTGCCTTACATCCAGGAAGAGGCATTCCATATCAGAAGACACTTTCGCACCACAGATTTTGCTTTAAATATTCAATCAGTAGCACCAGAAACACTACACTGCAGCCACTAAAAAGGTCACCTATGCTGAAAGCTAAGACAATTATACCTTGTACACCAACGTCTCACAGCATACGACTATTCTCTGAATTTATAATGTTTAGAGAAATTAGTGATATATTTATTTTAAAATGATCTCATTGTTTGTCATTTGTTTTAAATGAGAGCTCTGTAGAGAAATGGGTAGCATGAAGGTGATCTTCAGACAAAAAAGGAGTCATAGGCACTGAATCATCAGATATGTAATATCACAAGTCATCTTTTCAGTGTTATTTTTATGGGTGGATAGCAGATACATTTATTATTTTTCTTCATACCTGAATTGAAAACAACCTGCCTATTACTAGCTAGCTAAACATTTTACTCAGTCCTCCTTTCAGCTAATAAATTCTGGGATGAGAAAAGCAAAACTATGAAGTAAAAGATACTTTTTCCCCCCTTTCTTCCCCCCCCCCCACCCCAATGTTCTTTGCAAATTAATAAGTATTATAAATTGATGGAGATCTTCCTCTCTAAACAAAGTAAATATTTTGTCTAGGGTCAAGGAAGTGCAATCTTTCTAATTTATCCATTAGCATTATTATATTTACTATAAATTCTTACTTTTCTGAAGGGCATGTGCTCTGCATTAAATATAATGAATTGTAAAATGTTTTATTGTCTTCTCCAAGAAAAAAAAAAAAAAACATTCAAACCATTTGATCTAACAACAGAGTTTTCTCTAAATAGTAAAACTGAACCAAAAGGTTCTACTGATTGACTCTAAAGAATCTTCTAAAAATACATCATCTATTGACTGTACCTGGCTACTTCCTAGCAAATGTTCGCAAAGCTTTTAATGTTATATTTTAAGATTGTGGTTCTAAGCAATATTTCCTGTTCTGATATTTTATTCATGCTGCTAATGTTAAGTTGATTAGCTGTCACTATAATTCCTTTTTTGGCACTTATTTATTTAACTATAATTTTATTTTTCTGCAACTTTTAACAATCTCAGGACATGAAAGTTATCATTTTATGACACTGGTGTGACAGTGGAAATTAGATAAACTGTCTGTGCTAAAGTACATATTTATGTGGAAAATTGCAGAATGAGGACATTCTATCACAAGGTTTTGAAATACACCTGTGTAGTGCTTAAGAAAGTGGACTCTTGTAGCTTATGGAAACACATAAAAATAAGAATTTAAAAAATGTCCTTGGAGTAGGAATAACCATTCACTTAGTCCTGTTTCAAGTAATGTCAGCGTGTTGTACCATTTCAAAACAGCATACAAGCGGGCTACTGCACTGTGTATTTCCCTTATAAACTCTACTATCCACAGTCATTAAATTAAGCATAAGGTACATTCCTGTGTATTCGCTTTAATATCTGTCTATGGATCTGCTGTCTATTAATTCATGCAATCCACTTTAAAACCTGCTGATATAATCTTCACCCACAAACTACTGCAGCAAGAAATTCCAGATTTGTACTGCCTAATATTTTAAGTATTTTTAATAGCTGTTTATCTTCTACCAGCTTCAGTGAGAGTTCCCTATGTTCGGTACTGTGAGATTTGGCAAATAACAGTTCTGTGTTCTTCTTATCCACCTTCTTTATTTTTTTTTTCTAGACCTTACTAATATGCCTTCTGAGCCTGCTTCTTTTCAAATTATAGTCCTAGCTTTTTCAAATTCTTAAGAAACAACTGTTCTGTTCCGTTATTTAAGTTGCCCTTCTCTATACCATGTCTAACTGTACTAAATCATTCTTGATGGACAAGTCTTAGTAAATGCTGATATAAACATTCACATATATTGTAAAATAATTAACTTGCATTTCCAAATAATATAAAATGTATTAATCATGATTCATGGTTTGTTCAATTAAATAATATAATAGCAATTTGTTGAGATGTGGAGCTGATGACCATTTGCAAGCTGAAGGAGCAACCCCTTCCTGTAAATTGTATGCTCTTCTAAGAAAACTAAACTCAAATCTGAAAAAAGTTTGAAAGCTCAGATCCGTTAGGGGGTTGCTGAATCCAACATCCTGAGAGGCGAGGCTGCAGAAGCTTCATGTCCCCAGGTCCAACCAGAACTGAGGCTGATTAGGTATTCCTGATAGGCACACCACAAATATACTTATGCAGTTCACACATATACTGTATATACAACCAGCCATACAGATCAAAACAGGCAGAAACAGCACAAATGGCCTTATCCTGTTACTCTCTCTGTTTGATCAGTGTTTGTTAATAGAAATATAAATGTATATATAGTGCAGATCCTTCCAATATCCTTTGACACTCTCTCCCCAGAACACTGTTTCCTTCTGAGACAGCCCCAGGAGGGAATGGGTTTGGGGCTTGTTTCTCTGGCTGGAATACTGGATTTTCTCATTTGCTGTCATGCCTCTTTATTCCTCTATGTGTGGAGGAGTTTTGGTTAGGCTGGTGGCTCTCTTGCGTGCATGGAGGAGCCTTTAATGACTGATGACTCTCCTGTGGTGAGTGTGGGATAAGCCAATGCAGGGAGCTATTTTGGCTCCCCATCTGTTCTTGTTCCTGTGTGCTCCTTTGTTGTGTGGAGACCAGCTTTTTATTAACACGGTCTAGCAAGAACCTTAAAGATTTTCTTGCACCACAGAAATGTAAGATATTAGGTGACAGAATATCTTTCAGAATCTCAGATAGAGTGATCCCTCACCACCTGTACCAAATTAGAAATTCTGGAGTCAGCAATCCTCAAATTTCATGGACTTTGCACTGTGCCAGTGATATCTCTGAATATAATAAGTAACTATATTTAAAACCTTTGTAACCGAAAAAAGAATACTCTCATAACCCCATTTTTAATTAATAAATATTTTTCAATTAGGTTACAATCAGCAAAGCTGTGTTATGCACCTAAATGACACAACTTACTACTGACAGGTAAGATTTCTAAATCAGTTCTAAATCATGTCAAATATTTATTCACAGCTCAATCTATTATTTAAAAATTCATTCAAGTACAGAGGAATAAATGTCTATAGTTGGTTTGGAGTTTATAGTTTTTTAGTTAGTATGATAGTATTACCCTTATTATTTCAGGCTTACCAGCCTATGATAAATAGTATAAAGGCACTCATGTATTTTATTTACAGAAAGCGGAAAATCTGTCAAGACCTCCACCAAGAATATTAAAAAATAGGATAGTTTATCCTCTCATGTTCCAAACTAATACCTTTTTCCATGTGTTTATTACTATGCTACCACTTAGCAGAATCTGTTTTTTTTTTATATTTTCTGAATTTCAGACTTCACAGGCTTCTTCAACATGGTAGTACAATTACAAAACCCATTAGCGAGAATATAATTGCTGTTAGTGTGCAATGTTTATGATATATACTAGGCATCAGATTACCAAAAGGCATACATATTTAATGAACTAACTGAATACAGGGTTACTAATGATTAATAGCCTGAAAGGACACAAAAAGCAACATGCATTTTCCCCAGGCCAATATCTGCTGCCAAGCAGATTTCAGAAATTATGGGTGAGGAAGTAATCTGATGGGGCAGTGAAAGTCAAAGGAGACAAACAGCATTCCATAAAATCATATACCGAAAAAGGTGTTCTGTGCAGTACAATTTCAACACTAACTTACCCAGAAACTTTTAATAATGGCTATGCAATACTTGTGGCAATTATCTGCATGTTCTTAAGGACATTTTTTACTGAAGAGTTTTATTAAGTGCAGGGCAACAAAAGCACTGTTAGGGTACTCAGTGTGGGATACCCAAATGTCATAGGGTCTGACTTCAATCTGCTTATATTTTGAAGAGGGAGAGTAAAGACCTGATTTTATGTCTTTTCTAAAATCTACATGTCAGAAAAGAATTAGTCTTGATGACTGCTGAAGGAGACAGTTAAACAACGTATGATCTGTTCCTCTCCTTACCAGAAACTGAGAATACTTAAATAAGCAAAGATCCTGATAGCATGGTCAGTTAGTAACCAGTGCTGGTCCCACATCTGAAACCCTCAGCTGCAGTGGCTTTTAATCTTCTGTGTTCCTTACTGCAGTGATTTTGGACAGGGGTACAGTGGGAAATAAAATTGAAAAATTGCAGTGAGAACAAAATCATTTGTTAGGTTTTCAGGACACTTATTGAAAACAAGGACTATGTTGAACTAAACTAAATGGTGGGATGGATATAATATTCACTGCTGTGTAACAGCTGGGTACGAAGACACTTGTTTTGCCTGAAGTCCCAGTGGCACTAGACTAGAATATGAGTGTCTGATGGTGCTATTTCACTGGCACTTACACATTTGTGGTGCTATTGATTAACATTCAGAGTGAAGTAGTTGGAAAAGTGTATTAGATATGAAATGAATAACAGCTTAAATATAGTGATAAAGCACACGTTTTAAGTACACATAAGAGTTCCTGATTATCAGTTGCCCTGACAGGAGAAATCTATCATTTACGTACACCAGGCTATTTCACAAAACAAGAAGAAAGACGTAAAGACAATGATCTTGCCAATTCTGGAAAGTCCATTACCAAAAATCACACATATAATATGAAGGAGAAGCATAAAGAGTCATAGAAAGCCAATCTTCCATTTGAGAATAAACAGGTCTAATACACTTGACACAGAGCAAATAGAAAGAAGTCTGGCCTTCAGACTTATGTGCTACAGGGTAACTAAAGTGAAGTACAACAAAGATTATGTAGCAATTAATAATTGTGACTTAAGATAATAGCAACTCTGCCTGGTTGAGAAACTTTAAATATTTGTTTTCCATGCACAGGAAGGAGTTCTGTCAGGTGATCTTTTAATCAAAGTGGCAGGTCCTGCTTTCCTTCTCCTCACTGACATTAATATTGTTGCATTTCTATTTTGATATGTCATGTGTTTCTACATGCCTCAGATAAGAGTTTGGCCACAGACGCAGTTTTTTCTCACATATCATCTAGATGATAAGCAGTAAGGATTTTTTTGCAAAGGGAAAGCTGATTCTTGTTGATAGTATGTAAGATAAATGAGAGGGAAAAGGTAAGCACTATTGAAGGGTTCTTTGTTTTTAAGCAGACATTCCATTTACTATGTAGCCAAATATAAATAAATGAATGAAAAGATTCTTTTGTTTACCACCATGTCAATTTTAATGACAGAGGAATATTTAACATTTGCTTTTATATGCTATGACCAGCACTGGATGAATCATTACTTTTTTTCAAGGCTGATGTAATACTTCAAAATAGAGCAATTATTATTTTTTGAGGCTTTTGTATTTTATCTTTCCTCATGTTTAAGCACCCATGTATAGCATACATAAGCAAATATGATTCAGGGATAGGATACAAAATAATGAAATATCAAAAATTGAAATATTAAGATCACTACGATTTGGAAGACTAAACTATATTTTATAGGAGAACAGAATAGCAGAATGTTAAGCATTATATAGTTTTGGGTAAAACCACTGAAACAAGGGATGTTTTATTCTATACAAAAATGCACACGTACACACATGCATGCAAACACAGACAGCAAAAGACTGATTAATACCATACTGAAATGGTTTGACTGCAGTATGTTTGAATATCAGAGATTCATAGATGTTAGAAATAGAAAAGATCTCTTAGGTCAAAGAATCAGTTTCTCCAATCAAACAGGATTACTTTGTATGACACATTTTGCAGCATTCTTCTACAATACCCCACTGCATCTTATTTCCCTAATTTCCAGGAAGTTTCCAGGAAATAGATTAAAATGCATTTCAGAACCAGAAGGCTGAGTTTCTACATTGACTTCATGTGTCAAAAATATTTAGAGTTCATACTTTCACCAACAAATCATGAAAAAAATACAGCACATAAACCAAGTACAATTGGATTGCAAGGTGAATGAAGCACAAGATATTGTAGCAACATGTGCAAAAAGTTGCAAGAAATCTTTTTATTAGCAGAGTTCCATACCAAAAATATGAAAATGTTGAGATGGCAGAAAGAAAGAAAGAAATTCCAAGTGGCAGATTAACATCTTGTGAACTATATTTTAGCAAAAAATAAACGCCTCGTATCCTGTTCCTGTCCAAGAGTTGTCTGTGAGACTAGTGAGATTTTACACGAAGTACAATTGTGAAATTATTTCATGTATATGTATCTCTTGTTAATAAGAAACACCTTAGAGCAACTTGAAGTGACAACTATAGACAACCATCTCTCCATAGATCATTGCTTAACACTTTGTTGAATAGACTAAACCTGTGTATAACTGCTGCCATAGACTTTAAGTACTGTAACGCGTTGAAATAATTAAAACCTGATTTTATTTATTATTAATGTGCATGTAACTACCTACTTATTTATCTATTTATCCATATTGTTATAGGAATAATTTTATACAACGAATGTATAGATAGAAAGAAAATAGAATAACATAGACTAGTTTGTTCTGCATGCAAATTATTTATGAATGACAAGATACACTAAAACATGGCTTATTCACCATGGCAAAGCATGACAAAGGTGAACATGCACTTTGAATACTGTGTTCAGTTTTAAACCCCTCACTACAAGAAAGACACCAAGGTTTTGGAGAATGTGAAAAGGGCAACAAATTAGTGAAGGGTCTAGATCACAAGTCTTATAAGGATCAAACCTGGAGAAAAGGAGGCTCAGGGGAGAACTTATAGCTCTTTTCAGGTGCCTGAAAGGAGGTTGTAGCAAGGTGTTGCTGGTCTCTTCCCCCAGGTGACAAGCAATAAGATGAGAGAAAATGGTCCCAAGTTGTACCAGGAGAGGTTTAGACTGGATATGAGGAAAAATTTTATCACCAAAAGGGTTGTCAAGCGTGGAACATGTTGGCCAGATAAGTGGTTGAGTCACAATCCCTTCAGGTATGTAAAAGACATGTAGATGTGGTGCTTAGGTACACGGTTTAGCAGTGGACTTGGAGGTGCTAGGTTAACAGCTGGATTTTGTCTCCCACCATCAATCCTATGATTCTAAAGGAATAAAGCAGTGTGTTGCATCCCCCTTCACCTCTAATTTGCCAAAATTAAAAAATAGAATTTATAGTTTAATAATTAATTTTACATTATATTCTAGAATAGCATTGGCTGCTAGTGCACGTGCTAGTAATATATTATTATGGATAAATATGTATTATTAGAAGGTGCTTCTGGGAGTACACAGATATTTACACTTTTATGTATCTAGAATGAGCAATAACTGGCATAGATCATAGAATGATTTGGGTTGGGAGGGACATTAAAACTCATCCAGTTACAACCCCCTGCACGGGCAGGGACACCTTCCACTAGATCAGGTTGCTTGAACTCTTCCAGGGGTGGAGCATCCACAACTTCTTGGGCCAACCTCTTCCAGTGTCACACCATCCCCACAGTAAACAATGTCTGCCTTATAGGTAATCTACATCCACTCTCTTTCAGCTTAAATCCATTCCCTCTTTTCCTATCACTATGTGATCTTGTCAATAGTCCCTCTCCAGAATTCTTTTAAGCCCCCTTTAGGTACTGGAAAGCTCCACAGTGTCTTCCTGGAACTTTCTCTTCTCCAGGCTGAGCACGCACGCAACTCTCCCAATCTGTCAACATAGGAGAGATATTGCAACCCTTAGGTCATCTTTGTGGCCCTCCTCTGTACTCACTCCAACAGGTCCAAGTCTTTCTTATGCTGGGGGCCCCAGAGCTGAACACAGTACTCCAGATGGGGTCTCAGGAGAGCTGTGTAAATGAACTGAGAAATGTAAACTATCCTGAACTGACCTGAAGCAATGAAAAAGGAAGATACAATTGTTCTTGAAGGTTGTTCTCCTTCTGAAGGCAAAGAAGTCAAAGCATCATATTGAGTTGGGCAAAATAGTTGAAAACTTCCTTTATCAAGAACTGGAATTTTGATAAAGTTTTTTTTTTAGATTCTTGAAATTGTGGAAATCTGAAAAAACATTTGCTTTGAAGGATTGTAATGAGAGGTTTCAAAAGTAGAAATTAGTTTGGATATTTCCATTTGTTACACCTGTATGCATTAATGCAATCAAAAGGAATAATTTAAAAAAAAATGATATTTTTATTAATTTAAGACTAAATCAAGCAGTTGTTTTTTTTTCCCTGAAAAAGAATAAAGGAGGGAGGGGGATATTTTAAAACCCCCATTGTTCTTATTTACAGTGAAACTCTATAACTCTCTCTATTGCATATGATACATTTGTAAGGTACTCTATAAAAAATTGATTCAGTTGTAATATTCTCACAATGCTTATTATGGCATGATATGATCAGTGATCCATACAGTACTTTATAGAAAAGGAATTCTTGAAGTTGAAAAGCTGAGCTGAAAATAAGGGTTAAAAGTCACTTTTATATCTTTTTTTTTATTTATTTATTCTTCATAAAATGGCTTCTTCTCTTATTTGATTGTTAACATTTACCATTTTGACCCTTGTGGCAAATTATTCAACATGGTGATTATCATTATAGTAAAATATTTTTGTTTCTATCCACTGTTTATTTTTCATTTCCTGGTTATTTTATGTTCCCTCTACTTTTAACCTCCTAACAATATAAGTGTTTTATCCTGTTGTAGTTTTCCACTCATATATAATTAAATACAAATCTCTGGCCAAATTTTCCCTTATTTTCACGGCTGTTATTTTGCACCTTTTCTTGCGTATGATATTTCATGTATTCAGACTTCTCTAAATCCAACCCTGTGACCATTTATTGTATGTTTGCATCAGTAGAACTGGATTAAAATAAAAAGTTCAGCTCAATGGGTTCCTAATAATAAAAGGAGTTCTTAATTAAAACTTTAAGGGCTAAAATCCTTTGTATAAGGAAGCCATCACAACATAGTAGTAGGCATAAACAGCCAGGCACCACAAGAAATTAATTCATTAACTCTTTATTGACACTTTTGCAAGAATCATTGAATATTTAGGTTAATATTAGCAACAAAATCCCATACTTGATCTCTGCATTGGACTGGTGCAGCCTGATTACTTCCTGTACACCCTACTTATTGGGAAATATTTGAAACTGGAATTGTCCTTTGCCTGCATTCTTTCTAGATTTTAATTTGAAAAGGAATTCCTCTTTTTTTAAAAAAAAAAAACAAAAAAACAACAAAACCCCAGCAACCTTTAATATTTGTAAGCTGCATTTAAGGCTAGGAATGATTTATGTCTTTAAAAGCTAATTTAAACAATATCCTTTAGCCTATCAGATTTTTAAACCTTCAGCCTGCCAGGTGAAATAATGATACACTTAGAATAAGAGCTAAAACAAGACCTTTTTTTTTAATAAGTTTGTCTTTCAGTGTTTTCTGGTTTTAAGTTTCTAATTAGTTTTTATCCACCTCATTTGACATACTGCCAGATTAGGTCATTTCTAACCTGCGCAGGTTGTCTCAGTTATCTCTCCTTCTCAAATCTGTTGTTGCAGATTTGTTTCTATTTCTGCAATGATCCTATATGGAATATATTTAGTGCTTACCATTGCAGTACCGCATGTTGGCTTAGGGAGCTATCTATTGTCAGATAATATTCAGTATAAGGCAAGTGGTATGCCTGAATTAATGCCTGCCTTAGAATGCACCTACAGTCGTCTGGGATTCAGAATATTTCTTCTGGGAATAGCCCCTGGTGGTGGAAATAAGGAAGAGGCTTCCTTCTTAGACATTGCAGAATCTGTGGTTACAGCCCAGGAATTTGGGCAGAGTCTAGAGGGAGGATGAGTGAGGAGGAGGGAGGAGGGACTGCTTTGCATTTTGGGCAGAACTCTTACTTTTGGACTTCAAAATACTGTAACAAATCTGTTCAGAGACAGAATCATGAGCTGCGTTGGTAAATGAGTGATTAAGCAGAAAAAAAAAACCAGTAAGCAGTGCCCAGAGCAGTCATATAAGGCATTAAGCTTTAGGCAAAAAAGTTCTCAGGTTTAGGTTGTTTTCTGGTCTCAGGATCTCAGGTTAAAGATCTGGCTATCCTTCATCAGTGTCATTGTAGCATGAAATAAAACTGCTCATTACTAACTTATTAAAAATAACCTTATTATTAATAGAAACCTGTATAGTTCACATTTTCCACTAAATTTAAAATATAGTTTACATCTGCCATATATATACAGATTATGTTTCACTGACATTTCAACTGTATATATATTAAATAAAATAATCTGTACTTTTTATGCCTTTATTTTTTCTTTATTTATGTGTGTTGGTTGGGTTTCTTTTTAGTTTTGTTGGGGTTTTTTTTAATCTCTTATTAGCATATAGTGCTTGAGCTAGATTGTTCACATATCTGGACAGAAACAGCAAAAGCAGTGGTGCTAGAAGTACCTCCGCTTTGGCTTCCTAGCATATTTCAGTCTTTACCTAGAAAGATCACTCTCACATTTCAGAGGGGAGTGCAGCCTCTCTGCCCATGCAACCCCATCATCGCTCTTAAGATTGACAACAGCAGCATGGTTTGTGATGGTTCCTTTTTGATGTGAGCTAGCATCCAATAAGCATACAAAAGAGACCTTCAGGTTACTTCACACAGGTCACTAAGCCATAAGATACTGACAACTTTTGGTTGCTGTTGACCTTGGCTAAATTTGAAATAATGACCCAGAGGTGAATAGGTTCATATCCTATTACCATCACACAAAGTCACTCAGAACTTCATGACAATAACATCTTTGAAGACCTTTTAATTTGCTTGAGCATGAGCTTCCCCTCTTAAAGTTACGCTGAATGACTCTAATCGAATTATTTTGGTTCATGTTACTGCTTCAATAATATCCTAAAACCCTCTGGAACTTTTTCCAGTGTTTTCTATTGCTCCCATCCTCACTCAACAGCCAGTGTGAAAGTTATTTATATTTGATAGCTATTTTTGTGACCCTTTCAGTATTTTGATTTCCAATTACTAGTTTTTAAGAATCAACCCTACAATCAGAGTACATGCTAAAATACCAATCAATTAGTAGCTTTTATTTGTGATGTGTCTGCTGCCTGGAACTATGTTAAGGACATCAAAAGAAGGGAAATACGGCTACAAAACACTCTTTTCAAAGGCTGGATTCTGTACATAGCAATTGATTTTATTCTTCACTAACATGCATTTAATTAACTGTTTGTTACCTTAATTCTTTTTTTATTATATTGCTTATTTCTTATCCATGTGTTGTGGTTTAAGCCCAACCGGCAATCCAGAACCATGCAGCTGTTAGCTCACTCCCCCCTCCTTCCTCTCCCTGCTCCCAGAGGGATGGGGAGGAGAATCAAAAGAATGTAACTCCCACAGGCTGAGATGAGAACAGTCCAGTAACTAAGGTATAACAGAAACCACTACTGCTACCACCGATAATAATAATGATAAGGGAAATAACAAGGGAAGAGAATACAACTGCTCACCACCCGCCAACTGATACCCAGCCCAACCTGAGCAGTGTTCTAGCCCTTCAGGATACCTGCCCTCAGTTTATATACTGGGCATGATGTGCTGTGGTATGGAATACTTCTTTGGTTAGTTTGGGTCAGGTGTCCTGTCTCTACTTCTTAATGGCTTCCCCTCCTCCCTGGCAGAGCATGAGACTCAGAATGTCCTTGGTCAGAGTAAACATCACTGAGAAGTAACTAGAAACATCGGTGTTATCAGCACTGGTCCCAGGCTGAAAGTCAAAAGCACAGCACTGCACCAGCTACCAAGGAGAAAAATGACTGCTACTGCTTAACCCAGAACACTGTAAAAACATATGAAAGCTGTTGTGGTGCCTTAATAATAAGTGAGGCTTTGATTACTACCACTTCCAATTGCACCTATTTTGCTACATAGATGGTAAAATGTGCATGATTTTTTTTTTCCATTAAAAATGTACCTACTTGCAACAGAATCACGCCTAGAATTTTGGAGAAACACTGAAACTGATTAGCATCTGAGAGACACCACAAATGGTAAAAGGAATCACTAACCATTACAGAGTATACTACAGAGTATATATCTGAGTATACTATTTCCCAGACTCACTAAATGGACTATTGAACATGTAATGACAAAGTCCTCATTAAAGTCTGATGCAGTTTCATGGATTTCACAATGCTGATTTGAAATTAGATATTTGGAGTGTTCAGGAGCTACTTCATGACAGGCAGCAAACTTGCTTGGCAGTACTGCAGACTTCTGTGTGCATATTACTGGTATCCCTTGATCAGTAGCTGGTACTTGTCGATAGACCTGTTTATAGTAAGGCCATTCTGCAGGTCATGAAAAGCCACCTCAGAAGAGCCCATGGTTAAGATGTTAACACACAAAGCATGCACTGAATCAAACAGTCCAGCACTCAAACATGGACTGATTGCCTGATTTAATACAGGGTTGTTAGCTGCTGGGGTATTCTCCAACTCTTCCCACCTATAGACCTACAGAGAAATTCTAGGTGGAACATGAGAAAACTTTTTTCTGAATCTTTCATGAATGTTAGCTACGCTCCCTGTCTCCAAAACCCTGTAAGCTTTTGTGTTAAAGTACTATGTTTAGCATTCATTTAAACAGTGATCTCTTTTCTAGAAAACATCCTTTTGAACCCTAGCAAAAATAAAAATCTTTCCAGATAAGTCTACATAACTGAAGTGGCTATTGAGCTTCAAACAAAGATGTCTTCAAGAAAGAAACAGGCCCCACTGTTTGCCTGGGCCCTTAATAAACTTGGCCTATTTGTGGGACTGGAAAAATTGAAAAGATCTTTACATAAAGTTCTCCGTCAGTTCTCTCAGCACTTTTATTAATACTGCAGTTGAAGCAATATCAGCTAAGCAGAATATAGACTTCAGATTGAGGAAAAAACATTAATTCCAGTATATTTCATTTGTTTTGGGTTTTTTTTAATCATATGTTAATACTTTCATTCATTGCTATTGCTGAATGGCAAGATAGAAAAGACAAATTCTTTAAAGGACAATGACAGTTACTTGCACAGTCTGGATTTATTGATAAGTCTTTCCAAATTTTTAAAACATCCAAGTAAGGACCCTACTTAATGATGCCTGAATCATACATATGGATTTGTCTCTTATCTTCATTCTGATAAAGCAATGAAGCTATGAAACCTACCTTTGCCAATCTTTATAAGGCTTACCTTAAATTTAAAACCTTCTGCTTTTGGCATTCAGCCTGACTGAACTTTGCTGAGCAATTTATTTTTAATGTAAACCTGACACACACATATGAAATGACTCTGGGATGCCATGCCATTGATCTGCATCTAGCAATACATATGACAGGTGCGCGTCATTAAGAAATAAATACTGCCACTGAAATTACTAGGCTTTATGTAATTCAAGGGACAGTAAAATATTTGCATCAACATTTGTGGGTTTTTTTTAATACTTCATGTCAATTATTTTATTTTTTTTTTTCCCGTGGTTCAGGTGCTCTGTAGTTTCATGGTCGTGTTGGAACTTGACTCTAACTTCAATTATAGATTAATTGCTAATATTTGGCATTTGCTTAAGAAAAAATACAGCATTTCAACTTTGCAATGTTACTAACCAGTTCTTTGAAGCTGTGGTGGACTGACTGACTCTATTTACCCTGTTCAACAGTGACTGGTTTAGGTTTTCATCAACTGTTGAAATCTTAGCTACATTTTCTAACAATAATTCTATCTTCTGAATGAGTAACATGAGATTTTGGTAATTTTTTTTTTTTTTTTACTTAGAAAGAGCTCTATATTCTCTTTTTGCAACAGGACAGTGTTTACAAAAGTCTGCATTCCTGACAGCAGTAAAGCAGAAGGTACTCATGGTATTGGCTACTTGCTGCTGGGGGCAAATTTTAACACTGAAAGATATATATAAAAAATACAGAAAATAGCCTACAGAAATAGGGGGAGATAGGATTGTCTATTAGTTCAGGTTGTTTCTTCCATACATGGATGGGTTTCTGCAGGGCTAAAAAATGATTGATATCCCAGTCCTTTCCTTAAATGATTGTTTTGATGCTGAGCAAGTTCTTTAGAACTATCACATACAGCTCAAAGGAGCAAAGGAGAAGCCTTCAAAACTGCCACACAAATGACAGAACAGTCTCAGAAATTTGAAAGTGGTTAAAGTCTGACAAATAGCAAAACAAATGCACTTTATCAGTATCAGTTAGATTGGGGGTCTGTGAACCCTATGGTACCGTCTATAAATAAGTATCCCACATTCTGAAAATAGTGCCCTCTAAAGGTGCAATTCAGTTGGACAAATCACCTCAACCTCTGGAATCAAGTAAAAAGAAGAAAGGTATTCTCTGGTCATGTGAAGTGGATCAATATCAATCTTACTTTAGTTATGCAAAGATTTTTAGACAAAAGTATAATTCAGTGCATGTTCAGTTGATTTCCTTACAAAATCAGTATCCTTAGTGGTGATACTGATCTATCCAATCAAGTTTTCCTTGATCATTTGCATATTTTTTCTACTATAAATAGTTTGAACATCTGCAGCAGTAATTTATAAGCCTCATATTTATACTATTATTTATAGTACTTTTTATTAGTTTGCACTGGTACTATAAAAAAAAAATCCACTGAGATGCACTGGAGAACTTAGAAAGTAAGCAAGTGGTACCAAAAATATACTTTACCAAAAGGAAAGAGCACAAGGTAGTAAGGAAAGCATGATTAAGACTGGGTCATGGATTAGCTCTATAGAATTAATACAGCTAAGTATTAACCACCTTTTTTTAAATAGTGGAAATGGAATTATATTTTAGTATAATATTGAAAATAGAATATGAGGTGGGTTTGTTTTACTTTGTGTTTTTTTTTCTTTGTTTTTCCTTTCTTTCATTTTTATTTAAATTAAAGTTCTAAAGGTTTTTTTTCTTAAAAAAAAGAAAAAAATAAAAAAATAAAGGAAAGCCTGGAATGTATTTTTTTTTCTTACTGCATGAGTTCAAATCAAACAGGACTTTAACAAAATCACTGGGTTCACTTCTATGTAAAACAAACAAAAAAAAAAGAGAATAAAATCAGAACTTCTGTGTCTTCCTTGTAATTGATAACACATTGCAGAGTAAAATATGTGAGTCTATCCCTAGCTGTGTAAACTAGGTAAATTTATTCCACTCATCTGATTTGAAAAAAAAGTGCTTCTGTGATATTTTAAATAGTAAAAACTTTCAATTTATTTGTCAAGAGTGAACAAACCAAGAGATTTCTGAGCAATAAAAGTTTACAGAATAAATAGTGGCCTGCCATTCTCATACTGAGGGTAAAATTATATAAGAATAGACCATATTATGTTCTCCAATTTGATGACTGCAGATATTTTTAACTTCCTTATGTGTTATATAATAAATAAGTAAGTCAATATTAGTATAAACTGGTAAAACAAGCTTTGCAGCATGGGCTGTCGAGCTTTTCAGGAGCTGGACTTACTAGTTCTTTATAGGTTGCTTCTGCACTCATTCATGTATGAGTATTAAAATTGCTGTATCATTCCTCAGCCTGCCTCTTTTCTAAACTCACGAGAGAATAGACATATTTTTTGTCATGTCTATAAGATGTATAAACCTTATATTTTAAAGGACAAAATTTCACTTTTAATCTGTAATATGATATATCAGAGTTAAAGACAGCGTTCACAGAAAAAAAAAAAGGCTTTCAGAATCAGTATAGAATTTAAAATTCCTTAGAGATGTATTTATAGATTTGATAAAAAATACTAGCTATCTTAAAAATAATACTATAAATAGGGAAATTTCCTTTCTCAGATGTACAAGAATTAGCACTGGGGGAGATAGCCTGAATGTAGTGACAGTGTGCTCTGCTATGCTCATTCACAGCCTTGGAATAATTTCTTTAGAAATGGGAAAAGCCAAAGACTGCTTCCAACTGTATAGTGGAATACAAAGGATGATAAAAGAAAAAAACAAGCTTTCAACAAAACAAACAAAAAAAAAGAAAACAAAGAAAGCAGCACCTCTATAACTTATTAGATGCAATGGCTGGGATTCCATTTCAGAAAAAATTTCCATGTCTATAAATATATTTTGAAATGAACTGTGTTGAAAAATCTATTTTGCAAGGGACTAGAAGTAGGAAAGAATGGGGGGGGGGGGGGGGGGGGGGGGAAGAGAAATAGAAAAAAAAAAAAAAACAACCAAAAAAAACAACACAGCAGTATGCATTTGTGAAATGTTTTGGCTCCCAGATAGCATATTCAATCAAAAGCATCTGACAACCTCCACATTGGAATCTTCTGCTTGTCAGTGAGAGTACTGTGAAAAAAGAGAACAGTTAATATAATCACTTCAGACTTTCAGAAAGTCCCTCCTGATGTTCAGCGAAGGAAGTCTGCTCTTATGATTTTGTTCCAGGAGCAAAGCCCAGTAAAGATCACAAGCTCTGTCTAAGTACAAACTTAGAAGCTGAGACTGAAGACCTGGAAACTTGGAATCTATTCAATATAGATTCAATATATTTTCTTGGATGTGTCTCCCCAGGTGTTTACAGAGAAAAAAAAAAAGTTCCTGGGAGAAAGAAAAGACTTATATAAATGCAACCACTGCATGACCTTTTTGTCTTCTTGGACAAGTAAGTATCAGAGAGAGAGAGAGGAAGGAAACCAGAGATGAAGAAAGGAATAAAAAGGGAAGCAATTAATCCAAATACAGAGACTGGTCAGATATACGTTTGACACTTTATTTCTTTATAGAAATTATAAAGAAAATTCAGAAAGGCATAATACATATGAAGCAATGCTGAGAACTGCAGGCAATCTGTATAATGTATTCCAGCAAAGGCAAGGAAAATACATGCATATCAGTCACTCAGCCCTATTACCAGCAAATCACTCTGTTGGTAATCAGATTTGAGACAGCTTTGTCTGCAGATGCCTGGGACACCTGCTATAATTTCCCAGTGTTTCTCCCATCAGAGTGCAGAGGGATCTGAGGGACTTTTTTTTTTCCAAAGTAGGATTTAGGTGTTTTCTGTTTTTCTGGTTTTTCTGTTTGGGTTTGTTTTTGTTTTGTTTTTTTTGTTGTTGTTGTTTGGTTTTTGGTTTTGTTTTTTTATTTATTTTGGTTTTATTTGGTTTTGGGGGATTGATGGTGATGGTGGTTTTGTGTTGGTTATTTTTTATTATTATTTTGTTTCCTTGTTGTTGTTTTTGCTTTTTTTTCTTTCTGTTTCTGCATCTCTCTGCCCACCATGAACAGCTGTCAATGAAAACACAGTGCTGCAATTCAATACTCCTTTCTGCTGCCTGTTCATTTTCTTTCAGAAGCTAGTTTCTCTTTACTTCTGGACCTTAGCAGGTGTCTAAGATATGCAGCTGTATTCCAACAGCAGGCAGCACTCTTCTGGAGCTTAGCTGAATCTTTTTCAAGTTGTAACAGTAGTTCTGCATTCATAAATATCTTTCTGTCATTTCTTACCTAATCCAAAGAGTTTCTCAGTACACTTTCTTTTCTGTTTTCCATTCTGCAGGATGAAGATGTCAAGTCAGAGAGATACAACTTTTGTAATTCTTTCTGCTTTTTTACTAATACAGATAAAAGCCACTTGAAGAACAGTCTTGTGACATGACATGAAAATACTGGAAGTCCTCTCCAACCCTAACTATCCTATTCTAATCCTAACTATCCTATGATCCTATGAGGTGCGTACCCCACAATGAGAAATAGCTACTACCCTATAACATGCTTCCTAAACTATATCCTAAATATATCCTAAAGTATATCCTAAAATTTGTTTTGAAAAGACGTAGTAATAGACTAATAAACATAGTTATAAACATAGTAACAAACATAGTAACAAGTGTAGTAACAATGATAGTATCAAGGTCCAGAGGCCAGCTCCCCACTTGGGGAAATGCTCCAGCGGGTGGGCTTTTGCTGGCAGAGCTGAGTGAGCCAGCAAGGCCTCCTGCGAGGGTTGGGATGGGTCTGAGGGCACTGCTCTGGCTCCAGGGAGAGGTGGTGGAACCTTCCATCCAGAGCAGAAGGACATGGTGGCTCTGCCCTCACTGCTGCCGAGGTGGTGCTGGGGCCACTAGGGGAACTCCAAGCCTAGGCAGCAGAGCTCATCCGGGGAATCCAAAGTAGTAAATGGGCACCTACAAGGGCAGAGTCAGAAAGCATTGATGAAGCCATAAGGGCAGGAGCAGGCGGGACTTGGTTCCTGGGCTTTTTGGAAGTATGCTGTAAAAGAGGTCACTGCTAGCACAAGAGAGAGTTACTGGCAAATACAGTGTTGCTTTGGTCCCTTCTCAGTACATGTAATACCCTCAGAACATGGGAAGTTGACAGAGATGTGCAGTGCCACCTTGCCAAGCAGCAGGGCTCAGCAGGGAGCCCTGGGAAGCTGGGATATGATCGTTTCCAAAACCATCACTCTGCCATACTAAAATCACAGGCTGGCAGGCAATGCTGGGGTAGTATGCTTCTCCTTACACACATGCTCCCCCGAGGGCAGGACCATCCTGTGCACCTCAGGAACATTTCCTATATTCAAAGCTTGGCAAAAAGAAGGAACACAGGCTCTGCTATATACTTGGGTGCCTTGTTCTTCCCCTGCTTGAATTTCTTCAGTTGCCCATCACTGGGAGCTCAGTTCTGCTCTTCTTCTGGCACGGTGACCCATCGCTGTCCTCTTCCCAGGTTGCTCTCCACTTCCTGGTGTTCCATGAAGAGCCTGGGAACCTTTCCATTCAACAGTACTGTCAGACAGGTGAAGCCATGATTACCTTGAACCAAGCAAAGCCAGGCAGGTTTACCTTTTCTCCCCAGAAAAGCTCCTCTGCTGTTCACTCTCGGGAGTGATGGGAGGCACCTGCAATGCAAATGTGTAGGTTAGCAGGGGGCAAAGACCTCCCTGCACAACTGCTACATTAGCTCTAAAAGGTACATCCCTTGGATGGGTTTGCTCAGCTCAGCTGAGCCAGCTGTGTGGGATCACCTCCCAAAGCGGGATGGCCAACCTGCATCAGCCTTGCTCTGCACTTTGCAGAGCTGCAGGCTGGTGAATGACTGTGCTTGTCCCTGTGGTGACAGCAGCCCCACCTTCTGAGAGGGGAGCCTTTTGTTGCCACACTGCTTGTGCACTTCACTTACCTCTGCTGTTTCCAGCTCTGGTTGTGGTGCTGGTGCCTCTTCAGCCCCCTCACTGGCCAGCCCTGCCACCTGCTCTCCAAGGAGTTCCTCCTGTTGGTCGATGAGGAACTCGACGAGCTGGGTCACCTGCACACAGCAAACCACTGATTTCACTGAGGGGGCTGATGCCCCATGGCTTTGCTGGTGAGAGGCAGCAGCCAGGGCCTTCTGAGCAGCAAAGCTGGGCTGGGCTGGGGACGCTGTAGCTGGGTGGTGAACACAGCGTACCTTCCCTGTCTCCTGAGCCAGGACATCCAGGGGCAGCTCCTGGGGTGGGCTCAGGAGGTTTGGTGCCAGGCAGATGACCAGATTCCCAGCCATCATCTTGGTTGTGGCCATGTTCTTGCTGATCCTGCTAAGCAGCGACAGCAAGTGCCACAGCAGGAGCAGGTTGGCCTCTGGAAACTTGCTTGCCGCCCTGTGGGAACAGGAGCACAGCGTTAATGAAGTCAGTGTTGACAACGCAGGTTTCCCAGGCTGAGCTCACTAAAGGCCACTGCCTGCTCTACAGCAGAGGGACTGCCTTTGCTGAGATACAGCCACCTCCCTCCCTCCCTGACGCTCTGAAAGAGGCCCTTGTTGGAGGAAGCCCCAATGCCTGTGGGAAGTGCTCCCTGGAGAAAAAAGCTTTTCAGTGCCTCTTTTCCCCCAAACATAAACCCCACAGCAGCAGGAGGTGGCTTGCAGGAGCCATAGTTATTTCAGGCAGGCCACTGTTCTGCATTAGAGTCCCAGCCTGTGCCAGTCCCTGCTGGCTGCTGCCACACTTACTCTCTCAGTGCTGCCAGCCTCTCCTGCCTGCTGGTCTTCTCCATGGCTCTCATCCACTCCTCATACAGCTGGACACTGAGGAGCTCAGAGGTGATCTTCCAGAGGAGGTCCTGCAGTGCCAAGGGCTCTGTGTGAGGCCTTAGCCACTGCCTCCAGGAGCACAGGCAGTATCCCCAGCTCTCTGGCTCATGAGCAGGCAGCTGGGTTTGTGCTTGTGCTCCTGCAGGTGCCCATCAGCACCAAGAGAGCCCAGAGCTGCAGGGCTCTGGGTCAGCAGGGCTCACCTTCAGGAGGACAGCCAGCAGCAGCACGGGCTGTGTTTCCAGCTGAACTGGAACCCCACTGTCCAGGGCCTCCCTGAGCTCCCGGCAGGCGCGCTGGCTGGCTGCCAGCCGGAAGATCCCCTCGGTGGGCGGGCCATGCTCATGGAGCAGAGCCAGCAGGTCCTGAGGGCACAGAGGAGGAGAGATGCCAGGCTGCAGACAGGCCCTGAGATAGGTGCTGGGGACAGCCTCTCTGTGGAAGAGCCTGAGGGATGGGATTGGATAGGACGGAATGGGAAACCCAGGCCTAGACTGTCTTACCTGGGTGGGCTGTGGCAGCATGCTGTCCTGGCTGCAGAGATCTGCCAGGGGCCGGCCAAACAGAGCTCCTGCATCTGCAGAGCCAAATGGCCCTGGTGCCCCTACTGCAGCCAAGATGCCTGCCCATGCAAATGGCCAGGGCAGCCTCCACCTGCTCCTGTGGGTCCCGCCTGCTGCCAAGAGAAACAGCAAAGAGCTGTGGAGGAGAAGCACCAGGAGAGCACTCCCAGACTCCCTCAGTGCTGTCTACTCGCCAATGTTCTACCCAGGAACAAGGGGCCCCAGGGCTCAGATCTCTCCTGATACAGAGTGATGGGGATGGACATGCCCTGCGGGAAGGGCAACAGCAGCCCCATCACAGCATGTGTGCCTGCCTGCAAGACCAGGAGAGAAGGGCCATCCTGCCCCTGTCTTTACACTCACCATCCACATGGCCATGTCCACCTTCACTGCCAGTGGAGACAAATACTGGCAGCTGCCTGGCACCAGCCTGCAAGAAATAGGCTGTGCTCACCAAGGAGCCCCACAACAGAAAGGGCCCCTGGAGAGCTGCATCAGCCCCTGGCTGTGTGTGAGAGGTGGGGATGGGTGAGACTGCACCTCAAGTGACCCTGATCTGAGCCTGGTACTGGAGCAGTTTCTCCAGGCTGCCAGCATCCAGTGCTGTCCCCTGGGAAAGGGGAAAAGAGCAGAAGGTGAAGAGCGATGCAGCTGATGCTGAGCTGGGGCAGCCCCTGGGGGCAGAGCAGAGGCAGGAGGGACACTCACAGAATGATGGCCACTCAGCTCCTTCAGCACCAGCCTTATGGATGGCAGCTGGGTCACCCTGGCTCCCTGAACTCCTTTGGGTGGTCTGTGCATGGGGAAGGGGCCAAGAAAGAGCTGTGTGAGACTCAAGCCAGCTCTTGGCAGATAAAGAGCTGTGTGAGACCCAAGCCAGCTCTTCCCTCTGCTGCCAGCCTCGGGAATGCTTCCACACTGCCCAGAATAGCTGGTGCCACCCAGCAGTGGAGCGGGAACAGTGGGAGTGGTGAGGAAGGGGCTGGACAGGTGTTGGCTGGACACACCTGGACAAAGCATCTTCACCAGATGTGTCTGCTTAGAAGTGGGGGGCACCTCTGCCTGCAGCTGTGGGGCACCTCTGCCCAGCTCAGCAGAGGTACTTTCTCATCATTTGGATGCCACTCATGGAGCATCCCACCATGATGAAAGCAAGGGCAGCCCAGGCTGCAGTGCCAGGCAGGGCTTACCCAAGAAGGGCATTGACCCAGAGTTCCTTCGCTATCTGGGAGCTGCCAAAAGAGGGGAGAAACAGCCTTAATGCCTGCTGTGCCCCAGCAGATGGGGCATGGCAGAGGTGCCAGACCCATGGGGCAGGGCAGAGGTGCTGCCCACCCCTCTGATGGGACATTGCACCAGGACTCACCAAAAAGTGATGACACAGGAGCCGCTGGGCCAGAGGAAGATAAGGGAGCTGATGGCCTTCCCTTCCTTCTCCTCCTCAGCAGCATCACCGGCTGAGCCCTTCCCACTGCTCAGCACCTGGAGCAGGCCCAGGGCCAGGCAGAGCAGCAGGTGTGGGGTGCTAACACATCTGCAGAGAGAAGCAGCAGGGAGTGACCTGGAGGTGGTCAAGCCTGCTGGCTCCCCTCTAGTGACATCCTGCCATGGGCACAGCCATGGGTGCATCCAGCACCAGGGTGCTGAGGGCCTGGGGCTGCTCCTTGGCTGTCCCTGCTCTGATGGCCTAGTGCCAGGGCCAGGGCTTGGGAGGAAAGGCAGCTGGGCTCTGGCTGTCTTACTTGGTCTTGGCGATGACCAGGGTGTCTTTGAAGAGGAGGAGGTCCCTCTTCTTCCTCTGGCCATGGCCCTGGGTCACCTGCACATGTTCCCTGAGCAGCCGCTTAGGCAATGCCCTGTCAGGCATACACTGCTGATCAGGGCCAGGGTCATCCCTGCAGGGCAGACAGTGTCAGACATGAGCAAGGGAGCTGCTGCAGGGCCCTGCTTGTGCCAGCTCATCCCTGAGCTGTCGGGGAACCCACCTGGACCCACAGCAGCAGAGCCACTGCCCCATCCTGACACAGGCATGAGAAGACTTGCAAATAAAAACTTGTCACACTCGGGATGGGAACATACTAGCTACTATGAAGAAACTTTATCACAGCCAAAACCAGCACATTATATAATGATAATGAGATAAGAAATATTTCAGTAGCCAAAGACCTGAATACTATCTATAAAATAGCAATGTTGTTTTCAAGTCTTCTTTATCTTAGTTGCATTTGTTCCTCTAAGACAAAATTTGAAGCATTTTAAGTATTATTATTTTAAATAAAATTAGTTATTTGAATTCTTCTCTTTCCCATGTGTTCTTGATCCTATTAAAAATATATTTTCTAGTCTATTTTGCAATAAAATCTATTCCACTCTATCTGTATTTGTATAATATTAAATCAATGCATGAACTGTCACTTCCCTGTGCTACTATATAGAAAAGATTTAACCATTTTTAGACTGGATACAAGTCTTCAGGGAAGTTTGTTTTTTGAATTTTTATTTTGCAGTCTCAGAAATCATCTCTGTAATTTTCTTGGCAAGTTAATTGAAAGGTGATAACATGACAAGTACTAAAAACATCTTTTTGTTCTACCATAGAAAAATAGAATATATTTTGTATCTGCATTTTTAATATTATTTATTGAAATTAAGGTAATATTTTAAGGCATAATTAATAATTTATACAACTATTTAATATTTATTTTAATTACTATATGTCATCTCTTAAGTTTGAGGCAAAATAATCAGTGTATGGGTTCAGTTGTAAATAGTAATTTTTTTTTTTTTTAACCTAAGTTGCTTTTCTTATGTTTTGGTAAATATTTGTCTCAGTATTCAATAGTACATTTACTTGGATTAATATATTCAATTGTTGGCAAGTTTTGTAAGAAAAAAAAAAAGCTCTATGTGACTTCTGAAATAAATGTTCCATATATCTGTAATCTTTTTTTTTTTTAAGCATATTCTTTTTTATGGCTGAAGGTCTGCTGGTATTATTTCAGTCTGGGATCTAGTTGCAACAGTGCTCAGAAAAGGAACACAGTCACTATAATGTTGAAGAATAATGGTAACATTATTCTTTTCTATCATTAAAATATTTTCATTTTAAAAAGTAACTTCATACAAACCTAGCTTTGTTGAATAACAGAGTAGGAGGGGCAGCTGGGCCGAGGAAGGAAGGCTTGTAGAAACACTTATTGTTTATAATGATTAAAAATGGCAAAACAAATTATCCTCTCAATATATGCTCAGCATGAAAGTCTTTTTTAAAAGGTATTCATGTTCTGATTGGTCATTACATTCTTTTCCCAGACATTTCTTAAACATGCACTTATTACAGAAGCACACACATGTGTCTTTATCCAGAAACTCGTGTCTTGAGCAGTATGTGTTTATCAATGAAAAGCAGGTGCTCTCTTATTGCTCATCACCATTTGGATTGCTTTCAACTGATAATGCCTTTAAAAAATGTAAAGAATGCCTGCCAATTTTATATCAGAAATGGTATAACTCGTCATATTTTTAGTTTTATTGCCAAGAATATCTTGATTCTTGAAAGCTTGTATTGGGCTCTCCTACCACTGATGTCAATCTGGATCAGTCCAGCTGTACAAGTCAGCATTTCTTGGCAATGCTCTGTGAGAAGCTGGCTATACGTGCTCTTTGTCTTTGAAATATTTTAAACTACAACTTCGGGAAAAACCTCATCATGCTTTTCTTCTCTTTACCAGCATTTTTCTTTATTGGAATTCTTACCAAGCTTCATGTAATGGCTATTTCCTGCAACATAAAGGACAGTTCTAGCAGTAAAGTACCATCTGTGTTTATGTTGCTAAAGGGGTTATCCTGAGATATGTATAGAAGTCCTGATTCTCGTTTTTCTTGATAGTATTCAGTTACGTACTGTGAACATCTAAATGTTGACTTCTGTGTGTAAGTTAATGCCTCGGTTCCTGTTACAATTAGTGAAGACTGAAGCTCAGTTTGGTTGCCTGTATTGCTATATGCATCTGGAGCCACATGGGGTGTCTTAGCATACATAAGATCGTGATTCCCAGAGATATAACAGGGTAAGCATGGAAGAGATGTACCATAGCGGTATTTGGGAACAGAGAGAACACTATACTCTGAATGAAGCTTCTGTGTGTCTACTGCTAGATGCCTAAACTTCCATTATGATCTGATGAAATCTAGGGTTTGATTGAGTTGCTTTACTGTAATGTCTATTGCCATATGAGATGCTCTAAAATATCCTCTCTGGCACCCAGCTTCTAGTATAAATCTTCTGTCCTGAAATATCTACCAGTCCCATGTGGGGATCTCTGATAAACTCAAGTATCTCAAATGATGTGAGGAACCATGGCATAATCAACTCAATGTGATCTTTATGATCTACAATCTGAAACTGGATAATTTATTTTGAGAATAATAGTTTTAATTACACATTTTATTTTCAATCTGAAGAATATCAGTAGTCCTTTAGTGACTCACTGGAATGCTAGCATGGGATTGAAGATACACTAATTAATAAAAAATCTTTATGTTTGGAAAAAAAAAGTATTTCCATGCTAAATCATATTTAATCAATGACTGTCTTGATATATTTCTTGAAGTGAAACCCTTACAACTTAAAGTTGCCCAGAGCCCCACAATGGTTTTCATGAATGAACAGAGTTTCTTCCTCAATTTGTAAGTATTTTTAGAAGTATTTCAATATAAAGCTTATTAATATAATGGAATTTATAAAAGAAATGTCATAGCTCATTCTTTTTTAAATTTTATTTTGCATAAAGTTCAGAAGTCTAAAGGACATTGATGAGGAAGAAATACAATGATGTGTGAATTAAATCTTTTGGAAAGGCTTGGCAAAGTGCATGTACGGTGAAACTGATGGGTAAATTATGGTTAATGATCCATCAAAATTTCAAATTTTGCCAAAAGCATTTGTCCAGCTGCATTTTGTTCTCGTATAGTGCAGTTCACCAAAAAATGACCCTTTCACATGAACCCCCCCATATGCCTCTATCTGCCTTATACTTGAGCTCTTGAGTTTTCTCCCAGGTTAAACAGATCAGTCTAATTTAGCAGGCAGCTGGCCAACATCAATTTGTGTTTCATACAACCACCTGCTACTATGCCACAGCCTCACTACTCATCTACTTCCCCTTACCATGTGATGCTGAGTCAAAAGTTCACGTTTTAATCTATCCCATCTTCCTCAGACTTCTACCTGTTACCCAGGATCATGAATGAAGATAAGCATCAGCAAAGAACAAGGCATAGAAGTTCTTCAGGAAATCAAACTGGAAATAAAACAGGAAATATTTCAGGTGTGCTGGAGTTTGTAGTTGTGCTGCACTGTTGTTACTCTCTATCCCATTGAACGCAAAACAAAACTGTGCCATCTGCATTAGGAATCCATGTGGCACAGCATGACCAATAACCTATGTTTTCTCTGTTTAATAGAAATTTGCATGAAGATATGTTCCAGAGATGCTCATTCTGTTGGCTTACTTGCACTGAGCAAATGCTCTACTATACACAGACTAATGCCTGAAACAGAAAGCACAAACATATCTGTATTTGTATAGAGATGTTACTACATACCACTATACTTTTTTTTTCAAAATTCATAATTCGTTTTGTATCAGATTTAATAGAAATAATAGGTGGGTTTGGGTTAGGGGTTAGGGTTATATACATACAATTAAAATAAGATTTTATAGACAACTACATTTTTCAGGTTAACTGAAAATTTAAAATACAGACACTGCACTGTGAGTTAAAAATGCCCTCATCAATACATATTACAGATCTTTGCAAGGGTTATATAATCAATGCCTCTTGAATAAACCTTATGTGGCTAGACTCAGTTTAACACCTGAAAAATCGGTGACTCATGCAGTGGGGACTGTATAAGGTGCATGTAAATAAAAACATATCATTGAATTTCACATACGAGTCACATTGTTGGCAAACAGAAATGACGCTATTCGTTCACATGTATATAGTGAATGTTATTGGGAGATATTGTCAATATCTGGCAATTTTATTACAAAACCAGTACCAGCTACCAATTTTTTTTTTATTTTTTTTTTTTCAGGTATGACCCCTGGTACTTGAGACACTTATACTGAGCTATGCATATACATTTTCACACTATTTACTATTTTCAAAAGTTTCTGGGGGCAAGAAAGCCAGGAGGCCTGCATGAATGGATAAAGAACTGCTGAGAAAACTTAGCAGGAAAAAAACAAGCTTATAGAAGGTGGAAGCAAGAACAGGCAGCCTGGGAAGAATACAGGAACATTCTCCAGGAAGCTTGGGATCAGGTCAGAAAAACTGAGGCTCAGTTAGAATTGAGTCTGGCTAGGGATGTCAAAGATCTATGATTCTATGATGACTGGAAGGTATATAGGTATGTTGCTAACAAAAAACAGATGAGGGATAATGTGGGCCCTTTCCAGAATGAAATAGGAAAACTGGCTACCCTGGATTTGGGGAAGCCTGAGGTTCTCAATGAGTTCTTTGCCTCAATCCTCACCAGCAAGTGCTCTGACCATGCCACCTAAGTCTTGGAAAGCAGATGCAGAGACTGCGAGAATGGATACCTTAGGCCCTCTGTAAGAGGGGATCAGGTTTGAGATCATCTTAAGAACCTGAACGCACACAAGTCCATGGGACCTGATGATATGCACCCGCAGGTCCTGAAGGAGCTGGCGAATGAAGTTGCTAAGCCACTGTCCATCGTATTTGAGAAAACATTTCAGGCAGATGAAGTTCCCAATGACTGGAAAACGGGAAATATAACCTCATTTTCAAGAAGGGGAAAATTGATGACCAAGGGAACTACAGACCAGTCAGTCTCACCTCTGCGCCTGGCAAACTCTTGGAGCAGATTCTCCTGGAAGGCATATTAAGGCACAAAAAAAGCAATAAAGTGGTTGGTGACAGCCAACATGGCTTCACTAAAGGCAAATCCTGTCTGACCAATAGGGTGGTCTTTTATGATGGGGCAACAGAGCTGATGGATAGGGACAAAGCACCTGATGTTACCTACCTGGACTTGTGCAAAGCATTTGATGCTGTCCCACGTGACACCCTTGTCTCTAAAAGGGAGAGACATCAGTTTTATAAGATGGACCACTCGATGGATAAAGAACTGGCTGGATGGCTGCATGCAAAGAGTTGGGGTCAATGGAGGTCAACAGCTCAGTGTCCAAATGAGTGATGTTCCTCAGGGGTCAGTGTTGGGACCAATCTAGTTCACAGCTTTGTCAGAGGCATGGATAGTGGAATTTAGTGTGCCCTCAGAAAACTTGCCAAGCCGTGTGGTTTGGTTGATATGCTGGAGGGAAGGAATGCCATCCAGAGGGACCTTGACACACTTGTGAGGTGGGCCAATGCCAACCTCATGAAGTTCAACCAAGCCAAGTGCAAGGTCTTACACCTGGGTCGGAGCAATCCCAGGCACAGCTACAGGTTGGGTAGAGAAGAGATTCAGAGCAGCCCTGTAGAGAAGGACTTGGGGATGTTGGTTGATGAGAAAATGAACATGAACCGGCAGTGTGCACTCACATCCCAGAAAGCCAACCGTATCCTGGGCTGCATCAAAAGGAGCTTCACCAAGGTCAAAGGATGTGCTACTGTTTCTCTGCTCTTGTGAGACCTCACTTGGAGTATTGCGTACAGTTCTGGTGTCCTCAACAGAAGAAGGCCATGGAGCTGTTGGAGTAAGTCCAGAAGAGGGACACAAGGGTGGTGGTGGGGGGGGGGGACGGGAGCACCTCCCATATGAAGACAGGCTGAGAAAGTTGAGTCTGCTCAGCCTGGAGAAGAGAAGGCTGCGTGGAGACCTCATAGCAGCCTTCCAGTATCTGAAGGGAGCTGAGAAGGATGCTGGTGGGGGACTATGCATTAGGGACTGTAGTGATACGTTAAGGGGTAACGGGGTCAAACTTAAACAGGGGAAGTTTAGACTGGATAAAAGGAAGAAGTTCTTTAGTGTAAGGGTGGTGAGGCACTGGAATGGTTTGCCCAGGGAGGTTGTGAATGCTCCATCCCTGATGGTGTTCAAGGTCAGGTTGGATTTAACTTTGGGTGACATAGTTTAGTGTGAGGTGTCCCTGCCCATGACAGGGGGGTTGGAATTAGATCGTCTTTCATTTGGGAACAGATGACTAAATGTAGATGAAAAAGTGTTCCAAAATGGTTTTGAGCCAGCAAAATCAAGAAATAATAAATATTATCACAATACTTTATATAAAATATCCATTCTGTTGTGTTGCATGTAGCAGTTTTTAAAGAATCTTTCTCTTTCTGAACTATTTGCTAGCATTTTCAATCAACATAATTAATCAATTAGTTTTGAATTGTCTGATAAATTTGAAATTTAGCAATTAACAAGATATGCTTTAGGGAATATTTGACTACATTCTTATCCCTAGTATTGAGATGTAAACTTAGATCTAATCATCTGAATTTAACTAGGATTTAATCCTACTTTGCACCAATGTAATTGAGAGTAGCATTTAACTTGCTGTTTTCTTCTGAAACAAATGCCTCCCATGGGAGACCTTCTCCTTTCCTAATATTTAAACAAATCAGACAGGAGAGCTGTAACTCAGTACTTGCCTGAAAGGAAAATACTTAGCTAATGCTATCAGCAGTTAGCCTGAAGCTTTCAGAATCAGGAATTAGTGTAGGCCATATTCTCACAAGTGCCAGAAGATGAAAACTTCCAGTTACATGAGTAGAACATGCCAGGAGGACTTGTTCTTCCTTTTCTCACAGCTGCATAATGTCCCATTTTAAGGACTGAAGGTATATTATTCAGTTATCCCAGACTTCAGATCATAGGATGATAGGATGATATAATCATAAAATGTTTGGTTTGGAAAGAACTTTGAAGATCATCTAGTTCCAACCACCTGTTACCTTCACTACACCAGATTGCTCAAAGCCCCGCCTAACCTGGCTTTGAACACTTCCAGAGATGGGGCATCCACTGTTTCTCTGCACAACCTGTGCGAGTGTCTCACCACCCTCACAGTAAAGAACTTCTTCCTAATATCTGATCTAAATCTACCTTCTTTCAATTTAAAGCCTTTCTCACTTGTCCTATCCCTATATCCCCTTGTAAAAAAGTCCCTTTCCAGATTTCTTGTTGGCCTCCTTTAGGTAATGGAAGGCTGCTTTAAGTCCTTCCTGGAACCTTCTCTTCTCCAGTCTGAACAACCCCAGCTCTCAGCCTATTTTCATAGCAGAGGTGCCCCAGGCCCCTGATCATCTTCACAGTCCTCATTTGGACTCACTCCAACAGGTGCATGTTCCTCTTGTGTTGGGGGCCCCACAGCAGCACTCCAGATGGGGTCTCACAAGATCAGTCTATATAAACTGTAGTTTCTCATATTTATATCAAGGTAAATTAAAATTAAATGTGTAATTCAGGTGATACAGGATATTCTGTAAGTCAGTACCATAAGGGAATTGTATACCTTAAAAGAATCTGAAGTTATATACACTGAGGTAGTCTAGTAAGAGTCAAAAACCCTACAGAGCAGCAACTGAATATTCAGCAAATTAAGTGAATTACATTCATGCCAGATGAAACAGTACAGACATCTACAGAGTACATCTTTAAAACATTTAATCACAGTTATCATTCCCTAATTAAAAGAATTAAATGAAATAAAATCCTTAGTCTGGCACAGAAAAAAGTTTTGCAGAAGAGGTGCAAGACAGATTTGACATGTGGAAGATGTAGGTATAGAAGCTTGAACAGTATGTAAGACTATGATAGCTGGAAATAGAACAATTTAGACAGCAGTGAGGTAAAAAAGAATTTTCCAAGACTGAAAAAAAGAAAAATGCTGACAACTTATATTGAATGACCAAAGGCATTCCACCTTTATTTCCACAAACAGAAATTTTGTGGAAAATGCAAAATGTAAAGGTTTTCTTCAGAAAACAAAATTTGTGACTAAAGAGCAGAAAAGTATTGTTGAGCCAATGGGAAATACTTTCTTCGTGTTTGTTATTGCCTATGATTCTCCACTGTAGTTTATTGAAATAGATGTGGATATTATTAGTTCTTCTTTACACAATTACAGAACTGCTTTATAATTTCTGAGGATTTTTTCCTCAGTGCTTATAGTTTTGTTGAGGTTTTTTTCCTTTTTTTTTGGTTGGTTGTTGGTTGGTTGCTTGCTTTTTTTGTTATTGTTTTGGTTTTTGTTTGTTTGTTTTTATTTTGGTGTTAAATACTTTAGTGTTTACTTTAAATGGAATGATGAGTATTACCATGTTTTAAAAATTATTTTGGATCTGAAAATAGCCGTTTCAAGTTTTGAAGTCATGTGGCTACACACTCATCCAGTATATTAAAAGTCAATCACAGAGGAAAGCTCAAAAGTGTGAATCCTTAAAGAAACCAACAATAAAGGTTTGCTACATATATGCTAAATATAGCTTTTTTTTTATTAATTGCTTCTTTTTTTTGTTTGTTTCAGGAATATTGAAGTGTTTAGACACTTCCCAGCTGCTCTACTAAAATAATAGTAGTGTTGATTATTTTAATAAATTTGCAGGTACAAGAATATAAGAATTAAAGATGTTTGGTGTGTCCAAAAAAATGCCATGTTTTTTTTCCAGCTTTATGAGCTGTTCTAATAAATCTAGGGTCATAACATCCTAGAAAGCTTGTCATACTGTTGTAGGCTGGTTTTATTGGATGCAAGCCTATTTAATATGGGTGGGATTAAAAGGATGTCAATAATAACACTTTCACAATTAATCTGTCACAAAACCCAAAGTTTTCTTTTAGGCTGTTAGAAGGAACAGGTAAAATTACTGATTGCATTTTTAAATTCCATTAATGATGTCACTAGAAACACTGGCTCATCTCTTCTGATATTAGAAAAAGTTTCTGCCCTTTTGAACATCAGACAAATATGGATAAACTCAAAAAAACAAGATTAAAATATTAAGTTGAAGTAACAAAAGCAGCACCGTAGATCATATGTTGTGGGGGCGTAAATAGTAGAATCTTGCTAATGCAGAACTGATGATGCTTTTGCATAGGTTTCTAGTTATGACCTAATTTAATGTAACTACTGCCCATGGTTTAAAATAAAGAAGTTGTGGTTACCAGCATAATACTTTGCCTGTTTAAGTTTCACTTCTGCTGTGTTTCTTTGCCTTCATTTTAACCATGTCTGCTGTGCATACATTTTTATTTACTGTTGGGGGTCGAGCATGGGCGCTTGAACAGGCCTACAGCAAGCTGTGAGAAAGTGAACTTATGACCCCAGGTTAAAAGAAGAAGAAGTGTCAAGATCAGCAAAACAGGAACGCAATAACAGGATGCCAGTAATTGCAGAAGCATGATGTAACGCTAAGCTGAAGCGAAGGTGTGAAACCAATCAGGAGAGGTAAAGGGGAGCGTGTATCCCTCGTGGGCAAAGCAAAGCAGCCAATCAAGTAATGCGTGATCGCGTGTAAGACAGTATATTAAGAGCAGCCTTGTAATCAATAAATGGAGCATTTTGTGAACCTACATCGCATCGGTGTTTTCTCCCCTCCACCTGGCCGCGGCAATTTACAATGCGTTTTGAAAGAGGGTTTTTAAGCTTCTGTTGTCTAATGTGAGAATCTAAATATGAAAGAGTAGTTAGTATTTTATCTCCCTTCAATAATTTCAATATTCTTATATGAATGCTATATAAATATTAATAGGTAATACTTGAGGTGGGAACCTGTAGGAGAAGGCTGTACCTTATTTCAGCTTCAATGGGGTCCTGTCCTATATATATTCAAAATGTATTTGAAGGAGTTCTAAACACACATACATGTACTCAGTTGTTCCCTCTAGCTCAAACACATCTATGGCACAGATTCTACTTCAGCAGGTAAGGAAGCCTATATGAAAATTACTGTAGCAGAAGGTTTTATTAAATTTTGGGTTCTCAATTCCTCTTTTCAAAAAATCCCTTGCCTTTTGAATGCTACCTTAGCTTTAGATTACATAAAGCAAGTCTAGGAGCTCTGATTTTATTTTAAAGAATTTTTTTTAATGCATTCTCTGCAGCCAATGCAACATCCTCACCTACTACATATTAACAGTTTTTTCTAGCATTAATAGAGGTACTATCCACACTGAAAATTTTTGTATTTTGTCACGCAAGTCTCACAAAACCAGCAGAACAGGCAGATGACCTGGGTTTAGGCCATGTTTGTAAATTTAACATAGCTGACATAACATTTAAAAGACCCTTCAATTGACACAAAAATAATAATGCTTAATCCAGCTTCAGCAGATACAGATAAGAAACTGCAATTCAAAAGTCCCAGCAATTTACTCCAAATCAGTTCGCTATATTTGGAATACCTATCAAATGTTGTATTTCAAGTTTTATTGGAAACTGCCACTATACCAGAAACAGGAGTGATAAGTCTCTATGTCAGTTTATTTCAGTGTTGAAGCTTCCATTATTCCTTATGGGCAGTGCTGACTATAACTCAGTGCTAGATCAAAATTTGTCCACTAGGGAGTCACTAAGGATAACACATATAGTTCAGAAATACAGGAGATTTAAAGAAATGTACGCCCCTGATTGCACTTGTGTATTTCATGTGCCAAATATATAATGGAACATTAAGTTAGAAGTTAATCTAAAAAGAGAAAAGACGCTGTAAGAGTAAAATGTAATATAGTATATTAATACCACTGTGTGCAGTTTTTATGCAAAGTGGACAGGAATAAATGGCTAGAAAACTGTAGATAGATAACTTCATGGTAAAAATTACTTGTATTAATTCTTCATTTGGTTCTCCATTTTAAAGCTCCATTTACAGTATTTTAATAGTCCATAGCTTATTCTGAAGGCGCATTTATTCACTGACAAAAAAAAATTCAACATAAAGATAATTTTAAAAAGAGAAGCATATACAGGAGGATGGGGTGGAAAGTTTTAAAAAAATAATTTGCTCTCCTAATATGTATAGGGAATCTATCTGCATATATTTGTTTATGTATTAAAGCTGAATCTGAAGTATTCAAAAGTCTGGAAATTACAAAATTAAATGGTGTCACTGTACAGCTATGGTTCATTTCACCCTGGATTATGGCATACTCCTTAAATATAAGACCATACTCTCATCTTCCATTCACTGGAACTGATAACCATTTCCACTCCCATAATTGTCCTCTGAGTACAGAGCTGCACATCATAAATTTTTGAGGTTTTGGTGGTTGTATTTTTTTTTCAAATATTGAAATCTACAACAGTCTCAGGTTTAATGGTGTGGAACACAATATTAGGTGCCTCTTTTGGAAACTGAAATTTGAAAATATTAATTATGAACCTAAATTCCTTGTGCAACGAAAGTAGCATTCATCATACCTAATTGGAGCAATCTAAGAGTTAATGATCTTGGTTTTTTTCAATAAATGTACTTTCAAGGATTTATTTCCCCTGCCTTGCACACCTGTTAGAAGCTGGAGTAAATCCCCATGTGGAAGTGTTTATCTCTCAATTCTAACTATAACAAAATCTACTTATTTGACGCATAGAAGACAGCATTCCTTAATCTAGCAGATGAATCGGTGGATAAAGAACTGGCTGGATGGCCACATGCAAAGAGTTGTGGTCAATGGCTCAATGTCCGGCTGGAGACCAGTCATGAGTGGTGTCCCTCAGGGATCAGTGTTGGGACCGGCCTTGTTCAGCGTCTTTGTCGGTGAAATGGACAGTGGTATTGAGTGCGCTCTGCAAGTTTGCCAATGAAACTAAGCTGTGTGGTTCGCTTGATACGCTGGAGGGAAGGAATGCCATCCAGAGGGACCTTGACATGCTTGTGAGGTGAGCTGATCTCTATCTAATGAAATTCAACCAAGCCAAGTGCAAGGTCCTACACCTGGGTCAGAGCAATCCCAGGCACAACTACAGGTTGGGCAGAGAAGAGATTCAGAGCAGCCCTGTGGAGAAGGACTTGGGGGTGTTGGTTGATCAGAAACCTAATATGATGCAGCAGTGTGTGTTCGCAGCCCAGAATGCCAACCATATCCTGGCCTGCATCAAAAAGAGCTTCACCAACAGGTCAAAGGAGATGCTCCTGTTTCTCTACTCTGCTCTCGTGAGACCTCACTTGGAGTACTGTGTGCATTTCTGGTGTCCTCAACAGAAAAAGGCCATGGAGCTGCTGGAGTAAGTCCAGAAGAGGGACACAAAGGTGGCAGGGGGGAACTGGAGCACTTCCCATATAGATATAGGCTGAGAAAGTTGGGACTGTTCAGCGTGGAGAAGAGAAGGCTGCATGGAGACCTGATAGCAGCCTTCCAGGATCTGAAGGGAGCCGATAAGGATGCTGGGGAGGGACTCTTCATTGGGCATTGTAGTGATAGGATAAGGGGTAACGGGGTCAAACTTAAACAGGGGAAGTTTAGACTGGATAAAAGGAAGAAGTTTTTTAGTGTGAGGGTGGTGAGGCACTGGAATGGGTTTCCCAGGGAAGTTGTGAATGCTCCATTCCTGGTGGTGTTCAAGTCCATGTTGGACAGAGACTTTGGTGACATGGTTTAGTGTGAGATGTCCCTGCCCATGGTAGGGGGGTTGGAACTAGGTGATCTTAAGGTCCTTTCCAACCCTAACTATTCTATGATTCTATGACAAGAATAGGCCAAAAGAAAAACTTTTTTTTCAGAGTTCTGCCTCTGGCTTGAACTTAAACACTTGCCTAAGGCTGGAAAGTATCCTTTTTTAAAAATATAAGAAGGGTTTTCTGTTCTTTTAAAATGAGAGCAGCCTTTAATTGTTGTCATGTTACTCCTGCCTAGATTTTGTAATACAGCAAGTTACAATACTTGCCTAACAAATTAGGTTTGTGTTCAAAGCCTTCTTCTGCCTGAACAAATTTGTACGTATCTGTTGAGCTATAGCTGAGATTTGTAGCAACCTTTTCTGCAAAATCTATATCACAGTGCAGCTGAGGATACAAAAGTCCTGAACACTAAAAAAAAAGCAGTAATAAGGAGAATGACCTTTGCATGCTGATGAGCACATACTTCTGGATTTTCTCTCATTAGTCATGAATAAAAAAAAATTGGTCTTGAATAAAAAATACTGAAGCATTCTAAAACAAAGACATAAAATTAAGACTTTTGCTTCCTGAAGTGCAATTCCAACAAGAGTACCTTTATTGCCATGCTGTACAATCAGGCTATTTATTTACATTCTTACAGAAAAGTAATTATGGTTTAGACAGGGAGGATTTGAATGTCTGAGAGCACACCAAGCAGTGTAAGGTTATTTTATAATGCTGTAAAATATGCTGAGTTTTAGTCTATGCTTTTAGTGTGGACAACTGATCTGTGTCTAAATGAACCTTGGTGATAATAAAAAACAGAATTGCTAACAGTAAGTACCTAGGATGGATGTGCGTAGTTCGTGATTTTCTTTGTTTCTTATTTATAGAGAAAGCATAGCAGAAATTTATGTCTTTTTACCTTTTTTGTCTTAGTGCACTGTCAGAGAAGAGTCAAAATCTAAGGCTGTTATGATAGTTTTTCTGTTTGTTTTCTCCTTCATCTAAAATGGAAATAATTGCAGACAGATGTGATAATAAAGATAAGTTTTATATGGTCAGATGAAATTGATTTATACTAGTTTGAACTTTTTGGTATCATTATATGTCATGTTTTGTACAGTAAAATAGAACACCACCCTGGTATAACACTGACATTAGGAGTGATTGTACAGGAGCTAGGAATTTCTCAGTAAAGTCTGTTTAATTAGCTTGGGGAAAAATATAAAAAAAAAGTGGTGGTTATTTTGTTTGTTGTTTTTTTTCTTTTTCTTAGTGTAGCCATTCCTCTGGTTCTCTGTGTAAGACCATGGCACCATAAGGTGATGCCATACATCCTGAGAGATCAGTTACAGGCATACTACACATAGCTACAATGTCTACATGTGTAATTGAAAACTCTTTCCCAGTGGTGTGTTTGCAATTTATGACTGAGACAATAGCACAAAAAAAAGCAAAAAAAAAAAAAAGCAAAAAAAAACCAACCTTCCCCCAACAAAAAAAAAAAAATTTGAAAGTCAGGTGGACATTCAGAAATACTTATGTGGATCCAAGATCTACATTTCCAAGTCTGCAAAAAATTCCACATGATTACACCATCTTCTGTATTCTTGGCTAGACACCTGAATGGCGAAACCATTTACCCTTGATTTCAAAATCACTAGGAATACTATCAGTGTGACAATCATCACACATGAAGAAATTATCTATTTTCTTCTGCTAAATATTAGATAAACTGGTTGAAGTTTCTTTGATGATTATGGCCCATACATGTATTTTAATACTTTGGAAACAGTCGGAATGAAATTAGCTGCAATCCACAGATTTCTTGTCTGTTTGAAGCAGCTAGACTTAGCTATTTGTACAGTTTTCAAGGTTAGGAAGAACATAGTGTGTCAGCTGGACCTAAACCAAAATGTCAACAATGAAAGGTTTTTATGTAAAAAACAAAACAACCCAAAACCAAACAAAAAGCAAACTACTATATGGCTAAGAAAAAAAAAAAAAAAAACTTAAGGGCATGTTAGCAAAGTTCCAAAATTTTTAATTAAGCATTCTTATTACTATGAATTTTATCACATACAAACTAGGTGAATCAAGTCAAGACACTCAGATACAACACCTTTATTTCTTTCACTTAGGAACTGATAGATTGGTATTGTTAAATTATGTTAATGTTTTAATGTTATGCTGCGTTATACATAATTTATAAGTCTAGTGCCAAAATGCATGAGTGCCGTTCTCTTGATTAGATATTTTAAGAGCCGAGAAATCTGCAAACTCTCTGGCTGACGTTATTTTATTTAGCAAACGTGTTAATGGAATGTTGTTTTAGCATATTCACAATGAGTGTGTTTTAGAAGAATGATAGATATATCAATAAGTTTTGTCATGAAAAGTGTACGTAGATAATCCATGACAGTACTAATTACTTCAATGTATCATATTAACAAAACTAAGGTAGGAATAGATTATTATAGACTACTACACCTGATTAAGATGTCTTGTAGTTGTTACTGTAGAATATGTAAAATACTCTGTTCTACACATTTAAAGATAACAGAGTAACTGTGTTAAAATTAACAGAATAAAGTGTGAAGTGTCACTTATTCTGAATTTTAATGCTGAAGCAGTGTTATTTTTTGTTCAGTAAAGTCCTTCATAAGCGTTTCAAGTACTGACAATTTTTTAGGGATTTTGAATTTCATTTGAGGTGAAAGACCCTACTATAATGCTGCAGAAGCAACTGGGGAGGTTTGGCAGTAAAAATAACATCAGAAGACAGTTTTAAAAGACTTGGTTGCTCTAAACTGGTGACATAATTCAGAATGGACAACTATGGTTTGAAGAAAACTATTGTTTGAAGAAAACTCCTTGTATCTTATTGTATCCAAATGCTTTAATGAATAATTACACTATATATTCCTTCTGGTATAACTATCATGGTCCATCTTAAATCAATACAGGGGTTTTGACACCCTATTCCCACTGAAAACCCACTAGCTTCATGATTCCAAAAATTGGAAATGTCTAGCCTAAATTTGTTCACAACTAGCCCATACTAATATGTTCCAACACCACCAGTTAAGATATGTTCTCAACTTTTTATCTTTCTGGCCACTCTTCTTCTATTCTTTTTTTCTGTCCACTCTTTAGTGTCTTTGTACAGTTATATTCACCTTTCTGAATATAAATGTGCCAAAAAAAACCCATATAAATTTCTAGAAGAAACATTGACAGTGGCTCATGAACTGAAAATAATACTCTCTCTGTTTCCTAAGAAAATTTTCCCTGAAACATTCTAAGACAAAGTCTGCCTTTTCATTACCTTATGACCAATATTAATAACCCTGTGCTGACTCTTCTGATGTCATCCCTTTATTATCATTTCTGATATGACAGAAACTGTTTGGGAGTCCATTAGTTTCTAAACCTGTGAACTTGTATTTTGAACTATGAGGTTGTACTCAATTCTTACTAACATAGGTCAATGTTCTTCCTGCTCTTCTTGTTTTATACCATCTGAAATCCATTTTCTTCCTAACAAAACAGGAAGGAAAAACCACAGAGCTGCAGTTAATGAAATACTGTAAAAGATCAAGGTGCGTGTAATCAGAATAATACATGTAGTCTGAATTACACTTGAAAACTATGCTTTAAATTGTTAATACAAATAAATGGGATCAAATTATGAGCCAATCAATAAATTTTCACACAAATTGACTTTTTTTTTTTCTCAAAGAGAGTGACAGCTTAAGGGTTTTGTTGTTTACATCTGTATCCATTTGTTCTTATTTTGTGGTGCTCCTCTTGTATACATCATTTGTTTTCATACTTTTAAAGACTTAATAAGTAAGTCTTTATTTGTCTTTTAAACCATCAGATAGTACCTAAATCTTTATCAAGCCATACAGAACTATTTAAGGGACTAGGAACTGAAGTATCATTTTACTAAATTTTTCATTGACTTTAGATATGACATATGCCAGATATGTAAATCAATATGGTTTGAAGAAACAAGGGAGATGTGATGTGATATTTGGTGAGATTGTGGTTGTGAAAAATTTATACCTAAGAGAAATTATACTATTAATATCAGCATAAGGTATTTTGGGAAATGAGTATATAACTACTTCAAACTCCTACTTTTCTATGAACTACAAGTTACCTGACAGTTTTGGACAACAAGAAGGCTGAGAGATTTTTTTTGCATCTTTCTTAGGTTTGCTTTTACTGAGAAAGTCACACTGGATTCATTTTCATAAGAACATTCTCGATCAAGATTTTCTGAACTCTAATCCCTCTAAGGAGAATTTGTCTACAAGTACCATTGTTGAGATATAGATAGACAAGTATTTTTAATTATTTGGTTCTTCATTTAGATTTATATGCATCTAACATGTGAATTATTCCATTAATCTCAGATAATCATAGGTTAAAGTATATTCAAAAATCAAAACATATTTGTGTTTAGTACATTCAATCTGTTTGGAGAAGAACTTCTAAGTGGAAGAATGGTACATAGCTCTCCATCCCCTTCTTCAGGAATGAGTTTGTTTTCCAAAATGTCACCAAGGTATTTCAAACATATGAGAGTGAGTTGAACATATCACCTTCAGAAGTCCAGAACGGAGTACCATAAGCAAGAGTGTTTCTGGAGTCCATTTCTTTCACTGGAAAGGTGAGACTACACATGTGGCAGTTTGTCATCACAGGGGAATGAGGGAGGTAATTTACTAATTCATGTTGATAATTCAAGGAGAAAATATGGTCATTAACTATAACAAAAATATGTAGAAAGGAGAATCTGTAATGCCTTACACGAACAGATAAGAAGTGAAGGGGTGGATTCTTGCTCAAAGTTCAGGGATATAATGGGTGGGTACATTTTTTCCATGTAAATTGATGAGAGGGAGTTATTTTCTTCAGCTTCCTGTTACACCAGTTGTCCTCTCACTGTCTGCAGTGGGTAGGATATAGAATTCTCTTTATTCTTTCAACGAATCAAAGAAAGAATAAAAAAATCTATCAAACTATCAGATAGCTTGGCTATCATTTTAGCTTTCTTAATCACAGAAAAGGGAACAACCAAGTTGTTCTGGGCTTTTCCTGCACTTTGATCACTTACAGTCAGGAATTACAGAGATGAAGAATGCAATAAAACATTTTTCTTGTGTCTCCCATTTTTTTTTTTTCTGGATGAAATGGTTACTGTATTGAGCTTGATTTTCTTGGAAAAAGGAAGTTAAGAGATATTCTGAAAAATCTGTGGTTTCCATTAAGGGCAAAGTAAAGGGGAAAGAATTAAGTTCTCACCAAATCTGTTTGTTTTTTTTGGCCCTATGTAGTGGAGTGAGAGTCCTTCAATTTGATCTTTGACAGAAGTGAAATTAGGGAAGAATACCCTTTGTCTTATATCAGTTTGTGATTTCCATTTTCCTTATTAGTAAAAGAAAGAAAAGTTTAATAATGAACAAAAAATACCTATTATACGTGAATACATGCAGAAGCATACACTATCCTTTCCCCAACTTTGAGAAACGCTGAGCAGTGGAAAACCAATCCAAATAACATTTAATTCTTTCAAGTTTGTGTATGCCCAACATAAGGTAGATCTGCTACAGAATATAACCTCTCCCAATCTTGGTTTGTTACAAAGCATCATGGAGAGAGATCAATAATAATTTCATTGCAGTAATTTGTCACCTAATATAGTCAACAGAAGAAAAAAGTGGCAAACCTGAATCAACAATTCCACCTTCCAAAACTTTAGCTTCTATTGCTATTGTTTCTGGCAACAAGCAACCTTTGAAACAGATGAAAGAGAACAGAGAAGTTCTTAAAAAAAAAAAAATGCTACTCCTCAGCCAACCCCCAATAAAAGACAAAGTTTCTATATTTTAATAAAACACAAACTGCTACTGGCTCAGGAAGATAAATTGCTTTGCATATTTGTACTTAGATAATACTTGCATAGAACATGTTGATGTACTTAGAAAAAAAAAATGAACATAAGTCATAGAACCATAGAATCATAAAATCATAAAATAGTTAGGGCTGGAAAGATCATCTAGTTCCACCCCTCCTGCCATTGGCAAGAAGACCTAACACTAAAACATGTCACACAAGGCTCTGTCCAACCTGGCTTTGAACACTGCCACAGATGGAGCATTCACAACCTCCCTGGGCAACCCATTCCAGTGCCTCACCACCCTCACAGAAAAGAACTTCTTCCTTATATCCAGTCTAAACTTCCCTTGTTTAACTTTTAACCCGTTACCCCTTATCCTATCACTACAGTCCCTAATGAAGAGTCCCTCCTTTATCAGCCCCCTTCAGATCCTGGAAGGGGATCTCCACGCAGCCTTCTCTTCTCCAGGCTGAACAACCCCAGCTTTCTCAGCCTGTCTTCATATGGGAAGTGCATGTCATGGACATATTAAGAAATGTAAGCATTTAGATAACTTTTTTTTAAGACTTCAAAGCTTGCAGAAAATACTTTTCCAGTATTTAAAGGGTGGTTACAAAGCAGAAGAACACTACTTTTTTACTGGAAGTCACATGGAAAAGATGAGGAGTCATGGGCACAAGTTATTCCCAGGGAGATTCTGACTGGATACAAGAAGAAAATTTGCCACAATGAGAGCAATCACCCATTGGAATAATCTACCCAGGGGAATGGTGCATCCCCCAACACTGGACATTTCTAAGATTCAGCTGGACAGCGTGCTGGAACATCAAGTCTAGGTCATGCTTTGCCTAGAAAGGTTACATCAGATGAGCCTTGAGGTCTCTTCCAACCTGGTGTTTTATGAATCTATGATTCTATGAAAAATTGCAAGTGAAAGGAATTTACTCGATACAACTTTAATTGAAAAAAAAAAAAAGGAGGCACCAAACCCCCACAACTTTTCTGTTTAACCATTTGCTGTTCTTATTACTTCTTGTAAATGGATTTGTAAAATAGGCTGTACTATCTCCCACTTCAACAGATACATCTAGTTTCCTGCCAGGAGGTTCAGCTGAGAAGTAATAATGCCCTAACCTAATACATACAGACATATAATGGTGTAAATCTCTTTTAAAATAATGCATGCATTGAGTGGTAATCCTCATCTTTTTCCACTCAGTGACTTTCTTTTGTTTAATTTAATCAAAAAGAGCAACCAAACAAAACTCCCCCCCCAAAAAAAAATAACCAATCCAAACCAAAACCAAAAAAAAAAAAAGAAACCAAAAAACCAACCCTCCAAAACATACTAAACAGAAAATGACCAGTAGCAAAGGATTCATTAATTCAAGCATGTTTGGAATAGATGTATAAATCTAGCATGATTCTGCATGATGCATAGGACTAATTTATTTAATTTAGCATTCTATTCTAAACAGTTTGTTGGTTAGATATTTAGAAGACTTTTATATGTAGATAATGAATAATGTTTTTCTGTATAATAATAATGTAGAATGAAAGGTGTATTTGTAAGTATATCACTGTTATCTCTCTAAAGAATTACTGAAGTTTATCTATACAGGATAAGCATAAAATACTCCTCTATTTTGTCAAATAACATAATTAATTTTGTCTTCAAAATTTTATTATTTTTTTTAACAGATTACTTTTGTTGTCAAAAGTAATCTTTCTGCCTCCAGCTATTTCATACTAGTCAGAGAAGTTGTAGGGTAAATTATACACACCGGACAACTTTACAGTGATAAAGCATATGATGATGCTCCACAGAGTGAGATAAGTGGAATGCATTGGGCTGAAGTTTCAGCTTACTCAGAGTAGTCAATTGTATATGCTGACCTTTGCCCAACACCTTTCACCAGTCACATCTGTGCTTTCACAGGAGTGAATTTAGGTTTTTAAGCTAACACCACTTTTGAACTTAAGTGTCATTCCTTTACCTATTATGCTAACTACATTTGCCTTTTCTTGTCAGTGTTCTCTTAACAATCCTCCAGTGTGCCCTTTGAAGGGCTGATTTCCATCACTAAGCTTCCACACTGAACTGGGAACTGCTACAGCTGCTGTCATTCAGCAAGAACAAATTTTAGACAGGACCCAGAAGACCTTCTCTAGACCAAACATTCCATCTTTAAAGGCCTTAAATGAACTAAGCAGCCCTTTCTGGGCCTCTATCTTTTTTGCTTTATGAGGCATCTCATTTTCAAGATACATATTGATATAAAAATGTAAAACCATGAAATGAAATTTGGTGGGGAAGAATTTATGAGGCACTAGTGAGACTGATCTTCCATGTTAATAAACAGCAATTTTAAAAGTCCCCCAGGGAATCAGTCACTACTGGAAACATTTTAATTTACAGGCAGTAAATCACTAGAGCCAAAAAGTTGCTGGCATGGACAAAGAGTGTCAGCAGACTCTTTTCTGTGGTTCCCATTCTTCTTTCTTAGAGGGTTATCATTGCTCACTGTCATCTATCCATCTTTTTGGAGTGGCATAGGACAAAGTGGTTTTTTTTTGTTGTTTGTTTGTTTTTTTTTTGTGGTAATTATAATACTCTCCTTACTATTTATTCAGCACCAAAGAATTACCAAAGACATCCACGACTGTTCTTGACACATCTTCCCCAACAGTGCTTATAAGGCTATCCATATTCTATTCAATTGACATCCAGTGGAGTCTGTATCTGTGTAAAGTACAACCACTTTTCTAATACAGAACCAGGTTAGTTTACTGGACAGCAACAGGTTGGATGGGGTTTTGAGCAACCTGATCTAGTAAAAGGTGTCATTACCCATTGAAGTGGGGTTGGAACTAGGTGATCTTTAAGGTCACTTCCAACCCAAACCAGTCTATGATTCTAAAACTGTAGCTGGGTGTGTTATCAGAATGATACAATATACTTAGCATACTGTTGTTAGTTACAACTATTTGGTATGTAACTAATTATTCCACCTGAGTTCAAGGCAAGCTTTTAATTGTATCCCGTTTTTTTTTACATGTAATAGACCTCTGCTTTGGCTACAAGTAACCAGAAAGATATGCCTTCCTCAGTCACAGACACAGTCACAGTCACAGTCTGATTAATAAACACAGTTAGGAAGTGTGCCTGGAGAGGAAAAAACCCAAAGAATATTGCTTATAGCACAGATTCTTCTTAATGTTAGAAGGGGAGGGAGAGATATTATAAATAACTTTGGAAGCACATTCTTAATAAGAGAGGGCAGGCTTACAAACTTCTTTAGTCTCCAAAAGGTTTTTCTTTCATTTGCCTACAGGAGTAAAAGAAAACATGGCTTATAAATAAACGCACTTTAAAGTGATTGATTGAAGTTGCTGGAGAGAATCTGATTTTAAAAGCACTCTTCTCACATTAACTCTCAGAGGATCAAAGGGCAAACTAATCCTTGTTACATACTTAGAGCCACGCTTTCTTTCTAGTTTAAATCACTTGAAACAAATTGATAACTACATTTCCACAATAAAATTTCCAAAACATTTTCAAAACAAGCAACAAATCCTGTCAACACAGAAAGCAGCCATTCTTTAGAGATGGATATTTTTAATAGTAAGTTTGCTTGCAAAGGATTTACATTGTACAGTTCAGCACCAGGCAAGGGCAAAATGTGCTCCAGCCCAGTCTACTCCACCTACACAATGTATCATTGATATTGCTGCTATAGCAGTGCTGAAGTTTGCAAATGTGACTGCCATGGCTTGGCAGCTAATATTCCTTTGTTTTCTTTTTCCAAAAGATAAGCTGGCCAAAAGGAACACATTAAGAACAACCAATCAGCAAGAAATGGCATTTAAAAATCCTCAGCCTATATTCAGACACCTAAATAAACAATTCAGGCTTGGAATGTGTTGAGTGTCTGTGCATTTCAGATGACTGCTGACCAACAGCATTTTCAAAGACAAATATACAGTTCCATTCTGAAAGACTGGCCTTTTTTTTTTTTAATATTCTTTCTAATTTTATTATCTCTTTTAAAACACTAAACATAGAATAGTTAGGATTGGAAAGGACCTCAAGATCATCTAGTTTCAACCCCCCTGCCATGGGCAGGGACACCTCACAATAAACCATATCACCCAAGGCTTTATCCAACCTGGCCTTGAACACTGCCAGGGATGGAGCATTCACTACCTCCCTGAGCAACTCATTCCAGTGCCTCACCACCCTCACACTAAAGAACTTCTTCCTTATATCCAGTCTAAACCTCTGCTGTTTAAGTTTCAACCCGTTACCTCTTGTCCTATCTCTACAGTCCCTAATGAAGAGTCCCTCACCAGCATCCCTGTAGGCCCCCTTCGGATACTGGAAGGCTGCTATGAGATCTCCAAGGAGCCTTCTCTTCTCCAGGCTGAACAGCCCCAACTTTCTCAGCCTGTCTTCATATGGGAGGTGCTGCAGTCCCCTGATCATCCTCGTGGCCCTCCTCTGGACTTGTCCTAACAGTTCCATGTCCTTTCTATGTTAAGGACACCAGAACTGCACACAATACTCCAAGTGAGGTCTCACGAGAGCGGAGTAGAGGGGCAGGATCCCCTCCTTCGACCTGCTGGTCATGCTCCTTTTGATGCAGCCCAGGCTACGGTTGGTTTTCTGGGCTGTGAGTTCACACTACCGGCTCATGCTCATTTTCTCATTGACTAACACCCCCAAGTCCTTCTCCGCAGGACTACCATGAATTTCCTTTTTGCCCAACCTGTAGCTGTGTCTGGGATTGCTCCCACCCAGGTGTAGGACCTTGCACTGGCATGGTTAAACTTCATGAGGTTGGCATCAGCCCACCTCACAAGCGTGTCAAGGTCCCTCTGGATGGCATTCCTTCCCTCCAGCGTATCAACTGAACCACACAGCTTGGTGTCATCAGCAAACTTGTTGAGGGCACACTCAATTCCATTGTCCATGTCAGTGACAAAGATATTAAACAAGACCGGTTCCAACACTGATCCCTGAGGGACACCACTTGTTACTTATCTCCAGCCGGACATTGAACCGTTGACCACAACTCTTTGAGTGAGACCATCCAGCCAGTTCTTTATCCACCGAGTGGTCCACCTATCAAATTGATGACACTCCAGTTTAGAGACAAGGATGTCATGTGGGACAGTGTTGAACGCTTTGCACAAGTCCAGGTAGATGACGTCAACTGCTCCACCCCGTCCATCAGTTCTGTAGTCCCGTCATAGAAGGCCACCAAATTGGTCAGGCAGGATTTCCCCCTAGTAAAGCCATGCTGGCTGTCACCAAGCACCTTTCTCTTTTTCATGTGCCCTAGCATGCCTTCCAAGAGAATCTGCTCCCAGATTTTGCCAGGCACAGAGGTGAGACTGACTGGTCTGTAATTCCCCGGGTCATCCATTTTCCCCTTCTTGAAAATGCGGGTTATATTTCCCTTTTTCCAGTCATCAGGAACTTCACCTGGCTGCCATGATTTTTCAAATATGATGGCCAGTGGCTTTGGAACTTCATTTGCCAGCTCCTTCAGGACCCGTGGATGGATTTCATCAGGTCCCATGGACTTGTGTACATTCAGGTTCTTAAGATGGTTACAAATCAGATCCTCTCCTACAGTGGGCCCAAGGTCTAGGTTTTCACAGTCCCTGCGTCTGCCTTCCAAGACTCAGGTGCTGCGATCAGAGCCTTTGCCAGTGAAGACCGTGGCAAAGAAGCCATTCAGAACCTCAGCCTTCTCCAAGTCCTGTGTAGCCAGTTCTCCGGAAAGTTTCCAGAGGGGGTTTATATTGTCCTTAGTCTGTTTTTTAGCCGCTACATACCTATAAAACCCCTTCCTATTATCCTTAACATCCCTTGCCAAGTTTATCTCCAATTGTGCCTTAGCTTTCCTAATTTGGTCCCTAACTACCTGGACAACATCCCTGTATTCATCCCAGGCCACCTGTCCTTGTTTCCACCTTTTATAAGCCTCTTTTTTTCCTGTGATTTTTTTCTCAGCAGCTCCTTATCCATCCAAGGAGGTCTCCTGGCCCTCCTTCTGAACTTCCTTCTAGTCGGGATGCAACACTCCTGACCTTGTAGCAGGTGACCCTTGAATATTAACCAAGAGTCTTGGCCCCCCTTGCCCTCTAGGGCTATATCCCATGGAACTTTGCTAAGCAGGTTCCTGAAGAGGCCAAAGTCTGCTCTCTTGAAGTCCAGGGCAGTGAGCTTGCTGCACGCTCTTCTCACTGTCTTGAGGACCTCGAATTCGACCATCTCGTGATCACTGCATCCAAGACTTCCCTGGAGAGTCACATTTCCAACGAGCCCTTCCCTGTTGGTGCGCACGAGGTCAAGCAGGGCACCTCTCCTCGTCGGCTCCTTTATTGCTCGCAGAAGGAAGTTGTCTTCCACACAATCGAGAAACCTCCTGGACTGCTTGTGCCGGGCTGTACCGTCTCCCCAACAGATGTCAGGGTGGTTGAAGTCCCCCATGAGAACAAGGGCCTGTGAGCGTGAGGCTTTTCCTATTTGTCTGTAGAGTTCTTCATCCACAGGTTCCTCTTGATTAGGCGGTCTGTAACATATCCCCACAGTAATGTGTCCCATCACCGATTTCCCCTTAACCCTGACCCACAAACTTTCTGTTAACTGATCAACTGTCCCCAGACAGAGTTCCATACTCTCCAGCCTATCCCTAACATAAAGGGCAATACCCCCTCCCCTCCTACCGAGCCTGTCTTTTCTAAAAAGCCTATAACCTTCCATTCCAACACTTCAGTGAAAGGAGCTTTCGGTGATGCCTATTATATCATAGCCCCATAGCTGTGCCCACATCTCTAATTCATCTTGTTTATTCCCCATGCTACAAGCATTTGTATAGAGGCATCTGATCCGAGCTCCAAATGAAGCCGGCTCAGTGGCTGGAGCGGCTAGAATATTACTACATTGCTCAGAGTATTTATGATAGGTGCTGACAACTGACTGGGTGTGTTGGGATGGAATGATGCTCCCCTCCCCCAACACAACTAGTTTAAAGCACCCTTGACAAGTCTGGCAAGCCTCCCAGCAAAGCCACTCTTCCCTTTCTTTATCAGAGCAGTTCCACCAGCCCCCAGTAGGCCTGGCCTACAAATGTGGGCCCCATGTCCGAGACACCCAAACCCTTGACTATGACACTACCCTTTTAACCAAAATGTTGTGTGTCATTTATGCCAATACACTTATTATAGAACCTCTTTCATTACAGGGGTGCTTTAAACTAGTAAACTGGAACCCTAGTTTTAAAATGAATTGCTATAATGTTGATTAAAATTAACCAATTCATGTGCTAGTAGCATTAATTCTTCTAAGGGAATGCAATGTTTTCAATAAAAAAAAAAAATAAATATCAGTTGTGCAGCAGAGCTCTTTAATGCTATGAAAAGTTATACTAGATATGTATATTCATACGAATGGGGTTTTGAGCAACCTGGTCTAGTGGAAGGCATCTTTGACCATGGCAGGTTGGGTCAGAGCTAGATGATCTTCAAGGTCCCTTCCAACTCAAACCATTCTATGTTTCTACTATTTTCTCTTTTTAGTCACTGAACATATTAGTCAGGAATATCATTTACAGGGGTCTAGATCTCCTTCCTAGATAGGAATTTAAAATGAGAATTACCTGGAAATTAGCCACTCTAATTTCAGATATGCATAAAGCCACCACACTTAAAATACTTTTCCTCTCCCTCCTGACACTTTTTCACTATGAAAATCTAGAACTACAGCTTCTAGTTAATTCTTGCTGATACATTCTAGACTTCTGGTTGGTGCACAAGTCTGAAAGTGAGAGCAATGGAGTAATGACGCTGATCTTGGACTGGATATTTGTGGACATGTATTTCAGTACTAGCAAACATAACTGCCATTGTAAGAGAAAAGAGGAGAACAAATGAAAAGATGATTACTTTCACCCAAGAATAATCTGTCCTTTAGGCTGACTGCCCTGAAGACAGAACTACAAATGCAATCCCAAAGGAAAGGAAAAACATAATTTTCCCACTAAGGTAGCAGTGCTCTGAGCTATGGGGTGGCTTTAATGTCATGTAGCATTTAGCTTGGGGACATTCCATGATCACTATGACAGTTGACTGAGCTTCTCTTTGAAGTCTCCATGAACTGTACAGGCTGCCAAGCAGTGATAAATTTCAGGACTTGATAAAGTGATCAACATTCGTGACGTGCTCTGAGTTTTGCTGAAGAAAAAATGTGCAGAAGTCTAAAATGATCTGTTCTCCATCTCTAAGTGTCCTAGGAATATGATTAATACTAGTGCAGTCATAACTGTTGGCAAAATAACTTTCTTATTTCCTATTTCTTAGTCCTACCAGTTTTACATGACTAAAATTCATGGATTAAAAAAAAACCAACAAAACAAAGCCAAACAACACCTCCAAACTTCCATGAGGATGGTTTAATCAACAAGTTAAGTGAAGAAGAAAAATGATGCTAAGGGAATTTTTTCGCACAGATACTATAATAGATGGTGGTTTGCATTTTTATAAACATAGCTGTAGGTATGTTTTTACTAGGTTTGGGAGACAGATGTTGAGTTTATTGGAAAGTGTCATTTTTAATTAATTTTTAATGTTGTATGCAAAGTTTTTTGTTTTACATAAGCTTTGCTACTTTAGTGCACACAAAACTGAACTGTAATAAATTTTTCAATTATTTGCCTTATAATTGTATATTAGCTCATGAAACCTAATTAGCTCATGAAACCTAATTAGCCTATTCCTAGTTTATTTTATCAAAACTAAAAACTTCTCTATTTTCCTTGCTATGTTATTTGAGAAAATTTCAATCAACTCTAGCATACTTTCTTATGGTAAAAAATGAAAACCTGTAATTTACCAAAGCTGTGTATCAGAATTCTGGAAACAATTTTGTAGTCCAAAGAAGTTTTGTCAAATCAACATTTCTTCTATTTCTTCTATTCTTTTTGGTGTGGATGGACAGCTTTTTCACTTTCCATAAAAGCAAGAAGCAAGTTAATATTCAAAGTAGAAGGGAAATCATCAAAAGGTTTGAAGTGTAAAACTAGCCTGCCAAACTATCTCAAAAATATATAGAAATGTTTCTAGCATAGAAATTAAAAATATTTTCTCTGTAAGAAGCTCTTTTCAAACAGTCATCCATGCTTTGTGCTGCCATTTCATCTATGTATAAAACACCTGTAAACACAAATGAAGGACCTCCTCATCTATAATTGTCTAACAATAGTACACCTAGCAAGCTAACGGCATCTTTCTCCAGAGCCAGAACTTCATTTAATTTTACAGAAAAGGAAGATATAAAATGGATGACAAATCTGGATCTCAATGTTTAATATTATTTCCCCAGTCATTACATAAAAGAAAACCAGGATATCTTATTTGATACCTATGTTCTTTGCATGTAACTTTTGTTATATCACTATCTCATTGAACAGCAGTTCTCAGGCAACTGGTTAGTCAATGGTCCTGTTCAACACAAAATATTAAAAATGTCAGAAATATCATAAACATGACAGAGTTAGAGTATTCTGAAGATCATATAATACATTCTGTTTTACTGATCTCTTGCAATGACTTCAGACATATTTGAATAAAGATCAATAGAGTAGAGCAATCTCATACTTCACACGAATACCACATATCTAAGCTAAGGAATAGCTCCAAAAAGAGTGTATGAAGGCACCTAAATGCAATTTTATCTCTTTTTTAGTTTAGACATATTTTGAATTCTTTAGGAAGACTTAAAATATGGACATGTGAAATAAATGTTGCCTCTTTTTAACACTAGGAATATTTTGGCAGTATATTTGCTTCCACTTCTACCTAGTGGAAAAAAACAAACAAATCAATAGATCAAAAAAAAAAAGGAAATCAGTTATTTCATTACCTTCTGATTTGCTTTTCTCCCCTCACATCAACATAATCTCTGATTAAATGGAGAATGAGTGCTTAAAACATAATCTATTCAAGTATGACTTCATATATATCTCTTCTCTATAATGCTATCCTTTATCACTTGTCTTGATGCATGAAAAAGTTATGAAATAATTAATTTTAATGTCAAATGAATCTAAGATCACAAACTGCTGGCATTGCTATTATTGTTCCTGATATGTCGGGGGATACCCAATCCATAATATTGCATTACAGTTTCTCAAATAACATGTCAGTTTCTGTTTGTTTCCATCAAGCTGGACCTCAAATCAGTTAACTCAGAAAACATCTCTATTCTCCTCCAAAAATAATTACATTTTTCAGTACATTACTGGGAGACATGAAGCCATTTGAGATGACATATCAAGCCAAAAACAGAAATGAGAGGTTATGGGAGATATATAGCAAGGACATTTTTTTTTAATAAGCTGCTTTCTTTACTCCAGTAATGCTGCTGGTTATCAGGTGAATTGATTAAATCACAACATAATTAAGAATGATAAAGACTGAACATCACTTAACTAGTTAGGAACTTAAAACTAGAATTGTATACTTCATTTGTTCAGAGAATCATGAAATAGCTCACTGATTTGAATATTTGCTAATCTTTAATTCACTTATGACTAGAAACTGAATATTTGCCTCTTTTCAGTGTAATTTTCTTCCTAGGACGTATAAAATGGTAAAAACTTTTGTGAGGCAACTTTGTGTCTTTGTAGGTGCTGAATCTATCTGTTAATTAATCTTGAGAAGTGTAAGTGATGAAAGACCTTTTTTCACCTTATCATTTGTTAGCCAGTATCCCTAAAACCACTCTTCTCCACAAAGTGAGTAATTTTAAGAAATGTTATGTAAGAAACTAGAATCAAGCTGGATCAAATTATGTGTACTTTACTGAAAACACTTCATTGCAGGTATATTTTAAGATTTTTTTTGTTTGTTTTTAAGGTTTGAAAAAAGAAGAAGAAGAAAAGCATCAAGAATTTGTAGCACTCTATGTGTACGAGGTGTTTATATTAAATAACTTTCACAGCATTTTATATTTCTTCCAGAGGTCTGGAGTCAAGTCTGTAACAAAAATCTTTCTGTTCATGTTTTCATAGTCTGAATTACATGCCAAGGCGCAAGTCTTAGAAGAGTTCATCTCATAAAGCCTTACTGTAACTGCAGTGATTTAGCAGGAGCACTGAAGATACCAAAATTATGTGTAACCTCAAGTCTTATGATAATCTGGGGTATTAAAAAAGGAGTGTGTTGCATCTGTTTCACAAGTTTTAATGATTTGGAAAGCATCATTCATAAGATTACTGCAGTTTCATAATTTTTCTGTATAGTTTTTAAAATACCCTAGCTTCATCTGCAAGTCAGAATAAGTCATAGAGTAATATAGCAAAATAATAAAAAACAAACTTTTTGAAACCTACATCATTCCCAAACTGGCACATGTGTTAATAATACCAGCTCACCATACAGACACTGAAAATTCAAAATTAATATTTTTTACCACTGGCAACATCACTTCCTTCTCACTTATAAATCTTTTTAAAAACATGTTAGAATTCATTTGCAGCTGGAAGCAAAACAGGATACATTATGACATATATAAAACCACTTGGCAATTAAGTTTAGGAAATTAACCTCTACCCTTTAAATCAAAAAATATGTATTTCTTATTAAAAAAAAAGAGACACTGAATGTTATCTATTATTTCATCATAACTGAAGTAGGATTTTTAACCTGTAAATGTTGAATTTGCTCATTCTTTGTATTTCCTCCCTCAGCCACCATAAACTCATATACACAAAGACATACACACACTTTATAAAACCCATTCTGCTGAAAAAGCTTTGAAAAGAGATGATTCTTCCATTTTTCAAAATAAGTCTTAAACATAGATATCTTGTAAACTTCAGACAGAGGAAGTACGAATTTCATAATGACACAGTACTCTAGCTTCTTCTTCCCATACCCACTTTCATATTCACTCTTCCATATTTAAATATAAAGTTGGCTTTGACATTTACCAAAGACAAAAAGTGAGATAAAATAATAAGTAAGACAGGATTTGGGGCTTTCTTAAATGAGGAATGCATCTCTGGCATGGGTACACAAGTCACACACTGAGTCATAACACAACTCATTACTGAGGTATAATGCATTACAGTAGGAAAAGAAACCTTTTAAAATACTGTCTTTTAGGGAAGCTCTCATAATTTTTTTCAGAGAAATGGCTAATGTGGGTGTGGAACAAGCACTTAGGACTGTTAAATAAGAAATCGAGAGGTATATTTTCCTCTGAGAGCTAAAGTAAAAGACTTCATAGAAAAAAAGCAGGTCAAGCAGTGGTTAATGTGTAAGTTCCCCACATGGTAGTGTGAAAAAAATGGATACTTCAGTGAGGGCAAGACAGATAAACGTTTTGAAGCATCAGATGGCAGGTGGACCAGTAATGGGTGAAGAGCTAGAAAGTGTTATGAGAGACAAGAAGTTTCTAATTATTTTGTGATATGTTTTAATTGAAATCAGACTTTAATTTGTTGTCACAACAGATTAACAGTGTCTGCACAAACAAATGTAATGAATTCAGGGTGTCTCAAAGCCAAAGGCTAAACCTGGATTTATTGTTGGCATGTGCTTTATTCATCCTTCTGGCTTGGGCAGAATTTGTTTCTTTTTTATTTTCATTTTTTTCCTTCCCAAAGCCAGTGATTTAAAGCAAACTAATGAGAAATAAATAAAATGAAGCAAGATTCAACTTAACCTGAGGATTTGTGTTTGTGTGGGTATTTCAAAGTAAGGCCATAAGCAGCTGCGTCTTATTCCATTTAATTTATATTTTTTTTCTGACTGAGCAAAAAGAAAAACTGTTCTCCACCATAACATTGATTTGGACCTAATCTAGAATAGCCTTTTTATTAATATTGTACTAAACCTCAGGAAATGATGCCATAGGCCACATATTAGTGCCAAAATACATATGAAGTCAGTTGATTCTATTTATTAAGACCATACAAGGCCTTTGACCTCTTTATAGTGCACAAACATTAGGCCAGCTGGCTTACAGACATTCTTTTATACTGAATCTGTACACTCATATCTGTTAGCGACTTTTCATTTCATCACAGCATAAGGAGTACTAGAACTGCAGCAGAGGTTTATATGGTTATATTTAGATTGCATGACTGGCCAGTAGAAGTACACACTGTGTCATTTTCATATGTTCGTTAGTGGTGGCTGATAACAACCATACTGCTTCTTTCAGGTGGATAAATCATATTAAACTAAGAACCTGGAAATTATCAGATTAGAAATTAGCTTTGAACTCCCACCTCACTATATAGCACAGAAATATTTAATTTGGCAGGAATTTATCACTGGAAAAAATCATCTAAATGAAAAATCATTTAAAAATGCATTTTTGAAATCTTGAATAGACACAGATCCCTTTCTGAGGTGCAAGTATGGGTTAGATGTGTTACTGATTTTCAGAGATTACCTGAATCTGTAATGAAAATGTGCAAAATGATTTTGTCTAGTAGACATAATCCACATTTTCTGAGCCGATCAGGCTTTGCAAACTGAAACAAACACAATACGCTTATTTCATGAATAACCTGTCTGTTCTCAACCTCAAGGTCTCAACAGAGACCAAATTCAAAACATTTTGACACCATTGATATTCCTTCACTAATTCACCAAGCCTACATGGGAAGGCACCGTGTTCTATTCTGGCGCTGTGCATATACTTCAATATTACATTTTGCTTTGTAGTGGACATAAATGGCAAAGTTTTGGTAGCAGGGCCCTGCTAGGGTGACCTGTGTGTGAGGAGGCAATGAACCACTCTATGCCAGACCCAGATGGTCTCATAAGGCTGTGAAACGTATCAAAATGTTTCACTGAATGTGAAAACTTCAACCAGGGAGAAGAGTTCATAGCGCCTCTACTCACACATACATAAGAAAGAGCAACAACTGTGGGAGGGGACAGGAGACAAAGCTGGAGCCACCACCTTGGAAGGAGACTCTCCATGATGGGGAGATACCTCCAAGGGAACTTTGGCCATGGGTAAGACATTTAGAGACAGGAACACTCCTAATGGACTGCAGCCTGTGGAGAAGCCATGCTGAGACAGAGACACTGCCAGGGCAACTGAAGGCTAACCATGCCTGAGCAGGGGGGTATTAAGGAGCAAAAATCTGCCAGAGTTACCTATGAATAAGCTTAGGCCTTCATGTGAATCACTAGAAAGAGCAACATGCAATTTTTTTTGAAACATTTCTCTTCCATTTATAGAATGAAAACAAAAAATAAAATAAAAAAAGAGCCAGTCAACAAGAATAAAAATGAATTCACACTTACTGAACGATAGGAGGATGCTAACTATCTATGCTATGATAAACAGTTGTCATATAGAGGCCTGAGTTCACAAATTCACAGAAAGGGGATTAGATGATGCATTTCATTGTTTACATATGCTGAGATTTTGGGATCCCTAATGGAATTCACAGTGTCCATTTAAATCTTCTTGAAACCTTTTCCACTGCTGCCTGCTTTAATCTCCTCTTGTCAAAGGAATGTTTAAACAGGGAACATCAAAGGTGATTTTCAACTTCAGTCAAAAAACAGAGGGTACTCAGCAGTTTTCAAAAAACAGGTACAGTACAGCTCTTGTTGCTAACAATGCCTGCTAGATTAAATTCCAAATGTGCACTCTGAATAAGTAGTTTACATAAGGCAGCATAGGTTTAGAACTTCAAGTTTTGCTTTAAGGTTGGCTTCTTTCTGAATAATAAAATGGGACTGTGCTGCTAGGAAGTTTTATTATTGTAATTAAAAATTTTAAATGTTTTTTTCCCTCATCTTTGTTACTGCTGTTCCACGTGGGGCAATGAAAAAAATTGTCTTATTCTTACAATGCCATTATAGGATTTAAATTCCTCTATTTATGTTAGTGAAAATCCATATAATTCAGTACAGTCACTTCTGATTTACAACAGCACAAAACCAAGAAAATTGAGCCTATGATTAACAGTGTCCTAGCTTTGACAAGGACTTTCTGTTCCAGAGTTACTTCCAGCAGTTTTCTTAAGGCAGACTGTTAGCAATGAATTACTCTAATATCAAAACAAACAAACAAAAAAAAACAGCTAGCAAAGTATCAAGAATCATTAAAGACATTCAATACAATCCTGAAAAATTACTTTGAAATTCACAATGGTTTTGCTTTCCATTACTAAATATCAGACTCTGAACTGAGTAATTTTTAAAAGTAAGTTTTTTCCAATGGAATTGAGGGTTTCATTCTAAACTAATGTTGTCTTCCTCAACCACCCTCCTCCAACAGGAGGAGCAAAATAAACTGTCTGTCAAGCAAGATGGGACCTTTTAGCCTGTAGGGAAACCAGTGATACTTAACTATGCATTAAGAGCATTGCAGGTAGATCTTAAAACACAAAATGAGTTAATGTCTTTATGACATAAAATTTTCTGTTGTTAACAAAATACTTCAATGAATAGCAGAAAATGTGTTCACTACAAAATTAAAATTCAAAATAATAATTCTGTAGTCATAATTAACAGATACTATATCTATTTTAAGACTTAGAAAGCTGCTTAAAGTCTGTGTGAACTGTGACTCAGGAGTTGTGATGTTCTGTGTTACCTCAGTGGAGCCTTCCAATTCTCAGCTTAATGAGAATCCTGTTTTATATACTTCAAAGATATGGTTTCTACCCTCAAACAGAAGTTTGAATTATAGTTTGCAAAATAATTTCAAGCAGTTTTTTTTCTTCATGTCCCTCTCTGCTTTTCTACCTTTCCTAAAGGATTCGTTGGGAGATTTAGAATTCCATCATAAAAAAAGCGTAAGGAAAATGTCACAGGAAATGGCAAGCAGAAAGTAATAACAGCATAAAAATGCATCTTCAATGATGAAGTAAGGGATTCCTGTCCACTTTTCAGCTCTTAGGCATTATTTGACATCCAGTTCATTTGACATCCAGTTCATTTGACATTGTATCACTGTGCAGTCTCTACTTGTGTTTCCCAAAATAGATATACCCTAGATTTAATAGAAATCAGTGCAAATGAATCTGGTCCTTCGTATGGAAAGCTGGGACACCAGGATTTCATGCTGTAGACATATTGAAAACCTTAGACATATCTCCTTTTTAACTTTATTATTACTAATTTCCTATGACTGACAATAAAGGTACTATTTACAGTGCTGGACTGCTTTTGGATCACGTAAAATTAATTCAGCATGAGGTGTAAAATTTTCCTGACAGCTACAAGAAAAAAATCACATTCTAAGATACATCATATCTCAGCAACTATATTTTTCTGGAAGTCTCTGCTGCTTCTAGAGAATATTAAATATACTAAGAGTGAAAATGTTAATTTTTCCTTAACTACAAGTAGTGAGGTTTTGCAGTCTTCATTTCCCCCCCCCCCCTTAATACTGCCCCCCTGTGCAATCTAAGGTATCTACAGTTTCATAAGAGAAAAAAAAAAACCAACAAAAAAAAAGAAATCCATTACTTAAATTATTCTGTTTGAAAAACTGTCAGAAAGGATGTGAGGATATGAACTTTATTTCAGGAACATCAAGAAACTGCAGGAGAAAAAAAGAAAACCAAATAAAACATTAAATAAGGCTGTTGAGTGAATCAGAGAACACCTTTTGTTATTCTCTCGTCCTTATTATAATAAGAATCATCGACATTGAGTAATGTCTTACGTGTTTTTTCTACTGTATTCAAATTACACTATTTGCCTGTTTATGGCTCTTACAGCTTTTTATGTTTTTTTTCTGGGGAACTGCATGTGAAGGAAATGGCTTCTTGAACTAAGCTATTTTAAGATAAAGCATGATAAATTTGTACTTATTTCTGTTCACATCTATAAATAATTCAGATTTACTCTCTACTGCATAAATTAATTGTTTGACCTGTAGTTGCTTTTGAAGTTGAGATTCTTTTAAGAACCATAATACTGTAAACATTTCTTTCAGGTATACTTTGTTGTGTGAGGTTGGAAACTTAGTCTGCATTTAGCATTTGCTTTATTGCTTATTTAGTCTGGGTTAGAAATAAGACCATTTTAGATGCAGAACAGTATTTGTTTAAAATAATTAAAATCCTGAGGAATTTCTTCCAACACTGATCAAGGAATTAATTAAAACGAGAAAAACGGTACTGGCCTTACTATTGTTCTTTGTAGAAGTGTGCAAGTCACACCCTCCATTAAAAATTGTTTCAAGCATGCTTCTTGCAACAGAGCTAGAGAAATTCTGAACAGAACATCATGTGATATAAATCCTCTAGTAAGATACAAGATGTTGAGTGATGAAACCCTCTAAAAATTGAGTTGCTCTGTTCGTCAGAAGGACTTCTTAAACTGACAGGTGAAATGGGTAATAGCATCCACTAATAATACATGATGTTCAATAAAGGAAGACTTTCAGAACTGAAGTGTTTACAGAAAAAGCTGGCAGGAACCCTTCAGCTGGATTTTCCTGTGGAGAGTATGTTGTGACACACACGTTAATATAAACATGTCCTTGATAGTCAATAGGGAGAAATAGATTTCTCCAATGATGTGATTCATTCTTCCCACATTCTTCTAACTTTCAGGCACTGGAAGTCTGGCAAGAAGTATCCAAACCCAGGCCAATGAAATTTAGTTTCCTTTATCTTTAATGCAGAATAGTATTTGTGAGGACATAATGCAGAAGTACCAATAGCCTTCTCGGGTTCTTTCTTGGGTCTTCATTAAGCTGTCAGAGTAAGCTGATTGTTCTTAAGAGTACAAGTAACCTTACTGAGATGAAAACGCTAATAAACTTATTTTCATTGATTGTGACTAACGGAGGAGAGTAGTATTTGTTGTTTACATTGCTATCCACATTTTTTAGAGATTACACTAAGCAGTTGTTGCCTAGCAATTGTCTAAAAAAAAAACAAAGCTGAATTATGCAGAAGTATTTGTATACAAATTACAAGCTCAGTAGTTTGTATTATGTAAAAAACACATTGCAAATCTTTCCAGCTTAAGATGTAAAAAATAATGGCTATATTTTGCATTTTGGAAGTATCTGCCATCTGTAGACCTCAAGTATTTCATATTTATTAACAATTAAACCCTCACACCTCTGTACTTCAAGCAATACACTATGGCAATATTTTTTTTCTGTAAATTGCAATGGACAACCACACATATGCATACATAATATAATACATTATCAACTCAGTACTTCTTATATGTAGATCACACCTGGACCCTGTTATCATAACCTGGATTCTTAAGTGGCTTATCTCATCAACAGCTAATCTTGTTAAAATGATCTTTTTTACGAAATCATTTCAGTGCAAGACATTCTCATTCATGACTAATCTTAAGGATTAGAGCTTTGGAGAAAATAATGTATGATGACCTGACACAATAGAGCCCTTTCCCAAGCAAGGCATTAGAAACTGACTTATTAATAACAATATTCAATTTATAATATTAAAATCATAAAATTCTTTACAATTACAATTGAAAGGAGGTTTTTTTTTTTGCTGTAAATATATTACAATGAAGCATGATTGTGTATTTACCATTCTGATGAAGTTATTAATTGAACAATATAATTGAGCTGATTTTCTAGGTAGCGAGGAAAATAACCATTCTTAAAAAACAGTCTTAAAAATGTATATTAAGTTTACATCTGTAGCATGAAAATATCATACTTGTGCTAATGGGAATTGCACACATTTAACATATGATACTACTCTGGCTGATATAAGTAATTGCATAGCACAGGGAGCACAGGACATGAAAAGAACTTGAACTTTGTAAGAACTGCTTTGTTGACAGAAGTAATATAAACAAGATTAGGTGTGATGATGCACAACTGTATGCAGAGGGACAGATTTAAATAGATTGTAATTTGATCTCATAATGCATTAGGCAAACCAGGAGTTATTCAGGATGGTAATGTAGAAAAGGAGTTTTTATGACTCATTATTTGGCAAGAGGAAGGAACCTTCAATGAATTACAGGAAAGAAAGGTAAACATTCATCTGCAATTGTCTCCTTTAATATACACTTGAAACGTAGAATGAAAAAGCTCAACTTAGACTTCCTCATTCCTCTGCCCCAGTAGCAATAATTGTAGACAAAATTTCACAGTTAACTACACAGCAAAATTCTTAAAGAGCTCCTGAAGAGACAAGTTTGAAAATGAGACTAAATTTGTCATTATTATGAGATGACAAAGCATTTAGTTGAAAATTGAAAGTTCAGTAAATGTATTTGCCAGAGATTTTAGCTGTGTTAAAATGCTGTCAGCCTCTTTCTTACTCCCTATACTATTTGCAAAATTCACCTGGGACAGCAGTGAAGTTACAACACTAACATACTCTGCAAATTCTCTGCTTTTGTTCTGTACCCATAGTTGATAGTTATGCACACTTTAGAGGATAGTCGGGTGAAATATCTCTGTGTTCTGTAGGTGAGAATGAGAAGCAGAGTGATATTTTGCAGCGAAGGAAAAAGGAGATGAAGAATCACTGTCTAACATTAGACTATATAAATTAAGCCCAGTATTTAGATCAGTGAAAACATTTTAAGCTAAGGAAGAGCAGACAGATGCTATAGACCCAGCCTTACTAGTGGCAAAATTTAAATTATTCATCATTAAATGAAGCCCTCTGTGCACTCATAGGAGGGCTTTTCTTAAGATTTCTTTGACTGGACATTTTTTTTTCCTAATAGCTCTCAAGAAAACTCCAAAAACTTGTCCAAGTGCTTTGGAGTCCTGAATTGAGATTTCTGAATATATAAAAGGTATCTTTGAAAGCTTTGATATAATTTGTGAATTTTAAAAGGTAAAATTATGATATTATAATCTTCTTCAAGAATCAAGTTTCTCTTAATTTTTCTTCAGAATCTTTAACCGATGTAGCTGAGTGCGTGTCAGATTTCTTTCTTTGGGGACTGTTACTGAGGTGGAAAAGATTGTAAGTGCATGTATTTACACACACACGTATATATATGTATATATGTGGTTGTCTATATATACACACATGCATACATCTGTCAGAGACATACTAGGTTAGTATCACTGAACTATATGGTAATGTCAGCCCCAGATAAGTTATAAATCTATATCTGGAAATAAATCTATATCAGGAAATAAATCTATATCTGGAAAGGGTTTGCAAAACTGTTTGCTTGCCAACTCTCTGATGTACTGAGTCATTGCAATTTATTACTGACCTTGGTTAGCAGGTGTGAAATGCATCAGGGAAGATTTGTGAATCATCATGTTGTTTTCATCCATTGTGTTTGCTGTCTGCAGCAGAAATAGGAATGAAATGTGTTTTATGTAGTTTTTCAATGACAGCTGAAGAAAATATATACAAGGCAAAACACTTTAGAATGTTTCCTTTGCATTTTTTCACACTTCTGACATGAAATGTTTAGATATGCTGTACTGCCAGGTTGCATGTACTTCTGCTGTGGCTAAACAAAAGAAGCAGTGGGAAGAGCTGGGTGGAAAGATCACTTTTGCCAGATACATCAAATGCTGAATACTCAGCTAGATATGAACTTGGCAGTTCATATTGTTCCAGCTTCTTTGGCTGAAATATATATATATATATATGTATGTATGTATAATGGCTTAAATAATAATACATGGAGGGAAATACTATCTCCCCCCATCCCCCAAGGTGTATAGACTAAATTGTAGCTTTCCTATTACCAAATGGGTTCTAAATAAGGGATTTTGGCTCTGAGTCACAACTGATCAAAGGTGTCTAGTTATGCAGAATTCTGTGATATCCCATTACTGTCACTAAATCACTAAATCCACTGAGTCATACCCAGTGACACAAGTATGTAGGAAGGAGTCATTCTCTTAATTTCACCTATTACCCACTGTCCTGGTCCTGACTGCTTCATTCCTTTCAGGCTTAAGAGAAGAGCAGCTGCACAGACCAGCAAGCCATCTTAACCTTTCACTTAACATCCTCACCTGAATACTACTAATACTACACCTAATACTAAATTCAGGAAATGCACACTGATAAAAGATTTGTGAGAGGCTTGAGAGTCTTAAACACCTAAACAACTCCGCATTTTTTGCAGATCTGCTAATACTCTGGTTTAAAATAAGTATCACAATTTTAAAATAGCTACTTAATGAAATTATTTTACTGAAACAAAGATCTAAGATTTGGTGTTGCCTGAATTCACCTTGCAAAGCTAAAGCATCTCCAATATTGTCCTTCTAAATCATCCTAATGTGCTATTTGCAAATTTATGCACTAAACATCCCTATTTTGATGTATGTATTTTTGAGATTACTGTTTGAGAATAAAAATGCATTCAATATTTTTGTTTTGATCTGTGTGCAACTATAGTTGTTTTTTTTAGATATGACACAAACACAACATGCATGTGCATATGCATACACATGTACACACATGTACACACATGTGCATATATATATTTACTTAATTTGAATAAGAAAATCAAAGATCATTCTGGGATAGACAGTGAAAGATTTACAGGAATGATGGACATAAAATAAGGTCTTTCATAATGAAACAGAAAAATAAAAACAAGTTTATTACCCAGGCTGTGTTCTCGCGTGAACACACAGTTGCTATAAATTAATTACTGACCTTATGCAGCTCTAAGTTGAGACACAGACTACTTTAGCATAAAATGGGGGAAAATGAATGCACAAAAATACAAGGCAAAAGCATAAGTCTAGAATTGAAACTATATTGGCATATGAGACAGTTAACTCAATGTACTCCATCAAATGAGACTATCCACATAAAAACTGCACTTATGGCCCTAACTTAATAATTTTACTGTAAATGTAATTTCTTCATGATCATTAAAATATATGTGACATAATAGAAGAGTTAAGCATATTGATTTTGGGAAGAAACAAAAGTTTTAATTTGCTGAGTTATTGATGAATTGCTAAATTCCGAATACTTAAGAACCTTAGCGCGGTTATATAAACACCAGTTTAGAAAACTCTGGCTTTTCAATACTTTTTAACATAGCTGGTACTTCAAGGCAAAACTTCTGATGTTTACAGCTCAATACACATGCAATCAAAATGAATTTCATTCAGTTCTTAACTCCAAAAACACAAACTTCGAAAGGTTTAGAAAAGAGCTATATTACAGTAGTCTGTTTCTGTAGGAGCATGGCATAGCAACCATATATCTGTTGTGAGGATTAATTAACTAATTTTTTTGATTTCTTATTTTTATTCTTCCCTTCCCCCCTCCCCTTTTTTATGCTCTATATAAGTCTTTGAATTCAAACTCAGAAAAAAAAACAACAAAAATAACCCAACCAACAAAACAAACTGCTGATGAGATTCAGCTTCAGAGGAATAGTTTTGACTCATAATATTTCAAAAACCACATTTCTGGAAACTTGGAAACTTTGCCATATTAAATCTTATTAATATAGGGGTCTGGCACAGTCATTATTAAGTTGTCATCATAGTCTACAGAATATAAATCTAAAAAAATGCCTCCAGTATAAAACGAATTCTTTATTAAAACCACCTTTTTAAGGCTATATTACATCAATATGTGATTTCTGTGTGAGCAGGGTTTCCTTTTATGTCACCATGGTTGGTCAACTGCCTACTTGTGTTGCATCACGAGTAGAGCTATTAGCGAACGTAGAAAGCAGACTCGTAAGGTGACCTTTTAAAGAAAATTTGTCAAACCAGTGATCCCAGGAATATGTTCATTAAATTGAATAGAGTTTCTCCCTTTTTTAAAAAAAAATTGAGGAGTGCGATATCCTCAAGTATTTTAGTTTCCTTATTTTTAATAACTCCTTCCTTAATAGTCCAAGTCCAATTCTGTATGTATCCCAAGCAGATAATGCTAAGAAGCACTAGAAAAATCACTATTTCCATTTATGGTCAACATGCTTTTGGGCAAAATCTCTACAACATTTAAAATGTCCTGCTGCAGATAGTTAAAGACAGTGTATGAAAACAGTCATCAGTTTTATCAGAGCTCTCTGCTTAATACAGCTGTAAGCAAACATAGCTGTAATCAGATAAGAGTATCCAATATATATTTCAGATTCCATTATCCAAAAAAATAGATTTTATCAACAAGTTAAAGCTGACTTACAGGGACACCCAGCATGTATATCAAGTTATCAGGTAACTAGCTTCCGCTGGTGATGGTCACCAATACATATCTACTGCATTCTTAACCAGACTCTTGATTCAAAGTAGGCACTGTGTTGTGGTTTAAGCTCAGTCAGTAACTCAGAACCATACAGCCACTTGCTCAATCCCTCCTGGCTTCCTCCCTCCTGCTCCTGGCAGGTTGGGGATGAGAATCAAAAGTAAACCCCGTGGGTTGAGCTAAGAACAGTCCAGAAACTAAAGTATAATACAAAACCATTACTACTACCTCCAATAACAATAATGATAAGGGAAATAACAAGGGGAAAGAATATAAAACTAAAAAGAGAAGGGAAAAAAAACCCAATTTCACACAAATGATACACAATACAATTGCTCACCACATCCTGACCTATACCTAGACTGACCCAAGCAGTGATCTGGGCCTTCTGGGTAACTCCCCCCAGTTTACATAGTGGGCATGACATGCTGTGATATGAAATACCCCTGTAGTTAGTTTGGGTCAGGTGTCCTGCCTCTGCTTTCTCCTGGCTTCTTATGCCCCTTTTGACTGGAAGAGAATGAGACTGAAAAGTCCTTGATCTGGGTAAGCATTACTTATCAACAACTAAAACATCGGTGTTTTATTAGCATTGTTCTCAGACTAAAGCCAAAACGCAGCACTAAACCAGCTAGTTAGAAGGAAAAAAATAGCTGTTACAGCTGAAACCAGGACAGACTGTCTTCTCTGTCCAGTCACTCCAGGTTGTCAGTTAACACATTTTTACAGTTTGCCGATGAGAATCTACTAAAGAATTTTCAGTGCATGACCAAATGGATGAGGAACCTTTTATGCTGTCTTCTTTTAGCTCAGGGAAGTTGCCATCTGCTTCAGTCACACAGGAGAAGAGTTCACCTAACAGCAGCTGAACTGTGAATTCCAGAGCTGTTGAGCCAACATTTCAAAACCGTGTCTACATCAGTAATGGGCTAGCTAGAAACAATCATTAGGTGCCATGTTTCTAATTATCAGCAATTTGGTGGGTATTATTTTTGTCCCACTTTAAATAGCAGAATATGCAGTAAAAATAAGGTACAGCCTTTAGATAATTTTTTCAAGCACTACTAATAAAAATAAAGTATGTCACAAGATACCTCTTAATTTTTTAAGAAAGCAATTCATCTTTAAACACTTTGTTTCTTGAATAACTTGATTTGCTGAACCAATATGAGAAATTTCCTCAAGCTGTACTCAGTTTGTGGTGGCTTTACACTTCTTAGTGCAACAGGCAGAGTGAAGTGATCTTTTCCAATTCTCAGGAATACACTTTTTCATGGGAATAAATGCCATGCTCATTTTCTGTATCTATCTGTGATCATTTGTGCTGTGAATAAAAGTGCAGGGAAGGTCTTGTTGCTAAGCTGCCAAAAATTACATCACAGTTAGACAAAAGACCTGGTGAAAAAAACAGGACTAGTGGTGGGAGAAAACCAAACATTTTCACAGGTGACTTGGCTGAAGATTTTTTTTTTCTTTCAAATAATCTGAAGGGAAAAAAGAAAAGAAATACATTTTTTATTATTTGAAAAACATTAGAGAGAGTCAGTACTTTAGGAAAACTGGCTAGAAACCAATCATAAAGTATCTCAGAATGGAAATCTAAATAAAGCAGAAAGGAAGCAAAAATAATATAAAGAAAAAAGGGCCATGCAAAAAAATGTAAGTTCACAAATCCAGGCTCTAAGAAATCTAACAGCGTATTTGAAGAACAAAATAATGCTTGCCACTCAGTGTAATTTTTGTTCTAAGCTCACATTAAATGGGGATCTTTGTAATGTATACTGATAAGAAAATTCTGGATTCTGTGGGGGAGTTTGTTTATTATCATTAATATGATTACAATTGAAGCTTATAATATAGGCTGTAACTTAGGTTAAAGACCTCTCTTTACTCAGGAGAACCTTTTTTGGTCACTCATACCTTTCTTACAGTTTAATTTGACAGAATTAATGCTTGACCAGGTGTGTTCTCTGCCTAGATATGGCTTTTTTTATTGTAGGATTGTAAGGAAATAAATTTTCTAATATAATGCTGCTCATCCTTCTTTCATTCCTTCCTTTTGTCAAAGGTGCTAAATGAAATAGGAGTGAGCTAAACTTAATTATGCAAAGAAAGATTCTCTACAGTTTATTTTCCTCAAGCTGTAAAAAGATTCTTTTTTTTAAAATTTGATTTCTTAGTCATTCACAGTTTATATTTATGCTTTATAAATGGATCATTATTTTATTTTTTTTTAAGAGTTTAGCCTAAAAATATGGAGAATTTTATCATGGATACTGAAATTACAGACATGTAGGTAGCTATTAGAAACTGAGATACAGTTACAAAGAAGAATTTTTGAGCTCATTTCCTAATATATGTGTTCTAAAATTGATCAGATGAGTTGTTTCTATTGCTCTTGATTCCTTATAAAGAGTATTCAGGACTCAGCAGTGTATGCTCACAGATTTATTGTAGAAATTAAATCCACCACTACTTCCAAAAAAAAAAAAAAAACAAAACAAAAGAACCACCCCCAAAAAAAAGAAAACCAAAAAACATTAGTAAGGAAAAAAAAAGTCTATAAAGTTTCAGTTTCTTTAAAAATAGATCAAGTGTGGGGTAAGGATTAGTCTTTCTCAGTTCCTTTCCACCATTTGTTGTCAAAAATATCCTGAACTCGCAATCTTCTATTTTCCTTTGATATATGTAGATAGTTTAGATGCCACCCAATTTCTTTTCATAATTACTTCATTCTTGCAATGCAATTAAATCAAAAGTCTTGCAAACATTTTTAAATTATTCACTTCTACTTATAATTTTGATTGCAGTAATAAAACTGATAATTTTATAAGGAATAATCATTCTTTTACATCCTGTTACTCTTTTTTATTAGTCCTACTGTAAATGGTTCAATTTTCAGGAGAAATAGTTATCATCCTCTCAAAATCTCCAAAACTTCAACAGTCATTTTGGCAAAATTTAAAGTATTGCTCATAGTATAATTGTCTAATAACAAAATAATATTTTGTGCTCTTGATTAATATTTGTGGCTCAAACATGTAAACCTAGATTCTAGTTAAAGAAACTAGTGGTTTGCTTAACATAATGAAGTTACAGAATGAACATAAAAAAAGTGAAAACTAAATAAATAGCGAATAATTGATAACTATAAATTGTAATTTAGACATTCAGATGTTTTCTTTTCCTATTTTGTTTTCTTTTTTTTTTTCTTTTTCCTAAACCACATCATCCTCTGGAAGATGAGAAATTGTCATTGGAATAGTATCCTCGGGGAAGTGGTAGACTCCCCAATGTTGGGCACTTTTAATATGCAGATGGATGGTGTGCGGGGTCATCTAGTCTCGGTCATGCTTTGCCAAGAAAGGTTGGACCAGGTGATCCTTGAGGAACCTTCCAAACTGACATTCTAAGGTTCTATGATTGAAACAACATTTGCACCAGCATATGAATTTGATATAACTTTTGATCTACTTGTTTTCAAATGCATTAAAGCTGAGTCCCAGTTTAAGTGTATATCGATAAGTTTATCAGCTTTGCAGATGTCTTTGGGGAACTAACGAAAATGTAATATGAATGATGTATAACCTGTGTTGATAATCTAAACCAAGTCAATCAACACAGGCAACCATTTTGGATGTCTCTGCCAGAATTTTCAAGGGCAGAGGTATAACCATAAGTGATATTACCATTTACTTTCATAATAATCTCAAGTAATAAGTTTCAAGAAACTTTAGATTAAATTTATATGAAGCACCATTTTATCTATTTCTTTTTACTTAGATTGTTTGCCGTACCATAACATTAGGACCTTGGAAATATTCTCACAAAGTACTTGAGGTAGGTACATGGCATGTTTATGAATGCAACAATCTCCTAATATCTGTGGACAGTTTTTACAAGTATCAATGACAGTAAGAAGGAATGGTTCTGTGTTTTATGGGGTAGTTCATATGAAGGAAGTTAAATGTGCATAAAATGCTAGTGTTCAGGTCCACTTCAGACAGACAGCTGAGAAAATAGTTATATGTAAACATAAAGTTAGAAATTGGTAGATGAAAAAAACCCAACCAAAATCTGCACAGAGAAGTTCCTGGTACTTTTTGCATCCTGACATATCAATGTAGCGTGTTTTACTTTTGGAGTTGGTTCTGATGGACAAGAACTCAATCTCTCAACATAACTTCACAGGTCAGTTAAGACCATCAGTATATGTAAATAGATTTTGGAGTCTAATTTGGTTATTGTAATTATACAAACACAAATTAAAGCTTAGTAATTATTTTGGAAATGTCAAGGTTTTTTTTTTAACTCAGGCATTATATATGAATTTGTATGTGGAAGTCTTATAGGATGGATTTATACGTAATGGCCATTAGCAAGTAAGCAAGATTTTTTGGTCTTTATATCAAGTTGTATTTTCATGTTTCAGTAGGAGGTAATCACTTACACAGCATGCAAGGTTCTCTTTGAAATACCACAAACTTGCTTCCGTCTGGATGATTTCAATAATTGCAAAGATTTTTTTTTTTTAAAGTTTACCATTCATCCCATTTCCTGTAATTCTGTCTTGTTACATCTCAGTAACTTTCCTGGTCTTCTGTTTGTATGAATTTTGAACAGTCACTATGTTTGGGATTTACTTACTGCTGATGGGAAACATTCCTTCTCTTCTCCCAACACTCTTTTGGAGGGCCAGGAAAATTTCCAGCAGGACTGAGGATAGAATCCAGGAAAATGGGAATGGATGACCACCCTTTCACATTTAAGGGTCTTTAGAGACTAGAAATGTCCTCCAGTATTTTTGCTTAGCTACTGGACTCAAACCCCTGTCAGCAGAACTATTATGGAAACCAGCCTACCATTAGTTGACTCCTCCCTCTTGGCTGTTAGGTTGCAGCTGCAGAAAGGAATCCGCAAACTTTAGTGCTTTTTGAAGCTATATTAACTTTTGAACATACATCTGCGTTAGCATTCCCAGGATCAGCCACAGGTGACTATGATGTGGAAAGCCACATATCGACTCCAGTGGTATGCCTTCTCTCCACACAAATTATAACAGTGTCCTTAAAATTCTGAGCTCCATGGAAGAGGTTTGCAATTGTCCCACACAAAGAAACAGAGGGTGAAGCTAGTGCTTTTCTATTTCCCTCTTAATTTATGCTTATGTGAATCTTCCACTTCAGGTATTCCAAGAAACTGTGGGAAAATTTGAACTCAAGGACATCTCTCTGTGTTTGTATAATTGTTTAATATGCTGAGCTAGGATATTTTCTGAAAGAACAAACAAACAAACAAACAAACAAAAAAACCAACCTGCTTTAGAGATCAGACAACAAAAGGTTGCATAGAAAAAGCAATCTCAGTTTTGCCAGTTAGAAAGCATTCAGACTTCCATCAAGTGCTTTCTATTTTTATGGCTCTCTGCTTTCTGACTACTAAGTAAAACAGGATTCTTTCAAATTCCTGGGCATTTTGCCACCACTTTGGGCCATGGGTCCAATAAAAATCATTAGCAAAACATAAATTTTATCCAGTGGGCTTTCCTGAACATGTGCAAATGTTCATAAGGTTAGAGAACAAAAATCCATATGTTGTATCTTACATGCTTGGAATGCATTGAGTTTAACTAGTTTAGAGTAAGTTCATATGAATATCCTGACATTTTTATATCAAATTAGGACACATGTGGTTTAAGTACCACAATAAGAATTCTGATTAAATAAACAGATTGCTATTCCATTCCAGAAGATAAAAGTCAATCACTGTAAAAAGCACCGCTTTTTCATCTTTACTGTATTATAGTACCAGTAAACTATAATATTCATTAAATATCCAGATTTTCTTAGGTGGAAATTTCCATTTTTAAAATAGAAGGTTTCCATCTTTAACAGAGTTAACATTTCCTGCAGGAAAGCAAAACTCTTGAGATATCTGTGTGTGTGTGTGTGAAATTTAGTATTCAGTAAAAAAACATTTTTATGGGATATTTTAGACTAATTTTTACACATACATAACTTGCTTTATTGACAGGACTAATTTACCTAACTTGCTAAGAAGTACACAGTATTGTTTAACTACAAGTTTGATAAACCTGAGGAAAAAAAAAACAACACCTACTTTTTGCTTGTTTTTGCATTATTTTGAATAAGCAAGACATCTAATATTTGGGGGTTTTTTTCTCACATTTTTTTCTAGTCTAGTGTCAAGTAGAAACATACTTTTAATGTGAAAGTAAAAACAACAGAAGCAATCTGTAAACTTCAAAGATACTAATACCTCAGCAGCACCCAACTGCTAACATATAAACATGTTGGTTCTGATGAATATGACACAACAGAATTCTGCACACATTGCTTTATAACGGTATTTATGCCATAACAAAACTAAGCATTGAAACATCCTGCAACACATTTTGGGAGTACACTTGAAAATCATTTCATAAGGGTTTTTTTAGTTAAATGGAAGTAAAGCAGAGCTTTTTTTATAATTAAATTTTTCTGTGGCTCCAGCTATCCATCTACATACCCACTTCAAAACTATTCCTTTCTTTGGGCTGTTAGCTTTTGAGAAGGGTAGGACATTCTTGTACATGGAATCATTAAGGAAGAGATCTACTGAAACAGAGATGAAAAATAAACACTGAAATTATTTTGCCTAAGAGTTATAATTACTAGGATGATATAAAAATGTTTATCAGTGCAAGTACGTTTTAACATACTAAAAAAAAAACCCAACAAAGTCACTCAATCAGCTACCTTCCCCAAGACTAACAAAAGTAGTAATGAAATCCACTGCTACTGAAATGTCAAAACAGCAGCAAGAATAGGAAAAGATTAAAATGTGTGTGTGTGTGTATGTTTGTTATTTTAAGACATTTGATTTGACCTGGGGAGATTCACAATTTTTTTATATGTCATGAGCTCAAGCTATCACTGAAAAATTTGGATCCTTAGATTGATTCCAAATGGCTGTAGAGGAAATGCGCTGCATTTGTGTTCTTCTCAAGTAATCATGCACTAGTATATGAGCACAGTGCCCTTATAAAATGTGAGCATTTTTCTCACAATCTGTAAAAATATTTAATCTGGGTAGATTTTCAAAATAGTGTGTCTATATATCCTGTTTCCTTCAGTTGTCAGTAACACTTTCTTTTATTGTGTAGTTCTCAGCAGTGTTATAGTGATAAAAAATAATAATTTGCATATATAATTTAGCTTTGCTAACATGTACAGTATGCTAGGCATTTTTATAAAAATAAGGCAAACCAAAGGTGTAGCAACTTGAGCACTGACTGGATAACATCAGAAGTTCAGCTGTAATAACAAGTACATTTAATAAATTATTTTTTATAGATTGTTGAATAAAGCAATTAGTTTAATCTCTTTTTTCTCAGATAATTCCTTATTCAGAGATGTGTTGAAATATTGTCAATTAACCATCTAAGAATAAGAAGCACAGAACACAGCTGTAGGCAAACTTGAGTGGCCATGTTCTGGGAAAGTAAAGTGACACTAACTGAAGTGGGAACCATAAAAATGCAATGTATTAATGGATCAACATTTTTCCATGCTAGACATGGAAAATTAGGTTTATTTCTTTATTTGTTCATCAGTTGTTAAATTAGAATAACATCAACATGATTGCTTTCAAAAGCTGTTCACTTTTTAATTGATTATTTAGTTTGTGCCCATTATTAATGTCAGTCATTCAAGTCTAATTCAACTTAGGTGACCCAAATTTTAACAATGAAGAACAATGTTTTAAAAAACATTAATCCTTTGGAAACATCTGTGGGATTATCAAGTAGACAACAAATATTACTTTCTAATAACAAGAGTTTAAATAATCTTAAAAAAAATATGGTTTTACTATTGCATGCTCTTGGAGTTCCCAAAAGAAAGAGAAAGGTGTATTTTTTAATTAGAAGTATATAGCATCATTGAGATTGTCTATCCCTTCTTTAAAGAAGAAAACAGGGAACATTTGTGGAACACAAACAGGATGGAGGGTGTTTTTAATGTAAATATATATAAGCATATACATATGTGTATGTATCTGTATACACACACAGATTAAGCATTTTTTTAATTCTTTCTATTCTGTCTCTCTGTTTAATTCTTTCTATTTTTTCCTCCATCCAGTAACTAAACATATCAGAGTTTCATGCTGACTGATGATGTGTTGGACTAAGCATTACATGGCTTGGAGCAGCACCTGCTCACAGAACAACCTGACTCATTTATGAGGTTAGTTATGTAAGTGGTCACTAATAATAGTAGCATGTAGTGAGTTGAAAAGTGATGGCAAGCACCGAAAAGGAGTAGAAAGAATGCTCTGAATTATCACTTACCATCCTATACATTTAATTATCCATTATTACATTAGCAGAGTAATTAAATTTTTATGGATGTTGGCACCTGTAACCACATAAACAATAGATCAATACAAACTTTCATTTCTACTCCAGACTTTAAAAACAGAGCATCTGAAGTACACAAGCATATTTTGCCAATGAAACCAACAGCAGATGGGTGTTGTACACTGTGCATAACACTGTCAGCTGAAATCATTTGACAGAAGGAAGCTAGCCCTAGGTTAGCTCTCAGCATCAGGAGCCCACCAGCTTAGGTCTCCTACTGGAAGCATTCCTCACAGAACACTGCAGAACATATCTGTCATGTGCATAATTTAAGTGATTTCATTGGACTTTACTGCATTAACTAAAAGACAGTATGAATAGCCACTGATCATTCATATCTCTTGAATTTGTATTCAGAGCTTACATTGAACTTAAGGTACACCTGGTTTCTTGTGGTTTGTGAAGGCTTTTTGGTTTGTCCATTTGTTGGTTTTCCTTTTTTTCTTTTTAATTTTTTTTTCACTTGGTAATACTGCAATATCACAAATTAAATATTAATGGACCTCCACTGGTTTTCCCTGCCCAAATATCATTGTTTAACAGCTGCTAATTAACTTTCAGATATTAATATGAAAGTTACATTATAGCTAATTCTGGCCTTAGTTTTTCATTACCTATTTACTTCAGAAATGAAAATTTTTTATCTTTTTAACTTTTTTTTTAATTAATTTCAGTTAACTTTAGCTTTAAAGTGCAAAAGTATGGTTTTGGTTTTTTTTTTTTAAGCAGAAAAGAGTTTTAAAAGTTCTGGTATTCAGGTAGAATAATGATTTTATCTTTTTCCAGGATTATAATTAATGCTAAATCTAAATATCTGACATAAAAAAGCTTCATCATTATGTTTGAATTTATGTCAATAGACTACTTATGTTTTGTATTTCTTTTATTTCTGCATAGAAAACTTTGGGATTTCTTTTTACTTCTCCTGATTCAGATGAGGACAAGTATATGGAATACCAGGGGACAAGTTCTGATGAATATGATAGTTAATCCTTGAAAACTGTAACAACCTCTAAGCACTTTACCACTGGTAGCATGAAGTCTCTGCTATTGGTATTCCTATACATATCTGCACAAGCTACTCTGCAACATTTTTTCACTTTCAAAAGAAGACATTACTCAACCCTAATCTAACTGGTGTTGTGGCTGCTGAATGTTGCTGGTTTCTATATAGAACCGCCCTTTTCACCACACCTTACTAACTTTGTGTTTTGTAAAATCTGGAATATCATTTGGGTTTGAATTTCCCTTAACTAAAATCAGATGGAGACTTTTAGGAACCTGCTTTGGAGAAACATTTGGAAAAATTAACAAGAGGCAGCACTGGTGATTATAAACATCTGTCCTCCAGCACCATCTTAGGCCCATAGACCATTTTAAAACCACTCTGACTGGTTTATTTTAAGTGATTAATACAACAGCTTTTAAGAAAAATGTCTATGGGATTTACTATATGGAACATTTATTGCAAAGAGAGTAATAGACCCGCTACTGTATGAAGGATAGGTTTGTCTTTTGCCTTCCTTCACTAGTGATATTTTTTTGTAGTGTACTTTTATGAGAACAACTTACTGACAAAGCTGTGTTTAAATTATATATATATATATCTTGTGAACACTGTTGAGCATCTAAAGGACACCTCTATGTCTTTTACTTTTTCATTTTTTCTTCTGAATACTGGAACATGAAGCTGCAGAATTGTTCTGTATAAATAACATAAATTACATAGCCATGATCTTTGGGGAAAATAAAGCATTTCTCATCTGCTGAATAAAATACCTTTTTTCACTTTCAAAGCTATGCAGAAATGCCATATTTCATACATTAGAGAATGTTTATACAAGTACATTTTAAGAAAAAATATATCTGTATGAACAGACTTTATCAGGTGTCAAAACGCATCTGTTGATAAATGGCTTTGTATGTGTTCTGAGTTAACATTAATCATAAAAGGAAAGTACGCCTTCTTAATCCAACCTTCTAGAATAATCACACATTTTAAACAGAATATAAATTAACTAGAGTATATTTATAAGGAAAGTATTCCAAGATTTTATTACAGGAATAAACCTGGAACAAGCAGGATTACAACTACAAAAATTACAAGTATTTCATTTATTCTTAGAAGTCTGCATATTGTTTAAACTTCAGCTACTCTATTTATTGGATTAATGTTAATTTTATGCTTTAAATGGAATCCTTTCCCTCTGCCAAAGTGAAACAACTGTGTAATACATTAAGTATTATTGTTCATAAATAATTATAGCAGGGTCCTGCTCTGTCTTACAGTTATGTGCAGATCTGCTATGTACCTCTTAAAGGTGGTCTATTTTAAGCAATAGAAGAATTATTTGGTCATAAAACACAGAGCAAAGGGGGAAGAAAAAACAGCTCTTAAAAGAATGCAACATTAATGACTGGATGATAGATCTATGTGTACTCCTCTGCCAACTAATTTGTAAATTCATTAAACATACAATTTTGAGATGTGCTAAGGTCTTAGAAAATGAGGTTTAAAAACTTCCCAAACACTTCAAGAATTCGTCTGTGGAAATTTCCTCCTGAAGAGAGGGTCACTATGTCTAACCTGTTCCTGACAGATGTTTATCTAACCTCTTCTTAAAAGCATCTAAAGACAGAGATTCCACATCCTGCCAGAGCAATCAGTTATGTATCTTCAATACCATCATGGCTGGAAAGATTTTCCTAATGGCTAAGTTAGATCTCCTTCAAAACAATTTAACCTATTTCTTTTTTCCTTTTCACTTGGAAAACAGCTAATGTATTCTTCTCTGACATAATTTTCCATAGATTTGAAGGCTGTTATTTTGTCTCCCTCTAGTTTTCAGTTTCTCGGTTTAAACTAGTTGAATTCCTCAGACTTTTCTCACAAGCAGTGATTTTATAGCCTTCTGGCCATTGTTGTAACTCTCTTCCAGACTGTATCACAGAGGTCCAGACCTTTAAATGTTCAGTCCAAAACCAGGCTATTTAAGCAGCTGAGTTGAAACTCATGTAGAATAAACAGGAAACATTTGCTGATATGCCTGATTTATGTCAGTATTCATTCACTCTGATATGCTCTTGCAAGACCAGGACAGGTACAATACATGTATTGGGAGTGGCAATTAGTCACCTAGTACCCACTGGCAACTACCCATCTGGTAACTAGGAGATGGACACTGAGGACCAGACTCATTAGCCCTTAAAAACTGGATCCTTTGCTATTAAGACTACCTCTGCAGGCTGAGGCGCAAACAGCCATTCTAAAGGCAGCACTTTCTCTGCATGTTAGGTCAGCAACAACCCATGTGAGAGGGCTGAATTATATCCAGCTAAAGAAGAAATGTTTTTGGTCTGAGAACTTAATCCTGGCTCATTATGCTCCCACTTGACCCTGGGAAATCTCTGCCTTTCCTTTAGGCTGGTGCCTGAAGTGATCAGTATGAGCTAGGCATAAGGAAAGGAGTGCCTCTGCCTCATTTTTCATCAGCCAGCTGCCAGGACTCGCTTCTGCCTTTTGCTGCTCTGGATCCCCATGTCTGTGGATTTAGCTACTTCATATGCACACTCAGTAGCAATGTCACAGATTTCAAGTCAATATGCAGATCAAAAAACCATACTAGTGTTGTGGCAGTTTAGTCATTTATCTTCCTGGCTTTTTAAAAAATTAACAGATTGTTAATCCGGTTTGAGCATGCAAAACATTTTTCATTCTAAAATGTACACTATTCATACGCCCTGAGAAGTGCCTGTGTCCTCTTTGCCTTTATTAAAATAATAAAATCCAAAGTCTGTTTATAAAGAAAGATTTAAATCCATTTTCTACTTCACATAAACAGAGACTTTGTGGTCCAAATCCCTTCCCAGTGTTGTATACCCCTTGCTCTCTTGACTTCAGCAGTTTTTTCTTTGTCTTGTATTGAGATTCTTTGACATGGTGCTGATTTTATTATATTTTACTCTATGCTTCTAACGCAGAGTCCTTACTGAATTATCTGTTTGTTTTCCCTCACAGGACTTCAACTAATCTTTAATCTCCCTTAGAAGTAGCTCTTGCTGCCTCAAAACAAACAGACCTGACATTTTGCAAATACATTGTTCTAATCCACTAGTTCCCTAACTAATATCAGCTGTTGAACAGAGTTGATTAGCAGCTCTGCATGGAGCCTCTGCCTATTTGCAGAGCTGTCGGCTCCTGCCTACACCAGTGTATAGCAGAAATGGACTTAAAAGTCAACAGTGTTGCCACACTGAAGACAGGGAAACATGACTAGATAAATCTAACTTGCAAGCAATTTTTGTAACGATTTGGTAATGTCAAACTGTTTATTTTTGGTGAAAAATTGCAATCAAAAGAAGAGGAAAAAAGTCAGCTGTAAATTTAGTCTCAATCTAGTGACACAGAAAAGGAAACCTTAGAAAGGTTTGACAGTTCTGATACCTGTGGAAAAATGTTACATCTCATGTAGTGCTGTTATACCAGAGAAGGTTGTAACAGAAGATCAGCTGCACAAGCTCAATATTTAAACCCTATCAAAACTACTCATAGGTTCTCCTTTACTATTTTAAGCTGGCCTATATTTAAATTGTAGACCAATTTATATCAAGAATGATATATGCTTTTAGATTTACTTCTCCTGGTTCAAAACCCCTTGTCATTCAATTGAGAAATGATAGCTCACATATATATATGCACATGTATATGTGTGTATATATGCTCATGTATACCTGCTGTTTTTTGATAACAGGAAAATTTAAGGCCAGGTATGTGAATTAGAAAAATTATTACTTCTGACACCATGAGTTCAAGAAAAGCAGCATATCTGGGAACTAGGAAATATCAGTGATTTACAGTTCCAACATCATACTGTAATATGTTGTTTTATTTTACAGTAATTTGCAGTATTTAGTGTTGCATGTATATTATCTTATGGTAATGTATTATACCATCAAAAGCAGTAAAACCAGATGCAGACAATGTTTGATTTATATGAAAGTTTGAATTCTGAGACTCATGTAGAAGAGGAAGGCAAGCATCAAGTAGTTATTTGGGTTTGGGGGAAAAAACAATGCTTACAGAAATAATACTTCACACACACTTAATTGGCTTATTGTAATAAAATCTGCTATAACAAGTGCCACCACACCAGTTTCCTTTTCTTTATGGCATTTCTGCTTTGGAAGTTGCACAAAGTGAATCCAATGAATTATAGCAAATTTAATAACCCTTGTTCTTGTAGTAGTTTCTGAGACATTACACATCTCTATTACTGAATGCTTGTTTGAATTTTCAGACACTTTCCAGGAAGATAGCAAACTGTCAGGCATTTTCAAGTTTGTCTATAAAACTCACTACACCTGTTACATGGCAGAAATAACAGAGTTGTTGCATATCTGGTGGACAAATGGCAATTTGTAGAACACTCATAAAAGACTGTTTCCCTGTCAAAAAGGATATGCATACTGTCTCTGGTCCAAAATGTAATAATCATGTATAATTTGCAGATGAAAAGTAATCTTAATTCCTGCAATATCATTTATACTGCCACTTAGATCTCATTCTAAAAGAACTTGATTATTGAGCTGTATCACAGGATATTTTATAGTGTCTTTCTGCTAAAAATATTACATTCTTGGCAATTTTTAAGATAGTTTCTCATACCTGCATAGCATACCTGTGTTTACATACCTAAAGGTATAGACCACACACACACACATTTATATTCCTACACATATTTCTTCTTATTGAATTTTGAATATAAAAATACTCCAATAATAGTACAAAACCTGCAGTTCTTATTCTATAGAAGCAATAGTTCAATGTCAGTATTTACAGCAAGATATTTAATATCTTCCATTAAAATGGTATCATCTGACCCAGCAAAGAAAGGAGCTTGGATCTTCTTCATTGAATAATATCTCACTCTGTGAACTTAGCTGAAGAATTTGAGCAGATAGGTACAGCTTGATATGAGTAAGGTCCTCAGAAATAAACCTAAAATAGTTAAATATAATACTTACTACTCAATTATTTGCATGCATCATTTTATATACTGAGAATGCCTTAGAACAACAATATTAGTCATTTATTTTTCCCAATCCTCCACCAGTTTTCTCTTTTCTAAATGTCTTTTTTTTTTCCTTTTTTTTTTTTCCCTACTAGTGTTTTTCTATCAGTTGTTCACTGAGTATGACTTGTTTGTGACTTGTGATAATCACATATTTGTGACTTGTGACTTGATAATCACATATTAAGGTCTTGATGCTGTGGGGATGTCTTAGAACCATGGTACAGAGAAGTATATAATGAAAACTCTAGACTTTATTCTTTGCAGTTAATGTGCAGACTTTAGAAAATTACTTTCTTCTTTGAAAAATACTATATATTTTTAAATGGAAGATGCATAAGATGTCTGGAAAAGTTACTTGATCTACTTAACTAAACTGATAGATGAGGGCTCCCTCTAGCATTCTACAGATAGGGCCAGCTCCAAGATTCTCAGCCATGTACCAAATTAATTTTGTCAGACCCTTGAGTCTGAGTCAGAAAGAAAGGTTTGGGGAAAATGTGATGGAAATATGATAGCTTGCTTCATCTATTGTCTTCAGGGAAAATGGAAGAATATAGCTGGTGGGCAACTGTGGCCCATGTCTATTATCCTCCCTTGCCACCCCAAATATCAAGATGAAAGTCCCACTGTCTCACTTACGAAAGTAAAGGCAATGTTGTGCATAGTATGTTTAACCTACTTTATTTTCAGTGTCTGCACTCTTTTTGTTGGGAATACAAACTCCTGGCATTTCTAGAGCTTGAATTCAGTTGTCAGGGTTCACTTGCCTTTTTTATATGTTGTGGGTGGGCCACAAAATTGAAAGGCTTGGGATAATGTGATTTCATTATTAAAAATAATAATAATACTGAACTCCCTGATGATTCACTTTAGCAGTATTATTGAGTCTTTTGGCTACTATAAAGTGTGGTAGGAATGAAGAAATTCAAATTAATCTCTTACTAATTAGCAGCTTTCTATAAAATCACAGCAAGTTCTAAGACCATGAATATGGAAAATTGGTTAGGGAAAATAGAGGCTGTGTTAAAAATGGCAACATTATAATAGGTACCAAAACTAATTATGTTGAGATCTTTGAGGCAGTTAAGTTACCTTTCCAACCATTTATGAAAAACTATCTGACATAAATTCTGTCAGTTATGTAAACTCTCATTTAAATCGTAAACAGAGATAGTGCCTAGAAGTAAATGATATAAATACTTCCAGGATACTTCTGGACTTAATGTAGACATTAAGAGGACCACAAGACCTTTATTAATGGCAAAAAAAAAAAAAAAAAAAAAAAAAAGCCTTCTTCTAAATTTAATCCTGTCTGGAAATAAATGCATACTTGGAAGAAAAGACTCAGCTGTTTTCTGGTCAGGTTACATAAGACTTTCTATCACCACCTAAAAGATATACTGCTACCAGATTAGAATCATAAAATCATAGAATGCTTTGGGTTGGAAGGGACCTTAAAAAACATCTAGTTCCAAACCCTTTCCATTGGCAGGGATACCTTCCACTAGACCAGGTTTCTCATAGAAGAGAGTCTATTACTTTGCTTTTTGGGCATCATCTGCTAAATTTGTTTGGTTTTCTGTTATAACAGTGGTAGTACCACTACTGACATATTGAGTGCATTTGACCACCCAGAATTATATATTTTTAGAAAGCTTTTCCATCACTAAAACCAAATTTAATAACTCCCACTGGTAATTGTAACTACATCTTCAGTAGAGTTTAAACAAACTCATCTTCTAATTATCAACACCATTATAGGAAGCAGTTAAAAAACTTAACTCGTAAATATCCAGAAATATTACATATTAGTATAAACTTACAATATCTGATATAGCAGTTTGGTTTTAGGTCCACGCATGTTACGAAGAAGAAAAGTGGATATTATGACAAATGAAAGTTAAAAGACATCAATACAGGCTTCCTTTATTAACTAACTCTGGAGAGTTGTCCTTTTTCACTTTATGGTTGGCTACAAGCTCTGAGTTCTCCCATCAGACTTTCCAAAGAAAACTGAGCAATTAGCTTTTGTCTTTGAGGCTAATTACCAACAATACCCATCTGACCACTGAAAAACTACATAATCTGTATTTGAGTAGACAGGGGACAAAAAAAGTGAAACTAGAAAAGGCTGAACAAGGCTATCTTACACATTTTATGTGTATTATGTTCATTAATTTAGTCATAGTATATGTTATACTCCATTAGTTATTCATCCAGGTACAGTTATCCTTACTAGATAGCATAATGGAGGCACTCCTAATATTTCATTTTTGATATTGTCCTTCAGGAAAAAAAAATGTTTGCACTGACTAATTTTTCACTGAAAAATACCCCTCCACCACCTGTGGCATCAAAGAGTACTTGAAATTGAAAGTGAAATTTTCATATCAAGTACTTTTCAAAGGAATAGAAGGAAAAAAAGAACTAAAGTGAAATAGAAATTACAGTAGTTTTTATTGTCTTAAAGCATTCATCCATGACATACATTATTAAAAATGGATTAATTCTGTGACTAAGAACCAAGCCAAAATGTTGCTTTTTGCACTTTGTATAGTTATCCACAAGAGAAGGCCCTTGAACCATATGATCTACTGTCTCTTAACAACTGGTGCAACTTCACAATGACTTATATCAAAGCACACACACAAAGTTATTTTCAAATCAAATAGTTTCAAAAACTAGTTCACCCTGAAGCAAGATGAATCCTTGCAAGGATTCAAGCCAAAACCTAGGTATAATTCTCAAAATTATTCTTTCTATGGAGTAGTTCTGAATGTTGACATGAAAAAAAAAAAATGCATTAAATTTGTAAATTTGCTAGCATGTTCACTTTTCTAACATTTTCCTAGAGGAGTCTGCATCCTCAAGCACTCCAAAGTACTTCCCAAGCATAAAATACATATAATTATTTCATTGAATAAGATGTTCGCTCCGATGTTTATGCAGCAATCTGGTCTGCACAGACTTTGCCTGCTGTCAGACACTTTGACCTGAACAAACCCAAATGCATAGAATGGATGTGTGTGTGTTGTCCCATAAAAACAGAACACAGTGCTGAAGAAATGGCACTGATCCTTGCTGTCTGTTGTAGAAAGAGATTAGTCCTCTGGAGAACTGGACTGTTCTGAATCAGGCCTGTGTGCCTGGCATGCAGCTGTAAAGTGCCAAAGAAGAAGTTCTCAGTGTGGTTTAATATCAGTTCATTAGGTAGTTCCATCACAATTTTTATACATGTTGTATTTTGGTTCATGTACCTGAGTAGAGAGAGGGTTTTATTCTTTTGATCAAGAATGATAAAGTGAACACTTCTATTTTGATTTTCTTAACCAGCTGTTTCAGCCTCTGATATTCAAGTAAATAAACAATCCAACAATGTTCTCCTGTACTTTTTGTATCTGACATAATGAAAAATGTTTTTGTTTTTGCTGCTGTTTTTAAATTATTGTTCTTCCAATTCCCACCTTCCTTTTTCTTGTGTTTTTATTTCTACATTTCACTTGTTATAGTTGGTGTATCTTTGTACTGATTTGTACTCTAATACTTCATTATATTGGGGTTTCTTTATTTATTTTTTTCTTCTTGTTTGCTTCTCTTTCAGTAACAAACAATTTTTTCTAGCTGCATTGTTTGGACATATATATACTTCATTAAAAGGTATGTCTACAGAGACAAGTCCATGCTAAAGGACCCCCAAAGACTATTGTCAATATTTTCTCATTTGTGTTTATTTAAAACAGGGGGGTTTATACAGAGGAATAGTCTAACCCTCTTACAAAGTGATGCTGTGTGAATAAATGAATTAATATGGATAAGTGGCTCTTTACATTGTGTTGGAAAGATATATATTATTATGGTAGGATAAGAGCCTTATTCTTTATTATTCTGATAGTATATGAATAATATATTGTGCATTTAAATGAGATAAACAGCTTGTAACAAATAGAGTGTATAATAAAGAAAAATAATGTTTTATAGTGTTGTGTGATGCCACATTCTAGATTTTCTAGCATTTTAATGTAGCTGGGATGTAATTAAAGATACTGGGAAATTCCAATTTGGTTTTTTTTTAAGTGGGTTTTGAATAGACATATAATTAGTTTACTACAGGCTTTCAGAATTGTCTTGTGCTTCAGAATCCCTTAACTGATGAGATGGCTAATGCACCTGTGTTTTATTTTTCTACTTTCTCTTTTGATTATGCACCTTTCAATTTCCTTTCTAAAACTCTGAACAAATGTTATTCTTGATGCAGAACCAAGTATGGTCTAGTTTACAAAAGCAAATCAGAAGTCAGGTAACAAAAGGGAAATAATGTTCTGTGAAAAAGCACACACACATGAAAATACCCCTTTTTGTCTTGTTAGGCTCTATCATAGTCGGATTTCATACAGCCAGTGGCAGAAACAGATGTGATATCTAAGTAAAGAAGGAATGTTAAAAAAAAAACATAGCTAAAAGTAAGCAATAGTGGCAGACAGTAGGCTGCATACTGCTTCAGATGTGAAGTGTTGGCTGATACAGGCTGTAGATAATCAACCTGTCCATTTCGTTGACATTTCTGGGAAAAGCGGGGGGTTTCTTTGGAGCTCTTCTTGCAGCAGCACAGATGACAGCTAGAAATAAGCAGTGTTTTCATGGTTGAAATTTCTGCAAGGCATGATCATATTCAGGCTCTGCTTGAGGTAGCACAATACTGAGCAAAAGCCTGGTGTAGTAAACCAACTTGATGAGATGTAGCTGTAGCCTTACTTCCCTTCATACATAGACTCATAGAATTGTAGAACGATTTGGGTTGGAAAGGACCTTAAAGATAATCTAGTTCCAACCTCCCTGCCAGGGACACCCTCCACTAGACCAGGTTGCTCAAAGCCATTCCACTCACACTGCTAATGCATGTGGTTGATGAGCACTGTTACAAGTAGAGCTCATACTGAATGCAACCTTAACTCATGATCCACTCCTTTCTAAGACCTTACTCACTTATCCTTTTGTAGATTATTGTAATGTTTATGTGAAATCAATAAAAACTGTGTTTTATTAAAAAATACCCACAAGTCCTGACCTTACTACAGAGCTGAGAATTCAACATTCAGCTGAGGATGATAGCACACACTGTGCAGAGCAACTGGCCAGCTGGTGAGAAATTTCAACTGTCATCACAGTGCAGGGAGTTAACATATTTATCAGATACTTGAGATGAAAAAGCAGTAGCTCATGCAGACTTTTTTTTCTCTAAGCCATATGGTCCTGAGGTGCCTATTACATCTATTATTGAATCATTAAAGTCAATGAGGTGAATAACACCATTAAACTTGTTTACTTGTCATGTAACAGTCGGTTACCAGTGAAATGTAACTTCTACTTTCTGGTTTACTCTGCAATAAAAATACATCTCGGCTCCCCTAAGTGATACCTAAAATGCCAGATAAATATCTTTTAATTTGTAGTCTAATTTAAAAGTACATTAATTCTTCTACATATGAATATTGCATTGAGTCACTCCAAAGACTGCTCCTTATAATTAAAACAATAAACCATTAATAATTGGTGATGAGTACAGATATGTATACTCATTATTTCACTTTTCTAATCAGATAGGTGCACATTTATGGAGACCCTGTAAAAAGCGCAGTTTCTTCAAGCAGAATTGTAGGAACGGCAAAAAGCTGAAAATCTGATCAATTTATAAAAGTCCTATTTGCAGAAAAAGGTTTTCAGTATTTAATTAAATACACTTACAAAGCTGTGAATAATCAGTTATTGTATTACAACAAATGGATTATGCTTCTTTGTACTAACCTGAACTTTAAATAATATGGATTATACTGTTTGAATTAACTATTAAACTCAGGACATCTCACAGCAGCACCAGTAGAATTTAGTATTAACGTTTCAACAGCAATAATTAATGTTACCCTAGAAATTCGGAACAAAAAAAAATGCCCATTTACATTTATGTTAAGACCTCCTTTGGGGATCTGCAAATTTTAAAAAGTGCAAATTTTCTTAGGCTTAATGCAAAATATTTCAAGTCAAGGGAACCATATTCCTAGACTTCAGTAGGCTTTCAATAATAGAATTAGTGAATAACATGTAGCAATGTGAATAATTATTCATATCACAAAAAGCGGGATTAAATAGATAATTAAAAAAGGCAGAAACTTTATTTTTAAACACTGAATTTGCTTCAGTTATGTCTACATGGTCAGCTTAAAGTGGTTTTGATGCCACTCAGTAACCTCACAGTCCATACACCCAAATATGCATTAAAGTATGTTTTAAGACAATGGCGTAGTTTAAACAGTTGCACTGAAGTGAATAGATCTTTTTTTGAGATGTTATCCTAGTAGCTCATGTCCAGCTACCAGTTTACCTAGCAAGTGAAGTGATACTTGGAAAAACTGTAACCCATTTTCAATAAAGTTAAATTAAATAATATTGTTGATTTGATTTTACCTAGAAATCTAATGTGAATGTTCACTATGCTGATGATAGTTTAAAGAGATATCCCACATACTCTCTGAGAAGTTGGTGCTGAAATACAGTTCTCATTTCTTTAAAGAGATTTTAAACCTGCATTTAAATGGTCCAAAGGAATATCTTCAACAATTTAAATGTTCTGCTGAATGAAAGTTTTGTGGATCATAATAAACTCACTTATCCACAATATCTATGTCATTAACTCCAAGGTTTATTTCCAATTCTAGACTACTGTGATGCTTTTTTTTATATAAGGTAGATTATGAATACATGAGTCTTTTTATGCAATTAAGATTTGCTTTTATTAACGTTTTTGTTGCTCTATCATGCAAACTTTACTGAGTTTTTTTTGGGGGGGTTGTTTTGTTTTGTTTATGTTTGCTTTTGTTTTTTTTAGTGTTATTTTTTATGTTATAAATAAGGATTACAAATGAGAAGGTGTGTACCTCAGGATGCATTACAAGACTTAATAAAGAGGTCACTGGCCTAGACTCAGACAAAAGCACACTGCATAGGCTTTCACAATTATATTCAGGAAACTAAATGTATCATAATCTCAGCTATTCTTCTTACTGTCTGCTTCATGTCTTTACCTGGGGACAAGAGAATGGACTTTATTTTATTGCATTGCATTGGTTAATCTGTTTTGGGTTTTTATTTTGCTCATTTTTTGACATTTGAGCAAATATATGCTTGCTTTTTTTTTTTTTCCCTTATGTAATACCACAGTGGAAGATTAGCTTAAAGAGCTAATTAGCATATTACATTATCATTTAACTCCTTGCTATACCTCTTCCACTTTGTTAATTACTCAGTAAAAATTACATATCAGTTAAATTTTATTTTTTAATGATTTTTTAAAATGAGTATGAAACTACAAAAATAGTGGAATAAATCCAGAAGTTAACCACAGCTGTAAATAAGTGATCTAGGAACTTATATGGAATTGCAAACAGACTGATAACTTTTATGCATATCCAGATTATGCACTCTGCTCAGGATTTAGAAGGATTGCAATGTGGTACAATCACCATTATGACAACTTTTCCATTTTGAAGATCAGATAGAAAAGTAATATACGGGAAAGTAATCACAGAATCATAAAATGGTTAGGGTTAGAAAGAAACTTAAGATCCTCTAGTTCCAACACCCTTGCTATGGGCAGGGACGTCTCACACTAGATCATGTCCAAGGCTCTGTCCCACCTGGCCTTGAGCACAGCCATCGATAGAGCATTTACCACTTCTTTGGGCAATCTGTTCCAATGCTTCAGCACCATCACAGTAAAAAACTTCTTCCTTCTATCTAACCTCAACTTACCCTGTTGAGGTTTGAACCCATTACCTCTTGTCCTATCGCTGCAGTCCCTAACAAAGAGTCCCTCTCCAGCTTCCTGGTAGGCTTCCTTCAGATACTGGAAGGCTGCTATGAGGTCTCCACGCAGCCTTCTCTTCTCCAGGCTGAACAGCCCCAACTTTCTCAGCCTGTCTTTATATCGGAGGTGCTACAGTCCCCCTACCACCCATATTTGATTGTTCTTGTCATGATTGTCTCTACCTTTTTTCTAACATACCTTGTTAGAAAGGAGATAATCAGAACTACAAATGGTATTCAGGACAGAAGCAAACTATAGCATAGATAGCAGCAGTTTCTGATGGGTTTATTTCCAGTTTCATTCATAACCATTTAAAGCATCTTTTTCGCCATTTTTAAGCATGGACCTGAAATATTTAGAAATTCCACAGTTGCTCCTGTATCTTTTTCGTAATCAGTTATAAGTAAATTAGAGATTTTTTTATTCTTTTCCTGGTTTAATCTTGATTACAAATACTAAATTCAGGGTTTCTTTTCCTCCCTACTTTTTCTCTAGATTAAGACCAGGGATGCACTGATACTTGAAATCATGCAGTGTCACAGAGGGTCACATCTCTTTTATTGGCTCTACCTATTTGGTAATTGAATTTGTTAAACTTTTTATTTTTCTTAGAGTATATTTGTTTGAATAATAAACTCTAACATTATAAATATTTCCATATTTTTCCTTGGTGTTTGCTACATAGAATCATAGAATAGTTAGGGTTGGAAAGGACCTTAAGATCATCTAGTTCTAACCCTCCTGCCATGGACAGGGACACCTCCCACTAAACCAGGTCACCCAAGTCTCTGCCCTGTGGGGAGTGAAGGCGATAAAAAAGAGTTTGCGAATGAGCTCTGAGGCCTTGGTGCTTGACAAGCCCTGGGGCGATGAGTTGGAACATTGAAGGACAGGAAAGGCAAACAACCTAAGCCTTAAGAGGATGGCCAGGATGCAGTTGTGGCAGGAATCTCAGTTGGAGGCCAGAGGATGTGGGCGTTGTGAGAGGGTCTGCAACATTGTGATTGGGCTACTTACCTGGAGAGTTTTACAGGGGCCAATGAGATTAAATGTTGTATGTATGTGCAGGTTGGGAAAGTACTGAACAAGAGGATAAAAAGGGCTTGGTGGTAATAAACGAGGATTTGAGCCCCTGCCTCAACTTCAGTCCATGTAGTGAAATGCCACAAATGGCGCCCAACGTGGGGCATGAAACTTGATTAATTGTCGATCTGGTGGCATGGCTCAGCCGAACTGCTTGCTGAAAGTAAGCAAAGGTGTACACTGAAAGGAAGCAAATTCAAACAGTATGGATTGTGTCTCCCAGGACGGGGGTAAGCAAATGAGAATTATGCGGTCTGCTTTAACAAAGGAGAAGGGAAATGTTCTAGAAATTTTTGCTATGGTTCTTAAGCAGTATGGGAAAAAGTTGACAAGGAAAAATTGAAAATTATTCTTCTCTGGGCATCAAAAGTCGATCCATCTATTGATTCCACTAATATTTATACCCCAGAAAATTGGGATAAAATTGATATTAATTTGTGTGACTGTGCTACAAACAATGACAAATTTGCCGCTAATTTATTGAGCCTGTGGCGAGTTATTTCTGAAACTTTAAAACTTCATGCCTGCTCCCAAGCACAGGGATCAGAAGCGGCACCTTCGGGTCCCTCACCACCGCCCTCATTGCCGGACTCTGCTGTGGGATTAAAAAATCAGTCTGCTGTTGCTGCTCCTGTGGTTCTGCCACCTGATAATTCTGATGCTGACCTGAATGGTCCTTTTGACTCGGGGCCTGTAGATCCGGAAAAGGAGCCTGATATATATCACCCAGATCTTTATGACAAATGGGCAGCTGTAAAGGGAGAAGGGAGATGGGCGAGGGATGCAGATGTATTGAGTGCTTTCCCGGTAGTGTACCTGCCAGATCGAGACCCGCGGTGAGAAGGTATCTTGTATCCTCTTATCAAAGATATCAGGCGAACGGTGACAGACCATGGGCTTGGAGCCCCATATGCAACTCATTTGATACAGTCTCTCTGATACTTATGTACCAGAATTTGGCAAATACAAATATGTCCATGTTTCTATCGACCCTTGGAGGCTTTTCTAGCCTAATCATCTTTACAGGGTCCTTGTGTCACGTTCTGTACATGGGGCCATGTAATGGGGGTAACGATTGTCTGGATTTTGCATTTCAAATATTGTAATTGTGTGGAGTGTGCTTGTGGGATCCCTTTGTGTGTGTGTGTATGTCAAGGGCAGACGGTGTTCTGTGTATTTTTTGTTGTCGGGTTTGCATAAAAGTTTTTAACTGGGGGCATAAAGAGGCAGTGAGCCCCCTTTAGTTGTCTGATAACCATGTTCAAAAGAAACTGCCCTCTGATTCAGCTCCCAGCCTAAGGAGCGCTTGCTACATGCTGGGTGCATGGGAGGAGCCCTGTTTAGCGTATTTAAAGTAACCTGTGGGTGAGTCCAGGACTTGGAGGAACAGATCAGTTGAAACAAGAACTGCTAACTGAAAAATGCGAGAGGGGTAGCACAACCACAAGTTTTATCAGCTGCCACCCAAGCAGCATCAGGGTGGCAGAAGAAAAAGAAAAAAAAAAATAAACCAGACAAAGCAGACCTGAATAAGGAAGGAGTCAGCGAAGCTCCTGTGTTTCCAGCCTGCCTGTCCCTTTAACTGAGGGTGATGACACAGCAAACTCTTTGATTTTTAACACTTTGCAGTTTACTTCTGCAGCTGCTTCACATTCGTTTTGCATCAGAATATCTATGCTTAAGGAAACACATTAACCTGTCTTCTTTTCAAGAACTGATAACCTGGGGGAGGGGGTATATTCCACCTACATACAGGTCCACCGCAGTTGCCTGTAAAGTTTGTCAAGCCTTACCATGGACGGACTGGTGGAAGAACCAGATGCCTCAGCTATAGGCGCTTACTGTGAATACCCTGAGCAGAATGAGATAGAGGAAGAGAAAAACAAATCATTGCAAAACATCACTTGGGAGCAACTGAAAAGTAACAATTTGAATATGCGTACTTTTAAAGTAGCTATTATTAGAGGCTGTGATTCTGTGTATAAAACCACCTGTATTTACTAGCCAGTTGCTAATAAGAAACTACACCTTGTATTGTATGGATTTGTCACTTGTAAAAGAGATGCTAGAGCATGTAAATTTGCAGCAGCTGCTAGAAAATGCTAATGCAAAAGCTAGAAAGATTCTAATATGATGGTAGTGCTATAAAGCAGGTATTGATAGTAGATATACAAAACAAAAAAGGGGGGAGTTTAGGGTTAACTCCACAAGAATGTATAGTGAAAGTCTGTTGTGTTTTGATTTTTTTAAAAATCACTGGATGGAGGATGGACCTCCTATACAGTGCCATTTTGGGGGTTCTAAGAATTTTGAACACAGGAAAGCTCATGTTAAAGTATGTAATACTGAAACTTATGAATGGAAAGGCCCATTCCCTTTAATAACCTGGGGATGAGGGTGTGCTTGTCTTTCCACAGATAAAGGACCTCTTTGGGTCCCTGCATGATGGGTTCATCCTGTCTTGTCTTCTGGAGAGTTTTACAGGGCCAATGAGATTGAACATTGTATGAATGTGCAGGTTGGGCAAGTACCGAGTAAGCAGATAAAAAAGGCTTGGTGGTAATAAATGAGGGTTTGAGTCTCTGCATCACCTCGAGTCTGTGTTGTGAAATGCCACGCTGTCCAACCTAGCCTTCAAAAGTGTCAGGGATGGAGCATTCACAACTTCTGTGGGCAACCCATTCCAGTGCCTCAATACCCTTACAGTAAAGAACTTCCTCCTTATATCCAATATAAACTGCCCCTGTTTATGTTTGAACCTGTTACCCCTTGTCATATCACTACAGTCCCTAATGAAGACTCCCTTCTCTGCATCCCTATAGCCCCCCTTCAGATCCTGGAAAGCTTCTATGAGGTCTCCACGCAGCCTTCTCTTCTCCAGGCTGAACAGCCCCAACTTTCTCAGCCTGTCTTCATTTAGGAGGTGCTCCAGCCACCCTACCATTCCTGTGGTCCTCCTTTAGACTTACTCCAACAACTTTATGTCCTTATGTGACAGAACTGCATACACTACTCCAAGTGAAGTCTGATGGGAGCAGAGCAGAGGGGCAGGATCACCTCCTTCAACCTGCTGGTCACGCTCCTTTTGATGCAGCCCAGGACACAGTTGGCTTTCTGGGCTGTGAGCGCACACTGAAGCCGGCTCATGTTAAGTTTCCCATCAACCAACACTCCCAAGTCCTTCTCCGCAGGGCTGCTCTGAATCACTTCACCCATCCTGCCTGGGATTGTCCTGACCCAGGTGTAGGACTTTGCACTTGGCATGCTTAAACTTCATAAGTTTGGTATTGGCCCACCTCCCAAGCATGTCAAGGTCCTTCTGGATGACATCCTTTCCCTCCTGTTTGTCAACTGAACCACACAGCTTGGTGTCATCAGCAAACTTGCTGAGGGCACACCCAATCCCACTGTCTGTGTTGCCAACAAAGATGTTGAACAGGATCAATCCCAACACTGACTGATGACAGACACCACATAAGTGAGTCAGAACTAATATCTTTGTAATAACTAATAACTGAGAACTAGATGGAGGCAGGAGACAGAGAAAATTTTTGCTATTCATAATTTAAAATAATTTTGAAAAAAACCAGACTCAAACACTTTAAACACCAGGCACCATTATATCTGTTTACCATCCCCCAACAGGAGTTTTTTACATTTTAATTTTTTCACGTATCCCTTCTGAGAGGAAAAAAGGTGTTCATTATTTTTACATTTATTTTTAATTCAAGAAAGTTCCATTTCAATTTTAGAGTTCCCCAGTTAAAAAAATACAGTAAAAAACAGTTGACACAATTTGGCTTATGGTCTTCCAACACCCACATTTCTCCGTCTCTTCCACCTGGCAGCTTGGGAAAGCTGCCCAGGTTATACCAGAATGCTTTGGAACAAAACCAGGCCTTTAGCATACTAGGTGTTGACAGGCCAACCTGGTTAACGCATGGTTCTGCCAGGAAAAAGAAAATGTTGCTCTCTGGATAAACTGAATCACATTAGCTTTGAACATGTCAGATGAGCACTTGAAGAATGTAGTTACATTCATAATGTGATCCTATCTGTACTGCAGGCAGAATATGAGTGATTGAAAAAATTAGGAGTTATCACTTTATCGACAGATCCTTATGGCTTTTTTTGGAAGAACTAGAGAAGCCAGCTCAGAGAAATAGATATATTATGTAGTACCTATAGTTTTATCTCTGTTTACCTTAGTAGGTAGATGCATCATGCCCTGAAACTGCTTGTTTATTCCTACTGGTTATAGATGCAGCCAGAATGGAAAGCTTTGAATGGAGCTTTGACTGGAGAGCTTTACAGCAGCAGTCTGCATTGCTGATACCTACAACTGGCCAGACAAAGCTTATTCTTGCAGACTCATATTCATGACAAATTATAGAATAATATATTGTTCTATCTAGGTAGCATCCAAACTGGGCTCACTGAGCTCCAATTATAAAGGAAAATATAATGCCATAATATTGGTCTAATACCTGTGTAAATAATTCTGTGAGCAAAAGAAATTACTCAAATAGTATTTTGGGGTTTGGGTTCTTGGTTTTTTTTTTCCCATTGTTATTATTATCATTATTATTATTGAACTAGTCTTTTGTGGTTGGATTCTCTACTGTCTGGAAAGAATGCAGACTGAATAATTCTTTAGAGGTTTAGTAAAGCTTTTTTTAGTAAAGCTTTTTGTTTTTTTTTCAGTAAGAAATTGTATTTTACTAATGAGACTAAGAAGGTCTATCTCCTTATTTATCTATTTCTGTGACTTTTGCAGGTAAACAATGTTTTTAAGCACAGCCATAGACAACATTACTTTTATCCTTCAGTTGGTCAAAACCACATCCAAGCATCCACCAGTGCTGGTGGTATTTAAGTGCACAAAGAATAACCATTTTTTCAGGCGCATGGGGCACAATGTCTCTCTGGAGGAAGGGCAATGTGACTGTTATGTGTCTCTGCTCAGATGTCCTGCATGATCTTTCGAAAACAGAACTGGATATTTCGTATGCTGTTTGTAGAAAGTGATGATATTACTGCTGTTCCTAGAGAACAATTTCATTGTCTGACTTCTCTAGAGTAGAATTGGTTTATATTTCACTTACTTCTGTTACAAGAATGACTTTAGTGTAGAGCCATATAGAGATGCCCAAGGTACAGCAGAGATAAAACTTTGCCAACTTGTTCTGCTTTTCTTTGACATTAAAATAAAGATGTATTCTAAAAATTATGGAGAGACATGTTGAATGTGTCTTTGTATGCATTTGGAAGTAGTTGAAATTATGTTAAAAAATCCAATGATTTATGTGTATGACTAGATATAAGGATGCCGTGCTGTATCAGACCAGCATCCTGCATCTCTTATGTTTTGCAGCTCTTCAGTGGAAGCACAAAACTCTTAACCAAAATCAGAACCATTATCAGCAGAATACATTAATATGAACATAGATATATTTATTTCTGTGAATTTCTCTTTATATGTATTTGGTTTATGTAACAAACCAAAATAAATGTGACTTAAAATCTTAGGTTTACCTACTTCTAAAGTGACAATACTGTGGAGGAAAAGCAACAAGAAAAAAAATGATTACGCAGGAAAATGAATGTATAATTGTACATGTTTTATTACACTGCTGTGTAGATACACCTGATTTAGTAACTGACTGTAACATGAGTTTTTAAGGTCAGGAGATTTGGACCTAATATTATATGAGTATGGTGAACTATAAGCAATAAAATTAATTTATCTTCAATTGGAAAATATCTATATAATCATCTAAGAACGTATGTAATAACAGTCATAAATATTTTTACACCAATCATTTTGGAGACATCTAATAAATTTTATAGAAACTCTTTACATTCTCCTATATTTCTAATATAATAGTATATAGAGACTATAGAGTATTTTGAGACAGACTTTGTCTCATGCAGCCAGCCTTACAATTCCTTCATTTCCAGGTCATTCTATTATTTAAAAGGTATTTTAAATTCTTCACAGACAACCTTATGCTAAGACAAATTTGGCCCAAATGTACTAAGATTATTTTTTCTTCTAATATATGCCTATTTTTTTCTCATGCTTTTATTACGTAATTCCAACAATAACCATTTTCACAGTCATGTTCATAACAATTTTAATTCTACTTTCTCAGTGGATGTTTGCACCTTTTGAGAAATCATCCACTTTTCTCAAATCATCTTTTTACTAGATGAATGAAGTACCTAAACTGGAAAGAAATATGATTAAGCCACTGTTTAGTTGCCAAGAAAAGCTTCCAAAACCCCACAATATCTGATACTAAAGAAGTTGTTTATTCTACCTATATTCCAGATCTCCTTAAAAGATAAAATTTGAAAGTTTAGGCTAACAGTTACTATAAAAGGCTATTATCTTTTGTAAATTTTAGTTTATTTTTCGGAAGTTGCTTGATGACCTATACTCTGAAATGACAATATTTTCTATAATGTCCTAACTGGTGGCTAAGTGAAGGCAGAAAAGCCTAGTAACTTATGAAAGCTTGAACTAGAGGAGAATTCCTTCAGACAGTAGGCAAGTTTTTCTCTCAGTTGCCTTTGCTGGAATCTCCTATGACTGACCACTGCAGTCTGTGTCATTTTGTGGATTGTTTAGGCAAGTATTCCCTTATAATCTAATTCCTTCCCTCTGCCTAGGTAAAACCATTGTAAATAATTTGACAACTTCCGCTTCACAGAATCATAGAATACCAGGTTTGAAGGGACCTCAAGGACCATCTGGTCCAACCTTTCTGGGCAAATCATGACCCAGACTAGATGTCCCAGCACCCCATCCAGACGAATCTTAATAGTGTCCAACTTTGGGAAGTCATCACTTCCTTGGGGAGATTATTCCAGTGGATGATTGTTCTCACTGTGAAAAATTTTCCTCTTGTGTCCACTCAGAATCTCCTCAGGATTAACTTGTACCCATTACCCCTTGTCTTTTTCACATGACTCCTTGTAAAATGGCATTTCCGTCTTCTTTGTAGGCACGCTTTAAATATTAGAACATGGTGATAAGGTCTCCCCTGAGTTGTTGTTTTTTTTTTCCTCTAGGCTGAAAGAACCCACTTCTCTCAGCCTTTCCTCATATGTCAGGCTTCCAAGTCCTTTGATCATCTTCATGACCTTTCTGTCTTTCTTCTCCCATGTCCAGCCTATCTACATCTTTTTTGTATAATAGGGACCAAAATACACTTAAACAAACCTCATGATGCCCCTGACCCATGAATTTCAGGACATCAGCAGACTTCAATTTCCCAGTCAGAACACAGCAATAGAACGAGAACACTTTTTTCCTCTGCTCCCATGTTTCTTCTTACAGTTCATTCTAGTTCCCAAAATTCCTTCTTTATGTACCACATAGGCTTATTCTTATTATCACAACAGTGTAATTATTAATTTGACTGAAACCCAGGTAAATATTCTCCCATTTCTCTTGCTTTACACCCAGAAGAAAGGAACACACTGCCTCTCATTAACTACTTAGCAGCCCAAGTCCTTTTGAAAAAAAATATTGCAATTGTGAAACTGCACCTGCTGCACATAGCCTGAAAGGCCAGGCAAGAGTCAAAGCATATATTGCAAATGTCCTAGAAGAAGATAGTTAAGGCTAGATTCTTAAATGAGAAAGTAACATAACTAAACAAATACAGAAAACATGAGAATGCAATATCTCACACTAACACCATACCACACTAACACACATACTCACACTAACACCATTTAGCTGCCTAAGCATAAATCCATGAATCTGTGTTTAGGGCCATCTTTAGGAAATTACTGATTATGACAGTATCATTTGGTTTGGTGTTTTATGCGTGGGTCTGCTTTGTTGGTTTGGGACTTATTTTTACTACGTTAACATCCTAAAAATTTATATAAAGCTTGGCTGTATTTACTAAATGACTTCTCACAAAAGTGCGAGAGATGATTCTTATGAAGCACGCTCCACAAAATGTTTCATCTGAAGAAAGAATACAGAAATCCTCTGAGATCACACAGAAAATTGTTAGCACCAAATACTTAGGATGTTTATGTAACTAAAGAGACTGAGCTACATTTGTGGAATGAAAGTGTGACCTTGTCGCTTGGGATTTATAAGAATTCTGTAAAACTGTCATCAAGTCCAGCTTTCTTTTAAGACAATATATGTTCTTGAACATCAGATCTCACAATGGCCTTGCTAGAAAGCAGCAGCTTCTGTAGACTTCCAGCAAGGCCACGCTCAGCACAAAAGAAAGCTTCTCTGGGGCAGACACGAGTATAGTCATGCAGGAGAGCAGCCTGACCTCTACTCTCTGTTCCTAAAGGGAAGAGCAGATCAACCATCAGAGAACCATCCAACCAGCAGAATTCAGTGAAGAGCAGCATAAATTTTGTGTTGCTGTGCTATGTTTTTCTCTTTGTTGCCTACAAAAATATGTCTCTGGGACAATGGGATCAGATTCATTCAAACAGGCTTGAACCTGAGTTAGAAGCCCAACTAACCTAAGCTCCTTCTGTAGAAAAGTGATACATTTGCATTTATCAGAGATGTAGCATACCAACAGAAGGGAGCTTTCCTCTTCTGATCCTCTTCTTATAATTTACATTTTAAATTAATACTCTTAATCAGCCTTCACTTATGTAATTTGTTTCAAATTTATTGCTGTTTGAAGAAAAAGTCTGGCATTTTTCTGGAATGCTCAACACCTCTTGCACTGAAATGCTACTTCAAAAATGTTTGCTATACTTGCATTTATTATTTAGATTAATTAATTTTATTGTAACAAAGTGATGCATACATCCTGTTCTGTACATACATAGAGTTAATTCTTGTCTCCTACTCCTCTCCCTCCAACTACCTTTTCTTGCTTCCTTCTAGTTTTTAATTTTTTCTCCTTTTTTTCAGTGTTATCACTAGCATTCATCCCTTTGCTAGCTCTCTTCATTGTGATAAGTCTTCCACACTCCTTTTCTTTCTGCATTTTCATTCCTTGTGTAAATAGTGAGTTTCCTACTCCCCATAGTTTCCACATCACAAAATACTCTGTCAATATTTTACATAGCTACTGTTTCTCCCACTGCTGTCCATCTTAAAAAGAGCAGCAGTTTTCCATAATCGTACTCCAAAATTAATATTCCAGTGCTGCTCTCTTTAGCCAGTAATGAGATCACAGCTTCTCACAGTTACCTCCCCATAGCTTCTGCTAACAACTAGACATCTAGCTTGATCACCATATTCTCCTGCATTATCCAGATAAGGATAAGCCAGGACTTTGTGAGGAATTATTACAACAGCACCAAGACAAAATGATGTGATTCTTCAGTACTTCGCAGTCTCATATCTAACATAGTGCACACTGTTATTGCACACTTTTTCCTCTATAGACCTCTTCACAGATGGTATACAAAACAGTGCATGGTATACAAAACAATACTCCAAATAAAAATAACTTTCTGACTGTACAGGGCTCCGTTTAAGGCAAAGTCTGCAGTTTGGGTTCCTATAGGAATTTTTGTCCTCTAAAATATTTGTTCAGCCAACATCTATTTTTTCAAAGCTATCTCAAAGGCATTCAATCAAATACTTTGAGTTTCAGTAGGAAATGACTCCTACTTTCTCATGCCAGATTAATCATTAATGGGGACAGCCTTATACTTCCTTATATCTTGTAATAACAAGAAACAGATAAAACCAGAAATTGAATGCATTTGCAAAGACCTTGTTCTTCTATAACTAGAAAACAGGGTAAATCTTTTCTTCAAGGAACACATAGTTAGTTGCAATTCAGAGAAATACTATATATTTGCTTTGAGTAAGCAATATTCAAACTGATAGGAACCATTCAATCAATTTTAAATCTGTAATATAGCATTCCAATATATTAAAGAAGGAAAAATGATCCAGCACAGTTCAGTTGCAACAAGTTGCAATTCAGTTGCAATAAACAGATTTATTTTTTCCTCAAAAGAAGTCTGAAAATATTACATGTTATTTGGTATGAAGCACAAGTCCTCAATCTGAAAGAAAACAATTTTCCAGAGACCACAAACGTTTTTAGGGAAAAAACCTGCACTTCATCCATTCCACTTCTTCCATTGGGAACCTTAATCTGATATAAACTGCTCACATAGAACACTGTCTAAAAAAAAAGATTTACTTTACTACTCCAGTCTAAGGTTTGTTTTGTTTGTTTTTGTTTGGTTTGGGTTTTGGGCAGTGTTTTTGCTTGAGGGTATTTTGTTTTTTTTTTCCCAGGTTCAATTTGTGTCCACATTGAACAAAATGAGTGACCTATTTTGTTAAAGTACCTTATTAGAAGACAACAGAATAATTCATACTTACACTTTTTTTTTATGGGTTACACATCTTGTAAACTGACCAGAATTTGAAGATCTTTTATCAAGGCATCTAATTCTCTGCGAATAGTTAGGAAGCTGGGAATGGTTCATATGTAAAAAAAAAAAAAAATAAAATCTTCCTAGGGATTTCCAAAGCAAATATAGATATATATATAGTTTAGCTGTTTTTTTGCAGTATCAAAATTATTACATAACTCATCCACAGTGATAAAGCTTGAGCAAGAACCCTATAGAGTTTTCAAAGTTTTGTGGTCTTCATCTGTTTAAAATCAGGAAAACTTAGAGAATAAAATTCTTTAATTTTAACCAGCCAACTAATTAACTGAACAGTGTGTGAATACAACATAATTTTAATGTTTGCTTGTTTGTTTGTTTAGTTGGTTAGATTGTTTGTGGGGTTTTTTGGGGGGGGGCATTTTTTGCTTTGTTTGAGGCTTTTTTAAAAGTACTATCACTGTACATGTTTATGATTCACATACAAAAGAAAGTACAACTAACTGACTCTAATGACATCCTGCTTCAAGAGGATCTTGACAGAGGTGGTGATATCTACAAATGAAGACCATTGCAACATAACTGGCTAGCAAGATGTGGGCAATGTGTCACTTTCTAAATAAATTCAGTGGTTTTGTGGATATGGAACATTTACTGGCCTGGATGTGCACAATCTACCTACCATATCTTTATGCTCTGATTTTCACTAGGGAACAATGAAGGCGTACAGACAGCAGTGAGCTCCCATATATCTAGGCTGGGTGACTGCAGGGCTCCAGACTTCACCCAGAAGCAGATCTATCCCTTGCTAAGAAACAAGCAGGTGGTCTCCACATAGATGTTTGGCTGCCTCTGTGAAGTAAAATTAGATTACTATGGACCATGAAATATATTGGTAAAAAAGAAAAATTAACACCTTAATCATGATTATTTCCTCTTGTTTGGTGATAGAATTCTGAGAATGCTATTTAAAAAAAAATAATGACTTCAGATGCAATTGGTTTTGGCTGTTCAGAAGTAGTAAAACTTTTCAGTTATGGCTCATAACTGAGCACTGTCTGAGTAGTAAAGCATAGGACTTTATCTTCTAATTGTCCTCAAAGGATTGATTTAGTGCCTGTGAATGTTCATCACCATTACAGGCTAAACCAGAAAGGTTGACTTAATAAATTTTGATCAGCAGCTCTGGATGCACGTATTCAAGAAGCCTACCTTTATATGAGTCAGTATGTTCAAACTTACAACATATTTTCTAGACAAAAGGAATCACATGCTTTCGTTAAGTATTTTTGGAAGTTCACTCCCTGACAACTCTTTAATACATTTGCAATAGCATGTTTGAAAAGATGGGTACATACTGGGGAATTTGTTCTAGTCTGAGCAAACTTTTTCAGAAAGAAAGTGAGGTGCATTAAACTTCCACAGCTGCTGTGAATGGTGAGTACATGTCATCATCATATTATTGCCGCAATTAAAAGTTCTGTAAATCTCACAGAATATCTAGTGTAAAAATACTGGGACATTAAAAAACAACAACAAAAAAATCACCTTTTTTCCTCTCTTTCTCACTAGTACAATGCTACCTGTATTACATACCTGTTTGTCCCAGTTCTTTTCAGAAAACACAAATTCTTCAATGTAGGTCAACTAAATAGCCATTCATTTTATAACATCTGTCTGTCTTGTGTGCTATTGATTGTAACATTTCAATTCAGAGGTGCCAACATTTCCCCAAGCTGCTTCTTCTTTCCTTTAAAGGGAAAAAATTGCAGCTGCTTCATCAAGTTATTCAGCAAGTAATTTTAAGTTTCATCCTAATTAGTTCAATAAATGTTACGCCATATGACACTAGAGATAAAGTCTGATAATTATACACTTAATTTAGGAAAAAGAAGTGCTCACAGTGGATAAAATTATTATGACTATTTCATTCTTCTTCCTTGACATTATCCCTATTTCACTAAAACTGGATATATCACCATTTGGAGAAATGTGGCTCCATAGGCTATTCCATAGATAATTATCTATCTAAGTTTATGCATAGTGGTCACAGGTATAAAAAAATATACTCCCCCAAAACCAGGAACAGGTCATGTGACAATATGTACAAAAGCAGCTGCTATATTCATGCATAAACCCTGACCAAACTGAACCAAACCAAATGCTCCTTGACAGATTTTATGTCAGTTGCATAAATCTGGTACAAATCAATTGATTTAAAAAAAATATATTTCAAATTTATAAAGGTACAAATTAATAAAAATTAAGACTCAACAAGTAATAAAAATTAAGACTCAACAAGTAGGATTTTATGATGCTCAGTTGCAAAGTGTCTTAAACCCAGACCATTCTTATGGTTCTGAAGAAGCAGTAAAGTGAAATAATAAGCAGTGCAAACAATATGAATTCAGTTTCCATTTTATGCTATTTCTGTAAAGGCCAAATTCCAATTATCTGTAATAATTAAGTAGCTTTAGCACTAAGAGGTTCTAACCTTCAGCGAGGGAATAGTTCTATGACTTCCAGAAAAGGGCAACTTTTTATTGACCAGTTATCGATTAGGCTTTCTGTGTTCTTGGAATGTGAGATTGCCAACAGTGCAATGATTTATGAGCTTTCTCTTTGCTGTTTAGGAATGAATACCAGCAATGGAAATATCTCCTATTGTACAAGGGGTTTAGTTAATAATTTAGATAGTAATGTAAGTATTAATGTATGTTTTATTGGTTCAAAACGAATGTCTGAACATTTCCCTCCTTTTAAAAATTTTTCATTCTTTCTTTTCTTTTTCTTTCTTTTTTCTTCTTTCTTTTTCTTTTCTCTTTTCTTTTTTCTTTTCTCTTTTCTTTTCCTTTTCTTTTTTCTTTCTTCTTTTTTCTTTTCTTTTCCTCTTCTCTTCTCCTCTCTTCCGCTCCCCTCTCCCTTCTCTCCCTGCCCTCTTCTCCTGCCCTCTCCCCTCTCCCTCTCCCTTTACCAAAACTGCAAAGACAAAGGAAGGTCTCAATCTGTGTTCAAGAAATGAGAAAATCTGTGGTAAGGGCCAAATAATTTTCATTCAAAATTTAAAAAAGCCTAAATACTCTTAACCTATTCTTGCTGATAATGGAAACTGTTTTGATTTTTATTATAAGGTAGTATAGTGTAATTAGGTAAAGCATTTTGTGCAACTTCCTCACTGTTTTCAAAATATACAAAATCCCACTCTCCTAAAGAGCCTTAATGCTCCTGGGCTGCCTCTAAGAGAGTTTACTTTGACCATATTCCTATAGAGACATAATATTTTAAACTTCATAAAATACACTGATTTCTTCCTAATTTTATGTCTGTCAATAAGTAAATGAAGGCTGAAAATAATTCTTTCTCTTCAAATACGTATCTGACACAACACAATAATCACTGTAACATATGATCAGTATTAGTTTATAATAAGTGCTGCTATAAAATTACTCCCATTATAGACATTCATTTCTACAATCAGCAGGTGATAATCATTCAGTTCTGAAACTGACATACTACAACTGTCATCATAAGATACTTTTAATCATTATGTGAATGAACATTTAATCAGGTAGCTGCATATAATTACCTTTGAATACACACACAATTAAATTCAAAATCTCAAAGAGAAACTTTACAAAGTACTAGATGATTTTGGAGAAGTAGGTACCAAGTAAACAACATTAAATGAGTTCAGAAACTCAACCTCTCAGCTTGATTGATTTTAATCTGGCATAAATAAAGATTCTATTACCCTTGCATGTGATAAATAGTATCTTTGCTCTGCAAAACACATTTTAGTGAGCAAACCTTTAAATGGTGTATGAATAGCAAAATTTAATCCACAGTAAAAAAATTGAAACAGTTCCTGAATACCCTCGCTTAAAAAAAAACAATTAAATATACCGATTTATTGTTAGTCTGAAAAGCATGCAGTTTGACCCAAGAATATCATAGTGTTTGTCTTTGCTGCCTAGGACTGGGAGATAACATAATTTTTCAGCCAACAGCTGTTGCTTTCAAGATTTTTCCTTGGATTATCTCTGTTTCTTCTGGAAATCACAGCATACTTGGCCAGAGTGCTAGTATTTCTATCAGGGAGGAGCAAACGGTTTTGAATCAGTTAACAAGTTTTGTTAAGTATCTACCAGAATCACCACTTCTTATGGACAGTTGTGTGTCATTTCTCCTATGTAGAAGATCACTAAATACCAATTATCTGTTTAGGTGTCATTCATTAAAAATTGAATCAGGTAAAATGATAGACTTATTGCAGAATACCTGGAAGGAGGACACAAGGGATGTTTCTTTTGTGTGAAAAAAAAAATCTTGATAACGTGAGAAGACTTAAAATCAAGATGCAAGAATACTAGAATAAAAGTGTTCTTATTTGGAAGAATAAGTCTGTCTCTTAACTCTGACAGTTGCTTATTGTGACAGCTGCTTATTGTAGTTCTCATATTCTTCCTTTACATTACTGGGCTAATGTGCTCCACCCATTTTGCATCACGTTTCTATTAGATCCCTTCTAACTTTGAACATGCTTCTAGGGAAATAAGTCACTTTCAGTACAGAGTTTTTTTGGTTTGCTTTTTTTTTTTTCTTTCCAAGATAGATAGAATCTGTCTGCATTCTTCAATAACTTATCTTCTACAAGATGCCTTCATCCTGAACCCATGATCATCTACATCAGACAAATTTTAGTGCACTTCCTTTGTCTTTTGCAGTAGCACAACTTATGCCTAGGTGAAGTTCTGGGAAAAGGTGGTTTTTTTGGAGATCTCTCTCAATGGGCAGCATGAGTTATACTATACTGGGTTTACCTGTTTTCTTGCTTAGCATTACCCTAAGGTAATACTTTAAATCATTTAATTAAATACTTTAAGTAATTAAATTTAATTAATACCACTTATTTTATCTTCATGCATTTTCACATAAAATTTATGCTGTAAAAATATACTGCAGTAGGCTGCAACACAGACTTCTCATTTCTACAGATATCTCAAATGGTCTTTCGTGAGCTGACTATATCTAAATTTATGATACGGCATTGTCCAAAAAGATTTACTGGGTTAACTTAGTGCCTCTATTTCAGCCATGATGGGTGTGTTCAGCAATCTTTTGGGCACTGCCAGAAATGTTTTTAACTGACTAAAACTTTAGCCAATTATTAGGACTACTAAAGCTCATAGTTTGTATGATATTGTTTATGTTTAAAGTAGGTATCTATATATCTATTTATATGTCTGCCTGTGCACACGTATGTACAATGTCACCAAACATTTGCTACAGTGAAGCTTCTGCTCTAAATTATTACTGTTAAATGAATCTCCTGCTGTTTCAAATAAAACTAAATTGAAGGTGTTATTGATTTACTGTTATAGCTGCTGTTTGGGTCACTACAGGTGTTTGTTCTCATTGGCTATTTACTAGCCATGTGGAACAGCTCTTTGAGAAAGCCAGTAGTAGTAAAGGGCTTTAATATGTCAGTGGTGATTTTATGAGACCTTTACACATTTAAAATTGATTAAAGTTAGTAAAGAAAATTTCAGAAGTGCTAGCACTGTGTAGCAATTCTTGAAAATCTGACTGAACATGGGTTTTGTCCATTCTTACAAGAAGAGCAGTCCCCTTGAGATTTAGATATAAAAAAAGGGAAGAAAACTGTAACTGTGGATGCTTGTTATGCACTTTGAGGGTGCTTCAATGAATACATTAACAGCTAAAAATTGTATGTTTATGGAGTACATAAATAACTACAGGATATCCATTGTGGGAAGCTCTCATTATTCAGTCCTATTAAATGTCAAAAGTGTCTGAGAAAATTAAATAAAAAGGTCTACTGATATGAACAGATAAACTGCAAGCCTTGTAAAATATATGAAATGGAACTCAGGGCAGAGCTAAGTGAAGAATTCTAATATAATACAAAGCACATTGCCATAAATCTCTTTAAGTTACTTACATCATAAAGAATTCACTTGCTTCTGACTGCGTGTTGCTCACTTATGAATGTTTCTTGATCTTTCCAATTCCTAGAAGTAGTATTGAGAATCAACAGAAAATGAACCTTAAAGAGTCTAGGACCCAGAGGGAATGATGTGAGTAAAAGAGAAGCAAAAGAAATAACAGCAGTGATATAATAACAATAGAAGTCTGTGCCTTCTGCCACAGATTTATATATCCTGTGTTGTTTTATTCACTGAACACAGCATATTCACATTTTTGGCCTTGATTTAATAAATTGATCAAATACTTACCTTCTTTTCATATTGACGCACCAAATATACCAAACCAAATTTTATAATTTTTAGGCATAATCAATTTCAGTCATTTGGAACACAAAATAGAGAAATGAGAATTTTAGTTCCAAAACATTGTTTTATAAAAAATTGAAGCTGTCTGATATGTATATAAATAAACGGATTTTTAAATATATATATATTATATATATGGAATGAACTTTCATGGTCTTGACTTATCAGTGGTCTCTTAATAAAATGTCACAGTTATCATCTATGTCTTTAGCCCTGGAAGTATTTTGTTAACTGAGCAATTTAGCATTCTCACTTTTTTCTTTGTGTTTTAAATTTAAAACATATTGTGTGATAATTTTATCAACATTGACACATTTGATGAGCATAAAAAAGCCATCCATTCAAAGCAATAAGTGTCCAGTCTTTCAAGAATAGTATGTAGCACAGGATATATGCAAGTTTTCTGAATTTATTCCTCTGATGCGCAGTTAGATAGATTTTGCATTCAGTGATTCATTTGGGTTTGATGAACACCATGCTGGTGATTTGATAAGCACAAAATCTATGATTTCTTAAGAACTGTAAAGGACTTAATGTTTACATTGTATGTTAATACACAAATAATAAAATCTATAATCTTCAATGCAGATATTCCCAATAATTCAGAGAGAATGAAATAAACTAAGGAAACAACAACAAACATAGGACTGAAAGAGATTAATCTCTATTATTAATTTTACCTCACACAGAGATGTGACCAGGCTGCTGGTGAAACCTAGCATTATTTTTGATTGGTGTTGCTAGGTTTTGGAGGGACAGATACAAATATATTAATTCCATAAATCTTAATAAACCATAAGAAATATCAGTGACTGCCAGTTGTAGTTTTAGTTGATATTAAATCTTCTTCTTAGTATGGAATGCGATACTAAATATCATAAACATAGGCTATAGTTTTGGTTCAAAACTTTGTTGGACCTAAATAAAGAGATAGTTTTGTGCTGCAGATCGATATGCAAATTCTCATTTATACATTTGCTCTGGAATTTACTCATCATTCCTCAATCATAGGCTAATAGCATCATAGAATGGTTTAGGTTGGAAAAGACCCTTAAAGATATTTTTTAAAGATCCTTTCTAACCCAAACTGTCCACACTATGCTGGTAGAAGTATAAATGAGCTCCAGCAATTACCCTCGTTTAGGAAATTTAGTATCAGATTTTGTATTAACATAAAATAGTTTGGGATGGAAATGAACTTTCCAGCCAAAAATATTTGCTCGTTTGATGGTTCTTTAGTCATCTAATCCAACCCACCTGACGTGGGCAGGGATACCTTCCACTACCTCAGGATCCTCAAAGCCCTGTATAACCTGACTTCAAACACTTCCAATGAAGTGACATTTGCAGCTTTTCTGGGCAACCTGTTCCAGTGTCTCATCATCCATAACATTCAAAATGTCTTCCTTCTGTCCAGTCTAAATCTACCTTCTTTCAGTTTAAAACTGCTGTCTTTTGTCCTATAAGAAAGACTTATACAGGCCCCCATATAATTCTTTCCCCATTTTTCTTATAAATCCCCTTTAAATACTGAAAGTCTGCAATAAGGTCTTCTGGAGACTTTTCTTCTCCAAGTTAAACAACCTCAGCTATATCAGTCTTTCTTCACAGAAGATGTGTTTCATCCCTCATAATTTTTGTGGCCCTCCTTTGGACCCACTCTAATAGGTCCATGTCTTTCTTGTACTGAGGTCCTAGAACTGGACATAGTACTCCAGGTGAGGTCTCACCAGACTGAAATAGAGGGGGAGATTCACTTCCCTCAACCTTCTGTCCACACTTCCTTTGATGTAGCTCAGGATATGCCTGGCTTTCTGGGGTGGAAGAACATATTGCTGGTTCATGTCTAATTTTTCATCCACCAGTGTCCCTAAATCCTTTCATGAACTGCATGGTTGCTCTCAATCCCTTCACCCCCAGCCTGTATTGATACTGGAGATTGTTGCAACCCATGGTACAGGACCTTGCACTTTGCAGAGTTGAACTTCATGAGGTTCACACAGACCCACTCCTCAAGCCTGTCAAGATCTTTCTTAATGATATTTCTTCCAGCTAGAGAATCAACTGCACCGCTCAATTTGGTGTCATCTACAAACCTGCTGAGGGGGTTCACAATCCCACTGTCACTGGTTAAGATATTTAATGGTGTTTGCCACTGTATGAACCCTTTCCACATTGACACTGGGCCATTGACTATAAGACATTTAATGTGACCATCCAGCCAATTCCTTATTCTTCTAACAGTCCATCCCTGAAATCCGTATCTCTCTAACTGAGCAGTAAGAATGTTGTGGGGACCACAATTTTTTTCTTTTTTTTTTTTTCTGTGTAGTTGAGATAACAGTAATGTTATTGCTTTCTCATGGTCAATTTTTCATTTGCCAAAAAGGTAACAATATTTCCTGAGACCTTCAGAACTTCCTTCATCACAATTTTATGCTGACTAAAAATGGATACGTTATTTACCTGAATTACTTTCCCTTTTTGGTCATTTAGATGGCCCATCCCATGTGATACAGGATTTTATATCTTAAGTACACTTGTACTTTTAAAACAGCTGATGAATTTTTCCAAGGTCTCTTATCCCATTTTCTACTCCATAATAATGAAACTAACCAAAAAGTACGAAAAACACATTAATTCACAAAAACAGGTGGTTATTTTATTTTAACAGCTTTTGGGTTTCTTCTTTAAACAATGACAATGTTTTCTTCGTCCTTTGTCTGCTGTTAAGTAACAGTAAACAAAATTAACATGATTTAACCCTAGTAAACACTTTGATGTGTTGAGATTATCATCCTCAAACAAATTAAAGATGATGTAAAGCAAAGGAAGCACTTTATGTGTATGTATTTTGCAATTGTTTGCAGTACTATGTCATACCTAAGAAGTTATTAACTCTGTGGAGCTACGGATTGTTAGTTTTCTCTGATAGTGAAAGACTTGTGTATGCTATAGATTCAGATAATTTTAATTCCTTAGTGGCTGATTTGGCTATCCAAGGAAAATGTAAACATTTGTGCCAGTATTGATGTCTGGTGAAGTGGAACTACCAGTCATACTTGTTTTATGATGTGAACCAATTTGAAAACCTTCCCTATAATAAAGAAGTCTGGCAGAACAGAGATGCTTTGTCCTGAAAAATTTCAGCCAAGTTTGAAGGATGGAGAGAAATATTCTTGTGAGAGGTGAAAGCTACAGAACTAGAAAAAAAAATTAAACATTTGATTATTTTGTAGAGGGTTTTAATCTGATTTATGTTTGTTACTGCTTCCATTAATTGTAGATTTGTGTTTTAATGACTATAATTAATAACTGAGCTCATGTTTTTCCAAACATGCATGAACTAATTTTTGGTCAGTGCCACACTAATTTACTATGTGCCCTCTGTCTGAAGAAAGATTTATAATATTTCATTACACCCATGAAGTAAATGCTGATTAAGTCCTCCAAAAAGGGACAAGTTTCCCTTACAGAGAATTACATGACATAAACTATCATAACAAAGGAATAAAATAGCCAGTGTAAAATGAATCATAAGATTGTATGGTGGACAGGAGACTAGTACCTTAGCAGATACGTAAAAGAAGAAAGAAAATATGAGAAATGAGTATTAGGAAATTTCATTTTGGAATAATAACCTTATTTGTCCCTCAACTGCTTCTGAAAGTACCCATAGATCTGTTCTGAAATACCTAAAAGTCACATTTCAGTAAAAAAAAAACCAAAAAACCAATGTCAAAGTAGAACTATTTCAGGTGTTATTAGTATAATAAGAGAATAGGGACAAATGAGTTGTAGGCAAAGTTATCCAGAAAAGGCACTGAACATGAACAGCATTCACAAAAATGTCAGTTGCACTATTAAGGATATGAGTAAAAAAATACATTGTGAACTATTAATAGATGAAAAAAACACAAATTCTCAGAGTAATTAAACAAAATATATTGCTGGACACCAGGTAGGCAGAACCAAATACTGGTATTTCAGAAATTTTCAAGACAGTCCCCATGACATGGTGTTATACAGCATTGTACACCAGGAAGACAGATTGTATGAGTTCATGGAAGCTGAAGGCATCAAAGAACCCTGAAAATACCATTATGAAGACATATTAAAAATAATGAGGGACATTATGAGTCTTAGGAGGAAAATAGAGCAGAGGATGACAAGGGAATGAAGCTTTCTTCCTTGCAAATATAATTTATAATTTTCATAACCTTTATAATTTTAAAAAAATAAAAGGAATTCCTACGAAATCTAGGGAGATGCTGCTTCAGTTTTCATTATCTTTAATTACCAAATAACCTAAACCTTTTCGTGATTAGAAATTTCCAAAACTTTTAGGTAAACCTTACATTCTGTTTATGCTTGGGGAAGGAACCAAACATAAAAAAAAAAATAAGAAGAAAAAGCATGGGAAAAGAGGAAAGCTGAAGTATGGAAAAGGATTAGTCAAAGTAAGGTTGCTTTAGTGTCATGTTCCTTAACGTTCCTCACAGTCAGCCTGATTTACATGATCTTGACAGCTTATTAACCTGGATCAGCAGTCTGAAAAAGCTGTAAGGCAGATGCGTATTTGATCCTTACAGTGTGGAACATGTGGCAGAGAATTCAGACCAGTACATTCAGGCTCCACTGCAAGCATCTTAGAAAGACAGCATCACCTAGGCAGTCTGAAAAGGAGCTGCAGCTGTCTGGGGTGACTGAAATGTTTGAGTGATAAAATGAAATAAAGATGAGTGAGTCTAAGTTCAAGGTAACTCACAGTAAAAACTTTAATGTCCTCTTTCACAGACTGAAGGACAGAGAAGACCTCAAGATCTGTAAATGTATCTCACCCTTCACGCCAATGGCATTTGCTCAAGATGTTCATATTTTCCCTTTGCCAATGAAGCAAGAGCTCTGAAAATCCCTCATAACTTAATTAATATTCATAGCTGAAATCTGTTCTCCCACTTTGCCACTTAGTTCAGTCAAAGATTAGAGTTTCAGTTTGTGAATTCAAATAAAGTATTTTTACAGATTTCAAGAAAGCTTTCACTGCTGTACACTATGCGAACTGCAAACATGTCTTTCATGAATATCTCAACTTAGTTGACTGGACTAGCTTAAAAACAAAAAAGAAGGTTCTGGTAATTAATGTCAGAAAACCAGGATGGCTATACTGTCTTCATGTTACAGGAAGACTGTATATTTCCAGTACTAGAAAACAAGGTTATGTATTTTCACACTGACTTTTTGCCTTGCCCCAAACCAGCTATTTGAGATAATTAGTGCAGAGAGTAATTGTAGACTATAAATGTTTATAGCCAGGGAGGTAAAATAGCAATTACTGATAACACAGGTGTGAAAGGAAGCTAAGTGAACTTACAGGGGAGGTATACTGGAAATAGAAAGTGTATGTTTAACTTAAAATTTGACAGTGTATTTAGAGAAGTAAACATACATGCACAAAACCCCCACATAAACAAATAACAAAGACAAGGATGAAAGACTTGGATGAAATTCATCAACACCATTCTGGAAGAGAGCTTTTGTGTCTTTGAGCTAGATTTCAGAAAGTCTGAAAGAGGCAGTGTCCTTCAGGAAACCAACTTAGATCTGACACAAAGCAGCATAAATAAAATTAGGGGTGATAGCTGTCATAGAAACCTTGTCTTGGTTGTTCTAATATTTTGGATGTATAGAAACATCAACTGTTAGTGAAAGTTAACTTATCAAGCCCCATCCTCCCTGAAAGAATTGTGGCATTATAGTTCTAAAACTAGAACCAGGAGTTAATTTTGTTCTATTCCTTCTTTCTGCCTAACAGCTAGGTTCTGTTTACAAGTACAGAAACTGCTTTTAAAAGAAAAAAAAAAAAAAAACAACAAAAATCAGTATTTTTTTATCACCCCACAGGAATTAATGGAGTAGATCTGGATGGCACTCACTACTGGACAGAGCTTCCTAGAGATCTAGTAGTTCTGGTTCCCTATTCTGTGGAAGGAACACAGGCGGTTCCCCTAGTTCCATAGAATTTGTAATCTTTATGTTTTATATTGTCACAGACAAGAAGTCTGAAAAATAGACTCTTCACAGATATTAGGAGTCTCACAAATACACATCAGGCAAATTCCTAAAGGAGCTGTTTATACTAATATTAAACTTGATATAGAAGAGAGTATTTTTTAATTTATAAAGCTAATTCTTGAGTCTTATTTTAAAACGTAATTTATATAGTTTATGTAAAACACAGAAGGAAATGGGGAAAAGGACTGCACAGAGCTGCACAATTTACTCTAGCACAAAGGTCAGTTTGACTAATTCTTTACTGGGGAGCCAAAAGATACCTCTCAGATAAAAGATTAGAGAACCACTTTTGGAAAAAATAAAACCAAAAAAAACCATTCCCCCATTAAAAAAAAAAAAAAAAGAAAACATACCCTCCCCCCCCCCCAAAAAAAAATCCAAACAAATAAGAAAGAGGAAAAAAGTCAGTCTACTTTCAAAATAACTAAAATGCATTCATTCAAAGCATTATTTAGATGAACAACATTCTATTAAAAATTGTATACAGCCATTTAATTCAAAAAAGAATATTCTTTTGGACATATGTATTTGCAATTGCATCTTTTGTTTTGTAAATATTCTGTATATATACAAAAATATTAAATTTAATCACTACATACAGAATTCAGATTCAATCAATTGTGAAGTTGAGAATAAAAGTAACCTTCTTTACCAGCTTAAAACTTTGATTCTGTAACTTTTTCTATTACAAGAGAAAACTAAGAAAGTTAAGTGTTTTTAAATATTGCTATGAAATTGTCAGTAAGTATTTTCTTTAACTATTTATTAAACTGTAAAAAGAAAATATATACTAGACATACTTTTATGCCTTCGGACTAATCATATTCCAATTAAAATTAAGCATTTAGAAGACATTTAATCTTTACAACTACTTTATGAGCAGCTTATGTTGCAATATATACTTCACCATGTTGGTCCTGGTAGAATTACTGCATTACTTCAAATGCCTTAGAGGTAGCCTGAGGCAAAACCTCTTGCTTTTTCTTCTACTGTTGTAATCCTTTTCCTAGATATGACCTACTGTGAGTTACTTAAATGTATCTGCCTCCAGGTATTCCAGTTGCTTGTTCACACATCTTTGAGCAATACTGCTATATTGTCAAGCCCACCTAAATGGTGCTTTATATGAGGAAGATTCATTAGTCTTCTTTATTTTACTAGGTAAATGATTGACTGCATTAAGAGCCTAGAATGAAGTTTTATAGCTTGCAGTACTTGAGGAAAGGAAAAGTGGAACAGATGTTATAAACAGCTATGCCAGATTTAGTGCAATGAAATAAAAATCTAGAGCGGGGAGGGGGAGAGATTACTTTTTCTTTTATTACAAGAGACATTATGTGCTGAAATAATCTCTCTAACTACGTGGAATTAGGGAAATTAGAAGCTAGAAATTGTGGAATTTCTGGCTTCTCTTTCTGAAGTAGTCACATAACCAAAGAAACTGAGCAAGAAGGTACAGTAATGAAACAGGAGATCTTTTCACAGAATATTAAGATGTGGAAATGGAATTAATTTGAAGGTAATTAGAACAATGACGACAGAACACATTTGCATTTAGTGTTACACAGAAGGTGAAAAAACCTTTATTATTACTATACTTGGAAAAAAAATACTGTGGAAGTTTACATTCAGGATATATGTAAAAAAGTGGTATAACATTTAATTTAAATGAATACTTTCTATTTTCTTTACTTTCCTTATCAGTCATGACTTAACACTGTAACAAAAGTATACTTATTGTAAATAAATAATAACAAAAGCTTTTCAATTTTATATACTTTTTCTAGAAAATAAAATTCTCTGATGATGTCAAATATTTGTTGCTTTTTCAATATATACAATTAGCATGATCAGAAAATTCTAATGAAATTGGGTTAGAAAACACCTGCAGTGCCTTCTTCATTGTTTTTCTATCTAATTAAATAATTTCTTTCTAATTAAAAAAAATCTTGAAAATAAGCTTTTTCAGTCATTGGGAAGTTCACCTGACGTTATCATGTTTTAGTAACCATGAACATTCCTCACCATTGCTTATTTACTAGTATAAGCTTAGACTGTCTTTAAGGGATGATACCAAACATTCCTCATGAAAATATATGAACTTTACTGTGTATACCAAGAAAACAGACCAGTGAAACCTTAACCTAAGTGAAAGTGTGATCATAAAAAGACAGCTATGATAATTAGTTCTTGAAATTCCTCAGAAACTGCAGATATCCTTTTCACTTGTGTTTAATTAATTATCCAATTAGCAGTGAGTGAGAATTTGCCTGGGCCAAGAGTTTCCCTTTCTTGGCTTGCAGCATTTTTTTGGTCATCCTCTGAAGCATCTGTAGTTAGAAAGGACACATTGATTAATGTGTTGCTACCAAAAAAATCTCAGTTATCTTTTCCTTATATTCTCAGGGCTAGAGAGTAATTTGCTTTTATATCTAGGAACAAATTTTTCCTTATTTATATTCATAGGATCTGTTCTCTTTTTATTTTTTTTTTAAGATGAAACAGAGACATGTACAGCTTCTGAATTCCCTGAAGTTTCAGAGGCCAAAATTGTTGTTGCTTCCTGACCTAATCCTTTAGCATTACCTGTTTTTTCCCTAGATTCTTGGCCTGTGTTTCTACATACATTGCTTCTTCCAGGAATGCGATAAGATGACTGTGAAACATCCACTGGAATATCTCTGTCTCACATGTAAGGATGGGATTTATACCTTTCTTGTCCAAATTGCAGTAACATCATCTGGAGTGGTAAAAGACATGACTCATGCAGATCTTACATCTCATGCTGTCCACAACAGCACAGTAGGAGCAATATCAGAGCAAAACAAAGCAAAACGAAACCATGGATGAGACATGTTGTCCAATGGCATAAGGCCAATGAGTTTTCTCAATCAAATATCTTAAGTGTCAAGAATGTGCTTGTTCCTGTAAATAGAAAAATAGTCACTAAACATACACTAACTTTTGCCTTCAAGTTAAAATTCCTAAACTTGCAGCAAAAGAAACAACTTTTCCCCAGCAACACCAAGCATTTAAATAAAACATGATTAAACATTTTTAATAAAAAATACATTTTTTCATGGGACTGCTGCTATAAACTCTCACTCTGGTTGCAGAATAACGCTGTTGAAATAAACACATGGGTTGCTTTTAAATCCCCTTTACAATTTGTAACGTGACCAACTACATTTTAAAATTTCTACCAAAGCCTCTGTTCCTAAACTATCTGTTTAATCTTTTTTTACAGACAAGATATTTGGGGCAGTAGGTATTTATAAAATAGAAGGAATAGAAACTATTAAACCAGGCCTTCCTTGGAGAGACAGCTGATGTTTTCCACAGTTTCTTTTACAGGCAATTTTTAATAAGAAAATCGCAACACCAGAGAGTCTGTTTCTGGCCTATTTTAATAATTACAGCCACTTGTCACTTATCTCAATTGAGTGTTATCTGGTTCCAATAGGTCAGCTAATTATCCTGATCATTAACCTTTAGGAGTACAGAGGCTATGGTAATCAATGTCACCCTTGGTGTCTGCCACATCATCTAATGAGTCTATGTCAGAAAATGAACTCTTTGACCTCCCAATGGTGCATTTTTTCATCATTAAATCTCTTTGTCATTTGATTTCTTCAAAGAAGATGAGAAAAAGTGACATCTGACGTGAATCAGCTTATTAAAAGGAATGCGTAACCTAAAACTGCTGAAGACGGAATAAAGGAAGCAATGATTTCCAAAAAGCTGTATGAATCACAGTAAAATTTTGAAAGCATCTGGAAGTTACAATATTCAAAAAAGTTGATAGTCAAGATAGTTAAAAAATTTTGATCAATTAAATACAAGAAAAAATCTGATGCATCTGTTTTATATTACCTATTTGTGTTCAAATGAAAGACACTATCATAAATAGACTGCTGAATAGGGATTTATGAAACCTACCTTTGATGAAGTAATTGCAGCAAATTTGTAAACACAGTATTTGTCTGAGTTTCATGTAAGTCATAAAACGATAATATTTTCCTTCCCCTGAGGAATATGTAATACAAGAATAAGCATGCAGAATGGTGAAGGGCATATAACATATGAATATCACCCAGAAAATGGCTAAAATTAGAATGGAACCATAGAATCATAGAATGGATAGGGTTGGAAAGGACCTAAAGATAATCTAGTTCCAACACCTATGTCATAGGCAGGGACATCTCACAACAGACCATGTCACCCAAGGTTTTGTCCAGTCTTTACGGAAGGTGCATTCAATCCACTCACCCAGATCATCAATGAAGATATTAAAACAACACTGGCCCAACACTAAGCCCTGAGGGACACCACTGGTGACTAGCTGCCAACTAGATGTGATACAATTTACCACCAGTCTTTGGGCTCAAATGTTTTTTATTTAATAGGCAGTAGGACAGTAGAAGAGTATTGTGAACCTGTGCCTAGGGCCAAAGAATAGATACCACACCTTCCAGGGAGAGTCATGTGCTACTCTGCTGTCTTTCCTGCTTCTTGCCCACAAGCAATAATCATTTGTCAGTGTTGACAAGGAGTCTATTAGAGAGAGTATTGGAAGGTCTATCTGCATTCTGAAACCTTGCTATGATCGTGACACCATCTTCAAAAGAATGAAGAGATTCAGAGCAACCCTGTGGAGAAGGACTTGAGGGTGTTAGTCAATGAGAAAATGAACATGAACCAGCTTTACTGTGTCCTTACAGCCCAGAAAGCCAACTGTATACTGGGCTGCATCAAAAGGAGTGTGACCAGCAGATTTAAAGTGGTGATCCTGCCCCTCTACTCTGCTCTCATGAGACCTCACTTGGAGTATTGTGTGCAGTGTTCTGGTATCCTCAACATAAAAGGGACATGGAACTGTTGAAACAGGTCCAGAGGAGGACCACAAGGATGATCAGGGGACTGGAGCACCTCCTGTATGAAGATAGGCTGAGAAAGTTGGGGCTGTTCAGCCTGGAGAAGTGAAGGCTGCTTGGAGACCTCATAGGAGCTTTCCAGTATCTGAAGGGAGCCTACAAGGATGCTGGGGAGGGACTCTTCACTAGGGACTGTAGTGACAGGACAAGGGGTAACAGGTTCAAACTTAAACAGGGGAAGTTTAGATTGGATGTAAGGAGGAAATTCTTTACTGAAAGGGTATTGAGGCACTGGAATGGGTTGCCCAGGGAAGTTGTGAATGCTCCATTCCTGGCAATGTTCAAGACCAGGTTGGACAGAACCTTGGGTGACATGGTTTGGTGTGAGGTGTCCCTGCCCATGGCAAGGGAGTTGGAACTAGATGATCTTGGCGTCTTTTCCAACCCTAACTATTCTATGATTCTATGATTCAAAAATGATGCAATTCCATGTATACCTCCTTACCACAGAATTTCTGCACAGCAATGACTATTTTCGCTCACATGAAGAATCCATCTAACAAAACTTTTTCTTTAGAAACCTTAACAAAGGGTAAAGGAGTTGTTATCAATCTGTATCTCAGCAGTGATTGCTTGATGGGCAGGGGTCATAATGCACTGGCTAATGAGCAATTATATGAGTGTGCAGGGTCTGGATCAATCCTAAAAAAATTATGACTAACTACAGCAGAAGTTCACCTTTGTCTCTGTCTAAACGCTTGACTTCTGTCATCCTCTGTTGCTGTAACACAATTGCAAATTCCACCAACTTTCCAGCAGCAGCTTTAGTTTAAATAAGGAAGCTGGAGGGAGGATATTTTGAAAATTTGGAATAATTTGTAGACATGATAGACAAGCATAAGTTTTTTCTTAATGCCTTCTCTTCAGTCTCATTCTCATCACAGGACTCATGGCCCTCAATCTCTGTTCATGACTCCTGATTTGTCAGTCTTGATTTCTGATGTGTGAGCAGACTCATGACCTTGAGGACTTGAAACAGATCTCTCTTCTGACGTCAGATTTTTTTTTTCTCAAGATTTTGCTCAATAAATATAAAGATCACTAAAAGTTTTAGAATCATCATTGTTGTACTATTTATATTTTAATATTATATATGATATTATTTACAACTAAAATGTCTATTGTATTAATTAGTTAAATTAATAAAATTATATTAGCTACTAGAAATGCAAATCAGAAAAAGAGAGCCAATAAATTAGAAAAACCTCTGATGGAAACCTGGTCATGAAGCTTTATTTAAAGAGGATCATATATTAACAGTCGGAGCAAACCAAACCAAGCTGTGAAATACATAGTTTTGAGAGAAGAAAAAAATCCCAACAAACAAACAAAAAATAAGGACTTTGGCCAAATTCCAAACATAGCTATTATGGAACTTGGTTTAAATGTATTTTAGAAGATTAACATGATAAAAGGTAGTGTAAAGTTTATGAAAAGATGTGTAAAAAGTATCACCATATAAACTCATTTGTGAAAATCAGAATCTCTCTTGGAACTTTGGCATAAATTTGTATAATTCCTGTTATGTGAATGCAGATCTTTCATGGAGTAACACTGAAAACTTCTTCATTTGGGAAAGAAATGGAGATAATAGAATAAAACAATGCTTTGCAAGAAATAGTCTGGACTGTAAGATAGCTATCCATCTTTTATATAAGACAAACACTCCTACAATCTATTCAATGATGCAATGGCAGAATTGGTAAGGGGAAAAAAGTTATTCTCCTGATCAGTGTAAAAAAAAAACCAACCAACTAATTTAAAAGAATCCCTTTTCAATCCTTAGATATGGGCTAAGAAAACAGAAGAGGGGTTTATTTTTCAGTTATTAGCCCTCATCTGTCAGGGCTTAAACATTTTGAGAAATCCAGTGATGTATTTTTAAGTGGTATTAACTAAAAAGACATTTAAACTTTTAGATACAAAGCTGAATGCAATGGTTGCAGTTATTTTTTCTTTCAAAATAATCTTTAGGTCTTTTTCTGGAATGTGTTTGGTTTTGTTTAAATTATAGTTCCTTGGTTCCCTCCTTTCAGATGAATGCTAGTGACATGCACCTTCCAAGAAAGCTTGTCAGTGCCTATAAGGTTTGTATCCTGAGTCTGCCTCTGGTAACCACATTAAAACAGATGAAACCAAGTATAAAATCTTCTAAAAACAAATGTTCACCTTCCTGCAGCTTACTGAGAATTCTGGGGAAAGGAGTCACAGTTTTGACTTCAGACCAGTATCTCAAGACTCCTGCTTTCTATGTATTGATTAGACATTCATTACACTTGTCGTGGTTTAAGCCCAGCTGGCAATGCAGAACCACACAGTCACTGCTCACTCCCCCCCCCCAACCCTTCCTTCCCGGACTCCTAGAGGGATTGGGTGAGGAATTCAAAGAACATAACATCTCCCACGGGTAGAGATAAGAACAGTCCAATAACTAAGGTATAACACAAAACCATTGCTGCTGCCACCAATAATAACAATGATAAAGGAAATAACAAGGGAAGAAAATACAACCGCTCACCACCTGCCAACCAATATCCAGCCTGAACTGAACAGTGATCTAGTCCTTCCGGGTAACTCCCCAGTTTACATCCTGGGCATGACACGCTGTGGTATGGAATACCCCTTTGGCTAGTTTGGGTCAGGTGTCCTGTCTCTGCTTCCTCCTGACTTCCCCTCCTCTCTGGCAGAGCATGAGACTCAGAAAGTCCTTGGTCAGAGTAAACATTACTGAGCAACAACTAAAAACATCAGTGTTATCAGCACTGTTTCCAGGCTGAAAGTCAAAAACACAGCACTGCATCAGCTACTAAGAAGCAGAAAAATGACTGCTACTGCTGAACCCAGGAAAACACTATAGTTCATTCTCTCAAAAATATTTCTTAAGCTTCAGCATTCCCTCCAAATTCATTCCTACAATATAGCTCACAATCTAGAAAATGTATCTGTACCTGTATTTCTGACAATGGCCATATTTATAGATTTCCTTGTCAACTTCTTGAACCAAAATGAACAAATATATGCAGTTTTCCAGAAATGAGTGAGGCTTTCATGCTTATTTACCTGCTTGAAAGTCTAGGAATTTGCATTAATTACCCACCAGCTTTGATAAAACAGCCTTTTTCTGAATCTATGCATCTATAATGCTGTGCATCTTGGTGTTATAGTCTTTGAAGTTCCCATGCTTCCAAGGACTTTCATCTGTCACAAATGGAAATGAGACTGTACTTATGGGGCCAGGTTGCAGTGGCAAAACTCCATCAGTGGAGAATTTACTCCTTGATATTTGAAATCTCAGCAACAACTGTCATATAGATTTAATCACAGTATATTGTATCTAATGAGCTAAAGATGAAGCATGAATAACTAAAAGGAATTCCTAAAGTATAGAAGCAAAAATTCTTTTATAACTTCTTTGGTTTTTTATGTTGTGTCTGGAGAAAAAACAGAGATATTAATAAAATAAGAAAAAAAATACATATTTTTCTTGTCAGAGCAAAACAGGGGTTTTGCAGATGTTTTAGGTATTACTACAGTTTATAGCAAAGTGTTTGTGGGTATCATATTAAGAGAAAAAGGTAGTGGAAACATATAGTGAAATTTATGAATAATGCAAATCAGGAAAGCCACAATTTAAAAAGCCTTATGAAGCTAGGATTCTGCTGCCCAGCTTAGCCTAGCTGATGGTCAATGAGTCCTAAAGGCACTTTTAAGAAGCTCAGGTATAAAATCTCTGGATAGGTTATGGATCATATTAACAGAATCATCAAAGGCTCAATTGTGAATCTCTGAATCTCAAATATAAATCTCTGAATTTATATGAATCTCTGATGTCTGAATTAGTATATTAAAGCAGTGCATGGTTCAAATCATCCTTGATACCAAAACAGGGAAGGTGACTTTTCTGAGACACTGTTAAAAGAACTTTGTAGACTACTGTCATGTATTGGTGCAAACAGTGAAAACAAATAGTATGCACATGAACAAACTTCATATATGGAAGAAGAACACATGCCATTTTTGTGCATACCTCATAGATTTATTAGTCTTTTAAGAATCAATGGGCTTGTGGATAAATGTGTTTTCATAAAATCGCTCAGGAGGATCTCACAGCAATTGCTCCTAAAAAGATAAAATTTGAATGAGCTGCATGATTCATCTCCAGCCTGCAGCTCAGTCACACATCCACTCACTCACCCTCATCAGTGGGATGGAGGAGAGACTGAAAGGGTAAAATTTGTGAGTTGTTATAAAGGCAGTTTAAGAGGTAAAGGAAAAGCTGCACACACAGGCAAAGCAACATAAGGAATTGAATCATTACTTCCCATTGGCTGGCAGGTGCTCAGGACTACATCACACATAATGGTTAATTGGGAGGAAAAATGCTATAACTCTGAACATCCTTGTCTTCCTCCTTGTTTCCCATAGCGTTTATTGCCGAGTGTGACACCATGTGGTATGGGATATCCTTTTGGTCAGTTGAGATCAGCTGTCTCATCTGTGTCCTGTCCCAGCTTCCTGTGCACCCCCCGCCTGCTCACTGGTGGGGTCATGTGATAGGGACTTGACATTTGATGCTATGCAAGCTTTTCTATGAAGACAGTGAACTCTGTCCCAGCCAAAACCACTACAGAAGTTAAAACAACTGGTCTTTCTGTGATTTGGTAATTAAAAATTAAACAAAAATAATATATATTTAAAAAAATAATAAATATTATTATATTAATAAACCAACTAAACAAGAAGAGATTAATTTTCAGTGTAGTTTATTGATATTGGAACCCCACCAGGATATCTCCTGAGACATGTTTAGTATATTCATAACAGAGAGAAGAAAATAGTGAAGGAAATAGTGAATAGTACGGGATAAATTTTGCACATAACATACAATGTAATCCAAATATGTGATCACTAGTATTAAATCTGGTTGCTGAAATGAAGGAATATTTCATAATGCTGAATGATAAAACAAGAGGAAATTCAACGTTAATAAATACTGTGGTATAGAATGGATAAGCAAGAAGAAATAACAATGTCATGAAAAAGGGCCCAGATTTAGTTTGGAAATCTCAGGAAAAAAAAAATCTGTGAAGAAAGAGTGTGAAAACTGAATAAAAAATTATTATGTAGCTATCATAATAAAAGCATCCAAAAATGGGTGGCTGAGATTATCAAGCAATAAATTTAGAGCAAACAAAATTGGTTAAGTTGTATATGATGTGTGGAGCTCACAAATGGCAAGTATTGCAGACAGTAGAACTGTAAATGCATTTTTTGAAAAGACTAGGAAAGTTCAGAAAAAAGATTTTGCTATCTGTTTAAAATAGGGGTTAGCTATATTCTCTGTTTCAATAGTATTTTAAACTTTGGTTGTCATAGCTAGAAGAGTGTATCATTAAAAAAAACTTGTGATTACATCATGTTATTGAGTAAGTCTCTGATCTATAACCCTTGTTTCTTAATATTTTTTGCTTCAGTTTCTCTTTCCAATTGCAATCAAGAAAGATTTAAGTAGGTGAAATGAAGCTTTATTGTGAGCCATTAGAGCAGCTCTTATGTATTTAGCGAAGGGAAGGATGGAATGAAAATGATGAAGTACAGCAGTTCCTGTTGACAGTAAAAGAAACTTTCAATTTCATAACTGTATCATAAATTGATGGTTTTATATAGTGAGGAAATTTAAAAAAATCATGGACATAATTTGTAGTGGTAATAAAGGCAGAATATGCAAACAGGACTCAAAAGGGGGCCTGAAAGTTACTCACCATGTATGCATTGCTGCACTGGATTATTTCAGAGCTGACAATAATAGAATCATTTGGGTTGGAAAAGACCTTTAAAATCATCAAATCCAACCGTTAACTCGGTGCTGCTAAGCTCACCATTAAATTGTCTCCCCCATATAAACATCTTTTAAATACCTCCAAGGATGAGCCTTCTACTCTCAAGCACAGTATCACTCCCACCCAACTTGGTGTTGTCTACAAATGTATGAAGGGTGCACTCGATCCCCTTGCCCCGATCATTGCTAGAGATATTAAACAGAACTGGCCCCAGTACTGAGCCCTGGGGAAGCACCACTTGTGACAATACACCAACTGCATTAAACTCCATTCATTGCCACTCTTTGGGTCATACAACCAGTTTTTTACCCAGCAAAAAATATACCTGTCCAAGCAATTAACAGACAGTTTCTCCAGGACATTGCTGTTGGAAACAGCGTCAAATCCTTTACTAAGATCTAGGTAGGCAACATCCACAGCCTCATTCAGGAAGCAGGTCATCTTGTCATAGCAGGAGATGAGGTTAGTCAAGCAGCACCTGTCTTTCATAAACCCATGCTGACTGGGCCTGATCACCTGGTTGTCCCATCTGGTCAGAGAGAAATGTGTGGGTTTAAGTGGTGTAGCAACTGCCTACCATTGTCCCTTGAATTATGGGGACTTCATTTTACTTGTGTTCCTGTCTTCTAGCTCAAGGACCTGGGTATCCAAGGAACAAGAGGAACAGGTAGTCTTACTATTTAAGGCTGTCTTGGGCCCTGCCCCTTTCTCCTTTCTTAGTAGCTGGTGCAGTGCTGTGTGTTGGCTTTAGTTTGAGAACAAAGCTGATAACACACCAATGTTTTAGTTGTTGCTAAATAATGTTTACCTTGATCAAGGACTTTTCACTTTCTTATGCTCTGCCATCAAAGAGGGGCATGGGAAACTGGGAGGAAGCCCTCCTTTTGGGACTAATGGACTTATATAAACATTTCTTATTGTCTTTTACAGCAGTAGACAGATTAAGTTCTAGTTTGGCTTTGCCCCTTCTAATTTTCTCCCTGCACAACCCCACAACATCCTTGCAGTCCTCCTGAGTTGCCTGCCTCTTCTTCCAAAGGTCATAAACTACCCTGTTTTTCCTGAGTTCCAGCCAAAGCTTTCTTCTGGTCTTCTCCATCTCATCTTTCAACACATGGGGATGGCCTGCTCCTGCACCTTTAAGATTTCCTTCTTGAGTACTGTCCAGCCTTCCTGTAGTCCCTTGTCCTCCAGGACTGCCTCCCAGGGACTCTGTCCACTAGGATCCTCTGCAGAGAAGGACTTGGGGATGTTGGTCAATGAGCAACTGAACATGAGCCGGCTTCAGAGTGCACTTGCAGCCCAGAAAGCCAACTGTATACTGGGCTGCATCAAAAGGAGTGTGACCAGCAGATTTAAAGTGGTGATCCTGCCCCTCTACTCTGCTCTCATGAGACCTCACTTGGAGTATTGTGTGCAGTTCTGGTGTCCTCAACATAAAAAGGACATGGAACTGTTGAAACAAGTCCAGAGATCATGAGAATGATCAGGGGACTGGAGCACCTCCTGAATGAAGACAGCCTGAGAAAGTTGGGGCTGTTCAGCTTGGAGAAGACAAGGCTGCTTGGAGACCTCATAGGAGCTTTCCAGTATCTGAAGTGGGGCTATAGGGATGCTGGGGAGGGACTATTCACTAGGGACTGTAGTGACAGGACAAGGGGTAACGGGTTCAAACTTCAACAGGAGAAGTTTAGATTGGATATAAGGAGGAAGTTCTTTAGTGTGAGGGTGGTGAGGCACTGGAATGGGTTGCCCAGGGAAGTTGTGAATACTCTCTCCCCAGCGATGTTCAAGGCCAGGTTGAACAAAGCCTTGGGTGCCATGGTTTAGTGTGAGGTGTCCCTGCCCATGGCAGGGGGGTTGGAGCTAGATGATCTTAAGGTCCTTTCCAACCCTAACTATTCTATGATTCTACTCTATGATTCTAGAGGCCAAAGTCTGCTCCCCGGAAGTCTAAGGTGTCAGTTCAGTTCTGTTGATCCCCTTCCTTACATCTCAAAGAACCATATCTCTTATCATGTCATGATCGCTAGGCCCAAGACAGCCTCCAGCCATCACATCATCTACATGTCCTTCTCTGTTCAGAAATGACAGGTCCAGTTGGGTGCCTTCCCCAGCTGACTCCCTCACCAGCTGTGTCAGCAACTTGTCCTTTACATGCTTCATGAAGCCCCTATACTTCCTTTCTTCTGTATTATATTTCCAGCAAATGCCTTGTAAGTTGAAGTCTCTCGTGAGAACAAGGTTTAGAGAATGTGATACTTCTCCCAGCTACTTATAAAATATTTCATCTGCCTCTTCATCCTGGCTTAGTTGTCTATAACAGACTCCCATCGTGATAGCTGTCTTGTTGGCCTTCCCCCACATGCTTTCCCATAAGCACTCACCCTGTCATAACAATCATTAAACTCTGGACAATAAAAATATAAAGGTGTTCCACACCATCTTTCCTTCCTTGCCTGTGCCTTTTGAGTAGCCATCCATTGCAGCACTCCAGTAGTGCGAGTCATCCCACCATGTTTCCATAATGGCAACCGTGTCAAAGTTTTCCTGCTGAGCATGACAATATGGGGGGAAAAAAAAAAGAATCACTATTCCAACATAGTTCTAGAAGCCCCTCTTAACGCTATAAATTAGCAATTGCCTATATAATGAATCATATACCAGTTTGTGATATTACTTATTAGGGAATTATTTCAGATTTATAGGGTTTTTTCAAGCATATAAAACTAGATCAAATCGGGTATTAGCTTTCAAGATTAGACCCACATCAAGACAAGACAGAAAAAAAGGAATGAGACAGAACTATCTCAGCAAGAGAAGGGGACAAGTGGTACATTAGCACAAATGTAAGAGGGAAATTATTTTACATGAGATGTGTGATCTTCGATTTATAAAAATCCATTGTTAATATAAAATGAAAAAATGATACTGAAGAGTTTCAGTGTAACAGTATGAAATTATAAAGACTTTTTTTCACTCTAGTAACTTTTTCTGTCTTCTCAGCTGTTACTTTTCCAAGAACTCAGGTAACACAATATTCTATATATAGGATCATTGTAACTATGAGCTCATATATACACATAGATTTACAAGACAGCTGAAGAGGCTGTCAAACATGGTCATTGCTTCAGATGGGTTGTTCAACTATATTCAGAACAAAGAGGTATCACTGTGTTACCTAAAGAGAAACAAAAAGGATAAATCGTGTCTAAAAAAAACTCCTGAGTCCAGGGAAAAATTAAACTGGACTTTAATTTACACTGAGCAAAATGTAAATCACTCACAATGCCAACACAACACTAAGCTGAAAATGGCATGAGGAAACAATAAGCAGGTTATTTTACTTTTAACTTTTGTGTTAGAATGTGGGAAAATCCATGCCTGACCCTTAAACGTGGCCCTGAATTAGGATCAAATAATTAATTATTCCTTTCATTCTAATTCAGCATTACCTTAGAAATTTCACTGAGTTGAATTATTACTGCAATAGCCATCTAACCTCTTTTATTTTCAATGTGAATGAAATCCAGCTAATTGATACAATGGAGGTTGGCAGTGAGAAATTATTAATATTCAGGGACAGTGCTTAACTAATAACTGTTCTCATGATAATCCCAAGGAAATGTGTACAAAGAGAATAGTATTCTGTTGAAACAGTGTGATTGGCAGGAAAATTCAGGGCTAGAATTACAAGTAGAACAGATGTTACTAGCTACATTTTTAACCTAAACCCCAGATATTCTAAATCTTCATGGCCTAAATTTTCTTCTAGAAGTCTTAAAATCTTAATGCTTTTGTCCATGGTAAATTATCACAGCTGAGTTGTATCAAACCCTGAGATGGATTCAGGAGTAAGCATGGTCCACTATGAGTTTGGTGTGATCTAAGATGTCATAGATCATAGTCAGGAAAAGTCATTCAGGCTTTGGGTAGTGATAAACTCTCACAGGAATGTTTTCTACATATTGAAGCAATGATTTGAACCTTGTTTAACAACAAACATCATAACCACCTTCTGAAGAAAGAACTCATTATTGTGAATTCATGACAGCACTTGGCAGATCAAGGTTTAAGTAAAACTTTTTTTTTTTGAAATATCTTTGATGAGACCTTTAAAACTTAAAGGCCTCTGTTGTGAATTCTGCTAGCTGGAGGGATAACCTTGGCTCAAGAATGTGAATTTAAGCCTGTACTGCTCATCTTTTGGAAAAAAAACCCTACCATTCTCATGAGTTCCTGTCACACAGGAAAGGAGGAAGTCATTCCAACACACAGTCATGCATTTACGTACATATTATATTCAAATTGTCAATTCTTATCCAAAGAAATTATTGTCTGAAAAAAACTTTAAAAATATGACATTTTAAATACAAAGAGAATTGCATTCTTGTTGTGGACTTTTCCTATTTATTATTTAGCTGAGAGTCACTGAACTTTAATATATATCTGAAACTCTTCATTGTATATTATTAAACATAATTGGAAAATGTTTGATTACATATTTTCATTTCAATAAAAAATCAAATACTTTCACGTAATCAAAGTCATGGCTCTTAATTTTAGTGACTTTTTTAATCTGACTTCATCAGAGAAAAGGTAGTAATGGGGCAGACAGATAAGCTGTTCCTGCTCAACTAATGAACTGAATAATAAGTGTGCTGTCAGTGTACTATCTTTGACTGTATTACTCTATACCCATAAGAAGCTGATTTTTTTTTTGTTTTTTTCTTTTAATGTTGGCACTTGGCTCTTTTGGCCCCACTCCCAACATTTCCTCCTTCCCTCCTCCCCCTCAGAAAACTTACAGTCAGACACCTGTTCAGATTTTTTGTTCCAGTTGAGAATATATAAAGTATGTTATGTTTTGGCTTAGCTAATTTGATAAGACTTAAAAAGAACTTCTTCCATCAATCCAGCTCTGGATCACTTCCGAATAGCCCACATGCTTATAATTACTGTCTTTTCAATGGAAAAGCACTTGGAGTCTCTTGTTTATATGATTTAAAAAATTATCTTTCCCAGTGGAAACCTCATTGTTATTAGATGCTTCTTGCTACTTGTCTAGTGCAAGAGATATAAATATATAAAATCACAGAACAACAGGTTGGAAGGGTTCTTTAAATTCTATCTAGTCCAAAAACCTGCTGAAAGGAGGGTCAGACTACACCAGATGTCTTCAAACTTTGTCAAGTTTGGTTTGGAGTCTCCAGTATTGTGGATTGTGAGATTACTCACCCTCTCTCGGAAAACTGATCCACTCCTTACTGTCTAAATAGAATTTCCCTTCTTGCAGTTTATGCCACTTACTAGTTATCTTAACACTGGTAACTTCTAAAAACAGTCTGTGCTTTTTTCATATAATTTATTATATGAAAATATAAGTAATTGTGCACCTTGGCAAAATCTCCCTTTAGTCTGCTTTTAAGCTTAAATCAATTAAGTTATCTCAACCTGTCTTCATGGTATCTCAGTCCTCTGATACTCTGGCTTCTAATGGTCTTGTTCCAGTGTGCCAGTGTCATTCTTGCACAGAGGTACAAAAATCTGGACATGAGACTCCTGATGCACTTTCCTTCCAGAAGGAAGTGACCACTTCCTTTCTGCTTGCTGCACTCCTGTTAATACACTACACAGCTTTTGCTGCCACTGCGTGCCAGTAAGTCATGTTTAACTTGTTGCCCACCAGGACACACTGGTCCTTTCCTGAAAAGCTGAAGAGATTTTTATTACATTTTTTTTTTTTTTTCAGTTAGTACCCAAATACAGAATTGTTGTACCTGTCCCTAGCGGAAAACTTGTTGAACTTTACAAGGTCATTTTAGACCATTTTCCAGCCTGTCTTCATTCAGTCCCACCCTAAACCTCCCTCCCCCCCCCAAAAAAAAAAACAAAACAAAACCACACTGTGTTTATATCTCTATTTTCTTGTTATTTGGATAAACTCATTAATGATGTTTGAAAGACCAGACTAATATGAATTATTTTGGAGTGTGAGCATTTTGGAATTAAATTGTTACTACGATAATGAACACTTGCAATATGGCTGAAACTGTCAGCAGATACATGGATGTAGTCACACAGACAAGTTTCTGTCCCCTTCTGTGTACAAGGACCGAGAACAAAATGTACCAGGCAACGCCCCCTATGTCAAGTTGCCAGCTTGCTGAACAGAGCTGAACAAAGACATCAGGATTCAAAACAAGCTGCTTTCAAAGCAGTTATTTGCTGGTAATTTTTTTGCCTTTCACTCTCGTTATGTGTCAGCATCACTTTGATTCAAACATCAGAGAATAGCCTCAAGGCCAAGTTTTTTCTTCTTGGACTGAGCTTTAGGGGTTTGCCAGACTATAGCCAAACACAAACAGTAACCTCCCTCCTATATGGAGAATTACTGTTATGGAAAACATAGATGTCATATGCTCTACAGCAAGAGTGACAGGTATCCTATGCATCCTACTGTGCCCAATGAGACTTTCAATGATCCTGAAAGAAAATTACAATGTCCGTAGAAATTCGGGAATCTTTTCATGACAGGATCAAGCACCTGTGGTACATCTCTATGTCTCTCTAAACTAAAGCTTGCCTTCAACAAGTAGCTCTATCAGTTAGAGGATAGCATAGAAAAAAAAAGGTATTTTTCACATCTTGAAATTAAGTTTGGTGATTTTAAATATTACACATTTACTTCTAGATAAACTACAGTATTTTTTTTAATGTAGATAGAAATGTTGATGGCAAGGGTAAGAAAGATGCAGGTAAATTAATGTTTTTAAAATTAAATTTTTATTTGTTGAAATTATTAATGTTTGTCCATTTCAGACCTTAAGTTACCAGTAAATCTTCTTAATAAATTGTTTTATGCAAAATAGCTGCTTCTCTGTTTTTTCCCAACTGAAAGACCTTAGACATTTCTGATTTTTTTCCAAACAATTTTAAATGATCAGTGACGTAAGTGTAGATTCTGGAGAAGCAAGTTAAATTGTGTCCCTGTTTTTCCTTCTTCAGTTTCAATCAGTTATAAAATTATTAGTCACTTTCTTTTTTCTTTTTTGCTAAAGAACCTATGCATCTGACTTTTTACAATTCAAAGATTCACAAAATAGAAAGTGTTCTGTCTTCTGCTTGAAAATATAAGCAGAACATTAATATTGATCATATATATAAGCATTTACAACTACTTCATTAATCAAAATAGCATTGATACTTAGTATTTAACAAGGACCATGTAGGTTAGGTGTTCAGAGAGCCAAAGCACAAAGCAGCCCCCTACAAAATTGAAAGTGATTTTTTTTCCTTCACTTCAAGCTTTTGATTTGGCTTATTAATGCAGTGGGTGGGAGAAGTAAACGGGAATGCCTAGGTTTTCTTTATCACTGATCACTAATTACTCATAAGGTAAGACCTGAGCTCTCTGAAACTAGAATTAATAGACTCATTTAAAGAATCAGAAAGATTTAAGGACTGCATAGGAGATGCAAAGCTTAGCACTGAGTAACACCTTACCATCATAAGCCTAAGCAGGCAGAGTTGTATTCACTGTGCTAAAAACCCACCAAGTGCTTAAATTCAGTGTCTTGAGACCACAGCAAGTTACTGCAAATGGTATATCATAGGTGAAATAAAAGCAGAAAATTAAATAAAAATCATCACCAGTTATTACATTAAGAAAACAGCATGTATTTATTTGTTTTTAGTATCTTCCTTGGCACTGTATAGAATAGATGTGTTGTGTATATACCATTCTACGTTGAAGATTTTCAAGAGCACTTCTGAATTTAGTCACGTCATTATAGCTTGGAAAGCAAACTGGAAACATTTCCTATTCAACAAATTAATTCCCAAAACAAAATGTTTCCCCAGCATGACAAGAAGTTCCAAAGAGCTTGTTATAAATGTTCAGGAAGCAAGAATGGTAAGTAAATAAAACCAGCATATATTTACCTCATTTTATTCTGCCCATTGTATATGCTGATCAATAGACTGAAATAGAAACAAACTTCCAATTTATCAGCATCCTAACAAAGCAGACTCTTTTGTGTCTGAAAACACAGAAACAGCAATTGTATCAGTCTGTATGTGGCTTCCCAAGTTAGTGACTTGTCTTCCTTTGCAATGCATAAGAAGATGCTCAGATCTGAAAAGCTGGTTTACAGAAACAGGGTGTTATGATATTTTTACTCATACAGACAGATTAGAGATTATGCTCCTTCTTGCAGCACTAGGTTAGTAGAACTTCACAATTCAATGAGTTAAAACAGATATTTTCTTATGACATGTACTGTAATGAAAGAGTAATTTTGCAAATATCTGTTAAATGAGTTCGCTACTACATAAAGTAGATAAAGAGTGTTAAACAACTTTGGGTGACATGAGTGTTCTCACTTAGATTCATAGCTCTAAGCGCAGTCTTGGACAGTCATTTAACAGCTTCATTTAGAAAGTGTGTCATGCGTTTAGTCAACAGTACCAGTATTTCCTTTGAAAACTAAAGTGCAATGTAGACTGCTGCTGCTCCTTTCAATTCCTTTTATTTCAGGTTTTAGACTGTTATTCTGCGTGCTTAAAGGTTTTTTTTTCATGACCTATATGATCTCCTGCACATTGAGTAGCCCTGAAGTTGTTCCATTATGAAACAAATGCTTAAATATGTATTGACTAATAGCAGGGTTTACTCTGTAAAACAAATATCTGCGTGAGAGAAGACCTGGATTCTAAATCTCTATCATATAGTCTTGCAATTTTAGACATATATGAGTTGAAATTAAACTTTTATCCCATGAAGATTTCTGAGGGGACTTATGCATGAGGCATGAGGGAACAACAGCAAGGCATTGTTGGTTTTGTGGGAAGATGGTGGAGATTAAGTGAAGTGAAGATTAAGCATTTGAAACATTTTCAAACATATTCTGAGGAGAACTCCTAATATCTATGGGAATTTAAATGAATACAAATGAAGTGTCTCTGTTTGATGACCTCTTCAAGTTTGTGCTGCAGAGCAGGAAGGTGAGTTTTGCGGGCCTACAAGCTGGAGATGGCTACCAAGAGCAAGAACTAAATATTCCCCTTTCAGGAACTTTCAGGAATGTTCTGTGGTCAAACCATGTTCCTAATCTTTACCATATTTAATCCAGTCTAATCTGATATATTTACACTGTATGCTTTATATTAAAAACATTTTAAAATACGTTTCCAACTTGGATCCAAAAATATCACTTTGCATCAATTCCACATCTGCAAATAAGAATGATAATATGTGTCAATTTAGTTCATCTTAGACTGCAAACTCATATGTTTATACAGTGAATTTAACTTATGATTCATTAAATCCTTTCCTGTATTCTCATAGAAACATAGAATTATAGAATGATTTTGGGTTTGAAGGTATCCTAAAGACCATCTAGTCCCACACCCTCTGCCATGGGCAAGGACACTGACCGGGCTTTGAACACCTCCAGGGATGGGGCATCTACAGCTTCTCTGGGCAACAATTTCCTAAATAAATTTGTCCTTTTCCACTGCATTTTTGACTCCTGTCTTACCAAAGCTCTGACTTTGATTTGAAGATTTTATAACTTTAAGAACCTGAAGAACTTAAATACCAGGAATATAGGATTTTTGCATTTCAAGAATTAAGGTCAAGTACAGTTAAAAAAAAAAAGTACTAAAAATCACGTATTTCTGTTATTTAAGTTCTTCAAGTCCTCAAATGGACGACAGGGCTTTGGTAAGGCAAGATAATAATTAGGGAAACCTTGTTGTGTTTGAGTGCCTGCAGTCACATGGGTAATATTTGAATAGATTCAAAATCAAAAGGTACAGTAGCTTTCTGCTCTGTCTTGCAGTTTTCATCCCCATTATGTGATTCAGGCATAACAGTTTCGGGAAGTGAATATGGTTTTAATGCAGTGAAAATGACAAGAGAGTTCTGGGGGAAATGAAATTTTCCTTCCATACGGCAAATAGCAAATGAAAAAAGCCATCTTCCCAGACTTGCTGTGTGAATAAAGTACTGCAATATTTGGCAGAGTTTGTAAGGTTTTATGAACTTCTGGCTTTCCCTTTTGGGACCAAGCAATTTAAGACAGACTCTCGAAAGCTTAAAAGGCAATTAGCAAGAGTTTGTAACAGTCTGTCTTCAGCTAAGATGGTTCACCCCAAACTGAACCTGTGGGTTTATTATGTAATCATGAAAGAGAGAACAGAGACCAAGTCAGTCTTTTTTTTTTGCGCTTGAGAGAAGCCCTCAGTTAGGTTTTCCTGGGAAGCAAGCAAACAAATCAAACCAAACAAAACCAAACCAGAACAAATCAAACCAAACCGAACCAGAACAAAAAAACCCAAAAGACAATAGCAAAGTAAATTACAAAACCATATAGGTGTGATTACTGTGGAAACCAAGGAAAGCAAAATACAGACTATATACAGATATTGCAAAATATGAACATACATGCTGCATGTTTCAAACCAAGAGACAGAAGTTTTTTTTTAGCTTTCAAACTATATAAAAAAAGCAAAAGATACTATTAAAATATGTATAGAATTTGTATATAATTCTTTCCCTTTCACATATGACCCTTTCCCCCCTTTTCCCTTGTAAAATTAAAATATAATAAAGAAGAAGCTACATATCATCTTGCAGATTTTGTAACTGCATTATAAGTTAAGATTATTTGTAAGGATTTTGCGTGTCCCATATTGGAATTACGGAGATTGCTTCTGTTCTCACAATCATAAATGAGGGTAGCATTTTGTCTCCCACCTCATCTGTCACACTGACACTCAAATAGTAGCACTTTATGTCAAGCAGACCTGGAGTGAATTTTTCTACAATCAGAGCCTGTAAAGTGACTAGCAAACACAGATCTGTACGAAGAACCAAGGAAACTCATGATCATGAAGAATGAATAAGAGTCACTTGAATGGAAAAAAATTTATAGACAATAAATGGCAGTGCTATTAGACATCAATAAGACAGAAGACGGCAAAGTGTGGATAAGTGAGGCAATGCAAGGAGAGGCAAGAACTTAGGAAGAGACAATCTTAAAATAAATTTAAGAGATTGAGTATCAGGATATAAAATATTTCATAGTATCACTATATTATAATTAACAGGCTATAATTTGAGGTCTCTCATCTCTCGTTACATGTAGGGTTCTTATTCCAAATTCTCCCTTTTGTAGTTAACTAAAGCTTGGATTTTTACCAAGGCATTGCCAGGTATGGGAGTTATTTAAGAAAAACTCTAGTTGCAGTCTTGTACAAAGATACAAAGTTTGTTCAGCAATGAAACCAATTATTCTTGTCTTTGAACTTTATTTATTTCTGTATGTGTGTATTTGTTTATTTATTTACCTCCTGGAATGAAAGAAAAATGGTGTGAAAAGTTATGACAAAATTAAAGTCCTCCTTTCACTCAGCCATTTCAGTTGTCTCTCTCTGATAAATGTCACCATTAAATACAGAATAAAACAATCCACTCTGCTGTTTTTAATTTTAATATTTTTCTTTACCATATCTATGCTTTTTTGCTTATTATTTCCACTGGTCTTCTGCAGGTTACATATTTTTGCTTGGCACAAAAAAGAAAAACTGGCACTACTGGAAATATGATGAACTCCTGGGAAGTAGTAGCACTCTTGATCCCCTACGGTGTTCAAGGTCAGCAATAGACATGGCTTGAAGCTCTGCTCCTTGAATCTTGACCTTCACTGAGTGATTCTCTAACAACTTGGGAGGGACATCATAATTAGATAAAATTCTTTCCTATATTTATTAAAGGGCACCAGATTAAACTCTCTGCACGTTTTATGAGAAGTGAAGTGATTGTTTTCCCCACTTCAAATGCTTCAGCATGCCTTTTCATTAATGTTTTATTACTTGCATACTGAATTCTGATGCTTTCTAAAGGGTCTAAGAAAAAAGAAAAAAAGTCAAAACAAACTCCTCACAAAACTCTGAATCTTCCTTTGATGGAAATTATTTCAAAGTTTATCTTAGGCTTCTTATTTACATTATGTACACCCATTTGAATGAAAGGTAGCAGTTTACCTAAGGAAAGTAAACAAAAATTGGCCTGATATCATACAGTATTTTAAGTAAATTCCAGTTGCAAATTACTTCAAGGTTTCAATACAATAGACCATATAATGTAATCAAAGGTAAAGTGAATTACATGCTCTTTAAATTGTTCCATAACTCCACTGAGTTATGGATGGGCTTTTGAAGAGGAGGTTATAAAATATTTATTTTGTTACAGATGAAATGACAAACAACCTGCTGCTCATTTTATTTTAGCAAAGATTTACAAAGGCAATTTAGCTCCAGAACACATGGCTGCAGGCACTCATCAGGCAGATCTCTTGCACAGAATATTATCAGTAGAGCAAGAGATAAGATGTTAAGTAAGAAGCAGAAAATGGTAGTGACCATATCAAACTGAACAAGAGAATGAAATTGCTTTGAGCGTGAAATTTGGCAGAAACTCCTAATCATGGTGGAATCTCGGTAGTGAAAATCAGTTGCTATCAGTCACTTTCAATTTATGTGCCTTCTCCTTTGTATTCCCTGTATTCCTTTTAACTTGTTTTTTTAGTGTCTTATTAATGAATCTCTGGGGAGAATCTGTCAAGATTCCTTTTGGAGCCTCTTCATGACCAGTCTGATATCATATACAGCTTAATGTGTCCTTCTTTCCTTTGCATCTTGAAAATGCTGGGAGGTGTTAGAAATACCCAGACTCTTGGAAGCCAAGATATTTCAGGTTTATACTTCTGTCTTTAGGGTTACTAAAACCAGGAATGAACTTTAAAAAATTAATACTAGGTAGCATCAGGATGGTGATCTGTAAAATCCACAAGTCAAAACAAACACTTCAGCACTCATATTTCATCATTATATTGCAACTATTCTTTTCCTGTAAAGTCTACAGAAGACCAAATTCGAAGAGACTTGTTTTACTGCTCTGTCCTGCAGGGAACATAGGTTTCTCCGTGTCACAATTTCTAGCTCTTATGTCCCAAATGCTGCCGGAGTACACCATAAAAGTAAGCAACCTGCCTAAAGAACAATGCAAAAGCTATTTCCAGCTCTCCAAAGGTTGATGTTTGAGTGGTGTGCATTCATTGCTTCTTGTACTTCCTGGTCATAGGAATTAATGACTTTCATTTTTTCTGTCTCTTGTAGGTTTGAACAAATGCCTGTCAGTGTACTCTGCCTTCCAGACTTCACAGTTCTTTTAATTCATTTCCTTCATTACCATGTACTGACATTAGCAGAGATGTTATCATTGCTTGTCAGTTAGCTTTCACTACTACTTTTAGCAAAATTTGGCTTTCTTATTAACCACTGATCTATTTTATTTCTCCCACACATCCTTGATCTACATGTTCTTTCATCATATTTCTGGTTCCCCTATTTAGGCACGGTGTTTTCCTTTGCTTTTAATACCGTATTATGTAATTTAAGAAGATGACTCCCAAGACTATAGAAAGCCATACTTGTAATATAATAATTTCTCACATTAAGGTTCATAAAGGCTTTGAGCTAGCTTCACTCTTCTGAAACTCTGCTTACAAAAGAACACAGCTCTTTAAAATGATGTCCGGTATCTTCAAGTCATTTAATAGGCATATTCTGCAAAAACTTGATGTAGTAAATGCAAAGAAATTTGGATTTTTTTGAGCTCTGGGTAAGATTCTTTCTACTTTACACCCATTGTTTCTGACATCTTCATTTCTGTATGTCATGGGTTCAGCAGTGGCAGTCATTTTTCTCCTTCTTGTAGCTGGTGCAGTGCTGTGTTTTGACTTCTGGGCTGGGAACAGTTGCTTGATAGCGAGCATGTTTTGAGGGTGTTTTTGTTCAGGGCCTTTTCTGAGCACGTGCTCCAGCCAGGTGGAGGAGGGGAGGCCGGGAGGAAGGAGAGGCAGGACACCTGACCCAGGCTAGCCAATGAGGTATTCCATACCATAGCACGTGATGCCCAGGATGCAACTGGGGGAGAGAGCTGGAGGGGTGGAGCTCTGGAGGAAAATGGAGGAAGGAGCACGCGGTGCTCGGCTGGGCAGGGTGGAGTGAGTTATGGGTCGGTGGCTGGTGGGGTGTTGTATTCTTTTTGCTTGTTATTGGCTTTGTCATTATTATTTGTAGTGGTAATGGTAGTAGTGATTTTGTGTTAAGCCTTAGCTATTAAACCGTTCTTATCTCAATCCGTGGGGGCTACATTCTTTGGATTTCGCTTCCTAACTCTCCAGGAGTTGGGGGACTTGGTTTAAACCACAACACTGTACTGAACCATGAAGACTTTTTTAAGCCAAGAGGGGGAAGGGGGGAGGGAAGAGGGGTAGGGGTATGACATTACCTCAGTTACAAATGTATAAAAAGGGGTAAAGAACTTCTTTCTGACTCAAAAAAAAGATAATTTGAAGATACATATATATTACAGGTTATTAGATATCAATAGCAGAATAGTAGGAACTACATCCACTTCAAAAGAGAACCAGATAACAAAACCTAATATATGTATGCTATTCAAACTTCTATTTTTCCTGTTGGTTTTTTTTTTTTGTCTTCAATAAAAATTCAAGAAACAAACCTAACTGTCCAAAGTTTACTTCAATAATCTCATAATTTCTTGTTAATTTGTGCATTTCCTTCCCAAATCATAGCATACTAAAAATATTCTGTTGTATTTAATCTCAATCAGCTTTACTTTACAGCACATACATTCACAGGAGAAAAAAAAATTTGTTCAAGTTCAAATTTGTATTAATTTGCTGTGTGTCATACACAGGTATATTAATGTCACTGACCCATGAGAAACCAGCTAAAGGTTGTGAAAGATAATGCATTTTACTGTGCAATATTGAACAAAAGCTGCCTGGAGAAAAAAGACAAATGATTTCTACATCAGGAAATGTGGTGCTTCTTCAGGCTGTCTGTGGCTGCAGCTTTATCACCCTCACAAAGTCACCATAAACATGTACTCTCACTCTCTGACCTTAAATGGCTGAAATAAGAATGAAAGTACAGTAAGCATTCTTGACTTAGGATTTCACCTATCTTGAAAAAAACTGTGCTAAAACTATCTCTTGTGTCTTAGGATTTATTTTGTAATTGGAAGTTTGAAAATAATTACATTGCTGAGATGGCAATAGCTCCAAAAATCTATGTTTTGCAGGAATACTAATGTAAATTTTCTACAGCACTTTCTTTTTACACCTGTATTGTGGTAAGCTTAAATTTAAGTCCTGCAGTTAGAGTACACTTAATGATGCTGGAAATTATTTGATTAATCTTCCAAACTTATAAGAGACTCTACTTTTCTGTATTAGACTCTTGAGCTTAGATGGTGCCATTTCCCACCAGGAAATTCAAAATACTGAGAAGGTATTCTTATATGCATGGTAGCAAGGAACAACAACAACAAAAAAAACCCAAACAAAACAACAAGAACAAAAACAACCAAACCCAAAGCAAACAAACACCAAAGAAAACCAGAGAAACTGGATAATCAATGTCTGTACTTTCTTTTCAAAATGTAGAGTATTAAAAAACCCCTAATCTTTATGAAATATTTACAATCTTCTATTCTGCCTTAAAAAGGAAGAAGTTCTTTACTGTGAGGGTGGTGAGGCACTGGAATGGGTTGCCCAGGGAGGTGGTGAATGCTCCCTTGCTGGCAGTGTTCAAGACCAGGTTGGATGAAGCCTTGGGTGACATGGTTTAGTGTGAGGTGTTCCTGCCAATGGCAGGGGGGTTGGAACTAGGTGATCTTAAGGTCCTTTCCAACCCTAACTATTCTGATTCTATGATTCTATGAAATATTTGCTACGTGCTTCTTTTATATATTCCAAGAAAAAGACACAACTGCCAGAAAAAAAAAGAAATGCAGAAAAACACTTTAAAACCCCTTTTACTTCTCATTATTATCTGGATATTTATCCCCTCTCCCTCCCCTCAAACAAAGTGTATATTTAAATAGGGTTATTTGGGGCTCATTAGTTTTCTGTGTCTTGATTTGTAACATTGCTAATGACATGCTAAAGGCAAAAGTCATGATGAACTTTTAGATTTCAGATTTCCTAGAACTATGTAATTAATTGACTTAATTAAATTAATATGTACAAAAGCAGTGTGCCAAAGATCTCATATACACATTTCTGTATATATTGTGCAAGACCATGGATATAAATAACAAGAAAGCAATAAAATCAATAGCAACTTTATGAAGTTTCTTAAATTACTTAAGTAATTTTGATATATATACTGTAAATGACTGCAAGTTCATGAACAAAAGCTTTAGAATTCACTTTCAAAAGCACCCTACGAGGAACATGGTAAACAGCTTTGCAGTGCAGAAGGCTGTTTTCCATCCTCTGTTCTTTTTGCATAGACTTTTTGTTAATTTATCAATACTGATGAGGCAGTTGTCAGCCACTGCTGAAAGCAGGGCTAATGTTCCCACATGCAGGTATGTGATGAACTATGTTGAGAGTAAATTCTAAAATTTTCAAATTTTAAGCCAAAGACAGTATATATACGAACATATTTCTTTCTGTCTTGGGGAATATTTTGCTTCCAGCAAGTGAATAATATTGGTCATCACCAGTATAGGCAGCCATTTGCTCATTGATTTTGATTGTTGTTTTGCTGTGATCCTTTTATGTCTCCAAGTGTTTTTTTCCTATACAATCCTGCTTGTTTAAAGATTTGTATAAGAAATAAAATATAATTTAAATAGTATCTTAAAGAAAATAAAATTCATAACTCTTCAGGAATGAAGCTGCACAAGACTGAAATTCAGCAAGGTATTTTAGAATACTTATGAGCTCTTCATAAATGTCACAAAACCACTGAAAGTTCCCCAGCAGTTTTCTACTTTGGTTCAGACTCTGAATTTTATATGATACTAATCCAGAGAAGTTTAACTGCAGGCAGACACTTTTCTCTCTCTTCTTAGACAGTGTTAGACAATTCTGATTCACAATCTACCCAAAGGTGTCCAAATTAATGCTGAATACAGATATCAGTCTTCCCAGCAGCCTGATAGAGACAGAACCCCCAACACCACATAGCTCTCTGTGGTGCACTTAACTCTTCCATACTACTACTATAAGTAGTATGAAAAATTTGATATTGAGAAGTCATCTACTAAGTTTCTCCAAACAGGAATATTGGTGCTGAGAAATAAGATGCCATTTTATTGCCTGGGCTTTAATACTTCTTTCCAGTTTAGGAAAAATATAAGTGATCTAGACAGGATCTTGTTTAGTTTTTCTAGGAAATTTTTAAGATAACCAAATCACCACTCTAACAAGATGATTCACTTGCAGAAATTCTACTTCAAATTTGCTCTTCTGTCCACACGTTCTCAGGAGTTTTTCATTTTTATCAATATTTTTGTAGTCTCAAGATTCCTCTGAAGATAATTAATCTCTTCTTTCCTCACAAGGGAACCTTTCTGGGAGTTCAGCTCCAGTGTTAATAGGTTATCCAAAACTATGAGATTGTGTATTTTTTTTTAAAGCATAATTTCTTCCTTGCTACTTTCTGCTGAGAAATGTGTGTTACCACCTTGTAGGCAAGGAAACAACAAAAAAATGGCTTGTTTCAGCATATGCAGTCCTTAAGGAAAAGCCTTTCATTTTTCAGTACTTTTTTCATTCTTCTATAGCTGTATGTTGACATAGGATGGGACATATGACGTGCTCATCGACAAATGTCTGCTTGAATTCACAATATGGGTTAAAATTGCACACAGTACAAGATTTGATGTTCTGTGCATAGAGTTTTTACAAACTATTCCAGCCAAATAGCCAGGAAGGAACACAGAAAACAACTTGCACTAACAGTTTTATTTATGGGCTTTACTGTTGCTGTTGTTATTTATCTGTTAGTTTGTTAACATTGGTGGAGCAGCAGAAGTGATACACTTGATTTATAACTGAGCAGCAAAATTGTATAGGTACTACAAGAGTAGACGATTAAATATTTTCTCTTTGTTAGATTGATTTCCCAAAACACTGTGCACAAACTTGAGTGCAATACCTTCTGTCCATGTATATTCTATTTAGAGAGAAATTTTCCTCCTTATCCTGTTATCATTAGATATTGAACACACAAAAAATACGTGATACATAGATCAATAAGGTATGGCAAAAGTTCAGACGCAAAATGTTGTAGTACACTCTCTGCCAAAGCATCATGTGTATAACTGATTCATCAGCTTTTCCTTTTTTTTTTTTTCCTCCCAAGCAAAGTTGAGCCTGCAGACAAGCAGATTTTTGAGCTTTCACCCTATGAAGTCTAATGGTTCAGGTTAATAACTTGTCTGTGTTTGTGAAAGAAAATTGAAGTCATTCTTTCACTTGGTTTCAATACAGACTGCAAAAAGAAAGGTATTATAAACAATGAACAATCCAGTTCTCCAATGCATTGCAATTCTAACTCAGAATTTCATTGTGACCTTAAATAAAGCCCACTATTCACTGCTTGTAGAAAACTGCAATGATGCTGGTAAGAAGACTTCAAAGACAGTTAAGCCTGCCTTGGTAATAATGAAAAGGAAGTATTGATACAACTTTTCAAAAGCCACATTCTTCAACAGACCTAGCTAAGAACTGACAGAAGCTGGAATTTAATCTGTTTCTCCTTTAGTGAAACAATGCCTACAGGATGGGAAGTGTCAAGTGGAAGGGGAGAGCTCTCATTTTCTGAGAACTGCAAAACCAACTTTAGTAAATTCTTGAAGTTCCTGTTCCCCCTTGTACAGCAGCAATCATTTTCTCTTACTGGCAGTGAAACTACTTCCCAGACACTAGAAGTTTGAACCCTTCTGTGTTCTAAAACCAGATCTACCCTTGTGACTTATAATTCTTTTAATTGACTCTTTGCTAAAAGGGAATCTGTCTAGTTGAATATAGAGACCAAACCACATTTTAAGGAAAACCTGTGCGTATATGTGTGTACATATGCATGTAAAGGTCCATCAGATCCAGCAGGCAAACGAGCAAACAATCAAAAAGCCACTACCAACAAACCTGTGCAAAGCACACTATATAAGAAGTGCTGTAGCTCTGTCTTAGAATGATAAGCTTTGCTTAATTTCAGAGTATTATACCTTTGAAATGGCAAGTTAAGCTCTAACTTATGCTGCATGGTTCAACCCCACTTTTCAGTTTAACCTAAATTAAACTGTGGCTGTTGAAAACATTTACTGCCCTTTTTATTGAACGTAGATGCATCTCCCTTGGGGTTTGACATCGGTGTGTATTTTGCGCTGGTTTGAAATATACTGAGAGAGCTGGTGGATGGCTATTTATGTTTCCATTAGTGCTAATGAGAGCACTTTTTGTAAATCTCCATACACCCACATGAAATATATTTCTGTACAGGCCTTCTTTAGAAAAGAGACCCTAAATATTTTGCAGAATTTTAACCTACCCAAAGAAAATGGTAGATTTTTCAAAAAGCCTTTTCCATATTAAAAGGAAAAAAAAAACAAACCAAAAAACAACAGCTAAAAAAAACCCCACACTGCAGAAACTCAGCAGAGCAGAGCTGTAAAAAAATTGTTACACGGTTTTGTTTAGATTTACAACTAGAAAGGGAACTGTTCTACCCTTGAGCTCTAGACACCTTTTATGTAGCTTAAAAGCTAAATTTTTCTTGTTCTTTTTTAATCGATTTTATAAGACAACAACCCTAAAGCAAAAGAAAGAAAATAATTGTACACATATTTATAAACATGTTCTCTTAACAACAGTCACTCACCTCTGTTTAACACGAGATGTTATTCCCTAACTATGGATAATTTGGGAGTGCTTTTTAAGTTTTCATCCAGCCAAATTGTTTTGTTCTTTTTGGGTTTTTTTCTCACATCTGCTTATATTTTTGGTATTTTTTATTTTATTTTGCAGGAGAGATTGCCTGCTCATCTATGCATTAGCCTGTTATGTCTTATCCTAAATGGGACACACTGGTTTTCTCCTGGTTATCTTAATGGTTAAAAGAGCATTCTTTCACTCTTCACACCTCCCCTTTCTTATAACATTTGTGATCACTTGAAAAAACTTTCCCTCCTTGCACTGAGGAGAGTCCTATTGCCCACAAGGGTGTATGTTGGAGAAGGAGGGAATGACAAATCCTTGCTTTGGGTATCAATGTCTCTTGTTTGGGAGTCAAGGTGCTTTAGGAGAGACCTTTGTGGAGGAGGCCAGGAAATTCCCTGTCCTGGTCCTGGATGTTCCCAGCCCAGTCTGACATAGGTGTGAGCAGGTTGTTGACCACCAAATTTTCAGCCTGACAGGAAGCCTCTCCCAGTGCACCAGCTCAGACATGTTTAAGAAAGAGCAGCAGCCATGAGGGACAGGGCATGCATGAGACTGATAAAAGAGGAGAAATGGGAAAAGGAAGAGGAGACATACAGAAAGGGACACTGCTGAGGACATGGATGGAGATACAGTTTTGGAGGAAGGCACTGCAAGCCAGAAGAGAAAAAGTGATTACTCACAGCATGGCAAGGACAACTCTGAGGCCTGAACCCCATGGTTGAGCCAAAGAATAAAGTAGAGCCTGGAGGACAGGGAGGAAAAGTGATTCCCTATGCTTCTGTTTGACTTATATCTTCTTTTCTCTACACCTGAATCATTAATTGAATATCTGTATTAGTTGGAAATAATTTAAATTAAGTAAAATTCTGTGAGTCAAGACTGTTTGTCTTGCAGCGACCTCACAGGAGCATTATGAACACTAGAGCCATGATGTCATGGATGTTGTAGCTCCATCAGCAAAAGCTAGAACAAAATAGAAGTGACATGAAAAAGAGTTGTATTACTCTGAATGCTTTACCTATCTGTCTACCTTTCTATCATTGTAAATCAGTCAGAAAAATGCTGTCTAGAATTGCTTTGCAGTTGCTGTGGCTGCTGCTGCTGGTGAGAGCTTCAGCTTCACTTGCCAAAAGGTACAGCCTGTGTATGCAAAGCTGCGTTAGTTCAGGCACTTCAGTCCTCACTTTTATGACGTCCCCCACTGTGTTACTGATGTACCCAGCTCTAAGAGTCTATTTTGTCAGGAGAATAACTGGTTTTCTATATGTTTAATGAAGTCTGCAGAAAAGGAAACTCATTTGTGCATTTTAAGATTCAAAAAAGGAGGACTTTCTGCTGACACTGAGAAATCCTCTTGCTCCCTACATCCTTCTCCAGGCAATGTTTTTAAAACCTGGACATTCCCTGCTTTGTTTTCAGCTCCCCTTTCAACTTTTACCTTGTGTACTATAACTATCTCTATGCCTTCACAAACATAAGCAATTATTAAATATTTCAAAATTATTTTTATATACTTATGTATTGCATTTATACTCATATAATTCATAAAGACAAAAACATATTTTAAATATTTGGGCATTAAATATGCTAATTTATTTATGCTCTGAAAATGAAAAAAACCCCTCAAGTTGCATAAATATTCAAGTGGCTCTTCTGACCCTCACATCAACACTTTGGTCTGGCTTGGAATATTAGGTCTCTTTCAGGTACTTCTTAAAAAAATCCTTTAGAAAAATGAAGACATTTCTAAACACAAAATACTATCCAATGCAGCTTGCTTGCGTGTAACATTCCCCATGCAGATAAAGGGAGAATACAGGTATCAGCAGACTTACATAAGCATTGTCAATGGTAATTTTTCAGTCCTATACTGTTAACTAAGTGAATAGCTGTTACCTGAAAATTACAAATTAAGCAGGATATAGTAAGTACAGACAGAATGCAAAATTGTTTATATTGGTACATACAAAATGGATTTGTGATTTAAAAATAGGTACAGGTGCAGATTACCTTGCTTGAACAAAAATTTCAAAAAACAAGAAAGAAAAAAGTCAGGATGTCTGATATTCTACTGCCTGACTTATGCTTCTGTAGATAAGTTACTTTGTCATGACAAACTTCTGGTTTTACTTTTTTTTTTTTTCTGTTTACTAGAGCATGTGATGAGATCTCCTTAAATTAGGCAGAGTTAGAGCTGTGGCTGGAAACAAATCACTGATGAAGCAATCTCATCATGGAGAACAGTGAACACACCAGACATCTTACATGTTCAATCACACTGTCTATCTATAATGTACTGTTACTCCCTTCCCAAAACCTTCTTTCAGCAGTTTTAATTTCTCGCCACTATTCTCATGATTTTTTTTTGTTTTCAGCTAATCTTCCTTTCCCTCATGAATTCCCTTTGACTGTCCTCAATGAAGCTACTATGTATTTTTGCTTGTTTTATTTTGAAGTGTAAGATGCCTTGAGGAATATCAAGGGAAGTAAAAATGTGTGTAGTCTGATTTATGAAGGTTACATTATGGGAAGTTTTTCTGTGCAAATTATATAATTTATTCTCAGAAAAATTACTGCATTTCATTCTGCAACATTGCACAACAAGGATAGTCTTCTGCTCTCTGAAAAAATAAAACAACTTAGTCATCTGAGGCACCTTTCATTACTGATTAATGCCATTTCATTAAAAAACAGTGAAAATCATAAAAGAGCAACTTTGCACAGTAGTTAGATTTCTAAAATGAGGAAGAGATCACCTGAAAATGAGGAGTTATCATGTGATAGAATTCTATTAACATTACAGTATGCAAACCTCGTTACTTCATGTGCACTGTAATAAAGATTGTCACGCGAGCACCAAAACAATAGGTACTATACTGAAAAACAACCTGAACTGGAAAACTCTGTGTTTTTCTGTGCCTGTGAACAGCTACATAAAGCCTGTGGAAGTCTTACTATCTGTAAGTCAAAATCATTTACTATACTGCTTTGGTGCCTTTTTTTCTTATCTCTGTTTTTTCAACATTGTCACTGACAAATGAACATTAGCACTGACAAATTATATACAACAGGAGAAAGGTAAACAATATTGAATTTCAAGCATTTAAAATTATTTAAATTATGTTCATTAAAACATTTTAATTAATTTCCTATGACTCTGCAGAAAATAACCAGTATAACTATTATAGTTAGAAATTTCAAATATATACAAACCGGAATTCAGAACAGAAGATTTAATATCAATTATGAGAGCATGTGATGACAATGGCAACTGTAGAATATTTTTATAAAAAACTTAGCCAATATTTCACAGTACAGAAAATTTCTAATATAATAGGATAAAAATAACTAAGGTATTGACTTCAAAATTTCTTCTTTATGACAGGAACTAATAAAAATTACTGAAAGGAAAACAAGAAAAGATTTTATTTCAATGGGGGCATTGATTTTATCTGTCTTTATAAAACAATTATTTTCTTCTTTCTTGTCTCTCACACCTTTTTTTTCACAAATATATTAACATTAATTTCTCTATATTAGAATATTCCACTGATCAATTAATTTAAATTTCCAAGTTCAAATTCAGAACGATATTCTATTTAAACTCATGAGTGTTTAATATGAATTTCACTAGTAAATAATTTTTATAGGAGTACAAATATCTAAATGATCTACAAACTTCATGTTCATATGTGCTTTCCATTGAAGTCCTCAAACACTCTTTGTACATGAGTGGTTGAAAGATATTTTTAAAATTTAATGCATTTTGAGCCCGTGTGGCATTCACATAACTAAAGTACTAACTGATATTTTATTCATTACACAACTTAGCAGGAATTATTGAAAATATTAGTGGCTATTGAGTGCTTTACAGTAGGCAAGCTGATACTACCTGAAGTCTTTCTGATCTTTTCTGCTTCTTAGTGCTATGTAAATATCACTTCCTGACCAAATGTTCAGGTTTACTGGATAAAATGGAAGCACTGGTCATTCAGTCAGATTTCAGCAGCCAAATTCCCATTTTGCTTTTTTTTCAGAGACTACATTATTGTTAATCTTATATAAAGAGGAAAAAATCTTGTTCATCTTGCTTTCAAATCTGTCTCTGACAGTGTGCTTCCTGACATTATGAGTAATTTACAAAGTTATTGGAAGTTGCAGTTCTCTATCACATTCTAGGAGGTTTAGAATGTTTCATCTCCTTGCCTTCTCTAAGAGTTTCTCATTATATACAGGTTATTTTATATATATATATTTTTTTAATTTTCACATATTACAGAAAAAAAACTCTAAAAGCAGGTTCCTCCATACCCAAAGTTTCCCCATAAATCCACGTCTCATTTAAGAAATAATCACAATGATATCAAATTATTATAATTCAAAAGAAATATATCATTCTAAATACATATGGAATAGGATGACATTTTTAGTAAGGTCAAATCCATATTTTTTGCAGATAATTTTCACTTGCATTTTAATGATTATAGAAAGCATTTTCCACCTGGGGCCATATTTTGGTAGCTAGGTAGGGGCAGAATGGGACAGAATCCATTTAAATTCTTTTAAGTTAACATATTCAACAAGCATGCCAGAGTCAACAATGGAACATAAGCAAGAGGAAAGCATTATTCTAGATATTTGTCTTGTATCAAACTTCCCTATATCTGAAGAAAGAGGAAAAAAATCCCAACAGCTGCCTGACTTTTTGACCAATTCTTCTTTAAGTTCTTACATGAAGTAGAAATTTAGACTAGTACAGGCTAAATTTATGTCCCACCTATTGTAATCGTTGTTTGTAGATCCTTAAATGATATGTATAATTGCACCACCTCACTCTCGCCAAACACATTTATCTTTCATCCCACAGCTTTACCTTAATCTTAACATCTTCTATCCTATGCCTTGTTCCTGTTGTTTCAGGAGAGGAGAGATATGGGACACTAAAAGGAACCTCTGAATGTGATATGCTCCAAAACTCCAGAGCAGCCACGAACAAAAGAGGTAAAAAGGAGGAGGGAGAATTGTTTATATATAAAAATACATCTGTACAGACATATACACAGGTTAGTTGAAATTTAGAACTTTGGAAAGGAAAAGAACCTTGGTCATGAATATCAATGACTTAAAAAGAAAAGATGTTCTTCCAAACTTACAAGAATACCTGAATTTATTTTGACTTCTGCTGTACAATAGACTTACACTAAAACTATCGTAGAAGGTACACTTCTATGCCTTCTAGAGTAATCTCTCACATTTTTAATTATCTTCTTATCAAATAAAATTACAGCTTTTTTAAAAAAATAACCTAAAATTAGAGACTGGTATTGCAAGCATGTCACATATAGTTAGAGGTCATTCAGACAAAAATAAATTGTATACATACCTACATATATTCTACCCAAATTATTAGTAAAAGAAAAGATACAAAGAAGTCTTTCAGAAGTGGCATAAAGCTAATAATCACACTTAACCAAAGCCTTTATCCAATATTATTAAGCTCCAATTACTTCTTTTAAATAAATAGATAGGCCGATATTTCCCACATGTTGAAAGATGGAGAAGTGCTATTCAGGGTGTGCATAATATATGTGTCTGTCTCCAGATATGTATAAAATTATTTCATGTTTTTCCAAATTCCTTTGTGCTATTATAAATAATTTTGCTATTTTTAGCTAAAGGAAAAAGTAAGGGCCAATAATAATAGAGTACTGAGCTTGTGAAATTAAAAACTAGTAGGTAGTACAGCTCCTCAGCCTGTTACAGTATTTGCTCTTGAAAGTTTGTTAAACATCCTAAACCGATTTTTTGTGAGATTTAACAATTGATAATGTTCTTAATTTCTCTTAGACGTGCTGGTAGATTGCACAAAGTTCTCAGTTGTTCATGATTTGTGACAACCACCTGTTTGGATGTTGGGGTTGGCACGATACATTTTTGTCCCTTTTAGACAAGTAGAAACTTGAAAGAGCAAATAGAGGCAATTGAGAAGTTAATGAGACAATTCAATCTGTATGTATTTTGATGCTCATCTATTTATGCCCTACATCCTAGACATATGGTTTTGATGAAACACGTATTAATATAAAGAATAATGTTTAATTATTTCATGCACATTTTGCAAGTATTTTGATTTTTATTTTTGACATCTTTTAGGAATCAGAATTGAAAATAAATAATTGGTCACAGAATATATATATATACACACACAAACACCATGCAAATACTATAAATAGTACAGCCCACTTCTGCACAGAAAAAGGTACTTATATTTTATAAAAAATAAACCCACAAAATTTGAAATTCACATATCCCATTTTTAAAAGCAGTGATGACTAGCTATCAGATTCTAGGGTGCAGAAATACTTGTGTTCATGTTGCTTCAGACTAAAGACTTCTACAACTGACAACCTGTATCTGCCCTTCAGAAATTACTTAAGTTTTCTGCATTTATCTATGTTGCTATCCTCAGCATTAAGCCCTTCCTTTTTAAAAACATTTTCTATTGCCCATGACTTTGAGACCTTTTCTTATGAGCATTTCTTTCTCATCAAAAAAACATAAAACCTATTCAAAAGAGATGTTTTGAACTGCATTATAAAGCCTGATGGCCATTCTGGTTTTTACTTTTCCCTATCTTGATACTATGCCCTCAATGTTAGCCACTGTGTTTTGACACCAGACAGTTTTAAAATGAGTCACTGGAACAGTGAACAGTTACACTTTTGTTCCTGGTATTTATGTTACTTCTTTGACAAATCCCTTTATCCGAAGAAGGTATGAAATTCAGGGAAGATCAAACCTATCTCTACGGAAGGAGAGACGTGCATCTGAAAAGTGGTAAAGTGCTAGCTGGATTTGTATTTGTAGAGTCAGTATGAATTTAGTGAAGTCATAGCAGTCACTGAAGTAGAAAAGCCATTCAGTTGTAAACTAAAAATCAGAAATTAAAAGATATAGATTTCAGATTTTAAAAATTGATGGACATTGATTTTCTGATTTGAAGATTTGATTAAGTTATTCCATTCAAATGTATTACATATGCAGAAACATCCTTTACTATATGACTAGGTTCTTAGAGCAGTTCATTGTCACTCCTCAAGTCTTGGTGACAATGTAACCACAATTTTTTTTCAGGACATTTTGCCTCTTTCATAGAGGCACAGTATCCTTACCTTGTCATTGAGGTGGATTTTTCCGATTTTTTCTTTTGGACATCACAGCAAGAAGAGTGCAGAATTTTTCCCTTATAAACACCACTACGAGTAACATCTATAGTAAGAAAATCAGTGGAAATAGTAGATGTGGTAGGAGGAATATTAACAGTGAAGTCAGGATAGCTCTTTAATGTGCACTATCTCGGATTGCTTGTATTTACTGATAGCATCTTTAGCTAGAAAATATTGCACTGTTTCAAACTGTCTAGCTGCATGACCATTTTTTTCTTAGCAGTAATGCATTTCATAAGTTTCTTTATAAAAACTTTCATGTTCTTATTTAAAATCCTAAACAGATTTTTGCTACATTGCAGCAACACTTTCCTGTTATGCGATGTCAAAGCAGTTACTATAAGCTTCTTCCTGAGACTGAGCATGAATTTACAGCAACCTTTATCCCATCTTCTCCAGACATACAAGTTTGTGAATGACTTTTCACTTCGAAAGTATCCTATGTGTAACATGTATGTGCACACCTTAGTCCCAAGCTTGAGTTAAACTGGAGTGAAACATACCAGTGTCTGTCTCCAATCATCTGGTTAATTTCAAGTAGTTCAGACTTGAGTTTTATACTGCTGCCATTGGTTCTGCTACCTAATCTTAAAAGCAGCACAGTAATTTTCCTGATTTTTCCACTGGATCAGATGGCACATTTTAGCTAACTTTTCTATCCCTAGTACTGGAAAATAGCTGAGAAAAACAAAATCTTTTCATTTTTTCTAAGGGATTTCTGAAGCTTCCACCTACAGACAGATGCTATGGGTTAGACACGTGCAGTAAATGGTGTGAAACCTGACAGAACAGATGCATCAGCTTTTCCGTAATAAAAAAACAAAACAAAACCAAAAAAACTTGCTTGGAACAATAGCTATGGTTAGATATGACTTCTACTTGAACACTTCTTTATTCCACCTGCTAAGTAGTAAATTTCTATCTTCTTTTTGTAAAATTATGGAGATGGGATGATCCTATGTAATTGTAACGTTTCTTATAACAGGATTGTTTCCTCTTCAGATAAACCTGTCTCAAATTAATATCCAGCAGTCATGATACTTCAGTTGTTCACTGTTCTCTTAAGACTGTGAGTGTGACTGAATGGTCAATGTTTGACAGCAAAGTGTTTCCATGTGTACCCAAGTTTGTTGATTAGATACAATATTACAGACAGATCTCTAGAAGTCAAAGTGTTTTCTGCATTTTTTAACATTTTGCTAGCTGTCTTGTCTGGCATTTCAGCAAAGAATCATAAGAACTCTTATAAGATCTTAGGAGAACTTGTCAGCATCTTATTAAGAAAATGTATCTGTATCATAAAAATACTCTGCAGTTTGGAGGTTTAAAAAAAATGTGGGGGAAAAGTGTAACATTATGGAGCTAAAGGCCTTCCACAAGGGTGCATAGGGAAGAATGACTGTACTGGAAGGAATGATTTGAAGTGAACTCACAGCCGTAGCTCTGAGTCATATTTATGAAGGCTAATTCGCCTCCCAACATCCTCAGGAATAATCTTAAAAGATTCAGTCACCAGATAATAAAACAAAGGTAACCTAAACAAACAAAAGAAAACCCCAACAACTAGCAAACCATGAATAAAAAGAAAGGAACAATTTTTGCCTAAATTCACCGTATTCCATATTTATTTACTCTTTCCTTTTCCTTTTTTAATTGTTTTTTTTGCCTTCCCTCCCCAACCCATCTTGTCTCTTCTGTCAGCAAGTGCTTAGTCTCATCTCTTCCTTTAAACATCACCCCCACCATTTTTGAGGGCTCCCTTGCTTTTTGGCCTTCTTTTGACTTTACTTTTTTTGCTTCCTTTCCTTTCTTTCTCGATAAATCTTTTCTCAACAACCTTACAAGCCATCCAACTGTGCATATTCCTCACTTTGAATTCATTGTGGCTGGAATACTTCCCAGAACCAGTGGGTGTATAGATGTGTTTATAGAAAGAAAAGGAGTGAATGAGCTCAGAATGTTTTAGAGAAATGCCAGTTCTTTTTTTCAATATTTTAGTGTCCTGTATCAGAGACAATAAGAGTCAGCTTTCTTTAACAAATGGGAAGCCATAGGGTTACTGAAATCTCCAGCATGAAAATGAAGTGTGTAACTGATCTTTCTTTCAGTTATAGCTCATAATTGCTTTGCACATCACAGAAACTTGTGATTGACGTACTGTGCCTATGAGATTGTTCATAACTTCTTTCATGGCTACTTGTTGCTGGAAACATACTCACACTTACCATTTTATGGCTTAAAATAGTGAACTCACCAACAAAAAAATAAAATCTGCTTTGGGTGCTTAAAAAGCAAAACAAAAATCTATGGATTTTGCATATTGCTCATTCTGTAATAGTAAGCTTTTTCTCTAAGAGTTTGTTCTGCTCAAACCTGAACTCTGTTCTGACACACACTTGGTCTGTCTGTGCAAGTAACAATTACACTGGGGAAGGGAGACTGTCGTGCTTTCTGTGACATTATCTAGGGGATAAGGCCAGCCATCAAATGCACTCATTTATCCAAATAATGGAGACGTTTGCAATTCTCCTTGTAAATTATGATAAAGTAGATGCTGACAGAGCAGCATAGGAAGGGATCTCTTACCACTTATGGGATATTTTAAAGGTTGATCAAGTTTGATCAGCAATTCCAGTTCCTGTAAGTGGATTTTATTTTTAAGTGAGATTTTTTACTTCTTAAAATACTCTTTCCTTTATGTCAGCACCTGGTAAGTAATTAATACCAAGATAAAAACAGTTAATGGAGTTTTTGCATTTATTGGAAAATTGCAAAACAGCAAACACTATTTGCAATCTAGCCATTAAATTATGTGTGTGTTTCTGCAGGCATATATCTTTGATTTTTCTTTGCTACTCTTTTTGTATTAATATGTGTAATTGGTTTCATCTACATTTTTTAATATGAAAATTATCACGATATAACATCACTGTAATAAATAGCTACGTATTATGAGCATTTGTAGTAAGTTTCTTTTTTCTAAGCATCACATGATTACAAAGATATAGTTGGTATAATATGAATGATGTAACATAAGCAGCCTAAACTCATGAAAGCAAGCAATTCAATCACAAGATTAATGTTTTGTTTAAGTAAATGAAGTTATTGTTAAGCAATTTTAGCTGTTAGCATAGTAATACCTTCCATATATTACTCTTGAAAAAATTAGTCTGGGGGCAAGGCTGTTCTAAGTTATGCATATTCAACCCTATAAAATCACCAACCAAGTAAACCAATACTCAAAAAAAAATGTTCACTTGACAAATATTAACCAAACAGTGAAATATATCCAATTTGCAATTTCTGAGTGTACACATACATGCAAATTAATCATTCACTAATGACTGATGTTTGATTGTGATAGTTTTAATTATTATGACATACACATACACATGTTTAGAGGAAAGGGTTATGAATTTCTAGAACAAATTTTGAAAAAAGTTGTTTTTTTTTCTTGTTTGTTTTTAAGATGGGTTCAAGTTCGGGTTCAGATGTAACTAAAGCCTTCCTGTAGTAGATCAAGAAACATTCAATGGCTGACTGAGTTAATCCTTACCATTTTTAATGATAAGAAATAAAAATAAATAAGTAAAAAAAATTACAACTACTGATAAAACTAGAAAAGAAGGAAATTAAACACTCATGGCTCTTGTTGAGAATTAATGTCATGTTTTTTCAGTGATTATGCTTCTTTGATAAAAAGATGACAAGAAGAATGATCATTATTAACACTTTCATTAAAATATTTTATGCAATAGGACTTGAAATGGATGTTTATGACAATGATTTTATATTATGTTTTATTGACAGTATTACAATTTTCTAAAATTCTTTAGTTTTACTAGCATTGCATAATTCAAGATTATCTCTTTCATATTTAAACTTTGCAGTAAGAAAACCTGAAAATGCCAATTCAACATCCCCTATAGTTGCTGGCAAGGACGAGATAACTGGAGCCAATTGGTACAGCTCATGCCTTGATATTTTTGAATCTTTCAGTGCTTCAGTATCGTTTTTATCTTTCTTCAACAGCTACCCTTGCAAATGAATATATAAATAGTCTATTTTTTCTTTGGCTGGGTGTCAAAAAGAGATGAGTACTATTTTGAGTAAGATTTTTTAGCTTATAAGATTTAAAATCGGTTTGTTTTCTATATCAGTAAGAACAGAAAAAATTTTTGTTCTGTACTGTGTCATGGTTGACTGTTTCTATTTGACATTTTACATTGACATCCTCTCTTCTGTTAATTTCTGAGAGTACCAACTAAAGTTAACATTTCACAGGCTTACTTCCTACATTGTTTTCCACAATTTTCCATGCTTTTAATTTAAATTCTGTCAACCCTATTGCTGATTTTTTGAGTTTTTCAGATGACACCTTAGCCTGCTAGATCTCTATAGAAGATCCCTGATACTAAAACATTTTGAAATTGCCAATTTGTCAGGCTTTAGAGCAGCTGTTAGTTTCTGTCAGCTGTCAGAACCTATCTCAATTTATATTTGCTCACCTGAAGATCTTGCCATGGTCTTGGCTATCATCCTGCAGTTCTAAAACCCGTTCCAGTAGGCTGTACTTTCAATGTAATCTACTTGATCAATCTATCACAGTTTCCAAGTATTTATTTGTATGTACTTCTTATATATGTATTATGTTTTTGCCACAAAACAAGCAATTATCTTATCATTTCACCATGTAATTGGCTACTAGATTCAAAGATATCAAGAACTAAACTGAATTTAGAAGTAACATCTGGGTCTTTTTTTTTTCAATTTGTTTTGAATATGCCATTTTCTTTTCTACCTTACAGGGTTTTCTGGATTTTCCCTTTCTATCTATAGAAAATTAAATAGTCCTTTGTAGCCTTTAACTTCAGAAGCAAATCACACTATCTTTATGATGACTCTTATATACTTTTTTTTGAGAGTGCAGCTCAATGTAATAAATGTCATCTTTTAAAAATCAACAAAAGTTTCAAACACTTGAGAACAGTGTTTTAGACATATGTTCTCTATGTCTAAAACATACGAGAACATATGTTCTCGTATGTTTTATGAGAAATGAAACATATTCTCATATTAGACATATGTTATTCTTATTGCAATACTCTTCAGAATAATTTACCATAAGCAATGAATTAGGCATTTCTTTTGAGTGTCAATGTATCATGCTGGTCACAGATTTTACCCTTGGAAAACTAGTCTGTTTCTTCAGACTCCATTCTGTATCACACTGTGTATGTTGGTTGCAGTTTTAGCAATGCACAGCCAGATTCAGATGCTGATTCAGAAACCTAGATTTATGCATTTGTAATAATACATAAAAATGTGTATCTCTGTATCAGATAGGGTTTGATTCAGGTGCCCACACAATTCTAGAACAAAACTCAGCTGTCCTACTCTGTCCTGGCCTTCAACTGTTACACCACGAAGTGTCCTGCAAAAGTCACAAATACCAGTGTGCTCCTATATTTATAATGTTGAAAGCTGCAGTTGTGATTTATCAGTGTTTATTACAGGCTCCATTTTTTTAAATTCTGTCTCTACTGCTGCTGTACAGGTGAGTGTCCTCCCTCTATGTGTTACAAAGTACTGCTTGAGGATTCTGAGCTCTGCTTACCTGTAGTTTGCTTGAGTGCTCCTACAAATGCTAAAAAGGAGAAAAGAAATTTCTGGATAAGTTCTTTCCTTGTAATTAGTAAAATTTTTCTTCTCTTTTAGAAAGCATGTGACCACTGAGGGAGTAATTCCTCTACGTAGCTACCTGTCTTGGTGAAATGATTGACTTTACTTCTTAGTGCATCACCTTCAGTTGATAGCATAACTCGTTTTTGTGGACCTAAGTTTGAAATGTCTCCTACTGAAGTATGATCGTCTTCTCTGTTTTGGAATGCAACAATGATCTGTAAGGAGAAGCAGGACTCATGAAGATTCAAAATTTTCAAATTTTTTTACTATGCAACGCACGATTGTTAAAACACACTGATCAATTGACACAGTCTTGACTACATACTAGCCTTCTGAAAAGCATTTCTCAACCTAGTCTTTTTTATTTCTTATATGAATCGAGCCGTCTCTATTAAATGTACACAACGGGTCCTCTTTTAGGATTTACAAAGTTATCTCAGTAATATTTCTACACACGCAATTTTTGTATTGTATTTGTATACAAATTAACAGTTTTAACCTCATCTTTTCATTGAAAAAATGTATTTGAGATTATGCCTAATATCAGCGTTGCTTCACAGATGCCCAGCTGCAACAAATGCATGACACACAAGATTTATGTATCTCAGTACGCTACAGCTTCACTCTCCCTGTAGATTAAATTGGTAATGAATTGTGCTTTTCTTTTTTGCTTAGTCAGCAGCCACACTGATAGGTAAGGAGTAGGGAAGCAAAAATATCTATGATGCTTTTAAATAGTATCTCTTGTGACCCGAAGTAAATACTCCAGGATATAATAGTTGCTTTTGTTTGTATGGTAGTCACAAGTACTTCTGAAGGATAGGAAGGGCAAGCTACGAGAGACTGACCTTAGAAATAACTTCTCTGACAAGTAGGTCTATACAAAGCCTCAACACTGGGAGGCTGCTTTCTCTAAAGCTGCAAGGTGTCTCTGGGTAGTCACCATCATGATTAATTATTTTATTCAATGTCCATTAATAATTTACTAGTGAAAACGATACCGAATATAATAAAAAATCTGAAATAATAGAACAGTGAACCAAAGTTAATCAATGCTAAATGTAGGCTGCAAAAATCTGTTTAAAAGGATTTCTTTTTTTGTTGTTCCACTGTACCATAGAGGTTTTCAGCCAAACTGGTATTTGATATCAGTAAGTGGATTTGTTTTTAAATTCCCTGAAAATTTAAGTGAAAAAAAACCAAAACTTTAAAAATAGTATCTAAACTTCAGCAAAAGAAGCAGAAGACGGATAATAATGTGTTAGAGGAAAATAGTTCAGATTGATGTGGGAGTAAGTACATAGTATGTCAGATTAGAAGCAGGAAGGTAGCACAAGAATTTGAAAACATTGGGTGGAGGCTATGTCTTAGTAGGAGAATAAGGTGGGCAGCTACAGTACTATTGCATCAGCCAAAACCTAGTAAAAAAGTTAGGTTTTTTTTCAACACTTCTCACTGCCCAAACTTATTTCATAGGTTATTTTTTGCTTGGTTTTAGTTATGAAATAATACCAGTCCTAAGAATTAATTATGTCCGTATCATAAGATTGTTGCTTGGTTGGTTTTTGTTATGTTGTATTTGAAATAGTTGTCTTTTAGATGTTAATCCTTTAAAAGTCATATTTTCAAGCATTCTCAGCAACAATGTGGAGTAGAAACATATTTATTTTTAATGAAAGTGCAGTCTGGTGTAGTAACATGACTATAGGAACTGGGCCTACTAGAAAAACATCACCTATCATGAAACTAGGAAAAAGATTGTGAGAGTTGACATAGTACTTTTGTTTATTTTACTTCCAAAAACATTAATAAAAATGACCATTAATCAAAATAATCAAAGTCTGTCTGCATGTTCTCATTGGCCCCACAGGACATACAAGCAGAATCATTTGAACTTCAGTTAAAGGAATCCTCTGGGAAAATACTGTTTTAGAACTGCTTTAGAATATTTAACTTCACAATAATGGATCTCATTTTGAACTTCAGTACCCGTATAAGTTACATAAAATTTCTTCTGGTTTCCTAACCCTTTCTTATAATTTCTGATATTGTGAAATAGAGTGAATTTCCATTGTGAGTGCATTTAGTTATATTCATGTTCTATGTTCAGTACTAGAGCTCTTCGTAAGTTAATATTCTGAAACTACCAGGATCAGAAAGGAAAAAGAAACTGGAAAATTTATCTCACTGATGTCTAAACTGTTAGCTTTCTGTTTATCCCCTTAGAAAAAGCATGCAGCATAGGATTAGGGGATAAGCATGCTTCTAAGACTGTGAACACACAGTCATTATCTCCTGTGCCCCATAGACTATATCTGGTACTGTCAGCATCAACAACCTAGTTCTCAGGTTTTCTCAGGTTGTCTGAGTACAGGCCACATGAAAGAGAGACTTGAAAATGTACAGAAACTAAACATGACATGCTTTAAAGAGCAGAAACAGCATTCTGAATGATGCACAATAATTTCTGGAGCAGAGATATCAGATGGTTTCCTTGTGAAGTTGCTTCCTGTGCAGGGAGCAAGTACGGGTTCATAAAACATGTAGAACCTCTTTAAGTCCTCAGAATATAAATTTAGGTTCTGCCTAATCTCTGTGCCAGACCTTTGTGTGGGAAAGAGTTCCAGTATGGAGAGAAAAGTACTGCCTGATGTTTACGTACAGCCCCATGCTACACTAGGACACCAAAATGACATTGGAATAATCTGGGTGTGACCTGGCAAAGAAACAGATGATTAGCTGGAAAAGTTTCCTTTTTGTGGAGGGAAAAAAAAAGAAGGAAAGAAAAGTTACCTATCTCTGTTGCAATGCAGACATCCAGAAAAAGAAACCTAACAAGCAGTGAATGCAAATCCCACTTTTGTTTAAGAATGTCAGGCAAAACTACACAAGCAGGAAGGCTGTTTGGTTGGGGTATTTTTTTTTGTCTAACTTATCTATAATTATGATTTATCATTGTTTATTATGTTTCTTCAGACTTTTTTTTGCTATTGCCCAGTGTTACTATTACTTTAAGCCCAAATTCTAACGTATCTTAACAGATGTCTTCACATCCAGCTTTCACATCTACCTGCAGTTTTACAAGAACCTGAAGCCATAAGTCAGATGTAATTCACTTTTTTTACTTTCTGCTACACAGTTTTCCCTTCTTTCTACTATTCATCCACTAAAAATAATTACAAGCTTCATTAGACATAAATCTTAGCCTTTATTAAATAGAACTTATTGCATTATTGAAAGTTTATTACATTTCTTGATACTTATCCCGGTGCAGCTTCCCTGCTTATTCCCTGCTTCTTACTATTTCACGACTACCTGGTGTCACATCTTTAGATATATGCAGACCAAATACCACACCTAACTATTTAACATTAAAATATTTATATTCCAAATAAAGCCTTGAAATTTCAAATCTTAACATTCCTGTTTAAAAGTTTATAATTTAATGTAACTTATTTCAGGGGGAAAAGATTTACATGGTGAAACTGTGCTATTTAACTCGTGTCTTTTTCATGGCATTGGTGTTATCATTAATGATATGGAAGTGTGAAGTCTAAGTTGTTCCATTCTTTTTTTTTTTTGTCTTTTTCTCTCTCATTTTGCCTTGTATTATAGGAATAACAGGTAAATGCTAGTTGCTGCTTTAATTCCCTTGGAATTTTTTGAAGGAAAAAGAAACCAGAGATAGGATAAACATTCATGGCTCAAACAAGTATGAAACAGGATTTTTCAGTGTAAATGGATGACTTGCAAACTTTTCTCAGAAGCTGCTGAGATTTTGGGAGAAATTTGTCTTACATACTTTTGGTATTCCAAGAAACAGTTTTAGTTCTTTAGACAATTCTTTTCTCCATTTATTTTCCACACATAGTATTAACCATTTTTCTAGATTTCAGATCTATGTATGTAAATTAATTTTTTGTTTTGTGCTTTATCCAACAGGGAAATGAATTCCATAGCAACAGACACTGATGTTTTCACCATGTGGTGGGTTACACAAAATAGTGTTCTGGGAGAAATCAAAGCTACTTATTCAAGAACAGATGTCTTTCCCAAGGAGAATTAATAATAATGGTCAATACAAGTATTTAATTTGCTTTTAGATTTTATGCAGAATTGAATCTCTGTTATAGATCCCTTTAAAGCCCAGTGCAATTCAGTACTTAACATATTTTATAACAAGTCTTCTATCCATTTTACACTGAAATATAGTTTGAGAAGGTTATCAAGGATCCACGATGATTTAAGCACATTTTTTCTGAAGTAACAGTTAAGTTTTGGAAGAGAGAGGAAATATTCAGGAAGCAATGATGAAGAGCACTGAATCATATTTTTCAACTGTAGAGTAGATTTGAACAATCTAGTTGCCTGAGATTTCAGAGAACAGAATCTACTAACCAATGTAAGTTCAAATTCTTTTTATTTCTAGTTCTTATTTCTCTCTTTCTGTAGACCTCAACAAAATATCACAGCTCAGGAAACTAGAACATGAATAAATCCTGTTCACTATACTTTTATAAGGACATCTGTGCTTCAACTGTGTTGTGGTTTTGGGTGACACCTCTGTTTCAAAATTAATTAAATACCATTACTTTAGAAATAAGAATGCAAACATAAGAGTTGTATGAAGCAGGCTCTTTATAAGAAGTCAGTGTTGTGAAAATGCTGTCCACTGGTAATCCATTTATTTCTTGCTTCAAAGTGTGGTTAGATGCACTCCTCGTAATGAAAACTGCCTCTAGCCTTAGCTGGAATCAGCAAAAGCATAAGATGGAAAATGGCAGCACCTCCTACTTTGATCCAGTAGCCCTTCACTGCTTCCATACTTAGATATGAAATCATTAAACATATATTTAAAATTCCAATGTATTGTAATACTCGTAGCTGAAGAAGCCCTGAAAGCCAAGGTAATGTTTGTCTGAGTTGTTAACCCTGTGTTGGAAATGTTCTGAATGCAAGTTGATGGCTTTAACAAAGTCACTCTTCTTAAAAATTATTAAATTCAAAGAAATTCTTTGTATCAATAATTAAAAAAAATTATTGTGATTTTTTACTCCAAAAATCTTATTCCAATGTAGACTTCAGAAAAGTGACAGATATATTATGAAGCAGTTTAAGTAACTAAAGTGATGCATTTTTAACTCTCATTAACAAAATATCATAATGTCTTGCAGATGGATTCATGTACATGTTATAGATTTCTGGAACTAGAATAAGTCACAAGATTGGCATATAATTTTGTTTTCCCATTATAGCACTGAGGTACTGATAGTCATTTTTGTGAAGAAAAAAAAAAAAAAGTAGAGATGCTGGTGGAAAGTATGATGTAAACATATACTAGAATTGATGGGTTTTATAAATGCTTTAGTCATAAAAACATAATACTGAAAAGAGTCATTAGGCAGAAAAAAGTTCTCAGGCAAATTACAGAAAAATCTGAAGTATGGTCTGGCAGCATAGCCCTTTGAGCACAAGGCACTCACTTCACACAACTGAAGCAAAAGTTGTAAGGTCCAGTTACAGAGGAAAAGATTAAGCTATATATAATACATATGCATATATAATATACATAATATCTAACATATAATATATATGAAATATATGTATAATATATATAAAATATTCAATGAGCATATTAGAAGTCTTTATTGAAAGTTTACATAACTGCAACAAAATCCTGAAAAAAAAAGTAAACCATGCTTTACATAATTTCTTTAAACTTAATATGAAATAATTGTTTGATCAGTAGCATTACGTCTTCACACTGAATCTTAACATAAAAGCTACTATTGAGTGACTTAATTCTAGTTGTCCTTACAGCATTTTGTTTTGCATTTGGAAAAGGCACAAGGCTAATTTCTGTATTTAATATTTTGAATTGAATTGGTTAATTCTAGCTATCAGAAAAAAATGGGGGAAGGTAAAGTATGAAAAATTGCCATCTTTCACAGCTTTAAAATGTTGGCTCTGTTGTCTGGCATAATTAAGTCCACAGTCTGCTGGTCTGCTTTCAGGCCCTTTGACAGCTGTTCTCTCACTGCCACCAGTAAATTAACAGGACTGTGCTTTTACCAAGGGGCACTGTATGCAGAACAAGAGTTTTCTTGCCCTTTTGCCTGCTGCTGGTGAAGTATTGATGGGCAGTAATACTCAGTGGGTAGAAGCTGTCAGGTATTTGCTCTATTATAGTTGGTCTATTCACACTATTATACCTAGATGAGATAACACATACACCCTTTATTTATCATCATTTTATTGTATCCCAACGATTAGCATTGTCTCTAGGGTAAGATGCAACTGCTGTGAAGTGATTTATTTTTTTTTTTAATTTTTTTTTCCCCCCACAAAAGAAGACAGTCTTTTTAGGCATTTGGAAGTTGTTGGGTGTGTTAGAGCTGCTCGATTCATCAGTTTTTTATACAGACTCATAAGATTTAATAAAAGTCTTTGTTTTAATTTTGGATCATACAGCTTTTCATCCCTGGAGGGTTTTGGGTTTTTTTTGGGGGGAGTGCCTGTGTCTGAGCTTTGGCTTCAAATTAATTCAAGTACTGCCAGCTTTCACCTGCCTTTTTTGAACTCAAAGTCATACAACTCTCTCTAGTGATCAGTTCACTGGAAAACTACAGAAGAGTTTATATTTAGTTTTCTTGGAAATGCAAAAGTAACCACAGGAGTCCGTAGGTGCTCACCTCACCCTGCACCAGGAAAACAATCTTCTGTAAGTAACATGATCAGGATTTGAACTTTTCTTGTTAAAGGTTTTATTATACTGTAGTAAACAAATCCTTAGTAGAGATGTAAAACTTACAGAAAAGTTGCAGGGACTCTAGGTGGTACTAGAAATAGTACTACTAAACTAGATAAATCCTTCACCCAGCTACTTGTGGCAGAACACAAGTTGCTGAAGAGCCTTGTAGCTGGAGCATGACAAATGCTTAAAACTGATTTGGAAGATTCACAGATTCTCTGATTCATTGAGGACTGTCATTTTTGTTTTAAGAAGAAACAAATTATTAGGTGATACCATTGCCTGGTTTTGCTACAATTTGTATAATCTTTTAAAAGATGGGTACTTGAACAGCTAACAGTGGACTAATTGGGAGCTAATTTTTTTTTTTTTTTATACACTGGCAATCAGGTCAGTGCTAGAGTTGTGAGAGAAATAGCTAAAGGCAGGGCAAAGAAATAAAAAGAATATACATATTAAATTATTTCCTAAAAGTCACCGTTACATAGCAGTGAATGTTAGAAAAAACAACTGTTATTTATTGTTTATATAAGTCTCCATTCACCACCTGGAGCAACACTAGAACAGTACAATTCACTCCTGCTTCTACACCTTCTAAAAAATAGTTAGAAGAAAATAGAACAAGATGATGACACTTGAGAAAAGGAGTTTTAAATTATTCACAATCTCTGTTCTTAGCTTTATTTTGCTTATTTCTTACTTATTACTCTGCAGTAATAGCAATTAACTCTAAGAATATTAAATCAGGGAAGCAAATTACTATGTATTTACCAAGAAATAATTTGATATATACTCCCACTTAAACAACAAATTCTTTCAAAATCTAGAAAATATTGCATATTAGTACATAATCTGGCAAAAATTTACAATTCCAAATGAAAATGCTCTCTAGATTTATGCAACACTTCACCTCTTCTGGTACAAGTATGCTGACATGCCACTCTTCTTATGCCTTTCTGTTGAATTTGACTAAAACATTTAATTTTTATAAGTTTTATTCAAAGGTGAATTAATGTAGGTAAAAAGACACTTCTTTTTCCTTCAAAACACATTGCAGAAACAAAGACAAATAATAATGTCATGCAAAACCAAAGGCAAATAATAATGACAATGCTGTTTATTAAATAACAATTGTAGAATGATTCAATTCATTGTGTCTTGGTTTCTGTTTATGAGAACACAAAGACCAATTCCAGTCAGGATCAGAAAACCCAACGTGCACAGCTGCTAAGCTCGAAGCAGAGTCACTTTGTTTTCCAAACAAAAATGAAACCAAACTTCAAAGTTATCAAACTCAAATATTCCAAGCTACTCTTAAAGATTTGTGAAGCAACAAAAAGTCAATGTTTCTTAACTATTTGACTTTATGAAATTCATTACCTTAGTTTGACTTTCAGGCTTCTGCATCCTGATTTACAAAATTTATGTCAGTTCTTAAAACAGACTACTGGAAACTTGTAGTTTGTTTGTTTGTTTTCCAGTAGTATAGAATACTTTTCAAGCTCTTTTATCATGGTTGTATGTAATATAGCCATAATTTTTCAAGATAGCTAACCATTTAGTTAGATAACTAAATGTTTCTATCTCTCCCTTAAGTACTGGCAGAACTTTTTTTTTTAAGAGTAATAACTTATTTTTTAACCAGTTATTTTTCTAAAAAGTATGCATGTGTTCTCAGTAAACCCCAGTAAATGGCTTTATTTGACTGAAAGATGGTGCTCAGTTCTGAAAGGACTGGAAATTTTCTTTAAAACATGTTTAAAGGGCTGATTCCAAATGGAAAACAAAACAAAACAAAACAAAACAGCAAAAAACCCCAAATTCACACATACACACAAAAAAAAAACCCACAAAAAAAAAAGATAAAAACCAACCAAACAGAAACCCAGCAATGCAATAAAGTGAAATAAAAATAGCAGTTATCTATTTTGTGATGACAAGCCTCTATCATTCTCAGCCACATCTGTATTTAAACACAGATTCAGTCTCCATTTAGCTTGATCTACATCTTTGTTACAAACCTGTTAGTGGGTTTTACATGAGATTGTTTTAATTGCCTGTCATTACAGACTACATGGAATATGTTTAGATTCTATGGGACAATTTAAGTTTTCTAGAAAAACCTGGGGAGGTGAGACTATTTTGGAATTTCTACTAAAATTAACTTGTTTGATTTGGGACGTTTGAAGTTGAGCTACATCATTCTCCTGTTTACTTACACCTAGGACTGAGCTCTTTAGGTGTTACAGGACTCAAGATACAGCTAAAACTGAATATTGAGCAGGTATAACATCATCCTCATAAAATGCAGCATGGTTGATATTGCATCAACCAATGAGAATTACACCTGAACTGCTCAAAGAGAAATTTTAGTAATTTCCTCTTTTTTTGACCTTAGTCTGGATTTCAGCGCTGAGGTGATTTTCAGTGTTGTCAGGAAGATAGAGATGGTGGCATCATTGAAATTTATCTCCTGACTTAACTCTCCAAAGAGGTCAAGGAGCTGAATGACAATTTCTGCCAGGGTCCAGTGGCATTCTGTGAGAAAAATTAGTATTTAAGTCCTCAAAGAAGAATCTTGTCAGAGGCTTTTAATTCTCCTACAGGCACTGTAGCATTAACAAAGAGCTCACAGCAGCTTGGATTATAGTTGGTTCACAGTGATGTGATACTCTATTTATGAGTTCTTCATCTCAGCCAGCACAGAAAAACATTTGCTGAATGGAGAAGTATTTGCTACCAGACACAATTGTTTTACCAAAACGTTAATAATGAAAAATCACAGAAGCTTGGAGCCACACTCTTTAAACATACTGACATTATGTAATGCTAATAACATTATTTTCCAGGCTAATCCTATTATGTCAGAGCATATCTTATATGTGCAGTTGGAAACCTGCTATTTATTTTTCATTTGCATTAAACCCTAAAGAAAAAAACTAAAAATATTTACAAGGCTAATTCAGGTTCACCACAGAAGAAACTAACTGCACATCTGTCCTCTTTACCAAACCAAAGGAAGAAATTTTCTGAGCTGTTTGAGCATATGAAGAAGTAATGAAAACTAGACATGGAAATGGCTGCACCCATTGAGAAAAGACTTTTACATTATTCCCAAAAAATGCTAACTATTTAAAATCTTCATAATAGAAAACAGGCAGGTCCATGATGTGCTGACTCTTAGCTGCTAGGATATGTTATAAGCTCCCTCTTCAGCCATGCAGTCTTCATTTATCCTCCATGTGAGTCTTCTAGAGACAGCTACCCATAGAAGTACATATTTTTTCCATTGGTATCACTAGCATCTCCCTCCATTACCCAGATGCAGAAATAGCTGGTGCTCAGCAGAGGATAGGATACTCTCTGAAGCTGGATGGCTAGAAAGCTCTTAAGGGTTCAGACCAGAGTTAACTTCTCTCAGTGTTGGCAACTATCAGGCTTGACCTTACTTGTACTTTTTGAGAAGAACAACCTCAAACTTAATTTGACCATGCATGAAGAAATTATATTTCAGTTTTCATCAGGTTGTTAAAACATGTCCAAAAAGACTTTCTAGTCTAGCAAGCTCAGATTTGAAATGGAAGCACTGGACTAAGGGCTAAGAGAACAGTTATTTTTTTTTTTTTTCACATTGGATTGTCAGTAAAATACATGGCACTAGATTTACTGTAAAATCTAAAATTATTTTAAAATTCTACTTCCATTGGTCTGGTAGTATAGCCTTTTAGGCCACAAAATCCATGACAGTTTCTATATTTGAGAATAATTTCCAGTGAACAAAGTAAAGAAATAAATCTTTTATAAGCAAAAGGGACATGGCAAATGGAGGAAAGTAATTTCTTAATTTTTTATGTACCATACAAATTTTCCGAAATAAGATCTTGACGTATATAAGCCATATACTTATCTAATAATAGCTTATGTATCATGAATATTACCTATAGTATATCTGTACCAATATCATGATTTTTCTAATCTCTTTTGTGCTATGCTTAAAGTTTGTCTTTGAGTGGGCACTGAGAAACAGAACAGGTGGTCATGTCTAATAATCTTAAAAATGCACACATGCTTATTTATTTTGTGCCTTATTGGTAATTTAGGAAGATGCTAGCTTCAAAAAGAAAAGGAAAAAAGAACAAAATGTGTAATCTGAAAAGAAGATATTGGGAAAACAATTCAGGAAATAACATTTGTAAAATTTGCATTGCATCTTACTATCAGACAAACTATTACTTTTGAAAGTTAATAGCTTTAATTTGAACTTAAATGCTCAAGCTGATTTAATTACATATACATGATGTGATTGAAGTATGTTACACAGCCTTTTGTTATTCATTATTGTAATAAGCAAAAACGGTTTTAACTATGCAAATTAAATGCAGTTAAATATAATCAATTTAAAATATAACAAAACAGTCAGTGTTGCTTTATTTTTCATAACAATTGCCCTTTCTTGTAGTTAGAAATTATAAATTATACAAAACACATGTTTTTATAATGCTTCATGAAATTGCTTAGTAACATTCTAAAACTTGTAAACAAATCAAAAGGAGGAAGATGGTATAAAAATATATATTTTATATTATGATTTTAATCTAAAAAAAAGACTACATGATATTTGTCGCTAATTCTGCTAACTCTCATTTAAGAGAGGATTTCTCTTTTTTATTCAAAAAGGGATAACTAAGATATTGGTGTACAAACTCTAGGTTTATACTGGATCAGAAATCTATAAAAAAAATCACACTTTTACCAAATTATACCATTTAAAATTTGTAATTATGTAAAATATAGAGTATGCATGATGTTGATTTCATAACTGTATAATTTAAGTATTGATGTTACTGTGATGCCACATTTTTTTCAGTGTTACTTGTAGCAAATGAAATCTGTTGCACACATACACACCCCATACCTCCCATACTCCCTCCAAAACCCAAACAAAATCCTCAAGCCAGAAGCAATGACAACTCATGACCAAAGCCAGATTCTAGAAATGGGGAGATAGGCATGCATACCGTTAAATGGAGGTTTGTGGGAAAATATTTTCCACTTATTTTGAATTGAATTGCAGTTCTTCATTATCTGAGAATATATTAATGTTTTCATTTGTCATGGGTTCAGCAGTGGCAGTCATTTTTTCTCCTTCTTGTAGCTGGTGCAGTGCTGTGTTTTGACTCCTGGGCTGGGAACAGTTGCTTGATAGCGAGCATGTTTTGAGGGTGTTTTTGTTCAAGGTTTTTTCTGGGCACATGCTCCAGCCAGGTGGAGGAGGGGAGGCCGGGAGGAAGGAGAGACAGGACACCTGACCCAGGCTAGCCAATGAGGTATTCCATACCATAGCACGTGATGCCCAGGATGCAACTGGGGGAGAGAACTGGAGGGGTGGAGGTCTAGAGGAAAAATGGAGGAAGGAGCACGCGGTGCTCGGCCGGGCAGGGTGGAGTGAGTTATGGGTCGGTGGCTGGTGGGGTGTGGTATTTTTTTCGCTTGTTATGGGCTGTATCATTATTATTGTGTTATGCCTTAGCTATTAAACCGTTCTTATCTCAATCCGTGGGGGCTACATTCCTTGGATTTTCCTTCCTAACTCTCAGGGAGTTGGGGGACTTGGTTTAAACCATGACATCATTTTAGTGGGATGATATTTTTTTTCCTATATGTATATAAAGCAGAGAGCATTTATTAAACTGTGTTCTTTAAGACTTCATTTTAATGGAAATAATCAAACAAGTTTATTTTATTATGGTATTTTCCTTTTTTTTCATTGCTATCTACTATGTCTGTTTATTTTCTTGCCTTTTCCATTTCTTCTAAACTACCTTCAAATTGATTTCCTATTTCTTCGGACTGTCTCAGCAAGGTGAGAAACCAACAGCATGGTTGGTTTATTAGATAAAATTACCCAAATCCATCAAATAATCTTATTTAATGATAAACACTTTGGCACTCACTAGGTTGATTTTATTTTTAGTATATGTTACACTGGCTATCAAGTTACCTCACAGAAAGGGCTTCCCTTAGCCAGGCAGTCACATAGCTGCTTTCTGTCTCTGCAGTGACATCTACAGTGGAGTGTGTCTCCATTTTGCTGGTTGACTTCATGTTACTCGCTTATTGCTAGGGCTGTGCTTATTGCTTTACTCTAGTAATTATTTATTTAACCACTTTGGATTCTTGCTATCACCCATTGATTCCTCAGATAACAAGAAAACAAGCACATTTCTGAAGGCCAGAATGTGTTTTGTTTGGCCAAAAGAAGAGTGTCTTTAAGATTCAGAGTACTTCCTACTACATTTTGGCTAGAATATGGCAAAAGGTAGCCAAGATTTTTCATATGGGATATTATAATGAGATGCTAATTACATTCCACTAATTACCTTTGAGTAGGCACCCAAGGATGATTCATGTTTAATGATTCTGGGAGCAACCGCCCTGTGACACATTTTTCCAGAGTCTTTAAAACCGTTGTCATTGCTGTGTTGAACATGAGTCTTTATAATTAATTGCTAGACTGGAATCTTAAGAAAGTTGGAGAAAACTGTCACAATTTCTTATTACTCTTTAGAAAAATGTAGGTATATGTGATCTCTAATAATAGAACACATGCTAGGAGCAAATTTAGTGCATTCTTCATCAGAAACAACAGATCCACAGTGTATGAGACAAAACCTAAAATTCAGCTGGCAAGTTAAACAAGTAAAAGAATTCCTGTCTGAGTTACAAAACACTGAAGTTTTTCTACTAAATTAAAGGCTTCTATATTCATACCTTGGGTGTCTGGTTATTTTTTTTTTTCATTCTTCGCTTTTCAAAATTTCTCTCTTGGGTCGTTCCTTTTCAACCTATCATTTTAGGAAGAATAATGTAGTTTCGAAGCTTACGTTGAGATGAAATCTCATTAACTTCACTTAGATCTTCTGCGGTACACCGTAAGTGTATAATGAGAAATTTCTTAGTAGAAAGACTGAGAGGCAACCTGCCTTTCCTAGGAAACCTGGCTAAGCTTCCAGGAGAGGTAAGACAGCCCCTGACTGTATATGCTACTCTTGACCACCTCAGAGGATCAGGGACAAGCTGTGATGGTTGGTGCCTTGAACTACAGGTTCTGCAAACTGCTCCCTCTCTAAAGTGAATGCCATAATTATCTTGGTTTGTCAAGCCCATGCTTATATTTGTTTGTTTCTCTTTCTCACTCTTTTTTCAAATTCTTCTCACATTCCTCTCAACAGAGTGGGACAAATTTAACAGCCAACTAATTTTTCTTTTATCCTGACCACTACAAATCAAAGAGCAGATAAGGAGCAGATCAACTCATTCTTTCATAAGATAAAAGAGATGGATGTTAAAACTGTTAGCATAAGAAGGGAGTTTACCTCAGATTACTTTACTGCCCAAGTAGTATGACTAATGGGAACAGAAGACTAGTTGCCTCTGTTTCTTTGCTTAATTTTAAAGAAACAACTGAATATTACATCAGTTCTGAAAAATAAACTTTCAGGAATCTGTATGGCCTCCTCTTGGTAACATAACTTGAACAACTACAGATGAGAGAGCGCCCAAACACTGCGTGTGAGCATAACACCCAAAACTGTTGATTCTGAAAGGGGCTTTGCCCTTCTGATAAGGTGGTGAAGGCTGCTTAGGCTGGCTATCAAAAAGGGAAAATCACAGAATCATAGAATGATTTGTGTTGGAAGGGACCATAAAGATTTAGATTAAAGACCTAAAAGTTCCAAGCCCCTGCCACAGTGCTCAAAACCCCATCCAACCTGGCCTTGAACATTTTCAGGGTTGGGGCAGACACAGCTCCTCTGGGCAACCTGTGCCAGAGTCTCACCACACTTGTAGCAAAAAACTTCTTCCTAATATCTAACCTAAATCTCCTCTTTGTCAGTTTAAAGCCATGCCCCCTTGTCATATCACTACATGCCCTTGTAAAAAATCCCTCTCCAGATTTCCTATTGGCTTCCTTTAGGTACTGGAAGGCTGCTTTAAGGTATCCCTAGTACCTTCTCCTCTCCAGGCTGAACAAGCCCAACTCTCTCAGACTTTCTTCATAGGAGCAGTGCTCCAGCCCACTGATCATCTTCATGGCCCTCCTCTGGACATGCTCCAACAGGTCCATGTCCTTCTTATGTTGGCAGTCCAGAGCTGAATGCAGTACTCCAGGTGGGGTCTCATGAGAGCACAGTAAAAGGGGAGAATCACCTCCCTCAACCTGCTGGATATGCTCCTTTTGTTGCAGCCCAGTGTACAGCTGGCCTTCTGGGCTGCATTGTGTGATCATGATGAGTTCCTCATGAACCAACACCCCAAGTCCTTCTCAGTCCTGCTCTTAATCCATTCTCCCTGCAGCTTCAGGGAGAGGCCCTGTAATGAGAACAGGTAAGAGGTCAGCCATCGCAGCCTGATGAAAGTCCCTTACATGATAATCCTTACACAGCCCAGGGGAACAGGGACTTCAGGGTAGGCTAGGGGCATGGTGGGGGCTTTCTCACTGCTGCACTGGGCAAATGTAAACTACACAAGCTGAGAGGTTTTTGTTACTCAAAAAGGAAAAAAAAAAAACAAATAAGTGAAATTAGTATTAATAACACCATGTCTATCCTTTGGACAATGTTGGTATTTCAACCAAGTCAGCTGTTTCCTGATGACAAAACCAACAGGCTTCTTGTTTTCTGTCAGATCCTCCTCTGGGGGTGTTACACTCACCTAACTTTTGGCAGAAAGGTTTTGGTTACCTGACTGATGTGTCTGGAACCAGTGCCTGTTAGCATCTCAAAGTAAGCACACGGGGACTGCTGCTGCTTATGATTGTTTCCTCTTGGAATCTGCACCTCATCCCTGATGACCTTTTGCATGTGTACTGTTATCCCAGAACATACCATCCACCTTCTTTGTAGACTTTTTTTTTTTTTTGATGAACGTTGATATCAAGTGTAGTTCTGAACTTACTGTTGAATGTAATGTCTGCGAACAAAACGAAGCAGAGACCTCACTGCTAAATTTGCAATGAGGTACTGTACTTTTCACTTGTATTTAAAAATAAAATTTATATGAGGTAGAAAAAAATGTAGTTGCTGGCAAGAAAACTACAGATACAAAATGGGAAAAGGTAAAGGTAACATTTAGTTTCACTATGCAATAAATATAATTTATCATGTTGCTTTAGAGTGGAAATCCTTATGAAAATCTTAAAGGAAACAAAAAAAAAAAAACCCGAAGAAACAGAAGACTTTTGATAAGCTCAGATTACTATTATTTCTATCATTTGGTTTCCTTCTGAAAGTTTGAGAACCTTGAGGCATAGAATCATAGAATAGTTAGGATTGGAAAGGACCATAAAATCATCTAGTTCCAAGCCCTACAGAATATATAGTAGTTTCAAGCTATGGGCATAAAAAGCTAGGTTTGACGAAGATGCTCTAAAATACACAGCATCAGTTAAATGAAATAAAGTTAAAGGGGTGAGTAAATTACTGCTGAAAGGGATGAACTCTTCCTGAAAAGAAAGAAGAGTATGATGTGATTATATGGCTATGGCAATATAGGGGTTGGGACTAAGCAATGTTTAAGGTCTCTTCCAGCCCAAACCATTCTATGATTCTATGATATATGTGATTCCATCATCACTAATGTTATTCTGTAGTTGTGGATGCGAAAGAGAGTGTATAAGTGTGTGATGACCTAGGTACTTTCTCATGTCAGATATCTCCAGCCTATCAGAGATACCAAGGACTGTACACCAAGGAGGACATTTTGGCATATGATATTGACCAAGTAGAATTTAAAATAATCTATAATACTGTAAATGAATACTTTATATAATTTGAAACAATAACAGTAGGTAGCCATTTGATATACAGTCCTTCGCATTCAGAAAATGTTGCATCCAACACTACATTGGCAGCACAGTAAAAAAGACTCATTCTCTTCACTTTAAAAAGATGTAAATATGTATATATCTCAAATTCAAGCAAAAAAGGTTTTTATTAAAATTCTGTAAATATAAATAATACATTTTTTATGTTTTGTTTTGTTTTGTTTATTTCCTGTCCTTCTTTGCCTTAGCTCTTGCTTTAAACTAGATAAAGCTACAGAATTTCTCTTAAGGCTTTTATGGACTAGGAATTCTTACAGTATTCTGTCTGTCTTCTAGTCACCTAGTAGTCTCTGGGAAGAAGACCATAAATATAAATTGTAATCAATTAACATTTATTACAGACAGCTTGAGCCTGCATAAATTTCCCTTACGTATTAGACAAGTTAATATATTTTTATCTCTTTTAACTGCTTTATCATAAGCTCAATAAAATTGGCTTCAAAACTGATTTTCTATAAAGATGTGGTAACAAATTTTCCATAATATAAATATTATATTAATTATTTGGAATGACTAATAGTGTGCAAGATGGCAGCTGTGGAGAAGTGCATATTTTTGGCTTCTCAAATCTCATGAGGGTTTACAATCTCTTATAAATAGGAATAATCCCAAATATAAATCCATGTAGTACGGTCCTAGGCAAAGATGAAAAAGCCTGTTTTCTTTAATATTCATTTTCAGCTAATTATCTGTTGATCCAAGTATTTCATATTTTTGCCAATCCTTTCTTATGTAAAGACTTTTTTAGACTGCTGAATCAAATGGTTGATAAATTACAAATATAGACGAACAACAACAATTATAGCTGAGTGCAATAGGGATCTTGATATTTCACTGTGAGCTCAACTAAGATCAGATGCAGCAACTAAGGTCTGATTCAGCACACCTAAACTGGAGGTATTCCTTTCACCACAGTATTTAAATTTCACAGTTAAAATTTCATTGACTAATTGCTTTCAGCTATGACATCACACAAATTAAAAAAAAAAAAAAGAAAAATATAAAGTCTTTTATTTAAAAGAAAAACCCTGCTGGGTGTACAAAGCATAATGTATAAAACACCTTTTAGGTGTTAAAAAACAATAATTGTATCTTTGCTTGAAATAGGCACTTCATAATTTTGGTTACAATTCAGTAAGGAAGCTATATAACTGCTTTAAAACAAAATACATACGTGAATTTCAGGTTCACTTTAAAGCTATCAAACATGCTTTAAAGTGGGCTTTAAAGGTGTTTTACACTCAAGAGAACTAAATAGGTTTGGGTTTTGTTGTTTGGTGATATTCTGGGTTTTCTCTTTTTCTTTTTTTTTTTTAATAACTTACTGACAAGTTTCCTTTTAATTTAATTTGAAGGGTTTCGTTTGTCAAAGAAATTAAGAAACAAACTGGGTGAACTTCCATGCTTGTATAATGTGCTTAAGATCCATTGACACTAATTGAGCTGCAATCCATGGTAATCATAAAATCATAGAATGGAATAATAGAACAGTTTGAGTTGAAACTGACCATAAAGTTCAATCCCCCCTACCATAGGCAGGAATACCTTTTACTAGACAACATTGCTCAAAGTCCCATTCAGCCTGGCCTTGCAGAGTTGTGGCATCCACAGCTTCCCTCTCCACAGCTTCTCTGGGCAACCTGTACTAGTGCCTCACCACACTCACAATAAAGAACTTCTTAATCGACATCTACCATGTTCTTATGTTGGCAGCCCCAGAGCTGTATGTAATACTCCAGGTGTTGTCTCACCAGAACGGAATAGAAGAGATGAACCACCTCCCCCTGCCTGCTGGTCATACTCCTTTTGATGCAGCCCAGCATATGGCTGGCTTTCTGGGCTGCAAGCACACACTGTTGGCTCATGAGCTTTGAATCAACCACCAATGCCAAGTCTTTCTCCTCAGGGCTTCTCTCGATCCATTCTCCACCCAATCTGAATTTGTGCTTGGGATTACCTTAACCTACATGCAGCACATTGCACTTGGCTTTACTGCAGTTCATGTTTGCAAGGGCCCACCTCTTGAGCCTGTCAAAGTCCCTCTGGAGGGCATCCCTCCAGAGGAAGCCCATCATTAGCAAACTTTCAGAATTTGCACTCGAGCCCACTGTCCTTGTTAAAGTAGCTGGAGCCCTGTTAATATTAATCTTCGAAATTACACTGGCTCTACAAACTATTCTGCTGCAAGTACATGACATTTGTCTGAACTTGAATACATTAGAGACATTTTTGTCCTTCCAAGTCACTGTCACTTCTATTTATAAAATAAATAAAATCCATAAATATTCCATTTCATTTTAAGTTACATTGATTGGATCCAATTTAGCATTCTGTGTCACAAAAGGACTGCATTAAAATCACATGAAAATAATCATAGAATTATAGAATCAGCTAGGTTGGAAAAGGCCATTAGGACCATCAAGTCCAACCTTTGCCCCAAAACTGCCAAGTTCACCACTAAACCATGACACTGATGGCCTTATCTAAATGTTTTTTGAACACTTCCAGGGATAGTGATTCTACCACTTCCCTGGGGAGCCTGTTCCAATGCCCAGCCAACCTCTTTGTGAAGAAATTTTTCCCGATACCTAATCTAAACCTCCACTCCCTAGATTTCCCCTGGTGCAGCTTGAGGCCATTACCTCTTGTCGTATCGCTTGTTACTTGGGAAAAGAGACTGACATCACCTCACTACAACCTCCTGTCGTGATTTTAGAGTGAATCTGAGGGCTACATGCTCAGAGCTGAGATGCTGTACATGGTTTAAGAAGTTATTTAGGTATTAACAGCTGGTATGGAGACAGTACAAACAAACAGTTAAGGCTTTTGAAGTGTTTCTAGATTGAAGTCAATATTTAATTATCAGTGAGAAGAAAACCTACACTTTAATGTTGACAAATATCATAGAGTTTTTATATTAATACAATTGCTATTTTCAGTAGGAGTTTTCTGAATAGTTTTTTCCCTTCCTAAATGTGTGTTTAGTACACTTGAAAGGTGACAGATTTTTAAAATAGAAGTTGACTAGTATTAAATAAGGATGTAGAGATAGTGTTCTTTGATGAACAGAAGTGACCACTTCCTCCTCAAGTTTACACTTGCAAATAGTGTCTTCAGTACAGATATTTTCCTGAAAGATTTTTGCAAAATAGAATAATCCCTATTGGTGTAAATTGGAGGTACTTATATCTGTAAGTTATTGAAAAAAATGTATTTAGTTTATTTTATTCTTTCTTACTTCCAATAGGTTTGTAATGAAAAAATTGACGTTGGTGAGGAAGAATTCAGCTTGCATGTTCTATTCTATTGGATAAATAAGCCATCAGCTAGAAACCATATTAACCTAATGAACAAAATACTAAAAATAAGAACACACAGATACTTAAGATCTGTTCACATGGGGACTTTGGTTGGTTTGGTTGGTTTGTACTTTGGTTTATTTTATTTTGGTTTGATTTTTTTGTTGTTGTTGTTTGGCTTTGGTTTTGTGGGGATTTTTTGTTTTGGGTGGGTTTTTTTGTTCGTTTGTTTTGTTTGTTTTGGGTTATTTTGGGTGTGGGGGTTTTGTTTTTTGTTAAAATGCAGTAGACTATGGATAAGGGGTGGAAGGAAAGCCAGAAACAAACTGTGAAGCAGACATTTTCTAAATGAGAAACATAATACCTAGTAACATAAAAAAAAATCGAATTCGCTTCATTGTTTATGGATAAAAATAACTGATTCACCAACTGTATTCCGCTACCTACTACCAATTTTCATCTTAAAAATATGCATTGTTTGAGAAAGCATATCTATTCTGTAGATGGAGAGAGCCTACTCTCTGCCCAAGTTCATAATGTCATAGAAGCTACCTAAAACCTTTCAAATGACATTTTATGCTTAAAATAGCTCTATTAAAAAAATAAAAGTGCTGAAAGTTAAAATTACTTGACTGTGTATTTTAACTGTCCCTGAATCTAAGGCAAATGTGTATGCATCTGATTTCCCTAACCTGATTATTCAAAAGAAGCTTATTTTTGAGATCACAGTCGATATCTTTGTTGTTGGTATTTGATAATCTTTTTGGTATTTAAGTTCCATCATGCACCACTATCTTTTAAATCAATCCTGAATAGCAAAAAAAAAAAGAATAAAAAATTAATGGTTTGGGTGTCTTAAATCTTACTGAAGCTTTTGTAATTCTCATTGGTGATTGAATGAATAGAAACACAATTCTTCGTAAAAAGAATGTCCTTATTAATGAAATTTTACAGTGTCTGAGGTTTATGTAGATCTAGCAATGTCAACTGTTTAGGCTTGCACCATTGAAGAATTTGTTCCATTTCTGAAATGTTCACCTATATTGTATGGACATTGGACATGGCTGTGTCAAAGCAAATGAATCTAACTATTCAACCACTGACCACAGAAGTGGAAACATTCTGGAAGATATGTAGCCTAATTCTAAACTTTTCTTGCAGTCCAGATTCTTATTTTGCTTATTATATTGTTTTATATTTATTTATAGATTATGTTACTACTGGTCTAACATATCAGAATAAAATTCTAAAGTATAATTTCTCTTTTCCATTTACTTGGTTGAAATCTAGATCTACTCTAAACTATCTAAATTGTGTTAGTGGCAAACTTGAATTTCCCTATCGTGTATATAGTAAAAAATATTATATATATAATGCATAATATATATAATATATAGTATATAATATATAATAAAAAAATCTTTAAAATAACAAAACCCATTCTGCTCACTACTTTAACTGTTATAAACTAGTACAACTGACAAGATGTGTAAGAAGTTGATATGCACTTTAGTTTTTCAAACCAGATAGCCTCCCTCTAAACATCGAACCGGATTGACTAAGTAAAGTTATAAAAGCAGGTAGTTCTGGTAACTTTAAAGCCTGAATGCTGAAAAGTTTTCTAAGAAAGACATGTTAAATTTCCATTTAAATCAGCATGAGTGTTTGATATCTGCTTTTTTGTAGAAAGATTTGTTTTGAAACAAAACTTCCATGAAAAGAAATAAAAAAACAAAACAAGAGACCCTTCCCCAAAAGCAAACCCCCAAACCAAAATCCCAAACCTGGTTACAAACTAGCATAAGAAATTCAAAACAAAAAAAAGAGGAAAAGGATTAAAAATATTAATAGTAACGACAAGTGCTTCTATTGTTTTAGGTTTTTGGACTGTGAACTATTTATCCTTCAAGTTTGCTTTTGATTAAAGTTTCTCAGATAATAGATACAAAAATGGCATTTTTGTAATTGATTATGTGAGGTAGATCTAGTTTTGGATACCCAGGATTTATTTTGTGGGCATATGATGTCCATTTGTGAGATGGGCATTTATTTTTGAGCTAAACTGCACCCATCTCTAAATTTTAACTTGTGTTATTTTACGTCCTTGCAATACATTTTCCAATATGCCTTCTAATAGTCTGCAGTGCTGTTTCTGTTGGATGAACAAATGCAAGTGATTTCATGGGTCAAAAAGGACCTGAACAAAGAAAGGAGTTAAACCGAGGATTTTTACTCAACTCTTATAGCAACTTTGTTCAACAAGAAAAATATCTTTTTCTTCAACAAATATAATGGTTAATGGCTTTGTGACTAAAATCAAAAGAAATTTTGAGATTGACTTTCAGAGCAGCAAGGTTTAGTCTGTATTCCTACTTATGCTTATGATTATTTTTGTGGCTTCCGTTTTGTATATAAGTCACCTGGCTGATAGATTGTCAGACACATATGTAGTTTGTTATACATAAAAATTAATTATTTTTTGGTGTTTTATTTAAATCAAGAGCTATTGTGTATACTTTAATTCTCAATTATTTGCAGATATAAAATATAACATGCAGTAAGTAGAGAAACTTCACATAAAACTGCATTTTAACTCATTGAGTCAAGAAACTTTTGCTAGATATATTGTATGTAGGACAGCACACTTGTACTTGAAAAGTAACATGTACATCTTCAGTGAGATAAGATATGCGATAACTTACCTGAAAAAGAAGCAATACTGACTCTTGAAGTGGCTTTGAAGGAGAGATACAATGAGTTGGTGGAAACTCACAAGAGGAGAAACTCACGAGGGGAGCCTAAGAGATTGACCATAATGGCTAGTATGATTATCTTTGCCTATGTCTATATATACAAATAAACTACCATCTACCTAGGCTTGTGCAAGGCATTTGTCCCTGTCCCTCATTACATCCTTGTTTCTGAAGTGGAAAAGCATAGATCTGACAGAGGCACCACTTGGCGGATGAAGAACTGTCTGAATGGTTAAAATCTTGATGTCCAAATGGAGATCAGTGGTGAGTGGTGTTCCTCAGGGGTAGGCATTTGGACTGGTGCTGTTTAACATCTTTGTAGATGACACACAGTGGGATTGAGTGCACCCTGAGCAAGTTTGCAGATGACACCAAGCTGTGTTGTGTGGTCGACAAGCTGGAGAGAAGGGATGTCCAGAGGAACTTTGACAGGCTCAAGCAGTAGGCTTCACAAAGTTCAGCAAGGCCAAGTGCAAGGTCCTGCACTTCCCTGGGTCAGAGCACAACTCAGGCTGAGCAGAGACTGGATCGAGAGCATCCTTGACAAGAAGGACTTGGGCATATTCATTGAGGAAGCTCAACATGAGCTGGCAGCGTGTGATTGCTGCCCAGAGGGCCAACCATATGCTGGACTGCATCAGAAGGAGCATGGCATCCTCGAGGGAGGTGATTCTGCTCCTCTCTTCAGTTATCATTAAACCCACCTGGAGTACTGAGTTCAGCTCTGGGGCTGCCAACATAAGAAGGTCTTGGACCTCTTGGAGTGTATCCAGAGGAGGGCCACGAAGACAATCAGGGGGCTGTTTTTGATAAGATTTTTGTATAAGTAGGCTAGGAGAGGTTTTATTTCATCTACTCATGTATATGCCTTTCATAAAAATATATGAGGCTTCTTTGTGTATTTGGATTATTTCTATTAAAAAAGATTTCTCTGTATTTTATTTTATCATAGCTGAGACTAGTATCATCAAGGCAGTCCATAATCAGAAATGTCATTCCTAATCAGTACACTAGGATTTCTTAAATATAACCTATTCCCTAGAGCAATGTACAGACATTCAGAGGAAAGTAGGTCTAAGATGTGGTTGTGTAGGTGGAGATGGATTGCTATGTTTAGGGACAGCTATGAAAGCTCCTTTGGATCTTCGGGCATGTCTGAATCTCAGAGGTCTATAGATTATTAGTAAGAATTATATTTGTTATTTCTGGCAGCATTCAGAAAGGCACTACAATTCTCCAAAAGCCAGACAGGGCATTGCCTTACCCAAGGTTTTTTCAGGCTAGCTACCCTGGAGGTGATGAAATGAGGGGGAAACAAGAAAGTTGTGTGGAACCTGTAGGAGGAAAAATGGCAATAACATCAATAAGATTATGCCACATGATGTAGTAAAGAAGAGAGTGTTTTTATGAGTGTGTGTGACTTGCATGTTTCATAACTCTTAATTACTCAATAAATTACCATATGCTCTATTTATACAGAGAGGAAGCAGAAGAAAAAAAAATAGTTGGAGATCCAAAACCAAGTAGTCAAGATTGCATAAAAAATATATTCAGGATTTTGACTATATTTGACTATATATTTATGATTTGGCCAGAAAATGTCAGGGCATGGTATTTAAGAATAATGATACAGTTAAAAAATCAAAATATTATATTTTTTTAGGCAGTTCTAAATTAGGTGAGGGTGCAATTAAGGATATATGCATGCTTGTGGGCTAGCAAGATCCAGGCACACTTTTAAACTTGGATTTGACCTCACTGAAATTATTATCTTTTCAAAATTATTAAACTGACACTGGCTAGTGTTGAAATTAAAGGTCTGTCAACCTTGCCATTATAAATGCCGAAATTTAGGAGTTTATAACTCAGCTATAAAACTTTCCTTCAGGCTCAAAGTTGGCAGTGAAGGTTATAAAACAGAGCTGATTTTTCCTCCCCATAAAACCATTAAAGTGTATATTTGGACTAAATCTGAGGATATTGGAACAAACGGAATACAGACATTAAAACCTTTTTTATCCTTTTTATGTGTTACATAAAACTCGAGAACACTTTTTATCACTGTAGTTTATTTACTGGTTTGTTGGTTTTGGTTGGTTTTCTTTTTTTTTTCTTTCTCTTTAGTTGAAATTAATGCTCAGATGTGAAATTCACATACCTAAAAGGTGAAATCTTCAATTTAGTCACAGAGCAATTCTTTTACAGGTAATGGCAATTTGAATATGTCTACAAACGTGTTTTCAGCTTCCAGTAATTTGAGGGATTGTGAATTTTTGTGGTACAGAAGCAGACTAATGGCAGATTATATGTAACAATAATAATAATAATAATAATACTGTAGATTATATAAAATTAACATAACAATATTTTAAATATTTGCATAACTGCAGTATGTAGCCAAAAGGTTTTGACTTCTCTTACTTTAAGCACTAGGTTACTTTATCTCTTTCACAACCATGCTGGTTTTTATTTTAAAAGATGTTTGGAGTTTTTTGTTTGGTTGGTTTTGAGGATTTTTTTTGGCTTTGGTTTGTCATGTGTGTGTGGTCTGACTGGAAAAGCAAACAAGCAAAACAGCAAAAAGTTGTCATGGTAAGAAATATTTTTACTTATTTTCAGCTGTTCATGTTCATAATTCACATTCATTCTTTTATGTAGCAAATATATCTTTCTCTGGCATTTAAATATTCAATACAGTTTTAGAGTTTAACCATACTTCTTTCAGACTAAATCAGTCCAGGATCTTTATTCTGCCCTGGTTTCATAGTTTCTTTTGTTCATGATCATCATTGCAGAAAAGAATAAATAAAAAGACTTTAAATTGGGAATAAGAAAGGACACAACTGAGGGAGTCAATTATGTGATTCTTTTGTGTCACTGGTGTATGCTGAAAATAAGCTGGCACGTTTTTGCCAATTCAATAGTGAAAATAATCCTTGTATCTTACTTCTGAATTTCTTCTTAATTCATTGAACAGAAATTTGTTCAAATGGCTCTTGGTAAACTTATCTTTATTACAGGCTGATCTGTTTCCAATGCTATATCCAATTGGAATAAATCTTAGGTAATTAGAATCAGAATCATAGAATATTCCAGGTAGGAATGGGACCTTGAAAGACCATCTGGTCCAGACTTTCAATGGGAAAGGGAGGTTTGATGAGATTATCTACCATCCTGTCCAATCACATATTTAAAACCTCCAGTGATGAAGACTTCACCATGACCTGGGGAGGTTGTTCTAGTGGAGGATTATTCTTATAAAAAAATTCTCTCTATGACCAAATAAAGCCTCTTCTGGGGCAACTTGTACCCATTGTCCATTGTCTTCTCTACGTGGTTCCCTGTGAAAGGAGAGCCTTGGTCCACTTTCTAGCCACCTTTTAACTACTGGAATAACATGATAAGATTGACTGAGCCTTCTCCAGGGAGAAGAGATCTAAGTCCTTCAGTCTTTCTTCACAGGGCAGGTTCTCCAGCTCTTTGATCATTTTCATGGCCTTTCTTTGGATCCTCTACAATCTGTCCACATCTTTCTTGAGTTATGGGGACCAGTAATTACTGGACACAGTACTCTAGCTACAACCTGACAAGTGCTGAATAAGGTGAGTTGATCACATCTCTATCATCTCTTTTAGTAATGCCCCAGGATGTGATTTGCTGTGGCAACACTGCTGACCCGTGTTCACCTTGCTGTTCACCAAGACCTCCAATTTACTTTCAGCAAGACTCTTCACCAGCCACATGGATCCTAACCTCTACTCGGCTCTTTGGCTATTTTTTTTTCCTGAGGTTCAGGAATTTGCACTTTTTTTTTGTTAAACTTCGTATTGGTCTTGGTAGTCCACTTTTCAGCCTGCCTGTAAGATGGCTTTCCCTTCTCATATGCCCACCTCTATTACCCCGTTTAATGTCATCTGTAAATTTGGTAAGGATGCTTTCAATCCCATAATTCAGATCATTTATGAAGATGTTGACCAACTTGACGCCAAGTATTGATGAAGAGGAGGGGAGGAGGTGGGCACTGTGACAGGCTGCCAGCCTTAATTAAAATATATTACCATCTGAGCATGACCTGTTAGCCAGTATCATGCCCATCTTGCAGACCATCTAATCTGCATCTTATCAGTTTTTCAGGAAAAGGCTTTGGGAAACAGTGTCGAATGCTTTGTGGAAGTACAAGTAAGCAGCATGCACTGCTTTCCCTGTGTCAACAGGGTACCTTATTTTGTTGCAGAAGGTGATCACATTAGTGTGTCATGATTTGCTCTTGGTAAACCATGTTGGCTTTTCCCAATCACCTACTTCCTTTGGCTAGCAATAGTTTCTAGGAGGACTCATTCCATCACTTTCCCAGGTATTGAAGTAAGAACTCATGAACTATTCATGTCAAATTATGATACTAGCTCATCAGTAGTTAATAGGGAGAAAAAAAAGTCAGCAAATACATATTCTAACAAGCATTTTTCAAGTTTTTAAAGTACATATTTCAGGTGCCAAAATAAATTAGGTGCAATTTACTGGCAGGTTAATCTGTTATCCTAAAATACTGCATGTTTGAAAATGAAATAAACAAGACTAAACCACTTCATTTATGGAGAATCTTATACAAGGCATGTTTGCGAGAAAGTTTTTAAAAAGTTTATATTATATATTGTAAGTTGACAAGATAAATGATACTGCAAAAAATCTTGACATTCTAATAGAAATAGAACTCAGACCAATTGTTTTCTTAATTTCTGAAAAGTGCAGTGCAAGAGTGCAAAGTTATAATAGCAGGGAAAGAAGTAATTCTCAATATCTCTAGAGATGGGATCATTGACTGTTGGACCTCAAAGCATCTGGGTAAACATAAGAGTGAGATGCTATCTGGGGAAGCAATCAAGCATTTTGTTGAATGAAATGTTGAAATAGCCTCCTAACACGTATGTTAGTGGTTTACCCTGTATGTTACAGAAATGTGCTTTGTAAATCACAGTAAGTCCTGTCATTACTCTAAATGTGCAGGTTTTTTTGGTCCTTGTTGTGGTTTAAAACCAATCCACACAGCTTGTTCACTCACTCCACCCCCTTGCTCCCCCAACTCCCAGAGAGCTGGGAAGGAGAATCCAAAGAATGTAGCCCCCACAGGTTGAGATAAGCACAGTTTAATAGCTAAGGTATAACACAAATCATTACTGCCACTGCTACTACAAATAATAATGATAAAGCAAATAACAAGTGAAGAGAATACACCACCTCACCAGCCACTGACCCATAACTCACCCCACCCTGCCCCACCGAGAACTGACCGATACCTCCTCCATCCCCCCAGAGCTCCAGCCCTTCCGGGTCTCTCCCGGTTACCTCCTGGGTATGACGTGCTATGGTATGGAATACATATTTGGCTAGCCTGGGTCAGGTGTCCTGTCTCTCCTTCCTCCTGACCTCCCCTCCTCCCTGGCAGGGCATGAGCTCAGAAAAAGGCCTTGGACAAACCAAACAGTTGAGCAGTAACTCAAAACAGGCTTGCTATCAGCAACCGTTCTCAGCCCGAAAGTCAAAACACAGCACTGCACCAGCTACCAAGAAGGAGAAAAATGATTGCTACTGCTCAAACCAAGACAGTTCTGTGAGTAATTTAAAACTATATCATATCCTCAGATATTCTTCAGTGAAGATATGAGTATACGTGCCTGATGGAATGCTACTGGTTTGATTTTATTTGAATATAAATCTATTTTCCGTACAGTGATAAATATTATTTCCTAGAATTTCAAATGCTGCTGATTGCTTTAGTACCTCTAACAACCAGTGTGTATCTCTGATAGGCTTTTACCTGGGCTCAAAATGTGCTTTTAAACTGAACTGCCTGGTCATCTTTTTTGATTCACAGCAATCTTCAGTTCTCATGACTGAGGTGCCTTGGAGTGCATGCACTACATTCCTTATGAAAAGAAAAAAGCCAAAATATGCGTTCCAGGTCTAATTATGTATTCAGGCTACAAGATCAGGCTAGAAGTAATTGAAAGTAGCTGTCTTTGATATTAATACAATGTGGTGTGGGATCCTCAGCAGCAACAGTTTCACTGTCACATATCGCTTGTTAGTACTATGTAGGGATACAAAGACATACACTAAAGTTAGAAAAGATGTCAAGCATCATGCAAGACTTGATGTTGTGGTACATTATCTGCATCCAATTTTCTTAAAAGCTACTGTTCAGTCACAGAAGTTAAGGTTGGTCAGAAACAACAATTTTGCTCATATGATTCTAAATCTTATGGAAAACTACTAAGCTTGAACACCTTCAAATTAAGCCTAGGACTTTCAGGATTGACTAGTTGTTTGTTGTTTTTTGGGTTTTTTTTGATGGAGCAGTAGTTTTACAATCCTCAGAACAGTGGAGCTGTCCTAGAGTTTCAAATTATCAGGGTTTCCAGTGAAACAGCAAGGCTGGAGATCAGTAATATTCTGGAAGTCTCAACAGCTTCAGAATAATCAGGCTGGTAGGTAAACATGCAGGTTCCAAAAGTTTCTGCTGGAAGATTTAATAAAAATCGATATCTGACATGTCCCTTGAGTATCCTTCAGTTTTAACCAGTTATCATCTATGACAGAAAATTGTTGTGTCTGGACCTTGCTAACTTTTTTGCACAAGAGCTGTAAATGGAGCTGGCAGAAATTCAACAGCTTCCTTGGTTTAGATATTTGGTTTTGTTCTATTTTGGAAGGAAGACAAAACCGTTTACAAGGTTTTGTAAAGAAAAACAGTGTTGAAAGGCCATTTTTTTCACTTGTAACAGAAATCAATTTATTTCAGTCTTACGTACCCAATCTGTTTTTCTTATTCTCCTCTTCTAGTGTTTCTGATTAGGTCTGTTTGAAACTTATTCTGTCATCTGTCAGGACTACAAAACTATTGCCTTGAAATAGTCAACAGAATCAACATTAGAAATGTTCCCATTATGTTGGAGTATTAGTTTTTTAAATACATTGTTTAAATTTCCAGCCAACTGTAATAGTGAACATCATAACCTCATAGGACAGATTTTATGTTAGCACTTTACATGAGGGTTATGCAGCTGTTAACTTAAGTATTATATGATGGAATTTTATTAGGTCAGAGACAAAGTGATAGTATTAGAATAGTAAGTTATACTCATTGTGAAGAAAAGTTCCTTGTTTTATAGCTGGAAAATTTATAGGTACTCTTTGAAAATTTAACATCAGCAAGCATTTCTTAAAAAAAACTCTATAATTCAAGCTATATAAAAGAAGAATTTATATACATTGGCTGTGAATTTCAGCTGACTCACGTCAGAAAAAAGATCAACAAAACTTAGAAGGAATCTGATACATTGACTGCTAAAGAAAAAAAAAAATTAGAGATTGATTTTATAAGAAATGTAATGATTTTCCTTCCTGAAAGTCACACAGACATGCACATATATATATATCAGTACAATCTTTTGCAAAGGAAAATAGTTATACAAGAACAAGAATGTCTTTTTTTTTTCTTTATAGACTGTACATCTGAGCCATATGAATCTTTTGAGTTAATTTTTACCTATTTGAAAGTTACTTACAGCTTTATCCCTGGGTCTAGTGTGAACCTGAAGACTTTGAAGAATGCTGGGGTGTTTCAAGGTGTACATGTTGTATCAGTCAGTGATTGTGAAGCAAAGACTTTCTTGTCTTTCCTATGTATCAAGTGCAACTAGCTGATACAAATTCTGTAACTGAACAAGAGGGATCTGAAGTAAAAGATAAATCTGGATATGCATATGTTTGTTTTTCCTAATTTTTTACTCAATTATTCTGAGAACTCACTACTTGAAGGTGTTAGTGAAAACATTTTCTCTTTTTTCTAAAAGTTTATAATTCTAATATCCATTCACAGTTCTCAAAATTGCTGCTTGGTCAAAAATTTGGTTAGTCTAAATATTTAGCAAAAAATAAAACTTCCAGTTTTACTTTCACTGTATTGATTGTATTTCTCTGTAGACTACCTCATCTATCTGTATCATATTTAAAAAATAAATTTATCCAGACTTGGCGAAAGAAGCTGCATTATCTTTCTTACAAAAAAAAAATTAAAATTGGACTACCTGTTCTTATGTCAAAGTGCTTAACTTTAATAACGTACTTAATTTATAACATGGTTTCCCTAGTTCTAACTTCAGATATTTTTTCTTCCTTAGTTATACTTTTGTAGTAACAATGAGCTGGTTCTTCATACCACTGACGACTAAAATTACATTTTGAAAGCTGAATAATACAATATGTTCAAGTGTGACATTGTAAAGAGGCTGGAAACACAACAGCACCAAGTTTTCAAAACATATATAGCTTTCTTATAATCTGATTTACAGTACAATAAATGCAATTGATAAGGAATATGTTTATTCACAACCATTTCATTTGGTAGCTTCTGTAAATACAGATCCCATGCCAATTTTGATACTGCTTGCTGAGGTAACAGTATATATCAGAATTATTTTCCTTTATTTTTTGTCATTTTTTAATATTTCATCTAAGAGTAGAAATTATGCCTTAAAGAATATATAAACATATCCTTTCCTTCTATTGCACTATGTTTTTTCCTCTCAAAAAAACATTAATTAGTTCTTTCATATACTCCTTCAACCACCCAGAAAAGCACCCACAGCCTAGCAGAGATGTAACAGTATCAGAAACACTTTGTAATACTCGCACTTGTAAATATTGAATATCTCTTTTAAAGGGCTGGTTTGAAATTCCCAGGTATCCTTTCAGTGCCTATGGCTCTATACCCACAACAAGTCTTCAGGCAGATTCCTCACACACTGTGACCCTGAGAAACCTGGTGTACCCATCCTCAGTGGATTGCATGGATCCTGCAATAAAAAGCCAAAGTCTCACAATCCTGCTTTCCAGCTGGCAGTCTGTTCACCAGTATTTGACTTGAGAGACATAGCCAGACCTACTCAAGCAGAATCACATCTTAGCAGGGAGGACAAAGCTAAAAATAAGGGAGTAAAGTCAGCCTTGAGTTCTATCTGTCTCTTCACTTTCTGTCCTGGATACCTTGTCATCTGCCTTGTCTTTCCCTCTGAGGATAGAAAGTGAACACAAAAAAAGAATGACTACCTGTGCCATGAGCCTGAAAATCTGCTCAGTCCTGCTCACTGAACAAGCTAAAAATATAGTCACAGCTCTTTCTCTGTAACCTTTCTTTTCCACTTAAGAAGATGAATTTGTTATTCACCTTATTATTATTGTCATACTTCTTTAAGCTGCGTGTTTTTCCTTCTTCTTCATAGAATGATCATAGAATCAGAATGGTTTGGGTTGGAATAGGCCTTAATGATCATCTAGTTCCAACCACCCTGTCACAGGCAAGGACACCTTCCACTAGCCCAGGTTTCTCTAAGCTCCATCCAACATGACCTTGAACACTTCCAGGGATGGGGCTTCTTCTTCTCCTCCTTTTACTTATTTTTTTTCCTTGTTGCTGTTGTTGTCTGTTGTTAGGTGCAAAGGCGTGCCAGGCTTCAAAATACCATGTAATTATTTTATCTTTTATCCTATGATTTGTGCAAAATTTATCAGAATTACTACTTCTGGAAATGTACACTGATTGCATCAAATTGTACTTATACGAAAGTTAGTGAAACTGAAACTTCTCACTTGTCATAGCTGTTAAACAGGTAAACAAAACAAATAAAACCCAGCAAGTCTTCCTTTTGCCTTAAAAGTTTCCACAGTCTCAGAAACCCAGTTTAATTAAAGATTAATTGCATTTTTCCACTTTGTAGAAAACTTGTGCTTTTGTAGAATGGCATTTGCATGTATGTTTAATTTCAGTTATTGTAATGTCTTTTATAGTCATATTGACTTTTTTTTTAATTTGGATACTTTATTACATTTTAGAAGGAGCCTTAATTATATCTGCAAAGTTTCTATTGCAGTCAGAATATAAATAGATTTTTTTATCTGTAGAAGAGCTGAATAGGACACAGTTTTAACTAAATGGTAAAGCAGACATAATAGTTTGGCTTTAATTATTGTAATTTTATTTTACTTATTTAATGACTCTTGGTCATTAGCATGACCGCATACTCAGTGTAGATCTGCAACAAGGTGAATATTGGCTGAGGCTACATTATTGAAAAAAATAAACGCTTTATACACTATGAAGTACAGGGAGAAAGAAAAGCAAACAAAACAAAACAAAAAAACACTACCAGCATCCTCCTCAAATATGGGAAAGTCTTGATTAACACAGAATAAAACATTTTTGTTCTTCACAGACAAAACAAGACACTTTCTGCCATAGCCATATCTGTCTATTTGCATTGAGTTTACATGGCAAGGTTTTGATAGCTGGGGGACTACAGGCATGGTTTCTGTGGGAAGACACCAGAAGCTGGCCCCATGTCAAATAGAGCCAGTTTCAGCCAGCTCCGAGATGGGCTTCCCTTTGGCCAAAGCCAGGCCAGCTAGCCCTGTGGGTAGCAACTCTGTGATAGGGTATTTGACTAAGTGTAAAATCAGTTGTACAGCACCTGGGAGACAGGAGTGAGAAGACATCAGAGGAACAGCCCTGCAAACACCAAGGAGTGGGATGAGGTTTTCAAAGCATGGAAGTGGAGGTTCCCAGCAGCCTGTGGAGAAGACCTTGGTGAGTTAGGCTGTCTCTCTGCAGCCTATGCAAGTCCACAGAGTAGCAGATATCCGTCTGCAATCAGTGGAGGACCCACACTGGAGCAAGGGGATTCCTGAAAGAGCCTGTGACCCCAAGGGAAGCCCTTGCTGGGGCAGGCTCCTGCGGTCCCCAAGAGAGAGAAGCCCATGCTGCAGCAGGTTTGCTGCAGGACTTGTGACTTCATACGTAGACCCATGCTGGAGCAGCCTGTTCCTGAAGGACTGCACCCTCTGGAAGGGACCCACACTGGAACAGTTCATGAACTGCAGCCCCTAGGAAGGACTCACATTGGAGAAGTTTATGGAGGATTTCTCCCATGAAAGAGACCCACGCTGGAGCACTGCAGTGAAGAACTACAGCTTGTGGGAGGGCCCATGTTGCAGAAATTAAAGAAGGACTGTATCCCATAGGAGGGACCCCAAGCTGGAGCAGAGGATGAGTAGGAAGAGGAAGGACCAGAAGAGGGAAAACATTATGAATTGACCATTACCCCCATTCTCTGTCTCCATCCTCTGTCTGAAGAGGTAGAAGAGTTGAGAGTGAAGTGGATCCCAAGAACAATGGAGAGGTGGGAGGAATACCCATCTGGTATTAATTGTCAAGATATTAAATTAATTCACCCCAAGTGAAGTCTGTTTTGCCCAAGATGGCATCACTGGTTACACAAACTTAACATGTAAATATGGCAAAACAAAATATTTTTTTATGCATACTAATTTCCAGTGAAGTGTTCAGCTATGACTGAATCTATGTTTATAAAAAAAAATTCTGTAAAGTGAAATACTAATAATGACCCTAAGTGGCAAAGAAACTGTTACTTCCCTATTAAAATAAGTAACATAATAAAAATGTCAGGGAAATTCTTTTCCTGGCAGAACAAATGTACTTGCTCAATAAAAGGAAGTATTCATGTTCATGTTAAAACAAATTATTTGTGAATTAATGTATCCTTATGGAGATTTTATTGATTTAATTAGTGTGTAAGGTACTTCTGCACCTCTTCATGTTGGAAGCTGAAACTTAGATAATACAAATATTTCCTACAAATGAGAACAGGAGTACTTAATATAGTAGGGTATATACTACATGCAGTAATATATATCCTATATGTACACTGAAAGTATTGGTAAATTATATAGATTTGTTATTAGAACAGTCACAATAGCAGTAACTTTACAGTAAGAGATGAAGGCTACAGAAAAATCTTGTTCTTTCTTATTTACACATGCTACAAGAAACCTTATAGCAAACTTGCTTTATTGAATTTTATAAAATTTAGAAAAATGCCTATGTAAATGCATTTTACCACATAAAGTAAAAAAAAAAAAGTGGCTATTTAGATAGTTTGACAGTTTTATGGGAAATAAGGGATTAGAATATTTTCAAATGGAGTACAGCACTGAAGTACAAAATGTTCAGGTGCCCAGTGATCTGTGAAATATGCAGATTTTGGGTAACCTAGGAATGCCATGCTAGGATTACTTACTTAAGGTACTGGAAGTAGGTTAGATGTACCATCTGTAAACCATAAAATATATATGGAAAAATCAAACATTTAAAGCCATGTTTCATAACAGCCAGCAAGCTGGCTGGTCTGTAATGCCAATAACATTTTTCTTCCTCTGCAGACCAGACCAGATCAGTTATTAGGTCAGAAAAACCCCAAAAACCTTCAATACTTTTAGCCACTAGACTAATACTGAGAAATCCCTAAAGAAAGTCTTTGGCTCGAGTCCTTTCTTTAAACTGGCGTAGAAAGATACTTCATAAAAGCAAGCAAGCAAGCAAACAGCACCCTCAAACCCTTTCAGTGAAAAAAAAAAAAAGTCCATAAACATATAAAAAAAAACCACAAAGAAACAAGCAAAAAAACCCCATAACCATTTTTTCCTGAGAACAGACATGTAGTTATATGCGATACTGAAAGAAAAAGTCAAAACCTTATAAGAGAATAGTTTTTTTTTATCCAAAATGCAGTGTCATAGTGAGTACCTGAGCTAGCTACGGTAACAAAATCAGATTATATGTTAAGAGAGGAACAGGCAGGATAAATGGGGAGAGGCATAAGGGTTTTTTTTTCATTTTGCTGTAATGTCATTGATCCTTAACTCTATAAAATGTCCCCAAGATTAGGAATCAGCCAAGCCTCCTGTGTTAAAAAATCACAGTGTTAAGAATCTGTGGCATCCCATTGAGGTGCACTAAAAGCAAAAGAGTCAGTTTGAGATCTTGGATGTGTCAGCATACATGAGATCTTGAATTTTGTTTACATAAAGTTATCAAATATATGTGTATTTATACACACAAACACACACTTAAAATGGGTACAGCTCTTCCTGATGATTCGTAGAAAAACTCCAAGAATTCATCAACAAACTTTAAGTTGACAAGCAGGTATTCTTTATTGCGACACAGGGAGACATGGGGGATATCTCCTCCAACTGTTTCTCATTCAAGCACCAAACAAGCCATGATTAAATAGTCATTAAACATACATATTCCTTAAATTACATGCATATTTATAAAACTACTTATACATGACATCATTCTTCTAGAAAATTCCTTCTGCATGCACAGAATAATGTGGTAGTGGTCTTTGGGAACTCTGATGATAGTTTCTTCATATTTTCCTCTTCATCACTTTGTCCTTTGGCTGAACTTTGGAGTTGGCCAGCCTTGTCCATTTGCAAGCTCCTTAATTGCTTCTAACTGGTTCCCCTAAACATTAACTGAAGAGTTCTCTTCCTTATAATTGTTATGGAGTCCACGTGAGATCCAGGTGGCTTAGTTACAAGCAAAAGGTTTGTTCTATATACAATGACCTATCCTTTATCCTATCTTTCTTGTTCTTTCTCCATCTCACTGATAATCATCGAACATGTTTACATAAGCAGACAGGAAGATCAGAACACAACACTGCCAACAGAAAAACACCTATTTATTCTAAATGACATCTACCGAAATGCTACAGTCTTGTATAACGTTGTCATTGTCACATTCCCCAAAACCTACGTTCAGGTATTCCTTCATCTCACCCTTGCACCGTCTCCTGATTCATGCTCAGAGGAAAAGGTTGCCCAGGAGGGTTGTGGAGTCTCCTACATTGGAGATATTCAAGGCCTGCCTGGACAAGTTCCTGTGTGATGTATTCTAGGTTACCCTGCTCTTGCAGGAGGGGTTGGACTAGATGATCATTCTAGGTCCCTGCCAACCCTTGGGATTCTGTGATTCTGTGACCACATAAACATATTTGAAGGAAGAAAGAGTTATTGCTACAAGGGATAGAAGAAGTTCCAAAAGCGGAGTATTTTCTGTCTGACCCAAAGTCATAACCTGCAAAGTAAGATGTGATTGCCATTAGGCACAGAACATGCTTTTATGTTATATGATAAGATATAAGCACTGCTATAAGCACTGATAGGAACAGCCTCATGCTCGCAGGCCCTTGTCTTCATGGGAGAATTCAACAACCTTAATATCTGTTGGGGGGATGGTATGGCCCAGCAAAAACAATCCAGGAGGTTCCTCAATTGCATGGACAACAACTTCCTTGTGCAAGTAATAGAGGAGCCGACAAGGAGAGGTGCCATGCTTGACTTTGTGTTCACCAACAGGGAAGGGCTGATTGGAAATGTGACACTCCAGGGCAGCCTTGGTTATAGTGATCATGAGAAGATTGAATTCAAGATCGTCAGGACAGTGAGAAGAGCATGAAGCAAAGCTCACTGCCCTTGACTTCAAGAGAGCAGACTTTGGCCTCTTCAGGAACCTGCTTTGTAAGGTTCCATGCGATATGGCTCTAGAAATCAGGGGGGACCAAGACTCTTGGTTGATATTCAAGGATTAGCAACAAGCTCAGGAGTGTTGCATCCCAACTAGAAGGAAGTGCAGTAGGGGAGCCAGGAGACCTCCTTGGATGGATAAATAGCTGCTGAGGAAAATTAGAAGGAAAAAGGAGGCTTATAAAAGGTGGAAGCAAGGACAGGCGGCCTGGGATGAATACAGAGATGTTGTCCGGGAAGCTAGGGACCGGGTTAGGAAAGCTAAGGTCCAGTTAGAATTAAACTTGGCTAGGGATGTTAAAGATAACAAGAAGGAATTCTATAGGTACGTAGCGAATAAAAGACAGATTAGGGAGAGCGTGAACCCTCTCTGGAAGGTATCAGGAGAACTTGTTAACCTGGATTTGAAAATGGCTGAGATTCTGAATGACTTCTTTGCCTTGATCTTCACTGACAACTGGTCTGACCACACCAAGCAAGACACAGGGACTGTGAGAAGGAAGACCTTAGGCCCACTGTAGGGAGGATCTGGTCCAAGACCAACTTAAGAACCTGAACATTGAACATGCACAAGTACATGGGACTTGATGAAATCCATCCGTGGGTCCTGAAGGAGCTGGCAAATAAAATTGCTAAACCACTGGCCATCATATTTGAAAAATCATGGCAGTCAGATAGTTCCTGACAGCTGGAAAAAGGGAAATATAACCCCAATTTTCAAGAAGGGGAAAATGGATGACTCAGGGAATCACAGACCAGTCAGTCTCACCTCTGTGCCTGGCAAAATCTTGGAACAGATTCTCCTGGAAAGCATGCTAAGGCACATGAAAGACAACAAGGTGCTTCGTGACAACCAGCATGGCTTCACTAAGGGGCAACCCTGCCTGACCACTTTGGTGGCCTCCTATGATGGGGCTATGGAACTGATGGACAGGAGTAGAGATTGAATGTCACCTACCTGGACTTGTGCAAAGCGTTCGACACTGTCCCACGCAATATCCTTGTCTCTAAATTGGGGAGACATCAATTGGATAGGTGGACCACTCAGTGGATAAAGAACTGGCTGGATGGCTGCACGCAAAGAGCTGTGGTCAATGGATCAATGTCCAACTGGAGACCAGTAATGAGTGGTGTCCCTCAGAGACTGGTGTTGAGACCAGTGTTGTCCAACATCTTTGTCGGTGACATGGACAATGGGATTGAACGCACCCTCAGCAAGGTTGTCAATGACACCAAGCTCTGTGGTTTGATTGATACTCTGGAGGGAAGGAATGCCATCCAGAGGGATCTTGACAGGCTTGTGAGGTGGGCTGATGTCAACCTTATGAAGTTTAACCATGACAAGTGTAAAGTCCTACACGTGGGTTGGAGCAATCCCAGGCACAGCTACAGGTTGGGCAGAGAAGAGATTCAGAGCAGCCCTGTGGAGAAGGACTTGGGGGTGTTGATCGATGAGAAAACGAACATGAGCCAGCAACAGTGTGTGCTCACAGCCCAGAAAGCCAATGATATCCTGGGCTGCACTGAAAGGTGTGTGACCAGCAGGTTGAAGGAGGTGATCCTACCCCTCTACTCTACTCTTGTGAGATCTCACTTGGAGTATTGTGTGCAGTTCTGGTGTCCTCAACATAAAAAGGACATGGAACTCTTAGAACGAGACCGGAGAAGGGCCACGAGGATGATCAGGGGACTGGAGCATCTCCTTTATGAAGACAGGCTGAGAAAGTTGGGGCTGTTCAGCCTGGAGAAGAGAAGGCTGCTTGGAGACCTCATAGGACCTTTCCAGTATCTGAAGGGGGCCTACAGGGATGCTGGTGAGGGACTATTCATTAGTGACTGTAGTGATAGGACAAGGGGTAATGGGTTAAAACTTAGACAGCAGAGGTTTAGATTGGGTATAAGGAGGAAGTTATTTAGTGTGAGGGTGGTGAGGCACTGGAATGGGTTGCCCAAAGAAGTTGTGAATGCTCCATCCCTGGTGGTGTTCAAGGCCAGGTTGGACAGGGCCTTGGGTGGCATGGTTTAGTGTGAGGTGTCCCTGCTTATGGCAGGATGATCTTGGCGTCCTTTCCAATCCTAACTAGTCTATGATTCTGGGATTCTCTATGATAAGCCTCTAAGTCTGGTGTTTGTCCATTACTGTCTTGATTTATAAAAATTTTTAGTAGTTTTGAACTTTTCTGCATGATTTTGAACTCTTCTGTGTTTCAAAAGGAAAATATTATTTAATTCTGAACGACTTCCCAATAAAGAGACAAACTTTTTTGATGTGATCAGTTTTGCAAAACAAAGCATATTAAAAAAAATCTGAGATGGTTATATGTACCTACATGCTTATCTTTACTGAGCATACTGGAGATATAATAATTCTAAGAGTCACAAGATGACACAGTGATTGTTTAGGGTTTTTAAAGTATTGAAAATAATACATAATGTTTGATTGATTAAATATTCTGAGTTTGTTGAACAAGACCTATGAAAATAAGGATATGGATTCTTCAAGGTTCTGGACCTACTTGGCCATGCGGAACCGGACCCGGCTATTTGCTTGAATATATGCTGTGTGACTAACTGAGAAAAGGACATCAGTGGAAAACCCTACATGGACTTAGAAGATTAACTGTTAGAGGCCACAAGGCTAAGCAAATCATGTGCTGTAATCCTACAACGAACTCCTTTAGGTTTTATTATTACTATTACTGTTATTGTTGTTATTAGTTTTTTTCTCTTCAACCTGTGTTCTTATTTCATCTCTTTTTTTTTCCCACTGTCAAATGCCAACAATTTTTTCAAAACACTTTGCTATGAAAATTTTCTGATTGCTAACTGAACAATTCATAAGTATTACAGATATAAAATCTTACTCCTATAAACTCTGTGCACAAACCTATGCTTCTGCAAAAGATTTAACTCCTAAATGTATTTATGGTATTATTCTTTCTTGAGAGTTTTGGAAAAGATTAAAAAATCTGAGAATCTGTTATTCTAGCCACTTATAATGGCACACTTACTGCTAATTTATCCAGTGAAATGCTAAGAAGTCATAGGACTTCAAAAGTTTTATTCAGAAACATTAAAAAAAAAAAGTTAATGATTGAAGCTTGCATTTGGAATCTGCAAACATAAATTGTACTGCATCATAACCATGCCCTGATTTGAAACACTGTTTTATTCTTAGTTCTGTCAGAAGTCTGAAGCACTCTGAACTGTATAAGAAGATGGATATCTTAATTCAGACTCCTGTCTTTAATAAAGAAACAAGACACAGTGCACTGTTGTAACTTTTTTTTTTTTTGGCTTTTTTATTGATATAGATTAACTTATCCTATGATAAGTGAGGACTAGAATTAATTCTATTTTTCATGGCTCCCAGTTCAAACTGCAAGACTAAGAAAATACAGTTTTGTCTAAATATTAAACACAAGGCTACCTTCTGCTTGTTGCTGTCTTCTTTCCAGGGTCAAACTGAGCTATATATCTTCCATGAACATTTCCACATGTAAAAGGGAGAAAGAAAATGCACTGAATATGACCAGCTCATTGTTAAAAAGATAACATTATAAAGGAAGATATTTATGCACAGAGCTGATTCCTTAAGAACTACAAAGCCTCAAGGGAAATTGTGAATGCTCCATCCCTGGTGGTGTTCAAGGCCAGGTTGGACAGAGCATTGAGTGGCATGGTTTAGTGTGAAGTGTCCCTGCCCATGGAAGGGGGGTTCAAACGATATGATCTTAAGGTCTTTTCCAACCCTAACTATTCTATGATTCTATGTAGAAGGTTAGCTGAAAGAGTAACTGGCAAAGTATTTCTTACAGTTTTTACTAGTCATGTTTGTAATTGTACACATGTTTATCTATATCCTTTTGAGTAGGAATATCAGGAAAGAACCTACAAATTAAGGAATTCAGTAGTTATACACAGATAGATGCTGAGAGGGACTGCTTAAATTTGTAAATATACATCTGATTTATTTCCTTTTCTGTATATACAAATCTAATTAGGCATCATTCTATTAATTATCACTAAGGAAAACTTTTATTTAAAATGTATTAATATTAAGGATACCTGTCAGTAAATTATGGTTACAGAGCCTTATGAAAGTGTCAACCATCAGACACAGCAGCCTTCAGAATTTCTGGGGGAATGTGTCAGTCCCACACTTTGATCAAGTTCTGTTAGATATTTCTTGTGTGGAGGGTGTAATGTTTAATATCAAATTTACTTAACTGGAGATATTTGATGTTACATAAGATTTCTGATTCAGGACAGTGGTAGAAAAATACACTGAAATCACAATAAAAACATAAGTTACATTTTACAAAATCAAACAATTGCAATACACAGTTCAGTTACAATATGATTCCCATTACAGGGATCTTGATGCTGGGTATTCCCAGTCACCAGGAAGCAACATGTGTTTTGATGCCAGATTAAGTTTGATGCTCTCTCTGAAATTCTTTTGTTAGTTTAGTTATCATCTGTGTTGGGCTGAGCCACCTATTCATTCCACCTATGCTGCCCTGGCTAACACAGGGAGATATGCACAGTCTTTGAACAAACTCAGGAGGAAACATTTACATTACCAACTGATCACTCAACTGACACAGATATCAATCTAAAGCAAAAGCTGGCATCCAGTCCCATCTGTGATGTCAGCTTTTTGCAACAGCTTTGGTCAGTCACAATTTGCATGATTGCCTGAGATTCATGGGCATGTCGCCCTTGCTCATCTCCACTGAGTCTTCTTTAATTTTAGGGGTTTAACTTGTGTGTGTGACTACAGTAAAGTATAAACTGCTTTTTTAAAAATTCCCTTCCAATAGATTTTGTTACATTTTTAGAAGGCATTGGACTTAGACTTTTACTGTTGTTTTACAGACCAAGTAACTCAACTTTCGCCTACAAATGACAAAATATAATTTTAACAGCAAAAAATAACAGTCATTTTGCCAATAAATTATCATATTCCTGGTAAATGGAATCATATTATTGGTAGTTATTCATCTACCATCTTACTCCAGACTTCTGAAATAGTGAATAGTAACTTTTCATTGACAATAAAGAGATCAGATAAAATAACCATATGAAATATAGTTGGCTATGTTTTAGGTGACTATGTGTGGCCCTACAACTAACAGGTTTACAACCAAAACATAACTTTCAATACTGAGATGAAAAGTAATAAAATATGTGGTTCCTCTTTCTTCACACTAATTTTTTCTGTAGTCTAAACCCAAGTTTGTAAACTACATACTATGTAACATGTTACATACTATGTAACTATGCGATATGCCATTTTTAATGTGGAAAAAATTGTTCCCAGTTACTAAAGTTTTTAAAGCTTCCAGTCATTTCATCCACCGGATCTGGATGAAAAAGCAAGGTACAAATACACTGGTAACACTTATGACTGCTAATAAATGCTGGGAAAACATTTAATTGAGAAGGAATAAGTAGAGGCCAATCAACAGATTTTGGGTTATAAACTTAACACAGGCAGTTAACATGTAATAAAAGTTAACATATAATAAAGTTAACATATAATGGAGGCATCTAAACTTTAGGTGTATAGTGTCACTGAGTGAGGGTATAAAGTACAAATATTTTAGGATATCTGAAGGAATGTCCCAGTTTTCTGAGTTTTATGTAAAGCTGGAAGATCATAAAGACTAAACACAAAAGGACGTAATAAGGGGTAGAAATTACTTAAAACCAAAAATAGTTGGAATTAGCTAATAGGCATGTTTTTATTTTTATCTGAAACATTTTCACCAATTTATTATCAAAAAGGAATATTATCTTAAAAATACAAGATTTAAAAATATCGTCATAATAAATGTTTTTCATTTTCTAATAGAACAAACCAAACTAAAAAACTTTTGATACGTACCACTAAGTATGTCTCTGCTAGTTTCGTATCTGACCTTTCAATTAAGCCTCACTATGTTGTCTATTCAAGGAACTTTGAACAAGGATTTGGAAAATCTTAGCAGTTTTCCCGAATGACTTAGTAGAGTGCTTCAAAATCAATTATGTTAACTTTAGAAATTAAAATGCAAACCTTTTGCAAAATTGAATTTTTTTAGTCCTGTATTCATGAGACAATAAAAGTCAGTACTAGTTTTAGTAAGTGAGCACAGTTTTAAAGTCTATTTTCTTTCATTTTGCATACACCTTCTATAAATTTCCTATTTTCTATATAAGCCAGAATGCCTCATGACAACCTAGTTTAAGAGAGGCAAGCTTTCTTTCTGTCAACCCTATATTCTCCTGGAATGTGGAGCCTTATGTTTTCACAGCATGGGTTAAAATTTAATTAGGAGATAGATTTATCATTTCTCCTCTAATTTTCACTTGCACACAACGCCATCTCTTCTTGCAATATTCTTGCTTGCATTATTAAGACTGTATTTCCTATGCCCATAGATTTCTTTGAATGTGGCTTGATAGTTGGAGAAAAAAAGAAGTCATATTAAGACCTGCATTAGTTCCTCTCAATATCATGTTCTTAACAGGTTTATGAGGTAGGACATTACCTATTCTTACCTTCCTCTTTAATAAGGAAAAGAAGCATTTCCAGAGGACATTACAGCCTTTGGTACCTGATCTGCCTTCTGTCTAATCTGTAGTGCTGGGTTTCAACTACATATGACCTTTCTTTACGCATTTTGGTGCAACCCAGCTGTGTGACCTTGGCTTAGCATTAATGAGAACAAATGTTGAACTGTAAAAGACTATGCAAGCTAAGACCTTGAAAGAAAAAGAAGGTAAAAACATAGGCAGAAGTGAAACTCTTGAGACTAATAGTACTTCAGGAGTTAAAAGAAAAATGCTGACACAGAAGAGTGTAAAAGCCCAAGAAAAAAAGCAGCCAGAAGGTAGCAATTCAGCAGAAACTAGGGTCAGACCAGACCTTTTCAAGGAGCACTGGAGGAAAATATTCCCTACTTAACTGATAACTGCCTGGACAGTAAAAACTCACAGGGAATCTCTACTGACACTTCAAGCGTGATTATCTGAGTAGCATAATAATCTAATACTCATGTCTATTGTATGCACTAGCCAATAGCTCCTGTGTATTTTACTATACATTCTTTTAAGAAAGTCTTTTTTTTTTACAGGGTGAATAATGCCTGAAAAGTGAAGAGATGCATCTGGAGTACCCAGTCTCTTTTCACTTACTACAGATAGAATTTGGTGTCAAAACTCAGATAACCTCCACGTATAATGAAGGTATGCAGGTTTTTATGATGGGTTAGCAGTCTGTGGCCACTCAGATTTGCAGTGATAACTAAAAATTCATAGACCTCAGCTGAGAAACTGCTGTCCTTGAGATTTCTGCACTGCCTAGAAAACCAGAAACAGATCTTACATGATCAAGCCATATGCTGAACATTTTATATTGACTGTTTTCCACATTTTCATAAGCCTTGAGGCTGACAGTGTGGATTTTTTGGTTGTTTATGTTTTTTTTAATAGCAAGAAAAAAAAAACAAACATAAAACCAACTATCCAATGGATATTAATTTGACTTTTTAAATAACTTTTGAACTATAAAACATAGATACAAATTTTATTCATATTTTCTTGCACTCACTGCCTCACAGGTCTCAGCCATTAATTTTGGTAGCATTGCCTAATGCAGAAATTGTTTAAATGGTTTGGGTTTTGTTTTGTTATTGTTTTTGAGTGGTTTTTTTTGTAATATCTAGCTCACTGATAAATTTTTTCTTAATGTTCTGAAAAGGGATAATTCTTTTTTTTTAATTTTCAATGTATTTGGAAATATTTACTTACATTTTTTTTTTGTTTTGTATTTTATCTTTATTCACATTCTCAGGGCATACCTGGAAAAAAAATAGAGAGAATACAATGATCTAAAATAACAACGGTAAAATGATGTTAAAAGAATTGCATGCTATTCATTCTTGCCTAAACTGACACTTACTCTGACACCAATTTAATTTTTAAAGAAAAATAAATTCTAGAATGAATTGATATATGTGCATCTATTTCATTATTTTACAGCATGTTCTTGTGTTTTGACAAAATGTAAGGATAATGTTCCCTAACTTCAATATAAATTCAAGCATTCTGCATGATGTGCCATTGCAAATAAAAAAAAAAAAAAACACTGGTAAAATATAAAACTGATCTGAAATTTTAAAATCTCATCCAAATATCATCTTGATATATTCTGAACAGGATTTTTATGAAATTTCACACAGTGTCCTACAGAAAATGTTGCCAGACATTATATTTCTGAAATCTTATCTGTCAGAAGTGTTGGGGCTTATGGAGTAAGAAATCAAACCTTGCACTTTGAATTACATCTGGGTGAAGTCCAAAATGCTTATGTAATGAACCAGTACGTTAGATGTAAATTGTTGTTTCTGTAACTTTCATCAACCATAGATGGAGTTAATTCCAGATACAGACACAAGATGCAAAGAAAAATAAGAAAAAATGATGGAGCTTGGTCCCATCCTAGAAGAAACTTTTTAATTCTGACCAAAGTGAGAAAATATTTTTGTCTATTGTTGTTAACTGAAGCATCTGGTATTTAGGACTTCAACAGTTTAAAATGGCTAAATCAAAGGTAAAATTAATGTTCCTGTGAAGCAGATTGCTCACTTTTTTTTAATCTGCTAGGTTATCTTCTATTGGCCAGAGCTGTGAAGTTGGGTTATCAAATTCTTACCATAAGTGGACATGCCAAAAGACACTAAAGATACGTTATCTGTGAAGACAGGCTTTACTAGGACTCAAAATAATAGATTAGAGCAGATAAGGTGGTTCTTTGAAATTGAATCTATACATGCCAGGCTATCAGCACGGTGTAAAGACCTGCTTTTACTTGCATTTCAGATGAGTGCAGATTAACCTCAGGGAAGACATCCCCCAATCAGAAATGGTTAGATGTCATCTTTACAGCCTTGTTTAGCCAAATGTTCTATATTAACTGTCAGAAAGACCACAGAAAAATTAGTGTTTGATGTTGTTTGCTTACACTGTAAGACTGATATAAAGCACAGAGATACCAGCTAATGTGAGCTGCTACAGACAGATGGACCATATGAACACCATGCCTTGCCCCACAGCACAGGGGAGCAGGGAGTACACGGTACCTGCACAGTAGCTCTAAGAAACTATCTCACTGACCATCCTTCATATCAGACAGGCTTACTGCTGCTGTTTTCCTTCATGTTGTTCTCTTCAATCTCCCTCAAGTTATAAATACACAAGAACACATACAAACACATTCAGATATAATGCAAGATCATTTGTCAAGAGCCTGAACACCATTAAACTTGCCATTGGGGCCACATTAAAGAATACTGCTTGATATTTAAAATCCTCATCATACCAGTAAGCTAATACCAGCTTGAAAAGCAGCTAGCTCTTAGCCCTTTCAGCTTGCCTTATTATTATACCAATCACCAGGTTCATCCACCAGGCCCACAGACAGTTGGAGTCAACTACCTTTTCTGTGATTATAAAGTGTGTGCAGGGAGAAAATTCCTAATACCACATCTCCTACACACCTTGGCACAGATGCAAGTAAATATATCAAAGTACATGACTAAGGCTTTCAGAACAGGGCCATGTATAAACAAGTGTTACTTTGTGTTAATGACTGCAGTGATGACAGAAAGTTACAGAGCAGTAAATGCAGTGCACTTGGTATATTTTACTTGGAATGGGATACTACTTGACATGACATTCCCCAAACTTCTGGCTTAGCCCTGGCACAGAGACAAATGCCTGAGCCAGATGAGAATCTGACTTCACCTTTTCAAAGCCACTATTACCTTCGCAATTATCTTGTATGACTGTGACAAGAGAAAATAAAATTTCTACAGTGTACCCAGCCAGTAAATCTTGCGGTAGCTTGTTTTCTCTAGCAATACCACCTCACCCAAGACATGACTTGCTCAGAAAGAAAAATCCTTAATATGTTCCAAAAGCTACTAATCTTCTGCCAATCTTAAACTCCTCCTTTTCTCTCTTGGAGTTTTGGAGTCTCTTTAAGATCTTTGAAGGTTCCCTATTATAGACTTGCCCATCCTATCAAAGAACGGTAAGTACATCATAATTTTCACCAAATGTTGCTGTAACACTCACCAAAATGTTGCTTTAGTTTCAAACCATGAGCATCAAATCCTTTGTGATCAACATTTTCCAGGGAAAACTTGAGAAAGCAAGCTGAATAGTGAGGAAATTCAGAGCAGCTATGGCATGCTTAAAGTCTTTCAGTGAGATGAAAAAAGAAGTAATTTACCGTAGTGAAATGACACTACAGATTGTCTTAGGTAGAAGAGGAGCTTTTATATGCAGACAGATTGAAGAGAAACAGAACCAAGAAACTCCTGAATTGGAGTAGTTCAGATGGAGAGAAAAAGCAATGTGAGAATCATGTAAAATAATCAATAGTCTTGCAGTTGGGGTGCTGCTTAATTATAAGCAAAGGTAAAATTTTTTTCTCTATGTTAAAAATCAGAAGTAGAGGCAATCTGCACTCTCATCAGTAGCAATGCTTTCCAGACCTGTAGAAAAACAAATGTTTAGCTCCATCAGGCTCCTTCTCATTAACATAGCATGAAGGTCTTGCTCACTTCTGAAATGTCTGAAATTACAGCAATTAATTATATCATGAGTCTGGAATGATCTTGTCGTCATTGTTAGCTTTGAAGAGTAATATTAAAAATGTGAGCTTCAGGAACATGGCATTTTTAATTCTCACTTCAGCCACCTACTGTGTCTCCTCAAGGCTTCATATAGTTCATTTAACAATGTTTCAAACTGCTCTTTCCACACTTAGTAGAATAATTGACATGCATGTTTTGAAAAGTGATTAGGGGTTTGTGGGGGATGGGTAAGAACAAGTGTCACCTTTCTTTCTCAATAATTCCTGATCTGATCTATTTCTCTGATTTCAATAGTAGAATTACTCAGGCCAGACAGAGAAGACAATGAAGCCACTAAGTCACAACCAAGCAGAACTTCTAAAGTCAGATTTGGTAATCTGATTTTTTAATTTACATAAATAAAAAACTGCACTGATATTTATTTTCTTTATGGTATCATCTAAAGGTTATAGTCAAATATATTGACACCATTGTATTATGTGTTCTACAAATGAATATAAAACTTGGTCCATTCCTCTCAGAAAGTCTCCTGCATGAGTTTGAAAAAAGAGATAATAAATTACTCTAAAAGACTTACTATTTTTTTCTGCCTTTCATCTGAAGATGATATTGAAAGTCCTAACACTAATGACAAAAAAAAGTAGTTTTTAAGGTTTAACCTTTAAATCTAAAGAAGATGGGACTGTAAATATGCTGACATTCAATGCTCCTGAGCAAATGACTTTCCAAGTCCCACTAAGTTATTATTTTTGAGAACGTTTCTCCTTCAAAACGAGTCATCCTTTTAGCTTTTAGCTGTAAAAAATAATTAATCCTTTTATATTGCAATTTCTCATCAGCAAAAACTATCAATGAATAATAAAGTTTACTACAAGGAGTGGTTTTGCCTTTTTTTATTTTTGGTTTCTTTTAATAATCACTATACCTCAAATTTGTGATAGGCAGTGGCACTGCATAATTTTGAAATCTTTCTAATGCAGTGTATACTGCAGATACTTGTCTCTATCTATGACTCAATATTAAAACACAGTTTAATAATAAAAATCAGTACTCTGAAATACACTGTTAAGAACTGATGTACATTTATCAAAGTTGCTCTCAACCCATGTTTTCTCAGCTAAGAAAAGCATTCCAGTAGCATTGGAACCAGTTCTTTAAAACATTTTATCTGAAAAAGTACAAAAGGGGATAACTTACCCCTTTTAAGACACATATGCACACAGAGTATTCTTATTTTAACCCACTGATATTACAGTGCTTATTTTGTTTTACTTTTATAGTTGTTACAGAAAATTCTAGAGTCTAGCCATCCTGACAGCATGGAAGTAACGCTTTATATGATGCAATAATTTTGGTGCCACAGATATTTGTGTCTATATCAGTCAGCATATTTTTCATCACCATTCACTATTTCTTTTTCTATACTTCTATATTAATACACAACTTCTCAAAATGTGTGTATACATGAACTGACTCAGGAAGAGAGAAAGTGACACAGAACACATACAACAGTAAGAAGACTAGGAAAACAAATGTCTTAATGGATGTAAGGCATACTGCCAGCAATTATGTGAGAAAATTAGAATAGCTATATCCAATATCCTCACTGGGTACATGCATCAACAAAACATGGTGCTGCTTTAATGTGGCACCGAATTGCCAGCTGGGGAAAGCAGGAAAATAATATGACATCCCCTTCCTAACTATTTCAGGACATTCAGATGTGAACTTGGTCTCATTAAAACTGTTTTTCTAAAATGTCTTTTGAAAATTAGGTTTGAATGACTGCTGGTTTGTTCGTCTGGGGGAGGGAAGAGGATTTTCAGTTCACAAAATAGCAAGCTTTCAGTGTCTTGTGTACACCCACAGGCTCTGCAACCTCTTTGCTCCACTGCTAGGAGTTTGACCCTCACTGCTCTGATGTTGTCCAGCTCTGTTATATAATGCACACACATGACACCACATCTACAACACACAGAAGTTAACCAAGATCTTGTTTAGGTGTCTCATGATACCTCTTTGCCTTAAAGCACTCTTTCTCTCAGTACCCTCCCTTCCTCTCCCTTCAAAAAATCCCAAAATAAGAAGTGGCCAAGTCACTGCCTACTGGTACAGTGTTTATTGTACTTCGCTGTACTTTTTGTAGTCTGTATCTGTCCTCTGTCTTTTTCTTTGATCTTTACAGTTATGCAGTATGCTCCTTGATATGTATCACATACATTGTTCACATCTTTGCACCAGCTTAAGTGGTACTGAGGCACAGATATAGGTAAAACACCCTAAAAATGTATTGTGCCAAGAGAGGAATGTAGATAATCATACTGTTAAATAGTAATGCTCTTAAAATAAAACTAACCTCATTAATTTCAGACCCACACAAAAATGAAGAGAAGACCCTAGTCTAAAAGTTGTTTCAAAAACTGGATATAAAGCACATCAGCTGAGGGAACTGGTTATCTAAAAAACCCCAAAGGAAAAGCAAAAAAAACAAACCCCAGACAACTAATTCTGATAAAATAAAATAACAAAAACCATGTTTTCTCCTACAATATCAATTTCTTCACATATTTTCTGAAGAAAAGAAAGTTGCATATCGGATTGTTTGGGGGTGGGCAAAGTACATCATTTGAGGGTGTCACACAGATTTTTCAACTGTGTGTATGCCTGATGGACTTTATGACTAACGTAAGACAAGACTAAGACGGGCCTTTGAGAGCCAGAAGCTGTAACTATCTACCAGATCCTACAAGTACTGAATGACATGGATGTGGTCTATAAAATTCTGTTTTTTTCAGGTACATATTTTTCCGTTGCACAGGCAGGACAAGCCCAGCAGCAGCAATCTTCAAGATACAGTTAGTGGTTTGTTTACTTCCAGCAGCTGTTTGGAACAGAATAGTTCTGAGTGAGCCATTTCAGCAACTAGAAATTACAGCCATCTACTGGTAACTGCCAAAATGTCAGTCAGTCAGAGACTTTAAGGCTTGACATCTATTTATATTATCTCCCCAGACACATCCAGGCTTGTACAAGTAGCTGCTGAACACCACTTGAAGGAAGCGATATCTACAATGTGACATCTGGCCCCTTTAAACTGCTGTTATTTCACTACTGTATTTTTTTATTTTGTTTTTGCATATGAACACTGATACCATTTAAACATTTAAGACTTTTAACATGGTCTATAAAAATAAAAAGGAATTTAATAATATACCCTTTTATGTTTTCTTTGCTTTTTTCCTTTTTTTTTCAGTAGTAGGCAGGAGTAGAAATATTAACTGATAAATCTTGCCCTGTGGTTGTAGAAAAACAAATGTACTTGCTGTTTGAAGGAACATTGGTGGTCTGATTGCTTGAAGCTGTACAGAATGTGTATAATAAAGCACTAAGCTATTTTTATGCCCAAAATAATTACTTCTGCTATACTATTCAAATTTTTATTTATTTGTTTTCTATTAGACTTAGGATATTCTTAGGGTCTGAAGGTAAGAGAATTCTCATTGTTATGATCTCCAGTATGATTTCTCTCTGGTTGCTGGGTCACACTGCTTATCAGCCACACTAGGAATGCAGAAAGATTCTCTCTGTTGCTTTGGGAATACTATGGTTTTTGTATTCTAACAAGGGGTAGACTGCTTTGGAAGTGCTCCTAGACAAGGGAAATCTCAAGGGAAGCATGAGAGACAGAGAAAATATTTGGACCAGGTACAGGATATGAAGGAGTTTTCCTTCCTTAAATCTTTTAGTTGAATGACTGTTTTATCTCAACATTAGCCATGGATGTCTGGGTTATTTCATTTCTTTGCAGGCAAGGTCCATACCTTCTCTTATGTTTCACCAGTCCCTGGATGGCATTTTTTTCTCCAATGACATTTATGTGCAGTTTAGATTTTAATGCCACAGAAGTTCTCCTGTCTTGAATGATATCCTAGCATCTTTTTTTCTTTTCCTTATATCCTTTGATGACAAATATCTGTTTTAGCAGGTAAGGAAAGCTGATGAAAAAAAAAGCTCTTCAATGCCAGTTGTATTGGCTGAGCACTAACTATGTGTTACTGTGTCTTGCCAGTAAATTCTGACTTAGTTAATAGGTTATACTAACAGCTTAGTATATTTGACACTGATGGAAAGTTCTGTGTAGTTTAACTAACAAGCTAACTCTGTCAAATGGCTGATGCTAAGTGAGGTTCAAGACATGGACATCTGCCAATTTGAAGTTTTCTTTTTAACTAGGTGTACAACAAGCTTTTGTCTCTGACAAATTAGTGGAGTTCAATGGCTGTAACAGTTCCATCACATCAAGTAGGAGGACACAGACATAGGTATGGTGCCTGCTGTGGCAAGCTTGTGCTGCTAATTCTGCTTGTGTCAAGAACCGGATAATTCCACACCCCTGGACAGAATATAATTGACCCATGTTTGTAATCAAACTTCCAAATGGAAAAATATGGTTTAGTTTTATATGAACAGCATTTCACTGACAAAGGATCTGCATACAAATGAAGACAGAAATATGCTTTTCCAGCTTGAAAGTAATTCAGTTGTCTTGCAAATTGTAATATTTATTTGAAAAATTATGAAAATTCTTTTAAAAGTAGGAGTTCAAGATGAAATAAAACTAAGATGTAAAAAAACCTGGCTCGTAATTTTCACCTCTCTTGAATGCTTGTTGCACTTAAATAATTCAATTGTACGTACATGATCACAAAACTTTCTTTGACATTCTCCTTTGTTTGCAAACATATTTTTGTCAGAAATATAACTATTTAGGTCTTATTATTGTCCTGCTATCCTGCTACTGACACCTGTCCATTGAAATAGTATTCAGTTAAAGTTTTGCATGATATGGTACATTGCAACCACCCATCTCTTCTCTAAGATAAGAATTTTAAATGTCATACACCACTACAATCCTACTGAGTGCAGCAGAATTATGGGATCTCATAGAACTGCCTAATGGAAGTGAAATCAAACATAATGAAATATTCAAAGTGTATGCTTTATTTATACAGTACCAACCAAGTAGACCAGTAGTTCCAAAATAATATAAGATCAATAATTTGGTCCAGAAGATCAACACTTCGGTCCAGAAATTTTATCAATTTCTAATTTTATTTCTGATGAAAGAAACAGTTTTCCAGCACACACTGAGTTTAAGAATCTGCTAAGCCACACAATGAAGTGGCATAGGTGCAGGTATGAAAGAAGTTGTCTAGAAACTACATAATCCCCTATGCTTAGTGTTTCACTGGACTTTCTGGTGATGAACATGGGGACCGCTTTTCAAAATTTCTGTGGGCATGCTTCCCCAAATATGAATGGTATTTCTGAATGATTACTTCATAAAAATTTTATAGCAATCAAGCCATTCCAGCTTAATGTCAAATTTGTTGTAGTCACATGAAAAAGTAAAAATCATGTCAACAGATACGCTGATGAAAAACAATGAGCAGTTGATGTCATCTACCTGGACTTGTGCAAAACATATGACACTGTCCCACACGACATCCTTCTCTCTAAATTGGAGAGGCATCAATTTGATAGGTGGACCACTCGGTGGATAAAGAACTGGCTGGATGGCCATATGCAAAAGATTGTGGTCAATGCAGTCAATGTGGTCCAGCTGCAGACCAGTAATGAGTGGTATCATTCAGTGATCAGTGTTGGGACTGCTCTTGTTCAACATCTTTGTTGGTGACATGGACAATGGGATTGAGCACGCCCTCAACAAGTTTGCAGAAGACACCAAGCTGTGTGGTTCAGTTGATATGCTGGAGGGAAGGAATGCCATCCAGAGGGACCTTGACACGCATGTGACATGGGCCTATGCCAACCTTATGAAGTTTAAGCATGAAAAATGCAAGGTCCTACACCTGGGCCGAAATAATCCCAGGCACAGCTACAGGCTGGGCAGAGAAGAGATTCAGAGCAGCCCTGTGGAGAAGGACTTGGGAGTGTTGGTCAATGAGAAAATGAACATGAGCCGGCTTCAGTGTGGACTCACAGCCCAAAAAGACAAAGAACTGTCTGGATGGCCGCATGCAAAGAGTTGTTGTCAATGGCTCAATGTCCAGCTGGAGACCAGTAACGAGTGGTGTCCCTCAGAGATCGGTGTTGGGACCAGTCTTGTTTAACATCTTTGTCACTGACATGGAGAGTGGGATTGAGTGCGCTCTCAGCAATTTTGCTGATGACACCAAGCTGTGTGGTTCAGCTGATACGCTAGAGGGAAGGAATGCCATCCAGAGGGACCTTGACACACTTGTGAGGTGGCCTGATGCCAACCTCATGAAGTTCAACCATGACAAGTGTAAAGTCCTACACGTGGGTTGGAGCAATCCCAGGCACAGCTACAGGTTGGGCAAAAAGGAAATTCAGTGCAGCCCTGTGGAGAAGGACTTGGGGGTGTTGGTCAATGAGAAAATTAACATGAGGCAGCAGTGTGCGCTAACAGCCCAGAAAGCCAACCGTATCCTGGGTTGCATCAAAAGGAGCGTGACCAACAGGTCAGAGGAGGTGATCCTGTCCCTCTACTCTGCTCTTGTCAGACCTCACTTGGAGTATTGTGTGCAGTTCTGGTGTCCTCAACATAAAAAGGACATGGAACTGTTGGAACAAGTCCAGAGGAGGGCCACAAGGATCATCAAGGGGCTGGAGCACCTCCCATATGAAGACAGGCTGAGAAAGTTGGGGCTGTTCAGCCTGGAGAAGAGAAGGCTGCGTGGAGACCTCATAGCAGCCTTCCAGTATCTGAAGGGGGACTATAAGGATGCTGGGGAGAGACTCTTTGTTAGGGACTGTAGTGACAGGACAAGGGTAACGATTTAAAAACTTAAACAGGGGTAGCTTAGACTGGATATAAGGAAGAAGTTCTTTACTGTTAGAGTGTAGAGGCACTGGAATGGGTTGCCCAGGGAGGTAGTGAATGCTCCATCCCTGGCAGTGTTAAAGACCAGGTTGGACGAAGCCTCAGGTGACATGGTTTAGTGTGAGGTGTCCCTGCCCATGGCAGGTGGGTTGGAACTACATGATCTTAGGGTCCTTTCCAACCCTAACTATTCTATGATTCTATGGCTGTATGATTTTCAGCTGGATTTCTCTCATCCCCTCCTACATAATCGTAGAATTTGTAGACAGTTTTAGATTACTAAATGTTTTCTTTCTTTGATTCTCTCACAAGACATAGTTCCTCTGGTTATAAACCTCAGTAATTGATTTTCTATGAAGAGTCATTATTTGTGCACAAAGTATTTTCTTTTTATAGCAGTCAAACCCACATGTATGTCTACAATTGCTACTTCACAATTCAATTTCCCAACAGAAGTGCCAGGTTTTCAAGCTATGACGGCACTTGCCACTCTTTAGCCAAAGGTAATAACCAAATGAAAGAAGAAATCATGAGGATCTCATGTCTTGCACTGGAACTGTGTTAACTTCATTTTACATAACTTTCTTCCATGAAGATAGAGTAATACATTTAGAGACAGCTCAGGGTTATCACACTAAGGCATTGCATTGTACAGCATAGACTGTATAAGACAAATCTTACCTGCCTGATTCTTCTGGACTGCATCATCTCTCTCACAGAATAGTTAGTTTGTATGATTTGTGAATTTTCATATACCTGTATTTCAAGTGTTTTTGTACCTGAGTCTCCATTTTGTCTCCACACTGTTTCCTATACTGTGATAATGGTTAAAAAATTATTTTAAGTCAAATAAGAGTTCCAAAAGTAGTACACGTAAAAGCAGGAAAGATGAAGCATGTTACAAATCTATGAGAACAAGAAAAGTTAAACAAGAGAAAATCAGAAAACAGTCTGTGCCTATGAACTATGATCCAAAACCTGTGAAATGAGTGGAAGGACTTGCCATGACTGGTGCTGAATCAAGACTACAAGTGGTTTTACTGGTGACAACTCTAAGTGTCATTGAAGTCAACGTAAACATAGGCAGCTAACATTAGAGAACTTTTCACTGTGAAATGCCCAGTGAACCAAAGAAACTTTTTGCTTATTTAGAACCTTAAAATGCTAACTATTCTGCTTATTCTGATCAAAGCTTAACAGAAGCAACCAGCATAAATGTTTACTCTTTACATAGCCATTTCTCTTCAAGGAGACTATTTTTAATTTATGAACATCTAGGAAAAAAATATGTACAACATATACAAATGTTATTCTCAGCTGAGAGAACTCTCAGGAAGGGCTTCAATTTACTTTTCATGTCTGGATTTCTCTCCTTATATTTACACTAAACTTTTCCCAGACATCATTCTTCTTCTTTGTGGTCTCTATCCACTCTGTTATTCTAGCAGTGTACCTAATCCAGGATCTATGTGTGCAATGCTGAGTAATTGATCTCACTTTAAATAGCTTGTCAGTTCTCTGGTGGTGTTTACTGTATTTTTTGGATTAAGAAATCAACAAGAAAGTCTCTGTTTAAGTGAATGTGTGTGTATAGGTATTATAAGCACAGCAAATCTAATATAATTAAGAAAATACTTGTCCATTTCTTATGCAGCTTATTTATGTAGTTATTGCAATAAAATGGACAAAGAAAAACACTATTTTATTTTATTTTGGTTTATTTTACCTTCTTCTATACAATTTCAACTTCATCTTATTTTTCACACTGCACACGAAGTATATTTGGCAGTGGCATCAAAAGTCTTCATCAAACAGACAGAACTTAAGAGGAATTTCAAATGTGTACAGGTTTAATCAAAATTTTTCAAATAATACAGAAATTTCCCAGGCAGATCTTGCTGGACTCGTTTGTTTTGAAAACAAGCAAGTCTGAGGTGCTTTGTGTGCTTAAGTTCCTTAAATGTGTTTTTGAATGGGTTTAGGTTTTCTTTATTTTGTTTTCATTTTTAGGACGTAAAATAACATTAAATACTATTCCTTTTGCAGAAACTGAAATAATTGTAAGAAGTAATAGTCTGGAGATATCAGCTGCCATGGAGAGGAACATAGCAGAAGAAAGAGAAGTTTCAACTAAGTTTCTAGTGAGTTTGTTTTCTTAGAGCTTAGAAAGCTAAAAAGCAGAATCATAGAATCATAGAATAGTTAGGGTGGAAAGGACCTTAAGATCATCTAGTTCCAACTTCCCTGCCATGGGCAGGGACACCTCACACTAAACCATGACACCCAAGGCTTCGTCCAACCTGGCCTTGAGCACTGCCACAGATGGAGCATTCACAGGCTCCCTGGGAAACCCATTCCAGTGCCTCCCCACCCTCACAGTAAAGAACTTCTTCCTTTTATCCAATCTAAACTTTCCCTGTTTAAGTTTGAACCCATTACCCCTTGTCCTATTGCTACAATTTTTAACAAAGAGTTCCTTGCCAGAATCCTTGTTGTCCCCCTTCAGATACCGGAAGGCTGCTATGAGGTCTCCACGCAGCCTTCTCTTCTCCAGGCTGAACGGCCCCAACTTTCTCAGCCTATCTCTATACAGGAAGTGCTCCAGTCTCTTGATCATCCTCGTGGCCCTCCTCTGGAATTTAACGATTAAACCCAATGCAACCCAAGCTTCGAAAATGAAGCTTCAGTCTAGCTAAAGGCTGTCTCTGTAATGATATGCTGAAACAAACTTCCTATGTCCACACATCCACATGCAAAAGGTCTAGGGCCACCCACATCTCACACCTAAGACAGCAAGAAGACTCCTACGTAGAATGTGTTGTGTTGCAAAGTAGAAAGCTGAATCTATTTTAGAGATTTTTCCAGGATTACAGTCTGCATCTGTAAATGCCAGTCTGCATCTGCTGTAAATTTCTTTTCATTAGTGAGCCACCTGCTTTATAAAAAGTGTTGCACTAGCAGCACAGCTGTGAGAATATTTAAACAAATTTTGAGACCAGAAACTGGTCATGAAGGAGATAAACTTTGCCATGCAGAGAAGTTGTTATTTTGACATACATATAAAGTGAAGTATTTCTTTACTCAATTGTTCCTTGATGAACATTTATTATTATTCATTATCTACTCTTACCTGCATATATAATGAAGACTTTCAGGCCAATATCACTGTATTTATGAGGACTCTTCAGTACCATGGATCACAGTGCTCTGTCAGATAATCAGCTGGTCCTGGCAGAAATGAAAGGCAAATGGCTAAAGCAATTACCCTCACAGAGAACAAAATGAACACAAAACTGACCAGTAGGCATTTCCATGCAGACATTTTCCTAACAGGGAGGCATGTAATCTATAAACTTTGGTGTTTGTTTAATAGTATAGACACAGCCTCAGTCTCTCTCCATGTCTAATTTCAGGAGCAGTTAACAAAATAAGGATTCCTAAAATGGTGATTCAAAGAGGCGAAGGAAGATCTTCAGGGTAGAAATAGTGAAAAATACATTGCATCTTGCCTAGTCCCAGGAAGAACTGTAATCTGAGTAATCATAAATATCTAATTTGACATATGTCCTTTTCCTCCAGGAAAGAAACCAAGCAGTGTTGGTGAAACTGAATGGAAGCATTTTAGAAATTGAGTGCAGTTCTTCAGTACATACCTACAGTGGATGCCTTGCTAACTGTTTGAATACATTGAAACAGAGATCTAGGAACATATCTATGCAGGTTCAAAGAAAATACAATTTTTTGTTTTCAAGAAAATGACAGAAAAGTATACAGGAATAACCAAATGGTTATACTAATAAAAACTAGCAAGAAAGGACTGGAAAAAACAGAATGGTTTCATCTGTAGTGAAATTGCTTCAGTAGATTCTTATAAATTCACTGAATCCTGGCAGCCTCAGTTATACAGAAGTTTGTGTTTTTCTGTACTGAATAAAGTTATAAGTTATACTGATAAGGGCAGATCCAGGAGATTAGAAGTCTTACTTCAGTCTGCAGGAAAGTTATGGAATAAATCCTCCTGAGAGCTATCACAAGTCAGGTGGAGCACTGTCCTGGGTTTAGCAGTAGCAGTCACTTTTTCTCCTTAGTAGCTGGTGCAGTGCTGTGTTTTGACTTTCAGTCTGGGAACAGAGCTGATAACACCGATGTTTTTAGTTGTTTCTAAGTAATGTTTACTCTGACCAAGGACTTTGTGAGTCTCATACTCTGCCAGGGAGGAGGGGATGCCGGGAGGAAGCAGAGACAGGACACTTGACCCATGCTAGCCAAAGAGGTATTCCATACCACAGCACGTCATGCCTGGGGAGGTAACTGGGAGTTACTTGGAAGGGCACACTTTCTTCTGGGTTGGGCTCTTTTCAGTGGGTGGTATCATATTCTCTTCACTTGTTATTTCTCTCATCATTATTATTATTGGTGGTAGCAGTGGTTTGTGTTATACCTTAGTTACCAGACTCTTCTTATCTCAACCTGTGGGAGTTACATTCTTTCGATTCTCCTACCCATCCCTCCAGGAGTGGGCGGGGGGGGGGGGGGGGGGGGGGGGGAGAGAGTCTGCGTGGTTGGGTTTAAACCGCAACAAGCACACCATCGGGAAAAGCCAGCGTGGATTTAGCAAAGACAAATTGTGCTTGACAAACCTGATGGCATTCTATAACAAAGTAACTTGCTTGGTTGATGTGGGGCAAGCAGTGGCTTCTGATGCAGCTTCTCTAGCCTCTGCCTAGGGAAACTGACATGTTACAGCCTAGACAAGTGGTCTGTGTAGTAGATGGGGAACTGGCTGACAAGCAAAGAAGCCTGCTGTATGAGGAAAGGCTGAGAAAACTGGGTTTGTTCAGCTTTGAGAAAAGAAGGCCTAGGGAATACCCTATCACCATGTTCCAGTATTTAAAGGGTGGCTACAAAGAAGACCAGGACTCTCTTTTACAAGGAGTCAAATAGAAAATATGAGGGGTAATGGGTACAAGTTATTTCTGGGGAGATTCTTGACATGAGAAAAAAAATCCACAATGAAAACTATCAGCCTTTGGAATCTTCCCAGAGAAGTGGTGGAGTCCCCAACATTGGAAACTTAAGGTTCAGCTGGACAGGGTGCTGAGCTATCTTGTCCAGACTGTGTTTTTTGCAAAGTTTGACAAGATGATACTTGAGATCCCTTCCAACTTGGTATTCTATGGTTCTGTGATTCTATGATTCAAACGTGGTAGTACAAACAAGATAAATATAGTTTATTCACCCTCAACACAGAAGTTATTACAAATTTTCATCTTCATCTATACTAACATAACTATTAAATTTATTTAACTCCACTAAGTTACAGGAAAAGAAAAATAAACTTGTGCTATAATGTCACTATGTAAAATGAACAGAATGTTTCATATCAACACCATCATGAATTTGACTCTTCTTTTTAAGGCTTAAAAGCTATAGCAAAAGGGTTGTTAAGAGCCAGAGTACACTTGTTCTCATGGCAGTTCAAGAAAAAGAATCGCATGTTTAAGAAACTGGGGTTCTGGTAGCTACAACATTCAATTACTGACTTGCTGTTTCCAGATCAATGGCCTTGAGGGAAAGTAAGGTTAATTAAGCCTTAATTCACTCAAGATAAATTGACATTTCTGTTTCACAGCAGTAATTGTCTAAACTGAAAGCTTACTAGCAGTGGTGGAATTTTTTATTTCTTTATTTCTTGTATCACTATTTAAAAATACTTCCCTGTCTCTTTAAAAGTTTAAAAACCTATAGGTGTAGCAGTAGTCATAATAGTTTATTTCAGTAGTCATCCAAAAAATGTTCAGAAACATTTAATGATTCATTCTAAAATAATTCTTAATTGCCTTAGAAATTAAACTAAAACTTACATGATATTTCTATAGTTTGAGAACACAAGAGCAAAACAGTCTAGCTTCAGCTTGACCCCTAAAACTTAACTGCTTAAGAATACAACTTCTGTGGGATACAAAGTTCGATAATCACAGGTAGAATTAGAAAAAACCCTGAAGTAATTTTTGAGACCAAACACTAGTGGAAGAAGGGATTTTTACTTTCATTTTTGTGTTTAGGGAGAAAATTAGCTCCTTCACTTTTGAAAAACTGAAACACTCTAAACAAATTGTTGGGTATTCTAGCAAATAGAGCCTTATGGTAATCAATTGTTGCAAAAATAAAGCAAAACCAAAAATACCCCAACACACTAATTCAGTGCTTTATATGAATAGCATTTGAATAGATGTGCTACCAAGATTCCTTTGATTTAGGGGAAAAATAAATAATCTTTTCTGCAATATATGTAAAGTGTCACAGAAATAATTTAAATTAATACACCTGATTATCTACTCTCCCTATCTTGTCACTGGCATCTGAAAAGTGTGGGTGAAAAATTCTAGGAGTCTGATTTAGCTGCAGTTCCATTTTTCAATTCTAAGGGAAACCAGTGCCATTTCACTTTACAGTTTAAAAAGAGAAAAGGATGTTTTAATTTCTCTGAAGATTTGTTCTTTGCACCATTAATTGATCTTCTTCAGACCAATGATGTCATAAATACTACATACAAGATATTACAATTTCACAGAGGATTTACAAATTTTTAAGGACTGTATTTCATTTAGTGCCTTTAATTGCAACATCTGTTCCTTTGCTGTAATGACATCAAAATTCATTACAGCATACCATCATTACAATGCAAAACAACATAATAACATCATTGCTATGTAAAAGCCTTATAGCAAGACAGATTTCCAACAAAGATATAAAAAGAAAAATTTTTTTTTAAAGAATACTAATTTGATAGCAATATTATTTTTTCCCTTTTAATAAGCCTTTAACTATTATAATATTTTTGTGTATAGAAATAATATATTTGGGATTTTTGTTTGCTTGTTTATTTTTCTTTGTTTTCATTCTAAAACCATTCTTGTCAAATTGTCCTTTAGCAAGTGGAAGTATCTGGTGATCTTCAATTTACTTGATTTCAATTTAGGATCTTCTTGACTAATATGGTATTCTGAATTTCTGAAACTATGTTGCACATGCATTGGACATCAGTCTTAATTGTCTTCTGCTTGCTTCTGAGTTATGGAAGACTTGGTTCAGAAGACAACTTTTGCAAAGCCACATCCTGAATTTATTTGCTAGAACTGTGACTTTCAGTTCTCACTGGCAGTGTCTACAACAGTGAGAAGCAAGAAATATGCAACAGGCAATATTGTTCTTTACTTGCCTGTCAGCCTGTGACCAGTGACAGTTTCCTGAGGCTGAATGGCATATTAGATCTTGCAAGAGTATGTTGCTAGTGAGCCACATGTTAGAGATCAGAGCTTTAAAATCAGCAGTTAACAGACATTTTATTTATTTTTGTTGCTTTTCTATCTTTCCAGGATTGTCCTTTGCCTAGGAAAAGCAGAAAAACATTTGAAAATGTTCAAAATTTTAACCATTACACTTTTATTTAGATTCTGCTTTCTCACAGTTTGAAGATGTTTACTGAAATGGTTTTGAAAACCTTTAGTCTTAGCAATACAGACAATTCCTCAGTCATTATGCTTTATTAGAATGAATAGAAAACTGAACCATAAAAACATTTGCTAATCTGTATCACAAACAGCCTCAGCTTGACAGAATCTCCACCACATTCAAAACTATCACCACATGTTTGCATATGCTCATAAAAGGGGGGGGGGGGGGTTTGGACAGAAATGGTTTCTAAGACAAAAAAGGGAGAGGTGTAGGACAAAAGAGTTTGCATATGAAATTGAGAGCATTGGAGAAACTAAAAAAGAGGGATTTCAATAGGTTTAAATGTTTCAGAAGAGACTGATGGTTTACACTTGCCTCAAATACATACTTTCCTAAGTTGTTTCATTATCATAGAATCATTGAATGGTTAGGGTTGGAAGGAAATTTAAAGTTCTAAGCCCACTGCCATAAACAGGGACACCTTCAACTAGACCAGGTTGCTCAAAGCCCTGTCCAGCCTGGCCTTGAACACTTCCAGGGGTGCGGCAGCCACAAATTCTCTGGGCAACCTGTTCTAGTGCCTCACATCCTTCACAGTGAAGAATCTTTTCCTAATAACTAATCTAAATCTATCATAACTATCCAGAGGCATGCTAAAACATCTTGGGATTAGCTAACTATTATGGCTAATAGACAGTACTTGTCTTACAGTTTTCAGCTCTACAATTACCTGAAAGGAGGATGCAGCAAGGAGGTGGCTGGCCTTTTCTCCCAAGTAACAAGTGATAGGACAAGAAGTAACAGCCTCGAGCTGCAACAGGGGAGGTTTAGACTGGATATTAGGAAAAGTTTCTTCACTGAAAGGGTGATCAGGATTTGTAATAGGCTTCCCAGGGAAGTGGTGGAATTACTGTCCCTGGAAGTGTTCAAAAAATGTGTAGATGAGGTCCTCAATGTCATGGTTTAGTGGTGGACCTTGCAGTCCTTGGGTAAAGGTCGGTCTTGATGATATTAAATGCCTTTTCCAATCTAGATGATTCTATGATTCTATGCTATATGTGTCCTCTACATTTTCCAGACAACCAGGTTGACAGAGTGTCTCTGGCAGGGGGTAATATCCTGTTGTCATATGGAGGCAATCTGACTACTATTCAGCCCCCATAAAAATTAGTGATCTGTTGGGGGTCGAGCATGGGCGCTTTAACAGGCTTGCAGCAAGCTGTGAGAAAGTGAACCTCTGACCCCAGGCTGGAAGAGGAAGCGTCAAGGTCAGCAAAACAGGAGCGCAATAACAAGATGCCAGAAGCATGATGTAACGCTAAGCTGAAGCGAAGGTGTGAAACCAATCAGGAGAGGCAAAGTGGAGCGTGTACCTCTCGCGGGCAAAGTGAAGCAGCCAATCAAGTAATGCGTGATTGCGTGTAAGACAGTATACTAAGAGCAGCCTTGTAATCAATAAACGGAGCATTTTGTGAACCTACATCGTATCGGTGTTTTCTCCCCTCCACCTGGCCGGGCAGTGATCTAAAATTAGACATGAAAACAATGGAAAAACCTAACATGTATGAAGGTGAGATGTATGTACTTTATGACAGACAAATGTTATTTTTTGAAGCTTTAGGAATAAAATCTGCATTTAATTGTCCACGTTATCCTCAGTCTCAACTCAGGAGAGAAACAGAATCCTGATACTGGCATTTGAACTGCTTTAAATCAGCTTAAATGTGGGTGTCAACAACAAAAATAGAAAAAAAAAAAAGAAAAAGAGAAGAAAAATAGAGGAGTCTTGGTCATAGAATCATAGAATAGTTAGGGTTGGAAAGGACCTTAAGATCACCTAGTTCCAACCCCCTGCCATGGTTCCTCCGTTTGTTTCTTGGTCAAGTTCTCATGTGCCTTTCTTACAGTTAGTTTTCAGCTGGATTTAACCCCACCATGAGGCTTTAAAACTGCTAGTATTAGTAAAAAATTGAAAATGCAAGACTGAAAACTGGGTGGAAGCACTCGTTTGGGAGCCTTCATTGTCCCTCTAGACTTCACAGGGTGCATGCATGGCAACATCTCTGAGGCTGACTGCAGATTTTTAACCTGAACATGGGCAATTCATGCAATCTCTGTATCAGACACAGAAGGAGGAGGTCTGTGAATTACTCTGGAACATATGCCTTTGCGCCTTACCACAAAATTGTCATTGCAATGTGACAATTTAAACTTATATAGAATCATAGAATAGTTAGGGTTGCAAAGGACCCTAGTTCATCATCTAGTTCATCATCACCCTAGGATCATCTAGTTCCAACCACCCTGCCGTATAAAACAAGGTCATTGCAGTCCTGCCCTAACCTCCTCTTCTAAACTCCCTTTTGCCTTAACCATGGTTTGACAAGTTTAGGACTGCAGTGACTGAACTGGATGAAATGATGTGTCTGTAAACTGAGTCTGCAAAAATGTGATTCCTTTTCTACGTATCTCTTTGAACCAGCTCATTTAGTGTATGATGTGCATCTGATTGAGGCACAAAAGAAGAGTGTTGCCATGTATAGGTGGAGGAGGAATGTGACTGCAGAAGGGCCAATTTAGACTAATTTATACAGGAATTTGGTTTCAATGTTCTTGTATATAAAATGGGATGATACCTGCTTATTAAGATTGCTGTGAGAATCAGTGTTGAACTGATTAAAAAAATAAATCCTAGTGATGTACTTTGGGAGCTCAAGATGGAATCCATTGTTTCCAATTTAATTTTACTGAACTTGTTACTCTCTCCTTATCACAAAAACATGAGATTCTTAAACCTTTGTTCACATACATAGCAATCTGTTTTAGAAAAAGAAAAGACAGCAAATCACTACAAAACTAAACAAAATAAATCACATTCTGAAGGAGACTGCACTGAAATGATCTCATTTTAAAGTTCATCCTTTGATTTTAGCAGCTCTGCTAGCTCCAGCATGCAGAGCAGTTTTAATTTCCTTGTGGCTCAGTGCTGTCTCTTAGTAGTTCTTTTCAGGTTCTGTGTTCTTTGAAAGCCTAATGGGTGAACAGCAGTTGGCATGGGACCTAAATATCACAAGTCCACAGGGGCAAATGACTCACTACAACTATAGTAAAAAAGTTCTTAGGGAAAGAATGACAAGCTCTTGGTAAAGAATGTTAATAACACTTATTTCAGCCACAGTAACTTACAAAAATTTCTATTTATTTGTTTTGCTTGCATTCTGGGATATAGAAAAAGGTAAAGGAAGACACTGCAAGCTTTAGTCATTTAACATGCTGTGTTAAATAAATAAATACATGCTGTGAATCTAAGATACTTCTGAGAGTCCATCCAGATTGCCTATTGTAGACTGTTCTTGAATTTTTGAGTGTTTAGTGTTTTTTTAATGTTTCCAGTATTTTATTTGTGGCTTCAGGCATTTTTAAGCAGTGTGATTTTTGAGGCAGTGGAAACAGCTTCCAGGTATCTCTAGATGAACAATGAAAACCCAAGGAATTCATAATTCTTAGTCACATGAAAAAAAATAATGGAAGTTGTTTATGTTACTACCTGTTCTAGAATGGTTTCTTTCAGGAATGATGACAACGCAGTACTGCTCATAGTCAAGTCAACTGCTCATAGTGGAAAGATTAAACTGACTAGCTCATAAATCTGGAATGGTATGGAGAAAATAAAAGTTTAATACCTTAGTACCTGTAAGGTGTCTTGTGCAATTGCTGTTTTGAAGTTACCCATTGATCCACATCCAAAGACATTCAGGAAAACTTAAATTGCTTAATTTAAGTTTTCCTGAATTTACAATATTTACAGTTGTAAATGTATAATCTGTATGAATTCTTCTCAAGGAATCTGTCTTTCCCTGAAAGCTGTTGATTTAGTCTCAATGATTTAAATCTTCCTCTGTACTGGAGCGTTTTGTCCTTGACATTTAAAGTTTTGCCTTCCCATATTTAAGCTAATGAATATGAAACACACCATATTACTTAACTTTCACATTTTGATTTCTAAGTGACAAGTCCTGAGGAGAGGAATTTACCAATAAGGTTTATGTTCTTCTCATAATCAATTCTTTGCTTGTTCATATTGTTCATATACTTGTGCACAAGTTTGAAATTAAAACTTACATAATACAAAATTTACATTGTATAGATAAATTTTCAAGTTGGTAGGTATAATTACTGATTCATATTCACAATGTAATATCTAGCTACTATTCTGTCAGGACCTACAAAAATGGTTTAGAAGATGGAAATGAAATGGTAATAAGAGTTAACAAATTGTTCCACACTACCATCTATTCAGAGAAATACTAAAAGTTAAGTTTGTTCATTACTCTCTGTCAAAATAAATGAACTCAACTATCTAATGAAGCAAGATTTTAAGGTAGAGACATTTTATCAAGAAGTTCTGAGTAGAAGGAAGTGCCTAAAAATGAAGACAGCAAAAGCTTTTTTCCAGCCTTATAAGAGTTAATTGAGGTGAACTGAGAAGCAATGTGAGAATATAATTTGCTTTGTAACATTTACATGTACCTACTCATATCCTGATTAGTAACAAATTGCTGGGAAACTATTCCTTATAGAAGTTTCTATTTCTTATGAAAATACTGGAAATAAATATTACAAACATGACTGTAAGAATAATGTTACTGACTTCATGTAATGGCCAAGTCCCTTAGGTATTTATGTGTCTGAGCAGAGCAGTCAAATAGCACAATGCCTAAGCTTCTATATGTTGTCTGAAAATTTTAATCAGTTTATGAAGATAGTGATGAAAATAACTTAATGAAACAAATACAAATTTTCAAATAATAAGGCTTTTGTGATATGACGTGTCATATGCATCAAATAACTATGAGCTCACGAAAGAGAAGTGATAACAAAATGACAAGATAAATTAAGAATGTTAGAAAAAAGCTAAATCTAAACATCCACAAAAAAGAATACAAATAAATGTTTGCCACTCTTTTGATCTGTCTTGGAATAACTATGTGTGAACTTAATTCACCTCTTTGATTTCATAGGATCAAGAATCATAGAATAGTAGGGTTGGAAAGGACCTTAAGATCATCTAGTTCCAACTTCCCTGCCATGGGCAGGGACACATCACACTAAACCATGTCACCCAAGGCTTCATCCAACCTGGGCATGATCACTGCCAGGGATGGAACATTCACAACTTCCCTGGGCAACCCATTCCAGTACCTCACCACCCTAACAGTAAAGAATTTCTTCCTTATATTCAATCTAAATCTTCCCTGTTTAAGTTTCAACCCATTACCTCTTGTCCTATCACTACAGTTCCTAATGAAGCGTCCCTCTCCAGCATCCTTGTTGTCCCCCTTCAAATACTGGAAGGCTGCTATGAGGTCTCCAAGCAGCCTTCTCTTCTCCAGGCTGAACAGCCCCAACTTTCTCAGCCTGTCTTCATATGGGAGGTGCTCCAGGCACCTGATCATCCTCGTGGCCCTCCTCTGGACTTGTTCCAACAGTTCCATGTCCTTTTTATGTTGAGGACACCAGAACTGCACACAATACTCCAAGTGAGGTCTCACAAGAGCAGAGTAGAGGGGCAGCATCACCTCCTTCGACCTGCTGGTCACTCTTCTTTTGATGCAGCCCAGAATATGATTGGCTTTCTGGGCTGCGAGCGCACAGTGCTGGCTCATGTTCATTTTCTCATTGACTAACACCCCCAAGTCCTTCTCCACAGGGCTGCTCTGAATCTCTTCTTTGCCCAACCTGTAGCTGTGCCAATTAATTCAAAACAGTAGAACTTAGCATTCACATATAATTGGAAAAGTACCCAAACATCCAGAGATGAGCACTGTGCGCTTATTAAAGTAACAACCTTGTGATTTCTTGGAAAGCAACACTGTGATTTCTTGTCTATCACAATAGCATCAACAATATTTTTGTACTGTGTTAGAGCAGAACTCCACCCCAACACACACATATTTAAGGGCTTTTATATCTGTAAAGAAATATGACCATCATGAAGGAAAAAGGAAGACCTGCCATATAAATTGCCATGCAATCTAAACAATCTTTGCATCTTAATGGTAGTCATTTTAAGGTAGACTGTGGTGGTGGGTGAAAATTGTATTCCAATATTTCGGTGTGTAGTAATTTTTGTAATTCACTTGTCCTGAAGCTTTATTTGACAGAAAGCCACAGTGAAAGTAGAGAAATATGTTAAAGTAACCCAGATATTTGCTGAAATAGTTTCTGTCTCAGAAAACTATTAGCGTAACTGGAATTGCTACATCTCTGCTTGCTCATAACTCTCAGCTTGGAGACACACCTTTAGCAATGAAAGAGCAGAGATTAAATTGAAAGAAAGAGGAACAAAGGAAGAAAACCAATCAATGAATTAAAAAAAAAAAAAACTTGTGTTTTTTAATACATGTGCTAAAAACATAGTGCCACTGAAACTCCAGAAGAGAAAAGGCTGTATCCAATTACTTTGACTGGGTGAGCTGAAGAATGGGGAAAAAAAATTCAAAATGTATTCTGCATTTAGATAAAATTGCTGATGTTTAAGTGCTTAATAGTGCTTTGAATTTCCTCTGTCAATTTTTGTTACTAAAAGATTAACCAGCTGTGTCTATATAAAAATGAAGTAAAGCTTGGTCTTTTAAGGTTGTTTAAACACATTTTTGATGTTCTAGTGTTAGACTACAGAGAATTAGCACAGTAATAGCTGAGATTTGGAAGTCAGATAGTGAGTGCTTTGTTACTGAACAGAATAAGCTTGATAGAATGGTGAGTGGGAAGAAATTAAGGAAATCAGAAAGCATGAGAACTGGCCTGTGAGTGCAAAAAGCCTGTTGCTCTACAGGTTGTCTTCAGAGTCTATAGGATGTTTTCTAAAAGGTCTGTGAGAGATAAGTGACTAAAACCAGATCTATTGTTACAAGTTTGAAGTCTTCATTTTTATAAGAAAAAAAAAATCAGGGGTTTACAAGCTAAAGTTTTATGTATAACTTACACATTTTACAAATAACCATAGGATATGGTTGGTTCTTGTGCTTTTTTGATAGGTGATATTGAAGATCAAAGGAAAAAAATGCAGCAAATGATGAGATTTTTACTATTTCCTCCTCCACAGGAAAACAATTTTAGTACTTATAACACAGAGTATAATTGCTTTTGCATTAAATTGTCAGAGTCCTGCTTTTCAGGTATACCATAACTGTAATGGCAAGATGCATTTGTTGAAAATACTGGTTAATTATGCTAAAATTTCCTCCAAAAAGTGCTCATTTTGGCAGTGCCCCACTATTGCAAATTACTTTTCAGAACCTTTTACTACTTCTGAAATACATTTCCAAGCAAGTGTGTTGTAATGCAGGCCTACTTACACCGAGTGAATCGGTAGTGCAGATCTATGGTTCTATCAGTAAATGCATAGCACAATGATGTCGTTTCTTGTTGACTTTAACTCCGTTATCTTCATCAGAATTGTGTTAGGAAATTAGACTGTGTAAATATGCCAAAACTTGAGTTATATATAAAAGGCAATGATACAGTTGAAGCCTCTAGGTAGATGTTCCTTATCTCAGGAAATTTCTAGATGCAATGTACTTATATTGACAATATCTTTACAGAAAATCAGGTGGAACCCTTTACTGCACCATCCTTTGACAGTGTGGCTGGAAAGAGTATTTCTGTGCTTTTGTCTCTTAAACAGTTTCTTTGGGGGCCCTAGGACTTTAATTGCCCAGGACCATTATGTGAACAAATTATCAAGCAAGAGACAGTCATATTCTCCTTGTGTCCTTCTTCCTTCTCCCAGCTGCTCCAGCAAATTCACTGTAGGATAGACCCATCTCTGGAGTACTTGGTAACTGGCAAACAGAGGTAAATTGCTAGCAAAGCTTTGAGTGGATTCTTTATCAGTAAGTACTCAGCAATTCAGGAGTTATGAGGTCAGTTATACCCACAGGCATTCACTCCACAAATCTGTAGAAATTTAAGCATCATGAGACTATTCTGACCCTGTAGAGAAGTATGAATCTTGTAGCTATGCGATGCCACCTTCTATAAAATTTCTACAGTAGTTTTCAAACTGGGAGAGAGGTGTCAGTGGCTCTGTTTTGCTTATTGTTGGTCTAAGCATACCTGTTGAAGTGCTTTTGATTTCTTAGGCACTTTTAAGTGCTAAAGAACAGTATGATTTATAGCTGCATTGTCTGTCTTCCTCTGAGGAATTTGCCCCAAAGCCACAGTCTGAACTAGGCTGAATGGCTTTTGAGAAGTCCCAGGTGGCCCCAGAAAGTGAGAGTGGCTTCTGGACCAATGCATGAAACATGACTGTACCTAATCTCAGCTAACCTTTTTGAGAAAACTCTGTCCTTCCTCAGGTAAGCTGCTTTCACTATGCACACTATGCACATGTAAAAAGGACTTGACCTTAATTTGAAAGTGTGCTCTTTCTCTCTTTTATTCTTCAATCTTCCTTGACTTCTCTTAAGTGTGAATTGGCTTTCAGAATTTATGCCTTGCAACAGCATTTCTAGATGAGACAGTATCATTTGTCTGCATGTCATAACCAACAAAAGATTTTATACCTGACAACAATAAAATATAAAGAAGGGATGTAGGTTTTCATCGAAACAGTTCTTTCATTTATAACTGATACATCCTCTGGCACCACACTCATCCTCTTTGAAGGTCCTCTGAAATACAGTCTTCTGAAAGTAAAATTCCTCCTGCAAGCATTTACAGTTGAGAGGTTCTTGCAGATTACTATGTAAAATACAGAGTACTTTGATGGCTTTGTCTGTTCTGGGTTTCAGGCTTCTACACAGTGCTGTTATGCATTGTACTGCCTATATTTCAGATGACAGATGACAAACAAGAAGATAGAATGTAAACGATCTTACTGAAATCATCATAACCATGATGATGATGCCATTTACCTAATGGTTAAAAATAAATCACAGACTTGCGGTTCTGCTGAGTCCATGTGTCCATGATCTCTGGAAAGCTTTCAGTTTTCTATGGAGAATGTGGATGTCCCATTAACAAAAGTAGTCAAAAGTTGTTGGTTTGTGTGGATGTTTTCATGACAAGTTCTACTTTCTCCTTAAGTTTCTCAGCTCCTTTATCATAATGTCCTTAAATGAGCTACTTCTCAACCACAAAAAAGCATGGAAGTATGAAATATTAAATAGATTAATACCTAAGGAAGAGAAAGAGATGAAAAAAAATATAGTTTCTCATGGTTTTCTAAAAGTAAACTCATCTGTGGTGAGAAATAAGGAATGTCAATAACAACAAAGAAATTAGTGAAGAAAAGGGTGGTCAGTCGTAGCAAGTCTTGTTACATTATCTTGAACTGTGCCCGAATTAGAGTTTACCATACATGACCAAGTTATTGCCACTAAGCCTCAGGGAGATTCTGCAGTCTTTGAATACATAAAAGCCCATTGCTGTTATTCGTGTAGTATATTCAAATTAGAGTGTTGGCAACCACCAGTTTGTCATTACTGTCTTACTATCTGGCTGTACAAAACAAATCAAACCAAACCAAACTGAAAAGAAAAACAAAACAATGAAGTTAAAACAACCTAAATTTTTCCATTGTATACTTCTTTTATAGTTAATAATTGTATATATTTCCAGGGAGATAACAGAGGGAATAAAAATGGGATATTATTTTAAAAATAAGCTCATTTAAAACTCTTGTTTACTTTGGTCTTAATCTTAGATAATACTCTAACAATCCTTGTAAGACTACAAAAAATATTTGGTGGCTTAAGGGAATAGTAGTTCAGAATAAGTTTTTCTCAAAGTTATTCATTTAAAATTATTATAAGTTCATGACAGACTGACTCTCTTAATCAGGCTTTTTTTTTGGTCTTTGTATGGCCTGTAGAAAGTAAAACATTAGTTCTACAATGTTTCCTACTACAATATATGGATAATTCTTTAGTGACTTGGGTGGCACAAAGAGAGAGGGACTGGGGTGTGATTTTCCATATTCCAGTATGGAATTACTGCTTGAGGACCATAAAACCACATCACATATTTATCAGGAAGAAGCTTCATGCCAGTTGTGAATACTGGTTGTAGGGCCCTGAGTCCACCCCCAATGCCTCTGCCCAACCTCACCTGGGACTCATTGCTCAGGAGCTCTATTGCTTCCGGAGGGACCTTGACACGCTTGAGAGGTGGGCTAGGGCCAATCTCATGAAGTTCAAAAAAGGTCCTGCACCTGGGCTGGGGCAATCCCAGGCACAGCTACAGATTGAGCAGAGAAGTGATTCAGAGCAGCCCTGCAAAGAAGGACTTGGTGGTGTTGGTTAGTAAGAAACATGAGCTGACTGTGAGCTGGCAGCCCAGAAAGCAACTGTATCCTGGGCTGTATCAAAAGGAGCATGACCAGCAGGTTGAAGGAGGTGATCCTGCCCCTCTACTCTGATCTCATGAGACCTCACTTGGAGTACTCTGTGCAGTTCTGATGTCCTCAACATAAAAAGGACATGGAACTGTTGGAACAAGTCCAGAGGAGGGCCACGAGGATGATCAGGTGCCTGGAGCACCTCCCATATGAAGACAGGCTGAGAAAGTTGGGGCTGTTCAGCCTGGAGAAGAGAAGGCTGCGTGGAGACCTCATAGCAGCTTTCCAGTATCTGAAGGGGGTCAACAAGGATGCTGGAGAGGAACTCTTTGTCAAGGACTGTAACAATAGGGTAACAAGGGGTAATGGGTTTAAACCTAAACAGGGGAAGTTCTGGTTAGATATAAGGAAGAAATTCTTTAGTCTGAGGGTGGTGAGGCACTGGAATAGGTTGCTCAAAGAATCTGTAAATGACCCATCCCTGGCAATGTTTAAGGCTGGGTTGGACAGATCCTTGTATGACATGGTCTTGTGTAAGGTATCCCTGCCCATGGGAGGGGGGTTGGAACTATATGATCTTAAGGTCTTTTCCAACCCTAACCATTATGATTCTGTGTCATCCTATGGCACCCATTCAAGGTCTAAGCCATGCCATAGGCAGGGCAGCACCCAACATCATCCCGTTACTCTTGACTTGGCTGAACAACCCAGCATGGCCTGGGAACTGTCCTCTCTCCTTGCCTTTATCTGCTGGTTGTGGGCCTGTGGTGGGATCTGTTACTGTCACCATCTTGACACTTCTCCTTCTGTGCAGGAGCTGTGAGGCTGCAGGCTGTCATTGGGATAACTTTTTTCTTGAGCAAGGGTCACATTGTTTCAACCCCCAGCTTGTCATCTTCCATGGAACAGCCCTGCTCTGGCTTTTCCCTGATAAGAGGCACCTACCACATACCTATTTGGTGTTAAGAATTTTTTTTTTTTCTGAGTGTCTTGGGTATTCTTATCATTCCTAAAAAGTCCTGTATGTGCATAGTATATCACTTGCTGGAGGGATATGCATCTCATTTGCCATAGGATGCTGTACCTGGAGTTTTGGTATGTGGTTTATGTTTGGTAATAATGTGAGAACAGCCTCTAGAATACCAGTTATCACCTCAGTACATACTACATGACTAACTGCAGACACAAGGTAAAATCATCCTGGAAAGAACCTTTCTAACTTGCTAACAGGCAGACTTGTGAGGTCCTATTGTGAAGATAGTCCAAAATCATAACTGTGATTACTGTTGGAAATCACTGCAGATAAGACAGTGATAAGCACACATAATGAAGTGTGATCTGTTTGGCATGGGAGGTGAAGAACTTGGCAATGAAAAATGTATGGCTTTAGATGTGAACAGATGTAGAGGTGAGATGTGCTAAGGCCTACTCTCCTGTTACTTAAAATAGTCTATGCCTAGTAACCCGTCATGGAGTGCTCAGAGTAACTGCTTTGACATTGACATACACTTTGAAGAATAAAAAAAATAATAAAAGGGTGCATATTGCAGAGTCAAAACCTGCCTATTCAAACTAATTTTCTCAATGAAAATGCATACTGTTACTTAAATGCCCCTTATTCCTACAAAATGAATATCAAATTTATCTCCTAACTTGAACCGTTGCAACTCCACAAAAATCCTAAGAAGGTTCAGTTATAAGGGAAAAGATTGAGTGTTTAATGTCTTCCACTCTAGTGTGCACATTTCTGCAGTTACTTCATTATAACAGACTATGCAACAGAGTACCTAGCTTAATAAAAAAACTCTTGAGATGAAGCAATAGACTTGTATGAATGCTTCTGCAAATATGTGCACTGCCACCTGACTACATTATCTACGAGCGTACTTCATCTAGTTCTGAAAGTGCATCTCTCTTCAACTACCCACAGCTATTTTCTAAGGTGAGCTGCATCTTGTATCTTTCTGTTTAACAAGGATCACATACTAGCTAACATACTATCACAATCATGAGACCAAATCAATGTGTGTCTGACCTCCCAAAGTAAATCCTTTTGTTTATTAAAAAGGGAGAGGAAAGATGAGAAGCTGGAGCAGTTTGAGATGGCCTATTCACACTGTGTTCTTTTATACAGCATCTTCACCTGCTGTTATATTATTTTCCTTAGAGTGCTGATAGTGTTACACAGGTAGAAAAAAAAGCCTGAACTATTTAGTCAATAAAAGACTATAAAATTCTAGGACAAAACTCTTAAAAAAGAGTATAGAAAAAGAGAAAGCACAAAACAAATAATGTGATGTGCCTTGCCAGTCCTTTAAGTAACATATAGAAAAGTAATTAAAAATCTTAATATTGAAAAGGAATTGATGGTTTTATGGTGACATTTACAGTTATTTTCAATTTCATAGGTCTGGTTGTGAAAGTAATCTCTGGAGAAGGAAAATCTTGATATGAGAGTAAAGCCAAAATTCCCTTATAAGGTATCAACACATAAGGTTTTTCGGTTGTGTCTAAACCTATCTGTTCAGGTACCATGTAAAGCCTCAACTATGTATCCTTCCTCATCCCAGTTCCGCCCTACCCTGCAACTAAGCATAATTGAAACTGTAAGGTCTAACCTCATAGAATCACAGAATGGCTGATGTTAGAAGGGACCTCTGCAGGTCATTGGGTCTAAGCTTCTGTTCAGGTAGGGAAACCTAAAAATGGTTGCCCAGGGCCATTCTCTCCTCTTTCCTTTTTCTCAGATAAAGCTATACAATGATCAAGAAAAAGCTGACAAATAGAAGTGTGAGGAATTGCTTTCTTTTTCTTTCTCTAACATTTCCTTCCTTCCTTCCTTCCTTCCTTCCTTCCTTCCTTCCTTCCTTCCTTCCTTCCTTCCTTCCTTCCTTCCTTCCTTCCTTCCTTCCTTCCTTCCTTCCCTCCTTCCTTCCTTCCCTCCCTCCTTCCTTCCTTCCTTCCTTCCTTCCTTCCTTCCTTCCTTCCTTCCTTCCTTCCTTCCTTCCTTCCTTCTTGTCTTCCTTCCTTGTCTTCCTTCCTTGTCTTCCTTCCTCCCCCCTTCCCTCCCCACTCCTTTCCTACTCCATACATATTTACGTATCAGTGCAGTAGGCCAGAGAACAAGTGATTTATCTCCCTTAGGTAAAAACTATATGTACTAATTTGGATTTGCTATGATCAGTTCAGGCAGCTAGTCTGCCTAAAACATCACTGTGTATATAAAACTAAGATGGCTATATTTCCAGAGTACTCTCAAAACATACAACTATAAACTTTTTAAGTGAAAATTAAAAGAGATTTTTACACTTGTTTCAGTCTTATTGAAAAGGTTTTGAGTTACATGTTCTAAGTGCACTGCTTTTCATTAGTGCAAAAATATTTTTTTCTAGAAGAAATAAAACGAAAAACCACCAATGTGCACACACATTCTCACTTACATATTCATACACATCACACAACATGCAAATACTATGTATGATTTGTAGGCATCATGGCAGAATCTTACATGAAAAATTGTTATAGCTGTTTTTTTATATGAGGAAATTAATAAAACTGAGACATGATCCTTTCTGTGACTATGTAAGAAAAAGGTTAGAATTCTAGTTCTTCTGTTTGCAAAGCATTGAACATAGCTTGTATCCTTATAATGCATTTCATTCTTAAAATAAAAAGAAGAAAAAAACCAAAGAAATTGAATAGCCTCACCTTGATAAACATTGATCAGCCAGACAGGGCAGAAGTGTGACCATATATGGTTATATGTATGCATCATATGCATTCTCAGCCATCCTGACAGTTAGATAGACTTTAGAAAAAGGGTTACATAGTGACTTTGAATCATGCTGATCAAAAATTGTTTGAAAAATCTTCATTGTGAAGAGTACATTGAAATTCTATGCTTCTTATCATTACTTCAGAAGCAGAGTCACTTCTCTTCTAATAAGCCTCAGCATAAAACCATGAAAGTAGCAGAGGCTAGGTGAATTAATAACATAAAATTCCTGTGAAGCCAATAAGGATATACAATGAAGACGTTTGGCTAGAAGGTGAAGTCCAGTCTTCTGTTAATGCTGAAAGAAACCCACAAATGTCAGCTGGATTACACAGATATTACTGAAGTAGGCTATTTTTTCTTGTTTGGTATTTTGGCCAACAGTATGGAAAAAATAATGAACAAGAAAACAAAAAGTTTATAAATATAATAGACAAATTAAACTCCCAAATAATATTTAATTTTGTTTTTTAGATATCAGATGAGATCATTCTTCCAGTAAAAAAATAACCAAAATATGTATTAGTATTGAAAAGTATTTAAACTCCTGTATTATTTTAGTATTATTTAATATTATTTAGCAATCACTAAGCCTTAACTCATATGTTTGCAGTGTAATAGAATGAGATTTTTAAAAAAGATTTGTATATGCTGCATTCATTTCTATAAATCATAATTATCATTTTGCAATATAGTATCTAAGGTTCAAATTGTGCATCACGTTTAAACACCTACATAAATAGGAATTATTCTGAAATCAGACGATTACACAACAACCACCTCTAAGTCTGAAAAAAGTCTGTACTTTGATGGTCAAGCCATGTGTTTAAACATTCAATGCAACTTGATAGTTGCTAACTGAAAACTTAGTAAAATTGTTGTGGCTCTTAAAGTTTTTAGGATGTTTAAATATTCCATTGAGTCATGCTGTATTTGTCAAAACGTGTATTTCTGAGTCATGGTTGTAAATATTTCAATTGCACAAGAATGTATTCACACCCAAATACATATCTGAATGCACTATTCTCTCAAGTTCATAGTGAAGGATGAGGAAAAAACTGAAACAGAAAATCTATAATGATGTGTCACTTCAAACAACTATCAAGGCATATCATAGCTGCATGGACAAGAAGAGAGAAAGCCATCTTACAGTGTAATTATATTACAGGGTGACATAGCTGCTTCTGTCAGGACCAACAGTTACAAGCTACAATCTGGATATTTTCCATTCATGACATATACTAGTGTTCCAGGGAATTTCCCAGTTGTTTTAATAGGATGGCTAACCAGAAATTAACCTTTATAATTTAAAATTTTAATATGCTAGAGCACTAACTAAAAAATCGTGCAGACTTAAATATGTTTCAAGCATTATCTTATATTAGAGGGTTAATTACTTACTTGTTCTTAATATAGAACTTCATTCAGTTGCTAAGGAAACCAATGACTTTTTATGTCTACAAGTACTTGAATCGTGTTTTGGTTTCTTTGTTTTCAGGGCTGTTTTCTAGGAGATTTTGTTGTTGTTGCTGTTGTTTTTCACGAATGTTAAATCAGAAAAGAACAAATAACACAAAGATTTAAAAAATGGAAAACGCAGACTGACCTCATAATGGCCAGATTTATGATGGTGAGGCAGAACAGTGTGTTGCTTGTGGGGACATGAATTGTAGACTCTACTTTTTCTCAGAAAGCAAAGTTGAAAGCAGTGAACATGCACTGACTTTGAGCAGTGAAACTAGTGGTGACTTACCTTCAGACAGCTCAAGCTACTCTGTCCATTAACTATAGTAAATCTTCTCCCACCTTTTTCTTTAGGTGTTAAATGTGATAAGTCTTCATATCATGGTGAAAATCATTCAAGTTAGCTCCAACTACAAAAAATATGGAAGCAGGGAACCCAAACATAAGGAATTGTCCTGCAACACCCACTCTGTTACCATGCAAATTATATAACTTAGAAATAGATCATAACAGTGAACCATACTGTACCCAGCTAAATTGTCCTAAAAGAATGAATGGTAGGCTGCTAACCAAAAAGACCTAATTCAGCTGAGGAACTGTTTTAATATCAAGAGGAAAAAAGAAAGAAGGGACTGAGGAAAGGAAGGAAACTAGAGAATCCCTTTGAAGAACACCCCATTAAACATTGATCCTGGAAATGGAAATTTAGGTTTAATATAATATTTTAAATTATTTTGAGCCAAACTTAATTCTTTCATGTCTTTTATGTTCCAGTACTTAACATCTTATATTACCTACTTTTCCACAAGGCAAAGAGTATTTTTCAATATTGTAATGTGAAATAAAATGTGATCACTTTAAGTTTGTTATAATTTTGTCTGGCAAGATGTAACGAATATTTAGTGGTAAAACTGGCAACTGAAGGACTTCAAAATCTGTACACAAGCAATTCTAAAACAAGTATGCTTGTTTCTATCTCTTACAACAATGTTACGAATATGCTTAACCACAGGAACTTCCAAAAGGGAGAAGCAGAATTTAAAAAAAAAACAACAAAAACACCTTAGTTTTCTTCTTTGAAAGGGTTCATAGGATTAGAATTAGGCATGATGTGGCTATTAACTGCATTTTAAATCCCTAAACCTACCCAAGAAGCCTGTTTGTCAGTATAAGCCTTTATGTGTATAATGGTCTGAAGTGATGACCTTTATATAGGCTTAGAGATAAGTGTAGCTCAAGGGAAAACTTTTCAAGACCTCCAGTTAACTGTTCCTCTGCCTATTTCTCCTATTGACATCTTCTTCAGCAGCGATCTCAGATTTACTTGCTGTGCTCCAACATGGAGATATTCAGGGAGCAAAAAGTGCTTTTCTAAACACTTACTCTATGCATTACCAGACAAAGTAAATATCCAAATATAGCAAGAATGAGTAGAGTTCTGTTTGTTTTTCTTAAATTAGTATAATTTGCATCACATTCAGTAGCTAAATTGTAGGATATTCTGGCTGACATGGAACAATCCAAATGCCTCCTACAGAAAAATATCTGAGGTGTCTGGGTTGATGGCAGATTGCATATGGGTTAGACATGTGCCCTTGTAACCAAAAAGGCCAATTTTTTCCTGGGGTGCACCAAGCACAGTATAGCTAGAGGGATGTGATTGTGCCACTGTACACTGCACTGTGGAGGCCCCACTTCAAAGTTTTATGTGCAGTTTTGGGCATCCCAAATGGAAATGGACTGAAACTGCATCAGCAGAAGTTCGTATTGAACATTAGGCAAAGGTTCTTCACTGAGTGGGTAACTGGTTACTGGAATAGGCTTCCCAGGGAAGTGGTCATGGCACCAAGTCTGACAGAGTACAAGGAGCATCTGGATGACACTTTTAGTCATGTGGTTTTAGGTAAGCCTGTGAGGAGTGAGGACTTGGACTCAATGATCCTTATGGGTCTCTTCCAACTAAAACAATCCAATGATTTTAAATAATTTCTGGAATAGTTAAATACTTTCTGGGGAAAGGAGAAAAATGGTAAATGTAAAACTAAGTCATTAAGCAGCTTTATCAACTGTATCTGAAGCTATTTTTTTAAGCTTTGGGATCTATGGAAATTACTAGAAGCCCAATAATTTAGAGGAGGGATTTTTCCAGTAGCATGTGGGCACTGCTCAGGGTATAGCTCAATAGCTAGGCTTTTGTGAAGCCTTTTTTTAACCATGTGAGATTCACATTTTTGTAGATTTTTCAAGATTATATTCAGAGCTGTTACTTGTAATAGAAAGCTTAGCTTTTAAGAAAATCCTTCACAGAGCAACAAACAGAAATTGTTCAGATCCCTCTGGGACCAAATTCCCTTTGGTCTGCTCCATAGTTACTATTTATGGTGGTCATGAGAATAATTCCCCTTATTGATGATGTTTTCTAAATATAATGTGCTTTATAAAGGATATCTTTCATCTGATGTTCTTAAGTATTATTTAACTGCCCTTTATATTTCAGTAGCTTATTAGTTCTATTTATAATTAATTACATATCAAATAATGCATAATTTATTATTAGCCCTTTTAATGCATTAAGATGTTCTTCAGATCATAGATCATAAATACCTGAAATAGACTTTCTTAGTGTTTTCTAAACAGGTCTTACAATAATGTGTGGTGATAGAATACAGCAGAAGGGGAAAACAAAGGCAAACACAAAAGCAAAGGAGAAAAGTGAGGATATAAAAGAAGCCTTTAGTATCTTACATGCAAAGTGTCTGAGAAAGGATTTTATTATTCACATTACATAGAAGTTTCTCAAATATTCAGGATAGGAAACAATATAGACTTTAAAAATTATGAAAATAAAAATTCAGATTTACTGTTGTTGGACTTCAGCTGCTTTGTGTGGTTCTAGCAACACAAAGCAGTCATAAACTCAGCTTTAGTAGGCATTTCAACTAGGTTTATAGCTGATCTTCAGAATGTTCACAATTTTCATTTTAGCTGCAAAAATTCTTGAGCAACTAATTTTGACATGGCACTCATCAATAAGTATTCATATGAATCAGCAGCTACAATGCAGTATGAGTTTGCACATACCTATTTCTCCTAGTTAATGGGTAAATAACTGCAGTAACCCAGCTACCATAGTACAAACTGTGGTGAATGTGATTTTTAGTGGTGAGCATAATGGAGCTGGTATAGCATCTCAAATAATTCTGTTTCTGCTTTTTCTTTTCTGTGGCAAATGAAATGAGATTTGTAACTGAGTATTTACTTGACAAGCTGCACTTGTCAGGTAACATCTGTGCTATTTTTGGTTTTGATTTTTTTTTATGTTTTAATACTGATTAAATGAATACTTTAATATGAGCTGTGACTTTAGTTGTGTTTTAAATATCTTCTTTTACTGGAAGACAAACCAAACCGAAATGAACTAAAAACTTAAATTTGCGTGAGTTGATTCTACTGTCAAGAATGATGCCAGATGACAAGCTGATGAAAGAGCTAAATAATATGCATTTTCCTGCTTTTATGCCTACCATGACAGAGAAATACTGTTTTTAATCCTCAACAAAAAAAAATATATATATATATATTGAAACAATGGTATTCTGTTTACTGCCAAATAAAAAAAAAAAAAGACTAAAGCAATATAAAAGTCTTCTAATTCCAAATTAACAAAGTGTGGGAGTCTTAAATCTGACATACTGTTTTAACTCCACCATTAGTTCATTTTTCTCCATTTGTAGCATGGGCTAAATGAAACATCCAGGCCAGCTGTGAATTTCATTGGTCTTTTCTGTTCAGGGACTGAACAATCTTAATTTTATTTAACCTTATTTTTTATTGGATTGACCACAGCCACAATGGAGTATTGCACTTACCATTTTACAGAAATATTGAAAGACGAGAGTTACTTAACTTGCACCCAATCTACTAATCCAGTCAATAATTCAGACTGGCCAATAGGCAAAGCAATTGCCTGTAGCTATTGCAGTCATGATTGAACGGGACAAGCAAGATCCTTACTTCAAATAACTTCTCTCACTATTTCTAGCAGGCCTGTTGCATATGGAATGCATTTTGAAAATTTAATAAACCATCATCCTTCATGTGACACTTCTGAATTATGGACTCAGATACTTGAGGCTTGAAAAGAGAAAAGGTGGAGTTTGCAAGCAAAATAGGGTCAATGTAGACAATACACTTATTCATTCAGCTATACATAAAGTGTTTGCAGCAGATTGCCTCTTCGTTCTGAAGCAAGTGCAACTTTTGAGCCTACCAAAACCTGTATGTTCACTCTGATCATTCAAACATGTAAACAAAACACCTAAAAGCTCAATAGAAAAGCAACAACAACATATAACATCAAAACTTGGGATACTTACAAATAAGGAATAAGAGCCATTCCACTTTGACTGATACCAAAGATTTTTTCCAAGGATCTTCTAGGTTAATTGTTACTGATTTGCGTAGCTGTGGTGGAAGACATCCAAATCTGGGTGTCCACATGTAATACAAAGGTTCTACTGGAGACAACACAGATGCAGCTGATGAGTCACAAGCTTTCTGTCAGGATGAACTAAACCACTTAAAGACTGTCATGTGAATCAAACAAGGTTGCTAACCTTTCAGATGTTTTCCTGTCTTCTCAGACCTCATGCCAAAATTAAGCAGCTAAATTGCACACTCACACTCCTAAAACTGTCCTGGGTTCACCTACTAAGCTACTAAGAAGCAGTAGCTACTAAGAAGAAAAATAACTGTTACAGCTGAACCCAGGGCAGTATAGTTTTTTAGTAAATGTGCATGTATTTTCTCTCCCACCCTAAAAGGAGTCAGTCTCTATTTGTAAGTAGAGAAAAACAATATTTACCTTTTTATGTTAGCTCACTCAAAGGTAAACAGTTTCTTCTTTTTCTAAAAACATACATAAGAGAAAGTAAAACCTTTCACTTATGAGAAAGACCCTTATTTGTCAGGTTCTTCTTTGTCAAACTTGGTTGTTAAGCACTAACAGTGTGGAGCATTAATCAGAAACCTAGTGGAAAAATTACATAATACAGTGTAGGAAAATGTGGCAGTACTTTGGTTTTAAGATTAGTTTTTCTATTAATTTAGATTATGGAAAAATAAGAAGGGATATGAAAAAAAATGCTTATTTTAAATTCAAACATAGAAGGAATAAAAATATTTTCTTGCTTTTAGAAGAAAGATAAAAATTATGAAGCTGCAGACCACCACAGTTTTAGAAGTAAAAAACATGTTTCTCACAGAATGAGATCTCCAATAAAAATGAAACAAAGTTTTCAAATTAATTCTAAGTTTAGCCTAATAATTTCAACTATTATCACTTGATTCCTGAATATAATAATTTGTCCTTGCCTTCATTGTAAAAATGTGAATCCTGGGAAAAAGTAACAGCTGAATGCTTCTGGGATATTAACAACATTTGCGCAGAATTCATTCTATATGCTATGAGCTCAGGCTGTGATGCTCTGCTGTAAGTTTAGTATCCACAAGACAACGTTGTTCATTTTTATTACAGCTAATAATCAGGAAAAAAAAAATTCTATCGTTGCTGAGGTTTTGGATCATTTCAGGGTTTTATTTTTTTTGGATTTTGTTTATTTTTATACATACACAGAATCATAGAGTGGTTTGGGTTGGAAAGGACCTTAAAACAATCTAGTTCCAACTACCCACCATGGCAGGGGTACCTCACACCAGACCATGTCACACAGAGTTTTGTCAGTCTGACCTTGAGCACTGCCAGGGGTAGAGCATTTACCACTTCTTTGGCCAACCCATTTCAGTGCCTCACCATCCTCACACTAAAGAACTTCTTCCTTATATCTAACCAGTACTTACCCTGTTTAAGCTTAAACCCATTTATCTCTTGTCCTATTGCTACATTCCCTAACGAAGAGTCCCTCTCCAGCATCCCTGTAGGCCCCCTTCAAATACTGGAAGGCTGCTATGAGGTCTCTACGCAGCCTTCTCTTCTCCAGGCTAAACTGTTTCAACTTTCTCAGCCTCTCTTCATATGGAGATTCTCCAGGCACCTGATCATCCTCGTGCCCCTCCTCTGGACTTGTTCCAAGAGCTCCATGTCCTTTTTATGTTGAGGACACCAGAACTGCACACAATACTCCAAGTGAGGTCTCACAAGAGCAGAGTAGAGGGGCAGGATCACCTCCTTCAACCTGCTGGTCCTGCTCCTTTTGATGCAGCCCAGTAAACAGTTGCTTTCTGGGCTGCTTGTGTGTTCCCTTCCTCCTCCAGTATGTTCATTAGTTTTGTTCTGTAGTGAAACAAACAAACAAAAAAGTTTAATACTGTTTAAGTAAAATGCACTATGAGGCAACAGTCACAAATAACAAATGTAATGAAAGTCTAAGCTGCATTGCAGGTATATTACTCACTTTTCCCTTGTAACAGCTAGTAAATTCCTGGATCTGTCTGGTTTGTGATTGGCACAGATTCTTGTTATCAAATGTACCTTCAGTTCATCTGGCATTCTCAAAGACATTTTATGAAGTATTGTTGTCCAGTTTTGGTGTCAGGGACATATCAAGACCTAAAGAAATGTTGTGAGATAAAAAGGAAAAAAACCCTCATAGGTTCATTAGTTGGTTAAGACTAATGCATGGCTATTAAAAATGTGTGTAAGCAACTCAATAGTATAAACACTGAGAAATGAAAAGGCTCTCTCTAAGTGGATACCAGCCATGTTTAGAAAGACTAATTCTAATAGTAAAAATTACACTTTTTTGTCAATTTAGATCAAACCCTTTAAAAACATTCAATATGTAAGTATTGTGTTGTTGACCTTGCTCTGATAACTGTCTAAGCAGTTATATTCTTTAATATACTCTTACCTTTGCCTAGTGGCAATAACAATAATTGTATTCACTAAGTATCTACTATTTATGTTTTGTTTCAGTTTATTTCTTCTTGTACTAGTTGACTGACATTGAGAAAAGATTTAAAATAAGCAAGATACAGGCTAAATACAAGAAATAAAAAGAAGCTGACCACAATTGTATAGATCTATGTATTGGAAGCTACAATAATATACCACATTTTAAAGGTAAGTAAACGTAACAGTCTGACTCTCAAGGGTGCTTCTGATCTATTAAATTTATAGCAGACAACAGAGCTTAAAGATTCTCAACACCTTTTGAAATTGCTTTGCTTTTACTTGGGTGCCCAGATGAAGATTAAGGAATACAACTTTAGGCATCCCACTGCGACAATTTTCACTTCTGTCCTTTTTGCTCTCTCTTGTTATGCCTAATGCTAGCAAAAACCTGGTGGAAATATAACAATTTAATAAAGATAAAGTACAGAAGAAAGAAATTGCTCAGAATTCCAGCTGGGTTTTCCACTTTGCTGGTAATTATCATAAGTGCCACCCCACGACTAGAAATGAGAAGAGAAACTGCTGTTATTGCCACTTCCCTGCTCTCTATGTTGCTTTTTTTATCCACAGTAGCCCTCTAAACAAGTTATCCAAAACCAACAAGCTGTGAGTTTCAGCTACCATGCACTCATTTCAAAAGCACTTTTGAATGTGACAGTACCCACGCTCTGCTTTTCTTCTCAGCTATTAACTTCTCTGCCACCACAAAACATGCCAAAAGAAAGATGGCATTTTACAGAAATGGGGAAACCAAAATAAAATGACAAAGGAAACAATGAAGTATTGTTGCAAATGTGTTTGGGGCTCTGGCTAATTGAGCATTACATGTGTTCCTGTTAATACATTATAGTTTTTTATTGTACTATGTGACAGAAGTTTATACAGGGGGCACCATCATCATATGCCAACTCGTTGGCAATAATGAGCTGGAGGGATGGAGAGGGACAAATAGTGGATGAATTGACTGGTGAACTCTGGCAATATGAAGTATCTTCCCACATCTCCACTCTGGAGAAACTGCAACTTGAAGAGGACAGATCCTGCTCCCCACCTGTATGGAGCAGTGTCTTATCTATTAGGAATAAGTGTTCCTCCACTCAGGAGTCAAGATAGAGTAAGTACACCCCATGGGTTACCTTGTGGTTTCATCTGTGTGACCACAGAGACAACATGAGGAAGAGGAATAGATAAATCTACCTCAACTCTAGAAGCATGCGTATGTGAGTTGCAAGGAAAAACAATCATAAATGGGAGTTCTTCCAGGAAAATTGGTGCTCCAGTCTCCTCTCCAGTGGGAAATTCCCTGGACAGTAGGGCTGGTCTTACTCCTGATCTTGATGACTGAATTGTATTTGCAAGAATTGAGTAGTAAATACTATGATCAGGACTATAGGGGCCTTGCCTCCAGCCAAGGATAACAGCATTTACTGGACTGTGTGGATTAGATGGCTTGGTACATCAGAACCACAGGACTATAAAGATCTAGTAAACACTGGTGCACAGTGTATTCTGATGCCATCAAATCTACAAGTAGCAGAACAAATTTGTTTTTCTGGAGTGACAGGAGAATCCCAACAGCTGCCTGCATTGAAGGCTGAAATCAGCCTAACTGAGAAGGAGTGGTGAAAGCACACCACTATGGCTGGCTCAGAGGCTCCATGCATCCTTGGCATAGACTGTCTCAGGAGAGTGTACTTCAAAGACACAAAAGTATATGATGGGCTTTCGGTATAGCTATAGACAGAGGAAATTAAGCAGCTGTCCACCTTGCCTGGTCTCTCAGAGGATCATTCTGTTGTGGGGCTGCTGAAGGCTGAAGAACAACAAGTGCCAATCACTACCACAACAGTGCACCAGCGACAATATCACACCAACCAAGACTCCCTGATTCCCATCCATAAGCTGATCCATGGACTGGAGAGCCAAGGAGTGATCAGCAGGACCCGTTCACTCTTTAATAGCCCCATATGGTCAGTGCGAAAGTCTAACAGAGAGTGAAGACTAACAGTAGACTATCATGGCCTGAATGAAGTCACACCACCATTGAGTGCTGCCATACTGGACACACTAGAACTTCAGTGTGAACTGGAGTCAAAGGCAGCCAAGTGGTATGCCTCAACTGATATTGCCAATGCATTTTTCCCAATTCCTTTGGCAGCAGAGTGCAGACCACAGTTCACTTTTACTTGGGGGGGTGTCCAGTATACTTGGAACCAACTGCCCCAGGGGTGGAAACACAGCCCTAGCATCTTCCATGGACTGATCCAGACTGCATTGGAACAGGGGCAAACTCCAGAGCACCTGCAATTTGTTGATGACATCATCGTGTGGGGTGACGCAGCAGACATTTTTTGAGAAAGGGAAGAAAGTAATCCACATGCTTCTGAAAGGCAGTTTTGACATAAAACAATGTAAGCTGCTGTGTGGAGTCTCACATGACAAGCTGCAGAAACTGTTGAAGGAGAAGGTGAATAAAGTCAGCTTGCAACTGACCTTGAAACTAGTTTTAGTTTTTACAAAACAAGTTAGTAGTGATTTTTGCATAATACAAATGAAAACAAATTCGTGTCTCAAAAGGTAATTCAAGAAGGACATAAAGGAAAATGAAGAATGTTCAATGACAGACCATATGATCATCTATTTAATTGCAGTGTCATTACTTATAAAGAAATTTGACAGTGTTCTAAAGTTACTTGTACATCTTATAGACAAACAGCTATATAAATGCAAGTATCTTCTGGAATTCAGTACTAAAAATTACATATGTTGTTCTATAAATGAAAACCACCAATTTATTTTTAAGTGGATTAATCTATTCAGGTAGACCAGGAGAAAATTATACTATAAATAATTTATTAATAAATTTATAAGTGAATTATAAGCATAAGGCCTTTTAGGGTTCTTTTACACACTTCACTACTGAAGTAAGTGAGGGCAATAAAAGCATGAGAAATAGTGTTTTCTAGTAAATATTAAGGTGTGATATTTTTTACAGGCAAAACATTATTTTTTGGGGGGTGAAATAACATAATGGATGACTGAAAGAAATGCAGTTCTGCAAACATAACAAATCTGCATCTTAGAAAAACATTTGGTAGAGAGTCTTGTGAAATACTAGTCTGAAAAATCAAATTTTCTTGGATATGAACCATAAGATAAAGCATGAAAAGTTGCTCAATAACCATAAAGAACAGTTAATGATGAATGGCAGCTTATCAGATCGGGAGAGATGTCTAGGGACATACTAGTATGGAAGGTTTGAGCCTCCTTCTTTATCTGACATCTTCATTAATAATTTAGAAGGAAGTTCAAATATCACATTAATGAAACTCAAAGATGATGTTAAATTGAGATGTGATGCAAACACAGAGAATGACAAAGAATAAAACAGTGGAACACCAGCTATAAATCTACATAGCCACTTCCACTGGCTTCACCAGCTGAAAGTGTTTTGTACTCTTCTTTACTCAAATACGAGATTCTTAAAATTTGTTTCCAATACCCTCCCTGCTTCCAAATTGGTCCTAAAAATCTTTTTATTGTCAGAGAATAATGTATCCATAATAATCACTAAGAAATACAAAATGATTCTTTGTGTAACCGGAAATAAATATAAGAGAAAAAACGTAGATATCTGTACATGAATTTATACAGAGAGAATAAAGAACATTTTAACAGATCACTTGTTATACACTTAAATATATTTAAATATAAAATACAACTAAGAAATCATTAATGTTGTAATAATACATTTTGCATGAAATATATTCTTCGTAGTAGTAGTATAGAAATGTTGGAATTATAGGGAAGAAAAACCCCAAGTTCCCTCCTGTTCTTTGAGTATAGGAATATCAGAAGAAACTTGTATCTGTTTACTTATGACTTTGACAGTTCATGGGTTACTGCATGATACTCCAGTTCTTCATATTTGATGTCTTCATTTTGGTTGGATTTTTATCTCCTAGTGACATACAGTTGCATATTTCTTGTCTGTCTAGAATTGCCTTTGAACCTGTCGAACTACTGCCCTCAGTCAGGTTCACTGGGGAAGCAAAATTACCTTTCCTTTTTTGCCTCTTCCTTCCTTTCCCATGAGGATCATATTGCAGGGTCAGGAGTTGTGATCTTACATACAAACTCAGTGCTGCTGCTGAAATGAAGTGCTGTTCTTAAGTAACAGAACACAAGCACTAAACATTACACAAAGAATACTAAATTCCAGCATAATTATTTTCATTTGTGAAGGGTTAGACTCATTGGTTTTCTCTAAATGTAGATTTTGGTTTTGCCAAGTTTGTTAAGTATGTTTAACATATTTTCATTCTTTACTCAAGTAAAATGTGCTACATACTTTTTACCTTTGCCCCCTCTTGAAAAATTTCAGCCTGTACAGAATTAGAGTTATTCCAGTGCATTAAATCCTTTCAAATGTGAATATGTGGGGGCTTGGGGTTGGTTGGTTGTTTTGTGTTTTGGTTGGGATTTTTTTGTTTTGGTTCTTTTTTTTTGTTTTGTTGGGTTTTTTTTGTTGGTTTGTCTGGGGTTTTCTTTAGAATAAAAAAGAACACTATGTTTATCTAACAAGTCTTAGTTATATTCTTTCATTGATTGTCTTTTATTTAAATGCTGTGAACCTCACGAATTCTGAAGTGGGAAAAATGCTTAAAATGGAAGAAAGATGTCAAGGATTTTGGAAAGGAAATTGCATAGTCAGTAACAGAATTTTTCTTTTGGGATACTGCATGGAGGTAAAACCACCACTGTTAGGAACTGATGGATATATTTAGGGAGGAATAGGCTTTCATACAAGGATTCTGGTAGATAATCTTGGACAGCTGATAATAGCTATTATATAATATTGAAGATCTTGTAACTCTATGCACACTCCACAGGAACAGTGTTATTTCATATCTAACCAATAACAGGCATCTTTATTAGGACAGCTCTTTATACACTTATAAACAGGATTTCTATCAAGTATCCCTCTTGAAAATGTATGAAGAAGTAAGAAGCACTATAAAATGATGTGACTACATCAGGAGATAATAAAAAAGGTTTTAAAAGTTCATCTTTTTTTATTATCAGACAATTATGATTGTGGAGGATTAGTCAGATATGCCCAGTTATACAATTTGCAAATGTTCTCTTGCAGAAACAGACATAGCATACATGTTAATAAGATATACTGCATATATAGCTTGTAGTTTACATGCCTTGGTTACAAATAGAATGTCATGTCTTAGGGGAGAACATGATGGCATTGATGTTGCTAACAACAAAATGCAAGAACAGAATGAATGAGCCTTTATTGGCTTGTAATTTCATTTTCTCAGTGCTTTCTAAAAACTGAATGTTGTTTGCTACTTTATTAGAAGACACTCTGTTGTCTCAATGCCAGCAAGTATCAGCTGAAATTAGGGACAGAGAAATTCCTATTGATTATTACATTACTGTGGTACAAAACCATTTTACATCTCAATTGTTAGAACACTGAAGAGGCTCAGGTAGCTCCTTCATTACCAAGAGTTAAAAAATGTAAAATGAAACCTTAGGTTTTGAACTACACGACGGATTTTAAGTTGGATTTGTCATTACAGTGACTGACAAGTATAATTGTCATGCAAATCATGCTTTAACATGGATAAAGTACATTTTAAACTTGACTATGTTTTTCTTAAGAAATAAAAGGAAATTTGACAGTTGATACTACAAAGATGCAGTTTTAGTGTTGCAAATATATTTATTTTTCTACATAGCCTAGATTCATAAAATAGCTACAACAAAAATGAAAGTTACTGAGAACTTTTTCCAGTTAATGTCATTGAATATTTCAGAACACTGTTGTAACTAAATACACTCCTGATAACAGAAACTGTGCTTGCTATTTCTACATATCTGTAGGTCGTATGTTCAAGTTTATTTGATCTTGGCTTTACATTTTGGAGTAATATCCTTATACAAATCGCTATCATGGGAGACATGACAAGACTGCAGCAATCTCTTTATTTTTTTTATGTTTTTACTGTTTCTGCAACATTTTATACTCAAGCATATTAAAAAACCCTCCACTAAAATAAAATAATACTTTAAAAATAAGGACTACTATAATAAGATTTACCCTAAATTGGTGTCATCAGCTGTATGTGTTCTGATAAATTCGGTTGCACATAGTAAATGACTAACTTAGACAAAGCATATAATATGGGAATGGCTACAGTAATTTTGACCAAAGATTCATTTATCTTAAACTTATTTATCTGACCATGAGCATTTATAGGTATCCAAAGAAGGGTGTTTTCCCAGAATATGCCTGCAGTTTTGGGCAGCTTTTCTTTTTGCTGTCATTTCTTAAATCAAACCCGGTGTCTTTGTATTTGAGACATGAAAAATTTCCCCACCAATATATTCTGAGATTAGTAGCTTCATAAATTATAAACATGCACCTCCTTGTCTTTGCTTTTGTACCTGTTCTTTTGAATATTTTTCTTATGTTTTTAATTTTTTTTTTTCATATGTATAATGGAATGTAAAGCTAAGAATGTGAAGTGAAATTCGTGACCCACAGAAAGAAGGGGAACAGGTGGAATATCTGTGCTGGTTATCTAGTATGTTATGTTGGTGTTTCCTGGGTTGTACATTGACAACATAGGGAAACTGCAGTTGTCTGATCTCTCTGGTGAGGGATTGATGCACTTTAATGGTATGAAATTAATACAGATAAAATTAATGTGAAAAAAATAAGAGAATGATCACATTCTATCTGTGACAATTTCAGAAAGTTTACTTTGGTCTTGATGCTATCATATGTGAAAAAGGCTCATGTAAACCTGTATCAAAGGAATGAAAGACTGACAGATTCCCCTAATCAACCTTACTCCAAGCTTAATTTGTTATGATGTTTTAACCATGAAAACATGGACTTTGTTTTTAATTTTTCTCTATGATTGAAAAAGTCACTGAAGTGTGTGCTCAGTTTTTAACATTAAATGGCTCACTTAACAACCAGCAGCATTTAGGGATTTTTCTGGATTAAGGCTCTAGCCACTAATGTAGTCCTAACTTTTTTGCTTTGATGTTTCTTAGACACAGATGATTTTCTAACCCCTAGGACCCTTCCATTCTCCACTGCACTGTAAGCTGAGAGTTCAAGCCTATTTGAAGGTATATTTGTTACTACTTAGCCTGGCAGTATCATTCTGACATACTGTTGAAATTCTGGAAGTGAATAACAATCCTGAACAGCTATTGAAAAAGTGGAAGCTGTTTTGTTTGTTTGTTTGTGGTAATTTTTTTTAAAAAAGCTAGATCTCTTCTAAAAAGATCACTCTCTCCCTGCAATGAAGTCCCTTTATTTTAACTACTCTTTCCTGGTGGAAAAAATATTACTGCAAAAGCTGCTTCTCACACAAACACTCACTTTAATTTTATTGATTTCTTTTCAACAAATTGCTAGGCAGTCATTTTTGATAAAACCCTTAATGGATTAAGAAATATCATGTGGCCAGTGAAGCCAGTGGACTTTGGACAGAATGATGAAGGTCACTCAGAGTTGCTTGTGAAATTATTATAACAGTAGCATCGACTTTATTTATAATGCATATCTTTTTTTACATAAAGCAACACAACAAAATACTCTAAAATATCATGGACATATTTCACCTTTAGAAACAGAAAGCTACCCCTGATTTTCATAAAGATATTGCTGTGTCTCATGGCAATATTTGTACCTATGAAGATTTTAACAGGTGAGTTATTTTCTTCAAACAAAGGCTTAATGTTTTCTATTTCATAATCAGGAAATTGTTAATAAAGAAAATTCTTTACAAACAGGTATTAATCTCAACAGGTATATCACATTTAATACAATTTCTAAATGTACACTAAATTAATAATATAGTATTTCCATCAAAACTGGGGAAGGCTGGGAGAACTATCAATGTAAGAGGTCATTGCAATTCACTGCATGAAGAGAGAAACTGAAGACTGGAAATACGTGATCATTAGGTCCTTGATCAGTAAGGAGCAGAGTTTTCTATTCGCTTCTTGCAGTTCTCTGATGAGCAGCCAGGAAAAAACAATACTGTGAGAAGGCATTTGACACAAAAGCATATGACCTGTGTAGGATCTGTGATTTGATCTTCAGGTCTAGAGCTAAATTCTAGAGTGGAATTTCTTTAGTAGATTAATATTTTTAACAACCATAGAAGTTTCCCTTCAATTTATTAAAGACTAGAAAACCTGAAACCTAAGAATCATTTGGCATTATAAAGCCAATAAATGCACACCAACTGCGTCTTCAGAATAATGTTTTCTTAGTAACAGGAACTAGTCTTAATTTCTCTAAAATTTAGAGGATTCAGGTACACACAGTCATGTAATTCAAAATGCATATTATAGTTGAAGTGAGATCGAAACCTCCTTCAGTGCAATCACAAGCTCCTTTAGGTGTCTGTATTCCTTATTTAAAGAGTGGAGATGGTTAAATCATTAAGTGGTTCAAGTGAAATATATACAACATCAGGCACAATAGCTAAGCCACAATACACCTTTACAAGGTATACATCATAGCATTATACAGTAAATTCTGTCTTTCTCCAAGGAGTTGAAGAGGATTTTCTTCACTCAGTATTCAGCATCTCCCTTCAGAAGTCTGACTCAGCAGTTACTAAAGAAAAGGCACCATATCCTTTTACACCGTTTCCTTTTTTCTTCAATAATATTTGAAGGACTTTTGGAGGAAAATAAAGGACTAGGTTTCTCCAAGATGGGCATCCTACTAATTTAGCAAAGTAATGCTCACCACCTGCTCACTCCCCTTCCATCCCTGAGTATGTAGAACTGAATTCTGCATAGCCACACAGAAGAAAAAAAAAAAAAAAAAAGATAAAAGCATAATTTCAAAAAAGAAGTAATAATTCTTCCTATCTGTGCTGAATCCTACCTAAATGGTAATCTGCTGACTGAAATCCTCTTTCCAGATAATTGAAAAAGGAGCCCTGAATTTCCCTCAGTGGAGGTAGAGTAGCATATTCAGGTTTGGATAACAGTACCTTTCTACTCATCTTTTATATTACAAATGAACTCTTTTTGAGATGCTTAGTCCTCATGGCATCCCTCAGAACTTGTCAGACCTACATCTGCAATCTCAGGGCAAAAGAGTGCTTCCACTCCCATCAGTACCATATTCTAAGGGATGTGGGCAGAAGTTAAACAGCTAAACCCCTTCAAGGAAAAAAATATCTGCATATGTTCACAGTTTTGGACCACAGATGTAATTGGCAGATAAACTGCATAAGCTGAATAAGGTTTCTTCTCTCTCTCATGCCAAAAGTCTCTTTCAGTTGTGTTCCAGACGCTTATGTAGTCTTCTGGATCTGAATTTCATTTATTATGCCAGACTGGTTTCTGCAGCAATAAAAAATGATGAATTTACTGTTTAACTAGTTTGTAGAACTTTACTGTATCATTCATATAATCATAGATTCTTTATTTGAAATTTTATTTCATTTTTTGCGTAAGAAAACATCTTTTAGCATATCACATACCACCAACAAAACAATGTCTCTTATGAGAAAAGATATTTTGTGCATAAAAAGACTGTAAAATATTACTTTTCAAAGCTGTCGAACTTTTCAGGGGTTAGCCAACACCTTTATTGCAGCTTGACAACAAGCAAGGGAGAGTTCCTTTACATGTATATGAGAACAAAGGCCAGCAGCACATTGCTGCTCTTAACTAATCAGACTTTGCTCATCCTTCTCAGGGAGCTACACCTGAGCAATTGTGGAAAGAATGCAAGGAGAATTGTGGTTACAAATAACTAAATATAGTTTTATCTAAGCCAATTCAACCAAGGGAACAAGATGAATGAAAAATGTGATCCTTTATCTTGGGATATGGGATCACACCATCACTCATATGTGTTTTAGTTCATATGACAGTCAAATGTCACTCGTATGTTACTCATATATCTTCTCTGTCATTCAGAAGAAATCTATGTGTATTGTGCTTATACCTAGAAGGACCATGATAGACATTGTTATTCTAGAGTAGATGATAATCATTACTTTCAAAACTCTGCTACTAGAAATGGTTGTTCATCAGCCTTTGAAAGTATTACCTTGAATCATGTCCACCTGCAGGAATAAAACTGTAGCTATGCTAAGTTTTCAATATTTGAATAAAACACAGAGTAACAGAAAAAAAATAAAAAGTGATATTCCGTAAAAATAAAATGAAGATTTCAATGTGGTTTTGGTTTGTTTCTTTTTTTTTTTTCTTTTTCTGTAGAATGTGGTTTGAATAAAGAACTTTAAAATGAAAGAAGGCAGATTAGATTAGATATTAGGAAAATATTCATCACTGTGAGGGTGGTGAGACACTGGAACAGGTTGCCCAGAGAAGATGTGGCTGCCCCATCCCTGGAAGTATTCAAGGACAGGTTGGATGGGGTTTTGAGCAACTTGGTCTAGTAGAAGGTGTCCTGCCCATGGCAGGGGGGTTGGAACTACATGTTCTTTAAAGTCCTTTCCAACTCTAACCATTCCACGATTCTATGAAAATAACTACTACTCTTGTCAAGATTAATTTAATTTAATAGAAAGATTATTAAACTTTCATGGAGATTGGATCCAAACTGCCATATTTACTTGCTCGTTCCTACTTAATTCAGTTCCATAGTACAAAGAAATCTTCTGATTTTTTGTACTTCCTTTTCCTTCCCTTCCTTTTCCTTCCCTTCCTTTTCCTCCCCTCCCCTTTCCCTCCCTTCCCTTCCCTTTCCTTCACAGAATCACAGAACCCAAGGGTTGGAAGGGACCTCGAAAGATCATCTAGTCCAACCCCCCCTGCAAGAGCAGGGTAACCTAGAGGACATCACACAGGAACTTGGCCAGGCCGGCCTTGAATATCTCCAATGTAGGAGACTCCACAACCCCCTTGGGCAACCTGTTCCAGTGCTCTGTCACTCTTACAGTAAAGAAGTTTTTCCTGATGTTCACATGGAGTCTCCTATGCTCCAGTTTACACCCATTGTCCCTTGTCCTACCACTGGATATCACTGAAAAAAGCCTAGCTCCATCATCCTGACACCCACCCTTTACATATTTGTAAACACTGATGAGGTCATCCCTCAGTCTCCTCTTCTGCAAGCTAAAGAGACCCAGCTCCCTCAGCCTCTCCTCATAAGGGAGGTGTTCCACTCCCTTAATCATCTTTGTGGCTCTGCACTGGACTCTTTCAAGCAATTCCCTGTCCTTCTTGAACTGGGGGGGCCAGAATTGGATGCAATATTCCAGATGCAGCCTCACCAAGGCAGAGTAGAGGGGGAGGAGAACCTCTCTTGCCCTACTAACCACACCCTTTCTAATGCACCCTAGGATGCCATTTGCCTTCTTGGCCACAAGGGCACATTGCTGGCTCATGGTAATCCTCCTGTCCACCAGGACCCCCAGGTCCCTTTCCCCTTCACTACTTTCCCGCAGGTCAACCCCCAACCTGTACTGGTACATGGGGTTGTTCTTCCCCAGATGCAAGACTCTACACTAGCTCTTGTTGAATTTCATAAAATTTCTCCCCACCCAACCCTCCAGCCTGTCCAGGTCTCGCTGAATGGCAACACAGCCTTCTGGTGTGTCAGCCACTCCTCCCAGTTTAGTGTCATCAGCGAACTTGCTGAGGGTACACTCAGTTCCCTCATCCAGGTCGTTGATGAAGATATTAAACAGCACTGGTCCCAGCACCGACCCCTGAGGGACTCCACTAGTCACAGACCTCCAGCTAGATTCTGTGTCATTGACCACAACTCTCTGCCTTCTTCCTTTCAACCAGTTTTTGATCTACCTCACTACCTGATCATCAAGCCCACACTTCCTTAACTTATCTATAAGGATGCTGTGGGAGACAGTATCAAATGCCTTACTGAAATCAAGAAAAACCACATCTACCGCTCTACCATCATCCCTCCATCTAATTACTTCCTCATAGAAGGCTATAAGGTTGGTCAAACATGACTTCCCCCTCACAAAACCATTTTGGCCGTTCTTAATGACTCCCTCATCCTTGATATGCCTAGAGATGGCATCAAGAATAAGTTGTCCCATCACCTTTGCAGGGATGGAGGTAAGGCTGACTGGTCTATAATTACCTGGGTCCTCCTTCTTGCCCTTCTTATAGACTGGCGCGACATTTGCCATCCTCCGATCCTCAGGCACCTCTCCCATTTCCCACGACTTTCCAAAGATGATGGAGAGTGGCCTAGCAATGACCTCTGCCAGCTCCCTCAGCACCCGTGGGTGTATTCCATTCAGACCCATCCATTTATAGACGTCCAGGTTGCATAGCTGATCCCTAACCCAATCCTCATCTACCAAAGCAAACTCCTCCTTTGTCCTGACTCCTTCTGGGGCTATAGGAATCTGAGACCCTCAGGGAGAGTCTGCAGGAGTAAAGACAGAAGAAAAGAAGGCATTCAGCACCTCTGTCTTCTTTATATCCTCTGTCTCCAGGGCACCCACCTCGTTCAGCAGTGGGCCTATATTGCCTTTTGTGTTAGTTTTATTCGCTATGTATTTGAAGAAGCCCTTTCTATTGTCCTTAACCCGACTAGCAAGATTAAGTTCCAAGGTGGCTTTAGCTGTCCTAATTACCTACTGATACACCTTGAAAAAGATTCAGATAAGCTCCAGAAGTGTACTGCCTGCTGTTGGAACACAGCTGCATATCCTAGACACCTGTTAAGGTCCAGAAGTAAAGAGAAACTTGCTTCTAAAAGAAAATGCAGGCAGGCAGCAGAATTGAATTGCACCACTGTGTTTTCATTGACAACACAATAGTGGGGAGAGAGATGATGAAACAGAAACAAAAGAAACAACAACAAGGAAACAAAATTGAGAAAAAAACAAAACAAAGCAACACAAAATCAAACAACACCATCCATCCCCCCCCCAAAAGAAAAAAAAGAAAAAAAACCAAAACAAACAAACCCCTTAAATAAACATAATAAATATCCAATGCTCTGAACTTTTATAAAAAAATATATAAAATTTTGCCATGATTCATTTACAAAGTCATGAGATCTACTACAAATCCTTACAATTTTTGAGAATCAATGGAGACTAACTTCAATTAAAAAAAAAAACAAAACAAAACAAAAAAAAAAAAAAACAAAAAACAAAACCAGAAACACCAAATCCAAGACAAAACCTCAGCAACAGAATAATGTTTTTTTATACTCACCCCTCCTGGAAAAGGACAAGATATCCACTTAATGCTGATAGGTGATATTTTGTTTCCTTGTTTTAAACAGATACTTGGGATCATTTTGCCCATGCAAAATAATTTAAGAAGACTCTAGATAAGCCCTTCTTTTCTCATATGTATTTTTAATTTAGGTTGGTATCAAGACTTCACAAAAAACGTAAAATTTACTTGGCCTTTTAGAGACTATATCAGTCAAATAAATTCCTTTCTTGTCCTTGTCCATGCCCAGTCTAGTTTTGAACAGTATTACAATATACAAACACCAGCTACAAATCACAATGTTCTTTTTTCAAATATGTATAAGATCATCTTTTTGTTTGTTTCTGGTCCAGTCAATAGAACAAAATTACTCTTTTCATCTGGAAAACTGTTTATAGCTAAATGTGGAAAATGCTTATAAAAGACAACCAACTTTATAATTTGAATATGGTTTCACTATACAAATAGAAAATGATAAATTTTCATTGTAAAAAGTGCTCACATCAATCAACTAGCTGATGTTGAGCATCATTTTAGACACAGACCAATTTGATCTCCTGATCCAATAATTCTGTCTGGGTTTTTAAAATCCTAGTTTTAAGCTCTTCAGTGACCACAGTATAGCCACCCTCATCACAGATGTATAGCTGGAAAGGAGCCAACAGAGTTTTCTTCTCCCAGGGACTTTCTTTCCTTTTTGTAAAGACAAATAGCAAAGTGCTTCAGTTTACCCTTGACAAAAACAAAAAATTGTTTCTATATTGTCCCTTAATTTTTACTCAGAAACTGCATGAACACAACCCTGACTTCACCACTGTGAACTGGGGAAAGGGGTGTCATGTTCTTTAATCACTTCCAGCTCAAGTTGCTGGACAGAGATCTGCTTTGTCTTTACATTCAGGCAATACTGACTACTCTAACAGAACTTACGCATCTGCTGCAGTATCCTTTCTTCAGTGCCTTCTCTTTGATATGAAGCACTATCAGTTAAAAGTGTAATACCCAATAACACAGCACCAAAACCCAGTGAGCTGAAAATATTGCTAAATGTATTCAAGTTCCAACAGATTCATTGCCTTCATTCTGACATCAGTTTTGCAAAGGGTATGAACCTAGCCTAAAAGTGAGAAAATCACATTTTTAAATAATTACAGAAATGCCACAGAGTTTGTCTCCTCTTACGAACCTATATGCAGGTGTCATGCATATCAATAAACAGAAATAAACTAATTTACAGAAGTAGAAAACAAATAGTGTTAACTTCAGGAATTATTTTTTTTTAATACCTAGATGAGGCAGTAGCCTTGACTGATACTATATATACACAAAGTTGCAAGGTTTCACATTTAGGTCTAGCTGGTTAATCGGATCTTCTCAGAAGAATTCACTGCCTGAATGTGAGAATTTAACATATTTGACTTCTGATTATCACTGTAAGCTTATCTCCTTGCTGCTCCTTTGTAAATTCCCCCAGCTTCCCCCCAGCTTCCATCTCCTGATGGATGGTCCCTTCAATGGTCCCCCCTGAATAGGCGGGCCTGCAATAGGCATCCTTTTGGGCTGCCTTCAGACATGAGAAGACCATTAATTGTGTGGAGGAAGAGGTTATTAGAAAGTCCATAGAAAGGTAAGAAAGGCAAAATCTCAGACAGAAACAGGACAGAGATAGGAATAATTTCTATCTCGAGTATTCAAGAAGAAAAAGGGTCCTTTCCAACCCTAACTATCCCATCATTCTATGAAAAACAACATGGAAAGAGACATAATCGTAATCATCTCAGGAGACCTTGCCATAGACACTGTGCCCCCCAGCAGAGGGCTCGTGGAGAAAGCAGCATGTGCGCCCCATGACAGGATTTCAGGAAAAGAAACTGAAATAAAATGGTGTCAATGGAAGTGAAGCAGGCGCAGCAGAAGAGCAGCTTGGAACTCCTCCTGGAACTGGGGCAGGAACAGAAATTGTGTGCTCTCTAGAAGCAAGGTCGTGATTCTCAGGAAGACTACTGAGCTGGGGCTCACACATGGAGAGAGGCACTATGGAAGGCCAAAGCTCAGCTAGAGATGAAACTGGTCAGTGTTCCATCAGACTACAACAAAAAGCTTTCTGAGGTATGCTAATAACAATCGGAGACGTAAGGAAAGTACTGGACTGATACTTTATGAAGATGGCCACTGAAAAGTGGGGATGAAGAAGAGAGTCATTTAATGCTTTAGCATTGCCTCAGTCTTCAGTGTGCATGATAGACCTGAGGGTCCCTGGTCCTGTGAGTCAGAAGACCATGGCTGCAGGAGCCATGACTTTCCATTGGTGGACACTGCATTTGTAAGGGTCTTTGGGTCCGGAGCTGCATATGGGCACCCTGGGGAGAGCCCCACAGGGCTCCACCCCATCTGAGCCCCCGGGTTCTAGAACCGAGGTTACCATGATGTTCCCTACTAACACAGTGCTGGCCCGGCAGAGAGAGATGCTGCTGCTTGGGTTTTGGAAAGGACCATATCCCAGCTTCCAAGGGCTCCCTGCCGAGCCCTGCTGCCTGGCAAGGGGGCACTGCACATCTCTGTCAACTTCCCATGATCTTGGGCTATTACATGTACTGAGAAGGGACCAAAACAACACTGTAGTTGCCAGTAAGGAACCAGTAAGGAGCCTCTGTCCTGTGCTAGCAATGACCCTTTTTACAGCATAGCTCTGAAAAACCCAGAGGCCAAGTCCTGCCTGCTCCTGCCCTCATGGCTTCATCAGCGCTTTCTGACTCTGCCCTTGTAGGTGCCCATCTACTGCTTCGGGTCCCGCACGCACTCTGCTGCCTGGGCTTTGAGTTCCACCTTGCGGCCCCAGCACCACCTTGGCAGCAGCAAGGACAGAACCACCGTGTCCTTCTGCTCTGGATAAAAGGTTCCATCACATCACCCCGGAGCCAGAGCAGCGCCCTCAGACCCATCCCAGCCCTTGCAGGAGGCCTTGCTGGCTCACTCCTCAGCTCTGCCCACCAATGCACGCCCATTGGAGCATCTCCCCAAGTGGGGAGCTGGCCTCTGGGCTTCAGATGTTCACTACCATGTTTGTTACTATCTTTGTTACTACACTGGTTACTATGTTTGCTAATACACTTGTTACTGTGTTTATAATTGCTTACTAGTCTATGTCTTTCAGAAACAAATTTTAGGATATACTTTAGGATAGATATACGATACAGTTTAGGAAACAGATTATAGGATATAGGATATATTTAGGATATAGTTGAGGAAGCATGTTATAGGGTCGTAGTTAATTCACACTGTTTGAGTACTCACTTCATAGGATCCTTCCCTTCCCTCTCTTCCTTTCTTTTTGGAATCAATATACTTTATGTTTTATATAATAGCAAAAAAAAAAAAAAAAAAAAAAGCCCTTCAAAATTGTTTTTGTTTTAATTGTATTATATTTTTTTTTCTAATACAAACTGGGATCTGATATGATATGAAAAAAAGCAGTATTTTAATTTATTGATGTTTAACTACATTTTTAATCCTTAAAACTCCAAAATTCTGAGAAACATTCATTTTCAAAACTCAGGACATGATTACTTAATTCAGTCTTTAAGAATGAATTATTTAGTCAAGAAATTGATAAAACTGACACAGTATGCATTATCTCTGTGTGTTCTAAGGTGCATTGTGATACATGAATGTTCACATTTTTCACAATGGATATTATGAAATTAAACCTCTTGATACAACCCTAAGTAAAGTACATATGATGTGTAGCTTTAAGTTTTAAGTACTTTAAAAAACTTAAGGTTCAGCTTTATTGTAATCCAAACTGGCTCATACATCCACATTTCAAACTGAGATGCCTGCTTACCTTACACCTACAAATTAAGATTTTTTTTTTTTTTTTTTTTTTTTGTCCACAGTTATTTGCTCATGTTGCTCATGCTGAGAGCAGCACAATTCTGGAGAAAGAGCAGGATTTGAAAGAGTTAAACAAGCTAGTTAACATTAGTTACCTGACATAAAACTTTAATGGCATTTTCCATACTCAAAAATCCAGAACAGTAAGTAAAAAGGAAGACAACAAAAAGAAATACCTAGAATTATTATTTATGCAATTTCATTACAATAACTTTTCAGTTAAAATGTAATTAAAATTAGGTTGGTTTTTTTTTTCCATGCACCTATAATACTGATATCAAGACTTTGTAAAATCACTAGCCTCTTAAAAATATGGAAGCATAAATAGCACACATGAACTACATGATTCTTCATATGTGCTTCTTAACAGTGAAAAGTGATTATCTCTTCTTGTTTGCTAACACTGTCATGTTTCCATGTGACTGAATTAAAATCTAATTCTATATAAGACCTATTGGAAGAAAACCTGACTACATCTACATGGGCAAGTTGTGCAGCTCAGTAAGAGCAGCAACAAAAACCGAAGTGAGTGGGTAGATGCAAACAGGACAGTCTCTTCAAAAGCTCACCCATCATCTGAGCTAAATTACTTGTGTAAAACCACCCAGATCTGTGCCCCAAGAGCAAGATCTGTCCAGTAGCATTTGAAAGTGTAGCTGCTCCAGTAAATTACTTAGTTTATGAAGTGATACTGTGGAAAAGTTACTACTTTTACATGATAACTCCCAATAGCCCTGATTCCATTTATAAAGATAAGATTTTCTTTTCCCCAGAATGAAATGATGTAAACAGGAAAAGCAATATTAAGTTTACTTAGTGTCCTTGTTTGAGCAGTAGCAGTCATTTTTTCTCCTTCTTGTAGCTGGTGCAGTGCTGTGTTTTGACTTCTGGGCTGGGAACAGTTGCTTGATAGCGAGCATGTTTTGAGTTACTGCTCGGGTGTTTGGTTTGTTCAAGGCCTTTTACTGAGCTCGTGCTCTGCCAGGGAGGGGGGGAGGCCGGGAGGAAGTAGAGACAGGACACCTGACCCAGGCTACCCAAAGAGGTATTCCATACCATAGCACGTCATGCCCAGGATGTAACTGGGGAGACCCGGAAGGGCTAGAGCTCTGGGGGGATGGAGGAGGTATCGCTCGGTGCTCGGTTGGGCAAGGTGAGGTGAGTTATGGGTTGGTGGCTGGTGAGGGGTTGTATTGTCTTCACTTGTTATTGGCTGTATCATTATTATTTGTAGTAGTAGTAGCAGTAGTGATTTGTGTTATGCCTTAGCTATTAAACCGTTCTTATCTCAATCCATGGGGGCCACATTCTTTGGATTTTCCTTCCTAACTCTCCGGGAATTGGGGGAGCAAGGGGGGGAGTGAGTGAGCGAACTGTGGATTTGGTTTAAACCACGACACTTAGCCATGAAATTTTTGCTGACCATAACCACTAAAATGTAAGATCTGACTGTAAGAGTAGTTTCATGAAAACAAGCTCACAGTTCAGAAGTGATCAAAAGATAAAAAGAAATGCAAAGAATTATTAGGGGAGGGAAAAAATAAATTAGAAAACATAAATTTGGCACTAGATAAATCCACGATATGCCCACATCTGAAAGGGGCAAATCTGCAAAGCAGAATAGATTATGCTGTACAAAAACAGATGTAGTGTTATTCACCTAAGCATAAAAATACACTAAAGAAATGTGCATGTAACACCAGAATCTTTTCTTTTTATTCTAGACCTTTCTTTCTTTCTTTCTTTCTTTCTTTCTTTCTTTCTTTCTTTCTTTCTTTCTTTCTTTCTTTCTTTCTTTCTTTCTTTCTTTCTTTCTTTCTTTCTTTCTTTCTTTCTTTCTTTCTTTCTTTCTTTCTTTCTTTCTTTCTTTCTTTCTTTCTTTCTTTCTTTCTTTCTTTCTTTCTTTCTTTCTTTCTTTCTTTCTTTCTTTCTTTCTTTCTTTCTTTCTTTCTTTCTTTCTTTCTTTCTTTCTTTCTTTCTTTCTTTCTTTCTTTCTTTCTTTCTTTCTTTCTTTCTTTCTTTCTTTCTTTCTTTCTTTCTTTCTTTCTTTCTTTCTTTTCCTTCCTTCCTTCCTTCCTTCCTTCCTTCCTTCCTTCCTTCCTTCCTTCCTTCCTTCCTTCCTTCCTTCCTTCCTTCCTTTCTTTCTTTGATTTGCTTACCTACTTATTTTTCCATCTAAGCTTATCAGAGGCAAATCAACTATTTTTCTGTGTCAGCATATTCACATCCAATATGAAATGTGAATAAAAATTGTAAAAGGACTATGAAGTAACTTCAGTGCCTATTTGTAGTGACATTAGCAAAATTTTCCATTTAAAACAAGTAGTTCTATTTGACTTTGACGTTTCTTTTGCTTCCATAAAAAAAAAAAAAAAAAAAAAAAAATGGGTCATTGTCATAGAAGACTCTCTCTGAAGGTAACAGAAGGCCCAACATGCTGACTGGACCCACTTCTTAGGGATATCTGCTGACCATAGCCACTAAAATATCAGATTACACTGTTAAAATAGTTCCATTTCCCAGATTAAAAATGTGAAGAGACAGCTTCTTACCCAGGTATGACCCTCACATTATTATACATTATTGAGTATTCAGGTGCACAACAATGAAGTTACAACAGGAAATCTGAAGGTAGTCAAGAGAGACTTTAGGGTCTTGAGATCCACAAGCAGTGCTGGAAATTTTTACAAGTACAAATTCTGGATCCACTAGTCCCATCCAACCTCTGTCACCTTCTAAAATCTGTCTACAGCCCAATACATGCTATACTCAAACGAAACTCTTTTCCATTGACCTGATTAGGTTTGCAGTGAGTTTTGGAAATTAAAAAATGTAACTTTTTCTAGGTGTGCTTCCAGCATGTCAGGGACAGCATACGGTCTTCTAGACTTTGCTCCCCAAATGTCTGAGGTTTACTATGTGCTCAGTAAGGATGAAGCCTCAATACACAGTATGAAATACTTACATCAAATGTATCAGAAAATACTTTGGATAGTGGATAATTTCTGATTAATTAACATAATTCGACACAATTTTAGGTATAAATAGTTCATACATTCCTAGCTACAGAAATGTCAAAAAAAATATATATGCTGGTATTCTATAGCCTTTTAAATCTAATGTGGCACATAAAAAGCAAGAAAAAATATTCGGGTTACCGAGACAGTTTACAAAAGACAGGTTTCTGCAATCGATGCTGTCAGCAAAATAAAGATAGAAAGAGGTATTCTAAAATAAACACACAGTGAACAGCCAAAATCCATGCTATCCCTTACTCTCTCTTTAGCACCAATACATTGTCTTTAAGTCCTGAATCTCTAGTCTTTCTTAGCAGAATTACAAGTTGGGTTTGTGTTTGTTTTGTGTTGGTTTTTTGTTGTTTTTTTTTTTTTTGGTGTATTTTTTTTTTGTGTTTATATCTGCTATCTAAATGCAACTTGGATCATTTATATGCAGCAGTCTGGAATAGAGACAAACCCCAAGCTGTGCATTCAAAAATCCCCAACCATGTACCGAAACTCAGGAAGGGTACTAAATCCTGGCAATAGAATCCTAATATCCAAATTTAAGCTAAGGACAAATTTTTCAATCTGCCAGAGTTCTTATTTCTATAGAGTAATAAATTTGAACACTGATAGTAATATGCATTTCTTTAAATACAAACATTTTTTCATTTTAAGAAAAAAAATAAATTGTAAGAGTATACATAACATGCGGACTAGTGATTCTTGTGAGTATACATAACGTGCCAACTATAGATCCTAGATATATTGTGACTAGAAACTATCAAATATATCTTTTGTCCTTTTTTAGATTTATCTGGGTTTAGATATTTTTTCTTTTTCCTATTAATTAACCATTAATATTTCTATGGCAACATTTAACCTTAGTTTCACAGTTACACTGGGAACATGTACAGGAATGAATTTTAGATCTACATATACAAACAGTCTTTTTAAAACTCCTGTGGATTTACCTTTTCAAAAACTGAGAAAGACAGAGGGGAGAGCTAAGATACATATTGAGTAAAGTTGCCTATTATAAAATCTCTAAGGTAGTAAACATTTAGCTCAGACGGTCAGTCCACTGCCTAAAAATGGTTTAAAAAGGCACAGAAAATAAAGATTAGGGAAAAAAAAAATAGTAATGAACTCAAATTTCAGGTTTAACATATATAGTAAAAAAAAAAAAAAAGACACTAAGAAAATTTGGCAAAAGAGGACTAGATTAGTACAGGAAACAGATAAGATAAAAGTATATTAAAATTGAACCCTATTCATGAACACAGAAAAAGAAAGATACATTACAGTGTTAGTAATCCGTGTTACATTTCCTAGTTTGATAGTAATGTAAAAAATTCCCAAACCAACAAAAAAACCTACACCACCACCAAAACCACCAAAACAAAAACTCTTTATTGTTACATCTGCCACTTCCTTTGTCTCCTGAAATGCCAGCAGTCTTTATTGGACCTTCATCCTTCTATCCTGCGCGAAATGACAAGAGTAGACCAACAGCAGAGAAGAACCTGGTTGACACTGTTGTCACTGATAGTTCCAGCCAAGTCACAAACAATAGTCCACATGAGTTTTGGAACCCTGAAATCTAGCTGTTTAAAGTAGAGCTGTTTATGAGCTGTCTCTATCCAAGCTGTCTAGGCCCTGGCAGATAAACCTCAGGTGTAAAGGGTTGGGCCAGTTCTGCTCACTCTGTGCCTCACCTAAAAAAAATCCACTGTGCAGGCCCGAAGGGTTTACTCACACTTGTAGTAAGCATTGGTAAAGTCCTTCCCAAGTCTTCAATCACAAAGTCAAGCCATCAAGATCAAGGCATCTAAGCTCCCATCAAAGGTAATGGAGATGAAGTAAAACAAACAAGGGAGACTAATGAGTTGTTTAACTTAACCTACAGTAAACAACCACATTTTGTCACCTTGGTTTCATTGACTCAAGCTCTAACCGCTGTCTCTCTTCACAAAAGTGAGCTTGGACTTTTAGCTTATGTGTAGACAGTTGGAGATACCTAAAGAAAGTCTAAACTGTATCCTTAAATGCAGCTGTGACTTTGATCGAGCTACTGACTTTTTCATCCTACATTTTTAACTTGACCATATTAATTGCCTTTCTCTCACAATTTGTTGTGTGTTGGAAAAAAGAAGACTGACTTTACTAATCAAATCAGATTTTGCAACACTTGTATGTGTACCTGTAGGCTAAACTATAGCAAAGATGAGTGTCTTAAACAGATGTGGCTACTGCAGCTCCTCCAGGTCTGTCAATGTATGTACCAATACTATAACTGTCCTTCAGGGCAGCTGTCAACAGGATTCAACATCAAAACAGAAGGCAGCTTTTTGAGACAAGGCAGGTGTTTGATACATTTTTCACCTTGACCTTTCATGCACATTTATTTTGATTCATTTTCAAAGAAAAAGCACAAGATCAGAACTACCATAAACTTTTGGTAATCTTAGTACAGCTACAGGGCTAACCAAAAGGTAAAGCTTGTAATTTTTCATATAACAAGGACAGAAAGTTTCAGTCATTAATTCCATTTTAAATTATTTTCCCTCTTTGTGTGTGTGTGTGTTTTCTAATAAAAATATTTCAAGATTTTAGTTTGCCATAAGCATTTCAAGTCTTTCTACACCAATCCTCAGTATCCAAATACCTAACATCAGTGACAGGATCATAATATATATTTGGTACTTGGGATATTGTAGTAAACTGAAGTCCAAAATCAGTTATATTTCACTGCCAAGCTATGATGTAACATATGTTTTATTTTACTATAGTAAAACCATATATAAAATAAATTTGAGGGTCCAAAGAACTAGTGTAAATATTCTAGCTAAGTTAGAATTAATGGTTGTCCTGATTATTGCACTTACTCCACAGATGAAGGAGAAAAACAGTGCAGTCAGAACCTAATTTTGTGAGGTTCAAATCATGTTTCTGCATCTGAATCAGGGCAATCCCCCATATCATGCAGACTGGAGGATGAATGGATTGGGGACATCCCTGCAGAGAAGGACATGGAAATACTTGTGGATAAAAAATTAAATATAAGCTGACAATGTGTGACCACGGTCCAGAAAACCAATCCTAACCTGGGCTGCATAAAAGGAAGTGTGGCCATCAGGTCAAAGGAGGTATCTCTCTCCCTTTACTCTGCTCTCATGAGACCCCAACTGGAGTACTGCCTCCAGCTCTGGGGTCCCCAAGAATACTGCCACAGGATACCTGGGATGTTTCAAGTGTGCCAACATGGCCATGTGGGTGAGAGTCAAACACATGGGAGATCAAGTGGTTTTATTCTTAATCCTCCTGGATACTGTTCCCTTAATCTCCAGAAAAGTTATAGAGCAAATAATCCTGGAAACTATTTCTAAACTTTTTAAGGACAAGAAAGTAATTAGCAGTGATCATAACATATTAGGAATCATGCCTGGTCAACCTCAAAACCTGTGAAGAAATAACTGCATATACTAGTGTTAGTTAATGTTATCAATATATCTTATAGTTAGACAAACTTTTTTCATAAATGTTTATGCACCACAAAAAAAGAAAAAGGTTGAAATGCCTTGTGCTACACTTCTTATTGTTTTGAATAATAAAAAATTACATCCATTATAGTGTGATGAAACAATGTGAGAAAACAAATAGTGTAATCCACATTGTCACTTTGCCCCACAATGAAGGCAAAGAAATTCCTTCCATACCACATTTGATGCTACTCTTTATAATTGAAATACATCCTTGTATAACATAATATCCTCTTTATTTTACATCTATGACAATTTCTGAGCCACTTCTGTCCTTTTCCCTGAGGAAAAAGAAATGGAGAACTAAATATTTATGAAAAAGAATGAAAAGAACAGTATAAGGATAAGTGAACATTTTATAAAGGCAAAATAAACAGGAGACTGTCTGAGAACACTCAAGTTAGTATCATACACAAGGAAGAGCCTCTCTCTTACATTAGCATTGTGTTTCTGTGCACCACAGGGCAAGGATGAGCTGTTCTTATTAGGACTAACTTTAATAAGACATGATTACTTTTATTCCAACATTTCGCCCAAGAGGCGAGGTTAAAACCCCTAGAGTGGGCTTTGCAAAAATGCTCTTACAGAATGATTGTTAAATCAAGTGCTGATAGAAAATGGAGTAGGCTTAAGAGGAAGTTGAATGACATGAGAAAAAAAAAAACCCTTTCAGTAGGGTGCAGAGGATCAAGAAAATAGTAATTGAATCATAGGTATTGCCTGACCAGGATTAATTTGTTGAGTTCAAAAGGAGAGAGAAGTTGGTTAAGGACTCAGTTTTTCTCTGTCCTTTTTTTCCCACAGCTTTTGTGATGTTATCATTCTTGGTCACAAGTAAGACTAATATTGAATTTTTGCTAATATTATTACTATTATTTATTTTGTAATAATTTTAAAATATATTTTATGAAGGTCTATAGAGTTATATGATGTCTTTTCTTTTTCTAAAGCTTTATTATTTATCAAAACTAAAATAAAAAGTTAACTGGGTATTTTAAATAAATTTAAATTAATGATTGAAATTACTTCAGTATTGTAGATGGGCCATGCAAAAGAAGTATTGCCATCCCATGCTTGACATAGTATTCTAGAGCTTCTAGGCATATCCTGAACTCTAAGCATCTGAATAAACTCATCACTGCTGTGCAAGGCAAGTTAATATTTCCAGTAATTCAATTCCTACAGGACCAAACTTCAGCAGAAGTTCCTGGTATAAACAGAATATGTAATCTGATGAATCTTTAACCAACCTGAACAAAAGCTATACACTGTTTTGGATTCAAAATCATAGTTTGGGACTCATGATAGTCATGTCATAGCTGACATTCTAAAGAGCGAATCTTCTGATATTCCTGAGATTTCTCTTTCTGATTATCCATCTGCGTATTGTTTTTTCTGAAAATGAAATTCAGTTAGAAGCTAAAAGCTGTTAATGGATGTGAACAAATGGAGGGGGAAAAAAATTGATAATATGATAAATCTGAGCTCCTTTTCATTCCTGAACAATAGTGTCTTACTTAAGCATGAAGAAAACTTATGACTAATGAACGTCATGTGGCACATTTTTTGCCATTATTTATAAAGCCAACTTCAAAAAGATTAGTCATAGCAGGATATGACAAAGTATTAGCATTCATTATTACCATCTTTTTTCATGTCTGTGTGTAAAACAAAGCAGAGTTTTGTGGTGAAAATGCTAGTCATGACAGGATGCCCTTTCTGAAACATACACTACATTTCTCAGTAGCTCAACAGTTCTTTTACTGATAAATTATCTGATTTTGGTTTTGGAGAAACCATCTTTGTCTTATATTTATGCCTAAGCACACTTTGATAAAATGAACTAAAAATTTCACCTCTTAAAATAAAAAGCATGTGTTGAAAGCAGTTGCTGATTTCTACATTGCCAAGTGCAGACTGGTGACTGCCACCATTGTTGGATCAGATTATTTTTTTATCCAAGTGGTATATAGCAGCCAGAATATGATTCTAGTTTGGATTTCATGTGTGCATGAAATTATGGAGCCATCTTGTTTTCTAAGGAAAAAAAAAACCAACAAAATTTTTGTCTAAGACAAGTTGCCCAAACAAAAACCTGCTGCAGTAGCAGATGTGTGATTATGTAGTGATTTGTAACATGATTACTTATGAGAGTCTTAACGGTTTATGTTTCTGGTTTGATATCAGTCGACTGTTTTACATAGTCTCCTATCTTTTCGCCTATTTTAGCAAACATAAACCTTTTCCAGCCTCCTTACCAGCAAGTACTAGAATATTTACTATATATTAAATCATCAGCTAAATAGAATGAATCCTGGTATCCAGAAAGAAAATCAATGGGAGCTACTATACTTCTCACAGCAAAGAGAAGCATAAGAATGAAAAAATTAATAGGATGTCTATTTAGGATACTCTAAGCATTGTTACTAGCACTTGTCCAGCTGAAAAAACAGAAGGGGAAGGAAATTACACACTGCTTATTTAAATTAGGTGAAATTATGTGGTTCAATAAAGCATGACAGCCTGCATAATGAAAGAAGAGACTCATGTTTATGAGAGAATTATTGATGACAAAAATGTTGGCAGTATGCATGTTTTACTGAGACAGTTGAAAGCCATTTTATTATCTTTTCATTCATAATTTCCTGCAACATGCTTCAATGTGTAAGCTGATAACAAGACTGTGTGGTGGGCAGACCTTTTGCTATATTTTATAAAAATGAACAAAACCACTTATCTTCTACACTTATGAACTACAAGCTGTTGGCCCTTTCATAAACTGATGTAGAACAAGGTAGAATTAAGCAAAAAAAGAGACAAGAAAATACTTATCTTGAAAGTTGTTTTGTATGTGAGCTGGGATACTACACATGGGTTTGCAGGGGGAAGAGCAATTGTAAGTGTAAGAAATGAAGGCTGGAGTCTGACTGGCACAATAAACTGCATTTTTTTTCACTACACAGAAAATAGTTGTCTGAATATAATTTAGAACAGAGCTAGAATATTCTGCTTGCTGTATTTCACTAAAATGTGAAATTTCACACAAAGCTAACAAATTTCTCACATGGAAAATAGAGACTATCTTGGGAAAATTAACATTTCATTTCTTAGGAATGCAGTCTTAGAACTTCTCTATGATTTAGAGAAACAGCAGTGCAGGAAAGAAACTAAAAGCTAACTTACATGTTATAATATGTCAACTTTTTAAAGAGGAAATTAATAAAAACATTTTGAAAGCATTAGTCAGGAAAAAAATAAAAGGAAAAGGAAGAAATTGAGAAAAAAAACAGTCCAAATTAATATTTTCACTAAAAAAAAATCTTTTTGTATACAATGATTTTTCACTTAAGGGAAAAAAAAAATCTGGAGAAAACCAGTTTCACTATCATTATATCTGACATTAGGGTGCAATCAGCCTACTTATACTTCTGCCACTTTAAGACTTGAAACCTCTTACCCCAGCCCAACTCCAATAAAGATGGTATTTGTCCTCTTTCAGTTGGCTTTGAATGGGTTTTAATGTCAGTCTTGTCCATAACAGCATAGTGAGCAGGATGCAGCAGCAAAAGTTCTTCTCTTCCTACAAGAACACTGCACTCTTTAAAAGTTTTAATGGCAGTTCAAACATTAACACAAACAATGTACTCTCATTTTAGAGGAACCCCTGACCAGAGCAACCTTTCAAAAAACCTTAACTGAAAAATGTGAAGAGAGTCGGACAGAGCAAGGAGAGAAGTAGGTGTTTCTAGCATTCACTTTCTGCTGAGCTCAGAAAGCAATGGAAGTTGCATTCTCCGAATACTACTGCACGATTTCAGGATGTTATTTCTTCTTGTGGCTTAGATTCAAAGTTACTGGGGCAATATTTTCTGGAGAAAGTATCTTGCCTATATGTAGGCAGCTGTAGTGGATGGAAATGAACTACTTTTTTTTGTATCCTAGGTGTCATGATATACAGCAGCTCTAATCCTTATATTCTTGTTTTCTTACTGAATTTGTATTTTTTACTTTAAACTGAATAATAATACATACTTCTAAGCAAGTCTTTGTTACAGCAATGGCATAAGACTACTTGTAATGTAATCTCATTAGTAAGGCTGAGTAATTAAATTAAGGAAACATAACAAAATTTTGGCACATTGGTTTACAATAATTGACTTAAAATAAACCTCTAGTTATACAAGGTAGTGACTGACTTCACCTAAGAATATTAATGTCTGTTAATATACTTTTTACATGTCTCAAAGTCTTCAGATAAGTCATTGGGTTTAATTCAAGTTTTTTTTTATCAGATTTTCATGTTGAGCATCCATGCCTGTCCTCAGCTTCTTTGGAACTAGCTCCTTTTTTGTATCACCAGTAAGGCATTCTGGCCTAATAACTGTTAATAGGTTGTTAAAAACTTGTTCTGCCTCTGGACAGTCTTCTCTTGATTTTGTATACAGCATTTCAATCAAAACCAATAGTGTAAATCCTGGCCTGAGTAGCTAAAATATGTTCTGCTATCACTAATTTTAACCTTACATTTAGCTATCATAAACAGTGAGCTTTTGCCAAAGAGAGTGGCTAGCATAGCTAATTAACTTGAGATTTAAAATTGTAACAATTATTGTTGTGTACTTCTTGTGATTAATTTAATTACCCCCATTTCCTCTGAAAACCTCAACATTAATTCCCACTGACTGTAATGTTTATTACTGTCAGGGACAGAGATGTTCAAATACTGGATAAAGATGGAAAGTGAAGTCTTTGATAACTTCAGCAGATGGTTCTGTGCTTTAAAGAATTGAGAGCCTAATCTGTCATTACTTTCCTTTTCTTTTTTTTTCTTAAGAGAAAATGCCACCAAAATAAAGAATAAAGATGCAAAGTATAAGTGAGAAAAATACTAAAAAGATGTTTTCAAATACTTAGCAGGTCTTTTTGGGGTGGCAACATAAAGCTCAATTAAGAGAAAATAATTGCAGTCCAGATAATTGCATCTTAACTTGCTACTCTGTTACATTCCTCATATCCCATCATAGACATTTGTTTCTCATTCTGACCTCAGCACAAACCGGAGCAGCAAAAAGAATCTTACAGGTTCAGCAGAGCTGCTATTCCTGAATATCCTGCTGTCTCCCAGAGGGAGAGGTGTTCATTTGAGATTTTAAAGAACAGGAGCCTTTTCATAACCTCAATTACCACAAGGTCAATCTGCAACTGAGCATTTGAGTGGTACTTAGATTGCCTGGTAAGCAGCTGTGGCCCAAGAGCTATGTTGAAACCAAGTTAAACTGTCATCAATGTCTATCTGTTAATGACAGTGAGAAAAGAGAATCTTTCTGATAATTGGCTTTTTGAGAAAAGGGATTTGATTCTTGAACAAATAAAGACTTATCAAGATTAAACTTTCACTTGTAATTCATAAGAAATAACCCTTTTCCCTTCATTATTCAGCCATATAAATATATGTATGCATGTGTGAATTTGTGTATATATGTGTACCTATGCATACATATGGATATATATGTGCATTACATACAGAGTATTTTTTCCCTAGGCAACAGCTTCCATAGATTATAAAAATTAAAAAAAATTATGTATGCATTCTTCTATCAATAAATATGTATTACACTTTTTGGTGATAAATATGCTTTGCCATGAGATTCATGCATAAGAATTCAAAATTACTGTGAAGCTGATGGCAATCTGTCAATTGATTGAGAGTCTTTCAATCCCCTAAACTTTTATTCTTTAAGATCTCACTGTAGGTCAAAATACAGTAGGAAAAACAGAATTACAGTGTGATGAATAAAACAATTCAACTAGATTAGAAACCAATGTTCAGCATGACAATACCTAAATCAGAATGTTCTAAATCAAAACCCCAAAATGAAACCAAATGTTTTAACTTACCACCTATTGCATATTACAGTAAGGCTCTAAATGTTTTGCAGTCAATTTGGGTGTTTGGTATGTATTAGAAACATATGTATTTTAAGCATTATTTCAACTCCCTTTGATCCTCCTTGGAACTTCAAGCTCTTGTTGACTGGTACTAATGGTTGACAACATACAGGGAAAAACAACCATTATTGCACATGTTTTTTGTATTTCTTTTTTCCTAGAAGTGGCATCCCAGTACTTCCTTCAAAAAACTTGCTATAAGATGTATTGACGAAGCCTGTGCTTTTGCTGAGGAATGAGTATACAAAAAGGTAGGCTTTGTATCCTCTGCTGCATGTACTTTGACTGTAGCTTTTACTGAAACAAACAAAAAAAAACCCAAACACTCAGCTGGGTCACCTAATGTTTGGCATCCACAGAGTAGAAATATGCACCTGTGCCAGTTTTCTAGAACTCTTTAGAGAAATACTGTCACTGCTAATGGGTGATTCATCTCATCCTAGAGCTGGCATCCAAAACAGATCAGGTTAATCACATTACAAAAGTCAGGTGAGATGAATCTCAGCTATGCTGACTTCAACAGTAGTTTTGCTTCATAATGTGACACAGAGCTCACATAGTCATGAGCTCAGGGAGGGGCAAGTGTAGATCATGGCTGTGAAAGAAGGAGTGTGAATTTTATATTGTGAAAGATGAAACTGACTGGATTTAGCTTCTTGCAGCAGAATAAATACCACATACACATAAACCAGCGAAGTTCCACAAAACAGTAAGACTTTGTGAAACTGCTACAGAACTAAGGTACTTGCAACTGCAGCTATCATCTCCATGTTACCTTTAGAATTTTGTAGCTACCTTCTGTTTCCATAAGCTTCCGTCATTTGAGAGACTTCCTTGACTATCTTCTACACTCCCAGATAGTAGACCCAGATCGCTTATAAAGCACAGTCTGGCCTGGGACTCTACTGGAAGATTTTGCCATCTCATAAAATGTGTGGATGATAACAGGAGAGAGATGGGGAGAGGAAGGAGTATCATCATGTTTCCCACTCCCCTCAGTTCAGTGCAATTTTGCCTGCTGATTTCAGCACTTCATCTGGAAGAAAGTTTTGTTCCTCTGCTTTGTTTCTTCAGCTAGCTCTTGTATTGGTTTTCTGACCAATAAAAATATATTTTTTTTAATCCACAATATAAGATGAACGAAAGTCATTCTACCTTCACATCTGACAGACATTTGTGGGATAGGTCTCCCAATCCGTGGGAGATTTCCAATAGTTTCAGGAAAGCAGTTAATCCCAATCATCCACTTCTGAATCAAGCGGACATATAAAACAAAAGCACAATTTATTATTTGGCAGAAAAACTTCTACCTTTTTTTGTAATAGTGGATGCAATGCTTGTTCACAGGAAAGGATTCTGAGTTTTTTGTCTCAGATAATCTGAGGTAAACACTAAATGTAATACTTACATAAAAGAGAAAGAGGTTTAAGAGATAAGGGTTTATGTCTACACTGCTGTCATGGGTTCAGCAGTAGCAGTCATTTTTCTCCTTCTTGGTAGCTGGTGCAGTGCTGTGTTTTGACTTTCAGGCTGGGAACGGCTGCTGATAGCAAGTATGTTTTGAGTTACTGCTCAAATGTTTGGTTTGTCCAAGGTCTTTTCTGAGCTCATGCTCTGCCAGGGAGGAGGGGAGGCCGGGAGGAAGCAGAGGCAGGACACCTGACCCAGGCTAACCAAAGAGATATTCCATACCATAGTACGTCATGGCCAGGATGTAACTGAGAGTTCCCCAGAAGGGCTAGACTCTGGAGGATGGAGGAGGTATCAGTCAGTGCTCTGTCGGGCAGGGTGGGGTGAGTTATGTGTCAACGGTTGGTGAGGTGTTGTATTCTCTTCACTTGTTACTTCCTTTATCATTATTATTAGTAGTAGTAGTAGCAGTAGTGATTTGTGTTATACCTTAGTTATTAAACTATTCTTATCTCAACCTGTGGAAGCTACATTCTTTGGATTCTCCTTCCCAGCTCTCTGGGAGTTGGGGGAGCAAGGGGGGAGAGTGAGTGCACGAGCTCTGTGCGGCTTGGTTTTAAACCACGACAACTGCTAAATCATCTCTTTGATGGAGTGATGCCTCATAAATGATTTAAACTGGTGTGCATGCACTGTACTACCCCCCCATAGGAAACATTAGCTATGTCCATATCATATAGCCCTTGGATTTACTTTTTTTCTGATTCATAAGTGTGGCATTCAAATAATATTATAATCATAAATAGATTTTTTTGTGTTCAGTTTTTTCAGTTCAAACTGTCTGAAATATTTTGAAGGCTGTAGTGCAGCTAAACAGAGTGATATTTGTACACCGTAAAACACTGTTTATATATTGCATATATTGAAGTATGGCAGGAGAGAATTTCTGGATTAACTGACAGGTCAAAGCTTTTCTGGGATAACACTGAAAATTATCTGAGAAAACATAGTGCTAGAAATTATCTAAAAATGAATGTATGCCCAAAACATTAAGACATACCATGCAAGAGATGATATTTCCCCTTAACATTAAAGATGTTTTAAATACCAAATAGAAGATTTTTTTATTCATTTATTTGCTTTATACTTTCAATCTTATTTTCACAGTTTATGACATCAGCAAAACTTCTTGACTGAATTATTGTGCATTTCAGTCATCTTTCATTGTTTTCCAATTTCTTATTTTTAGAGGTTTACTATTTTTCATCAGGTAGAAATTCTGAAAAAGAAAGATTCACTTTGGTTCTTATTCTTAAGAGCTACTTTAAGATATTTCCACATTGAAACAAGGACAGTAGAGATTCAGGAATAATTTTGCTCAGTTTTCCAGTTTCACTCAAAACTACTCAGCTTTACTAAAAAAGAATGGAGAAGATGGGATATTTGGCTAAAAAATTTTGTCCCTGAAGGCAAATTACACAGAAGCTTATTATTGCACTGACACCTTGAGTACAAATTCCATAAAGTGCTTAACACAGCCCGTCTCTGTGCCGAATATATGCTGAATATACTAAAAACAAGTGGAACCCTTGGGCACTGCAGAAAATACTGAAGGGCACCTGATGCCATTCATTGTCATTTATCTTCTTTAGTGTTGAAACTTTGTAAAACCTGGCAAAAAACACACACAAAAAAAAGAAAAGCAAGATAGCAAACTGATAATTGTCAAGGTCAAAAGGAGTGTCATTCTTTAAACTGTCAGAAAAAAAGTATTCTAAAGTTCACTTCTTTCTCTTTGGGGTTTTTTGTTTTTGTGGGTTTTTTTTTTTTTTTTACTTTTACATTTTCAGATTTTAAAAGCCCATGTCTAGGTTTTCAAGTGAGTTCTTTCCCCACTGGAGTTAGAGCTTTAGATATCAGTGCTGAAGGACAATTATATGTAGAGATCGTCAACCATATCTGTTTACTTAAGTTCTGACTGACTGTTTTCCTGGGTTTCAAAAATTAGGTCATTGATATCCAGCTGCTTTTTCTTATTATTTTTATTTTTTTTTCAATTCTGGTCAAAGTACACTAAAAAACTGAGTCTTCATGTGTGCAGGAAAGCACCTGGCATACGCTGAAATCTGAAAAATATCAGAAAGATCACATGGTCTACAATGAATCTTTATTTTGGAGTATGCCTGATATCCCCTATATTAATTCCAATAATCATCCCTGTAAACTGTAAAAGAATTTATTGAAAAAAAAAAGCTTCTCATATGCATTGTCCTGTTCTCAAGCAGTAGGTTTCGAACAGAGATAGCACCTATAAGTATATATACTCTAAGATTTTTCATTATTGTTATAGTAAGTAGTGGAAATATGCCTGACATAATCATAGATAAACACTTGTTTTTACAGTTACTTCTGCACTTTGATATATTTTTTTCTAGTTTTGACAGCCATTCTTGTCTAGTTGGTGGCTAAACATATTGGCTTTGACATTTTTTGTAACTCTAAAGTAAACATAGTTCGTCTGCTTATAAATCATAGTTGCTGTCTTTCTGTCCCAGATACAAACAGAAAAGCAAAGAAAGAACATCCTTTTGGGCAGTCATAGCAAATTGTTTACTGGTCTGTAAACAGGGAATTCAAATCTATTCTTTAAGTTTCAAAAATGTATTTGACATAAAGAAAATACTAGAGAGTGGGATACCCTGTCTAGTGAGTATAATAACCAGCCATTTAGAAACCTGTAGCCAACTGTTAGCAGATGTGAATTTCTCCTTTCAGTGCCCTGTGATAGCTGTGTTGAACCAGTTTAAGTCTGACGTTTATGGGGACAAAGAACCACAGCATCATACCCACAATGTCAAGCCAATCTGTATTTGAGCCTATTGGCATACACTCTTGTATTCATGATCTAACTTGCTACTTTTATTCTAATTATTATGTACAGATTGAATCAGATTTGAAAGGACAAAATATCCCATCTGAACCCACTCTATATTTTATGCTACATGCTACTGCACACTCCCCTCTTTTGGAGACACTCATTTAAATTCTCCCAGCAAGAATAGGAATTTAAACATAATTTCTTGTACATGAATGACAGGTTTTTGCTCTTATTACCTTCTTAGGCGATAGTGATGACATCACAGATGGCAGCTGTTTCTTGTACACAGTATGGTATAGCAGGCTTGTTCTGGGAACATCTACTGTAGCAAGTACATGGATGAGACAGGAAGATAAATATTTAATTTGCAGTTCCTTAGGGACCTTTAGCGTAAGGTAATCCATCAAGTTTTTAAGCAATGTCAAGATGTCTGAAGATGTCAAGAAGTACATGTATTGGAAGCCTGGAAAAATTTAATACTGAGGTTTTAAGTCCCCTAAGCATGTAATAAATAGCAACTAAGTGAGGATTTTGGTCATCTCAAGTTTGCATTGTGTTTCACAGTTAGATACCTGTGATGTATGATAAATCCATAATCATATCCTCTGAGTCTCAGCTCCTTGATCATAAGCTAGGTATATTAACAGTCCTTTATTAGATCTGGAATATTCAATGAACATAGTCATGAAGGTTGGGAGAAAGCAATCATACAAGTAATATCTCTTATATTAAGAAAGAGTCATAAAGGATGTTGAACATTTCAATTTAAATAATAAGACAAGAATTTTACTAGTTATTTTCAACCTCTTTACAAGAGTTTTCAATGCATCTATACCACAAACTCTTTCTGATATAATACTTGTGACTTTTTAAAAAATACTTACATTTTTATACCACCTAAATAATAAGAAAATAATTTATTCTTGTTTTTCTGACACAGTTTATCCTGCTAGGCTAAATGACATAATCTAAACAGGCAAATTAAACTGTTTTTACCTGAGGAATGACATGCAAACTGGGAGGAAGTGTCATTATAATTTAACTGGAAAATACTTTTTTAGTTGTCTAATACTAATTTTTATCCACCTGAAAGGTACAAGGTACAAAAGTACAAGATACAAAGTGCGTTTCATTTATTTTCATGAGGTGACATAGTACTGATTTGTTCACAATTACAACATCCCAGAGCTATCTTGTGAGTGTTTATGTGGCCCTTGGTAATTTTTGCAGTTGCTTTTGTTCGCCCCGTTTGTTTTGTTTAATTATAATTTCTCCTCCAGGAGTTGTCACTTCTCTAATGGATAGCCAGCACTAAGGTTTAACTTCATCTGTGCTCTGGAAACTGGTGGAAGCTTTACAGTATGCAAGCAGACTAAGCATTTGGATACAGGACAACGGTTAGCCACTTGGTAACTTGATTTCTGGAGCAATTTGAATGTAAACATCTTAACAGTTCTGCAAACAATATAAAACTCTCACACCAAAACCACTTTGTGTGTCTATATGTGTATATACATATATACATATATATATATAAATGTAAGTCTGGCCTTGGAAATTAAGTAACAAGTTAACAAGGTAATAATAACAGCTACAATGACTATAACAATTACAAAAAATGATGACAACAGCTGTAATGAGAGTGCAATAATGAACATCCAGAATTCTTTTTTACTTCATTGCCCCACTATCTGTAAGAGAAAATAGAACTAATTCTCTGGTAACCAAACATTTTTACCAATCTCTAAGGAACAGAAAATGAAATCTATTTCATAATACCATTCAAAACAACAAAGGAAAAGAGCTTTCTTTACTCCATCATATTTCTCCAATTTCATTCTCTTTATGAAAGAAAAAAGAAGTTCAAAATTCAAAATATCAGGAATATAAAGCTGTTGAATATTTGATTTTCTTGCCTTACACTATATTTATTCTATAAAAACACAAAGTGCTATATTTCAAGGCAGGTTTGCTGTTTGTTTGCTTGTTTGTTTTGGAGTACAGAGTTAATATTATTGCAAACCAGAATGGATTCTTTGGCACACTATTACCTCCCATGACTGCATGACTGTCGTCTCTAAGAAAGGACATTTTCCCCCCATGTAGGTTAGGAAAACCCTAGTCTACAGTATCATCACTGTTGTTTTACTCTGTTGGACTGAGAGGACCAAGAGTTAAACTACCTGTGTAGAAACTGGATGATTTGTTCCTCCAAAGTCCTTGGGTCAGGTTCTCTATTGAGGAGAGCTGCAGCAACTTGTCTCATATCCAGTAATGACTGTGGACCAACTATTTGATTGCCTAGAAGAGTGAACAATGAGGCCTCTTGGGATACAACTCAATTTGGCCTTAGCTCACTAATAGAGCTGAGAACATCTTAATTTAGTGTAATCATAATTTGCATTATTTTTCTGCTGCAACTTCTGTTATATGAAATTCTCCTGTAAAAAAGGTAGTAAAAAACAAATGGAAGGTGAAAGAAGGGAGATAGAGGGTACATCTAATTTCCTTTAGGTTTTAAAAGCTATTTTATATAAAAGAAAATGCAGTTTGTGTTAGTTGTAATTACAGCTTCAAAAACTCTAGATTCCAAACAAGAATGATTTTTTAAGGAATTTAGATTGACTGAGACCTATATGACAATTTTAACTAATATCACAGTTCTTTTCCACTATGAATGTGCTTTGAATATATATTGTTTGTGGTTTCCCTGCTAAGTTAGTTCTTATCAACAGCTCTGATTCATTTGGTCACCAGCATGAGAAAAGCTGGTTCACTTGTTCCGTTGTTCTATTGTTCAGTTTATTCAGTTGGTCCACAGCCTTAGCACCAAGATGCCATAAGATAACAAACCTCCACCACATTTAACACATGAAGAATGGTATCAAGCATTGCAGGGAGATAAATACTGTGTAGAGATAAGTGTAATGTCAAGGAAAAAGTTTTGCTAATCATGAACAGTGAGTGAATTATCTTCCTTATTAATTGGACATGTTTCTGGTATGGTAAATTAATATAAATGGGTAAGTAAACAGCTGTGAGGAGTTCCCAAATTAGTATGAGAGAGATCAACTATTTATCTAACTATATTTTTCCTATTAAGCTAGCAATCAGCTAGACCATGTGGCCACATTTCAGATTAATTTATAGAGGTGTAAATCTCAGATAACACTGTTGTAAATCTAGAGCAATTCCAGAGAGCACAATGAAGTTACTCACAGCTTGCATTAGTGTAATTGGAATTGGAAAACGGTCTGTACTGTAATAAGGTACCAAGCATTTGGCAAAATTCACTTTGGGAAAAGCCTCTTAAGTTTTCCACTGAAATTTACTTCAGAGGCCAAATAGATGTAGAACTGTCTGCCTAATCCCAGGATGGACTAAGCAAATTTATACTGTGCTCTTTTCACAGAGCTGTTCATTGTTAATGGCAAATTCACTTGTGTGTGCTTCTAGGAGACTGCCTAATTCATAGACCATTTAAAACAAAACCACTGCTGATAGCTGTAATCAGTTTCATAGCAACCTTCTTCCTACTACTGCAGGAGTCCAAATAGCCCAACTTCTATAACAGTTCATGTATCTTGGAGGTATTCCACTTGCAATTTGTTTGCAAAGGTCACTTCAGAAAAAATAGTTGTATCTTGTTTTGGTCTATCTAAACATAAGGCCATAAACACACTTTCAATTTTGCAGCACTTGGGTTCTGGGAAAGCACTGAATGACAAACTAATGTTCAAAATGTGTTTTATAGGAATTTAATTTGGAAACATTTATCAAATTCAGTGTCCTGCTTTATTCTCTCTAATCTTCAAAAGATTTATTCTTAAACAGAATAAAAATATCTGAGATTTTAGTACCTCGGTTCTTACAAGATTAAAAATCTAGCCAATGTTTTTTTTCTCTTTCTATGTGCATATTGCAGAGTTAATTTGTCAGTTGGGCAGGAACAAAATGAATTATTTGCATCTTTTCCTCAAGCACAAAGTCTCTTTTTCTTCAGGAATAGGAATCGTTTATTTTGCAGATCCTTTGAGTTGCTTTCTATTCACTCGCTAAATTCTACATGAATTTTGCAAGTATTTGACATATGGGTTTTATATCTACCGATATTTTAGAGTTCAGATACTCTTAACATTCCCTCTATCTTTTGCAACCTCAATTTTCAGTATTTTCTCCAAGTGAGAACAAGGAAATGAAATTTAGAAACAAACAAACAAAAAAAATAGACTAAAACTTCTAGGCTACATTCCTGACTTCATCTGCAAGTTTTTTTCACACTACTTGATATAAAATCCAGCCCATACAATTTTTGCACATAAAATTTCAACTACCTTGAGGAGTTTTGTAAACCAGCCTTTTAAAGAAAGCTTCTTCAGTTTTAATCTAATCTGTACATCTTATTCAAGACAGGTGCTTTGAAGGTTTTCAGAGGGAGCCTGCGCACTCAATAAGGTGTCTAGTTCAGGCTACTAAGTCAGGTCGCTGACATATATGTCTCTGCGGTCCTTAACAGTCAATGCACATTAAGGCTGCACAACCAAACTAGATTATTCTGAAGTAATCCTCTCAGAATCATGTGTAGGATGGGCACTTTCCCTTCAGAATGGCCATTTTGCTCTGCATATCTGCTTGTAGCAGTTTGCATTATTTACTGCCATAAACATAATGCAGCTATCTCCCCCACTGATTACAAGTGCATCTAAAAAGTATAAGTCATACCGGGTATGCATATGAGTTTCTGTAGAAGCAGTTAACACAAATGATGGAATGTATGGGGAATGAAACTTAGTGTATAAAATTCACTGGATGTTAAGGGATGAGAAGTTTTTGGTGAGTAGAGAGATTATGGTTGTGGTAAAATGCAGGTCAGCCTATTACTTTGTGTCATCCTCATAGAACTTCCTTGGCATCATTAAGACAAAAGAATGAAGTTATCATGCTTTCACTAAATTATGACATATAGAATTTTTTGCTTGGTTTGCTTTGTAAGATTACTCGTTAACTGATGTACCTCTTCTGACTTACGAGACATAAAACTATATTAGAAAGAGTACTACAGAACAGGGCCATGCATGATACATGGGATGTGCACCAAAGTAGCACTCAAAAAAATCCTTTTTTAATGTAGTCCATAACTGAGCTAGCTACAGCTTCTCCATTAAGGTAAGAGTTATCCCAGTAAATACTGATTACACAGACCAGCATCCCCTTTCTCTATTTCTCCCGTTCCCCTCAAAAAGAACAACAGCACAACACTGCAACACACTTCCATGTACTAAAACTTTGAATCCTATAACTGTCGTTTAAAAAAGGTGGTATATTTCCTGAATCCCAAGCAGCTGCCATTGGGTCACTCTTTAATCATGGAAAGAGTGGGGAGTGGCTCCCACCTGGAGAGAGAAAGGAAATAACATATCTGTCATCTTAGATTGTTTAAGCATGTTGCTGATACAGCAATGGTATTGACAAGCAGCAGCTGTGGAGGGAGCTTTTGCTACTCCTGTTTCTCCACTTGAAAAGAATTCATCAAAGACAGTGCAGTGATTTTCTGGAACCAAAAATATGATAAAATCAGGTTGATCTCACTGAACATAGGAAAGAACTGTCCTCTGTATAGCAGGCATTTTCGTTTTAAAATATGCAAATTGTATTTTTAAATGTCTTAGCTTCCTGAAAGCACTTCAGGAAAAACAAAGAAACAGCAACAACTACCCTTGCACTTGCTAAAGCTATGTAGGTGCCTGTAACTTGTACAGAGAAATGTGGCTACCACAAAAAAATGCTATCTTCATAATATGAAAAAGTGGAACGAAAGATTAAAAGGTACAACTATATAGAATGCATACTGAAGCTGATGGCTAACAGAATACAGCCCATTTTTAAGCTCAGGTGCAGAAAAGTACTGTTCAATCAGTGAAATGAGGCACTTGCCAAAGCTGTAAGAATGGCACAAGAGTCTGAAGAGATGAGCCTGAAATAGATGCAAAAAATATTTCTTTGGTTTTGTTTTATTTCGTTTCCTCCTTTACTTTGTACTTTCATTTCAAGGACAGAAATGAAGGGAAGAGGAATTGAACTCAGGACAGTTTGGGGCATTCTGTGTCTCTTGTTAAAGAACTGTGTTACTGCTTAACACTATTCTATCTTTTGGCCAGCTCTTAAGAAAACTAGTCATCCTGAAATTTCAATGAATAGCCCTTTCCGAATTCTGAAAATTTGCAGAGATTTTGCTTACATTATTAGAGCAGTGCTAAAACATGCAAGAAATAGGTATGTTCTCAGAGGAGATATGCCTAAAAAATGTTTACTTGCTTATAATGAGATTCCATGCTCCTTGTATGTACAAATAGTAGCTTTTCAAAAGTTCCATTCAAACTGAGAGATTTTCCACAAACCCGTGCCTCCTAGTATTCAAAAAATACGAAACATAGGAAAAACATTTTAAGCAATGTTTTTGAATAGTGAAATAAGTTCTCCACAGCCAGCCTCATTTTAATGTTTTTCTTGTTTTTTCTTACACAAATTGAAAATGTGTAAATTGAAAGGTAGCCTGAAGATCCCTCATAGGTTATTTAGGTAGTGGTTTCCCCTGAAACCATGTCATTAAGAGAGAAGAGACTGATCAGTATGAGATAAGGAAAGCTAAAAGGGAGCAGTCAGTAAGCCCATTATTTTTAAATAAAAATAGACTCACAGCATCCTTCCATTGAAAAAAAAAAAATAAATCATTCTCATGAAACAGGTTGGCAGCATGGAAAACTGGGCATGTACATTTATGGTTGTATGAAGTAATATGTAACTAATAATAATGTTATAAAAAAAGAGTACTAGACAAAATTAACAACCAATGACGCTACAAGTCATGTGTAGGATGAAAAATCTGTTATAAATTTGAAAATGGGGCAGTGATGGCTTCCCTCAGACAATTAAAATATTTCTACAGAAAATATATGGTAAGCAGCTAATGGTTTATTCCTGAAAGCATTATAAACATGTCTTTTTATATACTTGCTTTCTCATTAGCTTCCACTGGCTTTTTTTTTTTTTATGGTTGCTCTCTATGTGTTTGAGTTTTTCTTTAAAGAACAAAACCTGATGAACAGATATACATTACTTATTTTAACAGCAACACTTTGGGGGTGGGGGGGTGGGAACTATTCACTTGCTAATAAAATCCTCCCTGCAGAGCCAGGTTCTTTAGCAGGGTCTAATTTTTGTGTTATGTTTCTGTTTGCCACAGATGTTGAAGAAGCTAGAATGAGAAGAGCCTTTTCTGGTGGGAGTTTCAGACAAGCTTTTCTGTGTAAGACATAGTATTGAAACATAAAGGAGACCAAGATGGTTTGGGGAATTTAGAGAAAAAGGGGGAGAAAAAAGTTTTTTTATTTCAAAAAGACCAATCAATTACTTACTAATCACTGTAGATAGTTACATCAGTGTTTGCACCACACACTTTTTCTTCAGTTCCTCTTTTTCACTTACCTGGATAAAAATCAGCCACCATTTTGAAGATGTTTGCATGTTCAACTCACTTCAGATTTCTCAAATGCAGCTGTCTGTATCTGGGCCTTTCATGCTCATCTCTTTCTATAACAGAAAGAAAATGACCAGTGAACTGTGTAATACATCAGTCACTTTAGATATCTACTTTAGGATGAGAGGAATCTTATCTTGAGAGTGGTATGTTTTTCTACATATAACTAGTAGAAGTGTAGTTGACTTGTTAAGGCACACATATCTACCTTGCAACTTCTGTTCTTGGTGAGACAGATCATGTTCTTGACATTCATGTTCTGTTCACAAAGAATGAGTTGCCTTAATCTATAAAGATGGGGAAAAAAAAAAGACATCAAAATAGAAGGACAGTACTAGACCCATTCAAAGGAAGGTAATACCCATCGAAGAAGATATGGTCATAGAGACATCTTTCTGATATCAACTATCTAAAATAGAAAAGAAACAATCAAAGCAGTCTTCACAGGAGAACAAACACAGTAAGAGAAAGTACTTGAAATAGCAATACATAATGGGAGACATGCTTTTACAGGAAGTGTAAAAACCTGCAAATCTGTGATCCCATGCTTATAAGTGTACTAAAGAAAAAAAAAGAGAGAAAAAAAAGATTTTTTTGAAAAAAAAAATGAAAAAGAAAGGATGAAAGCAAACCAAGAAAAACAAAGTAAAATAGAAGGGAAAGGAGGAAAATCCAAAATTACAAAAAACTTGTAGGCTTCCCTGCTATGAGATCTGATTAAATGCATCCTATGGTAACTGGCAGATATAGTTGTCAAGCCAGTCTTCACCATATTTGAAAATCATGTGAGTCAAGCAAAGTCATCCTTGACTGGAACAAAGGGAAACATGACAACCTTTGTTAAAAGGGATAAAAGAGGGATCCTGGGAACTACTCATGAGTGACCTTCACCTCAGTGCCTGGGAAGATCATGGAACAGATCCTCCTGGAAGATAAGTTGAAACATACGGAAGGCAGGGAAGTGATTAGAAATAGATAAGATGGCTTCACCAAGGGCAAATCAGCTGGACAGCCTGCTGGGACATGTAGTCTAGGTCATGCTTGCCTAGAAAGGTTGGAGAAGATGATCCTTGAGGTCCCTTCCAATCTGGTATTACCTGGTTGTATGAAATCATGCTTGGCTAATCTAATGGCCTTTTGTGAAGGAGTGACCATGTTAGTAAACATTAGTGAATAAAGAAGAGCTACTGATGACATTTACCTGGAATTCTGTAAGATCTTTGATATGGTTCCACGCTGAATTTTTACCTCTAAATTGGATAGATATGGAGATATGGATACTATGGACTATTATGATAATATGGACTCTCAAGGTTTTATACTAGGACCAGTACTACTTAACATCTTTATAAATGACACAGACAATGGGACTGCAACTTTGTGGATGATACCAAGCTGTGTTGTGCAAATGATTCACTAGAAGGAGGAGAAGCTATCAAAAGAGATCTTGACTAGATGATCTTAAGGTCCTTTCCAACCCTGACTATTCTATGATTCTATGGCAGGTTTCGGGAATGGGCCCATGGAAACCTTGTGAAGTTCAACTAAGCCGAGTGCAGGGTCCTGCAACTGGGTCAAGGAAACCCCAAATATTGAACAATATAGACTGGTGGTGGAATGGATTGAAAGTAGCCCTGTGGACTTGGGAATATTTGTGGATAAAAAATTGGCCATGAGCTGGCAACGTGCACTTACTGCTCAGAAAGCCAATACTCCCCTAGGCTGCATAAAAGGAAGCATGACCAGCATGTCAAGAGAAGTGATTTTTCCTTTTTATTCTGTGGTCCTGTCTCCAGCTCCAGGGACCTCAGTATGAGAAATACATGGATCTCATTCTGAGTTTAGCTCAAACTGCTATACTAGGTCCAGGGGAGGACCAATCAGAGGGCTGGAACACTTCTGCTTCAAACAAAAGGTGAGAGTTGAGGGTTCTTCAGCATGGAGAAAAGAATGCTTCAGGGAGGACTTCAGTGTATAAGGGGAATTATAAGAAAGACAGAGACTTTTACCAAGCCTGTTGTGTCAGGACAAGGGACAGTAGATTTAAACTGAAAAAGGGTATGTTTAGAATGGACATAAGGAGGACATATTTTACATTTATGGTGATGAAGCACTGCAACAGGTTGCCGAGAGAAGTTGCGGATGCCCCATCATTGGAAGTGTTCAAGGTCAGTTTGGATGGGGTTTTAGGCACCTTGATCTAATGAATGATGCCACAGCCCATGGCAGGGTTTTGAACTAAAATATGATCTTAAAGGGCTCTTGCAACCCAAACTATTCTATGATACCTGCTGAAGCTGAAAGCTAGAGTTACAAAGACAAGTACTCCTCAATTCCTACTTATATCTTTCCTTTTCTGGAAATTTGCTAGATTATTGAAAACAGTAATGTTTAATTCCTTGTCAAAAGCTGAATTCTCATAAATGATTAGAGTTAAGGCAGGTAGTATCTTAGTATGTTTCAGTCTCTTATTATGAAATTGAATTTAGAATCACTTCAGGTTTGTTTCTTCTTCAAGGTATCACTTAAATAATTATATTTAATTTCATAATTATTTAGAGTGTCTGCAACATTCAGACAATACAACAGCTGTTATAGAAGGTGATTAGGAATAGGCATAAAAATAAAAGGAAAAAAATATTAAGATACAGTTGTATCAGATTCTGCTGTTTGAGTGCCTTCACACAAACACCTGAAAACAATTAGTTCAGTTTTCTAGTTTGCTCTAGGAGCTTTAGGTCTCTTTGACAGCACAAATAATTATAAACACATGAAGTGCAAATAGTTCTTTATTTTAAAACAGGAAAGCAACATAAAGTAGATTAAGCAAAAGAGGGAGATAGAGAAGGGAATCAAGCAAGGTAGGAAAAAGACAATCCTAACATGAAAAAAAGTAGAAATAAAGAGGTCTTGAGTTTTGCACTAGAGAGCGTCAAACATAGACTTTGATTTAAATAAGAGGTATGCAACAAAGAAACAGGATTTCAGACATAGTTCTGCTTTCCCTGGGTCAAACTCAGCTCCTACTACAGGAGGAAAGATGAAAAGCTGTCTCAGTTGGAACGAATTTTGGGAAAAAGTCAAGTGAAGAAGGACTTGAACTTTCATTGACTTTAAAAAACAAACACCCAAATATTATTGCCCATGCTTTTTTTTCATTGTGCTTATTATCACAGCAAATTCTAGGCAACAGAACTCACTCTACAGAGCTCAGGTGGTTGGTTGTCCCAGCTCAGAGCAGCAACAATGAAGACATACCTTATATTTGAGTGAGAAAAAACATTTTTTTAGACATGCAATATAACCATATTTTCTTCTGACTTTGGAGTTACTCCTTCTCCCCTTTTTTAAATTAAAATGATTTAGTTTTATCTGTACACATGTGAAGTTATTCTACAAATATTTATCATCTGAGACAATTTAATTTTCCCATCTTACTCTCCTCTACTTCCACTCTCTACTTCCCCTAATTCCTTCCTGTAGAAATATTAGTGGATCCTTTCCTTCCTTCTTTTGCACCATATTTCATTCTTTATCCTAACATATTTTGAATTAACATAAAAGTGGTCCAATTAGCTTTAGAATTTGGTAGTTGGCTATTGGTTGAATAGTTACATATATTTGTGACTGTTTCATTAGTACTGAGTCCACAGGATCCTTGGTTAGAATCTAAACCTCTTTTTCTCACTTAACAACACATTGATGTAGCATAATGTAAAACTGATGCTAGCAACCTAGTAACAGAAATATATGCATAGTATATTTGCCAAAAAAAAACCAAACTGAAAGTGATTGAAAAATGAAGCATATAGAGAAGAAATTGAATCCTCCACTTTTAATTTTTTTTTTCTTGGGGAAAGAGCAAGGTTTGATTCATAGCACAATTAGGAAAACAGAAGGAAACTCTTCAAACTGCAGGTGGTCACATTTTGGAAAATGGCTCATAATGCACACAAAATAAAATCCCAGTCTTGAGGATAAAACCTGATCCAGCTTAGTTCAGTGCAGTTGAATATCACCTCACATCCTTTATAAATATGTTTTCGTGGGTAGACTAACTGTTAGAGAAACATGAATACACACACTGATATGTTCACATTTTATTTGTGCTGAATACACTAGTTAGTTTAAGTGCACTTAGCTCTTTTGTTGTTTACATACCTATCTGTTTTACGCAATCTGAAGATCTGACCTACAATGTTTAATTTGTTTTGGGTACTAAAAGATGTAGATTTTTATAATTTAGTCTTAAAAACATAAGAGTAGTTGTAGTCATTGTAGTGGAAAATACTATTCCCATTTTCTGCATGGTGGTCATATATATATATATTAGTTATTGCTGGTAACCAGAAAAGGTCTGTTGGTAATGTATTTTCAGTCTGCAATTCCATGTCCTAAATGTAAACAAGTCATTGAATTATTGTGTAACTTCTAAGTTCAACTAATCTACTAGAAAATATTCACTATGTGGATGAGTACCATTTCTTCATTAGAGGCTGATACAATGATGCTGATACAATTGTCATCAGTTCAGCCTTCCTCTTCCCAGCATGGAGTTCACAAACTCAGAAGTGCTCAGTCACTGGTATTCTGAAATTAACATTCATATTTTGTTTTCTGTGTTCTTAGGAAGTGTGTCCTCGTGTCCTCTGTCAGTCCCTCTGCAAATACCCTTCTGATATATAACACCCCCCCCCGTGCAGTTAACTCACAGACCAAAAATCTAACTTTTCAAAAGCATAGTCATCTCTTAGAGTGTCAATACCCAGTCTAATCTTGTATAAACACAAATACATGTATAAATTCAGCTGCATGAAGAAGAGGTAATGAGCATCATGATGAAAGAAAGTTTCTTCCTTCTCCCCAGTGAGCAGAGGCATGTTTTCCTGGCGAAACAGCCTGTCACACTTCAGTCAGAAAGAGACATATGCTTCCTCCCTGTTTCACACTATTGTGTCTCAGCACCCTATATCCAATATGTAAGGTCAGGAACTCTAAAAGAAGCCACAACACTGCCACTGATGATACTGCAACAGGAAAATGAGAGACATGGCAATATTTATGTCCAATTGACACCTGTAGAAAAATGGCTGCAATGTGTTTAGAAAGAAGTAGGCTGAGCTACTTTTAACTCAGAAGAATTATGAAGTACTTTCCATTTCATTACAAACAGAGAAAGAAAATAGCATCAAAAACAGAACATAGCTTTTCTAGTAGGATTTCACAAGGAATGGTACCAGCTGATTACAGTCACCATTCCTCAGTTCTGTCAAAGTAAATTAAGAAAAAAAACCATCCTTGATAAAACTTTCTGATGACACAAATATTGGCAGCATGGCAAATTGATGAGCAAGACAAAGCAGTCATACAGAGTTACTGAAAGTACTTCAGAACTCTTACCCATTCAAACATATGGCTTTAACACAACCAAATGCTTAAGTTACAATTTAGGAATGAGCAATGACTTTTGGAAAAAAGTAATTCTGAGAGTGATCCAGCACACCAAAAAAACCCCAATCTGAGCTCCCAAAATAAAGTTGTGACAAAAAGGTCTTGGGTGATCTTTTGCTGTGTAAGTAAAAGAACAATACAGAAGTATTGTTGAAATAGATATCAAGATACAGAAGTCAGTATCATGAACATGTTTTAAAAAGGATATTGAAAAGCTTATGAGTTAAAAAAAAAAAGAAAATTTTGTTTTAAAAAGGATATTGAAAAGCTTATGAGTTAAAAAAAAAAAAAGAAAATTTAACACAAATTATCCCAGAAAAGAAGAAAACATCTTTCAGTCAAAGATTTAAAGAGCTTAATCCACTTAACTTATCAAAAGAAAGGCAGCAAGGTGATTTAAATGGTGTCAGCAGATAATGTTAGATGATAGAAACTGAAGAATAACCAGATTTCCAAGTTGTGCAACAAAGTTTCAGCAGCAATGATAGATTCTTCATCTCTTTAAATCCTCAGTGCAGGACTGAATAATTTCAAAAGAATGTTGTAGCTGAATACAAACTCCTGAACGCTTGAAGCACAAAGATATACCAACACCTGATGGCTCCCTCCAACTTGAAAGTATGGATTCTGAAGTACCCTAAATGTACTGAGCCCAAGTCAAAACACTTCAAATAAATTTGATGCAAAAAGTAACAATATAACATACCAGATAACTGCCTAACTAGTTATTTGTGTTGAATAGTTTTTATTTCACATTGATACAAGATGCTAAATAAAAGATTAATTACAGAGGAATAGTTATGGCTTTGCCTCTATCATTATGAAGTTAATTCTTTTAATGAAACTTTCTTGAAGACAAAAAAAATAATCAGAGCTACTAAGCCACTTTATAATTTCTCTTGTCCTCTTTTTTCAAAATCTAGCCTTTTTTTCTCCCCCAAAATTTGACTTTTATTTCTTGCAGCCTTTTTTTTTTTTTTTTTTAGATATGCAATATACTGGTATTTTCTTCCAACTTTGGAGTTGTTCTTTCTGGCCACTTTTTAATTAAAATAAGTTAATAATATCTGTAGGCATGTGAAGTTATTTAACAAATGTTTATCATCTGAAACAGAGTGTAGTTCATATCTTTGGTTTACACTGTAGATGTCAATTTTACAAATTGCAGTATATTAAGCTTTTATGTTATTGAAAGAAATTACCTAGAAAGAGTAATGTACAGTGAAGATATGGAGGCTCCAAATACAAAATTTATACATCATATTATTAAAAGCTTAAGTTCTCTTATATTCTTAAAAGCTGGAAAAAGAGACATAACTGGTCCGGAAATATCCTTATGGTATATCTGAGTCTGAAATTCCTTTTGGAATATAGGTATATAAATTATAACTTCATACTAACCTATACTTTCCTTTAAAAAAGGAGTATGCAAAAGCCCACTTTTTAGAATCTGCTTGATATAGCAGTCAGAAAGAAGAGAAATTAATTCCGTAGTAGCTTTAGCCTTATTGACCCACAGCTTTACCTTAGAAGCTGTCCATAACATTTTTGTAGGAAAGCATAATCACACAGCTAAAAATACTGAAAATCAAGTGAGTTGGTGAGTAAACACTGTAATCACAATGCTCTGAAATGATAGGTGGCAGTGTTTCCTTCTTTACCACATTGTAAGTAGAAGTATTGGTTATTGCAATTTCTGCTATGCTAAGTGTTCTCAGCAGCTACACAAGGGATGAGTGTTCTCATATGATTTCAGATTTGGACTTTTTTTTTTTGTTCAGTAAGTTTTGTATGACTCTGAATCAAAGAGAGGTGTAGTCATGACAGGGATATGCAAACACTCAGCATCACTGATATGCTGCCATTTCTATATTCAGGGCTGAAGGCAGTGAAGAAACTTGATTGGGAAAACTTAGGATCTTTAAGGACCTGAACCATAAACAATGAGTAAAATAGCTCAACAAAGACACATTCAATGTAAGTTCTTGATTTGGAACTACCCTTATGTCTTTTTATGTACATCGAGCTTCTGTTTCTATTAAAAAAAAAAAAAAAAAAAAAAAAAGCTGAACTGCATGACCTGACCTGTTTAGGGAAAGAACTCTGGATTACACTGTTAATAAGAAATTTTTCCCAACCTGCTTTCTAAGAATCTATATTATAAATATTTCCAGTGAGACATATCTAGCTCTATCCTCTACTTAACTTCTAATCTTCATGTCTACAATCACTTCAATGTTATAAAATAATGCTCCAGACAAAGTTTTTTGCTTTATCCAGTCAAGTTAGGAAAGCTAAAGCCCTTAAGAAACCTATGATCAACACACTGAATGGAAGCCAAGCCATCCAGAGGGACCTCAATAGGCTTGAGAATGGGCCAGTTCAAACCTCACGATATTCAACAAGGACAAGTGCAAGACCCTGTACCTAGGTCAGAGCAATCCCAAGCACAGACAAAATCTGGGTGGAGACTGGCTTGAGAGCAGCCTTGTGGAGGACTAGAGGGTGCTGGTGAGAAGCTCAACACGAGCTGCTGGTGTGCACTTGCAGCTCAGAAAGCCAATATACTGGGCTGCATGAAAAGCAGCATGGCCAGCAGGTCAAGGGAGATGATTCTTCCCCTCTACTCTGCTAGTGTGAAACCCCACTTGGAATACTGCATACAGCTCTGAGCCCCCCAAAGTAAGAAGGACATGGACCTGCTGAAGTGAGTCCAGAGGAGGGCCATGACGATGATCTGGCTGGAACATCTCTCCTGTGAAGAAAGTCTGAGAGTTGGGCTTGTTCAGCCTAAAGAAGAGAAGGCTCAGGGGATACCTTAGAGCAGCTTCCAGTGCCTAAAGGGGCTTACAAGAAATCCAGAGAGGAACTTTTTACAAAGGCATGTAGTAACAGGAAGAGGAAGAATGGGTTTAGACTGAAAGAGGGGAGATTTAGGTTAGATATTAGGAAGAAATAGTTTGCTACGATTGTGGTGAGACACTGGAATGGGTTACCCAGAGAAGCTGTGGCTACTCAATGCCTGGCAGGGTTCAAGGCGAAGCTGGAGAGGGCTTTGACCAATCTGGTCTAGTAAAAGGTGTCCATACCCATGGCAGAAGGGGGTTGGAACTAGATGATCTTTAAGGTGTTTTCTAACCCAAAATAACTAATTTTTATGAAAATTATAGAAAAAGTCTTAAAAGAAAATAAAGTTGTGACTGACAGTTAAAGTATAATTCAGAATTAAAACATTCTTCAGTCACACCAGGTACATGTATTGGCTGGTTTTGATGAAACTTGGCATGCTGAGGCACCCTAGAGTGACTGCCTTCCCAGTGTCTTTAACCCTATCTTTTATGAATATAAATCTCAGTCTAGCACATAGGTTAGGGTATACAGCATATGACATATAGCTGTAACAGGTTTATTCCATATTTCTTTGTATTACCTCTTAAACCCTACATTAAACCATATAGTTTTCTTCTTTTTTATATGCTGGAACAGTTGTGCATGCATGCATCTCAGCTCCCTGCTGGCATAATGATAACCTGCAGAGATATATTTATTTAATGCTACACTGAGCAGATGAAACACTACACAATAACAGATTCTCTTGTCTGAATGTAAACAGGGAAAAATCTCATAAGTTGTCTATACTCTTGAGAAACTCCTTTTTTCTACATCTTGATAGACTGCAGCCATTTTCTGTTATAAATGATTTAGATTTCATAAATAGTTCAGTGTTGCTCTCCCTATATTCTTTATAACAAGAAAGTAAAAAATGCTTTCATATATTTTATGCATACATTGAAACAAGAAGAGAAAGAATAAGAGATATTAAAGACTCATACACAATTACTTCTGTTCCTTCAGGATTTTACATAAAACTTTATATTTATTTATTTATTTACTTATATATATATTTCATAAGAAAAATCCCAAGGAGACAGAAGTACGATGAACTTTAAAGAGCAGTGTTTAACTATGAGTAAAATTCAAAAGTTTATTGAAGATTCTAATTGAGAAAACCTAAACAATATAAACTTTAAATAATAATGACAAAAGAACAATACTGAAAACAAATATAAGAAAACCAATAGAAAATAGTACTTAAGGCAGCAGTTATTACATAATACAACATTTGGCCGTTGAAACCAATGGCCAAATTTCCACTAACTAAAAGGCTACCAAAATTTCACTTTATTGATAAATAGGTACATTCTTTATTAAAAGTGTGTCAAAAAAAAAAGACCTGGATTATGTAGAAATTAAATTATTTGAACCTGCTAAGGAAGTTGAATTTAGGATATTTACTCTTTCATTACTCTATCTGATAAATTAAAATGCATCCAGGCTGTAGTTTAGGCCCAATCTTTGTATCATATTGATTGCCTTTTAAGAAACAATAAGAAGGCATGAAATACAATAAAACAAGTGAAAAATAGAGAGACCTGGCATCAGTCTGGTTTTCTTTTTCTCAGAATAAAACATGGGGTCTGGGCATTTTTCTAGAGGATCTATGCATTGCAATGTATTCTAGGTATTTCATAATCTATTTATTAGACTCTGTGTGTTTTCTGGGTCATATTTTGTTGTGTTTCATAATCTTATTTTTTTTCTCAGAAAGAGTGTATTATACTAGTTTTCTTACTGTGATAAATTGGCAGTTTACCAGACTTGTTATTTTGCAGTTCATGTAATTTTTTTCTTCTTTCAGTGTTTAGGATTTTTGTTTCTTACAATATCTTCTTGGTACAAATAGTTTGATCAGCACATAGTGGAAAATATGTACATATAATTAAAACTAAGAAAATTTATATCAACTTTTATATGCTTGAACAAACTAAGTGTTCCTGATTCCAAAAGAAATTGCTTACATGAAAAATATGTTTGAATTGACAGAAAATAACTGAAATGTTATTAAGGGACCTACCCACATCTAGAAGTAGCATATCGAGTATACTCACTACTGGAGTTTTAGACACAATTAGCAACTGGTGGTGGCATTTCATAAAATTACAGAATATTTAAGGTTGCTAGAGCCCCGTGAATGTCATCTGGTTCAAACCTCCTGTTCAAGCAGGGCTACCTAGGCCTAGTTGCCCAGGACCATGTCTAGGCAGCTTTTAAATATCTCCAAGGATGAAGACTCCACATCCTCCCTTGGGCAAACTGTGCTAGTGCTCAGTCACCCTCACTGTAAAAAAGTGTTTCCTATAGTTCAGTTTGTACTTCTTGCCTCTGGTCCTGTCAGTGGGCACCACTGAAAAGAGCCCAGATCCACCCTCCTTTCACCCTTCCTTTAGGTATTTATATTTATAGTTAAGATGTCCCCTGAGCCTTCTCTTTTGCAGGCTGAAAAGTCCTGGCTCTCTCAGCCTTTCCTCACAGGAGAGATGCTCCAGCCTCTCCAAAACCTTATTGTCCCTTTGCTGGAGTTTCTCCAGTTTGTCCACACCTCTCTAGTGCTGGGGAGCACAGAACTGGTCACAGGACTCCTGTTGTGACCTCTCCAGTCACCTCCTTAGACTTACTGGCAATCTACTTCCTAATGCAGGCCTGGATGGCATTAGCCTTCTTTGTCACAAGGGCACATTGCTGGCTCCTGCTGGTGTATGCTGACTCATTGCTGGTTTATTTGATGGAGAACTAAATTAATTTGCAAATTCAGAATTATTCAGTTGCATTCAATTATAATCAATCAATCAATCAATTAGCTAGCTTTGATCTTTTGAATTTCTTTGTAAGTGGAGACCTGCCTACTGAGTGAGACTATCCTGCATGACTCTAAGCACTGCCCTAGGGCATTATTTTATTTTTTTGCCTCTTTTCTATTTCTTCAGTTTGAACACTTCCAACAAGACATGTCTGCCTTTATGGCTGGGAAATAATACATCAGATACTAGGAAATAATACATCAGATACTAGGATTTTGTATCTGGTTTGTCCTCGCTGGTCATATTGTAGATAATGGTGAAAGTACCAGATTTTTTTCCTAGTTTTTTCTTAACACTGAACAGTATAGAATCATAGAATATCTCAAGTTGAAAGCGACCCATAAGGATCATGGAGCCCAACTCCCCACACTTTTCTGGATTACCTAAAACTAAGCTATATGACTAAGCATTATCCAGATGCTCCTTGAACTATGACAAGCTTGGGGCTGTGACCACTTCCCTGGGAAGCCTGTTCCAGTGACTAACCACCTTCTCAGTTGTCATGGGTTCAGCAGTAGCTCATGCTCTGCCAGGGAGAAGGGAGAGATAGGGCACCTGGTCTGGGCTAGTCGGGGAGGTATTCCATACCACAGCACGTCCTGCTCGGGGAGGGGACTGGAAGCTGGCCGGGAGGGAAGGAGTTAACACGCCGGGCTGGGCTCGGGGAGGCAACTGTAAGCTGGCCAGGAGGGGAGGGGGGAGCTCTCTCTTCCGGGGCTGGCCTCGTGGCGGCGGGTGGTATCGTATTCTCTCTCCCTGTTTGTCTTCTGTAACACTGATTTGTTATTGGTACCGGTAGTTATTTCTGTTATACCTTGATTGCTGGACTGATTTTACCTTGATCCGCGGCAGTTGTATTCCTCTGGCTCTCCTTCCCATCCCTCCGGGAGTGGGAAGGTGGGGGGGGGGGAGGGGAAACAAAGGGGGAACTGTGCAGATTTAGTTTAAACCACGACATCAGTGAATAACCTTTTATTAATGTCCAATCTGATCTTCTCCTGATGCAGCTTCATTCCATTTTTTCATGTCTTGTCACTGGTCACCAGAGAAATCATTACCTCCGCCTTCTCCTGCCCCCCTTGAGGGAGTTGTAGGCTGTGATGAGGGCACCCTTCATCAGCCTTCACCAAGCTGAACTACTCAAATTACCTTAGACACTTTTTGTAAGTCTTGAACTTGAGACCTTTCATTATCCTGGTTACCACTTCTGGACACATTCTGGTAGTTTGATGTCCTTCTTGTATGGAAGCACCCAAAATTACACACAGTACTTGAGGCTGGGCTGCACCAGTGCAGTTCAGAGTGGGGCAATCGTTTTTCTCAATCAACAGAACCCCCTCAAGCTATGTTGGCCTTTTTTACTGCCAGTGCACACTGCTGACCCATATTCAACTTGCCATCAATCCAAACCCCCACATCTCTTTCCACAGCCCTGGTCTCCAGGCTACTGTTCCTCAATTTGTACATATAAGCAGGATTACCCTGTTGCAGGTGGAGAACCTAGTACTTGCTCTTGTTAAATTTATATGGTTGGTGATTGCCCAGTCTATCCAGCTCTCTCTGTAAGGCCTCTCTACCCTCAAAGTTAGTATCATTGGCAAACTTACTTGATAATGCATTTGATTAAGGCATCCAGATAATTTATATTAGCATTGAAGAGCACTGGCCCTAAAATTGTGCAAGTAGCTATATTATACTCTATTCTGGGTAGGAGAACGATAGCACAGAATACATTCTACTTCCTTTAAAGTCCTGTATATTTGAAACAAACTATAGTTTCTTATCCACTGACTCGGTGCCTGTGACATGGTTAAACAGATCAGGGGAGAGATTCATGGTTTTCCACTACAGAAATACCTGTCATATTTTCCAATAAATGGAAGTGGGATGAGCTCATGCATGCTTATATGAAAAATGGTTTCCCAAGTTTTATCTTTAAAAATTAATAGATATAATACTTTTCAGAACAACCATAGGAATAGTTAATTTTTTCTTCATAGCAAAATTTTCCATGCATTTACTTTCTGAATCTCAACTCATACTTCAATCTGTGCATATGTAGCTTCTATTAATATCACTGGAAATTAAAAATTCAGTGTAAAGATTCAGTACACCCTTAAATTACATTTTCCAGTTACAAACTTGTCTGAAGGTAATAAACAAAATAAAGAAATCTATAAATTCCTTGATGTTAACAGGTGCAAAAACCCTATTAGAGGTGGTCTGTCAGACACTGTTGAATTGGTCTCCATGTGAACACAGATCAGGAATACAGAAGACACAACAGCCTAGGTGCCATGTGCAGGTTCCTTCTACTCACTTTCAGTATTAGACCCATTACAGCTTCAGCTGTGTTTTTCACCATGTCTAGTCACAATCATAGAAGTCTGCCAAGAGAAAGCAGGATTGCCTCAGTGATATCCAAGCCAAACCCTGCCTCCAGAAATGCCATTCACATTACTCCAGAAGCTTAGCTGCCTGCCAATGTATGTTTCCTATTCTTGTCTGCAGACTCTGCTCCCAGAAAAAAAAGTCTGTCAATCATTAAACTGTGATAGCTATTAAATGGATATCTTCCCTTTCATAATATAAATATATTTATTTTTAATTTAGTTTTGTGTCAACAGAAAATAATTTCATCTGGATATGGGTATTTGTATGGGAAACTTGAGTCTGCAAATCTCACTCTGAGAATGTTTTTTTTGGGGGGCATCATGTTAGCTATGTAATTTTTATTATCTAGAGGAAGTAAACCAATATAGCTCTTTTTCCATTTCTCCAAGTACTTTTACGTTCCTGTCTCCTAGCAGTGCATGAATCACTTTAACACAGAACAAATGTTACTTATCCACTTATTACTTCTTCCACTCCCAAGATCAGCTTTGTGTGGTTTTAAGTATTACCCAACATAATTTCCAAAGACTTAAATCTTCTTCAAATCCTACCTACAATCCAAAGCATGAGATAGATGTTTTTACCTCATTATATTAAAACTTCTGTATTTTATTCTAAATTATTGCAATATTAACCTCGAATATAAATCAGAATATTAGCTTGTAATATAAAGGATGGAGAAGAGGAAACTAATTTAAATACTATTTATGTTTTGTAAACAGCATATATTTCTTAAGTGTATATCTAGCTATAAATAGGGATCTCTTAACCTATTTTAGATAAAAAAAAAAAACTATTTATTGTTAAAAGGAGAGTTAACTGATATATATTTACCTGAATTTAAAATTTTAATAGCCATTGATTTAAAAAGTGGTTTTATTGCCCTCTGATAAGCAGACAGAATAGATTTTTATTCCTTCCTCACTAATGCATTACAATTTTAGCCTGTTGTATTTAAGTATTTACTATTTTTTATGTACTAAAGATGACACAGTACCTGCAGAAATGAAAACTGTATAAAGTATAACTACTTTTTCTTTCTTATTACTTTGGAAACAAAGAGATATAAACAAAATATATTAAAAAAAAAAGAATATAGTATATACATTTCATAGTTTCAAATAATTTGAAAATACCATGTGAAACTGTCCAAACTTTTAATTTTGAGACCATATACACCAATAAATTGTTCCAGGTCACTTTCATAAAGTTGTTTGTCAATGTAATTATTTTGTTAAAATTTTAATTTAAAATGTGTTTAATTTTTAGATAAGTTTGCATTTACTGTGGAATTTTTCTCCTGACTAAAAAACACTACATTTCCAAAACTGCAGATTTGTGACTTATTTCAGCATTACTAAAATTCACACAGTAAATCCACCTGCTTTACTTTGAAAATTGATAACATGCTATTGATAGATTTTTTTATTTCCATGTATGTAATCATGAAGTGATAAAATGCAGTGACTTGTTCAGGCCTGCAGAAATCTTAAATTTATTTTGCTTGTCTTTATCAATAGATAAAGACACGGAGAGTACAAAATACATAAATTTGCAATGTTTCATCTTATAAAAAGTTTTTATTCATATTGATAATACAACTCTGTAGTAGCTGTGCTGAAGTCCATTTAATAATACTAACATTTTACTTTGAAGAAGACAGTTCTGACGCTGGAATCCTAGAACTGGACTAAAAATTGGAGGGACATTGTTTTCTGACAAGAAAATGAACTTTTAATAAATTCTAGATATTAAACTTGCTAGTCTCTTTTCTTTGTCAAGATGCGCTATTTCTCTTTTCCTGTCATATATATGAGCAAGCTGGTGGCAAATCTGATATACTTGTTCTACTGCAATATTTTTACTCTGGTATGTGAACGTTGTTATTGTAAGAACAGGCACATTTACAAATGGCAGTTGTTTCATTTTTAGATTTAAAAAGACTGAGAAGTTAGTATTTGGTACTTATAATTCATCTTCCAAGTGAGTCAGATGTTGTACCTATGTTTGCAATGTTGTTGACACATGAATAATAGTCCAAACACAGACTAATCACAACCTAAACCCAATACTGTGGACACAAAATATCAGTTTTTTTTTTTTTTTTTTAATCTAGGAAGGTATATACAGTTGTCTTATAGTTGATGATTTGGGTTGTGTTGATTGCTGATTTACCCGATATTATATCTGTGTTGTGACAATGAGTGAAAGATACACATGCAGTCATAATTTACTCTCATTCTTCTACAGGAGTCATGTGTTGTAAGATATTACTTAGGAAAGTTTCCTCCTCTGTACATTGCCAGATAAGATGCTCTCATTCCAGAACTGCCTGAAGCTGCTTTTTTAATATGTGACTAGGGCACAGTGAAAAAGCAAAACTGGAGCATCCATGAAGCAGATAGATAGAATGAATATCTTGGGGTAATAATAGGACAATGATACAATCATGTAATCATAGGATGTTTTAAGTTGGAAAAGACCTCTAGGATCATTGAATCCAACCATTTAACTAGGACTGTCACTACTAAAATATGTCCTTAAGTGCCACACCTACAGTCATTTAAACATCCCCAAGGATGGTGACTCAACCATTTTGGTCATTCTCTTCCAATGCTTGACAACTGTTCTTGGAAGAAATTTTTCTTTGTATCCAATCGAAAGCTCCCCTGACATGACTTGAGGCTATTCTATCTTGTCCTATCACTTGCTACTTGGGAGAATATTCTGACCCCCACCTCCCTACAGCCTCCTTTCAGGTAGTTGTAGGGAATGGTGAGATCTCCCCCAAGCCTTTATTTTTCCAGGTTAAACAACCCCAGTTCCCTGACACTTCTGATCGATTTCTGTTCTAGATGCTTCACCAGCTTTGTTAACCTTCTTTAGACAAGCTCCAGCACCTCAAGGTCTTTCATGTAGTGAACACAGTATTCAAAGTGCGGCCTCACCAGTGCCACGGACACAGGAACCATCATTTCCTTGGTCCTTCTGGCAAAGCTGTTTCTGATACAAGCCAGGAAGCTGTCAGCTTTTTTGGCCAGCAGGGCACACTGTTCAGTCGGCTGTCAACCAACATCCTCAGGTTCTTTCCCATACGGCAGCTTTCCAGCCACTCTTTGCCAGACCTGTAGCATTGCATGCCGTAGTTGTGAGCCAGGTACAGGACCAAGAAGTTAGCCTTGTTGAGCTTCATACAGTTTGCCTCAGCTCATCAATCTAGACTGTGCAGATCCCTCTCTGTAGCCTTCTTACCCTTAAGCAGATCAACACTCCTGACAAATGTGGTGTCAGAGAACCATTGAATCATAGGATGGTTAGGATTGGAAAGGACCTTAAGATCATCTAGTTCCAATCCCCCTGCTATAGGCAGGGGTGCCTCACCCTAGACCATGTCACCCAAGACTCTGTCCAGCCTGGCCTTGAATTTTGCCAGGGATGGAGCATTTACCACTTCTTTGGGCAACCTGTTCCAGTGCCTCACCACCACCCTCTCAGTGAAGAACTTCTTCCTTATATTTAACCTGAACTTCCCCTGTGAAGTTTGAACCCATTACCTCTTGTCCTAACACTACAATCCCTGACAAAGGGTGCCTCTCAGACATCCTTGAAGGCCCCTTCAGATAGTGGAAGGCTGCTATGAGATCTCCATGCAGCTTTCTCTTCTCCAGGCTGAACAGCCCCAGATTTCTCAGCTTGTCCTCAAATGGGAGGTGCTTCATCTTCCTTATCTTCCTTGTGGCCCTCCTCTGCACTTGCTCCAATAGCTCATGTTTAGTTTCTCATTGACCAGTGCTCCCAAGTCCTCTGCAAGGACTGCTCTGAATCACTTCGCCCAAACTGTAGCTGTGCCTGGGATTGCCCTGACCCAAATTCAGGACCTTGCACTTGGCTTGGTTGAACTTCTTGAGGCTGGCATTGACCCATATCTCAAGCATGTCAAAGTCCCTCTGCACGGCATCCCTTCCCTCCAGCATATCAACCAAACCATATAACTTAGTGTCGGCAGCAAACTTGCTCTGAGGGCACACAAAATTCCACTGTCCATGTCACCGACAAAGATGTTGAACAAGACCAGTCCCAACACCGATCCCTGAAGGACACCACTCGTTACTGGTCTCCAGCTGGACATTGAGCCATTGACCACAACTCTTTCCATGCAGCCATCCAGCCAGTTCTTTATCCACCGAGTGGTCCACCTATCAAATTGATGTCTCTCCAATTTAGAGACGAGGACGTCATGTGGGAAAATGTTGAATGCTTTGCACAATTAGAGGCTGGGTGGAGAATGGATTGAGAGTTGTCCTGAGGAGAAGGACTTGGAAGTACTGGTGAATGAAACCTTGAACATGATCAACGTGAACTTGGAGCCCAGAAAGCCAGTCATATCCTGACTCTATCAAAAGAAGTGTGACCAGCAGGCTGGGGGAGATATTTCCCCTCTACTCTGCTCTCATAAGACTCCACCTGGGGTACTGCATCCAGCGTTCGGGCCCTCAACAGAAGACAGACATAGACACATTGAAGCAGACTGAAGGAGGGCCACAGAAATGACTGGAGGGCTGGAATACCTTTCCTGTAAAGGGAGGCTAAGTTTTGGTTTTGCAGCCTGGACAAAAGGAGACTCTGGCAAGACCTAATTGTAACATTTCAGTATTCAAAGGGAGCTTATAAGAAAGATGGAGAGCAACTTTTTAATAAGCCTGTAGTGACAAAACAAGTGGAAATGGTTTCAAACTGAAAAAAGATAAGATTAGGTTGAACATAACGATGACACTTTTTACAATGAGAATGGTAAGACACTAGAACAGGTTGTCTAGAGAAGTTGTGGATGCCCCATCATTGAAAATTCACAAAGTCAGGCTGTATGGGGCTTTGAGGACCTTGATCTGATGAAAGATGTCCCTTCCCATAGCAGTGGGGGGTGGACTAGATTATCATTAAAGTTCCTTTCTAACCCAAACTGTTCTACAATTCTATGATACTACATGGACACAAGTAGAAGTTGCAGTAGCATAAGCTTCTCATTGCAACAATTTGAGCTCAGGAAGTAGGGTCTGCTTCTTATTTGCTTTTTCCAGAGATTTGACTTGGGGATTTGTCTTATAGAAATCTACTGTCAGTTAGAATTTTTTAATTTATTTAAGTATGGAAACATCGGTTTTGGTGAATAATAAATTAATATTTCTTTGGTCGGATCTCATCTGGACCTCTGCATTTCCATATCTACGTATCTACATTAAATTGCTAGACAGTGAAAGAAAAGAAAGAGAAATATGACTTTAACAAATAGAACAGAGAAAAATGTATGTTCATCTCAAGAGTACTATTAGGATATGACAACATTTTCCACTCTTCTGATTAACTTTAAAAGCTATGGGGAGCAGTAGGAATGAAAAAACGACCCCTATCAGGTGTCACATGTAAATCTATAGAGGAGGAATAAACAATTCAGCACTTTCCTAATAGTTTTAGCATTTGGGATAAACATGATGAGGTTGCCTTGAGGTTCAGAGAAATTTTACCATCCCATAAATACTGCAAATGAAAAAAAAAAAAAGGGAGCCTGCCAAATTGGACTTCATCAGAAGCTCTATTAGGTCTTGAAGAAGAAGGAAACACATACCTCTCCTGGGTCCATTTCGAACCACAGCATGTTTTGTTCTCACATTATGTTGGCAAACCCTTTTAGTTCAACAATGAATGTTTATTAATGTGTAGGGCGAGCTTCCCAAATGAGAAGCATGAATGTATCAGAAGAGACAATCTGGAATGCTGAGTTTTTCTGTTTATGTTCAAAGAACAGAAATAGCCAAATACCAAAGGCCTTGTTTTCCTACATAATGTGCTGAGTATTGAAATTTCTACCATAAAGATTAAGCCTCATTAGAAATACAGATAGTGACTGATGGAGAAAAATGAAATAATCAAGACTGAAAATAACATGATTGCTTTTATTAAAATGTTTCAGATTTCACTTAAATGTGCAAGAGTTGCTTTATTCATTTTAGGACTAGAAAAAAAATGCATTGTGTCTGCTATTACATGATATTATATGTGGCATAATATCCACATCTGTAAAAGCATTGTTAAGAAAACGCCTGTGAGGCAAGGATTACTAGTATAGATATGGAATTATTCTTATGCGGCTATACTCCTTTTGGGACCAAACAACTACCTTTCATGCCAATTTGTTTTGCTTGAAGTGGAACTACCATCTTGAGTCATCTCTCTGCCTGCACTCCATTACAGGGTCTAAACATGTCTCAAGTCACTGCTGAACTTTTCAGTGTTTTACTTGATTTCATAAAAAAACTTTCCTATTAGTAATTTATTTAAATTGCTAGGATGGAAGGTTCACTTTGAAAACCTGTTCCATTAGTTCCAGCTAGTCAAAAATATTGAATGTTTGAACATATGCAAGTCCATGCATAGTCTAGGGCTGTTCCTGCTATTTGTAACACCCAACAAAATATTGTTACATCTGAAGTCAAGAGGCTGACTACAGACACCATTTTGCTCCTAGCAAAAAAAAAAAACAACAAAAAAAACAAAAAAAAACCCAACAAAACTTTGATTAAAAAAAACAAAAAAAAAAAAAAACAGAGGCTGAAACTTCTATTTTTTTTTCCTACTCACCCACTTCCCCTTTCCCTTCTTCTTCCTCCCCCACCCCCTCCCCCTTTCTGTCAACCACTTATGGGCTGTCTTACAGTTATGGCTCAGCCAAATTCTCCGTTGCCTTCAGATGACATGACTGAGCCCAATATATGACTCAAATAGCAAAAGCCTTTATTTGGTTCTGCAGCAGACATTTTTTTTCTTTTTTAAAGGTTAATCCAGATCACAGCTGAAACTGAACATGTTATATAGAGGGGCTTACGTGGATTTGACTTAGACTTACTACAGTACTGAGAGAAATGCACATTATAGTAGAATAAGTGCCAGTACTTTGATTAGTCTTTCCTGGGCTGCTCTCTGGGGATGTGTGGAGTAGTGTTGTGAGCTTATGAATATAAAAGATGTCTGAACATAAATTCAAAGTTCTTTAAGGAAAAACAGTTTAATCATGGCACAGTATATAATATAATGATCCTCTTAGCTAGAGTATAATAAGATAAACTTTAATCATAATCAGAGTTGTACTTGCGAGTGCCTTTACAGGACATTTTTTGCCACAATATTATGCAAAGTTATGAATTTATTTCTCTGTGTGCATGTGATTTGAATAAAATAGAGAAAACAGTCTTATGTACTGAGCATTATCTTATTCATGTAAACTGTGTTATGCTAAAAGCTCTCTTAGGGCACCTTTGATGTGAGCTACACTGGTCCTCAAAGTTAAGCATGTTCTCACAAATCTTTATAGCACTGTAGTTAGGACTACAAGAGAAAAAATTTTCATTAGGCTTCCTTGAAATTTTTCAAGCAATGAAGCTGCAAAACTAATTACTATATGAAGCTTGTGAGTTTTATAACCTTTCTTTCCATTTACTTCTTTGTCATAGAAAAAGCATGCTTAAGTTTGCAAACTTACTTTAAATTGCTGCTGTAATGTTTTAAAATGATGCCTGGTAACCCAGGTACCATTTTATTAATTACCTAAGAATAAATGCTTGTACAGCTCTCCGAAAAACTTGTGAGAAAGTACCTGTGGCTATGAAAGTTATGTTTCATGCAATAGTTTCAAAGCTGTGTCATTTCCAGAATTGCACTAGCAAGGCAAAATAGACTGAAGGCATTAATAACTGATAATGTGCATGAATATGTAAGGCATTTGGATATTTGCAACACTTTTTAGTTGTTGTAAAGAACTGTTTAAATATTTGCTTGTCTTTCCTTAATTCAGATTCAGTGCTGTAACCAGTAGGTTTTTCATTGTTTTGACCCTCTCACCTGTAAATTTTCAGTTTTGTTATTACACTACCAGTAGCTATAACTAGATTGACATAATTATCTCCCTTTACTACATCATCAAAGGTTCAAGTGATCTAAATTGTGGTCATTTCAATTTTTTATCACAGTCCATCATGCAAAGAAGATTGAGTAATGATCATGGCAAAGGTTCAAGCACGCATGTGTTGGATTTTGGCAGGGATAGAGTTAATTTTCTTCACAGTAGTTAGTATGGGGCTATGTTTTGAATTTGTGATTAAACCGTGATGATAACACAGGGATGTTTTAGCTGTTGCTGAGCAGTGCTTGCACATAGTCAAGGCCTTTTCTGCCTCTCACTACACCCCACCAGCGAGGAGGTCGGGGGTGCACAAGCAGTTGGGAGGCAACATAGCTGGGATAGCTGACCCCAATTGACCAGATGGATATCCCATATCATGATTTCATGTTCAGCATGTAAAGCTGGGGAAGAAGGAGGAAAGGGGAGATGCTCAGTGTGATAGCATTTATCTTCCCAAGTAACTTCTGTGTGATGGAGTCCTGCTGTCCTGGAGATGGCCAAAAACCTGCCTGCCGATGGGAAGTGGCCAATGAACTCCTTGTTTTGCTTTGCTTTGCTTTGCTGTGCTCACATCTTTCAATTTATCAATTAAACTGTGTTTGATCCATGAGTTTTCTCACTTTTACCCTTCTGATTCTCATTCCACTAGAGTGAGCAAGCTGTTGTGTGATACTTAGTTGCCAGATGGATTTAAGCTTGAAAATGTGCTACTCAGTTTTCTGGTTCACTACTGAAGTGCAAGCACTTAAAATAAAAGGTTTGTTCCATTGTATTACATAGGAATTGTTCCAGGTGTCTGTTACTCCTACCAGATTTTCATAAAACACCTTGAAAATATTCTTGTCTGTCTAGAGTCACAGAGTGACTGGGTCAAAATGCAAACATTAGGGTCACAGAAGTTTCTGGTATGCCACAGATGCCATCCAGTGTACACACCTCATTTCTTCCTATAGAAAAGTCGCATTGGTAGGACAGGAATGAGGTGGATGCGTGATTAGGATCACATAGGTGTAGTTAGAAGAATACAGCGGTGAGTTCAAATCTGTTCACAGAGAGGTTTTCCTGGGGCTGACGTGTCAACACCAAGGCTGGAAGTAGCTCTGAGGTGGCAGCTTTGCACCCCACATAGCTGAATGGCAACTCAGGGGCTCACTGAGCCTCCTCAATCACCTCCTCTTCCTGCTGAGGTTTTAATAACAAGGCAACCCCAAGGGGAAGCCAGGAAGGATCCCAAAGTTTTTTGTCCTGTTTTTAACAAACCAAACTGAATCTATTACTTTTTTAATGGAACACTTTTAGTCTGTAACTGGTATACTTGACAAAAATATCTCACCAGCTTTAGCAATAATGTATAACAGCACCATAATACTAGAAAAAAGTACCATATGTTTATTACATATTTTCCTTAGTGCTTGAAGGAAATGGATGACATTTGTAGCACTCTGGTTTTGTCTATATTTGGTGCTGATTAACTAAACAAGATATTAGTAAGGTTTTTCTCCCCTGAAAACTTAGAACACAATTTAAAGGTACAATTCATAAGATACATTTTCAAAGATAAGGTACATTTTTCAACATTATAAAAAGAAACAGGGAGAAGTATACTCAGGTATAGGGAAGATAAATTAAGCAAACTATGTTGTTCTTTAAGTCACCTAGGTCTTTGGATTCTTGTTTAACAAACATCCCAATAGCTAATTTCAAATAAATAATACAAATATACCAGTTGGATGCAGGCTTATATTGATTAATTCCGTCTTTTATCTTAGACATCCTTGCACTTAGTTTGCAATATAATTCTTTAATGTTAAGTTGTTTCGTATTAATAATTTTTGAAACATCGTTTCATAGAACTTTAATATCTAAATGCAACAGTATAGCTTACTTTGTTATGTATCAGAATATTAATCTAACATAAGCAAGCATTACAATACCAGCTTTCTCTGGCAAAACCACACAGGGTTCAATTCACTGCTGGCATAAACCAAATTTCACTTACTCCATGGCAGTTTGAGCCAAGAAAGGACATTAGTCACGGACTTCTTTGAAGGTAAGATTAAATTAATTATTAAGTGGGGGATCATATATCATAAAGTCCATTCCACAGAGGTACACACAAGCTCTGTTTTGATGTTTCTCACTGGATTAACTGGCTAATAAATACCAAGAGTCCTCACCTACATGTCATTTGCATAGGTTGTGGACTTGAGCCTTAGATGAAGTCAGCAGTGTAATGACTTGGCAATAAAGACAGAAACATAGGACTTCTGAACTTTGACAGTGGTTTATACAAAACTTTAATTATATGTTAATGAGTCTACCCAAGTGATAAAATGCCCAGGGTTCACACAGTACCTTCTCACAAAGCATGGAAAAATAAATGACACTAACACAGAACTTATCTTTATCTTACCAGTAAGATGAAGTAAATATGCCTGTATGTTATCCACGTTACACTTCAGAATTAAAAGCAGCATTAAATAAAATCTTTAATTCTCAATACTTGATTGAAATTTCAATTTAAAGTATGCTTTTGCTATCCTATTATATACCTTTCTAATTAAGAGTCCTCTTAAAATTTCATTATATTGCCAGTGCCATTATTTGAAGGCATCATTCACCTAGCGCTCTGTTTGAAAATTTGTATAATTAACTTATATGGTATCCTGTCTATGCTGTTTAGTTGAAAACGGGTGGGAAGCTGGTCATATTTGGTATATTTTGTATAAATCTTTTAAATGCACAGGTTAGGACTGTAGATATTTTATGGGTACAAGTACCAATAGTCACCTGTTTCTTGGGAAAGAGCTCTAAATATCTAAATTTACCTTTTCATGCTTCAAAGAAAAATTGACTACAACAATGAATAAATAAATAATCTTTGAACATGAAACATCTGTTTGACACTTAATATTTCTGCAAAAGCAATGCTCAAAATTGCCTGGTGAAAAAACTTGCGCACACAAGTCAAGTATAAAAATACTACATTTCTTAACAAGAATACATACACAACAGTCATGCTATTCTATAGGTAGCACCTACAGAAGAAAAGTTGAAGAAGTTGAATGCAATGGTGTAATCACTCAGTTGTTTTTTTTGTTTCCCCATAGTACACTAATACTTAAGACAGTGAATTATAGCAATGGGATATGATGATAAATTCAATTACTTCAGCTGACAGTCAATTCTTCTGACCTTTTTTAAATGACCTTTTATCTGAGTTCAAATTACATTCTGGTTTTGATTGCAATTTGCTTTTGTTTTGTATCTCTTTCCCTCTAAGTGCAAGCAGAGGCCTCACTGCAGAGCACTAAGCTGCACCTTCCTGAAGGGACCTGAGACACAAGCTGGGTGGAAAGAGGGAGGTGAGCACTGAGAAGGAAGTGCATTGACACCAGATGTAGACTGATGGAACATACAGAAAAAAAGGCTTTTAGGCATTTGTAGAGAAAGGAAGCAAAAAGAAAAGAAACAGGACTGATGAAGTACAGAGCCCCAAAAGAAGACAAACATTTCTGTAGGAGTGACCCTTGTCTTTGAACTAACAAAGCTAGGTAAAACAGCAGGGGCCTCTTGCAGGGAAGACTTTCAGGACTTAAGCGCAGTCAATAGAAAGAAAAAAGAATGTTACAATCAATTTTATATGTAGAAGATGGATTATGTTTATGAGGGGTTTGCATTACAGAAACCCTCCCTATTGGCAACTAGCATGGCAGAATAGGAATGGCTTTGAAGAACAAAACTTAGTACTGAAGACCTCAGTAGCTAATCTCACAAGCATTTCAGTGGGGTTTGCTTCAGTGTAGCTGTATTCTGTCTGTATGTCAAATGCTTATTCCTGTTCCAAACTAAAACTGTATTATAAGTGCATCCAAAAAACCCCTAGAAATGGTGCAGTATATTATATAAAACCAGCTATGACATTAATGGGATGATAGCAGAACATACTGATAGTGAAACCTCAGGCTGAACCATAGGTAAGAATCATTGAAAAATGATTGGAAAAAATGTAAAAAAAAAAAAGAAGAAGGCATTTAAACACGTATAAATTATCGTAGAAGGATGTATGAAAAAAAAAATAAAAGCCCAAAGCAACCAAAGCCACAAAACCCCAAAACAAAACATAAAGCCCCTTGCCAACTAAAAAAGAATGTTATCAGATTTCCACACAGGCTATAAGTTTACTCATTAGATAATAATAATACTGCACTGTAGAATGGGTGTGTCTGAATCTTACATTCCTACTTTGTATGCAACAGAGGAAAATGGTAGTTCAGAAATTAATTCATGTCTGGTTCACTGAGCCAAATGTCATGGAAAAAATCTAAGAATAATTATTATAATAATTATTATTACATAGAATCTGACTGTACTCTAATTATTCTTTACTGTTAGGGTGGTGAGGTACTGGAATGGGTTGCCCAGGGAGGTTGTGAATGCTCCATCCCTGGCAGTGTTCAAGACCAGGTTGGATGAAGCCTTGGGTGATATGGTTTAGTGTGAGGTGTCCCTGCCCATGGCAGGGGGTTGGAACTAGACGATCTTGAGGTCCTTTCCAATCTTAACTATTCTATGATTCGATTCTATGATTCTCTGTTCTCTGTTTTTATTATCTTAATATTAAGGGTAACATATTCGTATGGATATAAAGGTATTGCTCATTCTGGCATTTACATTTAGCCTAAAGTTTTGAGGCAAGAATTATGCTTAATTTGTGTTAGCATACACTACACTAATGCCTGTGTATTTTCATTTCTCTATCGACTTTGGTCAGGATAAGTAATTTCTGACATTAATCACTTTTTTTTTATACTATACAGACAAATTCCTACAAGCAAAATGAATTTTTCTGCAATCTATACCTAAGAGATAACAATGACTCTTGAAAACAATAAAAATAAAAGTTGGAGGGAAGAGCTAATGAGAAAATTCATATTTCTTTTATGAGAAAAACTGCTAGTAACCATACATCTCTAAATCTCTAGAATTCTGAAATCCTGACAGTCTAAAGCCAGGACATTTAAATATGTGTGTAATATACATCCTGTTTTCACTTGTTAGATGCAGGGCATTTTCATACAAAGTGGTCAAATTGTTCACCAGTAGACAGGATTAGAAGGGGGCTGAGAGGAATGTGCTGAACTAGTCTCCGGTAATCTGATATCTGTAGCTGCTACACTAAATTTAAGCTCTATAGAAATTCCACCTGCCTCTGAGATAGGTAATATCAAAGCTCAGGTAGAAAAATCTGAGAAATCCTGCAAGAAAAACAAAAAAAAACTATGGATAATATTTTCTCTTGAAGTCATGCGACATAAAAAGGTGGTATCAGCTAGAAACAGTAAGTTGAAGGACTTATAAAAATAGAGATAGAGAATCACAGAATCCCAAGGGTTGGAAAGGACCTCAAAAGATCATCTAGTCCAACCCCCCTGCAAGAGCAGAGTAACCTAGAGTACATCACACAGGAACTTGTCCAGGTGGGTCTTGAATATCTCCAAGCACTGTTGGATTATTGTCCCACCAGTCCTCTCTGGAAATACCATTACCCAGAATCAGTCCTAAGGATGACTCACTGACATGCAACATAAGCAACTTGCTGGGCTTTGAAGCACCGTTGGGCCCCCATTTCACAAAAGGATGTAGAAAAATACTGATAAAACCCTAAGGAATTGTATACAAGAAGGTATTGTGTATCTGCATAGTGCACTACCCTTCTTGAACAGAAGCAGATTATAACTGTATAAAAACACATTTAACAATAAATTCCATCCTTATGAGAAAGATTTTGCTGTTTTAACTCTGTCAGCATAGCTAGAATTATTTTATTTCTGCAGAAGCATGATCTTAGGAGTTGACAGAATGTGGTATCAGGAAAGTATTACTGTTCCTATTTGCACATAAAAACTGGAGGAGGGAGAGTGGCACTGGTTTCCCAAGGCCACATGCAAAGATAATGACAGAGTGCAGAATTAATCCAGGTGTCTCTCTACCAAGTTCACTGATCTAAATTACTACCTTTTGTGCATTTTACCACATATGCCATACTCTGCAGTTATCTATACTGCTCTGTTCTAAAATTAAGTTTAACTGCTAAAACTGCTGATTTTACTGGAAGGTAATTTATAATGTGCCTGCGTTTGACCATATCTGTCATTTTTTTACTTGACTTCAGCTATATTAATAAATCAAATTTGAAAATGAGATTAAACAGTTAATTCCACTTCAGTAGTCTATTTGAAAGAATGTGAAATTTGGAGTGTTTTTAGTTCTGACATCAGGCTCCTTACTTTCTTGATGGGCAGTTGCATAGTTTTAGACTTGAGTAAGTTTTGAAATGATTCAACTCCTAGTTTCCAAGATTTATTTCTCTGTAAAATGACTTGGATTATTCACTTGATTTGCACATTATTGCTGTATGAGATGGGATTTCCCAGGCACTGTGCTTACTTTAAAGTGCAAAGCTTTATTTGAATTTGTGGTAAGTGACATTTCGTTATCTGTTGATCTTTTAAACTGGGATAACTTAGGTGAAGAGATAATGAAGACTTTTATTATTTGTGGACATGTTCTTGTGGATTTTGGGTTAATTTGCTAATCTTGTACCATGATACTTGGAAATTCTTGATGAGGGTATATTTGGTAAGGTAGGGAGTTGTGGTAAAAATCCATTATGACTTTCTGGCTATTCACCACCTCATTAATTTTGCTCCATTAAGCTATGTTTTCTGGAAATCATAACTGGTAATCCTTGGCATTGTTTCTGCATTTTTTTCTTGCTTGCTTCTGCAAGAAAGTTAAAAACATGGGTGAAAACTTATTCCCTGTTTTATTATTTGTTTGTGGCTTCTGATTGTTTATTTTAATAAATTTGTTTTAAACATTAATAATGTTTATTTTTAATTCGCCTATATAATTTCTTAAGTGCTGGGGAGGTTGATCAGATTTGGTGGTCAAACTACCATTATCATTTGCACATCTGTTCAGTGGATTCAGGAGACTAAATCTGGTTGTCTAAATCTGATACCTTAGAATTCCCACATAGTAAATACAGTTTATAACACAATTCAGATGACACATACTAGGAAAGTATGTGTTTATATCTTCTTTTCCATTCTCTCTAACAGCATCAGGTGACTACAACATATGCATCTTCTACTGTGCTGATGTTACCATTTAGCCACGTAAGTTCTAGTCCATCAACTTATTGCAAAAAAAAAAAAAAAAAAACGCAAAGAAAAATATCACAAGGATATTGAACTTTAAATCTTATTCTTCAACAAGATACTTGGACTGTTATATTTACAAAATCACCCTCTTAAGATAATTAATTGTCTTCTAATGATTGCATCTGTAGAAAGGAAATATAATGCTCAAAGAAACATTGATATGAATACATTATTACTGAATTACAATGTCTTTCAGAGATGACTTAGTGTTTAAATGAAGTTGAAACATCACCGAAATATTAATGATAAGATCTCATTATTAATCTCTACTTAAAAAAAAGTACTTTTGATATCCAATCATATTATGTGAGTTTCTTTCACAGCTTTAAAATTGTGATAAAATAGAAATATGTAACCTTAAAAGTGTAGGTCACTTATAAATGAAAATGACAAAAGATTGATATTTATGAATTCCTCCTACATGATCCAAAATATAAATAAGTTCATGCTTATGTTCATACATTTTACTTATTGTCCTCTTTTTCCTTCACGTGTCTTTGTCTGTTTCACTTACGTACTGGTTTAATTTACAAATATATATAACCATTCAATAAGTTGCATATCACAACCCAGCATATAAATTGCCATTACTGCCTTAGGACTGTGACTATATAGTTCCATAACCAGGATTTGGGGTTTGGGTTTTTGGTTTTTTTTGTTCTTTGGGGTGGTTTCTTTTTTTTTTAATTCTTTAATGATGTGAGTCTGGAAAGCCAGCAATATCTTTCAAACATAGCTTTAGCACTGTGGATGTTCACGATCCAGCAACCAACCCTCCATGCTGGAAATGCTTACTTTACTAACTTAAGTATGAACAATAAAGCGTATGTAAAGGCATTCTTTGTGATATACTGTAGTAGAAAAAAAAGGCCACCTGGATGATTTGCAGTGTGCAGAAAAGGCAAATTACGATGAAAGATGTCAAGGATAGGAAAGAGTTAATGACATCAAAAAAAGAATTTCTTCTTGGTGTATTGTATGACACACTGGGTGGGAGAATGTCATTTTCCTGTCATTCAAATCAGACATGAATGTAACATTTCTCTTCCCAAATGCCTACGTTTTATGCACAAAACTGGGAATGGTGCACAACGGTGGTAAACGGGCTTACAAGATATGATAGAGACATTTTACTAAACCTGTAATAATCAAACAAGGGTCAAAGGATTTAAAATTTTTTATGAGGGTGGTGAGGCACTGGGACAGATTTGTCAGAGCTGCGAATGACCTATCATTAAATTTGTTCTAGCTCAAGCTGGATGGGGCTTTGAGGAACCTGCCCTAGTGAAAGATGTCTCTGCTTCTGCCAAAAAAGTTGCACTTAGATGATTTTAATGCCCCTTCCAACCCAAACCAACGTACGATTATATGATTAGAATCATCAGAACACTGAGACTGGTTAGACTGGAGAGGAGAAAGCTGCATGGAGACCTCCAGAAGCCTTCCAGTATCTGAAGGGGTGCTACAAGGATGCCAGAGAGGGGCTCTTCATCATGGACTGTAGTGTTAGGACAAGAAGTAATGGGTTCAAAATTCACCAGAGGAAGTTCAGGTTAGATATAAGGAGAAAGTGTTTTACTGTGAGGGTGGCGAGGCAGTGTAATGGGTTGCCCAAAGAATCTGTAAATGCCTCATCATTGGCAGTATTCAAGTCCCAGTTGGACAGAGCCTTGGTTGACATGGTCTAGTGTGAGGCACCCCTGCCCATGGCAGGGGGTTTGAAACTAGGTGATCTTAAGGTCCTTTCCAACCTTAATCATTCTCTGATTCTATTCTACTCTTGCTTTGCTTCATAATATAATTCCATTGGTTGCTTGACTATACCTTGTTATTTCTAGCATAGTTTCATGCCCTTGTCTTGTTTCTGATTTATATGGGTTAGGAAATCAATTACTACTTAAGTATTTTATGTAGCATTTCAGATCACTGGAGCAACATAAATAACTATTTCTTAGTGAGATCTGGGCATAGTAACTTAGGCACAGAACTGTGCTAAAACAGGTGCACTGCTACTGAACCAGTGTGGCTTATCACCATCATGGGTCAGTCTGTACCCATTCACACAAGTACACTTTATGATTATTTGCATGGAGAATTCAAAGCCCTTTACAAGGTCACTTTTTAGATTTCTGATCTCAGACTCCAATTTTCCTGCTGAGGTGATAGAAGTGATAATATAATCACAGAATCACAGAATGGTTTGGGTTGAAAGGGACCTTAAAGGTCATGTAGTTCCAACCCCCTTACCATGGGCAGGAATGCCTTCCAGATTGCTCAAGTCCCTGCTCAACCTAGCCTTGAACATTTCTAGGGATGGAGTAGTTCATCCACAGCTTCTCTGTGCAGGCATCCTGTTCCTGTGCCTCACCACCCTCATAGAGAAGAATCTTTTCCTAATATCTAATCTTAATCTACCCCTTTCATCTTAAGTCTATTACTCCTTCTTCTGTCACTACCTGCCCTTGTAAAAAGTCCCTTTACAGATTTCTTTTAGGCTATGTTAAGGTATTGAAAGGACACAATAAGGTCTTCTGAGCCTTCTCCATGCTGAGCAAGCCCAACTCTCTCAGCCTGTCTTCATAGGTGAGATGCCAATATGGGTCATGGAGTCCCTCTCTGGAGACATTCAAAACCCACCTGGGAGTGTAACCTGCTCTGGGTGGCCCTGCCTTGGCAGGGGGGTTGTACTAGATGACCTCCAGAGGTCATTTCCAACACTAACAATTCTATGATTCTGTGATTCTTAGAGGTGCTCCAGCCCTCTGATCATCTTCATGGCCTTTCTCTGGTCTCAGGCTATCAGCTCCACATCCTCTTGGGATTTATGGGAAGAGGTTTTTGAGGAAGTAAATTACAGGTATTGTTACCCTTTTTTCACACTCCAAAAAGATTCATAGGTTCTCACAAAGATCAGTCAGCAGCACCCTGTATTCTGAGGTCCTAACATAGAAGAAGACCTGCAGTTCAGCTTAATGATAAGAGTGTAAAACAGCTTCCAGAATACAGTTCCCAGTGCTTCATTTTCCCTTTGAGTCATAAAAACTCCTTATAGTCCATATCAAATATTCAGTAATTATTTCAGTTTGCATGTCTATATCTACCCAAGGGACTGTAAAACTAATAGGATAGTGCCTTAGGTGAGTAGCCCACTGATTAATCATGTGATCACCACACTTCAACGTTAAGTTTTACCCCAGAAAGAAATCTACCCATAATATCCTCTGTTAAAGGTCTCAAGAACAGCAATCATTACCTTGGCATGCTGGTTAATAATATTTTGCTTTAATTTCATTAACACTTAGAGTTTCCTTTGACATGTGATTTGTTATTATTTTCCACATCCTCATTATGTCCTCTTCCTTAAGGCTTATCATAGGTTTGCTGATATTTCATATCTATCACCTCCTAGCAACCTGCCTCCATCCTCCTGGTCTCTCATGTCACTTTTAATTCCTGAGACTAATGCTGCTGTTCTTAATTCTCCTTCCTCCAACTGTGTTTTTGCAGGGAACTTTCCAGGTGTTCTCTGATTTTGGGTACAAGCTGCCTTTTTTTCCCCCTTCACCATCTAGTGGTGGCAATTGAAACACCAGATTATTATTTTTGTGTCTCACTTATAAAGTTGACATGTCTACTTTGGCATGTGGGGACACTGAAACACTAAAGTAGGAGACACAGTTCAAATACACTAAAAAGAGGATTTGTGATAGAAAAACCTACTGGGGAAGCAAGGGTTTGAAATTTGATTCTAGAAAAGCTACTTTAGAAAAGAAACAAAATTACATGTCATTTTGTAGGCTCAGTTCTGCAGGAAAAATCTTTAATCTACTTTGTAAGAAAGGAGTGTGGGGGGGGTATATTTGTCTAAAGCAACTGTTTGTCAAAGTATTTAATTGAGTGGAAAATCCAAGAGCCTAGCAAAGTAGTTTTAATTAAAAGCTTTCAGGTAGGTCTAATAATTAGATACCAGAGCAAATTAAAAGTAGTACAATATCCCTCACTGGAAGTTTTTATCTGAAGACTAAGCACCTCCATTAAGCCTGACTGACGCTTCTGCTAAGTTATGCAGGTGAAAGGAGGAACATTTTGCTGAACTACTACCTCTGTTGGTGAAACAGTCAGCCTAAATAATTAAAAGCTTTTTCACCTTGAAATAACTTAAAGGTATTTTGGTTAAAATATTTTATGTATATCTATTTTGTCATGCTTTTTGTTGAAACTTTGTTTCTATATCTCATTGCTCTGGAGATTTGAATTAGACCTACTTTTTAAACACTGTAGAGTTTACTGGGTTCACTTGCCAGCAGGATAAATGTTTTCAGCTTTTCAATTTAGCCATCCATCCACAAGCAGATGCTGACATCTCTTACTGATGACCTGTCATTATTCAGAAATTACCAGCATAACAGATATGAATGCTGTAACTTATTTTAAGTATAAAATTTGATAAAAGATACCTTTTGAAAACCTTTCACAACGTTACTGGACTTTTCTTAAAAAAAAATATTTATCTTTGGCTTTGTTAATGTAAACAATGTAGGATGCTACTTATCTAAGAACAGAGACTTAGATGATGTATCAAAAGAGATAGAAGCTAGACTTAGCTCTCATAAGCAGTAAGAAAAAAGGGATATGAAGAAACAATTTATCATGAGAATTAATTGGTATAATGAGTCTTCTCAGGGGAATTATAATGTGAAGGCAAATACTCTGCAAACTAGCAAAAGTGTACATAGAAATTATTACACAATGAAATTAAACATAGACTCCAGACATATAAGACAACTTTTAAAAGCTGTCTATCTTCAAGGTGGAATCACTTCCCTAGAATCAAACAGTTTTTCAGTGGGAAAAGGTGGTCTCCGTTACTACAATTGTTCTTTCTACAGCAGATTAAGAGATTCCTGCCTCTTCTTTGTCCTCCCAAAACAGGAAATTGGCTACACAGTGAAGACAGTATGTGGACAAAGAAAAGTTGATATAAAAGGAACTAATTAATTTTATGTCCTGTTTGAATTTTGGTTGTCTTCCTGGAGGTATTTTGTAATAATCGACTAGTCTTTAGGTAAACAATGCTGTTAGAGAACTTACATGTTCATTGAAAGCCTGTCACTACTTCTCCAGCATGAGTGAAATAATTCATAGTAATTATAAGTCTTTAGAAATTGTGCACCGGATAACTACTATAACCACCAGTTTGGCCTCTGCAAGTCATACTAATATTGCTGCAAAAGCAATGTGATTTTTATTCACCACTGATCAGACCAATTAAGTGAAGTATTAAATATCACTTTTTCTCTGAGCACTATTTGTAGGAGTCTCTATTCTCCTTCTCAATACACCAGAAAACATTTGTCAGAAATGCTTCTCCCCCCCCCCCCCCATGTTGCAACCCCCTCCCCCCAAAAAAAAGAAAGAATCTAAGTATGATAGATAGAAATCAGAACTCCAACATACAATGTGATGTACAGTTCAGAAACCAACATTCATACTTGACATCATGGAACAAGTAGTGAGTGGACTGAGCTAGTTTAAGACAAATATGACTCCCAGAAAAAAAACTGTAACAATATTTTTCATATACAAAACTTTCTATTCTCAGGAGTATCTACTTTTGTTAAAAAGTCAAAAGCAAACACTTTCTATTATTTATTTATTTATGTTGGAATAGAGCTTTTTATTAGAAACTGTATATGTATAAAACTTTCAGTCTTCTCTCCTTTTGAACGTTGTTTCCAAATTGCAGTTATTTTAATGCATTCCACTCTTTTAGTTCACAAAAGCCTGTATAATTAAACCTTTTTACTTGAATGTGTATCTTCTTTGCTTCAGTGACTCCAGATAAAAGTTTTGCTTTCGATAAGCTTGACTATCAGAAGATAAGATGGTGGTGTTTTTCTCTGAGAAAAGAGGGTAGAATTGTCTAGCTGAGCAGTGTTTGACATTTAAGAAACTGTGACATCTATGCTTACCCAGGTAGACCTATTTTTTTCATTGAAGTCCCTTAAATCCGAGTCACACTTCTGTTATGATTGGATAAAATAGTCTTCATAATGAAAGAACATAATAAGGATTTTATGAAATGAGACTAATAGCAGATAATATGTTCTCAGGGAATTGCAAAAGGCAGCATAGAAATCTTAAGGATCATATAGGCTTCTATCCAGAAATAATAAACTATACTGCACTCGGATGAAACGCAAAATCTTGGATATCATTGAAAAAGTCCTATGTGCAACCCACATAAAATTGTAGTGGATTTTAAGTGACGATTATCAAAACACTGCCCAGTAACTAGGCAGAATTAGAGAAAAAGGTACGTTTTATGCACACAGTACTGTACAAGTTTAACATAGGCTTCAGAGTATGGCAGAAAAGAAACATTTCAAAGTGAGATAAATTCCTTTCCCTTAGCTTGATATTCACAAAATATTAGATTTAATGTAACAAAGAAACAACATGGTTCTGAAATAATTAAAAGATAATTTAGTGAATCCGGACTTATTACACCTGTCAAAGATTCATACAGACTTGAATTTCACTGCAGTTTTCCCGCTAGATTCTTGAGAAGTTAAACAAAACATACTTCTCTACTTTTCCAAATGAAGTTCAAAACATCAGAGTGTTTAGATCATATTAGATAAAATTTAGGCACTGTAAGATAAGAAATTCTTTTTAATTCCCAGGTGTATAGGTACCTAATTAGCCATGAATTCACTGCAAATAAATGAAAGAAAAAAACAATATTAAAAGAATTAATGTGACTCTAAAGCTGATCGTATTTGGTAGTAAGCATAGATAAACTCTTTGTGGATATAAACAAAGTTTTGAAAATATGTGAATGATGCAATAATTCTTACATTCATCTCACACACTGCTCTTTTATCTTGTACTACTTATACTAAATGTAATATATACATTTCACAGTCTCATAGGACTGGAAGTGGTCTCCTATGTCCTCAGATTCAGCCCTCTATCACTGTGCCTTCACATTATAGGAAAAGTTTAAATGGCATGAAAATTCACCTCCCATGGAAATACAAACCTTGAGCTCTAGAAGAGCAGTTTCCTTCTGGTTGCTTACTGCTCCCATTGGAGGCTGTTCCAGAACTAAGGTCTATGAACAGTATGTCAATGAACCTTTCTGAACTTCCATTTTATATGCGACTTAAATATTAACCTGTTTCACATGAAACCTGCTCCACTGCTGCTGCTTACTCACTTAATGTTCCTTCTTTTTGGTTGTTTGATTTTTTTTTTTTGCTTTCTTTTCTGAATAAGCAGCTGCTTTGAGTCTCCACTCAAAAAGAGGAAAAGAATCTCTAATTGCTTTATCTGTTTTTTTTCAATCAGATTTTTCTACAACAACTTGAACATTCAGACTATATAGGTATGCCAGATAAGTATATACACAATGACATGAGTCCTGTTCCTTCCCCTGTGTACATCTAAATATAGTTAAACTACATAATGGTACTCAAACAGGAACTCAAAGAGTGAGTTACTATGTTACACAACAGGGACTTAGATGATATTTCAAACAAACTCTAAAAATTTTTCCAGAACATGTCAAACTCTGATCTTGGGAAAAGTTCCTTGGACCTCATCATATCCTAAGCATCTCTTACCTAACATAGGTAATGGTTTTGATCTATTACTCAACTTATTATAAGCGTACTTCACAGAGAAGCAAACATGATGCTTGCAAAACACTGCAGCATTTTTCACTTTTACAGAGAAGCAAAAGCATAACACCTGTGACATTATTTTATATAATAACCCATTGATTAAAGAATCTTAAAAGGCAATGAAGTTCACTGCTCTTTAACCATAGGAAGAGTCCTAGATTTTGACTCTTCACCTCTCTTTTTTTCCACAGTGTTCTATATCACTATGAACTCAAGTCAAATTCTACTGTCAAAAATGTTTCACACTTAGGAGCTGAATGAAATAAAGACACATCCCTGCAGCCCTGTGTAAGAACCCGCACTGTCTGCTCACTCTCAAAATATGAAAACCAAAACTAAAGTAAACATTGGTTCCTTCAGGCTGCATTTCTTTAACATTTAGTCTTCAAGCATTCTTATTTCACAGGCCAGACAGCTGGAGAAAGCTGTTTAGCAGAAGCAATGAAGAGGGCTAAGTCAATCAAGTACTTGCTAGCAGCTGCAGGTCAGCATCCGTATTTTCTTGTGTGGCTCTATTTCTTGACAATTCTGCCACTAATTTAATTTACTGTATTCATACAACAAACACCACCTAGTCAAGAAGCAGCATAATACATTATCAGAGGCAACTGAAAAGTCATTATGATCTTGTTCATTTTCACTGATTGATCAAATACCAGTAAATCAACCTGCTCTGGTACAGTTCTTTCTCTCACAACCCAAAATTCAGCTGTAATATATGTAAAAATTCTGTTTTGACACTTAAACTGTTGCAAAGTTTCTGGCAAATTGTTAAGTAGTTTTTCTCTTTGCCCAATTAATTATCTCAGTCTCAAAGTGAAGCTAGATACTGATGCTGATGTGAAAAATCTAGAGTTTAAAAACTATTTGAAATAATAAAAATTTGAAAATCATGGTTATGATGAATTGTTCTATGCTCAATATCTCTCCAGTCACAATTTCTGGATCACATTATTAAACAAGTAAAAAAAAAAAATGTGTGTTGTCCATCTTTCTGCAATCATGAAAGAGCAGAGCAATAACTTGTAGATTTGTGGTTAGAAAATGGTAGAATCCTCATAAGACGGAATAGCATGTGTCTCTTTATAAAGAATATAGCACTAACATTCCTGTAAGAAAGAGAATCATCTGAATTCAACAATCTGTTATATACTACCACCTACTAAGCCACTGGCAAATACAATGAAAACAGCAGGTCAGGAAAATTCAGTGAAAGCTATGAAAGTGTATGAAAGCTATGAAACCATTTTGATGGTTTGTGTAATTCCCAAGGATAAATGTAAGAGGCAAATCGTACTAATGGAAATTTAAGACATCTTTCTACATCTTAATTCCTACTCTGAAGTAAACTCATACAAAACTTTGGGAAACAGTGTTGCTGCACAATATATACTAACCAGCATATCTTTTTACTGTACTGCACAGTAGTCATTTTAATACTCTAGCTAATTCTGCAGTTAAAAATTAGATAAAAAGCTGTTGAAAAATGTCTTCTAATCCAAGTGCTGCCACATGTATTCTTTACAGGAAGCCAGCCCTGTGGTTAGATGGCATTCTAATGCTATTTACATCTCTGTCAAAACCCTCTGTTCTTCCCTTCATCCAATTACTTTTCTGTTGATTAAAAAACATGCACTGTACAGTGTCTATGGAAAAACACTGAGTTCAAGGGGAGAAATGGATCAGCTAGGGGACGTTCAAACTTATTACCAGGCAATTTATATGGAATCTAGATGTCACACAAAGCTCTGAGTAGAGGCTCTGCCTTAGACAGAAAGATGGTAGAACCATCACTCTATCAAGGAAACACTCTAGGTCTTTTTGTGGTCTCAAGCACAGCCACAGTGTATTGTCCGTTAAAGCTGCAGTTAAAAATTAAAAATATTTTCATTGATATGTACTTAGATAAGACAGCAGAGGTAAATAAATTAACTTGGGTTCAAAATATGGCATATGGAAAATGTGAAGCTTTTAGAAAATATTAAAACAGATTCAGGTTTGGGTTTTTTGTGGTTTGTTTTTTTTTTGTGGTGAACAGGAAATCTACCATTCTATTGATATGCAAAGGAATGCTTTGAAACACAAGCAAAGGAAGGATAATTTAATTAGATATGCTACTGCTAGGAGACACACAGAAGAAAAAAAACATAAAAAAAAACAACCAGAAAAACCCACAGCCTTGAAAAAACACTGAACTAATTAAAAATACCTAAAGACTACCAAATGGGAGACCATTACACAAAGTTACTGTTCAGATGCAGCTGAACTGTCTGTTCAGATGTAGCCTTTTAAGTGCATATATGTTTAAATCACTTTTAGGCAGTCAAACAAAATCTTTCAAAATCAGCTAAGGCAAGTTGACTAGACAAGAGATGAATTTACATGTGTGTGATATAATAGTAGATACTTCAAGGTTAGTGTTAGCAAGTATAAAATATCTCAGGCCTTGATCATACAAAAGAGGGGTTTCAGCTTTGTCAGCAGAATGTTTATTTTTCACTATAGCTTATAGAACTGGCGGCTTAAATCACAGATGTCAATGCCCTCATTATGAAATATACGTTAGCTTCACAACAAAACAACGTTTAGTGGCCATCATTTATAACTATTAATGTTAACTGTCAATATTTCAGAATAAGTTTCATGTTATGATTGACTTCATAATTTTGTATCTTTATATACTACTAAGGTAAACAGCAGGTCCACTTATTCATAGAATTATAGAAGATTTAGTTTGGAAAGGACTTTTAAGGTCATTGAGTCCAGCCATTAATATAACAATGTCAATTCCACCACTAAACCATGTCGCTAAGTGCCACATCTACATGTATTTTAAATACCACCAGGGATGGTGACTTAATCACTTCTTTGGGAAACCTGTTCCAATTGTTTGAGGAAAGTTTTTTCCTCATATCCTTTCTAAACCTCCCGTTGTGCAGCTTGAGGCCATTTCCACTTGTCCTATCCCTCGATATGTGGAAGAAGTGACACTCGCCTCTCTACAACCTTCTTTCAAGTAGTTGTAGAGTGATAAGGTCTCCCCTGAGCCTCATTTTCCAGGCTGAACAACCCCAGTTGCCTCAGCCACTCCTCATAAGATTTGTGCTTTAGACAGTTTACCAGCTTCATTGACCTTATTTAGACAATGTCTTTCTTGTAGTGACAGACCCAAAACTGAGCATATTTGTATTTCAGTATTTGAGGTATTACCTCCAGTGCCAGGCTGTAATGGTTTAAAACCCAGCCACAGTCTCTCTCTCACCATCCCCAGTGGTTTTTACCCCCCTCCCCCCCCGCCCCACTCTCACAGGCTGAGATAAGAACTAAGGTATAACATAAATCACTAATGCTACCACCAATAATAATAATGATAAGGGAAATAACAAGGGAAGAGAATATGATACCACCCACTGAAATGAGCCCAACCTGGAAGAGAGAGATTGCTCCTAGTTACCTCCCTGGGCATGACATTCTTTGGCTAGTTTGGATCAGGTGTCCTGTTTCTGCTTCCTCCCGGCCTCCCCTCCTCCCTGGTAGAGCATGAGACTCACAAAGTCCTTGACCAGAGTAAACATTTGAGCAGTAACTAAAAACATAGGTGCTATCAGCACTGTTCCCAGGCCAAAAGTCAAAACACAGCACTGTACCAGCTACCAAGGAGAAAAAATGACTGCTACTGCTGAACCCAGGACACAGGCACAGAAGAACAATCTCTTCCCTAGTCCTGCTGGCCACTGTTTTTCTGATACAAATCAGGATACTACCAGCCTTCTGGGCACTTCATATTCAGTCAGCCATTAACCAGTACCCAGAGATGCCTTTCCAATGGGAGTCTTTCCAGCCATTCTTTCCCAAGCCTGCAGCATTGCATGATGTAGCTGTGACCCAAATGAGGGACCCAGAACTCAGCTTTATGAAATCTCATAAAATTGGTATTGGCCCATTGATCCAGCATGACCAGATCCTTTTCTAAAGCCTTCAGCAGATCAACACTCTTGCCCAATTTGAGGCTGTCTACAAACTTACTTAGGGTGCACTTGATCCTGTCATCCAGACCATTGCTAAAGATATTGAAAGGAACTGGCCCCATTAATGAGCCCTGGGAACACCACTTGTGATCAGCTGCTGACTGGATTTAAGTCCACCCACCATCATTCTTTGGGCCCCACTATCCAGCCAGTTTGTAACCCAGCAAAGAGTATACTTGTTCAAGCCATGAAAAGCCAGTCTCTCCAGGATAATGCTGTGGAAAATGGTGTCAAAGGCTTTACTACATCTGGTAGACCACATCCACAGTCTTTCCCCCATCCAGTATGTGGGTCACCTTGTAACAGAAGGAGATCAGGTTTGTCAAGCAGGACCTGCCTTTCATAAACCGATGTTGACGGGGCCTGATCATCTGTTTGTCTTGTATGAGCTGTGTGATGGTATTCAAGATGATCTGCTCCATAACTTTCCTTGACATCAAGGTCATACTGACAGGCCTGGAGTTCCCTGGATCCTCCTACCAACCTTTCTTCTGAATGGGTGGCACATTTGTTAACTTCCAGTCAACTGGGAAATCCTTGGTTAGCAAGAACCACTGATAAATGACTGAAATTGGTTTGGGGAGCACTCCTGCCAGCTCCCTCAGTACTCTTGGGTGAATCCCACCTGGCCCCATAAACTTGTGTGTGTCTAGATGATGTATCAGCAGGCTGGCTGTGGTGTAAACCAGCTCATGATCAAAGTCCCCAAAATTCTGTCCACGACAACAGGCTTGGAACCAAGAATTTATCTGCTGGCTCTTCCTGTTTCTTCCCTCATCATTCCTTGCAACTGGAAGCATACAGGAGAGCTCTACTTGTTCTCCTGATTCCCTATCCAGTCATCCCAAGGCCCTGATTTCTCTCATGATTATCCTCAGACTTCTTGTTGTAGTTTCATTCCTGGGTACTTAAGAAAACAATAACATTTAATAATCTGAGGACCATACCAGGGTAGGATACTAACAGTATAATTTACTGATGATTATATTTTTTTAAGATTCTTGAGTCCTGTCCTAATGTTCAATTTCATTTGGAAATTCATCTATATCTCCGCCTTTTATTTCCAAAGTGTCTGGTTACAATTGTGTTATATCAGTGATTCTTTTAAGAAACAAACCTGTTGTGCTTGTAATTCTCTTTATTTTTTTTTAGCATCTCTATTGTTCATAATTTATAAAATAGTGTTTTCAGCTAGTAGGGCTGAGATCTGCTGCCTTCATAATCAATGGATAGATTTTTATTGGAGGCTAGAATCAGAAAATCTGTCATGGTGCACATTCTGGCAGCTTCTGAATTAATAAAGGAAAAAGCTCAAGCATATTATTTGCTCAAATAATAAGCCAACATCATTAATTTTGTAGATACCGTAACAGGGGTCATAGCTGGAATTTTGGCAGCTTTTTTACTCCATTTGTAACTAAACCCACACATTTAAACCAGCTGGAATTATGAAACAAAATTTTTCATTGTAACAATGTTTTGGTTGTTTTTTTTTTTCAATACCCAGTGAATGCTGCAACAGAAGGAATAATCATCACTGGAACAGTTTTCACTGATGTGCCATAGCAGCTGGCAGCATAGAGTCTGCTTCCATGAAAAGATAAAGATGTCTGGATTTGGTAATGGTCATTAGTGAATATCTGTGGGTGGTTTATAGTTCATTTAGGTTTCTAACTTTTACTGATGGAATGATCCATAAACATTGGTATCTTCAAAGCCCTAGCAATAAAGACTGTTCTTGTGCCACTCCTGTTTTATTCTAAACTAATAAACTTTAACATGGCTGGTTAATAAATACAATAGAGTATTAAATATTGCTGGTATCCAGTAATCCATTAAAATGCATGTCAATGATACTTGAAATTAAACACAGGAGTTCTTTAGTTTCCAATTGTTTTTTTCTTTTCATGGATAAACATTGTATTTTGGGGAAAAAGATCAAAAAAAGGCAGAATGAAAACCTCATGGATATAAATAAAAGTCAAACACAAGTTTGTAACAAAACCAATAAAAATAAAACAAAATCTCCAGTCAAGCAAGCTTCTATTCTAGAGTGCATTCATTGATTTTCAGATAAATGCTGCTACTGTGATTTAAAGTAGCTAAATTCATTCACTGCTGGAGTTTAATACAACTGTAAAGTTTTATGTAAAAATATATTGGATACCTACAAATGCCTAGAACTCCTGGCACTTTTACTGGCCTTTATTTGAGTTTTTTTTCCTTCAGTTATTACCTGACATTCTTTGTGACATTAATCAGATGTTTCCAATTACCTTTTGCATTGCTACTGCTGTTTAGCTCCTCTTCTTTTTGTTTCATACTTCTAACCTCAATTATTAATTATCAGCAAAAGACTGAAAATGTATTTACAGTTTCAGAGTTCAACAAGACAGACAGCAAAACCCTCTACCTTACACCTGCTGCTCCTTCTCTCTAACTTTCTGAAGCATGAAGGACAGTAAAAATATCCAGTGTATGACTGCTTCTCAGAGTAACAACTCTGAATAAATAAAAGGCAGAGAGCCAGAAACAATCAGGTCTGAGATTGTTCATCAGAGGCAAACAGATTAAAAAGCACAAGTTACCTAAGAAGACAATGTGTACATTTTCAGGTGCAAGCAACTACGTTGCATAGAAATATCCAGAATTTATACAGATCAATCTTAAAGTTACTTGCATTGTTTGTCTACTCTGTTGGTTGTATTTTTCTTTCCATGCTGACAGTGGCTGTTGATAAGCTGATAGAAACCAGAGAACACAGGAACACTAGAGTGACTAAAAATATCCAAATAAAGGCATTTCTGAATAAATCTACCAGGATTAAAGGATATCTCTTCAAAGTTATACATTTTAAGTGTTTGGGATGCCAGACAGCCTTTAGGTCTCGAAGTTCTTCAAGTTTCCCGTATCCTAACTGTTGCCAGTGTTCCGTACTTGCACTTGCACAGGCTTGTATGCTCTACAGAGATTCTTTAATAGCATCAAAATTTTAAGCAAAAAGTCTACCCCTGTAGCAAAGCCAGAAAAACAGGTATTACTCAAGTGTCCTTCACTTCCATAGATATCCTGAAAGCTTTTAAGGAACTTAATTTTAAGCATCCATTCAAACTTAGGTAAAAAAAAGTTATCTTCTGGGGGACATTCATCTACTTACCATCTCAGAGTCCTTTATTATCCAGAGTAGCATGTCTTTAGGAAAGTTCAAAAAATATGACCCTCCAGGCTAATGACTAAATTCTTGCTATGCTTTCGTGGAATCATAGAATCATAGAACCGTTAGGGTTGGAAAGGACCTCAAGATCATCTAGTTCCAACCCCCCTGCCATGGACAGGGACATCTCACACTAAACCATGCCACCCAAGGCTCTGTCCAACCTGGCCTTGAACACCACCAGGGATGGAGCATTCACAGCTTCCTTGGGCACCCCATTCCAGTGCCTCACCACCCTTCTTTATATCCAGTCTAAGCTTCCCCTGTTTAAGTTTTTAAATCATTACCCTTGTCCTGTCACTACAGTCCCTAACAAAGAGTCTCTCCCCAGCATCTTGTTGACCCCCTTCAGATACTGGAAGGCTGCTATGAAGTCTCCATGCAGCCTTCTCTTCCCCAGGCTGAACAGCCCCAATTTTCTCAGCCTGTCTTCATACAGGATGTGCTCCAGCCCCCTGATCATCCTTGAGGCCCTTCTCCGGACTCGTTCCAACAGTTTCATGTCCTTTTTATGTTGAGGACACCAGAACTGCACACAATACTCCAAGTGGGGTCTCACAGGAGTAGAGATTTCTTACTAGCCAGCAAATGGAATTACCTCAGACACTGAAACAGGGGTTTACATTCCTTCTAAAATTTTAAGCCTGATGAAGATTATGGTTGATTTCATTTTCTATATGAATTTCCACATTTTTTTTAATTGCGGTAAACTCAATGGAAAATTTCAAAGGCTACACAAGTATCTAATTAATAAAATTTAAGCTTGCTTTTTAAAGCTTTCAGCTGCCCCTTTTTGTCTTATAAAAAAAAGTCAAATATTATTTACATCTTCCAGTTTACTTATTCATTTCATTGTATGGCTTGTGTCTGCTCTGTTCAATTTAAGAAAAAAAAAACAACCAAGCAACCGAAACTTACATAATAAAATGAAGTAAAATAAAGCAAAAAAAGAAAAAGATAAAATTAAATAAAATAAACTCCAAATAACAACAGCAAAAACACAATTGAAAAAAAAAAAAAACAACACCTTCATATGTGGAGTTTCCTGCACTTTCAATATTGATCTGAGTTTTTTGGCAATCTCCTTGAGGTAATAAAACTCTTGATCTACAAAGGACAAGAAAGAAATAGTGCCATGATGAGAAAAGCTTATTCTAACTGTACACTACCAATAAAGATAGAATCCAAGTTAAAAAAAAAAGTAAAAATATATTAAAAATATATATATCTTCATATATATATGTAAAATCAACTTGCCAAAAGTCTCTATCTTTGATTTGCAAATAGAAATGTTGCACATATTTTGAGAAAAATAGCAAACACATTTGTGATAGTATCTATATTACCTGTGAAGAAAAGTTCAGAAGCTCAACTGAAGAAAAGCTCTATAACATATCTTAAGTTTCAAACTGTTTCACTGTTTTCAATAGCTATGTATCATTTTTTGGACAGCAAATACAATTTTATGACAGGTGACCTTATCCTTGTCAGAAAGAGATGTACGTTGGAGCTGTACATCAAAATGAAATATATTATTTATAACTCTGTCATTGTTACTAGGGTACAATTCCATATCCCCATTTAGTGCATACCATTTACCTTTGGAGACTGAAGTTCAAAAAAAAGTTAAAAGAAATGCAATAAAAATTACACAACAGCGTTACTTGTTTTAAGGTAAAATTGAAAAATGGTTCTAGTAAAATATTTTCTTTTTCAGTCTCTTGACTCTAAACATATCAGCATTTTGTTCTCCAATATACAGAGGCTGTTTTCCAGGTTTTTTCTTACCTGGCTTATCTCTACAAAAAAGAAAGTAACATTTCTTTAGCTGGAATCCTGTGTCAGGTCTGACAAGTTATCTGTATGTCTTGAAAGGGAGTATATATAATATTATGTTATACTTATGGAGGTACTCAGCCCTAATCCAAACCAGCCGATTCTAGTACAATTTTTCTAGTTATGTCATATTCTAAGTAGTACCTGGAGAGTATGCTTATAACATTTTGACTAAGCTTTGGATTTGTCTTTGGACACAATGTTATATGATTTACCTGTTTATAGATTTATTTCTTGAAATTGAATTTGAACATTACCTTTTTTAATTTAAATCTCACATTATATTTTTAAAAGTAGATTACAAAATTAATTTTGAATCATCTTTTAAATAACCTCTCAAAGTTGGCTGAGTCAAGCTTTAATAAATATTAACAAAGCATACTGTAACAATGATCTCTAATTAGAAGCAAACAACTTACTTCAATGCTTATGTTGTCTTTATTCTCCTTAAGTTGAAGATAAGGATTTCATGGGTGGACTGTTTGGTAGTGAGGGATTGGCTGGATTGTTGCATCCAGAGGGTAGTGGTGGCCTCAATGTCCAGATAGAGCTTGGTGACAATTAACGTCCCTCAGAGGTCTGTGTGGGGACTAGTACTGTTCAATATCTTCCTCAGTGACATAGGCAGTGGGACTCAGTGTACTGTCAGAAAGTTTGTAGACAACACCAAGCTGAGGGATAAGATGCCATCCAGAGGGACTTTAACAAGTTTGAGAAGTGGGTCCATATAAACTTCATGAAATTCAACTAAGTCAAGTGCAGGGTTCTGCACCAGGGTCAGGGCAACCCCTGGTATCAGTACAGACTGGGGATGAAAGGACTGAGAGCAGCCCTGCAGGGAAGGATTTGGGAATACTGGTGGATAAAAAATGGACATCACCCAGTAATATGCATTCACAGCCTAGAAAGCCAATCCTGTCCTGGGCTGCGTCAAAAGCATTGTGGTCAGCATGTTGAGAGAGATGATTCTGCCCCTCTATATAGGTGTGCAAAATTTTCTTCATTGTTTTAATAGAAATGTAATTTACACACCTGATCTAAATGCACTGAGATTTTTTTCAGTGCTTTTTAATTCAGACTCTTTAATAATTATACACATACTCTCTGTATATACACAAAGAGAGACTCTGATATCTGAATTACAGTATATGATAAACTAAATAGTCAGAAAGAGATACACGCAGCATTTGAAAGTATCACCTGATTCTCCTCGAGAAAAGCTGATAATATACATTAAGATAAGTAGTCTTGCAAACTTCTGAGATCCAACAGGTACTTTGGAATTTTAAATAAGATTAGTCATGTGCAAGAAAAGTTACTCTTTTTTGCCATTTATTATTCATTGGTTATATTTCAGAAGTCACATTCCTGTATGAAATAAATTTCTTATTTTGGCAACAAGCAAACGTCCTCTGAAAGATAATTAGTAAGAGCAGAAATCTGGAAGGATGCAAGAGACAGCCTGAGACACTCATTTTCTACCTGTTGAGAATGCAGTGGATATGCAATTTCCTTGCTGTGTTCTGAATCACACAATCTAATAAAGGTAATTGAAGTCTCACCACCCTCACACTAAAGAATTTCTTCCTTAAACTTCTTGTTCCTATCCTATTCATTTAATCATTAATCTTAGACAATTAATATTGAAAAAAAAACCCAGTAAATTTGTCATCCCTTTAGTACTCTGGAATGCTGTATATACTCTAGCTCAAAGTCATTGGCAGATGAACAGCTTCAAAAATCTACCCTAAGAATGAAGCAACATAATGACGGCAAAACCTTGACTGCTGAAAGCGTAGAAAAGATGGAGGTCCTTCTTCCTTTCTGCTCCTTTTTTATGTCCTTATTCCCTGCCTTGTGCTGTATTCCATGTGTGTCGTGGTTTAAACCAAGTCCCCCAACTCCCGGAGAGTTAGGAAGGAGAATCCAAAGAATGTAGCCCCCACGGATTGAGATAAGAACGGTTTAATAGCTAAGGCATAACACAAAAATAATGATACAGCCAATAACAAGCGAAAAGAATACAACACCCCGCCAGCCACCGATCCATAACTCACTCCACCCTGCCCGGCCGAGCACCGCGTGCTCCCTCCTCCATTTTCCTCTAGAGCTCCATCCCCTCCAGCTCTCTCTCTCCCAGTATGCATCCTGGGCATCACGTGCTATGGTATGGAATACCTCATTGCCTAGCCTGGGTCAGGTGTCCTGTCTCTCCTTCCTCCCGGACTCCCCTCCTCCACCTGGCTGGAAAAAAACCTTGAACAAAAACACCCTCAAAACATGCTCAAACCATGACAATGTGCTTCCACCGGTATCTTCTGCAAGACTGTACAACAACTTCTTAGGCTGACTTTGTAGCAAGTGTTCTCCAAGGCTAAGAAGTTGAATCAGCTGGTGGCAGTGTCAGTTGGCACAAAGGGTGCAGCAATAGCTTGTGGTTGGAAGCAAGGAGCAGGAGGGATATACGAAACAAACCTTTTAGTAGTGAGAATCTACGGGACCCACTTAATTTTTACCATGAGTGATTTAGCTATGATCATACAAGTATTTTAGAGAGCAATAAAAACTAAAACAGAGGAGCTTTGTTCTGAATTTCCCTCTTTAACAACATGACTTCTGTTTCCCTCAGTAATAAAATCTTAAGTGTGCCACTTTATATGTGCCATGTTTTACTATACAGCTGTGTGCTACAGAGAGTTTTAATAAGACATCATACCCTTTATGTCTTAACAAATATAATACTGGCCCATGCAATCTCCATATCTCTTTCAGTTTCATAATGTGAAGTAGGACAGAAAAGGATTTTTTTTTTGTTAGAAATTATGTGAAGATCTCATTTAAACGTCGTGTTTCACATGAGTAATATTCCATAATCAATCATCTATAACTCAGTATTTGTTTCTAGTTCACAATTAGGGTCTGTCAAAAATGAAAAAGACATGTTAGAGAAATGAAGGCAGAAGAGAAATCTGTAAAACTTACTAGATATTAAAGTATATGTCATTTCATGAGGACAAAGACCAGATACAGTTGAATTCACTTTTATGCCAGTTCTCAAACTCTGAGCTCCTATGGACTGGTTAAAAAAAATAAACAAGCCAATCTTAAATGAGTGATATTTCTCTGATTTTTTTTTTTCATAGGAAATATTTGTTTAAGATGACTGCTTTTTTTTCTTCTATTTTCTTTCACACAGATTGAATATGGGATTTTTAAAAGTTTTTGAGACTAAAATATCCATTTTTTTTACTTCTTTTCCCCTTTCTTCACTCAAAAACATACAAGGAAGGTAATGTTAAATGTTCCTAACACTGTCTTTAATTACTACACTGGAGGCTGAACCCTATACCCAAACACTTATGAATGCTGGGAGAGTAAGTGTGGATCTGAGTTTTTTCTGACTCTTGTCTAGAATACCTAGACTGTGCTGGTGCTGCTTTCTAGGTTCATTTCATGATTTCATTTCTTTAAACACCCATCTACTAGCAGGACAGGGCTTATTGGCAGCAGTCTCTGATGCTGAAAATGGTGGATAGTGGAAAGGAAGGCTTCAAAGAGAACATCAAGACATTTTGAGACCAACAGGGGCAGATTTAAGGGAGTTAATTGACACTGCCATAAAAATGGGAAACACCTGAGCAAATACATCACAGATCAAAAGAGAAAAATGGCCTACAGAAAATCAAAAAGAAGAAGAAAAAAGAAAATAAAATACATTCCAAAACCTAAGAAACTCTGCATGTAGCTTTGTTACGTTAGTTATAGAGGTGCAATCAAGCTGCAAAACTCAGATTTTGTACGCCCTAGAGTTCAAGGTATTAAATCTAGTGTTTTGATTCACACCCTTTTATACTTGATAGTATAAGTTTACTGAAGAAAAATAATTGACTATGCCTTCTGATAACTAAAACATTACCACTGAAGAGCTTTTGTCTTTAATATTCTAAAAATAAAAACACACTTTCCTTACTCAGTAGGGAATATGTATGAAGTTTGATTATTTTTTCCATCATTTTTCCGTCTAAAATATCTGGAGGTTTGGTTAAGCTTCACCTAAGGTATGTCTGTGAATGACATTTTGTAAGATACACAATTCTTTTACAAACTGACAATAAAGTGATGAAATTTCTCTGCCCCTTGTCTTCAATAAAAATGAAATCACGTTTGGTTTTATTTAGACTTTATTTTATTTCATAGCTCTAGAAAACTGAATTCTTAAAAGAAAATTAAAAGCAAGAAAGTAAGAACACAAATTAGAGGAAATTACACCCAATACACAGACTGATGGATATTGAAAGTAATCTTGATATGATGCAATGAAACTTTTTGTAGGTGTCTGTGCATAAATATCTCTAATTGCATACATGAGTGTTCAATTGTTTTCAGTCACATTCCATTCTCCTCCTTTATCCTCATTTTATCTACTTGATTGCCAGATCTTTGGCACAGTGAGTTTGTTTTTATAGCTACTGCAAAGTACAGGCCTCCTTTAAAGTGCTAAAAAAAATAATAATAAAAGACACATCATTTCTGGATGGTGATTACTCCAAAAATAATGTGTAACCCAGAATTCACTTCCTAACTAATGATTACTGAGCCACCTTTATAATCAGAGGTTCCTCCAAAACTTTGTGTTTAAATATGTTACATGCCAATTGTTGCTGTTAAAACAACTATTAAACAGCCCACTTAGCTGAGTTTTTTTGCATTCTGGGGAATTGCAATGCTAATTATTAGCATCATAACTAGTTCTTAGTTATGATGATTGTCAAGTTAAAATGCGACTTAGAAAGTGTAACACTTGTAACTGGTGTGGAGCTCTTCATTTGGAGTAATTTTTTTTTCTAACAGATGAACCCAACTGAAAATACTGTCCACTCCCTGGTCTTAAAAATATCTACCCACAGTTACTTCCCACAGTTTGGTAATTCAGGAGAGACTATACCACAAACCATGTGGATGAAAATTAAGTAAGAGAAATCAAACTACACATCATGTAGAAGCTGAAGGACCTTCTAGATGGCTGTTCAGCCTATGCTGAACTTCCCAAAGTGTCATTCTACCCACAGTTCCCTGCTCTCTCATGTCAAGGCCAGGCAACCATTCACAGAAGCATGATAATGTTGGTTACATTATAGACAATGTTATGATTTGGCAAAATGTGGCATTTGAAACATTTGCTAAAAGTGCGGAGAAAGTTTGGCTTTCTTTTAAAACGTGCAATTTCAAAACATATGGACAGAATATATTTTAGGGTCTGTTCTAAACTGTAGATAGGTAACTTTGAGGAATAAGCTTGCCTCTTGTAGGCTGATGCTTCTGAGTCTATGAGAGAAAAGATGCAATGAAAGCCTGTTTTGTCCTTTTGCCATACAAGCTTGGTCTCTAGAAAATCAGTAGAGCTTTTTTTATTAGCTACAGCAAATGTTAGAATTAAATGATCAAAATATCTAGATTCCTGGTGATGTGTACAGGAGCTCAAAATTTTAGTGAAAAGCAAGAGTACTGAAGTATCCATCAACGGCTGTAAAAAGGATTTTGAAAATGGTCTATCTATGAGGTCACATTAAAGTAGAAACTAGGGGAAACTAGTAGTGAAAAAAATGACACTAACAGCACTCCAAGTCTTTTAACTGTCTTAATACTTGCCAAGTGGCACAAATTTGAGTGTACTCTTTTTAGTTGCTTATGCCACAGGCAATGTCAAGTTACATAAGCTATTATCAGTCATAGCCTCTGCTATCCAACTATTGCAAGCATGGGGAAAGGGATTAACTCTCATGCTGACATTACTTGTTACTAGTCTGCAGAAATGGAGTTCTACACATATCCAAATATAGAACTAAATATGCCAGATACTTATGACCCAGGAATTAAAAATATGTTGACCATGAAATAAAATATTAAAGTAAAAAGAAACTCCAACAACAATAACACATGTAGTTTTGAAAAGATGCTTTTTGTTAAATAAAAGTGAGGCTAGAGATGATACCAAAGTTAAAAACAAAAGTTCGTTTAACTGAAGACATTGACAGTACACTTAATGTAACTGGTCACACACGTCTAATGGCATTTAACAAGTCCCTCTGGAGCATTCATCTGGGGCTGTCAGATAGGATACAGGAACAAGCAATAGATGGTAGTCAGGCAGGAAAAGGACTAGATAACAGAACATGCTTCACTTAAATGAAATATTAGATTTATCTATGTAAGTGCTTGGGCGTATGTGTTTATATATATATATATATACACACACACACAACTTCATATTAACATATAAATTAAACAGAAAAATGAATCAAAATTCGTTGAACTCAGCTAAATTAATCAGGTTTTCAGACTATACAGATGGAAAAAGTATGTTTACAGTACAGGAACAGAAATAATCCCAAAGTATTTTTACTAGATCAGACTCAATTTTTTAATTGTTTTTCTATCTTGAATTTGACACATTCCCAGTACTTGCCTTTTACTATAAAAATAACACATTTTGCTCCATAATTGTACCAGATATCGTAATATCTAACACTTAGCAAGTGAACATCCCAGCTACTTAGACAAAACTGCAAAGTATTAAAAAAATAAAAAATAGAATACATGAGTACTATGTGATATTATGTAAGATGTCATAGCCATAGAAAACTCCTCTCTGACTTAATCATATCTGTATTCTCTGTCATCACAGATACTATGTTATATAAATATATTTCCCTCTGTATTATAATTAGTTCAGACTTTTTAATCTGCTAGTACGATTGGGAGACTATTGAAGGTGAAGGTAAGATAGGTGGGAAAAGAATATTTCATAGGTATATTGTTTGGAACCTAATCCAGGAAATCACTGACAACTGCTCAACAGGAAAAATGGAGTAAGAGAAAGGACTCAGAAGGAGATCCACAGATGCAGCAAGACATCTGTTTTCAGGTCTCATATTAATCTTGTTATATGCATCAAGAGTACCCTAGATTAGTTTTTTTGTTTTCATACAAATTAGCTCCTGAAATAGATATTTTTTTTTAGTTTGCTCATTTAAGGAAAAAGACAGGGGTAGCTCTTCCTCAGGTCTCTGACTCTTAGAATCTCAGGGTCTTAATATTGCTAGTGGTTTTTACTGTTACTAGATCCTACTCAGGTCATATATTTTGGAATTACATTAATTTTTAGCTGTGTAACGTAGTCATTCTGTGCTAACTAGTATATACAATTTCTTCTTCTTAACCTAATACCAAAATTCTTGTTAGTAGTCTTTGCACTGTGGACTGTTAAATTTCAACACATTTTGTTAACTGATATAATCCAGACCCATAGCATAGTCTACCCTTTATGGACAAGTCAGAATATTCAAAAACCTTCACCAGTGCTTGTCTGCCCTGCTTCCCGCCATACCTTAGTGTCAGGTTCTTCATATAAGCCTTTATCCCGGGAGGTTCTTTCCTTGGAACACAGATTGAGTCCACTCTGGAAAAAAATAAAAATTAAAAAAAGTAATAAAAAAAAAAATCTTGCATACTCATAATCAAATATCCTCAAACTGTTCACATAGCTGTAACCTGGACTGGTTTTTAAACTTTAAAATCTTTACATTTCTGTGGCCCAGGGAAGTCTCTTGAGCTTCCATTTCTACAGCTGGGGATACTCACACCTTTCCTCTTACAGTGCTGGTTATTCCATTAACAATATAGTTCAATATCATTTTCCCTGCAGTTATATTCATTTCAACCTGAGGTGTATCTTAGCAAGATTGATCACCTTGGTCCTGCAGACAGCAGAAAGTTCAATTTCCTGAAGCAGATTTAGGGTCAGACTCTGAATTTCTTCTAACATGCAGGTTTTAGTAATGCATATTTGACTCTTCCCGATATGGATGTGAATTTCTGGGTTGTTTTTTTTTTTCCTTCTGTTCTTTTCCATCTTTGTTATCATATCCCAACTTCAGCTCAGTATTACAGGTTTTCTCCTCCTCTCTCTAACTCTTTATGTACTATTGATAGATGTTTTTCTTTTGGGGAGTAGGGTTTTGATTTGTTCTCTTTTTAAGATTTATTTATTGATACTTTGGTTTTGTATTCCTGAGCCTTTCTTTTTCTTTTTATTTTAATTTTAATTTTGTTTTGCTTCCTTGTTCAAGATATTAGTTTCCTTTTTATCTCAAACACTGAACAAAAATAGCATCATTTTATGTCAATGTTTAGAAAGGAAAAAAAAAAAGATGACAAAGTTAGCTGTTGTGGATGAAACTATTAACGCACAAATGAGTACATAACTATTTCCCTGTAAATAGTAGAAATTCAGAAAAATAATGTTTTTAGTATCAGTAGCCTAAGATCGTTGTAACTACTTTGCAGAATCTGATATTACATAATGTGAATCAGTTCAAAGTCTGACAATTCATCCTTTTCCAGTTCCTCGGAGTAGAGCGACACAGTGGTCAAAAAGCAGAAGAGTCCAGTAGCACTTTTCATTAACTGTTGTCCCCCAGAACTCTTTCCCATTGTTGCTGTCACAGGCCAAAATAACTTGGACTTATAAAAGCAGTGCTCTGGTATCCTCTGTCAGACACTTTTTGCAGCTCCTTCATAACCACAAAAGTTACTTACCAGTGAAATGTGCTCTGATGAAAGACACATCTTCATTTTTGAAAAATAAAACCATACTGTGCAAGGCATGAAGATTGTTCGTGTGGCTCCTATTTGATTATAGTTCCACCCTAATACATAGCTAGCCAGACTACTTCAGGATTTTCTATGCCACTCTTCTTTTGGTATTCCTTACCTGTCCATCCCTTTTTTCAAAAACATTTTTGAGGCAGGTCAAGGTATTTGGTGTTGGGAGCTCATTTTGAAATGCTTAATATGTTCTTCTGTGTACAGGGATGGAGCTAGGCAACACAGAATGGCATTCATTTTCTAGTTTAGGCAAACTTGAAAATAAATCTCTTGTAGGACTAGACTTACAGAAAATATTTTACATCTCTTTCTCTGAAGATATAAACATCTGTTTCATTTTTCAGTTAGAATTCCCAACTCTTATTTGGGAAAAAACTACAAATCAGTCTCACATTAATAGCTGGGAGTCAATCACAGATAATTTGTAAACATTTACATTGTCAACCTCACATCCAAGAAGTTGGTGGAATCACTTGTTCTTAAAAGAAATAAGATTATATCTGCAAAACTGCTTTAAAGAAAAAGCATTGCTGCTGTCCCTGTGGGGAGAAGGTAAATAGCACATACTACAGTGAGATTTTTTAAAATGGAAAATATGTAACAGCGTTTAATCCAAAGGAATGATTTTGAAAGATATAATGCAGAACACATTAGGTTTAAAGTTTGGTCTCCTGCTTATGAGCATACATAGGTCCCATGACATGTTATTTGTACGGCCACCAGTTACATTCTCATAGAGTACCCAGCAATACAGAAATCCTATTTTTCAGAGTGGTTGTAATAGAACACAGTTATTATATAATTAATAGTTTTCTTCTTGAAAAGGACCAAACTGTTAGAATTAAGGTCTTTGGAAATTCTATCAGTTTTGAGCAATAAAAAAAAGTTACAGTTTTTGCATTGCAGTCAAATAAAATCTGTTTCATGTGCCTAAGAAATAGCAACAAGGTATTCAGGGTATTTTATTTTTTTAAACTTTCATTTGATTTGAACAGCCACAACTTAAGTATGTTTACTGGAATGGGTTGCCCAGGGAGGTTGTGAATGCTTCATCCCTGGCAGTGTTCAAGGCCAGGTTTTACGAAGCCTTGGGTTATATGGTTTAGTGTGAGGTGTCCCTGCCCATGGCAGGGAGATTGGAACTAGATGATCTTAAGGTCCCTTCCAACCCTAACTATTCCATGATTCTATGATTCTGTAAGTATAACTTGCTAGAGAATAATTTGGCACACACAATCTTGAAACCATTGACAACTCTCTGCTATACAACAAAGAGGCACATTTGAAAAGGAAATTATAATTATTTCCTTCTTACAAGCTAGACAGTTGTACTTCTGAAACACCAGGGCTTTTAAGTGGGAGCTAAATTAATCTTTATTAATCCTTGTTATCATGATTGCATAATGTCTGGATTTAAATGTCTGATGTACAGCTCTCTGTTTCCTGCTTCTCTGGCAATCAGAAGTGTGAAAATAAACCTTACACTTTAAAAGAAACACTTCATTTGAAAAAATATAGATATAATCATCTGTACTATTTAAAAAAAAAAGAATTTTACTTCACACAAGAATAAATATACAGCATGTCAGAATTTCAGACTTGCTATTTTATGTTAAAATATGCACTGCTACATGTCAGAGCTGTGAAATGGGAGGTAAAACAAGAAGGCAGTTGGCCAAATAGGTATAGTGAGATTTTTTTTCCATTAAGATTTTTATTTTTTTGAGAATATTACTCCTACAATTTAATTACAGCATTTAAAACACCCTCTAAAATGGTCTCTGTGTGCCCTACTGAAACTTCAAACTACTCTAATTAATGATTAGATCAGAGTCAAAAAACAAAAACAGGTTTGAGTTTGAGTCTTCTTGTGCTTTTTTACAAGCTTTTATGCTACAGAAATGAGCCATAATTCAACTAACCACTTTCAAACAACAGACACAGTGTATAATGCCATTTAAAATACTTTATACAGACACACCGTTAGTTTAGAATTAGGTTTACATTAACTTTATGATTGCAAATCTAATTGTTGGAGAGAAGAGGGGTTCTAACTTTATTGCAAACATGTTCTGCCTAAACAAGCTTAAAAAGAGTATTCAGCTGGAAAAGATTTCTTACTTAAGTACACTAATTTTCAGAAATGAATGCATAGTTTAGGCTTAAAAAGTACTGTCAAAAACATATTTTCCCAACCTCTGTTTGGGCTCTTAAAATATTATTAAAAGATAATAAAAATTAGTATAGTCTAAGTTCCATTTGGTATTATAAAGTTACTACAAACAGTAAGGAAAATATATTTCCTCCTACTCTAAGGTTGTTTGTTTGTTTTATCTTGTGATGTGGGAAGTCAATTTGAACTGTATTTCACACTGTGTGGATGAAATGTATGGTATAAATAGCTGAAGCTGTATTTGCAGAGAAAAACTGACTAGACTCTTGTTTAGACAAGTCGATACTAGATTTTTAATAATTCAAGTGCAATGTGCTGTGAAATATGTATATTTACTGTTTAAATGATAATAAAGATAGTGTGCAGATGTCTTTTACAGCCTTTTATGTCTCCAGGGGCTCATTCATAATCAATAATTGTTTAAAGTTTCTGTAATATGTAGCTGCTTCTTTTATGGTTGACACAATGTATTGGGCAAGACTAATTAAATCTACACTACAAGCTGTCTTTCAGAACTTCTACAACAATAACCTATCTTAGATTACATGCAAGCTAGAGATATTCTATTCTATGACTAAAAATGTTCATACAGTGATTACACAGGTTTTCACTTAAACCTAAACTAGCAAAAGACCACTGAATTATATGCCCAAGAACATGAAGTATCATATTCAATATTAAGAGTAGGATTTTTGGCATACATTTTGCCTACCCCAGCTTCCTTTCACTGTGTTTTGGATTCACTATAGTGCCTAATTTGTTTCTGAAAAATATGTTCTAATATTAATGCAGTCTCACGACTGAATTCCAGTGATGATTAAGTCACACTTCTACTTATCTTTTCTTTGAAATAATAAAACCTCTGTTTTTTTCAAGTACACCTCAGATAAATGAGTTGTTCTGTATCACTGATCATTCATATTACTTTCTTCTAGACTTTCTCCATTATTCTTTAAGGGTCACATAGTAGACATAAAAGTGACAAAGTCAACATAGTAGGGCAACTAAAACCTTCTTAATAGACTGGAAAAATACTCATACTTCTGTATGTAATTGCATGAGAGGTACAAACAACTGTGTATAATTTTATTTTTACCCAAGAATCTGACATTTCGCATTCATTTTCAGTTTGTGGGGATAGCATTCAGAGATATTACCTTAGAAAACCATAATGCTTGTCAATGTACAATGGATAATCCCAGGTGTCATGAAGAAAACTAAACAAAACAAAAGTAAACAAAAGAAAATGTGATTAAAATATCATCACATTTTTTTTTCTCAAATTTTCTCTCTTTATGCTTTCATCTATTTTACTAATGGAGGTTAGCTTTGTTTGACGCATAAGTACATTATACTCAAAAGTTTTGCTTAGACAAAAATATTCAGAACATTCATAGGTGCAGAAGATGTGATTCATTGTAAAAACACAGCGGTTTCATTTCTGACACAGAGGAACTCAACTTTAATTCATATCAGGAGTACATTATTATGAACTTTGAAAGAGTACTAATATTCTGAAATAATTATGTGAGCATGAGAAAAAGAAGGTAATTAGTATCAGTAAATATCTTCAGAGTTTGCAACCAAAATTTGGAACAATATTTGGGAACTGCACCTTTAAAAATTATTGGCTTTAGAAACTTCAAAATAAAAACCTTTAAAGTTCCACCAGGTCACTTTGCACCTTCGCCTTGTCTAGCTTGGACCCTCTTCCTGAAGCTGTAATATCATGTTGCATATTTGGAAACTTGAAGTATGTCACACTGAGGACAAGAAGATTAAAGTGCTTTCCTTTTCCACTGTTTTCCTGACAATTAATCCTATATTGCCTCAAGACCTAGAATATACAGCTTGCTTAATAATGCTCTTTGAACTTTGCAGTGATTGATCTATTGCAATTAAACCTTGAACTCTGAATATTACCAGGTCATCTTATTGTTGGCAGTTGTAGACCTGTGAGTCCTTTTTAAAATGAAATCCCATGGTTAAGCCACTGATCCAAGAGAGGACAAAAAAACATATCATCTAAAGGACTAGTCATGCACTCCCTTGCAGGAAGAAATAAGCTAGAAAAGAACTGTAACATTGAAATGGGAAAGTATTTCTAATTCTAATATTGAATTGTGTAATTATCAAGTAGGTCCACTACTCCAGTTTAATATTTAAAAATAAAATGAACAAGGCACTGTGCAAGAAAAATAGATTTCTCAAGAATTTTGAACAGATAATTTTATTAAAACTGCCAGGTTTCTGACACCAAAATTTCTCACTCATATCCAAGCTCTCCAGTCAAAATGAAATGCAAAAAATCTCTGTCCCTGCAGTAACATCAATTTCCCTAGTGGTTAGGATTCTCAGATGAGATGTGGCAGAGAGGAACTCAAGCTTCTCTTCAGCATTAGGTGGACTGAAGACGAGCAGGTGTTTCACGTCTCACTAACTTGAGTCCTCTCCAATTTGAAACTCTGTGGATTTTTTTTTCTAGTGCAATACAGACTTTTAACTCATTAGCTTTAGCTTCGATTTTTTTTTTCAGTATTTGAATAACAACAACTTTCAAGGTTTCTTACAAAATAGAATAGTTGCTTTTGATCTTTTGCTGTCTCAGCACAAAGCTATACTGTTCCTGGACTTTTTCCTACCTAGGTTAATGACAAAAGCTCAGATAATTTGAATACCGTCTTCTGAAATGTTGACTCAACTATGTGTTGCACAATGATTATGAAATATGAAAAAGGGGTCTGACTTATTTTTTGCTTTAATTCAAAGTACTTATAAGTTGAAGTATTAATCCAAATTATCCATGTATGGAAGAAAGAACTGGCAATTTTAACATTGTAGATATTCCTAAAAAATTCTTGAATGTTATGTCTTCAGATAAGCCTCTTTAATGATAAAAACAGTCAAATAATCTAGAGAAGGCAATAGAACTTTTGAGAGTCTTGAACATAAAATAAGACTTGACAATGAATAGATGCAACAAATTAAATATAACCTATGTGGGTAAAGATAGATAGAGACATTATAAAGATATAAGAATTGCTTCCAAAAGATTTACTTTAGATAAGAAAATAATTTGTTTTTTATGGTATTTTTCTATCACAGCATTATGTGTAGTTAGAATTCCTTCCACATCATCAAATTCATAAACAACCATATTCCTTCCTTTAATTTCTTCCTCATGTCATCTTCTCTTCCCCTTTATTTTAGACCTCCAAAAACAAGGCAGAGAAAAAAAAAAAAGGTCATTTTTTCATGTTTGGTTTCTAACATCTGTGTAAGAGTAAAGTAACGTATTCACAGAAACTTTTTAAACCTTTACCACCTGCAGACTTCCACAGATGTCTAAAACTCTGCTTTTTAAAACACATCACAAAGACAGGGAGAACTTATAAAAGAAAAAAGTAATGCTTCCAAAACATTGTAGTATACTTTCTGTTTTCCACTCAGAGAAGATAAACCATTAGCTTTCAGCAAGCACACACAAATATAATTTTCTCTACACAGGTCAAAAAATAGGAAGGCAATATAACTTATTTTAGTTACTTATGAAACCCAAAGGTTGTGTCTCCCCACTTTCTTCCCAAAATATAACTGCACACAGGATACATATAAAGTGTATACAACTTTTTGCTTCATAAAACAATCCCTACTTCTTTCTGATTGGTTCTTCAATGAAGAAACCTAACTGTGAACAGTTTTATGCTGTCATATTGTTTCATGTACACTTCTCCTGGTAGACTGTTTTTCAAACAGTCTCCTCTGGTCTGTGTCCCTCATAGAAGTTTGAATGAGCTGCTTTGAAAATGTCAGCTTTCACTTTGCATTACAGGACATGAAAAGAGCTATGCAACATCAGGTAGGAAAGCAGCACTTTTTGTAAAACTAGCTCACGAAAAAAGAAAAAAAAAACAAAAAAAAAAAGGAAAACCAAAACCCTAATGATTTACCCTATACTATAGAATAGGAAAAGAAAAAAAAATCTCGCCCAAACCACCAAAAACTGAACACTTAGAAACATAAAAACATCACTGACTAAGGAGAGGCTTAGATACTACCATCATAGCAAAAGGCGTAGTTGCTGAAGAGAGTACAATCATAGACATACAAAATTGTGACTTACCAGTGACAGGGGAAGCAGGAATTAATCATGACACCTTTTGTTATATACTTCCTCAGTGTTTAAATACCAGCCTTTTTCTTTAAGAACAAATGCCTTTTGCAGGCATCTAATGTTAGCCAGTTGATTCAACACTATCTTGCACAACATCCTTGTCTCTATATTGGAGAGACATCAATTTGATGGATGGACCATACAGTGGATAAAGAATTGGCTGGATGGCTGCATCCATCCGATTGTGGTTGTGGTCAACAGCTCAATATCCAACTGGAGACAGGTAACACATGGTGTCCCTCAGGGGTTGGTGTTGGGACTGATCCTGTTCAACATTGTTGTTGGCAACATGGACCATGCGATTCAGTGAGCCCTCAGCAAGTTGGCCAATGACACCAAGCTGTGTGGGTCGGTTGATTATGCTGGACAGAAGGAATGCCATCCAGAGGGACATAAACACAAGAGGTGGGCAGATGCCAACCTCATGAAGCTCAACCAAGACAAGTGCAAGGTCCTACATTTGGGTCGGGGCAATCCCAGGCACAGCTGCAGGTTATTCAGAGAACAGATTCAGAGTAGCCCTGTGGAAAAGGACTTGGGGGTGTTGGCTGATGAGAAAATGAACATGAGCTGGCTTCAGTATGTGCTCACAGCACAGAAAGCCAACCGCATTCTGGGCTGCATCAAAAGGAGTTTGACCAGCAGGTCAAAGGAGGTAATCCTGCCCCTCTATTCTGCTCTCAGGAGACCTCACTTGAAGCCTTGTGTGCAGTTCTGGTGTCCCAAACATAAGGACATGGAGCTGCTGGAGCAAGTTCAGAGGAGGGCCATGAGGATGATCAGGGGACTGGAGCACCTCCCATATGAAGACAGGCTGAGAAAGTTTGGGCTGTTCAGCCTGGAGAAGAGAAGGCTGCATGGAGACCTCATAGCAGCCTTCCAGTATCTGAAGGGGACCTACAAGGTTGATGGAGAGGGACTCTTCATTAGGGAGTGTAGCAATAGGACAAGGGGTAACAGGTTTAAACTTAAACAGGGAAAGTTTAGATTAGATGTAAGGAAGAAGTTCTTTAGTGTGAGGGTAGTGTGTGAGGGTGGTGAGGCACTGGAATGGGTTGCCCAAAGAAGTTGTGAATGCTTCATCCCTGTCAGTGTTCAAGGCCAGGTTGGACAGACTAATGGGAAATATAAGGTGGTGTGAGGCACCCCTGCCCACGACAGGGAAGGTTGGAACTAGATGATCTCAAGGTCCTTTCCAATCCTAACCTGTCATGGTTTAAAACCAAGTCTGCACAGCTTGCATGGTTTAAAACCCTACCTCAGTCTCCCACAGTACCACACACCCCTTTTCCCCCCACCTCCCCACTCCTGGAGGGATGGGGAGGAGAACCAAAGGAATGTAACTCCCATGGGTTGAGATAAAAGCCAATCCAGTAATTAAGGTATAACACAAATCACTACTGCTACCTCTAATAAAAACAATGATAGAGGAAATAAACAAGGAGAGAGAATACGATACCACCCGCCGAAACGAGCCCAACCTGGAAGAGAACTAACTCCCCCCCCTTCCGGCCAACTTCCAGTTCCCTCCTCAAACGTGACGTGCTGTGGCATGGAATACCTCTTTGGCTAGCCTAGGTCAGGTGTCCTATCTCTCCTTCCTCCTGGCTTCCCCTCCTCCCTGGCAGAGCATGAGCTCAGAAAAGGCCTTGGACAAAACCAAACATCTGAGCAGTAACTCAAAACATACCTGCTATCAGCAACTGTTCTCAGCCCGAAAGTCAAAACATAGCACTGCACCAGCTACCAAGAAGGAGAAAAAATGATTGCTACTGCTGAACCCATGACATTACAATTCTATGATTCTATGATTTTTCACTTTGCTCATTTAATTTTCCAGAAAGTAAACTTGTCCCATTTACTGAAAGACTGTTTTTGTTATCCATGTAGGTTATGTGAACTTCTATGAGGATGGCTTATCTTTGAATGTTTTAAAACTTGAAAGTGTTCTGAATGAATGGTTCCCTTGAATGAATTCAAGGTCTTACTGGGGAAAATTAAGAACAGGGTAGTGAACTCTAGACAATATGTTCAAGGATTGATCAGGAAAGGGAGAGTAGATTCTCAAGTTCTGAAGAGAATTCTGTTTAGTGGAAATTAACAGACAGGAAAAAGAAATAAAGATCAACTCTAGACATCTAAGATAAATTCTCAGAGACTGACCTACTCACAGCCTGGAGTAATGAGGTCACCAGAGAAAATGAGTAAGTGTATTGTTGCTTAAGAAAACTCACAGCAGAGTGCAACAAGATCATCCAATTTCCTATACTGTTCCACTTTAACCACAGCAATTTTTCCTACGTTTTTATATACAATAGTCAGGAAAAGTTAAGGAAATAACTTGTTCAGAAACCTTACAAAATGTACATATTAGCTTTCCAAGACAAAACTTTACTTCCAAAAATATATAACATTTAGTATGCCTATAGTGAGAGTTTTTATTATTTAAAATATTTTTAAGTCTCTCCCCAATGCATTTAATGATTTTTCTCATTTACTATTTAAAAAAAAATCACACTTATTTTTTTCTTAAGGATCTTAAAGTTTATCCCACAGATAATACATTTTAAAAACAAACAGGTGCCATTCTCAAAATAAAAATATTCCTTATAGTACCAAAATGCATAATTTTAATGTCCATGGGGGAGCTTTTCTGTGTTTCAGTTTCAACTTATTTAATTATTTAACTTTACCTACATATCCAATATTCTTAGACCTGGCACTCATCATGTTAGCCAGCTAAGACTGGTGAACACATCACTGCTTGTTACAAAATTATTTGAGATTGAAAACTTCTTTCATCCTTCTAACCCTGTGCACTGACTCACCTTCCACCTTTACAAGAAATATGTTATCTTGTTCAGTTGACTACTACATGAGCTCTGACAAGAAGATGAAGTTTCCAAATGCATAGTACATGCCATACTTCAAGAAATTTTGGCTGAAAGAAACATAGATATGAATTTATTTTTTTACAGAACCTCCTGTTATAGTGAAAGGACCATTCAGGCACTGAAGATACGTTTGTCCAGTGTTGAGGAAAAGCTTTAATTTTCTAATGTGATTTTAATCAATGAAAGATTTTACGAAACAATGACAAACAGTTCAATAACTACCATCTGCAGACTGATAATAAAAATGAAGACAAGGTAGCTTTGAATATTAAATCTAAGGTAGAATGCAGAAAACCTACACACTAAAGGCAGAATAGGCATTATCCTCTTTACATGACTTATATACTCACCTGTTCACTGATGCTGAAGCAATTTGAACTACAGTCAATTTTTTAAAAAGTAATTTTAACTTTAGAAAGAAAAAAAATCCCTACCTTGCACAAAATTTTATGTCAGCTGGTCTCTCTGTGAATTACTGTCATGTCCTTCTCCTGACACAATTGAGAGTCCAATTTAATACACAGGGGACAGGACATTATTTCTTCTGTGATTAGTATAACAGAAAGCAATTTTTAAAGTATTAATTATTTGCTCAATTTGAGAGAGAGCTTCAGGTTTAGTAGAAACATATTTTGAAGACTGACAAAAATATTATATTTAGATGGACATTAGGTAGCTAAGGAAGATCATCCTACATCAAGAATAAATATCCAGTGCATAGACCTCCAACAAAGACTCTCACATCATTCTCTCTCTTTTTTTTTTTTTTTCATGTAAGAGAAAGAAAAGCCTTTCCTGTTACTGATAATTTCTGGGGTTTATTTTTCAGCTTTTTGTGACCACAGGAGCTTGACATAAATGAGAACTGACCTCCATGTGTTCCAGTGGGATAGCTATGAACAGAAAAGTGCAAAGACATACTTTAAAACCATTTATATTTAAACTACAATGCCTGCATTCTCTGTAACTTGTATAAAGCCAAGGGCTTAGTTCCTTGTTTTTATTTTCAGGGACATAAAAGGCGGAAAAGCTAGGGAGGCAAGGAAGTCCAGGATAGATTCATTCTGCTTTTATATGTATTGTTCTATAAAATGTAAACAGGGATATTTTTATGTTTGACTGGGTAGTTATCACAAATAAATAAAACTGACCCCATTCTGCTTGTTCTTGACTGAACCCATCTTGGTCCTGAGTAGAAAAAAAACAAGCCAAGAGAAAAAAAAAAAAAAAGATCATTCAGCAAGAGAAATGGAAAACACAATTGTGACACTGAGGACTGAGAGGCAGAAGTAATCAATCATAAGCTCAAGTTGGTTCCCCCAAATATCCAGAAAAATATAATGAAAACCTCAAATTTGTGGTTCCCAGGACTAGAGATTTCCCTTTGACAGGAGGTCTGAGAGTCAGACCTTCCCATTACCAGCTAGCTGTAGTCCACCTGGATGCTCAGTTCAACCCAGCTGTGGTCAACAGGTTATTACACTACAAGACTGTGAAGTTAGATCCCTGAACAGCTTCACAGCTTATTTTTGCCAGAACTCCTAGGACATGCAAGTTCCCTGCTGCAGAATCATTAACTGAAACTGCTATGCCTCTGCAGCAGTCCTCATTGTAAGGCTGTCTGGTGGCATAAATACTGAAAATCCACAGGCATTTTCTAAGAAATTAATGTTTTTGTAAGTTCTTCTGCTTCAAGTTGCTGTTTCTGTGTCTGAGGATATTCTGGTTCACAGAAAGAATTAAAAAAAAAAGTCTCAGGTAACTTTGTATTGAAATCATAGATAACAGAAGACAGGAATATATGATTTTTTAAAAAGAAATATAATTATACAAATCTTAATTAAGATATTAATTTAACAACTGTACTGCCAAGCTTACACCTTTTTAATTTTTTTTTTTTTTTAATTCTAAAATTCAGAGAGTTCTGCTGGCTGTCAGTGCCTGGATGTTCCAGGTGCCTTGCATATTCCAACCTTTTGTCTTTCCTTCCCCTTCCACCTATACTGACACCTGCATCACCTGTTTAACACCGCATACATTGACTTACAGTTAATTACTTATTCCAAATTAGACAAAGTAGAAATTAGATAGGAAGTAAAAAATAAGATATTTCTGACAGAATACCTTCATAAAATGTGAAGCTGGAATTTTGCGCAGTTAAAATTTTCAAAGGATGACAGCTTTTTCAATTTATGGTACAAAAGTATGACATAACCATCAGAGATAAACAATAAAATTATTAGGACTTTTAGGAATTTTTTTATTATTGTGAAGGCTCTAGGTAGGCAACTATTTAAATTCTAAATCATCTTCATCACCACACTCAAATGACAAGGTTTTAATTATGACAGATGATCAACTAGGAACTTGTAGGAAGCCATCATCCCTTTACATTATCCCTTTATTTGCAAAAGAAACTTAATGATTATCTATTTTTAAAATTAATGTGTATAATGAAAAGATACAGTTCTATTTTTTTTTTCAAATTCCTCAATCTCTTTCGACAAAATAAGTCAAGCTTTATTAATAGAATGGCTTGACCCATTGTGTTGGTTTTATTTTTCATAATGATCAAAAATGAAAAAAAAAAAACACCAAAACCAAAAACCAAACAGCAAACAAAATATCTGCAGCACTTTCGTTTTTCACATAACTATAGTTAACATGAAAGGCATGAGTCTTGACTTTGACTCCCACTGGAGAAGATATTACAACTAATAACAAATAATAAAACAACTTCTAGAACAGAAGCACCTATTTATACCTAGTGTAGTTTTTTTATTTTTTTTTTGTATAGTATGTACAATGTAGTAGACATTAGTACTTTTACTATTGCTGTAAGACATTTGAATTTGAATTTGTATCCTTCCTACAGCCTGGCAGTACACTTGTATGTGTAGTTCATGAAGAGAAATATCAATATTTGGATACTAAATAAAAAAAAGTCACAAGAAAATTAAAAAAATTAAAAGAATCATTTAAGTATACAAATAGACATGGTTTGGCAGTGCATCAGTTACTCCTGACTGGTATGTTCTTCTAGCTTCTAGTGCTTCTTCTAATGCTAATTTCAAAGGTGCAAAAGACTGGTGAAGTGGCTCTCAAAACAGAAATAACCCCAGATTTGTATCTTCCATTCACTTGAACATTCTTTTTAGTTCAGAATCTGTAAACTTTAGGAGAAAATTTGTTAACAGCAAAACAGTTGTCCCAAATTTTGTTACTGTTTCATCACTGCCAATTTGATGATGTGTTGTTCTATTGGTTGCCATTTTCAACATTTCTGGTAGTCTCTGTGCTGCCAATAGCAAGCAATGATCTTAATGAATATTAATATTTCCTAAACAGAACTCCATGGCAAGGCAATAGGTGCAAAGAAAATAATTCAAAAGATATGAATGAATAACATGATTGCCTATGGCAACTGCCTATTGCAAGGACAAAAAAAAAAAAATAAGATTATTTCCTCTTTGAAGAATATTGTATATAAATGTAGATATTGTTCAGTTAAACATCTACTAAAATATGCTAAATAATATTTTTTTTTACCCATTATATATAAGTAGATAGATTTCTCATTTAAAAATATGTCTACTAACATAAAATGGTCCAGCAACGTGTCTCCCCTTCTGTTAATCCAAGAGATTTTGCCTCCTGAGATTACTGAGGGTTTGTCTTCATCTCTAGACTCCAAGCATTTTGTTAAACAGATATAACATGTAGACAATAACTATTTCCATAAAAATATTGATACTTTCAGATATGTTTGTTGTGGTTTAAGCCCAGATGGCAATTCAGTACCACACAGTCTCTCTCACACCCCCTCTCCCTCCTCCCCTGCTCCCAGAGGGATGGGGAGGAGAATCAAAAGAATGCAACTTCCACAGGTAGAGATAAGAACAGTCCTGTAACTAAGGTATAACACAAACCAATACTGCTACCACCAATAATAATAATGATAAGGGAAATAACAAAGGAAGAGAATACAATCACTCACTACCTGCCAACCAACACCCAGTGCGACCCTGGCAGTTATCTAGCCCTTCTGGATAACTGCCCCCAGTTTACATCCTAGGCATGATGTGCTGTGATATGGAATATCTCTTTGGTTAGCTGTCTCTGCTTCCTCCCAACTTCCCCTCCTCCCTGGCAGATCATGAGACTCAGAAAGTCCTTGGTCAGAGTAAACATTCTGACCAGCAAGCAAAAAACATTGGTGTTATCAGCGCTGTTCCCAAACTGAAAGTCAAAAACACAGTACTGCACCAGCTACTAAGAAGGAGAAAAAGTGACTGCTACAGCTAAGCCCAGGACAATGTATTCTAATCAGCAAAACAGCCTCTTTTGAAGTGTATATTCTTCCAGAAAGAGTTCGCACAGCTAGTAGTAAATACGTTTTTCTTATTACTTTACTAACTAATATTTTACTACTACTACTGTGCTAATGTACTTTATGCTGCTTCTCATGGCAATGGAGAGGGAAACGTTCAAATCACATCGGAGTACTGATTCATGTAATTTTAGAATAGAGTGAATAATTGACTTTGTATGGAATAATTTGCTATGGGAATACACTAATTTCTTTCCATTAACTAAAGAAAGATAAGAAAATTATCTTATTTTTTAAGTGGTTAAAGTTATGTGAGATGTATCTTTCCTTTATATTAATAGCTTCCTCCAGGCTTCCTATCTCAGAAAAGCTCACAATTTAGTAAAGTTCAATACTACACAGCTATCTAAACCAGTCAGAATATACTATGAAATCTCAGCAGCCTAACTGTGATATAAGTTGAAATATTAAACAAGTAATATAACAAGTCAGTAGGTTGAGTTTCTTTGGGTTGGTTGGTTTATTTCTGGTTGCTTTTTCTTTTTTTTTTGTTAGATTTCCTAATACAAAACATGAAGAGTATCATACATGTAGAAAGCAAGGAAAAATATTTCTAATCTTCCACAAGGTCTGAATTTTCAAAATTCATCTACTCTTTCTGAAACATTTCACTGCACCATTTTTATTTTTCCATGTGAAACAGTACTGGAAACGTGCATTAAAAACCCAAGTATTTAATAAGAAAATTATTCAAAATAACATAGGAATTTTCACTGATGAGAAGAAAAAAGATCTGTTTTTAAATCCCATTATGTGCCAACTTAGCAGAAGACCATATTACCTAATAAAAGTTTAGAAATCTCCAGCAAGGACACAGAAACCGAGGTCTTCACCTAATGCGATCTTTGCCTAACGTGACTTGACTGTCTAAAGAACATGGTGGGAAAAGATGAGCATTTTTACTTCTCATAAATCTACTTTCATTCCTACCATCAGTTGAATGCCCAGTGTCATATATTTCTTTTTTCTCAACATCCATCTTTTTCAGTTATTTCCTTATGCAATTTCTTTTTTTTAACTTCTGAATTTAATTTTCCAAGCATTCTCCTCTACCTTCCTACACTTGGAAAAAAAAAAAAAGAGGAAGAAATAAAAATTCGGAAAACACAAGTGAAGCACAATACATATGCTTGCCACTCTCTAACTGATACTCAGCCTGACCTGAGCAGCAACTGATCCCTTCTTGGTAACTCCCCACAGTTTATAACCTGGGCATGACGTGCTGTGATAATGGAATACTCATTTGGCTACTTTGGCTCAGGTATCCTGGCTCTGCTCCTTCCTGGTTTCTTGTGCCCCTCCTCACTGGCAGAGCTTGAGAGATTTAAAAGTCCATGATAAGGGTAAAAGCTACTTAGCAACAACTAAATCATCGGTGCATTATCAGCATTGCTCTCAGGCTAAATCCAAAACACAGCACTGCACCAACTACTAGGGAAAAAAAAGTAACTCTGTTCCAGCTGAAACCAGGACACTCAGGCCTTCTACTACATGCTTTATTCCAACTCTTACTTCTCTCTTTATATTCAAACTACTTTGTGCTTTTTGGACTCTGCAGATAACAGAGAGCGCAAGTAATATGATTTCCTTCTCTTGTTTTCCATGTTTGTATGCTGTGTATCTTGAATCACCTGGAAATAGTCAGGAGAAATGCAGTTCATCTCATTGCAGCCTTTGGAGATATTTGCTGCAAAAGTTTAAAAAGCCTTCAGCAAACACCAGCAGACTCATTTCTCAGCACTTTCTTATTTGGCCAGTATTTTGTGGATTCTCATAAGAGCAGTAAAACATGTTCCCAGTGTAAAAATAATAATAATTTGAAAATGTCAAATTCCTGCTTTCAAATATGGAGTTTCTAGAGCTGCCTAATGTAAAGGTCAGTAATATATTTTTTTAATTGATTTTTCTAATAGACATAATAATTTATTTTTTTTTCCTATGTGGCCAGCAGGTCAAGAGAGGTGATTCTCCCCCTCTGCACTGCTCTGGTGAGACCCCACCTGGAGTACTGCATCCAGCTCTTGGGCCCCCAGCACAAGAGGGACATGCACCTGCTGGAGTGAATTCAGAGGAGGGCCACAAAAATGATCAGAGGAATGAAAAAAATTCTCCCATGAGAGAAGTAGAGCTGTTCAACCTGGAGAGGTCTCTAAGGGAGATCTTATTGTGGCCTTTCAATATTTAAAGGGGGCCTACAAGCAATCTGGAGAGACAAGTGGTGATTGTTTTGAACTAAAAGGTAGATTCAGACTAGATAAAAGGAAAAAATACGGTGGTGAAATATAGGACTAGGTTGACCAGAGAGCTGGTAGATGCCACATCCCTGGAAACATTCAAGGTCTGTCTGTATAGGGTTCTGAGCAACCTGATCCAGCTGAAGATGTCCCTGGTCTTCGGAGAGCAGGGCTGGACTAGGTGATCTTTGAAGATCCTTTCCAACCCAAATTATTCTATGATTGTATGATTCTATTTCTGAAAGTAGAAGAATTTGAGTTTCTTCTGCATTGTCATTTTTTTTTAATAGATCCTGTAGTAGCCACTCAGCAAATATTGTATAAGCAAAATCTCTCAGACAGAGGGGCTGTAAAGAATACAAGGCCACATTTTAGGCATCAGAACACATTACAAATTAACAAGAAATATTACCTCACTTTTAGAGACAGAATTAACTACTTTGGTCCCCCACTGACAGAGATATAGAGAAAAAAAAAAAAAAAAAACCAAAAAAGGAAAAATCCCTACGAATGTAAATCCCCATTATTTTTTAGTGTAAAACTTTCCAATAACAGTAATTGTTTTTTTTTGTTAATTCCTAGTATTTCAGGAAATGCTAATTAAACAATTTTAATCACAAAGTCATGCCACTTCAGATTTTTTAAATACTTAGAAGAGACTGCAAACTTTTTTCATTGAACCAACCAACCAACCATCATAATCAAAACTAACACATGAAATCACACCATCTTAATTCTAAATATTTAATCAGAATAATGTGTGTCTTGAGGAAAACAGATGCACTCCTATCTGTGAAATGTGTCTCCAAAACCATGAAAAACCAATTAAACTGAATGCAGTACATGCTGCATACAAAGTAGCAAACTTTCTACAAATCTTATTGTTTGCAACAATTATAAATTTTGTATCGTTTCATCCAGATTCAGTTCCTGCATCTGAGCATCTGTTGTACAGTAGCAATGGCCATTAATGAGGCATTTGATACATTGACAGTTAAATTCTGCTTCTCTGTATTTCTGCCAAAGTATTAATATCCCCTAAAACAGCTTAAAATAATTATTTTTCCTTATATAAAAATGCTTATTGTTGCCATATGTTTTTAATATCACTAACACTGTTTCCTAAGTGAAAGATTAATTACTTGGCCATGATTCATAGGAATGGAGGTGCAACTAAATAACTTAGCTGGTATATCAACTTCTTTTTTTGCTATGTCATGATGTGCTACTTTTTAAAAGTAGAAGCAAAGAGGTATTAATTTTATTGTAAATTGCAATGTTTACATCTTGGGAATATCAACGATAATGCAATCAATGGAAGATTATTAACCCGCAACAAATGTTTGCTGTCATCAGCAATCTTCATCTTTAATGTCTTTTTCACTTTGGTGTTTGTTAATTATATTTAAAACAACTACTCTTGTGTTAGCCTTTCACAACAGGAGAGATTTTTTGTTGTTGTCAGTTTTGTTTCAAGTGGGTAGGGAAAGGAATATTCCTACAATTGATTAAAAAAAAATAAAAATAGACTACTCTTTCTAAAGGACATTAGGCATTTCTGTAGCACTATTTTCCACAATTACATTATACATGGCAGGGTCTATCTAGAGTAAATGCAGATAAAGTGAATATGCACACACATAATGTGTGGCGGGGAAAGAGTTGAAGTTGTTTTTTTAGGGGTGGGTCATTTTGTTCCCACTACAGCAGTGGGAAATGTTACATTTTCATTCTGTGTCAATAAACTGTTGTAACATTCCTACCAAATGTTTAGAAAATAAAAAATATTGAAATCATGCATGCGTAAAACAACTAAAAGGATCACTGTATTATCCAGTTCTCCTTATCCTGTGGTCATTGTTGACCTGTTATATCAATTCATCAGATCTGATTATTAAGTTAATTGACATTACTACTGTTTGAAGAGAGAGTTTCATTACGTAAAATCTTGTATATTCTTATATATGAGAACATGCTTTCCACCTAATCTTTCCTGTCTCTGTATAAATATTTCACTAAACACATATTTAATGATAAGCTTGTTTTATAAAATATTTTGTCTTTTAATCATGCCAACCTTGTCTTCATTCTTCCTTTTATATCACAAACTCTGCAGTTTTTCATTTTTTATTTTATATATTGTTACAGTTCTGCTACAGAAAATGCAGTTCTGCTGATAACAAGATCTCCAAAATTTCAAGTTATTAATTTCAAGTTATTCTTCGCTTGCAAATCAACGTTCTCTTACAGTTTTCTTTTAGATGGAAAGGAGACCATTTGCAAGACACTTTGGTTTGGGTTTGGTTTAAATTTCTGATTTTAGTTTAAGTATTAGATTTTTTTTTTTTTAATATGGCCTTGTGTAAGTCATAAATGGTAGCTGCATTCTTTTTTTTTTAAGTAGAATGTATCTTCATTGCATACACTTTAGACTTCACTTCTTCACAATGTTGTTTTTGTTAACAGCTTGACCACTGAAATAAAAACTGATGTAATCTCCATAGCCCATCTCTCTTTGATCTTTTTTTTTTGAAAGAAATACTGAGGTGCTTCCGAAACCCTTGAATTAGTTGCATACACCAAGCACATTGTGTCAGAACTTATTATCCTCTTTTAGAAATAGTTCAAGCATCAGAAAGAGAAAGAATAAAAATAAAAGGTTGCATGTCAGGATATTGAGTGATGATTTAAATTTCTATAATTCAAAGGCTAAAAAGTAAAAGAATCATATTACTTCATGTTTCAATATTTACATTTGCAGGTTTTGCCTTCATATTGTACTTCCTGCTTCTGCTACCATGAACAACTCAATGATAGATGAAAGACAGCTTTTTTCCTTTTTTTTTAATAGTGATTTTCTTTGAAGACTTGAGTAATCAAAAAATGGAATGCCTTTTATACAATCACGTAGAAGTGCAATATGTGCAATTCAAAACCAGTAAATATCCTTTTTTGCCAAGGAAGGAAGGAACGAAGGGGAGAGAGAGAAGAGGAAAGGAAAGAAAGGAAGGAAAGAAAGGAAGGGGGGAAAGGAAGGGGGGAAAGGAAGGGGGGAAAGGAAGGGGGGAAAGGAAGGGGGGAAAGGAAGGGGGGAAAGGAAGGGGGGAAAGGAAGGGGGGAAAGGAAGGGGGGAAAGGAAGGGGGGAAAGGAAGGGGGGAAAGGAAGGGGGGAAAGGAAGGGGGGAAAGGAAGGGGGGAAAGGAAGGGGGGAAAGGAAGGGGGGAAAGGAAGGGGGGAAAGGAAGGGGGGAAAGGAAGGGGGGAAAGGAAGGGGGGAAAGGAAGGGGGGAAAGGAAGGGGGGAAAGGAAGGGGGGAAAGGAAGGGGGGAAAGAAGGGGGGAAAGAAGGGGGGAAAGGAAGGGGGGAAAGAAAGGGGGGGAAAGAAAGGGGGGAAAGAAAGGGGGGAAAGAAAGGGGGGAAAGAAAGGGGGGAAAGAAAGGGGGGAAAGAAAGGGGGGAAAGAAAGGGGGGAAAGAAAGGGGGGAAAGAAAGGGGGGAAAGAAAGGGGGGAAAGAAAGGGGGGAAAGAAAGGGAGGGAAGAAAGGGAGGGAAGAAAGGGAGGGAAGAAAGGGAGGGAAGAAAGGGAGGGAAGAAAGGGAGGGAAGGGAAGGGAGGAAGGAAGGGATACCCAACCCACTTCACTGTCTTTTTTTTTTTTTCCTTGACTGACTTGAAAAACTGACCTTTAAAAAGTGTGTGATAAGGATTAATTGCCCTGTAGCAAGACATGAGTTTGGGAGAGAGAGACTGAATGGCTGGTATCATGTATAGCATGCCCAGCAATGGAAAGTATTGAAACAGTAAATGTTTTAGCTGTTACAAATTAACTGTATGTACGAAAACTAAGTGTAATCAAGCTAAGTGACAATCAGTCTCAACACTAACACAGATAGATCATGAGACATCTTTTTATTATGCAAATAACTGTAGTCTTGTTGTAGGACAGCTATTTACAGAAGAAGCTATAATGTCAAAAGTGACATTGTATATTCTTAATATGGTCCACAGTTCTAATATTATAAAAATATTATCAGTGACATCCATCACAGAAAAGAATTAAAACATACAATGACTATTTGATTTGAATGGATTTATATGATGAAATAATTTCAATGATCCCCTAAAGTCCTAAAACCAGTTCTGGTTCTACAAGGTGCTTCATCACATATAAATTTATGTGTGAAAATAATTTATCTGGCATTACCTGATAAAAGTGTACTGTGTAGAGTGGAAAACAAAAGGAAAACTAGGCCAAGTAATCTATTACACATTTCATTTGTAAGAAAAGTAGAAAGGTATTACCTCCATATGCAAGATATAGAAATATGTGAGAAACTAGGTCTTTAAATCCATAAAAATCCAACTTGGAATTCAATTTGTGAATATATTCAGAATCTTTACATACCATATTTACAGGTACCATTTTGACTAAAACATTCATGTCTTATTTGTTATGTGATTTCACTATAGCTACTTAGTATTCTTGATTTGTCTTCAGAAACCACTGTTTACAATGAGGAAACATGCTAGTAAGACAGGTTGATCAGTCACTTTAAACTAATTAAAATTAAAAAAAAAAAAAAGTAGTCTTCAGGAGATAGCAGTGTTTAAGTCTCTACCATGACAGTAAGAGGCACAGCCAAATAACCAAAAAAGAAATAATTGCCTCTCTATACACAAGAACAAATATTCAGAACAAAGTGTTTCAGCATACAAGGAGAAAAAAAAACCAAAAAAGATTACTACCACATGTACTACTTCAAGTTATTTTCCAGAATTCTACTATGCTGATTCAAATTCTTCCACGCTTTTTGTGCACTATGTTTTACATATGTATTCAGACGTGTGCTGTGGTAGTTACAAAGGCAAAGGTTAAGCTTTACTTCAGGGAGCTTAAACCTCTTCTTGACCACAACTCTGCTATCACTTTAAAATTTCCTAGATCTTTAAATGGGGATCTGTAGGTGAAGAATTTCAAGATGTAATGGTTTGCTGTTCCTGTGGAAAGTGTGAGGTCAGTTTAAACAGATTTAAGGCAATTTTTTTACCATTTAGAAACTTTCCATTAGCTGTTTCTATCACTGCAAGCCACCAGAAAGTATGAACCTCTGTCAAATACTGATAGACAGCAAATACTGAAAACAATATCATTTTCACCACTGCCAGACACTAAAATTTCCAAGATTTTGCTATAGGTGTAGCACTATCACTGCTTCTGCTGCCTGAATCTGATGATTCCGCTGCATTCCATTGTTGTATACAGCTCTTCAGTTTGAAAGTATAGTACTCAATGGCTGTGTCCACAACTAATGACTTATCTAATGACCAAAAAGAAATTGCCTTTTCTATTAAGCTCAAAATTGGTCTGGAAATAAAAGCATTTCTGTGGGCAGTGATGCCAAATGAATGCTTACAGAACAGATACAGCTGTTATTTATTCTCAAAATAATGTGGCCTTTTGAAGAAAGAATTTTAAGTATTAACCATGTGGATCTCATTTTTTTCCCTCATCAAAGTAAAGTAATATATTCAACTATGTCAGAATTCTTTAAACCAAAGAATATGCACAGTACATTCCAAATTGTGACAAAATTATTTACATGATGATAATTCACTGAAAGACTTTTGAAGCACTAACCATTAAGACAATAAAGTGTCTTAAAAGAGAGATGCTTACAGAAAGAAACTAAAAAGTTACATCACCTTTCACAAGATGCTACTATCCATGTATCTGCTAGAACTTATAAGCTGCAATAAAAGCTTTGCATTTATTTTATATTTTCCTTTTACCTAATCCTTATTATATTAAGTGTACATTTTCTTGCATTTTTACCAAATAATCCAGTTAGAGGTCTCTCTGCATAAACCCAATAGCAGCATAAGTTTTTTCATAGTACAGTGTCCTGGGTTCAGCTGGGTTCTCCTGAACACTTACTTCATATGGAATCATAATTATTTATCAAATATAAAAATATTTTTCTTATCTAGGAAAGAATCACATTGTTTTGGTACAGATTGTTTATAAAAAATCTTTTAAAATAACATTCATACATAGCAAGGTAAATGATGGCAGTGTTGATGTAGATCTTTTATATAAGAGTTTATGTGGCATGAGTCTAGGAATTTTTATAGTACTTGCAAAGGAGTTGAAAAGCCTTTTCCTAATGATACATGTTTTAGTATGATGTGCACTGCAACACCACTCAAAAACTCTGAAGCTGCTAAGCGATTTTATACTCAAGGAAAAGAACAGAGGCAGGTATTCTTAAATGATATATCTAAAATATAGATGTTGTAAATAATGGTCGCCTTAGCCACCTAATTTCAACCTGAAGTTTTTCATAGCAAGGTCAAAGCTGTAAGTGGTTTGTGGTTGCAGAGAGCTTGAGCCAGTTTAGTGAGATCTGTTTTCCTTCCCAATTCTTAATCTTTATAATGCAAAAACTAAGTGAGGTAAATTGTATTGCATTCAGCAGAACTTGGCAATTAGGACACCATTTGGAATATAATTACACTCAGTATCCTCTCTGCCACATTGCAAACAAAATCAACTTGAGAGTGGAATATTGACAAAAATAAAAAGAGGTCGTTTAGAAGGAGATAAAACCAGTTTCCTCTGAATATTGTCAGTGGCCACCATCTTAACTGTCTTACCTTGCCACCAAAATCTTAGATATTTCATCTTAAATTAAACAGTCACTCTGAGTTTTTCTGGTAACTGATGGAGAGAAAAGTGTTTCAAAAAAGTGGTTTACCCAGGTGATATAAAACCTACCACAGCATAAGTTTTATTACTCACCGGTGAAATCTTTCTCCTTGTTGACACCAAAGTTTCAGAAGGATGAAGATAAACAAGATGAATGCTACCACAGATAACTCTTAGCAGGATAATAAGTCAAGAAGAAAGACATGCTTTCGGCAGGCAAAATACCTATGGTTGCTAAAACTTAACCCGGAATAAAGAAATTCACAAATAAAAAAATAAAGGATATAAAATTATAAATAAACTGAAAAAAAAAAAGGAAAAAGAAAATCAAAATGAAAAAGCAACAAATTCTAATAGCAGTAAGCAATTTGACAAAAGAAGTGATTTATAGACAGTTTAACAAGCTGTGGTAGTTTAACCCCATCAGGCAGCTCAGCTTCCTAGAGCCATTTTCTCACTCCCTTGTAGGGCAACGGGGAGAGAATCAGAAAAATGAAAAAATCTGTGTGTGGAGATAAAGGCAGTTTAATAGGTAAAGCAAAGGCTGTGTGCATGAGCAAAGCAAAACAAGGAATTCACTCACTACTTCCCATCAGCAGGCAGGTGTTCAACAGTCTCCAAACAGCAGGGCTCCACCACACTTAATGGTTACTTGGGAAGACAAAACCCCATCGTCCTGAGCATCCTCCCTTCCTTCTTCTTCCCCAGTTTTTTTTGCTGGACATGACATCACATGGTATGGAACCATCTGGTCATTTGGGGTCAGTTGTCCTGGCTGTGGCCCCTCACAGCTTCTCGTGCACCCCTGGCCTGCTTCCTAGTGGGGTGGGAGTCAGGAAAGACCTTGGTTCTGTGCAAGTACTGCACAGCAACAGTTAAATCATCCCTGTGTTATCAACACTCTTTGCATCACAAATCCAAGACATAGCCCCATATGAGCTACTGTGAATATGCAATCACTGATGCTGCATCAGTAAAGTGGTTGTGAAAAAACTTTATCTTTTTATAAAGGTGACCCTGAACACTGCAGATGAAGGAAACTTGATTCAGTATCACAGCTGCGAATTGAGCAATGCCTATAAATGAGAGGCAGGCCTATGGCATGTTAGGTGTTCTTTCCACACACACCAGCTTCTGAAGGATGTAAAGCAAAGTCAAAACTACCATAAAGCAGCAGGTGAGTGTTCTGACACCTGAGAAGCTCAGAACCTCTGTGAATAATATCAATAAAAATTTCATGGCTTAGGAGGCCACTTTAACCCCCTAAAAATTCCATCATTTTAGGAGGAATTCTCAAAGGAAAGATGGGGAAAGAAACAAAAATGTTCTGGTCAGCTGCTGCATAACCAGATTGTCTACTAAATAAAAATGAGACCTTCTATTTGCCCTACAGCTCTGTCACATTTTTTCCCCAAAATATTCCAAAGACAATAATATATCAAGAACACAGTGATACTTGGCAATTTAATTTCAGAAAGTCTGCAGATCAATAGCTTTAGAGAGGCTTCAGAATGTAAGTGCAGTAACTAATGCTGGGGACTGTATATATAAGCACATGTTTATGTGTGGCTGGGGGTGAAACAGATTTACATTCATCACTGGGACTTTCTGCAACAGTGTATTTCAGTCACTGCTTTTACTGTTCCTTTGTGAAAAGTTCTTGAAGCTGATGTTTAGCATTCATTTAACTTAAATAGTTATTTGATTTAAATAGAAGAAACTAATTTTTCTATGGCTTAGATTGAAATATGATTTCCATTAAAATGCTTATTCAGAAGTTTTAAACTCAGCCACATGATTCCCACAGGTTTGTCTATAAGATTTATACTTGGGATTGCACTATTCCTAATTGATGATGGACATATTCAAGACTCACATAACTTCAACAGAAAATATAGTATTTCAAGGATTAATTAACAAAGTCTCATCATATTTGTTTTGCTCATCCGAGCCAAACCAATCTTCAGGTTCAGTTATTATAAAGGACTATGTGTATAAATATTCAACAATAAATACAAAATACAAATTTCCTGATACATCAAGCGCACATGCAACAGACATGTAGCTGGCTACAGCAGCACATTTTTGCTGTTCTATAAAAAATATAAATAATTATATACAGGGCACTCTACAAAGCCTTATAAAATGATAATGAAGGATTCCTTTGCTGATGGGTGAATTTGATCCAATAGTTGAATTCCGACTGAAAGTAAAACATAAAATATATTTTATAAAATTTCCATCACAAAAATTCTAAGCTTTATTTAAATGTTTTGTTCGTGGAGAAGCACGAATGAAAAATACAAGTTATTAAGCCAGCTTATGATGTCAGATCAACCAATCCCATACTAACATAATAGGGAACCAATTAGCACATATCTGTGTGTCCTGGGTTCAGCAGTAGCAGTCATTTTTAATCCTTCTTAGAAGAAGCTTTTTGACTTTCAGCCTGGGAACAGCACTGATAACACCGATGGTTTTAGTTACTGCTCAAATGTTGAGTGTGACCAAGGACTTTCTGAGTCTCATGCTCTGCCAGGGAGGAGGGGAAGCTGGGAGGAAGCAGACAGGACACGTGACCCAAACTAGCCAAAGAGTTATTCCATACCACAGTACATCATGTCCAGGATGTAAACTGGGGGCAGTTACCCGGAAGTGCTGGTTCACTGCTGAGTTGGGCCAGGTATCAGTCAGCGGGTGCTGTGGTATTGTATTCCCTTTGCTTGTTATTTCCCTTATCATTATTATTATTGGTGGTAGCAGTAGTAGTTTCTGTTACAACTTAGTTACTGGGCTGCTCTTATCTCAGCCTGTGGGAGTTACATTCTTTCCATTCTGATCTCCATCCCTCTTGGAGTGGGGAGGGGAGGAAGGTCAGGGGGTGAGCGAGAAGACTGTGTAGATGACTGAGTTTAAACCACGACACAGTGATCCACTTTCTGCAATATAATGTGCTTGGAAGAAATCAATTTAGTTTTAAAATGACCCATTTTAATATTTGGGGTATATATAATCTAAACCAATCATATGTATCTATTTTGCATTAAAAAAAATAAGACCTGACACTAGAATATTGATATCTTGTTTTAGATTTCTCTTACATCAGATCTTTGGATTTCAGCTTACATCAGATGTCTGCTATGAAGTTAATAAGAGGAAAGGAAGATAGTCTTAGATAATATTTAATCTGCTGATTTTAGACCTCTATGTTAGAATGAGTCAGAAATATATCCCTGTAAAGGTATTTATGTCTTCCCATTGACTAGACAGGAAGTATACACAATCAGATATGGATGGTTAATCAGCTGAAACCTACTTTTTCTTGTGCCACTCTTATGTTCATAATAAAATGAATTCAAAACAGAACAATTTCTTGAGCAAAGCATAACCTCATGCACTTTTACATCCTTCTGAATTAAAGGGATAGAGACCAAGAAAAATACTATGGACTATTGTTACAACTCATTTTTGCTTGGTTATATATATTATCTGTACTCCAATAATAAGACAAGTAACACCAAATGCCAAACAGAAGGTCAATGAAAAAATTAAAAGCTATTTCTATTTGTTTAAAATGGTTTTGTTCTGGAAGCAGAGAAATGTATACCACCAGGTCTTGATTTCTGGAATACACACTTCTTAACTTGTATGTGTTCAAAGGAAATTCTGCAAAGGTGCTTCAATCTGAAAAGGCAGTTTAAGTGCTGAGAACAAGAAATCATAATGCTCTGGATGTCACAGGCACCTCAACACCTGCTTAACCTTAAAGAGATAAAAAATCTCTTTGACTTTAAAGTGGCAGTTTATTCCTTCATGGCTAAGAACTTGTCTAGACAGAGCTGTAATAACTTTCAAGAACTACCTAATATCCCTATTATTTGTCTGGAGAAATCACAGTCAGGTTCAAGCATTCCTGGCATCAGGTATAGGTGTGAGCTATGAGCACAGTAGTTTTTGAATAAGTATGTGTAAACTGTTTCACTAGTAGAAACGAGAGTTGGTCACAAGTAGTTTCACGTAACTGCTGCTTCTTTCATTTCCTTTCATTTCCTACAGACAGATCTGCTAACTGTACGACTCACTGTTAAAAAGCATTTCATCTCTGCAGTAAGTAACCCACATAACTTTCCATTCACAGAGGCAGTCTAACCTGTAACTCTAACCAGGTAAAGGGAAAACTTCAAAGACATGGGAGCTGTGCTATCCTTTTCAATGAACTGTTCTGATTCATACCTACTGAGTGCTCAGATCAAAACCTCATTTTGTGGAAAGTGCTCCCTCCGGAATCACCATTAAAATTTTCAAATGTTTCAGTGATGGACTTGTGTAAGAATATTTACCTAAAATCCTACCATTGCTTTCATTGTTAAGAATGGTAATGGGAATAGCAGCCAGTGTTTAAGTCCCTTCACTTAAGATCCAGTTTCTATAATGGTTAAAAAAATATTAAAAAATTCCCTTGAATTGAGTCATCTTCTTGCAATTTTATGACATTTAGGTGGGACATTTTATTGTAGCTAAAAACACTGAGCTGAGATTGGCATGCACATGTGCATTGTTTCCAGTAGCAATGAAGCTACAGATCACAAATCTGCAGTCAGCCAATTTTTAGACTCAATTAGGCATCAACTTTGAGTTGGATATGAAGCCTCAGGTTTGCTGCTTACACTGACAGAAAATTGTATAATTCATATATGATCATTCCCACATTAATCACTCTACATGGCGAATTCTCTATCAGCTTACTGTAAGGAACTGCCCAAACATATTTTATAAGCTGTAGAAAATTTACAATTTTATTAGCTGCTGCAAGACTGCTTGCCTTATTCTCTCTGGCACTCCAGTGAAACTCTTTGAAAGACTGTGGAAAGTCTTAGCATTTGCTCATATTGAAAAAATCGGCAAAGTGTTAGAGGAGTTGAGAGGATGAAGGTGCTGGGCTACTACTTCCTTCAGGATGTGTTTAGAGTAGCATTGATAGACACTTTCCCCTTTCCCTCTTCCCCTCCCTCTCCCCTCTCCCCCTGTTTCAGAGGAAACAGGAACTGTTCAGGATAAGTAAGTTCCTTACTTCCCAGATAAGCAGGCAAATAAATTGTCACAGAAGTTACCATTAATTCTACCATTATTCTGTATTAAAAATTTAACGTGTTGGAGATCAAAATTAATAAATTAGAGAACATTACAACTGCAAAGGTACAAAGAGTTATCTTACATACGGAAGAACAAATTGCTATCTTGCAAACTGAATCAACAGAGACAGAAAATTAACAGAATGGCAGAGCCAATAAAATTACTGGCTGAAAAACAGAGAGACACCAAAGGAAAAGAGAAGCTAAAATTGATTAAACACTCAAAATCCACTGAAGGAGCAACCATATTTTTCTTTGAATAAGAGATTCATGGTCGGCCTGAAGTAAGGGGAAGGAGAGAGAAAGAATGGAATAAAAGCCTACAGACTTTTTTCACCATCACATGGAATACTCAGAGTATTTTTTTTAGGGTTTCATATTTAAATTAGGGATCAAAAAGTTAAGAAGTTATTAATAATGGAGAAATTATAAATACATGTCAATATTTAAACTGATTATTTAATTCATGTCTAGTGTCTGAAATCCAGCATTTTATTTTCAGTTCTAAGAACTGGTTGCACCATAAGAAAATCCACCAATACAGCTGTATCAAAAGGCAAGATTTCTTTTAACAATATTCCTCCAGTGATATGCGAAACATTACAACTACTATAACCACCAAATGTACATTTCAGGATATTTTGCTGCATGTTTTACAGCCTTTTAAAAACAATGTTTATATAAGAGCCTTAATTTTACAAATACTTTTTTTTTTAATAATATTTAATCATATAGCCATAGGAGACTGGCTGTGCATAACTGGTAAATCTAGGAACTAGATTATAATGCCAGATTATGTAATTTGTTAATATGTTTCTAAATTAATTCTGTCTTGTTTCATTCGTACACACCTCTGCAGATAGGTGTATTTCTGCATAGTATTTTCTTTTTCCAGTAGACTCATTTTACTCTCACTTTATTCATGGAGGGGGCACATGAGTGTCAGATCTATGCAAGAATATACATTATATAGTGCTCCACAAGTATTAAGGAAAATAGCAATGAGTCTGGATGTGTAAGTTTGGGAAAAGTAAAAACTCAGTGCAGCCACAAAAATCTAGTTTGAACAGGACATCAGTTAAATCTGCTATGAAAAAAACATGTTTGTCTCTTCTCCAAGAAGATTACAATGTCCTCCAGTTGTGCACATTCAGCACAGTTCAGCTCACTCAGTGTTTCAGAAAGTAGTTAAATGACTTACCAAAGTGCAAGGGAAGACTCTAATGATGTAGATTAGTGCAGCTCAGTAAACCAAGGCATTAAGACTGCAAAGGAAACATAGGAGAAAGAAGTCTATCTGATCAAGAAGAATTCAAATTGTGGTTTGTGATAAGAGAAGAAGTGGAAGAGAAAAAGGAAACAAAACAAAGCAAGTGATGCAATGGCAATCACTCACCACCTGTCACAAATAACCTGATGTCCAGCCAGTTCTCAAGCAAAAGATGGCTAAATTCCTAAACCCCCTCCTCTTGTTCTATCCACCGAGAATGAATCTATTCACTGAGAATGAGAGACAGAGAAGAGCTTAATGCTGTGTAAACTATGTTCAACAGCTAAAACACTGGTGTGCTATCAACATTGTTTTACTCACAAAACTGAAATATAGCACCATACAAGCCGCTATGAAGAAAATAAACTTCATCCCAGTCAGACCCGATACAATGTGTTTGATTCTTAAAACTCTTAAAAATTTCTGAAATACATGCTTTTTAATTTGTGGGAGCTGTTAAAAAAAAATGCTAAATCTAAAGAAAAACTAGAGTCATCCTTATAAGCAGTCTATAACGTGATTCTTGTTTATAGTTGATGAAACCGTGAAGAGAAACACTAACAATTTTCAACTAGAAGATATGCCACATTGTCTTTCTAATCATAACTACTGTTTCATAACCTTAGGTATAGATAGAGACTATTAGAAACTCTGATGAGGTAAATAGCAAACTATCTGCACAGATATTACCTCATGCTATTTCAAACTTTGAATTACATTAAGCTCCTACAGCAGCTAAGATTAAGGGAAAAAAAAAACCAACCTAAAAAATCCTGTATCAGACTTCTGCATTTGCCTGTTTCTTGTTGGAATTAATTAAATTATATTATCTGAATTGATAACTTGCCACTATATTGTTTACTGCATTTTCATTCTGCCTTCATGGGTTGATGAAGTGAATGCAGGTCTTGAAAGCTGCTTCCTTATTTTTAGAAGTTAGTCCAATAAATATAAGCAATAACAACTTGAGAAGCTGGGATTCTTCTTTTAAGTAGATTCAAAAATATTCAAGGATTGATTTTAATACGTAGCTTATAGACATCCAGAAATGGAATTCAATTGCAGCCTTTTAATATATAGTTATTAATACTTTTACAGCACTCAGAATGTGTTCAGTGCTTCAAAGGAAACATAGCAAGCTATTCCCTCCCAAGATGTGAGCACTGAACATATAAAGCAGCTTCCAGCTGAAATCCCCTTCCACTGCTCACTAGAGAGACTGGTTGCCAGCATTACCTACTTACTCACAGCTCCCTGCTGCAATACATACTACAGATGACAGGGGAATTGTTTAATTCACAACAACTTCCCTAGCCAGACTAATCTCTGCAGCTGGGGGATAGCCAGAACAAAAGTATTAACCCTCTCTAACCTTCAACAGGATTAAATTACCCACTTCTGTGCCCAACAAAGAATGTTATGGTTTTGCCATATTCGTGAAAGATTAGATGAGACGAAGCTCTATGTGAAGGTATATTTTCCTTCTTTTTCTCAGTTTTTCTTTCTTTTAGATTACTTTCTATCTCCTACTGTCTTTATATTTTTATCATTTTCCTTCTGATGCTTTGAATTATTTTAAATGTTTTTCCTAACTGTCTTCTCTTAATTTAGTTTTAGTTTTCTCCCTCCTGGAAAATGCCATTTTACTTTAATTTGTTTATTTCTTTCTTCACTTACTCTGTCTTGCTAAACACCTTATTCTTGTATTTCATATCAGTTTTCCCCTCTTCATGTCTTCCCAACCAGTCTTCTATATTGCAGCAAAGTGTTTTCTGCACTTATTTTTTTCTTCATCTCCTGACACAGTCTTCTGCTTTTCTTCCAGTTAGCATACATATTTTTCTAAAGAAACCAATGTTTCTACTCTAATGGCCTCAAAATGCTCCTCTACAAAAACTGTCTCAGGGATGGAAGGGGATTAATTTCTCCCAAGCCCGTTTTCACTGTAATAAGTCTCTGCATGTAATTCTGGTACTATTCCTCCATTTCCCTTCCTTTTCTTGCCTTTTTTGTTTTGTTGAGGTTCTTTCTCATGGATTCACTTATCTTTTTTGCTATTACACCTATCATCTTGGCTGTTCCCCCTAGCTTTTGTTTTGGAATCCATTCAAAACAAGGTGTATTTGTTTGTTTGTTTTGCTTGTTATGTTTTGTTGGGATTTGCTGTTTGGGTTTGACATTGTTTGTACTTGGGGTTTTTTTATTTAAGTTATCCCTCCTCCACACAGTCTTTCTCTGGTCAATGGTTCTTGTCATCACATTGTGTCTTCTCAGCACCATATCTTTTCTGTACCCACCCTCTCTCATTACAAAGCACGGCTGGTTAAGAGAAGGTAGCATTTTTGCTGGCAATAGATTCTGAAACAGTTATTGCTAGACTTTTCCCATGTTTCACTTACAGGCATTTCCATGACAAATTCTTCTGTGGAAACTCCCCTTTTTAACTAATTTCTTTACTAAAACACCAATTTCAACACTTCTTAGTTTCATAAATGTGACTAGAAGGAGGATAACATGAAAAGAACAAACACAGGAATGTAGACAGTTGTTTACGGACAAAGTTGTTCAGCACTTTAATTGTGTTTATGTAAATATTTCTTTTGAATAAGCAATAGAACTCATCAGTGCTAATACTTAAAACAGTTCTAATCTAGGAGAAAAAATACTGTAAATTATTCTTTAGCAAGTGGTAACTAAAATTTAAGGTATTATCAGTGTTATAGAGTACATAGATATTATAAACTAGTATTCATAGGTATTCTCTGATATGCAGAAGATATTAAGCAAGTTTTAGAAAGTGTTAGTGGTGGCTGTGTCTTTGAAACTATTAAATGATGTTCTCATTTTGCTGCTGGATGTCTGGAGTAAATGTTTCAAAAGAAATAAAAAAAAAAACAGAAAAAATGTGGAGAGACAAAGTGGAGACCCATAGTCAGTCATTGCTCATTGCAATTACTGTCATTCATCTTTCAAAACTGCTAGCTTTTTTGTGGCTTCCACATTTTGCATTCATTGCTGCATTCCTACAACTCCCCAAGCAATTCAAGTTTCAAAACCGAACACCTCCAGTACTACGTCATTTGTTTCACTTTGCATAATAATCACTTTTGTTTTAATAGCTTATGATCTCTCATTTGTGCATTTTCATCAAGGAATGGTACTTGTCTTTAAAATATCGTGCAAATATACAGCTAGCACTCAGAAGATGGAACTCCTGGTGACAATGAATGAATGATTTGCAAGGAAGTTTCCAACATCCTACGTGTACAGAGCACAGTGATGAGCCATAGGAACAGAGTGATGCTAACTTTATGATTGTTTAGATAGCAATACTTCATCTGTGTTGCAACCGAAGAAGCCACAGTGGTCATGGTTTTGGTCATGACTGTAGACTGCTGAATAACCTGAAGCACTGAAAGGGTTCCAATAAGTAAGTTTTTATATAGATTATTCCCCTGCCTAGCAACATATATTCAAATAAATAATTATAAAACATAAATAATAAAAATAAGTAAATAGTTAAGGTGGAACATCTTCTCCCTGAAATAAGGTTACCTATAGTACTCCCTGCTGGGGGTCGAGCATGGGCGCTTGAACAGGCCTACAGCAAGCTGTGAGAAAGTGAACCTCTGACCCCAGGCTGGAAGAGGAAGCGTCAAGGTCAGCAAAACAGGAACGCAATAACAAGATGCCAGAAGCATGATGTAACGCTAAGCTGAAGCGAAGGTGTGAAACCAATCAGGAGAGGTAAAGGGGAGCGTGTATCCCTCGTGGGCAAAGTGAAGCAGCCAATCAAGTAATGCGTGATCGCGTGTAAGACAGTATATTAAGAGCAGCCTTGTAATCAATAAACGGAGCATTTTGTGAACCTACATCGTATCGGTGTTTTCTCCCCTCCACCTGGCCGCGGCATTCTGGTGACCCCGACGTGATACCAGGAGAGAGAGAGACCGCGGACGAGAGAAGGTGGAGATCCCGGCTGCCCGAGAGAGGCAGGCTGTCTGAGAGAGGCAGGAAAAGAGCTCAAATTACGTGGCCACGGCTGACCGGTGAGTCAGGCAGACTGCGGTCTGGTTCGGGATGGGTTTCGCTGTATCAGCGATAGAAAAGGCTACGATAGAAGGAGTGCTATGCGTAGCGAAGAAAACAGGGTACTCGATACCCCGACAGGAACTTGTGGACTTTTTATTTTGGTGCCGACGAAGGGGGTTGTTAGAAAATACGGGACAGTTATTCTCCAAAGATCAATGGCGTAAGATAGGGGAAGAACTGTGGGAGTTGGTGAAGCTTTTAATCTCGAGACTTGGGAGAAAATTACTAAGGAAGAAGCCCCTGATTTATGGATGTTCTCAGTCCTTCCTAAGGTGAAGGGAGCAACCCTTAAAGAGACAGACCTAAAGTTAATGTTGAAATGGTCGAAGACACGTTACCCAGAGATTTATGAGTCTACCAGATTTGAGATGTCCTTGTGGAATGGGGCAGGAGTTAAGCTGTGGAATGCAGCCACGAAAGGCAATGAAGCTGTGAAAGGAGTTAAGCTGTGGAATGCAGCCACGAAAGGCAATGAAGCTGTGAAAAGTTTGTTAGTCATTTGGAGAACTGTTTTAGAGATGTTAAAGTCAAAAAAAAATGAGATCATGGAAACCAGTGCCCCCCCCCCCCCCCCCCCCCCCCCCCCCCCGAATCTCTGCCGGTTGCCGCTATGGCTGCGAAGATTGAAGATGGGGATGAAGATGATGCTTTTGATTCAGGTCCTATTGACCCCGAGAAGGAGCCTGTGCACGTTCATCAGTTTGCTGTTGCTGATCCTGAGATTCTGATGCCTGATAATGCCGATGCTGACCTGGATGGTGCTTTTGACCTGGAGCCTATTCATCCGGAAAAGAAGCCTGATTTATATCCCCCATATCCTCATGATAAATGGGTAGCTGTAAAGGGAGAAGCGAGATGGGTGGGGGATGCAGATGTATTGCATGGTTTCCTTGTGGTGTATATGCTGGTTCAAAACCCGCAGTGGGAAAATCTCTTGTATGCTCTTATCAGGGGTATCGGGCAGAATGTGTCAGACCGTGGAGTTGGGACCCCATATACAACTCCTTTGATACAGTCTCTCTGTGATACTCATGTACTAGAAGTTGGTAAATATAAGTATGTCCATGTTTCTATTGACCCTTGGAAACCTTTAGAGATATTGCTGGCAACTTCTTCCAACATAGGCTGGCCACCTGTGTTGGAACGAGTGTTCATTTTGGTCAGTAAAAAAGCCCAAGCCTCATGCGATGTGAGGGAGGCAGAGCCTCTGCGGGGACGCCTGCTAAGGTTGAGCCTGTCACCCCACACTGTGATGATGCTTCTCGGAGCTGGTTTCCTATAGTCTTTACAGGGTCCTTGTGCCACGTCCTGTATGCGGGACTGTGCAGTGGGAACAATGATTGTCTGGATTTTGTGTTTCAAATACTGTAGTTGTGTGGAGTGTGCTTGTGGGATCCCATGCGTGTCTGTGTCTGTCTATGTTTGTAATGAGGGCAGACAGTGTTCTGTGTATTTTTTGTTGTCAGGTTCATGTAAAAGTTTTAACAGGTAGCAGTTTAACCTTTCGGGCAAGAAAAGGTTAATGAAAAAGTGCAGTTGCCGATAGGCCGGTGGTTTTAGCTGTGCAAAGCAGAGAGAGCGATTTTAAAAAAAAAAAAAAAAACAAAAAAACACTTGAGAGCAACTGAAAATTAACAGCTTGAATATGCATGCTTGTAAAGTAGCTATTATTAGAGGTTGTGATTTTGTGTATAAAACCACCTGTATTTACTGGCCAGTTGCTAACAAGAAACTATACCTTGTATTGTATGGATTTGTCACTTGTAAAAGAGATGTTAAAGAATGCAAATTTGCAGCAGCTGCTCGAAAATGCTAAGGTAAAAGCTAGAAATATTCTAATATGATGGTACTGTTACAAAGCAGGTAATGGAACAAATTAAGAGGGTGGGAGAACTCCACTGGTAAGAAGTTTCTTTGGTTAGTTACTCACTGTCATTAGCATCTTCAACATGCTGATGCACTCTGTGATAGTTACTCTGCTAATGTAAATCTATGTGTGCTTTGCTGTAGTAGTGACTTGTTACTGGGTAAAGCAGGTGAAACTCTGCATTGACAACAAGGTGCAAGGACTGAGATTGACCAAATGCTTGCTACCATAATCAAGGGCAAGACTGGGTTGGCCTCTGTGTTTGCCACCAAGAATAACCTTTAGCTTCGCTGCTGGCTGCAACCCAGCAGGCGTAGAGCGGTGGAGACACATGCCATGCCAGACCTTGATGTGAGGGATGGCCTCCGCTGTTATCAGAGAGCCATACAGGAGAAAAAGGGTAGGCCCAGCTGTGTACAGCTATCAACAGGACCATACTGACTGCCAGCGAAAAGTATAAAGCCGCAGAACAACATAAAGAAACAGCAATGATAGAAATCTGTGTAAAATCTTTGTAATATCTGTTCTATTATGTGTGACCATGGGTAATGGACAATTATACTGAGCACATCTGTTAAATCCCAACTATTCCAACTTGTTATATGGTGTGTAGGATTCACTGGTATGCCACATGTTATAAAGGTTCAAGTGACTTCAAATCAGACTAATCTTACTGAAATAATGCTACCTAGAGTAGTGGGTTGTTATGTTACACAAGTCCAGCAGTGATAGAGCAGACATACGAAATTGTAAAAAACTTTTAGTAAAACTAAAAAGGGGGAGATGTGGAGACAGTGTTCTCACAGGAGAATGGAGATTTGGTACATGAGCTCTGAATAACTCTGAGGGATACAGCAAGGCCGTGAGAGGCCCGAGGAAGCCTAAGCAAGCAAGATAAGAAGAAGCTATAATTCATTGAGTTATGAGAACTGTGGACTGTTGGCAAGCGTTCGAGGTCAAGTTCTCACACCTGTGCTTAACCAATTATATGTTAGTCACTAAGGGTCTTCAAGACAAGTATCCAATCATGATATGCCAAATTGCTGTAGGTGTGTGTAAGCAATAGTATATAAGGAGTTAATGCTTTGTAATAAATGGCTTTTTGTCTGACAAAAAAAAAAAAAAAAAAAGGGGGAGTGTAACTCCTTGACTGTTAACACTGTACAGTTTACTTCTGCAGCTGCTTCACATCCCCTTTGCATTAGAATGCTTCTGGGCATGTGTTGTATGAATCTTTCTGATCATTCTGAATCTATTCACAAGAAATTGTTTGAACTTAAAGAACTTACTGTAGAAACAAATCCTATAGACTCTTGGTTAAAAACGTTAGGAATAAGTAGTTGGTTAAGGAGTTTAATCATGATGTTTAGCAGACCAATAATGATTATGTTGTTAATTTTGTTTTTTGGACCTTGTTTGTTACAATGTATTATGCAACGCATGCAGCAGATGACGAACGCCTTATTTGAAAAAAGAGGGGGAGATGTTGGGGGTCGAGCATGGGCGCTTGAACAGGCCTACAGCAAGCTGTGAGAAAGTGAACCTCTGACCCCAGGCTGGAAGAGGAAGCGTCAAGGTCAGCAAAACAGGAACGCAATAACAAGATGCCAGAAGCATGATGTAACGCTAAGCTGAAGCGAAGGTGTGAAACCAATCAGGAGAGGTAAAGGGGAGCGTGTATCCCTCGTGGGCAAAGTGAAGCAGCCAATCAAGTAATGCGTGATCGTGTGTAAGACAGTATATTAAGAGCAGCCTTGTAATCAATAAACGGAGCATTTTGTGAACCTACATCGTATCGGTGTTTTCTCCCCTCCACCTGGCCGCGGCAACTCCCTGATGTATAAGCAACTACTGGTAGTAAGGACTGCCATATCTGTCTTTATTTTTTGTCTCTTTTATGTAACAAAAATGAAGAGCAGACTGGAGAGTATGGTTTGCTCTTTAAAGCTACATAATTCTGTATGGCATGATTTATAATATTTATATGTGTGGTTAAATAATGGGTTTAAGAACGTTGCAAAATGTGAATTTGGCAGTTACTCACCAACTGGGATCCCAGTATATTTACTTCAGCATTTTAAAAAAATAGTAATTAAGAAGCTGATTTACTGCAGCTGACAAAACCTGAAAACTTGCATCTGATTATCAAAACAGTTAATCTCTCATAAATTATTATTTTAATATAAAAATGCATTTAATAAAAGTAACTTTCTTAAAATTCAAATTTAAACTGGGAAAATGATAAAGCACTGTGTTCAATAATGAAAATACAAAGGGTTTGGCCCAGCCTTGGAGAGAGGCATGCCCAGATGTGTAAAAAAAGATGGTTCATTTACAAAGCATATTAGAAACAACACTGAAAAACAAGGCTTTTCTTTCAAGGAATGCAAAGACAGAACGACGAGGTAAATGGAAAAGCACTGTTCATTCATGTTAGATAACATATTGCTATTTATCAGTTCCACAGGGTAACATCTTGCTGTTATCAGTCCTAACAGAAATAATCAGGAAAAATGGTGAAAGTGAATCAAATATCAGATCAGTGAAAAAGCTACTATTAAATGGAGCCAACAAAAAATGTAGACCCAGAGCAGAAGGCTCACCTCAGAAAAAAGAAAGAATTGAGGAAGTGCTATGGTGACTAACTCACACCTAGCAACGACTTTGATGTTAAAAGAAGTTTTGAGCACCTACAGAAAATGCATTGGGGTTTCATTTCACTGTGACTTACCTTGAAAATTAGTTGGTCATATCATGCAGTTTGGTATATGAAGAAAGACAACCGATCAACAAGACTCTTCAGATGATTAATTGCTTTTAACCCTTTTTGATAATGTGAAAAAAATTCCGTTTTCAGAGGAAAACCCAGCAAAATGAATCACTGATATTTTTCAGCTATTATATAAAAGCTCTTTGCAATTATAATGGCATTGAAAGCTTTCTTGTGCCTGTATTTATTGTACGTTTATGCATAGCTTGACTGTATCAAAGGTGAGTATTCACCTACAGTTCACGACTGAAGTTACTTGTTACCTTGTCCAATAAAATATTATAGTAATATTCTCTTACTAACAATGATGACCATCAACAGCAGTGTAAGGAAATCACTAAAAATGTTACTGTTCCTATCAATGTCTAAATGATTTATGCAACAAACTTACAATAATCTTAACCTGAATTTTGCATAGAAGTCCTCTGTTAATCAGTGGGAAAACAGACCCCAAAGTGTTTGATTTAATTAATCTCTTGCCTGTGCTTTTCACTAAGGCAAAATCTAAATAATGCATAGGGATGGGATATTAGGTATCTTTCTACAGATACAACATGATTAATTACAATGGCTAAACCCCTAAACATTAAGTTGAATACTAATTCGGTGGCAGAATCTGGAACTGGGAAAGTGCAGATGCCATATATTTTTTATCACACTGGAGTGAAAGAGAATGACAGAACTTTGACTGCTACTTATGGATACCATTTGCATAGATTAAGATCCTGCAATTGTATATGTACTTTTGAAAGAAAGAAGAGCATTTTAAATCCTCATCATTCAATATGATATGCAGACCTGAGTTGCACACTGTTTTAAAAACCTGCCTGTCTACCAGGAAATGCTTCATATGCACACACAACCTGTAACTGCAAATGCTGTTTGTGGCATGAAAAGGGCACCGGTTTATTAAAAGACATAATTATTCACGGTGCAACTGTCATATGACCATCTGTATCCACAGATAATCTGTATGTAAATGTTGCCAGGGACCTATATGTTGATGTAAATTATCATTTTTTTTCAGCCAATACTAAGGTTTACGTGACAATATGAGAACAATGCTTAAATGACCAAACAACCAATTGTATTTAATTTCCATTTCCATGAATAATAAACACCAGTGGCTAAGTGAAATATGCATTACCCATGGATGATGAAGTGCTCCAGGCAGTTTCAGACCCAATTTGCTTTGTATAAGGGTACCCCATAGGTTTGTAATTAAAATGACAAGCTTAAGTTTTCATGCCAGGTAAAGAAAACACTAAACCAGTCAATCTGCCTTTCAGCAAAGACTGGTAAAAAAGCAACGGTTGTTAGGGGAATTAAAAAAAAAAAAAACAAACCCAGAAACAAAACCACAAATATCTCTGCACCACAAAAAACAAAACAAAACAAAACCCAAGTAATCCCATAGAAATAGTAGCTGGCATATCAGTCAGCCTGTTGGACACATGCCAGTTCCATTTGCAGTAGATCTGTTACATTCAGCACTGATCCCAGGCCAAATTCAACAAAGGGTCTGGATGATGTGCTTCCACAAGTGCCCCAGTCAACAGCCCCTTCTCAGGCCTTCCCAAGATCACTGGGCATTCCTGCTGCATGACATATTTGCCTGCATCATTTAACCTGCAGTTGTCTACTTCTGGAAGGTGACATATAGAAAATATGCTCAGGCTCTATTCAGTTCTAGGGCTCACAGTGACACTTCATAAAGTGAAGCAAAATGATGGCTGTTTTCTCAGCCCTAGTGTATGATAAATCCCAGAATCTCTATCATTGCCACCCTGATGGCAAGCCCATTGATACCTGTTCTTTACCAGGGGCCTGGAAGTATCTAATATAAAAGTGAATAAAGCTATCAAATAATGAGGCCAATGGAGAATTTGTTCTATTTATTTTTCTGCAACTTGCTCTTTGCTCTCTTAAAAAAAAAAAAGTAGCTGTTCAATGTGAAGGAAAGTTTACTGCTAATTTTGTACTGAATGATATACTCTGGGAGGACAGAGGAGTAGAAAATTGAGTCATAAGAACTAGATTTCTCCCAGGTATGTTCCTAAATTTTGCTGTTTGGCACCAAACTCACATAAGGTAAAAAAAAAAAAAACAACAACAAAAAAACCCCAATGAGTAACACAATAATCCATCTCTCCTCACAGCAATATACCACACATATTTCAGAGAACGAAGTGGTTTTCCACAATAGGTCATACATGGAATATATAAAATGAAAGATATTGCTTGTCTGTCTGTTTCACAAAAACTATTTTCTTTTGCCCTTTCCCTGTGGTTCTAACTTTAAAATATAAAGGGACACAGTCAGCTTATGTTATGCTTCTGTCTGAAAATATGGAGTTTAGTATACCACATACACTAACTGCAAAGGCTACAACTGAAATATATTAACAGGAAATAAACGTCTTCCCTTATTGTTTCAGAATGAAGGCTGTGCATGTGACAACATAGCAGGTTTTAGTTTTTCTCTAATAAAACTACTCCTGGAATTGGTTAAAAAAGTCATCTGGGAAGCACATTATGAAAAAAAAAAAAGAACAGAAAATACTGTTTGAAGGTCTGTAGCAGATAACACATTTCAGTAAGTCATTTAAAAAAATATTTGTTCTTTTACAATCTTATTAAGTTTAATAGAAAATATCTGTAGATAACAAAGCGTAGCTTATTTTCTGTATGAAAGATTGTCCCTGACTCCTTTTCTGTCAAATACACATTGTTAACATCCTTTTTCTTCTCTGGCCTTTTCTGTCACAATTACTAGTGATAGTCTGTAATTCAAGGAATGTCTGCATGGCAGCAACTGCTTGTTTTAAGACTGCATTCTGTGAGAATGGACAAAGTATTCACTTATCAGTCATTGTAGCACCTTCTACAAAACACACTCCTTTGAAATATGCAGTGTATAGAAGGCCGTTGATAAAAAACACAGCTATTTGAAAAGGTGCAATCCTCAAATCCCTCTTGAGTTACCAGTACAGTAGCCTCTTTGTACTCGCAAACACAACAGACTTATCTTGATAATAACCTTCCATGACAGTCCTGTTCTGTGCTGAAGCTTCAGTCTCTGAGATATTTCACAAACTTACAAGTTCTACCAGATGGGATAACTCTATTTAACCCTTGCTATAAATATAACCTCATTCCTGATGCTGCGCAGATGAATGCATTTCCATCATATTCTTTTATTTATTCCCCTCTTGAAGATGGGGAACAATCAAAATCATAGGAACACAAGTAGAAAAATTAATTTGAAATTAAATATCAGTTCAGATTTTAAAATTCTAGAACTCAAATTTTCTCTGTTACTGAAGTGAATCAAGTTGGCAATGGGTTTTGTTTGTTTTAGAGTTTTGGGGGAGCTTTTGTTGTGTTGTTTTATTTTTTATTGCTTTGTCAGGTTATGGTTTTTGGGGGATTTTTGTAAGGAATGTTAGGTAAATTAACTCCACCTGCACAAGTTCATTCTGAAAAAAAAAATCCTTTTGATACAGGCCGCACAAGTTCCCCTTGAAGGAAATGATAAGGAGCCTCCAAGATTTAGTAGCTTTGAATAACATGAAGACTTGACATAGCCTACTTGTCAGAGAAATGTATAATTGAATATTTCTTACTACTAGCTTCCAAAAATCCCTTGATCAAGAAATAGCTAATAAAATTACCACCTGTCCTATATATTGTTGAACAAACTTTCATCTTTCATGGTGTCTAATTAAATCAATAATACTTTCACACCTGAAAAAAAAATGTTTCTTAGTCATTGAAATTCAGCACTTGCAAGATATATTCCATGAAATTAATTTTTTTACAAATTTGACGCTCAGACAGTTTTAGCATTATGAAGTTGTAAATTCTGCATTTGTTAAATAATTGGGTCTTCAGACCTCCAAATAGCTGTAAAGGTTCTGAAAGTCCAAACCTGATACAACTGAAAGCATTTTTTTTTGGGGGGGGGGGCTTAGATTTTGACAAATACCCTAAGATTTTCCAATACAGAAATGTCTATAACTCATTCACTGATGTTTGTTGTAAATTATTTCTTTGCCTGATAAATTAATGGCTGCTAACACACAATGGTATATACTGTGTATATACTATTGTATACTTTTCAGGAACACTGTGGTTTGAATCCTCATGAAAATTAACATACGTACCAGCTGTACCTTTTTTCCCCAAATACATATTCTTACTTTTATTTTTGCCATTTAAGAGACCAGAGTAATTTTAAAATATCCACTCAAAATTATTAGGGAAGGCATTCCTTTTTTTGGAGTTACATGTTCATGCAAATGAGACCATAAATTAAGTCAAGTCAATGTTAAGATACATCTGTTTGTTGTTGGTTTGGATATTTTTTAATTTTTTTTTTCTTTGCCATGAAAGAAATGGCTGAGCAAAAGGATGGTTGGTACCATGTGACTGAATTCTTTGCAGACCTCTAGCAAATGCATTATAAACCACAGCTAATCAATCTCTCTTCCTTCACAGTACAAAGCAAAATCAGAAAAACTGACTCCTTTAATCAAAAAAATGAAAAACTCTCACTGGACTGGACTTGGTCAGTTAGGATTTAGATGCACACCAGTGACTACAAGAACACAGAATGACACTAATAAAAACCCAAAATCATTTACATAACAAAGTTGCTGGAATTTATATCATTTTGTGTAACTATCAAATCTTTACAAGCTCTGTATACTTAAGTAAAAGAGATTTCATCTTCTATGCCAAGCTGAAAAAACACTAAGTTAAATACCATGTAACATTTTAGTGCAATAATCTCTATACATCTTATTTTATCAGACCTTCTGTACTCACTACCACAGGCTGTGCTACCAGCATTCATTGCCTGAAATTCTGAAGCTGGGGTCTGTGCTGATAACTATAAAAGATTTAATATATACTTTTTATTGGAATAAAGAAAAAAAAACTGATTTTTGATTCATTCAATTAAAAAGAATTAAAACATTGCCATATACATATTTATAAATTCATTTGATTAAATTATTTCATTGATATGTATATAATTTTACATTGATTTAACATATTAAGATCAAGATCTTGATTTAAATATGAGGATATCCAAAATTCTGAGAACTGCAATGGTATAATTTCACTTTATATGACTGTGGTTTTGAAGATTTTTTTTTAAATTAGGTTTTTCCAACAATTATAAGGAGTTTTCCTCATGACATTAATTTCTTTCTTGACAGCCATTTTTACTACAAAAAATATTCTAAATTCCAAAAGAGATCAAAGAGCATAAAACCCCTCAGTCTATTGCAAGGGACACCAAGAACAGCCACCACCTTCATGAGGAATATATTTCAGAGAAGAAGAAAAGTTACAAAATATTGTCAGTGGTGAAGGGACATGCAGGGGAAGCAATTAACAGAGGGAAGGTGGAAAGAAATAATGTGGGAAAAAAGGAGAAAGGCGTTTAGAACACAGAAAGTTATTTTCATTCTAAGGAGAAGGAAAGAAAGAGAATAATATGAATCTGACTGTCAAAGCAATATGACAATGTGCAATAGATTTTTTTGCTAGTATTGTTTTGTTTCCCAAAAAAAAGGAACTGAAAAATTATTTAATATAAGAAGGTAAGGTACATTATGGTTTGCCTTAAATTACTTTAAAACCATTGTGGGTGTTTTAGTGGTGTTCTTATACATTAGGAGAGGAGATGTCTACAAGAGAATGAGACAAATTTCCATCTCATTTACTGAGGCAATGAAGAAGCATTTCTGATCATGGGAAGAAGTTTTAAATCAATTTATGCAATGGTCAAACATATATACAAGGTAAAGAAACACATGGAAATGTATTAAAGACTGCATGACAAATTAAAATTCTTCAAATTTACAAGTGGAAATCTGTGTGCAGATTCCAGGTATTCTGTGTAGATTCCAGGCATTTTGAAAACAGACATTTTAGAGACAAAATTAATATCCAAAGCTGCAACATGACATACAAGGTCAGCTGCCTATCTAAAAGAAAAAAAACCCATATGAATAAAAATGAGTCTACAAAATGTAAGAGAAATTCTCTAGCATGCCTGTAAAAGCCAATAAAATATTGATAAAACTCCTGGCTTGCAAATTTATTTGTAGGTCCTTAATAATTGAGGGCGCTTGTCAAAATAAGCTCTGCCTCCCAGACCTCCCACTTTGATATAATTAACTTGAATGAGTTTCCCTTCATCATGAAGACAAAGGTGGGAAAAGTGATGTAACTGCTATCCATCTTATGCAGGGTTTCTACAACCTCTTCTTTATGATTGGTTTCACACACTGACTAATAGACACTTTCCACTTCAGATTTTAATTAAAAGCTATAAAAGCAGTCAGCTGTAGGCCATGAATGTGTTGGCAACAAAAAGGTGCCATTATATAGTGGGAAGATCAAGCACTGTACAAATTTAGTGTGAAACCATGTTAAGTAGATCCATATGCCTGCATTTAATGTAATTCTAAGATCTACATGGTAGCAGTGGGAGTACTAAAATAAAGCAAAATGCCAATTAAAGCCAGGACACACAGTTTAAGCATAATCATGTTAATTCAGTGATATATGAAACATTTCAGATGTTTGCAAAGAAATCACAGCAAGTGAAAAAATAATTTTCCTCCTCGAGTACAGCTGCAAGTATCCAGGTTGTTCCATAAAGTAAAAATCTTAAATTTATCCTGGTGAATGTGAAATGCATTTAGTATACCATAGATTAAAATTGTAGAAATTATTTAGAACAAAAAAGCATATTTAGTTACATATTTTCAATAAATGGAACTTTAATTTTATTTTTTTTTTTAATTTACTACAACATTAAATTAAACTGTTATGATTTGGAACTTCTACACTTTCATAATAAACATTTCACATTTGAAATTCAATCTAGTTTGATTGGAGGAATAAATCATTCTGTATAGTTAACAGCCTGTTAAGCTCAAAGTAACATTTAGCATCAACTTCCTAATACAAGGGCATTTAGATGTTTTAAACTTAATTTAACATTAATCATTCCAACCAAGAATATACTTATTTTTTATCAAAAACCCTACATAAGCACAAACACAACAAAAATAATTTTATTTAATGAGTCTTACAAACGTTTAAGAAAATTTTTAACTTGATCCTCTGTTCTCTTGAGTAAATAAAAAGAGAACATTCTATTATTACAGTTCATACACAAATCATTAAGAAATGCTTTTACTTGATTTATCAATTTCATTATTTGGATAATTAAATTTGCTGTTCATCAAGTTTTTGGTAACACTGTTATGCATAATGAACTTCAGAATATTAAGATGGAGTATAACATTAATACCACATGGTCACTAAACAGAAAATTATCCTCTGTATTTATCTGGAAATAATTACTGAAAATTTAGTAGTCACGGAAGATGCAAAATTCACACAGAAATGCAACTCCAAATCTATGAGCATGGGCTTTAACTGATGTCTGGTTCACCAGCTCAACTGCTATTGACTGTTAACAAAGGCATCTACTTATCAAAACAAGGACTCAATACATTAGGCCATATGATGCTTTTTTTGCAGCATCTTCTCTATGGAGAGTCTCACCGGGAACTCAAATACAAATGATTTCTGAAGACTGTTCTGATTATTTCATACCTCTGTTCAAAAACACAGTCATCAGGAAGGTTGTGTATATTGCACATAAAAGCAGATTCAGTAAAGCATTATATGTCTTCATCCTCTCATTCTCTCTCAAAAAGAAAATGATACGCTGACCTCTCAGAACACAAGGCAAATATCTCTGATCTTTTGTGTTTGATTCTACATAACAGAAAGCTATTTAACATGCCTGAAATTGAAACATGGAATAGAAACAAATTTGGCTTTGACAAATAAGGGAAGATATGATCCATATACAGGCTTATCCTCTAAATTTCTGATCCAGCCTTAATTTCCAGTAAATACTGAAAACCTCTCTGAGGATATATACTAAAGACTCCACTGGTAGTACAAACAGCTTTTCAGATAAGTAAGGGTGCCCTTCAGCAACTTGAAAGCTCTCGGCATTATTTTGTGCTGTGCAACTTACACTGAAGGGTCATTTTATATTAGAATTCCTTTGTACTCAAAAAAATTATGCCCGAGATGAAAGTGATGAAAAAGCCTATTGTAATCTTAGCTGTAAGAAGCTCTTACTTATGCTGCAAAAATCTTGCTGAAATGTCACTAGGAGGGTGCTCATGATCTACTAGAAATACACACTATTTAATTTTCTATACGTTACATTTAAAAAATTAGGTGATAAGAGCCGATAGACTAGTTTATGGATTAGGAAACACTATAGCAGTCATCTAATAACTAATCATTCCACTGTTTCCAGACAGTGTTTTCCTATGATCCTTCTCACTAATTATTTAGCTAGTGTGTCACACATACAATGTCAGAAAATGTAATCTTAATAAAACCAAAGTTTTCCAGAGAAACATACATTTCAACTTCTGCTGGAAATAATTTTGGGGCCCAAGCCACAATTTTGGGTCAATATTATGCATGAAAAGATCATGATACTTTCTGTAATGTCTAATATCTGTACATCTGAAGATACAGGCTGCAGGTTGCAGATATAAGATCTTGGTAACTTCAGTTCAAGGACTGACTGCCATCTCCCCCATGCTAAGTGACTATTGTAAAAGCTGGTTTTGTTAGCTGAGCTAGGAGTCCACTAAAGGATTTCTTCACTGGTCATTTTGAAACAATGTACTAAACTGAGAAAGGATTCTTTCTCAGTTTAGCAGAACTGTCTTTTTGGCTTAACTTTTCTCACTTGAAAAGCCACTAGACTCATTCTTTCTGTAAAAATAATAAAAAAAAAAAAAAACAAAACAAAAAACTTTGCTTTAGGAAGGTTTTTATTTTTATTTTTTCTCCCTGTTTTTTTTTTTTTTCCCCTGAGATATAGAAGATTCTATATCTGTGGTGCTCAGAAATAATCAAACAATTCAGTGATGGCAGTGTAGTGTATATAGCAAGCTATGAAGCCCACAGATTGGCTAAGTTGTATTTATGAAACATTCATCATTGCAGGTGATGGGAAATTTCTGGACATACAAAAATATTTTGTACATACAAAAATATTCTGTACATTCAAAAATATATAGGGAAAATGGGAAGTAACAGCCCAGTTACAAAATAGGAAGTTTTCACTGTCTTAAAAAAATCTAAAATCTCAAATAGGATTTTTTCAAGAGTTTCTCAATATCAAGTTACTTGAAATTATGAGTGTACGGAGGTGGATGCATCAAAGTGAATTCTGTAAAAAGCTTGACCAGAAGCTGAAAAAATTAAAACAGACTTAGTTGAATGCACATTCATGAAAATTATTCCAGAAAAAATTCCTAAGTGTGTAAGCGCTGTAGGGTGGAAAACTGAAAATACTTCCTACTGCCATTCTCCAAAAGCTTAACACATGCTTTCTTTGTTTAATAGACAAAGGTTTAATTTGAGGTTTCTTCCACAAAAGATAACAAATGGAATTATTCTCTTATACCTTTAAATGCAGTAAATAAAAAACTTCAACAGAATCTGCAGGAATTTGTCCAGTCCTAATGCTTGTAAGCTTTCTGTACAGGACTAGGTATGCTAACTGGTCAGGAGGAAGGTACAACAAAAGTCCATTTACCTGAAAATTTGGATGCCATGTCAGGTGGTCAAGGGATTTCAACAAGTGAACAGCAGTAAGAGATTTCCAAAACCCTGCAGGAAAGATGGTCTGGTATAGAATGATGCAAGCTCGTAGCAGAGAATAAAGCATTTACATACCAAGTTAGTGTAGAATATGATTCATTCTTCATTCATATCCATTAAAAATATTTCAATCTGTATATGAAAAAAATGGACTTTGAAGTTATTAAAATTTATGCAGATTTGTTATAGATATTCAGTCTTTTGTGCATAAAGGAGAGTATGTAGGAAATCTTCTCCATGTGCAATACAAACCATCTCATTTTTTCCCAAATTCACTATGTCTTAGAACAACTATCTGTTATAAAGAGGTAGTACTGCTAGTTTTTGTGGTGCTATGTTGATTTACACAAAAGATTCCAAGACTTTTGAGAAACGTTATAATATCTGTCCAAAAATTGAGCATGGTTTTCGACATGATTTTATACACTAATTTCCCAACTGACAGTGAAATGACTGGACATAAGATCTTACACATGTCTTTACAGATTCATTTGCAACAATTCACCAGCAACTACTGCTCAGTGAATTTAACAAAAGATCTGTTGATGACACTGTCAGGTTCTTAACAAATATCAAGCTTGTATGGAGTTTTCCTGTTGGTTAAGAGTTGATGTAAAGTCATCTAGCTATCTTCTTCTTTTTTTTTTAATGCTTTATTACCTTAGCAGTATTCTGGTATTCTCCAGTATTCTCAATAGTCCATACATCTTCCTATCCAACTTATCGCCCAAAAGCCCAAGTTATCACCAGCACTGATTTTGAATCATGCTTATGAGAATGATTGTATGAACTAGGTCATTAAAAAAAGTGTAATAGATGTTACTATCATCCTTATTCATAAAGATGAAAGCAAAAGAATTGCAAGGCAGATGAACTGATATACAAAATATGAAATACAAAATGAAAGAAGAAATTAAACAAAATAAACCAAAATTGTATATTTGTACAGAATATAAGCAGTTGCAAAATTTTCCTGTTTCTTCTGTACAGTACAGTCAAGATTAGTTTGTTTACATGTTGATAGGTCTATATGCTTCTTGAGATTTCTTAGTTCTTCCAGTGTCATGGTTTAAGCCCAGTCGGTAACTCAGAACCATGCAGCTGCTAGCTCACATCATTTCCTCCCCCTCTCTGCTCCTGGAGGGATGGAGAAGAGAGTCAAAAGAGTGTAACTCCCAGAGGCTGATATAAGAACAATACAGTAACTAAGGTATAACACAAAACCACTACTCCTACGAGCCACTACTGCTACCACCAGTAGTAATAATGATAAGAGGAATAGCAAGGGGAGAGAATAGAGCTAGTCTCCACCTGTCAACTGCTACCCAGCCCAACCTGAGCAGTGATCTGGGTTTTTCAGGTAACTCCCTGGAGTTTATATACTGGGCATGACATGCTGTGGTATGGAATACCCCTTTGGCAACTTTGGATCAGGTATCCTGTGTCTGCTTCCTCCCAGCTTCTTGTACCCCTCCTCACTGGCAGAGACTGGGAGACTGAAAAGTCCCTGATCAGAGTAAGCACTTAGCAACAACTAAAAACATTAGTATGTTATCAGCACTATTTTCAGACTAAACCCAAAACACAGCAGTGCACAAGCTACTTAGAAGCAAGATAACTGTTACAGCTGAACCCAGGGCAACCAGATAGACATTTTCTTTTCCTATACTTAGTACCACTGTTACTAACAAATAAGCTTTGAATTGTATTTGTATTGCTAGCTATTGAATCTTTTTATTATTGTTGTTCTTTATGCTGTTTGTATTTTATTTTTACTGCACAGAATAACAGAATGGTTGAGGTTGAAAGGCATCTCTAGAGACCACCTAGTCCAACTCCCTCTGCTTAAACTCAAACATGTTGCTCAGGACTATATCCAAATGAGCTTTTATTATCTGCAAGGATGAAGATTCTATAACCTCTCTGGCTTAAACTGTTCCTGTGCTTATCCACCTTCACACTGCAAATGCTTTTCCTTATGTCATGAACATGAAAACTGCTATTTCAGTTTTGAATACCATTATTAATTTATCTTTATTCATATTATGTAAGGTGTTGGTTTATGCTTAAAGAGTCTTTTTTTTTTTCTTTTTTAGCAGAAGTTCATCAGATATTTCTGGTTACTCACTGAGATCTTCAGTTCTTGTGTCCCAGATCAGACAAGAATGAAATCTTCACAATTCTGCAGTGTATGGTGTGCTACCTAGCTGTTTCCATGAAGAATACTTGGGCTATGTTAAAAAAAAAAAAAAAGTATACATCAGCCTAAAGTTAGAAGTTTCTAGCTACAGTGTACATTTTATGTTAGATGCCAGATCGCAGTCACAATCTCATTACTCAGAACCACATCTGAAACACCAGTAGGCAGGCAAAGGAGTAATCTAAACTAACAGTTTTTCAAGTCATACTACTGTAATCCCAAAATAACTGCCTGATATTTAACAAATTATTTCTGTCATACAGGTAAAATGAATTATAGAAGCATAAGCCATATGTTTCTTTCTTTCTTGCTTTCTTGCTTTCTTGCTTTCTTGCTTTTCTTCTTTCTTTTCCTTCCTTCCTTCTTTTCCTTCCTTCCTTCTTTTCCTTCCTTCCTTCTTTTCCTTCCTTCCTTCCTTCCTTCCTTCCTTCCTTCCTTCCTTCCTTCCTTCCTGCCTTCCTGCCTTCCTTCCTTCCTTCCTTCCTTCCTTCTCTCTTGCTTACTTCAGTAGCAAAAAGCACATTACTGGCATTTGCTCTAGAGGGGGGAATCAAACTTTGCAGTTACTTACTTTTATGATAAGAATAATCTGCATAAGACTAGATGTCTCATCAGTCAAAATTAGGTGAGACAAGTCATAATTTTGGAGTTTGAGTTCTTCCTTAATTTCTTCAAGTTCTTATTAGAGCATGCTAAAGAAGAAGTCTATCAACATAAGTCTAAGTTTTTGTGCAAATGCCCTCTTGTCCCAAAAAATCCCTCTTGATTTTTTTTAAATAAAAATCACATATTAAAAATTATAGAGCTTTTCCTATTTGTAGGGAGAAAAATAATAGAATTGCAGCTACTGACTGTATACATAATAAATAAAAGCATGCACAAGAATGTGATGGTTTGTGATTCATTGACCATCACTGATTGAATCAGGGGATTTGTATTCAATACACACTGTTAATTTAAATAAAAAATCCCACAATTTGTTCCACTAGAACCTTCACTGAAACCCTTTGGGAAAAGGAGAACACTGATAGCTTAATTTTTTTCTACACTAAAATATGTTCCTGTCAATGTTTTAACACTTATATGAATAAAGAGCAACAGGAAATGAGAGAACAGACTTTGTCTGATTTGTAAATAAACCTTTTTAAATATTTATTAAAACTGTGGTTTCGATGGAACTATTTTGGGAAAGGTACAATGAAGGATTACAGTGCACTGGAAATAGAAATTCATATGCAATAATCTGATTCATATATATATATGTAACATTTCTGTTTGCCTTTCAAAAATTTTTATGCATTCACTAACTAACTATACTTTCAAGAGGAGGTACCTTAATGGTATGCAAAACCAAGTGTAATAAAATGCAGTAAGGACATCTTTCATCTAACTATCACATACTAGGCCTTTTGATATTTATATTAATTTTTTTTTTACCATAGGCACAAACATTTATTCTATGAGTGGGTAAAATTCATTCTCATCAATTGTCACGAAGATGAAGATAATCTAACATGCATGTTTTCTCCATTTTTATTACATGGAGTCCATTGCAAAGAAATATGAAAATATTTATTAATTAATTTATTATTATTTAAAATTATTACTGTTATGGTAACTACCAGCTGCTTTTTCCCATTCCTACAAGTGATACAATTTCATTAAGAATGAGCTAGAGCTGTAATACAACAAAAGAAATCAAAATGCTTCTTGCTCATACTATGCTGGATTTTTTATTATCCTTTCAAAACATGCTGTTCAAAACTACTAATTATATATAATAAACTTTTAATAAAAATATGTATTTTGTAGAACAAAAATAATGGAAATCTGCTTTCTGCAGCACTAGATCTCATAAAAGCTTTTAACAGCCTAAGCATGGCAACAGTGTACAATCTGGTTGACAAACATGTACCAAATGAGAAATTAGTATGTGCTGGCGCTCCTCAACTACAGATACAAATATTATTATAATGTTTTGGACATTAGTCAGTTTTTATCTGTCTGGGGAAAAGTTGCTTCACATGGCATATCGATCTACTACAGAGAGGTACAAGCTGCCCTCTATGTGAGGAGAGTGAGAGCTACATTATGTAGTTAAAAAGATTAAAACCTCCAAATAATGTCTGTTAGAAAGAAACAGATTTTGTTAAGTTGCCAAAATCCATTAAACTGTTTAACCATAGAGAAGAGTGTGTTACCAAAACTTCTGTTTAAATGGACTGTGAACTCTTTTTCCAAAGGGTGTGTAATTCCACATGTTTTCTGCTTGCTTTCATTCTTTTTTTTGCAGGGGAAATGGAGACTACATAACATTTGTCTTGTGATATATTCAGATGGTCCTATAACTCTACAAAGTTAACAATACATAAGATAATAATACACCAGTTCCATCAGAGATCGGTGTTGGGACCAATCTTGTTTGACATCTTTGTTGGCAACATGGACTGTGGGACTGAGTGCAGCCTCAGCAGTTTGCCGATGACACCAAGCTGTGTGGTTTGGTTCATGCACTGGAGGGAAGGAATGCCATCCAGAGGGACCATGACATGCTTGTGAGGTGGGCTGATGCCAACCTCATGAAGTTTAACCATGACAAGTGCAAGGTCCTATACCTGGGTCAGAGCAATCCCAGGCACAGCTACAGGTTGGGCAGAGATGAGATTCAGAGTAGCCCTGTGGAAAAGGACTTGGGGGTGTTGGTCAGTGAGAAAATGAACATGAGCCAGCAGCAGTGTGTGCTCACAGCCCAGAAAGCCAACCATATCCTGGGCTGCATCAAAAGGAGCTTGATCAGCAGGTCAAAGGAGGTGATCCTGCCCCTCTACTCTGCTCTCGTGAGACCTCACTTGGAGTATTGTGTGCAGTTCTGGTGTCCTCAACATAAAAAGGACATGGAACTCTTAGAACAGGTCCAGAGGAGGGCCACGAGGATGATCAGGGGACTGGAGCACCTCCTGTATGAAGACAGACTGAGAAAGCTGGGCCTGTTCAGCCTGGAGAAGAGAAGGCTGTGTGGAGACCTCATAGCAGCCTTCCAGTATCTGAAGGGAAGCTATAGGGATGATGCAGATGGACTACTCATTAGGGACTGTAGTGACAGGACAAGGGGTAACGGGTTAAAAGTTAAACAGGGGAAGTTTAGATTGGATATAAGAAAGAAGTTCTTTGGTGTGAGGGTGGTGAGGCACTGGAACGGGTTGCCCAGGGAAGTTGTGAATGCTCCATCCCTGGCGATGTTCAAGGCCAGGTTGGACAGAGCCTTGAGTAACATGGTTTAATGTGAGGTGTCCCTGCCCATGACGGGGGAAGTTGGTACTGGGTGATCTTAAGGTCCTTTCCAACCCTAAGTATTCTATGATTCTATAACAGTGACAACAATGCATAGGACCATAAAGTAAGGTATGTACCTGATTAATTTCTTTAATCTGTGAGATTGAACAAGTAATAATAGCAATTTAAGCAACAGAGTTCTCAACAGAGAACATACTAGTAGTTATATTTCATACCTAAATAGACATCTTGTGCACATTTTAATCTATTAAAAATATTTTTAGTGTAATACCCCACATTTAAAGCTATGACTGGCAGCTTTGGCATATTTGGGTATTTTACTTAAAATCAGGGAATAAAAATTGTCTGAAAACTCAAAAAAAATGCTTTATAGGAGCTGTCAGTCAATCACTGAAATTTTCCATTCTCTTGTGGTACTTTTTTTTTTTTTCTATTAACTGACTTCCTTGTTCAGTTTACGAACTAGATTTACTCTGATTCAAAACAGCCTGCCCTGAATTATTACTGTACACAAAAGGAGAAGTACTCTGGTAATTCCACTGTAGAAAGGATCTCCAGCTTAACTCCTGTGGAATTGAGCTAACTTTTAAACACATATGATGAGTTTCAATTCTTTTTTTCAGACAGCTGTCAGCTGCCTGCAACACTATTAGATGTACAGTGGAGGTAGGTTTTTTTTATTTTTTTAATTGAAATTGAATTTGTACTGAGTTATAAAGAACTTAGCAATAAAGCAAAAGAAGATGTTTAAGAAAAGACTATAAAGCCAGAGATATCACTGCTGATGTTTCCCAAATTTCTGAACTTAATAATTTAACTCTTTTAAGCCTCCCCTTGTGAGCCATACTTCTGAAAACTCTGGCAGTCCTTTTCCACATATTTTCTTGTTCCACAGTAAAATATTAAAGATGAAGGGATCAAACTTTATGCAGTAATGAGGATATAAGTTATTGTGGATTTATTCATTGGCATTATGAATTTGCTGATTTGTTTTCTACTGCTCCACCGGTAAATTCTATATGTTATTTTCCTTCTTGTGTTCACAATGTTACTAAGATTTATTTTTTGAGCAGCAGTAACTAAATTAAAAGTCCTCATTCTGCATAAAATATCAGTGCGTTCCCTTATGTAGATTGTTTTGTTTTTATCAGCCTTAAATTTCTTCCAGAATTTTTGCCTGGTCACTTAGTACTGTGAAACTTTATCGTGATTAGTCTTGCTTTACTGAACCATCTTTGTTAGTCTGTAGACGTGTCAAGCATTGTCATTTCACTATTCACATACCTTACCTGATCATTCAGATGAGAAAGCTGAGTAACCTAATTTTATTCATTAAGAAAACACTTATTTTTAAATGAAGAGTTTTATAGGAATTTTAGCAGCTCATAATATCATACAGCACTTGTCAAACTGACATACTTGCTTTGATGTCTAAGGTATAATTAGTGAAAAACTAAAATTTAGGATTGATTTGAGTGAGATTTACTAAATATTTAGTCGTAAACCCAGGCTTAAGCATGCTGCTGAGTAGGGGTGTTACATGAGATGTAAAATTAAAATAGCCTCCATAAAACCATAAATTCACACTTTTCAAGCACTTATATTTTTGTATTATATTGTGGTGAGATACCGAACTATTCAAATTAAAAGTAGTTCTTAAAACCAGCACAAAAATATTTCTGCTTTTTAAATAAATTCTGCTTTGTGACTGTTCTTGTTAGATGTTATTAACTTTGTGGACCAAGAAAAAAAAGACTTCAGAAGTCAGCAATACAGGATATCACAGAGTAAATGAGAGAAATATTATAAGCCACAGGGTGGTCAGGAATGTTTCATTTTATCCACTAAAGGCAATATCTTCTGCATTAATTGTACAAAGTCATTTTTGTGATTTAAGATACTAAGTAATGAAGGAAGCTGTTTCTTATTAGGAATTTTAAAAGCCCTGTATTGCATGGCGCCAAGATTGTCACTCTCATTTAATAATTCAATTGTCATTGAATAGCACTGACAATGTAAAATCATCATTTAAAAAAAATAACCCAAAACAAACCCAACCAAACCAAATCGCCTAAACTAGGGAAAATAACACTAAAAGACATTGTTAAATTTTTCCTATTTAAACAAAAAAGAAAGCTATTTTTTTACTTCATAATCAGGGATAGGCAAATGCAGCTAACTGTTAAAAATTATAAAAAGTACAAATAAACAAAAAAATATGTCATGAGCTTATGCATAATTCAAAATGAGAACAAAGGCTAAATTATAAATCACCAGATTAATTAATTGATTATAATAATTCAGCATTCCCTGCTCATAAGTATGCAAGTACTTCACAGTCTACACAGACACAATAAACCTTTTATTCTCTAGATTTCTGCAGTCATGACTACACTAAACATTATGACCCTTGAAAAGTTTAAACTGCAAATTAAGTCACTGTATAGATTTTCCTTTTTGAATTGTCTGACCCTGTTACAAAGAGATAAACATATCTCATTTATTTTGAGGAGACATGGAAATAGGGGCCCAGCATTAAAGTGTTCAGAATTTGAATTATGAGATATTTTTCATTGCAATACATAAAACGTGACATTAAATTGAATTTGTGATACAGTTGGAGTAAAAAAAAAAATAGGGTGTTATGTTTTTCTTTTCATTAGACATATAGAGATGTACACTGTATGGAGTGATCAGTCTTAGAAGGTTTGTGTGGTAAATTTAAAGAGTATATTTGCAAGGCAGTAAAGAAAGATAGCAAGAGAGGTATTATTTTAAGTGTTCATTTCCTGTTGCCACCTATTGTTGACAAAATTATTTGTCTTTTGATTAATAGAAGAGGAGGAAGGTCAGTTGTCCTGGTGGTGCTCCCTCCTGGCTTCTTATGCACCTCCTTACTGGCAGAGCAACACGAGAAACTGGAAAGTCCTTGATTAGGGTAAGCACTACTTAGCAACAAGTAAAATGATGGTGTGTTATCAACATTATTTTCATTCTAAATCCAAAACATAGCACTGTACCAGCTTCTAGGAAGAAAATTAACTTTGTCCCACCAAAATCAGGACAGAGATTATATTCTCTATCCCTGAGGTAAAGGCAAAGGCCTGAGGAAGAGCAGAGAGATCCTCAAGTCAAAAACTATTCCATTGCTAGTAGGCAGTTACAGAGAGGTTTGGGTTTTACAGGTTTAAGGTGACGGGAACAAGGTAGACCTCTGGAACAATAAACAGGAATTCAAAGGGGAGCATGTCAAATGTACATGCTCAAATGCACGTAACTGGGGAAACAAGCAGGGTGAAGCAGAGGTCCAGACATAGTGACCTGTGACATCACTGGAATAAGAGGTGTTGAGAGGACAGCTCATGCAGCTGGAATGCTTTTATGAACAGATACAAGTTTTTTAGGAAAAGCAGACAGGGAAGATAACGAGGACTTTGCTCTCTGTGTTAAGAAGCAGACCGGATGTATGGAGCTCTTCTATAAAACAGACTACAAGGTAGTTTAGAGCTTGTAAAACACAATCAGAGAGATCAGTAATAGTGACTTCATGGTGGGAGTGTGTTGCAGACCACCTGAACAGGATAAGAAAGCAGATGAAGTCTTCTTTAAACAGCAGAAAGAAGTCTTTAGGGATCACAGACCTTAATTCTCATGGGGAAAGTTAAACTTTCTGATACCTACTGGAAGAGAAACAGGAAGGGTTGCCAGCAGTCTGAGAGGTAACTGGAGGTTGTCAGGGATAATTGGTTGATACTGCTTGAACTAGAGTCCAAACACAGTTGGATTTGCTATTCATAAACAAGAAAATTATCAAATCCGGGAACATGATAATCAGCTCTGAAGAGCAAAGTTGCTTAGCAAAGTTTGTGGGAACTAAGGGGAAGTGCATCTTAATACTCAGGAAAACAGATGTATCAGGAAACGAACCAGTGTAACAAAAATTGGGGGTGGGGCAGGGGAGGAGGGCAAAAGGAGGAGAGGGAAATGACTCTGACACTGTATCCCACAATATTCTTGTAGCTAAGTTGGGACATTGCTTCCTGGATGAGTGGAAAACTACATAGGAAACATGTTTGCATGGATAGAGTCAGATGACCATAGTTAATCCATTTCCTTGTACTAGAGGATATTCACATGTAGCGTACTACAAAGGTCTACAATAGCACCTGTATAATGCATCATTCTTATCAATGACCCGAAGGTACTGAACAGAGTACACCTATTAAATTTGTGAATGACACTAAACTGGGGATATAAATCAATATGCTCGAGGATAGGGCTATCATCCAGTGGCACTTAAGCAAACTGAAGGAATGGACCAACAGGAACCTTATGAAACGCAACAGAGACCTACATTTGGGAAGCAAAAAGCGCTTTGAGCAATACCAGCAGGGGATAGGGGATACACTGGCTGGGGTGCAGTTATGTGGAAAATGAGTTGGAATCTTTGGTTGGCAGCAAAATGAACATGAGCCAGAAACATGCCCTTGTAGCAAAGAACACCAACCACATCTGGGATTGGAGATCAAAGGACTGATTATCTCCTTCTACTCTGCTCTTGTTAAAATCACATCTTAAAATGTTGGCAGAACATTGATAAAATGTTGGAAGAACATGTAAGTTCAGCAAACATCACAAAGAGTGAGGGCTGGAGAAACTGAAGAAACTGGGGGAGAGGGACTGGTTCAATCTGGGGCAAAAATGGCTTCAGTAGCCCCTAAAAGCCTCTGTACAAATAGAACAGAGCTATGCTTTCCACAGTGAAGCATGTAGCTGGTCAAGGGAGACTACACAAAAGACAATGAACATAAGCTGAAGTAACAGAGGTTCAGACAATGTGAGGAAAAGTTTTGTCAACATGAGGAAAGTAAGGCAGTGGATCAGCCTTCCAGTATCTGAAGGGGGCCTATAGGGATGCTGGTGAGGGACTATTCACTAGGGACTGTAGTGATAGGACAAGGGGTAATGAATTAAAACTTAAACAGGGGAGGTTTAGATTGGATCTAAGGAAGAAATTCTTTACTGTTAGGGTGGTGAGGTACTGGAATGGCTTGCCCAGGGAGGTTGTGAATGCTCCATCCCTGGCAGTGTTCAAGGCCAGGTTGGATGAAGACTTGTGTGATATGGTTTAGCATGAGGTGTCCCTGCCCAGGGCAGGGGGGTTGGAACTAGATGATCTTAAGGTCCTTTCCAACCCTAACTATTCTATGATTCTATAAATGTTGGCCACTCTTTATATCCAGTTTCTCATTATATGTCTCAAAAGATCTCTGAGCAACCTGGTTTGGTATCACACCTCATCCTATTTATGCACAAGGTTGGAGTGAAGACATCCCAAGGTTCCTTACTACCTGAATGATCCTGTGATTTTATGTTAATATAAAATATAAAACTTTAGCAGATGTTGTTCCATCCATTGGTTACGAGTGACTAATTATTGGAAGTCCCTGGTACCTGTTCACCAGTGACTAATTATTGTAAACAAAAAAGATATTTTAAATACTTAGTGTAGGTTCACTTATAAATTCAATGCAAAGATAGTCTTACATTGCTTGAAAGAGTCCAGCGCAGAGCCACAAAGATGATTAAGGGAGTGGAACACCTCCCTTATGAGGAGAGGCTGAGGGAGCTGGGTCTCTTTAGCTTGCAGAAGAGGAGACTGAGGGGTGACCTCATCAGCGTTTAAAAATATGTAAAGGGTGAGTGTCAGGATGATGGAGCTACGCTTTTTTCAGTGATATCCAGTGATAGGACAAGGGACAATGGGTGTAAACTGAAGCATAGGAGGTTCCACGTTAACATCAGGAAGAACTTCTTTACTGTAAGAGTGACAGAGCACTGGAACAGGTTGCCCAGGGGACTTGTGGAGTCTCCTACACTGAAGATATTCAAGGCCCACCTGGCCAAGTTCCTGTGTGATGTATTCTAGGTTACCCTGCTCTTGCAGGGGGGTTGGACTAGATGATCTTTCAAGGTCCCTTCCAACCCTTGGGATTCTGTGATTCTGTGATATATTAAATACAACTTGTGTTATTTTACCTTAAAAAAAACAATGTAACCAGGTGTCTTTGTACAATTTGAGCAAAATATTAATTATATATTTTAGATTTCTTCCTAGTCTCAGTTAATCAGAATAACAGAAAAATCACAAAAAAGAGGCATTTATTAGGAGTTGAAAGAAAACTACAATCTCTGCTCTTGTTTCACAAAATTCATATTGTTTAATTCCTACAATTTTCACACTTCAACTACCTTTTACAATAATGTTGAATTCTAAAAAAAATTATTATATATTACAAATACATGAATTCAAGTATTTGAAAACATTCTAATGCAAATATAATTCAATATACAAAGTCAAAAAAGTTCATAAATAGCATAGTCTGAGATTGTCATTGTGATTGTCAATGAGTCTGACTGACTCATTGTCATTGATAGCAGAGCAATTAGTAAAATTATACGCACATTGTTGCAAAATTTTAGTTTTACTATGAATTTGCAATGAATTTTAGATTTTAGACATCAAAAATTTATAAACATAGACTCATAGAATCAGCTAGGTTGGAAAAATCTTTAAGATCTTCAAGTCCAACCATTACCCCATGACTACTAAGTCCACCACTAAACTATGTCTCTAAGGGTTTCATCTACACTTTTCTTTTGAAAACTTCCAGAGATGATGATTTTGCCACTTCCCTTGGCAGCGTATTCCAATACCTGATCATCATTTCAGTGAAGAATTTTTTCCTAATAGCCATTCTAAACCTCCCTTGGTGCAGCTTGAGGCCATATTCTCTTGTCCTATCACTTATTACCAAGGGGAAGGGACCCACCCCCACCTCACTACAACCCCCTTTAAGGTAGTAGTAGAGAACAATAATGCCCCCCTTGAGCCTTCTCTTCTCAAGACTAAACAACCCCAGCTCCTTCAGCCCTTCCTCATCACACTTGTTCTCCAGACCCTTCACCAACTTTGTTGACCTTTTCTGGACATGCCCCAGCATCTCAATATCTCTCTTGTAGTGAGTGGCCCAGAAATGAACACGGTATTTAAGGTGTGGCCTAATCAGTGCTGAGTATATATTCCTCATAAACATTTAAAACCCCCAAACCAAACAGAAAAAAAAGCCCTTTTTCTCTCCCATCAAATCTTCAAACTATAAGATTTTTGAAGTGATGGAACATTAGAGAAGGAACATCAGCAAGCCCACAGATGGTCAATGTTTGTAGACTTTACGGTCATTTTCATAGTCACATGATGGATGTATTTTTAAGTCTGTGATGAAATGAATTTGAAGTGTTAATTGAAAATTAACTCCAAGCAAGAAGTTGACATGTTGATCAACCAAAAGTAATAGCTGTATGAAGAGGAAATTATCTCTCCCAAAGAGAGATATATACCCCAAAGCAGTAAACTACCTGTATTCAGTGATTTTAGCAATTTTAACAAGCAACTTAACTGAAACAAGAGCAAAGATGTTACTGCTGTATTTGAGTATGAACAATAAAATACAGAACATGGTGTTACTAATATATGACTAAGGTAAAGTTAATTCCTTTCTAAAACTTAGAGAATTTAAGGAACCACTTTGACTTCATTTTGCATTAGAAGTTGTAAATTTTAAAATGAACTGCTGTTCTGACTGAGGTATTAATTGTACTATAATTGTATTCTTCATGTTACATTAATTTCTTTATTGGGGCACTCTTAATGTCAGGATGACATTGCAGAGGTGCAAGTTTTAAGTTCTGTAGGATTCTGATCTAGGCTGCTGCTGAAATATTTAGTGACTATGAATAAGGGAAGGTATAGTAATGTATGTCACATTGAGTCATTCAACAAAGAAAATTGTAGGTGGTCCAATTGATAGATCGCATATATAGGAAGAAATGTGTGTCTTTTCCCTTTTTTTAATAAGTATCCTTCCAAATGTTCTGTAGAAACCTGCAAATTCAAGATCAGTTATGAGCTATACCTGAATGGAGAGTGACTGTTTGTGTTTTTGCGAATAATGTAAACTAAAAATCTGCAAAACTATGAAATAAAATTTCTGCATAAATATCCACCAGAAAAAAATAAAAGAATTGAAGACAGTTTTTCAGTGAAATCACCATGAAAATGAAAATGTCTTGGTACCACATGCAGGAAAAATGATGCCATACATATTTTCTTTTTAAAATTTTCATTGGCTACATTTTGCATTCAAGTAATGTAACACACTCATTTTGCAAGAGGAAAGATAAAAATCTGACCTGTATAGATGAACCACTGTCAACAAAAAACTCTGCCCTCACTTCTGACAATGATGATGATAATTAAGTATTCTCTTTGTCTTCTTTAAATATTCTTTCAATAAGTTTCCAGCCCTTTATAATTTGATGTAATGGAAGGTCCTACAATATAATACTGAGATTCTTTTCTAGTGCTGTTAGCTAGACCATTTGTTCTTCTTCTTGGCACTTGAACAGTTACTGAATGGGAGATTCTGTCATGCTTAATTGATATTAGATTCCATTATTCCAACAATTGAATTACTATTAAGCACTGTGTTGCTAAGCTTTTGAGTATGTCATTCTTTCATTATCATTAGTAGGCTTGCTATAGTTCCTAAAATATAACAGTTTTTCTAACCCAAAGATGAAATTATTTTATGGCTAAAATTATTTAATATATATTCTATTATGAACAGGAAAGATAGTTTACATTATTCTCTGTCCTGTGATAAGAAGATATTACTGGGAGCATTTACAGGCTTTCACATGCAATTCTTTTAAAATTTCTAAAAAAAAAAATAAAAAATAAAAAATTCCTAAACAAACACAGCCAAACAATTAATTGTGTTTTAGACAAAGATTGCATAAAATATAACAAATAATTTGTCAATGGCGTATTTTTTTATTTACTTTGGCTTTCTTTTTTTTCTGAATTTATGATTAGGAAAGATATGTCTACAATACGAAATCTTTGGAACTGAAGGTATCAGATTAATTCAAATGCTTTAAGTCAATCAACATTTGAATTACTAGATATAGTTAAATAGTATATCTAAATGTTTGCTTCTCTTTTAGAGTTTTAGGTGTTTAAAAAATGGAATGTAACAGATTCTTTATCATGATGATAATTTGGAATTTCCCAAAAGAGAAAAAAAAAAAAAAAGGGGAGTGGAGGGAAGGAGAGGGGGGAAGGGAGAAAGAGAGGAAAGAGAGAGAGATTACAGTGAGATATGCTTTATTTGACATATTCTCCCTACGGAACAATTAATTTAGGGAATTTAATGGAGTTTTTCACTAACTGATAGAGCTGTGCAATGTTTCTCTATTCTTCTATTAAAATATTCTAATTAAATCAGTCATCCTAGTCCCATCTGTTATATACTGCTCTCATGTGGGGTGGCTGCTGGATTCTTTCCAGGGCAGCCACTGTATTTAGCTCCCTTCATGGCTGGTTGGATGTCAGACACAGCAGAATCTTGTTCTCAGTTAGAAATTACTGCTAAAATATATTTTGCTGTTACATCACACAAGAAAGAAACCCCAGGACAATCTGCCCATCATTAAAAGCTGTAGCCTGACAAGATGAAATGAATCATATCTCCCTGTTAATTTCTGTACAAAACCAAAAAACCCAACCCAACCAACCAAAAAAAAAACCACAAAAAAAAGGAAAAAAAAAAAGAGCTGTCCAATTATCTGTCTGCATATACTTTGAGCATTATTATCCTCCATGCTGGAGAGGCTTTTTTAGAATTATTGCTGTAGACACCATTTATCAAAGGAATGTTAACTGAGTAGATTAAGATTATTTATGGCTCTACAAGGGTAACTGAAATCAAACACACTTGCAAATCCACACAAGTACATCAGAGATGTGATTTTCACTAGCTGAGTTTCTTGCCACATTATTGACAAAATCCTTATTCCACTGAAGTCATGGAATTTTACATTTACTACGGCATAGCCAGGATTTCTGTCTCTAAAGATAACCTATATGTATCTGTCAACTAACTTAAACTAAAGGTACTTCATTCACTCCCTAGAATAAATGAGATTTACATTTTTCAAGGTTAAATTTGTTTAAAACTGGATCAGATCTGATTACTCTGTTTCAGGAAGGAGGTACCCCCACTTTAGCTAACTGTATTAGCTGTGGTGAAAGACATACTCAAGTGGAAAGATTTATGATGTTTATACATTGAGTTAGTAGTTTATAGTCTATGTCTGTAAAATTTGGGCAGTCATATTTTGAAAACAACAGCTGATTCACTTAAACTTTTGTTTCTCAGACTTTCATAACTTTTCTTTAAAACTCCCACAAAACTCTGTATCTATTTACATTCATAAAATATAAATACTTGTCAAAGGGTGAAATGTAACAACTCTGAACTTCTGCATGCAGCTTCTGCAAATAGCACTTCTTTTATGGAAGCCATGGGGGTGAGAAAAGCATTTTGTAGATTTACACAGCTAAAGTATAACCCTACATAGTCTAGTAAAGTTAGTAAAGCACTATATTTCTAAACAAATTTAAGAGTCAAAGTAGAGCCTATGGACAGTATTTGTGAAAAGTAATAATGAAAGAAGTGTTAACCATACCCAGTTATTTGCAGATAGTTTTTGAAGAGTGGTTCCTATTGACATAATACAATTCTTTTCCGCTTTAATGCCGTCCATGAAACTCTTAAAGAACTTTGTGACAGTAGAAACAGGATTCTCCATTAAAAGCTGGGTTGGAACTAGATCATCTTAAGATCCTTTCCAACCCTAAATGTTCTTTGGTTTTATGATTTTTAGTGTGTCTATATTCACAGACTAGATAGCATGTCAAATATCTGTAGCTGTACACATGAAGCATTATATATAAAGTCAGCCTAGAAATTTTATGAAGAATAACATTAAGAATACCGACCTCTACAATTTTCCTACCTCAAACCCATACTTCTTAATGTATGTATTTGTTAAAATCAGAGTTATTTATACAAAATATTTAATCTTTCTTCACTAACAAGTCTCCTCCAAAATGCAATTTCATCACAATTGTTCTCCTCCTGTTAAACTCATTTAAAATAAAAACTTGAAATTGTTAGCCATAATGCAAGATTTTTAAAACCATGTCATAATAAATCTTTACAGAAAATAGTATAAATAAAAATTTTCAAAATTTGTTATCGATCATAGATTATTCTGGGTTATTGAATTTAATGCTGTTTTGTTTTCCTTTTGTCAATTATCACTGATTTTATCCCTGCATAATTAATGATTAATGCTTAAGTCTGCAATGTTGCTTTTATTTGTGCTAGTTCTTTGGGTTTGATTGGTTTTATAGCTTCAGTGGCTCCTCTTAGAGATCTAAAGTATTTGCCTTTTCTCAGACAGATGGTACGGTTTCCATGTTCAGTGGGAGGGCCACCTTTCAAAAGCCAGCTGGATAAAGCACAGCAAATAGTAGGAAACCCTGCCTTTGATACAAAGTCTTTAGAAATATCAAGGCAACCACAAAAGGCAGGAGGTGAATAGACAAAAGACAAACACAATATGAGTTCTGATATTTAATATTTTTGTATTAGATTAATATTTTTTTTGTAAGACACAAGATGTGTGTTATTCTACTGTGTGAAATCAACCCTCCTAACAGACCTCAAAGACTATTTCCCCAAGACAGCACTGAATAAAGTACTGTAAAGGTTATTTCATGATGAAAAATTATTCCATTACCTAACTGATTTTTCATAGTATAAAAATTGGTGATGGAAAATATCTATTAAGCTATTGAGTCATTTTACTGTTACTGAAGAAGCAATCAATAACTTAGATATACCTACCATGCACATTTGATTTGGATATGTTCATGAATTATCACTGAGATTTTATTCCTCTGAAAAATAGATTTAATCCTGAGTTTATTTAACCTAAAGTTTAGCTTTGTTTTGTTTTGTTGGGTTTTGGTTTTTTGGTTATTTTGTTTCTTTGGGGGAGGGGGGAAGTGCAGTTGTTTTTTGTTTGTTTGTTTGTGTTTTCTTTTGTTGTTGGGTTTTTTTTTCCAGAATAGCATTTCTTAACTTTCACAAAATCTGGATCTGATCTTAAATTTTCCTGTTCACACACTAGTACTTGTGCACTGCTCTGTGTGCACTCATGTATTGTTGCAAGAATGCAAAATAGCTGTAAAAAGACAACAAAATCATAATGGTAGAGTTTTATGACACTTTGCACAGAAACAGATCACTGTAACCCATAATTTATTCAATCCTTAAAAGTGCATGTAAACTATTTTATTGTTATTTGTTTGTGGTACTTATTTTTTTCAGAAATCCTATAAAAATATAGGTACAGTATATTCAAGAAGGCATTTTAGATTTTCCCAGCTACAGTGTGCTTTATGACTATAGCAGGAAAAACATATTTCAAATCGGAGTGAGTTCTTACTTATAGCCCTAGAGGACTAAAGATAATGAACTTTAAAGTTACGACATTTTTATGTACTGAAAAGGTAACTATAATTTTTACAGATTTTTATAGCTCTCTTTAAGTCCTCTTCCATGAAGCTCAAAGCAGGTGAGGCATTTAGTATCACACACAAATATAAAGCAGTTCCAGGGAAAAGGCCTGTGTAGTATGTGTGATATAAAGTATTCACTTTTTTTTTATCCTGTTGTCTATTGCATAAAACGTACTGTAGCAATATCAGCATTTTATCTCGCTTTGTTCTCTTTTGCTTTGTGTATGGATGTGAAGTGTTTACCCTCTATTAACTGATAAAATATGTACTACTAAAAGGGATTTTTCCCCTTCTCTGACATAGCATCACTAAAATAGCTTTTTCAGGAAGCATATGAATCCAAGATAAGCAGGCAAGAGAAGAAAATGAGAAGCAGTCCAAGCAAAGCCAAGTGCAAAGCCAAGACAACTTTTCTTCTGGTGAAAAGAGCAGTGACAATGATGAATACTGGAGGCAAGACATGGTCTTGCAACAGCTTGGTCAAATAGTCTGAACAAGCTAATGAAAATGCTTCTAGCCTAGCTCTCATGAACAGATAGATCTCAGTTACAAGGACACTGTCTCCTGTTGAATTATAGAATCAGCTAGGCTGGAAAAAGCCTTTAAGATCATCAAGCCCAACTGTTACCCCATGACTAGAAAGTCCACCACTAAACAATATCACTAAGGGCCTCATCTACATGTTTTCTGAACAATTCCAGAGAAAATGATTCTACCACTTCCCTGGGCACCCTGTTCCAATACCTGATCCCCTTTTCGGTGAAGAAATCTCACCTAATACACATTCTAAACCTCCCCTGGCACAGCTTGACGCTGTTATCTCTTCTCACTTGTTACTTGAAGGCTTTCTGTGGCTTCTGCTGTTCTTCACTGACTAACAATTGGATGCAAGCAAGCAGTCTTTCAACAGCTAACTAAAATCTAGGTAAATCTTATGTCCTAAAATTAGGTAGCCTATATTGTGGACTTGTATGCCACATCACACTCTTGTATTCCACATATATTAAGAATCTTAAAAAGGAATATGTTTTCTTTAAACATGAATTTAAATATAAAAGTATAAAAAACCCAATAAAACTGCTTACAAAAAAATAAAACCAAAATATTTTCATAGCTAATGAACAAAACACTGCTACTGCTTTTTTTTTTTTCCTTTTGCAATCAATTTTCAGGTCTGTTTTTCATGTGCATAGGAATGTTTGCCTGGTGTTAACACCTACCAGGCCATACATTTTTCTCCACAACTAAGAACTTGTCTCTTGTAATTTAATTTGCAGCAATAAAAATATTTTTTTGAAAGTGAAATTGTATATTTTTGCTTGTCTATTCTCCTATTGTTCATATAAGATGTATCTACACCTGTCTTTTGTTGTGTAACAACTCTGAGCTAAACACCTAATGGAGAGGCAGCAAGTTAGGGATATTGACACATGGGATCTGTGTAACACATGTGAATAACGGAACAGTTCAAAAGTATGTTGATATCTTATGGTGAGTTAATTAGCTGCTACAGAGTAGTCAGGCAAGTATATAGGAAAACAGTTTTTAAAGAAAGTGAATAGTGTTAGTTGTTTTTGAAAGAACAAATAAGGAAGTCTGAACAGATGAGTCAATTAGCTACATGGATGAAAGTCTTTGTAAGTAAATTTCAGAGGAATAAGAATCCTTGTTTCAAAGACAGAAACCAATCTATAGCTTCATAGTAATCTTTTACATTAGACATATTGAACAAATATTTATTATTTTAAACTAAATGAGATCTTGGAAATATACTAACCTATAGCAATAGTTACTACATATTACAAGTCTATACATTAAGTAATACTATCCTAATATGATTAGAAATAATAATTATAGAAGATTTCTTGACTAAACAAACTGTCCTTTATGCCTTTTGAACTTTTTTCATCCAGTTGTATTCAATTAAATGCACTTGCAATAAATGCTGAAATTATTTGGGAAAAAAAAAATAAATTTAAGGTGACTTGTGACCTTTTACAGAATTTCCATACAGTAAATATCTTTTTTCTGGAAGAAAACATTTAACAATTAACTGATAATACCTATAACTAATGTACAGTTAGGATTAATTCAGTTAAATCCACAATATTGTGACTTCTAGGAGGAGTAATATTACAATGTCAAGTATCACCAAAATTTCTGAGAAGGCACATGTGGATCCTGAACATTTCAAAGTCAATACCAAAACTATTTATTTGGTAAAGGTACTATTCAGTAGGCACTGGGCTGTGAGAATGCCACGTTAAAATTCTGTTTAGAGAAAGCTGGGAAGTATTTCATTCCTAAAACTTTTTCACAAGTCCTGAAGCAAAAATAGTATGTATTATGTAAGTATCTCAAGAAAGAAAGTAGAAAAGAAGGAAAGGGAGACTGGAAGAAAGAAAGGCAACTCAGGCAAATTTATTTCTGCAATCACTCCTGCAAGTACGACATGAGATTTCTGTATATAGACTCACTTCATTCAGATGAGGCAGAAATATTTCATAGTTTCATGTCAAAGCAAAAATGGAATGTTGAACTTTAAAATCTCCACAACTTAATTACTTGTGTTTATAATAATGACTAATAGTCTTTCCAAATCCCATTTTTGTCCTAAAAAAAAAAAAAGCTGGATAGATAGATTACCGTTCTCTCCCACAATAACGCTTAGACTGTTTAGACTGGAAAGCAGTCTAAAATAGAGGCAACCATGGGAAAAAAAAATGTCAAAAAAGAAAAGGTAGGTTAAATCTATTCTATCTTGAATTAAGTTACTGTATGACAACTTGTATGAAGCTTATACCTTTGAAGATGCAATCATAGATTTTTTTTTCAAATTTCCTTATTTTTAGCTTAAAAAAGTAAGAATACGGGAGGGCTTCTAGCATGAGTCTCCAGGAAAAGTGGGATAATTTAGAAAGCAAAGAGAACATGGAAAGTAAAATCTGAATTCAAACCACATAACCTAAGAAGATTTCTTATAAGGTGAAACGTCATGAAAGCATAAAATATTGAATGAATGATATGAATGATTAGAAGATACTCTCATCTCAAATACAGTGTTAATAAGGGTAGTAACAGGCAATCTATTCAGTGTGTGTGTACCTTTAACATTTAGAAACACTGGATCTAGAAAAAACATAGTTGTAGCATCTTTCCAGTATAGAGAAATGTAAAGTAGTCTAACAGATGGACCAAACAAAAGCTGCGGGGTTGCTTTGTTTTTCTGCAGTTTTCCTTTTAACTTTATGGGAAAATCCTGGTGATGGATTTTGCAGAGGTATCACATAGATGTTTCTAAATGTTATAGTATTAGGGGCTGCTGACTCCTAGAATCCATGGACACATGAGGTACTAAAAAGTATTCACTTTCTTGGCATAAGAATCAAAACATGTTAAAGTCTAGTTTAAAAAAAAAAACACAACAGTGAAGTTAATTATTCTGTTGCCCACATCTCCTTCATGCTTTCTTTGCTGCTGTCTTTGAAACTCTCTTTTGGGACTTGATGGAAGATTTCAAGAAGAGTTTTAAGATTAAATTTCTTTCTGTGTTAATCCTTTAAGCTTTTCCCTTTGGACTCCCAAGTTCAATGTCAGACTGTTCATTCACAGTGCCCAAAAATTTTTTTTAAGAACGAGGAACTAATGTAGTGTTGCTAAATTGTCACTTAGCTGTCTAAACATTGGTTTTATTTTCAGAGAAAGATCCATCCCTAGGGAAACACCCAAACATTACTTATTGAGAGAGAGAGATATGAGCCTTCTCAGTTACGTGACTGTGAATAAGCTATGCAGTATGTTTTCACTGTGATTAATAGTCAGTAGCAAACCTAAGAGTAAACCAGTAAATAATAATTTCTAAGACTTTCTATCATTTTATGTAACACCTCAGAGCTAACATACTTTTTTACATGATATGTTAGGTGACATTTGACTTGTCATCTAATAAGACAGCTAATTGTTCATATGTGTTTCCCTGATGCTAATAAAGGCAGCCTATCTCTCACTTTAACCCTTACTGTTGGGTTTGGTCAGCCCCTGGCCTTTGCCAACCAGTTTACCCACAACCTCTTTCTATCAGGCCAAGTTACATAGGGTGTTCAGTATGACCACTGATCTGGTGTGGATTGTGATGTGCAAGGAAACTAAAGAATGCCATTTATTTGCCTGGTATTACTGAAACCACCCAATTGCTCACCAGGAGGTCCTGAAGGTTTTATTTTTCTATCTATATGCAAAAAGGAATAGAAAAATTATTGAGGGACAAGACATTATCATGCAATTTGTGACACAAATGGAACTATCTTGTGTTTTCATAACTATTATCTAAATAGCAAATGTCATGATGAATAAAATAGATAATGTTATGATGGTCTTTCATATAACTTATATTCCAGGGTTTGCAACTTTTTGTGCAAAAAAATATTCACTTTCAAATAGTATTTTGCATGCTTTGTTTTACCATGACACCTGCTTTCAAAGGTAATTTCAAGCAAACTTCTTCAAATTATCTAAAAAAAATTAAGAGAAGTTGCATACTGTACCATCTGAATACAAATTATCTATGCTTCAAAACCTATCATGAGCTCTGTAAGGATGGAAGATACTGCCTGTATTGGGTAGGAAGAAGAGGTTTGTTCCCACATGATACTGAATCAAAAAATAGTTGGAGAATGAATCTGAAGTAAGAGCTTTAAGTAGGCTTCACATAATAGCAGTGAATTTATGGTTATTTTTTCTTTATTTTCTTCTTTTTAAATAAAAATTCTGGTATTGATATATCAGTTTGATCAGTTTGAAAAATAGTTATAATGCAAGCATGCAGAGCATTAGACTGAAATTCTACAGATGGTGAAAAATAATCATTTACTTGATGTTTTTCTAAAATAGTTTCCTCTTTATTCTAAATCAGGGTAACCCCAGAAAATGGTCTTGTAAATAAAATGAAGTCTATCTTTCCCTCTCCTTTGCCTTTACCCCACTCTCCAGAGGAGAGGAAAAATGCCTGCTTTGCAAGGTTTTATTACACAGTTTTACCTTTTAAAATTCTATTGTCAGGATGTTGCGTTTTTTTTTTCTTTGATTCGTAAATATTTTTACTGTCTCTCATTTTTGTACAGGATTTTAAAGTTATCAAGGTGCTATATCCTAAAGGTTATATACATTAACACAACAAATAAATACGTATTTACAACAGTACATGACAATTCTTGTCTGCAGTACCTATTTTTCACTGTGTCAGACTTTCTTCATGACGTATAAAGTTTTCTATTTCCTGTTTTCATTTCTTTATCAAGGCATACATGAAAAATGAGAGATCAAAGGCAACATATCCAGTTTTATATGGCAAGACTTTTAAAGTATTATTCCTATTAAAAATATAATACTGTTTCTTTAATCTGTTAATACTGTAGGTGGAAATTGAAAGATACCATCTTCTGGAAATAAAAAAAAAAAAAGAAAAATGTCATACTTTTTTCCTCTTTGTCATCTAAGATTAATTCCACTGAACTAATAAGACTTTCAGAATGATCCCTATTAAATAAAGCTGACTTTATGAGCACTGTTTATAAATATTTAGGAACCAAAACCATCAAATTAAACCTTGGAAAGTGACTCTACACAAATATTGTCTGACAGTGACCTAATTAGAGTCATTTGCATACTAATGAGACTTTGAAAGAGATAAGCAATAGCATGCTTGTAATAGATAATTAATTTATGTTTCAAAATAAGCTATGGTCATTTAACCACAATTCATGTGACACATTGCATTAGAGGAGTTGATCAAGTTATTATAACAAAAAAACAACTGCTACAGCTTTTCAGTTTTACTTAAACTCCCCTTCAACATATTTCCTTTATGTTGAAAAGGTGAGCCTGTTCATTAAGCTTTGGGTTTTGAAGTTTCTTTTGGGAAAAAAAAAAAAAGAACTAGGGAATGAAGCACTTCTGCAGACCATAAAAGCAGCACAACTTGTGCCATATGTTGCCTCTCATTTAGTATGTATATCAACACATCAGCCACTGCAGCTGGTGCATGGCTTCTTTTTCTTCCTAATCATTTTCCTCCAGTCACATATTGTTTTATTTGTGCAATACATGACCATACTTCATAACATGTCTTCCATTGTTTAATTGCTTTCTGAACTTTCACTGTAAGAGAAATGAGTGGTTTAAGATATATTGTAAGCTCAGAAAACAGACTGAGTTGTGGTTCTTGAAATGATTCTTCAAATATCTTTAAAATGTGCTACAGTTTTCAAAACACTGAATTTCAGCTCACTTCCTCTACAAATTATGGTGAAAGCATAAGCCTTATCCTTAGCTTATCTAAACCATACATAATTCAAAATTCAAAGTAGTTAAGTACCGTTTCAGGTTCCAAAATGTAATTTCTCAAGTCTCTTATGTTTATTAAAGAAAACACATCTCTGTCAAAGCTATTAATATCTGATCGATTCATATATCTGAAAGTCCTTTTTACTGTTATGCAAACCACACATTTTAAGCTTAGGTTAATCTTTTTTCTATATTCCCCTTCCATAGAAAAGTGACCTTGTATCTGTACAGCTTCTCTTTAAAGGCACCCCTAATAAGGGGTAGAATCAAGATAAATGATTAATGCTTAATATGTTTTTAACCATTACTAAATAACTACGTGGAAATGTAAAAATAACTCAATCTGTCATTGCAGTCATACAATTACAAACCATCTTCATTGATTTCACTTTCATCTTAAAAGACGTTTTGCCTTTTCTATGTGGCAGCCAGCTTCCAACTTTGTACACTCCTCCCACAATTCAATTTGAAAAGATGGGCAGAGAGTTTCAACTCCTACTTCAACCGTGTCATACATTGTTTTCATTAGTAGTACACCTTCGTTCCAGGTTTAGGGCTCAGAAATCACTGAGTAATGTTGGTGTTGCAAATATATGAAGTTTTGTGGTCACACAGTAACTTTATGAAGTTGCTTTACTTCTTTCTCCTATGTGGTATGATTGACTACATCCTACAGTGATGTAATAAGGTAAATAGAGGACATTGTTTACTTCACTTGAGTATTCAGAGTGAAGGGTTATAAGGATGAAGCCAACAAGAAAAACGGATGAAAGAAAATATGAAATTTGTATATTTTAAAAAATAATCACTATGGATGTGGACATGAGAAGCTGTATTTCATTAGATTAATAAGTAATAGTAGGCTTTTCATTTCCTTCATTTCATTGGTACTGAGAACAACTCACAGTAGGTAAATTCACTTGCTGCAGATAAATCTAGAATAAAAAATTGGAAAGAGAGATGAATGTCAGTTGTAACCTCAGCTGATAACCTGGATTTCATGTTAAATTCACTCTCTTCTTCTGTGAGTAGTATATCATGTTTGTTTTGGTGGCAAAGCCAGTTTAACCCACATCTATCTGCACAACACAGCCATTTGTTCCTGCCTCTGCAACGCAAATTAATGCCCCTGATCTTACCTCTTGTGGTGCTAAAGCTCTTTGAGGAGCTACCCTGAAAAATTCTTATAAAAATTATGCAAGTTTAAAATTATTCTATCACTGAAACAGTATTTTATGTTGTTAAATGTAAATTTTAAAACCAGAAATTTGTTGCTGTTTACAGTGCACTTTGGCAAAGAGTTTTGTCAGAGAATTGAAAGGAAGTCAAGTCATAGCTCAGGTATGAGTGGAGACAGGAACTTCCTTCATAAACCATCTTATACCCAGAGCTGACATATCTAACTATGCATTTGTTTGCTCTTTTATATTTGGAAACTGCATGGCATTTCTCTTCATTCTTATTCAAGTATGTCAATCTTCCCATTACCTTTAGTGAAATTAACCCAACACTTATGTTTAAGCACATTTTTATAGGCTAAATCTCAGTCTAACCTTTCTGGAATATAGAAACTAGTAATAGTAAAATTAAATTGCAACCTTTACCACCTTATACACTTATTAAAAATACAACAGTGAGATTTATATTAAAAACTACAACAAAATCATGGGAGGGCAAGCTTGTGCTGAAAATATTCTACTACAAGATTTGTGGCACAAGGCTCTAGTCTTTGAAGGAACTTCCCAAGCGGATGAATGTTTCTTTCTGTGTATATAAACTTCCTTATAAACAAAAGGAAAGTAAAGCTTACCATGCAGCAGTACCTTGTCCAAGTGGCATGGTGAAGTGTTCCTCCGTAATGTGTCCAGGACTATAAATAAGTTGGATGAGAAATTTGTCAAAGAAAGACAAAATGTATCATTGTCTCCCACGTTTTCATCTTTCATGATGTAAATCGTGAAGCATAAAGTAAGTGCCAGCTAATTCACTGCAACTGCCTACAGAACTACAAAGGATTTACAATGACTTACTAAAATTTTTCTGCTAGAATATCTTCCTCTTCAAAACCATCAATCTGTTTCATGTAAAGCTGAGGCTTGCCTTTGGTTTATTTTCATAAAGTTAAGTCACTCTGCAGTAAAACGTTACTGTTAACAGTTATGATGTGCCTAACAATGTTAAAAATATGCACTAAAGATATAATTGTGTGTGTACAGTTCATATAATGAAAGGACTCCACAAAAAAAGATTTTCAGATATTTTATTTATTTTTATAACTGAAAGGTCACCAACCAAGCATGTTATTAACAGGCATTTACAGCAATTAAATATGGACCTTTGTAGCCACAGAGGTAGTTAGATGGTTAATATCACATAAAAATGGGTCCACAGAAAAGAGGAGGTAGGCTAGTTAAAAAGGAGTAATATCTCATCACAGACTTTTTTTTTGACAGAATTTGCATATATAGGCAATAAATAGTAGACTAATTTTGAAAAGAATGCATGAGAATGTCTTGCTAAGATATGTTGGAAAGATCATTCATTTAGATGTTTAAATGAAGGGACAAGACCCTGAAATAGAGGATTTAGGAGCCTTGTGGGATTTAGACTTTTTTCTTTTTTTAGCAGACGCAGGAGCTATACTTTTTGAAAATATAGTATTGACATGTGAAATAATTTAGTTCTTCAGAAATTCATTCAGAAAATTGAAGGGTAGAGAAATTAAACTTGACATTACTGTATTGAACTCTGTTGATATATTGATATCCTTCAGAAAAATTATAGTGATCTTATTTGTTAAATTGGAATGAAAATTAAATTATCATATGATTTTAAATTAGAATTCTTTTAATGTTTGTTATTGTTTTTATTGGTAACGCACTGGAAAACTGTATTCAGAATAAGACATAACTAGTAATGTTATAGTTTATTCAAGCTTGGTAAAATGGTAAATTCTAACATATGTTTAAGAATTTTTCTTTCTGCAAGCTACAGAAATTAAGTCTTAATGCATAAAGCTGGAGAAAGCTTTAGAAAATAAACTGACAAAACAGATAAAGAGGAATAAAGAAACATTGTAAAAGTAGTTGCTTTGAGGTTTCCTGAAAAGTCTTGCTAATAGACACAATGTCACACTCTTTCTGTCAAGCAACATTAAAGATAAACATTAAGTTTAACAAAAAAGATCTTTAATTTGTCTTAACTTTTGCCTAAGAAAATTCATTACATTAATCAGCAGTTTTAATAAGAGCTCCCATGTATCTAGAAAAGGTAAAACGTAGTAATTGTCTTATTCCTGTTTAGTCTAATTTGATCTGACCAACAAAAAAAAAAACTCTGGGCTGGAATGACATCTTTCTACATTTTGTAGAAAGCTATACCCTGAAGCTTCTCTCCAATAAAATCCCTGCACAAATATTTTCGTGAAACAGCTACAGAGTCACCAAGATTCTGTTCAATGCACAGAACCAGAGATGCCAGTGGTAAATACAGATGAGGGGGAATTCACTGTTTTTGCTTGACAAACTAAAAAATGTCAGCGATTTAAGCAAGATTGCATCAGTTAAGAACTACTTGTAGCTTGGTTGAACGTCTGTTCTACTAGGTGTGAAGACACCTTTTCTCTATTAATATAAGAATTAAACTATGTGCCTAGCATTTTCCCAAGGCTCTGTAGCAGTCTTTAATAATTTGCTTACATCTATCACTTAGTTACCACAAGACATTAGTATATAATGTCTCCATGCCAGTAAATCTGTTTTTCTTCATCTTGGAAAGCAAGTTTTTATTGTCATTGCATCACCAAAAAAATAGATTAAGAAAGCCCTTCTTCTTGAAACTCCTGGCTTCTTACTTACCATTCATTTCAAGTATTTAACCTGTGGAAGGTTTGTTTGGATGTACAAGCCACAAGGTATTTTTCTGTTCTTAGTCTATGTGCTGCCAGTAAATTTTCAGAGTGAATATTGAAAATTATAGATTTCAATTGCACTGAAAAGTAAATTATATACAGAAAACTCACAGATTGTTTTAGAAAGATTCTTTAAAAGTGCTGTGTGAAAAATTTTGTAGAAACAGTTTTTTAGCAGATCCAAGAAACTACTGGTGCAGATTTCTTCAACCTGTGCTGTGAAATACCCCAAACATTTAGCCTGATTCCTGAAGAAGCAATAAGCATTGTTACAGTTTATCTAGACTCTTAGAAGGCTGTCTTCAGAGGGAGCCAGAGACACTGCAGATTTTTCTAATACATTTCTCTATTATCCACTGGCACCTGGATGATCAATCAGGTCTGACATGACAGCAGGCACAGTAGGAAGTTATTGAAAAAGCAGATGCCTAAAGACACCAAGACAACCGTGGTACTTTTACTTCCCGCTCCCACCACATTTCCACCCCTTGTATCAGAGGTCTGCAAAGTCCTGTATTATCAAAGAAAAGAGTTTAAGCTACTGAAATATTTTTGGGGTCAGGCTTACAAGCAGCAGTTCCCTCTATCCATACTTCAACAGAAGTAAAAATCATCATTTACCCAGAACTCTTTTTCTCTAGCACTCAATCTCCCATTTTCTACAGGCAGCAGAATTCAACTCTGTTTACATTCTTAGAAGTTCGAAGCTAACAACATGAACTAATTTCAGTGTTCACAGAGTAAATACAAGATACAATACTAACTGTGGGACTTCCGATTTGAACTGTCTTAACACCAATCTTCAGCCAAACTCCTGTTGTTCTGTGCAAACACAGAACTGTAAAATGGTTCCTTATCTCATGCTCATGTATTCTACAGGGTTACCATGAAGCAAAGAACATTAGACTAGATGGAGCTTTTTTTTTTCATGGCTAATTTGCTACACATAGCCAAAATACTATTAAAACTGGGGTAATTCATCTAAGCTAAACTCATTTTACACAGTTCTTTTTCTAAAGTAAGTTATACCTTAAAGCAGAGCCATTATGAATTGAAATAACATCCATTACCATTACCCAACTAAAGAAGACTACTTCTTCAAAATATTTTTTAGGTTTTTAAATCTCTTATCTCTAATTGCATATATGAAAGACTTGCTGATTTGTTTGTTTTTTTTTTTTTTAATTTGGTTGGCTTTTGTTTTTTTTATTTTCTTTTATTTTTTTTTATTTTATTCTGCAGGGTGGCAGTTATCAAGACTAAACACTGAGACAGCTTGCTAGAGAGCAGATAAAAATGCATATGAAGGAACTGAGAGAAAGTCTGAGTACTTACGTGCATTATCTAGAAAAGATACCTAATGACCTCAGAAAATGTAATATAAAATTTTAGATTATATGACTGAGGGGAAAAAAATACTCTTCCTATCTTTTCCTGAAGAAAAAGATACCAGTACAAAATGAGTAGTCTATTAAAGACAGTAATATTTTTTTCTCTTTATATTTCACTGCTAACTAGGTACCTAAAAACCTTTTAAGACTAACTTAAAAGCAGAGTTTAGGCTAGCAGCTTTCTATGGTTTACAATAAAGATACAGCAGCTTTGTAGCTTGTTTTAGATATACATGCCATGAATCTCACACTGTTTTGCTAACTGGCAGTTGTTCTTGTTTCTTAATTCATACAAGAAGCTACACTACTTGGAGAACCTTTCAATGCTCACATAGTTTTCGGGGATTTCTTTGTCTTTGGTATCTCTGGGACGAATTTGAATCATGTTAGCCTGTGTATTTTGCTGTCCACTGAGGGCAAAAGGGAGTTCCGAGCAGTCAGTTCCTCCTAGTGGCTGTAAGGCACCATTACTAGGAATTAAGACATATGAACATTGTATATATGATTAATAGTAAAATTAGCGTGTTTAGCTCTTAAAAAAAAAAAAATTAAAAAAATTCCCTTCTACTCTCTTTTGCTTGTCTGCTAATGACAAAGCCCACAAGAAATGAGTCAAGTAGTGCTTACTTTTCTCCTCACCCCCATGACCCTTTCATAATAAGTCAAAGAGTGGTTATTAGCATACCCACAACTTCATGCACACATATTGTCTCTTGATAACCTCAAAAAGCAGAGTCAGGTGTTGGAAGGAAAAATAGAAGGGTGTGGTTGAGAAAATGGTTAGGGATTCAAGTGAAAATGAGAAGACTTTTGAAGCTTTACTTACTCACTAAGTCTACCCTTCTATTTACTTCACCAAAACACCCGTTTCTTAATGATCTGCCTCACATTACCCAGAATGTACGTTATATTGGTATACCACTGTGAAAATGCTTCATAATATTACAACATGCATACAAAAGCCCTAATGCTCTGCAACTAGAAGAAATTATCAATAAAAAAATATGAGAGCCAACCCACACAGCATGATATTATTTTATAGGGGTTTTTTTTCAATATTATGTCTAAATGGAATGCATACACTTCAGGTGTATCTTTTATTTCTAAAGTACTATATACAACCACAAGAATAGACAACAAAAAATAAACCCACATCCATTACTTAGTCTCTTCAACTATTACACATTTATCAAAGCAACACATAAACATGGCTAAACCTGTATCTGAATCAAAAATTCAAATTCTCCTGAACTGCAAACTCGGAGGTGATGAATCCTGATTCCTGACTTAAATCAGCCCTCAGACTTTCCAGCTGAGCTACCACTAGGTTTTATTAGCTCACATTTCACTTTTGATCTTGAGTGCAAATATAAGAGAGAAAAGTGCTTCTGCTAACCAGATTAACACATGCCATGAGTTTTGTTTCTTGAAGATTCCTCAGTTTATGGCTGTAGATTAAACACAACGGTATGTAGCCCCCCTTCAGCAGACAAATTATTTCCCCAATCATTAAGCACATTGTAAGTAACTGCTCTTTTCAGAGCATAACCTAGCTCTGTGACAGACTGCATTAAGAGTCACCTTGGAGATGTGTGATAGTAGCTAGCAGCACATCACAGAAATGACATTTTCTTAAAAACAAAGGTCATATGCTCTGTTCACTACAAGTAAAAATAGCAGAGGCCTCCAGCACTGCTCCTGTGCAGCTTTTTCATGGTCTCATAGTGCAGAGAAGCCAACTGCAGAATTTTGAAGTTCCCATTCTTCTGAAATAATTCAATTTTCCAAACAGGCATTTGGTTACTTTAAAACCTTTGGTTCTCCCCATTAACATTTCTTTTGTATAACATATAGCAGTGGATTTTCTGGGCCACTGAACAACTGTGCCATGTGAGAACTGAAGGAAGAGCAAGGGTTGAGAACATGGGTGGATCGGTTATCATAAATGTAAGTAAGCAGTATGTACAAAGGCAAAAAAAATCCCTCTTTGCTGCATAAAGGAGCACTTCAAAGGAAATGTAAACACATCTGCACTTTATACCTTGTGCATTAGACAAAACAAAAATACCACAAAATTCTGCTGAGAGGCTCTGAAAAGGTGAATAATTAACCACCATTACATTCACTTAGTCTTCATCAGATGCAGACTCACTTTGACCTCCTTACCGACACATGAATATAATGGAATCTACATTGGTCAGGTACATACTGTTCTTTTAGAGAGAAGTGCAATTAAATTACAAGTAGTTCTCTTTTCCATTTAAATATTCATACTGCCTTTTTTAGTTGCTTTGACTTTTATGCTTCTCTTTTCTGACATTTCCGTTTATAACTTACAATGCCTTAGACTTCTAGTGGAAATTTCATGGTAATACATTCAAGGGTGTAAACAGATTTTAACAAGGTGTGAAACTGAGTCTAACAGTCAATTCTGATGTAAGTCAATTGTGCTGATGTAATAGAATGAGAAATGCAATACAGTAAAAGAAAAATTTTATCCAAATTATTTGTAAGCATGTTGCCAATAATATTTTTGTATAAATCCACTATCTTTAAACAACAATTTTTATTTTAGCTTTATCCAGAATTATTTTTTTGCATAATGTGTGAAGATCTTGGAACCACTGTTAAACAAATTTATTAACTGACAAGGATGAATGAAACTATTGGGTTACCACTCAGCAGCACTGGTTCCCCAGCAGAAAGAATTAATACTTCCACAGTGATGTGGTAAGCCTCTGTACAAATAAGCTTACTATTCTGGCATGCAGGTTCTTCAGAAGGTAACTCTAAAACTGCAGGCCAGTATAGGTATACTTCAGTATGTTTTAGGGGTGGGTTTCTTGCTATAAAACCTCGAAAAACATTGTGTTACGACCTCTCTCATGTACAGTACCATTTAATTTCTGTACCTTGAATTTGTCTGAGGACATGTTTAGCGGGTAACTGGGCTTTTGTAAAATTATTTTTAAAAAATTGACTAGGGTTCCATCAGTTCAATTTCCTTGGAAGTCATCTTGTTTGCTTGTTTGTTTAAACTATTCTTCTGTAAGGGCTTTCAGACAATATACTCATTAAACAATTTGGCAAAATACAAAGTATCTTGTGCAGCTACTTCAAAATAGATTTACCATTGGTTAATTATACAAAGTTACCTGCCATGATCTTTTCCCAAAAAGGGATCAGATAACAGATCAGCCCTTGCACTAATTGGCACAGGATGATTTTACAATCAGTATTGAGAGACATGAGTTTCACTTGCCATTTGTCTATTGGATTAAAAACTGATCTCAGGCAAATTACTTCCCTGCACTGAGACTAAAATTGCCGTACGATTTTTTTTTTTTTTATATTTTTCTGCTTCTTAAATAGCTTTGACATACCTGGTCCAAAACTGATACATAGAACTAGAGCTAATAATGTTCACTTCCATGTACTCCATTGTTTCACGGATTCCATTCGATTTTATTAACTGTGGTTTAATCTAATCTGTATGACGTTATAACAACAGCAAGAAAAGATACATCTAAAGACATCATTTATTTCATTTACTGCAATTACTAGTCAGAAAAACCCTATTTTTTACCTCGTTTGCTACTGTATTACACAAACAGGTTCTGCATAGAATTATTTTCTTCTTTTAAGTCTCAGGAAAGGCAAATTATGCAACTGTGATTCATTTGCTACAGGGATCATTTACACAGTGGGAAACAATGTCTGTAACTTTTTTAATTCTGTACTTTCCCTGTAAATTGTCCCTGCCCCTCAAATATTCCACATGGACAATTTAGACAATGCTTATATTAAAATTCTGTTACATCCTATTAGTATACACAGGAACTAGGAATATATCAAATAGGAACGATGTACCACTAAGATGGTGTGCAGTTAACCAAGAGCATGCTTGAGTTCTCTGCATTGTGAAATATTATTGTTATTTTTCAGGTATACCTCTGTTCGTAAAAAAAAAAAAAAAAATCTTTTGATTTGTTGATATTGCTAGGGTTTTCTTTTCTTTAACACAACCTGTTATTTCCTTTTCTGGGCAATAGTCCATACCCAAAATATTTTGCTTTTAGTTTCTGTTTTGATTATTATTATTCCTTTTTGGTAGGGTAGAAAACCCAGAACTCCATGTCAAGAATTAATGAACTTTTTTTTAAACAAAGATGATGAATTGTTCCCTTGAAGAGGCAAAGCCAACCTGTAGCTACTGAAACCAGATGTGCAGTCCACACTATGATAGCAAGAATGTTATAAGCAGTAGAGGGGCCATGATCTGAGCACTACATTAATCATTATCACACCTTTATCTACAGGTGGTCAAAGTTTCTATAAACTTTATGTAATGGTGAAAAATTCAACAAGCATGCAGTTAAACACTACAACTGATGGAAGACTTTCAGGAATCAATGTGCTTGTTGTAAATGTGAAATAATCAGTCAGGCTGGTCCAGTTTAACCTGCCTTCCCTCCCACCCCCCACGCCCCCTTTTATTTGTTTTTTTTTGTTTTCTTTTGTTTTGTTGTTGTTGAGTAAACTTCACCTAACTAGAAACCTTTTTCTGCCTCCTTTTCAAGAAAGGCCCTGGACATTTGCATTACTGATGCAAGCAAATTCTTCTAGAGCCCCAGGCTTCTACCACAATTAGGTCTTTTACTTTGATCTCCAAATTGTTTTATCTGAGCCCAGCTAGATTCTAGACTCCTCTGGGCAGAAACTGTGCGAAACACACAGCTGAGACTCAGTAAATAATAATATCCTATGTGAAATAACTCTTAGAGCACATATAAAAATATTAACTATTATCTCAATAGACATACAGAAAAAAAAACCAGATGGATTGTAGCAACATAGGACAACTCCTGTTACTAAATTAAAAACAAAACAAAACAAAAACACCCAACAAACCAACCAACAACCCTGAACTCACACACTTGCAATTAATATTTTATCTGTTGAGATTTGTCAGGTGGTATTTCAAGGGCCTAAACAGAGGCAGTTAGTACCATCTGAGACTCCTGAGTATCTGGGATACCTGCCTCAGACTGTGACATATGATGTAAAACCTTGGGGAAACATGTGCTGTCCTGGACAAGCAACAAGAAGTCTGGCAAAATTCTTTAAAGCCACTAAAGTGATAGTAATCAACCCTGCTTTACCAATGCATAAATGCTCACAAGTTGAGAAGCAAACATGAGTCTCATATGAAAGGCAACAAGAAAAAAATTTATATTAAAAATAGATATTTCCAAATGCCCTTTTTATAATTTGTACATATGTAATATAACTGTGTGAGGAAACACATGTCTACATTAGTCTGCGGAAGTTAACAGAATTTCTTTTATTTTTAAATTTGAATTTTTTAAAAATTAAATAATTCAATCGATCTTCAGCTAGCTATTCAATTTTTCATCAACTAACCTGTGATTCAAAATTCTCACATTTCATTGCACCCAGGAGAGTATTACTTTCTCACATCTTTAACTAAACTGAAACCTAGAATATTTTTGTGCATATTTTACTCTAAACAGACGTGTCCCGCTGACGTTAGTTATGCAGGTGCATGAAGTTGAGCCCATGTAGGCATCTTTCCAGCATTAGAACATATATTTTACACGTAATGAACTGACACATAGCTAGCTAAGCAGGAAAAAAGTATTTCTGTAGCATAATAATTTCTTTCTTTTTCATACTAGATGGAGTTTGCTATGCCTAAGAAAATATGGATTTATTTTGCCATTATAATATTTTTTTTTCTGATCTTTAACTAGCAAACAGCTTTGGTCTCTTGTGACCTGGAAATGGCTTAAATTTTGCCCTGGAGTCCGAAATGTATAGTAAAGATGAGATAATTGAAGTTGGAATTTAGTTAGAAATACAAAATAATTTTGACAATTTCTAAGGATGGATCAAAAATGTTATATTGATTTATGCTGTTTACAACATTATTAAAACTCCAGTTAAATTTTAAGCCTGTTGTGAGAACAGACTGATTAATTAACCACATCTTTTACAGTCCTTCAACAGCTTTGGCATCCAACCTTCATGTGTTTCAATTACCTTTTAGACATTCCAAAACCAATTGTTATAGATGGCATGAGTTAAAAAAAAAACAAAACCTCTATTTGAGATGGTAGTGTCAAAACCAAAAGTGAGACTTAATGTCAATTGTTTGTTCCACAGTCTTAGTTGTATGACCAAGTGAAAACTGAAATTTAACTGTGTAAAGTGGGATGACTAATATGACAATATCTCTAGCAAAAAAAAGTTAAAGCTAACAATGCTCAGTGTCCTGCAGGGTGATAAATTTTCTGAACCCAAATCAATTTAGACTGGATTCTGCTTCCATATCAGAGTGAATTGAAGGTAATTATTCTGAAGTCAGGTGTAAAAATAGTATGGAAGAAAAAGATCATGACTTCAACTATATGATACTCTTAAATCTACTTGCTTAATTATCTCAAGAGGTCAAATTATGCTTACTTTGTCAAGTTTAGCTTCTCTCTTAATACCGACTACTGTAGCAGTTAGCAATCCCAGCCTAATGGTGATGCACAGCTGTACAGCAGCTTTATTCAGTAGACTAATCAAGCTGCAAATGAACACAAGACCAATTATCTAGTTCCTCTTTCTTGACCTAGGGTCAAAATAATTAAAATCATCTAAGGAGCTTTAGCAAATCTGTGCAGTTTGAATGCCACAGAATGCCATGTCTCCTGCTTAGTTATCTCTCTACTTACTGCTGTGATCAGACCCTCCATGCATAGGAATTGCTTTCTCAAATTGAGTACAAATTAAATTTGTATATTCTGTGTGTTTTCTTGTGATGATGGTTTAATTAAATAAACAGCATACATCTAATCTGTACATATTTTTCATTCATTTCTCTCACTTGGGCTACATATCTAACCTGTACCATAAACTTCAGAGTACTAAATTTGTTGAAAGCATTTTGTATCACCTGCAGATTAGATGTGATTTATTTCTCAGCAAAGGCTGTGCAATAGCAATGATTTCACATTTTAGTAAAAGTCAGCAGAAGGGTTTGTTGTCTTGTTCTGTTACTGTGGTTACTAATTTTCAGTATTTTAATTATACTAGTAAAATAAAGATTTTTCAAAGAGGAGAAGCAGCTTTTATTCTGAAAGTATAAAGTTTCAAAGTTTCTGAGCCTGTATTGGCAAATTCCAACTTTTTTTTTTAAACATGCATTCTGGCAATTTTTAAACCTGCAGTATAAGAAAGATTTCCTTTATATTACAAATGCATGTAAATTGTTTCGCTCTTGTATGACTGACCAAGAAGCCCCTAAAATGGAAGAAGGCTTAGTGCAGATGGGCAAAGCTGACGTTTCCATGAAGCTGAGAGAATAATTCCAGGTGTGACTGATCATAGCTGTTGCAAGGAAGCTGACTCCATCTCAACACAAAGGGGACAGGAGTTTAGCTTTTGATTTAGATAAACAGTTATGTCAGTTCAGTAGATCAGATGGTAATATTAATGTTTCTCCCTGAGTTCATTAAAAGAGCATGAATGTCTGAGGTACCCAGGCCAACATGGGGGAGGAGGATGTGAATATGTGGTTCAGTTCAACATAAGAGTATGAAAACATTTAGTTTGGAGAGAGCAATGGGCATAAGCCAGCCTCAAGCCATATATTCCTTCCCAGTGGCTGTGTCAGTGAATGTATAATAGAGAACAATAATGGGATGTTTGGGGTGACCTTCTAAAGTGCCAATAGAGTAATGCACACAGTTTTGGGAATAAACACAAGGAGTTAGAAAACTATGCAATTACAAGGCTCCTTGTCAAGAACATGGAGCTGAGGTGGGATGGCTCCCATTGACTGGGGTGCTGCAATGGTGGGACACAGGACAAGGTGGGAAGACAAGACTTTATGTAAGTGAGCAATGGGAGTGCACAGGCCTCTGCCGGGGGATGGACAACAAGCCAGGAGGCATGCATAGATGGACAATTAGCTCCTAGCCAAACTCAGACACAAAAAAGAAAGCACATAAATGGTGGAATTAAGGATAAGTAACCTGGGAGTAATATACAGTCATTCCCTAAGCATCCAGAGACAAACTCAGGGAAACTTAAGCCCAAATGCAATTGAATATTGCCAGGGATGTAAAAAAAAATAAGAAGGACTTCTGTAAGGACATAGGTAATCAAAGGAAGACTGAGGAAAATGTAGGCCCACCGCTCAATGAAATGGGGAATCTGGTTACACAGGACATGGAACAGTCTAAAGCACTGAATGCCTTCTTTGCCTCAGTCTTTACTAACAAGACTGGCCTCCGGGAATCACAAGTGCCAGAGGGCGGAGGGAAAGGCTTGAGTAAGGAAGATGTATCATTGGTGGAAGAGGATAAGGTCGGGGGATATTTAAGCAAACTGGACATATGTAAGTTCATGGGCCCTGATGGGATGCTTCCATAAGTTGGCAGATGTCATTGCAAGGTCATTCTTAATAATGTTAGAATATCATGACAATGGAGAGAAGTACCCAAAGACTGGAGGAAAGCAACTGTCATTTTTAAGGGAGGCAAGAAGAATTACAGGCCTAGGAAATTACAGACCAATCAGCTTCATGTCAGTCCCCAGGAAGGGGACTGAGAGTAGAGATGTAGAGAGTAGGGACTGTCTAATCTAGAGAAGAGAAGACTTAGGGCAACCTTTTAAATGTACATAAATAAGTGAAAGGCAGATGCAATGATCCCTTTTCAGTGATGCCCAATAACAGGACAAAAGGCAATGGGCACAAATGGAAATATGGGAGCTTTCTCTTGAATATCAGATAACACTTCCATGAGTGACTGAGCACTGGCACAGGTTGTCCAGGGATGTTGTGGAGCTTCCATCTTTAGAGATATTCAAAAGCTGTATGAACATGGTTCCAGGCTGGGTCTGCTCTTAACCATCAGGATTATGTTCTCTTCTATAATATTTCTATACTAAATGAGTTTCTTCTTCAAAGAAGAAGTGTAGCCAATACCTTTTTTACTATTTTATTTCATTTTCTTCCTTAATAGCAGGTACCCTGAATGTTCTATGTGTTTATTTCCTACATAAAAATATAAAAAAACAAAAGAACAATCATGGACTGTAGGCTTACAATAACTAATTTCCTGTTCTGAATGAATAACAAGTTCAGAAGCAAACACTCTTTTATCTCCTATTATCTGCCTTTTCTAGAAACCCAGTGTTACCAGAAATTCTTTAAAAAAAAATGGTTTTAACTGTGGGGAAAACTGATTCTGGCATGGACTTTTTTTATTTTACTCAAATATCCCAGCATTCTTATCTTTAAAATGCATGTGACGAATTTATTTTAAAGAGGAATGGAACTTTTATTAAAGTCTATTCTGTTTGGCTTCCAACAACTGCAGGGATGATCAAACACTAGGATTTACTTAGGTTCCTTGGATGTCCAAGCCATATTTTTGGGGTTACTTCCTCACTGATTCAGCACATTACCCTTTTTTTTTTTTCCCAGAGCAGTAACAGCACATTTTAAATGTCTTTTGTCATGTAATGATATGGCATTTAATATTTCTACTTAATTTGTGCTGATGAATACCTAGCTAAGGTAAATCTATTTTCCAAAGAAAGATATGGGCATAAACATAGAAAACTATTTCATTAAGTCAGTGACCTTTTTAAAATGAATATCTGCTGATAAAATAAAACTGGGTGCCACTTAGAGGCAGAAATACACAGAATTTACATGTGTATTGGTTTCAAAGACTGATATCCAGGAAGAAAACTAGAGGGACAGTTTATGCCAAAAGCATAGGAAAGTATATACATCATTCCATCTACCTCTGAGCACTGTAAAATGTACATTTTTATTTGGTTTTAGTTTGTAATAATAGCAAGCTCTGTGTGTCTGGTTCATTTTAATTTAATACTCAGTAATGACAGTAATAGATTTAACACTAATTTTATCGAGTTTTGCTCTTATGCAAGCACGAAACAAATGCACTTCCAAACCTCCTTCTTCCAGTGGAAGTAAAAAAACTATACTGGAGTAAACCACAGAAAATCGCTAACATTTTAACTGTTTCCTCCTTAAATTCCAGAATCAAATAGTTTAACTGCTCTGTGAATCTGCTGATACTAAGCAGGCTGCTGGTAGTGGTCCTCCAGATTATCGTCAAAGCCTCCAGGGAAAATAATCATTGCACTAATGACAACTTTTAAAGTAAACAGTATTTCTATAAAATCAAAACACCAGCATTTGGGTAGACTAAAATCTCATTTATTTACATCAATAAAATATGCACCTTAGGACATGCTAGGTCACAGTTGAGTAATGTATTGCATTTTCCAGTGTTTTTAGAAGGAATGAATAATGACAGTGGAAAGGCTTGGGTTCATTAAAGAAAAACAAATTTAGAGCACTGCAGCTCTTATTTAGAAGGAGCTTTTGATATGAGCTGACAGTTGCTTTGTTTAGACAAGTGTCATAGCTTTAATTCACTGACCAAAATTTCTGAAGTCAAGCAGCACAATGTTTTTGCATACTCACTAGGTAGATGATAGTATCAACAGGAAAACAACAGTTTCTAACTATGGTTTGGAAAGTAAATAAACTTCTTTTGAATGGAATGGCATAATTTGATTTAATCTGAACTTTTGCCAAAGATTAGCTGCAAATGGGATAGCTGAAATTTCCAGATCTCTGAGTTTCCTCTTTAATTACAGTTTCATTCTCTAGCCCTCTCTTGTGCCCACAATCCTATTTGTTCTCAAAATCACATTACTGAGTATTTAGGCATTCAGTAACTTGTGCTGTGATACTGAATAGAAGTTTGCCTTCTAATTCCCTTTTCTATACACAATGTTAATTCTTCTTTACTTGGGTCGAAATCTGACTTCCAATGTACAATTTCTCCTTGTGTAGTTTCTGAAACTCCTTTGTACAAGATTGTAAAGAAAGCATTATGGAAACAAGCAGAGGTAAAGACTGGGATTTTAGGAGTAGGAATAGAAACAAAGGAAATGAAATGACAAGAAGCAATTTCAATCAAGATTTTACTCAAGATCTTTTAGGAAAAAATGATATAGACACTTAGAGGACAGAAAAGCCTCTGTCTTTTCACAGTAAGAAAATTTCCTGGAAAAGTTAGTTGTGATTCTTGCTTCTCCAGCTCTGTCTGGAAGCTGTTTCAGTATTCAAAGTCCTTCAATACTAGAAATGTCCTCCCAGGCTCCAGAGTGAGTTTTCCACAGTTAGTAAATGCATTTCTTACTCTGGCAGCACTGCCTGCTAGCACAGTTCCTTCCTGGCTGTTTATGCAGAGGAGGTGTTTGCAGAGGGCAGCTGTTTCCTGATCCAGGCACTACTTGGTTTTGCTAGCCACACCGCCCTCTCTTTACAGTACACAGTAAAGAACTAAAAACCTGCATCAGAAGGCTTCCTTTGGAACAGATAGTGCTTTAGCTTTGTTGTACAGTGCTCTGCCCTAATTTATTGATGGATTAAGAAGCAGGACTGATCAGCTCTGGCCTGCTGTCATGCTCGCAAGGATGCCTGGATTATCCAGGAAGGTTCATGATCCTGGTCTGGGCCAGGTAGGCCCATATCCTTACTCTACTTCTGTTTCACTTTGAACAAATATTTCTAGACATAGATGGCTAAACTGTGCATGTTTTAGTTTAGGAATTTTCCAGTCTTGTTTGTTGAAGTTCCCCTATCATTACTGGAAGTACTTTAACTGCAGACTTTGGCTCTGCAATTTTCCTGCAATTAACAGTTGATGTACTAGCATTTTTGCTTTCTGTCTTAGCTAATCAGAATGCAGTTTCTAGCAGACATAATTGCTACCAGTCACTTATTTCAGGGTTTTTTTCTGCCTTTTGACTGTTGCTTGTTAACTGTTTTGTCTGTGATACAATCTTCAGGACAGTTAACTCTTGCTTGATTTTAAAAATTTAAAACAGGCCATAAATACACTGCAATGTCCATTCCACATTCCCCCAGACAACATGCTATATCCATAAACTATTATTGAACATGTTTATATTTATACTATAGCAAAAAAATAAACCAAAAACCCAAAACTAAAAAACAGCAAACAGCAATACCTATGCTGTATATTTTCTTGCTGCTTACTGTTTAGTTTAACATGCATGTTGTGGTTTCCTCTCTTTTGTTATTTACTGCCTTAGCTTACAAAATCATGAAGTTATGTTTGCCAGGCTATAAGGTCTCAGTAATTTCTTTTTATATTAAAAATATGCTTACCTCAATAAAGTTTTACTGTTTCTTCCCCTGGATATGTAGACCTTAGTCAAATCTAGTAGATTTTCCTCCATAAGATTGGAAAAATAAGGAAGTAAAATAAAATAATAAAGAAAAAACCACTAAGGATGGACACGTCTTTGTTAAATTCTTAGCCTCTTCCTGTGTTTTCATGTTCTGCTTTCAAATTATTTATTTCAAAGATAGCAACAAAAAAAAAATCTTTTCTTCTGTTAGTTCAAAAATATTCATCCTCTTTCTGGAGGGCATTTTACCCTTGTGTACAGCAACATAGCATCAGAATTACATTGTTTGTGCTCTCCTTAAAGAGTTGACTATTTGCTGGTTATTTTTGTTTTTCTTACATACTCATTTTTTGTGTTCTGTCTGCATCCTCAAACTGGTCACCACTGCCTGTTGTTTTGCTTGCTTTCCAGCTTTGAGTGTTTTCTGTTTATTTACATGTGGGGACACGCTCTCTTCAAACTTTTGCATATGAACATCCTAAAAACCCTACATATGTACTTTCATCTTAATAAATGAATGGTAGATAATTAAATTTTAATTAAAAATAAATTGAGACATCAAAGTGTTTCTGTGTCTTGCTTAGTGCTAAAAGTGAATCATTGCAATGGTAAAATCTTGGAACAGGCTTAAAAAGAAAATGCTCATGTTTGTTTGCTTTTATTTTAATCTGATTCAAGAGAGATTAAAAAGCTACAGTGTTTTATAAGCTAGACCAAACATTCCTCTGAGATATCCTTCCAAAAATTATCATAAGATAATGAAAATGAATCTACTTTCCTGTTTCTTCTAAAAAAGACCACCTGAATGTATTACCTGTCAGGTCATTCTGGTCAGTAAATGAGATGCTTTTTTTGGAAAAATTGCTTTGGGAAAAGCTGAAACAAAAAAAAAAAAATGGAGCAATGAGCAACTGTTGTCAGCTCAGTGACCCCATGTGCTACTTCTTGTCCCTATGGGTTGAAGATCCTGGTTAGAATGCATTTCATGCTCTACCACACCCATCTGAGTCAATCCTCCCCTGAAAAGGTAAGGTAGTACTTCATGAATGAAGAACTGAATGATGTAAGAGCACTTTCGGCATCATGAAACACTGAAGTAAGGATCCCAGCTTATAATATCTCAGGATTTAAACTGAATTTTACAGCTTTTATCCCTGAAAAAAAAAAAGAAATAATGTTTTTGTCCTTTTTTCTTGTTATTGAATTAAAATATATATACATATATATATATACACACACACACATATAATTAATTCTACTCTTAATCCTGTGCAGCCAGGAAGTATTTATACAGGCTCTTATTTCCTTCCTATAAGGTATCTGTCTGAGATCCTTGCCAAGAATCTGCCTACAGAGATTCCTCTACCTTCTTTCTCTAAATCAAGCAAGTCTTAACCTGACAGAAAAAAACATAACTCTTTAGCTTGAAACAAGACTTAAAATCAAATATGGCTTTATCAACCCAGAAACAGCTGTGCAAGAAACTGGCTTAAACAAGCTTACTGTTGTAACTGCTACATTCCTACATTGCATCCTTCATCTGCAGCATAAATCCCCTGTATTCAAAAATCCTTCTTTCTACAATTATATCAGTAAGGAAATATGCCCAAGTCCTTTTATTGCCTGGACAGGAACATTTCACCCTTAAATACTTTCTCCAATAGGTAATATGAGAATATTGATGAATCTTTTAGAACATTATTTTTTTTCTAAAATAGCATATTTTGCTTGAGAACATCATATTTGTTTTAAAAAACATTAACATGTGCATTTGTTAAGAAATAAAAAAGATAATAAAGAATGTCTTTATTATTCCCTGAAAAGTCAAAATTGAATGAAATGATAAAATTAAGGGTCAGTTGTTAAAGTTTCCTCTATCACTTTTTGAAAATGAGAAAGAGATGAAAATCACATTATTTAATGTGTTAATAGAATGTGTTCAGAAATGGCATTTATATGCTTCATGCGCTTTTCTTTTGAGGAGGAAAACACAAGGACACTGATGTACTCCTCCATCTGGTCCTTTGAAAATTAATGGCAAATGTGTATAGCAAAAAGCTGTAGAGTAAGCTTGTGGGGCACCCTCATATACCATCACACCATGAACTACAGCAGGCAAAACATACCCTGAACATCATATCCATGCTGTGAAATTTCTGTTTTGCCCAAGTGTAGCTTCATCAATCATTGAAAAGAGAAGAGAAAAAAAAATAAAATAAATAAAATGGCAGAGGGTGTGTGCGTTAGACAACAATAAATGAATAAATAAATCTTACAAAAACCAGTAACTGCTATGTCCAAATGCTACATACTGCTGGATCTAATAAAAGACAGTAATCAAGTCCTTTTTTGAGTGGATATGGCTGATGAGTACTGGAAAACGTTGTTCCTGAGTAGTATCAGTTCAAGCCTTCCTGGAAAACCAAAGAGACAGTGACTGCAGTCTGCTTTGACATAATGTTATTTCATCCACAATCCATACTCTCATATTGTTGATACAGTCTGGGTGCTTCCCTTTCACAACTCAGTTTGGACCAGTTACTTTTCTACCCCATGCCATGGTCAGCCACCTCAAACTTAGTCATGCCTTCTGTATCTCATGAGGGATTTCCAGCACTATTCCAACTCTCTGATGATGCCTGGTATTTACACATATGGCAAGACACTGCCTTTTCCCAGAGGAGGCCCAGAAAACTCATATAGGTCTTGTCGACTCAGTTTTGACTTCCAACCATACCCCTCTTAGCATAACTAAGCAGATTAAACCATGGTTGCTTATGAAGTATCATACTTAACCATTTTCAAACTGACTTCATGAAGATCAGCATATTCATCCTCTCATCAGATCTATTAAATAAATAATTAGGATGTGAAGAACTTAAAGTAGCCCAATCAGTGGAGTAAAAAAAAGTAAACATCACATCTTTTCAATATCTTTCTTCAACTGATAAAAGCAGAAAACTGCCTTTTTACTAACGTAGATGTCTGGTTTGGGGCCAAATACATACCGGAATACATGCAAATCCAATTACTGGCTTTTTTCCCAAAGTCACCTGAAATAAAACTGGAATGGAGTTAATTACATACTTATTTATCAACCATCTAAAAGGCAAATGTTATTTCCAGTGCCTCATTGCCCAGATCATGTGGGAGAGAAAATTTTGCAGTCTGAAATTCCTGTTCTACTCTTAATGGCCATGACAGTATCCTGGACTAAAAATAAATTAAAACAACCCCCAAACAACAATAAAAAAGTACAAAAAAATCCCACCAAGGTTTGTTTTTTTTTTTTTATCTTTCTACAGCAAGCAGGTACTTTACACATATGTAAATGGATCAAAAGATTGGAAAAGGATAACTGGAGTATCACATTCAGCCTATTGTAATTGCAAGTGAAAAAAAAAAGAAAAAAGCATAAAAGTTTAATTCAAAAGGGTCAACAGAATGTTGAATTCATATGCTACCATATACCACAGCTATAACAAACTTTCCATCTCTTTGTTGATCTACCGTTAAGAGTGTCAGTCTTTTTTTATGTATTCAACATCTTCAATCACAGGGACAGTTCTTGCCTAATTCTAATTTTCTGTGTGCTTATTCTAAAACCCACATTAGACATCTCTCCAAAGTAACAACTTGGAAACAAAAATCATAAGTTCAGATTTAAAGAGAAATATCTCAATTCTATGATTGTTACCACTAAAAATAAGAGTGTACACCAAGTTTCGTTGAGTCTTAGTAATCTCTAAAATTGCAAAAGCTGTGAACAAAGAAAACCGTATCAGGATCAATAAATCTGTATTTCATTCTGACCAGTGTACAGATAGGAGTCACAAGACCGAGAGGAGGATGACCTGAAAAAAACACCTATGTGGTTTATCTCCCACTCTTTTTTTCTTTTTTGAGAGGTATATGAAATCTTCAATTAGAGAAACCAAGGGAGGATTAGTGTCATAAAACTGGTATCACACTGCATCTGTTCTAAAATATGTCTCGTATTATTGATTTATTTACCTTATTGTCATTGATGCTAAAGACATCAGACTCTGCAGTCATGTAATTCAGCAGAATCAGTCAAAAACTGAAATGGTAGTTATTTAACAGTACGAATCAGTGTCTTGTGAAATACCTAAACAATCTAAAATTGAGTAACTGATTGTCTCAAAAATGTGAAGAGTCAATTGAATAAAAAGATGTTGCTCTGGTAACATTCATCTGATCCTGTTTAGCTTATCTCAGCAGTTCAATGGTGATCTGTTTAGTTATTAAACTCACATATCACAGCATATAAATGTTTGCCTTTTCAGATTTCTAAGGCAAGACTAACATTTCTATGGAAATAGTTTTTTGTTGAGCTAATCAGAACTTCAAACCATCCACAGCTAATTTAGTAGTAAGAAAAAAAACTTCACATCAAATGTAAACATTAATCAATTTTATGGTAATAAAGTCTCACCAGTAAACTGGCAGTTAAGAGTTTTATTTAGTTTACTGTGTCTGTGATTATATCGTGTATATTCAGACTCCAGAGATATGAGATAAACCTCTGAATTCTTAATCATATGAATAAGAGTCCCTGCACTAGTATAACATATCAGCATTCAAAGCCTACCATGAAATGTCTCATTCTGATGTCTAAAGATCTTCAAACACCATTTTCCCTGTAATGCAATTATAGAAAATCACACATACTCAGAAGAAAGCAAATACTAGGACGCAGACCCCAAAAGGCACTTAAGTACCTAACTTCGAGCAAATTAAGCAGGTATTACGTATTTACATTCCTTTGTGGACTCGGGGCTAAACTGCTTTCAATTTTGTCCTGCCTATGAAATGAAAAATAGCAGGTTATTCTGGACCATGTATCATAAACTTAGGGATTAGCACAGGAAATGTTTTTGCCTGAACGTACATGCTGAACTTCACCCATGGAATCAGTTTTGAGAAGAGAGGAAAAAGAGGAAGATTTGAAGGTTTATATTTAACCATCTGATATGACTGGCAGCAGGGTGAGAAGGGAGCGGGATAGCTGCAGTCGCTGCTTCCTCATTTGTCACCTGCAGAATCCATAGGGTATCTGTTGTGGGTGGGCACAGCAGCCGTGCCTTGGCCTTCTCTGGTCTGCTTCCTCACCTTCCCACTCAGCAACCTGTCAGGCACTGCAAGAGGGCTGCTGAGGGAAAAATAGGAAGAGGCAGCTGGTTTGCAACACGGTTGAAAAGATTCATCTGCTTCCACGAGGTCTGAGGTTTTCCTAGTGAAAGCTGCTTGTGCAGATAGACTGGACTGCTGCAGAGGTAGCCCCAAAGGGGATGCTTTTCCCTAGTGAAAGGATTCAACCACTCAGATGAATTGCTACATCCCAGCTGAAGTGTTCCAGGCTATCACAGGAAGTACAAGTGGAAATGGTGTCACCATTCAGGCGTATTATCCACGGTGAATTGAATAAAAACTGTATTTTCAGTTACAAAGATACAGAAAGCTATTGAAGAGGAAGATAACAAAGAAAGTTCCCATTAGCACAAAACCACAGACTTGAAAGTCCTGAGCTGAGAGCTTGACTCTGTTAATCTCACATTTTAGGTACGGTGGTCAACTGGAAACAAGACAGCATTGTGTTCCTGCATCTCCATTTAGAGCTATCAGCTTCACAGGGATTTTGTCTCCATGTGATCCCACCTGCCTACCTACATTGGTAATTGGGTACATTTTTCACTAAAATCATCTGCCTTGACAAAATAAAAAAGATTAAATTTGTGTTTAGCAGTTTGAGATCATAAAGACATTGGCTATAGCGTATGCCTTTTGTTCCATGCTGACCTGGTGGATTACCTGGCAATCTCAATTTTTCAAACACTTAAACCACAAGGAAAAAAAAATTTATCCTCACCATCAATAAAGCGAGCTAATGGTGACATATTAGCTGACATGGCAAATACAATACTCTTTCAGAGAACCGTTCTATTTTATGCCTCCTTCCAGCACAAAGCTATTAGGTTCCAGTCTACAATTCCATTGAAGGTTATTATAAAAAAAACACCCTCATGCAACTCATCATACTGTAACAACTTCACTGCCCTAGATTATCCTGTTTTTAAGGCTTCTGTTGCTCACTGCATGAACTTTGAAAACACAGGTTACCAGCATTTCATACTTCTAACCTTGAGGGTGTCCCTTGAATCAAAAAACAAATCAGGCAGCTACATTTAGCTCTACTGAAAATGTATCTTACGAGTGTTCTTCCATTCATTAAAAGAAACCCCAAACAAACAGGGGAAAAAAAAATCTTTCTGAACTCAATATTTCAACCTATTGTGAAAATGTACTGGATCTATTATTCACGATCACTATTTATTTAACAGTCAGTGATCTAACAAATGCACGCAAATATCTGCATTGTCTTTTTCAGGAATCTCTCAGACAGACTTGTTTCTACAGTGCTTTGATGCTTTAGTGTCAGGCTATATGAAATACCTCAATGACAAATCAAATTTCATAAATGCTATGTGACAGGTAAGGTAGTATTGGTACACCAATGGCAGAAAAAGCTCTTTGGCAGGAAAGAAAGTTTAACGTTATGATTGAAAAGTAGAAATTCAAGTTGGATGCAGGGAGCAGGTTACAGAATAACTATAGCAGCTTTAATGGCTTACATAACCATTTGACTCCTACAATAAAACTGAGCAAAATAAGTTTCTAGCCGTACTAAAGTAATTTCCACTTATTCACATTAATCATAGAATCATAGAATAGTTAGGATTGGAAAGGACCTCAAGATCATCTAGTTCCAACCCCCCTGCCATGGGCAGGGACACCTCACACTAAACCATATCACCCAAGGCTTCATCCAACCTGGTCTTGAACACCGCCAGGGATGGAGCATTCACAACCTCCCTGGGCAAGCCATTCCAGTACCTCACCACCCTAAAAGTAAAGAATTTCTTCCTTATATCCAGTCTAAACCCCTGCTGTTTAAGTTTCAACCCATTACCCCTTGCCCTGTCATGACAGTCCCTAACGAATAATCCCTCCCCAGCATCCCTGTAGGCCCCCTTCAGATACTGGAAGGCTGCTAGGAGGTCTCCACGCAGCCTTCGCTTCTCCAGGCTGAACAGCCCCAACTTTCTCAGCCTGTCTTCATATGGGAGGTGCTGCAGTCCCCCGATCATCCTCGTGGCCCTCCTCTGGACTTGTTCTAAGAGTTCCATGTCCTTTTTATGTTGAGGACACCAGAACTGCACACAGTACTCCAAGTGAGGTCTCACAAGAGCAGAGTAGAGGGGCAGGATCACCTCCTTTGACCTGCTGGTCACGCTCCTTTTGATGCAGCCCAGGATACGGTTGGCTTTCTGGGCTGTGAGTGCACACTGCTGGCTCATGTTCATTTTCTCATTGACTAACACCCCCAAGTCCTTTTCCACAGGGCTACTCTGAATCTCATCTCTGCCCAACCTGTAGCTGTGCCTGGGATTGCTCTGACCCAGGTATAGGACCTTGCACTTGTCATGGTTAAATTTCATGAGGTTGGCATCAGCCAACCTCACAAGTGTGTAAAGCTCCTTCTGAATGGCATTCCTTCTCTCTAGCGTATCAACCGAACCACACAGCTTGGTGTCATCGGCAAACTTGCTGAGGGCACACTCAATTCCATTGTCCATGTCAGTGACAAAGATATTAAACAAGACCGGTCCCAACACTGATCCCTGAGGGACACCACTCATTACTGGTCTCCAGCCAGACATTGAACCGTTGACCACAACTCTTTGAGTGAGACCATCCAGCCAGTTCTTTATCCACCGAGTGGTCCACCTATCAAATTGATGACACACCAATTTAGAGACAAGGATGTCATGTGGGACAGTGTTGAACGCTTTGCACAAGTCCAGGTAGATGACATCAACAGCTCTACCCCTGTCCATCACTTTTGTAGCCCCGTCATAGAAGGCAACCAAATTGGTCAGGCAGGATTTTCCCCTAGTAAAGCCATGCTGGCTGCCACCAAGCACCTTGTTGTTTTTCATGTGCCTTAGCATGCTTTCCAGGAGAATCTGCTCCAGGATTTTGCCAGGCACAGGGGTGAGACTGACTGCTCTGTAATTCCCCGAGTCATCCATTTTCCCCTTCTTGAAAATGCGGATTATATTTCCCTTTTTCCGTCGTCAGGAACTTTACCTGTCTGCCATGATTTTTCAAATATGATGGCCAGTGGCTTTGCAACATCATTCGCCAGCTCCTTCAGGACCCGCGGATGGATTTCATCAGGTCCCATGGACTTGTGTACATTCTCCTACAGTGGGCCCAAGGTCTAGGTTTTCACAGTCCCTGCGTCCGCCCTTCAAGACTTGGGTGCTGCGGTCAGAGCCTTTGCCAGTGAAGACCGAGGCAAAGAAGGCATTCAGAACCTCAGCCTTCTCCAAGTCTTGTGTAGCCAGTTCTCCCGAAAGCTTCTGGAGGGGGCCTACATTGTCCTTAGTCTGTTTTTTAGCCGCTACATACCTATAAAATCCCTTCCTGTTATTTTTAACATCCCTTGCCAAGTTTAGCTCCAATTGGGCCTTAGCTTTCCTAACTTGGCCCCTAACTACCTGGACAACGTCCCTGTATTCATCCCAGGCCACCTGTCCTTGTTTCCACCTTTTATAAGCCTCTTTTTTCTCGTGAATTTTTATCAGCAGCTCCTTATCCATCCAAGGAGGTCTCCTGGCTCTCCTGCTGCACTTCCTTCTAGTCGGGATGCAACACTCCTGAGCTTGTAGCAGGTGATCCTTGAATATTAACCAAGAGTCTTGGCCCCCATTACCATTAAGGGCTATATCACATGGAACCTTGCTAAGCAGGTTCCTGAAGAGGCCAAAGTCTGCTCTCTTGAAGTCCAGGGCAGTGAGCTTACTGCACGCTTTTCTCACTGTCTTGAGGACCTCGAATTCGACCATCTCGTGATCACTGCATCCAAGACTTCCCTGGAGAGTCACATTTCCGACGAGCCCTTCCATGTTGGTGAGCACGAGGTCAAGCAGGGCACCTCTCCTCGTCGGCTCCTTTATTGCTTGCAGAAGGAAGTTGTCTTCCACACAATCGAGAAACCTCCTGGATTGCTTGTGCTGGGATGTACCGTCTCCCCAACAGATGTCAGGGTGGTTGAAGTCCCCCATGAGAACAAGGGCCTGTGAGTGTGAGGCTTTTCCTATTTGTCTGTAGAGTTCTTCATCCACAGGTTCCTCTTGATTAGGCGGTCTGTAACATATCCCCACAGTAATGTGTCCCATCACCGATTTCTCCTTAACCCTGACCCACAAACTTTCTGTTAACTGATCAACTGTCCCCAGACAGAGTTCCATACTCTCCAGCCTATCCCTAACATAAGGGGCAACTCCCCCTCCCCTCCTACCGGGCCTGTCTTTTCTAAAAAGCCTATAACCTTACATTCCAAAACTCCAGTCAAAGGAGCCATCCCACCATGTTTTGTTGATGCCTATTATATCATAGCCCCGTAGATGTGCCCACATCTCTAATTCCTCTTGTTTATTCCCCATGCTATGGGCATTTGTATAGAGGCATCTGATCCAAGCTCCAAATGAAGCTGGCTCAGTGGCTGGAGCGGCTAGAATATTACTACTTTGCTCAGAGTATTTATTCTAGGTGCTGGCAACTGACTGGGTGAGTTGGGATGGAATGATGCTCCCCTCCCCCAACACAACTAGTTTAAAGCATCCTTGACAAGTCTGGTAAGCCCCCAAGCAAAGCCACTCTTCCCTTTCTTTATCAGAGCAGTTCCACCAGCCCCCAGTAGGCCTGGCCTACAAATGTGGGCCCCATGTCCAAGACACCCAAACCCTTGACTATGACACCACCCTTTTAACCATTTATTAACCTGTCCAATCGTCCTTGCCTTTGGAAGGTCCTCCCCTGTGTCTTGGAGAATTGTCAAAAAGACTATCTGAGCTCCAGAACCCCTGACCACCTCTCCCAGAGCTCTGTAGTCCTTCTTTATACTCCTCAGGCTACTACTATCTATATCCTTAGCACCCACATGTATCACTAGAGGCGGGTAATAGTCCACTTACTAGAGCAGGCAGCCTCTCTGCAACATCCCTGATCCATGCCCCAAGTAGGCAACACACTTCCCTTGCGACCGGGTCAGGCTGACAGATGAGCGCTTCTGTCCCTTTCAAGACAGAGTCCCCTACTACTACAACCCGCCGCTTTTTCCTGGCGGTACCAGTAGAGATATTCTGTACCAGTGCACCAACCGACTGTTTCTGATGCATTTCCTCATCAGCCCCCTGCAGGACAGCAAAGCGGTTCTGGGTGGGTACAGCAGATTTAGGAGGAAGCCCCTTGCTTTTAATTGCTCTCTTCCTCCTTTTGTTGTTTTTTTTTTTTGTTACTAATTCCCAGCTTCCCTGATCAACAGCCCCCTTCTTTCCTCCATGAGTTAGAGGGGAAGCTTGAGGCCCCTGTGCTGTTTGGGCCTGGAGCAAGCAGTCCTGCTTCCTCTCAGCTTTCCTGACATCTTGCAGCTTACTGACAACATCCCGTAGCTCAGCCACCTGCTGGAGGAGGACCTCCATCAGGGAGCAGTGAGCGCAGCCCTGCCCCATTCTGCACCTTTCCCTCACCAGACCAGTGCAGGCACTCTCTACACTCCAAGCTCTGCACCGCAACCTCCCCACTTACCGGCTCTGTCTGGGTGCCTACGCTGGCCACCACCAGGACGGCCAGGGCAGAGCTCCCAGACTGGTCGTACTGTGAGTGCTCACCATCCCGCTCGCCTGCCTGCGCGAACTGTCGTGCAAACTGCCTCCACCCACTCTGTTTGCCGCGCTCCTGGTGGCCGCGCTCCCTGGGTAGGTTTTTAACCACTCACAGTTGGTGCCACTCCTCCTGTCTCCACCCCCAGTGAGTCACCTCCTCGCGGTAGCTGAGCTCTTGGGCAATTCCTGTCGAGGACTTGAGGCTCCCTCCTCAGAGGCTCTTGTTGCTCTGTGGTGAGGCTTCTGGACACTGATCTCCCCCAGCTCCACTCCGGTGTTACAGGCGCCCTTTCTCAAGCTACTCCCCTCAGCAAGTGACTAACAATGGCCGCTGATGGCTGGTTTGAAAAATTACATCTCTTTAGCCCTTCATAATAAAACTTATTGTCATTGAAAGCTATTATGCCAGATAATTAGGAGCAGTGAGGGCCTTGTTTTTAAAGATTTAAAAATATTTACTGTTACAATTAAATTAAAACCACTTACTCATCTCAAAATAAATTGACATATATAACACAGAATACTGCTTTAGAGATGTTTGTCAACCATATAGAGATGCCAGATTTATCCATGAAAAAGTTGAGTTTCATTATCAGCAATGCTTACCTTAGGATGTGTATTCAGTAATTCTAATACTCAATATTATTTTTCAATGTAGTTAAATATTGGTTGTTTTCATCTTGTCCATCTCCAAGCTTTACCTGTGTTACTAACAAAACCTACAAGGAACATTCAAGGTTGTATTAAATAGTTATCTAAATTTTTTGCAAAGTCCGTCATTCACATTTTCCCTATGTAAACATCAGAGAGAATATTTCTTAAAACTTGTCAGGAGTACAGTAAGTTATTCAACCACATAAAGAAGGCAACATAAAAACTTGAATAAATCATAAGGATACATTGTGAACTTCTGGAGACAGAGCACTAGACAGACTGTCATTTGAATGGGCCCTAATTATCTGAGATCTTAACTTTAGTTTATTTAAAACACATTTAAAAATAGCATTTGAGTCCTTTCTTCATAAGTGCTTACAGAGAGAGAGAAATTTTTTGTCTCAGTGAGAGCCATAATTAATATAACTATACTAATATTATTCAAACAAAACTCCTGAGAATACACACAATGGCCTCATGGTAATAAGGGTAGCAAAGTTGTATTTGTTTTAAAATTCTTCTGTATTAATTATTTTAACATTATGAAACTGAGTCCAGGGAATGATTTTTCAGGCATTTTTATCACTGACAGCTGGATGCTAATGTGGATTATTTTTTTATTGCCCAGCTGTATTTAACAAAATTAAGTTACAAATGAGTCTGCATTTTTAATATTTTTGTAAAATAGTTTATCATCTTATTATTTTAATGTTGCTTAACCACTAGTATTACCATGCTCTTACAGAACCTCCAGCACAATTAAGACAATGAACATGCAAAATCTTCTATCAAGCTAACCATTTTCAATGTATGCACCAGGTGTACAAAATCAATTACATCTCTAAAAATGTGCATTATTTTGTACTCAATTTTTTTGTACCCTGCAATAAAAAAAAAAAAATACCTGGAGGCAAATCTTACAGATTTGATCCTTCAAATATTCGTATGCTTAGCTAGGGAGAATGGAGTTAAAAAATCACTGTAAGGTATACTGCTTTGATCAGCACAGTACTTACTCTGGAGAAGTGGGATTTAGTTCTCTGTATATCTTGTATGACGTATTTGGAAGTATCATTCTCACTAAACTAAATCCTTCTCACACTGGAGGAGGAACTACATCTCACTTCAAAGTAGGTAGCTGAGGTATTTTCTATACAGCAACAGAAGCACAGACTTCACTGCAGATCAGATGTTCATGAACTTACCCAGCTGCTCTGGAGTATTTGTTCGAGTTTTAAATGTCTCTGCTTTGTTAACGTCATTCAACCTCTATGATGTTTTTTGACTTTTTTTTTTTTAATTTCTTCTTTTCTTGAAAATGTTTGTAAAATAGCATTAATTATATTTTTATTATATTTTTCTGTTAGTAGATGGAAACACATTGAGTGAGTGTAATCTAGTATTATATCAACTGGAACACTCTTTTCTCAAGAAATGTTAGAGGTGGCTTTCATGATAGTAAGAGGAAAAATGAAAGAATTCTGTTGCTTTAGCTGGCATATTTCCACCAAACACTGCTGTACAGCTTTATTTCGATTTATCAGCAGATTATAAATTTATGCAAAATCAAGAACATGGATTAGAAAAACAACCCCTCACTGTAAAAGGAAGACTAAAATTATAGTGAAAGTCAAACAAACTGCTAAAATGACTCTCTGTTTTATTTGTAGAGGTAAAATGATGCAGCAGAGCCAAACTTCTCTTCTGGTGCACATAAGGAGGGTGAAGAGAAAATAATTGGAATATCTGTTTTATTTCCAGCTATTGTAGGTATGCCTGGACCAGATCCTGGTGCCTCACTCACCAGAGGCTCTAGGGTACAGAAAAATCCAAATTTCACTAATTCTCTGCTATCTGAGTCCTCTCAAGAACTGGAGTATACTGAGTTAAAAGAAACAGATATGAAGATCTGTAGTGATATTTCTACATCACTATTTAAGCTTGACCTTCAAGTTTGAAGCTGGTGTGTATTAATTGAGGTAAGGACAATTTCTGAGTCCATACTGTGGGATCCAGAAGCACTTTGCATCATTTGGATCTTCAGGCATGTCATACCCCCATCCTGACTCCATACATGGATGAGATTTGGGCCCATACAGTAGTTTCCATGAACATATAGTCTGGCTTCACCAGTTGTAAAGAAATTAAGCATTTCAGTGACTCCCAGTGGCTTCTGGTTCGGCATAACCTGTTTGCTCAGACTGACTAGGCATAGCAAGCTGAGATGAAGAATATCTAAGGTCTACTTTTGCAGAGAAACACACTCTTGTATTCTATCCTGGAATTGTTCCATTTATCCTTGTATCAAAGCTTTGTTAAAGTGTGGTTATTTTGACAACCCGGTCAAGTAAACATTTTCCTTCCTTTAAGGCAGTGTTAAAATTTGTAATTCTCTTTATTGTGTTATCACACCTAAGACTGGACATGAATGGAATGAGATGAAAAAAAACAAGTTTTAACTCTTTAAAAAGTTGTGGTTTGGGTTTGTTTTTTTTTGTTGGTTTTTTTTTTTTGTTGTTGTACATATCTATATCACATGTTTTATTGCATTGAGATTGAAAAATTAACTGGTAAATCATTTGCACCAAAATTATAACTTTTAGCATAACAGCTAAAAGGCATACAGCCTTTAAGTTGGGAAAAGTTAATGCAAATGAGGACTGGAATAATCTAGTAGATACTCTTGAACGCAGTTTCATACCATAAAGATATATCTACTTTTTCTGTCTTTAAAGGTTTTTCTAAGAATTTTAATTTATAATGGAAACTTTGTTAACCAGGCTATCACAGAATTATGAACAAAAAATTTACATGTAAGTACTAAAACAGTTTCAATGTGTAATGAGAAATAAGGTATCCAGAACAGTACTTTCTTCTGAACTAATGATATTTTGATGTCACACATAACTGTGAAATCTGAACCTAGTCATGAGGTACTATCTTCTAATTTATGAGAAAGTTATTTATAAGAAATTCCAGAAGTGACATAAAAATTAATGTTTTAAAAATGTTAATGTTAATTATTACTTAAAATGTAAGGAGGAGGAAAGACAGCATTCATGTGCATCCATGATTTGTAAATAAAACCTATTTCAGTAGAAACACCATTTCATTAGCTTTCAAAATATGTATTTTTTTCTCCATAAACCATTTTTTTATGTTGATTATAACACAAAAATTATAATTCCAAAGAAAAGCTTTTCAAAATTTAATATATTTCTATTTGCTAGAATAATAGAATTATGATTTCACCCCCCACCTTTCCTTTTTTAACTTTATTCTGTCAGAAATAATGTCCATAAAACTTCATTTAAATGAAAATTAGTCTTATTCTCATTTCACCCATGAATCTTAGTGCAGCTCTAAATTGTCTAGAAGACTGACTGTTCTATATAGCATTTTTTATTCTTTAATGTTCTCCATAGAATTTCTGTGTGTTAAATGGTCATAACAGAAACAACAGCCCTATTTCTACTTTTTTTTTCTTGAGGCCATGGAATTCTTCCAATGATTAATTTAATACATTATATTTATGATAGCAAATTGCATTTGGAGATTATACGATAGATTCATCAGTGAGCTGTAGCTGTTTTGCATCTCTGGCACCCCAAAGCAGCTGTAAGTTCTTGGCTTTGCAGCAGCTTTCTGCTGCCATCATGACACAAAGCAGCAAGAGCATCCTGGTGAATCTGGTCTGTACCTGACATCCCTTAGATTAGATATACATCTTTATACATTACTGCTCAGGACTTTGGAAATTTAGTTTACAGACCAGATAACATAATGAGAAGAACAGGACAGACAGATCAACAAGCTGACTGGCTTGCTTTTATAAAGGAGTTAGATACAGAGGCAGTTCAAAGCCTTTAGGTGAATCATTCCTCATGTATTTCTCAAGGATTTATATACTGTATGCACAGCACATTATAGAGATATCATAATCTCTCATTGCCTGTGCTTAGTCCTTGCCTTCCAGAGGTTTTGACTAAATAACAGCACACTACTTCCTTCCATGAGAAACACTGTTTTTTCCTTTTACAGCCATATCTGTTCTTCTGCTATTTGGATCAGCTTACACGTTAGTCTTTTTTTTTTTTTTTTTCATCTGTTAAAGACGATAGCACTCTCTGAATAAATCTAATCTGGGTACTCAAATTTTCATCTATGCTGCCATGCTCTCTTTGAATCCAGAAGTATCACCTTGCCCTAAGCACTTCACAGCTCAGGAAAGGAAGATGACCTGCTTCAGGCATTCACAGAATGATTAAAAAACTGCCAATCCACCTTGACTGCTTCCAGCTGTACCTCAAGCCCTGCTTGAAGCCTTTCTGGTCTGTGTCAGGAAGAAGAGGCTATCTTTGTATGCTTCCGGATTTAGCTGTACTACGTTCTCTGAGTCAGAAGAGCAAATAGTAACCACGACATGTGGGTCACATAACTCAGTATAAAAGTCTGTCTTTTTTTCTTCTTTTTTACCTCAGAATTACTTAAAAGTCCTTTTAGTGAAACATGCAAAATAACAAATAGGGCATGATGTAGTTATTAACTGTTGAGGTTTTTTTCCCCAGAACAGAACAATCCTTCAGAGCTGTCAAGAAGCTGATTCTTATTTTGGCCTACTAGATGTATCCGTGAAATATTCTAGACATAACTACTGTAGTTATACAAATAAAACTGTTTTGTGAAACAAGATAATATATATATAATTACTTATTTTTTATGTATGTGGAACTGACAACTAATTGTTACAGCAAAGAAAATGGCAGAAAACATTTAACTATTCACAGGTCTACAATGTCAAAAGAAATTTTATTTTATTTATTTTATTTTATTGTATTGTATTTATTTTTAACGACTGGAGAATTAATCTGTGCTTTTAAAATGGAAAAAAAAAATCTATTCTCATGGTAGCTATGAGTGTCTGGGCAACCACTGTGAAGTTACAAGATGGCCTTTGCTTGTTATGGGTTGATTATTATGTAAAATGCTCTTTACAGTACAAGTGGTGATAATGAGCTTGTTTACAGTACCACATATCTTTGTCATGTAAAGGTTAACCTAGCTGGTGGTATAAAACCAATGGCACTATGACCTTAAAAGCATATTTTTAAACCAGCATAGTTATCTTTATAAGAAATCAACCAAATTATGCGTATGAATAGGTGTAGACATACATAAAAAACTCTGAAACACACTTCTTTGTAAGTAAAAATAAACCCTATTTTTTTCAAGCAACTATCCTCAAGTTCTCTCTGTCTTTGAGACTAGTCTTTCCAGTTGCACAAAAAGTCACTTACAGATTCAATATTCACTTGAAAGCTTAGGCTGTTTCAATCTGTTTCTATACCATAATCACTGAAAATGGAGATGCCTTAGGGTATAACCTTCTGATGAGGAAATAAAAGTTCATTTTTAACATACCCCAAAAAATTGTTTTACTTTATAATATTTCACAAAATTCACTCAGTTACTTTCTTTTCATGTTACAGGCTTTTATTTAGTTGTTCTTTTTTTTTGTGGGAGAGAGGGAGAATTGAGATGGTGGGATGTCTGGCCAATAGTTTTGAAAAAGTCACTGTAAAAAAAGGTACCGGGATTTTAGCCCAGTTCCATATGATCTCTGGGTAAGAGTATTGCTGTCAGCAGTATTTCACACATATACAATGTCTTTGTGTTTCCAAAGTCAGCAACAAGTAATGATTCTGCTGCATGAGAAGAGAATACATATCTATTCTACTGATGAAACTTTGGGCCTTCTAAATCACAATGAAAATCCCTACATCTGAGCTAGTGACCCAAGGCTTCCTCTACAGTAGATAACTCACATGTTTACAAAAAAATTTAATTCAACTCAATAATTACAAGTTCAGACCTTTAACTTAACTGCTGCTTTTATCAGACCTCAGTGAAGATGCCCAGCCTGCACTTTCATTGAGAACCAAAAATAATTATGTTCTCTGTAACAGTATAATAGTTACAAAGTAATTACATGAAACTAGATAATGTATTTCATATGCATGTACCATAATTTAAAAGCACTGACAATATTACTAATGACTGAATAAAATAAACCCACACAGTCATGGCAACCTCTTCTAATGCATAACAGTTTAGAGAGATAATACGTAGAATGAAAGAAGAAGGCACAGAACTATTTTCTTCCTTTTTTCTTTTTTTTTTTTTTTAAGGGAATATTTATTCTTAAAGACATACTTCCTTTTCTCACTAAAAATCAGAAAAGTCTAGAAAACAAAAACAAAACTGAGAGCTTTCTTCCTGACTAAAAATGTATATCTGAAGCTAAATATAGGTTATCATTGAAGCAAGAGGGTCAGCAAATGTCCTTTGAGCAGCAAGTGGCTCTTAAGCAGTTCCAATATCTTCTGATGCTGGGAGTGTACCATGTATGTGTCCAGCTGGAAAACTGTTGAGAAACCTCAGCTTCCAGCTGTGAAAGGAAGCAAGTCAGCACTGACTCAGCAGGGAAGTATTGCCCCATAACCCTGATTGCAAATGCACCTTTGTACAGCTCCACACCATGCCTCACTGAAGACATTTTGGGTACCAAAACCTTACCTCATCAGCTGTGTTTTCCCTTGGCATCTCTCTCCAAAGTGACTACTACATAGTTGGTGATTGTTACTCTAATGATCATAAGGAAATCCGAAAAGTACTGGAATTATAAAATAAAACCTTTTTTGGTATGATTTTTTACCGCTTTCTTTAGAATAATTTGTTTTTCCAGTTGCAGCTGCAAGTAGTGAGGGTGTTAACACTACAGCATAGAGCTTTTCCATATTGTTAGTGGAGCTTTCGTTGAAAAGTGGTTAAGGGACTAATTTTTTGTTTTTCTCGTGTAAGTCAGAAAGCAGCTGTTCACGCCTGCAACACAAACAACTTCGAGAAAATATCACAGAGATTTATTTCTGCTGCTTTAATGTAAGTTTAAGTGCATTAATTTCTAAAGCCTTTTATTTCGGTTTGTAACAAATGGTCAGTACTAATGTAATAAAAAAAAATGGTTTCATGGAACAAGATTGCTTGTCTATGACTTCTAAGAGGTATGAATACATGAAATATTTTACAAGGCTTTTAAATGTTTGATGATAGAGATCCAGCATGATCTACTCTCATGCTGGATGGCCAGGAACAAGAGGCCTCTTTTATTGTTCCCTGTAAAACCAATGAAATGGAACAAATTGAAATATTGGGCACAGAGTCACAGACACAGCATAATAGTGCCTTTCTGAATAGTGAGAACACAACAAAGCGCATCTCAAGAGCTTTGTTTGTATGGAGCAGACCTCTCCTCAGAATGGACTGTCTGAAGAGGCTTTGCTTAATGCACTGTTTAATGGCATGGCTCTTCAGGGTCTCCTCACTCCATTATGACGTGAGTTACTGCTCCTTGGCTATGAGAACAGAAGCAAAACAACAGTAAAAAGGCTGTGGTTTACTTAACCCAAATGACTTACACTCATTTTCCAAAATGCACAGGTATCTAACAATAGAAAATATTAGACCAAATCAACATTCACAACATATGAACTTATAATCACAGTGGTAGGGAATGGAAAGACCTACACATTAAAGACTTGTTTATGTGGTGGAAATGATGAGATTTTCACTGGGAATCAAAATCATAGAAGGCTTGTGATCATGATGTTGTGCATGAGGGACAAATTTCAAAGTAATGACAAAGGGGTAACGGGTTGAAACTTAAACAGCAGAGGTTTAGACTGGATATAAGGAAGAAATTCTTTACTGTTAGGGTGGTGAGGTACTGGAATGGGTTGCCCAGGGAGGTTGTGAATGCTCCATCCTTGGCAGTGTTCAAGACCAGGTTGGATTAAGCCTTGGGTGATATGGTTTAGTGTGAGGTGTCCCTGCCCATGGCAGGGGGGTTGGAACTAGATGATCTTGAGGTCCTTTCCAATCCTAGCTATTCTATGATTCTATGAAATCTTCACAGTTCTACAGTTGAATGCATAAATAAAGCACAAATTTGATTCAACAATCCTTCTACATCAATTTGTACTCTTTTTAGTTGTATGAACTGTCTTCTGAATACCTTAGCAGAATTTGAGAATGTAAATACCACTAATTATCATACGTAGGTTTGATTGATTGATTGATTGGTGGCTTGGCTTCGTGACGGAGATTTTGGGAAGGGCTTTAACCACGCTTACTACAAGCACGATGACCAAAGGCATGTGGGATATGCAAATCTGGTTTGAAAAGGGTGCTTAGGCAATCAGGGAGTGTCCGACCAGGACTGTCATCTCCTGAGTAATCTCGAGCTACCCATGCACTGGTCTGCCCGCATGCAAGGTTGGATCTGCAGCTCCCCATGCACCTTGTCACCTACGAATTCGACCCTCTCCTGTCCATACCGACAAGTGAGAGCAAGCCTTTCCAGCCTGTGCAGTGTTTTTTTAGGTGAAGCACAGCTTGCGCAGACCTGGCCCCACCCTTTACACCTGAGGTTTAACTGCCAGGCCTAGCAAGCTAGGATGGTGACAGCAAAGTCAGCAGACAGTAGGTTTTATAAGAGTGTTCTTCTCTTAAATGGAAGACCATACAAGGCTAGATGAGCTCCATCCTGAATATGTAGGTACTGCTTATGTAAGTGCACATTTTAGGCAACATTACAAATTAAATGGTACAGTGAATTAGCGAGCACCACTAATTACATAAAAATGCTTGTCATTGATGAAGTACTGTTTTTGTTTTCAATAAGGAATGACCAGGGCATGAGGTGAAGGAGGCATACAGAAACATTGCTGTAAGAGGGAACTGTGCTTTGCTTCAAATATTCCATCTATTTTCACAAAGAAATCAGACTGTGTTAGGGTGTATGCAAGTGAATACTTTATGAAGTCCAGTAAGTAATGCACTGAATCCGGAAGACTTAATTAGGAATTATTGTGAGAGCAAACCAGGATCCCAATCCAATCCTAACTGGGATGCTGTAGCAACTAGACAATTACTTTTTTTTTTTTTTTTTTTAGAATAGATAAAAAATAAAAGACAAAAGATTAAAGACAAAAGATGAAAAGAACATACTGTACTAGTGCCTTCTGATAAAATGTAATTGACTACTAAGTTTAACTGATCAGAAAGTTGTAATCATGGAACAGTCAGTCAGGGTAATATACTGCTTTTCAAAATACTCAAAATTATTAAATTAGAAATACACTTCCATCTTCCACTGCAAAAGATCAGTAGCATTCTTAACTAAATAATTACCCCCTAAGATCTACATTCAGAGTACGTTCAAGAAAAACCTTAGATGAACATATCTGACGTAAAAGTCTTCCAAATAGTCATACAATGTAAAAATATTTTTTTCCAACTTCTTCTGTGATTATTTATCATCTGGATAATTAAGGTGGTATATTTGGAAATAATGTATGGCAAAATCACTATCCATTTTTTCCTACACAAGTTATGACATTCATACCATACTCGTGTGTCTCCTATGTGACCAGGACTACTGAAGCTGAGAGACAAATTGGATTTCATACCATTCAGTGCCTATGTTTAACAGGCTATGCATCACTTTTTTACACTCCCAGGTATGCATTACTCTTCATCTCCCAAGAGTCGACAGAGAGAAGTAGCTGCAATCTCACATTAGGCAGCAGTAGGTTCAGTAAGTGGCCTGCCTAACTCAGACAATGACACTCCTCTCTCCACTGTTGTTGGAGGGAGCTTGGGACTGCAAGCTCAGGACAAATGGTCCTTTGTCTTTCCAGTTATGTTTTTTTTTCTGAGTTTTCCATCCCATGAATATTGTCACACTTCCCTTGTTTCTTCTAGCTTTATCTCTAGCTTCTTTTGTGTACTTTCTTTCACATGCTCTTCCTTATGATACCTGTAGTTCAGCATAGTCTAGCCTAGTCCTCTACGCCACAGAGTATTTTCAATTATCTCTACATCAGTAGAGCTGATTCAGTTCAGGTTAAAACGTTTCCACTTGTTAGTTTTTCAGACTGTTGACAGTTAAACATGCTGTAAATGAAGTAATAGGGGAAATGTTTCTGTGTACACATTTATTGCTACTTGAGCAGCAATCTGGAAAACACATTAAATACTCCTATAAAAAGATAAAACTTCACAGTATCCCACCTTGAATAGAGTTTCGCCCTATCCTTAGTGCATAATATCATAATAGAGAAAATTGAGAGCTGAGTTTGGGAGACCAGAAGAAGAATGTAAAGTTAAAACACACCATAACATTTTGTCTTTGTCTTCCTGCAACAGATACTTGTATCTGTAGAACCTTCCTTTTGGATGTAACAGTTTATTCATTTTAGGTGCTTGACACACAAGTATTTTACACATGCTTTTATATAAAAAAAAAATGTCATTTCGAAGAAAGTATTAAATTCCCACAAATGTGTTTTGTTTCCATTGTGCTTACCTGTGGACACACACAAATTTTTTGAGGAACATACTATTAATCCTAATACAGTTAGCATCTATTAGTTGCTCAAAAAAATAAAGTTTGTCTATAAAGTGGCATACAGAAGCCATATTTTGAGCTTTAAATTAGTACCAAAAATGCTGAAATTTTCATTTCTGAATACAAAACAAACCTGAGACCTGAAAGAGCAATATGTATAGTAATAGCTGATACCAACTTTATTACACAGCTCAACTCAATCCTTCATTCACGTTTTGGTAACAGACCAAAAATAAGGATTCTGCATAGATCAGAGAAATTATCTGCAATCTCTAAATTTAAAAGTGCCATTGTTTAAGCTCAGCCGTTAACTCAGAACCACGCAGCTGCTCACTCACTCCCTGCCCCTTCTTCCTTCCCCAGCTATGGAGGGATGGGGAGGAGAATCGAAAGAATGTAACTCCCACGGGTTGAGATAAGAACAGCCCAGTAACTAAGGTATAACACAAACCACTGCTGCTACCACCAATAGTAATAATGATAAGGGAAATAACAAGGGAAGAGAATACAACCACTCCCCACCCACCGACCCATCCCACACAGACACACAGACACACACACACACACCCCCGATCGAGAAGCAGTCTATCCCTTCCAGGTATCTGCCCCCAGTTTACATCCTGGGCATGACATGTTGTGGCATGGAATACCTCTTTGGCTAGCTTGGGTCAGGTGTCCTGTGTCTGCTTCCTCCCAGCTTCCCCTCCTCCCTGGCAGAACATGAGACTCAGAAATTCCGTGATCAGACTAAACATTGCTGAGCAGCAACTAAAAACATCGGTGTTATCAATGTTGTTCTCAGGCTGAAAGTCAAAAACACAGCACTGCCCCAGCTACTAAAGAGAAAAATGACTGCTACTGCTGAAACCAAGACAAAAAGAAATTATTTTTTTTCCATATATATTCAGAATTTTATTCTTTATAATTTAAAACTTTTAGTTTTTTGGCGCATGGTTCAAGTTTTAAAACTGTAACATATTGAGGACTTCTTAAAACTGAGCATTCTCGCTGCTATTCCCTACCTCTCAGCCTTGCAGTCTTCTCCTTGTCTTACAATTCCCAAGCTACTTCTGACACTCTTCTGCTTCTTCTTTTTTGGCCAGAGCTGTTAGCTTCAAAAGAAAAACATAATAAACCAATTTTCACTTTTATTTTTTAATCCAGGATTTGTAGGCTGCATGAGCAATTAAGAGCTCTTGGTATTCTTGCTCTTCCAAACTGTGGGTACTCTCCTTTTCAGTCTGTTATAGTCTCAGCCTTTGTTTGACTACTTAATACTGTTAGTAAATGTCAGTGTTCACCAGTATCACAGTTTATTTTGCTGTAGGAAATGCTTTCAGTTGAATAGAAATGATAGGTGAAATGGTGTTAGAGAAGCACTGAGATCCAGTTCTTCAGGATGATATTTTTATGATTATTTGATAGCATCCAAAGTTTACCCTTTCCTGATAGACAGAAAACCTGAAAATTCTAATACACTGCCATGTGTCCTGACACACATGACCAATCTTCCCAGTACTTGCTTTACATTATCTCCCAAAGGCGAAAGAGGACAAAGCATTTGCATTTGACTTGGCTATTGCTTAGTAGTGCTTGTACAACCTCAAGATTGTTTGCTTTGGTTTTGTATCTCGGTTGTTTTTTTCTGTTGTTTCTCCATTCTGCTCCCTACCAGTGAGCAGGCTGAAGGTGCGAAAGAAGCTGAGATGGAACACAACCTTGTCAGTTGACTCAGAGTGACCAAAAAGATATTCCAAGCAACATAACATCATGCTCAGTGATAAAAACTGTGGGGAGGTAGGCGTTACTCCGACATTACTAAATGGGCATTGGTCTACTTTTGGGAGGCAGTGATTGTTTTTTGGGTTTTTTTTTCCTTCTTTCCTCCACTTCTAAAACAGTCTTCCTCTTAACTTGAAAAGTAAAAGCTTTCTCACTTTTAGTCTTCCTGATTGCTACTTTGAACAGCTAGAGCAAAGAGGGTCAAACAACCACCTGTTTAGCTGCTTTATAGAGTCAATCTACTACCATATAAACAATATGCATTTTTAGAAATAATTTCTTTGCTTAGCAAGAATAAGGGAGAAGATAACACTTCAACTGGCAGGAAAGAGGTCTGTAAGAGAGATAGTGTCATTTATAGAATGCTCATATGTCCTATGAAGATCATCTTAAATTTTTGTGGGTTGCATAAGCATGAGTACTGAATATGTAAAAATTCATTGGACAGGCAGAAAGGAGAACAGGAAGAAATAAATTACAGGAACACATTTAAGATAAGAGAAAGAACAGTTTTAGCTCTTCCATTAATATTTTTGTCTCTAGAGTTATAAGATAAAATGAGAAGGTACCATCCTCTGTGATGTAAGGAGTAATGGCTAATGGATACTCTCAGCAATGGAAAAAATCAGTGTCCCTAAATTTTCCTCTTAAAAACTAGTGAAAGACTTAATTTTGGTCATTTTCTTCAACAGTTGGGTGTAAAATAAGGCCAGTTAAAACTACAAATTTAGATTCACAACAATAAACTGTAGTTCCTCTCTGCATACTGAGGTTAGGTCCATTTAAACTACGTGACTTAAAACACATCCTTCTCATTAATCTATACAACAACAGCTAGCTTAGCATTTATCAGTAACAAATATTTTTTTCTATCGAAAATATGCAAAAATGAGAAGTTATCCCTTGTAAAATTTATTCTGAGTGAATATAGACTTGGGTTAGTGATAAACAGGATGCAGAAAGCTGAGGAAAATTCTCTCAAAGAAGTTTAAGAAAAAGCTAATTGCCTATTTAAATTATTAGTCAAACTTTATGAATTATGTTTGGCATTAATTATAAAATATAATGGATAGAAATAATGTTTGAAGATAGATAACTACTTAACAGAAGCTTACAAAAATATAAACAGTTCTAAATGCTGCAGCTATTTCGCAGGAAGCATTTTTTTCCCCATCTTGTACCAAGTGGTGATGAATGTCAAGCTAGTTAATCACAGCCTTTTTTTCTAACCTTTTTCTGTAGGTTTCCTCTCTACACTGCCTCAGTCTCCATTAAAGCTATACAAGCTGCTCGAAAAGTAGAGTTTGCTAAAAGCCCTCATGGGAGGGCCAACATGTAAAATGCCAGTAACAGTTCATTATTTTCAGGAGTGAGTACAAGCAGCATTGTGAGAATACTTTAAATAAGCAATGACAATGCAAACCAATGTACAATAATCCTAATATGTCTGAGAAGATTTCTATTTTTAATGAATATTTTACTATATTTTGGCTGACTTAATAGAAAATTATTTTATATGTGAGCTCTTTTAGGCTGGTTTCTAACACAAAGCAAGAAGGAAAATCAGAGGATCATAGAATAATAAAAGAGTTAGGGTTGGAAAGGACCTTAAGATCACCAGATTCCAACACCCCTGTTGTGGGCAGGGACACATCACACTAAATCCTGTCATGCAAGGCTCTGGCCAACCTGACCTTGAACACTGGATGGAGCATTCACAATTTCCCTGAGCAACCCACTCCCCTCACACTAAAGAACTTCTTCCTTATACCCAATCTAAACTTCCCCTGTTTAAGTTTTAACCCATTTCCCCTTGTCTTGTCACTACAGTCCCTAATGAAGAGTCCCTTCCCAGCATCCCTACAGAGCCCCTTCAGATACTGGAAAGCTGCTATGAGGTCTCCATGCAGCCTTCTCTTCTCCAGGCTGAACAGCCCCAACTTTCTCAGTCTGTCTTCATATGGGAGGTGCTCCAGTCCCCTGATCATCCTCGTGGCCCTCCTCTGGACTTGTTCCAACAGTTCCATGTCCTTTTTATGTTGAGGACACCAGAACTGCACACAAAACTCCAAGTGATGTCTCAGGAGAGCAGAGTAGAGGGGCAGGATCACCTCCTTTGACCTGCTGGTCATGCTCCTTTTGATGCAGCCCAGGATACGGTTGGCTTTCTGGGCTGCAAGCACATGCCGCTGGCTCATATCCATTTTCTCATCAACCAACACTCCCAAGTCCTTTTCTGCAGGGTGCTCTGAATCTCTTTTCTGCCCAACCTGCCTCTCTACTCTGCCCTTATGAGACCTCAGTTGGAGTACTGTGTGCAGTTCTGGTGTCCTCAACATAAAAAGGACATGGAACTGTTGGAACAAGTCCAGAGGAGGGCCACGAGGATGATCAGGGGACTGGAGCACCTCCCATATGAAGACAGACTGAGAAAGTTGGGGCTGTTCAGCGTGGAGAAGAGAAGGCTGCGTGGAGACCTCATAGCAGCCTTCCAGTATCTGAAGGGGTTCTATAGGGATGCTGGGGAGGGACTATTCATTAGGGAGTGTAGTGGCAGGAGAAGGGGTAAGAGGTTAAATCTTAAACAGGGGAAGTTTAGAATGGATATAAGGAAGAAGTTCTTTACTGTTAGAGTGTAGAGGCACTGGAATGGGTTGCCCAGGGAGGTTGTGAATGCTCCATCCCTGTCAGTGTTCAAGGCCAGGTTGGACAAAGCCTTGCGTGGCATGATTTAGTGTGAGGTGTCCCTACCCACAACAGGGGTGTTGGAATTTTATGATCTTAAGGACCTTTCCAATCCTAACTGTTCTATGATTCTATTATCTTTCACGTCCCTAGCCAAGGTTAACACTAACTGGGCCTTAGCTTTCCTAACCTGGTTCGTAGCTTCCCGGTCAACATTCCTGTATTCTTCCCAGGCCATCTGTCCTTGCTTCCATGTTTCCTCAGCAGCTCCTTATCCATCCTGGTCTCCTGGCCTTCCTGCCATACTTCCTTCTGGTCAGGATACAACGCTCCTGAGCTTGTAGTAGTTGATCCTTGAATATCAACCAACAGTCTTGGGCTCCCCTGCCCTCTAGGGCTATTTCTCATGGGAACTTAACATGCAGGTTCCTAAAGAGGCCAAAGTCTCCTCTCTTGAAGTTCAGAGCAGTGAGCTTGCTGCACGCTCTTCTCACTCCCCTGATTACCTCAAACTTGACCATCTTATGATTGTTGCAACCAAGGCTTCCCTGGACAGTCACATTTCTAACAAGCCCTTCCCTGTTGGTGTGCATAAGGTCAATCATGACGCCTGTCCTTGTCGGGTCCTCTATTACTTGCAGGACGAAGTCTTCCACAAAATTGAGAAACCTCCTGGATTGCTTGTGTCAGGCTGTGCTCTCTCCAAGAGATATCAGGGTGGTTGAAGTCCTCCATGAGAACAAGGGCCTGCATGTGTGATGCTGTTCCTATTTGTCCATAGAGTGCTTCATCCACAGTGTCCTCATGATCAGACGGTCTGTAAGAGATCCCTACAGTAATGTCTCCCATCACTGTTCTCCCTATAACTCTGATCCACAAACTCTCTATTGACTGCTCACCTGTCCCCAGACAGAGTTCCATACTCTCCAGCCTATTCCTAACATAAATAGCAACTCCATCTCCCCGTCTGCAGGGCCCATCTTTTCTAAAGAGCCTGAAACCTTCCATTCCAACACTCCAGTCATAGGACCCATCCCACCATGTTTCTGTGATGCCTATTACATTATACTCCCATAGACCAGCACACATCTCTAATTCCTCTTGTTAGCTCCCCATCCTACCAGTGTTTGTATAGACGCATCTGAGCCGAGCTCCAAATGAAGCTGGCTCATTGGCTGGAGCAGCTGGAATAACTCTACATTGCTCTGAGCATTTATTGTAGGTGCTGGCAACTGACAGGGTGTGTTGGGATGGAATGATGCCCCCCTCCCACCACACATCTAGTTTAAAGCATCCTTGACCAGTCTGGCAAGCCTCCTACCAAAGCAGCTCTAGCCCTTGTCAGGCCAGCTCCACCAGCCTCCAGTAGAAGTGGCCTCCCAAATTTAGTCCCATGTTCTAAATGCCCAAACGCCTGACTATGGCACCAGATAAAATAAAGAATTTGATATAAAAAGATAAAATTAAAAAAAAAAATATACAGAACAAATCAAGAAGTACATATCTGGATATCTGCTGGTTTGGGATTTGTTTTGCAAAAAGGCCATGTAAAGTCAAAGTTACTAGCCCACTGGTTGGTATCTACTGGCAAGAATTACCTTATCGATTCAAAATCCCCTTTTGACTAAGTACCTTTACCTGGTTCATAATAAGGACCTATCCTTTCAGAATTATTGCTAGGTATTTTCTGCCTAGAAAAGTTCTATAAATAAATAAATAAATAAATAACATGTCTATGGAAGTACTACTCAGCCATTTTATCTCTGAATTTAATTGAAGTTATTTAATATAATATTAAGGGACAAAAGAAGTTGTAATCCCAAACAACACCACAGAATTTTCCTGAAAAGCAGGTGTAGACACTGCTAAATTTATATCAGAAAAAAAAAAATCCATTTTAATTTCTGCACACTGAGAAAGAGGAATCAGGCATTCAACTGTAAAGCTACACGCAAATGCATTAAGAATAAGACTTACAGATAACACAAAAATGAACAGGAATTTTCAGTTAAGAAAAAGCAAGAAATTAAACTATTAAAGAAAAGAATTGGAAAGGGGAAAAAAAAGAAAGAGAAGGTAGTTTGCTCATATTTAAAAATAACAATTCATTTTTGTCCAGAGAATTGTTGTACCCTCACAGATGACAGATTTTAATCAGATTTCAAGTAAAGTAACCTTTATAGACCACATTATAGATAGGCTTTTCTAAAATGTCTTTGCAAAAAGCAAGCACAAAAGTTTCTGTAAGATACTGCATTTTTCAGCATCTAGGAGTGATGTTGAAATGGTGCTTTAAGTTGCTTCCCAGCTTGGGATAGATAGGTATACAGCCAGCACCAAGTTAATAAAAGTTCCTGGAAGTGAACACAACAGAGAGCAAAGATCTATCTGCCCTCTACTGTTGAGCTGAGACTGTAAAGTTGCATTACTGTTTATGTTGTTCCTCTACGTAGATTTTCCCAGAACTCCATTGTCACAGATGATGAAAACTGATTCTATATCTGTTATGTAGGGTAGATATCTCAGGAGATTTTCTCTCACTCCCTCCACACCTGTAGGCAATTTTCCCTTTTTACTTCTTTTTGTATTCTACCGAAATATTCTTGTGACACTACTTTAAAAGTTATGATGAAGCACAAATTTAATTTAAAGAGCTTATCAGGCAAGAACCACAACCTAGGTGTCATCTTTGTCTCAGCCTGCACTGCAGAGCCTCATAGCCCAAATACATGTAATTTTTGTTTATTCATTCTGCATAATAGCTATAAGATACCATACTTCTCTCTGACTATGCAGTTAAATCTCTCCCTAGATCCTCATCATCTCATATCTTGCTTATTGGAATGTCTTACTTTTCAGACTTGAGAAATGATTTTGCCTCACTTGAATCTATTCAGCATGCTACTGTAAGGAATATTTTCCTAGCTCACTTCTTCTCCCTTTACGTCCTTGCACTGATTTTTCTATCTCATCAAATAGACACTATTTGTCTTTATTAACAGGTACCCTAATGGCCAATCCTCACATTATGTACCTACACTTCTGTTTTCTATGAGCCCCAGCCTGCCTACTTTCATCACTCTTGTTGCAATTTGCACCAAGCAGTTTCAGGCTTACTCTCATACTGCCTTTCATGACTGGGAGGATTTCCTTTAAAAGCTCCCTAGAGCTGTCTTGTAATCCACCATCAATTCTCTTCCTAAAACTGTTATTGTCCATGATGCATAAAAGAAACCAAAACCCTTAAGCAAGTGGTGCACTAAACCACAGCCTATATTGCTAGGCAATGTCTTACAATTTCTTTGCAGTACTCTGTTTGCATCTTACATGCAGTATTTAGACTGCAATCAAAACTGGGAGAGGTAAATACTTAGGCTCTACTACACACCTCATAGCAGAGAAGGGTCACAATTCATTATTTGGATTCCTAGGCATTACCTGAATACAGAGAATAGCAGATGATATTAGTATTTACAATACTTCTCATATACTTGTCATGATAAATATTTACAATATTTCTCATGAAAAATTTATTTTTTTCTTTTTGGAAGGCATAAATAAAATGTATTTTTAAAATTATTTATAATATACATAAAATATGCTGAATATTGAATTAGATTGGAATAGACAGATATGCAGAAAAAATACATTTTAAAATAAAAAAGAGTTTTAATTTCTTGAGTAGGTAAGGTTTCTTTGACTGTGTTATAAACATCATCAACTAAGCTAGTCTCCAAACACAGGCAAGGGAGGTTAGACTCTAAAAATTCCTGTTCATATTGCCTGCCTGTAAAAGAGTCCCTGTGTGATAGGCTTTATTATCAACAGGCATTTAAAGTTAAACAAAAATTTAGCTGTGTTTTGTTCTTGCAATGTGTACCAAATACAATAGCAAGGTCAGCAACAGGTAACAGTCAGTTTTAAAACAAATATAATGTACTCATGTCAGACTTAACGGCAAGGATTAGGACCACCTGAATAAGGATGCCATTACAGCCAAGGTTCTGCTTACATCTGTCCAAATCCTTTCCCTGGTTTTCCTTTCCCTTGGTGTGGGGAAGAAATTGTTGCACTTCAAGAACTTGCCCCTTTACTGGATTAGAATGCACGCAGGAATGAGTTTACATCTGGCAACTGGGAAGACCTTCTAGGTTGCCTAGAAAAATGAAAACCCTTCAATCTTTAATATTATGTTTGGGGCAGGGGAGGTGGACTGGGGGAAGGTGTTGTTTGGTTTGGGGGTTTTTATTTGGTTGGTTTTGTTGTTTGTTTTTTTTTTTTTTTAAATCAGACTACAGTATTCTACAAAATGACCTGGAAAATATTTTTTCAAGTTTTGATAATTTCAAGAGAAATACCATATGAAAACAAATAACTCAAATGACCAACGAAAACTGAAAATTCTGTGCTTTGGCCAAGAAGGGTTGGAAGAGATTATCCCTGGGGTCCCTTCCAACCTGTTATTCTATGATTCTGTTCTGCTTGATTCCTAATTCCAAACTTCACAATGGAAATAACTCTTTTCACAGTGGCAGAAGACGTTCCAGCCCTTGATAAAAGGCTTCATATGTCTGTCATAAATTAGCTGTGAAGATATAAATAAGCTGAGCATATTGTTAACATAGCAAATATTGTAAACTTTGAAAAGAAGAATTGTCCTAGAGAAATTTCTGAAGGGATTGTAGTCTCATGATCTAATATAATTACACATGCTAAGAAAAACAGAAAATAAAAATTACTTCAATATTACAATGGAGAGAAGTAAGGTGAGTTTTATGCTTTTTATTGCATCCATTACAGATGTTATAATATTCTTACGTTTTTTAAAAGCAGACAGTGCATACTTTTTCTAGCACAGAAGTCCAAGATGTAAGACTTCTGGAATAAGAAGAATGGACAAAGTTTTCACTTGAATTACCTGAAAAATATGTCCAGGCCATTATTGTATCTGTCACAGATGAGGAAACTTCAGTTATGCATCATTTATCTATTCAATGGTTTACAGCTCCAGCCATTCCAGGGAGGTCACAAATCCACTAGCTATCATCAAGAACTAGATTTCTGTGCTTCGTACTGTGATTTAGTGTGGATGAATCCATAATGTCTCTGTAGCTAGGCAGCTGGTTACACATCTGAGTAGCTCAAGTGTGTAGATAATGTTGCTTTACTTCATTTGAAACTTATGTTCCCTAAAATAATTTGAGACCGACCTTTTTCATGTGAAAGCATAGTTATTCCATGAGTTTAAGAATCAAAATTGCCTATACTAACAAGATATGAAGGATGTGATGCTTTTGAACTTGTATCAATTCACTGTGGAAGGCATTAAGGAGATTGCTGAAATTTCTGCTCTGTAGCTAAGCCAGACAGAGTTAGATAATTAGAAAATATTTTCTGTAAATGACCCTAAATATTTCAGTGTAGCATACATGGATGAAGTTTAGGACTTTTGAGGTGACCCAAGTAATTCTAGTCTTACTAATTGACTAGCATTCGAAACAAATTTTTTTCTTTCCCAATATATCTGTTGTGGAAAGCAATTTCTTATAGGGCTTATAAATGGAATTTTCTCAATGAGAAGGTCAGAATACTAAAGCATTGTTTGAAAGCTGCCTGTTTTGAACTCACCTGAGACTACCCACATGGCAATTTTGCCAAGAAATTACGAACACAATGCCGTCTTCTATCCAACATGAAGAAAACCCTCTGTGTAAGTAGCGATACACAAATGTCCATATTTCCTGCTGCAAAAAGACAAGGGACCTGACACATGATGATTGTTATTCTTTTAATCAAATAATTCAGCAGCAGGCTCTCAGGTGTCTGTTACCTTCAGGAAACAACAAAGCAAAAACAAAATCAAAACCAAACAAACAGAAAATCCTACTGCATTAATAGCTGGTTTCAGTGGCAAGGTTCCAGTACTTCCTATAAAGACCACATCATTATATTGTTGCTTATTTAGTCAAAACTTCCTGGAAGTAGTTTGTGACCAAAAGCAGTACTGACAAAACCCTTCAATGATTTTTTCTTTTTTATCCCAACTACTAATTTTCAGTGCTAAGGTAGCATACTCAAACTGACTTATTGGCTGCATATCTGATAACCAGTGGGGGAATGGCAGAATGATCCAAATTTTATGCTCTATTAAGCAGAAAAGTATGATTTAGCTTACTGTATGAAACTGCCAATTAAAATAAAAATAAAACTCTGAAGAGTCTTAAATAATCTATTTAAAAAAAACAAAGAAAGAAATTATATCACCTCAGGACAATCTTAACATCATGCCTGTTAGTGAGAATAATACAGAACTGAAGAACTTAAAATGTGATGCTTGTAAAATTGTATTGAAATTGCGAAAAAAAGTAAATACAAATTATCTAAGGCTATATTCAAAAGAAGACTGAGAGATAAGGCACAGGTTGCTCTCACTTTGAACATTTCCAGGTGCTTGAAATTTCTCTCCATGCCTGCAGTTTCATTGTTGAATTAGCTTGAGCATAGAAGATCCGCACTTGGCTCTGATATAATGAAGGCTGACATAGGGCAAACATTTGGGATAATGTGATTTCCCAAAAGAACCTAATGGGATGGGTGCATAGCAAACTGCAGGTACTGGGATGCTCCAAGCCTGTAGTTTGAACAGGCTTTATCTTTTAGAAATAGACAAAGTATTAGATTCACAGTTTAGCTGTGATTAATTGAATTGAATTATTAAAATGATTGGGAGGAAAATCTCAGGTTTTTATTTTACCTAACCCTTAACCAAAGGTGATTCAAAATCACAGTCCACTGTGGCATACCAGAGTCACAGGACTTGAGACTACATAAAAGTGCACATTGCTTTTCTAAGACTGGGCAACATGAGAAATAAAGTCAAAGTTAGTATAGAGAATTAGCATGAAAGAAGCACTATTCTGTATGCAAGTGTCTAGGGAAGTCTCTTGAGGCACATTTTTTAATTCAGTCAACTCTACATTAAGGATCTTCTTTTTTCTTAAGCCTGTAATTATATAATGTAAAATTCAGAATATTGGAGGAAGACATGGCTAAATTTGACTGTTTTGGACCATTTGATGGACCTACCTCTGCCCTTTTATCCCCTTTTATGCCCTCACTCAAAGGTAGATTCGTCTGTTAATATCAGATAGGTATTTGTTGATATCAGTATACGTATTAATAAGAAATGTATAATTTTCCAATCTTAGACATATATAGAGGTAACTAGAAGAAAACATTATCACGTTTTTACTCAGAGATAAAAGCGAATGAAATGACAAATAAGACACCTTATCATATTCTGCTACATTTACTATCAGTATATTTGTTGTGTATAAGTTACTAAAATTATTACAATGTTAATATACTTTAGAAACCAGAAAAAGTGACATATTTACTATCATACATAGAGTGCTATTATGGTTTAAGCCCAGGTGACAGCCCAGCCCTTCACAGCCACTCGCTGACTCCAGCATGGTGAGATGGGAAGAGAATTGGAAGGGTAAAAGTGAGAAAACTCATGGGTTGAGATAAAGACAGTTTAACAGGTAAAGCAAAAGCCACATGCACAAGCAAGGCTAATGAACGAATTCATTCACCACTTCCCATGGTCAAGCAGGTGTTCAGTCGTCTCAAGGACAGCAGGGCTCCATCACATGTAATGGTTTACTTGGGAAGATAAATGCCATAATTTCAAACACACTGCCCCTCCCCCCCCTCCCCCAACTCCTTCTTCCCTGCAGCTTTTATTGCTGAGCATGACATCATATGGTATGAAATATCTCTTTGGTCAGTTGGAGGCAACTGTGACTGTCCCCTGCCAGCTCCTTGTGCATCCCCAGCCTGCTTGCTAATGGAGTGGGCTGAGAGGCAGAAAAAGCCTTGGCATTGTGTAAGTACTGCTCAGCAACAGCTAAAACATCCCTGTGCTATCAGCAGCTTTTGTCACAAACCCAAAATATGGCCCCATAGAAACTCCTAGGAAAAAAATATATCCCAGCTGAAATCACTACAAGTGCTTTAGATTATTAATATATATTGAAACACTTATTATTGCAAAACTGAAAAGAAAAATCCTGATTATTTAGGGGAAATCTAGGGACAAATGTCCTTGAACTCGAGACTGTACTTCTGTCTTTCATCTTGGTTGCACACTGAACTGTGAGAGAATATGTCCCATACAGATCATTACCAGGTTACCTGGATATTTTCTAAGTCAAAGCAGACCTCAGAATTCCACAAAGAAGCCAAACGGCCATCAATATGCATCCCTACATGCAAACATCATTCTGCTCACTATAAATTCTTCCTTTCTATCAAATGGGCAACTGTATTCTGTCACTTATATCCTCAGCATCCATTCAAGGTGTCTTATTTTTTGTTCAACTCCACCATGAATGTTATAAAATCATAAGTCACCAGAGGAGGACTCTGCTCAGAAAGGAAATCACACAAGCTCTTAACCAGATGCAGGTGGAGCAAGAAGGCTTAGTACTATTGTACTGTTTGATCATCTAGAAGCAACTGCAAATCTAATCAGATCCCTATGTTGAAAATTTTATGAACAAAAACCAGGCACATACACTCAAAGCAAAGGAGATGCTATAACCTCATCCAAAGCCTCCTGTTGCTCTCCACATCCCACAATAATCATTTAAGTCTGAGCTGTCTGAGACTTAGCCGTTTTGCTCTCATCTGTGTCTGAGACTTGCCCAGATGTAGGAAAATATTTGACAGATTTTTATTTGGGGTGAAATAGAGGTATGAAGGTCCATGTCATGATCATGCTGAAACCATCATTTCTATAGTTTCATTTTCTACATTAAAGCAATAGAGTTTTTTGTCAAATCTGATTACATTCTACAGAATCTCTGTAGCAGTTCTTATACCTAACTTTGGTCATTATTGTTATTAAAAGGAGAGAAAGAGGTTGCCAGTGTTACCATTATAAAACTATTACTATACTTTCTCCAGAGAGGCATTTAAAGTATGAATTCATAGATAATGCTGAAGATTAAAAGTTTAAACATATTTTATTATTAAAGTATTGCTATTGCTAGATTTTATTCCATAGAACTACAACTTTAGTGGCAGCTTACAGTTCATTGTTTTGCATACGTGACAGTATTGTACAAGTCAATGACAACAGTCCTAGAAGGCTCCTCATGGAAAGGCAATGAGACGAAATGTATGAAAATGAGGGAAACGGTTTGTTGGTGGACTTGGCAGTGTTAGGTTTACAGTTAGACTCAGTGATCTTAAGAGTCTTTTCCAACCTGTGATTCTATGTTTCTATGAAAAGATCATACATCTCTGAGATCAGTGTCACAAAATTAGAGGGAACAGTACAATAAAGCAGGTGTTTTGGTACACAGTGACAACTAGTTATTTTTAATAAAGCTTTGCACCTCATTGATCAGATCTGAGAGGAAGAGTACTATAGTAGAAATATAATGCTGAAGAACTTTAACTCTGTGCATTTCCACTCCCAACTAGATAACCAATTTGGACAAATTATTAGATTATCAAAATACATATGAAGTTGTACAGAAGATAAAGAAGAGTAAAGGATAAAGTGCATTCACCAGAGATCACTTTTTCTTTCTAAACAGCAAAACAAAGTTTCTTAGGAAAAGTTTGTGAATAACCTAAGTGACAGATCAAATTGAAGAGGAAGGTACTTTTTTGAGACATTTTTTTAATTTCTTTTTAAGTGAAGACAAGGATTTACTGATCAAAACCAGCTCAGTTATATCAGCCAAGAAATAGAATCTTAGTTCCACCCATGCTCCTGCCCATCTTTACCCTTTAACCAACATATAAATAAAGAGCAAATATCCACTATTGCATGTTTGAATATAAGGATAGTCAATAGAGAGGCAAAAGAAATTTTTGCTTCTTAATCTGAATACATAGTACAAGTTCCTTTCTAGTACATAAGCACTATTATCATATGATCAGAAAATTCAGAGTGTTTTGGAAGCAAGTAATGATAGCAGTAACTAGTATCATTAGTACAGAGTTTTATATTTACCAGTCTCTGTGAAAACAGTAATTACTTCACTGAAACAAAAGTTCTGTCATTTATGTTTCTCCAGGACACACACACTGTTATGTGTGAACAGACTGAGAACATATTGTAGGTATTTTATCATCAGTTAAGATTCCCTTTCAAACAAAGGGCAATCACTCTTAGAAAACCAGATAAATAACTGTGAGTTTAAACTTTGCTATTAGCTGATCAAAACTCTGTAAGAGAAAGCAAAAAGAAGGCAAAGTGGAAAATCTAAATGACTTTTCACAATCCCCATCACTGAACATGATAGAATATATATACAATTTTTATTATTTTAGGGGTGTTGTTTTCTTATAGCAGAATTTCACAGCAATCAGAATACCCTATTCAGATGTATTTCAAATTATTACAGCTACTTTCAGCATTGAAAAATAAGAATGAAGATTATAATAATAATATGGTCTTCTGTCTGAGTCTGCTGTAATGATGAAAGAGTTCATTTTTCTGTAACCAGTTCATCTGAAAGTTTCATATACATGGTTTTTATTATAAGAATCTAGTGTGGAAGCATGACAGTTCATATCTGTTTTAGCAAAATAGTAGAAAAAATATACAGAAGAGCAAATTTCATATATTTCATTATGTGTTTCAGTTCCCTAGTTCTGACATCCTATCTTAAATATAATAGTTAAAACAAATTGGGATATCCACAGCAGGTGGTTGGAACAAGAAGATCTCTAAAGGTCCATTCCAAACTAAATTTTCTATGAAAAATAAAAAAAAAATAAAAAATTGTATCCAGCAAAAGAGAGTAAAAAGAATGGGAAGTCAAGCAAAATATAAGTAAACAGGCACACAAGGAAATAATGTAATAGAACATCATGATATAAAATGCTGCATATCCAAAATACCCTAAGCCTCAATAACAAACGGCAAAAGCAGTAGGTGGTACTCAATGAACATGCTTGCTGAGATGAATGAGTTTTATCAAATTAATAAGAAGACATGCCAAGATCTTCTTTAGATTTTCTGTTTATGTTTCAAATTTCACAAATGCAGTGTGAAACCTTATTTATGTGCTGAGTCCTGGAGGCCATCTTCTTTCACCACTGCTGTTTATAAGGATTGCTATGGGACAGTCTATCTGATTACAGAAGGAAAATTTTTGTTGGCATTCCTACAGCCAGTCTCATCCGGAGTAAAATTCCTACTTAATTCATTAGCAATAAATATAAATATAAATAAAAAATTTAGGCTTATATAATATCGTGACACCAGTAAACTCCCCATAGCCAATAATGAACAGGCTTCTCCCCATCTTGTTTATCAGTGGTCACAAAAGCCCCGTTTTGCTATATAAAATAGACCAAGATGCCTTTTCTCTGGTCCTGAAGTCAGGCTCTTTTCTCAGAGTGGGCTGGTCTTGCCCACACAGACTGGTGGACAGTGCCTGTCCATGCTCTCTCCCATATGGCACAGGCTAAAACAGACAGAAAGTAAAGAAGAATAAAGTAGAAGAGAAGCTTATGGTCCAGTACTCATAGGCCATGCTCTTACACTGATTTGTGAGCAACATTGGTACAACCTACAAGATTAATACTAAAGTGAGATGCCACTTAATATAAGTAAAAATTGAAGATTACAGGGGGATGTGTGCCTATGTTATTTTTACATGACTTTCATAAGTGTTTCTTCTTCCAAATACATAATGATTCTTCCTTGCATTCAGGATTATTTTTCAAAGGTAACAGCACCTTTCAGTATGGAAATATTTCACTTTTGTTCATCGATGTTAAACAAATCTTCCTAAGAAAAACTCACTTGCAATTTATCTCTCTTGAAATTAATGGAGCTTCCTAAGGAATGAATTTGACTCAATATTTTCAGCTATGTCTTGAAACTGACCTGAGGAAACAACCCTTTAGTAAGTAAGCGGCAAAACTAGAATAAGAATTACTAAAACCTACAGGAGCAGAATCATACTGCTGGGAAAAATAAAAAAAGAAATTCATCTTCACAAATCTAACTGCTCTGTAGCATTGATTACCGTCTAGCCTTCATACTGCTTTTCAGCATATGCAACTATGAGTCTTCAGACTAACATTGCTTAGAAAGGCAGCATGCTCAGTGCAATAGCACAGGCATGCCATCAGAAAAATTATTTTAAATGGAGATCACATCCCATTGGACATTGATCCTGATTTATTGTAATAACATTCTGCAGCCAAGTACAAAATATGGTCTCTGACTATCCATTAGTGGTTGAAATTCCATTATCTTTTTTGTTTCATTGCCTATTATATTTGTCTGATTCCCTGAACAAGGGATTATGTGGCCAAGAAGTACTGTATTTTTTATAATTATATGAGCTGATCTGAAAAAAAAAAGTGCCACATTTCAAACCTTTGCCCTTCTCAGTTATTTAAGGCAAAAGTCAGCAGTAATGTGCAAGTTATGGTGAAAAACTTGTGCCAATGCTATCTTACCAAACCTCTTCCCATTTATCTTCTTTATCCTCTATCATACATGAGAAAATTTTAGCAGAAGCTGCCACATCAAACTTCTGAAGAGAGATGCTGAATCATCTCAGACTAACCATCCAGAAAATAAAGGTTCTGAAAATCAATGGAAGAGCAGTTCAAAAAGGTGTTTTGTAAGGAAAACAAACAAACAGAAACCAATCCAACCAAGCAGAGAAATGCAAAAAAAAAAAAATCCCCAACCTGATATAAATAAAAAACAATACTTCAATTTCTCAAAGGATGACATTACCTATAAAATTTGTACTACTCAACATAGAAGTAATTTCAGTGACCACCTTTACATCCTTCCTCTATTTTCTTATTTGTCTTGTTCATAGTTTACAAAGATTCTTTTAGGACATGGACTAGTTTCTTATCAGGGCAAAATGGAAATGCGATTCACTTGGTGTTACCATTCTAGACACTACTGCATTATAACCTGGATTTTCAGTTGTTGGCAGCTATTGCTATTACCCTTAGCATTCACTCCTTAAAAAAAAAATCCAGAAAATAAATCAAAATAACCTAGTTATGAAATGCATGATAAAAGGAAATAAAAAGTAATGAAAATATTGGATGTTAAGACTGACATAGGCTCTTCCTTCTTTTTTCTCTTCCCCCCCCCCCCACTTTTGAAATTCTGTTGCTGTTTCTCAATGACCTGACAATAAAAAGAGACACTTTTTATTCAGCATGTCATTTTCTACATTAATGCTGGAAGAGGAATTCTAAGCATAACTAGAGGAGACTGTCTGTCTCTTGAAAGTTTGCTTCAAACATACAGCTCCTCCCAGTTTTCAACTCAGACTTAAGTTCTTTTGTGTCTTTCATTCCTCACGATTAAAAATCCTGAACAGAACCTTTGAGGGTGATTATGAATAAGAGTTATGGAAATTACCGTTGTAAAATACATGATTAACAGAAGGCATGAAATCAACTGTGTGACAATGTCTGTGGAAATGTAACTCTTAATACCTGGTATTTCTAATGCTAGTACATGGACCTGTTATTTATAGTCTTCTAAAATCTAAAAAAAAAAAAAAAACCCAACTCTATCTAAATGTTTTACAACATTTATCTCAAATCCAAATGTGTTTTCAAGGGATTTTTTTTTTCCTATTTCTGTGAAAGCAGTGAGGATTCCTACAAAACAAAATAAACTGATAAAATATATCTCATCTTCCAGGAAAAAGGAAATTAAGTAATAAATACCACATGAACATTGGGCCTTTCTCTAAATGCCACTCTTTTGCTGAAATAAAAATGCATTTTTATTTACTAACTAGTAATTCAATACCTGGTAAAATGTTAATGCTAGTTATTTATTGCAGCGGACAGTTTTGTCATCTCCATGGCAATCAAACTGCATGAGGAAAAGTATAGAAAGTAAAAAAATTACATGTTAGATAAACTTAGCTTATAAAGAGAAGACAGAGCCCAGATGTAGTTATTCAAGCTTTTAGGTTCCAACAAGCATTAGTTTTATTTCCCTCGAATTATTTAATATGAGTAAAGAAATACAAACTGATATTACAACAGATGTTTATCCAGTTAGCTCTGACTACATATACACTTATTAATGAATGAAATGTTTGAGCTCAATCACCAGTGGTCTCTGAGCACCCTAAATATTGAAAGGCACAGTACTTCATGGAAATATGATTTTTACAGTACAATGTGCTTCTGAACTCAAATTGTTTAATCCTTCCCTTTGAGAGCATTGCCAACAACAACAAAGTTTTGTGGTGTAATTGACTGATGGAAAAGGTCCAATATGTTAAGGAACCAAGAAAAGAAAGGAGGGGTACAGAGAGCGGATATCTGTTGTTTCTCAATGTCATTTGGTGACCTGATGAGCTCTGAGAATTTGTCAAATTTAAACTGGCCATGCCCAGACGGAATTGTTCCTTTTCTGTTTCACGGAGCAGCTTTGATGGCAAATGGGATATTATTTCTATCTTTCTGTCAGACAGCTATAATGTACTGTGTTTATAAATCTACCACCAGACTGATTTTTGTTAAATGGTCTTTTAAAAATCTCCTTACCTCCTTGAATAAGTAGTACCAACTGAAATGTCATGAGGTGCCAATATACATTAAGTTGAAAGTTCCCTTGATGTTTTACTTTTTCCAGAACCACTAGTCATTCTACAGTATTTATGAGAAGCATATTTTCTTTTAGATTATAAATGCCAAGACTAACAAGTATAATTTTATGGATGCAAGAAAATAGTATGTTTTTAATTTAAGAGTGATATTCTTTTACAGAAAATACACCTGTGGTAAATTTTTCTGGGAAAAGATATTGTTGTATTTTTCTCATTAGTGAAATGTTACCTCTCTAAACGATATTCCCCTCCTCCTTTCACAACCTTACCATGCAATCTACTGCAATAAAATATTGTAGGAGGTCCAGAAATATCACTTTAAAAAGAAAGCACTTCCTGAAAAACTACAATATTAGTGCATTAGCATTTTGAAAAATTCATTCTTTGAAATTTCAAAGAACAACTGTTGAAGAGGGTGATATTTCTGGGATGCTAAGGCTCAGAAGCAAGTGCATTGTGCATTAAAAGATAAAAGTAGTTTCAATGCTTCCCAAACATTACATTTGAAATGTTAACAGCACATATTAGAGTCAAACCATGTTTCAGATTCCAGAGACTAAATAGGATGAGCTATGATAAGTCTACATAGAAAGTATAATATTAAAATGCACTAGACTGTATCAACTATTTCTCCCCCAGCAGGATCTGCAACATTCTGTACAACATTACATTTACAAAATGGTAAACCAGCAATAATTTGTGAGCTTTGTATATGTGTAGAAATCCAAAATTAAATGCACAAAAATCTCAATAAGAGCAGACATGCTAAGTAAGAGCAACAGTCCACCTAGCCGCTCATCATAACTCTGATGTCAGTGGTCAGTAACAGATACTTAAGGAAAGAATTACAAAACAAAAAAAAAAAAAAGCCACCAACCAACCAACCAGAAAATTGAAAGAGAGAAAAAGCAATAGGATGCTTCCCCCCTTGGCAGGACCTTTCAGCCTCTGACATGAAGCAGATTAAAATAATTTACTGGATATCTTGTATGGATCACACTATTTTAATGAACAGATGAGTGGACCTATCTACTCATTTTGCTCTGCCTCTACCTACCTATACATAATGTCTCCTGCATCATTTGTAACAATGAGTTCTAGAACTCAATTTTGCATCTGATGAAACAAGATGGGTATAAAATTTTTTAAAGCAGCCATTAATGCATTACTTCCTTTCTTCAGTTCTTGCTTGAACAAACTCCTAGTTTGTTCAGTCTTTCTTAAAATAGCTGATCACACTTGCCATTCTTCTGCATACACCTCAACATTCTTTTTTCTGACCACTGCTGACATTATCAGAGATCTGCAGTGACTTGCAGAACTCATTTTTGATCTGTAATTAAAGCTAACTCAGAGCCTCCTATTGTGCATATATCATTAGCATTAGTTTTCCTTATTATTTCATGTTGCGTCTCCGATTTTATCACCTCTTCATTTGATCACCTCTTTGTTCAGTAGTGTCTTATACAGCTATTTGCAGTCAGATTTAGGCTCAATTGTTCTCAATAATTAACAGCCTCTGTTACCTTTTCCCAAAAATTAAGAGAAAAGCTTTATAGCAAAGCAAGAGCTTAGATGAGACTAAAAAATGATATTTTCTGGTTTAAAATCCTTTTTTTTAAAAAAAAAAATCAAAACTCCTATGTAAACATAACTTTTTAAGAAATTGTCTGAGCAATCTCATTATAAATAAGTTTCCAGGATTGGGTGGGAAATAAAGTAAGAAAAAAAAAAAGGAGAGAAAAAAATAAAGATTAAACTCTCATCATTTTCTCCAAGTAGCTTACTCTTATCTAGACCTCTTTCTTATGCTTTCCTTCATTTCTGCTCCCCCTAAGTAAAAAAACCAATGAACATCTTTTTCCTTAGTCAGCCCTGGTTTTGGATAGAGTTGCTAGTTCATCCATAAAGCCATATCTTTCATGTAATAGAAATAAGATATTATTTTATTTAATAGCACTTTATGGAACCATTGTGACTTTTCTGTGCTTTGGTATGAATCTTATATGATTCCCTTGACAAGCAGGATTCAGCTCAGCTTCACTTTAACTGTCTGCATGTTGGTGTTCACTGGTCTAGTCTATTCTTGACACATACCTGGTAAGAAAGCTTATTACAGCTTGAACTGAAAACTTCACACCATCTGTATTCATTACACTTAATATTAAACCACACAGTGCCTGTTGAATTTTAAGTTCTTAAGTGAATGGCCAAGGAAAATAAGGACTTCAGTTATCACCCTTTAATGTGAAACGCATGCTGTGGTACAATATAAAAACCTAGGTATCTATGTACTGTTCTAATCAGACACTTGCAGAAATCATTACTGAAAAACGAAACCATTTTGGAGGTAGTGTTTCATATCAGCGTTACCCAGATGTGATCTTTGAGTGACCAATAAGACAAGCAAAAAAGCCACTACAAATAGAAAACCTTACAAATCTGCAATAGGTAGCAGACCTACTGCTTTACAGAATGTGAAAAAGTGAGGCAAGGAGGACTTGGGCATCCCTTTCTTCTTGGCTATTGTCATAGACCCACTGTGTTCTAGAGAGTGCTAAAACTTTGCAGTACAGCAGGACTTCCCAAGCCAAGAAAAAGTGCAAGAAGTGAATTGTACCTGGTGCAGGCCTGGGAGGAAGGCAGTTATATTATCCCTAAAATCACAGAGCTCTCGGAGTTTGATGCATTCACAACCACAAAGAAAAGAAACTTTGTTGTTATATTTCTTATTGTATTTCCCTTACATACTACTGATATGATGATCTTCCCTGAGAAGATAGAAATGGAATCATGCTGTTAATAGTGTCAGTGCTTCTGCATGGAAACAAGAGATGGCAGCTGGGTTTCCCACAGTCATCTCTGAGTCTTGTAAAATAATTAGATTATAAAACATCCCTACCTATATGTGCATGTTATGGCTATGGAAACTTGTAGCTTAGCCTTGAGAAAACATGTTGTGGTTTTGATTCTTTTATGCTTATATCACAAGAACAATCAGTAGCCCTATTCAGTCCTCAGGGTTGCATCCAGACTTGTAGCAAAAAAAAAAAAAAGCTGTCTCCATTTTGCAGAACTCAAGCAATGATAATGAGTAGAGGCAACAGGAATAAAATAAATCCATAGGTGGAGAAGAGAGGTTTAAGGTGACAGCAACAGGAGTATAGCTTTGCGTAGACAAAGGGAATACGCTGTAGCTTTGACCTATTGTTGTTGATTTATTGCAGTTTATGCAGAACCTCATAAGGATGATAGTTTCATGTCTCCATTTCATGTCTTTGCTAAATCATTGTATGCCATAGACATTTCAAGTAAAAATTACAGACATTAGTACATTTGAATAACCATCCTTTATAGTACTACTGAAGCTGAGTTAGATACAGTTTTCCTCTTTTTATTTTTTTTTAATTTTTTTTAAATTTTTTAGAATTCATTAATACTAAGATTCAGCAAAATGCATTTTTTTTACAAGTGAAATACTTTCCCAAGCAATTGATATATATATATGTATATATAAAAAGAAATCCTTCTAAATCAGAACAGTTTTGAATTATCTTCTGGATGCGATGGCATGGAAATATAAGGACCAACAGGGGAATTTTAATAAAGCTCTCAGGGAATATACCAAGAACAAGATATCTGCAGGAAAGTTATTATCATTTTAATTACCATTTTAGCTGTAGTAACCTTCCTCAAACATTATTTTTAATCCCAGATCCTCCTCACCCTTGGCTGGCTTTTCTCAACATCCATGAATCATGAAATATTCAAGGCAACCTGCTATTTAGAAATGAGAAATCAATGGTTTCATAAAGCTACTCATCATGGTTAACCTAAAAGGAACAGAGTAGTGTGAGACAACAGAGTAGGTGTCTTCATTAAGCTCTTTATTTGATGGAGACTCCGGACATCGATTTGTAACCTTTAGGTGTTCCAAACTACTCTAGGAAATTCCCACTGACTATATAAACAGAGGTTTCCTAATTCAGCCACTCCTATTAGGTGTCTAAATGCTTTCTCTCACCCAACAGTTTTTGTTTTTTCCTTTTTATTTTCTTTTTTTTTTTAAAAAAAGTGGTTTGAATATGAAAAAAAGAATAATCAGTGTAATAACATCTTCCCAGAGCATAACAGTATCCACATTAATGGATATGAACCACAGGAATCTCAGTTCTCAGAAGCCCATGTATTCAACAAGGAGCTTTGCAGAGGCTCCTCATTGCACCCTCTCTATGTGGAGTAATTTGTTTTGTTTGTTCACATGTTAGTCACACACAGTTAATAGAGACACAAAATAAATACAAATACAAACAGGATTGTATCCTCATTTTTTTATGATAACCTCATAAATGCAAGTCTTTTTCAAACACACAGAATAATGGACTTCTTTCACTTGTCAAAGGCTACAGTGGATAACAGCCTCCATGAAAATCATTAGATTTCTACACATATGTCTGCTTCGTTATACACCTCACGTCCCTAGTCCCAGGCCTGGGTTGTGATCATATGAAAATCCATAGAAATTTGTTAATTTCCTTGAGTTTTTGGGGATAATCAAACTAGTTTACTATGGTAAGTGAAAACAGTTGGGAGAGTTGTTGGTCTGAGCAAAAGGGTGACTGATAATAGTTACAATTTCTTATGCAGGTAGCCTACTTTAGATTTACAATCCAGATCGGGAAATCTACTCTAACTTCTCTTCTTACTACTTTACTGGAACTATAACAAAGCTGAGAATTAAGTAACATACACTTTCCATGTACTTTCCCATTTCTTCCATATAATTCTTCCGTTCCTGTAAAATCATAACCTTTTGCAATTATGGATATCTAACTTGGATTAAGGTTTCATTGGGAGGGCAAGTAGGTTCTGTAGGAAGTTTCGCTAAACTATAATTTCTAAAATAGGAAAAAAGCTTAAGTATGGGTAAAATTGATGAAGTTGTTACATATTTTGTTCTAAGATATTCCTTCAACAGTGAGCTTTAGATTTTTAAAGCTGCTAATTATTAAACGGAAAACCGTTCAATAAAGTAGTGGTCTCTGAAGTGGGGTGTGTGCACTCAATGGAGTGTTCAGTGTGATTTATTGGGGTGCAGGAAGAATTTTTTTTAATATTATTAAATAAAATATATTTTAAAAATAATTTAGAAGTAGGGGTTTTTTTTCTTTATCTCATGCTTTTTTAATTTCTACTTTTATGTATGTTTTATGGTGTACATAGCATACTAATACAGTAGAACATGTATATAAATTATAAATGAAAACATAGAATTACATATATTGGGGCTGTATACTCAAAACTATTTGCTGGCAGGTTTGAACAATCAAAAATGTTTAGAGACCACTGCAGTAAAGAATCCATGGTATTTACAAAACCATTATAAGTTTTAGCTTTTAAAAGTAGAGAAGTTTCATGTACAGAAATCTCATCTAAATTTTATGAGCAAAATTAACAATTGCAATAAAATATAAACCAGTAATTAAAATAAAAAGTTGCAAATCTGTAAATTGTTCTATAAATAAACACTCTCCATTATAAAAAAAAATTGTTAAATTCATCTTCTTGTTTGATATGAGTGGCATTTATATTTGTCCAGATTCATTAAAAATTTCCTTATTCAGAAAAAGGTTAGAGATAAAGAGGGCTAGAGATGAATACACTTTAATGCAGCATGGAAAAGAAAAGCCTGTTTTGTAATGAAAACTCATCTCTTGCTAAATCTAGCTAAAATACAAAACAAATTACTTCCTGCTCAACTATAAAATATAGCAGCTACATACATGGAGCAGGTATTTTTTAATATTTTTTGCCAGCCCTTGACAGAAAAATTGTGCTTGGGAATTTGAAACTCTTATACACCATTCATATATACATAATAAATAATGACAGAGAACTGGGTAAGCCTAGTGGCTTACATGTCTGAATAATATTTACTTAAGCAGAACATTTATGCATCACTTTTTTATTCTCTTCCATTTTTTTTTTACCTTGAGCTGAATGGTTCATATAATACAATTGCTACAGTCATTCTCTCAGCAGTGAAATCGCCATTTAAGTGCCATCTGTGATGCAGCCAAAAACTGGCTGATTCTGTGCCTTTGTTGTCCCGTATGATGTTATGCCTTAGTTAATAACTGAGAATTCAAGCACAGAGAAAGATGAATCTCTCTGATGTCATTCCCTTCATTGTATTTGAGGAGCTGTGCCCCACCACCTACTAAGCTTTCTCTGACTGACCCATGTTTACCTTCTGTTGGTGCCACTTCCCACTGTGTTATTGATGTGCTTTTCTGCCCAGGAAGCCGTCTTTCTCAATGCACTTTGTTAAGCTCAGGCCATGGGCACACACTGCTCTTTGTTGCACTGTATATGAGGAATGTTTTTGGAGGGGAGCACTGATGATATCAACGATTAGGAGTTAAAGTGTCTTCAAAGCCACAGAAACAACATGCTGCATTGCCAACCCACTGTATTGCAGGGATTAGATTTAAAAGCTATTCTATTACAAGATACAAAAGGTAGTTTTTTTCATACCTTGGTGTATTTTATTTACATAACAGAAAAATACTTTTTTCTGAATACACAATTTGTGCATGTTTCGGTCACTTTTTGATTTTCTTCTCTTATCCTTTATAATTTTCTTCATTTACCTTTGTTCAAAACTGTGCAGAAGGGGACTCAATATTTAAGGTCACTATTGACATAGCAAAGTACCTACTTATTGACCACCAAATAAACCAGGTGCAGAGGAGAGGAATTTACCTTTCTGTTTAATTTTCTTTTTTTTCTTTTTTTTCGCTTTATTTGAAGGAGTTTCCTTAAACTGCAGTATATGCCCTCAATAATGAGCTAATGCAAGAAGGGAAAAAAGAAGGAACGCGCACACACACACACACACACACACACACACAGAGAAATCCTGGTGGGCAGGAGGGCAAATAACAATGTCATTGTTTGATCAATATGTGCCAGAGCTGATCATGAATATTTTGAGCTTAATTTTTCAAAAGGACAGAAAACTAACCTCTAAAAATAATGGGAAATCCTCCTATCTTTATTAATTTTTTAGGGTACTGGTGGTGTTTTCATTAAACCTGTAATGCCTGTTTACATTTCCTGAATAAGTGTAATACTAGTGAACCAACTTACTCTCTCTTTTATTCTTTTCATTATTCACAAAGTAATCCATAAAAAGGTTGTTGTTCACTTACAAATATAAAATCTTGTAAAATTATACCCTGAATGAGGTCTTCCTTTACATTCCCTCAGTGCAGTTTACCTTCTAAACTAAATCAATTCTGACTATGTCTCTACAAGAAATGCCAATTGTGCATTCTGATCTCAGTTAACCTGTCTAGGAAGGAAAAAAAAAGACTTCAAAACACATGTGGCACTAGAGGCTTGATGATACAAAATGATGTCATGACGACTAGGTCTAATGAACACTGTGATTTAAAGCATCTATCCTTTTAAAAAAAAAAAAAGGGTACCTGGAGGGTTTTCTTTCCCCACTGTCACCTCAAGTGGGTTGATATTAGGTCTGTGATGGCACTACCAATTTTCTTCTCTCCCCTGGAAGTGCAGTGGTTCTGTACTATCTTACTAGTTCTGTTCCTTATCTCCTAAATGTTCTGTCCTCCTAACAGAAATAAAGTACTAATAAACATGTGGTGACACTAAGAGGACCAACTGTTGTTGATTAAAGGATGGTGGACATGTTAGACTGAGAGAAATTAACCATATTATCAGATCCTGTTTAATTTGAATGGAAGCATCTGTGAACTAAAACAGGAGGCATACTAGAAAAAAATGTCTCCTATCATTACTTACAACAGTAATAGTGGTAGTAATTTAACCCTTACTCAAAAATCCTTATTCAAAATACTGAACTGACCCATGATTTTCCTGTTTTTGTTTTGAAGTTGTTCCTTAGATATTCAGGAAAAAAACCAACCAAACAACCAACAGAGAAAACCCAAACCTGGACTTGACATGAATTTAATATTTCAACTTTGGTTTACTCTAAAATAATAAATCCAACTAGCAATAGTAATACATTTTGATAACATCTAATATGGCAATCACACTTATGCAGTAAATAGTAGGAAGTATTTTCCTCATAAATCTTTTTATTGTATTTTTTGCCTCTATATCATATGCCTAAACAAATGCCAAGGTGAGGCTTTTGTTTTGGGTATGGTTTTTTCTTTTTTCCAATTACAGATTGATCAGGGAAATATCAAAGTTTATCAGTGAATATCTGAAGTAGCCACCTTCTTATGTATACTATCCACATTTTGTACAATGCCTGTGCTTCAAAAGGGAATACTTTTTTGGTATTTATTATAACATCATTAATCATTAATGTTCTGTTTTGATAGTCAATCAATCAGTAGCAATATATTTACATTAAAACTTTGTGTAATTTAGTATGTCTTAATGTCATTTTTCACGATCAAATACAAGAATTTAAGGGGCAAGGAGGAAGGTTTGATATTTCCCTAACTAAAAAATTCTAAAGAAAAGTAGGATTTCATATGTGATACTGCCTTTTTCTTTATTGATCACTCAGTAGAGCTGGAAAAGATCACTGATGTCACTATTGCTTCTCTGTTGCATGTTTTATGACTCATGATATATTGCTCTGTATGGAAATAAATACACTGGAACCAATATATTGAGAACAGGCAAAAGTGCTGTATCAATTCTAGTTGTTGGTTTAGTATCCTTATAGGTTAGTTATGAGTGAAGTGTTGTAAATCCTACTTATTAATCCATTTTCTATTTGCACTTGAAAATATGTCATTAATTCAGAGCCAAATGCTTTAAAATAACAACTGTCCTAGTATTCTCAAAATAAAGCTATATTTCCTTTCTTTTGGTCAAACTACTTAGCAACTTATGGACATGTTCAGAAGTCAGGGGCTGTTAAATTTTTCTCTAAGTAAGCAGTTACTTGGGTTTTTCTAATTAGCAAGTATGGATTAATTTAATTTAAAAATAAATTAAAGAAGGAAAACTTGGTAACTAATGGATTCTCAGCTAGCTATACTCAACGACTTACTTTTTACATGCCAATAAAGGCAATTTTAGATCTAAGGAGCAATTTCAGTAATCATTTGTAACATGAACAAGCCTGGCATTTGCAAATATAATGATATAGTAAATCAAACCCACTGTATGTGGAATCATATCTCTCAAGACGGGTCATAAAAGTATGTGGCCTCCATTCATCAGTACCCATGACAAACAGACAATTACATCCTACATAGTGTTTGTAGAACAAAAATATCCATAACATTTCTTTTTATCTGCGTCTCAGCTGCAATGTACTACAGGCAGATCTTTTAATTGTGAGAAATGCATTATAGAAGATATGACTAATCTAGGAATTTCCATTTGAAAGAGAAATGAGTAATAATTGATTGGCCTAGATCCAAAGTCACAGTGGGGTTCAAAAAGCTTGTAAGTGCCCTCATAAAAATAGAAGCTGTATCAACCAATTGAATTTAATTATATGTGAAGGTGATGAGGGAGCTAAACAGCCTGTAATTGGAGTCCAATTACTCAGCTGGTCTTCCATAAAATTAATTCATCTGAAAGTTTGCCATTGTCCCATGCTCAAGGCCTGCTGCTGGTTTAATTATTTAATACTGAAGAATCTTGAAACATTATATTATTTTGTCTTTATTGCCAATTATAGGTTAAGAAAAATTGTATATAAAATATTAACATCTGCTTCCAGAACAACTTAGAGAGGGCAAAGACAAAATATCTTTTTCTTAATCATGTTAAGAGGGGAAAATGTCTTTACACGCAGCGAAAAATCTTCCTGCTAGTCATGGCTTATCAAATTAAAACCAAGGTGCAAAAGATCACTTGAATGAGATGCAATAAAAGTATGAAGTATTAGAGTTTATATAGCATATTCATGTAGAAATAGTTTAACTGTACTGTTCAATATTCACTTGAACACAGAAGGAAGCTGGAGAGCACAGCAGCTTGGATCACTGGTCAGTGATTTTAGTGATATTCAGTGACAGTGTCCTCACTGTCCTCTATAACTATGGGACTGAGTGCAATAGTATGCTTTACCTTCGTGCACTATCAACAAGATACTGTTTGTTTCTAAACATTAGCATTAAATAACAATATTTTGTTCTCAATAATTGTTTTATTTTGGAAAGGCTTACTCACTCAAAAGCCAACAACTACTGAAATTTGCTCAAATAATTTGCCTTTATTTTTCATATAAAAACTGCATAATCCAGTTGAAATTAAATGAAGGAAGACAGGAAGCAGCTATAGTTAAATTAATCTCTAAAAGACAAAAGCATTCCAGTTCCTCTGGCTTGTTTAAGAACTGCCTGAAGAAAATTTTTTGCTGTTTTAAAAGTTTTCAGATCAGGCTACCGACTCTGTTGATTCCCTTTATTCTTGCAGAATAAAATAATTCAGAAATAGCAGCCATAGAAAACAAGAGTCCTATGTAGTCTGAAGTGCACATTGTGTGACATATGACTCCAAAACATATTTTGAACCCAAGATGGTGAAAGAGAAAAAAAATGTTTGATGAGTCCCAAGAATGATATGCATTTATTTCCCGAAATACTCACATATATCAACAAATAGTAAATTACAGTATAACAACTATAAAAGGATTCGTTTTGGAAAACTTCTGTGTGTTTCAACAATGGGAATTATTTTAATTTTAAGAGTTGAAATTTATAAAGAATCTATTTTGTGTATAGTGCTGATTGGATTAAAATAGCTTTGTAAAGATGTAAACACACTACCTGCATTGTGCATTTCTAAAGCTTTCTCAGCTGTAATAAATAATTCTGCCATAGCATCATTGAACATGTGTAACTTAAATTGTCATTACAGTTTTCTATACCACTTCCAGAAATAGAATTACTGAAACCAGTTGCCTTTTAAGCTACTTTTATTCAATCAAGAATGTCAAGTTAAATCTATACTTACCAGAGTAACCTTAAAGTCAGACTTTTAAAACAAAATACACTGTGTACTTCAGAAACTGTGAGAAAGATGCAAATGTCCTAAGGGCTGGATTTCACTGTGCCTTGGAAAAGAAAAAACAAAACTCTATGCAAAACCAAGCCAGAAGCTAAAAAATTCTTCTAACTCTTAAAGAAAAAGAAATACAGGGCTTCATTTCTTAAACCTAAGAAGGAAACTGTTGGAGCCTTAAACATTCTTTTAAGCTATAGAGATACATTAAGTTTCTTTGATTAATCTGAAGTATTTCTATGCTCTGCCAGCTCTGTAAAAAAATAAAGGAACAAAACAAAAGAAAGCTGTTAAACATTAAAGTCAGGAAGGCAAGGAAATTGCACAGGTAATGCTTATGGGCTTCCTGACAATGGAAAGTATGCAGTACTATCATAAACACTATTTGAAATTATCTAAAGATATTTGGTAAAAAGATTTTAAATAGAGCTTACTATATGTAATGAGCATACAGGGTTACACCATCATGGGTAACGATATGCTAAACAATGGATGATTTATATGGCTGAGTTTCTGCGCTTTCCCTTCAGTTTGCAGGAAGAGTGCAGAAACCAGCTCAATACCTGGGAAGTAAAAAGAAGTTGCTGAGGGATGTTAATGCTGGGGAAGAGACACTGCAGGGCTCCTTATTGAGCATAAATGGTAGGACACAACCATTAAAAATGCCTGCATTTACTAATGGGAGGAAGTACAAGTGTTTGTGTACACCTTTCAGTACAAGTTTGAGTGCCTGCCATTCAGGTAAGTAAAATTCCTTGTCGTACAAAAAATTTTAGTATTCCTTTTTAGACTAACAGGCAAAGTTTTTTGCTGAATCAAAGTGATATATCCTACATAGAAAATATTTCAGTGTATATTCTTTCTCCTTCTATATTAGCTTAATAAAAAACTATCTACAAAAGATAAGCAGCATCTAACATAAGAATATTTCCTTACTTTCCTTGGGATAAGAATATTTGAGTAAAAGGTAAAGCTGACTTTATGCAGCAGCGAGCTTTATCCCCTTCATTATATGTATTGACTATGTATGATCTATTTCTCATTCATAGCTGGGTAAGTACGTAAAAAGAAATTCTATGACACTTCTTTAAATTATTATTGGCAGTTGGCAGTGGGCAAGAAAATGTCAATTCTGTGTAGTTACCAACCCTAAAAAAAAAACAAATAGTTCTGTGCGGTCTGTAACTACTGAAATTGGGGAGATCATGAAGTGTTATGGATCTATATCTTATGCATGACTGGTTTGCAGATTTGGAGTCCAACTTTACTTTGACTTGAGGTGTTTTTTAAGTAGTCTCTCTTTTATGGAATCTTCAGAGTCTAATTATATAGTATTCCAGGCTTTTTTTTAACATGTTCCTTCTTTTTTCCATCTGCCTACTTCTTGAAACTTCACTGGCCTAAATGATTTCTGCCTTTCCTTTTTATTTTTTTTTCTTATCAGGCAATGAGTTTAAAAGCTGTGGGTTGAACACCAATAGAACTGCATGCCTTTGGCAATTTGGTGTAAAGGATTAAGCCTGGTTAACCATTAGTTCCTCATTTTCTTGGAAATAATAAGAAAGTAAAAATAAATAAAAAAATAAATAATCATGATATAAAGCCTTATTTGACATTGTGTTTTGCTGACCTGGGCCTTTCACTTTTAGTGGTGGTCTTGGCAGTCCTGGAGTAATAATGGGACTTGATGATCTTAAATGTGTTTTTCAAGCTGGTTGATTTTGATTCTATGATTCACCTTTCTTGATAAGAGGCAAGTGTGGAAGGCAGAAACTGCATATGAAAAGGTTCTTCTGGTATCAATGAACAGGTTTACTCTGACTCAATACTCACTGATTCAACACTAGAATAATATCCTTATGTTGTCTGAAAAATTTAATCTTGAAGTCTTTACCTGTTTAACAGATGTAAAAAAACAATGTTGCCTTTCTTATCTGCAATTGTTCTGTATTTGTTTAATTGGCTGTTAGAATTTCTTACTATAGGCAATCTTTCAGATATCAGCTTGAGCAACAGAAATAATACTGCTATAGTGCTGCTTTCAAGCTAATTAGTCTAGTTTTGCTCTCTGCAGCCAGACTCATGCAATCACACAATCCTCTTGCATTCCACAGGCTAGCTGCCTCCACCCTACATTCTGCATGTTCTCTTTTTTTTTTTTTACTTTCCATATTTAAATGTACACACAAGGTAGTATACTGCAGATTTCAGATTTTTTAAAATCATTTCAGCCATATATATTTTCTATGTTTTACTCTGCCTTTCAGCATTTTTATTCACTTTTCTATTACACACACTATTTTTAAAGATCTTTCAGTCATATGTTTGCCTGTATAGGACATGGAATCAAAAAGTTTATTAGAAAATACAATATTATAAATATCACAGATTTTCAGGGCTGAAAGAAACAAGTAATTCATTAAACTGAAATTAATATTTTAATCACAAGTTTTTTGGTTAACAAAATGTTCTTAAGCATTCATCCACTTCAAACCAGCATTATTATGTGGATCCTTGATGAACATGACATCTGTTGGTTCTTTGCAAGCCAGCAGCACTAAAACTTCATTATTTTGTAAACATCAGAAAGAACAATTTCTTGCCACAGAAAATGTCCTATAAGGTGTAGTGCATGCTCTGGAAATATTAATCTAGGATTTCTTTTTCTAGAAGACTGAGTTTTCAGATGGGCAAAAGTGTATTACACAAACTCCTACAATCTCAGATGGGCAGTAATAGCTGCCTGTCCATGCTGTGCTCAGTGACCCATGGGCACAGGGAGCTAAGGTGAGTAAGAACAAAGCTTTCAAGAGACAACAGTAATGAGATGCTAAAGTACCATTTTTGCTGCCTGCATTGTGAACTACTGCCTCACTGGTGCTTTCTCATCTTATGGATTATGCCTTTTTACAACAGTGCCAATTTATTCTAAGTTTTCACTGTTCTGCGTCAACACTGGTGCTGCCGTTTTCTCAACAGCACGGGTAAGAGAAAAAAGGGCCACAAAGGTAACATCAGTGGCCAGAGGAGTGGGAAGGAAGTAGCAGAGGAGAGGGTAGTGGCAGAGAGGTGGAGACAGGGGAGGGAAGAAGTAGATAAATATGGCTAAGAGTCACTGTGCTGAAGTATAAACTCCAAATCAGTTACATATTAATCTGAGGAAATCCTATGATTTAAATTATGCAGGAAGAAAACTATATGGTTAGAATAGTCCCTTCTGAGTCTTTTGTCAAAGAACCTATCAAACACTTCTTTTTTTCTTAATTACATATAAAAATAGATTGTCATTTATTTTTAAATACTTAATTAAGGTGAATTTTGTAGTTCCTGTAATCTTATCAGTGAGCAGCTGAGAAATGCTGCACAGAATGTAATTCAATGGATCACACAGTCAAAGCATAGGAGAGATAGTACGATATGGGGTGATATTTTCTTGGAAGTCACTTGAAAGGCAGTTAGTACTGTCATTTGTACACTATGGAAATTTCAGAGCCCTAAAACAGTGAAGTATGAGGAGTTCAGACTGCTAGCACACATCTCATTTCTTCAATATTTGAAGCTGTAGAGCAAAGCTGGAAAAATGCTTCTGTGTTCCTTTTTGACGGAGTTTCCTAGAGGAATGCAAGGTGTGTTTTGCTGCAAAACATTATTTCATCATTTTTATCATTTTGATAGTTTCAATAAATAAATTTGTTTCATTTCAAATTGACAAGTTGGATTCGGAATAGTCTGTTTCCCTTAAATTATGGGCATTGAACTGAGGTATGAAAAATCCCCTGCAAAGACATAAGTGATTTCAAATCATAAAAGGTTCCCTTAAATACACTGCAACAAAAGATTTTATTCTCCCCACTGTCTTCCTTGAATAACTAATGTGCTGAAAGCAAAAAGTTGTGAAATATTTCTGTCACTATATTTGCCTTTTTCACTGAAAAACAGTAGGGATAAAAGTGATCTGTACAGTATCCTCTGACTACATACATAATGCTCATCAGAAAGAAACTACCCTTCTGTCTTGAGGATTTTTTCATATGTAATTTTCTTTGTGAAGGAGAAGTTTCACCAAAGTATGTAGCATAACTTCACAACTTCACTCATGAGCAAAAAACTCAGACTGTCACTTCTGTTAAAGAAAGTAAATAATTGCTTTGACTGAAAAAAACAAAAAACCAAAATCCAAGTCTAAAGTGGCATCTGCATATTGACATTTTCACATTGTTGGAATTTCTAGTCTTACAAGAAGTCAGGAAACAAGATGTACCTAAGAAAATTCACTTGCTTGCATGAAGCTCTTTGCAAGACTGGGACATAAAGGAGCAACACATAAAGACAAACTTATTTTTATTTCATTTTAATGACCTTTAATATTTGCATTCGATTACTTGAAAAATGCTCAGTCTGATTTCTACATCAGGTATGTGTGCCCCATCTCATCAATATTCCTTCTGGATACACATCATTCAGGTGGATGTTCAAGGTTGACTGACTACAAAAATGCCCTGTAGGTGAGAGCCAACAAACTGAGCTGAGAAGGGAATACTGCCTATGCACTTTGGGGTTACAAAGTCAAGCCCAACGACAGTTTTAAATGGCTATCTAATTAGATATGTATATGTGTCTGTTACATGTCATGGGACTGCAAACCTTACCAAACATGCCAAGATTGCAGAATAAAGGAAGACCAAGGCTCTTCACTGCTCCCTTAACAAGTTCATGCTCTGCATAACCCCTGTTGCACTCTTGGCCACAGTGGTCTCACAGGTGACTGTTTCTTTCTGAACTAGAAAAGCTGTTTTCACATATAGGGAATGATGCCTTAGTCTTATGTGAAACTTTTGATACAAAAACGGCAAAGAAAAACACCGTGTTTTTTTTTCCTCACATTTTAAACTGAGGGTCAGTCTCTATGGCAGGACTAAAATATCATTTCATATAGTTTACACCATTACCATAACTTGGCTGGCAAATGTCACTGTCTTAACCGAGAATAGTCTTTAAATCAGGTTTATTTGAACAAGGGAAGGTTTGTAGCAAAATAGTTTTAAATGTGTGCACTTGTGCCTGTTTGTATGTATGTTATAGCAGGTGTTTTTTATCCCACAGAAGGCTTTCCTTTTTCACAGGAATCCAGGATGTAGCTGTGAATAACTTATGTTTGTTTCTTGTGGTTTTGGAGAAACCATAAGCTAAAATGGTTTTTGTTCCTATTTTACTGGCAATGACTATATTTTATTGTCTTCTTTCACAGAGATTCAGCCACATAGTCTCACCTCATCACACTTGCAAAATGCTGTTGTAAAATTACACTGAATGGCATTCAGAGGCAGTGACAGCTTCAGGCTTAGTTCTGACATCCTTATGAACACAACCCTCCATCTATTCCTTAAAGAGATGTCATGAAGGATACAGATTAGAAGCATTTCTACCTGCGAAATTGACTAGAAAGTAAAATACTAATAGAAAAAAATCTTCCTGTTAAGTTTTGCAATTATAGGAATTATTTTTAACAAGATAGATTAGTTGACGAAAAAGGCGAAAAAAATTAAAAAAAGAAAAAAAAAACAAAATCCCCAGAACAACACCCCCTCAAAAGCAAACCAAGTTCAATATTCTATTCCAAACTTCAGAGGGAAATAAGATATAGCTGTTATCACTACATGAGGATTGCAATATAATAGCATAAAATGATTTTACATTTTTACTAGGGCGTATAGTAATAGGACAAAGGGAAAAGGGTTTAAACTGAAATAGGGTAGATTTAAATTAGACGTAAGAAGTTCCTTACGCTGAGGTTGGTGATACACAGGCACAGGTTGCCCAGAGAAGCTCCATTCCTGGCAGTGTTCAACACCAGGTTTGGATGGGGCTTTGAGCAGCCTGGTCTAGTGGAAGGTGTCCCTGTCCATGGCAGGAGGGTTGGAACTAGATGATCTTTAAGGTCTCTTCCAACACAAACCATTCCATAAATACATGATCCTATGATTTTGTATGTAATAACATGGAAACTTTTATTTAACATTTGAAATAACATTTCTGTGTGATAGTTACTTTTCTTAAATAAAATACTAAACAAAGAAGAAAAAAAGTTTTACCTCATTTCCTACTTTATGGTTACACAAGAAATAGTCTTCTATTCCACACACATACCAAAGGTATATCACTTTTCCCTCCAGTTTGCCCAACCCAGTCACAATTGTGTCTTTTAAAAGTGTATATATGCCGGAAGCAGGCATAGAATATAAACATAAAAAGCAAAAAAAAACCCAACAACCAAGAAAGGAAAATCGGTTTCCTTTGTCATTATATAGTTCATAACAGTCATGCTTTTTGGTACACATAAACTAGGAAACTTCTAAAATACTGAAATGCTTAAGGCCTATCCTGAACTTAAGGCCAACTCCCATGTATGTTTCCTGGATGAGGCTGTGCATCTGCTGCTGTGCTTCAGCAAAAGCATCCCTGTCCTTCCAACCTCCAGACAGGTCAGGTGCATTTGACTGGCAACGGCTTCAAACCAGTATTTTTTGCAAATTATTATTATTTTTTTATCACCAGTCATTTTTCCCTGCAAATCCTGCTTTATCCAATGCATGTGGAAATTCTCCACTGATGTTCACACACATATATATCATTAAGCTTTTTAACCTAAACACCAAGATCTTTCATTTGCACAGATTTAAGCTGTAAAAATAACCAAATTAAACCAAAACCAAAACCAACAAAAATGAAAGACCATCCCTTAAAAAATCCCTAACAGAATACCCAAAACCAACAAACAAAAAACACCTCCCATGAAATAACCTCTCCCCCCCCAAGAAAAAAAAAAAAAAAAAAACAAACCAAAACAGCTATCATGGAAATATTTTGGTAATGACAAGCAAATTAAATATTTTCCAAGTAGCAGGTATGGCTTTGAAGACAAGTGACAAGCTCTGATGACATCTAAAAACTGAGGACCTCATCTGCGCAGGTTGCAGTTATCAATACTACCAAGTCTGCATCTCTCGTTACCCTTTGTACTTAATCTGTTCAATGTTGTCTTCTAAATTTTTCTCCACATGAGTACTCTTAGGAAAATCTTATAATCAGACATATGAATCAAACATGTTTTTTTGGTGGTCTTCTAGCAAAGTCTGATAATTAGAGTCTGAGTCTGATAATTAGAGGATTTATTTTAAAAAAAAAGAGTCTTTACATTATTCAAAATTTTATATAAATACTAAAAATATGAGCGATATTTTTTCAATTTCTGCAAGCTAAATACTCCTTTTGTAAAAAAAAATGATAGTGAGCAAAAATGTGGCATAATAGTATAACAGCTGAAATCCACTGTAAATTGAACTTATTAGAGGCAAAGAGGCAGAGCAAAGGTTCTCAAAACAGTAGCAGCACATGGATAGACAAAAACAGCTGTGGTTTATTCCTTCACTGAACTCACAAACAGACAAAGTTTCACACTTAACCACACCATACTGCATCATCCCATACTTCCATTAAGATATTTAATTTCGGGACATTTCATAAAAGCAGATGGTAAATCAAAGAGTATTTTATGACAGTGGCTTTCTAGTAAGTAGTGGTCTCTAGTCTTCCAGGTGGCCCACACAACTACTTCTGTCACAACAGTGAAGCATCTGTCATTCGGCAAGCAGTGACACTTACTGTTTGTTGTAGCTTGGGACTGGTTTAGAGTTCCCAGCATATTTTCTAACCCTCTGCAGTAAAACAAGACAAAACAAAACAACAAAAAAACCCCACATTTCTGTACAGCTGCTCCATATAGTTTTTGAGCAAATCTAACTATGAACAAACTTGCTAACATGCTAAATAAGAAAGCTGAAATAAAGAGTATAGCAAAACTGTGAACTGCACAATGAACTAGAGATTCTAAATGGGTAAACTGAAAAGGATAGGACTATTTTTAATGGCTAATTTTAGAATATAAGTTTTGAGTTTGAAAGCTTTAATTCCCAGATCTGCAAAAGATGTTACCATCTAGTAAGTAAATAATAAATATGTACTTGAAAAAAACACCAAAGTCCATGTAAATTTAAGTGAAATTACTGCTCTGGTTGTATTAAAGCAAGGTTATTTTCATCTCATTTTCTTGAGATTGACTGGCTTACTTTTAAGCAATCTGCACTGCAGACATGACAAGAAAAGTAAGGAACTGGCACTGTGAGAAATGAAAAAAACCTGCATATTTAAAATTAAAATATATATTTAGTCTTCGGTAGGAATGCATAAACGGGCTGTGTAACTTAAAATTAATTTTTTGAAGATAAAACAAAGCAGAACTAAAAGGAAATAAAAGGATAGCTGGAGAACATGCTGTCATTCTCAGCTAAATGTTAAACTTATTTGGCTTTCTGTTACAAAGATCTACATATGCAATTTAATTGGTCTTTTATGAGTACTTGCACAAAATTAGGCACAACCTTTGAAATCATTAAGCTGTTCCACCCATTTATTTTCTCTTCTTCCTTTTTTTTTTCCTGTTTATTCTTCATGTGCCAGAACAAGAAATTGGAGAGAATGAATTAATTAAAATGAAAACAATTTGGAAACAGGATAAAATTTACTGTGAAAAAAATGCATACTTCTGCTAATTTCTATTGTCTGTCTCTTCTCTTCATACTCTTTTTCTTTCTTGCTTTTTTTTTTCTTATGAGATAAGCTCTACAATTTTCCTAGAAATGCACATATTCTGTTTATAGCAGCAGAACATTTTAATATCACTTCATTAAGCATAAAAGAGTGCATTTTTAAATCATGTATCTGTTTATGATCTAATTAGATTTCCTATTACATTAAATGGAGGCTGCTAATGTATAATATCAAACTTTGTTCCCCATGGCTTCTGACAAACAAAATCACTACTGTATTCATATTCAAAGTAAATCAAACATATTATTTTCAATGTTGCAACATTATGAATTGTCACAGTCCCCTGGTGGTCTTCAAACTATGTTAACAATATAGCATTCAAATAATAAAGCAAAAGGTACAAATGGAAAGAGTATTTTGTAGCCCAGGGTAACATGTTTTACCTATCCTTTTCACATACTTGCTTCAACATTGTTGTTAGACAGAAAATTGACTAAAGTCTCTGGGTGACATGTAAACTCATGAAAAGTTATACAAAGACTCTAAAAGATAATAATGCACCTAAATAATTGCAGTTATTTTAATAAAAACAGGGCTGACATAAAAACGCTATATATTTCCAACATTTTGCTTTTTTAAATCTATATATTCATGATGATATTTTTCTTAATACAAGTGCATCTGTGGATTTTTGTGCTGTAATGCAAATTACTTTCCTTAAAGTAGTCAGAGTATGAATTATCTTCTCATTTTTTTGAGATAACATCTACAAATGAAGGTGAATATTTATCTTTAAATTAATTAATACATTAATAAATAATGTATTTATATACATATATATTAATATATGTATATAATATGATTATATAATTATATATAATAAATACAATAATCATATATAATATATAATGTAATATAATAATATATAATAATTATATATAATAAAATTATATAATATATAGTAAATAATAATAAATTAATTTAAATTAATAAAAGCTAAAAAGAACTATGGGCACTTGATAGTATTTCCCCTATAAATATCCAACCCTTATTAGTCAGCGTATGGTACAGCATAAAGGCAGAATTTGCTCTAGTGTCATTTTGATTTACTTTTCAATTGCAAATTTCTGATGTTCAGCTTTACAAAGCTTAATGATTATTTACTGTAACCCAGGAAACTGGAAGAGCAAACAGACTTAGGAAGCTTTTGGGGCACGGAATTGGACATACCATGGCTTTGTTATCCTTTTCTCCCTCTTGTGGCCTCGGATAGCAAGAGCATACAAGATATTGCCTCAAAGTACAGGGAGGCTATTGCTCCTGTAATAACGAGGGGGGAGAAACAAGGCTTTGGGCAAAGACGCCAGAGGATCCAGCCACCTCCTTGGCACTGGAGGGGCCTCTTTGTGGTGCGGTCACATATGCCTGAGAGTGACTGGTGACTGAGGGGTCCAGAGCAAAGCCACCTTTGCAGTATTTAGCAGATCCCACAGCACAGCAGAGAGCTCTATGCCCTTCCCCAGCTTTCTGGCAAAAAGTCAGCGTGCTTTTCAACACAGGGCAGTACAGATATCCAGACTAAGGATTTCACAGCCAGCTTTGCTATCTTCACCAAGGCCTAAATATTGTTGTAATTTCAAGGCACGGTTGCCCACTTCAGTTGCACAAACCAATTCTTTTCTGTGCTTTAAGTAGTAATAACAACAAAAAGCACAAGAAAATAAGAAAGTACTTATTTCCAGCCATACAAAATAAGAATTTTAATATTCAGACTTTAAGACCACAAATTCGTGGCTATAAATATTGTATTGTATTCAAAGTTCTGTATATGCCATCTGGTGACCATGTGATTAGTGTGTTTATGGGACAAAAAAAGAAGGGGGGTCTTGTCATGCCCTTATTTATTTTCTATGTTCAACTATGCACTCACTTAAAACCCAGCCATATGCTAGAGCATCTGTTAAAGGTGGATTTTTTTGTAAATTTTCTTTTTAAAAATTGAGTCGATTTTGCCCTTTAGAAGCCTGCACTCTGAACAGCACTTCAGAATGACATTTACTGCAGACCAAATTATTATTTTATTAGGAGCTACAATGTCTAGTTTGATCAAACAGCCAAATTCCAATTTGGGAATAAATTTGTACCTGAAGATTTATAGGACTGAAACAGCTAAAGAATCCCTTTTTGCTTGCATCCACCAGAGAAGATATGATTAATCTAAACTCTGTTTGTGTGTGTATTCCTACACAGAAGTTTTCAAGTTGACTTGTATTTTCGTCATTGTGTTATCATAAAAAGAAACCTTCTCTGCCTTAACAGAAAGAGATGCCACACAGCAGTTATAAATGAGTGAGTAGCAAATTCTATGCTTTATTGGCCCAGTGCTCATATATGCATAATCATCGTTTAGTTTACAGAATATTGCTCAAGGCAGTCTTGTGAAAATAGTATGCCAGCATGCTGTAGGGAATGAAACCAAGAATACAGAAGTTTTTGCAGCTTTTCATCATGCATCAGAAAGAAAAGGTTAAGCTAAAATTGGCTCTGTAAGAATAATAAAAGTATACTAAAAATACCCCCATTTTTAGTCATACTCGCTGTTAAAAAAAAAGTAAAAAGAGTTATTTCTGCAGTTTATGCTTGCTTAAAATATATAGCAAAGTCAACAGGAACTTCATTTGTTGATATTGCAGGACCAGCTCCCAGTTTTGCTGCTCCAACATTTTCAGTAGCACTTCTATTCTTTTGCTAGCTGAATTAAGTATAAGCTGTAACATCAGGCTGTAAAGAGGACTGCAGAAGCTTTGAAAGTGTCTTATTTCAGAAAGTATCGATCACTTTAAATATGGTAATACCCTACTTTTGCATTCTTCTCTACTCCAAACAGTTTATACAGGAATACATTATTTTCTTTTGCACTGCTCAGTAGGACAATGCTGTCTTACTGAACTTTTTCCCTCTGACAGAACTCCAGAATTATCCAGACCAACACATCCATGTCACTGTCACTGTGTTATCCTACTTTCCAGCATTAATTTCATGCACCAGATCCCATGATGAACATGGGCTGTGCAGCTTCTCGAAATTTATACTAGGTCAAGGTGGCAGAATATAATCTTGCAAAGCTAGCTCAAAAAGGGCATACCAGCTGCTATGTCTTAGTAAATCATATAACTGCAATAGATCTAAAGAGTGAATGAGACAGGAGTAAGTGAGATTATTGCATTTGCTTAATCCTGCGTCCCTTGCAATCATTTTGAAAGCACATATTTGTTACGGATTGAACAAAAATAATGTTGAAACATAATTAAAAACAGCCTATAGTGTAACTTAATGATTTGGTTTTTTCTAATTGTGGTTTAAAAAAAAAAAAAAAAAAAAGAATTGTTGTCAGAGACCTAAGAGCAGCTGGTAAGAAGTTCAAATGCAGGTCACCATGCAGCCTAACTGAACTAAGATTTCTGCATCTTTAGCCTAAATTAAAAGAACATTAAAAATCAATGTACTGTGATGTGAAATGGCAGTTCTGAGCCTGGTACACAAACAATGTGTAGAAATGAGGACAGGGTGCTGTCTTACAGAGCTGATGCATTCTGAAAGCACTGACAAAGGCTTGAGAAAATGAAAACAAGAAAAGAAGTCTCTTTTTTTTTAATTTAAAGAAATAGATATTGTATGAGGATATTGTGTGTCCTACTTCTGAAACCTTCATATGAATTATGAAAGTTTATTTATTTTCAAAGGGCAATCAGCCTTGTAAATCCTGGACTTCATAAAAATCTAGAAAAGAGCAATCATTCCTAGAAATGACAGATCCTAGATATGAATTATTATTGTTCTGGCTGCTTCTTAAACATGAAACTAAGAATTGTATCAGTGAGTTGGTGTCTTGAAAAGTGTGCTGCGGTAGACATAGCCTGATAGCTAGACATAGCATTTACTGATCTAACACCTACCCCCAGTCAGCATCCATAAATACATCAACTTTGACACCATTTCCAAGATGTTATAAATGAAAAAGGCAAGAAGAAATAACATTATGTGCAAAGAGAATCCAAATTCTCATGAGTTAGCAGGACTACATTTCTTAACAAGGTTGAGAACTTGGGGATTAGCAATATGCATTTTCATCTTGAACTTGTTCCAGAAGTGACCTAGAAGGGTAAAAATAAAATGGAAGCTCTAGTGCAAGATAGGAATCAATTCAAAACAGGAATTAAGTAAAAATAATTTTATATTGACTTTATTATCTGATAGAAACTTAGATCTCAAATTTTTTTTTTTAAAAAAAGCATCTGCTTCCATCTGAAAGAGAAATGCAAATAATTTAAGCTGTAAATGAGATTTATAATTTTCTTTATAGCTTTAATAAAATGTCTTTGTTCTTCTCATGGGATCCATCAGGAGTATACAATGGGAGCCATGACATTTTCCATACTGTACTATTTTTTGTTTGAAAGTGGAGCTCACATCCCATGGTTGGTTTCCTAACTGAATACCAAAAAATAAGGCATCTAAAAAGTTCCTTCTGAAGGCCTTACCCTATTATTTCCAATTTGAAATTCTTCAGTTAAAAACAAAAAAAAAATAACCAACCAATCAGGTTTTTGGTGAAAAAAATAATATACTTGAAAAATTCACTTCTGCAGATATTTCCCTCAGGGTAAAATAAAATGCCTGTAAGTAGAAATTATGAGACTTAGAAAGTGTTAATAAATTTTAGCTAGAGAGAATATAATAACCCAATACTACATCTATATTTACACTGTATTTATAGGTTAGCTAAATATGAATTCTAGTGTTTGCCTAGTTGATCTTCCATACCAAAGATATGTTTTTTTTAATCTCTGTATAAATCTGTTTTGTATGAGACTTTTAAAATTTCTCCCCTGTCATTCCAATTACCAAATTAGTTGTCAGATATATGTCCTAATTTTAATTCATTAGTTTGTTTCCAGCCTGAAATAGTGAGGAGGGTGGGGGGGGAGAACTTTTCAGGCAATTTGTACAAGGCAAAAATACTGTTTGTGTAGCCAAGCTGAAAATGAAGAAGGGAATGGGAAAAATCATGTGTCAGAGAAAAGAGCCATCTGGCTGATGGGCAAAACGTCTCATGCCAGCCACCGCACGAAAGGCTCATTTAAAAGGCCCACCAGAATCCTCTGTAGGACCTTGCAGTCAAGTGAGAGATCATAAAAAAAAAGGTGGAGGCCTGACCACTCCTTGTTTGCAGACTGCATGAATATGGCAGTATAGTAGGACATTTCCATCTTATTTTTGCTTTTGCAAAAGACAGCAACTTTCTTTCCCCCCTTTACTGTTTTTTTTTCCTTTTTTTTTCTTTGACACTTCATGTTGTTAAAGCATATACAGTCCATAGCCATATATTGCTGCTTATCATTAACAAAGGCAGGTATAGACCAGCTCACTAAGCCTGGAGACCTCTAGAAATTCTGTTGAAGTCCATTTACATACCTGCATGGAAGAAGGTTAACAGCACAGCAACAGGCCTCACACTATTCCTCAGCTATAGCTGCATGTGTCCAAGCAATGCTTAGCAATGGACTCTCAGTGTGAACAGTACTAAAAACCAGCACACTCTTACGCAGAAAGGTGCAGGAAGGGAGGAAGTCCAGAATAAGAGACAGAAGTAACAGCAAGCTTTAGGGGTCAAAGAAGGGACAAAAATTGGCTTCTGAAATCCAGAGAGCTGTACCAGTGCAGCTCTGCACTTTGGCTAATTGGAGGACTGAGAGGAAATAAAGAAGTCTGTTAGGGAGGGCACAGTGGGAAAACCTGTAGCTCAGTCTATTTCAGAAACACACATAACAGTGGAGAAGTGACAGACTTCAGAAATGGACAGCAGTAACATACTGCTGGGGAGAGCAGAAATCAAAGATTATCAAAGCTAGTTTTCAACCCTACTGTCAGAAAAAAGCACTTTATTTGGCAAAAGGCAGGGCTATGCATCTTTTCTGTAAGACAGCAGAACAGAATTCTTCATAGCATCTGCTTGCATGTTGTCATTTGTTCCTGCACAAAACTGGCATAAAGCATAAACAACTGCTTTTATCATTACCCTTCAGAAATGTGCTACCTCCAACACTGCATTATCAGTGCAAAGGCTTAGGGACACAGTGAGAGGAATAGACCCCAATATCCAACAACAAGGTCCCCCTGCTGTGGAACAGGAATGATCCCGATCAGCCTCCTCCTGAATCCAGTCAACCTTACTCATATCCTGAGAGCTGCCAGGTTTCTAGTGTAGAGTAGCATATGGTGCAGAAGCCTCAGAGGATCATTTAAGCGTATAGAGGGAAAAAAGCCCCTGACGAGCATCAGGTATTATATTGCATCCTGAGAAACTCTGCAGCAAAGACACTGATCATCATTTAGAATGGCAACAGGACCAGCAGCAGGACTTCCTTCAGAAAGTGGGAATCATCTGCTCAGCTATAATCACTGTCTTCTGCTGAACTGGTGTGAAGATGGCATGAAAACCTGGGGTAAATATAATAAAATAGAAAATGTATTTTCCACATTGTAGATAACACTCTTTCCAGGTTTCATGCCATTCCTACATTATTTTCAGTGAGTGAACTTGTTTCTACATCTCTTCTCTCTTTCTTTGGGGGGGTGGGAGAGGTGGTAGTAAACTACAGAGACCGTACTGATCTTTTGTGGCAAAAAGTCCTTGCTCAATCTTTTTTTCTTAACATTACCTGTATAGAAGTCAGGTGGGGTTTTTTTCTTATTTTTTTTTAGCATCATTTATATTTCTTGAATTTCAAGTTCAAGATCTTGTCAGGGCTGACAAACTGCACCTAGGTAAAAATGACAATTCTTTCAGTGACATAATTTCCCATGCATTCAGCTTTGTATTCAGACAGAGAAAAATAAATATGCACAAGTCAAGAGAGCTTTGTGAAGCTACTGATTAGGCCATTGTTTAAAAATGGAGAATAAGGAAAAATTCTCTTGCTCTCCTTCATGCTTGTGCACCGAAACATTGACTGTGGAGGGCCTTGAGAACAGTGGCAATGCAATCAAAGGGGTGACACCTGCCTCTGTCTCACTCTCCCGGAGCTGGGAAATGAGGCTAACTTTTAACACAGTAGCTCCTAGTGTAAAAGAGAAAAAAAATATTGCCATATTAGATCTTAGTTTGCCTTGGTTATGGGCCCTTGAAAGGAAAGCTTTCATTGGTTCTGCAGTCCCAGAGATGCTAACATTGAGCTAGTCCCAGCAAACAATTCAGAGATGTTTTTATGGAACTAACAGAGAACACAGCTTTCATAAAACACAGACTATTTTAACTTTAGACACTGATAATTCAAAGGGAAAGCCTTTTAACTGTGTTATTCTATTAACAAGAAGACAAACAAGGTTAAATAGTGATAGATGCTGAATTAACAACCTATTTGCTTGCAGCATTTTTGTGCTGGGAAAAACTATAATTATTCTCCAGCTTCATATAGGGAAACTCTTTTCCTACTTTTTACTGTTGGTCTCTTCCAATTGATTTTATCATAATTCAAATACATTGCAAAATGCTCCTGAGCACAAAAGCAGAGGGCTAAGCCTTACTTTCTTTTATTACACTAGAAAGCCACTAAATAGCAAAGGATTTTGATTTAGATTCCTGCATTAAAATTAAATCACACATCCTAAGGAAAAATGATCCATAATAATGAAAGTCACACACATGGGGATTGAAAGTGCTGTTGAATAATGAAGAAAACTATAGTAGCAATGAATGTGAGGGACCACTATGCTTTAATGAAGAGATTTCTGAAACAAATGTCTCCCTTCAGTGTTTTCCATTGATGGTCTGAATATTATCAAACAAATTACGTGAAATATGAATATCACAAAGTGCAAATGAATTACTGCTTCTTGATTTGGGTTGCAATATTTTGTGTCTCTGTCATAGGAAAGAGTTACATGTAGCTGGGTGATTTTTAATGCATCATGCAGGTCAGGATGAATTCACTGAGACTCTAGTGCCGAAGGCTGCAAATGTACTTCCATTTTGCAGACTTACACAGTAACACTGGCCATTGAATGGTGAGATTATATGCAATTCCAATATTGACAGCTTTCTTTTGCTTTCAGGCCCCTTTTACTGATTTTATAGATAAAAGTGTTCTTGCCGGTGGCAAATTGCTAATCTCTCCCTGTTTTGATTATGTCCATTTTTACATTTCAACCTCTACAATTTCAAGTCAATCAAATACATTTTAGGGTGAATATTGTTGCTAATTAATTTTTAACACAAAGGTTTAGTCTTGCAGTGTGGGAAGCAGATTTCTTGGAAAAAACTCATTGGATGTGACAGCATCAAAAGTTTTTTTTTGACTGACCACCAACAGTGAATGATAACTACATGGAGCAGAGTCATGCCACATTTTCCAGAGGTGCGATTTGAGCACAGAGTTCTTTAACTCACATTGTTGTATGACATCTCAGTATTGTTAACAAAATGATAAACATCAGAGAATTGATCCAGGTCTATTATTTCTTCTGAAAAAAAAACCCTTGATATCTCTGTGCACCCTCAAACCCCCAAAAACCCTTTCCTATCACTTTGGCACATGAGAGCAATTCACATGGAGTCTAAATTAGTAGAAGCACAAACAAATCATGACCCAGGCTTTTATTGTGTGTAAAAAGTAGAACATAGTGGAAACTGCATATCACTATGGATGAAACCACTGTTTTGAACCTGGTATCAGTTTTACATGAGAAAGGTAAAGATTCTGACGCAAGGACAGAGAGGGAGGGAGAGCAAGGGGTAGTTAAAAAACCTAAAGCAGAGAGGAAGAAAGCACTTTTCAGTTCTATAGTGATTAGTACTATTCAGGATTCAAAACTGTTCCATAATCCTGTATTTCTTAGTTTAATTTTGTATGTATACACAACAGGGTACAAAGACCACTTTTTAAAGAGAAAATTATATCCAAGAAAGAGACAGCATCACACTCTACATTATTAATCTATCAGGGGATGCAATTTCTTAACCTAGTGGCTTGAATACTCGACTGAGATACATGAATCCTGCTTCCATAAATATCTTCGGGGAGATATTTATTTCTATTATCTTTTTATTCAATTATTTTTAATATTTAAATGTTAAAAAAAAAAGAAAAAAAAGAGAGAAATTGAGGATTCTTCTGTCTCCCCACTATCATTTTGCATTCTGGTTTGCCCTGAAATACTATCCCTTCTTTGCTGTTCTACAGGACAACTTTAAATCTACAAAAGGAGATACAAGCCTTTTAGAAAACACATAGTCTATAGCAGTTTCACAGATGAAATCCCCACTTCTGGAAGGGCAGAATTCCAGCTGAAAAATGGAGACAAAATGAACGCTGTTACCCCAACTTTTGGTGGTTGCTCTAGTATCATCTCAATAAAGAGCTATAATCCAGGATGGGTATGTATATTAGTTATGCTGAAGAAACATGTATGTGATTGAGCTCTATGGAACTTACAAGTCTGTTCCTCTACTTACTGAGCATGAGACTTCAGAAATAACTTTGCACTTATTCAGATTCAGACTCAGAAGTGTAGCAAGCTGAGGTACCTGCTGTACAGAAATATTTTGAACTCCAGTTTCTTCTTGTTTGAAGAACACGAGTTTGGGTTTTGTTTGGGGTTTTTTTTTATTTATTTTTGTTTATCTGCCAGTGGGTTCATCTGCCTTTGGGAAGAAAATTTCAGGGTTCAAAATTAGAGACATGCTTTCAAAATATTTTCTGCTATTTTTTTTTAATATTTAAATCTCAGGATAAATGGCAATGTCGTAGTGATTAAGTTAAAAAGAAGCTTCCATCTTGGGCTCAGTATTCTGTAAGTATCTACCAGGGGGACTGTTGTTCAATTTTCTTGTCACCATTCATAACACACAAAAGAGGTGTTTGTCCAGGTATGCTGCTGCAAAGATAACACAGGCTGAAATTGAATAGACAGGAAATTACATGTCAGAAACATAAGTGAGAAAAAAATGTGTAACTGGTTCATAATCCCTGAATATTTACTTTTGGATACCAAAGAAATTTATCTATGTCAGCACCAGGGCACACACCTTGTTACCTATTATGTCACTTCCCAGAAATGTTAACTTCCCAAACGTATGAGATTTTAGATGTAGATCTTACTTATTTCAACAGAACAGATGGGTACGTTTGCTATTCAATGAACATACTAAGAACTCTTTTCACACCTCTAACAGTCACAGCTTTGCACACCCATGTGCTGTACATCTGTGTATTACTGGCAGTGCATTTGGCTGCACAGTAGGAGTATCTCAGGTTTAAAAATGTCCCTGTATATGTTCCTTCCGTGTGATTCCTTTTTAAATGTCTGTCTTTTCCCTTTGTGCATCTGTTCACAGCTTTGACCACTAAAAGAGACTTGTAGTCTTTGCAAAATTTGAGTCTGGCAGCCTCAATGTGAAAGTGTAAGAGGCGCTATAAATGGGACAAAGAATAGAATTACTTTCTTTGGTCTTTCCTTTTAATTATTTCTATCCTTTTCTTTCTTTTCTTTTTTCTTTTCTTTTCTTTTCTTTTCTTTTCTTTTCTTTTCTTTTCTTTTCTTTTCTTTTCTTTTCTTTTCTTTTCTTTTCTTTTCTTTTCTTTTCTTTTCTTTTCTTTTCTTTTCTTTTCTCTTTTCCTTTCTTTTCTTTTCTTTTCTTTTCTTTTCTTTTCTTTTCTTTTCTTTTCTTTTCTTTTCTTTTCTTTTCTTTTCTTTTCTTTTCTTTTCTTTTCTTTTCTCTTCTCTTTTCTTTTTTTTCTTTTCTTTTTTTTTCTTTTTTTTTTTCTTTTTTCGTTTCTTTCTTTCCCTTCTTTTCTTTTATTTTCTTTTATTTTCTTTTCTTTTCTTTTCTTTTGTTTTGTTTCTTTTATTTTTTTCTTTTCCTTTCTTTTCTCTTTTCTTTTCCTTTCTTTTTCCTTTTCCTTTCCTTTCCTTTCCTTTCCTTTACTTTCCTTTCCTTTCCTTTCCTTTACTTTCCTTTCCTTTCCTTCCTTTCCTTTCCTTTCCTTTCCTTTCCTTTCCTTTCCTTTCCTTTCCTTTCCTTTCCTTTCCTTTCCTTTCCTTTCCTTTCCTTTCCTTTCCTTTCCTTTCCTTTCCTTTCCTTTCCTTTCCTCCCCTTCCCTTCCATTCCCTTCCCTCCCCTTCCCTTCCATTCCCTTCCCTCCCCTTCCCTCCCTTCTCTCTCCTCTCCTCTCCTCTGCTTTCTTCCCTTCTCCTTTCCTCTCCACTTCTCTCCTCTCCGCTCCTTTCCTCTTCTCTCTTCTCTCCTTTCCTCCCTTCTCCTTTCCTTTTCTCTCCTTTTCTCTTTTCCTTTTTACAGATAATTTCTTCTGCAAAATAGGTAAGGACAAAGCTATAAATTTCTTTTTAATTGTGGGGTAGAGGGAATGCAAAGATGGTATTTGGGTGTATAAAACAAAGAAACAATAGGGTTAATGTTTTCAAGTAGTGCTAGCCCAAAATGCGATGTTATACTGATGTGGCTATCTTTCTTCCTGTTTTGGAGCCATCTCATTCAGCTGTGACCCCTGTATATACATATGGTAATGCCCTGAGATGTCCACAAAGCTTGTAAGGACCCTCAATCTGCATGTGCAACATCAGTATGGTCTTCCTTCTTTTTGGTGTGGCTCAGTTCCCTTGCTTCTAGGCATGAACAGACGTACAGTTTATTTCTCATTCAGGAGCAATTAACAAATGTTTACTCCCAAATTGGGATATCAGTATATCAATAACAGCCTTTCTGCTTCTCCATTTCTACTTTTCCACCCTCCCAGCCAATTTTTGTTCCTTTTTTTTTTTTTTGGCACAAATAAATGCCACTGCACTATTTACACAAGTATCAAATGCTCAAGATGTTCTCCACAAGCCCATAAACTTGTTCTTTGCTTTCCTTTGAACAAAGGAGACAGTTTTATCATTTTCACTGCCCTCAGCTCTATTAATTGTTAATTGTTTGGAAAAATTAATATTGGTAGACCAGGTGAGTATGTCTTCCATGCTGGCAATGTAATATATTTCCTGCCTTGTAAGAAAATTTGCACATCCCATTTTAAATCATTCTGTACACTGATCCTTGAATTTTAATACAAACAAACATGTTAATTAGCTTATAGAGTGGACTAATTCCAGCAGTCTATTACTGGCTATTGCATGAGACAAGCTATAATTACTAACAATGCTATGATAATGAGTTTGGCATGATATAAAAAAAAATTAAGAGATGCTACAGCACTATTCTTTCAGTTTACTGTCCTCAGCAGAGGACAGTCTTCACAATTCCTCCTAGTCTTTTTATATCATGCAGATTCTTACAAATGCATGTTGCTGTTTGATGTTTTCACCACCCCAGATCGGAAGATCAGACTAGCTATAATCAGAAGCTTTTTCACCAATTATTTTGCAAACTTATACATATCTATTAAGAGGGGCATAGGAAAGTGCATTAAATTACTGTTATCCTTTTTTAAAAATCTGACTCACAACTTGCACACATATTTTAATATAGCTGGATGGATGGATGGATGAACGGATAGATAGATAGATAGATGATAGATAAATAGATAGACAAAGAGAATTACAGGATAAAAACTACAGTGAAACACAGGTACTTTATACTGTCCAAAAATGTAAAAGAACTTTCACAGTGCTCCATAGTGTACAATCAGTTATGGTCTGTCCCTATGACTGTCAAACTTCACATCAGTTAGAGAAGAAAGTTAGGCCTTGATGGCTATAAAGAAGATCAACCAGACAATAAATTTATTCTTTATTTACAAGCAAAAAATATTTACATTTCAAATCAACATAAATTATCTAATGTCATGTAGAAGTATGGCCTTTGTATGTTAAATATTTATGCATAGTAATATATGCATAAATGCAGTTATCATTTCCCCTAGAGGGGGTACACATATCTCCAACTGAAATACCATAAGTCTTGAAGACAGAGTTAGTAAAGTCTATACACGGTAATATCACTTGTGAGCATTTATCTTCCTCTTAATATTCTTAATGAGAAAAATAAATGAACAATTACTGTGAATTTTGATTTTGCTTACCCTAAAAGCAGAAACATGGTGAATATATCAAAGAGGGTATTTATCAGAGCTGAATAAGATGTCTTTACCAAAATTGTCTCTTTTTGGTGGTTATTTCATGCAATAAAAATCCAACTACTTTATAAGTTTCTGTAAAAATATGTAAGAAAATGTAAAACAAAAAAAAATAAAGGAGAAAAAAATATTAAAATTCAACTTTTAGGGTTTTTTGCTAATCGGACATCATTCTCTTGAATATCACTTCAAATTATTTTGTGTGTAATGGATGAGATTGACAACGGAACTAGTTTTGAGTTGGAGTCAGTAGTCAAGTTAACAAAATTTCTTACAGTGATCCATGCAATCACTAAGTGCACATTGATGAAAATGCTAAGCTACAATATGTTGCTTATAGACCAAGTAAATTAAATTAACTTCAGAATATATCACATTAGACTTTGAAAAAAAGTCATTAAGGTAGTTCTAGCTTTTGAATTATGAGAAGGATTTAACAGAAGGATAGGAATTTGCCAAATCATGCTATCAAAACTTTAAATCTATCAAAGGTAATAATTATGTATTTAACTAAAAATAATAACTAGGAGTCATTGACCAAAAATGTAGGGAATCAAGTAACTATTCAAATTTCTATTTATGTAATATGTGAGAATTTCATTACTCATTTTAAGCACTTTTTTTCGCACATACTATTTACTGATTTAATGAAGGGGACATGAGAGAGGGAGCAAGATATAATAAGTTTAGGCTTGAAACATATATATATGAAGCATTTTTTCAGTGAGATGACTGAATCACTTGGTCATTTCAGGAAGATTAAAATTATTCTACAACCCTCATTCATGCTGTGAATAACATTCACTCAGGCAGTTCTATTAATTCAGCGATACTTCTTCAGTGTTAAGTACCAGCATGGATTGCAGATTTGAGCCTTAAATGAAAATCTAAAGTGAGTTGTCATTCATTCATTCATTCATTCATTCATTTGAAATACAACTCAGTGCAACGTACAATCTGTAGCTAAATGGAATTTGGTCTAATAGACTACAGTTTTGATAAGTCAGGTTCTTCTATGTTGGGTTTTTTTTGTTTGGGTTTTTTCTTTCTTTTGGGATGGTGGTAGTGACTGTATGGATGAGATAATGAAACAAAATAGCCAGGAAGTTCAACACATACTTTTCTGGTCACTGCTTCCTTTTAAACTCTGTTCCTATGTGCAGCTGAAATGTAAAGTCACTCTTTAAGTTCAAACGTGCTAAAAGCTTTCATGTGCTTCACTCAAGTAGAAGGAAATTATTATCTCTGTTGCAAGGGCACGCAATGTTGAACAAACATGTAAGCCCTAGGTCAAAAAAGATTTAAGCTTTTTTAGTAGGTTGACTCTTTTAATTAGACCCTCTAGATGTGCCCTTTAATAACTGGAGAAAAAAAAAATTGACACTTTTATATATGCTATTTATTGGCAATAATAGAATGAACAGCATTTTTTTTATTATTTCTGTGTAGACATATGCATGACTAATCCTCTGATGCTCTCTGGTTTCCCCCCCAGTTTATCAGATGCTAGGCATATGTGAACCGACATTTACATGCAGGACTGCTTAAATCTACTTACTACTGAGATCATAAGCGTTAATAGGATATAACCCTTCCACTTCACAAGCTGTAAGTCTGTTTGTATTCTCTTGTATTCCCATTTTTAATGCATAGACACCTTCTACTTCTTCCCATGTGTTAGAACAAATGGGAAAAAAAGGGAGTAAATATCCAATACCTGCACCAGGAACAGCAGATGAAAGTGACAGGCAGACAGAAAAACTTATGGGAGACATTTTCCAGACCTCTGCAAGGGACAATGGCTGGGGAATTCAAATTGAAATAATTTCAAGTCTAACAAATATTGAAAAAGTGCATCAGAATCATCAAATCAAAACATTATAGGCAATAATGTAAGGTAGTGTTCACATCCTCTGTATCTTTCCTCAAGTTTTATATGTATTCAGGGCTTGGTCAAGGTATTGGTTCTTTCATCCGTCTGCACATAGAAAATGCCTCACTTAATGAGAAATCTTGTTAAAATCAACTATCATCATAAGTCAGTGAAGCAAAACCACAAGCATAATTTAAGGTTTTAAAACATTTATATGTAAATATACCTTATGATTTCACAATTTGCTATAGGATACATCTAATCAGAATTCTGATTTTCATCCCAAGAATGCAATTAGTAGACCTACAAAGCTGGTTGGAAATCACAATGGCAACTAATTGAGTTCTTTTGTTTTGATTAGGACATGGCTAACAGACCAGTACTAATTTTGTTTGATAGAATATCCCATTCCAACAATTAACTTGTAACTGACTAAATAAGTCAGATAATCGTCTAGCCCATAAAAGACTGAAATGTATCTGATGTATTTATTTGGGAGAATGCCTCCAATAATTGTTTTCTTTATTACTCATCTAGCTGTTCAAATTTACATGCTACCAGACTAGTAAATTTTTATCTGTTTGCTACTGAAGACTTACTTAAAAACAATTTCTTTTATTACAGTACTAGGGAGCTGCAGGATTTCCAGAGATCTGCTTTTTCTACCTTTTCACTGGGACATAATGATCTCCAAGAAAGTCTCCCAAAGTGGACCTAGTTTTATTTCTGAAACACAAGAATTCTGTTTTCTTTCTGCCATGCTTTCTTTTTTTTTTTTTTTAAAGAAAGCAGTGACAAAGATTGAGAGGAAGTATCTGCAATTGCACTACTAATATCCTTTTTTAGTTTTTCTTCCATGTCTCTGCTTGTTCTACTTTGGATATCACCTGTGCCACTATAACTAAGGAACTGTCTTGGAACCATCTAGGAAAGAAGAGAAATACAGGTTGTCAAGATCTTACTGTATTTTTCTCCAGTTTAATTTTCTCATTTATAGCTCTGACAAGAAAAAAATAGCAAACTGTTTTAATTTCACTTATAAACTCCATGATCCGACAGTTCATCCTTTATGGTACAATGCGTTACAAAGAAATCTAAGAGAAGTAAGAGGAGCAGTTACAGGACAACTTGTGTTTGTATTCTTAGTGACTTGTGCAGGTTTGGGGATTTTTTTCTGTCTTGTATAAGCCTGAGCTGCTTCTACACACAAGCTGATATGAATCTGTTTTGCAATAATTTGATGTTTGAAAGTTCTAATAAATTTATCTTTGTGAGGAACAAACCACAAGATGACACGAAAAGAGTTTATTTACCTCAATATATAAGCTGTGTTTTAAACTAAGAGTAGGTTATATTTTCAAGAAAGACATGAACGCTGTAAGTTTACTCACTTCATACAAGCAAGTGGTACAATTAAGTTTGGTGTGACTTCTCAAATGAGAAAAAACAAGCATAATGTGAGAAAGAGGAAGAGGGTAAAGTGTCAGAGATTATATACATTGTAAGAGAAATTGCGATGCAATAGTCCTCTCTGAGTTCGAAAACCAAAAGAGAAATACACAGGGTTTTTTCTTAAATTCATAGTGCCTAAGTATCATGTATATGTATATTCTTTCATAATGATTGCTCTTCTGTGACATACATACAGAAATTTGATTTTACATTCCGTGTCACCAGCTATGTTTTTACAACTTTATTTGTTCCTTTATTTTGATTGCTTGGATTTCTCACGTTTTCACCTATCAAATTTGAATCTCTTTATCTAGTTAATTTTAAACAAATAAACCAGTATGACAGTTGCATTTTTTACAATCCTACTTGTTTTTTCCTTCACTTAAAATTTTATATTATGTCATAGAATCATAGAATCGTAGAATAGTTAGGGTTAAAAAGGACCTTAAGATCAGCTAGTTCCAACTCCCCTGCCATAGACAGGGATCCCTCACACTAAATCATGTCACCCAAGGCTCTGTCTAACCCAGACAGTGACAGAGCTTTTACCACTTCCTTGGGCAACCTGTTCCAGTGCCTCACCACACTCACAGTAAAGAACTTGTTCCTTAGAGCTAAACTAAACTTCCCCTGTTTAAGTTTGAATCCATTACCCCTCATCCTAACATTACAACCCCTGATGAAGAGTCTCTCTCTGGCATCTTTGTAGGTCATGTTCAGGTACTGGAAGGCTGCTATGAGGTCTCCATGCAGCCTTCTCTTATCCGGGCTGAACAGCCCCAACTTTCTCAGCCTGTCTTCATATGGGAGGTGCTCCAGCTCCCTGATCATACTGGACTTGCTCCAACAGCCCCATGTCATTCTTATGTTGAGGACACTAGAAATGCACACAGTACTCATGAGGTCTCATGAGAGCAGAGGGGCAGGATCACCTCCTTCAGCCTGCTGGTCACACTTCTCTTCATACAGCCCAGGATACGGCTGCTTTCTGGGCTGTGAGCACCTACTGCCTGCTCATGTTCAGTTTCTTGTCAAACAAAGTCCCTCAGTATTAGTCATTATAGTGCCCGATTTACTTAGCAGTTGTTTATTTACACATCTAATTTTGTATGTTTTCTAAATATTGCCTCTAAGAACACAGAACTGTTTCTCAGTTCTGTAGATTGACCAATGGACCAGCACCAGATAGGCGTTTTGAGCTTTAGCAAAGGCTTCTTTGCTCTAAATTTGTCAAAAGATGTTGTCCACATGACTGTTTGGTGTGTAGTTGTCCTGCAGTCAGAGTGGTGACTTGTAGATGGAAGCCCAGCCAGCTGAAGGTCTGCATTGTTTTATATAGTTCCTGTGGGAGAACCAGCTACACCTGTCAGGACTGCTGCTAATGGAGCTGTCAGAGTGTCCTGATATAAAGAGCTGTGCAATCTCAGCTATGGATCTCACAACATGGCAAGAACTCCTGACTCTTCTGCCACTTCTGCTGAATAGCTCCAGCTCCTCCTCTGACAAGCTGAGGATATTCTTTCTCCCTTTAGTTTGCTTGTTGCTTGAGGACTGGACGTTTCTGGAAAAAAATAAAGAGAGGCTAGCTTGGTTAGAAATACCACACAGGACAAAGATACTTAACTTACCAGCCTGGATGTAAAGAAAGAAGTAAGATGGACACAATGTAATAGTTTATAACTAAAAGCATTACTTTAAAAATCATCCATTAATCCAGTGATATACTTGTGATACTACAGAAATCACTTTCCCAAGCAAGTTACTCTCTTTTATCTATTTTAACTTTAAACCCTTGCAAATGCTCCCTTCTCTGGGGACAAAAGACAAATACAAGGGAATCTTATTCAGATCACCATTTAGATTATAAGCACCATCATGATTAGAGAGGTCAGAAAGAGTCTATAAAGTGAATTGTCCTGAGATTAATTTAGAAATATAGGCAAAGGAGTGAATTGATGAAGCAGCATTATAAGATCAGAACTGAATTATGGAACGGCAGAGAGCTGTGCCAGATTTTTCAGTTTGAGAGTGAAGTGCAAGGCTGCCAAAAAGTGCATGGAAGACAGTGGCTTCCTGTTGACTTCAAACGCTTTGGATCAAATTCTGTACTCCAGGCAAAGCTACTTTGTTTGTGTCTTGCATTCCCCCTTCTAAACAATATTATTACATCAAATTTTCTCATTTTCAACTATTTAGTCCATCCATTTTTCTCATTATTTCTTATTAGTTCTCTATTGTTAGTAATAATAATAATACCAATTTGTAACCTAATATTCAGTTTTATATATAATAATTCTAGGGGATTTTATGTTTAAAAGTTTGTCAGATGTAAGTAGCTGATACAAACAGACTAGAAAATTGTCTTTGCTTTTTCATGCTGTTCGTTTAACTTCTTGAGTTCAGAAAAACTCAAATTCTTTGAGCTCTGTCTGATAATAGTCATGACATTATTAATAAATGATGCATTTGTATTTGATGCTGTTTAAGATTGTTTTAAATCACATATGTGATTTCACTAGACTTTTTATATTTGGACACCTGAAAGGGAAATGGAGGACATAACTGAATAAAAAAGTAAAAATCAGTATTTTTTAAATGTATATACATGTGTGTGTGTGCATATTTGTATTCATGCATGTTCTATATATACACAGAAAAGTATATGTATCAGTTGCTTGAGGAAAGGAGCACCTACATATCTATAGGAATATACATCATTATCATCATCATCATCATCATCATCATCATCATGTATATTCCTAACCCTAAGATTGTGTTTTATGGTGAACTTGCCATCGGTTGCCACAAGAGAAGTGCCCCAAAGAAGAGATATAAGGACTCCTTGAAACAATACCGCAGCCTTGGCCATATTGACTACCAACAGTGGTCCACCTTGGCCTCCCATCAGGAGACTTGGAGACATATCAAACATAATGCTGTTGTCTCCTTTGAGAACACACACAGAATTAGTCTTGAGGAGAAAAGACAACATAGATAGAATCGTGCTCCACCTATGCCACCCAAGCAGAGCTTTTGCTGTCCTTTTTGCAACCAAATTTGCCTATCTCACATTGGCCTTTTCAGTCATCAGCACGCTTGTAGTAAACGTGGGTAAAGCCCTTCCAATATCTTCGTGTGCTAAGTCAAGCCATGATTCTGTATTTGTATTTGTACAAAGTGACTGTTTTCATCAATGCCTAATGAAAGCACTAAGATAAGCAGAAGAGAAGAGCACTAGATTCTTTTGAGCTCTTAGTCACACAAATATATTCTGATATTAATCTTGGGATTAAAATGAAGAAGGAAAATCATGTACCAGAAGGATGCAATCCTTCATTTCTTATTTCTTGCCTGCACCTTCTGTGAAGGCTTTATAGTATCTCAAAGTTGAACAGGAAAAATCTTTGTCCAGTTCTCTAAAACCTGATGGAGAGGGTAAAATAGTTGCAGCACAGAGTTTAAATAATTTTCACTGTAAGCATCCTTCCTGTTCTAGAATGCCTGAGTCTCCACAGAAGTTCTGGCAAAAGATTCATAGATCAAAATAATGAAGATTTTCCTAAATTGGTAAAAGTTTATGTAGTCAGTACAACAAATGAAGATACCTTGACATTCACAAGGTTCCCTTCTTTTTGAGTTCAAGCATCTGCCAAAAAATATGAGATGTTGAGTACACAAGTGTAGTTCAAATACATGGTGATAATTCAAAGCAATCTATAAAGTGGATGTAATACCATAAAATTTAAACAATAAAAATACTTTCTATCGGTTAATTAGTTATTACTGGAAAATGTAAGCAACAGAATGAAATAAAAAATAATATTTAAGACATTCAGAGCAACATAAAAGTGGTCACTACTTGTTGCACTGAGATTCAGCAAAATCTGAGTAGACTTCTGGGTGTGTGCTCATAAACTACCATTCTAATTAAATCCCTGAGTAGGTTACATCCTTCTTTTTAACCTGCTTCTAAAAATACCTTTCCAAATTATCTAGGAACTTAATATTTATTAACTTAATATTTATCACACTCAGCAACCTGACTATTCTGTATTTTATTGTATTTTAATTTTTTAACATTATTCACATTTAACTCAGGGTACTAAGTGTGCTCTGCAGAAAAAAAGAGATTTCTTTTCATTCTTCATTCATACATCATAAAACCTTAGTGTCTACAGTTCCTGACACATTAAAACTTTACTTTCTCTTTAAATTTTATTAGACCTTAAGGTTTGTGTTTCCCAACAAATGCAGAAAGTATTTCTATGTTAACTTCACTCTTTCTACATAGTAGTGCAAATATAAACAGATTTAACATTTACATAACAGTCAGTCTGACTACACCTTGATTTTCTCTAAGCTTTTTCTGCAAAGTAAGATTTGCAGGAGTCAAGATCAAAAAAAAAAAAAAAGATCACAGACACTGAGGGCTCAATCAGCTCATCATGAGAGAATATTTTACCTTAATGTTGTTTTAGCTATAAAGGAAAATTGCAATCACTTCATTATTGAAAAAAGCCACTAAATGTATAGTAATCTCAAATATGATTGTCAATATTCTGCATAAAGCCCTTACAATCAGTTATGCAAAATCTATTCTATTTTCTGTAAACCCTGAAGCAGGTAAATAATTACAAATGTAGATCTTATTTCAGGAAACATACCTACAGTAAGCACATCTATCTCTTTTTTCAACACATTTTGGAAATTAGCTCTGGCTTTCCAAACATTGGAAAGAGTTTTTATTTTATTTTTATAATCCCTTTTAATGAGATTTGGACAAACATTATGTCAACTGATTCAAATTACCTCATACAGATGTTCAAAGTCATCTAAATAAGAGAAATAATCTCACTGTAAAACGGAGATGTATTCAAATTTCTTTTCCTTTTTTTATCATGTTTTATTGAAAATGTGGTGGTTTTAATAGGACTTGACAATCGCGTTATCTTTTAATAATTAATCAAAGCTATCTTTCCACCTAGAAATAATTTAGTGTGGTGTGATACAATCATATGAGACAACCATGCTAGCTTCATGCTTTATTACAAACTTATAAGACCATTGTCTTTTTATATTAAACGTCATCAGTCATTTGAAGACTGTCAAGTGAGTTTATCTAACAGCCTGATATTCTATCAGCAAACTGTGACATGGTCAGCTGTGATCTTGAGTACCATGTGTACCTAGGGCACATTTCTCTTCTGCAGTGGAGCTCAGAGGTATTTGCTACTCAAGCTAACATATAGTCTCATACTAGTAAGTCCACATGGAAATCCAAGCCAGGAAGCACAATACCTTTCAGCCTTACCAGCTCAGGTCAGGTATCAGTTTAATTGGGTTTGATTGGCAATGAGCCCCTGCAAAAGTGCTGCAAGAGGTGTCTGGACTTCTGCCAGTCATCACCTGCTTCCTCTCTTTAAACTGTGTTTTCTGCTCATTTATTTCCTAGCACAGTGTGAGATAGGCTAGGTGAGGTAGCTCTGTGTTGCAGTGTCCTTCAGACAGGCTGAAAGATGTAATGCAATGAATTTTGCAAATGACCATCTTAGATACATCAACCTGTCAGCTGGAAGGGAAAAATAAAAAATAAAAATAAAAAGATGGTGCTAGCCAAAACTCATTCCAAACAGCAGAAATACATTGGTCTTTCCAGATCCATTTCTGTGGGGCCTATTTGACGTCAAAAAGGTCATAAACTTCACAGAATTAGCCACAGGCTATACAAAATGTAAACCTTTATAATGAGACTATTCCAGCAAGGTAAGGCATCCACCAGTTCTTTTAAAGCAGAGAAGTCTGGGAAAAGGAGGTCAAAAGCTTTACATGTTTTTATGAGCAAGAACGCTAAGACAAAGCGTTAATTTTAGATCACATTCTGTTACCTTATCTCTGCTTTCCAGGTGGGTATAAATGAACATTTATCAATGCTGCCCTCTTTTGTGCTTTTCATCAATCTTTTTAAGACTCCTTTGGATTCTGCAAGCCTCTCTGCAAGGCAACTAAGGGCAGCTGAACTGGGCAGCCTTAGTAGAACTGAAAAAGCCTGGTCACAAAAAAACTCCAATAACACAAAACACAACATGTTGATTAATTTCTCTATTATTTTTTCATATTAATTCCTTGGTTTGTGATTCTTTTGTCACGTTTTAATTTTGCATGCAACATTAAATAATTGAAACATTGTCAATGGTGTTTACTTTCTTTTAGCTGTCTTACTGTCAGCCACCTGCAAACAATACCTCTATTTTGTTCTCCAATTATATTCTGGTAATTATGCACTTCCATATTCTCTTTTCTTAATTTTCTTTTCTCTGACTTGTAAATTGTGTTGTTTTTAAAGAAAGATTTCTATTATTTCAGACTGCAAATAGAAATAACAGGTAACAAATTTTTTTTAAAAAAGAAAACAGTTAAGTCAACAGTTCAAAGATCCTATTAAAACTCAGGCAAGCACATTGTTTATGTGGCAGTGATGAGGAAATGTTCCTCTGCATTCAGATAATTTAAACATCACTAGTGATTTTTTCAGATTCACAGATTTACCACAGCTTCCAACAGTATGAGGTAAGAACACATTTATCTTCCTCACAGTGGCCAAAACGACATAAAGCAGAAAAAAACTAGCATGGTGACACCTACTTTCTCAAAGTAATTACCTAAAGGTGTCCTGTATCATACTGGTACAGGACTAATTAGTTTGTAAAGGCAAAAGCTCATTACTTTCCTAGTATTTACTGAACAGTTATCAGCAATTCAAACAAACATATTTTTTGTAAGGTTTCCTTAATTCTTATATATTTGGTACATCCAGAAGCCACATACTGTCATTTTCCTATGCAATAGAACATAGCTTTGATTCTGTTACAGCTGTACAAGAGCAACTGATGATATTTCTAGTAAAAAAACCAATATTTTGTTTTATCTGAACTTCACATGTTTCTTTGCTTTGCTCTGGTGATATTACTGTAGATATCCTTTCCATCCTGCTTAGCATACAAAGATGTTTGTAGAATGAACATTTCTGTAGCTTTACATACAATTTTTCAGTATTAAAAAAAATTAAAAAGTAATTACATGGAATGTAATTACTCTCTGTTTCGAAAGAAAAGATTTTTTACACTAGAAATGTTCTTTAATGTCACTTATTACATTCCCTAACCTATTTTATCAGTCTAAAATCAATCTGACAAAAAGAAACACCCAGGAGTTTCATCAAACCACAGGATTTCCATTAAATAGCTTTATTTAGTGGAAATTTTGGCGCCTTGAATGAAACAAAGTTACTTCTGAAACATTTTGACCACCAACTTTAACTTATACTATATTTACCATTGTATTTTAATAAGTTCATTATAATTGTTAGTGGGTTTTTCCCCACTTCATAAAATACAAATCTTATGAATAATTTTGGTCTACCTTTCTGTAAAGCCATTGTTAATACTTGAAGCTAAGTAATGATTAATCCATAGCTATAACCATTAAAATTATTAAAACCAATAATAATAACTTTAGGGATGTATTGATCTATCACCCTTTCCTTAATTATATCTAATATAGTTCAGGAAAGTGGAGATACAAATGTACTAAAGGATTTAAAAATCTTGTGGTGATAAAGCTGCAGGTGTATGCCTTAGTAAATTTGCATTAACTTCCATGGAATTTTGATGATTTACAACTTCTGAAATTACACCTTTAGCTCCACATCCATTTGTTCTTTCATATCCCTTATTAATGCAGACACATGCATGTATTGATGTCCACATTCACTCAAGGGAAACAAAGTGTCACTTCATACAAATGTTTATGACAATGGTGTGATACAAGGCAGAAAAAGCTAAATATAATTGCAATTGTTACATAGCACAGATCCTGCTTATCAATTGTTCACTCTGTTTTTACCCAGGAATACAACTGGCCAGTAGATCTGTACTAAATAAGGGTTTCCCAACAAATTATGTGAAGTAAGCAATTTGGAAAAGGAAGGTTTTTTTGATGTGTTACACCTACCCCAAAAAGTAATTTTTTCATCCAGGAAAGAAAATTGCTGCTAATCTTAAACTACATCAATGAAATATTTCAGAACACTTATATAGGTGTACTAAATATAATTAGGCAAAGATATGTGAGAGGAATGCAGTGGCTAAGACATATATATAAAAGATCTCAGAATTGATGCCTACTTTCCCCCTTAGGCAATAGGTGTATTGCATACCAGAGACACCTAACAGCCCCCTCATTCACTGAGTCATTCCACTAAGATGTGATATTTGTTCTTCAGAACCTCCTGGCACCAATGGGAGTGATTCTTTTAACAAGCAAAGAAAAAAAAACCCAGCAAAAAATAAAAAACCCGCCTCCCAAACCTGTGCCACCTTATCTGCTCTGCTGTTAAGCTGAATAGTAACACACCACCAGCAGTGGTTACCCAGTGTTCCTTCCACATATGTTTGCATTCTAAAGAAGTGTTGCTTGAGAAAATCTGTGCAATTTTTTTCAGATGTCTAACAACAGCTTCTGCCATCTGAGTTTGGGATGTAGCCATTTGCATCCTTTTGTCTGTTTATGAATATAATACATGTAGTTTCTTTTTCAAGTTACTCCTGGAGTTGCACATTTCTTCACCATTAACAAATATTTATCATGCCATTTCTAGTTTGTTACTACCAACAGACATACCAGAAGGAACAGTACAGGTAGGTGATGGGACTTCTGTTCTCCCACCACTGAACCCAAATAAGATGAAACTTTCATATTCTGATATTTAATCACTGGCAGTTATGCCTTCCCAGTCTGCACCAACATAATAACTACCATCAGTGCTGGAAGATATTAAGTGTTAATACTGACATGGCCTTCAATATGCATAAAATAAAGCCAAAATTAATTAAGTAAAATCAATAGAATAAAAGCTGTTGCAACCTGGAATGGAACCAAAACAAAAACTGAGCTCAGCTTATTACATGGATTTCTAATAGGCCCTTGTCTAGATTTTCTCAAAACTCTTCAGCACAGAGGACATAAGTCAAAATGTTCATCAAATACACACTTTCAGGTGGTATTTCAAAGTTTAATTCTAGCTTCATTTAAGAGTCAATAGAGGCTCCCTTGGGGATTCATTAGAGGGAAAAGCCTAAGTTTACATCCTGCGAAACACCTTTTATTTGCCATTGGAGGAACGTAGGAGATTAGCCCATGACAGGTAATGTTAGCCCTTTTTGTAGTGAAAGTTTAGCCTTTTTATTTATTTTTCCCTTGGGAATAAAATAATAATAAAATAAAATAATAATAATAACAAAAAAAAGCACCATCATTTTACCAAGTATTTTAAAAATTTTACAATTTCAATCACAGTGATTCAAAATGAAAACCTGTTTAACAAAGTGTTTAGTAGCTTTATGAAGGACGATCAAATCTATGTTCTCACTATATGTTTGCCAGCACTGAACTCTACTGCAACTGTTTCTTAAGTATAATTAAATATATCGCATAAATCATTGTCTGCTTTTATGCTTTCTTTTCAGTCTCTTTCAGATAGCTGCAGATTGTGTTCAGCTTCTACAAAAATATTCCTGATAAAGTATTTATTCCAAATTAATTGGTGTTCAGTAAAAATGGCAGTCCAAAGGCCCACAGATAGTTTGCAGGATTAGTTAGGAAGAAAAACCAACCCCCAAACCAAAAAATGATTCTTTGATTCTTTGTCGTAGTATTTATATCTTTTTGCAGCACAAAAATACTGTATATTTTACTTAATCTTCTTGATAACTCATAGCCAGACGCCCTTTTAACTGTGTCATGGTTTAAACCCAGGCCGTAAGTCAGCCACCCAACCACTTGCTCACTCCCCCACCTTACTTCCCCCCCACCCCGCTCCTGGAGTGACAGGGAGGAGAATCAAAAGAATGTAACTCCCATGGATTGAGATAAGAGCAGCCCAATAACTAAGGTATAACACAAGCCACTGCTGCTGCCACCAATAATAATAATGATAAGGGAAATAACAAGCAAAGAGAATACAATACCACCCATCAATACTCAGCCCAGCCGAGTAGTGAACCAGCCCTTCCAGGTAGCTATCAGTTACATCCTGGGCATGACGTGAAGTGGTACGGAATACCTCTTTGGCTAGTTTGGGTCAGGTGTCCCGTCTCTGCTTCCTCCCAGTTTCCCCTCCTCCCTGGCAGAGCATGAGACTCAAGAAAGACCTTGGTCAGAGTAAACATTACTGAGCAACAACTAAAAACATCGGTGTTATCAGAGCTGTTCCCAGGCCAAAAGTCAAACCCACAGAGCTGCACTAGTTACTAAAAAGGAGGAAAAATGACTGTTACTGCTGAACCCAGGACAAACTGTGACCATGTAAATGCAGCTGAAGAAATAACAGCTTTGTATCTATAAATAAGAATTATATTTCAAAAAGAAAATTACTATGTATTGATGGCTTATTGTTTTAGTTTAGGCATCACAGTTTCAGGCTTTAAATTTCTGCAACTGCACTAAACATGAGACCTGTGTTTCTTCCTGTCTTAGAATCTAGATGTCTATCTTCAGATATCGATCACTGAATCCTCTATAAACTGCTATGATAAAGCCATTTTATCATTTCATTGTGCTTCTGAAAGTGCAAATATACATATAAAAGCGGTCCCTTTTGCAACTACATATAGTAAAAATGGAGGTACTGTTTTCAAATGTGAAATGTTTGCCTGTGGTCATGGCTAATGGATGTGTAAAGCAAACACTTGGCTAAACATAGCTGAATTACAAGGAGATACGTGTTGTCGACAGAACTCTGTGATGTTGCCAATTAGTATTCATTACCTGTATATCACAAAAAGGAGGAGACCTTACCTTTAGCTCTCTCAGACTAATGTGGCAAATCCACCTGACGAATGCTATTTAACACCAAAATGACATATAACTTTAATGATTCATTCTCTGTATTGAAAGTGGTTGTGATAGGACATTAAATTGTTATTTTTCTGATAGGTACATGAGTTGTCTGCATGCCAGGGAATGAGGGGAGGAAAGAGAAATGAAAAAGTAATTCACATTTCTGAGGCAGAGGCCTCAATTTTCCAGTATAAAAATCTTTCTTTTGCCCAGAAGAATTTGGTTTTATTGTATTTTATCCCTTATTATTGCCGTTTACTTAACTTTACAATTCTGCATACAAAAGTTGAGGTCAGATTCATCCAAGTGAGTTATACTTTGAAAAGGGCAACATTAACTTCAAAGACAAGCTCCCAGAGTTGCTCAGAGAAATAGAAACAGAAATAGGAAGTGTTGTCACATCCCAAAGAGGTTTCATCATGATATGTAATGAGGTTTAATGCATAGAATACATCTTTCTCTTCAGGTCACTCGTTTTTCTGCTTCTTCAACAATACAGACCATTACTCCACGAACATGATATGTACAGTTCAGTCATATGAAACAGTTATTTATTGATAGACAACATAGCTGGTAATGGTATGTTAAATTAACTAATGGTATGTTAAATTAAACAGTACATACTCACCACACCTAATGTGGATAACATCATGAGTCTTCGCCCCCAACCAGTTTACAGTCTGGTGGGAACAGGTCAGTAACATTGGTCCTTGGAGCATCTGACCCTGGATTTTTCCAATTCACCATCTTCTGGTGCCATTTCCATTACAGCTTTTCCTCTTCTACCTTTGGGTCAGCTTCCTGTCAACAGCTGTGCTTCTATTAGGGCTCTTACTCATCTTGCATTGCTTTACCTCACTGCTTTCTCACAAAGTTACAACAGCATTCTCAGTAAAACTGAGCTGAGGGCAAGCAGACATTTTGTACCTGGTCTCTGACCCTGAAGATAACAAGGGAGCACCCCGTCACTGCTGACAGTCCCAGGGGTCCCCCTACCCTGGGAGCAATCTAAGATTGCAGTGGTCCCTCAAGAAGCTAACAGAAAGCTTTCTATCATATTACAGTATGGTAATTTTTTTGTTGCATATAAGATGACTTCTTAAACCTCTAAATGTCATATGCACAAGGCTGAATGCCAAATGAGGACTTCCTCAGAATTTTTCTCTAGCTGATGAGAAGTGTCAAAGGTCCAAAGACAAAGAAAGATTTAAGTACTATAAATTATGATGCTTCACAATTAAGACAAAGTAGCAAAATAATTCATAAACAAAGGCGGGCTGTCTTCAAACAGTAGCTTTCATCCCCAAAATGTTAGGATTTCAAATATATAAACATTTTGCTTATAATAGAACTAATGCTATTTGCTTCTCTTACCTATAGGTTTAACTTTACTATAGAGTCAAAGAAACCTGAAGCTGTTCTGAAAGCGGACAAAGCACAGTACATCCTGATATCTTGCTGGAACAGACACAAAAGGATAAATGAAAAGTTTTAGCAAGACAATAAGCAAGAAAAAGTTTAGAAAACATCTTCCATTCCATGCTTTCATGTCTATTATTTTTTATAAGTGTTAGAACTTTGTGTTAACAGTTTATGCTTTTTATTTTAAAATTAAGCATCCTTTTATAAGGCAAAATATGAAAAAAAAAAGAAGGCAAAAAAAGCATTTGTTACTGCCAGTGTGAAATTTGTTTCCTGAATTTTCAACTCTGCTACTAAAAAAAATGTCCATTATTATCTTGACTTTAATTAAAATCACATTCACATTTATATCAGCATATTTCCTGCTGGTTTGAACTCAGGGTTGCTCTTTGCTTTTAGGAAATGTTAAATAGACAAGGTAAATGAAATCCTGGCCCTGACAAAGGCAGAGGAAGTTCTAATACTTACTTTGCTTAAGTCAGGATTTCAGTTCCTGGGATTTTTTTTTCCTACTGCTACTGTTTTTTCCCCCATAATTTTTCTATTAAATACTCCTGCTTTCATCTGCCTTCAAAACTAATTAGTCCTTTGGAACATTGCCTCATTTTCACATCCATAGCTGAATCATCTTTACTAACCTGAAGCAAGATAAAGAGCAAATAATGGATTACACTGGCATGTAAAGATACTGGGAGGGATAAGGATAGGGATTGGACAATAATAATAGGAAAAAATAATTTGGACCTCCCATAGTAACTTAAGAAGCAAATGAAATTCATTAAGTACACAGCTAAGAAACTGATAGAGCATTTTCAACTTAATGGAGTGGGAAAGCAGTAATTGCTTCACATGACCTGAACTGCATGCACTGCACAGGCTGATAATGACTGCAGGGAGCTTTTGGAAGCAGCCTCTGTTCTGCTTGCCATTCCATTTCATTGGGAAACCCTAATCCACAACAGCATTAGTAAAACCATTAGTGCAATATTTTGTCATGTTTCGACACTGTGCTTTAAAGAAACTCTGAGAAAAATTGAACACACACACACACACACACACGCACACACACACGCACACCAAACTTAAAAATAGGTTCAAACTGTAGTCAAATTCATAGAGCAGTCGAGGTATCTACTTTTCTGTTCATAAATTGAACTTACCACCTAGTACAGAATGGACTTTGTTCTTATGCTTAAAAAAGTTCCTTATTTAAACTGAATGGCATGATACAGAAAGTCACGAGTGTTCTCTGGGTCATGAAATTTTCAAACTATTCAAGGGTATTTTGGACTGTGATAATTCACACAGTAGAATTATATGGGAGTACTTCTGACAAATAAAATTATAGGTAGGTGAGTTTCAGTTCCTTCATACTCACAGTATAGATGACATTACCTCACACTCATATTAATAGAAGTAGCCAATGAAGCTTAAAATGCTTTAATCTAAAAGATTTGAGGTGACTTGTTTAAGATCCATATAAGAAGTTTTCAGAATAATTTCCTTTTCATGAATGGAAAACAAGACCTCAATTTTGAAAAAAATAAAAATTCAGAAGCTGTTATTCTGCAACACACACTTCTACATAATCAATAGCCTAATACAAATGTGGGAAATGTTTCGGTTTCATTTCTGCACTGGACCACTCCCCAAAATTATCAAGTTTTCTTGAAAACCCTGAATACTAAAAATTCCTCCCTAATGAAAACATTTCCAGAAGAGGGGCAGCACTCTATACTATAGGGATGAAGAAATCTTTTTAATAAAGCATTAATACAACAAAATAAAAACTCTACTTACACTCACATAATTTTAAGAAACATATCCAATTTTCTTTCACAATACTCAGTAATTCCTTCTCGTAGGAAAGTGAGAAACCCACATTTTCCCACTACTATATTACTTTGTCTACTATTTCAACTTTGCTATAACATAAATTATTAAATACAATTTTTTTAAATGAAACATATTGTTGCATATATATGTATCCTTAAAATTCACTCTCTTTAGTGAAGAGACTAGGAAGTATTTTTTTAATTTTCTCTGCTTTTCATTTTATGAAAACATCACTAGCATGAAATGACCTACCAGTATTATATTTGCTGAGTAATGATTCACTTAAAAAAGAACCATATTATAGTAAAACCAGGCTTGAAGAACCTTACTGTCTGAATATCATCTAGATTCTAAAATATTTTTCCATTAGTAATTGAAGATGGTAATACTTTGGGTAATACTCTGTATTCAATTTCTCTGACATCTCCTAAAGTTATAATACCTTAAATTCCTAAGTAGAAAAGGAAAACACAGAACAGATGAAAGAGCAAGCAAGATTAACAGAACCACAATGCTTAAAATATATGTAACAACTTCCTAATCCTTTTATTTTCACAGCTGATAACACGCCAATTTCTTGTCCTCTGTTGAAATATTATATTTTTGTCCTTTACAGAAAAACAGAAAAGAAAGAAACAGAGGAGATCAGTAAAACTGTCAGATTAACAGTACTGGACTGGCACATTGCAATTGCATGTCAAAATTCCTAGCAACAGAAAGCTCCAATGTACAGTATGATGATCCATGATTCAAGATGGCAGGTAACTCAGGACCATAGACATACCAAAATTCATGTTAAAAATTGAGAAAAAATAGATTTATAAATAGTAGAAATTATAAGTGCATATTCATACAAATTTTGAAAGAAACAATTTATAACCATCTCAGATATTATATTACCTTTTTGGCCTGTCAACTGTCAATTCAATTAAGATAAAGAGATCATAAAAGAAGACTAGTCTAAATTATCTAGGTTAATTTTTTTTTTTATAAATAATTCCTATATACTATGACAAAGAGCAAACCCCTTCTCATCTGCATATCTTCTTATCAATGACTATTGAATTGAAGAGACAAAATGCACAAATTGATAAATAATTATAACCACAGGAAATAAGATTTTTTTTTTGTTTGTTTTCAGATCAACATCTTCATCAGAGTCAGTTTTATCTTCTGGAATGTGAAGGCCAGAAATTTCATGTGTCAACTTCACCTACCATCACTTTCAGAAAACAAGTTTAATCCTTTGGTCTATGAAGGGAGTATTATTTTGGTTGAAAAACTCCAAACCTTGGTATATCATTGATTTAAAAGTATTTAATAAAAATAATCTGGTGACTGCGGTAAAAGACAATAAAAATATAATAAATAAATCGCAGCCTTACAGTACCTGAAGGGGGGCTATAAGGATGCAGGGGATGGACTATTCATTAGGTACTGTAGTGACAGCACACGGGGTAATGGGATCAAACTTAAACAGGGGAAGTTTACATTGGATATAAGGAAGAAATTCCTTAGTGTTAGGGTGGTGAGGCTCTGGAATGGGTTGCCCAGGGAGGTTGTGAATGCTCCATCCCTGGCAGTGTTCAAGGCCAGGCTGGATGAAGCCTTGGGTGGCATGGTTTAGTGGGAAGTGTCCCTGCCCATGGCAGGTGGTTGGAACTAGATGATCTTTAAGTCCTTTCCAATCCTAACTATTCTATGACTGTATGATTCTATTATATATTAGTACCAAAAGGAGGGCTAAAGAGGATCTCCATTATTTGGTGGATGTGGGGGGAAACACAGTGACAAAGGATGAGGAAAAGTTTCTGTTACTTAATGAGCTCTTTCCCTCAGTTTTTAATAGTAAGATTGGTTGTTTCTCTGGGGATGTAGCTCTCTGAGGTGGAAGACAGGGATGGGGAGCTGAATGAAGCTGCCATAACCCAGAGGGAAATTGTCATCTACCTGCTACACCACTACACACACAAATCTATGTGGTCTGATGGGATGCACCCCAGGGGTACTCAGGGAGCTGGCAGAAGTGATCACTGAGCCACTTTGCATTATTTACCAGCAGTCCTGGCTAAACAGGGAGGTCTCAGTTGGCTGGATGTTAGCTAATATGACACTCATCTACAAGAAGGGCTAAAAGGAGGATCCAGGGAACCACAGGCCTGTCAATATGACTTCAAAGTCAGGGAAGCTTATGGAGCCAATTTTCTTGGGTGCCATCATGCAACACATACAGTACCATGAGATGATCAGTCCTAAACATCATGGGTTTATGAAAGACAGGTCCTGCTTGACTAATCTGATCTCCTTCTATGACATAGTGACCTGCATAGTGAATGAGGGAAAGGCTGTGGATGTTGTCTACCAAGATGTTAATAAAGCCTTTGACATCATTTCTCGCAGCCTTCTTCTAAAGAAACAGGCTGCTCATGGTTTGGATGGATGTACTCTTCACTGGGTAAAAAACTGGCTGGATGGTGAGGCCCAACGAGTGGTGGTGAATTAAGATAAATCCAGTTGGTGGCCAGTTACAAGTGCTGACCCTCAGGGCTCAGTGTTTGGGCCAGTTCTATTTAATATCTTTAGCAATGTTCTGGTCAAGGGGACCAAGTACAACCTCAGTAAGTTTGCAAAGGATACTAAGTTGGGGGGCATTGTTGATCTACTTAAAGGTAGGAAGGCTTTCTAGAGGGATCTGGACAGGCTGGATCACTGGGCCAGCTGTAAAAAGTTCAACAAGTCACGTTGCCAGGTCCTGCACCTGGGTTGCAACTGCCCCATGCAAGTCTACAGGCTTGGGGAAGAATGTCTGGAATGCTGCTAGGTGGAAAGGGACCTGGGGGTGTTGGTCAACAGCCAGCAGTGTGACCAGGTGGCCGAGAAGGTCAAAAGCATCCTGGCTTACATCAGAAATGGTTTGGCCAGCAGGACTAGAGCAGTGATCATCCCTCTATATTTGGCACTGGCGAAGCCACACCTTTAATACTGTGTTCAGTTCTCGGCCCCTCACTACAAGAAGTTAGTGAGGAGATTTTGGTGCTAGAGCATGTCCAAAGAAGAGCAATGAAGCTGGTGTAGTGCCTAGAGCACAAGACTTATTACGAGTGTTTGAGGGAACTAGAGTTGTTTTTCCTGGAGAAATGGAGGTTGAGGGGAGACCTTATCACTCTACAACTACCTGAAACAAGGTTATAACAAGGTGAGTGTCTGTTTCTTCTCCCACGTAGGAAGTGACAGGACAAGAGGAAATGGCCTCAAGATGAAACCAGGGGATGTTTAGGTTGGCTGTTAGGAAAAATCTCATCCCCAGAAGGGTTCATAGAATCATACACAAGATTGGAGGGGACTTCAAAGGTCCCATAAAAAGGTATTTAAAAGGCATATAGATGTCATTCAGGGACATGCTAGGTTAACCATTACACTCCACAATCTTCCAGCCTAAACAATTCTATGATTTTATGATAACTAAAACTTCAACAATGAACTATCTTTGTAGTATCCAAATAAAATGAAATATTTTGTGTAAAATAACCTTTATTTTCACAATAACGAATGTCCAAATTTAATTATTTCCCCTGAAAAAGCAATCATAATACTAGCATATTTTTCCTTTTAACTTTATTCCAAACATAATAATAATAATCACAACACAAATTGTTTTCAAATGGTATATGGGATACTTTCTCAACTAAAAATCCAAACCAAGCATTTCTAGGTCACTGTTTTTCTTTTTTTTTTTTGTCAATTTTTTAGTTGCGTACTATCTGCCTTTTCACATTAATCTTTAATATTACATTTAACTTTTCAATGATTTAAAAAATAAATTACTAAGCAAGCACAATGTATGTTAAAAATCAAGACATTCAAAACAAGGAAAAAATCTTACAGAACATATCTATGTCTATGCTGATATTCAATCAACAACAGCAATTAGTATTTTCTTCTGACACTGGTCCAATGCCTTCCAGTGTCAAGGCTGGTTCAATGACTCCTAGATTAAAATTTTATAGGAGAATCATCTTTTAAAAAAATCAATAATAATTAAACAAGCTCAGATATAGCAAAACTACTAGGGAAAGAGGAAATCAACAAAAATATATTGCATAGTTTCTTACTTCTTATTGCAGTCAGTGATGTCAAAATGCAGATAGGAGAGATATAGTGCTTGAAAAAAACTTTTTATATAGCAATAATAATTAAAAAAATCTTTCTGTGATTCTCTTACTCAGTTTAGAGAATAAGGAGTAACTTAATAAGCTACTGTTTCTTTTTTAATCTCCAAAAATTTCTTCCAATAAGTAGTCTAACATATTCTGCATTCACATTTGTTATTTCTTGACCCAATGCTATGATTAGTGCATGTTATTGATTTGAATCTGCTTTAACATGTTTTTGGATCTTATTCTGAAAACCTGACATTTCTCCTGATTAAAAATAAAAAATGCTGCCTACTAAAAGCAAATTTTTATAGATAATATCCTAACATTTTAAATAGAAAGATTAATATAAAGACACAAATAATTTTCCTGTTACTTTCTTTATTAAAACACACACTTCATCTTATAGAAAAAAGCCACCTTGCTATCAATCACAGTCAACTTCTAGTCAAAATTTGTCACAGAAGAATTAATTTGTTAGATTGTGATGCATGACTTCAGTGATACCAAATTTTTCTGCAGAAGTATGCTTTTAAAAAATTATACAAAAATACAAACATTTATTGCAGCAACAGAGGTTATGTGTCATTATGCACAAACTTCCACACATAGAATCTAAGATCTGACCAAAAGCAGAAGAGGAAAAACAGAAGGAAAAAATGTTTCTTTTTAATCACAGACTCAAAATGAAACCTTTGTAACCATGCAGTCTTTGTAAAGGGCATTTGGTACCAGCATATGTATGCTCTTTACACAATTGTGTCATTCAAAATGTAAATCAATGCATTAAAAGTGGATTTCATTGCAAAATATGCAGTAAGCAAAGCAGCTCATTTCAGAAATATAGTACCTAATTAACACTGCTAAAGTAAGGATTAATAATTTTTTTAATAAAATTGGTCAAATGTTTTTCATGTCTAAATATGTATACAATTTGTTCTGACACCAGAGGCAACTGTGATAGACTGGATTGTATAAAGTTGTCCTTTATTGATTATAACAATATTGACAACATTCTCTACAAAAAGAGTAAAAAAAAAATTGCAGCTCTCACAGTCTAGCTTCAAGCTGTTATTTTTGATATTTCTGTGGTTGAAGGGGATTGTCTACAGACTTGTTTCAGATGATTCAAAGACAGGTTTACACTCAAGGCTGAAGCCTCATTGGCTCATAACTCAGTTACAGGGAGCAGTACACATACACAAATCCACATAAAATTGAAAAATAAGCCAAAATAGAAAAATACTCAATTGTATTTTGATCATTTATCCAATGACACATTTTTTTAACTTAAAAAAATAATACTTGATGGATTTTGATCTACTTAGCTTTTTGTATTGCTTGTCTATGGGTGTTAAATTCTGCTGAAAATCTAGCTAGCAGTTATTAGGCTGGAATGTATCTTTTTCATTATATAAACAGAAAAGAGTTCAACTATGAATATAAATTTAAAAAAATAATAATTTAAAAAACAAAACTGTGCTGAGAAGTTATTTGTTATAAACTGTAATCTGTGACTGTTTTTCTTATTAGTCTTAATGGATAGAACATGCCATCCCATTATTGGTGCAGTGACAGCTATATAGCTATAATTGTAGCATTGCTAAAGTTACATATGTATTATGACTTGGATATGAAGAAACAGAACTTGATTAAAAAAATGCATAATTGTTTGAAGATTACTTGATAAACAGTATCTAAAGACGGAAATCTTTGTACTGATGGAACCTGCTTGTTTGGTGAGAGATTTTTGTGACACTTCTCCCTTTCCTTCACTTCATTCTAGTATAACTGGGAAGAAGGATGAATTTAGGTGATCATGAAAAACAGCCTGACCATTAGAGAAAATGTTAGATTAAATCCAAAGTCAACTCATAACACTAAAATCATCTTCAGGAGGCTGTTTTCAGGATCGGTAGTATATTAAGGCTTATGATCTAAGGTCCTCACAAATATCCTTAACAAATTCAGAATTTTTCCACACATCATGATGGAGTTATGGGTATGTTCAATTCAAACAGTTTGTTTATTTTCACGTACACAAGCCAAAATATTCTTTAACTTTATTCTCAGTGAGACATAGTTTTTGCAAAATGAAAATATTTGCCATTAAATAATATATTTGCCAAGGACAAAGTAGTTCAGCCCCGACAAAATGAATTTTCCAGATTCTACTAAGATTCTTTATGGTGGAAAGAATGTTATGCCCCATCACTTGAAGTATTGAAAGCCAGGTAGGATGGGCTTTGTGTAACCTAATCCAGTGAGAGATGTCCCTGCCCATTGCAAAGGGACTGCAGTACATGGTCTTTAAAGGAAGGTCCATTCCAATCAGAACCATATATGATTCTATGACTTCAGTGAATCATCTTGGCACAGTCTATATGTTTTTGGACTATAGTGTTTCATATTTTATAGTAATTCATTATAATCATATAATCATCAAAATTAAGTTTCTTTTGAGAAAACATTCAAATTACTCTTTTTTTAAGAAAAAATAGGAGTACCTTATTCATTACTCGCTGGTTATTTTTAATTTTCTAATGTATAAATATTTCCCATCTTCTAATCAGAAAGCATAAGCACAGACCTGTGATAAGAAATATTGGGCAATTTATTTATATAGCTTTGGGTCTGTATCTCTTCTCTATTGCTTTTAATATTTTCTGACAAAAAAAAATGATGATAGCTATAAGTAGCAAAATCATAGAATCATAGATTCATTAAAAGGTTTGGGCTGGAAGGACCTTTAAAGTTTACCTAGTCCAAAAACCCTGCCAGGAGCAGGAACACTTTCACTAGACCAGGTTGCTCAAAGTCCTATACAGCCTGGCCTTGAATACTTCCAGGGATGGGACATCCACAACTTATCAAGATAACCTGTTTCAGTGTCTAACCACCTTTATCATAAAAAAAAAAATATATCTTTTCTTCATAGGATAAATTCTAGCACTCCATGGACCTTAATGGAGTTCCAGCCCTCTGATCTTTTTTGTGCCACTCCTCTGGACACACTTTAACAGTTCCATATCTTTCTTGCACTGGGTACCCAAGATGTGAACACAGTACTCCAGGCAGGGTCTCACAGGAGTGGAGTAGACAGTGAGAATCATCTCCCTCAACCTGCTGGCCATGGGGTTTTTTAAGCATCCAAGGATACAGTTGGCTTTCAGGGCTGCAAATGCACAATTTTCATCCTTTAAGAAGGGAAATAAAATTCTGAACATGGAATAAAATTAGTTTAAAAACTATGGTTTTACATGTTAGAATTAATTTGTGGAAAATCTTTATGAATCTGATATAATTTTTAACACATTATATATGCTGCATCTTCATTATAAACTTTTGACAGCATTATCTATGTGATGATTTTTTTTTTTTGTCTCAAATGATGAACATATAAAGAAGTAGTTTTAAAGTAATCACTTGGGTGAAATTTTTGTCCTTAAAATTTCGTTGAATATTAATCAGGTTCAATGTCTGCCATGGGCATACAAATGAGGTTTTAGTATATTTGTAAGGAAATTAATTTATATTAATGAAATTTAAAAAAAAAGATGTATTCACACAGTTTACTAATAATGTGTTGCCTTATTGGTACTCTCCATACAATGTGAACTTCATCCTTCCAGTTATTTCCTTCAGTGGCATTTGTAGTCAGGTTTTTTTTTTTGGTACCTGAGATTCTGAAAACAATTAGAATACCCTCCTACGTTCTCAAAATGTATAATAGTTTAAATTTATTTTCCACGCCAGAGGAGGTGTGGAAGCATTTCTATTTTACGAACTCTGTATTCCCTTATTTACATAACTACTGCTCTTGATATCTTAAATGTAATCTCTACTGGTAACATGATCCATCCTTTTGAGACATTTCAGTCTGTCAATTGTTCATATCTTTAGGATTACTGTCTGAGGATAATGTGCTAAGTTTTCCAGGTCAAAGACTATCTCTGTATAAAAAACACTAAGGACATTTTTTTTTTTTTTCATTCAAGACACTGGGGAAAATAAATTGAAAAACAGCCAGTTACTTCATTTAATTTTATAGTTTCTATCAGAAACAGTCCAACAAACTCCTAATAACTCCCATTTTTCACACAGTGACATGTCTTCACTTCTAAACAAAACTAATGGGCAGTGGAAACAGTCATGCCTGCGTCAGACTTTAAATTAATAATGTCATTAGATAAAAAATGTTGAAATACAAATTCCATAAATACCTATTATGAAATTAATGGTGAATGCTATATTTACTTCATTTTAATAGTCAGCATAACTCCTGAAAGTCTTTATTTCTCTTTTCTGTTATTTATACAGCATAATCTGCATCTGATTCTAATAATGAATGCAGAGTCCAGCCCTATATAATTGTACCACTTTGTTATTTGTCATGGTTCACCTAAATTTTCCATGAATTCATCTAATAATAGTCTTAATTTATTTAAACAAATGTTCAGATTTTTGTGATATATTGAAAATGATCCAGAGGGCCTCCTGTATAGCAAAAAGATATATTCAACTATTATCCATGTGGCCAAAATTTTCAGAGCTTCAGAAAGTAGGTCATACCATAATGGTGACATTGAACTTTTCAACTGGGAGTAATTAGGTTTTATTTCTAGTGCTCAGTGACCTACTCTGACAAATAAGATAATACAGGAATGGTTCAGTTTTATTTTTCATAAGGTAGTGGCTTGCTTTATCAATTCTTTCTACTCTATATACCTTAAGAATCCATAATTGTTACATATTCAGAAAACAGCATCTGACAGCAGTGTAGGGTATTTCTGCCTTTTAATATGTCATAAAGAATCTGTTGCAAACAATGATGTTATCATTAGGGAACAAGGATATTGTTTATTATTTCAGAACCGAATAATTCAGCATTAAATCATTTCAACTGCAGTGTCACTTGCAGGGAATGTGAAAGCAGAAAAGTTACTGTCTATGAAACAAGCTTTGCAGTAATACTTAACAGCACAGAGGGCATTTGAAGCACACTTCCTTGCATATTCCCTTTAGGGTGCTTTAGAAAGCTTTAATTTAATGGCTGCTTCCTAATGCAAAGAGACATAATAAAATGCACTTGCATCTGTTAGCTCAGATAACAAGACACATTTTTCTTTTTTGCAGCTGTGGTATTCTAAAAGCCATTTGACACAAGTCAGGTGACTCTAATGTTGCAACATTAACTTATTCCCTCCAATGAGTTTTACATTTTTTATTTGTTATTGATGTCATAACAACAAGAATGACCCTCCCACCCCTGACTTTGGTCATGCATTTCTCTTATGTATGGGTGTGTCTGGTGGCTGCTGCATCACATCAATCTTCTTTGTAATAAAACAACAAGTATACCTTGACACAGTGTGTCAGATGTTAGCATGAGAAGGCACACATGAAACTTCCCCGGCAAGGGACCATGGTTGTTCAGAGGCAGACTGTTTCTCTGACATATATGTAGCTGTGCACCAGGAGTGGGAAGTCTGGAATGCCAGAATGTTATACGGAACATAAAAAGGACATAGGATGCACCTAAATTGGAGAGACATCAATTTGATAGGTTGACCACTTGCTGGATAAAGAACTGGCTGGATGGCTACACACAAAGGGTTGTGGTCAACAGTTCAATGTCCATCTGGAGACCAGTAATGAGTGGTGTCCCTCAGGGAGCCATGTTGGGACTGGTCTTGTTCAACATCTGTGTCGATGACATGGACAGTGGGATTGAGTGCAGCCTCAGCAGGTTTGCTGATGACACCAAGCTCTGTGGTTCAGTTGGTACACTGGAGGGAAGGAATGCCATCCAGAGGGATCTCAACATGCTTGTGAGGGGGACTGATGCCAACCTCATGAAGTTTAACCGTGACAAGTGCAAGGTCCTACACCTGGGTTGGATCAATCCCAGGCACAGCTACAGGTTGGGCAGAGAAGAGATTTAGAGCAGCACTGTCAAGAAGGTCTTGGGGGGGGTTGGTCAATGATAATGAACATGAGCCGGCTTCAGTGTGCACTCACAGCCCAGAAAGCCAACCGTATCCTTGGCTGCATCAAAAGAAGCATGACCAGCAGGTCAAAGGAGGTGATCCTGCCCCTCTACTGTGCTCTCGTGAGACCTCACTTAGAGTTTTGTGTGCAGTTCTGGTGTCCTCAACATAAAAAGGACATGGAACTGTTGGAACAAGTCCAGAGGAGGGCTACGAGGATGATCAGGGGACTGGAGCACCTCCCATAAGAATACAGGCTGAGGAAGTTGGGGCTGTTCAGCCTGGAGAAGAGAAGGCTGCATGGAGACCTCATAGCAGCCTTCCAGTATCTGAAGGGAGAGTACAAGGATGCTGGGCAGGGGCTATTCATTAGGGACTGTAGTGATAGGACAAGGGGTAATGGGTTCAAACTTAAACAGGGGAAGTTTAGATTGGATATAAGGATTATTCTTTACTATTAGGGTGGTGAGGCACTGGGATGGGTTGCCCAGGGAAGTTGTGAATGCTCCATCTGTGGTAATGTTCAACACCAGACTGGATGAAGCCTTGGGTTAGTGTGAGGTGTCTTTGCCCATGGCAGTGAGGTTGGAACTAGGTGATCTGAAGTTCCTTTCCAAACCTAACTATTCTATGATTCTATGGTTATGAGGTTTAATATAGTAAATCTATTGCAGGAGTGCTCCCTATTTGTTTTACTAAATGTATATGAATATTCTTAGTGGATACAGAAAATGGGAAGTGTAGTGGTAGATGTGAGAGAAGCGTAGTATCTGGCATCCAAGTACTACACTAGGTTTTTTGAGTCTTTGAATTTCTTCAGAGACACACGTCATCCCACTGTTATTTTAAAATGCTGTCTACTCTGAAATTCACAACACAGGATTGGTTCTAGTGACAGATTTAAGACTTAACAGTCCTACCTCAGATTTTTTTCCTGTGGCTCTAACAGAAACAGATCTTTCATAAAGATGAGCACCTAGTTTTCCATGTTTATTCTTTTTTTTTTTTCATTAGTAGAATACTGGAATGAAATGCAATTTTCATGTTTATGCTGTTTGGTTTGGGTTTCTTCTTCTTCATCTTCTTTATTTTTTTTTCTTTTTCATGGCAGAAATATGAGAATAATTCAAACTTTTTGAATTACCTAAAAGCACCCTTAACTGTATATTCATTTCATTAAGTGCCTATTTTAAAAAATTCACCTAGTATGTGAAAAATACCCTGCCAGTTGATTGCTGAGGCAAATTTAGCCAGAAATGGATTATATGTACTATCTCCATGTTTTGACAATGTTTGTGACAAGACAGCACAAGTATCTTTGATGTATAAACAAGCAGCAGCAGCTCAATACCACCTCGACAATGACCTTCAATAAATCAGTGTCTGTATTCAGTAAAGTAAGTTTTTGTCTTTTTTTGCAAGATTTCAGAAAATTCAGCACTAAAAAAAAAATATTTTATAGTGAAAGCCTTCATGCCACTTCTCAAATCCTAGGTCATAAAGCTTTCCTAAATATTTTCAGCTATATTTGGGTCCAGAAATAAGGAAAGATACTTACTGGTCTTCTTTGACTAACTGCTACACTATCCAGCTTTATTGGGAAGAATAGTGATAAGTTTATTACTGTAATTTTATTGATATACCAGAAGAAGCATACACTTTATATCCTAACCACCCAGCAGCTCATAACCGTTTTGAGTCAGTAAGCAAGACCTTTTCTTTAAAGTTCCAATTCAGTACACAGTTGCACAAGCATTAAAGTTTATTTACATTCAGCAGAGTGCTAAAGACTATTATTAGGTACTTTGTTGAATAAGGATCTATAAAAATATAAGTAGAATAATATTTGGGAAAAATCCTACATTTTCAAACATGGTCTAAGAATTATTTTTTTTGTAAGAAAATTATTCAGCTTCTTTCTTCCTGCCCAACGATTTTTGGAACCATGTGGGATATCTATTGTGGAAAATATTCTGCAATAGCAGGTATCTTTTTTCATTTTGAGGAAGGTAGAAGTAGATCCTAGCATTTAATACAGTTAACTCTGCAGCAGGAATTGTGTACAAGATCCAGAAGGAACCATTATAGGGAAAAGAATAGAAATCAAAATAATGGATAATATTTTACAATAAAGTTTATTTTTAGCTTTCATGACAATTAGGTGCACACAGAATCTAGCAAATGTCTAAGTTTTTATTATGTGGAACATCAGTGCACAGAGTACATATTTTATGTCCTGTTTGAAAAGCCAGTTATTATGAGTGCATCTACAAAAGTCTGAGATAAGAGTCTGAGAAGATTCAGATATGAAAGAAATGGTTAGACCTGACTAAGGCATGCTGCAAATTAAAACACGTTTATTTTAATGCTTAAAAATTTAGAAAAATTTCACCCAAATACTCCTAGAATTCAAGGACACCACATAAACACTTTACACTATAAAAAGCAGTTTTGTGCACTTGCTTTTAAACACGGATTTTTTTTTTTTCTACTGAGTTTACCGGCAGTTCATGGTATTCAGTAGCAATTACAAAGGTGGTGAAAGAAACAAAAGTCCACAACACCTTCTGAATACACGTTACAAAGAAGCACAGTTTTCAGTTTTAATGTACTTTAAAAGCTTCTGTTAATCACAGAGTAAGTTACAAACAGACACCAAGGAGAGAATTAACACCACAGCTTGTACCTTACTGATATGAATCAATAGTCTTTGGACTTTGACAGGGGTAAAACAGAATTTCACATTACAAAAGAAGCTGTCAGTTTAAATGCCTATTGATTGTAAAACATATCATTATACCACACTACACTCTTCACACTTTATCCGAGATTTTGCAGCTACACTTTGAATAACATTTACTCTTATGAAGCACTCACCAGTGTCAGCAGGATTAAGTACCAGGTAAGAGATTACTCAGGGTAGGAAGGGAAGAAACAGCGCACACATTTTACAAATTATAACTGTGAAAGCAGTTTTGTAAGCACAAATTACAGTGAGTTAAGTGTCCCCAATAAAGATTTTGTTAATAATTGCTGTTTCTTAAAAAGTCAGGCTTTCTTGGGCAAGTGTAGATGTACACTGTGTGACAAATGCAATATTATATGCCATTTTTTCACCATGTATTCTATTTTGAATGACTGGAGGGAAGTACAGTTTCTATCAACTGACTTGACGCAGCTATAACAAAACATCTCAGTACTGAAGAGGAGTATCAGATTTTAGAGCAGTTGCTTTGGAAACAGCACTGTATAATGGACATGATCTGTGGTACATACTCAAGTCCTAGTATTTATATTTTTACTATTACTCTTTCTGATAGTAAGTGACAAATATTTGCCATCAGTATATCTAACAAGTATTTGCAAATTAACATATCCCTGTTGTGTCTCTGACTAAAGTTCATGTGTGTAGTAACAGAAATGTATGCTGCTTTGAGAAATTAGATTTTTAAATACATCATTCCTAAACAAACCATTCAGAGGATGCCAGTGGAAGACATAACACTGATTTTGCTCAGCCAGCAACTACCTTTTAGCGATGAACACCTGTTCCTAGCTGGAAGGGAGGAGCTTAGATTTTCAATGAAGGAGAGTGCTGTAACATAGGAGACTGCAGTGATGAAAGATGTTGGCCTGTGTGGATACTGTTCAGAGAGGTGGTTAACTGCATTTCCCAACATTTTGCTTTCAGTTTTTCAGAGACACTTTCCTTCTCAGATACTTTTCTTCTGTTTGAATCCAGACTTTCTTCTGTAACCAGATACAGAGGTAATTTTCTTCTGTCTGCCATCCTGTGTCAAGCTGCAATGGATTTTCATCAAACAATATTTACTCTGCTCTCTGTAGCTTGTCTCAGACAAAACCCTCCCTAATTCTTTAGAGCTCAAGCCTCTGCTGGACACTGCTGTTTCAGAGATCTGGAGTTTTAATTATATTTTTCTATTCTTTTGGAACCAAAGTACTGTATAAAAAGTGTGTAAGTGGATAAATGTCTGTGCCCAGACAATCCACCCACAAAAGTGTGTTGACATTGTTAAAGGGGTGAGGAAATGTATGCTTAGTCTGCCACTGTCATAAAGCAAGCTGTATCTGCCCTTGAAAAAAAAAAGAAAAGAAAAGAGTATTTAAAATAAACAAACAAACTTTGAAAAAAAAAAGAAAAGCAAATGGATTTTTTTAAACTTTTTTGTCATCAAAAAGAAAGTTGGAATAGGTCAATCATCCTCCAACAGTAGAACGAAAGATAAAAAATATAGACAATCTCTTTCAGAAGGTAGTCAGTCTTGATGGTGACCTTCTATTCCTCACATTAGCTATGAAGGAACCAAATACAGTGATGTAAACAATGAACAGGAACACAAAAGGTAGTATGAACAGAATAGCATTTGTCTGTCTACTTGGTTCTTTTGCACATTTGTGGAAACACTTTGAAAAGTTCAAGTGTGCAATCACCTGTCAAAAAACATTTGCATCAGTGTTAATGGATGCCACATTGTTGACACTGCAGTGTTGTGTGTATTATTCTTTGAATCCCAGGATACAAAATCATCCAGAGCTTGAACTTACTAGGGGATTTTGCCTTTTTTTGTGTTTGAATGTTTTAAAAAAACATTTAGATATTTTAAGTCAGAGATTTGTATTGGAGTAACACTTACTGCCATAGTCATGCTCCCAAAGAGAATAAGTATTCTAAAAAATTATTAAGAAACTTCTAAACTGAGATTCTACAACTTGTGTGATTGATTTTAACCTTTTGTGAATCTTGAGAGTTGTTAAAAATGTTAGATGATTAATCATAAACTATGTTGAATACTTGAAACTCTTCCATTCAAAATGATTCTTAGTTATTTTTATTTTTAGAAACATTAACAGAAAACTTAATGGTCACAAATTACCATTGATGGTGGAGATAACAATGTAGTTTACAAGTTCTGAATATCTGAATACTAGTTTCCCTAGAAAAAAATGTAGCGCGGTAATAGTGTTTTAAATGCATATTGAAAAATGCGTATTGTCATACCCTAATTCCTGTGATGTTAAAGCATTTATCTTAATCTTGTTTAACTTGTTTGTAGTGCAGTGTTGCATAGTTGATAAAGAAATATAAAAATGAAAATGAAACAAACTCTAACTCTAGCTGATATTAATCTAGTTCTATGATAAAACCAATAATTTATGCAAAACTGGAAAAAAAAGTAATAGCGTTCAGAGCACACAAGAAGCTCTGTCATGAATAAGGTTTCTGACAAATATCAATGCAAGGTAGATCCTTGGAAGAGATCTTATATGCTGATAACCGAAATATCAGTATCACACATTATGCTGCAGACTTAAGACCATCAAATACCCTCTTAACTACAAAATGAAAGCTGGCAGTGAAAGTTTCACACAAAATTAGCATCAGCAGCAAGCTAGCCAGGAATATCAATGTTTTTCAAAATCCCACATTTCCTGTGTAATGATGCATGGAATGGCAGTCATCTCAAGGGAATAATTGATCCTAAGAGTTCCCTTTTTTGGTAAAATAGAAACCCATAAATTACTTTTATAAAATTCTCTATAATTTCTATTTTAATTTTTATAGCATACAAGAGATTTTTTTTTCTGTGCAGTTATATTAAATGCAAGCTCTGCTCTAGTCTTGCTGACTCTCATGTTAATGGATGACAGCTATCACTCTCACCTACTGGTGTTTGCACACTGGAGATCTCTTCTTCCACTTCTTCACAGTGTTCCAAGCTGACGGCAGAATGCCAAACGAGTGAAAATGAGCAGTCAGCACAATTCTTAAAGAAAGATATATTCAATTAACTGTCTTGAACTTTAGCATAAAATGGGCGTTAGTGAAAATTGGCAGCTTAGGCTTCCTTCATAGTAACCAATGCAGTGAAAGACTTTACTTGGGAATGACTTACAGTGTCTAAGATTAAAGAATGAAACAGCTGTGCAGCATTTAAGTAAACAGTTTTTAATAAGTCATTTGAATCCTAAATTTTATAGAACTAAGTCTGTTTACATGAATTCCTCCCACAGTATTCACTAAAGTAATTATTTTAGGAAAAAATCTGTGATGAACAAGAAGACGGCAGTCAGCAAATCTCTATTTCTTCTTGTGGACCAGCCTAATAGGACAGTTGTTTTTTATTGATTTTCTACAATTCTACACAGACATCAGAGAGCTTAACAGTAAGTAGCTACATACCCAAATTGATCTCATAAATATTCAATGTAGCTGTCAGGTAGGACAGTAGGTTTGGGAATGAGATGGGCTAACACAAAGCAAGTACTCATAAATAGTAACTCACTTTTGACGTGTGCCCATATTTTACACTCCAAATGTGTGCTTACTACAGCGACAAACCTTTGTTACAAAGTTGATATATGGATTTGAACCCTACATTAAACTATCAGGCACTCTGATTCTGTTTCTCTTGAACTGAAATTTGTCTCATTTTCATGGTTTGTTAAAGAAAACATTTGTAAATCAAAGAGCTATGCTATATCATAAAATTAATATGTTGTATAGAACATGGTTGAGGTAAAAACCTTCATAAATTACAAGAAAACTATAAATAAAGTGGAATAAATCAAATTATTAATGTTTAGAAAATCACAAATTTAACCATTCTGGACATTAAAGCACATAATAGCGAAGCCTGCTAAAAACCCAATCATATCAGGTTGCAGTTTCTGCTCACTAGATGGGAATTTTCTACTCTGCTGAACCAAAGCTTTACACTTTCATTAGCTCACATTCTCTGTCATGACACTAGTGCCCTCTCATCAGATGGAAGGCTGAGCTGAGTGGTGCCGACAGAGAGAGGCAGATAAAAGGAAAATGATGAAAGTGCTAAATGTTTGCCTTCTGGGTAAAAGCTGCATGTGCCTTTGCTGACCACTGATTTCCTTTGCATGATCCAAAGTGGGTGGGAGTGTATCTTGTGTTCAACATATACATACCAGTAGTCTTGATTTCAGTTAAATTTTATTTTCTTCATTTGTATTTTCAGAAAGTGTAAATTTTCAGAAGTGAGCTTGAAAGACAATGTTTTTAATTTCTTTCATCAAAATCACACAGGACTGTGGATTTAAAAGAAAAAGTGGAAACTATTGCTGTGCGACTGAATTTTCCAGATCTGTATCATATTTAGACATGCAAGAACTACTTTATTTCTCAACAATTGAGGAAGCTGGATGTGGTGGTGGTGGCAGATGTTTATTTGAATGAAATTATAGCCTATCCTTGTTTCTGAAATTTTGTTAAGAGTCAAAACTGACCTGAATAGATTCAAGCTGAAATGGAAAAATGTATCTGAATAATTTGAATGACTTTTTCTATATGAATCCTAGTGTTAACAGTCAAAGAATTGAAATATTATGATCTGTTCTGGTCTGATCTGAAAAAGATATTCACAGAAGAAATCCTTATTTCATCTCCAGATGCATAAGTATTTGAAGTCCTCAGAGTAATCTGAGGATTTCTTGCAAAATCTAAGGCCATATTTTGAACACAAAGGGGATAATTATATAAAAAAAAGAACAAATAGTTTAACCTTATCATATAAACATCTGATTGATGGATAGCTGTGTAAATCTAAAAACCAAAATTATTCTGATTCACTGAAATGTACTAAAAAATTAAACTGTAAACTCATAAAGACCATTAAAAGTGTTTTATTTGGTAATTGCTACACAAACAGGAAAAAAATATTGAGCAGTATTTTAATATTAGAAAGACCTACAACAGAAATACAAATTAAATGTATTATAAAATATAAAATACTATGATTCTAATATTTCTAAACAAAACAAAAAACCAAACAAAAAACAGCAACTCTTTTTTTTTCAATAAATCAATATTGCTTATCTAATCATAAAGTTTAGGGTAATTTCCAATTTTCAGAATAATATATTTAAAATATACTTTGTGAAAGCCAAGATTATAAACACACAATGCACAATGTTAAAGAATATTGATAATTTTAGTTTTCTTTTTTTTATTTTATTCTGTATTATGCATATATATTCACAGCTGAGTACAAGTCAAACAAGAAGACTTGAGGACAAGAATTCAATCTCAGAAATTGCTCTCAGATTTGAAGTCTGTTGGAGTTACACACATTCACAAATGAAACATGTCAAGCTATCAGAGTTCTGAGAACAATTTCAGAAAGTCAGATTTCTGGTGCCATGGCACAGACATGGAACATCCGTCCCATCCAAGTTTTCCCATTGTTAACTACTATGTATGTTCAAATATGAGGTTTGCAAAATGGACACTTCAATACCCAATTTTTAAAGTTATGCTTTTAGTAAAGAATAGTACCAGATCAAATTAATATGAAAGGTAACTGATATTTCATGGTTGTGTGCACAGTATTTTATGTTGAAGTGTTATGGTGGCATTTCAGAAACTTCCCAAGCCACTGCAATAATTTTGATTAAGCTTTTCTGCAGGTTCTCTGCATTTGCTTTCTCAGCCTGTGCATTCAAGTTGCTGAAACAAGTCCTTAGTTTTTAACATACAGGTTGTCACATTTTGTGAAACATGTGAGTATACGGTGTATATATCTCATAGAAAAATACAAATAAAAGAAAATATGTGGACATTATCATATGAATATGATATTGTTTTTACAATAACATCAACTGTTATATAAAAATTGTTATTTAAGATATATTGCATTCTATGATTTGATAATTTGAGGCAAAAATATGAGATTAATGTAGATATCTCCAACAGAAAACAAGTATGCTTTAGGTTGCACCTTTAGAATGCGAAAAGAGCAAATGGAGTTTTTATCAATTTCTGAAAGTCTATTTTTAATTGTAGTTGTAATGTTCTCCTTTTCCTTAAAACTTCAATATTTTCATGTAAGTTTATTTCGATTTGTTTCATATTTTATGCTACTTTCGTATTGCATGTTACTTCATTGACTTTTTTTTTTAATTTCTTTTTCCAATGATAGTATACAGATGTAACATTGTTATTTTACAAAAATTTATAATGTTAACAGAGTATAGGTCAACATTATTGCCAGGAATCTTCTCAGATTCTGGTTGATAAATTATCTTAAATGTGATTGTCCTGGATTGAGCTGTAACAGTTATTTTTCCCATTCCTGTTAGCTGGTTCAGTGCTGTGTTTTGGCTTTAGACTGGAAACGGTGCTTAGTTACCAGCTGGACTTAGATCACAACAGCAATAAACAGACTAACAGTTACAAATAAGCTTTAAACTCTATAATAGAAAAATATACATAAGACATGAGTGCAAAAGAAAAATATCTTATTCCACCATTAGTATACTGTATATAGTAAGTTGGCTGAAAGTGGCTCTTAATATTCCTATTATTTTTTTTCTTAAAAAAAAAGAAAAAAAAAGATAACTGAATAACTGAAGCACTTTTAAAAATTAAACCCCAAATTTTTTCACTGCTCAAAGGATTTTAAAAAGTCTCTGATTATCAAGATTTATGAGACTGAACATACTTTGCCCAAATTTTGCAATGTTCTGGTTTACTATAATGATATAATTCACTGGTGTCTCTGGTCTTCCTCACCCATTGAACTTTTTTCATCAGGCAAGCATTCATCTGGCTTACAGTGTGTTCAAATGGCATTGTTTTACATTTAAACCTGAAGATTGAAAGAAACAAGGGTGATTGATTATCATTCCTCTCCATACGTATACCCCTGAGATTTATTGTGTTGTCTCTTTACCTTGTTAATCTTCAATTCAAATGTCTGGAAACTAAAGGTTAAGCAGAAGCTGATAGAAAGTGAAGTGATATAGACCCAAAACTTAGCAAGCCTTTCACTTCAAATCTTGGTAAAAATGCGCAAAGCAAAACAAAACTGCCTACATTTTTCAAGGTTCTAACAAATGCATAATGTAAGTATTTTTGGTTTTTTGAATTTCAGCATCAGACTGGTTTGCTCTTACCCAAAGTTCACAATAAATCTGTAACCCATCAAATGGCATATTTCACTGAAGTGCAGCTATCTTGAAAATACTGTAGACCAGAGATGTCAATACAATGAATGCAAGACATTGCATTTACCATGGTTTTATATTAAAATATTTTGAAAACAAATCTATTTCAACATGGTTCTTCATTCAAAATACACTTTGGGAAGGAAATAATTAATTCAACTCATCTTTATGCTTTCTCTGGAGGGTGTATAAAAGGTGTAAATCCTGCCATTTTCCAAACCAAATATTTGTAATATGAACTGTAAAGTTTAGGTCAAGCATTTATACAAATTGTGCCTCAGTACTTCCAGTGTTTCAAGCATATCTGTCATGCACAGCAAATGCACAGAGCAGCACAATCTATGGCACTGAGAAGCGAACACAAAATCTTTCGGTAGAAATAAGCCAGCACTTTTACCTCATTTATCTGAACTGCCACCATTTTTAATAACAATTTCATTTATTTGACAGCTGCATACACTTTCTAAGTAAGTAATTTCCTTGAATGTGCTGATTTGCAATATTTCTTAAATTGTCTTTTTTTGGGGGGGGGTCCTTTTTTTTATAACAGCTTTTATATTATACAATGAGAAGAATCATGCTGCTAAGTATAGATGTGTATTTTTAAAAGAAAATATCTTTAAAAACATAGACTATCTTTAATCCTAAATTAAAATTATTGCTGGAATGTTGTTATGTTAGCCCTCGGGTATATGTGATTTCAGCATTTAATTAACTCTGAAGTCCTCCTATAAGTGGAGCTTATGTGTCTGCGTAAAGTTCAAGGCAGCCAAACTGAATATATAAGAGAAAACTGCTTGGAGGGTGTGATGTCCTCAAGAAGCAAGTCTGCCCTATCCGAGGCAGACAGACTTTACCACATGGCTACATGTACTAAATTAAGAAGTGGGGAAGTTCATCCAAAGTGCACAGATTAAAATTTTCAATAGGCCTAAAAATTACTCTAAGGCATGAATGAGCCTGTCACATTTTCTCTGCCTCTTCAGCAAATGATGGATTCACTCCATGCCCATAATATAACCCGTGAGATACGGCTGGCTTCGTGGTTATTCTTCATTCTCAGTCAAGCTGAAATGGAGGCTGTGGTTAAACAAATCTGCTTTTATGGAGCAAAGCACTGTGAAACAGAGCTGATTATGGCCTGACACAATGAATTAGACTGTCGTGTAAAGCAGTGCTGATGATTCCATTGTTTCAGGGACCTGTTCAACTGCCTGAGCTTTTCCTTCTCTTACAAACCACACACATATTGTTTTCCCTTATTTTAGCAACCATTTTTTTCAATCTATTTACTGTTTGCAACTGACTCTACAAAAGAATATCTTTTATAGCTCTGTTCAAGAAAAGGTTTAGTGACAAATACTTTAAAGAAAGAGGATCATGGTTTTCTCAATCACTATCTCAAAGACAGTGTGCATTGTAAAATAATTGCAGTCATATGCCTAATCACTTCTGGTTTTCATTCATAAAAAAGTAAAAGTATTAGCTGATTAAGGTCACTAACTAGCAGTACCTCCTAACCTGAAAACATTATCAGAGCCCAGAAAATACTGAGTTCCAAAACCTCATGACAATGTACATCTTTTCTTACTCTGGAGACACAACACTTAAGCTTTCTACTTAAAAAAGAAAAAAAGCCTTAAAAGAGCCTTTTAGGTCATTAGTCTTGTGTCATGTGGCAATGAGCTCCTTTATCTACTTATGTTTGAATCTGTTTGTTAATCTTCCTATATTAGTTGTTCTTATGTTGTGAAAATAAGTAAATAAAATTAATTTTCCTAATGTAAAATTTTTATTAGTATAAAAAATGTATTCCACTTTCTATGTCTCCATTCACATTAGACGTCCCAGCTATTTGGTATACGCTTAGTTTTTATCACTTTCAGTAAACTGATTTCCTTCTGAAACCCTCTTATTTCTGCCAGGCTTTGTTTTGGGTGAGATGCCCATGACTGCTCAGTCTCTGAGATGAGAGCACAGCATGCCAATGCTGCAGGCACTGAGTCACTGCAAGACATGTCCAAGAAACAAAATGCATTAGTCTTTTCTGCCATGTCTAATTGATACAGGCACTTTAGTTAGCTACATTAAAAGAATCTTGAATATATCTATAATATATTGCAAGTATTATTGTTACAGTGCAAGTATAACCATAATCCTACAGTACAGTTCATACTTTCAAAAACATTTTTTTCATTTGGTTCTATAAAACCTCAGATTTATTGACTCTCATATTCAACACAAATTACGGTAATGTTTTTACTGAGCTAGACATAAGTATTTAGAGATTTTAATTCCTTCCATCATTTCATTATCAATGAGTACCAGATATAAAAAAGAACCTATAGAATCATAGAATCATAGAATAGTTAGGGTTGGAAAGGACCTTAAGATCATCTAGTTCCAACCCCCCTGCCATGGGCAGGGACACCTCACACTAAACCATGCCACCCAAGACTCTGTTGAGCCTGGCCTTGAACACTGCCAAGGATGGATCATTCACAAACTTTCTGGACAGCCCACTCCAGTGCCTCAACACCCTAACAGTAAAGAACGTCTTCCTTACATCCAATCTAAACTTCCCCTGTTTAAGTTTGAACCCATTACCCCTTCTTCTGCCACTGCATTCCACAATGAATAGCCCCTGCCCAGCATCCTTGTACTCTCCCTTCAGATACTGGGAGGCTGCTATGAGGTCTCCACACAGCTTTCTCTTCTCCAGGCTGAACAGCCCCAACTTTGTCAGCCTGTCTCCATACGAGAGGTGCTCCAGTCCCCTGATCATTCTCGTGGTCCTCCTCTGGACTTGTTCTAACAGTTCCATGTCCTTTTTATGTTTAGGATACCAGAACTGCACACAATACTCCAAGTGAGGTCTCACGAGAGCACAGTAGAGGGTCGGAATCACCTCCTTCGACCTGCTGGTCACGCTCCTTTTGATGCAGCCCAGGATATGGTTGGCTTTCTGGCCTGCGAGTGCACACTGAAGCTGGCTCATGTTCATTTTCTCATTGACCAACACCCCCAAGTCCTTCTCTGCAGGGCAGCTCTGAATCTCTTCTCTGCCCAACCTGTAGCTGTGCCTGGGGTTGCTCTGAGACAGGTGTAGGACCTTGCACTTGTCATGGTTGAACTTCATGAGGCTGGAATTAGTTTGCCTCACAAGCATGTCAAGTTCCCTCTGGATGACATTCCTTCCCTCCAGCTTATCAGCCGAACCACACAGCTTGGTGTCATCGGCAAACTTGCTGAGGGCACGCTCAATCCCACTGTCCATGTCACCAACAAAGATGTTGGACAACACTGGTCTCAACACCAGCCCCTGAGGGACACCACTAATTACTCGTTTCCAAGGAGACATTGAGCCAATGACCACACTCTTTGCATAAGTCCGTCCAGCCAATTCTTACCCATGAGAGGTCTGTCCATCACATTGATGACTGTCCAGTTTAGAGACAAGGATGTCGTGTGGGACAGTATCAAATGCTTTACACAAGTCCAGGTAGATGATGTTAACTGCTTTGCCCATATTCCCCAGTTCCATGTGCTTAAATGGGTCCAGAATTTGAGTACCAAGTAATGATATATGCTGTACAGAGTTTTGTAGGACCTTCAGATTGTAAAAGAAGATGTAGCAGTCCCAAGATATGGTATTTTTCCTACATGCAAACCAGAAAATTACCTCTTCTCATTACATATTTATGTTCATCATCTCATTTCTATTAATACCTCCACAGATTGTTCAACTCAACTCTAAAAGTTGTTTAGAATTATGAGTAAACTATCCTAAGATGGTAAAAAATAACAAAAAAAAGGTTATGGATTTCTAGAAATTACTGCTAGGCTTTTAGTCCCATATAAAATGTAGGCCTGGGCCCAGGGTAGAGTTAGCAGGTCATACAGGCAGGTCAAAACTTGCTGCACTGTTCAAATACTATTTTATATTTTCCCATTTAGTCATCTGTTTGAAGATGCTGCCTTCATAGCATTGTAAGGAGTGAAGGTGAAAGGAGTTCCAAAACAAAGTGCAGGTTTGATGCACGGCACGCACTGTGCTGTCAGTGGCAATCCCCAGAGTGAAATGGATTCAGTTAAAGTGGACAGATATGCATTGGCCCCTTGGTACCATTTCTGCTGCTGAGACTAGGACAGTTAAGGCTCAGAAGGGTCATAAACATTAGCCAGCCTGAAATATCTGTGAATATGGAAACAGCAGACTCTACTTCTTTTTTTTCTTTTTTAATAAAACATGGTTGTTTTTTTAAGGAAATAAAAGGATACAGCAGAAACAACGTAAAGCATGAAGAAATCAGCAATTGCACAATAGAAAGAAAGATCAATAAAGTTCAGTTATTCAATAAATACAAATTATACAGATATGAAGCTTTTATTTTTTATTTCTCTTTATTAAAAACTTTTTTAATTTGCTTTTGTTTTTTGTCTCAATTACATCATATTGTTCCATATCATCTACAAGATTTTCAGTTCTCTCTTTATGTTTTCTCTTGTCATTTGTTTAATTATTTTCTATGAGGGTTACTCTACCAATGCAAACAACTGATTTTTGTCTTGGCAGTAATCTCCTGTTGGCAGCATGAAAATTATGTATTATTGAAAATCAGACTGAAGCCAGTTGTCCGAAGCTTCTCATCAAGCAAAGAAAACTACTGTCATCACTCTGATATAGTTTCAAACGCAGTAAATTTTGCCAGTAAATAAATAAATTGCTTTTCTCTAAAAGCAAAAGAACAGCCAAAGAATATCTCCACAAGGAAAATAGTCAGTACACTTCTTGATATAATAACCTCCCCTAAGTATGCTACACAAAAGTAGGCTGATATTTAATTGTAGAATATATTACCAACTAACAAGGCAAATCCAACAATCTGAAGATTTTCACTATAATTTACTTGCAATGTACGGCACTTCTTTGTCTTTTAAATTTCAAGAACTTATTCTTACAAAAGTACAGATTGGCAACACAACAGACTGATGTTCTCTCTTGATAAACAGTGTGGGCAACAGATAAATTATGCAAGTTTTCACAGGTTAATATTCAAAAAATGTTCTAGATTGAGTCTACAAAACCAGTTTTTATATATTCAATATGGAGTTCCCTCAAAATTCTATGAGCAGAAAAAATATTTTAGCCCTATATTTGAATGATGAGATTTTGCTGTCTCTTGTGCAACATACTGACCAATTTTTGCATTATGAACACCAGTGCTGAGTCAGGCACTGAATTTAATTTGCTGAGAATCAGTTTTAATCTAGATTGCTCTGGCTTTATCTCTGAGAAATAAAGTAAGATTAAGCTTTGTGTATACTTTTTACATCAAGGTATAAATAAGGGACCAAATAGGTCCTTTGACCAAATATTATTCTGACAAGCAAGTGCAGAAAAGTTGTATTACCCTCAAAAACATTATTGCATAATATTTTAACTTACTTTATTCAACATATCCATTCATTTAAGCATGTATTTTAATCAATAAAACAGATAGATAGGCTGTCAGCTGCACTTGCAGCCATCACAATTTTAATGCGTGCATGTGTAGCTGTTAGGACAATTAGGTAACCGTTTTTGGCAGAAGCATTGTACTCTGCAGTATTGTGCAGCAGTTTCATTGTGCTACAACGTCAGTGATCAAAGAGTCAAAATAGGTACTAGATTTTTAAATAAACTAAGAAAAAATGTCAGAAAGATATATAGATTGAGACTGTTGACCAATAATCAATTCTTTCAGCAGGTTAGAATTACACAGGACTTATTTAATTCCTTTAAGACTTTGTACCTAAGGTTATTTAAGTGAGATTGGTAGGATGCTTTTCATTGACTCTTCTGGGAACAGGATCAGGCTCCAAGTACTACAGTGAAAAGCAGTTCATAGTGTCATTTTTATTTTATTTCAGCATCAATGCATTGGAAAGACCTCAGGGCGAAGGGGTGGTAGAAGGGGAAAAGGGAAAGAGCTTACTCTGGAACTGCTAGCTTAAAACTGTGTTCTGATATTTTAAATATACTTGTATTCTGGTTCCCATGTATGCATGCTTTCAATTTCAACAGTAATTATTCACACTAGTCTTTTAAATAGTTAAGTACTGATCTGAATCTGTCCCTGATACTGAATTAATGCAGTCAAATTCAGTGCAACCTTTTTACCTTCAATCTGTTTTATGAAAGCCCATTGCAAAGACAGATAAATGGTATTCCACCTTTTCTAGTTGCGCATTTCTTATACTCATTGCCATTAATAGCTTAACAGCCTCCAAACTGTTACCTTAATCTTTTTTATGTCGATGAGAAATTCTCCGTCAACATTTTACAACCTTTATATCTATTAGAAATCACTACATTACAAATTATGCCCAATTAGCAAAAGAAATAATTACAACATTACATTTAATTGAATAGAAAATGTTGACCAGATTTCTTCTTCTGTTTTTCCTTTAGATGACACTTCTATTAAAAATATTCTGGTTTGATATATACATAAATATACAGATTAAATGCAATGTATCCTTATAAAAACATTTAATAGTCATGATGAATTCCTCAGATTAAATATATATAGTCTTGATTCACCTTTCTGAGCAATACTGTTCCTGTATTATGCATGCTTATAAGAAAACAGACTATACTTGCTATAGTGTGAGACAGCGTAGGTTTTTAGGTAAAAAAAATTAATAAATGCATTTGCTAATAATATCTTATAATCATATTCTGTATTAGGTAGAAATAATGTAATGCATGCCACATAGGCATGTAGAAAAGTATTCTGTCTCATTTAAGTTTTTTATTTCTCTGCACTTTGTTTAACTACAGCTTCATATTGTATATGATATTACATAAAAAAATTGTACCTTACACATTGATTTGTTTGTGAATAAAGGATACTCTAAGATGCCTCCCAAAAGGCTAAAATGTCTGGGGGAGAGGATCTGCTCTGTTATACATTGGGCAATTTTATTGAAAAAATCAAGGTTAAAGTACATCTTTAAAATCTATCTGAGCACGGTAACTGTAGTGACTTGAATAGTGCAGACAGTGTTTCAAGTGTGAGAAAGCATAGGAGGAATCACAGATGTCTGAAGGCATTTACAAGGATGCATTTCATCTCTAGGAAAAAAAAAAAAGGACAAAGTGGAATTCATTTTTTAGGCTTCCTAAGATTATTAACTTCTCCCACACACTTAATAATTAAATGAAAAATATTATGAAATACCATTAGTTCACATAAATTTGTTGGAAAACAGCAGAAAAGTATTTCCTTCTGACTGAGTCTGTAGGTTTAAGGATGGCAGGAGGGAGAGCCTGCATAGCTAAAGGCAAGATCATAGTTCATCAGAGGTTCAAGTGTTGATGAACAAACCTTTTAGCTCTCGAAGGATCACTTGTTAAAAGACAGAAGATGTTGCCTGCCATTTAATCTGTACCTGTGATACTTGCCAAAATTTCCTTACAAATTCTATTTGCTTGACTATTTTCTCATCAAAATTTACAAAGCTAAGATTGTAGCACAAATGCAAAGAACTTTGGGAGCTAGGTACGTACCTCAATGTAAGTCAGAAAAAAGTTTATCTGATAGTGAAGCCTGACAGGAAATGAGAAAAAGATGACGTGAGCTAGGGAGAAACTCGAAGAACTGCCAAACGAATAACCTTTTTTTTTTTACAAAGCTTTTTTCTCTTAAAGTTAATCAATTAAGCGAGTGAATCTCTTAAAGATCAAGAGAGCTTGCTGATCACTTATATATAGTTAAATTTTAACAATTTTCTGTGAAACTTCGCTGGCTAACTAAATAACATTATAAACAAAATACATAAAGGTGAACATGATATGTGCTGTTGCTTTACCAGATGGGTGTCACATCATATAAAAAATAGGTATATCAAGCAATTTATTAATATCTCTTCATCAGTATCTAGAAGAGATTTCAGTCTTTTTTCACTCTGATGCTAATTAAAATATTAGGACTACTCTTTATCTTTGAAGACAAACTAACATTAATGAAGTGTAATTGCAATTAAAATTACAATATCACTTTTAAAAAACAGATTTATGTTTTGAAGAGACAGCTTTTATGCTAACAGGACTTGCAAAATCTCATTACATTCTCATGCTATCAATAGGGTTATTAAAGAAAAGACTGTAAGAACTGATCTCAAAAAGGAAATTAAAATTTAGTGCATGTTTGTTAATCTACACGGAGAAAAAGAAAAAGTTGTAACTGAAAATCTATAAAAAATCTGTTTTTCTGTACATTAAACGAGGTTTTGTTCCCTCTCTCTCCCCGTCTCCCCCTTTATTGTTATTATTCTCTTTTTTACCAGTTCATTTCTAGGTCAAATCAAGTTCATTTATGTCCAGTAGATTATTCCAGTTAAAAGAAAAGGCATAGATTAAAGAGTATAGTGAAATACCTTCCAATCTGCCACGGATGCAGTATTTAATATTAAAGTCAGGTGACATGACTGCAGCTAGGCCTTGGTAGCTAACCTAGAGACCTCCGGGTGTTGAGCTGGAAGAGATGAAGTCTGATTTTGACTTCATAGTATAAACAGAATGTCATCCACACATCAAAATTCCACCCACAGTGAACCCCCGGCACAGTTAATGATTATAATCTTCACATTTAATCATGGGAACACAGTGACAGGCAAACAAAGGTTAGCTAAACTGACAGTTCAGGCTGTTTGAATGGAAAAGGGGGACTTCACAAGTTTTATTTTAAAATGTGTATATTCTCCCAACAGCACTTTTCAGCTTTAGACTTGAGGAGTCTACAAAGCCTGACTGTTTGCAGAAATTGGCAGTGTGCATAATTAACCTTTAAACTGCAGAAAGACTGGAAACTCTGATGCTTTCTTTAAAACAGTTGCTATGCCAATACTACTTTTAAGGTTAAATTAAGCTAAGGGCACTTAAAGGGTAAAGGAAGAAATACAGCACTAACATGTCAAAGTGTCAGAGGAAAAAATGCTATTTTAGAAATGGCATAGTTATAGGGATATTCTTTCTTACTTAGGTTAAAGGACAGTGACAACTTACTGAGAACAATATTTCAATGTACATTTTATTCTCTGAACAGTTTGTTGCTCATAAAACTGTGTGGAGCCTTTCATGCCCTTTTATCTTACCATTGTGATGTCCAGAAAATTAGGGACTTACTTAGAAACAAATGCAAGCACCTTAAACTTTCTTATAATAAAAATATATATTCACTGGTCTTTCAGGCATGTATACAGTAAAGGTATTTAGGTTTGGTATGAAAAAATGAATAAAAGTGCAGCAGTTTGTCCTTACAGAAAAAAATGAACCTGATACAATCCCTGCTGCAAAGAAATGACATTTGCAATAGAACATAACTATTCACCATAAATTGAGCATTTTAACAAATGGTCACTTGCTCTTTAAAGCATTCTGAGTTATTGAATTGTTTTTTGGTGCTTTTCAAGAGGCATTACTTCATAAGTGCTATTAATAGAAAGAATCGATACAATACATTCTCACTAAGTTGATAATACAGTTTTGTATGCAACTCTTACTGCTACTGCAAAAGTTCTCAAATAAAAATACAATATCAAAAGAATGACAAGGCACTCATGACATGAAAGACAGATCTCAGATGCTCCAGATGGGCTCCAAGGTGACTTGCACAGGCCCGGATCAGGGATTTTACAGGTCACAGGAACTATTGAGCTGGCAAGACTGCTGTCTCTTAAGCTTTCTTTGCCACTGTAGTGTGTTGAAAGCCATCTCCTTCCATTTTCCAGCCAGACATACCAAGCAGGAAGAAAGCAGTGGTGATCAGACATATATGACACTGATGTCTATGAAATATTGAACGCCCCAAGCCTGCCGCAAGAACAGGTAGGGGAGGAAAAAACATCTGGAATTTGCATCACTATGGCCTAGCCAAACAGGGTCTGAAGGGAATGTAGTGGCTTTCTGCAACATCAGGAAAGGAAAGCCATTTAGGGAAGGATAAGAGCATGTTCTGAAGTGAATCTAAATGTATTCAAGCTGAATATTAGAAGTTTTCTAGTCATAAGTGTAAGGGATACAAATATCCTTCTAGCTAGACAAATGGGCAAAATAATAAAAAATAATTTTATAGTTTATTTTTTTTAAATATAACAGTGAATGGCAGAAATAGCCATGAGTAGAGATGATGACCATGTAGGTCTCTTATGACCCTTTTTTTGTATGTAATGAAATAGCAGTTCGAGTCTAGTTCAAGATTCTAGCCACTGATTGTAACTAATGAATGAATCCAGTATGTAGCAAATTGGTTTCATTTATCTTTTGTCAATTGAAACTGTTAAAATTATGTAAAGATCAAGTTCTTTATTGACTGGCTATTTCTGTCATCAGCTTGCAGTGAAAAAAATGTATAAATCCACAGAAAACACAACCAGAAGTTTTATGTGGCACAGGAAGATGTACATTGTTAACATGAATTCAAATTTTCCTTACATACTGATGCTGACTTTCCTGGTAACTAGCTTAAAGCCTTATTTTAGGGGTCTATGTTTTCATTTCTGCATTTCATTTCAAATAATCTTCTGGGTTTATCTCTATTATTCTCTTTTTTTACCCCTCTGTAAAGAAGGCTTTTTGAGAACACAGTGAGTACCATTTCCTCTAAAAACATTTTCTTCTAAATTTCCATTTTTCCTTTTTATTCTGTAACCTTTTCATGGTTGGAAAGAAACTATTTCTACAGTTTACATCCTCATAATATTATAGAGCAACCTACTCTACCTGACACAGTTACAGGAAAAGCAGAGCATTCTTGATGCTAGAAAAAACAAATGCATATGTAGATATTTCTCGCATGCTGCTACCAATGTATTACATACTGAACAAAGTAAAAAATAACTGAGAATGATTGGATTTACATGTGGAATTGCTGAGTCTTTTTTTTTTTTATGCAGATTAAAGCCAAAATAGAAAAAGGAGTAAATATTAAAATGTATGCAGTTGCACATTAGGGCTTTTACATACAGTTAAAGTAGTACATCTTAAAGTAATTTTCAGTTGTAAAGTATTCTAAATTTTCTAGGCATAAAGACATAGTCCTCACAAGGATATCTTAGATTTTCTAGGCATAAAGACACAGTCCTCACAAGGACCATTTTTCATGGTTATTTGTTAAACCATTGCTTTGGGAAGGAGCATCAATGTTCTCATTTGCTTTACAAGATAAATGTTGGCCTCTCTTTCAACTTTAGGTCTTAGCCACCAGTGCAGTGCTGAGGACCACCCCACTGTTTAAAAGGGTACATGCTTTATAATTGTCATTAATCTCGCTAGCACAGATCTGATGGACTGATCCTTTCAGTCTTGTCTGACATTACTGTGGCCTCCAAAAGAGACAATTTATAAACTAACTATGCTTTTGTTTTCACTAAACTGCACACAGCTATTGACTATTTTAGAGAGGCTTTTTCTCATCATACGGCTGAACACAGATCCAATTGTTGTGCTGTTTACATACTCCTGAAGCATCACTATTATGTTACAGTGTTGACTTCAGTGAAAAAAAACCACAAAAAAAACCCCAAAAAGCAACAACAACCCTTAGATTTAATAGTTTTTAAAACACTAAGAAGACAAATAGCTGTTCAGGAAGGAAAGGAACAAGCAAACAAACAGAAATAGCCTAGCTCCAAAATAGAAATACAGGGAACACAGTGAAATGAACTCTATCAGGAAGGTTTTGGTCATCATCATTCTTCTGTTAGACATATAAAACCACTTCAGATTCATGAATCCTTCCTCCTTTCAGACTGATAACTGTATACTGTCTGAGCTAAACACACCAGGAAATGTGCTGGGAGAGAAGTCAGACAGAAGAAAAAACATTTGCTACAGCTGTGGTCAGCTACCACAGAGAAAGGGCAGTAAGGGAGAACAGTTACTTAATTTACCCCAGCAAGAAAGAGAACACCACCAAAGTATACTCATTCTGACTTCGTCAATCAGAGTCTGTCTGTAAACTCCATTTTTATTCAGATTAACAGACTGAAATGCAGACTAGAAAGTAGGTTACAGTTTAAATCCTTAGAGCACCAAGACCATAATAGATAAACCAAAAGTGAATTAAACAGCTTGGACTGTAGATCCAGGAAACAATGACTGTTAATCAGATAAGGTCATGCCTATAATATGGTAATGGTGTGGATAGGTTGGAGTAGTAAAAAGAAAGCAGCTTTTAGCCCTGTACATGTGAGAATTGTAATGTGTTGTGCAACAATGTGTACAACCCACTAGAAAGATAAAGACAGAATTTCTTTTCTTTTTTTTTTTCAATTTTCCAGTGAATTCAAGCTAAGAAGGAACCCTCAAGTACTCTTCTACACCCATTTTATCTAGGAGAAAAGCTGTTGAAGTATCATGGGCACTTCATTTTTCCTTTCAGAGTTTCATGTCTCAGTTTTACATTCAGACAGCTTCAGAGAAAGCATGCACAGAAAATTTAAAGATTTACCTTAATTTGTAAAGTTGTACAAGATTTTGAGAAGCAAATAGATGCTAACAGTCACATAGATTGACAGCTGAGTGCAATGGAGAATATTCATGTAATGAAGATATGACTTCAGAAAATTTTTCCAGACTTACAAGAAATTCTGGCAAGAACTTAAAGCATCAGAATAGAGAGAAAGACATAGAGCAAACAGTGGGTAAGGAACTTGCTTTCTTTATAGGTATAAAAGCACAGGAAAAATTAGCAAATCTTTGCTGTCAGGAGTAAGAGCAAGCACCTCTTGCCCTGATGTCAATCTTTTACCTTGATGACAATCTTCTGTCATTTATCCTTTGCCTAAAGCCAATTTTTACTTTCCTTAAAAAGTGAAAAAAAAAAAATCTGAAAGTTTTTCAAAGTTAATGACAGGCATCTCAAGTGACTCATAAATCTTTCAGACCTTGGATGTTGAGAAGCCCTCAAGAAACAGCAGCCAATTGAGAGAAGATCCCCAGAAAGACACTTCAGAACTATATGATTTTTTGTTGTGAGGTTCACCTGCACCTTGGGATGATGACAGTTAAGGTAGAGTACAGCTTTGAGAGAACATCTTATAAGAAATATGAAGCTCTCTAAGATCATATTCTCTTAACTACTAAGAAATGTTTAAGTCTTCTTGAAGTGAATCCTCATACACAGAATTGCTAAGATGGTGAAAACAACGTGACCTTAACACAGAAAATTTTTTTGGTCTTGTCTTCCATTCTTCTTCATCACCAAAATGTTTTTTGTCTGCTTATAAAAGGACAGAAGCACATGGAGATAAATAAAACGTCAGTTCTGCTTCCACTTGAAGAAATATGTTTTTAAGTCCAAAACCGTGGCTATAGAGTAATCTAAATTCAAACTCCTGCAAGGTAAATTTTTAGCAAATTAAATGTTCTTAAGCTCTGCTGCAGGTTTACCATAAGACCCGCAGAGTGCAAGGGAGCACCATTCATGACAGAAAAAATAAAACTCACAAAAGAGAGGCAAAGGAACAATATTGGCATAGTATGTATTGAAATACTCCCTTTGGAGTTCAGGGGAATGTTTGCCCTCATGAAATTCTACAAACCTCTTCTCAATCACTTTGAAAAGAAATTAAAAAAATAATAATAAAATAAAGGTTGAATAGGACACTGAAAGACAACATTGTGCACTTTCATTCATAGTTACAGTTTCATGGCAAAATGCAAATTAGTGGCCTTTATGAAAATTTGACTGCCTTATTCAAATAAATCAGTGAAAGATCCCTGAAATTGTGAGGTAACTCTTGTCAAATAATTTTTGTCTGTTTGTTTGTTTGTTTGTTTGACCAGTGTATCTGCTGAAGGCTTCCTTCTTCAAACTGGGATCTGACACTATAGATTTCTCTCTGCCTAACATTGTCATTTACTTAAATAAATTCATTGAAAAGTTTTGTCTGTTTTATTAATTTTGCAAACCACTTGAGTGACTAACTCAAAAGTATTAGTAGAAAAAAAAAAGTGGGTTTGCATTAATTAAGAAATCCTCCACCAAACTTGGAGTTCCAGGCAAGGCAGAAGGCATTACAGATAACAAAGGGAGAGAGAGAAGGAAGCAAATAAGTGAAAGTTCCAATTCATCCTTCTGCAAAGAACTGACAAGGATCTACTTGAAAGGTTGAGAGGTCATATACAACACTATGCAGAAATTTCCTCGTTCTCTAAAGTAGGGTACTTTAAGACAAAACTATGTTAAATCTGACACTTTTTACAAAAAAGCCTGTTACTGTAGAAAATACACCTTTACCTGAATCAGCCTTGTAGACCAAACTTACTTAGAAAGTAAAGCAATATGGTTTACTCTTATTCCACACATATATACACACTAAAGAAGAAATACAGAAGCAGCCATTAAATCTGTGATATCTCCCTGAAGATGCTGGGCTTACAGAAACAAAACTTGGTGTTTGCTCAGAAATAGCTAAAATATTAGAATACAGCTTCTGTTTACATCTGACTATACATGACTGACTACTCCAACTGTTTATGGAAGGCTAAGAAACAAGATTACTGAGAGAAATTAACCTACAAATTCTGAACCTCTCTGGCCATACATTTTTTAGAAAATTCAATCTCTACATGACAGTATGTATGAATTACATGACTGAATAAAAAAGAATATTTTTTTAGTATTTATTTTTTTAATTTTAAATGTCAAGCTTTACCTACCCTGCTTTTTCAAATAACTTAAGTTTTTGCTTAAAACTATAGATTAAAATTCCTGGATTTTTTTTTTCTATTTCTAGATATAGCAATTCCTCAGTAGCAGAAAAAAGTCACATAATCCCTCAAATAAAACTTTACACAACCTTCTGAGAGTACTTTAATATTTAATATTGTTAAATGTAACTCCAAATAATACTGTGTATATTTGTTGTTTATATTTATTGTGCATAAAATACAGCTTGTGATTAGCAAAGATATATTTCAAAACAAATATTTTAAAGACAATTTAAGAGCATTTTTTGTTTGTTTTTTTAAAAAACCCCAGACACTTGAAAATCAAAAAAAAATACACAGAAAACCAAATACTTTTAAAATTTAATCTTTAATTTGTATTTGTTATCCATGAAGGACAAACTTTTCAGGATCACAGTAAAGCACTGCCAGCTTCATCTTCACCTTCTTTTTCAATTTTTAAAGCTTTATGAATATTTGTACAGGGTCTCCTTCAGACTCTGGCTGCTTCTTTATCTTTCACAACTTTTAAAGGATGAAAAGATACACCCAAATGAAATAAACCAACAGATTATAAATCTGACATCCCTACTCACTCACTTACCCCAGGAATGTCAGGTGGTGAAACACGAGTGAGATGTTGCCCAATTTTTACTCAGTGCCACAACTTCACAAGTAAGTATAATCCAGTTGAAGCCGAAGCTTTAAAGACAAGGTTAAAAATGTTAAATTATGAGCCACTGTAACATATAGAATAGCTGTGCTTGAATTGTCCAGACCAAGGCAATAAAGAGCTCATTATGGTGAGAAATAAAGATTAGGCACTGATTGCATCGCTGGCCTGTTAGCATTTGGATCTGTATGTAGGCAATAACTTTTTTAAACTGTTACATTCAATGTAATAAAAGATGGTGACAAAAGATGAGGAAAAGGGGCTTTAATGTTATAATTAGTTTAGTTTTGTAGCACAAAGGAGCTGAAGTATTAAAAAAATAAAAAAATAAGAAAGTGCTATTCAATTCATTACTGAGAACTTCCCCTTTACATAGGGAAAACTCGTAACAAAGATGTTTAGAAAAGTAATGGGAAACAATAAGAATATAATTGGAATGTTGACATTTTAACCAGAAACCCAACTAACTTCTAATTCTGAACAATATCTCCTGAGTATGAAAACAGTAATAAGCTTCTTTTTGATCCATTCTGGTAATGTAAATATGGAGCAGAGAACAAAATATTCTGAAACTTACAATTTCAAAGCTATAGTCAGGCCACATCTGAAAAGCAGAGGAGTAGTACATACAGATCAGTGAAAGAATCCTAATGAGCACTGGTTTGTAATTTTCAGCTACGGCATTGAACTTATGAAATTTTAGACAAATAAAAGTTTTCCTTAGTTTTTCCATTTTCAAAATTATTAGAAATACTTACCACCTTCATAACAATGTTGTTCATAAAATGGATTCTCAATTGCATTAAGTTCCTTTTGGAAAGTAGAGTGAGTTTAATTACTATTAAATTTATAATTAGAGCTTGATGGTGCAAGGTTGATGTGACAAATGCACCATTAGTGATAATGTCCTTCATACTTTATATTGCATCAGAAGCCAAGCTAGAGACATGGACAATTACAAAATATTTAACCCATGATTTTTTTTGCATCTTTATAGCCAAAAAACCTGGACTCTTTAAAGTGTGTTACAGTCACGCAGGCATTGGCAATAAGATCAAAATCTATGTGAGGCAGAGACAAAACGGAAAGAGTAGGGAATGGTGTAACAAACATTATCACAACCATATGCATGAAAGAGACTAAGACTCAGGAGTAAGCATATCATTTTCCAGCAGTCAGTAGCAATTGCAATAAACATAGTCTTCTACAATTAGGGAGAGAAGATGGAATAAATTTATCCACAATTAAAAGCATGCAGGCTGGCAGAGGCAATTATAATAATACATATACAGTCAATACATTCACTAATTAAAAAGGCAAGATGGAATATGGATGTATGGGGAAATAACAGAGAAATGCATTCCATTCAGATATAATTCAGTATTTCAGACATAATTCTTTGGTAGACTCCCCAGTTGGCAGCAGTAGCCTAGAAATTATGCTGTATATTATATATAAACCACCCTCTGAGTGAATACTTGTACAACAGCACCAGTAATCTCAGTCCCAGTTCAAAAGAACATAAATAGTTTGGCCTAGGTCCAAAAATATGGAGTATGTTTCTGATTTTCCTCTCATTGAGCATCTGTACAATTCTCATTAGGAATTTCCACTCTGGGGCATTCTAAGAGCACAAGAGACAGATTTTCTGATTTGAATAATTATCCCTTGATGAGCAAACTGGTATCTTGTGGTAACATTTGCCTGATGTAGATTAGGAAAAGACAATGCCAGCAATGTTATGCCATTACATTGTTCGTTCAAAGTCAAAGTAAAAATTAAACCACACACCAATCCTTAAGCTAGATTCTGCTTGATGTCAACGATGTGCATTAGTACTTGTTATAACTGAATTCCTGGGTCTTAGGAAAATACAGGCTTTCTAGAAATTACGTCCTTGGTGTTATTGATGTTGAGGTCAAGGGACAAACAGATTAGATATGCACAAAAGACATGGGGGAAAAAAAAAAGCAATAAGACTCTTTCACTAGCGTTTACAATTTACAAAAGACATACAGACCATACAGCATCACACATACTGGTGACTCTGTTTTAGCAATCTGACACTAATGTGTCATATTGTTGAGTATGGGAACACCATCTGTGACACTTACTGTCTGTTGGTGAACCTCAGTTTCATTTAAACTTGCCAAGTGTCAGTTTGTTCAGTAAAATATTCCTAAAAATATCATGCACTTTCATCTCACATGAATTAGCAAGTGATTTTAAAGTAATGATAGTATGATCGCATGAAGGGGAAGAGAATTATAGTGTCCTTATTAGGCAGCAGGAATCATGCAGTAACTAATTCCCAAAGCCATGAAGGATGAAAGGAGGGAAGGAATCACACTAAGGAATGGAAACATGACATTTTCTACTTGTACTTAAATCTCAACTTCCACTCATTTTGCACCACTACCTTAATCAGCTGCAACCCCTACTGATCTGGGTAGCTCTAACACAGTAGTAACAGTAATTATGAACAAGAGCTAATACAAAATGTAAAGGAGGAAAAGCAGGATATGCTGCAGGAGTATCTTGAATATTATCTATTCACAGAGAAGTACTGAAGCTGGAAAATCTTGTTTTCCATAAGTGTCACTGCTTTGGTCACTAGAAGCTTCTGTCTATGAGATTATAAGAGTAAGAACTAGGGATTATGCTACATACAAAGTCTGGTCTCCTGAGAATGCGTGATATAATGGGAGAAAATCTGTGTAAAGCTTAACATTAATCATAACAGCACAATTGTCACATCTTGGCACACTCTGCTGTTAGAAGTTATAGCATGAAAGGCACAATATATATATAGGATAGATCACAATCTCCAGCAAATGTTGAGAGACCTGTAATATAAAAGATATGTGATAATTGCACATCTGTGCATTCCCAAGGCTGTATCCTGGTCTGTTTCCCACTCCATGATTCCATAAGTCAGAATTCACTTGTTTGGTCTAATCTTTGATCTGTCATCATAACTGGTGTTTGGCATGACAGAATGAGTGAGGAAATGACGAAATGCAGTCAAAGGAACTCTGCTTAACACCCACTTTAGTTGCAGATACATTCCTTCTCCCCAACCACATAGTCCCACATATGTGTCTTATGATTTACAGAGGAAAAAGAAACATTAGATTGCCTCATGAGTAATAGAAACTTAAAAATTAACTCTTCAGAAATTCTTCTGATTTGAGTGTGACTTCTTAGAGTTGACTAACGATAAATATGACTGGCAGTGGCAGAACTGCCCTTTGGAATTCTATACTTTATCTTCTCTTCAGTGTCTGTGAACAAAAGCAGTTTATGGCTGAGATACTCCTATGATACATTTGAGATATCTTTACCGTGCTTACTAACAAAAAGGTTTGTTGCTATTTCAGAAAATAAGAGTTATAACCGTAAGGGGAGTAGAAGAGAGAACTTCATAAAACCCACAAAACTGGAATTCAGAATTATCAACAAAAGAGGCATTGTTCCTGGCAAATGCCTAGAAATAATCTCCAAGTTAAAAAAGGTAGATGGTGAGGGGAATTTTCAAGTACTATAAATTATATTGCCAATGCAGGCTTGAGCGGAACTGTTCTCATTATCATATGAGACGCTGGTCTTTTTTTCTTTCTTTTTTTTTTTTTTTTGAGGGGGAGAGGGGCTAATACTTTGTTTCTAAAATAACAAGTTATTTTATATAATGTAAGAGCTTTGGTAATGAGACAGGCCAACTATCTACAGTAACAAATGATGTCCCTCAGAGAGCCATGCTGGGACCAGTCTTGTTCAACCGCTTTATTGGCATGGAGAGTGGGATTGAGTGCACCCTCAGCAAGTTTGCTGATGACACCAAGCTCTGTAGTTCACTTGATATGCTGGAGGGAAGGAATGTCATCCAGAGGGACCATGACATGCTTGTGAGTTGAGCTAATGCCAACCTCATGAAGTTCAACCATGCCAAGTGCAAGGTCCTACACCTGGGTTGGATCAATCCCAGGCACAGCTACAGGTTGGGCAGAGAAGAGATTCAGAGCTGCCCTGCAGAGAAGGACTTGGGGGTGTTGGTCAATGAGAAAGTGAACATGAGCCAGCTTCAGTGTGCACTCGCAGCCCAGAAAGCCAAACATATCCTGGGCTGCATCAAAACGAGCGTGACCAGCAGGTCAAAGGAGGTGATCCTGCCCCTCTACTCTGCTCTCCTGAGACATCACTTGGAGCGCTGTGTGCAGTTCTGGTGTCCTCAACATAAAAAGGACATGGAACTGTTGGAACAAGTCCAGAGGAGGGCCACGAGAATGATCAGGGGACTGGAGCACCTCTCGTATGAAGAGAGGTTGAGAAAGTTGGGGCTGTTCAGCCTGGAGAAGAGAAGGCTGCATGGAGACCTCATAGCAGCCTTCCAGTATCTGAAGGGGTCCTCTAAGGATGCTGGTGAGGGACCCTTCATCAGGAACTGTAGTGATAGGACAAGTGGTAACAGGTTCAAAGTTTAGAGTGGATATAAGGAAGAAGTTTAGAAGGGGGGAAGTTTAGATTGGATATAAGGAAGAAGTTCTTTACTGTTAGGGTGTTGAGGCACTGGAATGGGTTGCCCAGGGAGGTTGTGAATGCTCCATCCTTGGCAGTGTTCCAGGCCGGGCTGGACATAGCCATGGATGGCATGGTTTAGTGTGATGTGTCCCTGCCTGTCATGGGTTCAGCAGTAGCTCATGCTCTGCAGGGAGGAGGGAGAGATAGGGCGCCTTGTCTGGGCTAGTTGGGGAGGTATTCCATACCACAGCACATCCTGCTCGGGGAGGGGACTGCCCATGGCAAGAGGTTTGAAACTACATTACCTTAAGGTCCTTTCCAACCTTAACTATTCTATAATTTTTTAGCCTAAAATGCTGTCTCATGCAGCAGTGAATAAAGGGTGCTCAGGGAAACAAAAATATCCCCATGTTTAGGCAGAAATTGAGGTACTTTTTGTTAGATTCAAAAATTAGGAGGTTTCTGGGTTTCCTGATCTGGATTTCAATACACATAACTGTGTGTTCTGGTTTAGACCCAGCTGGCAACTAAGCCCTACACACCTCTTCACTCACTCCCCCACACTAGGATGAGAGAGAGAACTGGAAAAATGAGACAGTTCGTGGGTTGATATAAAGACAGTTTAATAGGCAAAGCAAAAGCTGTGCCCACAAGCAGAGCAAACCAAGGAAGCCATTTACCACTTCTCTTGGTCAGTTCAGGTGTTCAGGACTGTAGGTGTCCATCACACAGAAGAGTGTCTTGAGAAGACAAACACCATCACTCTAAATGTCTGCCTCCTTCCTTATTCTCCCAGCTTTATTTGCTGAGCATGTTTTATGGTGTGGAATATCTCTCTGGTCACTTAGGTTCAGCTGTCCCGGCTCTGTCCCTTCCCAAGTCCTTGTGCACCCAGCCTGCTCACCTGAGTGAAACAGAAAAAGACTTGTCTCTGTACAGGCACAGCTCAGCAATAACAAAAGCAACTCTCTGTTACCAAAAGTGTTTAAAGCATAAATTTAAAACATCCCCACACAAGCTACTAGGAAGAAAATTAACTCTACCTCAGACCAAACCAGCACAGTATGTTTTATATTTATTCACTGTTGTTTTCCTGAAAATATCCTCATGTACATATTCAATCATTGCAGAGTACTGACATATTTCTGAAGATTACAGGGACTAAAAATTGTTTTTCTGAAAACCAATTTTAAATATGTGAATGGCTTCTTCCTTCATATACCTTACTTTTCATTTCCTGTCATTTACTTTCACCTCTCATTTTAATCAGTCGCTATAGCTAGACTTCTGCAACTCTCCAGAGCCAGTTTCAGATTTCATTAGCCCAAATAATTTTGTAGTATGTAATATCCTTGTCAATTCAATTTTCATTCTTTTTCATTTCACCAAGAAATATGACAAACAATAGAGTTTACCTATCAAAATGGTTACTTTATACATCTTAAAAATTATCACGTACTCCTCTTTTTCCTAAGTATTATACATTTATTAATCCACAACAGACACATAATAGCTTAGTTTACTTTGGTGAGAAACAGCACATAAGGGAAATTAACTAAGGTAGCTTAGTAGACTAGTTACTAGACTTCATTCCATTAAGTAATACAGTAGAATAAAGGGACATTCAGTCACACTGAAAGTTTTTTATTAACCTGAAAGCTTTACCAATTTTCCCAGCTATAAAAATTAGATGAATAAAAAAATGCCACTTTTCCATCCAAATCTTAGCTTCTTAAGCTATTATGGCTACATCTTCTACTATGATATTAATTATCCAAAGCAGAAATAAATTTAATTTCACAATCCTTTAATTTTGCAACAAGGTTTTCTTAGAAACTGTAGGAGGGTTGCACAAAATCTATGGAATCTAATCACTTGGTAGAAAAAAGTAATAAAAAAGACTCCAGAAGTTATATTACATGTTTTGGAATCAATATGAATTGTTATAGTTAGCTTTTCACTTGCTAACTTATTATTGCATTTAAATTACAAAAAAAAAAAAAAAACAAGAAAATGCCAGCCAAAAAATATCAGAAACATAATAAAAACAAACAGATGTTCTAAAGGGAATGATTGTCAGGTTGCAAGGAGAATAATTTAGATTCCTGATGAATATTATATTCCTTAGTCTGCAGCCATTTCTACAAACATCTGATAACCCTGTTTTAAAGCTCTGTAAATGCAGGCGGTGAAGGGAGAAGTTCATTGCTAGATCTGTGCTGGGCATTCTTCCACGGCAGGATGTGATGCTTCAGCACTGCCACCATGATGCATTACAGCTGCACACAATATTCCTTCAAGCCAAAATCTGTTTTATGAACCTGTTTTTCCCAAGGCACTTGCATCTCCTGATTTATATATACTGTTTAAAATTGCGTAACCCTTAAGATATTAAAAAACAACATCCCCCTTCTCCTTCCTGCTTTAATGGTGTAACAGGAGAGCCCCACCCACAAAACATAGGACAGGGTGCACCATGCTCAAGTGTTAGGAGGCTGAAATGAATGTCAGCAGTAATTTGTCAGTCATGTCAGCAATGTCAAACACTCTTTCCACAGTCCTGTTGATTCAAGGGCTATTTTTGTTAATTTTCCTTTTGTTATGACTTAATTTAACATGTTATGTTATGATTTTAAAAGTCTTCTGCCTATAAAGAGCTGGACAAAACAGACCCTAGGGGTCTGGATGTTAACATTATTTTACATCATTGATAAACCAAAAGAGAATGGTAGCTTTCTGTAAAAAGATTCTTCAGTTTTGTTATTCTAAACAAAACTTAAGCATTATAAAGAGTCATTAATTAATAATCCAGAATTTTGATTGTAGTTATGCATTGATTTTCCAAGCCTCATTAAATACTCTGTCCCTTCCCCAGCCCTGACACCCTTCCCAGCCACACAGCACAAGGGACAGGACTGTCAAGATAGCCTAAGCTATCTTCATGGGCGTAAGTTCTTCATGGGCATCAAATTAACAGTCCTCATATTCACTTAGCAGCTACAGTATACTTCTAAAGACCATGTTTTTCACAGAGGCTTAGAACTCAAGAAGCTGAGCTCCTGAAAGCATCAAATTTGATGCTCAAGTAAGATCTGTGATTTTTAGAACTCCTGGCTGAGCAAATCATAAATCCTCAGTAGCTCACTAGCTCTATTTTTCCTTCACTCTCCAAGTACAGTTATTATCTGTTCTTTCCACTTCTGCTGCTATTTCTCCACAGGAAAAAAAAAAAAAAAAAAAAAAAAGGAAATAAGTTGTCTTATTTGAGTGAAAGGAAGGAAGAAAGAAAGGAGGAAAGAATGAACCCAGCGAGTGCTCCCCAACTGCAATAAACTCACTAGAAATATCAGAAAAAAAGGGTACAGAAGTAAACAAGCAATTTTTTCTGTGTCTTCCGTGCTTCATTTTCAAATAATGTCTCTAAAGATCTTGCTCTGACTTCACAGCTTAGAATATGGAGAAATGCAGAGTGAGTTAAAGGAGAAATTGAAAAAAATTATTTTAAAAATGTGGGCAAAAAGCGCTGAAAGCGCAAAGCATGCATTTTGAATTGTATGACTATTCAGAATGTATTTTATGAAACCATTAATAATTAACTCTTTTGGTTAAAGGTCCAGTGCTAAAATATATCAAAAGCATGCATTATATAATTGTAGCATAAAACATGCTCACTTGCATCTCTCTGTTTAAGTGGCAGAACACAACCTGCTTTTTTCGTGAAGCATATGTTATGGTTCTCATCAACTGCACCCTACATGAGCATCACAGAGCAGTTGCCAAGGAATAATCAATTGAAATTACACATACACTTTGAACATTGGAATAGTGCCTGGCACACATTGACTACCATCAGGAAAGATACTGCAGTAAGTTTGAAGCTCTTCTTTACTACATGCATCACAACACACAGTCGTGATTACTTGGTCTAATATATTAAGACAGAGCAACATTTTAAAAGATTATTTTGCATTATTAAATCATTTAAAGAGTAGCTTTTTTACAGCCTGAATAATCAACACTTACTGTATTTGCAATAAGCAGAGTAAAAATTTCTGAGATATTTTGAAATCCCAGACATTCTCCTTTTCCACTTGCAATTTCTTGCATAGGCACCGGTATTTTTATTTGCTTAGAGGCCTATAGCTTCACAAAATGCCAAGTAGCACACAGACTTATCCAAATTGACAGCATTCATTCATACAGATCTCAGCATTCACTATTAACAGTGTTTGTTTGCCTACAGCTCTAGTCTCTCTTTTCATGAAAACAGTAGGTCCCACAATGACCATCAATGGAAAGCTCAAGAAAAAGAGTATGACGTATGTGTCTAGCAGAACCATCCGCTTGAAGTTCTCCTACTCTCGCTCTTTTGTCTCCAGATTCTCATAGTCAGTATTGTATTTAGTAGGCAATGATTAATCTGACCTTTCTTAACCCATTCACATAGACTCCATGATGTCCTCTTGGCATTCCAGTATACGTGTTGTGACAAATAAGTGTCTCTTTTAACCATGTCCTTCTAAATTCATTAAGTAACCACTGTTTATTCTTTTAGAAGAAACAGTGAATTACTGCTTTCTTCCACCGTTCTCCAAATCACTCTTGATTTTAGAGCCTGTCAGCATTGACCCACTCACTCCCTTCTATTTTAGCTCACTCAGACAACCTAAGAAGTAAATTATCGGTTTTGTGTATGTCCACTGTAGTTTTAAAGGAAAGAAACTCTCCAGGTAATGTTTATCACATGCCTTAATACCCATTGTGTTCATATAACCTACAATTCAACAAAATAAATTTTAATAAAAATTTTATAGTAATGCATGGTTCCAGTAAGACATAAGACATAACTTATGACATGCACTGATGTAATTGCAGAACTGGTATTCATGGCTCTATTCAGTATTCACGCAGCCATTCACTAGTTGCAGACTTACTCTCCTACTTATGCTGAACTTCAAGCTTCCTTTTCTCAAAGCAAATGTTTTGAAAGAGAAACACACTTGACTAAATTAAGAAGACATATTTAGCAAACTATCTTTATTATTAATCAGTTTGCAGTTTTACCCACTTGTGCCTACTTTGCGTAATAAACATTTATTAAGCTTTTCTTTTTTATATTATGAATGCTGCTAATCTGTTTTGAATTACTCAGAGAAAATTACATATAGCATTTGGCTCCAAATGACATTAATTGCAAAAATCTAGATCTGGAGGTTTTTGTTGTGGGTTGGTTGGTTGGGTTTTTTTTCTCCCCTTCCCACTGAAACATTCTAAATCCCTGTGTTCATTACTCTTGGTTATCAGCTTATATATTTAATTGAACTGATAAGACTTTTCAAATCACATCTCAGAAATCTCTTGCTTATTTAAGTAATTGTGCAAGTCATAATAAAATATAATAATGAACATATTGTTGTGATGTCGATGATTTGTCTTACCATATGTATAAACTTAAAGTAATATATGCCATAAGGTAACAGCAAATGCATCAAGTTCATATTGTTTTTATTTAGTGTATAGCTGAAGCAGTTACTAGATATACACAGTAACAATTACTAATTAAGCTCTTTTTTTCTATTCATAATTTGTCAGGAAATGGATTTCAGCTTATTCAAATAGATTCACTATAGCAAAGAAGTCAGGAAAGGTTGAAATGAGTAAGCATATTCCCTTTGACTCTTACCCATTTTCATGCAAATCCTAAATATTTTAGTTAAGGATCTTTCATTTTGGGTTGCTCTAAAAAAATTTTTTTTTAATTAAAATTAGATAGCCTATTGAAATACTTGAAATACAGCCTGAACCCAGGACATGTTTTTGCATGCATTTTTTAATGTTTTTCACTGTAGAATATTTCAGAACCTTAACAACCAAAATACTTTCAGTTCACAGAAGTGATACATTCTGAGCAAAAATTCTAATGGTAAAGTTTAAAATTTTATTTGCTTTTTTCCCAGATTTTTTTTTCCTAATAAAGTATATGTGAAATTAAACCGTTTTCTAACCACTTCATCATCTGCTTTCAGTTCTCACTACATCACTGAGGACCCCCTTAAAGTATATGGGTCTTTGCACTGTGGCAGTGACAAATCAGTGGGAACTACTCAGGCTGTAGTGTAATGCTCACTTACATCAACAAGAGTTCTTATTAGCTACCAAGGGCAAAGGATCAAACCCTAACTTAATTTCATACAGCAAATATTTCAGAAAAACATTCACAGAAATGCACTTATAGTATTAACAAATCGCATGAAATCATGATAGGGATTAAAATAGTTTCTGTGACATATATAGCAAACAAGTGAGAAGGTTTGCTAGTAATCCATTACATTACCATTTTTCTCTAGGGCAATAAATATTCCTCACTATACCCCCAATATTTAACTGTATTCTGTGTGTTAGAATTCACACCAGTAAAGGTATCTATGTCAATAAGAATAATCTATAAAAACATAACATTCCTGATAAAGGAATATTTGTTTTTCTTTAAAGACAAACAGGAAGAATATTTGCAATCATTTTTTATGCAGATCTTATGCAATCTTTAGGAACATGTCAGTTCATAATTTATAACTTCCTATACATAGTCAGTCAGGTTACTCACTGTCAACATCATGAGATTTCAGCGTGACATTCACAGGCCCTCTGCACTAAAAAAAAAAAAGGATAAACATGATTCTTCTATTTTACAAAAATTCATGTGTAGCAGAGCACCAGGACCTTGCCAAGGGCTTAAAGGTACTGCATGGGAAAGAGTTGTGCAGGAGCAGGAAAGATCTATAAGCACAACCAAACCGCTCCAGTCTTAAATCTCCTCTGTCAAAGCCTGACCCTTCCCATCTGCCCATCAAATACTGGTGATGCCCTGGGCAGACCTGGGCCCCATCTATTGCCAGTAGCTATGTTGTGGAGGAGGCAACAGTCTATTCATCCTGCTAGTTACACCTGTGCTGCAAACAGCAGACAACTTGGAGTCAAATTTGGAAGTCCAGAAACCACAGAAAAACTGAGGTTCCACAAAACTTAATTCATCATCATTGGGAAAATTTCAATTTGTGAAATTACACACAAAACATGTATTAAAGCTCCTTTAAAGGTTAAACACCTGCAATGTACATATTGTTGGGCATTTTATTTTGCTGAAATAAAAGGCTAATATCTTTCTTCTCAGGATTTGTCTCTGTGTAGCCTGTGCCCCAACACTGAAAGCAAAGAAGATAATGACAATATTTAGGAAGCCCTGTTGAGCTTCAGTTCCACTCTGAACCAATGTATAGTGTTCACCTTGTAATGTGAGGCCTGAATACCAAGACGGTCACAGGAGGCTAAGTCGACCCAAGATCAGCACTCACCCAGAGAGAGAAGTCTTCTGGAATCTTCCCTCTGAGTAACACAAGCCTTGTCACTTCCTAGTAAGAAGTGACGAGATAGTAAGAGTCCCCATACAAGGAAAGTAGTCTTTTTGCTGTCACCCAAAACAGAGGCATTAAATTAACTGATTAAAACCATCTTTGTTGTGGGATACTCTGCCTGCAACTAGTGCATTACATGTTTGGCTAAATGCTTATCTAAAAAAGCCCTTGATGCACATCTTTTAGTGAGCCAGGCAGAATCCAGTTATACAGCAAAGCCTCATGCTCTTGTATAAAAGTGGATATTGATTACTTGATTAGATAAAGCCTTTGAAACAAAATGTCCTGTGGTTTTAAGAAGTGAGCCCACATGACAGCTGGACAATAAATGCTGTGTAATAATTTGTATCTTTCAAAAGCACATTCCTGATCCAGCAGGGACGAGAAAATCCTAACCGACATAAGGAACTTGCTCATCTTGTCCTGTGCTTGGGTCCACATTGCATAAACCAATAAAAAAATAAAATAAACCAAAACAAAATAAAATACAAGAAAATAAAGAATTGAAATTGTTGAGTTATTGTGTCTTTAGAGGCACACTCACAGTAGGATTATTTTTCTATCAGGTTGGAAAAGAGCAAAGCATATACAGCCATCCTCACCTAGGGGAGTCATTGAAGCTTGTTTCACATTAGGTTAAGCATCAGAATTACAGGTGATTGCTTCAATTGATCAGGTACAAAGGGAAAACGTCTCTTCTTTTCTTACAGACTCAATCAAGTCAGAGTTAGTCTATGATACTACATCAAACAACATCATAATAACAATTGCAGATACGCAAAGAAAAATAAATTTCTTTGACAAAGTAAATACTTGAGGATTTGTAAGTCCAGCTCAAGTTCCAGCCAAACCTAACAATATATTCTGCTGACAGAAACGAAATTTGAACATTTAGTAAACTCGGGAGTGTGTTAAAAATACTGTTTTAGCATTCTTATTATTACCTATAAATTGATATTACTCTATATGAAAACGCAGAGACATATTATACTGTGGAAATTTTATGACCCATTTTAACTCAGATTTCAACTATTTAACAAGGCAAATAGAAATACTCCCTTTTTGTATTGAAAATTGGAGCATTAAAAAAAGTATTTTGTATTTTGCAATTTATTGTTTATATCTATTGGCATATTTAGCATTTTCTATGAAAAAACAATTTTCATTCTTTTTTAATTTGTTTTTAAGAAATTTATTCTGCTAGAAATCATCTTAAGACACAAACAAAACTTTTTTCTTGCCTGAATTAGATACTGGGAAAGGATGAAGAACAATCAAGAATAACTTCAGTGTACCTGGGAAACTGAAGAGTGGGATTTCCCTCTTGACTGAGTTACACTCTTTCTCCTTGCAACCTTACTTTCCTTCTCACCCATTCATGACATTCATGACATTTATTTTATACTTTTAGAAATAAAATAAATACAGCTATTGCTACTCTATTTAAATTTCTTTGAATAGCGGTCAAAGTAGCTGTTAAAAATATTGAGAAAAATATCAGCCTTTAAGGTTTAAAAATTACTCTGTATGAATATAAAAATCAGAATTTTATTTTTTTTTACTTCTTTTGAAGGTTTTTAACATGTCTTTCGAGTTTATATCACATAGAACTCGTACCTCCTACGATGTGTTGCACCTATGTTGCTGAGCATTTAAATACAATTTTAGGAGTGTGAAATTTCCCTTGAACTTATAATTAATCACACATACTTACGGCTGAGAAATACGTTCCAGAAAAATTGCAAGGTGTGTTGCAAAATGGATTAGATTTCTTTTAAAAGTTCCATGTAAGAACGAAAGTGCTGAGATACAAGACCAACATTTAATGATAGTTTTAAAGCATAATCACTTCTGAAGTTGGGACATCTAGCTTATTTCTATTATCTTAACAGATGTCGAGTTTTTAACATTCTGGTTATGCTTATGTGTTATTTTTACCATAGCCATTAGGCCTTAACAGGCACTTCAAGATGGAGCTGAACTCATAGTCTGAACTGAGCTTTTAACCCCAGGATGAGGAACTCGTGTTTAAAAGAGTGAGAAATGACAACATTAAAAAAGACTCTACAATCACTAGTTTTCCTTCTTTTCTATATGTTTCAAGACAGTAATATTTGCAGAGTCCCACCATGTTTCTATATCATTTCTCTCTGTCCAAATCCATGCTGGCTCTCTTCATTAGAATTTTTACAAGCTTTACCATGATACTACCTCTAAAACAGTCAACTTCTTCATCTTTATAACACTCGTCTTTAGTCCTTGAACTTATTCCCTAAATTTTGAGCATTTAAATTTTATTGCCACCTGGAGCTCCCTGCTGCTACTTTTATTTGATCATACAGAAGTCCAGAAAGTAGAAAGTCAGTATAGGAGCTTTACACTTTGCTGCAGTTAAAATTTAAATTGCTCCCCAGAGACAATGAGTTATAACATTGTACTACAGAACAGTACTTATCTTTTTTTTTTTTTTTACAATATGATTAAAATACTTCTTCCTATCAATAATGAGTTAGATTTAAAAAAAAATATTAAAAAAGGATTCTGGCAGCAAGAGTTTAGGTTGTGCAAAAGCTAACTTTTAACTTTCAGCCACCTGTTCTAGACAGATTCCAGAAGTGTATGTTAGCTGCCTGGATGTGGGGAAATTGATATAGCATTTAATGAAGGAAAGGGATATTTTGGCTCTGATCAGGGTGTCAGCTGGGGACCAGCTTCCAGAAAGGTGATTATCTTGGTTTGACTGTAATTCTGTAGCACTTTAGAGAAAATGCCATTGTTCAGTGCTTTCCAGTTCCAGCCAAAATTTACTTGCACCTATGATTTGATCTCTCATAGTTCACTGAGGATCTCCTGAGAGGTTCAGGTTTAGGCCTCCAGGTAAGGAAAGGCAAGGATGTGGGATATCTTGTCTCTAAAATGGTTTGGTGGTAGCACTGCATGCACTAAGATCTTGTGTAAAAATCATATACCTCACAGCCAACTCTTTTTCTTTTAGCAGTTCTACCCCAAACACAAAAATAATTATCAGCTTCCCCATTCTACTGTTTCTAACAGGTAGTGTATATTCTGATGCTTTCTTTCTTTTGTTAGTCTCAAACACATATTCACATGTATAGCTATTCTTTGTCTAAGAGTGTTTTTACTGTTGGACCAACATGAACTGACAACCATCAATATCACTTATTTTGAGCTGGGGTCGAGTCGAGTGAAATATAAACTCAGTAATCATGACCAAAAAAAATGTGCACAATGAAAAACAAATATATGCATTCATAAACCAGACAAAGAAGACAAAAAAACCCATTATTGCATTTAATTTGGAGAAGAGATGCTCTCTATATTTAGGGATAACTGAAGAATAAGAATTTCATCTGTCGAGGAAAAAAAACCCAACAAACAAAAACCCCAGACATCTTCAGTCAACTGTTCACATTAAGAAGAATTTGTGCAGTGGGTTGAGAGATGCAGTGCTTTAAAATATATTGTCTCTATTGGCTAGACATCCAGACTAGACAACAGCTCCCTTATAAATAAATTTCCTGATTTAATTTTTTGTCTAGTCTTTACGCTTTGGTGCCACAAGTTGACTGTACAAGTGTACATGTTTGATTAATTTTAGCTCCCTTCTTTTTAGGCAAAAGTTCACTTTTACAGAGCAACATTTTGAACTCTTGTTAGAATTTCCCCTTAAAAGAAATCTGGTGATTATTAGTTCATTAAAGTAAATTCTAAAAAAACTAACTAACCCAGTTATTCATAAATGAGAATATAAAACCTGACACAACAACTCAGGCAGTCACATACCATTTTAGAAGTAAATAGAACATGTTAGAGATTGGACATGCCCATCTCAAAACAGAAGTGGCCCTTTTCATATTAAATTAAAAGTAGGACTTGCAATAACTTCTATAATTTCCAAGTAACAGTTTAAAATAAACTAACAGTTTTGAAGGACTACTGCAGCAAAAATTACAGATTCTATAAAACTTTTACCATTATTACAAGACAGAAGAAAGTGCAGTCATCAAGCAGCAAGGATAGAGGGCTCTGTGTAAGAGGCAAGTGGCAGTTAAAACAATGGGAAGTTCTACTGCCAAAGAAAGCAGTAGGAAAAAAAGCCATCTCCAAGGAAAAGACAAAAGTTCCTCCCTAGGTATACTATCTGGAAGAATTTGATTGTAGCTTGATTTTGATAGTTTAAATGATGACTCAATCCTACAATACTTACACATGCATTTCTTTTAACATATGATCAACTATTTTGATTTTTTATTTTTTTCAGCTAGATTTTTTCACCCTATTCTCTTCTTTATTCTTCTCAGCTGTATATCACAGTATTTAGAAAACCTAATCCTACCACACAAGTATATATAAAGGTATAGAACCTTTTTATACATACATGCTCAGATGTATCTTGATGACCTTAGAATTGAGACATTGCTCATTATTAAATTAATTAATGAACTAATTCAGGAACTGAGACAAATTTAGACTCCAGCATGTACATGTTTTATGTAGCAAACAACACATATATTATATATGCAGCAAACAATTCCGTAATGGAAAAACATTGCCATATAGTTTTGCAAGCTGCAAGAGATGTTTCTAAATAGTGGTAGCTTAAATAGCAAGGTATTAGTGTTATACTTTTCTGGAAGCTTTCTGAACACCTGAACAACATCATTGGACCAAGGTTAACCTGTTATAAGTATTGGATCTAACCATCATCTGGATAACCCAAGTTTCAAAGTGTTAGGCTATGGATCATACATTTTTGACTAATAGGTAATTCTTGATTTGTAGCAACCTCTAGTTCCTGTGAACAGGCCTTTAAAAATGGATCATGGATGTAAATCACCATTATAAGATCTAACCAATGATTTCAGTTCAGTTGCCTTCAAGGTTCGGATTATCAACCATGGAACCTGACATGCTGACCACAGCAAAAGTGCCCTTGAGCTGCAAAATGCTATAAGGAGAAATGACATCTTGATAGCCATGCTGTTGACCTACCTCTGCCAACAAGGCTAGCTAGTTCGACACTGGGAATATTTGCTCTGTTAAATATTTACAATACTTGAGAAATAAGTTCTTTATGAAAAACGTTGTTGTCTCATGTTTACTTACCCAAGTAATTGAAATCTGCATTTGTAGAGGTCCCTGTGCACTAGCAGTCCCTGAACTCTGCATTCCAGTATTATATTGTATTATTGATCAGTATCTCCTTGAAGGACTAGAAACTGTCAGTTTCTACATATTAGCTTTTTAATTAATTTGTTAATATTGCCTGCAATATTTATCAACTGAAAGAGATCAACACAAAAAAAATATGAATCACAGCTTCATGTTCAAACACTGTTTGTATGGTAGGACTTAGAAACAGACTTCCCTATTGTCATGGTTTAAACCCAGCCAGTAGCTCAGATCAATACAGCAGCTCACTCACTTTCCTTTTCCCCCTCTCTTTCCAGGTGGAATGGAGAGGAGAATCAAAAGAACATAAACTCCACAGGTTGAGATAAGAACAGTCCAATAACTGTATAATATAAAACTATTACTACTAATAATAATGATAAGGAAAATACAATAATACTAAAAAGGGAAAGGGAAAAAAAAAAGCAATGAACACAAGTGATGTATAATACTATTGCTCACCACCCATGGACAGATGCCCAGCCTGAAAAAAGCAGTGATCTGCATAGTCCTGAGTTACTGTCTGGATTTAAATCACAACACATATTAACTCAGAATGTACTTCAAGAAATCTCAAAATAAACTATTTTCTCAGGTTTTTCACCTCAAAATGCAGAAGCCTAGTAGTCAATTGGTTTATTAGCAGGTGTTGTACACACTTCATAGAAATAGACCTTCAAAACTTTCTAGAAAACATGATCCTTTTATGTTGTATAAATCTAATTGCACAAATCCCACCTCTTGATTTAAGAGAAGGACATAACACTTAAAAAGTGCTTGTGAAAGACCTAATTGTTCTATTTCCATGGAAAAGGAAAATAAAATCAACTTTGTATATCCAATTCTGGCATCAAGACTTGGTTTTTATGTGAATGTATAACTTAGGCGAAATTAATCCCATACTTTTTCTTTCGATGTTAATGAAACAAAAAATTAGGCAAGTTGCATTACTGAAATTTTCACTTTTACACACTAACAGCAGAAAAATGTCACTTAAATTATAATGTATTAAACTTCCTAAAATCTTCATGAAAATTTTGTTAAGAACCAGTAACACATGTTCAGGGGCTTGTGACAAGTTCTGTTATCAGAAATGCTTCAATATGCTCATAGTCAGTTAAAGAAAAAAACTGTTGAGAAGAAACTACATGATAGTTGTAAAGTACTCCATCAAAATTATTGGTCAAACATATATCACAAAGAAATCCATAGGAATCCCATGGAATTTTTTTATTATTCTGTTTTTTTCATAACTAGTTTTACAAAGACAACAAATGCACCTTGCAAACTTGTTGCCTCATCAATAATCTTCACTAATTATGGAGAGGAAATATCCCCACCCTGAGATATGTTTAAGTCTAATTCAACAAGCTGCTAAAATTTTTCACTGTCTGAGATTCTCTTAAACTCAATTTTCTGTTGTTTTTGTTTTTTTTTTTAAATCTGTTCTCCTGGCTGCCTTTCTATCATTCTGAGATACTTTGCCTTTATAAAAAAAATATTTATTTGAATAAAAGAATGAAAAGGATAATCCTTTCTTATAAGTTCCATCAAAGTACCATTTTGTATATGAAGTACATAATATCAAGAATGACCTTTTAAGACATCACTGCACATCCTCTTGTACAAATGTATATGCAGCAAGATTCCTTTGCACATAAAAGAGCAGCAAATTCCTGTCACTTCTCTGCTATGATAATTTTGATTTTTAGAGAACTATGACATGGATATGTAAAATATTCATTATTAATCTTCAGGCACCACATGATGTTGCAAAGTACAGGGTTCATTTAAAGTTCTCAGACCTAATTTTTCTTTCCATTTTCATTTCAATTACCAAAGAATTTTATTATATCATTTGATATCTTTGTGTCCTTGAAACTTATAAGACATGTTGACTGACAAGACAAGTATAAAATAATTTATTTCATTCTTTTCCCTTCCTTGCATTTGGCTTCCCAAATTCCTCTCATTACTTTTTATTGCCTTAAAACAATTAATAGAGTCTGTGATTAGTGCCAGCTTTGGATCTTCACAGAAGTTCCACCTAGAAAATCTGTGACAGATGCATTTGTTATACAATTACTAGGCAATTTATCATTATTTCATCTAAAGTAGAATGTATTTGCAGCACTTCCAGAGCTTACAGCTCCTAGAAAAGATCCATCCCGAATCACTACCAGGAACCACTGGAGAAGGTGTAGTAATTTTACCCTACATAACAATATCCTGAAGTGGTTTAACACAACTGGCAAAGCTTCTATGTAGTCTAAAGCTGCATGCTCTAGCATTATGCTAACAGCTCAGTCCTAGAATTATCTTAAAATTGTGTTTTCAAATATATTATTTCCATACAAACATTTAAGGCACTGGGATGCAGACTGACATGATAACTAGAAAACTGATGCAGTGGCAGAGGAATGCTCATTTAAGGAAAAGGGGTACAGAAATTATATAACTGCTGATAGTTTCCCTTTCAAGACCATGTTTTTTCCTCTACTGTTATTCAGAACACCTGGATAAAAGAGGAAACCTTTGTAATAGAAAACACATATCTACAGAAGTCAACAGGTATTTTTGGACAATCCAAGGAAGCCATTAGTAAGAGTGAGCACAACAGGAAGCGCTATAGAAGTAATCAGTGATCCTGCTCTCCCAAACTGTTCTAGGATTTCCTCAAAGGATAATGATGATTCTTCACTTCTTCCAAATACGCTTTCTGTTGCTTATTTCTCATTCACCTTATCTCAACAAAGAAATTAATTATAATTCTTTGTATTTATAACACACATCTGTGTTGAAGGAGAGTTGGAGGTTTTTAAAGATGAGTTCTCAAAGGAAAATCCTGAGAAGGCTTATCAAGCTGAATTATAAATACAAGAAAAAAAAAATCAGACATAGAAACCTGGTTGATTCAAACTGAGATGAAATTAGGAACAGAATTCAAACACCTAACTCAATAATTGCATACATACACATTTATATATTCAAAAGGTGCAAAGAGATCATTTGAATTAAGCATATTGCTGTATTTAAGAACATACAGTATATTTAACTTGTACATAAAAAAAATACAGGTAGCATATCCATGAAAAACTGGAAAAGAAAAAAACATGTAGAAATCAACACCACAGTTACAAAACGTTTGCCTCGTTATCTAGTATAGTCTAGCATCAAACTTACTAGCATGCAGAGGTTGCTAACAGCTTTTTCTGGACAGTATAGAAACTATGGTAGTGAGAAACATCAATAGACTTGAATGGGCTGCTCTTAATGCAAAAAAATAACACAAGGTATAATCATAGAATCACATAACAGTTAGGTTTGGAAAGGACCTTAAGATCATCTAGTTCCAACCCCCCTGCCATGGGCAGGGACACTTCACACTAAAACATATCACCCAAGGATGAAAGCTGAAAAATGAAACTAATAACGCTAAGAAGTCATAGTTATGTGGGATAGCTGGCTCCATAATTACAAAATTTAGAACATAAATAAATACAAACTCTGAACTAATAATGGAAGAAATAACCAAAGGCAATCTGTCTAGTATCATTAATTGTCATTTTCTTTAGTTACATAGTAAAGGAAGACTTGAGATTAATGTCACCTCCCTCTGTGTTCTTACAGTCACAGTACCTGGCTCAACTACTGATGTCAAGATGAACATGAAACACTGACTGAGGAACATATCTCTTCTGAAATGTCAATTCAGAAACCTTAAATTCTGTTTATATACTTCTTACAGGATGAAGGTCTGGAAGAAAATATGTAGGAAACAGGAAGAAAAGGATAAGAGAGAACAGAGAAGGATTTAATAATAGTTTTATATATGAATATCATGAAGAATAATACAACTGTGCATTATTAGTAAAGAATCATATCAGAAATTCTTAGCTACTTATTTTATTTTAGTCATATAGAACAAGCACCTACATAACAAAACTGCTCAACAGGTAAAGCCTGAGAATAAGAAAATATTTAGACAATGATACTGTAAAACATAGTGCCTCACAGTACTTAAAGCTCTGTCTTAAGTACAGTGTGCCATAAGTTAATTAGGGAAGAAGAAAAACTATGTTAGTTTGAGATCTTCCATTGCAAAAGATGAAAAAAAGGAAAAAAAAAAAGTATGTAGCAACTTAAATTGACTATTATTTAGTATTTTGTGGGAATTGAGTAATTGACTTGCAAGTAAATTGCTAGGTGCAATGCTATGAACACAGTTCATAGTTAATTTCACTAGTCATGGTAACAGTGTTGAAATTGGCAGAAATTTCTATTATATTATTTTATTTTAATTCTCATCAAAAGCAACACTTTATTCTTCTATAGGACATCTTACTAAAAGACATCAAAGAACTCTACAAACCTGCTTATGTTTCATCAGTGTAATGATAGAATGAAGATATTATATGACGCTAATTTAGTAAGTGGGAAAATTAATTTGGAAAGTGACATTACTTTTCCCTTGGTCATACAAACCACATGTAGGTAATATCAAAAGCCAGCACCAAAGAAAGGCAAAGTTAATAAGCATCTCTTTTCCTAACCAGTTGGCTCACTTTTTTGCGTCAATTTTGTCATTCAGAATAGATTCACTCATCTTTCTTTGAGCTTTGGCAGGAACTCAGGTATTTCTTGAAATTCTGTGCATCTCGCCAGCAAGTATTTGGTGTTCCAGCCAATTGTCAGATTTCACTTTCGTTGAAAAGCATACTGCAGATATTGCTCCTTGAAGTAGGAACGCATCTGAGAAAACCCCAATTTTACTATATCTCACATTCCAATATAGCCTAAGGTAACTTGCATTTGTATCATTTTAAAATACACATACATATTAAAATTTCACTTTTTTAGAAAGCGTTACAATACCCTATACTGAGTAAGCAGATTATCTTTTGTTTTGATCCTTTCAAACTGCTATAATAAGACATGGCATTTTCCATTTCCTGTTTTTAAAAAGTATTATTAATATGAGGAAATGGGAAATACATGTTCTTAATTTTAAGCATGAAGAATTTAAATGCTATGATTGCCATGGAAATGGAGATATTGATGTCTGTTGACCGCTACAGCTGCAATGTATGCTACTAAAAATATACACAGTCCTCAATTTCTTTGGATGACTTAGACTTTCTCCTCCATATACACATTATTATTAGTAAACATTGATCACTATCAAAGTAAATTAAATAGGTTGCTTCAGACACAGCATTCCTAGTTCTTGCCAGTCTCTTCTCCCTGCTTGTGGTACCAGCAGAATTTACATTTTTTTTTTTTCTCCAGTATAATATGTTTCTTAATTGAAAACTGCTGAATGCTGGGGAAAGTTTTGGGGAAATTCCATAATTTTCTGTTGTCTTTCAGGCTCACCCATGCCTCATGAAGGGTAGATTTTGAAGAAAGCTGGAAATCCACGTAATGCCCTGGGTCCATATATGCACAGTGGTCTGTATAATGCACAGATGATGGGTGAATGTAAAAACTTTATTCCTCTACTCAAGGCTCTAATTTTCATATTAGAGCTCTGTTGACATAACACTGCCCTCTGGAGTTCACCTGAAAAGGAAGAGCATTTTTAGGGAAATATTCTCTTTCCTCATTCATTCAGTAGCTAGGGAAAAAGCTTAGCTTTTATCCTTTTTTCACGTAGTCAAAGCTCTTTAAAACACACATTTCATTGTCTCTACATTATAGAAAATATTTAACATATTAAATAATGCCATTCCTATTTTAGACTTTGGACTTAAATTGAAATATGGCAACCAGATTAAATACTGATTTGTAAGAGAACAAATAATTCATCTCCTGCCCTTGTTTGTACATAATTTATATCTTTCTCAAAACTAGCCTTGCATACTCTCCATCAGACAGTCACTGTGCTCTACTAGACAGAATGACTTGTTCTATCAAACTTTTAACATATACTTTCCCCTCAACTCCACAGCCTAAGAGGTAAGCAAAATTCTATCTTCAGGTTATTTTGGAGTCACCATGCCTAACATATATAAATTAAGAGAAAAATTCCCAAACAAATATTCCTGTAAGCAGATTTTAGGCCTTTTTCTATCACAGAAAAATCAAAACCTCCAGTTTCCTGCAGAGCATCCTGCAAACCATGTCCTTCTCTGCTAAACCATGTTGGTTCCTTTCACAAGCAATCCCTGTTCATTCAAAAGAAAACATGAATACTTTTTTACTTTTCGTTGTTGAGTTTATGTCTTTGATCTCAGTACATTTGCAGTATCTAAATATTACTCTGATGATCTTGTTCTACAAATATATTTGATATAGTATCTGCAGAGCTACAATAAAGTTACTTTTTATATACACACATAAATTCCCATCCTGAAAATAATCTTACGTAATAAGTAAAGATATCAAAATTTTAAACTCTTGTAAAACTTTTAATGATCAGTAGAAAAATCTCTTGTTCTCAATTTTATTGTTTTTCTGGGATCAAAAGTACAGATCCTTGACCATATTTTGAATAGATCTAAATATTTCTCTGTTTAATTGAGAACAACCCTAAACAATCAATCAGATTTATAATATTTGTACTTTTTTTTTATTTCTAAGCTTGTTTGTTTACATTTTTTCCACCTAAGCCATCAACAACTTATTGAAATAGAGTTCTGAAATAATTGAAATTTACTTTGATTAGATTCCATATCTTTGGTACAGCAGAACACATAAACAGTATAAACAGCTCACTGTTGGTTTTGGGTGCAATTATACTTGGACATAAATAAGAATGGAAGAGCATAATAGTGGCTGCACAGGCTTTCATGTTACCATAGGGTTCTGCATCTACTTAGTGACCTTGTTGTGCTATTGGTGACTTTTGACACATTCCTAGCTAAATAAACTTTAAAAAAAATTAATGCACATTTCAAAACAGCAGGAGATAATTAGCAGCATTAATGAGGCTGTTCACTGGATTCCACAGCAATATCTTTCACAGCAGGAGAATCAGACTATTTGTGTGTCAGGGATACTTACCCTTGACATTTTCTAATTACTTTCTGTAGGTTTTCTTAACTCACCTTAAATACCAGGAGACACTGACACTGAAGCTGACCATGGTGGTCAGTGTATGCCATCAATTACAGGACAGAGAGGTTGCAAGACTATGTCAAACAGAAAATGTCTTAGTACTGACACAGGATCAATATTGATCTTTTAAAGAATTTCTCTTCCTAGCTTGAGATCATAAATTTATGCCAGTAAAAATATATATTTTAACTCAGTTTTATATCAACAGTCAATAAAAATCTACTGTAAGGCTGTTTTCTTAAGCAAGTGTAACTGTGCCATGAAACCACTTCATGGTCTATATTTGAAGATGAAAAAATTAAGATTAAAAGCAAACTGAAGTGTTGCTTGAACATTTCTGTAGGTCCTACAATGTATTTTAGTAATGGGCAAGATAATTTTAGATTATTCACCCTTGACCTAATTCAGCCTCTTTCAAATTTCATAGATGTTTAATCCTTTACTTCAAATGAAAATCAATTAAGGTATCACTGAATGCTTTTGAAAACTGTCTTTTTTGACTGTCAGTTATTATAAGCATAACTGATCAATCTTAAATTAAAAAAAAAATCTGAAAATAAATTCAATGAAAAAAATCACATAGCTGCATCTTTATTTTCCTTCTCATTCCTTGAAGGAAAAGTGGATGACATGTCAAGTACCAAGCAGAGGTTCTCTTCTGGTAATATGTGCCTCCCCATCTTTTCTATACCTTCTGTGTGTAGGGCTTTTAAAATTTCTACTTCTACCTCCTGGCTTTACAGCAATTGTTATTGCCAATTATCAGCTGCTGCTTTTTTAATTTTCTTCTCATTGTCACATTATCAACTGTTTTTGAAAAGTCTGCAAAGCATCCTTGTTCCACTGGGATTTCTCTGATACCATTGACCTTCTGAGCACACTGTGAGATTTTAGGTGAGATATACTACAGTCAACAATAAAATAGTACAAGTATCTATAGTACAACATATAGTACAACAATATCTATAGTACATATAGATATTATTAACATATAGTTATTATTAACATATAGATATTGTTATATCTATATAGTTATATTTATTATATAAATATATATAATATTATATATATAATATATATAATATATAGCTATTATTAACATATAGATATTATTAACATATAGTACATATAGATATTATTAACATATAGTACAAGTATCTATAGTACAACATATAGTACAACAATAAAATAGTACAAGTAACTTTAAAATATTTAAATAGCGATACTAATTTTTTTTTCTTTCTTGTGTGCAGTTCTTATTTTATCTGAGATTTTTCTAATTAAATTTTCTCTGTAATAAATTAGAGGATTGCTTTTCATTTTTCCATATTCTGTTTACATGTAAGAAAAAAAACTTGTGGCAGAAAATGCCAGGAGGGACAGGAGAGGGTTGAATAACAGGATAGGGAACACTTGTAAAATGCAATCTTTTAACAACAAGTTAAAGTTATTAATAAGGGTTCTTTTGTGCCTTTGTGATACATGAAATTAATTACCTTTTTCTGGAAGCTGACTTGCTAGAATCCAGAAATTTGTTCTTTCCCAGCCTCTCCTCAGACAATTACACACTTCAAAACACCCTGAAGCATGCACAGTATTGACACTGTATCTATATCTCTTGACTGAGGAACTAACGTTGCTGCTCTTCAGTACCAAAACTCATAACAGCTAATGCATATCAATATAACAAGGTAAAAAAACTCCCACTGCCGTAACTACTCTTAGAACAGCAAGTGCTTTACTATTTAGGACTCTTAATATCAGAATCTTTTATACACAAAAAGTTCCAGAAGCACAAAAATTTAAATAGACACATCTGGCCCATTTTTCAGTGCATATCTTTAATAAATAGAGGGGGTTGGGCAGACTGGCTCACTTGAAAAGATTTCCCATGACTGTTTATCTTCCTTTTCTGAACCATTTCAGTTATCATCTACTCTTCTGAAAGAATTTGTTTGTCCCAGAATATAATAAAGAATATGATACTGTCCAGGCTTAGTGTGTCCTACAGCTTTTGTACTTGGCTTTAATAAGAGCACCTGATTTTTTTTGTAGCTGATTTAATATGAGAAATTCTACTGAGGAGGAAGGAAGGATGAAATAACTGCTATCCACTGTGAAAGTAGTGCAATAAAGGAGAAGGTCACCTCTCAAAAGGCTTGCCTTGTCCCCTACCTTTCTTAAAGAAGCCTTACTGCTCTTAGCATATATATTTGAAAACTACTGATTTAATTAACTTCTGAATTTCATCTGACACATGGCTGCCTGCTAAAAACAGCCTTGTAGAAAGCATTCCTCCTCAATTCAGAAGGCACCTAACAGCAGGCAATTTGCCTTCCAAAGTCATATTTCCTCTCCATGAGGCATGGGTGCCATATTGACAAATTTACATTCCCTTGAATAGACGTTTGTTTAATTTCTCAGTTTCTCAGAATACAAACTGCTTCCTGAAGAAGTCAAAACTCAGATTGCTCCCTAAAGGGCAAGGAAAGTTTATCTGGGGATTTTTTGTTGTTGTTTTGTTTCTTTCCCAATAATTAATTTTGTCTCTTAACACAGCAAGTGAAAAAATGTAAAACAGATGGATTTCAGGGTTGATAACGCATGCACTTTTAGTATTTGAATTGGCTTCAACCCTCGCTTTTCACATTCTGGGGAGAAAAGTTTCTTTTATTTCTCCATAAGCAAGCATTATACTTTTCTTCTCCTGGAATTCTTTTCAAAATATTTATCTAAACATTTTATTAGCATTTTTCTCATATCTTTGATTCTGAATAGTTTTTCTAGTTATGCTGAAAAAGATCTAGTGTCCTATTTTAGAAAATCTAAAATCCATGTAGCAGTCAGAGGATGCTATGATTTTAAGACTATCACATGTAGTTTAACATTCTCATTTTTTCCTGCAAATATATGAAAGTCAAAATTTTGAACTAAATGCCAAAACCTAGTCCCACTGTCATGAAGAGGAGCGTATGAATTTATTTCTATTGAATAAAAGTTTAATCAGCATAAATGAGGCAATGCCAGACTAGCCCCCATTGATATCCTTTCTCATACTAAGAAGCAGTCTACAGTGAAGTTTCACTATTATCAAGAGAACTGCTTGGGCCAAAGTCAGTGTGAATGGAAGAAAATTAACCTTATCTGAGTTAAATTAGTTAAAACACACACACGTACACAAACAAACTCAAAGCACTACAGAGTCCACATTAAACCTTTGAAGACATCTATGTTTGGGCTTAGAAATTCTCTCTGGAGACCTTCAAACACTTCCTTTCTATTGACTGTACTGGCAAATTAGCAGTGACTCCAGAACAGCATTACCTGCAATTTGAAAGCATAAGACCAAGTGTCTAAATTAGATATACCATATTCTTCTCACACTTATAAAAATGTTAAGACTTATCTTCTATATATCTACAAACCTTTTGAATTCCTATAAATGTACCAAGGCAAATAACCTTATTAATATGTTAAAAATGGAAAAATACAAGTGGGAAGAAAATTTTGTCAGGTAATAGCATTGCACCTATATCCATACAAAATCTAAAAGTTGTTAGGTGTTGTCACCTTCCGGTATGAAACTTAAAAGCAGAAGCTTTTTAAAAAAACAGATCGACATATAGGGTTATATGCATTTTGTGATGTATGCTTATATATATATATACACGCATGCACACATATACTTACTTATTCCACAGATTTCAATTTGCAAGTATGAATGAATAGTTTAAATGCAATGTTCTTCTTTCAGGAAGAAAATACGTTCTTAGTTACAACAATGGCAGCAGTATGCCCAGGTAAGTATAGCCTAACATGTGTGATTGTCTGTTAAAGGTCAGTGCTTCTGTTAGTACAATATATTTAGTAAAACTGAAGTGAAAAAACATTGAGGTAACTAATCTGAAGTCTTCAGTTCCCTGGTGTATAGCCCTATAAGAAAGGCAACTTTTAACAGCTTTGACAAAAAGATAATTATACTAATCATAATTCAACTGGTTGTAGTAACTGATGCTCTGCTGAAAAAGTAGCAGCTGGTATAGTCCAGGAAAGTCCCTGACTTTGACATTTCATTCACCTCTGCCTGGGCAAAGATGGCTCAGGAATACACTATTTGTCTTCATCTGTCTTCCCAGCCCCTCAGGTTGACAAGATAACAGCATCTTGCTTGGTGGTCTGCAAGGTAAACTGCCATTTATCTACCTAATCACAGTTCAGTGTGGCATAAGGAAATTAATTTTAAAGGCATGTTGCAAAATCTGTGTCTTCCTGGTCACCAAATCTTGGGACTGCTTTACAAGGTGGATCTACTGATAGAGAGATAGTCAGCTAGTGATAGCTGTCAGCCTTTGAAGCTACACTCAAGTCAGATGTAAATAACACACAAAGCACAAAACATTACAGGCAGAAACTCTGTAAAACTGGTTGAGCTGATTAGTACTAAATTTCTGATGTTCCATCTGCTATGGTGGTAATATTTTTTTTCAAACTGCCTGACTGCAATGCTTCATTTAACAGACAGCCCTTGTTCAATGGGCCTATAGGGAATGCTTTATAGTGACTGAAAATAGAAGGAGATTGTGATAAATACACAATTACTCTTTGAGAGTATAATGTGTTCATTAAGAAAACTAGCAATTTGTCTGTGGTATATAATATATACATAAAAATATATGTACCCATATATGCACAGTCTTTACAGACTTCTGAGCAGAATTAAAAGTTCTTGGATCCTCACCACTAGGAAATACAAAACAGCTGTAATAAATAGGTGTGTACAGTGTATTAATTTAAAGGAGGTGTGGGGGGGAAACATATAACAAAGCAAACAAAAAAACACAACAAAACAACAAAAAAACCTCAAAAAACAAAAAAACACAACAAAATAAACCAACATTCCCCCCCCCCCCCGGTAAACAAGGAAAAGCTACAGGTAATACCTACCCTGGGTCTAAGTTCGAAACCTAAGAAATGCAGTTGATCTGGAAAAAGTTTATGCTAGTTCAAAAGCCTAACTTTGTTCATAATTCACAAGAAAAACTATTTTTAGGAAAGAACAGTGTTATTACTGGGACACCCTTAGACAATATCCCAGACATAATACTAAGCAGCACTTACAATGGCATTGGATTCTAATGAAATAAACTGTAGGAAGTAAAATTAGGAGCAGTGTTAACCACATTATACCATGTAAAGCCAATGGAATATGCTAATGCCTTACCATCTGGTAATCAAAATTCTCCTTATGTCTGTGTCCCACAAATACCATTATGATATGTTCCACACTGCTCTTTATGATTAAGAATTCATTTTTCCTATGTACTAAATAATGCAATTTATCTTTAGAGTTGAGTTACTTATAAGTATTACAAATCCTCACTTATTTTGACAAATACTTATTCTAGTTCTTTTTTTCTGTAAAGCCAGATTTCCTAAAAAAATATGATTGACTGAAAGTATTCCTGGAAAGTGCTTAAAAAATTTTGTCTGTAATCCCCGTGAAAGGGGAAATTCAGCAAATTGTTTTAATATTTTTTGTTGTTGTTGTTGCTGCCATTCCCAGTATAAAGCACATTATTTAGATTTTCTCCTGTGCTGATTTGGAAAAAGCTATCACAGAATAATGTTTAAAAAAAAAAACAGATAAAAGTCAGGCAGAAGTCTTATTCATTTCTGAACAGCAAAAGCCTGCCTCAAACACTGCATGAATGAAAATAATTAAACTATAAAGAGATGGATATAGTCAGTTGAATAGCTATATGGAAACCAATAAAATAACCCAAAATATTTTCTTTCATTATTCAACCAGATTTGATCTGTGAAATAATATTAAACATTGACATTGCTCTTTAAAACAGATTAATATTGGCAGTATGACACCAAAAAAAGGATGTTCTGTTTAGATTCTTTACTAAGTAACGGTAACAAGACAATTGATCTTGTTCATTACTACTAATGGAAAGCAAACTTTCTGCAAATTACTGATTTTACTACTGAAAAGCCATTTTCTTTAGAACATAAAGATTTCTAGTACCTAGTACAGTAAAATGACAATGATTATATTTTAAGTATGCTATTAGCAAACTAATAATTAGACTAAAGAATAACTTGATTAACTACAAATAGCTGTTGATTGTTAGCTTATGCATTATATGTTGTCATGTCAGTCTTAGAATGCATACCCTTTGATACTGCATTAACTATTTACGGGAATTTGGTTTTGCAGCATCCTCCCAAACTCACAAGAGATATAACTTGTCACTATATTCTTAGACTTATGAAGTGCCATCTATATCAATAACTGTTAGGAGTTTTACATGGAATTAACCACATAAAGTAAAAAAATCAAAAAACATTTACCATTTTTATTATCTACTTGCATTTAGTTCAGATGCATAACTGATATATTCAACAAATGGCAAATTTCTTCAGTCAGCTCAGCTACATCTTTTGCAATAAATAAAATAAAGTTTGGAATGAAAATGGCTCATGCATCTGGTGTGCAAATGAATAACATAATGTTAAGTCATGCCATTCCTATGGCACAGTGATAGGAACAGAAGTAAAAAAAATTCTCTGAAAAGATACACTTTATGTCTTACTCACTAGGGGTGCAATAACTTTGAAAACAAGAATGCTCCCACGTGTAGAGTCAGGAATAAATAATAGATAAATGAATAAATAAATCTCTGAAATGCACAGGTATACATTGGAAACAAAGTTGTAACAAAGTTGAGCTGCAGTGTCCTGAATATGAAAGACACCTTCAAATTGTGGAATCAGCCTCAAACAGAAAATGAGGATGATGCATTTAAAAACAGATGGGATGAAACCCTGAAATGTACTAGATTTAGATTAGAAGGTTTCCACTGTTTACATATCTTCTTAAATGGCACAGTGATTGCAGTTGATTTATACATGGTCTTAGTTTTTAGACACGAGGCAAACGTGCACTTCTGTGCTGCTGGTCATTCATTAAATATCACTATGACAGATGTGTTAGATATACCTCACCTGAATTCGAACCCATGTTCAATTTGTCCTTGCAGAATGGACTTCAGACAATTTAAAGACACATTATGGCCTATCCACTACAGTATTCAGCTTCCTGGAAACCAAGAAAAAAATTCCAAAGATGCATTTGTTTCCTGGAAGAAATTATAATTTGTACTTCAAGGAAATTGTATTTTATCTTGTAGCTTCTGTGTCAGTACATGAACAAATCTAACAAGAAAGGAGCAAATCAGTGTCTGGCAGAAAGCTTATTTACATTTTAGAACCATTAGAAAAACTGAAAAAAGATTGTGTAATTTAAAACTATCTATCTCGTCTGTGAATTTCATTTGCAGACTGATTTAGTTTATTATTTCAGAAATGTAACCATAGATTCAACAAAAATAACAGTGCTTAAATATCTCTGAAAGTTTTGAGAGTTTATGCATGATTTAAAAAAGAATATTTATATTTTTTTTAGATGATTATACTTCGTAAGTTAAATATAAAAAGGGAAAAATAAAATAAATGCAAACAATATTGTTTTCTGCCCAAGCTGAAAGTACAGTCAAGGATGATACAACCTTTGTAGTGTACTTCCTACATGATTTTTATAATGAAAGAGCTTTATAGTTGTATGTCTTTTGATGCCCCATTTTTTGCCAGTATGTTATTATTGAAATCATTATATTAAAAAATAAAATACATATCTTGGTAATAGTAAATTTTCTTTTTTTTTATAATGTTACAAAAGTAAGGATATTGACCACTTGGCTGATATACTCAGCCACTAGTCAATGGAACTTGGTCTACAGCTATTTAAAAAGTACTCAAACATAAATTTTACTGTTATAATTAAAAGATAAGGAAGAAATAAGTTTCACCCCTTATCAGGGTAATAGCGTTGCAACTGGTAGACTTGTCTATGACGTCTTGGGACTTCAGGTTTCTTGCCTGTGAGTTTCTTAGCCTTCTGTAAATACAAAAGATGCTGCTCTAAGTGTAAGCAAAATATCAGAACAGGGAAAAGAAAAAATCCTTTTCCCATTAGTAGAACAATATGCATATAAATTGAACACACAGACAGAGAGCCATTTGACTAATACTGTGCATAGTTTTCACCATATTGTTCAACATATGACACTTTTCAAATTCAAATATGTACATACACACAAATACATATAACAATAATTGTAAGTAACCATTGAATTTCCCTGTGAGAATTTTTAGTAATAAGTCTGTTCCTGATGTTACGTTTCTCACACAGGTGCTGAAGAAGTACATACTTTTGTTCCTTTACTTTCCCTCTCTTTTATTTCCAAAACTTGGGAGAGCAAACTTCTTAAAATAATGCTTTATACTTTTCAACTTTTTTTCCTGAAATTTTCATCCTTTCATTTTCTATGATACTAGAATCTTCACCTTTATGCATTTGCAAATCCTTTCGTCTGAAAAAAAAAAAAAATAAAGAAAATACCTGGACAGCTCATACAGAAAAGCTCTTCCTATAGGAAGATCTTCAACAATTACATTGAATCTAAGATTCATATAATTTGCTTTATTACCATTGGTTTTGGCCCTAGCCTTTCTAGGCAAACCTTATTCACAGAAAACAAAAGCCAAAGAAGAGTTAGATTGTAATCAATAACACAGAAGCTAGCCAAACTGAAATGAAATTATTTTATGAGGACTGGAAAAGAAGCCAGCTCATGTTCATTTTCTCGTTGACCCAATACCCCCAAGCCCTTCTCCACAGGTCTGCTCTGAATCCTTTTCTTCCCAGCCTGTAGCTGTGCCTGGGGTTGCTCTGACCCATGTGTAGGACCTTGCACTTAGCGTGGTTAAATGTCATGAGGTTGGCATCAGCCCATCTCACAATCGTGTTGAGGTCCCTCTGGATGGCATTCATTCCCTCCAGTGTATCAACCGAACCACACAGCTTGGTGTCATTGGCAAACTTGCTGAAAGTGCACTTAATGCCACTGTCCATGTCACCAACAAAGATGAACAAGACCAGTTCCAACACCAACCCCTGAGGGACACCACTCGTTACTGGTCTCCAGAAGGACACTGAGCCATTGACCACAACTCTTTGCATGTGGCCATCCAGCCAGTTCTTTATCCATGGAGTGGTCCATCTATCAAAATGATGTCTCTCCAATTTAGAGAAAAGGCTGTCATTTGGGACAGTGTCAAATGCTTTGTACAGGTCCAGGTAGATGACTTCAACTGCTCTACCCCTGTCCATCAGTTCCATAGCTCCATCATAGAAGGCCACCAAATTGGTCAGGCAGGATTTCCCCTCAGTGAAGCCATGTTGGCTGTCACCAAGCACCTTGTTGTTTTTCATGTGCCTTAGCATGCCTTCCAGGAGAATCTGCTTCAAGATGTTGCCAAGCACAGAAGTGAGACTGACTGGTCTGTAGTTCCCCGGGTCATCCATTTTTCCCTTCTTGAAAATGTGGGTTATAGTTCCCTTTTTCCAGTCATTGGGAACTTCACCTGACTGTCATGATTTTGCAGATATGATGGACAATGGCTTAGCAACTTCATTTGCCAGCTGCTTCAGGACCCGTGGATGGATTTCAAGTCTCATGGACTTGTGTATGTTCAGGTTCTTAAGATGGTCTTGAACCAGATCCTCTCCTACAGTGGGCCTAAATGGAAACATCTAATACATGTTAGATGAGTTGTGCTCCATAAGTATATTTTCTTTCTAAAGTCTTTGAAAGGAATTTGAATGATTATTCAAATAAACAAGTTTACATAGCGGACATCTAAAGTGACATAAAATAAAACTTCATGGTCTTGAAAGTGTTACACTTGAACATCTTTGACACCTAAATAGAAATATATCCCAAACACAGCAGCAATCACAATATAGTACCTTACAGTGACTCAGCATTAGCATTAATACATAGTATTAACTTCATAAAATGTGCCATTATTATTGGAGAAACTGAATAAAAAAGTAACTGTTTGGGACACATCTAACTGATTTAACAGGTCAGCTCTTTTATTTTGCTAAATTAAGGGAAACTGTTTTATTACAGAATTCTGTAACTTAGGTTTTGTGTTTCATACAGATCAACAGGTTCCATAGAACAGCTCCCAAAGCAACTATGTTTAAGTCTATGTTACTTTGTATATAAAAATGTGAAAATACTGGGGTTCTTTTAATTCCTTTGAATGTGCATGCACTGTGTGCACACAATTCATAACTAAAGCCCAATAATTTAAAATTATCTTTGGCGAAGCAGAAGGCAGAGACACACAGTGACTTTTTCTTCTCAGTCATTACAGTTGTAAGACTTGCTACAGCAATTCCAGGCTTTTCCCAATGAAACTGTACAAATGTCCACACTCTTGGTAACATTTCATTGCTTTTTCCTCCACAGTCCTCTCTGACCCCTTTATGATAAGACTTGTGCATTAAGTTGTTCTCAGTTAAACTTAAGCATACTTACAGAACAGAAATACTCCTGATTTCAGCATCATTCCCCATTTCATTACTGTCTAGTTAATGGTACGTATTGTGACTTATACATGGTTTCAAATACTTGCAGACTTCATTGGAATGAATCTAAGGAGGGATTGCCCACTGGTTTCTTGTGTTTTTCTTCTGTTCTTCTCTCTTAGAGGTGATTGTGTGTTTTTCATTTGCCTATTTGTATGCCTCCACTTGGCACAATTTTATACTGCTGTGGTACAGTATTACATTGATTCAGTTTCTGAATAAGATTGTTTTAGTTAGCATTGTCTGTGAATAGAAATACTGGAGTGGGTTAACTGATGAAAATAACACTCATTATATTTCCTGTTGGATTTCAGCCTTGCCCTCTCCAAAATCTACTGAATACAGAACTTCAGGCATTCACAGCATGCTGCTTTACATGATACGAGAACTACAGCAACATGCAAGATGCAGACCAAAGAAACTTTTGCAAGTTTCAAAGGCTCATGCAAGGCTCAAAAAAAATTGGCATTAATTAATTTGGCATTTTTAGGATATGTCTTACACGGATGCATGTTACTTGCTCTAAAATCTTTACTAATCTGGTTTGCATTTTCTGAAGCCACCACTTCTATCCCTTCATAAAGAGAGCACTACCCCTTCATAAAGAGAACTTCAGATTTCCTTTTAGATCATTTTATAACCTCAAGTTTCCATTGAGTCAAGTTTTGGCCTTTTCTGACTCTCACCCCACCGCACAAGGAGCAGGCTGGGAGTGCACAAGAGGCTGGGGGGAAAAACAGCTGAACAGTTGCCTTCAACTAATCCAAGGGATATTCCATACCACATGACATTCTGCCTAACATATAAAGCTGGGGGGAAAGAAGGAAGGTGGGATGTTCAGAGTGATGCCATTTGTCTTCCCAAGTAACTGTTATGCATGACAGAGCTGCTGCCCTGGAGACGGCTGAACCCCTGCCTGCCAACAGGAAGTGATGAATGAATTCCTTGGTTTGCTTTGTTTGTATGCATGTTTTTTTGTTTTACTTATTAAATTGTCTTTCTCTCAACCCATGAGTTTTCTCACTTTTACTCTGATTCTCTTCCCCACATGAAGGGGGTTGGGAGAGTGAGGGTGGAGGAAGAATGAGAAAGCAGACGTGTGGGGTTTAGCTAGAGTTAAAACACAACAAAGTCCTTCAGGAGATGCAAGATCTCTGCAAAAGGTCTTCCCCATCACCATCTATTTTGAAGGTCTGTGGCCACAGAGTTCATCTGCTTGGATCTGTTGAATAACATGGGTCTGTTGATCAACATGATTTTTTGGCTATAACAGGGGTTCTGTCTTTTACTAATTAATCAGGAAAAAAAAAATTAAAATAGCTTTGGCTTCAGAATTATTTAGCATGAATAACTTTTCATGGGATAGCTTCCAGAATTTATACTGTTATTCTTTGGAAAACATTCTATTTATGAACAATGAAACAGTGACATTGCCACAGTAGGGAAGGGAAAGTCGAGAGATTGTTCTCAGTACGATTTGCTTGATTAAACAGTAGCCAGTGACATGGTTTAACTGTATTTACCAACTATTTTTTACTTCTATGATTGATTGACAGTGGCTTGAGTATGAGCAAAGGACTACAGACATCATCATTTGTTATGATTTGGGGGAAAGAAAGCCAAGAGAAAACGTGGGCAAAATAAAAATGTCAAGTCACTTGTAGACTGTAATCTGCATTCAAACTAGACAATAGGGCAGACATTTCTCACGCCTTAGATACTTTTACCCCAGTGGGCATGCTATGAAAATAGACACATGAAGGGCAAAAGCTACATGTTAAAATGCGGGACCTTTTCTCTGTAAGAAGAAATATGGTTATGAGAAAAAGCAAAAACTTAGGAAGAGCACACTGAGATAAACATGGCATGTGATACCATGAAATTGAATCAGTTTCAGATGTGGTAGATTGTCCTAGCAGAGAAAATGATGAGACACTCTGTAAATCTGAAATACCTCCTGAATTTTGAGAGACTTGTGCAAAGAGGCTTAAGCTCTTCCCTGTCAACTCATCTGGGGACAAATTTCAACGTCTTCTTCTGTCTCTGGGTCTGTGAGATGAAATCTCTTAGAATAAATCCCTAAACCACAGGCCTCTCCTAGTTATTTCATCAGCATCAATATCTTAAGAGGCCCATCCAGCTTCCCTTTTAGAGACTTGATCTCAGTAGAACAGCTCAGGATTACAGACTCCCCTTTCCCTCCTTCAAGGTTTTAAGATCACCTTTAAACTTTACTACTTGAAGCTTGTCAGGGACATTCTTCAGTTCACAGTTTTCATACTTTTTTGAAGGAGCCTAAGCTTTACATTTCTTTACTTCGTTGCCTGTCTCCTAAATCATTTCTGTGTAAGTATTTTAGTCAGGCATAGTAATATCTAGCCTATAAACTAAGATATGAATTTATGAAGCAAATATAAGCTGTGATGTAAAATAATCACTGTAGTGATATGCATTGATATACTAGGACCATTTAGGTAACAGCATGTCAAAAGCCACCATTCATAACATATAATTTAATAGTATTTTACAAGTTGTAAGGTGTTGAAGGACAATTTAGTAACCAAGTCATCTAGCATGTGAAAGTTCAATTGATTCATGTAAAAGAAAATAGGGGGAAAAAAAGAACAAAAAGCAGATAAGCATTAAAAAGCTAGGAATAAAAATTCAGATAAAGGGTTATTTTCAGATATATGTCATCACCAGTGACAGTATAGACCTTCTTCATCCACAGTGTGTGGCATAACACTAATGTAAAAAAAAAAACCTGCATAGACTAACAGACAAGAAAACTGTTAGAACTTAAATAGTAAAAATTTGTGTTACTTCCCTGAACTTGACCTTAGTTAAAGGTTGAAATTGAAATTTTTTCTTGCTCTTATTTCCTAAATAAGTTTAACTAGTATAACTAAATGCAAATAGCCAAATAATTTAAATATATATAACGCATCAATCTAGCAGTCTCACAGTTGCTTTCACCAGGTCACTGAACTGAACTGAAATATTTATTTTAAATAAGTATAATGTAGCATGCCTTGGATTTCACTGGTCTATTGGTCAATTTACTTGTAAGAATTAAAGCATTATATTAAAAAAGTGTAAAAGCAAGAACTGCAACAAAAATGTCCACACTAAATGCATCTCATAAAAGAACTTGAGATACATTTTTTGTGTTTCATAAATTATGGCATTTAAGGCCAGAGAACTAATATATTGAGCCATAGTATCACAGGTTATTCTCTTTCATCTCATTAAACTTCTTTCAAGACTGTCTTTGACTGAAGCATAGTTTGTGTTTACCAAAAGCACTTCCTGTAGAAAGGTTTTTCATCTTGATTTAAAGCCATTAAAGAGGTGGAAAAATAACTACCTTGTTCAGTAGTCTTTTCAAGGAGGCAATATTACTTTTTTAAAGTGAATGTCTTTTTTTTTTTAACAGTCAAGTGCGCAACTTCAGCATCAAAGTTCTCCTTTTTTTTTGTCTTCCCCTAAACTAATACTATAGTTAGCATCCATGGGGTATTTTTATCTTTCAAAAGTATTTATCCATTGCACACAAGGCATCTCCTAACTTCATGGTCATAAATTAAGTCCTTTAGATGTACTTAATCTGAAATTAATATTAAATAATGAAATATTTTTCCTCAAAATTTTAATATCCTTTTAAAAATATGAACATCAGTTTTGTAACTAAAGAGATAAAAGGTGTCTATGTACATCTCTAATAAAAAGTACAGAAAGTATTGCATTTTATTGTAATATCCTGGCCTTCCTTTATCCTAGATTATACAGCCAAAACACTTGTTAGCCCATTTTGGTACATCATCTCACTAGAGCAAATATCAGTGGCTAGTCTATCCTAACACTTTTTTCAAGCCACTGCCTTCCAGGTACCATTACCCCTTCTGCCATTACTCTTCTCTTTAATTTGGAAATATATTCAATTTCCTTGTTTGATTCCCTTCACTTCTACAGTGTAAAACTAAAACAGCAAAAACTGTTAGTGCTGTATACTGAGCAAACAGGAAACAGCAGGAACCTTGCAAACTATGCAGACTAAAAAAAGCCATTTTATACAAGAATAAAATCTTACAGTTGTTTAGTTAAAAAAGTGCTCCAAATCTCATTTTATTTTGATTTCCAGAAAACTATATCAGAACACCGGCAAATAAATCTTTCAAAACTCAAGTACAACATTTTCTTAAGATATATTATTGGCAGAAAGTGCTGCTGTGTTGTTTATCTTCAGAAATCACTGTAGCAAACAAAAAATAGTGCATTTTAATTCAAAATTAATTTCAAAATCAGAGAAATTCTGGGAAGATACCATTTGTTTTATGACTGCTGTATTTGCAATGTTCTCTAAACATCTGTTCAGGGATATTGAGGTATACTCACAAGGTATGGGAGACCAAAAATTCATGAAGGGAAACTGAACAATTTAAATGGAACATTTTTAAAATGTATTTTATACTTCATTTTTTGTTTGTTTGTGGTTTTTTTATCTTGTTTTGCTTCACTTTGCTTTTCTCTGATTTTTGTTTGTGATCCAGTTTTGTTCCTTATGCTACCACCTGAACCTGAAGAAAACTTACTGTTTAGCAGTAGAAAATAAGGCTTTAGTTACAATACTATTGAACGCAGTCTTTTGCTATTGAAAGCATTGACAGAGATATTTAACCTTAGATACAGATGTCACAAAACCAGATTAATACTCAGGAATCACAGGATTTCTTAACCTGCTTTGCCATTACAAAGAAAAGCAGAAGAACATATTAATAAAAATTAATCATGTACTGAAGTGCATTGGTAATAGCTGATGTACTATCCAAAACAAAATTGAAGAATGTAAAAAAAAGACAGAAAGTCTCCAACACAATAAAATATTGATTAAAAACTTTCTCCAGTCTTAACCTTATTTATTAGACTATTCTAATGATTATTCGGTCAAAACAAACTTTTTTAATAAAGAGATGGCCAGTAAAGAAAAGAAATGCATATACTATTATAAGAGGGTTAAATCTAGGAAAGCTAAGAGGCTTATTTCTTTTAAGTAACTTTTTTCCAATTGCTCCAGCATTAATTTTCACAAAATCGTAAAATATGAAAATTTCTGTTACATAGAAGCGATTTAGTTCAATTACTTTTTATAAAATTATGTAATCTATATTAATAATATCTCCCATACTAATGAAAAATACCTGATTAAAATAATTTCCTTCTTTCAGGAAGCATGTTTTATAAAATCTAAATAACAACGCTGGAAGTATTTTTGTGTCTGAACACGTTTTGTGCACCTCTAAGTCACTGTTTTTCAATACTTTCTAAAGGAAAGGACACGCAATCTTATTAAAAAATCCACAGAATTTTTTTGTGCAATGATATAATAAAGGTTTTCATTTACAATCTAATAAAAAAGAAACTAAATACAAATTCATTATTTAATTTCACTCATCTCTGTTTCTGTGCTTATCAGGATACATGTATGTTTAAAAATAAATATCTATATACAGTTCTGACAATCTGTTGGTAACCAATAGAGTGGCAAAATCCTACCCCAGAATGTCCTCTAAAATAAGAACAGGTACCATATTTTTAAAATATACCACAGAATTGGATTTTTTGTTTAAGTATTATTTAACTGTTCACAGTGCTCTATCTGCCAGTTCTATAAACTTTAATCTTAAATAGATTTAATACAAGGTTTTTTATTCATCAGAGACTGAATGCTTGGGCACTCAAATCTTCCTACAAAATTCTTTGTATATTTGATTCACAGAAAGTATTGTACAGCAATAAAAAGATTAATCTGCAAATCAGTCTAAAAACAAGAAATTGTGAATTAGTTTCTCCAAATTAATGTATGTCATGACAATTGTGTGAGTGAATGTGAGCCATAATCACAACTAAAGTATCTTTGATGGCATTCTTAATTTACTTTTTTCAACACGAGAAAAAATAGCAAAATTCATGCAGTAGAAAGTCATGCATTTTTTCCAAAGGATTGTTCCCTTGTTTTTTTCTACTGATTACCCTTATATATTTTAAGATCTCAAGAGCAGAGTATCAGATGTGGAATATACATTTACAATTTTTTTCTCACTAAAGAATTTATACAGATTATCTACTTGAATTAGGTTTCTGTCTGAGTGTTTCTTTCAATTAATTCAATTCCTGTGGATGGACTCTTTTTTGCAGCTGTCTAGCAAATGTCTCATTTGCAGATAAATTCATACAGAAGACATAGAGACAGAGCATTAAATCTAATTCTGACCTGTTCAGAGGTAAGAACTGTACCCTTTAAAATGTCTTTATGGTCGATAGGCCTTTGGCATCTCCTTTTTAAGAGATAGCATCTTCTAGGCCTGGAGGAAAGCCAGGTAGCCCACACATACAAAGGGTCAATGAGAACTCTGGCAGGCTGCCAAACTACCTGATTGCTTTTTCTCCCCCTCCATGTCTTTTGCACAGCAGACCCTTGTAGAGGATGTGCTCTGGTCTCTAGAGGAAGCAAAATATCCTTACCACAAATCAGTCTGCAAAGAACAAAAGGAAGGGAATATGTTGCTACAGTGCTTTATTGTGTAGGGTTTCAAGTTCCTGTGAATGCAGCTAGTTATAAGCATATCAGGTTACAGCTGCCCAGTTACTGGTTTTATGGATGGGTAGGTTAACACATGCTTTTCAGGCTTCAGTGCTGAAACAAACTGCTGGTTTGGTTCTTAATGTTTCTGTGTCTTTTGGCCAATTTCTTTTCAAGAGCAGGTTTGAAATAGACTTCCTGGAAGCATGATGTTTTGAAAACTGCATTTAGAAAGTCTTCACATAAGGAATGAAAAAAACTGGTAGGATTTGGAAATTGTCTGTTGGTTAAATTGGCTGAGATTTACATTCCACAGATATATGAATTCCTGAGATAATTGTTACAAGAAGAAAAGAATACAAAGGTTTTGATGATTGTGTCCCTAAAAGTAATACTCATCTCTACATGAAAATCCACCCAGATGCTAGACAAAAGCATACCTGAAAAAGCTGAGAGGAAATCTGCAGCTCACTGTATATAAATTCCAAGTTACTGTTTAACTATGTCAGATAGCATACAGTTCCTAATGGATGGAGGTACACCATGGAAATTTATTTCTGGTTTTGATTCCTTTTCATTGCAACTTGTAGAATACAAGACGACTCATCTGACCTTTTGCTAGTTGTAGCTCTGGTAACCTTCTTGTGGCAAGAGCAACTTTGGATGATAAATATCTAGGGACCCTCTGCCACCTTTGCAGAGTCAAAACATGCTGAGCAGCATGCCTGCCCTGCTGTAGGCTTCTGCTATGTCTCAGATATACTAAATGTTGAAATATATGCTAATGATTTAATATGTTAATCTATAAAAACACACACACAAAAGACTGAAGAGTTCTTTTTATAACTGATCACGGAGTCCTTGAGACTCTGAAGAAGAAATTGCCATTATTACTGTGTTCAAGAGGCAGAATAAATGAAAATGGTTCTTAAGAACAACCTTGCCTAATGTTACCATTTTAAGAAATACTTTGAGCAAGAGATAAATTAAAAAATATCTGGAGAATTAAGAACAATGTATGGAAAGAAATAAATTGATGTCTGAAATTAACTTTTCCATTACTGGGAAAAAACTGCCCAAAAGAATCTAAGCAAGTGCCTTATACAAGTGAAAGAAGGCCACACACCAGTTTAATGAATGTGATTATTGTTGAGATTTCCTCTGGACTAAAATCAGAATACCCAATTAATATAAAATTACAGTTTTGTCAGTATTTTAAAGTCTCAAATCTCTTCTATCTGCAGTCTTCTGGATTTCTAGTTCATGTCATGGCTGGGCCTCAAAATTCTTCAATTTAATGGAGTTTTAAAGCATGGAACAAATTTGAAACAAATGAAGACATGAAGCTATATCTTTCTGGAAATCTGCATTTTTCTCCATTTTAGTCTGTGACTCGTTTACTTTCCACTAATACAAATATGGCAGAAATGCTTGGAACATTCAGTAGTCAAGTGATATGCTCTGAAATGGACAAAGTTCACTCACAAAAACTGCATTTTTTGTTGGACCACCACCATGATTTCTTGGATTGAGAATTACAGAGGTACTTCTGTTGTGTACTTACAGTCAGATTTATCCACATGTAAAGGATATTTTTTCTAATTGATTTCTAGTTTCTGGGAACACCAAACTATGGAAAGTTTAGAATAACAAATGGCTTTAACATATAACTATCAACCTTTTTTTACATTTTGACATTTGACTGTCAATAATCTTTTCATTCTTACCTGAAAACTCCATTTTATGGTCATCTCCATAATAAAATTTGAGGTTTATTTTGGGATTTGGTTTGGTTTTGGTTGTGGGTTTTTGGTTTTTTTTTTCTTTTCGGGGGGGTTGGGGTGGGGTGGGCAGGAGGGTTTTTTTAAGAGAAAAAGAGTAAAGAGATTTTTATATTTAGTTTCTTTCTTAATTTATTTCAGCTAACTGAAAGGTACATATGAGATTCAAGGCTGTGTAGGGTTCTTTAAAAGAACAGCTTTTATTCATTGACAAACATTTCTACTCAAGCAGTACGCAGGGAATGTGTACAGCACATGTGGAGATGAAATGCAGACTGTAGTGCTGCACTATCTATCTGAGATAGATATCCTTTCTCCTTTAGAAACTACGTATTCCAGACTTAGTAATGATCAAATCTTTTCCTGGTGATAAATAACGACTGTGAAATAGAAAGAACTCTTTACCATTACACAATTAATACCCTCTCGTAATTAACTTCACATCCCTTTGTCTCTGTTTCCTTTTGTAATATTAACTTCTACTGCAACTGTAGCACAACTTTCAACTGGTGCTCACTGGACAACTGAATAGTGGGAAATCATGATTTTATGTCCAGTTTATGCAGTAATATTTTAAACAAACATTGTTTCCTCATTAAATGTTGGACCTATATTGACATTGTAACTGATGTTTCATCTGTGTTATGTCGTATCTGCTGCCAAATAATATAGATGTCTAATGTTTGGCCTAAAAAAAATGTTCAGGCAAGGTTTAAGACATTCTAGAACAAATCTTGGGCTTGAATATGATAGAATCAGCTACATTGTTATGTCAGCACTGTCACATAGGCTTTCAGGTGGCTGAGCCAACTGAGATGTGGATTTCAAATCCCAGTTTCATGCTTCAAAAGAAAAGCTGGAATCTTCCTTGCAGTCTGCTTTTCCATTAAAATTAAAGCTATGCAGTGTTTGGTTTGAAAATAGTTGTTGTTGCAGTAATTTTCATACAAGCAGTAATTTAGGTAATTAACCTCTTCTTTGTTCTCACTTATATTTGTACATTGGCTTCCAACTTGCCTCAGAAAGACACCTAAGATGGTCATGCAAGATAAGTTAAAAGGGAAGAAAGGAAGAACATAAAGCCTTCGTATGTTCACCAGTAAAAATATACATATGATACTGTTGTCAGAATCATTTAAAAGTTGCTGGGGTCACAGGAATCAAAAGCAAATTCTCAAAAGGGAGACTTCAAATTCTTTAAATGCTTTCTTATACCTCCAAGGTGCAAAGTAGTTCTCATCAGATTAACAGACATAAACAAGGGCTTTTTCAAAAATTTGGCAAATTGAGCATCTGTTGCTTCATCATTTGCTAACAAATATTTTTCTCTCTACTCATTTTCTTTTCTTTTAAATTTTGTTAGCAACTGATCTGATCAGGTGTAGGCAATAGATATTCCAAGGAAGTAGTGTATCCAAAGAATAGTTAGCATGTTTCTGATGTGGCAGTGAGATTTTTGGTTGTTTTGAGGAGCAGGTGGATTTCAGCTAATATGGGAACACCGCAGAATGATGGTTCTAAACATCAGCACTTTAATCTATGCCTTACCAAAGTAAGAAGAAAGACTCCTATTAATTTCACTGGTTCTTTGATTGGGTCTGCATCAAAGCTAATGCAGGATCAAGGTGGGAACTACAACCCAATTTTATATTTTAAATTGGGTGCATAGTAAGTTGTTATCTGAGGAAATTACCTGAATCACTGAATTTGAGAAGATGCAAGAATGTTTATAACAATACCTATGTGGAAAGTCTCCTACGGGCATACAAGTGCTTAAGACCTTTGTGGACAAGTAACTATTTGAAATAATAGAAAACAATGTTAACTGCTTTTTATTAATGAGTGTTCTGGTTTAAGATGACCATATTAGACAAAACAATAAACAGTTCTGTTTACTAGAAAAGAAAGATTTCCACAGGAAAAGGACCTAAGGTTCAACTTCAGCCCTGGGTCCAATGCCACATACTGATTTTATTCATAATTTATTCAGAAAATTTATTCAGTTCCTCTGTGCAGACATTCTTCTAAAAAGAGCTGGCTGCAGAAAATCTGTGGTAGCCAATGCACAGGAAACAAGCAGCTCCAGATTATAATAAAACACTTCATACTGGAAGAAAAATCTTTATTTGGGAAACTTTCTGTTCTATCATTAGTGTAATTTATAACAGCTGACATAAAGATAGTCTGCACTGGACCTTGTTCAAACAATTTAAAATCACTTCTCTTGCCTTAAACAAACAAACCCATGGCATAATGCACTTGAAGGTCTTCTGCTGCTCCTGTTCATTACAGCAGACTTTTATAATCCAGTGTACATAAATTTGCATTGACTTTAGAAATAACTTTCTGTCAATGCAGGAATTTTAAAAAGAGCAAATAACTAGAAAAGCTTCATAGATTAAAAATAAAGAAACCAAGGTTGCCACCTAATCATGTATATAAATGATACTGGAATCAATGAACAACACTTGAGAATGTAAATAATTTTGCCCTAAGAAGCTGTCTTCCAGGACTGCTACAGGGCTGGTTTAAAGGAGATGGAGGATATTTCTGTTGACAACACTGCTGTACCACTTAATGGAAAGGTAAGTGCCAGGAAAAAAAATAAATGCTTAATAAATTGCAGCAATGGTACTGTTTTCTGAAGTTTGTAAGGTAACACAGATGCACTCACCAACATAAAAACAAAATGTTAAAGATTTCTGGAGCCTGTCATTTCTATAACAAGGACAGCATCACACAATTGCACTTTTCATGTTGTCAACCCAATCCTGAAAACAAATATTTCCCCATCATTATTTCTTCAGGAGACTTTTCTTCAGAGAATCATATCGGCTTTATTCCAGTCTATACTTAGTCACAGTTTGAACCCTTCATCATTCTTCTAGAAGAATTCCTAATTTTCCCACCCTAATATTTTATTATGTATGATTTTTATAGAACTAGATCCTTTCTCAGCTTTAATTTCACCAAAGGAGTAAAAAATTTTCTGTTGCCTTGTTATTTATACTCCTCTTTATTACCCTTTTTCAATTTTTATTTCTTAGAATTATAAAGGAAGTTCCAGCAAAGTCTTGTACAATAACATCTTTCCTACAGGGGCCTCATTTGAAATTTCCTTGAGCTGGGCTTGCTTTCTTCTTTATCGTAGCACAGAGTAATTCTGTGACCACATAATATACCCAGGACTTTCTCCTCATTTGTTATTTCCAGTGGTTTTCAGCTTATAGAGAAAAATCATATTATTCTACAAATGATCTTGTACTCCACACCAAAAAAAAAGATTTTGTCCTATATATATTACTGGTAGACTGCATACTTCAGACTGAGTCAAAAGAGTCAGCGATTTCTTCCATCTGCAAATTATATACAAATATGTAAAGCAAATACCTATCTGTCAGTTATTTGTAATGTGATAGTTTTTGACTTCACAGTCAGAATCAAGGTTCTGTTTGTAAAAGACACTTTGTATATGCAAAGACCACTTCCTTGAGGAATAATGTTCAAGAAACTGATGCTACAAGTATGTATGCAGGTACATGGCAAGATTGTTTACCATTAATTATTACAAGTGCTGCTGTGAACACTCACTGTACAGAATTTATAGTTTGTGTGCTGTGATTACACAAGATTTTAGAATATTTTCAGCTCCTTAGTGAGATGATTTTCACTCCCAAAACAAAATTTGAAGTGGTCAAACAAAGTCTGAATTCCTCAAAATCACTTTGAGTTGTCCCCAGCACAACATCTGCTTAGTAAATTCATATTTCTGGTTCCAATTGTGCATTGTACATCAAGACAGGACTGGAAAAGTTCATCTATAAAGCAGTTCAGTCTGAATTCCCAAATTTAAGGAAATGATTTTTCAAAAAAAAATTTTATCTCAACAGACAGTTCTTCTTTTCTATCAGATTATTAATGGAAGGAAAATGCGATATTAGGTGGCATGTTACTGGCTGAAAAAAAAAGAGAAAAAAAAGAAAATTGTGTTTGTTGTGAAAAAATTTCCTTTTCAATTGACAGATGTAAAGATACCAAAACAATAGTGAAAGGACAAGCTCAGCATGAGTGAATAGTGTGCAAATGTGGCAAAGCAAGACAACAGGATGCTAGACTGCCTCAATGAGGGCATCACCAGAAGAGACAAAGATGTCATTATCCTACTCTACTCAGCACTTGGCAGGCCACACCTGGAATACTGTGTTCACTTCTGGTCGCCACTATACAAAAAAGATATGGACGGGCTGGAAAATGTCCAGAGAAGGGCCATGAAGATGGTTAAAGTACTGGAAAGCCTGCTGTATGAGGAAAAGCTGAGAAAGATGGGTTTGTTCTGCCTCAAGAAAACAAGGCTGAGGGGTATTTAAACGATGGCTACAAAGAAAACAGACATTCCCTTTTATAAGCAGTCACATGGAAAAGACAATGAGTGCAAGTTACAAAGGAGTAATGGACACAAGTTACTCCTGAGGAGATTCTGACTGAACACTAGAAGAAAATTTTACACAACGAGAACAATGAGCTTTTGGAATAATCTCCCCAGGGAAGTGGGGACTCCACCGTGTCCAGCTGGACACTTTTAAGATTCGTCTGGACAGGGTGCTGGGACATCTTGTCTGGGTCATGCTTTGCCTAAAAAGATTAGACTAGATGACCCTTGAGGTCCCCTCCAACCTGGTATCCTACTATGATTCCAGGAACCCTAGCATGTATGTGATTGGTATCATGTCAAGGAAGAAGGTGGGCTAATGGGCTGTGGAACAGCATCTTCCAGTTATTCCAGATTCTTCAGTAAGACTGCAAAATATTCTTATCAGATTCCCTTCTGGCAATTAAAATGAGCATAAAGATATTCCTGCATGAAATCTTAACTTTCAACTTCATCACAGGTGTGTGGAAGTAAGGACAAAAAGGTAGTGGTAGATACTTCCCCACCCCCTCAACCATGGCAGCCAGCCTGATTCAATATATTACTACTATCTGCAGAAAAAGTATTTGGAAACATGTGGATCTGATGCTGGATCACAACATCAGCCCAGCCTTAAAGTGCTAGAAACAGAGATAACGAGTGCTATTTAAGTATTGCTCATTCAGATTTACTGAATTTGATTTGTCAGAGCAGGTAGTCCACTCTCAAAACCATAGCCAGATCTATTTTATCAGCATGGATTTTTCCCTCCTTCACCCCCTCACACTTCCCCACACCTCCTCCCTCCCCGCCTTTACGCTGAAATTGGGCAGAAAAGTGCTGAGGATTGTTTGACATGTCTATGGACTTCTTCAAAAGTAGAATTTATTTCTAGAACTCTTACTTGAAATTGACAGCACACTTAATTAAATAGGAAATAGAAATACATTTAAATGCCCTCTGAGAGAGCAAGAGCAATGAGCCATTGCAATATCTAATTCACATAATACTGAGAGTAAGTGCATAGGAACAGTGAACGTGAGCTGATTGTAACTTATATGAGCTTATCCTTGTCAAGGAACACATTAAGGGGGCTAAAACTGAGAGACACAATTGGATTACTGAAATTTCTTGTATAACATCAGAGTTAATAAAATAATAACACAAATGTGTTACATAATCAGAAACAAATTGAACACTGTCCATTTTCTGCACACTTCCTATTTGCCCTATATGCACTCCTACTACATGTACGGGTCTTCTAGTAATAGAAAAGAATCTATCTACTTTCAAAGCATTCTTGAGATAGGAATGTCCAAAAGTATTTTGATACAGCAGGGATTTTAGACCCTGAAACTTGAAACAACAGTGACCTTATGAAAAAGTGTACAATAGGGTTTAATTAAATAAAATTAACATTAAAGGAAGTCCATTCATGAGGTGCTCATTATATTTTAAAATTAATACAGTAGATTTACATTGTTTGAAGTACATATACATAGAAAAAAATGTATAAATAGTAGACCTATATAAGTTCCATCATCTAATGAGGAAACCAGGATTTCTCTTTGACAGCTACAACTCCTCTAAGCACATAAAAACACATGCTCCATCTGTCAAGGAAGTATTTATTTAGAAGTCTTCAAAAATACATTTTGATGTATTTATACACAGTACCAGTATATATCTTGAGACTAAACGTAAATCGTAGAATCATGGAATCATAGAATACTTCGGGTTGGAAAGGACCTTAAGATCATCTAGTTCCAACCCCCCTGCCATGGGCAGGGACACCTCACACTGAACCATATCACCCAAGGCTTCATCCAACCTGGCCTTGAACACTGCCAGGGATGGAGCATTCACAACCTCCCTGGGCAAGCAATTCCAGTACCTCACCATCCTAACGGTAAAGAACTTCCTCCTTATATCCAATCTAAACCTGTGCTGTTTAAGTTTCAACCTGTTACCCCTTGTCCTATCACTACAGTCCCTAATGAATAGTCCCTCACCAGCAACTATGTAGGCCCCCTTCAAATACTGGAAGGCTGTTATGAGGTCTTATGTCTTGATTATTTCCTGCAACCAAACATATCCTTTAAAACAAGTGCCCTAATTATAAACTCTGCTTTTTTAGCTGTTGTGCACCTCTTTGCAAAACTGATCGCACCAATCTTTTCCATGGACAAAATATTTTGTTGGTGGAGGATGTATTTTCATAATCCTCCTCAAATCAGTCTCAATATCTGATATATAGATAATATGGAAGAGAGAGAAGCAGTGCAAATGTGTGAAATACTCATATTAGCTGCACCCATAGCAGCAACAACAACGGAAAGACAAACATACTGAGTAGATTAACTACGTCAATATTTAGGACTGGAAAACAAGCACTGAACTTAGCCGTGAATGCTGTGCTTTCCATCATGCAGGACAGAAAGCTTAGGATTAGCAAATTCGGTGATTCACTCCTCTCCTATCCATGCAGTTAGCTGCGGACCTAAGACCTAAATTTAGTACATCATTCTGTTGGTTTTAACTTGGTTCATTATGCAGAAAACACACCATACTCTTCTCCTAGTGTGGCATACACTTGGTTGGCTACTAAGGCTAGTACACAGATGGCTTTTGAAGGGGAGAAATTCTAGTTGGATGGCTAAGAGCAGAGGTGACAAAGAACTAGAGGTTTGGGGGTTTCCTTCTGTCAGAAAGAAGGCTGAGGCAATGCTGTGGCTGGACTTCATGAGCCTAGGATATGAAGCCTAGTGTATGAGCATAGGCAAAGCATATCAGGAAAGAGGACTGGTTTTCTAACCTTAGAACAAAGCATGTTTAAATGTTACATAGTTCTGTTACACTGACTTTTCTCAGCTGAACATGCTAACTACTCAGCATGTTAAGCATAAGTAATTAACATGCTGTAAGCATATTGGTTCTTTCATCCTCTGGGTCACTGCACAGTTAATGATTCTGTTTGAAGGGAAACAGAAAGGCACAGGAGAGTCACACTTCAGAACAGCTCCAGATTTCTGCTTTAAATATATACTTGTAAGATACTGGTTTAAATGTCAAAAGTATATCCCAGAATGCTCCAACCTGTTGAATAAGGAGAGAGACATCAGTACAATATCCTCCATAAATTATCTGTAGGAGTACTCAAAGAAAACCAGATCATCCCTTCTACATATGACAAGGAGCTTAATGCTACATCTGAATAAAGTCACCTACAGTTATTAAAATTGTAAAACAAATATGCTGCATTTGGCACATTAGTTGACATGATCAGTAAAGAGGTGAAACTATCATCCATACGGCAACAAAGTCAATATCTGATTTGAAATGAAAAGGAGTCTATAGAGAGAAAATATTTAAAATTGTATAAGACATCTAGAAATGCTCTTTAAATGCCATGTTGAACATGTTACACAAAGTAAAGTAATATGCTTATCTGAAAGTATATGAAAGCTATGCTGACCTTAGGTAATCCGTCTCAGTGCAAAGAATGCATGTAAGTGCTTGATATACTTCCTCCTTTTTATGTTATCTTTAATCTTTTGCATCAAAATGTGCATAAAGTCACTTCAAAAGAATTTCATTGTAAATCCTTGCAACAATTAACAGCAGGTTCTTGCTTTAGCAGATCATCAGCAGTGAGAGATTGCCTGTTCTGAGAAGTAACACAGTGACCTGAAAGCTTCAGTCCAGAAAGCATCTTTGCTATAACACCTCCTCAACATATATAAACTATTTTAATACACCTGGTTTGTTGATGCGTTCTGCCATCCCACTCATCTTTTACATCTCAAAGTGAATGCTGCTTTGAAGATGTTAAGGGAATAAGCTTGATTTTTATAGTTATTTCCTGGGATTTGGGGAGTGCAATTGTTAATCTATTGCAAAATATGTTCTCATTATTTCGGTAAATCATAATCTGAAGTTACTTTGCTCTTATCAGTTTTCTTTTGACTTACGAATTCTGTTTTTCATTTCCTCTGAGGTCTTTTACTAATTGACAGGTGGTCCTGATGCGGTTCACTACAGCAAGCTCTCTCAGGTTGCTGGCTGACTCTCCAGATGTTTAATTTCTTCATTTTTATATGCTTCAGTGACTTTCTAGGCTACTTCTCTCTAGCACTGGTACATTTATCTCCCTCTTCCATTCTTTTCTCCTATTGGAAAAAGCTATTTGGTTGTTGTTGTCTCACATTTAAATTAATTCCCCTGGCATTAGATACAGGATTTTAAAGAATCCTTCATAAGGCTAGTCATGGAAAGCCTTCAAATCTCAGCCCATTTCCATCTGCAACATGAACATCTTTGTGACATTACATATAATTATGTTGCTTGATACTACACCATCCTCAATAGTCAGCATTACACTGTGATCCCCATTGTAACTCAGGTTCTTTAATTCAAAGACATGCAGAAAAAATTATGAGAGGTGTATGAATGCTGTAATTGTCTCAAAATTTTGGGATGGGTAATGCATTTCATTTATTATCCTGGGCACTGTAAATCTTTCTTTGTTTGATATGCATGACACCTAGAATGACAAAATGTTCAAATCTGTAGCGTTTTGTCAAGGGATCATTTTACAGGCTCTGTATAAATAACATAAAAATTGTTCTGCAACACCTGCAGCCTCCTGCAAATTGTCTTATGCTGCCAGCTTTCCCTTATTAAATTTTTCATACCATAGATCTGTGAATGAACAACAGCTTTTAAGATGACACTCACTTATTTTAATACATTACTGAGCACTTGACAGTCTTGAATTAAGTTGATTTACTTCCTGTTCTGTAATATGCTGGCTACCTTCCTAGGCTTATACCTGCATTCAGCTAAAATGTAAACCTACAAATGCAAATGAGGTAATCTATTTTATCTACCACTTTTGATTGACAACAATTTTTAATTATTGCTCTTCAACTTCATGCAGTGTTAAAACCTAAATTCAGGTACAGAAATCACTGAGAAAGTTCCACAATTCTTGTGTTATTTGGAAGGATCCATATAAAAAAAATTTCAAGGGAGCCCTTTCTTCCAGCATTTCCCAGTTCAAAAAGCCTGTTTATGAAAAACTTCCTGACAAGATTTACTGACATGCTGAACTTTGAATTGTTCAGATAAGCATTGCACAAACTTCTGAAGTCAGCATTCTGGAACTCACTACTCATTGCTTCTCTCCAACCCAAGGAATACCTACTTAAGGAGAAACACCCATCTTCAATTCAGAATTGCCTTTGTTACCAAGAGAAAAGAACTTTCAATAACAGAAATAGGTTTTTTGTTTTTTTTTCCTGCTAGTTATACCTCAGTTACCCTAAAAAGATAATGCAAGACTATATACTTAATTAAGAACCAGACCAGTGTTCAAGGCGTATACCATGCCAGGATCATGGTAGTCTATGAGTCCCTTTTCTAGTTTTTCTTATGGATTTAGAGATCATACACACGTAACTGTGCTTTCTATTATTCTCCTTAAAAGAATGGTATAGTTTTCAAAAGCTTGATATTAAATCCATTAGCAACAGTCCATTAACAACAGTCTCCTTTAGCAGTCCTAAGTTACCTCCTAACCAGCAAAAAACCAAAGGCTTCTTACGCAGTCATAAGCTTTCATCATACTTTCATCATATGCTTGCTGCTAGAAGTCAGTTAACGAACAGAAGTATGCAAGGTCAAATTTCTAGGTTAACCAGTGCCTGGTAATGTTGCCTATCTGTGCAAAGAACTTCTGTCTGATTTTTAACATTTTCTGGGATGACCATGAATTGAAATGACCAAATGTCAGATATTCAAGCATCTTTTCCAGTATAGATTGTAGTCTTTCCATTGTAATATGCCAGTTCAAGTTAACAGTCAGTATGAGCAAACAAAAATCCATGCGCCTGATGAAAAATTAGTTTGAATAAAATTCTTCAGATTTAATCATGAAGTGAATATATGACATTACCAGAAATCTTAGCCTTTATTTTTTTTTAAAATATGACCTGTTTTTTTTTTTTCTTGGTACCAGAGAATATGTAATTTGGGGGAAGGGGAAGGAAGGAAGGAAGGAAGGGGAAAATAAAATGAACCACACTTTTAAAAGTCATATTTCCCTATCTTGAAAGTGTGAAGTTTTCACAATGTAAATGAAGCCCAGCAAAAAATAAGTAGGTGCCAGAAGCTGTGGGATTAAGAGTAGATATTTGGGAGCACCTGTAATAAAGGGCATGGAAAGAATGTGGGTATTTATTGCCAGGTCCAAAATTGCAGAAAAATTAGAAGTTTGTGACTGAAATTAAAGCCAACATTTGATGGTGAAATCATTTCCGAGTGAGATAATTTTTAGATCAAAAAGGCAAAAATATGGTTTTTTTTTTTCATTTAATCAGTCAAAAATAGTCCATCAGAACAGTAGCTAAGACAGAATGAAGTGTGAAGTCACTCTGCAGTACCAACCTTAGCACGTACCAGTCTGTGAAAAGCAACATTTGGTTTCTTGAAGAAAAAATAAACAAAACAAATGAAGCAGGAGACATCACATATCTGCTCTTACTTTGTTCCTGAACTGTAAATCTCCAGATGCCCTCAGTGAATTTGAGTGTTATATTGAAATCTAAGATACCACTTGAATATACCTCTATGAGATGGTAGCTGAAGCAAACATTAAAAATTCCCGAGCATCTTTGAAGTCACAAGAATATTTTGAAATTTACTATGTAAAGTATCTGATATGACACTCAGTCCTTATATACAGTTGTTGAAAACATTATTCTAGAGATTCCATGCTTAAAATAGTCTCCATGCAAAACACACTGGTCTAACAAAAAGCAAATGGAGCATGCAAAGGAAGATTTGCATAGTTTATAATGTCTATATGACTGTTATAACTGTTATAACTTATATTCATATCATAGCTATGTGAATCCTAAGCAAGAGGCTACTAGCATGTTAAGTATTCCACTTATTGTCTCTTCCTGTGCTGATTTATTTTACGATTTGGGGGGGGGGAGGGGGGAGAAGTTCTTTCTTCTCATCTGAAGTAGCAGACACCAGCAGCTACTTTCATTCTGAGTTGCATTTTTACTTAACAGAAGTTTAAATAAACTAGAATTAAAGTTAGTTATTTCTGTAGTCTGCTTCATGACAGTTTCATTAAATGTCAGATGTCTTTTCTATACAGATCATATCCTGGAAATTAAATATATAAACCAATAAAATAAAAACAAAACAACTTGTAAGACAGCTTTTAAGTTAAAAGCAAGGAAAAGCACATTTCAGCCTTTCTAAATCAAGAGGTATGCATGCAGCCTCTTATACAGTCTCTTATAAATGAATATACTTAATGAAAATTATCTTAGTTCACAAGTGTAAAAATTCAGAAAAATCCCTTCTCTTCAGCTTAGTTTTGGTATCCGCTATGCAGAATATTTACACTGGGGCAGTACCTCTGGGCTTCCATTGTATTCAGTAGAAATTCAATCTTCAGGTACAGGTTATCCTAAGATAGCCAGTCAGAGGAAAACCAAAGCTAAAAGGATGTGATTAAATTGAAACAGAGATAACACACATTATATCAAAGCAATACTGCATTGAGGCTCATGGACAGCTTTAACTTTCATGAGGAAATATGTCATTTAATAACTCATTTGAATAGATTATAACTACCACTGGGAGATATTTTCTCACACATGCAAAAAAAACTGTTCAATAAACTCATTACTCTGCCCTCTATGTCCAAACACTGTCTTCTTCCAACAGCTGGCAGCAGGCAGCACAAGGTATCAGAAACGGCCAAAGCTATCTAACTGAGGATTCCCTGGTTAGACCAAATCTGAAATCTGGCATCTCATGCACTAATTATGCCCATTAACTTTGGCACAGGACAAGAGAGGACTCTTCATTTGGCAAGAGAACAGACTGCACTGTAATAATTAACAGCATGCATGTTACAACCCTATGTGGATCTGTAGCTACTTCCAACTTTGTGTAAATTAAATAGACCTGATTCTGTTAGACTGAGAAAGGGTAAACGTTAAAGACAGCCAGGGGGGTCAGCTTAGTCTGGATCAGCTCATAATTCTTTCCTGTTCTGAGCCTGCTTAAGTGCAGGATACCTGGACTGCTATATTTTTGATTGATAATGTCATATACTAGCACAGATCCACCTCATTATACTTACAATCCATCTTGTTCATGAGGTTATTTAATAAATGGCTGCCTCTTGGTAAGATAGGCATAATCAATGTGCATAAACTAATTTTTTTATTAGTTATAATTATACGAGGTCACTTTTATTGGTGCAGCTAGATTGATAGATAGCTCTGTAATTGTTTTCAAAGACACAGACAGCTATAATACAATTAAGTAACAAAGGATTGATCCTAGCTCCATCAAAATCAATTGAAACTGATGACACCCAGAAAGTGACAGAGAAGTTCAACAGACTTTGAGATAAAGCCTAAACTAAAACCAGCTCACACACTCTCCCCATTTCTCTCCAAATTCTTGGTTTGCTCAGTATTTAATTAAAATATCTTTAAAAAAGTTTGAGTGGCAATGCTTTCATAACAACCTAAAACAACACAGGCATTTAAAAAAAAAAGCCATCGAAACAGCCTTGTCAATAGTTTGCATCTTTGTTGATGCTACAAAGCCGAAAGGTTAAAGTGTTATCTAAAATGGAGAAAAAACTAACCCTTTATTTCAATGTGACAGATGTACTTGCCTTGAGCACTAACAAGGCATAGCTAATTACTGATACAGTTGCAGAAAAGGCACTCTGACAGTCATGATCTATGAACAAATTTGTCTTCCAAGTGACAAGTCAAACAGAGGTTACAGAGGATCTTGGGCATTGCCAGTGAGGTGGGTGGTTTGTAAAAAAATTTTGCACTTTCATTTTTATTGCTTCAGGGGAAATATTCTACCTTCAACTCAGATGATGTCTGAGGCCCTTTCATGCTCATACTGTTTCTGTTAAAGTCAGCAGTATTTCTTTCTGTACATTGCCAAGAGGTCTTTAATCCAGTAGTTTCTAGAATCTCATTTTCCCTAAATTATTCCATGATTTTGTAGGACAGAGTATCTGTTTTAGAGATACCAACTGATGAACAATTAAATCATGCATCATAAAAATAACAATACAGCTTATAAAAAAGAAGTTTATTAAAATGCTGTAGGTAAATCTATATTTAAGGTGACTGTTTTTAAAATATCTGAAGCCTTATATTGTCTTGTCGTTTCAAGTATAATGAGGATTCTGAGAACTTGCATCCTGGTGAAAGTAAATTTCAATAAACTGATGCATAACACAAAATTAGATAATTCTGTTAAAAATTCAATTTTTTACAAGTATGATAACTGCAATAAAGTGAAAACCATAGCTAAACAGTATTGCCATTATCCTCAAGCCTACAGTCCTCATTTTTAAAGTGTTTCATTCTTGACATAAAAGCATTCTCAATTTCCTAGATCTCAGAACTGTCCAGGTAAGACCAAATAAATATCCTGTACTTTATTAAGGTGAAATAGCTATTCCTATTTACAATAAATGTGAATACATATTCCTAATGGAGAATAAGTTCTCTCACTGCTACACTGGCAGGTGTAATACGAGGACTGAAATATAACAGTAATATGAAGGACATTTACTGCCCTAAAGTAAACATATTAGCCATATTTATTTAAAAAACATTAGAAATCTCCCATAAAAGCTATCACAATGCCTTTTGGTGTGATAAGATTAAATCATTTGAGTCAGATCCCAGATGGGATTAGGCTTCCTGGCACAAAGCATTACAGCAATTCAGTGCTAGGCAGCGAGCCCAGGAGTGTAATTCAGGGATTTCTTACATTCCCACATTCCATGTATAATGAAAGGGAAAAACTAGCACTTCATAACAGGATAAGAAATACGACAAGAGAAGAAGCACCTAAAATATGGATTCTGAGCACCAAATCACGAACACAATGAAACTTCATTTCTCTTTTCTGTATTAAGTTCTAGTGTCTCACCACATTTCTGAGCTGAAAACAATTTCTACAGCATTTTTACTTACATCATAAATGTAATCTTTTGCAATGATTTTTCATTACACTCAGAAAATGCAGCAGGAATCCTCAGTTACAGGTTATTGTTGGTTTCATGGATTTCAAATTCACACTTTACACTTCTGATATTAATCCGAAGATATAAATCATACAGGAAACAAATCTACCCTCTGTTTGTTTATTCCTCTTTCATAAGTCTTGTGGCAATGACTGCACAGAAATGTAGCTGCATTTAAAGCAATGAATAGTCTTTCTTCCTGAGTTTTGTAACTTGCTCTTTAGGTCATTTGCAGAGAAACTTTGAACTAAGAACAGCAAAGAATCCAGGTCTCCCATTTTAAGGATAGTGATTGTAGTCACTACCATTGTGCAAAAGTTAAAACAATTCTTACCTCAATATCTTTGAGCAGGTGGCGCAGATGATAGAATGCTCTGAGTTTAATCTGGTGTTATGCATGTTGAGTACAGGCAGAGGTTATTCAGGTCAATAATCTGGAGGATGCTACTCACGCAAGGGATGTGTCTAAACACCCACGTTTGACCAAGGCAACACTTCCAGACAAGCTCAAAGTCAGGAGATTAAGTACCTATAGCTACAGTTTATAACCTAGAAATTCAGCAGGTACCGTCTGGATTTCTTCACAAGTTTACTAAAATTCAAGTGAAGTACTTGAGTGCTTTCAGTTTATTTCTGAAGCAGCATACACATTAAAGATAAAGAGTATTTAATTTCAAGAGTATAATCTTTCCTTTTCATATACATTTTTCAACTGATATTTAATCATACGCACAGGTTTTTTTCAGCAACACAAGTTTTCAGCAACTCAGCAGAACTGAGTTGCCAAAAGTTATAAAATGGGATTGTTTCTTCTTCAGATTTACATTTTTGAATCTTGTGCATCTCATCCCTCATTTACATATTCAGTTGCATTATTACAGTATGAGAAATACTTAGACCAGTCTTTACGCAGAAACTGAATATCCTGACAGTGGATGTTGAGTGGTGTACACCTGAACATTAGAGAAGACTATTCACAAAGACCCCTGGGACAGCATTAATATATTTTCCCCAGTTTCCTTCATTCTCCAGGGGAGTTGTGAAGATGCCCATACTATTCTATCCCCAGATGCATTGTTCGTGCTCTGCTGAGGAAAAACAAGAAAGTCCCCTACATGAGGGGGACCCGCAGAAAATACTATGGCAGTCTATAGACCATATGTAAAAGAGGAAGCTGCAGCATATTTTTTGTATGTTGCAGGAAAGAAAAGGATGGGCATGAGAATGACTTCTATAAAGAACGCTGTTAAAGCAGGTATCACTACCTCTTCAAACCTGACCATCTCCAGTGGGGCATGAGTCATGTCCTTAACAGCTGGGGACTGTACACTAATGACATTATAGAAATGTTGTCAGTTCTCCAAACAAGGAAGTCTACAATTGAATTTTGTTAATTTTACTGACATATTCCTTCCAGCCCAAAAATGCTCTCTTTAAAATATGTGTGTTTCTGAATTGCTAACTTTAGAAAATCCAAACAAACAAACACAACCTCTCAGCCTAAGTAAAAAAATAAGAGGTCTCTCTTCGCTCTCTAGAAAGGCTAAGTGCCTGAACCATAATGTAAATAATGAATATGAATATGCATTTTTCTTTTATGCAAAGCTTTAACCAGATAGATTTTGATGATAATATTGGTGTAGTAACACCCTGAAGTTAAACACCCATTCCTGACTGAACTGCAATATTCTCTGTCATCTCAGCTATGACAACACAATGCTGGGGCCACACTGTAAACAGGAGTGGTAAACTAATCCAGAATGAAAGCAATCCTTCATTTAATGAGAGCTATGATATACTCTAGGTGAATCCTGAAGTGTAATGTTAGCGTATTGTGTTATGTTCCAACGAGAATGAAATAAAGGGCTAGCTGAAATATTGCTGTCAGCACAGCATCTGCTCATGTGATCTTTTAGTCATAATAATAGTGCTAATTCTCGGTATATCAAAGCAGACGTGGCAACTAACACACACAGTGCATCTTCTGAATATTCCCTATGAACTGCTCATGAGCAATCTGCAGGCCAAGAATTTATTCACTGAGGAAATAAATGAATATTTTCTAGATAATGAATAAATCCCAGAATTTTGCCATATGTTTGTGGACAACTGGTGAACAGAAAAAAAAATGGTGGTGAAAGTTAACCCAATAAATAATTCATTACAAATTACTTGCCTATTTTGAATTTAAACCCGCAGATTTAACTGTCTCCAAGCTCTTTTTTTACAAGAGCACCACCACCCAATGCTTTCATTCATTATATACTTTGCCATCACCTTTGGTTACAATTTAAGGCTTTACATTCAGGAAGCAGAGGAAGAAAAGAATCCTTTTTTGTTAAAATGTTAAATCAAGCTACATTTCACTTCACTATCTCAGCACTGAGACTATCACCTGCATTTGAATGAGACAGATCACAGGCATAGAATAATGCAGTGGGTTGGCTGCCACTTCATTTGCTTTGACCCCTACTTTGTAACCTGCCAGTACTGAATTTTAGAGGAAAAATGACTATAGCTAGGGAACCAGGCAGAATGAAAGTCAACATCATCATCTCTCTCTCTCTGCAGGTCAGTAGTTCAGCATCATCACTCCGGAAGAACTAATCTCGTTTCTGAAACCTATTTCTAAGTGTAGAGTTGTTATCTAAAAGGCGATCTGAAGACCTTGTTAATACTTTCAAGTGGAGGAAGTTAAAACAAATTGAAAGAAAAGAATACAGAAATGAACCTCCACTATACTCTTAACTGGAAGGAATAAGTATTTAACATCATCTTTATTACTCAGACCACAGGAATTTTTTGCATCAGTCTTCACAGAAATGACTGCTTAAGTGATCTATTTCACTTTAGTGACCTAAGAGTGGCTTATTTGCCATAAATAATGACAAAACCGAAAAGCTCGGAAAGCATGTCTTTCTATGAGCTCCATCCAAGCAAAGAATATAACGGGTGCCATTGTAAATTATCCAAGAAGCAAAGGTCTTAATTTACTCTCATAGGTAAGAAAAACAAACATAAACTTAGTGATGTGTTGTCTTATGTACAATAGTAACATAAACAAATCATAAAATAAACTTTTTTTTTCCAGCAAAGTTACCTTAGAACTTCATCTTATATTCATATCCTCATATACTCCTTGTCTGAGCAGTGCTGCAGATCTTGGCTGTTAATGCAGATGCTGGTGTATGAGTTTATACTGGGTTTTATATTGGATATTGGTTTGATATAGTCTAATCCTTGCTGTAGTTCCAGGAGAAAAATTTAAAGTGAAATTTAAATACATACTGATTACTGAGGCTTTTTTTTTTTTTAACTCAGCTTAGGATGACAGAAAAATTGGTGCACTTGGAGCTTAGCTGTCAAGATCCTACATTCAGACAAGCCAGAGACTTCTCAAAAGAGTCAGTTAAAGTGATTATTCTTTATAAAATTATATTTTTTATGCTCTCATCTATAAAATCATAAAGAATCTGCAGTTACCCTATAAAGTCAAGGGAGGTTTTAATACATAAGTACAGAACGGATCATTATTAAAACTTTTTTTAAAACTGCACCATGACTTTTTTCAATGTGCAAACTTTCAGTAAACAGTGATCCAGCCCCAATCTTTAGTAACAAGTATAATCATGTGACATTTGCTGGCATCCTTGCAGCTACCAGTGAAAGCTAATATTAAATTTTCAAAAACAATACTAATATCACTATATTATCACTCTGATGTTTGTATACCTTTACCAGTCCTTTACCTTGAGACTTGGCTACTTCTTAGGATGTATTTCAATTAAAAATTGAAAAATAAATGAAGAAATGCTCCAGATGCTTTGAATCACATGCTTACTATAGGGTTGAATATTATTGTCTCTTGATACATTTAACCTAAAATTTTTTAAAAGACTGATTTAAAAAATCAAATGGAGGCCTAGGTAAACCATGGGGAAGTAATTGCACAAGGTTCCCTGAAGGTGCTCCTCACAGTTGGCTATTAGGAACGTGATTCAACACGCATATCCTCAAAGGCACTCATTGATATGTTTGACCACTTCCTAAATGGCCTCCGTCAACTAATTTATCTGAGCTAATCTACCAAATTACAAAAAATGTGCATGTGCATAAAGTCCACATATTTGTATATTTTGGTTAGTTGTGGTCCATGATGACAGTAGACAAATGTACTTCTCACACCCATAGTAAAAGACTCTAGACTAGCTGTTTCCTTGCCACTCGATTGGTACCTGTAATGGCTTTTAAGAAACATCTCTTGGCATTAGTTTGTTCTTCAGCCCAGCTTCTGGCATCTTCTAATTACATTAGAATTAGCATGTCTCTAACCACTGTTGTTGTGGTTAGAAAACTATCAGAGCATAAACAAAACACAAAACCAAATGTCAAAGCAGAGGATCCCATGCTCCTTTTCCTCTCATCACAAATTGTGACTTTCAAGGTAATATCCTGATTTCCCTGTCTTCACTTATGATACTTGAAGTTTTTTTTGGTAAATTTCTGCCTTCCTTCTAATAAAGAAAGTTAGCATTTAATTATGAAATTTCATTGTTCTGCTAACAGTGTCTCCAGAAAATGAAAAAATACCACCTTTTGTCTGTTTTCTTTCTGTTAAAAATAAGGGAATTAAAGGAATAAAAACAGTATAGAAAGATAAATAAAGCAAATTAAATAATGTCAGGAAGCAGGAAAAGTAAAACTCATAAGACAGAAAGCTAAATAAAATGAAGTAAGGAAAGTGGAGATGCAAAACTCCAGACCCTCTTTGCAATAATAAAGATACTAACCTTGACTCATTTGCATGCAACAAGACAATCAAAATAATTTAGTCAGGCAATATCCAGTTTTAATTCCTTCTTTCTTCCATATTTTTTACATTGATATCTGAAATCTCAGTCCTAAAAAAAGAGCACTACTATTTTTAAATTATCTTTTTTTTTTTTTACAATAAAATTAACCAATTTAGGACCAAGTTTCCTAAATAGTACATTTAGAAACCTATGGATGCTTGGCTCCTCAGAAATACTGAGCAGCCCCATTTCCTTTTCAAAGTCTCTGACAAAAGCTATAAGGTGAGGCTGATCAGACAGATCAAATTTTACAGCGACACTGAGTTTTCATGCACTTTATTAACCATGCTCATGACTCAAGATAATCAACTATACAGGGCTATCATCCTCTTTAGAAAGAGTTATATTCATACATTATTTTAAATTATTTTTCATCATTATAGTGCATACTTATCAGACTTTTTCAATTAATTACACTGTGAAAAAGGTGCATAATTTATAGGTTTTTAGTTGTCTAAGTAGTTTGAATGTGTAAAATATGTTTATGGAATAAGTAAGACTTTATGAAGAAGGCCATAGAAAAGGAATTAAAGACAGACAAACCCTATTTCAGATAATGAGATAGCGAAAGATGACTGCTGACAAACTGGCAAAATAAGGTCGTAGCCTAAATACATGTATTATTAAAAAAAGGAATTCAGGGCTAACTTAATCAGAGCTAACTTAAATCAGTTCCTAACAGTAGGCAGTAGGTCATATTTTAGATTTAGCTATAGTAAAGGCTTGCCTTTTCTTATTTATTTGGTGGTCACTTCCACATTTGAATATTGCTAGATCACTGTTGCAGGGCTTTAGAGCAGGAACTCAGACTTTCTTTCTGGTTTACCCAGTGTAGCAGTTAATGGTAAGCCTCAGAGAATGGGAAAAAAATATACCCGATAATAATGGTAAGTAAAAATGGTAAGTTCTGTATCTTTTTTGTTTTCCTTTATTTCTTTAAAATGGTCACTAGAATATGTAATGGAAGTAAATTTTAGCTCTGATCAACAGTAATGGAGGTCAGGCTTTGGCAGTTATATAAATCCAATGAGGTTAACTAGTCCCTAAAAACTAAGTGCTGAAGTGTTCATTTCTCTGTGGGTTATATTGCTAGGTGACTTGCTTTTCCTGTTATAACCATTTTATTACAATTTTCTACAGCAAAGAAAATGCTAAATGATTTCTGGAGAACACATGAACAATAAAAGTCACTGTATCTTTAGATGATATATATTATTTGTGTAGAACAGAATGACCTGAATAGAGTGTTTTTTCTTTTTCCTGTAATAGAAAAATAAAAGATAAACCAGATGCAATGCTACTAAATTTCATAACAGATTTTTAGAATAACAGGTGAAATAGTTTGGAGGGTGTGTGGGAGGTTCTTGTTGGTATATTTGATTTTGTATTTATAATAGCTTTTTAAAATGTGTTTTTTTCTGAAGCCAGAGATATAAAACAGGAGCCTGGGAAAGAAGGGGTTATCAGTACAACTTCCTTTTTCCACTGACCAATCATGGTATGTTAGAAATTGAGCTTTAATTATTTTATTATTTAAAATATACAGTATCTTCTTATAACCTTACCTTAAACTTATTTTCAGCAGTTATTTCATTTCACTCCAAATTATGCTGTGAACTTTTCCTTATTTTGTATGAAAAGAATGTTTGGATGTGGGCTAAACTCGTGGCAGCAGAACTTCCCCTTGAGAGAGGCATTTAAATCTTCCTTATATCTCTTATTTAACAGGCAATCTCTCCAGCTTCCACAACATTTACAAGCCAGAAGTTACACACTTGAGTTAGCATATCTTTAGATTACTATTTCTGTGGGAAAAAAGGGGGAAATGAAACAGCATTTAAATTAATTTTATATTGCTCCTTTTCAAATGGAAAAAAAAAAAAAGATAATGAATTATTTTCTCTTTTTATATGGGATAAGGTATACAGTGACCAGAGCCTTTAAAAAGTACGTAATTTTGATTTTATATATGTAGTCCTGTCAGTCTGTAAAATTGTTCAGAGGATGAACATTTAAGAATACTGTTAAAAGTTTTAGTCTTAAGGCATAGAATCCTTTAAACTGCCAAAAATCTGACAATGTTCTGAAACTAGTGGATTAATTAGTAAAACATTGTGCTCTTGTGAATTCCGGTTTCTCTGTTTTTCATAAACAGCTTGAATAATCAAACCTTAGGGTTTTAACGTTAAAAAACTTTGAAAGTGGTGACACTGGCTGTATTCTGCACAGTTTCCTGAATTTAAAGAAGGGCTCTATGGCTCCAGTTTTTGCATCAATCTCTGTCGCTGACCTTTCACCGAGCAGCTGAGCTCTCTCAACCTTTTTTGTCTTTTAACTCTTCAGTCTATTTAGGATGTAAAGTCTTCTAGACAAGCATCTATCTTTTATAGAGTGTGCAACTAAACCTTCCCATGATGGATTCCCATTGAATAGTTCTGACCTCCAGCTGGTATCATTGTACAGGTGAAAAACCACAGCCGTAACATCCCAGGCTGGAATTCTTTCACACAGATAATATGTCTCCCAAGTTCATTATACCTTTTCATAAAACCAGAGGAAATTTTGCAAAGGCAGATAATGATTTCTTCATACAATAGTAGGAATGTCTCAACAGACAAAGTGTTATGCAAGAATACTAAGCATATATTTATGAAATGGGAGATATCCTCAGATAAAAGTCATTATGATAAATAATCACTGTTCATCTGAAACTACTTCTCTGCAGAGAATGCATTGATTTTTAAGCACTGAAATCAATGGGAACTTCTGCTTAAAATTGATGGTGCAATATGGACCATGTTACCAATGGTTTACACTTATTCACTCTATTGTCTGAGATTTTTCAGTTGATTGTCTTTCAGATTAGCTGTTGAGCTTCTTGAATCACAGCCAAAACTGAGTCTTACATGGGATAATGCTTTATAAGTTTCATTTCAGACAAGTTTCTACTCAAAGCAACAGCTACAGAATCTGACTTAGCAGAGATTTACTGGTGGAATTAATTATTCTGTGATCACATACCCTATTACCCACTTGAATACCAGAATTTCTCAACTGGAATTTTTTAATTGAATGTGGTAGCTCTGGAGTTCTTTATTTAGCAGTATATGACACTTGTGATGTTGTTTCATCAGCAGAGTCTTTTCAAATAGTCTAATGCTCTGAGGGGGTTGCTGTCTACTAGAGAACACAAATACTTTCGTATGCTCCCCTAAGCCAGGAAAATCAGGAGGAGTGGTACAAGAAGAACAATTTCTCTACATATTTCAGCCTTCTTAATGCACAAATAGACAGGAACAATCTGTCAAGGTTCTGGTTCATCATAACATCAGCACACAGAAGATGACAGGTAAGTTTAAGCCTGTAGAAAACAGCAGAGATATATTATAAAGAAAATCAATAGCCTGAAATACCTGAAACACCTGAAAGGCTGTTTTGAGGTCAGGCTAATCACCTATCAACTGTTCTTTGTATGTTAGCTTAAACCTGCCTATGAAGTTACTGCAATGGATATAAAACTGGACCATGTAGATCTGAGTCAGGGTGTCTGTTCTTCTGGAGAAAGTCTGGAAAAACTTCAGAGCATTTTTTGTTATTTCTAGTAATGGCTGGTGCAGCATAGCTTCTTCTAAGCACTTTCCTGATAAGAAGTTTTCTAGAACATAAATGGTCAATATTTCCAGATGTGATCATTCTAAGTTACACAGGTTTAAGTTAACTTGATCATAAATCCTCAGCCTAGTAAAAAAAAACAAACTTGACTTCCATAAAGAAAGCAAGAGTAGTGTATCAAAATTATGTATAATGTAGACTTTAGACTCCCTAAAAACAATGGTACAACAGATAAGGCACATTTGGCTTATATAAAAATATATTTCAGCAGCTAAAATGATTTTAACAAAAAAATAGATTTGCTTTGCAATCTTGATTGTTAGAAGCAATAATTACATAATAAGATTTTATTAACAGATCAATAAAAGCATGGACTTCTTTAACAAATAAAATTAAAGAGCAAGTATATTTTCTCCCTTCTCTAAAAATTCCTTGTCCTACTTTTCAGCCTGCTGTAAGTCTCTCATACTCATGAAAAAAAACCCGAACAGTCTTTATTGCACTGCTAAGTCTGATTTGTAAAAGGCAGGGTGAAGAGTTCAGACAGGCATCTAAGCACACCCCAAACAAAATAGCTCTGATTCCTGTACTATACATGAACAAACAAAAGATGCACCCCATCAGACTCTCGACAGATCAGCCATTGTTTACCGTTAGCTCTGTCATATTCGCATGCCTTGTCATTCTGTGCAGCAGGGCAGGGGTTGGCCCGCTGCCGAACTGCTGATTTGCAGAACTGGCTTACATTGCCCATTCTCTGTAGATGCTGCAGGGAACATAATTCCTGATGAAAGTGTGCTCCCTAGTGTTACAGCACTACAAAGGCCAGTGATCTCCAGTTAGGAAGATAAAGAGTGAAAAAACAGCTTCAAGTATTTCTTTAGCAGATCCTTGTTTCTGGAAGTCTTATTCTGTTCAGAATATCTAAACCATGTTATTATTAAAATACCATATATATTTAGTTTTCAAAACACAAAAAACAGGTTCAGGAAATTTTTTTATGTTTGTTTTTTTTTCTTTAAAAAAGGCTAAGAAACATCTCATTATTTATGATTCGGCAATAACTTGTCAGTCTGACCTTATAAAGAGTCTGGATTTAAATCAAGCTCAGTTACATAGGTATTTGAATATATTAGTGGTCTGATTATTAGTGCTTTTCAGCGCTAACAATAGCCTCCATTTTCATTGACATTTGGGTTATCAGTGGTCTTAAAATAAGGCTCACAGACCTCAGGTGTGCCAGTGGCTCAGCTGTGTCTATAATCGATTGCACCTGCTGTGTTTTACAGGGTACAAAGGTAAAAACCAATGATTTTAACTCAAAGATTTCACAGACCCTGCAGGACAGAGTTATCCATATTCAGCCCTTGTACATTGAGCTTACAGTGATGATGCATTAACCCATCTGACTTTCAGAATTTAAACTTAAGCAAGATTAAAGACAAAACTTTTAATTTCCCATCAAGGTTAATGTTGTGTATAGTGGAGAGAGACAAATATGTCCAGGTAGTTGTCCTTTTCACCGATGTTAGAGACCCGTTTTAGGCTGGAATACGTTACCATGTCACCAAACTAAAATAGATTTTGAATTTTCCCATGACCAAAGTCAAACAATGTGAAATCCACCATAAGCGTTAAGTCATAAAATTTTCATGTGGTAAAAAGCAAATACATGTAAAATTTTGTATTTGCTCATTTTTTCACAGATGTACATTGCTGCACAAGGCACCCTACACAGGGGAATAAAACACAGTATTTAGTGATGTGAATGCACATAATACTGGAACTATTAACTGCAGTAAAATCACTCCAGAAGCACTGCACACAGAGCAGAGTGCAGGTCAGTGGAAAGCCACAGAACTGATCTCAAACCTCTCCAGCACCTCTAACAGAAACTGCTTGTTCTGGTGACATAATAATATTTGTCCAGTGACAGTGTCACAAAGACAGAATGATAATATGGTGGTGTAAATAGCTGAAGAATTTTCCCAGAATACTATTTTTGAATGGCAAAACATGTTGAAAAAATCTTGTGACTGCAATAAAATTTAGTAAAGTTTAAAGAAAAAAATCTTCCATCATGTTCCAGTAAACAGGGGGTAAATATTTCAGATATGATTAATATCTGGTAGAACTTATACATCTTCTTTGTGGGCACAATCACTTTCTAATCATCCAAGAAAAATTATTTGCCGTTACAAAAACAGTAGCTACAAGGAAGACTATTTTTTCCTAATGCAATTATATGTTTAGTATTGATATACATACTCAAGGAGAATAAATAGCTTACTATGCAGATAAACTATCAATACTCAGAGTACAAGACAATTATATTTTCTGGAATACTTTTCAAACTCTGACTAATGCTGCAGAAACTGAGGATTGAAGTGCTTGAAACCCATGTTTTCTGCATTTCTCTTATAAATAACCTACATTGCATTTGCTAACATACTCAAGCAAACATTTTAATAGATCTTCTGCTTACTATTACACAGGCTAGGGAGCTAAGTATAGCTTCACATCAACCAAAAAATTGACACAATTATATATGTGATAGAGTGTATAGTAGCTGACACTTTGGGTCCCCTTCCAATTGCAAATTTATCTAATCAGTAAATGTGCAGAATATTTAAAATTATGTCTTTTTTTTCTCATTTTTCTTTTCTGATATGACAGTCAGTTGTTAGGAAGTAATGGCTATCAAGAAAGACACACATTTCATACAGAGAATATGAACGATACTATAAAGACAAAGTTAACGTAGTCATACCTCTTCATGTAATGATGTAGGAATTAAAATCTTGATGTTCCACAAATGTTAAAAGAAAAAATTTCCCTCCTTTTTTTTCCTTGAAACATTCTGTCAACTTTTAATTCAAATATGTAGACGTTTAATATATACTGTTGTTTTCCTCTTCTACCTAAAGAACAAAATTACATCATGTTATATGTTCAATTAATGAGGGAAGCATTTAAGGGTAAATAGGTAGGTAGGTATTATATCCATCCCTCTTAAACTTTCTTCATTAAATACTTTTCATTTTATTTCTGAGAGCAGGGAAGTTTCACCAGGTTTCCTGTTTTTTTGGTATGTTAGACATCAGGAGACCAACAATGCTCTAAATAATGTTCTCATCGTAAAGAAAGGCTTCTTATCCCACAGTAGTTAGCCCCACAGATGAACATTTCAGAATTCTTCCGAAGTCATTGAGGCTTTACAGTATCACAAGAGTATTATGCAGTAGTATAGGGCCCAGGTTCTTCTGAGATTTTAATTTAGCTTCTATGTTTCAGTCTGTATATCATATATTGGATGAGAATAGCGAAGGCATTGTACCAACGCTTGCTCTTTTAATCTTAGAATAAGTTAGACATTGAAATCCTGGAATCATAGAATCAGCTAGGTGGGAAAAGACCTTTAAGTTCATCAGGTCCAACCATTAGCCCAGGACTGTCAAGTACACCATGTCACATATATAAAATCATGTCACGTATATAAAATAACAAGAGAAAAGTTGCTGTTTGGGGGGTGTCTGTTTTGCTGGGGTTAAGAACAACACACTATCTTCATTAGCTGAAACACTAATTAAAAAAAAAAATCAAAACCCTGAAACTGCTACAGCAAGCATTGTAAGTTATTGGAACATGTGAGGAGTAATTAATATTATATGATTCCTTGAATATTTAAATCTTAATGCCATCATCATAAATATGTCTAAGGCTTTTCTCACGAGGCATGCTTGTGGTATATGTGTGGAAAGAAGGGTGGGTTAATGACATGTTGTATGAATCTGGACAACTTAAAATGAAGTCAAAGAATGGAGGTCATTAAGAAAACTTAGTGCTGGAGACTAGCATATAAACTAACAAAAGAACATGTTTTCACACTGAGGGAGCGAGGGGAAAACAAATATGGAGAAAGCTGAAGCAACCTGCTCATGCATTGTAAAGGCTTGATGAATCCATGTAATATAGCAATTGTGGTTAGTCCTGAAGACTGACTTCATTTAAGGACTAATCTTACTTTTAAATGTAGGACCTTTTTGCCCCATGTTATGTTTTGCTTCCACCTGAATCTAAACACCACAGGATGTAACAGCAGAAGGATTCACATCTGACACCATGTTTTCTAAGCAAGGTATTAAAAAATCCTAGATTAATAGGCACATCTATAAGACTCCACATGGAAGAGGACGGAAACAGAACATAAAAAACCATGCTGATGTATTACTTTTTCATCAATGTTGCTGTATTTCTTATGCCAACTAATGTACAGTAGACCTCGATATTCAACTTTTGCAAAGACAAATTATCTGTGCCTTTTGGGTTCCTTTATAGGAAGGCTTTATGCAGTAAACAGAAAACTACACAGCAGGAAGTGCTCTTCTAAGCTTGGGACACATTTTTGCTTTTGGAATAGAAACATGACTCAACACATCTTCCTAGTACCCAAATGCAATCAAGGGAGGATTTCAATCATCACTATATTACTCAGTTTACTAAAACCAGATTATTTCATTTTCACTAGACTTATTGCCTTACCCAAATACTTCCTACAGTGTTATATGTAATAGTACTCTGTTTATATGGAGCATAATAATAATTTTTAATTAATCCATTTTGACCTTTTAATTTATAATTTATGAACAGCAGAGTCTGATTATGTGGGACGAATCTGACATTTATTCAAAGGATAATTTAAGTCTTTAAAGATGTCTGGAAGAAATTAACTACAACTAACTAGTGACATGAGTTCATACATAACACCAATAATTTTTTAATGTTTAGTATTCCATATGTACCTGCATTTAGCTTGTTTTTTTATTGTCCTACATATTCTAAAAGGCAAAAGTTATATTTCAGTGAGCTGCCATAGTCTACATCTCTATTGCCCTTTGGTTGACTTGCTCTTATCCTTTTATTTTTCTGCTCTGTCTGGGAGTTTCATCTACTGTGTTATCATTGACCCAAGAGTACAAAGTCCTGCTTGATTTCAAAATGTTTATCTTACAGAAGGCTTGTAGTGACCCTTGAAGTTTACTTCCTGGTAATAAAATACTGAAATGTTTTCTTCTAGCAATTGGCATCACAACACAGCTTACAAATCACTTTATTTCCTACCCATACATCTTCTGACAAGTTTTCTAAAGGTACAGGGATCAGCCCAAATGGAAGTCAGATCACAGTTTGGGTTCTACAGTGGGCCTCTACTTTTATTTCCACTTAGGATTTTAAACAGTACAAACAGGCAAGCAAAAAAGAATACCTGTAATGCCACGCATTTTAAAGGTAAAAACCTGAAATAATCACCTAAAGTAAAAAAAAAAAAAAAAAGGAACATTACTCATTGGAATTAATTTGATGAATGTGGTGCATAGTATATATTTGGGAGAAAAATTACCTTAAATCCATTATTTCAGCAGGAAATATATTGTACAAGGTATGTATAAGTCAGCTGACACTCACTATGAATAGACTGTACTAATTGAAGCTATACTTGCTTTTCATGATAAGTGGCATAATTATTGTATTATAGATAGATGTTTTATGTATGCTTATGTATGTTAAGTTTATTGTATCAATGCTGTGGACTACTGCTTTTGGTGTTGTGGGTTTGTTGGGTTTTTTTAATACAATTCTCAAACAATTTATGCTATTCATTAAGGAACATAATCTAATTTATTCATTATTCCACAGCAAGCTTCACATAACTTTGGTTAATCTTTTCTTTTCCATCAGTTACCCTCTTTTGCTTACCTACCATTCAACAAATGGGTAGGTAACCTTAAGTGCACAGCCATTTTTAATCCAAGGATTAAGCTCCTATACCAAAATATAAATCGACAAAACAGCTCAAAGGCAGAATGACAAGAATTTATGAAACTTCTTTGAGAATGGAAAGGACTACCTGAAGTAGAAAATCGTTTTTCTCTGTACACAGCATGATCTGCAGTATTGCTGTATAGTGTGGAGCAAAAGGAACAAGAAGCTGTCCTACCCTTTTATCACTTTCACTTTAGAGAGCTGATTTTCAGAATGCAGTCCTATCTATAAGTCTCTTTCCAAATGTTCCTTAAAAAGTCTTAAGAAAACATTTATTCACCTTTGCTGTAAGGAAAAGTCCTTGTTTCAAAGGTTCTCTGGTAACATTTTTGAAAAATATGAAGATACAATACCATTCCACTGGTAAAGAAACATAAATGAATCTTTTTCTGAATGGGAAAGTTTGGTTATGAGATTTTGAGAAGTCCAGGGTACTGTTGATGTATGTAAGCTCCTCAGTTCTGAGGATTTTCCCCCTAGTTTTGAAGTCTTCTGTACCATTTCCACTCACACCCAATAGAAAAGGAAGGTTATAAGGAGAACTGGGTATATAATTCTCTTCTCACAGGCCCAGTCTAATGTATAAAGACTACCAATGACTATCAATTTTGCAGCTGTTTCTAGTTTCTCAGTTTCTGACCACTTCCCAGTGTGCCTACAGCATGCACTAGGGCAGAAAACTCACATCTAAACTGATGTATCTCCTGGAGATCTGAGGACATCTGCCTTTGCCATACCCTGCTTCCACATATTGGAGTGATAGTGCAAAAATGGCCTGTAATCATATATAAATTGTCCAAGTGGTGAACACATTCACTTCTGTGCACTTCCTTCTGCTAGGCAAAAGCAGGTTTCTCGACACAAAAAGGTTTGATTTCCTGCAGTGAATGAGAATTCATGTCTATTCTCATCATATGGAACACATTGTAACTCCTCCTGCTTATGTCTTTTTGCTCCATCTTACTCACATGTTTGGCCTTTACTAGCTGAAATGTCATCTAATGAATTAGTTGAAATAGTATTGTCATCAGAATCAGCATCAGTAGTTCTCTTTGACCTCTGGTTTTATAATTGCTCTGTCTCTCTTAGGAATTTAAGATCAGATAAAATTTTATTTTTCGTAAACATATGTTTAGGACATAGACAATAAGGAGAAAATTACTGGGACTTAATGAATGTTTTCCCAAAGTAAACATCTCTCTTTTCTCCACTTGTAACCACTGAAAACCATTCAAATGAATCAAACAAACCTTTCTCCAGCTAGTAAGTATAAAGTAAAAAGGTTTTTGAAGAAAAAAAGGAGTTTAGAAAAAGACTACAAGAGCTAAAGAGGGATGAATAGTAGTAAAGAAAAAATAATCTTAACCAACTGGAAAATCTTCTTGAAAATGTCACAAGTGAAATAATGAAAACATTTAATTACATGGAATACTCACATTTCCTGGGACAAAAAAAAAACAAAATTCATGTAGGACTTAACAGACTATAAATTCATCTCTACATCTAAAACCTCAGGGGTCTTTTGCAATTATAAATGCAGAGGTCTCCTCAGCATAAAATTTTCTTGTGAACACCAAATGGCCATTCACATAACATTGTTAGTCAGTAACCCTTAAGATTTACCCTGTGAAACACAAATCAAACTCAATTAGAGGTACTGTGCACTGGTTGAATATACTATTTCAGTGGAAGATTAAAATGCTACCTTTCAAAATTGTGCCTCTGTGGCAGAAAACTGTGTGGAAGAAGTTTCCAAAGAACACTGCTGCCTGAAGAAGGCAGAGAGAGCCCTTTAGGTACATCCCTGATCATGAGAGGCCCTGGCAGTGGTCTTCCTATACAACCCCGATCTTGTCTTCCATGGGGCTCCATCTGCAGGCTGAGTTTTAGCTGCCCAGAATAAGAAAAGCAATAAAGCTACAGACCAGAAGACAGTGTGCTGGACTTCAGATGAAAGCAAGCTGGCATACACCTAACTCCCAAGCCCTTTTGAAGACACTGTAGGGTATGCATAAATGCAGAGTTCTGAGTTCACCAGCCATCCCACCCACCATGAAGACAAAATCTCAAAACGTTACAGTTCAGAATCTGTAGTCTTGGGTTTTAAAATTGTGCTGCAGAGAGGAAAAAAATTTACTCATTGCTCAGAAATGGACTATAGCAGAGCACGTACAAGAGCCGATACGCAGAGTACAAGAAATTTTGCCAGAAGGATTTAAAACTGTTCAAGTGAAACCCATCTGCTTTGATATTTCTATGCAGTAAGTGAGGCTTGATTTCCACCATTTGAGGTTTTGCAGTAGCAGTTCACTTGGCTCAGGTTTCATTATAACCTCCTGGTTTCACTTATAACCAGCTATTAAACCCCCTTTTTTTTTCTTCAGTAAGGAACTTTTCTTACTTGGTTTCTGCCCAGATAGGAATGACTTTGGAAAGTCTGAGCAAAGTCCAGGTACATGCTTGAATTAGATTTCAGGGGTGGGAGGAGGAGGGCAGTAGACTTTTTCATTACCAAAGTTATTTTAAAGTGGCAGTCTTTAAACCAGAAAATGTTTCTGCATGTTTTACTGAATATTTGTTTGTGTAATGAAGAATTTAAAGGATTTAAACAAACAAATAAACAAACAAGAACAAAACCCACAAAACAAATGAACAAGTAAAAAAACCTAAGAAAAAACCCAAAACAAAAACCAGGCTGAACTAATCCTAGTATCACTATACAGACACACACACACACATATCCCAGCTGTATATATCAAGGAATAACACTAGAAATCTTCCAGTGTGCCAGACACCTCTGAAGACCACAATGGGCTAAGCTAAATTCCTTAGACCACAACAGACAGAAGAAGTTTCCCTTGGTACTTTTTCTGCTTGAAATAGAATCAATTTGCTGCCTATAGAGAGGACACATGTTAAAATTCCAAACTTCTGGTACCCAGATATACTAAAGTACAAGTCTGCTGTTCTGGGAAATTTTGAATAATTTAATAGAAAAAACGATACAGCTCCTTAAACCCAAGCTATTATTATCCGGTTCTACTAGAAATTAAATTTAAAAAAAGGAAAAGAAAAACACATAAAAAAGTGAAAAAAAGTAAGAAGAAACAAATGCATTTTCTTCAGTTAAGAGGGCATGTTGCCCTGTCCCAACTCTGAAATTCCTTGCTGGAATGATCTTGGAATAATTCACATCTTCCCCTCCCCCCCCCCTTATATTTTCAAACTTTTTTTGGGAAATTTTGATCTTTCTCTTGCACAGTAGAAAGAATTCTACCACCAGTTTCCCCCAAAAAAAATCAGGTTAATTTTGGATTGCTGATGCTTGGAACCAAATTGTAGGCAGACTCCTTAGTGGTACATTCTGCACCTCACCTCTGAGTAGCAATTAAAAAGGAGCAATTTCAGTCTGCAAGTCCGTCTGTCTTCCCAGGAAATCAGGAAGCACACTTGCAGTGCAGCATGCCTTTTCTCAGCTTGGAGTCCAAAGCAAAAGTGAGCATACTGCCAACTTAGCTGTTCAGAGACAGTTGGCAATAACCTTGTCAGTAGTGTGTGTTGAAAATGCAGACAAATAAAATGTTAAAAAATATTCACTTAAGTTTCAATATTTAGGAAAAGCTTCAATCCCAGACAACGTGCATGAGCCTTATGACTTACTGTAAGAACTTGCAAAAGTCATCTGGCAATCTGTTTTTATTCCCAAAAGAGCAAAACAAAGTTAGTATACTTATATTTATCCAGGACTTCTGTGAGCCTAAGATGTATTTAACCCTCTGTGTGAATCTAGCAGATACTATTATTTCTAGTTCTTTTGGGAAAGATTTTTTCATCATTTCTACTGATGCAAATTTTGATGTTATCAGTGTGTTTTGATTTTTTTATTCAAATGGGTGTAAATAGAAATTTATGACATATTTGAAGAGAAAAGGAGAGGAGAGGAGAAGAGGGGAGAGGCATATGGCTGTAAGTCTGATCTTTTAGGATATTTTTGTTGTTTTTTTTTCTTAAACCAATAATCCGGGCAATTTACAGCTGCTGTTTGTAAACTATAATTTCTGACTGTGGAGTTTGCTGGGCTAAGAAATCAGGGATGTTCCAAACAATCCCTACACAGATGGTCAGATGTAACACAGGATGAGATTCAGAAAAGCTGCCACTTAGTTACCCTCTCTAAGAATAAGCACCTGGTACACATGTACAAGACACTGAACAGCCTCTGTAGTTCTTTGTAGAGAACGGCTACTGGGTTCTCTAAGACTGTGGGGGTTTTTTGTTTGTTTTTTGTAGCAATAACATATGGATGGCAGGAGGCCCTCACATGGGGCAGGGGAAACTGGAAGTAAATTAAAACCATAAGTCGAATAAACTTCAGAAGAATTTAAAACTGCCAACACAGCCTGATGTCTAACATTGATAATGGATTTGTATTTCCTCTAGTCCTCTGAATTCTTTATCACTACATTTCCCTGTAAATTATTAGGGTTCCATTTGGCATGTGGGAATTTCTATATCATGTATCCCAGTGAATTACAAAAGGATCTGCAAGCAGAAAAATATATTGCCTCTTTGGATTTAATATGTTGACTGCCCTCTAAAAATGCAGTCTCTATCAGCACAAATTTAATACATAACGTCATTTCTTTGACATATAATTGAACTAATTTAATAATGCATGACAATATTTGATTTGGGATTGTGGTTCATCCAAAGACATTGAAAAAGTGAACACACTTACCCAGCAAATAAGAACTTTTTTTTCTTTTTTATTAAAAAGAAAACCTATCACTAGTTAAAAGTCTTTAAAGAAAGCCCTTTAAAATAGAACTGCTTTTTTAATTATTATTATTATCCACAATTACTAGCAGAAAAAGAATTAGATAAAAAGGTAAAAAACAGCACTTTTTTTCTAATTCTGCTTGTATGTCTTCCCGATTTCACTGTATTTTGAGCAAAGATCACTTCACATATTTTCCCGAAAAGTCTTGATTGTTTTGGAAAGTTACCAGCACTTAGTGGTGGGAAAACATTTTTAATAAACAAGAGAGATAAATGTCCACCTGATGCAAACAGTGTCAAAAGGAATAAAGACCGATTGCTTTATTTGAAATTATTTTAAATTTGTCTGGACATTGTTTACCTAAATATATAGACAAGACCACATTCATTTTAAACAATGTTGCTTTATATTGATAACTCTGTTTTTTGAAAATGTGTCCCTTGACTGTTTTCTCATGCATCTTTGGCACCCCTCAAAAACATTATTCCAATATAAGAAAATATACATTCCTAATCTGCAGGTGAAGAAATGGGAGAATAAAGGCCTTAGATTTATTCCGCTGAAGTTTACGGGTCTTTCATTCATTTGGGATGTTTTTTAAATCCAAAGCTTCGAAACAGACAGGACAGGCATAAGCAGGATTAAGCAGAGGTGCAATAATTGAAGCAGAAAAAAATCTTTTCTAGAATTGTTTAAAACCGACCTCAGTCTGGAAGCAACAAAGTGCTCCTGAATGTCTTATACCTCTTTTTGGACCTGGGATGTACAGAAGCCCCACCTAAACCTTAGGAGCTTGGAATTCCTGTGGTGAAGTGCAAGATTTAATAAATTGTATTCTGGGGCCTGGGTGACCAAAGCAGATTTCTGAATCCTACTGCACTAGGCAATGCAGCCTCTATGTTCTCTATTTCTAAATATCTGCAAATTCGTATTTTGAGGTGGAAGAGCAGACTGAATCCACATCTGAATGAACCCATAATTCACTCATCACACTCTGTTCATTTTCAAGGGGTATTTTTGATACTCTTAGTGATTGACCTGATCACCAAGAAAATATTTTTCTTTTCATGTTTTATGGCAAAGAAAACCATTCCAGAAAATATGCTAAAGTCTTGGAATGCACTCCTTAGAAGAAAAATATTGTAAAAATTTAAACCATTAAGAATACAATGTAAGATGCAACAAGGATGCTCAAGTTCCAACCCCCCTGACATGGGCCCCCCTGACACTTCACACTAAACCATGTCACCCAAGGCTCTGTCCAGCCTGGCCTTGAACACTGCCAGGAAGGGAGCATTCACAACCTCCCTGGGCAACCCATTCCAGTGCCTCACCACCCTCACACTAAAGAACTTCTTCCATATATCTAATCTGAACTTCCCCTGTTTAAGTTTTAACCCATTACCCCTTGTCCTATCACTAAGGTCTCTAACAAAGAGTCTCTCCCCAACATCTTTATAGGCCCCCTTCAGATACTGGAAGGCTGCTATGAGGTATCCATGCAGCCTTCTCCAGGCTGAACAGCCCCAACTTTCTCAGCTTGTCTTCATATGAGAGGTGCTCCAGTCCCCTGATCATACTCTTGGCCCTCCTCTGGACTTGTTCCAACAGTTCTATGTCCTTTTTATGTTGAGGACATCAGAACTGCACACAATACTCCATGTGAGGTCTCCTGAGAGCAGAGTAGAGGGGCAGGATCACCTCTTTCAACCTGCTGGTCATGCTCCTTTTGATGCAGCCCAGGATATGGTACTTTCCTTGTCAACAAGTAAAGTTTACTGATTTGATTAAGTTTTTGGCTTTCTTTGTGAGTTCTTTCTCATCTGAATGGATGTTCTGATTTCACGCAGTACAATTTCTCCTAAGGCAAGACAGAAAAAGGCAGACAGAAAAGAACATGGGTGGGGCAAGTATGTAGGTAGGAGGAAGACAAAAATAGTATGGGAAGCAGAGAAGGATCCAATTTTTATAAATTTTCCACAATTTATGAATAGGGCATTCTCCCTGGTATGTGCTGGATTAAATGTTGCAATGAATGAATTTCATTAACAAGATCAGAAATTCAGGTTAAGGACTGATTTTAACCTGTTAAGTTACCTTTCTGCTAAGAAGTTATCTTTATGATACACTAGCTCTATTGCCTCTAAATGTCAAGCCAATTTTAATGTCTCCTGGTAATAAAATAAGTTCAATATATGAAAACTGTGAGTGGCTAGAGATCGCTTAGTATCAATACAAATGTGAGTAGATGCCTATTTTCAGAGCATGCACTGAAGTAGGAAAGGAGAATAATAGCATGTCATCTCTTTTTTTTGTTTTCATGGAATAGCCTGTTGTTGAATATCAGGTTTGGTTCATTGACTTCTGTTTCTATCCCCCACTTGTTTCAACTCAACATTAAATGGCATGAGATTATCTCGGTGTTCTTCTCTTTTTGACTAATTTAGTCCATTTTTCATCCTTTTTATTGTAACTTTCATTGCTACTGGCTATTGTTATAGCTCATGAACTGTGAAACACTTTTCAATAGCTGGAAAAGGCCTGCAAAAGCCTATTTCCAAAAAATGTAACATGTGGCTCTGAGGTGACCTTCAAGCACAGTGTTTTCTTCTCCATTGGAGACAAAAGAATAACTTCAGTAGATACTTTCCATTTATATTGATTTAGCTAAAAAAGGAAATTGGTCCAAAACATACAGCTGCTGAAAAGGAAGCAGTGCTAGAGCTGGAATTTACCTTTGTAAATAACATTGTCCCTCTGTTCAAGCTCACAAAGGTTCTGCACTGATAAGCTCCAGAGAACAGGTCCTTTAGAACATGCTACTTCAAGTATTTCTACACACAAAGGAATCTGATGAATGCTTCTATTTGCAAAGTCCACCACAGCAGAGTATATTCAGAGCAGTATTGCCGCAAAACAAGCAGTATCTCAATGACATAAACACATACTTGTCTTTGGGATGACAGGGAACACTTTTAGACAGGTAGAATCTTCTGCAGTCTATTTGCCACTACTGTTTTCCTTTACTCTTACAGATACAGAATCTAGAATTAAACAGACTATCTAAAGTATGGTGTTATCATTCAGCTCCATGATGAGCAGTTCCTGATGCAGAAATAGGTATTTCACAGGATACAGAATTAAAGAGACTAATTAAAGTGACACACTGTTGATGACTGTTGACAACATTAGATAAGGTCACCTGAGGTTTTGGCCTCAGCGACAGAGATGCCATCACCTCCTGAGTAACCATTTCAGGGCTACAGTGCACTCTGGTTTGTTTTTTTTTTTTTATTCTTATGGGGGTTTTGTTAGTTGGTTGGTTTTGGTTGGGGTTTTTTTGGGTAATTGTGGAGTTTCTTTTTTGTCTTGGTATTGTTGGCCACTGCTCCTTGCTGTAGTATCTAATGCTACTGAAAAGAGTTTGTCTTAGCTCTTTATCATTGCCCTTCAAGCACCTGTTGACCATTATTAGACCTCCCCATGCTCTCCTTTTGACTGAACTAACCTAGCCCAGATCGTCCAACTGTCTTCATAATCTATGATCATCCTTGTAGCTCTTTCTGCTCCCTCTCCACTTTTTTTCATTCTTCTTGAACTGTGGAGCCCAAACTGCATACAGTAATCTTTCTAAATATAGCCATAACTTCCTTCTATCTAGTGAGGTAAAATTTTATTCTTCCATGTTTCTATTAGTTCAGCTATAGCAGTGATATTTAACAGCCTCTTGACTCACTGCAACAGTGTAGAGTTTGACCATTCAATATCCTCAAGGACAAGCTACATGCAAGACTGTGGTCTATTAAGGAAGAACAAGAACACTCAAAGTTTACTACTTAAAGTGCATCAGCAACATACTGAAATGCTTAAACATATTCAATTAAAGCATGTAAGCAACTCCTCTAAAAGCTGATCTTCTATCTCAGAATTTTGTAGCATTCTAAGTTATTTGTCCAAAGTAAAATAGTAACAGCAAATGTGACCCTTCCACCCATTCCTTCATATTGAAGTCTTGGAAAAATTAGTCCAAACATATGTCTTTACTGAGAAACTCCATTTTTGGTTAAGCTTGCAGGAAACAAAACAAAACAAAACAAACAAAAAAAACCCCAAACAAATAAAGAAAACCCAAAAAAACCTGTTTTCTGGTCTTCTGTAAAAGAAATCTGTATGTGTATGTACCTGTGTAGTAATGCTTTAAACCTGAATTTAGTAAAATATTATATGATAGGTTCCCTAGATTAGACCAAAACCCTATTTAGCCTGGTGTTTTGACTCTGAAACTTACCAGCAGTAGGTTTTAAAGAAAAGGTCATTGGAGACAAAGCAAATATAGTTCCCATGTGTTCCTTCCTGGGAGTCAATGTTACAAGAATATCCTGAACTTGAGGCTGCACTTATAAACCCACAATAAGACTTATCCAGGACTCATCTTAGTGCCCTTTTCTTGGCTTCTGTCTTTTCATAATGACATGAAAAAAATTAAAAACAGCTTCTACATTCCATTGGTGATTTTATAGATCTCAGTAATTTCCTTTCTATTTAGCCTCTTCTTGGTAGCTGTCCCACTATTTTGACTGTTCTCACAGCCCTTTCTGGGTCCCACTCCACCCTTGCACTAGCAGAAGAGCATGAAGCATTTTCACTGCAACCGTTCCAGTGACATATACTACGGCAAAGTCTTTCATCTCGTTCTTTATTGTTTTTCTGATAATTTCTGCATTCTATTTGTTCTTTAAGTTGCTATTCAGCACTAAGCTGACATTTAGAAAACTACCCACAATGAATCCAAAATTTCCATGCGGAATACTGATAGCTAATTTACAGCCAATAACTTTATGTTTATAATTAGGATGCATTTGATATTTCCCCCTTTGAAAATTATGTATCAACAATGAATTTCATTTACCATTTTACCATCGTGAGAGTCTTCTGTAATATTTTACAGTCAATTTTAGTTTCAACAATGTGAATATTTTTTATTACTAACAATGCTCGACTTCTCATTCATTATTCATTCTGTTTTCCAATAATTTATGAATATGTTTAACACCAGAAAAACCTGGTAATAAAATACTGATTCTGTTCTCCATTACAGTTTCCATTAATTAGTAGTAATAGCCAACTCAGACCCATCTTTTCTATGTAAAATAGGATTCTTTTCTTTGCACAGTGAGCACCATATTACATTTATTAGCACTGAATTTCCCTTGCCTTTAGAGTATCCAGTTACACAGTATTGTACTGCTCTTCACAGTTCTTCAGTCAGTTTTCATTTTTGTTGCTGTTAAGAATTCAGTACTCACTAGCAAGCTGTGTCGTTTGCTGTTCACCCTCTCTCAGGTCAGTTACAAACATGTTAAAACAGCACAGGCCGTGGCAAAGATCAACCTGGCACTCCAGGGTCTGACCTCAGTGGAAATGTATCATTTCCCCTGTGTTTCCAACGTTCAGTCAGTTATTTATCCATGTGAAGACCTTTCCTCTTATCTCATTGCAGATTATTTTCTGTCTTATCCCTCTAGTGAAGGATATTGTTGAAAGCCTTTGGAAATTATATAAAGATCTCCCTGTTCTACAGTTGTTGCCTCCAGGACACTGAACTTTTAGCTGCTGCTTTTAATAACCTTTCCAGCTTTGATGCAGTTTTCGTTTTCAAAATTAAATATTCTTGTGGAAGATTCTGAAGAGGCCTTCTAATCTTCCAAGAATACTAAAAGTTATTTACTTTACTATTACAAACAGGCTCTTCTGAATCCTACTGCATGTACAGCTCAGGTATAAATTAAGAAGCTCTTCTTTTCTTGTGAACTTTTAAATCAGGAATGCCAATAAACAGTCACATATGTTGTCTAATCACTTATTTCCTACATAATTCCTTATCAGAATATTACCCAGTTCACATGGAGGTAAACTGGAGTCTCCCCTTGTCATTGTACTTTTAGCTATTACATTTTATGTTAGCATTTCATGTGTATTGCAGCTTTCTTGACTGACTGGTTGATAACATAGTACTATTAATACTCTGCCTAGTCAAGCCTTCATTTTAATTACAGGAATACTCTCTTGCTTGAATGTGCAGTTAAAGTATTTACCTTATTTCACCTCTTTAACATGCAATGTCACTCCTCTATATAATAACCTTGTCTCTCATTTCTGTATCATTTGTGTCCTGCTATTACAGTATTTTGCTGATTCCTCTACTACTTCAGAGATGCCTTTTATGTCATATCTCGCATATAATCAGAAATTCTTCTACTTCATTATTTTTTATCTGAGTCTGCATAGAAGTAGGCAAACAGTTGAGCTCTAACTCTATGCTTCCCTTGCATTTCTCTGCTGAAATGGTACTTTAAGTCTGGTGACCGTTTAATATTTCCTTCCTCAATTAAACAAGCTCTGTTGTATCTTTTCATTTTAAAGAAATTTTTAGATTTTACTGGAAAAAGAAACAGTTCATCTGGAGCTTTGTGAGTATTGCAGATCTTGATGGTGTTCTGCCATCTGAATTTGTTAAAACTTTCAGTGTTAAGTGACAGCAACCTTCCCTCAGATAGAGTGTCTACCTGCTGTAAACATTAAAATTGGGTTAGTGTAGCAAGCTTTGGGTAGCGAGGGGTTTACAAGGGGTGACAGCTGTAAGAAGCTGCTAGAAGCTTTCCCCTGTGTCTGACAGAGCCAATGCTTTGGACCCCAGGACAGACCCACCACTGGCCAAGGCCGAGCCCGTCAGTGACAGTAGTAGCTTCTCTGGGATAATGCATTTAAGAAGATTGGGATGGGGAGTGGGGTGGTGTAGGACAGCAGCCAGAGAAGAGTGAGAATACGTGAGAGAAACAGCCCTGCAAACACCAAGGTCAGTGCAAGAAGGCAGGAGGTGCTTCAGGTACCAGAGCTGAGGTTCCTCTGCAGCCCATGGTACAGCCCATAGTGAGGCAGGCTGTGCCCAGGCAGCCCATTGAGGTCCATGGTGGAGCAGATCTCCACCTGCAGCCTGGGGAGGACTTTACACTGGAACCGGGGGATGACGGAAGGAAGCTGTGACCCCATGGGAAGCCCACACTGGAGCAGGCTCATAGTTCCTGTGACCATGTGGAAAAAGTAGCCCGCACCGGAGTAGGTTTGCTGCAGGACTTGTGACCTCATAGGAGACCCATGCTGGAGCAATTTGTTCCTGAAGGACTGCACCCTGTGGAAGGGACCCACGCAGGAGCAGTTCATGAAGAACTGCAGCCCCTGGGAAGGACTCACATTGGAGGAGTTTGCGAAGGACTGTCTCCCACTAGGAACACTGGTTATGCATAAGTGCTTTGCTCTGCTGACTTCCTTCTCCATGGGCCCTGAAGCACAGATCTATTTAAGCACTTTTTCAGGGATTCCCTGGGCAGGGCTGGGTTGGACTGAGTTAGGATGTCTTATGCCTTTAAAGTCTTCAAGAGTCACAGGGTATGGCCTTTGTATGCTGGGATGCATTATTACTTCCTTGTAAATTTGGTGGGCCTGGTGGAAAAATGACCTGCATTTTCTTTGCTATGCCTTTAGGCACCCCATCTCTGACTTGTCCTGTGATATGCACAGGCCAAATGGTATCAGCAGTCCTAAGGGAAAAGAAGAATATATCATGATGGTAACTGTCTATCTCCTCCAAAGAAGACAGAATAAAATTCATCATTCTTTCCAGGCATCAATCTCCAGGGCATGTGATTGTGATATTCAATAATTTATGAAGTGACTCCCTTTTGTTAGCATGGATTACTAGTACATGCATCAGTGGATCACTCAATAAAAATCTGAAGTGAACCACCTGATCAATACCAGTTGAAAGAGAGATGTACTTAAAATTTCAACTCAAGCTTTGGCTTTTGTTTCCCTCAGCAGTTATGGCCTGCAAAAGTCTTTCTGCATGCAGAGATGAAAGGTAAAACTGAAAATTGAGAGGAAGAGAATATTAAGGCAAGAGAAAAATCTTCTCCTAAATTACCCATGGAAAAGAGAAAACTAGGACAACATTTTCTTAAGTGAGGCCACTTTCTTCTCTACAGCTATCTATTTATAAAAATGGTCATATTCTTAGCATAATCAAAGGATTTCAGAAGTAACACTGTCAGTTTTGTAGACTATGAAGAGACATTGCCAAAAAGGTCTGGACAAAGGAACTTTGTGTGCTGGCAAAAAAGTACTTGTGAGATTTATGCATTACAATGAGAGCATGTACATGTATAATCATACTTACTGTTTCTCTTTTATACCAGCCAAAGCCACTAAGGATGTAATCTCATTAAGTTTAAATTGACTACACATTGCTTTGGCAATATTCTTAAAACTCTATGGTTTGGTGATTAAGGGAATAGAAGAAGTGGGTTAATAAACTCTCTAGTTTCAATTGAATATAATTTTAATTATAAGACAATACTAATACTTTTAGAAAAAGAAATATTTGCAGACCACACAAGGTCATATAGCACTGAGTATTTGACATTGATCTAATACAACTTACTCATATGACTCTGTAATACGTTTGTCCTTTTTAGTGAAATAGATATTACATGACCCTACATGTTGCATGATACTACATGTAACAGCCAGGAAGAAATTGATGATGAACACCATAGTAATGGCTTAATGGGATAACATAAAGACAATGGAGATTAAACAAAATAAAAAGAAATTATTTATATTTTTTCTACTCATTCAAAAGTAATGACAGAACCACAGAAAAAAATTTTAACAGATGGCAAGTCATCTTAATCAAGCAAATTAATGGATCATGCATTAAAAATAAAATAAAGTTGTGGGTTATTTGACATACACTGTAATTACATTGGACATATTGCTTTCAATAAACGTTAAAGGACAAATTAACATTACAGTCGTGCCAGCTATGTTTCTAAATCTGCTTTTCAAGCTTATAATTAAAAACCTAAATTATTACTGCAGCAAATTAACACTTCTAATAGGATTCAAATGTTGTGGTGTTCAGATTTGCCTTTTTTTTTTCTTTCCCAAAAAGACTTAAAAATGCAAATCTAAACAATAAAACATCCCTCTAAATACTGAAAAGCTAGATGGCATAGAATTGTATTTGGAAAGCATATGCTGAAACTGCAGCCTTTGAAAAGTTAGTATGACACTATGGTGTAGTTGTTCTTTATATTACAGCAAAATATGAAGTTGTGGTTAATAAAGAAGTAATTTTTTTTTTTAGTTTTTACACTTCAAAAGATTTCCTAGTTCAAACAATTACAATTTTAAGTTGATCTCATGTATTTATTTCTATGAAGATCGGGTCTGACAAACTGAATATGGAGAGAATCTCTCTCTTGAATTCCAGAAGTGAATCAGACTATGTTTATTTATTATTTCCAAACTACTATGTCTTTCTTCACCTCCCTATCACTCCTGTGATTATTTCTGTCTTATCTTGATCTTCACCTATATCTCTGAAACTTGAGTTCTTTTTTTTTATTATTTTCTCTAGATGAAAATAAAGAGGCAAAGGAAACTGAGATTGTAACAGTATTTAAAACATTCACTGAAAGAACCAAAGATTTTCCAGAAGACACAATCTCCGGTAATGTGATGTCTGACAATTTTCTCATCCAGCTTGGCACCTTTAGCTTCTTAACCCATGATTTAAGCACATTATAACTCTGATAATTAAACTAAAACAAGTTATGCTTTTATCTGTGCTTAGTTCCAGCATTAACTTCCTCCTCTGTTCCAGTTTTTCATCATAATAGGCAAACCGAAAGTATGATATGAATACATAACTGTTTGTCCTTGTTTGATCTAGCCCACTAATTCCAAGCTCCAGTCTATTTCCTGTGAAGAATTTAAACATGAAATCATACTGTAACAAGTTTCATTCTCCAGCAACCTTTCTGTTACCATCCCTGCAGACATTCAGCACTTCCTAAAATAAGCAGATATTTTGTATGACAGCTTTGGTGGCTTGAAAGAAATCACATGGTAAAGGTTGAGTGCTTTCATGTTACACAGCATTTCTGCTCTACTGCAATGGGCTTGGTGATACATTACACACATTTTTGGAAGCTCAAAAATAACTAGAGCAAATCTCACTTAAAATAATAATCTGATTATTAATTTTAATCTCTCAACCATCTCTTCCCTCTCCATCCCTATATACTGAATTAAAAAAAAAAAAAAGAAAAAAAAGTCGTATCACTTAAGGCATGTGAGCCAGACAATGATACTGGAGGGTCAATTCTGCTTTCTGTCCTTACAGGAATGCTCTAAGTCTGCTTTGACTATATAGTGAGTTTTTGTAGTATTCAAATTCTTCTGAGCAACGCTTACTTTCAAAAGCCCTCTAATGCTTTGAAAAATATCTCTTACATTGTTGTGTAGTTGATATCAATTTATAGATTTATTTCAATCATTGCAGCATTAAGACATTATTCCCTTATTTCTTAATAAACGTGGCCTAATAAGAATAATCAAAAATACATCATTTTATGAATGCAATTAAAGCTATCAACGATTTTTGACTGTATGACCACTACCCTCTCTTACTTACAATAGGTGGGGAGAAATTTTTGTTAAGAAATAATTTTATCATTTTCACTTGAACCGTTCATTCTACCTTCCACCTTAAAGGAGATACTTCCATTTCATAGTTCAAAATTATGTAGCACTATAGTTGAATTCTTATACTTCTGCTATACTTAAATAGTCATTATCTTCTCTTGCAATAATTATATCTCATATAAAGCACGTACTGCACAGTTTTAGCTATGCATAGCACATCTCATTTTAACATACTATTATAAGGATTTTTATGGCATTCTTAATGATATACTGTAACAGATCATCATAGTTAATTTACAATAAATTTATTTCATGAATATTAATATGACCCTTTAAAATACTCTATAGTCGACCTTTGTTTTTAATATATTCATTCAACAATTTTGGGCTTAGAAACTATGACACTACTTTTTCCCTTTTTTATTGTCTAAAGCTTGAATGCTCTACACTGGGTAATGCAAGGCTGGTGATATCTATGTAACTTTGTGTGAAAGTATCTCACAGAAAACAAGGTTTCAAATAAACTGTTTAAATCTTTCATAATTATGAGCAAAATAACAGATTTCTGGGGTGAAATCTCTGCCCCACTGAAGTCAATAGTATTCTACAAATCGGAGTAGGAAGCAGTTTATTTAAATAGATATTCATTGTGGTTCAGTAAATTGGTATATTATTAAGTCATTCCTTCTGTATCTGTCTTTGTTTCCATTCATTACAGTAAGACAATAAATATAAAAGAATTAATATAAAATATAGCATTAATAATTACATATTTTGTATACATAACTATAACCACGCATGTATGTCATTTGTCCAAATCATGCAAGATATAAATATATATGTAATATTTCTTATATCTGGAATTTCTTCAATTTTCAAATACCTTGAATAAAAGGACATATTCACACTACTGTAGCTGCACCATTTCTCATCTCTTACTATTTTTTTATATATTCACTGTAGGAGAATGATAAGGCATACTACTGCTGTCAAATCAAAAAGGAAATGTTTATAAAGCAGTGCCATAAATACACGTCCTTTAATGAAATTTTATATACAGAATATAATTGAATAATTTTAGTTTATTTTTAATAAACTCATTATGCTTAAATAAAATGATTAATGCTTTGATCATGCTCCCTATGCAAAGAAAGATGTGAGGCCATTTATTTTAGTTCAAGTTTACCTAAAAATCAAAGGCAATATTCATATACATCTTGCCTGCAGTGACTAGTTTCTAATAGATAGTTTGGCACAAACAATGCAGAAAACTTTTATCAGAAGACTGAATATGTCAGACAATTACTATATTCATATGTAAAATATTGTCAAGAGGATTTTCTTTACATTTCAGTATGAAAGTAAATAGTTGATTCAGAATTCTCCTGATCTAAAAAAAAAAAAAAAAAATTAAAGAAGCCTTTAATTCTGCCTAAATTTATCTATTCTCTAAAAAAAAACTTATTAGGAAGACATGTTTTCTGTTATATTTCTTACACATCAAACTCTCTTCATGGCCTCACCAGACCAGAAAAAACAGTTCTAAGAGAATAGTCAAGTCATAGGCTCAGACTGAAGATTTTTCTTCTCCAAGTGCTCTAATTTGATGCTCTGTCTTCTATAAAGCCCCAAATTTTCATGAAACTCTAGGGTTTAATTGGTTTTGACAAGTTTATTCTTTTCCTGTATTTTACACTTTTGTCACACTGCAGTGGAGATGGGTTTAATTTTCAGGGGAGAACTGACAGGCAGGTAAGCAGTAAAACTCCCTTGCATAACTTCATACTCTTAGCAAACCAAATTAAAATGCTTTTTGGTGCCTTGTAAAGGAACACTGTGTTCAGTAAGACTTGATGAGTCTGGGTACCCATACAGCCAAACAGCTAAATGAGGGAAATCAGTTTGCAAAGGTTGATATTCATCATCCTTTTTAGACAACAGTTTAAACTGAAAGAGATCAATACTTGTCATGATCATATAACTTTCTTATGATTTTCCCATTTCCTCTCAAATATTAACTTAGTAACTCAGAAGTTACTAATTTACTAAGTAACTTTGTAAGTTTAGTAACTCAGAAACAACCAAAAAAAACATGTATGTCCTCATCTACGGAACTGTGGAGGTTAATTATTTCTCTTAAATCTTACTGAAACCTCCTGGATTGTTTCCTTCTTCAGCTTTCCTTGACCTAAACTAGGCAAAGAAATGGCTTTAGTCTGTCGACACATCTCTGGATTTTCTACTGATTTCACAAAATGAAATTAAATGCTGAGTAGATTGTTTTACGTTGTAAATTTCATTTGTATCCACCGTTCTGTTTTCGGGTTCCCCTCCATTTTCCTTATAATTAATATTTAACATCTGAAATCTGAAAAAAGTCCTCTACATATACTAATCTTGGCTGAATTGATCTGTGCACATGAGTTACACCCATCCCAGGCTGTCAGTTCCCTGATTATCAGGATTAGAGACCAGTTTTAAGCATGTCATGAACAAGATTCAAGAGTTATTTTTCCATGAAACCAGTCTAGGAGTGATATAAATAAAGTGGGCTTCAGTCTTGTAATATGGAGCTGGGACAGATGCAAGACAAACACCATGACTTGCCACATGTGAAAACACCTTTATGTCTCCTACTGAGATGTAGCCATAAACTGCTCTGAAATAGCTTTCCAAATTCAGAACTTGAGTATTGCAAGGAGTACTCAAATATACGCCTGAATTTTAACATATACCAACTTGTTACAGCTCACTCCGTTCTAGTAATGAAACAGGCAGTTAAGTCTTACTTATTTATATTTTCTATACATTATTTATTTATCCATTCACTCATAAATCAAATACTTTATATGAGCTGTTTTGTTTTAGATGTCAAGAACAAAGAGTTTAAAAAAAGACACCGACTTACATGTTTGTTATTAAATTTTATCTGTATGAAGAGAACTTTAAGGCCTTATTTTTGTATTTCCTTTCTGTCTTCTAGATTCTCTGTCACAATGTTTAGAATAAACAATGCAACCTAAACATCATATCCAGTGAGCTATAAGGAAAATGACCAGGAATATAATTTTTACACCATGGCTCAGACTCCTAGGTATTCTCTGATGAATCAATTCTATTTATAATCCTGATGCAAAGAAATATAAGTCAAATAAGCTTCAATGATAAAAAGCTTTTGAAAAGAATTGTGAATAATAAACTAGATGTTTTGAGAAGCTTTTTACTATTTGTGATGTTTAATATATGATCTATTTACTTGTTTTCATGGTTTTGAATATTTCTTTTTACTTTTGCCTTCTTTCACAGTTCCAACAGGATATTTTGAAGAAGTGAGGTTTTTCTATTTCCTTTCTAAAGAATAACAACAACAAAAAGATGAGAAGAAACTCCTGACCTTTGTTTCATTACTACTGTGTTTTATACAGACTACAAATCAATGTATCTACCAGATTTGCCACAACTCGATATTGTTGAAGTCTTCTAGAAATAAAAAACCAGTCCCACGTTTGTGGTGCATAGAGTACAATATGACAACATAGTGAAATACTTTACACTGTCATACTGTACCATAGCATAAGCAGTGTAATCTAAATAATAAATCATTAATTACTATTAAATACACTAAGTTATTAAAGTTGCATGAAATCTGAACATATATCATGGTCTGATATTTTGTCTTAGGGTTTATTATGCTTAAATAAGGATAATAAAATCTCATAATAGGAAGAAAATAAAATTAAGGACGTTAAAACAATTGAATATGAGTGCTTAGAATTGTTTAGCCAGAATATTTCCAAACACCTTAAGACCGAGTATCTCCATTCACAGAACTTCTTATCTGGGATTTTATTTTACAATAATTTGTACACGAAAATACTTTTTTTTCTTGAAGACAAAAATATTTTTCATTACAACTAGGCAAAAACATGAAAATAATAAACTTTTTCTTAACATTTTCACCAATTTTATTCTTGATTTCTTTAAATGTACTTTAGAGAATTTTCCTCATTCTTGATACAACTGTGAGACATGAAAATCTTCAGGTTTTATTCTACCATCAAAACCTATGGGTTGTCTTATATCTCTTACTAATGTACAGATGTGACGTGTAATTAAAAAGATACAGAGAAATCCTGCTAACCTACCTTTGGTAGGTTCAGAAATAAACAGAGTTTCTTCAAACTTGCAAAGAATTGTCTTGCTGGAGTTGAGCATAAGAGAACTATGTAATGCTCTAGGTTTCCTGAGGTGAAAAAAGTTTCTCTTATCTGGAAACCTAACCTTAAAAAAAATGTGCTCAATATTTTTCTATATAAAAATCATTAAAGGATCAAAGACATCCTGTGCTGACAAGCATTAGCAGCAAATATCAAACCTAAAAAGGGAAAGTGATTTCAGAAATGCAGCTCTTCAGGATGCTCTTTGGCTCAATTTTATTGAACTGGGTTTATATCAAGCTTGTATGAATTTATTTTCTGTATATATCAACAGGTTGCCAAAGGTAGGTATCGGACAAAGCTAGAATAAATTTTCTTCATAAAAAGGCCTGTAAACAATGTTTCATGTGCTGATTTTCTTGTTTCTGTGTTTTTATTTTAGGGTCTTTCAATTTCAGAAAGGTGTGCTGCAAAGTTTAAAATTAACTAATTGACATATTCTTGAAAGCTAATTCATAATAAAGGTACAATGTAATGTTATTTATGATGACTTAGTGTGCTGGTTTTGGCTTGGATAGGTTTAATTTTCTTCATAGTGGACAGTATGGGGTTATGTTTTGGATTTGTGCTGGAAATGGTGTTGATAACCCAGGGATGCTTTACACAGAGTCAAGGCCTTTTCTGCTCCTCACACCACTCCACCAGCAAGCAGGCTGGGGGTACAGAAGAGGTTGGGAGGGGACACAGTTGGGACAGATGACCTCAAATGACCAGAGGGATATTCTAAAACCTATGGTGTAATGTTCAGCATATACAGCTAGAGGAAGAAGAAGGAAAGTGGGGGACATTAAGAGTGATGGTGCTTATCTTCCAAAGTTACCATTATGCATGATGGAGCCCTGCGTCCTGCTTCCTTTTGGCTGAGTCCACAGATTTTGCTTTACCTAGTAAAACTGTCTTTATCTCAACCCACGCATTGTCTCACTTTTCTGATTCTTTCACCTATTCTAACAAAAGGGGAATGCACAATCAGCTGTGTGGTGCTTAGTTGCTAGCTGGGATTAAATTATTCTTCATTCAGATCCACTGTGATTTTGATAGGAAGCAATAAGAAGCATAGATATAATGCAATAATATGAACCCACTCTCCCATCAATCTAAGTAACTGCCTGTCGTGGTTTAAAACCAAGTCCACACAGCTCGTTACTCACTCCCCCCCCCTTGCTCCCCCAACTACCGGAGAGTTAGGAAGGAGAATCCAAAGAATGTAGCCCCCATGGATTCAGATAAACACAGTTTAATAGCTAAGGCATAAAACAAATCACTATTGCTACTACTACTACAAATAATAATGATAAAGTCAATAACAAGTGAAGCGAATACAACACCTCACCAGCCACCGACCCATAACTCACCCCACCCTGCCCGACTGAGCACCAACCGATACCTCCTCCATCCCCCCAGAGCTCTAGCCCTTCCCGGTCTCTCACAGTTACATCCTGGGCATCACGTGCTATGGTATGGAATACCTTTTTGGCTAGCCTGGGTCAGGTGTCCTGTCTCTCCTTCCTCCCGGCCTCCCTCCTTCCCCTGCAGAGCATGAGCTCAGAAAAGGCCTTGGACAAACCAAACATTTGAGCAGTAACTCAAAACATACTTGTTATCAACAACCGTTCTCAGCCCGAAAGTCAAAACACAGCACTGCACCAGCTACCAAGAAGGAGAAAAAATGACTGCTACTGCTCAAACCAGGACACTGCCAAACACTTGAAGTCTTTTGTTTAAAGACTGTCATGTCTTACACATTTAAAATACCATGTCTGTTTGTCCCACTATCTGCCTTCCAAGCTTGGGGCAGTCAAGTCTCTTTATAATCTTGTTGATATAAAACAAAATATTTATTTCCACTTGCAAATATATTTCCAGAATGGCTTCAACTCTTTTCCCCTATGGTGCCCTTGAAAATTCATGACCTTTTACATAAAAATCAAATAAGTTCTTTCTACAGCATGGGGCAGTTAGAAAGGTTTTTCAAATAAGGGCCCCAAATTAATAAAGTTTGTGCATTTTCTGTTGCCTACAAATATTTTAACAAGCAAAGATAAAGTTCAAGACTTTGCCCACAAAGTGTTAGTGGCGCCTTACAGAAAACTGGCTTTACGAGGTTATTCAGAGTTCAACACGGGGTTACCTTACTGTCATTAAAAAAAAACAAACAGCTTTTTTCCTTTAGCAAAATGTTATGTATGTCACAACTATGAATATTGCAGCTGAGATTTTAGATAATGTGAAAGGTATAGGATATTCAGGTAAATAGATCCAGAGGTAGTTTTTGTCAGTTGTACTTTGCAAGAAAAAAACATGCCTTTCTTCATGCTAGACTGCTTTATGGATTGTAAAACATCACTTTTAGCTGTGTTTGCTCTAGAAATAGAAATGTCTCTACTGAGTCCCACATAATACAATACAAATCAAGCCCCTAATACTACTTTTTTAACTATATGCCTACAGTCATAAATTAAGGTAAATGAATAAGTAATATATTTAAATTTTCATAAAATCTTGGTCTTGTTCTGAAAAAAAAAATATATTTTTTCTTCTCCTAAAAGAAACAACAGATGTGATCATATGAGACACTTGAAGAAGTCATGCTGGACCTTTCAAAGAAAGAACTATCTGAATTTTCAGTCCCAAGCAACTTGTGTATTCAGCTTTCAGCAGTGGAAGTCAGGAGCATCTAAGCCATACTCAGCAGAGTCACAAATTACTTGGGTTTAGGTTCTGTTTGACAGAGGAAGGCCTCTGCCCTCTGAACCTCTCTGGATTTTCAGCAGACTCCAGAATGATTGCAGTTTCACAGCTAGCAAGTCAAATATTTTAATTAAAAATAATAACGGTAACTGCTTACAAGTGGCCCGAAATAATAACCAATTTCATTAAGCAGTGACTCATACACTGCAATTATCTTACATTGAAATGGATCATTTAAGATATAGCTATTGCTCTTACTAAGTAATTTCTAAAAATCACCAATTAAAATGACTATATTAGATTCCTTTGATTATAACTGGCAAATATTTCTCCTTTTGCACTTCAAAATTACAATAGTATTTACCCTGATTACTTCAACTTTTTAATTTTCCCTCAGCACACATAAAATATTCACTAACTCAGCACAGCTGCTTTGATTCTATCCTCTGCATTTTTCTCCCACAACTTTCACACTGTCCTGCTCAATATGCATAAACTTTTCATTTTGAATACTGTCAGATTCTTATCCAAGACACATTTATTTTGACTAATAGAGGCAACTAAAGGAAGAAATTTCTCTCTCTTTTCAGAGAAGATCCAGATCATTACAAAAGAACAGAATAGACTTTCTGTGGGCTGAATCATCTGATTAAATACCTAATTTTCCCTCTCTCTGTCATTTCACTGGATAAAAACCAGGCTGGATAGCCAAGCCCAAAGAGTGGTGGTGACTAGAGTTAAATCCACCTGGTGGCTTATCACAAGTGGTGTCCCCCAGAGCTCATTATTAAGGCCAGTTCTGTTCAATACCTTTATCAATGATCTGGATAAGTGGATTGAGTCCACCTTCAATAAGTTTGCGGATGAAACCAAGCTGGGTAAGAGGACTGATCTGTTTGAAGGTAGAAAAGCTCTACAGAGGGATATTGGATAGGCTGGATCACGCTGAGGCCAACTGTAGGAAGTTCAACAAGGTTGAGTGCTGGATCCTGCACTTGGGCCACAACAACCCCATGACTACAGGCTTGGGGAAGAGTGGCTGGAAAGCTGCCATGCCGAAAAGGACCTAGGGTTGTTGGTTAGCAGCCAGCTGATTATAACCTAGCAGCGTGCCCAGGTAGCCGAGAAGGCCATTAGTATGCTGGCTTGTATCAGAAATAGTGTGGCCACTAGAAATAGTGTGATTGTCCCCTGGTATTTTGCAATGCTGAGGGCATACCTTGAAACCTACAAGAAAGATATTGAGATGCTGGAGTTTGTCCGAAGAGAGCAAAAAAGCTGGTGAAGGGGCTAGATCACAAGTCTCACGAGGAGCAGCTGAGGGAACTGAGATTGTTTAGCTTGGAGAAAAGGAGATTGACTTAGCTTGGAGAAAAGGAGCTCTCTACAACTACCTGAAAAGGAGATTGTAGTGATGTGGGTGCTGGTCTCTTCTCCCAAGTAACAAGTGATAGAACAAGAGGAAATGCCCTCAAGTTACACCAGGGGAGGTTTAGATTGGATATTAGGAAAAATGTCTTTTCCAGAAGGGTTGTCAATGATTGGAACAGGCTACCCTGGGAAATGATTGGGTCACCGTTCCTGGCGGTACTTAAAATATGTGTAGACATTGTGCTTAGGGACATGGTTTAGTGGTAGACTTGACAATGTTAGGTTGACAGTTGGACTTTATGGTCTTAAAGATCTTTCCCAGCTTAAATGAACCTGTGATTCTGTCTATGATTCTAAGAATATACCCAGATTAGGAAGGATGATGCTGGGCATTGAGGCTCCACAAATTTACTTGATTTCAGAAGTTCATTACTTTTCTCTGAAGCAATATTTCATCATCATTTCAGACTGACATACTACTGTCAGTTCTCAGTTGTCATGAATCATATTTTAGTGCAACTAATGCACTTTTTATACATTTCTGAAAAGCACTATTCTAAAGGATGGAAAGTACTATTTTGAGAACTCCCTCAGTGCTTCCTGTGTTCATCCAGCAGCAGCAATTGTCAAGTAGTGAAAGGTACCCCAGTAAAATCTAAGGATACTTTCTTATATATATTGCCTGTGCAACCTAACAGAAAACAGGTTGTTTAATTTTCTGAAATATATTTAAATAATATGTTACGATCGCTACTTAAAGGAATACAATAAGAAAAAGCTTTCTGGAATTTTTGTAGGGTTTTTTTTAATCAGTAATTTTTTGTATCAAGTTCTATTGGTTTATTGTCCACTAGTTCTAATTGATTCTTCCTTTTAGGGGAAGGTTGTGTGGTGGGTTGTTTTGCTTGGTTTTTGGGTTGTTTTGGTTTGGTTTTTTTTTTTGCTGTTAATATGCAGCTCAAGACATAAGGGAAAAATCTAGTGGGGAAACTTATGATAGAAGAAACCATCGTATGTACTTTTAATCCATTCTTCATATAAGTATTTTTTGCTTTCTACCTTTAAGGTATTTGTGAGTTCAGATCAAGATTAGGCATGATCAATGAAATCCTAAAATAACCGCTATAAACCAGCCAGTACTAACTTAATAAATAAAAACTATGATAATAAATAAAACTGTATCTCATGGTTGTGAGTACTTTGAATCTTCAAAAAGAAGATCAACAAAAATAAAACAGATGTATCCCCTGAAGAACCCGCATGTTTTCTTCATATCTAGAAATCACTCTAATATCACCTAAGGTGTAAAATAAAAGAGTGGTTTGCATGTTTGGATGCCAGAGAAAAGCAGGCAATTCAACTCATCATGAAGAGTAGCTAAGAGAAATATTTTTGGATTCTTTTGTGCTCCCTATTCTGTACCTATTCTGTAACTCTATCTGCTTCTCCAGTACAAAGGTGTACTCTGATGAGGAGTTTGGCTTTGAAAAATTTGAAATGAGAAGGCAAAAAGCCATCTGCATGTGCCTCCAGGGTTGTGTTGCAAAAAAGACAAGGAAGAGCAATAGGCTACAGCTTTATTTCAAAATCCAGGATAGCAAGAACTCATGTCAGTTGTACTTTTGTGAAGTCCTACCTGGTAGGTCCAGAACTTGTCTAAGTACTGATAGCCTTTCTACCTCTTTCTACCTTTTAACTGAATGGGCAGGTAGTGTGATTAGGAAGAATGTTCCATACCCAGTTCAAAAAGCAGGCAGCAGCCAGAAATCACTTCAACATGCTAAAAATTTAAAAGTGACTGGATTTAAAACTGAACATGAAGTTCATAATTTTTAAATAATGTTTTCAAAACAACATTCAGGTGTAGGATACAATTAAATACCATAAAGCAGCAAAAAGCCTATATGAAAAACTTTCACAGGATGAGTGAATTAGCTCTGAGGTGAGAAATAGAGACTCTTTTCCAGTGTCTGGTTCTCAAGCCAGTGGTTTAATAAAATAAGTGATAATGTGTCTGCGGACCCAGGTCCTCAAGGGCAGATGGTCACTTTGCTCCCTGGAAACCAGAGGAACTGAGTGGCTGAATGTCTTTGACGAGTTGTAACACCAAAATTTAAAACTGTGATATCACTTTGTTATAGTTATTCAGCTCTACTTATCTGGGGAAAGATACCACTGAGTAAAGTACATCTGGCAAGATTCTAGCACCTGAAAACTAGAAGAGAGGTGTTTTTCTTAAGCACCTTTTACACCAGTTACCTGCTGGCAATACAAAGTTCTCCAGAGAGATTAAGAATTAGACTGAGGAAGGAACAAAGCACTTTCTTCTAATGTATCTTCTTCCTCCACAGATCATAGCCTGAAACTACTTAGCTCAAAAATCAGCATAAAACAGCCTTCAGGAAGGTTGCCTGAAGAAATATTGGATTTTAACGTGCACATACACACACACACTCATACATCCCCCATTCATTTTTCTAGCTTTTATACTGAGGTAAATTAATGTATACATGAATTTAATATCCCATAATTCAGAAAATATACACGGGGAGACACAGGGTATTGCTAGGATAGAGATTTACTCATCTCCATGTACCTTGACCTGCTGAACTAAAGCTGACAGCCAGTCAGCTGCAACATTCAGTTGTATTTTCCTGTAAAATACAGAAGTGATGAGTACGAGGTCAATCAACAGACAATACTAACTTGGCTGTCATTTGGCCCATTTCCCACTGCAGACTCTAAGCATTATTCACCCTGGAGGCCTTCAGGATCTGTCTGGTATTTTTCTTTGTATCCTAGTATACTGAAGGTTTCAGAAAGGCTTATTTTAACTAGATAATCTGAATAACGATCTAATAGGGGACAGCTGTGGCATATGAGTCCCAGGGCTATTTGTTACCAATTAGTAGGAATTCTAAACATATTCTCTTCATTCTTTACTTGGCCTGTCCTTAAACAAAGGACAACACTTTGCAGGGGGGAAGAAACAAGTCTGTGGTAAAGACCAGTGAAATGAACCTAAATAGAAAGACTAACAGGAAACTTCAAGATAAATTAGTGAAAGACTAAGGATAATGACTCTTTGTGATGTGAAGACAATTGATAATAAACCCAACATCTGATAATTTAAAGTACCTTCAGGGACATTACAGATAAAATACTGTAAGATTTAAACCACGCATTACAATTATACCATAACTGTTTCTCTATAAGCCACTCTGGAGTTTTATTTTTTTCATTTTTTTCAAAGAAACCACATGCTTCCAGAAAGCAGAGTCTTAAAAACTATCTGTGGGACAGTCAACTATGAGATGAGAAACTCAATAGCCCATAGTGTGGGACTAGAGTCTGCATGCACCACTTGGAATCTAAGGGTATGAGAAGACTAGGTAGCACCACTGCAGTGGCAGCGCTTGTGCCTGGACACTGCAAAGAGGTATCTGAGACTGTAGCTTGGTTATAGCTTAGAATACAAAATACTTTCTGTGATTATACAGAAACAGTGGAGAAAAAATGCATCTTTGATATGCTACTATAGTGTCCAAATATCTCATTGCTATATGTGTTATTGCAACAACAGCAACAGCAACAAAATAAATTGAGCCTTACACTTGAAGACTATTTGGAGTGACATGATATTGAAGTGTCATATGAAGACCATTAAATATGACATGCCAGAAGATATATATGGTCAGCCTGCAGAGTGTTTGGTTCAAGAATCTGGATTATGTCATTTAAAAAGGAACAATGACATCACATTAATTCCACACATGAGTCATCAATATATTGACAAATGGAAACAGAGGTGGTTCAGTTTGTTTTGTTCTCTTAGAGAAATCTGAAACATAGAAAAAGAAAATGACGCTGAGATCAGCCAGCAAATCAGAAAAGACTTTTAATATTAGCTTAAGTGGTTTACAATGTATTTATGCAAAGACCAGAACATTCAGAAGTAATTTCTCCATAATAAGATGCTCCAAAAGGTTAATCCAAAAGCAGATACATTTACTCAACACTACAAAGACATTTTCTGGGGACAATTGCCTGTTGTAGATAAAGGTTACAAAAGGTCATGGGAGAAATATTGAATGACAGTGAATGCTATTTATATTCATATACTTTTAAAATCATTTGCCAATACGTGAAAACATATTTCATTTTTTTGATTTGCATGTTCTCACATGCGGTGTTAAAATAATTTAGTAAGAGAAACTTTGGTGGAGTTTCCCAAGAAATGTGTTTTACATAAAATTTCTCAGAATTCAGTACCATTGGGAATGATATATAGAGATCCTAATTTGCTGGATAAACAACTGCAGAAGTCTTTTATACACTGTTTAGGTATTGTCGTGCAGTACAAAGGAAAATAAAATGAAAACCAAATAATGGAGCCAGTATGAAGCTGAATAAGGAAAATAGGCATTCCAGATTTGCAGAAAACAAGCAGAAAGAAGGGTGACATTGGGGATAAACTGAATGATCCACTCTCTTAAAAAAGTGCTGCCATATCAACTCCTGATACAGATGTGTATACAATTTCCTGGAGATTCAAGTGCATATAACACAAAAATGTTAATACTCTGAATGCTAAAACAGAGAGATTAGCAATGAAGGGTTTGGAAAAATAAAAATGTAATCAAAAGAAAAATATTGAACATATTTTTAGGATTTTAATGTCCCTTTTTACACATGTTTTGAAAAAAATCTTTGTTGCTTCATCATTCTCTGGTTTTCACTCTCTGATGGGAATAAATCAGAGCCACATCCTAGAGATTTATGTAATTTTTTCAAACTCTGGACATTAATTTATGAAACTGCATGGTTTGCAATTAGTAAAATAAGGACTTGACAAAAGAAAGTGGAAGCAGGGAATTGGAATTATCTGAGAATTACGGTTTGTATTTTTTGTCTGGTGGACTTCTGTGCATGCACTATGGTCAGATTCCTAAAATCACTTATTCTGTAAGGGACCTCAGGATTCTCTAGTCCAGCTGGCAGGGTTGTCTCAGACAGGTGTCTCAGGACTTTTGATGTTCAGGTCTTGAAAACCTTCAAGGATGGAGACTGTCTGTCTGGAAAAGTTGTTACAATGATTGACTTCCTGAAGAAGTTCTTTTTTCCAGTCTAACACCAATTTTTTCAACTTAGGCTTTTTGTGTGTTGCCCTTTCACCATGTACGACTATGAAAAGCCTTGTTGCATCTTCTTGAAGACCTCCTGTGGGTATCCCCAAAGCCATCTCTATCCCAGCCTGAACAAGATTTGTTGCCCTAAGTCTCTCCACATAGGGCAGCCACTCCAGATTCAAACCACCCTGGTGACTGCTGCTGAACTCACTGAAATATGTCAATGTCCTTCCTGTAATGACTCCAGAGTCATTAGCTAGGCACGGATATTATCTAATGAATGCTGAGTAAATGGAAATAGTAATTTCTCTTGACTTCCTGGTTGGTGTAGCTGTGGCGCTTTCTGTGTCCAGGGCTCGCTACTGGTTCAGGTTCAGAGTGTTTTTCACCAGAACAAACAGACCTTTTTTCCAAAGCTGATCCTCAGCCAATCAGTGCCCAGTGTCTATCACTGCAGAGGATCATTCCTTTCAAGACGCAGGAATTTACGTTTGTCCTTGTTGAATCTGATAAGGTTCCAGTCTATTTCTTCCCTTTTGTGTAGATCCCCTGTGAGACAGCCCTGCTCTCAAGCATATTGACTTGTGCCCTACTGTGACTTGTGCCCTACATCACTATTGTGATTTGACATATGCAAACTTGATAAGAGTGTCCTCTGCCACCATTGGAAATGATGTTAAGCAGGACAGGTCACAGGATAGACCTGTGCAGTACTGTGTTTGTCACTGACCTCCAACCAGAGTAGTACCCATTAATCATGTCCCTCTGTGCCAAATCATCCAAACAATTGTTTTCCAGATTCATTATCCACTCATCCATACTGCAATATCTCAGCTTGGGTTCAAGAATATAATGGGAGATGATGTCAAAACCTTGCTGAAGTTGAGATAAATGGCATCAACTCTTCTCCCTTCATCCACAAATCCAGCCATTTTATTATAAAAGGCAAAAAGGCTCATCAGGTATGATTTATCCCTGGAAAATCCTTACTGACTTCACCAAATAAACTTGGAGTCCTTCACATGTGCAGAAGCATATTCCAATCTTTTCAAGGGTTTTCATAATGGTTACTTCACATTTTTCCAGGGACGGAAGTGGGGCTGACTAGTGTGTAGTTGCCTGGATCATCTTTTTGGTCTTTCTCACTTTTTTTCATTTTGCAGTGGTTTGCAGGAGAGTAATTTGTCTTGTGCCTTTTGTTGTATTTTTGTTTTCCTCTGCAGTTTCCTTCTAAACTAAATAATGCATTCACAAATTAGGAAATCCAATAAAAGATCCATGTACTATTTAAATGTTATTACAGAACGATCCTTCCATCCATAAGGAAATGGTCACCAAGTGACAAAGCTGTAAATATTTTTCTTTTCATTGACAGAACTCGTTCCTCTGAACTGCAATGGGCAACTGCAAGGACCTATTCATGCTTTTCAAAGCTATCTTTGAGCAAACAAATGCCTGCTGAAAACCTTTGATTCTTTCAACTGCACATAACCTGATTGTTCAAAAATTCTGATTTTATATGTCATGAATAGTTCTTTAAAAACATGGAAACAAAGAAAGCCTGTCTTTAAAGGTTATATTTTTTGTTCAGTAAAAAGAATGATCTCACTATAAACAATCTCCTTCAATTTCTTATAAAGCTAGAAAAAGATATCCACAGGAATTGTCACTTTACTGAAGGTTCTAAAATGTCTTTATGGTTAGACCACCAAGAAAGGGTTCAGTAAGTCTACTTTTGAAATGACGTAAAACATAATGAATCAACTCCTTAAAGAAACATAAATCTGTTCTCTTTATTTTTCTATAGCTAGAGCTATTTTCTCTTTACTTATAGCATACAGCTATAGGAAATCTGCCAAGAAGCTAAATGCAGGGATTGGGATAAATAAAATTGAATTTACTAATCCTAAAACCTGTTCCTCTTTCATTTAATTTTTCTTTCCCCAGACCCTGAATTTGTTCCCAAGAGCACCTGTAACTATTAGGTTATAGTCCTTAGTTTCGGGTTTAGCTAAAATTAGATAAATCTTATTTATTTAAAAACTATACTTCATTATTTCAGTCACGGGGTATTTTTAATTTATATAGTATATAGACCAGGAATAAGTCATGCCAAGAGTTATGTCAGTTATAAGAACAAACAGCAGCCTAACATGCATAAGTGGTAATGTTAAAATCTGATTTCAGTCATACTCCAGATAGACTTTAAATATCTCATCTTGTATCCCTTCACTGAATAGAGGAGTTGTAAATGGTGCAGGTGCACACAATTACACTACTTGTCCTTCTGCCAAACCACCATCTAAAACATGACTGAAGATTATACACATCATTACAAAAATAGCTGCATTTCTTTTTTTCTTAGTTAATATTCATTTTGCCAATATAAGCACTTCAGCTATCACAAAGCATTGAAAAAAATGGAGGGGAGAGAGTTGCAAGCACTGAGATTTATCAGAGGTAAATCATAAGGGGTGTGACTGTCTCAAATGATGAAGAAAAATATTTTGAAAGATCTGGTGGAGGTTCAATGTCCAGATGGAGATCAGTGTCCCTCAGGGGTCTGTATTAAGGCCACTAATGTTTAATATGTTCACCAGAGACATAAACAGTGGGATCAAGTGTAACCTCACTCAGCAAGTTTCTCAGTGACAAGTAGTGCAGTTAGCCTGCCTGAGGGACAGGATGCCAGGAGGCAGAAGTAGACAAGCTCTATATGTGGGCCCATGTGAACCCCATGAGGTTCAACAAGACTAAGTGCAAGTGCAAGGGTGGTGAAATGCTGGAACAGGTTGCCCTGAGAGGTGGTAGATGGCCCATTCCTGGAAACAATCAAGGTCAGGTTGGACAGGGATCTTGGCAACCTGATACAACTGAAGATGTCCCTGGTCATTGCTGGGTGGGGCTGAACTATAAGACCTTTAAAGGTCCTTTCCAACCCAAACTATTCCAAGTTCCCTTGCTTCTATAGTCACTTCTACAGTTACTTCTATATTTACAACACTTCTTTTTCAACAGATATGGCATGACTAAGAAATAAAATGACCCAGAAATAAAGAATTAACTTTTCAAGCCAAAATAGTTTGATCTCTCAAAACCACACCTCTCTTTGTTTCATAAACGGAACATATATGTATGTTTTGACACCATAAAATCGTGCCATAGAATATACATTTAATTTGGAAAACACCAACAGAATCTCATAGAACTTCTTACTGCCTAATTAAATTGCAAAATGTGTGTTATTCCACTTTCATTTTCTTACATATGTATATCATGCACATGAACTGTATTAAATATACAGCAATAACCCCGAATCACATAAGTTGCTTTTAGACAATAATTCAGCAAAAATTATCTTGTCAAGTGATTTTTGTGATTTTTTGTTTTGCTGCCTTTTTCTTCCATGTTAATTGAGTCATGTTATTTTCCCTTTGAAACCACTAGGGATTTTCCCCACAGCTTTTAAATTCATTTTTCTGAAAAAAAATTATATTAACACATGAACAAATTTGGGAATAATTTGGATTTGTGCATCATAATTAAACCTTTGGGATTGCTGTAATTCAGATTCATAAATTGAAAGTTCAATTGCTTTGATCTTAGTGCTTAGTACTTAAACTTTACACATTTATGATGTCAGAATAATCCTGTAACTACATTAGTCTCTGATCTATCAGCTCCATTTTATGACATTTTGTAATTAATACCTCCTCCAAAAGAAAGCAAAAAAAAAAAACACCAAAAAAGAAATAACAACCCAAAACCAAGCCTAACAAAAAACCAGCGCCCTCAAAGATATTAAAGAAGCTGGTCTCAAACAGCATGATATATTGCCATGCTGTTTGTTGTTTTTTTTTTAAATATATTAATTAATGTTCATAGAATCATTGAATGGTTTAGGCTGGAATGAACCTTTAAAGATCACAGACTCCAGGCCCCCTGCCATAGACATGGACATCGTTCACTAGACCAAAGTGCCCAAAGCACTCTTTTTTGGATCAACCAACCAACCAGTTCCTTATATATCTGTCAATCCATCAAGCCCGTATCTCTCTTGTTTAGTGGCAATTTATGTTGTGGGGAATCATATCAGAGACTTTACAGATGTCCAGATAGATGACATCCATAGCTCCTCATTGGTTTGCTGATGCAGTCACTCCATCGTAGAAAGCCGCTAGGTTAGCCAGGCAGGATTTGCTGTTGGTGAAGCCATGCTGGCTTTCTCTAATCACCTCTCTGCCTCCCACATGTTTTTAATGTCTTACAGGCAAATCTGTTTCATGATCTTTTCAGGAACTGCAGTAAAGCTGACTGGTTGGTAGCTCCCAGGACCCTCCTTTCTACCATTTTTAAAAATTGATCTGATGTTTCCCTTTCATCCAGTTAGTAAGGTCTTCACTTGACTGCAATGACTTTTCACATATGATGGTGAATGCTTGGCAACTACATCTGCTAATTTCCTCAGGACATTGGATGCATCTTGTCAGATTGCATGGACTTGTGTATTTTCAGTTTCTTCAGGTGATCTTGAACCTGACCTTCTCCTACAATGGCAAAGACTTCATTCTTCCAGTCCCTGCCTTGAGGTTCAGGGGTTGAGACAGGAGAGAAGAGAGAAAACCACTGAAAACTGAGGCAAAAAGTTGTTGAGTATCTCAGCCTTTTCCATGTGGTTCTCACGAGCTCTCCTATTTTACTGATTGGGGATGTACGTTTTCTTTAGTATTCCTTTTCTGGTTGATATATCTGTCAAAGCCCTCATTATTCTTTACATACTTAGCCAAATTCAGTTCTAACTGGGCTTAGCTTTCCTGATCCCATCCCTATAAATCTAGGCAGTCTCCCTATATTCTGCCCAGGATATACATCCCTGGTTCCATTGCCTGTGTATTTTCTTCTTAGCCTTTAGTTTGACCAGGAGGTTCTTACTGAGACCTGTTGACTTATATATGATTACAGAAAAATCCACAATACTCAGTTTTTTATCCATACATGAAAACTATTTCAAATGACTGTGTTCTCACTCTCACTTCGTTTTACCATGGAGTCCATCCTGAACATCCTGTAGATCATTAATGAGTGGTGTCCCTCAGGGATCGGTGTTGGGACTGGTCTTGTTTAACATCTTTGTCAGTGACATAAACAAAAGAGTGTGCCCTCAGGAAGTTTGCCAATGACACCAAGCTGTGTGGTTTGGTTGATACGCTGGAGGGAAGGAATGCCATCCAGAGGGACTTTGACACACTTGTGAGGTGGGCTGATGCCAACCTCATGAAGTTTAACCATGCCAAGTGCAAGGTTCTACACATGGGTTGAAGCAATCCCAGGCACAGCTACAGGTTAGGCAAAAAGGGAATTCGGAGCACCCCTGCAGAAAAGGACTTGGGGGTGTTGGTTGATGAGAAAATGAACACGAGCCAGCTTCAGTGTGCGCTTACAGCCCAGAAAGCCAAACATATCCTGGGCTGCATCAAAAGGAGCGTGACCAGCAGGTCGAAGGAGGTGATCCTGCTGCTCTACTCTGCTCTCCTAAGACATCACTTAGAGTATTGTGTGCAGTTTTGGTGTCCTCAACATAAAAAGACATGGGACTGTTGGAACATGTCCAGAGGAGGGCCACGAGGACGATCAGAGGACTGGAGCACCTCCTGTATGAAGATAGGATGAGAAAGTTGGAGCTGCTCAGCGTGGAGAAAAGAAGGCTGCATGGAAACCTCATAGCAGACTTCCAGTGTCTGAAGGGGGCCTACAGGGATGCTGGTGAGGGACTATTCATTAGGGACTGTAGTGATAGAACAAGGGGTAATGGGTTAAAACTTAAACAGCAGAGGTTTAGATTGGATATGATGAAGAAGTTCTTTAGTGTGAGGGTGGTGAGGAACTGGAACAGGTTGCCCAGAAAGGCTGTGAATGCTCCATCCCTGGCAGTGTTCAAGGTCAGGTTGGATGAAGCCTTGGGTGATATGGTTTAGTGTGAGTTGTCCCTGCTGATGGCAGGGGGGTTGAAACTAGATGATCTTGAGCTCCTTTCCAAACCTAACTATTCTATGATTCTAACTGGGCACACTTCCCCAAACAAACTATATAGTCCATTAAGTTTTTCCATCCTCAATTTTTATCTTTTCTTTTTCCATTCTGAGTTCTTTTCTTGCCTAATTAGATCACCTTTTAGCCAACTAGAACACTCAGCCTGTAAATGACACACTTAGAAAAGAAGGATTTAATACATGAACCCTTAGGCTCCTTTCCTCAAAAAGGTTATCTAACATTAATTTTTTATAAACTTGGATAATGTTCCAGAATGTGCTTTTCAGAATAAAGTACAGTACATTCTTCTTTTTTTAAATATTGATTTTATTCTCCTTTGCAAAGAGGCCAACTTGCCATTTGAGTTGACTTCAATTAAACCTTGAGGCCAACAGACTTCAATCCAGTAATGTATTTTCAAATACCGTGATTCAATGAAGCAACAGAGCACAGGAAAAAAAATGCTCAAAAATTGTTCCTACCATTGCTCGAAACTTAGAGGATCATCATTTAAAGGCAGCTAAATTATAGGAAAACTCATAAATAAGCAGTCCCATGAAAGAGTGCACAAAGTGATTGTGAACTTTTTCTCTGCCTTGTCTTCTCACAAGTCACAGCTTGAAAGTTGTTAAAAATAAAACTTTTAGAGGTGATCAGTGTCATTGTATTGAAATATTGAACATTTAGAATGTCAGGTCCACAAGATTCCAGAGATCCCATAGATTATGGCTGAAGCCTCAAAGACCAATAGTGGTCAAACTCATTAATCGAGTGTAACTTCAAATTCTTAAATATGCTTTTATTGTCCATGGTGTTAAATGTATTTTATAGCCTAAAAGACACAGCCCAAAAGTATAAGAAAACACTCCAAAATAAAAGAGAATAAGCCATTCTGAGTTGTGTATATTATACTCCTTCATTTAAAGTCAAAACATACCATACTCCCATACCGCTTGTTGAAATTACTCTGGGCATACACAAAAATAAAAGATATATTCCCACAAATAGTAATTAGATTGTGAATGATTGTGAACTAGAAAGGAGCTAAAATTGGAGAAAAATGTATACTTCTTTAGCAATTTGGCCAGCTTTATTGAAGATATGGTTATATTTTACATTTTGGAAGTACTTTCTGCCCGACTGATGGCTTATGAAATGCCAGTATTTTCAATTAATATCTTCATGCAAAATACTGCAGTATCTTCAAGACATGAAAATGACATTAACTTTTCATATTTTTTATCAATTTAATTACATAGATACATTGATTTCAAACACAAATTATGAAATTATTTTAAAATTAAGCTCTCGAAGAGTTACAGAATTTGGTACACCTTAGGATAACTGTTTTCTGCTTGCTACGAATATATATCCTATAGAAAAATAAAATCCACTGTAAATGAGAGAGAAGTTAATGGAACTGTTTCCCTAACTTCCTGCAAGCAATCCTACATAAACCCCAACTCCTTCGCTTGTCATACAGGAAAGTACTAAAGCTTCACTATTTGCTCCTTCCTCTGTGAGTAAAATCCTGATACTAACTCTGCAACTTGTAACAAGTGCATAATCCCACTAAGAACCCACACAGAGAGATTCAGTAATACAAAGTAATCAGACCTATTAACTTTTTGCTATGTCTTCATAACTGTATCTATCATAAACCCTGAATATTTTTTTCCAGCATTAATTTTCCCAGCATTATTTTTCTCCTCAGCTTATACATTAGTATTTTACATCAATGCTAACTCTATTCCACTGGGAAACTAATAATTCAAAATGTACCCACTCACAGTATATACAAAATAGAAACTGTTCTTTTCAGAAGAGGATTTCTTTGCTGCTACTTGCAGAAGTGAAATGTGGCTGTTGTTACATATTTTGTGTGTGTACTTTCAAGAAACTCTACAGGTTTATTTGAAACGTCACTTTAAATGAACCTGCTTTTAAAAATATAAGGAAAACCTATCACTTCAAGATCAATTTCTCTTAAAGTTATGTTGGATTAAATCCTGATAACAAGGTCTACTTTTTTTTTTTTTTTTTCGTTAGTAGGTGGCAACTCCCAGAAGCTTTGTAGATTTTTTGTAGTGTTAGACAGAAAATGGAACTACCAAAAAGGAATACAGGCAAATTCATAAAGAACTACGACAAAAAATTACAATAATGAAACAACGAACATTCAAAATTTGCAAGTTTCACTCCACTGACACTCAGTAGAGCTATTCAAATGTTCTTGGGTTATGCTCCTTTTTTTGTGAATCATGCTGCCACAATATTAAGAAACTTTAGAAATAAAATTTGCTCCCATCCAGTACAAGACTATCTATCTATCGATTTGATTTCTTGTAATTACTTGAACAAGTGTCTAATCTGAATTTCAGAAATTAGCATGTTCACTCAGGTCAAGTCATTGTTATGTTACATATTTAATATTTGCTTTTTGCTAATACACATTTTCCTATCATATCTACCTAAAAAGGAATAAGAATTACATTTGGCTTCTCATTTTAACAGCTAAATAGTATCTCCAAAAACATGCTTGCAGAGGACCCTTAAGCTTCCTTTTGTTGGCCTATACTTGCTACTTCAGCAACAAGTAAATGATGACTGTGGGCAAAAAGGTTTTGGTCTGCTAATCACTTTGCACTTTCTGAAAACATTTGGGTGGAAAGGTTAGGAAAATTGTTGCTTTTTCTGTGACCTTCTGCCAAAAGATTTTTACATGCAGGTTGCCATAGGCCAAAACACGAGCAGGTTTCAGTTTTTTGTGAGACATAAGTAACACCCAAGGAAAAAGGACAGGATAGAATCATATGCACACATTGTTCATTTGGTATTTGAAAACAGCAGTGAATAAAAAAGGGTTTTCTCCCTTTCTTTCTCTAACCCTTCTACCTATGGAAAATCACAATGCAGTAAATTATGTTATAGTTTTCACCCTACACCAAATTTGGTATTTCTTGGCATGCTTACTCTTCAGAAGGTGCCAAACCACATCAGTGGGGTAGTCAAAAGCCTAAAAATCCAAATTCCAGATTTTAAAAATAGTAATCTTAGCAAAAGTATTATCTCCTGTTGATAAAATCATGGTTTTGGACTAATCATAACCCTGCTCTGTTACATGTCAAAATCCTATGGTGCCTTTTAATTAGTTATGCAGAGCATCAATATGCCCATAAAATAAACAGCTAGAAAAGACCGTTGTGTGAATCAAACAGTGGACCAATTGGTATTTTTTCAGGTAGTACTGAGAATCACAGATACAACAGAGAAAGAATATATAACAGCTTGACCTTGAAGAGTAGGGCACAAACTATACTGAACAATAACACATCTAATAAAGTATTCTAAGCATATATAGTATTACATGTATCTTTGAAACCTTCAAATTTTGCAGGGGTATGCTATACATTTGATAAAGATCCATTGGGGCTCTTTTGTCTGCATTTGAAATACTCATTTCGAGTCAAATGTGCTCAAAATTATACAGCAGGAAATTCTTCTTCAGCAAGATAAATCAACAGGATGAATTAGATAAATCTCCAAGACTGCAAGTTAACTATAGTGCCCTTGGAGATCAAGACAGAAAATTATAAAGCTTGAACCAGTTGTTGAATTAATACAGCTCAAAGAAAACTCAGGCCACACAGACAGATATACAAATAATTTCCATTTGTGGTGAAGCTAAAATAATACTTTTGCACTTCCTCAATTTCACACATACAGCTATTGTTTATAGAAAATCACTTCAGGAGTCAGTCTGTAAGGCATTACTGTAGATTTTGGTATTTTAGAGGCTGAGAGTAGTATATTATAGCAACTGGGAAAAAATGATAGCTTGTCCAGCTTGTAATTTCCTATTGGTAAAAATAGGATTGCATAGATGACAGACAAGATCTTCTTTATCTTAAAAATTGCTTCATTTCTTGATTTCCTAAAATGTTGGTCTGTATCACCCCTCTGTTCTGCTCTTCCTTCTACTTGCAACATGACTGAATTATGAGATGAATGGAGATTTGTATGACTGAGGGAAGTACAGAAATGTTTTGGCTTATATCCTGGTCTTACTTCAAAGTGACTTCTTCAGGAGTGACACAAGATTAATATTTCATATAGGAAAAAAATTTGCGTAAATTCTGAGTGTATCAGCAAAGGGACAACTAAGCTACTTAAATGTGCACAGCATGGCTATTCAAATGCACAGATTTTCCTTAGAGACAGTAATAATGCCTTTGCAAAATTTATCATGTAGGTTTTCTCCATAATTACATTCTTGTGACATTTCTAATTATCTTATTGCAACAAACCTAAATCCACTGTTTGACAGTTACCATATGCATAAATACTGCCATATTGTATATGGCCTGTAATCCTTAGGCCCCTGATTTATTTTCTGACTCTTGTCACTCCATCATTATTTTCTGAAGCAGTGATTCAGTTTGCACAGACATAGCAAGAACAGGTCTTCTGGATGCAGCTGATTTTGAAATCAAGGAGGAAAAGTTCAACTACAACTGTAGAAGGAAGGAAGGAAATGTAAAATGCTGTCCTACCACAGTAGCTAAACCAGGCTTCATTAATTATATCCAGTGTGGGAGAATATAGTTTAAAAATTATACGCTGTGCATAATGTCACAGCAAAACATATATTGTTTGTTGTATGCATCTATTGGATTTTTGCAACTCACTGAAAATAAATATAAATGATATTGTTTTCACAATATTAATGAAGACCTGATATCTTTGGCAATATAGGAGTTAGCTTCTTTTCTTTCTCCTTTGTCTCATAAATCTTGCTGAGGAAGATGTAGTTACTTCAATACATTGTTGATTTTTATACCATCTTTTCGGCTTGGGATAACGAGTTACAGAAATGATATTGATCTCATACAAGCTAAGTAAATCTTCCATGACCTTGTATTTTCTTTGGTTCCCCCTCACTCCATTCCCTTTTGTTTGGTTTATTAGTTTTTCTAATACATCCTAAAGTAAGCTGCTTTTTGTATACAAATAATTCAAGCAGACTGAAGATTAAAAAAAAACAAAACATGTTACTTAAATGCTGTCTTGCAATAAATTTCTCTGTACAGATCCTCTAAGTTCTGGTAAACTCAATTATTCAGTTGTTCAATTATATTCTTATCCATGTATTGATGTTTCTTCACTCCCATCCTTTCTTTTCTTCCTGAATGAACTCTAGAAAAAAAAAAAAATAAAAGAAGAAACATTTTAATCCCAGCCTGCATAATAAGGTCATTTTGATCTTCCATAGTGATTCTGCAACTCAAATACCCTTCCAGATAGATGAAAATAATAGTATTCCTCTTGATGGAGATATTAGTGAGGAACAGAACACATATTACTGCCCATAGTCATAAAGCAAACACTTGTCTTGCTACCATATTTCCATTGCCAGATCTTTTTCCTTTTCACATGAAATCTCAGTAAGGGTTCCAGGACTTCACAGTGGTAGGAAGGATAAGCCTAAGAGTCCAAAAGTAGAAACAAAGTTCAATTATCTGCTACAAATAAGAAACAAATACCGTAAATATCCAGGTATTATCTTGAAACCCAGAATTTCTCCGGCATTCATGAAAGCTTTTTCTCCTTCCATCAGCAATCATTCCACAAAAAACAGTATCTTCTGTAATCTTAACTACTTGATAGGCAATGACATTCACCTATATCTTATAGGAGTATTATAAATATTCTAGTGGGAAAATTCTGTGGTGTGGGATGTTGAGTTAATCACAGACTATTTTCCAAACTTCCCTTATTAAACTTAACCAAATTCCATACCAGCACTATTTTGTTTTCTTCCCTTAACTCTAAAATAAGCCTAGGGGTTCTGCCACTTTTTTCTCTCTAACACAATACTGGACAGTATGAAATTTGAAATACCAGCACATGAGAATTTATTCTGCCACCACTAAGTGGGATGAGGAATCAGAATTTTCACATTTTGCCTCTGCTTGTTGAAAACTATTGCTTTATTTATTTATTTGTTTGTCTCTCAAAGGCTATATGACATGTGAAAGTGCTGAGAAAAAATTGAATTATTTTAAAATTTAATGTTTTCATGCTGTTGCTCATCTATGTTTCTCCTTCGAAAAGTACTGCATAAAGACCCTTGGTCAAGAGCAGAACCAAGTTCTTATTCCAATAGGACTTACCAACTGACTGTTGCAGATACAGTGTAGGAAAATATAAATAAACCAAGCAGGATTTTTTTTTTGTTCTTATTTATAAGTCTGACTTTTTATCCTTCCTGACAAAACTTGAAAATAATGGACATCCTCTAGAATTTCCTGTTTCTTAGGGAGTTTTTTTTCAGTGGCAATATATATGTAAGCCTTGGGCAATGACTCAGTGGAAAAGATTTTCTAATGTGCACTTAAACTCATCGAGAGCAAACAGTGCCTCTAGAGGAGCAATTATTTGCAGAAATAAAGCCACAAGCTTTTTTAAGCAGCTTTATTGGGAAATTTTAACATCATTTTAATATATCAATCATTAGAAATAAGCAGTATTATTGCCACTAAAAGGAAGCTCCATTTTCACAAATGACAAACCCTAACTCACTAAAAAGGCAATGTTGAAACTCAAGAACAGCCAGGCAGTTTTAAAATCACTGAATATGAGCAAAGAGACTTCCAAGCTAACACTACGGAACATAGAGCACAGGTAGACCTTGCTGCCAAATTGTCATATGCATTAAATAAAAATAGAAACATGGTCAACATCAGCCACTGATGTTCACATCATTACTTAAAATGGTCACTTACATTTCTTCAGTCTAGTGGCCAGTTCCCCCTTCCACAATGTTCCCACTGCTGTTATCAATAGGTTCATTTGTTTGTTGACCAGAACTAACATAACTAAAAACTTCTGTATCATATATTGCATTTTGCTCAGGTCACAAAGTTGCCAAGTTCAGCAAATGGAGTGAGACAGATATATTTTGAACTGAAATGCTTCATTTTCATGAAATTCAGTTTCATGCTTTCACTAGATATATACTAATCTGTTTCACATATCTGGCTAGATCCATGCAAATTTAAATGATTTTTAATGGTGTTCACATAAACAAAGTACTCTACTAGCCCAACACAATATCAAAATCAGAGCCCAAGCCTTTTACCTGCATACGTTAAAAAACAAAGTTTTGCTGTGTTCTCTTTTGCTATTAAATACTTTACATACAGATATTACTTTAATCATATTTTGCTTGTGATTATGCCTGTTGTACATTGACTGATATGCATGCTATATACAGAAATTAGTATGGGGATACAACAGTATTTCGTATTAAATTTTGGATTGGGAAAGAAGAGTGTTGATTTGTATGACTTCTTGGACTATAATGATCAGTTCCATTCATTTTTGTCATGCACAAATCTTACATGAAGTTGATAAATTTCTACAGGGGAAAAGTAGTCCAGATGGATGATGTCAGTTTCAGGAACAGCACATTTCTTTTTATCCATATTTTGATTATGTGAGTCACTAATTAATGGGGTTTTTGAATTTTCTTAAGAGTTTACAGTTATACTAAGCTTAGAGTTTAGAAGAATAAACCCGGTAAATTCTATCAGCTTTCTACAGTAATTTTTCCACACTATAAAAGAAGTTATTTTTTCCAGTCAATTCTTTAGAAAAAAGTATCTCTCAAGGGTAGACTATTTTGATTATTGTATAAAAATACACAATGTCTGCTTTACATACTCTCCATATCCTGAGGTAATTCTAAATCTAGTGAAGTGGTTGACTCAGGAGAAAAAGCTGTTGCAATCTTCTGACATTGAAACAAGGTAAAAATATTAAATTTTCCTTCTACGTTCAAAATTTATGTCAATCTCCTTTTATCTCACAGAGATTGTTAAACTGTTATATATTGTCACTTTGCATACAGACATATAATACCACACAAGATACCTATGAGTTATAAACATATAGATATATAAAGTATTTCAGAATTTAATCTGTAGACTGCAAAATTCTAATTTCTAGATCTGCCACTAGAAAAATGAAGAATTGCCAGTGCACGTGGGTGGAGCCATGACAGTACGCTGTGCTCATGACACAATAATAACAAGCTACCATACTGATTCTCCACCCTATACTACTAACTAGGAAATGAGATAAGATAGAAATGCGTTACACTTCACAGCAGTAGAATTGTTCAAAGCATTCAAATAAAAGGTACTGTTTGCCTTGCTCTTTCACTGGACCACATCATGAGGTTACTCCTTGAGACTGGAAGACAATGCATTCATTTAAATTGCTAGTCACACTGAAAAAAGCCACTAGGATTGGTGAAATTTAATAGTCTGTATCCCAGTTTGATACTTTTAAGGCTTAAATGGTGATTTTAATGTTGTGTTTATGAAAGGTACAATTTTAAAGACAAGTTCTAGTTAAAGTAATGTCAAATGGAATCTTGTCAAATGGAAACTACTTTATGGAGAAATATACTTTTAAAAAAAGAAAACAAACCTACACTGCCTTTCAAATTTTTTTTTATTGAACAAATGCCATAGAAAAATAATTCCCATTTTGTTGAGTGTGCATCACCACATTTTACCCAATATAAAGGAAGCAATCTCTGGTAATGCAAGTAATATTATGCAAGCTGTTGATTTAAAAGGTCTGCAAGGTATACTGAGCTAGCTTTGCCTTCACTGTAATAGCAATTTTGAAATTCACCAAAACAATGTTCCTTTTAAAACTTGCTATTACTATGCTACTGTTGTATGTTGGCAGAGAAGCATTAAACTGAAAAGAGTAAGCTTGTGAGTTCACAAATCCTCAGTTCTGAGCTAGGCTTCAGATAATAGATCCGAATTAAAAACTAACAAACATTCACAAAGCAGCACACAAACAGCCCCCCTTAATAAATATTAAAATACTTCAACCTGTGGGCTTTAGGCACTTCAGTATCAACTTGCAGTCCTGAAAACCTGAATCAGTGGTCCTTTAGCTTGGATTTCTGATTACTAAAGGCTGATTGAGTTCAATGAATTTTTAAACTCAGCTTACCAAAAAAAAAAAAAACCAAAAAAACAAACATAAATCAGCATTATCTCCCCATCTGCTGGAAAAAGTTGTTTTTCAGAACCAGTTCCTCGCTCTCAGTGCATACGTTCCTTACCAGGTGGAATTGTCTTATTGCTGCAGATCCTAGCATTTCTCTGATACTATGGTAAACTAGGCTCATTTAGTGTCATAAGACTTAACTCCATACCATAACTTAACGATGCCAGGTACCATAACACACCAGTAGATAGTATAACAGATCTCCTCCGAAACCCTTGGATGCACTTGTAGTTATTGGACTTTCTTTTCCACATTCATTTGAAACACTACACTCAATTTTTTTGGAACTCCAGCTGTTTTGACTGTACCATGTTTCATTTTACTTCATGATTCCACCACCCCTTTTCACCTACCTCCTTAGCTTAATGTTCAGAGAATCACAGAATGGTTTGAGGTGAAAGCAACCTTTAAAGATCATAGACTCCAAGCCCCCTGCCACAGACATGCATATTTTTCACTAGACCAAGGTGCTCAAAGCCCCATCCAACCTGAACTTGAACAGTCCCAATGATGGGACACCCACAGTCTCTCTGGGCAACTTGTTCCAGTGTCTCACTACCATCATTGTAAAACAACCCCATTCCTACATCCAATCTAAATCTACATTCTTTCAGTCTAAAGCCACTTCCCTTTGTCCTGTTAATACAGGGCTTGGTAAAAAAAGTCTCTCTGTCTTTCTTGTAAGATCCCTTCACAAATTGAAATTACTGTATATGAGTAATACTGTCTCCTCAGAGCCTTCCCTTCTCCAGACTGAAGAATAGTTACAACTGTCTGTCTTTCTTCATAGGAGAGGTGTTTGAGCCTCCTGATGATTTTCATTGCCCTACTCTGGACTCACTTCAGCAGGTCCATGTATTTGTTGTACTGAGAATCCCAGAGTAGGATGCAATACTCCAGCTGGGGGGAGCTCATGAGAGTGGAGTAGAGGGAGAGAATCACCTCCTTGACTTGTTGCTGGAAACACTTATTTTTATGCAGCCCAGGCTGTGATTGCCTTTCTTGGCTGAATACAAACATTTCTGATTTATATAAAGGACCTTCCACTCGGCCTTGTTGTACACTTCACATTGGCCCACTTCTCTGTCCCGTTAGGGTACCTGTAGATGGCATCCCTTCCCTCGAGCATATAATAGACTATTCTTTCCCCATTTCTTTAACAGATTGCATAAATGTGACCAAGAAGTCAGTTCCCACATCAGGTAGAGAGGTACCTGTTCCTGTGGTTCTTGGTGTAAAAGAACTGCAAAAGAAGAAGACATTCTCATTGAAACAGATGAAATGTGCTAACAATTGCATGAACATCCTTCATCCTCATGATGACAAAACTTTTGAGCAGTTCAGTTCTTTCACCATTAAAGTGAAGAGAACTGTGAATACCCATCTTAGGAAATAAAGCAGATTTAGCTACACTAGCTTACCAAACAAGTAATCAGACAAATGACTATGAAATAACAAATCAAACTAAGAGGTGACAAGAAAAAAAAGTTCAAGAATACAAAAGTACATGGCTGCAAAGGAACAAGCATCAGGTAAGCAAGTACAGCCTTAGAAAAACTGCTGAGAAGTGAAAAGTTCAATAAAGGCAAGTACAATAAGGGGCTTATGAAGCTGGAGCATAGAAAAAAAAGGTGGCCTGGAACAAATTATGCCTTAGCTTCAGATGGTCAACTGCTGATCAATAAAGACAGTCATTACAAAATTTGTTTGGTGTGATGTTTCTGAAAGTAAATTATGGATGTTTCCTTGTTGCAATTTCCTTACAGTTCTTCTCCTCTTATCCAGACAGTCTCTGGTAGTTTCAACAATAATTATCATCCCCAAATTTAATTTTGTAATTACTTTACATTAAGTCCACTTTTTATTGCCCTTTTCAGTGCTTGGCAGATTTCCTGAGACTGTATTTGTCCACCTGTTACGTGTTCCTCTGCTGAAATGTTTTACTTTAGTATTTTTCTTTATCTCCTACCTGATTTAGACATGATTTCATATTGAGTTATTTGATTTCTTCTCTGCTAAGATTTGGTTTATTCCAGTGAGTTGCGACTGGTATAATGAATTTTTAACTTTCCCTGGAATTGTCTTTCAATTTGTAGATTATAGGTTAGAACTTCAAAATAAAAGGTAATATTTATAAAGCATCTGCTACTTGCAAAGTGGAGCACTTGTGTTGAACAGTTCTTTAACCTTTGTGTGTGATCATATCCCATGTTTCCCTTCAGCTGTCATCTGAGATGTTGTGCTTGTTTTCCAAGGCTGTATTCTATAAAAGCTGAAAAGATGAGCTAGTCTGTATTTCTAGTATAAAATTAAAGCTCTGGGTTGTCACACATGATTGCTGCAATCACATGTGCTCAAAAGGGAGAAACATAAGGAAAAGAAATCAATAAAACCTCAAAATTCAATTATTCTTATAAAAGAGTCACTAAGTAAAATAATTTATTGAAAAAAATATAAAGAAAAAAAAAGTTCTATTATTTTTCCTATGTCTCCTTCTCTAAGTTTTGTATAAAACATGTAAATAAACTATAAACCTTAAATCTATGGAAGTGGTACCTTGTGGGGTTAGTTCAGTTTTAAACAAGCAAATATTTCTCAAAGATATTTTCAAGTTGGCAACAGAATAATAATTGTTCACCAGAATAAAGTATTTGTGGATGAAACCTTTCTTTTTAAGAAGTTGTTTTGATTCTGCTGTGTTTGCATGTTCATTTGTTTGCTTTTAAGAAGGAAATTAAGGGCAGTCATTGCAGGATATTTCAGCATTTTCAGTGTTTATCGAAGTCCTAATTGACATACACTTCTATGATTAAGTGCTCAGGGTTTCATTCTTGCCCTCTGAGCCAATCTGCTGTGCAAAGACAGTTGCCTGACTTCCATAAAGCAATATTGGAAATGTTTTGTAACTTACTGTGTAAGACAATGAGCAGAATGAGTGGCGACTGTCGACACCAAGCTGTGCAGATATACTCAAAAATGTCCAGGAGCTAAGTGGGATTTTCCTTTCCCATGTATTTTCTATTGTATACAAAGGCTGTGCTTCATTCTTTTCATGCCAGCAGTTATTACCTTCTAGGAAGAAATATAAAACCAGGAAGAAAACGGCACTTCAGTATTTTGCCAGTAAAGAAGTCACAGGACCTGGATGAGAAAGCAAGTGGTCAAGTGCAAAAGAAGGTGATTACATATCAGGATTGTATGGCTGGTAGTTCAGCAAGGGGAATGGCATCTGCCAGGAAAATAGCTCCAATGGTCCTTCTGCCCAGCTCATGGTCTTTTATTAAGATTATCCAGAGAAGTAGGCTAGTTAAAAAGTGCTCTTATTATCACTATCATGAGCTTTGATTGCAGGGTGTAGCTCATGTGGTTTCTAGTATGGTTAGAAATAATTCACTTCTCAAGACTCTGAGTGGCCCTAGCCACTCATAAAACCACTCATAAGACCACTGCATAAAAACAATGACCAGTGATTTCTGAAGATTATTTAAATATCATATAGATATAAATATTACCCTTTTCTTCAAACTGTATATGAGCAATACAGTTATGTCAACTTCTGTGAGGTGGTGAGTGTGGAGCATAAATATATAGTTCATGTGTAAAAAAAAATGCCTTAGCAAACCCCATGCCCGCCTTGGCCAATGATTTGTATCATTTTCTCAAGGCTTACTCAAATGTTTTTTCTGAATGAGAAAAAAAACAAACCAAAAACAAAAACAAAACTGCAACAAACCTTGGAATTGAAAAGTCTGTTATTAAAAAAAAGTTGTTTAAATTCATTCTTGACTGCTCAGTTAAGGATAGGATTATAAAAGCAACAGATTTTCTATTAAAATATTTATAGAATGAACTAGTAGCTTTCTTAGAGGAAGTTCCCTATTTATTCTGTTTGGGAATGGTAACAAGTGGGCTTGAAGGAACACTTAACCTTTAAAATAAGGAAATTAAAATTCTTTACCACATGCTGCTAAATGCTAAACCTGAAGTTTCCTGTGTTAATTCACATAATAATAATGCCATGCAGAATATCTGTCATAAACTCCAGTTATTTTTTTACAATATACATTCACCCACCCTGAAGAGACACCTTAAATGTTGTCAGCTCATTTTACTAATGAAAAGAAACAAACATTGGAGTACAAAATACTGGAAAAGGATGAACTGCATTTCAAACACAATTCCCTTTTCAAGAGGAGAAACATTTAAGTAATTTGTCGTGCTTTTTTGCATGCTTGTTTTTCTAGTCAGAATGCAAGTGAACAGCTTCCTTAATGAGACACATTTGTTTTATTTAGATGATGTTTATGCAGTGCTTTGAACATGTAAAGTGCTATGTAAGTGCTCAGTATTATTCAGGCCAACCCTCAGTCATTAATCAACTAGAACTCCCAATAGACTCTTATTACTTGATGCCTGATGTAGTCTATTCTCATACAAGATAAGAGAAATAATTTCAAAATTATACCCCATATAAAACTGTGACTTACATCTATTAAATTGTAGCCACAGCACAGGGAAGCAGGGAATAAACTCCCCTGTGTCAAAAAAAAAAAAAAAAAAAAGAATAAAGACCTGGTCTGAGGGGCTTTACAGTTACAATTAAGAATCCAGAGTACACACACAGGTCACAAGTTCAGATTCAGTCCAGGTCACTAATGGCTGAAAATCATAACCAGCTGAAAGTTATTTACTTGCCCATATGAAAATATGTTGGTATTCTGAGCTTACATAGAAGAGAGATCTGTATATTTAATATCACCATGATATTAAGTAGTACTCGCCTTTTGGAAATTGCCTCAAGACTCAGATCTTCAGTGCAAAGCACTCCTATTCCAAACCAACACAAATTAAGTTCTGAATTAGAACCTCCTAGCTAAAGTTAGTACAGTCCTCACGGTAAAAAATCAAACAGAAAATGAGAAATGCATTATTAAGAGTCAGAGCAAATTATATTAAAAATATTACACATTTGTTTCTAAAAATAAAGGAACTTACTGCCATAGGCAAGGGAAGTAGCTACAGTACCATTCTGACATCTATACTGCCCTTATTTAAACTACAGGTAAACATGCAGCAATCAGGAGGAATGGGAAAAAAAAAAAAAAGATTACTCTTGAAGATTAAAATAGTACGTTGGATTCTTTCTCAGTATCTAACAAAATGTACCATGCCTCATTTTTTTGACATCTCACAGAATGTGTCTTCCACAGAGCATTCTGGGTCTTTAGCATCAGTTCATTATGATGAACATTCTTGCATTTGAGTTTTGGAAACTGTTTCCAAGCATAGAACAGGGATTGAAACGAATTAAAGAATGAGTAGCAACAAATCAGTAATAATATGCATTAGTCAAGATTTTAAATGAGCTTTATAAAACCATAGAAGTTTCAATTATGTATGCAATTTACCATTTAAGTTCTATGCAATTAATTTCTCAAGTACTACTAAAGTTTGCCTCATGGTCAGAAGAAGAAAATATTCTTCAGAGATCTGTGTTGGGACTCAACACATTTGCATCTGATGCAGTGAACAGAGAAGAGTGAAATAAGAAGGTCTGTCAATATTACAGTTACAGAAAAAAAATATTTTTGCTCAAAAGAACTCTATGAGAATTTCACAAAACTCAGAGAATACCTGACTGAATTAAATTAAATGTTGAATAACACACTGAGTAAAACATAACTGTATACAGACAAAAGTAAAGTCTGAAGTAAACATCACTCAAGACAGTCATGGTGAATAGGTCTCTCAAAATTTCAGTGTTCAGCACTGATAGAAAAAACATTAAGAATTATTAGGAGAGGAAAGAAAAAAAAACAGAGGAAAAAGTATCACTTGGCTATGGCATAAATAATTTGAACTTGAGCATTTTTGATCTTATGATGATGATGTAAAGAAAAACAACAAAGGCAAGCAAAAGTTTTAAACTCTTGCACAAGGACAAAGTCAATCAAATAGAAGCTCAAATATTAAAATTATGTGGATGAATACAATCTGGTTTTATATCACAATTAATGAGATGTGGGGAGAACCAGAAACACATCACCGTTTTCCACAATTCGCTGTTTTCCACAGTGCATTAATTAAGGGTCAAGAAATGAAAGAATCAGGTACTAGTTTAAAGCAAAGAGAAGAAAACATATGTTCATGTAACTTATAATCAAACTGTAGCACCTACTGCTGCAGAATATTGTGCATGTTAACAGTTGAGATGGGTAAAAAAGGTAGTTAGACATATTCATGAGGGGGAAAAAAAGTATCAAAAGCTATTAAAGACAAAAATACATCATCTAGTCAGGAGGCTTGTACCACTGACTGTTGAAAGCTGGAAGTTATCAAAAAAATTTTTCTTAATACAAAGTTATCATCTTATAAGGAATTTATAGGCTTGATCCAGGTGGAAAACCTCAGGTAAGCATATAGTTTACAACATTTCTGTATGGTGTAGTAATTTAAAATGAAAGAGAATGGAAGAGAAAGGAGCTTGTTTTACTCTAGGTAAACTCTAGGTTTACTCTAGGGTTTTGTGGTTTCGTTGTTTGGGTTGTTTGTTTACGTGGGTTTTTTTTTTAATCTTACCTGAAATAAACATTATTTTGACAATAATATATGTAAAAACCTAACAACTTTAACTTAACTTAAATTTTATATCAGTCTTGGGACTTCTTGATGAAAGATCAGCTTGAAAGGGCTCACACTTTGCTGTATAGTGCCAAAATCCAAATGTGAATTTAATATAGCTTGAGTAAGATCAAGGTGCAGGTAGGAATCTTAGCTCAGTAATTCTACAGCACATAGAGAAGAAAGACTGTAAGACCCCTTTCCAGAAGTTCATACTACCAACCACCACTTGACTTCCCTTGACATCAGTATTTACTCCATGAGTCAAGAAGTTCAGCAGATACCACAGTTGAAAAAATTAATCTCGAACAGGCCCATTTCCATTATTGAAAGGTGATGCTCAAGCTCTTTTCTTCCCAGTTTACATCATACAATAATATAAACTTGCTTTTTTTTCCCTCAAACTATTTGTAGATGCTAGTCCTCAAACTGCACTCATGTCTGTGCTTCAGTGGTTTTAAAAACTGTTACTTTCATCTGTTGCCATTTCCCATGGTCAGTCCTCAATGGGAGATTATTTTACACCCCATTACCTTCAAGTTGAACTTTGACTGAAGTATAGCTGTTATGAAACCTTACTCAAAGTTACACATTTTCCTATAATTTAAACAAACTGAACACGTTTTTATTCCTTGGTACTTTCTCTGGCCCTGCCAATTTATATGACCATTGACTCTCATCATTACAGTTAAAATAAAAAAGGGTTGGGTTTGGTTTTGTTTTGTTTTTTTTTAATTAGATTTAATTGAACTACTACTGCACCTACTGCGGACTGCAATATGACTTAATAATTAAGATTGATTTTAAGAGTTAATTTAAAGTAAGTGTATCGGATTAAATTTTTTTAAAGCCCCCAGGATTTGAGCTCCTAACCTGGCAATTTAACAAGTCATAAAGTGTCCTGTGCTTTGGTGACATGCTGCAAAATGATGCTGCCTTTTCCACAGAGATGCTCGATTGAATTTAAACTAGACAATAAGGAGAAAAAGGTGTGTTGCAGTAGGCTCTCTTACTGACAGGATTTTTAATTAGTTTATACTTTGAAGCCTGAAAAGTCTTAGTAAACTAGAATCAAAATAGTCTTGAAGATCAAAGATAGGATATTTAAATACTATTTTGCCACAACACTAGTGCTTTGAGCTAACTTATATTAAAAATAGAAAGAAAAGCAGCCGAAGTATTTCATTGCATTTCCAGATGGGACTTCTGCACTGGGTTTATACATATCTTTTCCTTTCCAGATTATCAAAAAGGTAAAAGTTTCAGATTATTTTAGCTAAAAGGGAAGCTCTGGAGACATCCTCAGCATAAGAAGGAAAGCATCCATGCAAACTAATTTTTCTGTATCCCCCACCATCACCAAAATTGCCAGGATGCAGAATTTAGATAAATGCTGCAGCCAGAGAACAAAAATAGTTGATCCTTTTCTTCTTTTTTTTCCTGTGGGTTTCCTACCTGTTTATTTCCTTTCTGTACAGATATTAATTTGGATGGCTGATTTTGTGAGGTGTTTTTCTGTGTTCTGTAGAGCTAAAGTTGCAGATCTGTAGAAATCACTTTGGATAACATAAAAAAAATCCTAATACAGAGTAAAGACAGGCACCAAACCCAAAAGCCCTTAGAGTCTTTCTTAGCTCATTTTACTCAGTTTTCAAGCGCACTATTCTCAGTCATGTCCTTTGAAGTGGGCCAGAAATCTTCAAATGAATAGCAAATTTATCAAACATATCCTTTCAGTCGTCTTAGAAAATGAAAGATACATTCAGCAGCTGGATCTTCCTGGGGAGGCAGGAAGGAGTGAAGTCATAAAATTACCTCATTTAGGGCATGTGCTTGCACCAGTGTTGAGAATGACTTCTTAATTTAAAAGAACTGTTAGTGAAGAGTTGGAATACCTGCTTGCATTTATTTCTCCACAAGATCAAAGAATTCAACAGCATCTAATGGAAAATGTAAGAAAATACAGCCCCCAAACACAGAATCCAGGTGACTCCATATTATCACCTTCTTCTGTGACGTAAAACAGAGGCAAAAAGGACTTGAATCAAGACCACCAACACATTCTGGACTGGTAATCTGAACTATCTGGTGAAGGAAAAAAGAAATATCACTGCTAGTTTTCCGAATATAGCCCTTCGAGCTTGTGAAATAAATGCTGATATATATATGTATATGTTTCTAAAAAAAATACTTTATATTGAAAAATGCAGAGATGACAGAATTTTCAATCTAAACCCAATATTTTTGTGTGATTTTCTCCGAAAGGCTGCAGAACTAAAACCAAAACTAGATTAAAACAAATCAGTCATTACTTATCACCCACTGTTCCCTGGGCCTCTACCAATGACTGGTCCTGTGCTTTCATTCCCAGTACCACTACATCAATCACACAAGAAAACATGCTGATCAGCAGAGCATACAGTCATCATATATTCAATACCACTTTTTTTTTTAATTAAAAATACCTCCAAATAAACAAGAGTCAAAATTCTCTTTTCATTAATCCTTACCATGTTCTCCTATCATATTCTTAGAGCATGCTTCACAGTTCACATTAAATAGATGCAGTTCGATCTGAATCAAATTGCTTCAGCCGTGTGAGATACACTGAGTAAATTGTCAAGAATAAGTGGGGCTGTGTTTAGTTTATGCTTAGATAGGATGCTGTGACCCCAGCTTTGCCTGCATGCCAGCCAAGCAGGACTTTCAGGGGAGCTGACAGTCTTTCTACATGTGCCTGCAGGTATCCAAACATTGTGGTGCTGTACTAATGGCATACTGTGCCTCTAGGTAGGCCTGGGGGTTCTGCATGCTCCAGAAATTTTATATTCACTCCCCAGGATCACAGGAAAGATAACTGAGGATAACCAAAATTTATAGCACTGATATACTTAAAAGGCTGAAGATAATCTTAGAAGTAGAACATGCACCATACAGCAATTCCTTTTCTGTTACTAACATCAAATATAGTCTTGGCTAACAATGATAAATTCAGATTTCTATGCATTTTACAAAAAGAAGAAAAAAAGCCCAAATCTTGTATATTAAACCAGTGAAAATTTGGTACTCTAGAAATGACAATTGTAGAGACTCAGACAGTTGTGAGAGATTAATACAACTAATGCAGCATTTCCAGAGAAGATGAATGTGAGGTTTGTTGAAGTGGAAGATAAAGTTGATTTTCCTTTTTATATTATTGTTTCAGGAAAAATGTGCTTTCTTACCTTCTGCATTAAAGCTTTTAGATAACAATAAAACACTTTAAAACTAATACACAAAGAGCACACTACTTGTGAATCTCAGCACACACAGAAGACTTGACTTACATATCAACCTGGCAGCTGTCTTTCCATTTCCAACTCAGCATCTTCATTTATAATTTTTCATCGCAATTTTATTACGTGAGCCTTCACAGACAGCACAGAAAACTGCCTTTCAAGAAAAGGTGGTTGGGGCATTTAAAAACCACACACAGTGATCTTCAATAGACCAAATTTTGAAAAACAGTTGCCCTGTGGAGAAGGAGTTGGGGGTGCTGGTTGATAACAAAAAGAACATGAGCCAGCTTCAGTGTGTGCTCGCAGCCCAGAAAGCCAACCGTATTCTGGGCTGCATGAAAAGGAGCGTGACCAGCAGGTCAAAGGAGGTGATCCTGACCCTCTGCTCTGATCTCCTGAGACCTCACTCGGAGTATTGTGTGCAGTTCTGGTGTCCTCAACATAAAAAGGATATGGAACTGTTGGAACAAGTCCAGAGGAGGGCCATGAGGATGATCAGGGGACTGGAGCACCTCCCATATGAAGACAGGCTGAGAAAGTTGGGGCTGTTCAGCCTGGAGAAGAAAAGGCTGCGTGGAGACCTCATAGCAGCCTTCCAGGATGAGAAGAGAGCCTATAAGAATGCTAGGGAGAGACTTTTTGTTAGGGACTGTAGTGATAGGACAACGGATAATGGGTTAAAACTTAAACAGGAGAAGTTTAAATTGGATATAAGGAAGAAGTTCTTTAGTGTGAGGGTGGTGAGGCACTGGAATGGGTTGGCAGGGGAGGCTGTGAATGCTCCATCCCTGGCAATTTTCAAGACCAGGTTGAATGTAGTCGTGGGTGACATGGTTTAGTGTGAGGTGTCCCAGATCATGGCAGAGGGGTTGAAACTAGATGATCTTGAGGTCCTTTCCAAACCTAACTATTCTATGATTCTATGATTCTAACTCTTAGACAGCATTCAGAATTTTTGTGTATGTGAATCAAGTCATTCCAGGGGAACCTGAGAAAGGAAAAAGAAAAATGTTTTCTTATAACAAAGATATAATTCAACACTATTCACTGTCCTCGTTAATCAGGAAAATTTACAGCATACAATTATGTTGTTATCTGTTAGGGAAATGGTTTTTAAAGTACTCAATTAAAATTTTATATTACTGTCTTTTTTATTTACTTAATAAATTATTTTTGCATCATTTTGGATATGGTCAGTACTACTATTTATTTGCTCAGGATTCATTCCATTAGATTGCACGTATGAAACAACTTTATACAAGAGAAACTTTGTCAACTTACCACAGATCTCAGTGGTAGTTCTCAAAAGAGAAGCTGCACCTAGACTGCAGCTTAGTCATGACCCTTTGGGAAAAAAAAAAAATGATTAAAACTTGATTTTTGTACCACTAACTGTAAATGCTACTGGATGTACTGATTCTTGACAGTAATGGAAGGCCCATCACCAGCACGCCTTCATTTTCACTGCAATGAATTTCTTAAGTACAGCATTTTTTTCTGTGCCAAATCACAAAGAATGACTTAGGTAGGTTCTTATTCAGTCCAGGTCTTTCTAGAACTCTTCTAGACACTTTGACTCTATCTAACTCTGTTATTAACAGAAGAGCCTCAACTTGGGGAATTTTTCTTCATTTAATATCCTGTCAATCAACACCAGTTTCTCATCATTGATTTGAGTACTGGGGAGAAGGGGGATGAAATAAAAAAAATAATTTACTTTCTTTCCCCTTCCTAATCTTAATTTTGCTTATGTTTGACATAGGCTGACACAATCTATCAGAATTTCTTTGGTGAAGCAACAGGCAACACAGGAGGCCAGGAATGCATTGTTTTTTATCTGCTACTTCATGCTTATCCCTGGTTCTCTTCCACTGCTTTGGGCTTCTGCATTTTCCACTGCTCTGTCATGTGTTGCCCATGGGCCCAAGTGCCTCAGGAGTGTCCCTGCCTCCCTGTATGGGTGACCCACAACTACTGTGCTTCAAGGTTGTCTCTGTCACAGCATGGGTCATCCTTGCACACAGTCCCTCAGCGGTCTATCCGCTTTAACTTGGGTTCTCCACAGGCTGAACTCAATATTTTATTAGGAGTGTTCCTGCCCTGACATGGATCACCCACAGCTGGAGTCACTCAGAGGTGTCTCTAACTCACTATGGGTCATGTTTTCCTAAGTATGTCTAGATATGTCCTTAGCTGCCTCCTCATCACATCTTTTCTGCTGTGTCTTTCTAAGAACCATCACCCTCTGCAGGTTTCTGACAGCATCTAGAGTATAGCCAGCCCCTCAGGTCTACTGCTTTTGCTTAAAAATATGTGAGCTGGGGTACCATGGGGTCCCCTGTCAAGCTATAGTTTTGATAGGCCATGGGAGCTCACACCAGTGTCAACCTGGTCTGGGATCAGCATAAGACATTTCATGGCCTCCCCTATATAGATCACCTCTTCATCCCTTTTGCTCCAAAACCCATGCCTTTTATACTTGACACAATCACAGTGGCTTTAGAGATGAGTATTGATATTGACCACAATAAAGTTATGTGCTGTAGTACATATCAAAACAGTGCAAAAGCCCCTTCATCTTTCTAAGTCTACTGGTTTATTTTCCTTCCTATAAAATATACTGGTGCTTTCAAATTTTCCAGATGTCTTTTGGACCTCCCTATTCAACTAGCTGTCATATTTTGAGACGGCAGCCATATATGAAACCAGGACAGCATTCTGACTTTTACTTTTGCAGGTGGCTTTAACTGTCAATCAATCAAAAGTAACCACATTAATGAAATTCATAAATAAAGCTAAAACAGAATAAACAACAAACACCTTTCTGCAAAAACAATAAATAATTTTTAAAAGCTATTATAAAAACACAAGCTTAGAAAAACAAAAGGAAATTTAACTTGGAAAAGTCAAGCTAATGCCTCTGAGAAAAGCAAATCTGAAATGCTGGCATTTAACATGACATCTTTGAGAAGCTGTAACATTTGCAAGAGGCCATGGACTGATGATGGAACTGAACATAAGGGTAAACCATCCTGAATCAGAGACATAACAGTCACTTTTTTACACTCTGATGTAAGATGGGCACTGTGCTGCAGAAAGGTACAGCTGAATTTGAACACGGAAAGCTGCTTTGAAGACTGCTGTATAGAAGCCATTGTTAGAGTGCTGCAAGGGCTGATGAAGAAAGAAAGGAACATAAAATTCAAAATTATCTATATAGAGGGATTACAGAAAGATGAGACACATTCTCATTTATTTGCTTATTTTTAAGAGAATTTAAACTGTCGAAGAAGTTCAACAAGAAAATAATGGAAACCTTTTCCCTCTATTATGCTTTTAAAAAAATAGCATGGAGAAACATTACATTTACAATACAGATCCTTTCTGACTGGTAATTGACAGATAACTTGTTGCTTGAATGCCGAGATAAGTATTGGTATCTAAATTTCATTGACTCTATTTTCATATTTCTCTTCTGTGACAACATCTGAGCTTCAAAAAAAAAAAGAATGTTAGGAAAAAGAACCTGAGAGATCACTTCATATGTTTTTATAACCTTATAACGTGAATATACTGTGCCAGACTGCTTATGCAAAAACACAGCAAAGCAATCAATACTAAGGAGAGCTTAGGTGTAAGAGTTTTATTAGTAAAAAAATCCAAGTGGAATTTTAGGCAGGTACAGGATTTATTGTACTCTGGGGGCCAAATCCCAAGAACTCTCTGGCACTGTTTTAGCTGATTGCTGTGTGGTTGGCCTCAGCCTCCCTGATGTGGAATTGCCTTAGAACAGCACAAAAGCTAGTGCTGACAGCAAGGGAACATTGAAACAGAAGCAGCATGAAAAATATGAGTCCTTCCTATTCAGCAAATATTAGCAGTAAATCTTTAACTGAAATGGATTTCTGCCAAGATGTCTCAGCTAAAACCAGTACTTGAAAATGTAATTTTAATACTTCATTACATTCAGGAGTCTGAAACACTTTAGTATTGGTTGCTCCTTTCAGTGGTAACTTTTCTCAATAGCTGCCACCCCACGGCATCCACAATAGCACAGTGCTTTCATGTTCCAGAGAGGAAAGTATTCTGGTGTCTTCAGTATCAGTGGGGTCACTGTAGCCTGTTATTATGCACAACTTACTGCACATTCCTTACAATGTGAAAATGGTCATTAGGTAAAATCTAACCTGACAATGGAGTATTTTACAAAACCATTTCATCACTGCAGTCAAAGAATATCTAAAAAAAAGAGAGAATGATAGCACGTGGATATTACTTCATTTCTTGCTTTCTCTGTGTGAGAATGCTACTATCCTTTGGAGGCTTGAATGGATTTCAGTACTTACTGCTGTTAAAAATCTACTGAGGAAATATGAATAGAGCTGTCTTCACTTGGTCAGTAATTGCTAATTTATGAGTCATGTTATAAAGTACTGAACTCTGGGGAAAGTGCAAATCTTGACATTTTGCCTGAATCTCTGAGTAAGTGGCTAGGTTTGTAGTCTTTCTGTCACAGTACTTGCCAAACACAATTTTGATAAAAGCTGGTCACTACTTCTTTCTTGTTTCTTTGATCCTGCTATAGATAAACATATAGAGAATGTTTGGAATCAGCCACTTTGCTAGTAAGTAGAAGGTTGCGGCACCAAGCATTGGTACTCAACTGATAATAATTCACAGTTGGAACCTCTTGTGTTCTTTGTAAGAATACATAGAAGACATTAAAGGTTATATAGTTTGTCAAAAAAACTGTGGAAGAGAATTAATTTCTAAACAGCAGATACATTTTGAAATGTAATCATTGGCCCAGGTTCTGTCCATCCCATACAATCCTGAAGGGCCCTGACTACAGGTATAAATAAATGGATTAAGTGTTCTGCACTTCGTTCATCAGAAGAAAGTGTGGGTGGAGGGTGAGCCTTGCACGTCATGGAGGTTTGGTAGCCTGGTAGCCTATGCAATCTGAAAGTATTCTCTACTGTGTGAATACAGACAGAATAGTACTTACACCTACAAGCAGGACTGCTTAATCTTCAGCCCACACAGATTTGAAAAACAGGATAAAATGAGGAAAAGGGAGAAAATAAGGCAAAGGAAATTAATAAGAGTTCTTTCCACCCTTCCCTGAATGAGGAGCAAGGAAATGAAAGTAAACTGGACTCTTAGTATTTGTTGTGATGCACAAACCAAAGGTTTGTGCATTGAATCATAGAAATGTTTGAGTTGGAAGGGACTTTAAAGATTAGCTAGTTCCAATGCCCCTGTCATGGACAGAGACACATTCAACTAGACCAGATTGCTCAAGGCCCCATCCAACCTGGTCTCAAACGCTTCCAGGGATGAGGCATTCACAACTTCTCTGGCTAATCCATGCCAGTGTCTCACTATCCTTTAGTAAAGATTTTTTTTCTTAATATCTAATCTAATCTTCCCTCTGTCAGTTTAAAGCCATTCCCCCTTGTCCTGTCACTTAATGCCCTTGTAAACAGTCCTTCTCCAGATTTCTTCTCGGCCCCCTTCAGATAGTGGAAAGCTACTATGAGGTCTCCCAGAGCCTTCCCTTCTTCAGGCTGAACTGTTTCAGCCTGCCAGCATCACCATCTGAAGCTTCTACTTTCACATCTGCTTCTTACTCAAGCCCAAAGGATAAATTGCTGTTCACAGACAATTACTTACAATCATCTGAACTTTAGTAACTTGTTCTCATGTGCCACCTGAGCAGCTCCTGTAAGAGTCTCTACATGGAGAGAATTGAGATTACTACTGCTACTGTTGACCCTAGCCAGCCCAGGATATGCAGATCATGCATCTTTTAAGGCCCAAGGGGTAACAGACAAAAAGCATGGGGGTTGGCTAGATAGATTTGATGTTGCTGAAATGAATGAAAAGAAGGCACTAGAGTCCTAGTTTTGGGAAATGGCCATTGGTAGAGAACAGGAGATCCTGTAGTGGGAAAAAAAAAATGGTTGGGGATCCACATTTTTGTAGATGAGAGTATGTAAAATAAGGATGAGAAAGGATAAGGGTTTAGGATAAGGATTCAGTTTGGAGACCTGGAATTTGGTAGAAAATGCAATTGAGAAGCTTGGATTTGGAGCTTAGAGAAGCATGATATGTAGAAGAATACTGAGAAAGGGAGTATAAGACTAGCGTGTGGGTCTGCAGTGAAATCTTTTGCTAAGAATTCCTCTTCACATCATATTGCATCATGTCATGTAATATCATATCATATCGTCATGTCATGTCATGTCATGTCATGTCATATCTTTCAGTAACGGTTGCAACTAAAATTTGAATTTAATTAAATTGGACACTGGCCTAGTTAGTGCATGTTTTCTGCATATACACACAGCTTGTTATAGAGCTAAAAGTGGCTTCAGATTATAGTAAACATACCAATATCAACATTTAGTATCTAAAATAGACAACTCAGTGATAAATATTTAGAAAAGAAGGAATGAAAAATTTATATCAGAAGGTTTGCATCAGAAGATCTGTGTTTCTGTCATTCGTCAGACTTGCTCTCTCTCAAGAAACTATACAGGAATCAGACTGTATATTTTCTCTCTTTTAGTAGACTATGTTGGGTTTAATGGTCAGTCTTTCCTCTGAAGTCTTTCACAAGATCTGGAGTAGTTTAACATTTCATCCCTTAGATTTATTTTTCTTTCTCCTTAAGTAGGAAGAAGTCTAGCCAACTTCTTATTAGAATAAAGGTTCTTTCCCTTCCATAGATAAGAAAAACTCTTTATTGTAGTATTCATTATCCTTTAGAAGTTAATAAAGTAATAAACAACTCTTTGCTTCAATTAAGTGTTAATACTCTGACCTCCATCCTCCTCTTTCAATAATTATTTGGCTTTTTTTGGTGGGGAAGGAACAGTTCACTGAGCCTCACATTCTAAACATTTTTCCCTTACATTAAAAATATACATAATACTAATCACTGCATATTTCCTGTAGGCAGTGTATAACTGGATTTTGATTGAGATCAGATAAACAGAATTCAAATTACTAAGGGTAAAAACACCCTTAAGAAGCAATTGAGCCCCAATATCTTCCTTTAGGCATGTTGTGAAACTGGCTTATATCCTCACTATAAATGAAAGATTAAATAATCAGGTGTGTTCTTGCTGTTGACCTATATGAGGATGACTATTACATGAAACATATTATAGAGTCAGTGTGTAGACTGGCACCTCTCTATCGTGATACAGTCTAAAGGCTTCAAAATGTTATTTCTGTGTTTGAGTCAGATGTGACTTTGTTTATGATGACATCAGCTATAGGTGTTAGGTATAAAAAAAAAGTTATAATTTTTTCAGTGAAAGGACCCTCAGCTCAACCCGTTTTTGGAATACAAATATAATGGTAAAATGAGTAGAACTTAACTGGATATAATTAAAATACTTCCTCTTTCAACATGGATGACAGGGAAGAATAGGGTTTACAAGGAGATATGATAAATATAGATAATATATGTATTATAGATATTATAGATAATACAGATAGAGATGCAAAATCACTATTTGTCCCTTTTTTATGTTCAGTGGGAAGAAGTTTGAAATAAGACAGACTCAGGACAAAGGGTACAAAGCAAAGACAGCACTATTACCACTAAACACCTATCTTTGTCTCAAGAAAGCATTCATCAGGAAAACAAGCATCTAAAGAAGATAAACATCAAAGAACACTAAAACTTATGAACAAGTAACCCAAGAGCTTGTAAAATCCCCAGCATTTAGGTCTGCAATTTTTTGAAGAACACACTATGCATATAGCCTACTCTAGTTTATTTAGATAGCTGAAATATTTTTCCCAAGTTTTTTTTCCCTCATTTTGATAAATGTAAAAACATTACCAGTAAAACATGCCTGGTAAAGGTTCTTCAGATTAAGGTAAATTGACAGTGATGGCAAAAACAGTGATAGAAGGCTAAATCAATTAAATTGCATTTTGGAGAAAAGTCACACTGTTAAAAAAAAAAAAAAAGAAAGAAAAAAGGGCAACAGCAAGGTTTGACAAGGATACAGTGAAAAAAACCCAATAAGTTAATACTGTCCAAGTAAAAATGGGAAAGAAGACACTTTCTTTTGAAGCATTTTAAAAGGGTGAGGTGAAAAGAGGTGGGGGGAGAGATATAAAGGCTGGCAAAAAGAAAGATTATGTTATAAAATGTGTGATAAGGACTTCAGCACTCATATATCCGTTATTGATTAAAAAATAGACCTCAGATATTAAACAGGGCAAATCAAAGACATTTAGATGAAGCCTAGACATCTGAGTTGAAAGAGAATCCCACCATTAACCTAAATCATATGGAAATCATCAGGCAATTCACATAAAAGGAATAGCATTATTTCTATTCAGCACTTGAGTCAGGCTGCAGTAATTTTACACTGTAAAACATTTCGTCTTCCTTTGACTTTCCCTTGAATTTGGAACTCAAGGTTATGGAGGGACCAGGTCATCTCTTAATTCATAAGGGATACAATATTAGTTTCTATTCACAACAGTTTTCCTAAATGAAAGCAAAGTTTCTCATACAATCAAGATGAGAAGGTGCTGCGGCTATAATAACATGTGAAATATTACAGGGCTGTGGTAAAGTAATGGAAAGTGGCAATGCTGATAAATTATCCCAAAAGTTCAATTGTTTTTCCCAAAAGAGGAAAAATTAAGTTAATAGTGTTGCAGTGGTTTATAGCACAGACATTAGAAGAGGAACGACCTTGATGAGCATTTGGTATTAATTAGAATGAAAAGTAGTATACAAGGAATCAGTCATTAGCAAAATGTTTTTGCTCACTGACTTTAGGTCAAGACACAAAAGCAGTTACCACTTGATTAAAACAGCAATGATAATGAAACAGGCATTCCATAGCAGTTATTGCACACATGTATGTTTCTCATATAGGAGAGTTTAAGGAGCTTTTCTGAGGAAACTTCTGAAAGATTTATTTGTACAGTTATTATGTGATGAACAGTGATAACTCAAAAGTCATTGTTTCGTTTTGTTTTGTTTTGTTTTCCTTCAGTTAGATGAATTGAATTTAGCATAAACATAATTCATTCACTTTGTGAGAAATCGTAACTATCAACTGCAGTAAATACCAGAATTTAAGGTGCCTCAGGGCAACATATACTGTGTCCTTGCATCTAGAAACATTCAGACAAATGCACATTACATGGGTTTTCACTTTGTATTCAAACAACAGATACCTACCCCAAAACAGGTTACTGTTCCTCTTACCTACAACATTACCAAGATGGATAAAATACTGTTATTTAAAAAAACATGTTCAAGGTAAACTATTTCAAAGAAATCCAGTGACGATCCTACACTATGGGTAAGACATCGAGTAACTTCTTAGCAGGCAAAAACTTCTGTCTGGGAGAATTTCACTTTGAGAATACTGATGGCATCAGTTCTGCATTTTACTACAATTATTTAGTAGGCTTGTTGTTCGTGATGACTGGATAATTTCAGAGATTAGCAGGTCATTTGTAACCATGGAAATCATGTTGCCTGCATATCTAATAGACTAATTTCCACTTGAAGCAAGGCAGTAGTTCTGTTTATTTACTTGCTTGTTAAATGCTATTTTGAACTACCTTGTTTTCCTCAGGGGAATTGTCACTCAGTTTCTGAAAAAAAAAACAAATCAAACAACAGAAAAGCCAAGCTAAATCCTTACACAGCTACAATAAACACACACTTTCTGATACTTTCAGTAAATATATATTTGACCATATTTCTATAGTCACACCAAGTTTTGATTCTTGCCTTTTACATTTCAGGTAGAGACCTGAAGTGTGTAAGGATTACATATTTTAAAGAAAATCTGTAGGATTTCAAAATTTCCAGTTACTAACCTCAGTATATAAGGGTATGGATTAACGATTGAGTCAGGGAAACTTAATGGTGGTTAAAATTCACTAGCTAACTGATTGCATATGTATGTTACCTATTCTGTCCCATCTCTGGGACAAAATGTTCAAATTGTTCTCATTTAAAAAAAAATTGTAAGAAAAGGTACGAACTTGAGGAGAAAATTGAGTTTCTGGATTACTCCATACATACCAGTGGTGAATAATAGTGTCAAACTCTTAGCTCAAATTACAGTAATGCAGATTTTTTTTTTTTTTTTAGAATAGGAAATACATAGTCCAAAACCTGGGTTATAGACACTTTTTAATTGTGGGCTGGTTTGGTTTTTTTTTTTCTCTTTTCTTTGTTATACTAAAGGATTATTGTTTTAAAGAGATCTGGGATCTCAAAGCATTTGCTCTTGCGTTACTTGATGTATCCAGGATTCAAAGGATCTATATTTACATACAAGATGAATGTCATATCTATGAAGTACTGTTCAAGCAGACTTCAAAAGGTGACAGAAAACACAAGTCACAAGGTGATTCACTTATCCCCTTAAGGGTTTTCTCCTCTTTCACAACTACAACATTGTCTTCCTAATTTAGGCTCAAACCTTTCTTAAGAACACCCTAACAAATTCCCAGCAGATTAAACTCACAATGTATTATATTCCTTCTGTCACTATTTTAGCTAAAATCTGATAATTTTTTCATAGTACTTGCTTAACTTGAAGTTCATGTCATGGCCAGTTGACAACCAGCTGTCTTCACCTTCACTAAGCTCAAAGCTGTCTACAAGCTCTCATCAATCACTTGATAAAATAATCATACTCTGTTGACATCTTAATTATTTTAATAGGCAAATTACACAGCAGTATGATGTTGAAACAGTAAATTAAAAGTGTTTTCCAAAATTCACTTACAAAACTTCACCAATTGTATGAGCACTTGAGAAGCAGAAGAGGAACTTGAGGAAATATTAGCTATTAGGTTTTAACCACAAATAAAGGGTATTAAAATTTGCATTTCCAGGCAATCAGCTAAACATATATAATAGAGGAATCAAAAATAGTGTCATATAGAAATGTACCACTTACTCTTAACCAAATAAACTAAGAATACATTACCTACTTCATCAATATCTCTGTATAAGACGGAATAAACACGATTGTTTAAATGTTAAACATTAAATGCTTCTCAAGGACACTAGTTCATTCTTCAGCACTATCAAAAAACCTTAATAACATATTTTCAACTCTGTTGTGCTGTAGTAATCATGTACTTTTCATACATCTACAATACAGCCAGATATTACCAGATGAGATCTCACCAGCCAATACGTTGCAACAAATGTAGTGACTGCAAAACAAGAGTAGCTTTGGATTTCTTGCTTTGAAAAATGACACTAAGGAGAAATCACATAGTATATCTGTGATGGTAACAAAGTTCATTTTTACAAACAACATTAAACAATGGCCACAAATTTTAGTTAGAAATGAAAAAAATTGTGCTAAGTTTCATAACAATTTTCAAGTAAAATATCAATTCAAAGTCAATGACCAGTTTATACTCTTGAAGGCACTGTGGGGTTGCCTACTTTGCACTATTGACATTAAAAAAAAATTACTTCTTTCATTAGCTTTCTTGCAGTATGAGGTGTTCAAATTACATTTCTCCAAAATTGGGTAAAGGAAAAAATATCTTGTACAATTCTCATAGGGATATGCTCAGATTTTTACAAATGCCCACAAAATAGTAGGCTACACTGAAACTCTTTTTTTTTCTATTAGACATCTAAATATTGGGCAATCAAACACAAGGCTGAATTAGTGACTTATGACTACTCAGTCAAAATAGATCAAAATATTTTCTACTATTAAAAATGGAAAACAGCTGTAATCAACTGGCATAACTTCATTCATGTAAAAGATCAATGTAAGTTAGTCACTTTAGCTCCTTTTATAATTTGCATAAAAGGAAGGGACATTCACAGAATGATTTATCTTTCCATAGAAACTGTCTTATGGTGAAAAGATCCATGCCTTAGCTCTTTCTGCAGCTAGAAAGGGACTTAAACACCTAAATTACTCCACACACCTGAGAAAGGAATAATCTAAGTAATCTAAGTGGAAAACATTCTAGTATAGGTATTTTCTTCTGAAGCAGCCATCTAAACTCCCTTTATAGTCAATAGAGTTCTGTGACAATTAGACTGAATGATTTTAGTCATCTACAGTAGATTAGTGAGAAATTATTAATGTCCTGATCTTTCTATTGCAGGTATAAAAAGAACTTAGATAATGAGCCCAGATAAAGTTGTATACAGCTGACTAAGAAAATTTCTGTCTTTAGCTTTGTTAAAGTCAGATGAATTGATGCAATCATCTTTTTTCTATCTCTAAGGTTATAAAACACAATTGTGACTTGCCTAGCTACATAGAGGACATCTCATTTGAGCCATAAGAAAAACTAATTTTTTTTTATGCTTGCACAGTGAATTCTGGAAGAAGAGGGCTGGGCAAAGTCAGCGAGACATTAGGCTATCTGTGGTGGCTGCTTAGGCTCCAACCTTGGATGCTCAATCCTGCATTTATAATCAAACGGGACAAAGGCCTAAGTAATTTGGTCTCGCTTCGGATCGGACTGCTTTGAGCAGAAGGATGAATTAGTCATCATGAGGTCCTTTCTGGCCTGAGCAATCCCATGATCCTATGCAAGAAGTGAGTTCAGAGACCAAGTGGTGAGGCTTCTAGAGAATATGTGAGACTGACATGCCACTTCAGCTTCTGCAGAAGCTGGATGCCTCTTTGGATGGTGGGATCATACTTAGTCTATTATTATCATTCCACAGCTTGCATGTCTGTCTTTCTTGTTATTGTATTACTCTGAGGAACAGATGATTTCCTTTCCTTCTCTTTCTTTCTCCCCAGCCTATTACAGTAGCTACTACTGAATGTCTTATCTCCCAAAACTTTCTTGGGAACCTCCACAGCAGCCAGTGTTCTCCTGAAGGTTAAAAAAAAGGAGAAAGAAAGTATTGAGATCTGTCTGATGGAAAACAGAACTGGAAGTAATGTCTACCCCATGATATGATCCACTGACATGTTCAACTTAATATCCATCTCAAGTATTCAGTGTGCTTTATATGTAAGGAAAAGGGATGAATAGTCAGTCAGTATTTTCATAATCTCTGCATCATAATATTATTTGCTTATATTATTCGCTTATATTATTCATTTGCATGTAACATGAATAGTGATTTTTAGTGATTTTTAAATTATGCTGTGTTTCATAAGTATGAAGGAAATGTAATTTATTTCCCTCCAATCTATGTTCTTGAAAATTATACTCCCAAGACTTGAATTTGCATTTAGTCCTGGAAAAAAACAAAAATAGTCTTTACATATTTTAAGGAATAGTTACAGATTTTGACAAATTTCACTGTTCAGTATACCTCTGCTGGGACAGCTCCCACTTTTAATCACATATACTGTTTCTCTTCTCTTTGTATTCACATAATATTATAGGAGAAGCTGCAGCAGATATATCATGCAGCATTATTGTTGCTTTGAAAATCAAGTCCTATGTATTACTCTTTCCTCAGCTCAATTAGCAAGTGAATTCAGAAATTAGTAAGTGAAAATGGGTTGAATTCCTTATTAAAAAAGACACTCCATTTATTTTTTTTGTGCCAGATTTGCTATTCCATGCAGAAATTACTTATCATTTTTTGAAAACTATTTTTTTTAACCTCACATTGCTTCTTATAGACAGAGTGATCTCTAACCACATTTAGAAATATACCCAGTATCATTACTATTTTTATTATTTATTATTATTATACAGGTTTCATACAAGACTCTATTCTCGTGTGGTGTTGAAAGAACTTTGACAATTTATATCTCTTAGACAAGAGATAACTTCAGTCATAAATAATTTAGGTGTGTTAGGTTGTAACAGATCTTCTAGAAAAAAAAAAAAACAGTTACATGTTTCACCTTTTGCTGTTTGACCCACTTGACACCATTGCCTTGCTCTGTAAAGTCTTTACAGTCTTTTCACTCTCTTTGCTCACAGGTTAGTACCTAACAAAGTAAGAACATGCAGTAACAATATAAAAACATTTTTTAATTCTATTTCTGTTCTTACCAGTGAACATCTTGTGTTAAATGTCCCAGAAAGGGATTATCTGCACACTTTCAGCAAAAGAATTGTAAGAGATATTTAAAGTTTATTCAACAAAATAAAATCATTCCTAATATTTTAGATATTTAAAATTATTATTTGCTAATTGTCATGAAATGTGCCTTTCTAATGATTTGTGTCTTGCTCTGTGACCTGTATTTTCCTTGACGGCTCCGATGGAGAAAACAATAGAATCCAAAATGAAAAGACAGTAAAGAACAAAAGAAAAAAAACAAAACCAAAACCAAACTCTAAACCAGCAAAGAAAGAATGGGCATCCAAGATAAAAAATATACACAATTACCTGAAAAAAATATGGAATTTAATATTACATGTTAGGAAAGTATAAATGTATTACCTATCTCCACCATACATTCTAGAGGGGTATCTGAAGTGTTATAGTGATAATAAAAGTATGTTCTGTTTCATATTACGAAATAAATCAAAACAAAGTCAGTTTTCTGATGTCAGAGGAATAGTAAAGGAGAATTACTGAGTTACAAGAATGGCTTGAAATTTCAAGGTTTTTTTTACAGGGAAAAAGAATGTCTTTTTCCTCCAAGAGCCTGATAAGCTGACCTATTATCCATAATAAAAAAAGATTAGATTTTTATTAGATTGATTGAATTAATGTTTTAATGTGAACAATAATAGTAATAGCAAATGTGTGTCTTAAGCAGTTCTATTTTTCTGTATACTGTCTAGTGTACTTTATGTTAGTAATAACTACTTAAAAGACACTATACTGGATTGTTCGTATTAGTTCATATGTCACATGAATTCCTTCTTTGGTACCTGTCCTGGGATACAGCTAGGAACTCTGATGGGATATTGGTATTTCTGGGATATTGGTATTTCACATATGATCTTGCACACTGAAGGAGGTAAACTGAATTCAAACTTAGTGCACATTTATTCAAGAAATGGCAACCCTCAAAAAACTGTATGATAGTTTTTAGACTAGGTTCAGATTGTCATTAAATGGAACATATCTTTTAGGCTTCATCTGCACAGTAACATCTCAGAAAATTTCCCACATCTTTTCACTTCCTTCCCTTTCCTCTTTCTCAATATATTCAGATTTTTCCTGGAAGAAAACCATGAGAAGAAAGGGAACTATGAAACACTTTGAAAGTTGCAACTACACTGCTATGGGGTTAGGATCCCAGAGACGATAACTGTATGAATGCTCCAGAGAGCACTTGACCCATTTTAGATGAACCTTCAAATTGTTGCTCTGTGGACACAGTGATCAAAATAAATGCAAATTTCAGATCTCATAGAACAAAAAAAGGCATTAAGAGAGTTCACTGAAAAGAAGAACTGCATAAAAGTGAGAAAGATAATTAGTATTAAATTGAAAGTGTAGAATATGTGGTTCGTAAAATAGACTTCAAATTTGTGGGGAAAATGAGGCTCAAAATATGGAAGTTGTATGCTAGCATAAAAGATGCAAGAGCCCAAGACTGGCAATTCAAATTTAAAACCATAAAAGGTTAGGTAAAAAAAAAAAATATTTTGAGAATATGTATGTTAAAGGTATAAAGGCTATTAATAAAACCTTTTTAAAACAAGTCAAAAGCAGAAGACTTCTCAGGCAGTGAAAGGGACTGACAATAGAAGCTATGAGGAACACACATACAGGAAAGCTGTATGAAAAGAGAAGTGGATTTCTGTAATTTCATTCAATTCAAAAACAATCTGGAAGATTCCTACACCAGATCTTCATCTTACAGCCTGAATTTGAGAAAGCATTTCCAACTGAAGCATTCATATGTGGGATATTTTTTTTTATAAAAAAGGTCTAAATAAATATGTATGCTGACTAGGAGTAAATAATTTTCAACAGACACTTAAAGAACTCTGATATGAAGCCACAAGGATCTTTACTATCCTGTGTAACCTATTTCTTAAATCAATTCTTGCAGGTAGAGGAATGGAAGGGGGTAAATATGACAAAACATTTAAAATGGTTGTTGGTGAGAGCTAACAATTTGACTGACATGCAGCAGTCTAAGTAGCAAAATCTAAGTAAAGAAAATAATTTTTAAAGACACAGACAGATATAATGTATTGATAATAAGTTAATATAGGTTTTGTAAACCATCATGCCTTACAAATTCACCTGCTTTTTCAAAGTGTCACTGAATAGTTGGATAAGTATGGTCTAATTATATTTCTATTTTCAAAAAGCTTTCAACAAACTCACACAAATTACTTAAGTTTGGACCTTGGCTGCTCAGTATATGCATAAATGTTTGGAAACGCAACAAATAGTGATGCAGTGATGTTTTCAAATGATTCAGATTTTACTCCACATAGTCAAAGCCAAAGCTGTCTGTAAAGAGCTCAAGAGGATTTCCTCACAGTAACTCAAAGATAAAATGGTATATGAAAGGCAAAATTGGTAAGCATAGAATAACGCAAACAGAAGGAAAACATACACACACACCCCCAAACCCAATACAACTGACCAAAAACCCAAAACAAACAAACCAACCCAAAAACTTTAGCTGTACTAGAATAATCATAGTCTCTACAGGAAGAAGTCTTCAATCAGTCTGGACAAGTCTCTGGGAAAATATGTTGAATATGCATAGGTAGTCAAAAAGCAAACGGACTTGGGGAATATCCTGATGGAACAGAGACTGGAAACTTCAATAAATAAATGCAATCTGTGGCATTAAAAAATACTGCCTGTGATACAAAACCAGACTGGGGCTGAACTAGAAAAAAGTTACAAAGCATAATGCATAGCTTCTCAGACATGTAATCACTCATTTAAAAACTGCAACTGAATTCAGAAAGGTATGACTGAGGAAAAGTAGGATAAAGGTCTGTAACATTTTGAAAAGCAAGCAGTAAACATGGTTACGAATAACTTTGTCTCCATTTTAACATTAGAACTATGGGCTGCCCCAAAAAACTTATCAGATATACAATAAACAAGCACTTCTTTTCTCACAACATAACTACAGTGTTGAATTCTTTGTTACAGCCATTTTATAAGTCAAAGCCACAACTACATTCTGAAAAGGGATTCAACAAATCCCTCCAACACTCAGGCCTGTAGTGAATATTAAATACAACAGTTCAGGTGTACCTGTTAATGGAAATATTTAAATAGTTAATTACCAGAAACTGAGAGTTGACTGAAATGAGGATCACCTGTAGTTTGCTATATTTCTTAAGCACTGGTGTTTGACACCAATGACAGGATGCCAAAATATGTGGAACTTCTGTTTGACTCTATAGAGCAGTTCCTGCATTCTTTGTCTAATATGAAATTTATAAATGAGGCAAGACTGAAAAGAAAGAGGTTAAACATAGGCAGCAAGGCATTTTAAAAGATTGATACATTTTTTTTAACAGTTATGCATATGTAAACCCTAAGTCCTTAAGTTATTAAAGAATTTGAGCAAATAATCTTTGTTTACAGTAAAAGAAATCTAGGGTGATTAGCATACATTTAGACAACTAACTTTTAAATATCATTACTGCATAAAATGAAGTCTATTCAGAAAACTTATGCCTTGAAAATGTGGTAGAAAAGATGGAGATAAACCTGATGCCAAGAGCATACTGAAACCCATGGAAACTAAGAATTATACGGATCCACAGTTCTAGGACCCCAGCATTTCAGTCTTCAGAGTCAGAGCTTTACAGAACAGTAACCTTATACATGAGTATAAAACACCAAACAAATGTCATGAGTAATTTGTAGTCTTGGTTCTTCTGCTATTTCACATTATGAATGTCTCTTTCAAGACACTTGCTGAGACAGTGAAAGCAGAGGATCTTGTAGCATGGTCTCTTTCTTTCTGAGTATTGTTCAGCAGATCATGAATGATGAAAACTGGGATGACATAAGAAGGACAACAGAAGGAGAAATTATTATTTCTAAACACAGGAACTTCGGCAGAATTGAAATTATCTGAACAAAACAACAATCAACCTCTGGAAATTATGTGCAAACTATTTTTATCCCTTTCAAACATTGGACATCATAACTTCAAAAGTCAATAACCAGATATTCCTGCATTAAGAAAAATAGTAGTAAGTTATTTATTCAGTATGTGATAAGTTAGAAAAATGGAAGAAAACCCAACTGTGGGAATAATATTCAGGGTCTGAATTATGATTGTTCCAAGGTAGTAGATCATTCTCTTTCCTGACAGGCTTGTTACCTATACAGTGTAAAATGAAGAAATAAAAAGATCCAGTGCTCTTGCTACAATCATGGGGTCATCTGAATGTCAAAAAAAATGACTTCTCTAAGTATTCAGAACTGAATAAACTAAACTATTTGTATTCACAACACTGTAGTCACTTAAACTATTCCTTAACCTTGCTTCTGATTCTTTCACTGATGTACCTTTGGAAGACTGTAAAAAAACAACTTACATTTAATCAAGGCAGGAGTCATTTTTAAAGTGCAATGGTATGAAATGTGTTCTTCCAACTCATAGTCAAATTCACTCTTGAGAATGAGCAGTCCTAGAAACCACTGGGACACTACTTTGAGTGCTGCAGGTTTGACATTTTAGTAATGCACATTTTTCTTATCTCGTAAAGCAGTAAATTTTGAGAAATTAAACTCTGTCTCTTGCATGGCATATTTTCATGCCATGAATTATATTCTAGAACACTGAAGCTTTGCATTAATACTAATATTTCTAAGTGAATATAATTTAACCTGTCAACCCTAAGAGTGGGATAAGTTTACTACTACTTTTACAACAATCACTGAACAATATGTGTTGGAAAGCATCTCTAGAGGTCAGCTATTCCAACACGCTCAGTCAAAGTAGGGCTACCATCAGACGTAGCACAATATGGCTGTGAGACAGTCTAGGCATCAGTTGTTTATTAAGCACATATGAAACCAGAATCATATTCTCTATGGCTACATCTATACTAGTAAACTATTGCATAGGTCCACATGTAGCATGTAGAATGGGTCCACAAAAAATCCACACCAATTCACAGTTATCCCATTACCTGACACAGTTCTGACTCACACCAGTAAACATCCTTCTAAACAAAAAACATAATACAAAACATAAGGCATCTCTCTTTGAGAAGGAAAGAGAATTTGACTGTATGGGCTTAAATTTTGTTGTGCAGCTTGCTCTTGGGTTCAGAGCTTTTGGGTCTTTCCAATCACCAGAACATACTCAACCAGTTGGTTTATCTCAAACAGTTGAATTATCTAACATGGCAATTCTTTCTCCTCATTACCAAACTTAATATTCTTCTATTTTATTAAACTAGTGTGATTAATCACATGCTTGTTGACTTAGTGCATTTACTATGCAGTCTGAATAAAATTAGTACCATTTTCCACAGCACAAGTGTTTGGGTTTTTTGTGTATGTGTGTGCTGTAGATCTTCACTGCCATTTCTTTTTTTGCACTTCGTAAGAAGATAGTTGCACTAGCTAATGCTGTTTGAGGAAAGGACAAATTTATGCTCAGTCTGACAAGATTTCCTGTTTCCTCTTGGATAAGGACAGCTTTATCCAGACACAATACTTTGAATAACAGTTCTTTTAATAGTAAAATTGTTTGCAATAAATATAGGAGAAGCACAAGCCCTTTCTACTCATATAACAAAAATTTCCCTATTTTCCCAGTGTCAAGGAAAACTTCCCTTCCAACACTTTTCTGTCTATATCAGCATTACATTAATAACACTGATACAAACTGTCTGAAGGAGAAATTGTAAACTTTCAAAATTAGAACTGAAAATAAATGTTTTAATTCAATTTTACATCTAGGCCAGAGAAAACTATTTCGAAGATGTCATTTGCTGCCTGTAGCCCAAAGAATTGAAGATGAACCTGGTCTCACTGAAGAAAACTAATGAAACATGCAAGACTCAAATCTTGTCTGCCTTTCCGAGCACTCTTGTTTTTCCTACTGAAATACTAGCAACACCTACTATCATGTCTCAGTCACTAAAAGCAATCACTTACTTAGAAGTAAGATTTGACTGTGAGTCCAGAAGAATTGGCTATAAAAATATTACTCTGGACAACCACTTGTCTCCCACAAAAAAAGGGTTAAAACTTTAATATATTTTAACTTCCTTTCCTGAACAGTAACACCTTCCTTCCTCAAAATCAGTAGGCAGAGTAAATAATCATTTACACCAGGTGTCCACACTGACTAGGGAAGTCAGAAAGATAAAATTTCATGTGCTTACAAGGACGTATTCTCAGCATTAGCAGAATGAAATTGAAACATCAGATAAGTGAAAACAGATGTGGTTAAAATGTCAAGTGCAACAGCTGTGTGGATACATGGCAAGCTTTGAAAAAGTTAAACTTTGATCCAGGTTAGGTTGCAGGAATTTATGTTAAACAGGTAGAAACACTAATCTACTTTGGACCACCTTTACTATAATATGGCATTATGTATTGCTCTCAATGGGACTGCTTCCTCTGAAATATTAACCACTTGAGTGGTGGCAACATCTCAGCTGTGTATGCTTTATGGTGCACTCCTATAAACCTGCTCGCATGAACAGCCAGAGTATTCAGTAAACCCTTTCCTGGTCACATTCCCAATTTTCATCCAATGGAAAACTGAAGCGGCAAAGGAGAGAGGAGAATAATGCGTCACAAGATATTGGCTCTCATCTTGATAACGCAGCCAGTATACATCCAGGCACCATGAAACAGATTCGTGTTCCACAGTCTTGATGTAGCTTAATTTTTTTATATCTTCAATTTAAAAGGCAAATAGAATCATAGAATAGAATAGTTAGGTTTGGAAAGGACCTTAAGATCATCTAGTTCCAACACCCCTGCCATCAACAGGGACACCTCATACTAAACCATATCACCCAAGGCTTCATCCAACCTGGCCTTGAACACTGCCAGGGATGGAGTATTCACAACCTCTCTGGGCAACCCATTCCAGCACCTCACCACCCTAACAGTAAAGAATTTCTTCCTTATATCCAGTCTAAACCTCTGCTGTTTAAGTTTCAACCCATTACCCCTTGTCCTATCACTACAGTCCCTAATGAATAGTCCCTCACCAGCATCCCTGTAGGCCCCCTTCAGATACTGGAAGGCTCCTCTGAGGTCTCCATGCAGCCTTCTCTTCCCCAGGCTGAACAGCCCCAACTTTCTCAGCCTGTCTTCATACAGGAGGTGCTCCAGTCCCCTGGTCATCCTCTTGGCCCTCCCCTGGATTTGTTCTAACAGTTCCATGCCCTTTTTATGTTGAGGACACCAGAACTGTACACAATACTCCAGGTGAGGTCTCCTGAGAGCAGAGTAGAGGGGCAGGATCACCTCCTTTGACCTGCTGGTCACGCTCCTTTTCATGCAGCCCAGGATACGGTTGGCTTTCTGGGCTGTGAGCGCTCACTGAAGCTGGCTCATGTTCATTTTCTCATTGACCAACACCCCCAAGTCCTTCTCCTCAGAGCTGCTCTGAATCTCTTCTCTGCTCAATCTGTAGCTGTGCCTGGGATTGCTCTGTCCCAGGTGTAGGACCTTGCACTTGGCATGGTTAAACTTCATGAGTTTGGCGTAAGCCCACCTCACAAGTGTGTCAAGGTCCCTCTGGATGGCATTCCTTCCCTTCAGTGTATCAACTGAACCACACAGCTTGGTGTCATTGGCAAACTTGCTGAGGGTACACTCAATCCCACTGTCCATGTCACCAACAAAGATGTTAAACAAGACCAATCCCAACACCGATCCCTGAGGGACACCACTTGTTACTGGTCTCCAGCCGGACATTGAACCGTTGACCACAACTGTTTGCGTGCGGCCATCCAGCCAGTTCTTTATCCACCAAGTGGTCCATCTATCAAATTGATGACACTCCAATTTAGAGACAAGGATGTCATGTGGGACAGTGTCAAATGCTTTGCACAAGTCCAGGTAGATGACGTCAACTGCTCCACCCGTGTCCATCATTTTTGTAGCCCTGTTATAGAAGGCCACCAAATTGGTCAGGCAGGATTTCCTCCTAGTGAAGCCATGCTGGCTGTCACCAAGCACCCTGTTGTTTTTCATATGCCTTAGCATGCCTTCCAGGAGAATCTGCTTCAAGATTTTGCCAGGCATAGAGGTGAGACTGACTGGTCTGTAATTCCCTGGGTCATCCATTTCCACTTGGGGTGTCCCAGGCACAGCTGACTGGATGGTGGGATGGGCAGGGGAGGTACTCACTCTCGCCAGACCAAAGGCTTTTGCTAAGTTTATGTGTGCCTGTCACACTCCATTCCTACTCTCCCCAGGTCTAAAGCTGGTTGACTGATGTGCCCCTTGTGCTGTTCTTCCAGGCAGTCTTCTTCAGTTTATACAAAGTATTCTAAACATATATTTAGATAGAAAATCTGACTTGATTGTGATGTCAGCATTATGACTGGATGTTTCCACATACCTGTTGTGAATTTTGCTTAATCAAAGAGTATGGGTTTTATCTATGTCTGACTTTAAAGTATCAGGACAACCTGTCAACAGTGACAACCCTGAGCATGTGCTCCTAAATGAATGCTATATGTCTGCAGCAATTAAAGTAAGTGCTGTATTTCAGAGGTGCTCTCTGGTGTTCTCTCCACAGGGGACCAAAAAGCTCTCAGGTCTCATTGCAGTAGTAGATGCCTATGTTCTTTTTTTGTGCTATGTAACATCTTTCTCTACACTCACCATGCATGCCTATGTCCCTTGGGAGTAGCACTGGTTACTTAAAGGCTCTTACTGTTTCATCCATGGCTGGGAGCCGGTACCCTCAGCTATGAATATTTCTGGTGTAAAAACTCCACAGCATGCTTGCCTCTTTGAGGCATAGCTCTTTCATTTGCCTCAAAATCAGGAAATAAACCTGTTTTTTGTATTTCCCAAGCCTTCATGGATATGAAAACTCAATTCTACCTTGTCTAGTAAAGTTCTCTTTCTCATAGTAGAGGGAAGATCATTTCATCAGGTGGCTTGTAATCCTCATATACATCATCTGGATAAGGCAAACTAGTCCACCACAGGTTAAAAATAAGCACCCTGTCTCTCTGCAACCAAGTGTTACACACAGCTGACATGCATGGTAGTAGCAGCAAACTGTAATTTTCAAATACTGGATATTGATTTCTTGTTACCATTACAAGTGTTGCTAATTATGAAGCATACCCATTTCTACCTTTTATTGCATGAACATAATCACTCTTTATATCACTAAAGAGAAGTCATTCAGATTTCAACAGAACTGAAATTTAAACTAAATACGTATTACTCAGTATGACTTTTACTAGTCTTTGGCCCTGACAATAACCACTGAGCGGAAAAAAAGGTGCACCAATACCATTTTGACTCATCCCTTTATCTATTAGCCAGTAAAACTTTCTCTTTTTTTTAGGTAAGACCTTATACTGAATGAAGCTGATGGAGGAACTCCTTCTGGTGCCAGTGTAGTACTTTAATAGCTCAGGTCATTGTGCCCTACAGCTAAATAAAGCACTAACCTTTAAAAGAATTTCTGTTAACTGCTTTTTCTTTTGCAGAGATAACACCTCACACACTTGTGTTGGGAGATCAAGATTCGCTATTGTTTTTATGGGCTTTAAAATTGTAATAGAATACCTTTATCTTATTACTCAGCTTAGAATCTTCTCATCCATCCCAACTGTTTTAGTATGCACTTCAGTTATATTTCCAAGTTTTTAGTATTTTTACACCAACTTGGACATCTTGCCCTCTGATTGTATCAACAAGGAAAGCTGAGAACTTCACTGGTGATGGGCAACATTACTAACAGGTTAATAGTGCCTTATAAATTTTATAGTAGTAACTATTTTAGTAATAATTTTGTCTTGTGATGCAATAGTATTGCATTTCAATGAGCATCTAAATACTTCTAATAAACGCCTTGTTGAATACAGATGTCCCTTTTCTGTGCCCATTCAAATATGATCTTGTTACAGACCCCAAAATATCCTGTTGTATTAAATGTTCTCCTTCACTCTGCATATGATTGAAGTTTGTGCAGCCAGTAACTATTGATTTGATAAAGCAAACATGCAATTTTTTTTCCATTGAGAATAAGAGCAGCCATGAGCATGGCATTATCCAGTATGCCAAAGAGATTCAGAAATCACAGTGATGATGAATTCTTTGAACATATCAGCTCTTATTCTTCAGGAGTTTTTATTGAGCATGCAGGGGGATTGGAACTAGATGATCTTAAGGTCCTTTCCAACCCTAACTATTCTATGATTCTATGTACAAACTCTCTAAAGTATCCAACTAAGTTACATTTTAAGTCAGCATTAGAGATAGCAAAAGAATCTTTCTTAACACAGGAGAGAATGCCTGCAAAATGTGAAGTTGCTATGCCAATGCATAGGGTATTTCAATGCATTAAAGCATTTTTCTGGGTCTCAAGCAATATTTAATACAGCAAAATTTACTTTTCTGTCTCTGTTGATGGTCAGAACTATACTTTCATGGCTGAAATTCTTCAGAAACATTCATGAAGATGTTTACCATAATAATTTTCAGAACAAACAGAAAAAATTGTTAAAGCTCACATAACAGACACAGCCTTCCACAACAGGGAGTATCAGGCAACCTTAAAAATAGAGAATGCTACTAGCTCTGCCTAGAATAACATGCCTAAAAGAAGAATACACATTTACACAGCTGGCTTTACATGACTCTTATTCATGCAATAAAACAAAAGGAAATTACCTCTTCTGAGGTTTTATTTTTTTTATCAGGCACTCATTAAATAATAATTAGCTCAAAGTGTAAATGTGTATCATGAGTCATATCGACATATGCATACTTATCCTTTTTGAAAGAGCAATTGTCTCCCTGAGGTAATGTGGAACATCAGTGTGCACTGCATTAACAATCTTAAACTTTAGTAGACCCAGTTTAAGCAGCTGCGTAACCTTTTTTGTTTGGTCTTAAACCAATGTCAAAGAGGTCTTTCCTGTCTGAGTGGATTGAAACTGATTTTGGTTGGAAGCTGTTAGCTGAACAGTTAGGTTTTATTTAGGCCAAAAAAAATTTTACAATTTCTTTCACGTTTTCTTCCTGACTTCAATCGTTCAGGACAATTTCTTCTTGAAAGCTCTCTCCCTTACTCTCATATTTATTAAAAAAAAAAAAAAAAATATCTCTCTACTTGTCCCCTTATTCTAATTTTGGTTTATACAGACACTATCCAGGAAGATTCACAGTGTATTTTGTTTAATTCTCCCAAAGCAAATCCAACATGGAATTTAATCATGTTTCTCTTATCTGTAACCTTTCTACTCCCCAGAGTTTTCTCCTTCCTTCAATATATTAGAATACATCCCATTTTATTATGATGGTAATATCATTTATGTCTTCTTCTCTAATTATTCCATGCCTGCAGAAATGACAAGAGGTCTTTCTGCCAACAGCATTACATAAGCACAAGATTTTTTTCTAAAAGCATAGAAGAAACAGCAGTCAATCAAATATTGTTTTCATGAGAAATCTTTCTTCATTTTTCTACAATCCTTTATAGCCTTGTGAACAAGAAAAATACTGGCTTTAAAGGTTGTAATTTAAAAAATAATAAAAAAACCCAAACGCAGTCTGAAACCTGAGACTGCTTTACAATAATTTTTATTTAAGCAACTTTTTTTTCTTAGCTGTTGACTTACTCAGTGTAAAAAAATTGTTACAGCAGGAAATCACAAACCAGGCAAAAATACTGGTACATATCTTTTGCTCCAAGATCTGAAAGTGAACTAAATTTCGGTTCATCAGTGACTATATATATGGTGGACTTATATATAGGTCCTGTTTATTTTCAAAGATTCATCTTAGGTTCTACCACATCTCCAAAAATAAATTAGAAAGAAAAAAAGTTTTGTATGTGTGAGGCTTTTTCAGCCTACGTGTCAGACTGGCAAAATGCCCTCTCTGAAGATGCAGTAGAGCCAACACTCAGTTGTTGCCCTTACCTTTGTTGCTACTTACACTAGAGTCTGAACCCTCCTTGGAGACCTAGAAATAATTTTGAAGTGACAGTCTGAGAAGTTACCACTAGTATTTTACAAATACTGCAAGGTCACAGATTTTGACCCGTACAGAGCCAAGTAAACCTCTGGAGGGTGTTGTGTTTTATGGGGAAAATGTTTTTATTGATTTTGAAATTACACATTTTACTGCAACACAGAACTGAACAGTAGCCATGAAAAACAAAATTCAGATTACAGTAGCAAGAAAAGCAACAACAGCCCAAGATGTGTTTAAAACCTAAGTTTGGGATTTCTTTTCTCCCCAGATTCTTTTACACCTTATTTTTTAAAATCACAGCTGGAAGACAAAAGCAAATATAAAAGAATGGGGAATAATGATAAATCCTTATTTTTTAGCATATGCAAATTTGTAAATTGGTAAAAACCCAAACAATAAAAAGATATCCCTATACCTGCTTTACTCTATGTAGCATTTAGCATTACTTAAAAGGTCTGGAAGGGTTAATGCTAATCCTTTAGCATGAATCCTTGTTTATACTTTAATAAGTGTAAAGCTATACACTTAATCTTATAATCATTTTCTGCATTTCTGTTAACAGTTTTCAAAATTATTTCCCAAAATAAGCACCAAAGTTATCCTCCTCATTAAATTTCAAAATGTTTGTTCATTTCAAGTTTGCTCATTTGGATAGTCAGCGGCAGGAATTTTTAAGGCAATAACGTCTTAAAAAGAGTGTTTCCAAGCACATTAATTCTGAGGCTGCTGTTTATCTGTAAACTATATCATTGCACTTGTAGATATATAATAATGTCTGGGAAAGTAAACTGAGATTTTCAGAAATTACTTTTACTAATTTGAGAGAAATTAAGATGAAAAAGGAAACGAGTGCTTTGTTCCTCACACCTGTAGAGCCTCTGCTCTTCTAAGCAGGGACTTAGCACTGTATCGTAACACAGCTCTCTCTCTCTCTGCTTCCTTCTTATGAACAAGGGATGCATAACACTCATTAGAAAAAATAGATGAGATTTTAAAATTTATTAATGTTACAAGTTGCTTTAAATATTTATGGAAACATCTTTTCATTAGGTAGAAATTGTGTTAAAAGAACACAGGTAAGATTTCCCAAGGTATTTCCCATTATTAGGTTATTGTTATTATTTTCCTGTTAATCCAATAAAAGCCTTTTTTACTCCTGTGACAGATTTCCCTTTTTGTAGGAAAGACTAAAAAATTGTCACCCTAAGCACTAATGTGATACATCTTCAAAAATTCATAAGTATTTAGTTTTTGAAAATTTGTCTTTCTTATGGTTTAACATGTTACAGTGCCAAAACCAGGAACTTTCATATTCATCATGTTCTACATACATCAAGAGGAATTACATCATAATGGCTGCATTGTATCTAGCTAAATAATTACAAAAAAAATTTCAGAACAATTACAGACACTATGTATATCTTTCAATGACAGAGATTTGAAAACTAGGGACTTGCAAAAATCCATAAAGTCCATTATTTTTTTTTTAAGATACATTGAAAAACTTTACAATAGAATTTTTGAATGTTTTCTCCTTTTCCTGCCTTTAATTTATTTCTTCTCTCATCTCAGTACTGAAAAAGCAAAGAAGAAAAAAAAGATGTTGGGGATTATTACATGTTCATTCTGTTCATTTGCTGTTTTTAGTAAAGTGTTTGGTAGAAATTTTGCCTGTTCCTCTGAAATGCTTCAGTGTAGATGATATAAACTCAAACTGCTCTACACAATTTAAATGTTTTATGTTTTATTAATAATTATTATTAGATATTAAACATAATTCAAATATTACAGATTATCAGATGTTTATTGTTGCATAGGAAGCTTGATTTTTAAGCATAAGTTTTTTACAGGGGAAAAAATAAATTACCCTCAAATGAAATAAATAATTTAGCTGATATTCATGAATGAGAAAAAATATGCAGGTTTGTTTTTTTTTTTACATCTGTTAATTCATTACATATAAAGGATTACAAAACATCACTTATTTTCAGAATTAACTACTAATATACTAGGCTTAAGTTGTATTAATTATTTTTACATACTCAGTAACATTTTTGACGTTTAACAGATAAACCAGAAAAAGAAATCAAGTGAAATTCTCTAATGTATTTGTCAAAACTTGGGAAAGGACTAAAAAACTTTGGAATGCTGGCCCATAGCTCAATACTCTAGACCACAAAATAAATACTGCACTTAATATATCCACTCTAGCCAAAGTGTTTTAGTCTACATGACAGGACTACCCAGAACTGACAGGATATTAATTTTACAATTGATCCCCATTGGTCCTTTAGGCAACTATATATTAATTCTCCTGCAAACCACATAATGCACAATTTTCATCTTACATTTATATTTCATCATGCACACATTTTTTCCTATAAAAAAAAATTATGGCATTGAGATGAGAACTGGGGGTTTCTGTAGTTCAGCATTGCTGCTGATAGTGAGGACCCTTCTCTAAATAGTCCTCCTTTATTTCCTTAAATGAGGAGAGAAGGGGAAGGTGGTGAAGGCAAGTGTGGGCAAGGCTGAAAGCTCAGTGGGAGAGCAAAGGCTGTCTGTAGCAGGCACTTCTCCATTCTTAGTATCTCCCAGCTGGGCAGCAAAGTCAAACCGTTCCCACAGCTGTGTTTGTTTCATTGGCTCCTTGCATAAAGTCCACTCCTACCATGGAAAGATGTTAATAAAAAATTGTGATACTGAAATTAATTTGGCTCATTCTTAACCCTCAATAATAAAATCAGAGGTACTCCTAGTGTTCTGTGGATTGTAAGGCTATTGCTCATGTGTTTACTTTACAAAAAAAACCAAAACAAACCCTGAAGTGAGAGGAAAAATTAAATCCAAATAAATTAAGCTTCATGTAAGACCATTATTGATAGATACAATTAATTTGCATCTTCTACCAAAGAGATTAGAGTTCATATCTCAAAGGTAATTGAAAGTCCATATTTGAAGGAAATAATTCCCTTTGGTTCAGAAACAGGATTTATTTAACATACAGTGAATGAAGGAGTGGCACAGTGAGTTTAGCTAATATAACAGCTTTATGTTTTTCATATATTTTTCCACTGAAATTTCCCTCCCACTTCCTGTGTTTGACATTTTAAGGAGTACATTTAGTTGAGTTTTTCAATGGGTCTCTATGGCAACAGCAAAAATGCCTAATCAAAAGACTTTACCTCCTCTGCTTTCTTGCCTGTTCACTCAGCAGAAGCTGCAAAGCAGAAAAGTGAAAAGCTCTGGTCATTTTAAGTGTAAAAGTAGTGCGTTATAAAGTAGAAAGGAATTATTTTAAGACTAGTAATGATCACACTGGTTTAAAGAAGAATTAACTATCTGACAAGTAACAGCTTCAGCATGAAATAATTTTAGTTTCAAAATTAAATATTTTCTTCTGTATCAAACAGAGTAATTGCTATTTTCTTTTAGATTAAATTGAAGAATCATTCTGCCAATTTTTCAGCCAACACTGGACTATACTGGAGTACAGCAGCAGGTGCAATGAATTTATAAGGTCCTTTTACTGTAAACACACCATGAAATGTCACTTTTCTGGCAATGTGTTCAGTAATAACCAGTGACTCCATTTTCACAGCTGTAAAATAAATAAATTTGTTAATAGATTGCCTGAAGTCAATAAAAAATAGAGAAGTCAGACAAGATACACAGGATTAAACATTAGTGTCAGGAAACCATGGTAGCCTACTGTCATCTATTGAAAGGATTTTAGTGAACAGATATCCCTATAGCAAGGCTGGCTTTTCCATCTATTGAAGGGATTTTAGTGAACAGATATTGCTGTAGCAAGACTGGCTTTTCCATCTATTATTGCTTCTTTCAGATGATATCAGAGGCTCATCTGAAATCTCCTAACACGTAACTGACTACGGATATTGGCATTTCCCATAGAAACTCTTTAGTTGCATAATATATATTTTAGAGGGCTATTCAGAATGCCGTGGGACCCCCTATTGTCAGAGCAGTGGTGTCAGGATGGAGTCTGACAGCATTTGCTGGCCAAGAAAGTCCTCAGGGGCCACATTCTTGCCATCCTGGCACAGCCATCCCAGCACAGCAGGCTGGGAGCTGGACCACATCACTGGGCTGCAGCAAGGCCCTATTTGTGCCCCCCAGTTACAGCAGTTTGCTCTGCACAAAGAGCAATGCATCACAGCATTGGCTCCATTTTACTATTCTGATCCACCTAGAGTAAATGTGGTTATTCACAGCTTAACTTTTTGAAGGTTAATAAAAAGTCGCAATCACACGAAAAGACACTCATAATTAACAGTTTTTTCAGCAATGCAGAAAGAAACTGCAACATTTTAGGGTGATTAAGAAAACTTTTCTCTGGCATTTGATACTCAGTGAACAGCTTCTCAGACACCTGTCATTTTCTTTCAAATCCTAACCATTATCTTTAAGGGATGACCACAGTTTCATAAGGGGGCAAACAGATGAATTATCCAAGGATAGATGCATTGTGTCCAAAAGAGATTTAAGTCAATCATGTGGACTTTCTACTGTTTGCCCTTCTCAGGAAAGACTGAGTGTTACAAAAGCGGGAGAGGGAAAAAAAAATAAAAAATATAGGCACAAAAAATGTAATCCCAACTGCAGTATTTATTCTGGTTTTCTATTGACAAATAATTAGGGTTTGCCCAGCTTTTAACCAGTGAGGTGGCTTGGCCATGTTTTGATGAAGTCTTCCCTACAGCATAATGACAACTCAAGAGTTAATGGCAAATGTAGTAATAGAGAAATCACTTGGGGTGTACTGCAGGTCCCAAGTAACTCTTAATTCACAAAACAAACACCAAAAGAACAATTGAATTTTTTTTACAAGTGAAAAACTCACATCCGTGTTAGAATTAAAAGAATAAAAAAAAAATACCTTGAGATTCACGTAACATCATGACTTTTAGAAAAACTCTAAAAGGGTTAATACCAAAATTCAGACGCAAATGAAACCATAAATTCATATTATGAATGGAGTCAAAGCTGGCAGAAAACTTATAGACATTGCTGTTTTGTAAAAGGCAGTAGAAGAATCACTATATTTTTATAGAGAGAGTTTCTTCACAGTTTTTATTTAAAGTTATCCTGGTTTCATCTGGGATAGAGTTAATTTTCTTCTCAGTTTCTGGTTCAATGCTGTGTTTTGGATTTAGTATGAGAAAAATGTTCATAACATGCCTATGTTTTAGTTGCTGCTAGCAATGCATACCTTAATCAAGGACTTTTCAGTCTGATGCTCAGCCAGTGAAGAGGAGCACAAGAAGCCAGGAAGAAGCACAGCCAGGGCACCTGACCCAAACTAGCCAAAGGGATATTCCATATCACAGAACATCATGCCCAGTATATAAACTGGAGGGAATTTGCTGGAAGGGTCCGACTGCTGCCTGGGTTCAGTCTGGGCATTACTGAGCAAGTGTACTGTGCATAACTTGTCTTTCTTTGTTTTTATTTCTCTTTTTATTTCCTTTTACTATTATTATTGCTGTTATATTGTACTTTCTTTCAGTTATTAACTGTTCTTATGTTCTAAAACCTGTGGGTTTTACCTCTTTCTGATTCTCCTCCCATCCCACTGAGGTGGAGGGTGAGCAAGTGGCTGCATGGTACTTCGTTGCCAACTGGGGTTAATCCATAACAAAATAAAAATGCAATGTGAAATCAAATAGACAAATGACAAATTGCCTCCTGACAGCACCAGGTTCTTAAATACTAATACAAATAACTGGATTTTTTTTTTAATATAGTAAAACATGTCCAACTAATAAATCAGTAGATATTAATAAAAGATATCAGAACTGAAAATATTTCTAAATTCCAGTTAAATAAATCTATGGCCAGAGCAGAACTGGTCATGAGATGTTAGTTACTGTACTGAATTTTTAACAGAAAATGCTGCTGCAAAAGTGAGATCTACAAAATGGCTAGTACATATAGATAAATATCAATTTGATAGGTGGACCACTTAGTGGATAAAGAACTGGCTGGATGGCCACATGCAAAGATTTGTTGTCAATGGCTCAATGTCCAGCTGGAGACCAGTAACGAGTGGTGTCCCTCAGGGAGCCGTGCTGGGACCAGTCTTGTTTAACATCTTTGTTGGTGACATGGACAGTGGGATTGAGTGCACCCTCAGCAAGTTTGCCAATGACACCAAGCTGTGTGGTTCAGTTGATACACTGGAGGGAAGGAATGCCATCCAGAGGGACCTTGACACGCTTGTGAGGTGGGCTGTTTAACCATGCCAAGTGCAAGGTCCTACACCTGGGTCAGAGAAATCCCAGGCACAGCTGCAGGTTGGGCAGAGAAGAGATTCAGAGCAGCCCTGTGAAGAAGGACTTGGGGGTGCTGGTGAATGAGAAAATTTACATGAGCTGGCTTCAGTGTGAGCTTGCAGCTCAGAAAGCCAACCGTATCCTGGGCTGCATGAAAAGGAGCGTGACCAGCAGGTCAAAGGAGGTGATCCTGACCCTCCACTGTGCTCTTGTGAGACCTCACTTGAAGTATTGTGTGCAGTTCTGGTGTCTTTAACAAAAAAAGGGCATGGAACTGTTAGAACAAGTCCAGGGGAGGGCCAAGAGGATGACCAGGGGACTGGAGCACTTCCTGTATGAAGACAGGCTGAGAAAGTTGGGGCTGTTCAGCCTGGGGAAGAGAAGGCTGCATGGAGACCTCAGAGGAGCCTTCCAGTATCTGAAGGGGGCCTACAGGGATGCTGGTGAGGGACTATTAATTAGGGGCTGTAGAGATAGGACAAAGGGTAATGGGTTCAAACTTAAACAGGGGAAATTTAAGTTGGATCTGATAAAGAAGTTCTTTACTCTGAGGGTGTTGAGGTACTGGAATGGCTTACCCAGGAAAGTTGTGAATGCTCCATCCCTGACAATTTTCAAGGCCAGGTTGAATGGAGTTACGGGTGACATGGCTTAGTGTGAGGTGTCCCAGATCATGGCTGGGGGTGGAGTTGGAACTAAATGATCTTAAGGTCCTTTCCAAACCTAACTATTCTATGATTCTATGTAATGTAGTATGAAGACATAATGAAAAAGATAATGAAAGGCATGGTTATAACACAAAATGACAAAGAACTGATGATTCTTATTAGTTTCCAGAAATAAATTAACATGCAAATTATTAGTGCTTTCCAATGAAGGCATGAAAGTTTACTTTGTTTAACTCATGAAAGACAGTGTAATTCACAATCAAATTCAGTACATTAAACTCGTGATGGAAATACTTTATCAGAGTGTAGTTATTCAGATAAAGGCAAGTGTGATGTAAAAGCCTTTGTCTTTCCATTCTTCTAGTCTGCTTTATTTCGTGGTTTACCCTAGGCGGCAACCAAGCCCCACACAGCCACTTGTTCACTTCCCCCATGGTAGGATAGGGGAGAGAATTATAAAGGTAAAAAAGTGAGAGAGCTCATGAGCTGAGATAAAGATGTTTTAACAAGGAAACAAAAGCCATGCGTGCAAGTAAAGCAAAACAAAGAATTCATTCACCATTTCCCATGGTCAGGCAGGTGTTCAGCCATCTCCACGACAGCAGGGCTCTGTAACAGGTAACAGTTACTTGGGAAGACAAATGCCATCACTCTCAATTTCCCTCCCCTTCCTCCTTCTTTCCCCAGCTTTATAGACTGAATCGTATGGACTGGGATATGCCTTTAGTCAGTTTGGGTCAGCTGTCCTGGCTGTGTCCCCTCCCAACCACCTATACACCCTCAGGCTGCTCACTGGTGGGTTGAGGCAGAAAAGGCTCAGGAACAGTTAAAACATCCCTGGGTTATCAACACCACTGCCAGCACAAATCTGAAATATATCATATATGAGGAACTGTAAAAAAAATCAACTATCCCAGCCAAAATTACTACTATCTCCACCCCTTACACCATACCATTTACATCATGCTCATATCCCGCATCATCCAAGGTGAAAACTATTCTAGGTACTTACCCGTCTTCACACACACACCCTGCCATCCATGACCACACTACCTCAGGGCATATACCTGTGTGATTTTCCAAAATAGTGATAACCTTAGATAAAAATAAAAGTAAGTTACTAAGACACACCAGAGTGAGCATTCTGATAACCTAGCAATGTTCAAGGTATGGAGGAGTCACTGCAGCAAGGCAGAAAACATCTACCTCACAAAAGAATGGGAAGGTGTCATTGTTTCCTCCACAAACTGGCTCTTGGAGAGAGGGAAAAGTGTAATTATTAATTGTTTCCATGTGGTGGCTCTCAAAGACCTGGGGCAACAGCAATGCAGGGCACAAAGAGATATGATGAAGTGCTTAAGATTTGGGAAAAAATCATTAAGATGTTCTTTCCATCTAAACGAAGGAAATATACATAGCGCTATATGTGGCTGCCATATATGGCTACCCACTTTCAAATAAACATATAGTAACCCTGAGACCACTATTCCAAAACCTCTACAACTGTCCTGTCTCATGACAGGAAAATGATAATGATGAGATAGTCCTCACAAAGAAGGCTTGTCAAGGCATCTGTCTGCTTTGTCTAACAGTGATGATAACCAATCTGAGATTCAATGTCACATTATTTAAAAGAAATCTTTTTTTAGCCAGGTGCCCATGGCTAAGCTGTATATCTGTCATAGACATATAACACTTTAAGAACCTCCTTGAGCAATGAAATACATTTGTTGTTGTAAATGAAGATTAAAAGTAATCATTTTCCGTATGATCAGATTGGAAGTTCAGTGTATGAATCATGGTAACTCAAGGTTAAGTATGCTTTGTAATGCAAGACAATTGATCACCCTGTATTTCACATTGGTAGAATACTGCTCCAGTGATCTTAAAACAGGAAAACTGAAAGCAGACTTGCTTTGATGGTTTTTGACAAAAACAGATATAAGAAAGTGTGTGATGTTTTTGGGGTTTGTTGTTGTTTTAAAGTGTCAATGCTCATTGTCCTCCCAGGTCAATCTATCTCTTAAATTCTCAGCTTGCACCACAGGTGAGGTCAAGGGCCAAGTGGAGGCATTCATAATCTCCTAATTAAAAATGACCATCTTCTCAAGAGATCCTACTCCTTTAACAGCATGCAGTTAACGGATTACTGGAGCATTACTGTAGTAGACAAGCAAAGTCCAGCTATCAACTCCAATAGCAGAATACTGTGGAAATGGCAATTTCAGCACTATGCTGGAAGGTCACAAATGAGGTAAGTAAATCCAGAAAATCCTTTCGAGGCAAGTATTTCCCTCAGCACTCTCTTACAGATTCTGAAACTGTGATTAGTAAAATGGTGTATTTTACTGAATCCCTAGTGTCATCATTTAATAGCATTTCACAGCTACAGTACATCAGCACATTACATTACACTCTCACTGTCACCATGCAAACTACAATACCATGAAGTGATAACATAGTGTAATGAGACATACAATCCAGTGTAATGTGATATACAAGAAAGTCAATGCAGCATATCTCCAAAATTACCCTCATTTAAAGGGAAACCCAATGAATATTTCATATAAATTCACAGGTCATTCATTTCCTTCATTTTTCAGATGTGTTAAGTCTCTGTGCATCTTGATAACCCCACAGAGAACTTAAATAATATACAATTTCTAAGAAAGCTGAAATTATAAAACAGAAAATATTTTGCATGCAAGTTTCTGAAAGGACGTTAAAAGTCTTTAAAAAAAAGAGCTTTTACAAATGAAGAGCTAAAGCAATCATACAAGAGCCTTATGTCTTTGAGGTTGTATACGTGATAATTAACTATATTATGTCCAAGGAACTGAATATCAGGTTGGTTGGTGCTACTTTATTCCACATACACACTCATACTGATATAGTTTGGTTATCCCAGGAGAACATTTAGGGATAGTCCCTGATGTTGGAAATGTAGGTAAGGCAATTACTGCCTTTGCAAAAACAAGAGATGATCAAAGATAGTAAAGAAACCTCTCAAGAAAAAGCTAATAAGGAGAAACTTAGTTGCAGATGGGTGTCTCTACACACAGTAAGCCTCTCCAAGGAAAAATTACTCAAGTATAACCAAATTAGAGAAACATTATAGTAACATTACATTCTTATGGAAAAACAGTTGCTACTTAAAAGGAAGCCTAGATGAAATAAGGCTTATACAACACACATTCATCAGATGTCCCCAATAGGTAAGTTAACTGATTTTGTTGTACTGAACAGAATGATTTGCATTGTCACTTTTTAAAATGTGTAGTAAGACTGTTTGCCCAGCTAACCTACAGAAGCTGATTTTCTCTCACATCCTTCCACATTTCCCTGGAGCTGTGTGAATCTGCAAAATGCCCTCTTCCAGCATAGAAAAAGCTAGGTGTTCACTACCTTCTGTCAGCTGAGAAAGGAAGATATAAATAGAAAAGAGGAGAGAAAACCATGCACCTAACCACCCCACTGTCACCTCCCACCTTTACATATGTGAAGAGATTTCCTTCAGCAAACTGTTTCAGCAAGAATCAGAGGGTCAGAAGCAGGTCAGCAGGAAATGGAATTTAACCTAGGGAAACTTTTGCTCTGTGCCTATTAAAAATTCATTTAACATTGAAATTGTAACAGAGACTAAGTTAGAATATGTTTCAGGAAAAAAAAAAACACAAACCCACAACAAAACAAAAAAACCAAAACAAAAACAAAAAGTACACTCAGTCTTCAACCGATGTAAAATAAATATTCTATCCTTGAACACACAAATTAATAATTTCATAGCATTTTCATATATTAACTCAGCCTTTTAACAGCTCCTAAATATCTGTTTTACTAATTTGAAATCATGACATGATTTACTAATTCTTACTGTTCTGCAAAACCTGTAGAAGTAGCACTAAATTTGAAATAGATTTTCTGAACCTTGCTGAGATGTATTAATTTAGTATTATTACTGTCAAGAGTGAAATATGCTCCCAAACATGCTGCTTCACATCACAAGACGTCACAGCTGAGCTGGCATTCTATTATATCAAACTAGCAAAGCTACATGCCGTTTAAAATTATCAATAAAAAAGACTTATTATGGAATATAAGGCTGCCTGTTCTCAATCAGAACTGCCTCAGAACACTTGCTCCACCCCAGAAAATTCAATGACTATGAATAGCAGTCTCTGCTTTATTAATATTTTTTTTAAAGTCAGAAATAATGTTATTTCAAAAATATCCACGCGAAGAAAAAGTTTTTGTTTACTTATTTACAGTTATTAAATAACTGTAAATTAGTGGAGTGGGTGGTTTAGATTATCTTTTTTTTTTCTTTTCTTCATAGAATTTAAGTTGATAGTTTAATCACAGAATCCCAAGGGTTGGAAGGGACCTTGAAAGATCATCTGGTCCAACCCCCCTACAAGAGCAGGGTAGCCTAGAGTACATCACACAGGAACTTGTCCAGGCAGGCCTTGAATATCTCCAACGCAGGAGACTCCACAACCCCCCTGGGCAACCTGTTCCAGTGCTCTGTCACTCTCACAGTAAAGAGTTCTTCCTGATGTTAACGTGGAACCTCCTATGCTCCAGTTTACACCCATTGTCCCTTGTCCTATCACTGGATATCAAATGAAATACAATTATTTGCATATTAGATGTACTTGGATTCAGCTAGTGCTCTGCGATATGAGAAAGACATCATTACTTCATCATCAGATTTTGAAATGAAAAGAAATGCAAACAAAATTATTTAAACTAAAAAGGTATTAAAAAATTAAAAATAAAAAAAAAAATAACCACCACCCCTCTATCCCTCCCACCCAAAACCAAACAAGAAAAACAAAACCCCAACATTATACTGCACATAATAAAACAAAACCATGAAGATATGCAGGATGGAAGCTTATCCTACAGTGAAAAGATTACTGTAGCTTCCATTTTGGGGTTATTCACAATAATTACTATCTTCGGGTTTAGACAGTTTCTGAAGCACACTGCCACTCTCATTATTAGCACCTTTCCTTTTTTGCAGGTGGCTGACCTACAGAGGTTAAACTGAGGTCCAGGGCTTGTGGTCACTGTCCTCAGGGTTTTTATCTACTGGTAGTGAGACAGAGTAGACAAGCTATATCTGTCAAAATATACTGAATGTCCAGAAAGCAAAAGGATAGTTTGTTAAAGCAGGGTATCTTAGCTATTTTGAACTTTATAAAACGAACTAGTGCAGACAAATATAAATTAATTTAACAAATTTATTGCAAATTAATTCAAGAGTATATTAATAATTGATTAACAGAGCTAAGGAGAGGATGAAAATTATCAATGAATTGATTTAAAATATTGCTACCATGGCCTAGAAGAGTTCCCCTTTGGAATTTAAGATATGTTTCTGAAGTCATCTTAGCTGTCTTACATGAAAATACTGTACGTTTTTCCCTGTTCTGGCAAGACCTCTAACATTCTCATGAAACAGAAAAAGTTTTCTTTAGCTTCAGCTGTCCTTTATATCTCTCACAGGATTAATCCTCGGAGACGAACAGGGCCAAAGGCACTGGGTAGAAAGGATAGTTATTACTTTGGCAGGTTGTTAAACTCTTTTATTTGGAGTCTAACATTGTTTCTGTTGTTACAAGGAAAACTGTTCAGCATTCTTGTAGTACTTGTTCCATTACAGTTTCCTGGCATTCCCTTTTGTAAAGACTTGAGAGGATAGTATCTGTGCTAAAAAAAGGACGTTTTATGTTTGCTGTATGATCTTTCTGCCTAGAGTCATGTTAAGAAGGGGAATGATATATGCTGCAAAATTCTAACAGTGATACCTGGGTTTTATTCTTCTCCATACCCATGTAGTTGTGAGGGTTTTGCTCTGAGCACCTATTTCATGTGGACAAACTCGCAACATATTTTCCCAAGGCAACCTAGGAAACCTGACAGCTATATCGTAGAGCAAAGCTACCATAGTAGGAAGAGAACAGGAGGGATAAGATTGTGTGAAAAATATCATTAAATTATAAGACTGTGTGAAAAATAACATTAAATTATTAAGAGCAGCTTCTTTTCTATAGTGTCAAAATTTCCAATGAAGTTTTTGGAACTACATTTTTTCTCCAGTTTGTCCCTTTCTGTTCAAAAGTATTTGTTTATTAACTCAGAGTTATAGTGCTCATTCTTCACCATACTAACAGAAAGTAAGAAATTATGAAACATTTTTATTTATATGAAATTATGTGATGGTCTTTTGTGTGCACATTCACATCATGTAATGTAATATTAAATTAACATGAACAGTCAAAAAGCAATCAGCTGGATTATGCCATAGTTTACACAAAGGCTTTTTTATCCATTCAGTGCAGGATGTTTTAGTCTCTACTTTTTGGACTAATACAGTTTCATTCGTTTCTCTTTACTGTACTCCCTTTTCATGCATGTCCTAAAATTTCCAGACATAGTGTAAACAGAAATTTTAATTTATAAACCATTATTTATTTCCAGAACTTATGTAAAACAAAGACATTCTTTTGTAAGCTGCTGAGTCCTTTATCCGGATGAATGACAGCAGATTTGAAAAGAGCGGAACCTATCTTTGTTTGCCTGTCCATAGCTAAAGTAATGGCACAGAGCAATAAACCAACGTCTCTTAAGAGACCAAATAAATTTTCTTTCAGGATTAATGGTCCACTGCTAGTGTGAAGAAGATTAAAACTAGAAGCAAAGAGACAAGAGAGTCCAGGGTAGCCTGACAGTTCATTTCTATGGAACTTGTTAGTGAGCCAAGCCAAAAAGTCAAGCATTTGGGTTCAATGTGAAATTACTTACTGAATGCTATCAGACGTTATGGTCAAATACATCTGCTGCACAGTAAAGGAGTAGATAGACTGACTTAGCACTGCATACAAATCATTGGGATTCTGTGTATTGGTACCAACTGAAAGGTTGGCAACCAGAAGATTGCTAGTCACCAAGTGTCACTTCTTCATTTACATCACATTGATATTCAGACAGTGGCAAGCAACCCCAAAAGTGAATTTATTGCTGCGAGAAAGTCAATATTTTACAATAACTGTAGGAATTCTGAGGCAGTAATCTAAAAGAATACTTTGTGCAAATCATTTACTACTTTATACACATGTATGTTGCTTTCATTGCCACGGATACCTACAACCAGGGTAATTCTGTGAAGATTCTTAATTTTAAACACTTGGTCTTTTACAAAGTAAACTGTAAGTATTTAGTTTAGTTAGTAAAACTGAGTTATTAGAGACCTCCTTGACTTTCCTAGAACAATTATTTGCTGTACATGGTTCATTTGTCCTTCTCTTTTTAATTTTCTTGAAACAACATTTTGTTAAGTTTTTTTGACCTGAAATGTGCCATCAAGCAGTCAAATCAAACCATCCTATTTTCTCTGGAAATATCAATCTTGCAAAGAGCTATATTTCTGAAAAATACAAGGAAGTTGATCCAAAATAATAAAATGGAATGAAAGCTCAAATTTTTTGCCAGTTTCTTTGTTATATGCGAAACACCAACTGAACTTAAAATTTCAGTATACTTACAGTACTTTAGCAAAGCAGAGAAACATTCTACTAAACACAGACATATGAATTATATAATATACTCCCTTTATCATCAGTGGGTGTTTTTTCAAATTACAGTATTCCTTAGACTTGACAAATATTTGCTGATTCTTGACATTCCTGTAATACAAATATTACCAGATCACATGACTGCAGCACTTGTTACCTATACTGAGTTGTCCTTAATTATGTAATTTGTCTCTCATGTTATGGATGGAGTCTCCTACTTGTTCTTTGTATATATATCAATCAGATTTGGTTTTCTAAATTGGTGACAGAGTATGGCATTTGGGGGAAAAAAAAAATCTGTTTTGAAGCCATAGATGTACCCAGCAACATTTGAAATCTACCCCTTATTTCCTACCTTATACTACTTTTTGCCTCCATCTCAAAGTACATTTCAGTAGATACTTCTGCAGCTGCAATATAGAAGCAGTAAAAGACAACAATAAGCCTTGTTTTCATTAAAATTTTGCAATTTGTGACAGGGTACATTCATTCTGGACAGAGAAGGGAGCATTTCTCACCAACTAATAATGGTAGCTCACAAGTGTGATTATGTCAGTGCTGGCTCCTAGAAAAGACCAACTGATATAATTGATCTTGTAACATTTAAAGGCTCTTCACATCAAGCGTATTTTATTGCTGCCTGGCTACAATTATGTTGACCAGAAGTGAGGCCAGTGATGGGGTTCAGAACTCAGAGGAAAATCAGTTCAGCATGTAACCACTTCACTTCTAATAGCAGAAGTTGCATGGGAAATTAATTTTCAGGATCACATTAAGTCAGACTGCAGAAACTATTGTGGGATTCGCTTGGGTAAAATTGCTCTAGCTGCTGGAAAGATGAGTGTCAGTAATGATATTTATTAAGCAAAATGAGTAACGTTTGGAAGCCATGGAAACCAGAGGACTAAAATTGGGTAGATGCACTAAGTACAAGAGGGCACCAAGAGCTTTTAAGACAATCAAAGAATTTAAAATACAAGGGCAGATTATATAAACTCATAAGCATTTTTATCCACCTTCTAGCTCATAGAAGATGACAAAGTAAAATTAAGAGAAAATACACAATGTATAATCAATGAAATAAACCTCTAACCTTTCTCTAGGAGAATATTTCCATCCTTTGAATATCAGCATCAGTTAAGGTTCTATTTTTTTGCATCATTGAAAGACCAATTTATTAGTTTTGTAGATTCCAAAGCATTAAAAAAAACCAAAACAAACAAAAAAAACCCCAAAAACCCCAAAAAACTGAAATCACAAATAAACAAATAAAAAACCTAAAAAGCCAAAACAAACAAACAAAAAAAAAGAAAACAATAAGAAAAAGAAAAAGGGAGTATGAATATATACTGGCTAGAATTAAAATTTGTTAAAACATATAGAAACAATATACAGAGACAGTTCATAGACATGTTAACCATCTAAGTAAAATGAAAGATATTTGACAGAAATCAAATTAGAAAAGATTACAATTTAAAAAAATATTTAAAAAGACAATTGGCTCCAAATGACAGGGTTTGTTTTTTTTTTGTTTTTCTTCTATGATTACTATACTCTAAATCTAACCAAAATCTCCCACTGATGCTTATCTTAATAACATAATATTAGTTTAATTGATTAGTAGAACTATTTTCACTATGCAATGCCTTTCAGACTACAGGTGAGAGTTAGAATAAGGAACAGATACAGGAAAGCCCAAGTTATGTTTTCGAAAAGGCCAGTAAAGATCACTGCTTTTGAAATGTAGAAAATATTTTTATTTTTAATTTTGCTTTAATAATTCTTTAATAAAAGAGGAAAAAAGCTATTATTACTATAGTAACTAAAAAAATTCTGCAATAAATTTTGTATCTATTGTACTATGTAAAATGAATAAATTAAAAAATAAATGCATGCATAGTTTTTTAAAAGTAATTGTCCAGTTATTCAGCATATCTTAACTTGTAAATGAGATCTCAGTTTCTTACACTGAGCATTTTGCATTACTTCATGGGCAATACAGCACTTAATACATTCAAACTACTGCATCATTAGTCATATTATCTGCAGGGATAATGGTGACATGTACTTTGCTTTAAAAATATGTGCTTAAATGCAACTTTATGAATTGATATGGCTAAAGAAAATAAGGAACTTACAGATTTAAAAATGCAATTAGCCTATTCAGTTTTCCTCTGTAGAAAAAGAGAAAAAAAATAATGTTACTTCCATCAGGAGCACTCAAAGTTAAAATGCCATCTACCTATGTTTCATCTGAGGCCAAATTACATTATAAGGTACAAATACAGTGAGAGTTAATCAAGCATACCTAGTATCTAATGCAGCTGACAGCTCTCTAAGATAATAGAAGTGGTTCATTTTACCCATTAGTGGGAACATCATAAGGGTGAAAATGTCTTTTAATACTCAACTTCCATAACAGGCCATCTGTTTTCCATTAGATCAATATGAATAAGTACTGAAATAAAGCCAGACTCTGATTTGTTAACCAGAACATCCTTTACTGTCCCTAGATTAGTTAGGTAGTTCATGTTTAAAAACTCAAAAACACATTTATTTATGTGGCATTGTGCAGCATATCCACAAATTACTGCACTGTAAACACCTCTGCCCTAAAGAGATGCAAAAATTAACATATATGTGTGCACACAGGTAGGGAAGAAAGCAGCACCTTGAACTGAGATGTCCAATACTTGATGGGTAAAAAACAACAAAAAAAAAGAAACTAAAAGAAAAAAAAAATACATTTTTTAATGACATGATCACACTTCTAGGTTTTATACCAGCTCTTAAAAGTCTTTGTATCATTTGGATGGGCAGAGATTGATAAAACATTTCACTTTTCTTCCACATCTTTCACAAAATGGTAACATTAGGGTGACGCCATTCAGAAGAGACACCAGTCACATTCCAGTTCAGATCCTGCAGTCAAGAGCTGGATGGGTTGACTGTGCCTGCATGTTGCCACATATTTTCAGCATTATTACTCCTTGGTTCACTCCACAGAATCTCAGAATCTGTAGTATTGTCTTTACAAAGAATGTTCTGAATAAACATGTTCACATTATCAAATGCCTTCTTGCACCCAGAAAACACAGGCAGATTTAAGGACAATAGCCATAATGACATCTTCATTATATAAGGCCATTTTGTACATATTATATAATTAATTTGTGCTCAGAGAAAAAAGAAAAATCTCAAACTGCTTCAACACTTTCCATGATCAGTAAGGAAAAAATTTTATAAGAGGTACATGTCACCAACCTTTTCCATTCTTCTGCAGTAGTTCTCACAAAAATAAATCTATTATCCTAATCAGATCAGGGGTTCATGTTTTGTTTGGTTGGTTTTTTTTTATTTATTTCCTTGATGTTATCTCTTTAAGGACTTCAACAGGTCTAGTTAACAAATATTTTTCATAAAAACTGGATCCCTGCAAGATAGGTAGAGAAATATATATATATTTCTCATATATATGTATGCGTGTGTGTATATACAGAAATGTATATAAATCCACAAAGTGTAAGTAACTGTAAAGGGTAGGACTGAAAACAGAAAAAAAGAAATGCTGGTGATAAGAACTGAAGAAGTGAAAATTAATGTCTCCTGATTATTAGTAAAGAGATTTTCATGAATGCAGTCCTTTTTGCCTGAAGGAGGAGAAGCCTCATGAAGTAATGCAAAAAGTAACTAATTTTGTCATTTGCTATAGTCGCAAGCTAGCAATATGTCCAACAACACCCTTTTCCACTGGTAAAACCTGCAAAGACTTGATTTGATTCATTCTGTGATAACTTTTCAGATTGGCATGTGCCTCTGTGACAATGATGCCTGATTATTGTCACTCCCTGCTCTCAAGCTCGCAGATTGCTCAGAGTGCTGTAACATGATTATTAAGTGGTTTAGGCAAACCTGATGCTAATGCCTCTATCCTTTGCTCTTACTATTTGTCTGAATATTATCTGAAATGTATTAATGTAGAATCAAAGCCAATAGTACAACACTCTTTTAAACTTGTGCTGTGCAGAATAAGGAAGAGTCTGTCTTTCCTTCCAACCCTGAAGTGGACAAACTGCTTTTTCTGATTTGCCTCCCCTCTTCACCCTGTGCTTCCTCCTTGGACTCTTTCAAAAGAGGCAGCCCTTAGATACAGCATGCAGGTTTAAATATTGTCTGGCAGAAATCAGCTGAAGTCATTATCATACATGCCTTCCAATTTATCTTTCAATATGGAACTGATAAACTTCATGGGACAGCTCTTCAGCTGATGTAAGTCATCATAGCATCTTTAGCTTCAATGAACCTTTTTAATTTTACAGCAGAGGAGATGGCTCTTCTGCTGTTTACCATATTTAGTACTGCAATTCAGCAACTCAAGTACTGCTTTTGAAGCTCTGATTGAAATTACTGTTCATTACAGCCTCTGCTATTTTTTAAATACAATCATCCACATAAAATGCACAAACATTTTATCTCTTCCAATATTATTCCATTTTAAGGTTTTTCTCCTTTAAGATTTCATATTACTTGATTCAAATAATTTCATTCCACATTTTAGTTATTTGCCTTATTGTCTACTTCTCTTAGCTATTCTCCATATCACAATGCAGTATTCTCCATTTTTCTGCCTTTTTTCATTCCTGTAATTTTTACCTTAGGCAGATCAGTACAGAAATATTAAATCATACCCATCTGCTTTTAAGATAAAACTGGTATTTTCTCTAGGTCTCTCTCATTTAATGTGCGAACCATCTCTGCTAACTTTGTCAACCAAAGTTTAGATGTCCAGTCTAGGACGTCTAAGTCCTCCTGCCATCACTGGAAGGACATAAGTTAAAAGTTGACAAGAATCACCTTTCAGGGCCATCCTCCCACTCCATTGATTATACAGGACAAAGAGATCATAAAAACAGCAAGAGAGTGGAATAAAAGTCTCCAATGTACAGCACACTGATCAATGTATCTAATCAGGAGTTTTGTTCCCACCTTTCCAAAATCGCTCAGCTGAAGTAGTCCATTTAGCACTGAAGACATTAATATAAATTGGAGGAAGTGGCACACACTGCCTCATTTAATAACTCTAGTCGCTCAGCCACTAAGTCGTTCTCATTTTCGTTACCCCAGTCTTAGAGAGTACTTAAATGTGCCAAGAAAAATGAAAGAATCTTGATCAGATTTTGACCATTATCACTGTGCTCCATCGGCTCCAGTTGCCTCATGAAGCCACTGACAAGAAACCAGAGCTGCCTGTCATCAGTGCTACATCCACTGTGACAAGTGAAGGACCCAGTATGACATTATGTGAATCAAATATGTTTCTAAACCGAGACCACATGACTAATTTCCACCCAAAGGACAGGCAAAAGAGTCAATGCACTTCAGTCACCACAGTGTAATTGGCCACATCCTTTCCACCAGATTTCTCACTCAATAAAAAAAAACAAGCAACTCCTCAGGATTTCAAACCTTGAAGTGAGCACTTGTGCCATCTCATCCCTGTGTCCAGAGGAAAGCTCCCCAAACAACGTCTTGTCCTCATGGCTTCTAAGGCTGACAGATTTGGATTTTGGAGACTCAAAAGTCCACCTACATATAAGCTTTAGCTACATGTCATGAGAGTTAGTAACGCTTAATCATTGCATTTTGCATGGAACAAGAAGCAGAGTTTGCACAGCTTTGACCAAATTACATTATTTTTATTTTATAGTACATTTCACAGTACATTATACACAAAAGCCAAATTCCTCTTGTATTTAAGCTTTCCTTCTAGCAAGATTGCCAGCTCTGCATGCAGCTAGATTCACAAACAAAATTCAAGTCAAGTCTCTGTAATAAACAACATTAAATGAGAATGAATTCTCAAGAAAATTAATTCAGTGGCTGCTCAAAGTAGACCCATTGATTAGCAACATAATTTTTCTAATTTTACTTTTTAAATGCTTTCAGACTGCTTTTATCTGCTGCAAAATACTTGTGCCAAAAGAGCGTACGTTTTGATAGACAGTAGAAACTTTATGATACAATAGACACTATGATTTTAATAAACTAGTCTTTTTCAAAGCAAACAAAATTGCCAAGTTCTTTTTGACAACCGAAAAAAAAAAATCTATGCAAAAAGGAAATTTAGAGCAAACCAGCTCGAGGTCTAGTCTCACTTCATAAAAACTCAGCACCATTACTACAGAATAGGCTCATAACTGCCACTTTAATTTATTTTCTATTTTCCTGGCAACATGATTATCAAGTAGGAGGAAGAAAATACAGCTAAACATGCTAATTCATGGAGAAGGCAGACAGAATGCAGAAAGCCTTGGTACAAAAGGTAAAGCCTTGTAACAGTTCTTGACCTAGCTGTTTAATTTGTTACTTAAATTTCTATATGCTTAATTAAAACAAAAAAAAACCCCAAAACTAATTCATTCTGTACTTCTCATAACTTATAAAGGTAAGTATGAGAACTACAAAACCAGAAACTTACATTCTGCAAATACAGTTTGTCTGGTAATGATAACTTATTGTGATGCCTCACATTTGTATTACAACTCTTCTTAGAGAACCACAACATATTCAATCTCCTACGGCCATAGACGCAGCTTTAAGACAAAAAAAAACCCCCAAAAAAACAAAAACATAAATGTTTTCATCTAGTATTCATGTAATTAAACAACAAAATGCTAGTACATATCAAACACAACAGAAGTTCCTAGTCCTGGAAGAACACTTATCCTTAACATGGGTCTTATCTACCTTACCATGCTATGATAGGCATTACTGCACTCCCTGGGGTCAATTGAATTTGCTGTGACAAGATCGAAAGTGTTTGTGAATTACACAAAGAACTCCATACAATGCATTGCAGGATCCAGGCTTCAATATTTTGGGGTGTAGGATAGAAAGGCATTACATGTTTTAAACAGGCAGCACAAGCATATACTTTGCCATAAATTGTAGCTTTAGACATCAAATTCTGATATGACAGCTGTCCTAATCCCTGATGCAAAGACTTTTTCTACTAAGACATTTTTTGGATACTCCCTAGTCTTGCTTGCATCTAAGGGACCTGACAGGTTACTTCTTTAGCTCCCTACAAGGCAGGAGCTGTACTACTTTCTGCTTTGTCCTCACTCACCTCTGTTCCAAGAAATAGCAACAAAAGCTCATGATACTTTCTCAGAAAGGAGAAAGGAGGCAATTTGTGCCTATAACCAGTTTCCTAGCTGGCCTTGCTCTCAGTCTTCAATTACTTAGATATGCATCTGAAAACTACTGCAGCAGCATCCTGGACAGGTATTCAAATAGTAAGAAAACTCAGAGACCCTCTAGTTGGTCTTCAGCCAACAGGAGTTTTTATGACCACTTTTTCACAGGTCTTATGAAATATAATGCTTCTATTACTTTGTGCCTTCTGTGCCTGAAGAGATGAATTCAGATCAAATACGAAGGAAAGAGTGCCACCTGCTGTGGTACCAGTAATATTCCCTCCAGTATTCAAGTCAGGGAGACGTTCAAAAGCTCAAACAGGATGAGCTGCTCAACAGTTAAAAATAGTTACACTCCAGAACTAATTAACACTTGCAAATGTCATTATTGTGGAGGTACTTTTTTCATTAAGTTAAAGGGGTGTTTCTATTGCATTTTCCTTGAGATACTAGACATAGGCCTGTTCTCCATCATATTGTAGTACATATCTGTGTTGTGCTACTTTTTTTATTTTGGCAGACACTGAAGCAAAAAAGTCCTTCTGATGTAGCATCTATGCAGTATGGCATGCACTATGCATGTTCCTGTGTTTCTCTTTAACTTTCTGCTGTCACAAAGCCATTGTATGTATTTAGAGGTTTTTCTTCTACACTACTAGTTCTGTCTTCTTGACAGAGAATTGATTTTTCTCCTCCTGGTACATGAACCACAATAAATCTCTCCCCCTATTGCTCAAGAGCTTTCAATACCATCAAGCACAGCTTTAGACGATGTCATTAGAGACAGAGATATTAGAATAACCATGAGCAGTCAGAAGCTGTTTCTTTATAATAGAATTAAAAAAACAAGCAAACAAAAAAAACCCCAACAAAACCACACAAAACAAACAAACAAAAAACCCAAACAACCTAGTTTTCTGCTGATAATGAGTTACAGGCATCCATTCTTTGCTGCATTTACTGCATATTGTCCAAAGACATAAATCCCCTTTTCTCTCTTTGGAAATAATATCCATAAATATATCCTACTGTGAATGGTATCCCATCAAGGCAAGATGGAAACCCACATTTTTTCTGCATTCACTTGTTTTGAAGATACTTTGAAGTGCAATACTTGAAAATTATTGCTTGCATGGTGAGCTTCTACCCCAAGTTTACAGAGACAAATGCTGTTCTGACCTCATCACACCATTTTCATAACCATTATGATCCACTATTTTACAGAAGACATACAGTGACTTGCACAGTATGCTGATGGCTTCAGATAACTTGTTGCAGATGTGTCCACATCACATATCTACAAGCTAGATCTACTCTTTTATTGAGCTATTCTCTAGGAAATTACACCAAGAGTCAATTCAATTACTTTTTAGCTCTCTTTCTCTGCAAGTGGATGCATAAATCAGGTATGCAAGACTTATGCATGGTGCTGCATGGTGACGCATGACCCGGACTGTCTGTGCTACACTGTGCAAGGCTATGGGGGTCTTTAGCTCACTTAAACTCCTAAATCTATTTCTGTGCAAAGCAAATCTCGTGAGGGTTGCTGCTTCTGATACTGCTGTTGTGGAAATGAATCTATGTGAAAGATTTTGTCTCCAATAATATCAAACGGTGCATGTCATGATCTCAAGGCTTTTACTTATTTTTTAAATGTTATGTAGTGAGCCAGAGCAATTATCAAGGCCTCACTTTCTGAGGCAAAAAGAACATTTTACGTTGCTCCTATAACTCACAGCTGAGTTAAAATTCATTTCAACATCCACTACAGGTAAAAAAAAATGAAGTGAAAGACTAAACAATACCAGCATTGGTAGTGTAACTTCTACCAGTCAAAAGGGATAAGGGAGAAAAAAAGATATTTTTAGTCTTACAGCTGCCTCTAGATTTTTCTCATTTATACACAGACCAGCAAACCAACCAGGGAAGAGCTTCAAAACATGACTTGAAACCCCTCTTTCAACCAATAATGAGCTTTTCTTTGACCAAACCAATGTATTAAGATCAATTCCGTAATACAACTTATATTTCCCCTAATTATATGAAGGTAAGGGTAATTTTCACAAAAGTTAATAATATGCCTTTTGTAATACATCCTTTCCCAAATCCATTGGCAGCTAAGGTAAATTTTTAGATTTGTGGAACTTTCTCTGATGTTTTTAAAAGTATAATATTACAAACTAAATGGATTTGACTAACAAGCTCTATAATTAGTTTATTTTGTAAATGACAGGATTGCTAGAACTTAATAAATTAAAAATTAATTGGTACTAAGGTCTAATATGACTTAAAACAAACCTACAAAATTCGTATTGCCTTAGTATTATTATGTTTGGCCTTAGAGTAATGGGCTGATTTTAAGAAAATATTATTTTAAATTATCCTGTGTAGTTTTTTACCTAGCCAACAGCAGCCTTCTTAGAAAATACTAACATACAATATAAATAAGATGGTTTTACATGATTTCTCTACTTTCTCTTCCTTCAAACATGAAATTTTAATTTATTTCACAAAATCAATCTTTTCTTGAGCAAAAATCCTTTTTCATTCCTCGCTCCCAAGCCCACAGTTGATCTCTATTAATCTCTTTTTTGCTGTATACAAAATTATTTAGGCAATCAAGAAGAAAACAATGTTGATTCACTCAATAAGGGCAGTTTCCTAGCTATTTTTCTTGCTTTTAATCACTACATAGGGAAGATTCTTTCATTCAGTATTGCTTCTTGTGCCTGATTTCATCTACTTTGCACAATTATTCCACTGATATACATTACTATAGTGTAGCAGAATGTGTTTAGTGACGGGAAAGACCTGCAAATTAGAAGGCACTTTGGTGAGGTCAATCTGATTCTACACTTTGAAGATGGTTATGGGAAATAAGATAGAAATCCAAGAAGCATATCACAATATATATTATGAAGGTTTTTTCAACTAAGAAACTTCACGAAATTTAATTAGACATGTTTTCAGATTTAAAAGAAAAAAAAAGGAACAAAGATAAGTATATTGTTTCTTCTCTTAATGCTAGTAAATAGGGAAGAGAGAAATTCTACAAACAACTACAGTTTCCATGGCTGTGCCCAGCTGAAATGTTACGGATCTCTGAGGAGCTCCACTCCATATTTGTAGTTGAAAAGTCATAAACACTGAATACAGTTTAGATCCATTTACAGGTGCATATGTAAATAAACCTTTACCATATTTCACATTAGTATCTAAAATAATTTCTGAGTTACAAAACTAATTCAGTCTGGTAAGTTAATGTCACATATTAAGAAAGTTATTATGTTAGAAGGTATCACTATTTTCAGGTATTCTTCCAGATATCAAAGCAACATAAGAAACCAATCACATTTACTCAACCCTTTTATGTTGTAAAATATTTTAATATGTTTATTCCTGAAACCACTGACTATAATGTCCAGTTCTGAAAATGGACAATGAAGACTATTTTCTTCTTGTAAAGACTATTCATATAGGATTGACGTTCCTTTAGAGAGCTGGCACAACCCTCATGAAAATTCACAGGTTTTCTCAAACCCAGACATCTATGGGTTTTTACTTTGACTGATTTATGCATTGTTACATTTTCCCAGTATAACACAAACCAGAAACTACATATTTAAGTCATAATAGGTATCCACATTTGCAGAAATACCATGCATTTTTTGATTCAGACTTCTGCCTAAGATTTTCTTGCTCAGGACATTTCCTACACAATTTAAGTTTCAGACAGTTTAAGTTTCAGACAACCAAGAACTGCACAACTACATAACTGACATATAAATGTTCCCAATGAGATATACTTACATAAATCAAGACAGAAACCCAGGTCTCATTTTCAAACTTGGGTGACTAAAATAATAAAGAAACGCTTTAAAAAACATTCATTCAGCAGCATTTCTAAAAATCAGACCTTGTAGCTAAAGTTTTCATAAGCATTCATAGTGCAAGTTTGTTAAATTTTGTTTCAATACTCTAAGATATTCTGATTTTAATGTTTTGGCTTGTGATTTAAATTTACTGACTATGCAGATAACCTCTATATGTAAGTCCTAGTGAAGCAACTCTGAAGATCTGAAGTTCTAAGAAGATAACCTAGACAGGTATTTTATAACTACTATATAGCTGTAGAAACACCAACCCACTCTGCTTTGAAAGTTCACTTTATTTAAAAAGATATTTTATACAAGTGACTTTCAAGTTTTAAAGACACAAGTACCCATTGTCTTAGCTGCTTCTAAGAAGCTAGAAGGCATTACTTCATACCTTCTCCAGATGAAGGCATGCAGACCAATCACACAGAGAGACACAGAAAAGCCATCTGACTTTACAGGCTGCTTTGACCCATACATTCAGCATCACAGAATTTACCTCACCTGCCTTTAGACGTGCACATGTCTGCATATGAGCTACATACAGTAGGGTGCACTGATTGTCAATGGAAAGAATTAAAGACCCTGTAGACCATGACTAATGTTCTGAAGTAGATCAGCTAAACCATGGTCTAAAGTACCTGTTTCTTCTCTGTGGTGGGTGAGTGCTTCAGCTGTAGATATCTACTGTTTGGGTATCTGTATTTGATCAATCTAATCCCACTTGTAACAGCAATTAGTGTCTGACCTTTAGGTATTGTGTCTTCTGGCTCACTGTGTAATTGCAAAGGACACTTCTGCAGCTTCCTTTTAATAAGGCAATAAGACTAGTCTTAATTACTGTGGGTGCTAAGTGTGTTTTCTAGACAAGAGAATTGACTAGGAGCCAGTGGGGAAGAGAAGCAGTGATGCAAAAACTTTAGAGAGACTGGAGAAACATGCACCTTATCGGGGCATAAAGTCAAACAGCAATAAAAACTAATTTAATCACTTGTCTCAGCTGAGGAACATCCAGATGAGACCTTGAAGGCTAAAAGGCAGGGCATGACCTTTCTGAACTGATCTGTAAAGCCATTACTGTCTTCTCAGGCATGTATCTCATACAGGCTCTCTCCAACCACAACATATGCCAGATGTCACTCAAGCTGGATCCTTCTGGATGTAAGAGAAAGAACTCTTGGCAGTGCATTCTCAGTGAAGTCTCTTTAATCTGAAAAAGCCCAAATCTAATGCCCTTGAGGGCATGCTGCAAGACTTATCTTTGTCAGAGAGCTGCTGAAGCAGCAAACTTGAGCTAGGGATGATGCATAGTGAAAATGAAGAAACTTTCATCTTCATTATTTATCTGCTAAATGGTGATAGAATATTATGAGACATTGTAGATTGCCATTAATTTCAACACACTGATTGGTTGGTTTTTTTTAATACTTATCAAGAACATTTAATGTGTTAAATGGAAGTCTTTGTCACGTTACGATTTAAAATCAGCTATAAATATGGACCCTTCTGGAAGACTATAGCTGAAGTGTTGATATAGAAAAACAAATTATATACACTCCTAACATGACAAAACCACTCTATTAGTGTATTATACAGCCTAATGTGGCAAGCTAATTGACATTTTTTACTTTCCATTTAATTTTTTGTACTCTTACCTGCCTTTTGATAATGCAAATATTTAACAGAATGCTTACCACTCAAAGACCCTTCCTAAACTTTAAAGCTATATTTATTTTACTAAACTGAAAAACACTTCAAAGTTCTATTTTACTAACCCTACTTGAACTCTATCTGGAGAAGAAGGAAATAACATGAGTACAGTCTTCTCCATACATGAACATGCATGTGAGTGCACACACCCATATAAAAACACAAGAGTGCCTTCCACAGGCATAAAGCCTGTATGGCCATTGCCCACACAAACTGTGTGCTGGGGCTAAGAGGGTACCCAGCAGCTGAGGGTGGACTGAGCCTGAAACTGCTTGCATGACCAGAGTTAAGCACATAACATATTTAATCTCAACTGCAGTGAACTGGAGGTTTAGTTTGTGAACACTAGGCTGATAAAATCTCTAGAGCCAGTAGTATCTTTTCCCACTTTTACACTGAGGCAAATTTTGAATTGGGAATCATAATTTTTTTTCTACTGTTAGAGTTAATGTCTAACATATTGCGAGCTACTGTACGTGAATAGCACAGCTTTCAACTGCAGATACCCAAAAAGTGTTTCTTTACAAATTCAATTTTCACCTCTCCCTAAAGATGTTCCCAGAGGCTTGCAATAGGGCTTTGAAAAAGGACTTTTGTGAAAAGGAATATTAAGAATCAGACAAAATTTATCAGGACAGCATATTACATGTTTAAGATGTTGCTGCCTAAAAAGAAACATCTAAGTCTAGGAAGTTTTTAATCGTGGTTCTCTATTTCACTCTTAATAAGTCTGGAAACCATTAACTTGTTAATATAATGAATTTCCACAGTCAAAAACCTTTTTTTAAGTATTCTGTGCTTTTAATTAGCTATTCTTCCTTCTAAAGCAACCTAAGTTATCAAAGAGACCTCATTCAGCTAGGCCTTTTTGTCACAGTAACTCTGTGGTGTCTCCATTACTTCCAGCATACTGAACTAAGACACATCAGGCAAAGGCATCTATATATTTTCTCTTGTAGGTCCACAGATTGCTACTTGGTGCATTGAAATTCATGTGGTTTTAGTGATCTGTTCATGTGCAAGGCCCTGAGGGAAGGCAAAAGGAAAGGAGAAGCAGGCAAAGCGGAAACAAATAGAAAACATTTAAACAATGCTAAATTTATATTGGAAGTTAACATAAAATTGCAAACTACTGTGAATGGTAGAATTTGACCCCAAATACTATCAATGGTTGGGTGTGTATTTGTTTTGTCACTAAAATTTTGTTGTTTTTTGTTTGTTCCTAAGACTACTAGAGCTTCATTTGTACCCATCTCTACAAAGACACCATTGTAAAATGGACAGATTCATTCAGAAATAACAAAAATATTCAAATTAACTGCTTGAAAACAGCACACTAACGGGGACAAAAGAAAAACACATTTTTCTTTAATGATGCAAAACTATTGAGCTATTTATTCTGGAATTTTACAATGTATTCATTCTGGAGTAGACATCTGGCATGGGGCATATCAGCCTGAACAGTTTAAATATGGCAATTATAAGGAATTTAAAACAGGGTCTCAATGGGAAAAGTTTTGGTCAACCTTAGCTAAAAGCATTTAGTGGAACCAAAATAATAAGAATCTGTAAAATTAAAATCCGTATAGCACATAGTTGAATGGACCTACATGGTTTCCTCAAGGCCTATTCATGTTGTTGTGGTTTTACCCCATCCGGCCACGAATTACCATGCAGATGTTTACTCACTTCCCCCATCTTCCACCCTGGTGGAATCGGGAGGAGAATCGGAAGAAGGTAAAACCCACAGATCGAGATAAGAGCAGTTTAATAATTAAGCTGAAGCAAAATGTAGTAGTAGTAGCAGCAATAATAACAACAATCATAGTAATAAATGGTGATACATTAAAATATAATTGTTGTAATAATGATCATAATAGGGGATTATATTATTAGTATTCGTATTATAAGTAAAGTAGAAGGAAAATAAAGAGGAAAAATGAGGAAAAGAAAGAGGAGAAATGAGAAAAGGAAAATAAAGGGAGGAATAAAACCCAAGAAACATGAGATCCACCCTACAATTGCTCACCACTCACAGACCAGTGCCCAGACGTCCCCTGAGTAGGGATCCGTGCCCCCCCTCCCCCAGCAAGGTCTGCCATTTTATATACTGGGCATAATATTCTATACTATGGCTAGTTTTTGTCTAGTTTGGGTCAAGAGTCCTGCCTCTACTCCCTCCTGGCTTCTTGTGCCCCTCCTCACTGGCAGAACATGAGAGACTGAAAAGTCCTCGATCAGGGCAAGTGCTGCTTAGCAAAAACTAAAACATTGTAGTGTTATCAGCATTATCCTCATACTAAATCCAAAACACAGCACTGCTCCAGTTACTAGGAAGAAAATTAACCCTATTCCAGCTGAAACCAGGATGCGTGGCTACATAATTAGAGTACTTGGTTACAAAACCGTCTTTGAAAAAAAAAAAAAAAACAACCAACCAACAAGCTTTAAGCAAAAGGCTTAAAAAACCCAAACAATCAAACAAACAAAACCAGTGAGAGCTGTCACTTCTTAGAGCACAGCATATCTGCTCCTACAAAATTTATTTCCAGAGTTCAAAGACAACCATTGACTAATTGTCTGCCAAATGCAGTACTGTTTGAATTGTAGGCATTTTTACTTAGTTGAAAAACACTTTTATTTCCTTACTGACTTCTCTAAACTTCATTATATTGTGCCATTTTGTTACACCCTACATAAAAGCTCCTGGATATAAAATGAAAAATTAATTTTCCATTTATCTAAATGCATTTCAAACTTTAAAAAGCATTTTAAACTTTAACACAGGAATGCTCTAAGCTGATTTTGAATGGAGGGAATTTCTAAGTTTTTAGTAATTGAGAAAAAAATGAGAGTAAGGCTTTGGAATCATGAATGTACGTAATTCTCAAGGCAAACTGAATCCTTATCATTGAACTATTTTCAAAACCTCTTCAGTGGGACACAGATACCTTGGCACCTGGCAAGAAATATCAAAATAAGTATGAACTCACTTCATGAATGTTATGGTTATTTTCAAAACTTCCATGAAAGTAAACAGTTTTGTTTTGTAAATTTAAAGTTTAGGAAGTTACAAACATTCATCAATTCCTCTGTGTCTCCTCCCGTCATACTGCTCACATATATAGCTATGCCTTGGGAACTTCTAGATCTTTTCTGAAATAGTAGCTATTTTAACCAACAATCCACCTTTTGCCCGTGCTAACATCGTGTTTATTAGAAAAATATGAAGCTACTGAACAGTTGATGCTTATTCTGATATCCAGTTCTTGCAAACTGAAAATAATGCCTGTGTTTGTGAGACTCAGAAGACTTGTTTGGAATATCACAGATAATCTGTCAGTTTGTGATATACAGCTCAGTAGCAGAAGCTGATTACTTCTAGTATCCTGGATAACCTTTTCAAAAAATACAGAGACAACCTTCAAATATTCTAAAAAGCCCCATCAGTACTATAATTTTAAGCATAAGAACACTACTAAAATAATAACTGACTTGTCCACCTGTGAGGTCTCTAGGCAAAAATTAGGTTTTTTTATTTTGTTTTACACTGGAGTAAGAAGAAAGGCAATGAGAAGTGAATTTTGTTGGTTTGATTTGTTTTTACCAGGTATATGTTTATGAAAATATTCCAGTAAGATATAATCACCTAAACGTCTCTCACAAAAACTCAGCACTTTTGCTTAGCTGGTGTTAGGGTTCTTGAACTGAAAGAAATAGGATGACTGCTTCTCCCAATTTAAGAAGAGGAAACATCAACAAAAAAAGCTATTTACTGGGGCTATAGTGAGCCAGCACACTATACTGTGTAGGAAATGAATTTTAATTTTTGCAAAACTGCTCAGCCAAGTAATTCTCCTGGTTAATAGCTTTTCAGGAGATTTTGACATTACAGACATATTTGAATTCATATTCTGCAGTAAAAAATATAAATTTAAGACCCAGTTAAAGCAATTTTGCTACAGATGTAGCTGTACGTAACCGTATGGTGCAGCATTTTTCAATCGATTAAGGTGTTAGGTTGATCCCTTAAGATTTAAAATGGATCCAAAACTATCCCTCAAGAAAAGTCATTAGGCATTTTCCATCTTAAACCATTGATATTTAAATATTTCATGACACTCTCCACATTTCACAGAAGTCTATTATATTTTCAATGTGCTAATAAATCATCTGTGAAAACACCTCACGGAAAGCTTTGCAGAATCTCAACTACTGAAAACTAGGAAATAATTGTTGTGCCAAGCTTTCATCTTTCTGTGAATATAAAGGAAAAGGATTGATTATTAGTTATTTTTAGACATCAAGATATCTGAAAGCTTTCATACCAGCATCTGGATTTTTGAATACTAATTTCCTAAAGCTTTCTTAATATCTTTAAGCGTGAGGGAAATTTTCTCTCTCACAGGGATACAATTCTATAATCACAGTGTGTGCTTTTACTTCCATCTTCAAATGGTCTTTTGGGTTTATATTCAGACTTCATCCCATCCTAAAGTAGACATCTAATATGAGCCAGGAAAACCTTAAATGTGCCTAAGGTAATTAGCTCAGATTTAGATTTCTATGTTGTAAGAGTTTAAAGTTAGATGAGAAATACTTTTGAAACAGGCTTACTGGGTTCTCAGATCCTATCAAGAGGAAGACATATTTCCTGTAATTTCTGCTGCATAAATAATTACAGAACTCATTCTTCTGACGATTGTGATGCAATATATATAAATATATATATATTATAATGTGCATAACACCATATGTTGGTTTTCTATCATAAAATTAAAGCTTCCAAGATGTTTCATTTTATGTGCTAAATTAGGGCCTTGCATTTTTATTTTTTTTTCTTTCAGCTGCATTTTGCTGACTGTGATGTCAATAGTATTTTGAAACATAAGGTTTGTTTCAGCAAGTGATGATACCTGCATTTCGTAAGAATTCAAGCTCTACACAAATCTGTTCCAGCAAAATTGCTTTTAAAAAAAAAAAACAAACTGGCAAAACATTCTTTGCGTTTGTTAAAACTTTTAATATGTCTTAATTTTTCTTAACTCTTTCTCCCCTCCCATGTATTTCTGATTAAATGTGAACCATCCAGTAATTATAAATGTCTTTGATGTCAGGTGTTTTCTGTCCATATATTTCTTCATAAAACTGCTGATCTGCGCACAGCAGGGATATTAATGCCTACTTCTTTCTACATATATGAAACTAGTGGCCTTTTTTTCCTACTATTTTCTTTACTATTGTTTGTTTCAAAAGACTGAATACAATATTATTGTATTTTGAATACTATTTGCCTGTATAAATATTTTTCCCCTATTTTGAATACTATTTGCCTGTATAAATATTTTTCCCCTTATGCTGTCATTTTTACTTGTGAAAAGTCTAAAACAATATTTCACTGTTCTCCCATTTCAGTAGCACAGTGAAATTTCAGTCAGTCCGCACGAATTTTTTGCTTATCAAGGGAACAGAATATCAGGCACTTATTAACTCCTGAAATCACTCAGGTTATGTAATACAATTTTATTTTAACTAAGAGATGTAGAGTGTTTCAATACATGGATGCCCTAACAAAAATGTCTCTAAACTTTTGCAAGTTTTGTAATTTCCCCAGTGGTCATTACAATAACCTTGTTTGACTTTAGGTAATGCATTTCAAATCAGCTTTCAATTTCTCTGTCACTGCAATGGCAGTAACAATGCCTCCTTTCCCTTGTAAAGTGTTCTAAGAGCAACATGATAGAAGTCAGTTAAGAAACAATAACAGCAGCAAACTGTCAAAAGTAAGTTTTCCTCCACAAAAATTGATGTAAAAAGTTAAAATATAAATAATTTTTATCATTGCTAAAATAAGTTTCCAGAAAGTCTTAATTTGGAAATTTCACAGTATTTTGTTCTAGTTTGGCTAGAAGTTTTCTCCTGTGGAACTGTTATAGCACCTGTTAAGAACTATTTGCTATTCAGCTATCTTGACTATTTATGTCCCTCTTAGGACAGTTTTATTAGCCAGGATTACATTTCCCTGGACAACACAGTTACAATTCCTCACAACAATTCAACCTAGTTTTTCAGATATATCCACAGTAAAATGGCTCCAGCTTATCAGCCATGGCAGCAACAAACAGCCCCTTCACCTCCACCCCTTAATATTCATGAGGTCAGCTAGTCAATACTGCTCACTAAGACACAGCCTGAAATGAAGAATTTATTTATTTCTTCCTCCAATGTAAACTGAGAACAGCTTTTTAGCAAAAGTCTATAAAAAAAATATTCATCAGAATTCTGACTCAATTCCCAATTTACATAGCATAGCTCAGAGAACTTTTAAAATGTTAGCTACTTCTGGGGAATTAAGTGAAGGAGTATCTTGTGGGTGATCCTTAGTATCTTAATTGTAAGTGAAGAATTAGATGACTGTTACTGTCCTGTTGTAACCAGAATGGCAGAAGTCTGCCTTCTACAGAGCTTTCCTCCAGAAAGTCTCCTCTTTTCCTCAGCTGATGCTATGACAGGACTTTTTGTATCTGAAATGACACAGTGTCCTGAGTTCAGCTGAAAAAAAAAAAAAACAATTGCTCCACTTCAGGCCTTCTGAGTCATCCTCTGAATCACCCTGTTCTTCAATATTGAATACTGTGTAAAGAGGAAAAAAAACCAAAACCAAACCCCCACAAACCAACCTTAAAATTAAATGCTCAGCTTTTGTATACTTGAAGTCATGACAAATGTATCCACATCTGAGTAATCTTGTAGACAGCATTTAGTCACCTAGCCCATAGAGACCATGGCATCATACCAAGAAAGCATATGATTCTGGGAGTAGAGAAGAGAGATGAGATGTTTCATCACATCTATTTGAGGACCTGGTAGATTTTCAACTTTCAGACAAAGGACATATAATCATAGAATAGTTAGGGTTGGAAAGGACCTTAAGATCATCTAGTTCCAATACCCCTGCCATCACCAGGGCCACCTCATACTAAACCATGTCACCCAAGGCTTCATCCAACCTGGCCTTGAACACTGCCAGGGATGGAGCATTCATTACCTCCCTGGGCAACCCATTCCAGCACCTCACCACCCTAACAGTAAAGAATTTCTTCCTTATATCCAGTCTAAACCTCTGCTGTTTAAGTTTCAACCCATTACCCCTTGTCCTATCACTACAGTCCCTAATGAATAGTCCCTCACCATCATCCCTGTAGGCCCTCTTCAGATACTGGAAGGCTGCTATGAGGTCTCCATGCAGCCTTATCCAGGCTGAACAGCTCCAACTTTCTCAGCGTGTCTTCATATAGGAGGTGCTCGAGTGCCCTGATCATCCTCGTGGCCCTCCTCTGGACTTGTTCTAACAGTTCCATGTCCTTTTTTATGTTGAGGACACCAGAACTGCACACAATACTCCAAGTGAGGTCTCACGAGAGCAGAGTAGAAGGGCAGGATCACTTCCTTCGACCTGCTGGTCATGTTCCTTTTGATGCAGCCCAGGATACGGTTGGCTTTCTGGGCTGTAAGCGCACACTGCTGGCTCATGTTCATTTTCTCATTGACCAACACCCCCAAAATCCTTCTCTACAGGGCATCTGAGAGGAGGATTCAGACTGAATGTGACTCCAGGGCTATAGTGACAAGGAACAATCCACAGAAACAGGCACTACTAGCTGTATGGATTCATTGTGACTGCTCAGTGCGGTCCTGTAGGCACTGACAGAGTTTTTTTTAAGCTCAGTGGTGGATGATATAATTGCCTTTCCTTCCCTCACCCCCTTCCCCCTCCCCCTCCCCCCCTCAGTATTGTTAGCTTCATTCTATCATTTCATAAAGTGTAAGTTTTGGCTGTTGTTGACCTGTGTAACAAAGAAGGAATAAAGTCAATCAAAAATGCTATCAACATCAAAAGTATCTATTTAGTGAGGCTTCCCTATGTGTGATAATTAAAAAAAACAAACCTTTTTCATTACTACTGTGCTAGTAATCCATTCTGAATAACATAAAAGTGTCTTTAGCACTAGCACTTCACAGAGACTGTGAACTGAGTATGCTACAGAGGATTATTTATTTTTTCTTTCATTCAAGTGGTATCTCTAATATTACAAGAACTGTAGCCTGGTAAAATCCACAGAACTTAATTCAAGTAAACCATTACGGAAACAAAGACTTTCTATTTGGATTGACCAAAGTTCACAAGCATTGAAGCTCTCTGAAACATAGCCAAGCATTAATTAAAAAAAAAAAAAAAAGCCTGTATCAGTGAGTCAATTAAAATAAAAGATCAATACAATTTGAAAGTGAAATATGTATAGAAGTGCGGTTGCATGGCTCTATTAAATTTAATTGCTATTAAGAAGTTAGATCTTTTATAATAAAGGCAATTTGTAGTTAATTACAAGCAAATATCATGAAATTTGGAATGGTAATTAATATGAGATTGACAATTCCATTAACTTCAGGAGGTCTCCCACTCACGCAGGTGCATGGTCTACTCAGCGGTAAAGGTACATATAGTCTTTTGGTGTCTCCTATATCAGCTGGAAAAAAAAAAGATGGAAACTATTAAAAAAAACAGTCTTCTTGTGCACAGAAGAGAACTATTTAAAGACAAGAATGGCTCTGCACTCATTAGGATTTTTGAACATTGTCATATGACCACATACCCACTTCTGGGACAGCACTGAAGCCCCACATTTGCTCACAATGTATGGATAGAAAGAATGGTGTGAATTTTAGCAGCACATCTTTCAGTTTCATGTTAAAGGTGGTTAGGAAATATTTTGTGTTAAGAAAAATGGAGATCAAAAGTATCAGCGTTTTAGCACACTAGGCATTTTTTCCCCCCAGGAGACAAACTTTCACTTCTGATTTATGCTACACATCAGTTTGGTCATAGTGTCCATTTATTCCCTTGTCTATGTTATGTCCATATCCCAAAATCACTAAGTAATTTTGTGTGATTGGCAAGCTTTACTCAGGAGAAACTCTGGACAGTGAAAGTGCATTGCAGGTCACTACTGACCTGAACTAGCATAACTTAACAGAGAAAGCTAATAGTGTTTGCCAATACTTAGCACAAGTTTAAGCAGAAAAATTACTGACTGATCAGAAGACCCTGAAAGCTGTAGAACTCAGTGACCACAGCTAACTGTATTTTCCTCATTTTTAAAGTCTCTTGGCACTCATTTGATTTCAGTAAAGTCATGCTAACTTAACAAGAGCAATTTTCTTTAAGACACACTCATAAAAGAAGCATACTTCTTCTTTCTTTTAGCTTTTGTTACCTTCGATACTGGCATAAAGTGTATTCTGCTAGTTATTAAAAAAAATGCAGCTGATGTCACCTAGTGTTGTAGTGAGACTGTTTTGTTATTTTTATTCTTGATTGTACCTATTGTACCTTTATTTTATATCTGCAGCCTTCCAAGGTCTCTTTCATTTTCCAGTACTGGAAAAGTCTGCTTTGTGTTTTTTGTGAGTTTTCTCCTGCAGGCTTATGGCAGAAATAGCTTAAGAGAGCAGAGTACTCTACTTACCTTGCTTGATAGCTGAGACATTTTGGAGTAGTTCCTCTTGACTTAAATTTTGAGGTTCAACTAAGGTTAAATATTAACTATTCACTGGTTGCTAAAGTTCAAGCAGTCTTTGTTGACAGCATTTCTTAACCGAAAAACCCCAGCGAAAATTAGGAACTCACAGGTTCTTAAGAATTTGGTCTAATATTGTGTATGTCTTGTGCACCTTTCAGAAAATGTTTGTCTAATTTAAGTGTTCGCCAGTGTAAAAGATGCTAATCTCCACTTGACTGGCAAAGCTTTTCTGTCCTTCAAGTGCTAATCTTGTTACACAGGTGAAGGAGCCAGGCAAGCAGGGGTTTCAGCAAATCTGTATTTCAGCAGAGCAGCGTGTTCAAAGCAGCTGCTGAGCATGGAGCCATCCTTGTCACACAGTGCCACTGACAGGCAGGCAACTCTGCACAGTGTGAATGTCTTTCCCTTAATTGTATGGATATAACCAGCCCTTGCCCTTGAGTATGTTTTGTCTACATAAAATGTTGTGTTCTCTCTATAAAGTGTATCACAAAACACATTAAGCTAGTCTTTCTGTTAATTTATGACAGAGAAAATGTCTCTTTTCTTCTGTTGGAAAGGGCAGATGCAGCAGCTAATTTATGCAAAATCATTGCCTGGTTTCGGATACAGGGAATATGTCTGTAAGACAACCCCTGCCATGATTCTTCTTTTAAGACTAAAAATATCATGTCTGAAGGTCTGGTTTGGTTACTAGTTTGGGTTTTGTCACAAACTGGCAGTATAGCAGGAGGTGTTATAATGAAATAAACACTTGGCTCACTCTTCATTTTTCACTTGGAATTGAGGTTACACAAGGATTGTACAGGATGAAGGTTTCAGTGAATACTGAATGTGAGAAAACTCTGTATGAGAAAGACCTTTTTTTAAAAAAAAAAACAACAAATATTGCTAAACAGTAAAAAGGCTTCTAAAGCACCACACTGTCTCAGTAATAGCAAGAAGCTTCTTTCTGGAGACCTGACTTATTTTTTGGCAGCAAAAGGCTGCTATCCTTTCTTCCAGGGAGAAACTGATTATTTTAAATCTCACTATGTTCAAAATTCTACCTGTAGATACCACTGCTATTGTCACTTCTCTTCTTTAGAGGAAAGCAACAAGAAGAATATGATGTGTACAAAGTAGCAGATACGGCTGCATCTTTGTGAACCGTAAAAATAAATAGACAACTTAAAAAATATATTTCAATACTAACAAGGCAGATAGATATTTAGTGTGATACTTAACCCCTGCTGCTCCAGTATAGTGACACATGCCTGTATTTTTGAAAACATATTTACAGCTGACCTAAATTCGGCTACAGAAAGAGCTTAGTCCCCAGCACCAGTAATAATAAACACAGCTACAAGTTTATTCGGGGACAGTTAAAATGCTCATGTTGCCACCGGCTTGGCCTACATGTGGTAAAAAGCAACATGAGCAAGCAGAAGAAGGAAAACATACCCAAACAGTGTGGTAACACTAATGGAGGAATATGTAGTTCAGCTGGATGGAGAAATAACATACAGCAGAAGCTGCCAAGATAATAGAAACAGAAAATATCTTATGCAATTCCAGCAATGCTACTCTATGACAAAACATCTGCAGAGCTGCCCCAAGTAGCATCTTCTCCTCCCTATCCATACTATTTGTGGAGTACATATTAACAACTGTGTTTGGCAACTCACAGAAACTGAACTATGAGAGTACTTACCACTCACCTAAGAAAGAAACTCATAACTCTATCTTTGCCTCTTTGTGAGCAAAGATGGGCACAAAAAAATCAGCCTTGCTTATGCAAAGAGTATGTATATAGCCTGTCAACATTGTAAAGGGATATATTTCTCAGGTAACATATATACCAGTTAGTAATAGAGTTTCAATATGAGGATTTCACAGATTTTATGAGTGCCTTTGAAAAGCTCTGTCTGGTGATCAACTGCAGTATTTCTAAGAGGTTTGAACCCATACGCAGGATGTGTATGAATAGCAAAAACTAAAGTCAAAGATATGTGTTTTTAAAAAGACAAGCCCCTTTGTTTTCTTTCAATCTTGAAGTGTTTCATACTAAATTTTCTGCACATTATATATGTTTTGATTTTTGTTTTCTTTGTAAGACTATATACTGAGATTTTCCTACTTCAAATATTTCCTTAGAAATATGTGAGAAAATAGTAAATACAAATAAGACTCCAAAGTATTATATCAAGAAAAGTTAAGACAAGTTGCACCAGACTATAACACCTTAAGTCATAGCCATTGTAGTACGCAGGGACTCTCATATCTTTTGGTAATTACCAGGAGCTTCCTTTATGAATGACAATAAATACATGAATGCACCCAATAAGACATGAGATGATATAAAATATGTGATTTTTTAAACCTGATACTCAGCATGAAGCAATTGTAAAACTATAAGAAACCTAAAACAACATATTGCGGTGAAATGAAATAGTGTAATGATGAAGGAAGAACAGACAAATTACTTAATAATGTTGTAATATATGACAACAATTATTCAGACTATTTAGGCTCATTGCTGAAATATTTTCTTTGTTGCATGTCTATCTTGTGGGTTTTTTTTTTCATTTCTGGAAAACTTAGATATACATCTAAGGTTCTTATATACTGGGACAAAAATAAGCAAGATTGTACACATATTAAAGCTGTCTTCAGATGCTGCATTCTTTATAGCACCTTGCCCAATAGGACCCTTATATTTGAGTATATCAATGAAATACAAATAAATAAGGAAACCAATGTATGAATACATATATTAACAACATGCTAGTCAGTATTGCTGCTGTTCAGATAACACTTTGCAAGGAAATTCTATCCTTCCAACCCAAACTATTCTATGATTCTATTATACTATATTTATCAATGCAAATTTTATGTAAGTCAAAGAGTGAAGACTTAGAATAATGTTAATTAACATATTACTTCAACATACTTACAGATGGAAGTAAAACAGGATATAGAAGCAAAAGAGGACAAGGTTAAAACTATTTAAGAGGTAGTGGTATAGGGATACATTAAGAAGCTAAATATACAGACACACAAGAGTTGAAAATGTGTACTTTTAGACATATATTTATAATATAATCAACTGCAATACACTTCTCAAGTCAGTTTAATCAGAAATGATTTTTCATAGCCTAAAGTCTAAAAGAAATCATCATACGAACTGCTGAGTTTTCTAAAGTGCAATTGGACAACCTAAGGGGAGAAGAATAATGTGCGCCAGTAGAGCAAGCTCTAAAATATTCTATGGCAGATGGAGTTTTCTCTGAAGCAACTAGATTGCAGATTACAATTTATTTGAAATGTGTGTTGTGTCTTTTTATGTCTTTTTTTTGTTTGTTTTCTGTGTGTCTGTGTGTGTTCATGGCACTTCTTTGTATAAAAAGCATGAAAAAGATTTTAATAAGATATTAGAATGCACAACATCATATCACATATTAGAGGCAGAGTGAATGTAGCAATTTCTAGAGTTAAGACTGCCTGATGACTTCTATTTTAAGACCCAATTTTCCATTCCATACATCTTTGCCAAAATACAACCTTGGGCTGAAAGCATCATTATTATCAGAATTTCTACCGTTATTATTATCAATATTATTAGAAAGGGAATTTCAAGATACAAATTCTGCTATTTTTCAGAAGAAGATTGGGCAAATGTTGCTGAGATGTTTCAGTGCCTGTACTCTATAGATGCAAGATCACTGTATTTAATTTCTACAAATATCTTCCTAAAAATGATTTAACAGAAATTTCCTTCTGTGTGCTAAATATAGCGTGTATCATGAGGTGGCATAAGAAATATTGGTTTGCATATTTCCAGAGTTTTGGGGCAATCTCCTTGGTGACATTTCCTGGAATTTAAATGCTTGAATATGAAAACTTAATAGTTACATCAGATATATTGTCTTATATGCAGTTACATAAAATAGTTTGAAGGGGGGAAAAAGTGAATTATCTTTTAAAATTTTTATCTCATACATAGTTTTTGCATTCCTATAGGTGGGCTATTAACTGTCTTCAGTGACTTATGACCTGGATTTATTAAAATGAACTTGATTTATTCATATTGCAGTACCACACATCTTCACCCATTGTAAATGAAGTGTTAATAGAGTTGTGGGATCACCACTTCAGATAGCCTGTTCCCAAGGAGGTTATCCAGCCTGCTGTCTGCTCAGTGGGGTTTCCACAGGAAGGCAGCAGAGGAACTAAAGGCACTGAGGTGGCTGTGTTTGTACTTAGGTCGTAAGAGACCGCACTCAGTTTCAGCTGTGTGGCTGAGACTTGTAAAGCTGTTTACACTTGTAACATGGTACTGCCATGGCTAGCAAGGGGCTGTAAGCTTCCTACTGAGTCTGCAAGGCCTCAGGACTGATGTTTGTCAGGTATTCTCTGACTGAGCTTTTTTCTTGACCTGCTTGCTGCTCTGTCTGATTTGGTTTAGCTATGGCAGCTGCTTCTTTAATTGACCAGGTGCCCAGAGCTAATTTATTTCTGCCTAGCTTCATGCAGTATAAAACTCGTAATTTTATACAGATAGCAGTACTGAGAAATTACTTTATGTAGAATGAGGTATTTATGACTCTGCCACAATGTACTGTAGAGAAAGGCAGGACTGGCAAAAGAAACCTGGAGAACGGGAGACACGGGATGTGGGTAGGGGAGCATAGGCATGGACTGATCAAAGATAAGGCACAGGATAGCTATGGGAAATCTCACAGGTATAAACCACTCATCAATGAGCAGGTAAAGAAATACAAAGTATGCTGCTTGTCTGTGAGCAATATTTTGAGCACAGCACTAAAGACCCATTAACTGTGGTGACAGATACATGAAAACCAGACTGATTCCTCTCATTCAGGAGGCCTACAGGTGCTCCTCTAACTCTGAATTTTGTCTTCCTTTGACTAACTGGAAGAGGTTCTTTCCTTCTGAAACTGTCACATGTAAGTTCTTGCCATTGATACGTTTCTGAAAAAGAAAACATTGTACAAAGGTCTATCTTTCTATATTTCTATATTTCTAATAAACTAGCCACAAATATAAGAAATATAATTTAGGATGACAAGGAAATTATCTTCCTATCCTTGTTTGCTCTTTCTTTGAGCACGAATCAAAAGTCAAATGGAGTCATTCAGGATAATGTTCCTTCTCAGGGGCAAAATTGACTGCAGTTACTTAAAGACCAGGTAATTATGCTTGAAAAAGCATAGAATTAATTTCAACCCCCAGTTCAACAGCAAGTCCCAGAGCAATATCCCCTGTGCTATCACAACCTAAACCTATAGTCCAAGCAGCTATTATAGGCTCTTCCATTGCATTTAAGAAGCTTTATTTTTTCTTTTCTTTTCTGTAAAACTACGAAATTGTTGGTCAGCTTCCTCCTTTTCTTCTTATGGGCCCAAGACTGGTTAAAACATGCTAAAATATGTACTACAACCAGTGTTCAAATGCAAATTTTCTAAATTAATACAGCATCTTGTAAGACGGGGGATAATATTCCAATAAAATATAATCTAAAACTGTTGTAGACAGGATTTATTAAACAAAACCAGAAATAAAATGAGCTGGGTTTTGAGCTAAGACTGGTTTTCATTTTCTAATAAAGCTCGGCCATTAGGAGCTCGATGTTCACTAGTGCTCCCTATCTCGGTTCCCATGAGCACTTCTTTGACAGACTATTTTGGAGCCCCAAATTCATCAGCCCTAGGTAGGAGGTAGTCTGAAGCAGTTACCCCTAGGTAGGAGGTCATCTGAAGCAGTTACTCTTCTCTTGAACTTTGGTTCACAATAAATTAGTCATAAATAACAACTAATCTAAATATAGATCAAAGTTATCACTTTTGAGATTTTTGCAAATGCCACCAATAGATAAATATCTGGAAGTTTAAAAACACATTAAAAGGTATTAAGTGCACTGAAAACTGAGAGAAAATAAGTGCCTTTCCTGCATTACTGTGTCAGTAACTTTACAGGACAGTTTTTTAAGAGTCTGTCATACAAGTCATCTAGAATAACTGCCCCTAAGTAAGTTATCAAAGAGTAATAATTATTTTCTCACCAGTGCCATATGTTACACTTCTAACTAGCCACAACGCAGCAGGCTGAGAATAGACAGTTATAAATATCCTGCAGAGTATCTCATTCCACTGTTGTCTCTCTAAATGAAGGACAGAGCTCTTGTAATTGGGGAATGTAACCTCTAGAAAAAGAGGCAAAGCACATTCCCTCAGGTAACTCCGACCCCGTTATTCAATCACTGAAATGAGGCAATATAACTTTCAAAGCACCTTTGCACCTGGTAACCACAGCATTGCTTTCTATCAGAAAAACAGGAAGCTTTAAAATATGCCAGTTTGCATGTGAACAAATTAACATGAAATAAAGCTTATGGAAGAGATGCTACTAACTTGAAAGGTACAATAATTTTTAATATAAACTTACCACATCAGCTCCATAACAGCAGGCTTTCCAAGATCACAAAATTTTCCTATATAGATCCCAGCAGAAAAATATAACCAAATTCTTTTCTGCACATAAAAGCTGTTACCTCTGAACTGGAAAAGCAGCCATACTGTACCACAGAAGTAAGGGGAAATCAAGGACAGAAATGTTTTGCTTTGACTAAAACAAACCAAGAGGATGTCTCAACAAGATAGCCATCTATACCTATACCTTGATGTGGCCAGTGAAGGTCAGGTTTTTATGTCCTTCTTGAGGTTTATCTCAGATAATGGTCTGAGGTTAAAACTAGGTTGTCTCTGTTCAGATTTTACATGGAGATCACAATCTTGTTTTAGCTTCCTTGAGCTAAAAACTCTCCCTTTTTAGCAGTAAATACTGTCTGAAGCAGTGTTTTGTATTCACATAAGACACCCTTGCATCTTTGATAGCCGTAACGAAAACCAGCACCCTGAATGTTCGATCTGTATCTGGTGGACAAAGATTGTGTTAGATCACTCACACTTTCATATCAGAAAACAGAATGTGGTAGGAGAGTCAGACCCAAAACCAGGAATCAGACCTAGTGCCAGATGACTGAATACTTGAAATGTATAGGGAATGGCAGGGTTGTTCCACTGATCACATACCCTTTTCTTGGCATGCACTAATAGCAACTACTGGGATACCTTTGTAATAAACAAGTATAGCCATTTTGACTTTCTAATGTGTACACTTTTAGGAATAAGAATATTAAAAAAGTTAGGCATGGAATCTTACCTAAGTTGAACCATTTGAGAGTCAGGCACTTGGCCTAAAGCTGATTGTCTAGACTTCCTCTATAGTCAGTGGAAAGAGAGAATGACCTCAAAAGGGTTTATACGTGAAAATTTAGACAGAGCTGAGCATGAGTGTCCCTTTCTCCTTCATCTCTCTCTTCCCTCTATCTGTAGCAGCCTAATTTTCATCTGAATTTTAATCACTGACTCCAATGGAATGTGTATTAGACCTAATTCACCAAAAAGTGTGTGCACGTGTTTCCATGTTCATTCTTGTCCTGGGAATCGCTTTTTTAAGGTAAAAGGCAATATTTAAAGATAATGCATCATGTAGGTTATCACTTCTTTGATAGTGCTTTTTAGTTTGGTAGAGTCTTAGATCTTTTTGACAAAAAAAAGTGAAAGCAGTAGTTAACTGGATACAGAATCCCTGGAAAAGTAATGTACAGTGTAGAGTAACAATTCTGTACTTCAGAACTTCAGACTCAATAGGATAAATCCAGCACTCCTACTATTCCAAGAACTGCAAGTCTATTTACCATGATCATCAATTTATATTTATATATTTCTCAACTAAATTGAGAGCAAATCAATGACAATTTGTTACACCTTTTTCCATTTGGGAGATACTCATGAGAGCCTGTGTCCGCAGTCTGTCAGACAAGCTTGCCCCAAGAAGTCCCTGAGACATCCAAATAAAGCCCCAATTAAAATCAGATAAAACAAAACAGGCTTCCATCAGAATGCAGAACAGCTTCTAAGAAACAGTTTCTGAAGACCTATCCTGATTGCTGTGTACTAAACATAAGGTTTATCACATAAACAGAATTTCAACAATTGGCAGCTATTAAACAGATACCAGAGGGTTATTAAAGAGGTGAGTAGATGCAGTTGAGCTAAGACAGAAATGGTCCAGACTACAGAATTTATACTTAGAATGATCTTGCTGAAGACTTCAGGGCTACTGAGCTTACATTATTTAATAGGTTTAAATAGTCCAAACTAAAGCATATGGGCTCCCCAGTATGAAAGTGCCTAAATGCTAAATGAAGTGTGAAGTAATTCCAAGATCTGACTCTACTCCTCCATAGCATTTTCCAAGGCAAAATTACTTTAACCTGAATTCAAGCTGTTTGCAGATGGCACATACCATGTTTCAGACCTCTAAGAAAGGACCTTCAGGTATCACCGCTGTCTGACAGTGGACACCTGATGCATGAGGGCACTGAGAAGGAAGAGGATCCCATGTAGATGTGGTAGGCAGAACATAAATGGGAACACCTGCACTGTCTCTGCAGCCACAGGATTGCATCTTAATGCAGATTTACATGAAAAAATAAATGCACACAGACAAACCCAATCAGACTCCAAGACCACAAGAAGAAGGATCCCTATTTATCAGCATCTAAATCTTCTTGGAGAAGAGCTCATGAAGTCTTGGAGGCAGAGCACAGTACCCGACAAAACAGATAATGACTAGGAGAGGGTTTTCTTTATAACTATTTAAACATGTTATTGAACTATGAATCACAGGACTATGGTAACTGGACTAAGAATTACCCTTCACTGTATTTTGATTAGACTGTGCAATAAGGCCAGGGATGAAATCCTGCATTTACATACGTATTGCATCTTCTCCTTTAAGACTTCTGAATGTAGTAGCTGAAAAATAAAGAAACCTGTGCTCTTGCTGTGGATATTGCCGTTGAATGAGGGTTCAAACTCTGTGGGGAGGTGGCATTCCTTCCCTCCAGTGTATCAACCTAACCACACAGCTTGGTGTCACCAGCAAACTTGCTGAGGGCGCACTCAATCCCACTGTTCATGTCACTGACAAAGGTGTTGAACAACACAAATCCCTGAGACTCACTGATCTCCAGCTGGACATAGAGCCATTGACTACAATGCTTCGCGTGCAGCCATGCAGTTAGTTCTTTATCCACCGAGTGGTCCATCTATCAGACTGATGTCTCTAACAACTTAGAGACAAGGATGTTGTGTGGGACAGTGTCAAACACTTTGCACAAGTCCAGGTAGATGACATCAACTGCTCCACCACTGTCCATCAGTTCTGTAGCTCCATCATAGAAGGCCACCAAATTGGTCAGGCAGGATTTCCCCTTAGTGAAGCCATGATGACTGTCATCAACCACCTCATTGTTTTTCATGTGCTCTAGCATACCTTCCAGGAGAATCTGCTCCAAGATTTTGCCCGGCACAGAGGTGAGACTGACTGGTCTGTAGTTCCCCAGATCATCCATTTTCCTCTTCTTGAAAATGGGTGGTTTATTTCTGTTTTTCCAGTCATTGGGATCTTCACCTGGCTGCCATGATTTTTCAAATATGATAACCAGTGGCTTAGCAACTTCATTTGCTAGCTCCATCAGGACCAACAGATGGATTTCATCAGGTCCCATGGACTTGTGCATGTTCAGGTTCTTAAGATGGTCTTGAACCAGATCCTCTCCTACAGTGGGACTAAGGTCTAGATTTTCACAGTACTTGCGTCTGCCTTCCAAGACTTGAATAGCGTGGTCAGAACATTTGCCAGTGAAAACTGAGGCAAAGAAGACATTCAGAACCTCAGCCTTCTCCAAACCCAGGGTAGCCAATTCTCCTGATAGCTTCTGGAGAGAGCCCACGTTGTCCGTAATCCGACTTTTATTTGCAATTTACCTATAAGCCCTTCCTGTTACCTTTGACATCCCAAGCTAAGTTTAATTCTAACTGGGACTTAGGTATTTTCAATACCTTTTCCCCATCTACAGTACTTGAAAATGTCCTACCTACATTTTTCAGCTTCAGAAACTTTTAGTGTTACAGAAAAGCATTTGAGAAAATTAGTATTTTACTGTAAATAAGACCTACAATCACAAATAAGAGCAATATAAAATCAAATTATTGAGAGCCCTATCTATTCTAAATACAGAATTACATTAGAGTCCTTTAGAATAAAACTATATATTATCCCATTATCATCAGGGAACTCAAGGCTATCATCTATTAGCTGATAGCTATCACAAGGTTATTACTACAAAGGAACTCATATATACAAAGTAAGCAAATTAAACCAATCTTAAATCTCATGAAGACTGACTTTGCAATCTTTATAATCTTTTGTAATGCAAGATTTGCTTTTTAATCTACTTTTGTCTTGATTAAACCAAGAAAACTTGAAACTTTTTTCTGGGCTACTGCACTGCAATTCTTTTATACATCTCAATTGTATTATAAATGCCACTGATACACTTCACAGTGTAAATTTATGGCTTGAAATATATATTAACACTTTCAAAACATTTTATCATTTGCTTTTTGATTTTTTCTCCCACAGAATTGTTGTTTATTCATTAGGGGTTTTTTAGTGTCAAGTGATCTTTACATGATCACAAACTACAAAATGTTTAAAACAAAAAAATTCTATGAGGTGGCAACTCTGTCTGAGAGTACGCTCAAAATACAAATCATATTCTTGCTGTGTCACCAAGCTATGTCCTAGTGATAAATGCAGACTTTCACAGGTAACGAGAATTCTTCCTGGTCAGCAACTCTGGATGGGTCTATGAGGCCTATGACCTCTGAAAATACGTGTTTCTAAAGCCTGGCACAGAAAAAAGAACTCCTGATCTAACCTTGGAGCCACTAGCCACAGTCACTGATTTTTATAATTATTCCAATATATTAAGGTAAAGAACAGGTTATTTACAAAAATAGAGATGTAATTTTCATACAATATCTTTGGCCTTTATAAAAAAAAGCTGTGACTCAGGGGATCAGAACTAAATTAGTAATTCCAGAAGACTGTAACTGTAACCAGTCTTGGACACCTAGCTAGGAAGAAAGTAGAGCAAGAGAAGCAGTTTAATCTGTCTACCAATTGCCATGAAACATGTTTGTAGCAATATATGGTACCAGATCTCATTACCAGGCCATGAAGGACACGTGTCCAAGGGAAGCCAGCCCCTCCATTGACTGAATATAAGAAAGAAGCAGAACATCCAAGAAGAGAGATGATGAAGTAAGAGTCTTAAAGGCCCAGGGTCCCAAATAAACTGCCTTGAGGTATCTGGCACAAGAATTATTCAGGTAAGTTAGACAGCTCCTTTGGACAGCAGCACAAAATTCCAAAAGCCATCCCATCACTTATTTTTCTCCCTTACAAACTGAAGGACTCATGCATCCTTTTCTGTCCTCATCTTAGTTGATGATCACCCACCAAAAATGGATTTCCCTATGCCATTCTCTTGTCTCCTTATTCACTTCTGTGAATCCTTCCTATGGCTTTGCTACTTCAGGTGCCAGGCTGCTGTTACTTGCTGCTGCTCTTGCTTTTACAGGGCAATTACCGTTATCCTGTACTGCTGTGTCACAAGTTTTTCATTACTGCTATAGTAAGCCACAGGAAGAAAACTGACACAATACGAGGCTTCCTGTTTCAGGAGGCAAATGTAGCTCTTGAAGAAATAGCTGGAAACAGAATCATAGAACGGTTAGGGTTGGAAAGGCCCTTAAGATCATCTAACTCCGATTCCTCTGTCATGGTCTCACAGTAGACCAAGACTCTGTCCAGCCTGGCCTTGAACTCTGCCAGAGATGGAGCATTCGTCACTTCTTTGGGCAACCTGTTCCAGTGCCACACCACCCTTACAGTAAAGAATTTCTTCCTTATATCTAATGTGAACTTCCCCTGTTTAAGTTTAAACCCATTGCCCCATTTCCTATAGCTACAGTCGCTGACGAAGGGTCCCTCTCTGGCATCCAAAATGGAAATAAAAAGAAAGAACACTCATGATGACAGGTAGCAGAGCTAGGCAGAAAATTCAGGAGCCAGAAAGATGTGGCCCTAACAGTGAAATGAGATATAGCTTATTAAACAAATCTGATTGGAGGAACAGATTTGGAAACTGTGGGGAAAAAAAAATCACAAATCACAATTTTTAGTATAGTAGAAAATGGTAATTCACAGTCTCAGCTTCCCTGTACATACCTCAGAGGCTTCATCCTCTGAGACTGAAAACATCTACCCATAGCCTTCTGGAACCACAACTTGTAAGTTCTCCAAGACAGATTAATTTAATTTAGTGCACTGTGAGATCTATGTCATCTTCAAAAACAGTCTTAAAAAGCAAGGTACAAATTTGGTTGTTGGGTTTTAAAACTTAAAAGGCAACACTAGTAACCACAAAAACCTCCCACATTGTTGCTATTACCTCTTCTGACTATGTAAGGAAATATGTATGTCCTTACATATGTAAGGACATAGCAGGCTTCTCTCTGCATATCACACAGCAACCAGCAGCAACTTCAAGGAGCTGCAAGACTGTAAGTCTGTCTCAGAACAACAGGGAGGAAAGAAAATGAACATTGTGCATCCTCTTTGAGGACTGTGAAATATGAACATGCTATTACAAGTTCACTATAGCATTATATTTTTTCAAAGCCTGTTACAACCCAGTAATGAGGCAAGAATCTTGATCTTGAATTTAAAAGCACCAAATACCATTTAGATATCTTTTGATCCCCACCCCCCACTCCCTCATCACCTCAAGTCTACAAAAGTTTATTTTTGTTGTTGTATTTCGGCAAGTTTTTTCAGTCCTTTAAGATGATTGTGCACTTTGCCTCTTTTCCCCTCCCATATCGTATTAGTATTTATTTGTATCAGCAAACAATATCAGTGCTCTGCACTACTGAGTGAGCAACCTAATGCTTCAGTAAATTGTTGCTGCCTCCTGTTACATCTGTTCTGCTCTGTTCACTAATTGCCTGTCACAACCACTGAGCCACGGTGCCAGCCATGCTGCCACTTCCTCTTTGGTCAGCTTGTCGGCTCCTATTAATCTGAGCCCTGTTGCTTTTTTCCACAGCCAGTGTTTTTGCAGTCTGGATATAATGAAAATCTATTACCTTGGTGTTATATAAAAGTGCCAAAATTATAATTCAAAAGTGAAAAAAGTTAATGACTTTTTGTGTGAAAGTTGACAGTTTCTCACCATAGTAGCAAATTGTTTTCCTTGATACAGCTTCACTTTCAGGACTTTCAGGACATCTTTAAGTGTCTTTCAATCTGTTTAGAAGTTACTAACATTATTATTAATTAATAATAATTCTTATTGTATTATATGGAAAGGAGCTTCGAAAATCAAACCTTGTGATTGTGACATAAAATCTGAGCAAAAGAAGGGACTTCAGCCACTTCCCTGGGTAGCCTGTTCCAACTCTAGACAACCCTTCCAGGGAAGAGATTTTTACTCGTATCCAATCTAAATCTCCCCTGGTGCAACTTGAGGTCATTTTCTCACATGTTATCACTTGTTACTTCAGAAAAGAAACCAACACCAACCTCACTATAACCTCCTCTGAGATAAGTTCTAGGGAGCAATGAGGCCCTGAGCCTCCTTTCCTCCTGACTAAAAAATCACAGTTCTCTCAACCACTCCTCATAAGGTTCATCAACTTTGTTGCTCTTTGGGCACTCTCCAGCACCTCAGTGTCTTTCCTGTAGTGAGGGGCCCAGCACTGAACACAGAATTCAAGGTGTGGCCTCTCCAGTGCCAAGTACAGGGGGATGATCACTGCCCTGGCCCTGCTGGCCACACTCTTGCTGATACAGGCCAAGATACCTTTTCCCTTTTTGGCTGCCTGGGCACAAGCTGGATCATATTCAGCAGGTATTTACCATCACTCAGGTCCTTTTCCATCAGAGAGCTTTCCAGCCACTCTTCCCCAAGCCTGTAGCCTTGGATGGGGTTATTCTTACCCAAGTGCAGGACCTGGCGCTTTGCCTTCTAAACCTCATAAAACTGGTCTTCCCCGGTTGATCCAGACTCTTCTAATCACTATGTAGAGCCTTTCTACCCTCAAGCAGATCAACACTCTTGCCCAATTTATGTTATCTGCAAAACTACTGAAGATGCACTGGATCCCCTCATCCAGATAACTGATTGTCATGGTTTGAGCATGTTTTGAGGGTGTTTTTGTTCAAGGTTTTTTCCAGTCAGGTGGAGGAGGGGAGTCCGGGAGGAAGGAGAGACAGGACACCTGACCCAGGCTAGCCCATGAGGTATTCCATACCATAGCACGTGATGCCCAGGTTGCATACTGGGAAAGAGAAGGCTGGAGGGGTAGAGCTCTGGAGGAAAATGGAGGAGGGAGCACATGGTGCTCGGCCAGGCAGGGTGGAGTGAGTTATGGGTTGGTGGCTGGTGGGGTGTTGTATTCTTTTCACTTGCTGTTTGCTGTATCATTATTATTTGTAGTAGTAAATGGCAGTAGGGGTTTTGTGTTATGCCTTAGCAATTAAACCGTTCTTATCTCAATCCGTGGGGGCTACATTCTTTGGATTCTCCTTCCTAACTCTCCGGGAGTTGGGGGACTTGGTTTAAACCACGACATTAAATATTAAATTAATATTAATATATTAATATAAAATATTAATATTAATATTAACCAGAACTGGCCCCAGTACTGAGCCCTGAGGTACACCACTTGTAACCAGCCCCCAACTGAATTTAACTCCATTCAGCACCACTCCTTGGGTCCAGCCATCCACCCACTTTTTTACCCAGTGAAGAGCACACCCATCCAAGCCATGAGCAGCCCGTTTCTCCAGTAGAATTCTGTGGGAAACCATGTCAAATGCCTTATTAAAGTCTAGGTAGAAAACTTCCATGGCCTTTCCCTTATCCAGTAAACCCTGTTATAGAAGGAATCAGGCTGGTCAAGCAATACTTGTCTTTCATAAACCTGTGCTGACTGGGCCTGATCCCCCTGTTTTCCTGCATGTGCTTTGTGATCTCAGGCTGGGAAGGTTGTGGAGCATATCTGCTCCATAACCTTTCCTGGCACTGATGTCAGATTGACAGACTTGAGTTCCGCCCAGATCTTCCTTCCATCCTTCATTTAGATGGACATCACATTTGTTAACTTCCAGTCAACTGGGACCTCCCCAGTTATCCAGGGGTGCTGATACATGATGGCAAGTGGCTTGGTGAGCACTTCTTGCCAGCTCCCTCAGTACCCTTAGGTGCACCCCATCTGGCCCCATAGACCTGTGTGTGTCAATGACTATGTGTATGCATGTGCTCACATACATATGCATCTCTATACATACATTTTCATGTATATTAACTACAGCAATAAGAACAATACCAGGTTTATCTTCAAGCCTTGTTATTGGTCTTAGCTTCTAGGCTATAGTGAGCTGAGGACACCCTTTCCCACACAAAGCTCTGGAAAATCAGGTCAATAAAGCTCTACATTGTTTCCCAAGCTACCCTTCTTAGTGTCTGGAAGAATATTTAATCTTCACAAGAAAACACTGAAAACTTGCAGGCAGTTGTTTTGGGTTTTTCAGAGTCCTCTATGCATCAGAGAACCTGTTTAGTTTTTAAAATAAAGTTTATTTTCAGGAGCTAGTCATTAGCACCTGTCCTGGGACTCTGAAAATAAGGATATGGAGTTACTTCACAGTGATCACACACATGATAACATCTTTCCTTATGGATTTTTTTTTTTTCAAGTATCCATAATACTATCTGTATGCATTTTCTTCACCTTTAAACTCCAAGATAAATATGAGATATTTATCTGTGTTTCACACAAGAGTGTGCTCACCAAAATAACTTCTGATTCCCAGCAGCGTTCCACAAGGTAAGTCATGCACATGGCCCATTACTTCTGAGCAGCTCAAATGTAGCAGAGCAGCAGTGTTTTCCCCTGAAATTGTTTGTCATGCATTAAGCTTTCAACAAAATATAGATATTATATGTCCCTTAAGAAATGAGAATTCAAGGTGATACACAAGTTACAGAACTGAGACAGAGCTATGTTCTTACAAGTAATTAAGAGAGGCTATAGCAGATCTTCCTTTCTTAAAATATACTTTAATATTTGCAATTATGCACAGGACACACTAATAGAAATCTCATTTCTAAGTGTGACTTCATATAGGAATCAAAGTTCTAAAGCTTCAGGACTAAGCATATGCTCCTGGATTATACAAAACTGAAGGACATTTTCTCCAGGCAGTGGATCTTGGCTGTCTATGCTATCAGCTCACTGTAACCATCCCTGGCCTGTGCTCTGGATAAATTAGTATGCTTCAAAACAGTTCCTAAGTTCAGGTGTTAGGATGGGTAAAAGACCTTTAACAGACCTGCTTGCAGAGCAGGAGCTAAAGAACGGCATGGAGCACCTTTAGTTTACCAACAGACATTTATCCTCATAGACCTATAGAGGAATGACAAGGCAAAGCTGTGTCCTTGTTCACCACACTCCCCTGAGCCATGCCCATGAGCAGGGAGCTCTGGCACTACAGTGTCACAATTCGTGGCTCTGTAGAAAACACCACAAAGCCTTTGATAAACCCTGGCCCTACACTCACCTCCACAGTGATCTAGCTGACAGCTGGACTTTCAAGACACCAAGACACTTCTGAGCCTGACACAGAAATACAAGACCTGGAGAGTAACCCTGGCTCCAGGAGTTTGGTAGGCAGGGTTGTTTTGAAAGTTTTGGTGGCTTAGCGATTAAGAGTTTTCTGCTTCTTCCAGGAATGAGATGGCTTTAGGATCCCTCTTTATTTGCCTAACAACCAAAAGACTAGTATGTGAAAATTCTGTGGCTAGGGGCATTTTGCAGAATGGGAAACAGCTGTCCAGTGGTCATGCCATTACTGACAATGTTAACATGGATTTTGATACTCAGCATCACGGGGGGGGGGGGGGGGGGGGGGGGGATCCAAAACCCACAGGATTTATACAATTAAAAAAAAAGACAAAAAAGGTCTTTATATCTGCATAATAAATCATGTCCAATAAAATTGATTTATACAATTAAAAAAAAAGACAAAAAAGGTCTTTATATCTGCATAATAAATCATGTCCAATAAAATTCTGCTTGAACTTCTGGTATAAAGTACATACATAGTAAATGCAAGCTGAATAAAAGAGCATTTTTCAGAGACTTAAGATGAAGTAAAGCTCATTATATAAGTAATGCATTCTCAAGAAAAGAAGCTCATGTGAATAAGATCATGGAATACTGAAGGAGAACAAACTGCAAGACATGACAATTTTTGGAGGACCTGTGAGATCAATATGTTAGTCTGTGTAGTATTATCCACATTTGTTCAAGAAAGTATGACCTGAAGAATGGGTTGGTGTGCATCATGTTTTCTTTTATGTAATTGGGATGTAATGCAAAATCTACGGACAGGATCACTGATTTCTTTTTTCTCCTTTAAAAAGTGTGATAGTATGATGAAAGTTACCTGAAACTTCAGTGAAGTTATAGTTGAGATTAATTCATGTCTCTCCTTTTACCTAGTTAAACTCTCGTGTATATTCTTTTAAGTATTTCCTTCATTCTGCTTTGCAGGTTGAAAACTAATTGCATGATACAAGGATAACCTTATTTCAGTTACTGTGCTCTTGTGCATTTTTAAAAGTAGAATCCCAAAATATTGTCTTTCCTATCTTGCTGGTTAATGCTTAGATTGCCACAGGGCTGGACTGAAATTGTTCAGGACATGATGAGAGTGGATTTCTGTAAGCTTTATCAGCCAGTCAGAATTCAGGCAAGGAGCCAATAGATTTGAGTGAAATGTCAATTACAATGCTCTTCACTGTTACAAGTTTCCAAGGATGACTGAGAAGTAAATGCATGATGGTTGGAGAAATTACTTTCTTTGTAGTTTAGCTGTAATACTGGCAATCAGCAAAGGAAGAAATCTTTTTTTTCTGTTCAATTTATTTAAGTGTCTGCACATCTGTGCAAAGCTCAGACAACAAGACATGCTTCCTTAAACAGGCCAAGGTATCCAGCCAATTCCCACAGCAACATGACTAGCTACTATTTTCAACAGTATGTCTTTCCATGTAAGAATTACTTCTAGTAAAAACAGAGCTATGCCTCTAACGTTATTTTCTCTTTCACAAATTGCTTCCACAATATTTATTCTCCCATTGAATTAACATTATCTTGGCTAGAAATTAGAATTTCTCTCTATTTTAATGAGATCTTTGCAAAGACAAGGTGTTAAGCTGGAATGACCTTACTACCATATCTCTTAATTGTTGATGGCAGCAAATGAAATGTGAGTGGACACAGAACAAATTGCTTCATTAGTGATATAGTCTATAATACCTAAGGAACTGTAACCCACATTTCCAATTCATGGACCATTTAATCTCATCATTTAACTCCCACAATGTGATTGCACTATCCATGTTAGCTAACAGTATACTTACTTGTCACATTACGAGGATATGATACTTAGCAACTTATAGTAGATATAACTAATTGTGTAAAATATTGCCTTCACATTCAAACACAGAAAGATCAATGTATCTTAAAAATATGATATGGCTGAGCATATTTTATAATATAACAGAGAACGTATGAGAAAGGCACTTCAACAATTGGATTTCCACTGGAAGATTCCTATCTTGCCAAGTATCCTATCTGGAAGTTTAATTTTTCATACTGGTAGGAGGGTATGACATGATAGATAAAATTATTAGCTCTAAAACTCATAATCATTGGAAAAGAAGTAACATTTGGGTTCAGAGTCTGCTATTTACATAATTGCTGTTGAAGTGTGAAAATTGTAATAGTAAAGCTTTTTCTGGAAGATGTTTTGTTCAGCAATTTTGACAATTAAATGTATTTATGCATATGTGGTACCGTGTAGCTCTGTATAATTAACTTTCTTTTAAAAGTAATTATTAAATTAAATACTTCATGGCTCACCATAACCACAAAATCAAGGACATAGAAAATAGGAAATGACAGAACCAAGCTCTCTTTACAGCTTCAGCATCTTTGCACTTATTGTAAGTTCTTAAGTAAAATTATGTAGAAAATGGTGACAAATCCAGAAAGGTTAGATAACTTTCATCTCAACTACAGACCATATCTGCTTTTATCACTGTTCTGTTTTTCATTCAGCATCCAGGTTGTGCACTGAATAAAAGATATAAAAATATAATGAGAACAATTAGTAGATTACCAACATGTACATACAAGAAGACTGAAACAGAACAGTATATTTCATCTCAGCTGTGGAGATAAAATATCTCCCAAATAAGAGAAAAGGAATCTTCAAAAAATAAAAACCCCTTTCAAATAAGCCAATAACTCCACAGTTCAGCATGACATTAGGAGTCAATAGTTTTTAATTCAGGTCTTCTAAACCAGCAGCCTAGACCAAAAACTTTTGATGAAAAGTATAACTGATAGAGATAAACTATTCTTTGTCTGGATCAACTTCCAGGCAATGAGGGGGGAAGGAGAAGACAAACCAAATATCTGAAACTGCTCAACCATCCCGTCTGAAGCAGGTGTTGGAGTGATGCACCCAGAATTGTTAGCAAAACCACAAGACCTGAAACACCTATCTCCCAGCCCAGAAATGCTGTCCCAGTATCAAAGACATGGTTTCAGCTGCTGTACTTTATCCGTAGATCAAGATCTGTGAGGCTTGGGAACTTGTTCTACATCTGAGAGTTCAGAGTGCAGAAAATTCAACAGCAGGCTTCTTGACAACTTGCATCACTGCATATAAAACTGTGGCTTTTCAGAGTGTCATGGTTTAAACCCAGGCTTAAATTTAATAATTTGATCCAAACTAACTACATTTTCATAAGCATGTAAGAAAACCAGCCTGCTCCTGCTCCTAAGCCCAAAGGCACTAAAGCACTTCAAAGAAGCAAATTGTAGTAGAGTTTTTAAAAGAAAATATATTTTTTCTCTTAAATTAATTTTCATTTTAAATTACTGAGACATTTTTACTGAAACATTAAAATAAAATAACTACTCAAGATGTAGAAATCTTATGCGAAAATTATCAGTGTTCAGGGAAGTTATAATAGTCATATAATGAAAAGTATTGCACACCAAGCTTTACCCATACTATTAAATGTCATTTTGCTATCCAAGCTCAAAATAGGAAACATCTTATGATCTAAATAGCCATTACAGACTATTCTCTGTTTAAGACACTGTGATGCAGCACACATAATGATCAAGCGTGCTCTCAGATTGATGGCTTAGCCCGACTGCCACTGACATCTTTGCACTCAGTAGTTCCTTTGAGACAAAACCAGGTATATTTAAAGGATAGTTTGCTGTAGTCCAGAGGACTTTTTGTGACAAGGTAATTAAAGGTTTGACTTAGAATCATAGAATCATAGAAAAGTTAGGGTTGGAAAGGACCTTAAGATCATTTTGTTTCACACTTCTGCAGTCCTCCAAGACTCTCCCTTTCTATCCTCAAACAATCTCACATGCCATCACACCACACATTTTGAGACACAAAGCATGGATTCTTACAAACGCAATAGAAATACCTTCCAAGCAGCCTGTGACATCTCTGTCTTTATGTATTTCAAAACAAAATGTCATTAAAGGCCTGTTTGGTCATAGGGCCACAGAAGAGAGCTGGGTCAGCTGATGCATAATATTGATGTGTTCAGCCTACTGGAGAAGGGGGTCATATTGGGAGTTGACTCATCCTGCACCACCCAGCCTGGGAACTAAGAAAAATCAATCCCCAAGCAGGGGCTTTAGTAGCATTTGGCATAGCCAGAATCAACCTCACATTGATTTAGAGAACACAAGGATGGAGAATATACCCATTTTTCATTCAATCACGTCTATGTGCATTGATTCAGAAAGCAAGCATTTTAAAGTGGCTCTCTTCCTTTAAAACAATGCTGTTAGTGAGATGAAAAGCAGCACAAGTAATACGAGTTAGCAGGAAAAATGTAGATGAGAATTTGCACAAAAATCTATACACCTCCATGCAATGTCATTTGAAAACACTGTGGACAATTTCTTGCAATGGGCATCCCTCTCTCTCACTACTGGGTGTAATAAACCTTGGAGATTAAATGAAGGAAAAAGGGAAATGATCCATTTAGTTCTATTAACTATTCTACCTGATATGTGTGGAATTAAATAATAACTACTAAGGAAAGGTAGAATAGACGGTCTGGATAGGGCAAAAATGATCAGGCTATATCAAACTACTGTTAATTTCAAAACAGACTGTAATTTCTTAGCACTGCCAACTTTAAGAATCTTGCCAAGTCACTGAGGAAGCTGAATCAACAAAAAATGAATTTTTGATTGATTAGGAGTAAGTCATGTTATTCCATTATTTCAAAACAGAGATACTGAGGTTATTTAAAGGTTATTAAATATATTCTTCCGCATATATTTCAGTGTCACCTTAATGTCATTGACACTACTCAATGTCGTTGACACTATTCAAAAACAGATGTTTCTGCTATAGCTCATGAAGATTTTAAAATACAAACTGTGTATTTAATTAGCAGTTTATATTGTGAAGGTCAAGGCCCAAAAACGTTAAATGCAAAATGTCACTATTTGTAACTGACTTTGCATCCCATTTCTACCACAGTTACTCAGACTGCTAGTACACACCATAAGCTCTAGATCTGCCATATAAATTCAAGCAACCAAAAATTAAAAATTTTGGAGGCATAACGCAAAGTGCCTCAAACGCTAGAGGGTCTGCTCACTGCAGGATTTCAGAATTTGGCCCTAAGTAGATGTCAGATTGGTAAAGGCAGTTTCAGATAATAACCCTGTCTCTGTGCAAGGTTATAAAAATCCTAGTAAATATCACTCTAATTCTCAGGTGTAATAAGAAATTAATAAAAATAAAAATCAGAATTGAGTATGCAGAGGAGAAAATATCGCATAAATGAAAAATGACCCAGAACTTATAGGCCTTGAGTCATTTCTCTAACAGCTGCAAAAATGTCAACAGCAGTAAAATATAAAAAGCCAGTAGTCATTTCATTAATAGTAGTCTTCTACACTGCAGAAGGGATTATACTAGCATACATTCAAAGGACAGATATTCCCTTTATAACTCAAATACATGAACTGGAACTTTTTCTCAGCTTCAACCTACCTGCTGTTACCTACGCAAGTGAAACTGCCCAAGTGGAAATCATTAATCTGTGGTCTCTCTGAATCCTTCATTTTCTCAGTGAGTGGAGCTCAGCACACTGCAGAACATTCTACTTGCACCAAGAACATCGAAGAGTCCAGAGATTTTGAAGTAATGATTGCTAATTATGCTAATTCTGCACTTACACTATCAGTCAAAAACATCACCACTACCATACTGAGCTACTGTACGTGTGTCCTTGAGCTTTTTGTTTTCCAAATGTTAGTGCCCTCGGTTAATAATTTAGCCAGTCTTTAAAGCAGCCTCTGAAAAATGGAAAGCAAACACACTGGCTGTGAAAGGAAAGAAATAGCATTGTGGGTAAGATGCTAAATGAAGACTCAGCAAATCTGGGTTCAGTATTTAGCTCTTCTCACAGAAACCCTGATCGACCCTGGGCAAACCCATAGAAGTGTGAAAAAAGCATTTAACTGTTGAGGCATAAGGAAACTATCTTGTCTATTTAATAGCAAGTTGCCCAAGCAAAGAAGTTGCCTCTTATTGCCTGAAGGTACAGCAGTGCAACACCAGGGCAACAGCAGGGACTTCTGGGTGCTACTTTAACACAGCTTTACACTATAGCTAAAGTCAAGTAATATTTTGGGATGCAATAAATTTAACATCATAATACCCACACTGTGTGAAAGCAGTAGGAAGGTCACAATTTTTCATTCAGAGAGAAGTGGTTGAGACATGGGGCTGACTGCAGCACTCTGGCCACACCTTGTCTTTACCAAGGAGCTTTTCCATGTAACACCAAAAATCCAATATGCTGATAGACGCTAAAGTAATCAAAGAAGTTGAATGCCTGAAGAACTAGAACCCTAGCACAAGCTGGAAGGATTTCTAATAGCTAAGATCTCATTAAAAGATAGTGTTTGCATGTAAAGTCAGACAATAGTGAGATAGGCCTCATAGGTCGTGATTGACAGTGCACCTGCACTCTCCATCCACTAGAGACCTACAGGTTTATGGTTCAGTGGCCAAGGACATGACACTGCTTAATTTTAAACTGCAGAAATACAGCAAAATCCTACAGCTTTCTTCTCTTGTTTTTCTTCCAGCACAGGTGACCTTATTCCATTAGGATGTCGACAATGAATGCAACTGCTTCAGATATTGTTATTGAAGTTAATTTCTGACAAAAAACTCCCTGTGACCTTCTAGGCAGCAAGAATTGTTGAATGTCAGCCTAGATCTCTACTAAATATTGAGAAAGTCAAGAGTCTTGTAGTGGCAGTTTGACAGGCGAAAGGTACATTTCATTATTCTCTCTTTTGTGTGATATTTCAAAAGAGGATAAAGACTTCATTAAAAAAAAAAATCTGTATTCAGATTATCACTATGGTTTCCTAATTTAAGCAGAGAAGATGAGCTCTACTGTCTGTATTTGAAGTGAGTCTCACAATTCTAAGCAGCAGGTGATTGAAATTCTCCTCTTTTGGTCTTAGACTTGCAAATATTTCTGAGAGTTACTTTAGCACCTACTATAAGTGATCTTAATAAAGCCTCAAGTTAATTTAAGAGTTTTCTTTGCAAGGTGCCCAGAAATAACATAATGTAAATCTCCAGAGAGTTGAAAGTAAATAAACCTATTAACTCTAGAGCACGCTCTCCAGCTGAGCAATAGAACATCAAAATACAAACACTGTTTTAAGATAAATCCAAAATGTTTCAAAATTTTTCAAGAAAAGGCACCAAAGACACAGGGAAGGATATTCCATGTCCCAGCTGAGTGGTAACTCTCACTATCAGACCTTTAACTACTTGAATGGGTACATGTCCTTTCCCAGCTTTATTACAGAGACTTCAAAAGAGAAAAAATGTGCCATTAATTAATTGATTTACAGGAAAACACACAGGTCTTTAATACCCCTAATTTATTGAACTGTAAAATTTTATTTCCATTAAATTACACAGATATGGAATCTAGCAATCATGTCCCAAACTTTTTCTGAAATTTCTCAATCACTCTTAAGAACTGGATCACTTTATAAACCATTTGAACTTCAGTTTAAAGTCAGTTTTCTTTTGTCTTTTTTCTTCACTTGAGCAACACCTTTGGTATTATTACTAAAACCTATGACAGTAAGAATGTGAAAAACAAACTCTATAAAAGACAAGATTTTCTGTTATGCAAGAATACTGAAAATTACAAAATCAAATAGGATTATCAAGAGGACATTTGCTCTCCTTGTCATTAACCCTTCCAGTACTGACCAGTGATGGATGATACACAAGCTATCTAACTTAGTCACTTTGCTTTGCAATTATGTCATACATTTAAAGTGGGTCATTTCCTGGCATTGTCAGCAATGGAAATCCAAGGAAGACCTTATCTACTAGACTTAGTCTCAAAATCTTCTTCTGCACTAGGTTGTATTTCTTGCCTTGAAGCATCTGGAGTGACTCAAACCCTGTAATAAAAGAATCTGCAAAGGGAGGATACACATATGGCATACAAATTCAAAAAGTAAGAGTGAAGTGTTTAGTTAATATCTCTTTTCCTACCAAAGTCGAGGCTCATCTATTTAATCTCTTCACTTTTACCTGAGAGGAGGCAGTTTCTCCCCTTTCAGTTCAGATACTGAATCATCACTGAAAATCAGTTAGTCTTAAGAAAACAAACCCCCAAAGCAAACAGGCCTGCCCCCTGCATCCCTGAAATAAGCCTCACCTGACCTTTAAAGCCTCTGGAGTTGTGAAGGAATTTCCCACAATAAACATCCTGGTGTCACACTCCTACACACAATCAAACACTGCCTTTTCTCTGTACGATCTATAAATGTTAACATTGTATAACTAATATGTATATATATGAATGTATATGTCTATATATGTATACATGCACATACATAAGACTGCCTTGCATAGCCTACCATTATTATAGCATCATTTGTAAATGCAACAGTTTTCAGGAACATTACAAAAGCTCTCTCCCACAAGCTAAGCAACTAAACCTTGAAATCCTCTTAAAACCACCTTTCCCATGCAACAAAAAGAAAAAAAAAATCAAAGAAAAATACTAAAAAATGTGATAGAACACATTTCATTAAGCCATAAGTTGTCTGCAATGCAAGTTAACAAGCTATAGGACAATTTAGCCTTAAGATATGTGAGATCATTTTCACTCTGTCTAAAAGATTTGGTTAGATTCAAGTCTAGTATATTTTCGTCTTCTGCAATTTCAAAGAATTCCTACAAACTACACAAAGTGCCTGTCAGTATGTGACCTTTAAAGATATTGGTAATAATTGCCTTGCTATTTTCTTTCCACATCTCATAGCTATAATAGCATCAAAATTTTGTAATGTATTTCAAATAGGCAATAAGTCTCTGATCTCTAGTATTCTGTAAATCGTTATTTTTACCTAAGAAAGCAATGCAAAGGCCTTTATATGGTAAAGTTCCTAATGCTCTTTCACTCAAGAAATCATTGAAAGCCCTTGAAAACATTACAGAAAGGCATCAATGAACCTCTGATAAAATTCTTCAGCCTTCCTCCCATCCCCAGGGAAAGTTCCCTTTCTCACTTACAGAAAAGCTAAATGAACATCCATCTTTTCTGCTGGTTTCTCAAGCAAATCCTGTTTCTCATTTACCAAAGCTTGAAAGCCTGCAGGTTTTTTTGTTGTTGAATGGGAAGAATGATTTATTCTCGGAAGAGCTAGCTTTGTAGCTTTTCTGAGCTACACTCAGTGTGCCAGAAGGGTCCCTACAGGCCTGCCCCCAACTATGGTGGCATAGCCCTACTATGTCCCTCTACATTCTCCTTGCTTTATATGCCTTACATAAAAGAAGCCTTTCATCATTAAAATATTTGTAAATCTACTCTTAGCCTTCATTTGATTTTACATTTCCACTGAATTCCATATGTTCCATAGCTTTCAGCCAGCTACAGAGATTACTCAAACAATTAAATATTTTATGTGATCCCCAAAAGAAATGTGTAAAGGCCACCAGGCTCTCCTTAGCCCATCCCTGCTTCCCAGCTGGGAAGCACAGAACTCCTAATTTGTTTCTTCATTCATGAAACCGTCTTTTCTCTTTCTACCTAGAATTGTATGACTGAGAAATCAGCTAGGGAACTAACAGTAATACAGTCAAGAATCAAGGTTTATGTTAGACTGAGCAGGACTCATGGCAGATATATACACTCTGGCGAAATTTTCCCAATTTTTAGCCGATTTTCAGCCAATTTTCTTCTACAAAATTCTGTAACAGGTTAGCAAGACCTTAGCAAGATATCAGGCACCCAACTTATCACTTTATAAGCCACTCTTACCACTCCCCCCAGGAGAGAGAAAATATAACAGAAGTCTCAGGGATCAAGATATGCACAGCAAGCCATCATTCGTCATTCGCCAATTACCATCACAGGAAAAACAGAACTGACTTGGGGCAATTAGTTTAATTTATTACTGAATAAATCAGAGTAAGTTAATGAGAAATAAAACCAAATCTTAAGAACACCTTCCCTCCACACCCCTTCCTGGGCTCAACTTCACTCTCAATTTCTCCACCTCTTCCCCCTGAGCAGCACAGGGGGATGGGGAATGGGGTTGCAGCCAATTCATTACACATTGTTTCTGCCAATCCTCCTCCTCACACTCTTCCCCTGCACCAGTGTGGGATCCTTCCTATTAGAATAGGTCCTCCATGAACTTCTCCAACATGGGTCCTTCCCAGCATGGGCTCTAACATGGGGTCCCTTCCACAGGGTGCAGTCCTTCAGGAACAGGTTGCTCCAGCATGAGTCCCCTATAAGGTCACAATTTCTGTAGCAAACCTGCTCCAGTGTGGGCTCCTCTCTCCACAAGGCCACAGCTCCTGTCAGGAACCTGCTCCAGAGTGGGGTTTTCATGGGGTCGCAGCCTTCTTTAGGCATCACCCTGCTCCAGCATGGGGTCCTCACTGGGCTGCAGGTGGAGATCTGCTCCACCATGGACCTTCATGGGCTGCAGGGACGCAGCCTGCATCACCATGGGCTGCACCATAGGCTGCAGGGGAATCTCTGCTCCAGCACCTGGAGATCCTTCTCCACTGATGCTGATGTATACAGTCGTTTCTCACACATATTCTCTTTTCTCTCCCCCTCTGCAGCTGTTTCACAGCTTTTCTTCCCCCTCCTTACATATGTTATCCCTGAGGTACTACCACCACTGCTGATGGGTTCAATCAATGGCAGGTCCATTTTGGAGCTGGCTGGCATTGGCTCTGTCAAACATGGGTCAAGTTTCTAGCAGCTTCTCATCCTGGATGCTGCTCCTGTAGCTCCTCCCCAATACCTTGGCTACACAAACCCAATAAAAATTCAAAGCTTTAACTGTTCAACTAAGTCACCCAAAAAATATTTTAACACATTTTTTCTGTTGAAAGACTTCACATCCCTAAAGGTAAGGTATTTATATACTTGTCAATATAGCTTTAAAATTTTCTATCAAAAATACTTGCAATTTGTTAATTTCAGAAAGGCCAAAATGAACAAATTACAGGAAATACGATTTTCTGTTCAGAAGAACAGCCTTGATCTTCCAGTTCCTATACACAGAAGATTTCTGATTATAAAAAACAATCAGATGCTTTTATCCAAGTTTTTACTCATATTTAAAGCCCTGACTGACTATACACTAGTATATGTTTATGTTAACAGCCTCCTTGAATGTCTTACCTTGGGAATCCTTTCTTTTTCATCACTTTATTATTACTCCCCCAAAAAGAAAGCTGACCAAAAAATTCTACCAGGTGACATTTTCTTGGAAAAACGTAGTCAATAAACACAAACTATTTCATAAACAACAATCATTCAAAAGACTTTTGTGGAACTGAAGGCAGGATCTGAAGGAATGAAGAAACTCACAGTGGGTTCCAGTTAATGTCTGCCTTAAGCACAAAGACCTCAGAAATAAGAGCATTCCCATTCTGAAACCAGGAGATTTATCTTAAAACTGCTTTATAACAGATATACCCACAAAATAAGAAATCTGTTATGGTACATAAATTTAAACATAAATTTTTTCAAAACAAGAATCCATGGTTTTCCTTGTTCCTGAGCAATATAATTTCTCTACACAAACTTATATTATATAAATAATAATAATAAAAAAATTATAATTATCTATGAATCAGAAATTTTGCTTGTTTGGACAACTTAAACCCTAAAAATCCAGTTCACAAAGTTCTATCACAAAATGACCATCTCTAATAACACTCTATTCTCTAATGCAAGAACATTTTAATCACATACATCCCTCTTTCTGCTCCATTTTCTTCAAGGCAGTGAGACAACCCACTGCTGCAAAAACTGCAAAAACTGCGGTTCAAATGGCTGCAGATCACATTTAGGAACTACATCCCTAAATTTTTACAAATCTGTTTTACTACACAACTCAAAGCTTGCCATTGACTAAAGATCCAACTCCAGATTACTTGTTACATCAGTTTCACAAGATGGGAATGACTAGCCTGCTATTTCCTGAATCCTCCTCCTTGTTCTTCCTGAAAATAGAGTGGCAGTGGCTTTCTTCCAGTCCTCAGGGACCTCCTCTAATCACCATGACCTTTGAAAACTAATCAAGAGTGGCCTCTGAATGACACTGGCCAGCACCTTCAGCTTTTGTGGGTATATCCATTGTCCAGCAGACTTGAGCATATCATATCCAGTTTGTCCACATGAGCCAAGGATAAGCCTTCATAGCCCCAGACTTTGCCACTAGACGCAGGAACCTGGGATTGCTGACAGCAAATCTTACACTACAAACACTGAAACAATGAAGGGATTGAGTTTCACCAGAATTCATCTTTGAGCAGTAAATGTTCCATCAGACAGTCTGGCTGCAAAGACATTAGTGATTATACAATGCCAGCATCTTCTGGCCTTGAGACCAGTCAGCATGGTTTGGCTTCATCCTTACCATCAAGCTCTCTTAGTCTTCAAAACAGGTGACAATGTCTGTTCCAAGTAAGTCATTGGGATAACTCAAAAAATATGACTAGTAATTGTTCTTGATGCCACAAGCATCAAGTGCTTTGCACAAAGCAAAAGTATGGCAGAGCACATTCTAGTGCCTGGAAACTTTTCCTGGCATCATTTGATCTATGGCTTAAGCATAGCTTTTGTGGCTCAAAGTGACAAAATATGTACCCAAAAGTATTGTGATAAAGCACAAAAGCGATATTCATGGAAATTATAAAGAGTTACATCATGTGCACGTGCAAGACTAGCAAACATTTTGTTAAAAATTAGGCAGGGTATGTAAATATTCCTCTGACTACAGACCCCAGTTGGGACACATTCTAAAGAATGCAGGATCTAAGTCAAACTCCTTTGAACCTCCTGGCAGGATGCTTATCAACATTACACATTTGTCTTCAGACTGGGACAAAGTTTCTTACCCTAGAATACACGTGGTCATACTAACCACAGTTTATTTACTGCTGGTTTTGGCCTTCCGGGCCTGTCGTGCTCTAACGTTTGCCTCAATCTGTGTACGATTACCAATCTTTCTACAGAGCAGAAGATGAATGAGACACCTTCTTGCGCTTTTTACCTTCAGGTTAAGTGCTCAAATAAGACAGGTGCTTGTCTTCCACTCTGTACTTGGACTTACACGTGTCCGCAATGAACTCTTGGAAAAACATCACAGAGCACTGATGGAATACTTTAATGGGTTCATAAGACCTCATGGCATTCAATGTGATGGTACAACTACAGAAGTATAAAAACACACCAAAAACTAATCCTATGTCCTCTTTGGTTCAGAAACCTTTAAATGAAAATGAAGAGACAAGCTAACTGTTACTACGTGCCCTTCATGACCCCACTGAAAACTGAATGCTGCACAGAGCGAACTCAAATGCCAAGCTGGCCCTGGCATACCTTCAGAGGTACCCTTACATCTGCCCATAGGTCAACCACAGATCTGCAGTTTCAGTTGTGTCTCAGCTGCATCTCATCAGCTTTGTGAGCAAAAACATGAGTGAGACTAATTCTCCCTTCATTCCCTGTGAGGTTCTCACAGCACATCAGCATTCAGCAGGCGAACAGTGTGCATCCAGACTGCTTCAGTCAGTAAACAGCATGTGTTTTAGACGCATGAAATACCAACATGACTGTTCCTGTGGAAAGCAGGATGGCACTCTACTGACCACTGTCTGCCTCCTGCACCTATGTATATTCTAATATCTTTACTTAAAGAAACTTATTTAGGTAAACAGTAAATTATAATTCCTTGAGATTTTTTCTTTCAAATAGACTTCAAAGCATTTTAGACATATTGATATTATTGATACCTTAATATTGTAAATTTTTACAATAACCCAATAAACTGATCGTGAAACTCTAGGGTTGTCTTCAAAATATAACGAATCTTAATAGCTGAGAGTTAAGATTTGTTAGGTTAGAATTAGTAGAAATAGGTGGTAGGAAATTTGATTCTGTACTCTCCCTTGCCCAGAACATGAGGAACTTTTTATTGCTTTACGTCACACACTTATTATTTTCAGTGTCATTCAAGACACCATATTAAAGATCATTCCTGGTTATAAAGTTATGACTGAGGACAGAAGAGAGGAGTTACATTATTTTTAACTGAGGAACATAACGTGCTTAGAGAAAAAAAGAAATTCAAGAATGATATCTTTGTCACTCTCCATGTATGCAAGATGATTCAAACTACTGTGTAGTCAAGGGTTGAATTGTAAGATAAATGCTTCCTAGCTGCCATTCTGTGGCTCAGCTGGTATAATACAACCTTATTCCTTTCTTTGAAACTGTAGAAATAAAAATGGAAGAGTATTTGTTCTCTAGTTATTGCATAGACATACATAGAACTTACATTCACCTAGATCTAAGTACCGCAGAGGTTTTATTTATGAGGGCAGGTGCAGAAGAAGGAGAGTGCATGCTTTTTAAAGTCAGTGAGGGATAACAAAACAGATCCTGTTCCCAGGAAAAGCTAAGGACTGTCCTTTCCATACTGTCCGGAGAGAACAGGCAGAGAAGGTGAAGATAACACCCTCTAAATGGCATAGCAGTTTGAGGAAGTGGTCAGCTTTAAAGCACTCAGTAGCCCTAACTCCCCTGTAGCTTTAACCACTTGTCTTTGTAGAGATCTGAAAGATGTAATCATTCCTTCAACCTATTCTGAGACCGAGTATTTTCTCTTTTCCTTCAGTTGGATAGATGGGCTACAGCTAACCCATGGAAAGACTTCCTTACTCCTTACTGTTGGTGTAAGCCCCAGTCACATCTCAGTCCCACAGAAGAGTGAGAGCTACCACTTCCACACACTATTTCCACAAAAGAAAAAAAACAGCTACAGTGTGGGCACTGGTACACTCCAACACAATTAAGTGCAGATACAGGCAGAGCTAATGCCCAGGAATGTGTTTCTGAAGGAAAGTTCAGCATGGCAAAACAGACTTATTAGTTTTCCACTTGCAGACTCTTACCTGATGTCTGTATCATAAAAAAATTGAGCAAATTATAAGTATCTTGCCTGGTTACATGAATTAGATATGTGCAAGTATATTGAGTAGCAGGCGCATCAGCATGAAGACAAAGTCAATGGTGACTCAGTTCCGCCTTCTTTCTTACAAAAGTTTCCTAAAATATCCTCCTCCAAAAGATCATAATATCACACAACTCTAGAAATTAAAAATGGGAGAAACACTTGTTTAGAGCAAAATAACAATGTGTTGTCGCAGAACTAGAATTTAAGGTTCTTGCTACCCAAAGCTAAAAAATTGCCTAGAAAACCACAATTATGTCCTCTGCACTTAAGTGCTTTTTTCTACTCAAAAATTACAAACCACCCTCCCTTAAAGAAAGGCATTTCATCAGCAGTGGCTTGCTCTGATTTTAACAGAAGATATGAAAGACACTAGAAGCAGTGAATCTATCCCCTTAAATTAAGATTTTATCTATGGAAGTCTCTGCTAGACATACACTCATAGCAGTCACACACAGAATCTCTGCAACGTTCAGTAGTTCTACCCTCTGCCAGTGTATAATTATAGGATGGTGCCAATTGAAAAAAAAAAGCAACAAAACAATATTTTTTAGAAAAAAATGTGTAGACCTGTATACAATGCTATTTATAATTTTTTTATAGGGAGTTCTGCACTCACAGTAATAAAGCTACCCAAAATAATCAGTGAAGTTGGGGGGGGGGGGGAGGGTGTGCTCCACTACAATATTCAGAACCCATTTTTAATTGTAGGGGTCTGTGTATAATAGTTTCCAAAATATCCTGCCTGAAAGCAGTTTTCTGAAGTCCACTAGTTTCTACTTAAAAATGTTTCACAGAGCTTTAAGAAGCAGCACATAACAGATATCCATTCCAGCTTAACTAGCTGCACTTGCATTATACATGGATGCACAAGTACTCCAGTCCCAGGAAAGGTTGTCTCATGCTGATAGATAAAAATGCTCTGCTGTTGTATGGTCATTTCCCTCTCAGAGGTCAAAAGCATATGCACTGCCAAAGGTTAGGCAAAAGGGGAATGAAGGCCATGAGGCCACTGATGTGTCTTCCTGTCGCAGCCCATCTGCTGTGATTCCTCTGTAGAGATGAAAGATTTAGCTGGGGTTAGGTCTATTTGCTGTGCTTGTGGCAAAGAAGGAAAAGAAACCATCAGCATGTGTACATAAGTCTGAGTGGCTATAACTTTCAGGTGAAAAGTCAATATTCACACAAGATATTCCACCACTGGTACTGGTGGGTTTTCATGCAATCCAAGGTTACTGGAAGACAAAGGGGTCTATGTACTAACCCATGCAAAGAGTACACATAGTATAACTTTTTGTAGCTCACTTTACTATTTTTTGTCTACCAAATAATAATAAATATCTTTCTATTCCATTCTATCTGGCACGTTAAAAAAATGCTGTCATGGATAAAAATTATTTGGCACTGAGAATCTTAATTTACCAGCACCAACTCTGCAAGATATTTCTGTCAATGGACTGATTAAAATGACAGCAGGGCATAATTCCACTTCAATTATATGTCATTACTGTACTTCACTGTATTGCATTTCTTTAAACGGTAAAATAATAACTTCCTCAATGGATCTCCTAACTTGCATGCTCTTTTAAGAAGCACTTGTGAACATTTAGACAACAGGATTTACCCAAGATGTTCCATTAAAGCAAGACATCAGTCAGGACCAGTCATAGCACCTGATTGCTTCCAAGGCAGTTCTAGTAACTTTATCCTCACAACTCCAAACAATGCATCAATTACCAGCTGCCCTGTGGGTTGCTATTATGAAGACTCTTGTTAACTACAGGCCTTGGGAATAGCTTTGATGAAACTTCACACTTTCACTTTACAAATTAGCATATGGCTGGAAACATTGGTAGGGATCTTCATAAAAACTAATTAACATGTTCAGCCTTTGTATGACCTGACAGATTGGGGAAAATAGACTAATAGCTATGGATCTGTTGTTTACTGTAGTTTTTAACCATCTCACTCCCACAGCTAACACTCTTCGAATGTGTTCAAACATTATAGTAGTTCATGGTCTCCATCATTATCTCCCTTGTGCTCTGCATATGGACCCAGCTCTTTACACCTGGACAAATCAGTGTAACTCACGGGAGGCCAACAGATTTAAGCTGATTTAAAACCCCTTGAGTCTGTTTCTCTCCACAATATCATTTATCTGTTTCTAGATGAATGGCATCTTCTCTTGTTTCTACCACTATATCCTACCTTCCTAAAAAAAATAAAAATAAAAAATGAAAAAAAAATCATCCTAAACCCCCTGACTTTCCAACATATGGACCACTTCCTCATTTCTTTGTAATTCACATGCAACTACTCAAGACCCTGCAGCAGACTGCACTGTGCGTATAGTTGTTCTAAAATTTTATCATACTGAACCATATATCCACTCTTCCCCCAGTGTATAATAGTACTGGAAAGATTAAATATTGATTTTCCCATATCACTTTAAATTATTTAGGGAAAAAAAATGCATTCTTTTGAAATTATGGCTTTCAATATAACATTATAGATTCTATTCATATTTATTTTGTACTGTGTTTTACACTATGAAAATACCATGAACACTGAACAATACAGTTTCAGTACAGGCTTTGCATTACTGTTGACCATGTAGTAAGAACAGTCAGAAAAAATCTGCTAATAATATTGCAAGACTTTCAACCATTGAATTATGTCATTATGTTTCTTTCCTTTTTTTTTATTGGATTCTACTGCAAGTTAAAAAAAAAAAACTGCACTTAAAAAGCCTGAATGCCCTTCCTTTCTAATTGAATCTGTATGACACAGGTTACTTGGTGTAGTCCTACAATGGTCCTTGTGTCCTAGTGTGCTTTAGTTTTATCCAAAGAGTATGCTTTGGAATAAAAGGCTACTCTACTCTGCAGACCACCTCCTCAATTTGCCAGTCAGATTTTGGCTGTTGCCGACAGTGAGGATGTCCATTAATGCCATTTATTGTAGAAAATGGATAATGCAATCAGTCTCACTTCATCATGAGACCATCAAGGAGTGAACAACTATACCAGATGGAAACAATTTTCAGGTACCTTTGGCCTGGGGTTAGATTGGAAAGGGTTACCTTGAGATGAAGAGCTCTTGATCCTACTACCCTGCTCTCAGCAACACAATCTTCACGCCCATACTCCAGGACAAATTACAGCCTATGCTGCACTGAGGATCTGCATTCCATAGGATCTATTAATATTTGGTAAGTAGGGTATTTACCACAAGAACAATCTAAAATAAAATACTGTCCCTAATGCTCTATAAAATAAGGCTCATCAAAGACACAGATACACAATTTATATCACAACACAGACCTTCAAACAGCAAAAACACACCTTCAAAATCCCTCTGAATTCTTACAATAAAACTCATATTTCCCCCCAAAGTAGTTACAATGACTGGAAAAGGTCCAAAAGGAGATGTGACTTCCATAAGCAAAGTGTATATTTTATAAATTCATGCAGGTCATGATCTTTAAGATATATTATCACTTCAATGATTTTTTTCATCTACTTTCTTCCAATATTTTATAGGAGTTCTAAATTGCACTACAAAGAATTAAGGGCAAGGTAATTGTGTGTGCTTGAAGTGCTACAAAGAAGAGAGAGGTTGTTAATTTGTAAGATATGGCCATTCCCAAGACCTCCAGCTTTGAGAAAAATAATAGCTATGGAAATCCTGATAGGAGAACCTTTCAGTTATCTGGTTCATTGGGTGCTCAGAGCCACAGACATACGTGTTTAATACACAGTATTTTGGTCATGGCTTTCACTGTCCTTGCTGTTACAGTTCCCGTGCTTACACAGGACAAGTAAGCAACCATTGCTCTAAAATGAGGAAACCTCTCAGTATAGTGATTGAGTGGTTCCCTATTGGAAGGAGAGACATGGGTTCCACCTTCCATCTAATGACACCATATAATACTTAATAAAATTCCAGACTTAACTTGAAATGCTTCTTAAGTACATTTTAATAAGTTTTAGTTGTGCTTAAACATGATTCTTTGTAAAAATGAGCATCTAATTAAATTTTTAAGTATTCAGAAGACAATACATCCTTTCAGGCTACAAGGTACTGCATGTTGCTCAGTAACATCACCCAGACAATATTTTATCATATATAAATTTATTTTCATTCATTTTATTTCTGGAACTTTACTTTTGTACATAAGTACATTGCCTTGTTAGGAAAGGCTTCATTTTTTTGTTTTCTAATGGAAAGGAGTTATTTAGGTTTTAAATGAATTTTCCAGTACATGATTTCCAACAAGCATGTCTTTCTTCACTTGCTTTCAGTTTCTTCCACTGTACTTTACGCACCCTGCTAAAGTACCTCAATAAAATAATCACTTCAGAGACTTGTCATATTAATTGCAGCAAAATAGTCATCATTCACAAAAGGTACCACTCTATTTCCATTAATTGCTAGGAAAATTTGGGTAATTCTGCTTGTCAGTTCTTAATCCTGCAGTTAAGATGCCTAGAGTTAAGAAAGGTCTACATCTGGCCTTGACAGTTATCTGTAACAGTGTTCACAATGAACTGGGCAGATGCAGGAAGACTAGAGCTGTGTTACTTGTTACTGGAACATCCCTTTGATCACTGCTGAATTGGTCCTAGGCAGTGTAACGCAACCACTTTGGATGTCAGGAATAGGAATATCTACAAAGCATTTAAACTCTTGGACTCCCAGTACCCTGTGTACTGCTTTAGGAAAAAAGTCTTCAGGATTAAGGCAGGAAAAGGAAATTAAGTTGCTAATAAATGTAGGGAACTGGAAGGAAAGAAGAAAAAGGTTAGATTTATTTTGTTGGGGTTTTTTGTTTTGGTTTGGTTTTTTTAATTATTAAAGAAAAGCTAGGTTAGTTACTTTTTAACTTTTTTTTTCCTTTTACATTCTGACATATCTTGAATTTTTGTTTTGGGTTTTCTTTCAGTCAACAGCTGAGTTTTCCAAGGAAGCAATTCAGATGTGAAACAGTATATATATGTAAACAATATGTAAGTAAATATGTTCTTAATTTTACATGGCCTGGATACGTCAACAAATATTTTCTGGGTTTTGCTATATACTCTTTTTCATGAGAATGGTTTAAAGAATTTTTTTTTACAAATCAACTTCAGATTTCATGGCCAGTGTACTGCAATGATCACAACACAGCTTATTCCTATGTTAAGCTTGAACAATGCATTGCAAAATGTGCCTTAAGAATCTTAACACATCAATACGAATAATAATGAAGAGCAAAGACACACAACTTGTAAATGGACAGAAAATGTGCTAAAGTTGATGAAACCTTTCATACAACCTTTTTCCTTCCAAAAGAAAAATCCCTGCTCAGACCCATGGCAACACTTTTTTAAAAGTTGTCACTGTCTTTTGCTGGTTTGTGGAATCCTTGAAAAACAATTTCTATTTCAAATGAACTTTGACCAACTACAGGAGTTTAAAATCATAGTGCCTGTCTATTTAAAGTTGTCACAACAGTTTAACACCAGCTGCAATATAAGGGAGAGTTACTTTTTGTTTGTTTGTTTCTCTGCCAGTTATCAGTTCAATTCATCAAAAACTTAAGCAACCAACAATTTGCACCAAAAAGGAAGAATTTTGGGCAAAACTGACTAGTTCAGTTAAAATACTTCAAAATACAAAAAAAATCTATTTATTAAATATATTAATTTGAAATTCAGTTACAGAAACACCAGGACATATAGTTACTGAGCTGTAGAAGTGGTCAATGAGTATTTACATTCTTCACTCTTTCACTGCTACTTTTGCTGCTAAGGTGAGACTGCAATATATTGGGCTGAACTCAGCCTGGAATACTTTGCAGATGGGAAGCCAACCTCTGAATATCCAGTTGGAGCTTTAAAAGATTTATGTCCTCAGTGTTTCCAACATCCACATCTGTGGGCAAAGCCTCAAAGGCATGAGAGTGTGAATCTGAGTTAGGATTATTAAGATTAAAAAACTGTTTCTATGGAGCAACCTCTGAGTGACTCCGAGAAGTGTGAACGCCTTGGATGAGACTGCTTTGAAGCCACCTTCTCCATAAGCAGTCTGTGCAGTTCATATGGTCTAACATAATAGTTACTTTTGTTAACTAGAATTGTTAATAAAAGGGAATAAATTTCTCTGATCAACTGATGCCAAGTTCTGAGGTCTTTAAAGGATCATTAAGCCTAGAAAAAGCAAATTTTGCTGCACAGCCTAGATGCCAGGAACACCTACATTGCTATGGTTATTAACCCAGGAAAGTATAGGCTATCTATTTTTCTTGTGATCTATTCAGAAAGAACCTGGGTTAGGCAGAGAAGACATAGAGTTCTGTAGCAACATTAACAACAGCGTCTACATACTGATATTTGTACCAGTCTGCTAGATTTTATAGGAGCTAATAAAACTGCCTGTCTTCAGGATTTAATTTGCAAATGACATTAGGTTCAGCAATGACATTTTTCATCTTTATTTTTCTTTTGTCTGTCTTCTCATATACTATTCTGCTTTCATCTTCAAGCATCCAAGTTCAAAGTTAGCTTCCATTTCACGCACATGAGGCCGTGAATTCCAGTATTCATCTCTTTTAGATGCTGTCTTGCAACAGCCATTACATGGCAAAAATCAGGTAAGAAAAAAAAGACCTTATAAAACATCTCACGCCAGTAGATGTCTCCTGTGTCCAAAATGACAGATACATCAATGTCAACATTTCAGACATTAGTATTCACAGGTAAATCTGGGACTTCCTACTGAGATTAAGCTTCAGACAAAGTAAAAACAAGGTTTTACATGAAGCTCCTAAGCCAACAGCTCACACTGCCAAAAGAGATAAAGACACAACAGTTTAGATGGGGCAGAAGGGCAACAGAAGGAACCTTCTTGTGTTTAGTATCTTTTTCAGGAAACAACAAAAAAACCAAACAAACAAAAAAAAAAACACCAAAGATGTCTGCATGAGCCTGAGAAATTCACAGCTGCAATGAATTTCCAGAGCTGCATGAGCACTGGAATATCATCTCTATGCTCACACACATGCCTGAATAAAGCTAGAGCTTCCCACTGCAGAGAGAGAATTTTAATCCCAGAAAGCAAGGCTGCCTGTGGTACCTTGAGTGCAGTAATTGACATGACTTTAGGTGAAAGCAAGCCCACAGGAACACCCAATAAATGAGTGCCAAGAGAATGTTAAAATAGAAACTTCTATATAGTTTAAACTCTAGGGAGGTATGGCTGGTAGAAAGAGGTAATATCTTTTATTAAACCAGCTGACATGGTTGAAAAAGCAGGCAAACTTTCAGTCTTAGAGTCCTTTCATCAATCCCTACTGGTCCTCCTATAATTCACAGTTTTTATCATCCACTCACATGAAAACAGTTGAAAAGAACCTTCTTGAATGTCAATGAGGCATTGTTTTTCCTTTTCACCACGTTCAGACTTGTGTTTTTAACCTTGAATGAAAGGAAATTATAAAGTAGAGTAGCACAAAGGGTGTAATAAAAATATACTATAAATGAATTGAAACTTTGAAACTCAAGGTATTTCAGTTTTGCTTTTGGACCATATCCGCTGAGAGTTATATTTGAAACATACTGACCCAAAGTACACTGGTTAATAACTTAAGAAAGAAAATCAGCACACTGACTTGAGAAATTTTCACAAACATATGTGAGAAATGCATAAATGAATCGGGGAATAAAACTAGGGCAAAAAGTGACCTCATCATTTTAACAGGTTTTTCCCAGGATTTATTGTAAGTCTTGGCAATTTGTGCTGACAAAAACTTGGAGTACCTATGCATATATATTTACACATCTATCCCTACTCCAATCAGTATTCAGTACTGCCTGGGAAATGGCTTGTTTTAGTTCACATTTAATCTTTGTTTAGAAACAAAAAGCCCCAGCTGTAACTCAAACCAGAAATAATCCCTCTTTCAAAAGTGACCATTTCAGCAAAAAAATGAAATATGAAAAACTCATTTGCATTTGATGAAATAGCCAAGATTTAGCTTTTTTTTCCCCCTACATCCAGGAACTTTAATGAAAGTGCATAGAAAAATCAATGATTTTTTTCTTATTAAAAAAAAAAAAAGCAGCTTTGTTAAGGCTTATGAACTTTTCTGGAGGTTCCTGGATGAGTGGAAAATTTAATGGGTTTTGCTTGTTTTCAGAAACAGACAAGTCACAAAACTGCAAACAATAATGGAGACCTATCTTGAGACAGCTGATGATGGAACTTCTCACTTAATGTAGATAGCAGACATGAAATCAGACAGACTTGGACAGGTAGCATTGCCGATGTTCATGGCGATTTTAGGGACAATGGTGAGCTTCTTATCAATATCCTCTGCCCATAGCTGATTAGCCATTTTTTTACCACATTACTACCACAGCCTTGGTGCATCCTCACCCAAAACCAGTTTGAGAACAACTGCATATTACTTTGTTTGACAACTGCCTAAGAGACATAAGCAGCAGATTGGTTTAAACAAAAAAAGTCATATGAGAGGTCTGTTTTTTCAGGACATGGCCTGTGTATGTGTGTGTGGGGAAGATATGGGCAAGTATGTGGAAAACACAATCAGCATTTGTGTAAGCAGACAAATTCTTCAGTCTGAATGAAGGTGGACAGACTTACAGAAGAACTAAGTCCTGAAAAAGATTTCTCAGAACAAGTTTTGGAAAAATAAGGAAATCGTGTGCAGGAAGAAATAAAAAAAGCAAACCATAGAAATAAACCAAAATAATTTAGCAAATTACAGCAACTGTTTTCTTGTACTGGTGGAACACCTATCCCCATCTAAGATGATATTGAGCAGTGCTGTGCAAACTTTAAAGCGGCTTTGAAAGCTTTTGCTATTCATCCAGCTGCTGGAGACCACACAATTTCAATAAGGAAAGCTCAACATAAACGAAGTAGTTCTTCTAATTTAAAAAAAAAAAAAAATAAAAAAAAACTTTTAGAGCTTTAAATAAAATATGAAGGACATCTTATGAAAATTATACATCTGAAAAATGTAAAGAATTCAGAGCTATCTTCATCTATATGGCTAGAAATCACTGCAACCATCTTGAAAGTAGTCTTGACTTACATTTATGTCATAATGGAGACAAAAACTTTCTTGTAACGTGGCTGAAAGTCATTCAAAGAGATATTTAGAATTATCATCCAACTTCATCTGTACTTTCAAAGATCTTTCTCTTTAGCCTACTGATAATAAATGTCACGCATCTTTCACATTCATGTCAGAAAGAAAAAGCATCTCTGCAGCAGACTTCACGTTCTTTCATCCTTTAGAAATGATAGGCATCCACAGCAGGAGACCACAGGATCAATGATTGAAACGTTAATCCATCTGGCTTCAAAAAAACTTATTTTAACACCTGAACAACTACTGCTTGCAAAGACCAAAGCCATCCACAAGCAACAGTTTATAATGTAATAAGCATGTGCTTCTACTAAAGACAGCTGTACCATTTTTCAGCATTGCTTTGGCAATACAGGCGATTCTGTTTAACAACTGTTGGAAATACTGAGTTTTCTGTTAACAGCGCATTTTTCACCCTTGTCCCCCTCGGCGGCTATGGGGGGAGCTGATATTTTACCACACTGCGAGGTTCACAGGAGAAACTATGGGCCCTCCAGCGGTTGAAAAGTGAAACAACAATTGATTTGACTGTAAACTTCCCTAAAACTGTGTCAGGAGGAACAAAAACCTTGCTAGAGTCTTCTTCTTCTAAAAGATACGAAGTAGAAAAGGAGAAAGGAAAAAGAAGGAAAGAAAACAGAGAAGCAGGCTCACCATCCTGTGAATCCAAAGACATCTTCTCTGTTAGAGTGGAAATCCTTTCAGCTGTAGCCTCTTTTAGTCCTTCTGGGATTGAGGGTGGACGGTCGCGCCCCACATGGCTGAACGACTGTTGCCTTTTTATAGGCTTAGGAGCTCTTGGCACCCTCCTACAGGTGCAGAACACTCCTACTCGTACACAGAGGATCTGGTGAGCCCCAGACCCAGTTCACGTTGGGCTCTGGCAAGCGCCGCAGTGTCTGTGCTGCTGTTGGTGGGCAGGTTGTTGCCGGGGCAGTTGATGTTCACGGCCTCAGGGTGGACGACGGAAGGAAGCATTTCCCACCTTCCCAGCGCACTGCCCTAGCTGTGCAGCGCTGTTGTTTGCCCAAGCGATAATGAGCTGCCAGTTCCTTCTATGGTTTGTGTTTTGAGACAAACACGAAAAAGGATCTCCATCACAGCACCCATAACCATGTCAGTCACTTAAGATAGAAAGATCCATCAGGAATTACTCATCAAGGATTCAAACTCTGAAAGATATTTTTAGAGAAGAATTTAAAGAAACAAAAGATGCTGTTTATCTGTTGTTTCATTCTAACTACACTATTAACAAAGAAGAAACACAGACTCACCAGACAGGGTGGGAAGGAAAAACAGACCCAACTTAGTCCTCTGCCCTATCTCAAGAGCATTCAATGGCCAAAACATATTTGACTCTTACTTGAAACAAGAAACTCAACAAGAAAAAGGAAACATAACGCAGGCAAAATTGTTAACATAACAGTCAAGTTGCACATGTATCCATCTCTCCTGAGACTAAGACCAGTGTCTTCCCATATAACCTGCTAAGCACAGTGTGGGCAATGCTGCCCTGTTTCTCGTTGTCTCCCTATTTCCAAAGAATCATATTTTTATCCACCTCTAAGTTCATAAGCATGTCCTCTACCTTTTCAACCTGATAAATTTTTTATATCCACAACATCTCCAGGGAATCAGCAAGGGAGACTTGGAGACCTCACTTCACTAAGGTAAAATTTCCAAATGACTGGGCTTAAAGTGGCTGAAAGCAGAGCAGCCTGAACATACTATCCACCTCCAGGCTGCATGCTGCTTGCACTTTATAGAATTAGTCACTTGTACCCACAGAGCAAGCCACAACTAGGTGAGTGCACAGTAATCATGACTTATTATAGCCATCGCCTGCATCCTTCTCTGATAGCCACAAAAGTGAAATAATGTACGATGCTCACAGTCTGGCTGTGGATGTGACTTTCTGTTTGCTGGTAGAGAAAGGTGCTGTAAAAATGTACGTCAGAGAGTAAAAAGTACAATAAATTACAAAGCCAGAATGACATTGAGTTACCTAAGTTCTGCTCAGTATCTAAACATTACACATTCATGATGATTTTACTCTATGAGCAGATGAGGTGCTCAAAACACTCTGCTTCCAGGCAGAAGAAAAAAATACCATTTCAGCTCCTTTATACTACATATTATTTGCAGATTCCTTGTTCAGATGATCCTGAGGTTTGGTTTTTTCCTCCATCACTTTAACTGAAGCTGAGCACTCCCCTTTTTCCCACTGCAGTCACCTTGTCATTTTCTTTCCCCCAGGGACACCTTGGTTGGCGAATCCATGCAGCTTTCCTGCTATTTTAACAAGCTGTTCTATAGTCAAAGCTATCATATGATCCAGGCTTTGATTTTATTTCTTAGAGTTTCAGAAAATATGCTTGCCCTTCCCTGTTTCAGTTTGCAAATGTATACAGAAAACCCAGCCTCACAGAAGATGCTCTCTAGTCTTTGTAAAAAAAAAACAATTTGACCCTCTGACCAGCTGCCTATTACAGGCAGTTTTTTCCCCTCCATCTCCACTCAGTGACCTGATCTATGCTTAGTACTGTGATTCTGCTACACTTCACCAAGCACTCAGGAATTAACACTGGAAAATACAATACTCATTTTTCTGAAACACTCATGGCAGCTTACCTCTGGCATAGCTCCTTCCCCCAAAATGTATCAGGCTGGACACAAAATTTATATTGAATCATCTATTGTTTCCCTATAAAATACCAAAAATTGCGTTTGACTTATCTGTAAGAAAAAGAGCTGCTCCTACAGAGGATGCCAGGAACACAAATTGTTTCAAAAGAAGCTTCCCATTCATTGCCAGCTCTGTCTTGCTTATGGCAGCCAATTGGAGGAAGTGACATCCTCAAGGTCCATTTCACTATTGTTCTTAGGATGGAAATGAATAACAATAGTCCCAGCCTATGACTATTGCTTCTCAATGGTATAATGTATTTAGTTGATTATAACAAATGGTTTTCAGTCTGGGCAAGTTCCCTATTGTATTATTTCTTTTCCTCTTGATCTTGAAAAATTTTGAACAAAAATGGATCATTAAAAAAGGGCAGACTAAAATTAAACTTCTAAATAGGATTGTGACTGATGCTGACTTTCAGTTTGCATGTCTTTGCTTTCTTCTTTCTTTAATGATGCATTTTAGCTGCTTAGCATTTTTTTATTAATATCCATAAATATTTACCTTCAGAGAGCATGCACACTAAGTAGCCTTTTTCCCTGTGTTTCTCCCAGTGAAGCTACTGGTACTCCTTGTAGCATAGGCTGCAGCATGACATCCAGCTACAGCTACTCAGCTTAGAATCATAGAACCATAGAATGGTGTGGGCTGGAAGAGACCTTTAAAGATCACCTAGTCAACCTTCCTGCCATGGACAGGGATATCTTCCACTAGACCAGGTTGCTCAAGGCCCTGTCCAGCCTGACCTTGAACACTTCCAGTGACTAAGCATCCACAATTTCTCTGAGCAATCTGTTCAAGTATCTCATCACTCATCATGACAAAATTATTCTTTCTGTCCAGTCTAAACTTACCCCTCTTTCAGCTTAAAGCCATTATCCCTTGTCCTGTCACTACAGGCCTTGGTAAAAAAGTCTTTCTCTGTCTTTCTTGTAAGACCTCTTTGTACATCACAATGCTTCAATAAGGTATCCCCAGAGCCTCCCTTCTCCAGGCTAAACAACTGCAACTCTGTCAGCCTTTCTCCATAAGAGAGGTGTTCCAGCTGACCATTTCTGTGACCCTGGAGTTGCTCTAAGGGTTCTATATCCTTCTTATACCAACAACTCCAGAACTGGATGCTGTAGTCAAGGGGGGATCTCCTGACAGTGGAGTAAACATAAACATACTGCATAAAAATACTTTCCAAATTCCAGATAGCAGGAACTGATCATGTCTACAATGCCCCTAGCAATCGACATTTAGTAGTTGCATGTGGATGAGAACATGGTGAGAGCAAAACAAGAAAATGGATTTTCTTTTCTGCACGTATTCTTATCTGATACATGTAAGAAGTGATCCCAATTACCATTTAATCTGTTTATTTTGCTTTTCTGGTTAGACAATTTATTCACCACAGAAAATATATATTGCTGACTCTCTGTTATTTGCACAATTAGATTTTAACAGATACATTCAGTTCTCGATATTTTTTATTAATAGTTTATACAAAGATATTTACTTGTGGGGTTGGCCACAAGCTAGCTAACTAATTTGTTGTTTTTCATATTTTCTCTGTGTAAACTTAAGTTTACAAGTTTTGTTTCAGCCTGCAAACAGCTGTACAATGGTGAATACGAAAGTAGGAATACACTTCTCTTTCATAACCTGCCTAGGTCTGAATATTTCATTCTCACTGTATAATAAAATGAGTGTTTATTGCTGCCACCAGTGCCATCTTCAAAGAATGGGGAATATTTCTAAATTCAAAGAATAATTGCTCCTTCTTTATGAGCAACCAAGATGCAGTGTACTCTTTGCAGAACTCAATAACAGAAAGTGAATACCCTGAAGACCTATACTGAACTTATGAAGGAAGGCAAGAGAATGCAGTGTCTGTTTCATCCACCTTTCACAATGAATTTCCTGTTAGGCAATATAAAGGTCTTAAGCAACCAGAAATTCAGTATATTTATTATTTATTATTATTTTACAATAGCAATTTCAGAGTAGACAAAAAAAGTTGTACGTTGTTGAGCATTTACGTGTAATTAATTAACCAAATCCTGAATCACAGTTGGCATAATTAAGTATGCACAACCTTAGAAACTTACAAAAATATTTTCCCTGTTGCACATACAACTTCTTGGACTTTATGCTATGGAAATCTGTACAGATTTTTCTTTAATATCTTCATAATTTTGTAAACAGAAGTAGACTGAACAGCGAAAGCATATAGTCTGTTTCACCTACAAAAGAACTGTATTTTCTTAGAACATAAAGGTGGTTCAGTGGTTTGTAGTGGTTCAGACAATGCATTATGCAGGTCAGTGTCTAATACTGGAAAAAAATATACAAGTCAAATGTTTTTACTTTTTCTGGATTTCTTTTCTACTAAATTATTTTCCAGCTGTCAACGTATGTGTTGCGTTAGTAGAAACAGAAGAAAAGTGGCTTCACAAAAAGAATTTTTACATCTGATAAGTAAGAAAATTACGTTTTAGATCTTTAAAATCTAAATGTTGCCAATTTATATCATAGCCAGCATCTAAATGACAGAAATAATATGCAGCTACAAAGATAAAGTTCCCATGAAATTTTAAGCAGATTCTCCAGATTTAGAGTAAATTTAATTCCTCATGATCACCATCCATGCTAACATACATGCAATAGAACTGAAAATACCTTCAGATCCTCCAAGATTAACTGTTGAAAAGATAGAATTTCCTTGTTTTAGTGAGAGGTGTTTAATGTTTTGCTGACAATGAAGATTCATGCCTCCATCATAATTTTTCAACAGTTAAATATTTAAACTTAATTGAAGAAATAAGGCTGAAAACAAGTTTGTGTAAATCTATTAACTGTTATAACAGCTCAATTTTGAGCTTAGATGCTTTAGAAGTCACTAGAATATATTGCAGTTGACAGACATTATCTTAGCGGGATCTCCATTCAGAACAGCATTTATTACAGATTAGAAATATTTCCCCCTCTAAGAATATTATATAGTACTTGGGGATAATCTAGCACAATTATCCCATAAATACAGTGAATGCTTTTTGTTGTTTTTCTTTTACAGCATGATGTTTGGTTACAAAGATTTTTGTAACTGGTAATGGAATAACAAATAATTTACAGCTCACAAGTATGAGAAATTTGTTACTTAGTCACATTGATTAGCAAGTAGCCAACCAGTAATGCCCTTTTTGTAGGAAAAGGCTTGTTGTAGTTCTATAAAATTTTAAGACCACTATTTCAGACCTTGCAAATGAAAATCAACAAAAGAAAGGAGAAAACAAGAAAAGTTTGATTTTTTTTTCCCCACTGAGAGATGACACAAATAGATGTCTTACAACAAAGCTAGATTATCTTTCCTTCCCTCATTCTTGAAAATAGTTGGAACCAGTTAAATTTTTAGGTAATCAGAAACTAAATAATCTTACAATTATGAAATTATTATGGTAGTATCCATAATGTAAGAAGCCTCAGAAATTTTGCATAACAGGTGAGCAGTTTGAACACTTTATGGATTTACTACGCTTGCTGAAAGGATCTAAGAATAATCCACATAAATTCTTTTGCATTTAAGCATTCTAACCAGAGATTTACTTGAGGAAATCATACAATTTTTTTATTTGTATTAAGTTACTGAAATTTAAAATAAGTAGGAAGGCATTTCTGAGTAATGTTTACAAAACAAGAGCAAAAGAGGGCTTTTCTTTTTTTTTTTCCAATTCTGGTGACAAAGAGCAGACAGAAAGAGCTTTACAGTTTAAGTACCTAATCACATCTGGAAATACCTAGCAGAATTCTTTCTTTAAAGAAAAGAGGTAATTTTAATAGAACATAGCACTAATTATCAAATGCACATATGGAATTGATCACTCTATAATAGAAATAAACACACTGCAAATCTCATTTTTCTTTACTTTGGAAAATGCTGCATAGCACTGCCCTCAACTTAAAACTTTGTGAAGGAATTAAATGTTGGACTGGGACAATTGGGACCCAACTCACTAGTGGGTGGTTTTGTCAGGAAATATAACTTCTAAAGATCCATATCATAATCAAAGGGATAACTTTTGCCCTGTGTAACTTATGGTCAGTAAGATTTAATTTATCATTATCACAAAATTCTATAGCCTGCAAGACTATTTTTTTTTTAATTATTTCAGACTGTGGAAATAAAAGTTAACATTGGACTCAGGGACTCATTCCTACTTTAAAAATATTTATTGCAGCCTTGTTCTTTGGTGAATGTAACATCTATTTCTATAAAAGCAAATTACTATCATTAATTAAGACTGCTAGAGAATTTAAAGCAGCTTCTCCATATAATTTGAGAACAAATTTGAGAACCTTTTTCTTAGGATCAGTATTTGCTGTTCCCTGGTCATGATGGATAATAACTTTCTGTATCTGATATTGGTTCTGCTGTTGAACACCTATACCTGATTTGTGTGCAGTTGGCATACTAGAAAAGGGACTGCTTGCAATATTTATTAATTTACATGTTGGATTGTTTTTTGTGACTGCCAAGAATTCCCAAAGCCCAGGAGAGCTAATTGAAAAAATGTACTTTATAAGTATAAACTAATGCTCAGAACCTAGTGTTTTGACCTCCCTCTCGGAAGTCCATAGGCATCAACACATATAGGTTTTGGTGCAGCATTTTTTGGAAGAGCAGAAATGGTAACAGCAGGACTATTAGCAGACTGTAATGGGTTAGTTCTCTTGTGCTGTGAAACCAGTCCATCCTTCACTCTAACATTCAAGGGGTAGGACATTTTAAAATTATGATGCTATAGGATCTTTTAAAGTTGCAATCAAACTGAAGGACCTGTAAGTCAACATATTTAGACAAGTCTTACTACTTGGTATTGCATTGCAGATGAAAAAACAATAACTTTTATGCCCCTATTTGAAATACTTCTAAAGTATGGTCACAGCTTGGTCACATTTTGACAAGCTGCTACTATGGAATACTGTATTTTGAGATGTGTTTATGATGAATGAAAAGCCATCAATCCAGCCATCTGGATACACAGTGAAATTGTATGAAAAGGACTATTTCTCCTACAAAGTTTCTTATTTTGTTTATTGAAACCAAAAATAAATGGAAGCTAGGGAACATTTGATTTGTTAGATGATTTTCTCTCTTTGCATTGTGCTGATCTGGTAGCCTAGGAAAATAAGTAGAAACTAGGTGGAGTAACATCATTACTTATGAATGTTGATGATGCAGATTCATATCAATTAGACATGGTATTTGTTGTGGTATGGCATTTGTTCTGAGTAGACTGTCTCTCTAGAGTAAACCAAATAGCATATTTAGAGAGTTACATCTGGAAAAACAAAAAAGCTACTAAATTTTTATTATTATTAATCATTCTTGCTGATTAACCTAATTTAGAAAAGCACCATTCCCTTCTTCCAAACCACATAAATACTTATTTCTGTTTCAAGGGCTTGCATACAGCAGACAAAACAGCAGTGTGTGAATCAGGGGAAGAGCAGGTCGGTGAAAATGATATATACTCAGCCTTCTTTTCTCACCCTGCATACTTAACTCAGCAAAGATAATAATAAACATCAGGACATTGTGTCTTTTAGGGATTGGTCCTTGTGAAAGCTTCTGTGACACTTCCTAGCAGTTGCCATGGTGCAAACTGACTGCTTAGAGGTTGCTATGGTGGAAACTGCATGTTTAGATTACATTAACTATTTAACCAGCAATTTGAATATATGTGTTGGTCACAGGCACAGGAATCTTCATGAGAAGAAAGTCCTAATTCATAATACACCAACTGCTTCTCATGGTTCCTTCCATTATCACAAAATGTTTTTTCCAGGATAAGCATTGTCTATTGGACGCTTTAAGCACAAGATTCCCTTAGCAGGTTTGAAATTATTTTTCATTTAATTTTGTAGATTTTTTTCCCCAAATAATTTTATTTTCTTCATTGCAAAAAAAAAGGACTGAAGGGTGTAACTCCAGACAAAAGAAGCCCTTATGAAAGTTACAGAGCTGTTAGACTTTTTCTTTACCTTCGAATTGACACATAGAAATTATTTTCCTGTCTTTTTCCATTTTTTGCTTCTTTCACTTTCTCCAGAATACAATACCTCCATAAATTAAACTGAAGTCCTAGATAGACTGCAGATGACAGTTAATTCCTTATTCAGCACATGATAAACATGCTTCTGAAAAGCAGTTCCAGAAGCTGCTAATGACATTTATTGAGATGTATGTTTTACAAATGAAAGACAACTTATTTTTTTAAAAATCTATCATCATTCATTTTTCAGTTTGCTAAATGCAAGAGGGCAGTGGATAATAAACATCTGATTGGCCTCAGTATTTTAAAGACTGAAAAGACCTTTGGTTTAACTAATCGTGTTATGTTCAAGAGGTTACATTTATAGTCTAGACTTCTTCCAAACTAAACAACTGGAAAAAAATGTAGTGGTTCTTTACATTGTTTAACTGTGAGACCAGTCCTCCCATGTCTCAGATTCCACAGTTTACATGTAAACTCTGTTTTTAAATCCAATCAGCAATGTCAAACAATCATTTATTTGATACATTATAGCACTTATATATAGTTCTGAGTGAAAGAGCCATAGGAAAGACAAGGAGCCAGAAGAATATGGTGTGTATTTTTCTACAAAATACATGTATGTAGCAAAATAAACAATCCAGCTTCACTATGTCTTCATTTCAACTGACTCTTTGAATAACTGGAAAGAATTGGTGTAGAGGAAATTAAGAAAGTCCTAAAATTGAGTTGTGAATTAATAGCTTTTGCTTCTATACCTATTTGTGTTAACAGATATCTTTTCCTTGCTTCATGTAAGTGTATATTCATACACAAGAAAATTCTCAAGACAACAATGGTGCCTTCCTTTGCTTAGAGAGCAAGAATTGAAGTGAGAGTCTCTCAAACAGGAACAAAGAACCACAGATTCCATTACTTTTATGGTCTCATTATTTTGTTTCTCTGAAGATAAAAAGAGGCCCTTGAGTGCAGGGCAGCCAGATGAAGTCCTTTGCATAAATAATGGGAAATGAACAGAACAACGCCAGAAGACGGTATATGAAGAAACCCATGAGATTATATTTGCAAGCTATAGAGGAGTAGCTTAAAGGCAAACATTCTTCCTTACTTTGCACTTTGCTCTTTATATTTATAAGGCACTTTGGAAGTGCATTATACATTGCACTGTACTACTGTCAGTGGTTGATTTGTGGTGCTGTATTGAGACTTTTTTGCCTTTAGGATACAAGCCCTCCAAAGCACTGATCTGAATGTTTGGCACAGTTCAACTATTGTAAAAGCATTGTGTACAGGTAATGATAAAGTTATAATAAAATAATGTGCTCGTTTACTCCTAGCTCTGAGCTCTAGACTGACTCAATAAAAAATGTATTTTACCCACGTTCAAGTGAAAAATACAGTAATATATACACTGAACATGTAGTAATACAAGACTACTTAGCTTGATTTCAGACTTTTCTAGGATACTGAAATACAATTTTAAGGAGAATTTATTAAGAGTGTGATGTTAATATTTTCACTAAATCACCTGGATATATTCCATTTACACTGAAGAAGTTCCAGAATATGAATCAGAGCATTCTTGGCACTAGAAATATATTTCTCTTACCTAGATGAGTAGAAGGCATAGGCTGTGATTTTTCATTGCTTTTTGATGGCCCATTAAGCAACTATTCTATCTATAACCAAGATATGTTGAGATTCAACCCAAAATTATAGGTGCAATGCAGGAATCGTGGTAAGGTGATTTGATCTATATTGCATCAGAGATCACACTACAGAAATATTTTTGCCCTTTTGTCCCAGACACACATAAGGAGCGATGAGATCTGAAGAGATGGCCTAAACCAGTCACAACTCTATGAATTAAACTCATCATGCAATTATCAGTCCTTTCTTTATGTAGAAGAGGCAATTATTTCCTTTTTATCCACCTCTCTGAGAATGACTGATGATAATTCCTCACATCCCTCTCCCCCAAACACTGCTTCAGAGCTAGTCCTTTGTCCTCTGCTAGGACTGTTTCTCCCCTCCTTGCTGTGCCAGCCATCAGGGTTTAGAGCAATATTAACCTTAAGACCTCATCTGAAGTACCTAAATTAGGTGCCTGGGCTCCTTGTCTAGCCAAAAGAGAGAAACTCTCTCTGTTAAGACATCTCTTAGAAGAACTGAAAGAGCCACCTTCTTCCTTCTGTCCATGCCACCTAAGATGGCCACACATAAACACCTCAGCTAGAGTCATTGCCTGGAGGTATAAGCCCAAGACCAGGAGCTGTATTGCATCATATTAATGGACACCTTTTCATAAGGCTCTTTTTCTGGGGTATCACAGACTATGAACACACTTGGAAAAAACATTTTCATAAAAAAACAGTCACAGGACCTTATGATTTAGCTTGTGACTCCAATTTTCTTGTCCACTTCTTCCTCTTCCCCGTTTCTACCAGCCAGGGAGTGAAAACTTCACCAGTCTTCAAAATGGTATCAGGTGCAGTACCCAAAGCAAAGTAAAACCTGACTTTTATTGAAGCCACAGGTAAGAGATGAGGGACAAGATCACTTGTGGGGAAAAAAACCCAAACAATTATCAAATCTGTATATGCACTCTGGTGTTGGGATACCAATACCTCCTGCAAGGAGGTTTTTGTCCTGTCTCCACTCCTGATCTGAGCTCATAAGAGAACAAACCTTGAGGGAAACACAACCTCTCCTATGTACAAGTACTGTTTTTTCACCTTGAACTTTTCAGGTAGTAAATTCTAGCTTTCATGCCTCAAAAATCCCTCCCTTTCTCTCATTTCATCCCGTGCTGACTCAGAAGTTATTCAATGTGACATGTATGCAAATAACACATGCATGGCAGTCATATTTGTTAAGCAGATGAGTTTTTACGCATTTGCTATATCTCAGAAAATTCTGCAATCTAAACTGAGCTCATCTCCAAAAGATCCCATTTCTGAAAGATCCACCTTTTCATTAGGCCTTGACCACTGGCAACAGCAGCACAGACAGTCTACGAGAACTTTAAGATGTTCATTATGTCTGGTAGTGTTTATGTGATACTTACAGTCTTCCCATCTTCTCCATACCTCAACTTGTCTCCATCACATAAACCTGCAGGGAAAGGCAGAAAATACTATCTTTGATCATTTTAGGCATTACCTGCATCTCTGAAAGCAAAATCTGTTCCTTTCTGTGTAGAGTATACACCAGTAAGTTGTTCCCTTTTCAAAAAATAAAAGAAAAGTTGATGACGGAAGAAAACTCCAGCTAAAGCACAAATTAAATTATATAGTGAGATTTCAAATATTTTCTTTCAGGCTTTTCAAAATTTGTAAGCAGCAGGGGGGAAAAAAATAATATTAGCTCAACAATTTTGCATCCACAGGACACATTTTCTGTTTTCACCAGTTTCTTAGAATCCTAGAATGGTTTGGTTTAGATGGGACCATGAAAGTCAACTAGTTCCAAGCCCCCTGCCACGGACAGGGACACCTCCCACTACACCGGGTTACACAAAGCTACATCCAACCTGGCCTTGAATACTTTCAGGGATGGGGCATCCACAGCTTCTCTGGGCAACCTGTGCCAGTGTCTCTTCTTCCCAATATCTGATATAAATCTCCCCTCTTTCAATTTAAAGCCATTGCCACCTGTCCCTCCACTACATGCCTTTATAAAAAATCCCTCTTAAGATTTCTTCTGGGCTCCCTTTATGCACTGGAAGCTGCTCTAAGGTCTTCCCAGAGCCTTCTCTTTTCCAGGCTCAATAAGTCCTGTTCTTTCAGCCAGTTTATTCGTCTCTACTGCTCTTCTATTTTGGGTGGGTTCTGTACTTAATATCACGAACATCTCTGTAATATGAATTGTCATTCCAGTCAAGGGTTAAGTACTGTAACTAACATCTGTCATGTATAGTTTGTTCTCCCACCTCCGACTCTCACAGGTACATCACATTTAAAAGAAAAAAATGGAAAAAAACACCATACAGTTTTATGGTTTTTACAAAGAATTATAACGTATACATTGATTTCTTTGGCTGATGTAGGAAGATTTTAAAATCTATATTCTGTCTTTTTTTGTTTCCTGAATTTCCATTATGCATGTTATAAAATTTAATATAGCTTTCTAATCTCAAGATTTGCAACTTCAGTTTAAATAAACCTTGATGGTCACTAATAGACCAGAAATATTTTATGTGACATCATGTCAGACATCTGTTTTCATATCGTAATTCATACTGAGTAACATCTAGAGAGAGATCGTAGGATAGCATTTCATAGGTGGATATCAGTAGCATGCACAAAGTGCTTTGTTTCTTTAAACATGAACTATTTAAGGAAAATACAAGTCCCAGATATGAATTCCTCTCAAATTGCTTTGGCTTTGAAGCCCACTTATCCATACCTTGGTTTATAATGTATTGCAGTACATCTGTCTACTTAGGAGGACTGGGAAAACCTATAACTTGCCCAAGTCCCTAAGATGCAAAAAAGGGATGATTCACATGAATAGACTTGTAAAAAATCTTAAATTGAAGTCTAAAGTAAAATTTAAAATTATGCATGCGGGGATTGGTAGACTGCCATAATTTCTCATAGGGATTGCATTTGTCAGCCAAATGATGTAACGCTCTGCATCCTAAAGTTAGAGCACTACTTTGCCATAAAGGAAAAATAACAAAACCCATAAAATTCCATTCCAGAGCCTGACATAAGGTGCTGTCAAGCACTGAGCTTGAAACTGTGACAATGGCAGCTGTTCCCTTTGGCAAAAAAACATCTGGGAAAACTTTGCAGAATGAGAGTTGTTATCTTTCTCACACACCACGATCTGAATGGAACGATGCCCAAAACATTAGCCATGTGGATGAAAGAAGCTTCTAGAGCTGGTAACCAGTTTAAGCCTGTGTTGTTTGCTCAGTCTGTACATGTAAAATGGAGAATGCTGTCAAGCTGAGAAGGAAAAACAAAATTTTCTATAAGGAAAAATTATCTCCTCAGTATTTATTGCAAATGCACAAATGTGTTTCATAGGCTCAGCTTGCCTAGTACAAGAGCAGCCTGACCTAAGGAGGTTAGATAGGTCTCTGAAGGGGTTTCACTCATATAAGCAATCTGGTGTCTCCTGAAGAAACATCAACCAACATTGGGCTGTGTTATATAATTGGGCTGAGTTAAAAGGGTTTTTTTTTTCCACAGACAACTACAGTGTCTCTTCAAGACTGGGGGTACTACATGGGGAGTTAAGCCCCTGAATAGCTCAGCAGTGCAAGCACAGGTGTTCCCAGCCTGCACTGTGAATAAGCACAGACATGTCTCTGTCAGTATAGGTACTAAAGGTGAAGGGGTTGTTGGATTTCCAAACCGATTGTTGTTTTCTTTGCTAAGCTTAGATCTTCTACTCATTTATCACAAACAGCTTTCAGTCATTACCAGCACAAATATGATCTGAGGAATTGAAATGAAGGTGAAGGGCTCCATAGCTATATGCTAACTTTTAAGGCATTCATTGTGCCAGATAACATCCTCAGAATTTTCATATTCTTGTTCTTTGACAAAACAATTAAAAATTAATAACCTGAACTCCTGTCTAAAGTTAGTCTTTACAAAATTGGCTACTCAGAAATCCTTCAGGAGACAATTTAACACAAAAGTTAAACTAACACTGTTGAAGTTATCAAAAAACTCAGCATCTGTTCCCCTTTTTCATACCCTTACTAGAGTCATCTGTTTCTGCCCCACACCAGTCCCTGGGTGAAATAACTACAGACATTTGTGAACTGGACTGCTCTGCAAAAGCAACACAAGCAGCTCAGCCCCTCCATCTGGCTTACTGAACAGCCTGCACTATGCAAAGAAAAACAGAAAACAAAGCCAAGGACATTGGAGAAGTGGTGCAGTGCCTCACCTTGCAGTAATAGCACCTTGAAATGTACTTTTAACTACAGGTTAGCTTCCAAGTTTACCTATGATAAAATTCTTTAAAACTTGGAGAGGAAGAAAACAAGGTAGGGACCAATCATCATGATATATTTACTGACATAGTATGTCTCTAGTTTGCAAGAGTATTTTGAATTTGTACACAAAATAGACTCCTCAAAATACCCATCACAACCTGTCTAAGGAAAATGCATTTTGGAGCTTAGAGAAAAAAAAAATGTAATTTCAGGGCACAGAAATTCAGAGGTAGTAATATAACCTTGGGAAAACACCACCAGAAACCATGTCCATAACATACATGCAACAAACTGGTTAGCCTGGCAGATTTTTCACAAGAGAACAAGCTGTAGAAATTTCTGTGCACTTTTGGAATTGCAACTTTGACTGCCATTTTGTTCTGCCTAGTCTGGCTGGTTTTAGTGTGCATGTATATCATAAGATCAATTATGTATGGGTCATGTAAAAAAAAAAATTATGGTAACATAACACTTGTTAGTACTAAGTCCAGTCAGAGTGTGGGTATAAATAAGTCAAATCTATTCTTGGTATGTAAAACATTTGCTATAAGAACTAATGTATGAATATGTTATTTCATTTTTCACATTTAATATAAATTCTATTGAGTTATGGAACTTATGAATATTAAAAATTCCAGATGAACTTTAATAATTATCAACTAAAATATTTAAAATTAAAATGTAAAGAAAAATAAGTAGAAGCAATAGGGATTTTTTGACCTTGTAGCTTTCTTTATGCTGGGTGACTGAATGCTCCATCCCTCCCTTCGGTTCCACAAACAGGCTGTGGTCTGTAAATAGCCTTAAACAGTCAGCCAAATGATGCAGCAGTGCAAAGATTAAAGCAGTCCAACTCTCAATTATTCCATTTATGAAATACAAGAGTTTTTCACATTAAAACTGCTTAGCCTGATGGAAAGAAAAAAAAAGCCTAAAAAGAACATTAAACTGTTGTTTATAAATCACCATTCAGGATAATAATTTCAAAAAGACTAAGAAATAGTTCCAATATCACCAGTGTTTGTTTTAATACTAAAACTGTAATCAGTGATCTTTAAAACTGTAATCAGTGATCTTTAAAAAAATACATAGAAAATTAGAAGTACCTGAAAAAATGGTCACTAAAGTCTAAAATAAATCTACAATTTCAAATGAAGAAATAAATATGTTTGTTATTACAAATACACCCTAGATCTGTTACAATTTAAAAAACAGAAAAAAAAACAGGATACGAATATATGTAGAGTATGAATAAATTGTCCATCATATTCTCATCTAGAGATTGACAGGGTAGCCTTATAGAAACTTTGGAAAAGGACTGCTTTTAGAAACCTAGGTCTCTGTAATCAACTTATACTGGCTGATAAGCTTATTAGTTTAATAGAAGTAGAAAGATAAGGCAAGCATGTTACATACACTGGCAGCTATATTCCAATAACTTTTTCCCTAGCAGTTATTTTTAGCCTGCCTTGCAGAAGTCAATGAAATCTGGAAAAACAGAAACAGCACACTTTGATTAAAGTTATCAGAAATTAGTTCCCAAATGTTACACCTGAAAAAAATTGTCATAGAATGATAAGTAAGTCATCTTTTGACCAGACCTTGGAGAAGCATCTGAGAGACTTACATATACATGTTGGGCTTGTTATGCAAAAAACAGACCCAGAAAAAATATATGAAAATAAAAAATCTGGAATTGTCTTTTATAGTTTAAAACATTCTGTACCCCAAAAGTATCTAACATCAGAATATATCAGAAATTTTTCTTGCAGTCTTTTCAGGTGTTGTCACCTTCTTCACAAATTAGAACCAAACAATAATGGCAACAGCTAGTGGAAGGAGAAAGCCTAGAAACACTACATCCCATAATGCAAAACAGAACCAGATCCTTCATTTAAATATTGCTTCTTTTTCCAAGATCATGAAGAATTAAAAAAAGCCAGTCATAAGATAAGACTATCATAGTAGACCCAAGTCTCTGTAACTCTGGAGTACTGAGAAATCTCTAGCCATCAAGATCAATGAGAGAACAAGGTTAAAGGAAAGAAGAGATACTTTAAATTAATATCCAGATTTAACTTTCACAAAATTTCTATTGACCATAAATTACATATAATCTGCCCTTCAGCATGTACGGCATTTATCTGAAGAATAAAAAGAGTTGTCAGCCTTAATAAACTATCCCATGATCCCTTCCAATTTATTTCCACAGTGCTGACTGTGTTTACTGCATTGAAAATCATTCCACATTAAAGGCCATACCAAGGGAAAAGTTAACAAGGACTTCGGCACAATACAAATGACTAGCTCTGTGAAATATTTCTCAAATCATTTCCCTTGGTAGCAGACAAACTAAAATAAGAGAAGGGAACAACTGGTTACATTTTGAAATAAGAAAATGAATTAAACCTACCCTGGGCAATTATTATCACACCCCAGCTTTTCTTTCTTTTTGTCATTTTTAAAGCCTGTTTAAGTATGAGCAATACCAGATTAAGGTGTAGAAACCTAAATCTTTTTATTTCATATATGGTCACATGTATGAAGAATCTCCAAGATTCAAAACTGAACTCAGCCTATGCCAGAAATTGCAAGTTCCAAACCCTGACTTCTTTTTCTTTGGATTTCATTGTTATAAATGCAACATATGAAGCAGCAATTTTTTCCTAATTTACTCTCCTAAAAATTAGATATTTACCTCTAATCTGAAAACTTCTTTAATGGAGAAACCAGATAAAGTAAAAAGTGCTTTATTCAAAAATAGGCAAAAATAATTTAGATGTTAACCTTAGACTTGGACATCTGAGTGTTACATGGTGAAAGCTGAGCAAAATGCATCCAGACCAAGGTGACAGCAGAAGCCTAATGAGAAGATAAAATGAGTTGCACTTGGGACTAATCAAATCCGTGGGAATTCTGTGTACACAAGAACTAAATCTATAACAAACTCATCTTTCTGTAAAGACCTGATTTTAAAAATATTTATTTTAAAGGGTATTTCAGTGTCCCTCGTGTTCCCAAATGTATTCCATGAGCTGCAGAATTTACCTCCAACTTGGTATTTAGCAATTTCACATGTTTAAAATTTCATCAGGGATGCTACCAAAGCAGCCAACTTTGGCAGATTTTGACTGTAGAGTACCATAAAGAGCAGGGGGTTTCAAACATTTCTCAGTTATGAATTGTGCATTACCAGAAAAGTTAGGTCTTTGAACATATTCATTTGCTTTATTAGCTCAAGAGACTCTCTAAGATTAGATCAGGTATAAGATTATGTATATGGCATATTTAATTATCTTAAAATGCAATTTTCCATCTGGAAACAAGAAGGTAATTTATTACCTAGGCAACATTAAAATTTCTGTGGTCCAGCAGCAAAAGTTTCACAAAATTATCACTGGTAAACAGGTTATAAGTCAAGAGCTATGTAGGTAGTACAAAGCTACTCATCTCAAGGGGTGATTTGGCCCAGTTACAATCTAAATCACCCTTTGGAGCTTTTATTTCTCTCTTCACCATAATAGGAAACTAGGGCAAACAACCTCCTAACGAATGACCAAGGTTAAAAGCTTGAAGTCTAGGCTCAGAAACCAGTTTTGAAAGAAATGTTTTGATTATGAAATTATTCCTGAAAAAATGAGGAATAGCTACTGTTACTTGCAGAAAACTAAGTAGCATTTCTCCTGAGAAGGAAAATATTAGCAAGATCAAAGAAACTTTCCATATCTATTAAACAAGAGACACCAGAATAGAGTGAAGAATCATTCTGTGTGCTGTATGAATTTTTTAATAGCTAAAACCAGTTTGTTATGGTACTGAAAAAATTTATTGCACCATTAGTTTATACAAAATAATAACTTTACAAAAATTGCTTTCATAAAGAATTGTCACCATGAACTAGCAATCAAGAACAAATGAATGCATATATTCAGTATGCTCAATAAAATACTTTGAAATTGCATTAATATCTTCAAATAGTCTGTCCAAAATATTATTTTTCATTCTGACTAATCCATTAATTTTGCAGAGATTCTTTTTGTTACATTAAAACTGTTCTAAAATATGACATATCTTTAGAAGTTTTTCTGAAAAAAAGAATACTGTGAGTTTTAATGTACTCTTGCAAATTGATTTGCACTTTGCTATATTAACAGTCAATCAGAACAAATTAAAAAATAATAATAAAGGTAGATTATGGACACCTTAGTCTTGGCAACTTGGTTAAAAGCATAGAATTTTAATTGTGTTTTTAAAGCAGTTTCCTGGGGTTGTTTTGCTAAATTTTGATTTTTTATTCAAGTAAAATTCTACTTACATTTGGTAAGAAGTGCTTCTCCATGTTTCCTGGATATGTGTGACAACAGTGCTTCAAGATTCATGTCACTAATATAATTCACTATTTCAAGAGGATCCGACACAGCTGAGCATGAATATATTACTTTATCCCCTCTACAAAATTTGCTAGACCAAAAACAAATTACTGTTTAGTTTACACAGAGAGGGGGGAATATGTTACCTCTTACTTTGCATATGCTTTATTATATTTAGACAGAATTCAGACACTCAGTGGGGTAAAGACTTTTAGCTAGAAGTGAATTTCCATAGGATTAGAAGTCACAGAGAAGAATGCCTTTTTCATTCCTGCTGTTCAGAAAAATTGCAAACATAAGTGGCATGAAGGAAGAGAGATCACAAGGAATACAACCATTTTATGTCAGAACTACTTCAAAACTACAAGGCAGTGGCACACCATTTAGCAGGAAGGAGAACAAGCTAAAATATCTCCAGTCACCTCAGTCTCCTGAAAGAGGAATGAAAGAAAGAATGTGAAGCCCTTGGCTAGTGCCTTTTGCATGTGCCATTCACAGTTTACACAATGTGCTTAGCAACATGCAGCCTCTACATCTAATAGACTTCCTTTAACAATTATAATCAAATAATCAAATAGTAACTAACAGCCACATGCAACAATAAATAAGGAGCAAAATAAATACTGAATAAATAATTAGGTAATAGTACATATTAATGAAGAGGAATAACAATACATTATGGACTATCACAAATTCAGATGTGACCCAAATAGGTTGATAATTATCTTCACACAATATGAAACATCAGAGTGCTGGTTCATATGAAAATAGGGGTGTAGCTTTATCATCCTGAGGCAGAAAACACAGTGAAAGTATCAAAACATTTATTCAAGCTTACCCATTGTCACATGTCTGTGCTGCTGCATGTATACGTACACACCTCAGTCATTTAAAAGAAAATTTTATCCCTTTGCACAGTGATGCTACTGCCTGTGGGCTGGAACCATTCTGGTCCTTGCCTGGCATAAGAATTTTATTCTTTAACTTACACACATATGTATAAAAGTGTAATGTTCTTGAGCAGTGAAAACTAAAACCTCCAAACTCTGGTTCTTATAATTTCATAGTTAAAGAAATAACTTCATAGTACAAGAAATTGCCCTAGTGTATGGGACTGTAGGTTAGATGTTTGAATTTAGGATAGTCATGGACACTTCATCTGAATTATTATTACTGTAATTTTTACTACTGGAAGGAAAAAGACACCTCTGGAAAACATTCATTCCCATCTGAAAATAGATATCTAAGATGAGAAAAACCAGTAGACTTCTTATTATAGGACATTTAAGTGATTGGCTTAGATTTAACAATGAATTTTCAGACAATCAAAATTAGAGAAGATAAATCCCACCTCCCTAAATAAGCCTAAATAAACAGTTGAATATTTCTGGATCAGAATGCTTTAAGTAGTCAATATGTAAGCATTAAGTAACAAAAATGTTCTGAGGTATATATGTATGAAGCACTGAACATGCTTCATACATTACCACTGCAGTCAAGAGGGAAAGTGTAGGCACCATGGAAGATCTACGAAGGGTTATTCAATAAAGTGTATGGAGACAGAATGATCCTCTGAAGGCCTGAAGAACCCCAACATGGCACCATGCATAGAAACATGTACTTCCCTTCATAGAGGGCTTCATAATGAGCCCAAGGGAAAAGACTGCTAAATTAGGAAGAGCACCCCAACAGTGCTCAGCTGAGTTAGTCTTCACTTTATTGTATCCACCCTTGATTACACTACTATGACATAAATATAATTTTTATAGCTGAATTATCAACCCCTTAAAATCAAATCCCTGTTTTAGTAATGGGATTGATGACAGCACCTCAACCATAATAGCATAACAGTGCCATTATAATTATCATTATAGAAACAGATCTTACAGAGAGGCGGAGTGGTACACTAATTAATTTCATTGCCTGGTGCAGCCAGGATTCAGATACAGCTCCAAGTCTAAAGGTCAGAAGTCATATCAATCAGCTCCATGAATGTTGATTTTAGCTAGATGCAGTGTCGTAAGGGGATGGCAACGAAAAGCTTGTGTGTTCATACAGCAACCCTAAAGCAACACATTGAAAATGTAAATATGTATTTAGATTAACTTTCTATAGCTGGTTTTTTTTTTTAGCATAATGGTGATTATAAACTATGAGGAAAATTCATACATTAACATCTGATTTAACAGATTCAGGAGTGAGTTTGTTACTGCATTTAGAAAGCTCGTTTGTAGGAGCGTGCCAGAGGTACTAAAACCTGCTGTTATTTACAAAACTGGTTATGTTTCAATATCTTAACTTTAGATTTCAGTGTCAATATGCAAGGACCTTATAAGATTTAACTTGCAATTCCCTTCTTGCTTCAAGGATTTAGGTTTTCTGAAAGCTTTTAAGCAAACTGTGAGACAGCTCATATGCTTTGGACATCAATGAATTCTTAGCTGGCTGTGTTTCTTAAGTAATGATTATGTGCCATAATTTATCTTTCTTTTCTGTTTCTGTTTTTTCCTTTTTTTCTTTTTTTTTTATATGATGGTAGCAAATGATGAAACAGCCAAACACCAGCATAAAATCACAGGATGGTTTGGTTGGAAGGCATGTTAAAAATCACCTAGTACCAAACCTCCTTCCATGGTTAAATACACCTTCCACTAGACCAGGTTGTTCAAAGCCACATCCAACCTGGCCTTGAATTGTGAGGGTTGGGGCAGCCACAGCTTCACCAGGCAACCTCTGCCAATGTCTCACCACCCTCATTGTGAAGAATTCCTTCCTAATATCTAATCTAAGTAGATTCCTTCCCTTATTCCTTCCTAATATCTAACCTCTTCCAGTTTAAAGTCTTCCAGTTTAAAGCCATTCCCCCTTGTCCTGTCAGTACACACCCTTATAAACAGTCCGTCTCCAGATTTCTTGTAGGCCCTTTTAGGCACTGGGAGCTGCCCTAAGGTCTCCCTGGAGCTTTCTCTTCTCCAGCCTGAACAAGCCCAGCTCACTCAGCCTGTTTTCGTAGAAGAGGTGATATAACATCATCCTGTTTGAATAAAGATATACATTGGAAAACTAGTGAACATTAAACAGTAGGAAAGATGACAACCAAACTTCATCCATATATAAATTTAGTTCTTTTTCTTATCTTCTGTGTCTGTTGTTTTTTTCCAGTTGCCTAGAGCAACTGTAGTTAAGTTTTACTAGACCACCACTAACTAACTAACTCACTAGAGTTTGCAAATTTGGTTAAGGATGAAATCCAGTTGAAAGCTGTTGTCATTTATGTAATCATTTATTTATTTACGAAGGCTATTGTTCTTGGGAGAACTGGAAATACCCTTCATTAATTATTCTTGCTTTTCCTGTTCCAGTATGTTTATATCTTAACATACCTATAACAGCAATTTATGAAGTTGACTCTAGATGCTCTTTCAGTGTTTTCTGTCATCATCTCCTATGTGCTAACAAAGTTTGGAAGTTGAAATGCATATAAATCCACAAAGACCATTCTGGCATGTTTTTTTACTGGCTCGAGTTTATCTTTTGACAGATGATGTTATATATAAAAGTTTACTCAGAAAATAACCCAAAATACATAGCGTAAAGAGACATGAGACTCAATCAACACAGAACATAAAGGGTGCTTGATTATTTTCTTTTAATATATTACTAACAAAGCAACTACTGCTTTCCTCCTTGAAGCAATGCAATACCCCTGTTCTGCCTCCACTTGTGACCCTGCTCTGCACAGTAAGCCCATTATGCACATCTCAAACCTGGAAACCCTTCAGGAGACCTGGAAAGCAAAACACTTTGCTCTGTTCCTCTAGGACAAAATATTGGTAAGATCATGGAAGGGTCACAATCTGAGAGGTTGATTATTGTTGCCTGTCTTTCAGTGGAAGCTGGATTAGAGGCAGTGTAGATGGTTTTGGCCACTGACTTTATTACCTTTGTCATTACCTTTGCCATTAATCATCCCTGGCCCATGATCCAGCCTAGCTTAGCTGCTTGGATCAGCTCCTAGGCAGGTAGCATGGAGGCAATCAAGACACAGTGAAACATGAAATAATGATCATTACAGAAAATTAATGGGGGAAAGAGAAAATATCCCTCATATGTAAATTTGATAACATCATTAAATGATTAATGTTGGGTAGTTTGCTCATTTTATTTTCTTTCAGAGATGTCAGCACTAGCAACTGGGAACCAAACAATAACAAATCAATCCCATTGTTCCTGAGTGTCATTAGGCACTAATATTTAGAAAAGACTGATATCGTGTTTTCTAAAAATAACACTGTTCACTGTCATATTTTCAATACTTATTGCAGAAAACTCAAGGACCTTAGAATGCAAAGACTGCATATGTCAAATTTGATCTGAAACACACTGAGTACATTGGAAATTAGAAAACAGAAGTGCAGACTTTTTTTCATTTTAACACAGGCAAAAGCATTTTTCATCTTTCACGCTCTCCTTGCTCTCTGAACTGAAAATGTTTTTGATGCTTTTAACTAAAAATTAATGGTAAAGAGTCAATCTCTATGTACCCATTCCACAGCCATAAAACTTCCACCCACAACAGCAATGTCAAAGAGAAGCAACATTGTCATTAGGTAAGTATGTCCTTAAATGTCAGGAATGAAGTCCAGAAAATTAAATTACAGATAAACACTATTAGAAGACAGAATTAAGTGTCTCGGAACAAAGGACAGGAAAAATGTAGAGTCAAATTACTGTAATTAATATCCATTTCTGCCATAAGAAAAACAAAATAAATTCCATAATTCAGAAGTATTTCATGAGCAGAAAAAGTGTGGTGTGCTTGGTAAGTAATAATACTACTAATAATAATAAAAAGGCATCTGTGCTTTAGAAGGATTTGTAGTTGCAAATTCTTTTTCCGACATCAATGTAAAATTTCTGAAATTGGGTGCCAAGGTCAGCATGGTACTGCTGGTTAACATACAGAGAAATAGAAACTGATTTCCCCATATTAACATCTCAGAAGAGAAAATTATTACTTACTGCAGAACTATAACTGCTTTTTTTGTTTTCTGATTAAATTAAATAGGTTGCTGAGATTCCTTCAGTAACTTTAATAGTTTTACAATGAAATGATGTGGAAATTAAAACATCACTTTCTCCATTATGAATGAAGAATAGCAGATATGAAAGAATGATGATAATACATGCAGACAAACTATGTGTACAAAATTGAACTGCAGAGTGGCATTCAAATATTTTTTAAAAACCCCAAACTAACCCATAATATAGCCAGAAAGCACTTAAAAAATTAACCACTTCCAAGCAAGAATTTCAACCAGATATATTCCTATGCAATAAACAGAATAATAATGGCCTCTTAGTTATCCAGTAAAATAACAAAAGTCAAAATAAATTTAACAATTCTTGTTTTAGTGATTCCAATTTTATACAACACTTTTGGCATGGAAAACTTAAATTTTGAAGAACAATTATTTTATCATACTAAACCTTCATTATGATGATCATTTAATTGCATTAAAATATCCAGAACCCAAGTAACAGTCAGACTGGTGACCACGGTTTTAGCTAGGCTCCATTAAGTTCAAGTAAAAAAAAAAGTATTGAGTTTTATGAGTATCTATAGCACCTTAAATAAGTTCATGCTACACATAGAGTTCTACATTGTTATATGTCTATAGCTATATACATAGATGGAAATATGTCAGACTCCATATGTTCATAACTGTATAATACCCAGTGTAACTATATACTTATCTAACAAAAATACTTACTTTGCATTAATGGGAGCTTTATAAGATTTATTGTTCATACATCCACTTTACTGCTAATGCATGCGTACCCCTTGGAAGAGAGGTTAATGATTTAAGGCTGGTAGTATACTTCCTGTGCACATGCATGAAAAACCTTTATATTTGATGGGAAAGACTTACAATGGCTCATAGTAACCACACCCCAGTTGCCCACTGACCCTAGACATGGAACCATGCAAGTCTATAAGGCAGGAATGGATACTGGATTAGCTGTATGATGTAAATAAAGCCAGCGTGCCTAAGAGAACTCCTGTTACTCTAAGATGAGTAGCTTTTTCTCTTTTGACAACCATTTATATGTGAACATCCCAATCAGTAGAGCATCTCATTTGGTGGTGTAACATCAGAATGCCAGAAAAGTAAGCAAAGCACCACAGTTCTAGAGGTGGACATTTCACAGAGTACCATGTGATGACTGGAAATATGAATATATGTCTTTATGTTGGTTTCTTGCCTACAATTGGAGTGGCTGCTGTTCCACCATATCCATACAAGGACCAGCTAAACTTAAAAATGTAGCCAAAGAACTGAAAGAAACCTTTTGTTCTTCTTTATCTCAGTTAAGCAGCTGAGTAAGTTCTTGGTGTATTGAGGGGCAGGCTTAGGTGACTTTCCTCAGTGTTCTGAATTCTTTGGGGTCCATTCACTGAAGACAATATAAAATAAAAACCTCAGTTTTGATAAGCTCTGTGGAGCCTCTCCTAAGTGTGATGGAAAAGCAGCCTCTGGTCTTGCTTGCCTCTGTTGGTGTGAAGGAATGTCTCCAAATAAATGCCTCCTGCACTTTTCAAACTGAAGTTTCCTAGGAAAGGTGTGGAAACCTGCAGGCTCTCCCCATCTCTTGGGTAGTTTCTTCTACAGCATGGGACAGAGTTCAGAGTTAGAGCTTTGCAGAACCCTTATTTTTGTTTGCATTTTTGCCAAAAGCACATCCCAGGTGGGTTTCAGAGGTTGGGAGCCAGTTTGCAAGTTGAGTCTCACTGCAGTCATCATGCAGGTAAGCTCAAACGCTGAAGCACATCAAGCTAAACTAGTCCCCAGATATATTCTTTCCTTAATTAATTTTTTCCTTTTTTTTTTTTCCCCTCAAAACTCTCATTGTGCTTCCATTACTTTCAGAGAGTAATACAAAGAGTTCTCTTGTGACCAATTTTGGCTCTATAAAATTTGCTCAATTACTGCAAAGCACCATGTAGGAGAGTGGAAAATGTGTCTGTATTCAAAGGCATTTAGTTCAAATCCTACCAAAGTTCTATTATTCATTTAGAAATGCTATAACCTCTCCATCAATTATATTGCCAGTTCTGCCTTTTTAGGGCAAGAAGTGGATACACAGAAGAAAGAAAGGGCCAGAAAACCTGACTCCTTGATCATGTTTACCAGCTGTATCATTAATTGTAATCCCCAGAAAATCTTTGTTATTGTCACTGCTACTTAGAGATAAATACGGGCTGTGGGAGCGATGTGTTTCCTTCAGACTGATGTAGACTCCCCTAGCTATCTCTGAGCTCCAAAGAAAAGTTGGACATGAACTGTGAAACACTAAGAACACTTCAGAATTTGTAAAAAATATTTTCTGATAGTTTTCTTACAAGGCATTGTTGCATTTAGAACATGCACTACAGCAAACCAGTAATGCATAATTAGTTCAAAGTCAGAGGGAAGCTTACTGCATAAGGACAACAGGATTTGCTTGTTATGAACCAGATAGCTACAAAACATTTTTTGACATCTTTGTGACCGAAAATGTGAGAAACAGAAAGAAAGCTCAGAAAATCTGACCAGTGATTAAAATAATTACAAAAATAAATTGTCTTTAAGTTCGATTTTGTTGTCTTTAAAAATAGCTTCTATTCTACCTCAAGGCAAATTCTATAGACTGATTACAGAACCAATGGAAATACTATGCTGACACAATGTCAATTTTAAAGTAATAATTGCACTGCTATAACAATCTGCTTAATTGTTGTTTATTGTAATTAAAATCTCATGGCACACCAGAGTTGTAATTTTCTTTTCCATGTCACCAAGGTTTTCTTTTATAGAACAGTTTGCCCAAAGCAACCAGTGATGTTACTAGACAGTTATTAATCAAAGGACCTTACAAAGCTACACCTGGTCTCCTTGAGGCAAAATGTTTGCCAGCGCACAAACCCCATATAAATTGGCACACAGTGGTTGTGGCAGCATTGTTATGCTTAAAAGCAAAAATTTTACAATTCATTTTTAAGTATCTATTCCACGATAGAATATTCATGAGCCAATATTATTCACTTAACAACCAAAATATCTCTCATTGAGAAGACTGACAGCTAATTATAATTAACAAGACCAATAATTTTCCCATATCCATTTTCCAGATGTTAATGTAAACTAGATTGACAACACCGACAGACATAACAGAGAAGTCTAAGAGAATTCATTTGCACCTGCTCAATACCAAAACATTACAGAGGTCAGCAGAAAACTCAGAGTTAATTTTAGGATTTTGATAAGTTGAAATGACATCTGGCCTCAGTGGAACACTGAGGGCAAACTCAATGAAAATTTATACCACTAAAGAAATCAGGATTAAAAAAAAATAAAAAAACCAACAAAACCCAAACAACCTAAAGATAATTAATATCACTTTTACGTAGTGCATCAGTAATGCTGAAAGCCTAATGTGAAATAAACACTTGAGTCAAGTTAATCTGATGCTAAGATGATTGGGCAATTTATTACAGCTTAAGAAGGACATTGCTACCAGAACAGGAAATAAAGGGTTTAAAACTTGGGGTAATTATTTTCAATCAGAGCTGCTTTCAAGGTCAAATGTTTAATACTAGCCATTATTTTCTCTCTGCTAACTCTGGCAGGCGTTTCACATGTCTCATCTATAAATAATTAAAGAAGTAACTGCTGTATCAGCTTAACCTTTGGAGAAAAACTTGAGTGTCCAAGGTAAAGATTTTACTCAGTTTTTAGTTTCCCTAAAAGACGGCAATATACAATTTATCTGTCCTAACAAATACCATGTACTTCACTCTAATTCAACAATATAAACATTTCCTAATAAGCTTTCTTTGTGATTTATTTTCTCAATTGGACCATACTCAGCTACTTTAGAAACTGAGACAAGTAACAAAAGCAAAAGCTGTCTGTAAATTCAACCTGCTAGCACAAAAGAAGTTACATGGAATTTAAGCCCCTGGCAGGCAAAGATTAAGTAATTTTTGATGTGGCTTTTATTCTACTCATAATGTAACTATTTGAAATGAAACAACACTGGGAAGAGAGTAGAGGTGCTAAGTTTGCTTTCAATTTGCTCGTTGTTATACAAAGGTCTAAATCTAGTAATTCCTTCATATTAGTCTGATATTTATATAAGGCTATACACCATAGATTGCAATACTGATGTCAGTGATGAAAAATAAGTGAGGGAAACAAGTAGGTCATAAGACGCTGTGCTGTTAAATTCTGAAATGAACATTACTTGCTGAACATCAGCATCTTACACTAGAGTGTTGATGTCCTTTTTATTAATCATATCTAGCTTTTTAGACCACAACTTTAGTAGAGATTCTGCACAACTAAGTACTTTCATTGCAATTCAGTAAATATTGAAGTACAAGCTTAGCACTTTCCTTAAAATAAAAAATAGAGGGAAAAAAGTATCATATGATTGTTCTAACATTAAGCAAACTTTTAAATCTTTTTGGGTTTGGCACTTTTTTTTTGTGAGTTTACTTGTATTCAAATAAATTTCTTTGGGGGATAAATGTAATTTGCAGGGAAGAAAGGAAACCAAGGAATCAGTATTTTAGAAGTGCCTAACTGCAAGTTGAGGCTGATTTTTTTACATATCAAAACTTCAACACAAAGAAGTTATAAATGGAAAGGAAGCCTTGGGAATAGTAAGAGAAGTTATCCTAAATTAGAAGAAGAAATCAAGCACAATATTTAGATACAGGCATGTAAATAGCGCTTTAAAACAAGAGGAAGGTGGTGGTGGAAAGGAATTCTCTTTAGCATTGGTGAGAATATATGGCATTTAATGACATAAGGGCAAATTATGTGAAACGAAATATCTACATCCATTTAAAACGTGGGTTTGAAAATTTTACACAGTAGTGTTTTTACTGAGGCCATGAATCAGCAAAACAAGTAAGCAACTGACTAATTTAAGCACATGTATTCCTTACTGAAATGTAAGAAAATTACAGCTGAATCTCTCTCCCAAGAGCCCGCAACCTTAAAATTCTATTCATTCTTTTTTGCTTTTGATTTTTTTAAAATTACACAGATTTTTAAAAAAATGCGCCATTTTTTCTACACACAAAAGTAGATATCCAGTCAAAGGCTCCTTGTATTAACTTGAATCCTGTATTATTTTCCAATGTTTTTCAAGCTCAGCAATTCTTGCTGAACTGTGTTTAATGCATTTATGTGAGATTTGCATACTCACAAAGCAACTATATCACTGCCTACAACAACAAAAAAGAATGGAGAAGGCGTATCTAATAAAACATTCCAACCTGAGCAAACTTGCTTAAGTGCCTTCTGCTGAAAATAAAGCAGAAAAGTTGTTAAAACCTTTCTCTTGCCTGTGGTCACAAACGAACAATATTCACACTTACAGACATTCTAATGGCTGTAATAGCTTCTTTATTGCACCATAGTAGTCAGTTATTATTAACTATTAAAAAAACTACTGAGGATTGACTTTTGAAACCTAATTCTTGTACATGGTGTTCTAAAACTAAATGCCTACTGGTTCACATTACAGCAGCCATTGGGGAATATATGTTGGCATACCACAGTCTAGATTTATAAAATGAACCTCATATTAACATGGTGTCTGTTGAGTAATTTTGTGGGATGCATTAGAATTCCAGCCTTCAGGACAGGGTCAAATGCAGAACCTTATTTTCACATCTGTCCTCTCTGAGACATGATAATTTAGAAAGCAGCTTGCTTTGCCCCAGGAAAAAAAATCATGCTCAGTTTTCCATATGTTATTCCTTCAAAATGTTTTCTTAATTTAGAAAGAAGTCCTCAAATTAAACTGAAAGCTGTATTTTGGTAACAACATCTATAAGGATGTGGGTTCCCTGGAGGAACTACTCCCAGTGAAAAGACCTGAACTTTTCCTCCAAATCCCTTAGAATTCCTCTGTAACCTGAAAGCATATAACATTTTCAGCTTTCAAGACCTGCACAATGCAGAAGCAAAATATGCTAAGAAACTTAAGAGAGTAAAGTTTTATCCTGCTATTGAAGAGTTGATAGTCACAGATGACATATTTGCTATCTTGTTTTGCAGCATCAACAAATAATAGACTAGAAAACATAACAGCCACTATGAAGAGACCTATCTATGTAGATTCAAATTTTTTGCATTAAAATGACAGGTTAGCTCTTCCTTCATAATTTTCATCAACATTAGAAGATCATCAGCTTCCACCAAGTCAGTCTCTAGCAGTAAATCAATGGACCTTCATGTGAAATTGTGACATCTTCTGAATAGAAATACAAAATTAGCCAGCAGAGGATTTAGGCCTTTGATATTGCCATCTGTAAGGAATATTCTAAGATATCTTTCAATGGCACTAATTCTATATTTGAAACAAATCCATTTTTCAGTGTTTGCCAGATAAAAGCCCCATGTACCACAGGCCAAAGGTGTCCTGGAGATTCAAAGGGTTTGCAGGTGATAGAGGTACAAGTAATACATTACAAACATGATTTATTGTCTACTTTCTTAGTTGAAGAAGAAGAATGTGGAATGAAAATTTCAGTATCCAGGTAAAGATGAAGACCAACAGCACCTTACCAAAGGATTTAAAAAAAAAAAACCCAAAAAAACCCCTAAGCTTGTCTACTGAATTTATAGGCTTTGATTTCATCCCAGAGCAGTTCTATACCATGTTCTGTCTTTTAACAATTTAGTAGTTGGGTTCTGCTTTTGAAAATGGTGTGAAATGGTGTGTAGAAAGAGATTTAGAGAAGTAGATAGGAAAAGGAAAAGTGCAATGCACAATAGACCCGAGGAAAGTAGGTAACCCTGAGCTGATGATTCATGGGCCTGAATTAGATAGCAAACAGGAACTTCAACAAGAGATGTGATTCTCCAAACAATTTGTAAACTGTGCTGTGTAGAGCAACGTTGCATTACAGTTCCCTGAAATAACTCTGACTGAAAAATAACAAACCAATGACAAAAAAGTTGTAACTCCAACACAAGCATTATTACCCTCTCCATCTTGTGCCTTTAAAAAAAAAAAAAAGTAAGATCTTCTTTTGCAATACTTCTCCTATCTATGGGCTACCATATACATCCTACCAGCAATTCACCTATCACCTGTCCCATTTCACAGAAAGATGTTTCTCAGGATCTCATATGGTATCTAATGTAGTTTTTAGAAAGCTCAGCTCCTCCCCCCAACTAATGAGAGCAAATGCACATAGTAAAATTACTTGTTTGCTGTCATTTTTCATGAATGCATTTTAAATGACAACATAAATTTATCTTCCAGAATTAAACTAGAATCCAATGTTTCAATTTCCAGTTGGTCAAAATATATCTTTATGCTAGAAAGGATTCAGGGGGGCTAAACCTTCATGCTTCCACAGTAAAGCACTACTAACTAGCTGCCTGAGAGGTAAGAAGCTTCCTCTGTGGTCATAGATATTTAATAGTTGTCCACTGCTGAAACATCTGGCATTGGAAACTGACTGGGACAATGTGCTGGCCTAGTGGAACTGGCACAGTTTGCAACTTCAGTATTACTCATAGCTTAAAAGAGGAGTGTGTTATCCTAAACCACGTGGTACGCAGCTAACACAAAGGAAAACAGCACTGTGAGCATTTCATGAGAATTTGACACCTTTCCAGAAGTTTACTATAACAATCCCTTTCATAATATAAAATAATAAAAATTAGGATCAAACATCTGATCTATTAAGGCCATTTCTACCTTCAAAGTGCAAAATCAGAAACAACATGCAATATTATATATGAAATATATGTAAGAAAAAAATGTGGTTTATTTTTATTGAAATATATATGTATATTTCATCTTCACTGCAAACAACCAAACCAAAGATTAAACAAAAATGGACAATAAATGAAACATAGTGCAAATCATAATTATTATTTGTTTCCAGCATCTTTAACATTTAGCCACTAATTTAAAAGTAAAACATCTCTCTGTTTTCCTTAGCTACATTTTAGTCATTCTTCTGCAAAATGTCAGTTACAGAACCATAGAATCATAGAATAGTTAGGGCTGGAAAGGACCTGAAGATCATCTAGTTCCAACCCCACTGCCATGGGCAGGGACACCTCACACTAAACCATATCATCCAAGGCCCTGTCCAACCTGGCCTTGAACACTGCCAGGGATGGAGCATTCACAGCTTCCCTGGGGAGCCCATTCCAGTGCCTCACCACCTTCACAGTGAAGAACTTCCTCCTTATATCCAATCTAAACTTCCCCTGTTTAAGCTTCAACCCGTTACCCCTTGTCCTATCACTACAGTGACAAAAAGACAAATAAAATTTTACAACATATTATAGGCACACATGCTTCAAATTTAGCATGTATACAGGCAAAAGGTTAAGTGGATACTTTCAGATCTATTGATAAAGACGCATATGCAGTTAAAGATGTAGACCACTGCAGAATTGCCGGTATTTCCTTCTTCCTGCACACATTCCTACACCCAATGCATAACATCACGTGCATGTACTTTCTGTGTAGAAAAAGATCCCTCAGAGTAGTCCAGGAGGGAATTTAGCACTATTTCATTGAAGTCTTAATTCAAGTTTTGATTTTACTTGTTTCTCCCTCAATTACCCTCCAACAGGGAGCAAGCTTTGAACCTGCAGCACCATGAACAGACTTCTGTGATTTAATGTGCAGGGTCGATTTAATTCCTTGGGAAGTTTCCAGGAAAAAGGTGCATCAAATAAGCCAGGAGATCTAGTCAAGGTAGCTAGCATATGGAGCCTATCTTGCTTCCTTCAGACCTTCAGTCACAAATGGTACCTTGGGTATTAGCTCTAGACTGTGTCAAGTAAAGGAAATAACGTCTTCTGTAAAAACTGCAGAGATCTCTTATAATGAATAGTATGAGGCTACCTACATATGGTACTACTCTTTGAATTACAGTTATGGCTTAATATATTTTCCCCTATTAAATGGTTCAAGGTTAAATATGAAAGCTAATATCAATATCTAATACTTAAACTGGATGGTTCAAGAAATACTTCAGTAAACCTGAATATCCTCTATGGTGACATAAAGCACACATGATCAGAGACATTGTCTTAAAATTCTGAAAGAATGTGTTCAAGAGAATTTTTCTTGTTCACTTTCCCTTGAATTTAACAAGTAAAGTTAATTCAGCTTAATTCAGCCACATGCTGAAAGGTAGAGTACTGGAATACTAACGTTCTGGAAGAATGGTACTTTGTGTGTATGATGTTGCATCAGCAGTGGATATTTCTTACCTCAGGCACACAAAAAGGTTGCATTTGCCCCATAACTCTCTCCATATATGTTTAGCTGGAAGTTCTTAGAGTGAGATAATAAAGAACTGCATAATCAAAACATTTACCTGTGCTACAGACAATGCTTTAATTATCAGACATATTTCAAACCTTGATTTAAAATTTAAATGGATGTTTAGGACAGGATTAGACAATGTAAAATAAACCATTTCATTTCTATTCTATTCACAGCTACACAGAACTAAGACATTCAATATTATTCAAAATGCAATGACAAGTAATATTCTTTTTTACTTGCTGTCTACAAAACCCCAAACTGTAAAATTTAAGTCATAACAATGAATCTTTTTTTTTAATGGTATCTGTAACTGTACCAAGAAATTCAATGCCAACTTTAGCTTAAATAAATATAGGCTTTCAATAAGGAAATGTCTGCTACACACAACAAATAATAGCAGCGAACTCAAACACAAGCCTTAGGGTAACTTATTTCTTGAAAAAGAAGTTTAAGCTGAAATTTCAATTTCGTTGCTTATTTTATCAGATAGCTTTTTATTACAACACTTTAATGCTCTGCAGAATACATTTTCACAGTAAAGGATTGCTAGATCAAGCTTATGTTTAACACAGACTTTTCAAGATGCATATTTATCAAAATAAATGTTGAAATAGAATGCATTTACAAACTTTAGTAAACAAGTCACTCTAAAAAGAGGGAAAGTACATGCAAAACCACATTCCTAAAATGAAGTCTGCAAGGCCAGAAAGAATTATTTTTAACTGATCATAAAATAAGATTCTGAAAATTGCAAATTGCCTTTACCCATTATTTTTATCTGCATTAGTAAAGGTGTGCCAGTGCTATATAAGCAATTAATACAGCAGCACTGACTTGCAAGAATTTCTTCATGCAAGCAGGTCTACACTTTTTTTCTTTAGTATTTAACCCACACTTTTCCACATGTTCATTTTCTCCTTCCTATTGAGGAGCTACAGATTGTATAATTTATTCTTCTAGCAAAATAAAAAAATACCTTCTTTACATAGTAGAAGGAGCTCTACAATTCTTCATTCTCCCTTTAAATTACTCTTCAGCTACATCTTCATTAACAAGAGTGTCAAAGTGGAATTGATCTGTAGAGAAAAATATTTAGTTCTGAGAACCAATAACTTTAATGAGCCATTTCTGATTCAAGATTCTCTTTGTAATTGACATTTCTACTTCTAAGTTACCTATTTCAATGTACTTTCTTCTCAGGCTCTCCCTCCTAAAGATTCTAGACTAACTCCCCATTTCATGATATTCATCTCCCTAGAGTATACAATGCTCCCCACATCCTTCCTCCACTCCTCCATGGTATGTCCATCATAGTGCACTCCCACATGCTTAGCAGAACGTTTAATATTTAAGCATTTATTCTTCCTGTGAACTATACTATCTTCATTGTTTTTCAAAGCTGAGATCAAGAGCGATATAACATCCTGCCATACTGACTTACTATTTCCAGATATGTAGTTCTTCAGGGAAAAACTTTAGATCTACACAATTTCTATCAGATTTGGGCTTTGTTCAAATTCAGTGAAAATGTCATGCTTGCTATGGGGTACTACAGACCTGCATGCATACAGAAGAGATAATTCACTCTTAAAATCTACACAATTTTAAAGTCAATTCTACAGATACTTATTATATTTCTACTGAATTTTATAGGTTAAATCCTTATTATGAAATCCCACTGTGGTCTTGTGTTCTAGGCAATAAAGCATAATGTGTGGCATGTGTAAGTTTTGTGTTTATTAGCCTGAAAGAAACAGAGCTGCTGATAGAAATCATTAACATGTCTTCTGCATCTTTCCATCTTTCTTCCTACTATTCCAACAGGCTGCTAAATTATGGCAGACTATAGCAAAAAAAAACCAACCAAACAAACAAAAAACCAAACAAAAAAACCCAAACATGAAATACATAAATTCTCTAGCCATTCACCACTCTGTTTCCCAGTCTTCTTCTGCACTTGTCAGTTTTGTCCAGTCACTACCAGTCACAGGCTTTTGCCAGTGACTGCTAAGTTGCCTCTGCTTTGGGCATCCTTGTCCACTGAGGTGTCATGCTTTTAAAGCATACTCAAATCTTCTAACATTAATTCTTCAGTTCACATGGGAACAATCCCTTTGAGTACGTTAGAGACCCTACAGAATCTTTAAAGCATAGGAATGCAAACCTGTATTCTCCTCCTTTTAACAGAAGCAGCATTGGACTGTCTATATTCTTACAATATGCACCACAGTGCTGAATATCTGCTTAAATTTATGAGACTAGCATATTTCTGATAGTATGACAGAAAAGAAAAAACACAGTTTTTTTTGTTAAAAGTTACAGCCATATCTGCCAACAGCAGAAAACTGAATCTGATTGATTTTGTCATGGAAGATCTTCTAAGAAGGAGAAAGGAATCAAAGTGTTAAAAATAAGGATATTTTCTGTCAAGAGCATAAACACTGATTCATAGTTCCAAAAGTAACATGTGGTGGAGAAAAACATATAAATCTTGGAAAAAATAAGACCATGTACCAAAAATAAGTACTTCAGCACATTTTAGATCACGTGCGTGATAAAGCTGTTTACCTAGACAGACAAAGTGTGAAATTCTGTTACGGTTTTTAGTCTAAATAATTTCAGTAGGTCACCATTCAGCGTGTGCCCTGGAGCAGAGCTCTTACTGAAGTGTTTACCATGTTCTACTACACAGAAAATGTTTCCTGTTGCCCAGCATTTTCCCCTGATGAAGCAAAAGATTAATAGGATTAGATGTCTTCTCTTGGATCAGTTTGGCAGTTGTTCAACCTCTTTGCAGCTTGTGAGCATTTTACTGTTTTTCAAACATTTCTCCTTTCATTATCCCACCTTTGATTGGCTTTGTGTCTCTCAGTGAACCTCCCCCATCTTTGCCCCTTTAAAGAATGACATTGCTTTGGAAACACCTCAAGACAATCTGAAAGCTGTATGTCTCACACTGGCTTCTGCTTGAGGGCAAAAGATTAAGTACCCACCCAAATGACAACTGTCTCTCTGTGAAAACATATCTTAAGAGAGTTCTCTAACAGATACAACATTTTTCCATATTCCTGATTTCTTCCTACATTATTTCTGTTCCTCAGTTAATGCACGAGTACTCATAAGAATTAATTTTCATAATGCAATGCTAGGGCACATCGAATAAAGAGAAAATATAAGACCACTTTCACTTACAAAGGATGCAATAATTTTACTGACTACAGGGAGACTACCTCGTTAAGATTACCAAATATATACAACAGGCACCAAGTTTTCTGGATTGTGCTCCTGGGACTGAAGATAAGGGAGCCAGCTCCTGCTCATCAGTCTCACAGCTGTGAGAGCACAACCCCATAACTTAGCTAATATTCTCTTTTCCTGGAAGCAAAGGTACAGGTAACACCTATGTACACAAACACACATTGAGTGTTCTGAACTTCTAACCTGGAATAGACTCTCTGAGATGCAATTGCTTCGAAACAAAGAGACCTGATCTCCAGGCTTAAATATAGATGTACTGTGCAAAGTCTTGTCTGACCTATGTGGACTCAGACAACCATTAGTCCTCACTCTTCTTGACATGTAGCCTGTACCATGTAGGTACAGTGTGTGTCCTGCAGTCCTGGGCAACCAGAACATTCACCAGTCCAGTCTGCACTCTTTTGTGGGCATCTAATCTAAATTCCAAAATGCCTAGATGAAGCCCAGACCTCTGGTAAGACTATGTAACCTTGCCAGTGCTTAACTGTAGCTCATCCTCCTACGTCCAGCCATGCACAATGTCAGGATGATTTCAGGCATTTCCATTACCCAGATTTTGTATGGGTCTTGAAGGTATTCAGATGAAAGGTGCTGTGCCACGCAGTGCTTCACACAGTGAGAGGACTGTACAAATAACAATTAAAAATATGGTTTTATTTCATTTAGCCATGCTGTTATCTATCTGAATTGGGTTTATTTAGGAGAGCTAATTGCTTTTATGCATGGGAGGACATACATACACATTTATAAAATGTAAGTAATTGAAACTGTCTTCTCTCTATTTGTCCTTTCTACCAACATACTGTGCTCTTCTGTGTGATTAATGGCATAAAAGAAAGTGTTTCTCTGTGTGTAAATTCCCTGCTATTGTACCTGAATCATAATGCTGTTGTAACCTTGCAACTTGTCTCTAGTGTACCATAGTGACATGTTGCGGGCAAGCCCAGTTTTACACAGACACTCTTACATTTGAATCCAGTTCAAAATGAAAATAGTAAGTTGTAAAATTTTCAGTGAAAAGAGGACTGAGGTCTAATTCTAGAGTCCTAATTCATCATCTGGGTCATCTGTCCAGCAGCCAGGAAGGCTCTGCAAATTCCAGCCCTCCACTGGCCACCCACCATGCTGGTTGGGCAGGGAAGAAGTTGGCATCTCTGCTTCCAGACAAACTGTGATCTCTCAGCAAAGTTTTTGCAGCTATAATTTTGCACTTTTAAACCACCAAAGGGTCTTGGGTCAGCCTCATAAAAAAATCTTCTCATTAGTTAGACTTTATCTTGGTCTGACAGCTAGGTCCACATGCTAGGAATAGGCTGTTGGTAACAAGAGAAGAAACCTGTAGTGAACATTTCCCAGAACACTCCAGAGACAGATAACCTAAAACTTTTCCAACCTTTTATCTGTATTTCATATAATAGAGTGTAGCCCACAATGGGCAGTTTCCTTGTATATTCCTGCTGGCACGTGGTTCATTTAACCAGCTCTGGTACACTCCATAGCCCCAGTAAATTTGGTTCCTCTAGTATGATTCACATCCATAAGATTGTGCCAGAGCCTAATTCCTTTTGAATTATTTATTTCAGCAGCCTCTTAGGTATCTGTATTAGATCTAAGGACCAAGACAGTTTAATGTATTTGTTGTTTAATACCTTTTTTTTCATCAAACACAAGCCTGAACCTGACTGTAATCAGTGAGGTAGGAAACCACTGTACTCTCTTACTTGCACATTGTGAGAAGGCATCACATACTGCCAGACATCAAAGGTATGAAAAAAGAAGTTTTACAAATGAGACTATTGGTCACACATGCAGAATCTTTTCTGCTACCTGGCTAGGCAGGAATAGCCAGTCTCTAGCTTAGTTCCTTTATCTTCATTTGCACAAATAGCAGCCATTAACCAAGGAGTGAATTCAATCAGCTTGTCTCCAATGGGAGATAAAGTTGAAACCATCTGCTAGTTCTTAAAAGCAATGAGGCAAATTTTATTACTGAGTGATTTGGTTACTGATGCCCTTCTTTCAGCTTGCACATTGAAGGCTTTCTCTTTTGAGAATTCTTGCCAAAGGTCCAGAATGAGACTGGGATGTCCAATGCACTGATTGTAAATACCAGAAAAAAAAGAAAAACCAATATGGAACTACTGGAAGCTGCTGTTCAAAAGTGGAATACCAATCTTGTGGGTCAGGATTAACAGTTATGGATAAAGTCTCCAGAAAAGTCTTACGAGGTACTCATTTTCTTTAGGATTTTTTTACTCCTGTTCTTGTTCCATCTTGTTTCTATGCCAGTTTTCCTGGAATATAAGAAGTTTTTTAAATTAAAAATTAACATGAAAATTGCAGATGGTCTTCTAGGCTGGATTCTATTACAAAAACCACAGCATAGCCAATGTTATGTATAACGGGATTTAGACATCTTCACTGCATTCACCAGTTAACTATATTTTAAATAAATCCACATGTTGATACTAACTCAAAACTCCCAGATATTGATACTGGCATCAGTAAGAACATCCATATTAATTCTGCATTTTGAAATAGTCCAAAGTGGTCTGGACTTCCTTATTCCAACAGTAAATATATGGGCAGAGCCATGTGCTCTCTGAATTCTCCTACAAATCTTCAAATTCATTTCCAAATCACACTTCAAATGATTGGATGAACATAGTCTTTTAACTATGGTAGATATACAACATCTATGTGTAGTGCATATAAGGTATGATATATACAGTTAATACATACCTTATATGATGATGATATACAAAACCTTCATTGCTCTTAGGCAGATTAGGTAATGAAAGTATCTAACTGGAAATAATGCAAAAAAAAATACATTATGGTTCACATCCTCATTGAATAACAGGTTAGAGAAGCTGGAGTTGAAGTAGTGTTTCTACTTGAATGCCAAGAGGTCTACAGTTACTTCTTCTCTTTAATGTGAAATAAAAATTTCAGATTATTCTTCCCAGAGCTACCAAACCTGCAAGTTTTTAAGCAATTTTCCAGTTCCTGGCTTCATGGGATGGAAAGGACTGAGGGGTGACAAGTAGATGACTGAAGTAGATACTAAAGATAAATATTTGAACTAGACTAAGCAAGAATCGATCACACCTGAAAGAATTAGAAACCTGAATGTACTGAAAGGACTTGAAAACTGCCACTTTGTTCTGCTAAAATCCTCTGATATAAACTGAAGAGTGAGCACACCACTGGTGCTTAAATGCCTTCTGCTTATAACTATGTACTTCTTTCTCTTTTAGGATTTTCTTCAGCAAAAGAGAAGATTAAGCCTAAGATCAAACCTAAGATCAAACATTTAATTTGTTTCACCTACTTTATTCTCCCTGTCAAACTCAGGTGGGAAGTAAAAAATGCTTTTGTATTAAACTCACTGAACACAACATCTGTTCACTCTCTTTTCTGAGTGACATTGTTGTGTTAGATCATGATCAATTCTTATTTTTCACAGTGACACTACTGTGATAGGAAGCATTACTACCTATTTGGAAGTTGTGTCCTAATGATACCAGCAAAGAAACACATTTCAAACTCCTATTTGCCACCTCTACTGTAATGTTATAACATTTAGATATACGGAAACTGTCTGTATACAGTATTTAGCTGGACGTCTCAGGGGGGTGTTCTGCTTTCTTTTCAATGTATACATGATATAAGTAATTACAGTTTTGAGGCAATTGCTCTTGAGAACAGATTTCTTAGTCTGAACCTCATTTAGATTTTACATACTATTTTCTTTATCTTCACCAGTTCTGAGGTTTAAAAAAAAAGGCTACTGAAAAAAAGGCAGAGTAAATTTAAGCAGTTTAAGCAGTTCTTTGGTAGTAATGGGACATTTCCATCATTTTTTTTTTCTGGACCAAGTGAAAATAAGAGCAATGCAAGGTACATTTATTAGACTGAACCAGATTTACTGGGATTTTAAATCATATAACAATGCCTATACAAATTAAAAAAATAAAACCTTCAAATTGATTCATGGGAAGAGAATCTCCTGGGTAAAGAATTAAGCAATTGGGGTGGGTGTGTGTGTGTGTGGGGGAGGGGGTGGAGCTTATAAAGTGAGGTCCAAAATAAGCATCTCCTGTAATGAAATTGCATCTGTTTTATAGATGAAAATATGGCTCCAATACACTGTTGGCAAAACGTTGAATGCCTATAAAATATGGGAGGTAGAATACACTTGTTATTTAAATATGGATTAACAAAGGCCCCCAGTTTTGAAAGTTTATAGAGCAATTTGATATTTATAATAATCAAAGAAAATTGCATACAGCAGTCTCAATCTAGGCAAAGAAAAAACAATTCAACAATTACTATTTCACTTGAGAAGCATGAAATGGCTCTGTTTTGTTTTCTTTCCTTTTTTTTTTGTTAATTTGTCAGGAGTGATGGGCAAAAGAAGGAGGCATGCATGTAGTGCTGAGTAAAAAAAAAAGCTAAGAATAAAGTCTTATTAATTCAAAAACAATGAAATCAGGGGAAATTAATTTTATGCAGAACAAGAATTCAATACATGTGGCCACTAAGAATATGTAAAGGGGTGAATGTATATTTTAAGATTCCAGGATAGCACATTTTGGAAGGCAAATTAATCACTCTACCCCAAGGGATGAATTAGGTGCTTAATAATCTTAGCAACCGCTGACTACATGGTTCATGTAGGGCACCAAGGTAGTGATAATGTCTATGGAGCCAGAACTCTCTTCAGGTTTCAAGTTTAAATAAACAATTGCAGGCAATCATCTGTAGAAAAAAAGTCTTGAGTTATTACAGAGCACTGCATTAGCGTATCTGGCTGATGTTGCAGCAATATCAAATATCTTTCAAGAAGTGCTTGTCTGGAATAGTTTTTCCTCCTTACTAATGAAAAACAAATCAAAGTTGAGCTAAAATACCTCACTGACGTCTGCGAACTTTCATTCCCACTGACAAATATTTGTCATACATTGCATGCTATTGTGCCGTAAAGGTTGTGAATCATCTGTAAAGACGAGGAGTGTAGCTAGGGACTGATGTTTTTCATTCTGCATTTGCAGTATAGTTCCTGTACATGAATGGATTCTAACTTCAGATTTTTCCACACCTAAAGAACAGCACGTATTATGAACTGATTTTAAGACAGTATTTATTATATGTACTTTTAATGATTTCAGACCTTTCTTAATATGCAAGTTCCATTATAAGTATTTTGATTTTTGAAAGGGAATTACGAGATCACAATTAAAGAGGAAATACTTACAAGAAAAGTTGTGTTAAAGGATACTGTGTGTATATTATACACTTAACTCTTTAGCAAAACAACACATTTCCACTTTCCTTCCCTGCTTCTGAAGTTTATGTACTTATGCCATTTTTTTTAATCCTATTACATTCCTCATTGCCCACAGAATGAAGCCTTAACCTCCATTTAGTACATCTAAGCCTGTTGCTTTACTAAATTCCAGTGTCACCAGTATTTTGTTTTACAGCTACTTCAGGAGAGATTATTAGAGAGAAAAACAGAAACGGGACAAGCCTGGCTTCCACCTAGACCACACATTGGCCTTCTGTCTGTGCCCATGGTATGTCTTTATCTGCCAGCAGTTTAACGTATTCCCCCAACCCCCTCAGCTATCGGGCTAGCTCAGAAATGTTTAAGGAGTCAAAATACCACAGTTAGAATTTCTGGAGTTGTATATAATAAATAATCAAATAATTTCAAACATTTATGAGGAACTCAAATAGCCATGCTCAAAACACTGAGTTATGGCTGTTTAAACAGCAGCCTGAATTAATGTTAACAGAAACTATGTTAGACTCACAGGAATAAACAGGACCTTAAAAGTCAGTTTATCCCTTCTGGTACAAAAATGTAGGATTAGTTATGAAACCTTGGTCTAAGTTTTTGAGCAACAGCCCAACTCACTTTACAGGGAAAGTAATCTTTCTTTTTTCTGTCAAACAGCTGCCACAAAACCACTTTACAGAAGCTTTACAGAAGCTTAAGGAGACATCACTTAAATGAATACGGAGACTCAAAGAGAAGATGCATCAAGGTGAGCAAAATGTTTGGAAGCAGCAGATCTTGTGGGTTTTCTGGAATTATATAGTGCTCAAACACTATTCTCTTCCAGTTGCTCAACTACCTCCCCAAGAAGCAGCTACCTGTTGCTTGAATGAATAATCAGGATTTCTCCTCTGAAAAAAAACAGTATTTTTAGAATGCAACAAGGTAGGAACTACATGTGATAGACTAATTCTTGAAATGAATCCTTAGCATCTACATCAGAAAACCATTATTCACTCCTCTGCTCATTAAAATGTACTAATGATATATGCAAAGAAACATTAAAACAGATCTTTCCACATGCCTGCTGAATAGCTAAAAATTTACAAATTAACTTTCCTGAAATGGCAATACTTATTTGTATAATACATTACTTCAACTTTCTATAGAAACAAAGTAACTTCAGGTGAGATTCATTACAAAGCTAAATTCCACCCAGTCACCTCAGGCTCTTTCTAAAGACAGTGAATCAACTAATACCTCATTTTGAAAGTCATCCAAGATTCCTCATCAGAGTGGTTCATTTGATCTACTTCTCTCTAAGCACCATATAAAGAGCTCACCATGCTTTGCTCACATTTAAACACACAGATGCCTAAAGTGATAGTAGAAGCAATCTGATCAACTGAGTAGGTAACTTAGAAGTTGTTCTTGCATGTGGCCAACATCTTAAGAGGAGAGGTGAGTGCAGTCTTCCAGCTTTCACACTGTCTGAGTCAGGCAGGGCACAGAACTCATGGCAGGGGTTTAAGCATCAGGAGATGATAGGTATATCATGTAACACATGACAAAGTAAACAAGCACTGGCTCAATGCAGTAATCACCCTACATATAAACTCCTTAGCTTTTGGGTGGATACAGGTACTATCAAGAAGAATGAGAATTTTTCTGGTGTAGATTTCGTAAATTCTTTTTGTAGGATTTTGCAGGGGTTTTTTTTCTAGGATTTTACCTTCCATGAGATAATATAGTTACTTTTACACTACTAAAATCAAACTGATGGTGACAAGTCAGCAGTTTATGATTTGTAACTGAATAGGCTGTTGCATTTTAACACTAACTAAAATTCCTACCTACTGAAAGACAGGCATCTTTATTTCAGGACAGATGTGTAGGCTAATAGGTAAAAAGGAATTTTTTTTCTTCAAACAGAAATTTGTTTGGCTATCAGAGAAGCAAAATATCAGAAAGCTGCCTATTGTTACAATACGTGCTATCTGAAAGTTTTAACAGCAAAATTCTGAAACAGTGATGCTAACATAGAAGTAATTTCTAGTGTGTTTAACATTTCTGTCATTATACAAGGAATTGTAATTGCTCTTACATTATTCCTAAGTAGTTTAATTTCTGAGAATCTGTATTTGTATATATTCCACAGAAAACTTTGAGAAGTGAATTATGAAAAAAAGCAACCTTTCAAAGAAGCATATAATTCTATTTTTTTTTTACATTTATCCAGTAAATTAAATAGATGTGTCACAAAACAAACTTTGTAAGGTCTAGTCCTTCAAAATCTTGCTGCTAAACACAAGAGGGGAAAAAACTGTAAAAGACAGACAGCATCCAGGCTACCAATAGCTAATCAGATTCTCATAATGTATGTCAATTATTTGAAAATCTTTTTGATTTTCATTAACTATTACTTCAACTTACTACATAAAGTCCTGATGCTAGGACTAAATGCATGCTTGCCAGTTTACAATCACTGGCTTGTATGCAGAACTGCAACTGAAGTCCAGTATGTGCCTCTTTACTAGATCATAGTGAATCACTATGATCTGTGAGTCACTATGAGTGAATTCACTCATGTGAATCTCTAATGTCAGAAAGCAGTTCAGAAAGCTGATGCATTTAATGCTTGAGGATTCTTTGTTTACTTGTTGATGAACTTTTGAGAAGAGAGAAGTTATGATAAATATCAATATAAAAAAAAAGACTCTGGAATGAAAATCAGTTGAATTATGGTCTTCACTGAAAACAAAACAAAAAGCTTGTTAATAAGCATTTAGAAAGGTTCTTGTCCCCAAACAGCACAAGTGAAATTAAACAATCCTCCCAAGAAAAGATCTGCCATCACAGGAATCTTCGTATTACTGCATAGCCTCTGTGAGCCTTTTCAAGTGTGCAATGAACAGATGGAGATTGTTACAAGCTTTTCAAATCAGTGTTTACTGCAAACTTCCAGCAATCTGTCATGGTTTTTGTATTCCCAGGGACTTTTTAAATTCTTGAAAGGGGACCAAAATCATAAGTGGTCCTTACTAATTCATGTGTACCTAATTCACAAGGAAAGGTTCGTACTCTGCAGCAAAAACATGTATAAAAGGTGAAGGAAATTATATGATCTTCTCAAACACATCATATCTCTTTTGAAGATGCAGCTATATTCATTGTAAAAGATAAAGAAGACATTATATAATAAAAGGACTGTATCTTCTCCTAGAGAATGAGCTATATTTTTTCTTCCAATTAATGACAAGACAATGCAGCAATAGAATATTATATGGAACTACATGTTTGGTTCTCTGCTCTTCAGTCAGTGGAGACTGTGTTCTGAACCAGCTGAGACCTGCATTAGTTTCAAATTGTTCAAGCTAAGGAGCAAAAATTGTTGTGCACTTATTACCAGTATATTCATCTTAACTCTACCTAACCTTTCATACATGGTTAGATTGTAACCTTTCAGCTGTATATCCATGCAATTTTTCCCCTGACTTTTTTCATAGCTACAAACAAGCAAGAAATTCAGTATCTTCCTTGGATGCACTTACAGAAATGTATACTCTTCTAAAACTTATTTCCTGAAAAAAAAAAATGCTGCACTTTTTAATATTAAAAAATACGTTCATAAATTATATCACTTCTATAGAGTTAGATCGTGATACAAAAGCTGGAAAAGCATAGCATGAACACTAACAGATTTGTCTTCCAAATTTCATAAAAAGGAGAAAATACAGCTTAAACTTATGTTCAGATGACAGTTGTGAAATTTGTGAATTCTTTTTCTCCAAATGATTTTACTAATGAATCACTACATCTGTCAGCATGCAGTGCCAGTTGTAAATTGCTGACAGGCAGCAAAGACAATTTGAGAGGATTCTGTCACAGTGTTTCCTACTCTTAACATCATCATCAATATTCCCAATTGTCTCTTGCACCTGAAAGGAGAAAAGGGTCATCAGTTGAATATTTGAATTTGTCTAACCAGCAACAAAGAGAAACCACCTAATGGCTAAGGGTACCCTGACAGATAACTTTAAAAATCACAATTGGTAGATTATAACTCATAAAAACAACAAAAGTTCCCACAGCACACTTGAGGCCAGTCCCTTCAATCAACAGAATGGTTTGACAAATGAAAGCAAGAGCTGCCAACCTTGAAACCTACAGTAATATGTTATTAACATCTGTGCATCTCATGAATTCAGAAAAATGTTTATGAGCTTAAGATCTTTGCTGTAAGTTACATGGTGTTTCACAAATTGGAAGTCCTGGGTTTTTTTATTAATTCATGCTTACATGACCATTTAAAAAAAAAACAACCTATGCTTTTTTTCACCATACTCCATCTTATGCCCAAGGACAACCTAATCTGGTCTGTGAAGCTGCAAAACAAAAACAGAGCCAGCTCACACACAGAGCAGGTGATGAAAGTCAGACTTACTCATCAATTATTTCTAATGCTCATGGTGATACAGTGGGCTTTGTTGCTAGTGACAGAATGTCATCTAGGCAAATCTGTCCTACTGGCCCAAGGGTAAACTCACTATAATAGCCAAGCAATGAAAAACATAAGAAAACAGCATGTGTGGTCTTGACAGTCTTTCAATTCACCAGTCCCAAATGGCTAAGTGATTGACTACCAAAAATCTTTGAAATTTCCCAGGTAGTTCAGCGTGAATGATGCAGCTCAGCCTCAGAAATCATACTGATTCATCCTGGGAAGCAACTATCGGATATTCAGAGCACTCTCACACTGAGACAGCATGACTACAGTGAGGAGTAAGGAGCAGTGATAGCTCTCCAGCAAGACCTGCAGAGCGTACTTCAGAGAGTTTGCTTTTTCAGGGGATCAATAAAAATCACTAATAATGCAGTAAGTTACACAGTAAATTGATAGAACTCACATTTTAATGTACAGCTTTTATAGGTTTAGGAGTAATAATCCATCTAGCATGTAAAGGCCAGGGAAAAGGTTGGCAGCCTGTTAGTATTTCAGTTGGCATTACACTGTTAAGGGGGTTTTAAACTTCAGTGCAACTATATTGTTACCCGAAGCATGTGAACCTATTTAGAAATAATTTCAAAAGTCAGCCATCTGTAGACTTTGCAGCTATGAGAGTGCCACAGGCAGCTGAGGATTTCTAGTGCTTGTTAATGTGCATCATGATAAATTTCAAATGGACACTTGTTTTCCAAATGGTAAAAAGTGCAAGTATGGTTAAAGTTATCAAATACCTGGTGCCTCACAAGGTTGTTACAGCCATATGGTGACCAAAGAGTCTTTCCTGGAGCTGAGGTTCACAACATGATTAGCTACCTGACCAAATAAAATCTTCTCCCCAGCTGCCTCGCAGCATCTGCCTGAGGTGGTCCAATTCAAGCTCTGTGTGTAGGCTGGTAACACTGCAGAGAGGCTGCAGAAGCTTACCAGTGACCATTTGTGCCAGCAGAAGCAGCAGAACATTACTGTGCCTGCAGGCACTCAGCACAGCAGCCAGAGAGTGCAAAGCATGCAGAGTGTTTCAGCCAGGCCATCTCAGGGAATATATAGGCATTACACACATGCCTATCCACTACAGAATGTGTATCCATAACTTGTGGAACAACAGATACCTCTAACTGTATTTCAGATGCTGACTGTTTCTGCTGAACATCTTCTTAGGTATTACAGCAGTTTGTTCACCTAAGTTACTCATTCATTATAAAACCCTTTCTGATGCTATCTATTAACCACACAGTACTCTAGTCAGAAATAATTTACCTAGCCACTTCACAGAGCATCAATAAGGAGGCGTATTCTAAAGAATATTTAAGAGGTAGGCATTGACCAAAAAAAGGATCTAATAAAAGTACAATGTATTTTAACACATTAATAAAAAGGCATTTGGCTCTGGCCATATACTAAAGACTCAATAAAGAAGAAAAAAATCACCTTTCAGTGTACTGCATGATTATGGTTTTATACTCTTTCATCAGTTTAGGCTTAATTTTCAAGTACCATGTGATGACTTATGGAAACAAAGTGCCCACAAAAAGCCCACAGAGAGGTTATGGAAGACTTTTTCTACTAGCTATTTAGGAATATCAGTACCCAGTCCTGCAAAAGCAGTTTCAACCAAAAGTTAGCAGAAACATCTGGATTGGACCAACTTTGGAATTGTTTATTCAGCAAAAAAAGAAATATGGTGATATGACAGCAGTTCTGATACATAAGCCTTCTATATGCACAATTTTCACAGCAAAAATCCTGTCTAGGGAAGCATGGAGCTGTTCTGGAATCACCACACTTGAAAATTCCTAAAAATACCACAGTCAACAGAAAACATAAATAATGAGGCTTTTAGTCTTTTAACACTAGTACAGTCATATTGAGTCATTTTATGTACAATATATATTCACATCCTCCTTCAGCTAGTGTGTGAACCTTCTTTAGGAAGACAGATATTTAGTCATTTTATACATTCTTCTTTTCTATTCTCATTCAGTTCCACAGTAGCTGAATTCTCTTGACTCATTTGCTATTTATTAGAATAAATCAATTTGTTATCTCATCTCTTGATGAGGCTTTATATTCACTCTATTGTTTTACAGTTAAATATATACACTAGTTTTTCTCTGTAAGGTGATTTCAAGCATTACAGTTAAGGTCAGAATGTAAATAAAGAAATTGATTAAATGTCAGTTTACCTAGATTAGCTAGGTCTTAAAGGATCCTTAAGATATTGAAAAAAGTTTTCATGCATCCTAAAAATAAATAAAAGTACACCTTTAGAAGACTGAGTAGAAAAAATAAAGTGTATGAGGTTTAAACTGAAATTTCCATTTCATATACAAATATAAGGGATGTTCAGAGAATTTGTTTAGCTGGGAAGTAAAAAGAACCCACTTACAAATCAGGAAAATTTAAACTATTCAAGCTTGGGGTTTTACATTAAATAATTTTTTCTTATGATAAAGCCATCTTTCTTTTGCAACATTATTCTCTAACAAAAGGGGGCTCTGGAGTAGAGCAAAATCAAATGTTGGAGAAATTAATTTGTGCTACAGTGTAGTAAGTCAGATCCTTCTACATGCAAAAATCAAGGAGACCAATTTGGAACATGCCTCTGTATTAAGAGTGTATTTTCTACAAGGTAGAAGAGAAGCCACCTTCTACATTTGTTTTTGTGCAGAAATAATAGGTCCATTAGAAACTTTCTCTGGTTAAGCACCATTGTGAAGGAAGAGAGGTGATTAGCAAACAGTTAGATATCTGGTATTTTTTAAATGACACAGGTCCTGAGAAGCACAAAAAGCACAACTTGACTTGTTTTCAGAACTAGACTCTGTTTTGCCTTAATTGATTAACCACTCATAGCTACAAAAAATTACATAAATTTTTAGCAAAAATACCTCCCACAGTTCATGCCAAACATTGCTTAGAAGCAATGAGAGAGTTAACCGCAGCCAGACCACTGAAAAACAGATCTCTGCTTATTTATGAATGCTGGTAAAATAATAACAGGAGCTGGAAAGGAGCATGAAGAATTGTCTACTTCATACCCATCAACACACTAATAAAACCAAGGAAAACTAATTGATGCATGTATTGTTTGTAAATGCATATGTGTATTATTAATGTTTCTTGTCTGGAATTTTTAGCAAGGCCTGGGAGACAGGGCACAGTTGATCAAATGTGCAGGAAGACAAACTGAGCACACTTTTAATTGGTGGAAATATGGGAACTATAAATGAACAGTCCTTTCACTGGCAAGGACACTTGAATTCATATAGCAAACTTCGGAACATGATTCTGCTTGGTAATGTACATTCTAAAACAGTAAAACTCAAAACTAATATCTTTGTTTTATTAAATGAAGCATAAGTACTCTTGACAATGTCGTGGCAGGACTAGTCAATTATCTCTGTAGTGCTAATCCAAGGAACTAAAAGACTTACAGGGTAAAAACGATGAAAGTAAAACTACTTAAATTTCAACTACCTTTACTTCTTTAAATATCTGTAGTTTATGACCATTTGAATAATGACACCTCTTTCTACCTCTTCCATCTGCTTGGAATAGATATTGCATCTACTTTATATGACAGTCAAACATATGAACGTTATTAACTGTATTCTTATAAACCCTTTCTTTTTCCTTCTTTACATTGTGGAAAAGAAAAAAAAAAAAAGAAAAAAAAGAAACTTGGCAAAAGAAAAAAAAAGAAACTTGGCAACAGACATAAAAACTTGTGCCATAAGATATTTTTAACACAAAAGTATTTACCATTGAAATGCATTACAAAAGTAAAGCAGTCAGAGATGTGTAGTAGCTAATATATAACATGAAAATGTGCACCATGACCTTACAAGAAGTGCCCAGAAACAGGTAGTTTTATATTAAGTTTAGAACTTAATCCCTGAATGTGCTACTTATCTGCCCACGTAGTTCCTAAGAAGATATTCCCACTGGGACTTGTTAAACAAGTTGAAATTATTTGTGTAAATTATGGTAGCAAAATCAGGCTCTTGGGGAGCAATATAATACCAATTGCTGTCAGTACAGCTTTTGACGTGATGAAAGGGAAAAGAAAAAAAAATCCCCTACAAAAAAAAAGGACATAAATAAAGATCTAACGAAGAAGACTTTCCTGAATCTTGAACCAGGAGCTTTCAGCTGCTGCACATAAACACCTTCACCCAACAGAAACACATGAATAACATGTGATTCCCACGTCAGTACCCCATTAGGGGTTTACGCCAAAGCTGTATCTTACAGTACTGTTTTCCAGCAGCAATTTAATTACTCATCTCAATGTAGTTCTAACCCACATGCCACACTACTGCTCCTTACACGAGCTGCTTAATATTGTAGTTGAGCTGATCAAGCACTTACACCTACACTGACCCCATTGTGAGCCAGCCAAGAATCCCAGACCAACATGGGAGGATGTGTTTTGTGCTGGTGTTGTTTTTCTTGCTGGTTTATCTCCCAGAATCAGTTATTTGGTCTTCCCAAGTGCAGAAGTAGAGAAACCAACAAGTTCATTTATTTAGCAGTAGGTTTAGTTAGGCTGGACAGTAGAAACAACCTAATCCTTCATCATGGGATTAAATTTGTTATGGAGTATGCTGTCAACCAGATCAGTGAAAAAGGATTTAGGATTAAAACCAGGAAGAGAGTATGAGCCCTAGTTAATATGAGTCATACTTCTCAGAGAAAAAAAACCTGTATAAACAGTTGTGTTAGCACAACAAAGGAGACAGTGATTTATGAGAGGAAAGCAGCTGCAAACTGAAGGGACTAGGACCTTCTTAAACTATGTTTGCGATCAGAGAAATCATAATGTGAAACATCAATTAAATGTTTTTTCAAGTGTTATCTTCCCATTACTTATTACAAAAGTGTCATATATACCATTCTGAGCCTTTTTATCAGGAGATTTGCTTCATGTTCATGCGTGCCTTACATACACACACATCAAGTTAAACACAGGATTTTCAGTGAAAATCTGTATGCATATAGCAGGTTTGATTGCCTGTTATCTCCAAGTCTGTTGAAAATGCTTTTCTATACTTTTCTCTCTTTCCCCTTGTACCCAAAGTGCTGTAAGCTAATAGCTTGCTGTCACTACCAGTGCTTTGTGCAAGAGCACGGTTCTGAGCTGACCAGTTAAGAGCTGAGAGTGAACAACAACAAAAAATTCTGTACAGTTGCATCACATTTTTTCCTGCTGTCATCAGCTGGATGGAGCTCAGAATTGCAGCTTCCACTTCACCCTAAGTTTTAAACTAATGTAAGAAAAGGGGATTTTAGGATTAATACCATACCTTCTCAGAAATATAAATAAGGACACCATGAATATATGATATATTGTGTTTGAACCTGCACTGAAGCTATAGCATATTTCTGCATTGCACTGAGACTGGTAAAAATAACTGTTTTCCCACTGCCTTCTGTCTCTTCTGTGCATCCCTGTATTTTCTTGGAGAAGAGTCAAGCTGTACTCTGAAAGGTCCCTGAGAGCAGATAATGTAGGAGATAGAACAGTGGGTTACACCATTGAGTGCACACACCTGAAGCACAAACACAGCCATCTGATGACAGTAGACTTTAAGCCTGGATGGTTTTTAAACCATTTCCTTGTATACCTACCAGTTCCAACAAAAGGAATAGAGCTGAACCTAGTCTGCACTTACATTGGAAGTATAGGAAAGACCATCCCAGCAATCTTCCTTACGTTCATAAGAAAATAAGCACAAGCTAATCGTATACAAGAAGGCAATGTCAAACATGAAGAGGATTTTTCTCTTGGATTATGTTTCTACTAGGAACCTGGGTGTTGGTGGAAATTACAGCTGCAGAAATGTCATCATAGGTGTTCAGACCTGTTCAAAGTTTTGTAGGTAATTGCAGACTGTTTTAGCCTACAGAATCTTCCTATGATTTTTAATGTCTTTCAAGGATTTTTCTTAATTGCCTGTATCACTTAAAGTAATTCTACTTTACAAATCATAAATGGAAAAGAAGATGTGAAGTTTCTGTTTCAGTGTAGCTGGGATTCCTATGTGAGCTTCCAAAAAACCCATTATGTCCCTGAAACTGCACAATAATTATTTATTGTTTTGTTTGTTAAGTGTGTAAAAACTCTAGAAATAAATCAGGAGGAAGAGTGTCATAGCAATATTAATTCCTCATAAGAAATCTGTACAGATATAAATACAGTAGGTTCTAGTCCTAACATTTGCTTCCCCTCCACTGCTTAAGCCTTTGTAAGCTAGGGTTTTTAAATACATCAATTTCTATAGTATCATCATAAGAGTGGGGTAAACTCTAGAAGGAGATGCCCTCCATCTCAGTTGGGATGAACTGGCACTGTATGCAGGAAGAGTTCAGAATGAGCAGGATCTCAACCTACCTCCTACTGCCAAATTAAGATGGAGTAGCCTTGAACCTCTTTAGCACACACACTCTCCTCAAAATGCAGCACAGCAAATTAGTGACTTATTTGCATATATCTAAGCAGACCTAAAAGCTTACTGCTACTGGAAAAAAGTCTTCCTGCTCTCACTTCCTCCAGTCTGCAGGGTCAGAAGATTGCCTGATCCTTCAGTGAGTCACTTTAGCTCACTAACCAGGCAAAAGTATCTTTACATTTTTATAGGTCAGTCTCCTATATTTTAATATTTTGCTCAAATTTGGGCTGTTCTCCATCCCAGAGTTTTTCTTCCTTTCTAATGTATATATGTATTTATTTACAGTTTTAATTTCAAAAGTATAGCCAATTTAATTGTAGAAATCCTGACATTGTTATTTGTAAATGTTGGATGTGCGACACCAATGACTTCTACATTTGTATATGAATATGCTGTTAAAAAAGGTAAGTCTGTCTTCTATGTGGCTGATTTAGTTCTACAAAGCAGTGTTTTCTGGTAGAAACGTTTTGTCAAATATCTGGCCAGTCATATTCATAACCTACTAAGTCATTAGATATTCTTCAGGGATTTATCCTGATTCCCAGGTCAAGCAAACCCTTTCAGTGTCATTTTGCGTATGTTGTTTCTTTGCAGACAAAGAACCAAACCAAACCAAATAACAACAAAAACCTGTTTTTTTTAGGGCAACACTAAGCCTAATACTTAAGTATAATTTTTTAAACCATGCAGGTTACATAAACACATAACAGCTCATATGTCACACAGACCAATACAAAATGTCAGCTACTTTAATACCCCAAAGCTTTGAAATTGATAACAGCAATTATATACACATTGAAATGAACTGTTCTCCTTTGATAACTGATATCTTCTACAAGCAGGTACTTCACATTTTCTAAGCAAAGCTAAATGCCTACCTTCACCACTGACACTGGTTAGAGTCTGTCTATGAGCACATAACTAAATGTCCAGTCATTAGCAGAGCTGTGTTTTGGGAGGACTTCATTTTTATGTGCATTTAACTGCTTTCTTTGAGTCCACTAATTTACAGCTACATTCCCTCCAGATGGAAACATTTAAGCTAATCTATGCCCCATTTTCTACACTGCTCATGACAAGGCTTTCAAGGTATTTAAGAGGGAGGAGGGGGGAAAAAAATGTTCTGGAAGAGTTTGTGAATAATTAAAGTCTCTGCAACTCCAGAAGGAGCAAGGGGATGTTTGGCATGCACTTGCACCTTTTATTACCAAGTAAACAGGAGACATAAGTTTCTTTCTTTTGCACTAGTGTGAGTCCAGGAGTGTTCATACTGAAGCCCTGTGAGCAGTGGCAGCAGGGATAGGCTCAATATCTTGCGCACTGTGTTTGCAAGTCTCTGCTGTTTTACCCTGTGTTCCACTAGCAAGACCAGAGCACACAAACTGAAACAACAGGGTTACCTCCCTCCCATTTGTTTGGCTACAGGTTCGCAGATTAAAAAGGGGATTAAGATCCTTGTCACATCTATCATCAGCAGCGTTTTGAAGGAGAAAGGACCTTGGAACAATCTGGGAATATGGGAAGTAAATACCAAAATGCCAGTTCTGGCTTCAAGATATTGGTCTAAATCCAGATGAGATTCTCTTTCTTCACTTGTACCTTTTGCTGGTGAAGTGTCAGTATGCTGTCTATTGCAAACCTCATTTTGAGGCACCCACATCTTGCTAGGTACTACACATTTTCATATGCACCTGTGCCTGATTTTCAGCCTGGGACTTGTGCTCCCAGGCAAGGGCTAGGTGTATTAATGTTGAGTATCCTGTGCTTGACTTCCAGGGCACCTTGCTGGTCAAAGAATAATGCCGCTTTTAAAAAAATTACTGTTTTCAAAGGACAGTTTTAAGTAACCTAATCACTAGCATAACATTATACCAGTCACGCTCAAGAAAATCCATACTTTGAACTACCAGAATTCTATATGGAAGATTAAATCAATAGTTAAGAACTGAGGATTAAATCAGTTAACTGTTACTATGGGCAGTTTCTGATAGGACTGTTGTTGGAAAGGGCACAGAGAAGTACAACAAAAATGATTGAGGAGATGGAGCAGCTGTTTTGTGTGAAAAGGTCAAGCAGGTTTGAGCTAGAGGAGAGATGCCTGAGGGGAGACCACAGAAAGATTTACAAAATCCTGAAGAGGGCAGATAAGGTGGGTGAAGGACTATTCTTCCCCAATGCTGATATATAGGGAACTTCTACAAATGATCACTTCGAGATGCAGGACTCCTTCTAAAAAACAGATAAAACCTGAAAATTGACGCATTCATAGAGAGAAAAGGTGGGATCAGAAGCATGTAGCATCTTTGAAAAAAACTGTAAGTCAAAATATAGCCAGATATCAAAAAAAAAAAATTTTTGCTTTAAAATCCAATGTAAAAAAAAGGCATCTTACAAAAAAAGACAATGCTTACCAAAAGCAATGTTGCGTTTTGATAACTAAAACATAATGCATGAATTATGAAGTAAGCATTATCCAAAAGAAAGACCATTTGAGGCTACTGGGAAGTGCACAGCTTCTTGGTGGTTGCAAAAAAAGAGTAAGAAAACTGAGCTAAGAAAAGGCAAAATAAAAAAAATACTGATACCCGCTCTTTTTTTAAGCAGTGACTTTTCTGGTCTTTCATTTCTGAAGGTTTTCACTTTGATCCTAACAAAGATAATCATCAGTACTCTAACTTGACAGGTAATGTATTAAGCTGTGCATTTAGCTCTTCTCTCTCCTGTTAGTCAAACCCTACAGAAGCCAATTATATTGTCTATACCGGCATCAAAGACAACATGGTCCATGGTTTGGTGTGCTAGCGATTATAAACACCAGTCTATACTTTGAATAAGGACTGTGCTGTGAAGTTATGTTTCCACTTTACTTGAACTGGTTTTGAGTAGAAACACATTGTAACTTGCAATGTAGGTACTTTCTCAGGAGTATTACTGCTAACTACAAAAAGACACCTGTGTTGTGCTTCCTTCTCTAATTACAAAAGGTCAAATACTTCACCATATATGAGTTTTTTCAGTTCTTGTCTTTTTTGACATCATGATTAAGTATGATCCATGGTTCATTCATTAAAGCCATTATATAAATAATAAATATAGCACTTTGTCAATGTTCAGTACAGCTGCTAAAAAATTCTGTTTGGAAAAATTAAAAACAGAGCACACTGCTCTTGGGCAAAATATATTAACTTTCCATCCATATTTGAAAACTTTATAATCATACAGTTTAACCCATGCATTTTAGGCAATTTCAATGTTAAAAAGAATTCAGTTTTTGAGCAAAGGCAGAAGCACCACAAGAGCAGAGAACAGGAAATTGAATGCTTCAGTGAAGAACAATTAAGGTTAAAGAGACATCCTTGATAGCATATTAGGGGTAATGATAGATGAACAGTCTTACAGTTTTTACACATGACATTTCTTTTCATAGTAAGAGAGTTATAGAAATTAAAGCAATGTTTTAAAATGAAACCACTCGACTTTTATTGTACTGGTTATTGTTAGTTTTTTACATGAAATACACATGACATTTTAAAAATTAGACTGAAGGTTAAAGTCTTTCGATAGGAAAAGGAGGGCATCTCTAAGAATATTTTAAATGCTAGCTGAGCTAAATTGTTTTGGAAAACTTTTGTTTATCTGAACTTCCTTACTTGACTCAGTCCTGAAAAACCATAGATATCAAAATTCATTTAATGCAGCATGTTTGTGTAACAGTGGACAGGGACTTTGAAAACTGTCTTTAGGAAGGGTAACTGATAAAGCCTGAGCATTCGGGACTTCAAATGAAAGCCTATGTGCTCTACAGTTCTCATTGAGAGGAATTTTCCCCTAGTGTCCAATTGGAATCTCTCTGTGAGTAACTTGTACCCATTACCCCTCATCTTTTCCATGCCACTTCTTGTAGAAAGGGAGTCTTCTTCTTCTTTGTAAGGTAAGCAATGTCCATTCAACTGCTAAAATGAGTATGGTAAAATTTTATTTCATGTTTGGAAGTACACAAGAGGGCTGAGGGACCCAGCAGCCTTGCAGTGCCGAAGGCCTCAAAGTGGGTAGCTAAAGAATGTGCAAATGCCAAGTTCCATGGGAAAACACACCCTTGTAGCAATGCAGATGCATTTGCTAAAATTCTGAGTCCAGCCTAGAAAACAAGCCTTTGTGCAAACACTCTTCTTTCCCCCTGTCCAAAAGCAAAATATCTACGGTCACCCTGTGCTAAAAATATACAAGAAATGGTAAAAAACTTTGAATTACTTTAGCCAACCTAGTATGAAAAGACATTCACAATGGAAGGATGCTGTGAGTCCTGCTTTCTGCTTTTGTCTTTATTCATGTCCTTAAACAACAAGAGATAATTAAATACCAAACACAAGGTGCAAGAGAGTGAAGCATCTACCAACTGGGATGAAAGATTTATTACAAGGACTTGCAGAGAAAGATCTTTGATTACAGTCATCCTTGAGAATCCTTGAAAGAGCAAAAGGGCAAGATGCTAAGCCATAAATCCCAAATGACTATTATATTCTACTAAAAGGGACACTTACTAACATAGTTTGACTAAACTAAGCTTTTGGTGGCCTTCACAAAGATAAGCAGCCCAATCAAGGTTTGTCTGTAAGCACACTTGCAATTTCTTTATGGAGGTTGTGATGTTGAGAGAAAAGGATGTTTGCAGATATTTAAAGGCAGGTGAGCACAGTCAAGCAGGAACTCTCTTCATCCTGCCCACGTTGCTCTGGAAGATAACAGTGTGAATTCAGACTTTGCAACTCCGGGGCAAGGATTTCTTCATACTTTGGGTCCCATAAATGTACACATTCACTACATAAAGCATGCAATTATAATTGACCCTCACATATGCAGTAGGTTTTCAGACTGCAGAGCAGGCACTTGCAGTGCTCTCCCCAGAAGGGTCACACACAGTGTTTATGGCAGATTAAGACCAATAAAACACCAGCTCAGCAATGGGAAAAATGCTGTGGCAAACAGTTCTTGAGCACTTTCATCTGTGTCTCATCACTGCATTGCATTGCACTTAGTTGTGGGATTGCTGGGTCCCAATTACTTTCAGTTCCAGTCCTTCTTTTATTTCAATTCACTGAGCTCTTGCCTTTCATCCTTCCTCCTTTCCCTGAGCTGTTTTCCCTTTGATATGCCTTCAACATCTACCCTTCTTCACCACAGGAGGTGTTCTTGGCATGAGCTGGGTCTGATTATATGACACTTAGATCTCTACTTGCTCCCACCAGCCCTTAAAAAGATAGGTGGCTAATTGCAGCCAGCTGCTTGGTGTTTTTTCCACCTATGTGGTAGTTCAGTCTGTCACAATGAGAGATGACAGTGGGAATAGGCCATAAAAATCCTTGGAAGTGAAGACAAGAATCTTACATTTGATATACAGAAGCAAAAGCATGTGGAGGGAATAAAAAAGAGGGGCTGCATGGTCAATGCAAGAGACCCAGATAAAAATCTTTGCTGTAGTGCTGGGGCAAGACTGCTTTTGTCAAGGGAAGAGAAGGCTGCAGCAATTGAGAGGGGAGGTGATCAGGGCCCTGTGATGTGGTTTAGCTCTGGAATGAATAAGAAAACCCAAAGCTGAGAAACATTATTTAGGAAGCATCAGCAAAATTTAAAGAGCATGTTGGTGTAAGGACCAAACAAAAGGGTATTAATGTGCATTTGCCAAATATGACTGAAAATTTAGCAGAAATATTAATACTGCTTATCCACAGACTGATGCTGTTATGAACATAAAGGCTCAATCTCTTTCTCCTCCCTTTTTTATCCACCTGTTTAACACCCTCTCTTTATTTTATTCTCTGCTTCTAAATTCTGCAGTCTGTAGTCAAGCAATAAGACCAAAATGAGAAATAGATTTATTCTTTATTTTAGGTATAAAAATACATTACTTAACACTGCGGATTCAGCAGTCTTTCTTTAGAGTTCCAATAATAAATGTTAGATCAAAAAATGTACATACACATCCTATCTTTTTTACAATTTTGTTTATGCAAAAGATATACTTTAACATTTTAAAATAGCATGACAATGTACAGTCAGAATGTTTTATTTTTGATGATAACTATAGTATGAGATCATGTATGCTTATCAATCCAGCATTATCATCATACAGTTTTAAAATTAAAGAAAGAGAGAAAAATAAAGTAAAAGAAAAAGGAAAAAAAATGAAATAAGAAAATGGAGAAGGGGAAGAGGGAAAAGAAACACAAAAAGGAAGAGAAAACGCTTCACAGTCAGCTATATGTGGCAGGCTTCATATGCTCAGATGTTACTGCATCTTATTTACTGAGGGTAAGTAGTACAGCCCATACAGAAATTTGTTTTTACTGCTACATAATAAGGGTTTTTTTCAGAGTAGGATGTAGCTTAATCAAATTACAGTTACTGCATTAAAGTATCAGCTTTTATGCATCCTGTTTATTGTACACTTGCCAATTATGCCTAGTAGAGACAAGCGAGATTCAAATGAATAACTGAGTTAAAATAGGAATCACCCAAATTAGCAAAACTGTGACCAGATCACGATGCCAAAGATGTCAAAGGAAGCTTTGTTTAATAAGATGGTGTGTTTAAGATTGAGCAAATGAATGTTTCCTAAATAAAAGCGGAAATCACTAAGAAGCTTATTTAAATCTTGGTTTTGTTTAAGTCAAAAGGATTTTCTGTCTTTTCACCACAGCAAGCCCAGGTTGACACACATCTGGTTTTTGTTCTTCCCTGAATAAATCTGAAATGCCTAACACGTTCTGTAACTTTGCATCTTGTCTGGAAGAATACACACAATGTACATGTAAATACACACATGTGTTTCCCTGGGCCACCTGGCCTGGTGCTTTCTGAGGTTTTACAGACAAAGTGAGCTAGATTTAGGCAAGGTCAATGGGCTTCCTCAGTTGGATCACCTCAAGATCGATGGGTTATTTTTGCAGCATTGCTATCCCTCCCAGATGAAATAGGAATCCAGAATGTTCCTGATGCTTATTAAAATTTCTGTAGCACTTCTCCTTAGATTAGGATTGTTAACTTCAGCATTAATTCTTATGTCCTGGCTAAATTCCCATTAAAGTGAGATGGCTTTTTAGATTCTTTTTCCACTTCATGGTGCAAATTGCTGAGCAAGCTGCTTTGAGCCACTAAGCAGCTGCTGAGATTCATTTTATGGTGGCTGCGTGTTAATGTCCATAGAAGTCTCTTTACATATTCCTAATCTCTGTCACAGTTTCCCTATTCAGAGGCTTAATCAAAGTATGTAGATTCTTTAATTGTTTGGGAAGGAAGATAAATAAACATATGAATAGCATTTGGATCCCACTGAAAGTCAACAAGGCTGAAGTTCCAACCTGGGCTTCATTTTGATGCTTTCAAAACATATCAGCAACCTACTAATGTAAATTTAAAGCTATGTCTATATTAGCAAGTACAGAACAATACAGGAGAAGCAGTATATTTGGACTGGGTAGCAGCTCAGGAGTGTTACTATACAACAGATATAATCTAGTTGCTCAGGCTGAGCAGCCTAGTGCACACATAGCATGATGCTGTCTCCCAGAACAGCCACCAGGTTCGATGTTGGGACCTCATTGAGGTTTGGAGGTTGTTCTGGGTTTAGCAGTAGCAGTCATTTTCTCCTTAGTAGCTGGTACAGTGCTGTGGTTTTGACTTTTGGCCTGGGAACAGCACTGATAACACCAATGCTTTTAGTTGCTGCTCATACTGTTTACTCTGACCAAGGACTTTGTGAGTCTCACACTCCGCCAGGGAGAAGGGGAAGCCGGGAGGAAGCAGGGACAGGACACCTGACCCAAACTAGCCAAAGAGGTATTCCATACCACAGCACGTCATGCCCACTATATAAACGGGGGCAGTTACCCAGAAGGGTTAGATCACTGCCCTGTTGGGCTGGATATCAGTCGGCGGGTGGTGAGCTATTGTATCCTCTTCCCTTGTTATTTCCCTTATCATTCTTATTATTGGTGGAAGCAGCAGTGGTTTGTGTTATACCTTAGTTACTGGGCTGTTCTTATCTCAACCCGTGGGAGGTACATTCTTTTGATTCTCCTCCCCATCCCTCCGGAAGCAGAGGGAGAAAGGGGGGGTTGAGGGGGGGATGAAGAGGGGGCAGTGAGCGAGCGACTGTGTGGCTGACTGAGCTTAAACCACGACAGAAGTACTTAGTACACAATGGGGTGACAACTTCCAGTGTAGCCTCTCCAGAAAGAATGTTGCTAACTCAAACCTCCCTAAAAACCAAACCAAAGCATGTTAAAATGGAACATCTGGGAGATCCACTTTAGCAGTGCATGTTTGGCCCAAACCTGAATGCCAGAGTAGCTTCAGCCTGTCAGCCAGGACTCTGCAATCAAAGAACTGATACAGCCTGTCCTCTTTTTTTTTTTTAGATGTAAAAAGGTACTACTGAGCTCCATTTCTATTTCTGTCTCTGTGGTGATGCCTTGGCAAACGCCTTTGTGTGAAGTTCTTAATTACAATAAGCCTTAAGTTAATGTAACTAACTCTCTGGCTTTCAAATAACTTATTCTGTTTTGAGCAAGATGAGAATGGGATTTTTTAAAGTAGGTTTTCTATTATTTTTCTGTAGTGTTACAAACTGTTATGAGATTTAGCTACTATTATACTAGAATTATGAAGTGTAATTACAGAAACTATTTGATCCCATCGCTGTATAGATATATCAAAGGCTGACAGCTCAAGCTGAAAAACATACTGATTTCTGGTAACTATTACTTCAGCCAAAAGTTTCAGCCAAACATAAATATTCCTCATTCTTTTCATTATTTCTGTCACAGTTTAATATCTAAAAGCAGAATTATAAATAGCAAGTAAGAATGTCTATGTAAAAGTGCTTAAAAAATGAATATTGATTTCTTACTCTTTTCCATCTGTGAAGACATGGAATAGAAATTCTGAACTTTATTATATGGTATAAGTCCAGAGTAATTCTGTTAAAGAAACTCCGTTAGAGTAATTCTGCTTTGACACTAATATAACGAAAACTCTCTCTTTGATTGTTAATGGAATCAGAAAAATTAGGTACTGGTATAAAAAGCAGCGTGCAGCACTCTGCTTCTGCAGGCAAGCATGCACTTACACAAGCACTTGCGTCCATGCATTTAACCTTTTCATCTACTTTAAAAATTCTAGGAATAAAAATCCATGGTGCATCAATGAGGGTAAAAAGCTGACGCTGACTTCTTAATGAGGAAAATATCTGAGTGAAAGACAGTATCTCTGTGAAGAAGAAAAAGGACTCCACAAACCACAAAAGTGAGCTTTTATTGTTCAGGTCAGAAAAGGAGTTAACATGTCCATGGGAGAAAAGCACCTTAGTTTGTGCCAGTCAGAGGGGAGCACTGAAAGGCAGAGCATGCAGTGGGGCCAGGGTCCTATTTGGTAGTATTGTGCCTCACTGATTTTATCCAAGGACTATGAGTGCCGATCAGCTTGGTGAGTCTCACACTGGTCAGTGGTAAAAAGCTTTTGCCTCCAAATCAGAGTAAACATCTGAATGGCTTTTAGCATCCTGCAAACTGGCAACACCTGAACTGTTTCCTCTAAACACCACTGAGTTAAAAAACTTGCTGGCAGCCTGCTGCATATGGATGTTACGACAGGATAAAATACATTTAAAAATGTATTGTTTATAAATAACACTAGAGTAATTTCTTAACAAGTCCATATTAGTATTTTTTATTTGGTTTGGTGATACGTTATTGCTTTCTTTTACTGGCAAAATATGTAGTCCTGATTTCAAGCCCTGTGAATGTGCCATCAGCTTCTGGCATAATCAAGTGACTTCAGTGTCTTACAGAGATACCAAATCAAGTAATTAAAACAGCTAGTTTTAAAAAAGAGAAATAATAATAATAATACAGTTGTAATATCTCTGATAACAGATTTTTTTTCTTGCTATTTTTATTATAGGCAACCCATTACATTTAAAAATCCTTTACAACAAAGTGTGAATACATTCATGAAAATGAAAAGCTTTTCAGTAATTTTTACAATAATTTTGTTCTAACCAAGAAATACTACACCACTATCAAGCTTCTGTGATTTCAATGAGAGAAATTAAATTCTACTGTGTGCAAAGCTTCTTTCATACAAATACTTCAGCTTTCGAGTAGCTTTTTATGTATATCTTTACAGGATAATGTGTACTGGATCATGTTTCATTTTAATAGAACCCTGCAATTTAGCTGTTATTAAATTCTACAAGCTCTTTCCATTCAGGGAAGAAAAACAGCAGCTCTTGAGATTTTCAGTTCATTAGTAGCCCAATTAAACCCAAGTAAGGTCAGTCCTGACCCCCTAAGATTCTAGATGAGGAAATCTGGTGGAGCCCACCAGGGTGTCCTTTGTGCTGGTGAGTCTGGGCTTTCTGCTGCAGGCAGACCTGGCACGGGGAGCATGGCAGGAGAGGGTAAGAACCCAGATGAAATGGGTCTCACAGTTTAGACAGTCCACTACATACTTCACTCTATGATCAGGCAACCACACTGAAGGTGATATGGCCATGTTTCCTTCTTTTCAGCACATGCCCAGACATTTACCTTGAATAGCAGGGACAAGATCACAATCTGAAGAAAGCAGAGACACTGCAGTTAGGGTTGCCTTCAATCATGGCCCACAAAGGCAGTTCAATACGTTTTGGACTCCCCCACACTTGAAAAGCCATGAAAATTATAAATATATTATGGCTTAAGATCTCTTTTAATGTGCCTTCCCTGGAAAAGTATAGGTAGGAATATCCCAGTTTTCTAAAGCGTACTAAAAATAATGGGCTTTTTTCTACTCAGCAAGCTACAAGGGCCCATCCAGAGATAAGGAATGGCATAATAATTACATTCACATGTGAAAAGCTTTCTGAATGATCAGTGAAAGTACAAAATTAGGCCATGCTTAGAAGGACATGTTCTGCCAGAAATCCTGGATAGACTGCTGTGAGTTTCCCCAGTCATGTGTATTACCCTCCAGAGCATTTACTGGCTTGTTACAGCACAGCTCCAGGACACCCCTCTTTCCCTATGTGAGCTTCTCTGATGGAATCTCATCTCTGCTCTCCTGCTCTCTTTCTGCCTTTCTGCTAAATCAGTGATCATGCCTTTCACCTTATTCCTAGGGAAGAAGCTCACATTCGTGCTCCAAAAGTGAGTCATTATTTTCCCTACTTCCGTTTCATAAGTGTTGCCACTTTCACAGTGACAAACCTGCCAAGATGAGGCCATGCCCAACTCAGCAAATCTGATATCGAGCCTTTTAAGAAACACCTTGTCCATTTTGCATCTCCCCCACAAACTTAAACTTCTGGACTATGCCATCGTATTTCATTACCGAAAAACAAAATGTAGTCTATGAGCTAAAATGACTTTCCAGTTTTCAGAGACCACATAAGAATTATACCTTTTAAGCTATTTCTGGAATTAAATGAACACTAAAATGATAAAATTAGTAAAATGTCAAACAACACGACAATTTCAGAAGCAACCAAGATCAGATGCAGATCATCATGGCACTAATATTGAATGCACCCACCTAGCCAACAGGTCTGCCTTGCAGCTGCTGTGTACCTCTTCTTACAGTCTTGACACACATCATCTCAAAGCTGGCATGAAATCAGAATGCAGCTGAGCTCTAAAAGAAACAGGGAGAAAAATCTGTAATAATAGTATTTTCCTTTTATTGCTTAGCAGTTAAAATAACCACCTTCTCTGTTTGGTACCCCATTGCCAACAGAGCAGTAAAGCTTCAGTGTAACTGCATGCTGTAAAATCTAATTGACTGTTGTCCAAACACTGGATGTAAAGTGACATGTTACAGACTTGTCTCTTGTCCATTTACTGCAGTGCTTGGGAAGTGCTGTAGTGATTTACTGAACAAGATGCTCTGCTTATTGTCTATGATTTACTCTGCAGTCATGCAGAAAATGGCAGGACTGACAGATTTCAGGAAAAGTTTGTCATCCATTACCCACATGGGTTAGTCAGCGAAATCTTCTGGTTAGTGATAAGCAATATTCACCAGAACACTATTTTGTTTTTATTCTCTATTTTATTGTCTTATTTTCCAGTGCTTCTAAAAATGCTCTTCTTAAGATTTTGAATGAAATCTTTATTGGCTCACATAGTGTGTAATTCACATTCTCCATAAAAATGCTGAGTGCTATCCAGAAGTATTAGATAAGAAATTTAAAAAGCTATATTTAAAATAACCTACTGAGGCATTCAGGAACACAGCAAAAGAATGAATACTGAGAAAAACAAAAAAAACAACTGCAAATATAAATGTCAGCTTTTAGTGGTGCTGCTCAAAAACTTTATTGTCATTTGCATAGAATTACAGAATTAGTTACTGCAGGGGAACAAACTAAAATATTATTATTTGGATTTGAGCTAAGGTGCTTTCTCAGACAAGGGCAAGGTTAGTATGACATTTCACTCAGGTGCAAGGATTAACTGAGGTCTCTGTATGAGCTCTTCTGGAGGCTGCAGTTGATAGCACCCATTTTCAGGAAAGAAATGAGAAAGGCATTTAAAAGTTGTCAGTGTTTCAAGCTCAATGACCTAAAGAGCCGACATACCATGTCAGATCCTAGGTCTGTCTACAGACCAGTGACATGATATCTGATAGGGCAATATATCATGATCACCACAATAAAGGTTTCCAGCTTCTTCTAAGCAGTATTTTAAGAAGACAGCATTGCCCAGGATTCTTACAGAAATGCATTTATTATTTTTCCATAAGAAACAGACTATCAAAATCACAACCTCGTCCTTTGTTAGAATAGTAATAGCAATTCACCTTTCAGGAGTTCTCAGAAATGCTATACCCTTTGAGCTATAAACTGTCCAGGAGATACAACTGTTGCCCCAAAGAGTCTCCAGCCCCTAGAGGAAAGTGAGACCCATATGGAAGAACACTATGTACCAGCAGCATTTTCTGAAATGCATACAGATACCACAATTAAAAATAAAATTGTTATGTAGATATTAGAATATTCAGCTTTTTTACATCTTACATTGTATTACATTAAATACAAATTAAGGGCAAAGACTGGGGAAGAAAAAAGCATCAAGGAAAAGCCATCATAAGGAAAGAAAAGAAAAGCAGAGAAACTAAAGTTGAGCAAAGCTGGAGGAAGGCACCAAAGAAAGGGATGTGTTCATAGACCTGTGAAGTCTTAAATCTGAAAATAAATTAAAATGAGCTTTAATAAGACTAGTCCCAAGTGGATTCCAACAGTTCACAAAATGTTAGCTTAGAACAATATATCTAGGCATAGAAGAGCTGGAGAGCTTGGATTTATTAGAAACTGATAGCTGTGGAAATTTGAAATGCAAATCCTCAGAGTAACAATGAGGCAGCAGTAATGCTGAAAGTGACCCACCAACACTAGCTGACAAAAATAAGAGAAATGAGTCAGCTCTGTGATACAGCCAGACATAAATCTACGGAGAGCATGAAGATATTCTGCTGGTTATAAGTTAATTGTTTATAACTTCATTTTTATGCCTTGCTTTATGCTGTTTATGAAGAAGTAGTGAATTCAGGCCACACCTAGGGTTGGACATGGCGAATAAAGAATTCTGATTCTTTGCATTGCATAGCCATTCAGAAATAAAGGAGGCAATCCACACAAGTGAGGCATGAAAGACAGGGGAAGAGAGATATATCCCTCAGCTGTGGATTCATAACAATGAACCTCTCCTAAATATGCATCAAAGTCACAATGCCACCCAAAATTTGATATGAGACACAAAGTGATGAAACAAGAAAGGAATCTCAGGTAAAGTTAGTCATGTAAAGGCTAAGATCCCACAGCAGTCAGAGTTTATTCAGAGATGGTGCCTGCAGTAAGTGGAATAACTCGAGGTCAGTAAGATTACATAAACTGAAAAAAAAATGAGGAGGTCAAATGTGGGAAAGACAAAAACAATTTTTTTTAAACAGTTTTATTCTAATTGCTACCATTTCCAAAAGGAAAGGAGATAATGAACAAGAATGGAAAATAATGACTCAATAATTATCTGAGCAAAATACTTCAGAACTGTATTTCAACATCTAAGAAGAAATACTAATACTGGAAATTATTCCGTGAGGGTGGAATATTCAGGGAAAAAGGGAAAAAAAGAAACAAGTCCAGGAACAATTTTGATTAAAACTGAAGTACAGGTGAATCTAAGTATGAAAAGTTTAAGTTAATCAGGAATTATTATTTTAATTTCTACTCACTGTTTTCCAATAGCCTTTCCAGAAATAATGCTTTTTTGAAGGATTGAAAGTAAAGGAAGCCAGAAAGACCAAGTCCTTTACTGGAATGATTTTACTGGAATGATTTCTTTAGAAAATTTTAAGTCACATTTATGGAAAAAACATAAAAGAGGGCTGAATATGAAAAGTAGGAAAATATATTAATTTTTAAATGTAACATTAGCAACAATGGAATAAAGAATGTTGGAATTACTGAGAGTATTTTAGACAGAACTGAACTCATCAGGTGTAGAGAGATGCATTTGTGAGTGCCTGACACTGAGAAACACAAGCTGAATAAACCCTACGAGAAATATAATATAGATTATTACAAGAACAAAACAGAACAAAAAAAAAAAAAGAAAAGAAAAAAAAAGCAAACACTGTCTTTTATTAAGAAACAAAAAATTGAGGAAATTGCGAACTACCCCAGACAAAATACCTGAGTAGTAAAAAGGGTTGTAGTCCATCATTAAATTATCTGTTTAAGGCTACTCTCTTAATTGAAAATGTAAATTATTTGCTGTCTTACTCATCTCATTGGTAGCCACTGCATATAAAAAAAAAAAAAAAACAAAAAAATAAAAAAATCCCAAAAAACCACAAACAAAAACCACCCCAAAACCAGAAAAAAACATGTTATGTGTTTGTTAAGATTAGTTTATGACTACTTATATCATGTTATGTGATAACTCAGGGCAAACAATGTGGATTCCAACTGCCGAAAGATTTCTCCAGACCTTCTTCTGCACATTTTACTGCTTCTTACTAACAGGTCAGGTTTTATAAACTGCTTTCTGTTTATATACCTCTCTCAGTGTTGTTATCCCATGTGAGCACACCTTATTACCTTTTATTGTGCCGGTTAATGGCCACTTTTCACTTTTCCCTTCTTATGCTCTCTATAGGTATAGGTACTTACCTAGAGACAGTAATAGTCCCAAATAACCAGAGACTTATGAATAAAATTAAGTTTGTGAATAAATTCTGATAAGTCAAGAACTAATTTATGAAATTATCTGGATGCAGCAATTAGAAATCATATGACAGAGAAGCTGGAATTATACTTTCAAAATTTCCTCCCTACCCATAATGACAGTCACACAAATTGTACATTTTGCCTATGCAAATGGGTAGGGATAAATTGAAGGGCTGGAGGAACCATTAATTTTCTGATCTAGTCCTACTGTAGTGCAACAATGTCCCTGGCCTGCACCAAACTACACACACACACACACATATATATATGTATATTTTAATTATAAAATTTAAATATAACAGAAAATTTGAAAATACATGGCCAGGAAAATCCATCTTTACATATTTTGATTCCTGGATTTAATGTTAATATTTTATTTTATTTTGATCTAAATATATTAAACTTAACTCATACAGCCAAAGTGTCTTCAGATGACGGAGATCAATTGTATTTTCACTTACACGGTTTTGTAGGAAAATTATTTGCTATTTGTTATGAAAAATATTTTTACAAATAAGTCCTGTCATTCGGCAGTAGAACAAGAGGTAGATTCACAGTTCACAGGTTCTTGAAGTCAATGTAAAATAACCTGTTGATTTTGCAGGAGGTGGGATTTGGGATAAAAATGTTTAACTGAAGGACTAATATTTTATCTCTCTTCTCTCAGTTTCATCTATTTTGCAGTACTGTATCAATCAAACATCAGTGAGTGCCACCATCTTTTCTGGAGCTTGCCCTTGGTCCTGTGGTTTTCCATATCAGAAGAATATGCTGTTGCCCCTCCTTAGACCACACACCTGAGTGCCACAGGTGATGGAGGAAAGAGAATTACATGTGCATAGCTAAACTGTGCCTCAGAATAGTATTGGGGTATTGTTAGAACGATCACCAGGACATTGGCCTGCACAGTTCTGCAGGACTTGTCAAGGTATGGAAGTCCACTAGAACGATGTATGCTAAAACACCAGTCTGCAAGAGCAAAGGCATCTGACCTGACAGGACAGTGACCTTGCCCAGAGTTATGTCTACCAGAATACTGTATCTTTCAGTGTTAGCCAGGCTGACATTTTTCTCCCTGCTTCTTTACTTCCTATTTGAAAAATTCTTTTCAGCAAATCAGTTAAAAGGGCCTTAAGAAGGGGACTGACCTCCAACAAATCAATTAGATCTTAAATGAAAGCCCTTTTGTAATCTTCTTTTCTAAAAAAAAAAAACCTGAATAGAGTTTACTTTTAATAAAACTACCACAAAGTAATTGTATTGTATAACAAAGGCTATATCAATGACCATAGTTATAGATTTTCTATAACAGCTAAAGTCACAATGATCCATGTGCTTTCACCCAGGTTAGTTATTTCCTATTTTAGAAGAATAAAAAGACTAATTTAAATTTAATTATCCTTTTAAACTGTCATAAAATAGGGATTTAGCCTTCCAAGAAATCATCTTTAAACTCACCCATGAACAGGGTGATAACACTACTACAAGATGGGAAAATATTTCAAAACACGGTATCTAGTATGGGTTAGTGTGATCAGTAATCAGCCCATCAGTGTGTACAGCTTTTGGAGTTTGACCCATTTGAGGGATATATGCCTGTGTATTAAATCCCTACCTCCACTATTGCCACTGTCATAGCTGCTGGTTCACTCTGTACCTAGTTCCAGATTATGAATTCCCAGACTCTAATTAATTACTAAACAACCTTCAGGATGAACCACTAGCAAGTAGTGTGGCTAAAGAAGTTAAAATCAAATAAAATCCACTAAGATATTTTTCTCAAAATCCAAATTAAACTTATACAACAGCCCTAGGGTTCAAAGCCTTTGGCTAACTTTGCTTTGAATTATTTTGGTATGTTTCAACTCACTGGATATGAAAGTGTCAAAATACCACGAGTCAGCTTCATCATATGAGATTTTCCATGAAATTCTGCAGACACAGAAGGTTCACAAATTTTAGGAAAGTGCAATTAAGAGTCCATACCTTGCCTGTACTCACCCTGCAGCACTTGTTATACATGAACAACACACACATGCACACACATACGTACACACAGACACACACATGCAGACTTCTTAGGTATTTAGTGACACCAAAAATGTTCCTTGTCTCAGTTCAGTAAGAAATGGAGATTTACACTACCTGAAAGGAAAAAAAAATCAGCATCAACACCTTCAGTGCAAATGGTCAATATCTGAAGAAAACAGTTAAACAGAATCTGGTCTAAAATGCACAGTGATACATTACTTTGGTTTCTTTAAACCCCAGTTTGAGAATACAAAATGTCCTTGTACTAAAGATTTGTCTAACTAGAATGAAAATATAATGTAGGATGAATTTCAAGAACCCTTTTCTAATGCAAAGCCTACAGAATATATGCAGAATGGTTTCCTCAGTGGTAAGACAAAGAAATAATTGAATAAATATAAATACCTGAACAGAGGCCCATTAGGCAACTTACATTGAAACAACCTTTATAATGGTTAAGAGTTCACTTGGATGTAATGAATCTTGGCTTCAGCACAATGACAAAATCTTCAGTAAAGCCTGAATTTAAAATTTAAATTTATATCTAGTGAGTATAATTAAGGCCTGTACTCCTCTCGCTTTTCCTACCTCAAAATTGGCTTATTCATTTGTAGTTCACCGATACCCTGGCTTCAGTTGTCCCCTCCTCAAGCCAAAAAACATGTTACTGGGTTTTAACCCAACTATTACTAATACTTTTCATACACTAAAATGGCACTGGATTGATTATGAAAAGGATGATATGAAGTACCTGTCTGAAATACAGGTGGGCTGCATTTGATGATTCAGCAGCTCCCTATCAGTTGCTAGTAGTTAATGGAACAGGTATTCATCATCCAGAGACAATAAATCATACATTTTATAGATTTCTGTACTTTTTGATATTTCCAGCACAGTAAGTAGAATAAGACTGCTGAAATTATTTTTTTCCCATGCTTCCAAACAGGATGGTCAAGCTTTTAGATTATGTTGATGGGCATAATTTCTGGTTTGCTGTTGCAGCTTAGTCACAACCTTTCTCAGTGAATGTCCTTCTACCTTGGTTGTCCACCTGTAAAATGGAAACAACAATTCCTTACCTAATAAAGCTACTTAAAATGTAAATTAGTGTCTGAAATGCATGATGCTATGATGATTAGAATTGTATAGAAAGTAGAGAGGAGATGTTTTTACAGTTCTTTCAGTTGAAATTGCAGTCAGAAAGACTAATGGAGAACAAAAAGATCTAAATTCTCTGGTCTGTACGTTGCTTTTAGATATGATCTTAGGGTCCACAAACAAAGGGACCATAGCAGGAGATACTTATATCTCGTAAGATATAAGCCCTCCTGGCTATCAGAACAGCCCTCATGTCTGAAGTGCTGTCTTCAGTGTCAGTGCAGATTTATGGGATTATGCATCTGTTTTCAGAGCTATTTCTGCCTCTGAAACTGAGTTCTAAACCACCAAGTGTTATGCAAGAGAATTTTTCCTATTTTAGTTTACTAATACACTCCTAGGTACTAGGCAGTCTGAAAGGACTAAGCAAGAAATCTAGAGGACTTTTTACACTGGAATGCAGTGACAGGATGAGGTTAATGCTTTAGACTGAAAGAAGGTAAATTTAGATATAAGGAAGAAAGTCTTTACTGTGAGGATGGAGAGATGCTGCAACAGGTTTCCCAAAGAAGTTGTGGATGCCACATCCCTGGCAGTGCTCAAGTATGTGGCTTTGAGTAACCTGGTCTGGTGTGAGGCATCCCTGCCTGTGGCAGGGGGGTTTGAAATGGACCATCTTTTTTTTTCTTTAGAAACCATTTTATGATTCTGTGAGAGAAAAAGGGAACAACAGTGCTTTAGAGGAGATCTAGTTGAGGGTCTTTGCTTCAGATATTCCATATTTTATAACCTGATATTTTTTTACCTATTTTATACTGGAGTATGGAGGGACTTTTTCAGACATTTTTAATTCTTCTGTGTTCTAAGCATAAACCGTGACTTGTCCATAAGGACACCTTAGAATTGTCCTAGCAAATTATAAAGCCTTATTTTAGATATCTACTTTCAAGGGAAATATATCTTATGTACAATATTATAACATGGCTAAAAGGAAGAAATTGTAAGCTTGTCACCCCTAACCGATCCCTAACCCAGAGAAGTTCTATAGCTTCATGTATGGTCTCAGTCAAAAGCTAGTGATAAGCTGTATATAGTTAAAACTTTTGGCTTTTTATGTATATATTAATGTCTAAAAAAATTACTTATTGAAGAACTAGAAATACTCATCAAAGAAAAGAAGACAGTTATGCACCTCATTGAAGCAAAGTGCTGTTTATGAGTCAATTAGGAGTAGAGGATGAGTCCCAGTAGACAAAAAAAAAAAATTTTTGTAAAACTATGGAAAGGAAATAATCTTTTTGTTCTTAAATTTGGTGAGAAGCCAGATCATCTCTCCTAGAAGGATAAACCAGAAGTCAGTACAGAGGGAAAAAAAAAAAGCATGGTCTGGACCCCTGCAAGATTTGATTGAAAAAATGGATAAAAAGCTAGAATACTCTGTCACAGGAGAGAGGCTGCAGCATAAAGCCTGAAACTCTAATATGATTTTAACAAGAGGAAAAACAATTCTGTTTAGAGAGGGAAAGGGAGACCTTTCTGACCTAATCCTCATGAAGTAAACTAAACATAGCTTTTCTTTTATTTCTTGAACTATTTCTGCTATGAACATCTGTGACTGTGCTGTCTGTTTCTGACATTTATTTATAATTTATAAATAATTGCCTATGCTTTAACCTGTTTTGAATTAAATATAATTATCAAAAAAAAGGAAAACCTGGATAAAAACAACTCAGTTCTCAACCAGTTTCATAGGTCTGTAGCAAATTTTATCCAAATGATAACAAATTAGGTTCCCATGTGAGCTTCAAAAGCAGAGTAAAGAGTAGGCAACAGAGGTGTCAGAAAGTTCCCGGCTGTCTTCAGGTGATGGCTGGTGGGAGGCTGGAAGGTCTCCAGCCACTAGCAATCTGTAAGATACCAATATACATGATCGAATGTTAAAGCTCAATGGGAAAACGTGACAAAACATCAATCCTAAATACTCTAACATCAATACATCTGAGGTTTAAGATGCAGGGTGGATAACAGACACTAAACAATGTCTGACAGGCAGAAATAAGAACAAATATGTTTTTTCAAGCATATATCGGCACTGCAATTTTGTGTGTGTTAATTACAGATTTCAATTAGTTCCTAGCAAAAGAAGACATTTAATTTTCCATTATAACACATGGCTTTTAAACTGAAGAATTTTAAGACTAGGAAAAAAAAATATGAAGAAAAAGATACTGTAGTCAGGAGATTTCTGGGAGAAAGATTTCATGGAGAAACTGCATTTGCTGCAGTTCTAGTACATGTTTCTTAGCTTGCTTCCCTTCAGATGCTAGAGAACTACAGAAAACCTTTTTTTTTATAGTACTGACAAACCCAAAGATTCAAGAATCATAAATTATGAGTTTGACTTAAAAACACTGAAATTTGTAAAAACATTCAAGTATCTTTATTTGCCTTTTCCATATGAAGGCATTAAGCTTCATCTGGGCCATACAAACTTTGGCATGACCAGAAGGCATGTTGCTTTGTGAGATGAAATCCGAGCATTTCAAATAAACACAGGAGTTGGTTTTCCAGAGAATCCACCAAGCATCACAAGACACATTGTGAAAATCACAGGCACAGCAAACACGATTTTTAAAGCAGTCGTTTTTCACAAAGACTCCAAGGAATGAAGAATTCCCTCTTACCCTTGATAGTCTGTTCCAGTGGCTAATTGCTCTTGTAAAAATTGGATTTTCTTTCCACTTTTCATCTCGGTTCTTTTCCTAACTTAGCTGCCAGCCAAGGAGTGACTTGTTATGGCTTCATCACATTAAGTCCCTAAAATATTGAGAACAACTTCTATTTTGAAGACAAAAGGCCCAGTCTTTACAAATGTGTTTTGTGGTTTTGTGAGCTTTTCACTTCTGTTTGCCAGACTAGCTTTTCTTGTAACAGATTGGGAGATGCTGTGTGCAGATCCTGAGGCAGCCTTGCCAATTCTTTTCTCCTGGTGAATCACACAGGTGCAGAGCACAAGTCTGACCACAGTGCACCCAAAAGAAGTCATCAAAAGAAGTCACCCACATGCATAAGCAACATCTGCACATCTGAACTGCAAGTATTCTGAGTGTTGAGTACAGGACATTATTAAGTATGATTTGTAATATTTATAACAAAAGCAGTTGCAATAATTTCTGTTTCATATAAATGAGTATTTAACCTAACACCTCTGGAAAGCAAGACACACAACCCTCAGAAAACCAAATATTGCTCTCCCAGTTAACATGGCATTCAGAGATTAACATAAAATGTTAAGTTAACCAACCATAAACTAAGTTGCTATCATGCAAATTTGATTTTGAAATAATAACTTATTAGTATAATCTCTTCCATATGTCCAGAGGATATAGAGGAAGACAGTAGAACAGCCAAAAAATCCTCTATGACTCACCCGAATGATTGTATAAAATAGATATTCACATTTTTCACTCTGTTCCAACACATAGGAACAGGTTCAGAGGACTGTCTTGCCTGAAAGCATTTAGGAAGGATGGGGGTGTTTATTACTATTATTATTATTTATTATTAATAATATTATTATTATCCCAGATCTCTGCTTAAGGATTTAGAAAATACAGCGGTGTATTTTGGGTTGAACTTTTTTCTATTTCTATTCCTTCAGGACTTCAAATATGCCAATGAAAGTCAAAGTTATTTGTCAAGAAGGCTGAAGGAACAGCATGAACAGGAACCCAATAAGAGTCTCTTACTAGCTCATTCTGTTTCATCCAGGAAAAAATATCTGAACATCAAATATTCCAGTTTGTTTATTGGAAGGATAACAGTTTTGCGGCTATGGATCCCCAAATGGCACATGCAGTTCCTAAAACATTTGCAGCAAAGTAAGAAGATTGATTAATGCAGAGGATAGTGTTTAAGATTTTGGTTTTTGAGGGGCTTCTTTTGCCAAAAATTCTTCAATAAGGAGGTCTTAAAAGCTCAAAGACATTTTGATGCTTACATGTCAGGAATGTGATGTCTGACCTACAAGAACAACAACACAAAAAATCCCCAACTTTCAGTGCCTATTATCGATTTTAGGAGAAAAGGAAAAACCATGCATCTGAGAAAAAAAAAAAAGTGTTTACAATAGCTTTTCCTTCACTTTTCAGAGGTAGAAATATACTATAGAACTAAGGCAAACATCTTACAGGGGATTAAACAGTAACTAGTAAAAAAACAAACCAATTATACTAAAATAATACAAGGAATCTTGAAAGTATAATTCGGCATATAATCAGCCAAGTAGAAATATTTTCTAGGACACATAAATGTAACTACTGCTTTGGTTTCTTTCATCTGGCACATTTGTTATTTGGAGCATTGAGATTAAAGGACAAAATTTCTAACAATTTGCAGAGAATAAGTTTGTTGCTTCTGGTTCTATTTTAATTAGGTCATAGATGTATAGAGTTTATGACCATGATATGTTTTTCCTCAAAGCCACAAAAACCAAAGCCATAAAAAGTAAGGGAGTTGAATCCTTTGATCCATTAAAATCTAACACATTGGCATTTGTCATCTTGAATAGTTAACGTCTTATGAAATTGGCTAATTTTTATCTCAGCTACTATATTCAGATTTGTCAGGTTCATCAGTCTATTAAACTGTCTGTTCAAGAGATATCTAATATGGGAGTTCAGCTCCTGAGCAGGAGTTGTGTGCTCATCAGTGGGCCCCAATGACACCAAGCGTAAGTATAGCTAAATGAACAAATTGTCAAGTAGCAGATAAAAAGAATAGAAAGAAAAGGAACTGGTAACAGCACAGTTAAGTATAAACAGATCATTCAGTGTCACCAGTTTCAGCTTTCTTTCCACAGGCCACCACACATTCCTCTATAATTATGAAAACGTTATTATGGCAGGATTAAATTCTGTATGATTTGGCAGTGATGCTGTGTATTTACTATTGTGGCAGTTCATAACACTGTCATTACATGTACAAACATCTGACAATACAAGAAGGAATTCCAAAATTTGTTTTCCTTCAATGCAGTGACCCATTCAAGCCTTTCAAAAAGTTACTGTTGACTACATTCTCTGGAGAAACGTACAATAATTACTTCATAGATAGAAAATAAACTATTATTCTCTTCCTTCAACTGCTATTTTCACAATGCCTCTCCTTTTTTAAAAAGCATATATTAGTAATTAAATTCAGAAGAAAACTTGCCATGTTTGGATTTTACAGGAGGAAAGAACATGCTGATAATCTCTGGATATTTTTATGCATTTTAACTCAAAACTGTTGAAGAATCTAATTTTGTGAAACTTTTATTTAACATTCTTGCCTCAGAAAATGTAACAGATGAAAAAACAGAGGCTTACATAACATGTTATATACAGCTATCTGTCTTTTTTTGCTGTATCTTTTCTAGATTGAGATCAAACAGCCCATCAGGCTTGCACTTCTGAGATCTGTATTAGCTTGTAATCTTAATAGCTGTCAGAAATTTGTGCACTGTTGAGCTGTTTTACTATTACAAGGGCTACATATGTCTTCATGTGGATAACTTGATTGGGATATAGCAAAATGTGCAAAGACATATTTATACTTCATCCTACAGGAGCACTTAAAAATTTATCTAATTGGGCCATATAATCAGTCTCCCTGTCCTTCTTTTTAAGGGCTTTATTTTGGACTAGGGACGCAATCACTCAGGCAATTGGTTATATTTCTGTCTATATAAACAGTCATAATGGCTATATGTACAGGGAAAGGGGATAAGTCTGTATTCTTCATTGCAGCCCGATGTGGAGCTACCCAAATCTGCTTTGAAAATACTGGCATGTCAACACCAGACTGGCTTACTGTGAATTCTTCTCTGCCAGCTAAAGGCATGGACCAGTTCAAGGAGAAGCCAGATGAGGTTGTATTGCAATGTGAAAAGGTTAGAATGGCATGACAAAAACACTACCAGAAATACGCTTTGCCAGTTCTGTTGCCGTTTCACTCAAACCAATGTAAAAAAAAACTCATATGTTACTTACTGCTCTTGTCTCTAAAGGCCTTGATCTGCTCTGCCTCCTCTCAAGAACTCTTCTTCAGGTGCATTGATCAATTTCTTTCTGTTTTGTATTTGGAGTGGTAGTGTCTCTGATGGCGCATCTTTAGTATTCAGTGTGATCAGTACTGATTCTGCCCAGCCATAAATCCTCCTGTTTGGTACAGGCAGCAGCATGCTGTTCATAGTGAAGAAACCTCTAGGTTTCAAGTAGGTAAAAATACCGCAATGTGCTTTTTGTAGATATGTCACTGTTCTCTTTCTGGCCACTGAATTATTGATCACAATAAGGTACCTAGAAAACCCCACACATCGCTTAATCAAACTTTTTTAGTTCAGTAGCCACTTCATTCTATTGAGACTGAAATTTGCCTGGAAGGTAAAGTCTGTAATAGATCTCACCATTTGTGCCCTCCTTTCACTGGTTATGATTTGGGACTAATGAGTCACAGGCAAAGCTGACAATCAAACTGGGCAGTGGAACAGGACAGCAAAATCATAGCACCTGAGGCATGGTGAGGGTAGGCTCCATACATTGGCTGTCAGTTTTGTGCCCAACCCCTTCTGCTGATTGCTGGTACCCAGCAGGGCCCCATGAGACAATTTCAGTTCTCCGACAACACACATTGCCTAGGGAAAGACAGACAAAACCCTCAACCCAAAGCCTCCACAGCTACATGAGCAGTCATACAGAGAAGGCAGATCATTGAGCTATCAGAGACTGGTACAGGCACAGAAGGTCACAGACTGGAGTGAGGTGCAGAGGCACGGCAATAAATATCCCCTAGCAGGGCTGAGCTACTCATTTAATACTTGCACATGGAGTGACAAGGGAATATTGTCTCACAGTGCAACTACAGGCTGGACACAGAGCCATGTTTTATAGATCTCTGCTATAAACATGAATCTTATTTAAAAATCCCCAATGACACTATTATTTTACCTCACCCTAAGAGCAACAAAATTGAATTTCATTATACCCCTGCAATGTCTTAGGCTGATCTTGGCTGGTCATATCTGGATTAACTGATCACAACCAGATTTATCCCACTTAACTTCAAGCACTTCACTGTGGCATGTAATTTGAGGGTAGTCTGATCCCACTAAATTTCCTCCATATCAATAGAAAGAAAAATGGGCTAAAATTGCCTCCTGGAAGTAACACTATCTTTGCTGACCGCAAAGTGAGTTTGACCCCAAATTATGCATCCTCATCTTGTATCTGAAGTTAAGGGGGAATGAATCACTCAGGTTTGATTGAGGCTATATAGTCCTAAAATCTTAACATTTATCCAAGTTGGTGCTGCACTAGTGCTGCATTGAACAAAGTCTGGAGTTTACTGCATGGGTTGATCTGCTGCTGGAAGCTAGGAGAGTTTCCTAAAGGTCATGTAATTAATTCCTAGTACCACAGGCAGATTCACAGAGTGGGTTTCAATTCATGTATGCCTCCATCTCTTGAGTGAGTGCCATCAAACCCGCTTTTAGAAACTCACAGCAATTCTGATGGAAAAGTACTTCCTGAAAACATGTTTCTGCCCTTCAATTCCCATAGCTCTATTCCCTGGGGAATTTTCCCTTTTGATATTTTATACTGTATTTGTATTCAGAGCTTTTGCTGCACACCCATCAGAATGAGTATATTCACAATTCCTTTTTGCATCAGTGGAACTCTGAGCAGAAAGTGCTTTTCAGGCTGGTTAGGAAAATCATCACTTCTGTTTGCTATACTGCTTTAGTGTGGGGCATACAGCTTCTCTTCATCCAAGAGTGGTAATACCCAGAGTAAACAGATGATAAAGAAAAATCACTGGGTTGGAGTAAAGCACAAGATAGAACAAAATACACCAACTGGTTCAAATCCAAGGATTGATTCTATGTATTAATGTAATTCTACTCATTTGTTAGTATCCACAAAGTAGTATTAAATAAACCTTGTTTTTCTCATTGCTTTCTAGTACCCCACATCCCAATATGTGCAGTAGGGGCTTGCAATACAAGAGTCAGAATTCTTAAATGCGAAAGCAAATAACGTACTTTAACTACAAGTTCTGATGTATATTTTAAATACCAGTTCTGATGTATACATGCTTTTGTCAGGAATACAACCTTCTGAGATAAGTAAAATATTACCTAAAGAAGAATTGATAATTATATTCTTTCAGGAAAACAAAATTATACCTTGTTTTACTGGCTTGTCCAACCACTGATAGCAATTCTTTCTAAGAACAGATTGCTCAAAAGATATGAAGAATATGTTTGAAAGCATGTTGTCAACCTTGGATAAACACAGCTCATGCCTCGGGGAGAATTTTACTAAAATGGGAGGATGAAGTGAGGGGGTGGAGGCTGAGGAAATGAATTTACCTTGGGTTTCTTTGCCACTTACTTACAAAGGACTGTTTCTAAAAGGCTTGCTTGATACTAAGCTAAAGAAATTGTGAACTTAATGCAGGAAAGGAATGAATTTCTATAGTCTGAATAATCCAGAAGGTCAAGCTAGCTGATAAGAAAGGTTCTTTATTGATCTATTTAAATAGATTATCAGTAGTGATCACCGGTGATCAAATCTAGTTTTGTTCTTTATCTTAGAGACAAATTTGCTGGTTTTGGCTGAAAGCTTAAGATACCACTTAAAGGAAAAGCAGCTTGTGTGACGTAACTCTGATATATGTCCATTTTCTCTGGAGCTTCCAATCCAAGTATCACCTTCTTTAGCTTATGTACAATTCCTATATCTTTTCCATCTTCTAATAATACTAACTATAGTGGAAAACATCCATCTTTCTGCAAAGCAGATAAATGACTCAGATATTGCAGTTAGAAAATGTACCAATTTTCATGTAACACAAATACAGGACATGATTCTAGTTTAATTTGCAGGAGCCAATAAATATATTCGCTCCATCTGTAGCCCAGACATAAAATTTAGAAAGATGAAAGTCTGTGGCAAGAAGAAATGATTTCTGAAGATGCTGTGGTTACATATCAGAAATAGTATGCAACTTAAGGGAATATGATATAAATAGGAAGTAAGCTTGTATGCATTATTACTGTTCTGTAATTAAAAATTCATGTGATAGCGTGGTGGTGAGACTTTTAGTATATTGGAACAATAAATTTTAACAATTTCAGGTATTGATCATTAGAGTCTACCTAAGACACTGCTTGCAATCTTACAAACTCTGAAAGCAATAAAACAAGTCTTGCTATCTTACCCCAAGATACAGTCAGAGGGGATCATGTCAGATTTCAATTGAAAAGCCATTAACAATGGCAGGCACTTTCTTCTTCACAATGTTTGTCACAACACATTTATATCTGGAAAGAGATGGATAATGTTTCTTCTGGAGCTATTCAAAGTTATCTGCCGAATTCATTCCAACATAATTCCAAAAACCATATTTAAGGCTTGTCAAAGATAAATTCTGTCTAATAGGAAGGATAATATTTTATCTGACTATTTAAAGGTCTCTGCTCAGAAAAATTTACAGTTCACTAAAAAAAATAAAGATCACATTAAACACAAGCTTCACCTTCCACAATCTCAGATCAATACTACTCAGAAGTCACACGTTAAAAACTTCCCTATTAACATTATGAGATTTGAGAAAAATTATTCTGCAGTGAGAGGTACCTATTTCTATATTAGAAATTGCCATGTTATTAACCCATAGGAGGAAGAAGGCAGGCACATGCTACTTTTAAACTCAGTGTTTTGTTATTAACTGTTAAATATGGGCAATTTTAGTATTTTTCTTTTAAACACACTTGTTGTCAAGCTGTGACAAAACTCCCTATGCACTCTGCCTACACAGCTTTCACAATTTACTGGTAGAATATATTTAGGTTAGCTAATTTAAATGCAGGAAGAGCAAATTGCATGGCTATTTCTGGGATAATATCTATAGCATTTACTTGTGGACATGTTCTCCTCTTCAGCCATACGAAAAAATGCTTAAGCTACAAGAAGAAAACATTCAAAACTTTGAACTTTGAAAGTCTAACTTCCAATTTTTAAATAATTCAAGCTCTAGGACTCTAAGTTCTATGGTGACACCACTGACTTAGTCTTTTCTGCAGCTAGGTGGTTTCTACATACAATATAGTATCTTCCAAAAGATACAGTAGAGTAAACTTTTAAAAATAGGAGGTAATAGATCAGAAAGCAACTTCAGGCAGAAGTTTAGTGCCGTCATTTAGCAACTGCTGCTTGCTATGAAGATCACAGAGAACCTCCTGTTGTGGGTTGTGGTCCAGACATGTTGAGAACAGAACAAACCATATTGAAAGGTGATGGGTCCATGTTACACAATCCACAGAAAGTAGCTCTGAAAAATATATGACCATGATTTGAAATCTTTATGTATTTCCCCTATTAAACTTATTGATCCTGCTCAGAGTTCAGGAAGTGAAATGTGAGTAAATTTGCCCAAATATCCTATATAGATGAACATATTATGCCATGGGAGCAGCTTATGGTTTTGTTTGAGAGCAAACTATATTTTGTATGAGAGCTGCTATACATATTTATTATGAATGCCTAGAACTGGAATCCTTACCCCAAGACTACAACCTACATGTCACAGAATCATAGAATGGCTGAGGTTTGAAGACAACTTGAAGGTTATCTGGTCCTACCGTTCTGCTCAAGCAGGACCACCTAAAGCTGGTTGCCTAGGACCATGTCCAGATGGCTTTTGAATATCTCCACAGATGGAGAGTCCACAACCTCCCTGAGTAACCTGTGCTAGTGACTGGTCATCTTCACAGTAGAAAAGTGTTTCCTGATGTTCAGAGGAAACATCCTGAGATTCTGTCTGCGGACATTGCCTCTTGTCCCATCACTAGGCACCACTGAATAGCTACAGATTTTCTCCCTAGTCTCTGGGAACTGTGATTCCAGAAGGCTGGTTCTGCTAGTAAAGATTAAGGCAAAGAAAGCATTCAGTACCTCAGGCTTTTCCAAGTTCTGTGTAACCAGGTCACCCATCTCACTGAGCAATGAGCCCACATTTTGCTTAGTTCCTCTTGTCACCTTCATACTTATAGAAGCTCTTCTTGTGTTTTTTAACACCACTTGCCATGTTCAGTTTCATTTGGACTTTGACTTTTCCTAACCTTATCACTGTGTGCTCAGACAATGTCTGTGTATCCTTCCCAAGTTACCCATCCTTCCACCTTCTGTATGCCTCCTTTTTGTTTGAGTTTGGCCAGGAGCAACTTATTCATCTGCAAAGGGCTCTTGACATTTCTGCCTGACTTCCTATTGGTTGCATGAAGGAGATCCTTAAATACTAACCAGCTTTCTTGAATCCATCTTTCCTCCAGATCCTTATCCAATGGGACTCTTCCAAGCAGATCTTTGAAGAGTCCAAGATCTGCTATCCTGAAATCCAGGGATATGAGCTTCATTTTTACTTTCTTTCCTCCCCTCAGGATCCTGAACTCAACCATCTTTTGGTCACGGCAGTCAGAGTAGCCTTTGACATTCATATCAACAAGCTTCTTTTTGTTGGTGAGTCTGAGGTTCAGTAGATCACCTGTCCTTGCTGGCATCTTTATCACTTGGGTCAGGAATTGCTCACTTAACTAACTTTGCTTTACTACCTTTCATTATTGATATATCTTCCCAGCATATATGACAACTGAAGAGGAAAGAATTGTTCTGAATGAATAAATATTTACTATAATGATGAGGTCACCACCCAGCCTGGAGTAGAGAAGGCCTTCTAGTACCTGAAAGGGGGCCTACAAGGGTGCCAAAGAGGGACTCTTCATCAGGGACCGTAGTGATAGGAGAAGGGGTAATGGGTTTAGGCTTAAACAGGGGAAGTTCAGGCTGGATAGAAGGAAGAAGTTCTTTACTTACAGGGTGGTGAGGCACTGGAATGAGTTGCACAAAGAAGTGGTAAATTCTCCATCCCTGACAGTGTTCAAGGCCAGACTGGACAGAGCCTTGTATGATATGGCTTAGTGTGAGGTGTTCTTGCCCATGGCAGGGGGGTTGGAACTAGATGATCTTAAGGTCCCTTCCAACCCAAACCATTCTATGATTCTATGATTCTGTGATAGTATTTCACAAGTTGGAGAAGAATCATCTAGCTTTTATGGCCCACAAGAAAGCTTTGTAACAGTAAGGGGGAAAGAAAGGGACAACGAAGACTGAGTGTTACCAAAGGAAATTTACTAGCAATTAAAAAAAAAATATCAGAGGAGTAACACCACTCCAAACTGTAAATGAAGAGTAAAACCTAAGCAGAATTCCTTCAAGGGATCATCTCTGAAATGTTTACCATACAGTTTGACAGTTAAAAGACACTATTTTTTTCTGAAATGTGCAGGCATTAATTGCTATAGAAAGGGCCTGTAAAGGCTCATGCTTCTATACATTATTTTACAATCAAGGTTTCAGATTTTAATACGATTCTTCTCAAAACACCATCGTTCATAAAAGAGATATCTTTCTGCTTTCAGCACTTAGTTTTCATTTCCTTACAGCTAATGCCAGCAATAACTAGTGCTTCAGCAGCTTATTATTCATTAAATACTCATTTAAAACACCTTTTCTTCTGTATACTTTGGACTCTAAATGGTGTTTTGATACCTAGAGCCTTTTACAGTATAAGGTGGGTTTTTTTTCCCAAATACAATTTAGCTCGAATTTTTTTTAAACAAGATTTTTTTTTATACTTTATTTTATTTGTCAAATTTCCAGGCTTAGTTTTAGTTAAAACACTTAATGGAAAATATAAAAATATTGCTCCCAAATCCAACAAAATTAGGGAAAGAAATGATCCTATAAAACAAACCTTATAAATATATTATTCCAGTGCATTTTTACTAGACACTCCAAGTCTGCCAGAAATAAAACCCAAAACATTTCTGATTTGAAGTTGTAACTCTGAGTCTCTAAAATCTTGCAGATGAACCCACTGTATGATCACACTACCTTTAAAAATAAAATCTGTTCACTTTGATAATCTGTTTCAATGTGATACAAAGTTGGGTTCATCAACCATCCAGCTTTAGGCATCTATCTCCATTGTATTAAGTAGAGTTTCTGCTCAACATTTCTTTATACTGGAGAGGCTTTTCCAAAGGATAGTTCAGAGCAGGATCCTCTCTCTAGAAAGGCAGTGAAAAGTCTGCCTGCATAGTTAGCTCACAGACTTACTTACCTAAACATGAAATCCAAATTCCACCTTTTCCTCTCACTATGTTTTTCTACCACACACAGAAAAGCAAACAGAAGTACATTTTACTCCTGAGAGTCCTGGTGGATAACAGGTTGAACACGAACCAGCAAAGCACCCTTTGCAGCAGCAAAGGGCCACAGTCTTCTGGGCTGCATTAGCAGTTGTGTATTGTTGTATGTCACTACCTGATGGGAGCATATGAAGAGACAGACTCTTCTAGGAGATGCACAGTGGCATGACATGGGGCAGCAGACACAAGCTGCAACCACAGAAATTCTTCTTAGTTATTAGGAAAAAATTCACCCCCTGAGAGTGATGAAGCCCTGGAATGGGTTGCACAGAGATGCTCTGGGTCCTCTATCCTTGGAAATATTTGAATTTTGCCTGGACAAAAGCCCTGAGCAGCCTGATCTAACTTCAAAATCAGTCCTGTTTTCACAAGGAGGTTAGACTAGTTTACTTTCAGAGGCTATTTCCATTCCAAATCATTCCATGATTCTGTCAAAACAACAAAAATTGTAAATCAAACAATTGCTGCATCAGCTCAGTTTTCTTGTCAAGCTACTACCAAAGCAGAGGCTAAAAATATTCATAGAAAAAAAAACCCAACCCTAAACCAAACACCAAACACTACTAAATTCTTCTTTTTCTAAAACTCTTTTGATCATAACAAGATATAATTCTACTCAGTTTAGGGAAGAATAATGGTTCTAAGAATTGGTCAAAGCTGCCTAGAGACCTACTCCTGTTCCTTTTAATTTTTAGCCCAGTTACACTGCCAACCAAAACTCTAATGTGTGTATCAGAAAAATATGAGACAGACTGAACAGACCAGTAAAGGTTTCCCAGTGAATACACTCTTGTGGCCAGCAGAACGTGTCTCTGGGTGTGGTACATCATCAGTTAAATCAGTCTTGCTTTAACTTGTTTAAAAAGTGTCTTAGTCACTAACTCACTTCAGAATGATAGGCATAACATGCAAATTTGTACCCTGTAACACATGTTGCTTGTGATTAAAAAACATAGTACAGCAACTAATGTTAATGAATTCTGCATACCATAAATAGTGAATTACCCTTGCCAGTACAAACATCCACAGAGGCAAACCTTGATAGAAAAGAGCATCAAAGAGAAACAATTAGGATCTCCTTTCTAAAGAGGCATTACAAAAGGTTGCTCACACAAATCTGTCAGCTACTCTTGACTTTTAATGGCACTCCATTATACCAGTTGGTGTTTGAGATACCAGCGCCTGTCCACAGTCTGAAATTTACAGCACTCAGGGAAGGATCACCAGCTTTATGTGACTGTTGCCTTCCACACGCCTGTTCATTTGTGTGGGTTCATAACCTGAAGCGCTCCAACCATGGTTTGGATTCCCAAGACTTGAATCTGTCATTCAAATCTTCTAAAAAGCATGCTACTTTTCATTGATGCAACAGATGAGCCTTCAGCATTTAAGTATTCACAGCCATTTCGTTGCATGCAGAACACAGAAAAACTACAGCTCTCCTTGAAAACCTTTATATATTCAATCACCCTAATTTGTGTATTACTGACTTCACTAGGCTTGTAACTGCAAAATAAGGGACTTGGGTTCTTTTTTAATGCATTTAATCACAGTCCCAAGTTTAGAAGATCCTGTTGAAGTTTGACAGTTGCTGATATCCATTCAAACTTTTGCAATGTTTGCATCAACATTTGAAAACACAAATATTTCAATTTTTTTTTCATTTTAATTAAAGGATCACAAAGGCTGGAATTTTCAAAGAAAATGTAAAGGAAATTTGTGCCCAACATTCACTGAAGAACATTTTGGTGAGACATATGCTTAATTTCTTCAGCTTTTCATAAAAATGCAGTCAAAATATGAGAAATATCTGAACAGGTTCTTAACATCACATCTAAAATTATATGCTCAAGAGCAAAAGAGTAAGATTAGTGTTACACATCCACTATATAGAACTAATTACAGTACTAAAATCTCACTACAAATGTGATGACAGACTTCTCCAAAGTTCACGCATCCTGGATACTTAAACATCAGCTATATATGATGACTTGTGATCTGTACACACTCTGACTTTAGCAAAATTGTCAAGAAAGATAAAACAACCCTGGGAGGAGGTTCTAAATAGTGCATAAAGTTCTGTTTAAAACACCCCAAAACATAAAGAATCATTTTAATTGCATTTGGAGGATCTTTATGCTGTCACAAGGCACAACATCCTTTACAGACATCTCAGACAAGTGTTGGCATAAAAGAGCTAGGGAATAATATGCATATGTTCTCATAATGTATTTACAAAAATGTAGAGAAAACATATGGTACACACTATCATGTTACAGGAAAAAAAAAAGTGCTGTGTACCCCATTGTCTGTTCCTGATGAGAACTGCAAATCACAGCAACACAGACAGTGCAATGCTCTAAGTGACAAACCAGGTATTGACATATCAGAAAATGGCAAGACAACTACCATTCACCCAGTTGTTTTTGAGAACTATTATGATACAATGGTTATGAAAGATAAAATGGGTCTAAAAAAATAAAAACCAAACATGTATTTTTTTGTATTAAAAGTGAAATTTTGACAACATTCAATTTAAAATTAATTTGGATATTGAATGTCAGGGAAGGGGAAACCAGGAATTTTGACCCAAAAATGACACATCTTTGATTCTTGGACAAAGTAGTCTGGATTTTAGGGAAAATAAAAAAAAAAAAAGAAAAAAACCAACAAAACAGAAAGATAGATGTTTAAAGGAGGAAGGAGGACAGGACTGCAAGAGAAGATCACAGAATCCCAAGGGTTGGAAGGTTCCTCGAAAGATCATCTAGTCCAACCCCCCTAGAGTACATCACACAGGAACTTGTCCTGGCGGGCCCCCCCCCAGGTGGGCCTTCTGATACTCCTTCTAGGAGACTCCACAACCCCCCTGGGCAACATGTTCCAGTGTTCTGTCACTCTTACAGTAAAGGAGTTCTTCCTGATGTTAACGTGGAACCTCCTATGCTCCAGTTTACACCCATTGCCCCTTGTCCTATTACTGGATATCACTGACAAAAACCTAGAAAAGTCCTTGTCTTTTTCCCTGACAGAATCCTAAAGGAGTTTTAAGTGCAGTTTGAGAAAAAGAAGCTTCTTTCCTTTTGCTGTGATTGTTCATGGGAGTACATTTTACAATTTTTTCATTGTAAGTGCTGCAAGAACTGGGTTTCATATGAGTTTTCATAAACCTCTACTTAGAAGACACTTCTGGAAATTAAATTCTAGCTAAAAGGTAAAAACGATGTACAAGAGCATTCTAGCAGAAAAATAGATGGAACAAAATAGGTTTCTAAGACTACTGCTATAAGTCCAGTATAAAGGATTTTATAGCACATGGTCTGAGAGAGTCAATCTATTAAGAGTCTCCTAGAGTGGGATTCATTTGATCCATCACAGAGGTCTGAAGCAGGACTGTAAGTGTGAAGGTGATAATGGCTGCCTATAGTTACTGGAGAGAACAGCCACTCTCAGGCACAATCCATCTCATCCTAATTTCAGCACATAAAATACAAATGCCTCAGCTGCTAAGTGGGAGGTGCTGCTGAGGATCCTCTGCGAGAGCTATCAAACAGCTGCCTACGGTTTGTACATTTATTTTCAGCATCTCAAATGCTCATTGCAGTTTCCAGGATGCTCCTCTTCCTACGAGCCACTCTCAGCAACCTTCTAAAAAGACTGGTGGCTGAGGTTAGAGAGAGCAGTTTCCACTTCTGGTGGTTCACCGGTGACTGACAGCAAAGTGAGTTGACTTTTCTGCTCACTACAGGTCACCGAGGCTACTGCTGACAGCCCTGCATGGTTCCAAATTAAGAATTGTGTCCTTTATATCAGGAATATGTGAAGTATCTGATTTATTGTACATCAGAAAAACATCTCTGCAGCTCAATGGATTTCTGTATGAAAGATCTCTCTTATAGGAGGTTGGTCATGTATTATGACATTTAAAAATGTGGGTTTATATTATCTAAGCTACAATAAATTGGAAAAAAACAGCACTGGGCGCAAACATTACATGGTATAAGGATAATATTTTATAGGATAATTTTTCTGTCCATAGCCACTTTTCAAAATACTGGTGCCTTTTTCATACTAAAAATTTAACAAGCCTCTAGCCATAAATTAATTATTTTATCTTACTAGGATAAACAAATCAAAAGTACTTGAGACAGCACATGAACCAAAAGAAAATAAAACTCAAAGTACAGATCTTGACATTTTTAATGCGAAATATGACTGTTCCATATTGAAGAAAAGAAAAACAACCATTCAGTGGTCACAGTTACATAGTCTTTTATGTTGACCAGAGCTACTAAACTGCATGTAGTGTTATGTCAGCCTTATTGTGAAATATGTATTTCTGCCTATATGAACAGAATCTGCTTTTAGAAACTTTTGAATGTAGTATAGTCATAGCTAACAACCACACAAAATTATGTATGGCTTTCCCCTAGAGAAACACCTCTTGGTCCAGTTTTTTAAGAGGCTGCACAGGGTACTGATCAACTGTGATAATCAAAGCTCATTTTATTCCTTAAGATTCTGTTTCCATTGTCATATGAAATAAAATTATTTGCCCCACCAGTGACAGCAAAATAAGGGTATGAGATTACCTGTTTATAAGCTATATAATTTACTACAATGAAATTAGGAAAACCCAAGAGGAGAACAAATAGATGGACTTTTTGTACAAATCAGATGCTTTTGGTTCCAAAGAAGCCATTATCAGCAGAAAACAGTATCACAAGCAAAGCTTGGACCTTACCAGAAGGGTTGCATCAGAAACTGAGGATTTTCTAGTTGAGAGATACACTATATAGCATTTTTTACCTCATTGCAAGAGTATGAAGAAAGTTAAGAAATACCTTCATAAATACACACTGCTGTGGAACAAATGAAGTCTGCAGTCTTAAATTTAATATGCCGCAAACTCATTCATTGGAACAGTTGAAATATGTGGATGTTTCCATGTGTGTCTCTTTAACACACACATGCTCAGCACAATAAAAAGTATATGGCAATATGCAAACCTTATTCATGTTGGATGCAAAATCCCAGATGTTTATTCCTGAGCATCAGCTCAACCTTCTAACATTTGAGGCCAACAAGTTTTGTTTGCCCCTTGGAGAGACATCTAGCCTGCTTCACAGGCTAGAACTCAAAGCCAAAGTGACTGTGAAGGATAGGAGCCATACATCAGACAAGCAGCTGTGTACCTTCTCATCCTACAGCTAGTCTAAACATCGAGTGAGGATCTGTATGTCAATGCAGGCACTGGTTTGAAAAGATACCATGTGCAGCTTTCCCTCACATGCCCCAGAAATCCGATCTCAGCTGAAGGAGCTTGTGCTGATGAAGCAATATACACCAGTTGGCAGCTCTGGTGGTCTCCTCTGCTTCTTTTCTACCTTGTCTTTCTGTGGCTATCCTTGAAGAATAAAAGGCTGTTTAAAAGCCATTATGACCTTAAAAGGGGATGGTTATTAGCTTTCACATTCCCTCCTCAGGCTATACTGCTAAGCATTTCCTCTGTGGCTGTCCAGGAAAATAGCACCATTTTCATCTGTTATACTTTCTTGCCCTCTGCTGGAAGAACTATCACCTGAATGTGCCGAACTGAACCTTTTAAAATTGATTCTCCAAACGATCATGAAAATAACTTTCTTCAAAGAGTGCTCCCCCACATCCTCACAAGAAATGCTAAAAAACACAATTTCCAACCAAACCACCTGCTTCTTAACAACTAATGCTGACCCTACTTCAGAATAAGACCAATGGGTTGAAAGTGGCATTTTGTCTCCAAAATGTACTTGCTTCAAAACACAAGGGGAAAACGGGGAGGAGTAGAGACCAAACATGCAAGACAAATTTGGGGAATTAGCAACATGCTTGCATTTTTTTTTAAACACAAATGAAATGCAGGTGAAGCTGTTATATAGGAATACAGGGGAAAAGTTATTTTAATAAATCATAATGGTTCTGTGATGTTTTAAGGGAATAAGTGGGTAAAAACTGTTATTCCACTGCCGATAAATAACACGAATATGTTTTTCTACTCACAACCAAAGAAGAATTATCCATAACAGAAGTAAAATTACCTCTCTGTTATTATACTATTATGTGAACAGATTTGGGAATATTCTGAGAACTTCTGGGAGAGAATTTCACCCCTGAGCTTTATGCCTTCAAAATCTCAGGCCTCTGACTTTCTCAAACACATGCAGTTTCTCCTGAATAGCAGTTGGGAAAGCATTCACTATTCTCCTCTGCATCAATGAGCAGTTATGGTGGATTAAAGAAGTAAAGTCACCATGTCACAAAGAAGGAAGGATAGTTCTTTGTTAACTATGCCACTGGGAAGGACCTCTCTGACTTTTAATGCCTCTTCAGGCCTTTCAGGCAATTGGTAGTTCCCTCCTGTGAGCCATGAACCTTTGCAGAAAGTCTTTCTGTCATAAGTAACCTGCTTTCTATTTAGTGACCTTAATCTTCAAAATGACAGAGTATTTCCATGGCATGGAGTGTTGCCCTTACACATCCTTACCCAGTATGGAATGCTTTACATGAATAAGCGTATCATACTTAGGAAAATGGACATTTTCTTTCAGCTATTCTTTTTTCAGTGAGTACTTTCGAAGTCCAGGTCTTAGCTTAGTAGTGAAAAAATAGTAACCTCTGCTGGGATAAAACAGATGGAAAATGGATGTGAGCAGGAGTCATGTTTTTCTTTACAGCTGCAGTCAGGTTCCTTTTCAGATGGTTGTTCATGACTGCTTCCATTCATCATGCTATATTCCCATAATATTCACAAGTTCCCATATTTGTAATGTGAACAAGATTTTAAAGGATTTTACAATGTTTCCACTGACAGTAATCATCTTCACTCCTGTTGCTGACCACCTAATAACATTTCTGTAACCACAGCATCTTTTTGCTCTTAGTAAGGTCAAGTTCTGTTAACTTTCTAAAGCATTGTAACAGCTGGAAACAAAACATGTATCCAGAAAAAATCAGGCAGCAAGTCTGAAGCAGACCTGGAGGACTCCAGACTAGAGACTGAGATAAATTGATCCAAACTGCATTTATATAGATATATGTAAGGATATATATATAAATATCTAGAGAAAGCTATATATAGCTATTGAAAGGCTACATCTATGACATCATCTTCTGTCAGTGTTAGCATCCACCCAGAGATGCAGAAATAGAGTTTCCTTTTACTAAATTTCTTTCAAAAGCCAAAATAATCAGAAATGTTACATTAGCAACATGGTATGGCTCAGGGAATAAGTAATGGTATGTAGAGCTTTTCATTTCGAGAGCATAAACTCAGGTTCACGCCATTAGAGGCCTGAAAGTCCTGTTGTGACTCCTCTAACAACACTGAAAGCATTCAATATATTGAACATAAATCCAGTTTTCAAATCCAATTTATTTTCAAAATATGAGAGATTTCTTCACATCACAAATATCAGCATAGAAGATAATCTTCTTAAAGTTTTTAGCAGAATGGTCAATGATTAGATGAGATTAAAACTGATGTATTCCCATTTACTTCAGGTTTTCCTCCTCTATCCTCTTTCTACCAGTGCAGAAAGGTTCTCCCAGCCACTTCCTCCAGTGATAACCCTGTTACAGACTTCCATAACCAAAAGAGGGACAAATTAAGGCACACACAAGTGAGAGGTCAGGAGCTGAATTTCTGGATTAGTTCAGAAAGAAGACATTTTGAATCAGAGCTCTGTCACAACAAATACTTCTGACTTCAGAAGACAAAGCTGCCATGCAGTCCTGTCATACTGCTCTCTTTTTGCCGTATTTTGTCTGTACATAGTATTGTACACATTTCAGTATATGGGTAAGGGTTCCTGTGCTATATGTTTAATACAGCTTATACCATGTATGATCTAAAGTGATTTTAAGGAGGAAATGTTACAGTGCTCAGCAACATCTACTTGATATCTCTTAACAGAAAAGAGGAGCAGAAGCTCTTGAAATACAGCTTTAAACTGAAAAGTTGACCCTCATTTCTCATTTCTATTATTTCACAAAAACATTTTAATTAGATTGACCAGTTTGCATGCAAAGCAGTTTACACGAGCACACTCCAAAATGGACTTTCTGCCAAGACCAGTAATGACTATGAAGCAAAATATGGCACTTCAGAATCAACGTGCAAACTGAAATTCAAAAGTTCTGGTGCATGCCAGCACCATTAGTAACAATTTTATTCCAGCATTTTTTCCAGAAAGAATTAAACTCCTCTTCCAGCTTTTTCATTTTTATAGGTATTTTTACAAGTAAAAACTGGATGCTGAATGTCATACATTTTTCAGAAATGAAGAGTTTTATGCTCACTTTGCTGCAGTTCTCCCTGTCCTGTCCTGTCCTGTAACTGACAAGTCACAGTACAACATAGTCAGATCACTAGTTGGTACCTAAAGCTGCTCCTGGATTTGAACAGTGTGACTGATCTACATTTTCTTTGGTGCTTCTGTTGTTTCTTCAACACGCTCATGGTCTTGACGTTGCTACTGTGTCACTATGCCACCCAGTAGCACCTTGCAAATTCCCTGCACATTCATGTTCTGTTTTTGGCAAATAAGTGATATTTTCTCAGTTAGATAGGGGTGGGTGCCATTAGACATTACAGTTTTACTCTATATAGAAGAAATGGAAAATGGTGATTTACAGGTGTCTTCTAAATTCCACAGGGATTTATGATTTTAGTAGAAAAAGTATGATCACAAAGTGCTTTATTTAAGTCAAGAGAGTAACACAGATTAATTCAGTTTTAATAGACACTGGTAACTCTCTTTAAGGCATTATTTCAGGAGTTAACTGTCATCACTGGAGTTTAAAGTCAAGTGAAGAAGGAGCCTTGTCTTGCAACCCAAGGTACGCTCATATTCTCAGAATGATTCTTCCTTAATGCATTTTTTACCTTAAGGTCAGATGGAAGAAAAGGGGAGAATTTTCCTGTTAAAAGCATCTCACAAAGATGGCCTGAAAGCATCACCTAGAATTCACCTCCTTTTTGTAAGGACATTCTGGAGCACCAAGGACTTTTAAGGTATCAAAAGAGAGTGCTTTCACCCACATTATACAATTAATAACTCTTCAGGTATTGTTTCTATCTTGCATCTTTAATTTTCTCTTATTTTGGTTATTTTTAATGGCTAAGTCATAAAATTTGTCGAAATATGCTCCACAGAAAGATCTGTTCTACAGGCATTTCCCCAGCAAAGCTCCTTCAGTCATCACACAGCAGTATTAGCTAACACGCAATTTCAAGTTATTCAGTGAAACCCTATCTTTTGCAATTAGTTTCACCATTGCCACCAAGTAACCGAAGATTTGTGTCCATTCTGTTCTGCTAAGATAGACAGAGGTGTTCCATCTACACCATCAGGGAGAAGCTGGAATGGATCTGGGGAAACAAGCAGGGATCTGAGGCACTGGACCTCACACAGGCATGGCAGTGTCCCCTTGCAGGGCACAGTCTCGAAAACCTGCACAGTGCCAGGGCAGCAATGGCGAAGCCTCAGCTGAGTGTCCTGGATGAGGCTATAGTGAGTCAGCTCCCTGAGGCTCATCTAGGGAGTCCACTCAATAAATCAAGACACAGGACACCAGCCTGCCCCACCTAATGTTCCATGACAGATCAGGATATGTGGATTGTATAGGTCCATGTGTGTTAGAAATATGTAATACCTGTGCTTGCCACTGAAATAACGTGTACACACTGACTTTGTAAAGGCCTTGGAAAGCCCAGAATACAGTAAGGATAAAAGTCAATGCTGAGTAATGGAGAAGGAACCATGGTAGTTCTACCAGAAGACAAAAGAACACATGTTCAGGACTGGCATCTCTCATTGTGGTCTACATAACACATGGGTAAAACATTATCCAGAAATGTTATAAACACCTTTTAACCTTCACTGAAGAGAAATCCAGTCCTGCAAAGAAGAGTGATCACTGAATATAAGGACACAGACTGACTCAGACCAATCCATATGGAGCTATGCTATGAATTTCCAAACATTTGAATACCCATTCAATTTTTGTATTTTTCTTCCACTCAGAATCACACCAACTTCATTCCTGTTACACTCCAATTCTAATTCGACCCTCAGCAGTACAACCCTGATGTAAGATTCTTATCAGTAAAGTAAATGCAGCAGAACTGCGCCCACACAGGCTTTCAGCTGCTGTGTTTCTAATCCCAGCCTGCAGCAAATTGTTCACTGCCACACCAGGGAAATTCCAGGGCAGGCACTCAGACTGAGAGCAGGGTTATGGAAGGAAGCAAAGGTGGATGGAAAACTATCCCATATTCTGAAATGAAGGGCTGATCTGGTGTGGAAATACATTTAATTTTTCTGACATATCTGTTCTAAACCAAGCCAGCTAGTGTCACCTCTATGGTGGTTCATGGTATAAGAAAGCAACTTTTTCTGCTGAGACCTTTGTGGACATAGTTATTTTTATTGGAAACAAGGACTTTGAACATGGATCATTTTGACTTATGTTAAAATAGAATGAATGTTATTCGAGTCACTTCCAAATTAACATGATTGTTTAAAAATATATGAAGTGCTTCACTGAATTTTAATTTCGCTACTGCAAAAACAATTTTAAAAGATTATAGCCTTGCACATTTTTAGGATGTAATCACGCTAGCTAAAACATAAATTTCATACACCACAAGAATTTTTAATCATTCTGCACTGCACATACGCAGCATTGAAATGTCTCTCTCAAATGTCAAAATAAAATTAATATTTATTACCACATCTCTGCACTAGCACATTTACAAAACTGAAGCTCAGGACATTTTCTATTAAGCCATCTAAGCCATTTTGTACATCCTCAGCTAAATGCATTTTCTAGAGCTATTGCTCTGCCTTAGGGACTCACAGAATTTCTGAAGTACTTTATGGCTTATTTCACTATATTCTTGAGGAAAAATCACACAGGTCAAGTCAAGAAGGGGATCCTAGCTCCAGAGGTGGCTTTTCTATGTTGCCAACTTGCTGTGAATACAGCTATAACAATTGACATTGCTGAACCTCACACGTACAAAAGGGGACACCTGAGCAAATGCATAAAGTTATTGGCTTTGATATCTCCAGAACACAGGGGAAGATCATAGGAGCAGGGTAGGATCCATAACAACAGCAGCTGCCCAGCAGGGCAGAATAAAGGCCAGGTCCTCAACACCTTCCTGTTTGGGGGGAAAAAAAAGCTCTAGATGAGAACTTCATGGGCTCAAGCCCACAAGGAAAAGTATTAAAAAGGCCTGTCAGAGAAAGAACATTGTGGTCCCAGTCCCTACTGTAAACTAAACAGTGGAGAGTTTCAAACTTGTGTCTCTGATTTCCTTGACATAGAGTGTAGAGAGGGAGGAAGCCCCTATGCATTTCTCTTTGCACCTCTTTTGGGTGATACCACCCCTGTTATACAGGCTGTAACAGGTCAGGTGTCTCCAAAGAAGTGAAAAGTATTTTGTGTATCCTGTGTGCTGAATTTCTTAGACCTCCAGGGTTTTATTTGGACTGCGTTCACACTCTGCAGCAAAACCTCAAGCACGTAGGAGACTTCAGCAGGGGAAACCAAAAATCACACCTAAATTCATTTATGATACTAGGTCTGTGTTATTTGGAAGCACAAAATGAACAGACCCACTAACATCTGTGTTCCTAAATTACTTCACTGCCTTTGAAGAATCCCACCTTTCCCATAAAAGCACTAGCTGACAAAGATCATATTGTCAAGAAGCCTGCACCAAACAAAAATCCAGACAGATTAGTATAATTGTTACTGCCCAAAACCAACTAATCTAGCTTTAGATGTCAGGGATAGAAGCAATTCATTCAAAGAGTGAAAGGTACTCCTGCTGTGGTGCACCAGGGAGGAGGAGGAGAAAGAAGCTCCTTTTACTGTGTTGAATTTAGAAGACTGGCAGCTGCTATTTGGTTCATCTGTACAGAGCATCACCAGCAGCTTGTACTGACCAGTGTTCTACAACAAGATGACTCATAGTACCAATACTAGAGGGTAGTGACTGTCTTTTTACATGTGTAGCAAGACCCCAGCACTTATTGCATTCCTGTACGCTGTGCCGCTAAGGCTGTTGTGCTTAGTTTGGTCAGGGAGGTAGACAAAGTCTGCATAAAAATATGTGAATTAACTGAATTTGTGGTCATTCTGAGTTTATCTTCTGTGAACAGTTTAAATAAATGAGTGTGACTGGAGGGATTGTTATCAGAAACCATGATGCCCATAAATACTGGCTGTCCCACCAGAGGTACAGCTACTGCTCATCCAGTGTGACAGCAGAAACAAATAACATTGTTTGATATGTCAGGCTAGGCTGGAAATAGCTCAACCGTCCCTCCATAAGTGCTCATAACATAACACTTGCAAATGCTTCCAGGAGAATATTCCTCTGAAATCATTCTGGCAATGATTTATTACAGCTAAGATGCTCAAGAAAATCCCTCTCCATCTGCGGACAAGGTACACAGCTAGCTCTGTTGTCGTGGCATGACCTTGCTCATGCAGCTCCTGGCAAACAAGCAGCACTGACACACTATAATTATACAAGTACGCAATAACAGCGTACCTAACTTCCCAGAAATCTCTGCCGCTTCGCTGATGTCAGCACAAGGAGCCAAAAGCTGTAATTAACTTTTCATTGAACTTTGATCAGTTTGAATGGATACAGCCTGTGGGCAGTGCCTGGGCTGGGAGCTCTGCCAAGCCTGCAAATTCCTGCAGGGAAGAGAAGCATCGCTTGACGGTTGTCCCTGTTCTCATGCCCTCTCCCTAGGTATTTGCTGCCCTCCCCTATCAAGGGCAGGAGGCTGAGCTAGTCTTTGTCCTTGTTCAGCACAGTTTCTCTTTCTTTCTAGGTATGTTAATAAGAATTTCTTAAAAATCCCAGCAACATGTGAGCAATGTAGCTCAAAGCATAGGCAGGTCACAGAACAGAAGGAGAAATTTCTCTCCTCAAAACTGATCACTAACTAAAATTGTCCTGTTCTTCTGGGTTAACTGCAGTAGAGTTTGGGCTCCCAAGACACAAACGCAAGCTGCCTTGAGCGGGACAGAGGCTGGAAATCACTGCTGCAAGTCTATCACATTAATCCCAGTGAGAAACTGGACCAGAAACTTGGCAGAGAAAGCTGCATCTTGTATTTCTTCTGTTAAACATGGTATAGTATTAGCTTTATGTTAATTTGGGTCACCTAAATAGGCTCTGTGTAATTTAATAAATTTAATGAATTACTTAATAAAAGATTGAATTTGGCTGAGTGTCAGAGAGACAGTTAAACAGTGATTGACTGATATCCAGGGAAACAACATACTCTAGAATGGAGGGACCCCATTAGGGGGTTATGATGCCGAAGTAGCTTTGCTAGACAAAGATGAGGCTTTTGGCAATAGACATTCATGGTTTCAGATTCAAGGTCCCAAGTTCAGCTTCTGCTCTCAGTGATCTTCCCAGGGGTGTTCTGTTACACACAGACAAAGTAAAACATGAGCTGAATAAATTATTAATTAGAAAACATTTGTTCAGCACTCTTCAGACTCAATGCCTCTCTCCCCAAGGGCAAATGTCTTACTCTCAAATTAGTCCAAAGCCAGGAGAAATGGATGACAGTTTCACTTACCTCTGGTCTGCTGCAAGAATTAGTGTGGCTAATTAAACATCCAATGCCTCCAAAAAAGACATCCAGTGTCACTGGCATTTGCAGGAGTACTGTCTTTATTTTCAGAGTTCAGAGATGCAACTTGTCTATATCTGGGTTTTTTTTTTCATGTCCATATGGACACCTTCTCCTTGAGGAAAAGTTATGACAAATGTATACCACAGTACAACTTTTTATCATTTTTATAATGATCTTCATTGCAAAATCATGTAGAAAAAGAAGTTATTTCACCTGTAACTTCCTTCTTCAAGACATCTTGCAGATTCTTCTCTCTGCATGCACAAGCTTTTATATTAAAAAAGAAGAGTTTATGGACAATGCTTGTTGCCAGCAGTCAATGTTCATCAAATATTGTCATTACTGTAAAGTAATAACTAGCTTTTATCCCTCAGCTGTCTGTCAACACCACTTCTGGGATGGTTTCGTTCAACCAGATGTAAATATTTTCATCTGAGCTGGTCATCTCAGACTCTTAAAACTTACAAGACAGGAAAAGGCATTTTCAGGGTACAACTTCTTTTAGATCCATTTACTAAACATGTAGGCCTTTACTGCAGGGTCACCATGCCTAATTCTAAAGTCAGTGGAGAGATGTACCTTCATAAGAGGAATAAGGCCACCTAATGTCTGGATCACACTTCAGCAATTCCTCTTCCTCCCTATTGATTAGAATGAGTGGGAAATGATAGCTGTTTCTATATTGTACTTCCCACAGTTCCAGTGTTTGACAATGTTTGCAAGACAATTGCCAGATCTTTCACCCAAAAGAAGAAGGGTTTGCTTCTGTATAGTTTTGTCCTTTTAGCAGGAGAATGCCTTACAATTAAGAAACTATTAATTGTAAAGAAAATTATCGTATTTATAATACAAAATTTTAAAATGTATTTTTCTTTTTGTTTTGATTTGTAAAAAAATTTGAGCTTGTTTGAAAATAAATTCTCTAACTTGTTTGATTATAAAATTGTGTGGCTGTTTCTGAAATTCCGTTTGAATTTTATTTTAATTTCTCTCCAATATGTTTTCACAATTCTACATGAGGTCATGCATGTCAACAGAAGTTCATGTTAGCAGCATCAAGGCTGAACTAGTTAATTTCCAGATGTCCCTTCCAACAAAACTTTCTGCTACCAGTATACATCAGTCATTATTGTATTTTAATATCTCAAACCCTGAAAGGTGTATTAATTTGAATTGATCAACATTAAAGTTTAGTTAATATTGCAAGTTTTAAACAGTATTTTGTAAATGCCTAGAGAGACAGATGTGTCACACATGAGCAGATTTAAAATTCAGGGCCCTCTATGTTCTCTTGTCATTCTATCATATCCAAGAGGGAGGTGAGCAATTAAGTATTTGACTAATTGAAAAGTTTTATTTGCCTTTCTGTGTTCATGCTTGACTTCCTTCTTTGCTATTCCTGCTTTCTACTCGTGTTCCTGCTTGTTGTATTTGAAATGGACTGAGGATCCTTAGGGACAGTCACTTAAAGAGGAATGCCTCCTCATTAAGCAATCACTTCTGAAGTCCCCATTGCATTTGAGCAGGTAACCTTAGCTTCTTTTTTTCTGAATGAAACCATAAACTTCAAAGGAATCTTTCATATACAGTAACTGACCTACATGGTGTTAGCTTGTTTTACTATGAGCTAAGATCTTTAAACCTGCAAAATCACTTGAGAAGTGATTGAAGAGAAATGTGACTGCCCTTTAGCTTTGTCAACACTACTCCCACACCCTTCTAGAAAACATTCAGGGATGTCCATAAAATAGTATATTATAATCAACAGCTGCACAACAATTGTGGGAAGAAATTTTCTAATTTATTATATACTTTTGTCATATGCATCTAACCTACGCACCTCCTGCCAGGACTACAAAACACAGAACACCCAAATAAAATTAACACCACCTTGAACCTGAATGATCATACCAAACTTTTCACATACATTGGAGTCTGAAAGCACTGAAATGAAAGCAAAACTGTGTTGCTGTTTAAAGTAAATATTAAAAGCAAATTGCCAGTAAAAAAAAAAAGATACAGAAAGATTTTAAAAAATGTAGCTGGAAGTCAGACATGTGCCTCTTTTCTAAACTGATAATTTTGCTGTCTCTTATTTTTATATTGGATCCTGTCTAGATCTCATACAAGAGGACTGCTTGTCCCCAGCCTGGGACAAATTAGGAGATGAAGTCCATTGTGCTACACAAAATGTTATAATTGTGGGCATGAAGCTGACTAAGAGCAAACTAGTCAGAGACGTCCCACCTTCCTGAAATTTCAGTCCATAGTAAGTGCTATTTTCCCAGGAAGTTTCTAGTCTTCAGTTCAAGCTACAAAACAGGCAATAAAGCATAAATCAACTTTTATGTCATCCGAAAATTTTTTCCTGTTGTCTGAAGAATTTTTTTCCTTCATGGAACACTATGCAACAATATTTTAAACCTACAGATCTTTAGAAACTAAAATATCATTGCAACACAAACCATTTCCTGAAAGTCTACAAGCTTGCTCACCCTTCAAATGAGAAAAATCTGTCTGGTGACATTTGCTGGTAAATTCTACCAGTTTTCCCTGGATCTTTTTTCACCTGCCAGTGATAAGTATATGATGATACCTACATTATTGAACAAAAGCCTGAATTTAAAAGGAAGACACACTGGAATACAACATATAATCATTTTTGCCCACATTCTATACCATGACAAACAGGAGTGTGTATTTTGAATGCAGTAATCAGAACTGTTTAAGATAATTAAGGATGCTCTCTGGTGATACTCCTAAATACAATTGTTCCTTGTATAAGCTGTGCAGAAAATTCATTCGATTGTTTAAGCAACACCTGAATTATGTAAGTGGATGACATATTTTTATATGCATCCTTATCACCAATAATATACAGCTAATGCATCATATTCACTAAACTGGCTTTAAGTGATAACAGGTGTTTAGCATAATGGAAACTGCTGCTAGTTGGTCAACATGTAAATTAATTTTGTTATTTACAGAACCAGATGGTCAAATCTGGAGAAACAGCATGAGTAAAATTAATAAGCCTCCTTGCTGCAGAACATGATGTCTCATCTGTAGCTTCACCGGTTTCTAATTCTAGCTACCATGTGAATTGCAGTAGTAGCCCTCTGACAGAAAGATTAACTGTCTTACTCTCTGCCCAAGAACACTACACCACAGACCATCAAGTAAAAATGGCTAGAGGTCATACAAACAATTTTCATGAGAGATTAAAAGAAGTGGTAAGAAACGATAATGTGCTGTTTCATTCTTGTGCTCTGTGCTGCTTAGCCTGTCAGTGTGATTTGCTATTATTTTCGTCCTGTTTTCTTTTTTATAGCAATGGCTTGATATTGCAGAAAATGCAATTTAAGTACAGAGCTCAACTGTTAAGCTATTTACTTTCTAAGACAGAGATTGTTTTATTATGATACAATGTTAAGTTTGAAAGCACTGTTTGAGAAACTCATGGTCTGATTTATTCTGTGATTCAGAAGAAACTTTATTTTCCATCCATAATCAAAACTCATTCAGATGAGATCAGGCAGTTACACATACATGCAGGACTAAGAAATACCACTTGTCTGGATTTCCTGAACCAAAACGGATGGCGAAGACCTCTGACACTACAGCCACATTCCTAAGAGTAACACGCTGCGCCCAGTGCGTAACTTGTGCCTAGGATGTGAAGAGCAAGCCTGGTGCACATCACACCCAGCACACTCCACCTGTAAAACTCATGCATGTACACATTACAAACACCCAATAGTATCCCCTGCCACATTGCCAGGCATTTGGAAATCCTGAGCAGCCACCCCCTTATCCTAAAATTGCACTTGTGCAAAGTCTAAAGGCAGAGTGAAGCCGCTTCAAGGAAGCCCAGGCATGCAATAGCCCTGCACATGCTGAAAACGAGACACATCTTGCTGCAGAGAGCACTGTTTCTTTGTGACTCCTTTCTCTTCATCTGTGACACCCTCCCAGTGTGCAACATGGCATTGGTTTGTTTGCCCAAGGACAGAGTGACAAGGTGCTAGAGAGGAAGTCTGAAAGTGCTCACAGCTCCTGCAAACTGCAGAGATCTTCAGCCAGTGCCTACCTCTGCAGGACCTTGGTTCCCATGTGCCTTATGCACTCCTATTACATGCTTTAAAGTTATATTAATTTCTGCATATTAGATAGAAATCATAACTGATAATATTTGTGCCTCAGGTTTTCACTGGAGCAGGTTTCTTTCAGAACGAATGCAGACAAAATCTCAATCACTGCACACTACATTTTTTACACTCTTGCTATCCACTTTAGCTGTCTTAAATTGAAGGAAAATATAGAGTATAAATATAGATTACATTCTAATCTATAGCTATAAACTTTCAGACCTCATACAAAACTTGCATCTCCTGTTTCCTTTTCTGTGTGCATCAATTATGCTTTTTATTTTTTTTTTTACTCTCCTCCACTGGTTGGAGGTTATGTTTTAAAAATGTAAAACCTTCAGTGACTTACTGAGAATTATTGGGCATATATGAACTAGTTTTAGAATTCAAGTTGCTTAACTGGAAGCTACGTGTACATTGAATTATTCAAGTAATGAGTACCATTAAAATGGGCAAAATCCAGCGAGTCCTGCCTCTTATTTTAAGAAATCCTGTCTATCTTAGAAATATTCTGGTCTGTTAAGAATATAAAAACATGTGGCAAGGTGAAGTAACAGACATTCCTATGAACGGCTTAGATCAGTCATACCCCATACTTCAGTCCTCGCGGCTACAGTGCCTCTAAATACATTAAACCATACACTACCCATGTTACAAAAAACATTTTGTTGTTAGCATGCTGTGCAGTGTGTGAGAAAACAAGAAAAATAAGTCATGGAGGAATATTAAACTCTTTTTAAATATGTATATATCTTCAGGCACACTTACCAGCTACTTTGTCTACTCACAATAGCAAGTCCACCAGGCATGAATTAGCCATCTTGGAAGAGGAAATTATAGAAATAACCAGGTAATTCAAAAATATCTGGCTCCTTAGCATGCAAGTGAAAGCTAGTCACTAAATTCAAATTAATAGCATGTACAGAAACTACCATGGTTCTTAACCCGCCAAACAGTAGCATGCATCTTCAGAACAGTAAATGCTTCCATCCTTTGGCTTGAGTGATTTGACTGAGGCCACACAAATCAGGGGCAAGAGCAGAATTAGGGTTCCAGGCTTGCATTTATGGTGTTGGCATTTCCCAGTAGTCACTTACAGCAAGTTTGTGTTGCCCTGCTAAATTGGTTGTGCCGTATATGACCATAGGATGCTAAGGCAATGGATTTACAAAGTTCAGCCTAAGAATAAAGATTATTCCTTCCCAGGAGAGTGAGACATTTTGCAGGGCTGTATTCTGACACCCTACTGAAGAAACAGAAACACAAGTGCTCCAAACACAAGATACCTTTTTTCACTATCTTCATCCCACAGCTGTACCAACTACATTGGAGAAAATTCTTCCTCCCAGTGTCAAAACACTGCTGTGTATTTGCAGTGAATCAGTACAAATTTGCATCAGTAATGCTGCATAGCTTCCTTCAAAACATGTCCCTGACTTTTGTCCTGCAACTGGCAATTTGTTTCTGTTATTTAATACCAACAGTGATATGCTTGAATAAGACTGTAGAATAGTTTAATTACAGTATTAGATAAACAAAAAAATGCCTCTCTCTTGGAAACCAAGCACAACAGTCAGAGAATAAAAATCAAGAAAAGAGAAAAAAAAAACAAACAACCAAACCAAGAAACAATTGACAGACACCAAAGCTCTGATGAACCATTCAAGCAAAACAAGCTTCTCCCAAATCATAATGACGGCTCATTATAGAAAAATCTAATGCTGCACAAACCACAGGGCTTTCAGTAATTGCTATCATCTTATCATCTATACTTACCTGCAACTCAGTGACAAGTGAGCAAGGGGAAGGTGAAACTGTATAATAAATTGGGTGAAACATGTTCTGTTCTCCATCATTTACAGCAAATGTACAGTCAAATTTTCCCCAACTGAAATGCCCAGATAAAGTGAATGGGCCATGCTCAAAGTTCAAGACTGATGGAGGAGTTTTGGCAGCACTGGGTGCAAGCAGAGCTCCCATGCAGCTCTCTGGTGCTTGTGCTTGTGGTGCAAAGCCGAGCTCAGGATTCCAAGCAGACTGCACACATGAGCGCCAAGAGCAAAACTTGCAAAAGGAAGGTTAAGGGAGGTATAGTAATGTCAGGGGACAGAGCAACAGCTGGGTAGAGGAATATCTTAACATAAAGATAACTTGTAAGCACTCAGTAGGGGTTAGAGTAAGTACCTGCATAAAGCAATGCATCACAGAGAAACAAGCTTGCAAAGTATTTAAAATATTTCTAATGAAAATTAAGCACTTTTCCCATCACTGCTTCAGGACTGAATAAGGTTTAGAATAAAGAACAGGAATGAAAAGGGATTGTGCTTAGTTCACTTCAGAGCACATAAAGACAATTGTTGTTTTAAAAATTAAGCTATGTAAATAGTTTAAATTGTCTTTAGGTAATCTGAATGTTACATTACTACCATCCCAGTGTCTCAGCCATAGTAAGGTATGAAATACCCTCAGCTGTTAGAAGCAGAGAATTCAGGGTCTTTCTTTTCTGTCTCAGAAACCATTAATTCAAATAAAACCAGGAATACCCATAAGCTTGTAGAACATGTACTAAAATGTGACAGATGGTCTAATGTGACAATGCTCAAAGTTAATTACAAAGAGGCTGCATAGCTTTCCCACGAAGACCTACATTTTTAAACATTGCCACAGCTCGAAAAACATAAAAAAACTTCTGGTATATATGAGGAGGTTTAGTGTCTGTAGCTGTCTGGAAGAAAACTGTTGCTCCAGTGCGCAAGGCAGTTTTACCAACAGGCAACTGTATTAGAAAGAACAGAGGATTGAAGTCAAACATGAAATTAGGTGATAGTGATGGACAATGCAAGAGGAAAATTTGAGGGAAGAAGTCTCTATGTGTTTCATAAGAATGATCTATATTCTTATTGCACTTTTCTCCTAAGACTTCAAAGCACTCTACAAGCAAGATTTCATGCAGTCATATCTTGGCAGGACACCAAGACCTTCCTCCTAATTCTATAGATTCATCTTTTTTCTTAAAAAAAAAAAACCCTAAACTTTCTGTCCTTTAAGACTGTCATGTAAATTGGTGAAATAATATCTAGTTGAAACAGACAGTCAAGCACCAAAGTTAGTTATCTCTACTTTGTCTCTGTAGACTCTTCATTATCAAGTTATGGCAATATTTCTAACACAAATCTGATATCTGTACACACTGTGCACTGCAAATTTCAACTCCTCAAGGACTTTTAACCAAGAACTCCAAGAGGAACAGCAAGAGAAAACAAGGAAACCACACCTTCATGCCTTAGTAGGATTCTGTCCACTTTCTATCTAAAGGTCTGTGAGAGCAGTCCTGAGGAGAAGACAATGTGGGTTGATGAGAAGTTCAACATGACCTGGCAATGTGCACTTGCAGGCCAGAAAGCCAACCATATCCAGGGCTGCATGAAAGAGTGCAACCAGCAAGTTGAGGGAGGTGATTCTTCCCCTCTAGTCTGCTCTCATGAGACTCCACCTGCAGTACTGTGTCCAGCTCTGGGGCCCCAACACAAAAAGGATGTGGACCTGTTGAAGTGAGTCCAAAGGAGGGCCACAAAGGTGACTGGAGGGCTGGAGCACTCCTCCTAAGAAAGCAGCCAGAGAGAGATGGGCTTGTGCAGCCTGGAGACAAGAAGGCTCTGGGGAGACCTTGTAACAGTCTTTCAGTACCTTTTTACAAGGGCATGTGGTGATTGGACAAGGGGGAGCTTTAGATTAGACATTGAGAATAAATTCTTTGCTGTGAGGGTGGTGAGACACTGGAACAGGTTTCCCAGAGAAGTTGTGGCTGCTCCATCCCTGAAAGTATTCAGAGTTGGACTGGGTTTTAAGTAACCTGGTCCAGTGGAAGCTAGGAAGGATGGAATGACAGGTTTGGAAATAGATGATCTTTATGATGCCTTCCAACCCAAACCATTCTATGATTCTATAAATGAGCTAAAATGGGAGACTTGTGTTCCAACTTAATTCTCAGCTAAGATGTCTTGAACAGTTATCCAAAGAGGATGCCCTAGACTTGGAGCTGTAAAGGCATCTGGACCACAACATCCCCACTCTTTGTGCTGCATCTAGAAGACACGATTCTTAGGTCCAGAGGAGATATTTTCTAAAAACTCTTTCATAACTTTGAACAGACAGCATTTGTAAGGGAATGTTTAGGAAAAAAATGCACCCTTCCAAAAGTGGCTTCAGAGTTTAAGTCTAACTTCACATGTCATTTAGAAACTAAGGACAGCTCCTCTTCATGGGTTTCTATTCATATAGTTAGGTTAATGCAGGATACTAAGAGTTACTATGTCTGACCAACATGCTAATTCAGCAGAGTACCTAGCCTTAATGCTGCTTGACCACTATATCTGGAATTCGACCAGTTTAGCTTGTTCCACTCAGAGGGTCATTTAATGGACTGGTACTGACTTAATATGCATCACTTTACGGTTCCTACTGAATTTCCTCTTGGAGCACTTATCTGCATTACAATATCAATATTTCTATACCAGGAAAGCACTATCAGTGCACATATAGTCTGAATATCATTTAAATTTAATAGGACTTGATTTCTCAGAACTGCATTGTAGAGATATTCAGGGCACCTAAGGATGAAATTAGGAGCTGAAGTACTTTTGAAAAATTCAGTATTACATACATGCATCCCAAGACATCTGATTTCTTTCCAAATAAAGATCTACATGAGTTACTTATGGGTATGGTTATCAAATTAATTCAGAATTTCTCTAGATGCTGTAGAAAATTGGTAGCATAACCAGAACTGGAATCCAGGAAGAGTAATTCAGAAGTCTGTATAGTAACCACAGAACAACTTTTCTTCCCTTTAACTACTTACTTCATTCTTCAAATACTAATCAAGAACTACCACACTTTAAAAGTAAAAATTTCTCAAAATGGTAAATCCATCTCTTAAGACTGATTGGATGGGAAACACCAACATTTTATCTTTATAAACTTTATAACATTTATTATATTTTAACAAGTCCAGTTCTGGTCAGTATACTAAACAAGTGTAGGTAGTAATTGTTGACTGAATGTGCATGCACGTTTATTTCCATTCATAAAACAGTTGTTTGAACTTTTTGTAATGCAAGATGCTTCCATTTAACATTTTGTAATGAGAATCTCTTTCTTTTAATGGATTAGAAATTTGAAGAACATCATAATATACACTCTTAAAGGACAAGCGGCATTTTCATAAGACACCAAGGGAGATAGAGTAATTCCTTACACAAACTACATTTTGCCCACAAATCTATATTTTGTTCAATATTTTAAATCAGTAGCTTTATTTAGTGCCTTTTCTAAAGATAATTACACTACTCAGGATTCATTATACTGCAAAAAATCCCTACAACGATACAGCAAATTAAATTTCAGGAGCACTTTTCTTTCTTAATTGATCAAAAGAATTATGGATCACTGTACAACTGTAGCAGCCATAGGTCTAATGGACATGTCAGCTCATTTGGTCTGCAAATGGCAGGAAAGTCACTGCATTAAACAAACCAGTGAGCTAAATTCTGCTATTGCTATACTGAAATAGATGGGGTTGGGCAACCATGTTTAAGAGCAGTTTGGCCCATTGATGGGAGTGTGTATAAAAGAATAAATGGATCCTTTTATCTTAAATATAGTAGATTGAGGGCCAGGATTATTATTTCATTTACACTAGCAGGAGCCATTTGAAGTAATGCTATTAACTTAACGCAAACTGACATTCTTTCTGTCTTCTCAGCAATCTATCAGTCTGCTGCTCTGTATATCATGTATAATGTGTATTGCTTTAGTGAGTAAAAAGTGTTTATTTTAAATACGTAATGCCATGCATCTGTCTTTACTGCAGCCACAACAATGAATATCATCTTACTTTAGAATCAAACTGCTATATTTTACTGAAGACAATTCCATTATTCTTCAATAAGGGACCTATTACATGTCCTCATTTTGGTGAAATTACTAATGCAGATTTTCTTAGAAGAATTACTGAACTTTTATACTTTTTGAGATTCTAACTTAATTCATGCACTTATCATGATAATGTGCTTTATTATTTGTTACACCAAGCTGATGAAATTTCCTTAGGCAATGTATAATTATTAGACAAAGCTTGTTACAAGAACACTGAAAATGGATGTTATACAGTGACTCCATGCAGTTTAGACCATCCTTTCTCTATTTCATGCCCTGACTCAGAGTCATCATTGGGTTCTGTGTTAATTCAAGGACAAAAGTTCTATTAGATTTTCAAATTATTTAATTATGCTGCCAATATCCCATTCAGATATAGGGAATAAAATAAGAAGACTTGACGTTATTTTATCAATGTAACATTCCTTAGGTATGGGAGGATACTACCCCAGATCCAATCCACTAAATGTAGTTTAGCCAATAACAAAAGTTTTAGGAAGCTTTCAGTTAAACTAGGTAAAGACATTTCTACAGAAGAATAAGCAAAAATGGCAACCATATCACTTTCCTGTTCAGATCAACTTATACATGGCCTGCAATCTTCATCCAAACAAAAGCCAGTAGATCCATACATTAGAGAATCCCAAGTTTAATTGGCTGGGTATTTCACCATTTTAATTTTTCACCTTACTTGTTTTTTTATTCAGCTTTATATATCCAGAGTTTTATAATGCCAAAACATTTCTGCTACAATTAAAAAGTTAGAGTCTTACCTCATAAAAATACAGATAAAAGCTTAAAGGCCATAAACAAGAACTCCAAAATAGGTCAGCAGAAAAGACACCCCCACTTCTCCATTTACATTTAATTTTCAGTACTTAATATTTTCTTATAAATTTGTAAGCCTCATTTTAAGTGTTCTGTGACATCAATGAGTAAACATAGACACATGCTCAACCAGTCAGACATTCGAAGCTTCCAGCACCTGAGGAATGACAGAAGTGATCCAGAGCAGCCCTGGACCACCTTCCCCATTCTAGATAGCTTATCTGGTCACAGAAATAGTGGTCTTTCAGCAGCACAAAACCATATTCATATCCTGGTTGCACTTATACAACGCTGATTTACAGTTCAGCCAGCTTCAAAGTCACCATTTCCCAAGCACTGGAAGATTTCTTCCTGGCATTTTTAATCAAAACCAAAACACTTGACAGTAATCAAAATGTTTACAGAACTAACTGAAATCTTACACTTAGAGTCACCTTAATATCAACCTGCATTTTAGGCATTTTGTTCTTCATGGATCCTGTAGGTAGATAGTGCATGGAGCCCAGAAAACTGAACCTGCTTGGCCCTCTGTTCTGCTGTGTGGAGGAAGTTCTCAGCAGTAGGAGAGTGCAGAAACATTCCATTAAAAAAAAGCATTCTTCCTGGTCATGATAGAAATTGTATTTAAGCTTTAGGAAAAAGCAGAGTTAATACGTTCATTACACTGAATTTCCCCTACTAAGATTTATTCCACCCAGTTTATGGAAGCCATAAGAGTGAATTAGCCAAAGCAAAACAAATGGGTGCTGTATTTACTGCATTACTAAGCTTAGAAAAGAACTTCTAGGACCTCACAGGTCACCATGAATATTTATATCCTGTAGCTGCTATGGTGATGTGGATCTGGTTTTGTTTTTCACCAACAGAGGAAGATATTTCTTCAGCGTACACTTGTGCCAATGTGGAGGAATTTCAGTTTACATTTTAGTGATGAGGCACATAAGTAGCAGCAGATGGTATTTGGAGCACAGCGCAGATACAAAGATATCAGGGGAGCTGGAAGAGAGGATCTAAGCATAACAAGCTGCTATATAAGCCCTCCCCAAAGAAAGTAGGCACTTCTAAACATGTTTACTTGCTAGCATTGTTTTCAGGTACTCTCTATAAAAGGATAACAATAAAATATGCTAACTATTTCTTCAGAATGCTGCGATAAAACCCCAAAAGAAACCACAAAACATGCTTATGTTTTCAGTCCTTTCTAATTTCCTCCCTTATCTGTACTGCTGTCCTTTAACAGAAAAGAGTGTTACACAGGTCTGGCAAGAGTGGAACTGAGTTTCAGGGGACAGGGTGAGCACCACTGGAAGTCAGTACTACTACAGAAAATTCATCAGAAGTCTCAAAGCTCAAGCTATAGCACATTAACTGTGGTGCTGCCTGTATCAGAAACTAATGAAAGGTATTTGAATGTGGAGAAAATCAGAAACAAGCAGTAAACAAGATCTGGTGGGTGTTTAGCTCATTATCTTTGGAACATGCTATAAGATTATCAGTTTAGGCTTTACAGGACAGTTAAGAGACCTCAAGAGGTGTCCAAAGTGAGCCACGTGGTGTAGGTGTCACCTATGATATATGATTGGAATCCTGGATCACCCCTGAAAGCTCAGTTTTCTTGGGATTTTTGTGCTGATGATGCTACTCTCAGGACACATCACCCGACTGAAGAGTTAAAATGTATGCAGGGTAAAGAATTAAAAAAAAAAAAAAAGGCTCAAATTGTGAGTGTAAACAGGTGGCAGATAATTGGGTTGCGAGAGGAGGGGGATTGTCGCTAGCTGAACTGAGCTCTCATGCAGAAATCTGCTACTTTCTGTCTGCAACCAGTACAGGTAGCCTGTAAACTTTGATAATACCTGGACTAAATAAAAGTGACACATCTTGAATCCTCCAGTTGCTAAAGAGATGTTAACCAAAACCAACACTTAGGAGACTGACTATGCAGTATTCTTTCTCCACTTAGACTGTTTAGGTCAGAAAAACTAAGGGCTTTGGGGGACTGAAAAGAAGGTGAAGATCTTGACTGAAGAGTGGGAGAAGTTCCTGGAGATGAGAGTTGTATGGAGATGAATGCAGGGGGATGCCGATTGACCTTGGCCCTTGAAACCTCTAACAGTTGACCAGCAGCACAGTAGAAGCCAACCCAGTTTTCTGACCAACCATCCTAGGCTAGCAGTGACCTCCCTGTCAGGAAAGAATGGCAAGATATAGTGACCATAGCAAGGGAGTGGGTGCCTCAGATAATCAAGTAGTGTAAAATTCTCATGTCAGTAGTTCTTAAATAATCTTGGAATCTAAATTCACTGTGGGTTGTCATTCACTCTGTCTAGCCTGTGGCACCAGAGTCTAAGAAATAGTGTCAGATCCCATCTAGACATGTCCATGGTGATTTAGGCAAAGGAAGTCATTTTCTCTAGGCTCAGACTGAAGAGATGTGACAAGGTGCTCAGACTAGAGAAGCTGAGACATGAAGGTACTGTACGAGACTAAAATAGAGACTTTAAATAAGATTTTTTTTCTTTTATCCTTTATACTCTTCAGTTCTAAATCTTACATTCACCTCCCAGATTCTTCACATAGTGTTGCTGTATGAGGAAAATTCATAAAGGGATCCTAGAGTCTGTGAGACAGGAAACCATGAAAGACATTCAAAAACCAGGACTCTCTTGACCTCCTACCTGCCATTACAGGTTTCAAAAGGAAGTAATTCCTCTCTGCCTGGACCTGGGATGAAACAGACTGATAGTTTTAGCTTTGTTATTCTTGCTCAGGAGCAAGAATTATGAGACAGCTTATTTTAAACTACTAGCTTGTCATTAAGTAAACAAGCAACACTAATTGTGATTAGTGATAGACAAGGATTGCCTGAAGGAAAGCTAGGAATTGATGAGAAAAGGTTTTAAGCTTTTATAAATCTCACAATGAAAACAAGAAAGGAAGAATCATTTTAACTGAGTAATGGGCTACATATTTGTAAAAATCCTTTATTCAAATAGATGAAGCAAACAGGATTTTGCTTTAATCCACATGAAATGATCAGAGTAGTTCACCTTCCTATAGTACTGTATATAAAATGTTATGAAATAAAGACTCTGATTGACAGAAGGAGATTATTATTACCATCTCCTTTGCATATCATACCTAGGGGATGTTCCCACACACAGGAAGCTCACTGTACCACTGCAGAAATAACCGAGCTGCTAGAGAAACAATTAAACAGATATTGCTGATAGCTAGTTTACATTTAAAGATACAAACTTATACCACTAACAGGTTAAAAAAAACACTGAACTGCTCAGTGTGGAAATGCTGTGATTACTTTAAACATCTTGTGACGGGTGGGAACTTCTGTGAGAGGAGTAGGACAAATATTTGGGGGAACTGGACCCAATATAATCTCTCTGTTTGTGAGCAGCAATCTGAAGATAATGGGTATTTCAAGAACATACATAGTGAACAAAGATTAACTTTTAAAGTCCAGAATTTTACCAGCATTACTTTTCTTTTGTATAATTTGTTTGCATTATTTTAGCACCCAGGAAACATAACCAAGATGAGGATCCCACTGCCTACACATGAACATTTGGGGAAACAGATGGAGCAGATGAACATTTATCACTTGTTTAACGGTTAATGCACTGCAGTACTCCAATCATTGGGGTTGTCCTCTAATTCCTCAACAGCCATCACGTGGTTAGCTCCTGATAGGATCTGACTTCTTAATGGCACCCTGTGAGGTCCCTCAGCCTCTTGAGGAATAAATATAAACAAAAATTACAGCATTGGGTTTCAATTCATAATTTCCAGCACGACTGCCCAGAACACTAAAAATCTGATTATACTATTGCTTTAAATATATGCTTGTAGCATAAGTGAAGTTGTTATTAACAGATGAACCTGCAGTTTATGTAGTGTATAAAAAAAACTCTATTTTTATTAGATCAGAATGTTATTAAAAACATGCTGCCTGCAAATATGAGCTTGCAAATAACAGATGTTGTTTCCATAATTTTGTTTTTTTAAGCATGAATTGAATTCTTATTTTGAGTTTTTATGTTATTAATCAGGAAATTCAAAGCATTTCAACCACAGATTTTCTAATGTCCTGCTATTACTTTATACATTCCAGGTGATACGCATTTATATTACAACTGCTTGGTTTACAATATATATGTAAACAATATTTAGACAAATTTTGCATGGTCTAAGGCTAATTAAATCAAGAAAGTTAGAACAAAAATGAATGAAGCCCTTTTGTTCTTATTTGTACATATGAAATTGAGGTGACTTTCGTTATAGTCTGTATCACAGGTTTAGAGAATTCAGGATTGTGTATATTCATATTTCTATAATTTTATAATTTCTTATTAAAGACAGCTTGACAAAAATACCTGCTGCTCCAGTGTAGTCTACACTCATTCGGCAAATACTTCTCTCCCGTTAATGTCACAGGTAGAACGATAGGTTTCCACATGGTCTGTGTCCAGTCACCAACATTTCCTTTCTGTCCTCCAAAGGCTTCATATTCCATTTAAGGGTATTGAAATAAGAAGGAAAAATCTGGAGGGGATGCAAAGTCTGCAATAGGGAGAAGAAAAGAAAGGCATCTTTATGAAAGTTTGACTCAACTGAAACCTCTATTGTCTATATTGGTAACCTTTCTCTTAAATCCCTTCAAATTAAAGGCTGGAGTTCCTCACAGACATGCTGATATGTACGTTATGCTTCATTCTTCTGACTGTTTAACCAGTCAGGAAAATGCCATTATTTAAAAAATAAACATACTACACAATATAGGCATATATGCATACATACACATACCTGGACCAAAACTGTAACCTATACAGTGGATTTCCTGAATTTCTAATGCAGGTCTCAAAGCATAGCTTCCCCAGCAGCTTTCAAAGTTGTTGATCTTGCAGGTCTTCAAGATTTATAAGAATAAAAACCTACCAAACTTTTATATTAATGTCTTAAGCATAAAATTGTAATCTTAAGTGTGGGAATAATAACAATGGAAACACACTCCCTCTTATATACTGACAATCAGTGAATTTTATCTGCTGGTTGGGCCTGAGAACAATTTCCTGATAGGAAGCAGAGCAGATTCATCTCTGTCCAACAATGCAAACTGACTTTACCTTAAAAATGAATATATTCCTTTTATTTGTGTTAACATTCTAAGACATTATCTTTGTAGTTCTCATTTGCAATAATATTTTTTTTATACTAAGAGACACAATAGAACAAGACCAAATGAAGGTCATATCCTACTACCTCAAATCACTGTGAATTTCTAATTCTGTATGTAACAGCTCGTGGTAGCACTTATCAAAGGGAAGTTTATAGGAGTAAGATGCCAGTTACTCCAAAAGGGAGATGAGGTGGTCGCATTCAGCATTCAAAGGCATTAGTCTTATGTACCTGTTCGTAAGGTCATTAATACACTGACAAATAACAGTAGTCATATATTTATGTGAAACAACAAAAAACAATTTATGTAAATATTTCATACAGAAATGGTTCATTACCTTCCCAGACATGGAAAATATCCCTGGAGAAGCAATGGTTCTTCATTTTGCAAACATGGGAGTTATCTGCCTTAATCCTAACAACTTTAAAGGAAATCAGAATTAGAAAGGGACAGTTAATACTCAAAAAAGATGAGGTTAAATATCCCTGAACAAATAAAAATCACTGAATCATAGGATAGTTTGGGTTGGAAGGGACCTACAATCTAGACAGGCTCAATTTAAGCTTGAAAGAATGGTCAAAATCTCAGACAATGTGAGTATCCCACCCAGACTCAGCATCTTTTCTGTGGATGCTCCCAAGGCACATTAACAAGCCTGAGCTGTCAGCCACTTGCTCAAAGCAGTCCTGCAAGCCAGCCAGCTGTAGACATTGCGGCAAACAGAAAAGCTTTCAGCTCATATCTTGGAATGTGTAGATTAAGCTGATCTTTTCCCCCTGCATCTTTATAAACAGTCATCATTCTCTCATGCGTGTCAGATATTTAACTCCTGTTCCTTACAACTGACTTTGATTTGTATAGAACATGCTTTCAATGTCATTAGCTAACATCAGATTATTCCCTCCCTACAGTACGATAATCTTTAAATAAAATAGGCTACTAGAGTAATTTGGTGGTTACAAACATAGTAATGCATACACTCTAAAGAAGTATCTTAATCATTTAGGATGCTCTGAGAGGTGGTAATGCAAGAATGACAAAGAAGCGTCTTCCAGGGACCTGCATTAGTCAGAAAACCACATATGGCAGTAGAGATCATGTTTGGGAGCCAAGGGAATTTTTAACGTTTCTTCTTTGATGATTCAGAGAGGCTTGGCTGGCATATAGTTTGATCCCATCAACACATAATCTACCAGTAAGAATAATTGCACGCCTATGTTCAAATCATCAGCTTTACATTTTTCTTGCCAGACAATATCCTCATTGTGGCTAAGTATTAACCTTTCAAACACCAAAGGTTAATTAAGCTATTTACAAGTCTATGTGTTGTTGTTTTGATGGCAACCTTTGGAAATATTACTACATAATCTTATGCGTTTTCATATCAATGTGTTTTATAACAGGATCACATCTGATTTCAGTATTTATTGCAGCAGAATATGGATTTATTACATTGTAAGTCTTCAGAATGTTAAAAAATAAGAAAAAATATTAAAATACTTTGTTTAGTTCAGCTCTGTAAACTGAACTGCACCTGGTTTTGTATGAGTAGAAGACTAATTTAATGAAAAAAATCAGAAGAAACAATTAGTAAGGATTTTACAGCTTTCAAAAGTGACTAGTAGCAAGTCTATCATTAAGTATAAGTCTTCAGCAACACACTTACTTTCTTCTTGCACTATTTTAACATGTCCAAATTCAGATATTACTGTTGTGAGAAATGTCACCAGAAAAAAAGATGTACTGACAAATATGATGCTAGTAAAAAAAAAAAAAAAAAGAAGATCTGGAGCAAAAAAGCTATTATAGGTTTATTTAATGAAGTACAGAAACAAAAATAATTATTAGAAAATGTTTTCATAATACTTAATACGATTCATTTTAGCTATTGTTTATTTAATCAAGACTATGCTGATAAAAGTTCTATGAAAAGAAATGGCAATAGAATTCAAGAATTAAAAATGGATTCACATTCAAATCTACATTTCAATTAACTGTTTAATCCTCACATAGGCCTTGAATTTGTAAGCAGTTATGAGTACCCTGCTTCTCATATGCAAAATTTTTGTAAACATTCAAATCCTTGCAGAACTGCAATCTTGCTGTACTTGGAAGGGATTTTTTCTTCTAGAGTTATTTTTCCTTAAATTGTACAGTTATAGGCTGTCTGAGGCATTTGTACGTTAATGTTGAGCTCATAAAAATAAGTTAATAAAAAAGGTTTATATTTATATATTTTTAGAAAATAATAAATTCCCTGAAAAAGAAAAATTGAATCTTTCCATTCAACCCCCTACAAAGACTTTATACTTCTGTTAAGTCTAAAAAAAACAGAGGTGTCTTTCAGTCTTTCCATTCCATTGCTCTTTGAATTATCTTCTTGGGTTTAGCTCATCCAGCAAACTGAAAATATTCTCTTTACAAGGGGGAAACTTCTGTTAACTTTGCAAATAATATCTAGGTTTGAGTACAGGAGAGATATTCCTTTTGATATTGTATGTACAGTTAGTGAGTTGGAGTACTGATCTGAGTTTCAGCAAAGATTTACCTCCATTGTGGGACACAGGCTAACACCATTTAACATCCAAGTACCTCATATAGTCTTCATCCTCTGTTTCTGCAAAGGAAAGAAAAGGAGAGAGTATCACAGCTAACACTTGGTCCAAAAAAATATTGCAAGTGTCGTTTAGCACAGGCTAAAAAAATATATTTTTATCATAAGCATATGTTAAAAGCTTTGAAGGGTTCTGGAATGATTATAGTGTTTATTTTGCAGCATTTAGTAGTCTTGCATATCTGGTACGTGTGTGTTGTAACAAGAAATATCAACCACAGCACCATGTCTTTTCTTTGTTCTCTCTGTCACTTCCACAGGTACAAACAGCAAAAGGTATTAAAAACAATCTTTCTTGATTTTCCAGTGCTTTATTCTCTTACTTTTCTTGTCATGAACGAACCATACCTTCTAATAGATCATTCAAGCTTTGTTGTTCTGAACCTTATGTTGCAATAGAGACAAAATTAGAAAAAAAAATTATAAATCCCCAGAATCTGCAGTTTTAACTCTTAATTTCTATTTTAATTGGTTTGACATAATACGCTGTATTTCAATGACTGGCCTTGGAATGTTTACAAACACTATTTGTAGTAACAGTGAGTTAGTCATCACCTTTGCTAAGCATCTGTGGCCATTCATTTCCAACATGTTTCTCATACATTGTAAGAGACAAGAAAAAAAATATGCTCCCAGGTGAGAAAATTGTAAATCTGTAACATTGTAATGTTTCCCCAGACCTTGAAAAGTGCTTTTTATAGAAGTTCTATCAATACTGAATTAGATCTAGAGAATTAGGGACTCAGTGTACTCTTTTTTTTTTTTTCAATTCAGACAGAAAAAACCTCACTGATTTACTTGGACTCTGAACATCAGTTTTAACAACTGCCTTTAGGCAAAATATAGCTAAAAATTTTAGAGCAAAGTGCTTAAGGAACAATTTTTGCCCAAGAGTTGTACATGGCTTTAATGATTCTGTTCTCCAGTGAGAACTGAAAAGCACAATTAGGTCATTGAAGAAGCAGGATGACCACTTGTATAAAAGCCAAGACATTCTTTTCACATAGTAAAAGCTCAGATTATCTGCTGCTCCTCAAGAACATTTCAAGTTAATTAATCCTTCAATTTCCCTGCTAATCACTCATTAAACCTGTCCTGATAATATAATAATAATTTATGAAGTTTGTTATATGACTCACCTTGAATGATTCCAAGAAATGAAACTCACATAAGATTTCATGCCGCAGTGACCACTGATAGAATTTGTAACATCTGGACTCTCTTGGAGCCTCACTACTTAATTCTTTAACAGGCTGCTAACATAAGACTCATATGTCTATGAGCATGCTTCACATCTGCAATTGATGTCCTGCTGTCTACTGGAACACTTTTTTGCACCCAGAAGATATTAAGATGAATGTTGTAATCATCTCTTGCGAAAAAAAATTAAAATCAGAAGTCTGTGATTTCTTCGGCACCAAGCACCAGTTAATGTTATGCACTCACTAGCACAGTCTGACAAACTGCAGGTTTAGTTAAAACATTATTTTTATATTTAGGTAGGAAAGAGAGCCATTGAAAACATATCAGAAATAGTGGTGTCCTTAAGGACAAAATAAAGACTAAGTAAAGGATAGTTAAGAAATTTTCCCAGATCTCTAGTTTTCTGTATATGGAAAGTTTTTTATTTCCATATAAGTCTCTGCCAGTCCCAATAGCACTGCACTTTCCAATAACAAAGTAAACTGCAGCCTAAATTGACTTCAAAGGATCTGAGCTCTTGGCCTTCCACCAAGGTCAAAAACTGATCCTGTAGCGACAAAACAGATTTGCACATACAGTCTCCACAGTTTATGGATACAAAAAACTGTGGCATAAAAAGAACATATTCTTTACAGGTATGGTTTGGAACTGGAGTTTATCTTCACTGTCTTTATTTCCTAGAAAATAGTTGTCAGAATTATTTAATTAAAATTTGGCATTCATTTCCATAAAAAGATACTATTGTATGAGTCATGTGAAATACAGGGTTTTTTTTCAAAATTTTTGCGGAAACCACTTAACATGTAGTATATATCCCATTCTTCCCCTGCAGGTACATCAAGAGACATTTACAGGTCTCCTGCTATGCATGACTTAGTAAAATACAGAGAGCAAAAGTAAACAGAGCATAGATTCAAACTTATGAAGGGCATATGTGGGCATCACTGAACTGCGTTTAAGATAGGGCCGAAAGGGAGGACTGTTGCTTTATTTTACAAAGGAAATTAATCCTAGAAATTTATTAAACTTGAATTCTGAGCCCATATCTATGAGAATAAAGAACATCAAGTGGAATCTGCAGTGTAATGGCCCTCTGATTTCATGGGCAGTGTATACAAGCACTTTCATCCACTATGGTACATACCAAACAAAACAAACTATTACCTTTCTGCATTTATATCTTTCTGTTTTGTTTAGCACTGCTAATGGAAGCCTAATGAAAGCTATTAGATTTTTTTAAAGCCATGGAGGCCATTAAGCCCCAAACATTACAGATAGTCTAACAGATTCATCTAAAAATTAATTTTAAAGATGTTTTAATCAAATGATGTCAAAGTCTATCCATCTAATTTTACATATCCAACCTTGGAGCTTGTTTTAGTGGCCATCAGACCCAGGCTTTTAAAGAGTCATTTTAAAATTTCAGCAGCCTGTGGCAGTCACTCCATCCAACTTCAGATTCCTGAGTGATGCATCAAAGTTGGAAAAGCAGATATTTAATGTTTGTTCTAGCATCCACAGTGAAAGTTCAAAAGGCTACTCAGATATTCTATGCCTTGGATATTTTGCCTTTCTCCTTACCAACAAGAAAATACTAGTAATTTTAAAAAGCCTTTATGACTGCAGCAGTATGGGAAGCGCACCTCTGTTCCTGAGAGCTGACGTTCTAAATTTTTTGTATCACTGAGCACTTTTTAAAGATAAATTAACTCCTAAGATGGGGATCAGATACAATCACTAAACGTATAGCTTCAGTTACAAAAAAACATCCTAACACATTCCACTAATAGAATAACAAATAGAATAAGAATAGGAAAAAGAAAATAATAAATCCAGATAACTTTGCCCATAGGTAGGGCACTTGGAGCAGCATAATTTTCCCTAGGAGCAGGAAGTGAGGCATACAGCTGGGTCTTTGGAACCACAGTGGTTATGAAAACGAACACAGAAGTAAAGCTTGAAGCAAAAAGCCTGAAGCAAATCACACTGTGACAGCTGTATCCAAACTGCACCTTGTGCTTCTGAGAGCATGGGAGATCATGCTGTGCATCAAGAGGAAGGATACTTTCAAGCATGACAACTGTAGCTGCTATTAGTTCAGGAGTCTGTTGGCTCCTGCTGCAGCAAGATTAAAATACAGCTGGAGGTGTCACCACCTCTTTAAAACAAGATCAGTTGGACTTGCTGGAGATTAATTCATGATGTGTGTATATCTATTTAAAAGCTTGAGGGGAAGGTCAAAAAGCCCAAAGGCGTGTAGTTCAGGCACAAAAGGTGGGTGAAACGCTTTTCTGGCAGAGGAATCCCATTTTGCTTCTGCAGGTAGAGGCTGGAGTAAACAGCACCAAGACTGAGAGGTCACATATGAGAAAATTAAAACCACTTGAAAAATGAAGGGAAAAAAAAAAAAGATTTTTTTTTGTAAGCCCTTAAAAGCATGGGAGAAGAGCACTCAATACGAAACACTACTGCAAAGTGCTCATGAGGCTGAGGCTCTAGAAGTGAGACACTTAGCCTACCAGGGTTTCTGAGAAGGCAGAATTGGACCTGAAGGCAAAAGCTTTTAGATGACAGGTGCCATTTTCATATCACGTAATGCTCAAATCCTCCATGCCCAAGTGGTCAGGGCTGCCCGGAGCAGCTGGTGAAAGGGAAAGCTAATGCAGCCACCTGATTAGCTTTGAAGTAAGCATGTCCTCCAGGCTGCATATGAAAACTAATCAAATCTAAATATATTTGATCTAATTATAAAGATGCGGAAAACAAGCAGAGAAATAAACAAAACCCAACAGATACCAAACAGGTGATCCAGAACTAAAGACAAATGACTTCTCTTTCTTAAAGGCACAAAAGCTGAGCATAAAAATACAGTTATATGAGCACAAACACTCCCTGCAGTTTAAAAGGTTTTATAGCCTTCCAGACTCCTATACACCTAGAATTTTTCCAAAAGAAGGGACACAGAAAAGCATTAAATGTACATATATTTTGAAAGGCTTTAATTGCTTTATCAAGTTCACTGCTGAAAGTGCCTGAAGGAATATGGTTGAAGTTAAAATACAGCTTTCAGGCAAGGCAGAATATAAAAGAAAAATGTAAGTTCACATAGCTGTCATTTCAGATAATTAGTAGTAACTGGAAAACCTCTTTAAAAAGAGAGCACTTAGGTAGCCATAACTATGTATGTTGCTCCACACTCCACAGAAATAATTGCTCTAAAATGCTTGAGCTAAGACTAACAACCTAGAAAAACATTCAAAGTATGTTAGCTTTTAGGACAAATAGTCTCAGTGTTGCCCCTTAAAGGCTGTTTGTTCAGTGATGCTTCTCCATCAGTAAAAGGGAAAAATATCTGCAAGATATCACTCAACAGGCTTGTCATAGAAAGTTTGTCTGTGGTCCAAACCAAATACTGGAGTCAAATGAAATCAGGAGGACAACAACAAGAAATAAATATTAATACTGCAATATAATGAGATCATAATTTATACTTACTGTTAAGGGTGCAGATTATAATTAATTAATCTGTCTTAATCCAACAGCCACAACAATTCATAGAACTTCCAGTAGACAAATCATGCTTCATACAAATCCATGTCAATTATATAAAATTACATAGTTACTAATAGTTACTCATTTAATTCAATAAAAGCCCTGAGCTAGGAAGAATTATGTAACTGCCTTCAGCAAGTGAATTAAAAATGCATACATGAGCTATGAATGAATGAGCTACAATCAAACACGAAACATCTTTCAGATTCAACAGGGGAAGTACTCTCTTCCCCTGTAAACAAGTCTTTACTTAAATCTGTAACATTTAGGAAAAAAGCACATAGTAGAGCATCAATAATCTTATATCTTGAGCAAGAACAGTCTGGGTAACATCTTTTCTTTCCTTTTTTTTTTTATTTCCTTTAAACAGTATTTACAGTGCCGTTGTATTCATGATTTAGTTTGAAATATATTAACCTTATTGGCTACAGTTAGAAAGCTTCTCCACATTCATGTGAGGCATATACATTGAGTGCTTTCTGCCTCCCGATTGTCTCCTCAAGTTAGGAAAAAAATGGTTAAGCAAAACAAAAAATCAACATGTTCCTGCAAGTTAGAAAAGATGCAAAAGTAAAAAGTCTAATTGATTATTACAATCAAAACTTCAACACAGGGTAAGAGGACTAGAGCAAGGTCAGGTGTCCTGGAGGACACATTTTCTGCAGGGCATGCACAAGTCAGCAGTTCATCTTCCACCAGAGGAAGCACTTTGCAAGCCTCAGTACAGTAACAATATTCTTGGAAAAACTGCAGGATGCAGGGCACCCCAGGGAGACCTACCATTTTTGTTATGCCTAGGGATTTTTCAAGTTTATGTTAAAGACATCAGCAGCCTCCAAAATTACTATAGTTTAGGGACCATGAGCTCTTTAGTGCCTTCAAAAACATACAGAAATACTTTCCTCTTATAAGTAAAGTAACATTATAAAATAACTTGAAGTTAGCCCACGCTGATTTGCAAAGGCCAGATATTGTTTGGTTTGCAACTGAACACAGAAGAAATAATTCTGTTCTGTATTTGGAATATGTGGCGATCTGAACTTGCTTCTTCTACCCCAGTCTCTCAAACATTAATGTAGAGATTCCATTCCTAGAGGTATGGTGTCCCACAGCAAAGAAAAATCTCAACAAGACACTGGACAAAATCTGCTTGGCAAAAAGCAGATAAAAAATACCATTCCTAACTTTACAAAGTGCATTGTAAAAGAATCATGCCTTCTTGGCCCCCTGAGCCAAGAGATAACAGTTAGCTATTAAAAAGAGACTAAATAAATCAGCATTTAATAAATCATTATTTTGGGATGTAGTAACTGACAGGTTCCTACAGATGTAGAGTTCCTTCCTGGAGTAACCACCTCTTCCAAACCCTCTAAAACAGAGCAGTGATGTGCTGATTCTACCCCCAGTTACCACCCCAGCTCTGGAACTAAGATTTCAGCAAGCCACCACAGATGATAAATTTGCAATAAAGTATTGGACTCTCACTTTTGTCACAGTTAGCTTAATCTACAAGCCAAATATGACAGAAAGAACAAAAACAATCATAATAGTTAATGTGATTAATTACTATTTAAATCAGCAGACCACTGGTAGTGGTCCTCCCGGTACCGCATTAGTAATGGGTCAGGATCTTGTAGCTGGAATGCAGCTAATGAACGTGATTAATGGCAGAAGGGAGTGACACACTAGGCATTCATTTTTCCTTAACTTTACAATGTTAAGCAATTTTACCCACATCCTCAAAATGATAGATACACTTAATCAGTAGTAGTAGAAGTCCCATTAAGTTCTCATTAAACATCTATATCCTGTGTATAACCTTGAACAATACATTAGACACTAATGAGTATATTCTCCTTTCACTGTGCACACAATTCTTATTAAAGCACTCCACTACGATGGCGATGAGTGGTGTAAATACCCAGAAGAAGCTTGTTGGAGGGGCTTTTCTCTCCAAGCCTTGGAATAATCTCTTTCCACTCGTGGAAGAGAGACAGCCTTAACACTAGCTGTACAGACAGTCTGTGTGCATTTATTTGCATTGCACTTGAATCCTAAAGGCAGCCAAGGACCTCACTATATTACATGCTGTACAAACACACAGGGGACACCAGAGCTAGGCATGATCTAAAAATAGGAATGCTATAATACTCAAACTCCAACTCCATTGTTCCTTGATTAATAGGCTAGGTGCAAAGTTAAAAGATGGCATGCAGGTGTCTTTTATATTTTTCTTCTTAAAATCAGTATCACTGCTAAGGCCATAATTAGTTATACAGTGCAATTTTAAGCAGCAACACACCAGCAGGCAAATAAAAATAAGTATTTCACAAGTTGCTTCTCATCCAAAAATGTTAGTGTTAATGTTATGAAGTACCAAGAAGACTGAGAGATCTCAGGACTTTCCAAAATAATGAGGTCAAGCTGATAGTATAGGGATTTCAGCTGTGATCAGTTGAGTTATGTGCTCAAGAGCTCAAGTAAAGCCTTATTCGTTTCATTAAGCCATTGAGTTGGGTTTCATTAAGCCGTTGAGAGCCTGAGAAAAATGTAACATAGCCTTCCTGCTTTATTCAATGCAGAATTTCATTTTCTTGTTGGCAGGAAGGGAATGATTTTCTTTTCTTTTTCTTCGAAAATTTATCTCACAGTTTAAATAACATCAACGAGGAAGAAGTAACACCTATCAGTTAACTCAGTTCAACAAAGTGTTAAGTATATTCTTAGATCCAAATTTATCCTGTTTAGAGAAACAGTTTGAATTCTAATCAAAGATTAGCAACCTGCACTCTTTTCAGACAATCCAGAAGCATGTGGCAATTCATAAAATGTATTGAGTAACCTTTTTCTTTCCAGGGGATAAAAGAGAGCTAAGACCAATGAGAATTTGAGAAAACTGAAAAACTGCTTCAACATAGATCTGAAAAGATCTGGAAAACAGTCGAGGAAGGATCACAAAATGTGAAGTACTTAAATTAAAAGGTGCTAATTTAGATTAGGGAAGTGCCATTTTTCACATTTCAATGCCCCCAACTGGAATATGAGAACTAGTTATATTCACCTTGTAGCATTACAAGTCAGAGCTTTAGAAAGTGAGGGTGACTTCTACAATTAAGTTTTATTTGAAATATTTTGAATGCTTTCGAGAAGACATTTAGCATTGGAGGATGAGAGCTACATGTAGTATATAGAACAGCACAAGAAGACAGCAACACAGAGAAGCCAAAAACACCACTGCAGTGTTAAAAAAGTGAACAAAAGAACAGCATCATATGGGAGTATATGCATTTCTTTTTCTGAAATAGCTTTATTCCAGTTTGTCTCGAAACCTTACCTTCTGAAAGAGTCTTTCCTTCCTTCTTCTAAAATGACTCTTTCAGAAGATGTCTTAAAAAAACTTCTCTTCTGTGACTTTTCACACATTTCTGTCTCTTGAAGATGACCCTTGTATATCAGAGATAAAAACAGCCTATTACTTTTTCAAAGCTAAAGACACAATATGTTGTCTAAACAACACATTTTAAAGTAACTTACCTGATTTTCACAGTCAACCATATGTACATTTTTACAACAAAGATTTATGATAATGATTTTCAATTTAATATAGCTATTCTGTGAGATAACCTGCAGTGAGCTAATAGAGAGCTAGGGGTAATTTCAGTTTGTATACTTTGATTTTCAATTCAGATTATGAATTGAGAGGCTGCATGACTTATATTTTTCTGAAGATTCTGTTTTTCTACCTTCGCTGTAAATGTATTTTCACTTCTACCACAGATTCAATATGATACTTGACATTATGTGTAATTATGAAGCGTCATAATGAAGCAGCAGATCTAAAACATATTAATATTTTCAGACCAATTTTTAAACATTTTCAGCATTCTCAGTAGTCCCATAGAATTTATGGGATAGTTTCTCATCTTCAACATTCTTAGATAAATGTTTGCTCACAGTCTTCTATAGTTTATTGGAGAAATAACACAATTGTGCTTCTATGGAAAACACTGTCCTAATCAGTTCTGCATAAGCTTCATTCTGTGCTGGTAGCTTCTGCGGCCTTAAACAGTCTGAATGCATTATAGAGATATATACATTTCACAAGAATTAATTCAGTCCAGAGCTAACCCTCTGAGACCATAGGCTGAGTCATATAAGTTGTTTTGCTTAAGCTTTGCCATTCCCCAGGTGCTGGGCTATGGCATGTACTAGCCTTCAAAACTAGAGAGCAGCTACAGATAAAAGCAATGCTGACTATTTTCTCCTCAAAAAAAATATAGTTCATAGACCTTTTGATTTAAAAATTACCTCGTATTAAAGATCCTAATAACATTTACACAAGTAAGCTAAGTTAAAGTTATGAACTCTATCCCAAATGAGTTCTATCACAAAGACCTTTTTTTGGTGCAAGATGTGCCCAAAATCATTACAGACCTCAGTACCTTTCAGTACACTGTAGCCAATGCAGCTGCAGATAAACCACCAGAACCTGAGTTACAAATCTCTAGCCTAAGTGATAGAGATCTTCCTTTCTTGAGGTGTTTCTCACGTGAATCCACCATTTCCTCCTCCCACTACCCAGGATGAGCAGTCTGATATGACACAAGTAGTAACTGCAGAAAGGAATGGCTAAATTCTCTCTGTGAACTGTCTCCTAAAATTGTTAACTTATGGGGATTTCAACAACTGAGTCCCTTCTGTTATACTATAATTGCCCACAGTGAAGGACAACTGAAAAACGTGAATAAAGATAATCTGTTTTCATGTCTTGGACAGTCTGCAGGAAGCATCTGTTCTACTGTAATATAATATATCCAGAGGAATGAAAAGGTGTGAAAAATACATATTAATTGTGATTTCAAGTGGAAAATTAAAATAGGATGGGATTCATTTAACAAAGATGATTTGTCTCATTTGCACTTTTCTTTCAGATCACATAATACTTAGCAATAAAGTCACAAAACACAAAGTATTGTGTTAATGGACTGCTTAGACACCTAAAGGACAGACAGCTCATCTGTGCAATGTTAATCTCCCTTGTTTTGATTGCAGTGTTATTCATGTCAATATTAAAGCATAAGAGCCATTGAAGACATTAGTCTAAAGCTGTTAAAAATAGCTATTTGAGGAGTGCTACAGACATATGCAGGAACATTTGAGTTGAGATCTAATCCTGCTCCAGGAAATTCAGGTAGCGGAGTCTTAGCAGCTCTGATCTTCTAAGAACATATTCAACCTTAATTCTCTGTTACAGGGAGATCTCAGGAACAAACAAAGCATTTTCTAGGCAAAAACATTGTCTAGGACTTGTTTCATACTGAAGAAAAGCTCTAAAGACATAAAATTAATCTTACTCTGAAACTACTTAATTTCTCTCTGTGTTTATGAATTAAGCCATTGATGCCTCATTACTCACAACTATGTAAAGGTCCTTATCATGCTGGCATCTGAATTCAGGCCAAATTAGTTCTACACTCATTCACGAATAAGTGTATCAATAACAAAGGGCTAAAATGAAAAACAAATATCGGGAAATTCTGGCAGAAAGGAATGGGGTAGCTTGGAGTCAAATGGAAACGTACTTTATTTTTAAAATACAGGAAAACAGTCTGTAAATTTGTAGTGGGAAAGAGAACAGAAGTTAGCTGAGAAACCGTAAGTACAAACTTTAAGCACACAACCACAACAGGAGGTGCCTTGTATATATGAGCAGATTTTGGACAAATTAAGATATTTTATAAGTACTTTCATCTCCAGTGAAATGCCATTGGTTTGGCTTGTTACCTGCTTATGGTGTTGTATAAATCATCTGAGATTAAAATCAATAGAGGCACATAAATGAAGATACAGTAGCAATTAAGTGGATGGCTGAATAGGTCTGCCTGGGATGGAGTCCAAAACAGATTGCTTAGAGTTTCATTTCACTCAGAAACTTAGCTGATTCATCCAGGAGCTAAGCAAAAGTTACCTAAAATCAAACCTAAAGCCATCCTTATTAATTTCCTACGCATATGTTGCATCAGAATCTCTATTTTGTGTTATCTGGAAGGTATCCTGAAAGCCTGTGTGTTACTGGACTGAGTCAGAAGAAGAAGGAAAATTACAGTGGAAGTGTTTCTCAGTTCTTTTGATCACCAGTTATCTCACCCTTCCACAGAGGAGATTTAAAAAGTCTTAGCAGCACATAGTGATTTTGCAAAATTTCTGACAGGGTGCTTAGAAAGAAGAGTGTTAACTTGAGGTATTTCTAAATTACAATAAATAACAACTACAAGGGGTTTCTCTGCATGCAAACTTGTATCAAAAAAAAAAACAAACAGTGATGAACAAATTTTTATAAAGATTTAAGTTACTTCTATGCCAAATCTAAACCATCTTTAGCAAACCCTTCCCAAGAATGGGGCTTGAAATCGTGGATGAATGATGTAGATGGTAACACTGTTTGAAATAGTGCCAGACACACCTCAAGACTAGTAGCAAACAATGTTCAAGCACCTTTGAAGGAAAAGAAAATCGAGTTATCTCTGTTTCTAACATTAGATACTCATGTTAAAAAAAATGTAAAGTTTAAGCTGTACATAACAGACACATTATTCAACACTAGTATCTTTTACTAGTTAAAAGTCATACAGTACATATAAGCACTGATTAGTAAGTAAAAGCTGAGCCTTTCTGGGAATATGGTGAGCACTGGCATATTGCTTATGTATATGACAACGTTACATATCTTCTTCAAAGAAAGTTGTAACCAGCTCACTGTATACGTTTGTGTTCTAAAGCAATTTACCCCAAATAAATACTTTTTAAAAGGCTAAGAAGTCAGCATGTCTTTAGGTGTAGTAACTACACAGAGAGCGGCATCAAATCCAATCTTCCCCTTTGTGAAATTTAGCATTAGAGGAAGCATCAGTATATTTCTTTTCAGCAAGCAGGTCTTAAAAGCCTTAAAAGATATTGTCAAAATCAAAAGATTTTTGGTGGTGGTAACTGGGCACCACAAATGATTTTCAGATGGAAACCAGGCAGCATAGCTTCCGAGGCATCACAGAAGAAATTTATCAGGGGCACACAAAAAAAAAAGGAAACAACTTTTGCATTCCAACCTCTAATTTGTAACACAACATAGAGAAATTACAGTAGCGTTCTTTCATTTAGCAAATGAGAAATGTCAAAACAAGGAAGGCATTAAATCCATATAGGAGCATGACAAATTGATTTTAAAATCATGTTTTCTGCAATCAGTTGCTGTTTCCATGATTGATTGTTTAAAAATTTTATACAGATACAAGGTCTCAGGATAATGTTTTTGAGCGGGGAAAAGCAATTCAGCAGTTCCAGAGAGCACTTGACATAAGCTTGCATTAATTTTTCTTTTTGTCATCGTTACCAAAAATATGATACTTCACGAAGCCCAACAGAATCATTAATAGACATAAATTCTTGTATGTCAGTTTGCTATATGCTTTTGATTTCACTTGCAAAAAATTAAATCTTTTTTTTTTCTCTTCTGGTTATCTATTTCATAATAGATACTTTTGAAAGCAATGCTGGTTTCTAATTTCTAGAATTGTTTAACAATCTTTAAGTGTATTGTTGGATAATGGAATAGAAGCGAGAAAAAGTAAAACTTCTCCATTTCATAAAACTAAGTTGCCTTTCATGTGTCCTTTGATTCTTAAATTAAATTCAGCCATTTTATGTAATGAGAAGAGTCAAGTTAAATATGTAGGACTATGAGGTTCATTTTTAATTAACAAGAAATGTGAAAATATCGATAGACTATTTTGTAGTCAGGAATTCCTGATCTATCATATAGAAAGATTTTTAAAAACTGTAAAAAAATTCCCAATGTAACAAAATTCAAGATCAAGTGTCTGGTCACTATACAGGTTTGGCCACAGTAAAATTTTTATAAAATTAGCATAGTGCAGCAGAAATGATGGAGTTCCCAAATTGAATAGCAAACTGAATAATTTCCCTGAAGCCTTATCATAGCATTAGAAATCAGAATTATTATATGTAGAAACTATTGCCAGAAATTAATTGGAAACACATTCTCCAGGAATCCCAATTTCATCTCAGTGCCCATAGAATAAGCATGTTTCTATAACACTTTAGGCTTCACCTGAAGCTGAGAAAAATGGACAGGATTTGTAGAGAGGGGTAATGTCATGCAGGAAAAGATTGAAAGTTAGTGATGCCTTCCTTTATATTAGAACTTTACCCTTCATAATAAAATGATGATTTTGTATTAGAAGTGCCACAAACACTTTAATGAGTTTCTGTGAAGGTGTATAATCCAGGCAACAAGGGGATTCTTGTTACAGCTTGTGGGAGGTGTGATTTTCCTCCATTGCTAAACACCTCCACAGGGAGTATCTATGTGGGACAGTGGGATGAGCAAATCCAAAGGTTGATTTCATTATTTTTCTATTAAATCATAATTTCTCACTAGAAGAGTCTTTTATAACCAAAAAGCATGACCAATGCTGTTCAATTTCATTCACTTTTGCACTTTTACTTATTTCTTCCTTTCCTAAACTAAAATTTTGACTTTAATAACTTAGAAGTCCTTGGTGAATATGTAGAGCCTTCTTGCTGTAGCAGATGGGAAGGGAAAGTACCTACACCAGAAACTAGACAGAAAACAGTACTTCACATGGATTAAAAAATAACAGATGCTTAGCTAACTTCATTTCATAACTAACATTAATGTGACAAAGTGAAAGAGTGAACACCCACTGTGGCAGAACACAATAGCCAGCAGAGTTACTGGCTCAGCTATGTGAGTAGGCAAGATGCTACAGGAGTCTCAAGATAAGGTCTCCTTAGCCTGTTCTTTCTTCTGCTCCTCCACAGCTTGGTGACACCAGTAGTTCAATGTCTTCATACTGTGTGGAGTGACTAGTCCCCAAGATGATAAAGACCCGTCAAGCTTCCTGTTATATTTGCTACCTCTACAAATTTGACTTCTTCATAAAGTGCCTGTCTTCAAGTACCATGATTTCTTCCCAGATTTCTCATGGCTGCATGCATCATCATAGTGTCCTGGGTTCAGCAGTAGCAGTCATTTCTCTTTTTTAATAGCTGGTGCAGTGCTGTGGTTTTGACTTTTGGCCTGGGAACAGCACTGATAACACTGATGTTTTTAGTTGTTGCTCAGTAATGCTTAGTTTGCCCAAGGACTTTCTGAGCCTCATGCTCTGCCAAGGAGGAGGGGAAATCGGGAGGGAGCAGAGACAGGACACCTGACCCAAACTAGCCAAAGAGGTATTCCATACCACAGCACGTCATGCCCAGAATGTAAACTGAGAGCTACCCAGAAGGGCTAGATCTCTGCTCAGTCGGGCTGGGTATCAGTTGGCGGGTGGTGAGTGGTTGTATTCTCTTCCCTTGTTATTTCCCTTATCATTATTGTTATTGGTTGTTGCAGTAGTGGTTTGTGTTATACCTTAGTTACTGGACTGTTCTTACCTCAACCCATGGGAGCTACATTCTTTCGATTCTACTCCCCATCCCTCCGGAAGCAGAGGGAGGAAGGAAGGGGGGAGGGGGGAAGGGGATGTGAGTGAACGAGCTGCGTGGCTGAGCTTAAACCACAACACATAGTGATAGGAAAAGGGTAGTGGGTTCAAACTTAAACAGGGGAAGTTTAGATTGGATATAAGGAAGAAGGTCTTTTCTGTGGAGGTGGTGAGGCACTGGACTGGGTTGTCCAATGAAGTTGTGAAAGCTCCATCCCTGGCAGGGTACAGGGCCAGGTTTAATGGAGTTTTGGGTGACATGGTTTAGTGCAAGGTGTCCCTGCCCATGGCTGGGGGGTTGGAATTAGATGATGTTAAGGTCTTTTCTAACACTAACCATTCTATGATTCTATATCAACAAGGCCTGTGATGACAAGGAGCCTCTGACTCACAAGTGGACAAATGCATGCTGTAGAACAAATAATTTCAGAATTTAAAAACTGTATTATAAAAAATAATATAAAAGATACTCTCAATGTAGAGGAAGAAACACTAACATACACATTCAATGACATCTATGTATATACATATTTGCTACTGCCTCACATTTCCTATTAGTTTTCAGTAAAATAATAAAAAAGATTGAAGATCTGAATGCATTTCTCTGTCCTCACAAGCAGGAGAGGATTTATACAGTTTATTGCATCTCAGTGGAGTGGGCCCTTGCAAAAACTTGTTTGACTCTGCCACACCTGAGAATGGGGGGAGAGGAACTTCATCATCTATAGTTGCAATAATGTGAATTTATTTCTCCCAGGAGGTAAAGTGCTTTGCTACAGAGCAGTAGTTTTCTGCCTGCCATTCTCAGAGCCCATGAACTGCTTCAAAGAGATTCAAAGAAGCTACTATAAACCCAGAGATAACATTACCTTTTTGTGACAAGAGAGTGTGAAAGGAGGCTGGCCAAGTGTTTATCTTTTCCAGCCTAAGTGGTGTTACTAAACTAAAATCTGGAATTTCTTCCTGCCAAAAGTACTCATCTGGATGGACACAATCCAGGCCAGTGCCCCACAGGGTGTAAGCCTTCTGGCACAGTCTTTGGTACAGGCTTTGGGACTGAACAGTGTCTCTCATCACCACACGATTTGATCACAGCTTGCATTTTCACCATTTCTTGCTGTTCATTATTGTTCAATAGGAAAATCAAATGTCAGACTATTGCTGGTAACCACCTGCCTCTTTAGGTTTGATGGACTGTTGCAGGCATGTCATGGAGCTTAATTCAAACTTCATTTAGTCTTGATATTTGTGTAATTTGCAGTGATTACAGGGGCCAATAAAAATAATTATCTATTAAAAAGTCAAAGAACTGAGTTTGCCCTACCTTATAAGTAATTAAGTCCTACATTGTCCAGTTCTGAAATAGGTAATTGATAATTACCTGTAGGGATGCTGTTCATGTATTTTTACTTACATTTAGGAAATTAAGTCTGAGTCTCTTAAGATTGACTACATATTTTTTAATATGTTGTACCAATATATTAACAAATGCATTTTCTTTCCTTTCCCTAGTTTGTGAATATTTCCACTCACCATGCTTCCTTAGCTCTGGTCTAAGTAGCTTCCCTCACAAGGAAAGTCTAAGCATACCCATGGTTTGAGCTGGCTCATTACCAGCTCTCTGCAGTTATCTTCCATATGTTTGATGTAACTTTCTGAGGCTTTTAAAGTTTGTTTCTTTAATTTCTTGCATGCTAATCAGGCTAGGTTGAAAGCCAGAGGTCACTGCAGTTCTGAAAATGTGTCAACAGTTTTGAAAGAGCAATAGAGCCACAGGTCTGAACTTCATTAAAAGAACTAATGTAACTGCAGAAATCAGAAAAGCACATGGGCTGAAAAAAGCTTGTGAGTAAGCGATAAGCATCAGAAGTTATGGATGGTGACAGGCTAATAGATGGCTTTTAAGTATACTCCATTCTTTCATCTGAGGTAAAAAATGGCTCTCCATAGTGACATATTGCTGAATAATGACAGCATGAAGACACATACTCATTTCAATTTACCTGCTGAAGAACTGATGAACGCTGTATGAACGACTGTTCATACTCATGTCTGAGATGAGAAAAGGCAGTCTTAAAACAGAAAAAATAGCTAATTTATCAGTTTTTTGGTTAAAAAAAGAAACAAACAACCTGATTCCGCTGTTACTTATATTTAGAGTAAAAAGCATTTTTAAAAGAAAATCCTTGTCATTAACAATTTATTTCTGTTGCTCACTGTGTATGCCACTCTTTAAGCCTGAGAAGGAAAGCTTCCATGTGCCTCCAGAAAACCCTTCCACGTCACCTTCCCCCAGTTAGTTTAATTTCACCAACATGTTTTCACTGCTATGCCTCAGCCCTACCTGAAGCTTACCCATTGCCCTTACAGCACATTGTTGCCAATGGCAGAGGTCCTCCTGGCATGCAAAAAAAGTTTAAAGAAAGAAAAGTACAAGATGACTTGCCATCTTTCTCATCAAATTGGCAAAACCAAAGGCTTAAATTCTCCTCCTTATGCAGTTTCCAGCAATGACCTGGAGAGCCTATAGAGGACATGAGAACAACCTCTGAGTCAGAGAGCTTCCCATTCCTGCAGCGGTTCTTGGGAGTCCGGTTAACCACATATGGAGCTGCAGCTACTCAGAGAGGTTTCATTTCCAGGGATCAGAAAGGGAAAATGTCTCATTCAGATGTGAAGTCATCTCTTCTCATTTCGCCCCTTCTCTCTCCATTCTGCAAAAATAACCTGTGCCAGAGACAACAGGAGACTTCAGAAGGAGAAAGGGTTTGGGGGATGAGGCATTAATCACTGTCTGTCTTTGTCACTATTGTTCCACCAAGGGCAAATGCAGAGGGCAACAGTAGGACCATTGAATTCCTGAAAAGTTCTGCCTATCAAGCATCTCACCAAGCCCCATTTGCTCAGGTATGTTCAGTGCTGATAACACAAGTACAAGCAGCTCTGAAAACAAAAGGAGACCTTCAGATTAATTCACTCAGTCACAGAATCTGGAGAAAATTAATATTGCCTAAGAACCACTGATGACCTGTAGAAAGAAAGCTTACTTATTAGAAAGTATTTTGTCTTTCAGTTGAATAAATATTCCCCAATTTCCACATAATGCTATTGATAGCAAGTCTGTACTTATATTTGGCATGTCTTTTACCTAGGCTTAACTGAACATAGGCTACACCATTCACACAGAAACATCTTTCCCCTGAAGTTCTCAGCTCCTGTTGTTTACATTCTCAAGATACACAAGTTTTGGCAAGCACAGGTGTACCTAAAGCCTAGTTGCATTTACATTTTGACAGTGAGAATTCCATCTTACAAGTCTTGTTTCCCATGGTACTATTTTTACTGTATGTATAAACATGAATTTATCTACCTCCTACTTAAAGTCTGCTTTGAAAAGCCTGGTTCTAGGAATGTACAAAGCTAATAAAGGGGTTTTCTTCATTCTTGCTAGTGACCAGAGAAGGAAGAGTTAGATACCAAAAGAAATACATAAAGCAGGTTAAAGAGATAAAAGGTCTACCTCCCCCACATACTCAGTATATATCAAATATCAAGGTCAATGTGTAGCTAACGAAAAGTACATACAGAAATTCAGCCTACGCTAAAGAAAAGCTTTGAGCTGTGAAGCCTGTGCAGTGTTTTGGTGATCTCTTTACTGTCCCACTCAAAATGCAGTCTGTTTCCCAGCATCATTGCAGCCTGTAATACCTTCAAAATGTGTCACCCATTCCTGGCTGAGGGACCAGGACAGAGCATCTCCTCTCCAGTTTCTGTATTTCCAGAAATAGCAGCTTTTCTGCAAAGAGGAAAAAGTAAGAGGAGGTAGTTCAGATGCTGGTACTAAATCTGAGTTATTCATTTTTTTTTCTTTTCAAACCATATTCTTGGGTGACCTAAAAAAGTCAGACTTTTTGCTTTCATTTACAGTGGGGCTTTGGGTTTTCTTTTCCTATTTAAAAAAATATGTAGTTCTGACAAATATTTCATAATGTAAATGGACTTCACCAGGTTGCGTGTCTAAATCGGGGCTGCTTTTTTATTTCAGCTTGTCCACTAATGGTATTACTTCAGTCCCCAAGGATCTACCTTGTACTCTTAAGTCCTCCTTTTTCAATACTTTTATTTTCACTGCAAGATACCTCCAGGTCATGTAATTGAAAAAAAAAAGAAAAAATACAAAAGAGGTGAAAGTAAACCCACACATTTAGATATCTAAATGAAAACTTTTTGGACCATAACTTTGTTACTTGACTTAAGTTACATAAACTGCTTTAAAAGAGGGTTAATATTTTTTTTAAATTTTAACACGTTGGTTAGTGTTGTGCTGTCCTATTTTCTCATAATGAGTTCCACTCATCAACTTTATATTCCTGACTGTTGCAAAAATCACATCTACATTAGTGTTTTGTGCCAGTGCACTTTTATTTCAAACTAATTTGAAAGATTTTTACAGATAATACTGGGAACAGATAGCTGGGTTTTTACACCAACTTATAAATTTCATTGAAGTCCTACAGTGATGGCTGTTTTTTCCATGCATGAACATCCTATTTCTCACTTAAAGATAATTTCCAGACTTCATGAAGAAGATCTCAAAAACTGCACTAAAGTATAATATAAGTGTCCAGGAATAAGAAGACAAAGAAAATAAGTTCCTACAGTTAGTACCTAAAGTTTTCAAAAGCGTTCAAACATGTTTCAAACTTTTTGAACTGGAATACTGTGTTTGTAAATGAGCATTTATTTAGATGTGCAAACCGAGGCGTAGAGGGCAAAGGGATAGATAAACTGCACTGAATCACAGGAGAACAGGAAAACATGGTTTGGAAATTACTTGTTCTAATTTCTGATAAGTGTATTCAGAACAACATGGGGTGATTTTTTTCCTAATTAATGCCACTTGACAATAGGTCACCAGGTTTTTGACTGACAACAAATTCATCATGATCAGATGATACATGTTACTGAAACATCTACAGATCTTAATATACAGAAACCTAATACTTCCCATACTTATTTCAGCAGCAGAATAAAAACCCAACGTAATTTCTTAAGCATATTATCATTTACTGAAGGAGGCCAGGAAAGTTTTTGAAAAGTCCCTTCAGTCACATGGAAATTCTCAGAAAGTACAGGTATTCTTTCCAAGAGAAAAAACACCTCCCAGCCTATATTTAATCATTAATCATGCTGCATACAATTTATATATAAATGTATATATGTAGGGGGTTATATATGTTTATGTTTACATATTTATATAGAAATCCCTTTTTTTGTAAGGATGGAATGAATCGACCTTTTCTATTCCTTACACTCCAAATAGAGGGACATTCAGCTGCATCAGAAATGAGAGTGATGACACAGTTTATAATTTCATGGAAATAATTTCAGAACAGAACTGATGGAAATTATTTTGATCAGCATTTTCAAAACAGTTATCTGCACTAGCAAGCATGTTCATTTCAAGAAGAGCTGCAAGTATTAACAGGCTGCCACTGCAGGAGCCTGACTCCAGGTGAGATCCTTAGGTTTCCACTAAGCTGTCATTTATGCCTGACTGTCCCCCATCTCCGCAGGCATTACTAACAGGCATAAGGCACAGGCAAGGTGTGTTAACATGCAGAAAGCACGTCTTGCATCTCTGCTGTCTTTTCTACCCAAGGCCCACTGGTTAAAGAACTCACGTGAACTAAAGGGAGAGCAGAATTAAAATTGCTAAGAGGGACCTGAGCTTACATCAGCCAGATCCCATGTGAGCCATCTGCAAAGTACTCTGGGCATAGCCAGCAGGATGCTGCAGGCCAGTGATCACTCAGCCCAGATGCAGGAATGATGCAGTATAATCCAATATTCCCTAGGACAGAGAGGGGTCACGAGCAAACAGGGCTCTTGAAAAAAGGGAGCTGGGCTCTGGGTCTTGTTCCCATTGCATTTTAGAAAGCAGTGGAGAGGGGAAGTGGGTGCAGGTCACAGACCTATCCCCTGGGATTTATGGCTGATTGCTGCACACAACTCCTACCACACTGTACTGTTTTTGTGGGACCATCCATTTTGAGGAATGTTGCATGAAGACACCAAGCATCTAAGCATGGATTGTCCTAATCCCCAAAGCCTACGTGTACCATGGTGTAAAGCTTTTGCACCTTCAGCATTGTGCACCCCAATAGGAGCACAAACAACTAACTGAAGGTTCAAAGCACTCAGGTTCTATTAAATAATGAAACTTCATTACTGTCATATATTTCATTTGTATAGCTCCAAGTACCAATCAAGAATCACACCCACATCATACAGTGACTGTACCAGTCCTATCATCAACTGCATCAACACTATAGTACATCAGATTAAGGGCACCACGTCCTCCACACTTTCAACTCCCACAACCAAAGAACCACCTGTCTGAATTTCCAAAACTTCTTTCCTAAGTAAATTTCCAATATCCAGGTGGATGACTCAAATTTCCCAAGTGCTGAGACACCAGCAGCTACCAGATAAGTTTGCATATGCATAGCATTCTTGAGGGTTTTATGATAATATTTTACCTTGTATCTATTAAGTCAAACCTTAAAGAACTTTGAAACAGTGTCTCCTGGTAATAAAAGGTATTCTAAAACAAACCACTAAGCAAGGGACTGGAATTGATCTTATTAAGATCCAAACATTTTAAAGGTCTAGAAACCTTATGCAGTCCCAGCCCACACTACCCACTGTAATGAAGATGGTTGTTCTAAACAAATTAAAATTCAGATAAGAAGGTGGACATGCAGATAATTTTTTTCCCTGAGAAGGGGGTAATGGTTTTAGACTGACTTTTCAGAACAGATGTCTTGTTATAAGTCACTTATATATATAATGAATACCCTTTTGCATTTTGATTTGTCTTCATTTCTGTGCCTGTAGTGTTGGCATTTTCCATATGTTGAAGACGAGAAATATTAGGAGAAAAAACACAGGCTGTTGGAAGTTCTATACTACGGCCTGCACAACATCTAGCACAAGTGGGATCTTAAGCTTGTAACAACTTCCGTTATCTGATTCCCCTCCCTCACACCTCATCAAATACAATCAGAAAGCTCTAGAATCATTATTAGTTACATTTTATCACCTTTTACCTCAGGTAAATGGTTTTCATTAGCTATTGGCAATTAAGGTACCAACATAAGAGAAGACATATATGGGTGTCAGGTCTGCCCACTGTACAGGTAGTTGCTCCTCTGAAGACAGTCTGAGACCTGCACCTTCCTACATGTTATGTGGAAGGCCAGAATACAAATCTCTGCTGCAAATCAGAAAATAAAAAGCTAAAAAGTACCTATCCCATATTCACAGAGCTCAGCCCGGTTTTGAGAATGGAGATAGCCTTAGAGAATCTGATTGTTTTCATTCATAAAGCTTTAATTCAAAGCAAAACATCTCTTTAGGAATAAGAAAACCAAAACAAACAGAAAAAAAAAAAACCAACCAAACAAAACACAACAAAACAAACCCACAAAACAAAACATAAAACCCCCGTGGCTATACTTTTGCATTTCCTCTCCACTTCTTATTCCCATTCCCAGCAGTGCTGCTCAGTGCTTATCTGAAGCTATTCTAGCTGCATAGCTTTCTGCTCCTGTTAAACTCCCTGGGCAAACTAGAAGCAAGAACGTGGTAATATATCTTCTCCTCCAAATTTCATGTACCTGTGTTCACTAAAGGATGTGCTCTATAAAACCTGATTCTCAGCATCCCCAGTTTAGCCCTCTGCTTCAGAGCTGCTCACTTGAGGTTTACTTTATTCTCAGCAGGGAGCCTCAGGCACATCAGGGCACAATTCACCTTCTGCAGTACAGCCACCCAACCTGTGATTCAGCTATCTAAACATAGGTGGCTAATGGTAATTTTGATGCCCTAGGATATTCCACCTGACAGCCACTCCTGCAGCACACAAAACTCCCATAGCCCATGGCATATCAGCCAGCTCAGTGCAGGTGATGTGGATACCTTAAAGCTTTGAAGCTTTGGCCTGGAGCAGTAGAGCAGTGTTTAAGTAAATCCCCAACTGTTCCCATTTACAATTTGCAGTGCAGACTGGTTTCCTTTAACAGGTTATAGCTAAACTAAAAGCCCACTGCACATCTGCAGATGTACTCCAATATTTAATAGAAACATAACAGATACAGACCTATAACTGCTTCTTCAGACCATTTCAAGGCACATGTGTTAGAGACACATAGACTGTGAACCAGACTAAACCTATTCTGAAATAAAATACCCAAATTACATGTAGAGAAATTTTAAAGTCCTCAGCATCAGATGCTTTGATCTACAGATTTGCTTCTGTCATGCTAACTTAGTTCCTTGATAAGCTGTGTCCCACCTACTGACAAGTGAACAAACGCATGGGCATTATTCAATTACTATCAGTTTTATTTTACTTTAATTCTGTGACTTTTGTGCTCTACCTTTACCTCTCACAATAACAGGTAGGACAATTAAAATATTTTATTATTGTTATTTCAGTGAATTAATTACAAATTTCAATAATAAAATTCATTTATCAATTACCAAATTAAAAGTTTTAGAAGGTGCAGCCAGGTTCCAGGCTTGGGCAATGGCAGAAGTGAGCACTGGAACTGCAGGCAAAGCCACCCCTTTCCTGCTACTTGCCAGAAGATAATGGTCATAAACCAGAAAAACAGCAAATAAGAGACAGTACATTAATTTTCCCTTCTAATGGAAATTATAAGAGTCAATATTGGTCTTAATAGAATAAAAACTTTTATAATGCTTAATTTTTCTTTAACTTTACAAACTTTAAAATCAATCAGACCTTTGATCTAGAAATTAAACATCCATCATCAATCGTCAATCATCTGAAATTAAGCCTTATTACTAATTAAAATCACAACTTTGAAAGGACAGGTAAAAGCAATGAAATATTTGCTTAGCATATGATCCCTAAAAGTCTGAAGCCAATCCTTGCTGAGTGAGAACATGAAAAACACACTTTTATTAAGAGATTCCAACACAATGGAATTATTTTAAAAAATTAGACATTTATAGGTGGTAGGTATACACTTTTATAGGTATAAGTATCACACATTTCTTTGATTTATTATGGAATTATCTGTTTTTCAGCTTTTTGATCAATGTCAGAAGTCACCTTTACAGTTTGACAGGCAAAAGTTTGGCTTACTCTTTTGGAAGACTTTCATTATTTGTCTCACAGCAGACAGTCCTCACTGAACAGCATGGAAGTTCAGATTTCCCCTCATGCACATATCAAAAAAGATTGAAGTTCTTTAAAGTCTAAGGCTCTTGCATGCTCTTACCTGCAGTTGCATAGTAACTATGCACTACTGGGATGAGATGTCCTGTTCTATTGAAAATGCTTGCATTTGGTTACTGAAGATGGGTACACTGAAAGATTAGACTTTCTGTCATGATTTAGATAGGCAAGGCTGAAACATATTGGAAAATATAAATGCACTATGCATTTGTCATTGCACACACTGTATTCGTCAGTCAAGTTCTGATGAATCACAGCAGAATCATACCCCACAAACCAACTATTTAGTGTGTACAGGAGTTCAGCCATGGGTGTAAGATGCATCTCTCGGGGCTAGTACATCAGCAAGCTAAATTTGCCTGCAATCCAAGTTCGTCACACATCAGGCTCTTTTCCCAGCTGAGCTCATCAACAGCCAAACAAGAGAGCACCCGTGTTCTCGATGTTTCATTTGAGACTCAGCTCAAGAGTCTGACAGGCGAAATGTAGATATATGCTCCAGACAGTGAAATGTAAAAATGTAAAGATTCAGTAAGTCAGCTTTATAGCTGACTTCTCAGCATTCTTTAGGAAGCTATCCTGAGCTAGATGCATTTTAATGTTTCTCTCTTGCTACTGCATGATTTTCTTTTCTTAATGACCTCTGCAAACTTCCAATTATGCAGTATCACTTTTTCCAAACACACAAGCAAAACAATCTCCCATCTATACTTATACTAAAGTTTAAAGTTATAAATGAGGTCACCAAAACTAGGTATAACTGCTCTTTTAATGATGGTGGTAAGAAGCAGGTAATTGGCTTTAGGAAATTAATTATCTGAAAGAAAAGATTCTTCTAAGACATAAATACACTAAGAAGCATCTTAGAGTCTGAATTAAGCAGACAGAGAAGATTCATAAGTCTCATTAAGAGAAGCATCACAGAAATAAGCACCAGACAGCCATAAAAGACAAACTGTTAAATTGTCTCTCCCAGCATAGGGTTCTGTATGCATTACTGCTATTCATGTTTTATAACTGCTCGAGTTAATGGATAAATCAATTATCTAATTGTCGGCACAGATCCTTACAGGTTTCATCTGCCTGGATTTGTTTGCTCAAGTGACACTAAACTCACTGGCATAAGACTGCAGCCTCATCACCACAAAAATTGAAGAAGACAATTCAGAATATAGTGATTTGGTAATTTGGGGGTGCAAAATACAGTTAGGCTGGTATTTCTCTTACTTATTACTTAAATAATTATTGATTGTTTTCATTTTTGAGCTATGCTGACAGCCAATGTCCAGAATCAGACCTGTCATGTTAATCATCACCAAAATACCACCAGGCTCACTGTCATTTTCCTCTCCAAATGCCTGTGACAAATACTGAAAATCACACTGAATAACACATGCAGTGGGAATAGGCAAAAGATGCCATTTAGGTTCTCAGAGCAGTACATAGTCCATCTCACCAGTTAAGCACCATAACCTGAGTGGAAAACAGGCAATAAAATGGAAGCTGTACAGCTCAGTACCTCTGACAGCCATCTTTGAAACACTGCTTTCCCTGAGGATACCAGGAAAACGTATAGAGAGCAGCCAAAGATAGGGTTGTTGATCTATTTTTTCCCACTAGCCTGCACGTGGATTAAATCCCAGAAGCACAGATTGAAAAACAAAACAGACTAGAGGAATGTTTGAAATCCAGCACCCCTGAGAGAACTGCCTGCCTACTTAATAATATTGTATCTCTTACAACATGCCAAGTTTTTAACTGTGCCTGAAAATGTTTCAATTCCTTGGGTATGGTTTTAGTTCCCTAACAGCACATGAAGATTTCTTGAAATAGATATTAACATCTGTGTTAAATAGTGGCATGGTGGGCCTAATAATCAGTTGAATTCAGAAGATCTCAGTTCTATTTCCAGAAAGGATTTTTTGTGATCTAGGTTTTATATAAATAGCTGATGAGCTAATGACTTGCAAACATTTTTTACAGTAGAGGAGAAAAAGAGAAGGCAAACCTAGCAGTAAGTGCAGGCTATGTTTACACAAACTGATGACCCATAAGGTGATGCAGGTGAGTAGCTGATGTCTTATTTGCCCTCAGTAAAGCCCAAACTCTGACCAGGAAAGTCTTCCCCTCCACTCCATTTCCAGAAGTCAAACACCAAAATGAGACCTGGACACTCCTGTGTCTCAAAAGAGTCTGGAGACCAAAAGCAGGGACACTCCCTTGCTATTTCTCAGCGATGGCATCGAGCACCCCTTCACAGCTCAGATGTGCTTGGCAGGAGGAGGGAGGAAGTGAAAGCAAGCCCCTGCCTGAGAATCAGCTACTGTGAGTTGGAGATACCTTACGTCCTCTCCCGAACCACTCACCCTCTTTTACAGACATTTACAGGCCTGGGAAAGTAACCCGTGGCCCTGAGGCTTGTTGGCGATTTTAACATGCTCTAGTCAAAAGTTTTAGTTTCAACACGAAACGAGCTCAAGTGCAAATCCATATTCTGACACAGGTTTTATAGAAAACATTAACGCGGGCATGCTTTTAAAACCTAACTAGCCCTTTAAAAGATTTGGATTGAAAAAACAGAAGCTTCTAAAACATTCTATTTGAAAGCAGGCATAATAAGGAGAATAAGTTTTCTGCCAAACCAAGATCCTATAAGCTTTCTCTTCCTTTCATCTGCTCCTTATTACCTTGCTTGTTGTTCTGTTAGACATATCACAGTCACACAGATGTGGCACTAATCACAGGGTAGGAGCTGCCAGCTGCCGGGGAGGATAAAGCTACTCTGACATTATCCCATCAGGCACCCAGCAGTGACTTAGGAGATACATCCACTTAGCTGACCCCTTTGTAAAGAAACAGGTGCCCTCTGAGCATGCTGGGAAATCCTTTCTAATGCAATCAGCTCCCCCACAACGGTTCATGGCTTGAAGTTAAAAAAAATAGCAATGCCCTTCATTCTGAGCACTGAGGTTGGGCAGAAAACACTGCTGCTTTCAGCGGGAGCCTGGCTTGACGAAGATAATTATGGCTTAGCAGGCTACCCTAGTGAAAAATATTTCTGTGTTGAAAACTAACGATGCTGGGGGGGCATCATTTGCACTGTATGTTTTGGACTTGATTTCAGTCTAAGATACGCACTGGAAGCTGCTTCTGCCTCAAAGCCTGGGTACACGTAAAGCATCAACATTCTTCCCTTTACAATGTTTCCAGATGTGGAGGAAGCCTGAGGGATAAAGTTTTGCCCAATTAAAAACCAACAAAAACCAAACAAAACAAAGGCTTTGGTAAGCTTTTGAGAAGTTGAGACTGAGATTCAGGTATGCTGTATAGTCAAAATTATCACAGCTTTCTAGTGTTTTGTTGTTGCTGATGTTGTTGCTTTCCTGAAAAAACCTCTGGCTGCTCTCGTACCTTCTTTTGCTTACAGAATACCAGTGGCACAAAGTTATTTTGCTATCCAAAGCATGAACCTTTGCACTACATTCACCTAGTAGGGAGAAAACACAGTAAAGGTATCTAAGCAGTGACTGATATATATTTTTCTACAGAAAAGCACATGTGAGCAAAGAACATGAATCAAGTGACATTCAGCAGGACACAAATTCACTGAGGATGCTGTGGAATTCCTCTGGTCGCATATACAAAGCAGGTGTTAGCCACACCATATGGCATGTCCAGTGCTCATCCTAGGGCTATAAGACCCCAAAGAGGTCCCAGGGAAGCTGCCCTGCCTCAGCCCGTTATCCTTTTTGAGCCATGGATGTGACAGAAAACAAGAAGCCACACCAAAGCCAGGCACAAGAAACTTGTCTCCTGACCTTTGTGCCACACCAGCAAAAAAGAGGTGACCTGCACCCTAGCCCCTGGTGTGAATGCTGAAAGTGTTGCCATGCTAACAGGGATGCTGTCAGCTCTGGGTGGGTACCACAGCAGCACACCAGCCGTACTGCCCTGCTCCCCACACCCCATGCTTGGCACAGGAAAACTGTCTCCTTCCTCCTCCGCCCTTGTAACCCCATGCTCCTCCTGTCACCACCCACTGTTTCCAGCCCAAGCAGGAGCAGAGCATAACTGCACCAGCTGCACCCGCCGCACCTGCAGAAGTGCCAGGATAATTGTAAATCTTCATCCTGCCCAAATAAGCACAGACCATGTTCTTACTTGGGCAGCTCCCTGCCCTTCCATCCCCCCTCTCTTCCACAGTTCATCAGTGTGGAGGTGGATGTGGTAAGAAGCAATGCAAGACACAAGCAGGGAAGAGCTGCCATCAGGTGGTAAGCCCCTGCCCAGGCTGGAGGGAAGTGGAGATACCACCAGAGGTTCTCCATGCGTCAAAGCCATGTGCAAGCAGCTCTTTAGCAGACTGCTTCATGGGAAACTTTGCAGCCAGGGATCTTCACCATCCTCAGGATTACATGGACGCTGAGAAGGAATCAGAAAGATTACCTAACAATTACATTTAGGAGCCAAAAGTAACACAAACATGCACACAGTCCTGTGGTAGAGTTATCACTGTGCACCAGTAGTAACTTCTAGAAATACAACCAAATGAGAATCCCATCACATTTAAACAAGCCTGTGTGCCTCAGTGAATGCTGCATCACTTAGCAAGGGTTGCAGTTTCAAATCCTAGCTCAGGACCTCTATTTGTGGTTTCCTGCATCTTGATCTGTCACCCCACAGACCCCTGTAATGCCAGTGACAGTGCATGCATGAGTGGCTCTCCCAGAGGCATGCAAGAAATTCAGAGAATCAAGTGTAAACTTTATCTTCCTCCTGTGATTCTCATTTCACGTGCTCAACTACACCACAAGCCTCCTTTGCACCCTTAAAGATTAACACAGCTATTCTCTTGATGTGGGATTCCTCATTATCATATGAATAAATGATTAATTGTCATTGTACCAAGCAAGTGCAACTTTTATAACTATATGAATCAGCACTGTGCCAAACCCTGCAAGAATAGTAAAAGTGTTCAAGTATTTATTGCACTTTATTGCTTCCTGGATCATTTAAAAGCAGTCACTGACAAACAACCATTTAGACAGGCTTGAAAGTTTGCCTCGGATGTACTGAACTGTTCTGTATTTCAAAATGCAGGCATATCTTCTTTCCCAGCAATTTAACGTCAGACCTTTGGCAGAAAACTCCACGGCTTGTCCAGCAAATGCTACTATTTGCAATGGCACATCTTGTGTGTTACCAGAAGATAATTTTAATGAAACTTTGAGTGTAGTTTTAAGTACTGTTCTAACGATCATGCTGGCTTTGGTGATGTTCTCCATGGGTTGCAATGTGGAACTTGAGCGATTCTGGGGCCACATAAAAAGACCCTGGGGTATTTTTGTGGGTTTCCTTTGCCAGTTTGGGATTATGCCTCTCACAGGCTTCTTGCTGTCCCTGGCCTTTGACGTGCTTCCTATTCAAGCTGTTGTGGTGCTGATCATGGGATGCTGTCCAGGAGGCACAGCCTCCAATGTCATCGCCTACTGGGTGGATGGGGACATGGACCTCAGGTAAGATCAGCCATTCCATAAGTAGTTCATCTGGTTTTTTGCTCTACTTTATATTGAGAAAGACTCTCTGCTTTTTTTCCTAGTTTCCTGGCCCATGCACAGTGGAACTTTTTTCTTGTAAAGATGTTTAGTTACTGTAGTAGTAGTAAATATAAACAGAATAGCAAATATACTTGGTTCAGTGAGAATTCATGAGGAAAATACCACAACAGAATTGTGTACATTAGAAAATGCCATTATTGTAAATCTTCAGATCCTGCAGAAAATAACATTTATGAAGACCGCTAAGATACCAAGGGTTATGAAATCTTTGTCCAAGTTAGAACTACTTTTGTGATTTTTTTGTTTCTCCCAACATCTTGAGCATAAAAAAGAAATAAATATGTGTAACAAAGGATTTTAGGATCTGAATCCTCTGTACTAAATAGTGGCTGTGCAATAGTTCTTGAAGTAGTGTTTCTTGAGAAAGACGACTTGTGGACAGATATTTACCTTTTGTGGGAAAAGATGAATAGACAGGCATAGATTATCTCTTTGGGAGCTAATACAAATGAAAATCACTTGCAGTCATTCTATTTGCTCCTGGCACTTTCTGCAAAGTCCTCAAACTGAAGGCAAGTTTTACAAGCTAGAAGGCACTGTCTAAGGCAGCCCTGTATATGGGGGGCAATGAAAAAAACGCTTTGTGACAGATTGTGGCAGTCTCAATGACAGGATGCTCTGAATTCAGAGACAGATATGTAAGGCACCTAGGACATCAAACACGCAGTAGAAGTGAACCCTACTCTTGATGCAAATTCCATGGGGGGTTCATTAACAGCCTTTAAAAATGAGCCATCTTTTGATTTTTATATCCTGATTATTTTGCTGTAAAAAAAAAAAAAAAAAAAAAAAAAACCCAGGATCATTTCTGTTTCCCACAGAGAAACATAAATTGTAGCATTCCTCCAATTTATCATACGCCAGTCTGAACTAGAAATGGAAAAAATAATAGAAGTAAGAAAGTTGTCGACCTAGGGCAAATAGACTAAGAATGTTAATATTTGTAGCTTTAATAAGACATTTTTTCCATCCTTTGAAAATTGTGAGCTTTTCTGTCATATGCAGGTGTTAATGTAATACCAGCTTTCGAACTATGCATGAGGTCAGCCCTGCTAATCACCAACTTCCTCACTGTGGAGAAAAGACCTATGATATTAGGGAGGTGTAAGACACTTAATTTCAATAAATACAGGTCTAAGAAACTACAGATGGAAATATATCCAGCACAAGTCTGAAATCCTGTCCTAGTCTTTCCTTAGGAGAATGTACGGAGCTAAACTATACTTTCCCAGCTCTGTATGTTCAAAGTCACACTACTGAAACCAATGGTAAAAGTGAGAACCAATGATACATGTAAATATGAGTAAGGTTTATATCCCAGGATGCCGGCAGAGGGTGAAGTAAATTGAAAATACCTATAAAAGGTTGTTCTTCAGCTAAAGGCATTTACCTTAAGAAGTCAAAGGATTTTGGTCAGTACCTTTGAGACAATAACTCAGGGACCAGATAATATGTGACCTACAGCAGAAATAGCAATGCAAGTGTCTTCAGTTCTTGATAGAAGAATAACAATATAAGTAAGCTTGGCTGGTTTCTAGAGCCAGCACATTATGATAGAAAGCCCGCCTATCAGGGCAGACAAGGTTTTGGGTTTAGCTGATAATATTTTGTTTATAAGTAGCAACCCATGAGAATTGTCTACAGTCCTGCTTCAAAACTTCCCAAAGCAAACAGACCACAAGTCAGAGCAGGAGTTTGTTTTCTACTGCTCATATAATCACAGAGAGATGAAGGATGAATTTTTATACCTTTTTCAGTAACTCAGACCCAGCTTCCCATAGGGAAATCTGGTTTTGACACCTCTTGATATTTCACAAAAACAACTGATTCTGAAACAGCATCTCCTCCGCAGCTCCCCTAGGAGTGTCTGTGAGAACAGGGACTGGGGTTAGGGAATGTGCAAACTTTGGAGCAGGATACAGGGACAGTACAAAGATGTAGGAAATCTGGAGGTAGGAAAAATAATCTCTTTTATCCATTTTATCAAATCCCCTTGGAGTTTCTGTGAGAACAGGGACTAGGGTCAGACACTGTACAGACTGGAACAGGATGTATATACAAGGACAGTATGAAAATGTAGGAAATCTGGAGGTAAGAAAAAATAAGCTCCCTTATCTATTTTATCTTAATTGTAGCCAATGTTTGGGGTTTTTTTCCTCTGTGTGTACAAACTTTCTTGGCTGAGGCTCCTACAAAGTTCTATGCAATGACTCTGAAGCAAAGAGACAAAGGGACAAAAATGAATGCTGTTATTCTTATGGTTTCTGTATTAATTGTTATAGATTTCTCTGCACCTTCCCAGTGTGTGGACAGGGTCAGCAGTCCCTTTCCTGAGGATGATCAACATAAAAGAGAAATCAGAAGTGAAACTCAAAAGGGAGTTTGCAAAGTTCCTTAACCAGAACCCTCTCTCATTATTTTTATGTCAGAGGAGTGTGATTTGTAGACATAATTTTGTCTATTCTGCCCAAATTCTGAGAATTTCTGCCTTACTTTACCTATCTTCCCTTTTCCTCCTTCTTCATTCCTGTCTCAGAATGCATCTGTCACTACAAGGTGTTTCAGGCCTGATGGCTTCAAGATTTTATATTTTAAAACAGAAATGTCTTTGCACAAACAAAGGAAGCAGCAATACTTAAGCTAAGCTTCACTGAGTAATTCTTGTCACCTACTCTTTGGCCTAGAGCAAAACAAGCCAGAAAAGGGGATTTTATTGCAACATACAACCTAGACAGTATTTTTTTTATGTTGTTGACTTTGGAGTGAAATTTTAACACTCCAAAAATGCTGGTATAATGAAAAACTCCATTCAGTGTTGATCTGACCCTGTCCAGCTTGCCACCTTCTCAGAAGCTAGTGGGACAGGCAGCAGGCAGACAGACTGGCCAACAGACCTTCCTGATGGATGCCTGCCTCACTGCCTCATTTACACTGCAAGTTATTGTGCTGTGGCTGCAGAACACGTTGATATTTTGTTTCTCTCTTTTCAGCAGAAGCAATTCCTTCCAGTTAGCCTTTATCTAACCTCAAATACATGATAAATAGACTAGTCAGCAGCATTTCCTGCCCAACTTTTCATAAGCTGTGAAGTCATAACAAGAAAATTACGAAGACTACAGACGAGCATGAGATAAATTATCCATCTACACAATTTCTTTTCAGCATCAGCATGACAACTTGCTCCACACTACTTGCAATGGGAATGATGCCACTTTGCCTCTTTATTTACACTAAGATGTGGACTAATGCGAGCTCAATCGTACTCCCCTACAACAGCATTGGTGAGTCCAGTGAAGCGGCACTTCCCCTTCTCCTTTATACCATCACCATGTGAAGTCATGAAGAAATTATCCCAGATTTTGAAAAATATTTATCCTCCTACTTTCTAATAGCTTCCATGGGAATTAAGTACCTCAATCACTTCACATCATCCATGGCTCTGAAGAACAAAAACTTGAAGTCATTATAAATATTGTACAGATATTTATCACAAGATTGTGCATGTTTTTCTTTCCAAATGGTTTGGAGACCTGCAAGGTACTGGGTTAAGAATATAGAATCATTTGTACATGAATAGCTACTTCCCCTGGATGAAAGTGTTTGTAACAGCTTTAAAGCACAACACTGCAAAGTGCAAGTGCTGAGGCCATAATCTGGCAAAGTACTTAAGCACATGTGGATAATTAAGCAAGTGATTAAAACTGCTGAGTCTCTTTGAAAAGCTGCAATCTACACCGCCAGAAGTGGCTTCATTTGACATCCTGTTGAAAATCTCATCCAGCGACAAAGAGAAAATAGTCAAAGAGTTTGGAAATACATGCTCCAGTGCTTTGCAGAGCTGTGGCCCTAGTGCTTATCAAGTGTGGTTCCATGTTGTGCTAATCTTAAAAGCCAGCAGAATCACTTTCATATTCTTCAATTTCATTTCCTATTGTTCTGAGGGAGAAAAAAATATCACATACATTGCTCGTGCTTTCAAAATAAATACTGGAGGGGGGAGGACAAGACAAAAGAATCTCTAAACCATTTGTTGATATGGTACAGTAGCAAAACACCTGCAGACAAAATGAACAGTTAATATAGCTACTCATATCACAGGATAGTGATGATTAGCACACTCAAATTTCTGTCTGCCTTTCTGATGCAGGTGAATGAGCATGTAGCTCAGCAGAATGGCAATTACTTCAACAGGCTGCCAAAGGTAACAGACTCTATAGAAAAGCAAATAGGCAGGTGTGGGTAGAGCATGGATGCGTGCTCTGGGGTGCACATACCAGAAACATCCTTTGAAGGCTTGCTCTGTACTCCCAGCCATGCTGCACGGTCTCAGTCCTCCTGACATGATACTTGGTCTTAACTTCTCTCTTCTTTTTTCAAAGGACTTTCACTGGTAGCTCTTGTAGTTCCTGTTTCATTTGGAATATATGTTAACCACAAATGGCCTAGAAAAGCAAAAATCATACTTAAGGTAAGATATATATAAGGCTGAAGCATTAGTATTTATGGACAAATTATGGAATCAGCGGCAGTACATTGCTATTCATAACATTAGTGTCTGACTTCATAAGAGCCTGGAAGTTTTCAGCAAGAAACAAATTAGATGCTGCAGAAATGTGCTGCTTTTCCCTGCATGGGAATGTATGAGCTGCATACATTATTAGAAACCATGCTTATCCAAATAACCTACTTTTGTCTTTGGCTACAACTGTGATATTAATTGAGTTCAGTTCATAATGTAAACTGAAATTGAAAGAACATCATTCAGGTCAACTGGAAGCAATTTTTACTCTGCAAGGTAATACAAAATAAAAACATTCTGGATTAAAAAAAACTACAACTTTCTACTTTTTAAACAGTTCATTGATTTATGTGGGCAATTCTGAGTGTGAAGTCAATTTTTATTTAAAAAGATTTTGAAAATGTTCCAACTGCTAAAAAATCTAACAAAACTGTTCAGAAAATTCAAATATCTTTGCAAGATAGTTTCAGATGCATCAAAAAATTATTTTTGTAAAAAACAATTGTTCTCAAAAATGATAATGATAAATTATATGTAATTATATAGTAATATAAGATTATGAAAATATTATCTTTCATATGCAATTTATATTATTATATAAAGTAAAATATTTAGTTATTTTTATTAAATATTTTTATTGAAATAGCTGTTTAGTGTTTACAGCTAATTTTAGTGTTAACAGCAAATTAATCATTCTTATCAGTAGGTTTAGGATGAAAGTGACTGTTAGACGTTCTGAGTACCCTTGGTATTTGTTAACCATTCTTACTAACACATATATTTGCTAAATTTTCTTGAAGAAGACTACTCTGGCAACTTGTTATTCTAGCTGTGCTTTGTTATCATGTCTCTTCTGTCAGCTCAGAAAACACAGAACACAAATACAATTCTTTTAAGTCAGTCAATTTTCTCAGACTACTAGTTTATTCTGTTGTATTTTTAAATGCACTCACAGTGCTCATGAACTTGGATACTATTGAGTGCTGGTTTCAAAACTGTACTGTTCCTGTTTAATCAGTTAACGGAAAAGAATGGACTTAAACTCACATGAAAAGAAACACTATTTGCTCTCTCAGCAAAACACTGTTTCATCCTTTTTCTTACCAAGTGGGTGAGGAACCCACAGCAGGGTCCATTGACAGTTTGCTTTATGCAGGACAATGAAGCATCAAGTGCAATTGAGCCGTAGCTGTCAGATTAAGGTCTGTATAGTGAGAAATTGAGATAAGAGCACAAGGACAGTGTGCCAGGTGAAAAAAAAAAGAGCTTGTCAGGCCAGACCATGTTTCTTCTTCCTAGGTGCATGTGGTTAATAGCTCAGTCAAACAAAAGTACTTGTTTGCTCAGTGCTCTTAAAGAGGCTTCAGTCAAAGACTGATAAAGCCAGTTTAATGGAAATACACATTTAGCTGAGAAATGGATTACCCTAAGCTTAGCCCCAGAAGTCTGAGAGTAAGATCCCTGACAACATATGCCATAAGGGCAGACATTTCTCTTGGATATTGAGAAGAGGCTGAATTACCACTTTTTTTGTCAATCAATCAGTGGTGAAGATCTTGGTATATTCAGCCACAGGAAATAAGATCAACTCAGAGACTACACCTATGTAGAAGTGCTATATAAATCCACAGTTTTCAAACACATATTTTCAGCCACGTTAAATATTTATCCCTCCACCTCGAAAATAATTTGCCATCACTAACAGTCTAGGATATAGTTAGCATACGTTATACTAAGCCCTAGAGTGTAACTGCCCAAGAAGAGGGGAGAAAAAGTGCATTCTACCAGCTACGAGGTTGCCAGCTTCCCAAAAACTCTGGAGAAATTTTTCTAATGTGTGCACCATTCCTTGCTCATGTCACACCTATGAAATTTATTTTAATCTCCATTTCTAAGTACAATTATAGCAAAGGCTTCAAGAGACTAGTTTTACAGGTACTTGCTATAGATATCTATTATAGCTGTGCCTTGAGCTTTATCTGTAGTAACACATTGAAATGCATCATACATCTCCTCTCTGGGAAAAAAAGCAGCTATCTAATCTGTCTACCTGCTGTGAATTACGTTGCTGTAAACTTCAGGGTTTTATGCTTAATAAGAGGTTTCAGTCACTCAGAGACACTCACAGGCATGCTTGACACCATGTTTGATGCCACTGAATTTTGTTGGAGTCTCTTATTCACACAGTCCTTCCTCTTTTCCCTGACAGGTCGGTTCCATTGTGGGAGCAATCCTTATCGTGCTCATTGCTGTGGTTGGGGGAATACTCTACAGAGGCTCCTGGATTATCTCACCTAAATTGTGGATCATTGGCACCATATTTCCAGCAGCTGGCTATTGCCTGGGATTCTTTCTGGCCCGTTTAGCTGGTCTGTCTTGGAACAGGTATGGAATTCTCCATGACAAAAACCTGTAGCCTTTTTCAACTGTGAAAACAAATTTTTATTTAATGATTAATAAATGCTGAGAATCTTCCCTAAACATTAGCTATGCTCAGGGTCACTCATTCCCCAAACCTGTTTCTAGGATAAAACTACTTGTGCACATTTTTATACACAGATTCTGACTATACTATTTCCTCCAGATGTTCATACGTCTTCCCCTTATGCACCCATGTCCCACACTTCAAATGAGTGAAACAGACCTGACTTATAAGTGGGTTGGGAATGCAGCAAAATTTCTCATGAAGATGCAGCAGCTTGCAGTCTAGAACATCATTAAAAGTGAGGGAGGTAGTGCCACACATGTGGCTTGAAGGGATCATGGTCCCTTACGATTGTTGAACTGCCATAAATTGTTGTGTTCTGGTGGTAACAGATATATGACTTGAGTGTTTTGTTGACTACGTGAGCTGAAAGATACCATTTTCTTAGCTATCCATTTCTGTATGTTTCTTGCTTATCTAGATTATTGCAAAGCATAAGGCTGCTATTTCACAACTGGTTTTGTATTATTCCCTTTAGATGTCGTACAGTGTCTCTGGAAACAGGCATGCAAAACACTCAGCTCTGTTCAACTATAGTACAGCTCTCATTCACTCCTGCACAACTTGAACTGATGTTTACTTTCCCACTCATCTACAGCATTTTCCAGCTGTTGTTTGCACTCATTATTTTAGGAGGTAAAGTATATCTATTTTCTATGACAGAGTTGTAATTATGATTATTAGCTATCCCATTTTTCATGAATATGAAGAAAACAAGAAGGGATAAAAATAATCAAATGGAAAATAGTTAAGTACATAATGATTTCTAAGCACCACCACTGTGCTGTTGCCAGTACATAACTAGGAATATACAAGGCTCAGTTCAAAACTTGGAAGACTCGTTTTTTACAACACAAGGGAGGGCATCTCCACCACCTACAGCTGGGCACATGAGACTGCACTGAGCACAGAACTGTTACTATCTTTGGCTAAGGAAGGCCAAATGCATCTTCTTCCACTGCTCTAGGGTGCCTGGGTGTACAGCTGCTCAGCAGGGCCATACCCACAAACTCCCCTCCTACCAGATGTTAAGGCAACAGGTATTAGTTTCACAGCTAATGTGAGAAAATATCTTCCCTTAGAGGTAAAGGTCCCTTTTCCCTCTCACATACACCTCTCATGAGTTGCACCTGTGCTACAACAACTAATCTACCAACGGTTGGGACCTTGTCCTTGTGGCTCACACCTGAAACCAGCTGTTGATTATTGAGCTCCCACTCCCAAACCAGCCATCTTACCCAACACCAGAGCACTGTCCTAATGACACAGCCTGCGAGGTGCAGCCCCGACTCCAACCTCTCTGTCAGGCAATGGTGTGGGGACAGACAAACTTTGTCCAAGATCCTGCCAAACAGAACTCACATGGAAGTAAAAATCAGTCCCATAGACCCAGCCAAGAGCCCAAAGACTTCCCAAGGGAGACAGGTAATGTTTTAAAAAGTCATTGCACACAACAGGAGCACAAAGCGGTCAAACACCAAACATGGGATTTAAAATGTTTTCCTTGTTATTTTCTAAAAGTACTTTTCCACCAATGAGTGCTATTGACATGAAATATTTAAACATAGCTTTAAAGAAACTGCTTTAGCAATGTAAGGAAGGAAATGTTGCATGGGTACATGTTACTATAGTGTCCTTTTCAGGCAAGTTTTGTAATTTCTTTATTTAATACTAAATATATACCAATCCTCAGGCTACCGTATTTACAGAAGACATCGGGTCAAAACAAAGACAGACATAGAGAAAACAGAGCAAAGCGAGGATTCAAAATCAACGTCATCACATGCTAACGTAAATGGAGGATTTGTACCAAACGAAGACAAATAGACAATTATCTCTTTTCTCACCAGCTAAAAGATATATGGTTTACTTAAAACTATTTTTTCACATGCCATTGTTTTATGGAAATATTTTAACAAAAGAAGTTCTGCTGATAATGTACAGTAAGATTTTGAAACTATTAACTTATGAAAGATTTCTACTTTGATTTTTAACATGGTCTCTGCCACAATTGTTGAATCTGGCTTTGAACCTAATTCCCTAAAAAAAGATATTTAATGGCTTTTTTATGGCTTATTTAAAGAAAGGCAGAATAAAGGTGGGCTATTGCTAAGAAAAACAAGCAGATATTTGCATTACCAACTCCAGCCATGATCCTGTAAATCCATCTGCTAGTGTTAGCTCACACAACAAAGAGAACAGTTGTAAAAGTGCCCTAAGCAGCAACAAGATTTGATGTGGAAGATCTGATAAGGCTGGAGGACTTTCACTGGACATGAATCAACCATGAAATTGGAACAAGCTAATAATGAAATAAAGTTTCATGTAGGTCAGCCTGAGCAGACTAAAGTCATTACACTGCACCAATTGGTTGAAGCATTAATTTGCACTAAAGCTATGATTTTAACAAGTGCAAGTACCTTACAACTATTTTTCTCCCCCAAAGTAACAGAAAGTAACAGCTTTGAATCTTCAGTCTGGGTCTTCTAGGTGCTGGAAACATGAACAGAGACAAAGCTGAGGGCATAAGCCTAGAGCAATTTTAGTGTGACTGCTGTATGCAAACAAGCAGGCTGAGATTTTGGAAGTGTAAGAGATTATCAACTTCTGCACTGAAAAGGATGCATTTGAAACAGAGCAAAATTGTCCCTGATTTGCCCAGGGGATTCACCACTGTTAACAGGAGACAATAGTGTTTGTAGAGAGTTATATTCTTTTGTTATTCCATGAACTCAATAAATTTGAATTACCAGGTGCCTGCAACATGTAGACACTGGTGCAGTTGATAACTTTAAGATTTTAACTATATGAACCACAGACAAAAATAACTGGATGTACACATGCATTATTTGTCTCTGAAAATTCAAGAGTACGTATGGAAAGCTGTCTTAAGTGTGTGGATAAAATGAGTTATAATTCTAGGAGAAACAGTACAAAACAGTACAAAGACTAAGCTTTTTGTGGCTGTAATTTTTTTTATGGATACATTCAGTAACATTAGTCCTGTAGTTTTTATGTAAAGAAAACATCCAGAGAACTTCAGATGAATGTGTGAGAGGTTGGCTGACCAAAAAAATTCAAGAATGAGCCAACTATCAACACATGGAAACTATACACCTCTTTGTCATATTCAGATGGACCTTCCAAGGCGTTGTGAATTAATGTGGCAGGTTTTTTACAAACAAAACTGAAATGGTGGAATTTAAGTTCCCTACATGTAGCTTTCCACTGCTGCAGAAATGTGCCCAATATTAAACAAAGAATAAATTATTTCTACCTACCATATGTGGGGGAAAGGGTCTCAAAACGTGCCTGAGTTCTGTGAGGCTTGAAGCTGCTTCGTTTCTGGGGTGGGTTGGAAGTGGTCATAACCTCCAAGGAAGAGTTTAACACTTGGCGGGAGGTAGCACATAATGAGGCATGCTATGTTTTATAGAATGAAGATTAAACAGGAAAATATAGTGAAGTCTGTTAGGGAAGAATCATAAATGCTCAACAGCACACTCATGGAGAAAAGGATAAATTGCTGTTTCTAACATCTGTAGTTAAAAAGCTATTGTCTTTATCCTGCATCCATCAAAAAAAAAAAAAAACGGACAGCAAAATTTAGTTAGGATTATGTCTTTCTTACACACCAAGCTGCCACTCTTTCCCCATGCTAAACTTCAATGCTTCCATGCATATTTTCAATGCATTTTGAAAATGCATTGAAGAATAATAGTTTGTCTTGCTCATACTATGTGTGTGTGTATTTAAAGCAACTGTATAAACACTGAACTGAATAAAGTCAGAAGCTATTTATAATTTTGCCCACTGGAGTAATTTAAGGTGGAAGGAATTGAGACTGAAACCTAACATGCAGACAAAGTTTATGGCTTTGAGATGTATCAAAAATACCTCAGATTATGTGTAAAATTAACATGTTTAATAATCAATTATTGAATTGTAGGATGGTTTGAGTCACAGTGGACCTTTAAAGGTCACCTAGTCCAACACCCCTGCAACTGACATCTTTAACTACATCAGCTTGCTCAGGGCCCCTTCCAACCTGACCTTGACTGTTTCCAGTAATGGGGCACCTACCACCTCTCTGGGCAACCTGATGAAGACTAAAAGGAATACGGGAAGTCTGATGCCATATTTGGTACACATTTTCCAATGTATATGCACACTTCGAACTCCAGCTGAGGGACTGAGGCTACAGCTGCTGCAGGCATTACAATTACATCTAACAAGGGTCGTATGTCCCAAGCTTTATGTGAAGCAAAGCCATCTCAAAGGTCTTAACCAACATGTGTCCAGAGCACATCAAACCTAAAACAGAAAAACACAGCTTGATGTTGCCAGACACAGGCTTATATTGACATGACAGCTGTTAAATCTCCAGCTGTAGAAGTCTGGGCAGCGTCAATGTCCATCCATCACTGGTGAAGCTGGAGTGAGTGGGTTGTCTCACTGCAGCATAAGGGACTTCTGGGGAACCTGTGTCCTCTCCTCAGAGGCCTCCAAAATGATGTTCTGTTTCTTTAGCCTGTTAGCCATACCAATCCTGATATATGGGCTTCTCAGCTGAGGGAGGCTGGTAGCCTCCAGCCTTGCAGTTGCAGTTGTCTTGCACTTATCAAACAAAAATCCCCAGCTTGCCAAGAGAGGCTTGTTTAACCTGCTCAATGTCATCTCCTGTCATGTACTCCAGAATGAACATCTTCTGAAAAAAAGGCAGTATCACCTAGTCACCACTGACTGCTGATTAAGTAATCATCCATCCATTGAAACAGTCTGTGAATGGGACATTGCAGGATATATAATCTAAAAGCATCATGTTCAGTCGAACAGATACCAAATGTAATTAATTCTTACACACACTGGTACTCATGGATTTATCAGTGCAGCCTAAGAAATTATACAGATTTCTTAGCTGGTTCTAGGTTAATGTAGTTTACTTTTAGACAGTAATTCATGTCCAGAGAGCCTGGGTAGTCACTGAGTCTTAACTCTGCTGCATTCCTGATTCTCAAGCCACTGCAGGCAAAACAAGCTAAAGTATGTCTAAGGATAGACATACCCTAAAGTTTTAAATGACAGCTGTTAACTCTTAGCTCTCCCCAAGTTCTGCAGTGTAAGGGCTGCACTGATGCAACAATCATACTTGCCAAACCTAAGTCTGTAGCTATAAATCTGGGTATAAAGACATGTTCCCTAGTCAGCAAAGAGAGAGATGCACCACCACAGAGTTAATCATGCTCACTCACTGTCTCAGACTCCTGTTACAGGATGAGTTGTCCTCTGGAATTTTCTGTCTATATAAAGTAGATTTATGTGGATTCATTTACACCAAATATTTCACTTTTTTACTCTCAGAGAGAAAAAAAAAAAGAAAGAAAGAAAAAATTAAAACCCCAAACATGAGTTGAAAATAAATACCTCTTTTTGTCTTAATTTATTTTTCTGCATAAAATCTATGAGCACCCAGTATGTTTCCTTTGACCAAGATGATAGGTCTTTATAACTTAGATAAAGAAAACCAAGCAAAGAAAAGTTCTGCATTATAATTCTAATCTCTTATGCACATGCAACTAATTTCTCACCTCACCAAAAGACATGTAGAGGAACTGGTTCTGTCATATAGTGTGCTGTGTTAGTTAGAAAAGAGTGCAATTTGAATAGAATTAACAAGCAAATTGAGTTGCAGTGTATGTTTAATGAGTTTCTTGTTTCAAACTAATTAGGTTATGATGCTCAAAACCCACTATTGTAATCTCTGCCAATCAGTATTATTTTTGTCAGCCTCAGAAAGGAAAAGTGAACTTACTGTTTTGTGGTCCAAGCAATTAACATACTGCACACTTGATGCAAATCTAAAACAACAATCAGTATTCCCTATCTCCCAAGGCACAGAACTCCGCTATTTGGTATTTGACAAGAATGTTCCTTCTTTCCCCAGATTAATTGTATTGCTTGCTCATGTCCAGAATGAAATCAAATGTAGCATAATAGTACCACAACAAAATGGCAACCCAGCAAACCTGGCTGGATTTTCCTACCCAGGTCTGAAGGAAAGTAAAAATAAATCTCTGCTTCTGTTTCCTAAGGAATATGCATTCTGCTTCAGAAGCACTAACATCACAGTTAAACTGAGCACTAAATTAACTTAAAATATCAAATGTAAAAATAACTGTTACTTGCCAGAATATTTGTCAGTCTTCAAACTGGAATTGCAGAAGATGGATAATTGAAAGCCCTGAAGGAGTACTAATATGTTTTCATGAATAGATATCTGCTGTGGAATGATATTACTGTCTCCATTTAATTTCCATTAAATTTAGCCCTCTACAAATAAGTTTTCAGCATCGACCTTCATCCTTCCCTGAAAACAAGCAGTCAGCACTGCCAGTAGGAAAAGACAGCTGCCTCTGGAGAGCAAGCCATCACACCCCTCAGACACCTGGTTTAGGGTGGGAGGAATTCTGAAAGGAGACAAAGAGATTATGCACAATTCAGTGTGAAATTTTGTTGCCTGAATTTAGGCATCTAGTGTGATATGATATGCCCGGGGGTGTTCTGCCTTGTTTTCCACTGCCGGTCTAGGAAGCCACAGGTATTCTGTAGGTCCTGTCTCTTGGCTACACCTACCATAGCCCTACAGCATCTAAAATGGCACCAGACACTTTTTTAGGCAGCCTAATCTTCCCTGTAACTTCTGTGCAAGTCATCCTTATTTCAGGGTTTGCCCTGATCTATACAAATTCCTCTGCAGTCAGATGAAGGGCCAGCACTCTGCATGAGATACTTTCAAGTCCATAGGAAGACCTGTGCAATATATTCTGAAATATCTCAGAATTTAGAAAAATAAACAAATTAAATAACAAACAAATCAGCCCTTCCACATGCCTCTTTGAACTAACCAAAAGTATGCCTCCTTAAAAAATTTCTCCCAGCCCTGCATCTCTACACAGAATTATATGGGACTTTGAAAGAGCTTGGAACAATATTTAGTGAGGACATTCCAAACAATGTCTATGTAAACAAAGAATACATAAAAATGTATAAGTGGTATCTCTGCTTGCTCATAATTGACTTAAATCAATCAATTGCCAATAAGACTTGCAAGATTATAAATCAGCTTCCTCCCTCAGATAAGGTTTTAAGAAAATATGAGACTTTAGAAATAATAACCTGAAATGAAGATTTTCATATTTTGGACTTTAATTATTTAGGGATTGAGCCATAAGAACTGGGCTTTTGACTTTCTAATAACACATCAGTTGATAAATCTTTTGCAATCACTGCATTTATTTTAACAGAAAAACAAAGAAAAGGAAAGAAATCTCAGAGCTGAAGAAAACTCTTATTTACTGCAACAGGGAGTTGATCAGATCTTTAAGTGGTATATCCCCTGGTTGCTATACAGTTTAGATATTGTTGTGAAAGGGAATAATTTTTGTTCCAGACAAACAGAACCTAGTTGGTTTTCCTTAGACCACACAAAGCTCACAGTTTCTCATTCACTGCAACTGTTCCTGACCATGAGAAGTTATTAGCAATTATAAACCCAGTGTTTCCACCTCACACAAATTTAATATTGCTTCATATTTTATAGATGTAACTTAATTGCTTCAGATATACTGATTAGATATACTGACCAGATATCATTAAGGTAATCTGATACATTCTTTCAAATATGACTAGAGACCTTCTGTCTCCTTCTTCTGCACTGCCTTTATGCATTACTCATTTGGGAGATTTCATCACAGTTTTTAAAAGCTACTTTCCCCCATCTGAATTTAAAATAGATGTAAGAAGGTCGTGTTGAGATGGTAAGGCCCTGTTTAAATAGTTTGGTGGTACAATTAATTCCCCACAAGTGGAATTAATTGCAAGGGATTAATGAAAATGTCAGGGTTGCAGGTTGTGCTGGTGATGTGTTTCTAATGTCAGTAGTAAATCTGCTGTATGTAGAACACAAATTCTTTCCATACAAGGCTTTTTCTTTAAAAATATACTCTGAATTCAAAAAAATAACCCATAGTTGATATGGACCAATTTTCTATAACAGTACACCTGCTGAGGAACCAGAACAAAATATGCAGCTTACACAGATATAGACATATTTAAGGTTTAAGTTATCCAATGATGATAAAAAATTGATATAAATAAATAAATTCATTAACTTAATGCAAAATATCTAAAAGGTGGGTTTAAGGAAGAGGTGGAAAAAAAGACTATTTTACGGACTAATTAATTTGTAGCAATTTAATATGATGCTCAAGGAACAAGTTTTTGCTCAGAAAATCCTTCAATAGTTATTTGCTGGAAGCTGCAGAAATATGTGCCTATGTCTCTTACACCCTTTCCTTGACCTGCTTCTGTCACTGCCAAGCTAACTGAGGTTCTTTGTCTGTTTGTGCAATCATTTCCACTACTCATTAAACCCAAGGAAAAACATAAGATACTTTCAATTATATTGCCTATTGAAAGGGAAATAACATCTGAGTGGAAAGATAGAACACTGAAATGAACAATGTAGTGAGAGGGGGAATGGGAGAAAATTCAGAGAAGATTATTTTATGAAGACACAGTTAGCTGTCCACAGAGGGGACTGGTCATCACATTGATTGCTTTCTTTCTATTCTGGTCACTTCACCGATTCTGTTGTGTTTTTCAGAATTTTTCCAAGGAAACCATTTGGTACATAAAATGAAAACTTCCCATAGTCAGAAAACATAAAACAGCTGGGGGCTCTTTACATCACCAGAATCACTTATGGTATTTGGAATATCACTGGAATATGATCAAATTAGTCACTGCAATTCATTCACTCAGAGATAGAAAATCCTCCCTGAGGTCTTTGCAGGCACCTACCTAGAAACATTGTGGTGCTACTAAAGGTGTAGTAGCTTCAGTTGCATGATTTGGGTGGTGAGGAGTCAAGAATGGCTGGGAAAGGAAGCTGAGGTCAGGCAGTGGTGAGCACAGAGCACTGTTTCACCCCCATTCCTCAGCCAACTGCTGCACTGTACCAGTTGTTCTCCTACCACCCATGAGGGCAGAGCAGGAGGATGAGCTAGTCCCACTCTCTGTGCTTAGTTTTCCCACTTGGTTCCCTCAGGACTAGAGCTGGACCACAAGCCACCACTCAGACTTGTGTGGACAGGAGAATAGGCTTGCCTCAGGCACAAGCCCAAGCTAACATGGCAGCAGAGATGCAAGTTTAAGCTATACTTTTACTAATAAAATTAAACAGGGGCAGTCTCTAACCCCAGAGCCAAGTAGTATTGTCCATCTCACATGCACAAAGCACAAATCTCTTTCCCCATAAGCAGGAAGGACACATTTCAGTCTCCCTTCTGAAAACAGTCCCCAACATCAGCCCTAGCCTGGCACCGCTCAAGACTGTCAGGTCACAAGAGCTGAAGCTGTGCCAGGAAGGGTGCAAACAGTCACGAGACAGTTCTCAAGCCAGTGCCCTCTCTTTGGCTTATTTACTGGCATAAGATGCAACAGTACATACCCAAACCCATTTTTTCCTTCAAACACTTAAAACTGTCTGGCTTTAGTGAGACCAGAGAATTCAGGGTAAAGACCATGTATTTTCCCCTATGGTTTCCTTGTAGACCTATGGTAGCTCTGACTCATGCTGTTAATGATAGATTAAGCTTTAACGAAATAGATAAAGTTTTTATCTTTCTTCAGTTAGAGTAATTTCTACTTCTGTGGAAACAAGTCTCCACTCATAGAAAAAAATGAGCATATTCATCCCAAAAGAATACTATATATTTGGTGTAATGTTCCTTTTGTTTTCATTAGCAATTTGATCTTGGTACCATTTATATTCTACTTCAAACATTATATATTTTTATTGTTAATAAGCTAATGACTATGAAAGGGAATAAAAGTGATCCCTAGGATTAAGTTTTCAGAGGAGAATTCCTACTTTTTTCTATGTTATGAAGGCTAATTGCATTGCATGAGTTGTTTGTGTTTAACTGCAGAGAACTACAGGGCCAGGTTTGGAGGTGGTGTGCTGCCTTTAGGCATGCTTTTCAAACGCTTGTGACTCAAGTGTATGCAGTGATACAGAGTCACTTCTGCATTTTTTACATGATAAGAAAGGACATCTTGACATCAAACAGGAGGAAGATTAGTACTGCAAGGCTATCAGATACATAAACACCTTTGCAAATGTGCAAAACTGTTTCTTGTACTTAATGCTAAACTATTGAGCAAAGAAGCCTGATCTCCAGATACACCTTACAGCTTTACCCAGGAGTTCTTCAGACAGCTTAAGTAACACACGCATGCAGACTCTGAATATGCCTTGTAACACCATTCAGGTCAAAAACAAGTTTACCCCAAAGCCGAGACAGGTCCTAGATACAAGGAGCTCCCCCACCAGCTTCTCTTCATGGCTTAGTCTAGCAGTCCTGTTCTGAGCAAACCTACTCAAGTAGGTTTTTATATGCAGCTGTTGTTGATGACCCATTTTCTACTCCCTTGTCCTCTCCCTCTCAGTGTGCATTAGCCAAATCACCCTTGCTGCTGGGAGGACAGAGTTCAATTCCCTCTTCTACCTAAGGAGATTTAAATCACATTTCCCAATTCCCTAAAGAAAGCTCAACCACTTAATTCTGCCTGATAACTTGTGCTCAGCATATCTCAGCATCCTTAGTACACAGTCTGTATGCCAAGCTGTCCTTGTAGCTCTGCTCTTGACTGGCTTTCACTGTGTCACATCTTTGAGGGACTGGTTGTTCCCAAAAACAGAAGTCCTGTCCTCCAAACAGCATAATGACTTTCCCTGGAGGTAACACAGGTGCTTATATTTCTGTTTTTCAGCTGAAGGGTGAAATAAAAATAACCCAACAGCACAGAAATTAGTTTATAGACACTAGGGCACGCACACAGAGCACCATACAGTAGAGTACTACCACTTCCAGACTCCCCACCAAAGTAATTGAAAGGGGCTAGCAAAATATGTGAATTTTCACTTGCATCACAAAATTTAGTATGGGGGTATGTGTATTAGCCCCTAAGAAGAATACTTTGACATCAGTGGTGCAGTACCTCAAGACTGCAAGATGCCTAAGAGACAGAACAGACACCATGCCCTGCCCCTGGGGCTGCCCACAGGAGTTCTTCAGCCATAAGGAAGGTAACCATGAGCACAGCTCAAGCGGTACATTGAAGGAGACGGTCACACAGACCAAGAGTGATCAGCACAACAGCATCCCAGAGGGATGTGTGTCAGCAACCAGTGTCTGCTCTACACTTCATTTCTTACATGCTGCAGTTTGCTGGTGAATGTTACCATGCGCACAAGAGTATGCTATTAAATTACAGGGTGGCCAGGAAGCAAGTCTGAGCACAGTGTTTTACTTCATCCATGCTGCTATTTGATTCTGTGATACCCATTGGTAACATCTGAGGAGAGATCCCCAGCAGTATGGGCATGAATCAGGTCCTGGTCCTCTTTCCTTTAGGATATATATATAGCAAGGCAATCTTCCTTCTGTCCATGTATAGGTACCTCTGCCTCAGGCTGAGATGTTACCTAGGCATATGCTAGTCACGGGCAGTGCTTGCTCTGATTTCTGCAGGAGGTAAATCCTGTATCCAGAAAGTCACCATTGTACATGCCAGCCCTTTATCAGTCTTTGGTAGACAATGCCACGTATTGCATTGCAACAACAGAAGGTAAGTCTAGGCACAGCTGGAGAGGTGAAGGCTGGCTTCCTATAGGAGAGCTCCTCTGTCCTACTGCAGGCACCGTGGCTAGATCAGTAGCAGAGAGCTGTCAAAAAAAAAAAAAGGCTTTATCTGTTCCAGGAATACACATGTAAATGAATGAGTAATGATATGCATAGAGGACATCATAAGGAAAGGAAAGAAATGAGGTGGACAGATAACGGAAGAAGGGTGGCTAAAAACTGCAGTTACAGTGATTATTGACTGCAGCAAGAGCCTGAGCATGTAGAACCAGAGGTGGGTATAGCACAAGGATGAACAGAAATGTAGATTGCAGGACTGCAGTCCAACCAAGAAGTGCTCTGAAATAAAACTGGAAAGGGGAGTCAGAATTAGTAGGAACAGTTTTTGGAGAAAAAGAGTTTGTGATGCCTTTCTTATTGACATCAAAAACTGACAAGGGAACAGTTTTCAATATTCCTGCTTTTCTTTCTGCAAATGTACCTTTAAAAGTTGGAGAACAAAACTATTGACTATGTAACAGCTCCAAGACTTCCTATAAGAACACCAAGTTTAATGTTCCTTCTGTCTTAAACTACCTGATGAATCAAATAGGGTGCGCCATACACTTTTACCAGTGAGTCTCATCTTTACAACTTCAAGTTCTTTTTATCTTTGAAAGATAAAAATGGCTTTTCTTATCAGATAAGTTTCAGCAGATAGGAGACAGGAGTTCAGCTAAAAGATATGCACTTTGGATTAGCAACTGAGCAATGGAAAACTTTTAACTGCAAAGAATCAAAAGGAAAAAAATGTATTTTCCCTTTCAATCTGTATCCTGCTAAGTATACAAAGATTTGCCTGATTTTCAGTCAGGTTTGCTCTGTAACTTTAAAGCAGACTTAAGTTCTCCTGGCAGCACTACAGGCCCTATCTTCTCAGCCAACATTGATTTGATTGGTTGGTTTGAGTCAGAAAAAGTGTGATTGCATTAAACAGTTTCATGTAATGCAGTATTGCATTGAATTTATGCCACAACTGAGCTTCCACAGAAATCAGCTTGTCAAAATAGCTGAACAGTATTGTTCTCTGCTGCCACTATGTCATAAGGAGTGGTGTACTGTAATTGCAGCAAATATAATCTATGTGTTCTTTGGGCAAAGCTTAGAAAGCAGCCTAAGCAAGCAAGATATTTCAACACCATTTTACTGTGCTTTTATTAAGTCGTAGCCTGCACAAACTGATTCTCTCTTTCCCACCCCAGATATTGAACCCACGCGGGTAGATCTTGCTTTTGTGTAGAGAAAGGTTCTGCATAGATGACTGGAATTTGTGAATTCAGATTTTAGACTGCTTTCAGATCTTAACACAGATAACTGAAATTCTTTATTGTAGTTTATATTGATTTTAATCAATCCCTTGAAGTATTGGCCTGGGTGATAGTGAGTACTCAATCTCTTGAAGCACTGTAATAAAAGCTTGCTTTCTTTTCACAGCAGGAAGATTTGGCTGCAGAAACTGCGGGGTGAAGTCCATGCCCAATCCTATGCCATCAAACTAAATTAACTCAATAGTCTTAAAATACCCAGGGAGCAGTTGTCTTAAGCTCAGAGGCTGTCTCAGATCTATCAATTAGTATTTCAATTGAAAAGAAAAAGAAAAAAATGGTTACCATCCTACTGGATTTGTTCTTCCTTTCTCCCAACTAGCCTAAATTATCTTGATTATTTTGTCTTGTCTTTTATTTTTAGCTCTGCATCCTGAAGCTAAACTTTTGAAATCGTATGAAATATTTACACAGAAATGTGAAAATATCAGCACTTAATGACACATGATGGAAGCAACAGAGCTGAGATCCGGAGTTTCATTTTGCATAATCAGTCCCTGCGATTACATTGTTTCATTGCACAGCAGCACATGTCAACACCGTGTGTTCAAACAAAAAGAAGACCATAAATATTATCTACTACAAAATGTGTGAAAAAGTTATTGCTTCTTTGCATATCCTGTTCTAGAGAACTGACATCAGAGATACTGAGATACCAAGGTGAAGTACAAAAACAGAGCTTAATAGGTTTAATTTTTAGCTCTAAGCAACATAAATACAGGCTACAGTGATGGCATGCTGTCAAGCTACACGTGCTTCTGTTAAAGTCTTTCACCCAACTCAGTGAAAACACCAACCCAGAGACCAAGAGGAAGCAAATATTCAGTGTATTACTAGCCTCCTTGATATGTCCTTGGTCATCTGCTTTGGCCCATTGGTTGATTCAGACAAAAATGCCCTTTAGCACAAGATGTCATCCTACTTGTTAGCAGAGCTCATGGTATGTTCACCCTACACAGCCAAGAGTCCTGCAAAGTGTCTACATACCGTACACAGGGAAAGGTCCTTCACATTCTTCCCCTTGAGGTCCCTTCCAGCCTGGAATTCTGTGATTCTACACTTCTACGATTCTTGCACGAGACACCACTTCCTTGGCCTTAACTGGAAACAGGACCATAGCCTGACTATATAGTATTAAGTAAGTTGGTGCGGAGCCAATTTTCAGAGCCTTATACCTGACATGTCACAGCTCACGCTCACATTGTTAACATTTTTCCCCTCCAAAACGGAGTGGGCAATTCCTAAATACCTACCTGTACTTAAAAACTTCTAATTCAAACCTGAAGCCCAGGTTTCTGGCTTAACCTCAGTCATTAAAATGGCAGCTCAGTGACTGGCACACATAGCAGGGTGGAAGGAAAACCCTTCTGCCAGCGTTGCCCAGTGGGACTCACTCCCCCTGTCCCACCACACAGCCAGAGCTGAGGAATCCTCTCCCATTCAGCTCACAGGTGAGATGTTCTGTAACATCAGAGTCAAAACTATTATTTATTATAAAAGCAGGTCCTGTCCAAACAAGGGATACCTCCCCCATCCTCTGCACTTGCTCTATGTCCTCACAACATGTGGCCATCCAGCCTTCTCATGATTCTTTTCTCATGTCGGAGAGAGATGTGCAAACATTTCTGGGCTGAGAAAGCTGGGGCTGCTCAGCCTGGAGAAGAGAAGGCTGCGTGGAGACCTCATATCAGCCTTCCAGTATCTGAAGGGAGGCAATAGGGATGCTGGGGAGGGACTCTTCATTAGGGACTGTAGTGATAGGACAAGGGGTAACGTGTTAAAGATTAAACAGGGGAAGTTTAGACTGGATATAAGGAAGAAATTCTTTACTGTAAGGGTGGTGAGGCACTGGAATGAGTTGCCCACGGAAGTTGTGAATACTCCATCCCTGGCAGTGTTCAAGGCCATGTTAGATGAAGCCTTGGGTGATATGGTTTAGTGTGAGGTGTCCCTGGCCATGGCAGGGGGGTCGGAACTAGATGATCTTAAGGTCCCTTCCAACCCTAACTATTCTAAGATTCTATAACCACCTTCACAGGCTGCAGCTCTTCAAAGGCAGAAAGCAGTGTTTGGTATTAAAAAGTGAACTATTCTTGGGCAGTCTTGAAAAGAAAGAGCACATTTGCACAAAATTCAGAGTATTTTTTCCCAAAACTGCACATACTCTGTTCCTTCTTATACTTTAGTCTGTTGGGTTTTGTATCACTTTTCCACTGCTGTAATGCTCTTTCATTCCATCCCACAATAAAGACTGTTTCAAACCTGTTTGGTGTTTAGGCTGTCAGTCTCTTAAGACTCCAGGGTCACACTTCTAACTGCTCAGCTTTGGTAAATAATTCTAATAAGGGGTGTCTCCAGCCTCTATCCTTATTTGCATTTTTACAGAAAAACAGACCCAGCCAGAGCTTATTTATAATTTAGGTAGCTTTACTAAACTGATGAGTAAAGTTTCAGACATTGCTTCTTTCAAAACTAATTTGTACATAATTATGTCCTAAAACCACTCTTGTTTATTTGGATTACAGGATGTGACTCATAGAAAGGACTCTATGGAAGAGAGAAGGTGGTGATGACTAAAGTTGTTATGATGTAAATACATCTCAGAGAAAATTAGAATGTAGAATCTGTTTATTTCAATTAATATTTCTGCTTGTATTTTCCAGTTTTCTGAATTTTCAGTTCAGAAATGGTTTTGGTTTTATTAATATGCTCCAATACCGTGCACAAGGCAAAGGTACAACCTGCTTACTTAGACTGAGATTTCCCTCTTCTAACTTTAACAGTTGATATTTAGCCTACTTTCCTTAGACTTCCTTTTTTTAATCAAGGGAGGAAAATGACAACTATCAAAACATAGTTTATCTGATCTATTATAAGCATCTTGAAGCTGGGAATAATGGGATTCCTGTTTCTTCCCACTGACCAGAGACACAAGTCTAGGCTTGTGCATAGAAGTTTGATGGTAGACATCCTCATTTGACCAGTTACAAGGTTTGTAGATTCTACTTAGTTGAAGAAGTGCAATATTTTCTATGATTCTCAGCAATTCATCTTCAACTGATCTAATAACAGTTGTATAAATTATTTCTTCTATAACTTTTTTTTCATGTATCTCATCAGTGGAGATTGGTAATAGCTAGAAACCTGGTGTAGAACTGTACCTTGTTAATTCCTGGTGGTATTGATCTTATTCATCTCTTTGGTACCTCATGTTGAAAGGTTTGGTGACAGGAGGAATATTTCTTTTTCCTCCCCAGGTAAGACTGGAAGGAACTGCTGGACTTCTTTAGACTACCTTGTAGCCCAGTGTTTGATTAAATAAATTTCCTTTAATTACAGGTACTCACACCATTGGTAGTTTTCTCATCTCTTCTGTTCACTGCCTGTGATGTATGATACATGTAACTTTTCAGTGACATTTCAGGTTGGAGTTTTGAAAAAGCTCCACAAAACACCTCTTTTTACAATGCAAGGCAAGTGTTAATCAAGAGGTAGTCACTTCCAGTCCTATGCTCTTATAACTTGTCAGCCGACAAATACTTTACCTGATTTCAAGGAAGAAAACTGAAGAGGATAAGAGGAGATAGAGGTCAATTAGCACAAGAGTATTATTAAGTGTTTTTTCCTATTATATTACTCATTAATTTTAATAATGTTTTCAACTCTAACTAGTCATTATAAACCTTTTAGATGGAAAAAAAAGAAATAAAATTTTACCACAAATTCCACACAACATAGTTAAGAAGCAATGATAACCCTTGAGACCTTAGGCCCATCTCTCATTTCACAGCAGGACAAGTTACATGTAATCAAGGCCTAAATTAATATGAGAGGCTTGGCGAAGACAGGAATATGAAGCATCACTTCAATTTATTCTAAATTGCATCTCCTGGCTAGCAAATCTTATTGTGCATTTCTTTTTCCACTCATCCATGTGCAAATTTTGTTATTGGAGGGCTATGTGCTGGCAGAACTGCATAATGGGAGCTGTATACTGTGTGTGTTACACACTCACTAATGCCAAGAAGATGGATGACACACTCATTCCTTTCTCATCCCACCACTAAATCCATCTTTATCCACCCCAATGTTCCTGGGGGCCACATATGACCCCTTTTCCTTCATTCTGCCCACAGCTCCATCCACACATCACCTTGAATAAACAGGTTTTATTACATAACCTAGAATTTCATCCTAGATCATAAGATTATATGAGTCCACGTATTTGATGATGTACACACCTCAGGGAAGTCATTTTGTGTTCTTTCTATCTGATTGGTCCAAGGCTTTATACTGCTCTTATTACTACTACTTGTAAGCATTTGATTATCATAGCTAACAATCTACAAAGATTGCAACATGATATTTCTGTCAGATTGCATTGTCATTAATTCTGATTTGGTTGACTCAAATGATAGAAGTCTAGCTGGGAGTGTCTTTAAATATATGCATGATCTGAAATCAGAAGAAGCTCAGTTTTCTGTGCCATACATGGCAACAGCATTTTGATGTTAAAACTAATTCCTTTCTTTACTGGATCCTTCATTCTTCATTGTGGTAGCCATAATTGACACTTTACCACGGGACACCCATACCCTAATTTAGTCCCTTTCAGGCATGTGTTTAGCAGAAACAAGACCTGAACCTACTTGTACTTTTAACAGTATCATCTGGCTCTAGCACATGCATGACCTGACATATGACAGCAGAAGTCTTCAGTAATGCACCAGCTGCCCTCTTCATTTCCCATTTTAATTACATCCAACCCAGATCCTCTCACTGAGCAGAGGAAAATTGCTTCTAGTGTGGTGTATGAGCCCTGCACAAGAGCACAGGAGGTGCAACTATGGGGCTTTGAAGAGAACTTCTTGTAGGGTGGCACAGTCAGCAAAACCAGGCAGCTAGCACTTAACACTCGAACACTGAGCTAAGGTAAAAAGAATGTGAACAGGTCTATTTCCATCCAATTATATTTTATGTTCGCAGACCTGTCTTTCAGATATTTTGTTTTTGCCTTTTATGTTAATTTGCCAAAATAACGTAAATCAGATCTGCTCAAAAACATTTTGCATGCACCAAACGAGCGAAAGTTGAGAGGGGAAGGTCAGTCATGTAAAGGTGTGATATGGTCAGCGTGAGCCAAGTTACTAAAAATGTAGCCTTTTAAATGGCCAAGTTAAATAAGATACAATTGGTGCTAAATTAGCCTCCAAGAGCTCCCAAGCGTAGGCTTATGAATGCCTGGAGGGACAGGTTTGCTTCAATTGTGCTGTATTTAACTTGGCAATTTAAATGGCAAAGTCCTTTCTAACTTGGCTCTTGATATATATATTGCACCTTTATATGGCTTAACATCTTTTCTAAAGAGGATTTTTTCTTCACATTAATTAGATATTGCCATATGTGTGTACATAATATTCATATATATATATACAGACATAAAATATATTAATCTATTAGATGTCACTGAAAATTCACAAGGGGTGGGTAAAATTTTCCTAGTTCTAGCACATAAGCTATATTCAGATTTTTAGTCCCAAGGGAACTGGTTTTCTTAAAGCAAGATTTTAGCACCCCAGATAGTCCAGGAAAAGAGAGAAGTGCAATGAAGTCTTCTAGAAAGAGATCTTGTCCAGTGTTACTTGTTACTTTTGTTATCTGGTAATTCTTTTGGGGTTTGTCCATTGAAGGTTCAAATGAATCACTAACTAAAGAGAACTGGGGTTTCCAGAGGTACTCATTTTCCTGATATCCCCTTTACAGATTGATGGAGTGTGCTAAAGTTTGGATGAGGTCACACTGTAGGGCTAAGGAGGGCATTGTCCAACTGTTCTCCATTATTAGGAACTGAGATGATCAAGGGCTAAAAAACGGTGATGGGATTAAGTCCTCTTTGTAAATCTGTCTCTTAGCACTGGCATAACTGAGATCAGAACCTCTCTCTTAATAGCTTATCTCTTAACTTTCGCTGGGATGTGCAAGGAACCTCTCCAACTATTTCTGGTGTTCTTCTCTAGGATACGAATAAGAAAATAATTGGACCCGAGTTGATCTGTACTGAGTTTTTCTAGAATGCCAACCTCACCCCCAAATTTTGAACTGTACATCCTTAACCATGGGAGCTGAAATTAAATCACATCAACACTCTGATATCTAAAGGAGCACTTTTCTCTCCTAAGAGCCACCCTTTTCAGCTAATACAAAGAAAGAATGAACAAATGAATCATTTCCCCCCCTCCCCCCCATTGATTTAAATGAGTGAGATACAGGAAAGTAAAAATGGATTAAAGGGCTAAGAAGACCTGGGGAAAACAAAAAACTGTTTGAGCCCCTCTGGTCTGGAAAGTGTTCATTCCCAGAATGGGCTATTACTTTATTATACATCAGATTAGAAAGTTAAGTTTCACTTTCCCACCTTCTTCCCCCAAATACATTGTGTGGAGATCTCATAGCAGCCTTCCAGTATCTGAAGGGGGCCTACAGGGATGCTGGGGAGGGACTCTTCATTAGGGACTGTAGTGATAGGACAAGGGGTAACAGGTTGAAACTTAAACAGCAGAGGTTTAGACTGGATATAAGGAAGAAATTCTTTACTGTTAGGGTGGTGAGATACTGGAATGGGTTGCCCAGGGAGGTTGTGAATGCTCCATCCCTGGCAGTGTTCAAAGCCAGGTTGGATGAAGCCTTAGGTGGCATGGTTTAGTGTGAGGTGTCCCTGCCCATGGCAGGGGGTTGGAACTAGATGATCTTGAGGTCCTTTCCAATCCTAACTATTCTATGATTCTATAACATTAGAAGGCAGATTACAAGTTGATGAGACTACTTCAAGCTGTAAAAGAAACTAATTTGAAATTAGGTGCTTCACTACTTGCTCCCCTATTAATCACTTCTATGTAACTGTTGCATTCTTCAACACAAGCTATGAAATCACCATTGCAAAATGGGTTTTCTCCACAAAATCAGTATCATGTTTTAAGGCTGAGTCAGTATTTTGTCTCTTTGAAAGGCACGTCATGTTTGGGTGATATCACAACCTACAAACAGTAGACTGGGTAGCTAGAGTTTCTAGTCCTGTTGAAGACAGCAAAAGAAAGTGAGTAAAACAAAGCGCAAAATTTCATTACCTTTCATCATGTTTTATTGCATTGTCCATATTATCACTTTTAATCCTTACTGTCAGTAGAACATCCAATTACAGGAAGATTCAGATATCGATTACTTGTTTAGGTGGGCCATTGTAGTACTCAACCTAATGCATGGCATTTCAAATAGAAATGTATATGTCTAGTTGATATATGTACAGTCTCAACCATCCCAAGCTTCTTCGCAAAAAGGCTGATGTGGCAGTGTGCTCTGCCTGGATATTTTATGCAAAGACAAGTAGACATTAAGAGAAGGGTTTGAAGGACAGTTTAGAAGCTGGGTTGAATCTACTGCTTAGTCAAATGTTTCTTGGGATAAACTCACAAGTCATTTAGGACTATGCCCACAAACAAATGATGCCCAGCTCAGGAAGATGAGCATGCAAAGGTCACTGCCTGAACTCCACGTATGACACAGAGGAAAAGAAAGGCAGCTGAGAGAGGGATTTACAGCAACAGCTTCTTGAGCAAAGAAGGACATGGCAGGTTGACATAGGCTAGCAAGCTGCAAATCAGTGGAGAAAGGAATGTATCCAAAGTTGTTGGAATGTGGAAATAAGACTCACAGACACAAAGACCAGTCTATATTTAATCTTCAGAGTTGTGTAATTGACTGTTAATATACTCCACATTTTAAATATAGCTAAAGAGAAGATGATAATACTGCTGCCATTCATCTTCTGCACAACAGCTAAAATAGTTGTTTCCTTCAGCTGCTCACAAAGTCAATAGAGGAAGAAAAGTCACTGGAGGAAAAGAAATAAATAATAAGCATTCAAAATAGGTTTAGTGCTTTTCTTTTCTGCAACTCAAAATTATAATGATGACTTATAAAGATTCTGCCTTTTTTTCTAAGGTTTTGTATGTAAGAGTATGTCACTACAGAGGCTCTACAATTTATGTGTTGAATTTATGAGTCACTTCCCTACTAATTCTTTTTCTGATTTAGGGTACTGAATGTTACCATTTAAGATACCATTAAGGCTCTAATTGACTTCAGTGTGGAAAGCAAGCAGTGTAAGCTTCCTTGAAAATAGTTTGGGAAATTTTACTATATTTTATTAACTCAAAACTGAGGTAATTTTACTACTCATCTTTCATTTTTAAAAAATCTTACTCTGTAATCTTTAAAAAACAAACTTGATTGCTGAAAATAATTAGGTATAGAAAGTACTATTTGCATTGCTCAAAGTCTTTTGATAAATATCCTTCATTCATTAAGAATCTCCAAAATTAGCAAGCCACAGTTTGGAGCACAAGTAGGATGCAAAGAAACAATCCAAAAGTAAAGAAATTGAGCTTCTTAGGCTCACGAGTCCAACATTAATTGTTTCAGATTGTCTAGAAGTTTCTCTTTCAGGCTAAACTATGCTTTTACCTGAAGAAGTTCATCATCAAAAACAGATAAATAGGAACTTTAGACAGGCAAGCTAAGTTATCTGGAGTTCTCTAGAGCTATCTGGAGAAGAATCAGGTCCCCTGGCTAGCAGAAACGGGTCATAAACGTAGATGGTGCTTTAATCTATTCAATTAAATGAGGTGAAATAGAGATAGTTCTTCCTTTTTGACAGTCACTTTTCATGAATGGACAACCAGGAAATACTGATGTATAACTGCCCTTAACCATGGTGTTCTCTGTAATAGTGCTTGGATTTTTTTTTTTATCTTACAGTGACTGCACTATAGGGCCACCTTAGCCAAAAGAACTGCTGAGAACTAGTGTCTCGTAACAACCCTAAATATCTTCAAAATATGGATGTGTTAAAGCAGAGAGCAGTGCCCTTGCATGTGTCAAATTCAAACACTGAAGATGCTTCAAGTGGTGACAGTCATGAAACATGGAGAGATCCATCTGTTTGGCATATTTGAAAAAGGTGTTGAAAAGGAAGCATTTTTTTTCATGTAGCATTTTTTTCATGTTCTTAGAACATGATTTTCGTGAGACCAGAGTGTATGCCCAAATCAAGTGAAAATGGGATGCACTGCCCTTGGAATGGTAGTCATATGCACTCTCGTAATCCTTTAATATAACTAGAGGTAAAAGAATAGAGGCAGGTGAAAGAAAGCACCTGAGTGCTATAGTTTTATGTCAGAAAAGGGGGTGTGGGCCCTCTCGTTAATCCCTTCATCCCCGCCATCCGGTGTTTGTGGGAAACGAGGAGCTTGGAGCACTGCCATGGTCCTGCGGCGACAGCGAGAGACTGCTGATGCCAGGCCGTGAAGGAGTGCTAGAAATAACACCTGCTCCCCTTCAGATGGAGATAACTCTGTGAGAAAACTGTGACAGCTGTTAGAGATAGGGGACACAGCTCTGATAGATAAGAGCATTTAGAGGGCAAATTTTGCTCTAGCAGCTCTGAGAATACTTGATAACTTCCATAGCACAGTATGGCAGGAGATCAAAGGCAAGCATCTTCTGGAAATCCCTTTCTGTCAACAATGTACTTGGATGGTTTCAACTTTCTGTGAAGAAATAAAAATAAAACAGAACCTAAATTATCTGTTCCCATTGCTTGGCAAGGTCTTCGTGGGAGATTCCCACAGATCAGAAGCGAATGCTTGCTACATAGCATTCTGCCTTCCTATCAGAAAAGCACTGATTGGTCAGCACTGGTGGGTTTCTTATTACTGTAAAAATACTTTATTTAAAAGTACATTACAATAAAATACTTGTAAAGAACACTGAAGGAAAAACCATAAGCAAATTTTTAGGGCCACTAAATCCACAGTCAGTGATACTTGTATATACTTAAATAAACAGGCCTTATACAGCTTCCAGGTGGAAAGTAGATACAACTTTCATGCAGGTTTCCAGCCTTTTCCAGACTTCCAGGAGTACATCAATATGTTGTTAGAATCACTACGGTTATGTACAGCCACTTTTCCCAAAGTTTGTAAAGAGAGAAAAGTTTGCTGTTTTCAGCAAATTCTGAAGACTTTTGTGTCTTCGAGCTGTGCTGTGGATAAGGCAGCAATTTAATTGAACATTGCTTCAATTTCTGAAAACTAATAATATTTTTCAAAGATTCATACTGTAGTAATAATGTAAAAGTAATAGCTAATTGTACCTTTGCAATTTCTTAGGTAATGACAGATCATGCCTTAATGCAAACCTCATTAGAACAGTCTTAGTATATACTCTTAACAACAGCCAGGCAAATTTTCCCTTTCTCTTTCTCCCTTTTAGGGCATAAACATCTAACCTGTGAACCTCTAAGGTTAAAGACATCAGGAAGCACATTAAACATTGACCAGGTTTTGGCTTTTGAATACTACCATCACTAGTAAGATCTGCAAAAGGATTTCATAAACTACATTTAAAATTAAACTAGAACTGGAGTCAGGTGAAAAATAGAAGGATCTGGTAATTTTTGATAATTAAAGCAAAGTCTGATATTTTTTTAAATGTATTTAATATTAAGGAACTACATTTCCACACCAATTTCATACCTACCTATCCACTGTCATGCAGCTTGTAGAACCATTTTCACATATGACTTTCCATGCACTTGTGAAACATTGATATTCCATCGCATGCTGTAAAATCACTATCCTAATGGGCTGCAACACAGCCACTCGCATTATTTCGCCACATTGAACTGAAAAATCATATAAAGATGATGATGTTGCTGTCGTAACAAAGTAAGGGCTAAGGTCAAGCAGCTGTGAATGCAAGAAGCAAATCCTGGGTAGGGCCGGCCTTGAGGCATAGGGACATGAGTCATTATGCACTGCATGGCATGGATCCTGCATCACCCCACATGGCTGATGCAGATGTAACTACAGAAACTGCAAAGCATAATGCTGGCTGTGCATATAACTCTGTAAATAGAATGCTTGGAATTTATTACCCAATAAACTCTGAGCAAAAGGTTACTATTTGAAAGACAACTTTGCAGAAAGAATACTTACATCTGATACAACAGTTAAAACATTTATTTACAGAAGTTTATTCTTGTTGATACTACAGGATTTTATGAAGTACATGAACGTTTTCAGCATAGCTACTAGTATAAAAGTAACTACCTTTATAGAATTCTATCACAGTTGGTTAAACTCCAACTCCTGTTTTATTTTGATTTGTTTTTCAAATATACCAGTTAGTTCATTGCACTGATGGTCATTGCTCCTGGTTTACGCTAGTTTATGTTGAAGACAGAATTAAGGAAAGCAGGCTGCAGAGATCCTGCTGTGACCATTGTCCACCCACCTAAGGACCTCTCTGTGGTGAGAGAACCCCAGACATCCTTAGATGAGACTCACTATGTCTTATAAAAAATCATCTACATGATCATGGCCTGTCTTGATGTTTCTCTTCTGGGAAAAGCACATGGGACAAAAGAGATTCAGGATATGGTTATTTTGTAGAAAATGCGAATAGAAGATCCTCAGGTGAACAAAAAAAAAAAAAAAGAAAAAAACAACAAGAAAGGTTGCACTGCTTAGGGTAATCACTACTTAGCAACAGCTGAAATATCAGTGTATTATCAGCATTATTTTCATACCAAGTCCAAAACACAGCACTGTACCAGTGATGAAAAAGAAAATTAACTCTATTCCAGCTGAAACCAGGACAGACAGGTAACAGGGGAAAACCTCAATTCCTTTTTTGCTTCAGTTTTCATTGATAACGATCCAGGAATTACAGGCCAGCTAGCTTCACTTCAGCCCCTGGGAAGATGATGGATCAAGTCCTCTTAGAAAACTTTTCTGGTCCTATGAAGGATAAGGTGGCTAAAAACAACCAACACAGATTTACCAAGGGCAAATCATGCCTGATCAACCTGATTGTTTTCTGTGATGAGGTGGCTGATACTGTAGATAAGGAAGAGGGCAGGTGATGCCACATACCTTGCATTTAACAAGGTCTTTGACACAGTCTTCATAGTCTTAGTATCACCAAATGGGTAAGATGCAGGCTGGATGTGAGAACAATAATGTGGGTGGGAAATTGTTTGGACTGCTGGGCTCCAAGAATTGTGCTCAGTGGTGCAAAGTCCAGCTGGCAGCCTGCTAATAGTGACATCCATCAGGGATGAATACTAGGTACAAGTGTTTTGTGCCTTAATAGCATGAATAGCAGTATACCCTCTGCAAGTCTGCCAACGACAGCAAATGTGGAGGTACAGTCAATATATTGCTAATCAGAGGGACCTAGACAAGCTGGAGAAACAGGCTGACAGGGATATTGTTAAACTCAGCAAAACTTTTAACAGTCTTATAAATTATCTGGATGCAGGAGTTGACTGTACGTTGTTTAGCAATGATACTAAACGAGTTGCTGTGGACTCCTTTGAGGGTAAGGAGGCCTTGCAAAGACATCTGGATAGGCTAGAGAACAGGGCAATCACCAACTGCAAGAAATTTAACAAGAGCAACTGTGAGCTTCTCCAGCTGGGGGAGGATAATCCTGGTTATTGTACAAACTGGGGGATGAGAGTTTGGAGAGCAGCCCCATGGAAAGATATCTGAGGGCTTGGGTTAGTGTCAAGCTGAATGTGATGCAGCAGTGTTCCCTGGCAGACAAATGGGTCAACCATTTCCTAGGGGACATCAATCACAGCATAGCAGTGGGTCGAGGGAGGTGACTGACTCATTCTACACTGCACTAGCATGGCACGACCTCATGTACAGTGGACAGTTTTGGACACCTCAGTATAAAAAGGACATAAAACTGTGATAATGTGTCCAGAGGAGGGCAACCAAGATGGAAAGAGGCCTCCAGGGCAAGATTTACAAGGAGCAGCTATGGTCACTTGGTTAGTTCAGCTCAGAGAAGAGAAGGTTGAGGGGTAACCTCATTGCAGCCCACAACTTCCTCAAAGAGGGCAGCAGAGGGAGAGATGGTGATCTTCTCCCTCTGGTGACCAGTGTTAGGACACAAGGAAATGGAATGAAGCTGCATCAGAGGAAGTTCAGATTAGACATTAGGAAAAGGTTCTGCACTGAGAGGATGATCGGACACTGGAACAAGCTTCCCAGGGAAGTAGTCACAGCACCAGCCCTGTCAGAGTCCAAGGAGCATTTGGATAATGCTCTTAGTCATACAGTTTAATTTAACTAGGATGTCGGGATGGACAAGTGGAACAGGCTTTACAGCTGCAGCAAAGGCCAGTGGTATCCTGGCTATAAAAGTGCAGACAACACTTCCAGGGAAGGGCTTTTTGATATTTGTGAAATCACAACTGAAGAACTGCATCCAGTCTGGGGAGTCCCCATGACAAGAGAGAGAAGAACATACTGGAGCAAATCCAGCAGACTTATTGATTTGAGAGCAAGATTACTATCTCATCCTGAACACCTAATCTGTTAGAGAGGAAGTCACATGAATTTGTCTACCACAGGTACCTGAGTTGAGGATACTTTACTTAATTCGTCAGGGTGAAACAGCCTGAAGTATACTTCCAGGCAGAAATCTTTTTTTTAGAATTGGAAATGCTCTTTGGGATCTCTCATGCTCCCACTGCCTATAAAAGACAACAGAGGGATTTCAGCACATAGGATAGTGGAGCTCCCCCCAAGACTTAATTCTTCTGTCCTTAACTTTCAAGAAGAAGTACACAATTAAATTGTGTCATGATTTAGCAGCTTTAGGTATTCAGAACTCTCTGCTTGTACTGTGACACGTGGGTGAGATTTAGGAAATTTCACACTCCACCTTACTTCTCTGTGATAAGAGTTTTCAGCAGGCAGAGACTTCTGTTGCAGTACTGCTGACAGATATCCAGTGGAAGAGGTTCCCCCACTTGTGATTACCTGAGTGACCAAAGGACTTATGCAATTATACTGGTGGTATTTTAAATATACATAGACTTTGAGTTATCCTCTACTATGAGGCTGAGACATGGAATCCATGCAAGAGACACCTCACAATTCTGTCAGGACAGGGAAGGTGTTACAGGAGACACTATAGCAATGTAAATATTTAATTTCTTTGTTACTATTTTATTCTAATTTGTGTTAATATTTTAATGCATGCAATTTCCTACAGTTGTTATCATTACCTCTTTGCACACCATGGGATTAACATACCCCAAAATCCATTAAACCCTTACATATTTGGTTCTATGTTGGATAAATCAGAAACGAGGACTTCAACGACTAGCTTTCTGTCCTGTATTTGTTATGGTGATGTGTATTCAGACTTTGCTCCCCCTGCACTTTCAGTGAACCTCTATTCCCTCAATGTCCCTGAATTGCTAGTCTCTAAACCAGACACATATTGACACTCAAGGTATTTTCTACCTGGTTAACTCGAGAGCAGGGCATGTGTCAGGACTCAAGGCAGAACTCCCAGTGGATGCCAGTTGTCTTGCACAGACACTTGCAAGAGAATTTTTTCTCTCCATTTCTCACCTGTCAGAAATACGTCTCACCCTCCTTTGTGTTCAGTCAAATCCCAAGTTCAGCTACAACTGTGTGCATTTGCTATTGGTTATGTGTTGTAATTGGTAACGTGTTGCTATTGGTAATGTGTTATTGGTGCAAAGCCTGAGGAATGGGGGGTGGAAAGCTTACATATTGATAATAATTACTAAATGTCTGTTTAACTGTGCGTCTTGAATAATATCTTTCAAGGTATCAGGTTCAGAATAAATGTTCAGAATATATGTTTAAATAACAAGTCACTTTTTACATTATATACACCTAATTTAACCTTTTTTTTTTATTAGCAGACCTGGGATTTATAATTTAGCCAAAATAATATATACAAAAAAATACATTATAAGCTAGAGTAAGCCTATGTCCAAAGGCCTCTCATTGGATATACCAAGAGCTCTGAGTTTTTATAAAACTTGCTGCAACTGATTGTATGCAGGACAGATATCTTTTGCACTTAATCTGCCTAAAATGCATTTATAGATATATAAATGGATACATTTTCATCCTAACTGCATCCTTAAAACATCACTGTCCCCTGCAAGCTTGTATATGTGCAGTTAACAGAATTTGGTCCCTTGCATTCTGTCAATTTTAATGATGATCTTTGACCTGTAACAATCCTATAAAATATTGCCATACACACTTTATTGTATGTTATAAAATGAATGAGAAAGAATTTACTAAACTACTGCAGCTCATCATAATCTTATCTGCTTAGAGAGACAGTTGGCACTGCTTTCCCTTAGCAACAGCAATAAAAAGCAGTGAGAAGCATAGAGAGAAATTATTTTCTTCATAAATGTGTATTAAACTCAATATTTTGAAACCTGGATATCAGGAATGAAGGCCCACACCAAGTATGAAAGCCTCCTTGAAAAAGTGATCTGTTTTTTAACTGATAGTTAGCACCCATCCACAGCTTTCATTGGTTTCTCTAGGCAGAATTTAGGCAATTATCACTGATTTTGAAAAGCACAAGCACAGTACCCATGCTAAATGCATCTGAAAATCAGACCACTTATACTTAGAAGCATAAACTTTTGCCCTGAGATAACAAAACCATCATTCACAGGTCACAGTATCATTTCTATCACATTGTTGATAGTTCACAGAGCATGAATAGTGATCAAGTTACAAGTCCCACACCATAGAGAGATTCTTCATACTCTTTTTCTGCTAACTTATCCTATAAACATTTCACAAAGCAAAGCCTCTTTTTTTTCCTGCACCTAATTCCAAGATAAGTCATATATGGAAGACATTATTATATTTTTGCTATGATAGCTACTGCATTTTGGGGGTTTGGTTTGGTTTGGTTTTTTAATGGATCAGCAACTGAGACAGAGAAGATGTGAAAATGAGCACAGCATTTTTAAGTAATTGGGATAAATGAATGATGTCCAGGTAAAGTACTCCAACAATTCTTGGTTTTGGTAAGAATTTCCTGTTCCATCTGTTAAGAAATTTGTAATTGCTTACTACCTCTGAAACACTATGAATTTCCAGTGAAACACTACAGCTTTCTTATATTCCCATATTTTGTTCTCTACCAAATTCCTCTTGCAGCTGACTGTACATTTCCCAGACAGAGCTGTGCTAGCACTTTCTGAATCCTGTATTCCCAGCAACCAGAGAGGCAGATAGCTACCTTTGCCAAAGCATTCTCTCTGACCTCAAGATGACAATGTCATTGCTGGTTGCGTTCAGCTGTTTCCACCTTCTTCTACAACACTGTCACCTTTCTTCCACTATAGTTAGCAAGGCTACAGCATGTAACCTTAAAGTAGAGGAAACAGTGAAAGTTCCAGCACATTCATTTTCAAAGCTCACATTTTCTCTGTCTTCAAAAGAAGATGACTGGGAAGCATTCTCATCAAAGCATCTTCCTGACCCATGCTTCTTTTTATAGCTTCTGCAGGGCTAACTGTCTCTGTCGCAGAAGGCTTTCAAGGTATCAGTGCTGAAGGTTTTATCTTTCTGCCCATAAGCTTTAGAACTGGTGATCCTAATAAATCATCCTGAATTGTGCTGCAGTATTCTCACAGTTCTTTTGAAACTTTTGAGGACATTTTTTAAGTCAAGTTCATTGTACTGAATTGTTTAATAACCAGTTTAGCTTGTCATACTGTACATTTGAAATAACGAGTCTGTCCTGGGTTCAGCAGTAGCAGTCATTTTTCTCCTTCTTAGTACCTGGCGCAGTGCTGTGGTTTTGACTTTTGCCCTGGGAATAGTGCTGATAACACTGATGTTTTTAGTTACTGCTCAAATGTTTAGTCTGACCAAGGACTTTCTGAGTTTCATGCTCTGCCAGGGAGCAGGGGAAATAGGGAGGAAGCAGAGACAGGACACCTAACCCAAACTAGCCAAAGAGGTATTCCATACCACAGCACGTCATGCCCAGGATGTAAACTGAGAGTTACCTGGAAGGGCTGGTTCACTGCTCGGTCGTGCTGGGTATCCGTCAGCGGGTGGTGGGTGGTTGTATTCTCTTCGCTTGTCATTTCCCTTATCATTATTATTGGTGGTAGCAGCAGTGGTTTAGGTTATACCTTAGTTACTGGGCTGTTATTATCTCAACCTCTGGGAGTTACATTCTTTTCAATTCTCCTTCCCATCCCTCTGGGAGCAGGGGAGGAAGGAAGGGGGGGAATGAGTAAGCAGTTGCGTGGCTCTGACTTACTGACTGCACTTAAACCACAACAGAGTCCAAATATTTTAAAATAATTTCCCGAGTTAGTAAACTAGCTATTGCAAATTCTCCAGGGATTTCCTACCAAGCAAATGCAATGTAGAGTGTACAAACACATAGTCTTGAATGTATTGGAAAACATTTAATTCTATAAGATTTTGCAGACAATCTGAACCAATCTTGAACTAAAGCCAAACAGAATTCCTAAACTATTTCATTCATTATTATATTTTTTGTTATTTTATTTATTAACAAAAACAACAAAACACTTCCAGCTTCATTTGAATCAGCAAGAGTAAAACATCTGTCCTTTTCTTCAGATGAAAATAGGAGTTATGTTTACGTTTTCTGACCAAATACTTAACATTTTTCACAGAATCCTGTCCCTTACAGTCCAAAAAAATTTGTTAAGATTCTAAAGTTTGAGGACTTTTCTGCTTGTCATTCATCTGTAGTAACACTTTTGATCTTTTACACAACAACAAGCTAATTTTTCATTTCCAGTTTAAGGCTTTCAAAATCGTAGAAAGGTTGGGGTTGGAAGGGACCTCAAGAGATCCACCAGTTCCAAACCCCTGCCATGGGAAGGGACACCTTCCACTAGACCAGATTGCTCAAGGCCCCGTTCAACCTTGAACACTGCCAGAGATGGGCCATTCACAGCTTTCTCTGAGCAACCTGTGCCACTGCTTCACCACCCTCATTGTGAAGAATTGTTTTATTATAGTAAAGAGTTACATAAGACTTTCTTTTTTATTTCTTTTTTTAAGAAAAATTTTCTATTACAACATTCAGATTGAAAGAAAAGTCTTAAAATTAACCACTTTCTGGTGAGGGTTAGGGAAGACAGTCCCAGTAGATGAGCCTGTTTCTGGTGGTATTCCTCGAATGGGGCTGGCTAGGAATTCTGTAGTAGATTTTTGCTGGAAATAATTTTTATGAACTAATATTATTTGTGTCTTACTTTCTTCAAATCTTTTTGTCACAGATCTGAAATTCCACAGTTAAGAGGTATCTTTAAAATTCTGTGTGCACTGCAAGAAAGATCATGTCTAGTCTGCATTTTTTACTCAATGAAATAGCCATTTTTTGAAGCTTAGAAGGAGTGGAGATATTTTTAATGACTGGTACAATATGAATTGTGAGGGATTATGTTCTCTATCTACTCAAGCTCTTCCTTCGTGTGTCTTTCTGCCTACAAACAGTCTAGAAATGAACCTGTAAAAAAACCTACAGAAACATCAAGAAACACCAAGCATCAGAATAATTCCCATAAATTACGCAAGTTTAATTCCACTGTTCTTCACCTAACTACTGGCACTAAGAGGGTATAATGTCACCATGCAAATCATTGATAATTTTCAAAAAGATGCTGATCATATATGAAGAGGCATTTACACATGTAAATGAAAGCTGAATATTTAAATAGCAACAAATAGAAACTTCAATTCATGAAATTTAGGTAACAGGGTTGAAATTTCTGGCTGTAAGTCTAAAAACATGTTACCAGAATAAGACAAGCAGAGTGTCCTGGTTTCGGCTGTGATAGTTTATTTTAATACTTAGTAGCTGGTGCAGTTTTGTGTTTTGGCTTCATTCTGATAACACACCCATGTTTTAGTTGTTGCTAAGCAGTACTTACCCTGATCAAGGACTTTTCAGTCTCTCATGCTCTACCAGTGAGGAGGGGCATACAAAGCGAGGAGGAAGCAGAGACAGGACTCCTGACCCAAACTAGCCAAAGGGATATTTCATACCACAGTACTTCATGCCCAGTATATAAACTGGGGAGCCACTGATTCCTGTTCGTGGACTGGCTGGGCATCAGTCAGCAGGTGGTGAGCAACTGTAGTGTGCATCACTTGTCAGTCTTGATTATTTTTTATTTTTCACTATTGTTATTGCTATTGCTATTGTTATCGCTATTGCTATTGTTATCTTCATTTAAATTATTAAACTGTCCTTACCTCAACCCGTGGGGTTTGCCTTTTTCCAGTTCTCTTCCCTATCCAACTAGGGTGGCAGGGAGTGAGCGAGTAGCTGCTTGGTACTTAGCTGTCAGCTTAGTTCACGAGGCAAGGGAAAGAACTAAAAGAACCAAAAGGTAAAAAAAAAAAAAAAAAAAAAAAAAAAAAAGAACAACAAGAAAAAAATAAAAAACAGTTAAAAGGGAGAGCTTCACCACTTGCTATAGAGTGAAAGCTTTTACCTATATGAAAGCCCATAACTACCTTCCTGAAAGGATGTTATAAAGGCTGTGAACCCAGAGGCTGGACAGGCTGCTAGGCTTCATATTTCCACTTAGACTTAGCACTTAGCATTTCCAGCCAAACCCAGTAGCTTTCCTAAGCTCCCTGTACACACAATGGGGAGATAAAGGTATCACCATGTAGAAACTCACCCAGTTTCACTCCAGAGCCTTAACTGACAGGAGCAATACGTGCACTGCTCACCACCATAGACTTTGCTTCTGTACATGCCAAGTGGCTCCTTTTCTGAGGCAAGACATGGCAAGATACCATGAGATAGCTTTATTTCTGTATGCAACCTCAGATCACTCAAAATTACATTTCTGCTTTAAATCACAGAATCACAGAATCCCAAGGGTTGGAAGGGACCTCAAAAGATCATCTAGTCCAACCCCCCTGCAAGAGCAGGGTAACCTAGAGTACATCACACAGGAACTTGTCCAGGCGGGCCTTGAATATCTCCAACATAGGGGACTCCACAACCTCCCTGGGCAACCTGTTCTAGTGCTCTGTCACTCTTACAGTAAAGGAGTTCTTCCTGATGTTAACATGGAACCTCCTATGCTCCAGTTTACACCCATTGCCCCTTGTCCTATCACTGGATATCACTAAAAAAACCTAGCTCCATCATCCTGACACTCACCCTTTACATATTTGTGAACACTGATGAGGTCACCCTTCAGTCTCCTCTTCTCCAAGCTAAAGAGACCCAGCTCCCTCAGCCTCTCCTCATAAGGGAGGTGTTCCACTCCCTTCATCATCTTTGCGCTGAACTCTTTCAAGCAATTCCCTGTCCTTCTTGAACTGAGGGGCCCAGAACTGGATGCAATATTCCAGATGCTGCCTCACCAAGTTTGACCAACGTTACAGCCTTCTGAGGAAGTAACTAGGTGGAGGGATGATGGTAGAGCGGTAGATGTGGTTTTTCTTGATTTCAGTAAGACTTTTGATACTGCCTCCCACGGCATCCTCATAGATAAGTTAAGGAAGTGTGGGCTTGATGATCAGCTAGTGAGGTGGTTCAAGAACTGGTTGAAAGGAAGAAGGCAGAGAGTTGTGGTCAATGGCACAGAATCTAGCTGGAGGTCTGTGACTAGTGGGGTCCCTCAGGGGTCGGTGCTGGGACCAGTGCTGTTTAATATCTTCATCAACGACCTGGATGAGGGAACTGAGTGTACCCTCAGCAAGTTCGCTGATGACACTAAATTGGGAGGAGTGGCTGACACACCAGAAGGCTGTGTTGCCATTCAGAGAGACCTGGACAGGCTGGAGAGTTGGGTGGGGAGAAACTTGATGAAATTCAACAAGGGCAAGTGTAAAGTCTTGCATGTGGGGAAGAACAACCCCATGTACCAGTACAGGTTGGGGGTTGACCTGCTGGAAAGGAGTGAAGGGGAAAGGGACCTACCTGGGGGTCCTGGTGGACAAGAGGATGACCATGAGCCAGCAATGTGCCCTTGTGGCCAAGAAGGCAAATGGCATCCTAGGGTGCATTAGAAAGGGTGTGGTTAGTAGGGCAAGAGAGGTTTCCTCCCCCTCTACTCCCCTTAAAGAAGCCTCTCTCTCTCTCTAAAGGGACTTTATATTTAGAATTAGAGCCAGATTACTACCTAAACTAGGCTGAGTGTCTAAAGTTTTAGTATCCAAACTTAGAAAGTGTGAACAATCCCTGAGTTTCAAGAGACATTTTCATAGCTCACTTAGAAATTATAGAGAGAAAGTACAGAATTAATTTGAAGCTTCATTGCACAAAATTATTCTTTACTTATTATTGCTTCTTTCTCCCACAGATGCGTGAAAAAAAAACCTGCTTTCACTTTAAGGATAAGTTGTCAAGCTAATCATTACATGAGTTCCAGCAACACTGCCTGCACTGTGCTCTCCTGATTTCCTCAACTGTTAACTATAAAATCAAAAAGGGATAGAGTTCAAGATAATCACCGATCAATGAGTACTGCATCATGAAATAAAATAGTACTATAGCTACTGTTCATTGGAATTTAGAGAATTTAGAGGTCAGAACTGCCCAAGTTTTACATTCTCAGATACATTACAAGCATTGCTTTTGATGCAAATAAAACACTTAGGGTCTTGTATCAATTTGCACTGTTCACAGGGGTGAGTAGTTAAAGGAAATGAGAATCTTAATTTAGCCTCACTGCACACCAGGTAGTTATGAACACAGCACCCCAGTGCCCTAACCTCATCAAAAAGTGCTTAAATGAACTACTTTAAAAGAACAGTCCTACCTCATTTGTTGGCTTTCTTACCCATGAGTTCAGGAACTTGATGCATCAGCCCCTGGGATAAAAACTAACATTTTGTTGTGTGGATTCATTAGACACAGCTAATGCTTATTTCAGCTTGGAGCAGAACAAGGAATAGGAGACAAGCCCTGTGTTCCCAGCTAATCACGGTGCTGGGTGTTCAGCTGGTTGCAGGTACACCTGTATACATCAAGAAGGACTAACAAGGAGTCTGTAATATTATAGTATTTCCAAATTACTAAGTAAAGAAAGTCACTGCTGCATAAGTCTTAAATGAGATGATCTGGATTTTCTAGGGAAATCATTCTCCTGATTATTAACCATGGTCCTTAACTGAGAAGCTGCTAGGTGTAGAAGTGAGCTTCAATGCTCCTTCAAAATAAAACCTCAGATTTTGGATTAGAGCTAATGTTTTACAGAAAACCATGCAGAGTGTCCAAGACATCTGTGATTTGCTAAGGAGTCAGGACTCCAAGTTTTCCTTTGGACTGGGATAAGCAACCTTAGTGTACATTGGAAACTTCTCTGTTCCTGCAGGGTCTTAATACTCCTTCTTCCTACTCCCTTGACTTTATTTTGAACTCAGATACTCAGACAATAAGTTTGGGTAATGAAACAGACATCTCAATGCTTGAACTCTGACTTTTTTTATCCCTGTGGTTTTTTATTAACACAGTAACAACATCTAACTGTAATTGATGCCTATTTGACATTCACTGACAGGACAAGGGACAGCAAGTATGTAGGACATCCTCCCAAATACACAAGAAGAATGACTGGCAAAATCAAAAACAAGACAAGAAGTACCAGAAGAGAAGACTCCTTTCTGAGAGAAGGGAGAGGGCAATAGCAGAAAAACACTAGGTGTAAGCAGGATACATTGGAGAAGACAGCCCTCATGGGTGAACTCTCAATCCTGACCACTGCAGCCTTGGTGAAAAAGAAAAAGAACCAATAGTAACCATAGTTATCCATTCTAACTACACAACATCAGCTCCTTGATATTGCATACACATAGCTAATTCAGAATAAATATTAAAAACTAACAGGTTTGTGTGAACAATGGCAATGACTAATATTGTGTAAGATTTAACCATTATCAAGAAGTATGATGTTTCTTAATTAGAATCAGAGAATCACAGAATAGTTAGGGTTGGAAAGGACCTTAAGATCATCTAGTTCCAACCCCCAGTTTTAATGTTTAAAGTTGGCCTGATTTTTCAGTCTTCTAAACACTCCTATGTTTCAGTCTTGTAAACACTGTCACAGCGATCTTTAACTTCCCTATAGATATATGTTCATTTGCAAAGATGTCTTTGCCTTTGGCTTTATCCTATTCCATGAAGTAGGTGGGAATGTCACCGTTAAAATAAATGGAAGCTGATCCAGAGTGATATTGCTGTCTAATATGTTAGGTAATAGTTATTTTCTCTTCACTTTAGCCATCTTCACTCTTTCTCACATACTGATTCTTATGCCTTTTTTTTCCTCACTTTTGAAAAGGGTGTTTTTTTTCTTCCACTCAAGTAAAAAAGTTTCTCCATTTTTCTTAATTTGTTTGTGAGCATTTATTCTTCACAAAAGGCTACAGAGGAGCCACCCATACGCATGAGAACATTGATGTCTTCTATTTAGCCACAGATCCCATAGAAACAGTTGGGCGGAGTGCAAGCCCCAGTCAAGACGTCCAAACCAGCAGAGATGAATCACACCCTGAAAGCAGTGATTTCTCCTCATTAACTTAATGAGGAACTTAACTTTGAGGTGATTGAACTTAGCAAAACAAGTGCTGCCCAGAGGAAAGAACTGATGAATATCGCTTCAGAATGCTGTCAGGAGTTCAAGGCCCCTGTTTATGTGCAGGACAATGCAGGAACCAGACAGAGCTACGTAGGCTTATGATAGATCTCTTCATTTTCTTGCCAATCTTCTTGCTTCTGGGAAATAACAGAGACTTAAGCTTTGGAGTCCTCACATAATTGCTTCTGGAAAATACGAAACACTGAGGCTGATAGGTTGCTTGACGTTGATGATATGCAACATGAAACAATTTATTTTCTCTTGGGTGAAAATGACCCAATATCTTGCATGTGACAAAAATTGATCAAGCCATATGATCTTTCTATCATTGCTACAGGCATGTATTCAAATTGTTTTGAGACTGCACTGCTCTATTACAAAGAGGTTTGCCTAGTGTTACAAAAATGTGTGTCTTTGTAGCAGAAGGATCTAAACTTTCTAGTAAGGTTATATATTTCCTCCTCTAATTATATTTTTGTAGCTTGCTACAAACCTACATTTCACCTGACTTGAGAATCTAAAAAGTTTCAGTATGATTCAATCAGCTTTTTCCTCTAAAGGTGCAGAAACATTTATCTTGTTCAAAAAGCAGTAAACAGTACAGCATTTGTGTACCTGATAAACAGTGAGTAGGTGAACTAATTTCTCTTATTCTCCTTCAGCAGCATAATGACATGGCAAATGTGGTATATGCTTTCAAGTGAAATGCTAAACCATCCCATATTTCACAACCCTCAACTCTGCATAAAGTATGCTTTATAACACAAGCTTTTGCTGATACACAGATCTAGAAGTGTAATGAAATGAAGTTCTACACTGTATGCTCAGTTCTCTCTTCAAGGAAAGTAACAAATTGTAATGCAGTAAGGGACAACACTGGAATGGTGCAACATTTATCTACTTTAATTACATTCAAAACAGAAAAGCTACACACGTATGCTTACCTCAGCGGAAAAGACAGCGCCAGAAGCAAATAACTTCTGGGACTGATCAAAAGCTCCTAGAGCAATAAGAATTGCCATAATGTAAAATACTCAGAAAAATGAGAAGTCAGGTATAGTGGGATTCATCCTCACCTGATTTTTCCAGTGCAATCTGCCTCTAAGCTAGTCATCTCAAGTGCCGACTTAGGAGATGTATTTTCAGATATGTTTTGTCTGATCTATGCTTGGCATCTTATTTAGGATGGGAGATGCTTCTTCCTCCCTTGTTCAGCCTAGAGATGTTTGATCTTCCCAGTTGCCTAGAAAGGAAGTTGACCTGAGGAACCTGACAGTTTACATGAGGATCGCCTCATGACGCTAAATGTAAGTTACCCTGTATTTTTTGATTTTTCATTATTGCTTTCTCACAGGCAGTATCTTCAAACTATGGAAAGCACTGAGAGAATGGCAGTTTGGAAAGACACTTCATCTTGGATCATTGGCAGTAATTTACCAGTGACACAGTCTGGCACTGCAGAGTAGTTTACAGGGTCACAGATTTCATCTTTACATATACTGCTTTCCAAGGACAGTGGAGGGCCTAGAGCTCCGCAATGCATACCATATGTTCACTCAAAGTTCAGAATAACTATCTTGCCTTCTTTGGTGTTACCACAATGCTAAAATTAGTGTTGAGTTTCATCTTCTTAACAAACATGTAAATATATATACACACTTAAGCAGTATTTTTATGCCTAAATTTTCTCTAAATGGCTTTTAGGTCACTTTTAAGTACAATGTCACATTGTATTAGCTAACTCATATTAGAAACACGTTATCAAACAATCTGAGTGCTGTCTCTGTTCTGCTGGTACTAGGTGAGAATTGATCTATTAATTCACAGTACATAAAACCCAATTTTAACTTTTCATTTGCATAGTTCCTTAACAAGTAGAAAAAAAAAGCACTCTGGTAGTGCCCACCAATTGATGTGGTTTATGCTCACCAACAAAAACAACCATGCATATGAATAAGAGACTTTTCAATTTCTAGAATTATAAATAATTTCTAGAATTTCCAATCTCTGAGAGTTGTAGACCTGAAGCTCATGATCTGCTTCATGTTAGGTACACTTACTAGACACTACTACATACTTCTACTTATTAGTACTGCTAGTATTAGTACTATCTGGGTACTCACTGCTGCAGATGAGAACTGCAGAATACCAGGGGAGCCAACACCTGCACCCATTATGTTGGATCAGACAGCTGGAAGGTAAGTGACATTTTGCAAGGTCAGAAATTGCCCTGAGAGGACTCAGGGAAGGGTCTGATGATCATATAAATCATTAAGTCTGAAGAACAGCAGTGCAGGAGATTTTGTCTGGGAATGGTGTCCTCTTTCTGCACAAGGTATTCTATCAGATTCTCATCTATAGAGCTTGTCTTCATGAGGATCGGAGTCAAAGTAAAGCCTGTGACAAGAAAGTAAGTCTTGCTCGAGTGAAATTTCAATCCAGCACACAACACACAGGAGAGAATCGAGACAGAAAATAATTGCTTGGCAGTCATTATCTCTTCCTTTTTATGCACTCTGGGTGGTCATTTTCTCTCTTCAACTATTTATTTTTTCAAACAAAGAGAGTATGAACTGAAGGTATTGTCTTCATTTTGCTAGCCTTACAGTGTCTAAAGTCCCAAGAGAGTATGGAGTGCCATAAGTCAATTTATGCAAGTTCATTGGGCCAAGGTTTCTTCCCCTCTTCTAAACATGGAACTGACCTTTCCTAGAAGTTGGCTTGGCTTGTGTATGGCCTGTTGTCCCCAGCTCCTTGATTTTCTATTTATCATGCTGCAACTGTATTTTTCACCATTTTTCTAGTTCCAGTAGCAGACTGACACACTGCATTAAATTCACAAACATTCTCTTAGCACTCAGAAGGGTAAAACATAAACATTGAGTTGTCTGATAATAAATTATTGCAGCTCAGTAGAACAGACAAGTCATGTAGGCAGAACCTCAGTGGGCAATGTCTACCTCAACACCCTTCATCTTGGGACCATGTCAGGCCAGGGCAAGGCTCAGCTCCCAGAACATTGCAGTCATGAGGATGCTGTTTGCTAGAGAACAGGAAGGGGTTTCCTTTCCCAGGACACTGTAGTAAAAGAGGAGTAGTTTGAATGTACCTCCCAATCATTGTGCAATCAATATATAACACATTCAAGTTGGCCAACAACACCAAAGTCACAGATAACTATGTCTTAAGGACAACACCATGATCTAAGTGCACAACTAAAAATGTGTCTATATCACAAATATCCATGAAGCAGCTTCCAAGGAGAGGGCTCTAACTGCTTATAGTTCCAGATAAAGGACGGCTTCATGGCTCAAGTTAGCAAGCTGGCACTAGCTCAAGGTTTCCTTGAAAGTCATATTTTTAGTGTTAATTTATACCATGCACATCCTTGAAGACAAGGGGGTTAAAGTGCCAAAAGCCAGGAAACTCAAAAGATGATATTCTAGACTTGCTGCAAATAAATGACTTTCTTATACAGACTTACAAAGGGATTTTCTGGGATTCCATGCTGTAAGTTTCCACAGTTAAATGAAGAGGAAAATAAAAGAGGCAGGACAACTTCCTTGACAAAGGGAAAGTCTTTTGGAAAATGAGGACACTGCATGGTAGGAATGTTTTTCTCTTCTTTTTCTCTCTTTCATACCAACTTCTTCATATGCTTATCAATTTATGTCTAAAATTATAAAATATATATTGTTTATTATTATTTTCTCTCCTTACTGTTAGGTATCTGTTCCTCTTCCAGCTGCTGAACACATGTGTTAACATTACAAATAATTCTTTAAATGTCTTTGTAATATAGATACTTAAATAGCTGACTATTCTTTAGCTAAAACAACCATCAAATAGCTATTTCAGCTTTCCACCAAACTGAGTTTTAGTGTCTATAATTTTGTATATAAATGTCTGTACATCTATTTCACGTTTCATGTTATTTATCTGTATTAATAATAAATCCATTATAAAAATAATTCAAAACACAGGGTAATTTCACAAGTAACGGTTAGGTGTTCTTAGTGATAAAATATCAACTGGATCAAAATTAATAATAAGGAAATTGTTAATATATAATAATAAAGAGATGTGCACATCAAAGAAGCTGATGGACCAGAAATTATTGAACATCTAAATTAAAATACTAGAGCTGGATCAGCTAAATAACGAGGAACTGATTGACTCAATTACCTCAGAGGAAATTAGTTCAGCAGTATAGAAATAAGCAACTGCGTTGATGGGTATCAAATAGAATATTTTATAGATTTTTTTGATAGAGAAAGTAGTCTTTCAGATGAGGAGTATATCACGGAGTAATGCACAGCCCAAGAGGTGAACACCTACAGCTATGATTCATAAGATGAGTAAGCTAGAACCTCATTCAGTGACATTTGTCTTGTTTAATTAATTAAGTATGCATCAAAATCCTATCAGGTAGCTTAAAACAGGTCACAGATAAACTAATTCACAGAGATCAGGTTGATTTCCTCCATGGCCAATTTATGGCTGATAATTTGTGTAAATTATCCAATTTAACACAGCAAGTAAATAAATTAAGCATTCTCTCTACAGCAATCCCTATTGATACACAGAAAGCCTTTAAAACGCAATTTGCTCAAGTTCCCAAATAAACTGAATTCCCAATATCTCGTGCTAATACTCTATTACTATATTTTAATGTTTCTTGTCTGCTTTTTCTAGTGTTTGCCCATGCATGCAGTCAAGATGAGGAGAGAGCATTTGGCCCTCCTGCCTTAGATACTCATCATGCAGCTAGATAGGATCAGCACTGAGGGAACCAGTTCTTCCCCACTAGACTCGTTGTTTATTCCCTGTGTGGTTAATGGAGAGAATTAGGTGCTTCTTAAAGCCTTGGTAGTCCTGGCTGCTTAAGCTGAGATCTCTCAGGTTACTTCTGCCTTTTGTGTGCAGAGTTGGAAAGCTCTACAATGACTGCTGCTCATTATTTCACACACAGACACATTCCTGGGGATGGAGCTGTGCTATTCACCAGGCCTTGTCAAAACAAGCAAGGAAAACAATACCCCTGAAAAACGTGCTGTCATGCTGACATTTGCTCTCTGGAGGAAAAAAAAGAGGGGAAATGGAATGAAAACAAAATAACTAGACTTGCAAGCCTGCTGAAGGAGGCAGCACATCTTGTGGCCAGCAGCCCTATGGTTACAGCACCCTTGTTAGAGATATTGCGTTCCACATAAGGGATTGTCCTGCTTCAGGAAGGCTCTCTAAGGACCAAGTTATGGGCTGTTCTTGATGGTGTCATAATCCCTCCCGTTCATGCCTCTCTGCTTAGTGTAATATCCTGAAATACTCAAAGCAGAATGAGAATGAATCAGTAAAAGTCATTCTCATTCTGCTTTCAGGGAAATTTAAGACCCAATCCCCTCTCTAATCCCTGTCTTTCTTGGCTTACATTTACAAAGGTAGTGGCATTGGCAGAAAGAAAAGGCTGAGGCAAAGCTGTCAGAGGACCATCCCATTCACCCCACATTCCTGGGGAGGAAAAGAAGAAACAATCTTTAAGCAGGGGAAGAAGGTGAACCCTTGTCTACAGTAACCTGAGTGAGGCAGGGGCGCAGCCCCAGTGCAGGGAGGTCAGCCCTGCCTCCAACAAGGTGACATCTCCTCCAAAGCAGCAAGTGAATAAAAATAAAGCAGCAGCAAAGAGAACTACTAAGTGGCATGATGTGCCACAGTTTCAGTCTACCAGCCAACCTACCATTGTCAGGACTAATAGGCTTCTACCCAGTATTTGAAAAGTAAAGAGAACTTTGTATGAGGAAAAAGAGGCAGTATGCTTTTCCTCCTGTGGCAATGTGGGATCTGTCCCCTTTTCCTCCTGTTGGTATGAGAACCTCACCCATCAGACAAATATGGGAACAAGCATTTCAGAAAAGATCAAAGCAAACTCCTCTGACTTTTCTTTACAGCTTGCTGTCACTTTAATGCAGCCCAGCTCTTCGACAAAACTGAGACAAATATCATAAATTATTTTCAGCCACCTTGAAACTGTAGGGGTTTTTTTTGTAAATATGTTATTCAGAGAAAAACACTTTGCCTGGGTCTAATCAGAAACTAATTAGAATCAGCATATGTTTTTTGCATAGTTACCATGTCATCTGGAACAGCTAGATGTACAAACCCAAATCTAATCAAACTGAGATGCTTAGCATTGGGAGCATTATCATCTGAAGAGTCTTCTGCAGTCAACAGAAAAAGAAATAGCAGCATGATTCAACTTACCTACTGTCTTGAACCATCCTCTAAAAATTATTGTTGCTCTCCCCTTTGATTGTAGAGAAGTTTTGAGAGTGTTATTTGGTCACCTGAGCACTGATAGCCAGCACTATTTCAGATGCCCCAGAGTACCCACCTGGCCTACACCTGCCGCTTTGGAAGAGCACAGATCTCCCCCAAGGTCCCATGGCATATCTGCCAGGACCAGGCGTGTGTCTTTAGTACCCTGGAGAATCCCAAATGGTATCTATGAGCTGCACCTTAGCCATTTCTACATGCTTCAGTATGGCCTGAAGTCATAACAGGCAAGCCTGGGCTGCTGGTCACTGCTGTAGCCATAAGAGAAGAGTAGCAGGAGCAGCAGAGGCTGAAGACATAGCTTGGCTGAGAGTTAGCCGAGGAATAAGGAAGCTGCCACAAAGCAAGCCATGAGTTTAGAGCTCCGTTTGTTCCTGAGTGAGACACTACAGTGTCATGAGGGGATTGCTCAGACACTCCTGTTACGAAGTTTATGTGTCAAACTTTTTCGCCTGAACCCACTCCCACCATATATGAAGTCATGGAGCCATCACACATATATACATACAAACCTGACTTTTTTGTGCAGCATTTTTTATTCTACACCTAATGACATTATCACAGTTACACAAATTACACTTAGAGAGACAAGCAACCAAAGCAAAAGCCAGAAATTGCAAAACTGTAACCTTTGGTCACCAAAAAATCTTCTCTCTCAAATATTCTTGCTTGTTTGGTGAGCTTCCCACTTGTCCTTTCATGTTTTCTTCTGTATAGAGCTAAACTGTTTCTTGTATCATAAAAAAAATCTTTAGCTTTATCATTAATCATAGAACTAAGACATTAATATGAAACAATTCATTTTATGACAACATACTAGGCTTTTAAAAGGAGATGTAAGAGGTTTTCCATCTTATGAGGATCAATTTTGTTGTATAACCAAGAGAAATTTTAGTCCATTTTTCAGACTATCTGAAGTCCCATGTATTGAAGAACAATCTGTCAGCAAATAGAGTTTCAATTCAAGTGGTAATGATTCTATATGACCACAATGATATTTGTAATACTGGCCACCAAGGTTTATCACCAAGACTTTACCAAGCAAAATGCATCCTATTTGCAGCTTTTCATTTAAACAAATGTGAAAGACAGGACAGATTGCTTGCATGACTGAAAACCATTGAAGCAATTTACACTCAGCAAATGATGTATAGTTGAACATGTTTAACCACTGAATAGTTTTAAAGCATACAGTGAACAGCACCATCCTGCTGCAACACAATCCAGCTTAAGGAGTCAAAGGCAGATTCTTGACCTGGAAATTTAGGTTGTCTTCACAGAGAAGCAGCATCTGAACTCTTTCCCTGGACTTTCTATGATAATTCCTAGTTTGGACACTTATAGCAAATGCCTGAAGTCAGATCCTGGAATGCTCCTACTCTGTGTAATTCTGAGGCTGAGCAAGAGGTGGACAGAGTGCTAATACTGAAATACCAGTAGTAAATGACTGGAGGGCTGCAAATAAGGAAGAATAACAATTTAGAAGTATATAGTATGTCACTTAAGCATGCCAGAATAAAAATCCCAAGGTGCAAAGATCTGTGCCAATATTCTTCAAACCCTGTAACAAGACCAACCAAGACTGACAAGAGATTAAGATGGAATGCAAAGACTTTCATTCATTTGCTTTATGCAAATGTACTACTGGTTTGGTATTCTATGTTTAGGAACACCAAAATGCTACCCAGGTATTATGTTTAAAACCACTTCATTATTCAACATGCTCCAGCATGGAGTGGCAGGACCACTATACAGCTACTGAGGGTGAATGTTCTTTGATCACAAGGTGCATGGAAGATTGTGCATGATATTGAACAAGCAGCAGATCATTTGTGTGTGATGTTGATCAGGTGCAATTTGTGGAATTAGCCAAAGAACAATGGGTTTGTAGAGGTCCAGTCATTTCAAACTTCAGCATGTGATAAAAGAAACAGCTGCCGCACACAATTGGTCTTGAATAACAGACACTGCTGGTAGGTCTAAGAAAGAGTGTCACCATTGACAAGGATGAGAGAGAGACATTGTTGAGAAGTAGCAGAAAAAGCAATACTGTTGGAAGCCAGAAAAGAGGACTTGACATAAATTCTTGAAGATATCAGACTGTATAATCTGAAATAAAGAAAGGTTTTTCAAATATTCTTTGCATGTGCAACCACAGGTCTTCCAAACACAGTGGGCAGAAGCCCAGCTCCTCAACCCAGGGCCTTGGTTAGTCACAATATAACACCATGGACAACTGGACCAGGTTAAATGCAGAGGCTGAGAGAAAGTATAAGTGAATGTGTAGGTACCTGCTTGTGATGAAGTTTCAGCCTGCAAGAACACAGATGCTCTTCCCCTTGCAACAGCCACACTTAAATAAGACAAACCAAATATTAAATATTATTTGCTGAAATGTATATATAGAAATACATATATATAGTTAAAATAGAACTGTATAACATAACTTTTAGCTGGAGTATTTTTGTACCTTGTCATAAGATTGCTTAAGTGGATTTAGTTTTGTCTTTGTAAATACTTATAAAATTATTCTAAAACTTGTCCGTCAGACAAACAAAACATTAAGGGGAAGAAAGCAAGGTCAATCCAAAGCTAACAAGAGCACAGCAAAAAATCCTTTGAACAACCCTTGAAGCTGAATGACGTGCTAGAGCTACTTACTAGTGAGATAGGCAGTGCATGTGCTTGATGGCAATAATAATGCTCTTATCAACATGGAAACGATGGGTTTAAACTTAATCTTTCCCCTGATAAACTCTCCTTTCATCCAGTCCAAGGATTTATAGCCTAGACTGCTAAAAGTGTTTCAGACTCAAACTCAGAACCAAACTGTGTATCTGTTTATCCCATTCCTGTAAGGATTGAAAGACAGTGCATTTTAAACACAAATACTTGAAGTCCAGACACAGGAATGTGAGTAGCAGCTGAAGGATCTGAGGAGGTCTCTGGGGAGCTACACAGTGAGTATGAGACCAGCATAGCCAGCTGTGCAGAGAGCTGGCCCAGGGCTCAGCAGCACTCCACACTAGCAAAGCAGTAGCTGAGGCAGCAGAAGTGGGGGCAGCATTATCCAGCCTGGCTGCAGGGGAAATAAAAGTAATAAAGAGATACTTAGTGGTCAAACAACGTCTATAGGCTTGCAAGGAAACTGAAAATCTTGTGGTAAAAAGACCAAAATGGTTCTTTAATTTATTTTTTTCCAGCAGTATCCAAAAAGCCTTTTTGCTCTTCCCTGAGATGTATTTTTAAAATCATGGATAATAAATATATTCATACTTCAAACTTCTACAGTGTGGCAAAATTCTTGGCTAAAGTGTTGATAATTATTTTAAGCTGACATAGAAATATCATTTTTTTTTTTCTGGTAGAGGACATATTCAAAACAGCTGAAATTAGAAATGCATTTTTGGTACATATCCTTTTCAGGATGTCTACCTTTCTTTGCCCATCACTTCAGAGTTTTCCTGGACTTACTTAAGATGACAGACTCCTGTGACCAAAGACAGTGATTGGTATGGGGTGACTAGTGTCTAAGCAAGAGGTGAGCTATGGCAGGAGAAATGGAGGGACAAAGACAGCTCTGCTTTCCACAAATGGAGTCAGTCATCGAGGGATCAGTCAACCTGATGCAACGGCCATTAATGCCTGAATATATGCTTTGCACAGGAGTACATAAGTATATGAATCTTTTGTTAATGTTCATGGAAAGAAACAGTGGTGCCTTTCTGGTCTGCTATTTTTGACTAGCTTGTGATGAGGAGGAAAATTAATACATAACACTTAAATGGCAAAAATCATTTTCTGATGGTCAGAGCAGAATGTACAAATCATCGTTTGGTTTTGTTGTTGATTTGCCAGTAGTAACATTTGGGTTGCAATGTACAGTTTGATACTATAATAAAATATATTTTTAATAGTATCTTTTATTAAAACTTGCCCCCCAATTTATTTTGCTAAATAATGAAATAGTCTCAATTAAACATTTGCAGAAAAGGAGAATGCTTCACAACTGTAAGCAGGGGAAACTGTGTTTCAGAGCAGTTTGAGCACCAGGGATGGTGATTTCATCCTTCAGATGTTATAAGCAGGGTCTCCTTTTATTACATTCATGTACACTAGAAAGCAATTAGGTTGTATCCATTGGAATAAAAAGAGTTTTCTAAAGAGAATTTTGCTCTCTGTGACATTTAATTTGTTTTGCTTCGAAACAGCAGCTGTCGTGTCACCATCCATGTAACTTGGTACAGAATAGTCCTACGACACTAGGGAGGAATTCAGACCTAACAGCTGAGGACAGCCAGCCCTACCCTTCACGTCAGCCACACGGAGTCCGTCAGAAACAGGGAAAAGGGGTAAGGATCAGTGCCCTTATTTTGTATTACTGCCTGGCAGTGTGAGCACTTACCCAAAATGTCTGATATTAGAAAAATACGAGCAACACCTCCAATTTATCCCATTCTTTTTTGGCACTTATAATCCTCCATGGGTTTTGGTTTGCTTTTTTTTTCTCCAGGGGGCAGAGCCAAGACAAAATGTAACAGAGTGTAGTTTAGTTTTGTTTCAAGTGCTTAGTCTTAACAGGATCCCATAAGTTCCCCTTATAGAAATAATTCTCATTTCAGTTCCCACTATAGGAATACCCTTGACACTCCCATAGCAGCACATTAAAAACAAACTAGGTAAGCACTATATACGATCAACAGAGTGCTATTTCTACATTGTAAAGTATTGAGGGTTTCTTTATGACAAGGCTTAACATTTGAAACTGTTTATAAGGGTTCCTCTTTTTTTCCTTTTTATTAAAAAATAATATACCTTAATGCATACATTGGGACTAGTAAGGGGAGTAAAATTAAGCATTTGTACAAACAGCCACAAAAGCAAGACCTCGGACTGTGAAGTCTTTGGATACATGCTCCTGATGCCCCTGCTAAGGCTAGCCCACATTTCTTCATATCTATAGAAAAACAAGCCAACTACAGCAAAACAAGAACTTACAGTAGGAATAAATGGCAAACACTGGAGGATGGATTAATAGCTCTGTGGCACTTTGAAGTCTGGATCCAGGAGTGAAAATGAAGTGCAGTTAAATGCCAAGTATCATGGAAGTTGCCAAACATAATTCTTTCCCAGTTCTCTTCAAAAGTGAGTTTAAAAGTTGAAGGGGGGAATTAACTTCAGACTGGAGGTCTGTATTTAGACCTAGCAAGAAATCATTGAAAAGAAAGAATGGCAACCCTAAGACACAAATGAAATGAGCTGCCAAGCAGATTTTTCACAGTCATGATAATTATTTTTGAAATCTCACAGCTTGCTTTTCTCTAAGTAGAAAGCAATTCTCCTCACTATTCTCTTTCATGACAACTTGGGCATCAGCTCCCTCAAAACTGATTTTCACTTGCAGTGGTATTGTTAATTATTATAATGAGATATGCAAGAATCTAAAGCTTTAATAATAAAAACAGATACGGTGCCTCATTGTCTATTTAATTAGAACACAATAAAGTGTAGAATTTATCCTTTTTAATGTTTTGCAGGCGATTTTCACACGTGGTAAGTCTGTTAGAAATTTCATGCATAGCTAGGTTTAAAGCTTCCCTGATGTTTGTCAGATACAGCTGAAGCAGTGATTTTGTGTTGTAGATATAATTAGGTGGCATATTGCCATGAGTTTCCCTTTTTCCCCCTTCTTGCAACTCAGATGTCAAAGCAAATTATTCATCAGCTGTAAGATGTGAGGGGGCTGGTTATAAGGAAAAAAAAAACAAGGCTAAATTTTCATTAGTTTTTCACTGAAGTTTGCAAGTTTCTGAAGCATAGTCTCATCAAGAAGGACAGTGTCCCCCACTCTGCTTCTATTGCTCTCTTATCCTAACGCAGTTTGTCACTGAAATGTTCTCACCTGGGTAATAATTGCTTGTTTCAGTCGGGATGTTGGTGACTGTGTGCCCTCTTCACAAGAACTATCAACCCAGTTGGCCTTCTTTGCTTCTCCTGACAACACAAAAGCAAGAACTGGAAAGAGAAATATGTCCATACAGTGTTTGAGAGCTGGCCCACTGCCATGATAAACCAAAAGCCAAAGTCTGCCCAGGCAGGAGCTGCCAGCGCTGCCTGGATCCAAGCTCCAAGCAAAGGGCACCCCATGAGAAGAGCAGACTGTGAGATCTCCTTCACCCTGATGAGCTGCCTGCAGGCTGCATGCCTGAAAGTAGGCAAAACTTTTGGGCACCAGCAGGCACCTTGTATGGCAAAGGCTTTCACAGCTGCTTATCAGAGATTGTGTAGACCTTGTTAGAGAAACTGAAACTCCCTTTCTCCCTTTCTACTTAGCTTGTCTAACTCAAGGGCAGCAGGAAGTGGTAGGGTACTTGGGAAACGTTCTGCTGCCATTTCCAACCATATCTGCTCTCTGGGGACTCAAATGAAAGATGCGGTGGGCTTGTCTGAACTTGCTGTGTCAGCTCCCTTCACCACCATAGATGAGGAACATGACTCATCTCATCCTTAGGTAGACATTTAAAGCAGGAGAGGTGAACTGCATTTTCAAGCCTCTATTTTAAGGCGCTCAGGAAGTCTGCTATCTAGCAGTAAATGTAGAAGATAACAACGTAAGTGTCTGAAACTACACAAGATAAATCCCAGTCCAGAGTCCAGAGATAGTGATCTAGCCCTTTCCTGCATGCACTGGGCTATAGTTTTGGGAAATATATATTCATCTGTACCTCCCATAATGGCAAACACAAAATGGAAGTGAAAAATAATTTACCTTTTCTTACATTTTAAAACCCTCTGCTATGCCATATAAAGCTTTGGTTCTTTCATGCAGAAGATGAATTCCCCTGGTAGTATAACTAGTGTAATTCTTTAAACTGCCCACTCAATAGGGAAATTTTGCTTTTCTTTTAATGTCTAAATATTAAAACCTAAATGCTTCTTAATAACAAAATGGTATTGTATATTTTATAATTATTACTTTATTAAGGTAATTACATCTCTATTGTTAAATAATAACAATTCTCCTAGTAATATATACACTTCTGATTCCCAGCTTAGAGTATAATTTCTTCAGCAATTCTAGCTGCATCTCAGTTGCTCGGATAGCTGCAGTATTGATAATTTGAAGCTTTCAGCAGTGCTAAATCAAACCCTCACAATCTTGAGACTTGTCTGAAAAGCAAAAGTAGTGGCTCTTGCTTTATGCTTTTGAGCATATTAACTCAGACATGAGCTCTTTCAAGTTGTACTGGGTCAAATGAATGCCAACCTGCCTCCTTTACCTGCCTCCTATTTTTTGCAGTACCCACTCTTCTGGTGTAACAGCACCAACCAAATATCATGCCCATTTTGCAAGGTGAAGAGCAGTTGCAAATAAACCCTAAGAAAAAAAAATCCTACCACAACTTAAGTGGTGTTTAAACAGTTACAGAATGACACCACCACCTCCCTGAGCCATAGCTGTTATTTCCTGCTCTGAACATGAAAAGACCAATGATTTTCCTCCTTACCTATTTCTTCATACCTTTGCAACTCACCAGTGAATCCCATAACATTTCTAGCATTACAGCCTTCTTGCTTTCAGTCTCCTGTCGAACAGCATGTCAGTAGGTGGTAGCCCATGGCTCATTAAGGCAGTCCTGCAGTGCTAAATTCATAGCAGAGTCTGGATTTACAGCTTTTTCAGTGGACAATTTATTATTTTAATGCCTTTTTCCACCGTCTGTTATACTGGGAATGATGGAGACTAGCAGCAATGTGTCTAAATCCACATTTTACTGCAAATTGCCCAACTTTATGTTCTCTAAACTGTGGCACACAGTCAGACATTATTATTCACCATGTACAATATGTAGTGAAATATGGGCTGGATATGTATGATGGTATTTCACTGTAGTATCTACCACGGGGAAGTCAGAATAGCAGTCCAGGATACGGCCCACAGCAAAACTTTTTACAAACCTGGAAAGATCTCTTTTGCTTGTTTTTGAGAAGGAATAAAGGATGTAATTCCTTAGTGAACTTTTAATTGCAAGAAAGGGTCTTCCAGAAACATCCAAAATTGCACATGTTGCAATCAAAATAATGCAACAGCTAGAAGCAAGCCCTGCTAACTGCCCATCCTCAGTGACTTAAAAACACATAGCACCACGAGCAGTCAAAGAAAATACCTCCATTGCCCATGTGAGATAAGTAAAGCAGGGAAGTGAGCTTCTACCAAAACAATGGTACACACAACACAAACACCTGAATGACTGCATGCATGTGCCCATCCTCTCCCTCTCTCTGGGTCTTTGTCACACCTGCTGTCACATGGCCAAAACTTGTCAAGCTGAGGTGGGGAATGATGTGTCTTCCCTGGTGGATAGCTCAGACCTGACAAACTGTTCATCTGGGGGTGGTTGGGGTTTTAATTAAAATGTTAAAAATAGGCATGAGCAAGTTGCAGCAGAGGATTGTCAAGTCTCTGAGCTCCCAGCAGAAGCAAGTTCCAGCAGCTCAAGGTCAAAATGAAATAGGGCATTTACTGGCCAAGAAAAAGCCCAGACCCCCAGGATAGTCCCAGAAAGCAGGGAGAAGAGGGAAAACAGGGAGGTTGCAGTCTGTCTTGGCATGTCTGTCCCAGCAGAAAGGAAGCCACGCTTGGAAAGCAGAGCTCTTTCTCCTTCCATTGTCTCATATGGAGCTACTCTGATACAATGGAGGTATTGCCTGCAATGAAGGCAAATCTTCCACCTCTGTGTGAGCATGAAACACAAAAATAGGCTCACTCTTACCACAGAATTGTCCTGGCAAAGACCATTACAGTTTTCTTTGCCTTTGCTGGTAATTCCTTTTGCAATGTGCTGGCAATGCTTTTAGGAACAGCCAGCAGATAAGGCTCACCTGCTTCAATAAGAAGTGAACTTCATCCAGCCCCTGTGACTGATGTGCTTGATCCCTGGAGCTGACCAGGGCTCTGATCACGGCTCTGACCACAACTTCTCCTGGATGACAGAGACACCCGTACAACCTGCTAGCACCTCAAAATCATCCCAGTGGAGATGGGATGGAGATGGAGAGGTACTGTTAGAAAGTTCAGATGAATAAAATGGAACAACAAAACAGGTTACACAAGACTGAGCCTACCAAAGGGGAAAATAAAGTGAGAGACAGAGACAAAATTGTTCCTCCAAAAGCTACCTGACACAAAGGAGCCAAGAAAGGCCTTGGTGAAACTGTTGTCATAGACTAAAACATCCCATTATCATTACCAACCCCCTCTGTTTCATGACCCACATTAACACAAGTTTTGAACTTAACCAGGCTCACAAGTGTACACAAAGATATTTACTTTAACCTGCTCACCCCCACCAGCTAGAGGTTGGGTACCATTTCACTAGGACTGGTGTTGATAGGAAGACCAGGGAACCCATGAGCAGATTGAAACCACAGACCCAGAAGGTTTGAGCTATTGTTCTCATACATGCCACTGTGGTGAACATGAGTCCATGTGAAAGAGGTGCCACATAGCCTTTTTAGGCTTCTTGGGGAGATATTAGGAGGGAAAGGCAACTTCTGCCACAGCTGTCAGGTATCCCTGTCAAACATATGGTAACAGATCAAGTACTGGTCCTGGAAAAACAGAGGGAGGAACAGACTGGAAATACTGGAGTGCCTGAGAGACATCACAGCACTCACACAACAGGAAAACCATCTTTTATAGGAAAACAGAGGCAAGGGTGTTGAGGCTTGCCCAGAATCACTCAGGCAGTCACAGCTAATTAGTGAAGTTGAGCTCCAGGTATGTCACACTGTGTTTGGTCCTGCTTCTCCTGATGTTGTGTTAAGAACAGACTGATGGGTAATATCTTTCAGATGCCTGGTCTCCTCTTTAAAGCATGGCTGGTTTTTATAGAGTTGTCAGTCACACTTTCTAATCAGGAGCTAGAGAGCTGATTTTCCAAATTACACTGGAGGTCAGGATCAAGTGTTAACATTTCTTAAATGTTTCCTTTGAGAAGTTGTCCTATAGTGAAATCCTTGCTGCAAATCCCTTGGAAACTACCTTATCTTCCTCTGAAATCCTTCACCCTGTCTCATATTGAAATTCAATGGTAGAAAAAGGATGTAAACACAAAATATTTTGCAAAAAAACGTGTTGGCTGATGAGTCGTTAAGTGTGCGATTTCCGTTTTCTCTCTGAAAAGGAATGAAGGAGGTTTCTCAGTAGTAAGCAGGGACACCAGCATCCATATCCCTTTGGGACTCTTCTGAGCATGTGTCCTGGACACGCACACACACATGCTCTCCCCCTCCGAGGATCACCACTGCACCTGGAAACTTCCTTGTCTCTTCTGGTCTATCCAGGAAACCCAGCTACATCATTCAGATTCAGAACAGCCTCTGCATTCAGCCCAGAATCCTTCTCCTGGCAGCCTTTGCTGGGCCACTCCAAGCAAACCTGGCTCCAATGCTTTCTGCTTGTCCCTGACACAACTCAAACACAGGCTCTCACAGTGGAAGGAAAATTGCAGCCCTCGACTAAGGTCTCTTCCCACACTTCACTTTCAAAGAAACAAATCCAGAGGGCTAGTAAAATCAGATCAAACTTCAAAGTCAGCATTTTAAACCTCTACAATTTCTGCCAGCTGGAAGCAGCAGAGCACACACCTTGACCTTCACGTGGTGTCCTTTGTACCAGCCTCTCCCTTCTGTCTATAAACCTGTGGAGACAAGCCTTGTATCAGACGAGGATTTAGTACCCCTTTTGTGCCAGAAGGTCTGTACATTTCATGGTACCAAAGCCCAGCAATTACACCAGCCACAAGCCTATTCTCCTATTTCCCCATTCTCCGCAGAAGTCTTCATAGGCATTTTTACCCTACCTATCTTTTGTGCATGGGACACGTGTAATGAACTGCCCTGGAATAACATTTCCCTATCCTACTTCAAACTCTAGTTCAGGACTCAGTCCTAATGACTTATTGATCACACACACATAGTGAAATCAAACATGTCAATATTAACGTTCTAACAGCTCCTTAGATGAATGAGAGATGCTGTGTGAGTCCATGGAGACACCAAACAACTTTAACAGATAACATCAGCCCTAAAAGTGTGACCTAAGCTTCAGCCCTCCTAAAGGGAGGAGCTGGTGGACACTCAAGGATCATGATCATGAATCACATTCATAATCAGTTTGAGTATCTCTAACAGGAAACAAAGATGTGTTTTGGACATTCTATCACCAGGGAAAATGAAGTAACACACAATGTGAAATGAAAATATAAAATCTCAAGTCCTTTCCAAAACAGTTGCCTCTTTATTGAGATACATTAATAAAATCAGCAGCAGCAGTACATAAGTTCCCTACATACCTTGCAGGGCTGTTGCTCTCTGCATGAGCCCATTATAGGTGTGATGTGCTGACTTCATGCAGTGTAAGTATATATGCAGACAGATGAATCTATAGGCTTCCACTCCATGATTTGATCATCTTTTATCTCAATCCACAACACATTTGTCTTCCAAGCCTGTTAGCCACACTTTGCAACATCATTGCCCAGACTCATGCACAACGGCTATTTGCATAAATTACAAGACATTGATACACATAATAACTAACACATAAGCATGCATGAATTATCTACTAAGCTGGCTTGATACCACGTGCCTCAGAGAAAGAGGTATGAATGACCACAGCTTCTCTCTAAAACCCATCACATTTGTGATCTTTTCTGCCATTTGGTTTGCCAGCTTACAACAAGCCTCTTCCAAGTGAAACAAGCAGATTGCTGTAAGTCAAGTCTCTCGTGCTGCTGATATCACAGCTTGTCTTACCACTAGGCACAATGGTCACCTAAAGGTGGCTACTTCTGTACTGGGAAGGTGTCAACCCTCACTCACACATATGCTTCCTTTTGCTCAGCTCAAAGTAGGTAGAGAGGGGGAATTCTCTCAGAACTAAATTGTAAAAGGAAACTGAAGCTTGTACCTTGGGTAGGATGAGCCACCACCTCAGTGCTTTTTGTGGATGTGGAACTCCTGGAGAAGAATCTCAGTCCCTCTGCACTTACTCTCACTTGTATTTTTCATATTAACAGTCAGCTGGTTGCTTTTAGCCTGACTTTTTTGAGGCAAGATCTGTGTTTTCCTGTAAGAGATCTCCAAGGGACAGCTATTAGTGTACAAGAGATAGTAAGCTTTATCAGCACCCTCATGCAAGAACTTAACTAATTTTGTGTTTTTAAGAAGTTTTTACATTCTCCAACCCTACTCTTACCCACGATTTGAAGGCAGGGACATGCTTATGCCTGAGCATATGCTAAAGTGCTTTGCTGCAGGAAAGCACTTTGTGTGCTACTGCCAAAATGTCATCTTTCCTGAGCTGGCTTTAAAGTGTCTGGCTCAACAGCTGATGGCAGTACCGCTGCAGCAGCAAGGAGCCTCAGGGCACGATAAAGGACAGAAAATCTAGCTACCTTTTCAGGTAGGTTTTGCAGCCTTCCTCAGTGTCACTGCTATACATGCAGCAGGTAATGAGTTTAAATTAAGGCAGTTCAGTGTCAGAGCAGCTGTAGCCAGTTACAATGCTTGCTTATGCATCAGTGACCAGGAGTAACAAGAGCTGGTTTGGGGTCCTGCCCCAAGATCTTGGGTACACCATGGCTTTCTATGGCTGAGCATGACATGTGCCTGCTGGAAGGCGGATGCTGTGCTTTGCTGTCTGGAGAGGACAGAGAAGAACGAGGTGAAATTTCAAGGAAGCATTAAACCCAGGGATCTATGTTTTCCTTATCCTCACATTTTAGGTCTCCTAAAGAGGTGGCCAGCTAAGGGAATCAGAGGCTTCAGATAACAGTCACTTGAGGCTCGAAATACTTCTTGATGGGAAAATTCCTTCCCTATGTAAAGATGAGAGGATGGGCACTAGCCTCCTCTCTCACAGAGAGCACTTGAGATCTTCACAGCATGTAGAGAAGGAGCATGTGGGAAGTGGACTCCTACACTATTTGCTCAAAATAAATCCTAAACATGCACAAATTGAAAAAGAAAAAAATGTGCCAAAATATGTCACATTTTGCAGTAGGGTTTTATTGTTTTTATCCCACAGTTTTCACACAGTAAACACAGAAAGTCCCAGAACGCTCAATCTTTAAACCTTTCCCTCGTCAGCTGTTAATTAAGGTCTCTTTCCTTTTTTGTAGAGCTACAGTGACCTCCAGTGGCCAACACGAGCCTGTCACGTTTCTGGACTGTTAGGAAAGGTAAAACTATCCCTGATTATTATCTGTGCGTGACAGGTGGGTCTGGAAATGGAGACCGAAATTGAATCCGTGTACTTCTGGATCAAAGCTGAAGACTAAGAAGCTTCGTTATCTAGAATTAGGTAACAAGAGAGAAGTTTAAAGAATTCATCATCTAGCCATTTAGTTAGCTGGTATGCCTTTAATTAAACAAGGCTTGTTTACTTATCTATAAATCCTGCTAGCAGCATCTCTGCATTTAGAGCTTAGTTGGACCAATTTCATGCCTCCTTATCAAACATGACAAACATCGCAAGCTGTAAAATAACCCATCAAATATTATAAAGTATGGAAAAGCAAAATTTAGGTTAGAAAAATGAACAGCCAGCATGTGGCAGAACAACTCAGAAAAGCATACGCTAAGCAGCTAAATATTCTCTGATACTACAGTTCCACAACTTTATGCATTTTTCTTCTGATAAGTGCAACAGCTTTTTTCAGGTGATAAACCTTTCCCATGCTGGACGAATGAACATTCATGGGAGAAGAGATGTAATTGTATAGTGCCTTATATAGCCCATAGCATGGTAAATCTCATTCTATTAGCAGCCCCCGCCATGTGCTGCCATGTAAGTACACCCAAGCCAGCAGGTTCAACCTCCTTAGACTTTGTTTGAGATGGGTGCTACCACATTACTCAGTACCCAATACTAATTTTTGTGGGTGGTACTCTTCATTATTGTTTCCAAGATACTAAAATACTACCAGGCTAATGGTTTTCAAGGACATATGCTGATACAGTCAGTACTGTGATTGTTGACAGGCATAAATGAAAAAAATGTGGGTTTAAGATTAAATTGAGTCATGGAAAAGCAAATCTAATTTGTCCTTTCAGTGTGGTGGTACTGAGTTCAGCTACACAGACACAGGCTGTGGCAGTGTAATTTCTCTTCTGCAATATCTATAGGGTCATACATGGGCTCCCACACCCATGAGTACCTACAGTTGTTTCATGTCCCTCCATCTCAATACCAAATTGAGATTTCCAGGAAATCCTTCTAGGCCTTGGTAGGACAAGTATCAAAGTTTCTAAAGATATTACATCTTTAAAAGGGGTAGATATTACTTCTTTCTGCTTCAAGAAAGAGCTTGCCTACATGTTCATTCACCATGCAGGTGACTCCCAGCAGCACACAAACCTGAGAGATGAGGGGGTTCTTAGTTGAACAAAAGACTGGAGGACAAATACAACCAACTAAGATATTCCAGTAATAACTCAAAGCTCCAAGTATCGGCCCCTAAATGCCCAAAAGGGAGACAGTAAATTTGTTTAAATGCTACAAAGTCTTCTTCTAATCCTCACAGGATCTTGTTATACCTTTGCATCAAAATGGCAAGCCCTCTAGATCTTTCAGCTGTGGATAGGTACAGCCAGGGTCTTCTTGAAGTCTTGTTCTCCCATTATTAAAATCCCATAAAACAGTCAACGCTTGCAAGATATTATCAATCACAGTCTTTCTATACATCATTCAGCCCAGTCACTACTGTGTGGTTGGCTTTGGGAAAATACACTGGAAACAGACATATCCACTGCTCAACACATTGGTCACCTGTAAGGATGAATACCTGGGAGAAAAGGCTCAGACCACGGTGGTGCTATACACCTCTATTAGGTGGCCCTGAATATGCAAAAATAAAAGATGTCACAATTCCCTTTCTTACTTTCCAGAGCTTCATTTATATGGGGATTGCATTTCACATGAAAGAACATGCTCTCAGCTGGTTGGAAAGAACTTTCTGGCTAAAGGAAGAGACACCTGCCACTGTCAACCTGGATGGCAAGGAACAGCATGATCTCCAAATACTGACACAAGATCAACCGAGACTTCTTGCATTTCCTGCTGTCCTGTTGCAGCAAGCCCTCATAAGAAGTTTCTCTGTAAAAAGAGGCTGGAGAATAAGGTTTGGGTTTCAGCAGAGATACAAATAACATTGTGCAAACTTGGGATGCTATACCAGGTGTACCATTCCTCTGTGATAATTCTTAAGCACAGGAAAATCTAGATGCGTGAATTTTGAAAACATGTCACACATAAGATTATGGAGTCAGAAAGGAGAAGAAAGAAAAGAGAGAGAGGGAGGAAGGTTCACAACTCTTGACATACTAAAATGCTTTGACCCAGATTACCTATTGCTCAGGCAAAACAGCAATATGAGTCTCTGTGGGGACTCCATGGCTTTCAGAAAACAAAGATAAGGAAACATGAGTGACCTGAGATAGTCTAGGGATCACATTAGATGTAGTGAAATAAGGATGTATGGAGATGCAAATATTGAGTAGAAGTTTTCTGTGGAGGACAAGCCTACTTCTTCACATGAAAATTAGTTGCTTCTTGAAAACTGAGTGGTTAGCACCACACTTTTTGAAAGACTGGAAAGATCAAGACAAGAAGCTTTAAGTATCACAGTAGTAACAAATATATGTACTGAAAGTGTTGGCTGCATCCAATGGGGCAGTACTGCACTGTATGGAATACTAGCTAATCAGCCACTGCCATACAGGCAAAGTCTATATGTAACACAGTGAAAATCTCACAAATGTCAAATCACTTGTCTGTACCCTAGGAAAAATGTAGAACAATGTTAATATCAGAAACACCAGCTCCCCAGCGTGCATGAGGCTTCAAAGATGTTCTAACAACAGAATTGTTGGTATCTGTATCTACTTGGAACCAACACAACTTAAAAGGATGATGATCCCAGATGACCAAAGGGATACCCTTATACTGTATGGTGCCATGTTCAGCAACAAAAAGGGGAAAAAGCTGGCTGGTGGGCTGCTGGTTGGGAGCAAGCTGGGCATTGGTCGATTGGTGGTGACTGGTTACTTTTCATTTGTATCACTTGTTTTTCTTGGAGTTTATTTATCACCATTTTTGCTATTTTCCTTTTTAAAACAAATATTTGTTATTATGATTATTATATTTTATTTTAATTTTTAAACTGTTCTTATCAAAACCCATGACTTTTCTTACCTCTATCCTGGCTGGGGTTAAACCATGATAACAGAGAAAGGGTAAGTACAGAATTCCTCTATTTGGTGTTGATGTGAGACCAACAATGAGAGACTTAAAAAGAGAACTTTGTTCTCCTTGACTCGACCTTACCAAATTTCAGCAACGCCCCAGATAGCCTCTAAACATTCCATATAGATAGTGATGGGATTACAAGTGAGCATCCTCATAAGCTTTGTAAAAAGCAGATTCCTCTTCACAGGCTGTGTCAGACAATTTTTCTTATATGAACTTTTTCTTGCCCCTAGTATCCAGCTGCTTATGGCTACTACATGGGCTATCTGCTAGTTTACTGAAAAATGGGCACCAGACCCAATTCAACAAGTATTGAATAAAACTGGGCTATTTTACATAGCTCAGTGAAAATTTCTGTATGATTTCTTGTCTCTGCAACCTTCTACAAAGCTTGTTCAACACATTTTTTCCCATTTCATTTTCTTAATTAGAATTTGCTGGGACTTTTCTGATAAAGTTGGCTTACAGTATAAAACACTGGCATTATAGAACACATCAGTTCCAATGAACATGCTTTGACTGAAATTATTTGCCTACCGTGCTGCTAGGAAAAACAGATTTCAAAAACTGAAGAGTCTCTATCCATCATTTGGTCTGAGCCAGTCTTCCAGGTACCTGCGCTATAGCACTGGGAACCACTAAAGTTTGGGAGACAGGGCACTAAACAAGACTCCTTAGACATTCACTGTCACCACCTAAATAAAGATGACTCTCTGAAACTGTGAGACTTTTCATCTTAATTCAGACTAAAACTCTCCCCAAAAGCTTCCTTTCTTTGATAAAGGAATCCAGTCTGGAAAGAGGCAGACTATGGTGCACTTTAAAATGTCGTCACAGTCATTCATATCAAGCAGAAACAGGCAATAAAGTATTCTTTATGCTTGTAGTCTCTGATTCTCTAAGTCAGACTTGCCATCTATCCTTGTCTGTGTATTCTCATTGAAAATAAAAGCAATGCTGTTCATGATTCAATAAGGTGGAATGGAGCCAGATTTCTTGCTTACCTTTTATAGCAGCATGACAGCAGAGCCTTCCCGGGGTTTGCTACGAGGTCTTCAGGACCATGTTTTCTGATTTTTCAGACCACTTGGGGAACATTGCTAACAATTTTCTTCTGAGAGATCAGTACAAGAAATAATGAGAAATCATGCCTTCCAAAGGTGATCTCCACCATCAAGAAATCTGTTCATTTATCCAGAGGGACCACACACTTCTACCAATTAATAGACGAGTGCTGATTGACTCCTGGCAGGAACACAGCCAATATCTAATGACCCTTTTACTCTGCTGCCAAGGATGAGCGCCTCAGAGTGCAACAGTCAGTGCTATACACATGGGTGTAATAATTGCAAGCATCATGAGAGCAACAACGCTTTCTGCTTTCATGAACTGACTTCAAGCTTGAAAGGGATGTTAGAATCAATAACACAGAAAACTTATAGCTAATTTGTTGTAGTAATAATAATAATCTGGGCAACGCAATAATGCAAAAATCTGATACTACAGATTAATAATCTCTAATAATTGATAAATAATGTTCTGCAGAATACTCAATTATGGACCTCTTAGACCATGAGCACTCAGTATTTCAGTGCATTTGGACCTTATGTCTGCATAGCTCTTAAAGTTCTGCAGGCATCTCCTAAGTAATCTTGATTTACTTGTCTCTTGATTTCCAATTACCATTCTTCCTCAGAGGTAGTAATAGGGTCACAGTGGTATAGTTTAGAGCCTTGTCTTTCAGATAACTAGCACCACTGCAGTGCTTTGATCTACAGGTCTTTAAGAAAGACAGGAAAAAGTTGGAGGGGGGAATTGCACTCCATGTTCAAATGCATGGGCACCCTGTTTCAGATGAGGCAATGAGCTAGACAAGAGTTTACAGGGAAGATCAGAGGGGAGACAAGCAGAGACATCTACTACAAAACACTTGATAGAGACAAGACAGTGAACAAGCCTTCTTTATAAACAGCAACTGGTTCTCACAAAAAACTTTAGCCAACCCTGGTGTATGCTGGAAAGGCAACTCGCAACACTGCAAATAACTCACAAGGTTTATGGAGTGCTTTGGGATCAGTTTTTTCGATGCAGATGCTAGTTTGGCCAGATAGGCAAAATATTTTCCTGAACCTGTGTCTCATAAATAAAGTCAGGGCTATGAGAGCATGTGGCTGCACTGGCTGCAGCAACCTTGTGATGGTGCTTAAAGATTCTAGGAAAAGTGAAAAAGGCAAATAGCACAATACAGGCATTAGATCTCAGGAGAGGAGATTTCAGTCTGCTCAAGAACCACCTTTCACTCCTCATGGCTAGCAGTCATCTCCCCTCATGATCTTCCCTTATGGTCTTCCCTCATGGCTGCCCCTCCTCTCCCTTCAGGATCTCCCTTCATGGACCCCCCTTCTCTTCCCTCATGACTGCTGCTCACTCCTCATGGCAGCCCTTCTCTTCCTCTCACTTTACCTTTCCTTCTCCCTCCAACTGACGTCCCCAAAGTGACCCCTGCACTGTGCTTTGGATCACTAATGGGAAAGATGAGGACGCACTAGCTCTAATGTTCTCCATCTATACAGGATAAGATTAGACCAGAATTCCCCTGATCCAAGCCCAGATTCACAGGTGAGCAGGGAAGTTGCTCTAGAATTACCCCATATCATGGATTTCAGGTAAGTCATCTTAAACATCTGCTCTGATGCGTGTTGCCCAAGAAGAAAAGTCTATGTTAGTGCTGCAGGACACGCACGTGGCTCCTCTGGAAAGAATGCTGTAAATTGAGATTCATAGAATCATAGAACAGTTAGGATTGGAAAGGACATTAAGATCATCAAGTTCCAAACCCCCTGCCATGGGAGGGGAGAATATTTACTTTGCAATTGCTTTTTCTTTCTTAGTTGTTTGTTTTGTTGTTTTTTTCCTTGTGGTACACCATGGTGTCCTGGTTCTCAGACAGCTTACACAGTTAACAGCTAGATAGGTGGTAGACAAAGCTGCCTGAAATCCTGGAGTCAAGACACCCGGCAGCCCTTCCTGCTTCAGACATCTGACTTCTGTCTGAAGTTCCTCTCAAGCCTGTGTGACTTCCCCTGCAGTCATTCACATGATGAAATCTTGACTGCAGTGGCTGAACATGGTGTGCTCGAGAGATGTTGAAGCAACCAAACCATTGTTTTATGAGGTCTCCATAATGCCAGACTGGCTGCCAGCTTTTTAAATGGGCACTTTGTTACATGGGCTTGTTAAAAGTGGCATCAGAGAGCTGAAGTGTCATCAGTGTTAAAAGAACCAGCTAACTGAACCAGTAGCTTAATTTAGGAACTTGTCAGATTTATGGTAATGGCCTTGTAAGGCTTGGCGAAAAGTGGTGACCATGTAGAAAATCAAGTAAGGTCTTCAGAAAACTAGCATGTATGAGAAGGGATCTGTCCTGACTTGGTAAATAGGGAAATAAAGTACCCAATGGAAAGCAAAAGCAGGGATAGGCTACTCAGGAGGAGCACAGAGCCATTACTCAAACACACAATAATGGGGTTAGAAAAGCCAAGGCTAAACTAGATTAGAAGATATGAAGGTGAATGGGTTTATAAGTACATCAACAGCAAAAGGAAGACTATTGAAAATGTTATTCTAGTGCTGAATGGGGCAGGGAATTGAATGACAAAGGGCATGAAAAAGGCTGAGATAATCCCTTCCTTCTTTGCCTTGGTCTTTACTGGCAAGGGTCAGCTCTCAGGATTTCCATCTCTCATCCCATGGCAGTTTGGTGAAAGATATAGTAGTACAGTAGGACAATCAGGGCCCATTTAAATAAACTGAGCATACACGTGGCAGGGCAGAATGTTTCTGCCAAAAAAGATGCCAAGGGAATTGGCTGATGCCACTGTAAGACTGTTATGTATACACTCTGAAAGGTAGCAGAGACAGCTCCCAGTGGCTGGAAAAAGGCTAATATTAGCCCATACTCAAAAAGAACTAGAGAGAGGATCAAGAGCACTACAGCCCAGTTTGTTTCATCCCAGTCCCCAAGAAGACTATGCAACAAAGCCTCCTGTAAGATGTTTGCAAACAACCAATACAAATTTTTAGAGACCTGAACAAGCTAATTGTTATGACTGTTCTTTTGGGTAAGTAGAGCACAATGGATGTTATTTCTTTTTTCTTTGGTAAAGTTTGTCACATTTCTACCTATGGAGGCTTTGTAGCTCAACTGTAAAGACGCAGACTGGATAAATGGGCTACAAAGTGGTTCAAAAACCTGAATGGAACATTCAAAGCTCAGCTATCAGCTAGTAGGAGTGATGCAGGTGAGTCCAGGACAGGGCCCAAAGTCATTAAGCATTTCCATGAACAATAGATTAAATACATTGAAATTCAGTGCTGTTCAAACTCCAAACTGGGGTAAGGGCAGAGCTGCTCAGTGGGACTTTGGCAGGCTGAATAAACAGGCTGGCAAAAACCACATGAAGCCCAAACAGAACACCACCATGCAAAGGCACCAGCCATGAGACAAGTAGCTAGAGAGCACCTCTGCAGAAGAGGACAGGGGGTCCTAATGAAACAGGAGCAAAGACAGTGGTGTAGCTTTGCAATTGATGCAAGCTAACTGCACTGGCAATTGTGTAGCCAACAGATCATTCAGTGATTATTAGCTCTCTACCTGGCATCATGACACCCCACCTGTAGTACTGTGTCCAGTTGTGAAACCACTACTGAAAGAGATCTTAAACTAGAGAGAAGCCAGAAAGGAGGATGACTAAAATGGTTAAGGCAGCTGGAGGAAGCAGAGGGAGGGAGTTCTGGGTTGTTCAACCTGAAGTGAAGATTAGGGGTAACTAATATATAATGGCTGTCATCTACTACCAAACAAGAGTGTTATTGAGAAGATGAAGCCCTAGGTGCTCTGCAAAAGTACAAAAGATAGATGCCCAGATACAGCAATAGAAATTCCAGTTGGATGGGGAAAGGGCAGGGAATTAACAGAAATTAACATGCTGCTCAGTTACATTGTAGAATCTCCTTTCTTGGAGGTTTTCATATACCAAGTGCAGAACCTGAATAACCTGTTCAGACTTTGAATCTGGCCTAGACTTGAGCAGGATGTAGGAGTGGGTAACCTTCAGAGATGCCTCCAACCTGAATGACTCTGAAATTTCACACTAGCGAATACAGTCTGTATATCGTTTGGTTGGTTGGCATAACTATGTGAAAGGGAAATTTGATATTTTAGTCTTGTCTGTTGCTGAGTTCTTATACCCTCTGGGATTTTATAATGCATGTATAAAGTGACTTGAAGAATTTTTTTTTAATAAATTAATAAAATGAATCTAAAATCTTCAGTGTAAGAAAATTTAAACACAACAGAATGCAGAAAATGTTATTTTTACTGTGAAAGAACTTCGGTACTGGACTTTCCACTGTGACTGAAGTTAAATCACCCAACATTTAGCTCAGTTCCCTCTTTGCTTTACACCTGCATAACAATATATCCTTGGAGTAATAGAATCATAGAATAGTTAGGGTTGAAAAGGACCTTAAGATAGAACTATTGTAAGAAAGAGCATACCAGTTTCTGAAGTATACCTATGGAGCAATGACATATTGAAAACCTTTATCTTTCTCACTGAACTTATATGAGATCATCTCATGATTACCAGTGTAGTATTAATGGCTATGAGGCAGCAAATCCTGTACCTTTCAGGTCTCCAGGGTTCAAAGGGCATTAGCTGAATCTGTGTCTTCTAAACCTATTCAGGTTCTTCTGTTGTTTGGTAAATGTAGTGTTTCTTCAGAAGATTGTGTTATCTGTGCCAATCACCATCACAATTGCCAATCACAAGGAGAACACATGTGGCAGCCAGTATTCTTTGCTTACATAACACCTGCTAGTGCTTGTATAACAGCTAACCTAAGTTGTTCATCATTCAATTGCCATTTGTGCCATGAATATTTGAGTATTGTTTTGGCAGTTGCATTTCGTAGGCTGGGCCTCCATTACTGCTTCTAAATGAAAACAATGTTCGCACAGTAGATCTGTACTGTCATTTGAATGCTTTTTCTAAGTATTCAGCAGCTACAGCTTTTTCTTATAGCTGTTACAAGAAGCAAAACCCCAAATTGTTGGGTTTAATAATGCAATTGAAATCACATCGAGAGCTGCAACATCAAGATTCATCAAGACAAAGCCAAAAAACTCAATACGACCATGTAGAAACCATAAAATCTTCTCAGTGTTTACTACTTTAATCCCAAGGAACAAAAGGCAATGATTTGTAAAAGACCTTGATGGAGATCTTATAAAATAAGCAGCAAAGTAAACTGTAGAATGATTTTAGTTGGTAGGGACCTTAAATATCATCTAGTTCGAACCCTCCTGCCTTGGGCAGGGACACCTTCCACTAGACCAGGTTGCTCCATCCAACCTGGCCTTGAACACCTCCAGAGAGGGGGCAGCCACAGCTGCTCTGGGCAACCTGTGAAAGTACCTCACCACCCTCACAGTAAAGGATTTTCCTAATGTCTAATCTAAATCTACCCTCTTCTAGTTTAAAGCCATTATCCCAAAGCACCTACTGATCTTATATATGCTTTATACAAAATGAAATCTTCCTGAAAACATTAGCATTTGAAAACTACATCATTCCTGAAAAATCTAACAAAATACAGTTGAGTTAAATATATTGTTGGTCAATAAATTATTCTTAGGTTGGAATATGGAAAATCTAAGGAATTCATTGAACCCATACCATACATTGTAATTTATCTCTTCAATTATTATGATTACCATAACACCCTATAAGACACTGCAAGAGCCTACCAGTTCAGGCAACCTCTCTGGCATTCCTCACAAGTAGAGCTCTTTCACCCACAAATTTAACTGACCTTTTTCCACTCCTCCTTTCACAAACTCTGGGTACAAATGCTCTGCGTATTAGCAATATAATGCACTGAATGACAACTGGATTTTCCACTTGAAATATTAGAACAAAAAGTGATTATTGAACTTATGACTGACTTTAGAAATCAGTAACACTCAACATTAATGTGAGACTTGTTCTCAAAGAGCAGAAATATGCTCCATAGACAAATGCCACATACACCCTCACCCTCTATTGCTCATGGCTAATTACCTGCCCATCATACCAGAGGACAAAAGGTGGCTCTACAATGGAGCAGCCAGTCATTAGAGCTTTCTCAGGAAGTTTCACACAGCAGTGCTAGACAGACTTGTGAGAAAGAGGACAAATGTTTACTGTTACACTACAGTAAATATTAACAAGTTCTTGGGCCTAAAGGACCCAATCCTGAATTCATTCAACAAACACATCTCCTGTTGACTTCAACAGGAGATCAGCAGGGGGACAGCCTGTAGCCCAAATAGGAGAGTTAATTCAGCAGAACACCTATATTTAAAAGTGATCATATTTAAATACTTTGCTGTAGTCTTCCTCTTTAGCCCTCATCACTAGGGAGTTCACAGGATATTTCTGCTGTTTCTCATTAATTACAGTGCCAATCCATTTATCCATGAAACATTTGTAAACAGAGATGCCCTTTGGGATGAAAGGATTAAAATTTCAATTGCAGTGGATTTGATGGTTACAAGTGAGTTAGGAGGAAGAAAGCAAGGAGAGAAAAATCTTGAAATGGCAGAAATCAATGTGGTTTTTTTTATTCACCTAAACTGAATTGTTTCTATTGCACAGCATGGAAAAAAAAAATTTGTATGCTCAAATCTGACAATAAATAAAAAATTCCTGAAAGGACTGCAAATAGAAGCTAAACCAATGAAGACTGACAAGGCCCAGAGTCCTCATGTTACTAGAGCAATTGCGTGCAGCAGAGATGGTTACATTAGCACCCAGACATTAGCATAGGTTTTCTTTAGATAGGTTTTCTTCTCTAGTCTGCAAGGGATTTGAAGGTGTTTCACACTCAATTATGAACAGAATCAGAAAATATACGGTGTGCAAAGAATAATTTTATTAATCTTCCCAAAAGAAAGTTCTCTGATAGACTTGTAAGGACATTAATCTGAGCACTGAGAACAGGAACACACAGTATTGATTGGCTAGGAGAAAAGTATTTTGTTTTCTCACACTACAAAAACAAATTATCATCCAAGCCTGCCCATGCTTCAGCCACACTGTGTCAGGCTGGTTTATTTTCCTACCTCCAGACACCACCATCCGGCAGTGCAAAACTTCTTTGGACGGCCACTGTCCTTTTTCCATTGTTGTTCCCTGAGGTCCAGATAACTGTCTATTTTTGGAGGAGCAGACCTCCAAGTATTTAAGGCCTTTGCAAAGGGCAGCTGGTGATATGCTGTACTTTTCTTATCCAAGACCTTTGTTCAAGCAACAAAACATTTAAATCTCTCTTGCCTCGTGTGTGCAGCTGTCTGTTGAAGAATCCCCGAATCTAAATAAAAAATGGAAGGGGAAAAAAGCGTAATCATTAAATCAAGGGTAACTAATACATTCTGTCCCTTTGTTATGACAGTATATTTCCCAGGTGGTGGGTTGTTTTCAGCTAATATGCTATAAAGGCTATTCAAATGAAGGATTTACACAATAGTGAGAAGAGGGAAAGATCACATTTAACACCACAGTTTTTAAATATAAAGATTTATCATAATCTTAAGTTTTAAATGATCAATTGATCTTACAAGACACCATGCAAAGCTGCAATTGAAAGCTATTGAAAATATTCATTACATAACCCATAACAATAAAAGTAAGACTTGCAAAAGTTATTAGTATTGTCAGCTTAGCACATAGATGTCAAGAAAACGTCAAAGATAGCTTCATATGCAGAAGAAACATATCAGCAAATTGAATTTAGGCATTTGTTAGGGATGCACTAGGAATCTGATGTTTTGTTTTAGCTAACTCTAAAAATGTCATTCATGCAGGTGTTATCAGCTACTAATGTGGAAATTACTGAAAAGAGAATAAGCTGCAGAACAGCTGAAGCTGTCACCTCCCTCTCCCCCTCTTTTAGACCATGACTTTGGAAGGGATGGTTGTCATCCTGCTTTTCCTCATTGCCTTATACAGGGTTATGTTCAAACTGGGGAAATCAGAAAGCACTTCTAAATTAAACAGTGTCTGAAATCTGCCAACAAATTGATTCTCCTTTTCCAACCTAAATCTCATAGCCCATAGAATAACAGTGTCATTCTTGCACAAGTGATCAAAAGTTAGGAGGAGTTCATCCAGGAAGGGATGGTGGTAAACTACATCAGCAGCCATAATGTAGTCAAAGTGACAGGAAGACCTAGGAAAATTCTTTTCCAGATCAACTCCCCAAGACAATTCCTTAACATGAGGCTGGTGCTTGCATTTCATCTTTGTATTTCGGAGAACATTGTGCTGGAGGTTTCCAAGCAGTTCTGGCAAATCAGTGGCAGTCACAAGTGCACCTGTGACAGGGAGAAAATAAACCTTGAGTATACTTCACAACTTGAGTGAAAGATATGGTATAAATGAAAGTGACCTGGACAAGGAACTGCCTTTAGCACGTAGCTCTCCAAGGGGAACAGAACAATGCAAATAATCCAAATAGCTCTTAGCCATTGTGCTTAAAATAAAGATTTGGTTCCCAGTAGTTCTACTTTACAGATTGACAGCTAAATGCAACTGGGGATGAGTGGGGAGAAATCAGATACTAGATCTTGATATCATATTGGTTAAAAGTACAGTGAGCAACTAGGGATTGAAAAATGCCATTACCCACTCCAAGAAGTCAGCATGAGATTTAAGTACTGCCTTGGATTCTTTCTTTTTCACATACAAATCAGCTTTCTCAGGCTACAGAAAGCTAAATGTCTGTTAAAATGCAGAAGTCACTGAACTGGATCACTCTTGAGGAAAAATAGGCTACCATGAAAGAAAACACCCCTGTTTTTAGCAGAAAAATTAAGTTGCTGATCAGCTACTGAAAGAAAATGCTCAACACAAATGGAAAGAAAATGACCTGGCAACCAAAAAACTGTTTGGACAATGGAAGGTGGTGCATTGCTCAAGCCTACATCTGGCTTCATCTGGTTGCCACTCACATCCTGAGAAGCCACAGGTTCTTATTTTGGTCCCTTGTTTAACACTGTTAACGACATCATCATCTACTGGGACCTCCTTTATTGCATCAACAGAGTCACTCACAGTTTTACAGACTGGTTTCCAAATAAGCCTTTTGGAACTTACTTTTTCTTGCTCTTGAAAGCTTTCAAACAAGTCTTTTAGAAGAAAAGACCCACTTCCATTGCCATCCAGTATTCACCTGAGAGATGTTTCCAAGAGCATAAGAGAAATGGCATGTACTCACCCAGCAAACTGGCTACTATGGAGACCAACCCAGTTCCAGCTCCAATTTCAATCACATTTTTGTCAACCAAATTGTATTGTTTAGAATTAGTTTCCAAAAAATAACATAAAACAAGAGCCTGTAGGGGAGGGAATCCACGAACACACTGAGTAAATGAAATAAATCCCTTCACTAAATATGCAGTCATATAAAATCATGCAAAAAAATCTTGTCTGCTCAAATGAGCAATAATCATTCAAGCACCGTCAAGCTCTTTAGGCTCACAAAATAAGTGCCACAATATGCCTCAGTATGGGATTACAAAGCATTACAGCCAGGAGGAACAATTGCAATTAAATAATCTGTCGTGCTGCATAACATGAGCTATGAAGTTCCAGTCACCAGATCCTGCTTATAACTGCACTTTTGGTCGCGCTAAGACATGTCCTTCCCAAAGACATCTTGATGTAAGGACTGTGAGAGAAAATTCACAACTTTTGTTAAACTCTTCCAACAGTTAATTATTTCTAACAATAATTACATACCTAATGATTCAGAATAAGATTCCTTTTCTTCCAGTTCAGTTTGTATTCGGTTTCTATGTGCTTTCCTTGTTAAGCTTAGCAAACTTTCAGAGCAAAGCCAAAGAACCCTCTACAACAGACTCCTCATATATGCATTTATAAACTGTCATTAAGAAGCTTCTTCACCTTTTCTGCCCTATCTCATACTGACCAATGAGTTTTAGTTCAATGCTGAAATAGAAGTTCTAACTTTATTGCTCTTGCAAAGATAGATTCCAGCTTGTCTCCCACAGTTTTTCCACAGACTACGATAATTATATAGTCTCTCTTGACAAATACATATGATGGTCGTCACAACTTCTTGCAATACAGATGACCATTTGGAAAGGCAATTACTAGTGGCTTAGCCTGGCACAACAAAATGACACACTTAGTTTTGGCTTAAACTGATTAAGACATAGAAGGAAAGTAACAGGAGTACTATTGACCCAATGTTAACATGCTAGAAATGCAAACAAGTTTTTTGCTTTCTACCTCTTAATTCAGAGCAAGAAAGAGTAGGGTTTTTTATGTGAACTTCCATATGTCTCACATTCGACAAAGCTTTGATATAGAAATATGTCTGTGAGAACCAAGACTAATTAAAGCCAGGTACCTAAAGATTGTGTCTGATGTTTGACTGACATTTAAAACCACATTATATTAAGATTTCCTGTTAGCTCCATATATTCCTATAATTTCTTCCCTTGGAGTTTTTCCATATTCTGTTGTAGAAACTGCTGGCAGAGGATCAGTATTTCTGTGGGTTAAATTATGGAAACTTTGAAATCTGCCCTCCTTCCCACGAAAACATGCAGAAAATTTATTTTCCTTAAAGTTTCTTTTCTCTCAATAAATTTGACTGACATTTTTTGGAAGGGTTCAAATGCTGCTGGATGGAACTAGAAGGCAGAACACGGAGAGAATGGTTGCCTTCCTTCCACAGCTAAACTGGCTGAACCCTTATAGGAAAGACTTGCACTGAGGCTGCTAAAAGATATAGTATAAATTACTAGTCCAGGTCTGCTAAGACAAGGAAAATTGTTTTAAGTTCAAAACAGCAGAGAATGCTAAATGTCCTCAGCTGTACTATGGCCATATTTCTTAAAGATCCTAGGAGGCTGATACCACTGGGACAGAAATGGATCCCCCTGGGTTTCAGTTGTCTCCTTCCCATGGGGGGTGTTGGAGATGATTCTGTTTCAGGAATGTTCTCTGGATGCCACAGGGGTCAATGGTGCATCCTGGCACCTCCCTGAACATAGCAGTTTCTTTCATTCTTATTTTGAAACAGGCAGTTGTATTGCACAGATCAAAACTCTGAAGAGGACTCTATGGTGGGCATGCTGATGGTTCTTACATCAACAGCCAAAGACAATGTTTCTCTCCGACTAGATTTCTGGCTGTTTAAGAAACTGAAAACTCCAACTGAACCTTTTCCCATGTCTACACATTTACAAGGTAAGTTTGTTTCCCATATGAGTATGTTGAGTAGCTTCTGTGAGTCCTAATACCTTATGAACTCTTATCACAGCTGTTTCCCCAACCTGGTTCTGCCTGCTGTACAGCTATTTATAGAATGTATAGAAATGCAATCACATCACAAGACTCTCCTTTTTCCTTCAAAATGTGCTTCTATTTGGGACCAAATAGGATCAAAAGTTACTGATAGGTGAGGAGGGGATACAAGATCATACAGTTTGTATGAGAGAGGCACAAACAAGAAATACCATTTAAGCTCTGAGAACCAGGAATGCATAGGAAACCAAGGTAAATTCAGGCTTGGGATTTGCAGAATGGAGACAGAGAAGCACAGAAGTATTCCTTAGGCTTACAATATACAACAAAACGTATTTATCAGGCAAAAGAAATTAAAAATGCTAGAAGACTCCAAAATTATGAAATAACAATACTGCATAAATATTGTACCGATGGCCAGACGACTGCCCCATAACAATCAATGGCTTCTGTAATTCTTATCTCATGGCCAGCAAAGTGAAAGCCTTCCCAGGCTTTATGAGTAATAACAGCAGGAAAAAAACGCCTTCTCATGATTTCTGCAACTGTCTGCTCATCTTCTTTTTCCCCTGGAAGTAAAAACATGAAAGGTCAAGCAGGCTGAGTGGACTCATAATGAAACTACTAACTTATAATGAAAACCTGATTGAAAAGCAAGAATGTGAATTACATCTGTGAATAAAAATACATCCATTAATGGTGAGCATCAAACATGGGAAATCTGAATTCTAATTTATGTTTTCAGTTTATGAATAAATAGTTCCTTTCCTGTTTTGCCGAAGAAACCAAGTTCATTAGAAAGTAGAGAAATTAAATTTTACCATATATTGCTTTCCATTTCAGCAATCCAAAGGAAATCTAACTTCTTTTTCCCTTCAAGAACAGCTGCCCTAGTACAGACACTCATGGTCTTATGGGCACAGATTTTTAATTATTTTACATATTCTTTTACTGTTCACTTTCTCCATATTGTGTTTCTTTCTGACAGTAAACAAAAGGAACCACAGCATCATTTAGAAGTCTGTCACAAAACTTGTGAAACAGACCCTAGCAACACGAGTTATGACAGATAGCAGCAAAAGAACTAGTGTAGTCAGGAAAGCTTATCCACCCACCCCAACAGAGCCCTGTCAGAGGGATTCTTTCCAGTTGGCTTGATATCCCAAATGCCATCCCTGTTGCTAAGCAAAGGATATTTATGAGAGCTCACATAACCCTGGATAACACAAAGCTGCAACACAATGCTAAAAAGTAAATTGAAAACAAAATGTGAAGCTGTCCAGAGTATTTTCTTAAGCAAAGTCTAAAATCATTCCAAGTTTTCACAGGAAATTTGCTTTCACAGCCACCTGTGACACCTCTGCAAATCAGCTAGAGCAAAACTTGTCTACCAGCTACACCTCCTAGAAAGCATGCTAGATGTATAGGTAACTGGGTTACCACCTCATCCAAAGCAGAATTTCTGTACCAAACCTGTAAGTTACCATCAAAATCACAGACCAGGATCTGCAAAGAAACTGCAGGTCCAATGTCTATTAAAGATCAAAACATTTATGTTCGCATCAACCACACTGGCCTACTGAAGATTCTTCACATATTCTTTCTCTTCAAACCACTGTAGTCACAGGACATGATGGCCTCAAGTGTTGTTATTTGCTCTGCCATATACCTCAATACTTTAATAGCCATAACCTATTCACAAAGTTTCTCTTCCTTCCTTATTGTAGAAGGAGAAAGAAGCAAAGCACAAACTACAACAGTATAATTTTATAAAGATAAAAACTGAATTAGTCAACACTGAAACTGTGATATTAAGATGTTAGGAAATAAGTAGCATGTGGCAGCCCATCACATATTCTGCAAGCCTCTAGTGTTGAGAGAAAACACATGCGTCATTGTGCCTGCAATCAGGGAACTCTGCACAAACATGAGTTAAGTGCCAGAGAAATGCTGCTCCAGGGCAAAATTAATCTTTTCAGATGGAAGAATTAATATGAAGCTATCTTACTACACATATTGTACGTGTATTTAATATATCATCCTGTTTCCAGGCATACCAGATATAGCCTGCTTTTAATCTTCTCTGATTGCTTAGAGCAGTCTGATCTTGTTCTATGATCAGCACTAGCTGTGGAAATAAAAAGCTATTCCTCCTATTACCTCCCAATTACAACAATTTTTCTTGATTCTTCCTCCCTTGATATCTGTTTTCAATCCAATTTTGTTGAGAAACCATAACTTACAATGTCTTAACTTAGAAAGCTTCTGCCAACAGATCTATAAAACTTCAGCAGTATTACAGCTACCCCTCTAGTGCTCAATAAACATTTCCCACCTATTCCTTACCAGCAATCTTTCTCCTTACAGCTTGCATAGCCCTCATACTAAACAAGTTTGGAGGCCAGTGCTCCCTACCTGAGCTAAACTGTCCAAACCCATGAACTAATAATCCCAAATCTGCTGACTGGTAATACCACTTAAATCTTTGGCCACCTTATCCTTTTGGGAATCCCCCAGGCAGGTTATCTGGAGAAGTTTACATTGATTTCTGTATTTTTATGTTCCTCTTAACAAGATCTTATTATTGTAGAGAATCAAAATAGTCTGTGGTTCATCAGTGACATTATATGATAAGTTGGCTTCAAAACCCTAATGAGGAATTGTATCATGATCAGGATGCTGATGCTTCTTATGAAAGGTGCTGGCAACATAAGGAGTGCAGACTTCTACTCAGATTTGCTTGTCTACACACAAGTTTCTCTTCATACTGCAAAAGGCACTCTTCTATTTTCTGCTTTGTATCTTTCAGAATAACTGAACTACTTGTGAGACTGCACAAGAGGAAAGTTATTTTTTTTCTGTAACTGCCTTCAGAGCAGTCAGAGCAGAAAAACAACAAACTACTGGGGAATCCATCAAGCAACAAGAAAATTATTAGCAGAGTAAGCAAAATCCAAGTGAGATTAAATCTTTTAGTATCTGCAAACATTGAGAAAGTTCTGCTGGTACTTGGACCAAACTAGTTTCTTGGTAACAGATGTAAAAATATGCTAGGGAGTTATTCTCCCAGAAGTAGCATTTATTTGTGTTAGTCCATATTCTCTCGTTCAGGAAGAAAAAGTCTCAGAATTATGACTCAGTGAATGGATTTTAATGTCATTTTAAGACAAGAAGAACTCACTCATCAGTAGAATAGGGTCAACAAGAAAGAGGAGGCTTGACTGACCTGGCTCTCAATTCTTGTAAGAAAGGAAGTGCATGATGGGCATTTCCAGCAATACTACTTGAACACTCATACTAAAATGTCAGACTTAAAGGCCTGCTAGGGCTGGTTCCTCCCTTTTTCATTTGCCTGGGTTTGACCAAATAGGTCACATTTGAAGAGGCCTAGATTTAGAATTATTTCCTTCAGCCTATTCATCTCTGCATGAGCATGTGTACATACTAACCATGGAGCTTCAGGTGCTAGAACCTTATTTACATCAAGATGAGACAAATCTGATCCTGTTCAGGTAACATACAGAACTTGAAATTATTTTTTTTAGTGAAATAGAGAGTGCTCCTTTGGTCTTGAACTCGTGTTCACAAAGAAGTTCCTATCTGAGATGCCCCAAATTCTTCTTGAAGTAGAATGTGAATGTCTAAATTCCTGAAGTCTTTTTGCCTAATAGGTTAATTTCTTACAGCATTTTTAAAGGTAAAGTTTAGAGCATGTTCATTGAACTCCCTTGATTTAAGTTAATATCACACTGAGGGAGAAAAGTCATATACTGCTCACACATCTTGCAGTATATCAACCACATCATTAAGAAAAGAGTGTAACCATTCTCAAAGGCGAAGCAATCATCATCATTACAACTGAAACACGAACACAGCTTTTCAAAGAGACATACTAAATCATGTGGAAGACTGGAGTTACAAAGTCAGTGGCAGGTTAGAGCAACATGTGTCAAGCTGCAAAATCTCCTGTAGGGAAACAAAGGATTTTGCTGACACATTCAAATGTCAAATGAAGTGGTTTATATTAGGAAAAAAAAAAAAAAAGTTGTGAATTCTGCTGAGATAGAGTTGGAGAAATCCTTCAAGTGGAGAAGTCAGAAGGAAAATATCAGGAGATAGACCAGGCCAGAATAGAACAAGTTGCAAACTGCAGCATCTCTTTCTTTAATGAAGCAAATAAAGATAACCTAAGGCCCATTCCTGTTATCTGCACACTTTTTGCTTAGAATGACTAGAAATAGTTCGTGTTTGTGTCATGGTCTGAGCATGTTTTGAGGGTGTTTTTTTTCAAGGTTTTTTTTTCCAGCCAGGTGGAGGAGGGGAGTCTGGGAGGAAGGAGAGACAGGACACCTGACTCAGGCTAGTCAATGAGGTATTCCATACCATAGCACGTGATGCCCAGGAGGGATACTGGGAAAGAGAAGGCTGGGGGGGGAGCTGTGGAGGAAAATGGAGGAAGGAGCACATGGTGCTCGGCCGGGCAGGGTGGAGTGAGTTATGGGTCGGTGGCTGGTGGGGTGTTGTATTCTTTTAACTTGCTGTTTGCTGTATCATTATTATTTGTAGTAGTAAATGGCAGTAGGGGTTTTGTGTTATGCCTTAGCAATTAAACCGTTCTTATCTCAATCCGTGGGGGCTACATTCTTTGGATTCTCCTTCCTAACTCTCCGGGAGTAGGGAGACTTGGTTTAAACCACGACATTTTTGGCGCCCAACGTGGGGCCCGAGGGATTGAGATAAGAACAGATCTGAGCGGATTTATGGTCTCTTGTCACAATGCTGATTTATTGGCTCTTAGAGGTTTTTCTCTGGATCTCGCTGTTTCGGGATTTTGCCGGGTACTTTGCGTATGGATTGGACGTGTTTGAGGCTTGGGCTAAAGCTTTTGTTTCACTGTACTTTGTGTCGGAGGCTTGTAATACGGTGGGGCTCCGGCAGCAGGGGGGGATGGACGTGGCCGTGGACTTGGACTTGTACCAGGCCGTCCCGCTGCTCTTCGCTGTCCTTGTCCTTATCCTCGTCGTCGTCTGTGTGGAGCTGCGTGAAGCCAGGAAGGAGCGGCCCCGGGAGCTGCCGGCAGCTGAGGCTGCCAGGGAGAGCGGCACGGGGAGCCAAACGGCTGTGGCAGAGCAGCGGGAGCAGGCGGGGGAGGAGCGGAGCAGGGCGGTAGCTGAGCGGCAGGACCAGGCAGAGGAGGACCCGAGTCCTGCCGCCGTTCCGAACCCCGCAGCATCCGAGAATATTCCCCGGAAGTCACCCGCCAAGCCCCAGCAGGATACAGGAGACCAGGCAGCACTTCCCAGCAAGGCAGAGGAGGAAGATCTGGACTCGGGAGAAGAGAAGCTGATAGTGGGAGAGCTGGCAAGCACGGCAGCTACATCAGCCCCAGTGACAAATGCAGCAGCAGCAGCTGAGAGTTCTGACGGTTATGAATGGTTTTTGGGTGCCCTTGGGACCTGCCTGCTGATTGTGATGGTTTTCAGCATGGTGGCACACACACAGAGTGTGTTCCATCCACAACCATTTTGTCTGATCCCAAAAGTTAAGCAGAGTCAGGTCTGGGTCTTGTCTAAGTTTAGACAAGTACATAGGAGCACCAGTAGACTGTTCCCAAGGCTGGACAGTCATGAGTGGCAGGGCATGTGGGACAGTATGGCCAGGTATCTGATCCACTGGGCCCCTCCAGTGCTTTGGAAGCATTGGAGGTGGAAGGCAGCTGTATGGAGTCCCCAGCAGCAAGCTGTAGAACTGCTGAAGGGGACGGTGAATGATTTTGGTGGGCCCAGATACTTCAGGCTATCAGTCCAGAGATGCAACTTAGAGATGTCTCATGATCGAGGGGTGGACTTAAGAGTGATGGTGTATTGAAAATGTGGGATCTGGGCATGACGTGAATGGTATGGAATAAGGGGTGGATAATGTCATGGTTTGAGCATGTTTTGAGGGTGTTTTTTTTCAAGGTTTTTTTTTCCAGCCAGGTGGAGGAGGGGAGTCTGGGAGGAAGGAGAGACAGGACACCTGACTCAGGCTAGTCAATGAGGTATTCCATACCATAGCACGTGATGCCCAGGAGGGATACTGGGAAAGAGAAGGCTGGGGGGGGAGCTGTGGAGGAAAATGGAGGAAGGAGCACATGGTGCTCGGCCGGGCAGGGTGGAGTGAGTTATGGGTCGGTGGCTGGTGGGGTGTTGTATTCTTTTAACTTGCTGTTTGCTGTATCATTATTATTTGTAGTAGTAAATGGCAGTAGGGGTTTTGTGTTATGCCTTAGCAATTAAACCGTTCTTATCTCAATCCGTGGGGGCTACATTCTTTGGATTCTCCTTCCTAACTCTCCGGGAGTAGGGAGACTTGGTTTAAACCACGACAGTTTGTTACATGATCAACTGTTCCCTTTACACATAAAATTATGCTTGGGAGCATACAGCTCTATCAGGAAACAGTAAACATTCGGTTGTATATCTTCCATCAATTAATAGCGTATGTTGATTCTCCCACTGCATAACTAATGATACTGCCTACATTAATTAATTCTCCACTGAATAAAAAGAGAACAGAAACAGGCACTGTTAAGCACCATTTCAAATACAGGAAAAGCAGCAAAGATAAGGGGGCTGAATTAAAATGACATTAAAAAAATAAAACAAATACAATTGTCTAAATACTTGAATTAATAAAAATTGAAGCAAAATGACCTTTCCATGTGAAAGCTATGAAGAATATACTAGCAGTCAATATCTCTATTTTCAGACTCAATCACAAATAGCACACAGTAGCAAAGCACTTGGAGGATGTTTTGTTAATGGATTAAACAGCATTAATAGAGAAACAACAGTTTCAACCAATAATTCATCAAAACAACCTACACGGGGAAAAAATACAGATTAGGCTCTTTCAAGTCCTGGCCTGACTCTACTCAATCCCTCCAGGTCAAATCATGTCCCAGCCCTACGTAATACAGAAACAAGACCCAGCTGTCTTCTGCTTCTCACCTGCTTTAATGGATCTTCTCCAACTGGCAAAAGGAATGAAATCCAAGCCTTCAGCATGAGTTTGACCTGACAAAGTTCAGCCAAAAGACAGCAACATTCTCCCTTCTTCAGAAACAGTATACTCTCACCTGCACAGTTTAGATTTTAGATTTATCATTTAGACTTACACTCACAAGTATTTTAAGAACTGTATATCAACAGCTGTGAAGACATACATGATTCCTCTAAGACTTCTCAGCAATTACTTCTGAGTTTAGTGAACATAGGAGGACTACCTGTGCTGATATTACTGATTGAGTAATGCATGAGAGAAGGTTCCAAGAATCATGATAGCTAGGACTTTTCAGATCTCCCCACTTTGGACACATGGAACTGGAATCATACAAGCAAAGATTTAAGATGTGTTTTTATATATACACACATAAAATGTGTATAATAAGCACTATGGGTGTTCTAGATATTTTTATATAGATCTATGCAATAGATATCTCTATATCCCAGTATCTTCTTGATGCAGAAAGGTTATCAAGGGAATAGATATGCAACCAGTTCTGTAACTATAAGAGATGACTGGAGAAGAGTTACATTACTACACTGATAGGACTGTTCATCAGGTAGCCCTGTGAATCCATCTGGGTATTTCCACTGGTTCAGAAGAAGTTTGCCCCAAATCTACATTAGGTCCTGTTCTAAGGGACTCTGAAGACTCCTAATTTGTTCTGACCTACTGACATCTCAGGAGCGACTATAGATGGCTCCATGGAAACATACACAATCCTAAATCAAAGAATAGTTCCCAGATTCCAGGTAGTATCACTTTAGTGTTTTTATTTCATTCCACTTATTTCTATTTCATTACATTCCATTACAGCTTAAGCACCCTTAAAGAAAGGAGTTAGGAAGGAAATCTAATAATGCCCTTGACTTTCCAGAAGTCAGATGTAACCTACACCATTCTGAGAATATAAAGCAAAGTAATGGAACAGTATTTATCTAAGCTACACAATTAATTGTAGGAAGGGATGAAGTAAGGAAATAAGAGGGAAATGATCACATAACCAAGAGTAGGCATTCTAGTACATCTATTACAAGCTCAAACTACTGAAGTGATTGCAATGACAAGATATATTACATTGATTGATCTAAGATACTACATCAGGTGTATAATACCTTTGAAATGCAGAAATACAAAACTGCCACCCACAGGCAGCCCCTTCTCAGTCACGAGACAAGATGCACTTAGCTCAGAGCACAGGAGAGGGATATGCTCACAATAGCCAGGCTATGCATTTACTCAGGCTCGTGAAGCACATTTTCAATTTGAAATTCACACCACTGATATCCCAGCCCCATCCAAGTCACAGGTCATCCAAAACCACTAGAAGGCTGAAAATAGAAGTACCACAGTCAGATTATGTCATGAACACATAATGAAGTCAGATGTGCCAAGTACTTTCCTTGTTACCTCATCATGTTTGTCTGTCACTGAAAACATCTTCAGGTCTTGGCTGAGCAGCTATTTAATCTCTAAAGATAACAACTGAACGATTTCCCTTTGACTACAAAAGCAGACTGTGTTCTTAAATTAGATGGTCTAATGTACATTATAAAAGGCCGACAGCCAATTTCCTGACGGATAGGAAGGCCTTGGGTGAGTAATTCAGACACTATAAGCCATTGTCTTGTCTAATCTTTCACATCTCTTACCTTGCCCTGTCAAGAGAGCTTTGTGCTATTGAAAGCTCTTACTTCCTCATAGCAACATGCCAGAACGTGCCAGATACCATAGCCAGCAGAACAGAAGGGACTCAACAAAATGTCTGCCAATATTCCCCTGCTACTACTAGTATCCAAAATATTTCTTTGAGGAAAGGACCTGAAAGTAACCTTGAAACACCGATCATGCTGCCTTTCTTGTGTGGCAGTTGAGAAGCAATTGATTTATTGTTGAAATGCAGCTACTGCAAAGAGAAACATGAAAGCAGGGAAGACAGGCACACAGCTGAGAGGGAAGAATGTTACAGACTTCTCTACAGAGTTAACATGTTTTGATTATTTAAGTGGTGCCTCTAACTTCTGTTTTATCTATACACAAGAGTTTTCCATTTGAGTTTAGTAATGTCTTCAGCAAAAGCAGGTCTATTTGTTGGGGGGAAAGAAAAGGAACTGAGACATGTTAATTCAAATTAGTACACCTGATGGTTACTATAGTACTTGAATGCTGCCACTTCCAAACAAAAGAGCTGAAAGGTAAGTTACTACGAGACAGCCAAGAGGCAAATTCAGAGAAGAGATATTTTTAGACTATTCTGATTTGCTGTGAAGGTGCAGTTTAGCTCTAGTCACTCCTTAATTAGGTTATACTCAAGTCTTATACCACACTACTTCTTTTAGTATTTTTCGGCTTGTTTTGTTTGGAGACAGTTTGTTGCCCAAGAGGAATAGCATTTGAGTTCTGATATTGCAGGTCAATCTTGCAGTGAAAAAAAAAAAATGTAGGTAGCTAATAATAATAGCTAATGATGCAATTTCCACAAGCTTAGGGCAGGGAGTTAATGCTTTTGAGATGAGAATTAATGGAAGATGTTGTCTGGCTCTTCCGATTTTGTTTGTAAGGGTTTTTGTTTGTTTGAGAGGCATAATTTAAAGCTAAGAGACAAAAGAAGAGGAAGAGGAAGATGAAAGAAGGAAAGGCAGGTGGTGAGAAGATAGCAAAAGAGTAATTTATATATAGTATAAATAGGCTCATTTTTTAACCAGCAGAGCCGACTATATAAAAAATGGTTCAGCAACTTAAGCACTCTGAAAATGGAGGAACTGAGTACTGGATATTCCTCAGGAGGATTCAAACTCACAACTCACTCACCTGAAGGGCGTGTTCCAACTGCCCTGCAGAACCATGTGCTTCTCTGTTCCTCCATTACTGTCTCAAGTAGGCTATCAGGAAAGCAGGATGGCAAGAATCAAGCTAGAAGGACAAGCACCAAGCAAAAGGCCAGCTATGAGTTGCACACTGAGAAAAGGCAGATTTGGGCTCCACACTCCCATCCTAGGATGTTTTTCACATTTTACAACAAAGTCTTTGAAGTAAATGGAACAGTGTCAGTGAGGAAGGGAGTGAGAAATGTAAGTATCTTCAAAAGTAACCCAGGAAATAGGAAAGAGACACTAAGTTACTCGCTCTTTCCATCTTAACTTCTAAGACAGACTTCTCACTTGCCTCCATTCCAACTACATCCCATTTAAGGCATCTTTCTGGACTACACCCAGAGACTTGAAATGATGGCACTAGTTGCCATCGGTTAAGACATCTGTCAAGCAGGGTGGGTAGAAGGAGTGTGTCCCTTCTAGAATGCCAGGAAATATGTGAAGGTTACCAGGTCAGCAATTTCTCAGATATTTATGGATTAAAAATTGAGCCCTGGCCAAGTGAAGGGAGACGATGGAGTGTCAAGGACAAGTACGCCTTGCAAACTTGCTCTCCTCCTTTTGTCTCAGATAAAATTAGTCTAGGGTGAAACTATATAATACAACTGTGGTAATTTAGTATTCCAAGAAATGAAAATGGGAGTGACAAAATGTGATCTCAGAAAAGTTTAGACAAGGACAGTTAAAACTAATGATCAAGAGAAATCATGACAGGAAAGAAAAGAGACATCTAACTATGCATATGTGGTTGAGAACTAGTAGGATAAAGACACCAGAGGAAAGATAAGTCTGAGGATCAACCTGCAAGCTGGGAAGCAGTAGTAATGGGAATCATGAACAAGAATAAGGAGTTTTAAACTGGAGAACTCGTGACAAGCCAATTGAGAAGGAAAGGGGAAGGCATATAAAGGAATAGAAAGAACTCAGACTGGAACCAGCAGAGAAACCAAACTAGAATAAGAACTCGTAGAAACAGAGAGTGAGACCATGTAGGTGAAGATTAATGAAGTTAGTTATTCATTAATAAAATAGGAATGGGAAGGTGTTAGAAGGAAAGGGTGAGAACAAGGAAGGAACAGGCTTAGGGTGGTGTCAAGCAGATAAGTCTCTGTGCAGCAGGTTCAGAACACTTCCAGAACCTGTTGTAGAATTTAATATGCCAAAGTCTGGTATCAGATGAAACTGTAAAGTGATCTCATTGTCCATGTCGCCTCATCCTCTTAAACTACTGTTTCTAGACACTATCTAGAGGAGAGCCACCTGCTACTACTATCAACACAGTTACTCTGCTAGCTAAGTGGAAACATATTTCTGCAATTGCTCTGAAGATTCTGCCCTACCAACTTATTTTTCATACATTGACCTAATGTCCCAAATGTAAATTTATTTTCATAATTCAAAAGCTAAAGAAATTACATGCAAACTCACTCCTCCCTGCCCTGAATCCTGCATGAAAGGAAATATCAATATTAGATAACCAAGCTTGCAGAAGCATAGAAATGCCTGTGCAACTTTATCTCAGCCCTCAGGTACTATGGAATACCTAATGACAGTCATCAATATTTTAGTTTTAGTAATTCTATCTTTAATATTTATTCTTCTAGATATTTCTTCCCTCAACAATCATACTGCATTGCATAGCTTTTATTGCATAGCTCTTCATCTAAGTGAGAATTATGGAATAGGAAAGGGAATTGCATCAAAGAAAATCTCCAGATTCTGCACTTGAACAGTGTTTTGTGGAACAGCAATCTCTACCAATCCCTACCAGCCATTTTCTTGTGCAATACCAGCTTTCTGGAGAGGGCCATCAATTTGGGGTACTGCCTTGCCACACTGAACAGGTAACAAACCAAAACCGGACACTGAACACAAAAGGCTGGCTTTATATGGACTACAACTCAGCTGAGATTTTGAACAAAAACATTCTGAAAAATAGTAAAAGCCTCTTATTGTTTCCACACTCATCTGTAGAGCACAACTAGACTCCATCCTGAAACAACACACACACTTGCCCTAAAACCTTGTCTACTTCTGGTGACCCCTAAAAAGCGGATTACTCATGATGCTTTAGGATACTGAAAGACATGCAGCCATGAACTTGCTTATGAGAAAAAGCTGCCAACAGCCCCTAAAGGTATTTGAAGGTTAGGTTTAAGGCTGTCTGTACAGAAATCAGGCTTGTAATAACCAATTCTCCCTGACAGGCTGCAAACAAACCTCTTCTGAATAGCTTGATCATACACATGGCTTCATTCCCTGGAACCAGTCACAGGCAAACAGCTAGAGGACAGATGCCAGGCACTGGAAAGAAGTTGCTAGGACCAGAGTATGCACATAAAGGAAGTATTTATGGCATAGCTAGAATACTACAACAGCGCTATCTGTTGTATTTTCTGTACAAGTGCTGTAAGCACAATTCTTCAGGAAAAAAAAAAAAAAACAAAACAACAAACCTAATTAGAAGATGGTTCATTGCTAGCAAGACACCTCATTCATTATACTTAAAAATATTCATAAGTGCAAAAATAAAACAGCGAAATAAGAAATGTTTACCTTCTTGTCTTTCTTTTATCAGTTCATTCTGTGGATGATTATGTTGTGATGTCAAATCCATGCTATGCCACAAAAACTGGGACAGAGAAACACAAGGCTTACTGAATGAATATTTCTTCTTTCCCACACAACATTTCACAATGTTACATATATATATACATATGTTTTACACATATTGTGCTATAATTTACTTCTATTGGCAATATTGACATGCAGACAGATAAACATCAATATTCAAAGCATAAAAGAACCAGAAGCAGCAAATTAGTTGAACTGTTGTACTCTGAAAGAGGGGAGAAAGTGAGTAGACTTAAAATAAATAAATAAAAGAGCTTTGATAAACTTTAAAAACTTTCATAAAATCTTAAAAGTAGAAAAAAATAAAATCAGGGGAGGTAGTTTTATAAACATTTAAAAGGAAAGGTAGTAACAAATCTGTGAAAGAGAAGAAAAATTGCACCAAAAAGATCTCATCTTGTTTGAAAAAAATGGCTTGGTAGGGGAGGAAACAACCTGTTAGTAAAGTGACATATGAGAGTAAGTAGGAAGTAGGATCTATAGACAACATGCCAAACAGAATGTGTATGTGCCTATATAAACACAGGACACTCAGACTCGAGGGGGGGGGGGGAAGCAATAAGAAAAATATGACAGAGGACAATACAATTTTCAGCTGCCTGCAGAAAGGCAGACAGACAACCAGAAGACTCCAGTTCTTGATATTTTACAATTAGGAAAACACTGAGCTCATGAGGGGAGAGGAGGAGGGAGGGAGGGGAGAAGAATGGAAGAAAAACTAAAAAAGAAAATACATCAAGAAATCAATATTTGATAATTTTTAAAGCTCTTACACGGTTTACATGGAAATTTGACTGATTTTTGCAGGAATAGTCACTAAATAAGTCAATGAGTGAACGAATACAATCAAAGTAAAAACGTACACCGAATATAGAGAAAACTTCCCCACAGTGCAGTCTTAGACAGGTTTTCCTCTCAAAACTTCAGACAAAAGAGGACAGTATAGAACAGCCCTGTCTTGTTAGGAGGACAGACTGTATTCTCTTGATTTCACCCTACAAGAGACACACAGGTTTAACATTTCAACTTTACTGCCACAGTGCCAGCAGCCATTAACCTATTTGAAGGTGAAAAATAACGTGGGGGGGGAGGGGGGGGCTTCTCACACTACCGTAACAGAAAAATACTGTTATGTTTATGTCTGTCTATGAACTTAGCAATCGTAACATCATTACATGGGAAACAGAAAAGGGATTCAATGTTTTTGTACACATGTTCAGAATAACATGCAGCATTAGAAACTACTGGAACATTAAGCAGTAAGGGTTACACACATCCATCAGCTTGTCATCTACTTCAGAAATATAAGAAGATACATTTTCCCTACATTAAGGGATAAAAATAACAGTCAGTTATTTATATATGTTTATATAATATATATATTTACATAGTATGTATATTTATATCAGTCCCTTTGCATTCTGAAGGGCAAGCAATATTGCAGTATAAAGCCAAACTAAATTATTATGTTTTGTGGTTTGTTTTTTTTTTCCTTCTGAAAATACCCTTTAAGGTACACTGAACTACGCAAAAACCTGTTTGACTTTAATGTACAAATTCAGCAGTACTACAAGTAACTAAACAGTTGCTGAGTAACACCGTTTAAAGGAAAAGATACAAAGTCATTTTGAGTCAAAGAAACAGACAAATGAAATAACCAACAGGCATCCACTGGGTTTCAGTCAACATTACCTGTTTCTCTTGCAGCTTTACAAAGGCAGTAGGACAACAGAGAAGTCCTTATCTCCTGGGCTGCTTTCCCCACAGCCGCGGGCAGGAGTGTGCTCTGAAGCGCGTGTCACGCGTTGCCAACATCCCCACAGCAGAAGCAATAATAACACCCAACAGCTGCGGCACGATCACAAAGTGGGCACCACACACCGTGTCCCTTACGTAAGGGAGCAGATTTTGTAACAGCAGCAGGCACCCGGTCAAGGGAACACCTACCAACAAAGAAACCAACTCCAGAGTAGTTTTTACAAATGGAAGGTAGCAGCATTGGTGCTAGCAACCACTGTCAATGCAAAAGTAACTGAAGAGCAAAAAGGTCATTCTTCAGATTCAAAGGGCCCATGGCAGGAAGGTTGGAACTGGATGATCTTTAAGGTCCCTTCCAGCCCAAACGCTTCTGTGATTCCAAGCACAGAGGGCAATTTACAAAGGGGCCAGGGTGCATTTGAGGCAGGGATATATAAATTTGTGCTCGCATTGAACACAGAACTGTAACAAGGTACAGCCCCTTCTCCCCAAAAGTCCTAGCACACTTCATCTCCTAGACAGCTGTTAAGGTGCATAAATATACACATTACACTCTTCCTTAGCACAGACAAGATGTACAGTCACAACACATTCCCGTCACAGGAAAATACTGGTATCTTTAAGGCTTTTCTTAATTGGGCTGTAATAAATTCAGGACAGAGCTGTTAGCAAAGTTAGACTTCAACCCCAATTGGGGTTTCTAGGTGCCACTGAAAAATAATAAACAGTTGTACAAAAATACTTCAGAAGACTAAAGATCTCTATACTTTATCATACCTCGCAGAAGAAATTACTAATATCTCCTCTTCACTTAGAAACCACCAAATCACCAAGACTTGATCTACACTGTTGAAGCAAAATTCAGTTATTTGAGTGATTTACACCACTAAACTGCTCAGACTCAGAATTTGCTTAAAATATGGTAATATTTTCCAAAAGTAATATTAAAATTTCTGCCCCATAAGCACTGTACATACTCTCTGCTACTATAAAGGCCAAATCCTAGACAACTCAGTTCAGCTCTTCATCCTTCAGTTTCCTTCATCATTAAGTTTCCTATGAAACATAATTGTATGGACTTAGACTTTCAAACAATGAAACAAAGAGAAATGAAGTCAGAATGTCAAATGAGAAGATGAAAACCAGCAAGGACTAACAGGCAATGTAAGAACACAGGTATGACTAGCAGCTTATGTGCTTTTCCACCTTAACCCACAGGAGCTATAAATAAATTCTACAATCATTGAGGAAGAAAGGTGGGTAGGTGGGAAAGTCTGAGCCTAACACATATTGTTTCTCTCACGAACTAATCTGACATGAGTTCTACAACCAGGGGATACCTCTTAATGTCACTTTTGCAAATAGATTGTGTCTTTGGACATGGTCACATAACTCCAAATCTAGAAACTTGACATTTACTTCAGAACATAAATAATCACTGCACATCAGATTAGAAATGGACAAATACATGACAAATAGAGATAATTTATTATTTTATCAAAAATTCATCACAATATTTACAAAGCTGAAGTCACAAAACCCACACACAGCCTCTCTTTTTCAAGATTTTTCTTTAAGATGTTTTCTTTTTCACTCTTCTCTTACTCTGTGATTTCTTTTTTTTGCCCTCAAACACAGGTTTGGCAGTCACCAAGATTATTTTTCCCAATTCTTCATCCTCGCCACTTGAACTACTACACTTCTTTTTCTCTTTAGAGCCTGCTGACTCCATTGCAGAGACCTTTTTCCTCCTTTTCCTCCTGCCCAAATCTCTGCTTTCTGATTCCTCTACTGAGGAGTCACTAGAAGTTTCAGAAAGATGCAAATTCCCTATAAAACCACCTCCATAGACATGTTCTTTTCTGGAATCTGAATGTTTTCTTCTCTTTCCATTTTGGACTTCAGTTGCTTGATGATCTGTACAGCCTGCAATATCTTCCCCTTTCCTTTCTTCATGTGCTTTAAGCTCAATCTCCTGAATATCATCAGCTGCTTCTTTTTCCTTCCTCTTCAGGCAAGTCACAGCTCTGCGCAGTCTCTGACTTTTAATAGCTATTTTTTCATGCTGTTCGAGCCTGAAGAATGAATCAATTCGAAGCTGAGTCTATCAAAAATAAAACAGAGAAACACCTTTGGAGGTTTTTGTGATAGGAATTCAGTTAAGTACACTATAATGCATACCAAATTAAAGTAAGAAAAAGATTAACAAGATTAATATAATACAAATAGACGTGAACAGTAAGACACAATATTACAGACATACCTATACTTTATTATAAGTTCTGTATCAAGAACCTTTACAGAAACTAAATAAACAGTAAACTCTGGTGAAATTTCATAAACATTGTGCTTGATGATTAGACATATGTTGCTATTTTCAACCTTAATACAGAGAATCTCTGTAGTGCTCTTAAGTATGTCCTTACCAACATATCCTTAGCTTCAAGCTGTTAGAACTACAGAATGCATATTAAGCAAATGTTACAAGTGCATTTTACATTTTGTATGCTAGTGAAACAAAAAGCGCTTGACTCAAGTTCATTGTAACATATGTTGCTACAGTGTAAAGATTTAAGAGCAGAACTAGTACTCATACACAAAGGATCTGTGTGACTCAACCACAGCTAGGCTTGCTATATAAACTAGGATAACTCTATATTCTCCCTAAAATTGTATAAAAGAACCAATGTTTCCAAAGGATGTTCCAGTCAACCTGAAAGTAAATGGCATTAACTATGGGGTACCTTTCACTCCTTTGAGCAACAGAGGAAACCTAGAAGCCTGGTTTAGACTAAAGATCTATCTTGCTCATGACAAAAGCAGAAAAGAATCTGTCTTTTGGCAATCAGTTTTAGAACTGACTTTCACGGTACAGCAGCATAAACCACTGTTCACTTTTAAGTTTTATTAAAGCTGACAGAACATTTATATGGAAATCAGAGTATTATTAATGTTGCTCAGCAGTTCAGTCTGCATTCCTCCTCAAAGAATGTGGATGATACAAAATGGTCAGTCTCCATCTACCGAAATCTTAGAAGTATTCTTATAAACCCTTTCTAAAGACAGCGTATTGTCTTTTAAAAGTACCAGAGCTGCTTGAAGTACTTGTGATTTCAGCTACATCCAGAACAAACAGCAACGTGGAGTTGAATTAGTGCTTGATAAGTAACAAAATTTGAAAACAGCAATTGAAAATTCTGTAGAGTTCCTTAAAGGGCACCAAAATCACATGGAAATGAAATCCAGAGAAGTAAGTTTAATAAATTTTAAATATAATATGAATTTAAAAAAAAAATGGCCAAGCCCCAGTTTCTGAGAAATTTATTTTAGATTAAGACCTTGCTGTTCATTTTAAAACAGCTCTTACACTTTTCTAGTTACCCTTAAACTACACAGTTCTATATTTTACCTGCTGCAAGTTCAGCTGTTTCATCACAGGCAAAAGGATTTCATCTGTCTTCACCCTGGTCCAGCCAAAGCGATTCTGACAGAATGTGCAAAAAGTTAAGGAACTTCACACAATGGCTATTACTAGCATTCCGCAAACATAAAGATTTCTCAAATAAAAAAATGTCTAGAAGAAAGCTTTTCTATTTCAAAGCTTTTTGTACTATGAAACCAGAGAAAATACTCTTAAAGTTACTACAGCTGACTTATGCAGATGCTTCCAGTATTACATTACGTATCCTAATCATGCTGCTACATCTCTATTAGTCACAGGTTTTTGTTCTCCAATATCAACATTTACAAGAGTGTGTCTCAGTGAGGACAGAACTCATTTTGGCTATACAGCATTGCCATACGACAAAGCAAATCTTATTTTTACATTTGCATGCACTGAAAGTTTCATTTACTGTTCAAAATACCATTAGCTCTGCATGCACTGTCATGTACTTTTTAACAATTTGCTGCAGCTCAAGCTGCAATGGATGCAAGAAATATGTTGCAAGAAATGCAGTAAGCAATGCAGCCTAAGTCACCATTTCTGCTGAATACACTTTGAAACATATTTGCGAAAGATGGCAGAATAGCACACTCCTGACAGCTAGGAGATTCTCTTTACATGCAATGTGAAACAGCCTACTTCTCTTAGGAGGGCAGAGCCACCTCACATGCCACACATGCATGGCTGCATGCCCTTCAGTTCCAGAACTGGTACCACTGTAGGATATCACATGCAGATGGGGCTGAGGGCCCTCACACCAATGAGGCGTTAAAAACTGGACACACCATTACTGACTCACAAGCCTTATGAATTTTAGTCTGAGCACTCTTCACTACAAGTCCTCCCATACAGTAAAAGGATATTCTCTGATTTGTTCTACATCAGGCTTCCCCCAGATGAATGAACCCCTTGTCTCATCCACCACAGGATTCAGGTATGCTTCTGCCACTGCTGGATTTGGGAAACCTGAGGAAAGCTGCAGGTCCCGCAACTTCTTCTTGACTTTGGTGTCACGTGGATTAGGTCTCAATTTCTTATTCTTCTGAGCCTCATTCCACCACTCACTGAAAAACAGAGGAAAGTATTCCATAAGGTATAGTTTAGAGCCTATCGTTTATAGTTTAAGGTATAGAGCCACCATGCTAATTTCAATAGCCCTAGTCTCCCTGCTTCAGTTACTACACAAAGTGAGTAGAAAATTCCCAAATGGCCGAAAGGACATATAACCTGAAAGCAAAAAAGACAAAACATACACAGTAAATGCAGTTGTTGCAAACCACAGTAGCAAACATCATCTGGATTCCCCAAAAACTGCTAAACAGAAGGCCCTAAATTTAGCCACACACAGGGAGGATGTTCTATATACAATGATAATTTTTAAAGTTTTTGGTATGCAAAAAAAGAAAATAAAAACCAAATATATTTCTAATCATTCTCACCACTGCCAATACAACTAGCTTGGCCCTCTACATATCTTGTTCTTCCCCACAGCCTACCTGTCTGTCTCTTTCCAGGTCATCCACTCCTTACTCATCAAGTCTCTTTTCTCTATGAGCAAGCTACAGCACCTTCTCACAAACACAGGGAGAATAAACCTTCACTCCACTATGGATCCAACTCCGCAATGAATTCAGAGGCAGTCGCACAGTTCTACAGCTGTTCTATTGTCTTCTTTAGTCTCACTGTAATAGCTGTATCAGTATGTCACCTTATTTACCTGCCATTTCAAATAGTGACATAAGGGAGTCACATATTTTACGGTTACCTTAGTCTCCTTAATGATGGTTGTATGCTTAAGCAGCAGAAAAGTATATTCACTAATATTACAGAAAAACAAAAAAGCAAAAAACGATGAAGCATACGCAAATTTCAAGAGAGGTTCCAAACCATGCCCAGGAAATTCATTTAAAATCTCCATTGCTGTTACAAAGCCAACATTCGCAATACCCTCAGTGTAGTCACTTCCAAGCAAGTATGCCAAATTAATTAGCTTGCTTCGATCCAACCCTGTAAAAGAAAGTGCATAAACCAATTAAAAAAAAGTGGATCCAGAATACATTCCCTTACAAATTAAAAAAATATATTATCTGAAAGGCAAAACCCAAAAGGAACTCAAAGATATTAACTCTGTAAAAGTACATTTAATTCAATGTCAGAATTTGCTAAATTGTATTCTGGAGCATGCTAGCTCAAGCACAGGTAGTTGTGCTAACTTGACAAATACATCTTTGCCAAAATTAAATGTTACAATGTAGAGCATCCGGAAACTATAAGAGCTAAGAGATACTATTTTAACATATGTATCTCTAGTTATTCTCCTGTTCCCATTTAATCCTGACCTGCAATCAGTAACACCTGTGTCAGAAAAAAAAAAAAATCAATTTGAGTTCTAGTCCATAATATCAATGCCTCTACTTCTTAAAAGTATTCCCAAACTGGAAGCCTTTGCTAGTGCAGTTATTAAGTGGACCAAAAGAGCCTGTGGAATATCCAGAAAGGAGGAATAACTCAGCTGACCACTTGTACTTGGTATGCTGCAAGATCTGAGGCAATCAGGCTGATTTTCAGTGACTAGCTTCAGGAGTTTACATTAAAGAACAACATAAATAAATAAATAAAATCAGTGGATAAAAGGAGGAATGTGTGTCTAAGCACACAAAGCAAGACTATTGGCATGCTACCGAGGATATCCATTAACTGTGGTGAAAGAATTGTACAAGGCATGGAAAAGGAGTAAAAAGCACAAGACCACAGAATACTGTTACATGAAGACTGATGGTGACTATTTTTCCCAAAAAAAAAAAAAAATAAAAGCTCTGGTTTATTACATTAATAACAGCAAAAGAAAAAAAAAGGAAAAAAAATCACACATGCTTCCACAGCCAGTCTTTCAAGTAAGATATGGTAGCACACCTAAGCAGTTTGCTGGGAGAAGAAACCAAAGACATTTTTCACCACATAAAAATGTTGTGGAATTTTACATGCTGAAGGCATTAAAATATTATTTCAAAGTCTACAGCCTCTCTCAACTTTGAGAACATCAAAACTGATTTTAAGAGTTCTGCTTAAACAAAGCACAAGAAGTTAAAATTGGCTCATATTTTCTTTAACACACTATGTGACAGTAAAGTTTTGTAGTTCATAAGTAGCAACAATTTAACTGGACTAGTATAAGAGTAATCTGAAAGAATTAGCATAACTAAATGAAAAACCTTTTACAGAGCATATACAGGGGGTCATATGGAAATAAAACCAACCTAATGTCTTTACAGACTCTCCAAAGAACAGGCATTGTAGTAATAGACACACAAAATTCTGTAGAAATTACAGTTTCAAAAAGATAGATGGCAGTGCTGTCTTATTAAAGACTGTATTTAACAAATCAAAACCTGAGGCTTACCTAGCTGGTTTTGAAAATCAACATACTGATAATACTCCACATATTGGTTTTGGCTGAAGAAATTTTTATAAACATGTCGTGCACCAAATAACCAAACATCGCTATCATCCGTAATTGTCCCAGAGGTCTGATCAGTAAGGTCCAATACAGCACATTGCGCCTCTGCCTCCATTGGCGCTTCAATATACGGAATGCCAAACAGACGGAGAAGCTCCTGTAGAATGGAGAGAAAACAGTTAATATTCTATCTGAAGAATGAACTTCTGTTATACTTCTGCTTTACTCAGAACTGCTAGATTCACACTGGGGGTGTATTTAATATTTCACAATAAATCTTAATTTCTGCTGAGAAGCACCAAGCACAGTGAAGTCAAGGGAAAAATCACACACATCTTAGGCAGATAGTTCCATATGAGTCAAGCACTACTTGCTCACACTATTACAACACAGTCCGAGAGAATGCTACCTTATTTGCACAAGCATACTGAAGTATTGTGCTTTGCATATCATAGAGAAAAGACCATGTGTTACAATTGTGTGGCCTCCATGAAAAAAAAAGATGCAGGTTAAATAAAAAATAAAAAGAGTCATCACTTCAGAGAGTATGAAAGCCTATGAGAAACATTCATATCAAGCAGGAAACAGAGGGCAGACTAATCATCCTTTGCGTGGCATTTTGATATACATGTATTTAATGCATTTTAGACAATTTGGTTTTATGGAATATATTATTTTATTTCAGTTAGCTATCACACACACACACACACACACACACACTCTAGTTTTACAGGCTTGGATTAGAGACGGAATTCTGGATTAAGTCATGTCCAGAAATTCCATTTATTCTCCTGCTGCAAAGTTGGACATAACAATCACTGCAAAACCTAAGCTATAAAATTAATGAAATATCTGATATGTATACATATATCTGCACATAAACACACTTTTTCTTTTCTCCTCACTGCAGCTGGGTTTTATGCCCTGACAAAGTCTATCTCAAGACTTAAAACTTTTACTGAAATAAAGAGCAAAAGCACAAAGTCAAGAGACAACTATAATGGTGTATCTACCATTATAGGGCATATAGTATTAAAAAAGCACTGGCTTTTAAAAAAACAAATCATCTGAAGAAACAAGTATGAGCAAGTATTTAACAAAGGAACAAAAATTTCAAGCATTTTAAACTAAAATAAAAGCCTTTCTATATTTCTTATAATTAATTTACTGCATTATAGATACTATAACTAGTCTACTGTATTATGGATTAACCCTAACACAATGTCATAAGTAGTCCTTGCATTAGACTGCATTAACCTTTAAATGCAACTAATAAAACAGAGATTACAGGCTTATGCAGGTATTATTGGTGAAATTCATTAAGATCGGTTACCAGGGCATAAACCTGGGTTACCACACGGATTTCTTTAAGATTTTATCTTTTAATCCACAGGGGAAATTACAATTTAACTAACATCCAGATTACACCAATTCCATACTAGAATATCATTATTCTTTAATGCTATAGGTTAGAATTCAGTATGACCTCAATACATGTAATGTTTTAAATCAAGCAGACTGAAGAAAACAAGCTCCTAAGAGGAAAAAAGGTGAGCTATAATTAAGCAAAATTACTAATAGCTTTTGAGAAGACATTTGACTGGAGTTGACATCACACTGTATCAAACCAAAATGATTCAACAAATACTACCTGGCTTTCCAAGCACATCTGTCCTGTTACAGAGGCGGCAACACGTTCCTGCTGCTGTTTCTGAGCCTGAAGCTTATTCTGCTCAGCAGAAAGGTCATTTTCTAATTCTTCTAGTTCTTCCTGAAAAACAAAACAAGACTTTCATTATTTCAGCAATTCAGGTATGTTTAATTAAGTAAATCACTAAGTCTCCAACTATAGCTATTCTAGTAGCATGTGCTCCATTAATTCATACTTGAAAGTTGACGTAGCCTCTCTAACACAGTAAATTATAAAATCAGAGATAGGTTTATTCAGACTGCTAAAACCTTAAAGTTTCCCTCTGAATTCAGGGAAATTATGATTAACTGTCATCTTTAAATTAAAATAAATTCCCATAGAATTATAGACATATACGAGAAAGCAACAAAACAGTAAGAAGCTGTCCTTAAGTCTTCCTTAAGAACTCCTGACACAGAACTTCCTTACTAGCTCAAAACAAGTAACAAGGAGCTACCATACTGATGTCTTGCCAGTTATCCTCTGCATCTTTATCATCATCTTCTCTTTCAACACTCTGATTGTTTGCCAGCTGCACTTCAGACTCCTTCAGCAAGTCCTGTGTGACAGTGTCATGTCTGTCTGTCTCCACTGCTGGAAGTGCTGTTTCATCACCTAGTTCCTCACCACATTTAACAGGAAACTCAGCCTCATTACCGATTTCAGTTTCCACTTCAATAAAACTTCCTATTAAAAGAAAATAAAGAATTCAACTTGACACTGCTTGTCCAAAAAAAAAAAAAACCCAAACAAACAAACAAAAAAAACCCACAGAGTATTCATAAGCATAAGCGTTTTTTCCTCTACATGCAGTAAACATACATAAGTATCGTCAGATTACAGAAACCTAGTGGTTGATCATTCCTACACCAGTTAAGTTCAATGCACACAAGAACACCCTTTCCTGACTCTGTACTGTATACTCAGGTTTCAATGATAAAACACAATACCAAGGGGAAAAAACAGCTTAGATTTTCTTCCCACCTCCTACATACATGAGAATAGAAGTATTTTAAAGCATTTCTTACTAGGAGAAAAGGTTAACTTCAACTGACTACTAACACAGTAAGGTCCATTTTCTTATGTTTTTACACAATTAAAAAGCACATACCATCAGAATCACTGTCTTCAGACTGTGAAATCTCTTCTTTTTCCTCCTCAGGACTTTTTGCTTCTGGGAAAAGTATAATATCCTTTTGTACCTCAGACACATTCTCTTCTGTTTGCAAGACTTCTTCCTCTACATCTAGAGAAATTTTCAAGTTTTCCTTATTTTCAGAAAGGCCTGCTGTTTCAGCATGAATCAAAGCCTCTATACTAGTTTGTACAGGAAAACAGTTTGGCTTCTGCAGGCACAAATTTATATTATCATCTCCCAAACAATTTAATTCTATTTTGGAACAATTTTCTTCTTTGTCTGCTCCTTCTTTGCCTTTTCTAGTATTGTCAATACAAGAATAATTTTCATGTCTGGATATAATAGTGCCCTTGGTTGTAATATGATTTTTGTCCAACTCCTGACTCCTTTGTTCAAATTCAGCATCTCGCATAACCACCTGGTTTGACAAATTAATTGCAGATGTAGGTATTCTTCTCTCCTTAACTTCAGGAATCTGGTCTTCGTCATCTGAGCTACTAAGCAGCAAATCCTTCACTTCTGATCTTTCTGGTAGCACTCTATCAGTTTTAACAGTAACAACTTCCTCTATTGTATCATCATCATCACCATCACTCAGAGCTAGCTGAATTGCATGCAGGGTTCTTGGAGACACACTGCCTTCCTCTGCTACAGACAGGTCCATGTTCAGTCGCCCTGTATCTTCATCCCCCAGCTCTTCTTCTGAGCTGCTTTCTAGCATAGCTGTCTGGATAGCAAGCAAAGTCCGAGGAGAGGGTGGTGCTGTCACCACATTGTTATCTTTCTCTGTCTGCAGTTTCTCAGTTTCAACTAGCTTTGCATTAGCAGGAGATTCAGTGATTTCTTTCAATTTAGTAAGTTCAGGCATTTTTGATGAGGGCCCTGCAATAGCTTCCAAGTCTTGACTTGTAGCTTCATTTGCTTTAATGCCTAAAAGAAATGGGCTTTATTGAATATTTTCTTAGTAAAAAAATGCTTTATACTAACATTACAATTTATAGAATGAACATCATTGTATAAAGATTAATAGACCAGTTTTCTATACACTTACAGATCACAGTTAATTATGTCTAACAGTAATGTACTGATTTCATACAAACTGTTGGCTACATGCACCTGTAAACAATAATCAGGGTTTGTTGTTTTTTGTTTCTTTTTTTCTTAAACAGAGCTGTAGACTGCAGATACCAAACAAGAGGTTTTACAAAATTAAGACCCAACGTACCCTTTATTAGGATATAGTGAGAAGTATCCTCCGAGACTACCTTTCTATATTCCACTTCTTTCACAAAACCACCTTCATTTTCATATTGTGTTTGGATTTCACCAGTCTGCTGTTGACTCAGTTCTTTCTGTACATTTTCTATGCACCGACTGAGGCTGCTTTTCTTAAGCAAACCTCTAAGCTGGTACTGGGAAAAGGCATTGGACTCCTTAAAACAGACAAATAAACAAGGAAATTTAAATAAAATTCCATGTAGCTGCACCTTTTAAGAAAGTTCATCTCCCATGTTCTGGAGAGGTAACAGGTTTAAGCAGGTAACATCTGCCTTTTACTGACTGCTGCACTCCCAGATACTTTAGGATAGGACCCTGAATAGACAAACATGAAATCTCTGTTAAGAGCCATTATCTCATTAGGGTTTTTTTCCTCTCAATATAACATCTCTTATTAAACAGGCCTGGGGATAAAACTTTCCAGATGGGATACTCTTATGTAATCTTCATCTGTGTTAATGGCAATAGCTCCATTCTGATGGATTAAAACCCATTTTAAATATTACCTCTGGCATTGCTTCAAAAAATGTTCTTTTTCGTTTTGTAAATTCTTTCATCTCAGTCAAGATCTCATATTTTACTTCAGGAGGCAGCTTCTTGAAATCTTCTGATTCAATATCTACAGACTGCGGATTTTCACATAATGCTTCCTACAAAAATGGAAAACAATATAAACACATATTTTATATAACAGCAGAGCAAGAACTGTATATTAAACTGTATATAAACTATTAAAATATTTAGAGTATCATTTCAAACAACAGCCACCCACCCCCAAAACCTTTGTTGCTACTGTGAAGAAAAGTTAAGGAAAAAATAACAACGACAAAATAAAACAAAAAAGCCAAAAACAAACAAACAGAAAAAAAACAAAGGAGATAACTACCTAATAAAATAAAATACATAATTGTTGATGCACTCTATAAAGAGAAACTTGGGATTATTCTTTTTACAAAAAGTTAAGTCTAAATCGCAGAAGAAGGTCCTAGAGCCTCAGGTAATCTAATCTTTACCCTTCCAAGGAGGTTCTCCTGAATGTGAATTACTTCAAAGATAAACAGTATTTCCAAGTTTCAAGAGTTTTGGTTGGCAATTTTCTTGTTTGTTTTCTTTGATGAAAACAGAGATAATTTTGTTATCTATTGTGCCATCTTCTTAGACTACATATTTCTTCTTTTCTCATGAGATCAGCACATCAGAGGGAAATACAGAATTTATCTGTGAAAACTCAAGGACTGCGGTGCTTCAGTATCAGCTCTTATTTGGAGAAGCAAAAGAATTTTGTTAAATATGCTGTCTTATGTGTGCACAAATGCATACATTTCACTTATATCATTACAAGACACAATCTCTTCTCCACATGTCCAGAAAAAGTAGTCAGAAAAGAAAGATACCATACAAAATTCCTATTTTGCTGTATTTCTGCTGGGGAGAAAAATACATAAATACATTTGTACTTCCTTATTAGTAGGAATTCACAGAATACTGAAAATTTACTTCCTTGCTTGATAGCTAATGTTATATTAGGACCTATACCTCCCCAAACACTTCCTTTTTTCTTCCCCCCCCCCAACCTTTTTGTTTGTCTTTTAGGCATAGCACATGAATGACAGGATTATTCACAGTAATAGTTCAATTAGGATGCACTTACATGCAACATCTTTCTTTGGGTCATTCTTATTTCCCATTCTTTTTCATCTTCCTCCTCTGAGCTAAAAACCACAATGAGAAAAAAGAATAAAAAATAATGTACAGATATTTACCTAGGAAAATAAAAGTTCCTATTTTAAGCAAAAGGACCTTGGTCATCACTTCACCAAGTACAAAAATTTGCATTCAAATACATGTACACATGTATATACAAAGACTCATGTGCACACGTATAAGTACATACACAAGCCAAAAAGATCTGAACAGAAAGCAAGACTTACGCCAGTTAAAACTAGATTGAGACAACTGTTGTTGTTCAAGTCATTACCTGATTCTTATTTGGTCAGAGCTTAAAGTATACATGAGATATGCAAAGAGTAATCCAACAGATACTTCCACATTCACGCCTAATACCACTTAAGAAGATGTCATAAATTTGACAAGTTCATACAAAGCCTACTTCTGCTGAACGTGTCTGCACTATTAAATGAAGGGAACCAAGCTGCCACACACCAGCTACTCAAGTTTGAACAGTCAGTTCCATTTAGTCACAAAGACATGGCCACAGAGACTGAGGCAGCACTTTCATCCTTAAACACTAATCCAATTTAAAATTTAATCTTGGACTCTAAGGTGTTTCTCTTATTTTCCCATAAATAACTAGAAGGACCTGTACCCAGAGCTATGAACAAAACTCTTCAAAAGAAACAGAAATAAAACAAAGAGATATACCTTATAGATTATGGAGCCTCATGGGTCAAAGGTCTTTCAGCAGCATCAAAACACTGTTTGTATTTTTATCTGAGTTTATTATTGCCATTTAAGCTAATATTTCTTAATTCTACCTACCTGTTCTTCTCTTCTTCCTGTAAAGGTGGCAATGCATACATATCATCAATTTCTTCTCTTCGAACTTCTGTAATACTGGGAAATGCTTCATGGCTTAGAGAAAGAAAAGAAACTCCAGTGATTAACAGCTACACAAAAACTTCCCTGATAACTTATAAACAAGGGTAGAATACTTTTTATTCTTGCCTCTTGCCCTTAAGAGCATTTTTGATAACTTGTCTCTTCAGAAATGTTTTCAATAGTTTCTCTGCAGTTTTCCTGGAATCATGGGTGGCGATTTCCTTTCTTCGTCTTCTCTGAGCCTGTGAAAATATGATAAACACCAACATGATTTTGATGGATGCTAAAGATACAAATCTGGCAAATTACTGCTATAATTCTGTGTGCTGAGGCTATGAGTAACCCCTAATTCATCCTACATCAGTAGGGACATAGTCTTCAGGTCCTCCAGATCTCTCTATGCTGGTTTCCTCTGCTGGGACCCAGGAACAGTTTTTAGCTTTCGAGTACCAATGCTTGTAAGTACAGTGTTCAAGTTCATTTTGAAGCTAGACCATCATCTACATCATGGCTTATACCATCAACTACACCTCTACAACCCAGTTTCTACACAAATCAAACCTGAATATATGAAAAGGGAGGTGTTGCATGCTCCAACAGGTACATAAGAGTGAGACTGCAAAGAACACCTGCACAGCAGTGCACTTCAAGACCCCATCCTCACAGTGCATAAGCAGAATAACAAGGAAATTGAAAATGGTTACTTAGTATTAACAAACATACACCCTATTTTGCACTACATTAACTCAGAAGAGGCACTTACCAAGGTTTGCCTCTTCAGAAGTGGGGCCCCTCCATCAAAAACAAAGACAGGTCGAATCCGGAAAAACAGTAGCTTGCAAAGTCGACGAAACAGAGTGAGGAGGTGAGCATTTTGTACAGAATAACCACTGCGATCTCTGGCTCCCTTTATTGCTTGGTTTAACCAAATACTGATATCTTGAAAGAATCGTTAAGAAGAAAAAAATGTGCTACCTTATGCATATACCATATTAATAGTTTCTATAAAGTGCACGTATTTGACTAATTGGGCTTTGCCTACTGTTCCAGGCTTGACTTATTGAAACCAAGACTACCCAAATACTTGCAAACTTCAGAGAAGAAAAAATTCTTGCCCCTATTGCCCTGGACAAAAATGCGAGCTGATATAACTGCGCAGCAAGTAATACCTCCCCACTTATTCTTACAAATAAACAAAGGGTAACTTCTCTCCACATCTTTCCAGTATTGAATCAAGTACATATGATGGGAAAGGTGATACAATAAACGTTTATATTTTTTCATCTTACAGTCCTACCGAGAGCAGCACATTAACTGATAAAGCACAAAATCCTACAGCCCAACACTTGTGTAAGGAACCTAGTAAAAGACTCTTTTTAAAAAAAAGAAGAAAGAAAGAAAAGCTTAATGTTCCATATATTATAGGGTATAAGATCTATTTATCAAAATATGGTCATGTTTAAAAATAGAAATAAGCACATAAATAAGGCAATGAGGCAGAAATAAGAACAATAGTTAAAACACTCTCCTTCACAAATCCGGGTCATCAGCTTTACTTTTAAAGGATACCAACGGCAAGAATTTTTCCTTCTAGCACTTCAGGGTTTATCGGTCTCCCAGCGCATTCAAGCAGCTTCCAAAGTCCTTGAACTCCCATTGCCCCCTCTTAGCTACTCTGAGACTCTAGGAAGAACGAAAGGAACAATCCAAAGGTTATACGCTCCACGTACACCTTATCACGCGAACGCATTACTACCACAACAGGCAAGGCTGCAGGCTGGGGAGAGGAAGGCTGTCCGGGAGTCTCTCCAACCGGTTCCCGACGACTCCCTCAGCTTGTGATACGCGAAAAGCCTCTAGAACAGCGCTCAAGCGCGGCGTTAAGGATGCTGCGGACCGGCCGTCAGACGCCACTGCCCAGGGGACACACTGAGGCCCTCCGCAGGGCGGCGGCCACCAAGGGAGGGAGATGGGCCCGGATAGAGGGAGGGCTGGGGAGGACGGAAAGGTATCGATCGGAACACGGCTGCACTCACCTGCGGTGGGCGTCAAACACCAAACCCAAAGCCAAAAGCGACAGCGGCTGCCCCGAGCCTCAAAACCCCTCGCAGACCCGCCAGGGGCCTGCGCATGCACCAACTCGCCCCGCCCCCTGAAGCATGCGCTATGGCTGACGGCCTTGCGGCTCTGAGGGGGAGTTGTTTCTTGACGGGAAGGGACGGGACTGTACTGTACTGTGTCAGCCTCCTTCCCTTCCCAGCATCATTCTCTGTGGCTCTAACTGCCGTGGGTGAGCGACTCCCGCCGCCCTTGCAGATGGACCCCACGGCTGCAGCCGCCCGTGGGGAAGCCCAGGCAGGGAGACAGAGGCGGTGCTCCAGCGCCTGAGGCGGACTGGCTCCGCGCCTGCCTGCGGGAAGGGTGAAATGCCGCACACCACCTCGCACAAGCAAAAAATGTAGTATTTTCGTGCCTCTTAACGTGGCTTTCACCCCGCCTGTGCTCTCCCCTCTTCTACACATCGCCACTGCCCCCCCGCCCCACCGGGAATCCCTAGGAAAGCTCCCAGCTGCCGGTCCCCAGGGACATGCATCCTGCCGATGCCAGCAGGATGGAATATCCTATGCACTTTATTGAAGTGTATCCAAAAGCAATATAAAGTAGCAAGCTACTGTCAGAGGGGAGTCCCTGTTCCTCAGTGCAACTGATTATCAAGTAAAACTTAAGACGTTTTGTGTAACTCATGTAAGCCTGAAGGTCCCTAAAGAACACAACTACAGTATTCTAAAAACTGAGCCTCAGCCCAAACGCACCTTGCAGAAATAAAGCCTGAAAACAGCTCACCTGGAATATAGATTTTCAAAAGCCATGGGTTTTGCTCAGCCATCAGCCCGCAGACTTTAGGAAATTAAGTATCAGAAGTCACAGTGGCTGCACAGGCTTTTGAGCAAAGAAAGACAGGTTACCTCCAGGACTACTTTTTGCTAAGCAGGAGTTGCAGTCCTGACCCTTCACTTACCTGCTTTCCTGAAAACTCCACTAAACATCAGGTCTCCATTCCCAAGACAAATGAAAAGCAAACAGCAAAATAGAAAACAAATTTTATTGAATGAACAAAAGTCTCCCTTGTTTTTTTTTTTGGTTAACAAAAGCAGCGACCTACAAAACCCCTGCGTTCCATGACAAATCTTTTTATGTCAAAAAATTAATCCGTGAGCAGGTATGAATGTCTGTACACAGAAAGTTGTAACCACTGAGATGTGTTTGGGAAAACAATTTGATAAAATTTCAAATTAGGAAAAAAGAAAAAGGAGACTGCACAGGGACACCTGAAAAAACTTGGGCTGTTTGCTGCCCAAGAGGTACATTATCAGGGCTGCAAGCAGCTTTCAGCACTTGCATCCCCGTCACACAAAAATTAAAAGAGCGGCAGAAAAATGACAGGTTTCACGAATGAACAAGGAAAAGAACTGCCAACAGAACGCAGTGTTCAGCTAGCTCATTTGGCTAATGGCAAATGCAGCTTTTTAACATCGCATCCTGTAAGCTTGTGTTGAGTCTGTGCTCTCAAAAGGCTCCAGGGTAAGAATTCAGTTACTGTACCTGCAGAGCAAAAGCAGTATAGAAGGTCCATCCTCAAATATTCCCCACCACAGGTGATTTCTCTCAGTCTGAAACAGGTATCTAGCTAAGGGAAAAGAAACTGAGACCTGCTTGACAAAATATGATTATCTGCCTGACAGAAATCCACTGGGCACTAAATGGAGAATGTACACTCACTGTGTAAATCTGACAAGGCTTTCTAACCTGTATGATTTTGTTTTCCTTTTCACTGGATATGGGCTGCCTCAGTAAAATGGAGTGTTCAAAAGGAAGGCAATGTTTGCTTTTACCTTTACATAACTTGAAGAACAATCCTTTTTATAAAGTCATACCATAAATTTCCATGCTTTTGAATACTAAGTACTTTCAACAAAGTCTGTTTATAACATCAATTATTTTCAATCTGCTCTTTTGTTTTCACAGATGAGGACATAATACAATTATTTCAAAAGAAATGATTGATTTTGCAGTCGTATTTAGTTTTGATTGCAAAAATACAATAACCTGTGCTTATCTGTCAGCTTATACATCAGATCTCATCCACTGCAATCATATAATTAGATTTATTTAATGATTATGAAGATGTATCTTGTACCAAAACTTCTATTCATACTTATTCTAGGACTAATAGATCCCTAATATGCCTTGATTAAAACTAACTTTAATATATCAAGTCTATTATCTAAAGTTAATTTTAATCATTTCCATCATAATCATTATAACTCTGATACCCACTATTCCTCCTCTCACGAAGATTAGACTTCTTCCATGTAGATTCTTGATGAAAGCTAGCACTGAATGATCGACCCAGTCGTCCATGTTGTTTCTTAGAGATATTGTCTTCACTCTCAGATTTGGAAATTCCTTGTCCTGGGGTTTGGGATTGTTTATCCTGTCTAACGTTTCCAAATGGAAAATTCCAAGGCCCAAATCTTTGCCAGCTAAGTCTCTGAAAGGCAATGATGCAATGAAGATTTCCTCCAACCTAACCAAAATAAAAAGGTTCACTGTTAAATGCACACAGTCGCATTTATAACATACATGGATATTTGAAATTAACATCTTGGTGGGTAACAGAATTCTTTAAAAAATGAAAATGGAAAGCCCTCAACACCACACACAGAAACAAACAAAACAACCCACAAAACCATATCCACAAACAAACAACTCTGCTCAATCAGTTTTGATTGTTCCCCAGGTTCAATTACTGCCTTCTTTCTTGTATTTTAAAGTTATCACTCTTATCTTTCACTGGCTAGTATAACAGCTTCTGCTAGTCTTTTCTTTAATCTCCAGCCACCCTCACGTAAGTATCTGTTCTGGTCCTTTCTCATCTTGCTGACATGGTCTTCCATAGGGTCTCCACATTTGAAATAATCTCTTCCAAACTATTATTTCCCATAGACTTTCAATGTGCAAATTGAAAATACATCTCCGACCCACAAAGTCTGCTCAAGACTAACACAGGCATTCTTTTATGCTTGATCCTCCTTCACTGTACTTTCTTTCCTTCTTACATGTAGCTAGAAGGTCATGTACCAAAACAATCTGTCTGTATTTTATCTGTAGAGTATTTCTATACTTGCTGTAGCTACATTTTAAGCCAATGAGGTTAAATATTGTGATTAAATATATTGTACACACAGATAGCCTGGTTCATCCTTGCAAACGCCAGGCTGCTGCTGCTTTGTGTCTTCTCCTGCAAGTCAATATAAATAAGTCTGGTACACAAGTACCCACATTTGATTTTGGCCTTCAACAACACTTTGTAACAAATTTCTTTTAGTGAAGTTATTCATACTTCAACAGTGTAAGGTACTTCCTCCCACCTTTGTAAGTTTACCTTACCTTCTTTGTTTTTCGATGCTGCAATCCTCTCTCTAGGTGACGAATATCTAGATATTCTGGATTTTGGGTGTTTAGGTCAGTGACAATATCTGCCCACCTACAGAATAAGATTATTACCACTCAGCTGACAGCTATGAAACCTCAGCACTACAAAGACTCACATACACACACATGCAAATACAGATCTGCAGCTTTAAACAGTCTTAATAGTGATTTAAAGATAAACAAATGTGTAAAGATGTAAAAGCCTCAGTATCAGAGACATCAAGCTAGATATAAAAGTGTCACTTTTAAACAAAGCATTCACAGTTATTATTCCTGCTCTTGGGGAACACCTTCCAAAATGAGTAAAAGAGCACTATGAGTTATTAGTTGCGTAGCTCACCCTTACTAATTCATCAGTTTGTGAAAGGAAGAAGCAAAGTGTGATTTAGGCAAGGACAAACACTAGCTTTTACTTATTTAATCCTTTCTTCCCCTTTCATACATTTTTTTTCAAATTCTTATCTGTTTGGGGATTTTTTTTCCACCCACTAAATCTGTTTTCACCAGACAGCTCTTACCATAACTCACTACTCCTTTGTATCTAATTCCCATCTGTAACAAACCACCATTTCAACCATTCCCCATTCATAGAATCATAGAATAGTTAGGGTTGGAAAGGACCTTAAGATCATCTAGTTCCAACCCCCCTGCCATGGGCAGGGACACCTCACACTAAACCATATCACACAAGGCTTCATCCAACCTGGTCTTGAACACTGCCAGGGATGGAGCATTCACAACCTCCCTGGGCAACCCATTCCAGTACCTCACCACCCTAACAGTAAAGAATTTCTTCCTTATATCCAGTCTAAACCTCTGCTGTTTAAGTTTCAATCCATTAGCCCTTGTCCTATCACTACAGTCCCTAATGAATAGTCCCTCCCCAGCATCCCTGTAGGCCCTCTTCAGATACTGGAAGGCTGCTATGAGGTCTCCACGCAGCCTTCTCTTCTCCAGGCTGAACAGCCCCAACTTTCTCAGCCTGTCTTCATATGGGAGGTGCTCATTCACTGAGCTCTTCAGATTTTCACAGCTTCTTGTCTGACTGAAATAAATGTCCCCATATCCCAGATCTCTTTAAGCCTACACTTTGCTTTTTCATTTCTGTAAATGTGTAATTACCACCTTCTCTCCAACACCACCCTCCAAGTTCAGAAAATCCATTTCTACCCCAGTCCTTGCTTTCCTACCTTAAGCATTGAACTTTCTGCTAGCTCGCATTAGGATAGTAGCAGGAAGAAGGATTTGTCTCCACAATCAGAAATAATACTACAAAGCTTTGCAGTATGTTTCAGAAACCTTTTCCTCTAATCATTTGTAGCTTATATACCACAGGACAAAATCTTGTCAATGGGATGTATAGGATGCCCCTTCTCAGCATAGCAGCCACATTGATTATGATTTTTAATTATGTTTGTATATACGTATATATACATAATTTTAATGTATCATTAATTATGATTTTTATTTTGTTGTGCTTAATTTCATTTGTCCAAAATATCCAGCTATTTACAGTTATTGACACAGTCACATCACTGACAAAATAAACAAAAATATCTGGCCTTTAGGTACTGATTAAGATTAGACTGGCTATGAAGCTGTCAGATAAATACTTTCAGTTTTTCAAAAGAATGAGAATAAAGAAGAGGAAGCAAAGCAGAAGCTATACGATTTCTTTATTATTATTATCACTATTATTATTTTTTCACAGCTCTTTTCCTAACACATCAAGAAAAATCACTCCATAATTAACTCAAGGGGTGGCAGAGAAGCTATTTCCTAAAACTTATGTTTTAACCACAGAACTGGTTTATTGAGAAATAGTATTCTTTTGACTGCTCTCTCATATCACAAATGATGCCTTGGATGATATGGTTTAGTGTGAGGTGTCTCTGCCCATAGCAGGGGGTTGGAACTAGATGATCTTAAGGTCCTTTCCAACCCTAACTATTCTATGATCCTATGATTATGAACTAGCATGTCAAGTAAAGCTGACAAAGCTGTTCTATTAATTTATCATGACAAATATAACTAATCAACGTAATTTCTACGTTGCACCCTCTAGCTTTCCTAGTCTGTATGTCTAGTTGAGATACCGATTTTGTATGAGCCAGAGAGCATACAAAGTATTGTTTTAATTCATAGATTTTCATTTTTAAAATCCCTGCCCATGGCAGGGGGGTTGGAACTAGATGATTTTAAGGTCCTTTCCAGCCCTAACTATTCTATGATTCTATAAGCTAATAACACACCCTGAGTACAGGCTGTACCTGCCCCTGAGCTAGGAGATCTTGGTAGCAGCATAATATCCTGTGCACACCCCAGACACAGCCTGCATATGTCCTCAACTACACATAAACTCCTCCAAGTTCTGTACAGCCTGTAAGTCACATTTGGCATGATCACAGACAGCTGAGGCATCTTCCTGACTAATGTGAGTTGCATCACACTCAAACAAGAGAAACAGGATTTGGCTTTCAGCAGCTCACACATGTCCTGCTGCATGATACAAAACTGCAGAGCCAGCCTAGAGGTCAAAACATGAAGTTCCTCCCTAAAGCACCTGCTTCTGTTAGAACTATAGTATATTAACTAGAAAGAACTAAAAAGTCACTAGGTGACCCTTCGTAGAGAAATACAAATTGTTCTGGAAAAACCCATATTGGTTTATATTCTTACCAAGTAACATACCTTTTACAGTGTATTGTCGGATGTTTTCTGCTCGGCTCTCCAATTAAGATCCAATATTCTACTTCTTGCTGCAAGACACGACCTCTGTTCAATACAAGATACAATCCTAGTGAGATTTATTGTGCATACTAAAAAGAAAAGGAGAGATAAACATTCTATTGTTCTTTTTAGGATTGTTTGATGTTTAAAACTGTTTGCTCCACCAAACTAAAAACCAGCTCCTGTGCTATAAACACTGTTGCAATTGCATATGGGGAAACTTTTTGTTTCACAAGTCTTGGCAGAAGCTAGGAACAAGACAGAAGCTATTGCTTATATTTGGGAAAAAGACAGACCTTCATAAAATAAGTGTTTCTTGGATGAAAGACAGTCTAGTGTAAGATCCAAACAAACATCCTTCTCCCTATCTGTGATGTCTAACAGAGTCACGAAAGAGCCCCTCCACTGTTTTTCAGCTATACCCCAGATGGCAGTTGCTACTAACAGCTGTAGAGTAGTAAGTAAGAAAACAACTGGCAACTTCAATTGCTTCCTCCTAAGGATACCGTACCACATATTAAAAAACAAAACCCTCAACTGACACTAGTTCCAAGTTTATGAGCAACTTCCAAGAAACTCAAGCCTGAAGTAACTTTGCCAGGGAAAATTTGTGACAGACATCAGAGCAGACTGGATACAGAAGACTGCTCTGTGAATTCCTGTGTCTAACTATCCCATGAAAAACTACTCCAGCTTCAATTGTGACAAAAGCTGAGACTTTTCTGCCTACGGTATTAGATAGCACATAACCTTACTCTTGTAGTGATCTGTTACTTATAAAACTCTCTGCAAAATAAAAATGTATGCCATCATTGTACAGATGGGAAACCAAGACACAGGACAGATTAACTGACTTACCTAAAGTCACACTGGAAGTCTGTGGTTGAACTGGGAACTGAACCTAGGTCTCCCGAGTCCAAATCCAGCAACCTAAGATCATACAGAAAGTCTGTGGGTGACCTAAGAACTGACTCCTAAGCTCAGCCTATTTCTTTTGGGATTTTAACATTACTTAGCTTGATTTTTAAATAAAAGGTTTCCTTTATAACTAGAATGCAAAATCAAGTAAACAAGAACTGCTGTAGAATCTACTGATAGTGCTTCTCAAACATATTTTTTCCCAATAAGATATTAGAAGATACAAAAAGAACAAGATGCTCTTCTGGTCAGACCTCCAGGCAAAAATGAGGCTATAAAAGCTCCCTGAAATCATTACTTCATGTGACATTGTTAGAAGAAATCTGTTGTTAGGATTAAAGTCTAATATTTGCTTTAAAATAACTTCACTAGTAACTGAGAATCCCTTTCAACCATGGGTAAAGTATCAAAATTTTTGTTCTTGCTCACTGCTAAACAATATAAATTCAAACTAGATATAAGGCATACTAAATTTCCACACACTGCACCATACTATTTCTCAAACAGCATTTTTTATCCAGTAAATACTTTTCTTTACTTTGCTCTTTCAGTGCAGATTCTTAGTAACTGATCAAGCAAGCAAGACATTAACCCTTCAGTAAACTTAAGCAAACTAATGCAGCAGGAGTTCTATTTCGGACATATTTTCCACACTCTTCTCACTCACGTCGCATGTCAGTGGAATAAGCCTCTGTATTCTTTTGTTCATATACTAAAAGCTTTCATTAACCCTGTGGTCACACTCACACTGGGAACAAATTATGTGATTATGTTTTATTACCTTCTAAAAAATACCATTTTGAACTCTAAAGGTAGATCTAGCATTCTCCACTCTGTGATGTGACTTTACATCTTCAATATAGCCAAAGGGAGACTGCTTGGTAAGCAGAGTGCAAGACTGAGGCTCACCTTACATCAGTGACCTATTCTTGTCATTGTTTAGCATTCTCCACTATTGGTATCTACTAATTTTGCCAGGGATTGCCTTCTTATGCTCAATGATACTACTGATAAATACCAGCCAACAGTTGAACCTTGATAAAGTCCAGCAGAAACCTCCACTACATACTGTGTTTGTCACTACTCTGAGCAAGAAAAACCAGTTTGATCCTAAGGTAGAACAAACTAGTCAGCATATCAAACAGCAGCAAGTTAAAGCCTTATAAAAGCAAAGACAAATTGCCTCAAGATTATGAAATTTTTCAAATTTAAAATTTGTGGGTTTAATGGAAGACTTTCCCTAAACTCAGTATGAATATCAATGCTATTATCCTCTTTTAAAACCTGTATTTAATTGAAATCTGTATAAACTATTCCATTATTTTATCCTGAGTAATGTTATCTTGACAAACCTGGAATTATTCAGGTAATTGTATTTTTATTCTAAACCAACTGGCATATTAAGTTTCACATGGTCTTTGAGAAGTGCTTCTGCATTCCAAGTGTTGTTTAAAAAAGCCAAACATATCGTGATAGTCCAGAGACCTCTACTAGCTCCTCTCCCTGCCCCCTGCCAATTCTTGGTAACAAATTATTCAGGTGTCTTTATTCTTCTAAGCCTTACACTCCAGTAGTTGCAGTTTATCATCATTATTAGTCAACATTGCAAAAAAAGTATGTAACCACCATCCTGCAGTACCTACACATCCCCTGTTCTCACCATACACACTGTTTCCATAATTGCAGATTTTATCACACCTGCTTCATAGTGGATTACTATCACTACAGAAAAATCCCACCACATACATACACAACACACACTTACTTCTTTTGTTTCCCTTTAGAAAACATCTGTCTTTTTTCGGCCCATATGGTTTTATTCTTCACACTACTTACTTCCACTTGTCCTTCAGGTAAATAACTACCCTCTCTATACCCATCTAAAATGTACCTAATTTCTTAGTATCAGTCATAGTTTTCTGTTTGAGTTCTCTCAATTTAGTCTGTTTAGTTGTGTTTCATTTTAAGTCAATCATTTCAAATCACACTGCAGTGTTTTGCTAGTTGAGACATAAATGCTTTTACAACATACACTGAAATGTAACCTAGGAATAAAAACAGTATCAACTTGTAGTGAATTTTTCTGTATGTTTCCTGCATTAAAATGAACATAAACACAGTATCTTACCTATAGGCTTTGCTGGCTTTTACTGGGGTTGCTTCAAATCCAATTGGGCAAAAATAATGGTTTTGGCAATGGTATATGTAGGCCATTGATTCATCTTTCAGTCCACGCGTTAGCTTTGCAAGGGCCCCTGCAGCTACAAAGAAAGATCAGATTACAGGGCAGACAGCTTTGGATCCAGCACAACATGTTCAGCAAAAAAAGACCAATTTGATAATATAGAACAGTTACACTGCTTTTTAAGCTAGAGGTCATGACCTGACAGGCATGCACAAAATACAGTTTTGATTTCAAACTTCTTGTTTGTTTTGGGGTTTTTTTTGTAGCAGGCAGGAAATTAAATACTACCTGCCATGTGATCTGTATTTGGGAAACAGAATATCAAGTATGCATTCTATTTAGATCAAAGTTACGTTAAAAATTATTTGTGCAAAAAAAAGAAACGAAATACAAACTGCAACACAATGCAGTTCCACTGTCCCAACTTAGATATAGCCCACATCAGTGATACTACTGAAACCCCTAAAAGCTTTTAAATGTTTTAGTATTGTGACCTTCTTGGAGCTTCCCAGTCTCAGGAACACATTCCACATTTGGTCATACAATATTTTGTAATGTGACTGCAGTGCTCAGTTTCAGGAAAAGACTAGAAAAGGCACTGAAACAAGACAGAATTCTCACATAGGATACCAAGAACTGGATGTGCAGTGCTCTCCTGGATACCTTAAAATTCCAGTTCTGTGACAGCAGAATATATAGTACAGAATATATTTTATCAAAATAAAACTACAAATGAAAGTTTTAGCAAAATAAGAGAAAAAGCAAAACCAGAAAAATCAGGCAACTTGGAGCTATTTGACAGCTTATCTCAAACTGGAAGTACTACTTACTGGTTTTGTCCTGTCAAATGCTACACACTGCAGGATTTTTCAGTTTACACCCTATAAGATGAATGCTTTAGAATTAGCTACGTACCAGTTTCTCCAGCCGTCTTGTTCTTCCCATGAGGTTTATACAGAACATATGAGCATCCCTTGATATGGAAGTGATCATTTATTTGCCTAAACCATCTGAAACAATAAATTTAAAGATTGTAGTAACTCAAAAGAGTAATTAAATGCAATTTTCTTTCCTCCAACTTTTATCCTGCTGGACAGTTTAGAAAAAAGTCTTGGAGTGCTACTATGTACCTACCACACTAGTATATAAACTGTAGATAGCCATGGTACCCTAACAGAAACAAAACTTAACATATCCTAGAGAGATAATACATACTCAAAGTCTTTCCCTTCATTCTGCTTTTTCAGACCCAATGTGAATCCATAATAAGAAAAGGGCTGGATGGGAAATGTTTGTCCTATTTGTGTTTAGTCCAGTCTCCCCTAACTTTCAGTTACTCAGCCTTTAGAAAGATACTCAGATTCTGAGATGTCAATGTTCAACCATGATTTGTAAGCTACACAAACGGAATCTTGTAAGACACCAGAAGGCACAACGTTTCAAGTGAGGCCATGCTGGACTTCTGTCACATAAGCTTCACAATGCCCACGTGTTACACAAGTCTCATGCTGTAACTCCTCACAGCAGCAGTAAATGAAGACAGGTCTGCAACTTTTCCACATTAGAAGATTCAAATTCACATCTCTGAAGATAATATGTCAAGCATAAAGCTATGTCAGGTGACAGGGTTGGCTCCCAGCCCTCCTTTTTACCAACCTGCCGAGTACTTACAAATGATTTAACCAGGAAGAAAAAAAACCTAATAAGGTAACATTTCTGCAGCACACAGAGCCCTCAAGGGGGAAAAGTAAGACAAATTACAAGTTTAACATTTGTATACACTGTTTACATAATGATTTATCAGCTTGGTCTATAACGGTTGCTGTACCCTGACATACTCCTAGAGATAAAAAATCTGGATGTAAGTCTCTTAACAGAAGTCTTCATGACACTTTCCACTGATCTAACTGATGTTACCATTAAAGAACAGACTGCTGCCACATCCTCAAATCCAGCACCCACATTCTGTGCCAAACCCTATACACTGGCTTCAAAAAATACTAGCTAGATCAACTCCAACTCATGAAACAGGCAAGAATACAGCAAATTTTTTTAAAGCTCACAGAAGATAACAGATCAAAGCCCTGTCAAGATGTTCAGTGCTCAAGTACGATATGCTTCTGTTTAATCCTAAAACTCCTAATGAGCTTAATAGAATAAAACAGACAACGATTTTAGACCCAACTCATCAAGATCAGGAAATGGCAGAAGTGAAACAAAATTTGAAATTCAAGTGTTCTGTGACTCCAACCCCACCTTTTCTTTTTTTTATTTTATATAATCTCCTGAATAGCTCCACTGCAGCAAAAATGCAGCACTCACTTTTTCATTTTCAGTTCTTAAATTATGTTTTACATAAAGCTACTAGTCTATATCAATTGCCTTTTCAGGCTGTTCCAGTGGCTTTAACATGCATTTTCAAAAACAGGAAAATGAAGGTAAAGAAAAAAGTTTTCTAACTAGGACACCAGATTCATTAGAGCATTCTACAACCATTAAACAAACTGAACCAAACATCAAATAGAATTTCATGTCCACCTGACCTGTGCAGCAACACTGCGCTATGCAAAATGGCTAGTGCAAAAAACCCTTTGCAAAGTTTCTTTGGGTACTGTCAGAGTACCCGGTATGGTTCATTATCCTAAATGTAAGAAGACTAACTTGTGTCACAAGTTAACTTGTCAGACACATTTCTTTTTTTTTAATTACTGAACTGCTACTGTGCTTTTAAAGGTTCTATCTCTCAGTTTCATGTTATTTTGCGTAAGTTAATATCAAAAAAAACAAACAGACCTCATTAAAGTTGTATTTCCAGTGAAGGGACCAAATCGAATCTCTTCAAATGGAGGCTGAAATCCCAGTATATGCAAAGCTTCTTCTTGAGTAATAGGTGGTAAACTGGTAGGTGACGGAAGAAGAGAAAAAAGAAAAAAAAGTGTTAAGTAGTCAGCAATGTCTTTTAGAGTCTCTAGAGGCAAAGCAGTCTATGTGTGACTCACCTTCCAGCTCCCAGTGTACTATATAAGAAATTCCAGCAAGACACTAAAGATGAAATTCCACAGGAAGTCTTGTATTGAGGTCGGCTAACACAATACCTAAACAAAACAAAACCTCAAACACCTTAGTAAGTGTTCTTGATTTGGTAGTTCAGGAGCAACCTGAACCACTTTTCTGTATGCCATGTTATCTCGAATGTTTTTATGTCACCTGTATTAAAATTAAATTGAAAAAACATTAAAAATGCAATCTTAAAAAAAGTAAACATGTTAACCAATTTCTCTGTGAGATACTACTACCCTATTTCACACAAATCACTAGGAAAAAAGGGTTCTGTACTAAAGTAACGTGCAGTTTGATCCAGTCTCTTCTAATGCATGAACTTGTACTAAACTGCATTTCTATCAATTTACTAACAAATGCCATTCCAAGTTGCAGATTCCACAGGCTAACTCTAACTGATGTCACAGACATACAGATACCTAACATAGGCATACAGATGTCTAAACTGATGTCACAGACATATAGTAAAAACCAGACAAATTCAAAAACTAAACGACCTTAGTACAATCATAGAATAGTTAGGGTTGGAAAGGACCTTAAGATCATCTAGTTCCAACCCCCCCACCATGGGCAGGGACACCCCACACTAAACTATATTCATATGATATAGGTTGTACAGAACTGACAGATTCTGGCCAAGTATTTCCCAGTGAAAAGAAAAATCAGGAGTAAAAGTGCATAGCATATCAGTGCTATGTTTAATTTTTGCCTGACCATGCTAATGAACTTGGGTGTTTGTTTTCTTTTCAGCAATGAATCCCCACATATTTTTTCCCTATTGAAAGAAAAAAAGTTTACAAAGAAAAATTGTATGAATTTCAACAGATGGGAGGGAAGCTCTTATTCCTCCTGTAGAAAGTAAGAGATTTTTGGTGTGTATGCTTAACATATCCCCATTTCTACTTAAAAGGTAGTATGAAGACATTATTAAGTTTGAAATCAGATAACCAGCAATAGTGTTTACTAACAAACGGTATGGAGATAATCTTAAACACAATTAATAAACACTACCATCTCCGGAGGTCCAACACTTTCCTCTCCTTCACATCTTCAAGGGCAGAACGCTGAGGACACTCCCTGTGGTGTTTGCTTTTCTTGTCTACAGATTTTTTCTTTGTCACCTGCTTCTTCATGTTGCCTGCAAAACAGATTTCAGAAATTAATGAATGCCTAGTTTGCCTTTCCTATCTTTCTTTTTAAATATTTTTAGTAATAGCATACACCTCAAATAGAGATGCTGGTTGTGTTAGTAACTGCAAGCTGCGTCTAAACATTAATTGAAGGAAAAAGCTCAAATATATAATCAAGATTGTCAACAGGTTTGTAAAGCTGCCATCAGCTCTGTAAACATCATTGTGTTCAGATCAGGCACAGCATTAATGATGACCTGCCTGACTGTTCAGAGAGCAGTCAATCTGATTATTCTAATGTGATAAATCAGCCATCCCAGAAACAGGCACTTAGACCACCATGGACTTCCCATCTCCTAACATTAAATGCACAGAAAAATTTAATGAAACACATGTTCTCCATGGCCAAACTCTGTAACCAGCTACACCTTCTGATGAAAAAATATATGCAAATCCAGTAATAATAATATTCCCCCAAGGTCTTTTCCTTTCTGTAAGCCACTAAGGCAGTGGAAATGAAAAGGTTGGCCACATGCTAGAGCAGTAGTATTGCTGTCCCATTCTGAAGCCATCACTTCCAAATGAAACATACCACATACATTTTAACAGAAATTACTATCCTGCATTGACAGCAAGATACTACCATTTGTTTCTTATTAGTACTAAAGGACACTAGATGTACACATGAAAAAGCAAAGGCAACTTGCCAAAGATATTTTTAAGTTTTACTAAACTAGTTTCATACTAAGGTAAACAGAAATCTGAGTAGCTAGCCAAGCCATTAAGAAAAAAATTTACAGCCCTCTAAGTAAATGGAGGGAATATACGACAAAGAAAGCCAAGTGTGTATGCAAGTGCTTGATTCACAGATGCAGTCTGTGAACAAGCAGAGAAAGAACATAGGAGGCAGCAATGAAATGGGCTCCTTAACAATGTATACAAATAGCAAATAAAAATAAATACAATTCTCTAACAGAAATAAACTGCTGTCCTAGGTAACTATAAGACTTCATTTACCCCTTGTAAACCAGGTCTTTCATTTCAAAATAGATCTCTGAAGTAACTTGAAACATTTTGCAAGTGATAAATTTGTACTTATCAGGTAGAAGTAATCACTGCACAATGCACTAGGTGCTACTAAAAGGAAAAAAAAAACCACTCTAAAACCCCTAGGGTATGGGGGGCAGGTGAGCACACAAGCAAATATAAACAAAACCAGAAACCATCCCAAATAATACCCAAAAGCCCCACACAGTTAAGCAAAAGCCAGCCCTGTTTTAGAGCCATTTCCCCAAGCAGCTACACCTGACTTTCACTCCTCCCATTTCAATGGTTCCTTTCCCAGCAGCAGGTTGTTTGAGAGCAAGTTGTTGAAATGATGTACATATTCTTCTGTAGGACTTCTTCAAGAGACAGGTGTGCTGACCAGACCCCTCCACAAATAAGTTGTAAACACAAAGTGTCTCCTAGCACACCATCAAATCTTCACCACCTCACCTGCTTTGTTCTTCAGATTGGTGGTGACGCCATTGAATTCTGATTTGTCGATTTCCCATGCCAGGGGAAGCTTTCCAAGGTCACCAGACAAGCCTTCCAAGTTAGCATCTTCACTATAGATTATATCTGAAGCACCAGTTTGAATTCCGAGTAAGCCAGGGGTGTTATTTCCAACATTTAAGGCAGCACTGCCTGACAGGCAGGCACTAACTGAAGCACTTGGGCTCTTACAAATAGATGTTACTCTGTTTAAAAAAGCATAGTCTGAGCAGATGGTATAAAATTTTTCTCGTGTATGAGTCACAGGACATCCCCATGGATAATGCCCATTTCCCCTCGATACCAAGGACGCAGTGGAGGCATCTGTCATGCAGTACGGCTTAATGGGATCATGAAGCGAAGCTTCTGGGGATTCTTTCCCAGGTTTGTTTTCGGTGTTTCCATTATTTCCAGAACCATTCTCCTTTTCATCTTCTGAAATGTTAGGCATTGAATGATACTGGCAGAGTACTGAGAGCTAAGAATGCTTTTTTTTCTTTATGCTTTAATTACAACAGAGTTTGCATCATTATCTCCATTGCCTCTGCAAGGTATTGACAATGTACCTGAAAGAAAATGAGAAGTTAGTACAATCAACAACACAACATAAAGCTCATCTTTGAATAATCATGTCCAATAAAAGCTGAAATACCCTTCAAGATATGTCACAACATACACCACGTATCTTCCGAAGCATCTCTCAATTCTACAAACAGCATTTATTTCTGAGTTTCCCAGCATACACCCTAATGATACTAGGATGAAGTTATCATGAGTAATTACACATGTAAATGAACACATTAATGATAAAATAAAATCTTCCTACATTTCTGCAGTTGTGGTGGATCACTTCAATTCCTTACAGTCAGAATACATAGGCAGAGTAAGAAACCATTTATACAAATTAGCAAATCACAAAAACAACTTAAGGTCACTTAAGAAGAATTCCACATACTTTTGCCTGTACTGAAGTTCAAGCTTACAGAAAATTACAGTAACTATTATCTCTCTTGACTGCAAACTGACAAAACTACCCTCTTTTTGATTGCTTTCCTCACGTGGCTGTTAAGGCTTTGTATTTTTATGCACCTCCTATTCTTCAAGATGTAGGAAAAGGGGGTATATTTACTGCAGCCAAGAATTCCCAAAACCAAATTTAGAAGCCTGTCTTGCTTTTAACAACCTTTTTTAGAAAAGCAAATTGTCAGCATGTGTTATCTGTCGTTGCAGCACTTCGCACGCCCGCGGCGCAAAGGCACGCCGCAGATGGGAAACCCAGCACGGAGGAAAAGGGAGTCCCACTCGAGAACCCACTCCGGCAGCAGTGACTTCTGCTCCCTGAGCTGCTAGTGCAGCACACGACCCGGCCCCGCCAGTGGGACTCCAGAAGCCCTGTTCTACCTGAAAGCCTGCAAGGTAAGGCGGGAACACAGCACCACAGCAGCGGTGAGGGCAGCCGGTCTGCGCCCAAACCCGATCCGCTCGGGGAGCTCCCGCTCACACCAGCCCCGCTGTGTCACGCACCGGGAAGGCCCGCGCAGCTCCCCACAGGACGGGGTAGGGGGAGGATGCCCGGCCTCAACACCGCGGAGGGACGGCGGGGCTGGGGCGCCGCCAATCGGGGTCTCAGCGCGGCTCTGCGGCCCCGCCCCCCGCCAGTCAGGTCCAGAGAGAACAGCCGCGGCCAGAGGAAGAGGCCGCTGATCGGAGGCAGCAGGGCCAGCAAGGGGGGTGGATGGGCCTGCTGCGCTGCTCAGCGCCGGTGGCAGGGCAGAGGAGGGGAAGGGCGGCTGCTGGCGGCACGGCCCTGCTCGCGACCCGTTACCTGCGCGGCGCGGCGCCCGCCTGCGTCGCCTCCCCCGGCCGCGGCGGAGCGCGGACGCGAGCACGCCGGAAACAGACTCGGCGTAGCGCCGGGCTCACCTGCGCCCCCACCGCCCCCGCCTCCGCAGCGCCGCCGACGGCCGCCACCAACTCACGCGGCGGTCGGGGGGATACGTGGGGCGGTCCGGATGTAGCGGCGGTCGTAATGTCCCTGCAGTCCCTCATGGTGGCTCAGAGGAACCGGCTGCGCGTCACTCTGCTGAGCTGCGGCTGCGCCTTGGCGCTGCAAGACGCATCCCTTTGGCTGTTTCCTCCCCTTCGTATGCACCCTTATGGTCTCGTCCGCCGCTGCCCCGGGGGCGGGAGGTGCAAGAGCTTTCAGGGGGGGCGGTGGCGAGGTGGGAGATGTTGTTGCGGGTTGTTCCGCTGGAGGCCCCAGCTTCGCAGCGGTATCGGCTGCGTAAAATCCTGGTCTTAGCTGCCCGCCGCCGCTGGCCATACAGGGCATGTCCCTGGCTCCGGACTCCCGGCCGCGGGGACGCCTCCCCTGGCAGACCGGGGGCACTCCCCCCACTCGCCGCATCCCCTTGGGGTGCGAGCGTTCGAGTGCCGCCGCTGCCTATAGATGGGCTTCCCCGCTCTGGGCCTGCCGGTAGTAGCGAGGCTGGGGCCGACCCTCCGTGCCCAAAGCCCCGAAGGCAGCTGGGTGCGGGCCTCAGGCTATCCCTGCTGCCCTGAACTGCCGTCGGGTTAAAGTAGGCTCTGCTCAAGGCAAGTGTTGGCTCAGCTTTGGTATCGTGCTTCTAGCTTGGAGACACCTTCCCGTTGAGGTGTAAGCGCATGACAGCGTTGGGCTCCTGGGGACCAAGGGGCCGGTATCTGGGCCTTGTGTTTGCACAGGTGTCTCTTGGTTTCTCTGACCATAGCAAGAATATATATAACAGAAATGCTTCCAGAAAACTGTAAAGAAAAACAAATGATAATTTCAGGTCTAAAACTACTGATGGTATTTCCCATCTCATTTTCACTGCAGCTAGCATATTTTCAACACCATTAAATGCAGTGACACTGAAGACATGAGGGGAGTGCTTCTGGTACTGCCACAATTATTTTAAATGTATTCGTTTTCAAATACTCAGATTTGTAATCATTATTGCTTTTATTGTTTTATTATTGTTTTATTGTATTATTGTTTTATTATTAATTTCAAAATTAAAAACAACAAAGGAAAATACCAACCAAACCCAGGAAGATCAAAAGGTTATATGGTGTCCTTTACTGCTGACAGGGGTTCCAATGCATGGTGCCCTCAGAGCCTCTATCCCCCTCAACAGTTTCTGAGAGAGGTGCTGCAAATAATGGGAAGAATCCTCCAATGTTAGTTATTTGATAGTGTTCAGTGGTTAGGCAGAGCAGAGCTGCAGAAGATCTGTAGTAGCCATGGGCACAGCTGAGTTTGCCATCCCTTGGACACAAGGGAGACAAGACTTGATCAGATTCAAAATTTTATACGATTTTTCCCTGAGGCAACCTGCCTCTCATTAAGGAGAGCATCCTTTATGCTTTTGCCAGCTGGAAGCCTGTTGAGCTTTGTTGGCCAACAGCTTTTGAAGTAATTAAACAATTCTGCCTTGTTGAGCCAAATTATAGGCATGAGGGTAGCAGCAACATTGGCTTTGCCAGCCAGGACTAAAATTAGGTTGCATGATTGATTTTACAACTTGTTTGTGTGCTAACAAATAGTGCCAGATCCCTACACACATTCCCCAAGCTGCATTTAATGTGGGGGAGAAAAGCTGGAGGAGAGAATGGCAGGAGTGTAGAAGTGTGTCACCTTGACTTCATTGCTGCTGTGCTTTTTTTAACATGCCAGTGCTGCCCTGCTAGAAAGAGGAAGGATGTTCTGTGAATTCTGTAGCTGTGACATTTCTTTTTAAAGTTCTCTTCCATTAAAGGAGGCTAGCTTGTTTCATACAGCAAGACATAAGTTGAGAAGGAGTGTGATTTCAGCCTGTAAAATACATCAGGGGAGTAAAGATGGGGAAGGAAAAGGAGTTAAAGGGTCATGGATATAAAGTAGGACCTGCAAGAATTTTTACACTGGAAATTGCAAACCTTTTAACTGCTGGATGCCCTGAGAAATCATGTCAATAGGAACGAGGCAGGGAGGAGGAAGGGAAGGGAGGTGGCAAAAATCTGGCTTCAAAAGTTGGGAGCTTGGTAATCATAGAATCATAGGTTAGGGTTGGAAAGGACCTTAAGATCATCCAGTTCCAACCCCCCTGCCATGGGCAGGTGTGGGAACTCTTAAAGAGCCAAGGCCACGTAGTGAGCGATCCCGATACCCTGAGCCTTGTTACTGTAAAGTAAGAAGATTTTTGGCAGGCATAAGCAAGGTCAGTTGTCTTGTTAGGCCTCTGTAATTTTCCACTGAAAACATGCAGAGAATGATCTCTGCCAAGGTCGTAGTTTCCCACTGTATTTTTAGAGTAAGGTATTTAATCGCAATTATAACAAGTTATAAACATTAGCTCTGTAAACAATAGTAACCTCTAGACTAACCAATTAGAGCTCAGTATCCAAGGCTGTTACATAAGGGAGTAAGGGTATAAGAAGAGCACTGTATCTAATAAAGTTTGGCAATCATCTGATCACATTGATCGTCTCTGCGTTGTCTGTGACTCCTGCATCGACAAGTGGCGCCCGAACAGGGACCCTCAGATTGGTAACCTTCGCAGAGGGTTTGAAGTCCGATCAGGAACAAGGGGGTAGGAGCCGGCCGAAATCGGCGCTGCCCCAGCGCTGCAGAAGTCAGCTAGCTGCAAAGTTGGGATCTCGCCCTGATCAGGTTAGTGGCCGGGGAGGAGATGGGGCACTCGCTATCCGAACATGAACAGGCGGTAGTGGAGCTCCTTCAACATTTTCTCTCTAAGAGAGGACTAGAATACGATAGTGCTACCTTACAAAGGCTGTTAAAATGTTCTCAAGACCGTGGTCTTCTGCTCACTGTGCAGGCAGTGTTTGAAGTTTCTGAATGGGAACTTATAGGACGGACGCTGTGGGACAAGATCAGTAATGAGAACGTACTTGGAGGTAGAAGCCTCGGAATGGAGCATATGCTAAAAAGATTGTTGCTCTGGAGTGAGGAGTTAATTGTGGGAGTTGGGGAAGCTTTTAATCTCAAGACTTGAGAGAAAATTACTAAGGAAGAAGCCTCTGATTTATGGGGGTTTTCAGTCCTTCTTAAGATGAAGGGAGCAACCTTTAAAGAGACAGACTTAAAGTTAATGTTGAAATGGTTGAAGACGCATTACCCAGAGATTGATGAGTCTACCAGACTTGAGACCTCTTTGTGGAATGAGGCAGGAGTTAAACTGCAGAATGTGGCCACGAAAGGCAATAACACTGTGAAAAATTTGTTAGTCATTTGGAGAACTGTTTTAGAGATGTTAAAGTCAAAAAGCGAGATCATGGAGACCAGCACTCCCCCCCTTCTCGAACCTCTGGTGGTTGCCGCTGCGGCAGTGAAGACTGAGGACAGGGATGAAGGCGATCCTTTCGACTCAGGCCCTATTGACCCCGACAAGGAGCCTGTGCACGTTCGTCAGTTTGCTGTTGCTGCTCTGAGATTCTGACACCTGATAATGCCGATGCTGACCTGGATCATCCTTTTGACCTGGAGCCTATTCATCCAGAAAAGAAGCCTGATTTATATCCCCTAGATCCTCATGATAAATGGGCAGCTGTAAAGGGAGAAGCGAGACAGGTGGGGGATGCGGATGTATTGCATGGTTTCCCATGGTGTGTGTGTTGAGGGCAGACGGTGTTCTGTATATTTTCCTAAGCAGTTAATTTCTGCAGCTGTTTCACATTCCGTTTGCATCAGAATGCTTCTGCTTTAAGGAATCACGGGTTGGATTAAAGATATTATTAAAGGTGTTTTAATGTTACTAACATTTTTAATCCTACTTCTAATGATTATTCCTTGTATCTTACAATGTATAAAACGTATTATAGAAAAAGCTGTAAAGGGTATCTGAATAGCTCAAAAACAAGAAGGGGTATTTGTGGGAACTCTTAAAGAGCCAAGGCCATGTAGTGAGCGATCCCAATACCCTGAGCCTTGTTACTGTAAAGTGAGAAGATTTTTGGCAGGCATAAGCAAGGTCAGTTGTCTTGTTAGGCCTCTGTAATTTTCCACTGAAAATGTGCAGAGAATGATCTCTGCCAAGGTTGTAGTTTCCCACTGTATTTTTAGAGTAAGGTATTTAATCGCAATTATAACAAGTTATAAAAATTAGCTCTGTAAACAATAGTAACCTCTAGACTAACCAATTAGTATCAGTATCCAAGACTGTTACATAAGAAACCTAAGGGTGTAAGGGTATAAAAGGAGCACTGTATCTAATAAAGTTTGGCAATCGTTTGATCATATTGATCGTCTCTGCACTGTCCAGGACTCCTGCGTCAACAGGCAGGGACACCACACACTAAACCATATCACCCAAGGCTTCATCCAACCTGGCCTTGATTAAGGCATTTTGTGATGCAGTTGCTGATTGGAAAAGACTACATTCATTGACCCAAGTGGACCTTTCTCAGCTTGTAGTTTTCTCAAAGCAAGTGATTTGTGTGTGTGTGTGTGTTCACTTTTCTATATTTCCAGTATTTCAAAATGCAAAATAAAAAATCTCATTGAAATTGTGACTTCCTAGATGATGTTCAATTTTCTGTATTGCCTTATCAAGAATAAAGCAATCAAGAACAATGAAAGTATCTTTTGGGATTAAAGTTCTTTCACAAAGAAGCCTTAGTTTTGTTGAGTTTTCTGCAGCTAAATGACAAAAGCATTTGGGTATGTGTGTGTACAGCCTACCTGAAAGGAAGTTGCAGTGAGGCGAGTACTGGTCTCTTCTCCCAGTAAGCAATAGGACAAGAGGAAATAGCCTCAGGTTACATCGGGGGGGGGGTTAGGTCAGATAAGCGGGATAATGGCTTCCCAGAAAGGGCTGTAAAGCGTTGGAACAGGGTGCCCAGAAAGTGGTGGAGTCACCATTCCTGGAGGTATTTAAAAGAACTGTAGATGTGGCACTTTAGGACATGGTTCAGTGGTGGACTTGGCAGTGCAGGGCTAACGGTTGGACTCGATGGTCTTCAGGGTCTTTTCCGACGTAAATTATTCTATATGTAGTTAAGAACAGCATCAGCACTAGCTTTCTGCAGTCGGAGTTTGGATCGTTTGACAAAGTGCCATCAGCTCACCCAGGGTGCGTCTGGACATACGGCAGCGGTTGCCTTTCACGGAGACAGTGTGCTGTGGGCTGGCGAGGTGCCCCTTCACCTCTGCCCCGGCCCTCCAGTACGGAGAGAACGGCAACACCAACCGCAGAGCCGGCTTTCCCCATCCCCGTTCCTCTGAGGTGCGCCCCAGCAGAGCCGACCCTCAGCCACCCCCGACAGCGCCGCCCCGCGAGAGCCGGTGGGTGCGGCGGGGGATCGGCCCGCCCCGATCCCCTCAGGCGCCGCGGGAATGGTTCGCTGAGGGGCCGGGCGCAGGGACAGGGCGGCAGCGGCTCCACGATCCCCCGGCCCCGCTCCATGCAGCCGCGGCGCAGGCGGGACTGTGGGTGCTGCTGTGAGGGAAGGCGGAAGGCCCCGGCCGCGCGTCCCCCGCGCCTCGGTGGTGTTTCTCCCCAGGGGAAGCTCTGTAAATGCGTGGCCTGTGGCCGCTCTGCTTTGCCCTGGGAGCCGTGGCGGCGGCGGCCGCGAGCGGCCGGCTGAGCGCCGAGCGCAGCACGGTATGGGGGCCAGGGCTGCGCGCCGAGGCCGTCCTCCCCGCTCGGTACTTTTACGTGCAGGCCGTGGACGCCGAAGGGCAGAGGTAAGCGCGGCGGGGCGGCTGCTTGCACCGCGATGGGCGTCAGGAAAACATCCAAGAGGTGGGTTAAGAAGTGCCTGGGTTCCTGCCTGAGAGCCGATCCCGGAGGGGCGGTGCGTCAGGCGCAGAGCAGCAGAGTTTCCTCCGCGCCCTTCCCCCAGCATCGGCATCCCTACTTGAGTGTTTGCGGGCCCTGGGTCTGCATTGTAATGGCCGGACCTCATGTATGGGAGGGAAGCGCCCTGCTCCCCTCGGCCTTGAATCGCAGCGGTGCCCCATCCTTAGTGAGGCTGACCTTGGCTTCCCGTGTCCACCTGAACCACTCTCTCCTTCTGAGCAGAAATGTGCGTGGGATTTTCGTGTAGATAGGGAAGGCTGAAGGCTCCCGACGTGGCTTTCCCTGTCTGTCCCTTAGGAAAAAGCTAATTAGTCTTTTTTTAGGGGTATTCAATTACTGCACAAGGGGATGGGATGGGAAGAGGGTGAGAAATGTTCAACAACAAAACACGTACTAACATGTTAAATTATTGTGCTAAATTATGCACCAGGTTTCTCAGCTTTGTCAAAACCTGGACAGCAGCTCATACATGTTTAATTATGATACACCTGCTCAGGTGTCCAGCCTGTTTCTGCCGTTAGGAACATCAGTATTTCTCCTAAACACGTAGGCACACGATCATTAGAATCATTCAGTAATTACACTACAGCCCATTAGGTAAACTTGATTGGGATGAGACAGATAAGCTTAGTTTTCAGAGGGCTCTCACAGCTTTCCATTTCTACAGGAAAGAAACCCTGACTGTCCAAGCTGGATGGGAACTCAGAGTGCTTTTCCAGATTAGACACACTGTGGCATGTGTGAGTCTGGAAGCTGCCAATTCAGCTTATCTGAGAGTGTAAATATTTCCTGTGTTTAGTTGAACTGGCAGCTCTCTAGTGTGGTTGGGAGAGTGTCAGGAAAGGTGACTGGGCTGCCAGGCTACAATCCATTAGTCGAGCTATTCCCACCTCCTCTCTCTATCCCAAGCTCTCCTTACGTACTTGGGACTCTGTGTACAGAAGTGGAAGGAAGTTGGCAGATGCAGCAGCATTTTGACTGTGTCAGCTTCATTAATAAATGCCACTTTGTCAACATATGTCAATGGTATGTGATAATGATTTTTAAAATTTTATTTGGGTTTATAGAGGTTTTTCTATGTATGGTGAATTTTAGCAGGATCTCATAAGTACATATTGAATTACATCATCCCACTATAATATTTTTCCCTAACAAGACATTGGCATTTGTAATATCCTTTCCCCCCACCCTGTATGAGCTGCCATAATGATAAAGAAGTTGAACTTCATTCTTCTTTAAATAGTACTATGAAAATAAAGTAACATTTTGCATCTGTATGTAAAATAACAGACTTATTAAGCTGCTAAAGTAAAGCTTGTTTAGTGTTATTTTTTCATATATATCTATAGAATTATAGAATGGTTTGGGTTGGAAAAGACTTTTACAGGTCATCTAGTCAGACCTGCTTGCTGTAGGCAGGGATGCCTTCCACTAGACCAGGTTGCTCAAAGCCCCATTCAACACTGCCAGGGATGGAGTGGCCACAACTACTCTGGGCAGCCTGTGCCAGTGCCTCACCACCCTCACAGGGAAGAACTTCTTCCTAATGTCTAATATAATCTACCCTATTTCAGTTTAAGACTGTTGCCCTTGCCTTTTCCCTACAAGATGCATCTACCGAGGTCAATTTATCTGTGTGCTCTCTACCTTCCTGTCATTTTGCATTTGAGCTGCTACTAATCAAGAGCTATGCAGGATTTTTAAAGGTGCTGTTTTCTGATATGAAGACTATATTTCCAACACTGTTCAACATGTAGGGCACAAAGTGACTTTGGAGGTGTGTTCAGGAGCATCTTGGGTGGAACCTTTCTGATACCTTCTAACAGCATGAGACATTTAAGGTAGCCTAACAAAATTCTCTTCACAAAAATCATGCCTTGCTTGTGAACACCAGTATGTGCTCATAAAGACCTAGCATGGCTCAGTGAAGTCATCTGCCAACTTGAAAAGGAATGGAACAGACCAAGAAAGATGCGTGTTTTCTTTTTTATTAAGCTCCCACTTGTTCTCTGGGCAGGTTCACTTCGTCACCAGGTGAAAATGCATTCCAGGTGAAGATCACTGCTCCTGAGGAGCAGTTCACTCGAGTTGGTGTGCAAGTATTAGATAGGAAGGATGGTTCCTTCCTTGTGAGATACAGGATGTATGCAAGCTACAAAAGCCTGAAGATAGAAATCAAAACTGGAGATAAACATGTTGCAAAGTCTCCATATCTTTTAGAAGGTAAGAAGCAGCACTACACACAAGCCTGTTGTGGCTTTTCCTCACAAACTGAGTCCCAGAATGTCTTCTAGCATTAGCACAGCATTATGCGGGACCTTGGTACTTATCCACACTATCAAATGCCATTTGAATTATGGATTCATTATAAATGTTCTGTGCATACTATTCAAAATAATAAAAAGAAACAAATGCTGTGATTCTGTTGGCTGGCAAATAACATATAGAGAAGAGAGCTCACACAGAAGCTGATGTAGCTTTGTGTGACTCCTCTGGAGTAAAAAAAAGTTCAAACATGTCCATTTAGAGTTTCCGAAAGTTTGGTGCTAAGTAATTAATGCTCATGCCTGACCCTCTTTTGTGATCTCAACATCTCAGTGGTGTGACTTATTAAAATAACTGTGTTCCTGACAGGACCTATTTATCATGAAAACTGTGACTGCCCTCAGGAGGAGAGTAGTGCATGGCTGGAAGAGATGAACTGCCCTGAAAGCATTCCACAGATTCAAAGAGACCTAGCAAATTTTCCCATTGTTGATCCAGATAAGATTGCAAAAGAAATTCCGCAGAGGTTTGGACAAAGACAGAGTTTGTGTCATTACACCATCAAAGATAATGAGGTATGGAATGGGTTGATCTGAAGCCCATCTAGGGATTGGGTACAAGTCATACAACTAGGCTGCCTGGCCATCCCCAGTTGAAAGGCTTCTTATAGCCCATTCTTTAAGAAACTTCCTTTGTTTGCTTCTCTGTTCTTGAATACTTTGCAGTTCGCATGTGAGCACAACAATATCTGTCCTACTTTGTAAAGTGCTTTTTGTCCATGGTATAACTTAAGCACTGTGAAGGCAAATTACTTTCCAAGCAATCAATATGAGTACTGGGCATAGACCCAAGTCTCCTAAATGCTAATTCAGTTTCCTGTTCTCTGAGTAATATTGCTGTGGAGTGTCATGATCATCTAATTTGACATGCACCAATAAATTATGCTGAGCATAATTCTGAGGTAAAGAAATGCCACTTTTATCTCCACTGAGGATCAGAGCTGCAGTTCTTTTTAACACAACTGGACTGACTTCAGCAGAGTTTCATATGGCAATGAGAACAGTGGAACACAACAGAAACAGGCAACCAGCCTCTGTTTCCATGAGACAGACCTAAAGCACCTGCAAAAGCAAGCAAAGCTTGCCCTTTTCTTTGGGTCACTTTCCTGTGATGAGTTAGACGAGCTTTCTAAAGCTTTCCCGCTGATTCATAAATCAGTACAACCATACAATCTGTCTGACTAGTTACTACGTGATTAAAAGAGCTCTAAATTGTGTCAGCTGTTCTCTGAAATGAAAACACCAGACCAGTAAAATCTGTGTTTATGTTCAGGTTTATATAAAGACGTATGGGGAACATGTTGGCTTCAGAATTTTCATGGATGCCATACTGCTTTCTTTGACAAGAAAAGTGAGTAGTCTTTTATTCTATGTGTCCTGATTTATAGAAGCCTGGGCTTAACAAATATACTTCATCATGTTTGTTGCTGTTTCTCTTTAAAAGCTCTTTTTGATTAATAATGGAAAGGTCAGATGGATTTTCCTTGTTTGAAGTTGGCATTTTCTAGAATGGTCTCTAATCAGAATAGCACAAATGTTAATAATTAATAACAGGCTTTTATAGGAGAGTTCAATGTATTTGGATACACTGCAGTTTGAGTTTTTTTCTGTAGACAAAATTAATCATCCTGCAGCATCTCATATAAAATTCTGCCTTTGCTAGTATCTTTTACAGGATGACTGAAGAAAATAATAGAGAACGCATATTGTTCTCCATTGAATACTGTATGCCACAAACTAAGACAGGGAGAGTTGAGATAGAGTAGCAAAAGCCCAGGGGACCTCCCTTGATGTACAAGCAGAAAACACCATACAGACCTTTTCCTAGGGAAACTTTGGAAAAAAACCTGGCATTATGTATAAAGTGACAGAATATAGCATGACTATAATCACAAATATGTGTTACATGAAGAAAATAGTAAGAGAAATTTGAAGATACCCAAGTTAATAACTATTTTTGACTGTAAAATACAATGCACTTTGTCTTTTTAAAAGGAGAGAAAGAAAAGAGTAGCTTCTAAAATATGGAGCTGTTCACCTAAAAAAAGAAAAATCCTTAAAAATCTAATAAAAAAATAAACACATTATTTATAAACAGCTGAAAGATAATTGGTATGAAACAGTGTGGATTTATCCTTTCTTTCTGTAACAAGATAATGGGCTTCCTATATGGATGTCAAGTTTCATAAGTTTAGTTAGGCTTTTGGGAGCAAGTCTCATAAGTTTTTCATAAACAAGACAGGAAAACTGCCTTGAAGAAACTACTATAACCTCTTAGATAGCCTTACTTTAACAACAGTTGCCAGTGTTTCCAGAGAGGTGAAAAGTGTCACATTATTTTTCAGAGATTTGTAGTAGGTTCAGTGCCCATTTAATAGTGTAGTTGTATTTTGGCTGAATGATGAACTAGAGAATATGCTTATTGAATTTTCAGGCAACAAAAATGAAGGAATCTGCAAGCGCCTCCTGGTACAGCATCGTAATTAAAGTATTTCTTAACAAGTGAGAGAAATTGTATGGAAAAATGGATAAAATAAAGTGACATGGGCAGGGTATTACCCAAAGGCTGGATAAATCATATAGCTGTGACACCTATTTGAAAAGAGGGAGTGAATGGTTATTTTCTGCAGAAAATTGTGAAGGTTACAGTATCACAAATTTAACATAAGTCAACAGTGGCATGCTGTTGCGCAAAGCTAAACACACACATGAAAGAAGTGGAAAGGAACCTTTCCCCTATACTCTGGATTAGTAATGGGTCAGTTCTGCTACTGTGCCTGCTTTTGGGTGTCAGCTTCAAGAAAGGTTGTTCAGTTGCTGACATTGCACAGGAAAGGGGTAAAAATGACTAGACATACAAATGCAGATTCATTTAAGTGGGAATTGTCTCATCTAAAAGGTATTTATAATCGAAAATGTTATAATCTGAAAAAATAAAATTATATATTAAAAGTATTTTAATAATATAAAATCATAATGTAAAAGTATGATAATAAAAATATTATAATCTAAAATATTGTCTAAGGGAAGACATGAATGTAGCCTTTAATTATCTAAAAGACTGCTCTAGGGAAGATGGAAGCAAGCTGTTCTCTGTGTCAGTAGTGTTGGACAAGAAATAATGGAATTAAATTGCATCAGAAGTATTCGGGTAGATTTGCCAACTCCAAAGACAGAAACTGTTTACAGATCTAGTAAAACACAATTTGTCTCATCCCCATTAAATACGTCAGAATTTCTATTAAGACACTGTCACTGGAAAACAATAGATCTATTGAGTTGGAGAAGATTGACCCTGTTGAGTGATTCTGTCATTGAGGAGGTAGATAAAATACAATTTGTAGCTTTTTCCATGTCTGTTATAACCATTAGATGGCACTGTACTAATGAAGTTTAGTGCTGAAGATTAGCATATGTAGCCAAACCCTCCCTGAAATGAAGGTACACAAGGAAACCTTTTTTGTCAGTCTGTATAATGAAGACAAAAAGTACTGCTTTGGGTCTCTTGTCTTTAGAATTTCTGCATGTCTCTGGCAAAGGCTTCTCCATGTCATCAAGTTAGAGAAAAATTATCATCAGCCATTTAAAAGGGTGTTTGATATTTGCTAAATTACTGATTTCTGTCTCTGTCCATAAACTAGAAACTTCAAGAAACCTATTTGGGCCACAGAAGAATTCCAAAATGTTAGCCTTTGTCCAGACATTTGGATCTGAAGAATAAAGGGATTTGAGATGAGAAATGCTTTGATACATATATATATATTGAGGAGTCAGGAATATGTTTAACCCCTTATTTTTATGTGTTACGTATATTTCAATTTGAGAATTATTAACATTCACAATTGTTCTTTCTTCAGATAAAATATTTTCTCGTATAGGTGTTAAGATAGTTTTCAAAAAATGCCAGTATAATAATAGGTTATTCATAATGGTCAAATACCCAACCATGACTTATTAATGAGGAAGACAAAAACAAAAGAAAGAAAGATTATGTCACAGTGTGAAACCTGTGACATGCCTGTCTTGTAAAAATGGTGAACTCCTCATTTCACCTTCTCAAAAACAGCTACACAGCAAGAAGGCTGTTTGGCTATGAAAAGACAAGCTAATCTGACTTAATATTCTTTTGCTTTGAAAGAGGCAAGTGATGGCAATGTTAGCAGAGATTGATATTTAAAAAAAAATAGTGTCTTGAAAGGGGTGAACTAAGAACAGATAAGGGCATCAGTTCTGCACTGACATTATACATACCTTCAGGGGTCCATAAAACTCAACTGTGTGTCACTTTCAGATTTCTGCTCTCTCAACTGAGTGCCCTGCCATTTTCAGTTTCTGCTCATAAGGCAGCTGGTCTTGTCCCTGTCAGAGTGGATGCATTTCTTTGTACCTTCTCTTACTTTGCAAATGCCAGAACCACACACAATGTTCAAGATGGGAATACATCTAAATTTCATATAGCAGCAAAAATGCCCTCTGTCCTGTTGTTACAACATTTCCTGGCCATCAGCAACAGTATTTTTCTTTCTTTTTGGCTACGACAGTGATACCAGATATGGTTTCATACTACTAACTATTTTAGATAGGTGAGGATGTTATGCTTAATAATTAATCCCAGCACTGACTAAATGTGGTCTTCCCATCATGGCTGTTCATTTCTGTTACTTCTCTTTTGTTGGATTTAAGTCATCAGGCAGACACAGGCCAAATCAGTTCACTTATTTTACAGCAAACTCATTTACTAACCAACAGCAATTTTGCATATGGTGGTTCACCTTTCCTAGGAACTATACCATTGCTTACTGGATCCCAGTGTTAGCCTGGTACAAAGATTGTGTGACCAGTCATGTAAAGTATAACAAGAGACCATGCTCTAAATTGGAGTGTTCCTATTCCTTAAAACAAACAAACAAACAAAAAAAACAAAAAAAAAATTTATGTGATTTTTAATCTTTTAAAAAATATATTATCTTGTGGGCTTTACTCTGTGGTCTCAATACTTCTAACATGTTTCTAAACTTCAGAGATTTATTACAGGTACATTAAGTAGAGACCTGGCTATTTATTCTCTTAGTGAGGTTGTTTTCAAGATGGAAGGTGCCAGCAGAACAGTACTGCTTTGTATTAAAATGGATTTGTGCCTACTTTGCTTCTGTTTAGGTGAAAATGCCGGATGTAGAATTTTTTGTTAATTTGGGGGACTGGCCTCTAGAGAAAAAGAAGTCCCCACAGAACCTGCACCCCATCTTCTCATGGTGTGGGTCCAGTGAGTCAAAGGACATTGTCATGCCAACATATGACTTAACAGACTCAGTTTTGGAGACTATGGGACGGTAAGAAATTGCTTAAAATTTCCACAAAATTCACAGTGAATGATTTTCCAAAAAGATATTTGTATTAACAGTATATTGGTTTTATTTATTCATTGAGACATTGGCATCCTGTAGGTAGGCAGTAACTGTGTAATCAGTATCTTAAGATTAACTAAGTTATGGATATAAATGGCATATTAAAATATTTCACTGTTTTATTAAAAAAAATCAAAATTAATCTAAACATGTTCAAGTCATTGAAAACAGCACTTGGAAGCAATACTTCACGGGAGGTATTTTGTTTGTTTGCTGTGTTTCCCACTCATGAACATGTTAACAACTGGCCAGGTCTCTTTTTTCCTGATTTCCTAGAATCTTTTTTCTCGTATCTTTTAAAGCCCAATGTAGCCAGAATTCTTTTTACCTAGGACTTACCATCTCCCACTTTGATTATTTACCATAACTGGCCTTAGTAATTGCTCCATTGCTGTCCTGAAACACTACAAAGCCAACTTCTGGGAGTTATTTATAATCAATTTTGAATCTGTTTATCATTTCACTGCATCTAGTTCTGGTTCTTTCTTTTTATCAAGGCTTTTTCTAAATTCCCTGCCCCACCTAATTTATGTGTTTTAATTTAGCAAAGTACCTAAGGAAGTGAAATATGTTGTACTGAGCTAATTACATTACCCTGCATCACCCTCATCTGTCTGGCAACCATATACACTTTCAGCTACTTTTTCCAATGACAACCAACAAGTACTGGTTCCATATGCCATGTTGTTGTTGAACTAATGCTGTCTTGCCCCTGAACTTGACATTTCTCATCTAGTTTTATTGCTGCAAAAATACAGATACAATACACAGACAGGTGTGTTCATGACTTACCTTCATCCTTGGTGTTTGCCTGTTGGTACTGTAACCTCCTTTGAGTAATTGCACTTAACAAAATTTCCTGCAGGCTTCACTATTAAATCACTTTTTTTCTCCTCCAGAGTCAGTCTGGACATGATGTCAGTGCAGGCAAATACTGGCCCATCATGGGAAGACAAGAATACCACAGCGTTCTGGAGAGGACGTGACAGCCGTAAGGAAAGGCTTGAACTTGTAAAACTCAGCAGAAAATATCCAGAGATCATAGATGCTGCTTTCACAAACTTTTTTTTTTTCAAACACGATGAAAGCCTCTATGGCCCCATTGTTAAGCACATTTCATTTTTTGACTTTTTTAAGGTAAGACACTAATCATTTTTCATAGAGCTAGGTTCTTGGTGTATCCCATTATCAAATAACTTTGTAGGTATTACTGATAATAAAATGACCTTTAGATTTTCAGCACACCACCAGTAACAAGCATGAATAGGTATCCCTCCAGTGGGATTAACTGCTGTGTAGCTCTTACACAGGGGATGATGGTGTTTGATTTACATCTGAAGGTTCTGTAGAACCTTGTGTAATCTATATAAGTCCGAGTTCCTTTTTATTTCTTTTTCCTGATTCAGCGATCAGGACTACTAATATAACTACCATAGTGGGAAAATCGGTGGATGAAGTGGCACATCTCCCCTCACATCCAAGGATGAGCATCTGAGAATTCCTGGAGAATTTAATTGATGAAGCGGGCATCTCTGTGTACCCTGCACTCTGATGAACTCCAGTATAAATACTAAAAGCTACTTAACATTGACGCTTGCCTAGCCAGTCCTATACTGCTCAATATCTGCCAGTCAGTAATACCAGTGCCCTCAGAATAATATAACCTAACCAAGCTGCTGGCATCTTGTGTTTGTTAGTAACTGACACCCATTTTCTTTCCAGTATAAATACCAGATTAACATTGATGGTACAGTGGCAGCATACAGACTGCCTTATCTACTAGCAGGAAACAGTGTGGTGCTAAAGCAAGATTCCATCTACTACGAGCATTTCTATAATGAGCTGCAGCCATGGAAACACTACATCCCATTTAAAAGTGATCTGAGTGATCTACTAGAAAAACTGCAGTGGGCAAAAGATCATGATGAAGAGGTAAATATACTTTTAGAAGTACTTGGCAATGTTTCTAGACAAAATAGAGCAAAAATTGCATTGCCTTAAAACAAATAAAAATCTATTGGACTTAAAAATGATTGTAATCAACTCTACATACAAGAAAAATACTTTTAAAAAAGTATATAATACATCCATTAATTTGAAATCAAGTTGAACTTTGCAAAATTAAGAGTATATTCATAAGAATGACTTAACTTTTAAAAGTAAGAATGCTTAAATAAAAACAAAGCTGTTATCCTAACCTACCAACACTTAATTCCAGAATCAATACTGGCAGCCTGAAATAACTACTGGGGTTTTCAGAATTAAAAAAATAAACCCAACTTTTCTTTTCTTTGACAGGCAAAAAATATTGCAAAATCTGGACAAGAATTTGCAAGAAACAATCTCATGGGAGATCACGTTTTTTGTTACTATTTCAAACTTTTCCAGGTTAGTACATTTTTCATAGCTACTGCTGCAAAACCAGAAATCACACAGAAAGAATGAAGGGCAGTGGAGCTGCTGGAAATTGTCCAGTCCAGTATCTGAAGCCACAAGGCAAGCAGCAGCAGTGGGAAACTTCAGTAGGTTTATGAATACTGTAGGCAGTTATTTCCTATGAAGGCCCTTAAGGCTGGTGCTTTGGGAGAAGCAATTGGATCCCATAAATCTTGATCTAACCTGCAAGAATATGTTGCCCACACTGATCAAAGAATTCCACCTCAGACACACACCCTGTGATCCACAGCTGAAAGTACCTGTGCATTAGTACTGAGACAACCGAAGCTTCAGTGTGGCACCAGAAGGGGCTCCCATCTACAGTTATGGGTCTGTTTCCCATGCTGATTACACATGGAGTGTGTACACATATGGTTGGTTGCATATGGAGTAATGATTGTATAGCCCTGGTGTTTTTACAGAATTACTCATCTGAGCTGGTGCACTCTTTACAACCAGATGTACAGTCTAACAAGTTTATACATTAAAGATATCTTCCTCTTTTAAAATTAGGAGTATGCCAGCTTGCAAGTGAGCGAGCCAAAAATCAGAGAGGGGATGGAGAAAGTCCAGCAGCCTGAAGATGACCTTTTTCCGTGTACTTGCCACAGGAAAAAGGTACAGTACATACAGCATTAAATGTAGAGTGCTGGATGCTTTCACTACTGCTTCTGCTGCACTGGAAGAGGCACTGCTCAGCAGCCTGTGGTATCAGTTACCAGACATTAGCACCTGTCAAACTCAGAAACATGTCTTAATGTATATGCAGGGCTAGACAGGTAAAATTTGAGTTTCCAGTTAACTGAAAAGTGTTTCTTGTTTCTTGACCACAGGCCAAAGATGAACTCTGAAGAAAGAAACCAAGTAATTGTTTTTGTATTTGCCTACATTCAGATTGCCTCTTAAAGAAGAAAAAAATGGATTAAAATGCCAGCAGATAATGTCAACAGATATTAAAGAAGTTTACTGTATCATGATCTACATATAGAAGAAAACCAAGTGCCCCTTGTTTCTTTTTTATCATGTAACGATTGCAGGGCCTTGTTCAAAGCATTTTTATAATTTTTTTTAAATAAAATATATGTTTGTATCAGTCATGTGTTCCTGTCCTGAGGCACTGTGGAAATGCAGATACATCTTACTTGTGCTTGTTATTTTCACAAATTTACTGTCAGTGAAACCAGTCTCTTTAGCAGTATGAAAAGAATTAAGAAGCATTGAGCAGCGACCACTGAAACTAAACTGATCATTGTTTCAACAGTCTAGTCCATCTGGTTTTAGAACACCTCCTTTCCACTGATGCTGAGTAATTCAGCTGTACTTCTGGGCATATCAGTGTCATCTGAAAATGATCGATAGGTGGATTTAAAGTCCAGTCTAAATTGATCAAATCCTAAAGTTAATGCATATACTTCCAGTCCAAAGTGAAGATTTATCAACCATATCCTGGGCTGCATCAAAAGGAGCGTGACCAGCAGGTTAAAGGAAGTGATCCTGCCCCTCTACTCTGCTCTCAGGAGACCTCACTTGGAGTACTGTGTGCATTTCTGGTGTCCTCAACATAAAAAGGACATGGAACTGTTGGAACAAGTCCAGAGGAGGGCCACGAGGATGATCAGGGGACTGGAGCACCTCCCGTACAGAGACAGGCTGAGAAAGTTGGGGCTGTTCAGCCTGGAGAAGAGAAGGCTGCGTGGAGACCCCATAGCAGCCTTCCAGTATCTGGAGGGGGACAACAAGGATGCTGGCGAGGGACTCTTCATTAGGGACTGTAGTGATAGGACATGGGGTAATGGGTTCAAACTTAAACAGGGTAAGTTTAGACTGGATCTAAGGAAGAAATTCTTTCCCACTAGGGTGGTGAGGTACTGGAATGGGTTGCCCAAAGAAGTGGTGAATGCTCACATCCTGGCAGAGTTCAAAGCCAGGCTGGAAAGAGCCTTGGGCAACGTGGTCTAGTGAGACATTCCTGCCCATGGCAGGGGGGTTGGTATTAGATAGAATCATAGAAACATAGATGATCTTAAGATATTCAAACACTATCTATAGCATTTACTGAGTGGCCTGCATTACTAAGTGTTGTACAATTATTTGCATAGAAACATGAAAAACAATGCTGCCCTGATTTTAAATATTTTGTGAACTTTCTGTCCTCTAAAAAGGTCTTTATTGTTCTGCATTATTTTTCATTCATACAAAAAAAGTTTTATTTGCATTTACACTTAGACCTCTGAAAACATATGTTTAAAAAAAATACACCTCACAAAAAAGCAATTTGCCACACTAAGGAAAAACTACGCGAAGACATTGCTTAAACACTGCAAATCATTTGTGCTCCAGTTCCATATTCTCTCTAAGCCACGAAAACACTTGGGCATTTATTTCTTCCATGACATCATCTGCTGTTCGTCCTTTGACTGCCATCCCATGGTTTGCTTTATCAATCCAATGGATTTTTTTAGGGGCTTTCATTTTGCTTACCACACCTTCTAGCAACTGCTGCAGAGGAAGTAAGAATGAAAAAATCAGAGGATCGCAGCTGCTACAAACTGCAACTCCTTCACGTCTCCTGCTTTGCCTGTGCAACATGTAAGAGGCAGCTCTCAAAAACAAAACAGATCTGCATGCACATTAAAAACACCTTAACAGAAAAGATGTGATGATCCTGTGTTCACTAACGGAATGTGCTCAAAGGTTCAGCCCACTCAAAAGCAGAATTGCAGAAGTTAGAACTTCCAAAACTGCAAGTGACAACTCTGTGCAGGCTCCTTCCCCACAATGATGAAGGAATCCACTCTTGCTGCCAAAGGGTTGCACCAGCAATAAAATGTCAGAACTTTGCAATATAATTATATGGAGACTGGCCTTGACTCCCTTCAACTCTCAGCAAACACATCTAAGAACCAGCTCAAAAAGTCTTAAGAGCTTTCCCCATTAAGAGGGCACTCCAAGGATCTGCTGTTTGCTAATCTGACTTATTTTGGTGACAACTCCTCATGAAAGCACTGACTCCTTAGAAACTCCCAAATTCAAGCTGAACTGTTCAAGAACAACAGGTACCATTTTTCAAGAGAACAAGGCAGAAAACCACTGTATTTGCTGCTTTAAGCAGCAACAGAAAGCACCACCAGGCTTCGTAATGTCCAATGAAGTTTCCTACCCAAGTCTTCCTTCAGAAGATATACATATAGGGAGAGAGAGAGAAGGCTGTTAATCAAAGTCACAGCCGTTTACACCAGTACAGGTATCACTGGGATTCATTCCTCCCTGCTGCCCCTTCACAGCAGGATTTACAAGGGTACTCACTTTTTCACACATCTCATCTGCTGATCCTGATACAAACAGCACTGGACACCTGATCAACAATAAATCTTCATCCCGGAGCTTGGACTGAAGTTTTGGTCGATGCAATGGGTAAGATAAACATACAAGACCTTGAACGAAGTCATCATCATCATCACCCTGGCTAAGCTGACGTACCACAGATGCAGCAGCTCGTGAGCCCATGGAGCGGCCTTTCTCCCATGTTAAAATAAAGGAAAAAAGTACATCTGCTGTCACCTCATCTACATTTTGTTTGAGTAAACAACTAAAAATGAGTGTATTTCAGCCAGTGGTAGTAAAAAATACTAGAGATAATTTTATTCATCTACTCCATGAAAAGTATTAATCTTAATTTCAATATTTTCTTCTAAAATATTTGTCTGATTATATTATTTTACATCCCCCCCTTAAAAAAGAAGGGGGGGGGGGAAGGAAAAATAAATAGAAAGGGATCCTTTGCAATACTGGAAAGAACAAAGCCCATCCGAGAGGCAGAAGGAAGAGAGAGACAGGTCCTATACTCCAGGCCCTTGAAATCTGAGATAGCAATGCTAATATCTTGTACAATTTTTGTTTGTACAACCTTAATCGGCTCAAATTAAAACTAAGTATGTAAGCATCTTACTCCCCAAATAAATCCAGCAAGTGTTTATGCACACCTCAAACTTCAGCCTACAAGTAGAAGGGAGGGAAAAAATATCAAAGTGTGAACTTGTAGCATGAGGTCAGCCTACAACAGCAAGGTGGTATCAAAATATCTTCTCAAAGAGGAGGCATATGAGCTAACAATGCTCTGTAATTGAGTGTTAGAAGTGGCTGCTTCCAGTGGGATTACCTTGCACCAGTGCAGATTTGGTTTCACTTAGAGAATTTTCAGAATTTCCTGTATCAAGTTATTCCTAATCGCACCCATCTATTTCCCTTTTCACATAACTGTTTTTTTATCAGCCACTAGGTTTCATCTACCAAAACCCATTTTGAGAAAATGGTTTTCCATATATCAGTAACTAGAATTCTTCGAGACCTGCAGTTAAAAAGTACACGTTGATTATCAGAGAACACATGCCCCGTCACTTACAAGGGACAAGGAAGTTTACTCCCAGAGTACATGGTCTAATGCTCTTTCCTTCCTGCTTCTGGAGCAAGATCTGTGGCATCAGAAGGAGGCTGAACAGGTCTGGAATCTGAAGACAGTGGCAGGTTGGCTGTTCCCATGCATAACCTCAGCAGCAGTGAGACAGCTGAGCTGCACACCCACCCTTCACAGCCACCAGTTACTGGGCTGGCAGCATTCAGCTCCAGGTTAAGAAACCCAAACACAAAGCTGTCAGCAGGCTTTGCACCACTGCTCCCAGAGAACCACTAATCAATTAATGAAGGTTAGAACATTCAGCTGTCAACAGAGAGCTGAACTGCTCTCCCTAGGCAACTGATCAGTGGAGCCTCACTGAGCTTGTTCCTATGTCAGATAGCAAGTTTTTAGTGCCACCTCAAACTGAAATCTGTCATCCACACCTGTTCGTCCACCTCCTACCAAAGTGGGACAGACTTCAACAATAATTACAGATCATCTTTAGAGACAGTATAGGAGTGAAACTTACAGATAATAAAAACAATACCTGCAAGGAAGACACCTGAAAGTTTATAATCATCAGAAAGCTTTAGGTATTCCTAAAAAAATGAGATAAAGAGAAGCATTACAAGTCAGAATTAAGACAGCTGGGAAGCCAAGGATTGTTTTGTTTCTAGCTACTAAACATAAAACATGAAACTCTTTCAGCACTAATTAAGAAAAAAAACAGATACATACAAGTTGCTCTCTTCTCATACAAATAATTTCCTAACATTTTGCAGCAACAACATAATAAACATAAGCAATTTCACATTAGCTCTCAGCCAAGTTTAAAATATCAGATGCCCTATCCAGTTACCAAAACATAAACAATTACTGTGTATCAACTTACAGTAACAAACCAGAAGCACACTCTTAGCTTGTGGAAAGGCAAAATAAGTCAGCAAAAGTGTCCTTCACGGAGGTCATGTATTTTCAATGAAAAGATTAAGACACAGTCAGTTATCTGTCAGTTATGTTTGACAGAAAAGATAAAATTCAGCAACATTTTTTTCAGTTTTAAGGAGACAACTAACCAGATGTTATTTTAGCAGATGCCTTTGAATTGCCTTTGCACAGCAGCAAATTAGTATAAACTCACTAACATTATATTCTTCATAAAAGAATAGAGGACAGATCTAGCAAAGTCTAACTTCAAATTAATGTACATAAAATCACAATTAATTCCTTAATAACTGCACTTAATTCCCCTATAAAAACACCTGATGCTCAAAGCAAAGTGCTCAAGCTGCTTTCCCATGCCCCAGTAAAAGCAGCTAGATAATAGGAAAAAAATTTCCCTCCTTCCTACATGCTCCAGAACAGGAAGATACTTTAGGCTGGTACTAACATAACAAAACATTGTTCATTTTAACAGAACTTAGGTACATAAGAATATCTTAAATAAGACAGCAGCAGAAGAGATACACACATGTAACAGTTTAAACTGATTTTGAAATCAAAGACTATTTAGGATATAGGCCTCTCATATGCTACTCCTAATCTTTTGTGCTTCAACTCCTCCTGTGACCTGGAGTCCCCCTACTCCTTCCCCAAAGTCTTGTTCTCGAGCTACTGACCCCCAGAGGCTCAGCACAATTCCCAGGTCAGGTTTCCTATATAAACTGCTTCCAAAGCTGTTTCCCTTAATTCCCCTCCCCCCACCAAGCCCTTGCAGAATACCCACCTCCTGTTTCCACCCTAAATGCTTCCCTTTTTTCAAGCTGTAAGCTCTCTTGTAAAACACCCTTGCTTTCTTCACATCCTTTTCTCAAGCTCTTCTTTCTCTCCTGGCATACAAACCCACATATATGCTACTGCCCATGTAAAAATTGATCCTACTGTTCCTGTTCGCAAGCAGTGCTCCATTTAGCTAATCATCACTTCTGCTTTTCCTGCTGCTGCTTATCTCTGGTCATGATTTGAGAAACACAGAAGATGACACCCATGGCAGAATTTGGTCACTTCTTACCACAACTGTTTTGAAGGCCTTAGCCCTATAAGCAATGTTAAGGCCTTTACAAGTAAATCGTAGGCACAGGACTCCATGGGATGCAAGACAGGCTGCCAAAGACACTAAGTGAGGGAAGTTCATATCCCCTCCAGCTCCATGGGTAAGAATCACTCCATATGTTGGTTTCTTCTCTGGAACAGAAAAGACAGCATCGAGATACTTGTTTCCAAAAGGTATTTTCACCTTAACCTGCAAATGCAACAAAACCCAATTTAATTAAAAAAAAAAACAACCCATGTTTCCAGTCTACATATTATGACAAAGAGAAATCGGAAAATTAAAAAAGAAGCCAAAACTGCAAGTCCAATTTCATTTCTTCTGTTTATGGGTACTAAATGAGTAACTCTACCTCTGGCTCAAATATGTTCCATGAAATAATGGCAAGTCACATTTTCACTCCACACCTTATTTTCTCCATTAGAAAAAGAATCATCCCCAGCTTCAAAGGATGCTTCAAGACATAAACTCTCAACCTTCTCTATATAGCTATTTGAGAGCTAACTGCCATATTTGACTTAAATATTAAGTCTTCCACAGTAAGAAACATTAACTCTCTGTATGCCTTAAAAATAAATAAGAAATATGAATTCTCCTAGAACTAGTTTCCTACAGTGGAAGAAGTATTTTTATCTCACATGTCCCACTGATATTGTTAAATATAAGAATTAAGGAAGCATCTACACATTTATTACAACTGAATTACTTTGGGTCTGTAGACCCATATGGAGTATATATGATTAAGAGAACCCCATGTGGACAGCAACTATTTCATACTGTAGCTGTAGGACCCATGTACAAGCTTCACTGAGGGAAAACACACATAGTATGAAAAATGGATTTGAATATACTAGGTTTAGAAATTGCAGGCAACTATAAGGAAAACTCCACAGGGATTACTTTTTTTTTTCTTCATAATGTGTTCAATAATAACTGACATCAGATGTCAGAAGATACATATACATATTTCAGGTATAACTGATATTGTAAGATGAGCAAGGCATTTATCCTCTAACTAGCAGCCTGAAGCACAGAAATACATGACATGAAGAGAGCCCAGCAAACACTGTCAAGTGACACAGTGGTACGCACACTGTGGAGCAGATGCCTGCACATGGCACTTCTACATAGCAACCTGCTCTAGTGGAAGGTGTCCCTGCCTAGGGCACGGGTCTTGGAACTACTTATCTTTAATGTCCCTTCCAAGCCAAACCATTCTATGATTCTATATAGTCAAAGACTGAACTTTCATCAAGGACAGGAGACAGCACAGGTTCAGATAAAGCCAGCTTCAGGCTGGCTGAGAGCCTGGTCGTAACAGACATCTGGAGGAACTGAATGAGGCACCAGGACAGCTGATGTTCTGCTGAATGACAGGGGGCTGCAGAGCGAGTGTCCCCGTATGTGCTGCAGCGGCTGAAAGTGAAAACACCCCAGGGCAGGGATGAAGTACTATTTCATTCCACAGCTGCCTCCCAGAGGCTCTCTCCGCTTGGTAATGGTCCTACAGAGGCACAGCTCAGGGCAGGAGGAGGTTGTCAGTGGCCTCAGAGAAGACTCTGCCCAGCTTAAAGCGGGGAAGGCCGGCAAGAAGACAGCAGCCGGACACAGCCATGGCAGGCGGCTTCTCAGCCGGGGCTGCTGCTGCCCGAGCGCCAGGCCGCCGCTACGTGAACACACCAGCCTGCACCGGGCTCAGCCCGCATTTACCTCCACGCATCTGCTGGGAGGGGAGGGCAGACCGGCAGCGAACCCACCCCCCGGCTTTCGGGGCTCGCCCGAGGGGCACAGCAATTCCTCCAGGACCCCACAGAGGCAGATCAGGCACAGAGACCCGCGGGCGGCTGCTCCACCGCGGCCTGCCCAGAGTAGCCCGGGCCTTCCCGACTGCCGGTGACCCCCCGGGGCTCGCCCCGCTCTCGGGGCCTCACGAATCTGTCGCCATGCTGCGGCCTAGGGGAGCCACCCTCAACCGCCAGCCTCCCCGCGGGTGTCTCCGCTACGGAGACTGCGGAATCCAACGACCCCCAGGACAGCAAATCGAGGGCAGCAACGTCCATACCTCCACCTGCCCTCCCATGCTGCTCCACCCCGTGACATCAGGTGAATGACAGCCCTCCCCTCCATCGCTTGAGAGCACCTCCCACGGGGGGCGGATACCATGGTGTTTGATTGGTCTACAGTGCACAAGGCCCCGCCCACAAGGGTGGGGATAGGCTGCTGGCTGCGCGCAGAGAGGTGGTGGTGTAGGGGGGTGTTGGCTGTTTGTGGGGCGTGTGAGGCGGTAGGGGGGTGAGGCTTGTCGCTGGGCTGGCCGGGGCCGAGGGGACACTGTACATGGCAAGCATGGGCTGCTGTTAGTATTACTGAAGAAATAAAGCAAACCGCTGAGGAACTGGTTGGAAAGTCGGGTTCTCACTGACTTCAAGGAGTACAGATGTGATACTTGCTAAGAGTTAGATGTCCGGAGCCGCATCAGGCGATCCTTCTGGCAGTTATCAGGGCACCGAGTCTATGTGGTGTTCACAAAGGGGAGAGACAGACTACATGGGTACTAGTTTAGGAACCAACATACTGCTATTCTCTGGGCTGACTTTATTGTACCGTAAAAAATCTAGTGTGCTCAAAACACAGTCTTAAACTGATGGAGAGTGGTATCAATATTCTACAACAACACTTGCAGTATTTATATCCTGAGTGTTTCACAGAACCACAGGATGGTTTGGGTTGGAAGGGACCTTAAAGATCATCCAGTTCCAACCCCCTGCCATGGGCAGGAGGACCTTCCACTAGACCAGGTTACTCAAAGCCCTCTCCCAACCTGGCCTTGGACACTGCTGGGGATGGGGCAGATGTCACAAAAATGTCTAAAATCTTACATGGCAAGGTATTTAGTCATAGATCACATTTTCTTTCATCATGAGTGTGTAAAACTTACATAAATTAGGATACCCTGTTGCTTAACTGATCCAAGATGCCATCAATAAATGGAACTATGTTTTTCACTTATCATCTGCTGGAAAATAAGCACATTTTGGCTTGTGCTCCAAGTGTCTTGCTGTGCCTCTGCCGGTTGGATATTGTCAAACATTGCCATCCAAACATTGCAGCCTTATGAAAAGTGAACCTGTCAGAGCAGCTGGGATGTACCCACTATCCTGGTGACCACCTTGCCTTAAAAATACAGAGCTAAAGAAAGATGCAGGAGCAGAAAGCTGAATGAAAAGCACAAGCACAGCCTGCATGAGTTGTACACCATTCACTGGGAGCGGAATGGCAGACAGTGTTCAGGTAGTGGCTCCTTGAGCCATAGCTCACATATGGGGGGTCCAGCAGATTAGGGGAAAGAAAATGCTGGAATAATGCCAGATTAATTTACCTTGGGTGGAGATCACACTATTCTGATTAATAGTTAATATCCATTGAGCCTTTATAAATTAGATACTTAGCAAAAGAGGACTGTGAAGATTTGTTATCCCAAACCAGTTACAAACTCAGCTTCAACTCAGAACACAGTAATGAAAGAAAGAAGAAAAAGAGTTAACAAAATCTTCATATTCTAGTTTTTTCTCCTTCATTGCTTTCCTTCTTATACTGAATGGGTAATGTGCTCTGGTAATAATTTATATTTGTGGTGGTGTTTTGCTTCTTTCTTGGTCTGATTTTTGCACTTTCCCTTTCCAATTTTTCCTCCCTGTTCAGTCCACCTGCTGTATTTCCTCTGCTTTATTCACATACTGTTTTCAGAGTGGTCCTTGAGGAACATGCCTCTTGTTAAATATATACATGTGTAACCCCTCTCCACTGCAAAACTGTTTTCATGTTCTGTCTGCATGCAGCAAGCTGTTGTCCCAAATCTATGTTCTTTTGCCTGGCCTTCAAGAGGCCAATAAATACACAGGGTCAAGGTATTATATTCATGCCTGCAGAGATGGATGCTAGCTTTGTCAAATTACCACCCTCGTACCTAGCTATTGGTTTTTAATTCTGCAACATATCTAGCTCCTAAAAAAAGTTTTCTGTGCATTTTCAAATGTTCTGAATAACTTCTGAGATCCAGAAGTAGTAATTGAAAATCATAATTGCTTTCCTTTACATGCAAGTGTGAATTAAACAGGAATTAAGAGTTTATGTTTAAGCTCCCACCTTTGAAGATACTGACTATAAATCTTTTCTGAACTTCTGAATTAGTGTTTTTAAGTCATTATTTAAGAAAACATGGTTTCTTAGATGTGTGGCATCATTTGATAACTAACCTTACATACTTCTGGAAATAGATGTTTATTCTGAAAACAGTATGTGGTGTATAATAATCTAAATTTGCCACAAAGTATGAAAACTATGTAAGGTATGTGGTTTGACATGTCTCAATGACAATATATGTTGTGTATTATTATAACCTATACACTGCTGTAAACACCTCTGACAGATTTGATATATCAAAGACAGCTGGGTTTGAAGAAACAGTGGCTGTTTATCAAAGAATGACATTATCCACAGCCTAAACTTGGGACCTGTTAACTTTCAGTAGCACATCAGACAATCCCTGTTCTTTTCCTTGGATTATAAATACAGCTTTTCATACCAGAGACTTACATTTTACGTAATAGGAACAACAGAGATGACCTTTCCCAGTAATCTTGTGTTGGAATAGGTTTGTTTAGAAAAATGTATAAAAATAGTTATAAAAATATAAAGTAATATGGGGCTTTTATGTATTTCAGCACAAAATAAATGAAGGCTGAAGGGCAGGGGATTAGAAACAGGGTTTTTTTTTTCTATTCTTAAAGTTTTCAATAAAAGACCATCAGAATTATATTTTTCTTGCTTTAGGCTGGAGACATACATGTTTGTTTTAAAAGTTCAACTCTCACTCTGAATTAGAAACTTTACTTTTGCCTAAGACCTCCCATTTTTTCCCTTTCCAGAGGATTTGGGTACAGAGCGACACACATACGTGGTATGTGCACAGGTACCTAAAGCACCTTTACTGATTTTCTGAAAGTGATCAGCAAGCTATTATTTCATGAGCCAGTAGGGTTTCCTGAGTTAAAAAGTAGTGATATCCATAATGCTGAGTAACTTTTACCTATTGTAGCATGCTTGTTGAGGGCCTGAAAAGATTTTGAGGCCCTCTGTGAAAGAGGAAATTATGTGCAGGGGATAAGCAGAACCACCATAATGTACTGAAAAATACAGGATTATAGTGTGGCGTGTAAATCTCTATGTCTTTACAATGAGCTGGAGAACTTGACATTAATTTTCCACAAGAAGGGTGGAGGAGCAAGGCAGATGCTTACATTCTGCAGATATGAACATCAACCACCAGTAAGGTCAAAAACTGTCTTGGCTATAACTTCCCTTGGGACCTTAGGCTAGACAGAAGGTGAATTACTGAAACCATTTATTAATGATAATTAATGGTTATTCTGTAATTCAGTCTGATGAAATGTATTTATTAAGCAATTTGTTAATTTGATATTGATAACAATATCATTGGTTTATTATTCTAGCTTTTCCTATGATCTCAGGTTTCTCATTATGTCTGTCCATTGTTAATTAGCCTATTCAGACTGCAATACATCAATAACACAGTTGCTGTCATGTGTATTTATTAGATACTGATTTTTATGAAACTATGATATGTCTGGTGTCTCTTTTAGCATTATATTGATCGCAAACTCTGGGGCCACAGATAACATCAGGTAACAAATATGCAATGCATAAAACTATCTTTCCATTTCAAACTGTCTGAGACTCTGGGAACATTTCTGGCTTTGTAATTGTAGTGCTAAATCGAAAGTCTTCATTTAATTAAGGAGGGTGTCATCATAACACATGCTTCTGAATGGCAGCTTTTGGATGCTATACATTTCTCAGGGTGTTTGTTAGGGATTTTGTATTCCCTCGTTGTTCTCAACAAGTGCAACCATGTTGTTTTCCAGTGGCAGCTGTCACAATTTATTCATGTGCTGGGACTGCATGGTGAACTGCTGGCAGGAGGTCTCTTTGGCTATTCTCTCCCCTTGGCTGGCAGTGAACTGACCTGGCCAACAGCCAGTGGAACAAACCTTTCTGCTCCCACTGCTGCAAGGAAAGAATTAATAGTTGTGGCATGTTGGTACAGTCTTTGAGTGCTGAACTCAATTCCATGTATATTTTCACTCTGGCATTTCACTCTGTTTATATCTGTTGCTTCTTCAAGAGATTAGCATGGGTAGGGATTGTAAAGAACATTATTGTCACTGCTAGGATTACCCTTATTGTGAACACTGTGTTAAGATCTGAGACTCTTTAACATTTAATTCTCAGTCCAAAATACTGATACCCTCTGAAGTCATGTCATTAGTCATCTGAGAGAGTTATTTATCAGGTGATTATTACTATTTATAATTATAAACACAATGTTACAGCCCCCAAATACAGGAACTCTGAACATTTCGCATCTTGTTGCAAGCTCTTAGGCTGTTTTCACTTCAATTAATAACGTGATTCATTCCAACATGCAGAAAATTACACTGACCCTGTTTTCACCTGTAATTCTCAGAGTCACACAGGTCAGAAAACTAAGCCCTTTGTTTACCTGTAAATTGTCAGAGCATTGGCAACTGCAGAGTAACCCTGAGGCTCTGCAGATGTCTGACATCCCTTCCTCAGTTACCAGTCCTCCAGGTAATTTCTTTTGTTTGTACAGACATTCACCTTCTAACCCCATTCTCTAAAGCATTCCAGCAATCCCCCTCAGCCTCACATTACCTGTATATTTAAGAAGTACATTACCTACTCTGTAGCTCAAGATATTTCTAAATATGATGAGTTCCAGAAAGGAGGGCATGGAACTCTCTTTGATTTATTCTTGTGTTCCGACAGTGGTGTTCTCACACCACTGAGAAGTGTTTTCTGGCTGTGCATGTGTGCTGTTGAAAGTTTATTTCATGTTATCTTGAACAACCTAGTTGATTCTGTGATTCCTTGATTATCTAGTCTGATGGCAAGAAGTGGAACATTTATTAAAGTCAATATATGCTGATCTTCGCAAAATTTGCTACTCTGGGGTAGGACGAAAATAATTTGGTTTGACACAACTTAGCAAATCCATCCTGGATACTGTTCACTTTTAAGTAAATTTCAGTGTACAAAAAAGTGTGTGTTTGCTTTAATAGTGCCTAGGAACTGAAATTAAACTGAAAGGTCTCATTATTCTCCATATTTTCCTCTTTTAACTTACACATTGTCATGAATTCACATATGTTAAGAAGATCTAGTTTGCTACCAGCTATATTCTTTTGAAAACAAACATCCATACTCATCATACATACACACGTGCATGCTGAAAGTGTTAGCAAGCAAGGAAATAACTCTGTGAATGTCTGTTAACTGCAGATGTGGCTATGGATGGCCCCAGGCAGAACTTTCTGAAAGTATTGGTACTACTCAGAGCTATCTTATAGTTCAGACATCACCGAACTGTGCTCAGTGATTTCTGGGTGGGGGAATGCTTAGTATCATGCAAAGCTATGCTCAATGCTCAGCAAACTAGTGAATTCATCTTGGTGCATGTGCTCCATGCGTCGGTGTTTTCCGGAGTTAGCATCTTAGTGTATTTGATAATCCATGTAGGTAGGTATTCTTGAAGTCCTGTGTTCAGTGCCATATCTAAAACCAATCTGAGCATACCTGAAGAAATTATGTTTGTCTTGGAGTTAAGTACCTTTGGTGCCAACCTCTTTATTTACAAGACCTGCTCTTCTGAGCACAGGAGAAATCAACCACAGAGAGATGACGTCTTGCCTTACAGCCCTCTTGTGTTCCCAGCCACATCACTAGCTGAAAAGTCTTTACCCTTTTCTTGGGTCCTTGTTCCCATACTCTCTCAACAGAGCAGAAACTCCCCACTTTCTGTTTCTGGACACTATACCTTTTCCACCTCAGATGCCCTGCATTCACCCTCCTTTCTTTTCTGCAATCTCCCGCTCAAGGAAAGGCCAGTCTGAAGAAATGTTGTTCAGGAGCTTTCAATCCCAATCAGGTCTACTGTCACCTCAGTTCTTACAAGTGTTCCACATCTTCTACAGCAAACTGGAAATCAGTGGTTAAGTGTGGTGTCACTGATCTCTACGCCACCTGTTTGTGCTCTGCAGTTTTACATGTAAAATTTATGAGAGAGATGTATCAAAACTTGATTATTATATAGTGATCAAACTAAGAATAAGGCTCTTTGAATAAGGCTGAAAGATCTGCTCTGACTGCTGTTTCCTTCTTGTGCTAGGGTCAGTCAGCTGGAACTCAACTGAAGTTAACAGATCAAAGTTGTTATAAATTGTATAGGAATGGCTTTTGCATCTGTTACAGAATCTTCAATAGACTGGAAGAGAAGATTTGTGAATGGTGCAGGTAGTAATGCTCACATCATACATGTGACACGTTTAAATCCAAAGCCTCATAAGAGCTTCTCTGATACAGCACTGAATGTGTCCTGACATATTTCTTCCCTGAGCTTCTGGCTATGTGACATTCACCATTCCAAGACCCTGAGCTCCACTTGAAGTTATGGGTTGCATGTCACAAAACCTGCCTTCCTTTTAGAAGGACTCATTCATTCCCAACTGGAAAATCTTCCACAAGATGCTGCAAAGGCAACAAATTACTGGAGTCCACATGATAGCTTTTAGGCCCAGATGTGTTTTGCACTTCTTTTCCTCAGGCCTTGTATGACGTGTTAGTCAATGGGAAAATGAACATGAGCCAGCAGTGTGCACTTACAGCCCAGAAAGCCAATCGTATCCTGGGCTGCATCAAAAGGAGCGTGACCAGCAGGTCAAAGGAGGTGATCCTGCCCCTCTACTCTGCTCTCATGAGACCTCACTTGGAGTATTGTGTGCAGTTCTGGTGTCCTCAACATAAAAAGGACATGGACCTGTTGGAACAAGTCCAGAGGAGGGCCATGAGGATGATCAGGGGACTGGAGCACCTCCTGTATGAAGACAGGCTGAGAAAGTTGGGGCTGTTCAGCCTGGAGAAGAAAAGGCTGCATGGAGACCTCATAGCAGCCTTCCAGTATCTGAAGGGGGCCTACAGGGATGCTGGGGAGGGACTCTTCATTAGGGACTGTAGTGATAGGACAAGGGGTAATGGGTTGAAACTTAAACAGCAGAGGTTTAGACTGGATATAAGGAAGAAATTCTTTACTGTGAGGGTGGTGAGGTACTGGAATGGGTTGCCCAGGGAGGTAGTGAATGCTCCATCCCTGGCAGTGTTCAAGGCCAGGTTGGACAGAGCCTTTGGTGACATGGTTTAGTGTGAGGTGTCCCTGCCCATGGCAGGGGGGTTGGAACTAGATGATCTTAAGGTCCTTTCCAACCCTAACTGTTCTATGATTCTACGATTCTATGAAGATTGTATGACAAAGATTGTCATACATAGATTGTATGACACAAACAAGTTTAAAAGAAAGATGAAGCACAGGATTTCCTCAATGGTGAGTACCACACAGATCCCATAGCATCACGTGGCTTTTATTTATGTCGAACTCGTCATCCCAGTTTTAACCTTTGAACTTTCAGACATGCAGTTTAGCACACATTAGCACACATCTAGTTGCTTCAATGAGCAAAGCCCAATCGTTTACTTTGGAGATTGGATCTAAGATCACAGGTGTCTTACATGTCTGTTCTGCAATGAATCCCATTAGCTGAAAACCAACTACGAAAAAAAGCAGCCCATTGCACTTTAGCTTCATGGGAAAATGCTAATGATAGTAACATTACACTCAGAAGTTGGAGGACTCGTTTCCATGGGGAATTTGTAGGCCTTTGCCAATGGCAGCTCATCAGACTGAGGATGTCTGAGCAATGACATCAGGCACACCGCCCCTGGAGTCAAGAGACAAGCTGATCATAAAGTCAGAAGGAGTCAGGCTTGGCAAACTGCCTCACGCCTATGCCAGCTTGTGCTGTTACACAAGGTGAGGTTTTGGCTTTGTTCTTTATAGTGTGATGGACAGGGACAGGGCTCATGAAAGGGGTGGTGAAAAGGAGACCTCAGGAAAGACAGTCTACAGGACGAAATTTATGGTGCTATTTGTTTTGTGGCTTAATTGCTGCTTTCAGTCCTTTGCTCCCTGTGGTTCTGGTTTTGGTTTTGTGGGTCCTTTTTAGGTTTTGTTTTGGTTTCTTTTTTTTGGTAATTGTTTGTTAGTTTTTTGTTTGGTTGGTTTGGTTTGTTTTGTTTTTTTGCTGGTTTGTTTGGTAGCTTGTTTTTCATCGAATCACAGAATGTTTTGGGTTGGAAGAGACGCTACCGATCATCCAGTTCCAAAACCCCTGCCACGGGCCTGGACACCTCCCACTACATCAGGTTGCTCCAAGCCCCATCCAATGTGGTTTTGAACACTGCCAGTGATGGGGCAGCCACAGCTTCTCTGGGCAACCTGTTCCAGCTTCTCACCACCCTCACAGGGAAGAACTTCTTAGTGAGCTCTCATCATTTTCCGGATGCTGGGCTGAAATTATAGTCTCTCTTGTGGTCTATACCTTGTCTAAACCAGAACTCAGGTATGAATTTGTTTCCATAAAGAATGAGATTGGATGAGCTGATTGGTGAGGTCGGTCAGTTGTCAAAGAAAAGTTGGAATAAACTAACTTTTTTACATCAATTTTTCATCAATGAATCAGTCTATTAAAATCATTAAAGTCTTTCTTTCAATATGTATTAGTGGGAACCCAAGGAAGGAGATGCAGAAGAAATGTATTTCAGTAGATGCTTTGACATCACTGCAGTTCAATATCTTCTCAGGGGTAGGGCATCTTCCTAGGACCACAGAAGAGAATCAGAAGCCAGCTACATCATCTAATCCTATCCCTGACAATGCAGTGTTGTGTGGTGTACGCTATGGTAGCTGTCGAGAGCTTGTAAGACCACATTACGGCAGAAAGCCCTTGTGTTTGCAGTGACGTAGCCCCAAACAGGCAAAAGAAGAGACTGTATCCATACAGATACTGGGTAATCTGTTTAGTCTCTTCAGTCCTTTCATTCCCTGTAAACTTAAACATTAAAGAATGCCATTAACATCAAATGTTTGTCCTCTCTCCTTTTGCCTAGGGGAACTGTGCAACCAACAATGAATCTTCCTTTGAAAGGGATTGCATGTTTCCCTCTGCACGCACAGTGCTGGTTAGTGCATATTTATTTTAATGTTCATATGACAAAGCAGCTATGAAAATAAGACCACATCTTTGGAAGAGATATATGTACATTTACTACACCATGTATATGCCAGCACGTCTTTTAACTAACACGCTGGCAACTGACAAAAGGATTTTCCAAGCAACAAGGACTGGTCAGAGCATCACAGCCTGAAGTGATCACAGGGATCATTGGTAATGCTTTCTGTTCTGTGCAGCGTGAGTACTGATAGAGGTTTGCAATACATAGATACTGGTGAGCTGCATTCACAGTCTTGGAGCTTCCCATTCTTCATTTGTAGTGCTAATGTCATGCTCATTGTAGATAATAAAATATAGCAGAAATAACCCTTTTCTCATGTTTGTGTTTATACCATTCAATCTTTGGCCAGAAACTTCATGGGGTGCCAGCACTTGGGAATACCCACAAAAATGTGCAGATATGCTCATGTACATGTAAACCAGTACTTATTACTTTTTAATTATACAAGTTGCTTTTGAGTTCATGAACATGCAGGATGAGATAAACTTCCCTCTGGAAGATCTATCATAAACTCAGCATTTAAGCCTTGCTAAGGCCCTATTTTGAGAGCTTAAGTACTATTAAATGTTGCAGTAGCCTCACGCCATGTCTGCAAAGGGAGCATGAGTAGAGTTTGTTCACTGTGAAGTAATGGTTGTGTTAATAGTTACAGGTAGGGTGACAGGGAGTCCATGCCTGGAGAACCTGTGATCTTGCTGATTTCGTGCCCTCTCTGGCATCCTGTGAAAAATCTCACATGACAGCTTTGAGGACGGCTGGATCCCTGCTGGTCAGCTGCTCTGTTCAGACAATTCTTCCTCGGATATTCCCGGACGACAGAAATCCCTATCAAAACCTCTGTCAGGAGGAGAAGAGCAGTGGTGTTGTGAAAACAGCCCGAGGTATGTCTGTAGTGCTGTTGTTTCAGAAAGCCCATCATCACCACTTCTAACCCAGTAGCATCAAACCAGTAAAACAGCATGGCATGGAGCTCAGCTTAAGGTGATTTGTTTGTTGTGGGGTAGGCTTTGAAGCCTTGACTGAATCCAGTGCTGCTGTCTCTCTTTGGTCTCTCACACAGGTTTGGGGTGTCCCTGCCTCAGCAAGCTGCAATTCCCTTCACAGCCTCCATCATGTCTATGCCCAGGTGTCCTCCCAGGCAGCACAGAGGTACCCACTAAAGCCTGACTGGGTCAAACCCCACAGGTCCTGTTCCCTGGAAGGGCTCTCCTTTTCTGGGCAATTGAGCACCACCCTCAATCAGCCCAAAGTGCTGTGAGGAAAACCTGTTGGTGCCAGGAGGTATGCCAAGAGGCCTCCAGAATGGGATGTGGGGGAAGAGGTGCTGCCTGGTTTTGTCTTTGTTTCAGTTGCTGGGAAGGAAGGATGCTCTGCCTGCACCCTCCTGGGGACTGAGCAGTGAGGACAGCAGAAGGGCTGTGAACAGGCTGGACTCCTGCTTTAGTCCATCTTTAAAGGTTCATCTCTACATTTTCTTCTGACTGCCAGAAGTCGCAAGCATGTAGTTCAGCCCCTGCTATGAGACGAGATGCCCACATCCCATTGGAAGGTGAGAATGTGAGGTTACACTCCCTTTAGCTTTGCTTTTTTCCCCCATTAGTGTCTGCCCAGCTGTCCTCCTGCTTTTTCCTGTATTCTTCCAGTGGGTTGATTTTCCTGTAGAAAGTCTTGCTGCATTCAGGAAACTGAATGGGCAAAAAAGTCAAAGAAAATTATTCCCTATTTTGCCCCCAAAGTGTTAATTTCTGGCCACTGTTTTCTGCATCAGCTTCCTGAAGATGGCACTTTGCCATCTCATTGGTGTAGCTGCAAAGGGACAGCACAGCCTCTGTCAGCCTTGAGGAGCACATGTCAAGACAGAGCATCTCCCAGTTCATTCTGGGGTGAGGGAAGGAACCACGGCTTGCTGAAGTAGGGACACCCAAACCTCTGTGAGAGAGTGAAGAAGGCAGCTGTGTCTGTAGGGACACGCAGCAGATGTTCTTCCCTTGCTGCTTATTATGGGAAGTTGCGAAGTGAAGTGTCCCCAGGGTATTTTTGACCATGAAACCCTTCTTGCTCACCAGTAACCTAATCCCCCCAGAGGCAGGGGGATCCTAAATACTGATGTGCAGAGGGTAATACCTGGTGCCATTCTTTGCATCAGTCTTCTTAACTCACATAACAGCTTGCCACAGGCTCCGGAAACTGCAAGCATAAAACATGCCAATGGGTATATAAAATGAACAGCATAAAAATGGAGAAAAGTAAATTGTGCTTCTGGAACTTAGGGAGGTCTCAGATTTTGATCAAGATAACTTTAGTCTTTGGCAGTGTTAGCCAGTTTAATTTCCCCACTCTCATACATTAGCAAAGTCTCTCTTTGCAGTGTCTCTTGTACTTTGGAAGAATAACTGCACATTAAAAGAAGCCCTCAGTCTCAGTTTAATGGAAACACATCTCACAGTGATTTTATTGCACAGTAAAACCCCCTCTGTTCCAGGCACACAAATCTCCCAGCTTGTGGAAGGGCGGAATCAGCCTTTCCCCTTGGTTGCAGAGCTCATTTTTTCCTGTAAACTGGATGTTAACAGCTCTGACACTATGACAGATTCCAGAGGCGACTCTGACACCATCCTGGCAGATACGTAGTTGAGGTAACAGCAGGGCTGTGGCGTGTGCTTCTGACTCCAGCTTTCAGTTGTCCAGGGAAGGACCATGCCAGGGTATTCCCTTTTTCCTCAGAGGTGTGGGGAGCACAGTCAGGAGAGCACTGGCCTGGTGATGCCTGTCTGTGTGCAGTGCCACAGGGATCCAGCAGCAGAGTAAAGGATCCAGATGAGTTCAAGGGTGCTAAGAGTGACATGTTCACCTGGTTTCAAAAAGCTCACTGCACCTTTGTAAATAGGCGTATGTCAAATGCACGTGTATGTAGAGTCCATGTACATGCATATGAATATACATATTTCAATCTAACCATGATTTCTCTTAGGTATATGTATGATCAGGGGTGTTGAATGGAATACTGGGGTTGTTCCAGGAGGGTTATACATCTTAAGTGCACTGAGATAAGGGAACAGATTATTTCCAACACCTTGAGGATCCTTCAGTATAGTAAAGTCAAAGGCTTTTAGGAAAAAAACTGCTGGGGGAGGGTGGGAAGGTCTAGGTTGCAGGAAGAATTACTTGTGAAGAGTTCCACCCTCTGATAGAATTAAACATCCCAGGCTCTTTTAAAATAAGAAGTAATCTTAAATATGAAGACCCCTAAATGCACCTGCAGCTCATTAAGCAGCTGCTTTCCTGACCAGATGTAACTGAAGAAGAAATTACTTACCTCCACATCAAGTCCAAAGGAGTTTTCTGCTGGGAATCAAGGTAAAGCATCAGCTCTTAAGCACATCCTTAACTTGAACATGCTTGCGGTAGCCGGGAGCTGCTGACCAGCTTCACTGAGGATATCCACCTCTTGATGTGGAGATGGGTGAGCAGGTGGGTGCTACTTTGCCAAGCTGCTCAAGCCCTGACTTGCTGTTGCTCCTGTCCTTGAGAACCCCTTGACCTGCTGGGAACTAGCTCAGGGGCCTGTGCAGGCGGTCTCCTCCCACCCCATGGAGGATTGAGTAGGTCAGAACTAGGACTGAGTGATGGGTGCTGTGATGATTGGCTCAGGAGGGGCTCATGGCTTGTATGAAGCTAAGTCTGAGTTAACTAGTACTTGAAGACAGCAGGTCAGAAATACCCAATCTGGCTCTGGGTGGCATGGCAGGAGACCAGGACCAGGACAGCTCACCTCTCCTCCTTCTGCAGCTCCTCACCTATCAGTGGGGTTTGTGTTAGCTGGCTTGAATACCATTGAGGCTGCCCAACCCTGCCTTGTTTGCCAAGGGGTGATGGAGGAAGGGTTTCCTGAATGCTTTTTCCTGATTAATTTTGGCCCACCAAAGACTTTGTGTTCAGCTCCCATCATTGTTCCTGTGGATTAATAACCAGAGCAGGTTCTCCCTGTATATGCTGGGAGCTGTTTGGCTTAACCCCACGTGCTCAACTACATCAGCTCTTAACATCAAGAGCCTGCAGAGTCATAGCCTCATATTTCATATCACCAATGGTGATGCAAAACAAGACAGTTCCTGGCCTTTGCTTCTCTTCTGTCCCAGCTTTCAGTGATTCTCCAGAACCTGAATTATGTCAAAGGGCCCTATCTGGAGACAGAAGACACTGGTCATTTAAATGTTTCCAATAAATTGGAAAGAACTGGTACTCACAATGGAAAAATGAATGCCCCATTTGTAGTCGGAGATCAGAGCAATGGAACAAGCTCAGAAGCTCTCTTAATAAACAGTCTTTAACCCAGTATTATAATTAGTATTATATATATAATATAAACACTTATACATATGTTATTTATCATTATTTTCCTCTTATACATAACAGTTTCTGATTTTCCCTCCCCTGGGAGAGCAGGCTGTTGCTATCATGCTATCTTTATGATTTCTAACTTGGCTTCTGTGATGAAATAAAAAACCAGTCCTCACTTCGCAAACATGTGGTCATGCTTCTTAAATGAAACAGTGTGATGCTCGGAGTATCAGGGCTGTAATTCAAGTTGCTGGTCACAAACTGCCAAAGTAATATTTCTTTCAGGATATTGCCTTGCACTGAATCTGAAGATTGACTTACAATCTGTTTCACCACACGGGGTATCTGTTACTGTTAGGGAGACTGATTAGCAAACACTGGCAAGGCATTCTCCTAAATAATGTGTCACTACTACTCACTGGTGAATTTGAATGAAAAGATAAATATTAAACACAAGCAGCTCAGCTCCATGCATGTTTTTCCTCTGTTGTTTTTTATGCATTTATTGTAGCAGATAAGATTTTTTGATGTTTTGTGAGCTGTCATTTAAAACCAACAAATCAAAGATCCTTACTAAAGGAACTCCTGAGCATAGAAGCAGGTCTTCCCCTATCCAAAGCACCATAGCCAAATGTTATAAGTACAGAAGTAAATGTTTAAACCACAAACAGGTTAAGTAGCACATTCACAGAGATTGTTCCCTTCAACTGAGGCTGTATTTGTTTCATCAATGATTTAAAACACTGAAAATGCATTTTTTTGAAGCAATTTTACACTGGTTTGGCTACTTCAAGTTGACTCTTTGGCTATTGCTGTCCTGGTCCCAGATAGCGGCTGACTGAGAGGAGCTGTGCTACTGTACTTGAAATAGTCATGCCAGCATTGCCCTTAGTTCTTAGCAAAAAGTGCCTCTTCCAATGCAATGACGAACTGGTCCCAGATTCTCCATTCAGGGGATTGAGTGTGCCCTCAGCAAGTTTGCTGATGACACCAAGCTGTGTGGTTTGGTTGATACACTGGAGGGAAGGAATGCCATCCAGAAGGACCTTGACACACTTGTGAGGTGGGCTGATGCCAACCTCATGAAGTTTAACCATGACAAGTGCAAGGTCCTACACCTGGGTTGGAGCAGTCCTAGGCACAGCTACAGGTTGGGCAGAGAAGAGATTCAGAGCACCCTGCGGAAAAGGTCTTGAGGGTGTTGGTTGATGAGAAAATGAACATGAGCCAGCTTCAGTGTGCGCTTGCAGCCCAGAAAGCCAACCGTATCCTGGGCTGCATCAAAAGGAGCGTGACCAGCAGGTCAAAGGAGGTGATCCTGCCCCTCTACTCTGCTCTCATGAGACCTCACTTGGAGTATTGTGTGCAGTTCTGGTGTCCTCAACATAAAAAGGACATGGAACTGTTGGAACAAGTCCAGAGGAGGGCCACGAGGATGATCAGGGGACTGGAGCACCTCCTGTATGAAGACAGGCTGAGAAAGTTGGGGCTCTTCAGCCTGGAGAAGAAAAGGCTGCATGGAGACCTCATAGCAGCCTTCCAGTATCTGAAGGGGGCCTACAGGGATGCTGGGGAGGGACTCTTCATTAGGGACTGTAGTGATAGGACAAGGGGTAATGGGTTGAAACTTAAACAGCAGAGGTTTAGACTGGATATAAGGAAGAAATTCTTTACTGTGAGGGTGGTGAGGTACTGGAATGGGTTGCCCAGGGAGGCAGTGAATGCTCCATCCCTGGCAGTGTTCAAGGCCAGGTTGGACAGAGCCTTTGGTGACATGGTTTAGTGTGAGGTGTCCCTGCCCATGGCAGGGGGGTTGGAACTAGATGATCTTAAGGTCCTTTCCAACCCTAACTATTCTATGATTCTATGCTTTCCTAGTCAGGCAACACACAAGCTGGTGATACAGTTTCCTACAGAAGAAGTGGCAGATGCCACAGAGAATGATCTTAGACAAGTTTTCTTGCTTTCACAGGTGTACTGCAGCATATGAGGCCTGTTAGAGAGTGGCCTTTAGAAAAGAGCCCTTAGCACTTTGGTGTTGAAGGGGAGGGCTTGAAATGATTTAGTAGCTTGAATGTGCATGGGACAGTTGACAAGAAACAGTGGAGGCTCCCTTACCCCCATTAGCGACATCTTAGACCATGGAGAGAGAATGTCCTTTCTCATGTTTCCTGCACAGATGCTGGAGATAATTCTGAGCCTGTAAAACTCTGCTGGATATATATATGCTGGGTATATTTGCAAGACCTCATTCCGGGTTTGAGGCGTGAGTACATTCCTGTCCGGTCTTCAGACTGATGCAGTTTGGAAAAAAACAACCCATGCCAAAGTGAGGAGCTACTGTCCATGCGGTCCTCTGAGAGCACCGACACCTGCACCATCTGCACCCACTAAGTGGGTCATGTACACATTCTGCAGTTTAGAAACAGTTCTGAAATTCAGTGGGGGTGGGAGCAGAGTGATTTCTGTCCACCTGTGCTATTTATTCATTCTCCTTAAATGAGTATTTGCCCGCAATCTTGCTAAGAAGCACGGTTTAACTCAGAGGACACTCGACTCTTACTGTTCCCTGTGAAATTCGTTGGCTCATATGGGACTGGAGCAACTTCTTGCCATCTAAGTCTCAGTCTAGCAAGGCACCAAATGATACTACTTGCCACCAAGCAGTATCACTTGGTGACAAGTGCCACAGAGCAAGGTGGCAAATAATCCCAGCTCACACTCAAATGGATTTGCAATTGTCATTCAGTAAAGTGCTTGCATACATTTTTCAATCTAATCTTTTTATATTTAATGGGATATGGAATGTCTTTAATGGCTGTGCTACAGCTGAGTGATCTTCTGACTTGGAGCTTCAACCAGAGGCTGTACAAAACCAAACTGTGCAAACCTTCTCTTACCCTGGCACTCAGGCCCTGCCTCTGCAATGTGCTGCCCATCAGAGTCCTCTCTAAAATGGAGACTGCACCTCCTTGGGATTCTCAACAAGTAGCCTAGACACGCATTTGCCAGGAGTGGTTAAGGTATAGCTGCTCCTGCCTTAAGCTGGAAGAATGGCCTTCTACAAGCAGTTGCAACCCCATTTTCTGAGCCTTAATGCTACATGATGGTTAGAGTATTACATGTGTGACAAGTACAGCTACTAGTTAGTAGCCAAAATTAAAACCAATCACATTAATTATGCAGATCTTTCTGTAGATCTTAAACCTTTCTAACTTTACCTAGGTATTTACCCCAAGAAAAGAAGATTGGAGGAAAGAAAATACTTTCCTTATTATGTATGCTATATTATTTATCAGCTAACATCAACATAACCATTCTTCTCAGTTTAACTAGGACAGATGTCAGACTTACTGGCCCACTGTTTCCTAGGTCCCTCCAAGACCCTCTCAGAAATATGCCACACATTTGTACCATTTCTTGTGCTTGGATATCAAGTCTACTTTCAGCAGCAGCACGATGCTCTAGTTTGGAGCTGGTAATTCCATTGCAGAGTTCTGGGTAATTGTCATCTGGTCCTGGCAATTTGTGACTTAATTTCATAGACAAGAATATATTTTCACTTTTCTGGTTTAACTGAGCTGGATTGTTTGGTATGAAGAAGTCTCTGGGGAGCCATTCTAGCAGCCTAAAGGGGTCCTACAAGAAAGCTGGAGGGAGACTTTTTACAAGGGCATGTAGTGACAGGACAAGGGGGAATGGCTTTAAAAAGGGTAGATTTAGATTAGACATTAAGGAAGAAGTTCTTCACTACGAGGAAGATGAAGCACTAGCACAGGTTACCCAGAGAAGCTGTGACTGCCCCATACCTGGCAGTGTTCGAGCCAGGTTGGACAGGGCTTTGAGCAACCTGGTCTAGTGTAAGGTGTCCCTGCCCATAGAAGGGGGTGGAACTGGATGAGCTTTAAGGTCCCTTCGAACCCAAACCAGTCTATGATGATTCTATGAATTCTGCCTTCTTTCAGCAGAAATCTGGCAGACTTTTTTCTCCCAATGGGTTCAGAAAAGATCTTTAAATTTTAATGCCTATTTCTCAGTCTTTTAATTAAAGTTTTAACAATTTTAAATAATTTTACACTGAACTTGGTACTGTTAATAGCAGAGGAGCTTTTATATTTGTTTTAAATTTAAGTTACTAATTTATTATCCAGTAATACAAATATGTTTCTGCTTGGTCTGTACACTGAAAAGGATGCTACTGCTGAGTTCAGTGACAGGCAGAGTTAGTAAGAATACTCTTTCCGGCTTTCCTGCTAGCTTGATAGTGCTAAAGAGGAAAAAGTACCACATCACTAACTGGAGACTTAATTCCATGGGGCTACACCTCCAGACAACAGTTATTTTCAGTGTTCCACAAGAAATGCTTGGAGACAGAATGTAGCATAAGAGGTGTTTGTACAAATTATAGAGTAAATATATGTCAACAGCAGCTACATTCCAGACTATCGGCGTTGACTGCTGTATCACTTACAAGCAAGGAATGAAGCCATACCTACATGATTTATAAGCAAGCCCTACAGTTGCCATCCTTAGCACAAGAGACAACATACATTGAGGCAGTTCCTCTGATTTAAAAAATAAACTATTTATGTTCAGCATCAATGCCATTGCCAAAGCTTAGGACAGAAGTCTACCAGCAGCACCAGTCTGAGCTACATTCACCCTAAATGACAAATATAATAAATATGACACTTGAAATGTGCCAGCTAAAAGACCGTGTCTTTTAAAAGGGTATGGCAGCCATTCCAGCAGCAGCATATCTCCTTGTTTCCTTTCTAATAACAGCTACTGACCTAGCTCAGGACCGCTCATTTGCACTACGTGTACAGTCAGGCAGGTCTGTGAGATGCAATGTTTACAATATCAGCTTAATACAGTTAATATCTTAATACTAGGCCCCAGTATAAAAGAAGTGGCTTTCAGCTATCACGTTTCAGGGGAAACAAACATTTGAATGAGCAGCCAAGTGTTTCCTGTGTTTGGTGACTACTACAGACACGCAGCAGCTAATGTGTGTAATACACAGTGCCAGTGACAGAAAAAGTTCAGTTTTTCCTTCGCTGCTCTTCAAGAGAGCATTACCTGAATTAAAAAGCTGTCCATCCAAAGATGCAAATGTCTATAAATTGAGTGAAACAATGAGCTGCTGGGCAAACTCAAGTGGAAAATGAGAATCTATGGATTATGGAAAGAGGGGCTGGCCACCTAGGAGGAATATAGGACAGTTGTTAGAGGATGTAGGGAGGCAATTAGGACAGCTAAGGCCTCCTTGGAACTTAATCTTGCTAGTCAGGTTAAGGACAATAGAAAGGGCTTCTTCAAATACATAGCAAATAAAACTAACACAAGAGGCAATATAGGCCCACTGCTGAATGAGGTGGGTGCCCTGGAGACAGAGGATATAAAGAAGGCAGAGGTGCTGAATGCCTTCTGTTCCTCTGTCTTTACTCCTGCAGACTCTCCCTGAGGGTCCCAGATTCCTATAGCCCCAGAAGGAGTCAGGACAAAGGAGGAGTTTGCTTTGGTAGATGAGGATTGGGTTAGGGATCAGCTATGCAATCTGGACATCTATAAATCAATGGGTCCAGATGGAATGCACCCATGGGTGCTGAGGGAGCTGGCGGAGGTCAATGGTAGGCCACTCTCCATCATCTTTGGTAAATCATGGGAAATGAGAGAGGTGCCTGAGGATTGGAGGATGGCAAATGTCACTCCAGTTTATAAGAAGGGCAAGAAGGAGGACCCGGGTAATTATAGACCGGTCAGCCTTACCTCCATCCCTGCAAAGGTGATGAAACAACTTATTCTTGACTCCATCTCTAGGCATATCAAGGATGAGGGGGTTATTAAGAACAGCCAACATGGTTTTATGAGGGGGAAGTCATGTTAGACCAACCTTATAGCCTTCTATGAGGAAGTGACTAGGTGGAGGGATGATGGTAGAGTGGTAGATGTGGTTTTTCTTGATTTCAGTAAGGCATTTGATACTGTCTCCCACAGCATCCTCATAGATAAGCTAAGGAAGTGTGGGCTTGATGATCAGCTAGTGAGGTGGTTCAAGAACTGGTTGAAAGGAAGAAGGCAGAGAGTTGTGGTCAATAGCGCAGAATCTAGCTGGAGGTCTGTGACTAGTGGAGTCCCTCAGGGGTCGGTGCTGGGACCAGTGCTGTTTAATATTTTCATCAACGACCTGGATGAGGGAACTGAGTGTACCCTCAGCAAGTTCGCTGATGACACTAAACTAGGAGGAGTGGCTGACACACCAGAAGGCTGTGTTGCCATTCAGTGAGACCTGGACAGGCTGGAGAGTTGGGCATGGAGAAACTTGATGACATTCAACAAGGGCAAGTATAGAGTCTTGCACCTGGGGAAGAACAACCCCATGTACCAGTACAGGCTGGGGGTTGACCTGCTGGAAAGTAGTGAAGGGGAAAGGGACCTGGGGGTCCTGATGGATAGGAGGATGACCATGAGCCAGCAATGTGCCCTTGTGGCCAAGAAGGCAAATGGCATCCTAGGGTGCATTAGAAAGGGTGTGGTTAGTAGGGCAAGAGAGGTTCTCCTCCCTCTCTACTCCGCCTTGGTGAGGCAGCATCTGGAATATTGCGTCCAGTTCTGGGCCCCTCAGTTCAAGAAGGACAGGGAATTGCTTGAAAGAGTCCAGCACAGAGCCACAAAGATGATGAAGGGAGTGGAACACCTCCCTTATGAGGAGAGGCTGAGGGAGCTGGGTCTCTTTCGCTTGGAGGAGACTGAGGGGTGACCTCATCAATGTTTACAAATATGTAAAGGGTGGGTGTCAGGATGATGGAGCTAGGCTTTTTTCAGTGATATCCAGTGATAGGACAAGGGGCAATGGGTGTAAACTGGAGCATAGGAGGTTCCACGTTAACATCAGGAAGAACTTCTTTACTGTAAGTGACAGAACACTGGAACAGGTTGCCCAGGGGGGTTGTGGAGTCTCCTACGTTGGAGATATTCAAGGCCCGCCTGGGCAAGTTCCTGTGTGATGTACTTTAGGTTACCCTGCTCTTGCAGGGGGGTTGGACTAGATGATCTTTCGAGGTCCCTTCCAACCCTTGGGATTCTGGGATTCTGTGAAAGAATCTACCCCATTTCTATTGCCAAGCTTCAGTTGTTCATTAATTAGCAGGGGATTGTTTTCTAGGTTTATGACTTGCAAAGTTCCTTTAAATTCTTCTGCTTTTAGAAAGAAACTGAACTACAATGTCTTTTACAAGAAGGGAGAACAGAAGGGCAGCAACATGGTGAATGCATACAGAACTCTCAAATTTTTGAGACATGCAAGGCATACATATCTGGTTTATCTCCCACATCTATAATATCCATCTGTTTCAAAATGAGGAACTGCAAGATTTTCTGATGAAAGTGTGATGTTCATGTTTGCACCCTCTCTTCCAGCAGATACAGCATTTCCTGTGGTCATGACCTGCTCTAAAGATGACAGGGAAGCTGCTGATTTCCTCAGGACGGTGAGTTCTCTGTGCTCTCCATGACTCACGGTTGGGGGAATGGGACACCCAGAGCTTCCCCAGCCAGGTGCTCAGCAGGGCAAGGAAGACTTGACCTTTCCCTGGTATTAGGAGCTTGAACTTTTCCCTGTGTTTGGGCTATTGCCACATGGCCATACGTTATTTATGGGGTAGTTTGCCCACAGCAAGTTGCTTGTTTGGGTCAGCACACAGACTATAAAGCAAACACAGGGAAAACTTAACCTGAAATAACAGACCGAGAGGTTGGAGGCAGCTGAGATTTTATTTCTGAATGTTGGTTCTCTTGGGAATATAAAGCCTAAGAGCATTTTTCCACCTGTAAATGTGTGTTTAGTGTAACACAGTAAGTTCTTCGAGCGCTGCCTGGTAATGTTACTCAAAATAGCCTGCAATCCAACTGGGCGGAGCTGAGAGTTACTCCTTCCAGGTAGTATAAAAACCTCTGGGGCATGCATCTGCCCACAGGAACCCTCCACTGCCTTCTGTCACAGTAGGTACCTACAACAGCTGTCCAGCTAAGGTGTCTGATGTGCTCTCTGTTCGCTGCTAACTAACAACAGAAATAACATTTGTCTGAATTCTTGTATTCCAGGTCAGCTCTTGCTAGCCAGTGAAACCCAGCTTACCTAACCCCTACTCTTTGTGAGGAGTGGCTATCACTGCTGGTTTTCAGTATGTGGATGCATTTACCCTGTGGACTCAATGAGCATATAGGTTTATTATAGTGATGTTCCCAGCACTGACATTTCCTTTACTTCCTTATATAAATAATCATTTATATTATTATTTATTTAGTGCATGATAACACGAGAAAATTGTGTGAGCTCTAGGAAACACGGATATTAGTGTGTGGTATGAGTGTATGGCTAACCCTATCTCGCAAAGCATACGCTGCAATTGCATTTCCCATGCGAGCAAATGGAATTGGCTTTTGCCCAAATAATTCAGACTAGAACAGACTACGCTGTGCAACTTGGTGCGGAGGTGAGAGAAACACATTTCAGCAGAGCTGTGCTGACAGTTGGAGACCCAGTGACACAGTACTGCTCACTAACCTACTTTTCTTTTGGACACATAGCTAGATGTAAAAAGCTCTCTCCAAGCAATGGATTGTGGAAGTTTAAGTGCACAAAGTTTATTCTTACAGGGGATAAACCATTACCTTAAAGTTTATCATCATCTTACACTTTGCTGTTCAGTGTTTAATTGTGTTGTTAGTTTTATGGGGCATTATTAAGTAGACATAATTTTGTGAATTATTCTTTCTTCCTTAGGTTCTGAAGAATCAAATGTGAGTTTGTATGTTATTTTATTCACAACAGTTTAAGACTACTAATGAAGTCAATACTGGTCTAAAAATTTTGGAAAGCATAGAATTTAGATTATTATTTCCCATCAGGACAATTTTGGAAAGAAGGCAGCTGCTAACATTCAGAAAGAGTCAACATTTTATAAGAGAACAGATTCTGGCTGCAATATTATTCAGTCAAAATCTTTTTAGAGGCATAGCATTTGCAGTAAAATATGGATCAGAAAAATGTCAAAATAGTAAGAAATGTCAGTTTTAATTCCGAAAGTGCAGCAGCAACTTGACCATGTTGCACATAATGCAAATACCACCTATTTGCAAACAGCTTACTCAATACTCACTTGGGTCTGTAGTCTCCAGGTGCGGTTTGTCATTTAAAATGATAAAATAAAGCTGTGCATCATTAAGGCCAAGATACTAACAAGATACTTGAATTCTTGAAATCATAAGCTCAAATGTGTCCAGTAATTACCTTTTAGGAAAAAAATTTAACAGTTATGATGGTAGGATATGTATAAATATATATATCAAACTCTTTGTTTAGCAAAAGCTACACCTGTGAGAAGATAATGATATTACTATAGAATCTAGAAGCCCCAGTTTCTAGATGCAGGGCTGTTGGAACCAGATGATCTTTAAAAGTACCTTCTGACCCAAACCATTCTATGATTTTTAATAGAACCAACAAAGTGCCTTTATAAATATAGAAACAGACTCCTATTTTAGAGGAGCTCAAAGGACAAACCAGGAGAAAGCATAAGTTTTTAATGTGAATTTAATGTTCGGTCTGCACTGAGTGATCATAGAGTATATATATTGTGATCAGCAATGCAATTATATTTATTGCAAGTATGTAACAGTGGATCAACAAGTGTGTATAATTAAGCGTGTTTCCAAGCTATTTCTTGGTAGTCACTGGTGCCCACAGCCAACTGAAATGTTGACAGAACTTGTCTAAGCAAGGAAAAAAACACACAAGTATTGCTTTCTACCCAGACTTTAGTTTACTCACTAAAGAAGCCTTTCTGGTTTTTAACATTAAACAGTACCAGAGACAAGGCAAAGTTTCCTCCTGCTATGTAATTTCAGGATTGGCTTTCCACCTAAACAGCACAAATTTCATGCTACAAGAGCCTTACCAAAAAAACAAAGAGCCCAACCGGCCAACCCCAAACCCCCAAATTTGAAAATGTGCTCTGCATGTTTAAACATGAGATGTTCAGAAGACTGAGTCTTCAAGCAACTGTTTTCTGTCTGTAGCCATCACCAGTTCTGACAGATTCTTCTCTTCCCATTACTCACCTTGCCAGTTACACAGGTCTTGATGTATTTTTCTAGAGATTTCTTTAATCACTGAAACACAACCAGATTATACTCCAGCTCAACACATAAAAAAGAGACATTGCTGAAAACTGGAAGTATACTTTTGATTACCACTGCTGCTGTAAGGAGGCACACTTTCATCGTGTGAGATGCGAACACAGATGCATTCACTCAGATGTCAGGTAACCTTAGCATTAACTTAAGTCTCTTATCTACTGTCATGATACCTCAAATTATACAAAAGAGGTGCATAGCCAACACTTGTTCCTAGCTAGCTACAGGCCTTCTGAGGAAAAAGAGGTATTTAAAAAGATATATCTACCAAAATGCATTTACTTTGGAGCACTCTCTTTTCTGAAACACTACAAAGCCACTGCCACGACTGAACAAATGCAGTGTCAGGAGTCAGAACACAAATCCTGTCCTTATTCACCAATCAGGAATGTATCAGGTATCAATAAAAATACCTGTCAATGTCGTATGTACAAATAAATCACCCACACAAGTCAGCAGTCACTCTTGCTCCTTAAAGAACTACCTGCAGGTACTGCTGAACCTTCTGGCCGCTACTAAACCCCTCCCCCCTTCTGGCCAGGATATCCAGAACAGCCTTCTGCAACATGATGCCACCCAAATCATACAACTTTTTGGCTGCAGTGCATGTGGCTGGAGAGAGCAAATACATGTTCTCAAGAATGAGCAGACTAGGGCAAATCATGATAAAATCGGCACACTCCAGCCATCACGGTATGTGCCAAGAGTGAACTTGTACAGCCTCTGGCCAGAGCAAGTTACAAACCATTTTTCTTCCTATTTATACATTTGTACCTGTGTATGTATCGACACATACTGACAGGTGCTGTCACTGAAGAAAGCTCCAGTTATGCTGGAAGTTTCAGTGGCATATTTCTCCTCAGGCAAATTCAGACCAAGCCCTTACTCCTGCTTTTACTGCTTGTTAGCAGTGTCAAACAGTTCCTTCTTAGGTTGGGTGCTGCCCTGCACACCAGAGGTGCAGTCACTTGTAACAAAGAGTTAACCAAAAGAAGCTTGCAGATTCAAACTTCTCACTGCAATTATTTTCTGGCTACAATCCGCATGTTCTGCAGTTCAGTACATTTCAGGGTAATTCAATTAGCTGTCCTGTAGGAACGGGCAGAGAAAGCAATTCTACACAAGGAGACAAAATTAAGAACACTGGCTACAGCAAAGAACCAGTTTTATCACAGGAATGTCAAGTCCTGAGTTCTTTGGGAAATGGTAAATCACATATATAAGGTCATGGGCATTAAAGGACTGCTCATCTTTCTCAGCTATTGCTTCACCTGATAAAAGGACCATGGCTGTAGCTCATGTTTCAGACTGATGAGTGGCACCAATTCAGTGACATAATATTAAGATTTTGCATAAATGGCAAAATAAGCATGAACATGATAAAACTTCTGACAGCACTACACTACAGAAAGTGCTCACAGCAAATTCCAGTGGAGTGGGGATGTCACCTCTCATCATGGCTTCCTGCCCCTTCCTCCCATCACTGAAAAAGCCCCAAACCAATGCCCACCTGAAGCACTCACTGTACACTTCTAGTTACATCTCATAAAAAGAGAGTGCCTGCATGCTCTCACATTATTTTCTGCCTTTCATTTCAGCTTTTTTTGCCATGATATCTGCACAGCAGCCACCGTTCCCCAACGAAATTCAAAGAGTAATGGACTGCCCAACTGAGGAAGAAGAAACTTGCGAAGAGCAGTATGGTTCTGAAAACTGCACTTGCAGCTCCAATCATGCATCATCAACAGCAGAATCTGACTCAGGTTTAATCCAATTTAAATATTGCAATTCCTATAACATGCAAGCATTTCACAATTTAATTATTCTCTTTTCAGATAGGAGATGGCACCATGTCAATCTTCCTTTTGATGTCTTAAAATTTTTCCCACCACTTTCCCTTACATTTGTATTTATTATCAGACCAAATCACAAAAAGGACTATCTCCATAATTAAGGTGGATATTTAAAAAGGTCTCCAGATTTTATTTAGACATCTGAGAATTACTTCCCAATTACACAGATACGATTATAATATGCATTAATTGGGCTGTCACTGTTGAAGCAGTGGTATTACACATTTCAACAGGCTAAACTGTTCAAACACCTATCAAGGATTCCAGGCAGGCATCAAGTAAAACCTATGCAAACCAGAGCAAAATGTTTCTTTGAAGTTAATCATCTATGCATATCTTAACAGGCTTCCACCAACAGCACAGTCATTCAGAACAATCTCCTTGTTTTCAGTGAGAGCAGACAGAGCAGTTCAGCAGGGCTCCCCTGAAAAATCTCACCTACAAGCCTACTTGGTGCAGTAAGACAGGACAGCATTACTGTAGAACTGACTTGCTGAGCAACACTGTATATGTCAATGTATCCTTGGAGTATCTTACAGCCCTTCTTTTATGGAAGAATAAATAACCACAAAAAGGAGCTTTTTTTTTTTTTCCAGTGTAAGAGGTAAATCCTAATTCCTTTTTATAAAAGAAATTTCATTTTCTAGATACAAACTATAAGTACAAGCCCCTGCATGGCATACTCTGGCACAGTATGAACACCCCAAAAATACAGGCTAATTTAATCCTGAAAGTCTTTTAATGGTTATTAGCAGATTTATATATTTGAATCGGTGTATCTGTAAGTTGCTCATACAAACACTCAGAATGGCAGGAAATGACCATTTCTACTTTCAGTTCTGGCCAGACAGACCACTTCTGGACAATAACCAGTCTCAAGGCTAATGGCCTGACAGCCTTCCTAGCCCATGTGCCTATGTATTATTTTCATCTTTAACAAGCTCCATAGAACACCTGCATGTGACAGTACAGATTTCATCTTTTCTCTCACAGATTCACCAGTAACTCTTAAAATACTACAGAGTTGGGCTCCTCGGGTTTCGCATTACTTCGATAAAGAGAGCTACACATATGTTGGCCACCAGATCGTCATTCAGGAGTCCATAGAACATTATGGAGCTGTGGTATGGCCGGGGGTAAGTACATGACACAGAACCCAGAAAGCTGGCATGACAGAAGAAGAGTAAACCATGACAGTGGCACACAAGCGTTAATGAAACTTTCTTAGAGGACACTTTGGACAGCGGAGGTTTCCCTATGCAAAACAAAGTTGTGAGGAAATTCAGCAGAAAGCTCTGCCTTATGCTAATTTGCCAGCTCATGCCAAAACCACTGTGGCACCCAAGTGTTTGTGAATTGAATGCAGATACTGGAAAAAAAATATAAGAAAGGGAACTTTGGAAGAAGTGTTCAGCTTTCTCCATGTTTCCAGTTCACTGCTGGGAAGTAAATAATCAGCAGTACAAAAAGGAAGCTGAAAAGGAAAACTGAAAGATAAAGGAGGTTAAAATATTAAATACGCTTCTTCTAAAGAGTGGGCTGGAACAGTTCCATTGCAGCATGGAAAAGTGGGCTTGCAAACAGTTCTCCAGTCTTCTCTTGTTCTTAAAACCAGAATTTTATGTGAACTGAGAGGGGAAAAAAAGGGTCAACTGATAAAGACATGAAAATTAGAATTTCAAAATTTTTCAGATCCACATTTATTGAAAAAGCACAAAGAAAATGGCAGACAATTTCAAACCAATAGAGAAAAAGAAAGCATATGGGTAAGTGAAACAGGATTGTATTTTGAAGTGTCAGATCATCAGTTCTCACATTAATCAGGTGTCAGAATGCAAATGGTAAAACTTTCCAAGGAAATCGAGAGGTTGCACAGAGTGGCCTGGTGATTCATTAGCTGTCAACTTTGCCAGAATAGGTAGCCAGCATTGCATTATGAAAAGCACAAGAGTTAAAACAGTAACATAACTCTAAAGAAGAGAAGCAAAGGAGTGAAGGTAGTTTCTTTGGCCTTCCTTTATGTTGTTCATAAAAAGCCAATTAATATTCTATTGATAAGACTTTTACGAAGGTCTGATAAGCAATACTCACATACAGTGCTGGTTTTTGATTTTTAAAGCTTATACCATTACCAATAGACCAGTGTTGAGTTGGTAAATAACAAATCTTTTATATTTCCTTTGCAAAAAAAAAAAATTGTTCTCAAAAAAATCTCAGCTGAAGCCTGAATCTACTTTATCATAGTGATAATAAACCATAACATTTATGATAATAAATCAGAACATTACATTTTAGATATTGTTGAACCTCGTTTGCTGTTCTGACTGCATGGTTCTTACCTAAACACTGCCTACCTTAGGCTGTGAGAGGACTCGCAGCGTGTAAATCTGTGCAGCAAATCCATATTCCATAAACCTAAACCTAAAAATAAGCTGTTTATATTTTCTTCTGTATTAAAAAACCCAGGACACGTCATAATTCTTTCCATATTACATTTTTACTTTACATCCTTTTGTGTTTTTCATTGTATATAAAAAACCCAAACCAAAACAACAAACCCTGTATAAAAACATCTACTGAATTTCTATGCAACTTACCTGTTACCCTTGTATGGATATGTGTTAACTGTTTTAGGCACTGGCTTTATCTCAGTATCTGGAATCAAATCAAGAACAATTCAACCTCAAAGACAAAAAAGTTTTGGAAATTGGTGCTGGAACAGGCTTAGTTTCCATTGTGGCCTGTATCTTAGGTTAGTAAATTCATATTTCCTTTTGCATTTCTTGTGAAAGACGATCTAGATCTGCCACTGTCTCTTTAAGGCAATAAAGCAACAGTTCTAGTAAACTTTGTCATTGTTTTTTTAAAAACGAAAAGTGCTGTAAAATACTGTTTGGTTAAGAAAGAAACTACCCTAATTATTGGTGAGGGGGAAGCTGGGGAACTTATGCAGATAGTTTTATATATATTTATGTTCAACTGCGTACCTGTGAACTGAAACAAATTCATGTTTTCTTCAGGAGCTTACGTTACGGCTACTGATTTGCCTGAAGTTCTTGAAAATCTCTCTTATAATATTTCAAAAAATACACAAAACATGAATATGCACAAACCTGAAGTAAGAAAACTGGTATGGGGAGAAGGCCTCCATGAAGACTTTCCTCTATCCACTTACCATTATGATTTCATACTGGCAAGTGATGTTGTATATCATCATGCAGCTTTGGAAGCTCTGCTAGCAACAATGGTGTATTTTTGTAAGCCAGGAACAGTATTACTATGGGCAAATAAATTCAGATTCACTGCAGACTATGAATTTTTGGAAAAACTCGGCAATATACTTAACACAATGATTCTAGCAGAATTTCCAGAATCAGATGTCAAGCTGCTTAAAGTTACAGTAAGAGAGAATTAAAACTATTCCTAAGTTTGATTAATGTCAGCACGTCACAGTTTGGAATGCTTTGCAGCATTAGGGTGCATCTTCTGTGCATTTATGTTTGTAAAGCTGTAATTGTATCCAAGTGTTGTAAGTTATGAAAAAACTGGCAAGACAAATGATAAAGCAGTTTGTCTCTGGTTGATACATGTGACTTGTTCAAACAGACCAATTTCACTCCACTGAAGGAACAGTGTTAGCAGCAACCATTAGTAAAGTCTTTAAGAGAAAGCATTGATCTTCTGGGATACACCGAACTTCAGTTGTTTGTGTTTTCTTTCAGCAAGTTTCATTTATGTACTCTGTCAGAAACCAATGCAATTTATAGCTTTATAATTTGTTTTTATTAATTATAAAATAATCTTTTAAAGTATCAGAGCGCACATGGTGTTTCTTGATCTTCAGCTTTGCACATTTATTCTGCTGTGGTTTACATTTTAAACATTATTAAACATATACGTATAGCTTTACAATACCTGATCAAGATTTAACTGTCTGGCACGTTTATACACGTATCAGCCTGTCCTGATACCCTGCTTCATGTGGATTTTTGAGTTTGCCTGAAATCACTCCAGAATGAAGATTTACAAGAGCACCTATGCATCAGCAATTCCGCGTTACACACTGTAACAGTTTGAGAGGTTGAATTTTTCTTAAAAAAAAAATAAAAATTAAATGTAAACTCTTGCAAACAATCCAGGTAATGACGTCCCATTACTTTAGTCTAATAAATAAGGTATTAGCTACTCCTGAAGTAGCTTTAAGGCCTTCATACAATCGAAATTAAGATCAAACATGTTAAAATTCAATTTACTGTAAAAAATATGGAGCTTTTGCAGGTCTGAACTTAAAAGTAACAGTTAAGAACCTAACATGCATGCAGTAAGCCTTTCCAGCCTAATTCCAAATCCTTAAGTGTTGGCAGTTCTGGCATGTCCATTGCCAGCAATGGGATGCACAATAAGGAAACTTCCTGATGACAGGAGTTAGGTTAACTGGCATTAAGCTGTACCCAGGTGCCTCTACTGATAAATACACACAATTTAATAATCAGCATTCAGTAATGAAAACATGCGTTCCAATAAAAAGTCAAACTTATCTTTTAATATCCTGATCCATATAAAATCACTTTTAAGTTTACAATTGTTGGTTTTCTAGAATACACAATAATCAGGTGGATACATGACAGGAAGCCAATTCTCAGTGAAATTTGCACAATGAGTCCATCCTAGCAACTTCATTAGCTGAAGGAAAAAAAAAAAAAGCGAACATTAAAAACAATGAGAAGCTCCAGGGTCTTACTCTTTTTAAAATCAAGCACTGCATTGAAATAAACATCGTACTAAGTATGTCTATTATCAGAAAGCTAACAGGCTGGAGAACTGGTGATCTCCTACTTACTTGCTACTGAAAGAGGAAAACCATTTTATATGATCTACAGTCTTTCAACTCAACACACAAAAATTTTGTCCCCAGAGTTACAGTAATTCCCATTATCTCTCTACCTATGTTCTACTAGCAATAATTGTGATTAATAGTAGTAAAAATAACAGTGGTTAAACAGCAACATAATGGGATTTTAAATATGCAGAAAATATTTGGCTAAGTTATCTCTACTGTCTTTTATGCCCCAAAGAAGGTTTGAGAATGTAAATCAGCTAAAAATGACAATTATCCACAAAGTAGCTATTCCAGAAAAAGAAAGAAGAAATCACTGTTAAAAATGAAGGCCAAGCCACAAAAGCCTGGATAAAGTTAAAATTTAAAGCTGCATTTAGTGAGTTTTACAATGTACCAAAAATTCAGAAAGACTTGTATCTTACTTTAAAAAGCTTCCGCAGCATGAATATAGAATATACCTTACCTGAATGCAGTTTTTCAAGTTGTCCTTCGTTGGCTTCTCTTCTGCGAGTTTTGTGGCAAACTTGAGACCTCTCCCATACATTTTATTTACCAATGCATGCTTATAGGCAAAAGTCAAAACCTACAATGTGAAAACAAAAATAAATCAGATACTTCAATATTTTAATCTCAGCAGGCTTAACAAGTAATAGCAGATTCTGTTCAGGTAGCAGAAGTGATTTAAACGAAGTACAACATTTACACAAGATAGTTTGCTTTTTTTTGCAATAAACCGGACAATTCACAGGATTAATTATAAACATGAACGTCCTAGAGACTATTTCTGACTTCATGAACATATTTGACTTCAGAACATCTTATGTAACACTGATGTCACTATCCTAATTCTTTATGCATCACATTTCTACCTTTTTTGGATTTTCATTCTCTAGATGCAATTGTATGGTATTAAAGAAAAAAAAAAGAAAATATCAAGAACCAGGCAGATATATCTTTGACCCACAGAAACAGACCCAGCTGAGAAGTTTGATTCCTAGTAAGTCACAAACTTACTGTAGAAACAAGTATGAACATACATAGTGAATGATACACATACACACACAGAGAAATGCACATAATTATAAACAAGCAATGAAGACAAGTAAGCATGAAGGCAAGCCTCAAGTTTGGGGTCAGCTCCTTGCTACTGGTAATTTATTAAGAAGAGATTATAAAAAGCTTTCTTTTGATAACATTAATTTTAGAGACAGCTTACAATATTCTTCAATACTACAACTGACATGTGCAAATAAATGTGTTTACTTAAGATCTAATGTAAAATAAATCAGGCCCTTAACACCCAAGCACTGAGAGTGTTCAGGGTGTTGCAAGACAGTTCATACCACTTCACCAGTTACAGCACTAAGAATTAGTGCAATCAAGACATGGTTTCATGTATTCCCTTTGGAACACTGTCATGTTCCACTGTCCAAAACCAGGACAAACACTCATAGTAAATAAAGGGGGTTTTATTTTTTTACTGAAGAGCAACATACCAGCAAAGTTGGTTAACATGGTGGTGTTTCTGTTGTTGGCAAAGTTCATGAAATCTCATATTAGTTTGCTATTCATTTCCCCTCACTCTTCATATCATTTTCCTTTCCTCTGACTCCTCAAACAAAAGTTACATTTTCCCAATGCCCAATTAAAATATCCCTTTAAGAAAAGCTAACAAATACACTTCAAGGATGTTCAAAAATAAATATTTTGCATTAAAGCAAAGGAAAAAAAATATCATAAGAACCTAAAACATAAAGGAATCTGAGATCTGAATCCTGCAAGCACTGAAGAACCTGCCTAATTTTATCTGCCTGAACACTGCCACTGAATGTCAATCATATGCACACGGCTTTGCAGGATCAAACTGAGCTAACAAAAAGCAAGCAAAACAAAACCAGAAATAATTTACTAATTATCAAACAAATAAAGACCTAATTCTGAAGCTCTAATGTATATGCCAAACACTTTGAGTTGCTCATTCTTCTTATGTCTTAAAGTACTTTGTTGTGTTGAAGTGTTCACACTTAAGGTGTCATAGCTTAAAACATACACATATGCAACAATGAGCATACAGCACCATTCACATAGTGATTTTCCAAATATTGCTATTGGAAAAATACTTTGCATGCTGCATTCTCCATCCAATTATTTTGGATATTTTCTTAAAGCAAAACACATCAGCAAACACTTTTGAATAACTACTCAGTGGATAGTTCGTTAAACTAAGCTTTTAAAGAAAATAATAATTCCCTTATATAAAAGAAGATAGAACCACAAAACAAAAACATAACAAATAAAAAGTAAAATGAAAAATGCATCTGAGCTCTCAGCAAATATAACATATTGGAGGCTATCCAGAAATAATGTCACTGCTCTATTAAGAAAGCTCTTACCTGACCCTGTAAGTTTTGAATGGTTATTGAACATCAGTGATAAAGGCAGGAGGAAAGCCACTTGACAGCATTTCTTTCGTAACAGGGCTTCCTAGAGTTTTTGTGGCAAGAAAACAAAGCATTTTACGAAACACCCTTGCTCTGGCCAAATAAAAGTTTGGGTATTTCTAAATGAGAAAAAAGTTCTCTGCTGGACCAAAATGTTGAAAACAACGCTCCAAGAGCTCTTGATAAAAGACAATAATTTCTGTTTTAGTGCTTGGGAAAAAAAAAAACCCAACCCAATCCACTGCATACAAGTTAAGCAAAAATACTAAAGGTTCATTAGCACTTCAGAAGTTAAGAATAATGCATGAGATACTTAATATCAGAATAGATTTACAAACAAAATATGTGAGGTAAGAAGTAATACTTTATATCTTATACACGTATTGGTCAAATTAAGCCTTAAATTAAAATACTGCAAGCTTTAAAAGATCACAGAAGTTAAGATTATAATTCCTTGATACATGTAAATAAAATATAAACTGGAGTGCTATTAAGATGTAACCAAGAAAACAGCTGCTATCTGAATGGATAATAACAGCAAGTAAAACAGTCTGCAGTATCTAAAAGCAGTTGCTAGATGAAAGAACAGGAATGAATTCTAAGTATTTGGTGTTATTTCATAATTTCAATAAATATAATTAAGACTAGCTTTTACAGGACAAGTGATATGGCCCAGAAATTGGCCAAAGAGCGATAAACAAAGGGTTGTAAGAAAAGGTAATGTGTAGTTTGAGGATACTGGCAAGGCGGTGGGAATCACCGATAGATATTTTATTCCCCAAGGCAATGGCCTGCAATGCTAAGTGTGTGAAGAGCCAGACCCATGGAAGAGGTTGGATGTCCATGTCCTACACAGCTGCTTAACTTGCCATTGGCTACAGAAAGATGCAGTTAGGACAGTAAAATGCTGAAACCATGTCTCCTCAGACATTTGTCATTTGCAGGGCTAAAGTATACAGAAGCGTGAAAACACTTTTTGAATCCAGCAATGCTAAACTACCTAATTAAACTTTTCTAGTATCCCAATACTGTTACCTATTGAGAGGGAAACAAGACTTGTATAATCAGTTACTTTATTATTTCAAAAGTTGATCAAAATATATCTACATTTATGAATAAGTAAAATACTAGTAACAGGAAATTATCTTTTTCAGGTTTAATACATCTATGGTAATAAACTAAGGTTTCTTAGCTATGGTTGTTGGCTTCTCTCTGCTCTATCGACTAGACTACTATAAATAAAAGCAATATTAATATAAAAATGTTGACTCATATTTTCAAGAGAGGGAGAGGAGTTAAGGGAATAAAGTATTCAACAAAATTTTGTCAGTTACTGAATACGATCAGCTGGAAAAGTCAGCTGCATCTGACAGTGCAAACAGCAATATGAAAAACAACTCAGCCAAGGACATTTAATAGACAAGACGGAAAGGTTCAAGCCTTTAATTTGTTTTTTAAACTTAGTTTAGATGTGACTTTTTGCTTTTCAGTTAATTTCAAGGTTGAAGGGCATTAAATTCTACAGATGAGACATTCTCAATAACAAACAGGCAATATCCTACTATCCTCCTGCAGCAGTTCTGTTTAAGCCAGGGGATTTGGGTCTGCAAATTTTAAAGCTATGTTCTGGGTATAAGAAAAATTGCACATCTTATATTCCATTGCTAAAACCCCTAAAGCACTATCACAAATGTGTTAGCATAATCAGACAAATACTTGCTGCATAAAGCTGTCTCAACTGGAGTTTATTTGAACCACTTTACTGTATGCAGGGGACACAAATATTTTCTTTCATGTTTCAACTCAAATCTTCAGACAAGTGATCTAATTAGAACAGCTGAAAATGGGAACAAAGGTCAGCACCAGCTTTCCTACATACCTGCTGCAATACAGGGACAAGCACGATCTTTCAATGGAAAACTGGCAATTCAAAAGAAATAACAAATGCCCTGTGGCAACACAGGCACTACGTCTGCAGAAGAGAAGTGAAACAAGTGATAGTACTTGTTTTACTAGATGGTGGGCAGAAACACACAGAAGTGATGAAGTTCCTGATTCATCTTTGAAAACACCATAAAAGAAAACATGGTCTCCATTTTCAAAAATTTACTTCACTTTTTAATTATTGACATCTGGATGATCTGAGACTTACAGAAGACTTAGAGGTAAAAAACCTTAAAAGCAATGCTTCTATCTAAAGCCATATAACTCGAATGATCAGTACAGTATTCAAGTGCCTTATTTCCATCCTTTCTCAACCAGTTGTTCCATCTTTCAAGTGCCAATGCCACAGAACCACATTTACATAGAGGAAGACCTCCACATTTTTGCTTCCAACATCGTGCTTTAGAGTAAGTTATCTGCCTCTTGAGGACTCATTTGAAGGACATTCACATGAGGTCTATCCCAAATCCTGCATCACTACTCCACTCTACCGTTCCTCCTTCCAAATCTCTTCTATTCCCCCAAAAGACACATGAGTCATGCAAGTTAGGTGATAAACTCATGTCACAACAATTTTATCAGTCCAGCCTAAGTCAGTCCAGAGTAGCATCACAAAAAGGCTGTTAAAGCCATAATTTCTTATTTCCTACCAAGGTGAATTTTGCCAAGCACAAACAAGTCAGCTGGACTGAGAAACTTTTACCCTTACCCTAGCAAAAAACCTAATTTCTTAGACAGAATCTGTTTTGAAGCTTTAAACATTACATTGTTCATTAAACTTCCCATCTCAAAGGAAGCAAGCTGCATGAGCAATCTGGTTTCCCTTAAATGGGGGAATTCCAAATTTTCCTCTAACAGTCTGTGAAATAAAGTTACTTACACTAAGCTATTCAATTTGTTTTTAAAATAGCAAAATATTCCAGAAATACAACAGCATATTGCATGTAACACCAAGGTGAAGGTTTATACAACTGTTTCTTCCAAAAAGACAAAAGAAGCTGCAAAGGAAGATGACCAATGGCCACTGCAGATATTTAAAATGTCCCACTGGCCCATCATGTAGGGCAGAAAACATTTTTATCATTATTACAGCCAGCTCCTAAGAAAACTACTAGATGGACATGACATCTATTAGTAAAAGAAATGAAAAAAAATGAACAACAAGCAAGCATGAAACTTCTAGGAAGCAATAAAGGGAAAACAAAACAGTTCTTTTTGCCACAAATCTGCTATCAGCAAAAAATCATTACAGTGCTCTATCATCTCCTTTCAAAGCAAAGTTCTCAAATCCATCACAGCCCAAGCCATATGATTCTCACTCTTCATCCCTTTCAAAGAGTTTCCAGAAGAAGGAAACCTCAAAGTATAAAAATGAACAATTAAAGTCTCAACTCCATTAATCACATAAAAGCTTTAAGTAGCAGCATGTATTTCTTTCCTTTCAAACTTTATTTCTTAGTGAGGTACTGCCGGGATTAGAAATACTGAACAGTACCATGGGAGAAGTGAGGTGCCTAAAACTGATGGCAGAGCCTTGTTTCTGTGTCGTCACATCTGGCCTGTACTGCTAACAACAGCAGAAAGCTTATTAGCATTCTCTTTTGATCTGATGGCCTCACATAATTAAATAGGCATGGAGAACAGATCTGTGGCTGATGGAGGTCTGGCACTGGCAATCTGGAAGCAGATGAAGCTCGTGTTAAAATCGGCAAGACATTTGTGCTGGTTTTGGTTGGGATAGAGTTAATTTTCTTCATTGTAGCTTGTATGGGGCTATGTTTTGGATTTGCAATGAAAACAGTGTTGATCACAAAGGGATATTTTAGCTGTTGCTGAGCAGTGCTTGCACAGAGCGAAGGCCTTTTCTGCTCCTCACTCCACTAGTGACAGGCTGGGGCTGCACAAGTTGTTGGGAGAGGATGCAGTCAGTGCCAAAGGGATACCCCATAAGACATCATGCTCAGCAATAAAAGAAATGTGGAAGGAGGAAGGGGGGATGTTCAGAGTTAAGGTAGAGCTACTTCCCAAGGAACCATTATGTGTGGTGAAGCCTGGCTGTCCTTGAGATAGCTGAACTTCTGCCTGCCAATGGGAATGAGCGAATGAACTCCCTGCTTTTGCTTTGCTTGTGCATACAGGTTTTACTTTACCTATTACATTAAGACAACTCATGGGTTGAAATAAAGACAGTTTTATGTTTCCAGTTCTCCTTCCTGCTGCAGCCGAGAGAGAAAGTGACTGTGTAGGGCTCATGATCGTCAACCATTTTATATTTCAACTTGACTAGTAAAACCAAGAGGAAAAAGCAGACAAACTTACTGCTTAAACAGGATGGAAGTTATTTCCATGTGAAAGACCTAAAAAGTTTTGTAGTCCTTTCAGTACCAATTCAATTACATGGAGACACCAATTTTCAGAGAAAAAAAACCTGAATACGCGCTTAGACAAATCCATGGTTAAGACAACCAAAGGTTCAATCCCTGACCTATGCAATTCAAATCAGTTACTCATTCCAGCCCCAGAGCCCACAGCTCATGAGTGCCAAGAACCAATATCAGTTTTAGAAGAAACCTGTAACAAAGTGATAGACTCCCAACAAGATATCTATGTTGGCTGTTTTTCCACTGAAATTATCCCTGTCAACTTTAAAAAATAAAATCAAACCAGAGGTCACTATACCAGAACACAGTACTGTATTTACAAACAGACAGCAAGAAAATCATGTGCCTGATGACATGATTAAAGCACAAAATCTGCTACTATAGGATATTATAATCGGGTAAGTATTAGAAGAGATATGCTGAGAAGATGTAGGTGTACAAGAAAATATTCATTAAAAGAAGTGAGGGCAACCACCATCAACTTTTTTGTTCTAGTCTCTAGCTAAAGCACAGGTTCTTACTGGGAAGACTACTGCCAAGGAAATGAAGCAGGTTTTTTTAATTTCAAAGTTTTTTGTTTGTATATGAAGTGTATATATGTATATATATATATGAAGTTTGTATATGAAGTGCTTTGGCAATTTAACTGAATTATAAACAAACATATTGGTCACTTCACCTTTAACTAAAACAGGCCCATATGTTAGAGTTAAGTACAGCAACTAATTAATACTCAGTAATTCAACAGTTAAATGTAAAAAGTAATAAACTCTGTAAAATTAAAAGCTACATAACTCATCATATGCAATGGATTGTTTTATTTTTCTGGAACAGCTGTCCTGAATGAAGCAGACAACAATTTAAATCTCAGGATTAGGAACCCTGAAATGACAAGGAAATCTGTACTAATAAATATATAAATGTAATTATTTCCAAGGGTTTCTCCTTTACCTCTACAAACATTACTGACAGCAAAACATAAAACTTCTCTTGTCCATAGTGTAGAAGAGGCTACAGAATGCAGGACTGAACAGAGCAGGGCTGCTGCACACTTGTGTGTGTACAGCTAGAACAGCGCAGGGGTTAATCAAAAATATTCCCTGAAAGGTACAGAAAGAAGCAATTCAATAAAGCAAGTAGCATTTTCATGGAAGTCTGGTACTTTTCTATACCCTTCCCTTAACTTCTACATTCACATGCATGGAGATGGGCTTACCACGGATTTGACAGGCTTGGTAAAACCTCTGTGGAAAAAGGTCATTAAAGAAACACAATATACGGGACAGCATGAAAAAGTACAAGGGAGGAATGTATGAGGCTGTGCACACAAAGGCGGTGCATAATTACAGAAGAACCACCAGAAAACCCAACATGCAAAACTCAAAAATTCTGCTTTGCTCTCTTACCTTGCTGTCAAAAAGATCAGTCCATTTTGTTGTTTCCCAGAATGTCTCTGTCAAAGCTTCAGAGCAGCTCTCATGATCCTCATCTTTGCCTTCTGCATCACTGGAAGCAGCCCCTTCTTGGGCCTGCAGATGAAGAAGCTGGTCAGCCAGCGCACTTCCTTTTCGACAAAGTGCATCCACTAAAGTAGTCTTCTGTTTTTCCATTTCACTAGAAGAAAACAGCATGTAAAATATTAGATCTTTTTGCAAGTACCTCATTAAGAACAGAATGAGTGCTGTACTGAGCTTAAGCTAAAATGTTTGCAGCAGTTAGTACACATAAAATGAAAATCAGCACAAAAAAACCCACAAAACCCTAAAGCACAGATACTTAAATAAACTAACTGTAAAAAAATTAGAGACACTATGCATTGAACAAGCTCAATCATTCTTCTGAGTCTGAAATGCCTTTGATGAGGCAAGAGCAACTTGGGATTCTAAAACTGAATAAACCAGCATTCTAGAAATACAGCTTTAGTTTCTGGCATTATAAAGAGAGTCAAATCCACCAGTAACATAAACAGATACAAGTCTGTTGACTTCAAAGGAATTGCACCCATCTAAAGTACCACTGAATTTGGTGTTCAATTTCAGATGTTAGATTCAACCACATGACCTAATGGGTCAACTTACCAAGAAATAGTATTAGAATGAAGTTTACTGTGTCTGAACTTTCCTTTTATATCAGCAATTCTAGAATGACACACAAATATTCAGCATAGATAGAACCTAGTTTTAGAACTGAAACCCGGTATTTTATCTAAAATAATCAGCAAGTATGCATCTCCCATTTTAAGGGCCTAATTTTCAGATGTGCTGCTCTATTTGTGACTAAACCAGCAGCATGTCACACGCTTGAAATCCACTGGTTATTCTCCCAACTAAGGTGACTGTCAAAATACTGTCTTCCTAAGTATATATGCTGGTAATTCACAGGAACAATCTAAACCTGAACAACAGGCCTCAAAAATACTCTGAAGTATAGTTGTCATGCTTTTCACAAATGAAAGTGGTCACTTCTTAGACTGCTGTCAATTTCGTTCTCAAATACAGATCCAAAAGGTTGCAAGGTATTATGAAAAGGTGGGTAGCATTCAAAACACGTGCCTCTAGATTGATGTTCTAGTGGTCCCTCGGATCTGAGATTAACTGTGATACAAAATAGCTTAAACTTCTATCAGGCTTGATCTTTATACGAAACTGCATTTTTCCTCACACATTTAAATCCTGAAAGCACCCTTGTTTATTTACTATTTCTAAGCAAATAATGTGCAGGTTTCAGTGTTCCTGCATTCTAGAGATATAAAAGAACAAAATAATTTTGCAGTCAAATTTGAAATTACCTGAACCCCTAAAAATAGCACAAGTTATTCAACAAAGTTATAGTCATTCCATTTCTTATAAGCAGAAACGCAGTACATAAATTACAGAAATAGGATGCAAGAAAATTATTTACTGGGTAGGTACTTTTTTATAGTAGTTGCGTCAGGCCTGGGATCGGTCTTCATGGCAAAATATATTGCTAACGCTGTCTGATCAATATGAGAAATTACAGTATTTGCAGCTTCAACAATTTCATCAAGTCTTTTCATTCGTTCCTAGAAGAATAAGAAAGGTGTTTAGCACTATGAAATCATGGTCCTAATTTTTGAAGACAGTGACAGATGGTGGGTTTAGCTGTGTCATTTCAAGGGGTTACTGTCCTCAGGTGACTGAGCAATTCTGCTAGAAGAAATCATAAAACCAGTAGAGGAGTAGAATGGGATGTGGGATTGTCTCTGTAACCACAATTTAGAATACTGTTACAGCTGAAACCAGTAAGAAAACTTACAATGTGTCTAATTTAACAAAGAGTAAATGATAAGCAAACACATTAGGTAGGCATACTCCATTTCCTTTTGCTGTGGGATTAAGTAAATCCCACAGTTAGGGAGGCAGCTGTCAATCTAATTAGGAATTTCTGCTTTACAGTATTGACTATAGCTTTGGCGGTCACTTCAAGACCAAACATGTAGGAAGAAAGATTCATTTGTTCAGGCTATAGAGAAGTATTGAGCCAAGCAAGTTTAAAATGTATTAAATGACCTTTTCAGAATCCAGCTGATGAAGTCTTGCAACATACAATGGAAGATGATTAGGAAATGCTTCTTTCAACTCATTATACATGTCAGTGGTATCCAGTCTAGAAGAGAGGAAGACATAGCATGAAAGCACAGATTCTGGCTATTTTTTTTGTACAGCTGCTTCAAGCTTGCGCAGTCATGACAGCAGACATACTTGGTCATCCACTGTATTTTTAGATCTCTTAAAGCTTCAGCAAATTCTTCTTTTACATCTTTTTCTTTTTCCTGTTCTCTTTCTTTATCTTTGCTGCCATTTTTACTTTTTGATGGTGATGGTATCAGATGATAGTGAACAGTAAGGACATCCTGTAGGTAGGAAGAGACACATACTGAGAGGGATACAGTACATTTTTTTTTCCTGATGCTATATAAAAGTTAAATCATAGCAAGCAACTACTCCGAGCAATGCATACACTGAATAAGGATTCTGAAAAGATATTAGTCATTAAAAATTCAGGAACTGCTTTAAGTTTTTATTTTAAGCAATGCATGGATGTAAATATTAAAATAGCACACTGGGTGTAGAGACAAGAAAGCTGAAAATTAAGCACATTTGACACTGTCGTGTTCATGATTTTACATTATACTAGTTAGAGAATCAGGAGGGTGTAGGGGGGTTGTTTACCAAAAAAGCAAGTAACTTGGTTAAAAGGCAAAAGGAAAAAAAAATAAAATCAGATATTCTATCCTACAAATCTGGCAACAAGCAAATTAATAAAGATAAATGAATCCTAAAAAATAATACCCCAATAGGATAAAAAAAAGCATCAGTCATGCTAGGCTCAGGTATTTACTGAGATGGTATTTTTTCCATGTGCTTCCTGAACTAGCTGAAGCATCCACAGTTAACTGTTTTCCAGTTTGCTGCTACGGACTTCACAGTTTTACCTGTGTCCTTGCTCAAATTAAGTAGACATAACAGCAAGACATTTTTTAAACCCTACATGCTAGTATAGGAGTAGTCTGAGTTCATGCTACACTAATCAAGGATTACCATGAGAAAACCAGCTACTGTTATTTGAAAGGAAAATAATAACTGATCTTAGACCATGCTCTTCAGTCCATTTCCCAAAATGGTTTACATATAAATCGGCAAATAAGGCAGCATTAGATTTCAGTCATTGCTTCTAAGATATTACAATTGCTGGGGGAGGCTATTTTGTTGGGCTTGGGTTTAATGCTGATATTTTTAAAAGAGCAAGAGAGGACACATGTCCCATTATTTTACAAACAGGATTATTTCATAGAGCACATCAGTTTAAATCCTCTACATACTGTTACTCTGCTGCAACACTGTGCACAATACCATGCTGCATGCCCAATTGCCATGGCAATTTAATTATTTATGCCAATTATTCAAAAACATATTTGTGGGAATGTTTCCGATAAACCAGGTCGGTGTTGCATAATGAAATGAAACCTTGTGCACAAGATGGAAGTTATTTCAGGTTACTAAAACAGTGAGTAAAAATTGACTGTTATAAATTGATATATAAACCTTGAAATAATGGACTTCAATACTACACTTCTGAAAATATTCAAGAACATTGACACAGGACAATTTTATTTGAACTCAAGAGTTCAGCAGATCAACAGCTCACTACGGTTACTGGTAACAGAAAGTAACATCAATATTCCCTTAAACAATTTTTCCAGCTACTTAATAGGCAGTTGCAGATGAACCACAAAATTCATGTTTACATATTTTTTTAAACCCAATTTAGATCAGTAATCTACATCAAAATATAGCTTTCACAAGAACTGTCCTGTACATACAATTCTAAAGAATGAAGTGGATGACCAGCCAGTACACCTATGACTTCAGCAAGACCTAGGCCAGAGCATGACAAAAAGGGTTCTGGAAGCAAGCACATGTAGTGGAGGATACGAAGTCATGTATGGAGCTGTCTAAGGTAATTAGAATGCTAGAAAGCAACAATGCAGTTCATTAAAGCAAGCCAAGCATTTTAAGAGGCCTAAAAAGTTAGTTCAGCACAAGAACTTGAATCAGTAGTATGCAGTGCTTTTTTTTTAAAGATGTCCCCTCTATTAAGATTAATACTTTCCAAAGAAAGAAACCTGCTTTCCTAGAAATATTCCTTTATTATTTCAGGATTTCATTCTTGAAAATCCACTTTGATCTTACTTGGCAAGATGTTTGGAGTTATACACCTGAACAGTCTCTGCATTCTCAAGCCTTTTCTGTACGGCAAAGCTACCACTCTAGTTTAAATTCCAAGCCAAGCATAATCAGATTAATAAAATCCCACTTACGTGGATGAACACTTTCATTTAAGAGACTAATTCTATGTAACTAAACCATCAATAGTAAAATGCCATCTCCCCATTCTCTCAGCTAGGTGGTTTTGGTTTCATGAGATTCTGCAAGCATTACAAGCTATGATCATTGAAAGGAAAACAACGCACTTCACATCTAGGCACCCTCCTTTTGAAAAAGAGGTTATAGGAAAAGAGGTGCATTCTTCTCTATAGGCACCAAACTTATTTCATGGGATAAATAAGGTTTAGGTGCTTATCACATTTAACTAAACTATCACAAGACTGCAAGATGGACTGACATCTTTCTTTTCTCTGTCTGTAAACACTAGCATCATTTATAGAACTTGGTAACCTTCTAGATACCAGAACATCCCACAATGACACTGTCATTGCCATTACAGAAACATTCATCATTAGAGATAAAGGAGAAGAAAGGCAATTCTTCACAATTCACAGGTTTAATCTGTTTTCTTATTTAAATTTCACTATAATTGTTCCACAGCAACAGAATTGCTGGTGTACAGGATTTCATTTTATATATTCCTATAAAAAGATAAAGGGGTATAGCCAAAGAAAGGCCATGAGTGAGCATATTATCTGTTGAAAATACTACTTTAAAGAAATTTCCAAATTAATGAAAAAGATTCCCTTTGACTATTCCAAACTAAACCAAACCAAACAAACAACAACAAAAAACCCATTAAAAAAAACCCAAAACCAGTATCAAAAACTTTGGAAGCATACACAATATGCACTTTGGTCAGTGTACTCTGCGCACAGCTTCATAAGCCTCAGCGAGTTTACTTTTAACAGAACTACAAACTGTATACATAAACAACCACAGTGCCCTCTACACAATCACCTCTTAAAAGAGCTTAGTCAATAGGCAACTTAATTTTGTTTGAACATTTAGATTTCTGTCTGATGATTCAACATCTGGTACTTTATATAGAAAAGATACATGAACTACTGTTACTTGTACCTTTAAGCATTCACAGGAAAAATAAGTCAAAACACTCCTTAAAGGAGCACATCCCAAGTCTCATCTTCCATTTAATAAAGCACAACTTCACATACACAGCTGAATGCGCATATGGAATTTGTATCAATTTTAAGATGTATACAATTTGTATAAAATTGCTCATTTTTACAGCAATACTCTTATTCATTTGAAAAAGAATGAAGTTAGTATTCATCAGTATCTGCACAATGCATTTCTTGCTTGAAACTGGAGAGAAAAGGATGGCAGAGTAGGGAAATAAAATTTTTTACCCCTTAGCCAGTTGTTACCCATTGCTCTTCAAAAGCTGCATTATGTAAAACAACTTGAAAATAGTGGGGGGAAAAAAAAGTCAGATTGCAATTGTGCTACAGAAGTTAAGCTGTCAAAGATGTAAGGTAGTAGGAACCAGCTTGTTTTTCACATGGTTGCTTAGCACATGCTTCCCTGTTACAGACCAAGGGCTCTTCTAAGGGTACACCAGAGGGCACTCTTCAGTGAGGATCAGTTCAAAGTTAAAACATCACTGAACTCTGAACTTCTGAATACTGATCCTATGATATGTATGAGAGATCGGATTTTATTTATTTTTTAAGTCCAGACCAAGTAAAGACAAGAAGGCATTAAGTAAAAACCCACGTCCAAGGGTTATTTTGGTTTGGGGTTTTTACGTAAAATTAAGTTCTCCAGAATAGTTCTTTGAGCAGAAAATTATGGATTAGACTTTCAAATCTCCTGTCTAGTAAAACAAAGACACCTGCTTATTCCATAGAAAGAACTCACTAACACTTTTTTCCAGTTATAAATGAATTAGTTACCTTCTTTAGAAAATTAGGCTGCTATTTCCTGGCTTAACCTCAAATTACTTTCAGCTAAACTAGTGAAGCTGTTGAGCTATGGGCTTGATGAGCAGTCAAGTGGATTGAAACCTGCTGAACTGCCAGGCCCAGAGGATGGGGATCAGCAGCACAGTTGGAGGCCAGTAGCCTGGTATGTACCCCAGGGGTCGATACTGGACTGAATTCTGTTCAACATCTTCATTAATGACCTGGATGATGAGGCAGAGTGAATCCTCAGCAAGTTTGCAGATGATACCAAACTGGGAGAAGTGGCTGATACAGCAGAGTCATGCTGCCATGCAGAGGGACCTTGACAGGCTGAAGAAATGGTCTGTCAGGAACCTCAACAAGTTCAACAAGGAGAAATGCAGTCTTGCAACAGGAAACAAATAAACCCATACACTAGTACATGCTGGGGGCCACCCAGCTGGAAAGCAGCTTGGCAGGAAAGGGCCTTCATGTCTCAGTTGACATCAGCTTGTATGTAAGCCAGCAATGTGTCCTTGATGCAAAGAGTACTAATGGTATCCTGGGCTACATTAGACATACTACCAGCAAGTAGAGGGAGGCAACCTTCCTCCTCTACACTGGGGAAGCCATACCTGGAGTACTGTGTACAGTTCTGGGCTCCCCAATAGAAAAGGTACACGGATGTACTGGAGAGAGCTCAGTGAAGCTCCACAAAGCTGATGGACTGAAGCATCTCTTATAAGGAAAGGATGAGAAGGCTGTGACTGTTCAGCATAGAGAAAGCATTTGGGGGGTGGAAGGGCAGGAGGCACTTGGGGATTGATTTCCTATATCTGTGTAAATATCTGTAGGGAACTTGCAAAGAAAAATGCAGACTCTTTTTCAGCAGTGCCTACTGACAGGACAAGAGGCCATGATCACTAACAGAAACAAGATGTTCCCATGGACATCAGGAAATACTTTTTCACAGTAGGGGTGACTGAGTTTTGAGCACAGGTTGCCCAGAGGTCATGGAGTCTCCACTCCTGGAGAAGTTCAAAAGGTGTTTGGACCTAGTTCTGGGAAACTAGCTCTAAAAGGCTCTGCTTGAGCACGTGGGTCAGACCACGTGAGCTCCACAGGTCCCTTCCAGCCTCAGCTATTCTGTGAAAATAACAGTGCTTGCAAACAACCAGAAATACCCACCCTGGATTTCTGGTAGTGTCATGCACATCGGCACAAGCCAACAAGTTATCTCTTTCTATGCTGGAAAACATCTTAACAACATGTAAACTCATGACAGGACAGGGTAAATATTCAAAACCTGCAAACTAGGAAGCCCGCAGAATTGCATTCTCAGAAAAACAATTAATGGAGCTTTTGCAGATCAGCACTCTGAAATACATAGTTTTATTTTTTGCTGCTAGTATGCTGATGCCTCACAAGTAATAGGTAGAGGTATCAAGAACAGTTTTTATTTTGAACTGGGTGGGCATACTGCTCAGATTTGAACACAAATCTCTGTTCTAAAAACATAAGAAAAACAAAAGAAAACAACATGCAACCTCTTGGGTCTGTTTAATAGGTTTTCTTACTTAAATTAAATCATGATTAGAGTTTAACTCCCTTGTAAGAGATTCACATAGTGAAGACTTTATACACTATTCATCAGGAAGCTGCACACTTACATGGGATTTTAAATCATCTTGCTGAAAGTGATCTGCACGCTTTTCAGATGCAATACGAAAACTGCAGCAATGCATATCAAAATCCTTCTTGTAAAATCTAATCAAGTCACACTTGTTACTACACCAAGATCAGACTAAGCTTGCTGGCATAGTTACCAGCTCACTGTTAACAAAATAACAATTACAGTGATACACAGTTATTCACGATTGTCATGCCTTCTAAGGCCAACTAAGTCGTGCATCACTCCAAAAATGGTACCTTGAAAACATAAAGTTGTAAAAAGCCTTACAAATTAGGAACAAAACAAAAAAATACCCAGAAGCCTTTTAATGATAGCCTACTAACAGTTGTTTGGGTTTTTATAAAGACTTTCAGTCTTCATAAAATATATTATACTACCTAAATAAAACAAAGCACAGTATTAAACACTACTATGTTAGAAGTCACTAACTCCTTAACCGAAGTATCTTACTACATGCTTACAAAATTATTTCGGTAAATTCTACTACCTGCTACATCGTTGTATAAACTCTAGCCTATAATGAGTTATATTCAGTTTGAGTAGAATCATAATTGAGAGACTTTTCAATCAAGTCCATCCCTCCCGAGAAAACCCTGACTACTACAGCATGTTTCTATGACTTTAATGAAGCCAGCTCTCAATTCACTAGAGTGGTATACAGTTAGATATTCAATTCTACAAAGTGTTAGGTTTGTATTCAGTTCTCAATTTGCAGACAGAATAGAATAGGCAAAAACACTTGCCACAGAAAATCTTGACACTACACACTGAAGATTCCAAAGTGTTTCACAAAAAGAAAAATTACAGACCACTAATCACCACATGCATTTTTACAGCACTTATTGCAGAAGAATCCAGATGCTCACGTGCCTCTCAGCTTTGTGTTACAACAGTGTTTTGTCATTCTACCAGTAGACATACTTAAGGTGCTGAAGTAAATAACTCAGGACTAAGGAAGTAGATGGGGAGACAAATTAAAAACCCAATACTGGTAGACAAATTTTGCAAGTCATACGCAAAAAGACTTAAGTATATCTTTTTCAAAAACTAACATTCAGTACCTTTTTAAATTTTCCTTGTCGCTTTGCTGCAGACTGCCCCTGGGAGTTAGAATAACATACTGTAAGAAAACATGCACACACCACACAGGATGGAGACACCTTCTCTGTACAAATATGGTTATGCTTTCAACCTACAGATTTTTAAACTTTTAGAGAGTCACATCTATGATCAAACATGCTCTTAAGCATGCTCTTTCATGTTTTTTAAATTAATAAACCAATGCATCATTGTTTGTACAGTCCGTTATTCCTGTAAGACAAGCAAGTGTTGTTAACCACTTAGCTTAATTTCAGAATTACAGAAATTCAGCCTCAAAAGTGGAGAAACTGACTGTTTAGTGGCATTGTTCTATTTCTTATAAAGATACAAAAAGTAGATACACTTTCCCCTCATACTGCATCCACTTACCGACTTAGAGACAACTAGCCCTCCTTTTTTGTTTCCTGGTACAGACCAAGGTTCACTAAAGGCAGCATAAAGTATCTGATGCTATTTGGTACCATCCTTTTTTTTTTCCTGTGAAATATGACCTAACAGTAATATCTTGGACTATGACATGCTTCAGCTACAGTTTCTCTTTGTGTAAACTCTTCAGTATTTTCATTACATGAAATGACAGGAAATACCTATCTCCTACTTCTCCCATCCCAGAAATCATGGTATATAACCACTTAGTCTGGTTTTAAAATAAGACAGATGAGAATTGCAACCAATAGTTCAAAGAAGTGCAGAATTCAAGTTAGGGAAAATAGACTACACTCCTGTAATGAATTTACCATGGATTTCATAGAATTTTACTTGCAACCTTGCATGAATCACAAAGTATTTTAGAGTTCTTAGTTACTGGGTTTTTCCTCACTGATAGATAAACTGTCCTGACAGACATCTAATCTACAGTTACATGTAACCTGCCCCAGAAGTACTACATACAACCAAATCAGACTGAACTAAACTTTTCTACTCGAGATCTAAAGGTATGTGACCATCTACTCACAGAAATGTATTTTCTATAAAAACATACTCTAGTTTTATACATGTTCTTCAGACACATCTAGTGATATATGGACTATTTCTAAATACTAACAATCACCAGGACTGATTCAAGTTTGTTTTGAGCTTTGCAATCTATTTTAAAATAGCTAAAGCAATCTTCTAAATACTTTAGCACCAGATACACACAAAAGGGATCTGGTTATTATAATCACTGTTACACTACAGATTCGTACAAGTTAGAAAGCAGTTTCTACAGGATGATGCATTAATGAGCAAAACAACCCTACAACTTTTTTTCAAGCATCACATACAGAGATCTTGCATCATTCTCATGGAATATACAGCCATATTAGTGGTTGACAACATCAGTGTGCAGCAAGTATCTGTTTATGCATTTAGGCTGGCAAAATTCCTACTACTTTCTAACAGTAACATGTAGGTGTTAAGAAAGCACATTTGTTTGCTGAAAATTGTATGCATGCAAGGAAGAGTAAAGCTGTTTACTAGAGAACATGCAAAAAATTGCATATGCACGTTTTTTGTCATCACACAATTATACTAAACTAGGCAATTAGACAAGATCACTTTTAAAGGCTCCACACCAGAAAAAAAGCAGTTGTTTCTACAAATGGAAGGATTCAGAGGGAAAGAATTAGAATTCAAAATCTAGAAAATGCAATTAAATTTGAAATTATAAGACAAAAATAGTAGACTCGCTCAGAATTTACTCTGACCTTATGAGGAAACAACTGCTTCCAAAATGTGTTACATTAATAAACCTAGTGCTCTAATGCACTAAAATCATGAAATAAGCACTTCCTGGCATGCAATTTACTCGCTTTGAAAATTTCAGAAAAAAGAAGCTGTCATCCATTTCAAATACTCACAGCTTTCTTTCCAAGTTCTGTTTTAGACAGTGTAAGAGCTCCTGCAAGATAACATCCTGGTCCTGCTCCTTTAGGTATTCTATTCAAAGAAAAAGTTCAGTGTTAAAACCAGGTTCATTAACATTCCACGAGGAGAACAATAAAAAACTGGAACAGTGAAAGAGCAACACAAGAGGAAACACCAAGCCTAAACAGGTAGACACAATCAAAGTATCATTTTTGTTAGGTGCAGAGGCAGCTGGTTAGATGTAGATGAAAAAAACAGGACTTCAGTAACTTACTTGTCGTCAGGCAGAGATGTAACAAAGAATGGCTGACTGTGTTTTGGTGGTAATGTCAAGCTGTTGGATTTCTTCTTCCCTAAGAGAGCAAGGCTATGGTTTTCATAAATATCTAAGCTCAAGGTACTAGACAACCTGTGAGAAACAATAAATGGAAGGTCTTTGATGCGATCCAGCTCACTGTTCTGTTCATGACGAATTTGTAACCGAATAGTGTAATCTCCTTTTTCCAGTTTCACAGAATACTGAAAGAAAGAAGTTCTCATAAATGTCAAGATTAAATACCTCACCATTCACAAAGAAATCCAGAAATAAGACTATCATATGTTCTTCTTGATCCACATAGCTGTAGTCATTTAAAATATGCTAGACTGCTTAATTTTGGGTGTCTCCTGAAAACAGAGTTTTCAAGCCTTGATAGTAGCCAAAACACATTTTGGATTGACTGAAAAACCTCAAAAGTTTTCAGACCACAAAACAAGCTGACACAATTTGTTCTATTGTAACACTATTAACTGCTCAAATAATAATCAGAATTCTTGCTATTTCAGTTCAATACTTTTAGCAGATTTGCCTTGATACACTTTCAGTTTACTATGTAACTTTGGGTGCTTTGTGGTTTAGATCACAGAATACCTTCTACTATCTCAGACACTGTACTAGCTTTCACACTGTGGGACCCAGTAATGCTGTGAGATTTAAGGCTGCAGACTCTTTGCCCTAAGCTTTTCATGTATTCAGTTATGCAGATAACATGATCTCCATTTATATAAAACAAACACCACCACCAAAAGCAAACACCATAAACACTGCCCCCTCTGAACCCAGACTCTCAAATTCTTAGTTTTGAAAACATTCTTTGGCTTCTATCAAACCAGAAGAGCACCATGTGGATGTTTTGAGCAGTAACATGTTAACCTTCCTTTCTGCTGTTGCTGTAATACAAAAGGCAGCCCTAAGTAGAAAGGGACAATAATTCAGAACTACCCTGCTCCCAGAATCTCACTCTCATGTGTTAGGGATTCAGCTGGCATTTCTTCCTGGACAGTTAATTTTCAATTGCTTTAGTTTTCTATGATCCACAACATCAGAGACACACAGTGTGGTGGTCCACGAGGTGTAAGCAACAGATTACTTTGGTGATTTTTAGATTTTGTAACAGCTTAAAAAATGCTGGTTAAGGAACAGAAGTTTAAGTAATGCAATTTCTGAAACTGATTTACAAGATCCAAAAGACATGCTTTAAAGCTGATCACCTGCAAACTTCTAGAATGATGATTTTACCAAAATAAACATTACATCGATGAAGTTCAACAGTGATTTTGGATTGGTAAAAAATAGTTTCAAATAATAAAAAAAAATATAGAAAATATTTATCTCTTTTTTTGTCTTCCTTTTTTATTATCCCCCCTGAATGATCCAGAAACACAGTCTATTCTAGCAGAAAGACTGCCGCCGTGGGTACAGTATCTACGAGTCTTGTGCAAAAAACTCCATTTGAAAGGCAGCAACAGGAATAAACCAAGCTATAGCTTTTAAAAGGCTGAAGACATCGACAGCACAGAAGACAGCCTTCACGGATACAGAAGCCTCTGATCTATCAGCAGACAAATCAGACTACAGAAAAAATACTGGACCCTTTTCACCTTAAATAGAAAAGTTCAAGATATGTTGATTTTTATACAAAGATGACAAAGAAAACAAGAACTTGAATTAATTCCTTGAGAAGCAGCAGTCAAAAAAAAAAATACAAGATACCACGAATTAACAGCTTTTTGTAAAATAAAGCACACTCTTTCTCCTTCCTTTGAAGCAAAAAAAATTATCATAATGTTCTATTTCATGGAAAGAAACCTGTCATTACTTTTTTTTTTCCAGACAAATACATCACCACTGAACCTGTTTTCTTGTGAAGATATAAAGACAGTTTATCTATGCATCAGGAAATGTTAGGAGCTAACAGCAGGCCTGGAAGATGAAAAAGAATTAAGATTTTCATAATGTGAAGAAAACAGAAGGTAAAATAAAGACATTGTTCTGTACCTGGTGTGGATAGGCATCTCCTGAACCCATCTGTCTTTTGTTCTGGTCAAAAATAATCCACAGTTGACTATCAAATTCAGATTCATACAACAATTCACAAAGAAGCGGACAGCTTGGAGTTACTTCTCCACTTTTAGGCTATTAAAAGAAAGATCAAAACATTTAATTCACAACTGAATAAAATAAGTACAATCCTTATACACATATTCAAAAGGATACCTGAATTAAAGCCCACTTCAAGCAACAGTAGCTCCTAGAAATAACCAAATCAGAATTTCCACTGTAAAGTCCACAGTATAAATCTATACCTTGTTTCTGACAGAAAGCTAGCTATAGTTAATAATTGGCTTTAGAAAATAAACTATATTTATTAACACCTTTTAAAAAAACTGCAAGCATCTATAACCCTGTCCTGGGTTCAGCAGTAGCAGTCATTTTTCTCCTCCTTAGTAGCTACTGCAATGCTGTATTTTCAAATTTCAGCCTGGGAACAGTGCTGATAACACCAATGTTTTTAGTTGTTGCTCAGTACTGTTTACTCTGACCAAGGACTTTGTGAGTCTCATGCTCTGCCAGTGAGGAGGGGAAGCCAGTAGGAAGCAGGGACAGGACACCTGACCCAAACTAACCAAAGAGTTATTCCATACCACAGCACATCATGCCCAGTATACAAACTGAGGGCAGTTACCCAGAAGGGCTAGATCACTGCTCGGTCGGGCTGGGTATCGGTCAATGGGTGGTGAGCAGTTGTATTCTCTTCCCTTGTTATTTCCCTTATTATTATTATTGGTGGTAGCAGCAGTGCTTTGTGTTATACCTTAGTTACTGGGCTGTTCTTATCTCAACCGCTGGGAGTTACATTCTTTCAGTTCTCCTCCCCATCCCTCCAGGAGCAGGGGCAGAAAGGGGTGGGGGGGAGGGAGTGAGCAAGTGGCTGCATGGTTCTGAGTTACTGGCTGGGCTTAAACGACAAACCCTTACCTGATGGAAGTTATAGGTCAAAATCATCTCATACAACTGTCGATTATTTGGTAAAATATCTCTGGAGCCCAAAGGTTTTATTTTTGCACTCACTGGTCTGTGGATAAACAACAAAGTACGGATGGTTCTCTTAAATATGTATCTTCTATCAAAATTTGTCTTACTTAAGCAGAAGCATATTCTGAAGTACAAGTGAATTCAGCCCATACAGTAACATCCCTTAACAAATTATAGCTGTCCAGGCAGTGTAAATTCATCAGTTAAAATGACTGTCCATACAAAAATAAGGTTTAGTAACATACAGGCACTGCTAAAGAAAGAAGCCAACAGAACTAAAAGCAAGCAAATCTGATCAAAAAAATATATTTTTTTTAAAAAAAAAGCAACCCCCCCCAAAAAAAAACAAACCCAGATTTCAGATTTGTTTATCCATAGAGTGAAAAATTAATGGCATAGTAATTAGAAGACAGAATAAATAGTTGATAATTGTTTGTTATAGAAGGTTATGTCAGAAGGGAATCTGTAAGTCTGTAAAAAGCCTTACAGGAATCAGAGTAGTAACACAGGAGAATGTGAACATACGGTACCTATACAGTATATGCTAACTCAGACACAGCACAAACTATTGTCCAGAGCAGCACAAACACTTTAGATCTTAAGCAAAGAATATAGGCTAAATAATAATAATACAGGAAAATCAGGGCTTCAGAAACAGGAGTGGAATGAGTGTGCCCTGGCATCATTTAAATTAGCATTTCATTCAGATACCCTTTAATGGCATCTTCTACAAGATTCAGTCAGCTATTTTATTGCTAAGAGCACAGACTAGTCACACATTAAAATAACTCTGCTGGATCATACCACAGAGTCAATCTAACCCAGGTTTCCTAGTCTGGCAGTCACCAGATAGACTGCTGACAGAAGACTTAAGAACTGACATGACCACACATGACATGTCTCCCTGATATTCACCCTGTCTTCAAGCATTTGAAACTCAAGAGACTGAATGAGGAGCCATTCAGTAGTTCCCCCTTCTACCCCCCCGTGTTATGATTCATTAGTTCATTCAAGAGACACTCTGCATGCCTTAAACTAAGCACTTAAATATGTATCATTAGTTTCTTTAACTGTAGTTTGTTTACTGTAAGATGAGTGCCTCAAATATTACATGGAGGCAAGAGCATTTCCAGTTTACAAACCAAGAAAGAGGCAAAGACATATTAGGGGACTGTTTTATCTCCCCACTTAAGGCACATCAAATTGTCAGTTTCTGAATCTAATATTACGTGGCTAGCTCCTAGCTATTTCACTTCCATTTACAAGTAACCAAAAGCCCCAGAGAGAGCCCAGGGTCTCCCTAGAGAGGCCGAAATTATGGAAAAGTTTGCATTACTGACTCCTAAGTAATCTGTCTGGCACAAGTGTTAAAAGCACTGGTTAAACTGTACAGCATTTCTTCTTCCTCCTGAAGTGACCAATAATCGCTGCACTGGTTAGGAATTTTGCAAAGCTTTTCCTCCAAATCAGCATGTGTAAAACTGACAAGATAAACACAACTTTCCCCAAGAAATCCTGCACCAGATCCTACAAAAACACTTCCAATGAAGCAAGAGAAAGAAAACAGGCTTTTCCCAGGTCAAACTTGGGCAGGATCAGAAGCAGCTGCTTAAAAAGCCCCACAAAACAACAAATAGTAGCACCAAATAACCCTACAATATAGATATCACTAACACTTGTTATCCTAAATTCACTGCTCAGTTGTTACTGTTTCAAGTACATACAAACACTTTCCACTTTCCCAACACAGTGCCCCAGAAATACTACCTGAGTGTTTGAACCCAGCTTTTCAGATTTATGCATGGAGCAATATCTTCATACTTCAACAGAGACTGAACATCAAATCGTACGATACCTTCTGAAGCATGCTAAAGAAAGAGTATATAACAATTATGCTTCTGCGAATTTATAACATCAGATGTGTACCATCAAAAATGCAATGCAAACTGTACTTAACTATACTATTGGATATAACAGTGCACAAGTTTGAAGGAATCACAAGCTTACCTATATTTTACAATAGTAGATATACTGGGACTTGCAAACCTTTAGCAACTGGCGTGGAAGTCTTCTCTATTTTTTTTTTCCATGTTAGTAATTTATAGTTACTGTATTTGTACAGAACTGTCACACTTTGGGCAGGGCTCACTTCTGTTTGTACATTTGTGTCTGTTTCCTTTGAATATTTAATAAGTATTATTCACCTAGAATCTTATAACAGATATTTTACAGTGTTTCTGCTTAGGGTTATTATTACAGAACAATCTAACTTTGTGAAAAAGAAACAGTGCTCCCATACACAGGCTAGTGACGGTCCAAATAATTTGAGAACTTTTTTCTACCATTGTCCTATGACAAACAGACCAATATATCACACTACTAAAATTTATTTTATGAAAGTTACAGGTGATCAACAAGAAAGGGCAAAACTATTGTATTCTCTCATTTTCAGCTGTCCATTATGCAGTTGATGTAATCCTGCTGGGGTGGGGGAAGCTGCTGTGCACAGCACCCCCACAAGCTCTATTTTGCTGCTCTACAGGTTCAAGAGCTAGCACCTTAACACAATGCACCCACTTTTTTTTTCCCCCAGTTTATTCAGGTCTTAGAGCCTGAATACATCCAAATTCACCTGTGGGACAGCTGTAATTTGCTCCACTCCATAGCTGAAAAAAAAAAAAAAACCCAAAAAGAAAAGAGGGAGGAGCCAGTATAAATTACCATGGTGCTGCTTTACAGAGGTATTGCCGTTTAAGCTCTCAAAGAGAGCCCTCTTTAAGGCAAAGTCAAGTCAAGTCAGGTTGCACAGGACAGTAAAGAATACAGGAGAAAGACAAAAGTACTGTAAACATAATACTAATGTTTTTAGCAACTTTTTTAATCCTTCAGTATCATAAAGCCACAGGAATCACAATATGGCCCTTCCATTCTGTAGGATCAAACTCCTATTAACAGATTTTTAAGAAAAAACATGAAAATCTCATGTATAAAGATACTTTAAGTCTTTCTAGCTACAGACAAGAATGAAGCAAAGCTTCTTTCATTCTGAGATACCCTAGGACTTCAGGATACTCAAATTCAGAAAAGTCAAATATTATATATTCCAAATAACTCTGGAAAACTTACCATGTTTAGCTGAGGAGTAGCACAAAGTACACCATGGAAAGAAATTGTGTAATTAATGCTAACATCGCTAAGGCTTGCCCACCACCGAGCAACACAAAATTCAATGGTTTTTCCAGCCTGGGTAACAAAAGCACACAGTTAGACTCAAGCTTCCATCTTCCACTTCTATTCACCCCAGACTCCCTCTTTCCAAGGCAAAATAATTGGAGTCTAGCTCAAAAACCATGCTGCTATGGCCAGTTTATGCCATTGTATATGTTTGTACAGTACCAAATAAGACACGTGCAGAAAACATAAGATAGCTCCAACAAAATATGATGCCTGATGTCCGCATCAAAGCAAACAGTACTGGGGTATATTCTACAGATCCTTTAAATATTACATCTTCCTTTCCTATCCTTCAAATTAGGCTTTCAGGTTAGTTCACAAATGAGTTTAACCTGTGTATCAGAAAAAAATATGTAAAAATGTGTATCAGAAAATGAGATCACACTCTCTGCCTCAGTAAAATGACATAAAGATTGTGAGGGTTTTTTTGTTGTGGTTTTGTGGTTGGTTTTTATTGCCATTGTTTGGGGTTTCTTTTAACCAACACCATAGAATTCACAAAGTGTCAGTGGGACAAACTCAGCTTAGGTCCCCCACCTAACATTTTCACAGAGGGTAATGGAGTGAATAGCACTCTTAGACTTTAGAGCTATGCAACTAAATTAAGTAAGGCAGCGACCAAACTCAAGAAGTAGATTCTGCCATTCACACCCCTGAACTGTTAGCTCAGTCCCTGGTTCTGTTTTGGACTCTTGAGCTAGCATTGAGCTAAGCCTGCTGTATCTCAGCAGTATGAATGCAAACCAGTCAGTTACTGCCTGGCTTCAACATCAAGATGTCCCAGATTACCACATGTAGCAGTAATGGCTAGATATGCTTATCTACAGATGTCACCAAAAGTTGGAGAAGAATAAAATTGCTTAATACCAATACAGCATTAAGAAGCAGGCACTTCTTTATTGCAGCGCTGGGTGCTAGGTGGAATGTCCACAAATCAAGCACACCCCATGCTAATTTCGTTGTTACATTTATACACAAAAATAACAAGGTAGTACACTCCCAGTTACAATGACTGGTTAGTGATTTGCACATCGTATCGGCTGTGTCATTCTTTTCCCTTACTATGCTTGCATGAGGGAAGTGTCTTCACCTGGACAAGGGTCTTCTAGATCCACAGGTCTGTTTTTTAGCGTCATAATGAAAGCAGTTTACTTCAGGACACCTCAAAAGTAAGTTTTGTTGCCAGGTTGGCTGGCTAGATTTCTACCTTGCCAGGCTGTCAAATAACTCATCCTATATAGAATGAACCCTAGGTGATATGGTTATGGTCTAGAGTAAGGACTAAGGCTAACATGTCACAGAGAACAGTGACTTCAAGCTACACAGCATCAGTTTTCAAGTAGCACAGCAACCCACGCTAACATAAAGGCTAACTTCTTAAATCAAGATATCCCTATAGATAACTTTCACAAACAAAATATAGAAAAAAAACCCAAACAGTAAAACTTAAGATAATCTGCAACACAGCTATCCAACAAGTCATAGCCCCTATTTCGAAGGGAAACAAACTGGTTTGTATAAACAAGTACCAACAAAGTGAAGAGAGCAACACATTATAAGGGCATTCTAATTAAAACACACTAGCAAGCTCTTAGGAATATTTTCAAAACTGAAAACCAGATGCATTCAACTACTGGAACTGACGTATGATTTCTTGGGTTTGGTTTTCATTTCTTGGGGGGAAAAAAAAAAAAAAAAAACAAAAAACCAGAACAAGTTATGTTATACTGCACTGAAATATTACTTTTCTCTCTCCCCATGCCACCCTAAGGGGTACTTACTAAGACAGGAAAAGCTTCAGTCACTGATCCTTTTTCTGGTAAGGATGAAAATTTGTAGAACTCATGACTTCTATATGCTTTTTGTTTCACTAGCTGAACGGCATGAAGAACAAACTTGGCAGTCACATCAGCTGAACATGAGCATACTGTCACTTCTAGATTAAAGAAAAAAACCTGAGTTTAAAGAGCCAAGAATTTAGAAGGAAAGCAGAGATTCACCAGAAAAACACTAGTTATACAGTATCCACAGTGGCTCCATATGTGAATAATGCTTATATATCAGCTATTTCCAAAGACTCTTTCAGATTAAGGAAAACCAGCTAAATTCAGAGACCAGTTTAAGTGAACCATGACTGAACTAACCAGTGAAAATTTATCAGACAGTACAGAAATATAATCTGTACAGGACAGACTGTTGCTGAGCTCCAAATTAAGAGTCTTATCATTAACCTCAAGCTAAATGAAAGATTCTTGAAAAGATTATTATTTAGTAATCTCACACAGGAAGACAATAAACCCATTTTCCCTTCTTGCTGAATTATGAGCTACTTGCCCATTACAAAAACCACATTTAAGACATCATTCAACACTACAACCATACACCTTAAGAACTAGGCAAATCTCAGACAATGATACTTCTCCATAAACATAGGGTATTCCTCCATCATTTCAAATTGTATTTGCTGTTTTCTACAAGACTGAGAATCAGGACTCTACTATACAGAAACCATGAAATAACTCAAAATCACTCCTCTGAGAGCTTAAAAGCAAATATTCTACATATTCATGGATCAAATCCTTCAGTTCTTATTCAGGTAGAACTCAAAATTATTTCCAGACAACTCTGTCAAGTGTAACAGATGCATTTTTTTTTTATTTAATTAATATGGTTATTTTTCTTACCAGCCCACGTAGCTCCCTGTGGAACATCAATGAAGTGCCTTCGGATCTGACCAGGTTTAAAATGAACGTCTGTATATGTCAGATCATAGCTTGATGATTCATCTACTCTGTATATCAAAAAGAAAACAAACAGTAACCAAACAATGTTTTTTTTTAAAAGCATTTTTAAAGCAAACATACTCTAAATAAATGTGTACAATGAGGAGATTTGGCCTTCAGCACCAATTATTTTAGTCTGTACTGGTACAGAATCTGACAGCACAATGTGTCTAAAGGATTTAAAACGTCAGCTCCATCACATTATGTGGACACTCCCCCTTCCTCCCTTCAAGTTTCTGTGCTTAAACATAAGTATCAAAGAATCCTAGTTTTCAGTGGATCTGCTTTTCCTGGGTGACTTTCCACTTAAGTGAGATAAGGTATTTCTATGAGTGAGTTACGGAAAAATCTGAGCCTTTTTTTCTCAGGAGAGACTGTCCACTGAAGAGATTTAATAACATTTTCCTTATCGATACCACTGAATTAATACGTTCAAACCAATGATAAGCACCATACTAACTAAATTTGCTGCATTAAAGTCATCATGGAAGTTTATCCCAATGATCACATGCCAAATAATGCCCCTGCCTTTATGTACTCTAGTCCACCAGTCAGAAATGAAAACACAAAAAAATTTAAGCCAACAACAACAACCAACCAACCAAGATAACCCCAAGCAAACAGAAAAACCCAGAACACCAAATTCCAGTTCACCTACACATATGAGTATCTTGATACTTTGGTCAACAGGCCAGAAGTAATATGTATTCTGATGGACCAGGAAGCTGCTGCCACTGTGGCTAAGCCCTGCCTCCTGGCTGCCAGTACCACAACTGCAAAACAGCCACTGCTGCGTAAGTCTGCCCAGAGAACCTTTTTAGAACTCTGCTCCCTTATCAATGTTAGTACTAAGTTCAAGAACTCCTGGAGAAAGAAGGTGGGAAAATAAATGACAAGTGGGCAGAGAAAACTAAATAAAACTTAAAAAATGCAGATAAAGCCTGGATTTACTTACCTTGTCGGTATAACAACAGTTATTGGAACTCTGAAGAGAGGTCCTGCATTAGGCATTGCTATATCATATCCACACACCTAACAAAATAAAATACAATGACTGAAAATCTTTGGTTGAAATGTAATTATAGAAGATAACATTAAACTCAAAACTAGTTGCAGAGTATTTTGAAACTTTGTTGTTATCACTGAAAGATCCTCATTTGACCACTGTCACCCTAGAAACAGTAAAATAGCATCACTTACCAAGAAAAAAAAATTAGTTTTTATACTTAAACTCATTTCAGACTTTCCCTACAAGTTTTCAACTCACTTTTGATAGCCCCTATATGAAAAGTTCAACCTAGTCCACATTGGAGTTTGTCCCAAACACCCTTATTTTATTTCAGCTACTTTGTTATTTCATTAAAAATACCTTAATGCTTGTCTTCCAGGATTATGTTTGAGAAAATACACTTTGATTTACCATGCCTTTCATGCCCAAGCTTTAAATACTACCTCTGAAAATCTGTTCCATCGTCATTTGGCTAAAATGTTCTCAGTGATACCCTAAGAGACTTGCAACTTTAAGCATCTTAAACAAGTCACTTTTAAAAAGCAAGCTGATGATATCTTTGTTATGAACAACTACAAAGCAATCGAAACATTTCAATGTTAATATAAAGTTTGGGATGAGGATGGAAGGGGTTGAAAAATAGTTTTTGTTGGTGGGTTTCTTTTGAAGGAGTGAAATAGGACATTTGGGAGCAAAAATGAGAAATTTAATGGCTTTTGTATTAAATTTTTCTAAATTTGAATGTAGATGCTTGAAGTCAGTGAAATGCTTTTGCTGTACGGAACTATTACCACACATTTCTCTCCTTCACCTTCAAAAATGGGATGGGGTATAGATAAGGAAACAAGAAAATATGTTGCATTGCTATATCCAAGCAACTCCTTTATGTAAAGCAAAATCTTGGGTCCATATAAAACTGCATGGCAACACCACAAAAGCTAGGCCAGTCCTTACGCCACCACAGAAAGACAGAAATATTTAAGATCACAAACACATAACCCCACTGATCTCTATCTTCAATAATATTATAGGACTAAGCCAGATAGTCAAAGGTGAAAATATACCCAGAGGAAAAAGATCTTAAATGAATATTCATTTGGTTCATATTTTCTATATGCTTTTATTTTTTAAAAACAGATTCTCAAATTCTCATTGGCATGTGCTACACACAACACTCTACAGCATAAGTATTGCTGAGCCCTGGATTGAGCCTGTATAGTGGAGTGTGGCATTATTTTCTGGTCTGTACAGCACACAGCTTTTATTTCCTTAAAAATTGCTTCTATGAAAAGCTGATAGAGACCACAAGAAGAAAGGGCACATAATCTTGTTTAGAACACCAATACTTCAATACCTCTGTATAATGCAGTCCTTCTCTCAGGCCACGTGGATCCACACGAATATTTATGTGTCGACACTGGTTCATAAGCTCTAAATGACTAGGACACTGGACCCATGATGCATTTGAAGTTAAAGCTAAATGAAGCTGAAGAGATATTCTTTCAGTGTTTTCTGTTGAGACACAAAATTTAAAAGACAGTTTAATAACACAAACGCATGCTCATTTTCTACTATAACATAGTATTTGCCATTGAATTGTTCTCTATTATTTCTCTTGAGAAAAACAGAAGAACAGCAGTGTACAGTAAAATAAAGGATGTGCCAACTTTGAAATCCCACTACGCACCTGCACCCACCCTGAAACAATAAAACCTGACAAAAGTCAAAGGTAGGCTAGTAAGCAATGCTTTGGTTAGCCCCAACATAGTCTGGAAGCAGGTATAAACTCATGTGTAGACAAAAAGTCTCACCTAATGCAGAGGCATACAATAAAAAGCAACTGAACTGACTCAAAAGGTTATGCTAATTAGCAAATTACATTGTAGAGCAACCTAAGCAAGAAGCAAAGTCTGTTTAAAATTACTACAATAATCTAGTCTGACTCTGCAAAATGTCAATTTAGCTGATTTTGCAAATGAGCTTTCATGTCTAAAAAGCTATGGGTTAAAACACAGCTTCCAGAAAGACACCCAACCCTAGCTGTGATGTTTCAGTTATTAAAAACCAGCCTTCTCCTGCTCTAAAGGTTAATGACACTTTAAGGTTAATGACTTCCCCCCCCCATTTCCTAGTCCTAATTAACCTTAGATTAATTTTAAGACATTTCATTACATCTTTGTTAAGTAAAGAGCACTCTATTATCAGATCTAATTCCCTCACTGGTAAATGAGAAGCAATAAAAGCTCATAGAACATTGACAGACTGAGCAGATCAGCCTCCCTTAACCTCTTCCTACAGTTTCTCTAACAGTCTTGTTGAAAACACCAGACAGAACAGAAGTAACAATCGGACAGGTACAAGGGAAACATCATGCTACAAGCCGGTCATCCATTACAAATGTCTATGTTTTCAGATCGTTTGCTTCCAGCAGAAGGACTTACCGAACAATTACTTTATTTCTCCATGTCACAGAGTAAAATTAAGAACACCAATTGCAATGTAATCTAAAGTACTCTGAGTTGGTAACCTGTCCTGATTCATACCCTTTCTTCCCTCAGATAAACTCACCCCTTTGTCACATGCCAACCTTCTTGGCATCACTAGTTTTAAGAAAGGAATTAATCTCAGTAACAAGATCTCACATGCATCAGTTTCTGAATACAATGTAATTCAGTCTCTCAGTGAGCTTTAATTTGCATTTAATAGAGCAGAGCAAAATGGTTTATGGATAACACATGTCAAATCTTATACTTGCACAATTTAGTTTTACCCTGTTAGTAAGTTCTTCAGAACAAAGAGAGATCCCTCTTTCCAGCAAGAAGCATGAAGCAGCAAAAGATGGAGGTGCGGCAGCTATAACTCTGAGGTTAGAACGGAAACTTGTTTAGCTGTATGCCATCATGTACTACAAAATTTAGAGTTGCACTTACTGGTTTCACAGTACAGATTGCCATCACTCCTCATTATCACAGCTTTTTGTTTAAAACATTATGCTACACATGGGTCATTTTCTGAGTTGCAATTTGTATTTAATAAAGTAAAGCAGGGTACTTTCTTCCCCACCCCACAAGCAAAAGCTCTTTCCTACCTGTATTCTCAGGAAAGACAGGTTCTATGCCAACACCATGATCAGAAGGTGCAGCTATCTGGGCAGGATCTCTGAGGTAGATTCCACGGTTGCTGCCAACAGTAACTGTAAAGCCTATGTTACTTGTGAATGATGAATTCTGAATGAGGTAGTCATAGGCTTTATCAACCTGTTAGAAAGAACACATTCTAAATTAACAAACTTCAACTGAATCATAATTCATTACATTTTCAGCAATCGAAGAAAGAAACAGTAATTGACATGCTACCTGAGTGACACTGCACCTTACATGATGCTTAGTATAGAAAATGAGGTAACATTTTCAGTCTGCAACAGCCACACAGAGCTCAAAGGCAAGAATATTTAAAAAACAAAACACAACACAAAACGAATCCCCTTTGCTATAAACCCATCAAAAGATGCGTAATAAAGTTTGCAGAGATGATTTCAAAGACAAAGAGGACTTCAAAGGCCCAGACCTACTATACTAATTCAGGTGCCTTTCTCGTATGTGGAACAACACTTAAGCATTTAAACCTTCTAAACAATACAAGAAGTTGAGCAGTTCAAAAAAGAGAAGCAATACAGGATGTCCATGTAATCTTTGTATACTGATATAAGATAATCATGTCAGAAAATCCAACCCCAGATTTCAGAAATGAGCTGTCAGAAAAAAACTCTGATGACAAGCCCACCTTTTTGTTTTAAAAAGGCATCTTTCTATCTCACTTTCTATTCTGCTGTGTCCAAAAGCTTACATTCTCTTCTACTTCACAGTGAGCTACCCTCGCCAGTGGAGATAAGGGCACTCTCCTTTGAGACAAGTATACAGCCTCAGTTTCCCAGATCAGTTTTAACCATGTTTTAACACATGCTTTAATCACAGACTACTAAATTGTAAGATATGACTGGTGCATTTAATTTTTCTGTGGCCTTCTGTATCAAACTCAGTGTTACAGATGTGTTTAGCAGCTGTTACCTACTAGGCTGCAGCATCTCCAGAACGTGAGTTTAGGGCTAAGCATTTAATATCTAGCATCTTTATGCATGAGAGAAAAATCTCAGTACCTCTATTTGACCAGCAGCTCTTTAAGAACCTAAGATTATGCACAGATAGACTGTCTTTCACTATGCAGGAGATAGGGAATAACTATCATCATACAAAGTATCACATCACAAATTTCTAAGCTACTTGTCCACAAGATACAGCAAACACCCAGAGTTTTCAGTGCAGTTCTGGCGCAAAGTCATTGAACAACTGCAGTTGTACTGCTTGGTGAACCAGTGTGGGTATCTTCATTTTCACTGCCCAGAACTTACAGTTGTAGCTTTTGTCTGCACCAAATTTGTTCAGCTCTCTCTGACAACAGCATAAGAACATTTTTAGACATCAGAACAGAATTTAGGCATCCAAATCCACACGTAGGCGATAAAAACCCACATCCCACTTTTATGCCCACGTACCTTTTTCATCAGTCTAAGAATGTGTCTAGTTAACACATTTATTCTACAGCAACTTCATGCTGAAACTGAAAGAACAATCTCATTCCTCCTCCCCTCCCACTACATTCCCTTCCTCTCCCTCCATGAGATCTGAAAATCAAGCAGCATGAAAGCAAACCGAGTGTGCTCATCTAGAAAGCTGCTTTTATTTTTTGAGAGTCAGGTTTCCACTGACAGTTATTTATATTATGTTGGGGTTTTTGCTATTAAGTACCTGAATAATACCATGTCCTTGTGCAAATACTTCTATGTTTTCAGCTTTCACTGCAGTATTTTCTAAAGCTCTTCTGACAGAATGAACAGTGTAATGAATATCATTAGCTTTGAGTCCTGAAATTAAAAATAAGGGTATTATTGGATACAACAAAAAAATTAGAAGGTTACAGGGTTTTTGGTTTTTTTTTTTAATAAGAGAAAATAAGAATCTAATCTCTTTTAGACTATGCATCTATAGTTAACTTTGTAACATATTACCTGACAACACTAATGCAATGCCTCCACATGCATTGGGAGAAGACATGGATGTACCATTCATGAGTTGTGTTCCTCGCAGAGTCCAGTTCGGAACAGAAGCAATAGCACCTCCTGGGGCACTGATGCTTACTCCCAGGGCTCCATCAGTGCTAGTGGTAAAACAGAAGCATTGAAAAACTTATTTTCTGCACACTTTATCTAAAAGTTTTTTGTGCACTTAATATTTTAGCTTTAGGGAATGTCCACAAGCGTTATTACTTCACTAAATCCATTAACCCATTAAACCCAAGAAAAAGCATGCCACTAAGCAGCAACCTAAAAATGTCACATTAATCATCAGCTATGCCTATTTTACAGTGAGTTTTCTAAATCTACACTCCTTCAATACCCTTCTCACCACGCTTCAGTTAGTCAGAGTAACTTCTGGGATTTGAACTGGAAAATGCACACAAACAGACCTATCAAACACTTCAATAAACAGATCAGTATTTAATATAGCCTATTTAACAGTTACTGTCTTTACAGAAAAATAGTAAAAGGGAGAAGATGACTAGAAAAGATTAAAAAAAATGCAATCTCTAATTTTGCATATTGCCACTTCAACTACCAGATCAAATTCTGAATACAGGGCCTGAGGCAAGGAGAGCAAGAGAAGACAAAAATAAAAAGGAATGTCAGGTGGATCAGGATCAGCTGGGCCTACGACACTTTTCTTCCTTGCTCAAACATATTTAAGAACAGAGTGAGTACCTATGACATGGTTAAAAGCAGCTTTCAACAGTCTGAGTCAGAAATACTTAATTTTCTTTGCTCTGGATAGACAAAAACTGCACCACTTGAGCAAGAGTAGCACTATGCCTGAGCTATTAAGTTCTTTGGGGAGGCAAGGTATTTTGGGGTATTTATGTCCCACACTAACACCTTCATCCATCTAAAATCTGCCTCAAATCAGAGTACCCTCAGGATGATACTGTATGTGACCTTTGGACATATTTTATCACAGCTCTAAATAAATGACAGGCCCTGTATCACAACACTTCTGGTCATGTGGTGCACAGTGCATCTGCCTGAAAGCCTTTCCTGCTTACTCAGACAGACTCACCCCTCAGCCCAAGCCTGCTCTAGAAAAGGTTTAGGAACTCTGTGTGTTACACCTTGTGCGTTACATCTTTTAGCCAGACTTGGGCCTTTTAGCTAACATATGCTCATTCTGACTATTCTACAACACAAAGTGACAAAGAACACAAAACATAGTTTTTGTGCATGTATGTATACTGATATTAATTACAAATCTTTCTCCCTTTTCCAGCTGAAGGCAGAGACAACATTTATCTTTTCCCTACATGACAGTTCTACATAATAAGGTTCTTGAAACAATATACTTGAAGGTAAATACACAAATACCATGACAGCTAACTTCGAAGATTTCTATGTAACCAGCAAATAAACCAAAGACCAACCTCAAGTTATTTTTTTTTATTTTTTTCTTTCACCCACTGCTACTGTAGGCTGACTACAAATACAGTATATTGTAATTTTGCCGCATGCAAGAACAATTCTTTTTTTCCTTTTTTGGCTACCACATTCCTACCAAATGCTTCTGAGACATGAAATAAAAGCTGAAGTTTTCATTGCCCCATAATTTTCTTTCACAGGTCTTCAAGAAAATGTTCTCTAATGTGAAGCATAAAAGCATTTTTTTCTGTCTGCTCACACCTCTACTGGACTCAAGCAAAATCCTTAAGTTGTGCCATCAAAACAATGTCACTGAAGCCAGAAATAATGCCACTGCAATAACAGTATTTCTTTTAATCTGCAACAATAAGCAAACAGTTAACTTCACTACACTAATGTAACGAAATAAATGCTATGTAAAAAATCCTCTGGAAAAAAAATAATCAGAGAAAGATCAGATTTCCAAACAACTTTTATAATCTCTAAGTATGTCTGTGCTCAAACACACTTTCCTGACACACTTTCTCCTGTGCTGAGGCAGCGCAGTGGTCTTCCCCCTTCCCCAGGAGTTCTGGAGCCTGATGTACAAAGGCCTTACAAGAACAGCAGACTACCTATGCTCTTCCCATAGGAAAGAAATACCCTTATGCTGGTATTAATGACCACTTTTTGGATTTTGAATTACGTAATCTGAACCCCAAAGCAATAAATTTGTTCTTTCAGTACAACATACCTAGGCCCTCTGGATGACCAAGTATATTGATTTGCTGGCAGTTTTTCTCTTAAAGAGTATTCTGCGACCATCATGTCAGGTGAAACGTAGGCACCAACACCTGCAAAAAACATTCAAGTATTTTAAATGTGCAATGAATTTTTATTAACAGAAAAAAAAAATTATGGTTAAAATTAATTTTAAGAATTTTTTGCTTGACGTGTAATGATGGAAACATGCTTTTTCTGTAACATTGCACCCACATATTTTTACAAAGCAAGTATAAAGCAGCATGCTATGGACTGAAAATATTCTATAATATTGAAATATTATGTAAACTTCAAAGTTTCATTTTTATTCAACTGGAATAGAATGTATTCACCTTCTAATTTTTTTTCACAACAAATTACTTCTACATGTCTCCACTCTCCCGCACAGGCCTCTGGCTGTGTTTACACTGTTACAAAGTACACCAAACATAGCTCAAAGCAATCTGTGTGAGCTGGTTCATGTTCACATGGCTCATAGCTATGCCACCTAGAGCAGATGGCCACATCCACACAGCTCAAACACAGCAATGAGACACTCATCACTTACTTTCCTATGTATCAGTTCAAAGTGCCCAGAGCATACAAATGACTGTCAGTCTGCTGAAGTTGTATTTTTAAAACACGATGTCATTGCACCTGTGCCACATACCTACACTGTACACTCCATTTTCTCTATGGCACAAGCACTATGAGGATAGTAGAAAATTAACATACCAAGCTAACAAACAAATTTGGCAAGATCTGCTGCCCGTGTGAACTAAGCCAACCTGTCAACTAGATTTTGCTTTACCCTCAAAAGAAAAACAAAAAATTCCCAACCTATCTGGTTCACTCCAGATGGTAGAAAAAGAGCATGCAGAGTGAATGATAAATCAGTCCCTGGGGTGATACAAGTACACTGAACTGACAGAGTAGAAGTGCTGTAAGAGCAAAGACTGAAAAAATGCAAACCTGAAAAGAGCTTGTAAATTCCAGCTCCAGCCCGTTTCATTAGTGAATTAACTGCAGATTAACATCAGAAAGTAATGAGTGTTCTACTGGCTGTCCTGAAATACTGACTCTCCAACTTTCAAATCTAGATGCTAGTCTTCTTGCATTAGGATTCGGAGATTTAAAAAGTCAGCTTGTGCAACTCAGTAATGCAGCAGCAGATTTATATAAAAATAAAGACTAGGGAAGTTACCCCTAAATGCTAGACATTTCGCTAAGTTTTGTATCTCAAACTTCCACTGAAATATCAAACCCCATACACTTAGACATTCAGAAAAACAAATTCTTATGGCAGTAATAGACCTGACAGAAGTGGCACTACAGCTGAAAGAATTCTTCCTCTAGAAGGACTTTGTCTAGGTCATCACATGGGATCATTTTACATCCAAGTTAAATGTTTTGTTTCACTACAAACAGAAAATAGAGTATCTGATGAAGACAAAAGATCTAAAATTGTGGTTCTGACAATTCAAAATGCATTATAAGGCCTTCCAGAACATTAATTAGAATCCAACTTACATGTATTTTTACAAGTCAGATTTACCAGTTGGTAAGGGTCTGTGTGCTGTTCTCAGATAGTTACAATTAAGACAGAAGCTGAATACTGCCAACTCTTCCCCCCCCACCCCCAAAGAAAATGATTTACCTATTACACTAGATGTAGTTCCACCAGGACATCCAACTGTAGAAAGGCAAGGGCCATTATTTCCTGCACTTGAAACATAGATTACATTGTGTTTCCACACCGCTTCATTAATAACTTCACAAATTCTCCTGATGTATAAGAAAAAAAAAAAAAGGCAATCAATCAAAATATTGTTTTCTTCCCACAGGGCAAAACTCTTACTTCCCGTAGAATCTCTGTGACCAGACATAGAAACAAGGAATATTATGCAGCCTGCTTCCCACACCTAGCAGAGGCAGTGCCAATACAGAAGCTGACCACGATAAATATTTTCTAATTTTAAAAAAAGTAATAGTTATGTAGCAAAATTAGGTGTTCATCCCTCCTCCCCCCAATTATGTGGTGCTCCAACTACAAAAATTCTTTGTTATTCTGAAACATTTTTTATACTGTATGCAGTTAAAAATATAAACTGCAACAGTTTAATGCATATGAATTGTCTGAGCCTGGACAAGTCATCTTACTGACAGTTCATGTACACAAAGCTCAACAAATGTATGTAATTCATATTAAAATACTTCATGTTAACCACAGTGGTACTCACCCAGAATTTGGCCAATGTGTTGCCTCTCCATAGCTATAGTTGACGAGATCACATTTATATTTTATTGCTTCTATCATCTGATAAAGTAAAAATAAAAGCCAAAATACATCCTAATCATAGAATAAGTAAGGAATGGCAAAGAACATCTGCTTAAACTGCTACAGATCTAAGAAAATGGGATAAGTTTCTTTTGATTATAGAAAATAACTTACTTCAATCAGTTATTTAAGTGCTACTTCCCCAGTGAATAAACAGAATAAAAACCCCACTCCCTGAACAGCCTTACTCTTGTCATTTTACAAGCTATAATTTAACAGTACCCTAAGAGAAAACTGCAGACTTCATTAGTATTTGTCTCAAATATCTGTACTCAACATAAAATTCTCTTTTCCTGTGCAGTTAGGTTAAATTCCTGTAAAAACATTATAGTACATCTTTGTGTTGCTATAGCAAGATATACTATGAGCCACAAGTATATTTTTCTATTTCCTCTTCTTGTGTGATTTTTATTCCCCATCAATTCATTATATGGAAAAGGTTTTAGGCCTTTTTTCATTAAAAAGTAATTATATCTTTCCTTTTCAGAAAGTGAGTAAAAAGAAAAACCAAAGCAAAAAAAACCAAACAACAACAAAAAACCCACAAACCAAATCACCCATATTAGCAGATACTAGTCTCTATGCTACATTTAAGTATTCTATTGTTACCTACGTAACTATAAAAAAACATGCTCACAACACAGAATAAGGAACTAGAAATATGCATACAAGTAACTTCACCCACACATCAAGCTAGCCAGACACACTGCAACTGTGTTAGTCTGTAAGTGTCTCTAAATGCTCTGTACAACAAAAGACTTGCTTTATACTAAAACATTAGTATTAAGATATGTTTTAAAATACATTCTGGTATGCTTCACAGGTTTTTTTTGGTTGGCTTATTTTTGTTTGTTCTGGATTTTCATTGAGGGGGAGGGTTGATGGCATTTGCTTGCTTTCTTCTTTTTGCTGGAAGTATTCTACAACTATAAAAGCACTCCCTATGAGCAAGTAGAGAACAAAATTGTAGAATACTGTGGAACACTAAGTCACACTGCTGAAATTAACTGTTTAGTCAGTGAAATACCCACAGCTCTTATTAGACCAGTGCCAGTTTCCATTGTACTTAGTCTTGTATCACCAATCTTGATGGCAAGAATCTGAGCTCCAGGAGCCACACCATTTCGTTCTGGCTCTTCTGGAAAGTATCCAGCTGCAATACTAGCCACATGTGTTCCATGTGCTCCTGAGGAAATAAAAAGTTGTATCACTGTATCTTTAGCAAACTTCATGTACACAAATTTAATACACTAATTAATTTTTACCTATTGAGCTTTAAGTATATAAATCCAGTTACCAGCCCGCCACAACTGGTGTGCCCCAGGGCTCAAGACTGAAGTCAGTTCTGCTTAATACCTTTATCAACAATCTGGATGAGGGCATCCAGTGTACCCTCAATGATTTTGCAGATAACAGGAAGTTGGGCAGGAGTGTTGATCTGCTTGAAGGTAGAAAGGCTCTACAGAGCGTTTGTACAGGCTGGATCACTAGGCTGAGGCCAGCTGTATGAAGTTCAACAAGGCAAAGTGCCAGGCCCTGCACTTGGGTCACAACATCCTCATGCAAGGCTACAGGCTCCAGGAACAGCAGCTGGAAAGCTGCCCAATTGAAAAGGACATGAGTGGTGGTCAACAGCTGCTGAATATGATCCGGTAGCATGCCCAAGTGGACAAGAAGTCCAACAGCACCCTGGCCTGTATCAGAAACAGTGTGGCCAGCACAACTGGGGAAGAGACCATGCCCCTGCTGAGGCTGCAACTAGAATCCTGTGTTCAGTTCTGGGCCTTTCACTGCAAGAAAAACATTGAGGTGCTGCAGTGGGTCAGAAAAGGGCAACAAAGCCGATGTAGGTTCTGGGGAACAAGTCTTATGAGGAACAGCTGAGGGAAGTGGGGTTCTTTAGTCTGGAGAAGGGAAGGCTCAGGGGGGACCTTATCATCCTCTAAAGCTACCTGAAAGGAGGCTGTAGTGAAATGGACATCAGTCTCTTCTCACAAGTAACAAACAATAGGACAAGAGGTACTGGCCTCAAGTTAAGCCAGGACAGCTTTAAGAAGAAAAATTTGTTCCCTAAAGCATTTGTCAGGCATTGGAACAGGCTGCACAGGGAAGTAGTTGAGTCACCATCCCTGGAGGTATTTAAAATACAATGTAAACATGATGCCTAGGGACATCATAATGTTAACGATTGGACTCAATCTTACAAGTCTTTTCCAACCTAAATGGTTCTACTATTGTGTAAAATGAGCCCAGGGTTTAAATCACCTTAACAAGTGTCCTGTTATTCTAAGGAAAAAAACAAAACAACCCAGGGAACAGCAGCAATCTGGAAAATAAAACAGCTTTTTGAAGGGAGAAAAGAAGCAAGAGGCAGAGAAAAAGGATGCATTAACTTAATTCTACTAACAGAAGTTACTTTAAAAGCTCAACACTTCCTACTCTAAGTTATGAAAATTATACCTGAAATGACTCAGTGGTGATGAAGTAAAAACAAAACTAAACAAAACAAACACCCTAACAAAAAAAACCCAAACAAGGAAAAAACCCCCAAACAACCCAAAACAAAAAACCAACAAACAACCCCCCAAAAAACACAAACCAAAAACTGCACAAAGTTTTTGTTGAGATAAAAAGGAGTATCTCAAAAAATTATCAATTTAGAAACCAGAACTGCTTCTGTAGTTCTACTGACATAGGATTGTTTAATGATAAATTAAGAGCATTTTTCAACCCAAATATATCCACATCACCATAACCACTTAAGATGCTTCCAAAACATAACAAGATTATATAAAGAACACACATATCCAGAGTGGTTAGTGCTTCAGCTATAGTGACATCTGCCATCACAAAAAAGTTTGGATAAACCAAAATAAAGATCAATACACCTTTTGTTCACAGGTATGTCTTATTTAAGTTTCTTAAATTATACAAGCACAAAACACAGAAACTAATAATCAGTCATCACTTATATTTAAGAAGCAAAACAAAGAAGGTACTTTGAAAGAAGGTTCTGTTTTAGGCATTAAGATGCAAGAACACCTCCTAGAGCACTTAAACTGTACACTCTATTTATGTAGGCATTTGAACATATAATTAACTATTTCAGACAAAAATGCAAGCAAGTTTGGCAATGAGCTATCATTATAGCTATAATTCAGAAAATCTGAATATTGATCTTGACTGCCACAGTAATGAATACTGTATTAAGATAGATGCCTTGAGCCATCCCAAGTGTCAAAATCAAGACCCAAAAACTGATGTTGCTCAGAAGCAAAATTTTCTTAATATTATTTTCATTTACCTCCACTTGTCACAATGGAAAGAAGGTTTCCATCATCATAAATATTCACAGAATAATTCAACATTTCAGATGTTCCAAAAGACCCATACTCCTGAGCTTCTTTGTAGGTTCTCAGCACCGTACAGTTTGTCAAGTCACCACTCTCACTTGTATCTATGCAGGCTCTGTTGACCAAACAAAATGGTTATTTTTCCAGCTGCTGTAAGCCTTCGGTTATCTTGCCCCCCCAACAAAGAGTACCACCACAAAGACTTTAAGAAGTCTGGTTCTGTGTTTACAGTATCTTAATTCTTTAAGTAAATATTTTTAAACTGGGCTGTTCGCACTTAAGATACAGAAACTACAAAGATCTCTAAATAAACTCACTTTCAAATGCTACTAAATTCAGATAAATCTTTCTTAAAAAAGCAAGAATATGGAAATTCAAGCAATTTCTTCAAGGAAGAAATTTTACTAATACTAGCTGTTCAGTGCTGGTACATAATCAGTTGAAGTCTTTCCCACTGTTTTGTATGATGCACATTATAAGTCAAGAAAAGTGCCATGTTACATCTTGAAGTTTATGTAAAGACTTCTGTGTTTTGGAGGGTTGTTTTTTATTGTTGCTGCTGTTCTGGGGTTTGGTTGTTGGTGGCTTTGTTTTTTTAACCCTCTCACCAATAGATACTCAAAGCAAATTTTACTCTGCCTCAGAGGAAAATCTCACAAGCTTACTCTTTGCATCATGCTGTCTTTAATAAGACTTCATTTTACCCCACCTTCATTTGGGATTGGAACTTTGTCATGAAATTCAAATGATACAGTAGGATTATTTTAAAGCAAATAACATTTAAGAACTCTATAAAGAGGGTAGATTTGAAAGTTAACACAGCCTTCAATGCAAGCTGGATTTTTATGTGTAGATGATGATAAGTTATACAAGTTTAGGCATTTACCTCCAGGTCTCACCATCATTCCATACCAGACAGTCATATACTGGGCCAGGATCACTGTATTTTTTCTCAAAAGAATTCAACAGTTCCACTTGATTTTGAAGTTCTTCCTTTATCAGCTTATTTACCTAGTAAGGCAACAGGAACACAGAGTATTTCTAAAGTTGTTACAAGATAGGTAACCTTACATTTCTTTCTGATGTTACACATTTGTTATGTCACTTCACCAAGAATGCAAGACCATCCTAGGAGTCACAAACATCTAGAAGTTTAATCGTCTTCTAACAGTGCACTGTTTATTTTTTGCCTGTTTTGCATAATTATTTCCAATTTCTGTAATTGTAATGTTTAAAGCCCTTATTTATTTATTTATGCGTCATTAAATGTTACAGAAGTGACCTGAGGTATTCCTGGTACTTCACTGAAATAGTACCTGGCTTACTAAATAAAGAATATGTTTAGAAGATTCCAACTTTGAACACACCAAGGATGACAGCCTTAAAAAACCCCAGCATATTAAATTAAAAATAAAACTTACTAAAACCGCTACAAAGTATCTCAAATAACATCCTTTTTGTATTTGACAAGTTCAGAAAGCTAATAGCGCTAAGAAAATGAAACAACCATCCATACATAGACTTTTTAAAATTAATCAGAAGATAAACTAGCAAGTGATCTGCCAAAAGAACCAGAAGTATCTTTCCTTCACTCATCTAAAAAAAATATTTTAATCCTCTCAACTGGTAACAAATTGTTGCGAACAAGTTTATAAGTTTACTTCTCCAAACCTGGGAGGGAGAGCTATGAGCCGCATCGAATTCCTCTTGTTTTCTACAGGCCTCTGCCAGAGCCAGTCTGTGAATGGGATCCCACAGCTTTTCCTTGCGTTCTTTCTATAGAATAAAACCAGGTTTCTCAATATATGGACAAATACCTATGTCCAAGTATGCAAACCACAAAAGTAATATAAAAATTCCGCTTTGAGACACAATAGTTATAAAAGTTCAATACAGTATGATAAATGAACATCAACTGCCACACAGACAAAAGAAACTGCTACCAGTAATGTCCAGATTTTTTGCTACTCTGAAGAGGACCACTGACTGGACAGTTCTAAAAAAATCACAGGAGAAATGGATCAAGCAACAATAAGTGAGAGAATAGCTTTCAAGTGCTGGCTAGCAGCCTACATGTGTTAGTAAATCACATACCATAGTTTCCTAGAAAAATTTAGGAGTCAGAACAGTGAAATATGACCATACACTACACTAGACGCAAAATGTAATTCCTTACCTGAATCCTCTCCTTAAGAGCTTTAGGATAGATATCATAGCCATTTTTTATGCCAATGTGATATTTGCCTGAAGGATTTACCCAGGTTGTCGGAATCTGCAGAAAAGTATGTTCAGAAATCCGTTAACCAATAGCATTAAAAAAAAAAAATATGAAAAATCAACACTGTAAGACAGCTTAGAGAAGAGACTTGCAAATATCACCAATTTAATTCCCTGCCTCCATGACAGTAACTCACTCACTAAATTTCAACAACATGACACGGCAGTATCAATCCAGTTCAAAAGCAATCACTATTAATTCATGTGACACTGTCATTGAACAACTAAGTAACCACTGTCCTGCTGATCTACTTTGAAAACATAAAGCCCCAGCAGTGACTTTACTGGGTAGAGGTCTGAGAAAATAACAGTACTATAAATGAAAAGCAGCACCATAGCATGAAGAGGTGTTACGGTTTGAATTCATGACAAACATCTGAGTATCTACTTTCACATCTCACTGCAGCTTAGACTCTCAGTATATGAGAACTACTACTCCTAGTTAAAAACAAAAAAAGCAAAAAATAGCACAACAAATTCACCCTTATAATCGTATTCTATGCAAAATTCAGAAGAAAGATGATATCATGGGAAGATCCAAAGAGTTGATGCCCTCATATCACCTCATCAATCAAATTATGCCAGTAGCTTCAGCAGTTCTAAGCTCACACCTCTGATAGATCTGATCATATCCTTTTCAAAACCCTACAGGGTTTCTGTTCTATTTATAGTGAGAATGCAGTGAGTCTATAACCAAGTCCTCACAAGTTTTTCAGTCTCTAGAACTATCTCCCCACAAGTTGAACATCTGCCTGCCAACAGAAAGCAGTGAATCATTTCCCTGCTTTGCTCTGCTTGCACGTGCAGATTTTGCTGAACCAGTTAAACTGTCTTTACCCCAACACGCAAGTTTTCTCGTTCTTACCCTTCCAAATCTCTTCCCCTCATCCTGCTAGGAGGACTGTGAGTGCACAACTGTGTGGGGCTTAGTTGCCAGCTGGCATTAAACCATGACATCTGGTTAAAAGAAACTAAGTTCTGCAGAAACTAAAATAAGTATTAAATTTGTAGTTAAACAAAAAAAGGAGAAGATGCCCAGTAGGGTCTCTGCAGCAGTGAATACTCACCTTTAAAGTTCTTCCAGACAGACCGACAATTTCTCCATCTTTAGGTTCCACAATGGTACATGTAGTTACATCACCACTGCCTGTTGTATCAATTATATCAATGATCTTGGGTTTCCCATCAGTTGTAATCTGAAAATATGAATACAGAAAAATAAAAACGTAGTTGATTACCCTTCAGCACAAAATCCAGGAATTTTTTTAGGATTGTTAATAAAAATGTCAACCAACTTTCTTAAGCATCCAACATTAAATGGAAAGACATAAAACCAATTTAAAATTACTTAAATTTTCAATGAACTAAAACCAATGTGCCCATCTTTCTAGTTTATACAAATTCACTAACTAATTTCTAAAAAGGATTTAGAACACAGAATCACACAGAATCACAGAATCCCAAGGGTTGGAAAGGACCTCGAAAGATCATCTAGTCCAACCCCCCTGCAAGAGCAGGGTAACCTAGAGTACATCACACAGGAACTTGTCCAGGCGGGCCTTGAATATCTCCAACATAGGAGACTCCACAACCTCCCTGGGCAACCCATTCCAGTGCTCTGCCACTCTCACGGTAAAGAAGTTCTTCCTGATGTTAACGTGGAACATCCTATGTTCCAGTTTACACCCATTGCCCCTTGTCCTACCACTGGATATCACTAAAAAAACCTACCTCCATCATCCTGACACCCACCCTTTACATATTTGAAAACACTGATGAGGTCATCCCTCAGTCTCCTCTTCTCCAAGCTAAAGAGACCCAGCTCCCTCAGCCTCTCCTCATAAGGGAGATGTTCCACTCCATCATCTTTGTGGCTCTGTGCTGGATTCTTTCAAAAGCAATTCCCTGTCCTTCTTGAACTGAGGGGCCCAGAACTGGACACAATATTCCAGATAGTAAAAGCATTGCATCAATAAAGCACAGGAGCCCCAGTTTAAAACCAAGCTGAAATTTGCAAGAACAACTATGTGTGTTCAAATAAATCGCTGTGTTGCTTCCATCCCACCACACTGGCCAAATTTTACTGTAATGAACACACAACTCTAACAAAATGAAATGTGCTTAATTACAGGCACCCACAAGCTTGAGTCTCTTAACTGAGCTTAAATCTAAAAGGAACACAAGTTATCTTATTTTTCCTTTGTCAAGGATTCTACTCATTTTAATCAACCTGAAGTCTTAGGAACTACTGCTATATACCCTAATACTGTATAAAAAGTATTTTTACCAGGGTGAGGAGAAAGTGAGCTGACTAGCTAAGAAGAGTTAATGACCATAACTTTAAAGCCTCTTCAGATTAAATGAAAATTAGCCCTGATGTACAGTAGTTGCAGGCAACTAAACATCAAAAAAGAAACCACTAACCTAGCCAAAGTTCCTTTCACCTAGAGTAACCTTCTACACAACTAACAAGACTATGATTAAGATTCTTTTAATGTTATTTTACATTTACAAAAATATTAACTATTCTCTTCTTGTAATAACATGCTTCATCTAGTAGATATTGTATGAGTTCATTCAGGAAATAAACTATACTCCATATACAGCAGTATTTTCTTGAAGGGCAATATGAGCTCAGATGGCTAAAGCACCTCTCCTATGAAGACAGGCAGAGAGAGTTGGGCTTCTTTAGCCTGGAGAGGAGAAGGCTCTGGGGAGACCTTAGAGTAGCTTCCAGTGCCTATAATGGGGCCAACATGAAATCTGAAAAGGGACTTCCTTCGGGGCATGCAGGGATGGGACATGGAGTAATAGCTTTAAACTGAAAAAGGGTAGATTTATAGTAGCTATGAAGAAGAAATTCTCCACTGTGAGGGTGCTGAGGCACTGGAAGAGGTTGCCCAGAGAGGTGCAGATGCCACATCCCTGGAAACATTCAAGGTCAGGTTGGACAGGGCTCTGAGTAAACCGATCCACTTGAAGATTTCCCCAATTGTTGCTGAGGGGGGCTGGACTATATGACCTTTAAAGGTTCCTTCTGACCCAAACCATTCTATGATACTATGAATTGGTCATATGCATCTATTTTTTTATGCTTCTAGGTTAAAAATTAAAAAAGAAAAAAAAAAAGAAAAAATCAATGTTCTCAACACTTTCTATACAATAAGTACACTGAAAGTGAAAAAAGCTTCTTGTTCAGAAAAGCAGCAATATTTGCTCTTCTCTACCATTTAAGTATTTGGTACTGTTGCCTTTATTCTCTATCAATAATTTTGATGCTAGACATAACATACATGGCATGTAGTTTTACTCAAATCATGCTCTGGAATTGTGAATTCAGCTGCTGAAGTTAACAACATGACCAAGCTGTTTCATAAAAATCACTCCACTGCTGTCAAAAAGACAAGGTTCAAGCTTTTATCACACTTCAACAAATAAGAATATGTATTTCCAAGGTCTCAAATTCTTATGGTTAAGGGGAAAACCTTAACAAACAAAAGCACAACAAACAAAGAAAAAATCCTCCACAACAGACACCTAACAAACCCCAAACAAAACAGAAAACCACTCACCCATAAACACCCCCCCCAAAAAAAACCCACAAAACTCAACAAAACAACATACAGAAAAATAACAAGCAACCACTCCCCCATATGGAAGGTTTCAACAGGCCAGAAAAAAAGAGGATCAAACCCCCAAAACCTAAACTCTTAACAACCATAAGAAGGACCTTAATTTCATTTCCCAGATGGTAACAAATACTGCTTTAGAAGAGATTTGCTAGGGAAAAATTTCCATTACTGAAACCAGCACTGTTACTCTGTTTATAGAAATTCATGTCAGGTTTGAAAACTGTTAAAGCACATTAACCTGGTAAAACATCCACTGAACAACAGCTGCACAGTTGTGAAAATTTACTCCGGAAACACAGTGCATAGGCACTCAAACCATATGGTTTTCTAGTGTCTGTAATTAATGTCTCCAAATGCCAGTCTCTACTTACAGAAAAGTCAAGAGCTGCTCCAATAATAAAGCAACTGCAAAGACAACCCTGAGATTATCAGAATTGGACATTTTTCAATATGCCTCTAAAGAAAGTGAATTATTCAGTGATCAAAGGACAAGAAAACAAGAATAAAAATGTAATCCAAGGTGACTTGTTGGAAGGAGACAAGTTATACTGCAACAGGTGGCCAGAACACAGATTTATGCCATAGTGAGCTTGGGTAGTTTTTAAAGTTGTTTCCTACCCAGCAAGACAATGAACAATTCCTACGCTACAGGCCACTTCACCTCCTAGCTGAACAGCAGGTCCAAAGGTGCATGCAAGTTTGTACAGTTAAAACTGACAAATTGGAGTCTTGCAGTCAGACTCAAAGGTCTGGTTTTCAGGTGCAAAGGTCCAAGACTCAATTCGTAATGGCATTGAAACACACAGGTTCACCATCACTTAGTGCAAGTAACCAGTGTGGCTGCTCCTGCTGTCATGGACCGGTCTGACATACTGCCCACCAGTAGTAACGCTACAGTGAAACTCAGTTCAACTGTTTTTTGGGGTTTTTTTTTGGTTGGTTCACCACCTTTTTTTCCCCCACAAGGATTCTACCAAGGATTTCAATTCTGAAGAAAAAATAAAAAAAATGAAGTGAACTAGATCAACTCCCTCATGTGAACAGAAAAAACCTGGAAATAATGAATTTATTACAAACAAGGTATGTTTTAGTACCTTTTGCCTTAAAAAAAAAAACACACCACAATTAATTTTGATTTAATTATTTAGAGTGTATTTAGAACCCCCAATTCTACCTTTATTATCATGGCTTGCCTACAGCCATTTGAAAAAAATACATGAAATAGTCTACAAGTTTGACTTGTTTATGCTTTTTAGTTTGAAAAACATACTCTCATGTTAGCTCTGATATCGTAAAGCAAATAAATTAGTAAATTTTAGTAAAAACACTAACACCCCCCCCAAATCTATCTGCATAATCCTGACAGCTGATCAGAAGTGGAGGAGCACCAGTATCTGTGACAATCCCAAATTAAAAGGCAAAGCCAGATGCATTTGTGCATGTTTTTGCCAGAGGATACAATGTTACTGATTCCAACTGACAGCTATTGCAGCAACAGGAGATGAACAAGTTCTTCAGCACTTGGGTCAGCTGATCATCCTCGCAAATAAAAATGAAAATTATTTGAAAATTAACTCAGTGCTGAAAAACAAGTCAAGCCAACTCAAGCTGCTACTGCTGAAACATCATCCCATAAAAGTACGAGCTAGTTCTAGATAATAATAATTATAACAACAATTCCAATAGCCACTTCACAGAATGATCAAAATTGCAAGAAACAGATGAACTGCTAAGAACCTAAGTAGTGACAACAGCAACAGGTAAAGAGCAGGGTGGGGCTGAACAAAGACTATACATACACAACCACAATAGGTCCATTAAATGTACCTTATCTGCCCAACTACAATGTTACCATTTGCTATTCCTTAATGAGGAATTTACAAGCCATGACACAACAGATAACAACAGGAAATAGATTCTACCAAAGAGGTGAAGAAGGGAAAAAATTAGCATGAAAAAAGCAAACAAACTGAACTTCACAGCTGGCATCAACAGGTGGAGTGTAAAGCAAGAGAAGATGAAAAGTGTTCCCCCAGAGGGCACTGGGTACAAAAGATTCATAAAGAACACAAAAATAGAAGTTAGATAATAAAATGTTTCATGTGGCAAAGCCAGCCAACCAACAAAAAAATAAACCAGATGCAAGAACGTCTGTTAAGCCCAGTAACTATTCTTTCCATAGCAGCATGGAAAGACCACACAGCTTCTTCAAATGTTTCTCCAACATCTTTGCAAACTCACTCTCACCCATCACAAAATTAATTACATACACACACTCACGAAGTTCTCCACAGATTTTTTTACTTTACCACCTGTAACATTATCCTCCACATAAAACAGGCTGAATAAAATTGGTATCATCAACAGTGGGATCATGAGGTTTCACAGGTATCCCTCATGAGGCTTGGGTTGCCTATCTCAGAACAAAGCTTCCCTCTCATGCCCCCCCCCCCCCTTTTTTTTTTTAGTTGACCACTCCTCACTTATAATCTTTAGAGACTTAGGGGTTTTTTTGCTTTCATATGTGAAACTTCAGAACTAGGCACACCCCATTCATATTCACATTTTCCTAATTGTCTTTCACTACTTTGTGGTGTGCCCATGGTATTACCTTTGCTTTTTAGCGAGCTGTCTTGAGCTTCCCAATTACTATTCCACTTACCCTCAACATTTTGCCAAAATCACCAGCTTTATTGCAGTTTAAGTTAACTGAAGTTATAGCTGCCCAGTCCCTCCTTTCACTCTATCTGTCCTCTTCACTCATCCTTTCACTCAACTGAAATCCATAAGGAGTCATTTCAGAACACTGAACTAAAGATCTGCTAGAGTTAGGTCCCTGAAGTAGGTCACTCAGGACTAAAATCTATGATTGTGCCAAAGAAAGAGCAAAAACCCCAATATAGGTGCTGTTTAGTTAAAACAAATAAAGGATTCCATATACAAGCAAGTTCCCTGCAACTCTTTCTGAATCACTTCTCAAGGCTTCCTTTGCAACATCTCGGAGAAAATATGCCAACAAGGGGCAGGAAGGAGCAGTGAAACAAAAGGCCACATACAAACTTACATGACAGAGCTAAAAGAAATAAGGAAACGCTGAGGAGTGCAAAAAAATTAAAATCACATATACAGAAATCTGCAAAACTGAGATTGAGATAATTACAGCAATCACTGCGATCTGAGCTACGATCAAAAAAAGCTGGCAGAACCAAATCTGACACATATTGTTGTTGCAATACAACGCACACACTAAGAGAGGCAGGCAAATTTTGCCAGAAATACACTTTTCATGTAAAAGATCTAAGCCGCTGTTTGTAGCCTCAAGCTACCTCCTGTTGAAGTTTGCTAAAGCTTAAAAAAATCCACAAACTGTTCTTTCACGAGTGCTACGTGCAAGAAGACAATGAAAGAGATTTCAGTACCCTAAAACCTCTGGGAAGGGCTTAAAAGGAAGATCCTTACACAAACACCCGAAGTGACCCGCACGGAGCCCCATCGGCAGGATTCTCCGCCCTCCCGTAGCAAGAGCCCACGCTCACGCAAAGTGTGTGCTTAGCGGGAACTGTGAGCAAGCAAACAAACACCCAAACTGCAAGTCCCCAGACAACCCTTCCAGGGCCTGTCCCGCTACCGACGGCTGCTCGGGGCTGAGCCGCGCCTGCACTAGCGCCCCGGCCCCACACTCTTTCCCGGCCCCCAGGCAGCGCAGCCCAGCAGGGCCCGGGTGCTCCCAGCTCCCCTTGAGGGCCGCCCGCCTCCGTGACTCAGGGCCGCCGCCCGGGGCGGCTCCTCGCTACCGCCTGTTACCTGCATGCCCGGCGCCCCCGGGTCCACGCCGGTGTCTAGCACCGCCAGCAGCACCCCCCGCCCGTCGAAGTCGGGGAAGCGGGCAAGAAAGGCGGCAGCACCAGTCTCCTTCTTAGGCAGGAGACCGTGGAAGGGGAACGGCTCCTCTGCAGTGGCCGCCATAACGGGGTGAGGGGGAACTGTGCGAGAACAGAGCGCACCCGGTACCAGCGGCCGCTGTTTGGGGGGGGGGGATAACGACGGGGGGGGGCCTAGAAGGACGGGCGAGGCCATGGGCGGCGCACGCGCCGTAGCACCCCACCAATCCGCGGGGAGGTGCACCCTCTCGCGGCCTGCGGCGAGAGAGCGCCAGGGCTGAATTGACCAATAGGACGGCGCTGTGGGCCGGCATTCGCGCCGGAGCTGGCGGGGCCAGCGGCGGAAGACAGCCAATCAGGAAAGCGGCGTGTTCCACGCGCCGGAACCTCGGGCTGGGCTGCCGGGCCCGAGGGTTGGCAACGGGGAGGGGCGAGCGGTAGCGAGGCGGGGACGGGCAGGGAGCGGAGCCCGGGGCTGAGGCAGCCACGTACCACGTTGGTGGTGGGGAGTGCTCTGGGGCTGGTGTGGGAGATGCTTCCCGGAGGTGGGAGGGCATCCGTAAGCCCTGCTTCCCTGCGGCAGGACTGCTGGAGGCCTCCTCGGGTTCTCGGTCCTGCCTCAGGGCTGTTGTCGGGCTGCGGCCTCCGGCGGTGGCCGGTGGCTTTCCTCACACCCCACTCAGGCACTGCTGAGAGAACCATACTTGTCTTGGTTCTTAGTTGTAATACCTGATATGTGGTTTTGAGCCATTTTAACCAGCAATAATGGTACAAGCTGGTTGATGACTTGAGCATCACTTTCCTCAAGCAAATTTTTGTTCAGAGTTAGAGGAAGCAGGTGAAATTTTTCTGACTACATGGATGTGTTCACTGTAAAGCAAGGAGGATTTTGGCTTTTGAGAATTGTTCTTTTTGTGTGATATTTTTGTTTCATGGGTCTGCTGAAGTTATTACTGAATATCCCACAATAATCTTTGAAGTAAATCTGGCATTTGTTCATTTGCAGAAATGGGGAGAATGGGTTGCTAGCAAATAGTGGCACATTATGCTTTTTCCCCATTTTATGTGCTACCATCAGCAATGACTTTCAGCTCATCAATGACTTGTAGATGTACAGAATTTTTATGCAGTAAAGTACTGAAATAAACCGGAAGAGCGCCGTCTTAAAAATACATATTTTACAAAAAATTATAGTCAAAGCTGTACCATATGTAGTTAGTGTGCAACTCAATCTGCTCCCCACTTTTGCTTTCAGGCATGAGTCAAAATTTTACATTTTTATATCTAGGTAGCATGTGCTTGACTTTCTTGGAATACTGCTGGTGTCTGGCAGCCATATGCAGGCTTTTTTAGAATTACATAAGGCATAGACTGTTTTTAATCCAGAGAGAGAATTATTCTGACAAGGTGTTTGTTCACTTGTTTAATACCTAATTGCCTGTTTTAATTTAGTTTCCCGTCTGTGTATCATTGCTGATGCGTCTCAGTGGGAGAGGCTTGTATTTCTGGCAGCATGTTCAGATAAACAGATGCTGGATATGTTCTATTGCAAGTATATGTTGAGATTAAATTCTGAAAATGTTTCATATTTCATTCAATAAACTGACTGTATGTTAAAATTTGGAAACGTATTACTAACTCTAAAAAGTTCTGCTCTGTTCTGTTGCCTTGGTCTTGAGAGTTATACCACAAACAAGTCATCTAATTGGCAGTTACATTAATTGTACAGGTATACGTAACTCAGTGATGTGCACTGGCAAGTAACAGGGCAGGTTCTGCAGGAAATACTGGGATTTGAGGAAGGTGTGCCAATCATCTTTTGACAGACTTTAAAGCAAGACCATGAGGGAGGGAAGAAAAACCTGATTTTGGTTACAGTCTTTAAAACGTGACTGTACTGTATCAACTGTATGAGTACAGTTGTGTTGTTAGGATACAGGGTTAAGGTTGTGTATCTTACTGAGCTATTGCAGATCTGAACATACTGAGATTTTTGGAATTTTAATTCTGAGCATCTCAGGTTTCTGATACTAATTTGCTTATAGAGCTTGTTGCAATAGTTCTGCAATATATTTATTTTATAATGATAATATGCACACTCAACACTGATTCCCCTTACTATATCTAAGTTTCTGAATTGTAATAAATAGAGCTTTGTTTTGCTCTAAGTAATACTGCTGTTGTTCCACAGAAGTAAAGGCAAAAGTAGAGCTGCCATGATGAAAACTCACAATTTGTCACAAGACCTCTTGAAACAATGCGGTTTGGTCATTACATTAATGATTTAGCCTCTCTTGGGATCTAAGCTTGTACAGCAGTTTATTTGGGTTTGCTGTGTTAAATAGACTCACATATCCATATTAGGAACCATCTCAGCTGTTTGCATCTGAATCTGGGGATGGAGCCAAAGGGAAGGAGGAAGCAACTGCTGTCACATCCCAGGACTCTGATTCTCAGGGGTGCACATAATTTGCAGATCCCTTGGAAAGCGTTGAAGACCAGGGCTGCACATCTTCCCTAACAGTCATTCCTCTGCTGTAAAATAGGTTTGAGGCCTAGCATATTTATTTAAATATCTATGGGTGGCTAGATCTCCATATGCCTGTGGTGCTCCATCCAGATTCAGCTCTGAATACTCCCAGTGTGGATGTGCTTCTAGCTCAGCTCCTGAGAGCCAACAGAGTAGTCCTGACAGCCCTGAGCCATTCCCCACCTCTCTCAAATCAGGCCTGTTGAGGTGCAGAGCCAAGCCAATGGTCCCCTTTGATTTCACATGCAGCCTTAATGCACCTTAGAGGCTGAGAATACTTGCTGCATCTTCTGCCTGATGTTACATCCAGAAGTTGGATGCTGGGATTCAAATCTCCTTTCTGTCTGAGCTTGCATCTTTCTGCAGACTAAATGCTCTAGCTGCTGCAGGGTTCTCTCTGAGTCAGATGTTTCTGTTTTGCATGGAAGCATCCCAAAGTGAACAGGAGATGACATGACCTAATATCTTGCTGGTGCAGGCACTGACATGGATGGAAAAATACTGGGGTTTTCATTCTGTCTCTAATTAACACTGAATTATTCCATGGAAATGATCAATTGGAATTGAATGTAAGAACTCATTAAATTTCAGTTGCCAGCAATTACCTTAGTCACCATGTTAGAGATTTCACCCACTCATGTCTCAACCCTGCCGCAGTTGCAACATGTTGAGGGAAAGAATGCGCCTACCAATTAGACTGGGACAGGAGGTGTTTGATCAAATCACATTAGGCAAGGGAGGCACTTCAGTATTCTGAGTGTTAATCAGTATTCTGAGGTGTTAAGGTACAGACTCCTCCCCATTCCCACTTCATGAGAGAGGGTTAGCTTCAGAATTTAACTTCTAGTTTATAATGGGAATAGATTATCCTTGAATGAGGTAGATGTCAAGATGTACCTAATTCCTGCCATTGCCTTTTGTCTCAATTTCCTTAACATTGGTTCTAGTTATTCCCATGAAAGTGTAAATCAAAACAAGTACTCAAGAAAGAACAGTTTTTCACTCCTTCCCAGCCTCATCCTTCTTCTTCTTGCCTGGTCATGCATGCTGGTGTGGCTTCATGGTGGAGTAATTCAAGGAATAAATCTGGCTGAAAACTATCCCACAAAAGCAGTTGGGAGCATTTACCTGAGACAGGTTCCTGTGCCACCTCTGTCATTCTAACGCTGGTGCAGAGTGGAGGTGGTCCCTCACAATGCAGCGCTTCCTGGTTAAACGGGCCATGGGACTGTGGTACTACATGGGGAGCCCTGGCCACTACATGTGGTCCCTAGCGAATTCTGGAAGAGAAAGCTGATTTACAGGATTTGGATTTTGTTTACCAGGCCCTGTACTGAGACTTCCACAAAGTGCCTGGATAGCTACAAGCCTGTGTAAGTTTTTTCGTGGATCTTTTTCATAAGGATTTTCAAAGAAGGTTCAATCCTAGTACTTTTTGATTAGCACAGAACAGTTCGGGGTTGACAAAGGTATCATCTCCACACAATGAGCACTTCGGCATTCTTATCCATAGAGAGAAAAGCACATACCCATCTTTTAGTTTTGATAACAAATCTTCCTTCTTGGACAATGTGTCCTCAGCTTTGTTTTTGAAGTTATTTACTTGGTTGGGTCAGTTTGCTATGTTCATCCCTTGATAAATATAAGAAGATCATTGTATACACATACAGTTATGAGATCATTAGTCAACAACAGCTGGCTGTTACTCTCCAACATAATTGAATTTCAAATATGCCTGTCAAAGTTAGCAGAAGTGAAAACTAATGAATCCTTACTGTTCTCTGTCACAGTCTTGAGTCCCAGCTAATGGTTTTAGGCTATGCTGTCATTTACAAAATCATCAAAAATTGCCTGAAATTATATCCATATGGAGAGCTGTTCATATATTGGTTTAAACACTCTCTCAATAAATGTTGCTGAAAAAACTGATTACTCCTGAACATTAAAAAAGTTAGGGTTCATTTAGTAAGACCCTGGCCTCAGCAAAAAGCTGCAGCTGAAGTTCAGTACCCATCAAGCCTCAAACATCTTGTGGTCTTCTGTGACAAAATTATTAGTAGGGTTGCTTTTAAAAGACATATTTCCTTGAGAATAGAGGCACAAAACCAAATGCCATACTCACTTCTTCAGTGTAACTAGCAAATGTTTTTCAAGTTTGCTTTTTTCGGTATAAAAAGAAACAAGAGAATCACCGCATATGACAGCAAACGCCTACAATGAAAGAAGGCTCAAAGGACACGGGCATAAGTGATGAGCACAAGGAACAATATAAGGAATGGCCACCAATTATTGTAAGGAAAGCTGAACTTAGCACAAAGGATGTTGAGGGTGGCCTTGGTTTTAGCTGCCCAGCTGTAGCAGTGGGGTTTTGAATTGTGTAAACAGTTTTTCCTGTGATAATCTGGAGAGAAACAGCATGGGTGAAGAAGTGTGTAGGCGACTCAGCCAAACCTAGAAGTATATGAGCAAAACAACTGAGAAAATGAACTTTGAAGAGAGCAACTAAACTGACGTGAGCTGATTTCAACTCACATATTCCTCCCTGGACACTGGGGTGCCCAATGTCATAACAATGAGCATACAGGGACTGGTAATGGCAATCAGGTTTGTATTGTGATGCAACCGTGTATCACAACTGCTATATTGCACTTGTGACTTTAGTACATTGCTGTATCACTCTGTTAAATCAAAATCCTGTGAAACATCGAATATCTACAAATAAGGAAATCTGGTATTAAACATGAAGCCCTCCATGTTAGGAATATCTCAAAGAACCTGCTCAGAGAGTGTTTGGCTCTGACACATTCCTTGTTGTAAGAAAGAGCCTGGAGGGCTACCACAGATCCACAGTGCAGCTGTCGCTTTACCCTATAGGAAATATTCCTCTCTGAATTCCTAGTTCAGAATTACCTGAATAATTGGAAGCCGTGTTCCAATTGCAGAGTGACTGTCCAGAAAATTACATTCCCTAAGAAAATAAAATATGCAATTTTTGCCCCACACATGAGAATGAGAGAATGTAATTGTCTCATTAATTTACAGCTGAGGTTTTGAAATGGTATAACACAAAATGATGAGGCTAGACTAAATGTGGCCTCCATGACCTGTTTTTTAGTGGGACAGCATTCAAAACAAAGGTAATATGTTCTGTTTAAGAACATGAATGAAACTGAGACAGCTGTGCTTTCTGAGACAACCATATCTTCAGCACCAGAGGACAGATGTAAGAAAGCCTGTGGGGTCTTTTATAACTATGCTGCATAATGAGCAACGAAATTGCTGGTTATAAATATACACTTGCTATTTCTAAAGCTGAGCATGCTGCTCATTTTTCAGTTTTCTCCAAAGCTTAAAACAGAGTTGAGCCTTATTCCCAGACTTGGCCTTGCATAACATGCAGAGATTTGTAACAGAAATCCAAAAATTAGTAGAATGAATTACAAATGGAAATTTATATATGTAAAAGCATCAGAAGAAACAATACCAAGCAAAGGTTGAAAAACGTCATGTACTGGTAACCAAGGACATGGTTAACATCGGTCAAAATAGGTGAACATCAAGGAATGTGTTGCTCATAGCAAGATCAGAAGGTCTGAGCTCTGGTGGGGACACAGCACGATGATGTTCAAGCAGAAGACTTGAACTCTGATAAGAGGAGGATGGCAGAAAGATTGTCACCACAAAGATACCCAAATGAGAGTACACGGATCATGGGTAGCAGCCTTCCCAAAAGTTTATGGAGGAGGAATCTTTAAGTAAGATTCTGAGGCAAAATTTCATATCATAGTAACTAACTCACAAAATGTATAAAACCCTTTATCAGCAAAAGGAATCCAAGAGGTTTAGTTAGAAGTTGATTGTTGATAGTTGATGTCCCTTGTCCTCTGTGCCATGTATAAGTGAAACTGTCCAGACCACTGGGGTACACACATTTTGGTGCAGGAGTACATGTGAGTGTGGGAGAACAATCTATGAGATAATGAATGTAAGTGGCATTGTAAACAAATTTTAAAACAAAATTCGTTTTGTTCAGTGCTGATTTTTGTTGTATTAGATTTCTGCAGTCATAGGCATTCTGTATTAATAGAGTGATTGCCCAAACAGTCAGCATTGCAACAGTGTTTTTTTCTGTGACATGAATGTCACATCAGGGTTTTTAGACTTCTAATTAGTTGAATTTTGTAAGATACCACAGCTTTGTTTCATTTTAAATTTATGAATGCAAAATTGTCTTGTGCAAGTTACACTGTGTCATGGTTTAACCCCAGCTAGCAACTAAGCACCATGCAAGCACTCTCTCCTTCCCCCCTGGTGGGATAGGGAAGAGAATTGTCAGGGTAAAAGTGAGACAACTTGTGAGCTGAGATAAAGACAGTTTAATAGGTACAGCAAAAGCAGCACATACAAGCAAAGCAAAACAAGGAATTTATTAATTCACTTCCCATTGGCAGGCAGGTGTTCAGCCATTTCCAGGGCAGCAGGGCTCTGCCACAGGTAATGGACCTTCCTTCTTCTTCCCCCAGCTGTATATGCTGAGTATGATGTCATATGCTATGTAATGTCCCTTGGGCCAGTTGGCATCAGCTGTCCTGGCTATGTCCCCTCCCAGCCTCTTGTGCACCCCTAACCTGCTCCCTGGTGGGATGGGGTGAGAGGCAGAAAAAGCCTTGACTCTGTGCAAGCACTGCTCAGCAACAGCTCAAACATCCCTGTGCTATCAACACCATTGCTAGCACGAATCCAAAACAGAGCTGTTGGAAGCATAAAACAGTGAAAAAAAAGCAAAAGCTCAAGGCGGGCAATGACGTACAGTGTGACTGCAACAGGCATGGAAACCAGGTGGAGGTCTGGTGGTTTGTCTTGCTGTGGCTCTTGGGAGGAATATGAAGTGGGGCAAAGCTGCAGTCCTTCTGTAATTAGCTTGTCCCTTCTGCATGGACTCATTGCAAGATCTTGCAAGAAATGATTACCAGCACCTGCTACCAAGTACAACTGGTCTGTACAACGTGTCTAGAAAGTTTGATAACAGTCCACCCACAACACTGTGTGCAATAATATTTAACAAGGTATAAAAATACCCTGATTTTGTACCAAAGTGGGGGATGAGGGAAGTAGTGAATGCTCCATCCCTGGCAGTGTTCAAGACCAGGTTGGATGAAGCCTTGAGTGATATGGTTTAGTGTGAGGTGTCCCTGCCCATGGCAGGGGGGTTGGAACTAGATGATCTTGAGGTCCTTTCCAATCCTAACTATTCTATGATTCTATGATGAGATTTTGACACCAAATCATAGGGACAAAATGATGGGTTTGTCCTTCTTGCCATCCCTGGAAGGGATGCCTTTAGTAAGAATCATGTCTTCAGCTATGTGGAGTGTTTTGACCCAGGAAATTAAGTTTGTTGTTACAATCATATTGTTAGCACTATATAGCTACTCTGCAGTTAATGCATTTATCACCAGCAATCCAAAAGCACTACATATGTTGCATATGTATAAACCATATTAATAGCCCCATACCAGCTACTATGGCTAAACCAGCACACACTATTACAGATTTAAGTACAGTAATTCATGCTTATTTATGACGGAATGTAAATCATACACCCTTACAAGCTGTTTCTGAAAATTTACTGTATCAGCTTAAACTCTAAAGCTCCATCTTAGAAAGGCTAAAAGGTGTATCATATATCTGTCAACATATATGAAATATATACATATTCCCCATAATGGAACTCATGAGCTTCTGTCTGATAAATGTTATTTTGTTGTTTTGTTTTTTTTTATTTATAAGTAAATATACAAGGTGTTTGAAACTATATTTTCTTAATCAAAAGCTACACTATAAGCCAACTAGAAATATTTCCAGATTTTCCTGTAACCGCTTGTACAACATTGTTTGGCAAGGATTTTATTGTGTTTTGTTTTGAGCCTGTATTGAAATGGAGACATAATCTGAGTGCTGAAGTTCTAGTTCTTGTCTTTAAGGGGCAAATCTGAACACTAAGTATCTTTGTTTGGCTTATGCAAACAGGAAAATGGGCAGCAGCTATTAGATTCCAGTAGTCAGGATTAAGAAATATGCTTTAACTACCAGCTTGTCCTGAAAGAAAAGAAACAGAAAGCTGCATCAAGGTAAGAGAAATTACTGTGAATTTCCTTTAACATAAGGGGTGTCTCTTGTGAGAAATCTCTCCAAACAGGAGCAGCTCTTTTCTTGTAGATACTGATGTCCATATCTGCCACCTAAATCTTTCCTTCTTCTTGTGCACCATGCAGTGGCACAAGTACTCAGTGAGTGTTTGCCTCCATTTTAGAACAGCTGCAAACCTCATATGAACTAATTATGATGTATAGCAACCTTTTGCATCTTCTAAGTAATTTCTATGGGGTTTTTTAATGACTGCTTGAATGCAGTAGTAGCCCTCAGTGGGCATATTGCTGTTTCTCTTCAGGTTCATAGAGACAGTGAAGTAACAACCTGGACTGACAAGAGAAAAGGAAATACAAGGGAAAACTTCAAGGTCCTGTACAAGGACCTTGTCTTTTGTTTTCTGTTTTCCAGTGGGTGACAAAGAACAGCATAACCTCTTCCTGACTTTTATGGTACTGTTCTCTCAAGTTTCAGTGTTTTATATACATGTTCAGACATCTGGTACAACATTTTCTGTTGAGATTCCCATCAGCTAAACAGTGTCACAGGCACACTGTTCTAACTGTATATCATGCATGAGTTTTTAACATTGCTTCTTGAGCAATTCAAAGCTAAAAGAACATCTATCAATTAAGGGAAGTATTTAACAGAAGAAGGCTTGAATGACACCTGGAATTACTTGGTTTTGAGCTTAAATACTCAAGCTATTTATTTTGCTTGTTTGTTCTTAAGTTGCTCTCTAATTCCATTTATTTTTTTTACTCTTCAATTTTCTCAGAAAGACAAAGATGCAGTTAAATAGGAATTTCAAAATAGTTTGTACATCCATTGGTAGAGTTTTGCTATAGGGACAAACTACTCAGAATTTCCTGGGAAGTTTTTAACTGCTTCCAGGGAATGCCTTTCATTAAGAGCTACAGAGCTCCTTTCAGGAGATAATGAGGATACTGGGCTCCTAGAAACATTTCCTAGGTTTCTTTAGCAGCACTTGGAAACTATATTTCAGAACCTATGAGTGGCTGATGGCTCCAGCTGATCTGGTATTCTATCTGTCAGTGAAGCCCATTGTCAGACACTAAGGGAGGAGTAAAATTAGGGCAAACATAAATTATGTGAGTTATCCCCTGAACTTCTACTATGTTCAGCTCAAGAGGCCTTCTGAACTTGGTAAGACCTGTCTATATAGTAACCTTACATGGATCTGTCTTCCAAATATATATTTAATCTCCACTTGAAACTATATGTTGGCAGTGGTGGGGTTACAGCTATCTAGTATGTGTTTTTTCTTTTTATCAGTTTTTAAAATATGAATAACTCAAAAGCTAAGTGTTTCAGACTCTGCAAACCCTTTAAAGACATAATAAGCTGGGGATAAAATGGCTTGGATGTGTTTTTGTTTTGCAAAACATAAAAACCGGCACCCCTCAGTTGTTGCTTTTAATGACATGAAATAGATATTTGTTAAAGTTCTCCTCTTTTCTCCTCTTGAGGGCAGCAGACATTCAGAACTGAAAGTTGTTCATGTTTGTTCATAACGGTGTCAGAAAGAATATCCTGAATTTGTATTAAGCCAGGGTTAGCTTGTCCTTTGGCCCCCATGGTTCAGAGTACAGATCTGCTTACAGCTCTTTATCTCTTACGCTATAGGATGAAGCCTGAAAGCTTAAGTGGAAAATACAACATATGAAACCAAGGCTTCACTTTATAAACCAACTGAAAACAGAGTAACTGAGATGCAGAAACATTTACTACATTTCATAATGTCTCCACTGTTTGTAAGGTCAGGTGAAAAACTGTGGTCATCCACTAAAAATTAAGCAGGTTTTTTTGTTTGTTTTTCTTGTGTGCTGTTGCAGTCATGTGTGATAAAGTTTAACATGTCCTCATAACAATGAGGCTCAAATAAAGGCTTTGTGAGAAGCCTAGTTGCCCTGGACAGCTCTGGTGATTCATGAGTATATTCACACGTGCCCAGCCAAGATGAATGACATCTCTGGTTATGTTCTGTCTATTGTGTCTTTACCATGGATGTAGTGCTCTGCCTTCAAACAAAAAAACTACGAAAAAGATAAGAAAAACTACCAGCATAGGTGCTGGGACTGCCTGTATATTGTTTGTGTGTCTCCCATGTGGCTTCACTCTTGTGTGGGCTTATGCAGTAGAACAAGTAAGTGCAAATGATTGCAGTGGTCAGTAGGTCTGCAGCAGGATTCAGGAAGTATTTCCACACCTCAACACAGCACCAGCTGTTGATACTACTTGTGCTGGTGCAACGTGCCGCACCAGCGGTAGGCAAATTCTCCAAGCTGTCATCAAATTCATGTACGCCTGAAAGAAACAATCTTTCTTTCCTCATTCATTAAGAGCTATCAAGAACGGTTTGAACTAGTCCTGTATTTACTACTGAAGATAACTGACTTCTCTGTAATCTTTGAATGAAGCTAGAGAAAAGAATAAATTAGACAAGTGTAACCTTTCAGGCTGACAGTGCTACAAATGTACATTAGCATGTCTCATTTTACTGCTACATTGGTATTATTGACAGAACTCTGATTCAGAACTTTTCTCTTTGCCAGAAAGTATGCCTGACCCAGGAATGACCTGCTTCCCTTGCATGTACTTCATGTCCTAGAACACAAAATGCCCTCAAACTTTGAAAGTGATGCAGAGCTCTGGGGAACAATTGAAAGAGTTTGGTTGTCCTCTGCTTGTTCTATGGCTTATTTCCAGCCCTGAGGAAAACTGGATAGCATTCTCAGTGTGGTGTAGCTGGTTTGTACCAAACTGCACTCTACAGGAGTACTTGGCAGTTTTGTAGCACGAACGTATACTGTGGATGCATTATCAAAATCCAGTACCTCAAATCCTCAAGTAGTTTACACATAGTTAGATTCTTCACTTACGATGATATTGACCAGTTCATCATAAAGGAGGTTTACAAAGGAGACCTGACCATACAGGGTTGTGTTATATGGTGTGCAAGGTGAACTGCATCTCAGTTGGTGAAAAAGCATATGGTTCAGTGCTCTGTCTAGCTGTATGGTTGGACTTAATCCATCACTTTCTGGGATGGCTAACTTGTTAGTAGCTGTTAGTAGATGGGCAGGAAACAAGCTAAACGTTTCTTGCCTATCTGTAAGACTGTTGTTGGATCATGAGGGGTCCCCTCCTGCCTGTGTAATTCCTTGAAGGGAGGCCAGAGGAGACCTGTATTGGTTGGAACAGCAGTTCATCCTACACAGGATTGGGAAGCAGAGCTATCCCTTGTCCAGTCGTAGTGCCATATTCTCTCTTTTGGTTGGGGAAGTCAACAAATGCTGCTGATCAGTCCTTGTTGGGAATTAAGGCACTGGCAGCCACGTGTGGAAGCAATCAGGAAGGCTGGGTGCCAGTGCTGCACTGGGGGAGCCAGCAAAATCAGTATTGCTTCCCTGAAGTCCTTCAAATTGGTGCCCATGGAACCTCCTTCTAAACTCGGGAAAGCCTTTTCTTTCCCGGACAGATCTCTCTTCCACCAGAAGAGCAATTTACCTGGACTAGCCAAGTAAAGGTTTTCAACCATATGGTCTAACATGCCCTGAAGGATTAGTTCAATAAAATGTTGTATACGTCTGCTTGCTGTGATTTGTGGCAAGCCTCAGGGTTCTCCTTCTGTTTTCAAGGGTATAAAACTCTTAATTCCTTGATAATTCTGGCTATTTTACCATTTCAAATGTTACATTTTACTGGATTCATATATGGCATCATCCTATGCCAAAACCATAAAGGCTTCTTTACCTATATGAATATCTTTAAATACCTTCTGAATTTCTTCTTCTTCCCTCCATTAGTGTTTAGCATGTTTTGCTCTAATGATTCAGAATTATAAAGTATGCATATACAGATATATGTTTGTATTTTAAGTTTTAAATTCTATTAAGGTGAACACAATGTAAATAGAAAATAATAGCATCTGATACCAAATCTAAAAAATGCCTTTCAGATTAACCATGCAAAGTATATAGAAATAATTAACTTTACGGCCACTAGATGTGACTGTTGCTCTATGTGAACATACTTGAAACATCATTCATTGTTCTAAGTCGTCCCTTAAAAAATATTGTAGGATAACTCTGTGTCCTTAATTCTGTACATTGAATATTCAGCATTTTTGTAAAAAATTACACCTTGGAAGTTGCAGAGCAATTAAAATAAATTATTTCATTAATCTGAAGTCTTAGCAATTAGGTCTTTGTATTAGAAGAAAAACATGCTTTCTGGAAAAATAAATTGGTAGTAGAAAAATAAATTAGTAGATCTTTGTGTGGAAGATCTACTGGATGGTCTTTTTTGATTTGGTTAGATGCTCAAAATATTTTGCAGTTCAGATAGAACTGGGAAATTGGAAAAGGCCTTTTCAATTGCTAATTTACTTATCCAAACTCCCAAATAATCCTTAGATCTAATTAATAATGAATTCAATAAATGTATTGATTTTTTTCCCATATCACACCAATGGGATGTCTAACACCTATTTGTCCTGTCCATATAACTTTCCAAAATGTCTTCTGGAGTCGGTCTTCAACTTGCCCTTGCCTATGAATTCATGAGGAATATGGTATGGATCAGGAAGATGCAATCATGAAGGGGAATTGCAAGTCATTGTGAGGTGAAAACACGCTCAGATGGGACTCTGAGACTTCTGACTCCTCAAAAAATAAAGGAGTTATATTCTGTGAACCTTAAGAGACCGTGAGGCATGGGCATAACATATTGGTCTTTAAGTCAGTGCATACATCATACAGATTTTTAAAAGTTTTTGATTGATAGAACTGTCAAAACTTCAGAGAAGACTATTTATGCTTATTGTGTCTTATCCTACCACTGCACACCCCACTGGACAGTCTGACTCCCATCTCCTTCATGACTTCACCGCAGGCATCAGGGTATCTGTGAAGTGTCCCCGAAGCCACCTCTGCCCCAGGCTGGACAAGCCACCTTGCCCCAGGCTCTTCTCAAGTGCGCTGCCCCAGCCCTGACTGTTACTGAACTTACTGCCATTGATCAATGCCTTTCCTGTACTGGGGGACCCAAACTGGCCACAGTATCTAGATGTGGTCTAGCGAGTACTGAGCAGAAGGGGATGACAGATGCCTCCCCCATCTTCTGGCTGTGCTCCCGCTGACGCAGGCCCGGATGGTGTTGGCCGTCTCTTTGCTTGGGGATGCTGGTGGCTCATGTTCAAGTAATTGGCTGGAATAGGAAACACAGTAAAGAAATTAGTTTTCTGCTCCTTAAAAGGAAAGAAATTGTAAGTGAGTTCTGCATAGATCTGTACTGGAACATGTGAATGTGCCTGGAGAAAGGGATGTGGCAAGGTAAGGTTTCAGGTAATACTAAATCATTCAGGGAAATGAGGGCAAAGAAAGAGAGTATCATATATAAAATATGTAATTATACACACATGTGTATACGTACATGTACTCAGAAATGCCAATTTTGATTTTTCTGTATGCTTTGATGAAAACATTAAAATGGTGCCTGGCAGAGATAAAAACCTAACCATCAAGAGTTATTATCACAAGGTACAGACAGTAGGACAGAACATTGTTATGCCACAGTGCCATGCTTCATTACATGCAGTTCTACTCAATTCATCTCAAAAAGGAAAGAATACAAAAATATGTCCAGACAGGAGAAATAAAAAAGCAGAACTGGAAGAAGTTCAGAGAACAGCTGCAAACCTGAGCAAGTTCATGCATTTCTTAGTAAACTGGGATGCTGGAAGCTGTCTGAGAATGAGAAATGAGGGGAATAAGGCAGAAGACTGTAAATGAATGAATGAGTGGCATGCTGAGGGTGAATAGGAATAAGTTCTTCTCTATCTCCCAGTACAAAACCTGGCATGCAGCAAACAAAACTGGATGTATGTCTTTGTGTGCAGTATCATTAAGCTCCAGGATCCATTTTCATAGGTGAAGCATTTATGGATTCAGAGACCTCATGATTCTTAGCCAAGTAGCAGTTATTAAATGCTTATAGACCACTAGGTGTACAGGCCACAAAAAGATGGAGAGCGTATTGGACAGGAGAAACATCCTACATGTTTGTCCTGTTCTTCATACTTCCTTCAGCGTCTACCCCTGGTTACTGCCAAGGACAGGGGAATGGGCTGAAGGGATCTCTAATCTGAGCCAGTGTGGCCACTCTTATTTCATTGTCTTCTGTCCTAATGAAGTCACCCCTTTTCAGATGTTATAGTTAATACACTCTTGTCTCATAATCTTCTATTTCAGTTTGTCCAGTTAGAAGTGAATCAAATACCAAACCCTGTTTTATTTTACCAGCAAAGTATTGTCACCCTCAGAACCAACTCTCAGTAAAAATTTTTGCCCCAGCTTTTGCTTTAATCTATATTTTTGTTATTCATGCTTATTATAAAATAAAGCTAATATGTCACTTGATATGAAATGGAGTGCAATCATCTGGAAAACCCATTACTAGCATGCTGAAAATATTTGAGTCATTATGGTCATTTTTGTCATAAAACAAATAAAAAATATGTCTCAGTGTGTTAACAGTACTTCAAGTAAAGATTACTGGAACAGATTGTGACAGGTTTGTGTATTAATGAAAAGAGATAAACATTAAAAAATGCATTTCTCACTTTTCCTCTTTGCTCCTGGAGACTGGCATTCTCAGTGCCAATGTCCCCACTGCTTTAATACAAATTTCAGACTTTCTTGTCACACCCTGATCATAATAGCAAAATATCAGGTTCCGTTTCTGAAGTAGTTTGTAGGCATGTAGTCTGACACCTTGCAGAGGAGAGAGGTGTCCAGCTGATCATCTGGATTATCAAACTGATGAACTTCAAGTAGTGAAGAGAGCAGTAATCAGCCTTTACTGGAGAAGTTTTGTTGGCTGGGTCAGCTAGGAATTATGTGCCATGCGGTTAAGTAACAGTTCAGGACATTTTCCTAAAACATGCCCCATATATGTATATCTCATATATGCATATATAAACACCATTTTATATATACATTCATGCACACTAGATATATACACACCATTTAAATGTATATGCCATTTATAGATAAAAGTTTTTATATATATACACACATATAGTGATGAGCTGTACATTTGTATTGTTATTTGAAAATATCTGAATGAGAGAATTATGCTAAAAATATCTTGGGGAAGGAGCCACCAGAGTTAGCTGCTGTAGCCTTGAAAGAGAAGTGGAACAAAAATAGGCCATCAAAGGCTCTCTTTTTTTGTGGCACAGGTGCAGGCAGGAGCTGTACTGCAGTTCTTTCTTTCTCAAATGAAATAAATGAAAGCATTAGGGAAGTGATGGTGTTTCGTTGATGCCACTGACAAGAGAGTTCTGGCAACTGGAGGAGCACAGGCAGCAACCAGGAGTAAAGCAGTGGTGACAGAAATGGTTATTAAATGGGGCCACAGCTACTTACTACAGGAAGACTCCTGAAGGGAATCCCCACTGTGGGACAGAGCTGCAACAGATACCAGAGCTGCCCAGGAAGATAATAGAGTCCCTTTATTATCCATTTGACAGGGATGAGAGACAGAGCTTCCCAATATTTGGGGTCCAGGTTTCAGTGAGTATAAGCATGGAGAAGGGCGATTCCTGGTGGTTCAACAGTGATTTACAACAATAGAAGGACTGAAGAGGAGGGGTGGCCACCACTTTCTGTCAGGAGATAAAGAGCAGCAGTCCCACAGACTTGTAATGGTTTGGGTTTCCTAGGCTGACACTACAGTAGGTTTGCCAGTCTTCTCTTCCCCACGTAGGTCCCCCAAAGAAAGTACTGTTGATGCAAACCTCTTTGTTTAAACTCATTCAAGTTATTGCCCATGCGGTGCAGTTTGATCTGACAGGGTTCTGGCTGGAGGATTCAATATGAGCTACTGCTACATTGGTATTCTCAGATGTCTGAGAAGGAAACCTGGATGTTCATAGGGTTAAACAGTGTCCTGCAGGAGAGGTAAGTAGCTACATTGCAACAGCAGTACCCAAAAGGAGCAGGAATCACTCCTTTCCACATCATGTAGGCTCCAGAATTCCCTGCTGCTCAGAAATGGGGCAAAAGAAATGCTGTTACTAATTACTAATTGATAAAATCATTAGTTACTTTCTCCATTTTATAAGCTTGCTTAAAACTGATTGGTTTTTTTAAGTGTGCCACTAGGGATGTTCCAACCTCATGTGCTGTGAAGCCTGCTTTGTCACCGGGTTGGGATTTTTTCCTTTCCTGCCAGCAAGAATAGTAGCTACAATCCCAGCCCTACTTCCCACCGTAATTCTCAGTCCTGTGACTAGACCCTTTGAAGCCCTACTGGAACTGAAGTTTATTCACCACCCGGGGCACCTTCCCATCTGTGAACAGTGTTAAAAGGCCTGAATGAATTATTTAAGCACTACTGGACATCTAAAATATCTGGAGCTTGTGGCCTGAAGTGGTAAAACTTGGGCAGGCAGATGAAGTGGATCAGTAAGAAGAGTAAAGCACTGGCCCGCTGCATTGCAGAGGCTGAGGTTCACAACCTTCCCATACAAACACATTCAGATTTCAGCCTGCAGACTCATGGCTTGAAGCCGAAGCATGGGCATGTGACAACTGTCCAACTCGCACCATGCTGAGAGCAATGGCAGAGGATAAGAAACACCAGAAAATTACAACAAACAGTGCACTAAAATGGATTTCTAAGTACTTCTTTTGGGTACCTAAAGTTACATATTTTATGTTTATTGAACATAAAAGACCTGATTTTAAAACCTGGTAGCCAGTCAGAGCTTCTATGGATTATGAGACTTCTGCACACACAGTAAGACCTTTTTGTGGTGATAGCTGCCAATCACAGTTTTCACAGTATACTCCCAGTGAATGAAAAATCTATCCCATGAGGATCTCCATGGTTCTCTTAAGACAAAAGGCAAGTAAAATGTCTTACCTGTCTCTCTGCAGATTCAAAAAATGACAGAAATGAACTGTTTTCCAAAATCTAATGTTGCAGGTCACCAGATCTCTGGTGTAAACCATACATGGGAGCTGGAGGGATTTCAAAGGAACCATGACTTTTGGAAAGAGTGAACTTTAACAGAGCAGCGGGCTGCTATAAGAAATTGCTTCTTCCCCTGGCCTTAGGTTCTTCTCCTTCCAACTTACATAGCCCAGCTTAGCAGCACAAGTAGGGAAGAAGAACTCAAGGTATGTATCCAACCAGAAGCCTTCCAGATTCTTTCCCTTAGTGAGCTGCAGCTTACTGATGAATTTTATTCATGTAACTCAGTATGATGGGAAGTTACCAAAACATCATCAAAAGCATCACAGAATTTTCCTCACTCTCATTTTCTGCTTGTGGATAGGTGAGGGACAGTATCAATCTGAAAAGCTCAACTCAGCAGGAGCCCTAGGAGAAGAGTTGTTCCCTTTGGGTTAGAATGTGTGAGATGTTCCATATATAACATCAAAGAGTCAATATGAAAATGGTCACCCACCAAAAGGCCTAAGTTCTTTATCCTCTATATGTAAAGAGACTGGAACAGTGTAGCAAAGACGAAGCTGATGGTTGTTCCTCGCAACTAGTAACTGCTAACTACTAATGCTGTACTGCAGAGATTTCTATTTAGGAACCTGTATTAAGGGAGAATTATACCTGTAAGCCATTTCAGTGGCTGTTGGTTTAGCATGTTTAGGATGGTCAGCTCCTCATGTTGCTACTCACCTGTCTCAAGTGAATTTGCAACACATCTCTGAAACCCTCTTTTCCCCTCCCAGCTCCCCTCTTCTGTAAGTCAGCCTGGCAACAGTTCCTGCTTGGTGCTGTTGGAGTCTAAATTTCCTCCCTAATTCATTTGGATCGTAGTTAATGATACCTTGGTACTTACACAGCACTTGAGTATTTAAAGCAATTTACAAATATTCTCTAATTAACTCTGAAGTATTTCCTGGCAGCATCGTAGAGAGTAGAGATGAAAAATGCTTAGAGATAGAAAAAAGCTCTACCTATGGCTATTTTCGAAATACTCAAAGACAGGGGTATCAATCACTTCCTTTGGAGACTATTTCTTCTACTGCCTACCCCTGCTCTCCAAAAATATCTCAGGATTTCATAAGATGTCAACTAATTAGATATTGGCATGTTGCTGGACTAGCCTCTGTAATTCCTCTCCTTCCTTCTGGCTGATGGAGTGTCATCTGCTCTGTAATTTGACTAACTGGTAGTATTCTGTCTGATTATATGACATTAAAGGAGCAGATTAGGGGAAAGAGGACAGTGAGTGAAGCAAAGATGAGGTATCTCTTGGAAAAAAAAACTGCCTAGAGGAGCTGTGGGAACAGCAAAAACCCACTGAGTGAAACCGTATCTTTCAGGTGATAACCAGGACTGATAATGCTCTTTTCCAAAGGTAAAAATGAGAGCTAAAAGCATCTATTTTGGAGAAATGGGATTTAGGGGGTGTTCCTCATGCAGACAAGGTGAGGCACTGACAGCAATCCTAGAGCATTGATGCATTTTGCCTAGAGCAATCTCAATCAGTATCTCTCTGCAATTAGCTTTTTAAACGAAGGGACTGAATTGTTGGTTAAATTGCCTTGGACTGCAGTTAGGTAAGATCCATTTTAAAGCCTCTAGGCTGGAAGACACTGACCTCTCTATGCTCATAACTTAGTTTTTGCAGGATGGGATTGAACAGATTTAAAATCTACCACTGTCAACTGAGAGGTCTTGCTTCCTCTTCAGTCTGCCTTGGTGCCTTCTGCTGCATGCCTACTCCTTTTGGAGACAAATTTGGTTTGCTGTCCCAGCACAAAGCAAAGCATTCCTGTTTGTTTGTGGGGTTTTGTTGGTTTTACTGTAAGAAAAGAGAAGGACAGAGCAGCGAATCCTCTCCTATTTGGTGGTGATACCATTGTATCAGAGCAACTGTGAGACCATAGCTTAACACAGGGGAGGAGCCCTTGAAACTGAGCAAGATGCAGTTGTTGCTGAGATATCCAATGTGTTTATATGGCAGGTGCTGACTGGGAGCCCTGAGAACTGCAACTTTGAACCCCTCAGCAAGAGAGAAAAGAGATTATGCTGATGGTGTTTCCCAGGGTTACCCCAGGAAAGCTTGCCTCTGTGATTGAGCCCCATGACAGATTTCATCAAACAACCTGTTTAAACTTGTCAGATGAAATAACCCCTGACATCACACTGGATGTCAGGGTTAAGTTGACACGGTGTTTCAGCATGGACTTTTGAATATCTTTTTGAACCCAAGCCTGTCTTGCACTTGCACCAGTCAAACACAGCTTGAAGGTTCAGCATTTTGAGGAGCTCCAAGGCATGTTAAAGGGGAAAGCTCAGGACTTCTGTGGTTCTGTTGATACACTAGAGGGAAGGAATGCCATTCAGAGGGACCTTGACACACTTGTGAGGTGGGCTGATGCCAACCTCATGAAGTTTAACTATGACAAGTGCAAGGTCCTACACCTCGGTCAGGGCAGTCCCAGGCACAGCTACAGGTTGGGCAAAAAGGAAATTCATGGTAGTCCTGCGGAGAAGGACTTGGGGGTGCTGGTCAATGAGAAAATGAACATGAACCAGCTTCAGTGGGTGCTCGCAGCCCAGAAAGCCAACTGTATCCTGGGCTGCATCAAGAGGAGCGTGACCAGCAGGTTGAAGGAGGTGATCCTGCCCCTCTACTCTGCTCTCGTGAGACCTCACTTGGAGTATTATGTGCAGTTCTGGTGTCCTCAACATAAAAAGCACATGGTACTGTTGAAACAAGTCCAGAGGAGGGCCACGAGGATGATCAGGGGACTGGAGCACCTCCTGTATGAAGACAGGCTGAGAAAGTTGGGGCTCTTCAGCCTGGAGAAGAGAAGGCTGCGTAGAGACCTCATAGCAGCCTTCCAGTATCTGAAGGGGGCCTACAGGGATGCTGGGGAGGGACTCTTCATTAGGGACTCTAGTGATAGGACAAGGGGTAACGGGTTGAAACTTAAACAGCAGAGGCTTAGACTGGATCTAAGGAAGAAGTTCTTTACTGTGAGGGTGGTGAGGTACTGGAATGCGTTGCCCAGGGAGGTAGTGAATGCTCCATCCCTGGCAGTGTTCAAGGCCAGGTTGGATGAAGCCTTTGGTGATATGGTTTAGTGTGAGGTGTCCCTGCCCATGGCAGGGGGGTTGGAACTAGATGATCGTGAGGTCCTTTCCAATCTTAACTATTCTATTATTCTATGATTCTATGACTCTGCTGCCCCTTAGCATGGGCTTTACCTTTCCTGCATCATGAAAGGGATGGGCTTGATGGACTCAGTGGATTCTACTGTTCACCCCATGCTCCCTGGAGGAAACATCACATACGGACATGGGGTAGGCAGGTCAGCCAAGGGCCTTCCCAGTGAGGAGCCTGGGATAACCTCCATCTTGTGGCACTGTGTGCTGGTTTTGTCTGGGCTGGAGTTAATTTTCTTCATCCTGGTTTGTATGGTGTTGTTTTAGGTTTATGCTGGCAATGGTGTTGATAGCACAGTGATGTTTTAGCTGTTGCTGAGCAGTGCTTGCACAGAGTCAAGGCCTTTTCTGCCTCTCACCCCACCCCACCAACGAATATGTTGGGGGGCACAAGAGTCTGAGAGGGGACATAGCAGGGACAGCTGACCCCAACTGACCCAAGGGATATTCCACACCATATGGTGCCGCAATCAGCACATACAGCTGGGGGAAGCATATATATCATATACATAAAGGGGGCGGGGCGGTTTGGAGTGATGATGTTTGTCTTCCCAAGCAACCGCTACTTGTGATGTAGCCCTGCTGTTCTGGAGATGTCCAAACTTCTACCTGACCATGGGAAGTGGTGAATGAATTCCTTGTTTTGCTTTGCTTGGGCACATGGCTTTTGCTTTCTCTATTAAACTGTCTTTCTTTCAGCCTATGAGTTTTCTCACTTTTGCCCTTCAGATTCTCTTCCCCATCTCACCAGCAGTAAGCAAAAGGCTGCGTGGGCTTTAGTTGCCATCTGGGGTTAAACCACAACACACTGGATAAAAAATGGGCCAAGGAGCACTGCAGACAGCTTGGACTAAATCAAAGAAGAGACAGCAAAGCAGCAGTCTCACTCACCAGCAGAGGAAGAGAGTGACTGCTTGTCAGACCTCTTTATGTTCTTTATGGCAAAGACTAGCCATATATTGTCTCAACTCTTTCCCTGGATGTCTGCAGACCTTTAGTTAAACATGCTTTTTTTTTTTAAATAAAACTGATTTTTTTTATGGCCACATAGCTCCTGGAGATTTTTCAGTGCCTGTACCATGAAGCTTGTCCCAGATTCCTACTCCACAAGTCTCTCTGTCTTTTAGGGAAGATACATGGGAGGAGAGATTATGAGGAGGTTGGACAGAAGAGGCAAACTGCAGTCTGCCTTGTAAGTGACAACAGTGCTTTCTGAACTTCTTCCTCACTTGCTCTGCTCTACCACATTGCAGCAGTAATCCTTCTGTGCAGGAAGGTCTCTTGGGCCAGGTACCTACAGAGGAACCTTCTGGACCAGGTGCGTGGTCCCTACAGAGAAATGTGGTCCCCATGTTTCTGGACTTTGCTAGAATGCTGCTGAGAGCAGACCTTTGCTCCAGGTTTGTGACAGGCAAGAAAAGCCAAGTGTTATCCTCTATAATGGCTAAATATGGGACAGCTTTGATGGGTTAAACTCATTACATGCTGTTAATGGGTTAATCTAGGAGACATTTCAAGGACAGATGAATAAAATGTATGTATTAGCAGCAGTTTTCAGTACCTACTTGAGAGAGGTATGTTCTTGCTTAACTGACCATGGCTGGATAGCTAAATTTATCTGCACCCAACATGGATGCTGAACTCATTTCAGAGCCCTGCTCTTCAGAAGGGGTAATCTGGTAATCCTAAACTGCAGGGAACATAGTGTAAACCATCTCTGAACTGCTATTAGGAGAATTCACGTGTTTTATGTTCTGTGTCTGCTGAAGCCAGGAGCAAAGTAAATGACTGAATGAATAATGTATCTACGTCAGTGGAGACCAAATTATCTAACAAATTCACAATAAATACCTTGCTAAATTAAATCTTGTTTTCTTCAAATAGCCACAAGGAGTGTGAATGTTCAGCAGCAAGCTGATTGCATAAAAACAAAGACATCTTAAGCAAATGCCAAATATTACAGGCAGGATATTGTTTAACATCCTGATACTCAGATAAGAGTTCATGAATGTTATTCAACTTTACATAAGCATTCTCTTTTCTCTTTAAACAAAATCAAAGGCAAGACTCAAGGCAAAACAATGTTTCAAGTCAAAATTATTATACTATTAAAATAGGATTTTATAATGAAATCTGATTGTATCTTTCTCTATAAATACCTGCTTCCTCTCAGTGAGATACAACTAACTCCTCATAGTATTACATGTCTGTATACTCTCTCCTCCCTTATATACGCACACATATATGTATGTATGTATTCATGCATCCCTGGTCTGACATTCATAGAAATGCTCTTTCACGCCATTTTCACACATCCTCAAGGGTTTTTTCAGCTAATGGACTACTCTAGCATTCTTAGGCTGAGATGAAATATTCAGCGCCTTACAGAGGTTATGCAACCTTTTTCTTTATGTAATTAAACAGCTCTGGTTTACATGGATTAAAAAATTCATAAACACTTCATGCATTTTGGTTAAAGCTTCTGCTAGTACAATGGAGGTACTCCCTGCAGATATTCTGTGCAAACTTTATGCTGGTGCCAGTGAGCATTTCCTTCCTTTCTTCCAGAATAACTAACATGAAGAGACTGACATGAAAATTATGTGTATTTTGTACTACCATTTTTCTTGCTAGGGAAACAACAGTCTCTGAAGTTGTCTGTAAACAGTGATCAAATCGATTTATCCTTTGTCCTCTCGTCTGCTTTTCCCCAGAGTGCCCTAGCCCTAGCTCCCCAGGTGACAATGCTCATTGTCCAAAGGCAGTGCTAGTGTAACTCTCTGTGTGCAGGCTGGCTCCTGGGCTGCTGCTAAACTGGGTGTATTGCAGCTGAATTTTGATGGACCTTTTCTCAGTGGGAACATTAATATGAGCCCCTTTCCAGAACTACCAATTTTCACTGGTTTATCACTGACTTCTCTTGTTTTTTCAGGTTTTGCCAAAAACCAGCCAGTTAGTTCAATGGTTTTGGTGGGCACGAGACACACCTGGACACAGACATGTGGGCAGAGCAGTCATGAATTCCTTTTGCCTTCAGAAAGCCAACCTAGGAAAGAGAAGGGATATAAAAATCAAGTTCAGTCCAAGCTACAGCTATTAACTGAAAGGGCATGGGAATAGGGGTCCCAATGTGGATGGGCAATGCTGTACTTTCACAAATACTTTTCTTGTTTCAGCTGCTGCTGGAAATAGGTTATGGGTTAACTGATTGTATGGACTGATCAAAAAGGACAGAAACATTTCTAGCTTTTATACAACATAAAGATTAAGAAAAAAAAAGAGAGAACAAAAGGCAAATAATTCTCTGAGCAGCAGAACTAGTGAGTTCTGCTTTTCCCTGTGCTGCAAGGGCATGAGAGCTGGTTTTCCTCACCTCAGCTCCTGTCCTGCCTGTCCCTCAGTGCACAGACTGATCTTCCAGCTTAATCTGAGTTTTGCCAAGCTCAGGGCTGTCATGCCCTGGCCAACTGCCCCTCAGGCTCTTGCTGTTTGATAGCAGACATCTTCCCCTAGGGACTGATAGGATTGATAGCTGAGAAATCACTGCCTCCCTTTTCATGGCAGTGCTTAGCTGGGACCCTTTTCTACCCAGCCACTGCTTTGCCTTGTGCCTGATATATTTAAGACCTTGACCTGTCATATTTTATTGGAACTGGCTGGTAGGTTCAAAGATTATTAGACAGTGAACAAATGTAGAGGTGAACACAGAGGTGGGTAGGCAAGACAAAAATACTTCTCCTCTCGAATCTACACCTAATCAAACTTTAATTAAAGTTTCTCATGAAAGTCACCTGGATGAGAATCTTGATTTATGCTCCCATGTTTTAATCATATCATCATCTGACTTTCTGCCTGAGAAATCTAAGTATTATTCTAAGCGTATAGACTCTCGACCAAATTTCTTGCCTAAGTATCAGAAGTCTTCAGGTGCTGGTTTTCCAGGCTCAGAGGAATATTTTAGCAATAAATATACCATGGATTTTATTTCCTCCGTCGTGTTGCTTTTCCTCATGTTACTAAGCTATATAAATGGGAACAATCTGGTTTTTATAGACAGTGACCACAGAAAACTATATCATTCAGCAAGAGGTCCTGAATTCAGTTACTGATATTTGCTTCATTCTCTTATTTTTTTTTTCTTTGTGCTTTTGCTCTTTAGCTATCTCTTAAAAATCAGGTTAGTGCTTGTTTAAGAGCCTTAGTGACTGCACAGTTCAGGAGCAGTGAGGGGAGTGATGGGGAAGCTGTTTTGGAGGAGGATGAGAGAGAGGGCAAGCCTGTGCAGGGCCCTTCCTGGACCACAGTAAGAAAGGCCTGTCAACAAAAGGCTTAGTAAGATAACTGCTTTAATAAGAAATAATAGAAAGAGGAATATAGATAGTGAGTAAATGTTTTGTCATTCAGATGCTGGACACCTGCATTAGTACACCATCGGATGTAGCCTGGATGGATTTTCTCCCAGTGTGCTGCTCAAAGCAGATCCTGTCTGTAGAGAGAAGCACTCCCTTTTTGGCCATTCAAGCTATTGTATAATACAAGAATTGTACTGTACACAAGGAAATAACTCTATTCCTAAGGGACGCTCACACAATAACTTATTGCTACTGTTATAGATGAAGTCAAGACTGAGCAGGTGGCACAAACAATACTCTCCTAGTCAGAATCAATACACACTACCCCTGGATCCATGTAGAGTTTACCTTTCCCAAAGGTATACTATAAATTGCAGATTATATTAATAATATAGTGGCTTCTTAGGACCTAAGTATGAGCCCTAAAAGATCAGATGTGGCCCATCCAAGATCACTGACTCCTCGAATGCGAGGCTCCCAGTAGAGATGTGTGTCTTTTCAGACTTTCTTCTACATCTTCCGTTTAATAATAAGCTGGTACATATAAAATGGGTATGAATCATTTAAAAATGTCACCAGAGAGTTACATTAAAGGGTAACGTAATACTCTGTAGTAACTAGAAATAAATCCCTTAGCACTGAAAACTGCTGTACTGCAGAAATTACAAGCAAACAAAAGGGAACAACAAGATTCTTGAATCTTCTGGCTGTATCTCCAAACCTAATTAGCATAGCCTCCAGCTACGTCAAAAGAGTGTTTAATTAATGATCCTCTGAATCATCTCTACTCCTCTGTGACTGATAACCATGACTCAGTATTACCAGCTATGAGGATGAGATGGTTTGGTACTAAAGGCATTATATTGCCTGCTATGTCCAAGTTCTGCCATGAACTTGCATGGGCAGGCTGCCATCTCTGCACCTCAATAGCCATCATTTTCATTTTGATCCTGATGACAAAGATACATTTTTGCTGCTTCTTTTCTTGCAGAGACACATCAATAATACATATCTTAATTACATTTGACTACTGAACTTATGTATTAGAGATGTGCCACTTTGGTGATGAATAGAGATGTCTACTAATTTGTTGTCTTGCAAAGTACAGGACTGGAAAAAGCCTAACTTGCCTTTGTCAAGCTATAAGGGCCAGTCTATAAAAGAAGACTGGAAAATATGTATTAAAAATGCATTATACTAAACAGTAGATGTCCCTAACATAATTACTGGGCTGAATTCTGTGTTTTTTTTTGTTATAGCTCAGATACAATGTTCCTGAAGTACAAACAGTCCAAAAATCTGTTTGTATTTTTGTTTTGTTGACCACAAAACAAAAGATGAGGCTTCTACAACACTGAACATTGTAAAATTGAAGATCTATTACCCTGAAAATCAGGGAAAAAAAAACCCAAACCCAGAAAACAAAGCAGTAAAGAAGTTACTACAGTTTAAGGAGTTTAGATACTCTAAGCAGGTTTACCTGATTTTTCCATTGTTCTTGTAAATCCATCAAGCAAAGAAATGTTGAAGCTGTCTTTATATCACCTGTTTTCAAATAACATACAAAATTCTGAGCAGGTTTTGTTGCATACTGGCATATATACCACTTACTGTGCTCTACTGCTAACATACTTTTCACAATATGAGAATGGTAAGATTGCCTCTCTAAGAAGCTGTCTGTCAAAACCCTGTTTACTCTAGCATGTCAAACTTTTCTGTCAGTTTTAGGTTTTGACTATAGCTGGATCTGACATCAGTTCCTTATACAGCAAATTTTGACTGCCAGTTTAGATATTACAAAGCTTGCTTGTTCTGAAACAAAATTTGGGTAGCAATGTTGGCTTTTAATTTTCTTTAATTGTAAAGTCTAAGGTTAAAACTTCTTCAAGAATTAGTACTATAACTGGAGAGCAGTAACTGATTGCTGGTTGACATCTAAAACAACTCTGCATGGCAGGAACTGAATTTGCTTGCTACTTTTCTTCTCCTCTTTTTTGCTTGACTGTAGGCAAAGACACACTTTTCCTCAGGGAAAACAGAGAGCATCTTCTCCTAGGAATAGATCTGTAAGTATGGAAAAAGCATTCAGATACATTAGCATAGCATCAAAATTCAAAATATTTAGATGCTACCAGAGTTTACTTCTGGGGAGAAAGATATCTGGAATGCTGAGGGTGACTGTATGGGCTGTGTCCATGATGTCTTGTAGGAATTTCTAAGAACGTCTACAGGACATGAAGATGCGTAGCCTGTGTTGACCTTAACACTGTCTTATGGGGATGTGGGAGTGTTGAAAAGTGGGTACTTTTGTACACCTGGGAATCTCACCCTCCTCCAAAACAGTTGTACAGTTGGGAATCTGGTCTCTGGCCCTCTCTTGGGTCCTCCAAACAACCTCACATCATGGATCTCACAACATCCACAGGCTGTCCCCTGCCCTTTTGGGGTTTGATGGTGTAGCTTAGGGCCCACACCCTCATGCATAGCACTCTTTTTGATAAAGTGTAAGAAAGATGTCCATTTTCCTTTTCTGGGTGCTAGTGATGCTAATCAGAGGAGTAACTGCCAGGAGAGACTCCTTTGCTCCACTGCTGCTGCATGATCCCCATGTCTACGGCAGCCAGAGCTTCACTCATGATGGACACTGTCAAATGCATCAGAAATATTGTTCTGAGAAGGCTGCATGACATAGAATGACCCAACCAGGGATAGTCAGGGCATGATACTTTCAGGCCCTCTTCTTCTGCTATGTACTGACACCTTGGCTGCCTTTGTTACATCCAGACTTCTCTAATCCCACAACCCAGCTTCCATATATGCCTCAAACCTTGCAAAGTCCAAGATGCAAGAGGCAACCAGGCCTCTCTTCATGTGGAGAAAGCTCCATGGGGGGTAGGTGCTTTATATGGGGTCACAGGCCAGAATGGCACTAAAAGCAGGGTTTCTGCTTAGTGACTACAAATGTTTTCCAGCTCCCTTTCCAGGATGTCTGCAAAGCTGTCCTCTCCTCCTTGCTCAGAGCTGAGTGAAAGCTTTCCAGGGCTTATGGAGTCATGCATGACTTTGCCAGAGCTAGTAGTGGCATCTGTGCAAGGAAGCTCTGCTGTCAACGGGCTGTTTTGCTTCTGTACCTATAAGTGCTCTGAGTCCGTGACAAATATGGGTCCCTTTTAGGCATGCGTGAACTGCCACATCTAGGAAACTTGTGTGTTCAAAGAGATGGCTGTAGAAAGAGCTACTTCTGAGTGTTAGCTCTCAAACAGCTTTTTGGCATATGCGGTTTCCTGGCTCCTACACCATAGTTTTCTCATCTTTGTTGCTGTGTTTCTGAGAGATACCTGTAGGCTATCACCCAAAGTCAATGTAGAAGCACTGAAGAAAACTGGGACAGATTTACTAGCTGTGCCGTTTCTTCCACTGAGATGTCCAAGACCAGTAGGAGAAACAGAAGGAACTGCAGGAGACATTACACATCCTAAGCTCAGTTTCTTGGCTGTAAGGCCAGGACCTTTGACACCAGCTTTATATGGGGATGCCATAAACCCAGTGGAGCAAACACTGTAAGTCTCTGTCTGAAGCTATCCATGTAAAGGAAACTTCCAGTGCTGAGGAAATCTTAAGGAAAGGTTTTGTGTCATACTAGTTAGTCTCTGCCGGGGATCTGGCTATCTAGTATTTATTTTTACTCTACCTCACTCCTCAAACAAAACTGTGTAATAGTCATGTTTCCTTTCCTTTCATTCCAAACTGCAAGGAACATTGATCAGACACAAACAAGGCTTTGTCCTCTTTATCGGAGTAACATCTTATCTCACTTATCTCACTTCCACTCTAATCTTTCTTTGAAAGCCCATTTGTGTTGTCATTTGGTTTTGTTGAGCTTCTTCAGTCTCTCCTTTCTACAAGCCTAAACTCAGAGCACTTCAAGCATTTATCTTCATGTGAGATTGCACTTTAGTGATGTGAGATGTTACCTCTGAATAATTTTTCACTTTAAGTAATACATCATATGAAGTCAGATGGTACAAGAAATAAGCAGAAATAAAGTTCTGCAGTGGCAGTGAAACAACCTTGAATATAAATACTGGATTGAGCCCTCTCTTCATATTGAGCTAGTAATACCTGCCAGTGAAGAGACACTAGTGATTTTTGTGAATGGAAAAGGAAGATGTAGGTAACTAAAGTCTTTCATTGCTTTTTCCTGTAAGTAGTATTCTAGTCAGAATTTTAATGCAAAAAGGTCAGAATCTTTGGTCAGTGAGACATGATCATAGATGTGTGGAAGGGCAGTGGATTTTTGTGGGAAAGTGACTGACCAGCTCACACCATTTTACGTGGAGTGGAAGTTCACTAGACCTGACTTGTGCTAGAATGAATGTGTGTTTTCTGTCCTGTGTGATCCTCCTCTGGGAGCTCAAAGTACAGCTAGGACAAAAAGTGCAGTTCACAGGCAGGTAGCATAATCATTCACCGCTCAAGTGAGCAGGACAAAAAATGTGTTTTGTAAAGATTGTTTCATTCTCTGCAGCTCTTGTGAAGCAGAATCCGTCATTAATATATGCTCTGACATTCAAGTCTAAGACAAATATTTTAATCAAAATATTACTCTCAGTGCAGTTTAAACATAAAACCAGGGAAAGTTTAAAAAACATGTTCTGACACAAATGTTTTGATATTAAAAATAAATCTTACTTGTAGAAATAAAAGTTATGCAAAAAATATAGTATGAAGCAAGCACTCCCTGCACGAGAACATCTTGTACAGGTGCCACAATTACCAATATCCCTCAGATTTAAAAGGATAAAATCCTTTCTTTGCTCTCTATAGCAATCCAACCTTAAGATACTGCTGCCCCTATCTAGTAGGCAATGACACAGGGAATCATTGTTGGATTGGAAAGCTGAAGACAAATAGGCTTTGGATAGGAAGGCATTGTACGTTCCTTAATGCACTACAAGAAAATCATTAATCAGAGGGAAGAGTATAGGAGAAGACACAGTGGGGAGCTGGCCCAATAGAGGCTTGCTGTCTTTGTCTCCTATAGTCAACGGAGAGAGGAAGAGGGTCCTGCCAGGCTGGCTGAGAACAGGAACCTACCATCATGTATTATGCATTGCCCCCACCTCTACCACCTTAAGCTAAAGCTACATGAAAAGCCTCCAAAAGAGGGAGAAAAGGCAGAGAAAGAAACAAAGTAGGAGAATGGAAGCAGAGAAGGAGTACAAGAGTGGAAGGACACTCAAATGAGAACTACAATTGCACAGCAACTTAGTGTGGGTTCTCTCAACAGGAGGGAGAAGAATAAATGCTTTATCTTACATGATACAGGGACCCAACTGAGGTTCTTGGAACTCATGTCAGTTGTAACTTAGAGTGGGACTGAACCAATGTTCAAGCTGAACAATTGTAAGAAAGAAATCTTCAGTGAGAGAAGCTGGAGGAAGAGAAGGATACTGTAACCTTGGAAAAGAAAATTACATGAAAATTACATAAATTTTGCTGGTGAAGATATAAAGAAAAGGATAGCTTTTGGAGGATGTCAGAAAAGTAAAGCCGCTCCTGAGAGGCATAACAAATCAGAGAACTACACAGGTGGAAATCTGAATCACTGAAAGTACATCTGAAACGTCAATGACAATAACATAAAAGAGGGATATGAAGAAAGATAATTCAATTTTAGTAGTTTTAAACTGAGGAAGTACAGGCCTAAACAATATCTCATCTCTCCGTCTAGAGAGTCATGGAACATGGCACACAGCGTGCCTAATTTAGGCTTTTAACTTGCACTTAAAATTCAGGCAGATAGGGCCTCCTCCTGAAGGCTTTCAAAAGCACACTCTTCACTCTATTAGCTATAGAGGAGACTTACCTAATTTACAGGAACTGATGAACTAGGAACAGAAAATTGAGGCACAAGTCTGGCTTCTGAGTTACTTAGCCTAGATTTGCCTCCCCACCTCCAACAGTTGGGCAGAGGAGCAGGCATAGGTTTAAGAAGCTACAAGCATAAAACAGACTGTTCACAGAGAATATGGAGCAAAAGAGGTTTCTCAGGAAGTGAGATTCCAGAAAGGTAGAAAAAATAAAAATATATGCCAGCAATATGTTGACTGAGGAATGGAAAGACTGCAGAGCAGGCAGAATAGGAGTGGTGAGCCAAGGAGAAGCTGATGAAAAGGGCCATTGACAAGAGCAGAGGAGATGTGATTATATGCAATGACTTAGAAAGACGATGATTCCTTCAAGAACAAATAAAAATAGGACTACAGTAGAGCTTAGCAGAGGATCTCAACTTTTGCTGTGCCCTGGATATTTCATTAAATCAAAAAACAGTTGTAACTTCATAATTCAACGGTTAAAGACATTTTTGAGTCACATAAACTCAGATCCAGTTCACTCGCCCACTTTGAAGGGTATTTCCATTTGGATTTGATTGAGTAACTTTATTACTTTCAGTGGAACTCAGGAGCATATTGAAATATGGAGATATTCCTAAGTTTCAATTGCATTTTGATTCAAATTTAATGCTTCTTAAAGAAGGGAATGTATAGGATTGATCTGAATTGGAACTTTTTTGGTCATTGTAAGCTGTGGCAGAATGAGATTGGATCAGCTTGTATATACATTTGTCAGTACTTTGAAGATAGAAGCTGATCATGTAACTCTGAGAATAAAATTTGGCTGTGGCTCCTCAGACAAAGCTATCCGTTTGCAAAGAATTAAAGACAATTTTTGTGAGATCTATTCTCAAAAAAAACTCCCAAATTTCTTACACCACAATATATTGTGGTACAACAAAAAAAAACCTGTTAGATGTTTAATGCACCATAGGTGATTACTGTGGAAGTGCAGTTTGGTTAAAATCTGTTTAGAAACTCAGCCAACCATGTTTTCGAAGCAGTCACTCACTATTCACTGCTGTTACAGTGAACTGCGAAATAGCAGTGCATAATCACCTCCTGGTCTGACGTAAAAATGGGATTTTTTTATTTTAAATAGCAGTTCTCACATTGCCTTCTCACCAGCAGAATATTTTAGGCAGTACTGCATACCATGGTGCTCCATACTGTGATCTGAAATATTGAAATTCAAAGTGAAAGAAAGGAGATTGATTCGCATATCTTAACTATGAAGTCTACATTCTGTTATTGATGATCTGACTCTAAAATCTTGACCTCCATAGGAATATTGGCATAGGAAATTGCATTTGGTAGCTTAGAAATGGTATTTTAACAGTGGAAGCCTTTTCAGATTCAACCTGAATAAAATACACGAGATGAGCATGTCTTTCGAAAATCCTTCAGTCAGTCCTATTTGTGTTCACTATAAAATCAGTGGGAAGAAGCTACATGACATATCAATTTTTAATAAAAAATATTTTAGCAAAATATATTTGTTTTGGAAGCTACCACAAAATGAATTATACAGTTCTTTCATTGTACAACTTTAAAGAGAATACTTAATAACACCATGCAGCACAAATTGTGCTTACATAGTGATTTTCACAGAGTGTCTTAGGGAAAATTACACATAAAGAATACAAAACCACAAATTTAGTTCGTTCAGTGAAAACCAAGGAGAACAATAAAATTCAGGTCTGGATTTGTAATCAGTAATTGAATCAACAATGCAAACCTCAGTGGTCAATACAGTCCAGATGTGAGAAATAGTACCCCAGCAAAATCTCTATCTTCCAACAAATATTAACATAACATTAAAACAGCTGAAAAAATAGCACAGTTATTACCATAGTGACATTCTGCCACATATGTGAACAAAAGGCAGTGGGTTGTCCTAGGTTAAAATAGAACAAAAGATTTGAAGTAATATAGCGCTTTTCATAACAGACCTACTGGCTGAAAAATGGAAGGATGAGTGAGAAGATACTGAACTATGGTAATCTGTGTTGCTTAATGTGTGTGTTGAGATACTACTAACAGACTAAAAATTGACTAATAACAGCAATTCAGAAACAAGTTTCTGGATCTCCTGTGCATATATATAAGATACTTGTGCAAAGCTGAGTTTTAACCTCAGTAAGCCTCTGATACAGTGACTTTCCAAATGAATTCAGATGACAGTCCATGGTTTTCTAGCTGACTTCTATACTGGTGTCATATTAAGTTAATATTATTGCTAACTGGAAACTGAGCAGCCTGCTGTAAGTAATACAGTTGTCACCCAGGAAATTCTTAACACTCTTAGTGCTCAGTAATTTAAACAAAAGTCTTTAATTAAAAATGTTGAGCCTTTGAGCACATTTGGGAAGACATGCATTAGAAGCCAAATGTGGTATGCCAAATGCCTCTAACAACACTCCAAACACATTGTGCCTAAAACAAAATATTCTCTTTTCCCACCCCAGCTCCCTGTAGCTGAGCTTTTCTGTGTTAGCACTTTCTTCACTAGTCTCAGACACATGACCAGGTTGTCATAGGGTAAAATGTTAGCGCACATCTGCTGAGAAACACGGTTCCTAGACTGTGATGAAAATACAGAATCATAGAATAGTTAGGGTTGGAAAGGACCTTAAGATCATCTAGTTCCAACCCCCCTGCCATGGGCAGGGACACCTCACACTAAACCATGTCACCAAAGGCTCTGTCCAACCTGGTCTTGAACACTGCCAGGGATGGAGCATTCACAACCTCCCCGGGAAACCCATTCCAGTACCTCACCACCCTCACAGTAAAGAACTTCTTCCTTAGATCCAATCTAAACCTCCCCTGTTTAAGTTTTAACCCGTTACCCTTTGTCTGGTCACTACAGTCCCTAATGAATAGTCCCTCCCTGGCATCCCTATAGCCCCCCTTCAGATACTGGAAGGCTGCTATGAGGTCTCCACGCAGCCTTCTCTTCTCCAGGCTGAACAGCCCCAACTTTCTCAGCCTCTCTTCATACGGGAGGTGCTCCAGTCCCCTGATCATCCTCATGGCCCTCCTCTGGACTTGTTCCAACAGTTCCACGTCCTTTTTATGTTGAGGACACCAGAACTACACACAATACTCCAAGTGAGGTCTCACGAGAGCAGAGTAGAGGGGCAGGATCACCTCCTTCGACCTGCTGGTCATGCTTCTTTTGATGCAGCCCAGGATACGGTTGGCTTTCTGGGCTGCGAGCACACACTGAAGCTGGCTCATGTTAATTTTCTCATTGACCATTTTCTCATCTCATGACTTGCTGCTATACTTATTCACAGTGGGCTAAGTTAAATTGTACTGTATTGCATTTGTCTTGAGCTGAGGCACATTTGTCATGGCTCAGCCGTCAGGTAGTTACAATGGCTGTGTAAGCCTGAACTTGGAGACTGACACATCCGTGCTGGCTTCTCATCTGAGCTGATGTCTATGTCAGCTTCCCAATTAATGTTACAAAGCAGTCAGGACTTCAGCCATTGTTTCTGGCACCTTCTTTTCCCTAGTCAGAAAAATCACAGATACTGAAGTTGAGGAAACTAGTCAATTCCATTGCTCTGCAAATATCAAGGATTGCTATTAGGGAAAAAAACCACGCTCAACCCACAAAACTGTAGAAACAGCTACAGAAGGAAAGAAAAGAGCATAAAACTTCTTTTTCCTCGAGGCTAAATGAGAATGGAAAACTGAAAGGACAGGAAGTGTATAGTGTTTTGTCATTAATTCGGTGGGCAATGTTTTTGCCTCCTTACTGCCTGATCAGTGATGTTGCATGGTTGAGTTAAGGAAGGATGGGATCACATGGAAACTGGGCAGTTCTTTTTACCACTCTTTAGTTTTGATGTATTTTGCTTTTGGAAGAGTGGCTTGTAACAAAATTATCGAAAATTGATGTTTAAAGGTGAAACAGTTGAATTTCTGCTAAATATGAATTTATTGTTTGTCACAGTTAAACAGAATGGCAAAATATAGTGGCAGTTGTTTTACTAAAAGAGAAAAAACTTATAAGATAACACATTAAAAGTTACATCAGAATGTTAATAAATCAGTGAAGGGAAGTGAAAGACTGTCTTTATCAGAAGAAAACCAAAAGTAATCAATTAATTTTGCATGCAGTAATAATTCAAAAAGCATACATTAAGTCAAATGCAAAATCCTGCTGTCCCGAGAGATACAGCTTGTTCCAAATTAAACTGATCCACTTGTTCTGTCCAGTGTGTGATACTGCACAGGTAGTGTGTGATTCCTTAGGGAATACAGAATATAAAATCATCCATCTCCCCAGGGCTGACACTTCAGCAGATGATAAAATATACATTAATTTCTCAACAGTAAATTTGCAGTTTTTAAATGGGTTAACACTGGAATGCTTATCATGGCTAAGCCCACACATTGCATAAGCATGAATGAATCAAGCAACAGCAAGTTGATAGAATCAGCTACAGATATTTTGTTTAAATTTTTCCCTATTTCAAATGTGAATACTGGTTTATCGGGGTTCTTTTTGTGAAGCTAGAAAGAAGAACTGCAGGTTTCCTTACCGACTTAATATTACTTCGGCAATTCACCCGCAGCTCTATGCAGAAACACCATATTAAGAAATGTTGCTGCAATAACAGCCAACTTACAGCACAGGTAACCAGTCAAAGTAATTTTTTTACTGTGGTAATTTCTTAAATGATTAAAAGATCAATCACAAAAAAAAAGAACAGATAGAGTTTTTAAGCATAGCACTGATAATTAGCACTTTGAGAGAAATTAAAGAGCATAAGATACATATTTCTTATGCAGCATCTTTCCTGATTTACTTCTGGAGTTGTAAAGCTCAGTAATGATGCTTCAGAAATCTGTTTCATTCTCTTATTGGAGGGTAAGAATTCAATTTTTAGAGGAGAGTGCTGAGAGATGAAAGGCCCGGGTATTTGGGGAAATTTCTTCAGATCTCAAAGTCCTGATGCCATCCATTTCCTCAGTAATCTTTGGAAAGTGCCAACTACATGAAATTAAACACTGACAAAAATACCATTCTTAAAAAAAATCCTTATGTCTGATAACTTATATGGTTGGTTCACCATTAACTGGGGATTAAAAACCTGGCTTTCTGCTGCATGAATTTTTTTTCCAGCCTTCCTCTTTTTCCTCACACATTTAACAAATGTTACACTAGCTGGATTTATAAGTCCATTAACACTTGGGTTAATTGTGCTTTCATTATAAATAGCAAGCAAAACTTCTGGAAAAGTCTGGCCAACTGTAGGTTAGTACAATTTAGCAGTTACTGTACTCAGGCACGGAAGTTACATGAGCTTAAACACTTAATTAAATGTTATCAATATTACTAATGCTAAAACTGAAACCTGAGTCAATATCATCTCCACTCCTTTCCAGTTCGGGACCTTAATCCTCAGTTCCAAAAAAGAAGAGTCTTAATTATCTTGTATAATGCTTTGAAAATCTCTGAAGTTTAATGCTAGATTAATGATAACAGTTCTTATTACAATAATTATTAATTGTTTACAGTTGTAATCAGGGTGCTGAATGCCCTGCTCATTGCAAAGAGGTCAGAAAAAGTTCAATTTGTTGCATAATCAACTATCTGCTCTTCAGCGTCCAAGCTAATTATAGTAGAAGATGTCAGTTACTAAATATGTAAGACTTGACGAAACAGCTCCTCTCTAACCTCATTTCTTCCAAACAAGAGTAGAATTTTAGCTTTATTTAAATATCAGTATGGAAATAAAAGGCTTGAGCCTGTGTGGTTTAGATGAAAACCTGAACATGAAGCAGGAATGACTGGAGCAATGCTGTCTTCCTTGAGGTTATGGGCACACAGCTGCCAGTGCTTGTACTGCTGCTTCCAGCTTTCGCAACTGTTATGGTTGGATGAGGTCCTTGGCACTTTATCTTTCCTAGGTATCTATTTTTGAATAAGATGAATTGGTACCCCTGGGATTGCTGTGGACAGTAGTAATGCTGGGATGGCTGGGGACAGCTGAGCAACTGACAAAACTTGGGTCAGAGTCCTCCTCCATAAGCTTGGAGAAGCTTTGAAGAAGAGTCACAGTGACAGTCTGGAAACTATTTACAGCAGCAGGAGACACAAAATAGGATAAGAAGAGAAAGACAAGCTGTGGCTTCTGGCTGAACAATAAATAGTTTAGTGTTTCCAAAATCAAAGGTGGGAGAAGCAGAAAGAGAACACTCCATCTGGCTTGAAGCAGTTGGAAGAGATGATAGGAAGGAAGGACTTTCTGTTTTTTATCAGACTCTTGTTGAAGAATGCAAGGGCTTCTCCAACAGGAAAAAAACCAACAGCTTTACAAGAATCCATATGTGACATGTTGAGAAGGGGAGACCTGAAGGTTTTTGTTTTGGATCAGTATTCTGCAAAGTGATAAAAAAGAGAAATTCTTGGACTGAATTAGAGGGAAATCATAACCTTATTACTTCTTCTTTTTTTTTTTTTTTTTAAAAAAAAGGATTCTAAATAAAGAATTGACCATACTATGATTAAAGATGGCTTATAGATCCTTTGCCCTTTAGATTGTTATGGCCTTGGATGGCAGCATAGTTTTTAGGCTATGAACTGGCAGAACTGGCAGATGTGATCTCTTTATTTGATTACATAGGTTTGAATTTGCCTAGTTTGAATTTGGGTTCAGGATACTATCCTCACTGATCTTGGAGAATGACATTAAAATGTCAAGTGACACCTGCAAATGAAGGTGAAAATTTTGGGATTTGGGTTTCTTTGTCCTTTATCTGATAGTGAGGATGATAATAGTGAATAATTCCAATTGGGGTGGGATTAATTTAATCTAGCTTCAGACAATGAAAAGCTAGATATGTGCTCTCTATGGGTCTCTCAAGTAGTGGTAATGGCATTTCCTCCTGTATTTAGTTCAAGACATCTATCCTATCTGCATGTCAGAAGAGACCAGAAAAAAGAACTAGATTGTTGCTAGATCTTAAGGCAACAATAGTAAAAAAAGCTGTTACTTGTGGCAAAACTTAACTGCAAAGCAAGCAAACCTGTGAAGAAAGGTATGATTAACTGCAGCAATGGTGATGTAACAGACAATTATCAGTGTCAAATAAGCAAAACTATTAGGAAGGGTGCAGTGCTCACGCTAATTATGTTTTAAGATTTTTATATAGTGATATCTCCAATAGATGAGTATAAGAAATCATAGGCATAGCTGACAATTCCTCCTACAGTTCAATTTGCCTGACACATTCCACCAGAAGACTCTGTTTCCAGTTATTTAAAATATTGCCAAAGATTAACCAAAGTTCTGGGCTAAATTTTTTTCTGGCCTGGGATTTTGTAGTTTCTCACAAGATTTTTAAGTAAAAATGAAACTGGAGACAAGTTCTTTGTCTTTCTGCTATTAAAAGTATTTTTGTGAAGAGCACGAATGCTCCCATGCTATAAAAAAGAACCTTGGAGTTTATTGACATGATGTATGTTTTTTTCTCCCATAAAGAGCTACACAAATGTAAACAATCTAGAAAATTACTAGACATGCTTAGTTTGGCAGTAGAGGCAATAGAGTCTGATCATCACAGTAGCTGAAGGTGTTATCTGTGCTGAGCACTGGCTAGCTGGAATTGCAGGGTTCTCTGTGCACCCCAGAATGAGCGTGGTGGCTTCACTTTAGAAACTTAGATGCCGGACTGAGATCCCAAAACAAGCATTGTAATGCTATTATAAAAAGTACTCCCTGGCTACCATTCCAAACTCTTTCCAGCAGACTCTCACATTAACTCTTATGAAACTGGCCCCAGTACCTGTGTGTCATGGGTTGCAAAAGACTAACAACTTTGGAACATCAGAATCTGGTAGTCTCAGGCTGGACATAAAAATTAGTGGGCACTTATACTAGTTTTCTCATTGATATCTATAAACAGTTGAGGACCTAAACAATAGGTCCTCCAACAATAAGGACCAGGTTGTCTCTCAGCTCCCAAAGGCAGGTCTGGACTACACATTAAGATAAGAGCTCTGGCTGTGTTTTCTCTATTCCCTCCCTACAGGCTGGTTTCCACTGGAAGAAAAGCCAGGGCATGAGCCACAAAGTGCCACGTCCTTGATTTAGGTGATGGGGAGCAGGACACTGAGCTTCTTTGAATCATTATGTGTTTCATGGCACGAATAGGCTCTGCAACTTCTTCCGCCTTCTCTTCTCACCTCCCTTGGGTTCACCTGCCCATGCTCAAGCCAGCTTTGGTATGGCCCAGCTCTGTCACCTGGGGGCAGGAGGCTGGGAAGGAGCTGGGTCAGAGAAAGTGGTCTTACACATCTCTTAACGTGGTATCTGCTTTTAAACACAGGCTTAAACTGAGCTTAAAGCTCAGCTCCCTGTCCCTAGCTGTGCTACGCAACAGGGAAAGCAATGCTCAGTCTTGTACCTCATTAAGCCTGGCCTTGCTGTGCTGACTTGGTTTCCCATCTTGATTTTGGTCCTGTCTTGTTGTCATGATCTGCCTGGGACATCTGGAATCTCACCTGACCCAGGTGACATTCCCCAGACCTGCTCTGCTCCTTTTGCTTGGGTGTTGTGGGTCTGCCCCACTGTCACCTTCTGCTTCTGGCTCCCCTGCCTGCATGGGCAGCAGCTGCCCTGCTTGTTCTCTAGCACAGATCCTGCTCTGGCATAAATAGCAGCCCATACCATTAATATGTAAACTCTCCCACCCCCATGGAGGTGGTTGGTTGGCAGCAGTAATGGTGTTTAAATATAGCCTTGTTTTTTAAAAAATAAAATTAGATTCGATAGATGAAAAAGGTGGTAATGAACATGCAGAAACCTAGAAGCCCAAATATTCAGTGAAACCTATCACTGCTAGGTAGTCTTGCAATTCTTCGCTGTTGTTCCCAGCAGTTTGCAGTTCAGGGAAGTTAAGAGGGATGAGGATCTTTTCACTTGAGAGCTGACTCATGAAAGTGCCATGATGAAGCTGAGCACCTGGGATGACATCTTCATATTACTGAAACTAAGGCTTGGGATCACATATCTCTGTGCACACAGAGAACAGGTTTTACAAATGAAGCAAGCTGAAAAAAAAAATAAAGCATAGATACACAGAAGCAGTTTGGCCAACCAAACATAGCTTTTTTAAGTTAAATATGAAGAAGCAGTATGTATATCTTGTTTGCACATACACATAACTGGGGTACACTTTGGGAAGAGCACAAAGCAGTAGCAGGTAATGATAATCAACCTGTTAATGTGGTTGCCCTCACATGGCTTTGCAAACTTGGCTCAGCATACAAGACCAAAACCAGATTCTAAAACTTCCCAACATTCAACTGACCAAACGTGCAGTAGTACTCACTACCCAATAGAGACACATAAGCCATTTTCTGCCAATTGCTGGTGAAGTTGTATTGTTAGCACTAGACCAAGATTATTGCTTACTGAGGTGCAAAGGGAAAAAAATCTCAAACAATCAGTAAGAAAAAAAATGAAGAGAAACAAGAATTAAAATGAGGGTTTAACTAACAACTGTAATGTTTAAATAAAATGGTCAGGAGATTGATACATTTCCCATACACATGAAATTTACAAAACAAAAAAGTTAGCAAAAAAAAATGTATTAAGTTTATAACAGGTTTCAGCTTGTCATTGTGAGATGCTTTTCGGAAACTCCAGATTCTGTGTGCTATGAATTTTTCATTGGAGGGACCATTCTCCCACTGAAATCAGGCTGTGCTACTCTGCAATAAATTCTTCTGGCACCTGTATATTCCTGAGCTGTGAACTGCACTTGAGAGCGCATGAACTTTGGCTGCCTGATAACCTCTGCACAATGTAAAAAAAGAAACAAGTAGAAACTTTATGGAGCTACTTAGAAGCTTATCTCCCCCAGAAGGCTTCACTTTCCAAGTCAGTCAGTAGCAGAAGTCAATCCAAACCTGCCAGTGACACTATTATCGTAGAAAAGTATGTGCTAATGCATCTGGAAGCGAAGAGAAAGTAATGTCAAAATCCAGTATATGCTAGCAAAAAGAAACCCAAGGAAGAAAAGGAGCTGCTAGCAGTTTCTTTTTACCTGAAATTCTTCTATTTATTTTTCTAAAGCATTGATGTACAACTAGAAAAATCAGTGAAATCTCTTATTCTCTCTCCTCCGAGGCAAAAGATAATCCTGAACATGCCTCAAAACCTGAGAGTTTGAAGAAAAGTCAACCCACATTTCACAGAGCACAGTGTTTAAAAAACACAGATCTATCACTTTAGTTCAGTGTCGTCCCTTATTGCTTTGCCCCTTTCCTTACGTTAGCTGACACTTGCCCCTTCCTTTGAGCCGTGGTACTCCACAGTTAAGGACAGCATAGAGCTGGATTTTACTCTTCCATGCCTGCTGCTTCTTCCTTTCTTTCTCATTGGACTGCCCTAATAAGCTCTTTGCTAACATTTCATTCTCATGTTTCTTAGACACGGCACTCTGGTCTGTCTGCAGATCTCATTTTTTCCAGTCCTCTGACTTCCCTCCCTTACTCCACCACCTCTGACTTTTCTGCTGTGAGTCTCTGCCTCAGCTGCCTCTTATTTCTTTCACTTTCTTGCTTGCCCTAGTTCAACTCCATCTGTCACCTACCAATCAAGTTTCTTTCTGGACCGTACCTCTATTTGCCTGCATAGTATGTTTTCACTAATCACAAACGTATTTTCTTCTCTATCATATCCTCTAGCTAAACCTCTTCTTTTGCAGTCAGCCTTTTCAAATCTGGGATACAAATAATACCCTAAATAGTTTCTTTCACCTTATTTGAGATAATATTTCAAAATTTTGAGTAAAGCAGGTCCCTACAAGTATTGCATGGAAGGTGGGCAAACAACTAGTCCCTGTGCGGAAAATACAGTTTAGTTTTTTGGCACCCAAATGCCAGATTAGGGAACTTCTCACACTGGAGATCCACTGACCATCTTTAAGGAAATCTTAACTCCTCCTGTTGTCTTTGAAAACTAAACAAGACCGAGAAAGTAGAAGGTGGCTTCACTAGACGTTTAGAATGAGCAAATGTAAATGTCTATAGCATCCTTTCGTTTCACTGGACTAAAGTGTAAGGAAGAAAGAAGATATAAATTCAATAAATTGACATAAACAATAAATACATATAAATAGATAATAAATAAATATAAATTAGTTATATAATTGCAAATACAAAAATGTAAACATTTTAGTTGTAGCAATGCAGTATTATCCCTTAAATCTCCCAGTTCAAGGGAGGAGAAGATTTCTACTTTCTCTCATGCCCATTTTATACTCAAGTAACTCAGCCCACTTTATGCTTTGCATAGTGCCTTGCACAACAAAATTCTGCTCTGCCTGGGCAGTAAAATAAGCCATAAAAATGATTATGCATCCATAATTCCACAAAGAATAAAAATGGAGAGCTGTAACTTACACTTCTGCATTTATAATTTCCTCCTATTTTACATCACTCCTGGAAGTGAACAAGGTGCAGATGAAAGAAGAACTCTGATCATGAAAGAACAGCATTTCTATTTTTCATTCAAAATCTTTATGAGAGTTAGAAAGGGAGCAGTCTTAATTGAGTAAGATGTTTTTTATCACATGCTGTTTCACCAAACAGGCGTTTGACATAGTCATATTTTGTGTTCCCCAAAATAGCGCTTTGGCATGCTTCAGTTTCTGAACTTGTTTTTTTTTAACTCCTTTGAATTTAATTAGGCTATTCATCAGCTTGGTAAATGCAAAGAACCTTTTAAAAGGGGAACAGTGATTGATTTTTAAAGTGCTATAATCATTCCATCTAGCTGTAAAAAAATATTTTCCAGTTAGGTGTTTCAAAGGATATTAATATTCACTTTTTAAAATAAAAACTCCTCTGTCCTTATTTTAATACAGAACTAGGAAGCTGCCAAGAAGTCATTGGGTGAAATCCTTTGCCCAGCAGAGCCCCCCTATAAGGCTGACATTAACATCCATGCTTCATGTGAATCTTTCTGATACAGGAGGAAATTTTGGGAGTCAAAGAAAGTTTGTTCTGCAGAGGGTCTGGGTCTGCGTCAGAATGGACTCACATGGAAACCAAAGCTGTATGGCCATACCAGCATATCACTCCACCAGCATAAATAACCATTGCATGCACCCAGATAAGAGTCCTGGATGGAGTGTCGAGTGCATGTGTGTGTCATTGCACTGGTCAATGTTGAAAAATGGCAGAAAAAAGGAAGCTCAGATCTGATTTTTTTTTGCCAGCAACCCAAGGGAATTAGGTCCATCTCAAGTTTTGCAGTCTTGTACTGAGTTACATCAGAGTAGTACATTATAGACTGCAGCATTTGTAACTTACAGAGTCAGTACCAGGAAGTGAATTCACCCCGAAAGATGTTTCTTCTAAGCATCTTCAGTCTTAGGTGTGTGACATACAGTCATGCCCCCGCTGTAGAAACCAAGGTTATTCTCTAACTGACAAAGAGGTGCTTTTCAAACAATCAGTGCGACAGCTTGCAACTTTTTGCTTTCTTAGCAGGGGCCAAGAGCAACAGCTCAATCATGAGGAGCATTGCCTATGTGACAAGGCTGACTGACCCCCAAGTGTGCTGTCAGCAGCATGAATTTGGCTGCCCAAACTCCTCACAAAGACAATGAATACTGTTCTGCTGTGTGAAATGTAGCTCTGTACTAGCAGTACAGCCTGTAGCTCTGCTGGACCTGGCCAGCTCTGGAGTGAGAACTACTGCTTGCATCTTCTGTGATGCTGCTCCTCTGCAAGCAGCAAATGCTGACATGTAATGAAAGAGAAGGCAGCAGGACACCTTCAGCCTCTCATTTCTGTACAGCACATGTTTCACAACACTCCCTCATCTCTTCTCTGCACCAACCCAAATAGTTTGCTTCACTTTCTCCCTTTGTCTGTCTTATCTTCATTTATATCTCATACCTGGATCAGCTCTTTTCCAGCCATCCATTGAGTATCATCCTGCTCTTTACATTTTTTCTCTTGGTATGTCATTAATAACATTTCCTTTCCGTATGTCCCTTCATGTCACTTTGCTGCTCTTTGCCTTGCTTTCCTTACTTTACCTCTCTGCCATCTTGGCTTGCGCAACACGTAGGCAGATTTGATCCTGTTCCAGCCAGAGCCTACAGCTCACTGATACCCTGCGTGAGCCGTGGGGAGAGTTCAGCCCTGTGGTGCACACCCACAAACTGCCACAGCTTTAGAAGACAAACATATATTCTACCCAGCCTGTGGAGGTTTAAAAAATTACAGAATGTGTGTGAGTACAATTGTCATTCCTGGTATCTTACTGTTGGGTTTAAAGCATGTTAAATTGACCACTGGAAAAGTATTTAAATTATCCCATTAACAGCACAGAGAAAGACAGTCATGAGTCACAAGAGTAAATTTTAGGGAAGACAAACAGACTCATGCTGTGTGCATGTATTCCTTTCCTATTGATACAATACTTTGTAATCCCAACGTGCCTGATTCAGTGCAGCCTGCAGCTGAGGAGCCTACTAGTGCTAGGGATGCTCTCACAGCTCCTCAACATACAGGTCAGACCTGGTGAGGAGTCTGGAAGAAGCAGAGCACAAGGCAAATGCCCTTCTCCCATGCTGGGGAGGAGTGGAAGGTGGCGCCATGTATGTATGGTGTTTTGCAAGAGCATCACTGGATGCATGGGTTCTGGCCTTGCAAAATGATGCAGGCTTATAAAACAGAGAACTGTAGCCCAAGCATTTTTGTTTCAGGACAAAACAACGTGCAAATGGGCACGTAACTGAAACATTTACTGAGCTTTATGCTCATCTGTCACACATCTGCAAAAGGACTGTACTTTCTTTTTGGGAGGGATTTTGAGCTACCTTCAACGAAGAGCACTAAACAGCAAGTGAACTCTCTTCAGTCTCCTCCATTTTATCTAACACGTATAAATAATTCATGTAATAGCTACCAAAAATCCCAGAAAGCAAAAGTGTTTTAAAATTTGCTTCCATTTGTGTACTTCAGGCTTCAGTGAAACAGCTTAAAAATATAGACCCATTCAAGCTGAAACAGCACAATTTTTGGGGTTCTTGCACAAAATACTTTTACACTCAGAGTAGTCTGCTCTGAGTGATCCTTTTCCTCCTCAATTTTGTTGTTACAAATAGCAAATCTGCCTGTCTCCAAGCCACATCACCTTGAGAGAATGAATGCTACTTACAGGATTCAGAGCACTATATGTGCCATCAAAATATTACAATGCATTTCAAGTCTGGAGACAACACCATAGAAATATGCCGCAAGAATGCCAGAGGTGATGAGAGGCTGATGAATAGAACATGAGATGGAGAAGCTCTGCTTCTTCTATTTTATTTTTTCCCTGGGAAAGCTGATAGCTTTTCTTTTTCCCAAAGAATAAGCTATTTTCATTTATTACAGTTCAGTCCCCCTGTTATGCATACCCTGCCCCTAATGGCTACAGGATGTGTAAGTGCTAAAAATGGATTCTGGTTTCAAAATTAATTCCTGCTTTCATTCAGATGACAGGAAGTTTTAACTCTGTTTCTTCTAAATGATTGACGCAGATATCTTGATTAGTTTATTAAAATAATCAAATTCTGTTCTTACATAATAAAATAAATTTTTAGAGGTTCTTTTTTTTTCATCTGAAAATGTTTCCATACATTAAATAAATTAGTCATTAATAAGACAAATATACTTCCGACAGAAGAAATAAAAGGGAGGACTGTATTAAGTCTGCCTAATTTATCAATTTGCTTCATTCATACATTTTAGGTATCCAACAAAGAAATGCTTCTGAAGTAAGGGCCACGTTTTCCTGTAGAGAAAATTAAGATGCATCATTGACTTCGATGGCTCCCAGAGGGACAGAAATCCTGTTTCTCAAAGCTGAATGGCCTGGATCCTGAGAGATGAGAAGCAGGAAGAAACTCCTGTTATCTGAAGTCCTATTATATTGAAACATTTCTGCTTGCAACTTTGACCAGGTAACCGCCTCTAGAAGATTTGAAAAAGGATCAAATTACAAAGTATGTAGTTCTCTATGCACCTGCTTTCATTTTGTTGCCTTTAGATGCTGCAGTGTTAAGAGAAGGTGCTCTCTCACCATGCTATACTTTGCAGAAAAGTAGTGCATGTCAAGGACTCATCCCTGACATCCTACACTGCACTTCATGACATCCATTTATACCAGGCTTGTTGTATTCCATCCTGTGGCCTGGGATAATGAGGTGTCTAGCTGGTGTGCCAGGATTTGATGTGTTGCAACATGGCATTATCTGCCTTGGGAAATGTGAAATGAAGGCATTGTCTGAAAAATATAATTAAGGAAAAGGTTTCTTAGCCCATAATAGCAGAGCATGAACACTACAAAGGCTGCTGCTCTTTTCTGTAAAGAAATGGAATAGCTAATGTCAAATGAAAAAGTTTTTATTCTTTGGTTGGAAGAAACATTCTGGAGAATACACAGCTTCAAGAAAAATGGAATGAACTGAAGCAGCTGAAAGCAAGGCTATATATTGTCCTTGAAAACTTAACTGTGGCTTTGTGTTTGCATAATGTGCTATTATATTTTTACATCACCTCACCCCATTAAAAGGAGATATTCCTTGAAAATAAGTATTCAGAGAATTCATATCCTCACAAAGGAGTCATGTCATGGGAATCAAAGGCAAAAGGTTTGCTGGATTATCAGGGCTCTGGGGCAAATTTGCTCTTGTACTACCTGCCCATGAAATCAGCCTACAGAGCTGATGAAATAACAGGGCTTTTTTTCGTAGAAAAAAAAGCCCACTGTCATGTACTTCACCATTATACAAACAAAAATGTAGCACTAACAATATGTTCTTAGGGGTATTGCATCTATTGTTATTATCTGCAATTAGTGGCACAACTCAGTAACCTGAATATGGATCTGGGCTCCATTGAGCTGGCCATCCTGGAATCAGATGTTATACCAGCACAAAAGATGGCACATGTGCTTGGAAGAGCTTACATCCTAACTTGACATAACGAACCAGTGAACCTCACTGGTATCAAATTGGGGAAAACATGGAGAGAAAGAACAAAATATGGAAAATAAAACCATATGTTTATATAAGCGACCAGGAATACTCATTACTTTTCTCTCTAAAGGTCTTCTGAGAAGGACAAAACTAAATGTAAGACTTTGAGGCTCATTGTTTGTGAGGATGTGAGAGCTGGGCTTGTGTTGAGCAGCCTCAAAACTAAGGTCCTGGCAGTTATGCTGCACTTCCCATGAGAGATCCATGTGTTGCAAAACCCTAAGAAGAAGTGTGTGTGGAAGATAAGTAATACAAGGGGACACACCAAGTAAAATGCCCCAAACAAGAAAATGCTTTTAGTATCAAGGCCTTTTGATCCTCTACAAAGTCCTTTTTATTGAGTTAGAGAAATTTAAACCCAGCCTTGACTCACGGGGTTGAAGCTGTATAGAGATGACGAGGCTTGTCACGCAAGAGAGGTGAACACTATTGGCCCATCAGGGCAGGAATCTGGAAATTCCATTTTGATGCTATGACAGAGTATAAATATTAGTAAGTGCAGCTGTACCTTTGTCATGCTCTAAAGCCCCTGTACTGATAGCTGAGAGGTCCTTATTTTAATTGAGAATAGACTGTGAGCATCTACATTCTTCTCCAGTACTTTCCCCACAGGGATGAAGCATACACACATCTCCACCAGCAAGCCTGTCTTTAGGCCCCACACTTCAGTGCAACCAGCTGGCCCACTTCTGCTCAACATGGTCAGAAATAACTTCTTGAAGCAGCAGAAATAAGTGGAGTTACCCTGATCTAATACGTCAGCCAAGAATGCACTGATAAAACTTCACCAGGTTCCTTTAGCTCTTTTATTTCATCACTCCTTTAGGTTTTAAATGTGTAGTTTTGGCTTTACGAAGGCTGCTTTGAAATACAAGAAAAACCAAACCACAACATCCCACTGTCTGAAGTGCTGAATATTGATGACAGTGCAATTGAAAGAACAGTGTACCCAAAAAGGGTGGCAGTTCTAATTCGTCATGTCTTTATCCTGAGCATGTTGGACATCCCGTAACTGTCAAAGCAGTCTAATGAAAAATTCCAGTATAGTGGAATTGCTTTTTCAAGTGTTACAAAATAAAAATTGTCACGCTTTGGGTGAAATTGCTGAAAATGGTGACATGAATATTGCACACTCAATCACATGCTTCAACACAGTCACTGATGTAAAAGAATTGACTACTAAAGGTGCTATACTTTGTTACCTGCTGTCATGCACAAAAGACACCTATTGTCCAAAATAGTAAATGTTGAATAAATTGACTTTGCTGCAGAATGTAATTACCTACATTAATAATAGTCTTGAAAATCATTCCAGGTTCCTTCTGAAATATTTGCGTTTGTTGAATTTGCATTTTTGGGGTCATATAAGGAAATTTAACCAATTATATTGTATTTATACTGGACTGCTTCCTCCCACAGAAGGGGTCTTTTACATAAAAAAGAGATGGAAATGCAGGATTAAGTTTTCAGGGCTTTCATGATATATTGTTATATCACTGTACAATTAAATTGTTAGTAGAAATTGAGCAATAACATTGAGATTCACACCTGGACTAGACTATGGACTGGAGTCCGTATTTAAGCTTCAAGTGGAGATTCAGTTCAGGGTTTGCTAGCGTTAAAATCCTCAGAGTTGACCTGGCAAGAACATGGGTGTGCCCAAATGAGAGGATGTACAGGTACCTCTGAGCTTGGGGGTCCTGGCCTACTCCCTGATGGCAACCCATTGCCTGATCACATGCCCAGATGAGCTCTACATGCCCATCCTAGGGTTACTCACTCTCTTCATACTGCAGGAGTCCTGTAATTTAGTGCTTTGAACTTTCTGGCAGTTAGACAGAAGTTCAAGTGAACTGGCCATTTAGTTACCTCACTGGCATTCTCACTCATTGATTGTTGGTGTTGGTCTATTGTTAGGAATGCCATGTTGGTCCTGGTAGTTCCAGATATATACATCTTTTCACTTCAGCCTGCAGGGGTGAACTGCAGGTCCTGCTTGTATTTCCATTACAATGCACTGGGTTTATCCAGAAGGACCAGTGAGAACAAAGAGCCACATTTGTTTTTCAGCTTGGCATGTGTACATACTTCTCATGCTAGACCCTGCAGCCGCATAAGTTTGAGAGGACAAGCTGGAACGTATTGAAGGGGACTGACTGAGAATGTTCCATTTGCAGTTTCCACAGGAAGTCACAGAATATGTAGAAGGTATTTTTAAAAGTCTTTTTACCACTTCCTTTCTTTTCCCAGTGGTTCACTCTTCAGCTGACAAAGTGATTTATTGACTGCCTTTAAAAAGTTCCATTTCATCGAACAAATGATAAATATCAAAATCTGAATCCTGACCCAACATCAATATCAAACTGGCTCAAACACTTGCAGGCTTAGTTTATTTTTCAAAGAATAAACAAAAGAAGAGTGAATGGATACTCAATTTAAGAGTGCAGTAGAACATAATTATTGTTAGTCACAGTGGCTGGTAGACCTAACTTGCTGTGTTAATTCCACTAGAGACAGAAGACAAAAATTTTTGATAATTATGAATCAGTTACTTTTTCTCTTCTCCCCCCAGAGAAAAGAGGTTTTGAAACAGGAAATGTGGCTTTAATTAGTAAAATAAAACAAAACAATAAAATGTGTCCTTCTAGTTCACCTTCTCTCCCAACTATCCACATTCTGAAGGTCATGTGCCAATTGGTGTGGTCACTTCTGTTAAACTCATGTAGAGGTGTGATTTGGTGTTCCTGCAAGTAACCACAACGGGGAATATGGTCTCATTCCCAAATGCATATACACACACAATGAATGCAAAGGCAAAAACTGTGAAGCAATCAAAATTCATTCATTAGAAAATGTGATTTCCTGCTGTTTATGAATGCCATTAGTTTTACATAAGCATTTATTCATTCACCTGCCTACCTGCATATAAGCTGTTTGTAATTTCTTCATTATATGTTGTTTAAACTCCAGTCTTCCTAAATGCATATTTTTCCAGTTCAAATGCTGTTTAAGTATAGAAAGACAAGCAACTACAAAAATATTCACAATTTTGGTGCAACTTGTTTTATATCTTATTGATGCTTGCTGAACTGGCTGTCAGAGAAGTTAAGAATGGAAAGGATCACACTGTGTTCATATGCAGTGACACCTGGAAATTCTCTGACACTGACAAGTGTCAGTCAGCTCAAGCCCAGGGTCTTGCAAGAGAAAGGCAAAACCACTTGATCAAGTGAGACCTCTTGCAACAGGACTACCACCTTGTTTTACCAACATCAGCTGGAAGGTGGTGAAGAGATCAAAACCCTCCACAAATGGACTCAGAAATTCTGCAGTCTATTGCTGCTTAAATTGCATTTCAGCACTCACAGCAGAGGAGCAAATGGTGCATGAGTTTTATCTTTTGGGACTACACATACTGTTTTCCCCAAGGAAATCCTAGACATTACCTAAAAGATGATTTACCAGCATAAACAAAGCCAAAATACCTTTAGGCTCTTAGAAACAGCTCTGCATATTTCCTGGTGTCCATATGGCACAGCAGCATGTATCAGAAACAAACTGTGTTTTCAGAAAGAATCTGGAAAAACTGCTCAAGGAAAAAGATTTTTGAGTAGAGGCAGGGGGTCAGGAGTGGAGAACCTGCACTGAAAAGTAAAGCAAGAAACTGGAAGCAGTCAGAGCAGATTCCCCCACTGACACATGCATTTCCTCCAAGAAAAGAGAATCTGTCAAGGACAGAGGCAAGGCAGGTTCGAACCAATAACAGAAAAAATTAATGGCTTTCTGGATTTATACCTGAGCTCAACCTTTTCTAAAGGAACCATTGCACACAAGTATTTCTTTTAACAGTTTAAAAAGTAAAAGTTAATTCTGTATTGTTTTATGATATCCAGAACAAGAGGAAAATGTTTGCAGCTCAAGGAAGACTGAACATATTTATTTTCAGTTGCTCTCATAAAGGTCCCCACTCTGTCAGCACCTGGTGAGACACAGAGAAGCCCCACACAAAAGTGAGGACAAAGAACAGGAGAATGACATTCTCCCTCAAGGCAAGAATAGAACACAGGCAGAAAAAAAGTGGGGTTTCTGACCTATCTTTTAGTGTGTAGGGTACCAGATTAGTAAAGAGTAAGTGTAGCTTGTCTCCCTGCATCATCTGAAGGCCCGAGATAGCACATTGAGCTTCTCCAGGGACTGTTGGGACATGGGTAACCTGAGGGGTCAGGCTTGTCAGATTTGCTGATATCACAGAAGACTGTCTCCATGGCTGAAACACAGGTTGCTCTCATACCTCTTTTTTCTGCTTATCTAAGTGACCATGAAGGAAAACAAATTTAGTTTCTCTGAAGCAGAAAAGCACAAAAGCCATGTGGGTAGAAAAATATGGGGCTGGACTGTGTTATGCTTTATCATAATGGTAAATATATTTAATTATATGGCCCCAATCTCTACCAATATTTAGCTTTCTACAAAATAATAAGAAACTCAGTGTATGTGAATGGCTGTAACATTAGGAAGTTGACAGAGCCTGCAACAGGTGCTTCTGGGGAGGGCAAAACACAAAGAATCAAGAACAATTGTGCTACATGGACTGGAAACTTTCAAAGGGAAGCCCTTTATTTTAAGGGAAATATTCGATAATCTCAGAACACTAAAGTCTCAGGTGGAGGAGCTGTGCTCCTGAGCAATCCCAGCTAGTTTAGCAATCACAACTAACTGCTGTTTCATCCTGCAGCATCCATAGCTGGATACCTTCTTCACAATATTAATTACCTGAGTTACTCTGTTTCACAGGAAAGTTGTGGATGCCTCATCCCTGAAAGTTTTCCAGGCCAGGCTTTGAGCAACCTGGTCTGTGGCAAGGTTAGACTCAATGATCTCTACAGGTTCCCTTCTACCCAAACCACTCTGATGCTGTGATTATGACTATTCTATGACTTCTGCTTGTACCTCCACAAATAAAGCCATAAGAAACATATAACACCTCAGTTCCAAATTTAGATGGCAGAGGCAGCTCTATTGTTTTAGTTTGTTTTGCTTTTATTTGATTTCAGAGGTCAGATCCTTTCAAGATGCTAAGTTCAGAGAGGTTCCTGCCAGGGATCCATCCTTCAGGACTAAAAACATCAGCAGAAACCAAAATCCTAACGAGATACTCCCCTCATTGATGTTTTGGTAGAAAGAATATGGCTCATTATAAAAGAAAAAAAACCAAACCAAACAATTGTGGTTTTTAGATCAGACAATTGCGGTGAATACTTTTAAATGTGCAAGAATAAGGACCTAACTTACATAGGGAGACAGTAGAAGTCATGTGGCTAACTAGCATTTGTATCTTATGAAACATTCCTCCTCAGTGAATATTCAGTTATTCAATTTGCAAGCATAAATGGACAATTTTCATGTTCTACTTAGGCCAACATATTGTACTGGAAACTGAAATGGTTGTAAACTGTCTATATAGCTATTTTACTGCCAGCGCTACATACTTTTTTGATGTGGAAATATTCCTTTCACTTACCTGCCACTGATGATTGCAGAAACATTTTCTTCACATTTCATATACGTGTCCACTAAGAGATGCTAAATATGTTCTAAAATACCTGTCATAAATGGTTCTCTTTGACAATTTTTTTTTCTCATTTCTGAAGTTACAACACCTGATTACTTTCTGTGTCTTCCCTGAGGGTAAGATACATCTATTTCATCAGATAGCTCCAAATGAGTTTGCTTTGGTCACTACACACATTTAAAAATGTTACTTTATGCTGATGTAACTGGTCACTAATAAACCTATACTTTCAAAAACTTTTTTGAGAAATATCACTAACAACAGAAATCTGTTTTTCTTACTGGCATCCAAACCATTTTGATGTGATACATGTGGGACACATCATAACTTTTTTAAACCTTGCACTTCAGTTTCAAGTTATCTGCTTAATCAGGGAGTTAAACACCTTTTCCTGTAAGTAGATGCACTTTATACATCCCAGTGTGCTTTTAGAACTACCCCTGGAAAAATGTTTTGCTATCAAATGTGGCATGTATTCAGCTTTTTTTCCTTTTAGATTTAAGGCTCACTCTGAGAAGAAGGGTGAGGCGGTCAGGATATTTCTTTTTCATTTGATTTTTTCCTTGTCCTGTTCTTGAATCTTAAAATGTTGTAATTTCTGTTTAGTCAAGTGGCAATATGTCCATAATGACAAGCCATGTGTCAGTCAATAGTGCATTTCTATTTCTTTTTAAAATATAATATACAAACATTCTAGTTCTCCACTTCCATAGTGATTAAACATGGAATTTCTTTCTTTCCCCCTCAGAAATATTTTCAAGGAATCTTTTCCAGAATTCAGAAATGGATAGAAACTTATTTTCTTTCTTTTTTTTTTTTGTTGGCTTACCTAATGAAATCTTCATCACCTTACTGTCAGCTTTCAGTGTTACACTGTCCTTAAACATATCAGCATCATCCTTGATCAAGGAGAAAACAAGGAGATTCAAAGCAAAGGGGGGAGGGGATACCATATTGCCTTTGCACATAGGAGCAACCACTGTAATAGTTCTAATTCTGCAATAGCTGTATTACTGTGCTGCAGTAATATGCTGTGCTACTGTAACATGCTGAACTACTATAGCAGCTCTGCTGTGCTCACTTCAAGAGGAAGAGTCATAAAATGAAATAGCTAAAAATAACTCTTAAGATGACAAGCTGGTCCTATTCAGTTTATAAAAAGGAGGTTGTGATAAGGTCTTGTGTAGCTACTTATACATGTAGGATAAAAAAGGATCTTAAAAGTGTGTAGTTCCGCCTTTTAGGAAAGAAAGTAAAACCGAAAGTCTTTTCAGTCTTATATAACATGAGACAACCAGATCCAATGAGCAAAGTCAGGCAAATTCACCTTGACATATGATGCAGTTTTCTAACAGGGAGGATGATGAATTAACACTGATTTTGGAGGGTGGTGCAGTCACTATAATTGGAAGATGACGTTAGTTGCTGTCCTAAAGATAGGATTTGATCCAGCTTCTGGGAGCTTGAAAGCTGCACAGGCAGGTAGCTAAGTAAGCCAAAGTGGTTGTGTTCCTTCTTGCCTTGGATCTTGTGGCTCCAAATACAGCTCTACCATCCACTTTCAGCCTTGCATCCCTAGGGGAAGGAAGGTGCAGTCTGTGCAGTTCCACAGAAGCGGCAGCTCTGCAATAAATACCTGTAATCTGTTCCCAAGGCTCCTCATCTGAATAAGAAGAACAACTGGACAAATTTTGTTTTCTTCATTTTCCTCCCTTATTCTAAAATACCAGACTTTGACTGGAGCTAGATGCAGGACAGTAGATGCACTGGTACTCTGAGATGCATCTGTCAGTAGACTGATGATTGACATTCACTCAAAGTCCACTTGAACACCAAATCTGGGATGATAAATGTTTCAGGTATGAAAAATATCTCCACACAGGAAGGACATGTGTGTTGTAGTAGATTTCCCTTTACTGTAGACTCATGCCTCAATCTCATCTGTTCCCTCTCTGTGGTATAAAAGGGTTTATTTTCCTGAGGACTGAAATACTTAAGTCTAATTAAAGTCATTGTGTTCAGCACAGGAATATGTGGGTGACATTTACACACCTTTAATACATGAGAAGTCATTTTGAGTAATTTATCAGTCATCTCTGGCCTCTGAAGATGACATACTCCACAAAAAGATGAAATCACCATTTCTCTTAAATGATCTCTCTCATGAGAGAGGGCATGAATACAGCATCAGATCCAGCACCAAATGTCATTTGTTACCCCAAAGATTTTTGCTTACTGAGGGTCTTTTGCACCCTTCTTACCCCCAGCTCCTTTCAGCCTCTGCTACAATGTGTGTACCCTGCCAGCGTGGATGGACAGACAAACTCTGCCTGCCTTGTTTCCTCTCTGCTTTTCCTCAGAAGGGTCTCTTAGCCAGGAGCAGGGAGCTGGTGCACCCAGCCATGGGCAAATTCTGCACCACCTGGAAAGCAGCACCTGGGACAAGACTCTAGATCACCCTCTAGAACCAGGAGCTGGTGCCTCCATCCAGAGCCAAGGGGTTTAGGCTTGTAGCTATCAGCAGTAGAAAGGTGTCACATCTTACTGGGCAAAAGCAGGAGCCCAGTAGCTGGTAGACTCTGAATGCCTGTCCCCATGGCACCAAGATAAAGAGCTTCCAGAAGCTATAAATACTTTCAGAAGACAAAGATAAATGGAGAACATGCAAGCAAACAGAGAAAGAGTCCTTCATGAAACAATCTGTAATGAGGTCTGCTTTACCTCTTGTCCGCAGAGCTAGCACAATTGTCCAGCACCTCAGATTCACCTCTCTTAGGACCTGTTCTACCTGGATGATCCACACTCTCATGCTGGGGCATTGCTTCCCACCACTTTTCTCACAAGACCGAAGTCCCACCAGTTTCTTTCAGTCACACCTTCAAAATCTGTCTCTAAGCTCTTATTAAAATCCTCTTGGAACAGACTTTGCAGACAGGCAAGAAAAATAAAAACCAGAGAAGACATTCTGAGATGAAAAAGCCCCCTCATGCACAATCACATTAGTCATAGCATCCTAGAACTCCACTCCCTGCTCAAGACTCGTTTGAGCTAGACAGGGTACAGACACAGAATAAAATACTGCCATGTCACAGACACTTATAATTCTTTGAGTATTAGCTTAAAAAAGCCAAGAAGTCTGGTAGATGGTGTTTTACATTCACTTCGATTTCACAGACAGATCGAAGAAAGCACAAGGAGTGGACAGTAAGGTTGGTTCCTTGAGCCCTTGGAAGTCAACTGATCATTTCACTGTATCCTGAAAGTGTCAAACATACGTACTGTGTGATTTGACACAGAGCTGTTTTACACAGGGGGGTTTAAAATACTTATTATAGCAAGTCATGTGGAAAGGGAGTCTGTGAAAGCAAAACACAGTGCATCTAACTGCAAAAATCTGCAGAAATTTTAGGTGTTTGGACCTGGCAGGGGTGTGCCTGCATTACCTTTAACTTAATGGAACTGGGTAAGTGCCTCTGAAGGCAGTGGAAGGAAGGTGCATCCCCACTAAGTCAGATTTTTATCTTTCTTCATTAACTGTGCAGAGACTTCAATGCTAGATGACTTTGTCTATTCAGAATCCACTCCGTGTAGTCCTCTTTGAAGATACAGACCTAATAGAGCATGACCAGCTCTTTCTAAAAATGAAAATGATAACCATGGTGTCCCACTTTCCTATCGTGTAGATATTAGCAGACAAAAATGCTTGCTCCAGAGTGGGACAGCATTGGTTGTGCCCCCTCAGAGACCCAGGGAAGTTTGTCTCCCTCTTTCCCAGGAAAATCTTCTAACAGGTTCTGGTGTACTAAGTAGGGGAGAAGATTTCCACCCTTCTTTCTAAGGTGAAAAGGTTATAGACTATCAGGTGTAAAAGGAGAGGCATGTGGTGTCTTACCTTGGACACTGTCATCCAGGCATTTCTGAGTGTGACTTCTGTCATTTTGATACACTTTCCCACCTCATTTCCTGGAAAATACACAGATATGCGATTGAGACTGCTCCCCTTATGAGTTGCTGTAGTATTAGAATCATAGAATCATAGAATAAGTTAGGGTTGGAAAGGACCTTAAGATCATCTAGTTCCAACCCCACTGCCATGGGCAGGGACACCTCACACTAAACCATGTCACCCAAGGCTCTGTCCAACCTGGCCTTGAACACCACCAGGGATGGAGCATTCACAATAAATCAATACAACTGTGTAACTGTAACATGCTCTGGTAGATGAGGTAGTAAATGTACTGTAAAAGGAATGGTCTTCTTTCCTTGAGATTTACAAGCACTTTCTGCCTAGAGCTAAGCTCAGGTTGGTGTATTAGGAAATGACTAAATAGTAAGATCACTTCAGAGGCTTTTTGAAAAATTGAGTCTTCAGCAATCCTAAATATAAATCATATTGCTTGGTACCAATCTTGTCCTGCTCTATCTATGGTTTGAGTTTGTCTGTATATGGGAATTTAGCTACAAGATAAAATAGTCCTTTATATAAATATCTTATGAGTCAGTCCCAGCTGTAACTCCAAAGTGGTGAAGTCGTTAAGTAAATGCTGTTAAGAGAAATGTAAAATGAGCTATGATTTCTTCACAAGAAAATGCTTTTATGGCATTTAATGTAAGAAAAAATGCTTTAAAAAGGCAACACAGGACCCTTGTATCATGCTACACAAATGACTGTTTGAAAAGTAACGGGATTAAAATAAGATAGAGATATAAATCAATGTCTGGTATAGCTAGCACGATGGGTTTACATCAGCCACACTGGGGCATCCTATCATCCTATCAAAACTTACAATCTTTTCATAAGAAGAGAAATGGAAGTTTTATGAATATGAAAAATTATGAACCCTGTGCATAATGTGTTTCTGTCTGCAGATAAATCTTTGTGTTGTTAGCTTAGCAAACCTAGTCTGTTATTCTATTATTAAAATTGGATAAATTATGTATTTTTCAATCAATTGAATTGATGCTTATAATAGTGACTTGTGATAACTTGGAGTTCTACTTCTCACCATGATTTTTTTTAAAATATATAGTTAAAAGTCACACCATATTTCTAAGTTTCCATTTTCATCAGTGGGATGTCCTGGAAATGTAATATATACATTATTTTTTGTCACAAACCAGCTAATTTCTTTATAGCTTCATCAGAACTGGACTGCCTGGGGAGCAAGCCAATTTTATCAGCAATTAGAAAGGTCAGTCTTTCATATTTTAAAATATAATGAGTAACTTTTTATGGACCATATGTTAAAATATAACCATGTTCTGATAAGTGATCATCATGTACAACTGGCTTCATGGGATTCTAATTTCATTGTTCTTCAGTGGTTTCATTCCACATCTGTCACTTCATAACCAAATTATTATTGTCAGCTATGCAAATGTAAGTGGTGGAGCATATGCTGTATTTCTTAGGTGGTTATTTCTTATACACAGCCGACTTGGAAAACAAGCACCGTCAGCAACAAATTTTGTTTCGGTTTCACTGTCTTCTTCCAGTGTTCCTGGATGTTGCCACTGAATTGTCTATAAACTGCCAGTAGCCTAAAACTGGTAACAGAGCCTTGCTCCTGTGTGATCACATCTGGCCTGCACTGCTAACAACAGCAGAAAGTTTGCAAACATTCCTTTTTGATCTCATGGGTTCATATAACTCTCAGTTGACACCCAGAACACATATGTGGCTGATGGAAGTCCAGGCATTGCTAATCTGGAAGCAGAGGAAGCTTGCACTAAGGTCAGCAAGATATTTGTGCTGGTTTTGGCTGGGACAGTGTTAATTCTCCCTCGCACCCTGCCCCACCAGTGAGCAGGCTGGGGGTGCACAAAAGGTTGGGAGAATACACAGCTGGGACAGCTGACCTGAACCGGCCATAGGGTATTGTATATCATATGGTGTCATGTTCAGCGTATAAAGCTGGGGAGGAAGAAGGAAGGGAGAGAAGTTCAGAGTGAAGATGTTTGTCTTCCCATATCACCATTAGGTGTCTCCTGTCCTGGAGATGGGTGAACACCTGCCTGTTGATGGGAAGCTGTGAATGAATTCCTTGGTTTGCTTTGCTTGTGTGTGCAAGTGAAGGACCAGGAAGTGGCAGAAATTAGGAAGTGTGGCTATCTGAATCATGGTTTGGGCCACTGTGGGGCCATTTTCAGTAGCCTTTGCATTTTATGGCAATGACATAAAATTCTTTACATGGAAGAGGTGTCATTAAGCAAGACTGTCAAAGGGTAGTTAGCTTGAGCTGATGCGGTTTAGATCTGGAGACAAGCAGTGCAATAATAAGTGGCACTGGCCTGCTTTCTGCAGAGCACTGCCTATGTTCTCTGGAACACCACTTTAGGAAAACATGACCTGTGTTCCCAGAAGTGTTTAGTTTGAGAGAAATGATTTTCAATTTATTTCTGTGCATATGGAATGAATGTTTCTTTGGTCAGTGTCATGCCCTAGTCTAAAGAATGAGAAATGAGAATTCAATAGTCTTGTTTCTTCCAGGTTCAAAAGCTAGACTTCGTAAACATGGCTGCTAAAATTTAAAGCATCTGAGCTGTGTCTGAAATTGCAGAGCTCAGCTAGAAGATAGTAGGAAAATGTTATTTAGTAAGATTAGTTGGTCTGTAAATGTTTTCAGAATGTTCAGAAAATGTGTCAGTCCATGCAGTAGCTGATGAGTACTGCCGTTTCTCTGATCTGAATCCCTGAAGATGCTAGGAAAAGCATGTGGTCAACCTTTGTGATGCCCTGAAAAAGAAGTGGGAACGAAAGTTAGCACTCTGGAGAAGTCACTGCTCCAATGGATGTGAGGAGGAGCTTTCCTTTTCTACCTAACCAAAAAAAAGTAACAGGAACACTCAGAATAACTGCCCAGGTGCCATGGAAAATGAGCTATTTACCTATTTGGTCTGAATGATCTAGGTCTGCAAAGAAGATTTTTATTGTTTTATTGGGACACCTCTGATTAAAAAACTGGATCCCCACATAATGGAAACAATGGATTCTGTACAGAGGTCTGAGACCCTTGAAGACTTGATGGTGTCAATGAGAGTAAAGGCAAAGAGGATCCCATGGACACATACAAAAATGAACTTAAATGTTTTAAAGAAGAAGGTAATTGAGGTAGATGTCTGTATGGGATCCAAATAATTATCGCATTGAGCAGAAACATGCCTGAAGTCAAGCTATTGAGTGCAGGGTTGTGAGACAGGAGTCAAGATGTGAATGCTGTATACTCAAGTACGTCTTCAGTCTCTATCAATGCATAGATGTCCCACCCCTTTTCCTTTTCTGTCCATGGAATGATGTCCTTAAGTAAGGGTCCTTCAGTTTCCCTTTGAACCTTTTAAAACTTGCTCCTGCTTCCTGTAGCTTTCTGTAGCATAAGGCAGTGAACAGAGCAGGATATAAGTACTACAATTTTCCCTCTGCCTCAATGGTTACAACCCCCTGTGTAGTTTTTTTAAGCATCCTAATGTCGTGCAGCAACTCAGCAAGGACAGTTAAGAATTACAACATCCAAAGTAAGTGTTTTTCCCAATTTGCCTCATTCTGGTTGAACCTAAAGAAGAGGATAAACAATAAGCAGAAACAGGTGGGTGCATGTGGGTGCATAAAGCTCTCACAGTGACATGGCATTAAAGGTCTCTGACATCTCAGTCCAACTTCCAGGCATCCTCAGGGGAATCTCTACAAGCTGCTTGCATCTGTATAGGGCAAAGAAATGGTCTTACAGCAGCAGAGAATGGAAAGATAATGAAAAAATAAAATTAGATAAAATTAGCTTAAATAATGAGAAAGAATATAGAGGAGATGACCTCAGAGGCAGGTGCCCTTTTGAGAAAGTAGCTTAATTAGATTTTGATTTAATTTATTAAAGCCAGGTTGACAGTATCCTTTTTTAATGCTGTGTGGAACATTGCCTTCTACTCCTGTCGATGGACAATGACAAAAAGCAGTGCATCTACTGTTGAGTGTGGTGAGAGAGAGGAGTTCCAAGTTTTGTTTTGTTTTTCATCTTCTTTCTATATTTTGGCCCTATTTGGCAGCTGATGCCTGCTAAATAGGATTACTGCAGAAAAAAGCTGAAGCCTTCTGATTTTATGGTACCTTGAGGCACCTATTGGAAATATCCTCAATAACACAGCAAGATGTAGATTTGGTGCCAAAATAGGAAAAAAAAAAGTTAAGACATGACATTTTTAGTAGCTATTTTATTTAAAGATTTTCAGGTGTTTTCAGTTGGATAATGGATGTTTTAGCTTCCCATGTCTTTTAAATGAAATCAAAAGAGACATAAACCCCAAAAGAGGGTTTTTTTCTATGCCTACATCAGGGATAATCTAAAAATTCTTGTTACTGAACCATATTTATTGTGCTTGCTTAACTCATCTTCTTTACAAAGTGTGTTATAACAAGAAATACATAAGGTCCTCATGTTCCTAAACCAAACCAGAACACTCACATTTAGAAATAGGAATATGCCTGTACCAGCTCTGGGCACTCCTTGCTGGCAAGGCACACTGCAGTAGTGGCTCTGCCTGTTTTATTCTTCTTAGTATCTCATCAGTTCTAATGCCATTTTATTTATTTTTTAATAATGGGTTTATGAAGATGTCTGCTAATGAAGCAAAATCTGATTTTTCCCATGTGTAGAGCTCTCTACGTTGCTCTGTGATCCCATGAGAGTTTATGAATGATGTAAAGAGAGATTAGCATAAACCAGAATAGCAAACTATCAAAACAGTCTGTGCTGTTTACTTTTCTCTATGTAAGTCCAATACACACCAGGGATAGCTAGACCCTAGATGTCTATATACCATTAGACAAATCTCTTACTTCCTATGATCTCATTCTCAGCAGATGCTTCTCCAGCCTCTACTTTCCGTCTACTGCAGAAGGGAAAGCATAAAAAATGTTCCCTCCTGCCCAGATTCAGGCAGCCCTGAGATGAGATTCAAAATATATTAGGAATATATTCCTAAACTGTTGGACCCTCGGGGTTTTTTTGAAGACCAAAACTCATTCTGGTTTTCTGCTCTGCCCAGTTTTCCACAGCAGTATCTTCATCCTTGCCAGCTGTCACCTGAGCTGGATTCTGTCTAGAACTCCATTGAAGCCTAATACATGTTGGAGGCAGGATTAATTAATATAATCTGTAACCTATTCACTCTTAAATAACTTCTGCAGGCTTTGTCTTGCCAACATTCAATGTGAAAATCAGCCTTAGCTGAAGAAATAATAGCAGAATTTCTGCAGCTGTTGCAACATCTAAGCCTATATTAATTTTGATTAACCAGATTTTTAGATTACATGATTTTGCTGCTCTAGGTCTGACTTCAAATGGGTAAATAGGGTTAAAACAAATAGCTTTAATTCTGGTTTTTAATGTTTTGTTGCTTTCTGTTTTAAATTAAAACTAACAAAACTGCTGCCCCTGAGCAGTACTTTTTATTTAAAAAATGATAGCAGAATGTCTCAGATGTCTCTATAGAGAACGATTAGGCCATTATTCTAAGCCATCCTCTGCTTTTACTTTTATCTCTAATAATGAATAGCAGTTCCAGGGATTTGATAGTTACTTGTGATTATCAAGAATGCATAAGGAAAACAAACCTGGGCTTTGTTTTCCAAAGGCACTCTCATTTTAACACACCTCATTTTAATGTACGTTGTTCTACACTTCCATGACACAAGCCACAGAGATGTCATTTAGTGTAATATAAATGCAAGATCTAAGATGTGTGGTAGATACATTGTCAGTCTCTCTTGTAATTTATTATTTACAATATGTTCTCATTCATTTGCAGTACAAAAGTACATCACTGTGTGTTTTAATTTATTAAATAGTAGATTGGTACCTCTAAGGCCCATGCTCCAAGTACAAAGGAAAGCCTTTAACTGAAATACTTTTAGTGATCTCTGCAAACTCTGCAGCACAAGTGGCTACTCAAAAGTTAACATGTTAATGTAGCTAAAAAGCTGGTGAGTTGCCTGGATCAGACCTGAAACTAATAATTTGGCTGGGGAAAAAATATGACAAAAATATGAAAACCAACTCATAGTGAATGATTTTTCTTTGTAAAAGAAAAAAAAAGTAAATCCAAAACCCCAAAAAGACAAAGCTGGTTACAAAGACATTCTAGACTAACAGCTTGTTCAGCAAACATCTACTAGGCATTGATATGAAGAGAAAGACCTGAAAAAGATGTTATATTTGTTTCATTTAGCATCTTTCATCCTAAGGCAAGATTGTGTTTCTTTTGTATTTTTCCTTCACCATCTTTATCAGAGTTGTTAATTTCTTGTTGGTATAGCAAAAAAGAATCTAATCCAGACTTTTTTTTTAATAATGCCAAAAAAGGACCTGAGACATAATTCTTATTCATAGATAGGACTTGTTACTTTATTCCTGCAGTACACAAGATGTTAGAGTGCTTGCAACTGTAAATTCTTTCCAGATTAAAACCTTTCATACAGTGGAGTGGCAAACAAGGGAGACTGAATGTAAATGAGGATAGCAAGTGCCTTTGGAAAATCTTGGTTTCCATTGTTCTGTGGTCACTTACTTACACTACTTGTACAGTCACACCTAGACAGAATAAATGTAACATAATGATAAAGCAGAGGTCTTGACTTCCCTAATAATTTCCAACTCTTTTTATACATGATAGGACTAGGATAAAGGCAAGGGAGGATATGACTTCTGTGGGGTGCAATGTCTGCCTGCAAGAACAATCGTAGGAGAGAAGAACTGGAAATGCCAAAAGTGCCAAAGAGGGGACCTTGCTGATATCAATCACCAGAACCTGAAGGGGAGAAACTATAAAAAAGCAAAGTTGCTAACTGGAAGAACATGTTAACTGGAAGAGCAGAGAATAATAATTGTAGGGCTAGATAAAGAGCTTTTCACTACCTATGGCAAGGTATTGCTTGCTTACCTCACTGAAGAAGCTGTGGCCAACATTTTCAAGCTGGGTATTTAAACCAACATTGCCACATAGGAAACGAACTAAATGTCCCAAATTTCAGGTTTGATGTACTGTTGCAGCTTTTCTTGGCTCCAGAAAGTAAGAGTTCTCAGCACCTCAGAAGATCAAGATGTTCATGTGGGTGGTAATCATGGTAGAAAGTTAAACCAGTGTAGCTTAACTTGCATGTGCAGAAACCAGTGTGTCCACACACAGGGTATTTTTCAACAGCAGATATCTGGCCTAGATATTATTTTATTCACTTGATTGCTAGTATGCAAATTTTTGAAATTAACCAAACTAGTTTTCACTTTCTCTTTATTGGCATATCACCCATATGTCATAAGGGATTGGAAGCAATTGCAGATTAAGTTCATACGTTTAGTTTCTATTATGGAAAGCTAGTCAGTTGAGTAAGTGGAATCAAGAGTGATTTTTCATCTGACCTGATGCAAAGCTGACCTGGTGTCTGCTTGAGGGGAGCAGGAAAACTCTAGATGAGAGTCTACTCTTCTTCAAAGTTCATTCACTGTGCTGAGGAAATCACATTGACTACCTTGAGAATGGAGACAGCTATTTCACACATTGACATATGCAGATTATGTGTAAATACACATAGGCATCTTAAGTTTATGTCTTTTAAACTGGGAGCTGAAATCCCCTTGCTATGACAATCACCAGGTGTAAAAATTTTAATTCAGTCCTGAATAGTCTCTTTATACATCCATTGTAGAATAATTGCATTCCTAAATGTAAAAATAAGAAAGTCCTTTTACAGCTGTCTTCAGCAATACTTTTCTGTTAATAAGCTCTCAGAACCAGAGCATATGAAAATTTACAGTTTTCTGAAATAGAAAGCACAGCTTTGGAGCTAAAGAATGGAGAGCTTTCCTGGTGTAGTCTTTACCAAGAACAGACTTTTCTTTACTGAGACAGGAAGAAAAAGCAAAAGTGGGTCACCTGGGAGGACAGACTTCCAAACCTCAGTTGTGTCTCAATGGCACAGCAAAATTGCCTATCCAGGTAATAAAACTACATCTGAATTAGTTCTGTATTGAAGCCTCAGCTACATTTATGGGTAGGGGGGAAAATAAAATAGAATAGGATCATAGTTATCTTTGCTCTTTGTGATCACTTCTGCTGTGGAAATGGTTAGTGATAATGAAATCTGGCATGTAGGGAGTTTTCACTGAGAAAAAAGCAACAACTCTTGGCACTGTCTGTGCTTACTAAGCTCTTTAACTCCTTTAACTGTTTTTTGTCATATTTACCTGGACTATTCACAAATTGTTGTTTTATAGCATCTGACATATACATAATGTACAACAGAAAAAGCTTCAGTCAGTGGCCTTAGCATTATGACCTTGCGTCAAGTAGTCAAAGTATTGCATTCAAGGGGGAAATACTTAAACCTATGTAATGGTAGGGCTGCAGCCCCTAACATGGGACTTGAAAAGAGTGGAGAAAAGTAGTGTCAGCATCTCCCTCCAGCAAGCAATTTAGGGCATGGTTCTTTTACATTTTGTCCTAACAGTCGTGAAAACACATGCGTGGAGATTTCTCATTGTTCATTATGCTAATGCCAAGAACAGGATCAGAGACTGCTGAGAATGGGACAAAAGGAAAGTCTTTGTTTCCTTACAATGGCATTTTTTTTAAGGACCATTCACAATTTCTATCTCCCTCTGCTAAATGAAGGAGCTCCGCTAGCTCTCCAGTACGGTTCTGTATGTGTAGATGTACCCTTCTACTAAAGGTATCAGTCTTTGCCATGACCCAGGGAATGAAAGGGAAGACTCCTTACTTCCTTCCTCAGTTATGCTTAATACCATGTTTTCCTTTGCCCACTGATATATTCTCCATTTGCCTATGCTGCACAGAGCTCTCCCTTCCCTCACATCTGGAGAGACATCTGGAGAGATGGCCACATCCCTTTCAAGTTCATATTGAGAAATACAGCCATGTGGTTCTTCATCAGGCTACTTAAACATGCTCCACATTTTTACACAACCTGTGGAGACTGCCTGTAGGGTGCCAGAAAAAAACAAAGGAAGAACTAGAAATCTGCCCCAGCTCTCCTCAGCTTGACATGTTCATGAGCATGTCAAGGAAGACAATGCTTGAACCTACTGCAGGGCTCAAAGACCTTTTTAGGTAGGTGGAGAGATCTAATACCTGGACCATGTATGCTTTCCTATATTGGACTGTTGTTATAGATAATGGCAGGGGTAGGATCTAGTGATTAGATAATCATTCTCTCTTTATTGAAGGAGAGCCTCTTGCTTCCAGGTCCACTGGCCCATTTTGCAGGTGGGCTGGATTCAGTTCTCTGTATACTCAATGGAAAGAAAAAGATGTTTAGGTAGAGCATGCTGGATTTCCCTTCATGTATACCATGACCGAGTGACTACAATTTCAGTAAGAACAATTCCTATGTGAGGCAATCAGATAGGTGAGTTGACTTCTATCTCAGATTATTTCTTACTTGAAGGGTGCCATTTATCTTATGACAGTTTGAAATTGTTGTCTGAGTTCGATGCACTACACAGCAAACCAAGCCTGGAAAATAGTTTATTCTAAGGGAAAACACATGTACTTGGTTTAGGTTTTGAATGGTTTGGATTCTCTTCCTTCAGGAGATTCTGATTTCTTCCTGTGGATGTTTATTGTTTCAGAGAACATACGTGTTGTTATGAAAATACTGCAGATAAAAACACTTCAGGAAAAAGAGTCCTCTGTGCCCAGCAGTTATGTTTGCAGAATCCCTTGTTCTGCTTTGATGGCAAACAGATTTCTGCTGCTCTTTAGTGACCATCCTCATGCTCACAGTGTTGCATTGTCTGCACACTTCACTGTGATTTGTTTAAATAGCTTGGCAGCCCACTGCACCACCTTTTGTGCCTAACACTTTAATTGGTGCAGCTGCTGCCTTAGGGTGTTCTGCTAGATGGCACCAAGGCAAATACAAACAGTCTGCAAACACGTGTCCAAGCTTGTCACCACTGTATTTCTCTTTATCTTGTCAGCAACCGAGTCTGTGCTTTCTGTATCAATTACAGCCTCATTCAGAGCAACATATATTTTATGCTTCCTTGCTGGATCATAGCATGAAGTTTAAGGTATCATGCTTTACTTATGCTTTCATCAGTGATGGATAGTTTTCTGCTCTAAGTGTCTTTCAGAGACTTTGTTACTTATGTTGCTCAGGTCAGTGAAAAAAACCGTACGGTGTCTTCTTTTTTTTTCCCTAGAAGTTTGATTTCTTCACACCTTTCAAATACAATAAATATAAACTGAGACACAAAAGCTCTGCTGAAGCAGAATTATTGTGTTCCATTAAAACCACACGAAGCATTTTGCTGTCCTTCACTGGCACAATTTTTAATTTAGCCACACAGCTGTAACACAAATGTTTTGCCCTTTAAGAACTACAAAGTTTCACTAGTCAGTCTTCATAGCCATTACGTATATCTGAAATTCAGTCAAGCAACTACAAATACCAAACCATTGTATCACCTCAACAACTTAGAGTAAGCTCTTTTAAATCTTCCCTCTGCCCTAAAATCTGCAATATTTGCTTAGATTCACATTTAATTGCTCCTTTGTGCCATTCCCCTTAAGTTCTTGAGACATTTCTTGCAGTGTATTTGTTCTATCTTAACTGTAACTGCTTCTTCAGTGTTTTTATATTTCTCAAATTACTACCCTCTGCCCTGTAGTACATGCTCTTGCACTTTATGAAACTTCTGTTATTAAAGGAAAGAGGCACAATCTGCATTCAAGAGCAGTGCCAGGACCAGGTCTGTTTAAAAATGAATGCCTTCTGCTCTTAGTATCCACAGCTGTATTTTTTTCTTATGACGATGACCTCAGATTTCCTATAGATTAGGGTCTCTGCAATGATTGACCTGTGTTTCCATGGAGCAAACCACTGCAGTATTGGCCTCACGATTAAACAGGGATGTTGCCCAGTCCCTTGCCATAACCAGAGCACTTTACAGCTGCTCATACGTAATGAAGTGGCCAGGGCTCTACTCTCCAAAGTTTCAGTTAGTTGAGCCAGGCTTTGTGCTGAAGCCAGCTGGAGTTGGTACCAGGGCAGCCCCAAACAGCACAGCCAGGAGATGGCTGCAGGCAGAAAAGCTCCATCTGTAAATCCCTCACCCAAACCTAACCCTTGCCAAGTGCCTTAAAGGCAGTTACTGCCATCTGTTTGCTGCAGGTTAGGCAGAGGTAAATACAGCCATCACATCCTGCTTGGAGCATGTCTGCCCCCAACTCTGATGGTGGGAATGTTAATAGGCTCCCTGAAAACATATCCTACATGCAAACCTACATGGGTTCCTCCTGCATCATGTGTCATTCTGATGACTCTGTGTTCTACCAGACTATCTGCATTTAGCTTCTCCCTTGGAAAAAACAGGGTTGATCTATACCATGGTGGACTGATACATGTTTATGGCCATTGAACCTCACATTTGTCAGGGGAGATGCTCATACACTTAAGGCATGCAAGAGCATTTCTGTGCTTCTATGAACATCTACTGTTTTTTGCAGATTGATGAAAGAATTACATTTTGTCTAATGTGGGACAATACCTGAGCTGCCCCCGTCTGGCTGCTTTTTACAAGTTAGGTCTTTTATTCTTCCCTGCAAAGATAAATTTAGTCTAGGCCCAGCATGCAGAAGTCTTGCTCCTTGACTGAAGCTCTGGCATTACTACATTAAGAACAACAAATTGCTCAGTAATCTCAGCACCACCACCACCACATTTCATTGTGATTCCAGTCCAAAACAGGGTAACAGACCAGGGTTTCTGGTCTGGGTTTCTAAGTGTCAGACCACTTCATGCAACACTTGATCTGCATCACATTCACATCCCACCCACCACCCGGTTACTCTCTCATGAAATCTTACTATACTGTATGGAGACAGAATTCCTCCCACAATTGCTACTGCTGAGCAAAAGGACTTAGGCCCTTATTAAGCTGGCAGCTCAAGGCCCCTTTTCTCCTGTTCAGTTAGCTCCTTGTTTCCTACACAGAAAATGGCATCATGAGATACAAGGCTGGCAGGATAGATAATGAAGGACACCACTCATGCACATGAAAATATCCACTTGCCTTAGTAATCTAAAATAATCCCAGGATCTCAATGTATGTTCAACTTTACTCAGGCTACCCAACCAGGCATCACCAATACAGGACACAGTACACCACTTGTTTAGGGCACTACTCACCTCCATTGCCCCAGGAGCTCCCTGAAGCTCTTTAGTCACCATCAGGTGTTCCCAGGAATAGCAGGGAAATCCTGATATTTGGTGACTTCTTGTATATATCTAGTTATGGATTTGGCTAATATCTGCTTGGGAGGATATGGTTGATTCCCCATTGTCTCCCTTCGTTTCTCAGGTAAGAAATGTCACCCTTACAGCCCTACAGAAATTGGCACTGGGCTGGAACTTGTGCATCAGCATGTTCTAATTTGTAAGATCATCCCATATTTAAACTCATACTCTTCATTCCCTCAGGGCAAGTTCACCCATATGCTGAATTGAGAGAGAATGACAATCCCTTCTTCTTCCTTTTCCCACTAGGAGCAAGATGACATTTCCAAATAGGCTGGATCCCTTTATCTCCACTGCTCTTGGTACTTGGGCACATCTTTCTGATGTTGTGTCTGTGGAACAGTCAAAAAAATCGACCACGAACTATGATGAAGAGTTCAGCCTCATCCACTCCTCTGTATAGTATCACCAGCATAGAAGAGGAAGAGATGGCGTGGGTTTCAGGGCTAGCTAGCTCCAAGGGTGATAAGAGTCTACAGTTATAAACATTTAGTTTGGGAAACAATTTGTGGGTAAGATGCTCAAACTGAATTATCTGTGTACATATAAACCCATAGACCAAATATCTAATCTCTGGTGTAATCAATAGCAATTTAGGAGCTCTATAAACTGCCTACCCATAGATAGCCATCACTGTCCTTTTGAGATGATCTAGGATTTTCTGTGTGGCCTCCAGCTGCAGTCCATAAAGGCCTGCATCTCCCATAGATCTAGAATCATATCTGCCATGTCAAGTTGCAATATACCCTAGGAAGTCTCAGATAGCTCTGGATGTCTAAGTTTCAGCAGCCAAATCTAGTTCCAGATCTTCATGGACTATAATGGACTATACCATCTAGTTTTCAGGCAGATGTCTTGTCCTTCAGGCTCAGTCTCACTAAATGGTAGCTACAGTATACATATTTTCGAGACTATATGGGAATTATGCAACCTCTGTATTTTAGAAGACGAAGAAGCTTATGGTTGTTGTATAAAACAGCTGGCCTGGCCAAATTTAATCTTTCAATCAACGTATACCAAAACTTTGGGTTGAGGAGGTTATTCAATCCACAGTCTTACTGACTAATATACAAGCTGCTTATAGGTATGCTTTGACAGCTTGGGAAAGCTGTTTTTGTTCTCCAAGGACTTCCAGAACAAGGCTTTGCTTAATTTTCCTCACATAACAAAAGAGTCCTCTGATGCCACCACCCCATGAGGATGCCTTACCTTGAATTTAGCTCCTCCATCACCATCACCCAGGCCTCCTACATGGAGTCCTTAGGTAATGACTTCTCTTCCCTAATGCAGAAGACAGGGACTCCTGGTGTCATGCTGTAAAAACAATGTGGCTTTCATTGTGTTATGTTTTTCTTTCTCCCAAAACTGCAATTGTTGCTACCAATCAGACGTCTTCATGGTACAGCTTGAGTGACTAGAAAATGCCACTGCTGCTTTCTCCCTTCCCCAAATGGGAACCTGAAATTGTTGGAAGAAGAGCTGAACCAAATATCATCTGTTGGTTTTTCACTTCTTTTGACTTACAAGGACTATGTAGATGACATGTTCTTCCACAGGTCCCCCCACTTTTTATGGCTATATCCCTCTTCAAGTAGAGTCATTTTATTTCATGGTCCTAAGACAGATAAGAACCCTTGAGGGAATGTTTCCTTCTCTTTGCCCAGGTCACTCTTTTATTTGTTTGCTTGCATACTGTATGCAGTAAAGTATGAAATTTATTTTGGTTCATCAATCTTCCTAATGAGATAAAATGCTTACACCCAGTTCAGTGTCAGTTAATGATAGGCCATTTATAAATTGATTAAAGTGTTGAGAAGGATAATTTATACTTAGGCTAAATATACCTAACTCTATGGTTTAGACTTTTTAAGGGGGTTATACATATTTCACCTGACGAGAACTCTTCCTCTGTTTTTTCCCACATTCGGTCAACTCTTCTTAGAAAAGGTTAATCTTTCCATGACTTTGACTTTGCACAAAGAGGAATTCCGAATAAATTATTGCTCTTGCTCAGGTATTTCTCTGCAGGCCTACCATGTTTTGGGGACCTCTTCAAGGGCATTAAGTTACCAGACAAGAAAGGAGAGTGTTAGTATCCTCAGTTGAAAGACAACGTTTCTGCTTCTGTTCTAATTCTGGTAAACCTCAATCACCATCAGAACCAGCCTTCCTCGGTTCTGTAGCCACAATTCCTGACATGTGAATGATGGTGAGATGCTAAAGAGAAGTTTACTTTCATTTAGAAAGTAGGGAGTTACATGCTGGCCTGAGGGAGGTATATAAACCAATTAGCTGGGTGGAAAGCTTGCAAATGACTTTTTGTTTCCAACAGATCATAGGCTGTTCCCAGCTGTATAAAGTTGGCTCTTGTGGTCAAAGGAAGATAGACACAGATCTCAGCTATTTTGGGAAGACTCTAGATCAATTTTATGTTTGTAGGGAGCCATGACATATGAGCTACCATGAATAGCACTGGGGCTGCTGTGAACTCCCAGCCAGCTGGCTGCAAGGTGGCCGAGCCAGCGCTCATCTTCCCAGCAGCCCGTGAAACGTCCGCACATCCAGAAGGACAGACAGTTCATTAGTTCAGCAGGGAGCACAGCCCAGGGGATGGGGCAAGGACCAAGCCACTTCTTAGCATCAACTTCTGTGACTCTTGCCTCACTCTATAGCTTCTCTTGAATTCTATCAATCAAGTTTTGCTTATTTTTATTTTTGCGCTGAGAGGTAGGCACTTACTCCCCTCCCCCAAATGTTCTGCAAACTCACCATATATCCCTTCATTCCTGTGCGTCAGTCTTCATTTCTGTAAAACAGGGTAATGATGTTTAAATATCATGTAGGCGAGGATCTGGCAACCAAGCAGCTTATCTACATGTATAAATCCAGAATCTGGCTGAAATTAAAACTACAGGAAAATTCTCAGTTCCCAGAGCTTTTGTTGGTGTGCTGACCAAATGTTTATTGTAAGAGTTTCCCAAATATTGGTAATCAGACTGAGATCCTGGCAGGGCAGGAAAGGGACACATACAAACCTCTGCATTTTTCATACTTTAGCCTTACACTCCTTGGAGCACTGGTGGCTTCCATGGCTCCAGGAGGAAATGCCAACATCTGACCATGTCTGGAGGAATGCAAATATAAATAGAAATGCCATAGGTGAAACCAGCATCCTGGTGCTTCTGTCACAGAATCACAGAATCGATGGCTTGGGTTGGAAGAGACCTTAAAACTCACCTAGTTCCAACCCCCTGCCATGGGCAGGGACACCTTCCACTAGACCAGGTTGCTGGAAACTGTCCTTGGAAAAAGTTAATGGTAAAGAGCAAATCTTTGTCCAAAGAAGATCATGAAGGTGGATAGACATGACTTTGAAGAGAAAACAGGAGAGAAGAGTTCTCAGCCATTCCCCTCTACTACTGCTTCATCATCTTTTCTCTCATTTGTTTGTGCACTCTATCCCATCACTTCCAACCCCTTCCAGTATCCAAGCAGTCCAGCGCAACATCTAAAGAGGAGAGGGAGATTATGGGCATTATCTTTTATTTCTCCCAGTGCCACTGCTGCCATGCATGGCTGCCACCACTGTGAGCCTGCTCAGCATAACCCTCCTGCATAGAGGGCTGGTGAAAGGTGGGACTATCAAGAGCGGTGCGTGGCATTGCTCAAGAGCTGTCCTGTCTGCCCATGGACCTGTTAACCTGACTGTGCAGCAGGTGATTTTTGCCTTGTTGCATTGCCTCTATAGGTACTTGTGGTGCTTGAGAACCCAGTTCATGGCCCAGGGCTCCACATGGCGTCACCTGAACTGCTGGATCAGTCCTTAAACCTCACCAGCACACTTTTTAGGTATGACGCCAGCAGGGACAGCATCCAGAACCACCGTCGTTTCCAGGTTGGGCTATGCGGCTCCCGCCTGTTGGCCATTCATTCGTGCTCCTCGGGACGGCTTCATGACCGAGACGGGCTCGGGCCCCATGTCAGGCGTCGGGCGGGCAGCCCGCCCGTCCTCCCCGCGGGGGTGCCGTGCCGGGCCGTGCCGCACGTGGGTACGTGACGGCGATCGGGGCCGGCGGGGCACGGCGGCTCCTCCTCCCCGGACGCCCGCCGGCGACTGGGTGCCGAGGCTGCGGCGGGCGGCGCGGGGCGGCGCGGGGCGGGCGGGGGTGCTGCCTCCGGCGCGGCGCGGAGCGGCGGTGCGGGGCGCAGCGGCAGCCGGGGCCGGGAGGCGAGCGGCCCGCGCGGGCGAGGGCGGGCGGCGTCCGGGGCGGCGGCGGCGGCGGGGGCTGCGGGGCAGCGGCGGGGGCTGCGGGCGGGGTTGGCGCCCGCGGCCGGCAGCGGTGTGTGCGCCTCAGCCGGGCTCGGCCGGGAGCTGGTGGTGCGCTCTCCCGCCGCGGGGCTGCACAATGGCAGTCGCTCAGTAGGATGGATCCTGCCGTGGCTTTTGTTCTGCAGATCCACCCATCCTCCTAGCAGTCAAGTACCAGGCTATGGTTTTCTCTCTGGGGATCTTTCTTCCGCGTTCTGCCGGTGTCTCGGATGAGGTTTTGGCCTCGGCTGGGATTTCACCACCTTACTTTTCGTTTGGCTTCGCGCTGAAAAAAAAAAAAAAAAGGGATTTCTTTTATTTTCTCTCCACGGTTTTGGTTATAGTCCGGTGTTGGTCTAGGGGGAATAACCATTCAGCCTGGCTGAAAAAAAGCATCCGTTGAAAAGTCTCAAAGAAATACACCACGTGAGGAAAAAAAACTGGGAGAAGATCGGAATATAATCGCTTTTTCTATGATAAAACTGGTACCCCTCTTCAGGAGAACTGGTCTCAATTTATTATTATGCAACCACAAGGATCTCTTCTTTCTCAGGGTGTATAAGCTGCTGGATTGCTTTTCGCCCAAATCAATGTGGTTTCTTTGGAACATTTTCAGCAAAGGATCGCATATGCTGCAGTGTCTTTGTGGCAAGAGTCTTAAGAAAAACAAGAACCAAACTGGTAAGCAATCCATTGCACTGCGTTGTTTTTCTTTTATGCTACCTTGTCTGTTGCTCGCCGAGGTAGATCTGCAATCCTGCTGAGGGGAGAAGGGGGAAATAGAAGGAGGCCAGCACGGACATGCATGTGCATATGGGTATGAATAAGGAAGGAGCGGTTTGGATTAGCTTCAGACACTGTCACCACGGAAAAGAAAGAAAGAAAAAATAACCAAAGGCGACCTTAGCCCAGCTTGCATCTCTTAGTTCTATGTGCTGTTTCCAGGGAGGAAACTTTTATATCGCTACCCTTTTTGAGGGGAAGCCAGTAGAGCCCCCCTTCCCTCTGCTCCCGCCCCCGATGCGAGCCCTCTGTGCAGACCCCTAGTCAGTTTTGGGAAGAGGAGCCCAGGTCTCCGGGCTGGTGTGAGCCGGCCCTGCCTGCGGTGGGGGAGTGTGCCTGGGCTCAGGTCCTGCACAGCACTTTCTGATTAGCTTGCAATATGTCACCCCCCACCACAAACGCACTCACTCCCACCCCCCCGCCTCGCTTGGCTCTCTGAGTCAAGCCCGGCATCGCCCGGCCCGGGGGCTCCCCGTTGTCACTCACCCCCCGGGGCTTTAGGCCGGGAAGGTGCAGGATGGGTGAGGATAAGCGGGTGGACACTTTCCTGGGGCTTGCGCCCAGACGGCAGCTCAGCCCGCGATGCCGGGCGGCAGCACCGCCTGGGCGGCTGCATCGCCCAGTCTCCTCTCCCTGCCGGGCTGACCCCTCAGTGCACATGCCGGTGTCTCTGCGTCCATCTGTATTCCTGGCAGCCAGGATCATGCGCTTCGGTTCAGCCCGGCTCCGAGGGGGAAACTTGCAGTACATTACATAAGGAATGCAAATGTAGGTGCTCCGGGCCGCCCGGGCCCGGGGGGGGTCACACTGCTGCTGCTGTTGCATCCCTCTTGCCCGGGGCTATCGTGCGGCCAAGCCCGCGGCTTGGCGAGCAAGATGGGCGAGAAGGGATGCTCGGCGGGAGGGAGAACCTGGAGGTGTTAAGGGGAAACACCGGCCCTCCCTCCCCCCCCCCCCCCACACACACAACGGGCTCCGGCCCCCCCGGCCGGCCGGTTGTCTGCAGGCACTTGTGTGCCTGGGGAGGCGAGAGCCGTTGGAGCCCGGGCTGCGAAGGGCGGGTGGGAGGGTAGAAGGAGGGATGCCGTGTGTGCGCGCTGGTGTGTGTGTGTGCCGGCTGCCCTGCAGTGTCAGCTCCCGAGCTGGAGGCTCCTGACGCTGGCACTGCAGTGTAGTAGATCATAGGCTTTCGTTGCCGCTCTGACACCCCAACATCAACAAGCAGCAGCCCTGGCAGCCCGCACTCCTCTTCTTCCTGGAAGCCGGGGTGTCGGCTCCGGCTTTGCCCACTGAGCGCCGGTGCAGAGAGTCGAGGTGGGCACCTCGACAGATTTTTTCTTGCCCCCCCCCGCTCCCCGCTCCCATTTGCCAGTTCGTCCCTTTCCTCGCCTCCGCTGCCGCTGCAGCAAAGAGCAGCCACTTCTCAGCATACCAAAGAGGCCGAAATGCCCCGCCGGAGGCTGCGCTCAGCCTCCCGCAAAGTGCCCTCTGCTTCACTCGTCCCTTTGTGCTGCAGCAAGCAGCCTCCCCCGGCCGGGAGCAACTTCCCAGACTTGTTCCCCCGCCGGGGAGGGATGGGGCAGGGCAGCAGGATACCTTCTTGCAGCCCCTGGGGACTCCCCCTCTTCCCCTGCCCGGGCCGTGGATGCAGGGGCCGTGACCGCAGGGGGAGAGCAGAGCCGCGGCGTGACTCTGCCTGCCCTGCCCACTGCTGCCGCCGCCCGTTCCCCCGGGGGGGGGGGCCCGGCTCCAGCGCCGTGGTGCTCTGGGCAAGCTGCGATGCTCCGGAGGAAAGGCTTGGGTTGTGTGTTGACTGTGGTTTCTAGACCTTTCAGTTTGCATACTGGGGGAGGGAAGACACGGACGAAGGGAGGGGGCGTATAAACATACTCCTCCCGACCCCCACTCCCCAAAGGCCCGTGTCCTTTCTTTGCGGAGGGGACCCTAGTGAGGAAATGGCCCCTGACGCCGAGACGTGTCCTTCGGAGTGTCAGGGTCCGCAGCTCACCTTTCCCCTTCCCAGAGACTTTGCCGCACTCTACAACCTCTGTACGGGACGAGTGGAATTTAGTGGCGGGAGTGGCATTGCACCCCGCCGCCACCCTGCCCAGGGACGGCAGAACAATCAGGGCGGACTTGGGGGGCAGAAACCCTGGGGGCCGGGGTGAGGGATGGCTGCTAGGGAGTGCCAGGGAGGCACGGAGCGCGGAGTGGGGGATTGCGGCTACTCTTCCCTCCCGCACAGTTTGCGCTGCTCAGCTCCAGTCCAACGTGATCCCGGCAAAGCCGCATCATGTCCTGTCCTGACATCCCTAAACTGCGGTTAGCTGTCTGGGGAGGCTAATAATCCGTTTGGCCGGATTAGCTGGTAGCTCGGTCACAGACGCTGTTGCTCCGCCGGCAGATCATCTCCATCTAGGCTGGGGCTGCCCGGGGGAGCGCAGGGAGCCGGTGCCGTGATGCCCGGCCTTGTCCGGTGCCCCTGGCCATGGAGCTTCACACTCTGTTGCCAGCTCTGCCTACGGGAGCCGGAGTGCCCCCGTCGCCGCTGCGGCAAGGGGCTCTGCTATCCCTCGGCCCTTTCCCGACCTCCTTTGCCAGCCAAACTTTTCAGGAGCTGCTGTGTTTTTTTTTTGTCTCAAAAGGCACCGCACGAGCGAGCAGCTGCCGCTGAACCAACGGTGCGGAAAATCAAGCAGGTGAGGCAGCTCACGCTGGCTGTAATGTCAGTTCATTTAACTATTTTCGGCCTGCTGCTCTTTTTCAATCGTCTGTTTCAACAGCTGGTCTTTTTCCAGAAACGAGACAGGGTGGCTCATTTACAGATGTTCTTGCTTTGCAATTCCTCTTCACTTCTGGGGGCAGCCCTCCCCTCCTTGCCTGACCTCCTCCCGGGGCTTCCCTCCATGCCGGGGTCCCTTCTGGCCCTGCTGTGGTTACTGGCACCAGGCAGAGCTCCAGAGCGAGGGGAGATCTGGGCAGAGAGGGATGGCTTATATGATGAGGTGTTTGCAAGTCTCTGGCACGGTTGCATCAGGAGGCTTTGGTTCATCCGTCATAGAAATGCAGCTGACTTAAACCCCTTTGCCTCACATGTGGTATTCCAGATAGAGGAGCTGCCTTTGATTGGTAGTTATTTACCTCTCCATGTTTCTTCATAAGGAGAAAAACTTTGAGAAGCAGTAGGTGTGGCTTTGCTTGTACTGATTGAATTTGTTTCCATTTTCTTGAGTTTAATAGTACAAAAAGTAATTGAGCTTCACATATTTGCAGCATCCTGTCCAGCATGAAAACATTTGCAATGTGCGAGGTTCCCTGGGCCTCACTTGCTTTTGTAATTATTCCCATCTAACTCTGCCCTTCCAGCTTGTCCCACACACAGAGAGGGCTCTGCAAAGTGTGAGCAAAAGCGGATTTTTTCTCATAAAGAGTTAAAAGTTGCTCAAAACCATAAAGCCTGACCCAAGGCTTGTAATGATAAGATGCCATCCTGGTTGCTCCCCATAGCCTTGAGGTGCTGAACTGAGTACATATAGTTCGGGAATGGTTAAATCATGGGGAGGATTTGGGGCTTGAGGGAAAATGGGGAAGGAGAGAATCCCTGGGTGTTTTTTTGAACCAAATACTGCAAATTAATAGATTGTTTTATTTTATTACTGAATTACAGGTGTTAGGGTGCCCATGGGAAATGAGTTAGTTGGCTGGAGTACTAGATGCCCCCATGGCGGGAACTGCTATCACATTTCACTCCTGGTAGCAGCCCAGCAGAGAGAGGATGGATCAGGTTTCTTCTCTGGTTGTCTCCAAGGAGAGGCATTTCTCCAACTCATTCAGGAATGCTGACAGGAGAGTAGAGGGAAATTGGCATTGCTATAAATTTGTTGCTGAGAGAGGAAGTTAGTTTTTGTGTCAATCCCATATCAATCTCAAATACAAAACCTACTAAAAAAGATGAACATATGAAATACTGTTGTGGCTGATCTGGGATCTCTTCCTAGTCCCTTGTTAAACTCCATAAAATAGTCAGGCTGTTCTTTCATGGTCACTTATCATTTTGGAAAAGTTTTTCAGCACAGCCATGTGAGGATCTGTTTGGAATGGAAGCTTGGGTCATGCCCATAAAATGTATGTGTGTCTTGATCTGAATTCTAAGAAAACTGGGCCTCCCACTGCCCTCCTGACTCACAGAAAATAAACCTACCACCAGAAGACAAAGGATATTTTGCCTCAGTAAGAGCTGTGGGATTGGGTCCTTGAAGTTTCTTTCATGTGGGTCTGGAAAGCAGCTCTGACTGTTTTAAATACCATTATTCCAATGTCAGTGGAGCCACAATGGTTTCTCTTGCTCAAATGTAAAATTGCCCATTTACACGTATTTCACCTACTGAAGTTTTGCCTTCTATGCAATACATTTCCCTAGTTCATACAAATTTAATTATTCTTGATCAAATTAAATTACATATTCTACTTGTTAAGGGGTGAATTTTATGCCTGCTCATGTATCTCACTACTGTGATAAAATGCTTACACCTACTTCAATGTCTGCTAATGACAGGCCATTTATAAATGAATCCAAATATACAAAGGATGACTTAAGCTTAGGGAAAATATGAAAAATGTATTTACAGAAATCATTGGTTTAAATATTTATATGTATGCAGTTTTCATTTGAGTTTCATGTTTATTCTGCTTGCCTGCTTCAATTACGTTAACTGTATTAATTTTGAGCTAAAATTCCTATTGACTTCAAGTTTAGATAAGGAGTGATTTAGACATTCAGAATTTGTCCCATTGCAAAGATCTTCTGTCTAGTAAATGCCTGTAAAATATAACCTGGAGAGGAGCAAATTGTTTGAAACTGGAGACTGTTTTTTCTAAAGGACTTCATAAAGCTAAAGAAATAGGAATCAGGGCATTACACTGACTCTGAGGTGGGGTCACTACTGAGGTTTTTGTATAAGCACTCACCATGTAGGATGAAATGCTGCAAGTCTAGGATGATAAATGAAGTGTCTGTGTGCAACTTAAACTCTGCTGAATATTTACAGATGTTTGCCAAATGTGCCTGTAAGCACTGCATCCTGTTGGAGCAGGTTTCATTCAGTTGAGAATGATCTTGTTACTTCAAGAGCAGTGATTTGTTGCTTTCCTGCTTGTTAAAAATCACAGGCAGTACCTGAACATTGAGCAAGTGTGCTGTTAGTCCTTTTGTTTGCCTTTTACATTTCAGTGAATGATAGCTTTTCAAAGACAAATTACTAGTTTACTGAACAATTTACCGAGTAACAAAACATTGCATGATCTTAAAATTTTGCTGTCTCTGTTGTGAGAAAAAACTGTTGTGGTGTAGCACAAGGCTTGATTTACCTGGGAGCTACTTGCCACTGTGCAGAACAAGTGTATACGGTAGAAAAACAGTGTACCTGCAAATTAACTTCACAGGGCTGAGGCCATGTTTAGTTCAGCAAGAGGCTGCTTCTTGCACAGGGTGTGTTTCTACTGTCATAAAACCAGAGCAACTGGGAGGAAAACCTTTTCATTGGAGACCATGTGATAAAGTGCTCAAAGGAGTATATTCATCTTCAGGCTGGCTATTTAAAAAGTTATTTATCGTGTTCTCGAAGTGGATCCTTAGAGGTTCTGAGCCACTCAAAAGTACTGTAAGATTATAATTGCAAAGAGAGCTGATGGTAGTTGGCACCACGATGGACTGAACTCACAGCGAGCAACATTCTTTTTAATATACTCTGCAGCAAAGGTAAATAGCATGTAAGTAACTAACAAAGTTGTTACTCAAGTCAGAAACATGCTGACTTTGAAGGGGACCTTTTTAGGGCAAAGCCCCAGAAATAATTGAGTGAAAGGCTTTTAATGGAGAGATGAAATGTAGGTTTGGTGTGTCTGTAGCGTATGCTGTTAGAAACACATTAAAATAGTATCAAGGAAAGTAAATAGTTGCTGATGAGACAGCATTGAGAAGCCAGAATAATAATATCTGCAATAAAATTCAATGCAGTAGTTTAGGTAACATACTGTGGTGAACATAATCAACATTTTAATAGTTTGGGAGTTAATATTGGGTGGTTGTGTGGGTCAAATGACGATAAGTGCACACTGTTGCTAGCAGAAATTGATGGTGTAATTTTAATGTCCGTATTCTGTGTTTTCACTCTGACACCTGCTTATTTTACTTTAACTGGAAACAGCATGAGGAATTGCACTGAACAAGTTTAATCTTTGCCTCCATAAGGCAGTATATTGGAAATTACTTGACTTAATATTTCTGTGGCACTAAAAAGTAACCTGGTCCCATCAGACAGTAGAACTGAACCAAAGGTTGAACTTTTTAATTCCATTGGAATTGTTTTGGCTTTTTCTTTCAGACACTCATAGAAATAAACTGTAATCCTCTATGAAAAAATTATTTTAAGTAAATTCCTGAAAGGTCTGTATTTTACTGAGCTGATAAGGGAATAGACTTTGCTGTTGCCTGAAAATTCGTCATATCATCCATATTTTTTTCATACAGTTTTGTCATCTGGAAAGATAAGAACACAGGGAGGAAGCAGAATGTGCAAGACTCATAGTGTAGCTCTTCAACATTCCCTGTCTCTAGCTCTGGGTATGAGGCTATATAAGAAAACACTAAAACACAGGGCAAATCTAGGTTTGATCTTTCCCCTAATCTGCCCTCTCAGTTTTCATCTGTCACTGGACTGTCTTAAGTTGGAGATTTCATTCATACCACTGCATGTAGTAGCCACCTCTACTTGTCAAACAGCATTTCTATTTTGGGCATCAAAACCTTGGTGTGGCAGTGAGCTCCACATAACCATGTGCTATGTGGAAAGGGTTTGTCCTTTCAGTGGGTACTCTTTCATACTTCTCCTGTTGAAAATCAGAAGCTATTCCTGATATGTGTTTGTGACGGCTGTTAATGGGAGCTTTTCAGGAGTAAATATCTCACCTATAAGGTGAAGAGCACTTCCTTCACAGTGCCTTCTCCTTCTTTGAACTGTCAGAAAAAAAGGCATTTCCATCATGCCAGGTCCTGTGCAATATAAGTTGCCTTTGCTGAGGATACAAGATGTTTCTGGCTTTGGAGGGCAAAGATGAGGCAGCAGCTGACACATCCCTTTGCATGCTCTGCTTTCATCCAGCTAAAAGGAGTTAATTCCTATGGATTTTCTAGGCCTATGGGATAAGGAAGTATCTCCTGCAAAGGGCATGTTTTCACAAAGTCCCTTCTCTTGAGGGAAGAAGCAGAGTATTTCTTCCTTGAACAAGCTTTTAAAGAATTAAGCTCTACTGTGACCGAAAACTTGAATTTTGTACCAGTGTTGAATGGTTTGAACAGGAGAGAGTGCTTGCCTAAGAAAGCAAAGAGTTCTGTTTACATATGAATCTCTTGGTTCTCACCAATGCTAGCAAAAGAAATACACAGGAATTTCATTGCCCTTTAATGAGGTTTGAGCTGAAAATGTTAATTTAAAGAAGGCAAGTTTGCCAGACTTGTTACTGTTTCAGTAAATGTATTTTTAAGTATGTCCTGCTGCATTTAAATAAAATGCCCAGATTAAACAGTTCCCAGTTCATGCTTCTCATTAGAGAAGTGCATTAAGGAGCATTACTAGTGCCCAGCAGTTTCTACACATATCACTCATTGCTAATACAAATATATTTATTGGTGCTGAATGAGATGAACAGGAACTACCAGTAAAAAATGCATAGTGGAAATTGTAGAAAAAAGGTGTGGAAAAAACATGAAGTAGGGAAATGCTTAAAAAAATTAATCAGTTAAAGCATTAGTATGATAATAGTCTACAGAGTATCCTATCAGGAATATCTTAACAAGGGTTAATTTAATAGTAGTACTTATTAATTCATGGTGCTCATCATGATATGAAAAAAAACCACTCTGCAGTTCTGATTTTCTTGCAACTAGAAATTGCAAGTTGAACCTAGACTACAAATAGTCTCTGAGAAACTGAGCCTAAACGTGATTTAGGCAGATTATCCCACTGGGAGATCAACCCAAGATCTCAGATATGAATTGACTTTAGGATGTGTAAAACCCAGGTGCAATTTTGTGGTTTGGACTTTTTTAGCTTTCACTAAAATCCATGCTTTAAGGTAGGATTAACAGGTGGATTAAAATCTGTTAAAGCCTCATGCCCCCAAGAGGTTTCCTTCTATCCCCCTGCCAGTATCAACCTTTTTTTTTTTATGTTTGTCCTCATATGAAGGAGACTTTCTTCCTCAAAAAATAAGGTTATACAGACTTTCAGTACCGACATTTTCTGGTCTCCTGCTTTACTCAGACCTGTTTTATCTCTGTGAATATGACCTTGACCCTTCCCAAACACTGTCTCCTCCATTATAGCCTCTCACAACTCTTTCAGTTCTTTCACCCACTGCTTGTGCAGTCATCTCACCTTTTAACTTTGGTTTAGGGGCTCTGAGGAAAAGTAGCCCTTAATTATATTTCTCTCAGATATTTTCAAGTTCTCTCCAGCACTTCGACTAATTAGCTCGTGGCAGTGAGCAGGATGACTGTACAGGTTATTGCTGATGTAATAGGTATTTTGGATGTATGAAGGGTAGGCTGATGAACTATGCTTTGTTTCATTGGCGCGAGCTGTATGAATGATTGCTTTTCCACTTTCTGCTAATTTACAGTAGCAGAACAGTAGCAGAAGTACATAAATGCAGTAAAGCAACTGATTGACAAGAAAAAGACAGTAAAATCAGTGAGAGGGTTCAAAAGACATAAGAACAAATGTTGTGCCTTTCATTTGTTTTGAGGACTGTTTGAGGATACACTGCTTTATGTGAGATTCTGCTGTTGAAGTAGGACTCCTCAGCTTTCAGGGAAGTTTTCTGGATAATATTGCTAAGCAATTCTTTCCTGAACTGGTAGGGAATTGTTTCTAAGTCCTGGCTTTGTCTGCTTATGTGGGTGCTACGTGCCTGTGGCTGTAGTACCCTGCTAAGGAGTTCCCAGAGAACTACAAAACCCATGTGGCTGCAAGGCATGCTCCATATGTTCATACTTGCAGCAGGGTACAGACAGAACAGCCTGTGGTCTGGATCTTTCTCACCTTTGATGAACCTTGTTCACCTTTGGCTGAGTTCACTTTTGATAGTCTATTTTTGAGACATTATTGTATGACAGGATGCTAACATGCCACTTCAGTGCAACATATTCGAAGCTTCCTTCTGACCAGGGAGAGACATTTGTGGTAAAACCAGTGACTGTATGTGTTATTAAACTCTGTCTTCTGAAGTGTTGAGCTCTGCCCATTTGCACAAAGAGTTGATTTTTTTTACCTTTGAAACTGGTAGCATGGACTCTTCCATGGAACAGGGCACCTAAAAACAGTATGGGTTTTGGTTACAGCAAAGACATCATTATGTAGTGCTTGTACTGAAAACACACATTTTGTGAAGGAGGATTTAATTTGTTTTAGAACTGGACTTTAAACCCTGATAATGTTTGTGGAGTTGTAAAAGTGTAAGAAAAAATGTTGTAGTTTCTTAGGTGATACATATCTGGGTAAACCCAATGAGTTTATTTAGGGCAGGAGGAATGTGCACCATGGTAGTGGAAATGGAGTCACTGTGATTTTGTGTTCTATTGTCTTTTCTCATTTCAATTTATCTTTGCAGTTTAGAAGAGATGATGTATCTGGGGTATTACTGACATGAAGTGGAGATGAGTCCTGTGATTTGTGGACCACAGGAGATATTGTCTCCTTGCTGAAGATTTCAATGGAAATATATCTTAGAAGATGTTGGCCTTCTTAGCACTTCAACATCACACATGTTGATTTTGACCATTGCCATGCACTACTGAGAAAAAATAATTGAACCTAAGGTTAAGCAGGCAAATATCATGGCAGTTTAACTGTAAGGCTACTTAGTTTCATGGCCTCTTAGAGGCTGGATGAGAATGATTTTGTTCCAATTGTGCCAGCTGCTATATGGATGAAAGTGGAGGCAGCAGTTCAGGACCTTTTAACCAGGACAGAAGTAAGCTGTAAATCGTACAGGCTAGGTTAAATCTTATAATAAAATATCAGGAGAAACAGTAATGTGAGGGTTCATTGTTTGCTGTGGCCCATTTTGTTTGGCTTTCTGTGGCTGGCTGGAGTGGCAATGGTCTAAGCTGGCTGCTAAAAAGAATATCTGCTAACATATTTAAGATGGAAGATGAAGAAAAGATAAATACTAGGCCCTTGTAATCCTATATATAGGTTAAGAATTTGGGGGTGGAACTTGATGAAGTTTGAACAAAAGTAAGTCGGAATACGATGTTAGTACATTAGGTGAGATTTTTTTCAAGTGCTGTGTGGATGATACATGAATAGTGTGGGATGATCTCTCTCCCACTTATTCTCAGAGGGAGTTGAAAAAACAGAGTGACAAAAGAAATTATGAAGTAAATAATAAAGGGATTAAGGGAATTTATAGTCATTTAGACATGTTAGTGATAGAAAGTCCTACAAGAAAACAGAATTTAGAAATTGTTTAAGCTACTTATCAATTGGAGAGCAAATAGATCTGAAATTTAAGGACATTTTCGTGGAAAACATCTATTTCTAGAAGTGTTTCTTTCTCAAGGACATCTAAGAGAGTCACATTTGAGAGTTTAGCTTCTCTCAATTTATTCCATTTATAGCTATCTTGTAAAAGGTGAGATATTCTTGTAAATGTTGCTTTGCTTTTATAACTGAAGGTGCTCCCACACTCTGATGAGCCTCCCAGCTGTCACTGCACAGCTCTGGAGCAGTGGCCTCCAGGGTGACCTTAGGCTGAGCATCCCATACATCCTGCCTGCCTGCCTGCTGCCATGCAGATGCTCTGCAAGCTGCCTGAGTGGGCATGCCTGACAACCCTTGCTGGTTTGGATGTGTGGAGTCCTACATGTACTCCAGCCGCCTGGGCTAGCACCTGCAGGCTCACTTGCAGGAGAGATGGCACACAAGCCTACTCATGAGGGTGGCCCTCAAGCTCCACTGAGACAGTCAGTATAGTTGCCACAGTAACTGATGGTGGGAGGAAATGTATTATTCTCCATCAAAAAAAAAAAGCCAAAACAAACCATAACAACAACAACAGCAACAAAAAATTACAACTTTTAAAATGTAGTGTTACATGTTTCTAAGGATCTTAAACTTTGGAAATCTGTTTCAGGCAGCATGCACTGGGCAGTATGAACTACGGATGTATCCAACACTGGAAGCGTTTGAATAGCTTTTGTTTCTATCAGGAGGTTTCAAAGACATTTCTGCACATTTGCAGGTGTTAGCACTGTGAAGGAAGGTAGTATAGGTTCAATATTAACTTGCTTTTTAGTTCCAATGGCTTATTAAGTCTACAGTCAAATAAGCCAAGAATGTTAGCTGCCATTCAGACATAGTAGATAATCATAAATCTGTGTCAAGAAGCTTATTATTGCAGATCATAAAGTAACTTCAAAGGCAGATCCAATTTCTTCTTATTAACAGATGGCAAGTAAGAATTGTGAGTAAGAACTGTCCACCTTCAGTTTGGCGTTGATATCCTTCTCTTACCTTAAACTCCTACTAGTTGTTCAGGAACCTAAGACTGAATTTATATTGCTTAATTAAAAAGGGCCAGGGATTGCCCCAGGTCCAAATGGCTCTGGCTGGCTCATGTCCATGTGGCTTGCAGTTACCACTCTCCCTAGCAGATTTGGCTTTGAGAAAACTAGCTGAAGTTGTCCAAAACCACCTGGGACACAAGGAACAAGTGTGGGTGACCAGAGGTCACTTCTCTTGTTTAGCTGTATGGGCACAGCCAAAGAGGGTCAGAAAATCCCCTTTCACTTCCACTAAGGAAAGTTAGCGCAGGATGAGCTTGTAGGGTGATTTATTTGTGTCCCCGGCCTCAGCGTGGGAACACACCTGGACTAATAACAGTGTATGACACCATCCCAAGCAAGCAAACGGGATATTAGAGCTTTAGTAAGAGTGACTCCCAGCTTCATCCTTTGAGGAAGCAGCACTTGGAAAGGGTCTTTCCGTGGGCTCTTGGTTAACTCTGTGAAAAGCTGGTGGAGGAAAGGGACCAGAACACTCCACTTTGGAGTAAGTCTGGCAGCTGAGCAGCAGAGACCTGAGACAGCAAGAAATGAATCATCATGAAATTCTGAGGAGGGCAAACTAGACACAAAGGGAGGTTCAGTCTTGCTGGGGAAAGAAACAGATTTCCCCTTTCTCTTCTCTCTGACAAGAAGATGCTGGTCCAGGGAAAGGAAAAGCTGAAGGACTGGAGGTTTCCTCTGTTTCTCAGTAAAACCTTCTTCTTCCACTTCATTGACTTGCACTTTCTTTCCTCATCACCGACCTTACTAGGGATCACCCCTTCATTTTTGTGAGCATGTGCACTGAAACTGACAGTATAGGTCATCTGAGTAATCTGTCATTTTACCCATCTTCTCTTTGCTGAGCTATATGGACACAGACTGGAGTAGCTGCTGTGTGGCTTCTTGATCTTCTTTTAAGTAAAGGGTGTATATCTCTTTCCACATGACTGCCACCCCCTCTCTTCCCTTATGTAGTTGTGAGGAACACAAGTAAAGAAACATTTTTACTGATTATTGATGCTTTAAATATTTTGGCAGGCTAAATCTGGTCATGATCTGTGAATTAGAAGACTCTGGCTTATATTCTGACAGTATGTTCCAGTACCTTTGTGTGCATTTGGCCTATATTAATGAAAATAAAAATCATAAAGCTGTTGGTTTGTGGGTTTTTTTGTTTGGGTTTTTTGTTTGTTTGCTTGCTTTGGTTTGGCTTGTTTTTTGACTAGTTTTAGGTAAAATCAGTTTACAGCACTTGGAATCTCTTGATTCTTTTCTTTGAGGATGCAAAGTGTATGTTCACTCTTACTGCTAAATATGAAAAGGTGGAATTTAACCAGTGGATTCTCCTCTTTTCATGAATTCCCCGAAAACCCCTTAAAGTTACTGTTCCTTTAAAAATTAAAAATCAGAAGGAACTCCAGTATCATTATTTAATCTGGGACTAAGAAGGATATTACATTTAACAAGAACAGAGATTTTTAAGTTTTCAATGACTACAATAAAGCCAATTGTGAAAAGCTCTGATGATGGGACATAGCTTTGTGTTGCCTTAGAATAGAGCACAGTGGGGGGGCTGTGTTCAGCGTGTGGGCCTGTTATGAAGAGCTGGGATTTCTGAAATCACTCTAAATTTGGAAGTCGAGTCAAATCTTGTAAGCTGGTAAAGTCATTTTGGCAGTAGAGGAGTAATAGAGAGTAAAAGTATAAATACTTCTCAATTTACCAGGTATCTTGGAAAATATTTTTTCAGTTAGCAGCACATTAATGCAACATGACTAGGACCTTTCAAATGGCATGACATTTAGCTGATTTGGGACAGACTACCTGCGTTAAGATTCTTTCCAAGAATGAAAATGTATTTTCTTCATTTCCCTTTCCAGGCTGGTGAAATTAAGTTCTTTACAGTGATTTACAGTGTCTTTACCTCATTTACAGTGTCTTTCTAGTTGGCATTCTCCCTGAAAGAACCAGCTTTAATCCTTCTGGAAGTTCCTTGCTATTTACTTTATGCTGCAGTGCTCCATTGTCAGATTAGATCATCAGAGACCTTCAAAGAAGGGTTTTACGAGAGGATAAAGGGAGCGTGCTCTCCATGACCAGAGCACAGGACCATTCTTGTGATGGAAGTGATCTTTGCCCTCAGAGGAAAAAGGATAGAAGGTTTTTTTTTTGGGTTGGCACAGTGGTTTGGGTTTTTAAAATCTAGCTAGATTTAAATACTCAAATCCTTTCTTGCTAATCAACCCCTCCTTGGTCTCTGTAAGGAGAGGCCTCTGTTTCTGTGGAAGACAGTAATTTTCTTGTACAGATAAGTGGTTCTGTGCTTAATCTATTACGTGAATAATTCTTACAGCATCAGCCTCAGTCTGCTCCATCTTGTCTATTTTAACTTACAGTGACTAATTTGCAGAAGAAGCATGTCTTCACCACTTTGCATTCAAGGACATTAATGTGTGATGAAACTAATTTAAGTCTACAGAAACCATATAGAACAAGCAGCAAATGAACAGCTGAGACAGAACAATTTTGCTCCATGTGGACACAGTCCTCTTGGGTTTTCCCCTCTAAAAAGAATGGAGCTTTTTCTCAGAATCCCAAGGTTCTTGGTTTTTTTTCATTGCTCTGTTATGTACAGGCAACAGTGGGAACCTGGTTCACAAATAGATTTAATGAGTTTCAATGTATCTTCAATGAGGGACCTTAAAGCAAATTTATAAAATGAAAAGCTGAGTTGGCAGGAATTTCTAATCCTTTTGAAAAATACTTCTAAAAAAGGAATATTAGGAATGAAAGTTCAAGCTGCAAACATTGCAGTATACAAATTAGTAAGCGGGTCACCTGGTAGTCTCCTTGCCCTGATACGTGGCACTAATGCTTTCTCCCTGAGGGCAGTGTGCAACGGCAGTGCCCTAGGTTGCTGATGCAGTGCTATAATTTATGTTTTACTTTTTATTTTTTTAATCCCGTACAGAAAGATCTGGCCAGTGTACAAAGAAGTGGCTTCAGTAGTTATTGTCAATAATTTTCAAGGAAAAGTGCTAAAAAAGTCAGTTCTCTTAAGTTTATATATAACGGTGAGTTTACGAAGCTTCTCAGAGATCACTGGTGGAATGAACAGTATGTAATGTGTGGCCCAGTGAACTGCAGTACACTCAACTAGATATGAAATAAAGGACCATCACCGAAAGAGAATGTAAAAATTATTGCTTTAAGTTCAGTGCTGTTTGACTTAAGAGGGCAGTTAAGCCAAAAGTCTCCATGATACTAAGCCCAGTGTTCACAGTATCCTCTGTAAGTGCCTAAGCCTTATGAACTGAGAATACATTGAGACAATCAGGCAGCTGAGTAGTGAAGCAGTGTTTTCTGGAGAGTTTATAGGAACTAATTATATGCAATTTGTTTAAATTAGTGGTGAGAAGTTCTACATTAACAATTGTCTTAGTGCTAATAAGTAGGAGTGTCTGGAGTGTGGTACTTTACAGGCTCCAGTCTTACCCACGCTTCAAGAGGAGTCATGTCTTCTGTCACACCCAATGCTTTCATACCAAAAGCTCAGATATTTTTACAAACTCATATCAGTGTGCGTTTGCACCCTGTCTTCTTTTTTCTGTTTTTTTCATAACCAGGCAAACTCTTGCCACACTATTTTCAAGATCATAAATTAAATAAATTTCCTCTAATAGCCCTGTTAAGAGACACCATTTTGTCATAATATTACATGGCTGATGACTGGGTAGACTGCTCTTGCTCCTAGACACAGAGCTGTCTAATTACAGAGCTTTCTAACCTGTATTTCTTCTTCTTAGCCCACAGAAGACATGGGCATGGGAAAATTCCTGTCACCAGTGCTATGGCTTCTACTGCAGTCCATCTGCTTATGCCCCTCCTTCCTCCTTTATCTCTTTCTGCCCATCTTCCTTTCAGACAAATTTTTTAGAGAAAGAGTGAAAATCATGCTTCACAGCACCCAGCAGGGAAATTTGTCCACCTGGGCATAGGAGTTGGAGCAAGGCTTTCTCACTGCTCTCTCCACTTTTGTGGATACAACACAATGCTCCTGCCAGTTCACATCCTTTGCTGTGGTGGGGGCCTCGGCAGCACTGTATGCTTTTGTGCATTTTAAATCTGGATGGATTTTAAAAAGCCTGAGAGCTAGGACACCTCTGCTCTGCTCCATATGAGATCTCATGGTCTATCTCCTGTAGTTCCCTTCAGTGATTTGAGGAAGTATCCAGTGTCTGCTTTCAGTACCATAGTGACAATTACCATCATCCTTGGAGCACAGGGCATGGCCCTGCCACCCGATGAGGTTCAGTGTGGCAAAGCTGTTTTGTAACAGAAGAAACCTTTGCTTTAGGAGGGAAGAGATTTTGAACTTTGAGTTTATTGTATTGTGGGGGGAATATTGTCCTTCTGAGAACAAGCTCAACTGAACAAATTAGGGTGGATTTGAATAACAGATGGGAAGGAAAAAGGCTTCTGAAATTTCTCTAGAGAGAGCACAAGCTCTGCTCACTGTAGCATCCAGCCTGTGTGCAGAGGGATTTGCGTAAGTGGAGTAAAGGGAGGAAAGAGCAAAGCCAGTAAATGCGCTGGTACCCAGATGTCTTGTAAATGAGCTTCAGATTTTGTGGCCGAGATACCAGAATTTTGCGGTCTTATTATTAAAGTTATTCTGTTCTACAGAAGGTGAAAAAATAAAGGTAACTTTAGTTTTATTATGGAGATCCTTCCTGCACTTCAGTGTACTATACTGATAGTATTCACTGTGCACTCCTTTCCCTTCCTGCTCTTCCAGGCTTGTGGATACCATTAGTCTACTAATACTTACAAAGCTACCTTTATTTTCATTCTTCTTCATCGTGCAGCAGCCATTTCAGCTGTGTCCACTTGACTTGGCTCCATTTTTGGCAATTCTGTAATGAGGATTTAAGAAAATAATGTCTAAACAAGAGCCAAATACTCATATTTATGATGGTTGTACAAGGACCTGAAAGAACACTTAGAGGTCAATTTTCATTTTACTGCCCTGATATCTTATAGTTTGGCAAGTACAAGGAAGCATGAAGCATTTTTCAGTGGGTGCAAGTTCGATTAGATTTTGTTTCTTTGCAGGCAATTTTTAGTTTAAAAGGTCCAATGATAATTTGGAGATAAACAGGTTAATATACATCAGACAAATTCCCATCCTGCTGGTAATAGAATACAGAACGTTCTTAAAGGTGAAGTGTAATGTTAGTGGCAGGAACGGGCTCATGGTTTAGTTGTCATATCTTGGAATACCAGTTGTGTTAACAAACACATCCGTTTTTGTTTGGAGCATTCAACCCCAGCCCAAAGGTCATTTCAGTAAGGAGAAACACTGCCCTTGGCTAGGATGAGTGCTGGAGAGAAAATTTCCCTATAATTATTTAATTAATGGGATCTATTCAGTTATCAACAGTGTAAAAGAGAAGGTGCAAATGGCCTGTTCGGTTTTTAGGGGTAATAGTAACATTCAGTTTCATAGCCAAACTTCATGAACTGTATAGTTCATGCCTTTCAGTATTTTGATAGGTTTAATGAAGAGCTCAGTCACTCAAAAATTGTATTAATTCAGTAATAGCAGGCTCAAGGCCTTGTCTCTGTCTCAGTCTTTACACAGGTAAAGACTGAGATGCTGACCTTTGATAATGTTACAAGGACTCATACCAAAAAGCAAGCACAAATTTGCTTTCTTTAAGATTAGTTGTTCCTGCAAATAATCTGGTTAATTTATTTATCCTTCAGAAACCAGGAAATCAGTATTTCTGAGTATATTTCTTCCCACTTTTGTTTTTTTCTCTGCTTGTGGAAAGTGGAACAAAAGTATTGCAGGTTGCCTTTCCTCTCTTTCTACAGGTTCAGACTCCTCCTAGCTGGCATTGTACCTCAAGAGGCCTAGATAGGGACTGATTTTACTGCACCAAGCCACTCACAATACCGCATGTTCATACCGAGCTGCACACTGCTCAATCTTTGCCACCTCATCGAGTCTCAGGCTGCAGTTTTGAAGAATTGGAAGTGTAAAGATGACAATTCTTACAACTCACAAGCTGATGTCTGAACTGATGTTTTTCATTCACAGACTGTATTACAAATACAACAGGAAAACATTACCCACATGCAAGTCTGGAGAGATGAAAAGTGAATTCTATTTAATATGTTTTATTGCTATGCTGGCCTAAGACAGTTTTTCTTGTCTAAATAGGAAAATACTTCAGTAGGAAATAAGGAGAGCATTTGTATTTTAAGAATGTCTTTTAAAATATAGTAAATACTCACTGTTTATGCTAGCTAACCTAAGTAAATTTCTTTGTCAGTTTTCATCAGTCTTTGAAATCGTTCCAGAGGTATAAGGAAAGTAAAGATTTCACTTGTCTTATCAGTGACTTTTCCTCTCTTATTAACTAAATAGGTAGAGTAGCTATAGCACTGGAGGCACTGAAGTCGTGGTCATATACATCTCGTTTTTAGAATCAAGATTTGAAACCTGTCTTGTTTAAAATAACTTTTCAAGAACAAAAATTATAAGAACAAAGTCATCATATGGTTAAAAGTGTTTTAGGTGATCATTGTTCTTCATTTCCAGAAGGCCACAGTATTTACTGCTTTCTGTCCGAATTCAACATCTCACTGCACAGTAGCAAAGGAGAAGATATCATTATTGAGTGCCTCTGCTTTACATGCATAGTATTGCCACAGTCATGAATAATAAAAAAAAAAAAGAAAAAGAAAAAAAAGGCACTAAAACCATGTGCTGACTGTGCCAGATGCATCTCAATAAAATCCCCATACAATAATGTGCACTCATTTAAATGGTGCTATTCATATGGTAAGGGCAACATTATACTTAGTTCTGCACTTGGCATACCAAGGACAAGGCAGTACTTAGCTCTTTCTCCCCCTTGTTTTCCTGCAGAGTGGCTGGTGCAAATTTATTTCTTCTATCCTGGGCATAGAGGGATGTTCAGGAGATTGATTCTTGACAAGGTGGGAAAAGCCATGTCTCTGCTCTTTCTGCAGCAGCTAGAAGGCTAGAGACAGACTTGTGGGCTGCAGGATGTAGAGTAATGCCTGTTCCTTCCAGTTACAGCAGATCTGTCTCTCATGACGTGATTCTGCTTATCAAGCACCTGATTCCTGGATTCCCAATGATGTATGGGACACAACCACAAAGCCAGTACTCTGCTTTAACATAGATAGAAATTGACAATTTTAAAAAATTGACAATAGTAAATACTATTTTTTTTTCTGTGTTGTTGGGTGCTTTCTGCTGCTCACTCATTTGTCCGTATACTGTAATGTGTATCTCTACTTAAACTATAATTAGTCTCCTGTTTTCCTCATTTTCTCCACCTGACACTGTATGCTACTGTCACATGCTGCAGAAATCAAAATAACAAGTTCCAGGATGCTACTTCAAGTCTTTGACAAATAGTAACTTCTAATGGTTACTACTTGTGGGTGTAAGCAGGTAGATGAATGTCAAGGGCTTTTAGCATCTTTCATCTGAGAATTTGAGCTATGATTCATGTTGAGTTGCTAATGTACAATATTTACACAAGTGGAAGCAATATTATCTATTCTACTGCATTTTGAGCATCTCTTCAAAGCTGGTGGTGTTGATATCCAGATGACTTGAACATAGCACGTGAAATGCAGGTAGAAAGATCAGCTTTATTTTCAGCTGTTTATGCTTGAGTGAGGGTAACTTCAGAAATCAGCAAGGTGGGGAACAAAGAACCTCCTCCTGCTTGTTGCAGAATTGAAATAATTCCTTTTTCTAGTATTTTTGGTGTTTTCTTCTAAGACCAGTTCCATGGCTGTGGTGTAAAGTTAATGGTGTATGATGTAAATAAACATTGCTGCAGACATGCATTCCTTGACCAGCTTTCTTGTTTCCTGGGTCAGGTTAAAAATGCTGTCCAACATTGACCCCAGGGGGCTGAGATGACAGTGGGAGAACAAAATAAAGAATTCATGCCCCAGTTCCTCTGATCACAACCTTCCCTCTATGAACACGTGAAAGAAAATGGGCCAGGAGTCATAAGCATCTCTCTTTCTGATATGGGGACAACAGCAACAATTCTCCTATGCATAAGCTGCTGGATCTGCAGCAAGATACCAACAGCCTCAGGAGAAAAATTATCCAACCCCCTAACCATAGAACAGAGTCTCAGCTGATAAAAACTGAAAGGGTGTCTTTCACGTCAGTGGTGCTATGGAGATTTGCTTCTGTCACAACAGCACTTACCTCCTAGAAGGGCTGCCACATAACACAATATCTGAAACAAGTGCATTACCTTTTTTTTTTTTTTTTCCTGTATGAATAGAAGTAATGAAAAGTGCTCCAGAATATTTTGTCACTGTAGTGATTTTAAGAAGAAAGATGTAAAAGGTTTTGGCTGGTTTCACTGATAATGCCAAGCACTTTTCTGGTTTCTTTTTTTTTCTTTTTTTTTTTTTTCCATTTCTCTGTATTTTCCAGAGAAAAGTATGCAAGGAATAATTAGGTCTATGGAATCTATCAGATGCCTGGTGTGTAAAAGTTTTATTTTTTTCCTTTAAAATTAGGTCCATTTAAATCCGTATGTTTGGTAGTGAAGGCTCTGAGAGAACATGGCATAGCTCTGTATACTTTGCTTTCTATACAATAGGTAGAAAATGCCATTTGCAACATCCAGGTTTTTTTCAGATGTACTGAAATAAAAGTGAATTGCTTTAAAGTAGTTGTATCCATCCACGATCATAAACTATTCTGCAGATATTCAATAGGACTTCCAAAATTTCTGTGGAGAAGGAAGTCTTACAAACCACTATTTAAAGAAAGGAAAAGAGGAATAGAAAAGCATAATCACTTAACTTTTTTTTTTTAATAATGCTCTTTCTAAGAAGACAACCTTATTTTTCAATGTTAACCATAAAAGCATTCTTTGCTCACTAGCATTCTTATCCTGACATCCAAGTATCTGAAGAAAAGTGGATAGTTACTGGGGATGTGATGCAGCTAAACCTGTGCATGTAATCACAGTGCTTGTTTCAACTTGTTTTTGTTGCTGCTTGACAATATTTGTCAATACATTATTAAAAACAAACAAATTAAAATGCATTAAAAGGAGCTGCAAAATCAAGCATTCAAATGACAAGTCTAATTGACTTTAGAGAGCTGCAATGCTTTAACTACAGCACTAGTAGGATTTAATCCCTTAGTTTGTAGGCCGTTGTACCAGGAAGGAATAAGAAGCTTGAGTATAAAGCAGACTCCTATTGGTAAAGTAGTTAACTTTCTTCTTAACTGATCTTCATTACATGCATTAATTATGATAGATTTGGGCTTTAATTACTTGATTGCCTATAGGTTTTTGTTCTTCGTCTTCACTGCCTGAGCACTGAGGGTTGCCTGAGCACTGCAGGAGCACTGGAGGGAGTACCTTCCAGGCAGCCTGAGAAAGGTGTTAGGAGAAATGGAGAGAAAATCCTCCCTGCTCACCAATCAAAACCCTAGGCTGAAGTATGCACAGCACCTGCAGAGGCTTTAGCTTCTAAATTCTAGTAAGTCTATTATAGAAACAGAATCTGAGGTTTTCTGTGGTACTTTTTACAGACATTTGCTCTACTTCCTGGGTGCACTAGACCTTTTCAGAGGAATGACTGAGAGTTCTTTTAAATATAGGCAACATGTTTCCAGACAGCTCAAGCTGACACTAATAAGTCTCAGGAGGACTTAGCTCAGGTGTGATTAGAAATCAAGCTGTCTGTGTGTAGTTGGGCTGCACCGCACCTGAGTGAATAATGTTTCCTATTACATGATGCACTGAAGAGTGAAGTGTAAGGACATCCATGTGGCTCCAACCAGAGCTGTTTAGACCCATCTGAAACTGGTTCTCCTCTTGACCTAAAAAATACCCCAATGAATGCAGACTGATGCCAGGTGCCTTCACACTGTCTTGTTATTGGTGTAAGCCTAACTGGGGAGAGGAGGTGTCCCCTCCATATGCAGAAGGTAGGCAGTGTTGGTACCGGTTCTTTACCAGGAGTTCAGCATCCAAACACCTTTCAGGGTTGAGGACTGTCACCTGGTTAACTAGTGGACTTTGACAAGAGAAATACTTGCAGTTGCTGTTTGAGTTGACAGCTATCACTTGTGAAGTGACAAAAAAATGCAAGATTTGTAGTTTATTTGTTCCCAGATTTCATTGTTTTTATTGTTTCATACTCACATGTGAACATCACCAGGCACTGACTAGTTAGTTGTTTGTTTGTTGGTTTTCTTTTCTTTTGGTTTGGTTTTGTTTTGTTGGTTTTTTTTTTTTCAGCAAAACTTAATGCTTTTTCTCAACTAGAGCATAAAGGTTTGCCACAAAGAAAATGAGCTATGATGGCTACATTATTCAATGAAAAAGTAAAGGTGGTGTTTCACCACAGAAGTGGATGGATTTTATTTATTACACTGGGAATTGTTTACTACTTTGGGCTTCCTAACCCCCTAATAGAAAGTCTTTATGGAAAACTTATTTTTGTCAAATGTGTGTAATCAATTATGCATCAAAGTACTGAATCAAAACCAGTGTAGCCACTGCAACATTTTCCTTTGTGCACTTTCTGAACAGAAGCCTGGGTTTTGCATTGTTGTTTTTTTTTAGTAAATGTTATACAAACACACCCAGGATATTATATGGAAGTCTTGAAATTAGGTCTAAAATTTTTTAACTGTTGTTTTGAGAAAGTATTTTTGGTGTTCAGATATTCACACTGAGCAAAATACAGCATTCAAAATGTTGCCTGGAGTATTGTAAAGGGAACGTAACCAGTTTGATACAGCTTTCCTCATTGTATTACTATTCTGCAGTTTACATAATGCATATTTATGGAATAAAGAATGTATATGTTTGGAAAACCACAGGAGAAAGGAGAGCTTTTTGTTTTAACACATGCACACAGACATACATGTTTTGTTTTGTGTTCATGATAGTCTTCCAGTTTTTGTTTGTGTGGCATATAATGTCAGTGATCATGCCAGTTTTTATATTGATTGGTATTTGCATGTAACTGTAACCTTTGTGGACATGTGCTGGAGAATCTGCTCATCAAGCCATGGGTGCCAGGAAGGCACTGAGGAAGGTGGGATGAAAGCAGTTGGTTGTGTCTTGCTGGAAGCATCTGGCTGTTGTGACGAGTCAGTGACCGGGAAGATGGGTCAAGTGGGCTTAGTCTTGCTTGACTGGGAAGGAAGTTTTGAGGCAGGTTTAAGATGGGGGTAGGTTTGATGGGTATTGTCAGATGCAGTAGCTTGGTGGATAAAGAGACAGGAAACACGACTGTGTCCTTCTTCTCTGGATGACAGTGTTCTTCCTTACTTTGACTTCCCAGAGTCATTGGGGAGATGGGGTTGGGTGGTTCCATGCAACATGATGAGCAATTACAAGGATGCTGGCTGCAAGCTGGGACTGCCAGATGAGATGGTGATTTGGAGGCCTTGGCCACAGCCTGAAGTGTAGCATCTGTCATTCAAGCCTTCACAAGCAAAGGTGAAACAGCAGCATCTCAGAGCCAAATTCTTCTACAGGGTGAGAAAATATGACCCCAGTTCTCCTCCCTGAATCTTCCTGCAACACCCTGGCTTCCAGTCTCAGAAAACATGCCGCAAACAGTCTAGTAATCTGATGAAAATCTTGTCTGTTTCTGATGCACTACACCTTTAACACTCAAGCCTGCAGGGTAACTATGTTTTTGGCCTCTTGACACAGGCTGTCAAGGTGAGCCAAAGCAGGTCTCCCATCAGTGCCTAGGTCTGTAACATCCTGGCTCCTTTCCTGTATAGTGATCTCAGTAGTCCGAACTCTCAGGCTGAGGGCATGTAGGAGATACATAAAACTGCCCCTGAGACTAGCTTCCATAAGCTTTGATTAACTAGTCTGGAGCCTTCTTTTCTAGATATTCTCTGGGGAAGTGTGTGGAAGAAGAGGAATAACTGTAGGAAAATGTCCTATTTCATTCTCTGTCTGCTTAAATAAAGATGAAGCTGGCAAACTCCTTTTTAATTCGTACTACTGTTTTTCTCTTTTTGTTCATAACTCCCAAGCAATGCAAAATAAAATGTTACAGTTTCAAATGAAAATTGGATTATATTCACTTGGAGGGAGGAAAGGAAGAAGAAAACAGGCTTTATATTTTGGCAGAATTAAATCCAGACTTTTTTTTTAAAAAAAAAAAAAGAATAATTTTGCAATATTTTGTAAGACTGTTCTAAAGATGCAGCTAATCAGATATGCACGCAAATTTAACCCGCATATCTCATGCACGCATTCTCATTGATTGCATATCAATGCAATTGCCAATTCTCGTGATTATTATTTTTTTTTGCTACAATTATGCAGTGTAAAAATTGGCCTCTTGTGAGAAGTTGCTGACAGCTCAGCAGTTCTGCTTCAGTGCTGGCTGCAGAGGGTGGGATGGCTGCCAGAGCAGGCTTTGGGCTGAGGTGCAGGATGCTTCCAACTGAGGCAGCTGTTGCACAGCCTGCACCAGTTTCTGCTGTCCTGGGAGCAGCAACCTGTGGGGCAAATTAAGCTTGCTGCATCTCCTGTCCCACCCTTTCCATTTACTTAGGGTGAAGTGGGAGGGAGAAAAGCAAGGACAATGTGTAGCAAGCAGACGCCCAGAATCTGTGTATTTCTTCATCTTACTGCCATTTGCATATAATCAGATCCCAAAGTGGAAAAGATGAAGTGAGAAAAGAGGTAAAACCAGTTTGGAAGTGATATCCACAGGGTAGGATGTAAGAGAGCTAGCCATCTGGTCCTCAAATTGGGCATGCTGTGTGGAGAATATGGAAAGCACCAGTTTTAAGAGATGTGAAACTGGGCAGAGCAGGGCCTGATACTGGAGTTCATGAAGGGACAAGGGTTGGGGGTTTGTCCACGGCCATGGAGAGCCACAGGCAGCAGCACCTGGAGAAGGAGCTTGAGAAAGTACCTCTGCCTTTTCACAGAAGCAGAAAAGGAGATCTCTACTGAAGGGTTTCTCAAAACACTCTGAAACAAAAACAGGTGACTCCTTCCAAAGAACAGGTAAAGCCAAGATAGGCCTGCTCTATTCAGTATTGTGACAGTGTTTGGTTTTGCTTGTGTATCGTCAACTCATGAGGTTGACAATACTATGTGTGAGTATATACACCTCTTCCCCCCCATATAATTTGAGGAAATATGCAAACTGAAAGAAAACAGAAGGCATTCTGGATTATTCTTCCATTACTGTGTTATTTCAGTGCTGAAAAATTAGCTATGCCTTTATTATTTGTATTGTAGATAAAATACCTCACTATTCCTTCTAAGTATTAGTCTATTGATATTAACAATACTATGCATAAACTTACTGCATTTAGAAGGCAGATATGGTATATTTTTCTGTCATATTCCTGTATAGGCTCTTGTTTATTTCAAGACAAGAGTGAATCTTAGCCAGTATTTTTTATTACATATAATGAGTTCTGGTGAATGGGTATCCAAGTTAATGCAGGAAAATAAGTCTTGTACAGGGATTTGGCCAACACAGGTGCTTTGGTATGTGCCAGACAGTGGCTGGGAAACAGACCTTCACTGACTCACTTGTCTCATTACAGGCGCCCACTTAGTTCAGTGGTCAGATTGGAAATCTCAAACCATGGGAGACTGGCAGTAGAAGCCAGCTGAAATGAAGAAAAGTTGTTATTTTTAGTAGTCCGCAAATATGTGGGAGTGAAAGCTATCTGGTAAACAACTTGGAGAAATGTTAGGCTGACTGCTTTAGTGCTGTGCACGGTGTGAGGCCTCCTGTATTTGTGCAAGGCATAAATACCAAATAAGACCTGTCTGCTTATTGCACTCTCGTTTTGCATGGTTGTGAGCTGCCCAAGTTATGGGATGAGGGCCAGCGACTGAGACAGTGTATGGGCTGGAGATGTGCCACATGGACCCGAAGCAGATCGACTTCACTGCCTTGTGGTGCTGTCGTCATCAACCTAACGCTGTTCCCCCAGGTCCGTGGGATGGAGGGTGGATGAGTTGTGCAGCGTCTGTGGCACCATGCTCTAGCTTCAGGCTCAGAGCCCCCTTTACGCCCAACCTGGAGCTGCTACGCCTCCTGAGTCTCTGCCTAATAGGGAACATCCCATTATGTTAGCTTTTCGGGTGTTGCAGAAGAGCGCTATCACATGTTGTAACTGAAATGGTGAGATTTGTTGCTCGAGCTATAGTTCCCAAAGTGTGAATGCTTTGAGTGCTAATTTTAACTTAAAAACCAAAGACTTCAAGACTATTTTTAACTTAAAGACTTGATTCTCTGTGCTGGGAAACTAAAGCTGGGATACAGTGAAAGGACTTTATAAATACAGTGTGCCTATTCTAACTCCTCACTTTCTATTTTGATCACATCATGAGTATTCAACCTGAGTGATTCCTATTGTAAGGGGATGCTGACTTTTTTGCAAGTTATAATTGAAATTAAAAAGAGAGAGATGGCAAACTGCAGCTCTGTTGTAGGTGTGTGGTTATATTATGGCTTGAAAAAGAAAATGGTCCAGAAAACCATGTCTGCTACTGCAGACTTCGTACATATTTTAAAAAGGTCTTAGAAGGCAGACAGCATATCAAAGCTGATGAATGCCAAATGGATCACTTATGTATTTGCTATGGGATTGTTAATGACTAACACTAAGTGTGGCACTTCTGGTGAGACAATAGCTCATATTTTTCTTTTACACAAACTGAAGAGAAGCAAAATGATCTTAGTTTCATGGTAAAAGCAAGTATTTTTCCTCTTTAGAACTTTATAGTCAGATCTCAAGTATATAGCTTCTTTGATTTGCATTCAAAATAGTAACATAGCTGGGGAGAAGATGTTTCACTGATTTCCTCCCGTAGGTAGTTTAATTCTGTTTAGGGGAACATGGCTAATCACAGGAGTAGATAGGAAAGCAAGGGATGGAGGGGGAAGGGGGATGAATGTGTGTGGTGTGCGTGTTTAATTATTGGGGAATATTAATGAAAAGCAGATATAGCATTCAAACTCACGAATGGACATACTGCAGATCAGATGAGCTCTGCTTGTGTAATCGGCAAAAATCACATTTGGCTTAAGACCTGTCAAATTAAATTGAGTTTAGAATTGTGAGTATCCAGCTTATGATACATGCTTGCAATGAGAAGCTTATTAAAAGTCTGTAGGAGAGGAGGTGCATGCATTAAAACGTGCTCAAAAGAATTTCTAACAATGAATACGTTTATGGAAAACATGTTCTGTTCCTAGGCAATTCTTGTTGAGTAATAAGTGCTAAATTTGACTTAATTGATGGCTATTATTATTTCTCACTGTTTCATGTGGTAAAGCCATTGAAAATGACCCAATTTTGTGAATTGGAGACTAAGTTAGAAGAAAATGAAATAGCTAGGATGGTTTATTTCATTGTATACTAAGAAATGCTCCCTAACACACTGTATATAAGGTGAGGCAAAAATATCGTGGTAAACTTTCTCTGTAAAACAGTCTTTAATATATTATAATGGCATGAAATCAAATGAAGCAGTGCATTCAGGATGTGCAACCAGTGGTGAGAGTGTGAGTCTTGCTCTGAGTCTGTGTCAAAGACACCTCACTTGATCCAGTTCTAGCTGGGCAGTGGATCATTAAGGCTTCGGAAATAAGGGGAGTCAGATGCTATAGGAGTTATAGGAGCTATAGGAGCTATGTTGCTTTCCTGAGAGGCTCTTTTGCCTAGACTAGCCAGATTAGGCTGGTATGGTAAAAAGAGTATACTGTATTTAGGTCAGGAATGCATCTCTAATTGGTGTCCTAGGTCTTTTGGTTGTAGACACAGGCATGAGTGGATGGGCATGTACAAGATACAAAAAAGCTGTTGTGTTGTGTACAGTATCTTGGCTAATTTGTAATATTCTTGCCACAGGATAGTGATATTTATCACTTACTATGCCTCAGTAAAACAAAGCATTTTGGTGACCCCCATCTCTGGTGTCAATGCATTTAATGAGTAAAACTTTACTGTAGAAAGTTTCATTCTGCCAGAAGGGTGAAGTTATTTGCCAAACCGTTACTGCTTTCCCAGTATTAGGTATCTTGATGCTCAGACATTGAGTGCTTCAAAAATAGGGATTAGTGCCTTGAATCTTATGTTTCATGGAAAATACATGCAATCCAAAAGCAGGTCTGATAATCAAAATGGGTGTGGAGATGTGCTCTGTTAAGCTGTGTCACTTGGTATTCACTCTTCTGTATAGATTAAGTTGTTGATCTGCAGCTGAGTGCTGATGAAAGTATAAACACCCTAGGGAAGTGCAGGACTCACCAGCTAAGAAGTAAATGAAATGCAGTTTCAGTTTAATAGGGAAAACCAAGCAAACTCTATTCTCATCATTTCCCTAGACAGTCTTTTACCTAGACAGTCATTTCCCTAGACAGACCCACCAGTCTTTTGTGTGTCTGGTCTCTGTGTATACATACACACATGCTCACATCCAAATGTGTATCTATATATATGTCTATGCAACATATTTTCAAATCCAGTCTGGAAGGCAATAGAAAGTATTTTATGCAGTTGTTTGTGGCATTACATGTATGTATGTAGAGTTATATTCCAGAAGGTAGTCTTTATGGTTGTATACAGCTTGATTATGCAGTGCTTGCCTTTGAACACAATACCTGCAAGTGGTTTGATATGTCAAGAGGTGTAATTAAAATATGAGTTTTCAGATTACTTATTCATATCTGGTAAGAGTTGAAAAAGGAGGGTGAGTCTTATTGAATTTAAATTCGCAAGGGTGTACAAATGCAGATTTGATAGACATAAATGTAGCTATAGTTAAAATGGTTTTTCTATAACATTTTCTGTTCATGCAATTAGAGGAAGAAGGGTGACCTTTGTATGAAGCTTTCCTCAAGAATAGTTTCCCTAGAGAGAACCTGAAATCCCTATTTTTACTCCCAGGCTTAATTACTGTTGCATGTAGCCTACATGGCAAACCTCTCCTCTTTCCTTGCCTTTGTTTTTGCAGTGATTGTTGGGAAAGCTATCTTATTTCTATAGATAGGAGAAAAGCTGTAGGACAGAGCCATATACATCTATAGCTGAGACAATACTGCAAAACAAATAAATAGGATTACAATAAGGAGTCATCAAAGGGCTGAACTCTAACTTTGAGTTTCAAAAGCCTGCATTTTATTTAAGTGCGGGGATTTTGTTAGGTAGTGTACCAAGGGTTTGAGTTTGATTTACTATTACCTGGAATAACTAGCTAAATAATAACTAGGGGAGTCAGTGGCATTATAGTGATGTGCAGCTAACATAAACAAGAGACCATCCAGTCTGTGTGTTGTAGTCCTTAACCATAGACAAAGTAATTTCTCTACTAATACCTTAACCTTATGTCCCTTATGTGACTGTCTTATAAAAACTGGTGGCATACTAATATTTTAGATACATTATGAAAATACTATTGTATATTTCTTTTTCTTTATTCATTAGACAACACTGTCAAATAGCCAAGTTAAGTTTTCTTTTATATTAACTAAAGCTTTTATGAGTTATTTTGTAAATAAGGACCTGATTCTCTTCATCATTGTCTCTCGCTGATTTAATTCTCTATGAGACAGTGAAAATAATCAGTTCTTGAGAGTGATACCAAGAGAGTCACTCCTGCGCATATGAAATCATCCATGGAAGCTGCTTTAAAAAGTGCTCTCTAGAGCACAGGCTCCAAATACGTGATTAATACTGATTTTTTTAGTGTATGAGCATATATCTCCAGTGAGTTCAAGATTTCCCTTTCTCCTGAAGTTACAGTTAATAAGGTACTTCTGTCAGAAGGCAGTTTTTGTGCTGCAGCAGAGCTGCATTTACTACAGCTGAGGGGGTGGTGGGATTCATACACTATGATTCATCGGCACACAGCATGTGCATCTCCATTACTGACTGGTGCAGCATGGAGGGGGAAGGACCAGGACAATCCATTTTGTTTTGAGGACTCAGATTGCACATGATGTGTATACAGGCAATGAAGTTCTAGCCATTTGCCAGCTGTAGGCACTTGCTGTATGTCTAAACTCACAGGCTGCCCTGGGAAGTTGGGTATGCTCCATCCTTGGAGTCTTTCAAGAGTGAACTGGACAATGCTCTGAGCAACTTGGTCTGATCTTGGAGATGACCTTGGTGTGAGTGAAAGGTTGGACTAGAAACCTCCTACGGTCCCTTCCAACCCAGATTATGGTATGATCCTAATGGGTGATAAGCAGCTGACTGCTGTTCAGCCACCCAAAGATATCTTGTGGTTGATAGCCCAGTGTCCTATTGTGGGCAGTACCAGCTGCTGGAGGACCCTGTGTCCATGCAGGAGGAAGGGCTCTCCAAGGGCACCCAGGCACACAACTTCAGCCATGGCACTACTGGGAATATGGAGCACACCAACACATTTCTGCTTAAGTAGAGCCTCTCCTTTATAGTAAATGGCTGGTGTTAGCACTATGATGCTGAGGGATGAACTGGATCTTAGCATGACTCAGAAAAATCCCAGGGGTTTCCAAAATGCTGTCAGGCTGTCATAGATCTGACAGGTCGCTTCTGCCAACACACATCTCTGAAGTATTATTTCTTTTTCTTCTTTCTTTTTTTTAAATCCTCCCATTCTTAGTAACTGGAAGCAGTCGAACACAACTTGCTCTCTATTTCATCTAGAAATCTCTCACATATTGATAATTATTACATTTGGTTAGCCAAAGCTAACTGGTTGCAGTTAGTACTTTTTTAAACTATCGGGCATAGGTATTGTTCTGTGTTCAGTTCGTTTAAATTGTATTCTGTTTGAATTAAGTAGTCAAGAGTGGTTTACCCACTTGGCTTTCACATGGTATGGTCCTGTTGCGAATAATTCTATGTTTCAGCCCCTACAATATAAATCATTCATCAGGTAGATATATCAACAGGCCCTGATAGCTTTGACTATTAGGCACAAAGAATATAAGATCAATTCTTTATTGAAATAAAGCAGTTATAAACATGGATTTTTTTTTCCTTTACATTTAGGTGTCAGGTGGCATTTATGTATCATGATTTCATGTATTCCAGTGAAATTTCCCTTTTCCACCTTAAAAAGTTCTCAAGTTCAGCTAAATTATGCAGGAAGTGTTTTGCCTCAACTTGCTTAAGAGCATTATAAATATATCGGAGTCTATGAAATATCTATGACTCCATTATAACTGATTTATATATATTTTTTGGACAGCATATGATGTAATTGATTGATAAGTTTACTAACAGGTGCCTGGATGCCAAAAGTATTGTATGAAAGCCTCTATTTTAATCACGTAATAGTATCCTTCCTTGTTTATATTTTTATAAATACTATTTTCTTCTTTATTTCTCAGCATAATTGCTTATCTTGAATAAGTGGGACATTCAGCCTTATGTAGACCAGATTCAATGCATAGCTGTAAGTAGAAGTCTTCCAAAACAGTATTTAGATAATATTGATGCAGATGGCAACAGTTTAAGTGACTCCTGGTACTGACCATGTGCTCACAGGGGACTCAGTTACATTTGAAAATGCCACATTAAATTGTTTCAAAATCTAGACTAGATACAAAGAGGACAGCTAATTGCAAAACCAGCTCACATTTGCTCTTTCTAAACAGTCAGAGGGAATGGTGGTGTCATACCTCTATCAGGTTAGGTTAAAACCCACAAAGTACTGAGATGTATAGATAAAAATACATTTGCATCTATGTCCACTTCAGTATAGCTCAAAAATAAGGACAAAAATCATAAAGGACGGCTTCCAATTGCAAACTTGCTTGAATATTCCAGGTGAAATGTTCCAACAGGGAACATCAGAAAGAGGGTGATCTGAAGAAGGTTCATTCTGTGCAGCACCTCATGCAGAGTCTGCCAAAGTTCATAACAGGTTCTTAGAATTTCTGCAGTTTCACTTCAAACTCCTGAACTGTAAGCAAGACACTAGATCTGAGGATTTGCACACTGAATTGCAGATAGATCTGTAACCTACTCATGGCATTTGGTTTATGGGTGGCAAAAATCTCTTCATAATTTTCCAGTGTCTGCAAGAAGACTTTGATATACTTGATGCAGCATGTTATTTTTTGTTTTCTTTTCATGGATTATTTGTTCACAGGAGATAGGGAATATCATCCTAGTTTTGTAAGAAACTGAACTAATTGACATTCATAGGAGTAAAAGTCACACAATACTTTCTAACACTCAGTATCTTGAACTATCACAGTTTATGTTGCTGGAATAGACTTTATGTTGTTGGAATAGACTATGACATGATCAATTGCAGGAGATTTAAACAGTGTATGCTGTTCTTGTGTTGGAAAGAGGAATCATGAGCTAAGCTTAATGCGACAAAGCCAAAGTTTGGTTTCAAGAACAGCTGTTTATAGTTCTGATGATCAAGCCATCCAAAAAATGATAATTCTCACCAGAAAGTACTTGCCTACTTATCCAAGACTGCTAGAGTAAGTAAGTTATCTAGCAATATTCATGATCAGGCTGAAAAAAATCAGACTATTGATTTCAGGAGCATCAATGCATAGATTTCTTTCCCTTACAGATTCAAGGGCTGAAAATTAGAGTACTAGTATAACGTCACAGAAGTGAATCTGGAAGAGAAGGTCAGGGTTGGGAGTACAAAATGCAGGAGGACTCTTTAGTTTTGGTTATGTATAGTTGTAGTGTGATGTATTGTGTACTGCAACCGGTATATGATGCACTCAATGTGGACAATATTTACAGTGTCCTTTCGGGATGCTCATTTTCTGGCTTCTTGAAGCTTGCGGTTATTTCCTAACATAAGTATGCTGTAATGGTGTAATAGGAAAATATTTCTTTAACATGTCAACTAACAAGACTTACATTTTATTTTAAACAGTGGGACTCTGCATATATTATACCATAATTCTCTAAATGACTTTATCTGAATTATGGTAGATACCATATCTTTCTCCTGAATCAAATACTGCAATCCTTCACATTGCAGTGTGGTATATGTTTGTTTAGAAGTTGTGAAGTTTTGCTATCATGTTGGATTATATGTTTGAATCAAGATAACATAACAATAAATGCAAACTACAACCTGCCCCCAGCAAACTAATTTCTGATAACTCTGAGATCTAACCTGTATGCACAGGTGAAAGGGAATACAATGATCTGATACACACAGCATCTTCTCTGTCTAACAGTATAGTAAATCCTGCTGTTCAGAAATTCCTTCAAATAACAGACAAAAGAAGTGAATTAACAGCATCAGTCCACTCCTGTTAACGTGGATTGTCATATGCTTTGTATTGATTTTTCAACTTGAAAAGTCAGAAGTGAAGCTGGATAAGCATAATAGGAAAGATTCTAGCTGACACTGCAAGGGACCAAGTTTGTTCCTCTTCCTTCTGTGGATTTCCTGAAAGCCAGGAAAAACTAAATCTCTTTTAGATCCCCAAATAAAACATGGAGAAGACACTTACCTATCTCACAGTGGCATTGAAAGAATAAATACATGTTAGATAATATGCTCAGAAGCATCTTTTTTCCTATATTTATAACACAAATTTTGCAAAGCCTGTTGCTTTTTGATTTAGGCAGGGGAGTGCCATTCTAATACAGACAAGTGGTAATAATTTATCAATGTACATGGGTTTGGATACAGCATTTTGATGACTTCAGCTTCTTGCCTTCACACTGTAGTGAGCATGTCTTTTATTTTTATTTTTTTTTTTTTTTTTTTTCCACAGCTGTGAAATAACTTGTGGCTTGGAGCCACTTTCATTGCTTGGGAAGGAGAAACAATGCCTCAGGGATTTATGTGCATCACTTGTATGTTTTGTGAAATCTGTTTCTGGAATGCTGCTATGCTATATTTCTATGACTAAAGGAAGGTACAAAGAAAACATGACAGAAGTCAACACTGTTATTGGAAACTCACTGTAATATGAAGGATCGGTGTGCTGTATGTGTGTACATATACCAACATCATGCTATGAGTTATGCACCTCATTTTGGAGTAAAATGTGCCTACGCGGGTCATTTAGCAACCTTAATCTCATTTTATAAGAGAGTAATTTATAAATGTCATGATCTATGAAGAAATGAAATTGCTTTGCATAAACTTTGTTTATACAGGGTAGCCTGACAGCGAAAGCATTGCATATATTGTAATTTGTTAGTGTAATGTCCATCATTCTCTGTAATTTAAAGCACATAATAAACGTGAGCAGTGCCAACAGTCTTTACAGGGGTAAGACTTTTTTACAGGCGTAAGATTTTTTTAATATTGAAAGTCTGAAATATGGTGCTTTTACATATATGTGTGTGTGCGTTTTGTACTATTTTCCAGTTATATTCATCTGGATATCTCTGTTTCTTTTCAAAGCTCATACAATCTTACAATTTGCTGACAGGTACAGCAGCATTTGGTTACATTACAGGTACTTTGCCTGCATTGCCCTAAAGTCATGCAATGGTGTAAATGTCAGATTTAATTTTATTACATATATACTGCTTATGTTTTAAATATTCAAAGCAGTAATCTGTTTATTATAGTGGCAGTAGCCACATGCTTATAATTCTAAGTGCGTAATTTCTCTGTAGCATTTTATGGCATATTCAAAACCCTTGGAGAATAATAATACTCACTGGTTTACGAGAGTGGCATAATGCTTAGTACACTTTATTTTAACTTTTTTCTTCCCCCAGCAATTTAAGGGTTACCACCATTAAGTGTATTTCCTGTTATTGATAGGAAAGCTATATATTCAGTAACAAACACTTTACAATAAGTATGAGGTTTGTTTATTATCGATGTATATCTTTCTAAGCACTCATACTATTTTGAATTCTTCCTCTTAGTTCATTCATTTCAATTGCATTGTTAGCATTTGAAATACTGCTAAATATTGTATTCTTACACACTGATAAATAATGTCAAAGCAACTTTTTAAGTTAACAATTACATGTTGCTGAAGCGCTGTTTTACGCAGCAGGCAGCTAAGCAAAACGTGTATTATCTTGCTTCTTATTTAGTTTCAGTCTCAATTTCCTTTATGAAAAAAGGATGTATTTCTGATTTTCATCTTCCCTATTGCTGTAGCTGCTGCTGCTGCTTTTTTAATATCATAATTGTTATTGCACTGTCTGGTTAAAACCAGGCTTTGTCACTAGCAATTGTTTGGACCTGTATGTTATAAATAGTATCAGTTATTCATTATTTTATTATACATGAAAAATTGCAACCTGTTTTCTTTATCCGCTTGTAAGCTGCTGTGTCTTATCATCCATTCTTATTGTTTTGAAAAAGACTGAGGACTAGATGTGTTTCCATCTTCTGCAGTGACTGGAGAAAAAGATCAAACATGTAGCAGCTGTTGAGTCAATACTACTTGCCGTTGAGAAAATGACCAGCAATTAGCCAGGTGCACGAGCATTGATTTTGGTGAGGCAGCAGAAATGAAACTTAAGAGCTGAATCAAGTCAGAGGGCTTGAAGCTAGCAGAGCTCAGGCTGTGTTTTATGCACCCCTACCTGTGGAAACCTGGTTGTAATCCTCCACAGCACTACAGTAGTGCTAAGGAGGGTTTGAAAATGTGCAGCTAGTGTAATACTGGGTTTATGAGAAAGCCTCAAAGTTTCCTTCTTCTTTCACATATAGTTTTCCACGCTCATACATTTCTATGTTTCTCTCAGAGTGGAGAGAATATCCAGTAAACAAAAAAAATGTGTTTATGTGCATGTGGGTGTATATATAGTCTTTAATCTGTCATTGGTTTCTAAAGAATAAAAGAATTTTCCATAGAAACCCTGATAATAACAAGACCAAAGATTGTGATTTCTTCTCAGAAACTTGTAGAACTGTGGAGCTATAAATCTGTGTTAAAGATTAAAAAGAGCATTTTGGAGCATACAACTGCAATAGAAGTGATGCCTTTAGTTCAAACCAATTCTATGTTAAAGGGCATTTTTGGTGGCTTTGAGGAAATTCTTGTTTTGTGGTGTATAACAGCTTAATTCCTACAGCTGTAATCATAGAATCATAGAATAGTTAGGGTTGGAAAGGACCTTAAGATCATCTACTTCCAACCCCCCTGCCATGGGCAGGGACACCTCACACTAAACCATATCACCCAAGGCTTCACCCAACCTGGTCTTGAACACTGCCAGGGATGCAGCATTCACAACCTCCCTGGGCAACCCATTCCAGTACCTCACCACCCTAACAGTAAAGGATTTCTTCCTTATATCCAATTTAAACTTCCCCTGTTTAACTTTGAACCCATTACCCCTTGTCCTATCACTACAGTCCCTAATGAATAGTCCCTCCCCAGCATCCCTGTAGGCCCCCTTCAGATACTGGAAGGCTGCTATGCGGTCTCCACGCAGCCTTCTCTTCTCCAGGCTGAACAGCCCCAACTTTCTCAGCCTGTCTTCATACAGGAGGTGCTCCAGTCCCCTGATCATCCTCAAGGCCCTCCTCGGACTTGTTCTAACAGTTCCATGTCCTTTTTATGTTGAGGACACCAGAACTGCGTATATGCAAAAGAGAGGAAACTCATAACTATTTGCCTAGTTTAGGCTCTGTGATGACAGATGTGGTTGTACCTTGCATAGAAGGGAAAAGAGAGCCCAAGAAATCACAGAAGTGAGCTAAATATCTGGTTTTGGCTTGGCAATGTCCATTGGCGAGGACCAACCAAGCCAACAGGATTTTCTTCTGCCTTTTTTCTTTCTGCCCAGCTCAACATTTATATCCATCACTTCCTGCATTTCTCTCTTCACCTATCGGTAGTCAGTTCAAATAACTTGTCATTATGCTTTGATCTGTAGAGCCAAAGCACTCCACAAAGAAGAGCAAACTAGATCTTTCTTTGCTTGTGGGTTCATTTCCACATCACTCAGGTATATTACAAAACCTAAAAAGTGTATATTGGTGACAATTACTCTCTCAACTTCCAAAATAATATCAGGACTGTATTATTCTTTAGATTTCCTGAGGGACAGTAGCTTTTGCAATTTTCTTTGAAGGCTGAGAATCTGTTTTACCTTCTAGGAGTTAATTCCATCTCTGAGTGTGGTGTTGGTACTTTTACGAATTTTGATGTGGAAAATGGCAGTCCTCTTGCTCTAGTGGGATACAGGTTTTTTGGAGGATCACATGGAGATGACTGCATGACAACTGTTTTTTAAAGAGGAGATCTTCATATTATTAAACTTGACTTGTTTTAACAGGGCAGGCAGGTAGTGATGCACTTAATCACATGCTATTGATTTCTCTGTTCTGACTGAATTAGTTCCTCTAAAGATTAGAAGTGTCATAAAGAGAGAGGTGAATTGTAAAGACTACTCAGGGCTATAGCTATGTAAATAATAAGGAGCCTTTACAGATGAGGGCATTACAGTTCAGCTTTAGTTTGACAAGATGAAGTCCAACCTTCTTTAAGTGGAAGCAGAAAATGGAAGGTGTTTTTTTATAGCAGCAGCTACAGTTAGATGTTTAGAAACAGTTATAAATCCAGGTGAATAGTCTAGTTATCAAAGGTTTAGTGATCTCCAGGAAGGCACTCATTGTGGGGAGTGCTATTATAAAAGAATTTGTGTATTTCCGTCTGCTTTTCTCCTTGCTGGCACCACTCCATTACTCCATTACTCCTAGCATTCACTTCTTCAGGAGATTGGACTCCCAATGCACAATATCTTGACTGAGAAACAGTTATTTATAGGTTCCTAAGACAATCATTGTTTTAATACTGGTTGAATCATACTATGCTTTATTCATGTGTGTGTGTTGGAGGCAGTGTTTCATACTCTCAAGAGCTCTGCTATGCTCAGCTTTGCAAATGTAAGAGTTTCTGGTAGGAATGGAAAAATCACAGTCATGGACAATTCTGCAGTACAGTATCTTCCTTCTGTTACTTCCTGTGCATGAGCTGAAAGAGGAAAATAATACTTTTTTAGGAGTTATATTTATTGTATTGTTCTTGACAGGAGAATGCATTTTAGTTTAGTGAGGGAGCTGAGGGGTCTTTTACCTCCATGACAGAGTAGTGCAGAGGATAGTTGCACTAACTTCGTGGTTAGTGTTCAACTCCCCTGTTAAAGGTTGCTTGATACCTTCTGTGTACTGCAAAAGCAGAATGAAAGTCTTGAATGCAGAGAGAAGAATTTAAGCAATGCTGTGGATTAATTTCATGTATACTACGGACATATGTGAAATGGTCACAAGTATGACAAGGTTGGCTGAATTAAGAATTCTGAATTAGTTTATCATCTGTATGGTTCCTCTTATGGCCTTGAAAGGCTTGCTTTATCACAGCAAAACACTCCAGCTGCCACAGATTTACTGTTTTCTATTCACTGTGGTTAGTCAGAAAAAAAAATACAATCATCAGATTCTTTCCCTCTTCTTGTTATGTCTATGCCATTGACTCAGAGAGTATGCTGCAACCAAGAGCTCAGCTGAGTCACCAGAACATGCTATGGTTAATTCATGGCAATGTGATACAACATTTTGTAAATAGCACTGGTGATATGGTACCTTCTTATCTGAAATACAGGCCATCACTGTTTGCTAACGATCCATCCTTAACATTCTGCTTATTGTGTTCCAATATATTACTGGAATAAATAGTTCAACCTAATACGAAATGTATCCAAGCATCCGCTATCAACAGCAGGAGGAAAACCAAGGACTAAGCTTGGAAAACAACAAGTTAAACTTAAGGAGCCAGTCAAAACCATGCCCACATTGCTTATTGTAGAATCACAGAACCATAAAATTGTTTAAGCTGGAAAAGACATTGAAGATCATCAATTCCTTTAATCCAGCACTGCCAAGTCTACCACTAACCCATGCCCTAATATGTCCTCATTCTACACTATACTTTGTTTTGTAAAAATACAGGTTTTTGTATCTTGTGTTTATTTCTTAAAAAAAAAAAGGTAGAGGTTTGATTGGCTCTGACTGATTATGGATATGGTAATATATGACTTTGTCTCTCACAGTGCCCCAGTTCTGCTTCCCTGCCCTTCTGCTCCCTAAAGCTTTGTTGGCAGCCATATGTTGGAGATGTGAATGGCTAGAACAAATGTCAGAAATCCTGACTTTTCTCTTGGACACACAAAGATATGTGATTTTATTGCTCTAAGGGGACCCTCTGGCCATGGTTTCTCTTCTAGAAAAAATATCAGCTATGTACTCATTTGCTCAGGAATGGTACACATGCATTTAAAAAAACCCCTGCTTGCCAAGTTACATCGAGCACTCATAATAGGGGATTCAAAGGGCAGTCATCATGGGTTTCATGAAATTAACTGTTTTTCTGAGAACAAGTAAATGTGAACTCAATTTTAGGGTTTTTATTTGCTGTTACTATTAGGAATGTGTCAGCATTTTCATGGCTGAGACGTTTCACATTTTGATGGAAAATCATTTCCATCAGTCTGAAATTTGGTATGCTAGCTCAGCCCTTATTTAGACATCTAAATAAACACACTGCTTTTATAAAAATATTCATCATAATAAAGTCAATACACTACAGAAGTAGGAAGCATTGCAGCAGGACTTGCTGGTGATCAGCACTTCTGGAAATATGGCACTTACATTTGATTTACGAAGCTGACTCTAGACAATCATGTTTTAAAAATGTGAGTCTTAGTGCAGAAAAATATGTGGTGTAAAGTTTCTGCATGAAGAAGACATGGTCTTAAAATAATCTACTCTACCAGCCAGCATGTATATGTCTACAGATGTTTTCTTACCACAATGACCTGGCTCCTTTTGATGAAACATTTTAAAACTGGTTGTTCCTGTATTTGAAATACATTTATACATTTTTTCTACCTCTTTCTAAGCTGTGTCAAATCTTCTACATTACAGCCTGCACTGTCAAAACATCATCAGTGTCTTGACAGTTTTAAACTGGGAAGTCTCAGCAGCTGAATGCAGATTGGCAGTGCTAGTAACACTATCTGGGGACAAAGGAGTTAGGGAGAGGTTAAGGGATTTAGGTAATATATAATTCTGTTCTGGGTTCAAGTTAAAAATTAGGAAGTTTGCTCATTGACTTTCTAGGTGCTAACAGGAATGTGCTGTTTGGCTTGATCTAGTAGTCTTTGAATCATTGTCAGCAGATCCCTGGAAGTCTTTGAGGTAAAGAAAGTGGCACAAAGCTGTTCTATGGAAGCAAGCAGCTGTCAGTCTTTGCTAACACCTCTACTGGCTCCACTGGCACACAGCAGAGTCTTTAGGCCTTAAATAGCACCTCAGAGCCTCAAATTCTCGTATAGTGGTGGCTGAAATGAAAGAAAAAAACCACAATCGAATAAGACATAAAAGTAAGAAAGACAGAGAATAAGTTCCTAATATGGTAAAGAGGGTGTAGCAGTGACTTTTGGACACCTTTTATAGCATGCTGTGAAAATTATTGTCTTTTGCATTTCACCTAGAACAGACCAAAAAGAGACAGCAAGGGAAGAAAAGTCAAATGAAATAGTCACAGGTAAGAAATGGTAGAAGGAATAAACTTCTTGTTTGCACAAGTCTCACAAGCTACCAAACAAGATTATGATTTAAGGAAGCACATGTTATAAAAATAAGGTTTAAGCTTAGACTGAATCTTTCTGGACACAGGATGATCCCATAAATGAAAGAACTTATCATATTTGTAATAAACCAACTTAATTTTAGTGATTAAGTAATAGAAGGGCTTTGCCCAGGAGCAGTGTTCTTCTGTCAATGACTCATATTCATTCAAGCACAAAGGGACACCCTCTTCATCCCAGAAGTGACATCTTTAGGGAAGCTAATGGAGGATTTAGCACAAAAAGTCTGACCTCTTGCTGAAGTCTATTTGCATCTTTCAGTTTAGACAAATGTCACTGTAAAACTTTTCTTTTTGATAAGTTCTTAAATTTATAATTAATATAAATTTAATGCCTTTATTTCCCACAATGTTTATATTACGTGACTGATTTATTTGTCTTGGTCCACAATTAAAATTTAGGTAATGGTCTTCTAGAATAAGTCCAATGGATTACTTAATTTCAGTCTGGAATTAATTTAGTGAATGCTATTACTTTCCTTCCCACTTGGGAGTCATCACTTCCGTCTGTAATTCGGTGTGTCCCTTTGCTGGTGGTAGGCACATTGCTTGTGGCACACTACTTAGAGGTTCAGAACTGTCAAAGTTTGACAGCAATCTGTTGGTCCAGACTTCTTGGGAACCACTCTAAAAGACTAAAAAGTGGTTTTCATATCCTTCTTAAACTCCTTCTCACCAAGTGCTAGCTATGTAGGTTTCTAGTGCTGAAGCAGGTCAAAGGGCTCTGCCAAGTATATGTAGGAAGGTGTGAGAACAGTGCTTTTGAAGTATTGAGTCAGACTGAGTAGTGAGAGCTGCCAGAGTATGACAGAGGCAGAAGCAAGGTAGCCTGCAACAAACAGTATGCCTGTTTAATTTGATTGTTGGCTCTTGGCTTTGATTTACTGTTGCTGAGGAAATTAGCCTATCCAGCACATCAGTGGTTATGTCAGTGTGCTTAAGAGAAGGACACGACATAATTACTTCGTGTCAGAAATAGTCTTTATCTCCAAAGTTTTTTATTAATTCTACTTCAAGAAAATAAAAATTAGAAAGTTATCCAGTACAAGCATGTTGAAGAAGTAAAGGAAACCAGTGGAGCATGCTCTTGTAGCATCTTTCTTGCTTAGGTTTGTTCAAATTTTAAAAAAAAGGGAGACTAGCCCATATGTGAGGAATTGTACCCGTTGTCTTGATCTGCCATGTAAGATGACATGGAGAGTGCTAGTTGGACTTCCCTCTAATGCCTGCCAGCTTGTTGGTCCTTGCATGGAAAACTCGTCTCCTTAAACACCAAGAGAGATTTTTCATTAATTACGAAGACCACTATATTGGGCATGAAGCAGGGTGCAAAACACGTCTGTGTAACAGCTACTACCTGTTCTCCTCTTTGGGCTATGGCACGGTATGGAATGAAACCACAGGCACTACTGCTGTTCACAAGAGAAATGGTTCCTAGCATATTGCTGCCCCCCCCAACAGCCATAGCTGTGTTACATGTGATGTGCTGGAACTGGGAGTAAAGGCTCTGGCAACTGCAGTGTGGGCACTACTGAAAGTATTTGCAAATGAGGCCAAATTGTGTATGTGCTTCCCACTGGGGAAATAAAGAAAAGTATGAAGACTAGAAACCTGCTGTGGGAAGATGTGACACTGCTCTTCTACCATGTGCCTAGATGGGGAGGGAACTACTCCAGGGCTCAAGGCAGTCAGTTCCTGAAGAAAAAAGCTAGTTTCTGTAGTTACTATTAATACAGCCTTTTGTTTTTCATATGGATGAGCAAAATGAAGTGTCAGTCAAATAGAACAATTATGTCAAATTACGTTGATTTTCCTGCCCTTTTCATGAGGAAAAAAAGAGAAATCCTTGGATGTTTTCCTTTCTTTATCAATTTAGCAGCTGGGATTGCTTAATCATACAGCCTTACTTTTCTGAGTCTGCATATGGCACATGAATGTAGGAAAAGCAAACTATACATCACATGCTTTATCCTTTGTAATCTATAGAACAGAATAGAATATGTTGAACAGGACTGGTCCTGATCCTTGAACCCTGAAGAACACCACTGGTGACTGCTTGCCAGCCAGATGTAGCCACATTCATTACAACCCTTGTAGCTCTCACCTTAAACCAGTCCTTCATATGATGTATGGTAAATTACTGCTTTTCTGTCCAGAAGTATATTCTCTTTTACAGCCTTTAACACATGGGAGGATGTGTCAGCAGTTAGGTGGAAGCAGATCTGTCTGCAGGGTGTGCAGGAGGGTAGCGCCAGTCCTACCTAATTGCACAGTTCAGAGGTGTCTGCAGTGGGGGTGGGTTAGCAATCTCTCTCACAAGTCAATGCCTTGTATTCTGCCTCTAATACCAGAGCAGCCATGGAATTACAGATCCCCTGGACGATCTTGCCACCTCTGTGATACATATGTGCAAGTCAAGCCTTAATAATGCTGTGCTCGGTGCTGAAGGCAGCAAAACAATCAGTGTAGCGTTCAGGGCCACAGGTACCTGTTGCCAGCTGACTACTGAGCAAGTGGAGCTGGGCTGGGGGAAGGGAGAGATCCAGGGCTTCCCATGCTTCCTGCTAAATCAGGCAAGGTTCACAAACCCCTGACTTTAGCATCCAGATGTCTGCCAGGGAACGGCACACATTAACTGAAGGAAGAGTGACCTACTGCAAGAATGTGTTTTCTTCCTTGCATGACTGTCAGTGGTTTGCCAATCTGCCTGTTGGCATGCAACTTGCACATTAGCTGATGAAAATAAGACCTTGGTTTTGTTAAGAGTGTTAATGGAAATACTGTTGACCTGAAGAGCTCACCGTCAAATGCTTTTCTCAGGTCAGTGATGTCTCTGTATGCAGAGTGCCAATATGCATGTTTGCAACTGGACAGTACAGACATTTAAATAACTCATCATGTCTGCTCTACACCTGGTACTGCTCTAGAGATGTTGTCTGCATAAAATGGCATGGTTTTCTCTGTCACCTCCCAGTCATTTTCTGCTGATCATTGAATAGAACTGTTGGGAAAATCTGTGTGTGTGATGTGGAGGAAAGATCAATTTAATGATTGTAAAAGGCAAAGAAACAAACTTAAGAACTCTGCTACTGGTGGAGGAAATAAAGTATTGAAGGTAACCAGATTTTTGTCATAGCAATATCTCTCATCCTTATTCAAAAATAGTTTTTTGGTCGTGCACACTACGCTTTTTTTATGAGGAGGATGATGGTGAGGATGTCCATTACAGCATGCAGAAAGAAACCAGATTTGAAACACAACCCTGTGCTTGGCTTTGATTTCTTTTTCCAAAGGATGAATCTTTTGATTTCTTTATTTGATTTCCCTCTGCACTCTCTCTTTCTCTCCTTGTTCTAACCTTTTTCTTTTGTTGTATAGATATGGATACGTTTATTTTTACACAGTAGCTGTTGATCTAATTGTGTACTGGAAGGTGAGAAGCTGAAGCAATGACCAGTGCATCACTGCTAGGCTTGACCTCATTTCTTTTTTATTCTTTACTTACAGTGTGAGTAAAATACCCTTAGAAGAGTTTGGAGGGCACATGTGTGCACTTTCAGGATCTATTTGCACATGTGAAGGCAGCTTGCAGAGATCTCTGGTCTTGGTTGCCTCTTCCCCCCATCCCACCTCAGCTCTCCAACGTTGTGATTGTCCTGGTACAAGCAGTCTGTGGATCCTTTCTGCACACACAGACTGGGAAATAATTGCATTTAAAATAACTTTTCAGTTATTAAAGAATGTACAACAGATGCCCCTAAGAGCTGTGGATGATGCATTGGGACCCAAAGCCAAAGTAGGAGTATCTTAGATTGGCTTTGCCCCTGAGGAAGAGTATTTGTGGAGCTACATCCTGACAGAAGAGAAGCACAGTTTCAAGGAGGTACACATATCCTTCAAGCAATCAGGCAGGGACTGTTCAGTTCTCTGTCACTCCTACTACTACATTCCACAAAGCAGTTATCTGGGGGGACCACCCTTCGGCAGGCAGGACCAGCCCTTCTGCTCTGCACATCTGAGCTGTGGTTGACTCTGCAGCATGGTGTGGTAGCAGGGAACAGCAGCAGTGAGGAAGGGCTATGACAGGGAATCATCCAGGGTCCAAATACTGCCTGCCTAGGGCTTTGGCTGCCTGGCAAGGGGCTGCCAGGCAGGAACACTTCTTTTCCTACCCATCCTGCTTTGAGGCCTCTAGCAGCAGAGGTGGTAAGGAGTAGAAGGACTTAATGTGGCTAGCAGGGGAAAGAAAATGTCTTTGGCAAAACATTCCTAGTATTTTTTTTTCCATGGGAATGTAAAGTGTTTGTTTCAGAAGGACTCTTTTATCTATGATATTTATTTTTTTTTTCATTGAGAGCTTGCACTTCAGTGCCTATCCTTGGTACCTTTTCATTTGTTGTTTCCTTTAAACTGGGACTTTCTGTTCTAAAACTACTAAGGTTAAAATAATATTTATCATGTCGCCAGATACTGTTGCAGTGACATATGCAGTTTTGTTAAGAATAGTTTCCTGCATGGAGGAGGCAAAAGAGCTGAGATGACCTTTTCTGTTACTGCTGTTTGTTTGTTTGGGTTTTTTTTCCCCTGGTGATTGTTGAATATTTTTACACTTAGCAGAGTTGTCTGGTTCCTAAAATAGTTTCTTCATGTACAGAATGAAACCTTTGGCTTGTTTTCTTTTTTTTTTTTATTTTTTTTAAATTTTGTTTTGGTTGTATTTTTTGTTTTGTTAGGTTTTCTTTTGTTTTGTTTTTCCTAAAGGAGTACTAATAGAGCATCTCACAAATTAAGATCAATTTAAGTCAGATTTGTGGCAGAGTTAGTTACAGCAGGAACCCAGTATCTGTGACCTTTAAGGTCCCTTTCAACCTAAACTATTCTGTGATTCTGTGATCTGTATGTCACCATAAAACAAAAGGACAAGAACAGCAAAACCACTCAGCTTGTAGACAGTATCTTCTTTCAGTAAGCTTCCATGTATTCTAAGATCAGATGCAGTCTTGAAGCAGACTTTCATGCAGGCTGATGAAAAGAGCTCTCTAGGCAGAAGTAATATATCACCTTCGTACTTTGCTTTGGTCAGCTGAAGCATGTGTTGATAGTGACAGTTGTAAAATATGTTCCCCTTTGTGGTTTATCTTTCCTTCCATTTTCTTTTCATCAGCTTCACTGATGGAAAATCATATCTCATTCAAAATCCTCACAGTTCCTTAAATATACCCCTTGAAAGCTCCCTTTTGATTGTGTTAATATAAAAGAAATTTCTATCATTTCATCTGCTGATAAAGTGATTTTTAAAGTACTTTTCACTGTGATATCTTGATGCTGAACCTTGATTTGAAAAATAACCAAAACTCCTTGGATCCTGGAAAGTGACAATGATGGTTTTGAATACTGTGAGAAGGCATGATTTCATGAGGTTGACAGACAATCACAAGTGAGTTACTTGAAAAACAATTTAGAAAGGAGTTATTTCTGAGCATTCAATATCGAAAGATACTCATGTTTATAGGAACAAATTTTACTGATTAGTGGGACTTATATCCCCGAATTATGAAATGCTGAAGGTGTGATATTTTTAGATTATAACTGTGAACAAGGAAGGTATGAAAAAACCCAGCCTGACAGTAGTACTGCATTTGAAATTTTAACCGTTAGCTGCTTTCTCCCTCTGTACCAACTCTATTGGATCGAAGATTTGAAACCAGAGATCTTGGCCATGTGTTTCAGAACAGTGGGACCTTGCTGACATGTTATAGAGGAGGTCCCTCAGCTACACTGAAACAGAGGCTGAAATCCTTCCTGAGATGGACCTAGTTAGTTGATGGAGCATGATCACACATGGGGTACACCACAGAGTCTCTATTCTGCTGAAGTTATCATCAGAAAAATCCCAGTGGATACCAGTGGCCATTTGGGTTAAAAAGTTACTGAAATAACTGGCAGTGAGATTGAGTCTCAATGCTGGCCACAGAGCATATTGTTATTAATCTTGATTTATTACAAGTAATACTTGACTTTTCAGAAAGATTAAAGTCTGGTAAATCTGAAGGGATAATAGCAAACTGGCTTGCATTTACCAGGAGTCAAACATTACCTACAAGATTTAATACTACATTCCAGTTAGCCCTGCAAATTGAAGTAATTTCTTTGTAATGCTTAATTAAGTTTAAATATTCTTCAGGTTTTCAGAGAACATTCTCTTTGCTTTTTGTATCTAACAGTCTTCAGACCAGGTAAATTTTTTCAAGAACAAACTATGATGCCAGCTAGGCACAAAACAGGAGTTTTAATATGGATGTTCATTATCATTCTCTCTAGAAATGAAGCTTCCCAACTGTCTGTTATTTGCAAAATTAAAGCCACTTTTGAGAGTAGTTTGTAGTGTGTGACGGCAGTGCTTGTGTAGAGTGAACACATAAGCACATGTATTTAAATGCATATACAAGTAGTTTCAGAGAAAAAGAGATCTGTTTTTTCTTGTTATCTATGTCTTTGTCCTTATATTGCCGAAGTTAGTCTTATGTTGTCAGAGATGAGGAAGTCTACCAGGATGGTTAATTCCAGAAGAAGTTCTCAAGAGAAGTATTTTAGTGGATTTATTGCACTTAGTGGATTTTTATGGTGCTTTACAGGTTTCAAAGGAAGAATCATGCTAAAATGCAGTGCCTATGTTCATGTGTCTTTGGAAACAGGATGATAGAAAAGGCAGGTATTGATAGGAAAAGATTTTGTGGAAATAAGTCGTCTTTGATGGTCCTGAATTAGTGCATTGTGTTTGACAGTATGAAGAGTCATGAGGTTGTTTCAAGTAAAACTGTATTTTGAATAATTTGTTTGGTATAGTAGGGATGAAGACTCCCAAGAAAAGGTGTCCTCAGTCTGACCTGTAAGCAACTTCATAGTCAAGAAATGAACAGACTCAGTGCATTGAGTCTTTGTTTAGTATAAATGTGTTTTATAATTTCAGCACTTTTTGGAATAAAGTTCCAAAGTTTTTTAAGTCCATTTATGCATAGTTGGTTCTTCCAACAATCTCCCATGTTTTCTCATATTCTTTCAAGGGAAAGAGAGTTCATACTAAGATCCAGTAGGGAACAATCTTAATTTATCTGACTATAAAGTCTTTGTTTTCTCATGAATTCTTAGCCTATGCTTTTGCTTCTGTTGCTTTAAATGGGAAAAGCTAGAAAAGTGGGACTAAACAAGATGATATTTCCCCATTATTTTTTGTTTTTCAGAGGTGTAAGCAATAAAATAGGTTAAAATTGTAGATATTTTCCAACATTTGTGATAAAACAGAGAAATTGGTATAATATTACATAAAATTAATGGTTTCAGTGCTAGAAGGATGTAATTCATAAAGTTGACTGGAAGCAATTAAAACTTTGGTTCTGCAAGCAATAAAAAAAATCTGCCCTTAAGCTGATTTGTAATGAAACCTAAATTAATCATAAAAAAATAAAATGTTTTGCCACATTCTTAATGATTTTCCAATGCACTTATCTGGAAAAGGAGGGGAGAGACACTCCTTATTTTTCTCCAAATCAAATGTAAACTATGTGAGGAAATGTTGCTCCGGCACGGTTATGATGGAAATCCCAGAGCAGAATTTCAGTTCCTTAAAAGATAAATGAATTAAATAGGACATTGAAGTCTGGCATGGTTATTCCAGGCATTTTCTCCAGGACTATAATTCTTTCTCTCCAGGGATAAACTCCCACATCCCACTTTTGATCCAGGTAGAATGAAACCTTGTCCTTCATTAGGAGAAGACTGTTGGTTGTCAGCATTATCATCACCTACAGATACTGAGGATTGTAAAAGCAAACAATGCCAAATCATGTCTACCACCCCTTGGTTAGACTAATACTGTTTTACCAGGAGTTTCTATAAGCAATAGATCAAGGAAATTGTTTTTCTCCAAAAAACAAATATAGAATTTATTTATAAATTACTTTGGAATTCAGTAGTGGTACAAGGAAGTCTGTTCTTAACATTAAAAATTGGAATTAGTTTAAAAATTAACATAGTGTTAAAAATCAGTAGTTGAACAGCTGATTTTTCTAGTGCACACCTGTAAATAAAAGAAACGCCCAGCTATTGTTCATTCAGCAAAGACATTAGAGGTGCACTGAAGTGACAATAAGAAAAGGATTTTTAGTGGTTTCTAAGTTTTGCTTTTTGACCAGAGAGATGAGGAGAAAAGTTAACAGCTGTTAACTGTTGAAAAGCAAAGGCCCCTGAAGACAGGGCAGGCCAAGCAATAGAGCAATTTTCTAGAAGTGGGGACAGGAGTTTAGGACATTTGTGTGGTTGAGAAGAGTACCTTTGAGAGCTCAGCTTTTCACCATCCTCTCACCAGCAGCCAGCCTTTGACTCTCTGTTGGTGGCTACTCCTTAGGCCTCTAGAGAGACCTGGAGAAAATCTGCCCTTTCTCTGTCTTGACTACATATGGAGCTCTGTGATGCTCATGCAGGAAAGCAGAATTACCACAGCTATCTGGTCCTCATCCGCCAAAAAATTTACTGTCTCCTGGTGGCCATCTGAAGGACTGTGAATTACTTATGAGGCTAATCCCGATCTTCCCTCCTTTTCTTGCATTGCCTCAGGAGGTGCACAACTAATATGGAGGATTTTCCCTGTAGTAAGGAGGATTTCCTGGTTCAAGCTGTTAAAAAATGAGAGAATGGTATGGGGAAGCTGGCCTTTCCAGAAGGCAACTTAGGCAGCACGCCACTGCAGACTGGCCTTGTAGCCATTCAGTTTGTTCTGCTTCCACTGCAATTTTTTGATTTTTTTTTTATTTTTTGATTTTTTTTTTTAATGTTTTTGAAATTTTTTCTACCTTCCCTCCTCAGGAACTGCAGTGTTGGGCTTTCGTGGGAGATTGTACAGCAGTTGCATTGGTTGTTCTGAGGTGGATCTGTGATTCAGAGTTGTGATATCTTATTCTGTACCTCTGAAAATGCAGTGGAGCTCAGGCCTTTATTTGAAAGGCTCTGGGCTCCGGGCTCCGTAAGCTGACTCATCTGAGGACATACACCACTTGAATGCCAAAGTGAAGAGATGCAAATGAGTTGTCTTCCAGAAAGCTGTAGAACATTTAAAATGTATTTTGTGGAAGCTGACCTGAAAGTAACTGAAATGGGAGAAACTTCTTTGTATATCATCAGATCACAAGGAAAAGAAAAATAAATGCAGTATGCATTTCCTTAGGAAAAATGTGCCTCAGGGTGTGGGCATAAGAAAGTAGGATCCAAGTTTTGATATTTGTTTTGGGAAAATTCAAAGGTTTTGAAGCCAAGAATTTTATTCAAAGTCAGGACATCCTGCAAAGATCTGCAAGGGGTAAGCAGATGGGTGTTCAGTGTGTTCCATTTCCCACTTCCTTGAGCTTGGACCAGTTTTACGAGAATTAACATGTACCCAGAATGACAAGCCGTAAAAAGCTAGAGGGAAAGAAGAAGATTAAGCGTATGTTAGAGTGTTCTGGATAGACATATAGAGATGAGAAGACATTTTTCCTCTTACCTTGCTGTAGATGCTTTAGAATTAAATCTCTAACTCTGATCTGGTGATCCTAAATTCATCTTATAACTGATGGACAGAAATGAACAATTCCAGAAAGTGCTTTATCTGACCATTATTAGACACCTTGTTTGGGCTGAGCTGGATCACTCTTTGGAAATATGTGTTTCTTTCAATTGAATACCGAGTGCTCAGTCTGATTTGCTCACACCTGTATGTCTAGCATCATATTCCTATGTTAGACTGGGTGAATTTCACCTGGATTGTAAGAGGCAGGAAATATTGATCCAGGCTTGATGAAGAAGCATATTTTATCATGGTAATCTTCTAGTCCATTTTCAGTGACTGTATGACTTGCTATAAGGACCAGTCAATATTTACCTTACTCATTCCCAAAGTCCATTAATGAATCAAGGCAGAATTGTACTAATATACTGAACTATTTTAGTTCACATGCAGCATTATGACAGGCTGCCATACCGGGACTAGGCTAGGGAGGCTGATCCATGCCCTCCTACTTACCTCATTTCTAAAGACAGCTTCATGAGCACACTTTGTGGCACCATGGGTTGTTTCCACTAAAGAGTAATTAAATTTCTACCTGGAGTTTTCTAGTCCCTGGAAAGCAGATTTTAATGAGATACGAAGATGTCTAACTCAGAGGTACCTCCAAGGAATGTTATGCAGTGTTCAATATTGCATCTGCATGAAAACTTAAATCCTAGCATTATTTTGGATGTTGTAGGTGACTCCCCTGACCTATATGTATATATATGTATATATATACACACATGTGTAATATAGGTTTAAAATTCCAGCTTTTTCTTCAAAGTTAGTTTTTCTTTCTTCTGAGATTTAAACATGTTGAATGGATTGTATATAGAGTGTGAGGTTGCATTATCCTGCCATACAAGTTTATGGAGGTTTTCTGATTACATATTGCAAATACTGGTGTGCAATATGATCTTGATGATCTTGCTTTCTAGTTTGTCTTTTCAGGCTTCCTACTTCTCAGTCATCTGTATCTGTAGCACCTTCTGGGAAATACGGGGAAACAGAAGAGGTAGGCCATGCAGTATACAGTATTTCCATGCATACATGTATCTGCTACCAAGTTGTTTTACCAGTCCTGGACTCTCCATCTCTCCCTGGCACACCTTATCTTCCCTCTCAAAGCCCTTCATTACCTACTACTAATGATATTATCTGTCACTCACTGTTAAGATCCACTTGGCCCAGGATGTTCAAATACACCTTCCATTTCTTAATTATCAAACAAGCATTTTTGGCTCTGTCCCTTAACTTAGGAAAGGCTTCTACACAGACTTCTTCAAAACTTCAAGAAAAGGCTTGTGCTATCTGTACAAAGTGCTGTTTCTCTATGAACTGTCAATTCCTGCCTATGCCGCAGAAGAGCAAACTTTGTGGACTTGTTCAACATTTCATTCAAAATTTTCTTTTCATTTTGTGACTAGTTAATTGCCACCTTATCACTAGGAATATAACAATCAGTATAAGATTTACCTTCTCAATGCGTCCTTTCGCTTTTTTTCGTTTATTTTTTAGAAAGTATGTTTTTTATCTACCTCTCTGATGTTCCTCCCATTTAAGCCTTAATATCTTCATTCTCCATATCTTCTAATCTTTCTGTAGCTCTAGAGGATTGGGGTGGGGGGGAGTTTTCTGCACTCTCTGTTGCTCCTCTTGACTTTCAGGGAACTAAACACAGTGTTTCAGTTAAGGCTGTAATGATTCACGTACAAGCCTTATAATCATACATGTAGTATTTTCTGTCCAATACCTTATACATCCCAGCATTGTTGATTTGCAGGGTGAGCAGAAGTCTTCACTGAGCTCTTCTGCAAGGTGTCCATGGTCTTCTGCCACAAAGCATTTTACTTGTTATCATTTCTTCCTATTGACTTGCTAAAACTAAGAGTTCCTGTCCTCTGAGGCATAGAAGCACCCACCTCTTTCCCATGCTTTTTCTTTTCTTCCTCCTTCTGTGCTATTTAAAGATACGTGTTGCTATTTTGCCACCTAAACTATTTTAAACCCCTGAGGTTTTTTTACTGTTGTGGTTAAAACGTTCATTGTGCTCACACTCTATTTCTGTGTCTTTTTGATTACCTTTGTCACCTTTATAAAAAAAGTACCCTCTCAGAAGATTACTGTGACAGTGTTATTTTATGCTATGATAACTCCATGGAGGAAATTGAACTTAATTGTATTGTGTCACTGTTAATTAGTGGCTTGGCTTTAGTTAGTTAAACCAATTCTAGCATGTTTTAGAGGAGAAATCTGAGAATAGCTCTGAGTCCTGAACACTGTGAAAGAAGCTGTTCTGAGAAGCCATAATTTTAGGGATTATGTGCATGTGACATATTTTGCATGTGGAGCTGAAATATGTTATAATCACTTGACATTTGAAACTGTTTCTCTTATACCCTTTCTTTTCCTTGGTCAACTGGCTTTTGAAATACCAATACTATGTTGTATATAACTCAAGCTGTGTATTCATTCATACTCTGTTGAAGATATATCTGATTTCTTACAATTTCTTGTTTTCAGATATAATACTGCTTACCTCCATTACAAAAACTCTGTTTCCTGTGTGTTTATTTTCACTTTCAGTAATTTTATGTTCCTGTGGAATATTATATCATTACCAATGAGACTAAATCACCTGGTTTTGTTTCTCAGATTCTCCTGTTGCTTGCTGACATTTATAATTTTTTTTTATTATGGATGCTGCAACTATTTGGATAAAACCCCTGCTGTCTCACAGTGTGATACTTTTCAGATTTTACATCAGATGTTCTGCTGTCATACTTTCAGTATACATTATGATTTCCCCCCCCCCATCCTTATCCAGATGCGAAGTTGTGTGTAATGTGAGGAAAGAGATACTGAATTTGGAAGGCAAGTAATAATAAAGCATTAAATATTTTAAAAAAAGATAGAAAGTAATGTCTGAGCTGGAGAATACTGCCTCTGGAACAAAGTAAATTCCAGTAGAATCGTAGAATCATTTACGTTAGAAAAGACCTTTAAGATCATCAAGTCCAACCATAAACTTGATGCCAAGTCCACCACCAAACTGTTTTCCCAGGCTCCATGTATTTTAAATACCTCCTGGGATGGTGATTCCTCCACTTCCCTGGGAAGCCTGTCCCAGTATTTAATAACCCTTTAGTGAAGAAATTTTTCCTAACACCCAACCTAAACTTCCTTGGTGTAACTTGAGGCCATTTCCTCTTGTCCTATTGCTTGTTACTTGGGAGAAGAGACCAACCCCACCTAACTACAAACTTCTTTCAGATAGTTGCAGAAAGCAATAAGGTTCCCCATGAGCGTCCTTTTCTCCAGGCTAAACAAACCCCGTTCCCTCAGCTGTTCCTCATCACAGTTGTGCTCCTGACCCTTCATCAGTTTCATTGCTTTTCTTTGGACATGCTCCAGCAACTCAGTGTCTTTCCTATAGTGAGGGGTCCAAAACTTCACCAGTGATTAGTACAGGGGAACAATCATGTCCTTAGTCGTGTCAGCCGCACTATTTTTCATACAAGATAGGACACTATTGGCCTTCTTGACCACCTGGGTATGCTGTCTTTTAATGTTCAGCAGCTGCCAGCCAACACCCAGGTCCTTTTCCATCAGACAGCTTTCCAACCACTCTTCCCCAAACCTGTAGCCTTGCATGGGGCTGTTGTGACTCAAGTGCAGATCCTGGCACTTTGCCTTGTTCAGTTTCATATAACTGACCTTGGCCAGTTGATCCAGACTGTCCCATTCCCTCTGTAAAACCTTTCTACCCTCAAGCAGATCAACACTCCTGCCCAGCGTGGTGTCATCTGTGAATTTACTGAGGGTGCACTCGATCCCCTCAACTATACAATTGGTAAATATTTTAAACAGAACTGACCCCAGTACTGAGCCCTGGGGAACACTGCTTGTGACTGGCCACCACCTGCGTTCAATTCCATTCTTCACCAGTCTTTGGGCCCAGCTGTGCAGCCAATTTTTTACCCAGTGAAGAGCACACCCATCCAAGCCATGAGCAGCCCGTTTTTTTCCAGGGGAATGCTTTGAGAAAGGCTGTCAAAAGTTTTACTAAAGCGTAATAGACAACATCCACAGCCTTTCCCTCATGAGGAAACTTCCTCATGTGAGAACTTCTGCCAGCTTGCTCAGTACCCTTAGGCAGATCCCATCAGGCCACGTAGATCTCTGTGTGTCTAAGTGGTGTAGCAGGTAGTTGACCATTTTCCCTTGGCTTATGGGAACTTAATCCTGCTCCCCATTCCTGTGTTCCAGCTCAGGAGCTGGGTACCTGCATAACAGCTGGTCTTCCTATTACAGACCAAGACAAAGAAGGCATTAAGTGCCTCAGCCTTTTCCTCATTTGTATGATGGGTAAAGATGAACTCACCCAAGTACTTAAAAGTATTGGCTTTTGGGGGACCAAGGACTAAGTATCATAACCTAAATATGCTCATTATAAGTAAAAGCAGAAAATTCCAGTAAGGAGTTGTCAGGTAAAATCTATGCTTGACAGAACTAGCAGCAGTAGGATCTTTTATTTGCCTTTTAAGATTAAGAACAAAAGAAATGTTGGCAAAAGTGTCAGTCCAATATGGAATGGAAAATGTAATTGTTAATATGACTCAGGAGAAATGTTTGTTTTCTGTATTTGGAAAATAATAGGATAATGTGTTCCTATTACATGAGAATAATTTAGTCATTCTGATCCTGGTTCATAAACGATTAGGATGTTAAACAACATCAGCTAGGGATAAGCAATTATAAATTAGCAAAACTTGTAGCGGATGATTGGAAAGATATCTGTCACCCTAGTGTTAATTTTTAATAAATATCAGAAAAATACTACAACCTGAGAGAACCATCACTGGGCAACACTGCTCCAGCATTAGTGAAAGATAGTTTGTCTGATATGGGTAACCACAAATTGACATCAGTCCTAGGCAAAATAACTGAAAAGTTGATATTGGATGTAATTATTAATGTATCAAAGGGTAGGAGGTAAATTAATGTCAGTCAACATAGTTTTTAGGAAAAATAAACTCATCCAGCAACTTTAATTTCATTTGAAGGGATTACAAATGAGATTGAAAGACTGAAAGAAAACTGTAGATAAAATCCAGTTTCATAAAACTATTGATTTATTCCTATTTGTCATTCTAGTTTTGGGATTTTTAAGACCTGAGAAGTTGCTTGCTTTTTTTTTTTCATAAACTGCCAAGATTAAATTTAAAAGTCATTACTGATTTAAAACAGTTTTAAAAGAGTGCTTACAGACATGATTTGGATTATTTGGGAAGGTGTGTCTCCTCAAGTTATTGCACACTGGAATGAGGGATGGAGACCATGTTTACAAAAAAGAAGTCTGTGTGCAGGAAAGCAGCAACTTTCAGCAAGACTTGAGAATTATGGTGGGTGAGGACCTCAACATGGGTACCAGGATGAGACTTTGACAGAAAGACTGTATTCAGTCTCTGAGCGTGTTAGTGTAACTCACTGCTCCCAGTAAACCAGAATAGGTCTGATAGCTGTTACCACAGCAGAGGGTATGCAGCTCTGATGCCACTGTTTTCTTAAGAGACTTGAGCAAAAGGAGAAAATGCAAGGGAAAAACACAGAAAAGGATTTTAAGGTTGTAGAAGACACCTTTTAGAAAGAGACTTGACAGGCTCAAGCTTCTGTAATGTCCCTTGATTATAGTCTACAAGAGCTAAAAGAAAATGTCAGAAATTAAGTTCTTTACTTTAGCCGGAGAAGGGATGACAGAAACTAATGTCTGGTAGCTGGAACTTTACAAACTCAAATTAGAAACTATGCATCAGCGTTTGGATGGTGAGAGTGACTGATAGTCACCTGAGCAAATAGTCACTGGGGCAAATTATTGAGAACTATATTCTCTATCCTTATGTCTTCAAATATAGAAATATTACCTTTCTGGAAAATCATGCTTAAGTTATAACCAAATTACTTGGTTTAGTAGCTCTTTTAAATTGCAATTCTCCTTGAGTTACCAGCCACTGCTTAGGGCACAGGCAAGGGATTGCTTTATCTTTGTCCATACTAAGCAAAGTGTCTGCATGCTGCCTTCATAGCTAATGCTGTGAATAATCTCTCTCTAGTTAGGTTTTTTGGTTTGCTCTGGTTTGGTTTTTTCTGCTGGGACAGTACCCTGTTATAAAAATGGATGCTTTGCCATAGATTTAAAATGATTTAAAGTAAGGAGTTGATAAAAGTACCATAGGTATTTCCCTCTTGTACACTCTGCCTATAGCCTTCCTCCCTTTCTGTCGTTCCCCTATTCCTTTTAGACATCACTAACGTCAGTGCATACCTTACACTCTGTTTTGGGAACACAAATTTACTAGGAGACATCCTGCACAAACCCCATAAAACAAACCTGATTTGATTTACTGAAATCTAAGGTTTTGCCTCAAATTAGAGTTTTGACTGAAGAATCCAGAACGGAATTTTAAAGAACATTCTAAGTGATTTTATGGTTCCTTATAGTTTGTTTTCTTTTTTTTTCCCAAGACTTGATAAACTCCTGTATTTTTGGCTGATCTGTCTACCCACACTCATAACTGAAAAGCCAGCCTAGAAATCAAAGAAGGGTTTTTTTGGCCTGAAAGAAGCATACTTTATTAAATTCAGCATATTTATCGCCTTTTCATCTTGTTTGATACAGGGTTTTTAGAATAACATTTTCTTATAAGCTCATTGATTGGTAGAACTCTATAAGCTTTATCGCATTTCCTCTGACCTAACTCCTTAGAACATATCCGTATTTAATAAGTCATCTTTGAGATTTCTTATCATAGAAAGTTGATAAAGGACTTGTCAAATAACCATTTTTCTGCAGTCATTTCTAGGAAAAACAAGCCCATCTAGTCTCCTTTTAAGTTTATCTGCTGGGTAAATTAACCTATTCATCACTTTAAACTACAACACTCATATCCAGGAAGCTTTTTGTCTAAAATTATTTAAATCAGTTTTGACTATGTTATGACAAAGAATCTAATTAAAAGCACAACATTAAACTTGTGGAAACAGAGACATGTGCATACATGCACTTTTTTTAAGGTCTTCATTAGAGTATCAGACTGAGGATATACCTGTTCTTATTTGGTGGATTCACTGTTATATAATTCTTTTTCCATCTTTTACCCAACTGCTAGAGAGAAACAAATGCCTTAGTAGGCAACTTCTATTTTTTTCTTTTTTTTTTTTCTTTTTTCCCCTAAATGCCTTCATTTTGGTAGGGAGGAAGCATCTGCACAGTACTGTAATTTCTTCCCACTAATGTTCGCTCTGATGAGAAACACAGAGGAGAAAATCAGTCCTTGTTATAGCCAGATTTAGGGGGTGGTATTTGCTTGACTAAAAGCCTCATCGCTCCACTTTTTAAAGCTCCATAGTGATAGCATTTGCCAGGAATGTAGCCAGTGTCTAAGAGACATTGCCACTTGCATGAAAAGTGATTAATGACAACTCATACTATTTGCATTTTGTTATGCAGGCAGGCTCATGTTGCAACAGCTTTTGTAACTACTGTCTATCTGTCACCAATGAATATTTAGACAGGCCTCGTCACATTAAAATCAAGTCATTTTATTTGGTGCCTTAATTCCTTGAAATTTGAATTAAGTTGATACAACATGAAAAATGGTCAGCTGCTTAGATACTTCCTTCCAATGAGAAATACAAAAGAAGCTCTATGGCCAATAAGAAGATGGTATTCTGAAATTTAAGAAAGATTGTGATTGCCAAAATCTGAAAACAAGGGATAGTTTTTCAAGAGCACACATCATTATGCATCTCCCATTTTCCCTTAAGCAAGGGGTGTGTCCAAGAAACAAAAACCATTTTGACAGTAGCCTTGGATGGTCTATAGATCATGTGCCTTTGATCTGAGGCCTTCTCTTCTGTAAGCACTATGTGTAGATCACTGATACCTACTTCCCTCTAGGAAGAAAACTTGAAGCAGATTTGATCAAAAACCTACTTTGCCATTCAGTATACCCAGAATGAAAAATTTAGGGTATGTATTACAGAATCATGGGGCAATTTAGGTTGGGAAAGATTTCTGGAGTTCATCTAGTTCAGCTTCTGCTCATTGTGGACCCAAATAAATGAGGTTACTCAGAGTCAAGTGTAAAATATTTCCAAGGATGTCAGTAACCAATCTGGCCAACCTGGTTCAATATTTTTACTCCTCCTGTCCATTAGAAAACAAATGAAGACATTTAATAGAAAAGCTTTTCTTTCACATTGTTTGGCATTCCAGAGCCTCTTTTTCTAAGGTCCTAATGTCTGCAACCTCAGTGAATGGTAGGAAATTAAGGGAATTTTCCATCTTGCTTTTCCACTATCAGAGCAATGTGTTCCTGTTTGCTTATAGAAAACCATACACTAGACTAGCAGAAGTCCAGACAATACCTCACTTTACCTCCTTCCTGTTAGTTGAGTCATCTGTACATAGGAAGACCAGGCCCATTACAGTTTTGCCTGTCATTTTGTAAGGCACAATTTTGTATGTTGTCTGTGATCCTCTGGAAGGATTTTCAGCTGTCTTGTTTTTCGTTTGGATAATGTCTGATCAAAGGGGACAGGGTTAAGGTTGATGCAGGAGAAACACTCTAAGTCAATTGCATGATTACTGAGGAGAGCATCACTTAAGAAAAATGTTTGAGTAAAAGGAAAAAATGAGCTGTGCTTGTCAAATCAAAGAGTTTTACAATAATCAGTCAACAGCAGCACAGCCACACGTATTTTTATCATTCCCTGGAACAGACTAAGGTAGAATTATATTGATTCGAGATGGAATTAAACAGATGTAAGTCACCTTCTTGAAAAAGAGTGAAGAAAGAAGGAACAAAGACCCTGGCTTTGGAAAGGGCAATATATGACACAGAAAGGTCTTTTTGTTCAGTGTGCTATGCTAAGTAAATGGCAGCATGTTGCTTGTTTATTAATAACAACGCAAAGGTCACATACTGTTCCTTCTGCTATCAGCTCTATGTTGTCTGCTGACTTTCTTAGAAAATTCCTAGGGACTACATTAAGAGGATGAAGGTCATGTTGTAAGTTCATGTCAAAAAGATAATGCTGTCTGCTTCAAGATGTTACTTAGGAAATTATAGGCAGAATGAGCACATCTTATAATTTGATCACTAGTGATATATGTCATGGATCACAAGGTCAAAAGCATTGGAGTGCACTTGTTCCAACTTTAACACATTTTACTGGTATTTCTATTTTAACATTCATGAGTAATATGCAAAGACTGTGGTTGGTGTAGAATGAATTCAGCAAGGTTGGAACTTGCTTTTCAGTCACCTAGTCCCACACAAAGGTCTACAAAGGTCCCGTACTTCCTCCATGGTAGCACTCCACTTTCAGTGCCAACTTCCTCATGTGAAGCCTGAAAGAGGAGGCATGTGGGACCTTGTTGCATGTGAGCTCAATCAGTAAAGCCTTTTATTTATTTTCTTTTTTTTTTTTTTCCTGGGAACAATCTGGGGGATTTTGTGCCCTCTGTAGATTAATATTATTCTGCTATTGGTTTATTTTTTCTTTCTACTGTTAAAAATATGTCAGAAGATCAAAGATAAAATATTTTTAAACAAACTGGAATAGTAGAAGAAGGGAAGTCTTGAAAGAATAAAAAGATTTCAAAGATTGTGACCACTCAGCTTAGGAAAGAGATGGATAATAAAGAAAAAAAAGGATTGTAAAAGATAAATTAAATCTCTGATTTCTCAGAGATGTAGGAGCAAGCAAACTAAAGAAGTACAGCTAGATGAAACAGGTTAAATACTGCAAGAATTTAACAGGTTAATTACTGCAAGAAACGCCTGTAGATTTTCAATGCCAGTGGATATCAGTGAAGAAGAGAGGGTTAAAAGGTTTATGTGGAGTATAAAGCATTAGACATACAACAACACCAGTTATTGGAATGGTTCCTCAACCATTGCCATTGGATTGTCTTCAGTGCTGTGACACCAGACTACACACTGAGGATCTACCTCTGGAACTCTGAAAAATTCAGCATCTCTACATTTTGAGATACGACTCAAACTGTAATTATTACTGGGGGATTAGGAAGATGTTTTTCTTGGGTTTTTTGTTGTTTTTTTCCCCCAAACCAGATAACTTAATAATTGCCTATTTTAGGGTTTCTTTTGTTGTCCTCTGAAGAGATCTGAGGGTACTGCTGTAAGATTACTAGACTAGCTCAGCCACCAGCCAGGCCCAGTTTACTGTTCTTGGGCTATGCTGGAGTACAAGCTCTATGTGTTTAAAATGGAGCTTGAGCCTGTTTAGTAGTGCAGTGTGATAATTACAGTGTCACCATGGTGCTCCTGAAATAGGATTTAAAATTCTGCAGACTCTCACAGCAGCTTTCATAGGACCAGATGCTTCAGCTCAATCTGTGTTGACTCAGCTCAAGCAAAAACTGCTTGAAGTTTTTGCAGTTAAGGAAGAAGTTGCTGTCTCCAGAAGAAAAAAAAAAGAAACAAGAAAGAAAAAACAAATCAAACCCTAGTTTATTTTTAACCTTCTTTTTCTGATTTAAGAAGCTACAATTTTTTTTTATGAAACAAGTTTTTTGAAAAAACATGCTTGTTTTGTGAAAACTTAAATCTTGAACTGGCTTTTTAATCACTAAAATGGACAGGGGAAAAAAAGGTTTTTTATTTATTTTTTTAATAGATTGAAACATTCCTAACAGTTATGTAAATATTTATCATTTTACTTTGACTAGATTTCACCTGCAGAATCATAAAAATCAGGTTGGAGTACTCTTCTAGTTTCCAGCTCTATCAGTACGGTCTATGTGTATTCCCTCATCTGTGGAGCTCCTGTCAGCTGGAGTGCTGTCTGTCAGAGTCCAGCAAAAGCAATTTTAAAATCAGGTGTGACTTTAATGGTTGGGGCTTTACATCATTTCATGGTGGATAACATTATCTGAGTGAGAAGCCTAAGAAGATATTTGTTACTGTAAATTCATTTGCATTAAAATAAAGATATTGATACTTGCAAAATTTCATGCAGTGCTTTTTGGAAGGGGAGATTTGTTTGAAAGAAGGGATCATGACTTCACTGTCAAGTGTTATTAAAACATAAATCATCAGTTCCTTAGAAAGAACAACATGATTTGTTCAATGACGAATCACTCTGGACTATGTACGACCAATACCCTGGAAAGGCTTCTTTTTTTTCCCCTCTTTGCTACTGTTTTGAGTTAGTAAAAATTGGAATAGTTCTTATACGATAAGTCATTGCAGCTTCCTGACAGTTCAGACAATTTCTGTAGCGTTCTGTCATCCGAATGACTTGATGCATTTGGTATGAATAGAGATGGGAACATTTTGTAAGTTATAACCACAAGATAATTTATTCATACAGGGAAGGCATTGTATTTGATAACTGATAAATTTCATTCTGTTTTCATGATAAAAGCAAAAAAAGGGTGTGTGGATTGCAGCTGCTCACTTATTAGTGTTACTGATGACTAAGGAAAGAATGGATCTTTCTGTGAGTTATATAATCAGTTTTAAAGCTCTCCACATTCTGCCTGTGACAGTTTATTAAAAAAAAAAGATAAAACAAGAACCCAAGGAATAGAGATGTTTTCCTTTTTTAAAACATTAGCTGTTCTAGATGAATGTAACAGCCAGATAAAGATCAGGTATGACTTACTTGTACTGTAACTCTAGGAATATTTTTAAAAGTGAGCACTGAATCTCATCTGTATTTAAATGAAACTAAATACTAATGTTTATTTAGGCTTGGAGATTCTCATTTAGGAAACTATGAAGGGAAAGAATGAACACTTAGCTCACTCTCATTCAGAATTTGCTTGGAATGATAATAATTATTAACAATTGAAGGAAGCAGCAAATAAGATCTCTTTTCTTCATGCACCAGAGTTCAGTGCTTCCTAAAATGGAGCTTTGACTTAAGTAGCCGTAGCCTAAGTAAACACATAGTCCGCAGAGAATTCATGTTGCTTGCTCACATAGCCTGGGACTGATTATTGGTTCAGCAAAATTCCAAGTGTATGCTAATTCTCTGTTTTATTGAAGGTCTTTTATATACGTAATATTTACACCTACTTAGATTCTCTTTAAAATGGAGGAGTGTATAGAAGCCATGACAGAGAAAGCCCAGAAAGAAGAAAAGGGGTGAGTCCATAAAGAACACACACCCCCTCTTGCAAAAAAAACACCACAAAGTAAAAAAAAAATCAACAAAACCAAATGAACCAACAATAACAAAACACTACAAAAAAACCCAACAAACAAACCCAAAACAATCCAAACAAAAAAAGAATAAAAATATTTCAGATATTGCAAAACATGTGGGCTTTCTTGTTTTTTCTAGGCAAGCACAATAACAGAGTAGAATTAAAACCTTTTAGAATCTAAGCCGGCAGGTTTCTTGTCATCTCCAGGGAGGTTGAAGGTGTGTTTGTCTGCATCACCGGTTTTCTTCTTTGGTCCCTGGAGAATATAAATGAAGAGAGCCAAAATTGGCATTAAGGTGGTAATGAGAGATTTCTGCTTTTATTCCATTGCATGGGAACAGAGTCTGTTACAAACCAACCCAAAACCAGAAAAAAAGAAATAACAAAGAAAATAAAATAGCTCTTTGATTACGATTGGGAACAATTTTGAGAGACATAGGTGGAAGAATCCCACCACAACTAAAGTGGTTTCTGTCCTTGGTCTGACATTTGCCTTCATCCTGTGACCAGGCTTGTAACACCCCAGAGAGCCTGCCTTCTTCCTCTGCCTGCATTTTTCTTCACTCTTTGTTTTGTCTTAACCAAGTCACAAGAAATTTTGAGATATTTGCTTCCTCAGGTGTAGAATGGAATCATTATTCCCTATATCTGGTAAAGCTCATGAGCTCCTTCCAGGAAAGGCACTGGTTAAGTACAAAGTGTCAGCATCATATTGTTGAAACTTCTGTTAGGTTATTTTCCACCCGGCCTTCTATTTTTCTGTGCATTTGCTAAAATGATTTTCACTTTTCTTTCTTCACAGGATGTTTTAACCTCTTAAGGTCCTTCTGTATTTTCTATGATACCTCAATGACTTCACGTATTTAGAAAAATAATATTTCTTTTGTGTCAAAAACCTATGTTGATAAAACCAAAATTTAAAACCAGTAGGATCTATTAGCTTTTCAAAGGTCAGTCTTGGAGTGTAATCAGTGAATACTGGCTGGGTTATACAGCTCTATGTGTATGAGATGGTGATGTGTATGTGGCAGGGAGAAAAGTGAGAGACAAAGGATATAGAATTATAATTTTATGATGGCTTCACAATGGACATTAAAAAGAGTAGAAGCCCAGTTTGGAAATAAATTGATCCTGGGAAAACACCTACCAGTATGTTCAGATAGCGTTTCTCAAATTGTTCTTCCCATGATTTTCATCATCTTAGAGGATGTTTTGAAAGATTCAAAACCTGGTGATGAAACAAGGTGGTTTCATCAAACAAAACAGCCAATCAACAGCACTGATGAAACAATCAACGGAGTAATTCTATTGCAGAGGATGGTCTACAGTACTCCTGGAAAAATAACTTAGGAAAACATGACTGGGAACCACAATGCAAGCTGAAAGTTTCACACTACATCCAAGTTCAGTAAGCAAGTTGTTGCAGCCAGGGGCTCCAGCAGTCCTGTCTCAGTGCACTTGCAAGCTTAGCTTCTTCTTGATTCTGTATCCCAAGCACAGGAAAATTCCTGCTGGGTTGGTAACTTCAGTGCACAGCACATCTGCTCTGCCTGACCATATGTGATGAGTCCTACAGCCAAGTTGTCACTTCTGTTTTGTAGCTGAGCAGTGCACATATTTGTCATGCACTCCAAAGCACCATGAGAGAAATGAGAGAACTAGTGCAGTATTTTTTGAGCTATTAACCTCTATATGAATAAAGTAGTATAGTAGGTAAAATTGTTTGCTACAAGATTACCCAGCATAAAGTTGGATAGTTTTAGTTCTGCCATTATGGAATAAGTACATTGAACTTCATGTTCTTTATACGAAAACACTTTGGACTTACAGGGAAAAAAGAAATTGAATAAATAAAATTCTAATAGCCTTTACTTCTTCTGTGGCCTGCAGATAACACCAATATTACAGTTTTGAACAAAGCAACTATTAGTAAATATTGAAATTTGTCCCATTAATCTCAATTATTGAACTGTTAAAAGACTGGTGCTTTCTCAAGTAGAATGTCAAATGGCTACCATATCATTTATTATCTTCTGAGAAAACTGGAGCATACATGAGATTTGAAGCAGCTATTAGTTCATGTATTGCAATTTTCGGTTGTCTGACAAGACATTAGAAGACAAGTAACAATCTTGATCATTCATCTGACTGTCTTGCATATCATACCATTACGGGGGACTGTATCTAGGCCATCTGTGCAACAATAATTGCATTTTTAATAAAAAGATTGTAAAATGGCATGTTTTGCTCCTGGAATGAATATTAATGTAGGCCATTACCTACTGTGATGAAGCATTGTGCTGTCTTTTGCTGTGTTGATGTGCAAGCCAGAGCAAGGCTGTAAGTAAATATCCTTTTCTCTCTTTACAAAAGCAGTGTGTTAAGACAACCCCAAGTGGGGGTGGAATAGAAAAAAAAACAGTAAAAACTGTTGTTTTGGGCATTAGTATCACTGGAAAGAGTGTAAAGGGGAGAAAAGTATGACTTCAAATAATCTCTGGTATTCCCACCTTGGTCACACAACACTAGTAGAAGACATTCCCATCATACACAGTAGTGTTACCATGGCTGCAAAGGTAGGAGGATCTATCATGCTTGTCTTCTGGAAACACAAGGTCATTGCCTGCATTTCAGTAGGGAATTGCTGTATTATTACTGTATTATTGAAATAATACTGACTTCTATTTTAAAATCCCCAGAAAATGAGATTTGTATTTCTTCTTTTGCCAGATTATTCTATGGTTGAATGCAGGGTGCTTTTTCTGGAAATATGCATAAATTTGCTTCTTGCTGATTTAATACTAACATCTAGATTTTTTTTTTTCCCCACTGTGTGTAAAATACCTCTTTCCCCCCAAATGGCTTTATTAGTCTTCAAATACTTGTAGAACAGTGCCTTACTCCGGAGAGGAAGCAGTTGTATAATAAATGAATCTAATCCGTTTTCACACTAAACCACTTTGTGCTCCCTCTTATCCTCTTTATCTGATTTAGCATTGCTCTTTAGGTAACATGGTGCCATTCTTTTAATCTGATGATTCAAAGATAGTCACACTCAAGTGCTAAGGAAAGGCATGCACCAGTTGCTAAAGGTGTGTTAAAAGCATGAGAAAAGAGTCAGTAATCAAAAAACCTGAAAGACATAATCTTTGACTTCAGCAAGTTGAAATTCAGTATCAGTAAATACCTTTCTTGCATAAAAGAGTTCAAATCCACTGAAACATATGCAGCCATTCTGCCTGCATTCTGATTATTACCTTACCCTAATGAATCTTTTCAGTTTTATTTTTGGAGCAGTCAGTGGTGCTTATCTTCCACTGTCAAGTATACTTTAAGTATCTAGGACTTACATGCTTAATTTTCTATCATGGGGCATATACTTCATAGTACTGGTAGGGTTTGAATACCACAGATAAAAGTGATATGATCAAGTCAATTTACTCAAGCAGTGTTTTTTGATTTCCTCCAAAATCCAGGAGAGGCTGAGTTGAAAGTTGAGTGCACCTTCTTTTTCTTCAGTAAAGGTACAAGATTGCTTAGATCTCCTTTCTTTTAATCATACTTACTAACAATTCAAACATCATGGAATGATGTTTTCCTATAGGCAATCTGTAGATATTATTTAATAGTGTCACTCTTTGATGAGGGGCAACAACACTAAAGATATAATGTTTTCCAAATTGTTTATTCTTTTTTATTTTCTTAAAAAAGCTTTCTCTTTTGGAATAAACAGTTTCTGGCTTCTTCCTCTTAATTCACAAGCTTCCTTGCATTGTATGTGTCTTATGCAAACTCACGTTTCCATTTGTTTTCTTTATCTGATATTTAGTGAAGATGAACTTGGTTAAAACTACAAAATGAACTTAGTTAAAATTACAAAATGAGTATTTTGGAGCTTAATCTTTAAGGAGGGATTTTGTCTTGTACCCTCACTAGCTCCGCAGCAGATATTTTCACCAGAACCAGACTGGAAAGGTATTGTATGGACCTCTTGGAGAAAAATGTCCCTGGTCCTTTCTTGCCCTTCCAGAACAGAAGAGATGAGATCCTTAGCAATTATAAGCAGCATAATTCATTCTATAACTGTAAACAGTCTAAAATTATGCTGAGGGCCATTTTAGCATTTAGAGAACAGAAAATATGTAGGTACCATAAACACAAGAGCATATGCTAGTCCTTTGAAGATTGAGTCTTTTTTATCTGAGATAATAGTAATTGTGTATGTGCCATTTAGTTGACCTGGGTATGTGCAGAAAGTCTGACACACAAAAAAAACGTATCAGATGTACCACATCCAAATGCACATTGTCTCCTCAGTGCATGAGCCGGCATCCCAGTAAGGGAAGATTTTATGCATATGCACTTTGGAGCAGATCTTTATTTATGTAGTGGACATTTGCTTATGTTTTTCTGAATGTATGGCAAGGTGGACAAGGCTCCTGCTATTGTACTGACCAACCAGGTAAACACTAAAACTCCTCTCATAACCTCCTTTGGGTACTGCATTAGTGTAATTTCCAGGTGGACAGAAAGATGTGTGCAAAGGAGGAAATGTATATTTGTGTTTCACAGCACAGTGCTTGACACATTGAGATGGACAGAAAATTATCTGTTTTGCATAGGATCTAGGCAGGCAGCAACACCATTGAAATAATAATTCATATGGCAGGTCAAGAAATATACAGTTTGCTGCAAATAAATAGGTAAATCCGTAACTGGCTTCAGCTCTGTTTTGATGATATCACAACTCCAGGATCATCTTCCAACTGAAAATCTAACATTTTCAAGAACTCTGTTGCAACAGAATTGTTTTATCTCATGTCCCCCAGTTAGTCATTCCAGGAAATCTAAACTCAGACCATAATTGGTATGCTTTGGTTGTAGATATATAAAACTATGCTTTTACTGTCACATGCTCAGGCCAAGGATAACACTGATCTGGTGAATGTGTTAATCTCTGTTAATCTCAGAAATTTTATCAGAAGTATCTCTGTTAATCTCAGAAGTATTTTATCTGAAGCATTGCTGGGACAGATTATCAGTGTTGCTAGTGTGGTTCCTGCATGTCTACTTATACTGTATCACCTGCATTGAAGTTACTGCTGTAGCTGCCAAAGAATCACAGAATCACAGTATCCCAAGGGTTGGAAGGGACCTCGAAAGATCATCTAGTCCAACCCCCCTGCAAGAGCAGGGTAGCCTAGAGTACATCACACAGGAACTTGTCACTTTCTTCAGAAAAGAACTTATTTTTTCTTAAAGCTTTTTTCCTAAAATAACAAATAATCATTATTCTGGTCTGCCTCTAATAAAAGAACTTCAGCTGTAGCTTTATTAAGTATTCAAAGCCTTTTCATGCCTATGTTCAATTGAAAAGTGGTATAATGGGGCCAGTTCCATGGTTTTTCATGTCACTAGCTTGGTGCTTTATATTTACATGTACATTAGAATATTAAATAATAAATTTTGAGTAAGCATGTAAATAACTATTTTGCTCTCATGGGGTATATAATATTTCTTAGTTTGCTTTGTGTGATTTTGAAATCTGAAAGCTTAGCAATGACATCAAAGTGTTTTAAGAAATGGCTTCAAACAAGCCTATGTGGACTGTAAAAGTCAAATATATCAGGTATTGCATAAGAGATTATAGAGAGTTTAAAAATCAAACCACGTGGAAATTGTGATTTTCCTTTCATTTTACAAAATCCTGAGAAAAATGAGTGCTTATTGGTTTCCTGAAGTAGCCTGTCCATAGATGGACATTGTGCAGAATAGATAAAAAAGTAATGCAAGATGACTGCTCCTGAAATTTTTATTATTTTCTTTTGTCTATTGTGTCTAGCAATAGTAAGGGAACCTCTTGACATGTTTATTTGCTCTTGCACATTGTAACACCCTAAATTCACGTGTTGTAAAGCTGAAATCTTGGTGAATTTTGTGTGGGTTTTCTCTACAGCTTCAAAAGAATGTAAGGAGTAGAAGTGGGATCCATTTTGTTTAATTTTTGATGTCTAGAAGACTACTGATGTGATCTATTTCTCTTAGGCCCTTTAACAGTCAGTAAAGAGGAGAAGGAAACTCAGGAAGGTGATACTTATGCTAAAATAACCACTTGTGTTTTATCAGATGAATATCAAATATTTGACCACAAAATATGAATGACTTCATTTTAAACATCTAAACTAAGCTAGATGAGGTCTAACCTAAGCCAGGAAACTGTTCTAGCTCTGTAGCACCCATGGGAGGAGTTAGGTAGCATTTTACCTCAGTAGGCAAAGTTCAAAGGTGATCTCTTAGGGGTAAAACTTGTTTAATTTTGTGCAGTTTGTGGCTGGGACAGTCAGCCAGGCAGGGATTACAAGATGAGGGTGCACTACAGCTATTTAAAGAGGGTCAGTTTTCTGTGGAAAGTTGTACTTGGTCTTTGTTACTTAAATAGAAAACAGTCTTAAGGAAATATGAACTTAAATTCAGAATACTACAGCAAACACGTAATCATTGAGAAATATTCCCTGTTGAATCCATGTCTGCCAAAGTTAAGCACATGCCTAAGAAAAGTTTGGTAAAGGCATGTGTCCTGGGTTCAGCAGTAGCAGTCATTTTTAATCTTTCTTAGTCACTGGCGCAGTGCTGTTGTTTTTGACTTTCGGCCTGCGAACAGTGCTGATAACACTGATGTTTTTAGCTACTGCTCGAATGTTTAGTCTGATCAAGACTTTCTGAGTCTCATGCTTTGCCAGTGAGGAGGAGAAGCTGGGAGGAAGCAGAGACAGGACACCTGACCCAAACTAGCCAAAGAGGTATTCCATACCACAGCAAGTCATGGCCAGGATGTAAACTGAGAGTTACCTAGAAGGGCTAGATCACTGCCGGGGTTGAGCTGGGTATTATCTGTCAGTGGTTAGCAAGTGGTTGTATTCTCTTCCCTTGTTATTTCCCTTATCATTATTATTATTGGTGGTAGCAGTAGTGATTTGTGTTATACCTTAGTTACTAGGCGGTTGTTATCTCAACTCGTGGAAGCTACTTTCTTTCAATTCTCCTCCCCATCCCTCCAGGAGTGGGAAAAGAAAAGGGGAGGAGTGAGAGAGTGACTGCTGAGCTTAAAGAATGACAGCATAGCAAAGGCAGATTTCAGATCTTTACTAAGAGGCTGATACACTTGATTTAGCCTGATTTTCAAGTAACATTAATGCCTCACAAATGGATAAAAGGAACTTTTTTATATTACCCTCTTAAAATTGCTTCCCTAAGATAGTTTGGGCATTTGATTATCTCCTATTTTCTTATAAAACTTACGTCAAGAAAATGGTGAAATAATTTTAACTCATGCCACAGGGTTTTTGTAATCTCATTCATAGGAAAGAAAAAGAGCATATAAACAGAGTTACTGCAGGTAGAAAAAAAACCTGGCTTTCCAGGTTGTACAGTCCTCAGAAAGTTCAAGCGCATAAGATATATAGATCTTAACCAGTGCAAGGCTGACTTGCTTTGCAGAGCCAGAGAGAAAGCAGTGTAGGCCTACAAAAGGAAATTGTGGTATAATAAAAGGAAATGAGAGCTCATCTAAGTAAGCTCTGTATTAATTCTGCAATTTAACTCAGTATTTAATCTGAAGGTCATTGATCATCACTGTGTGTAGGCAGCCTAAAGCAGGCAATGCTTTTCTTGCTCCCTTATTGCCACTGGCTCTTCTGCTCTTCTATGCCCTGCATGAAGACTGGGGAGGACCAGGCAAAAGACTCTGGTGACTTGGGTTGACCTAAGCTTAGATCAAACTAGTTCAATACACAATTTAAAATAGTTCCAAAGCAGGAGTGGGGAGAGGAGATGGAAAAGTCATGTGCAAAGCCATATACATTCCCCATACAGCTCTGTAGGCAAGACTGTTTATCTGGTTGTATACCTAATGTTTGCTGCTCATTTTCTGTCCCTTAGGGCTAGCACAGAATATGGGCTACTGTAAGAGCTGTGTCCATGGCAGACCCTGAAGTGATCTGCTTGCCGCAGCCCCAGGGACTATGCCATGGAACACCTTTTGAATCAAATAAGGCAGCAAACAGAAGCAGTTGGGAAGTATCTCTGCAGCTGAAGAGATTCAATACATAATCACATTATAAATGAATTATCTGGCCAGTAAAATAACTCTACTGAATCATTACATCTTACTACTCTATTTTCCTTCGTTCATATGTTTTCTTATTTTAAGGCTGCAAGAGAATACTGCTTTTATGAGAGTATCTGACCACAGCTTTTACAGAAGGAAGATGTGCCCTGTCTTTTGTTGCTATTGAGATGTATTTTATAAGAAAAACTTTTTAAAAAAGAAGTAATAGAGTGACAAGTCTACTAGTCTGTGTATTGGGGTTTCTAGGAAGTTAATTTTGCTCATGCTAATAGAGGTGATCATAGTTGGCACCTAGATATCAAATAAATGAAGGTGCTCCAAAATAAATCAGAAAGGACCAAATACTCTTTCAGCTACTCTCTATGACAGGTTAACATATTTCTGCCTTACAGTCAGAATAATTCAGCTTTTTTTTCTCATCACCTCAGCTGCTCTGTAGTTTTAAATTGTCCCAAGGCTTGGTTTATTTAAGTGTAAGCTGTATGACACTGGACATCTGACGTGACTCCTTAGCTCTATGGGCTTCCACCCTGAAGGCAAGATATAGAGAGGACTTCAAATAGAACTGTATGCAGCACTTTCTTAAAGAGAAAATACTCCAATGTTTATGCCTTCTAATTAACAAACTGTTTCGAGGAACATGTAGTTATTTGCAGAAAATGTTTTTGTTCCAGTGAAAATGTTTATCTAAGTTGCCTCCTTGGTTTGTCTGAAGAAATGCTAGTGCTATTTTATGAGATGATTTTGAGCTTTGAGGTGGGTTGGAATAGGCTGCTATCATGGCTGATATTGTACTGTAGTTCTTCAGCCTTCACAGGAGCCTGCTACTATTCTATACCATTGCAGAGGTCTCTATAAGTTACTGTAATGCCACTTCTTAAAAGCTAAGGTTAACTTCGGACTATTTTCTTGGATTCTGGTTGATGAATCATACTGCATAGATTTTTCACTGGTTTAGATGCTCATTATTACAATTATGTGGCTTTGAACTGTTTCCCTTCTCACATTTTCAAAAATTCAAGCAAATTTTGCACTGGCATTCAAATCAATTTTACACTAAGGTAAGCGGCTAAGGAGTGGTGTTCTTGTCAGTATCTATGATGTTAGGATATACACACATAGGCTAGATAGATTTAAATGAAGTGATAACTGACATAATTAAACACTTATTTTTCATCCTCACTGCTCAAAATTATATTATGATTATCTGATTTTCCTTGTACTTAAAACAAGGTCTATACAAGGTGCAAGATACTGGTGATGAAGAACGTAGTCTTGAGGTGATGTCATTCACCCCTGAGCTAATATCAGATTCTCACGACTTCTCAGAATATGACATTTCTAACGTTTATCTTTTTCTCCCATCTTTTGTCCTTCGTGTGCTGAGTTTCTTCTCTCTGTACATTTTTAATCTTTTTTCTACATTACAGAGGAAAAAAATTCCTATTATGAAAGTTGCTGTTATTACAGTTTCATGTTTTCCTATTACAGAGAAAAAAAAATCAAAAACTTAAACACAAACACAAGCAGCAGTTGTGAGTACTGTTTATGTATAAATTGAGTGATATGTGAATATCCAACAGATGTGGAGCTGGTAATCATGTGACAGTGTTCAGAGGCAGCAGATAAATTACACTTAAACACCGTTCACCTTTCACTAATTTGTCAGAGATACCAGTATTCTAAACCTCTCATCCACTTCGGGTATCTGACCTGTAACAAATATATGCTGCTACAAATAATTTTCTTTATTCTGAGAATTTATGATACTACATCTCCTTCAGTACAAAATATGGAACCATCCACTGCATTTTCAAGTGGTGTTCAAATTGTGTGACTGAGAGTTGAAAGTTTGGTGTTACTGAAAGATTTTCACTGTAGTAAAGGTTTTGTTTGTAGTTCCTAAAGGTCTTAAATACATGCACAGCAAATATTATCAAGTTAGATGTCTACCACCAGAAAACACTACACTTACTTGCAAACTGTGACATTTTTATATGTAAATGAGGTTTTGTGTATAAATGCATAGGGTGCAAATAAAGATGGAACATTTTGCGTCTGAGCTTATTTTGACTGACAAATCTTTAAAAAACAGGTCTTAAGCATAGATTGTATTTTTAGAAATGCTTACATAAAATATTAATTATATTTAGTTTTCAGGAATTAGCCAAAAAATCTCAATAACAATAGTAGTCTCCAAACAAACATGCTTAGTGTGTAGAATGATAAGCATACAGCTTATAAAGCTATGGCAAGAAAACAATAGTTAGGGGAACTAAAAGAATTGTGTCTTAATTATTTTATATCTATTATTTCTATTTTATGTGTTACTTAATGGCCTATCTAGTTGACCAGAAAGTTTAAAAGAACTAAGTGAACCCAGAAAAATGCAGAGACAGAGGCGGACAAAGATAAAAGTGTTAAACGGTTATATGCAAAAGTGATGCGACTGTAATTTAGTTGTGAAAATTTCAATTTACAGGTTCTCTGAGAGGTTATGAGCTACCTCTTAACTAGGAGGTAATACAATACTTGTCTAAACTTTCACTCCTTGAGACCGTGAGATTGCCTGTTGAAAGGAGAAGGAGAACTTATTTTTTCTGTTAAATTCTTGGTTGTACTCTTTCCAGTGGCATGAGAATATCTTCCCATTCAGTGTTTCCACCAGACTATAACACATTCCAAAGCAGTAGCCCCATACATGTAATAGAATAGAATAGTAAGAAATATGACATGCACAGAACTCCTGCTGTTATAATGGTGACTCTTTAATGAGATAGGGTACGCTCAGTTTGCAGGGAGAGGCATTATCTTTTGTAATATCAGAAGATATAGCCTGAAAAAGCAGTGAACTCACATATCCTTCACCCTGGTGTGTGAGGCTGAAAGCTCTCCTGCAGCTTCTGACTCTCTCAGGTGATCAAATAAAATATACTACCTCTCCCTGAAAACCAAGTTGTCCTCATGTAGTGTGGAGGTGTAGCTGCTACTGCTTTCAGGCTGGGAACAGGACTAGATGCCCTCTCGAGTTCCTTTCTGGATGATTCCTGAAATACTGAGCTCCTTTGAATGTGAGCTTTCACCCCACTCATGACCACTAGACCTCCATGGCAGCTCCTGAACAGCTAAGCCAGTTTTGAAAATAGTTCAATTCCCTGATCTCATCAGGAAACACTGTTTCTGTTTTGCCATCAAGAAGCGCTATTCAGGAGCTGCTATGCACTGCTTCTTGTCTGCTCTGGATCCATCATAGCCTGGGTACCTGTAAGAGGATCACGGAGACTTAGCAGGAGCTGTTAATGCACTTATACACCCATCACAGTTTACTTGCTTTTTCTGCTAAAACCTCTGCTTTGGAGTCTGATGAAGATTATACATATCATTGTTGGGATGAGCTAAACATTTACCGGATCAGAATTTGATCCCCATGCAAGAGTGAGGCTCACAGATATAAACAGCATTTGGTGAATCCATGTGCTTTGACTGAATACAATGAGAAGAGAATAGATCAGGTACTTTAAGAAACAAGTATTCTCTAATCTGATCTACTTGGTGTATAATTTGATTTTATTCTGACTCAAAGGAAAGATGATTTTTCTTTTGACATCTTTACAGAAGCCAGATCAGCAGCCTTTCCATCTTGAAGAGTATGTATTTTAATTAGTTTAATAGCCTGAAGGATGCAAATATAAGTTCCTTGATGTGAAAGATAGGGAGACAGGCAAAGAAGATGTCACAGAGAATGTTCATGGAAGATAGTGGTCACCAACTTCTGGGGATCCCATTGGGAATATCACACACTTCTAAGGGGTTTACAGCCACTTTTCCTCAGGCTCATCAAGACTGTTGTATGTATTTAGGCCCTCAAGCAGCTGTCTCAGCAGGATCCCTAAACAGGTCTATCCAGGCCTGCCTGGCTTGGTTACAAAGTCCATCAAATAAGTAAAATGAGAACCAAGCAAAGAAAAAACTTTTCAAGAAAATACCATCTTCTTCCCAGACATGTCTGTTTGCCTACAAATTACTCAATACTCCTACATAATTTGGCAGCAGAATTTAAAGAGTTTGGATTCAGGTTTTTTTTTTGTGGTGCAGGGCTGATCTTCATCTTTTTGCCAAGGTGCCCCCTTTGTTATAGGGCAAACCCCTACCCTCTTTTCCTGATCTTCCTTCTGCAGAGAGGGTCTGCATCCTCAAAATATTGGTTCCAAGACTTTTCCTAGATCTTTTTTTGATACTAAGGCTGCATCTTCTTCTGAATAAAAGAAAACCAAAGGTCTTGATACAATTCATAACAATTTTCTTTAGAATTAGTGGTACTTTGCCTTCGTTCTAAATTTTGTGTCCTTTGCAAATGTCACCTTGGTAAGATTAAGTAGAAAATAGGTAATTGTTGCAGTCAGGGTCTTCTCAGCCATGTATAATGATTTCTGATGTCTAAAATTCTTTTTCAGTGAGGTTTGAGCATTGTTGTGCTACAGTCTTTGACTCACATTGACCTTTAACAGAGACTTGCAAAACAGTCATTACAATTTTTCTGCTGGGACAGATTTTCTTTTGATTTATGTTACTCGAAGATTCTGGATTTATACATGAAGAGATATTCTACTTTTAACAGTCTCTCTGTCCCCAAGAGCAGGAGATGATTTCTCAAAGTATTGATAGTGAGTGAAACATAAACCTTTATTTTGCTTGTAGATTAAACAACACTGAGACTGTAACCCTTTCAAAGCAACCAGGGTACCCAGCTGTCACCAGTGAAGAGTGAAGGGCTTGTGCCCAGTCACCAAGCTCATTGCTCTCTTACTGAATTGTAGTTAATTCTTCTGTATAATTAACCAGGAATTTGAAGTCTTAATCTTTAGAGAAATATGGGGCAAAACCAGAGCTTGAAGACGTGAGTTCAGCTTGATTGAAGAGTGGGATTAGAAAATATATTTACAAACTAATGTCACAATCCATCATCCTGCAGTACAAGAGGAGGTTCTTTCTTAATCAGTCTGGAACTACTGAGGAATGAATTTGGTTTATGTGTGTGGTTTTGTTTGTTTGTTTGCTTTTAACATTCTGCTAGCCACCCTTTTTGTCCCCACCAGATTTTCTTATCCTCTGATAACCTCAGAACTGTCAGACAATTTGTGGCTAAACTAACTTGCTCTATATTCTGCTCTGAGAAGAGCTGCTTTCTCTCCAAAAGCAGTTTTTCTCAGGTAATTCTGTCCACGTCTGCCTTTCTTACTTCATCTCTTGAAAAATAGCAAGTGGATTTCACTAGCAACCTAGCAGGCTTGAAATCTCACTAGCCAGCACTGTGAATCCTTTCAGATATCCCTGCTCTCTAATATGAATCTGCACCCTCTTCCAGGTTGTGAATATGGTTGGCTGGTTTTGCTCAGAGGTGTGGATTTAAGGGGTAAATATTTTTCAGGATTTTCATCCTTTGTTTTCTGAGAGAATAATCCAGCTGGTGTCAAAGGGGGCCTTTCACGGTCTCAAGGAAAGCATCTCTGCAATCATCAAGTTGAGCCACTGCTTTAAATACACACTTCAATTCTTCTGCTATATCCTGTTAGAAAATGAGGAAAATATAGCTCCTAACAGTGAATTCACCGAGTAGCATGCCCACTTTTTTGTGCTTATAATGAAAGTTATAGAACAGGATCAAAATGACTATTAGATCATCTAATCTGCCCTTTTTTTCCTTTTACATAAATTATTCCATCCATATTACTGAATTCAAGAGGGTAAGGCAGGGTCCAGAAGAGATGTCTGAATACAGATGTCAACGCTCACTTTATCTAGATTTGGTATTTCATTTACCATAGCTCAAGCCTTTCCACTGTGATGGTTTTCAATTTCATCATGAAGAATGCTTCACTTGCCAGCTGCCTGCCCAAATGGGAACCGTGCATTCAAACAACAGAAGTAGGGATGCAACTTTACAAAAAGTAGATTAGAATGAAAAGGTAAATAGACAGAGCTGAGGGAGTGGAGCTGGCTGCCGTGTCTTGATGATCTGTACAGCTGTGTGTCTTCCTTTCTTCCTAATACTATGCTGACACTGTATCAAGTGTCTTCCTTAAATGGATAGGAGGACTGGGAGAAAATGTTACATAAACAGACTATTAAAATTTACGACTACCTTTGAGAAAATAGTGAATTTGATTTGGTCTTTGCAGGCACAATTTATTGGACTGAATTTATTCATTACATAGTCTTTGCTTTTTGATGGAATTTTTAAAGGTCCTTTTGCCATGGATCTACACTTACGTTTGCTTTTTGAGGGTTTGATTCAATAAAAAGCAAATTGGTTCTCTGCTGCATGTTTCATACACCAAATGCTGCAGGATGCACTGAGATACGTGGAAAATACATACTCTTGAGATGCTGGGCATATCAGAGTTTATACACATGATTTAAAATAGGTACTTACAGCTGGAACTTCTACAGCTTAGAGATGAGATAAGGAAGACAGATATGCTGAACAATAAAATGCATTTCATTTTAAAAGGATACAGAAGTGACAATTTTCTTGCATGTGGTTCGCTGTAATCTCTCAATGAAGAGCTAGATAAAAATAAATAAATGAACAGGAGATATTCTGAGACATTGTATCCCAAACTAACAGCCGCAAATAGCAAAAGAAGTTAAATGTCAAAATGCATCCCATCATGGCACAGCCCTAGTTAATTTAGCTACCAGAAAGGGTGTTCTAAAGGCATGTTTTCTTGCCATATGGTGCAGTGAAAATGAAACCATGTTTTCCCTTGAGCTTCCTTTAGTTTGGGTATGTGCCAGTTCCGGCCTCTTTCTGTCTTCCCCTTGATCAAAAAAAGGCTTGTGGTTTATTAATACTTCAACAAGAGGCTGTAGTTTCAACTACATGACAAGTGGAGTGAACTGAGGCCCCTTGAGCACGCTGTTGGCCAGAAGCGGCACCACTTTCCTGCGGCTTCCTGAGACACCAGAGTCACCCAGCACCCATCTTTCACTTCTACATGAAACTGTAGATGCAGGACCTGGTTTACTGCTCTCTATGCTTAAATCCTCTCCTTTATCTCACCTAGAGATAAAGGATAGTATATCTTTAAACAATTCAACCTCCTTTCCTAGTTTGGCTCACTCAGAGATCTTGATAGCTGGACTGACATTCCTTATCTGGTAATAAGCTATTTCTTATTTTGAGTTTTCTTGGCCTCTGTTTCCTGATCTGACCATTTTCTTGGATCATTTTAACAGCAGATTTTCAAGATTCAAGAATCTCCATCAGTTAGTGATGCCACCACTGTTTTAGATTTCATATGGAAATGGAAGTGAAAATATTAATAGATACGTCAGGCTAAGCTGTACAATTAAAATACGAGCTGTTATTTGAGACAAATATACATAGGGAGTTCATAAAATCAGACTAGGATCCACACCTTCATAATACAGTGCTCACATGACCACACGGTAATTATATTTTATGAACTCCACCATATCAAACTGTGAACATGTCTTAAATTTCTGCAGATTCTATTACCACCTGCAGTTTTTCAAACAGTGAAACCTAATAAGTTGTCAGCATACGGATTCAGGCAGTAATAGAAAGAGAGTAGCTGTGGCATTCATGATTTGCATTGCAACAGTACAAAAAAATCTAGTAAAATATTTTTATCAATAACCTACAGCATCCCTGGGAATTTCCTGGAGTTTAGCCATTGTGCAGTAACTGGCTACTGGGGATGATGACTGGTCCAGTGACAGGTCTGCACTGGCTGAAATTAATGGAATTTCAGTCCCTGGATACAGATGAAATTTATATACAGGCTACCTCCTGCCCAAGGCACCTTTGCATGTAGCAGTATTTCCCTGTCTTCTTAGATGCTGCATGAGGATGAGATATAGGCTCCAAAATTACCTAGGCTGTCACTGAAATTAGTGTCCTTCAATTCCAGTGGCCTTTTTCAGCTGTAAGTAATCATTGCTGGAATTTTGTTTGCCCGTCTGAGCCCTCAGCTCTCCTGCACCAGAGTAACCCTTGGGATGGACAGGCATAGCAACTACGTGCTTTGGTGCGACTGTTTCCAGTTGAAATCAATTCCATTAATTCAAACAACATCTTTTCTTGATGACACCAGCAGGTGTGTTGCTGAAGCCGAAACAACAGCAAATTATAGTTAGCTTGTACTGAGACAAAATATGGTGCTAGGTACAATGGCAGAGTGATGTCTGAATCACTTGTTTTGAGCTTCTTTTGCTCTGCATATGTCTCTGCAGAAGAACATACACAGATAAGCAAACTAGTGTACTGTCAGTGGTATCTCATACTTTTATGCTAAAATATTAGTTATTTTGACCTGTGTTTTTCTGTAAATGTATTTTTTTTAGAGAATATAAGAATGTAGATGCTTGTATGAAGAAAAAGATATAAACTAGCGAAACCATGCAAACTTAGACAATATGCTAATTATCACAGAATCCCAAGGGTTGGAAGGGACCTCGAAAGAACATCTGGTATTCCACTGTTTGCCCTTAAAGAAAAGTAAGGGGAAAAGAAAAATAAAAATTGAGAAACATGAAAGAAGTTATAAATGCACTTTTCCTGCTGCAGGCTTCTTCATGTCTTTATGTTTTTGCTAGAGATGTTATAGACATAATTTTAACTTTTTTTTTTGTCATTTTATAGTCTGCTGAAAAAGAGACTCAAACAGTGCAGGAATACTATACAACCATCAGTGTACAGCAATAAATATTCTTCCTTGTGTTGTAACCCTTGCATTCTGACTTTGAGTATCTGATTCAGGATTGTGGGATGCTGATATCATGGCAGTTGTTGAACTAATCACAAATAACATGGAAGGAGAATGAAAATTTCTCCCCATGTTCTGCTAATAAAAATACCTTAATTTGCATATTTGCAATCATTCCATCTGACTTTTAGGCAGAACAAATGTCCTTTAAAATGTCTCATATAGGCAGGGAAATTGTTTGCTTAGATTTGTGCTATGTGGTTTAAGCCTAGTAATTATACAAATGTTGTATAACGCTAACTGCTTGTGTAGTCGTTATAGACAGAACAATTCTATTTCTCCTACTGTGAGGTAACTTGCATTAAAGGCTGGTGTTAAAACTATCATCTGTTGTGACTTCTTGGCACAGAAGCAATCAAGATTATTCCTCTGCAGGAAGACATTGCTCAGTATTAGTCTGTCCTTCATTATCTCTCTGTATAGTATGCAGTTGCAGCATTTAGTGTGAGATCTGATGCAGATGCTGTGTTCCATATCTTACAAGGTTGAGTAAAGTCAGATGGCTATTTTGTAGAGGATATGATCTGATTATAATCTCCATCATTTGATCTGTTGTGGTGCCTTGTGATCTTGAGAGCATTAACATCATAATAGGGATCTTTGAAGTGGATGTGGTAAGACAGGGACCCAGGCTCTTGCTGTTGGCTTTGATGATGATGTGATAATAAAAATATTAATACTTAACAGAGCCTCAATGTTCAGTATTTTCCCATATCCACACATAGCATTATCCACAGTGGAAAAGCACCTTGCCTTTTGTCTTGTCAATTTACAGGTATCTGCTTCCTGCTTGAGGACTTGGCTAGTTGATGGCTTATGTTACTCCTAGTTATTCTTTTGGTGTTAGCCTTCAGCAGATGCTGTAAATAGAAGAAGTGTAATGCAGATCTATGGGTAATCCACACAACTGTCTGAAGCTTCAGAGTGGTGCAAGACCAAAAAGCTGTAAAAAGACTATGACTATATGGGTAGAGAGGATAATAATAACTATATGCATTGTATTTTCTCTTTTCTATTTTCTCTTTCCTATTTCCTTGCTATTCAAAAAAGCTTTGACTTTCCCAAGACACTGCTGTTTTAGCCCAAATAATGTGATGTCTTAAGAACTTGTGATAAAGCAGTACTAGATATGTGAACTATGTATAGAAATTACACACTGAGACTTTTTAATATATACATGGCACTGTTTTTTATTCCTGTGTATATCTGACTCAAAAATGGATGATTACAGTGGAATCTGAGGGATGTATTGCTGTTTGTCATTTCAAACAACATACATTCCCCAGGTAAAAGGAAATTTGACTCGTGTTTGATTTGCTTGGCGCCTTAGAAGATTATTTCATCAGCCGTAATGGAACATTTCATGATGCCAGTTCACATTCAAAAATAATCTGGTGTATTTTTTGAGTCTTAGACAGAGCATTTTGAGACAGGACATTTTTGGGCATATTCAAGTGGAAGTATCCAGTCTGGGCTCATCATTCTCTGAGAAAACTGAGAGTGCTCACTAATCTGACCACCCATTTTATAATTAGGGCAATATTTAAATGACTGTCCTCCATGAGAAGATCTTACAGGTTCTTGGTAGCCTCTCAGGGTTGTCTTGCTTTGGAAAAGGATTGAGCATGAATTGTTTTCTCTCTGAGCCTGTTGCTTCTGGAAAGGGTGGCAGTGGATACTGCAACATTATTCTAGCATTTCAGAATCTTTTAGAAGAAAAAGATACATAAGGGTCTGTAAGAATTCCTTTTTTAGCCTTTACTTCCAAGCAGAAAACCTTTTCTTTCATGATCCTTTCAAATCTTGAATATTCCTTTCATCTTTCCTGATTGTGCTATGTGTCCCTGTTTCATAATAGGAAGCAACTTCCTGTCATTGCCTTAGCTGCCATAAACTGTCTCCTGCATGTCTGTCCCATGTTATTGCAAATGAGAAAGGCAGACTTGTTCTGGCATCTGTGTTAAAGTGAAGAGTGTATAATAGTATTATATTTGGCAAGTCATGTGGATGCCAGATCACATCAATCATAGGCTTTGTGGCTGAGACTTTTTAATGATATTAGCAAGCACATTCGAGGAATCTGACTGAAACAGAAATGGATGGAGCCAAAAGGGGGATGTCAAAATCGAAATACGTTTCAAGCAGAATTCAAAAGCCAGTATACAAAGTTGTGATGTGGAAACTGCTGTTCAAATGCTAACACGGGACGAGCAGCATGTGTGTTGCTTTCATGGTCTGTAAAATTTTTCCAGCTACTGCAATCTGACTACTGTGAATATACAGGCTTTTTCATTCTTGCTGCAGTAGAATACCTTGCACTTAAGCCTATTTTGGATCCAAACCTAAGCTTCCTCTCCTTAACTCTCTGGAACACTGCTAGCATAGACTGAGCACACTAAGTACAATGTGTTTGTGCCTGCTGCTGCTGTTCAAAGCAGAGCTGGAGAAGCCTGAGACAAAATCTTGTTTCTTGATCCCTGTGGGGCCAAGGCCCCGACCTCTTGATGGTTGGAGAGTACTAGAAATATATATGAGCAAAAAATGAGACAAGCTGCCAAGCTCTGCTCGTAATACTGGCTCACACTCTGAAACTGACCATGAGGAAGAGAAGGAGAAGGAAACTGAAGCAATCTGGTGTAAGATAGCCATGAGAGTATGTGGGGAAGGATAGGGACCATGCCAAGAGGTCCAGGAAGAAAAAGGCAGCTTGTGGGAGCAGGAGAGTGTAGGAGGTAGGAGGAGAACGCTTCGCAGTGAGGCTCGCCAGGTGAAGTGCTCAGGCAGCAATTAGCAAATGTTGGTTCATTTTCCTCATGAGCCAATTCTTCTACCGCCCCAGAAAGTGCCCAGCACCACTTGGTAGGCATGGCTCACTAAGGAGGAGCAAAGCTTCTCTTCTTTCTTACTTCATATATCTGTGTAAAGCAAGCTCACTGCCATATGAGAAGGATCTGCTGTGAACTCAGCTGAGAAAAGTTCATCTAACATCACTGAGTCTTTACAGCAGGAACTGGCATTTGCACGTGCTCAGATGTGTATTGTAGGTACAAAATGCAGTGTTTCTAGTTTTTAGGTGACATTGCGTGGTATGAGGCAGAGTAATTGTTGTAGGTGAAAAAATGGATCGAATTGTGAATGCCATGAGACAGCAGATAATCAGATGCATATGTCTACGTGCCTAACTGTCCTCAGCCAGCAGTCACTTCCCTGATGGAAAGAGATGGCAAGATCTAGTAACTACAGGTGAAAGAGTGGGTGCATCATAATCGAGTAGAGTAAAACTCTTGAATCACTGATTGTTAAATAAAGTCCAGTATCCAAATTCATTGAGGAATGTTGTTCACTCTATCTTGCCCCTTGCATTCTGAATCATGGATCCCAGGGCTACCGGGGACCCTGTAATTTGGAGCATCTTACAATTTCAACTCTACCTTCCCTTAGGGAGTGGGAATTTCTGAAGCTGGAAGGCTTTTTGACCACATCCATTTTTCCTCCATTGTGCCTTAGCAAAGCCTACAGCTATTTCAGGCCAGGAACTCATATCAAGTTAGCATTTTCTACTAAAACTGGGTCTTTGGAAGGGCTTATAATTATCTAACTGAATGATGCGACCTGAACTTTTGTAAGACAGATGGTTTTAAATATAAAAATACCCTGCCTGTAGATACATAATATATTTTTGACTTATTTCTCCTCCCTCTCTTCTCCTAAGTGAGTGACAAGCATTTAAGGCTTGCATATTCCTCAGTACAACTACAGCATGGTGTTCTCATTTCTCTTTCCCCTTCCCTCTTACTTTAATATCTCACCTTTCTACAGTTTGTCATCCACCCTATTCTTTTTCATTGTTGTTCAATATGCTCAGATCTTCAGTGTACTTCCCTTTTCCTAACTGCTCAAAAGGCTTTTGTCAATGCAAGTTCATTGCTGTAGAAGAGTCTGTGGAATACTTCCAGTGTCTGTGTAAACTCTATGTCAAGGATTTATAAGCAGAAAAATTCAGTGTACCATCAAAGGAGGAAAGGCATTTCTTTAGTTACGGAATATTACCTAAAAACAAATTTGGCTTTGATATAATAGCTTCATTAATGCTATGCAGGTTATTCTATTTCATTGGAGGTTTAGATTTCCTGACTGAGGCGCTTCTGGTCGAAGTCATAGAACCAACAAACCCACTGGATTAGTGATGGGGTATTAGTAATGGGCAGTGTTTTTCTGTCAAAACAAGAACAGAGATAGGCCATATGGGACACAGCTAGTAATACCACTGGAGGTACTTCTGGCACAGGAAGGGTACATGTGCTAGAATTAGGTCATGCTCCTCATCCAGTTTCTAGCACAGAATTGTCTGACCCTGGCACTTGCCTCAGTGCACCTGAGGGAGGGCGATCTGGTCTGGCATCTGTCATCAGTTTTAAATCTTAAAAAGGAGATTTATGGTAGTCTGTGGAAAAATAAGTGCTTTGGGCAGATCTGCTATGGTCTGTGTTACCTTCCCTGAGGGTATCTGTGATTCTTGACAGACTGTTGATTGTCCGTAAGGAAAACAGGAAACTGGAAGGGTTTTGTTTGAAGGAAAAAAAAATCTTACAGGGTTACCCAAAGCAGAGCATCATGAGAAGATACATCCCTATAACAACTCAGGTACACAAGCTAGGTACCCCAGCTCTGACAGGCACAGACCCTGGCGACTTTTCCACTTTTTTCTGCAGCATAGACTACAGATCACCAGCTAAAATCATCGAGCTGACTGCCTTCTTTCCATTACAAGAGACTTAGACATCGTCTACACATCAAACTCTCCTGCTCTGTATATATAACAAGTGATTCCTCAGTCTCTTTGTAGGTTGAATTGCTCAGTTATGTCTTTATGAGTAAATAAAATAAACCAGGAGACAGCCTCTGGCCCTGAAACCAGCTTGTGAAGCTTACCTTCCATCCTTCAGATGATGCTCTTCTTTCCAAAAACAAGGCTACACAGATCTAGCTAAAACCTTGTGAAAGAGAGTGATGGAGGATTTTCCGCAGCTTGGACATGTATATTAGCGCACAATAGGTAGATGAGCTAACCAAAATCTCTGAGCCTTTTCTAGAGGTGTTAATTAGCCAGCTAATGCATAAAATCTGCCTGATGAGCTGTGTCCTGTACTGGGGATATGGAAGATGCCAGTGCAATCTAAACATAAGGGCAAATGGGCAGAATCCGCTGCCAGCATATTGGACCGGGACTTGAAAATTAGTCATTGGGATTAACAGGAAGAAATTCTTTACTGTGAGGATGGTGAGACACTGGAACAGAGAAGTTGTGAGTGCCCCATCCATGAAAGTGTTCAAGGCCAGGTTGAATGGGGCTTTGAGTAACCTGGTCTAGTGGAAGGTGTCCCTGCCCATGGTAGAGAGGTTGGCACTACATGAGCTTTAAGATCTTTTCCAACCCAAACCATTCTATTAGTCTATGATTCTATGTTTATCGTGGTTGAAAAAATTTACACTGATGGGGGCGGCAAATATTGTGTGTTTCTGCTGCAAAGAGGCTTCTCATCTAGAAGTATGCAGATATCAGTATTTTAACTGTGCAAAGGCTGATATATATATGTATTATAAATGTTTCAACACATTTTTTCTTTTGTTCCTGCATTATAACATGACATTTATCCTATTTATTGCCCTATTGATCCTGTGTCATGCTGTAAAACTGCATGATCCTCTATAATAGATAGTCCTTGTGGGCCTAACGTCAACGATGCAGGTGAAGAAACACTGTCTTTTTACTCATAAAAGGAAGCTTCTGTGCATTAGAAAAGCACAATCATTTTGGATTTTAGTTTTACGTATCACTGTAATGTTGGATGCACAACAATGAATGGATAACACAGCAATATATTATACCCTTTTAAGATGATTAGATGAATGCCTTCTCTGACTGATGAACAGCTTAATGCTAGAAATAACTTAGGAGGCTTTTTTATGTCAGCCTGCTTGTAGAGAGAGTGTGGCAGCGTTTTAAGTAGTGCAGTATGTTCTGTGAGTTTGGTGCAGTGCAGCAAGCTTGTATAATATTAGCATCATCTTGATGTTACATTTGGATCTTCACTTCGAGAAATGGAAAGCATCCAGTGTTTTGCCTTTCTTTCTTGTGTCTCTATCCCTTGTCTTCTTTTTTAAAAATAAAATTTTAGCTCAACAAATGAGTTCCAGTACAACATTGCTACCAGCAAGCCCATCATTTGCCGAAGCTTCTTTTTTGTCTAGATGTTTATAGACTCTTGAAGAAACTTTCTGCTAACCCTGGATAAGTCATGATTCTAAGCCTTTGTTTTACCCCATATATGTAGGGAATAGATGGCAGGGTGCTTCTATGCTTTTCTATGCTCGAGAAAAAAATTAGGGTCAGATCCATGGTCCAATATTAACAGAAGCCCCAGAACCAGTATTTATTTCAGGACTAATATTTAATACTTTCTCTAAAATCTTCAGAAATACCCATGTATCACAGTTTCCATTTCCTACCAGGTTTGCTATTTTCTCGCATTTGTTTCAGTGTGTTAGGACTCCACAACCAGTTCCTTGAATTCCGGAACGTGAAACTCTCTTAAAAGAGCATAAGTCATAAGCTGCTGTCTTTAAAACTCTTCCTGCAGTGAAGATGTGTTTTTCCAGGCCTTTTTCTGTAGAACTGCTTAGTCTCATAGTAATCTTTTCTGCTTACTCATAAAGGGACAATCTAATTTAGAAGGCTGCTTCTCCTGAAAGATAATTCTTTTATCTGCCAATTTTACCCTCATTTTTTTAGAATGAGGTCATCTTTTTCACAACTGAGGACTAAAAATGATGAATGATTTCATTTATTTATCCAGGCAGAATAATGCATTTTTTAATTTTTTTTTGTATAAAGTTTATTTCAAAATTAATGCACCTAAAAGATAGTCAGGAGTCACCTTGCTCATTTTCATCAGTTCCTTGTCATTAATTAAACTGTATCTTTTAAACGTAAATATTCTGCAGCAAAGTAAAAGTGGTTTATGGCCATAACTCTCATGGGTGTTTTTGATAGAATCTTTATGCACACTGTGATTATTCTGCAGGCATTAGAAAGGGCAACAGTGAAGCAGTAACTCATAATTTCATAAAATATTGTTTACAAATCATAAGTTTCAGGTTCCTTTCAATAGTAAAATTTTTGTGATTTTTTGCAATGTATTTCCCCCTTATTATTTCCTAACAGTAAAAGCATAGCAGGAAAAAAAGAAATGGCTCAGGCAGGTTCTTTCTGGTACTTTGAATATACTGCTGTATGGCATTTTATATACGCTGTTACATATTTTCAATTACCTTATCAGCCTCCTCTCTCCTTTTTCTTCTATTTTCTCTTTTTTTTCCTTTCTTTTTATTTTCAGTTTCCTGAACCTGACTGCTACCTGCAGAAGAAGCAATTTTTGATGCAGTTGTATATTACATAGTTTCTGCTAAAGGAAGTTAGCTCTTAAATGAGCCTTATAAATCAGCTTTCCAACAGAAAATGAGTCTTGATGTTGGATGCTGGACCAAAATCTGATGATGCACAGACATGTGGGCTAAGGGAGAAAGGAGATTTAAAGCTAACTTTTTTCTTCTTCTGAATTCATTCTGCTCTCCCACACACATACATGCACAATTTCTCTCCTCTGCCTCCTAGTCCATTTGCCACCTCTCTTCTTCCCTACTGTTTGTTTTTCTCCCTCAATAAATGTCTAAAAACTGGAATTAGAGACTGGTTATATTCATGTTGCATTCATTTTAAAGGGAAGCTCTGACTTCTCTGTCCAGGGAGGGAAGATTAACATTTCTTGGAGGAATGCAGGCAGTGGAAAGGAAATAAAAAAATCCATTGAAATTCCACTCAAACCTCTAGTCCCAATTTTGATAGCTTATTCTCAAAGTTTTCATGTAAGCATTTTTCTTTCCTTCTTTTTCTTTTTTTTTTTTTTGCTTTTTTATTATTAGAGATAGTCCTATTTTCCTTGTATTTTTAACACTGAGTGTAAAGGATGATGAATTTAAGTACAGCCACTGTCCAGATTGTTTTCCAGTTCTGTTAACAAAGAAACCTTTCCTCAGTTCTGCCTAGGTATGTTCACCATAGGGTGAAAGCGGCACTCTTTCTTTAGTTAGGATGACACAAAATTCCAGTGTATATAAGTTTTTCTTATACCTCTCAGATACAAGAACAGATCAAAGGATAGACAAGGGTGGGGCCTGGAAGCCCTAAAATGTTTCTGGGACTATCAGAGACTCATTTTCACCAGGATTTCATCTCAGAGGTAATTACCACAGAACTATAGGGTGGCTGAGCTTAAACCATGACAATTTTTACTGAGAAAGAAGGCTATAGGAAAGAAATGGGACCTCTTTGATGCTCAGAAAACTCTGAAGTATTAGCAACCTGGTATAGAAAACTTGTGGAGTGACTGTTCTCACGTCATTCATCAGAATGACACCTCTGAGGATATTTTATCTTGCTTTTTTAAAGAGAAGGATCTAGCTGATGAAGTTTCAGACCCCAAGACTGTGAGCTGAGCTGAGTGCAAGTTACATCACACTTGTGGTTCAGAAATATGACATTAGACATAACCTTAAAAAGCTTTAAAATTCCATCAGATCTTTTGGTAATTAGTTGTAATTTCCAGAGGTCGAATGGCTTGGCAGTGCTGGGGAATAGTTGGACTTTATGATCTTAAAGTTTTTTTCCAATACGGTTGATTCCACAATTCCATGATTCCCCTTTCAGCCTCTGCACTTCTCAGCAGTAGTATTTTTTTCCCCTTCTCAATCTCTTTTAAGAAATGTTGTTGTCTTCTGAAGGAATGGCATTTTTAAATGTGTTACTTAAATAAATGAACTTCAGGAAGGCTTCTGCACTACTAAAGATCTTCTTTGTTCCCTTTTACATATGGGACTTTAAAGATTTAAACATCTTTACATTGGCTTCCCTTTTTTATTTTTGGGGTTATCTTTTCGTGGTACAGAAAAGCCTAAACTGTCCATGACAGGTAAGTCATGCCAGAATGAGATGATCATTAAGAATAAAATCTTTGATATGAGATATCATCTAAGACATCAAGAGGTGATAGAAAAACTAGATGACTGCACGACCTTTTTATGATTAGCCTTCTCCATGTCCTCCTTTTCATCAGACTTGCTAGTAGCATTTTGTTGCAAATAAGGCTTTAGGTCTCTGAAATATAACTCCTCTTTGCTTTTATCCGGTGTTAAGCAAAATGTGCCTTGAGGTTTTGGGACTTTGAGAGACCACAGCACCAACATCTTACAATATCCATTGTTTAATTTCTTTGTGAGAGAAAAAAAACCCTACAAAAATGACCAACAACCCTCTTCATAAGGGACACAGATTTTTTCACTCATTTGTCCTATGAGGAATTGAAAGGCTCAATCTATCAAACTTTTGTAGAACAACCTGTAGCAATGTATGTATGTGCTGATTAAACCTCCTCTTCAGGGTAAAATGAAGCCTGAGAAGACTGCTGCTGATACGAATCAGCTAAAAAGCTTTAAGGAAGAGAGGCTCTCCTCTCTTTTTCCAAGGTTGAATTATCTACCTGATATAGAGATCACAGATGAGGTTTTACACATGAAAATTCTACTTATTATGCTAGTATGGTGATGGAGAACAAGGGACTGAACTGGAGAGGGTCACAAGTGACTGTGCAGACAGTAAATCTGTGTCACCTTAGCTATTCTATTATAATTTATTGAAAAGGTGCAGTGAGTACTTTACTCTGAAATGGGAGAGGGCTGTGAGACAAAGAGGCAAGTAAAGTCTTTCTACCAAAATCTGGTTGTTTCTTCCTTCATCAGTGCTCTCAAGAAGTTTTCTCCTAGTCTCAGCAGGACATGTGTATGAATATGGGACGATAATCTAAACTCTGTTGCTGATTTGTTATGAGTCACTAAGAAGATGCTGGAAAGAAGGTGCCAAAATGGTCAGTGAAATGAGCAGCCTGAAGGATAAAGGCTGAATATAAGTTTTAGAGGAGAACAGAGGTGAAAGACTGTTGCTAAACAATTTCCTCATTTCCAAAACTGGGACTACAATTTGGTGGCTGAATGACCCATCAAAAAAGAGACTGTAAATTCTGAACAAACTATGTTTGTGCCCCAAATTGGTATTCTGATTTTTTAGTTTTTATTTCTTCTGGCTGTCAGTTCTTTCTCTTCCCCAAATCTCCCTCCATTTGAAGCTGAGCAGTATATATATCATTTGGAATATTAATTTTTAATATATTAATTTCAAATATGTTTGGTTTTGCATAATTATATCTATGCAGTAACTTAATAAAACCCTAAAAGGCCTAAATTTCTTCTTCAAATTTATGAACAAGTTACATAAATCTGAAATGACAAATAAAAAAAATAGATCCCATAAGAACAGTAGGCAGATTACATTGCTGAATACCACCTTTATAGGGTGCATTATTGGACATCAGGGATGGAAGAAATGGTTTAAGTCTACATTTTTATATTATAAATATATTTTCAGTCAATCTGTATTTGTATTGGTAACATTGTGTTGGTGATTCAAAGTACAAAAAGAGAGGCTTTACATGTTCAAAAATGAGTAGGAGAGCAGTTTTATACATCTGCAGTGATAGTAGTAAGACTTCATGGAGTTTGTGCAGAAGAAATTTCTCAATCATTATTTAGAAATGACTGTCAGATGTAGGGCAGCATGCAAATTGAGCAGATCACAAATGCAGCCCTAGCACAGCTCAGGAACAGAATTCTTAGAACTTTTGCAATATTAACATTGTGAGATAAAAAAATACAATAAGTTAAAAGATTCTGGAGAAAATATGTTAGTTCACTACATAATTATTCACATTGATCACTTAACTGTGGTAGAAAATTGAGTACTGCTGTTTGCCACACAGTAGGATAGAAACTATATGCATAGCCAATCATGTGTCAGTTCTTCTTAAAAGTGAGGACTTGTTCGAAAGGATGTGCTTTTCTTTGTTGCCACCGATTCCTCAAAGCAAGGAAATACAAAAATGTTGGTAAATTAATTAATTCTTATCACATAACCTCAGTGAAAATTGTCTGCTTTTTCCATGGTTTTGGTTGGGGTTATTTTTAAGAAAATTAGGAACATTTTAAGATATAGGAATGCATGATGTATAAATTGATTTCAGTTTTGACAGGATATCTTCAAGTGCAGCTAATATTACTGGTTGCAAACACTATTTGTAGACACCACCTTGTTTAGAGGTAAATGAAATTTAGGATGAGTACTTGTTTCCAGGTATTTACCAGCTCTTGTGCTGCAACGTTCAGCAAAGCCAAACAGCAACCATCATTTGAAAGCTGTGTAGTACAAATTTTTATTTCCTTCTTGTTATCAACTCCAGAAGTTTCAGAATTGTTTATATGTGATGAAATTTTCTCTCACCTCTGACATTCTTTCTCTTCAGCCTGCAGTCAAGAGAATACAAATATATTTTCCAAGCAGTTTAAGTTGCTTTCCACTTTGTATGAAAATAGCAATTTTAAAGCCCCCTTAGGAAAGACAAAGATGAAGAGGTACTGTCAGTGACATAATACTGATTTCTATTTCTGTCACAATATATTTAAAGTTTTTATGAAAGTGCTTGAGAGCTAGAAAAAAAATATTTTATACATGACAAAGTTTATGACAAAATGTAGTCACCTAAAGGGTGAATGATAGCAAGCCATTACACCCCTCTAAATCTGATAATTAAAATGTTTCTGTAATGATAAAGCAGAAAGACACAGAGATTTTAATTCTGCAGTGTATTAGCACCAAAATACCCACCTGCCTTCACACTTTATTTTGAACAGAAAATTTACCTTAATTTGATTTAGCCATCTGCTTCGCTCAATTTCTGTCTTTCTGGTGTTACGATGTTCAGTCCTACCAGGAAACAGCACTGGAAAGACCATGTCGTCTAAAGGGACATGGACAGATTGCAGAACCTGCTGCATATTGATACTGCTAAGCCTGAGCTCACAATTAAAGTTCAGTTTGTCATAGTTCTGTGAATGAAGAAAGATGTATTCAAATGTATTAAAACTGCTAAGTGCTACTTCAAATAAGAAACTTATTTTTTACAGAATTGAACAATTCTTTTGGAGGTGATAGAAACATACATTACAAGAAAAGTACATGTTATATGTATTTCATGAAAAGATCCTGTTTGGTCTCATTGTCTTTTTTCCATCCAAGAAATATTTGGCCTCCAGTTTGAACTTATTATCAAAATAATAATTAGTGATAAACTATTATGCTGTGCAAAATCCAATAATCAATAGTTAAATCTCCCTCAGGGTCAACTGGCTGCAATAAACATCTGGCAATGACAGAAACTGATATTTAAAAGTAAAATACATCAAGTATTTTCTTGCCACAGAACAAATAAAACCAGACTTAGAACTAATGAAACCCATCAGATCTATCACGTAAATAATCTCTTTTAAAATTATAAATCCTCATTTGCTTTGTACTAATTTAAAGCCAGGTAATTTAAAAGTTATTTACACAAATATAAGCCTTCTTTGAAATAGTGTATCTTTGGGATGACATCATGCTGAAATACGTCTCTTTTTGTAAGTGATTCATTTGACTTCTAGTATTTTATTAACAGATCATTTCTTTATGCAATTTTCTTCTAAAGAGCCTTGGTGCTAATTTGCTTCTTGTAGCGTTACTATTTAATTAGGCAATCACCTTTGTGTTTGCATGCTGGTGGAAAAAAAGAAGTGACAGCACTACACAATGGGTTCATTAAAACCTGCAAAATATAAACTTAAACTAACAAAAAAGAAAGGGTTAAAATACAGCTGAGACTTATTAATAGCGAGATTATTGATACCAGCACAACCCCACTGTTAGGGTATAATTCATGTTTTCCTGCTTAGAGAATCACTGAAGTTTTCCACATACAGTGTTATTTAACCTAGTAATCATTCTAAAACTTATAAACTCCTTGAAAGTGTCATATTTTTGACCAGCTTTTTCTTCCATATTTCAGACGGGTAGTATCTTGAATCCTTTAAAATTCTTACTGTAATCATGAGATCACTCACAGGATACAGTGATATTTATTCTCCCAAGAATGTGAGAATTCTCAATCGATTTTAACATCAAGAAAAACAGGAATCAGGCTACAGATGCAAAGTGCACAAAATGTCATCTAGAGGGTGTAACACATAAAATCAGCAAGTTCCTTCAAAAGAGATGAGCTTTGAAACATGTCTGCGGCAGACTTTAACAGTCCAGGGAGTTCTGGGACAACATATGGAGTCAATTCCAAAGTTATGGACTTCTTTTAGAAAAAAAGAAAAAAGTCCTGGCAGCACTTATTGAGAAATCTCCAGAAACATCAATGACAGCACTAATATTCAAAACCTCAAAGTACAGTCCAGAGTAGCTCCTTTTGAGTTACACAATGTGAGAGAAATCAAAAGTAACAAACATTTCTGAACCTTGGCTATCAATTTTATGCCTCCACTTCTCCACCTGCAAAGGGGAGTCATAATTATACAGTGTTTAAAGGCTTGAAGATTTATAAACAATGAAAAGATATCCCAAACACATTTTTATATGCTTATTCAAAAATATAAAATTAAACTCAAACTTATGGAGTGTTTTGCAGTGAAAATATATGCTTTTTTTTTCTTTTTTGGTAATTTTCATCATAAACATGAAGACTACATATTAATTATATATATATCTTATGCATATTTATTAAAACCTTGAATTGTAATGAACTATCCTGATTCTGAAATTACTTTATAAAAGTAATGAGTGATTGTGCTACTCTATTACTGATTTTCTATAGCACTCCTGCCTTTAGGAATTGTCACTGTTTGTGGCAGTGGAGGAGTAGAGAGCTTTCTTGGTTCTTGCATTTAATTTTTTCCATTTAGGATGAAAAAAAACATTCATAAGAATTTAAAAAGAAGTTGTTCATACAATTAATCATCCCATTAAAATGTATTCTTCCCTTCTTCTTTAGTTTGATAGTTCAGTAATCTTTAGCTTTACAAAGCTTAAATCTCTCTACAATATTGCAGTTATTGGCCTAATTAACATACAGCTTTACACGATTGAGTGATCAGTACAAATTAGATACCAACAGAAACATTGACCTAATGTGCAGACAAACCCCCAGACCAGATCCCAGAGTTTTGAAATGAATTCAGAATGCGGAGCTAGCATCAATGCATGTCTGAGCTCTTAGGTTAAAAAGAGTTCCATTGCAGTTCAGAAATGTAGACAGGACTTCAGCATGCCCAGGACATGTCATGGTGACTCACTCCTATCAAAGCATGAAGCAGCAAAAGGAAGCTGGAAAGTGACCTCAGTCAATGCTTTTATGTCATTCCAAAAGGTAAAATGACATTTTGAAGTGAACCACCTCTTTCTTTGGGAAAGCTTGATCTCTGTCTGATGCTAATTTTACTGGAAAAGGAAGATAACACCGAGTTTGCAGATTTGTAACAAATGAAAATGTATGCATGTTTCTGATGAAAAGAAAAATCTCTGAGTTTCTGTAGTTATTTGGTAGCAAATTACCTTAAAACTCTTTGCAAATGCTCATGGCTAGTACTCATAAGGAGGCAGAGTCAAGGATATTTGCAAAGCCAAAGTGTATCTGTTAGCTCTGCTTAACTCCTTTCTACTACTTGTGTTAAGAAATACAAGGTCTGATACTGCTGGATTAATGTCAGGAGCACATCTCTTGTTAAAACTTAGGGATAATAGATTTGACAGCACTTTAAAATACATGCAAGAACGGCAGTTTGGATTTTTGTTACACCTGCCTGTGATGCTCTATTTTAAGAATAGATAGGCTGTGTGGCACATAACAGTGTGGTTTGCCTTGTTAGAAAATTTACCATTTAAGCAATTCTTTGATCTGCCTCAACTGTCTTTGCTTGAAACCTTACGATAGCTGTGATAGTTTCTTTCCATGATTTTGCAGTTTATTCCATTGCGAGCCAGACCTCTCACCCACAGGCAGACCAAGCCCACCCTTACTCAGGCAGTGCAGTGAGGTCTTCCCAGGCCAGAAAGTTTTTTGCTTGCATCTGAAAGTACGAATGACACCAGCATTCTTTTCTCTGGTATGAGGGCAGATGGAATCATGTCCTGTTTGATGAAGATTTTCTTGGCATCTGAAGCCAAAATATTATTTGTAATGCTTCAGAGTGAACACTTAAACACTTGAAAGTGCAGACACAGGGTTGCTTGCTGTTGCCTTTCATTTTTGCCCCCTGTGTACAGCTTCACAAGTTGGAACAAAGAGGACTATGTTGTAAGAGGCTTCCAGTGTTTTCCATTCATTTATTTATTTATTCATTCATTTATTCATTCATTCAGTCAGTCATTCATGTATTTTGCAAAATCAATATTCATTTCATTTGTGCATAGCAGATAAAAATAATTACTGCACTGCAGATAATAGCACATAAAGGTCATCCTTTGAATTGTGTTTCACTTTGGTATCTTTTTCATGCTTTGAAGATAATAGTGTGATGTTGTTTGTGCACTGTGAAGTGCTCTTCTATCCCTTGGGAAGCATTCTGAGAAAACAAATAATAGTAACAGGATGGTACAGCGTAGCTGTTCTGCAATGTTTGCCCTGGCTTTAAATGTCTCTGCTGCTTAAAGCAGTGCCTGACGGCAGTGCCGAGATTCCTTACTCTGTAAACGTGAAGGCATCAATCTGAGGACACTGAAAAAAAGATGCATCTATGTGTGAGAAAATGGATGTGTTGGGCTGGAGGTTATTAAATTATTCCAAATCGTTTGTTGCTGTGGTGCCTTTCTGCAATACCTTTCCCGTGCTTCCCCCTCATACCCAGTACAAAAATGGGTGTGCCCATTCAACTGAACTGGGATACCCAGTTCAAAATGGGTGTGGGCTCATAGAAAGATGTTGTATTTATCAAGTTTTTTCCCTTTACACAATACACAAGTGTAAATTCACCTGCTTGGGAGAAAAGTGTTAGATTTTGTCAGTACTCACATAGTAAGTTTTTTTCTTTGGACAAGTGCTGTGGATTTACTAATGGTCACAGAGCATATGCTTCAGCTTCTCCACCTTGAACTGTGTGGCAAATGTGTTGTGTCATCAATAAAGATGCATCTAGAAAGCAGCATGTGTTCAGGGTTGACTTTGGAAGAAATTTCATCTTTTTCAATGCCTGTGAGCAGGAATAGGTATTATTGTCATATGATGGAGTTGGCTGGGCCTCACCATTGTTTTTGGTCACACTGCGGGTTTGTGTGTGTCCTGTGCTTGAGGCAGTATGATGTGCCAAAGCCTCTGTGTCCAGGGAGCTTTGGTGGAAGGTGTCCCTGCCCATGGCAGGGTGGTTGAAACTAGATGAGCTTTAATGGCCCTTCCAACTCAAGCTGTTCCATGACTATAATTCCATGTGCCTGTGTGCAGACTTGGCTGTGGTGTGGCTTTGTAGCTTTTCTCTGCTGCCTGCAAAGCAGGTGGGAAGGGCTGAGTAGTCAGGGCTGTAGAAGGAGGAGAAGACAATGAGAAAGGAATTACGAGAGGAGCTCAGAGGATAGAGTTTGATAAGAGCTCAAGTTCTGTTTTCTCTTCTTGAAAAATAGCACCTGTAATTTGTTGGAGGAGAGGGATGTTGCTGCTGAGAGATGATTGTACAACCTAGAGCAAGAATTTTTTGGGGTGAATGCAAAGAAGTCACTGAAGGAGAGATGAAGGTGGTCCCATTACAGCTTATCTTCTGCTGGTAAACAGTTTGTGGAGTTAAAGTAATTTCTGGCCTGTGGAATAACAAATAAACATTTGATTTTAATGATACTGGTTTGGTTTTGGGTTGTTTTTTTTTAATTTAATTGGAGAGTATGTATTTTAAGTCTGTTAGGAAAATTGGTAGTTTAGTAGGAATGCTAATGAGTTTGGAAATTTCTCCTTGTAGCTAATGCATAAAATCCCGCCTGGTTAATGCTGTCCAAGAATGTACATAATTTTTCCAGTATCTAATTGGAATTGCATTGGTTTCCTTGAAGCTTTTGCCACGAAGTTGCCTACTTCATTTTTCATTAATTAACAATTAATGATCTAAGCCTATGTGTAGTATAGAGAATGAACCTGAGTCCTAATAGTAGTCAAGACTATAACATTTTGATGGACTGTTGTGAAGGTCATCAGTCTATGGCTATACAGTTGCAGGGAACATTACAATCCTGTCTCAAGTGCATGGTTATCCCTCAAAGAAACTCAGATATTACTGTTGGTCTATTGACACAGCATTCAAATAATGTGGCTTGCAAAAAGGCTGCTTATATTTACTGCTCTAACTTCAACTGGTTTTGGTGATGGGGTAGTTTCTTTCTAGGAAGACATAAGCTATTCAAAAGCAAGAGATATCCTACTTTGCATTATGAACAAGCCTTGTGTAGGTCAGAGGTGTTAAATTTGAAGCTGTTTAGAACGCATCTGGGTCATCTGCAGTATATCAAAAGTACTTGTAATAAGGTACTAAATAGTTTGAATTACCTCTGATGCCTTTGATAATTACCATGTGATCCTTGGCTATTGATAGAAGTGTTTCAAAGAGGACATAGTGCTGAGTCTCTAGGACATTGTTAGTGCTGATGAGATCTCTCATAATCAGTAAGTGGTTCATCATGCTGTTAAAAGCCAGTTGGGAAAGACAGTAATACAGAAAAAGGGCTCAAAGGAACAGTGTCACTGTCTCTCACATTACTCATATTACTAGATGGATTTTCATAGCAGCTTTTTGTATGGAAATAATTATTCATGACAAAGCAATATTTATGTCATTTAAAGTTTGTGCCACATAATAGGACCCAGGCTTAAACAGTGTGAATGAAGAATCGGTGAGATATTTTGAACTTCAGAAAGACTCATGATCCTACCTTTTTCAGTGAAATGACAATAAATATAAGGTAAACTTGCAACTCAAAAAAGAAATCCAGTAGTGAACTACTTTGTTTTTTATCCTTAATCTGTTACAGTTATTTGAAGAAGATTCAGCATGCTTTGACAGTGATTGCTCTGCCAGTAGATTTAGGTTGTAAAGGAAAAGTGCATGGTTTGTGAGAGCCCCTTCGATTTTGGGAAGTGTCTGGCTCTTGTCATGCTAGTTACTAAACCTAAAGTAGGGCAAAGCCACTTTATAATTCTGACATGCTGTTGAGGACTTTGAAGAGAACCAATAAAGTAGCTGTGGAGATCTGATGCAACTGTTCTGAAACAATAAAAATAATTTATCAGTCCAGGTTTATTCAGCTTTGTTTTTTCCTTTAAACAGTTTTACAGCATGCTTCTTTCAGGACACCTCTATGTTACGCTCAGTAGCTCCTTGAGGATTTGTAAGGTACTTTCTTCTTCATAAACTGACCTCATCCATTTCTTAAAGGGAAATTGCCTAATCAAAGGTGGTGTTAATAATGGATTCTTTGTGAATTCAGAGTAACTTAAAAATAATTAGTGATAGGCTAACACTCCTGTTTGATGCTGAGACACAGGCTTCACCCCAAAAGGCTGTTTGTGAGTAGAAACCCTGCACTGGCTTCAGTGGCAGCTGGACAATCACCTGCCTTAGAGGATCTGGGCCTGGTTGTGGTCGGGGTGCAACAGGTGAAGCCCTTCAAAAGTTGTGGCTTTCAGCATTACTGTACATCTTGTGAAGGTGTGCTGGAGTCTGTTAACTCATTTAACTAGATTACTTAATCTGTTTTTCATTATGGCAGCAAAGGTGCACTTTTTTTCTGCAGATCTGTGCAGCAGAGCACATTTGGGCAAAATTTCATTGTTTTATACCCAATAATTCTCAAGTCTAAAGAGAGACAGTAGGAACACAGTAGGTTCAGACCTATTTAACAAGGCAGGAAGCTGAACCGTTTCCAGAGAGCTTGCTTTGTCTGCTGGCAGGCTCCCTGAGACAGGATATTATGGGAAGACACCTCTCTCCTCCTCCACTGCTCATCTCCAGCCCTTTATGTAAGAGATTCTGCACTCTTTTGTTTTCTCAGTAAAGATGTGGCTCTGCAGAGCCACCGGGAGGTGGGATGGCGGGCCGGCAGGCAGTGCTTTCTTCCCCTGCATGGTGTGCAGGAGGAGTGGGCATTAAACACAAGATGATCCATTTGATTGCCAGAGAGCCGGGCACCATGGGACTCTCACAGATGACCTGTGGCTTTTCATCTGGCAGAGAACAAAGGTCACCTGCAGAATGACACCATGGGGCTCTAGCCCTGCATAGGTGGTCCCCCAAGAAGGAATCGGAAGCAGTATGGCTGTCCTCCACCTCTTGTGACTGACTGCAAGTAGGTTTCCTTGTGATAAAGCATGGTGTCAAAACCTGGGTTGCCTTCTCCAAGGCAAGCACAAGCATGATATGCTTTTTACGTGGTTCCTAGTGAATCAGGCAGCAGGTTTTCTCATCACCTTCCGTGATCCACTCAATGCAAAAGAGTGCTGAGGGTAATAACTTGGGTCAAAGCTGAGAATATTTTCTTTGCATCAGCACAAGATAAGCAGCTGTGGTAGCAGAAGGAAATTTGTTGTGAAGCCTACTTAGCCCTTCCCAGTCACACATATCTGCAGATGCCTTAGAAAGGCATCTGGCTCTTAGATACCAAATTACTTTATACAGCATCTTGGGCAATATATTGTTTATTGCTGTGAGCTCTGCTCTGCCACCAGAGAACAAGAAGTGCTGAAATCCAGGTGCTGAAGCAGTCAGCCCTTTCCTGAGGTGACCACAAATAGAAGCAAGCCTATTTACATTATTTCTGGCCACTCATAATTCAAGTCAGAATTCCTATCAGTCTGACCTGGAACAATGGTTTGTGTTCTCAGGGCTGTCTTTTCCTGGTTCCTGAATGTGTTTGGCAGTCATTCCTGCACTTTATATGGAGTCGGGGAGCACATCTGCACCCCAAAGTGCTATGGTAAAAACAGAGATTCATAAATTCATAATTTCCTGTAGCCCACAAGGCTGATGATAAGCCCTTCTACAAACCCATGAGATAGTACCATCTAATCTAACACAACAGCTTTTGTCAGTGCCATAGCACCAACTAACTTTAGTGTTCATCCTTAGTTTTAACCTTGGAAAATTTACATCTCAGTGAAGCCTTGGATGTACCAGTTTTCTTCCTAAAAGCTTGTGTCTCTGCTGGATGAGGCAATGCTGAATATTTTAGATCCTGGGAGGCTTTTGTGGCTTTGTAGATAGATTGGTCGAAAAAGCTGATGAATTTGTGCTGATCATTGGGTTTAAGAATTTATTCTGCTTACTCTGGTGAAATGACTACAGCTGTGCTATGACAGATCAGTTGTTACAAGGGTATGAGGCCTTGCCCAGAAGAATGCTCTAAAACGAATTTCTAATAGATTCAGGCCACTTCTGATTTTGAGCTCTGCAGAGCTAGTGTTTAGAACAGAGCTCAGTGTTCACCTTTCTGAGGCAAAATTGAATCCATTTCCCAGATGTGGAGGTCAGCTAGGAATTTCTTTTTAACTAGCCTTCTTAAAACCTTGGGGATGATGGGGAGCTCTTGGGTAAGTATCCTGGAATAGGAACAGAAGATCCTTGAATAAAAAGATGTGAATTACTTAATAGCACCTGGGATTTGGTGGAAACTCCTGAACTAACTTCATCCTTACCTGTATTCTTATTTTTTCTCAAAAGGCTCCTGGTTTTCCAAGTTTCAAGATTATAGAAAAGTGAAATTGCTTTATTATAAGTAATATATTCTATACTACTTATAAAGTGTATATATTACTTTATTATATTTATATACTTATAAGTCTGTTATGAGCTTTTAGACTTATAACTGGATAGATGTCACAGCGAGTTTTTATAGTTTTATGTTAGCACAACTCTTCTGTTATACTGCAGGTGCTCACTAGAAGAAATGCCAATTGCCATCCTTTTGGTACTGCAGTCTGCAATTGCAGTGAGTTGCTGGATGCCTGGCAATGCTACACAGCTGTTTCTGCCTGTTTACACTATGGAGCAGATACTGATTGCCATGCTTCCTTCCAAATATTGCCATGCCCAATCATTCTCTCTTTAACCTTGAAAAATCAGAATCATGCAGAGGAGTGCATTCCACTGCCTAACACATAAAGAAATTTAAGAAATGCAGTAGTACTTTCTTTTACTGGAGTATAGATTCCTCATAAACCTTTCTGTGAGCTCAATAGCAAATGGTATCAAGCTGGACATGTACTTGAGGCAAGTTTGAAGGTAACTATTTAAATATGGTGATGGAACAGGTCTATTATATTAATAAATACATGTAATGGACTTTACATTTTGTGTAATTGGGGTGCTTAGTGATTATTACATAGCTGATAGGGACCGAATTAAGGCTTAATGTAGATTTCAATATTTTTAATTTGACAGAGGCCATGCAATTTTTGTATGACACTGCAACATTTATAAACAGATTCAAGTGCTTCATGCAGGCATGCTGTCAAAGCTTTCTTATTCTAGTTACACAGAACAATACAGTCATATGAAAATGATAGTGCTTGGGTAATCACACTACCAGGAGCATTTGCTGTCTATTTTAAAGAGCAGAGAAATAGAAAAGTACCTGACATGGAGAGATGAAGTTAAAATGTGCCCTTGCAGAGCGTCCTTCTTCCACCAGGTTTGTATACAGCTTCTCACACTTCTGCATCTGTTATGCTCCTGTTCAGTTCAGCAGGAGAACTATCGCTGCTTGACATCTGGGGACAGACCTGAACTTTAACTAAGTAGTTTTGGTTGTTTTCATGGGAGGATGTGCATAAGCATCCAATGGTTTTCCCTGGTTGCCTCACTCTTCAAATTCAAATAGTGCTTACAATTGGTCTGACAGGTAAAATTCACACTGTACAGGGTGACAGTCATGCCAGGCTTTATACGTGTTAGTTACCAGATGAATAGTATTTTCTGTAGTGGCTTTATTCTCATGCTGAATGTCTGTTTTGTGGCCCTGGTTATTAGGAAATTTGCCCTTGACACAGCTATTTCTAGGCTTTTTTTTTTTGGTCTATCCTCTACAGAAGACACTAAGCAAATGTTTCCCACGGAGTACATGATTGCTCAGAATCATAAAGCATGCATGGCAGTAAGTATGCTCACTGAAGTTCTTCAAGACCAATTTTTAGTCTATGTGACTTGTACAAGATTCTCTTCTACTCTTTTACATTGCCAAAATATGCTCTAACTGCTGAGTAAGGGGACCTTCCTTGGTGAGTCAAAAATTTTGTCTGGCCCTTCAAATTCTTCCCATGAAAACTGGTGAAACCTAAAATATACCTCATATTAATTCCTCATATGTAACTGCATCCTATCTAGGCTTCCTTTTCTTCTTACTAGTGAAGTCTTCTTTTGGTGAAATGAGACTAGAAACACATGTTAATTTATGCACTAGCACTTCTTCTTTGAGGAGCTGCTGAATGTTGGATGTAGGGGTAGGGATGTCGAATCTTCTCCTTCCAAACAAGCTGCTTAGACTTCCAAAAGCATTTGAAAATGTTGCACCTATAGTATTTAACATAACAAAACATGTAATTTTTCACCTGGTTAATACTTGAAACCTATATTTGCCCTCTATTACATTTAATATAAAATACAACTTAGTTCTGAGTTTCATGATTCATGATTAACTCTTGGCTAGTTTATACTGTTCTTTGAGACTTGTGTACCTTAGCAGATGGTGATAAAATTTCTGTGAATAGTTTAAGTTGATTTCTTCCCACTTTCTTAGCATCATCCTGTGCTTTTAATTATTTGGCTTGCAAACTAGCTGATGCAAACTAGCTGAATGTGATGGTGACAATGCAGTGAGTTGCAATATAAACTTTTAGAAGTCAAAATCTGAAGTAGTTAATTAATTTTAAAAGGGAAACTCTTTAAAGAATGTATCAGCCCCTTTACAGCAGGTTATTGTATGTAGTGTGATCAATATTCATGAAATGAATATGATATGACTCTAGTCACAATCAAACCGAAAAGAAGAAACACAAGGATAATTCCAATTAAGGCTACAATTCTACAAAAAAGTTTTTCATGTGGGATGCATGGAGAATTGGGGCTTTTGTCAAAAATACCACTAGGAAGAGGGTTTTTTACTCAGAGTTATGTTATGACCTCATTGCCAGACATCTAAATATGTAGCATGTTCTCTAGTGTACAATATGCACCATTAGTATTGATCAGAAATGTCTGTAGGCTAATTTGTCTTTCACTATGAAAATTAAATACTTCAGGAAGGAGTTAATTGAAAACATAGGTGTGAAATGCCATTTAAGATCCTGCTGGCTAATATAACATGACTTTTAAGAAACTCTCTGCCTTATGGTAGCTAAAGTTAGACAGGACACCTCAGGATGCTCAAAATGTTGCTGTGTGTCTTAGGTGAGATAATTGAATCCAGAATTTAGCACTGACACAGCAGGAGCTTCTGAAGATCCACCACCTTTGAAGTCATGAACATATCAAACCATGTGCACTGCATCAGATCACCTTCAGGAATTTAATTTTAGGTAGTCAAAAAAAAAATCTACATACTAAAGAACTGGTAAAAGCAAATAATCCAAAACAGAGAAAATTTTCATAGCGGTGTGTTCCAAAAATAATATTCTTGCTGTCCTATTTATTATTAATGGCAATCTCCACACCTTGCAATCTTGCATTTTCTGCATAATTTACTGCAGCATTTTGAATGTCATGCTATTAACAAACTGCATCTGTCAATGTATGGTTTAGTTTTACAAGATCTTGTTGATGACAGCAGTATCTAAGTTTAAAAAAATCTTAAGGAACATTAAGATTAACCCAATTGAATTTTAATTTAAAAAAGAAATATATGCATTCCAACTGATGACAAAAAGTTGTTTTTTCATGATTGTAAAATCTCCTAAATTTTCCCTATTTTTAGAAATTTAGAACTTTCAACAGCTACCCTTTACACTCTTGCAACCCACAACTTTTCAATCTCCTTTTCCACAGCCATTTACAATGTCCTGTTCCTTCTCAGTTCCATTGAAAACATCTCTTTAACTCAACAATGAAACATTAATTTCTTTTACTAGGGTACCAGCACCATTTAACATCAAATAAGAAAAGAATCGATCCAACTACTGTGATATAGCTGCACAGTTTTCTGTTCTGTTTTTATAGAAACAGGAAAAACTATACTTAGCTAGAGTTATACTTACTGAACTGCAGCCTGAAGCTGAAGCTAGTTTTCATTTTGAAGTTCTGTTTTTCCCCAGTTATAGTACTGGTTTCTAATATTTGCTCTACATAAAAAGACCAAGTTCATGCTGGAAGCAGAAACAAGTGTCTTCTGAAAATCTCAAAATGAAAATAAAGTCATTTTTGTGTCATCTGAAATTCTGACTTTAACGTGTCCATCTCTACTGCTTAAAATAGCCCCTTACTGGCATGCTAAAATTAGTATCTGTGTACACCTGTATGGTAGCTATCTTACAGGAATATAAGCTGTATTCGAGCAAAGCTATAAGTGATTCTGTAGTTTACAGTGTGTGGTTCAGTTCTAATTTCACTAAGTGGGAGTTTTTTCCCTGCTGCAGAAGCATGAGAACAGTCTTCTATGTGTGTGCATGGAAACATGCAGGGAAAGATACAAACATAGACACATTAATGGAATGCTTATTTGCCCTGATATTAAGAGACATCTAGTAACAGCCAAAGCTTATCTGGTTGTGAAAGACAGGTTCTAATGTTAATTCTTTCCCTTTATTTTACGAAGAATGCTGCCCATCTTTTTTGAGCATTTGTATTTACAATTGCTATTATAGGTAAATTAAAACCATTTTTTTATTCTTTCTGTATAATTTGGTAAAGATTAGGTGTTCAAGGATTTTGCGTTGGTATTTTGACATGCTCCTGCTGGTTTTTTTTTTCACTGTGTTTTCACTGAAGAAGAAATAAGGTTTCTCTGAAGCCATCAGGAACATACATTTTTAGTACAATCACTGCCTTCTCATTTAAAGAGCTTTAGGTATCTTTTCCATGAACAGGGTATGGATAAAAATAAAAATTTCTCTAAGCAGAAAGAAAAATTGAAAGAACAAATTACAAAGCTTAAACACATAATAACATCCTTTGTATTATCTAGGAAATACATGTAGGGGAAGTATTCAGTTTCAAAATCTCTTGTGTTTTGGTATTTTTAAAATGTTAATAAAATGTTTACAGGACAATACCTGCATTTTTATATGCACACATACCTTTTTCCGGTACTGCTGTACCTGTTTTGACCTTTCTACTTGGTCTACTAAAAGACTATGAGACAATGAATAATGTATTTGAAAAATGTTGTCCTTTTTCCTTTTGTGAGTCAGTAGCATATTCTTCCAGCTTTCCAGCACTTACTCGCCTGTAGCTTTTCCAAGACAGCTGCACAGTATGTTAGGCTTCATTCAAAGTAGTGTGCATTCTTGCATATTCATTTTCTCAATAGTTTATTTTACAGAGTTTTCACTGCTTTCTATTTATTCAGACTTCTTTTATCTTTCTAAAGATGGATTTGAAAAAGTATTCCAGTATCTCAATCATTACTGAATCATCATTAATTTAATCTCTCTTTTCACAGATTAATATGTTTTTTTTTCTTGTAGTTCTGATTTTGCTACTTGTAAACTCCTGATCTTCTTAACCTGTATGGAATAAGAAAAAAAAACCAACAAACCAAAGCATACACTACCAACCGTGTGTTTCTTCTTGTCTTTCCCTTTTCATCTGCTGATTTTCATCCAGGTCTGCTGATCTGTTAGCATGGGACTCTTGTCACCAGGTTTCTCATGAATACCAGAATACCTCTATCTAAATTTTCTGCTCAACTATGCATCCATAACTGAATGCATTAACATCACAGAAGTGAATAAATATTTAACTAATAGCAATATATGAGGTTGAGGGATCAGAATCTGTTGCAGATAAATGTTGCCAAATAGAGCTGACTGGTGAGGACCTTTACCTATTGTGGGCTTCAACTTTTGTCTCCTTGTTCACCTAAATCAATTTAGTATCCTAAGCTATTTTCGTAGAAATACACGTGGAAAGACTTAGATACCTCAGAGCTGTCCAAAGATAGAGCCATTCTGCCTGAATCTGTGCATTTATGTTAGAGGGACATGCTATTCCTCTGCTGGCATTTCCCCTTCTCCATTTGCAATATGAGGAACTTGATTATTTCCTTAGCTAACTGCTTCATTGCCTGAAATTTGAGTACAAATTACTGCCAGAGTCTAGCAGATTGATCCTGCCTAAGACAACCATAATTTGCATCACAAAATGAGCATGTAGATATGCTATAGATTGCTCAAGATTTCTACTCAGCAGCAGGTCATGCCTTTGTATACTAGCTGGTTTTGTATACTAGGTGGTTTAGGAATTATACATGATTCAAGCACCTGTGTTAAAAAACCTAATTAGGTTGCCCTACCTAGGAATTCAACAGAGAAGGAATTAAATCTCCTAGTCACAGAGCAATTGAGACTTGTCTTTGTTTTCACTTGAATTTCAGAGCCCTTTCTTTAGAGCTTGGCTAAGCCCAATGCATATTTAAAGAATGGTACAAAGGATAACATTTTAGTGCAGAAAACTGTGAAACCAATTTAAATAAGTCTTTCAGTTAAGCTTAAAATTGTTTTCTGGCTTGTATCCAGAAGAGAAAGACACACAGAAATGCCTACCATTTTATATCTAATCCATTATTTTTGGAATAACGACAGCTGAACAAACACAACTCTAGCTGAAGATGCGTGTACATGTGCTTTCAAACATGCTCACAGTAGCAATCGCTATCTTTTAATCCTCTGCTAGAGCCTATCTCCGATGTTTTTCAAGTCTGTGTTTACATGCTGGTTAGAACAACTTTTGCTTAAATGAGAAATGAGAATTATTGTTTCAAATACTTTCAATCAGAAAATATACACTCCCCCCTTCTTTCTCCCCTCACCCTCCCCTGCAATTCTAAACTGCTGTTTCATGATCAGCAAAGATTTCGTCGGTAGAGATTAATTTCAACAAAGATTAAGCTTAATGAAATTTTTGTTTAATTATCTGGGTAAATGGCAAGTGCAAAGACTGTAGATTTAGGATACAGTGGGAAAGAACTTTCCTAGATAGACTGAAAAGGACTACATAGCCCATAGGCCTTGTATCTGTCACTGAGTAGGAAGTTCTCTTAGATTTTGGTTCTTGGAGCAATATAAGTATCAGAAACCCAATTATAGTTTTTTTATAAGTTCTTAGCTCTAGGAAAAAAGTAGTCAGGAAACAATTAAAAAATGGAAAGCAAAATAAAGGCACCCAAATGATGTTGTACCCTAAATGATGCCTTGTATTATGTGGAGACCTGATTCAAGAATCATGAATCTCTGGCATTAGCAATAATGTGAAAGCTGCAGTGAACGCCTGGGCTTTGTTTCTTCCCCCTCTCTGATATATTGATAAATTTCCTGTTCAGAAATAAAGAAGTCTGTATCATGGGAGTGGGGGAGTTGCTGGTTATGAGTAGGCATCTGAAAATGTAATGCCATAGAAAGAATGAGAAAACTGTACTGCTTGTTCAAGAGAATAAAATAAATGAAGCAGAAGTAAATAATTAAAACTGAATGAAATATCCCTGCTCCTAGGTCTTGCTGCAGAGAAGTTTCATACTGGCATTGAAAAGGTATGCGTTGGAAAGGATTCTTGAACACCAGCCCAAATTCCCAATGCCATTCATAGTCAATATGTAAAATTAAAAACAATTATTATTGTAGAATGGTTCTACTAGGGTCTTGTTGGTTGTGAATTTGTGCACTGGATGTTGCCTGGCCTTAGTACAGCTTAGGAGAGTCAAGTGAATAGGGAGATGAAGCACGGAAATAGTTATTTAAGATATATGATTATATTTGGGTTTGCACATGTGCACAGCCTCGAGGAACCGATGGATAAATCTGAGACAGATGCTAATTCACAGCAATATACATTTCTATTGTGTGTTTTTATTCCTGACATTTAGGAAGAAAGAATATTAACCCAAATCATTGGCTAAAAAGACTAGAAAGATATCTTGATTTCCATGTCAAGGTGCTGGTAGTACCAAGGCAGTACTTAAAAAGACAATGAAAACACTCAAAATATAATTGCTCCCTTTGAACAGACATTGTGGTTTAATCCCAGGTGGCAACTAAGGCCCACACAACCACTTGCTCAATGCCCCCCTGGTGAGATGGGGGTAGACAATTGGCAGGGTAAAAGTGAAATAGATAGTGGATTGAGATAAAGACAGTTTAATAGGTAAAGCAGAAGGTAGGTAATAGGTAAAAAAAGTGGTGTGAGAGGCAGAAAAGGCCTTGACTCTGTGCAAGCACTGCTCAGCAACAGCTAAAACATCCCTGTGTTATCAACACCAGTTCCAGCACAAATCCAAAACATAGCCCCATACCAGTTATTGTGAAGAAAATTATCTCAGCCAAAAACAGCACAACAGATAACTTTAACAGATAGCTAGCTACTTAGAGGCAGGATAACATTATTGGCACATGGCCATTGGAGGGCACCTAACTGTACCAGTTTGCTAAAAGACTTGTCAGTTGGTATGCTGATACCGAGATGCTATTTGTTTCATTTCCTAAGAATGCATTTGGCCAGCCTAAGTCAGTTGCAATCTGATCTACTTTTTCTGGTGGCTGCACAAACCATAAATAAATTTCATTGCTATACATGTCAATCTCTAACAAATCTCATCTAAGCAATCTCTTATAGAGTAATAGCCTTCCAGTTCATTCTTTTTTTTTCAATTTACCACTTAATAAAACATGAGGTAGTCCTGGAAACTCATAAATCTGGTAGAAATGAATTATCTGCTCAAAACTTTTGGGCAATTTACACCTTTTCTTTCCTCATGGCTTATTGAACTGATTTACAGACTGGTCCTATTACATCATATTAGAAAAGAAGATGCTGAGTGTGACATGGATTTGTGGTATTTTGGCATTAGCTATACCAGGTACATATCCTGATGGACAAACTTAATTTAGATAAGATCTCTGTTGGAAGTCCCACCTTTTTTTTCTTCCACATAAATTACAAGATGCTGAATTACACTGCCTAAAGAATGTGTACTAGTCAGGCATTGTAGAGTCTATAGAATCATAGAATAGTTAGGATTGGAAAGGACCTCAAGATCATCTAGTTCCACCCCCCCTGCCATGGGCAGGGACACCTCACACTAAACCATATCACCCAAGGCTTCATCCAACCTGGTCTTGAACACTGCCAGGGATGGAGCATTCACAACCTCCCTGGGCAACCCATTCCACTACCTCACCACCCTCACAGTAAAGAATTTCTTCCTTATATCCAATCTAAACCTCCGCTGTTTAAGTTTCAACCCGTTACCCCTTGTCCTATCACTACAGTCCCAGCATCCCTGTAAGCCCCCTTCAGATCCTGGAAGGCTGCTATGAGGTCTCCACGCAGCCTTCTCCACGCTGAACAGTCCCAGCTTTCTCAGCCTCTTCATATGGGAGGTGCTCCAGTCCCCTGATCATCCTCATGGTCCTCCTCTGGACTTGTTCCAACAGTTCCATGTCCTTTTTATATTGAGGACACCAGAACTGCACACAATACTCCAAGTGAGGTCTCATGAGAGCAGAGTAGAGGGGCAGGATCACCTCCTTCAACACTCCTCTTGATGCAGGCCAGAATACGGTTGGCTTTCTGGGCTGCGAGCACATACTGAAGCTGGCTCATGTTCATTTTCTCATTGACCAACACCCCCAAGTCCTTCTCTGCAGGGCTGCTCTGAATCTCTTCTCTGCCCAACCTGCAGCTGTGCCTGGGATTGCTCTGACCCAGGTGGTAGGACCTTGCACTTGTCATGGTTAAATTTCATAAGGTTGGCATCAGCCCATCTCACAAGTGTGTCAAGGTCCCTCTGGATGGCATTCCTTCCCTATAGCGTATCAACCGAACCACACAGCTTGGTGTCATGGGCAAACTTGCTGAGGGCGCACTCAATCCCATTGTCCATGTCAGCAACAAGGATGTTAAACAAGACTGCTCTTAACATCGATCCCTGAGGGACACCACTCATTACTGGTCTCTAGCCAGACATTGAACCATTGACCACAACTCTCTGAGTGCGACCATCCAGCCAGTTCTTTATCCACTGAGTGGTCCACCTATCAAATTGATGTCTCTCCAATTTAGAGACAAGGATGTCATGTGGGACAGTGTTGAATGCTTTGCACAAGTCCAGGTAGATGATGTCAACTGCTCCACCCCTGTCCATCACTTTTGTAGCCCCATCATAGAAGGCCACCAAATTGGTCAGGCAGGATTTTCCCCTAGTGAAGCCATGCTGGCTGTCACCAAGCACCTTGTTTTTTTTCATGTGCTCTAGCATGCCTTCCAAGAGAATCTGCTCCAAGATTTTGCCAGGCACAGAGGTGAGACTGACTGGTCTGTAATTCCCTGGGTCATCCATTTTCCCCTTCTTGAAAATGCGGGTTATATTTCCCTTTTTCCAGTCATCAGGAACTTCACCTGTCTGCCATGATTTTTCAAATATGATGGCCAGTGGCTTTGCAACTTCATTTGCCAGCTCCTTCAGGACCCGCGGATGGATTTCATCAGGTCCCATGGACTTGTGTACATTCAGGTTCTTAAGATGGTCTCAAACCAGATCCTCATGTACAGTGGGCCCAAGGTCTAGGTTTTCACAGTCCCTGCATCCGCTTTCCAAGACTCGGGTGCTGTGGTCAGAGCCTTTGCTAGTGAAGACCGTGGCAAAGAAGCCATTCAGAACCTCAGCCTTCTCGAAGTCCTGTGTAGCCAGTTCTCACGAAAGTTTCCAGAGGGGGTTTATATTGTCCTTAGTCTGTTTTTTAGCTGCTACATACCTATAAAATCCCTTCCTATTATCTTTAACATCGCTTGCCAAGTTTAGCTCCAATTGGGCCTTAGCTTTCCTAACTTGGTCCCTAACTACCCTGACAACATCCCTGTATTCATTCCAGGCCACCTGTCCTTGTTTCCACCTTTTATAAGCCTCTTTTTTCTTGTGAATTTTTCTCAGCAGCTCCTCATCCATCCAAGGAGGTCTCCTGGCTCTCCTGCTGCACTTCCTTCTAGTCGGGATGCAACACTCCTGAGCTTGCAGCAGGTGATCCTTGAATATTAACCAAGAGTCTTGGGCCCCCTTGCCCTCTAGGGCCATATCCCATGGAACTTTGCTAAGCAGGTTCCTGAAGAGGCCAAGTCTGCTCTCTTGAAGTCTAGGGCAGTGAACTTATTGCACGCTCTTCTCACTGTCTTGAGGACCTCGAATTCGACCATCTCGTGATCACTGCATCCAAGACTTCCCTGGAGAGTCACATTTCCAACGAGCCCTTCCCTGTTGGTGAGCACGAGGTCAAGCAGGGCACCTCTCCTTGTCGGCTCCTTTATTGCTTGCAGAAGGAAGTTGTCTTCCACACAATCGAGAAACCTCCTGGAATGCTTGTGCCGGGCTGTACCGTTGCCCCAACAGATGTCAGGGTGGTTGAAGTCCCCCATGAGAACAAGGGCCTGTGAGCGTGAGGCTTTTCCTATTTGTCTGTAGAGTTCTTCATCCACAGGTTCCTCTTGATCAGGCGGTCTGTAACATATCCCCACAGTAATGTGTCCCATCACCGATTTCTCCTTAACCCTGACCCACAAACTTTCTGTTAACTGATCACCTGTCCCCAGACAGAGTTCCATATTCTCCAGCCTATCCTTAACATAAAGGGCAACTCCCCCTCCCCTCCTACCGGGCTTGTTTTTTCTAAAAAGCCTATAACCTTCCATTCCAACACTCCAGTCATAGGAGCCATCCCACCGTGTTTCGGTGATGCCTATTATATCATAGCCCCGTAGCTGTGCCCACATCTCTAATTCCTCTTGTTTATTCCCCATGCTACGAGCATTTGTATAGAGGCATCTGATCCTAGCTCCAAATGAAGCCGGCTTAGTGGCTGGAGCGGCTAGAATATTACTACATTGCTCAGAGTATTTATTATAGGTGCTGGCAACTGGCTGGGTGTGTTGGGATGGAATGATGCTCCCCTCCCCCAACACAACTAATTTAAAGCACTGAGTTTCACCTTATTTGTGCTAGAGGTAGTTGCCATATCAAAGGTAAAGCAGGTACCTAGTATCTATCTGTTAAGTGAAGAAAGTTAGAAGCCTTTCTCTCAGGTTTGCTCCCTAAGGAAAGGTGAAAGAAAAAAAGGAAGCAATGCTCAGAGGTTTGAAGAGGAAGAGATGGTGCATGTGCTATGGCAAAGTGAAGACACAATGCTTCATGAGCATAAACAAGGTAGACATTCGGGAATGGTTTCAACTGAACAAACCACATGCAGATATGACATTTTGGAAAACAAACATAGAAGAAGTAGCACACGAGAATAGAGCACTCCCTGGCTACAACAGTTTGTGTAGGTGGAATTAGTATGCTAAATTTCATGCTCAATTTTCCTGTTTTGTAAAATGATAAAGCATGATAGCCCTACCTGAAACCTGCAGAAAGGTGCTGAGCATGTTGTCCTGGGCATTTCTGAAATGATGTCACTTGTACAGACTTCTCCAGCATGTCACAGTCTGTGCAAGGCAGTCAGGGAGGAAGAGTTGCATAGCCTAACGACAGACTTTTGCTGCTGTTCCCCTTTCATTTTAGGAGGCAAAAGAAGGAGACAATGCAACTCTTACTAGCAATCTCATTTTAGTGATGTGGCCTAACAATGTAAAACTAATTCTTTAAGGTACCATTACGCATCTGGGATACTATGATTCTTGAAATTATATTTTCCCCTTTATGTAACCGGCTGCTGCTTTTTAAAGGAGCATGTCCAGATTGGATGGAGTCTTGGGCAACATGGTCTAGTTTGAGGCATCCCTGCCCACAGTAGGGGGGTTGGAATTACATGATCTTAAGGTCCTTTCCAACCCTAACTATTCTATGATTCTATTCTCCCAAAGATATGTTTAGTATTTTGTACTTGTGCCCTGAGTACCCACAGGCCCTGCTGGCCCTGTCCAGCCTCACCTGGGACTCTCAGCCTTCCCCATGGCATAGGAAACACCTGGGGTGGGAAGATCAGTTTGTGCAATATGCAAGCAATTACAATTAATTGGGACTCTAAAACAGTAGCCTGGTACAAAGGAGATTAAGCTGAAAGACAGCACCTTAGGAGTGCATAAAAATGCATAAGGGCATAACAGCGCAGAGGGCTGCTTCCATGGATATCATAGCAGGATCAAAACAGATATGAAGAATATAGATCTGTGAACTTCTTTTGGTAGTTTGTTAGACTTTAATATGATTAGTTTCCAAACATGCATGACTGAGCAACTTAAAGAGGAGCATGCTCTTTCTTCCATGTTAATATGGACCTTTACCACATGCTAGCAATGTCAGAATTACAAATATTCTGTCATGGAAAATACAGGTAAACAACATGATTTAATTCAATAAAATTGACCTGATTAATGTATATGTCTCATTTCAAATGGAATAGAAAGCTGGTTCACAGAAGCCACATTAAAAGCTTTGAAGACTATTTTCACTTCAAATATTGATGTCTGATTCTATTAGTGCAGATCTGTTCGGTTGATTTGAATAATAGTATAACAATGTTTAACATAAGAATTGAAAGGAAAAAGAATAGACAGGAAAAATTTTTAAAGATATTTTAACAATTGAAGATTTTTGGCTTGAGAAGGGTTTAGAACATTTTATATACATTTAGGAAAGTTTTCTCTCTTTCTTCCTAGTTCCGGGTTGCTATCTTCTCTTTATAATAAGAAACCAAAAAATAAAGAGCACTTAGCTGCCATAAAAAATCTGATTTTCAAGTTTATGGCAAGTTTTAATCTCTGACCCATTCTGAAGATATCAGTGGTGTCATCAGTGAGATTAATATAGATGTTATCTATTGAGACAATACGTACCCTTGTTCAAAAAAAATGGGCCATTAAAATTTAAAAAAATTAAAAAGTTTATTTTAAAAGTTAGAGACAATAACTGCATCTGATGAGCATTCTCCACCCATTCTATCAAGCAATTAGCTTTGTATCTTCCAAGCTGTAGGTACCTTAGAATGAAGTTATCTTAGCTATCTAGAATGAAGATGTCCATATTTCTTTTTCTTAAGGCCAAAGAGTAAATGCACTGTGATAAAGATGGGACAAGACAATGGAGTTCCTGCAGCTGGGTTGCAGGGACAGACTGCTGCTTCTAGTGTCACTACTATTTCCCATAGTGGATCTCGAGGTGGACAAGTCACTTCCCCCATGCACAACAGAGCACAGTTTGCCAGGTCACAGCTTCAATGTGTCAATTACAGGTTTTTTACAAAGTCATATATTTGGTTTGGGGATGATTCTTTTTATTAATCATGCATATGACTGGCAGCATTCATGTTCCTTGGTGATGAACACTAAAGCTATATAGAGACATTTAATTTAAAAACATATTTTCTCCATGGAGACACCCCCAAACATTCTTACCCTATTGAAATTATCCTTCTATTTCTATATGTGACACTTTCTTCCCCTCTTCAAGAGAAAAAAAAATACTGAATCCAACTGATGAATATTTTTGCTATCTTATCCTTGCATATTGTCTGTGAACCACATGAAGAAGAGAAAACTTTAGATATGAAAAATTCATAGGATTTTCAGGTTTTGAAATATAATATAGCAATGAAATAGGTAGTAATCATACAAGCATACATCTCGCTGAATATAGGTGAATAGTTCCATTTCATTCAGTAATACTTTTCATATACATAAAATTACATATTTATTTTGTGCTGTTGAAACCTAACACTACACAACGTGTTTGTTTTCTTCACAACTGGGTGATATGATGGCTTTGGGACTAGAAAAATGTCTTAGAAACACAGAAAAAATATATTATAGATACAACAATCATTCTATTATCTGCTTTTCACTTTTTCACATGACAGCTATCATTTAGAAACTGTGAAACTTCACAGAGGTTAATTTTTACAGACCTTTTATATTTATAGTTTCATTTTTACTTTTATTTCGTGTTCTTTCAGCTGCACATAGTGATGCTTAACAGGTGTATTTTCAGATCAAAAGGAAAATGATTAGATACTCCTCCTTTCCCCAAATTGCCTTGTTCTTCAGAACAGATTTATTCCTTTACAAATTGTAGGAGTGTATTCATTCCTTAATGAATTAAGAATTCATGAGACAGTCTCTTTATCTCTCTTTTTGTATAGTTGTCTGTGCTGCTGCTGCTATTTTGTGTTGGTGCATGGTAATGTAACATCTAACTGTGTGAAACACAGTTAACTTTCTTTGTCCTGAAATGTATAGACTGTAGTTCAACTTGGAAGGAAAAAAACGCGTGGTTTCTTCATTCATGCAGCTTGTTTCTGTATACTTGCGTGCTTTTTTATTATAGCTGGATGATAGTATCACCATTAGTATACTGCTGCATTATTTTCATTACTACAACCCAGGGTGCTGGAATACTGTACAATACTTTCTGAGGGGAAAACCACAATTTCAATCTTATTTCAAAAGGGTCAGAAAACTTCAATTTTTACATTATTTCATTGCTTCTCCAGATTGTTTCCTTCAAAGGCAATAAGCTAACATGCTTATGTGCTCTGCAGTCTACATAGTATGGATAAATGTTAATAAAAGTATCTGAACTTGTGGTGTGGGTTAGAATTTACAAGCTGTTTCAAGAAGAGGAAGGGTTAATGCCATCACTGGCAAGACAGCAGATGGGATGATGAAATGCAGCTGCAAGGGATAAATGCACTCAGGAGAAGGCTGCAGAGGAGGGGAAGTGTCTAAGGAAGCAAGGAGAGTACTTAGAGGAGTGTTGCTAGAGGGGCATGCTGTGAATCTCAAGGTGACATGAGTCTCTGAATGAAGGAAATAGGAAAACAGCTCCTATGTGACAAAGATGAAGATGTGCTTTTGGAAATGGGTTTGAGAGTGTTAAAAAAGAGACTTTTTTTCCTGTTAGGGCTTCACCTGGCAAGGCTGAGTCCTGGCACCTTGACTGGTTTTGTAGGTCATGGGTGGACTTCAGCTCCCTGAACTTCAGAGATCTGTGTGATAACAATTTGTATTTGAGCTTGGTGTTGGCCCCTTTGCTGTCAGTGGAAAGAAACAGATGCTGACCTGTTTTGGACACCTGCCTTAGGAGGAGATGAATCATGCCCCAGAACTGCTGCTTTCTCTCCATTGACTATAAAGAGAGCCTAGGGCAACTAGCTCAGATTTAAATACCTATATAACAGATATCTTGGCTTGGCCAGGTATAAATAGTCCCAAAGAATACCATGTAATTGGTGAAGTTAATGTTTGAATGTCAGCATGGTGACAGCTCTAGGGCATGAGCACTACAGCAGTTTCTCTGTATTTACCTTTTATTCCACTGTTTGGTTTCTATATAGGATGCAGTCAATGGGAAGTGGTGGCCTAAACACAGACACTTTCTGCAACGGGATGTGTGCTGAGGTTTGGCGGCTGCTGCAGAGGCCTGTGGCTCTCTAAACCATCCTGTATTCCTGCTGGTGCTCAGGACTTGCTTCCTTCTGAGCTTTGGGGAAAATTTCACAGAAAGAGAAGGGAAAAAACCCCACCCCAGATCCTTCCAAAGAATGACATTTGGTAAACCTACCAAGTTTCTCCATGTGCTAAATTACCTCACACCCTGTTTGTAAAGGGGGTGAGACTGTAGCACTTCAGTGATTAGAGGACAATTGTAAAGTTTTCCTGTGGGAAAGGTAAGATTATCTTCACCTGAAATTTTTCAGTGTGAAGGATAAAGCTATCTTCACATCAGCTATTTGTTTGTCCTGTGGAAATATGCTCAGTTCTGTGTGAATGGTAAGCCTCCATGTACCTTAGTTCACATAAGCTTGGTGGGAACCTGTATTTCACTCAGTATTTGTGGACATGTCACGCAATGTCATTGTGTCGTAGTTTCACAGTGATAAAATCAGGATTGCTGTTATGGCCCTTACTTGCAAAAGAGAAGCATTTTCCAGAGGCTTTTAGCTAGCGTAAATGACAGCAGCTTTCAAAAAGCCCATGAGAAAATTAATTATTGTCCTTCTAGACTAGGATTTGAGTCATCTGTAGTAAATAAATACTGGGCTAAGCCTCCAACAATATTTTTAAAATAGGCTTTTCAAGGCTCACTGCAAGTATAACTGTGTATATAGTCTTTAGAAATAGAAGTTTGAGTCTGTTATTCTGATTATAATATTTATGCTAAGAAGTGAAATCTTTTTTCTGATTCTGGAGTATAAGCTTAAAATCACTGTAATTTCTCTGTAAACTCAGCACAGGCCAAGTTGGGCATATTTCTTTTTCTACAGTAGGAGCTTGGATATGTGTCAACACAAAAGAGTTGGCTAGGGGGAGTGAGCAAATTTCAGAGAGAATATAGATCTCTATTCTATAATTATCCTTTACAGTAAGCAGATATCATCAGCGAGTTCTTAAAGGTAGCAATATTTGTATTTAAAAATTAGTGGAATTATAATGTTTTCTTCTGCATACTTTAATTATTTTCCAATTATTACATAATCAAAACACAGAAAAGATAATTTTTCAATATCACCATTTTACATTAAACCTCCCCTTTAATAACACAAAGCACAAGGGAGCAATTGCTTTCACCACTAGGATATTTTCTTTGGCTTTAAGTCTGTATTTTGTATATATTGAGATACTGTGCTTTTCCCTCACAAACAATTCAAATGACTGAAGGGGTGTTAAGTTTTTGTTTAATGACTAGTACACTAGGCATGTTTGCAGAACTTGCTAGGAAGTGAATTCAAAACAAGAACTATATTTGTCAACTAAGTATACATTCACCTGGAATTTAAAAGAAAATTTGCCTTAATGGCATGTTTAAATTATTGTCTTACCTACATATATTTGTGTATATTTTATTCTGTCTAGGTGCTGGAAGTTAGACTCAACGATCTTTAATTATCCCTTCAGTCCTATGTTTTCGTGATACTCCCACATAAGGGGAGGAGATCACTGAAGTGGCACAAATGAGGTCTACTCTCTTGCTATGCTCGTATGGAAGCTGAAGCCCACAGTGAGCACTTGAACTTCCTATTCCAGTAACAGGTTAGGAGAAAAACTGACTAAGAGAAAATTTCAGGATGATCCAAAACTGTATTCATTGCTTATTGTGTCTTACCACATACAGTAAGGTCTCTTCAGATTCCAAAGTTTAATGAAAAGACTTGAGGCTTGGATTTGAATATAAGCAATGTTTAGCTCATATTGTCTAATTATTGGAAATAGAATTTGAAGCCCTTCAAATTGCAAGTCATGCTTCACTATAGAAGTCAGGTAAAACAGATGAGATTATTTAATGAAAAAGTTAGTGAAAAGGAAAACCCTCCTGTTCAGCCAAAACTGACCAGTTTTAAAAAAGGCTGCCTAGAGCTCTAGTTAAAACTGTCTTAGATTAGTCTATTTTCTTTTCCTTTTGTATGAATAAAAGGCAAAGCCAGGAGTGCTGCTAATAAAACTAACAGCATCCTTTTAAGGTACCTACTGTTTTGTCTACTCTGAGCTGTTAACCAAATTTGATACTTTGGTTGAAAATCTATTATTTGCGGCAGAGATTTAAAAGAAGGTATGTGGGATGAGCTCCTGTGAAGTAAAGACTAACAACTTATTCTTTGCTGATAGATGTTTCTGGCTCAGTGTAGCTGTGCATGTTGTATTTGTGCATTTTTACTATTATTGAATACAACTCATCAGGAAGACACAGAATACTGTTTCTGAACTACTACTAAATAGAAGAAATTTCTGAGGCAGAATAGTTTATTACTTTCATCACATTAGGATGTGATTTGAGTATGTGAAATGAATATGGAAAATTACTACTTCCTATGCCTTCTTGTGAACAAATAGTTGTATTTCAGTATTATCCTTATTTTTGTGAACTATTCCTGAATTAAGTTAAGAAAAATGTGGATGCTAAATAAACCTCATATCTGGGATCTTAGAAGTTTGTTCATATTTACATACATATGTATGTATGTTTTTTTACGTGGAATTTTTGTCACTGTTAAGACTTATTTCATTTTCAATATCAAATTTATATTTCCCTTTGCAGGGATTTTTCAATGCTGTATCTGAAAAGAGTCTTCATCTTTGCTATCTAGAGGGCTTAGTCCACACAGACTGATATTTTGCAATTGCTGATTAACTTTTTTTTTCCAGAATGAAGCTGCAGCCTATCTGCCCTGTATTTGATAAATAGTTCTGACATTCACTCTAAAAACTCACTCAAGAAGTGTATTCTGAGCATTTTCCAATAACAACAACAGCAGCAGGATAAGGTACACTAAGCTGAGGGAGTAGAAAAACTCCAAGGAAAGAAAAATGTAATACCCGAAACTTCTGAAGATCTGGAGAAAAGTCCTAATAATTTGTATTCTGGGAAGTGCATGGCCTGTTTGCAAAACCTGTATAAACTCTCTTGTGACCCCTTTTTAGAGTGGCAGATGTTCTCACTAAGGACGAGCAAAAGAGGTTAAATCAGTAGCTGCCCACTTGGGTGCTCACCTGAGCAAGTCCAATCACAACTGATTTTTGAGTGGTTTGTCAATTAAATATACAATATGAGGGCATTTTTATATCTCTATACAGTAAAAAAAAAACCAGCCCACACAGTCTAGAAGGAAACATTTACTTTTTGCTACTTAAGAGGTACTTTGAGGTGCTCAAGAAAAACGACTGATTTCCAAGTCATCGGGGTAAGTTTAGTGAGTAGGAAGGCAGTTAAGGGCTTAAGTCTCTCTGGAAGGTAGAGTTTGTGTTAGTCATGAGTCCTTGTTATCTGGGAGCACAGGAAGAAAATGTGTGAAGATAAATACTAGTGATTATGCCAACTTTGATCACTGCTCTGACTTGGCTCTGTTAGGTGGCCAGTCCTCTTTTTCTGTTTTGATGTAACTGGCCAAACTGAGAGCCCATTAAAAAAAAAAATAAAGCAGTATCTTCTTGGAAAAAAGAAGCGTAAGTTTTGATTGCCATTTTGTGTGCTTTGGGACAGCTCTGTTCTTTTTATCCAGTTGGTTGGAAGTGTTTCCCTGTTTGGTTATGAGAGCAATTGCTCTGATCACTGTATTGCAATGGATGCGTAGTAATATCTTTATAGATATAAATGTCAAAATGCTATTAGTGTGGAGAAATATTATTTTGGCAACTGGATCTTGTGTGAAATAACCTAATTTTTAATGATATAATTTGCTTACTGTTACATACTCACAAAATTAACAGTCATTGAAATTTTCCATGCATTTTCTTTTTTGAATGGGTATAGTTTTGCCTGTCACATGCCATGTTATTAAAGAACATTAGTTAAATTAAAATTACACCTAGGCTGACACTTAATAGACTTTTTTGCAGTTTGCTTCAAAGTACTTGCCTACTAACAAAATTAGAGACATATTAAAATGACTGTATTTGTGGGGGGAAATTATGCTTAAAAGATAAAGCCACTTTCAGCTGCATGTCTTTTGAGCCATAAATTTATCACACAGAATGGTAAGCAGGGTAAGCATCTCTTCTGCAGTCTGGGTGTGGAGGAGTAAAATGGGTGCTTGCCACAAGTGTTCTGAAAGAAAAAGTTCAAATAGCAGGAAGGGAGGTCTGAGCCCTGCTGACTAGCACTGTCATGTAAGATGGGCTGCATGTCCTTGGTGGTAGGGTGGTGACAGGCAGTAGCTGTAAACATCTGGAGGTGAAAATGTGGAGCATCATTCTCAGGGGAAATCAGCTTCCCCCTTCTACCCCATCTTCATGCCACAATATTTTCTTACAGTTCTGTAATAACCTACATTTACTGAGAGCTTTTTATGCATTTATGGTCTTGTGCAATTTGGTAATTCCTCCAGACAGCAGAATAACTTTCCAGAATACAAGCATATTATTTCCAAAAATTGACTGGGTCTCAGGAGATTTCATCAGTATTTATAAAATGTCTTTAGATGTTACTGTAAGAGGTGTTTTATACTGTGATAGCAGTTGTGGAATGACAACGCTGAGACAATTTATTCCTCGAAGGATGTGCCATACCTCTCATGGGATTCTCCATGTTGGTATTCAGGTCTTGCTGTGGTAGCATGGCAGAGCGACCCAAATCAGTACAACACCCTGAACTGGGCTTGAACCAAAACCATCAAAATAAACTCCCTTTTGATTGACCCTAAGTCATACAGCTTTTCTTACTCTTTAGTCTCATCCAAAATTGAGCTTCATAACAGTTGGCCTGGATGACCTGAAAGCTCTTTTCCAACCTAGTTGATTCTAAGATTCTATGATTCTCTTACTGTTGTTTCTGGTACGCTACGCCGGAAGAGAGAAGGCACAAATGAGGAAGTTTGAATTGCCACCCACCCACAAGACTGTCCCAGTGTTTGTCACCTGCAGGTTTTTCTGCTGAACATCTGGCTGACTTTGTGTGCTTTTTAATCACTGTGCTAACCTTTGCTTAACTACCCATTCCTTGTTTTATACAAGCAGCAACCAGATTTATTATTTTCTGTTTGTTCTAGTCTTGTTGTTCTGGATGGGACACTAAATAATTTTCTAGATTATACCTCATGTTGCCTGCATTGCATGGAAACAATGTGTGGCACTATGGAGTACAGGTAACTGGCAGCTATAGCTGAGTTTTAGGTTTTGTGTCTTTCAAAGAGAAGGATTTGAGACTTCCCTTTTCAGCTTCCACATGAAACTAAGTAGCACTTTCTGAAAGTGTCATTTTAGGTTAAAATGAATGGGAGCAACACAGAGACACATAACAAGAATACAAATAGCCCAAATCCTAATAAAAACCCTCACTCTGATCTTTCAGAGGTCAATAGGTAGAAAGGCAGATTTTAGTTCTGCATGTTGGACGATAAACTTGTCTAAAAATAGCCTTGTTAAAAAGAGATACCGCTCTTCTACTCATTGTCAAAGCATTCTTTAATGGAGGGATTTCTCCAGTTTATACTTACTTCTACAAAATATGTCTCATTTTTATAGTTTCTTTCTTTCAAATGTACAGATTTAAGTATGCTACTAGCAGAGACAGTACTTCAAGATGTCAGAAATTTTAATTTGTAAAATCAGAAGGGTCTTGTTTTTATTAAGGAGCAGAGCAAAATAGAAGTTATGTTTCTGTCTTTAACAACTGGAGGCCTAAAACTTATCCTGGTAAAATCTGCAGAGATGAATCTCACATAGAGAAGCTAATTGATATATTTTAAAAGTGGGCAACCTTGACTTGATTTGTTTGTGTTTAAAAAAGAACTGTGTGCCTGATTATGTCTCTAGCCTGTAGCGATAGAACAGTATTTGCACAGTTTTCAACACTCAACAAACTGCAACCATCTACAAATTAATAGTAAAAGGAAACATATACTGCTTACCTGCAGAAAAACCAAAAACCCTCCCATTTGGGTCAGATTAGGCTTTACACTGGTCCAAACAGGATAAGCTGTAGGAGAGATTAACAGCAGAAGATGCATAATTCAAGTATGCATTTGCAGCATTGTCACCAAAGTACCTCAGGCAGTGTGGGTGGCCCCTGAATAACTATACCAGTTCCAGGAAATAGAAACAAGTACTGTTATTAACAGGTACTGGAAATCAGTGACAAAATGAAAAATCTGAAATACTTAGAAAGTAATAATATTGTACTGCTGGAAAAAATATCATTAAGATTCAGCAATAACTTTAATTGAGAGGAAGATCCATGTCTACCAATAAAGTGAAAAGACTCAAAAGTGTACATTTCAGTAAAAGATTTGTAAGCATTCACTGCTGTGAGAATGAGACAGCTATAAATTATGAAGGAAGCTTAGTTACTAGCCAATAGGAATTTAATTTTTATGTATACAGGCTGAATTCAAAAGCTGGTCCCACAACATTATTTTTCAACTTGGTCATGTTTTCATGTTTTTATTTTTTAATTTCAGCTTGTTTTGACAATTTACTAATTTCCTTTTTTTTTTCCTTTGAATTACACTTTAGAATACTTCTATTTTAACAAAAGTGATTTCTTAGCTGTTTTGTACCTTTGGCTTGCCATATTTATTATAAGTGAAGTTCAGATCCAAATTTTCATATTTTTAAGAGAGAAAAACATTCTTAGAAGAAGATATAGTTGGTAATATGAAAAATCCATACAATGCATCTAGCACAGGGTCATATCTGGTAATCAGCTCTAGCTGTTGACAGTGGCAGGATAAGCATACTGTGAACCAATTTCACCAATTATCACAAATTTTAGTAGGTAAAATTTTGGAGGCTTTCCTTTCATGCTTTCAAGCTGATAAAACTCTTGCTAATGATCAGGAGGGAATACATCTTGAAAATGTGAAATGAAATAGATTTTCCCTTAGGCAATATCAGCAGTTTCTTAACATTTCTAACACCTAGGAATAAAACAGTCCTGGAGACTAGTATTATACTAACCTTAATGTGTTATTAAGGTATTAACTTTAATGACCTCAAAAAATAGTTTATTATTTTTCTAATTCTTAGTAGACAATAGACGATGATATATAGAAATTTTTTCTTATGTTGGAGAAAAATTAAGGTGAGATATTATTTTCAGTTTCACTGCTGAATTCTCAGGGCTATAAGTTTGTCTGGATACATAATTTTAATTTCATAAATTATTTTTCATATCTTGTTACATTAAGGCCTTCATGTGACATATAGCAACTTTTTTCCCTTATATGTAATTAACTCCTTCCATACAAAATGTAAAATTTTAAGATATTTTCCAAAATCAGGAAAAGAGAATATGCATTATCTAGGAAATTAATGCACAACAGCAGTAGACCTTTTCTTTCTTTAATTCACAGCTAGTGCTGTACATGGCCTATAAAGCTCAAGGGAGATGAAAACAGCTACTGATGTCAACAGTAATTATTAGTAATATGCAAAGGTAAACTTGTCTGAAAGGGAGTGTTTTTATATAAAGGCATCAAGAGGGCCTGCAGTGTGCTTTCAGAACAAGTTCCTACTAGATAACACATAAGTGCTCTTGAAAAAGCTACATTTAATAGAACTGTTTCACTTTTCTTTGACAGTACCATAGCAAACGTAAGAAGAGGATAGATGTTTTGGGCAGATTTGAAAGGAAGGTTAAGTGGCTATTCACTTCTGCTTGCCCTCTGAACACCCTGGCACCTGGGAGGTTGGGAGGGAGAGCTGTCTGAATTTATCTTCCCTCTTCCTTGAAGCAGCTGTTGCACTATTCTTATTTCTAGTTTACTTTTGGGCCATATTCAGGTATGAGCCCAGTAAAGATAGGGCTTATTCCCAGAAGGGATTATTCCCCTACTCTTCCCATGGTAGAGAGACCACCTTGGTGGTTATTTTTGAAAACAATTTTTGCCTGTTCCTGCAGGTATCTGCCACAGCTTGTTATTGTCTCAGAAAGAGTGTGGCAAGTGGGAACAGGGATGTGATTGCCCCTCTACACTCAGCATTGGTGAGCAAGCCTGCACGCCAAATCCTGCATTCAGTTTTTGCGGACTTCGCTACAGGAAAGACATTGAAGTCTTGAAGCACGTCCAAAGGAGAGCAATGAAGCTGGTGAAGGGCCTGGAGCACAAAATTTATGAGGAGTGGCTGAGAGAACTGAGGTTGTTTAATCTGGAGAAAAGGAGGCTCAGGGGAGACCTTATCACTCCCTACAACTACCTGAAAGGAGGTTGTAGTGAGGTGGGTGTTGGTCTCCTCTCCCAAGTAACAAGTGATAGGACAAGAGGAAATGGTCTCAAGTTGCATCAGGGGAGGTTTAGATTAGATATGAGGTAAAACTTCCCTGAAAGGGCTGTGAAGCATTGGAACAGGCTGCCCAGGGAACTGGTGGAGCCACCATCCCTGGAGGTGTTAAAAAGACACGTAGTTGTGGCACTTAAGGACATGGTTTAGCTTGCAGTGCTGGGTTAACAGATGGATGTTATTATTGAGAATGAAGACCTTAGGCCCACTATAGAAGAGTATTTGGTCTGAGACCATCTTAAGAACCTGAACATTCACAAGTCCATGGGACCTGATGAGATCCATCTGTGGGTCCTGAAGGAGCTGGTGAATGAAGTTGCTAAGCCACTGGCCATCATATTTGAAAAATCATGGCAGACAGGTGAAGTTCCCAATGACTGGTAAAAGGGAAATATAACCCCCATTTTCAAGAAGGGGAAAATGGATGACCCAGGGAACTACAGACCAGTCAGTCTCACCTCTGTGCCTGGCAAAATCTGGGAGCAGATTCTCCTGGAAGGCATGCTAAGGCACATGAAGAATCATAGAATCATAGAATAGTTAGGATTGGAAAGGACCTCAAGATCATCTAGTTCCAACCCCCCTGCCATGGGCAGGGACACTTCACACTAAACCATGTCACCCAAGGCTCTGTCCAACCTGGCCTTGAACACTGCCAGGGATGGAGCATTCACAACTTCCCTGGGCAACCCATTCCAGTACCTCACCACACTAACAGTAAAGAATTTCTTCCTTATATCCAATCTAAACTTCCCCTGTTTAACTTTGAACCCATTACCCCTTGTTCTGTCACTACAGTCCCTAATGAAGAGTCCCTCACCAGCATCCCTGTAGGCCCCCTTCAGATACTGGAAGGCTGCTATGAGGTCTCCATGCAGCCTTCTCTTCTCCAGGCTGAACAGCCCCAACTTTCTCAGCCTGTCTTCATACGGGAGGTGCTCCAGTCCCCTGATCATCCTCGTGGGCCTCCTCTGGACTTGTTCTAACAGTACCATGTCCTTTCACAGCAGCAGGTCGAAGGAGGTGATCCTGCCCCTCTACTCTGCTCTCGTCAGACCTCACTTGGAGTATTGTGTGCAGTTCTGGTGTCCTCAACATAAAAAGGACATGGAACTGTTGGAACAAGTCCAGAGGAGGGCCACGAGGATGATCAGGGGACTGGAGCACCTCCTGTATGAAGACAGGCTGAGAAAGTTGAGGCTGTTCAGCCTGGAGAAGAGAAGGCTGCGTGGAGACCTCATAGCAGCCTTCCAGTATCTGAAGGGGGCCTACAGGGGTGCTGGGGAGGGACTATTCATTAGGGACTGTAGTGACAGAACAAGGGGTAATGGGTTCAAAGTTAAACAGGGGAAGTTTAGATTGGATATAAGGAAGAAATTCTTTACTGTTAGGATGGTGAGGTACTGGAATGGGTTGCCCAGGGAAGTTGTGTATGCTCCATCCCTGGCAGTGTTCAAGGCCAGGTTGGACAGAGCCTTGGGTGACATGGTTTAGTGTGAAGTGTCCCTGCCCATGGCAGGGGGGTTGGAGCTAGATGATCTCAAAGTTTTTTCCAACCCTAACTGTTCTATGATTCTGTGATCTTAAAAGTCTTTTCCAACCTAAATGATTCTTTGATTCTATATTGTCTTTATTTATAGTTTTATTATGCACCGCTCACCTATATATTCATATGTGTATTTTGCTAATTGAGTTAAAAGATACAGGAAAATCACAAAGTGTTTAAAGTGCAGTCTCATAGCCTTTACTTGAAGATCAACTTTGTTCTTCAAATTATTGTGTAGAGAAGTGTGGAGAATCTAATCAAATCTAGGTTTTTCAGTACATGTGCTTATGATTTTGTATATGAGTAATTTCAAAATTTATGTATGACAAGTAAAAATATAGATCCTAATTGATAACAAATTACATTTAGAAAGGGTATGATTTTAAAATGCCATTTCTGAATGTCAGACCTAATTGTAGTCACTGTAGAAAGTTTAAGACAGAAATGTAGTAAATAGAATTCTGTGGAGGCTGAGATGTAAATTTGCATAATATAAGATGGAAAAAAAGGAGTTACCATATACAAAATTAGAAGAAAAGGATTTCTGTGAAATATTTTGCAGCTTGTCCTTTTCAAATGGCATGCATACCTAAATCTTCTTTTGGAAATATTTAGAGAAAAATAGGCATGAAAGCTGGTATATAGTTTTCATACAAATATAAGCTGACTGACTCTTGCAATATATTTTAACTTATTACAATGCTAAAAGCAGTATAAGGTCATCCTTTTGCTATGCCACTGAAGTTACAGCTGAAGTAAGTACAAGAAAAAGGACATATTTTGCTTATTAGATATCACTTTTATAACTGAATTATAAAGTAAATAGTTTTTAGTGTGTTGAAGTAGAAAGGAGGGTAATGAGAATGCTGGAGTTAAATTTAAATTGAGTGTACCTTACTACGAGGTGACTGTCAGACTTGTGGTTTTGCAGTTAGAGGGAAGGTTTGCTGCAGAAATGACAGGTTCAGCTGTATTTCACCAGTTAATGTGAACAGAGATGAACCCAGATACCCACAATTGTGCTCAAAAAAATGCAATAAATGAATTAATTTCAAACCTGAGTGTAAGAGCTTTGAAAAGTACAGAGACGTTAAATTTCTAGGTAGTGGTTAATTTTCAAATTGCTTCATAATGAAGCTTCTCTTTTCTGAACAGAATTATTCCTTAAATTGTTCTTCTGTAGGGCATTTTCTTTTGGTAGATGAGTGACAAGGCTAATCATATGCGAACAGGGAATACTGTATCACTAGGATTAAGTGCATATCCTTACCATGTTAATAAAGCTTTTTTTCACTCTCCATACCCTTCAAAGCAGTAAGCTATATAGCAGCACTCAAGTATACAGTTTGGTTTCTTCATACTCCTTGGAAAACTTCTTGGGTCTTAGTCCGCATTTGTATGCCCAGAACTCTAGAGGCCAGTGCAGGCAATACATCTTGTACTGGCCACATGTTATGCTAAAATTAGCTGAGTTACAAATTGTCATGTGGAAGAAACAAGTGGTCTGTGTTTGAGCTGAAATGAAGTATGGGGAGGTCTGTCACTTGGCAACTTTTTGCAAACAACTTGCAGCTGCAATATTATTGGTGGAATAAAGCAGTGTTAGCTGGAATTGTAGGGGATCCTGCTTTTCCACGAGCATGTCAGATTAGTTTTCAGGCTGAAGGAAGGGGGAGGCAGCTCCAACACAGATTACTTTGAGCTGTCTTCAAATCACACCTTGAGTTAATTCATTTACTCTTCCAGGGAATTTCTTCCACTTCTGTCTGGACTTGGCTGTGCTACCTTCTCCTTTTCTTACTAAAGTACCTGTATACCTACCAGGGTGAGGGAAGTTGCACTGAGCCTATAACACGGAGACATTACCATGAACTGTATTAAAATGGCATAAAGTATAATTCTACAGGTAGCTGAAGTGGATCTAAGATGACACTGCTCCTAGAGGAGTGTAGACATGGCCACACAGCCTGCGAGCATCCCCTGACCTGGGCATGCAACCTATGCCTGCTTAAACAAAAAACATCATAACTCAGTGAAAACACCTCACTGACCCAGCTGGAAATGCTGAGCAGAATGGGGATGAACACTGGTTACTGGTGACTGTGTTTGCCTTGTGGATACATCTATACTGGCACCTCTTTGCACCCCATCCCGCTGAGATGTGCCACAAGGTGGCTATGCTTACTGTGTCTTCACTATGTGATGTGGGCATATGAGTTGCCTTGAAGTACCTGGGAAGCTATAAATTCATATCAGCCTCTTTGGCTTCCTTTTGTAGGCAAGCTTTCAAGCTAATTACAGCACCTTTTCTGAGAGTGGGAAGAACATTGTGTGTTCGGTGGTGTGTTGCAAGTTTACATCTGAAAAGACTTTTGGATGAAAAATAAGCTTTAAATCCACAAAAGTGTTATTTATTATAAACCTGAGGATTCGCAGGAAGGTGGGAATTAATGGGAGAATTGACTGTTATTCTAAATGGAGTTATTATAATGTACAGCTTTTTAATAGGTAGGAAGTAAAATCCTTGTTAATATTTATGTTATTTGTAAAGGGTAATGTCATAATTCCCCTGGGGAGCTGACTTCATTAAGTGTACATGATCTTTAAATTGCCAAGCAGGTGAGGTGAATGCAAGCTGTAGTGATAAATTACTTGCTTGTGGGCTCACCTGATTGTTCTTTCTTTCAAATCTTGGGCTTTGTCAATGTTTCTTGCAGGGTGTTTAATATTTTAAAAAGTGGCAGTTGTAACAATATGTGAAGGGGGCTGACAATAATAATCTGCAAATGCTGTCATTCTCTTCTTGTGAGCCCATGTGTGTTTTCTGGATGTGAAGAAGCACAATTCAAGCCTCTTTGTTAGGATGAGGCATAAAGCTGTATAGAATAATGCCCCCTGGGAGCATCTCTTTTCTTTAGGATTGCTGCAAGCTGATGTTTTAACCTACTGTGCACCTCATAATTTCATTAAACACAGTTTTATTCCTTCTCTTCCCCTTTAACTGCTGTTTCTTGTTTTCAGAAGCTTGCATTTTTAATGTTTTTTCTGCTAGTTTGACATTTGCAACACAAATCCCAGCTTTTTGCTCATAGATGAATACAATACGTATAGATTTTTCCTGATTAATTTCACCTAACATATTTGACCTACTTAAATTTTATTCACATGGGTAGGATGGCAGCTTTGTGAACTTTTTGGTATACTTAATCTTTTTTTTGCTGGATGAAAGTCTAAATAGGTAGCTTTCTGCTATTCAAAAGTACAGTGAGTGCTGATGAACCCATTATAAAACCAAAATAAATCTGGAAAAAGAAAATAAAAAGAGTAGATGAAAAAAAGTGTAACGCCTTAATAAAAAAAAATCCTAAGAGATTTCTCCCTTTTCAGTGGGTAAACTTCTTGATTTGTTATTCTGTTGGGTTGTCAAAATAGGAAATTAATGTGAAGTAAACCGTTGAACAAACTTTAGCAGAGAAGAAAAAACTGCTTAAAAAAGAGAAACCCACTTATTTTTAATTCTACTTCCAGTTTAGATAGAAATTTCAAGAAAGGAAATCAAAGCCCGTGTTGTTTTTTTTTTTTTTTTTGGGGGGGGGGGGTTGTTTTGGTTTTTTTTTACAGGATAGGTAAAGTTGAGAAGGAGGGTTGATTGCTTTCAACATGATATTGCATGATGCTTTCACACAAGATTTTCAAAGGCAAAACCAGGAGATAAATGCTTGGTATTATGGCATGTGCTTTCATGATGATATGACTCCCAGCTGGGTATTTAAGACCAAAGGAGAAGGCTCCTGTTGGAAAGGTGTGTCATATGCATGGCTGGGGCTGAGCTCTGGTATGACTGTATGGCAGGTAGGGTAAGTACAATGGTGAAACACAGACATAAAGTTAGACCCCAAATGCTACATCCTTGCTAGCTGTCAATAACTGGTGGGTAGGTTTTCATCCACAGTTGTCTTTCAGTGTGAAGAGTCAATCAGCAGCTACATCTAGGAGAAGTAGTGATCAAGGGGTGCTGCTGTGATCAGGAAGGGATGACATGGATTAACCTTAGAGGTTTAAGGACTTTGGATGCAGGTCTAGAGGACTGAGAGGGGACTGTCCATGAAGCAGGGACAAGGCCAGGAGCAACGTGTTTTTATCATGTTTGTCTAGTTGCTGGGCTGTCAGTGGTGTTTGCCTGTGCCTGGTGGCACTTTTCCCCTAAAAAGATTTAATGAGATTTGGTGAGTTAGGAAGTCATGAACAATGCACCTTCAGAGGATCTCTGAGCTGTAACCAACCTGGGTTTACGTTGTGCGGGTATTGTACCTCCAAAGGAAGGTCCAGCTGTGAAGAAAGCTTGAAGGTGTGCAATATCACTTCCCAGTTTCTTCAGTAGGAAAATGACTGCTCAAAGAAAGGAATGAATTTTGGTTGCCAAGCAATATTTTTACATTATACTAAGCTGATGAAAGTTTTTGTATTTTATATGGATTTATTGAATAATCATAAAATTACTTTTTATGATTAAAATCTTATTTTTCAGTGAAATGTGAAATAAAATTGTTATAATAGACATCCTCTAGAGAAAAAAAGAACAGAATTTATATCCTAATATAAACTTTTTTGACAGACTGTGTAGATATTAATGTTTTAATGAATGGAGCTTTAAGATAATGCTAAATTTACCAAATCTGCCCTAAATATCTCAGAAGTCACACCTTTGTAAAAACATTCTCTTCTTACTTTTGCTAGCAATGGGTTCATTAAGTGTGTGTTGGTTTAATTATTTCTTTAATGAGAGAAGACTTTCAGGTTTGCAGTGTTGGGAAAAGCTGTGCCCAAGCAAGAGGAAGGTAAAGCTTTTTAGGATTCTATGTCAATATGGACTTTTATACTCAGAAAGGGCTTTTTTCCTTCTTATTCTGCCATCTCCGGAGCAACCAAACCACATGGGTACAATCAACTTCTGTGGCAGACAGTGAAGCAGGCTACTTTGGGTGCTGGCATTTCTCATACGTGCACTTAATCCCCGCCTCAGTGCTCAAGGATGAGGAACTGTTGAGAGGTAGGACCTCATACTCTTCCACCAACACAACCCCACCTGCTCCAGGCTCAAGTGCTATAGTGCCTGCAGTCTGTGCTGGAACATCTGGTTTGTGTGAAATGGCTGTACCCAAATGTCCTGAGTTCAGCAGTAGCAGTAATTTTTTTCTCCCTCCTAGTAGCTGGTGCAGTGCTGTGGTTTTGACTTTTGGCCTGGGAACAGCACTGATAACACTGATGTTTTTAGTTACTGCTCAAATGTTTAATCTAAGCAAGGACTCTGTGAGTCTCATGCTCTGCCAGGGAGGAGGGAAAGCTGGGAGGAAGCAGAAACAGGTTACCTGACCCAGACTAGCCAGAGGTATTCCATACCACAGCACATCATGCCCAGGATGTAACTGGGAGTTACCCGGAAGGGCTGGTTCACTGCTTGGTCGGGCTTGGTATCGATGGGTGGTATCATATTCTCTTCCCTTGTTATTTCTCTTATAATTATTATTATTGGTGGCAGCAGCAGTGGTTTTGTGTTATCCCTTAGTTACTGGACTGTTCTTATCTCAACCCATGGGAGTTACATTCTTTCGATTCTCCTCCCCATCATCCCTCCAGGAGTGAGGCAGGCGGGGAACAAGGGGGGGAGAGTAGACTGCATGGTTCTGATTTATGGCCTGTGCTTAAACTGTGACACCAAACCAGTGATATGTATAGCACTATCCTTGGGGAGCAGGAGCAGGTCTCAGACCTCCTCTGTGACCCTTCTATGAGTACCGAGTGCAAAATGAGAAAGAGGTTGTTAAGAATTCAGTCTGAGTGATGTTTAAAAGTGTGTTTCATATCTCTTTCCATAGGTTACTAAGGGCTTTTGACTTGTTTGGCTATGGTTTGGTTTAGGTGCTTCATTCTTGCTGTTAGTCAATAAAGCATTAATTAGCTCAAGATTTCAGACAATCTAAACCTACAATTATTCTCAGAACACTTTATACATGGATTGAATTCACAGCACAAAGCAGTAATAGTAATAAAAGCCTAACAGTCAAGAATTGCATAATGTAGTGGTGCCCAGGAAATGCAGTTACTCTGATATTATGTACGTATGCATGTGAGCAGCCCTTAGATTTCTTCCCATTTAAATAAGAGAAGCAAGCAGTTCTTCAGGGCATTTCCTGGTATTAGGGCCTGGATCAGGACCACTCTGCTTAAAGAGCTCTCACTGAACACTTCAGTGACTGTTTTCCCAAAGCCTGTATGCCTCAGCAAGGCTGACTCAAGACTTGTCCTTACATTAATGTGACTGTACACTGTCTGAATGAGTTTATACTGACTGCTGTGTCAGTACTGTACTCGAATGGACTGGATAGATATTGTGAGCAAGGTGAAGCACTGTGGCTGTTTCTCACCAAGCTACAAGTTGTCCTGGGATGGGTAAGGTTCACATCATAGAAACTCAGCTACAGACACATACATGAGTCATCTCTAAGAAGCTTTCTCATTGTCTAGAATAAAAAACTAATTGTATTTGAAGAAGAAGAAACTCTGATGTGACTGATTCATCTAATCTGACATTCAGGCAGGTGTTTACAAAGCACATGGTTGATGAGAGTATTACTCAGCTGTGAAAAAAATCCATTCTATACTTGCCCCATTTCTTCAGAAGTTTTCAGGCAGAAGTTGGTTTACTTTTGATGTGTGCCATGTTTTTTTTGTTTGGAATTATTCTTTTTCTCCAGTCACACTTTTCTGCAAACCATTTTGCTGAAATCATTATTTGCCATGTTTTTTCTCCAAGGTGCTGAGTGATCCTATGACATCATCAGATCTTGAAAGTGTTTCTGACATTCATGTATGCTCATAATGCTGAGTATTTTGCAGCACTGAATTCTGATTACCCTTTTACTACCTTTTTTCATTTCTTCATCTGAGTCTACCTGCTTGAGAAATCTCTCATTTCTTAACAGAATTATTTTCAGTTTGTGTACTGTTGTTCACTGAAAGTTTGAAACATGTATGTAAAGGATTAGTCTGTTGATTGCATTGGGTCCCTTGCTCAGCCTTTGGCAAATTTGCCTACACTGTTGCTTTGCATGAGCTCTGTTTGCCTGAACAACAACTGAGAAACAAATTGCCCCGTACTCCTCTTTTGCCATACAGTTGCTTATTGATTGTACTGAAGATTGGCCTATGCAAAATAACAAGCAGCATTTATTCTAGCACAGCAGTCAGATTCAGTTTATGCTAGTTAAAATGATCTTTGCATTCAGAGACTTTACAGGCATATGAGAAAAGAAAAGGTTAACTTGAAACATAATCACATGAGTTACACAGTTCCCTGGTCCTTTGCTTATTGTTTAGGGCTACATATAGGAAAAAAATATATTAAAGATTTAATAAATAAGCTGACACACTGTGTCTCACAAGCCACTAGTAATCCTAAAATAAAGCCTCAAAGCCCTTATGCTTTGAACAAAGCTCCACAGCTGTCAATACTTTTCTAAACTGAGCCTTGTATGTGAAGGATTGTATTGTCATTTACAAATAGGAAAAAGACTCATTATTTAGGGCATTTGGACCCTGGTTATCAAGTTGATCTAGTGCAAGCTAAACCCACCATTCCTTCTTTTTGTGAAACAATTTTGGCTTGAAATAGCTATATAACCCTTCTCTTGCATGCTCTTATGGACTTAGGGAGAGGATCTAGCAGCTAGGTTGAACTCTTTCATTCTGGGGCAAGTAACAAAGCAAGTAAGTTTAACTTCAGTAATGTATATAGTAAAGCAAAACTATTTACATGGACCATTTGGAAAGATTTATATAAGGAGTGAAGGAGAGCTCACTTTGAGGAAATAATGATGCTCCTATTGATTTGCATAAGTCTTCACCAGAAAAGTCTACTAAACCTCTGTGCTTAGTGAAAGGCTTGGAGGAGGGGGACATTGACCAGCAATGGATGACGATTTAGCCAGGGGTTAACTTTGAGAGCTCAACCATACAAGTCCATGGAATCAGACTGGCTGCATTTAAGGCTGTCTAGAAAGCTGACTGATATCCTTGCAAGGCTATTCACTCTCTATCATCTTCAAAAGTCAGTGAGATCAAGGAAGGTCCCCAATGAGTGGAGAAAGGCAAAGGTTGCACCTATCTTCATAAAAAGCAAAAAGGACAATCTGGAGAACTACAGCTTCACCATGAGCCCTGAGAGTATTTTAAAAGAGCTTCTCTTGGAGCACATTTCTGGGCACATAAATAAGGTGATTAGGGGCAGCCAGCACTAATTTACCAAGGCTAAATCATGTCCGACAAGCCTGACTGCTTTTTTTTGATAAAATCATTGGATTGGTGGACAAAGGGAGAGCAGTGAATGTCATTTACCATGACTTTAGCAGAGCTTTCAACACCATCTGCCACAGTATTCTTCTGTCCAAGTTAGGACATTCCCGACTAGATCATTGGACTACCAGATGGGTGAAAAAAACCAGTTGGAAAGTCAGGCTAAAGTTCAGTGATTGTATGCTGCCTGGAGGTCAGTAACAAGTGCAATACTGCAAGGGTCTGTCCTGGGTCCTGTGCTGTTTAATATCATGATCAGTGACTAGAAGGAGGATATTGAAGACACCACCAACAGGCTCTCAGTATGTCTGAGGATAGGGCTGCCATTTAAAAGACCCTAGACTACCAAGGGGAGTCATGAAATCCAGCAAAGGCAAAAGGACGGACCATTCCTTTGCAACAACACCGTCTGGGGAGCAGTGGCAGAGAGGCAGTAGATGTCCTGGCAGACAGAGCTAGCAGTGAGATGTGGCAGCAGCGATGGCTAGCAGTGGCCACAGGTGCATCGGTGGGAGCAGTCAGGAGATTGGGAAGGTGGTTGTCTGCCTCTGCTCCACACAGGACCTGGAGTCCTGCCTATGGCTCTCAGCCACTCCAATGAAAGAAAGATGTTGGTAAATTCAAGTTCAACAGGAGGCCACCAAATTGGTCAGTGCTGGAGCCGGCTGAGACAGAGATGTTTTTTGGAGGACATAACAGCAGGCCCATGGTGCTTACCATGGGTAGGAGGACTGAGCTGTCTGAGCCAGGCTCTGAGATGTGCAAGTGAACAAGAGACAGTGGCCATGCACCGAAAGTGAAAAGTTACAATCTTTTATAAAACAGAACTTTCTTGCCTCAGGAAGGTACTTGGGCAGTAGGACAGATTGTCCATGGAGGTTGTGCAGGCTTCATCTTTGGAAGGTTTCAAGATGAAACAAGGTAAAGTCTTAAGCAACTTGGTCTTATAACAAAGTTTACCCTCCTGTGAGCAAGTCAGCCTGTTACCTTCTGAGGTCCCTTCCAACCTGAGTGATTCTGGGATTAAATAGAAATAAAACTATATCTAGTTTTCACAGAATGTAAGGTAATATGTTTATTTTTGTGTGTTCAGGCAATATTTTTTAAATTGGGAAATGAGGGCTTGAGGTATCTTAATCTGTAATGTGTGTTCTTTCTAGAATTTGATCAGTATTTTGCCTCATAGATGAGGAGAGGGACATTTATCTTCCGAACTGGTGCTGTCTTCACTTGGTTTCAGTCAAAAGAAAATATTTTATATAAGAGCTGGAGCCCATACCCTTCAATTTCTTGGAGATAAACTGATTCCAGTATAATCATTTACTGGATGTATTCTATCCAGTATAGTGTTTAATGTTTCTTTGACTGATCTGACAGAAAATTCTTATGTAGTCATATATAAAAATAAAAGGGGAGGGAAGAAGCTTGAATTAGCAGCCTTTCAAGCAACAAAATCATAAATCCACAACTGGGTTGCCTTTTCTTCCCTTAAGCCTGATGTTATTTTCTTCTGATTGAATTTATATCATCTGAAGGGTGAAGAAAAAAAATTGCAACTATGTTTTGCAAATACAAGATCTGTGAAATAGAATAAATTATCAACTATTGGCTTGATTCTGAAACTTGAATTCAAGCACATAATCAGTTAGTCATACAAATGTTCCTCAAGTAAGCCAGCATCCTATTCTCAGGTTCCAGGTTCTTATAACTGGTTATGTTGCGATGAACAATTGAAGGTATTTTGAGTTGATGTGAATATTAGAGTCATAATTATACCTAGCTTGGCTGTTTGGTTCTTTTTTGGTTAATGTTTCCAATCTACATCTATTTAAGTGCTTTGAAAGCACAGACTGTTCTTTGTGTAGGAAAAGTACATGCTAACAAAATACAGGGAAATTTTATGGAGAATAGAAGGTATCGTGTTGAATATTCCTCTTCTTCCTACTCTCCATAAAAATAAAAAATTCTAAAAAGACTAAGGGCCTAATCTGGTGTATTTATTACTGCCTTAGATCTGCCCACAGCTCTCTCTTGAGGCATGCAGAAAGATTTGATAAGCAAATCTTGCCAGATGGCTAATGCTTGAAGGGAATGTTTCACTACAGACATTGCAAAGTACAGAAATGTTAAAGCATAGCAGCATTCTACATTCATAGGACTGCACTATGCTTTGAAGTACATGCTCACGTATTGTATCTTCTGGAGTAGGGGCAGAGGGCTGGATCAGTTTTTCAAATACCCTAATCGCAGCTGGCACTAGCACATTTTTGGTGCTGACTGAATAAAAAAGTGAACAAAAATTATGTAGGTTCACACTGTAGGAAATTAAGGTACCTCCATTCTGCAGGTTCCTCACTGTATCATAGATATATATGAGGCTTTGAAGAGGGAAGAAGAAGGCAGAAAAAGGGAAAGCAAATTTGGCAAAGCTGTTTGTCTTGAGTTGGCACTGTAAGAAGGGCAGGAGTCCTTTGGAAAGATCTCTTTCTTTGGAGGATGAGCTGCTTGAGACATCTAAAATTTGCTTTCTTCATGCTGCGAAAATGATTAATTTAGCCATTTAGATAACACAAGTGCTGTCCATCACCTTTGGACAGCAGCACATTTGGATCTGTAAATGGATGTTGTGTTGCAAAGGAGTTTTACTCCTTGCTTCTGAATCACATTTGAAATGTGTATTTATTGCTAATTTGACAGGCAAGCACCATTAAGTTACAGAATAATGTGCCTAAAGTTACTGAAATATCAATGTGTTTGTATAATCAAATTCAAAATGTTATTTACTTAATTGCTAAAATAAATTTTCTGCTATACCTGCAAAAGCTATGAATGTCTTTGTTCAGGTGAAAACCTTTTCTTTTTTTTTTTCTTTTTTAAATATGAAGTAAAATCCAAAATAAGTAGTCAGTGAGAGCCACGTGTGCAATGTTTCAAATTTTAGCAGTTATTCCTGTAGTCTTTCCTTAAGGAAGAAAAATGGATAAAAATATCAGCCTAAGAACATTATTCTTCCTTCTTTGACTTTTGAAGGCAAGGGAAAATATACTGTAAGATTACCTACAGTGCTACCAATTAGTGGCTGGTAAAGCACTGCATAGGTGAAATTATTTGCAGGATGAGGGAGCCATATACTTGTACAGATTGTATTGATAAATAATGTACCTCAGCAGCTTCCTGTGGTGTTAATCTTAACTCTTTCAAAATGTTTTCCATAACTGTATGAATAAACCACTCATTATACACAGTAAAGTGTATTTCATTATTTTCTTCCTTGCATTTGTTATGATTGATCATGTAGCACACCTCACCTCTAGAAAAGAAGAAATGGAAAGCTAGCAGTGCATGCCAATCAGTCTTCCTTCAGAGGTGGAAAGACCTGTTTAAGCTGCACAAGCTTAAACACACATGTACATCTATTGTGGAATCAGACTGGACCAGTGAGATTTCTATACCTCTGTATACAAGATGCTTTTGTATTTCAAAGGGAGCCTCAGCTGAGGCCACAGGGAGGCACCCAGATCTCCCAAAACACCAGCCAAGATCTTGAAAAATACTCACTGGTGTCATAAGTGTTTCAGATGGAATATTTCTACTTTTTTTTTTGTTAAGAAACCAAGTAAGGGTATTTTTTTGTTTGTTTGTTTTTGTTTGTTTTTGTTTTTGTGCTGGAAGATCCTTTTTTTGAGTGGTTTACAACTTTGTCAAATTTAAACATAGGAATGAAACTATTGGCACTCAGTGATTGCCTCAATGTCTTTAGTTTGTTTAGTGATTTTTGTCTTTTTGCTTTAAACCTCGAAGTATGCTGAAGGGAAACAGAAGTCATGCAATTCTGAGGACTTTCAGTTTATGTGTACTCTGGCAGGTCTCTGGTGGTCCCCAGCTGAATATGACTCATCTTTGATCTCAAATGGTTGTGTGGTTTAACCCAGCAGGTAGCTAAGCACCACACGGTCACTTACTCAGTCCCCTCTGTCCCTGCAGTGGGACAGAGGAGAGAACTAAAAAAAAAAGGATAATTTGTAGGCTGAGCTAAACAGATAATAATAATAATAATCATAACCATAATCATAATCATAAAAGAGTTAGAATATATAAACCAAGTGCTGCACAGTGCAAATGCTCACCACCTGCCAAACAATGCCCAGACAGTTCCTGAGCAGCAACTGCCAGCCAGTTTGCCTTCTACTTCATATACTGAGTATGATGTTGCATGATCTAGAATATCTCTTTGGCCGGTTTGGGTCAGCTGTGCCTCCACCCAGCTTCTTGTGTCCCGTCCCACCCCAGCTGCCACCCCCCTCAATGGTAGGGTAGTACGAGAAGCTGAAAACTCCTTGACATAGTGTAAACACTGTTCAGCAAGAACTGAAACAGCAGCGTGTTATTAACATTATTCTCCAACTAAAGCCAAAACACATCACTGTACCAGCGACTAGGAAGAAAACTACCTCAGCTGAAACCAGGAAAATATCCACCCCTTATTCTATACTGTTTGCATCTGTTGTGGTTTAAATCAAGTCCCCACACAGCTCATTCATTCACTCCCCCCCTTAGCTCCCCCAACTCCTGGAGAGTTAGGAAGGAGAATCCAAAGAATGTAGCCCCCATGGATTGAGATAAGAACGGTTTAATAGCTAAGGCATAACACAAGTCACTACTGCCATTACTGCTACAAATAATAATGATACAGCCAATAACAAGTGAAGAGAATAAAACACCTCACCAGCCACCGACCCATAACTCACCCCATCCTGCCCAACTGAGCACTGAGTGATACCTCCTCCATCCTCCCAGAGCTCCAGCCCTTCTGGGTCTCTCCCAGTTCCATCCTGGGCATCACGTGCTATGGTATGGAATACCTCTTTGGCTAGCCTGGGTCAGGTGTCCTGTCTCTCCTTCCTCCCGGCCTCCTCTTCTCCCTGGCAGAGCATGAGCTCAGAAAAAGGCCTTGAACAAACCAAACACCCGAGCAGTAACTCAAAACATGCTCGCTATCAAGGAACTGTTCCCAGCCCAGAAGTCAAAACACAGCACTGCACCAGCTACAAGAAGGAGAAAAAATGACTGCTGCTGCTCAAACCAGGACAGCATCACACCCAGACGCCACACTTTCCCACACATCCTTTCCTGTTTTGATAAAGCCATGTAGTATCATTCCCTTAGTCTATGGGTCATCTGTCTGTAATGTCAGTTGAGTTCACTGTAGTTCATGACTTTGGCCTTCATCTGTCATAGTAGTCCTTTGGGGCAAGAGATATCATATGTGATGCTGGATTTTTGTATGCTGAGGCCAGTTCTGGTAATATCACTGCTGTGCTTGTCCAATTCTGTCATTGCTGCACTTTGCCCAGATTCATCAAAATTAATTCTTCATTCATCTGGGCAATTTTTACTGTAATACATTTGATATGGCACATAGCAACTGTAATGGTGATGACATACCATATTGTATAGCAATTAACATAATACAGTTCAAATAATTGGCTATTCTTTCAGAAACAAATCCCCTTGAGGTACACATCAGACTTTCCCACCCTTCAACATTACCCACCAAATGCGCCCAGGTCCTTGAGCGAAAACAATCTCACAAATGGCTTTGCCTTTGTTCAGGCTGTCTTCTCATCATATTTTTATGTGCACCACAGGAACTTTGTCCCCCTCTACAGTACATAAAAGTTCTGATTGGGCTGGGCCAGCCCTGTTGGCAGATCCTCTGCTGTTGACCAACCAGGTGACTTTTGGTAAATGTGTACCCCAGTGTTTGAAAGTCCCACCACCCATTGCTCTCAGTTTAGTTTTTGACAGCCCATTGTACTGTTCGACTTTCCCAGAGGCTGGTGCATGGTAGGGGGATGTGATATACCCACTCAGTGCCATGCTCTTTGGCCCCAGTGTCTATAAGGTTGCTCTGAAAATGAGTCCCATTGTCTGGCTCAGTTCCCTCTGGGGTGCCATGTCGCTACAAAATCTGTTTCTCAAGGCCCAGGATAGTGTTCCAGGCAGTGGCGTGGGGCACAGCGTACGGTTCCAGCCATCCGATGGTTGCTTCCACCATGGTAAGCACATGGTGCTTGCCTTGGCTGGTTGGTGGGAGTGTGATATAGTCAGTCTGCCAGGCCTTCCCATATTTGTTCTCTGTGTCAGAGAGGCTTTAACTGTTTGGCTTGCTTAATTGCAGCACATGTTTCACATTCATTAATAACTTGGGCAATAATGCCCATGGTTAAATCCACCCCTTGATCAATATGTTGCATCTCTGCCTTCATGGCCTGAGGTTTCACAGGCCCAACAGGCTGTAAATAATTCACCCTTATGTGGTCAATCTAAATCCATCTGAGCCACTTCAATTTGAGCAGCCTGATCCACCTGCTAGTTATTTTGTTGTTCTTCAGTGGACTGACTGGTACATAAATTTCTGCGTCACATACTTTTATATTCAGGTTCTTTACCTGACCAGCAGTATCTTGCCACAGTGCAGCAGCCCATATGGGTTTCCCTCTGTGCTCATTAATGCCAGTTGCTCTGCTTCCATTGCAGCAACCACCCCCACAGGACATTTGCCACCATCCATGAGTCAGTATAAAGGCCATTTTTCTCATTCAGCAATGTTTAAGGTCAGCTGGATGGCTTTCACTTTTGCAAACTGACTCAATTAATCTTCATTAGTTTCTGCAACTTACTGTGTGGGACTCCACACAGCAGCTTTCCACCTTTGATGTTTTCATACAATATGACAGGACCCATCAGTGAATAGGGTATATTGCTTTTCATTTTCTGGTAGTTCATTATACAGTGGAAACTTTTCAAAAGTCCCTGATATTCCAAAATATTTTCCTTCTGGCCAGTCCATGATTACTTCCAAAATTCCTGAGCGACTGGGGTTTCCTATTTGAGAATCTGTGTGAACCACTTACTCCACATAGCACCAGTTGCATGATGCGTAGATAGGACCCTCCCTTTGAACATCCAGCCCAGCACAGGCAACCAGGATGCCAGGAGGAGCTGTGCTTCAGTGCCAATCATTTCTGAAGCAGCAAAAATACCTTCATATGCTGCCAATATCTCTTTTTTGGTTGGAGTACAGTGGGCCTCAGATCCTCTGTATCCCCAATTTCAAACCTCTAAGGGGTACTGGGTAACATCCAGAACTCCCTTGATGCTTTTTGCCAGAGGCTTCAGGTAGGACTATTCTCCCTGGCTGCGGTGTAGAGCACATTTTTCACATCTGGCCCAGTCCAGACTGGTCCGAGGGCTACTGCATGAACTATCTCTCGTTTAGTTTGCTCAAAGGCGTGTTGTTGCTCAGGGACCCATTCAAAATAATTCTTGTTCTGGGTCACGTAAAAGAGAGGATTTACAATCAGACTGTAATTTGGGATGTATGTTCTCCAAAAACCCACAACACTTAAGAAAACTTGTGTTTCTTTTTTGGTATTTTTTGAAGATGCTGTTATTTTGTTGATCACATCAGTTGTAATCTGATGACACCCATCTTCCTATTCTATTCCCGAAAATTGAATCTCCTGTGTGGGTCCCTTGTCCTTACTCTGTTTGATGTCAAAACCAGCTTTTAGCAGGATTTGGATTATTTTTTCCTTTCTCAAAGACTTCTTCTGCTGTATCACCCCACATGTTATTTTCATCAATGTATTGCAGGTGCTCTGGAGCTTGGCCCTGATCCAGTGCAGTCTGGATCAGTCCATGGCAGATGGTAGGGCTGTATTTCCACCCCGGGAGCAGTCGATCTCATGTTTGGCACTCCGCTGCCAAAGGAATTGAGAAAAATGCACTGGCCATATCAATGGTGGCGTACCACTTGGCTGCTTTTGACTCTAATTCATACTGAAGTTCTAGCATGCCCAGTACTGCAGCACTCAATGGTGTTGTGACTTCATTCAGGCCACAATAGTTTACTGTTAGCCTCCACTGGCAGTATGGGACTGTTAAGGGGTAAGCGAGTCCTGCTGATCACTCATTCCTTGTATCTCCAGTAGATGGATCAGCTTACAAATGAAAATCAGGGAGTCTTTATTGATGTGATATTGCTGCCAGTGCACTATTGATGTAGGAATCTGCACATGCTGTTTCTTGACCTTCAGATTTTCCCTGTCATCCACATGGCTGGAGACAAAGCCCTTCTAGTCTTGGTCCTAGTATTCGCTACTTGCTTCTTGTAGTAGGAATCAGAAGTCCCTTCATTGAGATGAAGAGTAAGATCAGTCCTTCTACTCCATCTGGGGAACTTCCAACTGGAGGCTGGAGCAGCAGTTTCCTGGAAACACCTCCTTTTTGTGATTCTTTTTCCTTGCAACTCACGTACCTGTGCGTCTACGGTTGATGTAGATTTTCCATCACACTTCCTCATGTCCTCTCTGTGGTCATGCAGGTAAGACCACAGGGTGGCACATGGTATGTATCCACTCTATCCTCTCTTCTGGGCAGACAAACACTTACTTCTAATAGCTGAGATACTGTTCCATAAGGTGGGAAGTAGGATTTGTCCTCTGTGAGTTGCTGGACCAGTTTATCCACAGCCAAGATGAGGGAGGAAGAGAGATGTTCTTGGTATTGCTGGAGTTGCCCATCCAGTTCTTCCACCATTTCTCCCTCTCCATTCTTCCAGCTCATTACTGCCAATGAGCTGGCATACAAGGATGGTGCACTTTATGTAAACGTCAGCCACATGGATTGCGTGCACCTGACTTCATCTGAATCTTTGGGTGCCTGCTTGTTGTTCAGGTCATCATAAATCATCTCCATCACACCTAATTCTCTCAGGTACTGAATGCCTTTCTCCATGGTGGTCCACTTGTTTGGGTGAGATACATCTTTCTTAAAGGGATACCTTTCCTACAGGGCTGATGGAAGTTGCTTCCACAGGCTGAGGACTTGTGCCCCTTTTCCAGTCACTTTGACAATGTCCCCTTCCCTAGAAAGGGATACCAGGTTTTGGCTTCTTTACCCTCTAATCCCAGGCTACTGGCCCCATTATCCCAACATCAGAGCAGCCATGTGACAGTGTGCTCGCTTGGAAGACGGCTGAAATCTTTTTGCATATGTCACAGCTCACTCAAGTTTAGGGATCAAGGATGGCTACTGCCTCATTTATGTGTTCTGCTTCCTCCTCAGGCAGTGGCCACCTATCTTCCTCCTCATGGAAGAGGAGGAAGATAGGTGTTCCCATCATGATAGGATGGGAACACATATTCTCATCTTGGCCCTACTTTGGAGTAGCACAGCTTTTCCTTTTTCTGCATTTTCTCTCCTGCCCCCCTAATTTTTCTAATATTAAGCAATCACTCTTATGTATGGAATGAACTTGCAATTAATGACTGATACATTTTGCCTGTCCTGAAAAGACTGAATTAAGATTTTATAGATAAGTTTCCTTTCTGAGTACTCTGACTTTCAAACATTTGTTATTTGCAGTTTTAGCACATTTTGGTATAATGATTTGCAGTGTTAATTTTATGTAAGCGGTTTGGCCTGATCATTTGTTTATATCTGTCAGTTGGTCACAAATGTATAGTGTATATTGAAGATACATAAATCCAGATCTCCCTCTAGGGACAGCTTTGTTTTGTTTCCTTCTTGAACTTTAAGCAAAATTATATGAAAACTTGGAGAAAATCTGACCTCTGTAAGAACAATTTCACACTGGTGCTGGCAAGCCTGGAGACAGATTTCCACAAACAACATCCATGTAAGGGCTGTTGATGGTCACAAATATTTTGTTTAACCTGGCTGCTGCTTTTTTTTCCTTCTCCTCTACGTCTTTTGGAAAGGAAAGAAAATTTGTTTTAACTTTTGTGCTTTTCTGCTGAATCATAAAACAGTTAGGGTTGGAAAGGACCTTAAGATCACCTAGTTCCAACTCCTTGCCATGGGCAGGGACATCTCACTAGATCATGTCACCCAAGGCTCTTTCTAAATTGGCCTTGAACACTGACAGGGGTGGAACATTTGCCAGTTCTTTGGGCAGCCTGTTCCAGTGCTTCACCACCCTCATAATGAAGAACTACTTATATCTAACCCTAACTTCCCCTGTTTAAGTTTGAACCCATTACCCCTTGTCCTATCACTACAAATGAATGGTAAAGTCTATTTAGAAGCCTAAATCTTCAATACTGCTTGAAATATGGACCCCCAAAATAGGTGGGGTATGGCACATTTGGAAAGGCATGCTGATTACAGTCACTGGCTTTGCTTGTTACAAAATGCCCATCAACACAGGCACCATAATTAGAATTCCTCTTCAATTGTTTGCTATAGATATTAAAGGATAATATTATTTTGAAATATGTGAATATCGTGTAATACACCTAAGAAGAACTGAAAAAAAGTTATTTATCCAGCCAACTTAAAAGTGAAATATTGATCCAGAAATAAGTGAAAGTCAAAGATATCTCAAAGAAGAAGCTGCAGTGAGATTCCATACCCCACACCAACAAAACAGTGGATCTGTGAGCTTTTGCTAAGCTGAAGTACCTTTCTGGCAGAGACATAGTAGAAAACTGTCTTCTCTGAGTTTACTGCAATGATGGGAAGGTTTATATAGTGTCAGAAATATTACTTCACTACCTTGGTACTTTCACCTGGTAGAACTAGTAATTCTGAAATTCACGTATTGTTTGTTTTGTGTTACTAATATTAGTGTAATACTTTTGTACATAGTGGAAAAAGCAGGGTTACATTGTGTTTCTGTAAATCCAGGAAATTAAACATGCTTAATGTGTCTCTCACACTGTGGGTGATGAATTCAGAGATCATTTGCAGTCTTGAATAAAAGGGAGTTCATCTTTATCAGCATTTTTAGTGGACATCAGATCCCTAGCACTAGTTGCTTTGCTCGACAGATATGTTCCTATTGCAGTAGGTCACATTCTAATGTAGACACAAATTGGTAGTTTGGGCTGCTTTGTTTATGTTAGCAAATCTTTCTCTGAGCAAGATGGATGAGAGAGAGTAGAACAGGTAAAGACAAGCAATAGGAACATTAAACAGTAACAGCATTTCCATTATTTTTTGCAGTATATTTTATTTTACCTTTAAAACTTCCTTTTTTATAGATAATGTGTGGATCTATTTTGTTTCCTTCAGTGGTTTTGTTTGGTTTTTGTTTGTTTGTTTGTTTGTTTTAGTGAGGAAAAGTCCTGCTTGACTGGCTCTTACTACAGTTGGAACTAATGGCTATTCTCTTAGGTCTCTTAGGGAAGGGATGGAAGAGAAAAAGGTGATGGACTGCTGCTTTAAAGGTTTTTTTCTAAAAGACAAAATGTACCAGAAAAAAGTAGCAAAAATAGAAAAAGCCATTCTTGTCTCAGGTGCTGGAAAGACGTAGGCAGAACACATGGTCTCATCAGCTGCTCTGCGATGTGGCAAACTTGTAACAGGATTGGGCTGTTTGGAATATTACTGAGTTACCTCATTTGTCACAAGTTCAGAGGAACGTTGCCTTGTGAAAAAGGTGGTCTTGCATGTCAAAGCAAGGCTCTTAAAGAGAAGTAGGGAGCACTAGAAAACAGACTTGCTCAAGATTTAGCCAGAGGTGATGGACATAGTAAATTTTGCGTCCTCTTCTCTGCCTGGTGTTGTTGGGACAACATTCAAAAAGTAAGAGTTCTCTCATTGTCCTAATGGGTCTGTGACTCAAAGGAATATGAGGTACAATTTATTTCTCATTCTTTTTGATCCTTTACTGTTCTTCCTTTGTTCACCTGTCACAATTTTTATTCCCTTTGTCAGAGGTTTTAAATCTTATTTTCAGATTACATCTACCATCCTACTTCCCTTTAGTGCCTTAATTTGGTAACATTAGGATGTTAGAATGCATTATGAATGAATGCCAGAGTGCAATCTGAATAATACGTACCGATAAAAGTGTGGTGCTGCTTATACTGTCTAGGTGTATCATAAAATTCTAGTGGTCTGTCCTCTGAAACTGTGTTTTTAACTTCAAGGATGTGAATATCCCAGCTGGGATAGCTATACCACCTGGTTTTATACATGTAACATAGGAAGCCAGGCTAGCCTTCTGGTGCAGAAAGATGTACCCTGAATCTGGAGGATTTCTGCATTATCTCTGATTCTATAAATAGCCTAAGAAAATATTCATAAGGAGGCATTTAACCCCTAAAGCTAGTTGGTACAAATACCTCTTTCTAAGCTTTGGTCTGTGAACAGCTCTTTTGTCTGCCTCTCTCCCTGGGATAAGTTCACCCACCAGCATTTCCATCTGAACGTGAAGCCTTCAACGTGTTCATGAGCCTCACCTTTTTTGACACTTGTTCTTCCCTCCCCACCTCTTCTTCTCCCTTGTCCCACTGTGTTCTTCCTGTTCCTTTATTTGACAGGATATAAAAAAGAATTGGCTGTGGAAAGAAAGTTCTGGACATTAAAGCCTCTTTTAAAAAAAACAAGTACATAAAGTAAAAATAACAAAAACTGTCAAAAGAAGCTGTTAGTGTGGATGTATTTATTTTATCATCAGTGAAAAAGCTTGAATCAGCTCCAGGACTTCAGGACTACAATAGTCAGTAATTTCTAGACGAGTGGAACATCTATTTCTCTGTTAAAATATGGGACAATCTGAACCCTAGGCTGTCAGCTGCTTTCACAATAGTTTTGGGGGAAAAAAAAACAAAAAAACAAGAAAAAGGTAGACCATCTACCTTCTGAACCATTTAACAGTCAATAATCCAAGTCACTTGCAGGAGCGGGGTTAAAGCATACCCCAGCATGGGTGAGTACTGCAAATGCTTCTGGGTGATGCCAATACAGTCTGGGTTAGAAACTTTGACTTAGTGACTTTCCTGGAGGAAAGGAGAGTAGTGGGGACATTTCTCAGGTAAGGAAAGACAGTGTGGGAGGGAAAGAGACTTGGCAGAGGCTACTGTGGTAGCTCTTGCCAGTTTGTGACTTCCCAGTGCCAGGGGTTGGTCTCCCTGGCATCCCTGATGCAGCACAGCCCCGCTGCCCAGTGGTATGCAGCCAGTGCCTGATCTGTGCAAATGCCACAGGTGGTCACCCACATCTGCTGGGCTGGGAGAATTGCTCGCATGACAGAAATGAGGAGCTGATCTGTGGGTTGCTGCTTTGGTTTGGAGACTCTGGCTGGGAGGAGAGGAGATTCTACAGAGATGTGATTCATTCCTGATGACGAGTGGGAGAGACTCAGGCAGGCAAAAAAGCCATGCTTCAATGAACCTCCTGAACAAGGAGAGGACAGGAAGAGAGCAACCAGCAAGAGTTTTTGGAGGATGAGTTAGTGTGTACCATTTAAAAACCTGTACCAACGTCTCCACTCGAAATAACTTTTTTGGAGGCAATCACAGTTCTTTATAGCAAAATACCCACATGTTGTAATAAAAATGTGTTCCTTAGTGCATTAAGACCTTGTGTTCTGTGATTTCCTTTATTTGCAAGATAATGGATTGATTCAAACATCATAAAACCCCCTACAAATTAAAAAAAAATCACCTTCTTAAAAAGTATATTGAACTATGTTTCAAAATATGATCTGAATGATATTTTCTCTGGTGCAGTCAATTCACCATTTTGGAAGCCTGCAGCACTAGAGGAAGAGCTATATGGTGTTCTGCCAGCTTTGTAGATCCTGGGTAGGATAAACTAGATGGAGAAACAAAATCCAGAGCTGAAGACATTTTCAGCATCTTAAAAAAAAACAAGCAAAAAACCAAACCCAAAAATCTAATTTAGAAGAAAAAGAAATGGGAATTTTTCCAATAATAATAGTAATAAAAGTTTAAACACTTGTACTTGTTTATTCTCATCCTTCCTGCTTGCTACCATTTATCTGTGGCTTTTGTTTTAAAGCACTGAGTCTTTTTCATTTTCATGAGCAGAGACAACACACTACTCAGGGTTTTATGGCTATTTCAGGGTTTGATGATCTTAAAGGTCTTTTCCAACCTAGTTGATTCTATGATTCTATGATTTGGCATGGACTGAAGAGTCGTGCTTATGAATTTCAGTGCAGCATCAAACTGTCAGAGGGTGTGCTCTCTAGGGCAGAGATTATTAGCCTTTCATCTGTGCTTTGCTGAGCCTGTTCTAGCTATTATCCCTGGGCAGACAAGGGCTCTATTCTGCAGGGGCAAGGCCCCAGCTGACAGCTTGCTGACACTGCAGCACCACTCCTGATTACCCTTGCGGTGCTGGCAGAGTCCAAGGAGTGCTGATAAGAGTTGAGCCTGGACATCATTTCCTGGGCTCAGGAGTATGATGTGGGTTAAAAGAGATTTGTATGGAGTTTTCACTGGTCATGTTTTCAGCCCTCACCTAAGAACACTATATATCTTCCCCTTCAGTAATGTGAATTAATTTGTTGCTAACCAGGTTTTCATTTCAAGATGGCAAATATATTTTAGGACAGTAATTTATAAGGTAGTTGCAGAGAACTTGTATGTGGTAATTAAGATTAATAATATTGCTTTATGTTTGCCTATATTTAGTAGGCATTTCTTAAAGAATCGAATACGTATAAATTATTAATTTGCTCAATACTAGACAAAAATGTCCTGTGCTTTCCTCCAAGTTCTCTGAAGGCAATCATGATAGAAAGCACACATCATGAAAGAAAACTGAAAGTCAGATGAAGCAGTATGCTGTTATTTGCTGGTATAGCTGTTAAAGAAGAAAATTCCCACATATATTTCAACATGTAAATAGATTGCCCGATTAATAAAAGGCAAGCAGATGAAGCAGGTGGTGTATTTTCTTACATCAAGTTATATGATGTGCAAATATGTTGAGAACCTGGAAGTCTTCATTTGCTTTCTCATATTTATGGCAACATGTTACTCTCAGCTAGTACAAATCATCAGTGAAGCTGCTGTTTCATGCTCTAAAGTTTCTTCCATTTTTATGCTTTTAAAATACATATATAACTGATATAATACATTACATCTTGACTGAAAAGTCTGTTTGGAGAAAAGTCTGTTTGGAGAATTCATGCGAAGCATGAATCACAGGGAGGCCTGCGATTTACATTGTGGACTGGGGTGAAAGTTTATAGGTGCTCTAAGTAAACTGAGAAAATCCTGACTTTGGAGTCCAAGGTTTGTATTTATGAAATGAAGGTTTGTATTAATGAAACGGTTCCTATGAAAATGATTCACTTTCATTTGAAAATACATTTAAGCTGTAATTATAAGGACAATATCAAATTCCACTAGGTGTGTGCTGCTGAGTATTTGCATGTTTAGAAAGCCTTTCAGTGAGGTTTCTGAAGGTGTTACTCCATGCCGAGAATTTACCTTCCTGTGACCATTTTGGAAGAAACCTTTTTTTTAAACAAAAAAAATGAGAAATATACTGATATTGCAGTTAGAGAATTGGTTTCAGCATCTGTACTGTAAACATAAACCTTGATGACCCATTTGCAGAATCCTTATGAGGCCTTTTTTGCCTGTGTTCAGTAATGCTTTCTATTTTAATCAGAACAGTTATGGTGGCAGACTCCACACATGGGCCTGGGATGTGGAACTGTTTTGTCAAGGCATCCTGTTCTCACATTTGAAGCAGAGCCTCAGCACAAGCATTGCTAAAAACACATTAGGAAGCAGATTTGTGCATTCTCTGTGCAGGGCATGAAAGTGTTGCAAAGAAGTTTCTTCAGAGCAAAGAGAAACAAAGTCTGTGACAAAGGTTCAAAGGGAAAAAACATTAGCAGCAGCCTGGTGTGAATGCTGCTTGGTGGCTGTTTTCATGGCAAAGTCCTGAATGCCATGGCAAGGATGCAGTGAGTTCCTCTCCTACCGCAGAAATAGCCTAGGAAATGTGCTGGGAGCTCACTGACTGGGCTATTCCTGGCTTAGCACGGTAATTCATGGAAAGCACTCAATGAGAGTCTGTCAAAATCTCTGATTAGACAAGTAGTCTAGCTGTGGGGAGCCATCATTTCTGCTGCACAGGAAGTTCCCAATCTGCTGTGCTAATAAGGGCTTGGGGGTCTGTAGTGGGTAGACCTTGGCTGGATGTCAGGTGCCCACCAAGCTATTCTGTCACTACCCTCCTCAGCAGGACAGAGGGGAGAAAATAAGATTGAAAAAGTCTTTTGTGTCAAGACAAAGGCAGTTTAATAACGCGAAAGCAAAGGCCACCCACAGAAGCAAAGGAAAACAAAAGTTTTTATTCTCTACTTCCCATCAGCAAGCCATGTCCAGCCACTTACCAGGAAGCAGGGCTTCAGTAAGAAGTAGTTACTCCAGAAGACATACATAAATAACAAATGCCTCCTTCTCCCTTATCTTTTATTGCTGAGCAGATGACATATGGTATAGTATATCCCTTTGCACAGTTGGGATCAGCTGTCCTGGCTGTGTCCCCTCCCAAGATCTTGCTCACCCCCAGCTGACTGGTGACGGAGGGGATACTGGAGAGGCATATTTGATGCTGGTCAAGCACTGCTCAGCAGTAACTAAAGCACTGGTGTGCTACCAACACCTTTCTAGCTACCACTGCAAAGCACAGCACTGTGAGGGCTGCTATGAGGAAAATTATCTTCATCTGAGTCAGAACTAATACAGTGTCTTCACACTGGAGTTAGCAGATGTAGGTTGCGTAGAACATCAGCACAGGCAACCATCTGTGCAGATACAGTAATCACACAGCAGTGTTCAGTGGTACGTTTCTGACAATCCACGTACAAACTGTGGAGGGCAACATGCTTCTTAGCTGAAACAAGTGGTGTTTGAAGGAAAGCTGAAGGGTTAAATATCTACATTTCCACTTGCTTCTCCTTTGACAGCTGCATTGCAGTCTTTGAATACTATTCTAAATACACCCACAGAGCTACAGATGTTGAGACGTCGTATCTGAGCATTGCATGGTTATAATAATTTTTTGCTGTAGACTCAAAAAAAAATTCTTAAAGAGTGGGACACTTGAAAAGTGTATGTATAAGAGGGGAGACAAGGACTTTGCCTCTTTTTTTTCCTTCTTTTTCTTAAAATTTAAGGTAACTTTTTACATTTCTAAGAGATAGATCTTGTTCTCATACATCCCATTGCTCTTCTTTATATTAATTTTATCGATTCTCACACTGTGGGAATTCTTAAAGAGCCAAGGCCAAGTAGTGAGTGATCCCGATACCCTGAGCCTTGTTACTGTAAAGAAGATTCTTGGCAGGCATAAGCAAGGTCAATTGTCTTGTTAGGCCTCTGTAATTTTCCACTGAAAACGTGCAGAGAATGATCCCTGCCAAGGTTGTAGTTTCCCACTGTATTTTTAGAGTAAGGTATTTAATCTCAATTATAGCAAGTTATAAACATTGCTCTGTAAATGATAGTAACCTCTAGACTAACCAATTAGAGCTCAGTATCCAAGGCTGTTACATAAGGGTGTAAGGGTATAAGAAGAGCACTGTATCTAATAAAGTTTGGCAATCGTCTGATCATATTGATCGTCTCTGCATTGTCCGGGACTCCTGCGTTGACATCACACAAGTCTCCTAAACCTGGGCTCTGTTTCATTGTTGACTGACACCATTTGCAAAGTCAGAATCCAAACTCAGCCTTCCTGGTCCCTGCAGTCTCTTTTGGGTTCCACTGTGTTACCTCTGACTGTGGGAGGTTAAATGTATCAGTTGGTTGCTCACCCTGGACTGGCTGTCTTAGGGAACCCAGTATCTGACAGTGTACCCAGGTGAAAATATCATGGCTTGAGCAAGTCTCCAGCTTCAGGAATGAGTGTAGCTACCCTCAAAGTTTCACAAAGAGCAAAACTGGTTCTGCTTTTAAATTCTTTGCTTTCTTAGCTTATTTCACAGCTTTCCAGAAATAAGCAATTCTGCTGTAGTTTATAGAAATAAGTCTACTCATGCTTTTGTATTTTCTCCATGGAGTATGATGCCTGTTTTCAGAGAGAGCAAGAGCCTCACAGGGCAATCCAATCCTGAAGCAAAACCCAACTACCGTTGCCAACATCTCTTCAATCAGAAAAATGCGAGTACAGTGCTTGAGGGAAGTCAGTGAAGTCATTTTGTCATTTGGAAAGCACAGAAACTAATGAGTCACTTCTTTCAAACAGAGGATTTGCCAAAAGGAAACTACTGGGAAAACTAACTGGTGTTTGTAATTTTGTACATCTCATTTAAAGTAATCTTTATCTTGATTTTGAAAAGGTTATGAGGAAGAGGAGAGAATTATGCTGGTTGAAAGGAAAGTTCTGTTTGTCTCTTTTGCATTACCTGAAGTGATCCCTCAGGAATTGGTGCTGCCACCAGTCTTGTTTAACATCTTTGTCGGTGACATGGACAGTGGGATTGAGTGCACCCTCAACAAGTTTGCTGATGACACCAAGCTGTGTGGTTCGGTTGATACGCTGGAGGGAAAATGCCATCTAGAGGGACCTTGACATGCTTGTGAGGTGGGCTGATGGCGACATGATGAAGTTTAACCATGACAAGTGCAAGGTCCTACACCTGGATTGGAGCAATCCCAGGCACAGTTACAGGTTGGGCAGAGAAGAGATTCAGAGCAGCCCTTGCAGAGAAGGACTTGGGGGTGTTGGTTGATGAGAAAATGAACATGAGCCAGCTTCAGTGAGCACTCGTAGCCCAGAAAGCCAACCATATCCTGGGCTGCATCAAAAGGAGCGTGACCAGCAGGTCGAAGGAGGTGATCCTGTCCCTCTACTCTGCTCTTGTGAGACCTTACTTGGAGTATTGTGTGCAGTTCTGGTGTCCTCAACATAAAAAGGACATGGAACTGTTGGAACAAGTCCAGAGGAGGTCCATGAGGATGATCAGGGGAGTGGAGCACCTCCCATATGAAGAGAGGCTGAGAAAGTTGGGGCTGTTCAGCCTGGAGAAGAGAAGGCTGCGTGGAGACCTCATAGCAGCCTTCCAGTATCTGAAGGGTGCCTATAGGGATGCTGGGGAGGGACTATTCATTAGGGACTGTAGTGATAGGACAAGGGGTAATGGGTTCAAAGTTAAACAGGGGAAGTTTAAGTTGGATATAAGGAAGAAATTCTTTACTGTAAGGGTGATGAGGCACTGGAATGGGTTGCCCAGGAAACTTGTAAATGCTCCATCCCTGGTGGTGTTTAAGGCCAGGTTAGACAGAGCCTTGGGTGACATGGTTTAGTGTGAAGTGTCCCTGCCCATGGCAGGGGGCTTGGGACTAGATAATCTTAAGGTTCTTTCCAACCCTAACTATTCTATGATTCTATGATATAATTCAAATTTCATTCTTTGCCTCTCTGGAAGAGTACTGCAAGCACCTATATTCAAATATATCAATAATGTTTACTTGAGAAATCTTTGTACTTCTTAGAAAAGTCTTGTTCTTTATCATATTAATTATTTTTGTAATTTACTTTTAAGTAGGAAAGCAACAGTGTCTAGAAAGTCAGAGAAGTCTGATGCTTGGTTTGCTTCTGTGGACAGCATTACCTCTTCTTGTTACCCAGCTGGTTTGTTTTAGTTTTTTTCTGTTTTATAGTTCATATGCACAGGCTTTGTTTTCTTTCTCTTGTTTCCACCATGAATTAATCTTTGCTTTCCAATCACTTGATTTGTGATTAAGAATTGCTTCAAATTTAGCACTGTTAGTGTAATTTGTCCCTTTCTAATACAAAATCAGAAATAAAGAATCAAATGGATTAGCAATTCGCTCTCTTAAGATAGAATAAGGAGTATTAAGAACATTGGCTTGATTTTATTTTTCTTCTCAACAAAGTGACTTACAGTCTTACCTGATAGAATTCTTTCTTCCATCTACAATATTACTCTTCATGTTTAAGGGTTACAGACTATCCCAAAACCTATCAGAGTAAATGAATTGAAAAAAATCTTTTCAGTATGATGTCTTTTGCTGGAAATATCCAAAGGTATTTTTAGCTGATAAACTGTAGGTTTGCTTAAAGTAGGCATTGCATCAGGACGGAGTAACTCTCTGATGTATTTCTGAATTCTGCAGGATTCTGAAAATACTTTAGTACACCTTGTCTAAGACTAAATTGTAGACAGCTCCAGGCAAGGAACAGGTAATAATATTTGTATGGAATCTGGAGCAGCCCCAAAGTGAAATTAACTCCCAGGTCCAAATACTTGTGCCAAGTTTCTGGCTATTGTATTGTAATAGTGGAGGTATGCTGTCTTCGGTCATTCATCTATTTCTTGAACAGTTCTTCATAAGCTATTGAAAGCCACTTCTGAAAGATAATCCTGTAGCTTGTATTATTCACAATGAAAGGCTTCTTGCCCTGTGCGTCTTTGTGATTTTGGATAGCTCTTCTCCCTGACAAAACCTGTGGAATATGTTCTTTTTTGTGGATATTTTTCTTTCCCATTGCCTGTTTTCTGGTAGATCAACAGCACCACTAACTGCATTACTCACTTGCATTCTTTAATGAAAGAAATAAGCACTTCAATCTTTCTATTAGGTAGTTTAAAACCTGATGGAGAAATCATGTGTTATGGAAGAATGTTCATTTTTGACTTCTTAATAGTTTACATTTTTCAGAGATGCTCTAAAAATTAAAATTCAGAAGCAAGAAAGTATACTTTGTGACTGATTAATTTCTTGATTCTCTTAGAGTGTGATGCATGGATTGCTCATCAATTTTATAGGGTAATGTATCATGCCACTTATAAATATCTCATTGTCTTCTCTATGGAAACGTGTATCAGAAATACAACAGTTGAATGCATGCAGGATTTATATTTCCCTAGGGAAAAGTAAAATTTCAGACTTATTATAGCAAACCTGGGCCCAGTTGGTTGGCATACCAAGCATCACCTGGCTTACTGAGAGCCTCTTCTAGGTTTAGAGCAGTAGTAAATGCATTCTAATCACTATGCTAGGCAAGTATTTCACTTGGTCATGGGCAAATCAGTGTTTTTCCATTCTTTATGAGAATTTTTCCCTTTGCTCTCTTTTACTATGTAAGACTTGTAGGGCTTGTTGTCACAAGCAAGAACCATGCAAATTACTTTGACATTCTTGTTCTTTTCAACTTTTTACTACTGCTAATTTTCATCCCACACATTCAGGACATGTATTAAAACAAATAAACAAACCCAGAGATATAGTGAGTTAGAAGATGTGAGACTTTAACAAAAGATCCTGGAAAAAAACTATCTTTTTGAAGAACCAATAATTTCACAGAGGTATTATTGATTATTTTCATAGAACTACCATCTCAGTAATAATCAGAAAATGTCAAATATTAGGAATTTACAGGAAAAGAACAGAAAATAAAAAAAGAACAAGCTCAGTGTTTGTAAGTCTGTGGTTTACCCATATTTTGAACATCATGCCATTCTTATCCCCTCATATGACAGAAATTGAGAAGATTCAAGAAAAAGCCATGAGAGCAGCCAGCAGCAGGGAACAGCTTCCATACAGGCCATGACTTGGTGGGCTGGCCATGAGTGGCAATGGTTTACAAATGGCATGGCTTACATGGCAAAGTTTTGGTAGCAGGCTGGGCTGCAGGGGTAGCATCTGTGAGAACACGCCCCACATCAAACAGACCCATTTCCACCTGGCTCCAAGACAGACCTGCCTCTGGCCAAAGCTGACCCAATCAAGGATGGTGGTATAATGTATTATACCACCACTCTGGGGTAATGTATTTAAGAAAGTGTAAAAACTACTGTACAATTGCAGCTGGTAAAGATGAGTGAGAAGATGTGACAGAAACAGCTTTGCAGACACCAAGGTCAGTGCAGAAGGAGGGGAGGGGGTGCTGCAGGTCCAAGACCAGCACCCATGCAGCCCATGGTACAGCCCATGGCGAGGCAGGCTGTGCCCCTGCAGTCCATGGAGGTCCATGGTGGAGCAGATATTCACCTGCAGCCTGGGGAGGACTACATAATAGAGCAATGGGGTGCCCGAAGAAGGCTGTGATTGTGTAGGAAGCCTATACTGGAGTAGTCTCCTGGCTCCTGTGGCCCATGGAGTGAGGAGCCCAAACTGCAGCAGGTTTGCTCCAGGACTTGTGACCTCATAGGGGACCACACTGGAGCAGTCTGTTCTTGAAGGCCTACACCCTGTTGAAGGGACCCCATGCTGGAGTAGGAAAAGAGTGTGAGGAAGAAGGAGGAGCAGAGACAACGCATATGACTGCAAGCCCTGTTCCCCATCCCCCTGTGCTTCTCAGGGGAAAGGAGGTAGGGAAATCTGTAGTGAATTTGAGCCTGGGAAGAAGGGAAAGGCAGGGAAAAAGTGTTTTTATATTTGTTCTTATTTTTCATTATCTTATTGTGTTTAATTGGCAATAAATTTATTTCCCCAAGTTGAGTCTGTTTTGCTCAAGATGATGAGTTGTGAGTGGTGTCCATGTCGTTATCTTGACTCATGAGCTTTTGGTTTTGTTTTATTTTCTTCTCCTGTCCTGTTAATGAAAAGGGAATGATAGAGCAGTTTGGTGGGCACCTGGTGTGCAGCCAAGGTCAGCCAACTACACCATGAAAAACAGAGGACATGATGACGGGTCGCATAGAGGAGTCAGGGATATAGTAACTCAAAAATGATGAGCGCCATGGCAAAAGGAGATAGTGTTTGCTGTCTCTTCCAATACAAGATCTAAAGGCATCAAATTAATCTATGATAAGCCCATTACAAAGCAAAAAAGACAGTTCTTCATGCAATAAGAATTAGAACCAAGGAGCTTGCTAATAGGTAGTGCTGTGAATAATAGAAGTTTATATGGTATCAAGGAAAGAATAGACAATTATTTGGAAGACGTATGTGTTGGGGATTAGTAAACACAGAAACCATGCCAGGCTCTGGAAATCAGCTGAATGGAAAACAACTAAAAGTTGGGAAAGATCTCAGAGGAAGTATCGTAAGTGTTCAGGGTAAGCTTATGGATGGAGTTTTGAGTAACCTGATCTAGTAGAAGCTGTCCCTGCTCACTGAAGGGGGGTTGGAACTAGATTATCTTTGAAGGTCCCTTCCAAACCAAATCATCCTATGAGTCTTACGATTCTGCAATTCTGTGATTCTGTATGGTTGTCCCTGGTTTTAGTCTCCTCAAGCAGATGGCTGTAGCCATTGACGGAAACAGAATATTAGATCATACGAACTCTTCAAATTATCCAGCAGTGTGGAAATATAAGAACATAATTAAAGATAGCAAGAGTTAGACAAGATAGAGATCACTAAGATTTGAGAGGTGTGAAAAAATCCACTGTGCATATTTCAGGGGGGGGAAGAAAGGGGACAAATGTTCCCTTGGGAAAATGCATCAGCTCTGACATCATCTTTGTCCATACTAGCAGACATCTGGGTATGAATGATGAGCAACATAATTACTTTGAAAATACTGCTCTGAAAAGACTTAACACTGAGAAAAAGGTTCTTTCAACATATAGAGAACAAGAACAAAGTATCACACAAAATAAAATTATTTCTTTCCTAACTTATTTCTTGCAATTTTCCCTCAAAGATGAGGTGCAGATATAGGTAAATATGCACCAATGAAAGGAGCAAGCAGTTTATAGGCAGACGCTTCAATACATGAAAGGAAAGACATTAAAATTGTCTAAAGACTGTGAGTAACCTGTTTTCAAGCAGGTATTTTTTGGTTATTTTAGTATTTTTATTTTGTGGTTTTGAGTGATACCATATTTTGGCTTGGCAAAATAGTTCACCCAAATCAAAAAAGCATTTTCATTGAAATAAAAAGAATATATATTTTTTAACCATTTATATTAAATCTCCTATTTAATTAATAATAAAAAATTAGTGTCTAAAGGAGTGTGCTGCGAGGGAAGTGGAGAACAATTCCTATACCATAGTCTATTACTTCAAGTTTTGACAAATCAATCATCTTCTTTCCTTATCTACAATCATAGAATCATTTAGGTTGGATAAGACCCTTAAGATCATCAAGTCCAACAATAAACCTATCACTGCCAAGTCCACCACCAAACTATGTCCCCAGACACCAAAACTTTTAAATACCTCTAAGGATGGTGACTCAACCACTTCCCTGGACAGCCTGTTCCAATGCTTGATGACCCTTTTGGTGAAGAAATTTTTCCTCACATCCAGTCTAAACCTCCCCTGGCACAACTTGAGGACATTTCCTTTCATCCTATCTCTTGCAACCTGGGAAAAAAGATCAACACGCACCTCACTACAACTTCCTTTCAGGTTGTTCAAGATCTTCTCTAAGTCTCCTAGTCTCCAGACTAAACAACCCCAGTTCCCTCAGCTTCTGCTCATTGGACTTGTTTTCCAGGCCCTACACCAGCTTCATTGCTCTCCTTTGGACATGCAAATCTACTTATCATCTAACCAATTTTGAAAAATTCAACTAGCATTTACCATTTTAAACTATTTTGATAGCTTGTAGGGAGAGGTTACTCACTACTTCTGGTAACTACTAATTTCATCCTTGATTTCTCTTAGAACTGCTTACTGAATGCCAGAGGGCTTTTTCAGTTTATTACCAGTCACTTTCAAGTAACTATAAAATACAATACAGAAGTCAGAGATCTCCTTTACTGAGTCCTCCAAAAATAAGGATTTCAGCACAGAAACTGCCCAGGTTTTTTTATGGTGAACAGTAACACAAAGAATTTTCTTTTATTCTTTGCAGTCTTGTCCTCTCTCAGGTTTCTCTTGTGTACTTTGATCAACAGTTGGCCTTACACACTTTGCCAAGCTTCACGCTATCGTGTTTGAAGAAAGATTTTGTATTTAGTTTTAATTCCTTTTGCCAGTTCCTCTTCAAACCCTCTTTTGGACCCTCCTATGTTTTCACATTTAATCTGCCAGAGTGCGTGATACTTTCTTTTTCCTTAGGTTTGACTTCAGCCTTCTGAGGGTTACCTTCTTGTTTCTAATAACCTCCATTACCTGCTGTTCAGTCCTCATGACTTAAAATACTTTTAAAAATATCTGTGGCATGCATTCATCAATGCTGCACTTTCAATAATCTCTACGCTGTCTGCAAGGTTTTAATTCCCTTAGTTCTCATTTTAAACAAGTTTCTTCACCCTTGCATGACTCTACCTCTTGAAACGGACTGAAATTTCAGTGTATATTTTTGACTTTTGATGCTCCTGTAAGGATACATTGTTTTTCTAGATTCTCATGTGCAGTTTTCAGCCAAGCCATGTATGATAGCTGGGACAAAGTTGAAGGAAATGTCCCACTTTGTTGACTGTCTTCGCAGCTGCTTTAAGATGTACTTATCATTGGCCTCATAAAAATGTGATCTCTGTGTCATGTACCAGTGAGAATCTTCATAAAGATAATTGAAGGCTCCTACTGCTCTCATGTTTCCTGACCTTTCTGACCCTAAACTCTCATGGCGTAACAGTCAGTGCTGCCATCCTATTTGGGTAGCCAGTAATGTCTTATATTCTTCCTATTAAGGCCTTGAATTTTGGTTCCTAAGGACATTGAGGCACTTGGTCAGGTAGGTAGTTTCTTAGCTTTGATTCTTTGATCAAATTGGGCTTCTTTGGTCCATTGAGGATGAGTGTAGATCCGACAACACGAGGAAGGAAAGGAGCAGATGAAGACTTCAGGGAAAGGGCTCTTGCTCCGGGAATTCATTCGTATTTTCTCCATGGTCAGAGGAGCAAGGAGGGTCTCTTCTAAAGAAGAATTAATTCTACCTTCTTTGGAATAAGTCCAGCCAGTTTCTTAAACTTAGATTGGCTGCTTCTGTTTTTCCAATTACCGAAAAGACATTTGAGGTCTTGCTGATGAAAGATTTAAGTGCCTAAAGTGTGTCTTCCGATAAATATAAGCATGTGATACACACTGATTGATTTATCCTCCTTCCTTCTGCTGAAATCAGTCCAATTAAATCTTTTAAATGTTGAGGTCAGACCTCCTTAGCTTTTAGGGCTCACGAGAAGAGGGCAGCAGAAATAGGATACATCAGGTTTTATGCTTGGTCCAAGGACCTATTTTTGTATTAAACTGTCAATGGGTAAGTTAAATCCTTGGAATAGAGACTGACTGCCAATAAAGTAACTTTATTCCTCAACTCTCTCAGTCTTGTGCCAGTTTTGCTTAAACATGGAACCACAGTTCTAGGTGCCTGAAGGATTTTGAAGTCCAGATTTTGAGTGTTAAAATTTTTACCCTTTCCAGGAAGAATGGATCACTTCTTTATAAAGAGTGATGGATACACAAGAATGGGGAGGGGGGGGGAGGGGAGGGAAAGGGTGAGAGCTGTATTTTTATGCCTGATATACTTATAAAAAGCTTAATCCTCCTTAAGTAGCTCAGAAGAGATTGAGAGGTACGAAGCAGTTATATTGATTCAGCAACAGAAATAACTGATTTTGCCTAAATTATAAAGTTTAATTATTACAGTTATTAATCTGAGCCTATTTCTATCAGACAGCAAGCTTTATGTTATGTTCCATTTGTAAAGGTATAGACACTAAACCAACTTTGTTTTGAATGTGAGGAAAGCTATGGCAGCCCATGACAGCTCATGAACTGCCTATAAGTACATAGAATATAGTTTCGGCAGCTAGTGTGATTTACCAAACTTAAAATCAGCTTCTTAGACATTGAAAGATAAAAATACAAAATATTGATGAATGCCTCAGATAATTAATGTCTTTAAAATTTTTGGTAAATTTCAACTTTAGTAAACATTTGAAGGAGTTGCAGTATTACTGCCTGAATTCTTTTATGCTACTCTAGACAGCTCCTTCTAGGCTTCCTAAGCGCAAAGTGTGCTGCTCTGTTCTTTTTATGATCATACTCAGAGAAAATATTTAAGAGGTGGCAATTTGAAGATTTGAAGGCAGTTTTCAATGTATATGACCCTGTAGACTACATTTCAGAAACAACATTATACAGATGTTAATGATTACCTTATATAGTAGAAACTTCTATAGTACTTTCACTTAGCAAAATATCAACCTTCCACTGATATGTGTGTTTCTGTTTAATAACCCAGTGAGGCTGCTTAAACTGACAACTCCCACAACAGCCAGAATTATTCCTTGTCTGCAATCTCATATATTTAAGCATTTATATTCCTTTGATCCATTTCATATCATGTAGATCTTCCTACTGTAGTGTCTGAGCAGCTTTCTGAAGTGTAGAAAGAAATGTAACTAGCACCCATCGTATCTATTCTTGTATCTATTCCCTATGGGAAAAATGAGAATAGTGGAAACGCTTTGAGTTTATGAACTAGGTCAAAACTAAAAACAACTTTTTCTCTTAGATGCCCTTTGGTTATTCAGGAAACACATTCCAAACATTTAGCCCTGACAAAATGATGTCTCTAGTGCAGATGATCTTCACCCTTACTATAGAATATTTCAGCATGTCAGAGAAACAGTGCTGTTAGTGACATTGCTAATGTTGGCCTTTCTGCTAACCTTGGTTGAAACAATTACATACTTGAAGATAATAACTGGAATCCTGGGCAAGAATAAATACTGTACAGAGACACTGTTTAGAAAGCAGAGAACAGATCTGCTACCCAAACAGCAGACAATGTTGTTTGAGAATTATGCCGTGTTACCTTGCTCAGCTCTAAATACTGCATGAGATAATATGATTATTGCCCATTGGCAGGAAATGTAGGACTTCATATCAGGGTAGTAAAGCAATCCAACTGACAGACTGATGTCACTAGTTGTGAATGCCTCTAGCAAAAAGATTATTTCAGGCTGACTTTTAGGTCTTTTCTGATAAAATACCAGCTCTAATGCCATGCTCAGGCTAAATAGAAGTACTGAGCAGCTAAGAAAAAAGATCTGCCTTTTTCCAGCTAAAGGAGGTGGTTTGTTTTTTTTTTTTCTTGTATTGGAAGCTCACAGCATCCCAGCCATTAAAGGTAACATAAGAATTAGCCTGACACCATCCTCCAGTTCATCCAAATAAATAAATAAATAAATAAATAAATAAATAAATAAATATAATCCCTTCATATATCCAAAGAGTAATATCTCCGTGCCAAATTTTGCTCCTAAGCTGTGTACCTATTATTTTTAACTCTGTGGGAATTTCTTTTCTATACCTACGGCTGGAATTTGGCCCTTCATAGTGACTGTGTCATCACTCTTTGTAATCTAGGTCAAGAGAAGAAATTAAATGATGACATTGTGCTGCTTGCTGTGGCATCCCCTGGGAGTTTGTGTGGTCCCTACTGATTGCCTTGAAACATTAATCAAAAGGTAACTGTGCTGCACAGCCCACAATTTGTTCTCAGCAGGCACATGCATTGATGATGCTGCACCAAGAAAAAAAGACTTAATTGCATTGACAGTACCGTTTTTTCACAGTTTAGAGTGTTTATCAAAATTGTGCTTGTAGCATCTAAAAATACTGTAATTAATGCAGCTTTTGGCCTCTTTGCACACTGTTTTCTTTTTAATTTCTTCTGTTAAAGAAGACAGCTGTTTGCTAGGAAAACAAATTCATCTCTTTTCCTTCTCTCTCTCGCCTCCTGTTTTGTATTTGAGTGCATCAGTAGGAGGCTTACAGTTTGTTGTAAATGTTCATTCACAGTTTCTGCAGATTCCTACATTCATATTCACAAAGGCAGAATATTTCAAGATGTCCTTCATATCAAGTTACTGTTACTTTACATCAGACATGAGGAATACAAAATACTGATTTCAGGGGCTTTGCTTCCCAGGGCAAAACAATGATCTTTAAGGGAACAAAAAAAAACCCATGATCCTCAATGAAAGTGTGACAAATTGGGTCAAGCATTTCTTAATTCTTAAACTGTTTTCTTTCATTGCTGATCTAAATGTGGCTTGTGGGTATTAACATGTAAAGCATATTACAAAATAAGGAAAGCAGATCTTTTATTGGGTAAAGCTTCTACAAAAGAAGGTAAGGGTGAGTCAGCTTGTGACACCATTAGGCAGTTGGGCCTCAGCTCCTGGGCAGGCCAGGGTTGTGCTTTTCTTTTCCCTATTAAATATACAGGCTGCTAGAACAGGAAAGGACACACCAGTGTGCCATATGGTTTAGGCCACCATCGTGGGCTGCTGCTCCTGTGCTAGGCAGCCTGTGTGCATGTGGGAAGCTGCAAGCCCATGAGAAACCCAACCTGCTTAGTGGTAAGTAAGCTAGGAGTAAAGGAGTAGTGTTATGTCCTCCTGTGCAGAAAGCAGCAGGAACAAAGGGAATTTGTAATGGAATGATGTCTAACTTAGGCTAAAGAAGATACTGGGGAAAAAAACAACTGTTTGAGCATCAAGAAAAAAGAGACTTAATGGCTGTTTTCTTCACACCTCTACAGAAAAATAGTATTATTGTGCCTTATTTTTGTCATCCACCTGCTACCTCTAACTGTTCTAAAGTGTTTTCATTACTTCTAATACTCACATCAGGTTTTAAAATGTTCCAGTTCCTATATATTGCCTTGTAAATCTTGTATTACAGTAAAAAGGGATGTGTGTGTAGCACAGCTTTGCAAGACTGCAATTTCACTGAAATGACTATTATTACCTTATAGACTGCAAGGGTAAAGCTCAAGTGGTGCTGTATATGAAATCCTAAGATTAAATAATGGGTTTTGCCATAACATCACACTGGACTTTATACTTCTACTGCTGATGTAGGACTCAAAGCTCTTTTAAAACAGGAGCCTGTTGAAAATCTTCATTATCTAGTACAAAAGCCTGTATTGTGTACACACATAAGAAGGCTCAAGATTGCAGTATCTTGAGCTCATCAAATGCTTTCTGATTTGTGAATGAAAATATTTGCAGCCAAGCTGCTGTTATGCTGCTAGTTTGCAGTGCATGTGAGAAGGGCCACAAGAGTTAAAATGGTGACTGTTGAGCAGTACTGGAGCTGAAATCAAGCAAGGTATTGGTCCTGCGGTGGAGCCTGAGCCCACCTAAGCTTACGATAACCACAAGAAAAACTGTACAAATTAAACAGATCATATATAAAGCACTAAAGAAGGAAATTAAACTTAATTGTAAACTAAATTCATGATAGTTAACAGAGAAAATTAATGAAAATCAAATATTTTAAATAATGAAGGTTTTAATCAAGGTGCCTGTAATGTCTTGGTAGACATTCAATACACTTAAACCATTCTTTTTTCTCCAGCATGTTAAAGGGATATTTTCTATAATATTCCATATTAATTTGAGTTTAATGTCTTTGGAAAAAAAAGATGCTACTTCCTTTTTCATTACAAACTCTGGTCTCAGAAGTGTTGCCTTACAGATTAAAATAAACTTAATGCAAGTAGTATTTGAGTCTTAAAACCACTGAAGAATTAAGATGCCCCCAGAAATGTGCTGTTACCTCTTTTCATTCCTTACCAAGACAACATTAAACTGTAGTGGTCATGTCACTGCTATTAAAATTACATCGGGACTTCCACTCAAAAGTGGTGAAAAAACACAGACCAAACATTCCGTACCTGATCCTCCATCAACTGCTGAAATCAACAGTGGTCCTTGCATTGCAAGATTTTTTATTTTGTATAATGTAGAGAAAAATGGGTAGAGCTTATTAGTTTTCTTTTGTCTCTGTTTTGGAAAACTACAGAAGTGAAGGTTATTTCGTAACTGAAAACCATTCTTAGCTTTCACAAATTGTGGCACTGTAAGGTGTTGGATGAATAGGAAAGACTCTTGCATTTGTGTTGAGCTACTGTTTCAATTTATGATTGTAAGCTGCTGCTGAGGCTTTTTGAGCCTTTCAGAAATGCTGTCATTATGAATGAGAATACTGACATATGAAAGCCCTCTTACTTGCTGATGCTGGGAAGTGCCAAGAGTGGCTTCCCTCTCCCCCAGCTATGCCCAGGTTCATTCACTTCCTAGCAAAGAATCCCTTGTCCTTCAGCTTAGCAGAGAAAAAAAAAAAATAGCAGAAAGGGAAACATTTATCATTAAAGCTTAACCTAAATATGTATGTAGGGTTTTAAATACAAGAAGTAACAACTTTTCAGCCAGCTGTTTGTCAGCTTCCTGTTTCACTGGGTCGGCATGAACATTGAACAGTTTGTTCAATGCAGAATCATGTTTACATAGGCAGGCTCAGCTATGTTTCTTTTTAATGCCCCTCTGTGATCCAGTAATTCACAGAGCCCTTGAGAAAAATTGTCAACTTTAATGAAAATACAGAAGTAAACCAGCAATTTAAGTTCAACCTTCACTCTAATGTTACTACTAGCCTGTTTTGTTTAATCAGGCTTTTGACCTGTGCTGTTTTTAACGTGCTTAGTAATGTCAAATGCTAAAATACATGTACTATTACTGATTCTTAAGCTGTACAGTTCTACTAATATTACAGTCCTTAAAATATTGTTGTCTATTTTTACCACCGAGATGAAGTTTAGGCTGTAACGCCACAGGAATTGGTTCTAGGGAAGCAGAAACCAGGGTAGTCTGCAAGAGGTTCCTATCAAGCAAGTTCAGATAACTGCAGTGTCAATTGCTTTAAAAAACCCCAAACTGATTTTTTCAAAAACTGAAGGCTGCACAACGTGTCTGCTGGTAACATCTAGGGATGAAATGTGATCTAAGGCTGTTCTCTGTTACACTGAATAAAATCCACAAGATGGATTTACTTTACAATGTATGTACTTTGGGAAAGGGAGTTTTTAACAATTCACTATATAAAAGCTTTGTCTGTTCCTGCTCTTTAACATAGAAGGGTAATTTTGAATGATATTTCAGCTGTCAGTAGATTTCAGATGTTAAGGTTTTTATTCCTTGTTTAAATCATAGACTAATCTACTTTAGCAGTCACACAAGCTGTGGACAGCACTGAATGCTCTGACTCTTGTTCCTTACTAGCCTAACACATAATTTTGTGTGCACGAACTTTCTTAGTTATCAAAATGCAAAGTTTTTGAACAAAGCCAACAGAAATTTACTGCAGCACCTATGGTATTTTATTTTTAATCCGTTCATGGATTAACTTGTCACATACTCAGGTGATGCATGCTAGCAGACTGAAGGACCACTGTGAAACTCTTCAGGAATTCATGTGAAGTAAAATTATTTCTCTTGAAATATAGAAACAAACTAATGCCAGCACTCCTTTCTAGGGGAAGGGAAAAAACACAGACCCATCAACAAACCAAGAAATTAAGAGAAGAAATAAATATTTCTAGGTCCATGACTGAAAACTTCTTTGATCCTTGAACTTTAGTGTCAAACCTGTGGTTTGACAAGTTAATAGCACCTGGTGCTGTTTGTGGAGTGACAATGTTTACTGCCTTGAAATCCAGACTGTCCATCCTTCCATAACTCTTTGATACCCTGGTAAATTATATAAACCAGGTCATTGAACAAGTACTCCATAATCCACTAGGCTAATAATACTGGGTCACAATCATTCCTCAGGAATATCACTTGGACATCCATATGGCTCTGTGGCTTTGGATCTTTATTAGGATACTAATCCTTCCACACTGTAATTTATCTTGGGCAAACATGTACAAACTTCTCTTGCTGCTCACCCCTACAGTGTTTCAAGTATTTCTGGGGCTTCACTGTGGTAAACAAGGTGACTACAGGGCTTTCTGTTTCTGTATTACTCTCACACAAACAATTGTTAGCTAGATACAGAATGAGATCATTTCCTAATCAGAGACCATTGTCTAAAATGCCATTTTTCCTCCTGTCTTGCTGGATACAATACCGCCACCCCTCCCTGCAGATTTGCTGGTATGCTGTGTCCCTCAGGCACCCAGTGTGTTTCAAGACATCAGTAGCAGCATCAAACTCTATTAACAAGCTAAGGCCACCCATTACATTTACAGCTACCCTGATAGGACTAATACTATAGGTCTCCCCTGGCTAAACATACCTCAATCTACTGTGTCTGAAAGGGTCGAGGGAATGCACCTGCCCAATATTAAAGTCTGACTGCTCCTCAGCTATTGGAATTGAAAGTGTTTCCTTCATATAGCTACAGATCACCTGTACTGGTTTCAACACTTGACTCTTGGGATCTTGTCTTTCATTTCTAACACAGTTCTGCCAACTGAAGCATGAAGGTGGTAAGTGGTTTCTTACTCCATTTAGCTGTATCTTCCCTCCACTTTACCCAAGCTTTATTGTTCTATTTCAAATGCCATCTTCATGAGTCAGTTGGCATTCCTGAAAAAAAAAAACCAAAATAAAATAACCCTCTGTGCCATTCTACAGGCAAGTCCCATATCCAGAACCATAAGGGTCCATCTTGTCCTTACATTACAGAGGTCTGGCTTGTTAGCCTTCTAGTACTGTATTAGCAGGCATTATAACTGCTTGTATTTCTTTTACCATTGTATTATTATTTATGTGCCTTCTCTGTTTTTATTTGATTCCTTAGGCGCACCTCCTTCCTGGACAGTCTTCCCAGCCCTGCCAGCTTGCCCTTCCAAATCCAGCTGATAACATTAGCAGGGGTCAGAGGACTCATAATTACATGCAGTGGATGAGTGAATCCTCCAGCACTATGGTTTTGAATATTAACACACTATAGCTAGGCTCCACCTCCCTCCAGCAGCAGCTTTAACAGTGTTAGACTCGACCCATTTGGGTTTTGTTCTTCCAAATGAAGCTCTACAGACACCAATTCCAGCTGCTTTAACACATCTCAGTGCTGGCTGTAACCATTGATTACCAACAGTGGTTTTTCTGTGGGTTGGCTCATTTGGTGGCTACATGGGCTGGTAAAGCCAGGTGATTTTGATCAGCATTGGTCAACTGGGGGTGATTTGCTTTCATAAGGATCACCTCAAATGTTTCTGTGCATTTGTGCCTTAGAGGTCTACTTTGCTAGCTGTCTTTTGGATTGTATGGAAGCTGCTCTACCCATTTTACCTAGTCATTTCTATTTAAGTTTCTTGGTTATCCTCTGGTAAGAGTTGTGCTTCTCACCTTCCTGTTTCCTTTCCTGTGTTTTCTCCACTGCAACAGCTGCCTTGGCCTGCCCCAGCTCATGGTTTTCTTGTTTTCCCTTCCCATTGTTTTATATCTGAAACTTCTTCCCACCCTCACCATTCTCTCCTAGCAGCAGCTATTTTCAGCCCTTCTGAAGCAAAGGTACATTCCATGGCCTTGTACTCCCCTGCGTGATCCCCACAGCATTTGTTTCCTCCCCTAATGCCCTGCTCTTATCTTCACATGCTCTCATGAGCTGCCCAACATTCCTCTGGCCCAGGCCTTTGCCCTGTTAACTCCTCTTTTCCCATAAACAGTCCACTCTTCCTAAGACCCTCAAAAACTCATACAAATTTACTTAAAAGAACTTAGCCTCAGATGGTGAGGGATCAGGATCCTATTGTCTTGCCCATTCTTCTACCATAGGAGCCATAGCAGTTTCTCTCTTTCGAAAACCATGACCATATTCACTGATGGAGTTGAAAACTTCTTTGCCATCCTGCTTTGGCATACACGGGTTATGACCTTTTTACCAACTTGGTATTTGAGTGTTGTTGTTTGCTGTATGTGACAATGATAAAATTTCTATTTCTGCTCCTCTCGTGCTCTCTCATTCTTGCTCCTATAGCCTTGGCTGTTGAGCTCCCTGAATTCCCCACCAACCCATTACAGGAAAAATGATGGGTTTTGCTGCTTGTGGGACCCACCTGGTGCAGAGTGGATGAGAGAGAACAGAGCTGATTTTTTTACTTCTTTACCAGATAATTGTTAGCATTTCTGTTGTGCTAGGCTTTTTTTTTTTTTTTTGATCAGTTACATGTGTTTCAATATGCAAAAAGTCTCAAGGAGGAGAAGAGTAAGGGATAATCAGTCCTCCACTGGCATCTCACATGGTAGGTGGACTATTCTTTCTAGTGTTCGTTGTGGTGTCCATCATGTACCATTTAAACTTTATGTTGCTCTTTAGTGTGGTTTCACTGGAAAACACTCTCTATGTAGCCTGAATGCATTTGGGTTTTTGCACAGTTCACGTTACAGATAGTCATGTGTACACAACTACATAATGTATCAGTGAAATGTTATATGGTGAGGTGGCCTTAGTTTTGCAGCAGCTTTGCAACCTACTCATATTGCAAAGCACTTAGTTCCACTAATCAGCTGTGGTCCTGAAAGTCCACAGCAGCTACATTCTGCAGCAGAAACAATCAAGGCCAGCAGGAATGACCAGGGTTTTCTGTGCTGGATATTGACTGATTGTAGCAAAAATGACGTGGTACTGAAGCAGTTTGTAGACTCTATATCATAAGAATTACAATTGCATTCCTTATGTAAAGATTGCAGGGGTGAACAACTCTGTTAAGTCACAAAAATTATCAGGGAGTTACACCAACTCCTTGTTTAGCAGGGAAAAGCTTGAGATGGAAGCTACAACAAGGGAAAAGTCTCCAAAGTAAGAAGAAAAGTTTGGCTTACCTTGAGTTTTGCATAGAGTTTTTATTTAGTGAATCTGGAGGGGGGTTGTCTGTTGATTATTTTTCCTACATTAGTCTTGTAACTGGCTCTACAACAGGCTTCGTTGTGAGTGCTGGCCACACAAAATTAAATTTCATTGTGTTTTATATCTTGTCTGTGTTCAGTTTCCTATTCAGTTACGTCAAGATTGAGAAAACCTGTGGAATTAGTGAACTGTACATAAATTTCCATGCATAGAAGCAGTGTCAGTTTCTATTGCCTGCCATCACAAGTGTCTTTGGCTTACTCTTAGCACATACTCTTTGCAGTGTGCTGGTTTTTGAATGTTCCTAATAGATCTAAAATAGTTATGGCAGGGTTTCCTGTTCTTTTGTCAGAACTTCCAATTTTTCAATAAATATGTGCTAGATTTGCTGCATTCCTTTTGTACTTTACACATGCTTTGGTCAGCTAAACTGGTTTTGACAAATCTGCAATTCTGCAAGTCTTAGGCTGTTCCATGTCTTTGTCCCACCTGCAACTGAAATACTGGTTAAAACTTATCAGACATTATTTCTTGCAGCTTTGGCTTGCAGGAGTCTTACTGGCATTTGTGGAAGAAACTGTAATACATGTCTCAGCTTACCAGAACTTTCTGATTTATGGTGGCCAAAGTCTACCAGTTAACCCCAATAGATGTAGCATTTGCAAAAGAATAGGGAAGTTGGCACAAACCAAGTGGCTTGATCACCTTCACCAGCTATAGAGTTAGAATTCAAAAAATTTTGTAAATTATTTAATTTGCCTGACTCCTTCAATATTCTTTCTACATTTTAAGGTCTTCTGTTTCATAGTCATGGTTTTACCATTTTATAACCCTAATAAACTTAGCTGTATGGGTGGTATTAAACCTTTCTTTTTAGAGTATTGTTCCTGTTTTCCATGGTCAGAGCAGGCGTTCTTTCTCTTTCAATGTGAGGTCATCACAGCTCTGCATCTTTTAACATAATTTTTTCCTTTGACTTTGATTTCAAGTCGAATTTTCCCTAAAATATTAATGTATAATATTTTTTGTTTAAACTCTGATATTTGCCTTTATGACATTCCAGTTAAAACTTGGTTTTGTCAGTATGCTTTAGAAATGAGGATTTTTACTTGCAGTGTAGTGAAATAAACTAAAATACGCTCTTCACTTGTATCCAGACATTTACTTATTCTAGTAAATTCAGTTAAAAAAAAAGAAACGAAAAAAGCATGTGGGAACAAGAAGATAAAACCTTAGTCTTTGCAAGATGCTTTCTGAGCTGCTGTTGGCAATGAGGGCAGCAACCTCTTGGCTAGACAGGGGACTGAGCTGGCCTCTGTGCTTTAGCTTTCCTAGCAAGCCTGAGCCTGTAGCAGCTTACAGCAAACCTGCATGGTGTGTTGGTTGGGTTAGGTATTTGTTTCTTTAATGTAATGCAGCTCTTCCCCAGGGGTCTGCAGTTGTGTCCACCTCTGCATCTGAGCAGTCAGGCTCTTGAAGAGTATGCATGTAGTTGTTTTGCATAACAATGCCTTATCTCTCTAAATTTTTACTACATGTCCCAACTTTGGTAATGAAAGTAACTTTTTTGCACTGTCTTTTGGCCTTGGGAAACATATTTACTCCTTTTTCTTAATGCATGGTGATCACAATGAAGATATCATTTTGTAGTTGTTTCAAAGGTATCTTGTATTTTCTCCTGGTTTTAGATAGGGATAAATTTACAATGAGATTTGATAGAAAATCTGATTCACTGCTGTGTTACTCTGCCTAAAGCCACTCTTAACTCTGTCCACCAAAACTGGTTTGAACTATTTCCTGACAAAATTGCTGGAATTAGGGTCATGTGAAACTAGGGTAGTACAGTGATACATCAGGCTTATTCTCTTTTTAACTGTTTTCCTGAGTTGCTGTTCATATTTGTACTGTTTCTAGAGGAGCACTTAGTAACTATTCCCATTATGAATGCTATCATTGTAGGTTTTCTGGATGCCTACACAAGCATTTGAAGAGCCATCTGGTAAATTGTGCCATGGCTTGTTATTTACATGGCATTTAACTATGCCTCCCTAAGCTTCAGTAATACAATTGAGACTAACAGTTCCTACTGAGCAACACACTGAAACTAAGTTGTGTAGCATGCTGTATACAACTGTTACAGAAATGGAATTGATATCAACCTGTAAGAGAATTCCACTGGAAGATAGAAAAATTAATTTTTCCTATGGTTTTGTACAATTATTTCTTTTATTTTTTTCTTTTAAATAGCACAGTCAATCGCAGCAGTTGCTGTGAGCAGTATCTTCAGCTTCAGAGTTTTTACCTTAATCCTCACCCCCCTTCTGGTTTAGGTAATTTGTCTTTAGTTTTTTTTTTTTTTTTTAACTACCAAGTTACAGGAATATAAGAGCTGGAAACAGAGTCATATTGACAAGTTCTGCAACATAACATACAAAGGATTAAGGCAAAGCTGTTAATTTTCTCTGCTTCCATTGATGTGATTTGGAGTCATTATGACGCTGGCAAAGGATACTGTTTAACCACATTGTTCTGCTGCTATTTATAAATGGGATCTTGTTTAAATTTAGAACACAAAACCTTCCTGGGTGGGAAACTGCCACCTTGTGTATCTGCATGCAGTGCAGTGCAAGGGATCTTATCTGATCACTGTCAATATCACTGCTGCAATTCAGTTAACAATAATGAGAATAGCACAGAGTTGCCCGTAGGGCTCAGTTCTGTAACCTTGTCACATCTGACCCTATGCTCTCATCAGTATGTGGAGCTTTACAGACACCACGTGTTTAAACTGATGCATTTATCAGGAATCATGGGGCATCTGATGTTCGAACTGTGATGTACATTGGAGTTAGGGGAGGTCCAAGCACTCAAGTGTGCTTCCTAGCTGAATCCCAGCAGCACCCTGGGGTGAACAGAGGACACCTATCTTCTTTCTTATTGTCTTCTCCTGCCAATACCCTCTTCCTCACACTGGGAAGCAGGCTGGGTATTTGGACAAGGGGAGGTGGGAGCTCGGGCAGCTCTGGGTGCTCCCTGAGCTGGCACTACAGTTCAGGTGTAACTAGTAGGAACTGGCTTTTGCCACCTTGTGTTTGCATGGCTTCCAGCTCTGGAAACATGTGGTTAAAAAGTCAGAACTCCTGTTTTGCTGCAAATGTACAGAGAAGAAATATTTTATTATTAAATAGGACTATTTGTATTCCAAATTATATATTTTGGATATTGATACAATTAGTCCCTCAAAAGTCTCTTTAAGGTACATAAGGCTTAGAGTCTTGAATCCAGCTCTGATTTTACTATTCCACATTCTTAAAATCTTTTACAAGTAGCAGTCTTCATCCATGTAGAGCAGGTAAACCTATTGCATTGACAGTGAATTTTCAGGGATGTAGTAAAAAACATCCAAAAAATGTCTTCTGTATTTTATTTTTTTTCTTTTTATATAGCAACCATAGATAGAATCTTTGGTGCATCAAAGTATTTGTCACTTATATCTAAACTGAGATAAGGAGGAGTGGATTTATGAAGATTTATGAAAGGTTTTTTGTCTTTCCTGTAATTTCAACATGTCAATAGCACTTGGTACTGTCAGATTCAAAGCACCTTGCGTTTGCAAACACTGCTTAACCAAAATTGGGTAAAATGGTGATTGCCCCCACTTAAGAAATGGGGGATCAGAAAAATAATGAAGTGATACAAGTATTTTGAGCCATAACTGAAAGGCAGATTCTTCAAGGTCTGAAGTTAAGTATTATGTATGAAGTAATTGGTATTTAACAGCAGTTATGTGGAAAGAGTACAGTCACAAAACTTACAATAGTTTGACCACTTCGGGTTAACGAATTACTGCCTGCCAACTAAGCAGCACTAACTTACCAGGTATAAGTTACAAAGATGATTTTTATTACAGTTAGTGTAAGTTATATTAACGTTATTCTTGGGACATTCAACAAAATTGCTGCATTTATATGCAGCTTTTCTTGATGTTGTATATACTTGAACTATTAAACCACCACAAGTTACCTGTGCATAAACCTACAATAACAGTTGGTCCTTTTTCTTTAAAAAAATTCTTGCTCTATGTGAGATTTCAAACTGCATTAGAAACACGCTTGAGCCAGTGCAGAGAAACATAAGTTCAAAGTCAGAAATTCAATACCTGTATGAACAAACAGAATAGCTGGTGAAATCTTGCACTGCAGGGATCAGTTATAAAATTCGTATGAGTTCAGCAGAGCCAGGACTTTCCCTCTAATTTAAACTTTAGAAATTATGTACACAATAAATGTAACTTCATCTTTACCAAATATATTCTAAGTTATCTACTTCACTGCCTGATCATTTATAGAACTGTTAGTTTACTCATTGGTGCGTGATAATAAATTGTGAAGACTTTAAAAGGCTTTAAAACTTTTTAGCTTTGGAACATCAAAAATGTTTTCTTTTTTTTTTTTTTTTTTTTTAACTCTCCCTCACAGTATTACACCAGTTTCATAGCTTCACCAGTGCAGGGTTTTGGGCTGTTGAAATAAATCTCTGGCACTGGTGGCTGCAGAAGGTCTTCAGACACTGCTTGCTTTCAACCATTTTCCTTTTGAAAGGGCTAGCCATAGTAGAAATGTCATGACATAAAGGTATAAGCTGGTTTAGCTGCAGGATCTGCCCACACCCATTTAGTTTCATGATGTATGCCCTTTTTACGTATGTAGTTGATTATGAAGTCTCTCTTTTCAAGCATAGATGAGGAGATGACAATTTATGATGAGATGTGATTTTCAGCACAACTTGGTTCACAATGCAACAGTGTCTCCTGGAGCTGCAGTCTGCTGAGATATCAATAATTGGAAACAGGACTTTGTCATTCCACGAAAATCCACTGTCAGGGAATGAAAAGGTCACAGAATCACAGAATCCCAAGGGTTGGAAGGGACCTCGAAAGATCATCTAGTCCAACCCCCCTGCAAGAGCAGGGTAACCTAGAGTACATCACACAGGAACTTGTCCAGGCAGGCCTTGAATATCTCCAATGCAGGAGACTCCACAACCCCCCTGGGCAACCTGTTCCAGTGCTCTGTCACTCCTACAGTAAAGAAGTTCTTCCTGATGTTAACGTGGAACCTCCTATGCTCCAGTTTACACCCATTGCCCCTTGTCCTACCACTGGATATCACTGAAAAAAAACTAGTTCCATCATCCTGACACCCACCCTTTACCTCTTATCCTTGCCTAGTCTTCCTGGGGTCTTCCCCCATCCTGCCCATGGTCCAGCCCAGGTCCATCAAATCTCTCCCCCAGTAATGCTGTAGCAGTGCTACAGGACTCCTAATAAGAGTAAGAGCTTTAATTTTAGGCTTTTGGTCAAGTTCTTGACAAGTTCTTTAGCTTGCGTGACAGTATATTTCATACGCTCTTTAATCCACTACTGAAATACCTACAGCATTGTCAGCTTTCCTTATATTGATAAGAATTTGGCTCTGAGCTTGTGTTCCTTCACTGCTCTCTTTTGAAGTGGCAGTAGATTAATACACACAAATGTGAATTTGCAAAATCACTTTTGTGCTGTCACCAACAGGCTGCCTGTACCTGCCTCAGAGACTGACCACATCTGTGCCACTGGGAGAGAAACATCAGATCCAAGAAAGAGGCCAAGGGCTAAAAATAGAACAGACATGCTGAGAGAGTGATGTGACATTTGAAAAGCGGTGTGCTTAGCCTGGTGGGTCATGTTGGATAAGACCTAGAGTTCCTAATCTGTCAAATAGACATTGGGCACTGCCTTAGCACCTCCAAGTGAACATTTATGTTGTACGGGTATGGAAGGGCTCTATATCCAATGGGCCTTATTCTGCCATTTCAAGTTAATGCATTTGATGACAAAGTTATTTGTAGACAGAGAAAACAGACCATCCCCTCCTATCTTCAGCGTGCCTCCATGTCTAAGCAGCAAAAAAGTTCTGGCTGTTGGCTTCCTTCAGTTTTTTGTTTCTGCTCTTCAGACATTTGATCCTCAGAGTATATTAGTTTGAGGCTTGGAGATTACAGCCAATATTCGGTCCTAGTTTCTAAGTGTGTAATGTGAAGCACTGCTGTGGGGTTTGAGACATAAAAAACTCCCAAATCAAACCATACATTTAAAACTGTAAAACCACTGAAAGGGCATTGCAGGGGGGAAGAGGATTTTACAGAAGGTGGAAAAATGGCCACACAGGGACTGAGATTATATGGACAGTACATCTAGGAAGGTAGGGAAAAGAAAAAAGCTAGGGCAGCTGTAATCAGTGTGAGGAAAAGTAACTTACTGGCTATTATCAAAGCCCATAAAAGAAGGAGGAATGGTGGGCAACTAGATTTGTTGGAGTGGAGGTTAGTCATAGACCCGGAATAGAATGGGGAACCCAGGGGTACAGTGAAACTGAAAGAAAGAAGCATGTGCAAAATTGAAATGGAGTAAACAGTAATGAGCTTTGTTTTGCAGTGGTGAAACAGTAGCAGGGTAGAATAGTAGCATAGTTTGGAAATTAAACCAAAGTTCCAGAAAATGGAAAGGAAGCTTATTCTTTTTACAGTAAAGTTACTAAACCTTCGTGTTGAGAAATGGGGTATGGGGTAAAGTGCTGGCTTTCCCTAAGAGCAAATGGGCTCCAGGTGGACATAAATGTAAGCCGAGCTTTCATGTCCACTACTGATCTAGCCATTCAGTCAGGCTGCAGTGCACCTGACTGAATTCCAGTTTAAGTGAAACAGAACCTCAAAAGAGCAAACTCCTACTGAGAACCATCCGTTCCATATTGTCTCGGTAGTGGGATTATTCCACTCCTTTGAAGTTTAAATGACAACACTGTAGATTTACAAAGTGTGACGAGTCTCCTTAGTACATATGTTCCAAAGTCAGTGAACCTTGCCTTGTGGTGCTGGGAACAGGGCAGGCACCCCTGGAAGACAGTTCATCCGATTTATCCCATACCTACTTTAGGAAGGATGAACTTTCCTTCAGAGGTGTTTGTTTTTCTAAGTTTCGAAAACAAGCCTGAAGTACTGACATTGATGGGGGATGCGATCCAGGTATAAACTCAGTTGTCAAAAAAAAAGCAACTTAGCAAGCCTGGCTTTCTCTTTAATCTTAGCTCAGGATTTTGTTTGTCAAAGATTTAGGTCCCCCAATTTCTCTGCTTTCACTATAACATTCATGTTTGATGTTTCTCTGCACTTCCATTCAATTAAAAATGTGCCTATAACCAGAAAAAGAAAAAATAGTAACAGAACAAGGTCTATATTTTCAGATGTTGAGGTGAAAACATGAATTACCTTAAAATAGTCAGACATTCTTTTACATATTCATTTATAATTTTTTCACAGACTCGCAACCTGTCAATCTCTACCCAGAATACATCCCGCCTTAAATGGTTTGCCTAGGTACTCTGCTGAAGGGGAGGGCTTTTTTTCCTCTTTCCTCCTGAGCATCCACTCTGAAAACTGAATGAATGACATTGACAATGGGCAGCCTTTTCTCCTTCACTTAAATATTGACTTATTACTTGAATTTCGAGCTTGGTCTGAGAAATGGGCCCGACTCCTTCAAAAAGATGTATATGTACCCTCTAAATTTGATGATATGAATAACTCCACTGAGATCTGGGAGTGTATTACAGCATAAAAATTAGAGAGCTATGAATCTTTGCAAGATGAAGCTATTGCAAGAAAAAATAACTAAATGCTTATAGTGGATCAAAAGTAGACAGAACTTAGCATGTTAAATTTGTAAGATCTGTCTGATGTATTGTTGCTCTTACATTAAGGAATTTAATTTGTTTGAATTAATGGACCATCATTTTTTATCATTTGACTAATGTAAATAATTTGGAATTTTGTTCTACTTCCTTTTAAGAAATTAATTTGACAGTAATTCAGACTACAAGAAATGAAGGTGAATGAGCAGCGCTGCTTTTAAAAAAGTAGTAATTTATTATGCATTGAGTTGCTTTGCTCAAGTTATCACACAGATGAAATGCATTTCTGTGTGTGCAAAATTATTTTTAAAGGAGCTTGAGAAATCTTCTTGCTTACCCAGGCACCACTGTTTTTATTCCTGATTTGATTTTATTTCTGTTTGGGTCTTGGAAGGAAACTTTGAGATTACCAACCTTTTTAACAAGATTGCTGTCAGATTAAATTTATATTTGAAAAATTTGATGGGAGTTTCTTGGATTTTTTTTTTCTTTTTATGCTCATAAAGGAGTGTTAGCTCTACTGAATGTCAAAAACATTATTTGTAAAAGCTGTTAAAATGCTCAGCCATGTGCAGTACGTCAAGTGCTCGCTGTGTCCCAGAGTTTCACTTCTGAAAACGTGCTGTAATACAAACTGAAAGGCTTACATTTTCCACGAGGGTATACTACCTTTGGAGATTTTCTTCAGTCTGTACGCAATTAATGACAAGAATTTTAATTCATCTTTTTCTAGCTTAACACTTTGGGGCTTTTAAGAATTTCAGCTCCCCTGAAAACATTCATGGACAGGCAACAACCAAGAATGTCTGTCAACATCTCTTCCCAGGCAGAGAACTGATAGATGCAGGTAACACAACAGAGAAAAGAAAACTCTCTGGAAAAGCTTTACTACCTGGCGTTCCTGTCCAGGGGTGTTACCGCAGGGATAACCACTGGCTGGTTTTGCTTCAACAACTGTTGGTGCAGACATTTATCATACTTCTATGCTACCTTTAAGCAAGCAGCATGCCTTCTGGTTTCACAGTATGTTTAAATATACAATGTTTTTATGCCATCAGTTTGCTAGAGTAATTTTTTCTGTTATTCTTTTTCTACTTCTACTTGGTTTACAATAGGCTTTTATTTTTTTGTTCTGATTTGGAGAAAAATTCCAGGCTCTTCAGAGGTGGAACACACAGAGACCAGATTCTTCATTTGAATTGTTACCACTAACAGCAACAAAAATAAAAAGAAATGTGGGCGGTTGTTGAATCTTTGCTGTTGAAGGCTTTTTACTTGGAAATTCTTGTCAACAGAAATCAGCTGAGAAATACGAAGCCACACAATCACTAAGATGTTGGGGTTTTTATTTGTATCACTAGTGCAGTGCTTTGCTATAACATCATGTTTAACAGGAGGTGTATACTTCATGGTGTAGAGAAGCATAATGAAGTGTCTCATATCATGAAGGGTCATCAGCCTGTTTTTACACATAAAGATAACTCTGGGCCAAAACCTGATTTTATGGTAGCATACTTAGAGACATGATTTATCTTTAGTGTTAATTTAGAAAGCCTGTCATTGGTCAACAAGTTGTTGCCTTAGATAAGCAAGAGAACAATCTATTTTCCCTGTGGAAGCAGCATGTGCTAAGAAGTTGTAACTGCTTTTTCCTCCTGGGCATTTTAAAACTCATTAGATGGCCTTTTACTCAGTAGATGGAGTCTTTCCTCAGGCTTTAATGAGGAGATCCCACACCCAGGTCTAACTGCCTCCCATCCAACTTTTCAGCATCTCATTTCAGCTTTTACTTTTTCAATAACATGAGTCATCAATGCCTTGGATAATACCTTGGAACTTCAAGTAAAATGGTAATTGTCACTCAATAGTTTTGTTCAATTTCAGTATCTCTTTTGTGACAATTGGAGCCCTGGAGAAAGATGCAAGCCTATGAGGCTGGGGCTGGCAGTCTACTGCAGCTGTAATTACCAGAAAGGATGCCCGTGTTCCCCTTTCCAGTTAGTCATCCTTGGAGACATGTCTTTTTTAGGGAAAAGGAGGGGATGATCATGTAGAGGGGGCCTATAAATATTCTTGAATAGATGGAGTACTGAAGAATTGGAGTTCTTCAGTAATCTGTCAAAACACACCAAATGAAGAGAGTGGGACGATCATGCGTTTTTGCTGTAGCAGTGACTTACTTGAAAATGAAGCTGGGTAGCTTTAGATAGAATAAAGTCTACCTGCCTCTTATATTATTCAATTTACATTAAATTAAGAAAAGATGATTTTAACCAATTGTATCTTGGCTGTAGCAAGTATGTTAGCTATGCTGGTGAAATATAGCTACCAGAAGCCATTTGGTTTACCACTACCTGTAATTTAAAGGATAATTTTCTCCTTTCCCTGTTTTGTTGGTTTGTTGTTTTTTTTTTCCCTGTGTGTAATGTTTTCAGTGTTTTTCATTTCATGAAAATGAGATACACAAACAAGTTTTAGAAAGATACTGTAGCTTCTTTGTTACTCTTGCATAGATTCTGAGATTACTTCCTTCCCTCCCAGATATGGTGAGCTATATTAAACTTCTTTATGAAGAGGGGATGCTGCAGCATTAAGCACAGATAATTCCCCCTTCTCTGGCATCCTGCAGGATAGTTCATTCCGTTGTTCAGCCAAATCTGAGTGATAAAAATGCTTGTTCCTGCTCCCTGTGCATACTGATCATTTCTCAACAAAACACTCATTAAAATTCCCTCTATTCAAACACTTTTCTAAACCCAGCATCATTCATGAAAGAGCTGGAGGTCTCACTCGTGATAAGGCAAATTACACCACCTGTTCCCACATTCTGTTGACTGCATGGTGGTCTGGTATCCAAGGATTGCAGTTTAAGGTCCTTTAACGATCTGTCCTAAATACAAGGTTATTGGTAAGATTCTGGAAAACTGCTGCTGCTGAAGTAGTACTTGGCTACAGGAATATTTTGCCTCAAAGATTTGTTAGTGGAAACAAAATGCATGAGAGAACACCATTGTGCTCACATTGAACAGAATAACTGTCACCACCAAGATGGGTGCAGCAAACTGTGGGCTTTTTTAAATTCTTCTTCCAGTTTTGACAAACAAATTCTAAAAGTCATTCTAAAAGAAAAAAAATATTTTTTAGAAATATATATAACAACAGATCTTTATAGATTAACAGTGGGTATTGTTTGACTGTTATACTAATGAGACAATATGAAGAGTAAGGGAGAAAATGTTAATACTAAGTAATGTTAATGAAACTGCAGAATTTTGATAATTCTTTTTCTTGCTAAAAATTTCACTGAGCTTGGTACTCAGCTTTTTTCCCTGCTACTATTTTGTGGATTTTGTTGTTTGAGATTGTTGGGATAGAGAAGAAAATCAGCGTCTGATTTGAATTGTTCTTCTGATGGGGCTTGTTGCTGCTAATTCAGTCATTATGCAGAATGTGGTGATTCTAGACTCCTTTTATTGATTTGATATAAGTTGACGTTCAGGCTTCAAAAAGAATTATTGGAAGAAAAATGCTTTATTTAAAATGAAAACTAGCTGGTTCTGGAAACAGAGATGTATGGGGTTGTCAGTCTTCTCAGTGTTTTACCAGCAAGTCTGTTAAACGGTCATAGCTCCTTCACAAAGTCTGAAAACAGCTGATGTAGAATTGGTTTAGATCTCTGTTTTCATTTCATGTCTGTACTCTTGTCTGTGTGTTTGTTTGTTTGTTTGAGTAGACTTATTGAACCATTTCTTTCTTGGTGAGAAAAGAGCATATTTGTATTATTGCCAGATAACTTGCTATCAAAATGATCTAGCACTTTTGCAGAATTGGCAGGGGGTGAGAGTTTGGGATTGAAACTGTTATTTGCTGACATGTACAGTTTATGCCAGAATAGCACTTTTCAAGGTTTGGGGGTTATTTTTGTGTATGTGTACTTAGTTTCAAGTAACATGACATGTTAAATCTGTAGTGTGTGTCTGCTGGCAGCTAGTGTAAAAATTCAGACCAGAGGCACTGCCCTTGTCTCAGGCAGCCTGTCAGTGGAGTTCAACAATCTCACAGGACTAGCACCAGCAACCTGTTTTCAGGGACTCTTGTAATTTGTCACAGTTCAATAAATCTCTGCATGAGAAGAAAAGTCTGTGCTGTAAATCTATCCATGTAATCAGCTAAATCTTTCAGTTAAAGCAAAGTAAAGCACTGGGCTTTGCTGTGTATCTGTATATGCAGGGTCAGTTGGGTCTTCCTACTCTCTTTTCCAGTGGGTAAGTTTTGGTCTCTGCCCCACAGCCTCTTGGTTCCTGTCATCCAGCTGGGTATGTACAAAGACTGCAGATCCCGTAAATAAGGCAATTAATTCAAGCTGATATTTCTGTACATGTTAATAGTAAAGTTGGCAAGAATTCTAGCTGGGGAAAAAAATTAAATGTATAAAGTGAAACTCTTTCAGGTGAAGACCTAGGTGAAATTGATACTAGTGCTTTCCACATCCATATAATATGAATTCTTCAGCCTGCTGCCTTCCGTAATGCAATTGAAAATACTTTAAGAAAATTAATTATTGCAAAGTATAATACTGCTTGAATTTATCTATTTTTAATGAGCTAATATTTTGCCCTGTGAGAGCTGTGCCTACTGTGAACATGCCTTAAAGGAGTATATTCAAAGGCTGAACTCTAAGAATTAATATTATTCGTATGACTGAATTTACTGTTCTGGTAGTAAATAATGAACATGTCTGAAGGTAACTTAGAATAATCGGTAAATTGTGTAATCTTCAGACACAGCAAAGCCTTATACTTACAATACCCAATGGAAGTGTAATCTTCTTCCCACTTCTCACTGTCGTTGTGCCTGAAATGTTCCTTTCTCTAGAGAGAGTATTTAGGCATAAAGCTTTCCCGTTGCCAGGGGATAGTGTTTCTCCTCAAAACCAGGGGTTTGTGTTTCAGAGGGATGCTATCAATAGTTTGAACACCTAACTCTGTGTCTCTTGAAAACGTATATAAAAGGCGATGACAGCCTGCTCTAAGACTAGAGAAGGCATTCCCCTTTTTCTTGTTCTGCTGTTAGGCTGGACCCATAAGAGAAAGAAGCTAGTTAAATTCTGAGTAGAGCGAAAAGCAAGCAAAGTAAACTGTGTGAAACAAATCCGTCATTTAGAACTCAGCTTTTGTAAGGAAAATTGAGGAAGGTCTGTGAGGAATTTTAAAAAAAAAAATCATATCGGAGTATGCAATGAAAGGTAAAAAGCTTTGAAGATGTTTTCCTGAGATCTGTTGTTAAAGATCTGCTTTTGTAATGTAGGAGGGAAGAAATAATCAGTTTGTGTCATTTGTGCTCAGACAAATGCAGTAACAAGACCAAAGTGTGGGCTTATTTCCTAATTCTTCTGACAGAAAACGGAATTTCTCCGGAGTCACATGTTCAGGGGCATAGGATTCTACAGCAGAGTCCTTGCAAATGTAAACACATATTTGCAGTTAGCATGGAGGATCTTCAGCAAAATTAGTTTAGACCCCTGTTTAAACTAGAGATGGATGCCCAAGTGAGTGCTGAATACAAAGCAGTATTTGAGTTGTAAATGAGTAACTACTTCACACATGTAAGCTATAGACAGAGGTTTCTTTCAGAAGGCTGTTGCAATGCAAACAGCATATGGCTTGTGCCCTTTGTCACTTTGTTCTGGAAGTGACTGCTCAACGCTGACAGTTAGAGTAACCCAAGGACAAAAGGTCTCTCAAAGTCTGTCACTTTGCTTTAAATAGACGTTCCAGTCACTCTACAAATGTAAGCTTTCTTGTTTGGGGAAATGTAAGTGAAAATTAGCTTTAGTCTAAGTTGACATTTCTGGAATTTTTAGATCTTTGAGGCAATAATTTAGTGATGATTCTAGTATGAAATTTATGTGTTGTCATTAATTACTGAGGCAGAGGACATTCAAGTACAGATCAATCTTGTAGCAAAGATGGTGCAAAGTTTGTGAAAAGCTTTAGATTACCCTGGATTTTGGCTATTTGTGCAACATGTCTTCAAACAGTGTCAGAACATTTGTCATTAGAATTTCATCTTGGATAGCTTTTATAGCCAGAGCTCTTCCTCAATTTTTTACTGCACAAAGCTCAGTGTTCTGACCTAGCTCCTTCACAAACAATGCTGTATTTAGCAACCGATGTTATTTTTCTAAGGGTATACTAAGGAAAGCAATAGCATTGCATAGTTATACAGGAAAAATCAGTGCTAATGAGAGAACTGAACTGAGAAGATATAAGGAGCAACTAATGCTGGAAAATGGTTTTGCTTATTTTATTGGTCTTTGAATTCACACCAAAACTCAGACCCAGCTTGAACTGCTTGAATTTCTTCATTACATGGGATTTGTATGTACATTTAAAAATACCTGTCTGAGAACTTGAGGAACAAAGGCTCTATTATCAAACACTTTTGTAATACAGAAATGAGAAAGAAAAAATGTGAGAGGTTGCATTTTCCAGACTTTTTTGTGAGAAAAAACCATCTCATTAGTGGTCATTGAATAATAAGTTAATGAGAAAACCCATCTTTTTCTGATAACTGGATATTTTTTCAAGGATAATATACATTTTGACTGAAACAACTCCAACATTAAAAAACAACCAACCAAACAATCCAAACACCTTTGCACCTTTTAGCAGATAAATCTGAACTTTAAAGAGCCAACATACGGAAGTATGAGAGTTAATTCCTAAGCCATACATCTTTGTTTCCTGCTTCATCCTGTGACCATTTTTTCATCTTTTCTATCCAAATCTTAGTATAAACAATGTAAGACAGTGGGGAGGCTCATGGCATTCCTTGCTGAGATATCTATCTAATGGGCAGAGGTGTGGCAGTGGATCCCCCTGGGCTGTCCAGGGGTTGTGCAGGAATCTCATCACTGGAGGTGCTCCAGCAAGTGAGGTACGCAGGAGCATGTGTTTTTCCAGATGTTCTCCTTGGAGGTCCAACATTCCATGTAACCTTAGTTTATGGCACAAATTCCCAAATTGCTGTTATTATTGTAGTTTTAATTATGTCTATTGCAACAAAAATTGTGCCCTTCCTTAAAGCGAGGTGGGGGGTTTGGTGTATTTTTTAAATAAATGTTTCCTTTATTATTTTTCATTATTTTAGGCTTCCCGGAATCTTTCAAAAGTTCCTTCTCAATGTAGTCAATCTAAGTTCAAACCAGTGCTTCACTAGTGAGATGCATATGAAAACGTCACAGCTTTCTTAAGCTTTTTTTTTTTCTTATATAGAAAGGGACAAAGGGTTTTCTCCTGAGCCCCTCAGATACTCATTTTTTCTGTTTCATTCATTTTCCTTTACAAAAGGAGGGGGAAATACAGCCTGATGAGCATATGTTGTAAAACCTCTGCCAGATGCATGAAATAGTCAAGACAGAGAATGAGGGTAAAAGAAGAAATTCTTTAACTGTTGAAACTGCTAAAACTATTCTTAAAGAGACTTCTCACAGTTTATGACTATGGGCCTCTTCTTGAATGTTTTAACCCCCAGCTAGTGCTGGTTGTAAGGTACTTTGGAAAGGGACTAGAAAGGTGGCAAAGCTTTACCTTTGTTTCATGGCCTGGGCTAGGTTGAACTCGGTAATGTAAGAAAACTCACTCTTTACATCCTGATTTTTTATTTTCCTAATTATTTTTCTTGCAATTACACTTGGGTTTTTTTTTTTTGTACTGTAGGTCTACTGCCAGCAGCCCTAAGAGATAAAAATTGCTCATTTTATGATGACTCTTTCTTGTAAACTGTAGTGATAGTGTTAGGGAACAGACCCAGCTTTGGGATATGATCAGCTTCTAAGCAACTGCGTCAGGGTTTTGCTTTGGCAGTGTTGCCTGAGGCACTGCCTGCACAACAGCTGGGTTTAAGGAGAGCTATGCTGCATGACACAGCCCAGTACCAGTGTGTGACTTTGGTCACAGGTCTATTGGACGCACTGAGGCCAACATCAATCGTCCAGGAAAAGTGTAAGAATTCTGGAGTTCACCTAGGGTCAATTACTGCAACCTTTTGTAGAAGGGCCTTCCCTGTGTCTAGCTTGTTTCTTGGAAAGTTGAGTTGTAGGCACTGCTTGGCACACCAAAATCAGGGCTGCAGATTTCAAACAGGTCAGGAATTGAAGTTCCAAGGAAGATGAGCTCACATCTCTTGTTAATTATATTTCCTACTGGCTTTTGATGACTTATCACTTGGAGCATGAATCTCTGACCTTTTCTCTAATTCTCCTTGTGCATTGTATGCTTGCTTTGTGTCTAACTCCCAGTTTTCTGTTCTGCTCCTAGACCAAGATGAAAAAAATTAGACATTTAGACATTGCCGTTTAGACATGCTAAACTTAAGACAGCTAATTCCTTCAATGGATTAAGCTTTTCAAGTTTTATACGGATTCAGGCCCAGACATTGTAAGATTTGGACCTCAGATGTTTGGTGTTAGAATACTCTTAGTCACTCTCTATATTTATTAACAGTAAATTATCTTGAGAGGTTTATGTGAGAACAAGAAATTGAGTCTGCATCCAAGGCTGGGACTTTAATCAAGGACTCCTTCCTCTGGCATGTTTTTTGAAGTTGTTCTGCTTGTTTGACTGATGGGTGTCAGTGCACTGCTTTGCAATTAAGCGTGATTCTTACTGTCCTGTTTCTGAAACTAGGATTTGGTATCTATACAACCAGGTTGGTTCCACCAGTAGTCTATTAGGATAAATTAAAATCAATAGTTACATGACAGTATTTATGTACAAGATCATCCAGTTTATTTTCATGCTTTGAATGATCAATCAGTGCCTTGCCAAAGCTGTTTTCAGCTCTGTTGGGGTGTGGTTTCTTTTTACAGCTGATCAAAACTAACTGAGGGTCTGATCCCCATCCCATCACCCAGGCACTTGAAGTTTCAGCCTGCTTTGTATTTGTGCAGCATACAGAACAGTTACATTGATTTCTCTTGTGAAGAATTAACCAACAAACCATGGGATTTGGAGTTTCATTGGATCATCAAACTTACTTGCCCTGCAACCACATGCTCATGAGATCTGGCGGGAGGCAGAGTGGAACTGTGCTTTTGGCAGAGGCATGTGATTAGACGTGGGTAGGTGTAACATACTGTTGGGCTAGCATTTTGAGATCCCATGCATAAACTAGTACCCCACCAGGATAAGCATAGTACAAACACTTAAGAAAGGGATGATCCATGCAGCAGAGCAGTGTTACACTCCTTAAGCATAGGTTATAATGCATGCTAAAGAAGTTTAGGCGGAAATGAGCAAGAATACTCATCAGTAGTCTTTCATTCACTATTGATAACTTGCATGAGCCCTCTTGTAAGGTTAGACTACTGAAAGAAAACAAAATAACACCTGAATAAGTAGGGAAATTAATGTTTTAGCCTGACTTAACTAAGATTTTCTAAACTTCAGATGAGTTATTATTTTGAACTGCCTTTGTTTTTGTGGCATTATTTTTCCACATATTCTTGGCATTTTGTCATTTGAGTATAATTTGTGGCCAATGGCATCTGGTAGACTTTCCTGACTAATCCAGTTCCTTGCCGAGTTGGCTGTTGTAATATACTGCCTTGTTTTGGAAGGAGGAATTATTAAGTCGTTACAGACAGATCCTAAATCATTTTGAACTTACAGACATTATTTCTTTTTATGGCAGCTCTTGAAAAGTGGCCACATATTTCTATCAAAATAAGAAAGCAAAATGCATCGATTTAGCCATGTACACTTAGGGCAACTCTTATAGGCTAGTGACCTCTTTACTAGCTAATAATTGGATTTGAGAGATGCAAAGAACAGTGAATACTATGAAGATTCCTATCACTAAACAGGTCTTTAACTTGTTGCAGTACACAAAATACCTCCATTTAAGGAGGCATATAATATGGTGAACTTTGTGAAACCCTAACAGTTATGACTGGAAAAACATGTTAAAGTGGATTTCATAACACTTACTTTTTTACAGATCCAAAATCTGTAATAGAAGAAAAATGTCTTGAAGTAAAATTAGGAATGAATACATGTCAGGGCAAAGTAATGTGTGCTGAAAAGATCATAAACTCACAGAACGGATAAGGTTGGGCAAGATCTCAGGAGGCCAGGTTGTCCAGTACTGCAACCAATCAAGTTTTGAATATCTCCACAACTTGCCTGGGCAACCTGTTCCTCTTTGAATACCCTCACAGTAAAAAAAAAAATCTCCTAGGGTCAAACAGACTTCCCCACATTTGAGCTTGTCCTCATTGTCTCTTGTCCTGCCACTGGGCACCACCGAGAGAGTCTTCTTTACTTCCCTATCAAGTATTTATACACATTGATGAGATCTTGAGCTTTCTCTTCTCCATGCTGAACAGTCCCATCTCTCTTAGCCTCTCCCCATTTGACAGATGCTCTACTACCATGTTTCTCTCATACTGGGGAGCCCAGACCTGGCCCCAGCTCCCCAGGTGAGTCTTACCAGTACTGAAAAGGGGGGAAGGATCACTTCCCTCATCCTGCTTGTACCACTCTGCCTTGCTCAGACCAGGTTGCTGTTGGCTTTTTTGCCATGAGGGCACATTGCTGGCTCATGGGCAGCTTGGTGTTCATCAGGACCTTTACATGCTCCTCTACAAACTTCTATTCATGGTTTATGATATAAAAAAATTCAACTGCCATAAAAAAAAGGTTAGTTCTAGAAAATGGGGTTTTCTTGTACTTCTTCATGACACCTTTAGCAGAAAGTCTACTTAGAAACAGTGTCATGCTGAATAATTCATAGTTAAGCTTGTCCTTAATGAACCACAGCAACTGGGAAACAGCAACTACTTGGTCAGATATCCAGCATACATGCTGTACATGTCTGAAGTTTTAGACATCAGCCAGAGCTGGAGATAAGTCTCAGATACAAAAATAATCTGTAGTATTTTTGGTATAGTTCAGAGTGCAAACTGAAAAAGGAAATACTGAAGGAATCATACTGCAGAATTCACATAGCTGGACTTTGCTTTCATAAATATAAACACATCCTCAAATAACCATTGTTTTCTGCTAGGACTTAATTTATCTTTTCTTTAATCTTATTTCCTGAAATGCCTGACATTATTTCTCAAACAGGGACAATGGATATATCTATATTTACAAATACAGGTAACAGTGGAGATTTTTAAAACTGCTGTCAGTGATTTAGAAGTCTACATGTCCTTGATTTGAGTTTGTTTATGCCTTCTTTATGCACCTGCAAAACTTTTCCTTGAGTTCTTAGAAAAACACAACATGCAGCTTTCCCACATTGTGTTTGAGTGTGGCTTCCTTTATTTGCTCTTCTTGGCTCTTACTCTTAAAATGTGCCGGTGATGTAAAATTGAGCTTTGGCCACCTTACACCAGATATGTTGCTTTCAGTATTTTGTGAGGTTGCAACTGGCTATCTTGTTTCTCATTTTTCTTCTAATTATTAAAACATGTAGTTTGCTTGATTTTATTATTATTATGCAACAAAAAGTAAAATACATTGAAACACAAGATTCAGTTCCAGTGTGACAGTTTCTGCACCATGCAAGAAAATTATCTGTATGGCCTATTTTGCTGAAGCATCCTTCCAGAAGCTACAATGTGTTCTTGTGGCTTACTGAGTGTTTTAAGTGCATTCTTCTTTACAAAATTTTAACCCCAGAGCACAGTGTTTCTGGAAAGTACAGTGGGAATATTATGCAACAGAAAAGAAAAAAAAAAAGGGAAAACTAAAGCTTAATTGGGTGAATGTTCAGGTGTCTGCAAGGCATATCAGGGGTATCTCCGCTGAACAACTGCCCTTCTGAAAAACTTACAGAATTAACCTATCTTCATTTTTCTTAATTTCAGAACCATGCCTTATGTCATATGCAAAGTTCATAATATTTAGTGTTACTGTTGAAACAGAAGCCAAAATTAAAGTGTGGTCTAATTCATATGCATAGTTATGCCTGAGCTTTCTAAGAAGGTTTAATAAAACAGCACAATTATATGTGTAATTTATGCTAATGGTTTGACCCAAGAGTTACCTCATGCTTCTGTGAATATTAACAAGTGTCCTATCACAAATGCTTCTTTGAGGCTAACACTTTGAAGTTGGTAAAAATACTAATTTTGCAGCAACTAAGAGAATTTTCTAATCAATAGGCTTGTTCCTTCAGACCTTCCCTCCCCCAAACAGTATCTTTAAAATATTGCCAAGCATGTATATTAAATGGGTTGCAGTTTACTCCTTAGAAAATGTAATTGAATCTAATAAAGGGCTTCTAAGGCCAATTGAATGATCTAGGGAAAAGGTCTTGGTGAATAATTAGGCATATTTCACTGTATCACAAAATAATTAAGTTCCTTCCCTGCAGTGTTAGAAGGATTGGAGATAAACTTTATTCAGGATGCAAGCCAAAAAGTTTTCCTGTCCAAATGCAGGAAGCGAGACATCTTAACCATGTGGGTACTGAAACTGTTCTCTCTGAGGTGTGAAGACGAGACGTTCTTCTGATAACATACAAACTTTATAAGAACGTCAAAAAGAAACATGCCTATTAAAAACTTTCATAAAATAGGTCTTTCTTTGTCCAGAATAGGTCTACAGCATAAATAATTCTAATATTAGAAACATGAGTTTCTGAAGATTGAAGAACACATATTTGAGGCTATTAGCACAGAGTCATAAGGTCTTGCTTTTAAGTGAGAAACAGGCAGCTACTGATAGACACCATGGTATACAGCTGTGGAAGGACTGTTTTCTGCAGCCTGCTTGTGTGTTATGGCTTTCTCCGGGTTTGAAAAACCATGTGGCTTTCACTAAGAATGCCTACAGCTGAGCAACGTCTGATAAGAACACCCCATTTTCTCACCTTCAGATAAAGTAGTTATGTATGTTTTGCATAATAATTGGCCTTTACCTGATCCTTTTTCCATCTTGAAGATGGTGTCCGCATTGGCATGTTATGATTATGCATATATTTAACCAGTTATGGAAAACATGTTTGTAGTATTCTTAATTGTTACTGAAGCTAATATCCTAGTCACCATTTAAGAGCAATTTCAAAACCAGTACAGCAGGAAGAGCAGTGAGAGACAGCCATGGCTTGCTATTGCTGTCCCTTCTACTCTTAAGTTTTATATTTTTCTGTAAGTTTTTTGATGTTCCATAAGATCTCTCTGGCTATACAGTATTCTGACCAAAGTTGTTTTTTCTGACTTTCTACAAGACATGCCAAAATAACCTGTGAGTTACATGGAGGAGTTGCTTTAATGGATCAGGGTAAATGATCCAATAAAGTTTTTGTATTATTCCAGGATATATCAGGTTATTTTTGCTACTAATGACATGGAAAGGTAAAATAAACATATCCCCTAACAGGAATTATTTCCTAACACGCATAATTAAAATTTGGTTTGGTTTTGGGTTTTTTTGTTTGTTCGTTTTTGTAAAAAAAAAAACCAAAACAAACCCTATCAGTTTTCTGTTCTACTTTTTTCAATCCCAGGAGAGAACAGGCCCTGACTTTGCTTTGACTTGCGTTGATGCAAGAATTTTAATCAACATTGACTATCTATAAGCAAGCAAATACTTCTTATACATAGCACATATATGCATGTGATGTTGATATATGTAGTTAAATACCTATTGTATCATCTAGTTATTTATATGGTAGATTTACTGTCACTGTCACCTAAAAATGTTTTGCCACTGCAATTACTTTTCCTTCTTTGCTGCAGAGAAGGGAATATTGGTGAGCATTATCATTCTCTTCTGTTTTATAATGGATTCACTTCTAACTTGTTCTTCTGAAACCTTATATTCAAGGATGATGACTAGAGACTAACACATTGTGAAATCAGAGAAATTATTAGCATGGTTAAAAGTTCAGTCTCTTCTGCAACCTTTGAACATTTTTTTCCCTGAGTCAGGCTCAGCTGACAGTGAATAATGTTTTTCTAAATTATTTCTTGCTTTACTGATGGAACAAATTATGCCTTGATTGCATGACTGTTGGGAAATGGCATGATTATGGCCAAGCACCAAAATAAAAGTAAAAACTGGAGGCAGTGGAAGGGTAAAGGAAAGACTGTCTCCCAGATTCCAGTACTACATGGTTCTTTGAAGAATAACTTTTCAGTATTAATACTTCAAATAACATCCCCTGCTAACCTATAAGTCTTTGAAACTTGAAATCTTACAAGACATTGCAAATATGTGTAATATTAGGGGAATATAATACTTGCAGTCTACTTTTCTTTCTCTCAGCAGGTTGCTAGTATTGAAGACTGCTGGGGAGGAAGATTTTCTGGGTAGTAATATATATAATAATAAAACTCCTGATAGTTGCCCTCTATGATGTAGAAGTGTTGCTCTTTGCTCTGTTTTGGTGACAGGGAAATTAGAGGGGAGAAAGTGAAGGATCCTAGTAATACCTTTCCTGAAAAGGTTAAACTGATAAACACCCATAAAATTCATACTCACTTTCCCCTCATGTTTATCCGCAAGAGTGAAGCCTACAATGCATCTGGTTTTGGTGCCTTTACTGAAGAAGAACAGGTCTTTGGTGTGGCGGCAGCTTTTACTGGTAGTATAAAATTTACATCAATTCATTGTGAATTTACCTTACTATCCGTTTTTATTTCCTGGGGTTTGTAGCATTGGCCTGCATAGGAGGGAAGCAGGGGTTTTCCATAACTGTCCACCTGTTTTTCTTCCTGTTTGACAAACTGGAGAAACAGTCAATCTTACTTTTTTTTTTTAACTAGTGTGCTATCTCTATCCTTGATTATTGATTCATTTGTATGTATGTAACTATATTTAACCTTCTCCCAACTACCAGAAATAAAAAGGACCGGGTTCAGGCTCACTAGAAATAATGAAAAGCTTTCCCAAAGCTCCCTGTGCTCTTTTTATCTACTGGGAAGCTAAAACACTACCAGTTTGAATGTGTCTTTGGTCTCACTTTCATTTGCACATAATTATGCATTCATGCTTGGAAACAATGACAGGGAAATGGAGAAACTTCTTGTTTATGATGGGAAGGTAAAAGAAAGTGGAATATGAAAAAATGTGTCAACCAAATATATAATTAAAAAAGCAAAATTTCAGCTACATTCAGCAATCTAACTTGCCTTGTAGATGTAACCACAAAATTCTTTCGTCTCATTGAGTCATACAATAAAAGAAACTCATTTGACAGGTTTTTGGCAGGTCCATGACACTAAAAGGCAGTATCCCACTCTTTCCTTCCCACTCCTTGTGCTTTTGCACCACCAGCCACCACTGAATGGTACAACAGGCGTTTGTGAATTTTTGCAGTGTTCCTAATCTGGCTCTCAAAGGCTTATTACAGATACAATATTAAAGTAACTGAAATCAAGAGGAATTCTTTATTTGTCCTCTGGACAAAGACTCACTGTGGTGCCTTTTGATGCAAGAGCAAATCCATCACAAGCTTGAATGGTAGGTTGGTTTGGCACTCTTATTTGCCCTGCAGAATCCTTCCCACTGTCTGGTTGTTTTGTGCTGTAACCACTCATACACAATACTGGTCAGCTTGAACTTGTTAGTGATGGAGTAGACCCCTGTCATCCTATTTTTCCTTTAATTACTGAAAAGCTCAGAATAAACTTTCTCAGATTAAGGTGACCAACCTGCATATTCATAAGTCTTTTTACAGCAGCACTTCAATATTGCACATGCAGTCAGAGTTTGAATTCCTAGTAGTACTACCAAATGTCATGTGTGGAGCTCTGGGATGCCTTAGTCATATAGAAATTAATGCTAGGGAGATGGGGTAAGCTGATTTTTTCCTCCTAGAAGGTGAGTGTCATTTTGTTCCTCTAAACTTAGTAGCACCAGACCTCAAATGGATCAGAAATAATCCCTATCGTGATCTATAAACAGGATCACAAATCCAGACTTTTCTAGGAGGCTATGTAGAATTTTTGAAGTTTCCTGAAAAATACCCCTGATAGTAAAGGGAAAATGTTTTTCCATTAGTGTTTCTCTTCCCGCTTCAGGTGAGTGTGCTGTGAAAGCAAATAATTTTCCTGAACCTGTTATGAAAGAAAATTACGCAGAAAATAGTCTGTAAACTACAGCATGTTCTGTCTATAAATAAGACTTTTCATGGGAGAAAAAGGGAAATATGGCTCATGTTTTCATGAGACAAAAACCAAAATAAGCTTCTGATCTTGTTAGCTAAATGCAAAAGATTTTGATAGAACACCTTCCCTAAATGAGCTGGGGGTTAGATCTTTCTACAGATTTTGAGTACTGTTTCCTGACCTGCTGCTGCTTCTTCTATAATTTCATATAATTAACTTCAACATAAATAGCTTCTCCTCCTGGATGAATTCGCATTTCTTGCACAGTTCCTTTTTCTTAACAGTTTAATCAAACTAATTGTGACAAGGAGTGTATTTGTATAAATATTTAAATGTGGAGCATGAGGATTGAATTATTTATTCTGCAAATGTAAGCTTAATGTAACTATCTTTGGAAACCATCTCATTCTCATATGGTTGTGCAACTTGGTTGTGCGTGTTGTCTGCTGAATTCCATATTTAATGTTGCAAATGGCTCAAATAAATTATATTACTTGCACAATTGCTAAACAAGATGCCAGAAGAAACTAAGCACAGGAAATTTTCTTGGCTTAGCACATGGAAAAACTATCAAGGGTCTCCAGTTTCCTGAAAATGGGTTAACAATGATACACGATGTCATTCATTGTCCAATCTTGTCACATGCATGAAGAGGTATATGTTCTGAGCTGGAAAGAAAAATGTATTGATGGCAGATGCTAAGCTGCACAGAGAGATGCTGAATCTGAAGCTCGGAACCAGATTTTATTCTGTATGATATTGTGATTTGCTGTGTTTCTCCACCGCCCCTCTTACGGGGGGATGCAGAACTGTGCATGCCACTATGTAGGTGAGTTATTACTCTCAATGGAAAAAAGTACTGCGAAACATGAAAAAGATACCATGCTGAAAACCATACTGCATCCCAGGAACTGGGTGGCTGATAAGGTCTCTTGCTTGACTGCATGCATTAAAAGGTGGCTTAACAGTGCATAAAGACGTCTTCATTACACTTCCCATACTAAGCCCCAGATCAGCTGGCACTGGCTGCTGCTGTTCTGGCAGTGAAGGTTACACTTCAGTTGCTGCTACTACTCTGGGCATCAGCCACTAAGCCAAGAACTGTTTCAGCAACTGTACATCAGAGGTGAGGCAAGGAGGACACTGGAGGGGAGATTTGACAGGGGAAATAGGGTTGGTGGCATTGATTCTGATCTGTATTTGCATGTTTACTTTCACGTTCATTAGGCACCACATTTCCCAGCAGTGATAGGTCCTGTATCAATAGGCCATGCCTTGTGCCACCTTACCTTTACGTTTCTAATTTAGTGGGATGGTGACAAAAGACTTCAAAGATATTAGTCAGTGAGCTGAACCTGGTTGACAACAGTAAACTCCAGACTCAGCAAGTGCAAAAGAGAAATGATCCTCCACTCCCCCTATCTATTCTTTCTTTAAAAGAGTGTGAAAACATTTTCTGAGGGTAGGATTTAGTTGCTCACCTCCTACTGATGTCCCCCGGTGCTGATACCACCTACAGCACATTTGTAGAATGCTTTTATGTTCTGACTTCTTAGACGTGCAACAGAGCTGAAGCAAAATAATTCCCTTTTGCTTTTGAAGGCACCTTATTATGAAGATATTCTGGTTTAAATAATTCAGTATGTCAGCACTACTTCAGACAGGTTTACTGGTTGACGTTAACATTAGGAGCCTTAAGTGGGAAGTGAGTTATCATCCCAAGAAATATTGCTACTAAAACCAGAGGGTAGACACCAACACCTTCTGGGCCTCTTTTTTTTAACATTTTTTTTTTTCCTTCAATAAAATTTGCATGGATTCTAAGCTATTCTGCTCAGGCACGTGAAGAAGCCAGTTTGCTTGAGTACAGGTTGTTCTGGGATAACAGTTTTATTCACAAACAGCCACATTTTGCTACATTCTTACTGTTTAAACCCCAGAAATTTGTTCTAGCACTTGAATTCAGATCAAGTATTCATGATGAGTGATTTTTAATTAGCTCTTTCTCTTCAATATTTCACTTGCCTCTAGCAAAACCCATCCAATTTTATCAAAATTAACCATGTCTCCAAATATTAGTTTGACGTGGATATCTAGGAGTTAATTCCTATTTTTAAAGGAGACAGGTTGGTCTTGGAATAAGTGGCATCTCAGAGCTTAGGTATTTGAAATGTGAGACACCTAGGTCCATGTGTCTGTGCTGGGCCCACACTGGTGTAGCACCTTTCTGGCTCATGTCCATTTGGTGTAGATGTGATTGCTCTTCTTGCATGAAAAGTCAAACCACTTTAGAAAAGTTGAAGAAAGAAAACTATTTCCAAAACAGGGTTGTTTTCTTTTTGTGATCTTTTTTCTCCATCCAGCTTTGCTTGTGTCCTTCAGATGATTCAATTTTCTGAAAAGAAGTGGTGTGAGTATTTCTAGAGATGTTTCTGGGCTCAATGACATCAGTTTTACTAAGTTTAGCAGAACTGCAAAACTCTAAATTAAAAAACCACTTCACTGTGCTCTGGTGCTAGAGCTAAATCAGCAAATACTGTTTTCAGTGGAGCATTGCTACTTTTTTTTCCCCAATGTTTCTTTCACTGATGGGGTCTCAGCAGGGGAAAAAGAGGTATTTAGAGAACAGAACTGAGCACAGCTAAAATTTTACCATACCACAGTTTTGGGGGGCCTCTATTTATCTCTGCCATGGATGCTTTTCAGTACAGTGAATATAGTGTTATTGAGTTTACTATAAAAATGCCAGTGTTAATTGTGCTTTTGTTGCATGTGAAAAAAATACAACTCGGTCTTTGGTGATTGGCCTCTATCAAAGAAAATACTTGTTTTGGTTACATATGTTGTCAGAGGATGCTTTACAAGCACAGAAGGGTTTCAGGGGTGCCAAAAGCATGCACATATACTGATCACCCCACTCAGAAGTCTACAGCAAGAAGGGAGTTGGTATGACCTGAGTAAAACTTTCTGCAGCTGTGTTGGCTTTTCTTTGCTCATTAGGGCCAAAACCAAACCCCTCCTTGACTTGAAGGGAGCAGAACACCTCTAGTATACCTCCCTTATTTATTAATGCTATTTAGCCTGAAGAAAGCTGCCTCTTTAGTTTTGAGGGGTTTTGATTTTCTTGAAGAACTAAAAATCTCAGCTGCTTAGTTCTTATCTACCTGAAGAATATTTTCATTGGGAATGTGTAGACATTAAAGATTTGTCTAGTAGGATGGGTTAATGAAACCACTCAAAAACACCTCCACCCAAAGCTACATATTGAAGTGGAAAAGATTATGTTGAATCATGTGCTATTTCAAATGACAGCAGAATTTTGCTGCAATATTTGTCTCTGACAAGATTATTTCTGGGGTCTCACTGAGGTACTGGATTTAAATGTTCTTGTGCTTTACTGTGGAGACCAAAATCAGTTTGTTGAAGCTTCTATTAATGCTTTTTTTATGGAAGGAAATTTTCCATGCATTAAAATGCTAATGTAAATATATGAAGTGCTGCAGTTTGACCATAATGTTGAAGTAGTAGAACATGGCAGTTACTTTAAAAACTTAAAGTGCTGACTACAGTTATCTTCCGGTAAAAGAAAAAAAAAAAAGCGTATGCTTCTGCTCAACTTATGCCAAAAGTGTTTAGATACCCAATAAAGCAATCTTTGGAAGGTTAACCACTATTACTCTTCTTTTAAAGGTCAATAAACTGAATTAATAGATGTGGAGGTAAAAAAACTCGAGTGTTTTGATGGCTTACAGAGAAAGGTTTTGCCTGTCCAACTAGCCTCTTTATGCAGCTTTTCTCCCCTGGACTGCAGCTTTTCTCAAGTCACTTAGAGATTATGGCTACCCAGAGCAGCAGTCCGTGGGTTTTCTCACTTTTTCTTTACCTCACTTCTTGAAATCAGGGAACTGCTAACTTCAGCTGGGTCTGAATATGCATGAATGATGACTAGCACATATTTTTCAATGGGAAGGAGGAGGTTAGGCAAATATGACACAAGCTTTGGAGGACGTAGAGTTTGCGGGCTGTGTGCTCCTACCCTCATGTCTGTTTTTAGGTTAGCTCATTGACAGCCCCTTGAGGGAAGGAAGCTTCTTACTTTTATAAAATTGAGAATATATTCAATTCTATTAATTTTTAAATTTAGTTTATTCTTACATTTTAATGTTTTCCTTTATGCCTTATATCTATTTAATCTCTTGACAAAAAAAAAATAATTAATGTATTCTTGCCTATGAGCCCAACTGATAAAACTAGTTTAGCTACAAATTTTCTATATGGGTTTTCCTTTGGAACAAATACGATTTTCAGGCTTTCTGTAGAATAAAGAAATAATTCCATAATACCATAACACACTATAACAGTGAAAAGAAATCTGTGACTTAGCATATTACCAGAAATTAAAATCAGTGTGAAGGTGATAAGGAAAATGTGGTTGCTTTTATAATGGATGCAGCTTATATGCCATTATATGTCATAATACCATATTATTGATGAAGCTAAAGCTAGTAATCACAGAGAAATGTTGGAGGAAACCTTGAAAACAAGCAGGGCTTTTGAAGGCGGATGAAGGAAACAGGAAAATAAACTAAGCCTGTGTTTGGGGGTTGTTGGTAAACAACAGTTGTCGTACTCAAAGGTTAATATTTTATTATTTCTTCATACTGAGAATACACCACCTTTACTTGAAGCAGCGTTGGAACCTTTGGCTGTCTTGCATGACAGCTTGCAAAATTGCGAGATTGAGTTCTTTATGCCATGTTGATACACTGTGTGACTGTTTCACAACTGATAAGATTGAGAGAGTCAGAAATTAATGTCTGCTTCAGACTATTTATTTATCTCACAAGTGTTAAACCAACATATACCTGTCAAATGTTCAGACTACTTAAGGTTTAGATTTTTAAAAAAATCATAACTCTGCTGAAGTGCTGAAAGGCTGTTTTATTTGCTTACAAGTAGATGAAAAATGCCAGAGTTCTGAAATTTAAAGTGCTTATTTTAAAGTGCTTATTTATATGCAGTGTTTTTAGCATACATTCCATTAATTTAATGGAATATATTCTACGTACAAGTGATAGTTGAGGTGACTGACACTACTTAGACCCTTAGTGAATGTTAAATCTTGAGAATAAATTAAGAAGGAAAAAGTGACTGAAGCAGTTATACACCGTTAGACACTTCAGTAAAGATTATATGCATAGCAAGTAGTTCAGTTAGCATCTAAGCTCTGACATATCAGAATTTCTGCACTTTTATCAGTTTGAATTATGAAGTTATCAAGCATGATAGAGAAAAGACAGAAATAATGAATTGTTATTCTTTAATTAAAGCTGTGAGGCTGTCAGAATAAGAGTGCCACTTTATCTATTTAAGTAGAAGTCAGAAGGGAAGTTAAACATAGAAAAATGCTCTTGTCTTTTAGCCAGTCTGCAGGTTTGATAACTTATACTGAAGATACTAAAGATGTTTGGAGGAATTGACCACAAATCTTTGAGTCAGTGACAAACTTCAACAAATCTGATACTTACAATGCTGGAAAGGGCAACGGGTCATTATTTCCCATTTTCATTAAATGTAAGCGCAGGATGATAGACAAAACTGCAACTGGATTAGCTCATCATTAGAGCTTGAAGACGCCACAGGAGATGCAGTCAGTAAGACATCAGAGGATGAACGTTTACTTGAGTCAGTCAGTATAATTTTGTGAAGAATGGGACCTGTCACAAAAACATCAGTGATATTGTGTCACACAGAGAAGACAACTCTGCTTGGGGATCGTATTTCTGCATTTTTGTAAGGCACTTGATTCAGTAAGGACTATGTTTGTATTTTGAACTGTCCCATGCTGCATCTGTTTGGTGCCATTATGAAGATTTATAATTTAGCAGACATTCTTAAAAATATTATGCGTATTTTCAACACTTCTTAAACTCATTATTGTAACTTCAGCTAGTTTTCCTTCAATAACAGACTTTAATATTGAGGTCCCTGGGGCAGAGAAACTGAAGTTTTAAAAATTTTGTGTCTTTCTTCCTTTAATCAACATGTTTGAAAACTGGAAGGTGCTGGCTTACATTTTATGTCAATTTGTAACTAAAGGGAAAAATGTGAATGTTTTTACTTAAAGGCATAACATTTCAATATTATGTTAGATAATATCTATATTATCTAACTGATATTAGCTATTAGAGATTTTATGGAAATAATTTCTTAATTTCAGTTTAAAATTCTTCGTATTGTGGTCAACATTTCCTATTAGATATGAAGTAAAACAGATACTTTAAGTGAAGATTTATTCAAGACTTCCTTCTTTGGGCCAAAATCCCTGTTCAGTTGACTTACCTTTCATTGCAGACTGCAAGAATTCACATTTGGATGTGCTTTGTGAAAGGGAAACTTAACATCCTTGGTGTTCGGCACAAATGGTTTGCCTGTGAATGGAGGAAAAGCAATACAGAGAACATCTTTCAGCTATTTAGAAGCAAATACAAGACCAAAAAAGTCACATCAAGTGCTTGAATCTTGGGGTTCTATCCCATGCTGAACCACTGCTAAGGTTCCAGGAGGATATATTATTCACTAAATCTTTTTAAGTTTACTGGTGTAAGACTGAAAGTGAGGTAATAAAATGCAGACATAGCTTATATGACTTACAAGCAGGTGGAGACATACTCATTTTGTAGGATGCAGTATGTGAATTTTTCTGAAAATTGTAAACCAGATTACTGTAGAAAACCAGATTTTATGAGCGTTTCCTGCTGAATGTTGCCATGTTGCGTTCCTTTTTCCCATGCATCAAACCACCATCTCAAGAGTATTTTTATTAAGCAGCCATACTATGTATGCTTAGGTACTGCATAAAAAACATTTGTATAGATTCTTGTTTATAGTACACCAGCTGGCAGTATTTAGAAAGGTCTGTCTGATCTGTGTTGATTGGTAAGACAGTGACTTTACGCTGTCATGCTGTTTAGTTTTCAAGGTGTTACTATCATATGAGAAAGGCAAAAATAGATTTCAGAATACTGTCATGCTTCAGTAATCTGTCTGTTATTGAAATTTTTGGTATTCTAAATAACATTTATATTGAAATGTTCTTACATTTAATTTAGAAAATCCCTGTGGACCAGCATAGGTACTTGGAAAATCATGGTCCTGAATAGGAGTACTAGGAAGATACTGGCAAAGACACCAATGAAACTGAGGACATTGTAACAACATTTGTGTTGTGAGAATCTGCTGTGTTTATCCTTTTCTTATTTGAAAAGAAAAAAACCTAAAAATCAACTGCTTCAGAGACTTCTTGAATCTGAAATGTCATCCCTGACAGTCAAACTTCAGGGGGGAAAGATTTATTAAATCACTTAGGTGAATTACTAAGTAAAATGTCTGTGCCCATGGCAACGCAAGCACAGTTATTTACCTCCTTGTACATTTATTATTTATTTCTAATGTTTTGCAAACTTTAGTGAAATAATTTTGACAAATTAGCAAGTTTGGAAATGTCATCTCGGCTACCCGAAGCGTGGGCCTTACAACCTGGAACTTCTCAAGTCTGTGGACAGAAAGAGGCAGGAAACTTTTCTAAGCCGACCCAGCCTGCCCCAGCTGCACTGAGGGTAGCTTTTCCCAGCTGGCTGCCTACCTCTGTTGTGCTTTTTTTAAATCCTTGTATTAGTCAGAGAGTGAGAGAAAGAAGTGACTCATGAACCTCATCTTGAACATAGCCCCTTTGAGAGGTTAGGGCATCCTGGTGTCATCCACAGCCCCTGAGGCAAAGACAAGTATCTTTTGGCTTCTGTTCTCCAAACAACTTGCAAAGGTTTCTGCTGAGATGGTGCTAGAAGCTGTACAGTTAGTAGACTTGGTTGCTGTATGAACATGCATATTGAACATTAAATCAAGAAATTCTCTGGAATAGGTAGATTCTTTCTATGATTTGTAAAACTTCTAGTTTGTATTTCCTTTTAGGCTGCCATTAACACACAAGACAAAGGGACAGTATATGTATAACCAAAACAAAAAAACAAAACAATACCAACCTGTTAAAATGAGTGCCTTGAAAATAAGTCTAGGAAGTGTTAGCAGTTAATGTTCTCTGGGAACTCAGTGCTAGCCATTAAGTTAGGAAAAATCAGATGTCTACACCCTGCATCTAAATATTACCTATTTCTACCACCTCTTTGGTAAGAAAGGCCAATATAGTACATGCCCCTCAGCGTATTAATAGGTTTTTATAAGCCTGAGGGCTTTCTCCCTTGGGAAAACAACCATGGGAAAAATGCTCCGTCTAAATAAGGTCTACTGCTTATTTGTATTCAGGACCTCACCCTCTCACTTGACCAAAAATAATCTATATTTTGCCTGTGATTCCTACACTTGAAAGGGTGTGAAATGAATTTTAGTTCACCTTGAGCATCACCAGAATAATTCTCCAAATACTGCCCATTATTTCTGAGTAAAAACATTGGGATTGTGTAATTAAAGCTTGTGCTCCATCCAGTTCAGCTTTCATTACTATCACAAGCTCCTCCACCAAGAAATCTTTGGTACGTGATTTACTATCTCTTTGCCATAAAAATTTGTAACATCTTCTTTTTTCCTCTTCTGACATTTCTGGCAGAGATAACTCACCTGCTCCGAAACTGTGAATTCATTCTTTACACCTGCATTTAAGGGATTTAATGCCTGCAAGCTGGAAAGCCAATATTAGCTTGGTTACTGTGGTAACAGACTCATTTTCAGCAGCCTGTAATGAATGCTGCTAGAAGCAGGGATGCTATTCTTGAATGTTATTTATGTAAATGTTTTAAACACCTTTCTCCCATACCGTACCTTCTGCTAATAATCTCCAAGTATGAAGGTACTGGTATGTGAGGCTTTCCATAAAGTTTGGATTTGAGTGGGACTGTTCATTTCAATGAACTTAAATTCAGATGCTTTTGCAAAACTTTGCCCTATCACCCCAGTTAATACTCTATGGAAAGCTTACTGTCAGAACTGGCTGCAACACTGGTGCTCCACTCTTCTCTCTTTTACAGAACTGTGTAGATTAGAAGACCTTATGGCCTCTTGGTTTTTACCAGCATTTTTGAGAGACAGAAAGAGACTGCTCACCCATGCCTTTGAAACTGGGTATATCTCAGTTTAATAATTATGTTGGTGGAGACAGGAACATTGTTCCCCGGATTTCTTGTGAAGTAATAAGAACTCTTCAAATCACACCACAAAAACATTAAAAGGATTGCTCATCATTTATAAAGCTGCCAGTACCTTTATAAGACATTTTTGTTTTTCCCCTCAGTGCTTGGCTGTCATTGGGATTAAGTTTTCAGAAATATTTGCTCATATTTATCCAGTCTAAAAAGGTTGTATACCAAGGTTTGCTGGCTGGCTCGTTCTTGTCCTGCTCCTTGCCCTGGCTGCTTTTGTTGCATTAAGAAGAGACAGTCCTCCTACTGCCCCCTCCTGCCTGTATGGGATGATCAGATTTTTAAGCTTCTTCATGCCAAAATCTAGAAACAATATTTTGTATGCATATCCACTGTGAAACAAGAATCAAATATGTTAGCAATCAGAAATAAAAATTGTATGAGCTTAAAACACTGGTTGAAAAAAGAAAGGTGGAAGAATTATAAATATTATAATTATGCTGTGATAACTAAGTCTTTCTTACAGAGACTAACTTGTTTTCACTACATAATAACTGAATAAGAAAAATAAAAGCAGCATTATTGTCAGAGTCGTAGTTACTTTTTAAGCAACCAAAGAATGGCTCTTAAGGAAATTATACAGAAAGTTAACAATGAGACAACAATGAAGGAACTAAATACAGATACCTGCATTAAATTAGTTCACTGCTCAGAAATGCTTTGGAGGACATCTGCTAAACCACAGCAAATAGCCTCCCAGAGTACTTGGAATGACACAAGCCTGCCTGTCCAAGGGAAGGAGGATGTGGCTAATATGACAGCTCACCACAGTTACACAGTCTTTAGATAACAAGCCTACCAGCAGTGCTAGCAGTACTACTACTGTTTTCTCTCTTCGCTGTGAAGAGTTCTTCCTGTAACTTGGAATGATCTCTGTATCATTTAAACATCCCTAGTAATTGGTTGTTGTTTCCTCTGAATTTACCTGAAAACATGCACTACAATAGCTTACGTAAAAAAAAAAAAAATTAAAAAAAAGTGTGCAAATTTGAGCACAGTGGTCTCCCAGGTCATTCCCAACTCACCTTCTTTCACAGTGCTGGACTTGTCCCACATTTTGTAAGTACAGTAGGTGGAATGGACCGAAGCAGCATTTAAACCATGTTTATTGACACAGCATGATTACTAACTAAATTCAGGTTTTCTATTTAGTACAGGGATGCTTTTGTTTCATTCCCTTGCTTCTCTCCCAGAAATTTCTCAATGTATCTTTTAATCTTTTTTCCCCTCTTTCTACTCCATTCAGGAGTTAATAGTGTGTTAATTGTACCAGGTACATGGAGGTGATTTAAAAAAAAATGAGTACTTGTTCTTTATTCTGCAATCACCTATTTTTTAAAGTGCTGCTAGATATTTCTTAGAAGCAAGGATCAGACATCTTATTCTGTAATAGGATCTTACTAACCGTCCTCTGAAATTCCCATTTTAATTTTTTTAACTGAAAGACAGATGTGCTTAGCAAGCAGTCTTTTCCTTAGCTGGAAGGACCTTTAGCTAATCCTAGAGCCATAAATTACCAAAAATTCCTCAGCTACTTTATGCTGGGCTGTAGCATGTGTAGATTATGGATGCTAGAATTCCAGAGGATGATATCTGCCAGGGATAAGCACACAAGTTCAGTGTTTCGGCAAGGGTGGCACTGCAGTATGTGGAGTTCAATGAAGGAGGATCACCTGTGGTATCTTCTGTGTCCCTGCCATAGCTTCTTTGCTCTTACTCATGCTCTGCAAAATACCATTGCCTGCTGGCTCAAACAGCTTTTAAAATACATATCATAGTGTGGGATGAGCTGTTTCTTTATTTAAGGCAGAAGTAGTATGCCTGAGAGGGCCAGCAAAGCTCTGTAATGAATTACTGGTGAGAAGAGATGGCTAACAGGTGTTTTGTGTGCATATGGAGAGCAGCAAAAGAAAATACAGCAGCAGTACCTTAGAGGAATCAGTGAAAAGGCACAGGATGAACAGATGTCTCTGGCCCCTGCAGGCTTTTGAGAATTTCTCTGATTGGACTGTTCAGGACTATATCTCTCTGCAAACCTAGGCACAGAGCAGCCCTCACCAACGCAAGCCTCTTCTCACTCTGCTCAAGCTTCTTCACTAACCAAAGGGGACAAGATCCTGCCTGACAGGAGGGGACAGGAGCTCCAGCTCCTGCATTTTTGCCATTCTCTTTCCATTTTTGTCTTGCTGACAATGCTGTTGTCCCGCACTGCCAGCATGAACTGTATAAAGCTATGACAGACCCATGGGAGGTTGTTTCCTGTGTAGTGCCTCAAAGGCCCAGAGACAAAGAGTCAGTAGCAGGGCAGGCTGCAGAGCTGTAATGCTGTTTCTATTTTGAGGATAGTTTTGGTTTCCATTCAAAATTTTAAATTTTGCTGGGAGACAGTAAACAGTCTAATCTGGTTCTATTGCTTCTGCAGCCTTGCCAGACTGTGTTGTATTGCATATAAAAAGCCAAAATGCTGCATTTGACGTGTGTTCCTCCAGACAAGCTATTTGAAAGCACGCCGCTCTTAGCATCCAAATGGAATAGATGGTGAAGTTCATGCTGTAAACTATGCTTTTGTTCTACTCAAAACAGAGATTTTGATCAGAGTGTGAGGGGAGTAGGGAGCTGTTTTAATATTCTGAAATACTTAAAACTTGTAAAGTGTTGTACTTCAAGGAGTATAAATATCTTGGGGGAGGGAACAATAAAAATGTTGGTGGTAAATACATTTGAAAATTGTTAATTTTAATACAATCTTGTGTGTAATTATTGGAGGTTACCATGCGATAAATGTGATCTTGATGAGGAACCAGGATAGCAGAAAGAAAATGAAGATGCTTCTCCTTACCTGTGTCCACTAGTAGAATATTTATGTATTCCTGGTAGGCTATTTCTATTTCTCTCCTGCTGTCCATAGGAAAGTGCTTCAGAGAACAATTAACAGCATTTGACCTCCCTTTATCTGTTGTTTTTCATATGTTTGGCCATAAATTAACTGATTTTTCCAATACCGGTGGCAATTAATTATTTTTACTCCAAAGCCAAAGGCCAGTCAAACAAAGAATCACAGCTTATTTTCTTTGAGAAGAGAATGTGAGAAGAGTTTGTTTCCATATTAATAAGTTTATAATAGGTTGTGCTTTTTTTCTCATTTCAAATTCCTGGGTCAGTATTGGTAATTAAGTAGTTTGATAATACTATTAATGCCATGTTTTACACAGAGTAAGAGAAAAACTGGTATTTTTTTGCAGTGGTTTTCTCCTTTAGGTCACTGACAGCAAGGAGGCATGGGGTTTGGGTTTCTGGTGGGTTTTGTTTTGTTTTGTTTGTTGTTTTTAACTGGTATTGATAGAATCTGCTCAGCAGTTAAATCCATTTCTCCCGTGTCACTGCTGAGTGACAGGATCGCTCTGGTCAGGACTGGCCTGATGAAATCTATGTCTATTACAGTCATGTCTCCACTTGCACTGCTTGCACCCCATGAAGAGACTTCTATGTAGACTGCTTTCTGCTTTAGTATTTCTCATTGATAAGATTTATTCCTGGAGTTAGATACCCTTACTTTAAGAAAATGGTCTTGGGTCATTGCATTCACCACTGGTGATCACTCCAACCAAAGAGAAGCAGCACCAACACCAAATCCTCACAAACTACCTAGCTACCACATTTGGTATGTGGGGCACTTTAGCATGAGAGCCATCTCCCAGGTTTTACTGCAAGGTTACAAGGCACTGAGTCTTGCTCGCAGCTTCTAGATGGAGGTCTGAGAGTAGGAAGAGTAGCCACAGAGATACTAATGACATATATCAAAACCAGTGCAGTGTGAAAGCTGCAATTACTTCTCTGTACCAGTAAGAAATTTGTATGAGTATCTGGTCACTGTAATGTCCAGGGCCCTATATCTCCAGGGACATATCAGAGTGCTCTGTTATCCTGGTTGAAAAGCTTCACCTGAAACTTCCTCTAATGGACATCAAAGTATTTTAGTGTCCTGACAGAGTGAATTGCACAAGTGCCAGAGTTCTTTCATGAAACCTTATTGTGATATATCAGCCTGTGTAAGCAGCTCATAGCAACTTTGCAGGAACAGCTGTAATATTTAAATTTCAAATAGTGCTTGATGTCAGACTGTTGAGGGAATAAAAAAATATTGCCAGCTTTAAATATTACCAGTTTCTTGTATTCCTCTTTTTTTCCTGATGAACAATTCTTTGTGGTGACATAGGACACTCATGCCATTTATTTAAAAAGCTGCGAGCACATATTTGTAAGCAATGAGGATAAACATTTAAGTGTCAGCAACTGACTGTTGAAAAAAGAGAATTAGTATTTCTTTATGGTTAATTCTTTTCCTCACCTCAAATTCTAGGTTTTCTGGTGATACAGCAGTATGATTTATAAGGCACTAATAACCCCCTACTTAAGGGCAGGATATACTTGAAGAAAAAGATTATTAATACATTTCACAATGAGCTGAATGCCATAGGGAAATTGAACCTAGAAATGTGAACAATTGACAAGAGACTGTTGTATTTTTTCTACCAAATGAGAAAAATGAAATATGTATGTAAAGGACCCAAAAATGGGGCTGGTTTAAAAATAGGGTGATTTTGTTAGAAGGCATTTGCATCCTCCCTCTGCTGTTTATTTTATTCTAGTATGTGCTCCACAATTTGCACCCTCACCTTCTGGAACCTGTGCATCTCTTTAAACCAGAGATAGAGCCTATTTAGTGCTGCCGTAGAGCCTATTTAGTGCTTTTGAGTCTTAATACTAAGCTATAATGTCCTGGTTTGAGCAGTAGCAGTCATTTTTCTCCTTGCTAGCTGGTGCAGTGCTGTGTTTTGACTTTCAGGCTGAGAACGCTTGCTGATAGCAAGTATGTCTTGAATTACTGCTCAAATGTTTGGTTTTGTCCAAGGCCTTTTCTGAGCTCATGCTCTGCCAGGGAGGAGGGGAGGCCGGGAGGAAGGAGAGACAGGACACCTGACCCAGGCTAGCCAAAGAGATATTCCATACCATAGCACATCATGCCCAGGATGGAACTGGGAGAGAGCCGGAAGGGCTGGAGCTCTGGGGGGATGGAGGAGGTATCGCTCGGTGCTCGGTCGGGCAGGGTGGGGTGAGTTATGGGTCGGTGGCTGGTGAGGTGTTGTATTCTCTTCACTTGTTATTGGCTGTATCATTATTATTTGTAGTAGTAATGGCAGTAGTGATTTATGTTATGCCTTAGCTATTAAACTGTGCTTATCTCAATCTGTGGGGGCTACATTCTTTGGATTCTCCTTCCTAACTCTCCGGTAGTTGGGGGAGCAAGGGGGGGAGTGAGTGAGCGAACTGTGTGGATTTGGTTTAAACCATGACACATATAAATCATCTAAATTTGTACTAGCATGCAACAAATGGTTTAGATGAACACTAACTCGAATCAAATCTGCTTGTTTAAAAATACCATATTTCAAGCACCTCACTGTATAGCACTTTGATCTGGTCTTGTCATCTTAGTATGATTTTATTGTATTTTTGTTTGTTGTCCTGTTTTCTGAGAGAAGAGAAACATCTGCAGTTAACCATCTGGGGAGAACTGCAAAGCTCTATTTATGCAGACCTTCCTCCAAACCTCATTTCAGGCTGTTTGAATCCTTTCAGTGTTTGCGGCAGGTTTTGGTTCAGTGTACTGGCCAACAGTATGTACGTGCAGTGATACGTAGCTCATGGTTTAGTAGTGTTACTTTTATGCTTTGTCACAAGTTTATTTGTATCTGGTTATTTCTATCAAGCTGACTTTGTTGGTTTTTGTTAAAATAACTCTGACTTTTGCTATTCTAAAGCAGATAGCTCTTGTGAACTGGTTCACCACTGACCTTGAAAATGTATTGGCATATGGACAACCAAAGGACAAACATTGCTGGAACACTGTGGGAGCATGGTTGCTCCTCATGCATGCCCTGAGTGCCTCCTGGTCCAGTTCTTGTTCTCCTAGGTGGTGTGTAGTGGGCATTTGCTTCTTTGAGACTGATTATGGCTATCTAAAAGAAAGCATGCAGGCAGTTACATGTAACAGCATTAAAATTACTCGTTCAAACGAAAGGTCCACCTAGCTCTGTTTGCCATCTTTCAATAACAGATATTTGGGGAACAATAAGAATAGGATGGGCAGAAAGGGATACTTTTTCCAGAAAGTCATTTTCCAATAACAGGCGGTTTAGGGGCTTCCAGAGTCAGAGGCAGTATATCTTGATTCAATTTGACTCAGAATTTTTGCCTGTCAAATCATTTTTGCAGCCTTTTCATACCTTGATTCACCTGCAGTGTCCAGTTGCAAAGAACTTGACCCCTGAAATCTGATTATTTCACATCTGCCCTCTTCCAGCTTCATTTGGTGTCATTGTTGTTGTATGTTTGCTCTCTTTTTACCTTCTTTATGACAATTCTGAGTTTATAGAAAACTCTGACACTTCCCATTCACAGTAGTATTGTTGTCAAGCCGAAGAATTCTCATTTATGTAACAATTCAAAGTAAAACTTAATTAATATGCTGAAATACTTCCCAGAATTTTCCAATATTCTTCAACAGAATCTAATCTGAACTTTTGCCTAAAATAAAAAATTAGTTATGGGAATGGAAGCAACCAATGTCTGCATTTGGGGATTTTTTTTGCTACTTTCCTGTATCAACCATTTTCTGGATCTGAATAATACATTTCTTCATTTCTTCCAGAAGAAAAAACTGCAAACACTCCACCACACACACACACAAAAGGAAAAATAGCTATCCAATCTAAGCAGATCTTCTTAAATTTCATTTTCCTTGCATATGGAGTAGATTTTTGGCTGCATCATTAGGAAGCATATTATCTTTCCTTTTATGAGTGTACATGTATGTATGAGCATGCATGTGTAATAATATTTTTTCAGCAGTTGCTATGGAACACAATATTGTGTGGTGAATAATGCTTTGACTTTTCTTGAAAAGTGTCATTCTGCTTATTTTACAATAATTTTAATCACAAATATTTCTTGCAAATTTAAATGTTAACAAGTGGGATATATGCTTAAGTGGAGTCTGAATACACTTTAAACGTGATGCTTTTTTGTAGCTTACTGTATGATGTGGAGCATTTTTAATGCCACTCTATAAAATAAAAGATATAGAATCACAAAAGCGCAGAATACCAGGTTGGAAGAGACCTCAAGGATCGTATGGTCCTATCATTCTAGGCAAAGCATGACCTAGGCTAGATGTCCCAGCATCTTGTCCAGCTGAATCTTACAAGTGTCCAGCATTGGGGAACCCACCACTTCCTCAGGGAAGTTATTCCAATGGCTGATTTTTCTAATTTGAAAAATTTTCTTCTTGTGTCTACTTCCAAACTCCCCAGGAGTAACTTGCACCCGTTACCCCATGTCTTTTCCATGTGACTCCTTGTAAAGAGGGGATCTCCATCTTCTTTGTAGCCAACCTTTAAGTACTGGAACATGGTGACGAGGTCTCCCTTGAGCCTTCTTTTCTCAAGGCTGAACAAACCCAGTTCTCTCAGACTTTCCTTATATTCCCAGTCCTTTTATCATCTTTGTTATAAAATTCTCTGCAGTAAAAATGAGACAGTTGGGAGCGGTAGTTCTGCAGCAGGACTAAATATTTGGAGATGAGCCAAAGGGTACATGCATCCACCACAGAATAGTTAATCATCCAGTTAGTTAAGACATGACTGCCTTTTTTTTTCTTTTTCTATTTTTTTTTTCCATTTTACTATATTTACTCATTAGACCAAAAAGAGCATGACAATCAACATTCACTGGTGTATGGACAACAAGGTTAAAACTACCTCCTGTTCAGTTTTGCAGCAAGTGGATCTTAAATGTTACAAATCCATGTTCCAGGTGTTGCCCTTGCTGAGGATATTATTTAAATATTACTTCTCTAGGCTTTCTTTTTCCTCCTTTTTTTCTTTCCTCTTCCCAGCTAAAAAACCTCATCCATTCTTGTGAAAAGTGACAAATGTGTTCCAGCCAAATGTTTGCATTTGGCAAATTATTATTTTGACGTCTTTCCACATCTGTTCCCTCTCTTTTTCTTCTCTCTCCTTTTTTTTTTTTTGTTTTTAAGAAGACTATCACTCTGCACTGCATGGAAGAATTGCTGATGTCCCATTTTTAGATCATGAAGTGAAATACGTAGGAAGTGGGAGAAACCTCCTAATTTCAATTAACATTTTAGAGCAAGAGCCAAAGTATTTTAATTAAAAGTAATGGTGAAGAATGGAACGTTGTCATAGCAGTATTTTGCAAGGGAGTTTATGGCAAATGAACATTTAAGGCTTCATCAGTTATTTTTTTTCTTTCTCCATCAACTCCCTCTAATGATCTTCACATCAAATCTGTTTTATGTAAGCTTTATCAAAAGGACACAACAAAACCAGAATCTGAAATAGCCATTTTCACACCTATTCCTTCTCATACATATGAGGTTTCTTTATGAAAATTGTTTCCTGAAAAGCTTGAAATTTGTAGTTGGAATAAGAGATGAGAGCTGTTCAAAGAACCTCATATTAACTTTGGCCTGTTAATTCTTCTATGTATGACATAATAAATTCAGTGAGTAACTAACTGGTGGTTATCCAAGTAAGGAATTCAAGTTGACCTAACACTTTTGTCAGAGAAGCTTGGGTAATGAAAGATGAACATGCACGTGAATAAAACAACAAATCCCTGGCAGTATTAGATGTGATTCAGCATCTGAAGTGAAGAAAGCCTGTGACTTACTTGCATATAGATGATAAACGAAATCCAAGTCTTGATAGATGTTAGTCTATGTTAGTGTTTGTCTTACCCCCTCACTTTTGGTAATAACTGTTCTTCAACACCAGAAAAAAAAAAAAAAACAAAAGAAGAGGTCATATTAGTTTTCATTTTAATTTTGTTTTCTCTTCACATTCTAGTCTCTTTATATTATCTTCAGTGTCCTATTCCAATGTTTAATCAGATGAAACAAAGAGATAACAACAGAAAAGTGTTGCCTCCATCATTTACCACCTGTCTTTGGGATCTGAACATACTCATCTTCACCTGAGTTGTCTATATAAATCTGTAGGCTTCCTAATACTTCTCTCTGCCAATCTACCAAGCCTTTCCTTTGTGAGTCCTAAAAATGACACAAAATGTATAGATAATTGCAAATAAACAAAGTCTGGATCTCTGAGCCTTGTACCTTCCAGTTTTGTGTCCTTCATGCTGTTCTTCATGTTACTCTTGTTCAGATAGCTCTCCTGTATCTGATATATATTTTCCCTTGTTAGCAGGAAGAAAAACTTTTGTGATAATTATTGAGGCTTCATATTAAGAATTCAGATATTGTGTGTCACAGTGGTCTAATAGCAACTGGATTTCTTGTATTAGTATTTTGCATTACATTCTAGTTGTTTCAACAGAAACTGAAGTAGAAGTAAGTAAATAAAATTAAAATAACAAAGCATTATAGAAATATGTAACTGTGATGCACCGAATATACCTTGAAAACTTCTGAAGTTAAGCACATACAATTACTTGTGTCCAAGTTAATCCAGTGATGCATTAGCCAGATTAACAAAGCTCGTATTAATGAATCTGTTCATTGGAAGAAAATTCAATTTTTCCTTTGTATGCTCAAGAGCTCTCTGTTTTCCAATGTATTTTTAAAGGCCATTGTTTTATGTGGACTACCTAGCTAATAGTTCTGTTTTCTATTTCTAAATGATTCAACAGTAACGTATGTATTACTTAATAGCCTGAAAACAGCTGATCCTACAATTTACTGATTTTTATGAGCATATGGTAAGGTCCTTGTTTTTATCTCCAAATTAAATTTCTTCACTATAAGTAAATAAAAAGGAAAGCAAGTGAATTTTATTTCTTTTTTAACAGCCCTGCCTGATGTGTATTGATCAGGATTGTTTCAGCCTTATAGCGATATCAGTAATATTTGTTGTGTTCCAGGTTATTGAATCTTTCTCAGAGCTGTCTTGTGTGTCATAACATTTTGTAAATGTAATTTAAAAGGTGCAACCATTCCCTGCCTTAGGTTATTTTGGGGTTTTGATATTCCATGAGTGTATTAAAAACAAACAAACAAACAAAAAAGCAACCAACACATGAAGAGCTGGTTGAGCAACTCCTTTGATTTTATTTATGCTTTTTATTCAATGTTATCTAGAAGAATTTCAGGTTTTGTTTATAGTGATAAAACCAAGTATCGCTGAGGGAGCAAATTCATATGAGTGGGACAATGTGTGGAAAATAACAAAAAGATGGTGAAGCAACATGGAGGAGGTGGAGTGTGGGTGCTTTGTTTCATTGTTTTGTTGGGTGGCTTCCCCCAAAACATACCTCACATGAATCATAGTGATTTAATGGAGATAATGCTTTGAAGAAAGCTGTACACATGTTCAGTGGAATATGATCTTAATTTTATCATTCATGTTATTTCAGGAATTCTTTATGGGAAAAATTACTGAACCATCTGATATTGCAAATAATTGTTCTTATGAGCCAAAAGAATAAAGTCTGCAAGTTCCAAAGGTGCATCCAAAAAGTAGTTGAATTTTTTTTTTTTTTTTTTTGTTCAGTTTAACTTCTGAATGCTTCTACATTATGTAGATGCCATTTGACAAGTGAAGAAAAGATATAGGTCAGGATTACAAGTCTGCTGTGCTTTTGCTCTAACCGGGTATTTGAAAGTTGTTTGGTTTGTTTCTTTGAGAAAATGCTTGTCTTCAATAGATAGAGTTCTTTGTTTTATCCATTACATCTCAGAGGATGAAAAAACAATTTTTTTTTTTTTGCCAGATATCTGGTTCTTGTATTGGTGAAAACTTGTGAGTTCCAGTATATTAATTAAAACAAAATAATAGTTTTCTTATTAAGGTTGCCAATTGTGTGCTTAAGTTATGAAAAGATTTTAGAGGTATGCAGCAAATTATAGATAAAACCAATTTTTACTTCTTATGGTTTTTTCTCCCAGTTTGCCAAAAATCAGTTGGGACACAATAAAATAAAAGTTTGGATTCAGAGGCATTTTTCATGCAAGTAGCCATATATACTGTCAAATTCATCGGGTTCCAGAACAGCATGAGGTTTTCAGCAGTAAAGAGGGCATTATACTCTATATGCCTTAAGTAGGTAAAGTTAACTGTGCTTTCCCTTAAATGCACAGCCAGACTAGTAAAATACTTATTTAAAATGCAAAATTATTTTTCTAAGTATTAACTGTAAGGCTATATTTGAAGAACAAAACCCAGGAAACTTCAGGGAACTTTTGAAAGCCAAGAACAACCTGGTTTGGAGTACTGGTCCCATGATGGTATTTATAGATATTTATATTTATGAAATACATAAAATATTTATAAATACTTACAGAACATATACAAATAATATGAATTTATCCTTTTTTTTTTTAACAAACAAAAAGCACCAAAAAAACCCCATGCTGAAATCTAAAGAAAAATGGGCTTTTGTTAATTAGGTGTTTTCTGGGATTTTTGCCCTTATGCATGTTTATAACCATTCTTTCTACCATTTCATCTGTTCCTTTTGTCTGTTTTCATTATATTTGAAAATATTTTATTTTCAAATAGAACTGCACAGGATTTTTTTTTAATATTCAGTGTTTAATTTTCATGAAAGTAATATGGCTTTATGGCATATATTAATGGAAAAAGTGCCTTCTGTGGCTTTTTATAGCAGCTGCATGATTGCAGGACCTATAGGAGGTAGGCCTTTCTGATTTTTCTCATCTGCTTATTTCGCATGTTATTGTACATAGATGAGTAACCACGAGCTTGAATTACTGTAAGTTTTCTCCATTCAGCTCTATATACATTGAACGAGCTGTTTAACTGTGTAATACTCAGTTGCATGAAAGAAAAGAAGATCATATGCATTTTTAACAAGCTTTTTATAGTTTTTCTAAAAATGTTCAATAATTTCAATTTAATAACTTGCTCTGAAGTTGTTCCAAAGTTTTATTAACTGAAATTAATCCTCTTAAATGTATAAAGCATCACCTTTCAATTTTTGATCCAGTTTTAAACTAGATGAATTGAGTTTATTCTGTGTAATCTTGTACTGTATATGGAGCAAGGCAAAAGTCTGAGGTACTAAATACCATAGATTATTGCATAAAAAAGTATACATTCTCACATATATAAATTTGGCTTGCGGCATGGCTTCCAGAGCAAAGACACGGGGTGAGGGTAACTGCAGCCAAAGAAGAGGCTGGAGAGTGCATAGAGCAACCACTCACTTGCACAGCCTATCATCATTTCTGTTCTCTTGAATTTATCATTGACACTTCCCTGTCCAGATGGGAGTAATTTATTCCAAACTGTGTTATCAACAGCACTTTTATTTTGGTGTTTCCAAGTTTATCTGATATCAGTAACCATATCTCTACTTCTCAAAGGCAAAACCATCACTTAACACTAAAATGCGTCACGTTGGCAGTGCTGAAGTTATAATATTGCTTATAGTGCTCTTCTGAATGGTATTACAAACCCCCACATAAATGGCATATAGATGACATGGCTCCTGTGGAAGACAAACAGTGATTTACTGCTGTGTGCAATGGTGCTTTCACACATTGTGGGAAGTAGCTGGGTGCTGTGGTGGTTTTCTGAAATATAATGCATTTGAAATGTTTCAGACTGTAATGCTAAGAGGAATAATAACACCAAGTCACAAAACTAAAGGTGGAGAAACAGAAATATAGAAAAACATTGCACTTGGGAATTGTTGATATTATCTAGGAATTGAGACTTCTGTTTGAAATATGGTGTGTACCACTTAGTTGTAATTCCAGAGAACCTATTACACTTACCAAAGCTGTTCTCTTAAAAACATTCTTTAGAGAGTATAATTAACCTCCTGCCTTTTCATGTTCCTGCTGCTTACGACTAACTGGAACAAATAACTCTGTTATAATTATCTTCCTGCACTTTCTTCCCTCTCATTCATCTTAAAAAAAAAAATCACGACTTTCACTTTTCTATGTTTCCTATATTATTTGCAAGATTTTAATTTATGTTGACTTTACCAAAGTCATGTAGAATCATGCAGAATCACTTTGTTTGAACATAACTGTCAGGAATCTGAGAACACGATGACTGAGTTAGTTACTTATGTAGAGATTTACCCTCTTATTATTACAGGCAGCAGAGTTATCCATTTTTCAAATGATTCCATTTCAGAAACTGATATTTTTTTCTTTTTCTCCACCACTGCTCTCCTGAGCCAGATGTTTTACAGTATCAGTAGCCTGACATTTGAAAGTCAGTTTTTTTTCTTCCACAATTTATTTTCTCCTCCATAATTTTCATTCAGATTTTCTCTCACCAATTCTGGTTTAATTTTATACTGAAAGAATGTTTAAAAGATCACATGCTTTTGAAATATCAAATTTTTCACTACATCAAATTCTTGTTTTCTGGACTATTTTTTTTTGTTGATTTTCATTTAAAAAAAACACCTGAAATTATTTTCTATTTTGTTTTTAATGCAAGTCTTCAGACTTACCACCATTCATCACAGGGTAAAATTCCTCCTGCAATACACAGTTACAGCCTAAAACAGAGAGCCTGTGTTCTGTCTCTGCAACAATATCTTTCTTAAATATTTTTCTTGAACATGGATGTCGTCTGCAAAGTCTTTTTGTGGGGTGAAGGTGGCAATTTAGTGCTGCTATTTTGACTGAGATTGCGGCACATCTTCAGATTTCCCTTCCCAGCTCTGGTTTCTAGGAGAGATCTAGAGACTGAAAAAAACACATCTGTGGGAAGGGAGAAAGGGGAATAAGAAATTGGTTGTAGAGCTTAAAAAAGAAGATGAAAGAGCTGTGACAGGATGCAAGGATGAAAGGCAAGGGGCTATAAAGACAGCAAAAAAGACATACACGCTCCTTATCACAAGAAAATCCAGCAAAAACTGAATAAAGAACTTTAATATGTCATTTTTCTTGTACCATCTGTTAACAATCAACAAATAGTTGTTAACAAAGATACTATTCCTGCATCTCTGGTAACTCTTCATCACTGTGAAGTGATGAGTATGACTGATAGTGGTGAACATGATAGCTGTGTCCAGGACCCCCATATTTGGCTGACACTGGTGGATCTGACTTTTGGCACCCTAGTGCCACTTTCTGGTTTGTTGCTTTATGGTTAAGTGGCATCAGGGCAAAGCGCAGGGTGGGCTAAACCCTCTGATAACTGCAGGTCTATAAGGACAATGAGGGAGAAGTGTGGGCAAAGAAGGACTGAAGCTCTGAAGTACAGGGAGCACTCATGCTTTTTTTCTCTGAAGGTGGTTCTAGACTGTGGACTCCCAGAGGCAAAGCAGCTGGTTCATACCAGGTTTTGGAGGCAAGACTTTGAAGGACTTTACAGAGATGTAAAATACACCCTGACTGATATTATTTAATCATTTTGTATTCTGGAGGATGCTCAGGAGTGGCAGATTAAGTAGCTGCTGAGCTGAAGTGTGTCTAACCGCTTGTACCCCTTGGACTCGTACCTCCTTGTAACTGGAAACCAGCTGTTTGTTTCTGGCTTTTTTTGCCTCAAATGACTTTGGATGGCGGACACTTGATGCCTATTTTGGAATTTGACTAGTAGGATTTCTTTATGGTATACGACGTCAATGTTCTTATAAGAAGAAAAAAAATCAATTTCTTCTGTTCTGATTGTTATTTTTTGTGTGGGTGGGGATTGTGTAATTGTAGACACCTTGCTTATATCATATGTTCCGACTAGAATCAATAACTAAATATTTGTGTTTCCTTTATTGAAGGTAAATTTTTATCATTTGAGTAATTTTCACTCCATAGTAAGTTGATTCACTCTGTAGTAAAATATGGTTTTGAAGCTTCATCAAAGACCTTATATTTCTGCTTTTTATAGTAACAAACCAAAAAGTACTCTTTAAGCCTCAATCAACAGGAAGGATTTTACAGATAATAAAGTAATGCACTCTCTTAGGTTTTGTTTATTTTGGATTTTTGGGGGTTTGGATTGAGAAGATCTTCAAATGAAAATATAAGCAGATATCTCTTCCAGTGTTCATTTTGGTAAATTTTCTTAAACTGAATATCTTGCTAGGATGAATTGAAGCACAGCAAGTGAGGAAGAGAGCAATTATGAAAGCTGAAGCTGAATATAAAGAAGAAAATATTTTGTGAATACTTTTTGGCATTGTGTTGCTCTGAAAACCATGCTCAGCACAGTGAGAAACACGGCCAATAGTCAAATTCTTCAAATACAGCAAGTACGCCTGATTGTTAGCAAAAAAAATATTATTAATTTTTACTTCATTTTTATTTTTACTATGTTATTATTATATATCAAGCTGCTGAAGTCCTACTGAATTCAGAAATCCAATAGAGGAAGCTTTATAAGGCTGAAGGAGTTGTATACTTCAAATGACTTAACATGTAGTAGTTTCACAGCAGGCTGAGTTAGTCCCATGTGGGGACGACGTGTCCAGAAGATTTAGTGATCTTGCACACACAGTCTCCTTCAAGTGTGGCAGCATCATCCTCTATATAAATAACAACTGATTTCCTCTTGTCTCAATTCAGGAACAGCTCATTTGTCTCTCTTCCTGCTGCCAGATAAGAGACATTTTCTCTATAAAGAGGAAGTTTTCTTTTTCCTATTTTTTTATTATCTTTTAAGTGAGCCCCTTTATCCTTAATAGCTGTCACTCATTTTCCTAGCTGTATGAGAAAGTGCCAATAACATCTGAAAATCTTAATTTTATATAGAACTCAGTGAAAAAGTACTAACTGGGTAGAATTTGGAAATTTTCTGTTTTCCAGAGCCAAAGATAGTAGTTTATAACAGAATAATTTAACTATATTTTACCCTGCATTATTAAAAGTGCTTAAACCAAGAGAACGTGCTGAAGGTGTGACCTGCTGTGTAAGCTATTGATTAAGCTGAAATACTGGTTGCAAAAAGACCTAGTTTATTTATCATGTTGAATTTGCAGTTGAGTATAATAAAAACCCTAAAATCTGGATACATTATTTTTCATAACTGTGTGGTCTGTTGCCTTTTGATTTTCATAATAATTATCTGTTAACCTTGATGATACATACTAAATATCCATCCTTGTGATGATTTTTAAAATGAACCTTCAGCAACCTATATCCTAGTATAACTCCTTGCATATGTGTTAAGTACAGAAGTTCCTTTGAATCAGCAGGGGTGGTGGTGACATTTATCATGTAAGATGTTATCTAAAATTCTCAGCTGTTCTTCAGTGATGATATTACCCTTCTCCTAAGCTTAAGTGTTGGATGTGGTATGTCTTCATGTTACAAAAATAAGTTCCTTGTTCCTATGGATGTGTGTGTAGTTGGTTGACTACAATCAGATCACTCAAATTAAAAAAGACATTAGACTTCTGATTTTGTAGTTAAAATATTCCAAGTTATGTGACTGAGATGTCAATGTTATTAAATTAGGCATTTTCCTTTAAGGGTGATATAATTTTTTTCCAGGTTACTTTACATATTTTGAGATGCAAATGGTGGAGCAGAGCAAGTGGTGTTATTTTCTAAACCAGCTAAGACTCTCAGATGTTTCTTTAAATTGAACTCAAAGAACTCATGTTATCTTAAGAAGTACTAAGAGTCCTTCATACTGCAAGGAGCTCTTCAGTTTGCAACACCTGACTCCAGAGCTGAGAAATGCATATCCTCTTCCAGGCAGTGCCCAGGACTCCTTCCCTTGAACTGCATGCAGTGTCTTTGTTCAGGGATTTATTTTCTTTATTGGTGGTTGCATAATGCTGGATTAAATCCATTTTTGTGTCCTTGCTATGGTCAGAATATTCCAAAATGTTCTTGGGGTAACATCAGAAATCTGAACATTTGAGCAGAGTAATGGATTTTTCCCTGTCTGATTGCATATCAGTTACCTGCAGAAATTTAAAGGGGGCTGTGGATTGTGTGGCCTGGGATTTCTTTGTTGGCTGTTAGAGAGAGGTCAGGAATGGAGATTACTGTCATCCATAAAAAATGTCTGTTCTCTTCTCTGAGGAAACTCCACAAAGAGATCGGGAGGAGACACTGCTGGCTTCATACACTCATGGTATGCAGTGACAGGTCACATTTCCTATACTGCCACATTTGGCTTTCTGCTACCTGGTATATAAACAATATTCATACATGAGAAGTGAGAAAGTACACAACACATGTTTGGGCATGCTGGGCTCTGCCATCAACAGGTGTTTGCAGATGCCATCCATTGCCTAATGATGTGCAGGTTTAGGGGGAGCAGCAGGGCAGGGAAGATCCTGTATATCTTGGGATCCATTGGTGGGAATATGGGTCGCCTGACTTTAGGCAGCTCTGCTGTAGCAAGTTTATCATGTGTATGATTACTGTGTTAACTGATATAAAAACAAGTTTTGTTGTGTCTGCCTTACTTGTCAAGAAATTTTGAGGTGGAAATCTATTAATTTTTTTTTTCTGTGAAATATTTAATAGTGTTATGTAAAGACAGATTAAGTCATACTGTTGAAGGACAGCTGGTTAGGAAAATCTTCAATCAGTCTAAGGTAATAAAGTATTTAACCCAGATGATTCTTTTGTTGTACTTGTTAGGAACTATCATGTTTTATTCACTAGGTAAATATACTTTCATTCTTAGTAGCTCTGAGTACATTTATGTGAGCAAGTTCTTGCCTTGTTCCTTAATTTGGTTGTCTTATACTGTCCTTCCTTATTAATTCACAAAATTTAAGAGGGTGTGTAGTAAGCTGTATATTTTTCAACTTCCTAACATGTTTGCAGAGCTTGAAATCATGTCAGAATGTGTATTTAAAGTCCAAATTATATCCACCACCATTAAAACATTTTTCATTTGGTGTCAGTGGAAGCAGACTGGGTTTTCTAAACTAGATTTTCCTTTCTCTGAAACACCATCAAGATATCCCAATCTTATCTAGCTATCAAACTAAGATATCAGCTTTTTGAGGATGCTAAATATGTCAGTTGTTAAGCATTTTGGAAAATCTTTTTTAGGTACCTGAGTGGAAGCTGGGCAATTAGAAAAATCATGTACAAAGCATTTCTTAGTGGCAATTTCTGAGCATAGCATGTAGGAGAGAGAGGTCTGTATTCATTTATTCACTGGAGAGCTACAGAAGGGTCAGGTGAAAGTGTGCAAATCTAGCCTGTAATCATTAGTCTTATGTAGCAAGTTACACTAATTTACAAAGGGTGAGTCATACTCACTGTAAAAAGAAGGGGCTTTAAAAGGTACAGGAGACAGTTAGGTACTTCATTTTCCATGGAGTGTGTAATTATTTTTCTTTCCTTTGGAGCCCATTCTTGAGGTTTTTCAGTAGAGGAACCAAGGCTTAAAACAAAAAATAAATTTAGGAAATAAGACATTTTTCATTCTGTACAAACTTCCAGGCCCATAATAATTGCTGATGTAAGTTAGGTACCACTCAACAGCTGTCAAATATGCTGACTGGACAGAATTTTAGCCCTGGATTCAAGCTGTTACAGCCCAGCATAGTGTGTTCTCATTGCTTTAGTAAATTATATCCTTTAAAGAAAAAATAAGCAGTGCACTGAGGAGATAATCAACATGTCTACAGCTGTTCTTAGTCAACTTAGTTCCTATTCTAACACCAGGTGGGGAGGGGTAAAAGCTTTGAAAACAAGCCAGTTGTTCCGTGTTAGAGTGAGTTATCGCAGCATACAAAAAGACCTCAGTATTCAAATGCAGTTCTACAACCTTAAGCATTTAAATGCTGTGCCTAAACATTTAGATGGATTGTGTGATTTTGATAGGTTCTAAAAATATTTTAGGCAGTCAGAATAATGTGTTGTTGAGACCTACAGAAATACTGAGATTTCTAGACATTTATTTGCCTGCATGTTACTTACTGTGTGCATGTTTCTTTCATGTATTCTTCTCAAGACTAATTATAGTCTCTAAAAATCTATTTTTGGCTCTTTTAAATGTTTGCTTCCCTACTCTGTTAATTATCTTCTACTTTCATTTCTTTTTATGTTAGTCCCCCCACCCCCAGCTCCCCCAAACACACACATTCTCTTATCCTCGTGTTTCACATTCCCATCTCTCTCCATAAAGTTCTTATTCTCTCCTCCAAGCGTGCTTCCTAATTCTCCTCCAGGTTAGGTATCTAGTCATCATCCCCTCTTGCCTTTCATGTAAAACCTACATGAAGCGCTTTATCTTCTCATTTTGTGTTCCTGTTCTTCTCTTTTCTAAAAGCTTTTGCATCTGTTTTCTAGAAGATTTCTCTTCTGTCTTTCATGATGGTAATTGTGTGCTATTCACTGAAGTTTGGGGTTCTTTAGAATTATTGTATCAGATGATCTAGTTCCAACCTGCCTGCCATAGGCAGGGACACTTTTCTCTATGCCAGGTTCCTCAAAGCCCTGTCCAGCCTGTCCTTGGACACTTCCATGGATGGGGCAGTGACAAGTTCTCTGGGCATCTTGTTCCAGTGTCTCACCACCTTCACGGTAAAGAATTGCTTCCTAATATTTAATCTCAATCCACCTTTTTTCCATTTAAAGCCATTCCCCCTTGTCTGATCACTACATGTTCTTGTAAAATGTCCTTCTCCAGATTTCCTGTAGGGGCCCCTTTAGGTACTGGAAGCTGCTCTAAAGTCTCCCTGAAGCCTTCTCTTCTTCAGGATGTACAAGCCCAACTCTCTCAGCCTGTCTTCACAGGAGAGGTGCTCCAGCCCTCTGATCATTTTTGTGGCCTCCTCTGGACTTTCTCCAACAGGTCCATGTTCTTCTTGCATAGGGAACCCAGAGTAGAACACAGTACTGCAAGTCACAAAAGCAGAGTAGAGGGAGAGAATCACCTCCCTTGATCAACTGGCCATGCTTCTTTTGAGGCAGCACAGGACTGTGTAGGTAGACCTGTTACTTATATTGCAGTAGTAGTAGTAATACAGAGGCTCAGATATAGTCCAGAAACCCACCATATGCTGTAAGAACTGAGAGGAAAGTTGATTCACATGCTCTAGCTTTCATACACCTGTGGAATGACATCCTTCCTTGAAGAAACATCTTGTAAATGTGCAGCAGCTATAACAGTTATAACAGAGGTCAGTTGAAATACAATGTTAGTCTAGTATTTCTTGAATAAGCCTTTTAGAGTAATCTAGTAATTTTTTTCCCCTGAATTTCTGGTGTTCCTTGCAGTCCCTGTAATCATATCCCATCAGATCTCCACTTAACTACAGTGTTTATATCCTAGGGAATTCTTGCTTCTTCTTTCCTTCCCCAAAGAACATGGAATGTAATTGTCTTCATGTGTAATTTGCTTAAAATATAAACATGGCATTGTCAAACTGTACTTGTTTATGAATCAAACTTAGGATAGCAAAAGGTGCTGAGGTATAAATAAAATAAACTCATTTAATTATATGGCTGCATTTTTACAGCTGGTATTTGCTTGACACTTTGCCTGTCTACAGTACAGAGAGTGATTAACTATTGTGACTAGAGAATAATTATTAATTATATTGTAATTCGTGAGATGTTATGTGCATACTTAATTACTTTGGTGATGCTATGAAGGCTTTTGGGCCAGAGGAGGTTGGTTACCATTCTAGACAACTGTGAAATATCCACAGTGCACTGTGTGCTCCAATATATGCATTTATAGTAAGCTATCTAGTACAGAAGCCTAACTGACCAAGACAGTAAATCCCCAGTCTAAAGTCTTGTCACCATTGTTTTCACTCTGAGGACAACATTTTAAAATAAAAAGACTCTAGAGAAACAAAATTGTGTGGTCTCATGAAGGTTGTTTGCATACCCATGCATGAAAAATGTCAACTAATGAATGTTACCATTACTGCAGATTTGTACTTTTTCATTTTTTTGGCCAGTATCTGTGTAGGAAGAAAAGCCTGAAAACTGAAATCCATGCTCTCATCTAGTAGGTAGTTTATTCCTGTTTTCTTCCTTCCTTTCTTCTACCTTTGGCATCTAAGATGCTGTTGATGCTGTTGTGTGGTGACTGCAATATTGCTCTCTATGCTCATCTTTCGAACAGCTGAACCTCACCCAGAGAAATTTTCTGTCTTATTTTTCAGATTTAATGTTAATTTTATTCTCATATATCCTTTCTTATTTAGCCCACAAAATTGCTTTCCATACAACAAGCAATGTAACTCCATCAACTTGAAAAGAGAAAACAGAAAGAAAATGTACTAGTAGAAAGTATACACAATCCAGTCACAAGCTACCTTACTTCACTGCCTCTCTAACTTGACCTTCTGAGACCAAGCCTTGTGCTTCCAAAGGATGACGGTGTGCTCAGGCATGTGCTGTATCTCTTTTTGTACATGCCTTATAGATGAAGAAGGAAAAAGGTCATATTCAAACTTCTGTTGGTCTTGGCCCACATGTCAGAGGTTGCCCTCCTCTCAGAGAGGGAGGAAAATTACATTGTACTATCTCTGAGCACTGCATGTTGTCACAGAAATATCCAATATCACTGACATGCTGGTGTAGCAGAGTTCATTAGTTGTTGCTCATTTTCTCAGTCTATTTCTCAGTGCCCCAGGGTTTATTGTTTATTTGTTTTTCCTTTTTTTTATCTCTCTCTTTCTTTTTTTTTTCTCCTAATATTTTCCCTTCCTTTCAAGGAAACCAGGAGTTCCAGCATTTGAATGTTATTTTCAGGTGGGTATCTCCTGCCTGAACTCATGCTAAAATGCAGGCTGAAGCTATAGGTGGGTATAGTTTCTTTTTAACATTCTAGAAGAAATTTTTATTTCTGCTTTTTTTCTTGTTAAAGCATTAAATAATCCCTCAGTAACCTGTTTTTAATTCTTATATGTTCCTTGGATATTTTCCTTTTTATTCCTCCCCCAAGAATCCTGGCAGCCGATGTGTTCTTTACAGTAGGTAAAGCTGCCCTTCATCTCTACTGCCCAATAGGTGGTCTTTTGTAGCTGTCCTTACTATTTAGTCATTCTCTTTTTTAATAATCATCCACTCTTTATTCTGTGTACATTCACCACTTGCTAAACATAGCATTTCCAAGCTAGAATAGGCTGTCCCTTTTGCAGAAATAGCTTATTTTCTTTTTGTTCCTGTACAGCTTGCTTCTGATCCATCATTATGGCTGTTTTCCACTCAGACCGTTGGGACCTGTTGTTTAACTAATGTCATTTGTATGGATACAAAACTTTACCAAAAAGGAGTTGCTTTACAGATCAGCAGGAGCACTCCCAGGTAGGATAGCTGTTTTTCTGAGGGAAAAAAGAAAATAAAAATCTTTCTAGTGATTGTGAGATTAATTTGCAAGAATCTTCGGGATATGACGTTTACCACCAAAAAAACTGGCCAATTCAGACTTTGACTGAGTACAGTGTTTCAATGGGTATTTCCAGCATGTTATATCTTTTGTGTGAGGAAATCAGTACTACCCATAAAGCTTCTGCACTTTAGTAGGGATTGTTGGGATCAAACATTTTTTCTGTAGGAGGAAGAATGATAAAATATTTCATGTCAGTAAAAATATGTTTAACTGCAATCAGTGCTTTGGTGATTTTTGCCAAAGAATAAATTTTGTACTGTAGGAATGAATATAATTTTTTGGCAAACTGTATATTATAAGGGATCTTCCAGGCACCATGAGTGAATGTCATCTCTTACTGTGCTTTCTGTGGGTTTCACAGCCATTAATGTGTTTTTGGAGAGAAAATCATATATGTTATTTGGAATGAAGATGACTGAGTGCAGAGTATATTGTATTCTTAAGAACAGTATGCTCATGTTACCAGCACAGTGCAGTGAGATTTGGGCCTCCTTTGGCATTCATTACTATGTAACCCCATGCAGGATTTACTCCAATTAATCTGGGCAGGCACCATGTATCTGACAGCAAACTGCATTTAAAGATGATGTAATCTGACTGCTAGGTCTACTGTGATATTCCCACTGAATAAAAAGTGGATGAAGGGGAGGAGTTTGACCTAGTATGGGAAATCTGATTTCACTGTTCTCTATCTTCAGTGGCTGATGTGTGTAAGCAAGACTTGACTGGAGATCAAGGGTTCTGTAGGGTCAAAATGGATTCTACATCCAAAAAGCTGGAAACATGGCCCTGTGCAGAAGATCCTGGTTATACTCCTTGTCAGAATTTCTACCTGTGATCCTTTTTCCTCTGGGATACATTTCTGTAGGTACAACAGCAGAGGTGGTATGCCCTCTGGATCTGTAGCAAGATGTTGACTTAAAGCCTGCTTGAAAGCTCTAGTTCACATAATCCAGCCATGAATGGCATAGTAAGAAAGCCAGAGGTTACTGGGTATCATGAGTATCATAGCAGCTGCATCACTTGCCTGTGTGCAGCAGCTATGGGATCCAGTTTGCCTTGTACTCCCTAACCCAGTGGGCCATCTGATAGTCTGCTGTCTTGTGTCCTGTGGCTTTTTCAGCTTTCTTGGTTGTCATTACCATATGTCTTCCCTCTGCTACCTGAAAATAGAAGGTTATAAAGTATTTTGTAGATGCAACAAGGCAAACTGATCATTTATTTTGCTTTCAATCTATTTTAATTGCTCTGTTCCCTGGGACTGACAGAACATTTCTATTTTCTCACAGTTTTTCTTACTCCAAGTTTATTTTGGGCTATTTGATCTTCAACCTTTCTTCAAGTTTTACTTCTGTTTAGTTTTATTTTGTAAAGAAACAAACAAAAAAAAGGCCTATAGGAGATGAATATTTATTTTCGGCCTTGGATTTTGGTTCATCTATCATACTGCTGTTTGCTCTTGCTCTGCCCAATCCCTGTGATGTAATTGTTCCAAAGGAGAGCTCAAAAGGAGTTAAAAGATTTTAACCACCATACATTCAAACCTTTGCATATGGTGTAAATAGATCTTTTGTAAAGTTTGTTTTTAAAATAACTCTAAAGTTTGCAAGCTTCTCAATACTGTAATAAATATTTCAAAATGTACAGCTTAATTACATTCCAGTTACTATAGTTTAGTGAATGAACTGCAACTCCTGTGTGAACTGATGTAGAGAAGTGATTTATCTTTTTCTCAAGAACAGCTCTTTTATGGTCTTTTATAATCCAGAACTAGCAGTTACAAGAAGCATGTTTAAGGTGTCAGGAAACTGCATGTCTAAAGCTTGTCTTCTTGTAACATTTGACCATTTGATGCAGGAGTATCTAACTCCATCTCTCATCCCCTTTTGGCTTAGATGCCTACTTACACTTAGAGATTCAAACAAGTGTAGAAACAGTGACATAACCTGCTGCAGCAAGGTATGTATTTCAACAGATACTCTTTTTCTTGAACTTACCTACATCCAGCTTTGACCCATCTAGCTCGCTGTTTAGTAGTAATTCCATCAGTTGTCTTATAACTACATCAATTTCTCTTTACATTTTTAAACACTGAAGCAGTTTTACCCCTGTTGAGTTATCTTATTTTAGAATCCTTTTGTTATCAAGTGATCTCTGAAGTTACTGAGTGCTAATTTCCTTTTCCAGTAAGATCATCAAAAAGCATTTCTTAGTGACACAGAAGTTTTTGTACCTGATGTATTCAAGACACACATGACAGATGATAGAGAGGGTAGTCTGTGTTTCAAAACTTGGATATTAAATATTCAGTGTCAGTCTCTTTGAGCCCTCTCATTTGCTTCTACACAAGCACCTGCTGGAGTCAGTAGTTTCTCTGAACTGACTACTTTCAGATTAAGTTTTTTTTTGTGTAGTTTGTGTTTCTTTCTGCCAGTTTTCAGCAATATGTATGAATTACTATACATCTTGGTTTTCTTAAGAAACATCAGAGGTACTTGCATCTTCCCTGACTGAGACCACACTCACAAGAAGAGGTCAGTTTTATCCTGTGAGAAAAGAAGATTTTAGTAATACTTGAAATAGGCATTGCTTAGTGCTGTGAAGATACTCCACTGGGTACAGAAAAACCTTAGATGTCTCCCTGCTCAGTGTATTGGACACATTTTTATCTTCTGGACCAAAGGACTGAGGCTGCAACATCTGATACATACAAAGTTGAGATTTGATCCTTGATGCAGTTCTTGCCACTATTGTTATCAACAAGACTTATTACTTAATCTGGATAATTTTGATTGAAGAGTTCCTAATGCAATCAATTAAGGGGAGCCTATCTTCCAATTTCATTTCTTACCACTTCTACTTGTTGTATGGAATCTTGTTTTTTAGGGATGGGAGGAGACAGGACATACATAACTGTAAAATCACATATATATACACATTAGTAATTGTGTTTGTCATAGTCTTGTTTTCTGCCATCCTATCTTCCTCCCTCTTTCCCCTTTTTTCATTATATTGACTATCTCCATAATATTATATTTCCTAATTCTACAAATTTTTTCTTATTTTTTTTAAATGACCACAAGGGGGAGAAAGGGTGGAAGTTTACTGTATGTAATACCCTTGTGATTGCCAGTCTTTTTACCTCCTGCTTCCTAGTAGGTAGATAACGCTTGCTGTATGGGATCTTGTTTTGTAGGGTGGAAGAAGAGGGAGGACTACAACAAACACAAATAGTGGTATGTAATTTTCCCTTTCTCCTTTGTCTCTCCCTACTTACCAGTCTTAACACAGAATGTGCTCAATCATATGATGATGCCTTGTGCTGCTATTTCCTGCTTTTTATAAAAACACATCTTCCCAATTTTTGTTAGTTATTGCCTGAACCACTTGAAGAAAAAATACAAATTAAATATCACCTAAGACATATAGGCAGTGGGTCAGATTGTGCTCACTCTTAGTCACAATGTGACTGAACTTAAACTGAGCGGGTTCTATATCCCATTGTGCCATTTGAAGTCCTCTGGTCATCCATTATCTTTTAAAATATTTAACAGGCTATTGTATGCGGGATTTTGGAGAAAACAGCTGTGATGGGGAAAGGGTAATCATCTTCCTATTTAAAATAAAATTGACTACACGCATAGAGTACACTATCTTTTTGAAAAGCTGATACTATAGAGCTGATAGCGAGCTGCGTCATTTTCTGGGTCAAGTTTCATCAAAATACTGTAAACTTAAATTCTAGTTGCAGAATCTTAATTAGCTTGAATGGCACAGGGAGATGGTACTCAGCAGTGCATAAAACAGTTTTTCTGGAGGTTAGAAGGATTTTTCCTCATAAAATGAATGGGAAGATTGCTGTTAGGCAGAGGAGTCATATTATTTCTAAGGGTAGGACAGCACTTCAGAAAGTACTGTGTTGTGTGATGTTTGAATATTTCCTCAAAAGCACAGAAGTTATTAAAAAGATGTCATTTGGTTTGGGTTTTTTGGTTTTTTTTTCTGTCATAAGATGCACACTTCAGCACTCTTGTTAAAAATGGTACAAGTTGGCAGTGTTTATCAGGCAGATACATAAAGCGTCATAACTGCAGCACAAAGGTTATGAAACAAAATGCTTTATTGAATACAGTTATCAAGAGAAATAGAAAAAATCAAATGATGCGTCAAAAACTTGTTTCAATGAAGATGATACCGTCTTCATGAGACCAAATTTTCTTCGTGTTGTTCTGGGTTGTTGTTTCACTGTTGACTGAGGGGGAACATGTCTGCTCAGTGAATCATTCCTAGTTTCTATGACACCCCTAAGATCAGCATAGTACATCTACAGCAAAAGAAAAATTAATATTTTCAAGTTCTTAATAGTTGTGGTAATTATAAAACATTTGTATCTGCCATGATGATTGGAAAGCTTTTTAATTTCAGTTGAAAACAAGAACAAAACATGTTAAATCCTTAACAGAATAGCTAATATGCACTCCTTTTGCTAAGAGTGGATTAGGGATTAGATCCTTTACATTAACTGATTTGCAGAGATTGTGCGTCAAGAAAGTAAATGGAAAAGGTAGAATAAACTTATCTGTTTGATTCTCATTAAAATATGATTTTTTTTATGGACACAATGTCTATGGTCAGGGTGATTCTCTTCTTTCTACTGTGAAACTAAACAAAGGTGTTTTGGGTGATCTGCTTGTGCTTGGCCCATTTAAAGAGAAGTTCAGCCTTTTGGTGGAGCGATTCTTCCCAGACTAGGGTAAAACCGAAATTAACATTGTCAACATGGACCAAAACTACTCCACCATACTGTAAAATGAGTCCCCAAAGTGCATTTTCTTTAAATAATGACTACATGTTGTGGAAAAATATGAAGCATGATTATAGATAACTAATTAAGATGTAGCAGTTTTGTACTGTTGGCATTTTGAAAAAAAAAAAAAGTTAATTGCTTTTATTCTGACATTCATAACATTGCTGTTAACTTCCATGCTAACTTTATTGCATAGACATGTCTGACAAAATGTGCATGGGCTACTAAGATGTCAAGAAAAATGGCACTTTAAAAGTTTTAGAAGGATGAAGTTTTGCTTGAGCTGAAGGGTTCTTTATTTTTTTCTTTAAATGTGCTCGTGATTTGCCTATATAACCACCACAAAACCTATGGATATGATGGCTGTCTTCTCTCTATGCAGCCTTGAAGGCTGTCCACTTCAATTTCAAGAGTTGTTCTTGGCCTATAGTAGAATGGCCAACACCTGCGGGCTATACTGGTACATACCATCTCTGTCTTGGTACTGTGGTTGAAAGATATCTTAATAGGAATGAGTGTGGAATAGTAACTCCTTTTATCAGTTGGAGTGGAGAGGAATAGTGGTATCTTGGGACTCCCAGAGAATCCTCATTATCTCTGCAGCACCTAGAAATCTCGGTTAGCACAAACACCCCAGTGTCTGTTTTGGCTAAATTGTAAATGTAAAAGATATGTTGCAGCATGTCAGTCTTGTATTTTCTGTGTTTCCTGCAAACAAATTTGCAGCAACTAATATGATGAAGTAGATACAGCAATTTGCTAAGAATACAACAAATCTTTTTAAGTAAAGCCTTCCTATGGACATAAGTAGATACTTAAGTAGCATGTGTGTGGGTGTAATTTCTGCCATTTCCTAGATTTTTGAAATTCCCTTGTTATAAATAATTAAATGCGATACTTAAAAATACTGAAAGATAGATATCAAGAATGGATCCTTAGAGCACAAAGTTTCATATATTTTCAAAAATAATCATCTGGTTCTTCACTCATACTGAATTTTTACAATGTAAATTAGAAAGAGGGCATGGCTTGAATTGCTTCTGTAGCTGAAATCTGCCATTCAGGTATAACAAATCAGATTAATTATAGTCTTATGTTCATACCTGTTTATTTTGTTGCTGAGACATACTTTTGTCTTGCTTTTTTTTTTGGCTCATACCTTATAATTTTCTTGTTTTATGCCAAATAACATTATGTTTATTTTACCATGGATATAATGAATTTTGCCTTCAAGATAATTTCTGGTGTCCTGTGGCTTTTGTCTTTTAGCCTGTGATTATTACAACAAGTTTATAAATATCCTTGTAAATTGTTTTTTCTGCCTGTTTCGAGCTATTTATAATTCTCATTAGCAACTGTAGGATAGGAGATTTCTCTTGTTAAACACTGAGATGGGATTCTGGAGGTACTGGAGAAAATTGTTAGTCATGGGCTTGATGTCCAAACAAAATGGACATCAGCCAAAGACAAGCAGCAGCCTTCTTATGCATCTACTAAGGAAAATTACCAAACTAGTATGTTTCCTGAGGCTGAGGTGAGGCAAAACTGTAGTGCCTTGCAATGAAACCCCAATCATTCTATGATTCTTTCAATTTACTAAATAAATTCCACTCTAATGCTACTCAAGGAAAAAATCATGTTTTCATGCCATTGCTTCTTTCAGTACTGCTGACTTTTGTAAAACTATGTCTGATCTTTACAGCATCGCGGGAGATGAGTGACAAGCAGTGTGTAGGTTCAGCCCATCTTCCAATAGCCTCACTAACATATGGGCGATGACTATGGGTTATCTACTTGGGCTCAGTAGAGAGACTGGCACCAACTAGCTGATCTTTTCCAGTCACTTGAGTTAGATACCTGTTTTAGTACCATGCTCAAGGCTGGGGTGTGGTATATTCTTACTTTCACATCTCAGGTCAAGAAATCTCTAGCTCTGACAGTTCTTCTGGATTTGTTTGTGTGACTTTTTAAGAATTTATTCTGCATTGTAAATAGTTACCTTAAATTTTCTCTATCAAGGAGACTTGAAGAAGCAATCTTTCTCTTTTTAACAGATCACTTTTTTCCTAGTGAAAAGAACTATGCACTTTATAACAGTCTATAACACAAAGAGGGGATTATGATCTCAATAAAAGTTAGATTTTTTTTATGTTATAAAGAAGAAAATAGAAACACTGAACTTTAGCCATTTGCCTGAGGAACTCTATGCTCTCATTGTATTTTCTGGTCAGGAAATTGATAATGGTCTTCCCTAGAGACTATCTAGCCTTTCCAAAGTTTTCTTACAAATGCTAATGTTCTTTAAGAAAATAAAACTAGGCATTCGAGAATTTTCTCCTCAGTCCTTTCATAAAAAAAATCCCAATTAATATTTAATAAATTTATACCATATTTATTCAGTAAGCATGAAAGAAATAACAAATAATCCATTGTGAGGAGGGGAAGCTTGTAGTAATAAAAAAAAATCAGATCTTGCAAAATTGCTGTGTGGGAGGTGTATTGGTACCTCAAATCTGAGAGATGTTGAATCATCAAAGATAACCAGATATTTAGTATTTCTCTAAGATAGCTTAAGGTGTTCTCACTGAGAAATATGACTTATTTGAAACTGCACTCAGTATTTAGGGTATTTTTTTCAGATTCTTTCTCAAGTGTTCATGTTAAATATGCTCTGTTTAAAACAAATCTGTTCTACAAAACGTTCAAACCCTACAGAATTGTCCTAGAAATGAAAGTTATTGCAGTCTCTCAGCTCTCGCATTGTGACCATCAATACGTTTCTTCCATCAATATGTTCTTGTGAAGCTACATGCTGCTCTCTCCACTGTTTCCAAATGCCAGCCTAAGCTGCTACTGTCAATTCCTTTTCTTCATTGAAAATATCCACTTTTGGGGAAAGAAGAAAATCACTCTGAGGAAGATATTTGTCTGTATATGAACACACATAGAAAGCAAATTTCTGGATATAAAGGAGCCAGTCTTACATGTTTACTGCACAAAGAACATCAGCCTCTAGTCTTATGCTCTTGAACTCTGAAAGGAAAAATCAACATTGGCACATGCTTGGATGAGTGATCTGCAAAACAAGTGGTCTTGTTTATAGTGATCTACACTCTTTATGTGCACCAAAGACATATATAAATACGTATAAAATTTATCCTAAGCTCTATCATTGATTTGGTGGTTACCTGTATTCACCCTAAAACCAGAGGGATTATTAGGCTGATTTTATGTGATTTTGGAAAAAAAAAAGGTCTCATAAATAAATAACTTGTGAATCAATTGACTTATAATAACCAGATATGCAAAATAGAATCATGGCCAAAAGAGTTGAATTTAATGTTTAGTAGCACTTATCTTATTTCTAACTGAAAAATAATTCTTATTTTATACTTGTGATGCAATTATATTGTTTTCTACTTTAGAGCAGAATTTAGGAGAGTTACTGAAATGCCAAAATGTAGACAGGATGGGAGTCCATTATTGAAAGGACTCTTGCTTCTATTTCCATTGAAACTGGCTAATTTTCAGTACATACTTGGTATTTTGTTATTCTTCTGTGTTCTTACCTTATTTGTTTGACCTAATAACTATGATTACATTATTTCCATTTGACCCACTGAGTATGAAATGTTAAACATGTTTATTAAGTGTATTAGAGTCAAGTGATTTACCATGGAAACTGAAGGTTTCCCAGTCTTCATGAAATATTCTTGGAACCTGTCTTATTAATAACAGAGTTTGTTTTGCCATCTGCTAATACCACTGATTTTCTGTGAAGCAAAGGACTATGTGGTTTTTAAAACATCATTCCTTGAAAAGGTTTGAAAAATAAACCTTCCTTATCAACTAAAGAACTTCCATGGCAGGGGTCCTTCCAGGCTTCTTGCAGTGTAAAAGCCTGACTACACTACCTATTTCAAGGCTGTGAGAACCTGCAAATGCGGCTGTTGGAGTTTTGCTGTGCAACAATGCTCATACAGGTTTTGTTGGTGAAGTGGGATATCATGCAGTAGCAGGCCATTAATCTGCTCTTCTGGCCAGTGGTCAAACCGCTGGTGTCATGTTAGGATTGACAACTATTTCTTGTGCCACTGGTCCTACCCTCATGGGACCCCTGCCTATACTTATCATTCAAGCAGAGAGGTCATTCAAGTAATTGCTTCACAGGGTTGTGGATCCTGGGTTATTTCTTCTTCTCAGTCCTCTCTTGAGTCCCCTCTTGAGTCCCCTCTTCCTCTGAAGACTGCTTGCAGTCATGATAAATCTGCACAGCACTGGCCAGGAACACACATACTGCCCTGTGTCAGGCTCTCTGTCAGAGAGGTGGCAGAGAATATGATTTAGGTTAGATATTAGGAAAAAAGCCTTCACTATAAGGGTGGTGAGACACCAGAACAGTTTGCTCAGAGAAGCTGTGGATACCCCAGACCTGGAAGTGTTCAAGGCTGGGTTAGGTGGAGCTTTGAGCAAAGGTCTTCCGGGGGGGGTGGGGGGGGGGGGGGGTGGTGTGGTGTGTGTGTGTGAAAATAGATGGTCTTTCAGTTCTCTTCTAATCCAAACTATTGCTTGAAAGAGTCCAGTGCAGAGCCACAAAGATGATGAAGGGAGTGGAACACCTCCCTTATGAGGAGAGGCTGAGGGAGCTGGGTCTCTTTAGCTTGGAGAAGAGGAGACTGAGGGGTGATATCATCAGTGTTTACAAATATGTAAAGGGTGGGTGTCAGGGTGGTGGAGCTAGGTTTTTTTCAGTGATATCCAGTGGTAGGACAAGGGACAATGGGTGTAAACTGGAGCATAGGAGGTTCCATGTTAACATCAGGAAGAACTTCTTTACTGTGACAGAGCACTGGAACAGGTTGCCCAGGGAGGTTGTGGAGTCTCCTACATTGGAGATATTCAAGGCCTGCCTGGGCAAGTTCCTGTGTGATGTACTCTAGGTTACCCTGCTCTTGCAGGGGGGTTGGACTAGATGATCTTTCAAGGTCCCTTCCAACCCTTGGGATTCTGGGATTCTGTGATTCTATTAAAAGCAACAGTTTAACTTTGTAGCTCATTTTTTTATACTTCTGCTTATCACCTTCATTAAGTTATTAAAATCATGTAATTTACAGGGGTTCTAGCTGGGACGCTTCAAGTCAATAGGAGTTGGTGGAGTCAAAACTCTAAAAATAAATGGCCTGATTTTTATACTTTGGAGGAATTTTCACTCAATCAAGAAAATTGTCACTGGCAGATGGTGATGGAAGCATTACTACAGCAGGGGGATATTAGCAAAGATGCACTCAGCAAGGCAAATTGTTACCATAGTTACAGGATGCTAAGCATTTTCAAATAAATAAATAAATAAATAAAATTAGGCTGTATTGTTTAGATATCTGAACAGAAAAAAAAATTGGATTATTTTTCCTTTTTGAAATTGATGTGTTTTTCCTACATTCTGCTTAAAACCTCGTTACAAGCCTTTCTTGATGATTAGGTGCATTTCTTTTTACCTAATACCCTTATCAGCTGTATTTATTTTTATTCTTGAGCAAATCCTGGAACTTACTCCCTTTGTTTCTCAATTCTTCCAGCATATCTGTGTAACTGAACAGAGCATAACAGTCCAGAGGATTTGTAAACACCCTTTAGGCATTTATAGCAGGGTATGACAAATGACAAAATTAATGTTGGTGCCAGTGTAACTGTTCCTGTGTGTCCTCAGCCAGTGACTGGCCTCCCACTGTGTTAGTTAAAACACAGAGGGAGTTTCATGGGAATGTCATAGAAATTAAAGGGTCTCCAATCTGGTTTTAGTCAACATAAATGAAGAAAATTTCTGCCCTTCAGGAAGAAATGGTCCTGCTCCACTTAGAAATGGTCTATGGGGCTGCATGGGTCACACCCCAGAGTGCTGAAGGAGCTGGCACTGGAGCTTGCTAAGCCACTCTACATTATCTATCAGCAGTCCTGGTCTAGTGGGCAAGTCTCTGGGATTTGAGATTGGCCAACATGACACTTCTTTATGAAAAGGGCAGGAAGGAAGATACTGGAAACTACAGGCCTGTCATCCTGAGCTCAGTGCTGGAGAAGGTCATGGGGCAGATGATCCTAAGATCATAAAGCATGTGTGGGAAAAAGAGAGAATTAGGTCCAGTCAGTATGGGTTCATGAAAGGCAGGTGCTGCTTGACCAACTCAGTCTCCTACAATATGGTGACTCGCCTGGTTGATGGGGGAAAGGACGTTGTCTGTTTGGACTTATGTAAAGCATTTGCCACTGTCTCCCACAGTGCTCTCCTGGAGAAATTGACTGCTCATGGCCTGAATAGGTGCATTCTTCACTGGGTTGAAAACTGGCTGGATGGCCAAGCCCAAAGAGTGGTGGTGAATGACATCTAGTTGGCAACTGGTCACTAATGGTGTCCCTCAGGGCTCAGCGTTAGGACCAGTGTTGTTTGATATCTTCACTGGTAATGTGGATGACGCCATTGAGTGCACCCTCAGTACATTTGTGGATGACAACATGTTGGGTGCATGTGTTGATCTGCTGAAGGATAGGAAGGTTCTGCAGAGGGATCTGGACAGGCTGGATCAATGGGCTGTGGCCGATGGTACAAGATTCAACAAGGCAAAGTGGAAGGTCCTGCACTTGAGTCACAACAGCCCCATGCAATGATACAGGCTTGTGGAAGAGTGGCTGGAAAACTGCTCAGTGGAAAAGGAGCTGGAGGTGCTGATTGACAGAGCTGAACATGAGCCAGCTTGTGCCCAGGCAGCCAAGAGGACCAACAGCATCCTGGCTTGTGTCAGAAATAGTGTGGCCACTAGGACTGGTGAAGTGATCGCCCCCCTGTACTTGGCATTTGTGAGCATACACTATGAATAGTGTGTTCAGTTCTGGGCTCTTCACTACAAGAGTGCTGGAGCAGGTCCAAAAAAGGGCAGCAAAGCTGGTGAAGGGTCTGGAGCTCAAGTGTGATGAGGAACGGCTGAGGGAACTGGAATTGCTCAGTCTGGAGAAAAGAAAGCTCAGAGGGAACCTTATTGCTCCCTACAAGTATCTGAAAGGAGGTTGTAGTGAGGTGTGGGTCGGTCACTTGTCCCAGGTAACAAGCAATAGGACAAGAGGTAACAGCCTCAGGCTGAGTGAGGGGAGGTTTAGATTGGATAATAAGAAAGATTTCTTAATTGAAAGGGTAATAAGGTATTGGAACAGGCTTTCCAGGAAAGTGGTGAAATCACCATCCCTGGAGGTATTTAAAAAGACATGTAGATGAGGCCCTCAGTAACATGGTTTAGTGGTGGATTTGGCAGTCCTAGAGTAAAGGTTGCCCTTGACGATCTTAAACGTCTTTTCCAAACTAGTTGGTTCTATGATTATATGATTCTATTATAAAGTGAGCCAAATGAAGCCTTACAAGAGGGAGAGTTTGTGGCAGACAGGAATGCTAAAGCAAACCTATTTTAATGAAAGCAGGGTTTTTTTTAATAAGAGAAGCAGTAGGAATGTTTGTTAGCCATGTGACAAAAGATAACACCTTTGCTGTTGGAGGGGTGTGCTGTGGAAGTTGTGATTTTACTTTATGTCTTGTAAAAGTTGTTTGACCCCTACTGAAATCTGCAGAACATTTACAAACCAGCATATTTACATAGAGTAGGGAATAGGGAAGAAGGAGAATGCTTCTCTTATTCTTCTTCTGCTAGAAGTAATCATCAGATACCACTTCTTTAAAGAAGAATTTTGACTTATTAAATCAACACAGAAAAGGTTAAGGGCAATCTGGCAGGAGTTTCAAAGTGAGAGATTTCTCATCTTTACAAATGAGAGACTAACACGGCTTCTCTTGGCTCAATGAAGCCATTTTTCTGTGTATTTGAAAACAGGGTCCTGAAAAATGGCTCAAAATGTACAGGTTTGGTACTGGATGGTTCTTGAACTAGTTTGACAACTTGCTGGTTCACGTAGGAGTTGTGGCAATTCTGTTGCTCTTGGGATCAAACAATTTTCTCTTTAAAGTGTTCAGCATCAACCTGAACATATGGAACACCGGTGTTGCTCCCATAGTTGGGCTCTCCTTCCTGGAGGATCACACTGTGTGTTGTATTGACACCATCTGCCACTATTTTAAATATTTAGATTAATGGTCTAACACTAATCCAATGTCTTAAACCACTAATTGCTCTGGAAAGGGAGACAGAAGCTGATTTCCTCCAGGAAAAGGTACTCTAATTTGATTTTTCACTTAAAATATTTTCTAGATTGGGGCTAAATACACTAATGCAGTTCGAGCAAGCAAAGTATTCAGATGTGAATAATCCATGAATATACATAACAAATCATACTTAATTACATTTTGATGTCTGGATAGAAGCCAGTATGTTTTTTCAAGTCCCAGAGGGAAACTGTTCAGGCTATTTATGCATCATTTCATAAATTGCTTTACCACCATGCTTCATTCTGTTCTTCAGGCATATTCTAAAGCTGACATCACTTCTTAAGAACAGCATCATGTTAAAGTGGGAACGCAAATTTCAGTATAAAATCACCAAAGAATATTGGAGTGAAGCTTTTTTTACCCAGTCCACCTGAAAATTTTTCATGTCTTCTTGGATGTGTCTTATTCTTTTTCTTTCAATGTAATAAATTTAATCCATTAAGAGCCTGTCAATATTCAATTTGATTTAATTTGTTATATTAGGTAGTCTTAGAAGCAACCTGTAGCCTTCTTTATAGAATTGTATGTATTAAATTTACTAATCATTTTTCATCTGCAGAATATCAGCATCATATGTTGAGAGAATGTGGTATTTGACTATTATAATTGTGTTAGCATATAATAAACATAACACATAGTTGTCCTATATGAAGGAAAATAAGCTATTTTAAATGCTTAAAAATTATGACAGATAAGCTGCATTCACCATTTACTAAATGCATTTAGATGATGTAGAAATGTGTCAATATACAGTGGTTTTAGCCAACAAATCAAACATTTTTTCCAGATATTAATTTGCATAAATACTTGGTTTATTATGATACACATACTTAGGCTTGCCAATATAATGCTTTAGTTTATTAAAAGAGCTATTCTTTTTTTACACATGTGTAGATTACTTCAGTGTCAGAAACAACAAATTAATTCTACTTTATTTCTCACACAGGCTTGCAAACTCAAATTTAATAAAGTAAATCTGGCTGAACCAAACATAATGTAACAAAGGATTTGAAAATGGGTGCTAGAACATGACAATGGTATTTTTCGTTTTGGTCAATGGTAATGAATTTGTGCTAGTATGAGGAAAACATTGTTGCTGACTCAAACCTGCATGAAGCCTTGAAGTAAAGATGTCTCACCTGAAATATTTAGGCATCTGTGTCATAATCAGTGTCATCTGTTAGGCAAATTACTATATTTTGTGTGCTCATAACCTCCAAAGATATATGATGTCTTGGCTGAGGCAGAGTCATTCTTCTGTCTGGAGGTTCTCCTCTTGTTGCAGTTGACATCAGCAGAGCACTGCTGGAGAGCCTCAAGTGTTTATGCTACTTCCACACTGTTGGTATTCTGTGTCCCTTATAAAATAAATGCCTTGTCACAGAAATTGATGTCAAACAACTGGGACTTCTTATTTGTGAATCTACTTGGAAGGAGTTTCTCTAGTTCTGATCTCATGGAAACTGACTTTTTGTTTCATGTTGTACACATGATTTAAGTGACATCCTTTTTGGTGCTATGCACATGATTAAAATAGCAATTAAAATGACATTTCATCCATCACAAATTGCCACAGTTGAATGGTGTTATCAAAAATTATTACTTAAAACTCACACTTTAAACTTTGGATTAAAAAAAATCTAGAAGGTGAATGACTGGAATATGTGGATATATTTCAGGGCCTTAGAAAAGTATTTGCTATGCAGGACACTTGCATCAATAATAACTTTGGGGTTCTTGACTCCTTTAGTGGCAATAAGAGAGGTGGGGGCTGAGGGAATGTGGGATAGTAATTCTATTTTTTCTTTTTTTGCCTGAGAACTTAGACTCTTATATAGTACCAATAGGTACCACTAAAACTATTTTTATAGATATTTTTAATTTAGTAGTAGATTTTAATTTATATTCTACCAGATATTGTTTCCAGCATTTGTTTGATAAATACCACTGTTTAAACTTCATTTTCAAGGAAGATTCAGTGAAGATTACTTGATTTTATTAAAAAAAATTGTAGAAGGAATATAGGTCAGATTAATGTCTATATTCATACTGAGATGTTTCTATTGCAAAACAAGTATGAAAGAAAATATATTTTTTGTTAAATATTGAACTTTCTGTGTCAGCTTGCATTTTGTTTTTTGTTGTTTTTTTTTTTTTTATTTTTAGTCCCTGCTGTTTATTATTAAAAAAAAAAAAGCATTGCTTTTTTGTTCAGGGTATTTTTGTAGTCCCACTGTAACTGTAGCTGTTCAAACCTTTAACTTAGCATCATCAAAATCTTGCTAAGTGTTAGAGGTTTAACCTAAAATATTTCAGTAGGAAATTAGGGCTCATTTGCTCTCGAAACATGAAATGTGGGGTAATTACCTGGCTGCACTGATTTGAAAGAAAACTTGCATTTGCCTCACTGTGACATTGTTTTATACTTGTGTCATCAAGCTCATTATATATACTTATGCTTTCAAAATGTTCAAGAAGTACATTCTCATTCACTGAGGAGCAATGCATAGAGAAAACTATATCATTAGGAATACCACTTCCTTGAAAGCCAGGTCCAAGCTGTAGTCCAAAAATGCTCTTCTCATCTTTCACCTAACATTGAGGGGACTTTAATTCTATAGTGGCACTTTTCTTACCCCAAATAGCTCATATTTTGTTTCAGTGTGTATCAGGAAACATTCTGTTGTCAAGAGGTTGAGGAAACCTGGAAGAGCTTCTTCCAGCTCCACTTCTTCCAGCAGCCCAAAATCCACCTAAGGTTTTCTCTTCAAAGGAGCTGGATTGAACTCTGTCAACTGCAGTTTAAACAGTTCAAGTTCACATGAGCAGACCTGAGCCCCAAATCCACTGGGGGTATTATACTTGCAGTAGGGTTGTGGGACTTCAAAGGTGAATTGCCTCTGGTAGTGAACACGGGTTAGTTTAAAAAGGAATTTTACCTTTCTCAAAGATGTGCAGTCTGTCTGCTTTTAGGTGAGAGAAAGTAGGCTTTGAACCTTTGAGGGGATTTTTGGCAATCATTAGTTTTCTTGCAGTGTTCTGAGGGTAAGCAACTCCATCATTATCATGTCCCTGGTTTCTCACCATGTGTTCTACAGGCAACTTTCTCTCTGTCTGAGGATCCTAGAGACTGTCCTGGCATTACACAGGTCTCCTAGTGCTGCTGTGAATAAAGGTGGCATTGAACAAAACACTTTGCACCAAGTGTATTGTTTTAGTCCTACTACTAGATGACTTCGAGCTACTAGATTTTGACTTTAACCTTTGTGTTTAGGCTACTTAAAAATCCATGGAAAAATCAGCCTAATAGTCTCAGGTTTCAGAAGTCAGTCCCACCATGTATCCCTCTGTCAAGCTGATTTTGTTTATATTTGCATTATATGGGTTTATGTGTGAGACAAGATCCACATATTCAAGCATTTCATAGCCTAGTGTCAACAAGCCTGCAGACAGTAGATTAGTAGAAAATCTTAATAATTTAGGCTTTGGACCTAGTGTCTAGTGTTTCATGAAAGATGACAGACTTCTGGTAACTGAGTCAAATATTTTCATTTGTCTTCTCTGTATGTTATTCAGTACAGCATTTTCTACTTACATAGTTTCATGAAAGTGTCTGGTCTCTTCTCCCAGGTAACAAGTGACAGGACAAGGAGTAACAGCCTCAAACTGTAGAGGGGGAGGGCTAGACTGAATATTATGAAAAACTTCTTCACCAAAAGGGTAGTCAGGCATTGACTGGAACAGGGTGCCCAGGGCAGTGGTGGAATCACTGTCCCTTGAATGTTCAAACCCATGTAGATGAGGCCCTTCATGACATGGTTTAGTGACAGTCTTGGCAGTCCTGGGGTAATGATTGGACTTGATGATCTTAAAGGCCTTTTCTAACCTAACTGATTCTATGATTATATGAATGCAGTTGCTTAGCGTAATGCAGTAATAGATCAAAGCTGCAAACTTCTGGAAGTGTTATGAGTTTCAAAATCCCAGAGACTGTAGGTTGGTTTTTTGGGTTTTATTTTCCTCTTCTTTTCCCTTCCTTCATATTCTTGGAAGGGTTTTTTTTTTTTTTTTAAAGGCTTACTCAGAGGAATCCAAGTATAAGACTGCACTCTCTTGCACGCACCAGGCCAGCATCTTCAGTGGTCTAATACCAGTATTCAGAAAACACAGTCTACATTTTTTTTCCTACCATTTGTCATTCTAGAAAAATGAATTAGGTTTCAGTTATTCTGTATCTTAGACTGTAAAAATTATTATGAAGTCAGGGCCCAAACTCTGTTCAAAACCTTTAAATAAAGACCTTGTTCAGTTTTTACTGGAATTTTTAATTATGCTCTGAGGCAACTAAATATAAAAATTATTTTACCATCTATCAGAGAATCAGTTTGGTGCTGCATGTTCTTTAAAATCATTTTATTTACACCAGTGACTATACATGGCCTTTTTCCTTTTTTGCTGAAGTCAGTTATCTTGAGCTGGAATAATGTATTTTATGGAAAAAATCAAGGTTGCTGTCTTTCAAAATACTTTTCAAACTAGTAAAATAAAATTAAGACAAAAGACATACTAATTTCTAATTTTAAGTGATATTGAACAATTTAGAAAAGAAATAACTACTATTTAAATTTCAAATAATTCTGAGTGTACGATGTACTTTATTATGTAAAAAAGCTATTTGAAAACAAGTACAGAAATGATCTACAGTTGCATTTAGAAAAATTGGAGCTACCTTAGTATATCAGGCCTCCTGCAACATTATCAAGTGGGGTTTGATAATCAGAGAGGAAAAAATCTGAACTAGTATTTTCATTCTTCTTGCTATATAGTTATAAATCAGACTGTTCCCTGATTCAAGTGCACTAGGCAGCAGATTTAACTTTTGCATGTAATCCTATTAGATTATATGAATTTTATTTTTAGGCAGTTCTCTTCAAATGTCTGTAAGCATGTGTATGTAATATACATTTTCTAGGCTAAAACTTCAATTATTCTCTAAATAATGGTGCTTATATACCAAAAGTAAAATGCTTTTTAGCTTGGGAGTTACTGTTCTGTAATTTGAAACATCGTTGAGCACATTTCTTGTTGTACCTTTTAAATACATTTCACTTCAAATGCCTCTGCGTTTAGCCTGTCCTAGGGATTTATTTTTGCTTATAGTGCCCTCACCTGTATCTTAGGGCCAATTGCAGAACTTTAGCAGTGAAAATGGCATTTTTTCTTTGAATCCAGAGAATTACCCCTCTAAGTGTCTTGTTTTGACAGCCAGAAACAGATAAAGTGTTTCACCTGACTTGTATTAGTTTGCAAGATTACACTTAAAATGTTGATGTGTTTTTTTAGTGTACCTTAAACGTGGTTTACTTCTATGTCTAATCTCAGTTGTGTACTTCTACTCTATAAAGGAACCTGTAAACACTAATGAAGCAATTCATTCACACTTGAATTTCAAGTACTGTCCTTAATTTAACCATTTATCAAACTGTAGGACACAACAGATCAAAACAGAAAGCAATTGGGGTGAGAGAAACAAAATTAGCTGCTTTTTTGGTGTTTCCTTATTCTTTCCTCTCTTCTGTCATCTCATCAGGTAAAAACTCTCAGAAGTTCACAAGAATGATAAGCACACCTTTCAGTAACATCCTTCATTTAGCAAGCTTTACAGAAACAAACAGGAAATCTGGGAAAAAGGATAACCAATTCAGTCTGGATGTTTCTGGTTTGTTTTGGTTTTTAAGATCACTTGGAACAACTTTTTAGTCATCTTTTATATCCAAACACCAAACCAAGTGAATAGGCCTGTAGGATGTCTCATAGCTACAGTTTTCTCATTCTCAGCTCACCTTGATTTGGTATACTGACAAACATAGCATAGGCTACTTAAATTGACACTATGACTCCTAGTTTAGTACACAGGCACAAGGTGACATGCAGTAGAGTACAGATCTTTTTCTAATGCCAGAGCAGATGAATGGGATGTGATAACTTCTCTTTGACAGTGGAATTTGAATCTGTCAGGATCTTGCAGTACTGGGTTTCTGTGATTCCCTTTCTTTGGGAACTTTTCTCTCCACAGTGGTCTTCCAGGCTATGGATGTTCAGTGCCATGGTGCCAATCAGGCTCCAGAACCAACTGGGAACACAGTTGTGGAATGTTAGATGAAAACAGAAAAAACTTGTTTCATTCTTTTTACACGGAAATTTCATCACATAAAAATTTAAGATTTTGGTCAAGTGAGAAATGGTGCAAAATGGGAAGAGGTATAATGTGGGCAGAGCCCACAGATCAATCATTAAGACTCAGAAAGTTCACATTTTGAACAATTTTCAGACAGCTGTCCTTAGGTAATTTTTCCTGCCAGGAGCTGACTGTAATTTCTGGATGCTTGTGACTAGCTCTTTCTACGAACCTGAATCAAAGCTTGATTCCTCACACACCCGTGCATTGTTTTCCTCCCCCCCTTCCCTGCAAACACAAACTTCCATTCGTTTAATTCATACTAATCTTAGTATTTCTCTTACAAATGTCTGTCCTGTAGTGGATTGTATAAGCTTTGTTTGTGCCCCATTAGACACGTGTGTTTAAGGACAAGGATCTTCATGCAGATACGTTTCAGGGAGGCAAATGAGGAACAGGGAAGAATGGATCTGTAGATTTTTTTATGAATTATTGTATAGCTTCTTGTCTGCTTTATAAGTATATGTGTGAATATTTATGCATGGTTACCCTTTCCTCTATACCTTGGTGTCTTGGGCCAGGACCCCACTGTGCTGAGGTTGTTCCAATCAGCATTTCTGGGTTTGAAAGCCAAAATTAATGGGATGTATGGGATCGCAGCCAAGCTAAATATAGTTTCCACCATGTGTATGCCACTGTTAAAAAAAATAATTTATTTTTTCCAGATTTTTTGTTTGTTTGGGTTTTGGTTTTGTTTTTTTTATTTTTGGGCTTCTTAACTTTATTCACTTCCCAATTCTCAAGCATTAGCATTACGAAACTGGATAATGAAAAATGAGGACATATTTATTTAAAGATATCTGCTTTAAATAAATATTTAATAACATTTTTACTGAGCTTAGGTTTTTGAAAAGCTGTCTTTGCATCTTCCTTTTGAGGTAATTTCCATTGGCAAATGCTCCTCTCAGTATCAGGTATTATAGGTATATTCCTCAAAACTTGTACCAATATATAAGTTTTTTTACCATTCTCTTCTTTTCAAAACATAAAGTTATTTTAGGAATGTTGTATATTCTGTTTACTACTAATATATGTATGTTTAATTGTAAGAAGCACTGGCAATTTGTCTGGGTACAACAGATGGAAAAAGGCTCAGTGTCTTTTGCCGTCTTGTAACATGCCTGACATTATAACCTTGGGCAAGGGTTTTGGTTTGGCCCTCTAAAAATGAAGATTATCAGCCTTTGCAAGTGTTTGAGGTGGGTAGGTTGTAATCCCAAAAGCATTCCCTCTGAAGTTAAGAGCCTGCCTTTGAAAGGCTTGGCCTGGGTTGAGAGATTGAGAGTTGTGGTGATAAATACATGAGCATTTGCTACTGAAGCAATTTTCTTGTTGTGATTGAGAAGCTGAAGGGTTTCTTTGAAAATTTTCCTTTAGAAACTATTGACCTGAGCAAGCTGCATGTGATTTCTGTCCAACAGTCTATTTTTCAAAGGAAGTTCATCTACAAGCATCCAGTTTAAAAACAAGATGTTCTTATGACAACCAGGAAAAAAAAAAACCTGTTCCTTTGGGTTTAAATGAGTTTTGTGTGCTTGTGTGTGTCTGCTGTTGTAGCTACCGGTTCTATAGTACATCAGAGACTGGAGTTGCTTGTTCTGATGGTATTTGAGCCACAGCAACATTTTGCTGCGTCTGTTAATGAGCTTGTTACAACTAGCCTAATGGTAACTTCTTCTAGAGTAACTTTAAAGAGTGTTCAAAGAAGTGCAAAGTCTCATGCTGGAGACAAGATAGTGTCCTGGATTTAGCAGTGGCTGTCATTTTTTTCTCCTTCTTGGTAGCTGGTGCAGCATTGTTTTTTTCACTTTTGGCCTGGGAACAGCACCGATAACACCAATGTTTTTAGTTACTGCTCAAATGTTTAAACTGACCAAGGACTCTGTGAGTCTCATGCTCTGCTAGAGAGGAGGGAAAGCCAGGAGGAAGCAGAGACAGGACATCTGACCCAAACTAGCCAAAGAGGTATTCCATACCACAGCACATCATGCTGGGGATGTAACCTGAAGAGACCCAGAAGGGCACTCTTTGCTTGGTCAGGCTCGTTTCGGCGGGTGTTACCATATTCTCTTCACTTGTTATTTCCCTTATCATTATTATTATCGGTGCTAGCAGTAGTGATTTGTGTTATACCTTAATTACTGGACTGTTCTTATCTCAACCCGTGGGAGTTACATTCTTTTGATTCTCCTCCCCATCCCTCCGGTAGCAGGGGGCCAGAGGGAAGAAGGGAAGAAAGAGGTGGGGGGGAGTAAAAACTGTGTGGCAGACTTGCCAACAGGGCTTAAACCATGACAGATAGAAACTTCTAATTTTTCTTCTTTTTTAGGACATTTTTTTTACTTTGATAAATCAAAATTAATTTGGTTTTAAGTTTCAAACTTTCCATTAACCTAATCTTCAACTAAAATATTGTTTAATGGCTGAAGCAAATTAGTTCATGCATTTAAAGAAGCTCTAGCAAAGGATTCTGACATGGAAAACACATCAAACATAATAATTGTTTTCTTAGCTGTTGGTGTACCAAAATAATGCATTTCAGCAAAATAGTGGGTTAGTTAATAACATTCTTTAAGAAATCATGCATTCTGGTTTTTACCTCCTTTCCTAAACAAACTAGTTTTAGTTCATCTACTTGTGTTTCTGATTTCTTTGCTTACTTTGGAAGGGCAGTTTGGGCTAGTATAATTATTTTGCATGATACTATCTATCGCGAGGTTCCACAAAATAGTGAAGTGGGGTTTTGTGATGACTGAATATACTGGCAGACTAACTTTTGCCAAAAACATGCAGGTTTTTTCCTCTTGCTTTTTAGGACTTGAATTATATTTACTTTTAAGTTCCAGAAAAATTTAATTTTCCCACATACTTGTTTGCAAGTGAAGTAGACATTCAGAAAACGTATTCTTTCTTCATCCCCTCCCCTAAAAATGTTCTTTGAGCAATTTCTTATGCAATGCAGAATATTGTGGTTTTACTATGTTTGTTTTGATGTTAAACTTACCATAACCATTCATAGCTATCATTTCTTACAGAAGGAAATATTTTTCCTGATTATAACTTCTAATGTTTATTTCAGTGTTGCATGCTTTAATGTCTCATAAATATATCTGACTTCAATAAACACAGTTATTTTATAAGCAACTTGAAAAGGAACCATTCATTAATAAATAACCCCAAACTATCATATATTCAAAAACATTCTTGAAAGATGCATTACAAAATTTTAAATCTGCGTATTACATTTCCAATGACTAAAACCCACCCAACATGTAAAATAGGAAATAGCTAGTACTAGCTAATTGCTTATTTGCTAATGCCAAACTTTTGAGCCAAATGTTCAGAAGCCTGACAAGTGTTTCTCACCAGTTTAATTACCACATATAATTACTACTATAACTGTGACTTGATTTCTCTCTGCTTCTCTCTGCTTCACTGTGGAAATACAAAAATGCTCACTTAATGGTTAACCTCACTATCATGTGAATATTTGAGTCCATAATTCATTTTCAAGTTCTCTGCATACAAGTTGAAAGAAAAACTTCCTGATATGCTTTATTTAATGCTATCCACAATAAGTATTAAACAGCAGATTCTTATTATGTGGGTATACCTCTTATGTGTTCATACCTCCTATATGTGTATATGCGTGTTCATAGTATAAGACATTGAGGGAGAGCTCAAAGGCAAGGTATTTCACACAGTGACCAGTGTGTGTGAAGCCATCAATAAAGTGCAAATTATCTTAATTCAGCAGAGTGCATATCTCAGCAGTGATTTTTTCTGAATCTCTAGTGAAATGAGATAGTTATTCTAAGAGATATTTTCAATTTTTTAATCATTTTTACGAAATATCCCTCAAATGGAACTTTAGTTTGGCTGTCAGACTGTTAAAATCAGACATAAGCAGAGCCCTTTTTAACACTATGTTTAATCCAGATGTCCTGCCTCCTCTTATTCATTTTGTGGAAATCAAATTTGAGCTGATATTAGGAAGTTCAAACACTTTCAACTATGCTTCAGCCAGAGTAGATATTCTTTAACCAGTTGTTGGACTCAAAATATTAAAAAACTTTCAAATATAGAATCATAGAAGAGTTAGGGTTGGAAAGGACCCTAAGATCACCTAGACCCAACCCCGCTGCCATGGGCAGGGACACCTCAGACTAAACCATGCCACCCAAGGCTTCGTCCAACCTGACCTTGAACACCACCAGGGATGGAGCATTCACAACTTCCCTGGGGAACCCATTCCAGTGTCTCACCACCATCACAGTAAAGAACTTCCTCATACCTAATCTTAACTTCCCCTGTTTAAGTTTTAACTCATTACCCTTTGTCCTATCACTACAGTCCCTAATGAATAGTCCATCCCCAGCATTCCTGTAGGCCCCCTTCAGATACTGGAAGGCTGCTATGAGGTCTCCATGCAGCCTTCTCTTCTCCAGGCTGAACAGCCCCAACTTTCTCAGCCTATCTCTTAAAAGAAAATGTTTCCTTTATATATAAATACATATAGTATACATATAATATATAATATATAAAGGCTATAGCAAATGAGAAACTTTGGCATTAATTGAAAAGAATAAGATAATAAAGAACTTTATTCTTAAGGATGACACCTATATTAACATCTTTGCAAATCTCCTTTCTTAATTATTTTATATAGTTTTTGTCCATCACTGGGAAACTTCATGGTTTTGAGTAGCTATTAGTTATCTCTTCTTTCTTCCTTGCATTTGCCCCCTATGTTACATTTTTTTCCTACTTTTATCCATGCGCCTTAGGACAAATTCAGCATCATTACTTCATACCAGGCTAGGGAGGAGGCCGGGTAGGCCTTTTGGTCTTTTGGAGAAAGATACTATAAATCTTCTCATTGTTGAAGTCACTTCTTATATAGGACAGTTATTTCAGCATTCATAATTTTTGGACATAAACGTCTAAGTTTTCATTAAACTTACTACTTAATGTACTCTGACACATTACAATAAAAGAGCAGAAACTATGAATAGTGAAGTGTTTCATTATGTTTTTCTTTCATTTCTTGCTTCATAAATACTTTTGCAAGCTGAAATAACAAGCAGCTCTCCCCTCACTGTCCCAGAAGAGATAAATATTTTTAAATGCATTAGAAACATATTTAGAGTACTGTAACTGCAGCTATTTTGGGTCTGATCTATCAAAATCATCGACATTTTGCCATTGATTCCCATGAGAAGTCACTTCATCAGTGCTATTGCTGTAATGAAAAGAAGTACTTGTTATGAAGTGGGCTGGCACTAAGCAGGTTTTCAACATCATAACAAATATAAATATGCAGTTTATATGTTTTTCGCACAACCTAATCATTGAACCTGTATATTTGAAATTATTGGGAAAACAGGTCAGTGAGTAATTCACAACAATGTTCATGTGCAAGCATTCTTTCCAGTTTTTAACCAAGGTTTTCTTCCATAGGTTGCTTAGATGGACTCACTGAATCTGTCATTCTTATTTACTTGTCCAATAACATCTTCTTTGAAGAAAGAGTGGAAGGATAATTTGATCTGATTATTGCTTCTGTTTCCATGGCTTATTAGGTCTTAAATACATTGTGGCTTCTTCTAAATATTGCTATTATCTGATGATGGGAGAGGATTTACATATTAATCAGAACTATAGGTCACCGGCCCCTGTAGTTGTTCATGTCTTTAATTCACTGCTCATAGCTTTTTCCCCTTTCTAGGGCTGGGATAGGTCTTCACAGGTGCCTGCTGCTAGCAGTCATAAAATAACCTGAGAAGAAGCATTAGGGAGGAAACTATAAATGGTCTGAATGCTCTCCTAACTTAATAAAGCAGTCACTTGCTATGCAAGAGAGCAAAAATAGGACCACAGTACCACAGATCTTCACAGGACGTGCCCTGTGGAATGATGATAGTTCTTGTGCCAAGTATCAATGAATTCCAGAGCATGGGCCATACCATTACAAGCCTTATACTTCAGAAATCAGAACTGAGACTTGAGTCAAACGAGTCTATATCTTCTCAGAAATGTGAGAGCATATACTAGCTGAATAAATATAATTTGTTTAACTTTTCTTTTTCAGCTTTACTTTCTGAAAGGAACATAGTAGCTGATCTAGGAACGCACACAATGTTGAGCAACAGAACCTATTACAATGGACACTGAGTCCATAGCATCTTCTTTCTCTCAATTTAGAAGTCTTTAAATTATGGCCATGGCACTGCCTTTGAAATAGCCTCATTAAGTGCTATGTGATACTATCTCTCTATGAAGAGTCTTGGGAATCTTTCTTAAGGAAAAATAGGTTTCCATTGATATAAAATTATAACTTAATTCTTTAAAATATTTATTAAGTCCTTGTGATAGAATATTACAGTCATAGACTCCCAGTACCAATGACACTTTCTGTACTAGCTGCTCCCAGACTAATATGCAAACTTCAGAGTTCAAGTATTCAAGGTGACCATCTCTTACAGATAACTAGATATTTTAATAAAATATAGCAAGCTTTTATAAAGCCATTAATCTCGGAGGTCTTGTGTTCTTTGTTGCCTCACATTCCTCTTCTCTGTCTTCCATCACTGTGGCTACAGATCAAGCAGGATCAGCAAGATGATCCAGCAGATTAATCTGCTAAAACTATGCCTATTGTTTCTGTTGGATCAGTGAGCTCCTCTGACTCCCCCTAAAACTTCTGGTCATTGGAAAAGGGAAGCAATGACCAACTGAGGGAGCTGGAGACTTGTGGTTAGATCAACATAAGATGAAACTGCATCTTGGTCAGGGCCTGAATATCTATCTAAATAGGCACAGAGCAAGTGCAAAACATGTGCTCTTGGCTAAGACCTTTTATCTCCACAGAAAATAGAGATGTCTTCCGTGACTAGCAAATTATGTTGCCATGCCTCTAATGACTTCCATCTGTTGGTGGATTCCTATTCCTGGCTATTCATTACTGGGCCATAATTATTGTGCCTTCCAGACTTTCAAAGTTGAGGAAAAGTTACACAAGATGGGAGAAGCTCTCTGCACATACTGAATGTCCTGAAGGGAGCATTCATTGACTAATCATTTACACTTCCTTTGTGCTGTACTGACATTAACATAGCAATTCATTTTGCTTCTACTGCACCATTATATGAAAGAAGTGGGGAATGGCTAGATGTTTCCAAATTGCCTGTCAACCTTTTAATTTGTAGCTGTTGTTTTTGTTAATGGCTAAGCAACCTGCTGTGAACTTTCCTCATTAAAATGGCTTGTAACACAGGCAGCTGACAGTATTACTTGAATTTACACTTTTCATTTCAAGGTTATATCAGAAAAAAGGATTTGCCTGTTTTCTGTTAACTAGGATGCTAGCCTTTTGCATGCTAACATACTCTGCATTCAGATAAAATTTCGTATGAACCTAAGAAACAGCATCGTTCAGAAACAGCAGGAGAATAATGCTGAAAGTCAGTTTGTTTTCTGGCCAAAAATCCTGTTGATAGTTATTTTAGTATATTCAGAACAGTGTCTGGTATTGCTAACTTTTTATAGGCAGCATAGGGCGTTGAGCTTTTCAGAAATGACCGGTAAAATGTGATGCTTTTATTTTTGTATAATTACCTTAAAATTAATTTTAAAGCAGAGTCAGCTCCACCTCCTAAGTGTTCCAATGTTGTCACCTGTGAGCATTAGTTCTTTTTAAGTCTTCTTTTCTCTTAACGCTTGTTTGTTTGCTCACAAGAATGAAAATACCAGTTTTTCACACATGACTTCTAAATGTGAAAATTTACTGTCATTAAGCTGCAAAGGCAGTTTTCTTGTCAAGCAAAAGCATTCCTTTTGTGAACAAAATTTGTTTAACCTGTAGTTCCTTGCCCTTACTAGCGAAAAGGACTTTGAATACTTTTCTGCAATTATGCTATAAACTGCTCTAGGATTGTTCCTATTTGTCCACTTGGTATTTACAGCCAAAGCCCTCTCTTGACACTAGGCCCAGAATTCCCCCTTTTGCTTTAAATATTGGACCTTGGTTAACTTTTCCTGCCACAGTGCACATGTAGCTCAATACAAAATGATTCTCACTTTTCAATACGGACTCCATAGTTATACACTGACTTGCTTGGTACCATAGATATAATGAGAAATCTTAGCTACACATCTTTTGTAGACAGAAGGGGTTTGGAAATTCTGTTTTACAGACTGGGCAATGAAAATGGACACTGTTCTTTCTGTTCAGGTTGTAGCACTGTGCGTCAAATACTGAGAGAGAGGAGTAGTGGGCATGTCAGTAGCTTTGTAACAAACAATTTCCAGTGAAAGAGAGGTTTCCTGCCTTTCAGTTTCTATTGCTAGGGCAGTTCTTTAACATGCCCAGTGACTGTTACTGTAAAATCCCTTAAAAGATGAGTGAATAATTTACAGCATATAGAACATTGAAGGGGAAGCAAGGATTCTGGGTAAAGGGGAAGTAAGAGAGAGCAGAAAGCTGGAGGCAGACAATTTCTGCCACTGTTAAGTACTAGAAATGTGTCTGATGTCATGTGATTCACAAAGAGTAATAGCTCAGGATATTAATAAAGTATTACCTAATCAAACAAGTGCATAATAATCCTCAAAGGTCATATATCATTCATACTGCTCAGGATAGGAAAAATAAAATAAAATAAGAATTATTAGCATTGTCCCTTAATCCTAAAGACTTTTTTATAATGAAACTAGCATCTCTAGATGTTCTACTGAAAATTAACAAGATTTAAATATAATTGATTCCACAAGGAATTATTTAGCTAAAATACATGCAGCTACTGAATTTTAATTGCTTTCTTCACTTTTCATTTTATTGACTTTCTAACATATCTGTGGAAAATTGTGACTTTTATAAACTTTAAAATATAAAGACAAGATGACCAGGCTAAACCAACCAATATTCCCTCTTCTGTTTCCTCCAATTCAATGATCTTAGCTGTCCTTTCCAACCTAAACAATTCTATGATTCAACACAAAAATGGCAGCATACTGACTGCAGTTTGGCAAAATGTGGGCACTCAGAGGCAAATCAGCTTCATCCTGCCTTGTGACATCTCTGAATCTGGTCTTAACCTGCTCTTCAGCAGAGCAAAACCACTTCTGTGGTATCTCTCTTTCACCCAGAGGAAGAGAGACAGAGATCCAGAAAAGAGAAGAATGAATATGTTTAGGAGAAGCCATGAAAGCTGAGTATCCACAAGATCTTGTAAAAATAGTGAGGTGTTTTTTGCTTGCACTTTTGTGTTCATATCGAACAGAGCTACCCAGAACAGGGCGGTAGCTTTAGCTTCCCTTTAAATCAAAATGAAATTAAAATGCATTCTCCCAAGGGAATATCAAAATGTCCTGAGGGTTAGCAGGAATATATTTGTTTCTTCTGTGTCAACGAATAGGTATAATGTTTACTTTTATAGTTTTTTTCATAGTCCTAGTTCAGTGAATAAAATTAGCTTTGAGCACATAGTAATGGCCAACAAATCACGTAGTATTTTAACACAATAGGTTTTAAAATTGAAACATACTTTTAGATTTAGTGTATGAAAGAGGCTGATCTCAGAAAATGTCTTGCAAGCAATGAGGGCTTTGCGACAGGTTTTCATGTAACACTGTCACTTCTCTTCCCCACTCCCACCCAAACCCCTCATCTCACCACCTTTCTGAAGAGAAATAGTGGAAGAGATAGCCAGCTATTAATACAGTGAGAAGAGATGCCAACACGACTATTAATTTTTGTTAGCTAGATAATAAACCTGTTATTTTTAAGTTTCAGTGATGAGGCCACAATAGGAGCCCCTGTATGTAACAAAGTACATGCAGACTAGGTTTTGGTGATATGTCAAAATATTCATTAGGCATAGTGAGGAAAGGAATTCTGTCTTGGGATGTGTTCAGGCATCACTGAATAACCAGGAGAAATGATCAGAGCTACATTACCAAATATTAAAGTTTCAGCAGTTATAATTGAATATGTGAAAGTTGGTAATCCTTGATAATTTAGAATGTTTCAATGCCTCACACTAGAACTGTTTCACATAATCTTTTAATTAGCACTCTTGTTGGCTCTTCTGAGAAAATTTAAATAGCCTAAATATTTCTGATGAGAGTGAGCATTATAAACATGACAAAAAGAAAATCCAGGATATTTCAGCTGATACTGCAATACAGAAAGCCTAGTTCAAACAATGATGTATTAACTACTGAAAATTAATAACTTTCAAATACCTTTGAAATTTTCCTTTTTAAAAAAGCTTATCTTAAACTTTTTTTTTTTTGCTGGTATAAAACCCTACAGGAACTTAAATACTTTAGACTTAATTAAGCGGTAGAGGTACATTTCAGACGGGCAGAATTAGGCTTTTGAATCTAAACCTAACAACTGCCTTTAGAGCCAGTAGAAAAAAAGAGAGGTCTGTCATACTCAAAATCTGTGTTGGATAAATGCCTCTACATACAGGGTGTTGAATAACACTGTGAAGGTCCCTATTAACTGAAACAGCGACAATTCATGTTAAGGCAACTTTGTCATGAATGTGATATGCCCGTCCGATCCTGATCATTCCTAGGTTTTGTATGAGAACAAAAGCTCTGAGTTTTTATTTGGAGCAGATCAAAAAAGAGACACAGTCTCTGTATCTTTCCTTAGAAATTTCACTATTATAGAATCATAGAATGGCTAGGGTTGGAAAGGATCTTGAGATCTTAGAATCACAGAATGGTTTGGGTTGGAAGGGACCTTAAGATTATCTAGTTCCAATCCCTCTTCCATGTGCAGGGACACCTCATCCTAGGCCATGTTGCCCAAGGCTCCATCCAGCCTGGCCTTGAATATTGCCAGGGATGGAGCATTTACAACTTCTTTGAGCAACCTGTTCCAGTGTCTCACTACTCTCACAGTAAAGAATTTCTTCCTAATGTCTAATCTAAATCTCCCCTCTTTCAGTTTAAAACCATTCCCCCTTCTCTGATCACTACATGGCCTTGTAAAAAGTCCCTCTCCAGATTCTTTGTAGATCCTTTAGGCACTGGAAGAATGTTATAAAGTTGTCTGTGCTTCTGAAAATCATGTGTTTCAGAAAACGTCACGTGAAGCAAGTAAGACACAATCAAGGTTTAACTTGGCAACAGCATCACATTTTTAAATGTGCTGCCTTCTGATCACAAATATTTTCAGAAATAAATCATGCTCTGATAGCTTATCAAATAAAATATGTTTAATCCTTTTTCACACATTCTCAATTAAAATACCCTGTTGTAAACCAGAAGTGTTCTTCTGTCTTGGAAAAAAAAAAAAAAAAAAAGAAAAAAAAAGCAGATTTAGAAATAGCAATTTGCTGCTCAAATACAGGTCTGCATGCACAGATTTTTGATTCACAAAATCTTTTGTAAAGGGACTTCCAGAGATCTCTTTCAACCTAAACTATTGTACACTAAAAAAAAGAGACAGGTTTTAGTAAATTAATTGATCATTTACATGCTTTTAATTTAGACAATTAGTATTTTTAATAAATAGAAGTTTCATTGCTTGATATTTATAAACTTTTTTTTTACATGTTTGCAAAAACTTGCATAAAACTACAAAGGGACTTGCAGATTATGGTAACAGATAATGGAAATTATAAAACATCTTAATTTCAGATCATAGTGCTTTATCTTTGTTTTCCCTTCAGCAGTGTTAAGCAGGCAAATTCCTTTAGGTGTGGGCCAAATCATGAAATAATGAGAAAGCTGATCTGCAAGATGCTGATGTTTTTCAAATGAAATGATACTGAAGATCTACTGTACAACATACTGAGACTGAGAGACAGCTGTTTGTTTTTGTTGTTTGGGTTTTGGTGGTTTGTTTTGTTTTTTTTTTTTTTTTTAATTAGGACATTAAAAATAATAAAAACTGTTTTCTAGGGGAAGTTGACCTACCTGTATCCAAGGTTGTTGCAGTCAATTTAAAAACATGAGTAGTATCGAGGCATTATTACACAACACAACCATAAACAAAATCATTAAAAATTTATGGTATAGTACCTTATTTCTCATGAGTAAAACTAAAATGATAAACAATTTTTTCCCCCCAATAAACGATGATATGTAGGTTGTTTATACTTGAGTCTTTAAGACCTAGAAAGAATTTCTTCATCTCTAGAGGAAGAATATTAGTCAAAGAGCAATGGTTCACAGCAGTTTGGCTGCCAGTATGTTCCATTTCTAATGACTTCTGTTCTTCCTTATCAGCCTAGCATAGCCAGAACCGCTCACTTATTATTTACAGAGCACAATTTGGATTGCATCAAAGCGAGCTTCCACTCATCAAGCTGTTTCCTGGTATTAATTTAGCTCTTCCTCCCTACATCTGTAGCTGAAACAAGTTTCTGTAGTGCTTCAACTGAAGTCTGAAAAGAAGTCAAATATCTTTGAGACTCGGTGAAAAATTTGTGTTTGGGTTGTTTGTTGTTGGTTTTTTGTTTGTTTGTTTGTTTTTTTTTTTTTTTTTTTTAACACGAGACTTACCTGAACACTGAAGGGCAATACAAGGGATATGTGGAGACTTCTGGTAACTAATGAGTCCCAAAGGACTGAGTCTAAGTATCAATGCTGTACACCAATAGCAAGTTCAGTTTCAAGGTGGGTGGCTTGGTATAAGTGGTATTTGTTTAGAGACAGCATTCTGCCTGTGTTCAAAGCTGTGCAGGTCTAAGAGCTGTTCTGACTGCAGCGTGGTTTCAGCAGTCTCTCAGTCTAGTCCAACTCTTCTGCTTTGACTGGATTCATCACTCACTGATGGCTTCTAAGTCACTTTTATATAGATAACAAGAGGCTATGAACAGGAGTCATTGACTCAGTGGATGCTCAAGGCTCTCAAATGCTGATTTACAGACAGCTAGAAGCTAAACCTCACACCAACTTTCCTTAAGTTCACAGCTCTTGGGGAGCAATTTCACAACAGTCTTAGGTTTATCTGTGATGAAGGCATGACCCTCTCCTCACTTCACCTGCAACTTTGCCAGCTCTGCATAGCCAGACTGCACCATAAGTAGTATCAATTTACTAATTAAGATGAACAGAAAAAAAAGAGAAAAAATAAAATTAAAAATAGCCTGCAACTGACCTTTCACATGACAAAAAGCATAGTTCTGATAGACCTCTTGGGTGTCCTGTGTACATGTACTGGCAGCAGTACATGATAGGTCCCATCTGTAAGTTTTCAGCTGTGTTAGCCAGACAGTAAGTGTTATGCAACTAAGATACTATGCATTCTTACATGAAAACTGCATTTATATAATAGTATTAGACTGATGGGAATTTAATGGGGAGCTTAATGAGATTAGAAGGTGATTGCTGTAACTCTTGTAGCTTTGTCTAAGAAGTTAATATTTATTATCTGTGATTAAACCTGTGCATTGCTTTTCTTAGATGCTTATATTTTGTTTCTGTTTCTAAGATTAATGGAAACTCTCTTCTTAGATAATCCTTTTGTAGTTCTCTGTGTTGGTCTTATAGCTGTTTTTAATTCCTAATAAAAAAATTTACACTTCAGCTTAACTTCAAAGTGCCTGTAAAAGTATTAGTGAGTAAAATGTGTCCTTTGAAAATTATGAACAATTATATTATTCAACAAAGGGTACAGGCTACTGAAGTAAATAGCCTGTTTAGAATTTTTTACCCTGCTGATTTCATTATTTGTAATGTTTATAGAAGCATGGCAAAAGATATACAGTTTATTGACATAGCCATCATTCTGTGAAAATGAGGAACAAAAAAAAAATCAATTTTTTGCATCAGAACACCTCTTTTGTAACTTGAAGTTACTATTAAGTAAAAAAAGAAAAAGCAGTCCCATGTGAATAAGTTTCTGTTTATTTTTTCATAAAGCTATTTTAAAATAGCAGAGTATTTTTCAGAAAAGGGACTATCTGCTGCCACACAGATGTTGAAAAATACTTCCACCATTCAATTTTACTCAGCCTTTGTCTGATACAAATAACCTCAAGTCCTCACAGCAGTGCAAGCAATAAAAGAAAAATTTAACAGTATGTGTTGCAAGTTGTTCTCTAGTCAATATATCTGTGGATAACTAGAGTAACAGTGTCCACTGCTGGCAAATCAGATAACTGCACTGCACATTAGACCAATATTCTGTTGAAAGGTTTTGATGAGTTAAGTTTTGACTGTGAGGTATTTAATAATTTAAGCTTGTAGAACTGTGTTACAAAATCAGGTCACTACATCAGGAGTATTTATGCTATTACTGCTAATAATAAATGCTAGTATTTTAAATAATAGCCAGGAATATCAGAACAGTAATATGAGCAGGAATTGTGATATTTTTTCAAGACTTGAAAATAATTGTAGTATTCATTATATTCTAACTCTCACATCTTCAAAATAAAGAAAAATGTAGAAAAAGTCTATGAACTTTGTCTTGGTTTTCTAATCTGTGCAAGCAGAAGTTCTTAAATTCTTTTTTTAGGTCAAAGCATTTGTTGCTTGCTTTGCTGGATTTTTTTTAACATATAAATGAAGTATAGAATAAATTAATGTTTCTATTGGAGAGGAAATAAAATGGAAATATGCAGCTTGATATAGCAATTGCCATGGGTAATGATGAAGCTAGAGATGAAGTAGACTGATTATCAAAAGAGAAGAGGGAAAAAAAACCTGGCATCTAAAAAGTTATTTTTAATCAGTATTTTTCTGGTGGTATTTTGGTGGGTTTTTTGGGGAGGGAAGGGCGGGCTGTTTGGTTTTTGTTTGGTTTTTTTTTTGTTTGTTTTTGTTTTTTTTTTGCATCTGTTGCAAAGAAGCTCAGTCAAAAAAAATAGTGAAAGAGATTAAGAAGAAAAGGGAAAAAAAAAGGAAAAGACACTTCCTGTTCTAATGCAAACTGCATTATCATGTCTTATTATCTAGATTAAGTAAATAGAAGCCTAAGCACACTTATTTTCCCCCCAGACATTTATATCTGTCATTAATTTCTCCATTCAATATAGATAGTAGACAATGCACTGGATTTTCTGTTTGATTGGAAAGAGGGAAACAGCTCATGTGGCTTTTTGCATAGATTGGTAGTTGTTTCTGAAACCCAAATGAAGGGACATTCCTGCATGAAAGAATCTCAGAGGAGATCAAGGCTTATCCTATGGATGAATGAGGCATTAGCCAGCATTGTCCTATATGTACTTTGTCTCCCTTCAGAGATTTAAGTTTCCCTGGTGAGCAGTACCCGGGAAAAGAAAAGAACAGGATTTTAGGTTTCAGAGCTTTTTTTTTTCCTCGCAAACGTATTCAAAATAACATCAGATGGTTTGCAAAACAAAAGTTATTTGAAAACAGTAGAACTGTAAGCAAAGACAGATGACTATTGAGAAGTTTGCTTGCCAAATTAATTAGGATGCCAATTTTTAGGTTAAATGATAGCAGAATACTACTTTTAAAAAAATCATTTGCTAGGGAGTGCCTTTTATGCTTTCTTCCACCACAAAATGGTATTGTGGACAGGTGTGTGTGTGTGCATGCAAGTGTGCAGGAAGTCATGTTCCAGTCTTTCCTGTCTCTGGTGAAAATCACTTTCTATACTTACGGGATTATAGCATGTATTTTGAAGGGAATCATCCTACTTCTTCTCAAGCTAGTAATTTACGTATGTCTCTGCTCATCCTGTCTTCTCTATTCAGCATTTTATTGTAATGGATATAACGTGCTTTTTCTACAAGGGTTTATGTGAGATGACAAAATCCAACACCTCCCTTGTTGAAGTCCAGAAATATAACACACTTTTTCTCACATTTTCATATGTTTTCATATCTGTTCTGAGGAAAGCAAGAGGCCCTTATATAAAGATTAAAAATTAATATTTTAGGGGACCTCAGAAAAACTGTCAATAAGCTTGACCTATATAGTTTTACTTGTGCAAGACATTAAATATTGTCATGTAATGTCAAAGTCTATAAAAGGAACAATCCCTTATGCGTATGCTGCTAAACATTCCCTAAATCACTGTTATCCACAGATCTGAGGGCTTTTCTCCTTACACTTAAGAAATTTTCCTATTGATGGCTACTTCTCTATAAGCCATGTTTTATTCTGGCACTTGTGCAGCATAAGTCAATTTGTGTTTAGGATAATATTTGTGATGATTCCAATGAGGAGACTGCAAGTGAGTTCACTGCAACCTCCATAACTATTTTTCTGTTGTGGGAGTAGGAAGCCCTACTACTATACCAGGCAGGTGTAACAGCTGACATGTTATCATGCTCTGCCAACTGTACTGACCCCAGAGGAATGTTACTGTAGAGAGCAAATTTTTCAGGAATGGCACTCCTTTTGTTGCTGCAGAACAAAATTTAGCAGACTCATGTACAGCAATTTTCAGTTACTTGGGAGAATAACAGGGAAGTCTGTTGCATGTTTCCAAAGTCGGGAAAAACAGAAAAGACCTGCTGTGGCTAGATAAGCAATTGCAACAGATGTTGTTTTAAGCTGTGCATATTAATGAAAAAGCTCTCCTTGCTGTTTTTAGGTCTCTAAATCTTAAACTGCTCTGTGCATCTGTGTGGACTAGAGATTGGGGCGGGGGGGGGGGAGATTGTTTTTCTTTGATAACAGTCGTGGTTCTGGCTTGTGTCACTAGAGCCTTGTCTGAAGCACTTTGGTGACAGATCTGCTATTAGCTTCAGTGGGAACAAAATAAATGGTTATGTATTTCTGTCACTGATAATTAAGAATCTCTCTTGAAGGTGACTATTTGATTTTTAAAGTTAAATTCATATATGTATATGTCTCTGCAGAAACCACAATGTATTTAATTTTTAATTACTTTTATAGATTTTTCCCTGAAAGTGATCTTGATACTTTTGAGGGTTTTTCTCATTGTTGTTAACTGTTCTTTGAAAGAGACTTGGAGTTAAGTTTTGGGCCTGGGTGAGCTGTCCTGAAGAGCCTCATACGATCTGTGTGCTCTTCAGATTCTCCTGTCAATCCAGCTGATTTCTTTTGTTCAGCTGGTCTCAAAATGAGTATCAGAAGCAGAGGAGAGATAGAACAAAAACGAAAAAGAGTCACAAAAGATGTCGCAGGAGGTGTGTTAAAAGTTAGGAGATGTATTTATGCGTCTTATGTTTCTGAAATATTGTTTAAAATAGCATAAGAATCTCTATTCACTTTCCTTTTCCCTGTTGAAGAATGAAGAGTTAGCCAATGAAACTGAAAATTAAACTTGAAGCAATTAAAACAGGGATTTTCCTTGACACAGCATTATTCATGAGACTTGTTACAGCAGTATAATCACTACAATTTAGCACTGGAAAGGAAGAAGAAAAGCAAAGCCAAAAAAAGCAAAAGCAAATCCAAGCAATTTAAGAACTATGTAATTTTAAATAAGACAATATCTATTTGGTTCTGTCCTATTGTTAATCTACAAGGCAATTTAACTCAGTTCTCTGAATGAAGCTGAATCCTTACTAGTGCAGAGGTACTCAGTCCGTCCAGTTGCAGACACATCCCAGGTAATACGTAAAAGATGTCACCAGTCAATAAAGAACAAATACTGCGCTAACACATTTGCTCTGAGTGGGCATAGGCAGTCATACTTCCTTAGTTCTTATGTCTAGTAATGGTGACATTGATAGTTCTCTGCATAACTAGTAATCGGATGTAGGACTTCCTTGCATGGTGGATTAACTTATTCTTACATATATTCTAATTATGCTTTAATAGTTCTTCTTACGACTCAGATACATCAAGTTTAGCAGGACCAAAACCTGTGAAGCTAAAATACGTGCAGTCCTTCAAACAACATATCGGAAGCCTACTTTAGTCTTATTTAAAGGGATTCACCTTAACACAATACACTCACTGAGCCAAAGTCATACCTATTAAAAGATATTGAACACATAGAAGGTCTAAGTAGTCAACAGTTTCAATAGGTATGACTTTGCCTCCTTAAGTGCTTTGTGAATGTTGAGACTGAAAGCTGAGTGCTTTTGATGGAGAAAGTGTGAAAGCATAGATACCCAAATTCTGTCAACTATATTAGTATGTTTAATAAACTTTGTTCCTAATGCTCATCAAAGTTTAATCAACCAGCATCAAATGTTCAGGGTGTTAAGGACTTTAAATTGCAGTGCTTCACAGTGCAGTCTTCCAAGAAGTTAACGACTTATAAGGAGAATTATATCCATAACATAGGAGAACATGTGAAACTGACCTAACTTAAAAAGTTTAAACTCCTTGCACAACACAATACTACTCTTATAATAAGCATGGAATGCACATAAAATATATGGAAAAGAATTTCTTATCCACGTTTTAGTATGTTCATACTCATATAAAAAAAAATTACCTTTTATGTTCACATATGTTTTTTGAGCCTATTATTTTTTTTAACATTGAACACTTACCAACCTGCACAGGAAGCCACAGATATTTCTCTCATCTCCTTCAAGTTGTAAAGTTATATCTCTTTGTGTCCCAAGAAAATTAAATCAAGAATTGCAAGTTACTATTTCTTACCAACAGCCTCCCCCCACCATATGTGCACACTGTGTGCCTTGCACAAGTATTAGTTTGTAGTTATATGAATAATCATGTTTGTAGAACAGAATCACATTTTCCCATGAGGCTGTTTTGTGGGTGTGGAGGTGTCTTAGTAAATAAATTGAATTCAGACACATGAATTATGGTCCTCCAAATTACCAGAAACCTTCAATAAATTTTTGATCAGTACCAACAAATGTTCAGAATCACAACCTTAGCTGATAAAAGCCCTTTGGTAATCAGTCTGCTGCCTTATCAAAAGCACCAGAATGTTGATTAAATGTACCCTTTAGAATTTATAAACAGATATTTTTTCACTGCTGAGACATCTCTGCTTAGAATTACATTGAATGTTCCCAGTGGCCCAGATGTACTCTTAAGTATACATTGCAACTGTTATACCTGAATTGGTATTTTTACTGCTAGAGTAGCCTTTGAAGTTTGAATGGAGTTTTAAGGAGTAAAGTATTAACTTTGTTTGCAACTGTAGCACACATCTTCCTGGGATATTTGTCTTAGGGTTTGATTTGATTTGGCTTGGTTTTAATATGAAGAATAGGTTCAGGATATCTGGGAGGAGAAAATGTGGGTGGAGTGTGTGTATGTGTGTACTTGTAGAAATACATTTTTATGTTGAAATCGTTTATGAAGTTTGTAGGGTTTTCATATCTGCATTGAGCAAAAATTACTCTGTAGCTTGTAACTCTTTCCTAATGCAAAACATACAAGTGGGAGAAAAAAAAATACACAAATAATAATAAAAAAAACCCCAAACACAATAAAACAAGCCACAAGTATTATGTTTCTGATTCTGTAAATTTTGTAGCCCATAGATCTAAGTTAGGCTGGAAAAAAGCAGAAAATCTTATTTTTCATCATGGAAGCCCTTATAAAAGTATTTTATGTATCGCTATTACATGTAGATTCACAAATATTAACAGTGTATATTTTAATACTGAACTTTGATGCTGGAAAATACCACACTGTAATTTACATTTTAAATTAGATGAAACAGAATGTGGTTTGTCCCCAGTAATAAAAAAAAAAAAGGATAATAATAATAAGGTTTGATACTCTAGTATACGATAAAGCATTTTATGCACACTTTATGTCTGATGAATGTTTTCCTCCAAAATTAATTCAAGCAGGTAATTTTAAATATTCTGAAACGTTTTTGGTTTAGAAAACTCCTGAATAATAATAAATTAGCAGTTAGAAATGAACAGATGGGAAAACAGAAAGTATTGAAAATCACTTCTCCCCCTCTTTTGCTTTTAATCGTTTGTTTTCATATCCTGAGTTTTGTTACTCAGAAATAAAATTCTATTATAATGTCCCAAACGTTAAAGCTAAGATATTTCCATTTGTCCTAAATGTATAAACTCACGCAGTCACTAGTCTTTAAGGTAGCCGATATATTCATACTTGTACAAACCATCTGTTAGCAGAACCTTCACTTTGACTAGAATTGCACACATTTTATCACAGGTTAAGACAGCAGATGGCTCTCTTGAGTTTTCTTTGCAAAACCTCAAACTGTAACCAACTGCTTCGCATTTCTGAGATGCAAGGAGAAAGCTATTGTTTTTGATCTCTGGAGTAAGAATCACATTTTCTCTTGTCTATAGGCATCCTGCCCATTTTCACCTTCATTCTTTCCTTTCTTTACTATCACCCTGAGAATCATATTATTGAGAAATGTCAACGTACATTGGCAAAGGCCCAGTATTTGAAGGAAACTAACGAAAGGGAACAATAGTAGTAGATAGTATACAGTGCACAGCACCATTGGATAATATAAAGAGGCCCTTCCAGTGAAAGGAAATGTGGAACCTACACCTTTGTGGAGAGTTTCTTGTGCAAAAGTTATGGCTGTAGGTATTCCTCTCCTAAATTCCTGTGAAAATTAAAGATAGTGGAGGAATGGCCTTTATTTCACTCTGCTCCCTCTCATTCATTCCTTTGTTTGGAGCTAGGTTGAGTAGGAGCCATTGGGCTGTGTCCTGTCATCTCTTCCTCTGGTGGCAGGGGATATCCCAGGGCCACACATATGCAGCCTCTGCTCAGCTGTCCATTAGGCATGAGCAGCCAGGACTGGGACAGGGACCAGGGATGGGACCAGGGATGGGGTTGGGGGACCCACCGGGACAGCATTTGGAGGAGGGCTTCTGTCTTGAGGACACTTAAGGAAGTCAATACCATGTCTTGTCTGCTGTTGGGAAGTAAGGAAAAGAAGCAGTATGCAGAACTGTAACAGTGAAATCTAAATAAGAAAACCCACCTTACTGTCTAATTGCATTAGTTAAGGTAATTGTTACTGTTGTAAGGAAATTGCTGCTTTGTAAAAATCACCAGATAGAAAATCCAATGCGTTTTAGCTGAATCTCTTTAGAGACACTCTTAAATAGAATTAAAATGTATTATCCAGATCCGATTGTGCATGTTCTGCTCCTAGTCGGTCTAGCATTAATGCAAAATCCCTGTATAAGGGAGTTCCCACCATACACTTTTGCCCTCTTTATAAAAATAGCTGTTTATAGATTAAAGGATTTAGGGAAATAAAGGTCAGTATTGGAGATGCTGCAGCCTCTGCTGAAACAAGAACTTACTCTTTCCTAGGAGGTTCTGCATTGCAAAGCAGTGAATTACGCTGGATGGATATTTACACTTCAAAGTCTGTTTTCTTTAAAGAACCATCTAATAAGAAATTAGAGTATTCTTAAAACATTATTGAAGTTAGATATTTATTACATCATATTTCCCTGTGTGAGCATCTGCCCTTCCGTATAGGATAACCCTGCATTATTTTTCTGTGTAGCTGCTGGCTTCCTTTTTCTACTTTCCTCTGATTAGTTACAACTTCAGGAAGTTTAACCATTAGCCTGGCAGAAAGTAAATCCAGGAAACATTGACCTCTTATTTGAAAAGGGAGAAGACCCAACAGAAAAGATGAATGGAAAGAGATGGAATATCATATTTTATATGGTATTTATTATCTGCAGCGTATTGCAGACTCCGTGGGGGCAGAGACTTCTTGGGGCAGAGACTCCTTAGGCATTCTGTGTCTAGCAAGCTTGGCTGGGGCTTGGTCAAATGCTCCAAAGCCCCATCCATCCTGGCCTTGAACACTTCCAGGAGTGGAGCATTCCCAGATTCTCTGTGTAATCTGTTCCTGTGCCTCACCACCCTCACAGTATGGTGTTGGTGACAGATAAATCTATCTACTGCAGTTATTTGTGGGCACCCTACAGAATTCTTTTGGTAGTTCTGAAACCTGAGAAATCAGTCAGCATTTCGAGGTAAAAGTGTGCTGGTGCAATAACCTTCTCTTCCCAAAGATCGCATCTTGGTTTGGGTGGAAGGTACCCTCCGCCTCGTACGTGTGAGTCTTCCTCAGGGCTCTTAACACCTTCGCATGCAGCAGAAACCCCTCTCTCGCCGGACTACACCTCCTGCCCCGACCGGTACCGAGGCGTGGGGCGAGGAGGGGCAAACGGGCGGGTTCCCCATCGCCCTCCCTCCTCTGCCCCACATCTTTCCCGGTCGCGAACGGGGGCAGGTACCGATATCACCGCAGGCTCGGCGGGAAAGGCGGCAGGGAGCTGGTGCGAAGCATGGCCGGGGAGGGCCGTGGGCCGCGGGGCGAGAGCCCCGTACGAATCAACCCCGAAAGCTGAGAGGGAGCAGGGGCAGCTGGCGGCGGATCCGCCGGGAACCCGCTGCTTCCCATCAGAGAACCGCTTCAACAGCACCCCCTTCCTCCGCCCCTCGCCCCCTTTGCTTTATTCTCCTGCCTGTCCCCCGTCCCTCCTCCACCCCTGGCACCCTCGCCGCCCCTCGCCTTGGGGAGGACAAAATAAGCTCCAGCGGTGCGTGCCTCTGTGTGTGTGTGTGCGTGCGTGTGTAGGGGAGGCTGGAGCGGGGTGGGACTGAAGAGCCGTGATTACAGCTCTCCCCGGAGAAGAAGATTGCTCTCTCCAGATGCTGATTTCTGAAGCACTTGGCAATCATCAGGCGGGAGCCTGGAACAGGCGGCGGTAGCCGCCCCGGCCGCGGCGATGGCAGCGCCGGGCGAGCAGGCGGCGGTGCGGGGCTGAGGGGCAAGCCCGGGAGGCGACGCTGCCGGTCGGGCTCGACCCGACCCGGCCCGACCCGCCTTGACCGGGCGCAGCTCTGCCCCAAGTCCCGCTAGTCCAGCCCGCCCGCGGACAGCCGCCACCCAAGCAGGTGCCGCTGCGCCGGGACACGGCGGGAGCGGCGGCGGGGCACCCATGCGGTGACCCGCGTTGGCGGCGGCAGCTCCCGCGGGCCGCAGGGCGGGGGTAACCCGCTGTAGCCGCGCCTCGGCCCGGAGGAGGCTCCCGCTCGCCCGCGGCCCCGGGGATGGGTCCCCGCCGGGGCTGAGCCCCGCCGCCGCCCTCCCCGCTGCCCGTGGGCGAGCCGGCGAGCAGCCATGGCAGCGGCCATCGCCAGCGGCTTGATCCGGCAGAAGCGGCAGGCGAGGGAGCAGCACTGGGACCGGCCCTCGGCCAGCAGGAGGCGGAATAGCCCTAGCAAGAACCGCGGGCTCTGCAATGGCAACCTGGTGGACATTTTCTCCAAGGTCCGCATCTTCGGGCTCAAGAAGCGGCGGTTGCGGCGCCAAGGTGCGTCCCTGTGGCCGGGCCCGCCCGCGGGGTCCCGGGGGAGGCGGGCGGGAGAGGGCAACCTGTGGCGAGAAACTTCCCGGGCCGGGCGCCGCCGCGGAGGGAGGTGGCAACCGCTGCTCCTGCCGGCGGGCGGCTCCCGGTGCCTGCCGGCGGGCCAAGGGCTCTGGGGGCACGGCCGTCGGTCGGGACCGCCCGCCTGCCTGCTGCCTGCGCTGCCGCCCCGCCCTGGGGCTCGGCTGTGATCGCGGCAGGCGGGCTCCGGGGTAGGGAGCCCGTCGGTGCAGGCAGACGGCGGGGCGGGAGCCCTGCCCGTGTGTCACCGTCTCGCCCGTGTTTCTGTTTAAAGGACAAAGAGCTCACAGTGTGGAAAGGGTTTTAAGTGCCCGGCGCCTGGGGACTGTCGCTTCCGCGCTTGTCTTTGGCAGGTGCAGGGTCCCGGTGATTCCCCAGTCACCCGCACAGCCTGCAGCGGTAGGAGAGCTGCCTGTCATCCCTGTGAATACCTAGGTCAAGGCCCTCTACATAAACACCCATAAGTTTTGCAGGCAGTTCTTTGGTGTAGATGGCTGGTAGTCATCAGAGATCGCTTAAACTAGTACCATGGTGACTGCATTTTATCCAGCAGTTTGTATTAGTACCCTAGAAATAAAAGGAGATAAATGATATTGCAGTGACTTCTCTATTTTTTTAATTTTGTGATATTGAACTCAGTATTTAACAGTGTTCAGAATAGCGATAACTTATGTTGTACTCGTCCTCAGGAAACAAGTAGTTTTAGAACAAAGGGATTGTACGATGAAGAGTGGAATTGTTAAGCATCACTCAAAACCTGGCTGATACCTACAAGTCAGTGGTGAAGTACAAGGAACCCTCTGTTACATTAAAGAATGCCACCATGTGTTGTAGTTTGGTATGTATACTATAGCTCCTCTCCAGGTTGGGTCGGAAGATAATTTTAAGAAGCATAGTCAATGATCTGCCCTGACCCTGCTTTTTTGCATGCTTTACACTTGAAATAGCATAAATGACAAATTCCATGTAATTTTATTTTTACATGGCTTTATTGCTGTAAGGATGGGTTCTTGTAACTCCTAATGTAAGCCAAATCTTGCCATTCTTAGGTAGTACAGTGGTATAGGAAAGATGAGTGAGAAAATGTCAGTGGCAAAAACCTGTGGTGGCTTCTTTTTAGGCAGTCTGCATGTGTGCTCAAATAGGTAATAGAGTGCTTGGTTTATGATAGTGGATTTACATATGTGATACTTGTTCATGAAAACCATTTGAGGGGGATTTGCTAACTGAACAATTGTTCTTGACCACCTGTGCAGCCTTATTTGGGGAAAACTGTATTTGACTATATTATGGTTTGAGGAGGAGATGACTGTCTCACAGGACCAAGATGCCAAACATTTTCTTAGGTTGGAAGAGGTTTAAAGAGACTCGTGAATTCATCCTTCCTCATTCATTCATGTTTTGTAAAGCACTTTCTGACATTCTTGAATAAGAGAACTAGATTAAAATATATTTCAGCTGTTAACCCATACCACTGCTACACCTGATTTCAGTAAGAATAATCAGGAAAAGGGCTATTTTACTTGCACAATCTGCAGCACCAGGTCCCCAAGTTTGTTATTTGAAGAATCCTTCAAATGGAGATGTGGCGATAATTTATCCATTGATTTACAATAAGGTCTCAGAATTATGCTCATCCATAAGAATTCCTGCTGCAAGAAAAATCCCATTGTATCTTTTGCTCCATATGTTCCTGATGAGCAAAGTGGTACATTAAGTACCTGTGGATTCAAAGTTGCATGCTATTTAGGTGGGAAAAACAAACAAGCAGAAGTCATTACTTAAAGAACTTAGGTAGAATAATTTAGAGTGAATAATTGGTTGGAAAAAAACCCACATTTTGTAAGGCTGGTTGCTTTAAAAGTACCTTATATGAGTTACAGAATGAACATTTATGAATCTTTTTATTTTTCTGAAACTGAGTTAAATGACCACTGAATTCTTCACTGAAATCATACTGTAAACCCATTAAAATAAGCCTTTGCCAAGCAAAATAGGATGCATTTCAAAACATCTGTTGTCAGAAAGGTGCTATGGCATTTTGACAAATAAACCTTGTGTAAATGATATAAAGTGTCATGAGAGCATTGTGAAAAATGAGCTAATCGAGATGTGACAAACCATCCGTAGCATTCTTGTATAATTCAATAGAAGAGTAGAAGTATACATAAGATATCTGTTATGTACAGCAGTTAAAGCTGGACTGTATTTCTCATGAAATAAAGAAGTGTTTTGCTATGTTCTTACAGGAAAAAGAAGTGTCTTCCTATCTTTGAAATAGTGAAGCAGCAAAAACTAATGATGCTGCTTTTTAAATGGAAAACATTTACTCTTGCACATACATATGTACGTTAATGAGACAGATAGATATACACAGCCTATGCACAGTTAACAACATGTTAGCAAACTTCTGAAAATATTATTCATTTTTAAACTCTTAAAAATGCCTGTTAGTACTGTTCACATTCAGTGTGGTTTATATGTGATCAAATGAAATTACAAGGAATAACGTTCTAAAGTCATATGTATTCTGAGCTGAATATAAAAGCTTTCTGTCATAGTGACTAATTTTCTGTTCATGGTCCTTCCTTTAGGGGCATACTAAAACATCAGTAGGACTGTGTTTTGGGAGACTCAACGTTTTGAAAGGGTAGCATTAAAGATACATCCAGGAGCTCACTCAGGGCAAAGGGTAGTATTTGTAATTGCTTATATATTGGTTCTAATGGTAGATAGTAAAATCTAAATGGTAGTTTGAAACAGTTTTTCTAAAACTTTGGTTAATGAATCAGATTGTCACAGTAATTTCTGTGGGAGACTTGTCTGATTTGCTGTTGAATGAATGAAACCATTTTAATTTACTGGGCAGCTTTGATTTGTATTGTTTAGTATTTTGATATTTCAAATTTCTTTCATCTTTATTTTATTTTACCTGTCATCTGATAAAAGAATCACTGTCATTAATTTCCAACTAGCCATAAAGCCAAGATCTTTCCTAACACTGATGCCAGACATCAATTAATTATGAATCATCCTTTCCTGGCTTGGAGGTTGTTCAGCTATAATGGTTTAATTTATGTTAATATAATCGCAAATGGGAGAATTGACAGACGAGATTTTGAGTCTTCATATGAAATAACCTTATATAACTTGGGGCCACCCCATAAAAAAAAGAAAATAAATGTCAGTTCTTCTCGTCATGCAACTACAGTGAGCAGAGATTAAAACGTATGCTTGTCACTAGTGCAAATTCAAACTTCTTCCTCTACATATCTGGCTCCTTTGCTAATCTGGAAAATCATCATTTGGTTAATTAGGTCCCTTGGGAGTGTTCTACTGGAAAATACTCAACATTTAAATGTATTAAAAACCAAGTGTGATGTTTACCATTTCTGTGTGCTAATACCACATTAAGACTTCTAAATTTATACATAGAGTGTATGAATTTTGGAATGACTTGGCCTCTGATTTTGTGCATTAATATTTATGAGAAAGAGAGACTTAGGGAACATGTTCAGAAAATGCACTGATTAGATTTTTTTTTACATCTACAAAGGTAATTTAATTCTCCAAAGGAAGCATTGTTGGAAAATTCCTCAGTTTATCAGCTAATGTTTTGTGGCAGACATGGGAGTGGCCCATAATCTCAGATGTAAGATAATTCTGTGCCTTAAGTAGTTTCTAGTTCCCCTACTTGTAGAATGGTCTAAGTGGAACTGAAATGGAGATCTGTGCACGCAGGTGTACATGCCTCATTCTCTGAAGACTAAGAAATTGCACTGAATCCCAGTCAGTTAGCTCCAGTCTTGAATGATCTGGCTTGTTCAGAGTTTCAGTGGACCAAACCCCATAGCTGTGCTTTTTTCCTATGTGACTGTCCTTAGTTCTTGGCAGTTCACTAAAGCCCACAGCTTTTGCATTGCCTAGGTACAAGACCATTTTCTATTTTTCTGGGTGTTGAACTGATGTTGCTTATTCTCCATTACTTTTCTTCAGATAAAATTGTTTAACCCACAGCCTTTTTGGAATTATAAACCCAGTCTTAACAGTACATACAGGAAATTCTAATCTTTCAAAATTTTTCCTTCATTGCTGCTAATCTGTTCAAAGGACTGCATGATCATCACAAATAGAAAATGTGTAAATACACTCTATCTTATATAAAACATTCTAAGCATATTGAAAAATTATTTTTGAACATATGGTTTTCTAGATTCAGTGTCAAGTTTTCTTTCTCATGCATTCACTATTTCATATAGACCCTTCGCTTGCTAAAGGGAAGCTTTAAAAATAAATGTAATAATTGATGGAATGCAATTCTCTTACTCTGAATTGGTCTTAGTGGCTCTAAAAGTAATGAAGTAGACGGTTTTGAGAGGAAATGGGGAAAAATAACTTTAAAACGGTAACATAATTTTGGGACTATTGATTTTTAGAAATATCTCAAGCATGGGTGATAGAATAGTGGGCATTTAATGTATATGTAGTGCTGTACCAATGTTATTTCAGAATATCTTCTATTTTAATGTAAGGTGAGCAGAAAAACTTAACTACAGCCATTGTATACTTTAAAATATTGTGCTAAAAGAAGAAATCAGAGATCAGGTAACTTCAGAGAGCAGTAGGTATTTTAACTTGTATTTTCTAAATATTCTATACTTGGTACTAGTTGAAAGTTAAAATTTCTTTGGAATTTCTCAAAGGCTTAACAGCTGTCTTGGCTGTAATTCCTTGTTTGTTTTGTCTACCGAGTAGTGTGCTGTTCAGGGGTTTAGGTGAATTCTTTCTTCCTGATAAGCAATGTTTTACATTTATTTACCTCAGGAAGTTTGCATATCTGGAAGATATGTGAAATTGAAGGAACCCAAATTTAATTTTTCCTATATAGAATGATAGAATCAACTAGATTGGAAAAGACATTTAAGATCATCAAGGCCAGCCTTTACTCCAGGACTGCCAAGTCCAGCACTAAACCATGTCACTGAGGGCCTCATCTACATGGTTTTTGAACACTTCCAGGGATGGTGATACCACCACTGCCCTGGGCACCGCGTTCCAATGCCTGAGCAGCCTCTCTGTGAGTAATTTTTTCCTAATATCCAATCTAAACCTCCCCTGGTACAGCTTGAGGCTGGGAGAAGGGACTGACACCCAACTCACTGCAACCTCCTTTCAGGTAGTTGTAGGAAGTGATAAGGTCCCCCCTGAGCCGTCACTAAACCACCCCAGTTCCTTCAGCCATTCCTCATCATGCTTGTGCTCCAGACCCTTCACCAGCTTCCAGCTCTCTGGACCCACGCCAGCACCTCAATATCTCTCTTGTAGTGAGGGGCCCGGAACTGAACACAGTACTTGAGGAGCAGTCTCACCAGTGCTGAGTGATCATTTCCGCAGTCCTGCTGGCTACTCTGATACAAGCCAGGATACTGTTGGCCTTCTTGGCTGCCTGTTCTGTGGCTGTCAGTCAGCACCCCAAGGTCCTTTTCTGCCAAGCAGCTTTCCAGCCACTCTGCCCCAAGCCTGGAGCATTGCATGTGGTTGTTGTGGCTCAAATGCAGGACCCAGCACTTCACCTTGTTGAATATTGTACCACTGGCCACAGCCCATCGATCCAGCCTGTCCAGACCCCTCTGCAGAGCTTTCCTATCCTTCAGCAGATCAACACTTCACCCAGCTTGGGGGTGTCTGCAAATTCATTGAAGGTGCAGTTAATGCCCATATCCAGAGCCTCAATAAAGATATTAAAAAACTCTGACCCTAATACCAAGCCATGAGGGCTATAAAACATTGCTTTATACTGTCTTCACCTGGTAATTGGTGATTTAACTCTTCATTAGCAAAAGAACTCCAATCTTAAGTGATCTTACTGGATCCCCAAAGTTCAGGCAGATTCTGTCCACATATAGTGGTATTTTTTTGTAAGGTATATCAGTTATTGTATCTATTAAATGTACTGTAGAACTAAATTATCTAGTTAATTGAGATAATTAAGGGAGATTACAGGTGGCTTCTGATTCACAGTGATGTAGCAATAGAAATGTTACAGGCAAGGTCAGGTTTCTATGCTGTATTTAAAGACAGAATTCTGTCTTTTAATAATATATAATCTTTTAATGGGTGTATTTTTTTTAGGGTATTTCAGTCTGCTACTTTAAATTAAACTAAAATGAGTGCTTAAAATAATGAATTTTGAAGTCAGTAGCTTATAAGGAGCAGTAATTAATTTTAATACGGAGCTAACACTCAAAAAGTTTCTTTAGAAAACTTTGCTGTTAAAATCTTTTGATTTAGAATGTAAGCATAATGTAGAAATTTAAAGATACACAACTGTGGGTACCCATTTTTCAGAATGAGTAAGTGGAGGCCTATCTTGCATGGTCATATGTAAGCTCCTTTCTACCTCAGGCAAATATTAGTGATAGGAAGATATACCCCAATGGCATGTACTCTTACTGTGCTATCAGCTTTTTCTGAAACCCTTTGAAACTGGTACATTTTTGTTCCCAAGAGTTAGTGCTAATTGAGATCCTATGTTCTGCCGTACACTGAATGGTGTGAAAAGAGAATGAATATATGATACTACATTCTATGGTAGAAAAAGATGTGAAAATTACTAAAGCTCTGAATGTCTTTATTATGATCTAAAATTAGCAACCTGCTCTAATTGCATTGGAGACTATAACATTTCTGTACGTTAGGGGCTTAGTTTTTCATTTCAATTAGATAAATCAGATAACTTGATGAGCTTAAGTTTAGATCTTCCAGTGTATTTTCCTATGGGCCTGAGAATGAGAGAACATACCCTTTCCTGCTGCAAGGAAAGAAACTTGCTGCTTTTGGTGCCATGATATAGGAAGATATAACTCGATCAAGTTAGAGATGGGCAAGAGTTGAGTCCAGGATGCTTAGGTTCTGATTTGATGTTCAAACTATACATGATTTCAGTATCTCCAGAAGTAGGCGACATTACTTAAATCTACATTTCTGCAAATAAATAAATAAATAAATAAATAAATAAATAAATTCCCAAAGAAGATAGAGAGTTCTGGTGTTTCAAAGGAAAGCTAATATATGATTGAAAGAAGTAAATGGCAAAAGGTTAATATAAAATTTAAATAGATGAGCTATGTTGAAAAAAATTACAGAAATCTTGTTTTCTCAAGGTTTTCAGGATCCCAGGTTGCAGTTTTGTAAAATGGTGAGAAAAAGCTAATAAACATGATATTGGTTGGTCAATAAGATTTTCATAAGTGAAGCTAGAGAATGCTGACTGAAATAGGAATGTGAAGTATATCATTTCTCTAGGATATAAAGTATAATCTCTAGGATGTAACTAAATTAAACAATTTTATTAAATCTCCGGTCTTGGTTCAAACCGCTTGCCCAGGTATAGAACTTTTGAAAGGCACTGGAGTTCCTGTGCTATAAAACTGCTGAAAATTGAACCAAGATTGAACTGCTGATTGACAGTAATCAGTGTAAATAGATGATGGAACTCAGGATTTATTTAAAATATTAAATCAAACATTTTATTCCATGTCAGAATAATTCAGTATTATGAAACACAAGCACACAGTATTTTTCTCTCTGTAGGAATGTTTTTTAAGGCAAAAATAAGAATTGCTTCTTAATTAACTATCATTTCCATAGCAAAGCCTGCACTTTCTGCTTTATTTTGCAAATTCCAAGATGTATCCCATATGTTGAGTGCAGGTGCTGCTGTTCCTGCTTTGCTACTCTGAAGTCTGGCCCCAGAAAGCATCTAGTTCCAGTGCTGGGTTGGGTTTTGTTCTAAAGTAAGAAAAAAAAAGGCAAAAGAGAGAAATTAAGGAATAATTTTTTACATTAGTCTTCATTTTTTAACGATTCACTGTACAGATAAACTTGAGTGGAATTTTATGTCCTAATAAAAAGACATTTTTCCAGCCCCAAGGCATTTTTGTTACTGAATTTCAGTATCCCTCAGCAACAACAGATACATCAGGCTTAAGAAAAGGTCATCATGTTTCTTTACATTGGAGATTCTTGTGGAACTATGAGCCTAGAGGTGGGAGCTGCTAGCAGTGTCTCCCTTAATGCAGGTATTTCTGGTTTGGTTTTGATGAGAATTTGTACTCTCTAAGTGTTTTAGAGAGACTGTTTTCCTTACTTAATGTATAAAACTAGAGCAATGGGAGGGTTTTTTTACTAAAATTACTATGCTTTTACTGTAGTATTCTGTAGTGTGAAAGAAGGCTGTCTTTGAAAGGCAGCTATTTATTTAAGCCTTCTGTGATTCTAAGGGCAGAATTTATGGTTTACATAAACCTACCTGTATGAAAACATTACATATCTGTGACATATAGATCATGTTAGTGCTCTTGTATAAAAATGTATATTCTATAATGAAACAGTGAGTACTTCACCAACAAGAAGTCTATTTCAGTAGATACTTAATATTTTTTTTCCAAATGTGTAACAGAGTTTTTCCTACAGCAGACTTAATTTTTGTTGGTAGAACAAGGTGTGTGAAGTTTATTGGTAATTCAGAAAGAACAGTCTGTTAGAGTATAAATAAAATAGCTATTTTATTTTTTTCTGTTTCTTAGAATATAAATAAAATGGGTATTTTGTTTATTTATTTGGGGTTTAATCTGGCTTATTGCTTCTTAGTTTTGTTTTTTAAGAAGTCTCATAGCAAATTGGTGTGTTCATAAATGTGATGAAGTAATGTTTTTCTCCAACTAGACTTCCTTGTAACCTAGACTCTCTATTTCATGGACTGTAGTTCCTAACTGATCCAAAAGTCTTACAACACCTACTGAGCGTTCAATTGTTCACACACTTGCTGCTTTATGTGTTGTGAATATTCCAGCTTAAACAGATGCTCCTCTCATTTTCATCTGTGTACTTTATGTATAACTGAGACTTGAATTCCCCTGCGCTAATTAGCGGTTTGTATCTCTTCATATGAAATTCTGATGAGTTGAAAAATTTGGTACTGTAATCTGTATACCAGTGACTATGAAATAAATGTACTCTTAAACTTCATTGCTCTATTTTCCTCCCTCACTTTTCTTGCTGTGTAATCAGAATAGTTCCTTCTTTGTAATCAGAACAGACACATATGAAATGTGTAATATTTTGTTCCAAACAGCATTTTAAACTGTGTTATTTAAGCCAACAAAACCAAGATTCCATCAACTATGGAATCTTTCTATGACACTGGAAAGAAGCTTGCATGGAAGGAATGGCTTTGCTAAAGCTTTTTGAATTTTAGCAAGGCTCCACTTGTGTCCACCTCCAGGCTTGTACCTAGACGTATTACTTTGGCATCATTCCTGAAGACTGCACTAACTCACCCTTAATCAAACCAGAGGTATGGTTATGGGATGAAGACCTGAGTATGGTTGTCTATTCCTTTTCTTGTGTAAGAGCACACAAAAAATTAATAATGAATTAGTCCCTTTTCGTTATTTTGTCAATTACCTTAGATCATGACTGTACCAAGTAGGACTAATTGTAAAATACCACAGGATACTTTAGAAATTTTTTTAGTAGAAAATTATTCCTGGGCTTAAGAAGTTGACAGATTGATCCCTGCTGATGCAGGTAGTCTGTAAACTATGGCATGTAAACCTTTGTTGTTTTTAGCAAATATTATTTAACTTATCTTGTGTATGTTGTAAGGACTTAAAAATATATATGTTCCTCCTAAGGAACTCATTAGAAAGTTATTAATAGTAGATAACACCTCATCATCATTGGTTCTCACTACAAAGCAAGCTATTTTGTCATCTGAATGGCTTTATCTTGGTATTCAAGTTTTGTTCTTAGCACAACCACCAAGCAGTCTAATGCACAGATTATTTAAAACTTTTTCAATAAATACTAAAAAAATCAAGACCATAGTCTTAACTTCCATACTAGCATAGTTTTGGCTTGCTTTAAATAAAAGTCTAGACTCTGAACCTTTTTTTTTCCTTTGTTTTAACCTTTTTGTTTTTTTTTTTTTTCCTCTGAAGATGGTTTTATGCAGAGATTAGCTTATGGCTGAACTCTTCCAGGCATTAGATTTGTAAATCCCATTTCATTATTGCTTCCCATTATATTTTAGTCTTCTGGCAAAGTAAAAATAATTGTCATTCTAGTTCTTGTGACCATAGACTTTTGCTAAATCAAGTGAGAGACTTGCTCCAGGTTTTTTCTTTTTGGGGGGTGGGTTTTTTGTTTGTTTATTTTTTTGGCAATACCTAAGGAGAAAGAGGTAAAACATTTTGAATTCCAGCAGTAAAGCAGTTTGTGTACAACTACAAAATTTAGCATTTTGTGGATGTAAATTTATTCATTAAATTCTGTTGTCTAAGTAAGTAGCTTATATGTGCAAAACAGTTATGAGGTTGTGATGTTACTACCCTAAACCCACATCTTTTGATGTAGTGAGCATGATTGTGGAAATCTTTGTCAAATTTATGTCTAATGCTCTATATAAAAAGTGTTCTGTTGTAAGTTCAATATAAAATGAGCAAATGAGTTACGCATATAAATAAGTCAAAATGAGTAGGTGGCTGACGTTTACATAAATTATGGCATTTAGAAAACCCTGAACATTAGTAGGAATCAGCCATCTTTCTTGGGAAACAGTGAATATGACTGTGGACAATTAACTCCAAATGGCACAGAAAGAAAAACAGTCATTCCCATTAGCCATGTTCTCTATTTCTCTACTTATGGGTAGGTATTATCAGCACTCTTAGACATTTTTTTGTCTCAAAAGTGTGTCTCCATTAACAAGAGAGAAACAAAGACCCATCAGGTTTTCCGTACAGTTAAAAACTGCTAAAATCAGTGTAGGTTAAACCTGAATAATCTGGTTGTAGTTAAACTAAGGTGTTAGTACACATTTGTGTCTTGTTGTTGTGATGACAAAGTGGCTAGATCAAGCCCATAGCCATCTCAGGGCAGCTTATACTCAGTACAAATTAATTAATCAATCACCCTTGATTTTTTTTTTTTTTTTGTTGCAAATGTAATGGTTGAAGTGAATGGGTGGGTTTTATGTTGCAAATGTAATGGTTGAAATAAACCAGAGGCATAAGCAAATATTTCTGTTAAATTACTGGTGTAGCTTTCTAGGTCATTGGGTGTCAGTGGGCAGGTCATATTCAAAGTTTGTTATGGATAAGTAGTCAAAAATTCAGGATCTGAATTACTAAAACTCTCCACTTGCAGCACTCCAATAATAGCAGCTAAAAAACTCGTGGTTTAAGCAGCCAAAGTGGAACAAGTGTGAGGAACATAGTGAATCTTACCTTAAAAAATGCTTATGCTTATTGGTTCCTCACTGTAATTTTGTCAGCTTGTTACCAGCTTCACACAGGATTGGTATTTTGGTTTTAACAGTTGGCATTTGTTTTAAATATAGGAAAATAAGCCTGTTTTCTACTTTTTGCCAACGAGTGTTTAGGTATAAGTAGTATAAGCGTGGAGTATAAGTAGTCAAGCAGGGAATGCATTGCTGGAAAATTGCTGATGCTTTTATTCCAAAAGCATTAACTGCAAATTTTGCATAAACTTAAAGCAAATTCAGTCATATTAAGGTGTGGGGAGCATAAGGTGAATACACCTGAGCAACCTGACTAGACACATACATACTTCTAGATTAGATGGACTTGTAAAGACAGTGTACTTTCAAATTTTTTAATTACTTCTCTCCTGATACTAGTATCTATCTAGGACATAATTGGGGTTGTTTGGAGCAGTATCTTTGAATTTGGGCTTCTTACTTATATAACTGGTGTGGTTAACTTCAGTTCCTAATTACAGTAGGGAAACCAACCACATTTAGAGCCTGAAGCAGTAAAAAGGTCTTCCTTCTTTTTAGGTATTCTTGTTGCTGCTAATTGTATTAAGGATGACATAGATTCTACAGACAAGACCTGACTTGGGAACTGTCTGTAACTCTTACCTAATTATTTTTAGTCTGTTTACTCTGTTTGTAAGAGATGCAGCTAGTTTTTAATTGTGTAATAGTTCATAATAGCATGAGTTCCAGTTGTTTTCCAGATAGATGTGTGCTATTACATGGAACAATTTGGGTGCATGCATTTATATTCCAGAGCAGTTCAAATGTGACACTGGAGGACTAATGGCACAACTCTTATCATGAGTCCAATAGATTGTGGCATAACGAGTTCTTTCTAGGGATATGTCATAGCTCTGTAGGAGGTGAAAAAAATGTTTCTTCACTTCTGCCATAGTATTGGCAATGTCTCGCACAGTGGCTCAAATATGTTGACAGCTCTGTGAGTCCTGAATGCCTCAGTTTGGTTATTGGGTTGAGTTTTTATTCCTGTGAAGGTTTTGTTTGGTGGTTGGGTTTTTTTTTTAAGTAAGTAACAAGAAAATTACACAATTTTGTATTCTACTGTCTACTGCCATGGAAACAGAAAAGTTTTGTTAGTGAACAACTGTTGAAATACCAGTTTTTTTTGTTGTGGTGGTTTTCGTTTTTTATTTTGTGTGTGCGCCTTGTTTTCAGAGAACATTTTCATGATAAATTGGACCTTGGTCTTTCTGGATGTTGGATGTAATTATGCTTCCCCTATTATGAGTCTGTGGCTAGTTACATTTATTTTCTCATCGTAGGGAGACACTGGATCAGTGTTCTTTTAAACGATTGTGTGGCAGTTGATTAGTGAGCTAATTCTGAATATCGTTAGTTTGTCTATTTACTTTCTGGTATCTAAGCTTCTGTTTCAGGGGAAGATGAGAAAACTGAATAGATTTTCTTTATTGGGGTCATTCAGACTCTGTCTTTGGAGCAAGATAGAAATTTTCCTATTTGCATTCCCATAGGGGAAAGAGAAATATGAATTTCTATAGCACTGAAAGCACTTTGCCACCACCTTTTCCTGTAAACCTCAGCAGAGATGCTTTTGAAAGGGAACAGTATTGTTTTCCAGCCATCCTAACATGTAGCTCCTCGGTCCTGTTATTCAGAGTCACAGGGATTTATGCTGTCACCCTTCTGCACTGTGAATGTAAGGCTGAAGTCAGTCATTACAGTAGAATCAATTAGCACAGTATCTCACTGCTTTCACCGGTGGAAGCAGTGAAACAGATACTGTAGTGCTTTATATGCCACTTGGGTAACTACATGTTACCCAAGAAAATTAAATTACAAAAAAAAAAAAAATCCCAGTAAATCTCCAGTAGAAGGGAAAGAAGAAGTTGTTTTGACTATCCAAGAAACAAGATGCAGCCACAGATACATAGCACATGTAGGTCAGCTATAATTTTAGATACTAAGGTTGTTCTGGATATTTATGTGAATGCTATGGCAAGTATGTGCAGTGGTGCTAGTGCTTCCATGAGCACCTGGACTTTTGAAGAGAAATATAGGACTCTGATGTAGGCAAGGCCGTAGTTATCCTTGGCTGTGCTGTAACAAAGCTTAGATGGCTGGCAGGCATGTTGTCTTAGACCCACACCTGAAGACCCCTCAAACCACCAAAATAGAGCAGAAATGGTCTGCTTTGTAAGCATCTCCTAACAGAAAGACACAGCAGTGCATTGGAAAATGCTCTGGCTGCTTGAGAGCTTCAGCTTGGAAATCAGAGTAGCAGTAATACCAACAACTTATTAAACAAAGCTGTTCAGAAAATGACTACTGTCATCTGGGAAAACAAACCGACATTTAGGTTTGTGGAGTTTTTCACTGCAAAGTGTGCTGTATTTTCTCTTTTGTCAAAACAGCATTTCCAGTAAAATCCTGTTTTGGCAGACACATCCTGATTGGGCAGTATTGTATAGCCATATTGCTAAGACATTTGATTACCCAAGGGGGGGGGGGGAACCCCAACAAACAAGTAAGCTATACATATTTTGTTCTGTCAAAAAAACAAACAAACTATGGTAGGTATGCAAAGTACTATAACATTAATTATTCGGACTTTAACTTTTTTGTTAGCTCTGGAATGCCTCATATCTGCCATGGTTCTACAGTTTTATGTATTAAAACACAGCCATAACAGTTGGCTGGTGACAACCAGCTACCTGACACCAATTATGTAATTTCCATCAGCAGAGTGGAGCTGGTGGCAAAGTCAGGCTTTGCCATAGGTGGAGAGATATTTAAAGATGAACAAAATAGAAATGCAGCAAAACAGCTCTGAACTTCAGGTCTATCCCTGTATCCTCAGTGTACTTCACTGATTTTATTTTTTTACAGATTTCTTCTACGAAGACAGACAGTTGGAATTAGTTTCAGTTCTCTAAAGCGATAATAAAATATAGTCAGTTGGCCACAGGAAAAAAGTTTATAACAAATGTAAATAATCTTGTGGATACGAGGTTGCATAGTTCACAGTTTTGAAACAAGAACAGAAATATTTCCAGCTGCAATTAACAACAGAGGTAATATTGGTTTTCTGAAGTATAAAACCATCTTTGCAAATACCTGTCTTTCTATATATTAAAGTTTAATCAAAAATCATCTGTCTTTATGTTTACGTTCACTTTGACTATAAGGAAAGATAACTATGGACTCGTTAAACTGCAATGGCCTATTAGGAAAAAATGCTGGAAGGTTTCGTTTGAATGGAAGCTTAAAAATTACAGTGGTGCTCAAGCTAGTATTTTCCTCATGAAGAATCAGAATTGATTAAAAATATAACTAAAATCATACTGTTGGTGGTACTTTTACTGGATGCTTACTAAAATGAGTCATGTTTGGCATCCAGACAAATTTCTGTACATTGCATTGGCCTTCTAGCTTACGTTCTTAGAGGAGCTGCACTATGAAATATTAATGAATATACCAAGTGTCAGGTACGGAGACACAGCAACGTACCAGGTTTACCATCAAGAGCTGTGTAGGTTAGGTTTCAGTCATCATTATAAGGAAGCAGAGATGAGTTTGGTACAGCAAAATGAGTGAAGAGTATGTTTTAACAAATTAAATAGGGGATGGACTATTCATTAGGGACTGTAGTGGTAGAACAAAGGATAATGGTTTAAAACTTAAAAGGGGAAGCTTAGATTGGATATAAGGAAGAAATTCTTTACTGTAAGGGTGGTGGGGCACTGGAATGGATTGCCGAACGCTTCATCCCTGACGGTGTTCAAGGCCAGATTGGACAGAGTCTTGGTTTAGTGTGAGGTGTCCCTGCCCATGGCAGGGGGGTTGGAACTAGATGATCTTAAGGTCCTTTCCAACCCTAACTATTATATGGTTCTAAGAAATAGGATTTCTTTTAAGCAGCTCTACTAAACATAAATTTCATCAGGGCTTGTGTTACTTTGTGTTTTCACATAATGACAAAGAGGTGATGACAGCAGTAAGTAGGCTTCACCTCGGCTGGAGAGGGTGGAATGATGCACGTGTGTGTGTGGTGAATTTGAGATTGTCTGTTGTTGCTGTAGCAGAAGTGAAACTGCCCTGATGAGTAAAAGATTCATTAGAAGAGCTGGGTAATTTTATTCTGTGACTTGTTCAAGTGACCTTCAGTTGTGCTAAGTTCAGTTGCATTTTGCTTTGTACTTTTTGCTTATAACTACAATTGCTTTTACTAAGAAAATAATTGAAAAAAAAAAAAACCAAAAAATTGAAGTAGTTCCTTAGGACTGTGTATCACTGTCAGGAGAGGGAGAAAAAAATTCACCAAATATTTCAGGGTGAGCAAGTAAAGTGAAATTGTCACGTGTGTGCAGTAGCCCTTCCTCCTAGGCAGATGAGCTACGTTTGTTCTGACTGTCTGGTAGAGGTTGTTGGAGTGATAACTTTGATTTTACCTGAAACTGTTTTACTGTCCTGTCAGGTTTGGCCAAATGCCAAGCCTCCATCAGAACAGGATAGTTTTGTTAAAATTTCTGTTGGAAAAGTGTCTTGAGGCTGGAGAGTTATTATTTTGTTGAACCCCAGGGTATAACAAGCAACTCTGTGGCTCAAACACTTTCATACTATGTAGACACTTTTGAGTTACTTCTTGTTTTGGTCCAGACAAAAAAGCCTTTAACCTGAATCTCCATTGACTGCCAGGCTGCTAGCTATTCCTGCCTGAGTAAATCTGGTATTGTTTTTCCCCTTCTTTTTAAGTTTTCTTGAAGAAAGCTTTTTTCAGGGCTTTATCCTAAAAAGTATTTCACAATGGGAACATTAATTTCTGCTTAATTAGAGCTGGAAAGCTTTCTCAAAATACATTGCCATAGTCAGATAAGCGATGGCTGATGTTTGTTATCAATGACAGGACATTGTCAGAGACTGGTGGTATGGGGTGATGGTAGTTGTAGGACAATTGCAGAGCTGGAAGCTCATTCTTGGTTGATGAATTGAAAATAAGTTACTGCAGAGCAGACATGAATCTGTATTTCAACAGCTTTTTCTGAATATTTGCTAGACAGATAATCAAAACAAAAGTATCGCTTTGGAGTCTTAGGAGCATTTTCTGATAAATGTATAAACTTGAAATTTACTTAATGCATTTTTCAATACCAATATCCTGATTTTGTTCATCACTTGGATTACTTGAATATCTGTGGCACCTGCACAATGGTGTTACCTGTACACTATAGTGTACAGATACTAGATCTTTATGCAATCTGCTTGTTACTGTTGAAGGATCTCATCCACTTGTTTCTTCAAGGGACTGCATAAGACATACAAAGTAGGCCAGGGAAGTAAATTCTCTTCTGGAATGCTGCAGGTGGTTGTCACAAAAGTAGAGGGTCTGTTTCACTTCGGGTGTGTCATTCAGGGAAGGTTTAACTGTTACTGTGGGTTTCCTTAGACTTCTGACTTCAGATAGTCATCTTAAGTTCTTGGAAGAGAAACAGAGTTACTGAGATAATTTTCCTGTTCTCCCTAGTAGGAAAATATTTTCTGCTAACACCAGCTTTGAAACTGTTCTATCTTCAGGACATAATTTCAAAGGGTTTTGATATTGACTGGATTCAGATGACTCACAACATTTCTCAGAGGGGTTTCATTGCAGTCACCTGTTACATCACTGATTATTTGTTGTCATTTACCATTGAATCCAAATATTTTCCTGGGATATTTTGATTTCACTGAAATTCCAGGAAAAATAAAGCCAATGAATAGGTGGCCATGGAGCTTCTCTAGATTCTTGGGATGAGATTCACATGATCAAAAGCAAATTCTTGTTATGTAGACACCAAAGCTTGAGCAACTTAGAGTTTCATATTTTGGCTGTCATGCAGTTAAGGAAAAATATTTATTTTTAGGTATAAGCTGTGGCATCCTGAAATAGATGGCTCCACTAGCAGTGAAGGGAGCCTAAGAGGATTACATTAGATGTATGCTCTAGAAGTCTTAATGACTCTAGCCATAGTGTCTGCTCTAGAAGGAGGTTGCTTCTGGTTCCTGAGTTGCATGGCAGGCCTAAGGAGAACTGACACCCACAGTAGTACTGTAAGTCCCAAAATCAAGCCCTCTGCCGCTTAGAAGCTTCCCAATCTCCAGTGCTTTGACAGGAGCTGTGAGCCCCTGCTCTTGCAGGGGGGGTTGGACTAGATGATCTTTCGAGGTCCCTTCCAACCCTTGGGATTCTGTGATTCTGTGACTGGGAGTTTTCCTTAGCTCTCCTGGGAGCTGGAGATTCTGGGAAGCTGACCTGCCATCACCGTGCAGAGGAGAAAACTGGATTCTTCTCTCACAGATAAGCTGGATTTCTAAAGAAGTAGAAGCGTTTTTATGGTGGAATAAGGCGATTTCGAAGTTTAAAATTGCCCAACTTTTACCTGCAGTGTCTTACCTTCTGCTTGTATTGATAAAAAAAAACTCACAATTCTCTTCATTTTAGCTCTCCTCACCAGCATTTATCTTCTTTCAACATGAGTACAGACATTTCCGTGGAAGAAAGCTGAAGCATTTCAGATTTATAATTTTAATATTTAGTTATTTCAGAGATTTTGAGAACTTCAAAATTTTAGATTTTTGCAGGTGTCCCAACACTATGTAAGGTAATCTTCATACTAATTTCCAGTTTACTCAGCTTTAAATGTCTTGGGAGTTTAAGAAAAGTCTTAGAGCTATTTACAGTGTACAAACACTTCCATTAAAATGCTTTGTGACTTTCCAAAGGAGGTAATTATTTATTCCGAACAATGTATAACTGATAGTTAGCATCAATTGTCCAAAATATAATTTTAAAGCAGATTATTTTGTTCTGAATGGTTTCTGAAATGTTGACAAGGGTTTCTTTCTTGATTTTTTTCCCCTTTCTAGTTGCATTCATCACTAAATATTAAAGCACTGGAAAGAGATTTTATAAGCCGTCATTCTCATGCTTCTAATAAGTGATGTCTATTTGCACTGACATCTGTTTATTTTATTAATACTGGCAAGCCTTTTCCCCTTGCCTTCACTTACACCACTTAAAATTCCTCTATTAAAATCCTCAATTTGCCTCAGCAGTGGGATTAATACTGTTTTACTCAAACAAATGCACTCAATTTAATGTAAAACTCAGGGTAATAATTGGCCTTTGACATGCTTGTAAATAGTGGTTTCTATCTACCCAGTTGTTAATTGTGTCTTTTCCAGTTACATTAAGTCCTTTTGTATACCCTGGTAGGGACATCTACATCCTGGACTAGCATGCTGGAAACCTCCTGTTTATTGCTGCTTTGGACAAACTATCACTCTGTGCTTCTGTTTTGCTATCTGTAAAGTGGGGTTGATGCTCATCTCCTGTGTTTAAGAATCTGACTGGAAATCTGCTGGGAACAGGGGCTTTTTATTGTGACTTAGCAATATAAGGCCAGTGCTCATTCTCCTCCAGAAACATGCCTGGAGGCTGCTCTGGACCAGCCCAGGCTGCTCTGAAGTGGAGCCTGACCCACACTCCCCTCCTGCCTGGGACTTCTGGGTTTTGCCCTCAGGGCTATCTTCACCTTCTTCATGCTGCTAGTGTTCCAGAATAACATATTCATTAGAGTCTACAGAATGTTGCAATCAACAGGACATATGCAAAATCTTGTAAATACCATGATTTTGTTAACCTGGATATAATGGAAGCAGCCTGTATTTACTTTGAATTTGAATAATAATTTCAATTAATAATTGTGTGGCCTTTAAAATATTTACATCAAAATATTCAAAACAAACTATGTTCTAAAAATAAAAAATGCAAAGTAGAAACACAGAGGCAACTTGTGGTGCCTTTTAGGCAGAAATTAGAAACTAACTTTGGCTTTCTTTGGATTAGGGATGAACTTCTGATGGTTTCAGGAGGCAGCCAAATAAATTCAATAGAGGATACTTGTCCTCTCTGAGTTCATGACACTTTCCCAATGGGAAGGCTGTAGATTCTGCTCTTATGAGAATTTTAATATAGAATCATAGAATCATAGAATAGTTAGGGTTGGAAAGGACCTTAAGATCATCTAGTTCCAACCCCCCTGCCATGGGCAGGGACACCTCACACTAAACCATATCACCCAAGGCTTCATCCAACCTGGCCTTGAACACTGCCAGGGATGGAGCATTCACAACCTCCCTGGGCAACCCATTCCAGTACCTCACCGCCCTCACAGTAAAGAATTTCTTCCTTCTATCCAGTCTAAACCTCTGCTGTTTAAGTTTGAACACGTTAGTTCCTCACCAGCATCCCTGTAGGCCCCCTTCAGATACTGGAAGGCTGCTATGAGGTCTCCACGCAGCCTTCTCTTCTCCAGGCTGAACAGCCCCAACTTAATACTCTGCTTCCTACATGTTTCTGTGTTTCCTAATAGAGCATATATTTATGACAAGGTCTTGTAGGTTTTGGGTCCTTTTGCATGCATCAGAACTATGCTGGTAGGTGAAATGAGAAGGCACAGAACTGATCCTGTTAACTCAGGTGGAAAAGATTTATATATCTCTGCTTTAGATGGGATATTTGGTATGACAGGGCTATTTTAAATGGTACATTTCTTTGCAAGCTTGTTGATTCTAGAATGTAGAACTTGAAGAGAAAAAAAAAGTCTCAATAGACATGTTAGTTTAACCATGTTGCTCTTTGTAGCAGAAAGGGGTGAACCTGGAAGAAATCTGAAGAAAGCCTTTTATTTTCAGATAATCACTTTACAATGTCTGTTGCTATTATTTTTCCAGATTGAAACAAGTCTTTTTTTCAAGTTGTCTGTCAATTTAATTTCAAAATTATAAAATTGCACTCATCTTCAAAATGAAGTATTTGTTCTTTGACTGAATTAAGTATTTAGTTTGTCAAGAAATGAAAGATTTAAATTCCGAGTTATTGATTCTGTTTGGTTTGATGTGATCCAAGGTTTTTTCAACTGCCATTGCTCATTTTAGAGTATTAGAAAAGAATGGAAAACCTTTTAATCCATTTGTTTGGGGTTTGATAGAGTTTTTTTCAATTATTTATTTCAATTATACTTTTTGTTTAATTTTGGTAAAGAAAAAAAATAAAAAAAAATTGCTGATCTTGGTTCTAAAAATGAAGGCCAGCTGTCCTACTTCTGAGCAGTTGCTGGTGCTATGGAGACTTATCCATGGCCTTTTTCAGTTGTAAACTTTCTGGGTGACCTTCATTGGTTCCTTTATTCACATCACCCAACTTCAGACTTCTGTCTTCAGCAATGAGTGCTCTGAGTAGTTTATTACATGCAGAGCGTGAGTCAGGACACTTATGTTACAAACCTCAGTTCATGTGGCATTAATAGTTTCTAAGCCATGTGTGTTGGTACTTCTACGTAAGGTGAGTTGCTACAACTTCTCTACTTACTGTTGGAACAAGGAAGCACTTGATGAAAAACCTCTCTGTTGCTTTGACAATATAGTGGTGAGGGCTGAAAATGGTTACCTTAAGTAGGGAATGGCCCTGCATCTTCAGGCCATGTACTGGAAGCAAAGTCAATGCTCAACTACTTTCCAGTATCTTGCACTCCCTTTCCTGTCTTGTTACGTTCTGTGGAAATAGGTGAAGCAACACTTCCATTATAGAGTGGCAGATTTCTGGTTTATCCACAAAATACACACTAAAAAGCATGGCAGGTGAGTTTTGTGGCAGCATACAGCTGACAGTGTGTCAACTGGAGTGATGGGAACTTTTGCCGTCTTTTTCTTCCTCTTCTATGGTATACCACATTTTGTATACAGCTAAAAATAATTTCTTAGAAAAATCAAGTTTCACCCACTTGATGGTGCCACTGACACAGATTTTAATGAAGAACCCAATAAAGCATAATCAAAGACAGTACATGCCCCTCCTCTCTGTATGTAGAAAAGTGAGTTTGGCTTTGTGTGTCAAATCTGAATGAGATTTGTGTCAGATATTTCTGCTGTGTTTGAGGGTAGAAATAAAGAATTACATCAAAGGCCTCTGAAAAATAAACAAGGACTTCCACTATAAAGTGAGCTTGGTTTAAAAGGAAGTAGATTAATTTTGGACAGCTTTCTGAAATTGTAATGTCCTTTCCATTTGTTTTGGTTTATTTTTTTGTTTGTTTGGTTTTTTTTTTTGGCTGCACTTAGCTGGTAAAGCTAATTTGTATTATAATTTATTTGTATAATTTAGATATTAGTATAAATTTATATCCTGATAAATAGTAAAAGTGTTAGGTATTTTGTGCTATATAATGTTGGTTTTGAAGTGTATGGAAATACGCACTGGAGATACGTCATGATACTAAACCTTGCAGCATTTTACCTGCAGTACTACATGTGAGGCATTAGTAAGACCTGTGATTACGGTAAAGAGGAGCAGCCCTTGGTCAGAGCAGGTAAGAGCACATGAGGGCTAGAAAACAAAAACAGGACAGACAGCATTTTTTTTGCACTATGCCAAGTCAACCAGTGTTCTGGTTAGTGTGCAGCCTGCAGCCAAGGGATGTCTGCCCAGTCTAGACCTGCACAGTGGACATGGGGCTGCGAAACTGACCCTGGTTTGCCAGCCTTGCCTCAGCCTTGGAAAGCTCAGGCCTTCAGGCTGTGAAGTTGAAGAAACCTGAAATATTCAGTCAAAGTCTCTTATTAGGACACTATAACAGGGTAAAAATTTGCTCCACTTGTTGCAGCTGCTCAGTAATGTGGGCTAATAGCAGTGCTGTCACTTCAGCATCACCAGACACAGGCAAAAGTTGCTGTGGAAATTTCCTGCTTTTCAATGTCTAATCTTTCAGCTTCAAATAACATTTAAATTGTCAGTATAATAAATGTGCAGCAAATGTAAGAGAGTTAAAGAGAGTTTAATATTAATACTCAGGAAGTGTAATTTGTTCTTTAGGAGCATACCTGTTGGCTCTTCTGAATTCTGGCTTGCACAGTAGCACCTCAGTTTTGCTGAGGCTAAAAAGATAGTGCTACAAATAGTACAGATAGTACAAACTAATCTAGGGAATTAAATTGCACTTGATTTCTGTTTAAAACATGCTAGTTGTCACATGTGGTATGAGAAAAGTCAGCAGCTGATATTGAGGGTGCAAAGCAAAATGGTTTAAACCTCGTTGTGCCCATATAGCTGCATTTTTATAGTATAGTTGGCTCCCCTAATGCAATATAAGAGCGAATGTGTGGCTGCCAAGGTCAGACCATTTAGTCCAAACAGAATAGTCTGACAGGGACTGGAGTTGATTCCTGGGGAGGAAAGGCGTTAGTGTCTCTGGGAGTGGACCATTCTGAAAAGCATCTGATGGATGTTTTGCATGGATAGGTAAGCTATTAAGCTAGGTGTAATTCATTTAGTGGATATTTGGCCTGTCCTTCAGAATAAGGCAAATCATACCTAATCCTCCCTGTTTCTCTCCACGTCATCTTGAGTGGAGTTCAACATCACTAGTTCAGAGGAATGTCACTTGTTATGTCACTGGAAGGTACCAATGGCAGGTCTGGAATTTGCCCCAGTTAGTTTCTTCATACATGTAATTGGACATCTGTAATAAATTAAGAAATGATCCCAGACTTGACAAGGAATGATGCTAGTGTAACTGGTTTTGGCCAAGCGGACAGTAAAGGGAGGAACAGCCGTCATGGAAGTGTTGTGGCTCTGGAGACTTGAGGAATATGTTTTGGTTTGGGTTTTCAGGTTTTGGGATTGTTTTGGGTTTTTTTTTTGCCAGTTTTATGTTACACATCTTGGGAGAAAGTACACATTTGGAACTGCCATGTATCTTCAGTATGACTCACTGCTTTGCAAAATGCATGTAGTGGCTGATGAAGTTGCTGGTGGCTTTGACTCAAGGTGCTAGAAGACTTCTGTGTATATAACCAGAAATGATAGACTGTATTGTTTCCTGGTAGTTATGAGATGGAGATTGTATCTTCTGTTAAGTTCATAGTTAGCCTAAAGAGAATCTGAATGTTTCTATAAATTTGTGAAGGAAGTTATGTATGACTGATGGCATATTTGTTGTATTCAAGTTTACAAAAGTGTTTTGCTGTTAGAGTTAAGATGTGATTAGGCAGCAGGGAGGAGACTGTCTTATTTCCTCTTGACTGCATAGCTTGAAATGAACAGCTGGGAAATGATGCTGGAGTGGAGAGTACAGCAGGTAGGGAGTGAAAGAGGATGTGAGAAACAGGTCTGTTACCTGAACAGGTTAAAAAAAGTAGAGGGGGTAGATGTATAACCAGTTCTTCATGGTGAGGGTGCTGGACTGGAGGTAAAACTGGATAAAAAAGCAGATCATGAAGTCACTGTAAAAATGCACTAGATAGGGTGGGAGATTTCTTATAAAACTCTATATTTCACTTTCCATTTATGTATTTAAAGCTATTTATTCTGGTTTGTGTTCTAATAAAATTTAGATTTAGAGATTGAGAGGCCTTTCAGTGTTTTTTAGGTACTTAGGGGCGGGTCTTCATGAAAGCACAAACCAAATTTGATCTCCTCCAAAACCTAGTAAACATCTGGATTTTGTGAAAATTTATAAAATGCTTTCATTTTTTTTGTAGGTGAACAGTAGGTTTAGGTCATGGTGCCAGTGAGAAGCTGGGGTAGTCTCTTCTGACTGTGTCACCACCATACCATCAAAAGACTCAGAATTGGAAGATTTACTCCTTATTAGTGGAGAATTTAGTTGAGCTGAACTGTTTCTGCTCATTGTGTCATAGATGCTATGAGTATAGTTCTGCTTAGTTAAATTCCTGGACTGAATAACCTGTACGAGAGAGACAGAGTAATCTAGGTGGGATAAATGGTGTGGTTTTGTTTGGGTTTTCTTGTGTCACATTTGTTTTTGTTGCTGCTGTTGTATGTTTGGTTGGTGGTTTACCTTTAGGAGCATTAGGCGGCATAAAAGGGGTCTGCCACTTATGACTTACAGTCATTTTTTTCTTGATGGAATTAGTCTCAAAGCAAGAGCAGTTGCAGAGAAGCAAGGCAGTGCTGAGATCCCGCAAAAGGATTTGTTGAGTCACTGCCTCTTACAGTTTTCTGTGATCTTTCCTATATCATCAGTGTAAAAATCTACCAAGTTCCTTAAAGGGCAGCTCTTGGGGTCATGTAACTTTGTAAGAGTTTGCTTTCCTTACATGTATTCCAAGTTTTCTTGGATAGCAGAGATGGGAGAAGACCCAAAAAAAAACACTGAAATTGTCACCCAAGTTAACTTCAGCCTCAAAAAAAAAAAACAAACAAGGAGCATCTCCAGTAAAGAGGCATGGCTCTTACACCAGTGATAGAATTAGATAATTCTGAATTAGAAATGGTTCAGAGAATGTTCTTCAAGTAGAGTGATTATTTTCTTGTCTCACTGGATGGATATCAGGTTTCCCAGCTCCTTCTCTGACATGGTTTAAGCCCAGCTGGCAACCCAGGACATTATTTTAAGATTTCTGAATTGTGTTTAATACCACAGATTATGAGGCCTTGCAGTCTGCAAGCTGAAGAGGACTTTCTCACAGGGAGGATTTGAGGAAAATGTGATCTCAGAAAACCAAAACCAGCCATGCACTGCTTCTCTTTCTGTCTCTCCATCTCACTGGATTCTTGCACAAAAACCCCAAACACAAGTGCTTGTGTGTACACTAGAATAAAGTGTAGGAAAATGTCTGCTATTTCTTCAGTGGGTCCCTGGTTAAATACTATTTCAGAGTAATACTTAGTTACGCTGCAAAAATGAAAGAGCCGCTGAAATATTTAGTATGAATTGCTATTTTCTGGTACAAGTAGGTCTTAATAATCTGCTTCCTATGACTCATGAATTTCTTGCGTATATCATTTGTTAAAAAAAAAAGGCAGTAGATCCTCAATTATACTTTTTTTTTGTAATATTGCCTTGCTTTCATTTAATGTTTGCTGTTAGAGGTTTTGGAGATTAAACTGGAAATAGCAACCCTTTGTGAAAGAGCATTGGAATGTTGTGAAAAATGTTAAATAATTAGAAATAGTGCTGTATGTATAATGATATTAAAAATATTTTATAGAGCTTTCCTATGAATTAATGTCAGTGCATTCATGCTTTCCTACACAAATAAATATTTTTTCTAATTAAATAAGGTATTTTATTTGTACTAACAGAGCAAACTTCAGTTTATCTGATGGGACCTCTGTAATCTTGATTTATACAGAAACAATAAAGATTGTTCCTAACTAATAACAAATATGGAAATATATTTATTTCCCTTTCACAATGGGATTATCCATTTCTCAATCATTTTTCCTTTCATCCTGGCCACATATCTTTGGAGTCCTATATCTCCAGTAATATTACCTGTTCATGAAGAGGATTGAAATGTAATTTGTGTTTAACAGTTCTGATTTTGCTGGGATTTTATGTCTGGGTAAACAAATCTGTTCAGACAGTGTTGGTGAATGGCAAGGTCTGACAATAAGGATTTATGTTAAAGGATTAAAATGAATAGTAATATAAAAAATTACATAATGTTCAATGAAGGAAAATTTTTACTTTTCCACTTTTTTGAAGGTTGGAAATCAGTTCATTGATCCATACTTTTCATAGTAAATGCTTTCTGTCAGATATAAAGAAAACACAACCCCTGTGTTTTGTACATCATTGAACAACAATTATTAACATCCTTGGTACTTTATTTCCTTTTAAGTGTTTTGTTTTGTTTTTTTTTTTTTTAAGTATCAAATGGGTTTTATTTGGTTTTGGTGACAACTTAATGCTTTTATTATTTTGTTAATCAGAAATTCACATTTCTGCACTAATTTACACTGATGAAAAAGAACAAATAATGTTTTTGTTGGCTTTCTGGTTTATGTGTTTAAGCCTGTATAAATCTCAGCTCAGTCTACTCAACCCAGATAATGTGAAAATGGCAATTCATGATTTTTTGTAAGTTTGCAAAATGCAACTGTTTATGTTGGTGGCAGTAAAACTTGAGACAGCTTCATTAGAAGATGTTTGGAATCTGCTGCACCCGAAACCAGGAAAGCCTTTTATGTTGTTCAGCTACCAAAGAAAATCTGAGTGTCTTTGCTCTGCAGTATAGCTGTGACATATCATATGAGAACAAGTCCTATGAGGAGCAGCTGAGGAAACCAGCCGAAGTACCAAGGATATTGTTTAGTGTGGAGAAAAGGAGGCTTAGGGGAGACCTTATTACTCTCTACAGCTACCTGAAAGGAATCTGTAGCGAGGTGGGTGTTGGTCTCTTCTCCCAGGTAACAAGCAATGAAATGAGAGGAAATGGCCTCCAGTTGCACAGGGGGAGCTTTTGATTGGATACGAGGAAAAATTTCTGCCTGCAAGGGTTGTCAAAGTTTGGAACAGGCTGCCCAGGGAAGTGGTTGAGTCACCATTCCTGGAGGTATTTGAAAGATGTGTAGGTATGGTACTTAGGGATAGGGTTTAGCTGTAGGTTTAGTATTACCAGCTTAATGGCTAGATTAAATGACCTTTAGGGTCTTTTCCACCCTAAATGGTTCTGTGATCCTATGATCTTATATATTGGTATTTGTAGTTATCACTTCATAACTAGGTGAAATCACCTTTGTCCCAGTTCATTGGCAGTGCAGTTCAGCTTTTTTTCCTCCATTTTTCCTGATACTTAGTAGATGATGAAAATGTAAAATTTCTTGAAAGTAATGCAAATGGCTTCTTTCAGTATTTTGTGCCATTGGCTAGGACGTAAATGTAAATATAATACAGTATGTTCTTGAGGTGCACATTTCAGAAGAGATGCTGTTGTATATCTAAGCAGAGGGAATATATTACTTCAGTTTGTTGGCTTTAATGCATGGTGGCAATAGAATCATAGAATCATAGAATAGTTAGGGTTGGAAAGGACCTTAAGATCATCTAGTTCCAATCCCCCTGCCATGGGCAGGGACACATCACACTAAACCATGTCACCCAAGGTTCTGTCCAACCTGGCCTTGAACACCGCCAGGGATGGAGCATTCACAACTTCCTTGGGCAACCCATTCCAGTGCCTCATCATCTAACAGGAAAGAACTTCTTCCTTCTATCCAATCTAAACCTCCCCTGTTTAAGTTTTAACCCATTACCCCTTGTCCTGTCACTAGTCCCTAATGAAGAGTCCCTCCTCAGCATCCCTGTAGGCCCCCTTCAGATACTGGAAGGCTGCTATGAGGTCTCCATGCAGCCTTCTCTTCTCCAGGCTGAACAGCCCCAACTTTCTCAGCCTGTCTTGATATGGGAGGTGCTCCAGTCCCCTGATCATCTTCGTGGCCCTCCTCTGGACTTGTTCCAACAGTTCCATGTCCTTTTTATGTTGAGGACACCAGAGCAAATAAATGAAACTGATAACAAGTTAAGAACCCCTGCCACGCAGTATTAGGGAAGCTTCCTGTATGCAACAGTAGAAAATGAAGTGTTTAGTACTTAATATATAACATTGCAAATTATCCTGCTATGCTCTCTCCATTAAGCATTACATTGATACTTTTGAATAGTTTTAAAACAGGTTGTTTCGATGCTTTCCAAATTTAATTCTAAGTAAGTTTATGAAAGAAATAGAAGCTGACTTAAAGTATTGCTTTGTGATGCAGCATGCAAGGAGACAAATTGTCAAGATTGTAAAAATAAACTTAATGTTTAAACATTATATTTCTAAAAATATGAATTATCTAGGAAAGGCAGTGTCAGATTCATTCCTTGGTAAATCAGGTGTTACGTGAAATATATTCAGTTACATTTGAAAAGGTCATCTATGCCCATCCTATTGTGCTTTCAGCGTTCAGTGGCATCTTCAGAGAAATCTCATTATTAAAACCCATTTAGTTACTGATTCAAAGGGTAATGCATTAGTAAAAATTTATATATAAGTTGAGTGGTAATAGAATCTGTCACATTGTTGTGCCTTGGTGTTTTTTGAATGTGGCTAAAATAAACTTTGGTCTTTCGCAGGGCCTTTTTATGGGAAGCTAACAAAGTGGAGATTATTGCAAAAATGAGGACTCAGAAATTATTTAACTCTGGGATCTATGGATTGATATTTTTGTTTTAAAGAGAAAGGTTAAGCAATATTTTATATGATGTTAATATTTTACTGACAGTATTCAGAAGCAAGAAAATACCAGGTAGAACTAACACATTCAGGTATAGGAAGGAGTCCTAAACAAAATACTAGAAAATTATCTAAGTCAAGAAAATCAGTAAGACAGGATATTTTTTAAGCCTAGGTAAAATGAAAAGAGCAAATAAAAATTGTAATTGCAAGACTATTGTAATATGGAACTTTAGGCAATAGAATTCTTAACATTTCAAAGTAAACTTTGAGAAAGTGAATATAGCTGCAAAGATGGTTTCTTTGTGCCAGTGGAAGATGGTGCTTGTCAGATAATATTTAAATGCATTAAACTGTGACTAATGCTATCTAAGTGAACCTGGAAGTAGAGGGCAGCTTCTTCTCAATATTCCTGTACATAATATCAGCTATTTTAGAAACTGAGAAATTAAAGATCATTGAGTTTTACTTTATTAGAAGGAACATGGCTCAACAGTGGCAGGTAATATTTAGGGAGAAATTTCCCAACAAGACCATGTGTTGCAAGATCACAAACATCAGTGTCATGGTTTGAGCATGTTTTGAGGGTGTTTTTTGTTCAAGGTTTTTTTCCAGCCAGGTGGAGGAGGGGAGTCCGGGAGGAAGGAGAGACAGGACACCTGACCCAGGCTAGGCAATGAGGTATTCCATACCATAGCACGTGATGCCCAGGAGGCATACTGGGAAGGAGAAAGCTGGAGGGGTGGGGCTCTGGAGGAAAATGGAAGAGGGAGCACATGGTGCTCGGCCAGGCAGGGTGGAGTGAGTTATGGGTCGGTGGCTGGTGGGGTGTTGTATTCTTTTCACTTGCTGTTTGCTGTATTATTATTATTTGTAGTAGTAAATGGCAGTAGGGGTTTTGTGTTATGCCTTAGCAATTAAACCGTTCTTATCTCAACCCGTGGGGGCTACATTCTTTGGATTCTCCTTCCTAACTCTCCGGGAGTAGGGGGACTTGGTTTAAACTACGACAATCAGAGATGTGCAGTACGGTCCTGAACTGCCATACCCATGTAAAATTCTGATTTTGGAACAAGGTGTTTTCTTAACAATCTAAACCTCTTCCCTTTCCAACAAATACCTTCCAAAATAATATAGCTGGCAAAGAAGACTGTTAGATATTATGCTGTAGACAAGTCTATTAAATCTAATATTCTTGTGAATCTGAACAGATACAAATTATCCCAGCTAGAAGCCAAGTTGCTGTAATTCTATTGACGGTCAAATTTGTTCAAGTAAAACCACATAGCAAGAAGCAAATCTCATGTAGTTTGAAGTGTATTGTAAGACCTGGAGACAAAACATCAGTGCACACAAATGGAAGGGAGCACACTTTGCAGTTAACATAAAAACATTTGCAATACAAAGGCAAGGATGCCAGCACAAAGGGTATGATGCTGGGCTTTCAAGAAAAGCAACCATTTTACAGAACTCGGACCTGCTTTCATAGTTTACCAAGAAATTTCATAAATGCTGTGGAAGTGCAGATGACAATGACAGCACAGGAACATAAGGAGGACTCACTGTCTCTTAAATGTGCTCTCAAAGTGAGTTTCTGCGGGAGACAAGCTTGTGATGTGAGGCATGAATGGACAAAAAAGTAGAGTTAAAAATAAACACCAAAGTTGAGTGCCCTGTAATCATTGTGAGGACAGAAAAATAAGTGAGCACAGAGAAAGCCACCGCATTTCAGTATAAGTACTATTATTACTTATGGGAACAGGAAATAATGGATGCTATTGCTTTTCTGAGTTCACATGATATCCTTTTTCCCTCCTGTCCTGAATAGAGCAAAACTTTCTTCTAAAAAATATTTTTCTTTCAAGTTTTTAATTAAATTTTAGTTTTCTGGTGTGTATGATGAGATATTGAAATTATTATTATTAAAATCAGAAAGCACGGGCATATGAATGTCCATATTTTATCACTTCTTATTAACAGTGAGAGAAAGTAACAAGCAGACAATCAGAAGCTTTGAAACATTGACACACCAGGTGACAGGACAGTCAAAATAATAAAGAAGTTAGGAATGTATAAAGCTTTTGAATGCAAGAGCTGTATCATAAAAACAGCTGAAGAGATAAATAATGAAAGAACATTCTGTTTTTAGATGCCTATTTAGGATTTTATCACCTTTAAGTGAAGTACAAAATTCTGTGTTCCCCATTGGCTTTGTACTTGCTTTAGGAAGCTTGCTTTTGTGATTGTATAACATGTATCAGAGGATCCTGCACTTTTACATACTGGGATGACAATGCAAAACTTGCCAAAACAAGGCAAAAGGAGTGTAATGTGGTCATCTGTACTGAGTGTACCTCTTGGAGTACTGTTGCAGTTAAGACATAAACGATATAACTGAGAAGAAGGCAACTTTTGGATACTGCAAAAAGCATTCCAGCAGGAACTGAAATACTTGAACTGAGAATAAAAAAAAGAAATGTAATTTTCCATGGGATTTAGTCCCTCTTTCTGGATCTGAATTACCTAGTAGGAAATATTTCTAAAATGCTAAGTTGTACTGGCACTTGTTTAAAGTTTTGAGTATTATCCAGATGTTAATCTGAAGCATCAACAGATTTCTGTGCAAAAGTCAGTGAAGGGCTGGAGGCTGCCTCATGGTGTGGTGGGTGGGCTCAAATCCCATGCGTGCTGGATAGTTAATTATTACACAATGAATGGCTTCAGAAAGACAGACTGCAAGAATCCCCGTCCAAAAGGCCACAACACTATTGTCAGGGAACTCTTGTGTGAGAAGTCAGAAAATGTTGACTTTTACATGTCCCAGGCCTTACAAACTACTTGGGAGATGGGTCTTGTCTAGGTGGGACACTCTGTGCTTTGTGTGGGTATTTTGCTTCCCAGCTTCAGAAGAAATCTGGAGGTTGCAACTTCTTTGTGGTGTGACACTTTTTAAATCTTAATGCATATTATGAATGTTTTTGATATTTCAAATAAAGTTTAATAGACAAGGGAGAAAATTTCTAAAGATGCTGATCATGACATCAGTGAGCAAGGCATGGCAGTCAAGTCATGGTAATTCTTAAAGAAATAGATGTCTGATTTATTTTGGATGCGTATGAGTGGTATTTATAGTACTGAAACATCCAAAAGTAAAAACTGCAGGAGGGAAATGTAAGTAAAACGTGAAGGACCTGGAGCTACCAGCTGTTATCATGAGTTTGGTGCTATGCTATTTGAGCAGAATGTGCCTCTAAATACCAGCTTTCATTTGACTGGATGAGAACTCATTTTGTGACAGACTGGATAGTGCAGTTTATTCTCCCTAAGAATGTGAGTTGATATGAGACAAACCCACTGTTAAGCATTTGCTTGCCAGCTCAAACAGGCTTTTATTTAGTACTTTTACTTATAAGAGGGAGTCAGTAAATAATAACAAGCAAAGAAAGCCCTCCTATGGTAAAAACTACAAATTAAAACTCCAGTGGATGATAAGGAAGGGGTTGATTTTTCATGGTGTTAAAAAACAATGGGAATACTCATTGTTCTTTTAGCACTGTACATTCATCTGTGTCTGAACAAAGTAAACACAAAGGTAAAATGTAAGTACAAAGGTAAAATCCTTAACACTCGTGTAATGAGTTTGCCCTCTTGTATTTTAAACCCATACAGTCTAAAGAGATCTGTCCTGGCAGTCTCTGAGAGTGGGGATGCTAAAATCATTCTGTTTGTGAACAGCAAACATTGTTAATTCAAAACAGAAAGTATCATAATTGTTCTAAAGCAAGAGCAGCGCACAGCCTGTCACAAGTTAATGCCAAAGCTGTTTTATAGCCTCTATTCAAGGGAGAAGACATCTTAATTAAACTCTGCCTTTGTTGAGGACAACCTACTGACAAAATGTACATGCTAACTGCAATCATGCATCCTGCTGTCGCCATTGTCAAGGAAAAAAGCAATAAAAGCAGGCTGGAAGTGGCTGCTGTCATGCAAGTTGCTGTGGAGGGACAGGCTTAAGAAGAGGGGGTAGCTTTGTCCATTCAGTCCAACGTCTTTGAAATTTTAGAGACAACCTCTAATAACGACAAGTCAGAATAATTCTTTCCACGGTGGGGCATTTCAGACTTGTCACACTGAAAAGTTCAACAGCAGAAGTCCAGTTGCAAAATATCAATAAAAATCATTAGGATATGTTGAGCTCTCCTTTGTTTTTTATCCAGTTTGCTGGTGAAGTTTGCTGGTTTAGGATTTTCTTTTTTTTCCCTGAAGTCAAGATGTTTAAAATGAAATAGAAACGGAATTTTCACATAATCACCTCGCTGTGGCAGCTGGGGCTTTAAGAGAACTACCAGCAAAATATGTGTAATAAAATACTGAACTGGGATGTCTTTGATGAGGTTGTCTACTCTCCTTGTGTTTTTTTGTGTTGTATTATTTCGCTGTATTCTCTTGCCATTCCCATTCTCTTTCACGTGGGAAGAAAAAGATGTGCATGGAGTGTAAAGGGTTAGAATAATTGCTGATCTGTCTACCTGTATCACGGCAATGGGAGTTAAAAATTATTAAGTACCAGTGCACCCGCAGACATCAGTCTTCTGCTGGTATTTCTGGGCACTGCTGGTCACTCCAACTTTCTAGCAGACAGTAAACCAAAACAAAACAGATAACTGTTGTCAAGTAAGGTTTGAGAAACTTGTTTGTAAAGTATCTGAGACTGTTCCTGCAATATTATGAAAGAACGATAGGTAGATAAAATGCTATAGGAATACAGGGACCACTGCATTGCTATTCTCTGCTTACTGCCCAGGTGTCTCAAAAAGAACCTGAAAGGGCAATTTATCTTTCTACAAGGAGAAGAGATAAATTCCTTGCCTGACATGATTGTCTGCTTCGTCTTGGAGATATTCATATTGAGGCTGTACGGAGTAGTCTTTTTGAATATCGCTTACTATGACTTGCATTGAGATTAATGAGTCATTTCATACAATTCCATCACTAAATCTGGGCTGCTTTTTGGCTAAGATCAAAGAAATACTATATCACAATGTCCAGTTCCACCCTGGTTTTTGAGCACTGTTCAGCTAAAATATTTAGTTGGTTTTTACTTTGAGTTGTAGATCCAAACTGTTGTGATATACATTAAATATTACAATCAACAAATAGTAAAAAATGCATGGTTAATTTAATTGTCAGGAATAATAAGTTCTAATATTGCGAAGACAGGTAGGAATTTAAGGTAAAAAAGATGTTTCTGGGGGGGGTAGATAAAAAAGGTTCCAATAATCCATAGGAAAAAAAGTAAAAAGAAAGTTTAAGTTGCTACACTTAAAGGAAAAAAAATTCTTTGGCATTTATTAGTCTACAGAGATATACTTTATGCAATGAAAAGATTAATAAGTATCACACTGTTAGTAATAAATTCCAGTTTTCAGTGAAACATTCAAGTAAAAGAGCCTTGTTTTGGGGACAGTTCTGTTCAGTTCTCTGACAAATGGAACCATTAAAGCTGAATACAAGTGATATATAATACATGACTAGGATCCTCTGGTCTTATGCTATAATAATTGTTTTGTTGTGTTTGGACTTGAGTGAAGAATTAAATGGGGGATTCATACCCTGTCTCATCACACAGCCTGAAATGCTAGCTGAAATGCATTGCTATCCACCATATCAGTTTTCTTCAGATATCATTTTAGTTAGCTGGTTAACTTTACTGCTTTTGGTGAAAACATAGACAAATGATTGTGCAGTTTCTTGTTAGAAAGTTTATTTTATTTGGGAATTTAGAAAAATTAATAGAGTGAGTATAAAGAACAACTTGAAAAGTCACATCTAAGTTTCACTTTTTTCCTGCTGAAGCAGTAGATGTAAGTAGCTGGTGATAGTGAGTTGACTGTACTTTGCCTAACTGTGATGCTTCTTTGAGCTACAAGGATGATAAAGACTCATGATTCTTTGGGTGCATAAACTTTTTAAAAAGGCTGATATTTTTCCTGTAAATACTTTGTAAAGCTCTGATTATAGTAATTTTATTAAAATATTTTTCTTTAGTCTTTTTAAGATGCCATTTTAATATGTGTAAAGCAAGTTTAATATTGTCGATTTGGAAGTGCACATTGAAAGCATGCACTGATAGCAATAGTGCCTGTGTAAGAGAAAGTCACTTTACATTTTTAAATTATGAAAATACTTTAGAGTAGCCTGATGAAGTTCTTTAAGACAGTATATTCAAAGAAAATACAGTTCATTCTGTTTATAAATTTTTTAAAAAATATTTGTTTCTGGGTATTCTTATATAAAGAGAAACTTTTGCTAATGTAAAAATCATGGAAAGGAAAAGTTGAAGTTAAAAAAAAAATTGTAATGTACTTACATGTTGATCATCAAATTTTTATATTATTTATTTCCATGCCTCAAAAGTCTTGCAGTGTTAATATTTATAGTAGCAGGTTTTATTATATTTACAAGTAATATATCTATCTTATATTTTTAATTTAGATGGGTTTATTGTTTAATATGACTTTAATTTGAATATTCAAGGAAAACTTAACATTTTCATAAACCTTACATGGAACTGAACCTCTGTAGAAAAGTTCAGAGCGTTCCACTCAGAGGCCGTTATTTTATTAGTGTTTATTTCCACCTCCTGTTAGGATGTCATAAGTAACCCAGCATGACTGACTGTGCAAGCAATTATACACAAGTTTGAGGAGGATTTTATATGCTGGCCGTGGGGTTGCATGGAAATAATTTGTTTTCCTTGGAAGTTTACTATTACATATCTTTGTCAAAGTCTTAGGATTTTAGGTCATTAATGCAAAGCTAAGCATGATATGACATGGATGTTTTTAATTCCAGTGTCCCCACAAGTTTATGTACTGGCTGCCTGGAGTTTGGCCTGATAATTTATGTTTAACAATACTAGGGCCAATATCACTCAGAAGTAGTGCTGTTGATTTTTTTGTTATGTCCTCTTCCTCAGCACTGAACTAGTTTTGCAGCAGCTTACTTTGTGATTTGTTAAGGCATCATCCTTGAGATGAATCATAGAGTTATGGCTTGGCAGCTTCTGTCCAATTCTGGGCAATTTTCATAAGTGCAGAGTATTACACAGGGCAGAGTATTACCTGTTCAGCTACCTCAATTTCCCATATACTTTTATCTTACTAAGTGGTTTTTTTTTCAGGTTTTTCCCTCTGTTGAAGGAGGGTTATTTCATGTCTTGCCTTGACTGTGGGTCTTATTTCCTGGGGAGTGGGAGAGGGCAGGTGAATTGTATCTGCTTCTAGATCGGTAAAATATCATGGGAACTCTTCAGATGGGACTGTTGCAAAATATTATACCAGATAAGTTTATTACTTTTGGTGCAGAGTGAAAGGAGACAGACCTTTTTCTCCAAGTGTCCTTAAAAATTATGTGAACTAGATTAAGTTATTAAAATGTATGAAACAGGCAAGATTTTTTAAATGTTTTGTTAGATTCTGTAAGGTTCTATACATGCTACTGTGTTTTTTTTCTTGTTTTACCTGTATTAATTATAATGAAGGATGTTGGAGGCAGAGAACAGGACACACAACTGACCTAATAATACTTTGCGGTGAGACTTTTCCCCATCTCCATCAGGACCATCCTGTTGTAGTACTTATATTTAAGATGGCAATGCTGCTTCACCAAACTTCCTCCTACGGTGAGAGAAGCAGGGATAACTCTTGGAAAAGTTTTGAGGCTAGTGACAAAATATGTTTGTCTTTCAGATCCCCAGCTCAAGGGTATAGTGACCAGGTTATATTGCAGGCAAGGCTACTACTTGCAAATGCACCCCGATGGAAGTCTCGATGGAACCAAGGATGACAGCAGTAATTCTAGTAAGTGACTGCCCCAGGGGAATGTCATAATCACACATGCAGATTGCATTGCTTGAGTATGAACTTGCAGGCACAGTGTTAATGCGTTTGGAGGGTTTCTGAATGTGTTTTGTCAAAAGGAAAAGGGTTCTGTCCATTTGAAGTCTAATGACCACCAGCATGGCTTGTGCAGGACATTGGCCTAAATGTATTCCCTCTGAAAGGGAAGGTGTAACAGCCAGTGGACCTTAGGAGTGAGACACTTAGGCCAATGATTGTCTTCTTATAATTTCATTAAAATGGTAAAATTATATTAAAGACATTTTTTATAAAAGCTAAATTTCTTCAAATAAATAACAAAGAGATGGAAACAAAAAATTCCTTGAAAAATCTGATCATGTAGACCCTGATTCAGCAAAGCAAATAAATTAATGTCTACCAAAATCTTGCTCTAAAACGCATGCTAAAGTACCTTGCTTAAGGTCCTATAGTCCCTATACTAGCAAGAGTTCCAGTGTCTTTAAGAGAATTTCTACCAGTATAGGGACTGACAGTGGCAGTTTTCAAAGATATCCCAAACAGAAGCTGTCTTAAAAGGCCTTGTGGGTTGATGCTTTGGTACTGTTTTCCTATGATACTGCCACATATTTTCATTCAGTGGGCACATATACGTTTGATAGCTTCAGCTGCAAATTATAATTAAGCAAACCTATTATTACTCTAGAAACTGTTGATATTTAATTTTCTGTTTAGCAAAGAACATTTGTGTTTTGTTTATTTAATGATAATGGCATATTTAAGTAACATTTATATTTGATCTTGAGGTCTATTTTAAGCATTCTTAATATAAAATATCTTCTTATTATGTATAGATTAATAAGCCTTTCATTTTCTCAAAAATGTTGGAATTAGGCTATAAAAACTAAGGGATTTGAGGTTTCTGCTTTACTTTGTTTAGGTGCCTGATAATCTCTCAATGTACATGTCATTTTTAACATATTTCATCAACAGATAGCATGATCATCTTTTATTGTTCAATTGTATTTTTTTTTCAGAATTGAGAAAAAAAACTAATTATTCAATTTTGATGTGCATTTTTTTCTTGTTTTTTTCAAGCGTTTTTTCCCTACCTTCCTTATTTCTTTTCTTCCCTCAGTGTGTCCGTCTCTCATGCCCACTTCTGTACTGGACTAGATACTAAGACCTTATGCAGACAAGATTATTATTGCTTTTTATAGAAGCTTTGCCTATAAGAAGTCCAAGAATTGTGTCATAGAGTGCAAGCATGTATCTCTCCCTCACCTTCTCTCTCTGCCCATCTCTCTCTTATTTTCAGCTTCAGTGAGGAGGTGTGTATGACTGCAACAATTTTGTCCTGTTTTAATGTCACTCCTGTTTAGGGTTTTTTTTTAATCTTAGAACCCTGTAGATTTTGAGTCTTTGCAAAACTAGACCATAGTGCCTTACTTTCCTCTTTTTTGCTATTGTAACCTTTACAAATCTTCCTTTTTTTGCTTACTCTATCATTTTCCTTTTCTCTCCACTCCTCCCTGCCTTTCTGAATATCCATCTGTATGCCCATCTCTCTTACTCTCATTGTTCCAAAATAAATAATGATTATTCTATATCATAAATATTCTGAACTGTAGAACTTGTCCAAACTCAACCAAATACCAGATAGCAGTATTGCATATTTTAGATAAATATTGTTGGATAATGTGTTTTACTTCAACATGATTTTTAGGCTAAACCAAGGTGGGGTTTTTTTCATAAAGGGATTGTTTTCTTCCTTTAACTGGTTTGATTCACTATCTGCTTCTTTACTAGTCCAATTTTACAATGTTATTTAGGAAAGACAGTTTAGACCATAAGAATGTAAAATTAATCTCCACCTTAATTTTTGCTAGTATATATATATCGAGACTATATAAAGAGCTGAATATTTATCTATTTGGTATATGAGTATATGTCTGTTTCTTCTGTGCTGTCAGTTTTTCTCCTCAGTTCTTTTCCCTTTCCACTTTGTTTCCTTCCATTTCCTCTTGAACTTTTTGTTTCTCATTGCTTTCCTTTATTGCAGCATATTTCATTTTTCCTTTTCTCTTTTACGTTAAAATGATATTTTTCTCATGGGTGGAATTCCCAGTGTTCTGATTTTATTTTACTTTTTTTTTGTGAGCTCCTTATCATGATAACTTCTGTCTGAAGCTTACTGATAAGTATGTTTTGGCAGCTACCAGAGGGGGGAAATCCTGCTTCTGATCATAGAGCTTTCAGGCTATTTGATATGCCCAGTGGGTGATGGGTTGGACATATATTAGCCGTCAATAGGACAGCTTACCTTGGTAGTGAGGATGACTTCCAAAGTAGGTTTTATAAAAATGGAGAAAATACATTTTGCCAGAGGGATGTGCATCTCTGCCAGCCTTCCACCCATCTTCTGCACTATTCACTGTTCCTGTGAAAAAGTCCTCATTATGCACTGACCATCTGAGTAGCTGTGTGTCAGAGGAGCCAGAGTAAGTAGAGAGGGACAAAGAAGTGATTTCTTGTCTTCAGCAAGGAAAGTTTTTGAAGCTTAATCATGCTGCTGCTTTTTGTGCTGTTGCAATTTGTTCTGTCAAGCAGTTAGAGGAGTGCTTAAAGTTAAAATTCCCTCAAGTGCATCTTTCATTTTGTACTCATTTTATATGTATGTCTGTAAACATAGGTTATACACAATTGGAGTTACAGTGTTATAGAGAGGTAGCAAAAAGTAAGATCAAGATGTAGTCCGTTCAAACTGAGTGGTTCTGGTTACACCCTTTTTTTCTTTTTTTTTTTTTTGTCTTTAAAACTTCTTGGTAGTCTCTTTAATGGGACTTTTTACTTCTATCTGAAGTTAAAATGAGTTTTACTACTGGTTTTGGTCAGCTGCTATAGTGCAAGCCATTGCCCTATCTTGCTTTAAGTAAAGGGTAGAGTCTGCAGAGCTACAGGGCAAGATTTTTAATGTATTGCTGTGCACAAACCCTTGCATGAAAAAGGAAGAAAGATGCGACTGCTTGTAATTGCATCCCTGAACATACTTTTGCTTATGTTGGTAGCCATGCTATTAGAACCTAATCTAAATGAAATGATGGGTTTCAGTTCCTTGTTTAATTTCTTTTTATATCTTTTCCAAGTTAGTGATGTTCTATAATGGAGTAGGGATTAATTGCACCTATTGGTTAATGGTGCTGAGTTTCTTTAAATCTCATCACCAGACCAAGGCTGTTAGCTTTAACCATCTTATGTGTACAGTTTGTATTTTTTTGCCAATCTCAGTGATATGTGGAAAGAGGCTTTATTGCATTGCTTTTCTTGGTGTAGATGGTTTTAAGTATTTTCTTCCTCTAATGCCTTACACTTTCTGGTTTGCTTTTGTGGATAGTTTGCAGTGAAAGCAGGGCTGACTGTGGTTAAAACTGTAGGCTTGGTTACTGAGGTCCTACTCAGCTTAGCTATCCCTTTCTAGCTCTAATTTTCCTTACAGCGGTTCTCAGCATTACCTGGTGCGAATGGAACTTGCTTCAATGTTGTTCATAGACCTCATCATTATTAATTAGGAAAAGCAAGCTACTACACAGAAATTATAAAGAAATGGAAATTATTTTCATGTTGTGCTTGTGGTAACAAGAGTTACATTCCCCTTCTGTCCTCCTCCCTACCCAAAAGGACTCATTTTCAGCCTTTGGTCTATCTTCACAGTTTTGCCTCATGAATGAAGGGTAGGTTTAGTAGAAAAACTAATTAATTTAGGAAATGTACAATTCTGTTTCTTTAATTTCTGAGTTTGAAACCCTGAATCTCTTAGCCATATGGTTTAGTTTGATTTACCTGAAGAGTATATCTCAGGCAACAGCCACTGAAAAAAAACATCATAAATTCTGATACTTCCCTCAATGGGTGATAAACCTGATTTTAACACTCAAATGCTGCTATTTGTGCCCCCTATGAAATTACAGTCATGTTTAAAACAGATTAAAAGAGCATTACTCATTTGTAGCCTTATTTCATAAAGTCTTAAATGCCAAAGTTAACATTACCCAAGCATCTTTGATTTGGCTGTGCTCTGCACATCTCTTGCTTAATTATGCAGCAGCGTGCCTTACTTCCTTTGTGTCACTTGGTACCTGGTAGAATTGCTGTTCAAGAAATCATGCAACCATTTAATATTATTTTCATCTTTCAATGCATGCTTCTAATGCTCTATGTATGTTTTCCAAAATTAATATGGAAGTACTAACTTTTTCATGTCTTTCTAAACTACCTTCCACTCTCATATTTTGGCTTGAAGATATTAATAAAATAATGTTCATAGCATCCTTTTAAGGTAAAGGAGATCATTAGACAGAAATAAAGCACATGAAGATTAAAAAACAACAGCTGCAATGCTGTAAAATTTGGATTACTGAGCTGAAATATTTGCAGTCTGATTTTTGCACTGTTTTTTACTGCAGTTTGTCTTCAAAGAATTGCATGGAGATTTAGTCATGTATTTACATCACCTTTGGGAGTTAGGTAAGCCTATTTCTCCCATCAGTATTATGTCAGTCAGTGTGACAGGATCAATGGAGGCCATGTTCAGCCATACTAAGAAGTAAGGTTTAATTACGTCTTGTCTAACAGCAGGTGGATAGAATGGGTTTCCTCCGTAAGATGGATGGATCTCTGAATACCAACCTCCCTGTACTCGTTGCCAACCTAAAAGATGTTCTGATGGAGTAATTGTTTTTGCCTGTAGGCATGCAGATGGAAATAAACTAAAGAAATAGTTGCCTTGATCTGATTGGAGATTTGGTGCTGTGGGTAGGTTTGTTAACTGACATCAGGGCTGTGCGCATGCAGAACAGACAGCAAGATTATAAGCCTTAAGATATTGGTCTCTAGCAAGCTTCTGGAGAAAAACATTGATCTGTAATGGCAGTTTTCTTGTAGCTACAAGTCAGTTATACCTACATAAGGATATGGAAATATCTGATTTCAGGCATTTCAGATTTCAAGTTAATAGCCCATGGCGGCATTACATAAAAAAAAGGAAAAACGTACATGGTGGGTTTGTGTTTTGCATAAGGAAGGAGTTATCAGAAAGTGGACTTAACTTTGGCTAAAACTTTTGGAGGACTTGGCTGCTGCTACAAATCCTCTCCACACCACCTAAACCAATAACTTTTTTCATGCCAATTGTTGCTATTAACTATCCCCCTTTCCCATTTTCTGATCTTGTGTGTGATGAGGGTAGCCTTGCAGGCTTAGGAACAAGAAGAGAAATCATTTGCTCTACAGTTGTGGTTTAGATGGTATAAAAAGAAGAACTAAGGGAGCATGCACAGGCTCAGCGCCGACAAAGGGTTTTACTTGCACCATTTTTGCCTGTCAGTCCACTTGATTATCCTGATGTTCTCACATCTTGTTCCCAGCTGGATTTGCCAGGCTTTATGCTTAATTGTGCAGCATGGAAGCACTGAGCATCGGGCAGAATTATATTTCCTGGGTTGTTCCAGGATGCTTCCTCTCTCAACTCACTGGTGGACTCACCAGGCTGGGTTTAGGTACATAAAGATGTTCAGGGACCTCACCCCCACTTTTTTTGGTTTTGGATCATTGTCTTAGAGGGAAGCTGGGCGCATGTTTCTTTTTACCCTCCCCCTTGGGTAAGGGATTATCTTTGGCTGTGCAGACCTGAAATGCCAGCAAATTCTGGAAGGCTTTCTGCTTTTCTCAAGGCAGGTTCTTACTAGAGTAGGGGATAGCACAGGTGAATCCTAGGAAGGTTGGAAATGTGTAATTCGGCACAGAAATCCTGCTCAGTAAAGGTACTGCACAGCCGGGTTCTGGAAGAAGTTAAATTTCCTTTGGCCAGCTTTAGAGCACATAAAAACCACATTCTGTGCCTTACTGGTGCATGTTTTGCTGACCTCACTGTGAAGCATGTTGCTGAGCATTTAACAATCAATAATTGAATGTAGAGTGGCCTCCTTAGTTTCACCCAAATCTGAAAGATTTTGTGGAAGTTACTGAATATTCTGTATGTGCAGAATTAGAGCATTTCAGATCACACTCTAAAATTTTATGGTTTTAGACTAATTACAGGAGCTCTGAAAATCTCCAAGTAAAACTTGGTGTCAGTAAAAGACACATTATATGCCCTCCTCAGTGCTTTCTAAATTCACCAGCAACTCTAAGCCACTGTAGTAATTTTATAGGTTGCACAAAACTCTTCCATGTTACAGGCCTCTATTTCAATGGTGGTTGTTTGGGTTTGTTTTTTTCTCTAGTATTGCTGCTTTATTTTTATAAGTAATAGAGCAAAGTATATCTAGGTTCCAGAAGTTTTGACTGAACCACTATGATTTGGAGTTATTTTTCATTAGCTTCCCATGGCTGACTTGTCTTTTGTATTCACTTCTTTTCTTTCTACAAGTACTGTTTGTTTTTCCTTTCTGGTGTTCCCTCAGTTGTTGCTGCCCTCCCTCTAGCATCACGTTCCTATCTTGGCTTCCTCCTGCCATTTCTTTTCTTCTAGAAAACAAATAACTGCCATCTGAAACCTTGTGTTGCTGTGACAGTAGTGTTGCTACACTGCCCACAATAGTGCTTCTGCTGGTTTTGACATCGTTCCATTTCAGGGTAATGGCTGATTGTTTTTTTTTTTACTTCCAGATTATATTGAACATTTGAAAACTCTCCAGTCATTCAATGTTTAGCCTATATACTCTCAGGATATCTTGTCGATGAGTTCCATATTTCACTGGTTTACATTTATCTTGTGTAGGTTAGAGAGGGAACCTCGTCTGTGCCCCATATCCAGCAAGATCCTTGCATGGTGTAGACCTTTGAGAATTGCAGAAATGAAAATATATATTTGTGCTAATTCTTGCCTGATGTCATCTCTTCTATTCTTATTTGTAAAACCATTTATTTTTCTGTTCTTCCAGAGCTCTTTTGGGTATATTTTAATTTCTACAGCTACAGAAAGTGCTCTGCTACAAAATTCCTAGCTTCATGTTGGCTTTGTGCATTCCTAAAAAGATCTTATATTACATGTTCTTTTAGTGTGTAACAATGTTGAAGGTGTTTTTTCTCAGTTGTAAAGATTTGGTCATCATCATCATAAATCATCTGTGGCTTTGTGCCCTTTGACCAACCAGGAGTTTTCACACCTTGAGAAAATGTATTTATGAACAACAATTTAACATTTTTCTCTTGGTTTAGGCTTTACCTCTGACATTCTGATTACAGATAGCTCATAGGGTGCACTTTCTGGTCACATCTATGGATGTTCTTCCTAAAGTTTGAGGAGCTCACTGGAGGTGTTATGATATTCCTGAGACATGGCTTAGTTGCATGTGTACCATACACATGGTTTGCGTTTTTGGTTTTCATGCAATCCTTGATTCATCCACAGTGGAAAAACACTTAGCATGAACTCTGGCTCATCCAGGTCTTTTCTTCCAAGACTGCTTGATGTGTGCTTTGCATCTGATTTCCTAGAATGAGTCAGTAAACTTAATATTGGAGTGTACTGGCATAATTTTTATTAGACTAATTGGTCTGTGTTTCCTACTTATATCACTTTTACTTTTGTTCTTCTGTGGTGAGGTTAATAAACTCCCACTCTTCACACTGGCCTCTTTCAGACTCTAATCAAAGCTATAGCTTTTTTACAGAGGTAATATACTATTGCTAGGGTATCTGCTATTAGCTCGGGTTAACATTTACACACACACACAGCACCACACCGCAAATTTTAGTCTTTGAACATGTTCTATATTCAGATCAATAGCTTTTAAGCACATTTAGAGTGAAGCACATACTACAGTAATTCTCTGGACTAGAATAAGCTTCTTTCATTACCTCTGTAATGCCCGTGTACTACTGCTTGTATCAGATGTGTAATTCACAAAGGCAGTTGGTTTTTTTTTATTTCAAACCACAGACCCCTTGAAAGCAATCTTTAAAGGGAGCACCTCTAATCAAAAACTGTAAAAATGCCCAGAATCAGAGGTATGTTTTTTTGAAGGATCTCTTGCAAGTATTATCATGAAAATCAGCCTACACTGATAGAAAATGTTGGGCTCTGGCTCTTTTCAGATTGTCTGAAATACTCATGTCTGCAGTGCAGGGTACACAGACTACACATAAATGACTACAGTCCAGTCTGCTGTGCTTTGTATTTGCTAGTTAGTACTTGTGCCAGATACTGAACTATTGCAGAACTTACTGCTAAATAGATACTTAGGCTTTAATTTTAACGATTAATTTTACTAGATTTCAATTTAAAATTGAAAAAAGGGGGAGAAGTTTTCTTTCTTTTTACTAATGATGTTTATTAGCATATAGTAGTAACTGTATGCCACTGGCTGGGCTTAAAGCATGACGCTGTAATATATTCATATCTGGTCTTTTTTTTTATTCACAGCTTTATTCAACCTTATACCAGTGGGACTTCGAGTTGTTGCTATCCAGGGTGTAAAGACTGGGTTGTATATAGCCCTAAATGGAGAAGGCTTCCTCTACACATCAGTAAGTACCTTTCTGAGCTCTGTTTAAGAGGCACAGTTGAAGCATAAATCTACACAGGAATGAGATGCATAGTCACTTTTAAGAAGTTGTATAGTGTCTATATATGTATATACATATAGTACACACCCCCATTTACCCATGTATGCGTGCAGCATATCTATAAATGGCATACAGAAGAAATTATTGTGAACTGTGTATGAAAGTCTGCATGTTAGCAGTCATAAAAACCATTCCGTAGAGCTCTTTTTCTGCTAGAAAGGTAGTGTGCAATTCACCAGAAAGATTATTAATATCAATTAAATTCTCAAGAATTTTTAAATCAAGACCTGCAATTATTTTCTTAGTGACTTGTTAATCAGAACCCAAAAGCTGGTCCAACAGTTACTTTCATTGATAAGAGCTACAAGTGTAATTTCTGTCTAAAAAGTCAGTAATAGCCTTACTGTTTATCACCATAATCTTGTAATTGTATGCTTAGTATTATTGATTTTTATATTTCAGATATTAGAAAAGAGTTAGGTGAGGGACGATGAAGCTTAAGAAAAAATCTTTTCCATCAGAAAGAAGACTGCTGGATAAAGTGATTGTTTTAAGATTTTCTAAATGATTTCATGCTAATCACTTAGTATGTTGTGAATATGAAAATCCTTGGTTTTGTGGAAATTCAGTGTCTTAACATCCTTTGAAAGGCAAAAAGACTTTAATATGAACAGGCAGTTCTGTCAGGTGGCTTAAAGGATTTTTCATTACTGTATTTTTATTGCTGCCTATGTTGAATTTATTTGCATTGTGCTTTTTCCATTTATTATGTCACATAGTTCTTAATTCCCCACAGAGTTACAACACACTGCTTTATTTTCAATGTCCGTTGAAAGGAAATTGGACAGATTAAGCTTCTGATGCCCTGAGGGAAAGTATTCTGTTTCAAATATACAATTGTCTTGGAAAAGCTAATTAGGAGGAAAAAATTGGAACTAATCTTGAATGTCAATGTCAAGAAAAAGAGAAAATTCTTCCTTATAAAATGTCTGCTGGAAGCTCCAGCAGTATGATCTAAAACATTTATTTTTTTCTATTTAAAATCAGAAATTCTGTCACAGGAAAGCATTTAATATTTGCTGTGTGAAGGAAGAAAACTAGAAGAACAAAACCTAGAGTTAATAAAGAAAATGTATTTCTGACTTCCCAGTTCCATCACTACATGTAGGGAGCTCATTTCAGTATGAAGGCATGAACAGTACTTTTGCAATGTGTTGATATATTGCCCAGCACTGTTTCTGAATGAGTTCTCAGTCCTTCAGGAAGAAATACAAATTTCAGAAAATGTACCTGTTTCCTGATGGATAATTCTGCACAGGGAAGGACCCTACATGAACAAATTCTGTCAACCTCTGTGTTCATGTATTATTCTGGAAATGGTTCAAGCCAAATGAATGGTGTCACCTGGGGAAAGGAAAGGCGTAGAAAGTACAAGACAAAATAAGAAGAGATGGCTAGATCCAAACTTTGAATAGATGTGAACCCAACCCTTAGAACATCTTAAAGTCTAACAAGTTATTTTTGTCCTGCTAGTGGGAATCTGAATAGCATTGTTCCTTTGTCTTTTTGAGCAACACACATTAGGTTGTGATCAGTCGCACAGATATAAATAAAAGATTATGTATAAGGAAAATGTAATCCACGTTTAGTGTTTTGCAGGATTGCATATTCTTCATTGTAAATAATGGGAAGATTTTTTTGGACTTGGTGACTTCATACATTCCCGTAGTTATTGACAACTAGTTATGTACTTTGGAATTTTGTTCTGTGAATATTGTCATGTTGTGAATGTATTCACTCAGACTTTTTGGGAGTGTCTCAATATGTCACTTTACCTTGTGTGAGGTAAGGAAACAAGTGTTTTTGGAATGTGCTGCTTACTCTTCCTCATGTGGAGAATGAAAGATGAGTGGCCCATTAAGTGACAAAGAGATGTGACACATTAGAAAACTCAGTGGAAACCCTTAGTTTTGGGATGTCTGCAAAACAATTTTCAACTTAACGCTTTTGTCAAGTGCTATACAACAGTGCTGTAATACAGGTTTGATTGTTTCATATTAGTGTATTGAAAACATTGACAATGCATTTTTGTCTTAGCAATTGACTGCTTTCAGCTTTTGAAAAGAAGACAAAGCATTAGAGAGAAATCTGTCTTCTCCCTGCGGATCAAGATGAAGACACTCCACACAGAATATTTTAATACTGTCATTTGTAGAAAAATATTTTTAACATGTCACTTTCTGTTACTGTCTTCTTGGTGGATTTTTTTGACTCCTTGTCACGGTTGTGTATTTGTTACACCTAAATGCAGAAGCTGTGTATTGCACGTCATATATGGTTTTCTCTTGGCTATTCAGGGAAGGACGAGAGAAAAAAGTTTTCTAAGTTTCATATGCCAGCTGTCATCATTGGAAAAAAATAGTGCCACATAATGGGAACATTAAAATTTTTGTTAACATGGGAATTGTTAAAATTTACATATAGTTAGATCTGTTGAAACGAAAGTTCTGTATAGTACTCTGCAGAAGACCTCAGTGTCCCTTTTTCCATTCATGGTGTGTGAAACCCATAGCTTGTGAGAATATCCTACATGTTGATGTCTCTCTTTAGAGACTGAAGGCCCAGCTCAATTAGTTTTATTGTTAGCTTTACGTGTTGTTGACTAATTAAGCAACAGCAGTGACAGGAAAGGTATTATGTGTGATCCTGTTTCCTCCATATGAAGTAAGAGGAAAATGAAGGTACAGTTACAGACCAGTTTTACATATAGATTATCAAATGCAGCTTTGCTTTTTTTTCTTTCTTTATTTAAAAGAAATAATATTCTAATGGTGATTTGTGTCAGTTTGGGAGTCACTTTTTTTCTTATTTATTCTGCCATATTTAAGATTTTTTTCAATTAATTTACAGAATGAGAATTAGAAAAAAAGTTCAGAAATATGGCAGTATTTCTTAGAACAGAAGGACAGCAAATTGTGTAGGAAAGTCAGGAACTTTTCATACCTATTTTGCCTGCTGCAGAAGCTGAGATTTGTATTCTGTCCATTGGGGATTAATCGAGTCAGGGTCCCTAACACACACCATCAAAGCCTTGACAAATAATGGAGAAGCAAAATCTTTGGAGTTTAATAACAGCTTTGCAGAATTCCTGAGAGAAAATACTTTTTAAAAATTATAACCTTATTTTTCAATGCCTTTAAAGTAATTATTGTAATACTCTTATTATTTTCCATTATATAAAATATGAGACAAGAGCCTTTTCATGTTAAGTTTTATTCCTTGCACTTTCAAGGGTTAGCTCACTTAAAAACATTAAGCTCACCTTTTTTGATGTTCTAGTTTATTGCATCCAATGCATTTATTTCTGTGTGTGTATGAGTACCTATACTTATGCATGTATGTCCATATATATATCTCCATATATATCCATTCATAATTAGGAAATATTTATTTAGTGACAGCTTCCCAATTCTAAGTGTACGTTAGTAAGTAATGATAATTATAAAAATGAGTTTAAATTTATTTTAGATGGATTAATGAAGTGTCAATAAATCAGTGTTTATGACTGAGTTCAACACTGTGAAAGCTAGCTGGAGAAGCTAAATTTTTACACAGAGAAAGAACCATCTTGGTTAATAGCAAGATTATGACATATTAGTTATGGACTTTGTATGTTTAAGTCCAAAGATATGCCTTACTCCTACCTCACTATTGGAAAGGGTAGGCAAAATAGGTTTTTATTTCCAGGGTTGAACCTGTCAAAATCAAAAGGAGTTGAACTGGCTCCATGCACTGAAAAAAATGAGCACAGCCACAGGGATTCTTCATTGGGAACAAGTATTGCCTGCAGCAGGAAGATGGCAGTGTAGTACGTGGCTTTTGCTTTTGATGCTAATTTTGGTCAACTCACTTTGCAAAAGGTCCTTTAGTTCAACTTTCATGCGGCTTCTTATTTTGCTTCTAGGATTTTCTGCTATTGTAACAGGATGAGCTCAAAGGTAAAGCTTAAGTGTTAGTCCATTTTATGTTTAGTTTTTTTCCTACAGTGAGAATATGAGAATCTTGGATTATATAAATTAATTTATCTCGAGAATTACTTGGTGTATCTGGGAAGATTTGGCAGTTGGGTTTGTTTCATCCTAGGAGCAGTTTAGTAGGGTGTTAACAATATTTGGTGGCTGCCAGAGTAGGAGAAAATGGAAAAACCAGAATGTAGAAATTGAGAAGTTCCAAAGTCTAAAACACTTTACCTTCTTGCGCTTTCTTCTTTGTTTCCTATTTAACTATTTCTTCTACCAATTTTCACTGAGACGTGAGATGTGCATGAAACCAGAAAGGGAAGAGTATGCCTGTGATATTGTCAGCAGCAGATACTAAGTCACAGCAATCCACCACATGGTTTCCTAGCAAGGCTATGGATTACAGAAATGCTCTAAAAGATGACTGAGCCTGCAGAGCCAGGACTGAGCTGCCTGGTCACCTCTGTCAGTGTGGTGCCTTGCAGGGGTTGTGCACTGCAGGTCCAGTGCTGCACTTCTGGGTATGGGATGGTTGGAATCTTGCTGAGAGGGTGTAGAGAGTAATGGAGGGACATGACTGCATTTCCAGGAGCTCTTACCAACTTTGTAAAAAGTATTTTGGGTTAGGGATGGCACACTACTAGCTTCATAAAATAATCTGCTTTGTAAGATGGGGCTTGTGTCTGACCTGCCATGGTACATGGTGTTAAGGATGCTCTAAGGGTGTTGGCTGGGTAGTGTTCATGTGGCAGTAAGATGTCAGTCTTTGTCAAAACCTTCATGAATGAGAGAAAACTTCAATATCTGTTACTGGGAAGTGTATTTGTTACATTCCTCTGGCAATTCTCACCTGAAAGAAAAGCCTTTGGGGCTTTTTCTGACATTTCAGCAGCTTCCCAGTGCTAGTATTTACACCACTTCTTTAAACCCACATAATAGACCTGTCTGAGGAGAATAAAATTCAGCCTTAAGGAAGAAGATAGGAGCAGAGACAGTACAGCCTGCAAAAGAGTGAGAGCTGAAGTAATCAGTATTTCTAGTATCTAAATCAAAGTCAAATGAAAATTGTTTCTGGTAGCTTTTCATAGAACCTCTTTGTGCTTTGGAGTAACAACACTTAGTACATGCAGTGCTTTGAAGGTTCAGAGGTGCATAAAAACTTAAAATAAACAGAACAGAAGGAAGTTTAATCTAGGCAAAACCAAAGAGGAAATGTGGTGGATAAAAATTCATATTTTTTTCCAAGAATAATCAAAAAGAGGTTAATGTTACATCGAGGCAGCTTTTTTTTTTTTTTCTTATTTCTTGTCACAGCATAATAGTGGTTGACTTAGGTTTTGGCAGAGATTGTTCCCCATCTTGCAAGGTATTGTAGAAACAGTTAAGAATGTATCTATTTAGAGAGGCATTAACAAATACGAGCTTGCTGTATGATTTTAAAGAGGTAGGCTTTTATTTTTAACCTGGATAGTCAGCAGTGTACTGAATAATAGAATAGGGTGAATCTTGTTGCTCTTGAGGTGTCTGTGGTTTTCTGAATATGAGCACATCAGAGTGGCTCCTTTTAATAATACTGTGATCAATAGGAAACATTATTTCCTTTTTTATTCAAATCTATGCTTTCTCATTGTCTGTGTCGTGGAACTATCCTGGCACTTTGGAGAGAGGAAAGTGGGTGAATTTAATTATTTAAAAATCACAGCTTCTGATAAAGACTTTTGAAAACTAGTTATGTTAACAGTGGTATTTTTAAGAGTGTGAACATGTAGACCTTATGCAAGCTTTATCAGGTAATTTCAAGAGTTTACAACTAAAGTGCTTTGTTATGTATGAATACCTTCTTTGCATAGCCTGTTATCTTTTATTCAATTTGGTATTCGTTGGAAGGTGACCTATATGTGCTTCATATAATGAAAGTTTGAGAAGGGACTAAATAGCACATTTCTGGGCTGTGTTCCTCTGTAAGTTGGGCTGCCTTGCTGAAAGGGAAAGTTCAGTGTGTTCCAGAAGTAGTTGAAATACACTGACAGGGAGGAAGAAAACATCTGCATGGCTTATGCTTATTTATATCTGTGTTTGGAGGTAGATAATTTGTCTCGCAAGTTGCCTGCCAAAAATAAATTGCTAATGTATTTAGTTATTCTCTGGTGGCACTTAAGGAACAACTGATAACATAGCCCTGCTGTATCATACAAAATAGTGCCAGATGTCCCTGCTACAAAGTAAAGTGAAAAGGGGTATAAAATACGTACTGAATCCATGACTTTTTTCAGTGGGTTAGGTTTTCAGTACATTTTTTGATTGAATGTTTTTTTCCCATGCAAGATAAGGGAAAAAGGAGGCATGCACAGACACATGAGAGTTTGATAGAGCAGGCTAGGAGAGAAATGGGAAGGAAAGAGGTGAATGGAATGAGGCTGACATGAGGAGACTGTGATAAGCAGGGATTTAAGAAAGTGGAGAAATAGCATGGTTGAGCAGAACAAAATTGTGAAAAACCCTGTGATATCATTGTAGAAATGTTCATGATCATTGAGTCTGATGCTTACATTTGTTACTACCTTTCTGAGTCTTTCCCAAGCAGAAATAGCTACTATTTGAACTACAGTTCATAAAAAAATTAAAGAAATATGCTACTTTGAATATATAAAAGTAATTAGTACTATAAAGATGCAGTATTTCAGTGTAGCTTCATCATCTGTGGCAGATGTTTCACCCTTCTGCCATTTAAACACTATACTGGGGATAATAACAGAAGTTGACTCAAAACTTGCAGTGTTGTTTCTTGCCACTTAAACCAAATATGTGTGCCTTCCTCAGTTCATTAATATCCACAGTATCCTTGACAGAACTTGGTCAGATTTTTTTTTATAAGAAACACTTCCATATTTGCTTAAAAAAATTGTTTTTCTTTCCCACATTTATCTCTCATATGCACATGCAAAAACTCTTGATATGTGTTCTCTTTCCCTGAGATTGCAGAAATGTGCCCAAATGCATCATGGTTAAAAAGCTGCTCATCCAAACTTCTTGTGAAAGCATGGAAGATCACAGAATTAGCAGTTGTAGTTAGATATTTTTCAACTGATAATTGTATAACAAGGAATAGTAACTGTAGGTAGGTATGCTAAAATGGGGTAATCTAATCTCATGCTTCAGGAAGTAGGATGATTGCCACAGGGATCAAGAGAAGTGCTTTCCTCAATATATAGCATCACTTACTGTAGATGCACTAAATGAGGTTTGCCTCCAAACTACTGTGCAATGGTCAGAGCCAAAGGCTGAGCACAGGCTTGGTGGACCATCAGCTTAATCTAGTCTGTCAAATTATTGCTCCTGGCAATTTTGTCTCCCATGGTAACCTCTCTGTATTTTTGGTCAATGCTTGTTTTGCTGCATAAGTACAACTACACTTTTCTGGATGTTTTGTTATTCTCAGTTTTGTTGTTCTTGGACATTTGGGGCTGTCGATAATCCTAAATGTTGAATGCTGTCTCACTCTGTATTGTATAGTCTTCCAATGCCCTTCCTGTATTCTGTTATTTTAGTTCCCTACTCATTGCCACAGCACAAGCAAAAGAATCATGTTTAAAATTTCTCATTTGCTATTAATTACTACTTAATCTTACTCATTTATTGTATCAAGTATGAAAAGTAACTACTAAAGATTTTAAGTATCTCAAAATCTAGGCAATTATCAAAAACCTGTTTCCCAAGCAAAGCCCTACTACTCCTTTCTGTTATTGGTTAATGAATATTGAAAACATTGAAGAAAATTCTAGATGGGATTTATGGTAAGTTTAAATCCCTTTCATATTTGGTTATTGTGATGTGAAGAAGACTTTTTGCTGCATCTTGAAGATTTTTAGGTAAGAAACAAAAATTAACTCTGTGTGGAGTATAACAACAATTAGACTCATGTAGTGCTTTCTGTGCCTGCTGTAGCTGCATAGTTAATGCATCTTCTGTTATTCAGGGCTGCTTCTAGAAGATATATGGCTAGATACCAAGATAGATGAACAGAAATGAACTATAAACTCTTCAATATAAAGTCTTTTTTTTTAAAAAAAAAAAGAAAATCTGGTGGCTGAAGAATGGCTTTAGTCAGGCAAAAATGTGCTTTCATTATTCAAGAAAAATTCAGCATTACCATGCAGAAATGAAATATTCAAATGTATATTTTTTAAATTTCTTTGAAACTTTTAACTAACTGGATCTGAATTTTCATATTGAGTTTGTACCCCATAATATTAAAATAAAAGAGGAAAATGTTGTATTTACTCATGTAATTAAAAAAATTATGGACCCATCCTATCACTTCAGGGAGCTTGGTAAGACATCCTACAAATCCTACAGTAAGATGATGTGGGCTCAAGTATGTGAGTATTAATTTATCATTTCATCTTTGCAACAATTCTGTATAATGTGTAGCCCTTAAGATTGATCTGCAAAAGAAGGACGGTATATTTAACATGTGTTTGTATATATATTGTTATATACATATGTTAGTTAACATATTGTAGTATGCAACCCTACAGAGTAGGGCTTTGTATAAAATATGTTTTGATAAATAACAAATATTGAAAGAAGCAATAGCAATCTTCACCACTGTTGTAAAACAAAAGCATTATTTGCAATGCAACAGCCATAGATGTCTTTTGCATTACTTTTATATATATATTAAGAACTGATTTACACATAATGTCCATTATGGTTTTGGAACAAAAAGGTTTCATATTCTTCATTTTTTTTTCTTCTTGTTTTACCTTGCTATTATACACATTAATTTTCCTATTGCAGCATATTATTTTTTTCACTTGAATAGTGTCCTGGGTTCAGTAGTAGCAGTCATAGCAGTAGCTTAAACCATGACAAATAGGCAAGCACATAGCTAAGATTAGTGAATGATGGTCAGTGATAAAATTATATGCCCTTTAATCTTCCCATATGCCAAGTGTTCCTGTGGAAAAAAATTGAATATATCAGTCTCTTCCTTCTTGGTGAGGCAGCTTTAGCCGTGGGCTGTGTCCTGCATGGAAACTTGGCCATCTGGGCAGACCCATAGAAATGCTGATTCTTCATGTCCTGACTAATGACCCTTCTTGATTTTTAGCAGAGCCTATTAGGACCTGCCCTAAGGTGTTCATGGCCCCCTGTCTTATGTGTGTGTGCTGGGGAGACACAGGGGACAGGGGCTGCTTCCACCAGCTTTCCCCTGTTGTATTTTCTGTGGTGAGGGACTAGATGCAGCATGTGTCTTTTGCAGAGCTGCAGCAGTCTGATGGTGAGCATGTCCACGTAAATGACTGGAATCATCTCTTGAGCTTTCTTGTTTCCATGTGACTAAATCAGTGTGAAAGGAAAACTTGAGACCACTTTTTCTACCCTCTTTAGCTAAATTTTTAGTTAACTATTTGCTGATTAGAATTCACTTACAACTTAAATGAATGTGTTAGGACTGATTTCCAAAACTTGCTAGGAAAGCAAGCATCCAGTAATTTCTTATGTGTATTTGTCGCAAACAAGTCTTCATCTCCCTCTTGGTTTATCAGGTCAGATTCCTCAATCCTCCACTTTTTCTGCTGGCTGTGTTCCTTAACAGTGATCCCTGGTGTATTTCCATGAATAGTCCATGAGCATATGTGCCCATTTACATAAGTATTACAGAACTTAGAACCTACTTTTGACATTTTTCTTTGCAGAGTGTTACTCTTTCCTGCCTTCCCTTCTTTCCCTCATTTGGGACACTATTCAGTCACCAGAGGCAGTTTTAGGTGGAGGGAGGCAGATACAGGACCCTAGAAAGAATGTATGAGGTTCATGTCTTATTACTTGACCAAGCACTAGTGTAGCATCAGAACAATGCCTAGCAATGGTGCAGCCTTTTCTGCCCATAACTAGTGTACCACATGCGACTTTAATCAAATAAAAGTTCTAGTTTTATACTTATGAAATACTGCCTTTGAATGTCTCAGAAGTGTTAGCCTAATTCTGGTGCTAATTACAGTTGTTGATTTCATAGGTAACAGGGTTGTCATGACTGAGCACTTTCAAAAATCCCCCTTGCAAGGGTTAAACTGGAAAGGTTTATTGGGCAACATTTATTCCACATACTCTATTCACTGTCAAATGAGAGGATCTCTTGACTGATTCCTGTTGACTTGACAAGGATTTTTGTCTTTTAGCATACTACAAATACAGCCTTGGGGAGATACTGTCTCTCCCTGAGGAAAGCAATCATAAATCTGTAGATAATCAGCAGCCAAACTTGAATCCTGCACTAAAAGCGTTGGAGTAGGAGTGAGCAGACAACTCACTCCAGTGTTTGAATTCAGTTGTGGCTGTTCTCTACATTCTGTTCTCCCGATATATTTGTCACTAAGCACTTTGTAATAAAAAGTGACATGATGCCACTACCTGGCAAAATATGAAACCTTGGACTTCATACACAGGATCTGCAGGAAAACCCTGTGCTTTGAGTAAGTGAAACAAAAATGTGAGGACTTGCTTCCTTCTGTGCACCTGTGGATTTCTTTTTCCAGTAGCAAATCACGTTGCAGATAGCTTTGTCTTATTAACAGGTGATAAACTTTTTTAGTATTGCTGGACAATTACATTATATTAATTAATCTTTTGTGTGATTGCAGCTGAAAAGCTGAAAACAAAGTGTTTCAACATGAAAATTAAATATCAGTACTTTGCAGCTCCACAGATGGACACAGCTGAAGACCACCACGGAATTGTTTACTTATTGCAGAATTGCCTAACGGCTGGTGAATTTTAAAAAGATATGAAAAGGGGTTTACACCACAGGCACAAAACAAAATAGAGCCAACATTTCAAAAGCATAATATGTTCTCATTTTCCTGTCCCTCTTGGCCAACATCTGACTTCCGTGTTGTGACTGATGTCCCTTAAGCAGTTATACCCTGTCACATTGCCATTTAGGCTACAGGCCAAACTGAGCAAAGTCCTGATCATCAGGAAAGAGAATAATGTTACAAAAAGATGTACTCCTAAAAGTATCTTAGAAGATGTTGAGAATATGTAGAAGTATAAGCTTGGTTTTTGAATCTATTTGCCAACTATTGCTACCCTTTCTCCCACCAGAGTTTTACGTTATTGTTTGAGTGTAGCTTTATTTTAGAACCCCCACAAACTAAGAGTTTGATGTTTATAAAATTTTCATTGCCTGTGTTTAATCACATTCCACAATCCTTGTTGTTTTTTTTTCTTGATCCTATTATGTGTTTGGATGTTCCCTGCTAAGGGAAGAGCAAGTGACACGTTACTGTGATAATGTGAGAATAGACTGGTCAGACAAAAAAGTGAAGTATAATTAATCAAGAATCATCTGGAAGCACTATTATTGATGAGATATGAACCGAAAAGTCTATTCTCTCAGAACTCCGTCACAGTTGTAATTTCATACTTTCACAAGAATTGCTTTTCATTTTATAATGACATAGAATAAGTTTTAGGTTTGGTAGGAATTTTACCATTCAATCCAGTGGGATCTAGAGCTATTGGTCTATGTTTCAGTAGGTACCAGGAGGATTTGGATAAGTGTATGCATCATTTACATTCAGCTCTTCTTGAGCAACATGTAGCAGAGAGGATCCCTTTGTTTAATTCAGCATCTGAATGCTGTTAGTAAAAAGTACATTTGATTTCAGCCTGCATACCTTGTGCTTCCTCTCACCCCCCACTATGTTTTCTTGACAACTTCTTTTAAGGCTTAGGGTAAGATAGCAGGAGGCAGCATTTAATATTCTTTTTCAACACTTATGTTTGCAAGGGGGACTGAGTTGAGTTGACTATTTTCCTCTTGACATTTGAAGATCAGGAATGTGCCCTTGTCTCTTCATTTTCGAGTATCAATTGGCACCAGCAGAGGAGATGAAGGAATCAGCCTTTCAGGCACTGGAAGTGACAACTTCAGAAGTGTCAGCTGAAGCAATTCTATCACCCATTTATCATCCATTTGAGAACTGAAGGTGGCTGAAGAATAGCCTTTGAAAACAGAATAAGAGGTAAAATTGATATTTCCTTGTAATAGTTACAGAAATTTCACTGCATCTTTGACAGCTGACAGTACCCTACCCTGTGCTATCCTATTCAAAACTGTGAAAGCCACTTTCCTTCAATTCACATCATTAGAGGAGAGGATAGATCAGGTGATTTTTGTTTTTCAAAAATTACTGTATGGAGGTGACTGGTCTATAGATGGCATGTGAGGAATAGTCAGATAGTGTCTAAACTACTGTGTCCAACTCACAGCTTTGGATGTACAAGTATGGCACTGAGAACGAAGGAGGCAGAAGAAAGGATTCGGATTAGATGATTGACATGTAGATCATTGTAGGTTCAACTCAAACACTGCCAATCATCTGTATACTCTCACTAGTAAAGTTTGGCTGCAACTACTCAAGGTAAAAATAGCCTGACTTGAAATTGTTGGAATTACCATGGTAGGAAATGTGGGGTCACTGGCCGTATCAGATGCAGGCAATGTGCAGAGTTCACACAAAATGTCCTTTTATTCTGTCAGATCACAGATTTTGTTAGCTGTGAAGAGGCTTGTTCAGTCTCATTCATCTATAGATACACCAAACTCAGAAATATAGCATGGAGTTCTGCAGTCCTGATCTTAAAAATAAATACACTCTAACCTTGTTATCCTCATGACCTCAGTAGACATATTTTTGTGTGAGTGGTAGAAGTTTCTTGGACAGATTTGTGGAATGAAACATTAGTCATGGATATGCAAAGAAAATGATGGGCTGTTTCACTGAAAAGTCACTGAAGTCCATGAGGGTAACTGTGAACTTATAACATTACCGAGTAAAAGAATAATGAATAACAATTGTGGTACTGTTGCTGTTCACACCATTTCCTGAATGTTAATGGGAGCAGAGAAAAGTTAATTTTGCTCAAAACATCACCTGAGTAAGTAAAAGAAGTGGGGTTTTAAAGCATCTCATTGGACTTAATACAAGGTAAAATGAAAGACATTACTTGTCCTAACAAATATTGTCTGTTGTCTACATTAATGGAATTATCCAGAGTATTGCAAAATTAGCAGTAAGTATTAGAAAGTCTTGTTGCTTGTTTAACGGTTTGCAGGGTAAAAATCGAAAATGACAGCTTGTGAAAAGGGAAATATTTTTATTTAAGATATTAAATAAAAAATAAAAATATTTCAAAAGAAAAGTTTTGAAATTATCCAGGTAACAATTTCGAGAAATGATTACTCAACAAAAATTTCAAGATCTTGAATTGTGTTCTTATTTGGGCTTTGGAAGAATGCTGAAATCTTCCTGGAATTTTTAGTCAAAACTCTAGAAAATAACAAGAAGGTAACAACAGGAATAACAACACTTTTAATAATGCTCCCGCTGCTTATATGTGTGAAGGGGTGTGTTAGTATATACAAATAAAAGTAGTGTAAATTATAGATAAAGATGTAATTTAATCACAGACATTAAAGTAAAAACTAACCAAAACCAAACCCCACAAAACTATCTTGAGAATGTACCTATTCTTTGTTAACACAATCTGAATAATCCAAATTATTGTCAATCTTTCCAAGAACTGAACCTGTGTATTTTTCAGATTCAGAGTATTTCTTTCTTTGATAATCAAATCTGGAAGCATTGCATTCAAAGGTATGTAACAGTAACTTTATAACAAATCAAGTAAAATTAGATAATTGTTTTGCCTTCTTACTTATTACCATCTGTTGGTAATTTCTAATCAGACTGGGTAGTATTTTTGTAGAAGAAAAGGACTTAAGAAATTCAGTAAATATGTTTGTGTGTATGTGATAGGTTTTATCTAAAAAAAAAAAGATTAAACAACACTTTTTCTTCATGTTGTTCCATTTGGTAAAGCAACAAATGTTGAAAAATGCTCACATCTATTTTGTCTCCTTTTTGTCACATCCTATTTGTTAAAGTAGGGCAGTACTCTTTTCCATTATATCTGGATAGGAGGAGGAATTTTATTTGGCAGTTCATGGCCTGCTGCTTTTTCTGAAGGTTTGCAACTCAGTTCCTCTCACTGATAAACAGCATGGGTTCTGTAGCTCGTGCTTCGGATCGTTAGTAGTATCTTTCTGTTAATGTCAAATTGCTATCACTCTATGATTGGAGCGACCTGGAAAGCAAGCTCTGCTGGATAAGCCTGTATTAGAATGACACATTGTTATTTTATTCTGAAGTAAAAAACTACTTCCAACTGTATAAAAAAAAAATCAGCTATATACATAAAAAGACTAATTTGTTTATTCTGTAGTATGAATAGGTAAAACAAGTAAACATAAAAACACACAAATGTTTTCATTAACTTATTTTCTCTTGCCATGTACATTCTAAACACCAGCGTTGAAACACTGGCAGGAAGGCAGGTTTTCTAGGACACATTGTTAAAATTCTCATCTTATGTTATGCTAATAAAAGAATACACCAAGGATTTCTCACACATACCAGCAGTTTCATACATTTGGGTAGTCTCAGTGAGAGGGGAACTCTGCTGCTTCCTTGAGAAAAGCTTTGTGAAACCAGAGTATAAGTAGTCCCAAGAAATACCTATAATATGGTGATGGGAACTTTTTAATTTGGGAACAGTTTCCACCTGGGGACCCCAAAGAACTTGACATGCAGGAATAAATGTAGCTTTGTAACTCCCATGTGTGCTGTGCAAGAATTCCAGCAAGCTTTCTTGTCTTCCTTTAGGAAAAAAAAAAAGTAAAAATTAAAATTTAGGAAGCTCTTCAACTGACAAGAGTTTAATTGACCATGGTAACAGAAGTAAATGTCAAGTGTTAAAGTATATAGCAAAGACTTGAATTTTGTGAACATGTAGCAGTAGAAGCTGATCTGCACAGAGTCCCTAGTCCCAGTCCTAGTTCTCTGGACTGTTTTTAAACTGGGCTCTGACAGGGTTAGAAAGCAGGTACCTGAAATTCTCATTGTTTTCTTGAATATAAAAGTCATAATAAATTCATCATTAGTGCCATAGCATATGGTTTGAATGTAGTCACAAAGCCTTCTGTCACCTGGAAAACCTCTACTAAAATGCTTGATATAAACTCAAATTATTTAAGATAACTTTATGGTAGAATGAATTTAACAAAACTTCAACTTATTTTTGCAGCAGGCCTGTATGTAGATTGCAGTATGGAATATCCTAATTTCTGCCACTAAACTGTGACAAAAATCACATAGCTCATCCACATGCTATCTCCAGAAATGTCTCTTAAGTAGATTAGGTAAAAGTCCTGTCTTTTTATCAGTTTAAGAAAACTATGAACACAGTGGCAAAACAGTGAAAAAACAAGTGTATTTTCTTCATGCAGTTTGTTTGCCGTGAGCTAAACCCCCATGTTCAAAGTAGCTTCCTAAAATGAGCTCTTTTCATTCTCTTTTTTTGTTTCTTTTTCTAGTAACTGTTTCGTACCTCAAGCCTGTTTTGTTAGCTAACTGGATTACCTGAACACTGGCACTAAGATGTGATTTCTCTCAGGAGAATTTTATGTAGAGCTACCTTATTGCTATCCAGATAAAACTACTTTCACAGCCTGATCTGGCTCATTTGGTCCTGACCATTGAAACCACCTAGCTATGCTATGGAGTAAGACAAACCAGCAGTACCAGGAACCAAGCTACCGCTTTTAATAGATTTCACTGCTTCTGAGAAAAGTTTTGCTAAATATTCCTCTATTGTCTTCTAGGTTTAACTTCTGCAGTGGAGAAGAGTAAAAAAAAATATTGAAGAGAGCAAACATAAGTAATAATTTCAGATATCAGATTAAGTATACAAATTGAACAATCCATAATTATTACAAAATCCCGTAGTTAAAAAATCCATGTTTTATGGATAACGATTATGTGAAATATGGTGAAATAATAAGCAGTCCAGGCCACAATCCTATTAATGCTGCTGTTAGATCAGGCCCCTACTTTTTAATAGCATGATAGGTGATTTGAAAAGTAAATATCCCTTAGAAAAACAGCTATATTCTTAAATAATATCACTTGCAAAGTTTTATACTTGAAAGGCATTATGTCAGTAAAATTGGACAAGGCTCTTTCTTTTTGACGAGAGGTATGTGGTAGTTTCTCTTTCATCTTAAAAGTACTATAAAAAGGAAAGATCGTAGGTTAACACTGAAAGTATTCCTTTGTTTCCATTTCTTTATTAAAAAAAGTTTTATATCCATATTGTGCAATAAAGCGAATTTTACACAAAAATATTAACTTTGCATTAAACTACTCTTCTTTTTTAAGATGTTGACAAATAAAACTGAGTAACACCTCAAGCTAGTTGTTAGTGTGACATTTAAAAAGACCTGTTGTCATGGTTTAAGCCCAGCCAGTAACTCAGCACCATGCAGCCGTTCACTCATCCCTCCTTTCCCTGCCTTTCCAGGCAGGATGGGGAGGAGAGTCGAAAGAAAGTAACTCCAATGGGTTAAGATAAGAACAGTCCAGTAACTAAAGTACAACACAAAATTACTACTGCTACCACCAATAATAATAATGATAAGGGAAATAAAACTAAAAAGGGAAGGGATAATAAGCTCCAGTAAACACAAGGGATGCAGAATACAATTGCTCATCACCTGCCGACCAATACGCAGTCTGATTTGGGATTTCTGGTAACTCTTCCAAGTTTATATACTGGGCATGACATGCTGTGGTATGGAATGAATACCCCTTTGGCTAATTTGGGTCAGGTGTCCTGCCTCTGCTTCCTGCTGGTTTCTTGTGCCCTTCCTTCCTGGCAGAGCACGAGATTGAAAAGTTGTTGGTCAGAGTAAACATTACTCAGCAACAACTAAAAACATCGGTGTTACCAGTGTTGTTCTCAGAGTGAAGTCGAAAACACGGCACCCCACCAGCTACTAGGAAGGACTAAAATAACTGTTACAGCAGAAACCAGGACACCTGTCTTCTCACTTGTCAGGACTTCTAGGCCTGAGGACCTTAATACAGCTTCCTGAATGCTCTTCCTAAGTGTATCTCACAATGTGAGGATATTATACAACTGGATTTACTTAGGGATTCAAGAATGCTTTTCAACATTTTTTCTTGAATCCCCTTATAATCTGTTCTGTATTTTCAAACGCTGCATGCCAGGGAATACAATACATGGAAATATATTTTGCATCCATCACCCTTTTCACTTCAAAGACCAGAAGCTTCAGGTGTTTTGTGGATTATAAATGAAAATTAGTCATCTAGAAGGCAGAATGAACATTTGGCTAAAAAAAGGCCTGCTAGTCAAGCCACTATTAAGAAATTCAAGGCCAATTTATGCCTTTTTGCTAAAAAAAAACCCAAACCCTATACAAGTATAAAGGAGCAACCGGGAGTATATGACCTGGTTTATATGTGTGTTTTCTTCTTCTGTCCCTAGCTTGCATAACAAATTGCTAAAAAGGTAATAAAACCAGAAACATCACCTATCTTTGTCAGAAAAAATGTCAGCATTAGAGCCCAATTAACAGCCTTTTATTGTGAAGAAAACATGGGGATAAATACATCCTGCAGTATTACTGCAGTTAAAATTGCAGGTGCTTAGTGCAATGGAGTATTAGGCTGCAAATGATATGCCTGAGGGGGTCAATGTTGTTGAGTATTATGCAACTAGTTTATGCAAAACCCAGCTACAGATTATTTTCCAAAAAAAAGTGCATGTGCAAAAGATTGTAGCATCCAATTTTCTATTTTTGTTCATTAAAACTACTGCTTTGTTTCCTGAAAGGTATGTCGAGTAAATGAATGTAGCTATAGTTTTCACTCTGTATAACCCTTAGAATGGCAGAGCCAAAGATAAATGCATCATTCTGTGTTAGAATAGCTAAATGCATATACACAGAGTTGACAAACTTTTAAGCAAAGGTGTTTTGGTGAGGTTTTTCTCTTTTTCGTTAGCTATAATCATTTGCATTGCTGTTCAAAGGAAGACTTCTGTACTAATTGTTAGGGAGAAGAGAACGTCTTTTCAAAGGCAATGTATCAGGATATACTGTACCATCTAGTCAGTAGTGCATAATATGATGCTGGCTACCTTAATAGTGGCTCATCAGAGCAATTACCAGGAGGAGGAAGAAAGCCGACAAGTGCACCTGAAACCCCATATATCCAAAATTGAAATTGCTGCAGAGATTATTTTGAAATAAGAAAGACCCACATGAGAAAAAGGATACTGAATCATACCTATTATTCAAGGCAAATTATGTGAAAACCTGTGAATAAATATATATCATACTGTCTACTGCTGAGAGCCAAAAGGTAATTTGTGACTTTAAACTACAAAGCAGAGGTTTCCTATGTAAACTTGAACACTATCTATAGAATAAATAGAAGCTTTATTAATATCTAATGAAGCTTTTCCTTTGTTTCTCCCTTGCTCTTTATGTACTGCTACTATGACTTGCTGCATTCAGGAAGCTGTGCTACTTCTCCATTTGCAAAACCCCCATAGATTTTTGGAGGACCTTTTGTTGATAGGAGGTTTTAAAATTTGCTTTCTTACATGTGAAATTATATTTGGTCTTACATCGATCCTTAGTTAAGAGTTAAGAGTTAAGTGATATTGCCACAGTATTTTCATTATTCACGTTTGTTTTCTGTCTGCTGTTGGTTCTTATAATTTGATTAGAATGTGCTCTCTGTCATGAAAACTTGCTTATAACTTACTTTATATCCTTCAACAAGAATTCTCCTTCATTAACTACAAAGTTATTAACTGGAAGAGAAGTAATTCTTAAAGACTAATAGAACTATAAATGCATTTATTTTGAAGACTTGAAACCTCTTTTCCATTGTGTTTTGTTCTTAAGTGTTCTTCCAGTTTGACATTTATATAGAAATGAAATCAGTCAAATTAAATATTTTCTAAAGGTAAATCCTTTGGAAAAAAAGCTTCGTCATATATTCATAGTGTTTGAAGGTCTGCTTCAGAGCATTAAAATCTTAGTAGAATATTTTAAGGATTACTGGTAGCATAAAGTTTGGGTTCATTTCTTTTAGTACTTCCATTTTAATGTGACACATGCTAATAAGGTAAATAAAGGACTTCAGTATTTTTTAATTATGCTACAGAGTGAGACAGAAAAAATCGAAAGAACAGGATTTGTTCTTTAATATTTTTTCACCAGAAAGACTTTGTAACAAAGATGTAGTAACTATGTTCTGTGCTTCTAATTTCAGTGCAGTTATTTACAAGATGGAAATTGTATGTTAAATAGAAATAAGTGTTTTCAAACAACATAGAAGAATTTTTTTTTTTACGAGGGAGAAATATTTACAGTACAAGTTAATCTTCCATGTGTTTTGATAATTCAGTGGCTGTTTATGACCATGACAGACCTGTAAGTGGTGCAGCTCAAGCGGAGCCACATACATTTCAGTGGAGTTGTGTCTGGAAACAGACATCAACACAGATTTGTAAAGCAGTAAACCCTTGCCCAAATGAAACAGTATCCCTGATAAACATCCTAAAATCTTTTCAGGCCCATTCTTTCTGTGCATAAATTAAAACTGTAGGTTGATGGAGTCAGGGAAAACCTGAGTTTGGAGGCTGCTCTCAGGGAAAGGTGGTCACAAAAGACGGAATGAAAACAAATGGACTGTTGCACTCAGTAGAGCGGACAGTGTTGAGAGATACAAGACTAAGGGAAAACCAGACAAATTATCATAAAAATAAAACAAGAAACTGCTTTGACTAGTAGTCATACTAATTGTAGAACAAATGGAAACAAGGATATAGGACTAAGGATTGGTCTGGAGGAATAACTGAAGTACATAATTTGGGAAAGATAGAACTCTAAATGTTATTCTGAGAAACATGAAAGTGGCAGGAAGATCTTGAACAGACACAACAGAAGGGAAAATGAGTCTATAGGTCCATCTTTAACAGGATGAGTTGCAGTGTATGGCAGTGAGAAGGCCAAAATGGTCCAGAGCTAATCTGAACCTAATTGGACTTACTGGAGAGTGCATCAGAACAGGACTGGTCTCTAATGTGCCAAAGGATCTTGAAGCTTTAAGGCATAAGGTAAAACCTCAAAACCCAAAGCCAAGCAAGCGTTGTATCTAGCTTTGAGAAATGGGGTAGAATGGGAGGAGGGGGTAGAATATAGCAAACACTGTCTTCCTAGGTATCATAGATAAATTACTTTAAAATATATTCATTTTATTATTATACAAAGAATATAGTAAGAAACAGTCTGTACAAATATATCAGGAAGTTACTGTGTGAAATCAGTCTTCTTGCTCCATTTGATAGTATAGCTCACCCAGTGGTAAGAAGAAAACTTTTAAGTATGCTGTATTTTTTATTTAATATGGTTTTGATGTTGAAGGAACTGGATTACGTTAATCTGTACTGTAGAGGAGCAAGGAAATAAATCAATTCTTTTTATATTCTCAAGGATAGGACAAGAGGTAATTAGTTTAATTATCAGAGACCATGTCAGGAAAAAAGTCTATTTGACTTTTTTTTGAGGTACTGGGAAAATCTAAAAACCTATGAATCATCTCACTGGAGGTTTCTAAGTGTGAGCTAGGCAAACTTTTGTCATCATAATCTAGACAAAATTGCTTCTGATTCAGAACAGGCAACTTAAATCTGTAACCTGTCTAACCAAACACCCTTTTCTAGTCCAACACTTGCACGATGACCGATTTACATAGTTTATGACTCTTGGCCGTTAAGAGATAATGCAATTAAATAATTACTGACTGCAATCTCCTTTACCTTGCATGTATTGCCATTTGGACTACAACACTTAATTCAGCTGTCAGAATTGAAAAAGAAATTCAGCAAGTCCCATTTCATCAAGTCTGGTAACAATAAAAAGGTTTGGAGTTTTCATTCTAGAAAATTTAAGTTAATTCAAAATGTAGGAAATGTAGGTGTTGTCATTTAGGAATGGTAGCAGCCTGAATCTGAAGAAGTAGTGAGTGTCTGCCTTATTTCTACTAAGAGCTGTATAGTTCTGAATGTTAGGTCTAATTCCACAATCTTGATGATTTTCAGTCAGTATTGGTGTGTTTTCTAGAGATTTCTTAAGGTGGCCTGCATTCTCAAACTAGTTAAGTATGGTTGATAGAGGATATTTGGAGTCCCTTGGGTACTTCACATTAGCAATATAAAGAGTAATCTGAAAGTTTGCTTTGATTGCTTACTTTACAGTAAATTCAGTCCAATCAGCTGAGGACTGTGGAATTCAGACTGAGAAGGCTACAGTCAAGAATTGCTTGGTTCTTTTAGTGAGAAGTACTTTTCCAAATCACTAACATCCTGAAGTGCCATGGGAATCTGGTTTTGTTGGCAAATTTCCCACAGATGTCACCTCTGCTCTAGGATGAACGTAGTAACTGGGGATGCTTCAGAAGCTGAGATGGCTTCTAAGGCTGCTTAGTGTGTGACTCACTAGATAGAGTTTTCAAATAAAAGTTGTTTATGTCTGCTTGTAAATAAGTACAACTGTAATTACATAGCACTGGTTTGTACAGAGTAATAGCTGATTGTTGCCGATTTTGTGCATAATACAATTTTGTCTCTTAATTTTACATGTGGGCTAGTGGTGGACTTATGTATCAGAAAGGAAAGTTACCTCATGCTCCAAAAAGTAGCACAATCTCCTGTCGCACTCCTTTTGACCTCCTAGTCTGCAAGGCTCATCTCCTTCCATTCTTCTATCTCCTCCCTGCTCTTTCTCTCCCCCAGTTTTAATGTCTTAAAATATTGTCATCACAGTCCAAGATAGTGTTCTGGTTTGGTTTGTTTTTTCTTTTAATCTTGTGTCCCTAAGTTTTTGTAACCATGCCCTACATACAGACAGCATGCTTTATTCTGTTTGGAAATTCCTATTCTGTACTGAGGGAATCACAGCTAATTGTTGAAGCAAAGACTGCACTGCATCTAGTCTCCCTTGAGAGGATATTTGTAATGTCCCCACAGCAAATAGCAAAAAAAAATGAAGATATGAGACAATGTTGGCATTGTTTATTGTGGAAGTAAGGCTGTCTTCCTGTGAGCCATTGGATGTACCCTCTGTTACATGTTAAAGATGAAAAACACATGCAGAAAAGTTTAACAGTGTTTTTTCTAAATTCTGAAAGCTGTGAGTTAAAATCTGCTCTACTTCATTTGGGTTTTAGACCAAGTTTAATACTATGCATGTATGAATGTATAGGAGGCTAAATTAAGGTGGAGTTGCTTGATTTGTGTGATATTATTTCAGGAAAAAATCTATCACTGTAATTGGTAGCTGTCATCACATCATATGACATGGATTTAACATATATAATTCAAGGCAATATTTATACACTCCTTTTTAAAAGGAGTCGTTTGTTATATGACAGGGAAGCTGTTGAATTCAGTGACAGTTGGTAAACAAAACCTAGTGCTCTGGAAATCTTCAATGAGATAGTTACAGCACTAATATGAATCCCCAAATTTAGCATCCTGATTTTTTATTATAAAATACAGCTAGAGCTCTATTTTGAATGGTAACAAAGAAAAGAATATAGAAAGGAAACTAAAAATTATTCAAAATAGGAATTAAATCCAGTTAGCAGCACAGAGCATAGAAGATCCTTCCATTACTATTTTGTCCATTTCCTTTCTTTAATTTATTTGCTTTTTTCACCAATTTCTACTGGCTGTTTTGCTAGTTTGTTGCCCAATGTTAGTGTTGTAGTAGAGTGTGCAAATTTGTGTTTTGAGTGTGCAAAGCTAAAAATGATCACAGAAAAGTTGTTACTCTCGATGTTTTAAATTTGAGATTGAAAACACAGATCTTCTGGGTTGTCCTTTTTCATACTGAAGTTTGTAACTTCATTTTTATCTTTGAGGAAACAACATGAAACAAAAGTATCTAGTCTAAATTATTTGTCAGAAAACAATGCATGCAATAGTCTGTGTCTGATCTCCAGTAGAGCTTGGAGAATAAGTAACATGTGGCCTTTGTTCCAACCTGAAATCTTAGGAAACAGCAACACAGTTTTATATCTAAAATGTAGGCAGCACCCAACCTCCTTCAGCAGTTTCAATGGCCCAAGCATTAAAATGATCATTTTAGCAGAGAACTCACACTAAATTCAGCTGGAGCAAAAGCCAGATGAGAGTGAATACTTTTGAAAACTCCATTCCCTCTTTATTAAACAGAATGTTGAAACAATATAATGTTATTGCAGATAATGAGATACCATGTAAATTTAGGACTCACAAGTAGTTGAACTGCTAATAATTTGAAAAAAGCACATTTCTTCCTATGATTTACTTTTCAGTTTTCATGGTATTAATTTCACTGTGAGATCTGAGTAGTTTTGATATTCTTGAGAGCTGATACAAGGAGAGAGACAATAATAAAACGTCCTAATTAGTTTAGCAAGTTGTTTTAAGAATAAAGTTCTGTTTTGATTTGCCCTTGAGTGTTTAGGGATAGTTCATATTTTCTTCCAGCCTTTCAGTAGTTTTGCTCTATGCTGGTGTCATGGTTTGAGCATGTTTTGAGGGTGTTTTTGTTCAAGGCTTTTTCCAGCCAGGTGGAGGAGGAGAGGCCAGGAGGAAGGAGAGACAGGGCACCTGACCCAGGCTAGACAATGAGGTATTCCATACCATAGCACGTGATGCCCAGGATGCATACTGGGAGAGAGAGACCTGGAGGGGGGGAGCTCTGGAGAAAAATGGAGGAGGGAGCACGCGGTGCTCAGCCAGGCAGGGTGGAGTGAGTTATGGGTCGGTGGCTGGTGGGGTGTTGTATTCTTTTCACTTGCTGTTTGCTGTATCATTATTATTTGTAGTAGTAAATGGCAGTAGGGATTTTGTGTTATGCCTTAGCAATTAAACCGTTCTTATCTCAATCCGTGGGGGCTACATTCTTTGGATTCTCCTTCCTAACTCTCCAGGAGTTGGGGGACTTGGTTTAAACCACGACAGCTGGGTTATGTGCATTTTAGAGTTGCTTTTCACTGTAACAAGCAAATAATGTTCAGGCATGATGACCAGATGACAGTTCAGAAATGTCATGATAATCCTATCACTAATACAATATTTCATGCTCTTGAGAGGGGAGAAAAGTTAGGAAACCAGAGGAAAACAATTTTGATAAGCTGTGTTAAGAGTAGAGAAATATTTCACTTAGGTTGTGGACGCAATTTAAATGCATAACCATTAATTGTCAATAAAATGAATTTTGCCACACGTAAGAAGCTAAGTTCCAAGAGTTCTATTAGTGTAGTGTGAAGCAGTAATAACTGAAGTTTATATTATCTGAGGAACTTACTGTGTAAACTTTAATGAAACTTTTTATTACATTCTAAAATGTACCTTCATAAGAAGTTTCGGTTTAAGCTTGTAATGTGCATCACTTCTTCATTCCCCTCTTACTTTCCAGCAACAAATAGAAATAGTTTTAATGCCTATAAATTCTTCTTGAAGGCAGTTAGATATGACATGATGTGCAGTAGGGCACAACCATTGGGCTATAAAGTATACTTTAGAAATATTAAAGAGATTAGGAAGCAGTCTGACAGGTGGTTAGACTTCAAGACTTAAAAAGCCTCCACAAGACAAAAAAATAAAAAGTGTTTGACCTTTTTATAAGTTGGCCATAATGTTTCAGAACAAAATAGTGTTGTGTTAAGGAGCTACTTGAATTTTGGATGTATACAGTAAAAGATAAATAGCATAAGTTCATGTTTAGTCAAATGTTTTGTAGGCATATAAACCTAGCACAGCAATCTTAATTTTCTTCAGATACCACAAGTGGATGAGGACATATTTGAAGTAATCCATTATACTGCTATGATATCTCTCATTTTTTTTAGATTGCTTTAGTAGTATGGGGGTGTTAAAAATTCAAGAAGCAAAATTATGTAGGCACTGGCATGGAATATAACTACTACTATTGCTAAGAGGAGACTGAAACCTCCTTTGGCTCAAAAAACTGATAGATACTGGTGATGATAACGCCCATCTAACCTTATTTCCTTCAAAATACCAGAATACTCTTCAGTAGTTTTCATGGACAAGAATTTATGACTGAAAGGGTATATAAATGAATGTGGTAGCTTCCCCACAGCTTAATAATAGAGCACAAGGTTACCTCAGTTTGGTCTGGATAAAAAGTTCTAAACCCCTGTATTTTTGGGGTGCAGAATGACTACTGACCTGATTGCTGTCTGATACATACATAGATTAGTAGACACGTTACTGAAAATAAATAAGCTGAATTAATGCCGACTTATTCAGAGGCTGTCATCCAGATAATCAAGCTGTTGGGAATATGCTAAATTTGAATCAAGTTCCCTAAAACAGGTAGTTCTTTCTATACCATAACTGAGTTTTTCATCGAGAGATGCAGCTGGTGTCGTTTTTGTTTTCATTTAGAATACAAGTTCTCCTTCTATGATAAAGTTTGTTCCTTGGCATGCAAAATTACTCAGTGTCATGGTGGCATTGCTTTCCTAATTGGCTTGTAAAGGCAATTCATGGGGACTGCATCTTCAGTGTATTCAGTGATAAACAGCTTTGTTTTTATATAGGCCACCAGCATGCTAGAAACATACCTGAATATGAGTTACAGATTTGGGCTTTTTTTTTCCCTTTTTTAAAAAAAGGTCATCTGATTCTCCAGGTACCATATGCTTTCTATGTTGTTGTTGAGGTTTTTTTGCTTTGTCTTTATGAAAATTTTTTTTTGGCGCTGCCCTATATTACAAGGACTTTCTTCTGACTTGGCTCTTTGTGGATCCTTACATTCACTGGAATTGCAGTTGTGCTATGTGCTGTGCCATTAATAACTGCACAGTGTGAAGCAGGCAGAGGAAAAGTAGTATTTAAAGACTTTTGGAGGCCACATCTAAATCTGCTGTACCTCTCTGTGTTCCCTTTGACTTTTGTCAAAGAGCATTTTTTTTCCTATTTTTATACTCCCTCCAATCCTATACTTGTTCTTTTCAGCAACAGCAGTATTCCACTAGATTTGTGATGATATATCTTTTGTAACAGCCAGCAGCTACGTATAAATCCTGATGATGCAAAGGTATTTGTCATATTTTATAGGTAGAAAAGTCAATATGAAGACTTAAATTGCAGCTTCCAAGGGGTTTCTCAACTGAGTAACAAAATGTCCGTGCTTTTTGCTCTCAAGAGGCAATACCACTTCTATTATTTATTTATTTTATAGTAATTAGGCAAGAGCTGCATTGGTGTATGGTTTAGAAGCACCTGTGTCAAGGTGATGCCATCTGAGCTGTTTTCTGAGCTGCTATTGATCCTGATAGGAGTGGACCCAGGAGATAGGGCTGGACACCTGGGAGATATCTGCCTCTTATTAAGATCTGCCAATACTCATTTTCTTGCAAAACAGAGTCGGTATGTGGGATCCTAGCTGTGGGCACAGGGGGTAATGTAATCAGCCTGCAAAGAAGCTTTGCTCACTTCTACAGGGCATTCATTTTACTGAGACTGGGAGCCAGGAAGGTAATGCATGAAAGGAGACATGCGGTGGTGTGTGGACAGGTTACTCTTTCCTCTGCCCTGTCCTGGGGTGGTACATGGAGAGTGCTGTGGTTAATTCCTAGGCAAGGATTGCCAAACTGTACCCTGGGTCACTGTTGCAAAACATGTTTCTGAGACCATGGGTATGCAAGTCACTGCTGTGTATAAGCAGCCACAAATGGCTGCAAATGGCTCATTTTGCTTTCTACTCCTCCTTTGGAGGAGTCGTTAGACCACTGACAGGCCTGAATGTGCTATGTTAAGATAGATGAGGCGTGTTAGATATTTAGCTATAGGTTTTTGCACTATCTCTAGGAAAGTCTACTAGTACTATCAAATTGTGTGTGTATGTTTTATTTAGCACAAATGTTAGAGCTACATAGCTGCAAGTAATTTAGTTCTAAGAGTGTTTGGGTTTTAGCTCATAGTGTGACTTAAGAGTGCTACTGATGTAGCACTGACAATGGCTGTGATTTTATTTCTTTTTAACTAGAGCTACTTGTTCAAACTCAAACCTTAAAGGAGACCAGGCACATGTGAAATCTGGAGTGTTAAGCTTTGTTCACTTCTTAATCACCGGTTCATATAATTCTTTCTGACAAAGATTTTTGGCTGAAAACGTAAAACAGGGATAAAAGAGGTGAAACTTTGCTTATATTCCTTCCCCACACACAGATACAGAAATAGAAGCAAATTTTGAGCCATAAAATATATAGTCCTAAAATATGTTCTCTTTCATTAGTACAAAATATTCTATCTAAAACTGGCAAACACAGTTGGAATAATAGTAGGTGTTATACAACAAATACAACAATATGTGAGGATGTGATTTAAGCAATAAAAAGAAGGAAGTTATTAGCTTACAGAAGAAATAACACAGATCATTACAGAACTAGTGAAAATCAATGTTTGCCTTTTGTGCATGCGAAAAACCGATTTTTGCTTTTTGTACATACAGAAATCAATGTAATAGTGAGACAAGGAAAAGTCCTTCTGACTCTGAGTTTGGGATTTTCAGATGCAGCTAATGTTGGGACTCTGGAATACTTTACTTCTGATAAAAGGACATATTTATTTTATAGAATCTGCAACAGTTTTCTAATTTGATTTTTGTTTAATGAGGGCACTGTGTTGGTGGGGGAAACCATTACCGGTAATGATCACATTCATTTCAGATGGCTGAAGCAATGCAATTCAGTGAGCAAAATTTGCGTATCAGTGCTATAAAAATGATTTGTTGTGCTTGAGTCAAACAGCTGATGTATCTGTTACCTATAAACCTGAGATACAGCACACAGTGCAATCATGTGTAAGTGGATATATAGTAAGTACAGACAGTTGCTAGCTGATGTGTCTGTTACCTATAAACCTGAGATACAGCACACAGTACAATCATGTGTAAGGGGATATATAGTAAGTACAAACAGTTGCTATTATTCTTTTCTTGCTGGTATTTCTTTTCAGCACCTATCAAGAATGTAGCTGTGTTTCATGCAATAAAGACAGTGTTTCCTAGGGTGTGTTTTTATTAATAATTTAGTATTTCAGACAGATTTAACTCAAGCTAAAGCAACAGATTAGCTTCATATTTACATAACAGTTACTATTAGACAATAGTGGCAGAAGTAATTTTACATGTTTTTGAAGTGAGTGTAGGTATAAAACTGATGCCGAGTTATTTGTGTATTTGAGGACACTGAACGCCATTGTTTTGCATTATGTTCATACCCTGCCTTGACTTTTGGTTTTAAACTCCTGTTTTCACATATTCAGTAAGGTTAAGTATCATTTTTCTTTTTCACTTCAATGAATAATCAATGGTCTTTCCAGAAGGAAGACTGGCTATTTTGATAAAATTTTAGCTTTTGATTTTGCAGACTCCATGGTGGTTCAGATTTGGCTTTACTAAGCTGCCTGATAGGATCTTTTCCACTTCTGTCTCTATAGCAAAAAGTTTCAGTGTTTGCTTTTGTTCTTGAAAAGCATCTGTCCATCTCATGACTGACATTTAAATAAAATTCTACTTGTAATGGTTTGTGTATTTATTTTACGATCTACTAAATTTGAAGATCTGAAGAAGCGAAAAGAAACGCTTCTTTCAAATGAAAACAAAAAAAGTAAAACCAAGCAAACAAAGCCCCAACCTGTTCAAAGCAGTTCTGTCTATTTGGCTTTTTCTTCAGATCTCTATAAAGCTATGGATTTGTAGGTTTCAGAGAAACTGGTTTTCTCAGCACCTATGCCTTTGAGTGAACTGGATATCCTTCAGAATTCCAACCTAAATTAATACTTTACTTCCCCAGTATGCTTTCAGACATGGACTAGTCAGTTCTAGCAGTGAAACTTCATTGTTTAGCAAGTACTCTAAGTTTCATCCTTGCAGTTTGAGACTCCAGGCACAGTGAGACTACAGATTACGAGCTGTCACACTGGGGCAGCTGGAGAAGGGAGAGGTCTCTATGCAACCCCTGCTGCTATGCTGTGAGGTGCACTCTGCTTTTCTGTATTGCACAGCTGTACAGACTTCTTCCAAATATTCAATTGGGCCAAAATATTGCACTCCTCCTTGTGAACAGAATGCAAAGTAATCAATCTGGGAAATGGTTTTAGACTGGAAGACAAAGGAGGTTGGTTCTCATTCATGTGATCAAAGTTGATCCATATTTAAGTAATTTGTGATACTGCTGACATCATATCATTTGACCTCCATGTGTCTCTGCCTGTGTAGTTTTACAGTTTTCACCCCTGGCTTCCTAGTCGACCTTACTCCACTTTTTTAGAAAACTAGAACAGGTATGATTTCTCTTATGGTTCTTACTTCTTTGTTCCATTCATAACATATAGCGCAGCCTTACCTCCCAAGTTTAATATACCACTAAAAATGACTGCATGGTCTAATTAAGAATTAGAAATAGATGAAAAAAAGAATGATCGCAACAATATGTTTCTTAATAGTTCATGTAGTTTTGGTCATAGCTACAGTGAAGTTTCGTATGAATACTTCTGCATAGGCCTCTTCAATACAATGAGTAATATGTTTGTCATTGTTCTGATTCCACACACAATATCTTCAGTGAGTAAAAAAGGCAGAACTTTATTGTCTTGGTGTGTGAATATCTGTCGTGTACTTAAGCTTATCTTTTATAAGCAATTTTTAGATGTGCTTGTTAATGTTAATATTAACTAAAAAGATAACCACATTTAGGATCCTTAATGTAAAATTTCACACTCTATTTTATAAACATCTTGTAAAAGGTGCTCTTAAACATCCATTTTTTATTTTTTTTTACCAAGAAAAGCATTATAGAAAACTGTGTTTGGCAGGGGATCTGGTATGCTGAGACTTCATAGCACAGTTGTATTCTGGAGATGTCTGTAGGAGCATACACTGGCTTTCACAATTGCTCTTTGGTGCATCAGAAGTATTTCAAATCTAATTTGAAAATCCTTCTTTGTAGCTCCTAGGGAGACATGCTGTCTCAGGTAGCTGGATTCAGCACCAGGGTATTTTTAATCACCAAATCTGTAGCCTAGTGGTCATCCTTAACTGAGTCAAGCATTCAGGGCTGTACCTAAACATGGATATGGATAAGCTTGAGTTTGTTTTGTTGCTCTTGGAATTAAGCCCATTGCATAGTTTGTGAAAGGATTGAATATGAATAGAGAAATGTGAATAGAAAAAAAAACATGTTTTCCCAGTGGTCAGTGAAACTACAATTTTATGACTTGAATTTCTTTTTAGTTAATAATATGCACTTAGCATTGTTATAGCTACAAAGAGCGTATTTAACTTACAAAACCTGAACCAGCTGGCCTCTTCTACTTATTGCTCAGCCAGAGCAAAGGGTACCAGACATCAGCTTATAGCAAGGCCCTGCCTGTTTGGGAACCTTCTTTCCCCAGGTCATATTTACCATTCCCTCACAGTGTCCTTTGCTCATGTTTCATGTTCAGTTCACCTTACATTTTCTCTATTCTCTTCAGATATGTTCAAACCTGGTCCTTAAGCTATGTCTTATGACTTCCCTGTAAACCAAAAAGTTTAAAACGGAAGCAGTTTTGAACATTTGAAATGAGGAGCGACCAAATAATTTTCTGTCAGGAACTCGACACAATTCTATATTTTTCGCCATGTGTTTAGTTAAAACCTCCTATGCCATACAATACTGTACATGTCAAAACACAGCTTGCTTCAGTAGATGTAGTCAGCTGCTAAAAATCGATAAATCTTTTTGCAGTTTGCCACCAGGGAACATTATACTCTGTTTATTAGTTGGCATTTTTACCCTTCAGAAGTAAGAAATAACAGATCTGTTGAGTCTTAGTGTACCAGACTACTTCTCTGCTGGCTGACTGTGCTGCCCTGCTGTGAAATGTCTGTGCAGCTAATGCAAGCAGCAGCAGTCTAGCCACAGTGGCCAGGCAGCTAAGTGTGGTGTGTGACCTCGTTTACAAGGATGGCCTTTTTTTGTGCTCTTTTTCTGATTTTTGTTCTTCCTCAGATGGACCCTTAGTGATTTGGTGTTAGCTATTATAAAGGCAGCCATTGCTGAAGAACAAGCATCCTGGCATTTAGGGCTTGAGGGTTATCAGCAGGCACATTTACTGCATGAGACTGTGAGGGCTACATGCCTGTCCCTTGTGGCTGGGATTATGAGGAGCTCCCAGATAGGTTTTAGTCTTGGCATTTCTCAACTGTCCACTCCTTACCGAGGTTCTCTCCCATACATCCAGATCTGGTGATCAGTGGACAGAGTTCAAGCCCATGTCTGATTATATCATTTTCATACCATCAGGTTAATGAAGAACATTACCATAATTGATTTGGAGATATGAAAGCATAAAATGCTTTTCTCATACATTTTTCTTCCCTTTTCAACACTTCCCTAAGGCTTCTAGTTTGGTTTTGGCATCATTTCTTTAAACTCCAGTTTTCCAAACCACTGGTAAGTGATGTGAATTAAAGAAAACATACAAATTTCTTAGTTTAAAATAGCAGTCAATAAAAAGTGCTTTGCTTAGCAATTCATGCAAATGATATTAAAGCAAAGGAGATAATATTTTATTCATGCTGGTAAAAAGGGGGGTAATTTTATAGTTTTCACGTTCTTTAGTCCCCAGGCTTGGGGGAATAAAGCACACATTTTGTCCTAACAGCACAAAGGAAAACTGGTTACACATCTGTTTGCTTAAATGGCAGTTTGAAAGTTCTTTTACGTTTGTAATAATTTCAAGTACTGCTCTTTTTATAGGTTTGGGAAGTGGTGGGCTGGAAGCTGTTATGAAAACCCAGTAATGAAGACTAGAGGCAAAAATCTGAGGCAAAGTAGGCAAGTGAGCAAAATTAAAACAAGTTAAAAATGGTCCTTGTTTCAGCTATTCCCTGCATACTGAAGAAGCTTCAAACAGATTTTTGTGATGAGATCTAGGCCAAAACAGACAATCTGAAGTTGAGATTTTGTCACCACTAGCCTACACTTTCTTTGGGTAACACAGGTGATGTTTACAGTCTTAAAGCTGCTTAAACGTCTTCTGTACTGGTTTTTAAATGTGCGGGAGAAGTTGGTACAGAAAAATAAGCTACAATAGTATTTCATTATCCACAAACATAACTGCTTTCACATAAACCTCTCTTTAAAGGAATGTGATTTTGCCTTTGTATTGTGGTTATATTGAAGTTTAATATCTTTCATTCCTGTAATGTGTTGTGTCAAGCTTTGGAAACATTAGGTTCCCTGACATCTTGTTGCTGCTTTCTCTTTGACATACTATCCCAGGAGGCAGATGAGGAATCTGCACTGGCATATTCCCTGGTGGCTTTGTATCAGCATACCTAATTCACAAGTTAAATCTGCTGTTCTGTATAGAAGTAGTTAGATGGAGCAGGTATGCCAAAGGCTGAATGAAGTCTTGAAGGCATAGGGATGAGTGGAAAGGTTAAGGTACAAGAAGTAACTTTATTTCTAATTGTAGTCCATTGTAAGCATTGCTGTCAGGAGCATGATGTCCCCTGAAGTAACAGGCAGTCAAGCAGATACAGGAAGTCCCTGAAACCTGCAGTAACCAACCTTTACACCAAACTGGAAAAATCCTGTGACCTCTTCCTTAATAGTTGCCTGAACAGGTGACTAATATCTGTATGATAGGATCTCAAGGGTCAGAAGAGATGTGCTGTGGCATCCTAGTACAGATGAGAGACCCCCTTTAACACCTGTGCACTAAGCCCACTCTGTTTTCTCTGCTGTTTTTTGGATGTACTGTAGGACAAAACCTTGCCTGTTTATGTGTCTGGCAATACAAAAAGGAGGACAGAAAAGGTTAATGGTTCTACATATTACTACTTGAAATACTCTGCACCACCTTCTGCTTCTCATCTTTATTTCCCAGCCTGCCTGCCCGTGTTGGTTTTTGCTATCGTGCACCTGCAGCATTATTGCAGCACTGCCTACCAGTGGTGTTGGAAGCCAGGCAGTGAATTTCCTTGCTTCCTGATTCTCTTCACCCTAAGCAGAGCTGCATCTGTTTGGTGGCAACTTACACACACACACACACTGGCTATGGCAGTGATTTCTGCAAAGGCACACTGGATTTCTCAGCTGTGGAGTTTTATCCAAGTGATTCTTTGTCAGTTCCCTGATGCCCATGTTTTTCTCATTAAGCCATCACTCTGTTATGTATTGTCTCCAACCCAGCAGGACAGAAATACTTCTTTTAGGAAGCATGTTTGGGCTAATAAACCAGTTAAAAATGTAAGGTCAGTTTGGGGAAGAGTTATTTTAATACACACAGATATATCCAGGTACAGTGTGGTTGCCTCATCTGGATGAATTTTTTGTTACATAACTTTTCTCATACACAGATCTCCAGCATGAAAACCCTCTGAAATAAGCTGCCTCAGAAGATAGCATAGGTACTAAAGTTATATAGAGAATGATGATTAATAGAGTCTCCTCTTTCCACCCTCCATCCATCTGGAACAAAACTGTGGCAGACTAGAGAGATACACATTACTTATTTTCTGTCATTACGATCAGGGTGGATTTATTCAGCATCCCTGAGAGGCTGCACATTGTGATTTTGCTTTTCGATTCTGTCAGAGAAGCATTTTCTGGTCATATCCCAAAATATGGATTTAGGTTTGCCTGTGCACAAGGGCAAGCAGCAATCACTTTAGGGTCAATAGCAGTTTTTTATTGTGTGTTAAAATGTCATCACTTCTAAGTGTTGTATCTTACTACTTTGGAGGAGTGGGATCTCAGAGTTTCCAGATTCTCACTGGATCACAGCACTGAATTTAGCCCTTAAAGCCATTCAGTGTCATGTTGTTTTTAAAAGCAAAAGAGTGTTGGGGTTCCTGGTTAGAGACCTTTTACTGCTGATAATTTAGACATCTTTCAGAAGGATGAGAAACACACTTGTAATACTTTTATTTTACAATAGTATATTCTTGACATATTTTTCCTCACAAGAAGACTCATGCATGCCAGCTCACACAATTGCACGATATAAATATTTTGATTAATACTTGTGTAAAGTGACATATACAACCAATGTTTCTTCTCAGTTCTGAATTTGATGTGGGTATGTGACTAAATTGTACTCATCACTGAATTTCACTTTTTTTTTTTTACCTCACAGTTTTCTATCCCTTCATTTATAGAGGAGTAGAGCTGACAAATGCCCAAGGCAATGAGAAGGTTAATGAAACACAAAAGGAGCATATTTTCCATCATTAAACGATCCACAAACCATGAAGCAATGAGCCAAATATTTGTACTACAGCTTAATATAGTGCTATTTATGCTGTACATGTTTATAACACGAATCTTGTAACCCCAAGGAGTTCCCTGTACACAAAATAACTGGGTGAAAGCTGTGACCCACAATTATTTCTCAATTACTTCAAATTTGGGGATTGTGCAGTCTCTTGAGTGACAATTACAATGGGTTTAGAAACTGCCATTTTAAATCTAGTATTTACCTTCATATGTTACTGGCAGTGTGATAGCATACATAGTAGCATATATCATAATATTTCCTAATAATTGCGCTGTATTAAAGTCTTGATGTATATTACTGAACAGTCAATAAGTCAATAGACTTTGAAATCAGTAGGAATCAAACATGCTGATGAATCTTTTAAAAGTATTTTATTTTGTGATAATCATTTTTTATGCTAGGACAGGTTATATATTGCACCGTGTTGCATAATAGTGGGATACCTCACATTTATTCTTCTGGGATTTCAAAAGACACAGCTTGCATTATTAATTTTTAAGCCAGTGTGGATACAAAGTCCGAGCATTGCCATCTGCAAGTACTCATCAGTGCACTAAAATACTGCGGTAATAAAATTTCTGGTAGTGCACAATTTCTAACTTGGTTATGGTGCTGGATTTCTTTCATATTTTAATCTTTTTCTAAGGCAAACCTTTCTAATGAGAACATTTTGCAGTGACAGAAACTGATTGTTGCGGTCAGTATGCAGGCAACCTACTGTCCTAATATTCATGCATACAACAGTGTGGTATGCTGTAACAGAACTACTCTCAGGGTATGGCAGGTGATGAGGAGCAAACTTCCTAACATTTTATTTTTCCATCTTCTTCTTCATGTGTTTCACTTAAGCATCCAGCCGCTATCTCTAGCTCATTTCCTAACCAGTTTCTCAAACTGACTTTCAGTATCTTCACCACTTGTTCAGCAGAAGCTTCTATTTTGGAAAAATGAACTTATAAACTTTGTTCTAGAGTATGTGTGATAATGCTTTTACATTCCTTTATTCAAAGCAACTACCAGCCTGGGGTGCTACATTACAAATGAGATGGTTTGATGAAGACAGCAAATGAAAGTCACCAGATGATACAGTCATATGCACACCAGTTGCTTACAGAGGAGTAGTGGTTGTGAGCCCATTAAATATTCAGTGGCAAGTGTAGGAAAGTGCAGCTGCTTGTGGTTATGCAGAACTTATGTGTGGGGGATTATCATCCCTGTAATAGTGCATCATGCTCTGCCTCACCCTGCAGTGCAGTCAGCTGTGAGACCAGCAAGAGATGGTTTGATGATGGAAATACAGCTTGCTGTCCTGCATGGACTGGACAATTGTAATTAGTTTGGCATCCAAAAATCCAGAGGAAGCATAGTTATCATCCACTGATAATAAGTTGCAAGCCCAAGCAGGAGGATTCAGTGCCATTATTATCCCAGTGGCAACTTTGTAGGCCCAGCCTGATTTTTGCCTTTTGAAACTGAAAAAGAGATGACAGAGAATTATTTACTATTTGAGCAGGCACAAACTGGCTTGGAGACACTGAATATAATTATATAGGCAGCAGAAATATCACAAAACTAAGTCAGATCCTAGCTCACCAAATACCAAATATGGCTGCAAGGCACCTCAGAAGTACCAGTGTTCAGTGTTCAGTCACTTCTTCACAGAGGTGACCTGCTGGAGCACAGCAGTAAAGAAAGGCAGATCCATCCTGAGCATGGCACACGTCTTTCCTCTTTAGAATATGAGGACATTGCATGGCACAAAAGTTTGGGCCAGCACCTACCCTACTGCCTTCTGAGCACGAGGAGAGACTTTGCTTTGCTTTGTCCCCATGCTAAGACAAAACTTACCTTCTTTTTTTAAAACAAGGGGAGAGAACGAAACAATCATTACTCCAGGAATATTTAAATAAATGTGCACTGGTATGCAAAAGCCAAATTAATCTCGATCCCTGCAGAGAGAAACTGCTGCTGCTGTTTTGTTCTTACAACATTCACTAATTTCTACCTGATCATTGAAGTGCGGTGCACCATGCAAGCATTTTCCTTTGTACTTGAACTTTTGATCTTGAAAACAAAACAAATGTATTTTTAGTAGAACCTCTACTTTTGATGAGTCCTTATTATTATGTTTGCGATGTGTCATAGTCCAAGTATCCAGTAGCTGAATTCTCTCCAGACATGCTTTGATATATTCTCCACGCTTAAATTAACTTGAACCAGCATTATTCCATCTACATTTTTATTTGTTTCCTTTGTTTGTGAGCCCTTTTGCTTTTTACTACATTGGAAATCTCTGATAAAGTGTTTTCTTTGGGTATGCAGACTTTTTGGTTTAATTTATTGTTTAAAAAAAAACACCACCAAAACAAAAGCAAAAAAAAACCCAAAACAACTACCTGCAACAGCCACCCTACCGCACACTAGACTTCAGGGGCAGATTTGCTGGGGATAGGTTGGTTTTGCCATGCTCCTCTTTGTAAGTTGGGATTGATAAGCAATTTGTCACCCTGTGTACCTTCTTTTACCACGTACATGCCCCAAAACCAAACTGGCTACCTTGAAGTAGTGTCTCTGTTCGCTGGCATTTACAGGGTGTAGGGACGTGTTCAGAGGTTGTGATGGGGCACTGGGAACGAAAGCTGAGGCAACAAGGAATTGTTTTTTCTTCTTTTATTTTCTCAATGCTTGTGGTATGGAGAATTGTAAATTACTGGTTTCCTTTTTCATCTTTCTGCATGGTTTAGTTCAGTATGAAGATGCTTCTGGGTCCTTACGGGCTCTGCATGTTCTGCATTTCTTTTTCCTTGTGGATTCTGCTTTGCCTTGTGATTTTGGGGAGCCTTCATCTCAGCGTTGCAGAAGTCTTCTGTGTTCCTGGAGTGGTACCAAGTTCCTGTACAAAACGACATTAAGCTCTACACAGTATCTGCATATGGCAGCACTGTCTTTTGTTTATGCCCTTTGTCTTTTTGCTTCAGAGCTCTGCTTTCCTCATGTGGTAAAGAGCATCTTCCATTAGATTTTGTGTCTTTTTTGTAAATGTCCAAAGGACTATCTGTATTCCCTCTGATTTCTGGCAGCTGGGCTTCTGTGCTGTTTTATTTTACCCTCATGCCGAAAAAAATCCAGGATCCCTTTTGTTATCTAGGACACTAGCATCCACTGGTGTTGATAACCTAGGCAAAAAAGGGACATTTCCAAGACAAAGTGGCATCTTAAAGCTTATGAGTGTATAGACATGTAATCCTTGGACAGCAGAGGTAGAAAAACTGGCCAACAGAGCCGGTGTTGCAGAGACAATAGCACTGTCACATTGACGCTGGAGCTGTTTGTGTTGACAGACACCTACACAAACTGCCACAGTGGAGAAGTGTCAATCAAAGCCTCATGTACCTCCAGGGACTGCTATTACTTTACTTGCCGAAGGTCAGGGTTTGGCTGTCGGGACTGAAACTAGACTAGAATACGTGTATGCCCCAGACTGCACTGGTAGAAGATGCTTTATAGTGTAAACCATGTCTGATACATTTTTTGGAAGAAGTTTCTCTCAAGATAATTCCTCAGATAGTTCTCAGCCTAGATTTCTCTCTTTAAATGTCTTTGGTTGCTTCATAATCTTTCTTTTGGGGGACTGTTTGATACCAGCCCCTAGGCTGCTTGTGTTCCTGTCCCACTGATGGCAGCTCTTGTTCAAAGGACATTTGTAGCAGCTATTTAATTCTGTGTGGGGAGCAGAAGCCTTTGAAATGGATGCACTTGTGGTGAACTGTCAGAAAGGAACATTAAAGAAACAGTTTCCCTGTATTTAGAATATTGTTAGCATTTTACATAATTTGAACATTTGAGAAGCCATGTTTTACTTATTTGAGTGCTTTTGACTGTGATGGGTGTTGCAGCAGAGCTGTGAAGGAGTGAAGTAATCCGGCTTACTTGGGCAGTACCAAATTCTGTGAAAAGGAGGTGATCTGAGAGGATTAGGCTGTGCTCATACATCCCTAGAAGTACTAGAGAACAGCAGCAAGCAAAAAAATATTCATTTAAGAAAGGTCTCCTTTTTTTCCCCTAACTTTTTTTGCTATTTCTACTAGATAGGTCTGCCCTCACACCACTGCAGGGGACGTGATGGTTGTCATGGTTCAGAGGCTATTCAGTGGTTTTGAAAACTGCAGATGAAATTAGGAAGAAGGAAGGAGTCCCAGGAATTTCAGCGGTGGATGATTTTGCTAGAATTAAAAGTAAACGTAACTGATCGCAAAAGGACAGGACAATTTCATAAATGTAGCTGCATATTCTGCAGAGCCTGTTCAGAGGCTGACATCCTAAGGCCCTCATCTATTTTTTGTGACTCAGTATGCTAAAGGTATTTCTGTATGGAAAATACTTGCCATTTCACAAACTCTTACCATTTCACTGTTTAAAATAATTTCCTAATAATTAAAAAAAGTTGCTGAAAAACCCACCCTACTGTCTTGTTGATTCATTACCAATCTTGCAGATAAAATTAGGGAATCTTTTCCTTGGTTTTTAGTTGTTTGGTTTTGTGCATCTCAGAGAACATGGGCTCCCAGAGGAAAACAGCGACTACTTGTGTTAGTCTTTCAGAGAGAGCTTTTGAATAAGCTTCGTGATCATAGATGTATGAAAGTACAGCTCAGTTTGCTTGAACCTGGAGTAGTGGATGGACAATGGGTTTAAACTGGAAACCTGAGGCTTTTCTATAAGCTTGGGAATAGAGGAAGGACTAGCAGCTGTATTTACCAACATAGTAATAATTTACCAACATAGTAATATAAAAGCAGGAGAGGGCCAAGACTTCAGGTATCTTACTGACATGCTTAACTCACGAGTTCAGTCCTTGTCTGTAAATAATGAGATATAGGATAGCGAAGTCACCAGAAAGTCACTTCATTAGGCTGAATTTGGTTTCTGGAGGACCTTGTCTATTGAAAAGTCTTCGAACTACAGGTCCAACTTAGCTATCCCTGGTACAATGAATTCTGGCATGATCAAGCTTTTTACTCGGACAGGACATCAGTGCTGAGATGTTGAGGTACACATACTCAACCAGCTTGTCTTTCTCACCATCCATTTGGATAATAGTGCTATTGAAATGATTATTGATTCTTTTGTCTATTTTAAACTAAAGCTGTAGTTTATTTAACCAAAATTAAAAGTTTGATTTTTGAGAGAAAACAAAATCCATTCCTTCTACTAAAGATATAGCAGTAATTATATTTAGTTTCCAAAAATAATTTCAAAAATCATGTTAAGTTTCAAACATGTATTTTTTCTTTTCTTTGGTCATTGATTTCAGTATGTTCTTGTCTTCTAGTGCTTCATCTTTGACTCTCTTGTTCCTCTTTGTGTAGTGGAAAAAATTGCAGTTCAGTCTGCTGTGTGCCATTTGGTTTGAAAGGGTCAAAAGCTTCTGAATAGCTGAAGCTGTAGGTTGCAATCCTTGTGTTACCTCACTTTGTAGCTGTGACTGTGCAGCCTCTCAGAAGTGCTGCTCAATTACTCATGTATTGATGATCATTCTTTCTCCACTTGTTCAGGCAGTCTCAAGATGCAGATTTACAAATTAATAAAAATGTAGTTGTTGAGAAGTGGATTGTCTTAGCAAAATATTGCATCGCTTGCCGTGGAGAGCTGTGTTAACTCGCAAGGATTAGTGCTTATTCACTGCACTTGTCATGATTTTAGCATGGGCCAGGTTCCATCCTGGCATGCAGTTTAGCATAAGAGGTGAGTGAAGTCAAGGCTCTGCTTTCCTTAGCAATGACCTAGATCTAGCTATGTTTGCCGATACCTGACCAGTGGTGGGTATAAATGAACCTGGTTTCTTCCCCACTTTCCTCAGATGATATCCACCAAGTGATAGTAGCAACAAATGCTACATGTTTATAGCTGATTTTTTTGAGCAGACTCATTGACTCTAGAGGTGCTTTATGTTGTTTTACTGTGATCAGGAGTTTTTCTATGGTGAAGAATCAGACTATTATACCAATATTTTCTAATCTATTTTGCTTAGTGTCATTACTGAAGTTTCAACATAAGCGTGAGACTGAAATTGTGACAAAGTATCAAGGCAGTGGCAAAACCATCTTTCTGCAAGTCATCAGGCACAATGCATGAAGCCATTTTAAAAAATATAACCAGAATTAATGAACAGCATAACAATGTATATTTCTGAGAAACTAATAAGAACTTTTCTTGTAAAGTTATGTCAAAATAGCAAGATCTCCATTGTCTTCTAGCTGGTTGTCATAGTCCCATTTCAAAAACCATCCTTAGAGTAACAACTTAGACTTGCCATCATTGCAACAACACTTTCTTGATACAAAAATTTAAGCATCTAGTGAAATATGGAACACATTTTACACTTTATCCTTTAAAGCTCTTTAAATGATAAATCCTTTAAAAATGTATTTCACGTCATTTCAGTTTGATAGATATTTATGATATAAAAGTTCTATCCTACCTGCACTTCTCCTTTGTCAAAGTAGGATTATTTTTTGTTGTTGGATAATACTTTATTAAATGGATTGTATTCATTTAGATATTTAAACTCAGTTTTCTTTCCCAGAGTTCTTTCCTTTTGTAAATATTTGGCAGCAGTGAACAGATTAAATATATTTAGTATACAAAACTTAAATAAAATAGGAATGGCAGCTGTCCAATACAGCAGTGAAGCTTAGCATAATGAGCACTAATAAAGAAGATAACAAGTCTATTAGCTAATATTAATTCTTAGACAATGGGTGCAATTAAATGTAGCACAATACAAGGGAATTTAATGGTTGGAAAGATGTTACTTTAGTTCATTTATCAGTATCTGGTTTTACTTTTAGAAATGTGAATCCTGTCATTTTGAATTATGTCTGATTCTGTTTCCTTTGAATATGACTCCATTTTCACATGCACATTTGCAATTTTGGATTTTGTCCTGTTCTCATAATTCTTTATTTTTTTTAATTTATTTTTAATGAATGAATGAATGAACTTTCTCCAACAGTTCTGTGCATTTTTTTCCAAAATTGCTCCCATTCAGCAACATGGAGAAGCTTCAAACTGTGTATGGTATTCCAAGTGTAGTATCAGCAAAGGCATACGGATTAAGAAATCAATTTGGTGGGCAGAGCAGCAGATAACTAAAATCTGATTCTTAATAAAAAGTTGTACTTAATAAATATGCCTCTCTAGGACATTACTTTGAACATGGGAAGTCTCTTTGGGACTTCCATTGGGCAAAGTATTGTTAAAATATCCTACCTGTGTGTGTTTCAACATGCTTTCTCCAACTGTTTTATTATGGATTTACTGTAAGTAGACAGACTTTCTTTCCATGTCTGTGTATTCTCATGATGATTAATTTTTACATCAAAGTGAGCAGATCTCAATAAGAAATAGTGGGTGTTGTTAAGAACTTGAAATCTTAACTTTTGATTAGGTGTCAATAGACCATAGTACTATAGGATGATTCTCAGGTCTGGGAAGGAGTTTGTCTTAGTAAGTTATCATTCCTTTATATTATGTCACCGATCCCATTAATGCTTACAGCAACTTTCAATTTCATATTATCTGTGAATTTAATTAATTTTATTATCCCATCAGATTACTTATGCAATTGTTAATTAAAATTCGAATTAGCAATGTTGTCTATACTTCCCTACTGGAAAACCAGTGCTCAGTAGCCCTAAAAACAAATATATTTTTATATTTTTACTATCTTGAATGACCTATATGAATGACCTGGACTGCCAGTTTTAAAACTTTTTGAGCAATGACACGCAAACTGTTTTTTACATTTTTTCATTGAATAATCCTGACTTTCTCTATGGTGATACAATAGAAATAGATACTTGGAAGACATTTTCAGTGAAAAACTAGAATGTCTGGAATACTTAAAAATTCATGAACAAAGTTAGAGAAAAATGTGAAGGAGATAAAGGTTAGGGATAAGGACATTGTGAGATTTGTGAGGGTGATGATTGCTTTGGGATGGAAACAGACTGGGGAGCCTGAATTTTTCAGTTTGTGAAGTTTGAGTTGTTTTTTCCCCTGAATTCAGTATGCTTTAGAAATGATCTGTGATATTGTTCCTTCTTCTTACCCCTCAGACTTCTATACCTTCTGGAGCATAAAATCTCCTATTCTGAAAAGCTCCTCTCTGTTAAAATTCAGTGGCTGTATCCTAGTTGTGGTTTGCTCTTTCCTATCATAAGATAGCCAGAAATAATAGCGCATTTCTGGTGTTTTTTCACTGTCTCACCATTTAATAAAATTAAAGCATTTTGTTGAATTTTTGCAGAGGTGTAGTTTTATAGCATAGTCTGTCAAATAAGGTTATTTCTTGCAAATCTATGATGAGCACTGTTTTCCTGCTTGAGTAGATACTGCATGCCTGTTTGAGCAGAGTTTTATGCAGAGGGTATTTCTCAGTAGGTATGCAGCCAATTGTATAAACATTTCCTGATTTCATGGTATAAAATATGATGATAAGTAACGTTAGTATAAGATGAAAAAAATAATTTTTTCACATTTAAATGCTTTACAGTCTTACACTGGAAGCCAAAGGGTTGCATTCATGTCTTCATAGCTATACATTAGAGATATAGCAATAATAGAACAGAAAATATTTTTTATTGTGAATATTTTGATATTGTATAAATAATAATACAAATAAGGAAGGATATAGTTTAAAGTAAAGGCTGTTCAGTGTTTTTGCTAGGAATATTTCTTTCCCTACACACATACAGCATGTTGCTTTTTGTATAGCTTTCTTTGAAAAATGTGTATTTTTTCTAAGAGATGCTCTACCAAAAGATGCAATAAATTAATTATAAGCTCTTCTATACAATGAGTATTAGTTTTATCTTAGAATGGAATACCAAATAAAGAACCTTTGTGCCTGGCATTACTACTGGCATGTTACCTATGTGGTAACAGGTCAAATTTGACCTGTATCTTGACAAATTAGATTATGAGCTATATCTAAATCAAAATTTATATATCTGCATTAGTACAATGACATGTGCAACCAATATACTCTGTTTCTCAACAAACCTTTGAGCCTGAGCTCAGAAGTGTGTTACAACATTGCTTCTGGACTGGACTTGTGGCCCAAAGCACAAGGCAAAACTTGCTAAAAATTATTCAGTCTTGTAGGTATCCCCTTAACCTTCACCAGTTATTTAATTTTTTATTAGTTCCCTCTTTTTATAATAGGGAGATAGCACTTCTGTAATCACCATGGATACTGTAGGAGGGTGAAGGGAAAATCAGTAATGTTTTCTCTGAGTGTAAGGCACAGCCACAAACTCTTTCAGACAGCCAAGCCCTATGCAAAAGTGCTGGCTCTAGCACAGCTGGCAGCATCGTAGCTGCATCGTTTTAGCATTGGGCTCATTCTAATTTCTTGTGAGAGTCAGTAGTATGGGTACAAAAGTATGCTCATGATGCTAGAAGTTACCTTGGTTATGTCTCTGTGTTCCCAAGTGTCCCAAAGCAAGAAGGTTTTGTATGACTATCTTCAATAGATGTTGTAGTGATATATTATTCATGCAACCTATGTTTTGATGCACCTAAATTTTCATTCCAGTCCCCTTGGAAACCTTCCTGTAAGTTTAAATAATTAACAGCATATACTGAGAGATATTTCATAAGGAGGTTTTTTTTTCAGAGGCGGTACAGTAGACACTGAGAGACAAAAGTAGCCAATTTAGGATGACCAGGTTTTTTAACAGGTGTCAAGGTTTATACATTTTAAGACTAGACATCCCACCATTTTGAATAGTCAACCTTGCATTAGTCCTCAAAAATTGTAACAAATATCTTCCAAAAAGGACTGTGATGAAAGCACAGATAAATACAATGCCAGCCAGTTTAACAGCTGTTTATTCCCATACCTGCAAATTTAAAAGAATGGGCATCAGAATTGTGAAAACTATTCCATACTGACCTGATCTTGCTGTATAGACAGGCAAAGCTGCTTTCTCTGAATATTAGCTGGTCTTTGTTTTACAAAATCCAGGCTACTGTAATGTGTGTTTGCCAAAGCACTAAGAATTCATGCTGTCACTTGTCTCTGCTGACCTTCTGTCCTTTTTGAACTTAATGTTTTCCATAATTCTTCCTCCTTGTTTTAGAAGTATTGTTTGCATCTTGTCCCTAAATGCCTAAATCTCCATGTGGCTGTATTAACAGGTATTTTGTCTGAATCTGCCCCTCTTACCCAGCAGTCCACCTAGTACTTGTCCTTCTCCCCAGCTAACACTGGCAGAGTCCTAATCTAGAATGATTTCTTAAAGGAGTATGTTTGAGACATACCTTAATTTTTTCAGTGAAAATCCTGTAAAGTATTAAGTAAGATGCTTTACTAAGTCGAAATATGGTGTACATAAACACATTTTCCTTTATCAGCTGCCAAATCTAAAGTTATCTGAGAGAATGGAACAGTATTTCTCTGATAAAATACATTTTTCATAGTATCATGTTGACTTGCCTAATTCCTAAATTTTAATTCTCTACTAATTAAATCCAATATAATCTTTTAATCTTTTCCTTTTTTTCTGGTTGGTTGTTTTGTTGCCTGGGTTTTATGCTGTATCGAGTGATATGTAGTCAGTCCATTTGCCCTCTTCAGATATTGGTACAGCATTAGAACCAGAATTTCTCCACCACCAATTCCCATTGGTATTGCAAATGAACATGGTTGTTGAAGATTTTTCTTAGGCAGCTTTTTCACTTTTGAGAAAAAGAATTAATGTTCAGTTCTTCAATACCAAAAAATTCTCAGCTGTTTGTAGACATTTTCATAGAGTCATAGAATCAACTAGGTTTGAAAAGACCTTTAAAATCATCAAGCCCAACCTTTTTGTGATGATTATTGTTACCTTCAGAACTTTGATGCTGTAAAATTGTACAAAACATAGAAAATGTGGCTCTTACCTCAAGGATTTGACAATATACATCATGCGTCATTCACGTATATTCACACATACCATGTGTATCATACTACAAATGAAACTTTTCTCACATATAGGCAGAAACTGTGAAGTTACATTCTCTCTCTCACAAGAGAGAAACAGTGGACCAACAATAGGAGTCTTCTGCCCCTGAAGTAAATGGCATGATGAGCACTATTTGAACAAACATGGAATGATCCCCATGTCTCAGTGGCCTGAGAAAATTGTTTGGGTTTTTAATATTTTGTAGTCTGCTGGGTAGCTTAGTTTCCAGTGTTGTTAGCTGGTTTCTGTGCCACTGGAGCTGGGACTTGGGCCCACACTTTCTCCCTAGCTGCAAGTCAACAGAGACTCAGCAACCCATTGGGAGCATGTATATTTTATGTCCAGATGAAAGCAAGTTTCTTATGCTTTTTTATACACTTAACTTGGTGTGTCAGGTTGCATTCATTTTGCAGTTGCGATTTTTTGAGAAAAGGAGTTATTTCAGTAATTGTTAGTAAGCTTTGTGTTTATATGATACCGTGTGGCATTTGGTAGAGGTGGTCCATTCAAGGGCTGGTCTGACATATGTCACAGAAAACAGCTGAAAATTTGGATCCAGAGTGAATCCAGGGTCAGCTTTAAAATATACCAATATATTGTGTCTAATGCAGGAGCAGAATTAAATACCAACAAGCAATAGCCATAGTAATTAACTTTCCAAATGGGGAACTATTACCGGATCCAATATTGCATGCAATCTTCAAATTAGATTTAATGCAATTGAGAAAATTAAAATTTATTAAAATAAATAGATACAAAACAATTGGTCAAATATAGTATCCATAATAATTTCTGCTGCAATTAAGCAGTGTACTATCATGTGGTCAATTTTAAGGGATGCTCATGGAACGGAGTCTTAGAAACTGTGTTTGAGGTCATCTTGGATTTCTATTAGGAACTCTGAAAACAGTAAGATTTGATCTAGCATCTTACCATCCCTCTGAGTTTTTATGTGTATAGTTAGTGTGAGCTGCAATCTTTGGATAAACCCTGAAAGAGGAGGGATGTAGAGGAAGAGCAGGGGCATGCGTACAAAACAGTGTCACATTGAGACACCAGTTATGAATATTGTGGGTTTGGAGCTTTGGATCCTTGGTCTCTGTGTAAAGTAGAAGTTGGGAGACAAATATTTGGGGGAGAGTGACCATCAGCATGCCTAAAAGACTGCAGATTCCAAATGAAAAGCAGAAAAACCTTTACAAAATTAAATGTAATTTGCAAATTGCAGGTGAGGATTTTATGACCATATAAAAGTGGAGTTTTCCTATGGTCACAAAAAAATTTCTGGAAGGTGGCTGTATGCATGTTTCTGTCAAACTTAATTGTATTTTGGCACTTCCATTTTATCTTTATGTCAGTTTCTCCTTATCTGTCTGAAGAAGCAGAAAATAATTTCAGAGAAATTATCTGGTATGTTATTCCACAAACTGCATCTCTAATCTTTAAAAAAAGAACAGTGTGGGCAAATGATTTTACCTAAATAGAGGTTTTTTTAGGAAGTCAGGGGACTCCATGTGGGTGTAATGATCTACATTTATGCACCTGTGGACCTCAAGACTAAGGCAATTCAGGGCATTAAGAGCTTTATTTGCTTGAGTACTTCCATTAATTTTAGTAAGGGTATTCGCGGTAATAAGGACCTCATGCTCAGAAGTGTTTGCAAGATCAGCCCCTACAGTATTTAAATGATGGTGCAGTTCTGGCACCTTCACCAGTGAAATGTCTTCTATTTTTTTCTTGAATAAACACATGATGCAGTTGCAAGTGTGTCTGAAACCAGCGGTCATCTCTGCTGTATCATCATTTGTTGAATGTGCGAGGCCACAGATAGTAGATAGGATTCTGTCATTCTTCAGTTTTCTCCTCTGCTTAAGGAAAAGCCCAACAATAGTGACAGCGATACCTGTTGGTAAACAGATGATCTCCGAATGCTGACAGCTGTACTGTAAAATCCCTGTCACAGATAACCTTGCCCCGCTATTTGACTTTGCAAGGACTGACTGTCCTTCTCTAAATTAAATGATTGGATGGAAATTGTCATTCTTAGTATGTTTACCTTCCATGTAATGAGCAATCCCATTATGAAGACTGAAGACAATGCAGCCACACACTCAGGTTTTTGTTACAGATCATCAAAGAAAATACCCTTGCAATGTCAGGGCTCCTCTGCAGCAGGCAGCACCAGGAGCTGCTTAAAAACCCGCCATGAAAGAGGGAATCGTTTAAAGTCAGTGCAAAAAGATTAAAGGGAAAAAATTTCAAACTAGGACTTTTCTAAGGCCAGAAAATGCCTCAAGGTACCATCTACAGAATTTCAGGATTGTGCACTCTCTGGTAATATACTGTCTGAGATCTTCCAGTAATCAGGGCTTCTCCTCCCTTGGCACCAGCGCCCCCCTGTTCCTATCACCAGGCTTCATTGTTGTAACAATCTAAAGACAATAGAAAGACATTTTCAGAGATTGTTTTTTCTTTCATGAGATTTCTTTGACCAATTTCTGCCTTTCTGTTGAAGCTAGAAGCGCTGTTGGTGTTGGAATCTGTATTGCTGACTGCAGTTTTGAATAACCCACATTTTATCTGATTAGTGACTGAATGCAAAGAGAAGTCAAACAAATGTAAACTACAGACAAAAATCTAATAAAACAGCCAGGGTACATGTGATGTGCCATCCTGTTGCCTGCTTTTTACAACAAATTATTGTTGAGGGTGATTTGCATTGATATGAATACTGTCATTACTAAACTGTGGGCATTGTCATGGTCACATAAGTGGGCTGGCAGATTTTGTGGCCATTATTAGGCTCCATGTATGCTTTGTGAAATGTCTGAAATGAAAATGTCTGTGTGTCCTGCTGGTTTCAAGGGCAAGCCTTGAAAGGTTTGATGAGCCATTCAGCAAAGGTCAACTCAGTGATTATTTTTTTATCTCCTCTCATCTGGAGCTAGAGAGATGGTTAAAAAGTCATGTTTTGTTGAAATATTTTCACTGTGGTTGTTTATTTCCTGCATCTTTGAGTTGCAAAGAATGTTCATGACTATTCATTCCTGTTTAATTCCTCTCCCATGCCTTTTTTTTTGTTTGTTTTTCTGTCACATAAGAATATGAAATCAATGCTGCATTTTATAGTTAAAAAGCTCTGTGGACTCTGCTTTTTTAGTTATCTGGAAATCCCTCAATTTGTATCATTAAAGTGGCATTTTCCACTGCATTTTAATAAATTGGCAGATCGTTTTTAAAGCTTTCTATATGCTTTTTCTGTCTTTGAGTGCAAGTCATTCTTGTCTTCCTCATTATACAGATTATATGTTTCTAAGCTTTTATGTAGCTTTAAGTTCAATTAGAGGCATAATAAATTATAGTACATGAGCAGCAACACCATAAAATCATATCAATTTCTAACTATGGTAACAGATTCACATATTGACTGGAGATACAGGCTGAAATACTGTGCTAAATGTGAATCTATCCCAGTAGACTCATTGTCTCCCCATAGTTGATGTTCATAATATAGAGATCCTGATCCTATTTTAACAAGGGAAAAAAAACCCCAATAATATTTTATATGTTTAGCTGCAAAGGGAAACTGAAAAATGTGTAGATAACTTTAAAAAATTCTTTTTCTGGTATCACATACACAGTGTGAAATAAGGCACTATAATTAGGATATTTAGGGACAGAATTTCCTTACTTATGATTGCACATTTTTGACACCTTTCAAACTCCCATTATGAACTTCTGAATCTATTTTCATTCCTAACACTTACTTTTAATTTTAAAGTAGTAAGAGTCTCAGAAATCATCAGATGAAGTTTGAAATGTAAGTTGAAATGATTGTAAAGAAGTAGTGTGAACCTATTGAGAATAAATCATAGCCATTTACAAATGAGGACTCCTTTTGCTTTTAAAGTATAGGCTTAACATTTACTGCGAACATACTTCTTGGTTAAGCGCAACTAGCTATACATAAAATTGAAATAATGTCTTTTTTCAGATTCTGTGAAATCCTCATGTTGCTTCTTGCAGGTGATGTTGGCAAGAGCAAGCTGAATTATTTCTGTGTTTTCAAAGGTTACTAGAAATAGTAGTGGCAGACAGGTGTGGAGATTAAAATAAGGATGAAACAACTGACTGATGAAGCATGATACACATAAGGGGAAAGAAATAGGTTTTTTGCCTTATTCAATAGACTGAAGCAGTTTCATGTGTAAGGCTAGTGCAGAGAAAAACACTTGGGGTCAATAAGAGGTTTCTTTACGTTCCTGGGAGAGATAAATATTCCTTTTTTTTTTAACACCCCCCCCCCCCCCAAAAAAAAAGAGTACTGAAATTTCCATTTACAGTGCAATCTTATGCAGCTTAAAGCAGTTTATAACCTTAACACCAGAAAACCACTTTATTAATGGAAAAGCAAATGCTGAAAACTGAAAGCCATTCACTGTAACGATAGCCAGCTGAGGATAGGTATCGTAACAGATGGGATTTTTTGAGTGTGTGTATGTGTGTCTTTGTGGTGATACCTAAATGAGTATTGTCAGCCAGTCTTCTTCCAACTGGAAGAGTACCTGCAGAACAATGGCTATAGGTAATGGGTATCAGTTGGAAACAGTCTGCAGCCCCAAAGCTAACACAAAGGATTTAAAGGACTTGTTCTCCCATTCTGAGGGAAAAGCCAACTTTTCCTTCAGTTGCTTTCAAAGCAGTGTAACAGAGTAACAGTGACATCCAGTGGTTGGCTATTTCAGTCAGATATATAAATCACTATACCAAGCAGTATTTCAATGAGTGTTCTGCCACTGCTTCTGTTAAAGCCCTTCCCAAGGTTCCCTGGGGTGGGAGGTGAGGGGAAACACAAATAAACCTTATAGCAAAAGAAATTTACTCTGGGATTTTCAGCAAGTGTTGTGCTGAAGTGGAAGAAAATTCTTTATGATTTTAAATCCAAAAAGCATTTGTGTGTGTGTGTGTGTGTGTGTGTGTTCATTTTTTGTGGTTTAAAATCTGCTCATGCAGCAGTGGAAGGCTGTTACTGCATCATGACTTTTGGAGTTTTACTTTGTATCTGAAGTTCACCACATAAATGTGCAGCTGTGCACAAAAAAGAAGACATTTGCCTCTGCCATCTGCAATTAATATTCTTGTTGTTGAATAGGGGAGAGAGAGAGAAGATAATGGGAAGAATTTTTCATTTCTTTTCTTTGTGGTATGACATATGTTTATTCTATTGACTTGCTAAACCAAAGGGTCTGTTATTAAACCATCCCAGTAACTGCATTCATTTCTATACTCTGCAACTTGTTAGGCAATTTTTTGGCTGTCAAAGCTTGAATGAAGCTTTTAAGCATGAAAAGAAACTTATTGTTGTTCATCCAAACCAGTCACGTTGGAAGGCATCTCAAACACAAATTCTTCCCAGTTACTGTGCAATTTTTCTTTTAGGCTTATGGGCTTCTATTCTCAACAGATGATCTGTCAGCTAGCAATATAAACCTAAATAGCTTTTATTATATTAACAAAAAAAAAAAACAACACAACCAACCATACTTACTTCTAGTCTTATCTCAAGTTCTGTAATAGTCTTCCATAAGCTTTCAATAGTAATTATCACCTTGGTCAGTAAGGAGAAATAACAGTGGAAGTACCTTTCTGTACCTTCCTTGCTATGGTACAAGAACGTAAAGATTTTTTAGTCCACCCCGTAAGGCATTTTTGTTCTGAAATGCAAAAGCCTTTGAGACATTTGAAATATCTGAGTGTAAGTTTTGAAAAGGTCAAAGTGCTGGTACATTGCTTCTGAGTTATGGTGGTGGTCATTCCCAAAATAGTGCTCAAACTGATGAAGATAAGATAGATGGCAATGTCTACAGAGTAATAAGGAAGTGTTGCTTTATGGTCCCTCTTGGTGATGTAACTGAAGAAGTCAACACAATGCACATCAAAACATGCCATGTCCCCATAATTTCAAGACAAATATTGGGAAGCCTATGAATTTTATTACCAGTCAAGGAAGTGAGAAACATTGATGTCATTTTGAGAAAGCAGTAATTTGTTTCTGTTCTCTCATTTTTGTGCATTTTCCTGCTTCTCTATGTGCCATGAAGCTACTAGTTCTTCAGAAGGCTTCTCGTTATACATTAGGGAGAAAAGCTTTGAACACAGAAAGTTCTTGTCTTAGCTGTGTGTGTAGTGAATTATTTACTGAGGAAGTGTCCAACAAAACGTATCAGCAGTTATTTAGGGGCAAATCTTCTGTCTGTCCAAGCCTTTTTCATATGTAGGCTGATTTAAAAGAAATAATATTTTATTCCTCAGATTTATGCAGTTTGATTCATAAATTAATTTTTTTATCTACCTTTCAGTTCAAAATTTGAGTAAAACTTGTTGTTCTTGGCTTCGGTTGTCATTAGGAAGTGAATCACTCAGTGCAGCCAGGTTGGTGAGTTTCTGGGGAGATACACTTCAGAACTGATTTCTCATGTGTGAAAAAGAAGAGAGAGGATTGGCTTGCTCCACTACTTCAGCTGTAGATGGAGACATCTATCTAATGAAATTCTTTTAATATGAAGTATCTGAGTTTCTTCAGAGCCTATAATGCATAGGAGGTATATTCCGGACAATCCCTTTTCTCAATTGCAGTTAAAGTAATCCTTGAATAGAAGGAGGTTTCCACTTGAATTCCAGGTATTGCTAGTTAAGATTATCTTCTGCTCAAAATAATATCATTACTTTTCTTCTGATTTGGAAACAGTTGCAACAGCCAATGGAAATATTTCCTTCAAAGCAATTTAATTTAGGTAATGTAGAAAGAAAACCCCTCTTGGTACTTGAAAACCAAATTATGCCATGCATTTATCAACAAAATAAAACTGATTTACAAGATAAAAACTCACTAAAGATAATCTGATTTCTGAGAGCTTTACTGTAACAGCCATAGTCATACATTTCCTTCAGATCTGTCCAATAAAACCATTGTATTTTGAAGCACAGGAGTCTTAGATAGTGTTTTCGTGTGAACTACTTGTTAACAAAAGGCTGGAATGATTCTGGCCTTGCAAAGGCTAGAACAATGACCTACAGGTGGGGAACAGTACCACCCTGACTGTCAGAATTATTCTGGGCTACCATGGGCAAAGTGGAAACTGTGGGGCTTTGGGTGACCAAACCTAGGGATGTTATTGTCAGGTTTCTTTTATGCAGCCCAGCATTTCAACCATTTTTTCCCCCTACTTGCATAGAACAAAGTGAAAGCAGTGAAATGCAAAAGGCTGTTGATGCACCAAGAAATCACCTCGTGAATTGTCTTTATTTAGCAATGGCTAGGGAATCACTCAGTAGATTTCAGTATATCTATGTAATTCTGATTTGGTAAGAGCACTTGTTAACCAGTCTAATGCCAAAACTCTCTTGTCCAAATCTACAGCAGATTCAACCAGCATTCGTAGCACAAGTCATAATTTAATAAACATGTTGGGTGGTAAGGGTGTATTTCAGGGGTTACATTAAGTTACCTCAGTCTATTTAACTGGGTTTCCATGACTTCTTTGCATTGCTGTGGTATACAGCCTGTTATTGATTCAGTCTGTTTCAAAGTTGGCATAACTAAAGCACAATTCTGCATGAACCTTCTTCATTTATTTATTTCTTTTTTGGTCATGTGAAAAACTTCAGATATTTCCTTCTTATTTTTAACCTTGAGGTTTGATCTTTAGTGACAGTTCAGATTTAAAATCACTTCCTACTGTATCACATCAGTAGAATGATTGAAGGGAACTGGAATCCATGCTGTTTACTCACTTAGCTGTCAGAAAACTTCCCTTCAAGGGAAGCATTTCAATTAACGTTATACAAACCACAACGGCAGTGGAGACCAGCCTGAAGCTATATATATGGATGTCAGTAAAATTCAGAAGTCAAACATGGCTTTTAAGTGCAGACCTACCACTGAAAATCAGTGGTGTTTGAAGCATGCTGGATATTTTGGCTTCACATCAGCAATCCATGATATCTGAAAGGAAGGCAAGAGCTTACAGGTGTAGGTACATGCACAGGCTCTGTGTGCTTTGAACTGTAAATATGAAAGGTCAGATAAACACATGGGAAATGAGTGTTCATTTCTTCATCATCCAGGAAGTCTAATGAGTAAATAGTCTTCTATTCCCTTCACCATATCTTCGAATGATGGAAATGGCATTCTGAGGGTAAGTATGGGGTAAAGGTACTGAAAAGGACTTCCTCCAGCTGTAACCTCTGAATGTCCTGCTTGAGTCTGAAAACTCACCCTTTGGGCACTCAGTTTTAGAGAGCATGCTAATAGAATCATAGAATCATAAAATAGTTAGAGTTGGAAAGGACCTTAAGACCATCTAGTTCCAAACCCCCTTCCATGGGCAGGGACACCTCACACTAAACCATGCCACCCAAGGCTTCATCCAGCCTGGCCTTGAACACTGCCAGGGATGGAGCATTCACAACCTCCTTGAGCAACCCATTCCAGTGCCTCACCACGCTAACAGGAAAGAATTTCTTCCTTATATCCAATCTAAACCTCCCCTGTTTAAGATTTAACCCGTTACCCCTTGTCCTATCACTACAGTCCATAATGAATAGTCCCTCCATGGCATCCCTGTAGGCCCCCTTCAGATACTGGAAGGCTGCTATGAGGTCTCCACGCAGCCTTCTCTTCTCCAGGCTGAACAGACCCAACTTTCTCAGCACATAATGTTTATGTGTATCTTTTTATTTATTATTTTTGTAATTCACCTCCTGGCTATTCACAGTTTTCAGTGTTGTTTGTAGAGTCCTCCCATTTCATCACAACAAATATTTCTGTGATTTCTTAGAATATTTTTGAGGCACTTTTGAGTCAGTGCTGAAAGAAAGGAGGACAATCGGGACTTCCAGATAATGCTGAATAAATTGTCAAGTTGGCAATAGTATGGTTTTGCAGAATCCTCCAAAAATAATTATTTTAATTGTTTGAATAAGCTAAAAGAATGACAGTTCCCCATTCAATTCAGTTGGAGAGAACTCCAACTGAAACAAGTTACTCCTTTCTTGCTTATTGAATGTTGTGCTCACTTTTCCTGTTAGGAGCATCATAGTATCACACCACTCGTCTTAGTGTTATATACATTCTTTAGCAGTATCCTTGATACATCAATACATACTTTGGAAAATGGAAGAAAGTTTATCATTCAACAGCATAATTTTACAGATGGAAATACGTAATTTTCAATCACAGGTGATTTCCTATTCTTGTACTGTGCCAGTTTTTCCAGATTGGGCATGATGAAAAATGTCTTCACTGAAAGGGCTGTCAAGCACTGGAACAGGCTGCGCAGGGAAGTGGTGGAGTCACCATCCCTGGAGTATGTAAAAGATGTGAAGTGACTCGTGGGGGCATGGTTTAGTGGTGGACTTGATGGTGCTGGGTTAACAGTTGGACTCAATCATCTTCAAGGTCTTTTCTAACCTAAATGATTCTATGATTCTATTCACAGCCAGGAGGCAATTAGATGTTTTACATTTTCCTGATTTGTCCCTTGTCTAAGACAAAAATAATTTCTTCTCTGAATGCTCAGTGCAGTTCTAGGATCACAACAGCAATGCACCTTAAATATTTAAAACCCATTATTGCTGAAGCAAAACTATGGCTGAAAGCACAGAGTGAAATAAGCCTGACATACTACCTGGAAAATGTACCTTTGGAAACAAAGAAACATGTGAAACATTACTGCAACCCACTAACTCAGTCAGGACTTTTAAGTGAAGGGCGTTTAGCGACGTAACATCTAGAGCTTTGCTTCACTAAATACCTAAAGACATTTTTTCCCCTAATTTATACAAAGATACTGAAGTCTCCTTAAGCCTCCACAGCAGACCAGCTTTGCTAGCAACCAGTGGTGTCACTGTAAGCAGAGGCCCCTCATTATGTGTCGGGTGGCAGCAGCTGGAATGCCGTAGAGGACCTGGAGCATTCCTCCTTACACAGAAGGATGGTCAAACTCTGCTTCTGGTGAGTCTTCTGGGCAGCGAAATGTTAAAGTAATCTGAAGTCCTTAAAAAATACAGTGTCATTCTAACCAAATGATGAAACCAGGCCAATCTAATACAGCAGTCAGTCTTCCCCAAAACTGCCTAGAAGTTTTCATTAAACTCGAAAAATAAGAAGGGTGTCCCTTGGAAAAAAATGGAAGCATTAAAGTAGAGCCAATTTTTGTGAAACGGAGCTGAATGCAAAGCTGATCATTGTTATGGAGTTTTCATTGACAGGGTGAGATACACAGTGCCTGCCAGAAGTGTGGATGTGCTTAAATTCTTGATAGGAAACCCTGCGACAGCAAGGACCAAATCCGAATCTAAAGTAGTTTCTTCTAGTTCAGCAAAGGAAGGAAAAAGAATTCTGGAGTACCAATCCAGTGCACTTAAGTAAAGCACTCGTCTCTCTCCAATGACACTATATGAAAGTAATAATTAAAACCCCGGATATCTGCATCTTTGAGATCTGGTCTGTCTTTTGTTCGAGAACAGGAGCCCAGCAGAGTCAGGCTCATTCTTTACATATGTATTGGTAGGGTCACCCACATCCCACAACATCTGCATGGGGACAGGCTGCTGGAAAGCTTGCCCACAAGCACAAACACAGCTTTTTGGTCTTTGTAGGTAGGGGTATGTCCATACCCACAGGACAGATGCCTACCTAAACTATTCAAAGGGGCAGTTAGGCTCCTGATGAATTTTAATACGCACAAAGAAACTGGGATGTAGCTGCAATAGCTTCCATTTCCAGTGATGGAGAGATTTCTAAGCACAAAATTTAGTTTTGTTAAAATTTTGGTAGTCTTCTTCCCCTACAGTGCATATTTGATTCATTTCTAAGGCCTAGCACAGCAGAAATTTGGATAGTAGTTGTAAAACTTTCTTCCAAAGGCCCCCATTTCTGGACAGCATACATTTGATAATTCTGATATAAAGCTACTACTTTTTTTGGTTTCTTCCAAAAAAAAACATGTTCTTTGGAGCATGTGTAACTTAAGGGAAGAGGATTATGCTTATGCTAAAAATTGTAATATATTATTCAATGGAGACTAGCCTATGAGAACCATTTCTCTGTTTGTATAGAGATGGGCATATATATGTTCACACCGATGTTTCTCATCAATGAATGTGATTGTATCTGTAGAGAAATAGGATTTTAAAATTATCTCTTATTTCCCACTGATTACAGAAAAAATACTCTGTACTATTTAACTTCCTCATTATACACAACTGAACATGTTTTTTCATTTCCTCTTCAGAACTCACTTGAAGAAGGTGCTGACAAGGGTTAGATATAGTGTTAATTCGTTTATGTTGTATTTGCAAGAGAGAAGAAGAATAAGGAAGACCTTGCTCTGAAAAGGAGTGGAGGTGACTGCATGCCCCAGACTTCACACTGCTATGATGACATCATTTCTTCCAAATAGTTACAAGGTTTTTCACTTACAGGAAAAATATTGTTGGCTGCTACTCAAGCTATTTTGCCCTGCTTTAATGACAGACATTGTCTGCAAATGAGGTTTATCCATAGTTAACTGGGTGTTTATCCACTTGTAGAATCAGAGCCTGGCTTGGGTTCAAACGGACCTTAAAGCTCACCTAGTTCCAGCCCCCCTGCCATGGGCAGGGACACCTTCCACTAGACAAGGTTGCTCAAAGCCCCATCCAACCTGACCTTGGGCACTGCCAGGAATGGGGCAGCCACAGCTTCCCTGGGCAACCTGTGCCAGTGCCTCACCACCCTCATGGTAAAGAACTTCTTTCTAATACCTAATCTAAATCTACCTCAAGAGCAATCCTTACTGGCACCATACTGGGATTCAGCTGCCTGCCCCTGATTTTTGTCACTGGGCCGTAGTGGCTTTGGGAGAAGATACTGTGATCTACAGTGGGCCTGAGAGCTGATGGAAAACATTTAGGTTACTTTAAGCTAAACTGTTCTTTAGAAAGCCTCTAAATTCAAGCACTTGAAGCCCTCCTTCCAGTCTTTCATTGAGTGGAGGGTTTACTTCTCCATCAAGGGAAGGCTGAGTTGTTTTTGTTTGCTATGGGTTAATCCTTCCTAGGCAGTTAAATTGTGTGTTGTCTGAGAATCAGTTCAAGGAGAGAATTGTGTAGCCTATCAACTGGAAATGGTTGGCATTAAAATAGCCTTTTCTTCTCTTGTAATTAATAGCATCCACTCTATTTTACAGATTGAGAGATTCCTTCAATAAAAGAAGTATTGGCTCATGTTTAGACTTGCTAGAAATTGCATGATCAAACTAAAACAAACATTTGCAAACAAGATATTAGTTTAAGGGATTCTTAAGAGCTTCATGTAGGGAAAATGAAGCAACAGCTTCACAGACATGACTGATCTAACTCTTGGGCTTTCTATCCCAAGTGATATCCTAAAAACCCAAAAGCATGGCCCCACACACGCAAAATTAATTTTATATGTAGGTAGGGACAATTTGCACATTAAATGAAGCTTTGTTCTGTACAGTTATTTAGGCTGCAGTGGGCTAAAAATGGAGTAGATTGTTTATTCCACTGTTTAAAAAATGTTTGGGCTTGCAGGGGGTCAGTGTATTTTTATGTCTATAACTATTTGTGTAAATGTTTCTAGTCTTCCCCCTGTGTGCAATCCACAGATGAAACAAGCTGCTTTAGTTTTTCTTCCCCTTGCCTACAATTCACTATGCTTTGCTTTAAGGTACCTGTATAAGTCAAAAGTGAATGGGGTGTCAAATTCCCGTTTGTCTCTGTTCCCCAGCCAACTGGAGGTGTTCTCCAGCATGTTAAAAGTGAAGTAGCAAAGCTCTTTTTTGGCTGTAGAATATCCAATATGCCAAGTCTGTAAATTATTTAAATCAAGATAAACGGCTTTTGTTGCAATGCTGTATAAAGAGACTATTCTCCTGTTTCTCAGTATGCATGGGCGGTATATGTAAGAGCACACAAAAGAGATGTGGTTTGTCTAGTACCGATGTAAATAGCACTGCTATGTGTTGATCTTGAGTCACAGGGTATTCTCAGCTCCTGGGCAAATCTCTTATAATGGATTAATCAAGGACACACTTCTTAAATTTTGAGACAAGGGATGCTGTTTCCAGCTAAATCCACTCTGAGATTAGTGTGGAATTTGACAGGTCAGGAGCACTGTAGTGACTGGGTTGCCCTGCCCTGTGGTTTGAGCAGCTGGCTCAGGAAACAGATGCTTTTCTGTAGATTCTGGTTCAAGACCTTTATCCAAGTTCATCACTTCTTAATGAAAGGCTGAAGGGAACAGAAATATTTTTCTAATACAAGTAATCAATTGAAGTGTGCTTCTTGATTGCTGCATCAGTGTAGCCACACCGGTCTGCTTCTTATACTTGCTATTACTATGACCTTTCCAATATTTTCACATTTATGAATAACATTTAAGAAAAGATTGGTGATAGCGTTAAAGCCGTAAGCATGGTGTGATAACTGCCTGCCCAAAGAGATTAAAAGGATAAACGAATACCAACTGAGGGACTAGCACTAGCAGATCACCGTGATAAATGTAGGACCAGATTATTAGGGGGTGTGGAGATGAACTGATGATAATCAGAAGTTCCTCAAGTGGCTAGCTCTGAAAAATACAAGGCAGGAAGGGAGAAGGAGTCACTAGCAATGAAAGCAATAAAATAAGGTTATTGCTAATGGTGATGAGATGTCAGGTGAAATATTGCTTGAAGGAAAACCACAGCTGGATTAAGGAAGATGAGAGAAAATTTGAGAGAAAAGCAGTGGTTTCTGTTGATGCCAGCTCAGATGCTATCAGCACTGGTAAGTGCCATGGCTTTTAGGAGCTGCCTTTCTTATAGAACATTATGAGCTGGCTTTATGCACATTTCCATTTCTCTCTGTATTTTATTGTAGGAAATGCATGCTTAAGAAATGCAGTGTTCTGCCCAAAGTTTCACTGGTAGCAATGGTTTCTGAGTTAGAGGGCTGTGAGCCAAGAGCAAGATGGAGGTGAAGAGCATGCACCTTTATTATAAAATTCACAAGCACCCAGGTACGGTGCAGAGAGTACCAGTAGTGAAGGGAGACCAGTGAGGAGAAGGGAGTTTCCCCACACCTGGATTTTCTTGAGATATTCAGATTGGTCACTAAATCTCAGTCTCTAGAAAATCGCATGTACTTTAAAAGGTACTTACTAAAACTGATTTATGACCACTTCTTCACCCTTCTGTCTAGAAGATAAGCTCTTTGTCCAGAAATAAAATGTCTTCCAGTTAAACACAGCATCTTATGGCTCTCTTAAGGCACTTGCTCATGTGCTTTGGTTTCCAAAATACTGTGTAGCATGGGGTGATGATTAATAGGATGTTCTGTTCTGTTAATGTGATTTTTTGGAGGGAAAGTCCTGGTTGTTATTAAAATCAGTGCCATATTAGAGTGGCCTTAATCTCTCAGAGCAGAAATACTGTTGTCAGTTTCTGTTTGGTTGCTGCACATAAGCAAAAGCATTAGTGATGCTGTTTGATAGGAAAGGAAGCTTATGGTTATGCTAATTAATGGTTTCTTTAGATAGTCTGCCTGCCACAGGTTGGAAAGGCAAGGAGAGACCTGTTAGCACAGGCCTCTTCCAGTCCGTGTGCCGCTGCATGTCCCACTGGAAACAGACACTGTCTTGTTTCCCCATCACATGCCAGCAGTGACCGGGCTTCTGCTCAGACTTTCGTGTTTGCCTTGGATCAGCTCACAGGTTTCCAGCCTGTCTGGACTCAGCACGGTCTTCTTCTCTACCTTCCTAAAATTTCCTGTTCTATGCATGTAATGTGTTATTGAATACAGATCTAAACAGTGAGTAAATGGTTCTAGGAAATTAATCATGTTAAGTATCATATTCAGGCTCTTGGGGTACTTGGTGCTCTCTTTTACAAAAGAATAGGGATACTGCTTCACATCTGGAAAATTAATCACTCAGAGCCCTGGAAACACCTCCCAGGCTGCAGTTGCTATGGTGATAGATGTGGTATGGAAATGTAGATAGATTGCCTGAGCAATACTAGCCAATCATCTTCTCAACTTCATTTTTTACAGACCAAACAACTGTCATTTGTTGTTTTTTTTTATTTTATTTTCCACTCTTATGAATTGTATTTGCCCTGATCCTCTAACTGAAGCCCTGCGGCCTGTATCCATGATATCTGAGTGCAAACCCTATGGTCATGGACCTGATGGTCCCGCTATAGGAACACATTTTGCAGCATGAGCCAGTGATTGTTAGTTAAACGTACTTTTTTGATAGTTAATTTGTTCCAACATGTAGGAGTTTTGTTGTTTTCCTCTGTGGCTGTATGCACCTGGTGAAGCTGGGTTGTAAGCACCAGTACTGCTTCAAACTTTGATGTCCCTCAACGTTAGTTGTGTTGGGATGTTCACCCAGCATTTTTCTCAGAGAGAGGTATCTGTGCTAGGTACTGATGGGTTGCTGGCAGTATAGATCCTTGTGACACTGAAGACAAAATAAGAGCAGTTAAACATTCATTTGTAGAAGTTATCAAAGGACATGCTGCTTAGTCATAACATTTGGCCATGTATTTACAAGTCAGTATTTCCTCCACAACAGCTGGCTTTGGGAGCTTGTTCTGGACTTCAGCAATTAGCAAGGGATTAGTCTCCTTGATGCTCTTCATGACCCATGTAAGAGCCCTAAAAGCGCAATTAATCCTACTTATTATCATATCATGGGTTGCAAAGGGTCACTCTGTGAAGACACATCTTTCTCTCAGCTGGCTACTCGTCATCTTTCTCTCTACTGTCTTCTTCTGATTTCCAAGAAGAATTTATAAACAAAGTTATTCAAAAGAGATCTTATATATACATTGCTGCCGGATATATGCATTGTAGTGTATATTGTAGTGTATATTGTAGTATTCCAGGAGCATGTACTCATAGTTACACCCTGAACAAACATGCCCATAAGTTAGTGTATGTACACTTGATTGTTTGGGGAGGTTTTTTCGTTTCTGTGGCAAGAGTGGAGCATTTTTCAGTGACAGCTATAACATAAAGTAATTAATTGCTTTCTGAATAATTCCTGCAGATTTTTATGTTTAAAAGGCTTGGGTTATCTCCTGGAACACTGGAGGGGTGTGAGAGATTTCACATGAGAAACAGCAGTTGGAGCTGGAGCTCAGCAGGGGGAGGCTGAAATGGCACAAAAAGGTACACCCTGCAGCAGCCAGACTGCCCTAATGTAGGTCACTGCCTGGGACGATGCTCTTCCTGCAGGCATCTGTGGTAAAAACAAAGAGCAGGAAAATTGGACTGATGCAAATGTAGTCTGAGGAAATGTGACATTTACAACCACTGTTGTGGAATAGCACCATTCAAGGCCACCCAGCAGCTGTCTAATATAGCGGTATAAGCAGAATACTAAGTGAATAAATAGCTTACAACAATTGTAGTTAGCGCTACATGAATAAATATCCCATAAAGAATGTAGTTAGCAGTACATAGAGGCAAAAAATCATTTGGAGCAAGGACCCAGAGCAAAAGCTTTGCACTTGTAATATGTTCCTGATGTCTTTGTTGCCAAAAGCTTTGAGACAGCTGGATAATGACTCATCAGAAGGCCTCTTGGAGCAATTCCACAGTCCTGCCAACTCCCAGATTTGGGCTTTTTTTTCCCCATAAAAAAATGCCATCAGCTATTCAGCTCCACACTGGTTTGCCCAGCAGCATGGATTAGCACAGGGAAAAGTCAAACAATGCAAGGTTTTTTATTTTGTTACCGCTCTTGAGAACATAGGGAAGCTCACTAAATGTGTCAGTGTGCGACACTTTGCTCCAGGAGTTCCACGAAAGTATTGCTTGGTCTACAGCTGTACAGACTGGGTAGTGCAGCAATTAATTTACAACTCTTAGGGTCTGAGCAATAATTTTCACTTCAGTTATTTACCCTCATCTGCCAAGAGTGAGAGCTGAATGATCCTTAGTGCGCTGAACCAGGCAGAGGATTGTTATTCTTGCAGAATGCACTGTGAAACTGTCCAAACACCCCAGAAAGAGACCAATTTTATGTCTTCCTGGAGTTAGCAGCGTATTATCCACTTGCATTCAGTAAAGGTTAGAGTAGAAGAGCTCAGAAATTTGCAGGACAAAAACCTCACTGTGTTGCTTATGTACTTTGGCTGAGAGTGGCTCCGTTTCTGCAGCAGCCTGCTGTTCTTTTATTTCCTTAACTGTAAACTGTGTACATCTGCACTCTGGTTTGCTTCTGATCTAAGAGTTTTTTCCTTATGTGCTCCACAAAAAGATGCTCACTTGCTCCCTCCCACGCTTTCAGAAAATCAACGTTAGCACTTTGTCCTGATTTTTGGTGGCTTTTTGGTAGCTAAATCTGCTCTCAAGTGTTGTGTGGTGCTTGTCTTCAAAATGCTCATTTTTCTGCACTGAAAAATTATTACAAAGGTTGACAACAGTCCTAGTCTCTGATTGTAAATCATTATAAATCTTATTTCTCTATGTACTGGACCTACACTGCAAAACCTTTGTCAGGCTTCATAACCCAGGTTCAATATTTAGGGTTTTGGCTGTGGAACATGTCAGGAAGGATCCTGCGCCTTTCTGTCCTGTTGTTTCCATTTATTTGCTGTTGATGTACGTTATCCAGAGATAACTTCTTTCTGCAAGAAGTTAGTGTTTTCCCATCCATTTTATTGTTGAGTACTGCTATGGGTAAAAAAAGCTTGTTATTTAGTAATAAGGACATTTTCTGAGAACCATGGAAATCTGCAATATAGCTTGGGCTATGTTTCTACTGCTGACTAAAAGTTGGCAAAAGCTAATTCTTCCCCTGAGGCCAATCACACTTTCACACGGCTGATGAAACGAGGGCCCATGAGATGCAGGCACTTTCAGAGGCTGCATGTCTCTCCCCAGCCCTTGGACCAGCTGATGCCTTCACACAGACTTGGAGAAGTGCAGAACATTGAAAGCGTCATTAAGGAATGTGATGAGTGCAGGTAGGCAACTGGTGTAAGTACTTAAAAGAAGCAGGAGTGGTGCAGATAAAACGAGTCAATAAGAGAAGGTGAGCACAGAATGTTAGTCGGGCTTAAGGAGCTTTTTCTGAGTGGGTATTTTGGAAGATGCAGTTTGCCTTTGCTTTTACTTGTCACAGGGTTGTTAATCTCCGGATTTGCTTTAGCTTGTGTTCCAGTAGTAAGATAGGAATAGCAGCATTGATTGGTTCTGCAAAGCAGCTAATAACATATAAGACAAAAACCTACCTCAGTGTTATGCATTTCTGATTGAAGTACATTAGAATAGTGCTGATATATTTAAGTGTAATCTAGGTAGAATTTAAAGGAGAATTTAATTTAAGCTGCTGTTAAATTTTGCTAAACAGAATTACCAAAAATGCACTCAACCTCAGCCATATGTTGTTTTTAAAGTGGTAAGTGATTAAAAGTGGAACAGTAGGTTAATTCTGTTTCTATTTCTTATGATATTTTAAATAGGGTAATAGGAATCTTAAGGCTGCTACACTATAGAAGTTTTATCACAAATCAAAACTAAGTAATTGTCTTGATCTTACATAGATTTCTGCTTTAGGATTAAATAGGTTATTAGGATTTATGGTCCTGTGTAGTGCTCTTTCTTGGTGCTAACTGCATTGATCTTCTGTTAAGAACGAAGTTCTACAATGACAGAAATGCAGTTCTTTGTTGGGTCCTTGATACGTATTTGCACTGTGTAACTGTGGTGGTTTCAGAATGGTTCATGAAACTGCTCCGCCACAAGACTTACACTGTTTCTTCCCTTGTGAGGAATTTATGTGGGATCATTCAACCATCTGCTCAACCTGGCAGACTGACCCTATAGACAAGGAGTTTGGGTCAATAAAGATCAATGAGCCTTAGATCAACTTGTAGTATGAGGAAAACAGAAACAGAGAAAAAAACAAATTTAATGGAACAATAGGAAGGGGCTTTTAAAAATGTGAACCAATCCAAGACCTTTTTTAAACTTTATTATTTATGTTCTGGCTTTAGAACAGCTGCTGTGATCTTGTGTTTATTTTTTAATGGCACAGCTGACCTAGTTCCCTTCACTGTCACTCACATCATGTGCAGGTAACTTACTCATGCACAGTAGTATTTTGTGAAAGCAGTTATCACTTTGGAAAAAATATCTCAGCTATGAACGCATAGGAGAGAAATGTATCCCACTCCAGGCATTTTGCCTTAGATTAGATTTCAAATGTTATAAGTTTATGTGTTTTGGCAGTTTTCAACAGTGACTTTATCAGTGACAAGTATAGATGGGGTTATCTCTGTGACTGCTTACGGGAGCCTGCATGGATGATACCTGGAATACTTCACAGAGTACCTATCTTCAAGTAATGATATTATTAATTACAGTTATTTATATATTTTAGTTTAAATATATGAGTTCCCTCCTAGTTTCAGGTATACTAATTAAGGTTATGAATATTTATAAGCATTTGCAGACTGGGGCTTTGTTATCCAAGGTGGTGGAGAGTTTTTAAGACTGTTTTATTCCATGTAAAACAAACATAATGAGCACTCTCCTGGAGCTGTATGTCTTTCTTTTCTCCATGAAGAACAGTTCTTTTGTACATAATGTGTCTGCAGCTTCTGAGCCTTAGAAAGAACTAGAGTGCCCAGCAATAGGGATTCAATTCAGATGAGATTATCCATACCAGTAATTGAATGTTCCTGATTTTCATTTTAATAAAATAAATTATAGCTCACAACATTTTATGTTTCATTAAGTAATTTCATAAATGAGAGTCATGAATATTATATTTAGACAAATAAAACATTGATGACTGTAAATTATTCAAGGGTACTTTTACTCAGCTTTGAAATATGCTCTATTTTCCATTCTGCTCATTGGCCCTGAGGATTGATTCCTGGTAGAGGTTTCAGCAAGTCAAAAAGTGTTCACACCATTAAAATAGAGAAGATTATGCTAATATTGTAATTTCTGCACAGTGTTTAGTGTTTCATTTAAAAGCACATAAACCAGAATATAAATAAAGGCTAATATCCCCTTTTTTGTCCATTGACTATTTCCATTTTCCTTTTGAAGCAATGAATTATAAGGAAGGAAAATATGTTTAATGAAAGACAAGTAGTAATTTGTTTACTTTAACTGGCAATACCTACAGAAGGCCTTTACCCTGAGATGTTAACAAGGAGTGACATATGAGCAAAAAGACTCCCCATAAGTTAAAAAGATGTAAAAATTCAACTGCTTGAGGGCATGATTTTCAAAGCAAGATCTAATAAAAGCAAAATAAAGAAATGGCAGAGATAATGAAATCTTGGTGTCCGCTAAGTTTCAGTGAAGGAAGAGAAGAATCTACTCTGTTATTCATAAATTGATCTGTGACCCAGCCAGGAGCAGTTTCTTTTGCCTGCCCATCCTGGCTGCTGGGCTGGAACAATATGAAAGCAAACAATGTTGAATGTCCATGGGGGCTGGGTGGTTTGTCTGAGAGGCTCAGGTCACAGTTTACTGCTGCCATGCACCGTGGCAACTTCCAAGCACACCACAAAACCCGGGGTCTGCCTGTGAATCCTGTAAAAGCTGGGGTCTGGCTGTGCTTCCCCTGAGCAGGTACCAGGGAAAGAGGCTGCTCCCTGCCTCAGCATCACCCTCTACATCCCCTGTGCCAGACATCCACATCCCTCTCAGGAACCAGGCTGGTCCCAGAGAAATTATCTTTAATGACATCTGTGTGGTATCCTCACCATGTGATTTGCCTGTGCTAAACTCAGGCCTTTAACTGACTTAAGGACCTTCAAAGACCATTCTCAGAGTGCCCTTAAAAAGTCCAGGGAAACAAGTGCAAGTGAATCAAACAAGGTTTATACTGTCATTACCTATGGCAGGTAATGACAGTACTACCTATGTTGTACTGTTAATCTTTGCTGTTTTCTTCCTTTTTCTTACTTGAAGACCCCCCTGCATCTGGACCTGGTGCTTGTGTTTTCCTGCCTTTCTTCCTCTTACTTATTCTCCCTAATGGATGATGAATGTCAAGAAGACAATGCTCACTCTACATGTTGGCAATGTTGCACTGACATTGATGTGACACCCAGAGTCACGTATTTACTGGTTGGTCCTTGGTGAAATCTCTGGTCAGGGGTAGCAGTTGTAGTTCTTTGCTTAGTCTCAGTGTAAAATTTAGAGCTTAATCCAAGAGAACAACTCACCTTCTGTTTTAAAAGCAAATTCTTTAATGAATGTTTTAATTACTCGGCTCCCTGTATTACAAAATATGCATTCTTATCCCCCAGTGAGAACCTCAAGTATTTTTATATCAGTTTTCCAAACAGTTAAGTGTTTCAAAATTTGACCTCTACCTTGTAACCCAATGTATCTTAGTTTTGAGTCAGTTTTGTGTCTAATAGATACACAAGTTGAGGCACCTGTAGCTCTTGGATAAAAGGTATGCAGACTGTAGGTGTTCTACAAGTTATGAGCCTAGGAAGTGTCAGGCAAGAGACAGACACTGTGTGGGTAGAGAAAGGATAATTTTTCTCTCAAATATTGTACCTTTTTATTATTAATGATAAAATCAAATAATGAAATACCTGCAATAGCTTTCTGGAGGCATGGTAAGTTAGAAATATAAAGCAAAGGGGGTGGTTTTGCCCCCTTTTCTTTGTAAGCATGACTCTATTTGCTTAATTTCATTTTCTTAAACAGCTTTGCTAACACAGATTGATCAGATGAGGCTGGTTGAGGGTGGTACTCCCCTGGATGTCATCATGAGCAAATACAATGCTCACTTCAGAGCTGTGAAAAAGTGGTTTATACAGAATTCTGTCTACTTTTACAGTCACATCTGTGGCTACTCAGTTGCCCTATGAGCATACCCTTTTACTTTCCAGATCTGGGCAGGTGTCCTGCATGGGTCTGAATGTCCACAGCATGGAAGAGGGCTGTCAAAGCAGGGAGATTTGTATTACCTGCCTGCCTTCCCTCCCTGGGCTCAGTATCTCTGTTGGTATCACCCAGACCATGAAGGAAGAGGGATTTTTAAAAAGGAAGGAGCAGCAGAAAGATTCAGCAGTTAAAGCATTCCCCTCCTGCCAAAGAAATGAGGCAGAGCTACAGTGTGTCCAGACTTGAGAAGTGGGATGCCCTCAGGCCTACCTGTCCTACATGCTTATCTGATTCCAGCTACTTTTTAGTAAGGAAAAACATCATTCTGCAGTGGTTAAATTTACAAGAAGATCTGCAAACCCTAGCACTCCACGGGATGTATGGGAGAGAGGTTTCTCTTAATGTTTTTTGACCTGTGTGTTTACCCACAGTGTCTCAGCCCATATGAACTTTCCTTCCAATTCATATGACTGAGCAATTTGATCTGTATTACTTTTTCTCTAAATACCTGTAGCCTCATCACACAACCCATGTTCACTCTCCCTACTTGTCTAAGTCTTCCCAGACTTAAGTTTGGGCCATTTTGTTCTCTTTTCTATTTCTTTATTTTTCTCCTACTTGCAAATTTTGTCCTTAAGCTCATTTAGTGGATTCTCTTTTTCTTAAGCACTTACACTGCTGAAACACCAGCAGAAAATCTTTTCACCTCCACAGTGAATAGGTTTGAGGGTTGATTTGCAACCACAACACTGCATCGCATTTGTTGAGCATATGTAGTTAGATGTGGGCTAGTTTTAAGTTAGCAAAAGGAAAAAGGGAAAAGAAAAGCAAACTTGAGAAAGAAAAAGAAAAAACATTTTGTTTGTCTTTCTGTGAAATACCACTTTTGTTATTGATGTAAATCAGAATGTAGACAGCATGTTCTTGTGACTGCTGGGGACTGAGCACCTCAGCAGAAACCGTGATAGCAATTCATGGTGGCTCCCTGTTTTGTAATTATTCATCTCACGCAAGCAATGACTCAACTAAGATGAATTATTCTCTGAAATTAGTGACTGCTCTAGACCAGTATATACAATGCCCCTGACTCTATATGTGCTGGCAGCATTGTTTTAGTTGCTGCTTTTTTCCATGGGAGAGTTCAGTTCACAGGTTGATGGTTTTCCGGAAGCAGCAGAAGTGACACTCCTGCTTGAACACAGGCAGAGGCAGCTCCCAGCAGCAGCCCTCATCTTTTGACTACTGACAGAGCATCATATCAGTGTATAAACCGAGGAAGAGGATTTCTTCTTTCTCTGAGCATTCCCATTTGGAACTTCACAGGCTGCTACTGGCAGCCAAGCTACCTGCTCCTCACACTGAGATTTCCCAGGTATCTTGGTGCTTCCCACTGGCACCTCTGAATGCTTGGTGAAATACTGAATCTGTCAGGTGATGTATCGGGAAAGGGTCTTCAATGGCAAAGAGATGTTACATTGTCATGTTAAATTGTACCACAAAACAACCTCAATTTAAATATGGAATTAAAAAGAAATGTTTTTTTTTACTTAAGTGTCTATGTGATGGTTTGCAAAAAAAACCCAGCACAGTTGTTGCCATCATGTTTTACACACTAGTAGGTCTGACAGGTGATAGCTAATTAGTTAACAAGGACATATAAGAATTAACTTATTTTCCAGCTGCTTGAGACCTTCCATGTATAAGAAATTAACCCTGGATTAGCTAAGTGATGTAGCTGTACTAAAATATTGTAACTATGTAGTAGAAGGTTACTCATATTTCCAAAATACCTGGATGTTTTGGCTTTATTCCTTTGCTTTTATTTAGGCCAAAAGTCCAGACAATTAAAAAGACCTGACAGGTGAAACAAAGAGGCAAAAAAAGAGCGGGTGTCACCTGCTCTAAGTTCTATACTCTCCATTACATGTTCTGTTGATTGGTTTCTCCTATGATGCCTCTGCAATCTCAATTTTGATGCCTGAAATACAGCAGTTCCAACCCTGTCTGAGCAGACTTGTTCTCACTGTTATTTTTCCACATCTCTATACTCAACCCATTATAGAAATCAGACATTTGGAGACAATAATAGGTAATAGTCCCTAAACTCAGTGCCTTTTTTTTCCTTTTTTTTTTTTTTTCTTTTTTTGTAGTTGTCTAAAGTCTGTTTGTACTGGAATGGAAGTCAGCAGGAACAAAGTCCTGAGGAAATGCCACTGACAATAGGTTAAAACTCACAGCTAAATTTATCTCTTTTTTTTTCAAAAAAACCCCAAAACTAAAGCATAGCACAGAAAATAATTTGGAAAGTCTTCCATTTATTGCAGTCGAAGCTCCCTTTCTTTGCCCACTCTTTCATTTGTTCCACCACAAATCATTATTTTTAGCATTTTAAAACATGTCTGTGTTCTGTCCCTACCTTGGCCCTTGGAGATCGTGGACACAGCAAGCGTATTGTCATTACACTTTATTCCATTGCAGAAACAGCCACTCTTGCAGGCTTTCTCCTAGTTGTAATGGAAGTGCCAGTGCAACAGAAGGCATGGTTAGAGATCATAGAATCATAGAATCACAGAATGGTTTGGGCTGGATGGGACCTTAAAGCTCATCCAGTTCCAACCCCTGCCATGGGCAGGAACACCTTCCACTAGACCGGGTTGCTCAGAGTCCCATCTGACCTGGCCTTGAACACTGCCAGATATGGGGCAGCCACAGCTTCTCTGGTTAACCACCCTCACAGTAAAGAATGAGGAGGACATTGTGGCCATAAGAAATAATGCCTCAGCATAGGCACTGTCTTGAGCATGTGCTCACCACCATGGCTAAGGAGAAAACAGGAGTTTTAACACAGGAAACAACTCCAAAGCTATTCAGGTTAATTATAAGCAATGAAAAAGACAGAAGTAAGAGGGAAGTTGTGTGAGTTATCAAGGTTCTGCTGGGGTCTACAGAGCCAGGGACTGAGTGATAAAGTAGTGCTCATAACCCACAGGAAAACAATTGCTCTCTGAGAAGGCAGCTGAGATCAAGGGAACTTCCAAGGTATCACCAGGCATCAGCTGGGGTAACTGAGTTCCTGGCTGAATCTCAGCCAGTTTCCAGCCTTTCTGTATTCTTAATCTTGCAGTTCAGCATTTGTGTGTAGTGTGGCTAGATGTGTACTTTGGAAAGGATACAAAAAACTGTCCTCAGCTTTGGTGAACTGGCAAACAACTGTGTTTCCAACAGACTTGGAAATCAAAATACCTGATATTTTCACCTCCACACTTTTTGCTTTAGAAATCAATCAGCTGTTTGTAACACCTTACACAGTCTTTCTTTGCATTTAGTAGTTTGCTTCTGCTTCTTACAGTTGATGTAGTAGGGAACACTTTACTCTGTGTATTGATTGTATTGCCTTTGCCAGTCAAAGGTGTGTTACAGATTAATTTACTCTCTTGAACAGGCTACAGTTTTAATCTTGATCCTGTGCTTCCAATAGTTTTTATATACAGTTCAATCATAGAATCATAGAATAGTTAGGGTTGGAAAGGACTTTAAGATCACCTAGTTCCAACCCCCCTGCCATGGGCAGGGACACCTCACACTAAACCATGTCACCCAAGGCTTTGTCCAACCTGGCCTTGAACACTGACAGGGATGGAGCACTCACAACTTCTCTTGGCAACACATTCCAGTGCCTCACCACCCTTACAATAAATAACTTCCCATTTTATCCAATCTAAACTTCCCCTGTTGAAGTTTTAACCCATTACCCCTTGTCCGTTCACTACAGTCCCTAATGAAGAGTCCATCCTCAGCATCCCTGTAGGCCCCCTTCAGGTACTGGAAGGCTGCTATGAGGTCTCCATGCAGCCTTCTCTTCTCCAGGCTGAACAGCCCCAACTTTCTCAGTCTGTCTTCATATGGAAGGTGCTCCAGTCCCCTGATCATCCTCGTGGGCCTCCTCTGGACTTGTTCCAACAGTTCCATGTCCTTTTTATGTTGAGGACACCAGAAATGCACACAATACTGCAAGTGAGGTCTCACGAGAGCAGAGTAGAGGGGCAGGATCACCTCCTTCGACCTGCTGGTCACGCTCCTCTTGATGCAGCCCAGGATACAGTTGGCTTTCTGGGCTGTGAGTGCACACTGAAGCTGACTCATGTTCATTTTCTCATTGACCAACACCGCCAAGTCCTTCTCCACAGGGCTGCTCTGAATCTCTTCTCTGCCCAACCTGCAGCTGTGCCTGGGACTGCCCTGACCCAGGTGTAGGACCTTGTACTTGTCATGGTTAAACTTCATGAGGTTGGCATCAGCCCACCTCACAAGCGTGTCGAGGTCCCTCTGGATGGCATTCCTTCCCTCCAGTGTATCAGCTGAACCACACAGCTTGGTGTCATCAGCAAACTTACTGATCCATGTCACCGACATGTCCATGTCACCGACAAATGTGTTGAAAGAGACTGGTCCCAACACTGATCCCTGAGGGACACCACTCATTACTGGTCTCCAGCCGAACACTGTGCCACTGACCTTTGCATGCAGCCATCCAGCCAGTTCTTTATCCACCAAGTGGTCCATCTATCAAATTGATGTCTCTCCAATTTAGAGACAAGGATGTCATGTGGGACAGTCATGTTACCTAGCTTGGTTTATCTTTGCAATTAGCCACTCAAGTCTATAGATAATGTATTTTAATGTCGTGTTTAATCTTGAGTAAAATCTCATTGCTTTCTTGGAAACATATTCAACAGAGCTGAGCCTCTTTGCAAAAACTGGGGTGTGTGTGTGTGTGGTATGGTATAACTCATTCTGCCAAAAAGCAATAGGATACAGAGGAGTTAGTCCTCCCATTAAAGTGCTGTAGATTCCAAAACAAGGTGATTATTCTTTTTTTTTTTCCTTTTGCAGTCTGCATTCCTCAGGTCCAGGGTCAGAAGTTGGATATTTGTACATCTCATTATTCATCACGATCATTCATGAAGAGATTGAAGCTGCTCTAGGATCAATATATTGTTATCCACAGGACAGCTATAGGAATATGCTGTAATAGACAATGAGTTAGGTAGAGGCTGGAGAGCAAAGGGCTATTTTATGGGATTTTATGGGAAATTGTCAGATTACTAACACCTTGAGCAAGCAGTGGCATTGATTATCACTCAGTTGCCACCAGCTATGAATAAAAATCTTCATTTTAATGTTTTAAAGAACTCTATTTGGTAAAACTATTTTTGAACATTTTGTTTTTCAGTTCTGCAATGCATATTGTAACACTAAGGCAAATAAAAATTCATAATCTTTAGATTTTTATACCTTTATGGCTTTTGTCAGACATCTGTATATTCACATTGTTCATAATCAACCTTTATAAGCTTGTTGCTAAAAGAGGATGCATATATAATCATGCTGCTGTTACCCATCCATAACAAAAACAACCATCACTGCTGAGTGTGTGTTAGGAGTTGCGTGTAATCATCTCCTATTTAATGAGACACATTAGATTTCTGCTTTTTTTAAATACACAATGATATACACAGAGTGTCTGACTTGTTTTCTTTCACCACTTCTGACTAGTTAACAGTGTAATGCCATTCCAAAAATACCTTTTAGTGGCTGTCATTGTATTTCCCATTAATTGTTTAGTTAAAACAAAAGACAGAATGGATTTTCTTTTTTCTTTAGTGTTTATTCACTATACAGCTTTTGAATGTTTGGGTGTGAAACTCTGTATTTTAAGATTCTTCTGCTAATGAATACTTGAAGTAGAAGTTATGTAAATGCTGTGGAAATTAAATAGTAACAGGAAAATACTTTTTGCTCTCTGGATGAACTGAAATACATTAAGTGAAAAGAAACTTTTTAAAGTGAAAATTACTGTTTGCATGATATCTATGTGTGTGTATATATAGGCACTCTATATACACATAAAACAATATTTCCTGCATGGGCATTGCAAAACACACACTGGCAAGAAATTTAGGATTTTTGTTCATATTCATTAATTTCAGAACAGGCAACTTTGGGTGTCCCATCACATGACCTTTTATGTTTAAGTGAAACAGTGCTGTAGACATCCACTTCTGTTAAAGAATGAAAATGCACAGTAAGAAACAATACACAGTATTTAAGAGCCTGACAGCATGTCAAGTTTTGTCTGCTTTTCAGATTTGACATCAACCATTTTCTACCTTCTCACTGGAAGAGGATAGAAGGAAGGTGAACAGAGGATAGAGCCTTTTGTCTTCATATGTGAAAGCTGCATTGGAAGGAAATGGGGAAAAGACCTGTTGAGTCTTACAGTTGTGCTTCTGTGGCAGAAAGACAAATCTGAGCAAGAAGATGCACAGCAAAAGAATCAAAGAATTGCTGTTTTCTCCTAAAATACTATTAGCTGTATAACAAGAGTTAAGTAGCAAATGTCTCAAAGTGGTCTCTGTTCCCTTTGTTTCCCAGCCTTCAGTGGTCAACTACAGCTTAGTTGAGTCATGAAAGCAAGAGAAGACCTAGCTAATATATTTTCTGAGAGAAGCGATTACATTCATTACAGCATGGTTTTGCCTTGCGCTAGTTTTCTCAGACTGAGATTCCTCTGGGCTTGCTTTTCATGTTCTTCTTACGAACACCCAGCATAAAACAGCAAAAGTATGACAAAGAGACATTAGCAAGAAGTTCATATAATTCATAGAATCATAGAATGGTTTGGGTTGAAAGGGACCTTAAAGACCATCTATTTCCAACTCCCCTGCCCCAAGCAGGGACATCTTCCACTAGGCCAGTTTGCTCAAAGCCCCATCCAACGTGGCCTTGACCTACCTTAATTGACTTTTATTCACTCCAGCCCTTGCCTTTGATAATAGTAGATTCTTTAGGCACTATAATACATGCACTGGCAGGTCATAAAGAAAAGGACTGCAAGCAGAAAAACAAGCTCACAACTGTAAAGAAATAAAAAGGAGTACACTAAAGTAGGCCACTTCTTATAACTTGAGAGTTCTTGCAACTTTTTTCTAGCTTCTCAGCTTGTAAACGACACCCATTTAAAACTTTCATAAATTCACACATCCTTTGGAAGGAACATGTAGAACTGAAAAAGCCTACAGTATACCTTGCAAAATACCTCTGAATTTTTATCTATTTATCTCTGCTTTTGTATTTGTGGCTAGTTATGGACATGTCATGCTGTCAGAGTCAGGGAGGTCTGCAAATACTATATAACAACACCATATATGAAAATATACCATCCCATATATGAAATGTATATGAAAATACATATATGAAAATATCCCATCTGACCTTGCCCAATAATAGCTAATTAATGCTAATATACCAGTCATGCAGTGGCAAAAACTGGAATCAGTTTTCTTTATCCAACATTTCAGTGTATTGCAGAGGAGCAGAACTTTCATTAATAGTAAATGGTAATAAAAAAATTATTCTACTTGGTTCTTTTTCTGTACATGACGATTTCGATAACTATTTTGCTTCTTTTGTTGATAGTTTATTTTACTTGAGGCATTGGGATTACAGAAGGTTTTCTACAGTAATGTCTCTAAGTGTTTGGATAAAACTGTGTCAAAAAATTCCACTGTCGTTCAGAAAGGTTCGGTCTATATCCGAGAGCATTCTGTATTCCTCCTGCGTTATTCATCTAGAGACAGAACCCTGGATTGATGGACGACTGGATGAGAATTTCTTTCCCAGCCAGCAGTGGTTTGTTTCAACACATATGTTGTTAAATCCTTCCTTTCAGTCTCTTAATTTAGTGCTGTCCCATCTTTCTCTTGGCGTTGACCTTTTCTAGCTGAGAACCTGGTGCTGTCTGCAAGCTGATGAATTATGGCTGTTCTGAATGGAAGTGACTGGGAAAGATAGGCAGGTTTATTCATGTTCTTCTCTGAATTGTCCCATAATAGTTGTGTAAGAAAATATTCCCAACATGTGCAGTTTCTCTTAGTCATTCCTTGGGGTTTGTGCCTTTCTTATTACTACTGGATTTCTTTAATCACAGATGCTGTACAGGAGATAAGAGATGTCTTTCTGTGAGTTATAGTTGCTATTTAAGCTGACTCCTTAGAGCAGGCTTTTACTGTGAATTTAAACCTTAAGGGAAGCTAGGTGCTGAGGATTAGGTGGGGAGGAGATTGTGCTTTTGGAGAAAGAATATCTCTTTTCACTGGTACAATGAATTGTACCAGTGGAATTCACTGTACCGGTGAATTCCGATTTCCTTTAAAGCCAAGAATGTACTCAAGCCAAAATAATACACATTTCTGTGAAAGTTCAGAATGGACTGAGGCAGAAAAATAACTTCACCATCTTTTCTGTGTCTGTGGGGATGAAGGAGGGTATGCTACTCAACCATATTGTATAATTGTGATGGCTTTCAGTGGGCTACAGCCCATTCTAAACCAGCAGTAACAAATCTGGCTTAACACTATCATTTCTGAAATTCATTTTGCTTCTTTTGTTCAGGTGAGGTAACACTTTTTTAGCAGTTCTCTTGAACTTTTGTTGAAGTATCCTAGTTTTGACATATAAATACCATAAAAACAGTTTTAAAAATTAGTAACCTTTTCCAGGCTACTTCCTCAAACCTTCTGTTGAATTTAAACAACCTTGATTCATTCACTCCTAATGTGAGGATCATGATTCAGATCTGTGTAACAGGCTTTGTTTCAAAAACATTAACTCACTTTTGGAATTGTACTGTACAACCTTAAATAACATATATTAGAAATGCTTATATCAAGGAAATTTTGTTTTATTTCAGCCATGTCCCACTGAGTTGATAACTGTGTTCTGCCTTCTGTACAAAATACTATTGCCTTTAATAAATTGTAGTTTAATATGGCCATAGCTGCTACTTGCAAGCAATGCAACCTTTCTGTTATGAAACAAGGAAGTTTTTGTATTCCAAGCGGGTTTATGTTCTGTTTCAATCTGGACAGAAAACTAAGCCAAATTCAGGCTGCAGTCAATACAGATCTTAGACACACAGAGATATTTCAAAGCTATTTTTGTTAGTTTATCTATGTATACAATGTGGCTTTTATTTGTTGCCTTATTTTAGGTTCTCATGAATGTACATGAATAAAAGAATTGCCTCATTATTAATATTACTAGTCATATCTCTGCTAATTAGAATCCCAGTTATGTAAGTGCTAATATTTGCAGGAGCCCAAATTTACATTTACTTTTGCCTAAATTTAGTCAAAAGTTGTGTTTTGTTTCTTTGGGAGCAGTGATATTCGCATTTTCAGGTCTTTTAAAAAGTAAAAGATTACAGACAACAATTGGAGCTGAAAGATGCTTCTACATGCTGACATCCTTATTGCGCTCTCAGTGATTCTCTAACCAGTGAGAATCATCCCTGGTTTTTACTATTGGTACTATTTTGATTTTTTTTAGGTCCACATGTTAGGAATCTTCCAGAGAACAGAAATGATAGCAGCTCTGAAGAGCCAGTGATGGTTTTTCGTGACTGTTGTAGTCTATTTAGAAAGTTTTCAGTCAGAAGACTGTGGAAAGTATGTGAATGGACTTCTGAGCATTTGCTGCTTTCATGGGGTGTCTGTAGGATCGGCAGGTTCAGCTATTACTGCTCTTTATTTTGAAGCCTTTGTAGTAAAGTCACTGCTCAGGTTTGTAGTGGCAACTAAAGCCTCATATTCCTTGGTATCCTGCTTGGTCAGTTTGCACATAGAAAATTCTGCCAACTTTGCTTGTTCTTGGTTTTATGTTTAAAAAATGTGTTTATATTAGTGTATTTTAGGCTCAGATCAGCTAAATTTCTTCTCAATATAGAGGGAATATGATATCAGTTTTTCCTTCATCCATAAAATACCTAACCATGTATTGTTATTTCTATGCTGTTTGAAGAGGAACTCTTGAACATGATCGTTTTGAAATAAAGTCTTTTGTCAGCTTAAGGGTTGGAAAAATCTGGTGCTATGGATGAGAAATCTTGATTAATTTTTTTATTCTCTTATACCAGCATTTGGCAAACAGGTATGGTGTAGGAAGGTATTCTAACTCACCTAATTCAATGTGCAGCAAGTCACAGGAATATCAATTTAGGTACTTTCCAGTTCTCATGCACAGCCTTCAGATCTTAGAGGTCTTGCTGCATGAATACGTCCCTGATACGGCCTCTTGCCCTTCTACATCACTGCAGCTGTTTTCTGGGATCTCATCATTTCACACCTCGATGACTCCAGCATCCTCCCCTCCTGCACTGAGAAAAAAAGTGCTAGCCCTGCAATCTCCACTCAGAAATCTGCCACAAAGTTAACTTCCCAGCTTCATTATTTGAACTGTATTTCTCTCCTTCTGTGAGTGCCTTCTCCTCATTAAACACAGACTGCTTCTTTTCAGTTTTAAGGCCCTTCGTCATGAGTCATTTTCAACCTTTCTATCCACTATTAAAATGTCACTTCCTTCTTTTGCTTCCTGTGTTGCTAGCCTCTAACCCCCTAAAATACCTTTGTACTGACTCAGTGCTGCTTTTCTCACTCTGCAGAAGTTTCCCATAAACTCCACAGAGCTAGCACTGTCCTTTCTCCAGTGTGTCCTTAAAAATCCTTTGTCATCATTCATACAAAAATGGTTTGATAGCCAGCTACTAATATTCTGATAGCATTGCTTGCATGTTTTATTGGTTTGGGTTTGTTTTGGAGTTGTTTTGGTTTTGCCCTGTATCAATTGCTATTTGAACTGAAATGTGTTCACATCAGGCAGACTCCACTTGGTCTGTACTTCCAACTCACTGAGATCCTGTTCCATGATCGGGACTTTGAAATGCAAATGGTAAACAGTATTGAGTGGTTTCTCCAGTGCTTGATTGGACTGGCTGTTCCTCGCCTGGCAGTCTCTTTGAGTTTGTCTTGCAGTTATGTTTTCTCCTTGGCACCAAGGAGAAGCTGTAGCTAGTTCAGCCTGCAGCTGCCTTTGTGCTGCCTGGTGTGATGAGCAAGCCTCGCTGTGCCCATCTCCAAGGGAATCCTCCTTATTTGCTGCTGGCTACATTCAAGAGGCTGACTGCTAGCTATGTCAGTTCTGTGAGCTGCAACTAGAACGATACTCTCCTTACCATTTCAGAATAAAACACAGATCAAAAGAGGCTTGAAAGTCCAGAAGTAGAAAGTAGGAAACTTTTGTGGAAGCCCTTGTCCTTGGAACTACCAGTTTTGATGACCATGGTAAAGCTGGGATCTTACACTGTCCCTCATGGTGTGCAGTGGAAATTTACTTTTTGTTCAGTTTCCACAGTTAAATATTGATTGAACAGAGGTATAGTTTAAAATCACAGGGTTTTATGTAGTTTTAAACAGTATCTATTTAAATTTTAAACAATGGCTAGCAGTGTTGTCACGCTAGTTTTTACTTCTCACATCTGGTCTGCAGCATAGGCGTCCTGTCCATAGCTGCATAATTATTTCTTCTTTCTGAGAGCTGTTGTAGAAAAACTCCGTGATCTGTGGGGATTGTTTTAAGTAAAGGACCGTGGCTACAAATAGGTATGTGCACTTCATTAAAGCTAGCAAAATTGAACAGGCTAAATTGTGGAAGACCAGCAATTGGAAGTTACACTGATAACTCATTCAAATATCTTAGTTTACTCAATGACTTGTGGAACACAAAAGTTTGCTGTACTTGCATTTTAAACTATAGCCGTTTGCTATAGTGCCGTATTATTGATTAGGATGGAGGTCTAGCTTCAACATGTCAGACTTCAGCCTCTGATTGACAAAAAGAAGCTACTTTTTAGGGAATTCACGTAATCTGTCATCTAAATTGCTTTCCAACAATCCTTGCATCTCCATGTTGACAGCACAGGTAACATGAACTCCTTCATTCAGGCATTCCTAAGTCTGTGATGTGGATAATGGCTTTTTTCTTTATTTAATTTGTGTTTTGTTCTCAAATGAAAGCAGATTCTGACAGCGCCATGTGACTCCATGAGCTAAAGCTCCACTATTATGGTATAATACAGTGCTGAGTTTTAGCAGCACTGATGGGAACTCCAAAACTAAGAACCCTACAGTGACAGAACTTTTAGATTCAGAGAATTTGAACCTGCAGCCCCTGTGTTGTGATATTTATTAATGCTACAGCAACCAGGAGAATTAAAACATCTCCAAATCGGCCTCACATCAAGCAAAAGCTTGATGGGAAGCTGGCAAAACTATCCAAGTAAAAATTCTTCTCAGCAAGGCGTAATTTAGTCCATCCTTCACTTCTCTAGGACCCAGGAAGCTATGTCAGATTGCAGCTGACAGCCAAAACCCACTCCTGGGGTTTTGGAAATTGGCAGCTGGTATACAGTTTATTTTTCAAATGTTGTTTTGACAGGAGAAAACCACCTTTTATATAAGACTACAAATTAAATCTGGGCACTGACCTTGGAAGAGAAATCCTGAACATTAGTTCTTGTTTGCAAATCATGTCTGGTTTTGCAAATTATTCATTCACTTCCTAATACAAAATGTCCTGAACTAGGAAGTGAATGAAAACTTCAAACTCCAAAAGTCATTCTTGCAGGGAAAATGATTCATGTCAGCCAGATGCAGATTTGGATTCCTTCAGGTTGGATACAGATAGGCAGGTAGCCTAGGGGCGTGCTCTCACCATTGAGTTTCTCTTATAAATTGCCATTGTACTGCCTTTTCCTCCAGCGTTGGATTTGAATAAAGTCATCTGTGAATGACTTTTTTAAAAGTCAGTGTTGTTAGCACATTTGCTGAGAGTTCTTACTGGGTTGAGTCTTAAGTATACAGATCTAGATTTGTCCTAGTTGCATGCAGAAACAGCATCTTAGGTCTCCTGCTTTCCTGGAGAAAATGTAGGTCCTTACAGCTGAGATGGTATCTGAGACAAGTCTTTAAAGTAACATATATTAAAGTGACTTTTGGGCTGAGTGTTTATCCCAGGCAGAATTGCATTCTAATATACTGGATAAATGCAAACCCTGTCCAAAGCTGTTGCACTGCCCAGACATGCACAGTAGGATAGCTGCAGTACTTTTAGGCAGAATACAGTGTTCAGGTATGGCTCCCCCTTATATGCTAAAAAAGACCATTAGAAGACTATTACTATGCTTTGGTAACTAAGAAATGGAATGATGCTGGTTTGTCTGGTTTGTCAGTCTGCACCCAGAAGTAGCCAATTGTGTTGACATAATCCATTTTTTTTTTACTTGGTGAAGTAAATACCTAGAGGTTTTTTACTTGGTAAATAAATTCCTACTGCTTCATCTGCTGTGCACTGTCAGAAATACTACTGTATGTGCCAAAGAATGAGAGAGGAAAGACAGGTTTCATTTATTCAGAGGAGGGGTATGATTTAAAGGAATTTTGTTTCAATATCCTAATGGATATCATTTGGAAAAACACACAAATAGTATTTACAGAGCCTAGTACAGAAGAGCATGGAATGACAAACAGCTTTTGTTTATAGCAAAAAAAAGTGAGGATTAGCTAAGAAATAGTATTTATGGTAATTGAGGTTTACAAGGAAGTAAAACTTAGTGGGGAACACAGGGGGTAGCACTTGCAGTGAAACAGGTAATAAGGAGAGCTGTGTAGGCATTTCCTGATTAGCATCTGCTGTTTCAACAGTGGAAGAGCATGACTCGCATGCAAATTTTTGTGCTAGGCTTTAACAGGCATTCCCTCTAGCTTGCCACCCTGCCTTCTGGTTTTATTTTGAGTCTCCTTGAGCCCTACTGTAATTTGAAATTAGTGGAGGAGAAAGGAGAGTAACACAAACAACAGATGTCTTAAAGTCTTGAAACAGAGAGAGAAAAAGCTCTGTGACAAAGGAGGAGGTGCAGTTAAGGTATTTCCTGACATTAGTTTTCGGTGCCTCTCGTACAGACTGTATTTGCATTTCTGCATATGTACATATATACAGTTGTGCACATAGGTGGTAAAGAAGTTGTAGTGCAAAGATCGCACACATCACAGAATATTTTTTGCATCCTGTGAAAGAGTGTGACCTACAAACACTCATTTGTGCACATAGTACCACAAGTGTACACAAACAAAGCAACCTATTGTAGGGACACAAACTATTTCCCAGGTGCTGCCATTGCTGCTTTCAGTCTGATGTTGGATAAAATACACTAGTTCTTTTTATTTGAGGTTATATTATGTTCCATAGTTGAGAAAGCTAATAGTATGCCCAGTGTCCATCATGACAGCTTTGCTTACAGGTAGAAACTCAAGCCATGGCAATACAAATACTGTGTACCAGATAACATTAAGAGAACTTGGTTGTCCACTGTGACATTTAGTGCAGATTCAGAAAACTACTTCATCTGTGCTTTCTGACAAACTGTGTCCTTAAGGACTTACTTTCATTTCCAGAAAGGAAATTTGTGACAGAAACAGCTGAGATTCTTACAATACTCACAATATATAGGCAGCTGGAGATGGCATAGAGACCCTGAAAAGACGTTATGTGCTGTGTGTTAACTCACTACTGCATGGATCCAGGAGCAAAAAAGAAGTGGGTGGGAAAAAAATATACTGTGAATGGAGAAGTGAAAATATATGACATTTCCAGATTTTTACTTCTTGGGAGAGATAATAGAAAGAAATAAAAAAAGAGGATGCAGGGTTTGTGCTCTGAAGACTTACTAAGCTACCTTCCACTTTTCCACATCTGCCTCCCCCTTTTACATCTTATATCTTTTACAGGTTTCAGCAGCTGTGTCCAAATACAGAAAACCACATTCATGTAGAATCCTATTTTCTCATGATATTTGAAATGTTATTTTATTTGCTTATTAACTTGCTGGGTTTTTTCCAAAGGATTTTGGTAAATTCTGTCTCAGTATATGTTCATGCTGTTTATTTTGTTAGTTATTTGTGCTATTAAAAACATATTTGAATTATTATATAGCTACTGGGCTACAGAAGCTTGTTCTTAGGTTAACCTTGGTAAAAGTTACTGTTCTGTAACTAAAGGTGACATCTGAAAAGCATTCCAGTTTTGGGATGAATGCTGTGAGTGTCAGTAGGAATATTTTTCTTTGTGCAGAAATTTGTACATCAAAATAGTGTTCTCCTGTGGTGTTTCAGGCCATGGGGACTCTAGGAAATTATATGTATTTTAATATGTTGGCAGCAGCATTTTTTTAAGTATCAAATATTAGTCGTTATAAGCCATAGAGGAAGTTTGTTGCATTTAGTATGAAAAAATGGAACAACTGTTTTCTCAATAATGCTATTTTAGCATAGACTTTCTTAATCTTTACAAGTATATCCTACCAGTAATTAACCACAGTAATAATTATGCCTGTATTTCAAACAGTGTTTTTATGCCTATGTTGCTTCCTTTCTACTTTGAAAATATACCATCCCTGTTGCACAGATGGAAAAACAGAGGCATCCATGGGAGGTGAAATAGCTTCACCTGAAGGCCTTCTAGAGGAAGACAGATCTCCTGGTCTCAAAGCAGACCCTTATGATGTTGTATATTAAACTTACGAAGAGGTGTTTTTATGTTAACAAAACAGAAGTCGTGCATTAGAGATAACATTTAACATTTACTTTTCCTCCCACAGGAACTTTTTACACCAGAGTGCAAATTCAAGGAGTCTGTTTTTGAAAATTATTATGTAATCTACTCATCCATGCTCTACAGACAACAGGAGTCCGGGAGGGCCTGGTTCTTGGGGCTGAACAAAGAAGGGCAGGTCATGAAAGGAAACAGAGTGAAGAAAACAAAACCAGCAGCTCATTTTCTACCCAAGCCATTGGAAGGTGAGGCTCCGTCCATCGCTGGCAGATCCTCCAATAAATCTCACAAGAAGAAGAGGGAATGGTTTCTAAAATACCCTTTGCAAATGTGCATGCTCTGCACAGGGACCATTCCAAATGACAGTCCCCAGAATTAATGGAATGAGTTTATGCTTCAGCATAGTGATGCTAGAAAGGGCATACGTAAAAAGCATTTTTTTTCTAAGGGATTAAGAGGTCATTTTTCAAGAAAAGAAATCTTCTGTGGAAGTGCATTATTCTCTTGGTAGGGACAAAAGCTGTTGTGAGTCTTGCAGTGAGAAAATAGTCCTTTCATTAGGCAGAATGAAATAATGGATATTGTAGAATAATTGGGAGTTATAAAGGGAATGGATGAAATGTCAGCATTTCAAAGTAAAATTTTTCTAATACAAACCAGAAAGGTCTCTTCATAAAATAAATCATTCTGTATTGCTTAGCCAATTGATGTAACGCACATAACTTGTGTTAGTTGGCCTTTAAACCAAGACAGAAGTGAATAAAAGTCATACTGACCTTACATATTAAAATTATGTCACACGTTCTCTGAAAAATACATTTATATCTTGGTACTTCTGGGTTATCCTATGTATTCTGCAGGCCTTTATAAACATACGCTGGTTTTTGCTTCTTATCCTGATGGCACTCCAAATATCATTGATATTACTGCTAAACATAGCCTCAGAAAATTATCTCATTACTTACCATCTGAAAACATGCACCTGAGTAATGTTTTAGTTAGCAGTCCAATTTCTTTTAACATTTATCTTAATTTTTTTGATTAAGGGATCAGTTTGTTAAATATTTTAGAGTTTCATCATAAGGAATAAATCTGAATAATTCTGTGTTTTAACTTCGTACTTGAACTCAGGTATGATGCCTTCATGTTTTCCTCGTCTTGAGCTCTCAACAATATCGACATGTTATATCTCCATCCCTTTATATTAAATTATAAGTATGGTGTGGATGGAAAGCCAGAGCAGCTTTAAAAGCAAAATCTATTCCTATAGATTAGGAAAGAAGTTACTTTTTTCATTTATGTTTGTATGTTCATACTTTATCAAAATAGCTTAGACTAGACTTACATAGAAATAACTCGTTTTATATTGCCTGTGAGAGTCATCAAGTCTGACAGCTGTACTATATAATTTCTTACTTTATAACTCCAGCTCAAGTTGATTTCATATTTTCATAGGTTACAATGTTATTTCATCAAGCTCTTTAATTAAATCAGCAAAGTGTCCTAAACAAAGTAATTGGTACACTCCGAAAACATAGAACATAACCAGTGTTATGTACTCTAGAGAAGACATTTAATTTCAGACTTTCAGAAGCCATGGAAGGAGTTAGATTATGTCATTGAAAATGTTAGAACAAGTGTTTGATTAGTTAATGATGCTATGGGGCCCTTCATATTTATTATGAAACTTCACACCACTGAAGATCAAGGTCAGAACTCTGATGCTCCAGCCTCTTACTTTAATTAGCCAAGAGATGAAGGGACTGTGCTCTCTATGGCAGCACACAGCCAGTCCTGAAATCACACTGTGATGAGTAATTCCTTTGACTGCTTTGACACCTCTTTTAATGTTGCTCTAATACAAGTAAGTGCTACTGAAGTTAGTTATACGTGGGAATATTACCTGATATAGTGACATGGAAAATGAAATTGAATTATCCAAGAGCATTAATCATTAAGGCAGCATAATGCTGGAACTGTGTAATTGAAAACATGTATTTTCCTCAAAGGATTTGAAGAGGTTATGTAGGGACTGAACCCCAGCGGCAAACTTGTAATTCCTCTAAGAATTCAGTTAACAGTTTAATTTGGAGATTTCCATGCTTATACATTCAGTGGAGATCAGTGGCTACTGCCTATGTTTTTGGAAATGAGGAATAAAGATCTCAAATCTTTTGTGTACTCTGCAGTATGTCCTGCACATTTCTTCAGTACACACCTGAAGAGATCACGACCAAGGTCCTCAGATTTGGGAGACAGGTGTACAAATAACTTTGTAGAACTGGACCCAAGCTTAGTCTTTCATGCAGGACTAAAAAAAAGAACACGTTAGTCTAGACAACTTATCATATGATCCATTTGTTAGACACCATCTGTCTTACCATATTTTACTTCTAAAAACTTGCAGTGTTTACTTAAGGTCTGTATATATATATATACATACACACACACGTATATACGTATGTGTATATGTATGTACATTTTTGTGTGTCTGCCTCATGCAAAGACAGTAGTTTTTCATTCCCAAGGCTTCTATAGTTTCTATTAAACAAGGAAATATACAGTTTCCTGCTGCTTTTTTAAGTAAGTCAGATACAGAGGAAGTGAGAAATTTGGAGGGTCAGGCAAAGCTATCAGCTATGCAAACAAGTGACTGTCGAAGTAGTTTCCCTCATGCTTATGAGAGGAACATAGATTATGTTGCAATATCTGTTGTTGTAGAAAATTAATCCTATTTGAGATGAGCTCTTAAATGAGATGTATTCTTACAAATATCTCTCATTTTCTCTTTTCTCCCTCAGTTGCCATGTATCGAGAACCATCTTTGCATGATATTGGAGAAACAGTGCCAAAGGCTGGGGTAACTCCAAGTAAAAGCACAAGTGCATCTGCAATAATGAATGGCGGCAAACCAGTTAACAAGAGTAAGACGACATAGCCAGATCCTCACAGGTGTTGTGACTTACTGAGTCCTGAGTACAGTTGAGCCATTTATCCTTGCCAGACTTCCCCGCTGCAGTGTCTGTGGATCAGCTTGCGGCAAGTCACAGACTTGCCCATTGCTGTTTCTGAACTGAGTTGTTGCAAGTGGATAAATCTCAACATGTAGCTCCACCCACAACAAGAAGACACCTGGATGAACCAGCTAAACTCAGACCATGGAATGCCCTACCAGATATTGGAATGCCTTTTTAATATCTTTTCTGTGACTGTGACACTTCATGTGAATGACATACTTCACAAGTACACTTGATACCTTGCCTGCTGACAATTGCCCATAATCCCTTTTTGAGTCCAGTTTCAGCAAAATCCATGTGTTTAAGTTCTATTTTGTAGCACACAAATAATCAAGTAATTTCTAGTTAGATGCTGTAAACCTGTGCTATTATGGATTTCTCTTCCCTTTTTTATAAGGCTGCTCGCTCCACTGTCTGTGACCTTTTGCAGGGATTGTGTTTCTCTATAACTTAAGTGTTGCCGGTGGCTTAGTTTTGAAAGCAATCAGGGAATCAGGAAGCCTTCAAAAATCTATTATTCCAAATTATATCTATAAAGAATAGGATTGATGTCTCTGGCTTACAATATTGATTAAACGTGAATACTCTTTAGAGCAGATACTGTGCTTCTGAGGTTGGCATTATAGTGGAGGGAAGAGTGTCAAACACAACCAACAGGAAGTTTTCTGAAACAAGTGTTTGGCATCCCCCTTTAGTTTCTTTTTGTGTGTGTGTTTTATACATATCACAGGCTTACTGGTAATGGTAACATTTGCCTTGCCCAGCGAGCAAGACCCACTCATTTTTGGGAAAGTGGGTCCAAAGAATTTTGTAGGCCTTGTAGGCCTGAATTAAGGCTCATTTTTCATCTACTAAATCTTCATTGTTTGAAAAACAACCACTACCAATTAATTAATTAAAAGTAATTAAGACTAACCAGAATTGCGCTACCTAAATCCATTTCAAATATAATATCCTTTCCTGTTTTTAAGGAACTGAACTTAATGCCATTGTTATTTTTGGCTGAATCCCACTCCTACTTAGCAAAGCATGGGCAAGGGTGTCGTTGTGTTCTTTTTTTGCAGCACCAATGCAAAGGGTAGTTACAAATTATAGTTTAATATTTCTGGTGTTTTAAAAAAAAAAAAGTTTTAAAACTGGACATATTACAAACCTTTGTTTTTCTTTTTAGCTAAGCATGCAAAGTCCTGTCCTATGTATCTCACTGATATCCCAGTACATACCTCCACCCAGCTTCCTAGGATAATATGCCCACCAAATTGCTAGATTGAAGGTGCCTTGCCTTGATCTCTGTATACTGTACTTTCTCCTACATGAACCTAGCAGAAATCAAAAACATTATGAAATTGAAGCCTTGGATCATATTACCAGAAACAACATCAACCCTTTGAGTTTGTCACTTGCGAACAATTAAACCAACGTTGAGGAGGGAGGGAGGTTTATAGAATACCACAGAGATGCCATCGAAGTGTTACACACTTAGTCACAAGCTTTCAGAAGACTAAAAATATGGGTACTCTGTGTATGCTTAGGAAGGTATTTGTTTCTCAGAGAGGGCAAGAAGGACCAAACTGTACCTCAGTCTGGAAAATTGTGTGACAATGCTCTCTTGGCCTCTTGCTGTTACCTTGATAGTTAAAGACAAAAAAAATGGAAATCACGCATTCTTTTTTTAGCACTGTATTTCTGGTAGTTTGTTTTATCACATCTTTGTGCTGAAGTCCCTAGCAGAGACCGCAGGTTATTTCAAACTCCCTCTCTGCTCAGCTGAACTGATTCAGTCTGAATGAACTCTTCATGCTAGTTTTCAAACGTGTTCTGTTTTTATAAGCAACATTTAGTGCACTCTTCTAGGAGGCTACTGTAAAGCTGCTATAATATAGATATTTTTTTTCTGTAGGCCAGACTTCCTTGTTTATATATGTACTATGAGAACAGCAAGCTAACACTTGATGTCGGGTCTTTCTAGGGAGGGAATGAGTTAAGCATGAAACCCACTATCCATGTAGATAAAAAAAATAAAATACAAACCTACTCTAATACTGTGATAAAAATGGAAAGAAACTTTGACTTAGACTGTGCCCTTGCCTGCTAGCACTAAATATCCTTGCTTGGGGAAAACAACACTTTATTAAAAACTTTGGTGCACCCTTCTCATCCCACCTGGTCCAGTGGGATTTGTGCACCATCCCTGAGAAAACAAAACCAAACCAAACCAAAGCAACCTACATGGTGGGCTGGGAGCTTGCTCTGCATCTGGAGGACCAATGGGAGGCAGCAGTCTTGATGTTGTACTGTCTGCTGGGTCCCTGATGAGGCCCCAGGCTTTTCCACAAGATTTTGAATAAGATAATACAGCTGAAGGCTACACTCCTTCCTCTCTTACCTGAATTGTGTAAGAGTTCATGAGGAGGGAATACATGTGTTCATGTCCTATCCAGCCATCTTTTCACTCTCCTGGTGTAAAAGCTTGGGAAGAGCAGGGCTGGAGACCTGGTTGCAAGGAGGTTCTGGTTCATGGCCTGATGCTACATAAGTATTGTTTTTAACATTAAACTTCTGATCCTGAGTCGTCACGATCTGCAAACCAGCTTGGGAGGCTATAATTAAGGCAGTATTTAGTTTTTGTGAGCAGTTAGTACATACTGGAAATAATACAGCATTTTGTTCTCATTTTCCATTTTTGTTTCTATGGGCTAAATCCATATGTGAGTTTAATCCACTGAATAGATGTCCTAAAAATATTTTTTCTACAGTCTGTTTAAACATGTCAAAAGGGTCTTTGTGCTTTGTTTCCTCCCTTTAATTTTGTCTCGTCTCATATGTTGCATGGGAGATGGCAAAGATGAACTGCATGTAGTAGGTTGTGTCTGTCAAAGGTTTGTTGGTCAGTATTACTAAATTTACATACATATATGCAAAGAATTTGTCTGCATTGTACAATTTGTGTTTATTCTTATTTGTTGTATACACAGATTCAACATGATGAATAAAACATTTATATGAAGGCATACCAGAAAACAATAAAAAAGTTTATGTAAGAAGTAGAGTGTGCAAAACATTATTGCACTGGCCACAGGATGGTGAAACTTCATGTAAATAGGTTGGCAAACTCAGTTCTCCCCTTTTACCATGCCAAAGAAAATTTTAGCTCCTTAATATAATACCTCTCTTGCTGTTCTCCAGGATGAGACTTCACCATTTTCTTCCCTCTAAAATTAATTTTGCTGTTAAGTGAAAGCCGTTTTCAACTGTCTGTTACTACTAAAGTACTGTATAGTAAACCTGATGGAATCAATTTGTACTTACAGACTGGGGTTTTTGTACTTAACATGTCCAGCTGTCTGTGAATCCACAGCGTTCCAGATCTTTTGCATGCTTGCTTTGTATTTTGTTCTTCTAGGTTTTATCTAATCTCTGAGAGACTGTTTGCAAAGTAATCCAACTTCATCTTACCATTTTGTATGTTAACACTGCATTCTGTCTTTCCTATTTTCTTAACCTGTGTTTCAGCTACAGTTCTATTTGGCAAAGTCAGTCATACATGCACAGTTTTAGACAGCCAGTTTTATGCAGATAGGAACTACTTCAACAAAGCACGGGTTTGTTGCACTTCAAAGATTTTATAAATACACAAGAATCCTTATGAGATTGTTTATATGATAGGGCCTCTGGAAAGGTGTCTATAGCTTATAAGTGCTTTTTAGTTCACATAACACTGCTTTTGCTTAATTTACCAGGGGGTTTAGCCACTCTCAAATAATTTTTTAATATACTGTAATTTTCATAAACTTAACTAGTGTAGAGTCAGGTTGGTTCTTAACACCCTTTCCACACACACCTCCCCTCAGAATATAAAGCAGTTCAGTTTGACAATGGTATATACCTGAAGCAACGCTAACAACTCTGGCTTTTTCTATATATATTGGAAACCTTTCGATCTTGGTTTAAAACCAGCATAAGCAATGAGGTATGAAAGCAGGCAGTTTGGTCCATGCATAAAAAGTGCATCTATCTTGCTGATCCATCCATTTATTGGTATAAAGAAGAAATTATTCAGCTCTATTCAAATGGGAATGCAAGTAAAATTAGACTAAGTAAGGAGATTATCTATCTTTTAAAAGCCCCCTTAGATAAACTCCTATTCTCTGCAATGCTTTTTAAAATCTCTAATAACAAGGGTTTTTTGTGATGACTAATGCAAATGCCATGACTTATTTTTAAAGATATAATAAAATTTTTCTTCTGTTACTTAGTCACAGAAATATTCAACTTAGCTTTCTTCATGCCAGTGTCATTTAGCTACAAAGTGAAAAAAGGGTCAATAAGTAGGTCAATAATTTATAGAAGGAAATTAGTCCACAGCGGGTTCATAGGTGATATTATAGATATATGCAGTAGGCAAGTTGATTGTAGAAGCATTCAGCATACTTCTGGATTGTGTTTTTTCTCTCAGAATAAGAAAGAAAGAATATAGTGTCTTTTATTTATAAGGTTTATAAATCCAGCCAGTAGAAAATACATCCAGTTTGGTTTTGCCATCTTTTGCCTTTTGCCACAGGCCTAAAAGCAATTTTTTTACAGTCACTGGGCATGAAGAATCAAGCACTATGTTCCAATCCCTTATACCTCTTCTTGCTGTTACAGTTTATGCATCTGGAATTCCCATCACAGGGAATGAGGTGCAAAATCACAATTTATTAATACAGCTATTATTTCACATATGTGGAATAATAATGTTATTCTTCTGAACTCATTTTTTAGCAAGGAAGTGAGCCACAAAACAGATCTGCTGGGAGTTACATCACCAGTTACCTTAGCATGAAGAGTGGGGGGAATGTTCAAGCAATGTTATAAGAAACAGCATAAAAATTGGAAAGGAACTTATGCATACATTATGTTTTTAGTAGTCTTAGTTAATACTTCAAGGTTTCTAGTGATAGCACCATTTTGTTTGCTAATTTACATTTTAACAAACCACTGACAGTAGCTGTCTTAGAATATTCTACTATTTTTTGTATATGTACCTTAACAAATGAGTTGGATAACATTTTCTGAAATGCTGTGGCTACATAATCCATCCAGTAGCCAAAATGTTGGAGCTGATTGGGTCTAAAAAAAATATTAAATAAATCTAACTAGAAATCAGAATTATCTTACACTCTTTAAGTATATAAATTTAAAATGAAAGCAAAATACAAAGTAAAATGCATCAAATATGACATTACAACCCTCTAAAGAATTGTTCTTATGCATATGAATACTTGAAATATCATGGCTGATCTATGGGATATATAAATCTGCTTACCATGCCCTGAAACCTTTAAAGTCATCTACTGAACTTAGAGAGAGTTTTGATTATATACTATTTTCTTATTACAATACTAAACACAAATGGAAGGAAATCAAGGAAAACTTCGTATCTTTCATTACTTATACTCCAGCAGATGAATGTATATGTGAAAAAAACACTGATTATGAGATGATTAAGGTCAGCGGTATTCATAAATAGAAATAAAACCAACAATCTGTGCTCTCCAGACACCAGGGTTGACTAAATGCATACATGTTAAAATCTAGGAAAGTATTCCTGTTAAGCTCCATAATTTCAAGATTAATTTACTTTGAAAGTTCTTTATACTGTATCAATACATTTTAGAACTCTGCCTGATAATTTGATCACTTGAGAAGAGAGCAGCTAGCAGCTTTGGGATGTATGTCTTATTAGTTATCCGCATAGCTTTTCTAGAAGTTATGCATTAATGTTTGGTGATTATACTCCCTGACAATATGTGTTTCATAAACTTAAACTTCAGAAAGAAAGAATCCAAGTAAAGCTAAAAAAAAAGGGTAAAAAAGGGAAAACTACATGGGAAAGGGCAATAATAAAATAAGTGCATATAAAATTTTTGCATTCTATTACGTGTCCTGTACCATTGTATTTTCCTATTTCAAAATTGTCCTTTTTAAAACAAATGTAATTTTTAGGCTAATCATGGAAATTCCTTTTTTGCTTGATATATAGTTCCTTTATTGCTGAATCATGTACCTCTTCAAAAATCAGGACCTTGGCACCTAAACCACAATGTTACAGTTTGGTATTAAAAAGAAATACTGTCCAACCATTTAAACAATTTCTTGCTCAATCATGGTTTCACAAAATGTAAGCACTTCTGAACCTAAAATGTCTGTATCTCTTTTTGCTCTAAAGAATTCAAGGGCTGCCAAATCTACATGTAAAAAAAAAAGAGACTCCTATGTAAATAAGTTAGGGAAGTCCCAATAGTTGTGCATCGTTCATAACTCAATGTGAATTTCACACTGAGCAGCATTTCACCATTGGAAAATAAAAATAAAATTTTTTGTTCATACCACTGCTTTGTTTGTATTTACTGCATTAAAACTTTAATTACTTTGTTGCTATTGTCTGAACATCTTTGGCTGAGACCCAGCTACCGAATAGCACAGCTGTTTTTTTAAGTCAGTTGACCTTCAGGCTCCCTATTTCTATAAAATCATTTAGATTCAATGAATATCATGTGTGACAGCGCAATCTGTTCCAAACAATGATTTCTAATAGCATACAGAATTGTCATCCTAAAAGTTATTGGTATAACAAATTTTCATTTGCTTTAACAGGCAACTGTACATACATAGAACAGCATGATGAAAGTACATATGAGTTGCAGGATACATATTCAGAATAGGTAATCATACATTTATATCTTTAATAGTTTCGTTCCTTATACTCCTATAGGTTATGTATTTGAAAGTATTGTAATATATAGACTAGATAATCAACTTATTGACACATTAACCATAGAAACTAAGAAGTTCTCTTATGGACAAGGGTATGTTCCAACAACTTAGGTCTTCAGTCTATGGCTGTCAGGTAACTGGACCTCAGTTATCCAAATACAATTCTTTGACCAAATAAAAAAATCACCAATATTTGTATAATCTTCTTTACAGCTTCTCTCAATTTATGAGCTGGTACATATTCAGAAACTGTTGTTGGAAAATAAAATAGGGCCAAACAATGTATTTGTCAGACACCACAAAATGAATCAAATTAATCATTTGACAAATATTCAACTAGTGCTGCACTTCTACAGGAGTACTGTTGTTACATACTGATGCAGAGAGGTGACAACCAAGTAAATAATGTTTAGTAAAAAGGCTTTCTTGCACCTTTCCCAAAGGTTGCTCAAGAAATAGGAATTACGGGTGTAATCTCGGTCCCACTGAATTTACAAAAATATTCTGGAAAGTTCCACAGGGCCTTTATAGTATTTTATGACTTCACATTTTAGAGCCTGGACTCTCCAGCTCCCAAAGCAGTTTCTTTTTTTTTTTTTTCTTTTAGTTCTGTTATGCATTTCTTTATGGTGCAGGCCCTCAGATGAGTGTTCTAAAGATTTTACACCCAAGTACGTGTGCATGCATGCACACCCACATACTGAATACTTCTGAAATGAAATGTTCTAGCAGCCTGAAGAAAAACAAAAAACCTTCTTAGTCTTTGATGGGCTTTGTTAAGGATATTCTCTTCCCAGCCATATTTCACAAGCATTTCCATTCCATCCTTCCCAGCACTCACAGTTTCCACAGCTACAAACACCATTGCCTAGAACAGAATGAATAAAGGGCAATTATCATAATTGAAATGTACCACATTAAAATGTGTTTTATGGGAAGTAAAAAGCCATGCTAAAATCTGCATTGTTCCTTTATGGTTTCCCCCACAATGTTTGGGGGGGGGGGGGGGGGTTTGGAAGAAAGCAATTACTGTACCATTGCATTAAGAAGCTACCCTAAACCTATACTTACAAAGCACTAATAGCATTCTCTCAATAATTCCATTAGCAGAACGGAAAATATTTCAATTATGCCACCTTTACTTGTACTCTGCTGTTGAGGCTCAGTGTTCACACTGTACCTCCAGGTACAAGGAAAACCAAGATTACTTTTAACTATCATTTAGAAAGAAAAGGACATAAAAAAGTTACAATCAGAATAGCAATAAAAACACTTTGAAAATGAAAAACATTAAACCTAAATTCGCAGAAGTGCTATAAAAATAAATAATATCTCAAACCCTCTATGAAAAATGTGTTGGCCCTCTTTTGCAGTGGAGAAAGGTTACTTCTGTTTTATTTAAATATTTCTCATGACTCCTGGATGCTTAGCTGGAGACTTCTACAGCCTGGGTTTCCTATGTGATGAGTCTTCCCACTGACTTTATGAGAATGTATGAAGAGCTGCTGAAGCTGAAGACTCCTTGCCTCTATTCTGGGTACTATCCCCCAGAAAAGGACCCTTGCTAATAGGATTAGCTGTGAGACAATTTATGAGTGTCAGCCCTCCCACTTTCACTCTAATTGGCTTTCAGATTTCCTCCACATCTAATAATTGCTCAGCAAAGACTTCTAAAAATAAGCTTTGTAACAGGAAGCAGCCAGTGAGTTAATTTACAATTCCTGTGTTCCTTCTTGTCACTGGATTTGTCATGAGGGTTTGGTGGCAGCCTACCCATTTCTATCCACATCTGCCACCTGAACTCTCAGACAATATTAAGGTGAAGCTGCTTTAATCACTAGCCATCATGTCAGGAGAAAAACTGTCAGGTATTTCAGCCTCCCACTGAGAACTGTCTGATTGCTAGGAAGCTCTGTTAACCCACACAGCTATGCCACTCACCTACCAAAGATCATCAGACAAGTGAATTTTGTCTATGACTTAAAAGCAATATGTATATAGAAAACCCAGTAAGAGAACAAAAGCTAAAGAAATCTCATTATCAAAACGTCCTGTCCACACTGCGTGTCCTTTGCCAAAAAGCAGTAAATTGTAGTCTATTACAGTGAAGTGTTGATGGATTTCATAGCTGGCTTACTTATTTAAATTCATACTCAGGCTTTCAACTGGTGTTTTGAAACCTTAAGTTGATTATCACATTGCATGAAGAAACAATTATAGCAGGTTTGAATAACCAGCAAATGCACTTCCTCCGTCAGTGGAGGAAGAAGAAGCCAGGCTTTGTTTAATATAATTCCCATCAACACAGTTTGTTTCCTGAAGCAATTAAGTGTTAGCCTGTACTGCACCTGTGCAAATGAGACCATCGTGTTTGTCACAGTCTCTGTCATCACATTCACAGAAATCACCCGAAATGTACCATTCCTGTGGTGAACAAATGCACTTTCCACAGTGGCAGGAACCTGAAATCACAAAAAAAAAAAACATTACTCACAAAGAGCACTGGCATTTTCAGAGTAGAAAATAACATGCCCAGACACACACGTGCACACACACATGTGCTCATAGGCACAAAATTACTGCCTAAGAAGCATAAAAGAAAATCATCAAGCTAAAAGCTTTCTGAATAAAAGGATCCTTTTGACATGAGAGTATGGTGGGACGTTACTACTCATGCTTTGATTCTGCTATTTCATTTAATCAGAACTTGCATTTTGAAGCTTTTCTTTGGTTTCAGAGGCCCACAATCAGGGCTACTCTTCCCAGCAACTGCTTGCTCTTTTTTCTGACTAGAAAAGCTCAAATTGTCTCTGACCCACTGTTACTGAAGGCAATAAAATCATACCCAGGAAGAAAATGGCCCTCCTCATCTAAAATCTTTAGGGGTGAGGCCAAAAAAGACCAGGGGTATCTCTGAATAACACATTTAGATCCCCTCAAATCCTCATCACTACAAAAGAAACTGCTCCATCTCCCATGGAATTCGCTCTAGGTCCGAAAGACTTTGTGCACATAGCAGTGACTCAGCAGTTTGCTCGTTTCTGCAGAGTACCCCAGTGCCCCTCATTGGGATAAGCAGCTCTTCTCCTCAGAGATGTCAGGCTGCAGCCTCATAAGCAAAGGGGGAACCTCATGGTGACTTTCGTGTGATGCTGAAACCCACCACACAGCACAAATCTCCCTTTAAGGGAAGACTCGGAGCCATCCCTACCTTCAGGAGAAGGTTCATGGCTCTGAATCTTGGAAAGGGACAGCTGCCCCAAGGCACCCATGTCTCAGGAAGCCTGTAGAGTCAGAAGGCTGCGAGGGAGGCTTTTCTGCAACTAAAAATGCCAATAGGAAATGGTAATTCCTCCTGAATGATTCCAACACCCACCTGAAGAGTTGATTTTTACAGAGCCCATCCTCAGCTGCCTGACCCTGTGCAGAGTTCAGACACTTAAACACTAAGGTGATACAGTAGCTGCTAAGCAAAAAAAAATCCTTATGTGGACCTATGAACTGCACAAATCAATGCAAAAATGTCAAAACCCAAATAAATTACAACAAATAAGACAACATACGAATATACACATAGTTTTCAATTATGAGAGGCAGGATTTAAGAAAAAGTCACCAATGAAGCTGTCAACTGTTAACAGAACATACTTATGAGTTAAATGCAGTTGAAAATCCTACTCCTCTTGCAAAATTTCCAGAATGATTCCAGTACAAAGCCACAAATGTTTTAATGCAATATTAAAGAAAATATGAAGGAAGCTTGGCTACAAGGTCCACGAGGATGATCAGGGGGCTTGAGCACCTCCCGCATGAAGAGAGGCTGAGAAAGTTGGGGCTGTTCAGCGTGGAGAAGAGAAGGCTGCGTGGAGACCTCATAACAGCCTTCCAGTATCTGAAGGGGGCCTACAGGGATGCTGGAGAGGGAACATTCATCAGGGACTGTAGTGACAGGACAAGGGGAAAAGACTGGGCTTAAACCTGAACAGGTTAGATATAAAGAAGTTGTTATTTACTGTGAGGGTGGTGAGGTAATGGAATGTGTTGCCAAGGAGGTTGTGAATGCTCCAACCATAGAAGTGTTCAAGGCTAGGTTGGATGGGCTTGGAACAACTTGGTCTAGTGGAAGGTATCCCTGCTCATGACAGGGGATTGGAACTGGATGCTTTTCTACCCTTTAATTCCTTTCAATGACTTCTGAATAAAATCCATAGGAAAAATCCAAATACACTTAAAAAAAATGAAAAAATAAAAAAATTGTCACTATCGACCAATATTCCATAGGTTTTTCTCATAAATACCAAAGTGTCCCTGATCACTGAAACTTAATTCTTTAAACATCTAGAATACCTTCAGCAGAGTATCTGCTTTATTTTTTTAATTAAAATGAAAGTAATTCAGTGTTTACTGGAAAAATTTAACTCATTGCCTAATTTTAGAGAAGTGCTGGTTTAACTTGTAACATATGCGACATGTAAATAAATACAGGAAGAGCCAGCAACTGGAACATTTGGGGATGGGAGTATCTGGATAAGCATCTACTTTTTCCGTGAGATCTAAGTATTGCTTACTGAGCCATGGGCACAGAAAATACTGACATTCCCCACAAGGATGAAAAATGCCATTGTACAAAGAGGCAGGAGGGATAGCATAGATGCTGCATGGCTGCTGTATAAAAGATACACTAAGACGTATTTGAGGGTAGTTTAAACTGAGTGTTTCTGTTTATACTACAAGCTACTGGCAGCTGAAAATGACGAATAGTATGAGAATTTCAGTGAAATTAAAGCAGTTAATAAGAGCATGACATTGTGAGAAACCTGACGTGATTCTGCATAAGCGAGCACTGATGCTGCTACAGAGGGATGCCCATGATGTTTAAAACTATTTTGCAGAAGATACAGCAAATTTAACACCAAGTCAACCAAGGAAGATCAGAATCTATAATGTAAAATCTGCTAGGGAGAAAAAATGTATCAAGTCTTTTCCCTGAACAGAGAATGCTGCTCTGGGAGGCTCCTCAGTTTAATTAAAACAAGTCTAATGAGTTGCAGGGTGTTCCCTGGGATCCCAGCCAGATCTTCTCGCATAGGCTTTGGCTCATTACCTAGCCCACATCCTGCACTGTTACAGTAGCCATCTGCAGCCCTACATTTACTGCCAGGGAGGCAGCAGCCTGGTGGGTGTTGCTGTTTTCCTTGGGAAGAGCTTTTACTACAGGTGGCACCATCAGCAATCCAAGATTCTGAGAACACCCTAGGAATGTGGATGCCCAGCTCTGCTTGTGTTAGCAGAGCTTAATTTTCTGACAGTGTTCAGCAGTTGCCTGCTGAAAACCAGGACTCCTTAGAGTCCATAACTCTTACATACAGAAAGTCAAGCTCCCTCAGTCCATTTTAGTATTTACATATCCTGGCTAGGGTTCCAGCCGAAACAGAATAACCACCATTAGTTCATGGGTTTAAAGTTCCCTTTTATTTGACCAGTAATGGTTACGTATTGCTCAATGTAATGAAACAGAAGGAACAATTTGTCATTTTGACCTCTAGATAGTGCTGGTCACACTAGCTATGAATAACGTTTTAAAGTAGGATTTCCAGATATTTAAGCATCAAGAACAGATTTGCCTTAAAAATAAAAACCCATCCTGGTCAGAGAAGAGGCAAGGAGGTGGTAGTCTCCTCGGTGTTCACTGGCTACATGCTTCTCGAAGTTGCCTTATGTAGGTATTTTTCTGCTGGGACAAGCATTCACATATGACTGGCTGCTCCCACAACAAAGCTGCTGTAGCACCTAATATGACACAGCTTTATTATATTGACTGTCCTAAAGGAAACCTTTGGTCACATGAGAAGCTCGCCTGTGCTTGGGGGATGAAAAAACTTATAAAATTAAAATAATCCCACCAGGGCTGCTGAATATGGATTTAGGGTCAGGTTTGCAATTCCTATAGAAAGTAAATGCTACTCAACAGTGTGCTACTGCCTTAGAAAATCTGGTCTTTTGAGACACAATTCATGTATCAGGCTTAAAAGCACTACCTGCCTGCAGCAGGTTACAACCTGGAGCAACTTTCAGGCTGCTCCACCCTGTATCCGTGACCAGATCCCAAACCAACCCCTGGACAGCACAGAGAACAGGGAAAATGCCCTGGATGTCTCTGCAAATTCCTGCCAGATTAAGTACTTACAAAGCCTCAAAGTAATTGTAGCCTTGATATACATGCTTAAAGCTAATTGTTCTCAGAGTATTCCTCAGGCTGGAATAAATGGCTCTCAGCCATACTTACAAAAAGGTAACAGACAATACAAATATTTTACATTTCAAAATATCTTTTCACATGTATATTTAGATTCTTATATAGTGCATTTTATTGATTGTGAGCATATTCCCTACCTTCACAGTTTATATTAAATAAATAATAAATAAAAAAAAATCCCAGGGACACCAAGACTAAGAGTAGTTAACTTCTGCAGTAAACCACAGTAGCTCCATTTCTCCAGTAACTCAGCATCCTCTTATACATATACTAAATTAAAGCTAGCCACATCCATGGAAACAATACAGAGACAGTGAAACTTCCTCATTTTCTATGACATTGCAACAACTGGGGGGAGAAAAAAGCCAAAATAAAAAGGTGTGGTGTGGGAAAATTCTGATAAGTGATAATACAGAAGAAGGCCAGGCTGGAAACCCCATTTAAATTTCCTTTGCACTGAAACAAGAACTACTAAAGAGACAGCTGGAAATCTGCCTGATGTAAAAGGCTTAGTAACTTCCTTTTCTTCCAGTTAGTAGACTTCTTCCCTGTCGTGCAAGGGGTATATGAACAAGGGAAATGGCACATCCAGTCTGGAGTGAGGGCATTTTAGTCTCCAGCCAGGCCCACCACCCATTTTTTGTCTCTTTCAGGCATATTGTATTACAAAAACAGGCAGTTTGCATTATGGGGGAGCTAGAAAACCTTCTTTCCACTAATGCAATTTTCTAGCCTGAAAGGTAAAAACCTCAGAGAATAGTTCCAGACAATTATCAATGTTTTCTAAATTTCACTCCTCCCTGGGGCAATTTTTCATAGCTGGAAAACAAACAAACAAACAAACAAAACCCAACAAACTAGAGCAAGCACCTGAATAAAAATTTAGTAAATAAGGGTTTGTTGGATTCTGTCATGGGGGCTGCAGATGTCTACCCTTCCTTTGCTGCTCTGCTAAGGAGGGAGGTGATCAAGTATACCAAAAGTTGCTATTGCACACTTTCCACCACTTACCGTTGCCTGAGATAGTATATTTGCCATCTTTCCCACTGAAATGTGGGCAATGGCTCTTTCCCTCAATCTGGATGGAATTAACAGTTTATAATGTACAGCTGTTCAATGCAGACCATCAGATAAACACATACAGGAAATTATATGCTTTTAACAAATTGCATAGGACAGCAACATTATTAAACACATATGGCTGCGGTGGGTGTTTGACAAAATGGATGTAAGTGCATTAAGGAGCCAAATACGACATCCTTTTAATAATAGGTGCCTTTGAAAGAAAGGGTTACTAAACGATAACCCACAGCCAAGCACATTAGTCTTCCTGAACCTGATCGTTTTCCTCTGGAGGGGCATTGACATGGGGTGGCTCAGCTGCCAGTTCTTACCCTTCCCCGAGCATAATATGCCATCTGCTGACTCGCAGAGACTTCTGCTCTCCTCCTCCGTCATGTTGCACTTCCTTGAATGCTGGCACAACTTTCCAAACCACCCATCCTGGCAAATGCATCGGCCACATGAGCAGATACCATGGCCTGTAATGACACCAAGGTTAGTTATGAGCAAAACAAAGAGAAAGCACTGTGAAGTGCATCCTATGGGACAGACAGACAGATAGTTGGATAGCACAGCTTCCCAGCAGGGTGGTCTCCTTCAGTTCTCTCATTCTTGGGTTAAACAGGGTGCCCTAGTGATGTGCAGGAAAGCATAGGCATGGCTCCCTTCATCCAAAAAGCTCACCATCAGCTCTATTTTATGTTATGTTCCCTAATCCCCAGTGTATTGAGGGCAGACACAACCTCTTTCCTGCCAGGTCTTCAACCCTGCAGCCTGGTGCTAGTCTCACCTGCATATCCCATACTGTTACCTGAAGAATCAGACCCCAGCATGGGGCTGACAGCATCACAGCACACAGCAGAGCAGGCAAGGGAATTAAAAGTTGCCATCTCCTCCAGCAGCCCATTACCACTGATTATCTGCTACAGTGGAGAGAGTGGCTGATGTGCAATGTCTGGGCTCAACATACTCTGCAATTACTGCAAAGTAACTTATATGAGGTTATATGCATATGCAGGTTGGACAGAGCTTGGGTGACATGGTTTAGAGGGAGGTGTCCCTGCCCATGGCAGGTGGGTTGGAACTAGATGATCTTAAAGTCCTCTCCAACCCTAACTATTCTATGATTCTATGATACGATAAAGGATGAAGATAATTCCCCCAGGGTCTCATGCAATTGCTAAAATTGGTTGTACATAAATCCAACCGGCAACCTGCAGTGTTTCTCTCATCATCCTAACATCCTGTTGCTCTTCTGCATCTCCTCTCCAGACACAGCTATCCCAGCTCTCCACATGAACACATAGGTGTCAATTCCCAGATCAAGACAAGAAGTCTGAATGAGAGGGAAGACAGACAGGCAGAATAAGAATACAGTAGCAATGACATAGATATCAAAATATTATTAATAATAAGGGGGGAAAGAGGGAGAAATGAAAGGACAGAAAGAAAAGAGGAATGAAAAAAAGAAAACCATAAAAAGGAGGGTAAGGGGAGAGCAATACACCCTGAAATGTTAGGGAAAGAAAGGTAGGGAATGACAAGTGAGGTAAAGGCCAAAGAAACCCTTGAACTTGGCTCAAAGATAGCGGCTAAAAGTGATAATCAATGTTTAGAAAAGAAAAAAAAATAAAGAAATGGAATTTTTGAGCATTATTTGTACAAATATTCATAAAACCAGGAAATATGCTGAATAACAGAGTAGGAAATCTGGCCAGAAAGAAGGGAAAGGTGACAACAAATGCAGACAAGAATAAAAAAATGGAAAATAGAAAAAAAAAAAGAAAAATATCTCCCAGACAGAATTTCACTTTTCAACCTTGAATAATATTTCTGCAGCAGAGGAGATCATGCCTTAGCTTTGCTGTTTACTGGGCTTAAAAGAAGCAAATAAAACATACCAGTGACTTTTCTTCTGTTCTACCTGCTATATAGGGCAAGGAAGTGGAAACAAAGAAACTGAGATCATTTGGGAGCATGGGCTGGGAAGAAGGGTACAAGCAGTAAGAGTATCTGGTAAAGCATGGAACTGTAGGAAGCAGAGGCAAATCACCAATTTTGCTTTTCTGATTTGTGGACTTCTCATGAGATGAGAGCACAACTAGATATTGTAAATGGGAAGGCAGCATTGACTGAAACCTAAAGAAGACACAAACTTTGTAGTTTGCTGTAAGTGTAATTCCTTAATTACTGGGTGCTCCAAAGTCTTGGAGCTGTCATATACAGTGAGCTAAATGTTCAGAATAATTTTTGTACCCCAGTTTGTGTATTGATCTTGGAGGTTTTTGATCTCATTATCTATACAACTTGAACTGCTCAGTAACAATGACACATTTTTAATATGGCAGTATTGATTCAGCAATTACAAATTTACATATATGCATTTCACATCTATAAAATATTAAAACTTTATAACTAGCAACAATAGAAGCTTAATGAAACTCTATTTTCGTTGTTAGACTGGGAAACAAGAACAGCTATACCATAAATGAAAACACAAGAGATAGAAAATAAGCATATTGACTTTCCCATTTGTTCCTTCCAGGTAGATGGCATCCAGTTAATTGTCTACATTAACTTATTATAGCTAGGCTTTGGACAGAGCATTTCTATCTGCCTTCTTTATTTTAATTTGTAACATATAGATTGATTTGAGAATAGCTCAACCACTGAAGAGCAAAATATACAACTGAGTATTGGTGTTGGAAAATTATTTGTGGAGATACAAATACTTGTACTTGCTTTAGCAGTGAATAGTAAGAAATCCATGCTGATTCTACTGAGAAAATAATTTTGTATCATTTTTCTTGCATGATCATTATGATTTACAGAATGCAGAGACTGATCATGTCTGTAAAACCTTTCCGTAAGTCAAATAAAAAAGTAATTAATAATCTATAAATTTGCAGCAAACAGAATTTACAGTTTACCACATCAAATTTGATGCACATTTTCCTGAGATGACCATTTTTCTCCTTGATGCCATATATAACCTCAAAACATAAAGGATTCTTTTGTCTTAACTTCTCCAAAATAATATTTCCTCCTAGCTGACACCAGCTTGGGCAGCTGCAGCTCTTCGAATGCCTCATCCACCAGGGTGATGAGAATGCAAGTGCGTAGCATAGCGCTTGTTAACTCCTTGTTATCTTCAGTATGTGCTAGCCTATGAAAAATGGCTTTAGACAATTTAGTTGTGTATATACTCCTTGCAAAGGCTCTTTGCATTTGTCTCAATATGTCCAAACAAGCTGACCAAAAAGAAGAGCTTTTCAGTCGAATGTAGTATTTAAATTACATTCAAAGTGTCCCAGGTTCATTCCAATAAATCACAGCTCTCAAACTTCTAAGCAACAATAGGTTGCTCCTCTTGCTCTTAGGTCCTTTTGATCTGAATATAAATCCCTCCTTAGAGGAGAAAAGAAAATTGAAGAATACAGCAATCACAGAGGAAAGGGGAAAAGAAAAATCTCTAATTGAAGAAATCTAGTCCAACTGAATTTGCTAACATGATAAAATCCTACTTTATCTATTCAGATGAAAAGGATTTACTGGAAAGTATTGGTCTATTATCAATTCATATTTCACTCAAAACGCTTAAAATCAAAGGCAAATTCTATATTGCAATGGCTCTGAGACTATAGATCTTCACTTATTAAAACCGGTGTTAACAACTTGAGTTAATGAACATTTAAATATATAACAGAATGTTTTAAACATTAATTCCAATCAAGAAGAAAGACTGTGATGAGGAAGAGGCAAGCAAGAGAAAAAGATGATTGTTAAAGACACTGTCACTTTGTTTAAAACTATTGGTAAATCCAATAACCACAAGATTTAAATGTGAAATATGAGTGAGGTAACAAAGAAATCTGTGACACATTACTAGCAGAGGTCCATTGTAGCCCAAATCAGCCCAAATCAAACTGGATCCTAGGATGAATTATTTATTATCATGCCTGGAAATAAAACTGTGTGGTTGTGGGAAACTTCAGTTTAGGACTACTCACATAACTGTTGTCAGAGTTTCCAAACAACCTGCGTGATAATTTTCTAATACAAAAGGTACCACTACACGGAATGTTAGCCTGAGGAAAAAGGTGAAATAACCATTGCAGAGAAAGGTTGTTCTTATTTGTAGACTGACTATAACTGGACGACGTTCACAAAGGGCAAATTCAAGCCAACCTCAAACAAACTTTGGCATCTCAGGAGAATGAGTTCCTCAAAATAATCAATAACATAACCAGATGAAAAATAGGAAGCTTTAAAAGTGTACAAGGAACATGAAAAATCTCTGAATAATGCAGGATCTCTGCTTTAGAACAATGCAGTAAATGAAACATTTCTCTTTGTATTTCAATAGAAACAGGATTTTTCTATTTTTTTTTATTACAGGACTGCGATAAAGAAATTTCCGTTGTATTATTAACAAAAGAGAATATTAAAAAATATCTATCTGGGGGAAATATTTCTAAGTGAGGAGGCTTCACTAACCTGCCCTGTGCTAAAAGAGTTGATAAAAACATTATGTCTGATTATTACTGATTTTGATTTTTATTGAATATCAGTAGAATTCTATTACTTGAAGACTTGTGACAACTGCAATTAGGAAAACCAAATTTAAATGTGAAACAAAATACTAGTTGCCTATTGTATTTACATAATAAGTCACTTAGTATTGTCCAAGTCTAATAATAAAGACTGTGGCTCCAGTTTGAGCAACACAACAGAAAGGTAGTTCAGAATAACCTCCAAGTGAAGCACTGCAATGAAAATAGATAACGTTACCCTCATATGAGTGTAACAGGAAAGGACTGAGTAGGGACAGGAATGAGTAGGAACTTTTAGAGCATTAATGAGATGTACATTAAAGTCCTCACTCTGATATCCATGCTTGAAGAGATTTTTAAGAACTTGGAAGAGTCCGAAGAAGTTCCAAAGAAAAAATTCAAAGGGCAGAAAAAGTGGCTTGTTGAATTAAATTAAAAGATCTGTATCTGTTTAGCCTATTGAAAAGATAAAGTAAAAAATAAAACAAAAAAAGGAAAGAAATTTAAAAAAATGGAGGAAAAAGGGCTAAGAAATGTTTTAGCAGGATCTGAAACACCTTCTTTAAAGGTACTAGAATAAGGATTATCAAATTATATGAGAGAAAGACAAAGCAAGAACCATAGAGAAAAGCTGAGATTGACAAATTCATTTGGGAAATGAAACAGCATTTCAAAGATGATGAATACTGGAACAAGCTTCCAATGGATGCTGGTATGGCTGCACATGTCTTGGAGTCTTCAGAGCATGACCTTGTCAGAGACAGGCTTTAGTTGCACATGGTACACAGACTTTAAATAGGGAAAGCATGGGTATAGTGTAAGGATTATCTGTAGCCTAACATATGAGGTTCAACACATAAATCCCTTTTAAATCTGCAAATTATATCTATTAATCATCAATCAGCATCAATGTTGATGCACTAGTAATTACTGCTCATTTCAACAGAAAGATTCAATTGGAATTAATTCAGTACCTATTGATGCTTTTGAATTTATCTGTTGCTGCCCCTGGATGTGCCTTAAAACTAGGATGAAGTAAAGTAAGTGCAAGGATGTAGGCATTGAATCATTAAATCTCTACTTAGTAGTGTAAAAAAAGCCCCTAAATCACACTAACTTTATGTCAGGTAAACTCCAACTTCTCCACTACCTAAATATTTTCACTTTTTTTTTAGCAGCTAGTGAGCATGTGGCATTTTTCAAGAAGAAATACCATAACAGAAATCTCTATTAAATAATATAAGAATATCTAGTGAATTCTGTAACCATTATATTTATTTCAGATTCCTCAGTCAAAAGAACATTATCTCCATTCTGAAGACTCTTAAATAAAAAAGATTAAAAACCTTTTGGGTGGAAGTAAACTATTATTTTAATATAACAGGAACTACAGAGAAATTACAAATTCAATTTAGATTACTAATGCCATTTGACATATCCTAAGACATCCTTGGACATGAAGGCAGCAGCTAGGCAGGCATCCCTATGTCATTGTGGAGCCAAGCTGGGGTCAGGCAAGAGTAGCCTTGGGTATCAAAAATCACACAGGGTGGCTAATGTTAGGCATCTGAAGACTTTGACATTATGTCCTGTGTAGAAGCCATGTCAGGAGTTGTATTCACATCTCTGAATTTATAGACGGGTCAGTGCCAAAAGCTGTCTTTGGCTGGGAGATAGGCTGATATTATCTTACTCTCCTAATCTGCATTTTAGGTATATTTGAGAGTTCCATATATGCCCTATATACTTCTATTTCTGTGAGGCAACATTAGTGCAAGGAATGAGCTGCCTGTTATGTGTTTCAACCTTTGCTAGTGGCCCTAGTGACAGACTTGTGTGGAACTTCAACTATTTTTACTGGTTTTGTTTGGTTTGCTTTTATTGTAGATCTTTTAAGCATCATAATCCTGCACCAATATGTAGCATGCAGAGGACCCAAAAGGGTTTCAGTTTTATTCTTTCAGTGGTTGATACTTTGCTGTGGCTATAGGCCAGTAATAGTCCAGAGCACAAATGAAAATGAATGGCATTAAAAGCATTACCAAATCAATTTCAAATTGATCTTTGCTGTTCTGAATTCTTGTTGCCTGCCTGCCCTCAATCTTGAAAGAGAGCAGAACATAACAGACAACAGTCACCCAGTGAGGTGGAGCAGCCAACAATGACATCAATGACTGATCACAGCAGGGGAACAAATAACACTTGAGAGCTCAGGACACACCTGCAGCTAGCAGCACAGCCATAACCTCAGAGGACAGGGAAAAATATCTGTCATCAGGAGTTGTAAGGTAAGTAAATATCAAGCCTGGTATACATCAGTGACATAGCTGTGCCAAGAAAGAACTAATGCTGGTGACCTGTGATTCTCTAGTCACATATGTGCACCAAAAGCACTTAACTTGCACACTCAAGGAACCAAGTAAAGTTGAAAAAAACATGATGTTAAATATTGCAATAACTGCAATACACCTGGGCAAAACTTACATCATTAAAAAAAAAAATAACTGTAGGGAATGGGCCTTTAGGTAGAACATATCTATCTCAAAAAGGCTGCAATGAGACACCTCATCCAGCTATAGCATATTGAGTCTCTGTGCAGAGGCACAGATAAAGGAAGGGACACGAATGAAGAACCTGGAAAGCAAGTTCAGTGAGATCAGTCTCTCTCTATACTCCACTCTCATGAGACCCAACCTGGAGTACTGCACCAGATCTGGGGTCCCCAGTACAGGAAAGATATGGACTTGTTGAAGCAAGTCCAGATGATCAGAGGGCTGGAACACCTCTCCTGTGAAGAAAGGTTGAGAGAATTGAGCCTGGAGAAGGCTCTGGGGAGAACTTATTGCAGCCTTTCAATATTAGGAAAGACAGCTAATAAGAAAGACAGAGACTTTTTACTAAGGCCTGTTGTGAGAGAACAAGGGGCAATGGATTTAAACCTAAAGAGGATAGGTTTATCTTGGACATAAGGAGGACATTTTCACAATAAGGGTTGTGAGACACTGGAGCAGGTTGCCCGGAGGAGCTGTAACTGCCCCGTCCCTAGAAATGTTCAGGGCCAGGTTGGATGGGGCTTTGAACAACCTGGTCTAGTGAAAGGCATCTCTGTTTCTTGCTTAGGAGCTGGAACTAAATGATCTCTAAGGTCCCTTCCAACCCAAACCATTCTATGATTCTATAGATCCATTTCTAATAGCAGAGTGCTGTGGAATCTATGCCAAGTCCTCCTGCAACCTCTGTCTTTGTGGAGACGCAATGTCTCTATTCCTGGTACTGCAATGATGGACAGCTGAATTTTTAAGTGAATGACTCACTACAATCATGCAGAAACATGGTAATAAGGTCTCACTCAGTTGTACCCTAATTTATCACATCTTTCGCCTCATGTCTTCCTACCGTCGCATGGACAGCTGGTCTGGAAAGCAAGCTATTAATCAATCTCTGCTGGTCAGAGGAGGCCAGTACCAATTTTTATTCAAATCATTTAGGTTGTCATTCACATTTCTCATTTCAGCATGCATTTGATCTGAAAACACTGGTCAGCCTTTCTTGTGTTTACCAGTACTCAGTGCTCACTGTCAGACCCTGCACATTCACAGAGTCCAGCTTACAGTCCTCTGAAGGCTTGACAGTGATTGCCTAGATAGCAACAGTGGCAGAAAAATAGTAATGAAAATAGAAGGAAAGAGGAAGGAATAAGCAGTTCAGCAAGAGGTGTCAAGAGGGTCAGGCTGGGATGGAAGCATGAACAAACCTAAAAGGAAGAGAGAGAGATGTGTGTGCCAAATTAATGAGAGAAGTTCTGTAAATAGATAAGTTGCAAAAAGAAAAAAAATAAGGTTGAAATTGGTAGAATCTCCTAATAAGAGTGTTGTGTGAAATATCAAAGGAAATAGTCAAAATATTATCAGGATACAAAGTGACAGCCAAGCAAAACATCTGACAATTGCTATAGATTGTTGAAGCTATCAGTAACATCAGAGGCTATTGAGAATCTGAAAAGAGTAACTGGCAGAAATTCCTACATTTGGTCAGAAACTGTGGGAAAAGGCATCTGAAAGAAAATGCTGGTGGAAGCCACAGTGAAAGATGAAGTAGCAGAAAATGCAAAAGGAGTAAATGGCTCATATTATGAGTTTGAAGGTGATGGGAAGTAAGGGAAATTCACTTACTAAGTGGTGAGTGAATAGAAAGCTGCAACTGATGGGTAGTCTCTGAAGATAAACATTCTTGTACTAAGTACTTATACCTTAATAGGTACTTCCTTAAGTTATTAGGGTCAGGGGTGGTCTCAAGAGAGCTAGATACAGATGGACACTGGATGGTGAAAGAAAACAAGGTTTCAGGAAAGGAAAGAAAGCCGAGAGAAAGAAAAGTGGTGTATGGAAGACAACCACATGATTAGTAAGACATCTGTATTTGCTAATCTGAATCTCAGTGCACTTCACACAGGAAAAGCAGACAAGTACAAAGAACCATTTCTGTAGCATGAGAAGAGAGAGGATTCTGTAAAAAAATAAAAGTAAATAGAAACGTGAAATAACAACAACATAGAAACATGCTTCAGGGAGTAAATTACAACCAAATCTAGAATAATCTAAAAATACCTCAAATTATATTTAGAAATAGCACAAGAAATAAAAGATCAAGAACATGAAGAAATAATTTGCCAATTATATGCAACTGGAATCCCAACATATCTACTACAGAAATCCAACAGTTTTAGAGGATGGTATTAGTAGTGGCATGACATCTAATTGGGAAGAGTAAAACTCTAGAGACCAGCATCACCTCACCAAGTTCAGAGAGCTGCAAGTAAGCAAAGATGCTCTAGTCTTCCTAGAAGCACTTTAGAGGTCAGCTTAGATCTTGGTGGATTTAACACTTTGTGCCACATTTCCTCCTCTCCTGTTGCTCACAAAAAAGCCCAGGACAACAGGACTCCTGATTTGGTGCTTATCCTAAGATTTCAGGGAAAGAACTGGGAATAAGCTCAGCTCCCTGTACCAGCAAAAATCAAACAGTGGGCCTTCTGAAGTCCTGTCAATAGATGCTGTGCAATGCAATTTCAAACAGGGCACAGTCACTCGAAATGCATTTCCCCATATAATTCCTTTCACCTCCAGAGAATCATTAGTAACTAAACTATTGGCATGAACAAAAGTGAAAAAACAGAGGCTGAGACTAATATAGTTCATGAGCTGGCTTTCCTTTTTATTAGTTGTTTCAAAATTATGAAAATAAGCTTAAAGTGTATGGGGTTTAAAATAATTGATTAATTTCTGCCATTCTCTTTGGGCAAAGCTATTTAGAGTAAAGGGGAGACCCTATTCAGGTAACAGTGTGTCTCCTGCACAGTAACAGGTTGGACACTGGTCAGGCATTGAGGTGATTCTTGATATAAGTGTGAGGTACTTCAAAGAGCCAGCAACTGTATCCTTTCCAATAAGGAGCAACAGAATTTTTGTTTATAATTTCAAAAATGTGCAGTATCATTAGCAATATTAACACTGGAACACTGCCATCAAAAAATGTAAAATATGAATGACATAAATGGGAGGGGTATTTTTAACCATGGAGAATGATGACTTTTCGGTTCCCAACTACTTAATTTATAACAAATAGGACCCAGCTTTTCAGTGTTTTTATCAGCCTTTATTTCCTTTCTACAAAATCAAATTTCAAATTAATCTTTTTATACACATTCATATTATTGAATACACCAAGTGTTACAAACAATTATCATAGCAGGTTCAACATTTGAACTAGAATTTTCCATATATTTCCTACATTCTGCATAGCCAACACCTTGAAGGAATATTCCCTTTAGTCAGACTTTTTTTTATGTACACAGGATTGTGAAGCAATATGCTTTTTCCTTACATAGAAATAAGAGTAATTTTTGAAATAAAGCCAACAAAAGCTAGAAAGAGAGCATTTAAGACAACTACTACTCACCTGTTTTTAAAACACCATATGGTATATACTCATTTACATATCTAAAAGTAACTTGAAATGCTACTTAACAGCAACATATTACTGAAAAAAAAACCCAAAAAATGAGGTTTTCACTGTCAACATTAAAATAAACCTCCTGCATGTACAATTACAATGACAGTGAACCGCAAACATTTTAGATTCTTTCATAATAAATTTTTACTGGTTTTTTAGAAAACAGACATCACTGTCAGTGAATATGAAGCATTGAAAAGTATTGCTGTCATTATTGTTTTTAGATAAAATATAATATTCTCAGTAAAACATGAACTGTACTAAACGCAAAGTAAATTTACCTAATTTTTCATATTTTCCATTATGTGTCTCTAATGAACACTTACAGAATTTGGGTTCTACTACAGAATTTACATTTATGCTATGATGTGTATTTAACCTATTTTGTTGTTAGCGTTTCTGAAGCTTTAAAACAAATATTCAATAACATATTGAACATTCACAGAGCTTTTCTCTCCAAAACTCTGTAATCTGTTATAATTAATCAATGATGTCAATAGTCTATAGTGACATTCTGTTATAAAATCAAAAGGAACAAAGTTATAAATTGTCAAGATTTATATATATTATGTTATGTGAATACATACCTCCACAGACATCACCGTCCACATTTTCACACTGTCGATCATCACATTCACAGTTTTTGCCATAAACTCTGGTGTCTCCTGGAGGGAAACAAGTGCATTGGCCACATTCACATCTCCCTGTAAGAATAAATAATTGTTAGAGTCATGATTTCAGTACACTAAAATAACTGATGGAATAAACCAAACTTATTCTATGCCCTGACCCCCCAAAAGCAAATTACAAGTCACTGTGTATTAATTAAAGTATGCACATAAACACTATTAAAAAAAAACCCAACAACAAATTAAACCAACTGTTCCCTCTCCATGGCAACAACAAGCAAAGGGTATCGCCGTTGATGGAAACAGCAACAATAAGCAATAATTAGCATTGTATGTTTTTCATATCTCAACTTTGCATAACAGAGCTATGGCACATGCTTAACTGCACAATTAACCTCTGTAATTGATCTAAAATATTAAGCACATCTCAGGAACTCCAACATGAATGCAATTAGAATTAAATAGTCTACGCACAGGGCTATCTAAGATACTTTCTATTAATGGAGAAACATAACCCTTCAAATATTCTGTCAGGCATTTGGGAAGCAAAAATCCTTATAATTTTTCTTGTCTAGACCTGAGGAAATAGAATTTGAAAGCACAGCCTCTGTCAGAGCCTTCCCTCCCATCAACCTGTTCACAAGAGAATGCCCCAGAGTTCAAAGACAGAAGAGACTCCTTCAAACTCCCACGTATCTTCCACTCCAAACTCCTCAGAGCAGTGAGTATTGAATGGACAGATGTGGAAAAAAAAACCCAAATGACCGAAGACAGTCTTGTGTTGTTCTCATATGAGACAAACTCAGCTCAGGATAACACTGAGTTATCATGAACAGATAACAGGTTTAGTTATCTCCTAACTTCTAAGAGCTTACCCCTCTATTTTTTTTATTTTCCTTAATGCAATGCTACTGTAAGAATACCCTAAATATGACACAAACTGTGGATCAAAGTAGTACTTTTGATGAGCTTGGAAAAGGATTGTGTATAATAAAGGGCCACCAGAGACATGGAAGAGGATGCAGAAAAGCCTGTTCCTCTCAATCTAACTTAATCACAGTGTCAGTGAGACTTGGCCTGAGCCTGGACACTGCTCTACTGACTACAGAACCCAAATTTACAGTAGGGGCAACCATAGCTACAAACAAAAAAAACTATATCCTCTAAGTGCAGCCTTTCATTATGTAACCAAAGAGTTCAGTGTTCACAGTATTTTTGGCATTTGCTGGAATATTCTGCTGAATGGGAAAGGACTGTTAAGGAGACCCTTAGTAAGGCTTTCCTAACACTACGTTTTGTGACAATAAAACCTTTTAGGTCAACACATACTGCCAAACTTTTCTTAATATCTCTCCTTTTTTCTTTTCCTTTTTTTTTAAAAACTTCTAACCTTTTTAAAAAAAAACACCCCAGTCTAATTATGTTGATGTGGGGAGAAATCTTATTACTTATGGAAAAAATATCTCCAGCTCATTTTACAGCTGCTCCACTCTTCATGTTCCCAAGCAGCAGTGTACTTGTACAACGCACTTTTGAGCTGACATTCTGTGTGCCAGAATTCAATCTAAAAGGACATTTTATGATCAGTTTAAAGTGCAAGAATCTTAATAAAAGACATGCTGACAGAGAGCATTAACAGCAAATACTTCATGATACCTTAATAATAAATATTTTTTTAAACAGTTGCACTGGCAATTATATGAGAATATTCACTCCAGAAAGAAACTTATTATAGGAAATGCATCTACCATATCACAGTTGTATTTGGTAACCATGCCAACATTTAAGATATGATTGTCTGCAGAATGACTGATGTTATTTGCCTGCGTTCACTAACCTATAATTATTTACCAAGAACAGCTACATTAGAAACTGGGGAAAAAAATAAATAAAACCATTCCTTACTACTTAAATATACAGAGATTTTTAATGAGTCCAACTTGTTACTCTTTGGGGCTCCCACAATCTCTTTCTATGCATACACCTTAGACAAGCTTGCTACTTGTACAAAAATGTCACATCGCAGTGTCTCAAAGCACAGTCACCTGTAAGCAGATAGGTACCTGATGAACAGGACCCATCTGTTGTGAAGACTCTATAAAATAAACAAAAGAACCATCCTTAACAGTGGTATCCTGGCCAGCTAATGCTGTACTAAGGAAGATGCCTGAAGCACAATAAAATCAGTTTAAATAAGTTGCTTTGGAAAGAGGAATCGGCAGAGATGGAAAATCCTCCAGAGGGACAAAGGAAGGTTCTGTAATGAGGCTCCTGCATGTTCTGTAATTAAGCACTACCTTCTGTAATGCTTAATTTAATAAGTCAGAATGACTTGGGAGCCCAGTGGCTGGGCACTTGCACTGGAATGGGAACAGGTTCCTCTCAGTCCCTGCTGCAATTAGTATTTATTCATTTTAGGTAATGTGCAACAGATACACCAGCAAGAAAAGCTGATGAATATCCCATCCCTAGGCAGATAGGGCACATTTTTGTCATGGATGTACAATCTCAGATTGTTCTCTCCATCAAGCGCAAAGGGATTTAGGCCCTACTTTTTCAATCTTCTCATCTGAGCTAATGAATAAAATACCAACACATATATCCAAATAGCCCAAATTCCATGCTGATATCTGTGCCTCATATTTTATTTCAGCTGGCTCCCACCTAGGTTCAGGGTATGATTTAGATCATCTGACTGCAGACCTCAGCAGAACTGAAAGTGTCTTGAAAATGGACAGAAACCTCAGTCAGTAAGTACTCTGGAAAAGGATTTCTCCAAGTTATTTCCTTATTTTAAATATTCAGAAATATGGTTATAGTAGTTTAGTACACTGCTGCCAAAACTGGTAGTCAAATTATTAGTTCATCATCCCTTTTCTTTTAAAAATGTGACAAAATCAGCACTAGATGAGAGAATGTTAATTTAGAGAGAATGAGAGAAGTTAATTTAGTAGTGGCACTAAAAAATTGCAACTCGGTATTTGCTTAAAGTACCTTTTGCTCTCACAAGTACTGAGATTTGATGAGATTAAGTAAAGTGGTTGTATTCTGTGGAAATAATTTAACAGACAGTTAAAGTCCTATTCCTTCTGAACAGATATCTATGTAGGATGCAGGATACATGCAGCACACATACAGGATGTAGCAAATGTAAACTCTGAAGTCTCATTTTATCACCATATACATCAACACAGAAACTGATAGCATTCTGTAACAATAAATTTCAGATTGCTTCCCTGGGAAAACCAGTATAAGATCTTTGCAGGGTAAGCTTGCTTCATCCATACTACTACTTTGTCAGGTGTATATACTACCAAAATAACAGAAGCCACACCTTATTCTGTGACCTTCTCTTAGTTATTGTGATACAATACCTACCAAACAAATTCAATCATTCAAAAGTAACTTGAAACTCACATTATACTGAAAAGGGATCAGCACTTTACTAAACATACTTTCTTTGTCTAGAATAATAGGTTTACCATAGCAACCTGATTATAGAGGGGAAGCTACTGCCAAACACATCCTAAATTCTCTTTAAATTCCAGGGCATGTAAAAACAATTAAACACAGGAGGGCTATAATATTCTGCACCTTCTCAACTGTATATGCAAAAGCTTCACTTTATGAGTATAAAGAAACAACTTCAGCTGAGACATTTTATAGCAAGGGGCTTCTCCTTCTCATTGCTAAACAGGGGGATAAATTTCATCACCCACTGATTTCAGATGAAGAAAGCTTTATGATGGAGGTTGTATTAGCTATTAGCATTGAAAAACTTAACCTATTTACTCCAGTGAAAGATTCCGAGAATAGAATAATTATGCAAGACATTTATTTGTCTACAGTCTTAATATTTCCCCACACTCTTTACTTGCATTGATGTCAATAGAAGTATTAACTTATATAATTGTTATTACTTGAAGACCGAAAAATTATCAGCCTAGGTGGAGTCTTCAGTTTTAAAAAGGGAATCAAAGAGCCACATCTCATTAAAATACAGAATTTTATTAGACAATTGACTATAATTCTAGAAATCTACACCTTAAGTATTTAGCTTTTGATTTTATCCATCATTTACTATAGCATTTTTTTATTCCTCTTGTCCAGCATTTATGAAAGCATAACTAAAGTGAACAGTATCTAGACTTACAGCAAGCCTGCTCCCATGAAAATTACTGTGACCACTAGCTGCATATGCATTCAAACCAATTTCCAGCTGCTTATGTACAAAGAAGGAAAGTCTCTTTTATACAGGTAATTTTCATTTTAAAACACTGTGCTAGAAGTATATAATTTACATAATAAAACATTTTCACCCTGTTATTGCCAGCAAAAAAAAATCAGGAAGAAACAGTAATAGCTTTCAATATAAAAATAAACACTGAATATTATAAGATCTATCTCATTGTCCTTTCCTGTCTATAACTCTACAATATAAAAGATTTTTCTGGGCATGGTGATGAATTTTGATCTTTTAAATTCAAAAAAAAAAATTAAAAAAAAATTATTTTTTTTAAATGTGTAAGGAATACAACACCAAATTACACTGAGATTGTGGTAAAGGTTCATTGGTATCTCAGAAAGATGGTGTTTCAGGCCAGTAATAAATATAAGGGAATGTGCCTTTAGGAAGGACTTTTCTGCCCTATGGCTGGCCCAGACTTAAGAGCTGAAAGCATTACCTATCAGAAATCGCAATTTCTTTGTTATCAAGCAATCTCAGACAACCTGAGAACATTCAGTAAAGCTGCTGTGTCTTTCTGCCAGCAGAAACCATTTCATGCTGGATGGGAACAGAAGATCCAAAATAATGATCAGAAATGGCAAATCAGAGAAGGGGGATGGGAGGATTTGTGCAGATCACAAACCTTCAAGGGACACAGTGAATGAGGGGAAGCAGATGTGACTTAGGGAAATAAAAGGTAGGATGTAGAAGCTCCAGGTAAAGAAAAGGAAAATTCACTGACTGGGTGGTGGCAGGAGGAGGGGAAGGAGTGCCAGTAAAGGGACAAAATGGGCAAACAAAATGCAGGGCTTGCAGGGTTGACAATCTCATCATGCCCTGTTCAGTCTGAGGCATTAAGAGCAGTGCAATCCAGCTGAGTTTGATCAATGTGGAGGCATTCATAGATAGAAAACGACTACAGATTTCTCACTGGGCATTCACAGTTTATTTTGCATGCTCCACTCCGCAAATGTCCTGGAAAGACTTCTCACACCTTAAAAGGCTTCTCATTTAAAACAAAAAAAACCCACACCCCTCCCCCCCCAAAAAAAAAACCAACAAAAAATTACCCAAAATAAAACAAAAAACATGAAAGGAACAAACAAAACTTCCCTCCACATATAAAAATATTGTATTGACTAGACAAAAAATAATTCTGTCTCATACATAGATGGATGCCTGGATTTTAAAATGCTGGCAATTCTTGTACCTGATTGGTTGGATGATTTATGAGATGCCAGGAAAAGGAGACCTTTGGAGGCATCTTTAGTATGTGCAAAAGTATCATCAGAAGCTCTTTGAACACCTGAATATCTGGCTGATCTCACACAAACTATGAAAATCTGAGGATTAGTTTCTTACAAGAATTTTGGGCAAGCAAGATCAATGTTCTACTTGTAATGTATGAACAATGTCATCTTCAACTTCTAGTTATGTTGGGGAAAAAAAAGTTTTCCTCCTGTAAAAAAGGTTTATAAATTCACATTAGTACAATTCTGTTTGTCTCCAATGATCTGACATGTCTGAGGTTGTGTGACAAAGCAGCTGGATAGGTTAGCATAACTGGTGCTACCTCTTCAGCAAAAGAAGTTCAACATCTACATGAATTAAAAAAGCAGTTCTTTCTGCACTGAGGTTCTCTCTTACCATCTCAGTGAAATGAAGAATGGCAGAGTCCTTAACTGTGGTGTGTCCACTGTACAGAGTGCTCAGCTGTAGCTGCAGAGTGTGAAAGGTGCACGGTGCTGCTCATCACAATGCACAGACCTTTAGCAGAGGTACTGTCAGTTCATTCCTGGGGAGCAGCAGCAGTAGAGGCAGTGGCGTGTATGAGATTATCAGTAGTATGGCATCCTGGCTCTGCTGTGCTCTGCACCTTATGAGTCTTTGCAGGAAACACAGAAAGACAAAATCTTGTCCAGCAGCTTCCTTGCCTTTGAAACATCGATTGGGAATAGATGTTTTTGTATTTTACCTGAAGCTACAAGAACCATGAAGGATTTCTTTCCTTGTTGTGCACAGGATTGCTCTATTAGGCAATAGAGGTTTGGGCTTTGTGGAGGGCTTTTTTTTGTGGAGATCATCTGATGCAAACTGTGTTTTTCACACAAGGTTCAAGCAACAAGCACTTTGTTTTTTCCCCTGCAGTATGTTGTGAAAAAGAAAGTTGTGCATTTATCTCCTCACAGACAAGGAAAAAATGTGCTGCAGCTATTACAAGAACAGCTACTTGTTCAAATTTGGGTTGGGAACTAACTTTCTATTCCTAAATCAATACACAGACAACAAACATGCCTTGAGTCTACTCATAAAAAGAGATTATTTGCAGCATGACTGACCCAAGACCTCAACCGAACATATAAAAGCTCCAGAGAAGAGCTTAGCTGAATCATACAGACATTAAATTAAATTAAAATTGCTTTAGTAAATCTAAGTAATTTCCAAACTTCAGATTTTTTAACTTTTTTTTTCTCCAAGAGTTTTGTACACTGCTGAGAACTTTTAGCAGCAAAGCCTGAGATTTTTTATTTAAATCACACCAACAGTAGCTAAACATGTAACTAGGTTAAAAATTAATGTTTTTCCTAGTCTTACTAGGCACCTCTCAAGAGCAATAACTGCATCAGCTACTGTCAGCACTATCAATAGGGCTGAAGTAAGTGGAATCTCTCACCATATATCACACACTTAGAAGACTTTTGTTCCAGGCTGCATCTCACCTTAGGCCCATATGTAGCTTTAAGGGCCAGGATACTTTCACTAATTGCTTATGTTGATACACCCAGCTTTATTTTATTTTCCATAACACTCTTGGAAAACCTACTCCAAGTCTATTCTAGGTGCTCAGTGACACTGGGCCATCCAGAGATACACGGAATATCATCACCTCCACTCAGTGTCTTGCAATGGCTGTTGGTATAAAAATCTGGCTTACAAAAACCAGCACTATTCACAAATTAATAAATTATTTTGTTAAAGCTGCCTGAAACTTTCTACTGTTGTATATATGTTTTAGGATGTTGCTCACTAGTACAAAATACCAAGTTGTTCTTCATATAATAAGATATGTGGGTTTTCTTCTCAGACAAAAAATGTATGGTTTCTTTTAATCTTTTCAAATTTAAGTTGCTTTATAATGTAAAAGAGTATTAAAAAAGGTCTGACAATCTAGTTTACCCTTAAGGGAGAAAACACACCCCAACCAAACAACAAAAAACAACAACACAGGAAACAAATATCTCTAACATATCCTCCTAAGCCCTGGGGAACTAAAAGATGTTATCCCAAACAACAGAACCCTCACAGCAGCACAAGCAACTGAATATCCAGGATTGTAAAAGAGAGCATTATGCAAGAGCAATTGCAAATGGTTGAGACTTGCCTCCTGCTCTAGTACACACTCATATATGACTGGAAGCCTAATTGCACAGTTGGCATATGGCATCTGAAGTAAATGCTCTTCCCTAGTGACAGCCTAATAGTGAAATACTTCTTTAGATAAATCCACTCAACAGCACCACTTCACAGATTTAGCATCAGATAGTCTTTTACAGCTCTCACTGATCAGCATTACTGATTTGTGTCTTCTTTTCCATGTTGCTTCTCTTTTTTCTCCCCCTCCCCCCTCCTCTTTTAAAACATTTGGGTAAGAAGCACTGCTGTGCTGCTAGTTTCCTTTTCAGATTGTTAACTTGTTGACATCTGCTATCATCATCAAGCCGGCATGTCTCCTCCATCTGCCTCCTCTCAGTAGCAGTGCTTTGAGGATACACTCCTTGAAGGCTGCTATTGTGTTTCTGCACAGCCAACGGGGAATTTCTAGAGGAGTTCCAGGAGAGGAGCCATCGAGGACACCCCTGCCCACTTTGCAAGAGCAGGATTTTAGCCATATGCCTCACTTTCCCTGGTGACATCTTCCTCTGGTCTCCTGTTGGGGGTACGCCCTTGACAATTCACTCACTATATGAAGGGGACAAGTAGGACTACAAATGCAATTACTTCTCTGCTAGAAAGAAATGTGATAGTCAATGTCACCACACAGAGGAGAGAGGTGTGAAAAAGACAAGAAAGAAGGTGGCAAAACACTTTCTAAGGGAATGTGTTGTTAAGGCAGAGAACAGTGGAAATGGAAGAGGAGGAGGAGGAATTCGTCAGGGGGAAAAAAGGAAAACTAGACAGCCTGATAAATGTTACTCCAAAGATGTAAAAATTTTAGAATTCAGGAAGCCATCATCTGATTTTTTTCTACCCTTCCTCCCTCATCTCTTTTTCATTCTTTACCTCCAAAATGTTTTCAGTAACTCAAACTATAAAGAAAAACTACTGTAAGAGATGCCAATAAATCAAGTAAACGATACACAGCATTCTATTTAAACTAACATCTTCTCCATAGAATAGGAAAAATGAAGTTGTATTTGATTTAAAGGAGCTGACTTGAGAATGCTTTTCTTTCGCCTTGACAACTATGAGGAAAAATAAGTCTCATTTTCCCTTCAGCCTATCCAACTGTCTGATACTTAGCATAAGCTGCTATAAAATACGTTGTAGCAAAACCCAAACATAATAAAGAGGCACAACCCAACAATGAAAGATATATGGAATACAAGGATATTGTTCAAGAAGCTGTGATGGCTTTTGAGCCATTTACAGTTTCGTACATTTGACTGCTTTATCATCCAGAGGATTGACTGCTTACATGATCTGCCATGTAATGAGTCATAGCACTAATTCCACAGAGATATTTAATTTGCAGATTAATTTACTAGAAAATGTCAACTGCTTTGTGGAAGTTTAATCACCAAAATGTTAACCTTGTTCACTTCCTGCTGATGCCTGTTGTTTATTAGGTAGTAAATTTCAAGATATTTTAAGGATGTAATACAAGCCTATCTATCTATTAAAGCATTTAAACTCCTAGACACTTTGCTCTTTGAAGCTTTAGCAAAGATTAAAGAGCTTTATAATGGCAAAACAATAATATGAAAAGATTCAACTGCATAGCAACCATCAATATTATTTGCAGATAACAGACTGCTAAGTTGAGAAACCATGGCAACAAATGACATCACACTATATCTATCTTATTGATTAGCTTTCACCTCAAGACTTTTTCCAGAAATGAAAGACATTACCTAGCAACTGCATCACCTACTGAGTTATCCCAAGTTAAAATGCTCTTACCCTTCTCTTATAAGCAAATTTTTCCTTTTTGTTGCCAACTGGCCAGATTGTGCACTAGTCTCTCATTATGAGGGTATTTAATCTGTTGGAAAGACACTGCCTTATGGCTCCTAAAATCTTTGCCCCAAATGTAAATACATCTGTGAAATAATGCTTCTTCCCAGCCCCCCAGAATGTTGGCTCTGAGGAAAAGTATGCATTGTGGAATGAGGGAATTAAAGGCATGACCGCAAAAACTTTTTAAGTGCAAACAACCCAGGCCTTCATTTTCCACCTCTTTGATTTCAAGTATTAGTAGTAAATTCTTTGTTCCATGTAACCCTGAGTTTACAGATTTCAATAAGAGTGCATAGCAATAATAAAACAGTAATATAAGAGATGTCAAAGGAGACCAGCGAGTCACATTACATATCACCCTATAGGTAACCTTGTTTAAACTTCTTGAAAGTAATACCCTCTTTGTTCATATGCCTTGATAGTCCCCCATGAGCAGCAATGACACTATCAAGACTTAGAGATAACAGGTATACTTATAATGAGCTTCACATATTTATACTCAGCCTCCTATTTGGAGGACCTGAATAAAACCCAGCAATTAAAGAGAGTTAGCAAATTTCAAGCTAGTTAAAACACATGTAGTAATTAATTCAAGCCTACCAGCAAGGTCACACTATTCCTACAATGTCTGACACAGAAAAGATGGATTTGTGATCAGTTTCCAAACCTTCTTGACAAATATGAAAGTACACTGAAACACTAAAATTAAGGTATTTTGAGTTAACTTCAGTAACTGCTATGAAGAGGCTAAGACTGAAAGAACTATCTATGCATTAACCTTCTGGATAGTTTTGAGAGCAAGAAATTAGGATTATAGTGCGCATTAGACCAAAAAATTCTGGAATGATCACCATTAAATAAGTCATGCTTCTGCAAAGATTTCTGCTTTGACTGGAACTGATCTTCACTGTGAAAATCAATCACTAGCAACAGATTAGCTTGTGTGCTAAAGTTGGAGCTGCAAAACTGTCTCACGGTGTGATCACCCGCCCCTTGTCTATCACATTCCTTCAGTCCTGACCTATGTTGTCACCAGTGTTTGTGTTTGCTCTCCATTGGACAGCCCACTGAAAACACTGACAGCCAAGGAAACACATCTGGAAGAGCCTTGATCCTTGGTCAGTGTCATCCGCTGAACCAGAGAAAAGGAAATGCCAATGATGAGCAAAAGAGGTGCTTGAAAACAGTGGAAACAAGGGACCAAGAAACCATCTCTTACATCAGTTCAGGGACTGCTCTACTGCCACACAACATGAACGTTTGGGAGTGCCAGGAAAGGTTTATATAACTCACAATTCTTCCTATAATTCCTCTCTCAAAAAAGGGTGGGAGAAAGAAGAAAAGAGCTCAAAGTTCTCTATGAAGCATTAAAAGCTCTCTAGCAGATGGAGAATTTAAAACACATGACGAGGCAGCAGCCCCTTGGAAATTTCAGTCAATACGATTTTGAGGAAAAACAGTCACAAATGTCAGTAATACACTTGATGTCAAATATTGTATCTCTTTTATTTTAAGGATATAGGTATTCTTTCTTGTCTTTGAAAATGACTGTTTTAAAAAAAATAGAATTTTACCACATTTATATATAGAAAAAATTAAGATGAAAATATGAAAAAATACTTTTATTTCTTTTTTTTTATAGCATTGGAAACATTCTGAAGTCAAATGAATCAAAAATAGAAAAGCTAAGGTCTATTATATAAATCAGAGAACAAGAGGATATTTTACAACTGATTAAAAATGTTAAAACTGTAAACCCTGATAAGTACTGCAGGGAATTCTACATTAAATTGAAAACATGTATGCTCTTCTCTTTTGGAAGAAGTATAGATATTACACAAAGTACTGCTTTGTCAATCTCCTCAGCCATCATGTAAGAACACAAAGACAATGCAAACAGTGCTTCCCACAGACCTTTACTAAAGGGCTTCCAGAGGGCTTTAATAAATATTTTAAAAATCATCAGAAATGAGACTGCTGGCTAAAAAAGCAATCCTTTCAAGGAAAAGCAATATTCACTGCAACAGTTTATAGCAAAAAAATATCTGCTGAGGAAAAGAACTAAGAGGAGAAATTTGGACTTAGCCAGTGAAGGGATTGGTTTTATATTCCTGGGTAGAGAAAAAGAAAGAATGCATCAAAGCCATCTGCTGTAGCAATTTGTGTTCCTTTTCTCCCACAGAATACTTTGTCTAAGCAGGTCCACTAAATTGCAAACTAAAACTGCCTATTCTCCAGCAGTGAATATATGGAGAACATAGTGTCCCCAGAGATACCTGCCACTATTACAGGAATCTGAAGGTAGATGTGACTCTCTACCCACTCCAGCTAATTAGGAGCAACTCTTTGAAACTTTGGAGCAAGGTTACTCCAGTGGAGAGGAAAGAAAGAACTCAACCTTTAGATAAACCAGGTGAAATAAACCCTACAGAAGTAAATTTCAGTACTGTTTTAGCCTAACTGAAATCACACTGATAAAATAGCCAGTGACTAAGTCAACAAAGCAGAATCACTGTGGAGATACCATGTGAATTTAAAGGTGGGAGAGATTGCTGGAAGCTTTTTCTTTTTGTGTGTGTGTGTGGTTTTGCATTTAAGGATAAGAGTAGGAAAAGTTATCTAAGAGGTTTACAAGGAGGAAAAGTTCCCAACACTAAAGGCACAGATGAGGATAAAGGCAAAATTTGGATGAGGAATGAAAAGGTATGAAAGAAGTTGGAAGGCCAGATATACTGAAAACTTGTAAATCTGGCAAACAAGATTTTGACAGCAGATTCCCTATGAAAATGGGAAACATCTAACCATGAAGTCAGGATACAAAAGTAAAACCAGTAAAAGAGAAGAAACAGGCTTGAAGGATAAGTTTTAAGTGCTCCAAACACCCTGAAAAGTGAAGAACCATGTGAAGTTGTAGGACAGAAGATCAGACACCTGCAAATCATAGAATCACTTATATTGGGAAAACCCCTTAAGATCATCAAGGCCAACTGTTAACCAACACTGCCACATCCACCACTTAACCATGTCCCTAAGCACCACATCTACACGTCTTTTTAAACACCTGTATGGATGGTGACTCAACCACTTCCCTGGGCAGCTTATTCCAATGACTAACAACCCTTTTGTGGAAGAAATTTTTCCTCATATCCAATCTAAACTTCCCCTGGTGTAACTTGAGGCCATTTCTTCTTGTCCTATTGTTTGTTACTTGGGAGAAGAAACCAACAACCCAATCTCACTACAACCCTCTCTCATTTCAGGCACTTGTAGGAAGTGATAAGGTCTCCCCTTATTGCTTAGGGACAGACAAGGGAGGCAGGTAAGTACCAGAGCTCATGGAAGAGTGAGTGATTATGTGAAAATAGAAAGGGTGATGATCTGCCAAAAGAATGAAGAAGGGTAGAAGGAGAACCTATTACTTACACTCAGCCTAGGCAGATTAATCTCAAAAATATAGGGATGCACAAAAGGGGTAAGGATGGGTAGTTCTGAGGAAGATGCTCCAGGAAGTGAAAAGCCAGGTGTTCTCAGGAAAAAAAAAAAAAACAAAAAACATCCAATTTGCAGAGAAAAGAGTACCATTAAAAGAGTATTAAAGACAACAGCTAGCTCAAGCAGTGGTGTGAAGAGAGAGAAATGCTATATTATCCTCCTACAGTAAAAGAATTTCTGTCCGAGTAAAAAATACTTTATCTGTAGAAAGGGCTAACACATTGTCCATAATAATAATCAGATCCCATTTCCACAGGAAGACAGCTCTGGTTAACCAAAGCATGCACCTTTCTGAACTACAAAACATTATACCATTTTACAGACCATTCACTCTGCAGAAAGAAACTATTTCCTGCACCACTATGGCTCAAAACTTCACCAGCTGTTTTTTATTGTCCCTGCTCTTAAACAGTGGCATCAAACCAGCTCTGAACCACCATGGCTCTTAAGGGTTGAATGGTGGTCATGACACATGGGATGTGTGGTGGCACAATTAAGAGAGAAATAGTGTTGGTTATTCAATCAAGCTAGATGTTTCAGTAAAAACAACCATTCCTATATGCTTACTCATTTCAATTAGAGAGGGCATCAGGGATGATGGTGCATAGTTGCACCTTCTGAGTTTCACCATGGATCTGAATTTAGGAAAATCATTAGCAATCCACCTTGTTGCCTACAGGAATGAAGCAAAATTACAGCACCCAAAAGCAGAGCACTAGCCACCAGTGTATTAAAAGCAGACAGTGTGCAAAGTGTTGTTATAAAAAAAAAAATCCCAACAAACTAACCCCACAGCTATGCCTTGCAAGAAGGGGAAAATTGCAAAGACCATCTCCAGGTGGAGAAAGATAACGTGGAGGGAACTGCCTCTTACAGCTTTAAGATACCATTTCATAGCTGACAAGAGCTCTTGCACTGCTGTGAAAGTCAGGTTCCCCTGGCTCTTGGTTTCTGCTGCACTCAAAGAAGCCACAAGAGCTGGCAGCTCTTGCTTTGTGTGAGAAGTGATAACTTGAAGAAGCTTGGTGCCTATAAAACCATCAGCTCTGCTGCTTGCAGAAGTACTGCCATGCTTGGGGCTGAAGGCACTCAGGGACATAGTTTAGCAGTAGACTTGGCAGCTTTAAGTTTATGTTTGGACTTCATTAAAGGTCTTTTCCAACTTAAATGATTCTGAGTCCTGCTGAGCCCTGAGCTCCAGGGCATCCTTTGACAGCAGCAGGATCCAACCCTCTGTAAGGCAGCTGCCCCCAGAGCCAAACCCAACTGTTGGTCTTGGACCTGCATATCAACAACAAGCACTGGAAATGAACCAGGCAGCTTTGCAGCAAGTGTAAAGTAGCATTTGTTGTTCATGGCTTTCAATGAGAGGGATTAAATTGGTATGAGAGAGCAGAGAGGAAACAAATCCCAGTAGTGAGAAATATTCCAGCACTAGAATGCCATCTCTGGTTTTAATATGGCATGAACTAATGCTAAAGCTATGTTTGCTCCTATGGATTTTTACAGACAAAAATTCATTCCTACCCTTTTCCAGGAAATGTCAGAGGTCTGATAGCAAAGAAAACCAAACCCAACTACTGGTAACCAGATGGAACATAATGAGTTTGGTAAATTCTATCATACTTGATTTCAGCTGGAAGTCGGGCTTAGATGGAGCATTGCACACTTACTATAAACATCTTATTAGAGAAATAATATAGGCCTGTTATTATCAGTTTAAAAGTGTCAAAATTGCTTTAAACACAGCATGAATGTGGGATTTACTTTCATTGTTGTTTTAGAGTACCCCAAATTACTCAGCAATTAATTCTGCAGATGTATTTTTTAAGCTAATAAAGGTTTTGGTTTATTTTGCTTTGTTTTTAACAGCATGCAATAATGAATTAAACAGCATTTATTTCATTAAAAAATAAAATAAAGGTGGATTGTCTCCAATCTTATTGTCATAAGAAAGCTGCATTTAAACCTCCTCTCAGTAGCACCATGCAACTGAAAAAAAGGTGCATTATTAAATTCCTGTGCAGGAAGCTGCAAGGTCCCAGCAACTGCTTGGATTTTAACCTTTCTCCCCAGGAACCCAAATTATGGCAGAGCACTGACAACAGCAAATAAGAGGCAGCCACAGAAGAATTAGTAATTGTGTTGGTATTTTCATTTCCCCCTCCTGGAGTGGGGAGGCTAGTGAGTGTTGGTGCCAAGGGAGTGGGAAGAAGTAAGTAAAATAATCAGTAGAACTCATTATTTTTCTGTGAGAAAAAGTGGGAGGAATAAGTTATAGGGTGTGGTAATTCTAGATCACACAAGGGCAGAAACTGATACTCAGCTGTGAGAGGAAAAAAGAGCAGTGGAGACATCAGCTGAAAATAAGCAGCAACCACATGTACTATAACATCAGTAGCATGCAAAACATGTCAAAACTCTTGCAGTGCACGCATGCGCACACTTGCAGAAATTAAGCCTTTGTTTTAAAAAGTCAGTCACTCTTTTGCTTCCTTCCCAAGAGGCAGCAGCTCTGCCTCCTCTCTAAGAATAAGACTGCGTGCATCTCAGCATCACTGCCAGACATTGGGTTTGTCTGCCATGCAGAGTTTGGCTCTCAGAAGTTACGATGGGAAAGGGGGTCAGCAGGTAGAGCAGCAACAGGAGACTGCCAGAGCAGGCTGCATTGCAGCAGACCTGGACAGCCTGGGAATGTCGATCTCAGGCTCAGGAGCCTGAGCACAGGCAGATCACAATGATGGAATTTAACATTTTCCCTGAAGCCTTTGTTATCAGCACTGGTACTTAAATGAATGACTCATTCTCTCAAAGAGCACAACAGGAAACACTACTCTCTACTACTTTATTTATAGCTGCAATTAATGAAAAAGAAATGTATTTTTCCCCAAGAAATTTCACTACACAAGTGAAAACTATCTACAAACCAAACAATTTATACAGTAAAAGAAATATCTAACAATATAAAGTCCTCTCCCTTTTAGTATCTATCAAAAAGATAATCTAGGTTTACCTTAAAAAAGCCACCACTGCTAAGCAGAAGTTTAGTGTTCAGAAGACCAATAAAATCAGCACACAAATCCAAACAAACCCCACCCCAAATGTCAAGAGACATGCCCAATGCAACAGTTTGGCAGGATGAGGGGTAATGGTTTTAATCTAAGAGAGGGTAGACTCAAGCTAGATAAAAGAATTTTTTTTTATTATGAAGGTGGTGAGGCACAGGTTGCCCAGAGGTGTGGTAGATGGCCCGTCACGGAAATATTTAAGACCAGATTGGCCAGGGACTTGAGCAACCTGATCTAGTTGAAGATGTTCCTGCCTATGACATTAGGTTGGACCAGATGACCTTTAAAAGTCATCTAGACCTTTCCAACTCAAACTAGTCTATGATTCTATGTTTCTAGTTTTATACTGCAAATGCAGTTACCTTCATGGGCACTTTTCTTTCCTCCAAAAAGACTTTAAAAAATTGCAGTACAGATTGATACAGGTTTCTTCTATACACAAAACCCATGCAAGACCACACAAACTCAGGATTTTCTGTAAAAGAGTCTACAGACAAACCCTAAGCAATGCTGAAGAGCTTTGAGCCCATCCATGGCCTGTGCTCCAAATGAAATGACGTATTGGTCTGAAGAATCTTATTAACTCCTAGACATCTGTATATACCATCCAAAGCCCTTGATTAGATGTGCATAGAAACTAGGGTCATGAGGCTGGAACTCAGGCTCTGTAGAAGCTCATGTATTTGCTTTCTGCAAATAGATTTTTAATGAAAATAAACCCATTTTTAAGCATGCCCATGGCTCTAAGTATCTCAGTTAAAGAAACCTCACTAGTTATCATGAAGTGAACTGTAAACCACCCAACAAGGGATGTACTCTTGCAGAACTCGAAACCCAGATGCACCAGCTCTCTGAAGTCACCCCTTTAACTCTCCTCTTACCATCAATGTTCTCTTCCCAAGCAAGTCCAGGCAATCACAGGGATTACCTGTTGCAAGGGAGCAAGTCACTGAGTAGTTACATGATGAGTAACCCTCTAATACTCATGTACAAGTTACACAAATTAAAAAGGTAACACTGAAGAACATATTTTAACAGCAGTATTTGGACATAGATATAGAACAATATCTTTGCTTTTCCTTTTCATTAGAACATATGAGCCACACTACTCTCACGTGTTAGCCTCGTACCATGAAATCACAGCATTTGACATTAGCAGAGATGGACTGTCTAGTACTGCTGTACCATACACCTAAGAGGCTGCAATAAGTTATCTGTAATTGAAATTAATTCATTTGTATTGATGAGAAAATGAAACTGTTGCCATGAATCAATGCTGCAAAATTGAACAGATTTATGTGTCCTTGTGGAAAAGTTTTTTCTGCTAATATGAGTAACAGCAAAATTAATGAGGATCACAGAACAGTAGATGTGGTAACACATCCCTCAGCATCATCTGGTCCAACCTTTCTGCTCAGGTCACCATGACATACATCAGGCTAACCTGTGTCCAGCTGTGTTTTTAATGATTCCAAGGATGGACATCAGGCAAAATCCCTAGGCAACCTCTTCCAAAATGTGGCCACCCTCACAGGTTTGTTGTTTGGGTTTTTTTTGTTTTATAGAAAGAATGATAGAATTATTTGGGTTCAAAGGGACCTTAAAGATCATCTAAAAGAACCATTTCAAAGATCATCAGGTTGAGCTTATTGGCAACCAGCACCCCAAGTCATTCTCCTCAAGGCTGTTCTCAATCACTTCACCCCCCAGACTTGTATTTGTGTTTGAGTCAGTCAGTAGCACTGACCATAATACCTCATGGTTTGCCTTAAGCTCTAGCACAAGCTCTACAGTAAAATCTCAAATCTAGATTAGGCACAAAGGTACTTTATATCCAAAACAAAACATAAAACAAAACAAATCTGATCTACACTGCAGTGAGAGTTTCTCAGGAGCAGGTCTGCAATTAGAAAACAAAAATTTACAGAGCATGAAGGTTGCTACACAAATTACAATTCTCTGCTGGGAAGATAAGGTGTAGTTCTTTTCAGCATCTCCTAACATAAATCGTCAATCCACCTCCCTCAAAACAAAATGCTCTTCCTTTGGGAAATGATGAGAAAAAGAGCAAGTCTCAAGTGGTAGCACTTTTGTGTAGAAGGCAACTAAAAGGCACCTGGATATGGTGGGAATGTTGTGTGAGAGCATACATAAGCTAGAATGAATTCCAAACACCACAAAAGGTTATTCAAAGAAATCCAAGAGGACAAGCAGCCTTATGGTGCTAACAAAACAAGGCAGCAAACTGAAAAACCCATCAACAACTTGAATGCAAAGTTAAGCCAAGAACAGGGGAATTCTAGGAGAAGGTAGTCAAAACCAGGTCAGCCTACAAGTAAAATACATTTTACTAAAGCAAATGACATGGGTTGAAGACAGGTGTGAAACAACTTCAAGCTGAGGAAAATTCTCTGGTTTTTAAACTTGCTCTGTATCTTTTAAACAATGCATTTTTCTGTGCTTTGTTGAGAGCAACTCTGGTGTATAACAAAGAATAAATACATAATCAATATAATAAATACAGTATTTATAATATCATATCATATCATATGAAAACTAAACCAAAAATCTTAGAATAGCATAAGTTAAAGTCTACAACTATGAAGAAACATAAAAAGTCATTATGAATCTATGAGGGATGCTTGTTTTGTACCAAGACAGATTCAAAGCACATCAATGTGTACCTTCTCAAAAATTAAAATTAAAAAAACCCTAAAATAATTTACACATATTTTAGGAGCCACTAATAAAATTTCTGGTAAAACAAGTATAACAGTAAGATAAAGCCTCAAAAGTGCAAAAGCTTAGCAATTCCAAATAACATAACCCAGATACCCCTACTTGGGTCCCTTTTGTAAAGCAGGATATATTATGGCTGAACACAGAACAAATTATGTAACAGTACCAAGTGTTATTGCTGCCATGTATGTGGATACTAGTAACTGCTTTGTTCTTATCTCATGCAATACAGATTAAAAAGCTAAAATTCCTAGAAATGGAACATTTATGACCTTAAACCACAGGGTCTCTGTGGTTTAATATTTAACATAAGACTCTTTAGGTTAAAGACAACCTCTATCTTTTATTCTGCACTAAATTCATTTCATATCCAGTCCATGTTATCTGAAAAAAAAGGGCTGTGGGAAGTTTCATATCCAAATGTCACTTGAATTGCTCAGTATGGCTTCATTTTTTAATCTGCAAAAGATTATTCAATAGCACAGGTTAACTCCTGCCAAGTACTATTTCTATGTTACAATGTGTAGATGAAAGGGCAATAGAAGTGTTTTTCTCTCTCCCTTTCAAACAAATTATTTCAGTGAATTATTCCTGCATTATACCAGGATGAATTGTAAGTGCTAGCATCAAAAAAGCACCAATAGTCTAAGAATGAATGCAAAATACAGCCAGTTGAATTACTTGGAGTTAGTAGTTCACCAACAGCCATGAACAAATAAAAGGACTACCTCAGTGCTGTTTGATGTACTGAGATGGGTGCACTGATTCATTAAGTCAGACAAGAAGGTATTAAAGAAGAGGATGTACTAGAAGCCTACCATTCATACTGCATGGTTTGTGCAAGGTAACTGGCTGGCTCCATATTCTTTCCGGGAAAAAAAGTAATATATCAAAGTGTAGAAAGCTAAAGGGTCTTGGCCCTGCTGACTTCTTGCAGCATACTAAGAAACACAACTGAATCAACTGAGAGATGGATCTCATCACACCACCTGAAATAGGCACCAATTAGGCATTGCCCAAACACCTTAATGAGCCCAGTGAACAGCTGTATCTCCTACTGCTCACTTCTGTTCCTCCTTAGGGATTTTTCATAATATAGATGCTCTAGCCTGAAACTTAGATAAGGGATAGAGGAGGAAGGACAGGAAATTATTTGTTGTTATTCAAACCTCAGGATTTTTGCACTTGGACTTATCTTTTCTTCAAATCAAAGCATTTCTGTGCATTGTCTTTCATGAAGTTATGGTCTTCCTGACTCAATAATTAATGTGTAAAGTTATTGCTTGCATGCATAATCTTCCTCTCTCATGAATATGTGAAGGAGGAAAGATTATAAGTTGTCAAATGCTTCCAGAGCCTCTCTCCATGACAGAATGATAGATCCCAATGCTGTATTTAAAACACAGCTGAATAGATAAAAATAGTGTTTAACTTTTATAGTCATTATGAACCACAGTAATTTATTGAACCCTTCAATCAGCTGAGGAAACAAAAGATTGGGTATGGGTGAATGACTCATTTCTTTTCATGCAGTATGCACTGATGCTCCAGTAACTTGATGATCTGAAGGCTAAATAAGACTGCACAAATGTACCACAGAAATGAAGCAAACAAAACACATCATAAACAAAAACAAATCAGTGGAAAGCACTGAGGGAAACTCCAACCAGTAGTTGGCTCTTAATTAGCAGTATCTGCAGGATGTGTCTGAAATAGTTGGGAAGACAAATGTAGATTTCGCAGTTGTTCAGAAAAAAAAAAAAAAGTCATTTCAGTAGGAACTAATAGTAAATAGGCTTACATATTCCTGCTCCAAACAACTCAATAATAGAAAACATGCACAAATTTTGTGCCTTCTTTTTATTTTCCCAGAAGTTAGGTCCTATTTATGGAGGGAACTTGGATACCACATTAAATGCCACTGTTGACTGCAGCCTCATAATATATATTAATGGAGGGCATAATCTATCTATATGTACAGCAAAACTGAAAACAGTTTTGTACTACCCTGTTTATAAACAGCAAGCTATGAGGTACCACCTATCATGGAATATCCCTTAAAGTGAGAGTTTATATACATCTTCCAAAACACACAAAGAGATCTTGATTCAGCCTAGACAAAACTGAACAACACAGAAATTGCTGTACTAAAGCAAAGAAACAGTGTGTTTGATTCTTTATCTATTTACTGACCATGGAAAGCTTTGGGAGAATCAGATTTGATATGCCAAACTACATGTTATAAACTTGGCTCCCTTACCTATATCCCTCACAGAAGAGCAGGGATCCCTTCAAGACTGCCAATGGACCCACAAACAGACACAACAATATAGAAAAGTCAGATGAGAAAAGGCTTATAACATTCATGAATTATAACCATTCTTGCTTGACTCAGAGTACAGAGAAGTCTATTTCTTTCCAGGTATCAAAGAGGTAAACTTATAAGAGGGGAAAAAGAAAGGAAAAATAATAATAAATATTTTAAAAATAAAAAAACCCCAAACCACCCAAAACCCACAAAAAACAAACAACAAAGCAACACCCCCCAAAAAAAACCCAAAAACCACCAAAAATAAAAAAAAATTATCACTCCTTGCCTCCTTCTATTCTCAAAATATTCTTCCTCTCAAAGAAAATCAATCAACAATCAGAAAGATCAGCACCTTCAGATGAAGATCAAAAATTTAAGAAGTGTAGGCAGTTCTCACTGACTCCTAAGAAATAAAATACAGCCATAAATATGGGCAGTGTTATGAATGCAGCCATGAATATGCAATCTTCTGTATGATTTTGAATACACTGATACTATAGGTTGAATTGTAAATGTCATCGCCATTGATGCATTTGCACTTTGCATTTGTGAAATGAAGATAAGCTGAAAGGCTGCTAGCAAATAGCATTTAAAAAATTAAATAATTTTAGAGTTGACATTTTATTTTGATTTTTTTCCTGAATAAATTTTTTTTCCTGAATATGAATGAATAAAACGATCAGGTAAATAACTGTGTTAAAATTTTTCATCCAGGTATCACATCTGGCCTAATTACTAGAACTGATGCCCCACTAAAGGCAGTGAAGTAGGTTTTACTTAGCATTTCAGGCTAAAAGTTCAAAATATTCTTTGATGCTGTTTTTAAGTATCTGATTATGCATTTCTTACTGGGGAATATCGAGTTTAACAATAAATTGTATTTTTTGTTAAACGCCAGAGCAGAGAAAGAGACATCATAACTGATAACACAGAGGACAAGATAACAATTAAAATCTCAGCTAACACTGAGAAGGCAATGTTCCCTTTTGTCTCCCATATGCCATTACTCATTGTCAACAGAACAGAACGGTCCCTCCTAAAACGAGAAACCTCTTCAGACAAGAGCCATCACTTGTTGCCGCATAGGCATACAGTGTTTACAGAAATGCTGCTGCCAACCCCTGATTGGAGACCAGAGGCACCAAGAGAATACAGATGATGACAGATTAATTGAAACTAAGCCAGAGATAGCTGATGACTAAATGTAGCACCTAAATACAAACGTCAGTTTGGTTTATTAAACTCACAGACACAGTAGAATCATTAGCTTGCCGTTATGTGTCTCCTCTCACACAAATAGTGCTATTTAACAGACCCACCATGCAGTATTTTATGCTTCCTTAACACTAATGTGGTGTCTTTGAAGGCAAACACTGAGAGGTCTGAGCTATCCCAGACTGAAGCAAGAGGTTACCTTGAAGTGACCTGAAAAATTACAAAACTGTCTTGTGATTTAGTTCTCTGTAAGAAGTGTGAAATTTGTGTTGTATACTCTGCTACAGGTCTAATTAGAAATACTATAACATAGGGCCTTTTGGAATGGAGAATGGGTCCCACTTGTCACATCATTACCATCCAGAATATTATCTCAGCCTTTTAGTGTTTTGTTAAGGAAGTAGATGGTGCTGGGAAAAAAAAAAAGAGAAAAAGAAGGGAAAGTTTTTAAGTCTCAATTTTTCAACTTTTTCTCTGCTAGTAAGCCTTTGCTTGATCTTAAGAGGCTTATTGTTACCTGTGAAAACAGTACAACTATCTTAGCCTATCCTTTTATGGTTTTTTTTTCTAGGATACAGTTTTACTAAATTCTGCTGTCATAGGTTAAAATAGAAAAGCTGAACAGAGGGAATATATACCTCCAAGTACTGTTTTTTAAAATATTATAAAGTAGTAAAAAGAAGAGGTGAAAGAACTGAAAAGGATCTTGCTTGCTATTATTTTTTTAATGATTGTGTAAGTTTATAGAAATTTATATGCTTGCTATTAGTATAGCTAATGGTAAAGTATTGGCAGTTTGTGGTTCTACTTCTCTGGATCATTCGGATCAGGTATTAGTAGTCACTATCCACTCTTGGTACACAACTGCCAGCACCATCATCACCCAAAATTTCAGGTAAGGATCCTGAGGCTTGATTTCTTCTTGACTAAGGATAACTGCCACTAGAAAAATTAATTAGTTTAGCAGCATATGTATAGATGAATATAGTAGTATGAATGAAGCTTATTTTTCATGAAATTGAGATTTGATGACCATGAACTTCTGATTTGTGGGAGCAGGGAACCGATTTTCCTCTTTCCAAGTGGATCACCCCAGAATTCATTCTTATCTATTTTTCTTGCAGGATTGAGTCAATATCAATAAACTGTTTAGTATTTATATTGCAAGTGGTTATATTAATTAAGGTGTTTAATCATCATAACGCCATCAGAGGAAGTGTTGTATTCACCTTCCAAATCAGGGTCATTAGGCCTTTCTTGAAGATACGGCTTTGTTCTTAAACAGAAACTATTGACCCTAGTACACATCTGTATGGTATCTAAACATCTGAATTGTGCATTATCTTTTCAAAGCTAAATTCAGTGGGCAAAACGGAGCCAACTTGGAAAAAATTAATTTCATTATAATAATATTACTAGTTAATTGATAATAAATATTTAACATATGATACTAGTAATTAGATATGTAATCACTAATTTGGGTACTGGGAAACAAAAAGATAAACATTAAAACTATACTGCTCCTAGCCCTTTCCCATGTTCAGCTTCACTCCCCCACTCCTGATTTTCTCCCCTCTACTGCCATGAGGGGATGGGGAACTGAAATTTCTAGTCAGTCCATAACAGCTCCTCTCTGCCACTCCATTGTCCTCATGCTTATCTCCTGCTTCAGTGTGGGTTCTCCGTGGGCTGCAATGGATGTCTGTCCTGGTTTGAGCAGTAGCAGTCATTTTTCTCCTTCTTGTAGCTGGTGCAGTGCTGTGTTTTGACTTTCAGGCTGAGAACGCTTGCTGATAGCAAGTATGTTTTGAGTTACTGCTTGGGTGTTTGGTTTGTCCAAGGCCTTTTCTGAGCTCATGCTCTGCAGGGGAAGGAGGGAGGCCGGGAGAAAGGAGAGGCAGGACACCTGACCCAGGCTAGCCAAGGAGGTATTCCATACCATAGCACGTCATGCCCAGGATGTAACCGGGAGAGACCCGGAAGGGCTGGAGCTCCGGGGGGATGGAGGAGGTATCAGTCAGTGTTCAGTCAGTCAGGGTGGGGTGAGTTATGGGTCGGTGGCTGGTGAGGTGTTGTATTCTCTTCACTTGTTATTGGCTTTATCATTATTGTTTGTAGTAGTAGTAGCAGTAGTGATTTGCGTTATGCCTTAGTTATTAAACCGTTCTTCTCTCAACCCATGGGGGCTACATTCTTTGGATTCTCCTTCCTAACTCTCCGGGAGTCGGGGGAGCAAGGGGGGGAGTGAGTGAATGAGCTGTGCAGTTTTGTTTTAAACCACAACAGCAATGGAGCACCTCCTCCTTTCTCTGACCTCAGTGCTCATAGCACTGTTTAACACTCTTTTTAGTGCTTCACTATGGAGATGAATGTAGATATTCAGACACAGCAGGAACGCTTCACCTTGCCATGAAGTTTTCTGTGTTCAGCCCCCAGTGAAGGAGTTAAAAGTTTGAAAGGAGTTTTTGAAAACTGTGTCATTTACATGATACATTGCCTATGTGGTTTTTTGTCATTGATGATAGCACCTTATACCGAAACACTTCTGCCATTATTAGGCAAATCATACACAAATGTATCATTATTATGGCAATTTGGCAAGAACTTATTGAAGAAATGTAGGTTGAATTATTTCCCCATGAGAATTTATTTCATTAAAAAAGAACCCCCTGAAGGCATCCTACCTGTAAAACTATATAAAGCATACTCATCAGAACTTAAGTGCATTACAAAGCTGAAATTTCAGTCTTGAAAGTCTTCTGCACAAGGCACAAGCTATTTGGGATTCTGACAAAGGGGTTTAGAAACTGTAACATATTCTCTGTAAAATATACAGAATACATCGCTTTTAGCATCACACAACCCTTACTGACATAAAGTAACTCCATGTAAAAATTGTAATCAGGTCCCTGACTGGCTTATTTACTTACCTCTGGAAGAAGACTGAATAATTATGCCAGTCTCCTGAGCTAAGCTTTGCCCTAAGTTTAAAAGAAAGAAGTGTTACAATTAGAGTGCAAGTCTAACTTCTGAACTTGAGGCTCACTTCCTGTGAGTGCCTGTGCAACACTCAGCTGTTCACAGATACGAATTCTTATTTTGCACAAGCAAGCTAAAAGAGAACTAAAATGAAATTTTAAATTTTAATATTCAAAAATTATGTTGCCTATAATCGTCTACCTTCACTATGGCTAAACGGTCCATCATTTAAAATCTAGGTATGTTAATCCCCAGAGAAAACTTGCTGTTATGAAAGGTGGAATAGCCTTTTTCTATCTCCTAAGAAAAAGCTGTCAAAAAGTCTCCTCCGTCTGTGAGGACAAATATTTCTTTCTTACAAGTTTTTTAGCAGAACAAATCATAATCACACTCAATTATCTAAAGGATCTATTGCTCCACCATCCTTTTAAATGAATCTAGACAAAATTATGTCACCTTGCTGGCTCACTTCAGTCAACATACAAACTGAAGAGTGTAACACTAAGCTACATGGACAAGATGGAATAAAACCTGAAAATATCAGAATGTCAAATTTGTGATGAGTCATTCCCATCGAGAAAGAACCACATTTACCACCTCAGAAAGAGCTCTTCAGAAACACAGCTATACTTATCATGTGACAAAATGACAGTCAATATACAATTCTATACCAGTAAGCACCATTTATAAGGTTATTTAGTCTGAGTTATCATTTACACCTAAACCAGACTCATATTTAATTTAATTATTACTTCCACTGCCTATGCTTACATGTCTAATTTGCATTGCAACTAAGTCCAGCTGACCCAAACCCATCTTTTTTTTTATAACTGGTAAAAAATAAATCTTAAGAATTTACAAGTTAAACAGAGGAGCAAGAAAAACTGCTGAATGGGAGAATGAACTCTAGCAGATCACTTCTTTATTTCTTCTTGTTTATTTCAAAGTATCTGCTTATTAGATCATCCTTGAAAGTGTCATCTGAGAAATGATCCACTGGATTTCAATAGAAACTGACACAACTTGCAAATTTACAGATGTGCAAGCTTCCTACCCAAAAGACTGATGGTCTCTTCAAGATGCTCATAAGCCTCACTATGCCCAACATTGGGAATAAAAGGTTTTCTCTGAAATTCCTGTGACCTACTGTTAATATATTCACTGAGATGACCCAAGAATGGAACTGTAATTATTATGTGAAGTTTGGCATGTTTGATAATTCCACAAGTGACAGATTCTTGCCCACCTTGCTTTGATTTAGACACAACTCATGATTATGAACATTTCAGATTTCAAGAAAACCTGTATTAATGTTGATGAATGCATTTATATTAATATTTGTAATACCCTTCCTTCTGTCTCTTCTGAGCTCTTTTTTTTTTTCCTGTCTTTTCTTTGGTTGTCACTGCCACTGTTAAGGCTTAAGAAATTATAAAGCCATATTCACACTTATGATTTACCTCTATTTACCTCTATTTACCCTACTCTTTTCTTTTTTCTCTGTTAATAACTTATATGCTTATAAAGCAAGCATTGGATGTTTATTATTCAATTATTCTTCATCTGTATCCTCACAAAAAATGGACAAATACATTTTTGACCACAACATCACTGTGGTATCTCCAGTCAAAAATCAGTCACCTATGACTAACGCATGTAAGATGCCAATAATTGAATTCAATACATCATACATGAGACCAAGAAGCCTCTGTGTTGATTATTTCTTGCAAATATCTGTATTAGATGATAATCAACGGTGCATTACATTCAAATTGCTAATGGATCAGTAGCAAAGGTTACAGAGAGGTAACTAGAAATATCTTTGAATCTGTGATATGAAGTAAAAAGATATCTAATACTAAATAAATTTCAGGCTTTTTAGACTAACTACCCATTTTTTTCTACATACGGAAGAGTGAAAAAGATCAGCATCCTTCCTTGTTATGGTAACATTTTTCAAGTCTTAAAACATACTGAAACTAATAAAACAGAACTATTACTCATTTGGGTACAAGCCCAAAAAATGCAACTAGAAGTAAAAATTTGAATGAGTTGATCCAGGATTTATAACATTTGATGACAGATCAAGTTAATTATAATTTCAATAATGATAAAACAGATTAGTAGTCTGTGCTTTTTGATGAAGGCATGGATTATGGATAACTAAATCAAATTTACTAATCACAACAAAGATTAAAGTGCACCTCTAGTTTAACATATACGAAGCAAAGAGAATTCAAGTATGCCATTACATTCATAAAAACATAAGTTTGCATATGTTTTTGATGTTTCTGATTTCTATTAATTCCTTTTACTTTCAAAGTCCACTTAAAACTTATATAAGACTTTAAAGTGTAGGAGATACTTCGAGCTACTCTTCAAGTATGCTTTAGTGTGTATTCTGCATAAAAATCTGAACCTCTATGCAAAGAAGGGTAAATATCTTACTCCTCAAGCTATACAAAATTAATGCAGTTCCTTACATGGTGATGTAGTATTTGGGACAAATTCATTTGGCAGCATCTTCCCTAAGGAAGCAGTGCTCATGAAAGACATTTCCAATGAAGACTACATAAATGGAATAACCTCTGGGTAACACAACATTATTGATGACCTGAATATTCCTTCCATGGATATTTTGTCTACAATCATAATTAAAATACTCTCACTCTTTCCTGGCTCTCAACTTGGTCCTGTAACTGTGGGATCATGATAGGAATTACCACTGCAACCAGGCCACTGATAGGATCTTCCAGCTTCAGTCTGACACTTTTGTATGCTATTAAGGGCTTAAAATCACTGTCATTCAAAGGCTAGGTTTAGAAACAAAGCCATTGCTGATATGAATTTATTACTTAAGTAGATATATAGTCAGCATCAATAGTTGCATCTGGAAGTGCTCTCCATTTGGTAGTACCTCCTCCATTTGCCCAGAATTTGAGAGGCTGCTCAATCTCAGGTCAAGCTCACACCTGGATAAACGGCAGTTGTACAGGCACGCATTGATGCAATAAGCTCACACGTTAATATATAGTCAAATACAATTTGAACAAATTGAACCCCCAGCACGGGACATTAGAATTCTAGCACACACACCCTCATGGGGGCTCCTACCTACTAGTTGGTGTCTGTGAAATAAAGATTCAACACACTCAAAAGCCACAGGGATCAATATCTGGCTTATGCAGTGGAATATACAATAAATTTTCAAATGCAATAGATCTTGAAATATTTTTACACTTCAGTTTCATATTTATCATTACAAAGGTAATGGATTCCAATGTGACTATTGCACTAAAAATCTTGTTAGCTTCCAGTTGTCTTATTTCACTGTCCATCAAAACAGGTAAAAAAAACTCTGTTGCGAGTATACATCTCCTTCTTAACTAGTGGTCTTTGGAGTAAGCATTCAAAAATGTAAATAAATAGATTAATTACTTAATTAATTAATTAAACTATTAGTGAGCTATAAATTACACCTGGACTCAGGTTGCTGGGTTATTCCCCCAGCTCTGTCAAAAGTAATTACAGATCTACTACAGAAAAAAAGTAGTTGTATCTATAGACTGTAGGTATTGCAGACAATAAGCAATAAGACAGAACAAATATATCTTAAGGAAGTTTTCTTGAGTGAAAGCAGCAATATTAAACTCTAATGCTGCGGAATGGACTCAGTCAGAGACCAATATGATCAGACAAAAAGCCATTTATTGCAAAGCATTAACTCCTTATATGCTATTGCTTACACACACCTACAGCAATTTGGCATATCATGATTGGATACTTGTCTTGAAGACCCTTAGTGACTAACACATAATTGGTTAAGCACAGGTGTGAGAACTTGACCTTGAACACTTGCTAACAGTCCACAGTTCTCATCACTCAGTGAATTCCAGCTTCTTCTTGCTTGCTTAGGCTTCCTCAGGCCTCCCACAGCCTTACTGTATCCCTTGGAGTTATTCAGAGCTCATGTACCAGATATCCATTCTCCTGTGAGAACACTGTCTCCACACTCTAAGTCCTCCATTAAATATTGTTTTATTCTCCAAAAGAGAAATAGAAAAATCCTTTCCTCTTCATCACCCCAATTAAAAGTAAAAATTACTAAATCACTTGAATTGCATCATTAAATGAATCTGAAATTATTTTCATTTTTAAAAAGGTAATATTGGTTTCTTGAAGTAAGGAGTTTCGTTAAGCATTTCAAAACTGAATGTATGCATGATCCCCATGAATACTCTGAAAAGCAAATGTTTATATCTTTCCCTCCCTGCTGCCCCCCAAAGAAACAGACAAAAAAGTTTCAAATTGTTATTTAGTTAATATAAAGAATGCCATCTACTGGCAATAACATGAAGTAGAACTTTTTGCAAGTTGTAGGTGTGGTAAGGTTGCCACCTTCACACACTGCAAATGAGTACAAAGGTCATTGAGGAAGAGAAATCTCTAAATTTGAAACAAGGTGCTATGTTCCAGGTTTCTCTTCAATGTCTATTCTTAATCATTGCCTTATGTTTGGAAACACATCCCTAGCAGGAAATAACAGGCTGGGTTCGTGACCCAGTTAGAAAGAATTTTTTGTCTGTGTATGTTCTACAGCCTTACAAACCTGCACAATGATGCCACAGTTACAAAATGGGCACATTTCACAATGAGAAGGCATGTATAGCAAGAAAATAGCACAAATTAACCCCAAACACACAGTTCCAGAGTTGGTCTCAACAAAGGAGGCAGAAGATGCAGGCAAAAGATTCACGAGTAAACTGGTAGAAAAAGAGACCCCACTAGACACATAGAGGTCCATGTTCAGTCCCTTGTCATACTTTCCAAAACACTCCGAAAACATTCATTGTTACAGTGATGTTACTTTGAAACAGATATTTTGGCAACAATTGATTTATAATAAGTGAAGTGGCTAGTAAAAATTTTAATACAAAAAAAATCAGGAAGGATGTACATATTGCACTTCATAAAAAATTAGGAGCAGCATGTCTTCAGATACTTGGTCTTTAAAACCATGACTATGACACATGAGAAAAAAAAAACCAAACAAAATCCAACCAGAAAAAAAAAACCAACAAAAAACCAAAGTTTAAAATAAAACCATTAATGTTTAGTATCTCATTTGTCTGCCCTTCTCTGCCTCCATGTCTCAGAGGGGATAGATTCAGCAAGTATTAACATTTTTAAGACAGCAGTTTCTTGGATCTAGTTTTTGTCTATCTTTCTGAAAACCTCTGTAATTGTATGATAGTTGTGTTGTTTAGTTTTACCCACCACTAAGCTTTCGGTTTTAGAACTGGAGAGCTGAAATCCCAGGAAATTTCGCAGAAATTATAATTTAATCAGAAGTACTTATTTTTTTTTTTGGGGGGGGGGGGATTATGTTGTGGTTTATTTGCTTTCTGAAGCGTGATTTAGATGACAAACAAAAAAGCCAACAGACAAAGACAAATACCAGCCTCCAAGTGTGCCACAAAATAATTTTTCTAACAAACAGAACTGACAGAGCTGTCTGCTGAGAGTGTTTTGAGCACTGGACAAATGAAGACTGTAAGGAAAGGGCAGAACATTTACTCATGGGCCTATTACTTAGAAAAATTGTAGCAATACGTGTGAAAGAAATGCGTTAATGGTATTCAGGAAACAAAAATGACATAATGCAAATTCTAGTTATTCTTTGTGAAACATTAACTCAGAAAGAGATGTGCAACTTCTGGTACAAAGATTTTTTTGTTGAAAGAAGACTTTGTTAGGAATTTCTCAGTACGAAGACTGGCTTTCAGCCTGACTTTTCTTGACTTTAAATTGTCATTGAACTTAACTTTACACCAGCTTCCTCCAAACAAATTGCAGAAAAGAACTTTACCTTTGAGTTATTTCCCAAGGTCTTATAACAATATTTAGACTTATATCCAACAAAGATTTCAGAAAGTGTTAAGGCTTTTAGCTGCTAACTACACTTCCCACTTTCCACTGGTAACTGCAAAAATGCTCAGGGAGAGATCAGAAGTGTATATACTTCCCCCCCAGTCCCACTTCTCCCTAGGTTTCTTGCTTCCAGTTAAAATATTTAGTCCAGTTTGTACTCTGTTCTTAGTGCATGAGTCTCTCTGGAACCACTTAAAAGCAGGGGAACAATTCCACGGCTCTCTCACTCTCTCTCTCTCTCATGAAGCTTACACTCTCATTTCAGTTTCCTATGCAGAGCAATGATGCAACTGTTTATACAAGCACAGGGAGCAAAATACCTTAAAAGCACTGTCCGCATAAAAAATAATGCTGAGCTTTATCCGTAAGTGTTTGACAGACTTTTTAAACACTAAAGAAGTAATTTTCTATAGAACATATTTTTAAAGTCATTCTTAAAAGCAACCCATAACATTTCCTTTTTAGTTTTCTTGGGAGAAAAATATTCAAATGTTGTATGTTTTTGCAAGATATTGACTTTTCCTTATAAATCATATAATTGATCACTGTGCACCTTCACAACAAATAAGAAACCACAGAAAGTAGTATAGTAAAAATTCAGTTTAAATATCAAGATTGAGATTATTTAAATTCTGCTTTTGCTAAATGTATTGACTTCTTAAAGTTACTTTGAAAAAAGAATACTGACCTTTGTTCCTGGTAGAAAAGCCTACATACTTTGGAAATGAGATTCACTGAATAAATTCACTTAATAAATTACTTTGATAGCATTCTGACTCTTACAAATACCGCATCTCTTATGTATTAGCGTTTCATCCAGCTGACAAACAGCACTTTAGAATTTAACTAAAGCAGAACAAAACTGTTGATATAAACATGCAAGCTTATTTTTGTTTATCAGAAAAATAAAGTTTGCTTAGCTTTTTAATGGCTATACCATTACAGGATTTAAAGTTTTTTAATTGTTGTACCTATATGCTTCAAATATACTGTACTAATACTCAGGTATGTGGGAATAGAATAACTCATTCTGCACCGTAAGCATGACATGGCAACATACTTGAAGAGAAAAAGAATGAACTCTTCAGACAGGAAATGCTGAGACAGATAAGCAAGTAAGCATTGATTAGGCTAGAATCTGGTCAGGTCTAAATTCAGTTAAAAATAATTAAAAAACAAAAATGTAAGGCATCATTTTTGTAGCATGGAGAGTCAGATTTCTAAACCAATGCTATGAAGTCAAGGCATCCTTTCCAAAAAGCTGCTGTCTTCAAGAAGGAAAGCACAAGCTGCTGTCTTCAGGAAGGCACAGAGCTGGTAACAGCTTCAGAGTAAACAATGGGTCATTGGCAAGGTGCGCTAAAAACTTATTTCTTTCATCTTTTCCTGTGGACTACATATATAGCACACCAACCACAGTGCAGAAAAGTCAATCTTCGTTACTATAACAACAGTACAGTATTTGATAGATGTCTCTTTAACTAGTCAATTAAATGAGATTGGGATTGTTCCCTGGCACTGAGGCCAGTTGGCACTGAACTGGCACCTGTACTACCAAGCTGTCTTTCATGAAGATGGCTTCAATCAGACTGCCTACAGGGACCAGTCACTAACCCATGCTAATTCCTGAACAATAGGCAGGAATTGTTTGGAAAAGATGCTAGCTGGCACAGGGCAAAAGTGGGACAGAGGCTTTTCTAACAATGTGACATCACAAGCTAGCAAACTGCAGTGCCTGGGAATAATCCATAGCATTATTTAACTTACTAGTCTAGATGTCACTTCTAAGGCAGCTCAAAACACCAAGATACACAGAAAAAGTACTCATGGCTACTTATCAACAGCAGAGGTTCTTTGCTTCAGCTTATGCAGGCTTCTATGCATTTTATTTGTACTCCAGTAAAACATTACAGATGGGGTAAATAATTTCATAAACTGGTGGAATTCATAGAACCCAAATGCAGGCAAACACAGGTTAGCCTGATGGTCATTCTCTTCAAAGACAGTAGGGAAAAGTACGAATGATAAAAATTCATTTTCACATAGAAATATAGAAGAAATGATCAAATAGCCTTCAGTTTAGAGGTGCATTCACTCCACTGAAAAGACAGGCAGAACTATATTTTTTTTTAATTTTGATGTTTAGATAAATCCAAGAGATGAAACTCACTCAGAATATTCTACTGTGTTTACAATAACTAGCATATATTTAACAACTTGAATTTGGTTTCCCCCCCTGTAGGCAGCTGTACAGGTAAATAAAAATGCTTCCTTGTGCATACACCAGTCACTTCTGCATTTCAAAATGACTCATGCAATGATGCTCCAATATACAAATATATATACATTTATTACATTATAATTTATTACATATGTTTATGAGGATGAACAGAAATTTTGGACAATACAGACCTCCATCTCACTTTTTGCTGCAATGTAAAAATTCATGACTTTGTATCAGGTATTTGTTCTAGTCAACAAACTATGAAATCTAATCAGCTCTCACACATAAACATATACACAAACCTCAATTGCCTCTTTTTTCCCAGCAGAGATTCTTTTGGCATGTCTTCTGTTACTGTGGTGAAACTACTAATACGTGACATATAAAAGTTATGAGAGAAGGTGCTCAAAGGTACTTTCATTTTAAATAGCTTCTATCTGCCCACAAATGTAAAATGAATGTGTATCTATCTCTCGTGCTGTGTGCACTGCATAAACATTCCTTCATACAACTACCCTTGCACATTTCAATTAATATTTTTTTCAGCAGTGTGAATCATTCTCATATATTTGTAAATACTTAATACATTGATAAGTCCTTATTTCAGGTCAGACACCACTTTTGAAGTGAACCAAAATGCAAAGACAACTTGGAGCAGCAAAAAATCTAATCTACTTTTTAAATTATTATTAATTTTAACTTGTATATTCTCTGACTTGAACAAATAGCTTATGTTCTACCTCTATGGTTTTTTTTTTGGTATATCAAAGCAGCAAGTATGTTTAATATTAATGTTAAGAATCCTTCAGCAGAAACTAACAAAATTTTACTTCAAACCTCCAACTATGAGGCTTTAGTGCTTAAGTGTATGCAATTTCTTCATCTAGCATTGACAATAATATATTCCCTTTCTAGACTCTACAAGCTTATACCATCTATCAAAACTGTTGATGTGTGGAGGATGTATATGCAGCTCACTATCTGATCAAATGAAAGAGACAGACTAGACAAAAGACTCAGAGGAAGTCGAGCACAAATGAGTATCAGTCCATTCTTTGATTAGGTAATGGCAATTATGATAATTACAGCAATCCACTGCAGAGTAATGTTCCAAAATTGCCAGCCTGCTGCAAAACGTAGCACTTGAAAGTATCCACTTACACAAAGGTTTGCTTGAACTTTTTGAATACTAACCATGTTCTTTCAGTTGTAAACAGCATAACCTGATCACTTAAGACTGTGAACTGTTTCATTAACATACACTGAATTCTTCTAATATATATGCACCATCTACAGATACACATCTCACCAGAACAAAAAGAGAACAGACATTGGCAGTTTAACCTAAATTCACACACAACACTACAGCAAAACTTATTTCTCACATACTCTTCCTGGTTAACAATTTCAGTGTTGAGATTTTTACATTATACAGACATAAAGTACATACCTTAACATATTTTTCAGTTTGCCTTCTATATTATGCTCCCTGCTCTGCTAAACAAGAAGCCAAGCTCAAACAATTTGAAAAAACAAGGGTGTCTGAAAAACAGGCCAACTGTGTCAATAGACACACTAACTATCACTGAATAGACACACTAACTATCACTGAATAATGACATTTAGAAAACAGGAGAGAGACTCCCACCAATTGAAAATGGGAAGATACAGGCTCAGAACAATTAAGCAAGACTGGGATACAAAGCAGACTATGTACAGAAGATAACTAGCTGCCAGAGAAAAGGCAGTCCTGGCCTTAAAGTTCTTTCACAGATACCTTTCACAGATGAAAGAGGTCTTTGTTTGCTTAAAGAAGAATTACAATCAAGGGAACAAGAATTAAGAAAACCACAACACATACAAAAGGAAATATGTGAGTTGTTCAGAAATGATAGCATTTCAGAAGCATCGAGAGAATAAGGGGGATCTTTCATGTGGTTAATGCTTACATCCATCAGAAAAAACACACTCCTCCCTGAGCTGTGAAATTAGTAAATCCAGTTTTTTTACATATCAGTACCCTACCCAGTCTTATCCATCAGATTAACCCTACTTAAAACCATGCCTCCAAATACACTCCAATAGGCATATGGCTTATCATAAACAGAACCACACAAGCTGGCTGGCTAGTAGCCTAGGGCAGATTTGGCTACTGAGTACAAAAAATTTCTTACTTCATTTTATCTCTTTTCACTGGAGTGGCTTGGCAACTACATTTGTCAGTTCCTTGAGGGCCCTGGGATGTATCTCATCAGGTCTCGCGGACTTATATATATTAAGGTTCCTGAAATCCTGCCTGGAGGATCAAGACTTGAGAGGTAAGGCACAGACCTACATCACTTGCATTGAGCTATCCTGATCTCCCAGCAGCACTCAAGGTGACTGAAACAGCCTGTGATTAGCAAACCAGGCCTCTAATCTTGAGGCTTTCTTCAGCTGTCTAAAGAAGGCTTCATTTACATCCTTACTTGCTTAGGTGGTCCCACTGTGAATCAAGTGGGAAACTTCAGAACATTAGCAAATTCCATTATAGAAATTTCTGTGAGCTACTTCACTCTTATAGTATCACCTATATCTCAGAAACAGCCAAATTCTAACACACCTTGCTTCTACCAACAGATTAAAAAAGCACTTATGCAGAAACAAAGTACTTCCTGAACCATTTATAGTTATAAGTATTGCAAATATGGGCTCAAGACAGAAATTAAATATTCTCTTGATTTACAGTCCTTCCTTGCTTCCTCTGTCTCTACTTGCTGTCTCCTCAAAAAGACTATAGTAACAGGCAAAAACCAGCCAGGAGTGCTGTAGGTTGGTCATTGACAAATAAGTAACTTTCTCTACACAAAAATACTGAAACATTGAGCTCCTGAACACTTACTGATTAGTAATGATCATGATAATAATAATAATATCAATATGTATTTTAAAAAATCAGCAATGGAAAAAGGTGACCTATTCTCAACAGTTCCAAACTGCCTTTCCTAATATCAGTGGATAAAGAACTGGCTTCGGTGGATAAAGAACTGGCTGGATGCCCGCATGCAAAGAGTTGTGGTCAACAGCTCAATGTCCAGTTGGAAAACAGTAACAAGTGGTGCCCCTCAGGAATCAGTGTCGGGACCGGTCTTGTTCAACATCTTTGTCTCTGACATGGACAGTGGGATTGAGTGCGCCCTCAGCAAGTTTGTTGATGACACCAAGCCAATGACAATGCCAGCCTTATGAAGTTTAACCAAGCCAAGTGCAAGGTCCTACACCTGGGTCAGAGCAATCCCAGGCACAGCTACAGGTTGGGCAGAGAAGAGATTCAGAGCAGCCCTGAGGAGAAAGACTTGGGGGTGTTAGTTGATGAGAAAATGAACATGAGCCAGCTTCAGTGTGCACTCACAGCCCAGAAAGCCAACCGTATCCTGGGCTGCATCAGAAGGAGCGTGACCAGCAGGTCAAAGGAGGTGATCCTGCCCCTCTACTCTGCTCTCATGAGACCTCACTTGGAGTATTGTGTGCAGTTCTGATGTCCTCAACATAAAAAGAACATGGAACTGTTAGAACAAGTCCAGAGGAGGGCCACGAGGATGATCAGGGGACTGGAGCACCTCCTGTATGAAGACAGGCTGAGAAAGCTGGGGCTGTTCAGCCTGGAGAAGAGAAGGCTGCATGGAGACCTCCTAGCAGCCTTCCAGGATCTGAAGGGGGCCTATAGGGATGCTGGTGAGGGACTATTCATTAGGGACTGTAGTGATAGGACAAGGGGTAATGGGTTCAAACTTAAACAGGGGAAATTTAGATTGGATATAAGGAAGAAATTCTTTACTGTTAGGGTGTTGAGGCACTGGAACGGGTTGCCCAGGGAAGTTGTGAGTGCTCCATCCCTGGCGGTGTTCAAGGCTGGTTTGGATAAAGCCTTGGGTGACATGGTTTAGTGTGAGGTGTCCCTTCCTATGGCAGGGTTTTGGAACTAGATGATCTTAAGGTCCTTTCCAATCCTAACTGTTCTATGGTTCTGTGATTCTATGATTCTAAAAGGCAGCTTCCAGAGGATCCTGCTTCAATTAGCAGAGAGAGGGAGGCTCATGCAGAGCCTGAATCAGAGCAGCAGCTTAAAATCAGCGATTTAAAGTCCTGATAGACAAATCTAACAGGAGTGTGATGCAACTGTTCATCTACATTTTTCCTTTTGCCTTCAACAGACGACAAGTGGAGTTCAGAGTGCCAGTCCAGCATATAAGGGTATATCAAATTGTATAACAAATATTGTTATGCCAGCTCATTTGGCATTAAAGTGCTAGTACAGTTAGGGTACCTCTCTGCTTGAAGCGCACAGATGCATAACAGAGCTCAGTCTCAAAGTTGATGAGGTGAAATCTAGAGATGTGACACATGACTTGCATTTATGTTCTGTTCTTGTTACGTCAGCTAATATCATTACTTGCTGCCAGGCTGTCTCCTATAACACTAATTAAGACCTCCTTCAGCATGAAAGGGTCATGCAAAATGAATGAAAACAGCAAGCCAAATTCAGAGATTATGTACATTAGAGTAATTTACACTTCAATTAAACAGTGTGATTTGCATAATTAGAGGCTGTAATAAAGAGCTGGTAGCAGGGATAGTAACCTAGATTTTACCTTAGGATTGTTTACACTTTTCTGTTCTAACCCCATCTTGTCATATATAAAGTATAGTGAATTATTCAAATGGCAACTTCTACTGTAATCTTCCTATATGTCAACAAGCACAGACTTTGGAGACAATGCTTTTCTATAGGTACCTGATAGAAATAGGAACAGGTTTTGGTTGATTTGTTTTGGAAATGCAATAGAGGGGGACACCAAAGTCCTTAATTAATAACTGCGCTTAGAACAAAAGAACCAGAACTGTGGGGAAATAAAATTATTGTAAATAAGGCTCCAGTGGTAATAGCACAGAACTAGTTCTCATGATCTGGCACATGCCACCAGCCGCCCTTCTGCCATTTCACAGATAGAGAAACAGTTTCATTCTCACCATACGAAAAATAAATAAAAGCAATCAAAGAAAAGATATTTAAATGGTAAAAGACACCACCAATAATATTTATCATTTATTTATCTTTAGATCACTGCCACAGCATGTCTGCCTTCACTAAGGGTAAGTGATGAGAACAAGACTATTTAGACAAAACACTCATCTGTTCTCAAAACCTGCTCTCTTTATTTTCAACTCTCCTCCTAAAGGCTTTTTTATTATAACTATTTTGAAATCTGCTTCTTGCCCTAAGGGGAAACTCAAGTGTGTGATGGACATTTTAAAGTGAAAAGGAGTTTTTCTTGTCCCTTAATCCTGACAACAATATGTTATCTCTTTATTTCTTACTATGAGGATTTTTTGGTGTGTCTTTTCCTTTCTCTCTGGCACTGATCTTTTTGTACAGAGTGTTCTTAAATGGACAGATTTTCACTGTAAAAGTTTTATATCTAAAGTGAAAAGTCATGCAGCAAGCAAAAAAACAAACAACACTCTCAGCAATAAAAGGGTAAAAGGGATTAACCACTTTATATGAATGAAGCTGGCTAGAATCTCTCTCCTGATCCTCAACATGCTTTTGTAGGTAAAGTAATTTTTAGAGAGTACCTAATGATAAGACTAGGAGAAAAATGTTACAAGGAGGTTACCAAAACACTAATGTTCAAATGGAAAGAGTTCCACTTTGATTTCCTTTGGAGCTTTCCCTTTCTTGTCACAGTATCCTCCCTATGGATTTCAGTTATGCTGCTGTTACAAATCAGTGGACTTTCCCTCTCCAGAAGACTTAAAACATGTTTCATTTGATTGGGGCTTTTTTGGTTGGTTGCTTGGCTTGGGGGTTTTTTTGGGTTTTGGGGGCTTGGGGGGGGGGGAAGGGGGGAGGCTGGGTTGGCTGGGGTTTTTTTTTGTTTTGGTTTTTTTTTTTATTATTTGTTTGTTTCATGGATTGCAGAATCTCTTGATTCATTTATTACAGCATCAGTCTATCATACCGTGTCCTAGATCCATATCTGTGGATTTGGAATGCCATTTGCATTCGTTATACAATTTGGTGATTTCTTGTTTGGAAGTCAAAGGAAGTTTAGTGAAAGCCACTATCAAGTATTTCTTTTATTCCAATAGATACTGCTTGCACTTTATTTTAAAATGTTGATCAACAGATCATTCAGTCAAATTAATTCACCTGAAAGGGACTTATTTCACTGCTAATGTATCAACTGGAGAGCACTGCCAGCATTAATACTAAAGTGGGGGTTTTTGGGTTTGGGGTGGTTTGGATTTTGTTTGTTTTTTTGTTTTTTCAGGAAAAATACTTCACACTAGATTAATAAAACTCTCAAAATTTAAAATATAAATAGAACACTATTTTCCATAACTTAAGACTGTACTTTAATTCAGATTAAACTTGTTGTTATGCATATAATTCTTTTCTCTGCCCTTTGACTCTCATAGTGCACAATGCAATTAAATCATAGAATTGACACCAAATGTTCAACATACAAAATTCCTAGTGAAGCAGATGAGAGAAGAGACATTCAGCGTCCAATAAGAACAGGAAAAGACTGAGCCAGCATTTAAAAAAATATAAATAAATCAATCAAATGTCAACATTCTTTTCTTTTAGTTTTAATCCTTGTGATCACGAACAATAAAATGCAGATAATTCTCTACAGATGCCCATGCTTCACCTAACTTGTAGACAAAAATTTATTTGAGAATTTTTAGCAAGAGAGATGTAATTCACTGGAAAACTGTAGCTTAATGAAGAAAAGAGCAAGCAACAGTCTGCTAATACGTTATTCTTATAAGATGAAGATAATGCTGAGCTACTAACTTATGAGCTGCTACCCATTATCCAATGCTGACTTGGGTGGACAGCCTACAGTTTTCGACTACATTAGAAAGTATTGTTGAAAGAAGAAATTGCAAATGAAATTACATTTCAGGTCAAATGCAACAATTCAAGAATAACTTTAGACCTTTCCCAGCAAATACCTAAGTGGACAGAATTCAGAACTTCAATTACCAGTTCTAGCAAAAGTCTGTCTCTTATTTACTTTTCTCTCTCTTTTCTGCAGAAAACCACATTTCACACAGTGACAGATTAAAATTATCAGGTTCTTTTCCTTCTGAGAAAAGTTTCATTTCGCTTGCAATGTGTATTTCAACTCTATGTATATTTTTGTACTCAAAGCTTTTGAATAGGCTACAGTGTCACAAAGAAATGCTTTCAAATGAAAACCCAGTGGCTAACCAGTCTACTGCATTGAAGAACAACTCCATTTTAGAAGTCATTCCTGCACTCAGTGGGGCAGGTTCTTAGGCAGTGTAAATCCAAACAGCTCCCACACATTGGTGCCACAACATTTTACACAGGCTGAAAATCTCATGCTGGCTTTGTCAAAGAATGCATAGGTTAATATTTTTAATGTAGTAAAGACTTAACTGCAGTAAACTTCAAAGCATCCTTGAAAATCTCCAAACCAAATGTTGAGATATGTAAAATAAAATACAAAGTAGTAGATGACAGGAAAAATAGATGACCTTTGTATTCTTTTCCTCCCTTCTAATAACTTACGCAGGTGTGATTCATGCACAGTAAGCCAATAAAGTTCACATTTTTAAGTACTAGTAATGCTGGACATCTATAAAAACACTTTTAATGGAAGTACATTTCAAGGGCATGAAAATTCTTCCAGAAATGTGCTTACCTCTTCCAGAGCAAAGTAAATTAGAATTTCCTTGGCATTTTTTAGCGCTTTCCTCAGGTGACAATGGACAAGAACGTGGATGTTCACACTTCTTCCCAGTCCATCCTTCTTTACAGTCACACCTTCCACAATTACACTGTCCATGACCTTTACAGTGAATACAGTTAAAGATTAGCCTCCATACTGATGATAAGTATTAAAACCTCATGATTCGATAAACTTTGTCAAAGCTGTGATTTAATTAAACAATCAGACTGGCAAAAATACAATCAAATGAGTATATCTACTTTTATCTGAAAATATCCCTGTTCTATCCTTCCATTTGACCCATATTTTCTTTAATTTTTTTTTTTATTTTTTGTACTTGTGTGTTAAGGGCTTCTTTGCCTTGGCACACACTCCTCATGAAAAGGTCAAAAAGAAGTTATAAATACACATTCACCATTGTCTGGAAAACTTAGGCCAGCATAAGGCAACATTTCATTTATATTATTTTTATACTACAGTTGCAGCATACTCTCTTAAGTAATATATCAATATAATCTTTAATCTATTTGTAATCAATGTGATCTGCTACAGACAAACAAAATTGCACCAGTTCCAAGTCTGAAACCAATGCCTTCTACTAAATAGTGATGTGCAAATAATAAAATACTGGACATAAACAGTTCTCATTTCAGTAGGGCAGTTGTTTTGGTATCCCTTTAGCTAACTTGAGTCCCCCTAACCACATCTGAACGTAGCAGTATAAATGCTGCAATATTAGTTCTGCAAGTTGAGGTAAGGAAAAGCAACAGAACTCCATGGAAGCTTTTCTGAAAAGTTCCTTTAAAAAAAAAAAAAAAGTAACAGCCAAGAGTTAGGGGTGAACCCCTTCTGAGAACTTAACCTGGAAAGCCATCCAAACAAGCTATTTCCCCCATATCAATGCTAACATATCCAGACCAAGAAAAACCAAGCCCATTTTCCCTTCATCATGAGCCTAATGCTCTTTTGCTTCCATGTGTAGCTGCTTACAGGTAAACATACTTATGAGAGGATGATGTTCTTTCATATAATATTTTCTTTGCTAAAGCCACAGCAAAGGAGCTAATGAGATGTATGAATGAAGGAATTTTTTAAGGAAGCCTTTCTTCTTCCTATGGCAAGTCATGAAGGATATTCTCCCTTTAAAGGAAGAGAATCACTTTAATATTGCAAACACCTCTTAAAGAAAATAATTCAGCAACATACTGAACTGCATTTCAGATGTTAAAAGAAGGCATCCAGTTACCAATATGAGGTACTGCAAATTGACAGTCACCCCAAGCCATGTGAAGCTTCTGAAGGGAGCTGTTGTTGTTTGATGTTAAATCCTCACATCAGGGCTGTCAATTCCTGTCATTTGTAGTTTATGAAGTAAACATAATATTTCAGTCAGTTACAGTAAAGTCTTTACATGTAAACATGATTTCCTATCATTTAAATCTGCTAATCAGGGCAATGTGTTTTCTATTTTTATGTATTAGGTAGGCAGAACAATTATATCACCTCTATTTGATGTATTATCTATTTGTTTTGTGAACAGACACTGTTCACACTACTTCATATGAATATGGATTTTCTGCATGCTTTTTTTCAGTAATGCATTCTTGGTTGGCCATTTAAACTTAAATTAGGTTTTTTTGAAACGTAAAGGAAATGAAGATTTATTTTTTTTTCTGATTAGGTAGAAAAACTAAGCTATACTTCATGAGTTTTAGTTACTTAAAGCAAGCCATATGAGTGACTTCTTTTGTATCTCTCATAAAGTTTGCTCATTTACAGTTATGGCTGTGTAATAAAGAGTATTGTACCCATCCTTAATCCACTGTGAAATTACAATATCTTTCCCCAGTTTCTTTGTAACTGTCCATACTTTCTTATACTTTGCTTTCTTACAACAGTTACCACCCTGGGCAGCAGGACCAGCAATGGCAGTAATGTCTGGATAAGCGAGAGATCAAGCCATGTTCCAGTGATACAGCATTAGCTGTAGATGCTACAGGTTTGCTCTAATCTAATTAGGTTTGAAACTCTTAAGTTCACCCTTAATTACAGAGCATATTTATTGTATTGTTTCTTAGCTTTATATTCTGTAACTGATGCTGACATTTTGATCAGTCCCTGAGTGCTAAAAAAATACTCAGCAACACAATAACACATTAAAAAACTGACAACATCCCAAAGTCAATCTTCCTGCTGCTCTCATTGCTGCAGTTCTACCTCTTTCCAGCTTATTAATTAAGTAAACCTATCTAACATTTGTAGATGGCTGAAACAGTAACAAGAAAATGAATTTGCTGATGGTTTTTAGCAGTGCTTCTTTTTTTTTTTTCTCTCATTTGCTAGCTGGTGATTCATCAATATTTACTTAAAACAAACAAACAACAAAACAGGCAAACAAACAAGACACTAAGGATTTTATGTATCATGCTTGTTTCTGTCTTCTCTCCCTATTATGGACAACTCTTACAATAGTTCTATGAAGAATCTCTCATTCTAGTAATGGGAGGAGAATATACCACATCATTATTTTCCCTGATGTGACCGCAATCTTCCTATTATTAATTAGCCCAGACCAAATTTCAACAGGATGCATTAGAGCTGGCAACCTGTAATCTGTCAAGTCCCTTTGAAACCACCCTCATTTGTTTTCAAAAGGTTCTTGCATGTACAAATTGAATGCTGTGTATTGATGAAAGTCCTTCTCTCCTGCCCAATATGGGCAACTTTATCAGTAACTATACAAAATTGTATGCAAGATCTCACACAGAATCTCAGCTTTTGTTAGATAATAGATGGATCATCAATTTAAACACACTGCAAACCCTGAATGGCTGGATAGACATTAACTAATATGAATATAATGCTATGAAGTACAAGTAGAATTAAAAAGGAAGGTGAAAGTGTCTGAGAAGTATAGCCAGTGATATGTAGCTGGACCAGACATTCATATTTTCCACATATTGATATTTTATTTGTTCTCAGGTCAATTGGTATTCTCAGGATACTGTTTTTCATTAACTCATCAATTCACTTTTCCTCAATTTTTTTCCCCTCACTTGTCCTCTCCCTGCCATATAACATGAAATAACAAATAAAATTTTATCTAAAATCTTTTCAAATTTAAATTTTCCCAAGGAAGGAGATGCATATATTTGAAAGTTTCAACCATTCTCCAATTTATGTCAGGTTACACTGAAGACAAGAGTGTTAGAAGGGAGATGGGCACCTAAAAGTAATTAATACTTACACAATTTTGTTAAAAGGCATAGAAAAAAGAAGTTTTATGAAAGCGTTAGAATTAGTTAGCTAATCTAAAAAATCAACTACACCTCTCCAAAAAAACAAACAAAAAAACCCAAACAAACAAACAAAAAGACAGCTAAAGATTGGTATATTTTAAGCTAGGAAAATAAGAATTGGAAGACTAAGGAAGAGCAAGATCAGACCAATTGAATGTTTCTGTCATTAAACTATAAATAAGTTCCTTATATATTCCTTACCTGAACAGAAGTCATCAGAATATCTATCATACACTGCTTTGCAGTTTCTTTCATCACACTCACAAGTATCTCCATGAATATCTCCCCAGTCACCTGTTGGGTCCACATCATGGCATGTGCATTCCCCACATACACATGTGCCTAAAAAAAAAAAAAAGAAAAAGAGGAAAAAAAGAAAAAAAAAAAAGAGAGCCAGAGCAGATAAACTGAGCAATTTAGAGTAATAGTAGTTTGATTTCAGGAATTTACACTTGTGAATTTTCGGCTCTCACAGGAATGCAGTTTCAAAGCTACAAGTGTTAATCATGAGCGTATGTTCATCTTCATGACTTAAAACCTTCTATGATTATTTAGCAGTAATACTTTATACAAACAAGTTGGCTTCCTGTTCAAGTTTCTTTTTGCTGTTGAGCCTTGTTAGGAATCCACAGAAAAATACAGAGCACAGAATAACTGTAAATCTTTGACATCAACAGTAATCTGCCTTGACACTAATGAGAATAAAAATCAATGTTGTTTAAATAACTTGGGCTTGGGCACAGCAGATAATTAATGACTGTTAAAGCATAAACATTTAAACTAGAAGGGAATCTACATTAACCCAGCTGAAAATGTCTAGGAGGTCATTCTCTACCTAAGAAGATCATCAGTGCAGATCTACATAAAAATGATATTTTTCCACTTTTCCAAAGTCACTATTCAGGGCTGTTGTTCACAATAAGAAGGGAAATGTGAAATATGACAAAGATACTAATTTGGCACAACCTTACAGATATACAGAGAACACGCATCGTACTTGTTGAGGAAAAGTCAGGACAAAAAAGACAGTTTCCTTACTCAGAAATCCAAATATGTTTCAGGGCTACACACTCACTACTTTTTCTGAGATGCCAACAGGCATAAGAAGCAGCCAAACTTTACAGATGCAGGCAATTAATCACCGTAAGAGTAGGTTCACCTTCTATTACTCCACCAAAGTCTTTGTCTTCTTCTTGAGATCCGTCTGAACAATATAATGCATTTGAGAATATCAGGATAGCATGACTAAAGAGTACATGTAGACATGGGCACATCCTCTGAAGAGAGGTCTACACAATTGTGGATGCATGACAGTTACATCATGCAGAAGACCTGCTGCCCTGTTTCGTGCTAAAGCCACCAAGGCAGCCCCCAACAAATGCACACCTGATTTTTGATACATTTACAATTCAGTGCCAGTACTAAAGGAGAAGAAAAAAAAACCAACACAATAAGAACAAACAAAAAAAGCCCAGAAAATGAGGAAATGCATCTGGAGAGTGATTTATCTTCCCAGAAACAACTTCAAAGTGAATTTGGATCGGCTGTCCTGGATATTGGAATGAAAAACACTGTCTCACCAAGGTTTAAAAAATCTAAAGGTTCACATCTGGCTTCAGCTGGTTGACTAGGTTAGTGTAAAGATACAGACAATTTATCCATCTTAGCACTGAAAGAGGCTAGACAGAAAGGTTAGTCTTGATATTTAATTTTTTAGAAGGTCCAAGACTGACAAGGTGAACTTCAGCTATACCACAAGATGTATAAACACAGAGAGCTGGGTTAATAGGACTATAGAGTAGAAATACTGTGTTGGAAAGCAACATTGTGCAGTCAAAAGCCTACAGAATTTTTATATGGATAAAATAACAAATACATGAAAGGCTAAAAATATGGTAGTATTCCATGAATGTACCTTTGTATAGGAGAGCTATTCAGAATATCAGCTATACTATTAATCCTCATTTGCCCCACTTACAATGTAAATTTAAAGAAATACTTGCATACTAAAATTTGAAATTTGAACAAAAAATTTGCCTTGACAAGGAATTCTTTGTTAAGTAATTACTTTCTTTTTACAAACAAAGCATGTGATCTGAAGCCATTTTGATATTTATTATTTCCAGAATTACACAGATTTTTTTTTACTGCTAATGTTCCAAGAGCCTACATGATCTATTTAAGCCAGTCTTTCAATTTCCTCATAATTAAGACAAGAGAGTTTTCTAAATGCTCTCAGGATAATTAGATGTTCACACTATAGCAGGTTTTGTCAGTAGAGCTGCTTTTAAGAAAGGTTTCCATGTGGCTTGCGTTTAAGTACTACTGTAACTATTCTGGACCCAAAAAATAACATTTTTTTTAACTCTTTGTTCAGTGAAACCAAACATAGCAGCTGGTAAAAAGCAACATTCTTTTGTGATTTTTTTTTTTCCAAAATGGCAAAATTAGACAGAACTTTGTGCAAATAAAATCCCATGCAATTAGAAATACTGTGTGAAGTCTACCTTTCCAGCCCTGTATACATTCCACAGCATTGTAACTAAACACTTTCTTTTGGGGTTTTTTTTCCAGATTATAATAGAAATTAAAGCTTTGTGTTTTCACTTTTCTTATTCAGTTGTGGGTTCTTGGTCTTCTTTAAGAGTGAATTGACATACAGCCCTGTTGGCCTTACAGCACCAATCCATCCTAAGTCAAAAGTCTACTAATACTTTATTTTGTAGGGTAGGTGTCTCACCAAAGCATATATTAACAAATTATCCTGCTCAGTCTCACTATAAAAGTGAAGGATGAAAACAACTTTGGTCAGCTTAATCCAAAAATGGGTGTGGATTTGTACAAGTTTATACCTAAAAACAGGTATCTATGCACTCACTTGGAAATATATATCCAGACTTGAAATAAGTGAGAGTAAATTAGAAACTATCAGCAAACACCATCTATGATGTCCTACTGCAGAAAATGCATAATGTAAAATATAAACAAGCTATATAAATATGCATAGAAGGAACGTGCGAATGACACACCTCTGTTGCTGCAGATTTTGCCATCTGGAGATGTGCATCTTTTCTTGATCTCCCAGGGGGTGATGTCACACTGGAATTCACATTTATCTCCATGCCAACCAGCCTCACAGTAACAGTTTCCACAGTAACACTTTCCATGGCCTTAAGCCAAAACAAATTTTATACAGTGAGAAAGAGGCAAGTTTTTAAAAGGTATTAACAATTTAACTGTTTTGATCTTTTCTTTTAAAAACTTTTAGCACTACACTCAGAATAGAAATATAGACTGTACATCTCTGCATAAAATAAGACAAAGGATATCTGAGCTATGCTTTTCCCCAGGTCTATTTTAGAATAAGTTTTCATTTAATTACAGATTCAATTTAGTCCATAAAAACTAATAATGATCACTATTTTTATATTTGTAAGTTTAATTTTTGAACCTTTATAGGTAAATTTGGAAGACAGTAAATGTAATAGTTAAAATTTAAGATTTAAGCACAGTTTTAAATGTTAAGCTAGGACACACTTGCCCACCATACTTAGCGTGTCTAAGAAAACATTGTGTGTTCTTGACTCCTCAGATAATTCCAGCAGAGGGACTTTGATTTACAAACTGTTTACATTGTATGTGGCTTCCCTTCTTACCTGTTAAGATCTTTGAGCATGGATAAACCAGTTCATGAAAAAAAAGAAATGGCAAAATGAACCTTTTAGATCTTCATTTAAAAAACTACACATCTCCCCAAAAGATAGCTGGGTCATCTGAGGCTTCATGAAACCAGCTACTGAATATTTTGATCCACTAAGGTACTTCTGCCCTGTGTTTCAATGACACAAAGCATTTAAGTAGCTGCAACTCTTACTAATCATAAGGCCATAAATTAATTCTTTACTAGAAGGATCCAGTCAGGATCTTCTCCTTTTTTCTCTCCAGGCATGTTAAGCTTAGTATATCTGGTCATCTCTGTCACAGTCTGGTCAACTTATATCCTTAACTGTCAAATTCAGACCTGGGGAAAACATTTTTTTTTTCTGTTTTAAAAATTAATCATGGATTTTTCATTGCAATTTTTTGGTCACATGTCAAAATATAGCAGAAGATAAAAATAGATAAAGAAACAACAAAGTCTAAAATAATGTTTTTTACTAAAGGGATGTTCTTTAAGAAGGGATAAGAAATAAAAGGAAAAAAGCCGAAGAAGCAAATTAACTTGATCCACTGGCAGTTTTTGCAGATTAAAATATCGCTACTTCAATCTTCACTCACTCTTCTGTAGTCCTCAAATAATTATGAATTAAATGATATAATTTTCTACCTCTTGCTCTTGACTGAAGACAAAATCACTCCATTAGAGAAAGAAAACCAAAGTGCCTTGGAAAAAATTATCAATGTCAGAATTTAATTTCCTAGAAACCATGATAATTTATTGAAAATAAACTGCAACTTGATTCCAAAGTTTATCACAAAAAGTGATGCAGTCAACTGACTGATAAAAATCCAAGACTAGAAAAGCTTGATACATTTTTGTAACTCTGTTTTACCTAATAATTGATTTACTTAAAAAATGCACTCCCCTTGTGCAAAGATACATCCATATCTCAGCATGGCACTGTATGCTCTCCCAGGATAAAAACAAAGCTCACAGCTGCAGCCTTTAGAAAACATGCGTGTAAATAGAAGCTTTTGTTTTTTCATTAGTTTGATACTCCTGAATTAGCTTTCTTTGAAGACCTGTCTATACCTTCAAGGGCAATCAAGGGTATGTAGCAACTAAATGGGTGCTACAAAAACTGGGAAAGTACAACAGGAACTGGTTGCACTGATTAGGTTCACCCTGTCTGTGGACAGAGAGAGCATCCAGGAGCCAATGCTACCTAAGCAGAACCAGGTTTGAGTACTGTTTCTTTTTACTTCATAAATAAAACTGATTCCTGTGGTGGAAATCCTGTGGAAGGAGAGATGGTATTAAAGGCAGCATGTGGAGGGGAGAGAGAAGCAATAACCAGATAGCCATGTGGGGTCTTCTTTTTCTGTGATGAAATTATATTCGTTTGACCTGCAATTCATGTGGTCCATCTTTTCTGCATAAGGTTTGGTTCAGTGTGGGATCATAGAATCATAGAATGGTTTGGGATGGAAAGGACCTCAACAGTTCACCTAGTTCCAACTCCCCTGCCATGGGCAGGGACACTTTCTAATCAACCAGGCTACTCAAAGCCCTGTCCAACCCGGCACTGAACATTTGCAGGGATGGGGCAGACACAGGGCAAGCTATACCAGTGCCTCACCACTCTCACAGTAAAGAAATTCTTTCTAATGTCTAATCTAAATCTATCCTCTTTCAGTTTAAAGTCATTACCCCTTGTCCTATCACATTCCCTTGTTAATACATATGGTTATAGAATCATAGAATAGTTAGGATTGGAAAGGACCTTAAGATCATCTACTTCCAACCCCACTGCCATGGGCAGGGACACCTCACACTAAACCATATCACCCAAGGCTCTGTCCAACCTGGCCATGAACACCGCCAGGGGTGGAACATTCACAGCTTCCCTGAGCAATCCATTCCAGTGCCTCACCACCCTAACAGTAATGAAATTCTTCCTTATATCCAATTTAAACCTTTCCTGTTTAAGTTTGAACCCCTTACCCCTTGTCCTATCAATACAGTCCCTAATGAAGAGTCCCTCCACAGCATTCCTATAGGCCTCCTTCAGATACCGGAAGGCTGCTATGAGGTCTCCATGCAGCCTTCTCTTCTCCAGGCTCAACAGCCCCAACTTTCTCAGCCTGTCTTCATATGGAAGGTGCTCCAGCTCCCTGATCATCCTCTGGACTTGTTCCAACAGTTCCATGTCTTTTTATGGTGAGGACACGAGAACTGCACACAGTACTCCAAGTGAGGTCTCATGAGAGCAGAGTAGAGGGGCAGGATCACCTCCTTTGACCTGCTGGTCATGCTCCTTTTGATGCAGCCCAGGATACGGTTGGCTTTCTGGGCTGTGAGCACATACTGAAGCCGGCTCATGTTCATTTTCTCATCAACCAACACCCCAAGTCCTTCTCCTCAGGGCTGCTCTGAATCTCTTCTCTGTCCAACCTGTAGCTGTGCCTGGGATTGCTCAGACCCAGGTGCAGGACCTTGCACTTCATGGTTAAACTTCATGAGGTTGGCATCAGCCCACCTCACAGGCGTGTCAAGGTCCCTCTGGATGTTATTCCTTCCCTCCAGCGTATGAACCGAACCACACAGCTTGGTGTCATCGGCAAACTTGCTGAGGGCATACTCAGTCCCACTGTCCATGTCACCGACAAAGATGCTGAACAAGACCTGTCCCAACATTGATCCCTGAGGGGCACCACTCATTACTGATCTCCAGCCGGACATTGAGCCATTGACCACAACTCTTTGCATGTGGCCATCCAGCCAGTTCTTTATCCACCGAGTGGTCCATCTATCAAATTGATGTCTCTCCAATTTAGAGACAAGGATGTCTGTGGGACAGTGTCCTGTAGAGTTTTGTTAGAAAGCAATGAGAAATCTAAGACTCACATCCTATGTGCATAAGCTTTTCAGCTTACAACAACCTAACCAAGACAACACACCATTAGTTTATATTTACTTTAAAATGCTCCAAACCTTAAGTAAGGTATCAGGGCTTTTGTACTAATGAATCACAGCCCTTAGGGACTTGAACCTAGCATCATTTTTTGTCCATTTACATCAGAATACTTAGTTATCTGCATACATAAAAAAAATAGGTTTTTTATAGAGATGCATCTGGTCTATTTTGGAATACGGTACCACTGGATGAAACAAAGGGAAATAAGAGCTAAGAAAAACCTAGCAATGTAAACCAGCATCCACACAGGTGTGGGAGGAAAAAAAAAACCTGACAAAAACAGCAGAAGGATAATTTACTGGAACGAAATAAATGGCGAACTTTTACCATATTTGGTACCTTATGCAACAGTTGCAAGCAAATATATATATGGCATAATTGGCACATAAAAATTATTACCTTACACTCATTTTATTTTCGGCAATTAGTGGAAATATTGTACGCTACGCCTGGATTTGGACTTCAGAGGACCATTTTGTTTACCGTCAATTAAAATCTCTATCTAATCCCATGCAACAAGAAAGTTATTTTTGCCTTCAAAGGCACTAAAGTATACAGAATTTATTTTGTTCTCTGTTTATGGATAAAGATGGATAAAGCTATTCTACCCACGTACTCTCTCCGTATATACATACACACACAGAACAAGTACTATTATCAGAGTATGAATAGTCTAAGACCAGTTCTGAACCACCCTGTGTGCATACAGACACAGTATGCTTGTGTACAGCTTGAAAAATATCTGTAGCAACTTCCATCTTGAGGACAAGCCTCCCTGGTAATATCAGCAACAATATTTATAATGCCATAAGTGGTGTGCATTGCACACTATTAAATTGCCAGGTTCCTATCTTGCAATGAAATGAAAGCATAGTTTAAATTTTGGTTGCTTTTCTATCTGTCAGCAGATTTCACTCCATCCTATTATTTTGCCTTTGCTATCACAGTTCAGATTTTTCTTCATTCTTTTCCCTTTTTGTCTCCTGAATTGCTTCTGAGTTTTCATCCATATTATTCTTGTTCTTTTAAATTTTTGCTTCCTTGACAAAATTGCTAGTAATCTAATTTTCTTTATTTCTTTCATTTTTCTTTCTGTCCTCCATCTTGCTCTCATCCATGCTACAGAGCATTAATACTTCTTATATTCTATTAAAGACAAACACACTAAGCAAATTACCTTAGTGAATTGCATTGTGAAATCCTTTTTGCAGTTTTTCCAAAAAGCGGAAGATGTCACAGGATTTCTTCATTCTTTAGCCTCCTACTGTAGCTCATTTCTGCACCTGAAATTCCCACTTACAATTTGCAGGCTAAATTCTTGCAAGTATTTTAAGTCATACATACAGTAAACATTTCATAGGTCTACACAATTACATGATTTTATAACAGCCTATATTCATCTTCATCACCCTTCTTGTATTCACTAAAATACATACCTGTACAAATCTCTTCTGTCTCATCATCTATGCATTCTCTGTCATCACATTCACAAAATTTACCATAAACCAGTCCATTTCCTTCTGAGTTTGCACATTTACACCTGCCACACTGACATGTACCTGGAAATGTTTAAGACAGTACTCAATGACAGCAGTTTATGAGAAGTTTCATTAGTCCATCAGAGATGGTATGCATTTTATTTTCGAGATGGCTGAAATCTGAAGATCATCCAGATAAATAAAGACAGACACAGAAACTATCCATAACAATAGAAAGCCTAGTCTTAGCTGCAAATATACTGCTGTATATTTCTCAGTTTGAAACATAATGTGTGATAACATATAACAGTCATAAATAAACATATTAAGGACTTACATGGTCAGAAAAAATAGAGAATATAGAGAATCTCAGTTTAGGTAAGATGTCCTAGTTGCTCTGACAAATGACTAGGAGCAGTTGAGTCAGAAAAGATACATTTTAGGTGGATCTTGATTGGTTTGTAAAAAGAATTACAATAAATGTTTAGCTGTGTGACAGTAGAAAATCGTTTTTGCAACAACTCATATAATCCCTCCCCATCTTTACTGGCAATTAAACAGAGTTCAGACCCCAAAGGCAATGTCAGCAGCACATTGAAAGGCAATCCCTTCAAGACAAAATATCTACGGCTACAGCTCATCAAAGTTACCCCAAACTCCCAAGTCAGTCTCATTGGAATTCATGTCCTATTTAATACCAGCAAAACCAAAGCATTTACTCATCTCCTGACCTCACAAACACTCCTCTCTTAGCCACTCTTAGCAGTTGTTAGAATGGGGGCACTTCTAGCAAAGTAAAAAAAAGAGGAAGACCAGGTCTTAACATTCTTGTTTAAGTACTTTAAACTTTTTAATGTAAGTACTTTGACCACAATGAACCATGCTTATTTTCGAGAGTCAGTTTAGGTGATGTTTAGGTCTTTAGAGAACAGAGAGATACCAAATCAGAAAAGTGAAGATGGAAATACTTCATTAAAATGATTTAGCAGATCTTCCACAACAGTTTTTAATAATCATTTTACAGCTTAAAAATATCCTGGAAAAGTATACGCAAATGCCATTTCTGCCATTTCTGTGTTAATGTGCTTACTATAACCTTTTGAAGGGAAAAATGCATGAAGTGGCTGTAGTTTCATCAACATAAAATAGCTATGGATAAACCAGGGTACTAAAGTAGGCATTCTGAATCAGTGCACATCATATGCACAGGAATGGGCCTATATGAAAATTAAGCATTTTAGTATACATACAGTTATTTCTTAGTCTTTTGAAACACAGTCTACAAAATTCCTAATTAGAAAAGAAATTACAGTGATTCCCAAAATAACACAGGGAGAACATTAAGACATCAAAAGCAACAAAAGACCTCTTACCTGCACCAGAACAGATGATATCTTGAGAATTCTTGCACATTTCATTACTTTTCTTCCGTGTAAGATTGCAAGTAGTTGGATACTGACAAGCTTCACCATACCAGCCTTCATCACATTTGCACTTCCCACAGTCGCACTTCCCATGGCCTAGCAATGGAAAGAGTGTGTCAAGTCCTTATATTTTCTAATCCATCTTTAAAAATAGATTCCATCAATTATAGTTTTAAATGAACATGATTAACGTAGTTCATATGCAATTAAAAATAGAAATGAATAAATATGATCTTAAATATGAGGAGACACCTGGAATCACCATAAGTTTGAAATCTAATGTATGTCATTTTGATAGATACATATGAATTTTTATTTTATGAGAGAATACAGAACTAATCCTGTATGGACAATGGGCTTTCTTACTACTTTCATCTCTTTCTTATTTCCATATTTGTCTACAGTTTACTATTATTAACACAACAAAACTCCACGCACAGAGATTCTATTCACCTCCTTGACCAACTGTAGAAAAAGAACAGCTAGAATCTGCAGCGTGAGGACTCTGGATTAATGATTATCATACAAACCCTGAAAAGGAGTGAGGAGAGGGACAGATATAGCAGCAAGCAGTAATTTCCTCATGCAGCAGCAGCTGTAGCTTCTTCCTCTACTGAGAGGAGTAAATCCTTTTTCCCAGAGCCTCCCCTGGCTACTGATTCTTCCAGCCTTTTCCCACACACTTAGAGTCTACTTGGCTGCTGCTGCAAAACTGAATTTTCCCTTTGAACATTGACACAATATTGGCAATGTAGTGTATATTGATACTTGTGGGACTATATTTGCTTATGATTATTTGCTAAGTGTGAAATATCTTTAAAAACAATGCAGCTGCTCAATCTATTAGGTGATGTCAAGCTAGCCTTCTATCATTTCCATAACTCATTGCTTAAAAATTGTAATATACCTAATAGCATCAAGACTGATAAAAGTAAGGAATGCTTGTTTATAAAACTTCTTTAGCTTTCTCGAAAAGTACCCAAATATGCAAATGAATTGACAATTTACATTATTTATGTTGAACATTAAGTATCATGTTCCACACTAAATTCCAGGTGAAAATTTCTATCACATCATTCTTTAGCATTCCTTTACAATTTTAGTTAGCAAATGTGAAAACAAATGCAAATCTTTTCAAATAGAATATTTAATTAAAAAAATTACACTAGAATGTATATCTGATTGACAGAAGATTCCCTTCCAAACACTAGATCTCAAAAATAGAATCTTATTGCAGTTTATTTTAAATGCATCTGTTGCCTGCAGACAGAGTCAACTGCCTGAAAATACAAGCCCAATCTGATGCCAATAAGAAGGAATTAAAATAACTATTGTAAATAGAAAAATTTAATGAGAAAAAGGGGTATCTTATGTCACTCAGTAAAATTTTGTTTGCCTTCCAAGATGGTCATAAGACAAGATAACATTCTTTAACTGAAAAAAAGTAGTTCAAAACCCTATGACAGAATCATGTTAGTTTGTGTTTTAAAACAGAATTTTCCACCTTAAAAATTGCTAAATAACTCTCTGTTAGTAATGGACAATTAAAAAAAAAACACTCCAAAACTAACAAAAAATGTTGGATATAAAATATATAATAAAAACCTAATCTTGCCATTACTCTGCTTCACTGAAGGCAACAGCATAAACCCTTCCAGAAAATGGTAGCTGCTAAAATACCTAAAGACAAAGCATAACAATCTCCCTGTGTTCCTTCCTTTCAAGGAAGGAATTTACTATTATTAACACAATGAGTTTGCATTCTTTATGTTAGGCACTTTTGTGATTTAACAGCTTGATGTCTGCTAGTGAAGAAAAGATGCTCTTATAAAAGGAAGACTGATTCCCATTCCAAATGACAGAGTAAGGCAGAAGAACTCCTGTTTAGTACTGGTGGTCCATCAGCAATAACCTCTCTCAGTTAGAGATCCACTAATCTAACATATGGTAAACAGAGGATAAAAATAATTTCTCTTAAGATTCATACAGCCTGCTTAAAGAAAATGAAAAAAAAGACTTCCATGAGACTAGTCATACAGAGCAGGTTTTTGGCTTTTTTTAACAAGAAAATACAAAAAGAAATATTAAATTAAATTGAGAGAAATAATGGAAGATGTCCTGCATGAAACTGAAAGCAACTATAAGGAATTTAACTAATATGAATTTGTAATATTGTATGAATAATTTTGATCTTGATCATGCTCTTAAAATGTTCCAATTTTGCCAATTGGTTAAATTATTTTTTAATCTTAGAGCAATGGGAATATTCTGCCCAAAATTTGTGTGAGAAGGCTATACTGGAGTATAGAAGGCCATAAAACTGCCTGCATTAGCTTGTATAACTCACTGTATCTTCCCTGTCATGTAGATAATGCAGTAGAACTGCATGTCAGTTTGACATAGTAATCTCTTCTTGCTTATCTCCCACATTGACATGTACCAGTATTATGGTCTTCTTCATGGCAAAAATAGTGATGTGATGAACTGTAAACCAAGCGTCTGATAAGCTGCAAGCAAATTAGAGAGGGTGCAAAAGGTTTTTGATTCCTTTCACATAGGTTTGTGTAGGATCCCTTTATTGTATATTCATTTCTGCATGATTTAGAAAGCAAATGATATTATGAAATAGTAAATAAAGAGTAAAGAGCAGTGTGAGAACTGTGAGGTGATACTGTAACTTCACAGAAAATCAATTCTACCAACGAGGGTTAGACACAGTTATCTGAGGATGTGACACATAACATGAGAAAAGTGAGCTATAAGACCCTACTAAATAGTTCATCAAGAGAGTTATCTCAGAGTAGGTGATGACACATTCATTCATTTTTTTTTTAATGGCTGTAAAATAAATAAATGGTACACATAAATAAATAAGATTTTTACCTTAAAAAATCAGAAAACAAGAAAATCAGAAACAATTGAGTTTAAAATTGCTGGACTCAAGGAAATATTAGAATTCCTTCAAGAAAAAGTCTGTGGCTGTGGGCTGTGAAAAACTTTCAGCTTCAAACACATGGAAAAACCTTTTATAACAAAGCACTCAATTTCTAACTAGATGAGCAGCCACCTCAGAGAGTGTATCTGGCATACGCAGAAAGCTTGTAGGGCGGAAAATTAAACTAATATGCAAGGAAAACTGTCAGATGTCAGAAAATAGATGGAGAAAGCAAGAACAGAAAATGTTAGGCAGGGTCAGATCTTGCAAAAATGCAACTACTAAAATGTACTTTCATCATCCAAATAAAAAGAAAATAGGAAAGAGTAGCTTCACCAAGCAGCAAAACATAGTTAAGATTAAAGATAATTTACAGACAGTCCAAAACAAAATTAATATGGGGATGTTGACTACAGCAGCAAATGCAGTGTGGCTAATTTCCACCCTGTGGAAATGAAAATTACTCATCTAAGATGAGAACAAAACAAAGACATAAAACTGTTTTTAAGTAAGTGTCTAGACCAGAAGGGCAAGACCCCATAATCTCCATTCAAGAGTACTTACTATATTCACACATGAAAGGTCAGTTTAATAACAAAGTATTTTAATGAATACATCAGACTGGCAATCAAATGTCTGAAAAATAACAAAACTAATGTTTTTTGCTTTTAAGAAAAAGGGATGTGCATGATACAGACAATATCAAAACAAGTGACTGTAACCTCATGAGCTGTGCAAGGGTTTGAAACAAATTATGAAGCATTGCATAGCTAGAGACACTGAGGTAATGAAAAATGAAAAATATAATAAGTAACAGATTTATCCCAAAATAGAGTATCATTATGCCAAATTAACCTAGCATCTTTTTTTATAGGTAACTGCTATTTTAAGAAAAGGAACACAGGAAATGTAGCTGATAAGATCTTATGTATTGGACACAATGCCACTTAGGAAAAAAAAATAAAATCACAACTTCATTTAAGAATTAGGACCAAAACGAATTTGGGTTTGGGACCAAATGTGTTTTTTACTGCTACAGATACAAAAATTCAGATATTTTTCAGATACAAAAATTCAGAGTACGTTAACATCCTTGGTCAATGACACAAACCCATAAGCCCTCTGTAGAAAGGTGAAGATGGAAAATTATACAGAATGAACTGGACTGAGAATCTGAAGGACTGAGGCAATAAAAGTTAATTGAATCTTGAAATACAAAACATAGGATCACATATCAAGGATAAAGAAAGGACACCATAGGCTAAGGCCTCCCCAGCTGGAAAGAAAAAGAAGAGCCTGAGTGTATATTCATGTCAGCCCTGGAAAGATGGTGTGACTAAGCCTTTAGCTGAAAGAGCCTGAGATGCACTTGTCCAATACATACCAGCAGATACAGAAAATGCATTTGAAATGTTAGACACAGTGTAAAATGGGCATGGGTCCAGTTTATGCTGGAAAATTACCATTGGGCCTCTAAACCTTAGAAGAATGAGTTGAGTTTTCAAGGGAAAACACCTGTAGAATTTTAACTACTTACAACATTTCAATAGGTTAGGAATTAAGCCTTGGGTGATATGGTTTAGTGTGAGGTGTCCCTGCCCATGGCAGGGGGGTTAGAACTAGATGATCTTAAGGTCCTTTCCAACTCTTAACTATTCTGTGATTCTATGTCAGCTGAAAGATGTAAGGTAAACCTCAATCATTTGGATCTGATCACATGCCTTTCATAGAATTATAGAATTATTTGGTTTGAAAGGACCTTTAGATCATCTAGTTGCAATGCCCCTGCCATGGCCAGGGACATCACACACTAAACCATGTCACCCAAGACTGTCCAGCCCAGCCTTGAATACTGCCAGGGATGGAGCATTTACTTCTTTGGGGAACCTATTCCGGTGCCTCACAAGCCTCAGGGTAAAGAACTTTTTCCTAATATCTAACCCTAACTTCTACCATTTAAGTTTAAACCTTGTCTTATCACTACGGTCCCTGAAGAAGAGTGCCTTTCCAGCATCCCCATAGGCCCCCTTCAGATATTGAAAGGCTGCTATGAAGTCTCCACACAACTCTTAGGCTCTTAACTTCATTCTAAGTGCATTCTAAAAACGTTTTCCTACTACATGTTTGCATAACTATAGGTCCAAGAGCAAAGACACAAAAGTAAAATCTCTGACAACTTCTGAATCCACATCTGAACCCTATTTATTCAAGGCACCAATTTGGAAGCCTGATTTTGCTGAAATCCAGCTGTAATCCATCATGAGAGACAGGCACTTCTGCAGGGTGAGTCAGGTCCTGTGTGGGCAGAATAGTCCTCCGAGGTTGGCTTTCTTTCTTTGTTAAACTACTGGGAAGCATACAATGATTGAACAGGACACACAAACTTAACAGGTGGGACTTTGAAGTTCAGTGTATCACTAGGCATGTATGTGTGCAAAAAAAAACATTTGTTAACTCATTATTTTTGCTTCACTTACAGTAATCTATGGCAGGTTTTAAATATTCTGACACACTTTGAATAAAAAAGGAGGATATCAGCTTAGTTATAGGTTGAATTCCATTAGTTTTTGAGAACAATTATTTTGCATAATTATTGGGTAAACTGGAAAACAAATTTGAACATTGCTTTCATTTCTTTATACCTACAGAAACCGTAGAATTCAGTAATGTTATTGCAATTTCTGTGCCTTCCACTGAACAAGATCCTCCCCACTTTTGTACCAGTTTTTGTTGAGTTTTTTATATCATACTGATGCTCATTATGGCTGAAAGCTCTGCTACATCCTAGTGGTTAAACTTTCCATAGGCAAATGCAAACAGTCAAAACAGATGACTTGTTTTGTTAACTACCTTGGTTTTGCCACCTAAGAGCATGTGTGAATGTATGCACGGCTATGTGCTGTGATTATCTTTTCGACTGAGTGCTGGTGCGACACAAAAATGCAGACTACTTAGAAACACTTAGCAGAAAAGAAAAATTAGAAAAAAAAATATCTTGAGGCTAAGACCTTGAATTGAGAGAAAGGTGACTGGGTTCAACTCTTGGATCTTTCATTTTCTAGATAATCTCTGGCACACGACAACATCATCAGGGCTCCAAGAGCATAAGTTCCCTTTTTTATAAAGCCAATAATGATAATTAACATTGTCATAGAGATTTTGTTAAGGACAAATTTCTTGGTGTTTGAGATCTTTTAGATGTTGTTTGGTTAGGGACAGCTAGTTTTAAAACCAAACAAACAAATAAAAAATCCCCAAAACAATGAGGCAATATAGTATCTTTCAAGTTACATTTACCCCTTTTCTTTGTAAAATGAAAAGAACACTCCTTGTCTAGGGGCAATTGTAAAACTATAATCATGGGCTTGTTAAACTGCAAGGACCAAGCTCTTAAATCATTGGTTCATTAAGCCAACACTATTGGAGATACTGCCTTTTGTAGAATATCTATTTATGTGGTTGTGCAGCACTAGTTATAGCACAGTAATTCTCACTACAAAAGAAGTCTCTCATTGGAGTACAAAGATGCAGGCTGTTTGACCAGGCATTAAAATACACTCAGATGTCCTTGCTGTCACATATTTTTGACAGCTAAAGCCCAATTATTCTATGTAAGAATACAATTAAGGGCAATTCTCATTTTTAAATTGTAATGGAATTTATTTCCTACAGGCAGGTGAGCTTTAGCATAAGGATTCTTCTCTATAGCATAAAGTCAGCCATCAGAAGGAAATCAGCAGCTGGCATGATAATTGAATTGGGCTCATTACTATTCATTTTTAGCAGCCACAGAGTGATTCATGAAGTGCTGTTCAAATCTAAAAAACACTTCATGAAATAGGTGAAGAAATATGAAGAACTTGTTATGGATTCCCACTTTAAATCGGCATGATGGATAGGAACGATGATTGAGTTGTAAGAGTTTCAAATTTTGGGAAAGTAAAAAGAACGAAATATTGTTCTTCGCTATCAACCTAGACCAGCATACTGAAGATGTTTTCAACAGTTCTTTCCAACTAGATGATTTTCTTTTCAGTAGTTAGTGAAGCAGATTCTGCAGCTTTACACCTATGTAAAGCTAGTGCAAATACTTCAGATTACATTAGGATAAGATTAGCAAAATGGCCTATTTAGATTAGCTGCATTTGCGAAATTCTCCATAACTATGCCTTGCATTCAACAGAAGCATATCTCTGAGTCTCTTTTTTTCAGAATTGTTGGAGTTGCAGTTTCTGGGGAAAAAAAAAAGACAATAAAAAATTGTTTGCTTAATTTTTATTTTCTATGTCAGTAAGTTTGAAAACAGCTCTTAAAAAAAGATGAGGAAATCTGAAGGAAAACAGCCACCTAACGATTGAACATTTCAAGTCAGTCTTGTCACTGAAGCCCCATATCAGCAAACCACAGCCCTGATAAAAAACTGCATCATAGATTTTCAAAAAACTACAGTAAGAACAGAGGGCTTTAGGGAGGAAAAGAAACTTAACCTTATTTATTTCTCAAAAGAATACTAAAAAATCTCCAGACTTTGAACGTAGATGTTCTTATGCTAAGCCATTAGTGTTAATTAAACATTAGTGTTAATTTAAGGTGTCCAGACCTTGAAGTAGCCCAGAATAACAGATATGAACATTCAGCCCTGGCCTTTGGGCTGCCTGAGCAACTGAGTCACTGTGACAAGCACACAAGGTCTGTAACACAGTTTGCCTCTCAGCTCTTTTTGGTGATTGCATTCTTCCTGCTCCTTTAAGTCTATCTGAAAAGGACTTTTGGAATTAAAACAAAAAACTGGTGACAAATCATCTCAACTTAGTTATTACTGGATGCACTTTAACAACAAAAACATCATTAATAATAACTCTAACAGAGGTATGGACTGGAAAAAAAAACAAACAGAAACTACTGTATATGCTTCTTAAGGAAAACCCATTAAGTATATAAGGCAAAAAATGTAATAGTCCTATGCACTTGCTGTGTCATGTGTTGCAGAGATTGATTAGCACAATATTTTAGTAAATAAATATACAATAGCATTCTAAAATGAATAAAATTGTTAGAACCCACATTAAAATGTAGAAAATATGCCAGGGATGGGTGTGAGGGCATGACTGTTGATGTTATTTATTTTTCAGGTTATAAATCAACTAAGCATTATGCCTGTTTATATTATTAATGCTCTGCAATATTATTTATAGCAATAACCTCTTTGTTTCATGTTAGATAAGGAACTTCATACTTTAGTGTCTTCTCCATCACTGAAGTCAATGTCAAAAAAGCAGTTTGAAAACCTTCTAATCATATCCCAGCACAAGTTTTGCAAGTAAGCTGATTTTAAAGTACTATTGTTGAATTTGGAGATGAAAAGTATTAGCGTTCACAGAAGAATATTTTAAGATTTTTTTTTGGTCATTGTTTAAGAAAAATTATGTGCAAGGCATGAAAATTTCAAAAATGTTGCCACTCAGATTTCACTGTTTCCAGATGCAATGCATGCCAAGGACATGGCTTAAGTACCTTTATGTACTGGACAGTGCTCTGACACCAACTTGTCTTTCATAGCTTGAGTCTTTTATTTGAAGGGTATATAAACCCCACATTTATATATGTAAAAAACTATGTGTTTTTTTATACATATATTACATATCTATACATATTATATTATACATATATATATACATATATAGAATTATAGAATCATAGAATAGTTAGGATTGGAAAGGACCTCAAGATCATCTAGTTCCAACCCCCCTGCCATGGGCAGGGACACCTCACACTAAACCATATCACCCAAGGCTTCATCCAACCTGATCTTGAACACTGCCAGGGATGGAGCATTCACAACCTCCCTGGGCAACCCATTCCAGTACCTCACCACCCTAACAGTAAAGAATTTCTTCCTTATATCAAGTCTAAACCTCTGCTGTTTAAGTACATATACATATATATACATATATATACACATATATATGCATATATTACATATATATACATATTATACATATATACACTATATATACATATTACTGTGTATGTGTAACCAGTATAAATAAGGTTATGTCTATGTATACATATGCATACTTCAAGAATCAAAGACAATATTCACTTTTCCTCTACCTCCACTGAAAGGGTCAAAAATATGAGGGGGAGGAAGATATTGCTTATTAGTGGCATTCCCCTTTTCCCTCTTGGCTATGAATACAAATTCGCTGTAAAGTGGAACCGGAACATTTATAATAAAAATCAATTAGATATTGTGAATGATTAAAATGAGGGAATGCAACACTCAATTGGAACAGCTCCAGTTTGTTACCCCAGAGGTGGCACAAGTTGATATCACTTGAAATGTGATTCATGCTGTTTAAACAGATGATATAAATATCTCAAGGAGACAGGGATAAATTAGTTTTATCCATCAAAACAGTCTACAGCCAAGGTTTCCGTTAATAATTCAGTGGTTCTGTGAAAGGTTCCTTACTCATTTTTAACCAAATGATTTCTCATTTTTTTTAAGAACAAAAATAATCAACTTTTAAATAGGAAGATCTTTTAATAGGCAGAGCAGTATTCTTTGGCTTCTCTAGAAGACCAATTTGCTGTATATTACTTTCCCAGTGCAGAGTTTTGTAAAAATACTGAACATATCAAACAAAATTACACCTGAGACATGAACAATCCCGTTCCATAAAATAACTTGCAGAGAGTGAAAAAAAATACAAAGAAGCTTCACATTTAGCTGTGTACACACTAAAACTTGTAGACACTTTAAAAACTATATTCTTGTGGGAAAGATTTATAAACTCAGTGAGTTCATGCTTGTGTAACTATGCTCAAAAGCTGAAATAACTGAGTTGCTAGGACTGTGGTGGTTTAACCCCTAACAAATGCTTACCCTTCTTTCACTGGCTCCTTCCACGATCTGTGGCTACACATGAACTTTGGGCTCCATAAGCCCAAAAGTGTGATCCAAAACTGACTTTAGAGAATTTCTGGTTCTCTGTGGCATTAAACAGTTGATGTTTGGCTTCACCATCACCATCCCAAAAAAAACCTCTGTCATGGTATAAGCCCAGCCGGCAACACAGAACCACGCAGCCGCTTGTTCACTCCCCTGTCCCCCCTTCCTCCCCCTGCTCCTGGAGGGATGGGAAGGAGAATCAAAAGAATGTAACTCCCACGGTTGAGATAAGAACAGTCCAGTAACTAAGGTGTAACACAAACCACTACTGCTACCACCAATAATAATAATGATAAGGGAAATAACAAGGGAAGACCACTCACCACCAGCCAACCAATACCCAGCCCAACCCAAGCAGTGATCTCACCCTTCCAGGCAACTGCCCCCAGTTTATATAGTGGGCATGATATGCTGTGGTATGGAATACCACTTTTGTTAGTTTGTGTCAGGTGTCCTGTCTCTGCTTCCTCCCGGCTTCCCCTCCTCCCTGACAGAGCATGAGACTCAGAAAGCCCTTGGTCAGAGTAAACATTACTGAGCAGCAACTAAAAACATCGGTGTTATCAGCACTGTTCTCAGGCTGTCCTGGTTTGAGCAGTAGCAGTCATTTTTCTCCTTCTTGCTAGCTGGTGCAGTGCTGTGTTTTGACTTTCAGGCTGAGAACGCTTGCTGATAGCAAGTATGTTTTGAGTTACTGCTTGGGTGTTTGGTTTGTCCAAGGCCTTTTCTGAGCTCACGCTCTGCCAGGGAGGAGGGGAAGCCAGGAGGAAGCAGAGACAGGACACCTGACCCAGGCTAGCCAAAGAGGTATTCCATACCATAGCACGTCATGCCCAGGATGTAACCAGGAGAGACCCGGAAGGGCTGGAGCTCTGGGGGGATGGAGGAGGTATCAGTCGGTGTTCAGTCGGGCAGGGTGGGGTGAGTTATGGGTCGGTGGCTGGTGAGGTGTTGTATTCTCTTCACTTGTTATTGGCTTTATAATTATTATTTGTAGTAGTAGTAGTGATTTGTGTTATGCCTTAGTTATTTAACCATTCTTATCTCAATCTGTGGGGGCTACATTCTTTGGATTCTCCTTCCTAACTCTCCGGGAGTTGGGGGAGCAAGGGGGGGGAGTGAGTGAACGAGCTGTGTGTGAAACTGGTTTAAACCATGACACAGGCTGAAAGTCAAAACCACAGCACTGCACCAGCTACTAAGGAGGAAAATAACTGCTACTGCTGAACCTGGGACACCCTCAAATGCTGCAGCATTTTTATTACTAAAAAAAAAAAAAAGAAAGAAAAAAAGAAAACCCCATAAATTTATTAACAGCTATACCTCCAAAGGCCTGCCCATCAGCTACTTATGCCAAACCATCAAAGGTCTTCTAGATTTCCATGAGGAGGAGAAAGGAACCCATGAAAAGCTGGGAGCCCCTACAGTTTCACATCTTCAGCTGTCTGATAGGAAGTCTGGGAACATTGGTAGCTGTGTTTGTATAGGAGCTCTCAAGGTTTCCAGCTGTGGATCTTAGCCCAAAGACAGATGAAGGACTCCTAATGCTTCCAGTCTCAGATAACCTATGACAGTGACCTGAACATCTAACATGCAGTGGTTACTGTTTGAGAAATCTCTTTCAAAAAGCTACTTGAAGAACAATTTGAGGAAAGATTTTTTCTTTATGGATTCAACAAATGTGAAATTTCCAGTGAAATCCTGTTTCATTCAAACATTCCTTGCTATCTTTACTGCTATCAGCACCAACACACTGGCCTACAGAGATACAGCCAGTTGGTGATGCCACAGGTACTGCCTCTCTCCACCTAGCCACTCCATCACCATGCTTCCCAGTCCAGAATTCCGTGGAGCTTTGAAAGTCTGCTCTGATGAAGCAGTAGTGACCATGCATATAGTAAACAACTCTGGGCTCCTCTCCCTTGCAATGTTTTTATTTCCTTGATCAGTTTTGTGAGCCTGTCAGGGCCCTGAGGGTACCACCAGCCCTCCCTGCCCATGTCCAGCCTCCCAGGGCTGCCTTCACCCTGCCCATGGTCATGTTTGCCTCCCAGGCCATCAGCCCCTTTCCCGTTGATGCCCTAATGGGGCACACAGCCAGGTAACATCAGGAAGCACTCACTGCAGTTAAGTCAGGGCTTCTAAATCCTGGCCATTTGAAGAGATTTTGTGAGAAGCGCTGCTACTAGTTCATCACTAGGTACCTGAAAGAAGAGCAGCATTAATAGGAAGTTTGTAGCTAAATCTTAAAAGCTCAGCTACTAAACTGAAGACATAGCTAAAGATGATATGGCTTAAATATACCCAGTTAAGTACTAAATGACTTCAAAAGTTACCAGTGTGTCAAATCACTGGGGAAAAAAAAAATCCAGAAGACATTAAGGGGTAAATTAATGTTATACACATTGTACATTCAAAATTTGTGCAGTTGGTACTGCAGAGCACAGGCTGACACCACAAACTTCACTTTAAGGACTGGGTGAGCTCAGATTAGCAGTAGTAACATTTGATTTGCTATATATGAAATATGTGGCCAGGCTCACATGTGGCCTGACGAGGATGCCACCTTTGTGTCTTTGCCTTCATCTTACAGTTTTATGTGAACATCCTTTTCCTTGACAGTTGAAATGTCCCATAATGTTTACTTACAAGAAAATTCTGTAAGAGGCCTGAAGGCCATATTGTTGGTGAACCTGAGCACAGACAGGATGCAGGCAGCCTGCTATGCCTGTTCAATGACTATGTAGTCACCATTGACTTAGAAGCTAATGCATTTATGCTACATCTCCTTTGCATAGTGAGCTGGAAGGAAGGAAAGGGAATACATACTCATAAAACAAGTACAAGTCTCCCACAGTGACTACACTGAAGTGAAATGTAGTAGCATGATAAAAAGTTATCACTTCTCAGTAACTGCTTAAGGAACAACTGACTGGTTATCCAAGGACTTTTTTCAAATGAAGGCTATCCTAGAAGATACACTTTCTTACCTGAAATAATTACATTTAGTGTTAATGATCAATTAATTTTTAATATTTATCAAAGTTGTGTTTGTGCTTCACGAAACATAAATTCTCTATACCTTCATGATAATTATACTTAGTTAATTGGAATGGGTAACAATTATATTTAATGGTGTTTTTACATATGTAATAAATTAAGGGACGTACTTGCACATTCTTCTTACACTTTCTGTTACAAAGATTAATTTAAAATAAATTCTTTGTGGGTGTGCTTTGCACAGCAGCAACTCAAGAAGAAAGCATAAACAAAGCTAATGAGTTTTCTCAGATTTAAATCAAAAAAATATTTTTCAGTCTTTTGGTTAAGCACGGAAGTTCTCTAGTAATTTAGGAATCCCTAAGCCAAGATCATAAATAGCATTAACAGTCTCCTTTAGACTTGCGTCTGGTAGGAAATCTGGTTCTTCTCTCTTCAAATTAATGCAGATGCACACTTGACATGGAAAACATAAATGGGAAACAACAGTTCCATAGCTTGTCACAGCATAGATTTAAGTTGTTAAATACCAGCTAGTAATCCCTGAAATAGAGTAACTAACCACTCAAAAGCTTTTGCTAGCATATGGAGAAAATTACAAAAAGAGCTGTATAAAACTAGAGTATTCTAGCATGTGCTAGCTTGCAGTAATGTTTAAAAACAAACCAAGCACTGCATGAAATTTTAATAGTCTATTATTGGGGGAGAAAACACATGTGCATTAAAATCTCATTTTAGAATGTTCTGAAAATATTCAATCACTAAGGACACATAAGAGGGTCATACCCTGGAATTCCAATAAAGAGCATGGGTTAGAGTGAAATATAATTCTGAGCACAATAAATTGTGCCCGCATTTATCCACTCTATCCAAATGTTAAACAAATGCTTCTCAAGATTTTTTTTGGCTATATTCTGCCCCCACTATACTGATAGGTATTAATTTTTTCTTCCCTTGTTTTTGAACATCAATCATCTCTTAATACTGTCTAATTTTTCCCTGCATTTTTAGAAAAGTTAAACATTTGCAAACTTTTAACCTGTGCAAAGATTGTTGGGTTCTTTATAAGCTTTAAGAAGAATCTGAAGTTCAGCAAAATAAAGACAGATCCTGTTTCCTAGAACATGCATTAGGTTGGCAGTTTCATTTACAGTCCAGCCAAACCCCCTGCAGAACCTCCTGTTATCACAGTCTCCAAAGTACAGACTTGCCAATTTACCAAGTTGTGCACTGTCTCCTCAGTAAAACTAAAATAGACTTTGCTTTCCAAAAACATGCTGTATGGTATTTGGAAGATTTCATCCTTAACTCAACAGATAGGGAAGGCTAAAATATGTTGCAATTGCAGTCATTCTTAAAAAAAGGTTAGGTCTGGATTGGTAGCAACCTGTCTTCTGAAAATCCAGTAACTTGACTGAGTCAATTGGAATACCAGGAAAATTAGTGAAGAAATAAGTTACTCAAAATAGGATTCCTTTACGAATCATTGCACTTTCTTTGCAAATAGGAAGACTGGAAGAGAGAAGGAGGTGGAGGAAGAGAAAAATAAGAAATACTTTTTTCTAGGTATTTAAAGACAATTGTAAAAGAAAAAGTTGGCCTATTATCTGAGTATTTAGTTTTTACAAGGCCCCTCAATTCTTCCTTCAATGGAAAAGAATACACTTTAGTTCTTTGGTTATGTCAAAAGCTGGATCACTCTAAGCTTGTCTATGCTCAAAGGAAAGAGATAGATGGCTCCAGCAAGGGGATTGGTTTGATACACATCTTAAGTCATGCTTATTTCCTGGAGAAAAAGAAGGAAAGTCTATACAAGGATGTACATTGCTCTTGCTTTACAGATCCCTAAATATTTTCCAACTAATTTATAATCTTTTCCATAAAATTGAACAATCTTGCCAAATATTTATTAGAACATGATTCAGTTGCTTCTTGTGAAACCTTTACATATAGTTCATGATCCATTGCAGATGGTAACAGCATAGTCAGGAAACCAATGCAGGAAGACAGATAGGGTCCTAACTTAGATGCCTCAGATACACCACCAAAATTGGGTGGGTGAATATGGTCAGACATTCCTGCAGAAGGCACAGTCAGACAATGTAGGGAGAGGCAAAGTAATGGAGAGCTTTTCCAGGGTACGCATTATTATATTTTTTTATTCTTTACATCAGATAATTTAAAAAGCAAAATAAAAAAACTACTTGCCCAGAGACACAGTGAGAAAATAGCTGGCAGGTGGGAAAAGGGCTCCAACTGTGATAGTATGCACAGACTACCACCCTTTTAAACAAAGAGTAATCAGCACAGTATTATACGTTTTTAAAACACTGGAGACTGCAATTCATGACAAACTGAAATTAACTCTATTTTTATTCCTTGGTTTGAAATAAATCAGAAAAATCTCAAACTACAAGAACATAATGGGTAAAAGGTGAACAGATTGTTTTATTTGCTTTTCAAACATTGTTTGAGATTCTTAGTGTAAAAAGATTATTTCTGTGTGTGGGTGGTATAATTGAACTGATCAGTCTCTTTTTGTTGTTATTCTCCTTCATGCACATTTAAATGTAGCACTAATCAGTAATGGATTTAAGGAGAAAAAAAATCAATCCAAACAGTTGAACAACATTTTCCATTCCTAACAAAGTATGAGGCACAAGGGAAAATATACTTCAAAGTTCTGAGTAATTTCAGGTGAAGTACTGAATTCTTTTAATTTCAGATATTTATATAGCTCCATTGCCATATCATTTTAGCATATCACAATCTAGTATTAGGTTTTTGTGTGGCAAATGACATTCACAGTGCCCCAGAACTGTGGGGGAAAAACATTATCTGTGCTTTACAGATAGGGAATAAATGCACTGGAAAACATGTAATAAAAGTGAGTTCAGCTATGTTCCTAAGCTATTCATATGGCAGTGAGACAGGCTCTGTCTTCACACTCAGGTCATGCAAGTCAATGGTCTTGTCCCTATACTTTGCACTGTGCACTTCCTTCTTCGATTAGGTAGCCAATAAGGAATGGAAGACAACACGCAGAATGAATCCTGTAAGCAGCAAAGGAAACAGAAGACTGGCCTGCTGAAGTCAGTGGCAAAACTCACATTGATTTCCATGTCTGGTTCCAATCTCAAGTCTAATCATTCTGCTCATGACAGAAGTCCTCTCATCTAACGAAATGATCAGGGGATCTTCAAAAGCTCAATCACGGCAGCATAAAGGAAGGCTGGTCTAACAAAAGATGTTGGGTAGCTTTTGTTAAAAAATCTTTCACATACACAGACAAAGAGGCAGATTCTCTGTCAGCTTTCAAAAGAGAAAATTCCTAAGAACTTTGGTGGAAATAAATGAAAGAAAGAAAATGGAAAAAAAAAAAGCAAACCGTCTTTAAATGAGGGGTTCAGTAAACAAGATTTTTATTGCTCTTCTGAGTTTGAGATGAGGGTGATGAACCTTTTTAAGGAGACAACAGAAAAAAAAATTAGTCAGTTAAAGAAGTTTCAACACACTGGCTTCATAATAGAGGAGTATCAGTGGGTTCAGGCTCCCACCCTCCCAAGACATTCACTTAATTGTATACTTTAGAAACATTTTGAAGGGGAAAGTGTGGGTGGGAATCCTAAAAAAAAAAACCTAAAAGGAGACAATAAGGAAAGTTCAGAAATCAAGAATAAAACCAGGGCATTTCTGATTCTCACTGAGAAATACTAACATGAGCCCTGACACAACCTGTATTGCAATCATGATTCTTCTGTTCATGCTGGTTATATATGCTTCCTTAAGCATGACTAAAGCACAGTTTCAGCAAGACCTTGGCCAGCCAGAGAATTAAATGGTTATTAATAAAATTTTAAAGAAAAGGCAAAAATAAACTAACTTGGAAAAAAAAAAGACAAAAACCAAAAAGACCCAGAGTCACAGAAAATAAGAATAACACAATCAATAATTGTTTAAATAGAGCCTTCAAAGACAGGAGCAAGTCCAAGTTCCCCTGTTACCCCATTTTTGTAGCACAGCTTTTTTTTACAAAGTTTTTCCAAAGTGCAACCCTAGCTAACTTTCATACTCTGTGGAAAATCAATTATCACATAAATTAATAATGTCTGCTTATTATGGATATGTTAGTTGTTCTAAGAAGCAGATCAATTTGAAAGATAGACTAGACAAGATCAACAAATTCAAGACAGCACTCTGAAACTTATGAATATGGATAAGTGTAAGACTGACTATGATACCTTATGCCAACAAATGCAAGTGAATGATAGATCAACACAATTACTTTGCCAATGGCACATAAATGTAAAAAACTAAGTGGAACATATTTTTCCTTAAGTAAATATACTCAGCCAGTGCTCCCCAGAGGGAAAAAAAAAAAAAAGATAAAAGTATAGGCTGAAAGAGGAGAGGAGATTGGAGTTAAAGTTTCTTTAAGCAAATAAGATCTACAGCCATAGGAGTGGGAAGAGGATAGTATTAAATACAGCAGTCTAAAGAACCTAGAAGCAAATGAAGAAGAAATGAATGAGTCTGAGGAAGAAACTAAGGCAAGAAAAAGAGGCAGGCACAGATTAGTAAAAAAGACCAGGATAAAATTTGGAGCACAGGGGAAAAAAACAGAGGACTATAGAGAGAACACAGAAAAAAAAAGCAAAGGACAGAAAATGAAAAGAGAAGGGGAGAAAATATAGACAATTGTTAAAATCTGTACTCAAAATGGAAAAGGAAGTGAAAGAAAGGTGAATAAAGCAGTAGCACAGGGAAGAAAATGCAAAGAATAATACAATAAAAGCATAAAAATATAGCTTGCCAGAAGAAGTCAACCTTCTCAGTCAGAAAGATGAGATGTGATCTCATCAAGAATCAAGTCTGGCCTTGTAGAAGATATTCCTGAATATAATGCAATTTCCCTAAAAGAAATGCCTTTAATAATAAGAAGGATTAATAAACAAGTAGAAGAACTGTTCAATTTTCTTGCCATTAGCTCAAATTCATGTTCCCTGCAAATAAAGGTTTAAGAACCTGAACATACACAAGTCCATGGGAACTGATGAAATCCATCCACTGGTCCTGAAGGAGCTGGTGAATGAAGTTGCTAAGCCACTGTCCACCATATTTGAAAAATCATGGCAGTCAAGTGAATTTCCTGAAGCCTGGAAAAATGGTAATATAATCCCCATTTGCAAGACGAGGAAAATGGATGACCCAAGGAACTACAGACCAGTCAGTCTCACCTCTGTGCTGGGCAAAATCTTGGAGCACATTTCCTGGAAGGCATGCTGGGGCACATGAAAAACAAGGTGCTTGGTGACAGCCAGCATGGCTTCACTGAGGAGGAATCCTGCCTGACCAATATGGTGGCCTTCTATGAGAAGGCTACGGAACTGATGGACTGGGGCAAAGCAGTGGATGTCATCTACCTGGACTTGTGCAAAGCATTCAACACTGTCCCACACGACATCCTTGTCTCTAAATTGGAGTGTCATCAATTTGATAGGTGGACCACTCAGTGGATAAAGAACTGCCTGGATTGCTGTATGCAAAAAGCTATGGTCAATGGCTCAATGTCCAGCTGGAGACCAGTAATGAATGGTGTCCCTCAGGGATCGGTGTTGGGACCAGTCTTGTTCAACATGTTTGTCACTAATATAGACAGTGGGATTGAGTGCACCCTCAGCAAGTTTGCTGATGACACCAAGCTGTGTAGTTTGGTTGGTACACTGGAGGAAAGGAATGCCATCCAGAGGGACCCTGACACACTTGTGAGGTGGACTGATGCCAGCCTTATAAAGTTTAACCGTGCCAAGTGTAAGGTTCTACACGTGGGTCTGAGCAATCCCACGCACAGCCACAGGTTGGGCAGAGAAGAGATTCAGAGCAGCTCTGAGGAGAGGGACTTGGGGGTGTTGACCGATGAGAAAATGAACATGAAACGGCTTCACTGTGTGCGCTTACAGCCCAGAAAGCCAACTGTATCCTGGGCTGCATCAAAAGCAGCATGACCAGCAGGTCGAAGGAGGTGATCTTACCCCTCTACTCTGCTCTCGTGAGACCTCACCTAGAGTATTGTGTGCAGTTCTGGTGTCCTCAACATAAAAAGGACATGGAACTGTTGGAACAAGTCCAGAGGAGGGCCACGAGGATGATCAGGGGACTGGAGCACCTCCCGTATGAAGACAGGCTGAGAAAGTTGGGGCTGTTCAGCCTGGAGAAGAGAAGGCTGCGTGGAGACCTCATAGCAGCCTTCCAGTATCTGAAGGGGGCCTACAGGGAAGCTGGGGGAGGGGACTCTTCATTAGGGACTGTAGTGACAGGGCAAGGGGTAATGTGTTCAAACTTAAACAGGGGGAGTTTAGATTGGATATAAGGAAGAAATTCTTTACTGTTAGTGTGGTGAGGCACTGGAAAGGGTTGCCCAGGTAAGTTGTGAATGCTCCATCCCTGGAGGTGTTCAAGGCCAGGTTGGACAGAACCTTGGGTGATATGGTTTAGTGTGAGGTGTCCCTGCCCATGGCAGTGGGGTTGGAACTAGGTGATCTTAAGGTCCTTTCCAACCAGTACTATTCTATGATTCTATGTCTGAATTACAATCACTGAACAAAGAATTGCATTTCTATTACAGCTGCCAATCAAAGCTACAAAGCTACAAAATGTATACAGTGGGTTCTTTGATAGATACCTACAGTGCAGCAATCCACAAGAGAAAACCAAGTTAGATGATAGTGGAATAAAGTCATTCCTACTCTTTAACTGAATATAAATTAGTTAAACATTCTCTGTTACAAACATTTTAAAGTACAGGTATGTGTAATAAAGTGTAACATTCTTGAATATGATTGTTTCTTAATGAATTCATTACAAACACTGTCTGGTTTAATTCCAGTCAGACAGTGGATATTTTTTTTAATCTTGCAAAGGCTTTAAGATCAGACAAACAGAAGCTATAAATCATCACACATTTCTTATTTCTTCTATGCAGTCCACTCAAAAGCACATATAATATTAAAACACAATTTTCTCTCATCTAGAATAGCTGATCACTTGCTTGTCTGTTTGCCTTGGTTTTTTGGATCTTCCTGTGACCTCTCCAGTCCTCAAAACCCACAATCCTTTCCCTTTTGCTTCACTGCCCACAGCAGAAGCAAACAATGCACCTACTCAAAAAGCTAGCTAAATTCTTTTGCTATAGTATCCTCACCCCTCACAGTACCATACCCCTTGAAATGGGTGTCGATTTTGAAAAGCCAAATTGTGTGCATTACAAAGCAATTGTGAGCTTTGTTAATTCCTACTGCAATCAATGGTCTTGAGAAGGTGCTCAGTACATCCCTGTCAAACCTCCCAAAAATGTGTATTTTCTTCCCATGTGGAGCTGACAGCCTACAGAAGCTGTGGGGTTTACATTTTGTGGGCATAAATTACAGGTTAGGAAAAGAAGTTTACATTCATTTTTGAAATACATCACAGGCAAACTGTGTTGGAAGCAATTTAGCATTCCTACTAGTTAAACTGCCAGATCTTTGCAGATTACTTTTAAGTGCTATGTTGGTAGGCACAATTTGCCTAGCAACAAGTGCCAGATTTCATTCCATTTCCTGTACACACAGTAGAGGTCCATAAATTGTTTCTGGATTTAAGCATTCAGGAATTATAGCTGCTGCTCAGAATGTACCTAGTCACAAAACTTCTTGCATACAAATCGTGTGTATAATCTCTTCACATAGATGAACATGATTAAAGTCGTGAGGGGTTGATGGTTTGGTTAGGGTTATTGGGTTGGGGTTTTTCTCCAAATGTCTGTGGTTTTCCAAAGAAAAAATTACATTACATATTAGCAAAAATATTTTTCTAAACACATATTTATAATGAGAAGACAATATACTAACATACCTAAATGCCAAGGAAACTCTATCAAACACAAAATTACTTTAAAAGTCAGACTTTGAAGTCAAAAATTAGTAATATAGAAATATTGTAGGGAAATAACCAAGTACAAATATTTATTGAAGGACTGACAATTAGAAGATAAATCTAGGTGAAAAATAGTGCCTGTTACCACAAGCTAAAAAACTTGACTATGAAGAGCACCAAAAGAAGGAGTATTCATTAATAAAGACAGGATCTATTGATCATAAAAAGAGAATGTGAAAATATTTTAGGATGTGTATTCTGCATGAAAATAGACATTTTGAAAGAAAATTTTGTAACAAAACAGAAACAAAAACAGTATTTATAAAATATTACCTAGGTGGGCCAGATAGTCTGGATAATATTAACCTAGGTAGGTAGATCTTCAGATGTTCAGTGGTAGGATTGCAAGATCACAGCAGAAAGGATACTGTATTTCTGTGAAGTGAAAAGGAAGCTGGAACAGATTGTGGAGAATCAGGTATGTGTAGGATTGGGGAAAGAATTATTGAAGTTCAAAACTGAAGAGTCCTGCAGGACTGCGCTCCTGCAAGTACTAGGGTAGCAGAAGTTATTATAATTTTGCCTTCCATAAACAACTTTTTATAGGAGTATCATGTGAAATTGAATGTAGTAAAACGTATGTCCTAAAAGAATTTAAATCCATTTTACTATCCTAGATAATGCTGTGACATTTCTCTTGCATTTAAGAGCTGGTACCTCCAATGGGACCTAGAATGAATTTTGAACAGAGTTTTTCCTGATCAGCTGATAGGTTGGAATTTCTTGTCACCAGAAAAATAACTTTATAATTCTGAAGTTAAAAAAAATCCAAAGCAAAATACCAACGACACTCCCAATCTCACAACCCCTGCCAATATTTAGCATTAACTAAGCGTTAATTGCTCTTCAGGTAAAATCTGTTTCATGATAATTTTTTATAAAAATAATAGTTTCCTATATTACTAAAGCTAGCCATGTAAATTAAAATAAACAGTAGCAGGAAGGATGCATAATTTCCCACTTAGCATGTTAATATATGTATCCTCTATGCAATTTCTTGATGGATGTCTGAAAGGAAAAACAGTATATAGACACTTTAAAGAAAGAGCTAAATATTATACATTGCTTTTCTGGCATTAAACAAAGCAAAAATGATATCTGTCAGTTTTCCTAATGCTTTTTCAGACAGCTTCTTTCCACGTACAGATATGTATAGCCCACCCACCCACATATATAAAATATGGCTACATATATACCTATGTAAGTAAAAATACCTGAATCAGCACAAAAGTGTTTACACTATTTGGGCAGTATTGCAAGAGGGATAGATGAAGATCATAACTAAAATGGAAGATGAAGAAAAGGTATTTACTGTTGCACACGCCGCCATCAAATATTGAAATATTTTTTAAAAAATCAGTAAAAGTATATTAGGAAAATAAGCATCAACCACACATAAATAAGCAGATAAATGTAGTAGGACCACTTTTAATAGTTTTGCAATAGGAAGTGAGCATTTTTTCAGTACAAATCATCAAATGCTATGAAGTAGATTTCAAGGAAGGCAATCAGATCACACTGTTATTTGATCTTTTTCTTTGCACTCTTTATATCTTTCACTTTTGTAATGTTTTTTCTTAAACCAGATTTTTTTTTTAAGGAAATTGAGAGATTAAATACTAGTAGCAAAAATTCTCTACAGTGTTCTGTAATTCAGATACATTTCTTCCTAGCTCTTCCAGTTTCCATCTGTCCTGAAACATAGCCTGCTCTCCCCATCAGTTGTCAAGTCTGCTATTTTGAATGGAGTACACAGGTGACTCAAGGGACAATTTAACTCTACTATTCCAAGTAAAGAAACCACATAAAATTCCTTAAAATCTATCCTACCCTTACTGCCCCATGAACCACACTGAGATAACAAAAAAAAAAGAGATATGAAGCATATGTCAATAAAGATGACATCTCCCTAATGTTCGATTGATAAACATAAGGCAAATTATACTGTGAATTTCATCCTCACATGCCTGGTGATTTCATATTGAGATTACAAAATAAATGAATAGACAATTATTTCATTTCAATATCTACCAAACTTTTTAATTCAGCAGGATTTGGACCAAGCCCTAAACAGCTGCTAAACTCATAGAAAAATAGAATTATAGAATCATAGAATTGTTTAGGTTGGAAAAGACATTTAAGATCATCTAGTCCAACCATTAACCAAACACTGCCAAGTCCACCACTAAAGTATGTCCTAAGTGCCACATCTACATGTCTTTTAAATACTCCCAGGGATGGGATGGCAATTCCATCACTTCCCTAGGCAGCCTGTTCCAATGCTTTACTACCCTTGTGGCAAAGAAATTTTTCCCCATATCCAATCTAAACCTCCCGTGGCACAAGCTGAGTGTGGGGACAATTTCTGCTTGTCCCATTGCTGTTTACCTGGGAGAAGAGACCAACACCCACATTGCTACAATCTCCTTTCAGGTACTTGTAGAGAGTGGTAAGGTCTCTCCTCAACCTCCTTTTCTCCAGGCTAAACAACCCCAGTTGCCCCAGACACTCGTTGTAAGACTTGTGCTCCAGACCCTTCACCAGCTTTGCTGCCCTTCTTTGGACACTCTCCAGCACCTCAATGTCTTTCTTGTAGTGAGAAGCCCAGAACAGAACACAGGATTTGAGATGCGGCCTCACCAGTGCTGAGTACAAGGTGATGATCGCTTCCACAGTCCTGCTGGCTATGCTATTGCTGATACAGGCCAGGATGCTGTTGGCCATCTTGGCCACCTGGGCATGCTGCCTGCTCTTGTTCAGCAGCTGTTGACCAGCACGCAGATCCTTTTCTGCCAAGCAGCTTTCCAGCCACTCTTCCCCAAGCCTGGAGCATTCCATGGGGTTGCTGTGACTCAGGGGCAGGACCTGGCACTGAGCCTTGTTGAACCTCACACAGCTGGCCTTGGCCCATCAATCCAGCCTGTTCAAATCCCACTGCAGAGCCTTCCTACCCTCAAGCAGATCAACATTCCTGCTCAACTTGGTGTCTTCTGCAAACTTATCGAAGGTGCACTCAATCCCCTCAACCATATGATTGATAAATATATTAACCAGAACTGGCCCAAATACTGAGCCCTGGAGAACACCACCTGTGACTAGCCCCCAACTGGATTTAACTGGTTCACCACCACTCTTTGGGCCCAGCCATCCAGCCAGTTTTTAGCTCATTGAAGAGTACGCTATGAGATGCCAGTTTCTCCAGGACTACGCTGTGGGAAATGGTGTCAAAGGCTTCTGTAAAGTTTAGGTAGACAACAACCACAGCCTTTCCATCATACACTAAGCAGGTCACCTTGTCATAGAAGGAGATCAGATCAGTCAAGCCTGGTTGCCCTCTATGTGCTGTCTGATGGCACTCAATCTATTCTGCGGCTTCCTCCTGCACTGATGTCAGACTGACAGGCCTGTAGTTCCCCAGATCCTTCTTGTAGATGGGTGTCACATTTGCTAACCTCCAGCCAGTTGGGAACTCCCCAGTTAGGCAGGGCTCCTGATAAAGGATGGAAAGTGGCTTGGTGAGCAACTCTCACATTCTTTGCCTCTTTGGAAGTATTTTTCTTTTATGTTAGCATGAACGATCTTGCAAAATACCTCTAGACCTCCCAGCAATAACATAGCAGGTCATGATGGTTTAGGCTGAATTACACATAGGTATGTGTGTAGGTGTAAGACATTAAAAAAAAAAAAAGAGGTTTTAACAGTAATATTATGATTTTTTCAGACTGTAAATTGCATAATGCTGAAAAGGACAGATCTGGATCACAGGATCATAGAATACTTAGGGTTGGAAAGGACCTTAAGATCAAGTTCCAACCCCACAGCAGATACATTTGTTTCAAATTGTGTTCAAGGTGGGACTGAGGTGCAGCAACCAAATGCTTCCCAGAAAAAAACATGCACTATATTTGAGACAGCTAATTGAGACTCAGTTCTTAGTCAAGTTATAATATCTTCTTCGGCATGCTTTAAGTTGTTCCAGTATGCATCCTACCTCCCTTACTTCACAGCAGGAATCTCTCCTTTTCACTGTTTCTGACAAAAATAGATCAGTGAGAAAATTCTTCTAAACATATTAACCCACTTTGTAGGAAGGGAACACCAGGACTTGATTCAAGCTGAAATGCTGGAAGTCTGCATGATCTTGAGCCAACCTGAACACACTAGACTTCCCACAGGCTATTAAGCTACAAAGCCAAAGGGCAGTCATACTTCTCATACTGTGGCTTTAATTTGCAGTGAAACCTATGAAAATGGAAAATAGTCTTGAAAAATCAGATTTCATTCTCAAGATCTTGTCACCCACAGTCCCAGCACATTCTGTCCTGGTACTCTAACTCAGCTGCTCTGAAGATGACAGAAAGGAAAAAGCACCAGGGAACAAAATTCAAGCTATTTTCAGCAGCAGTTTCCACCCTAATTTCACCAGTGCAGGATAGAAACATCTCACACAATACTAGAATCCCACCTCTGTTTCAAGAATTGACTTATCTGATGGTCTTCAGACCATTTCATGGCCACGAGTGTTAATAAATGCAGAATAACTTTACAGGCTCCTGTAAGAAACACAGGACAGACATTCTGCATAGACTTTTCCTCTGCAGAAGCCAGGAAATTTTTGTCTCAAATGGAAACATGAGGGGTCACTGTGATCTATCAGTAAGAAAAGCTAGAGGGGCTGTAAACACTGATTTGATCCATCATCTGTATTTAGGACTTTCTATGAATAATGTGTTTTGAAAGTAGGTATTTATTGTAGATATCAGTCATGGATAAAAAGCTGTATCTTTAAGTCATTTTCTGCCCTTGCAAACTCCTGCAGATGTACATGTAGCTCTGAGGGTTGCTATGACCCTTCATTGGTTTTCTCAGCTCTGCAATTTGCTATTTGCAACTTTAGAGAATGTTTGATTTTCCAAGTATTGAAAAAAGTGAAATAATTACCTTTCAACATTCCATGGAAATCAGGAAAATACAACATTATACATGTGTTTTAGAGAGCACAATTTTTCCAGTAAAGAGAGTTTCAATTTATCTGTAGTTGGGTCTTACCTGACTTTGTTAAACTTCCAGTTGTTTTTGTTTGTTGGCATTGGTTTTATCATCATTTTGTCTACTAAAGTTTTCATTTAAAGATTACAGAATTATTATTTTTAGAGAGCTTACTTCGAATACTTTATTATTTATTTGTCTTCCAGAACTATCTGAATGCTCCTGTTGCTATCCTGATATCCTTTCTTATTGACTTTGTGGAAAGCACTCATGTAACTTTGATGACATATTCACTGCTAGCCCCTGCTCATACTCCCATCAACTCCAGTTCGATTTGGGTTTCACACATAAATAAACAATATTTCCTACATGAGAGGTAGAAAACAAAATATTTCAAAGTTCTTAAAATTTATAATTAGTTTTAAGTGAAAATACTTGGATTCAACAGAGATAGTCCTATCAGATATAAATGATTATGTAAATATATGTTCAGTGATGAGGCCCTGTGAACACAGCCAGTGGGCTCTGGGAAGCTACCTGCTGGAAATAGCAAAATGGATGTGTATTCAGTAACAAGCTCATTTAGATGGACAGCTGCCAGCAGTTTGCCACAGAGGTGCCACTTTCTGAATGTATAACCAATCAACTTGAGCAGACAACTGAATTTTATCACTGTATTTGTTTCTTACTAGTAAATTTGCTGCTAAAGCAGCAGTTTGGGAAGACTTCAGACTCTATTGCCCATCTAGGAGAGAGGTGGGCAATAATAATTATAAGTTTAGGTGCTATACAGATGTTAGCAAAATGGAAATGAGAAGTTGCCTTGGCAAAATAACCAACAGTGTTTGGCATTTGATGGATGTAGAAATTTTGTTTCTGTAGTTAATAAAACATGACTTTGCCAATTATCATAACTAGTAGCATGACAAAATGGAAAAATTGTCTCTTTCATACTTCCATGCCTAAATAGCTAATACCACAATTTTCTAAAAATTAATATATCAGCATTCAAAGAGATGGGAGGGTAGAATGGCAACAGAGACTACATACATTTCCATAACTTTTGTTACTGTCGTCTGGTTGTCTTTGTCCAGAGGGACACAAGTACACAATTAATTAATATTTTAAACAATAATTACAACAGAGCTTAGAAGACACAAAGCTCAAAGTGCCCTGAGAAGGAAGGCAGTATCATTACCCTATTTTTCTGGAAACAGAACCCCTGAGTGAACATCACTGAGTAAGTAACTGCCAATATCAGGTACCAAATGCATGTTTCAAGCCCTGCTACGTTGTCTGTCCCTTAAGCATTAAATTCTGACTTGGTCTGTGGCTCTCTCTACAAACAGCCCTCATACATGACTTTCTTATGTTCCACAGAATTTCAGAATCTCCTCTGCTGACTGGAATGAACAATGATAAAGAGAATAAACTGGAAACCTAGTCCTCTGCATGTACCACCAATGAGCATGTCTGCTTGCACTTAATTTCCAGCTTTTGAGTGCTGGAGCTCTCCATGTGTCAGAATTTTAGTGAGATTAAAACAGGAAAAGGCTAACAAGCCTTTGAAAATTTCTGATGTTCAATGTGCAAAAATGTGCTAATCCATAAACTCTGCTTAAAAAAACAATACAAATCTGACATTAAAAGTAACCCCTTGTTTGTTTTACTTTTTTTTTTCTTAGGTAACGCTTTCTATATACCTGTGCTTTGTTATTTTTCCTCCAGAGGTCAAAATAAATCTTCCAGTTTTCTATGGAACCACACTGCATCAGTTCTTGCTGACACTGAACTGGAACATAGAGTATTCCCTTCAGTCTTCATGCTACAATAATCTACCATGGCATGCTCCCATCATAGCAGACTAATATCAACGGATATTTCTATAATAGTTCAAAAATTAGCATTTAAGATGTTAATTGCTTCCTGACTAATGATGAAAATGATGAGTTAAATGCACAAGAATTATTTATAAAGTGCAATGGCACACCAATTTTCTTTTCATATTTTAAAAATACATCAGCCAGCAAGGAATTTTTGAGCAATTAGTAAGGTAGACCATACAAATCTGTGCATGTCAAGCTTTTGTAGTTCTCATTCCATGCTTTTTTGGTTTCTTAAGGTAAAGAGTATCACATTTCTTCACCTAAGATCTATTTGTATGCTTGCTTCGCTTCAGCTGAAGTGTAAAATTTTCTTGGGCAGAACACACTGTACCTATCAGTTAAATTCTGCTTCCACTGTGGTCAGTATATGAGCTTTGTATTAAATGTAGCAGTGGAACCATGACAGCTTAAAATACTGTTATTCACAGTAGAACAAAGACCTTCAACCACATAATTTCTCCTTAACACAGAGATTAAACGTGGCTACCTAACCAGAAAACAACTAGATAAATTCACTTACAGTGGTTTTTAAACTTCCAAACTGGATCATTCACTTCTGTAAGGACTCAGTAGGGAAAAAGTGATAGTTACAGTGGCACCAAATTTAACATACATACATTACCACAGACAGCTGCACAGTTTAGCTATACAGACTTTTTTTCTTTCATTAGCTCTTCTAACACTTCAGATTTTCTTAGGTTTACACACTTTAAAAAGAAGAATGAAGCCTCTAAATTTCAGCACGATACAGATCATGCAAGAAAGTTTCCTCCAAGTTAAAATACACACTTGTCTATATAATTTTCCTGCATGGTACAAAAAAAAAACCAAACAAAAGTATACATTTTCTGCACACAAAGAGAAAAACTGGGTTTAAAATAAGAAGGCATTAAACTGGCTTCTCTGGATTCCAAAAATATTTCTACTGCAAACTCCATGGCTGTGGTTCTGGCTACCATACTCATTGTCTTTAAAGCCATGACTGTCTGACCCCTTTCTCCAACTTTCAGTCTAAGACTCTGCCCAAGTAATACCTGCAGAACTGTCCTACCAGCATTGAATCCCGGGCACGCATACTTCAACATCTCTCAAAATCCAGAGACAAATCATTTCTGATTCATCTATTTGGAAAGTCACAGAAGAAAAGCCATTGTCTGATTGTCAGGTTTCTCTGGCAGCACCTCTCCTATGAGGAAAGGCTGAGAGAGTTGGGGTTGTTCAGCCTGGAGAAGCCTTGGGAGATCTTATTGCAGTCTTTCAGTTCTTAAATGGGGACTATAAGAAAGATGGGGAGAAACTTTTTAGTGGGGCCTGTTGCAATAGGGCAAGGGGTGATGGTTTTAAACTAAAAGAGGGGACATTCAGGCTGGACATGGGGAAGACATTTTTTACAATGAGGGTAGTAAAACACTGGCACAGGTTACCCAGATAGGTGGTGGATGTGCCATCCTTGGAGACATTCAAGGCCAGGCTGGATGTGGTTCTGGGCAACCTGACCTAGTTGAAGATGCCTCTGCTCATTGCAGAGGGGTTGGACTAGATGAACTTTGAAGGTCCCTTCCAACCCAAGCTCTTCTAAGATTCTATGATTTTATTTGGTGGCCTGTTGAAGAAAAGAGATGTGTCCAAAAACCTAATGATTCCTTCCCAGGAATAACAAAGATAATCTAAACATGTCTGTGCTAGCCTATTTTTTTTTGGGAGGTGGGGTAGAAAGAAAAGCCCATCCATAGTTTTAGACACCCCTTCAGCTATAGCTCAAGAGGCCCCACTGCAAATGAGAAAATCACTGGTAACCCAACATGGAGGATAAAATGCACATGATTTATTTTTAAAGAAGAAAATTAAATCAAAGTCAATAACTGTAAAGAGCAATATTAATGTTAGAGAATAAGATAATTATTGAAGGCACATATACAAGATAGCAATACGCAGAAGATAAAAGTAAAATGCTATAGTGACATTTTGTAGTCAGTTTTAAAAAGCCAGCTTCATTATTAGTGTCATACTCCTGCTTTGAAAAAAAACCAACATGAGTGAAATAATTCACTCTTATGTACCTCTGCTGGCCTCAAATTAGCACTTCAGCAAGAAACCAGAGCTTTGTACCATAACCTACTTTTAGCTTATGAAGAACTAGTGTAGACTGAATTAATTCATCATCAGTATTCATTGATATTGAAGTGTGTACGCCTAGAATTGGAACCGGCATTTTAAAAAAGAAGAAAATGAGATTGGAAAAAGAAAAGATAACATAAATGTATTTGTCTACTGTTGTAAAAAGAGATGAAAGTGAATTAAATCTGAATTCTCTTGCTTGGCCACCACTTTTTGCAGCAGTTATGATAAGGTCACCCTTATTTTGAGAGCATCACAGGGAACATATTTTCACATGGGTAATATGTCCTTGATTAATTGTTCCAGAGCACTAGGAATAAAAGTAATAAAACAGGGTTACTTTCATCTTTTCCAAATCTGAATATATGTCATGGTTTAGACCCAGCTGGTAACTCTGTACCATGCAGCCATTCACTCAGACTCTGTTTCAGAAATATTATTAATTTATTGACAGTTCACTAATATGGCAGCATAGGATGCATTTACATACATAAAGAGAAGGGAATGATGCCAAATATGATGCCGTTCAGATAATTTATCTTTAAATTATTAATCTACATTCATTTTAAAGGCTGATCAGCTTCAAAACACTCAATTGAGCTTCATTCTAAAAGGCTAGAATAAGTCCATAGGTCCTCACAAAAACATCTCCAACTTTTCTGCTTTTTCATTATGTAGCATTTTTACATCAATCTTCAATTACTGCAGTTTAGAAATTGTCTCCTATTCAATGGTTTTATCCACAGGCAAACCACTATTTGGGAATCTCAGATGAAGCAGGCAGGCAGACTGTGTACCACACAGCCCCAATACACATAGGAACTCTGCATGCACTGTGTAACAAAATTAGAAGTAGACAGTGGAGTCACAAAAACTGACTTCCAGCAGATGTAACCGGATGAATGGTCTGGCTGTAATAAAACAGTCTAAAGAATTGCATGCTGAAGAAACTGTCTAAACCCCTTATGATCTCATTAATATCTAGCCTTGCCACCTGGTCTTGGCATATGAAGCAGAATTTACATCAAAAGAGATTAACATTTCTTCTGGGGCTAGTCAAATTTATACAAGTAAAATAATGTGAAGCAAATAAACCTCCCTAATAGCATTTATGTGAATCAGACAAAAGAGATAAAAAATTAAATATCCACCAAGATTATGTTACCCATTTATTGTCTAGGGAAGAAAAAACTCACTTTAGGAATCATAATAAAAAACTATGAAAGTAAGCACAACCTAAAATGCCATAATCATAGAATCATAGAATAGTTAGGGCTGGAAAGGACCTTAAGATCATCTAGTTCCAACCCCCCTGCCATGGGCAGGAACACCTCACACTAAATCATGTGGCTAATGGCCCAAGACTCTGTCCAGCCTGGCCCTGAGCACTGGCCAGGGGTAGAGCATTTACCACTTCTTTGGGCAGCCTATTCCAGTGCTTCACCACCCTCATAGTAAAGAACTTTATTTCACCTGAACTTCACCTATTTAAGTTTAAACCCATTACCCCTTGTCCTATTGCTACAGCCCCTGATGAGGAGACCCTCTTCAGCCTCCTTGTAGGCCCCCTTCAGATATCACTCGCTATAAAGAGACCTAGCTTATTAAAGCAAATGTGGGTAGAAGGCACCAACTCCCAGTGTTTTCCCAGGAGTATGCATGTAGCACAACAGTGTAGGTGCATAGAACAAAATTATTTAGAGCTTATGTCAATAGGTAAATGATCTATTGACAGGACAGTTTGTTGGAAAATATTAGGAAATGTACCCATTATTCCTTGTCAGTGTGCACAGAGCAGGTGATGTTATTGACAGAGACTGGCATATTTTACAGGCAATGTACATTACCATGACATCTGCTCTTGACCGGCCTTATTCAAACTATTACTATCAGGACTCCCCCACACCCAGTCATTTATTTTTCCTGAAAAGCTATTTTACTTTTTCAGCTCACAGGAAGCCTTGAGAAGTGTTGCCAGATAACCTGGGGCTTTCTCATGGGCCTTTGTAACTTCAATTGCAAAAATTTGCACACAGCATGCTGAGATATATTTTGTGCAAATACTGCCAGAGCATAATGCTCTCTGGAGCAGTAAGTATCATGATTATCAGTGTTTGGACAGCACACATCATTGTACTGATTGGGATTTTCAGCAGGTTTACGTGCTACATGAAAACACAAAGAGGTTATTTATAATTTTGGTGAATGATTTATACTTCCTCCAGAATTTTCTTTCTTGTTACATGCTCTTCCAGTGATATTCCAAGAAGAACTTCTACCATATAAATATCCACTAAGAAATTTAAAGCCTTTGAATTACTGTCTCTATCATAAAGAGAAAAATCAAGACAAAAAATGGCATTAAGGAATTTGAGTTGATCTGCCAAGAAAAGCCAAATCACGAGGCAAATGAGGAGACAACTCTAAATCTGGCAACACATTTGTCTGCAGAATCTGCCAAATAACCAGATGTTTCTACTACACAAGCTCACCCAGAGCTCAGCATAGGAATACTACCAGAGGTAACTATACCACAAAATTAATGACTGAAGGTTTAACTTAGGGAAAAAAAGTTCATTTCAGACCATGCCTTCACCAATTGTTGGCAAGGGAGTTCAGGATAATCATGGAAGAAATTTACCAAACAACTAATTGATAAATGTATCTCTACTTCGTTGTAATTACTGCCACTCTGTACCAAGTAATTGAAAGAGAAATCCATTTCTGAAGTATTTTCATAAAGATTTTTGAGATGAGTCATGAAAATAACTAAACCAAGTTCACCAGGGTTTCTGTAGAGTAACACAGTACTTGAATGAATTCTAGATCACAATATTTGCATATTAAAAGTAGACAAGTAGTTAAGAGGCTGATGAGAGTATGACTTTAAAGGCTTTACAAAACCACAGCACATTTAGGGATATCAAGGGGAATTGTTGCTTTGACAAAATTGAAAACACCCTCCTACAGCTGTTCCAATCAAGAAAAATTAGAAGTACTGCCTTTAACTTTCATTCTTTTTTTTTCTCTGCACAGAAACACCAGAGACATTAAAAATCAAAACTTCTTGCAGCCATTACTGTGACCCTGTCATTGCTCTCTGCAGCAGGACGTGCTGAGCATCTTTTGTTGACGAAATATAACTAATAATGCTATGAGAGTCTAGAGCCTAGCGGGAGCACCTATGTCCCTAATTACCAAACATCAGTTATGAGGATTTTCTTTCTTTAATGTTTCAACTTGCTACTATTTTCCATGGAAGAAGAGACAAGACTTAAATGGTAGCAAGTACAACAGAAGTGAGTTAAAGTAAATATAAACATTCACTTTGGATTCATTGCATCTCCAATGACCATACAAAAATTTCAGACCTAACCTTTGGCATAAACTCTGAAGTCCTGCATTAATACAATCTTTCCTAGCATTGAAAGGGAAGGAAGTACATGTTTTCAAAGTTCACAGACCAGGGCTTAGCTCTTATAAGGAGTGCAGTGCTTTTGCATATGAGATAATGTACATATTAAACTTTAAAAGATGTTTAAAACTTACTGAAGTTCTGAAGTTTATTCCATTTACATGGATTCTACCAGTTACAGAAATATTCCCCAACACTGAGGGTTGATTCAAATGAAAAAAAAAAAAAGAAAAATTATTCCTGGAAGGTATTCCACATATTCCAAAGACCTAAACCAGAATCACAGAACCATAGAACAGTTAGGGTTGGAAAGGACGTAAAGATCATCTAGTTCCAACCCCACTGCCATGGGCAGGGACACCTCACACTAAACCATATCACCCAAGGCTCCATCCAAACTGGCTCTGAACACTGCCAGGGATGGAGCACTCACTACCTCCCTGGGCAACCCATTCCAGTACCTCACCACACTAACAGTAAAGAATGTCTTCCTTTTATCCAATCTAAACTTCCCCTGTTTAAGTTTGAACCTGTTACCCCTTATACTATCACTATAGTCCCTAATGAAGAGTCACTCCCCAGCATCCTATAGGCCCCCTTCAGATCCTGGAAGGCTGCTATGAGGTCTCCACACAGTCTTCTCTTCTCCAGGCTGAACAGCCCCAACTTTCTCAGCCTGTCTTCATACAGGAGGTGCTCCAGTCCCCTGATCATCCTTGTGGCCTCCTCTGGACTTGTTCCAACAGTTCCATGTCCTTTTTATGTTGAGGACGCCAGAACTGCACACAATACTCCAAGTGAGGTCTCATGAGAGCAGAGTAGAGTGGCAGGATCACCTCCTTCGACCTGCTGGTCATGCTCCTTTTGATGCAGCCCAGGGTCTAGTTGGCTTTCTGGGCTGCGAGTGCACACTGAAGCTGTCTGATGTTCAGTTTCTCATTGACCAACACCCCCAAGTCCTTCTCTGCAGGGCTGCTCTGAATCTCTTCTCTGCCCAACCTGTAGCTGTGCCTGGGATTGCTCCAACCCAAGTGTAGGACCTTGCACTTGGCATAGTTAAACTTCATGAGGTTGGAATCAGCCCACCTCACAAGTGTGTCAAGGTCCCTCTGGATGGCATTCCTTACCTCCAGCATATCAACTGAACCACACAGCTTGGTGTCATAGGCAAACTTGCTGAGGGCGCACTCAATCCCACTGAGTTTATTACAATATTACTAAGCTTAATACTTTTTCAAAATGTAAACACTTTTTAACAGAGTGCATTCTATTTTCAAAAGCAATTTTTGGTATTTTACTTTATTTCTGAAGAGGTTCACGAAAACAAGGGGAATAACTGGATCTGTTTCTGAAATGTATTGAGACATTTGTTTAAAAGTAAAAGCCCTTCTTTCTCTAGCAGTAAAATCAAGAAGAAAACCACCTAAGCCCCCAGAGTCTGGACCCTCACCTCCAGAGCCATGTAGTCACATTTAATATGCTCCAGCTCTCCTCTGTATCAGATGAAAGAGCAGCAGGATTAATAGTCAGGGGGTTGAACCAGGCTCAGCAGTCTTTCCACGTCTTTCCAGGTCCATGCAACAGCAACAAACCACACCGATCCTCTTCTGTGTGTACCAGAAGTCACAAGCTTCCAGCCTTTGTCATTGTTTTCTAGCCTGAAAAATGCAGACCCCCTGCCTCTCCTTCAGTACAGCTGGGCACTCAGGCTCTTGTAACTGCATGATCTTGGTGAAGATCTGGTCAGCTTCCATTTGACCATCTCTGATGATCTGCAGTCTGCTGACCTCCTCCTGCAGCATCTTTACATGCTTACATAGACCCTCCTCCTGCAGGCAGGACACCAACTTTCCAGCTCCTTTCTCAGCGAGAGGCTCCGGGTACTCCCTGCATCCCCAGACCCAGAGACTGGCATTGTTTCTTGGGCACATTGTCTGACTTGAGGCTTCTGATGTTCCAGAAATAGTTGCTCCAGTTGGTCCTGAGGATGGTCATGCTCTGTGGTGCACCACCACCAGCAATCAGCACATGGACACTGTTATCCACAAAAGTTCTGTCTACCCTTCTTTCTCCTGCTTGATTCTCATAGCAGTTTCCTAATGGCTCATTATCATGAAAAGGTGTACTTATCATTCTCTCCAAGCTTGCTGCAGAAGTAGTCCTATTACCATCATTCACTCGAAGGTTGATAACTGAATCAATAAATTCATGATCTGCATTGAAAACACTGAGTATATGCTCTATATCCATTAGTAGAATGCCTGTGAGCACCTTGAAGAAAGACACAATACCTTGCATGTCCTTTTAAATGATGTCCCTAGTTTATAACAGTCTCACTGCCATCATCTTGCCATGACAGCACCTACTACTGCAGTTGTCTTCCCAACTTGTGTAAAAAATTTATTTGCATATCCATTTTCACATAAGCCCTAACTTAGAATAACACAAAGATCCAGCATCTACTGGAAGGCTGGTGGTCCAAAGTGTTTACCTAGTAAACATAAAAGTATACACAGCATCCAAAAACATAAGGTTGTGAAAACCTTGTTTCCTGTTCAATATATGACTTCCCCAAGTTTGCATCAACTTGCTCAGCTAAACGAGATTCTAAATTGTGTATTTAGAGATCATGTGAAGACACACATTCTATCCTTCATTAACTTAAAAACTTTTTCATATTCCATCACCCATACAAAGATGCTCTCTGGTAACAGTATCCCAACAATGCCTGTTGTGAGAAATCTTGGGCAAATCCAGAAAGTCTGCAGAACTATGAATAGTGCAACCACCTCAGGACAACCCAGGGGTCCTTCTTCCCCCTCCTCCCTCCAGGACAAATCCTTTCTTCCACCTGCATCAGACAGAAGACTACTGCCAAACTCAGGCTTTAAAAAAAAAAAAAAAGTCAAAAAAAGAAAGAAAAAAAAAAAGAAAAAAAAATCTCAGAATTCTGGATAGACCTGTAAGCAAAACTCATTTTCTATCCAACTGCTCTGGAAATACTACTCCTCACAACAAGAATAAATCCAGTTATATAGGAGCTGGATTTCTTCAGTTATCTGTATGCACTCAAGTATAATAATCACCCCTTCAATCCCATGGACCAGACTTTGTTCAGGTCTGAAGTCCAACAGCCAGTAACCATTTGGTGAAGTAATTATCTGGGCAGCTATTCACATGTATTGTTTAAACAGCTACTCTTTCCCATCAGCAGCTTTTGGCTTTCCTTCTGTGGCTCTTCTCCTCGCACCAGCTTCAAAGGTCTTCTTTTTGAACTCTCTCAAAAGGCAGTCTCAAGATATTTCCCAGCTGGAACAATATAGAGACAACCCTACAAAAAGCCTCCTGCAGCCAGCACCTTGTTGCCTCTTGCCTTTTCATACCTCGCACAAGTTCAGAGAGGTCAGTTTCCTTTCAGTGCTTGGAAGCAAAAACGTTTGCCCTGTACTGCCCTGCACTATACCTCACGATTCTCACTTGAAAAATGCTGATGAAAGGCATGAGCACTGCTATTCACTTTACCCAATATTCCTGTAAATCTGCTTTCTAAGGGAGACATGAGTCTGCTAAGCACTCACAAATTCTTGTCTCCTAAATAACCAGCATATATTTTCCTCAAGCAAAACATTTTTGCCAGTTTCAAAGCCAATGCCACAAGTTGGTTTTTTCCCTAGGAACCGCAAGTGCTGCTTGGACCCAGCAGGTAATTCCAATTTGCACAAGTAGGATTTAATTTCCTTCTCAGCTCCTCAGTCAGCAATCCCAAATTCGCAATGAGGCAAGGCTACACCACCACCTATTGGTGAAAGTGCTACTGGTTGTGACCTTTACAATACACCTGTTCCTCTTATTGCAGAGGTCAAACCTCTAGGATCATTTAAGGCCCAGATGCAAAAGTAGGAGAAAGCAAGATGATAATTATACAGTGAACTTTCACGGCAGTCTATAAATTCCATCCCTGCAACTGTCCTTCCCTCGATTGGGAGTGGAAGCGATGGCTCTCTACCGCAGCTGCAAGTATCTCCCCAGGCAGTGTTTTCTACTGCCCCTCTTTCCACAACTCCCATTAACTGCATTTATGAATTAATGATTTGTTTCTGTAGTACTTCACTTGTATCTTCCCTCCTGGCCTGTGCTGTGAAACAAGCTTCCTACTGATATTTTACCCTGCATCCTTACGTATGCTTTCACATTTAAGTGGATTGAACAGCATCTGCCATCTATTAACACATCCATTTAATTTATTTAAATCTTTCTATAATCTGTCAGATTGCTTGGCTTTTCACTGTTTGCAACTGAATCTAGTTGAACAGTAATTCAAAAATTTGGAAGTTTATCCATTAGCTGTGTCAAACTAATTAAAGTGCATAACGAAGCCACAAAGGAATAAATAATAATCTTGCTCATAAGTGATGAATTCTATTACCTCAGCTTTCTTTTTCTATTTCAGACATTCAATTTAAGGCTGATTTTTGTTCAGACTTTTATTTAGTATTATATTCACTTCCAATTTTCATATTCAGTAGTTCATTGTATTCATAATTTCCAATGTGAAACCTTTTTAGATACACACAAACTGTCTACTGTGAATGGTCAGTGCCAATTTCAATCAGTATTTTCCTCTCTGTTCATACAGCCAGCAACTTTGTCAAAAAATCCATAGACAACGCACCAGTCAAATGCAATCATCTCTTCTTGTTACAACAGCAATTGTTGTTAAATACTATGTTTTCAGGGATTCTTTTATGAGTTAATCAAAGTAACATCCACACATTGGCTACTTTCCATGACAGCCTTGAGACATATGGTCTTTATTCTATGTATGCCTCTGAAAAGAGAAGTCTGAGTGGTAAAGGCAAGTCAGTGTTACAAATTTAATGGTGGAAAGAATACTGGTGCTTTTTTTACATTTCTTCTAATATTCTTGGGCTTTCCTGGCCTCCTGGACCTATTTCACTCAATCATCAACCCCCAGATCCATTAGCAGAAGATGATTCATGTAAGCATCATTGGTGTCAGTTAAACATATCACTGTTCTAGTGTTAAATGCCCTGAATATTATCCTAATATTGACTCACAAAACTTAGGCATCCCATGACAGCAAATAAAGCATAAAGAGTCGGCTGTCTCCAGGCCAGTGCTGTAAAGATGCTTTCCACTTGTAAGAGGTGTGCATTCAGTAGACTCACAGATTTATAGTGGAGATTATTAAGCCTGAATTGCAGAGGCCAGACATAGGTGTCCATTTATTGAGCCCAAGGATTTATTCTTGACTGAATTCACCTGAGCCAGAATAACCCATCAAGCCAGCATGCATACAGCACACACATGCTGATGTCTTGAACTCAGGATTCTGGACTGACAAAATTCTGCCATTATGCCCCAAAATATACCTACACTAAAGACACCGCAAAATAAGAAATTAGATGATTTCCACAGGGGTTTACTTTACTTGCTATGTCTTTTGATGTGGTTCTTTGAGCCTGACTGCAAATAGAAGGATGCTTCATTTAATGCAAAGGTAAGGAAGCAGGAACTTTTATGTCAGGTATTTCAGTCACAGGACTTCATTTAAGAACCTGAAGTGACAATCTTGTAAAACATATTGTTGGCTTTCTTAAAGTATTGTTTCATCTAAAGTTAATATCAGTATTTTTGTATCTTTTGGGGTTTTTTTTGGTTTGTTTTTTTTTGTTGTTGTCTTTGTCATTAAAAGCAACATGGATTTCTGAGTATTGGAGCACTACAGAAGTTTTACTTTCCTCAAAAAGGTTTGGGAAAATGTACCATTGTGTTACTCAACTGATTCATGTGTACAGTCAACATTTTTTACTCATTTTCTGAAAGAACATTAGGGTAACAATAATAGATGATCCTGAAAGTAACAACTTAGCTTGTCAAGGGTTTTGCTACACTTTTTTTCTGTAACCTTTCAGTAATCTATTTCCAAATCAAAACTCTGTACACAGAAATCTCCAGAAGCATCCTATCAGTTCCAGAAGTAAATTATAACATACATCCATGCTAAAGCAAGGTTAGTACAATATCCCAGAAATACTAGAGAAAGAATAAAAAACTAAAGGTAAATAGACAAAAAAATGGTAAAAAAGGAATGCCATTAATCCATTAACTTTGCAGTGGAAACTTTGAAGTTGATCATTCCTGCATGTATAGAAAGAACACAAATCCTGTCTCCTTAGCAAGACAAAGAGCATGGGGACTACGCTAGGACTTGTTGGCTTTTAAAAAGTTTAACAGGACAGTGTATTAGGCCAAAAATCTGGATGTGGTGTGCTCTTGTCCTCTGGTGCAAAGCCTAGACACTGTCCCTCCTGCTATTGGTACAAATATGTAAACACATATGTGTTTCTTCTGGGAGCAGCTTGCTTAAGCCCAGAAACTATGCACTGTGCTCCTAAACCCTCCAGTGATTGCTACGCACTTTCTGACATCCAGCAAACTTGTGAATCTCCTCATCACCTGCCATTTGGGGACATTGAGTAACACCGTGTGGTCACGCAAACAAGTTATACCCAGGAAACCATGTAACACAGCCAGGAAATCATCCACTCTTTATGGGTCGTCTCCATCAGTTTCCTTGCAGAAGAAGTTTAGTCATGGTCTTAACATCTGGCCCAGCTGGGGAGGCCAGCTGTTTCTCCCTTCCTCACATTTATGACACAAGAACAAGGTGTGAAATTATCAAACCTATAGAAACACAGTATTTAAAAGGTTTGTCTGGGCTTTTTTACAGTTAAAAATCAAACTGGAACTCATAATAAAGAGACAACTTCAGAAGAGGTGAGAGCATCCCACTGAAGGGAGACTGTTTAACTTAGTTTGCTAGTACTGGGGAGAGGCAAGTTTACACTACCTACTGTTGCTGCTTCTATCTCTTGACGTTCAGCTTTTCCAGGAAATCAGCTTTTAGTTGCTGCCAAACTGGAACCTTACACAGCAATAAGCTCACAATGCTATCCAGAACTTTGTAATAATAAAGCAAATCTTAAGCACCTCTTCATATTTACTGAGCAATGAAATATCACACCAGAATTAAAGGGGGTTTCTGAAAATAGTTTGAATGTGAATCAGAGGATATTTCAACAGATCCAACAGAGCAATTATAGGGTAGGAAGAGCAAACAGACTGTAACAGAGAACTGAGACAGGCAGACATAGACAACCTCTTTACCTCCCTACTGATGGATGAATAGAGCAAATGGTCACCTAAGTGGGGTTTTTTTATTTAACTTTTTTGCAGGTAGATTTATTCTCGATATCAGGCTTAACAGACAAGACCATAGTGACTATTTGCTAGCAATACACCAGATACATTTAACACCAAAAAGCTTTGTGGAACTCCTCAAAAACCATTTAAAATTATTTTTTTATAGAAGGATGGTAAATATTATGTCATGCATGTAAAACGGTGGATTAGACACATGGAGTTTAAGTTAACCTGTTCCATAGTCAAATTGAGCTGGGGCAACAAGATCTTCAAACAGCAGTGTCAAAGCAGCCGGCTTTGCAAGGCTGGAATCAAGTGCTAAAAAAAAAGCCCTCAGCTGAAACTCATAAAAATTTTGAGTCTTGGAGCTATTCAGTTGTCACTTCAGTGACCAGTGACAACTTGACATAGTCATGATGAACCATGTCCCTTCTTTTGATTATCAATGGCCTCTTACTAAGCACAAATTCTGAGACAGAGATAGCAGTTTCATGACTGCATTTTGTGTTAACAGGGAACTGCTTGAACCCAAGCAATAAAACCAAATTTTTTTTCATTTAATTTGAACAATGCAATTTGCATGTTCATTCCTTCAGTGTATCTTTGACTTATGAACTATTAAGGTCTTGCAACTTCAAAAAGGCTTAATTGCAGGACTAAGCAAGTCTATCCCTCTGCATTCTGACATGTACCATGTACCACTTTCCTCTTGTCTTCCAACAGGAGATGCCCAATAGTTCTTCACACACTCCAAGGAGAAATACAGGAATAATCAACTCAACCAATTAGCATATACTCAATAGAAAAAGTTAAGTCTACTAGCGGCTTAAAAGGGCAGAGAAACATCAGAAACAGAAAGTAACCTGGGGCAGATTGGCTGATTCTGTGCTAATGAAGTAGGCAGAACTAGCCTAATTAACAGCTCTTCCTTAGAAGACACTCCACAACAAAAATTTTCTTTTCTGCCTTTGTGTTTATCTCAAGGCTTGCTTTTTTTTCTGATATAAACTACAGAGCTTTGAAAAACAGCTCTAAGGATAAAAGTATTATACTTTTAATAAAGCAAATTGTAAAATAAATCAATTTAGTTTCATAACCCATCTCTTATATCAAAAATTATTTTTAACTGTTTCTAATTTTTGTCAAATGAGTCAGATGAATTAAGCGCTATTTCATCAGAAGTTCATCTGAACTTCTTTTGATGTTTTTTAGCTTGTCACATAGACATGTTTTGATTTCTTGTCTGTGATGACCCTCAGCAACTCCATAACCAGCCCTCCTACAGCAGGAAGGTGGACCATCTGACCTCCACAAGTCCCTTCCAACTTATATCATTCTCTGATGCTATTCTAACACCCTGGCTACAAGCCAGGTCATTCTTTCAATTTTCAGTATTTAACCAATGCTGCTGAAAAACATAGTAAAAAGTAAGAGACTGAACAAGACTTATTTTGTGATGTCAAACTATATTATCGTGCACTTATAAGAAGAGTATATAGAAAAAGAGATATGCTTCAGAGGGTTTTTAACTCAATTAATGTATAGCTTCTTCTCCTGTCAAAATTTCTTTTGACCATGAGAACCACATTTTTCATTAAAGCAAAAAAAACCAAACAACTGATTGATTCTGAGATGTGATGGATTCCTGTTGAGGACTACAGCTGAATTACAGAAAGAAGCACTGAAATTCCTCTTTTGAACATGAATGTAAGTCTGCCTATAGTGTTGAGCATGTGACATAACAACTACTGTCAACAGCAGTGGTAAGAAAAGCCTGAAAATGGCATCTCAACACAGCTGATACTAGCACTCCTGAAGTTTAATTATCCTAATGCTGTTTAATTTTCTGCTGCTTGAAAAAGAAATGTCAGTGTACCCTTTGCTACTTGTAACTAAATCCCTTTTGCATGTTCTAATTTCAATACAACTACAGATACTGTAGGCAAAGTAATCAAAGTTTTGTAGACAAGCAAAGAAATGAAGCAAAACACTGTTGTCTTTAATAGATATTAACAGCTGTATCTATGCCTATTTACTTTTTTCTCATTTCATCCACTATGATGAAATCTTCTCTTTCATCCTCTGATGAAATCCTTCTGCTCATCCTCTAGAATGAACAGTTGCCTCTAGGTATCCTCTATGCCATTTTTTCCAATACCAACGTTTCTGTCAGTTCCCTGTTCATTCGCCAACTGCACGATTGTTTATGAGATTCTGAGGACCAGTTCTCATTACTCAGGAACCAAAAAATATGTCTTGAAAGTTCATGACAATACTAGTTTAAAATGTTTACAGAGGGAAGCCCACAAATCTATTCAGCAGACTGCACAGCTCTGTAACACTTTTCATTCCCTGAGAAGTATAAATCAGAGAGTGTTCTTAGGCTTTTTGGAAACAGCAAAAGTTATCAAATTTCTCTGTCATATTAAAACACAGGTGGAAATATATTTAAAAGAAAACACATAAATTGAGAGCTGGACTGATATAAATGGTATGTAATGCACCACCTTCAGAAAGCAGCACATATGACCATTAGATTTTTGGAAAATAGCAGAAAGATTAACTGAAATCTGAATATATCACTAGGACAGCATCTTGCAAAGGAAAAAATATTATATTTCAAGATGCATTTACAGACTGAGTAGCTCCTGACAGAACTAATTTTGTTACATTACCTCTGGAACTGTTTGAAAGCCAGGCATCTTGAAGTGTATCCTTGGCCAACAGAAAAACTGCATGCAAGAACAGCAGAACAGATGATCCTTAAAGCATTATGGATGCTTTATATTCCATTTATAATACAAGGAAACTTTGTTTTTAAGGGTTACATCTTAGAACAACAGAAAATTCAGTCTGATTTTTGCATTGATTTGTCTCTATGGAAACCAGAAGCATGACTCTTAATGTTTAGATGGTGATGGCTCAATAAGTCACTACACCGCCTTTCAATTGCATCTGGTTTAGTTTTCAAACTCAGAAGTTTTAAAAGCCATGATGCAAGTAATGTTTTTTAACTGCTTGTTTTACACATTCTAGTATTTTGGGTGGGGAAGGAAATAATATTTTTATTAAAATTGCATTTCTAGGACATCTATTATCGCAAAGACTCCAAAAGTGCTTTTATTATTAAAACACTACTTTGGAAGAAGTTATTGTTGAGGGGAAAGCAATGAACATTGAAATGTATTCATTTCCCTGCTTATTTCATTTTAATGCCAAAACATAGTTTGTAATGCCAATACAATAAGTTTCAGCACAGCAGTTGAACAAATCCTTTATTTTGGCTCTCTCCCACATTTTTTCTAGAAATATATCTTGCCTATCCAAGTGTCTAAAATATGATTTTCCCACCTAGATGTTTGCCTGGAAAGGTGTTAGTATTTTCGTACTGATCTTTGGCATCTGCCAATTTAGTCTTCCCTTCCTATACCACATGCAAAATGTCTTCAGGTGCTTGTCTCCTTCATTTACAGGCTGAATGAAACCACTGGATTAGGAATTTTGTGAATGTTATCATCACAATATTAATTCACTGTTTAAAAACTGTGGCTGCTATAACAGACCTACATTTTCTTGTTCTGAGGAACACTTTGTACTGCATGTAGTCTCATACATTCCAGCTGTCACTTGTATACAACATCTTTACATTTGTTTCCAACCTTTGAGCCTTTCCTTCTTCTCACTTTCACCACATTAAATTTCCTATGTGCATTTTGATTCTTCTTCAGCCAAGCAATAAGCCACAGCAGAATGGAACTCTTGGCTTCAGATCCTCGCCAGAAGGTGTTAGGAGGATGCAGCTAGCCTAATGCTCAGTCCGATCCATTTTTGAAAAAGGATTTAAAAACATAAACTGACATTCAAAATAGAAACAAAAGCTTGAGGTTTTGACATTGCTACCAAAAAAAAAAAAAAAAAAGCATGCAAGGAATTATTATTAAGGAAAGCAAGGAATTCTTATTAAGGTGTCAAGTAGATGACCTAATGAAATGTTAGTTTTTAGGCAGCAAAGAGACTGTATATAGTGACATTAAAGGAAGGACAGAATTAGCGAAACTATCCATCAGCAGTTCTGTATGACTCACTTAAAGACATTTAAAGCCACTTATGTGACTCACATGAGGAGGAAAGGCAGAGCAAAAAGGGAAGAATAGTGTACGGTGAGAATGTCTGCTGTGCCAGGACACCATAAGATTCTTTAAAACTGGCCTCTGTCACTACACTTGTGAGGTGAAAATTCTGTCACATAGTGGAAAGGGAGAAACATCACTCCCTAAAAGTACTGTCTTTTCTTTTGAGGTTAACCTAACAAAATTTTTAAGCCCTACAAAGTTATTTGATTTTATAAAATAAACAGTCCAGAAACACAGGTATTTCCATTACAGCAGTTTCTGAAATCAATGCTTCTCAACTGCAACAAACAATTGACTGGCACAGTATCAGCAAGACCAAAACATAGCTCCAGGACAGGCTCTTCTGAAGGGAAGTGGGGGACAGTGGGCTAAAGGAAAAGTTAAGCAGCAATGCTTTCATGTTTCTTGGATGCAGGAGAAAAGAAGAAGACTGGGGAAGCTTTCTGGGGAGGGGTGGAACTCCCCATTTCTTTCCTACAAATGTCACAAGAAGTGTAATGAATAACATGTGCCAAGGCAATGCAGGACAGATCAGAGAGAAAGAAGGAAGAAGAAACATTCATTACAGACCTGTTCTGTATGCTGTGTATATAAGTATCACCTTGTTTATAGCTGGGGTTTTTTAACATGAAAGAGGAAATATTAAGGGCAATTCACCAATTCCAATAATCGGGTTGATAGAAGCATGTCACCTCCCCACAGCAGCAACATCTTTTGACTTGTCATCAATCTAGGTAATGTTTTCAGCTATCATCACAGGGTTCAGTTCATTGCTGTACAAGAATGATTATTAACTTTCAGGAGGGTGTAATATTGCATTGAGACAATATAGTCAATGCATATCCTCATGGCAGCACTTAAAAAACTGTCCTATTTCTATAATTTTATTAGCAATGTACTACTTGCTACCTTTTTTTTCCACTATCTGACAAAACATTTTTACATATTTACTTCCAGTGAAAGAAAGGCAGAGTGGATGTGGTTCCTGTTTAAGTAGGATTCCTGTTATTTGTTGTTTAATGGGGCCAACAAGGACAAGGAGTTTCCAGAATATAATTTTTGTCATGGTCTATTTTATCCTATAACAATATATATCCTATATATACTATTCACTTTCCCTGGCAGTTTTGTACATTTTGCCAGTTAACCATACAGCCAGTCATTGACTAAGAATCAATTTATTTAAACAAAGCAAATAAAAAAGTGTTTCTATTTAATGCTTCCACTGCTAACTTTCTATCAAAAGGCAAAGATTGGATAAAAAAATGTTTACCATGACTGAGTTTGTTACAGAAGTCAGCCAACCACTTATCTTTAATTCATGCCTTTCTGTTGAAACCTTAAACAAGCAAACTTGTTCCCAGGATTGTTCCTGCTTAAGAGACTTGGTAGTGGTCACTTGGAAATACGGTAATTTAGAAACTTGAAAAAGATGCCCATATTTTAGAAAGTATTATAAATATTGAAAAAAATGTGAGTTCTTAGTCTTAAACAGATTTAAATTAACAGTTATGCATCCCTTTCAATAAATTATTATATTTAGAAAGAACATCATGACAAAAACTATGATTATACTACCACAGGTCCTCCTCACTGAGGCAGAACACTAGGCCAAGAATTGGTTTCATAGCAGCATCAAAGAAAATCAGCCTCAAAGACATCTCTGGAATAGATCATCTGGTTCATTTCTGTGCCCAGAGGCGCAAACAAGTGTCTGTTGATCCTTCGTCACAGACATTTGTATGTATTCAACCAGTTCGTGAACCTCCCAATGACAGATTCCACAGTCTCCCTATGACAAACTTTTTTACAATGGTTAAAACCAGTTTCCCTCTTGGGAATAAAAAAAGCAATGCACAGATAATTTGGAGTAACTAAAATAAACCCTAGAATTTCAGTATGCAGTGTCACCTACTCCAGGAAGAAGAAAGGGGTGAAGCAGGGAGAAATGATGATACAGCAGTGTACACCTGATTTATGCCTATTTTAAAGGTTCTGTGGTTTAGATTCATATCCTATCAGGCACCTCTACAACTGAACAACACCTGCATGAACAAAGTATGAGCTGAGAAACAGTATTTAATTTCATACAACTGTGGTTAACTTCTATAAGGTCAGTGAATACCTAATACAGTTAAACTCCTCTTGAAGGCATACCTCCACTACAAAAATATAGGCCTGGCACAAAAGTGTCATTGGTTCGAAAAAGAGCCACCTGGAAGTGTAAAAAGAGCCAAGGTGGGTCTAACTTCCACCCAGCTCCTCATGGAAACAGTTCTTTTGTGAGCCAGAGGAATGGATTCGGAAACTGGTGAACAGCAGTCAAAAGGAAATGGGCCAGAGACCACCCAAAATGCAGAAAAGGCTATAAGAATGGGACTGGAATTAGAAGAAACTATTTGTCAGTTAGAGATAACCAAATGATCAGAGTGGTGCTGGCAACCATTGCTCATACAGAAAAAGGTGGAGGAAAAGCCAAGACAACACCTGAAATCCAGGAAAACAGAGGACTAGATGCCCTTATGAAGAGAAACTATGTGCTTATTTTGAAAGAGCTTGATAAATTATGTCCCAGGCAGAGTGAGATTATTTTAATAACCTCTAACTATGCATTCCTTTGAGAGGCACCCACGAACTAAAATGAAGTCTATGGTCACTGTATTATTTAGATATAGCCTCCACAGTATTATGCTGCAAGAATTTAATTTAAAAAATTCCTGTGGTATGTCTCTTTGAAACCACCTATAGAGAATTCATGCTATATTTTCTGGATATTATCAGTAAATAAATCATTTATAGACTGCTTGTAATTGCAGTAGACACACATTTAAGCAATTAACAGTTGCATTTAAAATGGGATTTTCTTATTTATAAAACAAAATCCCACAGAACTCATAAACAAAGGCATTAAGATGGTGAAGGGAAAAGGGATTGACAATTACCCTGCTCATCCAATTACAAAATCTGAATCTTACTGTGACTTTCCAAATCAGCAGACCATTTAATAAAACTTAGGATAGTTCTGTCAGTGTAACTGATTCCTTAATTAATACAGCAGAGTATGACTCTCTGAAATATTGGTTTTCATTTATAAGAATATTTCCACACAAGAGTCTCATTTCTGCTAAGTCTAACTCTGCCCATCTGGATAAAAATTATTTTGGTAAATGTCTTGTCAAACTACCACTGGCTAACATGTAACTCTTTAAAGTAGCACAATACACAGATGAAAAAACAAAACAGAAAATCATGTAAACTGTTGTCAAGCTTAAGAGCTCCAAGCTACGCTTTAGAGATTTCATTATTGTTATTACTGTTTTACAATTACCATTTGCAGGTAAATGACAGGGTCTGTATGATGCTGTTGTACTTTTGTCTGCTGTTGAGTAGAGATTCTGGTCAAACAAGGGAAGGAAATGTTGTGAGACCAATTCTCTGTTGGCATAACTATATTGATTTCACTAGACTTATGTCAGCAGAAAACATAAGCTTCTGTTTATATTTAAACAAAAAAAAATGCAAACAACCAAAAAACACACAACAAAAAACACACACCATTTGGTTTTACTAAAACATCTTTTTCAGCTGAAGAGTACAGATGATTGATAGGACCCACTCCTAAACCTAACAAAGTGCATACCCTCTCCAGTAACTCCCTGTTTTTCTTGTATGGAGGAGCCCAGAACTGGACACAGTACTCCAGATGTGGCCCCACCAGGGCTGAATAGAGGAGGAGGATCATCTCTCTTGACCTGCTGGCCACACTCCTCCTGATGCACCCCAGGATATTATTTGCCTTCCTAGCCCCAAAGGTCAGTTCATCATCACCAAGTTCCTCAGGTCCTTCTCAGCTGAGCTACTCTACAGTAGATCATCCTGAACCTGTACTGGTACTTGGGGTTCTTCCTCCTCAGGTGCAGGACCCTACACTTGCCTTTGTTGAACATCGTTAGTTTTATTTCCACACAATTCTCCAGCCTACCAAGGTCCTATTGAATGGCAGTACAGCCTTCAGATGGTGCCATAAAGACCTAGGAATGAAAAGAAAGGAATAGGTTTGGGGAGACATCAATTTGACAGGTGGACCACTCAGTGGACAGAGAAATGGCTGGATGCATGCAAAGAGCTGTGGTCAATGGCTCAATGTCCAACTGGAGAGAAGTAATGAGTGGTGTCCTCAGGGATCGGTGTTGGGACCGATCTTGTTCAACATCTTTGTCGGTGACATGGACAGTGGAATTGAGAGTGCCTTCAGCAAGTTTGCTGATGACACCAAGCTGTGTGGTTCGGTTGATACGCTGGAGGGAAGGAATGCCATCCAGAGGGACCTTGACACACTTGTGAGGTGGGCTGATGCCAACCTCATGAAGTTTAACCATGCCATGTGCAAGGTCCTACACTTGGGTTGGAGCAATCCCAGGCACAGCTACAGGTTGGGCAGAGAAGAGATTCAGAGCAGCCCTGCAGAGAAGGACTTGGGGGTGTTGGTCAATGGGAAAATGAACGTGAGCCAGCAGTGTGCACTCACAGCCCAGAAAGCCAACCATATTGTGGGCTGCATCAGGAGGAGCGTGACCAGCAGGTTGAAGGAGGTGATCCTGCCCCTGTACTTTGCTCTTGTGAGACCTCACTTGGAGTATTGTGTGCAGTTCTGGTGTCCTCAACATAAAAAGGACATGGAACTGTTAGAACAAGTCCAGAGAAGGGCCACGAGGATGATTAGGGGACTGGAGCACCTCCTGTATGAAGACAGGCTGAGAAAGTTGGGGCTGTTGAGCCTGGAGAAGAGAAGGCTGCTTGGAGACCTCATAGCAGCCTTCCAGGATCTGAAGAGGGCCCATAAGGATGCTGTGGAGGGCCCCTTCATTAAGGACTGTAGTGACAGGAGAAGGGGTAACGAATTAAAACTTAAACAGGGGAAGTTTAGATTGGATAAAAGGAATAAATTCTTTCTATTAGGGTGGTGAGGCACTGGAATGGGTTACCCAGTGAGGTTGTGAATGCTCCATCCCTGGCGGTGTTCAAGGCCAGGTTGGATGAAGCCTTGTGTGATATGGTCTAGTGTGAGGTGTCCCTGCCCATGGCAGTGGGGTTGGAACTAGATGACCTGAAGGTCCTTTCCAACCCTAACTATTCTATGATTCTATGATTCTATGAAATAAGTAATTACATGTAAAACAGGAAAAATACTTAAAATCAACTATTTTTTGCATTCAGTAGTCTCTACCTGAGGATTGTGAAAATTAGCATCTCCAGTATTTAATTTTACTGATATCACCTGGAACTGCCAGAATTGGAGCTGCTGGAAGCAGACGACTGGAAAAAGAATGACTGAGAAAGGTGGACTGTGGCAGTCTGTTTGGGGGATGGAAGGATGCTCCCAAAGCCCACTCACATCTCTCCTTGTCCCCTGCATCACTCCCAGAAACACAATACTGTGACTGGGTGTTCCAGATACAAGTGCAGCTGCCCAAGCAACAGCGTTTGGCTGTAATGTTTACCAAATCACAAACCCCTATCTGCAAACAAAGACTCACTCTATCCGTAGGAAAGGAAGCTTTCAAATAGCCTTTTAAGATATTGCATAAAAGAACAGTTTTCCATTACATACTCAGACATAGAAAAGAAGAGTGGAGTAAAACATACGTTGTTGGGTCTGGATATGTGTCTTTTTAATCTAGAATTATTGCTACGTGCAGGGCTTGCAAGTGGGCTGGTCTGAAATAATCCTCTCTTTCCAGAGAAAAGTAACAAATATCAAAGAAATCAAAGGAAAAATAAAAATCACCCCCAAGCCCCCAGATTCCAGCTCCTTCACTCTTGCCTTGGTCTACATGGTCTTCCCAGCTCCAAAGGAAATTTGACTCCAGCAATACGACTGTGGTACATCGCAAAGTAACATGTCCTCCCTGCACCACTATATACTTCAGTTAAAACATTAATAAGTTCCAGTACCACATATATACTTTGGGGTCTTTGTTTGGGTGGAAGCCAAGCATCAGTCCTTTTTAGGCAATTATCACCTTTTTACCCATGTGAGCAATAGCAATATGTTCTTTCCTCCTAAAAAAAAAACTCATGGAAAATTTTTAAATCAATGATGTGTTCTTTGTCAGGACAAACTACCTGGGAATACCTGCACCAAAAGGTCTACAGTCCAGTGGCAGAAGTGATAGAAGTTTGAAAACCTTTACACGACCACTTATCAACAACAGAACTTCAAATAAGCACAGAAAATCTTAACAAGCCAGTCAGTTTGTCTGACAAAGGCTGTCATGAGAACACTTACTGAAACCCATCCCCTGATGAAGACCATTAATACGCTGTTCTGTAACATTAAGTATACCATCTATTTTCTATTGTCCATATTTTTTCCATATTAATGATAATGAAACTCAAATGTTCATAAAAGGACTCAGTCTGTGAAAGCGATTTTGTCATAAAGGTCATGGTTTCAAATAAATGAAGACTTCAATTTGCTATTAGACTGTGAGTAACATAAAAATTCAAACCCACTTCAGAACACCCACTTAGATTGTCAGAACTTGTGCAAAGGTTTGTTTTCCTCTGCAAAAGATAAGCTTGTCAAACCAAAATAAAGGAGGACAAAAGGTGAAGGAGATGCTGCTCCCTGTCCTGCTTTGTTTTTGGTGATGGCCTGAGGAGCTGCATTCCAGCTCTGCTAGGTGCTGCAAATAGCCTCTCCTTCCACATGCTCAGGAATTCACTTTAAGTTTTTAAGCTAGCATATATTCTTCATGAGTAGTATCTGCAGATAAAGGTGATCAAAATGAGCACGAGGCATTAAGCTACAAATTGTTTAGTAAGATACTTTTAAAATGCTTCCTTTCTAATAATCTCCCTCCAGTGCCTTTTCCTGAGCTTTCTCATCATGCCTCACTCACAACTGCTATGAATAAACACTGCATTTGGAACTACAGCAACTGTAGATGTATATAGGCTACTTGAGTTTGCCTAGATCAGGCACCAACAGCATAAAGCTGAGAATAATACAGTTGTGCTTTGTAAGTTTGTCAGGACCTCTTGCACTTAGCAAGGCAATAAGCATGCAATGAAGGCTATGTTACTACAATTTCACTTCTGCTAGACTCTGGGGGACCTGTTTTGAGCTTAGTATATATCCTATTATCACACCTACACACCCCTACTCCACAAGGAAATATAACTTAAGCCAAGTTCTGAAATCTAGCAAAGCAGGTCAGAGAAGAAACACAACCTGCAATTTCATGTATAGCCTCCTGCCCTATTTTTAACTTGGTCTTTTTAGGAGGATGTGTTCAATGACCAGAGGTGCCACAGCTGAATCTTCACAAACATGACCTCTTTCAGAGAAGAGACTCACACCTGTTCTCAAAATCCAAGGCTTTGAATTTCACTTTGGATCAAACAGCAGCCAACACAGGTCAGAGACTGGCTTTTCTTCACAGTTTTAGCAAGAAATGCTCCTCAATGAAAAATCAGCGTGTCAGACCTCCCTTCAGCAGGAATGAAAAGGTAGAGTTGTTAGAGCATTTCCAACTCAACTAAGATAGCTCACTACTCAGCTTTTGTGCAGAACAGTCCTCAGCTCAAAATGTTCTCCAAATCGCATTCTCCATTTTCTCTCTCCAGCTGATATATAGGACCATATATTCAATAAAATCACATGGATGCATAATTATGTATTACATCAACACTTTAATTTGAATTTATCTTGTATCTCTACATCCACTCCTTGTCAATTTAATTTTTCACTTCTGTTCTCTGCATAGTTTAAAACCTTATAGGGTGGAAAATAATGGTGCTGATATCTTTCTGTCCTTCACATAGCTATGATAACACTTGTGGCTGTGAAAAACTACAACTAACACTGCCATTACATTGCTGAACTAGTCTTAAAATAGGTACAGCACTTACAGCATCTACAGCTTTGGAATAGAAATGGAAAAATATTTCACTGGCCTGAACAGCTGCAACAGAAGTTCCCCAGCAACTGCTTATGGCAGTGGTAAATCATGCAGTACCACTATAGTGCAGCAATTACAGTAGGTGCAAAAGGTATTTCAGTCCGGAATAAAAATTGTTTATAAAATCTTAATAACTATGGAAAAACAATAGCAATTAATATAGTTCTGAACAAAAAGGAACCTTCTTCCTGTGTTGCTCTCTGCGCTGTCACTGCATTGTTTCTGCCCCTCGATCTCACCAACTATGAGCACACAGTCATATTGTCTCATGTCCCAGCTGGCAATTTCCATGGTCCATTCTCTAGGAATGGACCTAGTGTTGTGCCATGGAAGTCTGCACTTAGTTTACTTTTTCTATCATCATTAATCACAGGCACAGTAAAAAAGATTAGCTTAAAAAAGAGAAATTCACCAACATTGATTTTCCTCTCTACAGCAAAACCACAGAAAAAGAGGTATCAAGCAGAGATGTGATAGGAATTAGTGCTGCATTCCACTTTCCTTTACACAAAACACAAGGTCCACTTATGCTAAGAAAGCTTGAGGCAATATGAAACTGAGATTAGAACTACTATTTGCAAATAAACAGGAACAAATACATCGTCTGACCTGAATAAAGAATAAATCCTTTGGGGTTTTTAATCAGTGTTTGATTCAGTCTTCTGCCTCTTAGTTCATTTCTGTGAAGACCAGTAGCATATAACAAAATAAAGATGTCACCAACACTGCAAAGAGAATGACAGGATTAGGAGTCTTCTTTCCTCTACACCCTGCGATATGGCAGGCAAATATAAAAGCGAGGAAGACAGAAAACTCAATTACTTGACCTACAGAAATTCATTTCTCTCTTATTTGTTTCTGACTCCATGAAATATCATCTATTTTTTTATCAATCTCAGTGGGATACAAGGAAAGAAAAATGTTGAGAATTCCCTCTAAAGCACCTGGAAACATCAGGGAAGGGAAACAGCAAAGAAGTCTCAAGGGAGAGTAAAAGGACAGATGCATTTGCATCTGCTCTTTTTCATTACTCATGGCAGAATCTCTTTCTCATTGCTTACAGAAGGTGTTAAGAAAAAACAAATCTCTGTCTTCAGCCCTTCCCTCTCCAGAATATGGGTGTCCAACAGCTGGTCCAGAAGGTAGATCTGACCCAGGAAGTGCATTGAAGATAATGAGCTGCATATTCAGCACCCATATATTTTGCTAAGCTTGGGACAGGAGAGGGAGATAAGAGGTATGTCTGAACTCACTGGCAGGAAAACACAGTTATCTTTGGCACTCACGACTCAAACAGCTCTGCTTGTCCAACTCTGAATATGAACATCACTGGTGGTTAGACATCAGTCACTTGAAAAAGTCATCACTCTGGCAGCTTGAAAAGTAGCTTGTTTGAAACAGCATTAATCTCAAATACCATGGCTCTCTAGAGGAATATTCAATTAGCATCTAGAAGTTCTGCACGTGGTACCAGTCAGCAGCTATTGTTGTACTCAGCAGGAGAGACCCACAACAAAATAGAACAGCAAGTGACAAAATAAAAATAGGAAAAACAAAGCAGGAAACAGGAATAGAACTGCAGGAAGACATTTTAGCTATTCACCTAGAGGAAACACAATTTCATCACAGAGTCAAAGAACGTGCTCAAAAATGCAAAGAAAGGGAACTATGTCATACATGGGAAATCAGCTTGATTAGTGTAATACTAAAAAATATCAGAGAGAGAGGTCACTGAATGTTTGGGGATGGGGTGTTGGTCATACAACATAAGGACAAGTCTCCTGCCAGTTATACTAGATCTGACCATCTTTTCCATGTTTCTCTCCACCCACATACATGCAAAGTTAAGTGACTAAAACGGAGGGGGGGTGGGGGGTGGGGGGGGTATGGAATGAAGAGGGCAAGCACAGCCAAAAGGAGGCATTTCCCTGTCTAGATCCAGACCCCATGCCCCAGTCCCAAAGGAGTTACCCAGGGCCACTCTCCTGCAGGTAGAATGCTGGGCAGCCTTGGACTCCAAGAAAGCCAGCAGTACTTTCAGCACCATTGTAGAGAAAACAAACCAAACAAGCAAAACCCATAGGCTCTTCACAGTTATTTTCCTCCCCATGCCTTTGTGCTGAATTTTTTACTAGTTTTTTTTTTTTTTTCAGAAGAGTGAATTTAAACAATTTGACATCTCAGAAGTAACACAGCTTCAATACCCCAGCTACAAAAGGTGTCAGCTACAACAAATGGGTTTTTAAAAATGCTTAATCACTTGACATTCACATCTTGAACTGCTGCATGAAGGGCTACACATAAAGCTGAATAATGTTACAAATCTCTCGGGTTTGTTTATCCTGTCAGCACCCCCTTTCACAAAAGCACTGGCAAATCTTGAAGCCACTGTTCATGACATTAACAGGAAAATAACGCTGGTGTTTGTAGCAGAATATTACAATTGAAAGAACTTTCAGTTTTACTTTATACAATCACCCCAGCAACAACAGCAAGCATATTTAGATCACACTACCAATCAGCAAATTCACATTTGGGACAGCAATGCACTGAAATGATCAGCAGACCACCGATATTTCTTATGTGCCTGGATTAACACTGATAACTGCAGAGTCTATAAATCAGTTTCTCCACAAAATTCTAAAGTTATAGGTAATAATTACAAACATTTTTCTTATAATCCCATCCTTGATTTTTTCATGTTATTATTGGACTTCTTATTCCTAGCTACATTGTTGCTAAAATAAGTTGCTCTTTTTTCCTACAAAATTTGCCAAACCCACTGCTGGAATGCATTTGTATTGTCCTCTTACTAGGAGAATTCCTGTAACATTCCCATTGACCTAATTGCAATTTTTGGCCTGAAAAGATGACACGTTTGTGTGAATCTGGTAAAGCTGTTGAAGCAAATACTAGAAATGAAGTACCCTTCTGGCCCCTTACATCAAGCTCCAGGCTGAATACCCTTAGGAATGTGATGGCATTTCTTCTCCCTGCTTTTTTCTAAAATCCTACTCTAAGCTGCTTAAAAAAAAAAAAGTCCAAAATCTGACCAAAATAGCCCAGAAACTTAAGTAAAGACAGCTGGAAAGATGAAAGAGTGATAATGCTTAGATGCAAACCAAGCAACATGTTCCAACAACTGGCAGGGGCTAAATTCTGTCCCAAAAATGTATGTTATTTCATCTGTCATTAAAAAATACTGTGTCAGTGGGGAAATCTCTGAAACCACAATACAATTACACTGTTTTAAGTGTCTTTTTGGAAGCATTATCGTTACTTCAAGAAAACCAGAGTTTTCATATTTATACACCCTCAGTGTGGTACCTGCTAGAGTAAACCTTCTTCCTCATAGCAGCAGAAGAAAACAAATAATTACAGGACAAAACTGCCAGTTCAGAGATAGTTTAAAGCATTGGTAAATACCATGTGCCATAATCAGGCAAGCAACTCAAATGCAGTGATATTATATGTAAACCACATGCAATTTTGTGTCCTATATTAGATTCCAAACACAGTTTGCAGAGATTCCCAACCCAAAGCAACTCCTGCTTTTGCCTCTGCTGCAGAGGAAGCGCGCACTGCGCGAAGTTCCATTTTATAGCAAAGACAGTGCCATTGACTTGCATCCTATAATCTCATGAAATCCTTGGATGTGCCCACAATCCCATTTAGAGTCATCGTGCAGGAACACAAATATAACTGCTTCTTCTGTATCAGTGTGCTGTGTTCCCAACATATTTCTGGCTGTAAATAGATGCTTTTAATTTTCTGAGCTTCTGTCATGGCTTCCTTACCTGCACAGATCTTCCCATCATAGGTCTCGCACATCCAGTCATGGCACTCACACAGTGGACCATAGTATTTGCCAGACTCAGTCACTTGGCAGATGCAGACTCCACACTCACATCTGCCCCTGTCACTGCACAGCTTTCCCCCTGGAACACGGCACCTGAGCTCTGACTCAGTCCGGGACAGCCGGCATGAAGGACGACCCAAACCATTCCTGCAGAGGACAGCAAACAGAACAAGCTGTGGTCAAGTACAGTGGCTGCATCTCAGAGCTGATCTGATGAGAGCCTGGCTCATGGGCAATGACACTCCTGCCATGGCTTCAGAATATTGTTTTAAATGCTACCAGTTTAGTTGTGCTTGTAAACTACTACTTGCCTCAACTCATCCCATTTTCTTCTCTTTTATCAGAAATCTCATTGCTACCTGTGTTAATGCTTACATAGTAGTTTACTGACCATGTTAACTGAATTAGGCTCATCATCTTTTTCATTATGTGTATCTGGTATATACGCATGTATCTCTATAGTTTGTCTATCATGAAACATTTTAATTTGAATTATTCCAAGAGGCTTGGAAAAGGTGCATACATACAAACATCTAGACAGCATAACAGGAATATATGATACCAAAAAGCAAAACTATGGTTGATTCTAATAAAATACATTGCCAAAGTAATCTTTCTGATTGTCAGATACATAGAACCCATGCTTTCATCAGAAAATAAAAACAAAGTAATCACTGCTTTCCATGCAATAGTGTAGTTTGTCGCTGTGGCTTTAGTAAAGTCAGCATAATCTGGATGCTAGATCTAAAGATTTGCAGCTCTGCCATGCAACTGTACCATGTACTGGAGCACAGAGAGATCATACACAGGGAAAATCACACATTGCCTCATCAGGAGCTGGACTGTAGAAAAACAGAACAAAGGGCTGGCCAAGCCAAAAATAGGTGTTCACAACACAAGAGAATACAGAGGATTCAGGTGACTAGTACCTGCACTTCTCAAACACTAGATTTTGCAGGCTCTGGAGCAAAGGAGGTGCTGGCTCTAAGAACCAGGCAGGTAGAGGAAAAGAGCAAAGCACAGTGAACCTGCTGAGCAGGAACTCACAGGGTTTCATGGTTAGGCGCCTGCCCTGCCTGGGCAGCAGAATTAAGGAGTTTGTGTGTGGAGTCATCACTGTCCAGATCTTTCCCCTTCACTGCTTTAAAAATCTACACCTTGGGCATAAAATGCAACATTGCAAATGACCCCCAGAGCTTTCACAACACCTATTTAGGCTCCCAGGGACCCAGAGCACCTCTCTCAGTGTCGCTTTTAAGCAGGCAGAGGAAGCGCTCACAAACCGCTCCAGTGCTCCCTCCACACTCCTGACAACCGCCCCCAGGACCTTCAGAGCCAGACTTACCGCAGGGACATGGGGCCGGCCGGCTGCGCGAGGTTACCGGCGGGCACCGAGGTGACCAGCAGCAGCGCCACCAGCCCCAGCAGCCGCTGTGCGGACATGGCGCAAGCTGCCCTACTCCTGCAGCGGGACAGCCGGACAGCCGGACAGACAGACCCGCCGAGCGTGCACAGAGCTGCAAGCTGGCCAAGCCCGGCTCCAGGGCTGCTCCCCCCGTACGGCAGTGGCTCTGATTAGCTGCCTGGGAGCGGGATTTGGGCAGCACTCTGGGAGGGAGGCCGGTGCCAAACCCCGAAGTTTACAGTCTAGGCAGGGAAGTAATTAGAAACAGTTGTGCAGCCAGATGGTTTATTTTGATGTTTTAAAAGTGACCCGTTCACAGATGTGAATGAACTGTCTAGTTCTCAAAGTGCAGGCACCGTAAATATTTGAGGTATGTGCTATCCCCCTGTCCTTTGATGGATAGCTGCTTGGGATAATCTGTGTGGGAAATGTGCACCGCTGCGGAGAGACAGGACTGGAGCATCCCTGCCTGGCTGGCCCAGCATCTCCCTGCTCTCCTTTCCGTAAGGTTACTTCCTCAGACCATTGCACTGTGTGACACCACAGGCTGCCAACCTACAAATTAAAAACCTGAGCAAATTAAAAAGTATTAGTAGTTAGTTGTTTCCTAATGCCTCATTAAAAAAGGCAGAGTGGTGTGAGATTTTGGAAGGGCTTTAAAATTAAGCTAAAATGAGGGACAGCATCACAGAATCATAGAATGGTTAGGGTTGGAGGGGACCTTAAGATTATCTAGTCATGTGCAGGGACACCTTCCCTTAGACCAGGTTGCTCCAAGCCCTGTCCAACCTGGCCCTGGACACTTCCAGGGCTGAAGCATTCACAACTTCCTTGGGCAACCTGTTACAGTGTCTCACCACCCTCACAGTAAAGAATTTGGCAGGAATGGTCATGTGCATTTCCTTATACTACAGAAAAGGTGCAACACTTTTTGATCCCTCTGGTTGTCCTGTGAAATTACTGACTGCCTGAAACTTCACTGAAATAGAAAGCCTTTAAAGAAGCAAACTTTCACCATAAACGATGGTAGGATATATGTGTACTAGTCTACACACACACATATGCTTTTTTGAATCAGGCAGCTGACAGAAGAAACTTTCACTGGTTCCAGAGCCCGTATTAGAGATTAAAGCCCTCAGCTCTCTCAAGATGAATAACTCTTGGTTTATTTTCATATTTATTACCTGGTATACCACAGATTATACTGTTCCAGAAAACATTTTAAGATCTGGTAAAAAATCCTTCGACTCATATGCTTGCATTTTACATAGTAAACTCCAGGGTACAATTCCATGGATTTATGTAAACATAACTAGTTCTGCTAGTGATCTTCCTGAAAGAAAAATATCATCAAGCATTTGACTTTGCTCTGCAGGTCTCAGAGATGCCAAAAGAACATTTAAGGTATAGTTTGAGGCCTGTAAATCCAGGTTTTACTCAAGGATGCATTCAGTTAGTGTATGAACTTTCACTGAAACATAAGAGACTGGATAAAACTATTTGTAAAACTATATTCTTATTGCCTGGAGATATACAGGTTAAAACCAAACATGATTCCAATGGACAAACACAAGACTTTAGTCTTCCTTTAAGAGGCTGTCATGAAATTGTGATATGTAAAACATTGCTTTTGTAATGTACTAACCCCTATCTGACATATAAACTTGACCTAACATATGAGCAAGTAGAATTAGGATGTAAAAAGTTCTAAAGGCCTTGTCGTGGTTTAAACCAAGTCCCCCAACTCCCGGAGAGTTAGGAAGGAGAATCCAAAGAATGTAGCCCCCAAGGATTGAGATAAGAACGGTTTAATAGCTAAGGCATAACACAAAACCCCTACTGCCATTTACTACTACAAATAATAATGATACAGCAAACAGCAAGTGAAAAAGAATACAACACTCCACCAGCCACCGACCCATAACTCACTCCACCCTGCCTGGCTGAGCACCATGTGCTCCCTCCTCCATTTTTCTCCAGAGCCCTCTCCTCCAGCCTTCTCTTTCCCAGTATGCATCCTGGGCATCACGTGCTATGGTATGGAATACCTCATTGACTAGCCTGGGTCAGGTGTCCTGTCTCTCCTCCCTCCAGGACTCCCCTCCTCCACCTGGCTGAAAAAAACCTTGAACAAAAAACACCCTCAAAACATGCTCAAACCATGACAGGCCTGTATTTAGATATACTGTTATAACTATACTGTTGCATACTGTATGCAAATTTTTAACTTTTTTTCCTGCCTTTTATAGTATATTTCATATTGCAAATATGTTACAGAATTTTCTCATGCAATGCATCCAGTAAAAAACCTGTATTAAGACTGATCTGTTGGCTTCAATCTTGTGAATGTTTACAGTTGTGCTAACCTCGTGCACTTGACTTACTTTGATGGATCTAGTGAAAGGCTGAGTAATATTTGCAGGCCTTTATTTCTAACAGTCCTTGAGTTTTGAAGTCCATGCTTAATGGACTATATGTTCTATCTGTGAGATAGCTTTTCAAATTTATCTGTAGTGCTACAATTAAAAAAAAATAAAACCAGAACAAAACCACCCTAAACAAACCCTTAGATTCAAAAAGAGAGCACTTTTAAGAAAAATATGATTGTCAGAAATTGTACTGCCAGAAGTCTGAAGTTAGAGAAGAATAAATAGAAAGCTTTGCATTTTAAACAATAGCATTTCCCTTTTGGCACTAAATTATTGTTAATCCACAAAGTAAAATGTTGCCATCTGTTCATTTTCCTCCTGTTTCCTTGTGCAGACTGGTGCTAATAGGTATTCACAAGACCTTCAAGCATCCTGCAAACTATAACTTCAAATGAACCAGGAGAAGACATCCATCATGATTTGTTGACCTTATCATGTTCTATTTTTTATTTATTTACACTGTCAAGGTCTTAAGTGATACACACCTTTTGGCTGTGGACCTTTTGAATTTAGAGAAGGCACAATTACACAGGCCAAGGGTGAGATATTTGAAATGTACACCCAGGGCTGAAGTTTAATAATTGCTTTTATATGTATGTGCCTCTAATACAGTATCTTGGTGCTCCCTTATTAGATTTTAACCTTTGCTCAGATTTATTACTTAATCATTTAAATCTACAATGTTTGTATGCATGCATGTATGTGGTGAAGCGCTGGCATAGGTTGCCCAGAGAAGCTGTAGCTGCCCCATCCCTGTGAGTGTTCAAGGCCAGGTTAGATGAGGCTTGGAGCAACATGGTCTAGTGGAAGGTGTCCTTGCCTGTGGCCGGGGGGTTGGACCTAGAGATGCTTTCCAACCCAAACCATTCTACGATGTATATATATGTATATATGCACACATGATGTGCATATGGGAGGTTGGGAGCAAAGTGATTCCCAAAGAGTCTGTAAATTCAATTTAAAAGGAGCCAGACTCTCTCTAAATGAGCATCTGATAAGTTGTCTTTAGTACTGCTCACTTCTTTTCAGACACTACTGCACATAGTCTCAGGACCTTTGTTCTCTACTGGATAACATATGCCTACACAAATCAGAACACTTGTAAAATGCTATTTTTCCTACATATTGGAGTTTCAGACTAAGATTTCAGACCTGTGGGTACTTGGTAGATGCACACTTTCATGTCACTACCTGCAAAGTAAAGGTAGAGAAAAAGACGTCAACTCAACGCTACGAACAGGAGCAGCTGGAGCATACTGATAATACTGAACAGCCTTTTGAAAAGTAGGCAATAGGTTTAAATAATACTTGTGAGAAAAGACATGTCTTCAAATAAAGATGTGGAATCAAGAAAATAAGTGCTGTTAAACACACCTACACTTGAACCTCAATTTAAGTCTATTGCTATTAGTGCTCTTATTACAAGTCAGCAGGATTTGGTATGGTCAAAGACTGGAATAAACCTTTCTCTGGCAATTTTATTTATCAGCAGAGGAACCAGCTGTATAATTTCCTATCCCAACTGGTGATGGCTATTTTGTGGTTTCATAGCCTTCTGAACTGTGAAGAAGTGTGATGTAACATATGTGTAAAAACCAAGTTACAAGCCCTGGACTAGATTAGGTAATTCATAGGAAGTAGGTGTTTTATTTATTTATTTTTTTTTTAAAGGCAAGCAATATCTTAGCTTTAACTTTGCCAGAATTGTTTTTGTAGTAAAACAAATTACAGTAACACTAAAACAGAAAAAAAATCAAAAACAAAACAAACAGAAACTAAGAAAATGCTTTGTTACTGTAAGAGTGGTCTAACACTGGAATGGACTGCCCAGAGAGGTTGCGGAACCTTCACCTTTGGGGATATTCAAGACCTATCTGCACAGGATTCTGCGCAAGTAGCTCTAGGCAACCCTGCTCTGAACAGGCGGGTTGAACTAGATGATCTCTATCTCTAGAGATCACTTCCAACCTCAAGTACACCATAATTCTATGACTCTGATGATGCAGTGTGCTACAGAACAAGACTTGATTTGATGTGGGGAGGCAGACAGACTCTGCCAACTCCTTTATTACAGCCTCTTAGTGGCCAACTAAATTTTGTTGTCACTTTAACAAAGCTATTAGGTTTGCAAACCACATCCCATGCTATTTTTAGATTTTTTTTTTCTTTTCAACAAAACAAAGAAAAATGCGTATCTAGTGAACAGTCTTAAGCTTTAAAAATTCTAGAGACCACCAAACGTGTCAAATAATCCTCCTGGGTTTCGACTGAATCCATTCTAACACCATGGGTTTATAAAAAAATTATCACAGGGATGGAACAACTCTGCTATGAGGAAAGGCTGGGAGAGTTGGAGTTGTTAAGCCTGGAAAAGAGAAGGCTTTGTGGAAACCTTATTGTGGCATTTCAGTTCTTATAGAGGCCTATAAGAAAGATGGGGAAAGACCTTATAGCAGCACCTGTTGTGATAGGATGAGGGGTGATGATTTTAGACTAAAAGAGGGGAGATTCAGGCTGGATGTAAAGAAGAAATGTTTTACAGTGAGGGTGGTAAAATACTGGAATAGGTTGCCCACAGAGGTGGTGGATATGCCATCCTTGGAGACATTCAAGGCCAGGCTGGATGTGGTTCTGGGCAATCTGATCAAGTTGAAGATGTCCCTGCTTAGTACAGGGGGGTTGGACTGAATGAACTTTGAAGGTCACGTCCAATCCAAACTATTCTGCAATTCTGTGATTTTATACAAGTGGAGACATTGCAGAGGCATTTGCTTACATAGCAATTTTCTAAAATGAACCAGAAGCTGAAAATCCCACATATCAAACATGTTATTATTTCTCCATAAAACATGGAATGAGGAGAGTTAGAGGCTTCCAGTGATTCTTCATCACTTCCATCAAGGATATACAGTCACTGAGATGCCTGTAAAGATCTATAACAAAACACTTTAATACCCATGGACAAAAGTACTTGATGGAGTTAACTAAAATCTGCCTAAACAGTCCAGAAATGCATGCAACTGTTAAGAATCATTGCTGTGCTAGCTGTGGCATCCTTGGAAGGGAGGAAGAGACAGAGTATGCCAGAGCTGTGCTGAACAGAAAACCTTGTGTTAATTTTGCTGACATGGCATGGAATCTGGGACAGCTGATGGTATCACACAGGGGATAGAAATAGCTTTTAGAGTTATAGGATCAAGGTTAGAACAAGATTAAAGCTGAGCTGGCCTGAATGTAGCTGGCCTGAATAGTAGCGAATATAAGCTACCCAAACAGTTCATAGGCCAACATTAATCAAGATGTCATTGTGTTTTATTCCACTGTAAAACCTTAGCTTACTCTTTCGAGTCCCAGTTGAAACCTTAAATAGTAGGTAGGTCTTTTGTTTGTTCAGTGTTTACTAGTTAATTCCCCTAAACAGTAATAATGCACTGCTTTTACAGAGTTCTTAAGGAAGCATAGGGTTTTTAAGCATGAGCTTGCAAGACTGCTCAGAATGCCAGCAATAACTATGTTTTAAACAACATACTACTGCATTCTCAGCCATTTAGCACCTATTTCAGAGAATCTTGTGAACAGTATTGTTGCAGAGGCCAAGAAAAGAAATAAATGGGAATGTAATTTTCCAACATGAATTCTCACTCTGTGGTCCAACTGTGACTTCCTTTTCAAAGGGACAATGTTCCTTGCTGCTGGTGATCTTGAAAAATCTAAAATAATGACAAATATAATAAAAATAACAAATCTTTGTGATTTTTGATTTTTTTAACTGCGTACCTGAATGAGTTACAATGAAAAATCATTCTCATCTTTCTGAGTGAAGAGTGTTTTTCAGGATAATAAATTAAAAAATAGATACTGCTGACTTCTTAAGAGGTGAAACTGCAGTTGCTCAAGTTGAGTGCCTCTGTTGAACACATGTACACCAGATTCCTCAGGCAACAGCAACCATCTTGTATGATTTCAATGCTCTGTCTTGCACTGGATCCTCCTGCTTGTTATTAAACCAAAAATAAAGATAGAAATTAAGAAAAATGAAGGGTGGGGGGAAAACCATTATAGCCCCTCTTCCAAGTACTCAGTACTTTTTGAAAGTAAATTAAATATATACATAGCTAGTGGCATACTTAGGACCCTGGTTAAGGCTTCAGATTTTGAAAACCATACTGTGTCCTTTATTTCATCAATGTTGACATAAGTCACAGACACTAATGAGTTTTGTAATCCATCCCAATCAAAATTACTCATGAACATTAACCAGTCTTCTCATGCCGTTTTTACTCTATGTTGCTTCATGACCATTTCTGTCAGAGTTAGACACTTCAGCGTGAGACTGCCTCTCAGCCTGAGGCAAACAGAGCAGATGGAGGGAAGAAAGCTGGGCTGCTAGGCTGGTCTGAATCACGTGGAGCCCTGGCAAGACCAGGGTGCTGCTCAGCATGTGCAGAACAGGACTTCGGACCATGGGAGAATTTTCTGGTAACTGCCATCAGGATGACTAAGGACTCTGGACTCCCTGGGACTAGACAGCAACAAAGCAGGAACAGAGCAGTTTTTGACTTGTATCCTATGCCTAAGTGATTAAATCTTCCTTTGGGTCTAAAGTTTAACTCTGAATTTCTAAGTGACATTTTGTGACCTTTTTTAAAAGCTCAAGCATTATTTCAAAATTAATAATTCATGAATTCTTTTACTCATTATGGAATATCTGAACTCTGATCAAACAGCGCATTCTTTCCTAAGTGGTAAATCAAATTCCAACAATGCCATTTCCAATAAGCTCAGCTCCTTGGGATGTTTTTAAAATTTGTTTACATTTCTTTTCAACTACTTAACAGATACTTAATGAAAGTAAAGGACATGAGAACAGAAAATAAAGCTCGAAGTTCAGAAATAAAAGTCCGTAATTTCACTATTTCTAATGTGGCTTTACTTCATTTCAATCACAGTAGGATAATTAGAATATACGTGTTGCTGTGGAAACATATTTATATGTTAGAGATGTCAGCAAATGGAGAATAGTAATTGGATTTTATGAGATGGAACAGTTGTTCCCCAACTTGTGCTTTCCCTTCTAACTCTTGCTTTTCCTCACTGAAAATGGGGAAGATGAGGACGCTCATTATTTGCCTGCTTTGGCACACTCTAGAAACACTTCACTCTTACCTTTTACCTTTTTAATTGCCTGACTTGACTGGATCCCAGAAAAAAAAAACAAAACAAAAAACAACCCCCCCCCCCCCAAACCCCAGGGCTCGAGGGCTATCCAAAATCTGCAGCAACACATGCAGCACTAAGTAGATATATTGCATTCGCCATTTTTCTTCAGGACTTACTGAGTAAGCAGGATTAGGAAACTTCTTTTTGTTAATTACCTTTTATCCAGAAAAATTTTACTGTGTTTGCAGATCATGTTACAGAAATGAAAGTGATAGGTAAGGCTGAGAACTCTCCTCTTGAATTCTCAATCTCAGTCTTCTAGAATTTTCACAAATTTCCTTTTAAAGAGAAGTTTCCCCATAGCCAGTTTCAACCACATGCTGAAGTTTGAAGATTGAGTTAGGAAATTCCTTTATCTGTTCTAGATTTATAGACATGGGAGGTAGATATTTAGTATGACATATCTTTCCTTTTGACCTATTTCACATTACTTTAAAGTAACATTTTATATCAACTGCCAAATTCAGTCCTTATCTGTATGCTTATGGTTTGTTCTTTAGGTCAATGGGAATGTTTTAAATCAGAATAAAACCAGACTTCAGCCCTAAATATTAAACGTCAGTATGAACTTTAAATGACTGGTAGACCCTTTGCAAAATTATAGCAGCAATTTGATAAATATCTAAGTTTTCCACTTTATCCTCACATACATGTTATATGTCAGTCAACTTCTAAAATGTCTGTATTTGCTTTTCATGTGATAGAAGTGAAAGTAAATTTGTCGTGAAATAGTAAAGCAAGAAAGGGCTTTTTCTTGTTAACAGTGTACCTGCACTGTCTCCACAATTCTTGAAAGAGAAGACCACTGTTTTGTGCATCGGCAGATACATCAGGGCATCAAGGGCTAAGCACTCCTTCCAGAACTAGTATCATCTGATGCCAGGTCATGCTCATTGACAGACTGTCCAAGAGAATGCAACTTTCTGTTGAGAGCATGCATCCCCATTAGTAGCCTGCAGTTCATAGAGGCTCAGTATGGGCAGGTAGGGCAAAACTTAACAAAGTATTACCAAATATGATACCAGGTAAAAGCAGAGGTTTTAAATACATAAAGAAGCATGTATTCTATAATAAAAACCACATGTAAGGCAATTAATTACCTTTTCTTTGACATTCATTAACCTGTATCTAAAATACTGCATGCAATTCTGAGCCCAATTCCAGTCCATGAAAGATGTTAATACACAAGTCCAGTTGCAGGCCACCAAGGTGGTTAGGCTGGAGTAATTGCTCCACAAGGAGAGGCTGAAGGAGCTGGAATCTTCAGCCTGGAGAAGGTATGGCTTTGGGAAGCACCTAAGATCAGACTTCCAGGGTCTATGAGAAAGCTGCCAAGATGATGGAGCTGTGCTCATCCCAGGAATGCATAGCAGGAGGAGGACAAGAGAGGGTCCAACTGCATGTCGAGAAAAAAATCCTTCACCATGAGGGCAGTCACAAACACTGGAACAGGTTGCCCGGTGAGACTACACAGTCTCCATCTTGGGAGGATTTCAAGACTCAATTGGATAAAGCCCTGAGCAAGCTGGTGTGATCTCATAGCTGAGCCTGGTTTCAGCATATCGTTCAGACCAGAGGGCATCCCTAGTCCCTTCTGAACGGAATTGTTCTGTCAAGAATTATTTTTCCCAGCCAGTAAGTCTATAGAAAAACTGTTGCACAGGCACATCTACTGGCAAATCCTGATTTCTTTTGCTTCGATAGAGCTGCAATGCTTCACTGTTTGCAATAGTTAGTTTCACTTATGAGATACTATCACCAATACCATAATGCCGCCTAGCAACTAACTTATCCCAAGTAATAAAATATAACTAGGGAGGAAGAATAAAAATGTGAAGAGTATTATTTGTATTATTTTTTTCTTAAACTGTTTCCTTTTTCCATCACCTGGCTGATTGCTTCAAAACCACCAGTCCTGCAAACACTAAAATTAAGTGCTTAAATTCACTGGAATTGATAATGCTGCTAATGCACATACGTAAGCGCTGGCAGGGTTGCATCCATAATCCTGAGGCCAGCTCCCTAACTGGCTTATTAGTTTTTATTGCAAGCGTCAAAGAGATATAATCTAAAGGCACCTAATAGAATTTATGCCATACACTTCCCTTCCGCTTTCCGGGGTATTTTGCTAAGGATTTTGTTTTTCAAATCCTATTCTGTGTCTTTAATGTCACTGTAGGAACAACTGCATTTTCAGGATTACATCTCTAATTTTGCTAATTTCATAAGCTCCAGAAGGCTATGGGCTCACATTATTTCACAGTAATTTATTTAAGTTAAAGACAAACTGTAATTTACAGAAATTTACATTATTTTTGCCTAGGCAGATAAGAACACAGATTGGAACATGGCAACCTCATTTATAGAAATATTTTCCAAATATTTATTCATTCATTCACTTGGGGTATCTCTTTAAAACAGGTGATAGGGTTTTACGAATTTATTTCACTGTGGAGCTCAAGACTGAGCCTTTATTTGGCTCTTCAGTAATCTGTAAATGAACTAGACCAGGCAGCTGATGCTACCAGCGAAGTAAACGCGGCGCAGCAGACTAGAAGCGCATGAGTACCAAACCAGGTTTGAGGTACACAAACAGGGCTTCTCATCAGCCTCCTCCTCACCTGCCTCCTTCCCTTCCACCACCGCCAGCCCGCAGGCCGCCCCGCCCGCCCCCCGCCCCGTCCCCGCGGCCGCCCGCCGCCGTTGCCGAGAGACCGAGGGTGGCCGTCGCCGCCGGGCGGGCCCCGCCGCCCCGATCCACCGCGGGAAGGACGGCATACGAGGCAGGCACATCACCGTAACACCTCACACGCCCCGACCGCGCCATGAAGGGAGATGCTGGCGGTAGGTCGGAGGCGTCGGGCGCGGCTTGCTGCGCGGCTCTGGGCTCAGTACACGGTGGGCCCCGGCTCCTCCCCGCTCCCCTTCCCTTCCCCCTCGATCGGCGGCCACCGCTGTGCTTCTCCCAGGGATGCTGGAGGTTCCCAAGGAGGGGGCAGGCGCGGTGAAAGGCCTTGGCCGGCCCGGTGGGGGGGCAGAGGCGGTGGCTCCGTGCTCACCGTCCTCCGCAGCCGTCCTTCCCCCATGGTGGGAGGGGGCGCTCCGGTCCGGCCTCAAGGCCTGCTGCTTCTGGGCCTCGTCTGGGCAGGAGGGGGTCGTGGGGGCCAGACAGGCTCTTCGTCCCTGCTACGGCCGCCGCCGCACTGGGCCCCCTCCGCATCCCTGAGAGGGGTGAATAAGTGCCTCAGTTGTTACCGAGGCAGAGCTGGTCCGTGGGTGAAGTGGACCCTTCATTAACCACAGGCCGGGGGTTGTGGATGGTACCGAGTCGGGGAAGGTGCTCTTGCGGGGGGAAGCTGCTTCCCTGAGTGGAGGTTTTGGTTGCTTTGCATTGGTTGGTGGTGATGGGGCTGGTGTAGCTGGAGAAAGCCATGTACCTAGGCCTGATGTCAAGTCTGTTCGCTGTGCAGCGTCAGGAGTCTCGACACTGTTCATGAAGTGGAAAGGTGTTTAACATTTTTTTGTTGTTGACAACTTTCATTTCGGCACTCCTGGTAATATCAGAGATGTTTCTAGGAAGGTTGGAGGATTCTGATGGCCTATGTATGATTAGATTTAGTTTTTAAGTAAGCTATGAATTGGTTTGTTACCCATTGCTGGGTTCTGAGTCACTCTTAATAGAAATAGTCATAGTGAGAAAATACAGACTAAATGTTGTTTGAGTCTTTTTTGTCTTAAGCATCTTCAATTTTCTGATTCATTTCATTGTGGCTCTCTCTTAATTTCCTTCCACAGCAGCTGCCTCCTGCCTGCCCTCTGAGTGACCAACAAAGAAATAGTACATATTAACAATGAACGAAGTTTTGCTTCCTAAATCACAAAATTAAGAAACTTCAATGGAGAGAGAAAAACATAATATTTCTTTGAGTTGGCTTTTTTGGCTGCTAGAAGACTCTTATCTCCAAATTCATGCATGTACCTTTGTGGACTTTTAGGAGCAGCTGTGGGAAATTTTAACTGTTTGAGCTAGGTACTGTGTTTTAAAATGAAACTTTCAGGCTTTAACAATCAGCATGTCATTTGTGCTTTAGAAATGTAGACCTTTTTGTCTTGTAGGCCTTGTCTTGTCTTGTAGAAATGTAGGCCTTTTTGTTTGGTGCATTTTTTTATTATAATCTGAGATTTGCTTCATCACAGTTCATTCCCATTTAACCTGGACCTCCTGGAAATGCAACTTACTCTGATTTGACTTATTTTAATTTTTTGGACATTGCTGGTACCAAGAACATCATGTAGTCCTATATAGCATTAATCCAGACCTAGATCTTGAGTCACAAACACTTCAGGTCTTAAACCTTTAACACAAGAGATGAGTAGTATCAAGCTATGTTGTAAGGATAAATAGGCTACTGGCCCAGGCTCTGGAAGAGGTGTGTACTCTCAGATGAGTGTCTTTTTCTTAAGGCATGAGTGTCTCATGATATGAAAGAACTGTTATTGCCTTCTGAGGATTTGTGTTTCCTCGCTGCCCACAAGGTACTTTGGAATTCTGACAGTTGTAAACAATATTTTTGGTGTGTTTAGGAGTACAGTAGATGTGTTACATTCACAAATATTTTTTTTTTACTTTATTGCTAATAGAATACTTCCATGGTTGCAGAATGATTTGGCTATTCTGTAGGTTTTGAGCTTGGAATCTTTTTGGAGGTAAAGAGCAAAGTCAGCCTAATATGGGCATTATGTGTTGAATCATATTTCCCTTTCAGTCTTCTGTTCTCCCTTTCTTTACCTCCATAGTCTCACTAGAAGTATCTCTTATCAGTTAAATACTGATAGATGTCCTGCTTTGGGAGATACCACTCCTTGACTATGCAAATTTTCTTGTTTATAGTAGGTAATTTCTTTCTCTTTATTTTCTGTGATATTTTCATCTTTCATCTCTCTCCTTTTTTTTCATCCCACCATGAGGTCAGTCAAGCAGTAGAACACCATGCTTAATGAAACTGTACAGTCTCCATTGTTGGGAGGTGTTCAAGACCAGACTGAAGTAGCCTGGTCTGACACCAGAGTTGACCCTGCTTGAGCAAAAGACTGGACTAGAAACCTTCTGAAGGTGTCCTGTGTTAACATATGATTCTATGATACCAGTTTTACAATTTTTTTTTTTTTACCTCCCCACATAAAGCCTTTAGGTTTGGCCTTTTCTTCCTGGGGCATTACATTGAATCATTGTGTTTAGGAAGGTGGTAGTACAGTAGCAAAGGTTATGGCTGCAAATTGTAGGAGCTGTCCTGCAGCAATGAGGATGTGTATCACATGTCAATTTGTTTTAAAGGAAAGATAAGAGGGTAAAAAGGAAGGGTCTTAATTTTGTTTTCAGGATTTCAAGTTTAAAATGTACAGGTGTTAACTGTTTTGTTGGCAATTCCTTATATGATAGAAGGGTAAGAGTTTGGGAAGGTAAAATAATCTAGAATATTCTAATTTCTTAGATAATTATTTTAGCGAAAATTGTAACAATGCTAAAAGAGTATAACCACTGTTTTAATTTATTTTCATTTAAATTATGAAAATATGCGTATACAAGGTTCTAGGCACAGTAACATGTAATTAGTGGTACAACAAAATCCCAGCAACATTAAAATCATTTCTTAAGCAGGCATACTGCCAGCCATCTGCCTACAGAGAAGCTCCTTTGCACCCCTGCATCATTCTGGGAAGGACACTGGCATCCCTTGCTTTAAAAGCCTGAAAACATAGCAGATTACTAAATGTGGGGTATTTTGGAGAGAGGGCAAGCTGCTCTCTGAATTCTGTCAAGGAAAGAATGACTTATTGCTACCTGCCCCCTTGCTTTCACAGAGGACTATAATACAATTCCCACTTGGAGATGAGTAGACTGCAAAAGCAAATCCCAGAACACTGTTCTTGTATTTTTTTCCATCATGATTCTTACAAAGCACATTCTTCTGTCAGCTGTGAGCTGAGGAAAAGTGGTGTGGTGAAATCTGCCATGGTGTGGTCTAACAGTGTTGTTTGAAAATTATTATTTTTTTTTAATGCATGTGTAGTTTATTCAAAAATGTATCTTCTGGGTGTTAGAAGACTTACAGTAAGAAGGACTGTTGATATGGCATTATGTTATAGTAGTGGTAGGCTGCATATCTGGTTCACATGAGATTTACTTTTGTATGCAATGTGGTATTTCATTCTGTCTGCTGAGTAGGTCTGAATTATTTTGGCTAGCCTGAGAAGAACTTATGTTGAAGAAATAAATACTCTGTGAGCATTGTTCTTAGCTGATAATAAGACACAGGAGATATGTTGGGAGCAAAGAGCTGAAGTCAGACTCTTATTTTCAGAGTAGATGTTCTTCTGTTGGCAGCCTTTAGCAATTGCTAAACCTTCCCTCGATTCGTGAAACCAAGTCTGGTGTCCTGTTAGTAAGTACAAGATGTCACCAGCTGATCTTTCCTACCTGTATTCAAATGATTTGAAAATGTGAATGTGTTTTTTAGGATATTTCCTTCAGTATACCTTCTTTGTGAAGACTCCTGATTGGTCCTAGTAAATACTGAAGTTTGGTCAGCTATTAGCAGTATGTATTAAAAATCATGAAGAGATCTTTTAGGACATTTAATCAGATGCAGTAAGAATGCCACACAGAGAGAAAAAGTATTGAAAGTATTGAAATATTTTTTTCTTTGAAACTAGTTATGAGTTAATAACATCCATAGTGGCATGTGTCATGTGATTGCATCCATTGGAATTCTGTCGTTATCCTTCTAAAATTATATATATATGGACTGTCAGGTATAAAACTTGCTCATTTAAAATGTTTGCTGCATGAAAACAAATACTGAAATGCTGCTCACCACTTTGTGTGTCCCAGCTCTGGGAGATGTTAGAAGGGGAGCAGGCATTTTCAAAGAAGAGAGAATTGGTGTTAAAGAGAGTGCTTGTAGGTGGCCAGCCCTGGGACGACCTTCAGGCAGTGCTCTCATGACCTCAGGTGAAAAAAATCAGTACACAGTGAGGAAAAGTATGTTGGAAGCCAGACAGTGTGGTTTCCAAGGATTTGTCTGATTTAACTCTTTCTGTAAGTTCTAGGTAGGAATATGTGCTTTATTTTTCCATTTATTTTTTCTGGGAAGTCATTTCTGAACTGCCGCCTTTGTCTATCAGAACATTTACAGGGCCGTTTTCCTATCTTTGTGATAGAAATTTCATGAGCAGATTATACTGTTTACAGTAAGCTTGCTTTATAAACAAGACACAGATTTCTCAGCTTTTGATGCTGTGTATGATCAGATATATTTTAAAATTTGTCTTTGGGTGTTTGTGGGAAGTGATCAGCAGGGGTGTATTGTGGTTAGTGTGGATATCACAAACTGGGATTAGATCGTCTTCAGACTTTTTGTCTCCCAAGTGCACAATTGGTCTGAAGTTCAGCTATTGTGCTGGCATACTTTCATTTCAGCAGAAGCTGTAAATTTAGTGGGTGGTTTAGATGGTGCAGTGGTTGCTGCAAGTTCGGAGAGCGTGGGAGATAAAAGGCTGACCAAGTGGATCTGAGGGGGCTCAGTCTGTGGGTAGTTTTCTCTTTAATTTTCTTCCTTTAATTTGTCCTTGCTTCTAAAAATAGAGGAGACATTTAAGAGCAAAGATTACATTCCTCCCCAAGGAGGTTGACACCTGCGCTGTGGATTTTCATTGCTACTGTAAAGGAAATTCTCCAAATAAACGTGGAGGTAGTTCCAGAACTGCATGATGTTTTCCTGTCTCAAAACCGGTCTGCCCTGCACCTGATAGTTTTTAAAAACTCTGGAGCTAGAAATATATCCTAGAGAGTGTATTAAGCCTTTCATGTTAATAATGGGTTGTGATCAAAGAAAGACTAATATAAGTCTTTGTAAGACAAAGTAATGATGTGTGTTGGAATCAATGTGGGGGTGCACTTGTAGCCAGGGTTAGGGAGGACTGCCTGTTAGCACAGCTTGGTGTGGTGTTCAGTGTGTGTCACATGCTGGAAGCTGTTCATGCACAGCTTCCTTCTTCCTCTTTGTCTTTCAGCTGGTTCTCCATTGTAGAAACAGGTGCAAAAGGGATTGTAGTCTGAACATTAAAATTCTTTACAAACATGGTACAGTCCTGAGGCTGTCTGAGGCTTTGTGTCACTCTACAGGAACAGATGTGTAAAAGCTTGTGTTTCCTGCAAAAATAAAAGTAGTGAGAACAATGAAAAATTGCATAAAAGCTTGAGAGCAACCATGCTGTATTTTGAATGATCTTGCTGAAGACCATTTCCAGAAGATTCTAGGTTTGTTGTCTTCTGCATTTTTGTCAGCAAATCAGCAGTAAACAAGCTGATTCTTATATTCCGTAAACATTTATTCTCTTCCATTGGGTTTATATACATGGTGATTTGTTTATTCAAGGCCACCTCTTAAAAATAAGAACTCTGATCTCTTTAGTCACAGCATTTAAATTTCTGAACTAAATATATTATGGACATCTAAAGTTCATTATATTTTTTGTGCCCAAATCAGTTAAAAAGATAAAGAGGCACTGGGTGAGAGGGTAAATGAGAATTTCATTAGAAGGATATAGCTAATCATCCCACGCATCAGAAGTATAAATAAGCAATATTGAGAAAAGCACAAAACCAGCAGAGCCTCTCTAACAGCCAGTTGATAATTATCTGTTTTCTTTCCCAAATGGACATAGCTTGTTATTTAGTGTCATTTATTTAAAAAGAAAAATAAATCAGCTGTGGCTTGTTAGTGTTTCATATCCTGAGCCTTTTCTCATAATTATTTGTTGTATTTACTGATTATTTATTGGTGCATATTTTCTTGAGAGTTTACTAGGAACACTGTCATAGCCATTTACCAGAAACGGTAAACATAAAATTATTATTTTGTTAATTCACTGATTAGCTTCTTAGTAAGTTTCCAAAGGAACATAGTTGCAAGAAACATTTTAGAAAATGTCTTTTTATTTTTATTTCCTAAGGTCTTGAGAAATGCAGCACCCAAGACATTGCAGTACACTTCTTATCAGTATGCTAAATGTAGCCTTTTTAAGGCTTCATGACCTCAAAAAGTACACTAGCATCTCTGAGGCTTCAAGCATTTCTAGTTATGCTTTGGTCCAAATAGGAAAAATAAGTCAGTATATTAAGCTTAGAAATAAATAGGAGAAAGCAGGAAAATTGCTGAAGAGAAGGAAGTAATGAATTCAGTTGAGAAAGAAATTGGAGCATAAAGCTTTACCAAGGGGATTAGAACATACAGCTTGTATGGATATTATTTCAGTTTTCATTTGTTAGAGAAAGACTATTAATTAAAAAAGTTAATTTTGCAATATTTGCATATTTTTAGTGACAGCTTACCAGTTTTGGTTATACTGAGGTAGCTGTTACTGACCATACAAATAAAGGTGTCAGAAGTTGATGCACTTGATTTTTAAATACTGCACAGGAGATACGAGATAGGTGTGTATACATGAGACAACACAAGGTTTTGCTGACAACACAGTTGTCGTGAACAGGAATTTTTGTTTATTGACAGATACAAAAGAACATACTGAAAAAACTTCATAGAAACTTGGCAAGGAGCTCACATATGGAGCTTGTCATGTCTGGAGAGACACTGTAGGAGAAACCACAAAAGCACTCTTCTGAAAATGTAGCGAGGGAGACAGGAGCTGATCTATTGAATCTGAAGGAGAGACAGAGTACGAGTAGATTCTGGGGGGCTTGGAAGAAGACATTTGCTATAACAGGGATGCATAGGTGCTGCAGTGAAGCAGCAGCCTTTGTATTTAGAAGTCATCTGAGACCAAGCACTTGGGTACTTCTGCAGTCCTGAGCCCACTGTTTCCTCCAGCTAATCACCTTTTACATCATGTCTCTTGCATTCATGTTGCAGCCAATCATTCTGATGCTTGGGCCTGTAACTACCAGGACCTGTAGTGATGTATCAAGGCATCAGCAACTTTAAACTGAAAGAGGAAAAATTTAGGTTGGACATAAGAAAAAAGTTCTTTACTGTAAGGTTGGTGAGGCACTGGCACAGGTTGCCCAGAGAAGCTGTGGCTGCCCTGTCCCTGACAGTGTTCAAGGCCAAGTTGGATGGGGTTTTGAGCAACCTGGTCTAGTGGAAGATATTCCTGCCCATGGCAAAGGGGACAGAACCAGATGAACTCTAAGGTCCCTTCCAATACAAACCGTTCTGTGATTCTACTGTATACTAGTTTGACAGACTTTTCAAGAGAGTAGTCTTCTACGCTTTTGCACGTATGAACCACGCTTGGTCCAGACTAGAGGTCCAGAACAAGGTCCCAGGTTCTTGCTTTCTCCTTCCCCATCACTTTCCTGAAAAAAAAAAAATCCCTAGGGGATTGTATTTCATGAATGACAGAACTATAATTCATCAGCATATTCTTCTCAGAAGTTTATCTTCTTTATGTCTTTGGATTTATTTAGACTCTGGGGTCTGTGAACTCTATCAGTGGGGAAGTCTAACCCACCTTTCTGCTGTCATGGCTCAAGTAGCTGAGCATACAGAAGGTTGGGTCAGTGCCACCTACACAGGAATGCCCAAATTTGGCCTGATCTTCTGGAAACAACACATTTTCCTCAGTGCATCCATGTGCCAACATAAGCCCCAGAGAAAGCAAAATGTCAGGCTGTTGGATAGGTAATAGCTAGCATTGGGAAAAAAAGTATTAGAAAAATACATGTTAATAGCAGTCTAGAGCAAAAAGGCTCTTCTGATTTCAGTAAAGAACATTACCATGTGTCATCTGCTTAACATTGCCTGTTTCCCTGCAGCATGTTGGGATTTATCTTAGCTAGGGGAATAAATGGAAATGTCTCCAATAAATTAAATGGCTTCAGGTCAAATCTGTCCAATGATTATTCTGGGTTTAAGTTTACAGCAGTAGCATTCTTTGCACATTGGTACAGTTTTTCTGCCAGCTTTGCTAAGGTTCTGGTAATTGCTTGCATTACATACCTTTGTGTAATTTTTTGTATACTAATAACAGTCATGTCAGTGATCTCTATAGGCAAAGTTTTTAATAAAATGAAGGTCCTGATAATCAGTTCGTACAAAAACAGTTTGCATAAAACCTTTGCTTTAGGTTACTTATAAAACTGGTCAAAATGCATTATAAAATTGTTTTAGTGAATTAATGCCTTTTCTTTTTTTTTTTTTTTTTCCCCAAGGAGGTTTCATTATTATAGATAACAAAAGTTAACTTCAGGATGCTAAAAAGGAAGCAAAGTTCAAGGGTGGAAGCCCAACCAGTTACAGATTTTGGTCCTGATGAATCTTTGTCAGACAACGCAGATATTCTGTGGATAAACAAACCAGTAGGTATCTCTTTCTGTAGTTACTAATTTTAAATTAAATGTGACCTTTTTTGTTGAAATAGGACTTGACAGAAGATGCCAAAATAGATGTTTGTCAGAAACAAGTGTTAAGCTATAGTTGCTGCTCTACCAGTCCATTATTTGCAATAAGTCCAAAACTAAATGAAAAGGGTTCTTTCGATTGTTGCAGTCTGATGGGGATGATCAAGCAGTGTTTGTCAACGTGTTAGTCTACTGATTGGCAGCCATCCTTTCAATGTTTCTTGTTCCTAACATGTTTATTGGATTTAGAAGTCAAATTCATAAAAGGAGCATTTGAAAAGGATGTTAAAAGGACCATTTAATTGCTAAAGTGGTAGTCAGCAGTTGGCACTTTTGACTTTCAAATATCACCTTTACATTGCTTCTGAATATAAAAGTGTATTTTGGCTTGTTACATTTTCTGATATCATGTAACCTACAACCTGCCCTAAGAGACAGATGTAAAAGTGTCTGGCAGCTTGAAACTGGGGACGGCTTCATTTAGAGTAGAGTTATTGATAGAATGTGCAATATTAAGAAAATGCCTTTACCTTGTGAATGTGGTTATGGTGATTAAAATATTTATTCAGCAGTCAGTGTGCCTCTGGAATTCCTGTATGTTGAATGATTCATGGTTTTTCAGAGAAGACTTTTTCACATTTCTCTTAAGTAATGTATACTTTATTACTTTGTAAATGCAGAAAGTCAGATATCCTATAATAATACATGTTGTTGGCATTACATTCATTTAATGGAACTATCATCTCATTTGCGGTTTGGATGCCAAATCCCCTCAGCTTTGCTGCTGAGTTTTAACACATAGATAATTTACAAGCCAACACCTATATATTAGTGCTAAATAATCTTAAGTAGAATGTTTGTATTAACTGCACTAACTAAAAGTTCAAATTCAGAGATATATCCTAGGTTATTTACTTGTGTTTCTCAGCACACAGTATATGTTTTTTTGATGGAGTAATTTTTTTCTTGTCTCACTGATGGACTAGCTGTATATTTCTTAGCATGTCTAATACCAGTTCTTTACTGTGGCAGAGAACAGATTTTAAATCTGCTACACTTCAGTATTTGTGTTAATTTGCTTTGTTTCAAACCTTGTCTCAACTATGTGGGTGTTAAAGGGGCATAGGAGATCATTCATCAGGTGCCTTCCCTTGCAAATCATTAATTTGGGCTCAGAATATGAAAATGAGCTGTTCAGTTCAGGTCAAATATTACACTTAGGTGAGTATACAGTGAGTATTAAAATAGGTGAGTGTTCTCAAATCTTTCTGATATGAAGGTTTGAGGTGGTGTAAAGGAATGTGGGATTTTTCCTCAGATAAAAACTTTGTATAAATACACTTCAGCAATTTTTGTTTGGAGAATTTTTTTTCTTGCTGAAGTGTCTGGTTTTATAGTTCTTCTTGTCTTGATAGCTATGACCTTGCCAGCTTATTCATTACACTTGCCTGGCTTCAAGATGTTTCAACGGTGTTTTCATTTAAAAGAAAAAAAATCCACCTTAAACCCCTGTATTGATACATTCTGCACTGAGTAACAGCTTTATTAATAAAGACTGTAGTGGGACTGAGACATAAGTAGTCATAGGAATTAACTGTTCTCTTACAGCAACAGTACTTGTTTGGAACGAAAGGAATACTAATGTTAAGAAGTAGCTTTCTGTGACATAGTCTCTTTTTATATTTATTCTTTCCATAAATGGAAAGATGCTTTTAATCCCCATGCCTCTCACTCAATTTTTGGAATTGTAAACTAATTTAAAAATCAGTTCATCTAAATGTGGAACTAAATTTTCCACAGATACTTTAATTTAAGTATTCACCCAATTTATAACATTATCTAATTCCACTTATTGTGTTACACATAAATGTGACAAGTTGTCATTTGGTGAGAAATTGGATAACAAAAGCTGCAAACTAGAAATGATAGAATCCTAATTCTTAGTTTCCTGGCTCTTAATTCTTGGTTTCTGAGTTATACAACCTCCCAGATTGACGACTAAAATTATATATGTATGTATGTACATATATATGTGTGTATATACATAAATTAAAGTCAGGAGTGCTTATTTTTGGATGGAGACCTTTAATATGTGGATCATGCTATAAAAGAAAAACACAAATGTTCATTTACAAAAGTGGCAGAACATGTTATAGAGGCTTAATATTTAAACATTTTTTGAACATCGAAGCAATCTCACAATGTCTTGTGTTCTTCTTCAGTGGGTACACTCTTTACTACGAATCTGTGCCATCATCAGTGTTATTTCTGTTTGTATGAACACTCCAAAGACCTTCGAGCATTATCCTCCTCTCCAGTATGTGACATTTGCTCTCGATACTCTATTGATGTTTCTTTACACTGCAGAGATGATAGCAAAAATGCATATTCGTGGGATAGTTAAGGTAAGCATTTAGATAGTACTTTGCATGTGCTTCAGAAAATCGTCTGAATATAGACTGATTGTATTTGATATTTGTTTTTTAACTTTTCAGCTCTTTCTGCTATGATTGGTTTTAACTGCAGGCAATACTATGGCATATAAATTGAAAAGACAGGCTGACAAAGATGGAGCTTTACTGCATATTTAATCCCCAAAAATATAATGCCAACATTCATAATAATGGTTTCCTACTAAGAAATAGTTTAATTGTGTTAATACAAAGAATAAAAGGAAAAATAAGATACATATATATTAGCAAGAGTATTTTGTAAATGTCTAGATATCCATATATGGATTTAGAACTTTGATTTTCATTTCAGAATGCTGGATGAGTTGTTATGTGGTTACTTAATTAAAATAAGAACATATGTCTTACTGCGAGCTAAATGAGAAAGTTATTTGCAGTATCAATTTTTTTTTCTTAATATAAAACGTTGGTAAACAAATGCTTCTGTTATCATATGGTTACTTTTGTAGCTGGACTAATTTGTGAAAGTAGGTATGATACTGGAGAAGGTAAAACTACAGAATTTTCAGTAATCATTTTTTATAGTATTATTTTACTGTTTCCAGTCTTCTATAAAAAGATAAAAATTCAGCTTACATATAGACAACCCATCTTCAGACCTTACTGAAAATAAAATTATGTCACTTTTGCACAGAATAGATAATCATTGTGTTATCTGTGAGAAACCGAGTGACTGCAGAGACATCTGGAGTTGTACTTCTCTCTTCATTTTGTTCTGAATTTGCAAATGGCATTTTTTGTTCACTATCAAACTAAGCTATTATAGAATCATAAAATCATAGAATTGTTAGGGTTGGAAAGGACCTTAAGATCATCTGGTTTCAACCCCCCTGCCATGTGCAAGGATACCTCACATTAAACCGTGTCACCCAAGGCTCTGTCGAACCTGGCCTTGAACACAGCCAGAGATGGAACATTCACAAGTTCCTTGGGAAGCCCATTCCAGTGCCTCACCACCCTTACAGTAAAGAATTTCTTTCTTATATCCAATCTAAACTTCCCCTGTTTAAGTTTTAATTCATTACCCCTTGTCCTGTCACTACAGTTCGTAATGAAGGGGCCCTCCACAGCATCCTTATGGGCCCTCTTCAGATCCTGGAAGGCTGCTATGAGGTCTCCAAGCAGCCTTCTCTTCTCCAGGCTCAACAGCCCCAACTTTCTCAGCCTGTCTTCATACAGGAGGTGCTCCAGTCCCCTAATCATCCTCGTGGCCCTTCTCTGGACTTGTTCTAACAGTTCCATGTCCTTTTTATGTTGAGGACACCAGAACTGCACACAATACTCCAAGTGAGGTCTCACAAGAGCAAGTACAGGGGCAGGATCACCTCCTTTGACCTGCTGGTCACGCTTCTTTTGATGCAGCCCAGGATACAGTTGGCTTTCTGGGCTGTGAGCGCACACTGAAGCTGGCTCATGTTCATTTTCCCATCAGCCAACACCCCCAAGTCCTTCTCTGCAGGGCTGCTCTGAATCTCTTCTCTGCCCAACCTGTAGCTGTGCCTGGGATTGCTCCAACCCAAGTGTAGGACCTTGCACTTGTCATGGTTAAACTTCATGAGGTTGGCATCAGCCCACCTCACAAGTGTGTCAAGGTCCCTCTGGATGGCATTCCTTCCCTCCAGCGTATCAACTGAACCACACAGCTTGGTGTCATCGGCAAACTTGTTGAGGGCGCGCTCAATCTCACTGTCTGTGTCGCCGACGAAGGTGTTGAACAAGATCGGTCCTTATACCGATCCCTGAGGACACCACTCGTTCCTCGTCTCCAGCTGGACATTGAGCCATTGACCACAGCTCTCTGCATGCATCCATCCAGCCAGTTCTTTATCCACCGAGTGGTTCACCTTTCAAATTGATGTCTCTTCAATTTAGAGACAAGGATGTCGTGCGGGACAGTGTCGAACACTTTGCATAAGTCCAGGTAGATGACATCCACTACTTTGCCCCAGTCCATCAGTTCCGTAGCCCCATCATAGAAGGCCACCAAATTGGTCAGGCAGGATTTCTCCCCTTATTGAAGCCATGGTGCTCTGTCACCAAGCACCTTGTTGTTTTTCATGTGCCTTAGCATGCCTTCCAGGCAAATCTGCTCCAAGATTTTGCAAGATTTTGCCAGGCACAGAGGTGAGACTGACTGGTCTGTAGTTTCCAAATTTCCAAATTCCTGATTATGTCATCATACTTAACAAATATGAATAACAAAAGTTAAAGTATCATTAATATTTAGAAAATTGCTTGAAAGAAGATGATTCTAAGAAAATTTTCGTATGTTGCGTAAGGCCAAAGTAATCCTTTGTGAAGTGCTGTTTCCAGCCACTACCTGTGCTCTTTTATGCAAAGATGTCCATTAAGTGGGTGGAATGAGGGCATAGTATCAAGAATGAGGAATTATTGGCCTGTGTGCACACTTGAATGGTATGGGCGTAACAAGTTACTATTAAAACCAGTACAGACTTTGCAAAGAAATCGACACTTAGATATTAATGCAGAGAGATGAAGGGGTGGCCAACAGCATGACTGTTTTTCAAAGCTTGATTTCTCAGTCTTTGTGTATGGAAATAGAAACTTCATTCACAGTTGACACCTAGGGGCTATGAAGAATATGTTGCTGAATATTTTAATGTCTTTCACGGTGTTGGTTAAATTTGTGGATATGAAATGGAATGGAATAGAATAGTTGGAAGGGACCTACATTTATCATCTAGTCCAACTGTCTGACCACTTCAGAGCTGACCGAAAGTGAAAACATGTTGTTAAAGGGTGTTGTCCAAATGCCTCTTCAACACTGACAGACCAACCCAAGTGAAATAAGGCACTGTTTAGAAAACTATTAGCATTTATTAAAGATGTTTGCATATGAAATGTTTTTATATGAGGAAATTTATTTATAAACTGTAGTTCTAATTTATGTGCATTCATGACTTCTAGTGAACGTAGGACCAATGAATGTGTTGCCATATGGTTCTGCTGAACTTTACTGTAAGTCAGTATTTCTGTAAAAGGCTTTGGAATGGAAATGCTAATAAGCTTTTGAACCATGATTAATGCTGAATTTTAGTCCAGTGAGAAATATTAGGTAGCAAAAACTCTGTTACCTGGAGTTTATTAGTAAATATATAATAAGGTGATTGTGGAATACCTGGAGTATGAAAATTTACAGTCATGCAAAGTTACTTTGTTCTTTTTAGTGTAGTTGATGTTAATTCTTTCATATTATGGACACATTTTCCTGAAAGTTTCTCAGATTTTGACATACCCTCTTTGGTTATTTTATTATATAGAATGCCTCTTATTCTTTGTGATCATAAAACTGGAACTTCCACATTTAGCTTGAAATTACCTTTATTTCACTGCCTGCTACTGTTGATTTATATTTCTATAAAGAATCTAAAAGTTTAACATGTATTTAACCATATTATACATCAGTTTTGTAAGTGAAATTACAGCCTTTTAAGAAATACATGCAATTTTTCTCACCACAGTACCGCACTGTATACCAGTGTGTAAAATGTAATAAATTTAGTGCAGTGGTAAAACTTACTGATTCAATTTAACACTGGTGTTTTCATGATCTTTTCAGAATTTCACTTTCTTCAGTTGATCCTTGATTTGTTTGCATTAACTTTATTTCCCAGATTGTAGAGTTCAGAGACTCTTTGGTTCTGATTTCTTTCATGTATCAGGCTCCTTGGTCAGAAAGAGCTCTGTTATAATCAGCTGTATCAAGGAAGCATTATATGCAGTTTACGTCTGCTGCATAGCTTATTGATTGGCATGCTTCTGGGAGCACCATGAATTAACTACTGTTTGGTTCTGTCGCAGTAGTTCAGCTTGTAACCTGACTGACAAGACTCAGGGTCCCTCCGAATAAAAGCTTACATTTACATGCCCACTCATATGTCACTTACGAACATGACTGTATGTACTTGACGTAGGAAAGTTTCCAAAATGATCTCCTCATTCAAAAATGGAGGTGGAGTTGAATTAGAAATCTCAAGCCTAAGACATGTGATATTGAATGAGCATCAGACTTATGAAAGAAGACAGGGAGCCTAACTTGTGATGCAAGAACTTTACATTTCTTTCAATCAGTGTGATGCAAGAAATACCTTCAGTTTTCTATTAAGGTGTCTTCTGAAGGTTATCTCACGTTGGTATGAACAAGGTAAGGATACCTTACATTAAAAGTGTCTTTATTAGAAGTTTTTACTTTCAGCCTTTGTGTTAGGAAATGGAATAAGGAAAGAGAGAAATATTACTGATAAATGCGGGTAGTAGACACAGTTGCACTTGTGGCATTCTATATAATAAAAAAAACCAAAGAGGATGATATGCCAAAATCCGAGAAACTTTCAGGAAAATGTGTCCATGATATGAAAGAATTAACATCAACTACACTAAAAAGAATGAAGTAACAGATGTCTCTTGAAATTTCAGCCTCTAGGGAATTGGAGATAAATGGATATTGTTTCACTCCATGGACAATGTAAGGGTATGTGAACTTATTTTCATTATACCACATCCTCATTGCAGCTTCTACTCACAGTCATGATGTTATTAGAAAATCTACATTGAAATCGGGTTGCAAAAAGGAGGCATAGTTTATCCTGTTCTTCGCTTAAAGAGTAAGATTGTAAAATAAGAAAGTGGGAGAGTTCTCTCTTCTGTTAAAAAAAGCCTATTTGACACTTATTTTAGTATCATCATCTGAAAATTAGATTTTTTTTTATATAGCTCAAGTAGTGCACTGAGTTTAATAGAAATGTCTTTCTTTTCACTGTGTAGTTGTGACACATGTCAGCTAACAAAGGAGATTATTGAAAGTCGGAAGTAATGGCCCTTGACATTTCCCCCATTGTTAAATCAATTACATTCCCAGCAAAACGTTTGTACCAGCTGAAGTAGTTGTGAGTGGATTTGTCAGACTTTATTTCAGCAGCACTGAGCAGTACTCACTAACTTCAGTACCCCTGCAATGGACAGAGGTGAATGGTTGCACCATTATCTTTCAGCACTCTCCATGAATTCATGCAGGAATTGAAACAAAGCTTAATCTACCAAAGCAGTCACAGATAGATGGGAGCCATTTCCTTTGCTTCTGCCTAGTACTAAAGGCCAGATTACTGAGTTAACTGAAATCATTGGCTTTCAGTTTGTCAGGTGTTCCCAGGCAGTATTTGCCCTGTGCAGGGGCATGTTTTCCTCCTTATTCTGATATGGGCTTTGTTTGCTGTAGTTGCTATCTGCTCATGAGAAGAGGATGGATGACAGAGCAGACTGGTGCCTTACCTCAGCCGTGTGTGCTTAATTCTGTTCATTTGGTTCTCTTCCAGTGTAAGGAACTTTCCACTTCTTGTGCAAGCACTGTCAGGTGGAGATGGGCTTTTTATGCTGTAATGAAAAACTCAGGTTGCCATGATCTAAACGGGGGTCTGCAACTGTTACCGGTGGCAGTAGCTGACATCCATTTGTGTCTTCTGCTGCTTTTTATCTTTGCTTGCATGAAATAGACTCTTAGTCCTAAAATACAAACACTTTTAGTGGCATTTATAAACACTAATTTGAGGGTCTGCAACTGTCTGTAATTCATTGTGTCTAAATCAGGCTCCTCCAAAAGGTAATTTATCTGGCCTGTTTCTTTCCATTGACTGAAAGGGACCCAACCTTTAGGGTTGTCAACCAGTCAGCAATTACTCTGACTCATTATTGTAGATTTTTTTGTCGGTGGACACTACAGAAAAACTGACAACTGTATGCCAGCTTATTCTTTAACATGGCAGTTATGTCATTTATGCTTAAATGAGTTTCTTCTGTAATCATCCTAATTCAGAAGTTTGTCCTGAGTTATGGATTACAGAACTGTTGTTTTATTGTACCTCATTGCAAATACCTGTTCTGCCACCTTTTCAGTACTTTTGATATTGAACATTCCACTTTCATCTACAAGAATGGAGAAATTACAAGTTTAATCCTTCTGATGACTGATGGAAATTAGAACTGAATTGCAGTGAAACAGTGTCAGCTGGCTCACCAGCTTTTAGTATCTTTGTCAGGGGAGTTTCTGCTGCATCACAAACTGAAAACAGAAGGTGGAAATGCTGACATTACTGTGCTCTATGACTTTAGATATGCTGTATACCCACGGTGTGTAAATGAGTTAAGGATCAGGAAGCTGTGTTGTTTTCAAGGTCAGGTAGTAAAATAGAATATGTGGCTCCTGTCATCCCATGTCAGCATGCTCTGTTGTGCTTGGAATGGCTGGTGGTGAAAGCTTAGTCTCGGGATGTGCAAGTCACAGACAGGAGTGAGAACTTGACCTTGAGGGCAGGGATAATCAGTGGAATCAGTGGCAGGGATGAGAAAATTACAAGATGCTTTGGCTAAGCAGAGTGTAATTATGTGGAAGGAAAAAATAAAAAGAGAAAACTACTTACATGTGGTAGTAAAAAGCTCACAGAGCAAACATGAAAAGAGGCCCAGTTAACATTTGAGGATTTGGGGATTATAAAATAAACATTATTTTAGATATCTGTAAAAAAATAATTCTTTAGTATGTATAATTGTGTTGGAAACCTAGATGTGCAGTGCAGGTCCCATGATACTCTGTGTTGGCAAAAAGTATTTTATTTCAAATTGTCTTAAAATTTAACCTCAAAAATACTGTGGTATTTTGGTGTTGGCAGCTGTGATTGTCTGAAGTATTATTTCATAGCAAACAGTATTAATATCCATTATTTGAGTAAGACATTCAGTCTACAGAAGTTGATTCTTCTGTCTCACCTTTTTCCTGTGTTTATCAGTTGCTGTTTTGCTAAGCGCATATGTCCATCACAAGGACATCTGTTCCCGGCCTCCTGGAATCATGTTGCTAGTGAAGTGCTTCTGTGCTGCTTCCAGTCACAGGAAATTAAAAAAAAATTAAAAGTGATTATCATGAGGAAAACAAATACGAAGTTGCCTGCAGCAGGGTGCTGCCTGTGGGCCAGGGAAGGTTAGATACCATGGCGCTACAATATACGTGCCTGTTTCTATGGTTACTTGTGTCTGGTTTTGTTGGAGCATTTATTACAGGAAACTAATGACTCATATTACACAGTGGGGCTTTTTGCACCATTTTTGCATTAAAGTATTAGAAAATCGAACGCATTTCAGTTACTTAGGGAACTTACACAGGCAGTATTTCTGAAAGAAAAATGGTAATTTTTCTAACCAGTCAGTGGGTCATGGAAATTTTCAGTGAAAATTTTTTTTGGGGCATGGGCTGAAGTATGTGTCCATATAAGACTTAGTGACTTACCATGGTAAGTGAAATCTAACTTTAAAGTTACAAAAAAAAATATCTATGGCATACTGACTTTCATAATTAATTTATAAATTTCTCTTTTAATATACAGACCACCTGGATGAAGAAAACTTTTTCGTAGTGTTTTTATTTTTTCCCTTTCTAATAGCACTTTTCAAGGATTACTTTACAAGTTGGTTTTGTTTTTTTTTTTTTATGAAAGTAGCTATTATTGAGAGATATTTTTAATATATTGCTTCATGTCAGGATAAAATGACACATATAAAGGGACAGAAGTGAAATCAACATATTGGATAACATGTATTCAGATAGGAAGAGAGGGAATTTCATCCCTAATGTGCCTTTTTGTGTTGAAATTTGCATTTTCAGGGAAGTCTGCTGTAATTAAACAGCATTGATACTCTATTCTATTTTATTTTATGTTATCCTATTTTATTTTATTTATTTCATTTCATTTTAATGCCCATGTTGTCATCTCTCTTAATTTGAACGAATAAAACAAGATGTCAAGTTGAAAAATCCTACTGATACCCAAATCCCAATGGAAAGAAATAAGAACATTTTTATGCAGCTCTATTTTCATGAAAATGACGAAATTTGTGTGGGATTGTTAAGGCAGTAAGCTGAATGTAAAACTGCATTTCAGAGTACTGTGTTTTCCATCATTAATATAAATACCGCTTTGTTACAGCTATCCTACGATTGTTGATTCAATAAACTTTTCTTAGTTTCTGTAGTATGAAATGGATTCTCCAGCTTTTAATAATGCTAATTACCAAATGATAAAATCCTCTTTCTGAAAAGTGCCTCCTTCTTATCTATTCCAGCTTTCATCATTGTGGCTTTTTTCTGTTGAAGGAGAGCTGTGACTGACAATCATAAATCTGAATTTTGTCATGTTAGATGAAACTGTTTGCTTGTCAAATTTCCCTGTTCAATCTCCAGGCAATATTTGATGCCTTGGGGTGAAAGCTTTCACCTTGAAACATTTGGATCCAGATCTTCCCATTCCATCCCCCATAAACACTGGATATGGGGGAGAGCAGATACTGGTGGATGAAGCACAGCAGTGTTTAACACACATAACCTCAAGGCTGCAGAATACTTTCAAGTATGAGCAGATGTCCATGCATGTGGAACTAGATTTAGAACTGGAGAACTGGAGTCTACCTCAAGGAACTGTCACCTTGAGGAGATCGGCTTGGATTGCACACAACCAGAGAAAAGTCTGGGTTGGAAAGGACCCACAGAGATGGTCTGGACCACCCTCTTACTCGAAGCAGGGCTTTAATTTGGTTATCCATGGTCCTATCAATCTGAGTCTTGAGTATTTCCAGCAAGGAGGATGCTAGCACTTCTCCGGGCAACATGTCCCAATGTTTAACTGTTCTCACAGTGAAGACTTCTTTTCCTACGCACTTCCTGGAAACAGTGAGTGCTCTTCCAGGTAGGGGAATCCTATTAATCCTCCTAATGATTATCCCTTTTTAGATTTGCTGAACCCTTAAGCATCCAAGGGAGCTGAGTTAGCTAGTGAGGCATTACTTACAACACTGAATACAGATGGCTAATGAGCAGATAGAGAGGGAAATGAAATTCAGGCTTCCAGTACTAAACCATAAAATCTCCCTGCAGGGCATCCTGGCACCCAACTGCAGCAATAAAGTGGTGTATTGAGAAAGCAGCAGTGTAATACACCAGCAAAGCTCCCTTCCCTACATGTTCTGTAGCCATATCTACTGTTGGGTATTGATAAGAAGGTACTGGCATGTGTCCTCTATTGACTGTATAATAAGGCTGTGCCTGGCATCTCTGAATAGTGGACAATCTGAATTACTTGCCACTCAGATGAACTGAGATGCTCTACAGTGAGTGAGCTGCGGTGGGAAGTATGTTTAGGCATTCTTTTCCATTGTTTTGTGGACCTGGTCATTCCCTTTGATATGTTTTTGTACTTGAGGGTGGGAGTGTTGTGTAATATTTTCATATTTGTTTCTGGTTTGTTTTAAAATTTTCCTCAAGTTTTGGTTTAAAACACTATTTTTAAACTCCTCCCATTTCCCCACCCCTTCTCCTTATTTTACAACAAGCACTGTCACAAGTGACAGGGCAAGAGGAAATGGGCTCAAGTTACACCCCAGGGGAGAGGGGAGGAGAGGAGGAGGAGAGTAGATTTGGTTATTAGGAAAAACTTGACCCCAAAAGCGTTCTCAAGCATTGGAACAGGCTGCTCAGGGAAGTGGTGGAGTCACCATCTCTGAAGATATTTAAAGGACTTGTAGACATGGTGCTTGGGAACATGGTTTAATGGTAGACTTGGCAATGTGAGATTAATGTTGGACTTGATGGCCTTAAAGGTCTTTTCTGACTTAAATGATTTTACAAACAAGATCCTTGTTTGTCTGTTTAAAAGTCTTGGTTCTTACTTCATGGCCAAGTTTGTTTCTTCCTTTAGGCTTTTTGGTGTGGGCTTTTTTTTTTTTGTTTGGTTGGGTTTTTTCTCCTTTTGGAAACACCAAATGAGATAGGAGGTTTTTCACAGTATTCACTATTATAATGTAGAATGTGAAATACAAAGTTTGTTGAAATTAATGACAAAAATTAACAAAAATATAGCGTGCCTTGAAAACATATTTGAGACAGTTCTTTAATGAATGAAATAGCCCTCCATCTTCATTGATGATTCCCAAAATAAACGTAAAATCACAACAAAATCACTTAAAAAGTTTTAATTATTACTGCAGATGATGAAGTAGTGGTTTTGTAGAGATCATAGCTTTTTTGTAATGATAGATTGGAACTGTGTGTTGTGTGTCTGTAGCATTCATGACAACACCCTCTAATCCAAAGGACCAACAAGAGCTGTATTTCATTGTTTTAATTTATAAATAGTTACTTTGTTTTCTGTGCTGTAACAGCAAGTGATTTTTTTTCCATATTTTTCTGGCATAGAATACAATATTACTATAAATACTACATTGCAGATTATGACCAAGACAAATTGTGCACTGGGTGACATGTTACTTGGAAGCATCTGATGATGGAGCAGTTCAGTGCAATACATGAGTAGTTACAAATTGAACTTGTTTAGCTCAGTGATGATAAAGTGAGATAACACCCACTATAACCATTTAAACTTCACACAGCAATTCTGTTGACTGTTACAAATCAATTGCTGTTATGTGAATATATTCTAAGTTACTTCCCTCACTGTGAATGAAGATACTTGATGAGAAAATAAGACATGCAGAAATGATGTGCTGTATGTGATCCCCCCTCTTATTCTTTTCTCCCAAATACTGAGTTTACAAAAAAAAAAAAGTTGGTTCAATTTCAAGTGCTACTGTCACTGTTGCAGAGGGCTAAGTTGGAGGTGACAACCCATTTTAAATTATGCCAGTTTTAATGTGGTTATTAACATATTCTTAGCTAAGCAATCCAGTTTCCTTAGTTTCCTGCATGGATCGTCATTTTACATTTGCAGAACTACTTTCAATTAAAAGATGGTTAGGATATGATGCTTGAGCCATGGCTTGGGTATATGGCTGTGAGCCATAAAAGATGGCTCAAACTTAAACAGGGGAGATACAGGCTAGATCTAAGGAAAAAGTTCTTCACTATGAGGGTAGTGAAGTGCTAGCACAGGCTGCCCAGAGGAGCTGTGGATGTCCCTGGCATCCACAGAACACTGTCCTGGCAGTGTTCAAGGCCAGGTTGGATGAGGCTTTGAGCAACCTGATCTAGTGAAAGTCTCCTTGCCCATGCAGAAGGGTTGGAACTAAATGATCTTACTGTTCTTTCCAACCAATCCATTGTAGAATTGTTTTTTAGTGTGTGTTTTCCGTCACACAGAGTAAAAGATGGACTAGTGTAGTAGGTAGTATGGTCGAGAGTCATTGGTTGGTTCGAAGTCCCACTTCAGCCTGTCCCCAAGAAGCTGAGAAATTTAAAATCTCAGAAGAAGGGGGCTAATGGTTGATTCATGAGCACATTTGAGAAGTATTTTTATATTGGGAGGATGGGAGAATTCAGAACACAAGTCAGAGGCAGCTTCTTGATTAGGTTGTGTCTCTTCATTCTCTTTTCTGTGTAAGGAAAATGTTGACAGTATTTGACAGTTGAGGGCTGGGTTATCCACATCATTCTGCTACTGAACAGACCCATAGACTGCAGGGTTTTAAAGAAATTGGGAAAGTTTAAAGTTGAGCGACAAACATACATGTACATGTGACTGGGTAGAAGACTGACAGGTAGAAGCCTGTCAGTGTGTGCATGTATGTCTGCATTTGCAGGAGGGGTAAAGAAGTTAGGCAATCCCTTCAGCTCTCGTTTAATTTTCTGTCCCACTCCCACCTTCGTGCCCTGTGGTGGTTGTGTGAATTAAGGGAATGGGGGAGGGAGGGTGGGTCTTATTTCCCTAACTCAGCTGTGCCCTAATAGCTTGCTCTTTTTGTGTTATAATAAGTATAAGCGTAGGGGGGGAAAAACTGTACTCCTGAATTCTGATTCCCTGTATTCCCTCTGTTTCCTTCTGTGCATTTATGCTGCTCCAAAAATGCCAGTAAATGTCAGCCTCCACCCCTAACTGCTTATTTGTGGTGCTGCGGGAAAGAGCCCACAGAGCGATCTGAAAAAATTGCTGGAGCTGTTGATGTGCTTTATCTACCAAACCATACCAGGCATTCAGTGACCATGATAAAATAACAAAGTAGCTGGTACTGAATTTGCTGTCTCCTTGTGTTTGTACCGTCTTTCAGCTCTCCTGTTTGTCAGAGACTGAGGCAAAGTGGGAGACTAAGGTTCTCCTTATGGCAGACCCAAGTCTCTAGAACTCCTTTCCAGAGCAGATGATGATATATTTAATTACTCAGGGAAAATGTCGTATTACTTCTTTTGTATGTTTTTTCCACAGAAGCATCTGGAAAGAGGCGGGAGGGAAGAATTCAGAGAACAGGTTATAGTCACAAATGAGACAGAAAAAGACATTTCTGAAGGCAAGCAGGGAGGCAGAGGAGGCTTTCCACTTGCAGGGATATTTGCTGTACATTCTGAGTGTTCCTGAGATGTTAAGAGATATGCAGGGCAGAAATGACCTAGGAGGTGACTGTGCTGTCATCCTTACTAATGAGATACTGAAATTGCCTAACAAAATTAGTAGACATAATCAATCTTCTAGTAGATTGCTTTATGCAAATTGGATGTTGATTTTGTAGAGTATTTTGTTTTCAGCAAAGTTGATAAGGGATTATGCTTTTATTAAAAAATTTAGTCTGCCTTGTCTTCCATTCTAATGTAATTTAAACTGTTACAGCTCTCATGGAGTAACTATCTCAGGCATTATTACTTCTGTCTGTGGTTCCGTCTGTATTTTGTATTGGATCACATTTCCAGTGAGTTAGGTCTGTGAACTTGTGTAATGACTTTTTTAGGGCGCCTAATACTGGTAATTGGTATTTAATCTCCTGGTTACAATTGAGAAAGTGTATCTTTGGGAATCTCAGTGCTGTTATCAGGGCATCAGTCTTGCATGTAAAAATGAAAATGAAGAAATGAACTAATACATTGTACTCAATTAATGCAGTGGTGCTAAAATTAGGCAAAACCTGGTGAAATAAGCAGAATGTAGGGAGAAGGGAGGAGATTTATTTGTTGGTCCTGTTTTTGAGGAGACAAAGAGACATTAATGCCCAAGAAGGTTGTGAATGCTCCATCCCTGGTGATGTTCAAGGCCAGGTTGGACAGAGCCTTGGGTGGCATGGTTTAGTGGGAGAAGTCCCTGCCCATGGCAGGGGGGTTGGAACTAGATGATCTTAAGGTCCTTTCCAACCCTAACTATTCCATGATTAAGTGTTAATACTGATCTTGAAGTTACTGATCCTTAGTTACAACAACATTACCATAGAAAATTAACTTCTTATAAGGCAGAGAATATTTTAATTACAGACTATTATGTCAGGCTTGTCTGTTCTTCTGAGATGCCAAATTTCTGATTAATTCAGATCAAAATCTCTTAAGAGCAAGGCAGACTTTTGATGCATTCCACATGTGTGATTTAACAAGAAGGCCATTTCCATGGTTGTGTACTAGCCTAACAGTGATGCTGACCTGCAATAAATAAATACTAATGAAAAAGAAGCATATCAGTGTGAGATGTCCCTGCCTATGGCAGGGGGGTTGGAACTAGATGATCTTAACATCCTTTCCAACCCTAACTATTCTATGATTCTATTATTCTATATTAGGAAAAGTTGCCTGTGGAGACTAGGAAGGGTATCACAAAATAATGAATAGTTCTCTAATTAACAAAGAAAAGATTGATCCATCTAACAGCTAAGCAGTATTGCTGCTTTAGACTTTAATAGCTGTTAGTTAGCTAGTCCACTGAGTTCAAGTAGTACCCCTTAGGCTGCCTGAGAGAGGCATTAAGTGGGGGTGCAGAAGCCTTCCAAGGGCTGTTCCAAGCCTGCAGTCATGGACTGTGTAAGTAGGCTGGTACCCACTGCTCTGCCAGAGACAAATGATTTTGTTGTCTAGATAGACTGTAAGTCATGTTGCTGGAGAAGTTTTCATGTCTTGCTGTGCACATTAAAGAATCCACTGTCTAGTGTAGGCTGTAGGGAGTCAACAACTTTCATGACATTAAGAGGTTTGGATTAGTCTCATCATAAGGTTTCTAGTCTGTAGTACTAATCCTTCATCTTTTTCAAATGTTTAGATCACATATCAAAGACTTATAAGCCATAATGCAAATGGTATGGGACAGTGCATTCACAAAAAATTGCTGAAACAAAACTCATCAATAATTCTTGAATTTCAGCAGATATGATGAAAAAAGAGCAAGGGATTAACATATTGCAATGCTTCAGGTATTTAGCTGTTTTGGTAGGATGTCATCAGATGCATTTAAATTTCATGTATCTGTATTCATTTCCAAGTCTTAAGAAAGACTGCCATTGACCATGAGTCTGTAATTTCAGCCCAAGGCTTTTTCCAAATGTGAATGAAACTCACTGTTCACTGCTGTTAATATTGAGTGCTAGCCTGTGTTTAGTCAGAATTAGATTTTTTTTTTTCATGAAGTAGCACTAGTATCCAGGTTTGTACCAAAAAGTATATTCTGATTTTTGCACTAAGCAGGATGTGATTCTGCCTTAAAATTGCTTCCCACAGCAAGTAACATCTCACGTGCCAATACACAGTATAAATGCATTAATGATTCCCCACCAAATCCACTGCCAGCCAAATAACAGACATGAAAAGGATTTGCTCCCTAGGTGCAAAGCAGAAAGGGCCAGATCCTCCCCTAAAATGAGTAGTTTTTGCAGATATCGTCAAGGTGCCCTAAGTTTCTATGGTGATCCACTGAAAGCCTCCCTGACCAGGATGATATAGCTGTGGAAGCTGGCCTGATGTGACTATGAGAGAAGTGTGGTGGTGGAGCTGTCTGACTGGCGAGAACACTGGAAAGGCTCACAACATCTTCCTTTGTCAGGAGAAAACAGCAGAGCTGCTTCAATCATTCCACACCTATTGTGGAGAGAAAAAGCAATTTCTAAAAAAAAGATTTGGCTTTTAGTGAGGACTTTGACGGGTTATTCAGAGGAGGGTGAATACAGGAATTCCTACACAAGTTCATGATCAGATCTGTAGAGCACAACTCAGCGAAAACTTTTGCTTTAGACAAAGAGCGCTTGAGAGAAGAAGAGTAAGTTTCAAAGGGTTCTTCAGCAACAGAAAGCCCAATCACTATCTTTGTTCAAAGCCACAATTGAAGGGCTCAAGTTGCATGTTGATACAAATCTCATATGAGATTTGTTCACCAAGAGGGAACAGAGGGAGAAGAAAGAGGGGGGTGAACGTAACCCCTGGAACAGCGGTGTTTGTTCAGCCTTGAGTAGAGTTGCTGAGTAGCTCAGACTTTACTTGGGGAACTAAGTCTAGTTTCTTCAGGGAGGACTGGTTAAAGATAGGACGTAAAAGTTCCTGCTCTGTTGTTTCCCTGATTTGCAGTCTTCCTCCTCTTAATTCTTGGATTGAGAACTGTAGTATCCTTAAGTGTTGCAAAATCCTCTGTCTGAAAATAATATTAAAGTTCTCTTACCTTTATTTCTGAGTTGAAAATCACTTACTGTATTTTCATTATATCCTTACTTTAGCCACTTCTGCCTGAAAGAATTTTTGCAACTGAAATAAAGCTTTTTGTAAAAAAAAAATCATATGTTGTCTCTATTTACACAATATATCTTGCTGTCACCTACTGCAAGGAATGATAAATCAATTTTAGGATAGTGTATGTCATTGAAAATATTAGATTAAAACAAAACATCCTGTCTGTGCTTTTAGAATCAATGAAAATGCTGAGACATGTGGAAACAAGTACAGGTTGTCTAAAATAACTATTACTGAGATAAGAAACAATGTGTATCCAGCCAAGAATCGCATAACAGGCCAAAGTCTAGTAATGTCTTCAAGGTTCTTGAGATGCAACAATGATTTTTTCCCCAAAGGGGATGTCAAACACTGTAGTTTTTATCTCAAGGAATACTAAACAAAGAAAAGGAACCAAAGAATGTTTTAAGGCAGGGGAGGGATATGTTCAGTCTGTTGGGAGAAACCTCATTTGGAAAGGGGTGTTTATGTGCCCTGAGGTACACTGCCATTTACTCAACACAGAAGATGTGTTTGTTCATTTCCAGCATATTCTAGTCTGCGTACTAGGCTTTTGGAGTCTTTCAAAAGTGGCATTTTAAAAGTAGAACAAAGAAGACTTTTCCTTCTTCCAAGAGCTTTTGTTTATGATATTTGTAAATCATGACAGTAAACCAGCAACAATTAATCTCTTAGCTTTTCTCTCTCTTGTAGGGCGATAGCTCTTACGTAAAAGATCGTTGGTGTGTATTTGATGGATTCATGGTCTTTTGTCTTTGGGTGTCACTGGTTTTACAGGTAATTATTCACTAGCCTTTCTCAATAAATAGTTCTTTAATTGTGAAAAATACATGGTGCAACCAAGTAATTACAACTTGCAGAAGTATAGCTTCTGCAGTACATGGGTCAAATTGTTTAAAAAAAAACTGTGCTGAATTCAATAGTTCCATAATTGCACATTGCAGTATAGCTACATTTGTGTTAAATTTATCTTGATTAATTTTTCTTCCTGAGAAGTTAAACATTATATCTGAAGCCTGTTACCATAAACCCTCTGCATAGTGAAAAGGAGAGAGAAGGATCATCAGAGAGCCATTTATCTCTTAGCTCCATGTGAAAGTTGTGCTCATCTTCTTTCATCAAGTCTAGTAGGATACCTTGGTGACTAGCTTAGGCAATTAAAGAGAGCATGATTCTTATGTTAGATATTTGCCATGCTGTCAATGTATTGATATGGTGAGTGAAAGGGTTCTGTGGAATATGATCCACACCTAACAAAACCTTTTCCAAAAGTTAAGTTAAAGCACAATGAAAAAAATAATAATAAATACATTTGGAAATAATTTGATACATTTTCATAAGGAAGGGAACTTGGACATGTTGCAAAAACGTGTAGGTAGAGGTCGAATTGTGTCCTGCAAACCAATCAGTCCTTAACAATAGCCAGCTTTTTGGGTAAGAACAGATTGAAGACTCTGAGACTGGGCCTGGAGTAGTGTAAGAATTGTAAAAGTTCTGTAGCGATTGCTGTTAAGTGTTACTTATCCACTTCTGACAAACTTAAGACACGTAATTTTCTACTTTATACACAGGGGAAACTTTGGTATATCACGTACACATGCAGAGTGACAGTTGATCATTACAGATAAGCACTGTCAGGTATGCCAGGTTCCCCCTCCATTTTCTTAGTACTTTGAACAAATGTTAAATGAAGTAGTTATTGTCAGAGTGAGAGACAGGGATTAAAACCAAGACATTTTTGTCCAATCGTTGAGCTAAATAGTCTTAATGGAGTGCTTAACCTGTCAGTGTATTCAGGAGGTGGTTCCCTGTTCTGTGGCTTGGCTTAAATTTGTGTTGTAAGTAAGTGGAGTTTAGAAGAAGAACATGTACAGTTTTCTCACAAACTTGGAATTAAATGATAAATTTATAAGCATATAGCAACTTACAAGGTGATCTGTGTAAAATGTACATGTACTTTTATATCGTAGTAAAACCTTAGTGGTGTGCCACACAGATACCAATTTTCATCTTTGGAAATGTAAATTACTCACTTTTATCAAAGTTGTGGGAAACTTGTAGGGTAGGACTAGCACAGTATCAAGCAGCCGACATAACCTTCCACCATCTTCTTGAGTTGTTTGAGATAGAAGCGTTATGAACATGGGCAGAGTATAGTTTGAGAATTTCATTAGGATAACTTAGAAATGCATTAAAAGATACCTTAAGTCTTTAACAAAAAAAACCCATGATTAATATGAACTGTAAAATAAACCAAGAGAAGTTTGGAAATTAATATAAGTTTCATAGTTTTAAAAGTTCAGTAGATGAATACAGGAAAACACAGGGTCATCCAGAAAAATTCCCAATTCTTTTGTTTGTAGGTGTTTGAAATTGCTGAAATAGTTGACCAGATGTCACCATGGGGTATGTTACGCATTCCACGACCACTCATTATGATTCGGGCATTCCGGATATATTTTCGTTTTGAGCTGCCAAGAACTAGGATAACAAATATCTTGAAGTAAGTAAGGCTCTTATCTGAATAACAACAGAAAATTTCAGTTTTAACTTGGAAGACTGACTGTGCAGCTTGTGACCCTTCATGCTTAGCGGGTGTTTTCTTCCTGAGTTTTAGTTCTGGCCAAAAAACGCTGCTGTTACTCAATTTAAGGAATCATTATGTTTCCTAGAAAATGATCAAATATTTGAAATCCTAAAGCTTGTTTCTAATAACTGTAGCCAGCACTTTTCAACCAATGGCAATAAATTGTGTGCCATTAATATGGACACTTAGTAATCAAAGTGAACGCTCCTAGTAGGGTAAATAAAGTACATGAGCATGTGCCCCAACCATTAGAGTTACGAGTGTACGTTCATTGGTATATGTACAGAGATGCTTACATGCAAGCAAATACACGTAAGTATGTTTAGTACATCATGTAATAGCAGAAGCCATGTAATGGTAATGTAAAAATTCTTTGGTTTATATTTTGTATCAACTTCATCATCACATTTTATTTGTAGAAGTCATTAGATACTATTTTACAAAACCTAGACTTTATGCATTTTATTTGCATATTTAATTTTTTTCTTCCACTCTTTTTAGTTTACAGCTGATTTAGTTACCCTAACTTACGGGTTTAAAAAAATCATGGCTCCCCATTCTATCTCTGCACAGAGTTAGAGGTCAGGTTTAAGGACAGATTTTCTGCAGGATGAAATACTACTTACTCTGTGTGATCATATTGGGTATTTTGGAGCTTTTCAGAGGAGGCTTCATGTTGCCCATGTGTTCAGTGTCATATTTATCTTTTTGCCAGGCGTTCTGGAGAGCAAATCTGGAGTGTTTCAATTTTCCTTCTGTTCTTTCTTCTCCTGTATGGGATCCTCGGAGTGCAGATGTTTGGAACTTTTACGTACCATTGTGTGACCGATGACACGCAGCCAGGGTGAGTTAGCCTGTACAGGCATGACATGGGGCTGTTCTTTCATTGCTTATGTATAACTGTACTCAATGGGTGTAAAATGGGGTTAATAGATTAAAAGTAGTCCACAAAAATGCTCTAGATAAACTAAGGAAACAAAAATGTTAGGAATTACAAAAAGTACAAATTTTGACTGCAACAGAGAGATTATGAATTGTGGCATTTGGCTGCAATCTGAGTTAGGGAGTGAGTGACTGTGTATGTGTGTGTGTGTTCGGAGGGAGAAAGCAGGAGAGCAGAGTCTTTAAGACGAGTATTGCCACTTGTGGCTGATTCAGGACACTGAGGGTGCATCAACTTTCCTTTTATTCTCTTGTCTTTTCCCAGGAAGTCTGGGTGTAGCGCCAGACCTAAAGTATAGGGAAGAACTACCCCTAGAATCTCGTGCCTTTTCTGGATTAAGAGGTTGCTGGGAGTTGATGCTCAGATTTAAAGAAACTTTTTACCCAATCTTTGGAAAATACTTGATTAATGTTTTACACCAGTGATGGAGTATACATAGAATCAAAGAATTACAGAATGGTTTGGGTTGGAAAGGACCTTAAGATCATCTAGTTCCAACCCCCCTGTCATGGGCAGGGACACCTCACACTAGACCATGTTGCCCAAGACTGAGTTCAGCCTGGCTCTAAACATTGCTAGGGATGGAGCATTCACCACTTCCTTGGGCAACCTGTTCCAGTGCCTCACCACCCTCACAGTGAAGAACTTATTCCTTATATCCAACCTAAATCTCCCCTGTTTGTCTGAACCCATTATCCCTTTTCTTATCGCTAAAATCCCTGATGAAGGGTCCCTCTCCGGCAGCCTTGTAAGCTCCCCTTCAGATACTGAAAGGCTGCTATGAGGTCTCCATGCAGACTTCTCCAGGCTGAACAGCCCCAATTTTCTTAGCCTTTCTTCATACGGGAGGTGCTCCAGCCCCCTGATCATCCTCATGGCTCTCCTCTGGACTTGTTCCAAAAGTTCCATGGCTTTCTTAAGTTGGGGACATCAGAAACTGTACACAGTACTCCAAGTGAGGTCTCAAGAGAGCAGAGGGTTACAGAATAGAGGGATATATCAGGTTTTTGATTCAGTACAAACACAAGATCAACTCCAAATGCAGTATAGCCTTTTGTCACTGGGATGGCTCATAAAATCACAGATAAGTATATGCTTACATGTCCTGTTAAATTGAGAGCTTGACTTTATGCTGAGCCATAAAGCATTGTGAGAGTCTTTTGCATCTATTTCTTCGTTTTGTCCCTGTTTCTTTGGATAGGGAAGTTGTACCCTTTGCTTTAGTGAAAATTTAATCCTTTTATTCTTATTGAATTTGTCAGAACATAAAATAGACATTATAAGAAAGCAGAACACCACTTAATCTGCTACTGTGCTGAGTAAAAAGTCTGATTATCACAAAAATTTGTATTAAAGATTTTTTCTAAACTAGGGTCTGTAAGCTATCAAATACAAAATGAGGTTAGTAAAAATGACAGATACAAAAAATGTTACAAAATTATTTGAGAATATGCTAGGTATTATATGGCATTTTGTTAAATTAAAAAAACCCTGTCTTCTAGATATTTTCTTATTTAATCTATACCATAGAAAACATGGGGCTGATTTTCACCTAGACTGGAAATGAGGTATAACTTTTCCTCTTTTTTAAGAAAATCTTTATAGCATAGATGTTTTTTTAGTTTCACATAGACACGAGGGAAAAAAGACAACTCAGGAAAGATTGGGCAAGGTGAGTCAGTGAGTGAGTGAGTCTGTCAGTCAGTCAGTCAATCTGTCTGTCTGTCTGTCATAGTTCTGTTCCAGCAAAGTTGGCTGTACTTGGCTTAAATAACTTCAGAGTCGTTAATAAGCCACAGCTGTAAATACTTACTATTTCTGCAAACCAGATCCCAGGCTCCCAACCGAAGATTAGCAAATGAAAATTGTGCAGTTAGGGGCCACCTGTAAGAACATTAATTGTAGGTGATTTACCTGGTATTATGCAGAATTCTATGGCAAGCAGCAAGGCTAAAATCTTACAATTGAGGTCAAGAGTTCATCTATTTCAGAAATTCTGGAAATTACTCTTTTTAAGTCTACTGCATTTTGAATTATTATTATTTATTATTATATTATTATATGGGAGGCAAGTCTGTCAAAAAGCGTGTTAAAATCTTGCTATTCTTTTTTTATTTGAAAGTATGTGATAGCCTCAGCAGATACTCATTGCCTCTTTGACTGCTGCAAGTTCTTTCATCTTTTCATCCTTCTTGACACTCACACTGCCTGACCTCCTGTCTCTCCACCTCCTCAGTCATTTCCTGATGTTAACTCTGGCAAACAGAAATACTGAAGTGAGATAACTGTGTTCAGACTTTTTCATTCTATCCATGAAATCAGCAAAATCTGACTTCCTTCCAAGGGCTGAAAAGTTTTTGTGTATTTTTGTTGTTGTTTGATGATAAATCTTTTTTTTTTCCATCTGTCTTATATCTTCTTTATCTTGCCAGACTTTTTTTTTCTCCCTCATGGGGAACACCGGCTTCTTCCCACACCATTTTCTCACTCAGTATTCCTTTGGGATTATTACTTTTTACTACTATCCTGTCACAGTTTTCCTCTGATGATTTCTCCAACCACTGTATCTTTTTTTTCTGCCAATAAATGGTATATCACATGGATTTCCTTAGTATGGATCTTCTTTAGTTGCTTGAAATACACACAGTGTGGTTGGAATGTAGTGTATATATAATCCAGTTATCTGGGTAAGACCATACCTTATAAGCAGTTTCAAAGGTTGTTGTGTTATATCTCAGATTAATTTCAAAGAATTGAACAAATACAGTGAAAATAGTTTGTGTTCCTGAATCTACTATAATTTACTCTTGGGCGCCTCCAGTATACAAAAAGTACTTCCGCAAGGGTAGGAGAGAGAAATTACTTCCAAACCATTGCTCTGGCTGTTAAGATATTTTATATATCCTCACACACTAGCCACTGAATATTTTCTTTATTACCATGATGTGTTTGACTACACAAAAATACTGTCTTACCACATGATTAGATTATATTTATTCCACAACAGTAAATTTTCCTTTTGTAATTCTCAGTCTGCACTGAAGCTAAGGGAAAGGAAACCTCATCAAAACAAAGAAAGCTAATATGGCTAACTGCCATAACTAACCTAAAATGTAGTACTGATTCTTCTCCCAAAGAAATTCTTTGAGGGCCTTTTTGTAACACTTTCAGTAGAGTATAGACTAAATATTTCTGTAGACCTGTCTGCCTTGTCACCATGGCAGTCAATTTTAAATCCTTCTTTGCAAGGTTTCTTGTTTAAAGTAGGAACTGCCCAGGAAAATAGATAAGAAAAATAATTACTGAGTAATAGAAAGATCTAAGAGATTCTTGGTCATCTTTCCATCTATGTCTGGATAGGCCATGAAAATGTCAGAAAACAGCTTCAAAGACTCAGGAGCTGAAAGTTCACCACAATATCTAATAGAAGAAATAAATATGATTAAAAAGAACAAAAGGGATTCAAGATACTGTTTTACATCAGCAGTGGGAAAATAACAATGAGTAATTGGATTTCTGAGAAAGGGAAGAAATCAAAGACCAAGCTTGAAAAATCAACGTAACAGGTCTTCTTTAACAGGGCACATTAATTTATTGATACTGGTTGAACAATCAGCACCGCTTTAATATTGCCTTTGGGATTTATTCACAATCTCTCTTAATGGGGATATGTTTCTAAGCCTAAACTCCCCAGGGAGAAGAGAAATGGAAGAAATCTTACTTTTCCAGGCTTGATGTTGTTTAGACCCCAGCAGGATCAGTCTAAAAGTGATCCTGTCAGAATGGTGGGAGCAAGTGCTGAGGTGACCTGTACTGGTGCCCAAGGGAAGCAGTCTTCAGGACTGCTCTGACTTTCAGAGGGCATGTGATTTCTGAGCAGAAATCCCAGTTGTTATACAGGTAGTTATCCAGAGCAATTTCACACAGGATTTCCAGTGTTTCTGTTTGTGCATCTCCATCTTGAACAAGAAGGTGACCTTTCAATGAAGGTCAAGGATAGAGTGATGGGAACCCAATAGCTTCAGCTCTTGGTGGCTGAGTAGTGACACACGCTCTATTGAGATTTTGAGTCATTCAGATTTGCCACAATTCTTTGTCCCATTGCAGACATTGTTTAACTTCTGCTCAGACTGTTAACCTTTATGGGATTTGTTTCCTTTGGCTAATAAATCCTTTCAAGTAAGCTGGAGTGGATTTTATGGATTATTGTGAAATTGTCTGACTATAAATACAAGAATTTGAATAACATAACTACCACATCTCCTCTTTGCTGTAGGGAAGGTTTTATATTGATGCACAAGATTTTTACCTTGTAATCATTGTACAGAACTGAGGCCTGGTAAGTACTGGACTCTCCACATGAAACCTGCAGGAGGCCAGGACATCCTTCAGCATATCATAAAATTGAGGGAAAGGCCAGACATCACTAGGTAAACAGAACTGAAGAGTGACCTCCACTGAATCTGCCAAATAGGTGATCAGCTGCTGTTTGCTTTCTGGAATAGAAGGAAGCTGGAAAAGTTCTGGGTTTTATATTGCAAGAGGAAGCCAGACAACTAATGGAGAAGGCTGTGGATGTCCTGACATTCACAGCTTAGGAGCAGTACACCTCTCTTAGCCTAGAAATGCTGCAAGGAAGAGTCACTTCTGGATATGCAAGCAGTTGTGGGAAATAGTAAGAAAGAAGTTCTGAGATATTTCAGCTCTTTGAGTGATCTGTCTCATGTTGTTTTGGAAACCAGATCGACTGTTTTCAGTTTTTTACTGCTTCACAGAAGCTGAATGTGATGTCTAAATTTGATTCCTGTCCCAATTCTTTGGATTACTGCAATTCAAAAAAGTCTGGGAAATGCTGGGATATTCATCCTGAGATACATGTGAGCAGACTGAAGCTATGCTCTCAACTATGTTAGTATTTCCAGGAACTTGTGGAAACTGGATGAGAAGCTGGAAGGCAGGAAAACAGCAGAAGTTTAATGAGAAGGAAGGAATAAGAGACAAGGAAAAAAAACCCCCACAAACAAACAAACAAACAAAAAAAACCCCAGCAGGGATTATGGCTAAAATACTGATAAACTTAACTTCTATCCAAGAAAGAATTCTGTAGCAAATAAACACACAAAATTGTAAGCAGCTGGAAGATAGCAAGGAAGTAAGTAGCAGCTAATATGGATTTGTCAAGAATAAACCATGTCAAACCAATATAATTGCTTATGGCAGGGTAACAGTGATGTGAATTAGAAGAGTGGATGTTGTGTATCTTTATTTTAGGAAGCCTTTGTAACAGTCTCACAGGACATTTTTCTAAGCTGGCAGGAGATACATTGTTAAGGTGAAAATAATCATCAAATAGGTACAAAACTACTTGGAAAACATGCTCAGTGAGTTGGTATTAAAGGCTCGTCAGAACAGAAGGTGCAGGGATCCACATAAATCTGTCTTGTGCTATTTGGAGGTTTCATTAGCATCCTGGATGATGGCAGATAGAATTACACTTATTGGACTGAGGCGGACATGAGGTTGGGAGGGAGTGCAGACATTTTGGAAGGCATGACTAAAATGAAAATGATCTTGATAAATTGAAGACATGCTCTGATCAAGCTGTTTTCTTCTAGGTAAAGCGAGAGCTTTCACCAGATGGAACTGGCTGGTCAAACAGCCAGTCATCAAGTGCTAAGTAGTTTCTTTTTGGAGCTATCTGGATGATGCTGAAAATTTGTTCTTATGCTCAGTGGCAGAAGCCCCTTTCTTTTGCTATGCTGAGTCACATCTCCTGCCACTTCAGATGTTACATTAGTGACTAGTGTGTGTAAGTGCATTTGATGAAGGCATCCTGTGTATGGCCTTGCACCTTGCAACAAGCTTTAGGAAGGAATTTGTTTTGCTTTGAGATTAGATTTAGGGCATTATTCTTTTATGATGCTAATGATTACCCTGTCTGTTCCTAAGCAGAAAGTTTGTTGAGATTAAACTGCAGGGTGCAGTGATTCAAAGATAGAACCAGGATAACTTCCCCTGCTAGTTGTAGCTAACTCTGCTGTTGTGGGTCCAGAAGTGCTTGTGTGCTCTGATGGAAGTGATTCCCACCTGAACTTCAGTCTTATACTTTTCAGATCCTACAGTGCAGTTTAGATACCTTCTGTTTTCCCTATACTCAGTAGACAGATACTCAGAAGGTACTTTTCTATATTTAATCCAGCTAAGTCTGGTATGCAGACTTTGTTTTTTTTTGAAGTTATCATGAGTATACTTCAAAATCAAAATGGGTACTGTTTTCAGCTTAGATTGGTTTATATGCTTGTATTCATGTCCTTGCAATTTAAAAGGGAATGGAGGCATTTTTTCACTCTTTCTTTTAAAATCTCTAGGGCAATACTTTATTGGAATGTAACAGTTACTATCAGAATGAGATCACTTGAACTTGTAAATAAGTCTAATTTGATACACCTTGGTGAAATGCAGATTTGTGCAAGCTAGCATGATTTTGTTTTAACTCTTCCTGTTTATTTCCTATGTATAAGCACTTACAAGTGACAGCCTCCATTGTGTGAATGCCATTAATTCATGTTGTTTTTATTCCTGTGAAACAAGCCTTGCATTGGCATACATAGCATGCAGTTGCTATTTGAATTCAGCTGGATGTACATTCCAGCAGAGTCCGTAGGAAAGATTTCTTCTTTTACTTGTGTTTCTGTGGTTAACTTCAATAGCTTTGTTACACTGGAGGGTAATGACAGCATGATTTGAATTTAATTTCCTCTAATGCCAGTAACTAGTGATCAAATCAATAGATTGTCAAAACTGTTAAGTGGCTGCAACCATCCTGTTCTCATCTGGACAATGACAGCATTGGCTTTGCATAGCATAAGCTATTTGCCATGAGAACAGAGTAATCTGGTTTTGATGTTAGCACCTTTGTTAAGAATCTAAACGCCTTGAATTCCCTCTCTGGCTAGCAGAGCCAGAAAGGTGCTTCTGGAGTGTGGCTGCACCTATTGACCTCTGAATGTCTGGAGATGTATTTCTTTCTCTCTGTCTTCTTTGCCTAAAATGAGGTGGGATAAATCAGGACAGCAGAGTTGTAGCCTTTTATTGTGCAGCTCCTTCTAGCGGTGCAGTTACGAGATGCTGGGTCTTTGAATGTTGTTGTCCTGAAGTGGGAGATAAGATCAGTGGAGGAGATGGAACATCAAAGGCACATTTTGTAGACCCTAACTTAGGCCACATATGAAATGAAAAAAGCTACAGTCAAAATCAAACTTCACCTAGTTTTACTGCCTCATGTAACAGGCAGTCTGATTTAATCATGCCTATTTACGGAATGTGGGTGGGAGGAGATAGGGAGCAAGACCAGTGCTTTTCCTAATTAATAAACATATAAACAGTATTCTTCTTGAAAAATTGATGAGAAATGTAAAAATCTCCAAGTTCTGTCCACAAAGGCTCAAGCTTAGACACTGAGTGAGTAGCTCGAGAGAGGATGCCTTCAGCACCTGAGCGGGGGGAAGCTCAGCGTCCAGGAGCCTTAACTCAGAGCAGCGAGAGCCACCGAGGGAGCCCCAAGTCCTCAACTGGACTTGCCCAGGAGCCGTCAGCTCAAGCTGACGGGAGCAGGGACTCACGGGGGAGGGGCCCAGGAGGGGCGGCACCAGCCCTGACTGACCCAGGGAGTGCCAGCCACCAGGGTCGCGGCGAGGCAGTTTGCATGGGCAGGAGAGCGGGGTGGTGAGCACTTACCTTATGACCAGGGCCCGGTCCGGGAGCTCTGCTCTGGCTGCCCCAGCGGTGGCCAGCGTAGGCACCCAGACAAAGCTGAGAGGGGAGGCTGCAGCGCAGAGCTGGGAGTATAGGGGGTGCCTGCACCGGTCTGGTGAGGGAAAGGTGCAAAATGGGCAGGGCTGCACTCGGTGCTCCCTGGTGGAGGCCCTTCTGCAGCAGGGGCTGAGCTGCAGGATGCTGTCAATAGGCTGAAAGATGTCAGGGAAGCTGAGAGGAAGCAGGACTGCTTGCTTGAGGCCAGACTGTGCAGGGGCATAAAGCGTCCGATGTAGCTCATGGCCACTAACCCAGGAAGCTGGGAAATAGTAACAAGAAAAAAAACAACAAAAAGAGGAGGAAGAGGACAATTAAAAACAAGGGGCTTCCTCCTAACTCTGTTGTCCCCACCCAGAGCCGCTCTGCTGTCCTGCAGGGAGCTGATGAGGAAACACACTCGCACCATGAACAACCGGCTGGTGCACTGGTAAAGGAGATCTCTACTGGTGCTGCTGGGAAAAAGCGGCTGTTTGTAGTGGTAGGGGATTCTACTTCGAAAGGAACGGAAGCACTCATCTGTCGGCCTGGCCTGACCCAGTGTCAAGGGAGGTGTGCTGCCTACTTGGGGCATGGATCAGGGATGTTGCAGAGAGACTGCCTGCTCTAGTAAGTCCTACTGACTATTACCCACTTCTAGTTATCCATGTGGGTGCCAGTGATATAGATAGCAGTAGCCTGGAGAACGTAAAGAAAGACTACATAGCCCTGGGAGAGGTGCTTAGTGGCTCTGGAGCTGAGATAGTCTTTTCATCAGTTCCCCAGGACAAAGGGGAGTACCTTAAAAAGGCTAGGAAGATTGACCAGGTTAATAAATGGTTAGAAGGGTGGTGCCATAATCAGGGTTTTGTGTGTCTAGAACATGGGACTCAGTTTGGGAGACCAGGTCTACTGGAGGCTGGTGGAGCTGGTCTGACAATGAAGGGGAAGAGCAGTTTTGGTAGGAGGCTTGCCAGACTGGTCAAGGAAGCTTTAAATTAGATGTGTTGGAGGAGGGGAGCATCATTCCATCCCAACACACCCAGTCAGTTGCCAGCATAAATGCTTGGAGCAATGTAGAGATATTCCAGCTGCTCCAGTCAATGAGCCGGCTTCATCTGGAGCTTGGCTCAGATGCCTCTGTGCAAATGCCCTTAGCATGGGGAGCAAGCAAGAGGAATTAGAGTTGTGTGTGCGTCTACAGGGGTATGATATAATAAGCATCACAGAAACATGGTGGGATGGCTCCTATGACTGGAGTGTTGGAATGGAAGGTTACAGGCTCTTTAGAAAAGACAGGCCTGGCAGGTGGGGAGAGGGAGTTGCTATTTATGTTAGCGATAGGCTGGAGAGTATGGAATTCTGTCTGGGGACAGGTGAGCAGTGAACAGAGAGTTTGTGTATCAGGGTCAAAGGGAGAACAGGTATGGGGGACATTATTGTGGGGATCTGTAATAGACTGCCTGATCAAGAAGACCATGGGTGAAGCACTTTACAGACAGATAGGAACAGCCTCACGCTCACAAGCCCTTGTTCTCATGGGGGACTTCAACCACCCTGGTATCTGTTGGAGGGATGTTACAGCCTGGCATAAGCAATCCAGGAGGTTCCTCAATTGTGTGGAATACAACTTTCTTCTGCAAGTAATAGAGGAGCCAACAAGGAGAGGTGCTGTGCTTGACCTTGTGCTCACCAACAGGGAAGGGGTGGTTGGGAATGTGACGCTCCAGGGCAGCCTTGGATGCAGCGATCACGAGATGGTTGGATTTGAGATCCTCAGGACAGTGAGAAGAGCGTACACCAAACTCACTGCCCTGGACTTTAAGAGAGAAGACTTTGGCCTCTTCAGGAACCTGCTTAGCAAGGTTCCATGGGATATAGCCCTAGAGGGCGGGGGGGGCAAGACTGTTGGTTGATATTCAAGGGTCACCTACTACAAGCTCAGGAGTGTTGCATCACAACTAGAAGGAAGTGCAGCAGGAGGGCCAGGAGACCTCCTTGGATGGGTAAGGAGCTGCTGAGAAAAATTCAAACAAAAAAAGAGGCTTGTAAAAGGTGGAAACAAGGATAGGCAGCCTGGGAAGAATACAGGGATGTCGTCCGGGAAGCTAGGGACCAGGTTAGGAAAGCTAAGGGACAGTTAGAATTAAACAAGGCTAGGGATGCTAAGGATAACAGGAAGGGATTCTATAGGTATGTAGTGAATAAAAGACAGATTAGGGACAACATGGGCCCTCTCCAGAAGCTATCAGGAGAGCCAGCTACCCTGGGTTTGGAGAAGGCTGAGGTTCTCAATGACTTCTTTGTCTCACTTTTCACTGGCAAATGCTGTGACCACACCACCCAAGTCCTGGAGGGCAGAGGCAGGGCATGTGAAAATGAAGACCTTGGGCCCACTGTAGGAGAGGATCTGGTTCGATGGCATATTAAAAACCTGAACATGCACAAGTCCATGGGACCTGATGAAATCCATCTTGAAGGAGCTGGTGAATGAAGTTGCTAACGCACTGGCCATCATAATTGAAAAATCATGGCAGTGAGGTGAAGTTCCTGATGACTGGAAAAAGGGAAATATAACCCCCATTTTCAAGAAAGGGAAAATGGATGACCCGGGGAATTACAGACCAGTCAGTCTCACCTCTGTGCCTGGCAAAATCTTGGAGCAGATTCTCCTGGAAGGCATGCTAAGGCACATGGAAAACAACAAGGTGCTTGGTGACAGCCAGCATGACTTCACTAAGGAGAAATCCTGCCTGACCAATTTGGTGGCCTTCTATGATGGGGCTACGGAACTGATTGACAGGGGTAGAGCAGTTGATACCATCTACCTGGACTTGTGCAAAGCATTCGACACTGTCCCACTCTACATCCTTGTCTCTAAATTGGAGAGACATCAATGTGATAGGTGGACCACTCGGTGGATAAAGAACTGGCAGGATGTCTGCAGGCAGAGTTGCAGGTCAAGGTCCTGCACCTGGGTCAGAACAATCCCAGGACAGGAACAGCTACAGGTTGGGAAGAGTTTCAGAGCACCCTGTGGAGAAGGACTTGGGGGTGTTGGTCGATGAGAAAATGAACATGAGCCAGCTTCAGTGTGCACTTACAAGCCCAGAAAACCAACCGTATCCTGAGCTGCATCAAAAGGAGTGTGACCAGCAGGTCGAAGGAGGTGATCCTGTCCCTCTACTCTGCTCTCGTCAGACCTCACTTGGAGTATTGTGTGCAGTTCTGGTGTCCTCAACGTAAAAAGGACATGGAACTGTTAGAACAAGTCCAGAGGAGGGCCACGAGGATGATCTGATAGTGAAACCTGAAATGGAATGTATAATGAATAAAAGATCTGAGCTGAATTGTAAGATATAAAGATCTCTGTACTTTGGGGGAAATCCATTGAAAGAAAATATATTGGCAGTAGTAAGATTTTACAGTATCTATATGTTGAATTTAGAGTCATAGTGTCATAGAATCACCTGGTTTGGAAAAGACCTTTAAGATCATCAAGTCAAATCATTCCCCAGCACTGCCAAGACCACCACTAAACCGTGTCACTGAGGGCCTCGTCTACACAGTGTTTGAGCACTTCCAGGAACAATGACTCCAGCACTGCCCTGGGCAGCCTGTTCCAGTGCCTGAGCACCCTCTGGGGAAGAAGTTGATCCTCATCTCCATCTAAACCTTCCCCTGTGCAGCTTGAGGCTGTTTCCTCTTGTCCTATCCCTTGTTCCTTGGGAGCAGAGCCCAAACTCCTCTGGACTCCATCCTCCTGTCAGGCAATTGTAGAGAGCAATAACGTCCTACCTGAAGAAACAATTGGATCATCTAGCCAGACTTCATTTTGTGTCATCTCTATGAAAACTTATAGCTTGTGTCTGACTCCAGTGTTTCTTGTAGATAGCTCTATTCTTGGTTGGCAGAACAATTCATAAGCAAGGGAACTTTTTATTTATACCAAAAATTGTTTCACTGTTAAAAAATATCTTCATAATTTGTCATCTTAATTTGTCTGTCTTCAACTGTTAGCTTTCTATTTTTGTTATGATCTTTCTATGCTAGATTACCCAGCACCTTAATTCCCAGTATTTACTCTGTGTGAATCCACTTAGAATTGAGGCATCTTTCAATATGCTTTTTAATAAATTAACATTATTTAGCTCTTTACATCTCTTAGTGAAAAGCATGTTTTCCAGTGTTCTCATTGAAATGGTTTTGTATGATTTCCTAAATTTTTCAAATATTAAAAAAATAAAAAAACCTGTATGCAGTATTAATCATAATTTATATGAGTGCCCATACAGAAAGGGACATTAATTCATTATTGTTCTGTTTGTACATTCTGGGAAAGCACTGTCTCTTTCTTGCCATGGGTTGTTGGAACAGATACGAGAGGATGCCGTATCACATCTGCTTATCTCAAACTGTCACATAGCATCTATATTCTATAATACAGTATTTTTATTCTTTTTTATAATGTTTGCTTTCAGTGATTCTACCTCTATAATTTTACATTTGGCTGTATCAAAGCACATTCTGTTTTATTGTATCCCGGTAACCAAATGATCCTGATAACTTCTCAGACTTCCCTGTCCTCACTGTTATTTATGTTTCTATCTATATTCTTGATTTTATTATACCTGTTTCTCTCTCATTGATTATGGTAGATCATGATCATCATTTCACTGGCAAGTATCTTTCTGACATGTCAGTTAATCAGTTTCCAGCCCATTTAGCATGTGCTTTATTGATATTATGTAGTGCCAAGTTTTTAATCAGTTATTCATTATTGAATGAATTGCTTTACAAAGTCTAAGCTAGGCAAGTTTATTGGAAAAGTCTGTAACCTTATCAAATTCATGTTAGAATGATGAGAATTATTTTCTCTAAATCTATACTGCCTATCATTTATGTTCTTTACTCTTTATCAATTAGACTTTGTATCAGCTCACTTTTTTCTTGGTTGATGTAAGGATAACCAGTTGCACTGCTTGTTCTGTGAGAGTAATGGCACAATATGATGCTTCTGGAATTTCCCTGCTATTTCAAGATTTACTGAAAATTAATGGGAGAGATGAGAGATGCTCTCAGTTATTTGTGTCTGTTGATTTGAATATAATTATCCCTGGTAGATGCTGTCTGATATTCTCCTCAGTTACTAATTCTTGAGTAGTGAAATCTGTGTTTTCAAAGTTATAATGTAAAATATGTAATGTTGCCAAAGTTTAAGCTTTGCATTTGTAGTCATTCTAAAGTTATGAATCCTTTAATCATGCCCTATCTTATTTTCTAATGTGATAAAAATAATAAATGGGTATCAGAGACAATCTGTTACCAGAAAGGTTTGAAATCTTTATATAGTTACAATTGCAGATATAATTATGAGAAACATTAGATATGGATAACTTTTTACACTTACAGTTTAAGAGATAAAAGAGATTTTGGTCTCAGATTAAAACCAGGAAGCTGTCTCTGTACATGATGATTTTAGACCTAAGTTTAACGAGAAGTAAAACAACATTTAAAAATGACCCTTCGGAATGCTAAGATTTTAAAATATAAGAGGAAAAATTGTGCCTAGTTGTATCTATAATCCTTAAATTAGATAAGTACTTTCTGAAATTTCTTTATCACCAAGGATTTCGGATGATACTGTTATTGGATTACCTAGAACTTGTAATTACTCTGGCAGCAACATTGGCCTAAATTGCCTTCTCTTTCTGCACAAACTAGAAGATCTATCAGTGGAACTCGATTATAGTATGACTCCCTTTTACTGAAGTTAATGGTTATATATGTGTCTGACTTCAGTGACAGGAGAGTTAGCTGACAGCGAGTACACTTTGAAAGAAACCCTATGCCCAACAATAAAGACAAACTACTACTGCTGATTTTAGAAATGTCAATATCACTGATTCATACATTAGTACCTTCCTTGTTAAGCTGAGGTCATAATGTGATAATAATTATGTAAAGGATCATTAGAAAACTTCATGACACAAAGTTCTTATAAATATAATTATTATAAGACTATTCCAGCAATTGTCAGGAGCAGCTGATATTGTTAGGTTTCTGTAAAAAGAGTGGTAGTGTAAGGAAGTCATCTAGGAACCATCAGTTAATAGCAGTTGAATGTTCAGAGCTTCACACTGCAGCAAATGGACTGGATTGGGTTAGCACAGTAAGAATAAAGAGAAGGATTTGGAAAGAAAAGACACTTTTAAAAGGACAAGTGAAATGAAATTTGCCTGGGAACTTAGGTTGCTCTCACGGTCATCAGGCAACAAATAAACTTCAAGCCTTCTACCCCTTATTTTTGACATAAAGCCAGAATTTCTATAGCTGATTGTGACTTACAAGTTCCATTGTCATTAATCTGCCAGTCTATACATCTCTTGCCTTTATATTTTCATGCTTCAAAGAAAGCTCCAAAAACATTGTTACAATCAGGATGCTTATGACACAGCCGACCTTATTTTCCCACTATGAATCCAGCTTGTATGTGCCATTTTGTAAAGCACTGATATAATATAGAATTTAAACCTTTTTAAAAAAGTTAATGGGCTATAATGATTATCTAGAATGGTACAGTGAAGGTGTCTCACAGAACTGGTTTTCACAATAAAGACAAATTAATTAGATGTCATTCACCTGTGTAATGTGAGAGCAATATTAATACTCATGAGGTAACTCATCTAAAGGTAATGCAGAACAATAGTATTACTTCATCAAATAATATTTAAGTCAATTTAATTTGGGCTGTGGGAGCTTCTTTTCTGAAGCATAGTCCCTTCCTCGTTTATTTTAGGTTTATTGCTATATTCTCAGTGGCTTGATGCTTTTGCCTTGTGTTCTGCCAGTATGGCAAAACAGAAGCATCAATTAGAAAAATATGTAGTAATGGACCTCTTTTTCAAAACTGCATGCTCAGAGTTAGACATCTAAATTCATGCAGCAGAAGAGGAAGCTATGAATTCTCGATATCTTAAAGAGGAATCTCTCTCTCATCAATCATCTGATCCTAGCCTATTTCTATATTAGTACTTTCTATACAACATTGTCCATTTTGCATTTAAGTTCTATCACTTTCTGAATTCATTACTTGATATTAAATCACAGTTATTGAGTGTAACCTTTAAGCTCTTCTGAGCTACATAATCTTTCTCTATTCCCAAAAGTTTTTGTGATCCTTCAACATATGCTTTGTGTGATTTTGATGAAGTGGGGTTCACACAGTCCCCTATGTCACTAATGAAAATGAATAGCACAGAACCCAGTGCCAATTCCTCTGAGATCCCAGTTAATGTATTGCTCCCCATTTGGAAGCTGTACAGTTGCTACTTGTCTTGTGATCTGCCAGCCATTTTTTATGTCTGCTATGGTATTTTTACTAATGCAGTAGTTCTTTAGTCAGCAGCTGTGCAGTACCTGGTTTTGGTGCAGAGGCAGACACAGGGTTCCTTTCAACTAATATAGAAAATCCTTTAGCTCCAGCTAATTCATTTTTAGTTATCAACTTCTTTTAGCTGTTTGACCATTTGGAATGGTTTTTATAATTCTTTATGAATAAATATCCTTCTTAATTTTTTCCTGTAATTTTCTGGACCTGGAAACTGCATGAGTAGATTGGTAATTTTGAGTGGGTTTCTGATGATAGTTTAGAAAATTAATAGAAACCAGCATAAAAAAATCCCATTTTTTTCTCTATTTCTGTTTTAAGCAGAGAAGGTCAGGCTACCAGAAAATAAGAAGTTAGGAACTGCCTTGGGTAATTTTGATTTTAGGCTCTCAAAACCTGTCTTTGAAGAACAGCCTGATGAAGAGATTGTGCTCAAAGAGAGGTTGTGCTTGCATGAGTACATAGTAGTTGAAAGACCAAGTTTCACTGCAGGTGCCATGGAAAACAGGCACCCGTACTGCCAGGACACATTGATTCAGCTTCTTTTTGTGGTGTATGTATGTATGTAGTCAGAATGTTCTTCAGGCAGTTAAAAACACATCAGAGTAGCACTCCTGTGACTTTTGCAGCAATCTTATTGAAGGATTCTTAACACATGATGTGGAGCCAATTATCTCCTTTTCCATCCTTTGTGTTCCCGTGCAGAACTAATTTCTTAGCGCAGCTGTTGTGTAGATGTTGTACTCCATACACATTGAATACTCTGCATAGAAATATTCAGTTGGTCTATTGGGATGAATTATTTCTTTGGTCGTGTTGCAAGAATTCATAACTTCATCAAGGCACCCTATTCAGCGAGATATTTAAGTACATTGTCTAATCAAACTTTCTGAGATGCTGAAAACTAGTTATGTGCTGAATCAGCATCTCAGTATTTAGTTGATGTTGAGTATAGCCTATGAAGTAATAAACCAGTTTAAATCATCTTATATTGAAAACATCTTGTGGTATTCTATCCACTTCTAGACTATATGTCTAATATTGTTTTGTCCATGTGGACTATTCTGTGCTAATTTAGTGAGGCAGAACACAAATTGCCTAGTGGCACTGGTCCAAAAAAGGCCGATATCTGTATATGTACAATTACTGTGAGCAAAGATTTTTCCTTTTTAGCCTAACCCATACTCTGTGCATGGCTTTTCTTCTTGAGAAGGTGTGATGTGATATAAAAATAACCCAGGTTTTACTAAAATACCTAAAATGAGTGCATTGCATTGTAGTGATTGAGCCAGCAATACTTTTAATAATATGCCCCCATGCTGCTACCTTCTTGGATCTGATGGATTTTCTAATGGAAACCATAATGTAAAATTCATTAGCTATCAGGAGCCCAGGTTCTGTACCTGCTTGAGCCAAGGAATTAATTTTTGTTTCTGAAAATATTTCTAAAATATTGTCTTATAATAATCCTATATATTATAATGGCTTTTAGATGAGAGTATCATAAATCTAACGTACTTAAAGCATACAACTGGGTATGAATTAACATAGTCCTGTATAAAGGAATTTGGATGCGCAGATGAATTTTTACATTCTTGAGTGATATGCTGAGCATATTTCCAAAAAGGTGAAAGGAGTACACATACACTTGTGTATCTGTCTGTCTTCCCATTTATGCACAGAGTGTTCCTTTAAAACTTCATCTGGAACCGTACGTGTCTGTGTGGATATATGCATCCGTGCAGATATGCATATCTCTCAAGTGTCATGAAGAAATGACTACAGGATGGGTGCAACTGGAGTTCTTTCTCTGCATTTATAATTGCCTAGGAAAAATTTTTTAGGAAGCTTTCATTTAACACTGACAGATTTAGACTAATCTGTTGCTATCACATGCAGTGCATAAAGCAAGAAAAATAATTAAAGCTTCTGTTCACCCAATTTAGTTGTCAAAATGCATCTGTGAATTAGATTAAAAGAAGAGGACTTTCCAAAGAACAATAAGATACTAATTATACTAAAGGGCAGAGTGAAAACTTTCACCTTTTCTGTGGACAAGCAAGATTGATTTTTAAGGCAGTGGTCTGAAGTCTCAGGATAATGGGGTGAATACTATAAGATTTTCTTTGTAACTTTCAGCAATTCATTTTGAGTCTTTCTATATCAAAAGTCTGTGCTGTGACCAGGAAGTCAGAATCAACCTGAATGGGAATGGAAAATGCTATTGACTGTTTTTTTCTCAGACCAGAACTCACCATGATTAGCTTTTCAAGTCTGATTTGAAATTGCCTGAGGACTGAACAAAAATCAGGATTTTCATTTGCTGGATGAGAGAGTACAAGCAAGGAGAAAAATGGATGTTGCTTAGTTGTGTGCCATTTCAGCACAGTTGGAGCTGTGTCATACTGAAACCTTTCTAGTGTGGTTTAACCAGCTGACTCATAGCACAAGTAACATGAATCCTCATGTATGTGCTGTAATACTGTGCTATGTTGTTTTGTAAATCTTAACAGCTGTGTCTGCTCAGGATGGAAGGGGTCAGTTTGATAATCATAGAATGGTTCCTCTCAATGTCCATAGAAAGGTTACCTTTTAATTAAACTACTTCATGGCATATAGCGCTACAAGTGTTTGGTCTTGGCAAGAACTATGTATTGCAATCATTAATTTGGTACTGTAAATACAGCATCCACTGCCAGAGCTTCTTACTGCAATTTGGGAGTACTTGGATACCCAACTTCATGTGTGCATGCCACAGGCACAGATTTAACAGGACAGGGAGCTACAGATTTGTCCTCCCTCTCGTTTTAGTTTCTATGTCCCTTAATGCTGAACCTACCTGAATTCCCATTGTGGTGCAGCGTGACAGAGACTCTGGCAGCTCAGCCCCAGCTGCCAGAGGAGCTGCAAGACAAGTGATACTCAGTCTCTGGTGACAGTAAAACATGGCCACTGTATTGTGGTGCTGCCCCTCGGCTCATGATCTTCCTATTTTTCAGCATTATGTTTACCAACATAAATCTGTTTGAACCAGTTCAAACCTGTTCAGATTTTTTCACATGTTCTACCAAATCATGACTGGACTGACCAAAAAGTGAATCAGATCTGTTTCAGTCACAGTAATACCTAGATGCTAATTGCACTAAACATGTAATGATTTTGACCTCTTGCATGTGACTGTAACTGTTCATCTGTGGTGGAAACCTGGCCTGATCAAGATACAAGATATGACTACATACTCAGGTGGCTAGCATGTCATCTACAGTGATCCTTTCAAATAATGTCAAAGCTAGCTCAGGTAATGTCTGTGAAAGTCTGAAGTCACAGTATCGACTGCAGTTGAACACCCTGTTAGGAACTGCAAAGATGCATGAAGCAGTAAGTTTCCAGATTGCATTAAAAAGCAGTTGGAACAGCTGAATGTTAACTCCTCTGACTTGGAGAGTCTCCATCTTTTATGGGGTTTCTAGGCATTAGTATGAAATTTCTGCTGTTAGTATTTGTACTATCGTTACATAAGTCTGAAATCTTAGGAGGCAATTAGCTTGCCCTTTACAGTAAGTGCTTAATTAATGAAAACAGCATATACCAAAGAACATTAAATAGCAAAAATAATAGCTGGTGTACTTTTGTACTTTTCACTGTAGTCCTTTTGCTTTCAAGTATTTAGTTTTGCTGTAGGCTAAATTTATGTAACACCTTAATTTTGTATTTTTCACAGAAATGTTACCTGGAATAATTTAGCTATCCCAGATACCCACTGTTCAAGAGAGCTAGAAGAAGGTTACCAGTGCCCACCTGGATTTAAATGCATGGACCTCGAAGATCTGGGACTAAGCAGGCAAGAGCTGGGCTACAGTGGCTTTAATGAGATAGGTCTGTCCTACTGATAAAATCCATTTCAGTATCCATTTAAAAATGTTTATGAATAAATAGAACATATAGCTCATGTCTGTGCTGAAAAGATATTGAGTGTAATCAGCCTCCTGCTCAGATAGAGCACAGGCCAGAAAAAGAATCTCTGCTATTTGCTTTGGAATGATAGAGTTATCTATTTTTACATTGCTTGGGATACTAGGATTTAAATAACTTTAAAACAATGTCTTTATTTAAGAAGAGTCAGGCATTGATTATCACCAACAAATGTGATGACTAATTTCTGTGATTTATTTATAATTCATTTTAGAGTATATCATTCATACTAGTTGTCTAATTTTAGTTGTAATTCCTATGCAAAAAAAAAAAAAACCACCCAGAATTACTTTGATAATCATCTTGGTACTAAAGAGAAGCTGCCGGGGGGGGATTGGAGAAAATGAGATTATGTGTATCTGTGTTCATCTTGATCAAAATTGTGTAATTCAGAACATCACCCAGAAAAATGATTTGGAGTCAAAGATCTTGCAATACAGGTGCTTTTTTTTTTTTTTGTGAAAGGCCCTTCAAAGTCACAGGAGAATACATTCTCTGCTTGCTGCAGTGTGTCATACCATCACCATGGGAAAACAAGTGTAGAACAATAGTTCAGGAAACATGGCAGGAGCAGCTATGGCAAGACCAGTATCCAAAGGGAAAATATGAAGTTACCTGTCAGAACACTGTGGTTATATCTCACATTTATTTAACAGATGAAAGTCCAACAGGGGCCTGCAGCTATAAATTTTCATTTTGGCACAGGTAGGGAAGTCCCTTCAAGTGCTAAAGCATGGCTGCAGGCCATATTCTTTCCGATGCATCTCTCTGACTCTAATAAGCTTTTATTTTTCCACTTTTTCTGGGTTGAGCTTTAGACGGCTATCCTGGCCCCAGCTGAACTGGAAGGTAATAAAAGCATTTAATGACTGAATGACTGCAACCCTGTCATGATTTAAAACACAACCATAGTCTCTCTCTGACCACCCCCCCCCCCCCCCACCTCCCCACTCCCAGAGGCATGGGGAGGAGAATCAAAAGAATGTAACTCCCACGGGTTGAGATAAGAGCAGTCCAGTAACTAAGGGATAACACAAATCACTGCTGCTACCACCAATAATAATAATAGAGGAAATAAACAAGGGAAGAGAATACGATACCACCCACTGAAATGAGCCCAACCCGGAAGAGAGTGAGCCCTTCCGGGGAACTCCCGGTTACCTCCCCGGGCATGATGTGCTGTGGTATGGAATACTTCTTTGGCTAGTTTGGATCAGGTGTCCTGTCTATGCTTCCTCCTGGCCTCTCCTCCTCCCTGGAAGAGCATGAGACTCACAGAGTCCTTGACCAGAGTAAACATTTGAGCAGTAACTAAAAGCATAGGTGCTATCAGCACAATTCCCAGCCCGAAAGTCAAAACACAGCACTGCACCAGCTACCAAGAAGGAGAAAAAAAAATTACTGCCACCACTGAACCCAGGAAAAACCCAAAAAGATTTTTTGAATATTGAAAGCCTTTGCAGCTGAAATCTTTTCAGTTGGTTCCCAGGCTGCTGAATATAAACAATGAGCCTTAAGAGTTACAAGAAACAGTCTCAGAGACCTCTTACGACAAGTGCTCTGTTGATACCAGATACTTTTTAAACAAAACCAGTCACTTGTGTCCTTTCTGTTTTCTTCTGAGGGAGAAAAACCTGATTTCAGCGAAGCTCCATTCTGTTTCTTCTGGAAGTCAGAAACATATCAGTTTTACAAGTTCTGCTAGCCGAATAGCACTACTGATAGTACCTTTCTTTTATATATCGTTTTCTTCAGTATGTCTCAAAGGATATAACCCTGTCTGATCTCTCAGAAAATTCTCAGATTCCTAAGTTAGTGGCATGTTGCCATGCCCAGTTGAACATGAGCTGGGTTCAGACTGGAAGCTGAGCACCTCCACTCTCCTATTCTCTAGTTTGAGAAGGTTTAGCAGGGTAGTGTGGGATAGGTGTCTCACCAGAAAAATTATACCTCAGATTGAAATCACCCTTTTTATCTTGACACGTAAAATTATTTGTGGCATTGAAGGCTGTTATTCTAGCTGCCTACCTGGTCACCAGGGAAAGGTAGTTGCAATGCCTTAGAGCAGTTTAAGTGGGTAGATTATGTGAATGTTGCTCAGAATGCATAATAAAGGAGGCCAGTATGATTTTAATGATGGGAGCAAGTTGGCAAAGGCATGTGAAATAGTTTATACAAGAGTACCTGCAAACCCAGTGAAAAAAAAGGACTCAAGCTCTGATCTCCTAAGTTGCAGTCCTGTATTATGTCAGTATCTCATTCTGAGTGTGGCATTTTAAAGTTCAGAGATTGTTAATAGACTTAGGAGACTTAGAATCATAGAATAGTTAGCGTTGGAAAGGACCTTAAGATCACCTAGTTCCAACCCCCTGCCATGGGCAGGGACACCTTACACTAAACCATGTCACCCAAGGCTCTGTCCAGTCTGGCCTTGAACACTGCCAGAGATGGAGCATTCACAAGTTCCCTGGGAAACCCATTCCAGTGCCTTACCACCCTCACAGTAAAGAACTTCCTCCTTACATCCAGTCTAACCTCCCTCTGTTTAAGTTTTAACCTGTTACCCCTTGTTCTATCACTACAGTCCCTAATGAAGAGTCCCTCCACGACATCCTTATAGCCCTCTGTCACATACTGGAAGGCTGCTATGAGGTTTCCATGCAGCCTTTTCTTCCCCAGGCTGAACAGCCCCAGCTTTTTCATCCTATCTTTGTACAGGAGGTTCCCCAGTCCCCTGATCATCCTTGTGGCCTTTCTCTGGACTTGTTCCAACAGTTCTATGTCCTTTTTATGTTGAGGACACCAGAACTGCACACAATACTCCAAGTGAGGTCTGACGAGAGCAGAGTAGAGGGGCAGGATCACCTCCTTTGACCTGCTGGTCACGCTCCTCCTGATGCAGCCCAGGATCTAGTTTGCTTTCTGGGCTGTGAGCGCACACTGAAGCTGGCTCATGTTCATTTTCTCATCGACCAACACACCCAAGTCCTTCTCCACAGGGCTGCTCTGAATCTCTTCTCTGCCCAACCTGTAGCTGTGCCTGGGACTGCTCTCAGCCATGGTGTAGGACCTTACACTTGTCATGGTTAAACTTCATGAGGTTGGCATCAGCTCACCTCACAAGCATGTCAAGGTCCCTCTGGATGGCATTCCTTTCCTTCAGCCTATCAACCGAACCACGCAGCTTGGTGTCAGTGGCAAACTTGCTGAGGGCGCACTCAATCCCACTGTCTATGTCACCAACAAAGATGTTGAACAAGCACTCCCAACACTGATCCCTGAGGGACACCACTCATTACCAGCAGAACAGGGAGCCATTGACCGCAACTGTTGTGTGAGACTTGCCACTGATAACACTGTTTTTGTCTAGAAATAGATAACCAGGATATAACAGGTCCTGTACCTAGAAGTTTTGAATATTAATTGAAAGCTGGGTACTAAACTTTCAAATACTGGCTAAGACACAGCACTTTGCCACAAATTATTAAATAAGCTTTCTCAAACGATGAATGTTATAAACAGGATTATAACTAGCAAGTTTATTTTATAAATCCCCATTTTGTGATACACCTTTGTGTGTAGGTAACAGGTAAATAATGTAGTAGGTCTTTTCTATGTAAGTATACTATTTTGTTGTATACATTCATTGATGTTTTACTTGCAGGCACAATGAGGAAGCCTGTACTATTGGTTCCTGAAATCTGTCATTGCAAAAATCACAAGAGCACCAACAGTTTGGCAGCTACTGTATAGTTAGTACCACTTAATTTGCAGTACATAAGTGCAAACTATGAATGTTTCTGTTATTTTTCTTCTCTTTAAAGAAAAATGTTGTTGGGTATTTTTACAATTTTATTACTGGGTAAAGACCAAGCTGTCCCAGTCAGATAAAAGTTAATGGAGGATTTTATACTATAAGGACTATGCCAAGTAAGAGGTTTCATATTTGGAAAAATCTCTTAATTTTGGCCATATCCTGCTCCCACTTTTATATATGTCTTTGGCTTTAAACGGGTGAAAATTGGAAAGATGGTAGTGTAAATTTTAGTACTTGGGAGTATACTTATTTCCTATTTTTTTCTATTTTTAGTTTTGAGGTGTTCTGTTTTTCTGTTCTGTTTCTATGCAAGTATGTTTGTATTGTTTAAGGAAGAACATAGTTACAGAGTACTGATAAATATGGCTTGTCAAGATAATCTAAGACATCCTCTAACAATGCAGAGCAGACTTCACAATCTTTTCAGGCAATCTATTGCACTGCTTCATTGTCTGTACTCTAGGAAAATTTTCCTAAAGTATAACATGAATCTTTCTCTTTTGCAGTTTCTTTCATTATAGGGCTGACATTTTTTACCTTAAATTATTCTTATTGTCCTTCTCTAGACTTTCCTTAGCTGGTACACTTTGTTAAAGTGCAGCACTGGCAGAATTCCCCAGTAGAGGAATTCAATCCCCATTACTTTATGTGTTTTTAAGCCCTATTACACTTTCTACATCCCAGTGAGATGTTTTCCATTCTCAGAACAGCATGTTGTGGGTGATTCATGTGTTTTTCTGATTTGTTACAGCCCTCTTTTCCTTTTAAAAGAGCTGCCGTCATGATTTCCCAATTTTTATTTGTTTACTTGATTCTTTGTTTTTAAATGTAGGCCTTTACCTTTTCTCCCAGACTATTTCTTCTATTTGCAAAGATCTTCTGGAATTTTAAATCTTTCCTTCTGAATATTTTCAGTGCCTCTTAGCTTACTTTTATTGAAATTTGATGGGTATCATTTGTTTTCTACCAGCCTGGTCAAGAGTGAGAAAATAAATAGAACTAGACCAAGATCAGACTCTGCCGGAACCTCATCTGACAGTCTTCCTTTCTGACAGTGTTTCGTTAGTAGCCGCTCGTAAGGACACTTAACAAATGGTATAGCACCCATCACAGAGTAGTTTCACCTAGCAATATTTCACCAACACATATTTCTTTGTGTTGTCTTAGTGTGTTGTCATGGTGAGACAATGTTAAAAGCCTTTTAAAATCAGGTTGTAGACCATCAGGTGCTTTTCCTCTCTTTATAAAACCTGCTTCCATTCAGCAATCATACGGTAAGATTTGTGCCATAGCTGTCCTGTGTCTGCACACTTTGAATGTATATTAATAATATAATACTTACATCTGGTGTTGTTGAGGTAATTTTCCAAACATGGAGCACATCAGCATGTAACTACAGTTATTGCTTCTCTTTTTCAGTGTACATATTTCTATACTAGATATAAAATGAAATTAACACCAGTTGGTTTAGCCAGCTTTACTAGTGTAATCTTTAGGGAGAGTGAAGTCACTAAAAGCCAGGTCAGTTCTGTCCGGCAATACCTCTAGGAAAGTTACGAGCAACAGTCTGCCTTGGAACTGCTTGTGAAACTGGAGAATTAATGAAAGATTTGAGTGGAGAGCCAATTAGCTAAGGCCTCCATACCTGGAATCCTTCTCTCTGTAAAGTTCTGAAATGGGAGGAGGGAATAGGAGAGAAAGAATAATCTGTCCCCCAGGTGAAGTGACTTCAAATGTTGCAGGTTCCATCTGATGGGAGGCTACAAGAACTTACTGCTTTCTTCTACGAAGTTGCTCATGAACTCAGTAGAAACCTGAGTACTCTTTCCAACAGTTTGACACAAAACTTGACTTCTTAAGTAGGTGTTGTTCTCATACAGTGGGAGCTTTTATATTAAATGAAGTCTTTTATCCATCAGGATGCCTAAAAGATTTTTTTGAATACTACCTGTAGGGCTGAGTGGGAGTAAGCGCAAGGATATGAATGAAAGGCTTGGCTAGCTGTATGGATGTGGGTGGCAAAGCTCCTTACTATTGACAGTAGCTCTATAGTACTGTCAAGCTCTTCTCTTTCTCTCACTTCTTAGCTGATTTTTATTCAGGCTCTTATAAAATGTTTGATGTTTCCTTCATACTAGAACAGCCTTTCAGCCTTGTCTCCCGCTGAGAGCATCAGGTGCGTTCACAGCTGGGCTATTTCTTCTTTCTGATTTTATTCTCTTCTTCTCTGTGGTTTTCTTGGCTGTTTAATTCCATAGGGTGTAGCTGATAGCATAACGGTATCATGAAGCGTGCAAAAGAAGTAGAGCTAAATGCTGAGGAAAAAATGACCTTTGTTTTGTGAATAAGCCCCAGTAACTGTACAACTCATTAGGTATGTGATTGTATTTATGTAAGTATTTGCATCTGATATATCTAAAAAGCATAAATACAATTGTTGAATTAAATAAGAGCATGCAAGACTTGGCAACTGAAGAACTATGATAAGTACTTCTGTCTTCCATGTCACTGTTTATCTGAGTGTGCACCTATCTTTACCTTTAGTCAGTATTTAACATGTCAGTAATTGCTGTTCAGGGGCATACTAGGTATGTTGGTAGAGGTGTGTGTCTATGTGAGTGCTACTGAAAAGGGTGCCATGTAGATACAAATATGCCAGAACCCCTACAGTCACTGGATCCTGAGCAGTTTTCCTCCTTACCTATGCTTTTCACACAGTACAGATATTTTTGCATTCAGATTTTTGTGACATCTGGCTAGTAATTGTTCCACATGCCTCATGGGTGTAATTAATCTGTAATCATCTACAGATGTACACTTACAGCTACATTACTGATTTTACTTTTTATGTAATCCTAGAGAACTTTTTTGTTTGTTTGTGATTTACAGTGCTACATATTGCTTCAAAAATACTCAAAAGGAAAAGGAAGTCCCTAATGAAAGATAACTTAAAGTTAAAAAATATCATACAAAGTAAGCAAGAGAAGTTTTAAGCTTCATGGCATTTTCTTCTTCTGAAAGGAGAAAAAGATCTTATTCTATGCTGTATCATCAACCCCTCTGTGAATTGCTAGGGCCAGTACCCTATTAAATGATAATAATTACATCTCATACTTGCAGAGAGTATTTGACAAAGACCACCATATTAATGTCCAGTTTACATATAGGAGATAAACACATGCATGTTGTATGTTGGAGACAAATAATGAAATTTCGATGGTAAGGAGTGCTTTGAAGAAGATATGCAAAATATTGTATCTGTATTAAAGCTTGCTTGCCTTATAGTAGAAATGAACACTGTTAAAAGGCACAATGAGGCAGCAAAATCATCTCATTTCATGGCCTGTAAAACACCAACAGAGCTTTAGGTCCCAGATATTTCTCACTTTTATTATAAGGCCTTTCCCTTACAATATGTGACACAGGTTTTAAATACTGTAGGCATGCCTACAGGTGAGAGCCTTTTTGAAATTGGTAATTAGAAAAAAAGATTTTATATGTCACTGTGAAAAATGTCTGCCATCTTTAGGTTAAAAGTGAACCTAATTGAATGTTTGTGAAAGGAAGCATAATGCGACCAAAGACAGCTTCTTTAACTCACTGATAGGTATTGTTTTACTATAAGCGTTGTACAGGGATCAAGATTGCTCCTCTGTTTACCCATTAATTGAAATTTTGTCTACAAAACATGGGAGTTAATTGGCTCTCTTATTAGTTATTTTATGATGGGGAAAATACTCTCAACTGTGCAACCAGTTCGAATTGTCAAGGCACTGGTCTTAGACTGGAAGAAGATTGGGGTGGCATTAAGTCCATTGTTCAGAAGAAAGGAGTTAAGTTTAAAATAGTATAATGTGAATCTGGATTTTGTGCCTTACTGCCAGAATCTGTTAAGTACATTTTTCATGAGAGGTTTCATGTTGCCCAGGGTCTATGTACCTGTCTCTAGGATTAGAATTCATAGTGGCTGAGTATGTGTTGAATGATGAGGTGTGAGGGACACATGAAAGCCAAACTGGAAAGGGAGGAAAAACTCAGCCTAAATCAGATGCGTTAAGTAGTCCTAGAAGCAGTGAGCATTCAGAGCTACTTGTCCATTTGTTTACGTGGACACCTGTATCATGAATTTGGCTGAAGGAGGCTGACACAGGTTCTTAAAGAGAAAGTAGAAGTGACCCACTTTTTATATAGTAGTGCAGTCATCAAAGTGAAGACCTACCTGCATTCTGGAAGGATGCCCTACTCGCTGTCATGCAGGGGCATGCTCCCTACCACCTCCCTCTCTGAGTCTGCAGCAGCAAGAATTCCTGGCCCTGGAGGAAAGCAAGGAAAATAAGACTGGTGACTAGAGGGGGTACTATAAAGTCCTGTTATTGTCATTCTTCCATGAACTTATTTCCAGTTTTTCTTTATGGATTATCTAACACAAAAATGTGTAAAACCATCTTTAATATTTAGGTGCCTGAATGTTAATAAGATGTACCAACATAAAAGAAAACACTTGAAAATCCAACTGGCCATTCCTGCTAACCCTGGATGAAGAAAAGAACCTGTCACTAGTGGTACAGGCTGACCTTTTAATTTCCCTGTCACTCCACAACCACCTTAGACATAGCCTGCTTGTCTCTTGATGGCAATATTAGCAGCCACTTGATCTTTCCAGATCCTTGACATGGGCAAGAAAGGCAGGTAGATTATGACTGGTGAGTTGTCCTAGGCAACTGCCTACTTTGCCAGCTCTGAGACTTCAGGGTCAATGAGGAACAGTGAATTACGAGTTGATGAGCAGAAGAAAAATAGTATTTGCAGGTTATTTGTTCAAAGTACATGTTGCAATCCTTTCCACTACCAGTTGTAAGGGAGTTTTCAGTCTCCTGCCTCCCTCCACTGGCCTTTCATACAGTCATCTCCACCTGAATGAAGACACTGTTTTGCACAGACATAGATGGCCAGAAATGTAGGTCAGCATAACCACCACAACCTAGATCCCTTGGCTCTGAGATATTTGGTATCTGAGATAATAGAAAACAATGAGGGGATGTAATTGTTAAGCCAGAGCTTCCATTTACTTGTACCTGTTAAAGGTTGAGAGATTGAGCTCTTATGAAAGAGCCATTGCTTTGGTAATGATTTCATCAAAATTCGTAGTCAGACTTTTATTCTACAGATTATATCTATGCTTGATATATGTATTGAGTATTAATGCTCTGTTTATCCTAGCAAGTGCATGATATTATTAAGTATTTTGATAAACAGGTCTAATCTTATTCCACTTACACAGCTGTTTGATTCAGGCATTTGCATGTAAAGTGCCTAATAAGAAGGCCTTCATCCATGATTGATGCCTGTGGAGTTATCATGTGGTAACATGACAAGTGATAGCAATGTTAATGTGTGAAGGTGCCAGAGTGTAATTAGGGAAGCCATTCAGACTATCTAGTGGTAAAACTTGTGAGCTAAAATGACTTAAAGCATGCCCCATTAGTCCAGTGATTGAGAAACCAGTAAAAATCGTTAGTTCAAAAATGGTGATAGATTTTTGTTTTCTTCACTGGAATTCCTTCACTGGCCTTGCAGAAGGGAAGCAATAGGGCTCCAATCGCAGCTGAGTGATTTTTTTTTCTCAAAAATTCTAGGCTTTCATTCTCTTTGCCAAACCATGAATTTTTTGAAGCCTCATACTTGTGCTGCTTTCCATGTTTTTATGTCACCTATGTGTCTGAGTTACCACTTTTTCCTTTTCTCAGGAAAACTTCTCTGTTGAATGCTTATGTTCCATGTGCAGTTAATATCATTATTAACTTACTATTTGATCAATTAAAACAGTTTCAGCCATTCAGTTTCAGTGAGTCCAAGGGCGTGAGTGACATGTAGATATTGGCTGTTACTGATGGTCACAGTGAGCTCTTCATATTTTTCTGTTGGAAGAGTAACATAGAGATACTTAAACCCACAGATGTTCAAAAAAGGATACTAAGACAATGCTTCTGGTTTTAGACATCTCAATAAGTGACCTCAATTTGAAAAAAAACCCCAAACCAAACACAACATGGGATGCTCCAGTCAACTCCCTTAGTTATTTGATATTTCTGTGTGCTTGCCACTTTTCTCACTGAGGCCATTTCAGTTGCCTAGTTAGTGAAGACTTCCTCTTTTTTTTTCTTTTTCTTTTTTTTAAGTAATGGTTTATAGACACAAAAAAAATGCGCAAATAATGTCCATTGAATTAGCTCTGTTACAGTGACAAATGGTATGTGGGAAGTTGTAGAGTTTTGGAAACTTGGAGTAATTTGAGCAGCCCACCAGAATTTTAATTTATTGCTGTGTTAATTCCAAAGTAATTGAGTCTTGCATTAAACCAGGCGATCAGGTGAAACTAATGGGAATAGATTAGTACAGCTGTCTTGTACTGAGAGTCAAAGAAAACTTTGCTGCTGCTGAGAGAATTTATTGGAACATAGTTTCCCCTGCCATTTCAGGGTGTTCTGTGTTGGTTTCAGCAGCTAAATAGTTGAATTTATGATGGAATAAACCACCTTTCCAGAATGCTTTGTTCTCACTTTTGTTTGTAATTGCAGATCTTTTACTGATAACCATCTTTCTATGCTGTGTATGGTTTGATCTGTCATTTGTGTCATTATGGTGTGCTACACAGAATTTGATGTTCTTTCTGAGGTCTGTGCAATGTACTTCCTCCTCTCCCTCCCTCTTTCATTCCCATCTGCACCTGGGAATGCAGGAAGAATGTTTTGCATGCTGAACCACTTTTCATTTTGAAAGTAGAGGTTATCCTCTACTTTCCCAGCAAATCTAAACTGCTGTCACCTTGCAATGAAGAGTGCCATAATGTTATTGATAATAAGCTGAAGAGATAGAACAGCAAAATGTGGCAGAAAGGCAGTCTTACTAGAAGGATAAAAAAAAACAAAATTAAAGTTGAGGAAGGTCAAATGTGAGCTTTAATTGCATCTCCTTATGCTTTTCTGTGCTGTAAGCTGTATCACCCAAGACATATCAATCCCTTATTGACATAAAACTTCATGTACTGTTTCTTAATTTATCCCAAGTAGCATAGTCTTAACTTCTGTATGCATTTTCCCCTACGCTTAGCAGGAGATCACAAGCATCATAACAAAAAAATCAACTGAAAATTATGTAGAGCTCACTGGTTCTCACTGAACCACTTAAATATTCCCACCCCTTGCTCTCTACTATTTCGTGTCTCAAGAGGGCTTATTCCTTAGAATCTCAGAAGATTTGGATTGGAAGGGACCTTAAGAATCATCCAGTTCCAACCCTCGTGCCATGGGCCTGGGCACCTTCCACTAAACCAGCTTGCTCAAAGCCCCATCCAGCCTGGCCTTGAACACTGCCAGAAATGGGGCAGCCACAGCTTCTCTGGGCACCCTGTGCCAATGTCTCACCACCTTTACACTGAAGAATTTCTTCCTAATGTCTAATCTAAATCTACCCTCTTTCAGTTTAAAGCCATTATCCCTTGTCCTATCCCTACATGCCCTTATAAGAAGTCCCTCTTAGGCCTGCTTAAGTATTGGAAGGCTGATATGAGGTCTTTCTGGAGCCTTCTCATCAGGCTGAACAAGCCCAGTTCTCTCAGCCTGTCTCCATAGGAGGTGCTCCAGCTCCAGTCATCTTTGTGGCCCTCCTCTGGACTCTCTCCACAGGTCCATGTCCTCCTTATGTTGGGGGCCCCAGGGCTGAATGATTTGCTCCAACATAAAGCTTTAAGGAGTCCTGGAATGGAGTTTGCTGGGGAAGGTGGTGCTGGAGACATTGCAACTGGCTTTGCAGAACCCAGGCTCCAGAGAACACCTCTACCAGGGGCAGCCTTTGCACTGCCCCTCCAGAGGCTGTGCAGCATGTCAGTGCCCACTCCTGCAGATTGGGAGGTAAATGTAGTGTAATTTCTATTTTCATGAATGACATTTTCATGCGTACTTTCTGTTGCTCTTGCTCCAGCATAACAAGGCCTCACAGTGTGAATTTGAGATGATACATGCCTTGTGAAGGCAAAGGAGGAAATTTGCTTTTGTACTGCTGCTGTTTACTTTAACTCCTATGGAAGTGTGAGTTAAAACACTCATGTTTATTATCTACAGTGACATTTCTTTTTCTTCTAATGCACAATGCTAACCAAAGGGTCAGATAACTTTGAGAAGCTAAGTACAGCAAGGGACATGTGTGCTGGGAATGTCATGGTTAAAGGGAAATATATGCACATGAAGACCGTCTTCTTAATGAGGATTTACTAAGAAAGTAGATAGAAAGCTGCTTCAAGCTAAAGCAGCGTCCAAGCCCACCAGTTTGCACTCTCCATGAGAATTGAAGAAAGACTTATGTCAGCAACATAACTTGCAGGGATGGCTACACAACAGCTCATGGTCTGACAAGGAACAGAGAACAGCGTGAAAAAATAGAAAGAGGACTTAAAGGTCTGACAGTAGTGTGAAACAAAAGGTGTAACTAATTTCAGCCAAGCTAAAGAGCAGGAAGCGCTTAGCCAATAGGCAGAGCATGAAGTTAGGCAATTAGAAACCTGTCATTCCATATCAAGAAAATTAGATCCTATCAGTTTAATTATCAGTCAGTGCCATTAAGACAATATAGCTCTGCATAATGAAAGCTGCAGTTACTGGGTAATAGAGGTAATTGTTTTCGCAGTGGAAGATTTTCACTTTCAGAAGAGAGCTTCAGTATGTGACCAGTTTACAGGCTTTGACCTTCAGCACTTGCATAGTGCATGGGACACATTGTTTTTACTTTGCCTCCTGAGATTTGATTATTTTATCCTAAACAGCATTTTCGTAAAGTGTGTGGAAATGAGCAAAACCACCCACTAAACTACATTCTACAATAGTCACGCAACATGCCCTCTGTTACTGCAATTAGAGAAGCTTACCAAATCGTCTTTGATTTAAGACCTTTGATTTGATAACACAAGGCCAGCTTGCAGCTTGGCTTTCAGACTTCTGCTGGGGAATAAGGGGAAATAATACTATTCCAGAAAATCTGTATCACAGATGGTTGGTCTAGAGGGGGTAACACACACAGAGCAGAAGCTTAGGTGTGACTCTCCAGCGCATCAGCTCATCTGGGGTAACTGACTTCATACATGCTGCTACCCTTGCAGTACCCTGTAGCAAATCATTAAATGGTGCACAGTCTCACTTTATTGCTTTGTTACTCAAATAATACTCTTTTTGAAGACATGCTATTTCATCTACAGAGAAAGTATGATTTGTCATCTTGGGAAATGTCAAGAAATGTCTTCTCCCATACTGCAGTCGACATTTTCCACTTTCATCCAAAAATTCCTTTGGAACTCTACTTTTCCTACAAATCTGTTTTGCTGTCACCTTTCAGTAGAGATTACCATAATGATCAGCACTTTGCCTCATTTCAGTAGGAGATTTTCAGTAGGAGATTTTGACCACAGTGTATGCATCCTAGGATTAGGTAATTAGCATGAACCTTAAGAGTCTCAGTTCACATATGAGAAGGAGTGAACCACACCACAGTATCACCTTTTTCTTTCCACTGTGAAGAGGATTGCAGTAAATAAGCTCCCAATTTTGGCACTTAATTGAAACAGCTACAGTGAGATTGGATGACTTTGGGTCCCTGTGACCAGCTGAGCTATACACTTTTAAAATTAGTAATACTGAAAGAATTAGAATTACTTAATGCTAAAATTCAAAAGAAGTGAAAACAGAAAACTTTCTGTCAGAAGACCTTGTCAGTTACCACGGGGTCAGGGACATCTAACTATTCGTAGGGCATAGATGCTCTGTGGTAATGCATACAGGATAAAACCTTCAGAAATCTGTTCTATTTTTTGAGGAGCTGACTCTGTACATAGCTGATTCATCTTGACAGAACTTACCCAGGGGCTGACAAATTCAAATAAAATAGATTAGTCACAACAGGACTTCTGTATGTCTCCTGTGATAAACTGAGATATTATTTTCTTCTAATTACCTGCCTGTGGCAGGTTTTGCATGGTTTTTATTCTGGCATGTGTACTACTTGTATATTCTTCTGTATTAGCCAACTTTGCTATGTTCTATATATGAATATTTTTCTTACATTTCTTTTTCATTTGCTGGTTTTAGGCATTTTACTTAGGATTCTGAGATTAAGTGGCAATTGATTAAATACATCTATCGTCATCTCTCAAACAAAAATCTTCAGTTGTCTTTCTATTTAATCCTCTCCTTCAGAACAAATGCTGTGTTTTCTTTTTCCTATTTTAATTTTTTTTGCATTTCATTTAGAATGATAATTCTGCCATTATATGGATATTTTCTTCTTGTCCTTGATAGCTGATACAGAGCTACGGAGCAGTAATGCTGTTTCACAGAGGGATAGTGGCAGTGAGTGGAAACTGCATATTGTGAAAGCCATTTAAGAAGTCAGCATTCTGCCATTATTATACCATAGCCACAGACAGGTATTTCACTATCACATATCAAGATGGTAAATATCTTGGCTAAGGATATTGACTGCCATCAACGGGGCACTAAGGAAAATTCTGAAGAAAGTTTGGAGTATCAAAGGAAAATACTGGTTTTGAATAGTTTTTCTGGGAAGTTTGTAGGATTAAATAATGGACATCTTTACAGTAATTTCACAATCAGTTTAGTCTTGCAGTCTTTTACCTCCTCATTTTATCCAGTAATCTTCTCACTCATACTGGAGTTAATCTGCTCTCTACAGCAGTTTCACAAGTGTCTTAAACCTATATTGTTTCACAGCTATCTGTTCTCTGTCTGTTCTGTTCTCAAGGGTGTGATGCTTTATGGTATACCAAGCAAGCTAATCTCCATTGGCTTGTCTTTCTCCAGATGTTTTTATGATTAGTTTAGAAGTGCCATAAAATCCATACCACAGGTGCTTTCATGGATCTCAAGACTCACAGCAGAAGCATGTTTAGTTTCTTCTGGTCCTTAAGCAGTCTTTCAGTTAAATATTAATCATCAAAAGATTTGACCTGCTATGCTGACAGCAGTATTTAGAGTGTTTGAATGGTTAGGGCTGCTGTAGTGAACATTTTTTACCAAATTATGGGGATATTGTTAGTTTTGTATGCAATTCACTTACTGCAGACAGGTGCAGGTTTTAATCTATGTCCACAGTGTCTTCAGCCACAACAGGGAAGGTGCAACTTAAAGAGTTTTCACTGGAGAGTTTCTATTTGGTTCAAAATAAACAGATATTTTGCAACAAAACCAGATGCTGAACCAAAGAATGCCTTTCCCCAGCTGTTGCTCAGTACTTTACCAAATTAGCCACGTGGCGTAGCGCTTCCAGAACAGAGCACACTGTTAATCCTTCCTGCATAGCTTCATCGGAAATGTTCTTAGAAATTTCCCTTGTGTCATGGTTTAAGCCCAGCTGTAACTCAGAACCACGCAGCTGCTCTCTCTCACTCTCCACCCTTCCTCCCCCTCACTCCCAGAGGGATGGGGAGGGGATCAAAAGAACGTAACTCCCACGGGTTGAGATAAGAACAGTCCAGTAACTAAGGTATAACACAAACCACTGCTGCTGCCACCAATAATATTAACGATAAGGGGAATAACAAGGGGAGAGAATACAACCCCTCACCACACACCGATCGATACCCAGCCTGACCGAGCAGTGATCTAACCCTTCTGAGTAACTGCCCCCAGTTTATATAATGGGCACGACGTGCTGTGGTATGGAATACCTCTTCGGTTAATTTGGGTCAGGTGTCCCATCTCTGCTTCCTCCCAGCTTCCTCTCCTCACTGGCAGAGCATGAGCCTCAGAAAGTCCTTGGTCAGACTAAACATTACTGATCAGCAACTAAAAACATTGGTGTTATCAGCGCTGTTCCCAGGCCAGAAGTCAAAACCACAGCACTGCACGAGCTACTAAGAAGGAGAAAAATGACTACTGCTACTGAACCCAGAACACCTTGTCAGGAGAGAATTAACATTTTTATACTATTTGCTACTTGAGGATTGAGTCTGTTTTACTTAAAATGACTGGACTCTTGAATTTAATAGAGGTTTTTTTTGGCACCTATATCATCACCCTTACTAAAATTGAGTCAGAGATGGGTTTTACACTAATAAAATCATCTGCTTGGCATTGGTCCTTGGTCTACAAATGGTGTGATATAGACCAACTGACCCATGTTCACACTGCTTAGGCCTGGTTCATTTTAGAGCAGTTAGATCAGAATGGTTGTATACACATCTGTATAACAGTTGGTTCCTATTTGGAATAGTACTGAAGGTGTGTATGGCTTGGAGGGGACTACACTTGGTACAGGCACATCCACAGGAAAATAACATCAGAGATCAGGAGCTACAGTGTTAGACTACATAAGTGCTTGCAGCAGTGCTGCTTTGCAATAGATTCAGCTGTGGTTTGACATGTGCAAAGACCCGCAGTAAAGATTGCTCAGGATGAGGGAGGGTGCATGAATGTGTTAACTGTCAGAGTCACCAAGGGAGGCACATGATACTGAAATTATACCAGCTTAATGCCTTTAACTTTATGCTGGAGTTAGAAGAGCAGACAATTCCTGCAGTGGCATAAGTGAGGGTGCAGATAGACAACACAGGTTGCAGTGTGCAACCTTTCGGTACAAGTAAAGCCCTCAAAACCAGGGAATTTTTTAAGGGACAGGGTCAGGTTATAGCAGATTAATACCTTTGTGTCCTCTGGCTCTGGTGCTGTACACTATTCTACACTACTTGTACACTATTCTGTATTCAGAGCCTTACAGATGAAGTTAATTTATCATCAGTTCACGTCTTGAGTAACATTTTATTAATTCACATTATTACTTTACATCTTTTTATTTTTTCAGAAGTTAGATCTACAAGCTATGACTCACGAATGCTTCCTTTATGGAAGAAAAAGAAAAAAGGGCTATTTGCTGACGAATATGATTTAGCTGGTTCAGAGACAGTGGAATTTGGCTCTGCACCACCACTCTTACAACAGTTTTCCAGGCATAACTCTAATGCAGGGTGCTTTTTGCACTTTGAGCTGCTTTGTTTTAGTATCTATGCAGCATTTGGAGAAGGAGTGTCTATGGGCAACCTAAACAAACATAGATTACTTGATGTATGTTAATATCATTCTTTTTGTAATTAGTAAGGATAAGATGCTGTAATGGCTTTACAGACTACTTTAATGATCTAAAATCAGGGAAGACTAGCATGAGCCTCAAATGGATATCTATTTGAAGGCTGATCTCAGTGCCTGGCCACTCCAAGATTCAGTCAGCTCTATTTAAGTAATTCCTTATAGGTACTTATCTAGTGTATTCTTAAGTATAAAGAGACAAATTCTACAGTCCTCTCAGTTACTCCAGTGCTTGCTATTACCTGCTAGCAGTTGTTTTCCCTCTATTTCATTTATTTCTGACCTGAGCACATGAATCCTGCTAAAAACAGTCAGTACTTTAGCAAGTTCCTTAGGAAAGTCACTGGAAAGAGTTTTATTGCCAGGGCACCACAGATCTCCCTCATGGTCAGTTTTGGAAGCAGATATTTTTTTGCGACTCTCTGTTGCATTTGTCTTCTTTTTAAGAAGCCCATTTCCCAGATGCTGTACTATGAATGGGTCTGGAAACAGCTGTGCTTTCTTCCCTTGCCTACATCGTATAGTTACCAATCTCTAGCTTTATTTTTAACGTGGCATGCAATTTAATAAGTGTATTGAAAACCACATATTGATAAAATGTTTTATTTTCCCAGGATTTTTTATGTTTTCCAGGAACTTATGTGCTAGAATTTCAGAACAAGAAATCTAACTTTATTTCTACTAAAGAAAATATAAAAATTCCCTTTGGCTTCAAGCACTAAAATTCAGGCCAGAATTGGAAATTTTGAACTTGTCTCCTTCAGCATGTCAAAGAATCAGACTATTGTCAACTATCTGATCATCAGATCAAATGCCTCATTTTAGGCCGTGCAATTTAAAAATTGTGAACATAGTTTTCTTATGAAAAATAATACATGAATGGGCTGGTAGAACTTCCAAGTTAGGGTCATGATTTGTTTCCTGTTCTGAAAAAATAATGTAATGATGTAATATGGACATAATGTAATGATACAGAATAATACCCAAGCCATGGTAGGACCTGCATATATGTTACTGAGCGTAAAGATGTGTTTATGAAGTTCAGCAGTAACTGTCCTTATGTATGCTTTTATTCTTATTTTATTCTTAAGTAAGTAATAGATAGTTAGATGTGCCTTTGACTTCCATGAAAGGAAGGTCTTCTAGAGGTCTTTTTCAAGGTGAAGTGTTGGCCAAGAGGTAGTCACTGTGAAGTAAATGGCATGCAGAAAGTCATCCCCGCATCTATGCATGTCACTTGTTTGCATGATCAAACCTAAAAGCTCTGATTTCATTCTGCCAACTGAAAATTATTTTAATATGGAAAATGAGGTCTGTTTATCTTATCCTTTGATAAAATATTTCTGGGAGTAGGTCCGATCTGTATTTCTTGGGAAACTGCTTCTGTGAACAAGGCCAAAAGACTTTTTTTTCATATACAGTCCTTTTTTTCAAACCACATGTTCACATGGCTCAGTGCAAAATGCCACATTTTCCAAAAGCTTTGAAGAAAAATATGTTAAATATCATAAGTCTATAAGAAATTAAAGCAGCTTTGAGAAAAAGGACAGAGTTGACATACACCTACACAAAGTATAAACACCTTTGCAGGTAAACTTGATGATGAGAAAAAAGAGAGTGTTCATCTGGGGAAAAAAAAAAAAAACCAACATTGATTGAACAGTTATAAATCCAGGAAATTTCTGTTATGGGTGTGTGGAACTATTTTCAGTAGTCCATAAAGATCAGAAAGGATTTCTGCAGAAGAAGATAATATTGAAAACAAAGTTTAAACAGAGAATATTAAAACTTTGAAAGTACTCTCCCAAAAAATTACCTGGCAGTTTATACAGCTTTTCTTGCCAAAAGTTTTGATTTTTATCTTCAAGTAGACCTTCCAGCTGCTTAGTGTATTAGTGCTAGTCTTCCAAGAATTCTTTTGATAACCAGTAGGAATCTGGTCACTTTCTTTAAGACAGTCAAGAATAAAAGAACTCAACCTTTCATTTCCTGAAGGAGAGAAAAAAGAAAGTTTTGCCCTATTGTTGACATGCATGTATGTTTCTTATGGCAAGAAAAAAAATCAATTTCTTTCTCTTTTGATACTCAGCTCTTTTAAAATCAGAAATCTTTGAGATACTGTCACCTTAGACATTCATTATGTTGTTGTTTCAGAGAAGTTTCTAACTTAACAGAGCCTTCTCTGAAATACAGTTAACAATATCCTTATCTCACAAAGGTGCTGTGGTGTTTTGTGAGTTATCAGCACACTAAGCCATTTCTTCCTGTCTCTGCCTGCTCTCTAACTGCACATATTAGGCTAGGGAGCAAACCTCTCTCTTGCATCAACAATGTAGGTAAATTATTTTACTGCTAGTAGCACATAAAAGGTACCTGGAAGCACTTAACTCATTAATAGCTAAACAGGTCATTGAGTGAGTATCATTTGGGTTTTCATGCAACAGCAATCATATAGCTCCTTTCTCCCATTCAGGAAATGAAGATTTTCTCTCTTTGGCGTGGGATATCCCATTGTCTGGTTGGGATCAGCTGTCCTGGCTACGTCCCCTCCCAACCTCTTGTGCATCCCTAACCTGCTCACTGGTAGGGCAGGATGAGAAACTGAAAAGTCCTTGACTTAGTGTAAGCGTTGCTCAGCAACAGCTAAAGCATCAGTGTGTTACTAACTTTATTCTCATCCAAAATCCAAACCACAACACGATTAACTCTATCCCAGCCAAACCAGAACAAATATCATCATGGTCACTCTAGATTAGCAAGTGTTACTATATGAATATGTTCTATGGTTTTATTCTTCCATACTTCTTTCATCTTAAAAAGCAGACACATTTTTTATTAATTAAACAAATTAAGCATGCCATGATGCATGGAACCTTTGCTGTTTCGTGACTGAACTTAAAATGAATTAGCTTGTTCTGTCTATGACTATTAGGAAAGTTAATGCAACAAGCGATTAGTTTTGATTGACAGTGTATGAAAGTCAGTGCTGAATTTACATGCCTTGTGTCAAGGAAGATTTGCATACTTTGTTTTCTCTCTAACAAAGGGATTCATCACTGTCTTGATTTTAGTAGTCGTTCCCAGTGTTTAATATATGGCTGAATGACAATCCAAATACATAATACTTGTACTGAGAACCTGTCTTAAATTTGTGTTTTGAATATGATAACCCTTAAAATGTTAATTAAATTTTAAATGAAACAATTTGTGAATATTTGGTTTCTGGACTGTCACTTTTAGTGTATGGTTTTAAAGGCATCTACATACATAACATATTTTTAAAGAAGAAATAACAGTTGTATGAAAACATGGTTCATTTTCAAAGGAACTTGTTAATATAAATTACAGAGTTTCTTCTGTTGAACGTTTTTTATGTTACACAGTTTTGTCATAACATTTATTGTAGCAGTCATTTGATCTACTATGACTGTACTTTAAATCAGAGACATTTCACTGGAAAGACTGAGGTGGTGACAGACCCATCTTCACAGTGTTTGTTACTCTTAACCACAGCCTAGGGATTCTGTATTCTTGGTTTCTAGATTTGAAAAGTAAGTATTATTACAGTTTGATTCTCTGATAAAGAAAAACAATACTATGGCAATGTCCTACTTCCAGGTTGCAACCGGAAACTCTGCCTGTTCTGTTGAGTATGGGAGCCCAAGAATCCACAAAGAATTGCATCCTTAAAGATACTCCTTGGGGGAAATGAGAGATGGGAGTTTACTGTGCTGCAGAGCCTCCAGATAGAGGTGTGGAAGGTGTGAACAATTCACAGCTCAGCATCTCCTAGAGTCTCATCAACTGCCAGTAGAGTTTGTGAAGTTGCTGTACACATAAAAAAAAACAAACCAGTGATTATTAAGAGAGAGTGTATATTAGCACTGCAGCTGTGTAATGACAAGAAGGAAAAAGCAGACAGTATTTATGCATATAAAGCCATCTTATGAGCTCTGCTGACATTTTGGATCCCTATTTGTTACTTGTGAATATATAGCTGAGGAGCATTTTAGTAAAAAAATCATTAAAGAAAAGCAAAATGTTAGTCTGTCTGATAGCTGTAAACATGCACCTCTAAAGTAATTTGTCTCTGTTTACACCATGGACTTGTTCACAAATGTAAAACAGGTTTCTTTTTTTAAAACATAAAATATTACATCAGGGAGCATGAGCACTGTCACATGGGAGATTAATGGTATAACTGTCAAATACTTTAAATAACTTTAAATACTATTCATTTAAATACCATACATTTCAATGGTAGGTACAGAGATGGAGATTTCCTTTTTACAAGGAGCCACATGGAAAAGAGGTAATGGGCACAAGTTAATACTGAAGAGATTCTGACCTGTCACAAGAGGAAAATTTTTTGCCACGAGAACAGTCAGCCATTGGAATAATTTCCCAGGGAAGTAGTGGATTCCCCAGCTTTGGACACTTCTGAGATTCAGCTGGAAAGGGTGCTGAGACATTTAGTTTAGATCATGTTTTGTCTAGAAAGGTTGAACCAGATGATTCTTGCAGCCCCTTCCCACCTCTGTGTTCTGTGATCCTGTGATTCTATGAACTGAGCATGAACTGCCATTCTTCTGCTTACCCTGTGCAGTCCATACATATGCCAGCATTGCTACATTCAGATTAGTAAGCTAACACTTTTTGGACAGTGAACAGATTTCTAAAATACTTGCAAACAGTGCAGCTAAGTCCATCAACATTTTCTCTGAAACTTGGCTGACTTTCTGTCTTTCCATTACTAAGTCTGTAGAACGAACTGCATTGATCTTAGCACTTACATATGCACTGTTTCCTTATCTCCTTATTGGTGGTTTTATGCGTACAGTATCTGTATGCACTCTGTTCTCGTATGTGAAAGCTTTATCTCATATCAAAACAGATTTTCAAAATGAAGAATCAATAACACATCATTGTTGTATGTTTGAACTCACTGCACTTCACAAGGGTTAAAATACTGTGTTCAGACTGGCAGTGTGTTTTTCCTGCTCTGCAGAGTTTCCGTTTTGCTATCTTTTCCACAGCTTAGTCACAGGAAAATGGTGCTGGGTGTTGAGGTTTCAACAGAGCACCAGAGCATTGGCATGTTTCAATTTAATTCTTTTCCTCCTCATACTGGTGGCTGGCAAACTGGCTGATGTGAGTTGGTTTAGGAGAGTAAAAAAAGTCTGGATTGCTTACTCAGAGATAAGCAAGAAACCCCATGAATCCATTCAGGATTCGATCTTGTTGATTTCAGTCCCATTTACCATCTACTTCCCAGAAGTGCTAACAACTTTGTGCTTGCATTTCCGGGCAGTTTTTACTCCTTTTTAGTTTCACCAAAGCAGTAGTGTAAACCAGCTGGAAAATCCTGACTGCATGCAATGTTGTACAAACACCTTGACACTGAAAGGTAAGACAATTAAAAGTTTACTAGTCGATGGGAATATCCATGCCTTGCAGGAACATTCAGCATCATGATTTTATCAGTGAAAGTGAGCAAGGACAGAAACAGGGTTGGTAACATTTCCATAGCTAAGCAAAAGGTCATTTCTTTATGGACGTAACATTCACAAAAACATCTTAAGGAAGGCACAGTATTCAGTACAACAAAGAATGTTAAATTAGGTATCAGCGCCTGCTAGAAGGCTGCTTAGTTTTGCCGGGGAAATGGAAAAATCAATCCCTTTGCGAGCGCAGCGGGCGGTTTGCACCCTGTACGCTCAGGGTGGTGGCTTCCCAGCCGCCTGATGTTCCAGATGTGCCCGAGGTGCACGATCGCCATCTAGTGGTCACTGGAAAGTAAGGAAAAGGCGCCTGTTCTCGGCTGGCGTATAAAGCATTTTATGGGTGACAATATGTAGGATTTCAGGCTTTTAATAACGTTTTTACTTGTCCGAATAATTCGTCACTAAGAAAGAAAATAATAAAAAATCAATAAATTTACCTTTTTTTTTTCTTTTATATAAAGTGGGCCTTCTGTAGGTTTTCTTTCCCAGCAGTTTCACAGCAGGCACAAGAAAACTAGGTGAATGCTGACATGGTAAACCAGCATAGTCAATAGACATAGATTATGCATGCAGAAAACGTTGGAGTTGATGGCATATCTAAGCTTAGTTCTCATTGTTTCTCACTTGGAACAGCTACAAATCTCATAGCACAAAGATACTAATAAAAGACACCTTCTCACCACCATGCATTCTTTTCCTCTAATACTACGAGATTTTGAATCAAGAAGCAAGAACGTCACATCATGTTGGGAGGAAAAGGTTCTGTTTCCAGATATAGTGAATTTTCCACATGACCTTTTAGCTCTGCTCCTTCAGTTCTGCAGTTATAAAATTACAGCATTATTCAGTGCACTCCCTTTTTCATGATGTCCATTCACAGAATGACTTGGTGATAGCAAGAGCTGATGTCACAGAGCATGGTAGTGTCACAGAGGCACAGAAACAAGCAGAAAATCTTGCCTGCTTACAAAATATGCATAAATATAAAATACACTATGTAAAATAGCATCCCTGCATAATGATACTATTATTCTTCTGTCAGCTACGAGTAATGTCTTTTAAATAAATACCTTCTATATTCCTTAAGTATTTAAAAGATAGGGTTTTGTCAGGGTAGGTTTCTTCACTCCCCTAATAGGTAATGGAAATGGAAAATCATTACCTATGTGCTCTGCCTCTTATAATTCTTTTTTTTCCCTGGTACTCTGTTCATCTCTACAGCACAGAAGAGCCAGGTGACTTTGCTCTCTGATTAAGCATGGAAACAAGTAGAATTTTCTTTTATTATAATAATTTAGGTGTTATAGCAACTACTTCCTCTGTGCCCCTTCAGGCTAATGCTCCCAGCTGGTAGAACTGAAATAAACATGTATTGAAGGAGGCATAAGCCCCCTGCATTTCAGTGCTGAATGCCAATGTACCTAAACATTTATTAGTAAGAGGGATACAGTTAGTTTGTGATTGCTGTCTTTTCTTCTATACTGTATGAAGCAACTGCAAATGCTGCACAAGTTGAATAAGATTCAATCTGTTTTCCTGTACTTCACTGAATCTTTTATTTGCTGGTGGTCTTTTTTATTTCTTTCATTTTTAATAATGACTGTGTGCAGCTGTAAACCATTTCCAAAGGTAGTAGTGTTTATTGGTTGCATAAAAGCAGTCTTTTGAGACTGATAAATGTTATGATATGGATTTATTTAGTTTTAATCTGTGTTGAGAAATGTTTTCTTTCCTTGCTATCAGTGTGGTGAAAGGATTTGTTTTATTGTAACCTAAAAATGTAGAGTTTATTAGACAAGGTCAAACAAAAGTAAATGAATTCAAAGTATATTCCTTTATTTTACCTCTGTTGTCATCAGAAAGTTCCTCCTAAATGACTTTAATCTGCCTTGCCACTCAGATTTAGCCATCTACTGAGACAAATAGGAAAATCATTGTAAATATTTTCTGGATATTTTTATTTACTAAGATTTAACAATATTCTAGATGCAGATGGTGAAGTCCTGCTCTCAAATTCAGCAAGTTACTCATGCCAGTATGCCTAAACTGATGAATAATAGCTTTATAATCCTGTGTTTAACACTTTTCATGGTTCAAAGCTCTTTCATGACTGAAATGTCTTGCTGATGCCTGTAGGTAGATTGCACAAATCTTGATCTGAATGTTCAGGACATTGACAAAAGATGACAACAAGGTTTCTAAGCCCTCATTCACACTGCCACCCATATTGCTGCTTTTCTTAGACCAACTCCAGGAGGTCCTATGCTCTTATGCTCTAACCATTGGACTCTTAGCACTCTGTGGTCAGGACCTAAGACCTCTGAACTAGTAGAGGAAGACACTCTGTCACTGGTAGATAGAATACTGATGCCTGTGGAAAAGGAGAATTTTGCCATTTGATCTAAGGGGCAGAAAGTTAGGTTTCATGTCTTATTTTTTGTGATGTATCCCACCATTACTTAGAACTTCGATACTTTCCCTCTATATGGCTTTGAACATGGTGAGAAAAACAGAATGTGCTGCTGTGAAAGGACATTCTCTTGCATAACTTGGATATTGGCTTTAGGAAGATGGAGTCAGATATTAAAGAAATACTTAGAAAAAAATAGAATCAGTTGCTGATGGTAAGTGTAACTTTTAAAAGAGCAAAAACTACATTAAGGCAGATGTTAACTAAGAATTACTCTTCTTTTTGACTGCAAAGCATTTCATGGTGTTGGATCCCTTACTGTCATTCCTTTATTCTGTTTCCAGTTGAAACAGTATTTACAGAGATAGCTAAAGTATGGTTCCTGGCATCAGTATTAAAAACTTTATTACTTTCAAGTCACATATGTTAAGTAAGAATGTATATTCTTAGTGGTGATTGCTTCCTAATAGCTTTAAGAACACCTGGACCATTTATATAAAAGACACATTTCTAATTTAGCATCACAGATGAGCACATGTTATTTTAATTGGGTTGATTGTGCATTTTTGTCCATTCGCAGTATTGCTTTACTGTGGCAAATGGCCCAGTGTATGTGTTATAAATACTTTGCATGACATTCCCTCTATTTTACTAATCTTCATTGTGACTTTCCTATTGGTAATGACTAATGACAATTTCCTAGCCAGCAACTTTTAATAGATTCCTTTTTTTCTCCTTAATCTCTGCCTGTCCTCAACAGCACTGTTTTGTTCAATAATTTAATCAGTTCAGCAACAGTATAATATTAGGTAATTGAACCATTACTTTTTGAATTTTTGAAATGCAAAATAGCCATGAAGTAATCACTGATGAATATTTCACTATTGATAGAGACCACTCTCTTTTCTGAAGAAATAGAAAGGGTTTCGCTATCTATGCTTGAATGCTTTTTCTTTCTTTTTATTTTTATTTCTGTTCCTTGGTCCTGAGAACCATATGCAGTAAATAGGAAGGAATCCAATAACCAGAAAAATTAACAAAGAGGATTAACATTTTTGCCTCTCCACCATGAGCTTGTTAACCATTCATCACCTACATACCAAAAGAGTGAAAAAATTCCATTCATCCCTGTCTTCTTTCATCAGTGAAGATTTATCCAGAAAAAAAGAGAGTCCCTGAGGCAAAATCACTTCCAGGTTCATCCTGCCTGTCTTAGCAGAAGAAACAATGTAGATGCTGCAGTTTCAGTGGGAGAACAGCAGCACAGTGCTCCTGTGATTTGGTGTACATTTTTGGGAAACTCATGGGCTCTGGAAATTTCTGACTAACCCCTCCTTTCCCTGTGGACAGAATCGGTAGCCAGCTGGTTCATGCTTACTATCTGTATGTTGCTAGCAGCTGCTATGTTTTACTAAGGGCAGCACTCCTCATGCTCCCTGTTTTATCCAAGATAAAAACTACATGGGGTGAAGCAGTGGTGGAGCAGAGCTAGCAGGTGGCTTTAGGACAATTCCGTGATTTCACAGCAGTTTGTGAGATTTCGCAGTTTAATTTCACAGTTTAATTGTATTCCTTCTCGGAACAGAAAATTACATCAAACAGGAATGACATACAAGCCCTAACCATGATCTCTATTTTGAAGCTTTTATTGCAGAGATGAGGAAGGGGAAACTGGCTGAAGTGTCTTATAACTCAGGCATTAGGATGAGTTTGAATCTTAAGTTTAAAATTAGTAACTTTATTCAAAAGTGGTTTCTGAATGTTTTTTAAGGCACCACATGTATGTTAATGCAGCTACCTTGGCTACTGGCCTGAATTTTGAAGCAGCTCAATAGTTTCAGTGGAATCTGTCTTTTCTCATGGGTGCTGCTGAAGTCACAGGAAGGGGCAAATTCTGCCATTGGAGACATTTGTGGGCTGTCAGTGAACTCATCTGAGGGATTATCCATGTGTGTCCAGGCAGAAAAGGGAATCAGTCTGATCTGATATGAAACCAATTCATATTCAGTTGCAAAAGAAAGAAACATGGAAATTAATCCGGAAAAATTCCCTGTGAAGGAAAAGAGGAGAGCTGATACCCTTTAGAGAAAGGGAAGATGTAATAGATAAAAGATTATTGTTTGCTGATATTGAAAACCTTAATGCCAAACATTGTCATTTTTCTTCTGACAGGCACGAGCATATTTACTGTTTACGAAGCTGCTTCTCAGGAAGGCTGGGTGTTCCTTATGTACCGAGCAATTGACAGTTTTCCCCGATGGCGTTCATATTTCTACTTCATCACCTTAATTTTCTTTCTGGCCTGGCTTGTTAAGGTACTGAAAAATGTGTTCTTTTAAACCTGTCTGCAATGTAGATCATATTAGCATGAATTTCTTCTCTTTTCTGCTTGCTGAGCTTTGTGTCAGCCATTCTTTCTTGTTCTTTTTTTCAGAATGTTTTCATTGCAGTCATCATCGAAACATTCGCAGAAATTAGAGTGCAGTTCCAGCAGATGTGGGGGTCCAGGAGCAGTACTACTTCAACTGCCACCACCCAGGTGAAGCACCTGAGATGCTAAGATTTTCTGGGAGCTTGATTTGGTTTAGTTTATGAATGAATAATAATAATAAAAAAATACTATGTTATCTGATTTATTTGACTTGGCATGTTACCACATATATTTTGAAGTTGATACATGAATTTTCATATAAAATTAAATTCTAGTTTATGTTATCTAATGAGGCTTTCTTAAAAAACAATAATAGAGAAGACTGTACTCTGGTTTTCTATATGGCTGTGTATGTTATTGCTATGATTTTATTTTGTTTTAATAGTAGAAGTAGGATAATGCTTCCTTATGTCATTGGTGAGTTTGGAATCAGGGTTGCTATTAAATATCACTTTCTGAGCTATTGAATATTGCTTTCTGGGCTAAGGAAGAAGAGCTGAAATCACAAGCTGTAGCTGGAAGAGGTCAGAGGGTAGCTGAAGTGTTTGGAGAAGCTGGTCCTGGAGCTGGGAAGGGCATGTTGAGGCCAAGGAGGAATGAGGTCCTGACGTAATGAAAGAGCCATGCTAACTGTAGAGGTAGCTGCAGAAACTGGGACCTTGAACAAGAGAAAACGGGTAGGAGGAAGCCATGATAGGAATGGCACTGCTACATGTGGGCTGTGTAATGTGAAAGAGCTAGTATGAAGAATGTGGGCAAACGGGTCGAGATTGAAATTCTCCCACTCATTGTAACAATCGTATTATGTATCCTGAACATGCAAATGGGCTAGTGCATTTTGCCCTCTACAAGAAGGACCACTACCAGCTGCCTGTGGAAAGCTCTTAGAAAGACAGATAGGCGAAACATGCCCATGTGGAAAATATTTCTAACCTCTGTAGCTAGAGATTATTTATTTTCTCTAAGCTAGAGCATTTAAGTGTTTCAAAGTTATTTATTAAATATTTTGTGATATTCCTCTGGATATTCCTGTAATCCATATGTAAATGCCTGCTGTTACATTTTCTGCCTCAAATAGACTTTGTGGCAGTAATTTCTACACTATATATGTCTTTGTCAAAACAGACTTGGTGATACAAATTTAAAATCTAACAAAAAAAAAAGATTTCCCCACATGACACATACTTAGGCTGAGGAACTTAATATTCATTTCATCTCTGATCTCAGGGATGGAACAAATTCCTTAGCTGTATAAGCTTAACTGTTATACTGTGAACTAGAAGCTGGAACAACATGATCAAGAAGCAGCCAATATAAAGGCGTTTCAAAGATAAAAGAAATTCCCCAAATTATGTCATCATGCCAGAGAATATGAACATGTTGAATGTAAATTGCAGCATGCAAAATAAAAATCACATGTTGGCTGCAGACAAGCAAATGATTGCTTTCTTCGTTGAGCCACTGGCATAATGGGACACAAAGGGATTCCAGCTTACTAAACTACAAAACACATTTTTTCTTTCTGTATTAAGAAGGGCAGAAAATTTCGTGCAGGTTTTATTGTTGGAAGCATCAGATGAAAGTTAAAAACCTTCCTTGTTTTGTGCATGAAATAGCCTTGAGAAAAAATAACAATATCTTTTTTTATTTGCCCACTTCCTCAATCATTAAATTTATCCTGAAACGTAGTTCTATAGAAAAGGAGTGTCCAAGGGTCAAAGTCAAGGAAGGGATCTCTGGAGAAAGATAAAAGGAGGTTCCTATAAAGCACTTTAGCACTGCACCTTAAAGAATGGTGCAAAGAGGAATAACTCAGGACTGAGCTGACTTGACAACTCTCTCTGGTGCACAAATGCTAAATAAGGACTCGGTGGCATTGTAACCATATTTGATACTGTCCCCAGTCTAATGAGCACTCTCAGAATGGCTTTTAAGCTTCAATCATGCTGCTGTGGCTGTGTCCTTGAGGTGACTTGTTTGGGTGCTGGGTGTCAAGGAGTAGGTGGGAACTTCACCACACTTCATTACATAGGACATGCAGGCTCTCAGGCTGCAATTCAAAATGCTAAAGCCATTCGTTCTCTTTCAAGGACATTTTCAAGGACAGTGTTAGTCATATCCAGACATGTTTTTTCACTGTTCCTTATGTCCAGCAGTCTGCATCTTTTTATGTCTTAATTTGTGAGGGAAAAAAACATAAATAAATAAATGCCTATGCTTAGCGCTTCCAGAGGTAAAATGTGAATATTGCTGGGTCAAGAGAGCCTTTTCCATTTACATCATTAGAGTCTGGGTATCATTCAGCTATTTGCAGGGATTATAAGCTCTAGGTAACAGTACAGAAGGACTCTATAGCTATTCTTGATATGCCTCAGTGCAACAAAAATGAAGTCTGATGCCGCGGTCGACCCCCAACAGTCTGATCCTTGGAGTAAAATGATCTTGCCAGTAAAAAAGACAAGGTTGTCTATTATTTCCAAATGCACCATGAAACTTCTTTTGTGTTCACAATGTATTTGTGTTTGCTCAGGATAAATTTACCTTAGTAAGGATTTTTTTCCTGAACAGGTACCACTATCTAATGAAACTGATCAGAGATTAATTGTATTGGTTTCTACATTAGAACTAATAGAAACACTTTGTGTTTGGTGTTATCTGAGTAAAATTCAGAATCTGTTACTGCTGGAAAAAGAGCATGTTGCTTTCTTTTTTTTTCTCTGTAGCAATAAGAACCATATCCTTCTTATTTTAGACTAGCTATCATCAAAACGTATGCAGGTCCTTAAGGGGAATATATTATTTTTCACTTGTATTTACTGGCACATAGAACATTTCTGACAGCAATCTTCCCTTTCAAGATGTTTCATGAAGATGCTGCTGGAGGTTGGCAGCTTGTGGCTGTTGATGTGAATAAACCCCAGGGCAGAGCTCCTGCATGTCTACAGGTATGACATTGCTTTTTAATAAATCTGTGTGTAACCAGCACCACTCAAATATTGACATAAGGAGACTGTGTTGCAAAATAGCTACAAAAGTTTTTGTCCTAGATTTCTTTAAATCCATTGCTTTCTGCAGTGTGGGCATGTTCTTAAAATAATCAACAAAGAAGATATACCACACCAAAAGGGAGAAGATTAGAATGATGCATTCCTTGTAAAAGTTCTGTTTTGAGAAAGATTTAGATTTTTAAATATAAAATAAGTAATCATCCTTTATCTCTCAGACTTTATGTACAAACTGATTCCATTCCTAGGTTATTCACAACAGAAATGCTTGTTTATTAAATGCAAAATAAAAAAACATATGCCAAGAAGCATGACTAATCATAATAAATGCAGAAGTATCTCATTTCTCTTGTTCTGCCTTGAAAATATACTTCTAGAAGAACAGGGAAGAGGCATGTTGATAGTAAGCCATACAGTGTTTGGAACTTCCAGATTTAATGTTCACACTTAGAGTTTGTAAAACTCTATCCTCATTGTTTATATGAATCCAGACCAAGATAAGGAATATTTTTATAAATCCCTTTTTATTACAGCATATTGTACAGCAGCTCAAGTTTTTATTTGCAAGTTAGATATTTTTACTTCTGGATGAAACAAAGTTGCTTCAGAGTAGAAAGCCAAATATGACAGCAATCTGATAGCATGATTTTGCTATTTTTGGCACTTTTGGTTATGTTTAGTTTAATCTGTAAACTAAAATACACGTATTTGTTGGCAGTATGTACATTGCTAAACGCTAAACTGGCAACACCTTTCATCCCCTCCACAAGCTGTTCGTTCTCAAATATTTCTGCTTTGTTAAACCACTGCCATATATTTAATTATAGCATATTTCTTAATTGATAATTCCAAATTTAGTTATTATTTTTGACAGCAATAGGAATATCATTTGTGGTATTCTCAAGTAACAGTCTCAAGCAAGTGAACTCACTTGCTGAACTCACAATGAAAACTCCTCCAGATGAAAGTTCATAGATATCATCTGATTTGCCTGGTCTGCCTTTGTACCTAGTATTGCATGCTCATTCCTTTTAGGAATTGTGTGAACACACAGTTGTGTTCCAGGGAACGTAAACCTCACACATCAGTGGGTGCTCCATCTTCTTACAGTTGCAATTCAACTAGCAGTTTTTTTCTCATTCTGCATCCCTTTGTGCAGTATCTGCAGGGTTTCCAATAATCTATGATGTTGCTGGATGTCAATCCATGGAAAGCAATCCAAAGGAAAGAAATGTGTTCAAATATTATTTTATTGGGATACTACTGAAAATAGATTTTATTCTTATAGACCAAAATATACCCAAAGAAAGCAAAATCTGAAAGTGTGAATTAACACAAACACTTTTATTTATCTCACCATGCATTGTTAGTTCTGTCAATCCGAAGTAAAAAGATAGTAGACTTCCAAAAATTCTTGTATTTAAAGCCATTGCAATATGTTAAGGACATTCTTTATGGATTAAGTCTGTAGTTGAGAGATGTGGTAGTTATTTTCTAAGGGTTTGGGTGGGTTTTTTTCCTTGAAAGGAACATAGTGCATAAATCTGAATCTTGGAAAGAGATAATCAGATTGCAGAATATATACCTCGCTTTTAGGACACATTCAGTTAATTTCCATTCTTCTGACCTTTATTAGCTAAGTATATTGTCATCATTCAATATCCTGTGAAGGATGGAGTTCTTAGAAGGAGCTAGTGAAGACTCTCTATTGCCATGTATAATTTTAATTAAATTTTGCAGTAAGTTTGGTTTTATTAATTCCTCCCTGGGGTCTGTAAATATTACTGCTCCACATACTAAAGCGAGCATTATTGAAAGTTCTGTTTCAACAGTTGCTTGGGTCTGGGTCTGTGCTGTGGTGAAACTCCACTTATTCAGTGTAGTCAGTTATTCAGGATTTACTTCCTCTGTACTGTATTGTGCATAGAGAGAGGAAGTATTCTAACAGCCAGAGAAATGGAGAGGGACTTTGGAAATCTTGGTTCAATTTATTGGCCAAGCACAAATTTCCTGTAGACTCTGAGAAAACTACTTAATAGGTATCTTTTCTTTAGTTCGCATTCCTTGTGGTGGAAAAGGGAAACCCTCCCAGATTTGGCTACTGTGGTGTTTATACCTGCTAGCTATTTTAGAGGCACCCCAATAAAATGGGTTTGTGCTATCTAAGTTACATCCAGCTTTCTAAAGTAGGGAGTGATGGAGGAAAGAATGCAACCTATGTGTGGTGTGTAACATAAAAAACTCTCCAATGCAGGTTTAGGAAGACACTCCATGTGGACTAGCTGGATCTCTGGGGTTTTACTAGTTCAGACATTGTTCAGTCATGTTCCCCCACAGACCAGGTCAGGGGTTTCATCCTAGTAGGCCCTGCTAATCTAGGTGGTACACTGCAATGGCAAGTGGAGCAATGCAAGTCTGGTGTTCTTTCTGAGCAAACAATAATGCAGACAGAGATACCTTATAGGCTCTGTGCAGAGCTTTTGTAACTCACTTTGTCTCACACAAGCATGTTGCACCAAACTGTTCAATTGCATAAAACAAATAAGCAGGCTAACTATGTCTTTACACTTCTGTCACAGCTGATTTGCAAAGAGGGGATTACAAAGAGTTTCAGAATTCCAGCAAGTGAGTAGTTTGTCTTGGTATGTCCAAACGGCTGGGCACCACTGTGCTTCCCAGGGTACCCCCTCTTGTCTCTTCCAGGAGTTCACCTGCCTTTCCACTGGGTCATGGCATATGGATAGGACAGAACTAGTATGTGCAATCTGCAAGGGTCTCCTGCATACAGCAGCATAGTAGTTAAAAGGCATTTAACCTAAACCATGACAGATGGGCAAGAAAGGTGGGCATTAACCTGGTGGGTTTTGAAGAACTTTAACTCAGACACCTAACTAAGTATTCTTTAGTTTTCAAAAAGTGTCTGGAAGTGGAAACATGAAAAATTAGTATCGTTTCGTAATATGGTTTCTGATTTCGGTTTCTGATTTTTGGTTTCTGATTTTGACTTGCAAATCTATCCTCATGTGGGGAAAAGGGGCTTTTATTTCAGTATAATGGTTTTACATTCATTGCATTTTTCTTTTGAGTGCTCCCAAAGGTGCTTTATTGTCTTCTCTTACTTATTCTCACTGTTCCCCATGACTGGCATTGATTTAAAGTATTGATTTTCTTTTGTCACCGAAAAATAATCTTTGTATTTTCCATTTCAACGTGAACCATTTGGCATGAGTGCATGCTGAGGCTCCCACACTACCACATTATTTTGCTGTTGTTGATATTACTTCAACACATTGTAGTGTGTTAGAACTTCCTGCCTACCGTGATTTACTCCTACAAGCACAGTAGGAAGCTCTCAGTTCACAAATAAAGAAAAACTGAGCACCAAGTTCCAGAAAAAATCCTTTAAAAAACTCTTTGAGCATGTTTTTATTCCTTTAATCCCATGTTAAGGTTCTTATTATTTCTTTCCTGTTGATTTTAGAGTTTGTTGATATTTCTGTCACTCCTTCCTTCTCTTTGTCTTATCCACAAAGACTTATAAAGCACACATGCTCCTTTAAAGGTGAAATTGAAAGATTCAACTCATATCTTCCATGAAACTGTGGTTGGTATTAATAACACCAAGTCATGATATTTTCTGTGTTCTGAATGCATAGTTTAGTAATCAAGAGGGAAAGTTTAGAACTGTGGGTTTTGTGGGAAATAACTAGCCAGACAGCAATTTCCTGGTCATGCTAATATCTGGGGGTCCTATGTCTGTCAGAAATAAAACTCACAGCTGGAGATGGAATGATGTTTAGAAAAAGCTTGGGGACACTGTCAGCATGAATGGAAGTGGTCACTTGCAAACTATATGTGCACTCATACTCTGATAGCAAAATCTTCAACACATTAAGAATACTATATTCACTTTTAATCATATATGCACCATCTAGAGAAGAAATAGAAGGTCACAAAACTATGATCTGAGCGAGCAAGATTATTATGATTACAGAGCTCTTGAGCATATGATTAAAGTCAGAAATTTAATCATATCTTTTTGCCTCAAAAAGAAAGTTAGTCCTTCATGCTGTGTTGTTACCCAAATCTGTTTCAGAATTCTGTACAATTAACAGAATTTTAGAGAACCTTGAAGAAGAGGCAAAAAGATCAAAAGTAGTATCAAAAGACAGAAAACATGGAGGATAGAGGAGCCATGGCCAGAGAAGCCATTTAGAAGGAATTTAGTGTTTTAGCAGTTTCAAAATGGGTATATTAAATGAGAGAAATACCCCATCCCTACCAGTGCATGTAGTGACAGGACAAGGGGAAATGGCTTCAAGCTAAATGAGGGTAGATTTAGGTTAGATATTAGGGAAAACCTCACTCTGAGGGTGGTGAGGCACTGGCAAAGGTTACCCAGAGAACTTGTGGCTGCCCATCCTTGGCGGTGTTCAAGGCCAGGTTGGACATGGCTTGGAGCAACCCGCCCTAGTGGGACATGTCCCTGCACATGGCAGGGGGGTTGGAGCTATATGATCTTTAAGGTCCCTTCCAACCCAAACCATTCTATGATTTTATGAAATGCAGCAAAACAGTACTTATAGATTTTTACTGCAGGAATAACAGAAAAGAACACAAGTGGGTTTTCTGTTTGTCTCTTTCATGGGAAGTAATTATTGGTGAACCAGAAAAATTTAGTGATCTATTTATATACTAATTTGCCCTTTAGTGTAACTTTGGAATCAAGCAGAAGGTATGCCCACTCAGTCCTATTCTCTTCTTACCTACAGTGGCTTTCATTACATTAAGTATATATGCAATATACATTTCTTCAGATTAACTGAAATCCTCTCTTACAGGGAAAGAAAAAATCTTTCTTGGTCAAAATTAAGTTTTGATTTGAATGAGCTTGTTATTTGAGTACATTATACGAGTTTGTTCAGAGGCAGATTAAATTGATTCCAAATCCTTAACTTCTGAGGCTGTCATTAAAAAAAATTAAAAAAATCTTACTTATTTTTTTCTATGCCTTGTTCTTGTTTAGAAAGCCTAGAAATTGCATCAGTTAACAGAAGCTTGGATAGTTCAGTGATGTACTTGGCACTGAAACAGTACTGAAAAACAACCATGTTAGTTTTACTGATGAGATTCAGGAGCAGAGTATGCAAAGTGCAACATAAAAGCAAGCTGTTAGTTTTGGTGAGGAAAAAATGGTGGGAAGAATGAGGTGGAATGGAAGACTGCAGAGAAACTTAACATCTTGGCAACAGAAGAACATGAACAGTAAATACAGTCCCACCCAACCTCTCTATGCCCAGTTGTATATGGGAAGATAGTAAATGCTGGGCATTATGAAAAGAAAAAAAACCCAAGAGGGATTTCCAGTATTGCATGTAGGGTAAGGGAAGAAATAGTGAGTGTGATGACCAGAGTAAAGGGATAGACTCGAACATCTGGCTAACTCCCAGAGTGTGGTTGAGGTTTCACAAAACAAGCTGTCATTAAATGTGTGCTCAGTTCCAGCTTTATGCTGTTTAAAGCGAGGAAGGTAAAGCTGTTAACATCCTCTGCTGTCTGCTCATCCCCTTTTATTAGGGCCTTTAACTGCAATAACAGTGGCAACTGGAAAGGCAGTGAGTTTATTCCTGGAACACTTTAGTCCCCCATCTCACCGGTAATGTAAACTGGTGTTCACTTCAGTTTATGCTATTAAAAAAAGTTATGAATTCAGACAGCTGAAATTATTGCAGTTTGTTTACCTGGAGAAAGGAGAGGATAGGGCACGTATAATGTAAATGTAAGTGGTGAGAACCACTGTGTTTTTTCTGTTATGAATTAAAAAAATAATCTCATTATCTTTTGATAATGGAAAGAACTGGAGAACCAAACGTATTTTGCCCATATACATTTTTTATTCTTCACCATTTTTTACTGAAAGGTACATGAAAAACAGTAAGCATCATGATGTAGATATTGGAGTACTCATTAAACAATGCATTTGCCGTGTCTTAAAAACTGGTTGGTACCAGAAATAGGCATATATAGATCATCCTTCTCTAAGCTCTGGATGCCCATTTATTTCCTCATTCTCTATCTTGGACTAGTGCAATCATTCATTTTGGGACTTTCTGAAGTGAATGTTAAATTTAGGCCATTATATTTAGCATCCATTGATGGATTTATCACCTATCAATTTGTCTACCTGTTTTTGAGCCCATTTATGGTTTTGGCCTCCAGAACATCTTGTAGGAACAAGTTACATAAAGTAACTGTTGTAGCATTTTAATTTATTACAACTGCAGAATTAATTTGCTGATTTTCTTGAGATTACTCAGAAATAGCAAAAAAAACCTGATGCAAAGATTATTGGTTGCAATTTTGAAATGGCTGCTCATTTTCAATAAAGCAAAGAATTTGAAAAAATCTTGACAATCAGGATCACAGGTTGCTGTAACATGCAGGCAGTCACAGCAGGAGGGCAGACATGAGTGTCTGAGGACTACAGACACCAATTATGGGGATGGTTGGTTTATGTTTGTGTTTATGTGTACAAAGAGAATTACCAGTGATGAGGAAACTTCAAAAAGTCAAATAGACCTTGAATATCAGGAAGGACTCTTAAAAGGAGACATTAATGTATTTGATGACAAGGCTGTTATTTGTAAGACAGCTTTCTGCCATAGGTATCATTCTGGCATTAACAAATATTAATAACTTAATAATTATTAGATTCCTATTGTAACTTTGTCTGTACTTCTATTTTTCTGCTACTGAATACAAGGGTCTAAAAGAAAAGTAATTTCAAGGGGGTACAGAACCGCATGCACATTTCCAGTCTGCAAGACATACAGCATCCCTCCTGCCCTCCCTCCTCTTTTTCTTGCCTGCTTTCTTTTCCTTTGTAACCATTATACCAAAGCACTACGTTAACAATGAGTTAGAGACATGATTCTTTTATGTTCATAGTTTCTTCTCCATAGTTTCCTGTCTACTTGCTGAACTGTCTGTTCTTGTTCATTACAATCAAAGTAAATTACTAGCCACAGTTTGTAGCAATCTAACTGCAGAATCTAAACAAAAAGGAAAGAAAACATGTTATTGATTTCAGTTTTGCATTTGAACAAATAGATTTCATAAAAATGACTTCCTCAGTTTGAACATGTAATTTTCCTGCAGACTTAAAGTAACAGAATCCCATCGCACAGACAGAATGAATAGGTGTTAAACTATGATTAAGCTTATAAAAGAGTGTTGTTTTCCTTGGCAATAATCTTTATTAGAGGAGGGCCTCCTGCAGCAGAAAACATGGTCACATTAGGCCCCTGGCTTCTCTGTCCTTGAGAGATTTAGGATCGAATATTTTGAATTTCTCTGAGGCAAAACCTTTGTATGGCAGAGTCATATGGAAGCCTTGGCTGACGCAGTCAGTTAAGATCTCCTAACTTCCCCTTATTTTTGGACAAGATGAAAGCAGAACCTTTTGTGTAACCCCTTTTCTCAAATTGGGTCCCCAGAAAGCTTTCTGCCCCACAAGTAATAAATTTTATGCAAGGTTATTTTATAAAACTTGACTTCCTTTTGCACACACCTGTACATTTGTATTATGTCTGACTGAGATGGAGTTAATTTTCATCATAGCAGCCCTCACAGCGCTTTGCAGTGGTAGCTAGAAAGGTCTTGGTAGCACACCAGTGCTTTGGTTACTGCTGAGCTGTGCTTGCCCAGCATCAAAGCTGTCTCTTCAGTATTCCCTCCTCACCAGTCAGCCGTGGGTGAGCAAGATCTTACGAGGGGACACAGCCAGGACAGCTGATCCCAACTGTGCAAAAGGGATATTCTATACCATATGTCATCTGCTCAGCAATAAAAAATAAGGGAAAAGAGGGGTGTGGGGTCCATTTGTTGTTACATTTTTCTTCTGGAGCAACCACTATGTGTACTGAAGCCCTGCTTCCAAGGAAGTAGCTGTACATAGCCTGCTGATGGGAAGCAGAGAATAAATCTTTTGTTTACCATTGCTTCTGCATGTGGCCTTTGCTTTTGCTTTATTAAACTGCCTTTTTCTTGACCCACAATTTTTTTCCATCTTACTTTTTCCCCACCCTGTCCTGCTGAGGAGGTGAGTGATGGAATGGCTTGGTGGGTAGCTGGCATCCAGCCACGGTTGACACATTACAGCGGTTTACCCATAAAGTGGCATTAAGGAGTCATATTCAGTTTATTAAACATCATGGTACAACTAATAAACTACAAATTTCCTATGATAAAAATATACAAGTTGTTATAATATTTTTAAAGACTGCTTCATGTATGTGCTCTGTGTGTGTGGGGGGGGGTTTACCTCAGTCTTTTTGCTGTGATCTGACCAGGCAGAGTGACCATTTTTCGAGCATTCTATTCAGCAGTGGACTTCAGTACAACTTGTACTCATAATTTGTACTTAGAAATTTTGCAGCACATGAGTATCAATGGATTACAGAAACTATTCAGTAATACCACTAAAATTGAAGTTCAGCTGATTTTCCTTTAGAAAATTTTATTTCTGAGGTCAAATATGTCCAGCGTTTCAAATCCCATCAAACTGAAAACAGGTATTTAAATTGTCATGTAGCTTTTTTGTGTTTAGCACAATTACAGCAATCAAAGTCTTGGAAGCAGGAGCAGCAGCAGCATGACTTCCTTTAGAGGTGTAACTCAGATGACAAATCTGAGCAAGTGGAAGACTGCAGTCTGAGAATAAAACTAGCAGGCAATTTTCTTTCTTTTTTTTTTCTTCTTGTGAATTGTTTTTTCCCCAATATTTTCCCATATTTCTAGTATTTCACAAAGAAAGGTCTCTTTTCACTCCAACTGAAAAGAATATCGTGTATTACAGCTCTGTAGGGTATTAGATTGCTCTTTTTAGATGTTCCATATGGATTTTTGAAACTTAAAAAAATAATCACTTTGCAATACCTGTTATTGCTGGGATCTCTAGTCTTTTGGGTTCCTCAGCAAGTGGAGGGAGTGATTCCCATCATGAATAATTCACGTGTTGGGGATGCTGAATTGCCTCTCAGATTGTCTTTATTTCTTCATTATCATGGGGAGGTGACATAAACTGTGTGGCCTTCTCAGCATCTCAGTGAAGTGCCTAAGGTCTGAGCCAGCTGGTATTTAAACAAAGGGTTTTTGCTAGATCTTGAAATTTTTTAAGTGGCTATTTCATATTCAGATTAAATTTTTCATTTCAATTGCTCATTAATAAATCTCACAAAACAAACAGAAAAAAAAAACTATGAGAAGTTCTTGCCTCTTCTGATTATATTCTTGGTGTTCTGAACACTGACTCTAACTTTTGAGAATCATTGCCATTCTGATTCATTTCATGTGTCTTACGTCTTTAGCAGCTGCCAGTGGTAGGACCATAATGGCACAGAGCCAATGGAGGGAGATGGGCACTGCCAGAGAGCAGGTGGGAATCTGAATCTGGTGGTGCCCATTACTTTACAGACTGCATCAGAGTGCAGGGCATTTACTTTCATGTTTGTGTGCCAGTGCTTTGGACTGAACCCCTAAAGCCGAAGTCTGTACTTCCTCTTTCTCTGATAGGCCATAGTAATATATATTATATATTTGTGATGTGCAGATTTACAGCAAAATTAAGATCCGCTTTTGCAGTCAAGTATACTGAATTTTCAAAAATATTTTGCATTTATTAAATCTCACTGGAACCAGTAGAAGGTACCTAAAGCTTTGAGAATTATGTTTTTATATGAGTGATTTCATTGACACAAATGCAGTTCTTATACAGAGAAGCATGCTCCTCCATCCCTGGCGGTGTTCAAGGCTAGGTTGGATGAAGCCTTGGGTGATATGGTTTAGTATGAGGTGTCCCTGCCCATGGCAGGGGGGTTGAAACTAGATGATCTTAAGGTCCTTTCCAACCTTAACTATTCTATGATTCTAAGTATTTATACAGTCCTGTCAAAGTCTACATCCTTTTTACTTTGTGGATTCCTAAATGCCAGTTAAAGAGAAGAGTCTCCAGCAGACCTATGCTTTTTAACAGGTTGTAGGCTGCAGTGCAGCACAGTAAATTCAGATCAAGCTGATTCCCTCACAATTTTGCTTCCATTTTCTAGGATTCCTTTTCTGCCCTTGAAAAGAGAGTCTTTGAGGCCTGATGGGAGTGAAAGGGAAAGCTAGCAATATGGCATATGGAGGAAGGAGATTGACTCTTTCGTGTTTAATGTATGTGAACTGATAGCACATGTTTGGAACCCTTCTTTGGCATAGATATACTTTGAGTTCTAGCCTGAAATTTAGTTTGGTATTCAGGGTGACTGTTTTGCAGTTTGAGGTCTTTTTTCCCGTCTGTTATCATAATTCTTCCATACAAAAAAAAAAAAAACAAACCAGAATAATTCTTGTCTCAGAGCTTTCAAACAATCAGTAGAAAAGTGAACTGTCACAGTAAGAGTGTTCTTTCCCTTTGATAGACTCATCATCTTTATTTTTGTAGTTTAAGAGGGCCAGGATGGATACCTGGGGGTTCAGAGGCCATCTGACATGGCCTGCAGCCTTCTGCTCTTCTTTCTCCAGAACAGATTGATCATGCTCACTTTACACAGTGCTTAGCCCTTTGTCTCTTCTAGGCCCTATGGCATCACTCTGTCCTTCAGGCACAATTATTTCTCTGTGTTTTTTTCAGTTCTGAGTATCTAAAATAGTGCAAGTGTTGTGTTGCAGCTCGCCAGAATGATAGTCTTATGGCCTGATCATGCGATGTGTGCCCTCAGGTTTAATACAAGGGAGAGTGAGTTCAAGGGTGCAAAGACTTTTGTGACATTACAGCACTGTACAGAACAGAGGGAGTCATGCTTAAGTGTTGTTTTAAAGAGAATTAACTGAAGAGGTCCAAACCAGAGTGGTGCAGCCACCTAGCAATTAAGCAGACTGGATATCAGGATCAATTTTTGTAGTTGTTTCTTGGCTTTCATTCCTTTAACAGAGTAAAAGTACCAGATGGTGCCTGGGGATGAAGCTTTCCCGGGTGAAAATCTTTTAACAAATTTTTTCATAACACAGGGGCAAAAGAATATGGTACAGTACTTCTTAGATGCAGAAAACAGACATGCCTGGTTGTTAATGCTAACTACAAAAAGTGAGTAGAGGACAAAAAGTAGGATAGGGTAAAGCAGGGTGTACATTAGATGGTACAAGCAGGCATGACCAAGACAAATGGGATAAAATTAAGAATGAGAGATTTTATGGCCAATGATGAATGTAGATTCTGTGGAGGAATTTGTGTGGTAGGAGGGAAATGCCCTCCAATGGCTGCAGCCACTGTCAGGCCAGTCTGGGCAAAAGGTTAGAAAATAATTCTGCATCGGTAGGGATAAGGGTGGGTGCAGTAGAAACTTCTTTCATTCTCTCATGAGATTATAAAAACAAAATAAATCACAGCTCAAAAACTGGCCCTCAGCTATGTTGGCTTCTTTCCCCAGCCTTGCCTTTTGTCTGCATAAGCAGCCTTGATATTTTCACCTCAGCTCAAGTGCAGAACTGTTACATGGGCTTCCTTTCCTCAGGACAGTTGACACAACAATAGCATGTTATTTCCTAGTGCACAATAACCAGTTATTCATATGGGAAGGAATTTAATGTAGTCTAGATATTTAAATTTTAGTTATCCAACAGAGACACAAAAAGTTATACTTGAGAGAAACAGGCACTTTCAGCAGATCCTTTCTTTGCTAGTTATGATGTAGACATATGTATTTATAGGCCTAGACCCATAACATGCTATTTCATATTAAAATTGCACTGTTTATGATTTCTCATAATTGCTTTCCATAGTCACTCATTTTCATTTATACTTCACCTCTTCCTCTGAACAGTAGAATCATAGAACAGTTAGGGTTGGAAAGGACCTTAAGATCATCTACTTCCAACCCCCTGCCATGGGCAGGGACACCTCACACTAAACCATATCACCCAAGGCTCTGTCCAACCTGGCCTTGAACACAGCTAGGGATGGAGCATTTACAACTTCCCTGGGAAACCCATTCCAGTGCCTCACCAGCCTTACAGTAAAGAATTTCCTCCTTACATCCTATCTAAACCTCCCTGTTTAAGTTTGATCCCGTTACCCCTTGTTCTATCACTACAGTCCCTAATGAAGAGTCCCTCCATGACATCCTTATGGCCTCCTTCAGATACCGGAAGGCTGCTATGAGGTCTCCACGCAGCCTTCCCTTCTCCAGGCTGAACAGCCCCAACTTTCTCATCCTGTCTTTGTACAGGAGGTGCTCCAGTCCCCTTATCATCCTCGTGGCCCTCCTCTGGACTTGTTCCAACAGTACCATGTCCTTTTTATGCTGAGGACATCAGAACTGCACACAATACTCCAAGTGAGGTCTCACGAGAGCAGATTAGAGGGGCAGGATCACCTCCTTCGACCTGCTGGTCACACTTCTTTTGATGCAGCCCAGGATACAGTTGGCTTTCTGGGCTGCAAGCGCACACTGAAGCTGGCTCATGTTCATTTTCTCATTGACCAACACCCCCAAGTCTTTCTCCGCAGGGCTGCTCTGAATCTCTTCTCTGCCCAACCTGTAGCTGTGCCTGGGATTGCTCCGACCCAGGTGCAGGACCTTGCACTTGGCTTGGTTGAACTTCATGAGACTGGCACTGGCCACCTCACAAGCGTGTCAAGGTCCCTCTGGATGGCATTCCTTCCCTCCAGCATATCAACCGAACCACACAGCTTGGTGTCATCAGCAAACTTGCTGAGGGCACACTAGTAGCTCAAGACATCATACTTTAAGTGCCATGCATTATTTTGCCATTAATGCCACCTGGTTGATATAGTCTATGTGGTGACATTTTATTAATTGCACAGTACCCAGACTGTATATAAATAATTTCCTCTCTCATAAATTTTCCAGAAAAGTTTGGCTGAGGAAAACAGATGCATAAACTAGTGGGCTTGATTTCAGAAGATGTTTTACTACAAACACTGCTAATACAGCAGAGTTAGCAGTACATGTGCTCCTGTCTTTATTTCTGACTTCCCTTTGTAGAATCCTAGAAAGCTCAGAGGAGGAACTGGAACACTAATTAATGAAAGCTGATTGCACATCCAGATTCCTCCCTCATCCTCTCTTTATCTGCATATCTTTTTGCCATCCGGCCTGTTATTCTTTTGGCTCAGAGCTATCATCTTGGATTTCTTCTCTGTTTTCTTTGCTATCTTCTAAGCCATTTCTCTTTTACTGAGAAACTGCCTCCTACTGACTATTCTTGGTTTTTTGCAAGGGAAGTCTTACCATTTTTACCCTCAGTCACTCCTTTTCATCCCCTGCCTGAAGTAAAATTTCCCAATACTGCCCAGTGTAGAAGCCACTACCGATAGATCCATTCACAGATTCTGAATTTCTTCTGTCTTTCTTCTCTAGCCAAGGTTCAGCAACCTTTGGTCTGTGCTGGCTGTCAAACCTTCAGACCAAAGCTGACAAACCTTAATTTGTTCAGATCTACTCTTCCTCATCCATTTAGTTGCTGCCATTCTGTGAGAACTCATAAACATGCTTCTTCACTCATAGGCATACACATATATGTAGCATTATGCATATTAGTCACTGAAACAGGGCAGAAACAAAGCAAACAATAAGAGCCCTCTGTGACAAGTTTGTTCATTAAGGGCGAGCAATCATACTCCGGCTCTGGAAGATTATCTGAACCATTTCTTCTCATGGGGGTCTTAGTTCTCTGCTGAGTGCACACCTGTTGTATGCTTTGTGGAGCCAGAATAGCTCCTGTACTGGTATTTTCACATACATTAAACCTTTTCCTGTTAAAGCAAACAGTTGCCTGTGCACTGCTAGATATCAGGTAGACTTTAGCCATACTTATCAACAGTATAAGTGGTTTGCCAAGATCAGGTTATGGTTGGTTGGTTGGTATTGTTCCACCCTCATAGTAAACATTCAGCTAAGCACACGCAAATACAAGCTTCTTTGGATGGCAGAAATTTGCTGAGTATAAATTTTGCTAACCAATCAATTTTTCTCATATTTGTACATTAACTCTTTTATATAGTTTTCTGTACATTGCATGCTTCCTTTAAAGTAATTCTGTTGAATTACTCATAGCACTGAATTTAAAATGGGGGGGAAAAATAGAAGAATGTCCTATTGCAATAGTAAGGCATAACTTTAAAACACAGCCACCTAGAACTCAGTACTCAGCTACACCTTTGAAAAGAATGGGAGGACATGGCAGGCAACATACTGGGAATTCACATTTTCACCTTGAAGTCAGATGTCTTTGAAATAAGGAACACTGTGGTAATGACTGGCTAGGAAAGGTTTCAGAAAGCTTGGTTAACATAATGAAGTTTTTTAGCAGAGGTATTCATCAAATACAGTTCTTCTGGGAAGTATTCAGCTGCCTTAACTATGAAGCCATCCTTCCTCATACAGCATTCTCTGCTTTACACTACACATTACAGAATATTCATCTACTGATATACAACCTACAGCCCCTTGATGTTCACTGAAAAGTTCTGGACTTTGATGACCATGTCATTAAAGGCTATATTACACCATGCACATACCAGACACAGATAACTTTAATTCCAGAATTTTGTAATTCATACCTTGCATATTTATTAATGTTTTGTTGTTACCAGATTTATTCTTGCACAAAGTAATTTTCGGCTAAGAAGCTATTAAGCAAATAGGTCCTTATTTTGTTTACTGAATATCGGTATTTTACTCAGAAAAAAATCCGGTTTAGCAAGCATAGACATATATATGAATCTCATTAAAGTCATTAAAATATATAAGGATTCCTCGTATCGATGCAATTGGCATTATTTGTGGAAAGTAAGGGTGCAGGCATTGATGGTAGTTTGGCTTACACTATGTCTTGTTGTGGATGGTATTTGTTTTATTTGTGTGCTCCCATTCAGAAGAATTCCTGAGAGAGAAGGAAGCTCTGTTCCTTTTTCAAGGATGCTGTTGAGCATGCTTCATGTGAGGATGGTTGCAAAGGATGTGGATGAAGTCAGGCAAGGTGTAGCTGTGTTACAGCATTGGGATCTTGCAGCTTATGCCTGGAGACTTCCAGGTGCCAGTGAGTAGGCATCCTTCAAGAGGTGACAGGAGTAACTTCCTGGGGGATAGAACAGAGTGAGCAGAGTTTATTGCAGCTGAGAATGTCATCGAGTTAACTAAAACCAGAACTGGAGCACTGGTCTGTCTGCAAGGATACATGGGCAAAGAAAGCTGTGTATGATACAGAAATAACAACTTTGGCTTGCCAGTTTTTCACTTGAGTGTTCTGCGGCAGGTTGCTACTCACTGATTGAGCTGAAAAAGAGGATGATTCACTGCTCTTGGATAGGGTTTCTGAAAGAAAATTCATGGGGGAATCTCTGTGCTCTGCAGAGCTAAGTGGAGCCCAAGTACTGATGCTTAGAGACCACCTTGTACTTATCCCTCAGAGAAAAGATGAAGAGGAAAGAGTACAGTAGAACCCTGGCGCCATCAGACTCAGCAAGAGTTTTGCCACTGACTGCACTGGGGAAGGATTTGATCTCTAATATTTTGGATGTAGGATGGTTTTGCAGTCATTAAAATGGCAGATATAAACAAATCTAAATGTCAGTCTTGAAACAAATAAAAGTACTTCAATTCATTAGGCAAAAGGTACATGCACTTGCTAAGTGTTCCTCCTTAAAAACACGAAGATTTAGGGGTGTGTGGAAGAAACCACCTGCTTATATTCTCCCAGCTATAAATATAATGGAAAAGGGGAGTTCCTTAAATTTATCTATAAGAAATGCATTTTACTACATAAGTTTAACGTTGAACACATATTTAGAATACTGCCTAGTTCTAGGAATTAGTGATGTACTGTGCTTCAGCAATTCCAAGAATTGTTTGCATTTCTTCAGTGGAACTTACATGGCTAAATCCACTTGACCGCTTTAAAAATTATGATCTCTAAGCCTGTTCACATATGAGTATGCTGTATTTTCATAAACCAGTAAAGAGCTTGTATCAAGACAGGTGAGTATGTACAAGACACATGGTGAATGCGGCAAACTTATTTTTGTGGATTGTGACTGTGCAAATGTATTCAAATGAAAACATTAGGAACTGGCATAATAATTTGCATGAAAGGACAGTGATACCAGTGTGTATCCATATGAACCAGTGTAGTTACTTTTGCAGATCATTTGGAAAATTGTCTGTAGTCACTGAATTTCCTTTTTCACATTAAAAACCTCACATTGTAAATCAATGTACAATTTATGCTGTGTACAGCATTTCGGTTCAGCATTAATTGTGAATATATACCAGTAAGGTTAATTCTACTAACTGTATAAGAGATGAATAAAATATGGTATGCAGAGGGAGAATAATGGAATATAGCTGTGGGTTAGAAAGAGATTTGTGGCAGGGATGGATGCAGTTTTACTCTTCACTGGTGGGAGAGAAACATTAAGTAGAAATTAATTTTGAAATTACTTAAAAGCTTTAGGGGTGGGAATGAGGGCAAGAATAGATATTTATGTGTAGGTGTGGTTGTTCAGACATAGACATAGAAGAAATGGAATTTATTTGGCTGGTTTAGGAGTCTGGTAATTAAATGTGCTGATAGGAGTTGATCACCTTAGGCACTTTGTAATCAGAAGAAAGAGACATCAACAGGAGGTGATTCATATAATTTTAAGACAGTCATTGATGATATCTCAAAGCCTAGGTCATTTAAATGTCCAAGTCTCCAGCTAAATTCACAGTGCAAATACTGGATCACATATTGTGGTAATGCATTTTCAGCAGGCCCTGCTTTTCAAATAGGTATGAAAGCCCATCATGATAATAGTGAGCAGCATTTTGGGGGCACAGTCTTGTTTACAGACACACCAAAATTCATCTGATAAAAATGAAATTCCAGTTAGTCAAAACCGAAAATTGGATATACAGGTCTGAAGAGTTCTTACTTCATTGCTACTTAGAATAGCTTATTCAGTATACTGCAGTATGTCAGTGAAAACAGTTCCCTTTAAAGAATTTGTACAGGATAAAAATATATTGGGAGTGTATATCTCATGATGTCTTACAAATAGTTCTTCAGTTTTGGATGTATTTCAGTGAGCATAATTAAGGAGATGTTTTTCAGTAAAGACAAATAAGTTTATTCATACTTGATATTATCAGAATCATATATAAAGTATGCTTATAAAGTAGCTGCAATTTCTGTATTTTCCTGTTTTCCATACAGACTATAAAAGGAAATACTACTTCACAATATATGTTAATGTGACCATTTCTAAAAGTGCTGTAGATCTTACTTGGAAAAATAAAATAAGCTTGATTATTTTCAAATGAGGAAACTTCTAAATTTACAAAATTTGAACCAATACTGTCAGACTTATGTTATTAGTTTGTTTCATCATTTAATTACAGGACCCTTCTTCTTTCCTCAAGTCTTATGAGATACCTTATAATTCCATTGAGAATTATCAAACAAGAATTATATATTACAAATATAGGACAACAGCATTTTCCTATCAAAGTCTGTTCCTTTGTTGTTCAAAAAAACCGTTTGATGCTCATATTTTTAAAATCCTTTGAAGTTTTCTTCAATAGAAACTCTTACCATACAGACCAGAAGAGATTCAGTTTACTAATTAGCTGCTTCATTTAGATTTAGTATATAACAAAATCAATTCACAATTATAGATGTTTTTTTAATTAAACTTTTAAAAGCAGCTGTGTATGTGCTGATGGCAAACTTTTAACCTGCCTTTTCCTTTATTTCGTTTTCTTCTCAATTCCCAACTTGTTTTAATGTTCTGCATTTTTAGCAAACACTGCACTCACCAGTTGAAGAGCCAGAACCAGAAGTGAGGCTCAGGTGAATCCTTACCCTAGAATGAGTTTCACATTCAATAAACGGAAATTCTCTGTCATTGCCATCAACCACTCTGTCAACTGCTCTTACGAGCTGACAATGGTACTAAACACTTTGTTCTCCTTTGCTCCTGTTCTGCTTTTCTGTCCCTCACCTGCTATGAACATAAGATTTCTTCATTCCCACCCCATGTGCTTTCACATCAGGTAAGAATTTTGGAAGTGAAAATTCATAAAGACATACGGGAATAATTTTTTGAAAGGATGGGTTACAGGGGAAGAGCTTTGTAAGAGCTCAGGAATCTGTGGGAAGGGTAAACTAGTATTTTCTTTCCAGGCCCTTACTTAATCAACTTCTTTCTATCCATGTTGCTTCTCAGTATTAAGGGCGTGCCCCAATTTTTATCATTTTCATCCAAAATCACACGTTACCTTGTATGTCTCTACTGCTTGATCAATCCTGTTTGCTTTGCTGTAATTCTATTCATCCCTAGCAGCATTCAGTGAAGCAGCTCTTAATTAGGTAGTGTTAAAACTGTCAGTGTTACATATCAGCTCTACCTGCAGCTAAACAACTCTTTTAATTTGTTTGGTATAGATGAGCAGAAAGTAACATAGCTCTGGAAAGCTGTGATGGTGAAAGGAATAAAAAAAAATTAAGTGTACCCCACTCCACACCATCTCCCAGCTTTTGAAAGAAGACTTACTAGTACCTGCATTTGGTGCATCTGTAGATGTGTCTTTTATAGGACCTGCTTCAGTTTATGCCTGAAGTATGACCATAGTTAAGACTACACATTATGCTTATCTCTTTTTATATGGCATCTACATTTTTAACTCTTCTTAATCCTATTTGGAAAAAACAGTCAACAATAGAAATAGTGTGAAGTTTTATAAAAGATTCTTTGTGGGGATGTTTTCTTGAGAGGGGGAGTTTGAAGGATTTCAGTGGGGTCTGAAATTTGAATTAATGATGCATATGTTAGGTTTGAGATAATCTCTCTGTTTGGGCCTCTTGCTTTAAATAAGTTTCTTAAAATAATGTCTTTTATGAGAAATCTTGTAACTCTGAACTTGCTGAATATTACAATTACAAGTTGTATCTCTATGTGGTTGTGAAACCGAAGAGTTACTGTGTTGCTCTTTCAATTACCCACAAAGTTTGAGTTCATATTCAACTAAATTTGGAAAGGTGAGCTTCAAAATAACTTGAAGGCTGCAGTCTCCTGTGTCCTATGACTCCAGCCTCTCCAAAAGATTAACAAAATAGGCTTCCTGTGTGGTCCAGTAAAATCCAACCTTGGTATCATGACCTTTTTTGAAAGTGGGGAAAAAGATTTTGTCCTACTACATGTGAGAAGGAAGCAATTAAAAATGTGTAATTCTTTGAATTACATATTAGAATCATCATATTTTCATTCTGAAATGTTGCTGTATTTCATCCAAGCCACATTAGTTTGAGTAGTCTTTCCATATCCCTTTGGTTGGACAGGTCTACACCTCTGGTTCTAACTTCTTAGTGAAGAGGGGTATCATAGCTTAACTGCTGTCTAGCTGGTGAAGTTGGAGAACAGGCTTTGCAAGAAAAGGGGAAGTGCACAGGCAATCACTGCCCCTTGCCCTACAAATTGATGGCAGTCAGAATCTCTGATTAGCTCGGCTGTCCCCCTGCTAAAGGCACTAAAGCCTCTAAGTTATCAGCAGTTCCCAGTGCTATTTCAGTTTGGGGAAAATGATCAAGTGATTCTCTTCTGTGTGTTAAATTTTGTTTAAATGGAAACTGCTTTACTAGAAAATAAGTTTTGAGTCTAAGTACTAAAAGTCTTTTGTTTCCTTCTGATTATTCATCTGATCACGTCTTTAATTGAGCATTTGATTTATTTCAAAGTAATCTCTGCTTTTATATGTAAATCACTAGTTTGAGAGTGTGGTAATTAGATTATGCAAGGAAAATTCAAGGAAAAACTGTTTTAATCAAAAGGTGGAAATTCTATTAAAATATTTGATACTTATTTATGAGGCCAAGTAAGTCATTTTAGAAAAACATTTTTTCCTAAAAATTAGGTTTTCTGTTAGTGTTATCACTATGAGTATGTTACTTGTGTTTCCTGTCACATACCTGACTAGCTATTTCTGAGGCTCTAAGCCTTTTAATATGAAGCAGGTGCACATGCATGTTTTGAATCATATAAACTGTGTTCTGACTCTTAATTAAATTACCAATTTCCTGACATAGAAACTTCATCCACAACGTGAAGGTTTTATTGCCTCATTCAGGCACACTAAAGTGTAAAAGTGGTAAAGACCAGAAAAAAAAGGCATTTTAAAGCAGCTGGCTGTGACTATCTTGTACACTATGTTCCAAGACAAGTACAGTACCTGCATATGGTAACCAAGAAGATGAACGTACTCTGTTAGGCAAGACATTTCAGTCAGAAACCAATAATCAATACGAATGGCCAGTCTGACCCAGGAAAAGATTTTCATTAATTCTGAGCAGAGTTGTCTTAATTGCCTAAAGTACACATTTGACAGGTTTTAGTTTGGAGGGAAACTTACCAAAGAACTGAAGTATTCTGTTTCTAATGATGATCAAGTACTGCTGTAAGTCTTAAACAGATCAACAGTAAAAGCTGTAAAAAGCACTGAAATTTACCTCAGCCTTCTAAAGAATTTCAAAGCTATAATATGCTATAATAATCATTGTACTAAGGTAAAACGCTGCAGTAAGAACTAAGAGAAGGTAAGGTGCTCTAGTTGAGTATAAAACTTTTCCACAAAGGAGTTTTTTTCTTACTGTCTTTGTTGGGAAATACAATAATAGTAAAAAGAAAAAGCACTAAAAAAACTGTTTCCTTCCTTGAGAAATTACTTTCTTAGAATCTTATCTTCCAAGTTTTGATGGTGTTTGGAAATACTGTCAGCAAGATATCCAAAGAGAGACCTGAATGCTTCCACAGACATATTTTGCTGTTGGAAAAGAAGTTACTTAGAAGAGTGGGGTTTTTTTTTGTTTACTGTTTCCATGTCAAGCAACCCTTAAAGCATTCGGATTTAATTTTTGTTTTTTCACCACAACATCTTCAAAATTAAGAAATTGGGGTTTGCGTGGGGTTTTCTTTTTGTGTGAGTTTTGGGGTTTTTTTTTTGTTTGTTTGTTTTTATTTTTCCTGTAGCTGTTCTTTTGCTGTTGAAACGTGGGCTTGTTAGTGCTTTCTCAGTAAGTAGCAAGAGGTAGTTGGGAATTCAGAATTGTGCTTTATCCTTTTACAAGAGGTTGCTGACAAATAAAGACTCAGTTTCTGCTTATCCTCAATTGCTCTGTATGGTTTTTTCTCAAGAGCTAAAAGGAACTAGAAGATACGCCCTGAAGTCTTCCTAACAGCAGAATTTATGTTTCTGGTCCTCCAACTCATTCTGGGTAGTGTCAGTTCTCTTCTGCCCTCTGTTGCTTTGAACTGTCAGCAAAACACCCACTTAAGTTACTCACGGTACATGAACACTGTTGTGAGGAAAGGTTGCATAAAGTATATTTACAACACGGAGCTTGGGTTCCCCCTGAAGGCAGAGTGCATGCAGAATTAGTAGCTACCACTGGAGTTGACACAGCAACTCAGTCAGCCTGAAACTAAATCTGTGCTAAATACTTGAGAAGGTGGTTTAAACTCTGAGAAGGCAAAAAGGGGAAAGGCAGGCAGTGTAGTTAACTCCTCTGTAGCTCAGCTGGACCTGTCTTGGTATGTAGCATAGCTAATGTTGTATCAAAAAAAAAAAAAATACCAAGAATTCTGAATGATTTCAAGATGATCCTGAATATCAGTTGAAGAATGTGGTGCAATACAGTCTATTGCCCTTTCAGCTCTTGAGCGATCCATAATAAGAACAATGTTTTCCTTCGTATTTATAAAGCAGCTAGTAGATCTAAGATCTACGCTATTGCAGTAACATGTAAATAAAAAAGAACACATTCTTAATTAATCAAGAAATAAAAGGCCAAAGAAAATAGAGGCAGTGAAAACGGCTGCTTCACAGGTGAGGTCTTCAAAGACATATAATTCAAGGAATTATTAAATTAACTTTGAATTAAATGAAATTAAATTATATCAAGGAGTATTAACAGGAAATTGTTGGAAGCGAGATTCCGTGAGTTGGAAACTGTAAAAGTTATGGATATTTTGAAGGCATGGAAAAGATTACAGCACAGGTAGGTTCCACATTCTTTCCTTCTCACTCACCTTCCCTGCAATTTGGGGAATTTGCAAGTTGGGAAACATGCAAGTTGAAACACATGTAATAATCAATTACTTGTCAAAAATATGTTTAGCATGTTTCTGAACAAGTGAGCAATTTTATATACCACAGCTCATACATGGTACAGCTTTTTAGTAGCAGCATAGATTTAGTATTAGATATGGAGCTGACCAGCTGCACAGTAAGCATGACATGATTGAGTTTTTTGCTGTTGTGGATAACATATTTTCAAAATAAAAATAGGCAAACATAGAAAATGTCAACATTGTTGATGCACATAAAATAGAAGATTTTATATAGAGGGTTCAACAACAATATGTAAATATGCAGTCAGTGTTTCAATGCAGATACTGAATCAGCCTGAGTTTTCAGAGGAAAACTTAGAAAATATAGAGTAAGAATGTCAAATGCATCCATTATAAGGTGACTGACAGAGAACAGCATCATAAATCAGTTATAAATTTGGCCTACCCTATGAGTGTGAGTATATATACATGTGCATACATGCATACACATTTTTCATATATTTATGCATATATGGTGTGTGAATCCATGGTGGGAGTGTTTGGGTCTATACTTCTTCCTGTACCTGAGGTTACATGCATTTACCATTCTGATTTGAAACTTCAAACCTAAGCTTAATAAAGTTGCTAGATATAAACCAAAAATTAATTTGGACTATTGCATTTAAGGTTTTATACAGTTATTATTTTGACTAGTTTTATTTTTTTTTATAAAATTGTGCTGCAGTGGTTAGGAAAAAGAGTTAAATCTGTACTCATATAATTTGGATTCTATTTTGCTATATTTGATATGTATGTAGCTTTAAGAAAATTACTGCTGAGGTGATGATATACTTATTAGCAGTTCTAAAATCTGAGGAGTAGGTAACAATCTCTGTGCATTATTGTTATCATGAACAATTTAAGTAGTATTTTTAGGTTTCTTTTATGTTGCAGCTGCTGCTCTCCATTTCTCTAAGTCAGATTGCAGTCACTGAAAGGCTGCTTACTTCCTCTCTATCTTCTTACAGAGAAAATGACTTATCTGTGCTAGTTGGTTTATAAACTGGTGAGGAGGAGGTTCATTTAGTGTCAAAGAAGCCATTATTTCATGGATGTTTAGAGCAGAAGAGTTACCATTTTCTTTTTGATTGTTCCAGAAGTTTGTGGGAGGAGAAAAGTGATTGCTGTTAGTAAGAGGCATACAAGAATGTATCTATACGACTGCTTTATTCTGTTATTGCAGGGTATGAGTTAACAGGATGCAGCTAGTCTAAAGGAGGCACACACAACACTTATTCTTTACCCTACAGCGACGTTTGCTATCAAATGTAGGATGCAGGGGGGAAAGTATCTGATTTCTGTCTGAAACTTTTACCCTTAAAGTTTTGTTACTTGGAAAAGTCATATCTTACAGTTTTTAATTTCTATTCAGTAAGCTCTTTTGTTATAATAAGCTTTTGTTATAGTAAGCTTTTATTGTTATTTCCATTCATTTGCTTCCTAAATATTTATTTTTGCATTCTTCCTGTGCTGTGGAGTGTTAATTCATTCCTTTCATCAGAGCTCAGTTTGCCTTTTTAAAGTAGTTTTTAATTTTTAAATCAAAACTTGCTCTGCAAAAAGGCGGGAGTCTGATATAGTCTGATGGGTGCATTAATTTCTTGTATTTTCAAATATTACAGAGACATTTAGACTGCTGAAAGACAATTCTTGGCAACTGCTGAATTTCATATGATTTTAGCTATAAATAATCTGAAAATTATATTTGTTGCTTTAAAAAAACATATTGTGATAGCACAAAAAGCAGGACCTTGCTTTACCTATCAGAGCATGTATTTCCATGTCCTGAAATGTTGTCATTATTCAATTATAGTCCCATTTCCTGCTTATTTGAGGCTGCATAGTATGGGACCCTGGAAAAAAACACAATAGTTAGATACAGTCCTTACCTGGAGTCTGACGTACTCAAGGTAGGAGTATGTAAAACTCAGAGGTAGGTAGACCTCAGGTGTGGTCAGATGTAGAAAGTGGAAAGAGAAACACAGAAAAATGAAATACAGTGATTATTTTTGAAGCTAGGACAGTTTAGTGTATTTGCTGCTCTTTCTGCCAGGCCAGTGTTACCTCTGCTGCAGCCAGATAACATTTATATAAAGGTTTCCAATTGCATATTCTAAAACTTGAAAGAGTTATGATGTTTGTTTTCCAAGAGGAATTGTGCTTCCTTGAATATCATCATACTTTCCTCATTACTTCCTGAAACTGGTAACAAAGGTACTCTATTCTAAGTTAATCTTAAAGTCACTAGTTTCCAAGGGATTTTGCATTTTACTATGGATCTTCACATTCATCTCTATTACATCAGCACCTTCAGAAGTTCCTCTGCTGTCACAAAACATGTTAAAGCAAGTCTGTATAGCCTAAAATTGTGAAGAATCACCCTGCTCTCATGTACTGGAAAGCCAAGACTGGCTCTCTGTCGTCACCAGTGTGAGTAACATCTCATCTGTGATGCCGACTTATTTTTTTTGCAGTGTCTAAAAGTCACCCATTTCAGCATCTTTAAAACTCACCCTTCACTTTGTTTCCTCAGTTAAGTTGCGTTACTTGAATTTGTCTAGCATTTGAAAGTTCCTCTCAAATGCAGTAGATGATATCTGAGATTTCTCTCTTATGTTTTTTCATGTCCCACACTGATATATAACTGCATCAATATAAGATATTAAAAAGCTTGTTCCCTTAAAATTTGTGGTTAATGCATAATAATTTTCAGAAATGTTCAGATTGCAGAGCATAAGAATCATTTGCTAAATTCTCCTTACAAGCATATCTTTGTTAGGCAGTCATAATGTAAGTTGAAAGGAAAATGGTTTATAGAAAATTAGTTACTCAGCTTGTAAAATGCTGTACAATGTTCAGCAAACAAAAGGGAAAATTTCCTGCAATTTCACAATTTTGTACTTGCTCAGATGGCCATTAACCAACAAGATGAAAATCAAATTTATCCCATTCATGCTATGAATTATCTATGATTAGCAGTGTATAGAATGTGATTTTCTAAAGCTCCTTTCATAGTCAAGGTATCTTCAAGCACTTTGTAAAAAAAAAAAAAAAAAAAAACCAAAAAAAACCCAAAACAAAATAAACACCACGAGTATACTAAATGTGTATAGGATAAAAAAAATTTGTTCTTTTCTTTAGATTTAATCATTACTCAGTGACTCTTAGATACCATGTCTCATAAAATCCTAAAAGAGAAGTTTTCTTTCCTATTTCTAGTCTTGTGCCAGAACCAGTACCTTGTGGTAATTTGTGAGGCATGCGATGTCTCCTGCTTTCATCATCAAATCAAGAGGAACTGTTTCTCATATTACTTTCTTAGTGACATAAATCCTGTACATACAACTTAAACTGGCCCCACTGTATAAAACCCATAATCTCTTTATGTGCATTTGGAAGTCTGTGGGCCAAGCTCTGAAGAAATGGCTGAAAAGAATGAGAATTTACTCATAATGCATTTTCATTTTTTATTTGGTTTACTGTTCTCTGTGTTGATGTAATGAACTTGGGTTGTGCTCTTGTTAGCTCTTCTGAACAAGAGTCATGTATTCTGTGACTGACATGACTCCAGCGAGCAGGGCTTTGAGAAATCATCAGGTACTGTAAGACTTGGGTTACAGAACATACCACTACCACAAGTCATGGTGGTGCTGTGCGCAGAAATGAGCTGGAGTCATATTTACCTTCATGCCCCTGCAGTGCTAGGATCTAGGCTGCAACAAGCCTGTAAGAAAGACTGGAGTAGCACAGCTGTAACCTTTTCAGTTGTGGTAACTATTTTAAAATCTCACCCAACTCTGTTGTACACAACTACACAACTTTAACAAATCAAAATCTATTCTAGCTACTACAGATAATGGTCATTCAGTAGGCATGCATAGACATGAGTGCAAATAACCTAAAGCATCATTATAGTAATTCTGTGATAGGTATAAAATTAACCACAATAATCATGTAGCCAGTATAAGATCTTTAATCAGCCATAGCTGGAAGCTTGGCTTGAATATTTTAGTGGGACCTAGCTTCATTGGGCAAACAGCAAAAGCTAACAAAGATGAAAAGGGAATAAACAACTTGCTGGAGCTGTCCTATTAGAATATGGAGGAGAAGTGTCAGTGTTTTATGAAGTTTTAAAGTATATCTAACATAAAGAGGGACAGGTGCAACTGTGTGTTTCCTGTTGATGAATACACAATTCAGGAGTATCAAAACTGGAGAAAAGCTGCTTATCTGTATAGTGATTATCAAAGCCTTTTAGTTAAATGACATTTACACTGTATATTAAATGCTTTGTGCTTTTGAGTGCTACCCTGCCAGTTGGACAGTTATGCACTTAGCTTAGGCTTTTCACATGCTAAATGGCCAAAGTAAGCAGAGGTTTTCTGCATGTCAGATCCTCACCATGTCTTGCTCAGTACTAGTAAGCTTGAGGGCTATCACCAATAGTGTTAAGTATTGTCAAAGGAACTCTGAATTTCTGTACAGATAAACTAAAGCCATCGAGCCCTTTGAAGACATGTTTTTCAAGGTTTCACATGATAATTTGGAACATTACCATCCTGGTCATTTTTGAGCTAGGTAATACCAGGGTAACATGGTCCATGTGTTCTTTTATTATTAAGTCCGTCAGACCCTAGAAGTTTGCAACCCTTACCGTCTTGCTTAGCAAGCAATATGTATTATGGTTTTGAAATAAAAATCCCACCTAAAGGATGGGAGTACATACCAAGCCGCAGGAAGGGTTTTAGTATTAGGAATATGTAGTTTCATCTTCAGTTGCTCTAGTTTGCTTAGTGACTATTTTGTATGGACCACTGCTTTCCAGAGCCAGGATCTGTGTGGCTCTGGCTGTGTGAGGTGGCAGCTGCTGTGGATTTTCTCCAGGGCAGAGAGCTGGCAAAGGAAAATTTATGTCACTCATTCTCTCTCTACCATGCAGGAAGGTGGAAGGAGTATTAAAGGAACAGGTCCCATTCAGATAGTTCTGGAGTGACAAAAGACTGCTTTAGGCCATAAATGGTAATGTTCCATACCAACAAGTGACCCAGGTAATCACCTGTCAGCAATTGCAGTGTCATTGCTTACTTAAGCTTTTGGGTGAATCTGGGATATTACATATAATTTTTCATTTAGAATTCTTCAGCTGTATCAAGCTCATCCCTAATGTTAAATAAATAAGCAATATTATAGGCATCTTTTCTGCTTTCATGACTTTCACATCTGGGCACAAAGCAAATCCTCAACTCTTTTGGATTGTTAATGGTTTGTCCTGTATTGGTTTTCATGGCCATTGTGTCTTTAATTCACTATGCCATCCACATTCTTCGTAGTGTTCTGGACATAGAGAATTGTCATCCTGCATGAAGCCAAATGGCAGCGTTAGAAGTGATTCATTGGAAATGTAAGAAATTCTTCCCTGTTGTAGTTGATTGATGGCAGCAACAGGGCATTTCACTTGAGACTGCTTCAACACAGCTAATCTTAAGTCCAATTTAATATTAGACACAATCTTCCCATCATGCACCTGGCTGACAGGAACATCAGAACATTTCTTTCATCTTATTCCTGCACAGTTTAAGAAACACACATCCGAGGGCTGGAAAAGGTAATTAAATTAAACAAGAACAAAACCTGGTGTTACGTCTCTTCTTTCAAGTTTGCACGGAGAATTTTCCATGGCTGTGTGCTCTGAAAAGGGCTGTAATCTAAATGAAATCACACTGCTGATCCTGTGATCCAAAATGGTTTTTAAGGCTTGGGCAAGTGCTGTGGGCTAAATTCATCTTTCTCTTAGACCTCTTTCCAAATACAGAAATGTGTAAAGCAGCAGTGAAATCTCATGGTCAAACATTACAGCAGAGGTGCAGTTGAACCGTTTCAAAGGTTCACACAAATTAAAATTCTGTGATGCAGAAAGAACAAACTAAGACAGATTAAAGTAGAGAAAAAGAGCTAGAGCACTGTGATTGATGTCCTAAGGATATTGCAGTCTGTCTGAGAGGCCAACAGGAAAGCTGCTTATCATGCATAGCATTTGTAACAAGTGTTCAGGTGGATTCTGACATGCTGTAGAAAAAATGAAGAAACACAGATGCCAATCTGGCCCCTGTAAGCAGGCCAGTCCTGAGATTTAAAAGTAATGAATTTCTTTTTGGGTCTCCTCAGCACAGTGTTTTTGCTGTGCATGTGTATTTGCTCAGATACTTCCACCTTGCTGGCACCATGAGCTCTCTGCCTGTGTGCCAGTAACTGGGTGCTTTTCACTTTGCCTGCCCCAACCATCTCCTAATTTGCTGCCTCAGACAGATGTTCCTGCCTTTACACAGCCTGCCCCTTACTTACATTCTGTCTGAGCCTCCTTCTTTATTATCTTGGTGCTGAATTGTGTTATGCCAACATAATACTCTATTAGCTAAATAGTCTCAGTTCATTTGGGAAGGCAACCTTTAGTAATTGACAAGAAGCTTTACTGAATTTTACTAAAGCATACTATGATTAGGATATTATTTATGGTATTTTGATTTATTTTCCAACATTAAATATGCCACTGGAAAATCTTTTTGTGGGTGTCCAAAGTTGCAGACTGTATGAGAGTCTTATGCATGTATGTGCACGTATACTAAGGCAGTTTATGCATTTTTATTCTTCCTCTCTTACCATTTTACTTCGCTGTTGTTGGTTTTTTTTCTTTTGTGAAGGGAGAGAAAAGTACATTTTACAGCCTCACTTTCTACTTTCTTTTAGCAAATCCTTTAACAATTGAGGCAGAATACTTCATTACAACAAAGGAAATTTTAACACTATCAAAAATACAGTGTAAGATATGCAGAGAAGCTGTTTAGAACTTGTGTGAAATGGAAATGTAAAATATATGATACTATCTGTTTTGAATCACACGGCTGACAAAAATGTATGATTGATGCCAGTAAGCCTGTCTTAAATTATTGTATTTGTATAGCTTGCCTTGTAGATTAAAAATAAATACAAAACCTCATTTAGCCACTCTGTTTTGGTGGCTTTGCTGTGCTTTAGGCATTGTTATTAACCCAGGCTTGTTCTGTACATTTCTGACTGTCAGGCTTATCTCCTAAACCTCCCATTCTAGATTGGAATATATAACCATTTTATGCCCCCAGTGTCAAAAGCAAGCCAGCCTGCATGAGAAGGGTTGAGCTGCCTTCTGTCTGCAGTGCTATTAGTGATGAGACATGAGGCTGAATGCTTTTAAATACGTGCTTAGGCTCCACTCAGCTTTAGCTGAACCAAACTATCTTAAAACAGCAGTGGAATTAAACAGGGGATTAATTCTGTAGGCAGGTACAAGTCTTTGCCAAAACCCTGAACAAGTGCTGGTCCTTACATCCTCCTGTTTGTACTATCTTATGTTCTAATTTGATCTCATTAAATCCTGGTAGCATGAAGAGTAGCTTGGTCAAGACCCTGAGCTCCAGGTGGGGTTTAACATAAAATGTAAATATCGTCAGGATAACAACCTCATCTTACTAAAGACTGAGACATTATTTTACAACTGTGTGTATGAATTTTCTAACATGTTAATGTATCTTTACAAAATAACAACGTGTGATGCTTGATCTTTTCATTCTTCTATAACATCTTCACATTCACGTCCTCTGCTCTTCTGGGGTAATTCGACTACTTTGATATCTGCTAGAAGGGCAGCACAGGAAATAATGCAGATTTCTGGATTGCAGTGATGGTAACTTCTTCACAAATGTGAGCTGATAGGGGCAGGTGTTCTGTCTGGACCTCATACTTACAAGCATGGAGTAACTGGTCAAATTGTGAGGTTCATGAGCAGTCTTGGTTGCAATGACCATGAGACTGTGGAGTTCAGGGTCCTGCAAGGAGGGGAAAAAAGCCAAAAGGCAGGACCACAACCCTTGTGCTCAGGAGAGAAGACTTTCCATATTCAGGTGTCTGCTTTGAAGAATCCCATGAAATACAGTCCTAGAGATAAGGTGATCCAGAAGAACTGGGTGATTTAAAACACAGGGCAAGGTTGCCCCAGCAGGTTGTAGATTTTCCATCCTTTGAGATACTCAGCACCTGACTGGATGTGGTCCTGAGCAGTCTTCTCTATGTGATGCTGCTTTGAGTAGAGAGGGTAGACTAGATGACTGTAAGAGGCCCATTTGCAATCTCAGATCTCTGAGTCTCCTGGAATACCTGCTCTAGCAGACTGCTTGAGCAGACAGAAGCAGACTAGACAATCCCAAGAGATCCCTTCAAACCTAAATAACTATGTGATTCTATGAATATAAACCAGTAGAGGTACCCAGAATCTTTAGGAAGAAAGTGAGAAGGGGCAGAGTTCTTCTATATTTAGAAGTTTATTTTTCCTGAAATCTTGTCAGGTACTCCTACATGTTAACTCAGGAACAAATAAAAATGAGCTCTTTCAATGTGAACAGAAATTAAATTTACACACAAATACAAGGAACCATAATGGCGTGTAACTTACGTCGTGTTTGCAAATAAGCATTAAAGACACAAACTGTATTATTTGTTAAACACTGTAAAAATATCAATATTAGTGACCATTCAGAGATGGTTTAATGTAAGATAACGTTTTGCCAACATTCTTCCTGTTTGACTGTAGATTCTACTGGAACAGCTGTGGCTGACCCAGTGAGGGTAGTGGTTTTCAGGGTAAATCATAAGGGCACATTCTTTGTGATGGAGGCCTAGAAGTTAGTTCTTTGAACTTCAGGCATACCTCTTATCCCTACTGTTTGTGCAGCTCATGGATGTGAACTCCTGGCCAGTGCTGCATGACTCCATTTCTCTTTTCTCCCATGAGACTGCAGCAGCAAGACACAAAGCATTAAGTGCACAGATAAAATGAAATATCCATGAGGTACTTCACAGTTCATTGGCCCAGGTATGCATATATAATATATATAGATGTTTTACACTTTGAGGCAATAGGCTGATATCAGATAAAACCCATATTACTTGACTTACTTGAGCAAAAGCGATGGACAAGAATTAATGTTATTTGTTCCTGAACAATTAAGTCGTTGAGATCTGCGTGAATAAATTGTAATGAAGGAGTGTTAACCAAGGGCAACTGGGTAGATACAAGTACAGGTTATACTTTATAAACATACTAAAGTGATATATATCATATCAAATTATAAATCTTCAGTAAGAAGTCAACTGGCAAATAAAAAACTTTTCAGTAAAAAAAAACCCAACTTACACATACAAACCAGTTTCAGCAATATATCAGAATATATTTTAAAGAATTATTAGAATTGTTTAAAGAAGCTTTATAAAAGCACATTATTGTAGTTGATTGTTTTGATAGTGTAGTAAGCTTTATAATGCATATGCTTCACTCATTTTGATGATAAAGTTTCCTTTTTCTTTTGCAGAAAATGATGAGGTCATCCGTGTTTCATATGTTCATACTAAGCATGGTGGCTGTAGATGTAATTGTTGCTGCTAGTAACTACTACAAAGGAGAAAATTTCAAGAGACAATATGATGAATTTTACCTAGCTGAGGTGAGTAGGCTGAAATGACTATCTGGATATTTTTCAAGATAAGCTAAAATATAAAATGTGAATGTCAAGTATATTTTAGTATGTAATTTTTTTTATTCCCTTAAGCATTCTGAATATTCTTTGCTAACTTGTTCAAGTTCCTCTGGGTGACAATGACTGACAGCCCTGTCTTAGAACCTTTTGGAAGGTAATTTCCTCAAACAAAATGTCAGTAGTATTGAGCTGAGGCTTAAGTATAACATCTGCAGGCAGTGCATGGCTGCTGAGTTGCTGTTGTTCTCTTGCAGGATTGTAGCATCCAAAGGAATTCAACTCTAAAAAAATGACAAAATACTGTCTTTAAAGAATAATAATATAGTACATTTTCCTAAATCATCTTTATGCACCATACATGTAGCTGCAAGAAGTTCCTTAAGCATAAACAAAATAGTCTTGAAAATAGACTGGCTTTGACAGCCTCAAGAGTACACACAAAAATACTTATCCAGTCATGAAACTGGTGAATAAGGAGGCTATGCTCCTGAACCAGTGAAACGGGAGTAAAAAGTTTCATTATAAATGACATTCTGGCAGGGAGCCTGCTTCAGTCATTGGCTGGTCATTGGCTGCAGAGCGTGCACTGGAAATCCTAGAACCTTGTCTACATGTGTTTCTAGTACTATTTAATTAAGTTTGAAAAATAAGTAAATAAATAAAGAATGTAAGTTTTTGTTACTAATGTACAGCCATAGCTTAGGATAGATACTTGTTTTTCCTGAATCAAGTGTGAAATCAGTATTGTAGCATTCTTTATTAAAAATATTTACTTTGATGGGCATTATGAATTGTGACTTTATCTGAGTATAAAGCCACCAGTGCTGAAATTCACCAAGATTAGTTCTCTGAAAGTGTTGATCATGGTTGCCTTAATTGGGCCCATGTTACGGTTTCCCTGATTTTGATAATTACAGAGTCCTTCTTTGGGGCCAACGGGGACATTCTCAGGCTAGAGTGCATGATAGCAGTATAGTCCTTGTGATTCCTTTGCCATTGGTATTTGCCGTTCATTGTTGGCAACAAATACACCAATGGCAGAGGAATCACAAGTCAAGAAGTTCAGTGATTTCTGCTCTAGTGGTTTTAAATGTCTTAAATACATTTGAGAGTCAGACTCAAGTGCCAGCTCTAAACCACTAGTCCATAACATCATGACACTTTACAAATCTCCCTTTTCTAAGGGAGGTTGAGTTGATACCCATTTTTTAATTTCTCTTAGTTTTAGAATTTGTATCAAACATGATATAGGGGGAGATAGCTGTAGTTTATAGAGTAATTGTGAAATGTGTTTATTTTATCTCAACTTCTAAGTATATTCAAAAAACAACATGATCTTGAAAGAGGATGATCCTGGGAATAAGACATTAGAATAAAACTAACAAATGCTGGATTTTCTTATAACACAGATTTGACAATAGAAGTGAGGACAGGGAAACTCATTTTAATCTCTGTTCTGCTTTAAAACTGGCAGGCAGCTCAGCCTGCCATTCCCTCAGTGTCCCCCAGTGAGAATCAGTCACTCTCCCCCAGTGGCATGAGGAGAGAATTGTCAGGGTGGAAGTAAGATGACTTATGGGGTGAGATAAAGACAGTTTAATAGGGAAAGCAAAAGCTGTGCATGCAAGCAAAACAAAACAAGAAATCCATTCACTACTTCCCATGGTCAGGCAGGTGTTGGGGGTCGAGCATGGGCGCTTTAACAGGCTTACAGCAAGCTGTGAGAAAGTGAACCTCTGACCCCAGGCTAAAAGAAGAAGCGTCAAGATCAGCAAAACAGGAACGCAATAACAAGATGCCAGAAGCATGATGTAATGCTAAGCTGAAGCGAAGGTGTGAAACCAATCAGGAGAGGTAAAGTGGAGCGTGTACCCCTCGTGGGCAAAGTGAAGCAGCCAATCAAGTAATGCGTGATCGCGTGTAAGACAGTATATTAAGAGCAGCCTTGTAATCAATAAACGGAGCATTTTGTGAACCTACATCGTATCGGTGTTTTCTCCCCTCCACCTGGCCGCGGCAGGCAGGTGTTCAGCCATATCCAGGAAAGCAGGGCCACATGATGTGTAACTATTGCTTGGGAAAACAAACACCATCACCCCGAACATCTCTCCCTTCTTTCTTCTTCCCCAGCTGTATATGCTGACCATGACACCATATGGTATGGAATGTCCTTTGGCTCAGTTGGGATCAGCTGTCCTGGCTGTGTCCCCTTCCAAACTTTTGTGCACCCCCAGTTTGCTTGCTGGTAGGATGGGGTGAGAGGCAGAAAAGGCCTTGACCCTGGTGCAAGCACTGCTCAGCAAAAGCTAAAACATCCCTGTGTTATCAACACCATTGCCAGCACAAATCTAAAACACCATACAAACTGGTGAAGAAAATTAACGCTAGCCCAGCCAACTAGGCCGGAAACAAATAATGAAGTAGCATTAAAGCCTGAGTCTGTGAACTTCTCGCTGTTTATGCCCAGGATACAGCAAGTGGAGCCTGGATTCTTAACAAAATAACATTAATTCTATTTATACTCAAAATAGGAAATGCTGCCTGTGCTATTCCTATTTTGGCACTGAATATATAGTATAATTATGCTTTTATTAATCAGTGCTAGAAACACTCTTCAACATCAAGTGTACGTTTCAAGTGAAGCGTTTGGGTTGGGTTTTTTTTTCCAACAGAAATATTTGACAAGGTTTAGTAATGCAAGATGAGCTTGTCATTAGACTAGAGTATAATTTTGGCCCAAAAGTAACATCACGTTTTCTTTAAAGATATATTTTTCTGTTTCTGTATAGCTTAGATTATTGATATGTAAGTGGGGAGCTTGTCATAAAACTCATTTGTTTACATTCTACATGTTTACATTTCTAAGTATGTAAGTTAAATTAGGCTGGAATAGTGAAAGGTATTATGTTTATTTGTAAGGAATACTTATTTGGTGTCCATTTGTTGGGGTTTGTTATTATTTTCAAGCTTTGATGCTTTTACTGGAGACACAATAAAAATCAAACAAGAACAAACCCCATGTATCTTATAGAATGAGGTATAAAATGCAGTATCCGAACAGCAAGAGACCAGAAAAATTATGAGAGGAGAAATTGATAAGGTGTTGTCATTTGCTACTTGGTTATTGTGAAACTTGTTCTTTGCAGCACAGGACATACAAAAAAAATGTTTTTAAGAGCCCTGAGGAGACTGAATACTCAAACAATGCAGATTATTCCACAGTGGCTGGCTTGTTTCCTTGGTGAGGGAGACTGGTTGAAACAGGATGCAATACTGGCTTGTAAGTCAGTTACAAAGAGTCTGTCACTGTTGGACATTGGCTGATACTGAGCTCTGCCTCTGCAAAAAAAAGATGTTGGGGGACTACTGGAAAAACAAAACGTTGCTGAAGGAGGCCATACCATAAAGCTTCTGGGTTACTGAACAGGAGGTAGCCCTCAGAAAAGCAGCCCATTGTGGTAGCTCCTCTTTGCCCTCTCCAGAGCAAAACTGGCAACCCTGGCAGAGGGTGGCTGCTCACGCTTTATATCTGCTTTTTTAGTGTGGGTCTGCTCTGGCTTCTTATGAGAATTTGCTTTTCCCCTGTCTCTACAGCAATGAAAGGAGTAATTTCAGCTTAAAAGAAAAAAAAAGAGACTGCAAGATTGTATTACATTTCACACCTAACAAAAAGTTCTAGTCAGATATTCCGAATCTCCTCCTGTAATTAATTGCAAGGAAGGAAAAAAAACTACAAGTCTGTCAGCAGGAAGACAGGTGTATAAATGTAATCAGATGTTATGCAAACCATTTGATACATTTTTAAGTGCTAGGGGTTTGAATTCGTTTGACAAGCATGTAAAATGCAAATGATCCCACCCACACATTTTTAGAATAAATTAAAATACACTTAACTTCATATTTGTTAGTCTTGTCCTAATAGGAGGCCTATGTGATCTGAAGTATGTATGTGTGTATTTAAAAGGCATTGTTGTTCCACCTGCTCTGTAGCTGAACTCCAGCTGCTTTCTCCTTACTGCTCCATTTTCACTAAATTGACCACCTTGTTCTTTTAGGACTCAATTAGATGTATTTTCATTAAAAGTGAGCTTTCATTTTAATACTTTTTGATAAAGTGATGTGGTTTGGATAGAGATTTTCATGTAAAGAGGTAGTCTGTTCAAACTCGGCTCATTGTTCTCAACAAGCTCTTTGAGCTATCAGAACAAAGTCTGAAAAACTGGCCAGACTAAAATCATACAAAAATTTCTTGTTAGTATTTCTTCCCTAAAGTCAAGAAGGTTTTGAAGTGCTATGAAGCATTCTTCCTTGATTTAGCCATTCAGAGGACATTTGACACCTGGTAACTACTTTGCATTCCCTGAGGAGCCATATAATATAGCTTCTAGCACTGCTCATAAATAGCTGTGTGGACAAGGGGAATAAACATAGGACATAAACTTCAGTGTTTATTTCTCTACACCTGCTTTGGGACAGTGCTGTCCACATAAAATATGTGAAACTTTATTTAGCTCTCTCACAAAACTGCTCTTTCATGTTGATAAATATATTATTTGATGGACTGGAGAGTTTAAATTTTCAGTAACATGACTACTTAAGGCAGCATCCCAGAGATTGTCACTGTCAGATTCAGGATTAAAATCTTATTCTCTAACTTCGTTATCCTCTGCCAATTCTAGTAAACTTTATGGCCCACTGTCAATTAAGCTCTCTATCTTAAAAGACTTAATGCTTTTCCTCAGAGGAGGTTTGAGCTGTATTTTGTTAATGTTTGCAGGCACTTTAAAAGTATTAGTTGTATATATAGATGCCACCTAATTTTATATCAGTATCTCTTTTAAGCTCCAAAGTGCATAAAGTGTCAGAGGGGAAAATTGCTGAGTCAAGGAAAGAATCTTTTCCATTGGGTTTCCTGGCTGTTCGGAAGCAAGGGAGAGAATATCTCAGAGTATACGCAGCGGTAAAATAAGAAGACAGGTTAGAAATAAGTGTGTCTAGCCAGAAGGATTTTTGGAAGTGACAGAAGTAAGAGAAAACAAATATCGAAGATGTAAACCTATGCAAAATTGTGTCCCTTTTTTCCAGCTGAACACCATGGGGTTTAGTGTATAAAAATTTCAAAAAGCCTGTGGAAGAATCCCACAGTCATTCAATGCTTACAAGTAGATTTCTTCCCCTGTAACTTCCAACCTTATTCTCTTTGCTTAACTTCTTTAACACCACCTCTTTTTAAAATTGTGAAAGTTAACCAATTCTGGAATGAGTTTGAATTTCCTGTCTTTTTTAAGTTGTTCTAATGTTTAAGTCCCATCATCCCTTTTCTACTTGTTTTGATTGTCATATGACTGTTGAAGGTTTAGAAAACTGGGAGTAGCAATTTTCCACTGAGACCTTTAAACTTGGGTTTGTTCCTTAGATCTCTTAAAATTCTTCAGATAGTTCACATGGTCTGCTTCACATTTTGAAAATAACATCTCATAATTGTTTCCATTTTATCTGTGTACACAAAGTGAAAGATCAGCTGGGTGGATTCATTGCTTCATGCTTTCCAAACCATGAAACCTACATGTCTGTGTTGAGACTTCATAAAATTTCATGAGGTGTATATTTTAAGGAAAAATATGAGACAATATGGGGAAATCTATTTTTGATCATTTATTCTGTTCAGAGCATGAGTGGTTTTGTTAAATATTATGGAGATCTTTATTTTTTCCATAAAAAAACCTTAATAGGGATGATGTCATAGAAACTTGTAATTTAACTCAGTGTTTTGAATGTGTCTTTCTTGTTTTATACATTCATCTAGGTTGCTTTTACAGTTCTGTTTGATTTAGAAGCTCTCCTGAAGATCTGGTGTTTGGGTTTCACAGGATACATCAGCTCATCTCTTCACAAGTTTGAGTTGCTGCTTGTAGTTGGAACCACTCTTCACATTTATCCAGACCTCTATCACTCTCAGTTTACATATTTTCAGGTATGATCAGATACTTTTACATTTTACTGTATATACCAATAAAATCATTACCCATCAACATTTCACTCTCATTTACTTCCATCCTCAGACTACTGAAGTACACACAATTTTGACTTAGTTTAAGAATATCTTTAAAATAACAAATAGGATTCCCTCTAGCTTTCCTGAGAAGTCCTTTCAGTTTTCAGTAACTCCCATTTCGTATCTTAAGTTACACGGTTCAGTGGGTTCTGGATTAGTTTATTCACTGTCCTTCATTGAGCCTTTTCTTTGCACACAGCTGTTTACAGCATCACCTTCCTGTAGCATCTACCACTGCTTCCTGGCTTCTTCCATGAGGCTTTCATACATTTGCTGTTTCTTCCCCAAATCTTCATCTCTGTGGCAGTCACATACCTAAGAGCTTCCACTCCAGTTATTGTGGATCTTCTGAGGTAATTTCTGCAGAACCATCTCAAACCATCTTAAAGTTGGTTTTTATAACTTTCCAACCATTTATTATCTAGAGGGAAAATGTGTTTATTGAGTGTCTTCCTACATTTTCACTTTGGGGAAGAACACAAAATAGAGACAAAGAAAGACTTAACAATTCAAACTTCTGATTCTTCCTCTGTCAATCAGCCCAACCAATTCCCCATTCATCCTCTCTGAAGTGCTTAAAGTTGCTCTAGTTGTGGGAGAAAGCACCGAGATGCATTATAATGTGTTATATTCTACAATGCTAAAGAAAGGGATTTAAAAAATACATATTAAAGGATTCATATCTGTTCGTTATTCGGCAATGGATTGGCATAGTGAATAATTAATAATCAATAAAGGCAATAAATCACCAGAGTTCTATCAATAAATGTGGTTAGCTACAGTGATGCATATTATGATCAAGTAAGTACAATATGGTGGGAGCAATCTCCCAAAGTGTAGGTTGAAATATAATGCTCTTTTCAGATTTCTGCAAATGACCTATATTTTTTCTAAATGGCTCTACAAGCCTGACCAAGAAAGCTTCCAGGATGACAAATTCTATTTTTCTTTTACCTGGTCTCATTTGAAAGTTTTTAGATGATTTTAGCTTTTATTTTGCAGTCCAAAGGTGTAAAATGTTGTCATTCAGCATAGCGTTATATTTCTAACCTGCAAGAAAACAGAATCTAGCAGGAGCATGCCATTGTACTCTAGTGTCAAAAGCACACAGGAAACTTAACTGGAAGCAATCAGTTAAAATAGTTACATAGTTAATAGTTGGTCCATATATATTAGGGCAGAATCCACTTACATCTGATGATTTCTTTCTAAGAATTTTAAATATAAATTGTGAAGATGTTGCACTAAGTGGGTAACATCAACTCATAGGATTGAAAATATAATGAAAATGTAGCCACATGTTGATTAAAAAATGATAAGTCTTCTCTTTTTAATGTATTTAATAAGTTTCATGGGGCAGGGGTGGTGGTGTTTTCAGGTTGTTTTGTTTTGCTTTGTTTTGTTTTGTTTTGAAGTGCTAGCTTTTATGACAGATAATGCCAGGATGTGCTTTTTTCCCAAATACATGAGAGACACAGATTTTGCAAGCAGAAACACCTGCTACATTGAAAGATTTGGGTTGTATTTTGCAATGCAAATCCCCTAAGCGGCAAATGACAGTAAGGTTGGAAAACATGTTACCTTTGATATCAGCGTGTAAGGGAGGTATGCACCGTATTCCCCCACAGTTAAGCTTCTAGGCAAGCTAGATAACACATTTTCAAACCAGCCAAGGTCAAAAAATCTTTCACATGGATATGTCTTGATGTTAGGCAGGTTTCTAGGCCTTTAGGTATTAATGATGACAAGTTAAATGTGTTTCTTGTCAGTCAACAAAGTAGATTACTAAAAACAGAAGTCTTGGCACATTCTAGCAAGCAAAAATGTTTGGCTTATATAGCCTTCCTTAGCATGTATTTCAGCCTGCATTATTCATTTTATCATTTATCATGGTCTTTATCATCACCTTGTGCCAACACATCATTTACTCTTCACCACATTGACTACTGTCCACCTCCCACCTATCTTTCTTGAATTTGCTGTACATTGATTCAAAACACTTTGCAAAACCCTCTGTGAAAGACTACAGCAAAACACCATTCTATGTCTATAATCTATAGAACACAAAATCAGTCAAGCAATGACAGACCTTGCATATTGTTGTAGAGTTCTGTAATGAACTAGCATAAAAGGGAGAGATATAAGCAGAATTTGACCTATACTGGTCTGAAGAGATGTGCTTGGGGAAAATACTGCTGAGTCATTTTCTGAATACATATCATTGCTTTTAGGAGATGCATCCATTCTTTGTAACAAAGCTGTGGTTCCATTTCTGTATTTTTTTATTTGTTTTGGGTTTTTTAATATTTTTATATTTATTCCAAATGGTGCAACTTCTGCAGCTCTTAAATCTAATGCAATTTGCAATCCAATTACAAAGAATGCATAAATGTTCATTAGAGTGTACTTTTGCTAGATTCAATTTGTCATCTAATGAAAATAAATGAAAAAAAAAAATAGTATCAATAAGATTAGCGTGTTGCTTAAAGGTCAATTAAAGTTTCCCAAAGGAAGGGGTGAGGGGGAAATAAGGCAGGTAATGCAGTTTATCTAAAGTACAACTCAATACCAACTAGCATGAGATCTTCACTCCGCTGGGCTCTGTATCTAAATTAATATTGGTGGAAACAGAGCTAACATTTACACTGTGAGTAGATCTTGTAAGTAAGAAGGCACCAAATTAACATGTTGATAGTTCCTGGAAATCTCACTTGTCTCACTGTTTGTCATTGCCTTGGTAACCAGTTTCATGTACTCAGATTATATGTAATATGATCGCAGGACCAATATGAAAGAAAGGACCTTACCTTACTCTAATATTGTGAAAGTTAATTTCACAGAAGGGATCTGGTGTATTTGGAATAAGTTGAGGTGGCTGTCTCTGTCTCTTCCATTTGGCAGTAAAGCCTAGATGACTAGAATATTCTGCATACCTGGCAGCTAGGTATAGAGAAGAGTTTCATGCAGAACGCAAAGGTGTATGTTATTAGCAAGCTACAAGGTTCAGTGAACTCTTTATGTGAACAACCTCTGTCAAACTTATTTTTTCTCCAAAAGCAGCACAGTAATTTTATTTGACCTGTACATAAGGTCAACCTACAATTGCACTGTAATTCCTACCTTTCAGTTTCAATATGATTCTTTTGGAAATACAAGTGGTACCTTGGTTTAGAGGGTCGTTTTCTATGTAAGAACAGCAGAATCTCATTTGCCCCATATCCTGCTGTTTGCTGCCTCCAGCAACTGCTGTTGATGCCACTCCCTCTTGTTGATGCTGATGTTCATGTCACTGTCTGTGTCACCATCAGTGGCATAAATGGGAGAATCAGAGCTGTCAACAGGTTTTTCAAGGTAGACTCAGCAGTGAATGGGTAAGGAGTTCCACACACAGTCACTCTTCTACTGCCCCTACTAGTACCGAGAGATGTCAAATATGTCATGGCACAATTTCCCTTGTTGTATATAGCATGAACTAGCATAGTATGTTCATTATCAAACTTGCTAGGTTATATGGTACACAATGCCAAATAATTTTACCTTGGGTCACTGAAACAGAAAGATGACCTGTAGAAGAGCTGGCAGTTCTTTGTGTGTGTCTATAACGTGGTTTAACAAGTAACACAGAATTATAGTAAACTGTAGGTTGAAAGTAGCCTTTCAATGTCATGTCATCTAGCCTTCTCAAAGCTGAGCCTTCTTCAAAGATTGTTCAAGACTCTGTTCCTTTAGAGTAAGTATGAATTTTTAACACTGATGACCTTCATTGGTCTGTAATTCCACATTAAGATCAGATTTACTATCTGTGGTGTGTTTTGCCTGTGACTTTGTTACCCCAAAACAGCTTTACCCAATTGCATTTCTGTGATGCCTCTTTGTGGCCTTGAGTACTGTACACTCCTGTGCTTGTACTCTCAATTTGAACAAGATGCTGTTACCACATGTCTGTATGCCTTGATGCTGCATTTTAAGCGAGGTTCACAGATAGCTCATTCCATGCAAAATTACAGCTTGTTACTGTATCATAGAAATAAAGAGTTATGTAACAATAAGCATTACACCACACAATCATAAAAAGCTAAGCAAAAGACAAAGTAGGTTAAAAGTTAACTGGTCATGGATAACTGCTGTTGCTAGTTAAAAAAAATGTTCAGGCAGGCCAAGATAAGTACAGACAAAACCTAACAGGTTCCAGGGCTTGTGCTCTTAACCTAACACATAGCTTGTGATCTATTACAAGTGGAGGCAACCTGATATTTACTGGGCTACAAGGCTGCAAGTCCCTTTTTGGCCTTGAATTTTCTGATCCTGTGAAAAGTTGTTGATTAATGTGATAATAAATGAATAAAGTTGTATTTTCTCTTTCTTTGCAGGTTCTTAGAGTAGTTCGGCTTATAAAGATTTCTCCTGCTTTGGAGGATTTTGTGTATAAGATATTTGGACCAGGAAAAAAACTTGGGAGTTTGGTGGTATTTACTGCCAGCCTTTTAATCGTAATGTCAGCAATCAGCTTACAGATGTTTTGCTTTGTGGAAGAACTGGATAGATTTACAACCTTTCCACGGGCAAGTATCAAAACCATTGATTACTTGTTGCTTGTAATTTGCTTGTAATTATTTTCTTGTCATTAACAAGATATTTTCTTAACATTGTTGATGGTAAGTGTTGATGCTAGAATAACGGGGGCACTTAATGATCTTAAAGGTGTTTTCCAGCCTAAATGATCCTATGATTCTGTTGTGGTTTAACCCGGCAGTTAACTACACATAACACAGCCATGGTGAATAAGAATATACAAAACAAGGGAAGCACAATACACTGCTCACCACCTGCCAACCATTGCCCCGCCAGTTCCTGAGCAATGGCCCCATCCATGCTGAAAAGTCCTTGAATAAGTGTATAACACTGTTCAGCAACAACTAGTACATCAGTGTGTTATCAACATTATCCTCATCCCAAATCCAAAAGACAACACTGAAGCAGCTACAAGGAAGAAAATTAACCTGATCCCAGCTGAAACCAGGGCAGATTCTACAATTTGTTATTATACTAGTGGCCTTTCTTTCCTTCTGAGAACCATGGAGCATTTTATCTACATATGTGTAGATAAAGCAATTGTATTTTCTGGATGTTAACAGCCGTCCTGTAGTCCTTCAGTAGTGAAGTTTATCTTTGTGTTAGGTATTCTGTTTCTGCTGTTAAGGGAACACAGAGAAATTTCACACATGCACCCTGATGGTGACTTCAGCAAAGCATATGGTACCTTAGCATGTTACAGAAGGAAGATTCATGTGCATAATCATCAATATTAGCCACAAAATTTACATAAAACTTGTCTACACATGATTCATATCTTCATATTATGAAAATGATTGTTCCTGATTTGTACAGGAATGCTTGTTTTACACAGGACTATAAAATCTGTCTGCACTGACAAAATAAATGTTTGCCTTTGGAGTATAAATAATAGATATTTATGGGCATTGTGTTAATTCGGAACAGAATATTGAAAATCAGCAAAAATTGGAGCTAATGTATTTATTGAAGCACACTGTTCTGAATGAAAATAATGCCATCTCTTTAATAATGGATTAGACTGAGTGTACATGGATTGGTTCCAGTAACAATTTACTTGTTTCTGTCATTCCAGCTTGGTTATCCAGTGTATCTATTTTAGTGAAAGTGCATTGGTTAGAACAATTAAATAACAATGAATAAGGCAGCCTCAAGGGTCATGCATTTAGCAAACAAAATAGCTAGGGAACAATTTGTAATTATCAGCCTGAACTTGATGTATGGGAAGCTAGCCATCAAATGTAAGACAAATTACCTACCCGCAGAGAATAATGTAACACCATGCTTTCTCTTTTGGAAAATGTGCTTGGAAAAGCAGCCAGTAGGATCATTAAGAATTCATTATAATTAGTTTTTTAAATGCTGAAGAAAGAAAAAAAAAAACCCAAACCAAAACAATAAAACTTAAGCTTTTCTAATCAAGTCAAAGCTCTGTCTCTAACTTGGATGATATTACCACTATATTGTATGCCCAATTCCCATGTATAGCTTCTGAAAAAAAAAAAAAAACACTTCCAACTGCAAGTTTGAAATCATCATGGAATTTAGTTTTGGAATTATTTTTATTTTTTATGTAAAATAACAATGAAGTCCTACAAGAATTACTGCAGTATAATTTAACTAAGACATTCATAGCTACCTGCACATTTTAACTAGATAAATAGATACATATACTTGAGAATGATCCACTTGCAGTAAAATGTTGCCAAGATATATCAAGATGTTAGTAAAGTTCTAAATTGTTTCAAGCATTTAAATCTGAGGCCATTTAAGCTTCAATAAAAGCTTCTGTCATATTAAAATTTCAACAGATTTATATACTAAATACATTTGAAGAGTGAGAAGATATTTTCAGCAACAAATTATATAGTTTTTTTACCAACAGAAAATATCTAAATTTGTTTTCTATTTTCTGACATAAGTTTTGGAGAAATGGAAGGTTAGCAATAATAAAGTACTGTTTTGTACAATACTAACTGAAATGCTTTTAATGATTTTTATATGATAGAAGGAAGAGCCTCACCTTATTTTCTTAGTTATTGTTTGTTTATATATGTGAATATTTAAACATATTCACCTTGTTCTGAATGCTTCAGAAGTATAATTTACAGGATGTGGTTTCTCTTTGCAGCTTTTTTGTGACACATCTCTTAATAAGTTAATAGAGTCAGAGAAAAATTTGTACTCACAAAAACATGATTGATGGGGTGAGTGATGGTGTCCCTCTGAAGAAGTGTGTCTTCATAGCAAAGGCTGGGGGATTCCCACTCATTTTGTCTGCTCTTCATGAACACCCCTCAATCAGTTTGCAATAAGACAATTATAAAGTATGTAATTTTGCTTTTGCCGAGAATGCATTATTTTCAAAACATGACTGAAGACATGCTTGCATTACTATATGACATAGATGATATAAGGCCTGCAATAGCAGAATTTACTGAGATTAATTTTTAGGACCTCATCTCCAAAGAAGAACAAACCTAAATTGGCCGGGATTATTGCTGCGGGCTTCTTCAGTCACAGAAACAGAGAGAACAAGCACACTAACAAAAACGGTGACACTAGAGGCTAAATTTTGAGGGTTTACATTAAAGTGCTTTTTACACTGAAACAGACAAAACCTAAAATCATCTTGAAACTCTAAGTGCTTTATGAGAAGGCACAGTATGGGTTTTGGAACAAGTAGACCTCCTCCTTTCGCTAATGCCTCTAAATTGCATGTTTTCACATGGTTTCCTGACAACAGTCAATAGGCACAAGCACAGTGTTGCTATGGCTACAAATTTCACCCTTCTTTTGGCCACTGCAGCTTCCCAAATGGACTGGCTTTCTGTCTAATGCAAGTATAAAAATATAGATGTTTTCTATAATGTTTTTAAGCGATCCACCATCTCTGTTCTTGCACATCTTCTTGGGCTGCACATACTGAGCCATGAGAAGGGCAGGCAGCAGCTGGCAACCCTGAAGATGGAATGGGAGGGGAGAGACTGTTCAAATGCATCAATGTAAGATGGCCACTAAGAAATTTTAAAATTCTCTGTATGGAAAACAAAGCACATTACTAGCGTCTCTGACTTCCATGCCAAACTCCTGGGGCTTGGGGCCATGTGCTGGCTAGTCGGTGTCTCAAGTTACAAAGCTGGGGATGCTGTTCTTCTTTTAAGTGAGTCAACACAAGATGAAAGCCAGGCCCAGCTGATCGCAGCAGCAGAAAACTCCCAGTCTTCAGCAAAACCAGTGCTTCACCCCTATCCTTGAGCTTGGAGACAGCTCAAGCTGTTAGATGTTAGTTCAACTTCAGCATCATCCATTAAAAAAATTGAACAAGGTGATCTTAATTCTCTGATCCAGTTGGAATCTTGGTGCCACTGCCACAGGATGGCTGCTCTTCTCTCAGGGTGTTACTAATCACTCATGACTGAATTAGGTAAAGGTAACTTTACACAGGTAGAATAGATTGCAGACAATTCACAGCACTGGCCTAAATCCTGTTAGCTTAATTTGCAGAAGTAATCCCACTCATTGTAGGACTGCTGCCATAAGTAAAGCCATTGGGATTGGGCCCATAATATTTTGTGGACAAGCAGCTGTTACAAGTCAAATACATTATAATTGTAAGTAGTAACTGTGTGGCATCACCCATGTAATAGTTGAACAAGATATCAGAAGTAGCACTTCAGCTCGTATATTCCATCAGACCTTTGCTGATCTTCCACTATAAATAAAAAGGTAGTTTGAGTTTCATCATCAAAGCAGCTAATTAAGTAATAGGGCATAAATACTCAAAGAAATTGACAGTCTTTTCTATAACATGAATTAATTCAGAAAATCACCATTTGCATAAATCTTTTAAGTCTCATCTTCACAGATGTTGATTCTGTCAGCTAGTTGCACTTCAAATTAATTTTAAGATAAACAGTGGGAAGTATACCTTTCAGCTAAAAATAACTTGCTCCAAAGGAAACTGCTAGATGTGAAGCATATACTTCTTGTGTTCCACCTGATTTTCTTAAAACTAATGTTTTGTCATGTACTGGAATTTCATGTTATGAAAAATGTTTTAATTATATTGAAAGATCATTTTATGTAATTATATGCTTTATGGACAGCTGTTTTACATGGATGATTAGATTTTTATGATGTTAAAAGAATGTCTTTTCCATATTAATCTGTTGCTTGCATTAATGAGAGGTCCACAACATAGTATTGGAAGTATCTTTACACCTTTAAGAATTAATTTTTTCTAAAAAAAGCAGTAAACTATGGTACTTCGGTATAATTCAGAAGAAAGGATACTGCACTGGTTCCAGTCCCTAAGGTATTCTTAAAGCCAGAAGTGTGGTGTATTACTTAATGCAGTGCCCACCATATGTGTCACCAAGGAGTGTTACACCACTCAGTGGCTTCAGAGATGCTCAGAATGCAGGAAAACATTGACTCCCTGGTTGAGCTTCACCTCCCCCCCAGGAAAAGAAGCTGAGAAACAATTCTGAGTACTAATGAGGTCGTTGTCTTATTCATCCTCAAGCACCACTGGCAGCTATAGAGGAGGATGAATTTTCTGCTTTCTTTCTGTATGCTTCTTTCAGCAGGCCTCTCCTAGGTAAAGACCCCAAATGTTTCCTACTCCATAGGTTTTTCATGAGGAGGTATTTTGCAGAGCTAGATAACACCCTTGATTTCTTAATAAAGAAACAGTGTGTGGTAAACTATGCCACAAAGTCTTGCTTTCTTTGTGCCAAGTACATTATTGTGTTAATGTGCTGTTCCTGAGGGTATCAGGCACACTAAACATAGACCTAATATATCACCCTGTGAACATTCTGAATTTGAAGATTCCCTTTGTCTGGAAGCTGCATTGTTAATATCTTCAGTTTCTAACATTTTTTTGTTGTGTGTAACCTTCAGTAAGATACCAGCTTGATCCTCTCTGTCTGGAAAGAGGTACTTTTGATGTCAGGCAAAAGCAAAAGAAAAATGTGTTATAGTTTGGCCTCATTGAGAGATTTAAGACTGAAGATCCACACTGTGATACCACAGTCAAACTTGTATGGCTGAGGGAGAGCACCATCTTCAGTGTCTGTTCACAGTGTAAAATATACAATGTCATGCTCACATTGTTCATACTGAGTTAGATTCTGACTTGTGCTTTAGGCTCGAGCTGGGGTTTCAAAGGTCCTAAGACACTGGATCGTAGGCTTATCTGGATTCATATACTTCAATCACCAAAGGCAGTTTGTTGAAATATTTCCATTATTCTCTCTATTTTTATATGTACCCCTGGTTTGAAGGGATTTGAAAATGTTACAGGAACTGTTGCATAAATAATGCTGTTTACAAAACATATAGGGGAATAATTTGACTGAAATGAATGGAAGTGCTGGGACCTTGCCTTGTATTGGTTAGTCTTGTCTGTTGGGTGCCTGGAATGCTTCTGTTATTAAGATAACATAAATCTATGGTCACATTTAATTATAACACTTTATTGCAGGTATATAGGTACATTTATTGAGAAGTAACAGAGAAGAATAAGCATAATAAAAAAACCAAACTCAAAACCCACAATATGGTATAACATTCAAAACAATGATCGCTAATGCTCAGAATATTTCTCCCATTTTGTCAGCCCTGGAGGAAACCAAAAAGCTCTTCAAATGGGCTAATGGATCTAGGTCTATGTTTGCAAGTTGCATATTACAGTTCAGTCAAAGATCAAGCTATTTATTTCTCCTTTTGATCTGGACTAGCGTTTCACTTGACTTCAAAAATTGAAATACATTTGTTTATTAAGGTAGGTGTTCTTCTCTGTGAAATCAGCTTGAGGAATGTGTCAGTAAAACCATATTAATATAATTTGTGAATTGTTAATATGTTTATAATACTCTTCCTTGCAGGCGTTCATGTCAATGTTTCAGATTCTCACACAGGAAGGATGGGTGGATGTCATGGACCAGACACTGAATGCTGTAGGACATATGTGGGCACCTGTAGTTGCTATTTATTTTATACTATATCATCTTTTTGCTACTCTGGTAAGTCTTCACTTGCAAATAATGCTGTGCTTTTCTTTGTTTTGAATTGTTCTTACAGCTTTTGTATTACTTACTTTTCTCAGCTAACTAAAAGTAAATGTGATGTTTATTTACAGCATAGAGGGCTTTAGAACTAGTACTTTCATGTAGTAGAAAGTGGTGGTCTTTGTTCTGATGTGAGATGGTGTTCTTCATAAGATTTGAGTCACACTGCTAGACTAACAATATAATTGTTAATTGTCTTGTACCTTCACAGTTCTAATGATTGCAGAGTTAACTGAGTGCTTTAATTTATAATATACTAATGGTTTCCTCAGCTTCCACTGCATTCTCATTGCATCAGTAATTAAAGTGAGAAATGTAAAGCCTCAGGGTATAAACTCTTTACTAGAAATCACTACTTTCCTGTTGCCTGATGCAAAATCAATGCATAGAAAATATATTGTACAGTATATCGAGCAATAAAAGGATAAGAACTAATACAACAGTTCCTGAATGTATATGGAAATATGAATTACATCTAAAGAACTCTTTTGTGTATGCATTTCAAAGGGGATGATTACGTTTTTTTAATAGAGAAAATGGTAAGGACAAGAGCTTTTTGGATATCCTGTATCAATACTTGATACTGTACTTTGAATACTAACACAGGGAAACTACCACATTAAAGGGAATAACCAGTTTACGCACCTTTAATTCACTCCTACTTTTGTTCATTTTGTACTGGCATTCACTGCAGTTTTCGGTGCCCTTCTTATTTTCATTTTCATCATTCCATTTTCAGTCTTTGCTCAGTTGTCTACTTACATAAGGTACTAACTGTATTTATACAATCTCCATTAGCTCCCATCTATTTATTTTACTTTACAGTATGTCCTGTTTCATTTCTAAAGACTGAATAATCAGACTGTAACTGTGGGTGCAGCAGGTTCCTTCATATGGATTGAAATCTTGACCATTTTATAAATGGCAGTAAAGTATATTTGATGCTCTTAAAGCTGCTACATTTGATGCTCTTAGAGCTGCTTAACCAAATTAAAGTATAAGCCAAACAAATATATGTATCAGCAGGTATATAGGATATGTAATTGGCTTGCAAGGGTCAGATTCCTTGGGGTCTGGAAATGCATCTTCTTATACTCAACTGATCTTTTAAAACTCTTGGGGAAGTGGGGATAGAAAGAAAAAGGGGAAGTGAGTTTTGGTCATGGATTTGAAAGCAGCTTCTGATTAGAGAATCTTAATGGCTGTTTTTCTGATTCTTTGCCAAAACATTCACTGAACTAGAATTCATTTTTCTCTTAGATGAGCATTAAGCAAGTCCATAAGGTCAACTGGTGTCAGGCAGCTTCTGTACTAAAAATTCACATCTTGAGAAGTGACTTAGGTATAAGAGCAAGTTTAGTGTTCTGCTTTATGTTTCATGTTTTGAAAGTCATCTAGGAGTTTCAATTTGTTTACTCAACACACTTATTTTGTGCACTCTTCAGTACACTATATTCGGACCTTTTACAGGGAAGTTGCATTTAAGTACATGGTCCTTGCTTTGCTTTTGTGTACACATTTCTTGTCATTCACATACGCAAATTTTACATGGATGAAGAAACTCTGCTAAGACACCTTTGCAGAATTACCTGGCCTTACAAAGTCGTTAGTTTCAGTTCTGAGAGTTTCCTCAGACCCTGAATAATAAAAGCTGTGTAGGACAGAGTTGTCTGGAAGCAAAAGAAGCTTAAGGGAAAAAAATAATGTGGAATTGGTAAAGGAGGATGACCTACTACTAAAACCAGAAAAGAACAGTTCCAAGAATAAACAGCTGTCAGTGAGTAACAAGAGTGAAGTCAAATGAAGAAATTGCTTTCACCAGCCAGAAGAGGGGGAGGATTAGACTTGAGAAATAATAATTGCAGGCATTTGGCAAAGAAGACTGTAGAGCCTTGGAAAGAAATTAACAGGTTTCATGTTAGAAGGCAAAGAAAAGTTGAATCTCAAAAACCAAAAGTGAGTGACTGTTATTAGTTGGGATGGCAGTGGAGGAAGTTAAACAAATAACAAGTGTGCGTGTAACTTTTATGGTACACTGTCTTTGGTATTTGTTGTATTAAAAAGGGAGTTAATGAATGTCTTGATGCCTAGATACATATCTGTGCATGAAGCAGCAAGGCTGTGAGGGGTGACCTATTTAGTGAGTGCTATACTTTGTAGTGTGGAACTGTACTTCCTTCACTAGTATGCTCTGAGCTGCAGGTACTGCAGTATCATAGACTGTATAAAGTATCTGCAGAAGAAAAACACCATACTGTAAAACCCTGACAGAATGATAGCAAAAATGTTCATCAGCAATTAGGGATCAAAATATTTTTTCTGTGGATTACCTGTTTTATCAGAATTCTGTCTTGCTTTGCCATTCTTCCAGGCCATCTACTGTTTATAGTAGTTGGATCATAGAAAACTGCATGAGGTACTCTTTCGTATATAGCACATAGAATTTGTCTTTTCAAACAGTTGCTGAAAATTCTACATATTGCTGAAGCCACTTTCCCATTAAAAGAACATTTCTTTTTCTGAATACTGACATTTATAAATTTATGTGTGTGTCCTTCCTGTGTGTTCTGTACCTTTATAGTTCATGGAGGGAAAGGAAATCTTGGTCTTAGCTCTAGACACCAAGCTCAGATGCAGTTTGAGATCCAGATGCATTGTCTGGTATACTAAGCTAAGTAAATTTAATCTTTTATATAGGTAGGGGACAATTTTCCAGTGTCATTGAACAACAGATAAACTTAGACTTTATTTACAACAGTGGTGGATGGAAATATCTGCTTTCCTTGTCACTCAGTGTTCCAAGACCACAGGAATATTTTAGGCCTGTAACTCTTAAAAATAAGGAAAAAAAAAAAAAGCTTAGATTCATTCTGATATCTCTAGGAAACTGGTGCTTACTGTAGGAGCTCACTATGTTTGAGGATATTTGCCTTGAACCTCAGAGAGTAAAACGGTGGTAGTTGCAGACAGCTGTAAAGCTATGTATGTACACATTGACTGCCTTGGGTGTAAGTTGTCTGAGGATATATGCTGAACCATGGTATCCTCCTTCACCTAGTGTTTGCTTTCCTAGTTCTGTCTCCTCCTCAGCTGTGTCACATTTTCAGCTTCTTTGGCCTCTACACAAGGAAAATATAATAATCTGATAGACACTTTCCCCTGGGATTCTTCATGAATGTGTATAAGTGTCCTATACTGTGGCTCCTGATGCATGCAAATAATGAGGCCACTTACTTTTCCTCTGCAGTTAGGTGCTTTGCATAAAGGCACTCCAAGCATTAAGCAAGTTACTAGTAATAAAATAAGTTTTAGGTGGCCTCTGTGCTAAAAATTCACACCTTAGTTGAAAAACACCTTAGCTTTACGAACTGTTTCAGGATTCTGCTTTGTAGTGGGGTTTTTTTAGTATTTCTTATTAATTTTATTTTATTTTCAGGTGAAATACATCCTAAGGGGTATATTGTTAAACACACATAATGCATTGGTCATAAAATCTAAAATTCAAAATTTTTAATTTTATGATAAGGAAAAAGGGATTTACTACTTGCAGAATGGCTAGCAGACATAGAGTAGCAGGTGACACTGGTTAAACTGATGTCAAAGGCAAGACGCTCATTTACAACAGTAGAGCCCTCATTTTTCCATGTCATTTCATAGTACTTCTTAAGGAAAATAAGACAAATAATATTAATAAATAATCTGCAATTGTTTTGTAGATTCTGCTCAGCTTGTTTGTTGCTGTTATTTTGGACAACTTGGAACTTGATGAAGATCTGAAGAAACTTAAACAAGTAAGAACATGGTTTTGTTGTGCTTGGAAGTAGTTGCAATGAAATATTACTTTACTGGTTGTTTTAGGGTTAAAGATGGGAAAATTCTTAATCAAAATGAACAAAAGAGTAAATGTTGAAGGGAATAGCAGAATTTTGTTAGCCAGTTGGCCAGCACAGCATGTGGGAGAGAAATTAAGATGTGAAAGAGATTTAGAAATTAGTTTCAATATTAGATGAAAGTTAGTTTAGATATTCATGTAATTAAAAAAAAAATCAAATCATAACTAGGTCATCTTTTTGTTTAGAATCTAGTGAAATAGGTGGTGAGGGAGAGAGAGGTTGGATCAGATGGACTTTAAAGGTCCCTTCCTATGCAACCATTCCATGATTCTATAGCTTCATGAGCACACCATGGAACCATTGCAGGGAAAAGTACTGGCAAGGATCCACACATAGGAGGCAGTAGAGAGTACTAGGTTGGATGTGTTAGATGAGTGCTAAAGACACTTGCAAAGTTAGCTTGCTTAATTGATTCTTCAGATTTGGGGGCCAAGATTACCAAGAAGCCATTCTCTTAGACTTGGAACCCCAAATGACAATCACATAAACCAAATTTAACCAGAGGGCTCATGCTGGCCATTCTGACCTTGTGCACAAACCACAAGGTATTTGTAGCTTTTACATAAACACATAGCTGCCTTTAATCTGTGCAAAGGGGAACAAAATCATCAACATTTGCCTATTTCGTGCATGAAACAGAAAATTAAGAGCATAATACGTGGGAACCTCTTTTGTATATTTGGGTTATAGCCTTCTTTCACCTATGATTTGCTGGTTTTGATCTTCTTTGAGGTTCATCAACAACTGTTGTAGAATTATATTCTTTCAATTCTTGAAAATAAACACAGACAATTTAGTTATTTTACATTGAACTGTTACATTGAAAATAATGTGCCAAATAAGCATTCTCTTGGTTTTCCTTATAATTATTTTTCTTCTAGTTATAAAAGTAGTGATGTGTTTATTTATATATTTTCATTGTATTTGTTGTTTTCATTTTCTACATACTTTTAATTTGTGGATTTAAAGACTGTTTCCCATATACTCACTGAATATGTAGATGTCAAGTTAATAATGCTCCCCAGTCCTCTATTTTACTTCAATACACTGAAAAATAAGAATATTATATTGTTACTTTGAATTCATCACTGGAGAATTCAATACAGAAATCAATTTTGCTTTTGTTGTTGCAACATTAGATATCAGTATGTATTGCAAATTTAAGTAAGTTAAAAGGGCAGGTATTTTCTGTCATAAAGACATATAAATACTGGATTTCAGTTAATCAGCTCAGATAAGTAAAATGAGAGCTCTTATAGATGATTTTGGGATGGCCAGACAGTCTTGAGTATGTAAACTGAGTAGACCAATCAAGCTTATTCACTTTTCTCCTTACCAGTCTCAATAGGTAAAATTATCTGAAGTGAAAATGGCTCAGATGTATGGTAAGCAATGCTATACCATACTGATAATGTTACAGAAAAATTTCGTGATGTCTGCATGAGTTAGGATCACAAATCAACTTTCTTATGTGAAGAGCTAAAGATATGAAATCCTGTGGTTTTTCTGTGAAACTCGACATCTTCAGTTCGTAAACCACTTTAACAGTCTACAGCTTTGCTTACAAAATGCCACAGCATGGCTTTGTGTTTTAGCAGTCTGCCCTGAAATGGTGAACAAAGGGCAATGATGAAAGGCCACCACTTGCAATTCTTGCCTCTGTGTCAGCCTGACATCTTGTCAGCCTGGTAGAAAACCTGTCTCCATAATAGCAGTAGAGCACACTCAGGTAAAAGACATAAACAGTTTTACTAGAGTCCCTCAACTTCTTAGCTTTGAGACTGGAAGCAGCATAACCCCATGAGTGTGGTGCTGGGCCAGAGTAAAACATCTGTTTAATTGACCAGACCTTTTAATTACCCTCCAGTGTGTGTGGCACCATGATGACACTGACAGTCTGTTTCCATGACTCAAGTGGGTTTTTAACCAGGGAACACAACTACCAATGGACATACCAATTTGTTTGATCAGCATAGTGGTATATGCATTATATGCCATTATGATCTTTAAAGATGCCTGAGGTGGCTGACACTTGTACTGATGCTTTTCAAGTGTTGCTTTAAACAGCAGCCTCTCTTCAAAGACTATTACTCAGTACTAGTGAATGTATTCCCTTCTGGTATTTTAACCAAATTAATGTTATAGGAAGTATTACATATTTTTAAAATGCCTAAGGTAAAAGAAGGTAAGAGGTTCATTCTTGAAGCTAAATCATATGGAATTACTGGAATGATTGTAGGACTGGTGAAGTATCTAGAATAGAAAAGTTTTTCTATGGGGTAAATGTGATGGCATAGCAGACTCAGTGCTGACAGTGATTGTGCACTATTATACTGAAATATTGGTTGTCTTATCGCAGAAGAAGTTTTTAATTCAATGATATTTTGAATTCTGTGCTAAAAAAAGAGAAAAATGACTGTAAGAAGAGGGAAGATTGTGAGCTAATCTTTATGTTTTAATCAAGATCATTTCTATAAAGAAATAGATCTGTATTGCTGCACAGGAAAATTTTTGGCATCTATAATTAAAAGCTGAATAATGTTCTAAGGGAGGAATCAAATAATTCAGATTGTTAATATTAGAGACATTGATTGTTGAAAATGGTGAAACTATAATGCTCTCAAAAGTATTTCTATCTTTATGTTTGCATTTTTTCCCTGCCTTCAATGGCTGTAAGGCTTGAGGCCCAGGGCATTTTCAGATGATGAAATACTGAATGATTTTCAAGGAAGAGATAATATATTTAGGCCAGAAATCACTTCTAGCTAATAATCCCTTTTGGGATGTGTCCTTCTTAATTATGACTTAATTTCTTTTTTGGAACTTGGTAAGAAATACATTGTTACTTATCTTTCAGATTATTGGGAAAGGTCTAATTAGTTAATATTTGCAATGAACTCTAAAATGTAAAATGATATGTAAACACTTGATTAATGTTGGTTCAGTAAATGTGTTTAAATATTATTAAATCAAAGCAAAAATATATTAAATGGCTAGAAGATTATATGTAATACTGTAATATAATGTATTTAAAAGCTAGTAAACTTTTAGAATTAAATTTACCAGTGCAAATTTAGTTAAGGTTATACATCATGATTCAGTTTTTAATTACATCATTATTCTTTCAAAAAGGCTGGCCTCATTTAGTGCAAAGAGTAAATAGAACTCACTTTAATAACCTACTAGTCAATATCTTTTCTCTTTACTGTACAGTGTGTGATCCCGGTGCATTATTTATTGCACTGTATTCAAGCTTTGCTACAAAGACTAAACTATTACTCTCCATCCTGACTTTTTTATGGTACCTCTCACAAGTATCTAGAAGAAACATAAAACTTGTAAAAGATTAGCTTAAGTGATTTACTTAGCACCACAGGCACACGCAGGAATGCAAACTCTTTTTCCAAGACACCATTCAGCTGTTTTAAGACCATAATTATTATTCATAGTCTTAGAGTTACGTTCTTTTGCAACATACCTCCCGTCCTCTGCCACACATTGTTCTTTCATCTATGTCTGTCATGATAGCTGAAGTCAAGTGAAAAATGGTTGTAGCTCACAGTCACCATCTATCTGTGCAAAAAACTTGATTCTCTGTAGCAATCCAAGCTGACCCTAACAAGCTCCCTAACCTCCAGGTATTAGGTTGATCCTGTCCATATTCTCATGAGGCCCCCTTCTGCAGTGTTTGGTGCATCAGTTATGTGGATGATGATGACCTGAGACACAGGAAATATATCAGCTATAGTCTTAAATTCCTTCTCTTTTATTCCTCTCTTCTTCACTGTCTCCATAAACTGTTTCCCCAAAGTTAAAAAGAAACTGAAAACATTACTTTGATTTCTTTGAATTTTAGAAATTCAACACTCTTAACAGATTGTAAAGCATGACTTCCCTGTACAGTGGCTGTGTTAAGTTTTCCCTTTATATTTTCCACATATTTACTTGTTCTATTGTTACTACATTTCTATCAATTTGCCTAGATAGGAAGTCAGACTGATTAGTTTCTCATTTCCCACACTGTTTCCTGAAGACCTTTTTTGAAGTTAGTCACATTTACCACTTTCCTTTCTCTAGCTACCAAATTTATTTAGGTGACAAGTTACTCAACACCACTAGTATGTCAGCATTGTTATCTCTAAGATCCTTTAGAAGTCCTGAGTGAGTGTTATCAGGTCTGGAGAGAAATAAATTGACCTTGTGTCAGTTATCTTCCAAAAGCTTTTCTCCTGACATTTTTGTTGATTAATCTTTGGCACACTTTAGGGTCCTCTTTGACCTCCTCTGTGGTCAACACTATTCATTCTGCTTTCTTGCTTTGGTTTTATTTTCCTGAACACTCTTGATTAATAGACTGATGTTCTTTTAGACTCTCTGCAGATTACGCTGCTTTCTCTATGTTCTTCAAAGCTTCCTTACTAGATTTTACTTCTGTAGAAAATACTCCCTTAAAAATCTTTAATGGTCTGCTGTATGACTGTTTTATATTAAAAATTGTCAGAATGCATGCTTTTTCCCCTCTATTCTTTGCTGTAGCATATGGCTTCCCTTTCTGAAACATAACCATTTATTTTTGAAAGCCTTCTTTGCACTCTCGTTGATCTTGCTGGCCTTCTTTACCTTCTTGAAGTTTTTCTGTAGGTGGTAGATGTATTCTGTGCTTCTAAAACTGGATATTTAATAAGACCATACAGCCCCTCACAGTCCCTTTTTGTCATTTGGCCATTCCTTTAAATTTCCTTTCAAAAGCTTTATGATTTTATATAATTCATTTGTAATGTAAATTCAATGTAGTAGATGGTTTTAACCTTCTCCTTGTAGAAAAACATATGAATTTAACATCATTTTTATCACTGTTACAGAACATTTCTTCCAGTTAACCATGCAGCTTCATTGGAGAGCATTCCTATGGTGGTTTTGTATGCATTTAGCTAATTCATTTTATTGATTGTAGATTTTCTGTAACTAATAACACTGGTGCGGTGTACTGTAAAGACTGGATAATATCACAGGATCATAGAACAGTTTGGGTTGGAAGGGATCTTCAAAGGTTATCTAGTCCAACCCCCCTACAATAAGCAGGGAAGATCAAATATGCCTGATTCTGCATATTCTGATCCTGTACGATGCTACTGCTTGTTACTTCAGCCAAGTTTCTGAGATGTATTTTGTGTCAACATTGTGGATTTTTTAATAACAGGAATTGTAGCTCAATCATGTTATTTTTTAGGACCTACTATTAGTACGAAAGCGTGTATGTGTTGTTCTTGTCTAGTGTTATGTCCCCTCCTTTAGAAGCTTTATTTCTTACATTTTTCTGTTTCCTATCAGAATCTTATAAACTTTAGGGTTCCTATACCCTCATTCTGTACAGAGAAACTCACTTTTGCCTTGCTGATTTTTCTATTTTGGGCTTACTTTACTGTTTTAGTACCTACTCCCTGAAACAGCTTTTGCAGCCAATGAAGTTAATTAGAAATGGTACAGAGTTTTAAACACCTGGGTAGAATTCATCCCACTTCACTAATACATTACAAAGTTGGTTATACAGTTTGAAATATTCATACAGGTTTCCTTCTCTAGTTCTTGAAGAGTAGACATGCTTTTGGAGGGCAATTTTTAGAGATGTATATTTTGTTTGTAGGGTGGCTACAAGCAAATTTGAAGCCAACCATGAGATTATCCTTAGGCAACTTCAGCTGTATGAATTTTCTTTCCTTCCCCTGCAGCATAGTTCGTAGTTTACAGGAGTGGCGCTTGTATGACACTGTTTCAAGTGTGTATCCAAGCTTGCCTTGTATAGCACAAAGTTAATCCCTTCTAAGCCTGCAAAATTTAGAGAATAAATATTTGTGGAATAATGACAAAAAGATAGAAAACAAAAGGTGTGGATAAATGATTGGTTTTCATAATAGAGAAAAGGTGCTGGTACGAGGTCCATTGTCATCTTGCCTGGGATCTGTGCTCATCAGTATTCATAAGTTATCTAAAAAATGGGGTGACTAGTGAGGTGACAGAGTTTGCTGATATTGCAAAGTAATCAGAGGCATACAAAATTAAAGTCAACTGTGAGGTATTCATATTTTATGGCAGAGAAATAAAATTACAGATAAATGTAATGTCAATAAATGCTCACAGAGAAGGAGCCTACTAGATACCTGAATGTAGGCTTTAATTAAACTATCACCAATCAAAGAAGGTTTTTGAATCATCATATATGTTGACTATCATGTCAGTTCAGTGCTTACCAAAAAAGAAGATAAACACATTTCTAAAAACAATTAGAGAAGATTGTTAGGCAGAAGTGAAAACTCTGTGGTTCTGCCATATACATCCAAGATGCTTCCATGTCTTGAATACTGCATGCAGGTAAGATCACACTTTAAAAATAAGAGATAACAAACCTAAAAAAGTATAGACAAAGATCATGAGTATAATCTTCAGCTTGTAAATGAGGTGACTGAGAAGGAGGCTACGACAGAGTTAGATGAAATCACAAAAGATGTGAGAAGTTGAGTAGAAGGCTGTGTTACTCCTGCTGTAAGAAAATGAAAGGGCACTATCAAATCAAAATGGTTTGATTTTAAGACAAATTAATGGAATAAAAATCCTGTTAGGGGATTCTGTCCCAGAGGTTGTTGAAGCTAGAAAAGCACACAGAAAGTAAAATTATTCTGTATTTGATCTGTTCTTACATTTCAGACACCTTCCTCTGGTCCTTCCCAGAGGCATGGTACTGATGAGATGGACCTTTGATCTAACCCAGTGCAGTCATTCTTACGCCCCTAATGTTCTATAATCTGAATGGGATTTCAGAAGCTATTTGCAAATAGCATAGGGAAGAACCCATTGGTGGCTAAAACCATATGCGCTACCACTTTACTGAGTTGTATTTCCGCAAGAGAAAGAGCAAGCATCTCAAGCATCTCTGAGTATAAGCAATGGCCTAACTTCCTTGGCCGTGTAACCATACTTCTGTAATACTAATTCCTGGAATTATACTGTTTAATTATGTATAATAGTGTTAAAATACAAAATGTTCTTGATCTGCCTTACAGTTATGGTATCAACCCCAGCTTACCTCACTAGCTTTGGAGGGTTTATCTTACAGCTTATATCAGCAAAGATTATTATGACCCTAGTTTACTACTGAAAGACAAAGCTGAAGAAGTTGTATCTCTAGAGTCATACATAAATTCCCAGTACAGTGAGGAATGAAACAGATCCCTCAAGTCAATCATGAGGAAGAGCCATCCACTTTTAGTTGTTGAAATCTCACATAAGCGTAGTTTTGCTGCTTCAAAGGATTATTCCCTTAAGGAAGATCAGATTCATGTTATATCACATGTGTGCTGTCAGTGCTCACTAGTATACACTCACAACATGAGGACAGATGGCATTCATTACTAAAAATATTTTCCCAATACATTCCTAACTTCTTACTACCTAGCAACAGCAAAATTTGCAGGAATAAACAGTAGGGACATTAATCTTCTAATTGAATTAAATTCTCACTCTCACCAGTGATTCAGAAGATACTTTTCAGATGTATGTGCTCCTTTCCCTCCAATTTTATTCCTCACCATGAAATAAAGACAAGATTTTCTCCCCAAATCCATATCAAAGCAGCAAATGCAGGGGGCTGCACGTGTATATGGATCTACATATAGTATATATATTTTAGAAGTTCTGTATCTAGAATTGTATTATTTTACCTCTGTACTTTAACCATATTCATTTAATCTTTTTTAAATCTAACTTTCAACTGTTTGATGTTGAAAACAGGAACTTTCATTAACAAAGAGGCTTGGCCATAGCGGTATCTTCTTTGCTGGTTTTCTCTGTTGAGATAAATTTGTGTTTTCAACAATGATTGGTGTTTGAAGAGCTCAGTTTGATGGCAGTGGTTCAGGGTCGTGTTTTGAAATGCTTGGAAGCCTTGCAAAAAAAAAAAAGCAGCAGTTCAAGTTAGTGGTCTTAACAGGACTTTCACAGCAAAAGCATAAAAGGAAACCATTAGGTGGCAACCTGGCTGATAAGAAGGAGCAATTGCAATAAAAGAAAGTTAATTAGGAGTTGGGTGCCATCAAAAATGGCACAATTACCATGGAATCTGGTTCCATAACACTCTTTTTTGATGGTGGTTATGGGGGCATGGGGAGGTCTATACTGGGGTCCACTACCACCTAATTGTCCAGAACTACAGCAACAGGTTACAGAGGTCCTTTAAAAGAATGTCAAACAAATAAAAAAATGAACAAGTATCAATAAACAAATAAATAAATATTCATTTTTAGGTGTTAATCCCTCTTGTCTTAAAATCTACCCTGTTTTTTGGGGAGGTTGTTGTCAGGGAAACAGAGCAATTAGCACCTTTTACACTAAGCAGTTACTTTTGCTTCTTTAGTACTTCAGTTAGAAAATCCCTGATTTATAATGAAACTTTAGGCCTCCTGCTATCTAAAAGAAGAAGTGATGAATTTTGAGGAGTATTCAAGATAATTCTGGAACAAATATTCGAAATACGAACTTGACACTGCTCCCCTTTCGTACAAGAATACGTGTATGAAATTTTGGTTAATGTCAGTCGAGACAAAGAAAGTCAGTCTATAAAGAGGGTAATGATAAGTCCTTTTACCTTTTTCTCTACAGTAAAATTAATTTTAATAAAAGATTCAAATCAGACATTTTAAGTAGAATGAAATATTTTTTTCAGTGTTAAAGGACTCTGATCACCACAGCATCCTGATGATTTTAGGAGGGTCACAGATTCTCAGTTGCTCATAGAGTTGGAATTTTTATTAGACTAAACCAGTATTCACATGCCATACAATTCAAACGTACATCCCCAGAGCAAACATAAAATTTCCTTTTTGTGATTGCTGTAATATTCAGGTTGGTTGGTCTGTAAGCTGAAGAGAAGCAGCATAATTTGTACCTTTGATCTTAAATTCATGTGCAATCAATTGTTGATTATGCAATTACTACTTTGATGCAGTTAAAAAATATTTCTAGTGTCCGTGCTTTTCATATCTAACTCAGAGATTCACATTTTTAATCCGTGTGAATCTACCAAGAATAAAAAACTTCATGCACTGCAAAATGCAGTTATTTTTAAGAAAGAGGTGAAAGTATCTTCTGACATACACTGGAAAAAAATAAATTGTTCAGAATTCTGTGTGCTTATGCAGTAAGCAGTATAACAAAAGTTGTAATGCGTTTGTGATTAAACCAACATTTAGGAGTGTAGAAGCAACTATTCTCAAGTTTCAGAACAATTACATACACAGAAAATATTCTTTTAGATAAAGGTTGGCATTTTCCGAAGCATCTAAGGGTAGAATTCATGTCTTCTTGTTCACTATGCAATAAGTTAGATATGTAGTCTAAAGTCATCTGTGCTCGCCTGTTATTCATAGTTCCCCTCCATGGAATGATTCACCCCATCCAAGTTGGGTGTTCTCTTTTTTGTTACAGATGGAGTCTAGACAGCTAATTAGGCAAAATGCCCGATTTTCAATGATAAAGGTAAATTACATGAATCTCCAACTTTAATGAATTAGGAACTCGTACTTCATTGGCATTTATTCCTATGGGTGCTTTTACATTACTGAGGCCAGTAATGTAATCAGGGTGTGTAACACTAGGCATCTTAATGCCCTAGGTTGGGATCTCAATTTAGGTCTGGGACTTAGATAATAATGGCAAGAAAGAAGGATAAAAGTAAACATCCAAGGCTGGTCATCTCTCTTCACTCACAGCAGAGAACAAATTCCTTGTCTGTGAATTTAGGTTCATAAAATAGCAGGTCACCTACACTGGCACTTCATTTAGTTTTGTAAAGGTATGTGGTGCAAATCCAACATGATCTTTGTAGAAGTTCCTGACTTTCACCTACACTGGCTGAGAAGGAAGTGTCTCACCTGTGGAGCTAAAGGGATGCTCAGAGGAAAAGGGAGTGTGGTCTGTGTGAAACCAGACGTTCACCATTTGCTATGGAAATAGGTCACTAATGTCTATCACACACATTTTAATGTATCCTGTTAAGTTTTTGTGGTTACGTTTGGTCTTGAAAGGCAAAGGTGCAACTAATTCTTTTTCACACAGTTAGTGCAGTCTTTTGTTTACATTAGACCATACATTTGTTACTGCCTGTAGTCACTACTCCATGATCATTGTCAAAGGAGTTTACCCATCCTCCCATTGCTGGAAATTTCCAAAGTCATCTATTTATTAAAAGAGCCAGAATTTCGTGGACTCATTTGCTTGAAACCCTTCAAGGTATGTCTCCTTTCAAGTTGGCTCTTACTCTGCAAATTATCACTACTATCTTCTGGACTGAAACATCCTTCTAACAACTGATTATCTGTCTTTCTGTGTCAAAGGCATATGCTTATTGCTGAAATTTGTGATATGAGAGAAAGCTTTCATTCAAACTACGTTTCCAGTACAGAAGCTACACAGGCAAAGAGGTAACAATGAGCGGTACACTTACCTTTTCCAGAACAAAATGCAGAAATCAGGTGTGCAGACTAACCTTCTGTTAGTTCTTCTGTCTCTCTCATAGCACATTTCTACTTTCAGTGCTGGGGGTGGTTACAAATTTCAATGCATTTTCTGGTTTAGGATTTTTTCTGTTATTCTGTTGAAATCAGATGAAAAGTAAGAAAAGGTTTTGCTAGCGATCTCTTGAGTATACATTCATGATGTTTGCTGAAGAGGTCTATTTATACTTCTCCAGTTTTTGTTTGCCTTTTTAACTGTTTCTAGATACTAAGCTATGAAATTTGGCTTCCTTACACTCCTGCCCTCCAAATATTCATCACATCTTCATGTAAAGCAGTTCCAGCAACTGAAAGAGCTCACTGGGTTTCTAGCTAGTGAAAATACATGCTATTTTTATAGCTTCTGCTAGACACTCCTGCTGCTGTCTTTCTGTATTATTGTCTGCAAAACAACTGTAGAAAGCAACCTGAACTAAGGGTCTTGCTTATTTTTCTTTAACTTTTTACTGTAAACTTCCTAAGAATTAATATTTCTGCATTGATCCTTATCTTTGTTTTGGTCAATAAATAATTGAACCCCTGTGAGAACTTCACAGAGGTGAGGGATAACAAAGTGATTTATTCAGCAGAACCAGTCACAGAGAGAATGAAAGTTAAAATCTCACTGTCAGCCAAACTGAAGACCATGTGCTCTAGTACCATAAGTGAAGCCAAGAAGTTCTACCTAAGCCTGGTTCCAGTAGGAGGAAGTTTAGATTGTCTGGTGAGAAGGGTAATTGACATGGGATGCCTGAAACAGTACAAAAGTTTTTCCTTAATGTGGATTTGTGAATTGAGAAAATACAGTTACACATTGTAAGAAGCTAAAAAAGCAATTATTTTCATCTCTGTTAAAATGAAAACACGGAAGTTAGCTAATGCTCTACATGGCTTTTTTTTTCCCTATGCAGAACCCTAGTTTCTCACAGAACATGTTCACATGGTGGCTAGCCAATGGTCTGAACTGCCCGCCACACTGTCATGCATGACTTATTAAAAGCAGAGTACGGTCCTTTTGGGAAGGAAATAAAAATAACTGTTCGCAAATCAAACCATTGTATAGAGAACTGTGCTAGTGAAAAGAAAAGAATGTATCGGAAAGTCTTTGATCCTTCCTTTTTCCCTGTTGTGAAACCAAACCATGAACAGTTCAGGTTTCCGAGTAAAGCAGTTACACAGCTATCTGCAGCCCAAACCATCTGTGATTTGATATTTGAAGTGAACGAGCCTGCTTTATTCTGAAACCAGAACATCTGCAGTACTGAAGTTTTAAGCAGTTGGCACTTTTACCAATCCTTAAAAAAAAATAATAATGTTTGTACTGAACAATGTAACCTTATTGAGTAGCCTATTGCTTCAGAATGCTCCTTATACTTAGTATATGCCTTAAGCCTTTCTATCTGCATGGTCATATGGCTAACAGAAGAGGAAAATGTAATGCTTTCATTGATTCACTCTGTTTCTCAAATTCCTGATGTATATCAACAAGCTCTGGATTCATGAAAAGATTTAGATGAGCTTAGAGAAAGCAAGCTGCTTGCATTAGCTTCAAATGATTTTAAGGCTTGCCAGAGCTACTCTAGGAACTAAAGCTGTTAATGCTGGCTGTCATTTTTAATCTTTGCATTGTGATATCAACAGATCTGCATAAAGCTTCTCTGAATAGACTTTCCGATGTCAGGTTTCATCCATTTTACCACATGCTGTAAAGATATCATAGGCTTAGAATAAAGCCATTCTAGCATCTGGTACAGTGCTGTGTTTTGGCTTTAGTAAGAGAACACACCAGTGCCGCGGCCAGGTGGAAGGGAGAAAACACCGATACGATGTAGGTTCACAAAATGCTCCGTTTATTGATTACAAGGCTGCTCTTAATATACTGTCTTACACGCGATCACGCATTACTTGATTGGCTGCTTCACTTTGCCCACGAGGGATACACGCTCCCCTTTACCTCTCCTGATTGGTTTCACACCTTCGCTTCAGCTTAGCATTACATCATGCTTCTGCAATTACTGGCATCTTGTTATTGCATTCCTGTTTTGCTGATCTTGACGCTTCTTCTTCTTTTAACCTGGGGTCATAAGTTCACTTTCTCACAGCTTGCTGTAGGCCTGTTCAAGCACCCATGCTTGACCCCCAACATCTCCCCCTCTTTTTTCAAATAAAGTGTTCGTCATCTGCTGCACGCATTGCATAATACATTGTAACAAACAAGGTCCAAAAAACAAAATTAACAACATAATCATTATTGGTCTGCTAAACATCATGATTAAACTTCTTAACCAACTACTTATTCCTAACGATTTTAACCAAGAGTCTATAGGATTTGTTTCTACAGTAAGTTCTTTCATATTTTCTTTAAGTTCAAACAACTTCTTGTGAATAGATTCAGAATGATCAGAAAGATTCATACAACACATGCCCAGAAGGATTCTAATGCAAAGGGGATGTGAAGCAGCTGCAGAAGTAAACTGTACAGTGTTAACAGTCAAGGAGTTACACTCCCCCTTTTTTTTTTTTTGATCAGACAAAAAGCCATTTATTGCAAAGCATTAACTCCTTATATACTATTGCTGACACACACCTACAGCAACTTGGAATATCATGATTGGATACTTGTCTTGAAGACCCTTAGTGACTAACATATAATTGGTTAAGCACAGGGGTGAGAACTTGACCTCGAACGCTTGCCAACAGTCCACAGTTCTCATAACTCAGTGAATTACAGCTTCTTCTTACCTTGCTTGCTTAGGCTTCCTCGAGCCTCTCACGGCCTTGCTGTATCCCTCAGAGTTATTCAGAGCTCATGTACCAAATATTCATTTTCCTGTGAGAACACTGTCTCCACATCTCCCCCTTTTTAGTTTTACGAAAAGTTTTTGACAATTTATTGTGTCTGCTCTATCACTGCTTGACTTGTGTAACATAACAACCCACTACTCTAGGTAGCATTATTTCAGTAAGATTAGTCTGATTTGAAGTCACTTGATGTCACCTTTATAACATGTGGCATACCAGTGAATCCTACACACCATGTAACAGGATGGAATAATGAGGATTTAACACATGTGCTCAGTATACTTGTCCATTACCCATGGTCACACATAATAGAACAGATATTACAAAGATTTTACAAAGATTTCTATCATTGCTGTTTTGTTGGGGTTTTGTTTGTTTGTTTGTTTGTTTTTTTATGTTGCTGAGTTCTGCGGCTTTGTACGTTTCGCTGGCAGCCAGTATAGTCCTGTTGATAGCTGTACACAGCTGGGCCTACCCTTTTTCTCCTGTATGGCTCTCTGATAACAGTGGAGGCCATCCCTCACATCAAGGTCTGGCATGGCATGTGTCTCCACCGCTCTATGCCTGCTGGGTTGCAGCCAGCAGCGGAGCTAAAGGTTCTTCTTGGTTGCAGACACAGAGGCCAACCCAGTCTTGCCCTTGACTGTGGTAGCAGGCGTTTGGTCAATCTCATTCCTTGCACCTTGTTGTCAATGCAGAGTTTCACCTGCTTAACCCAGTAACAAGTCACTACTATAGCAAAGCACACACAGATTTACATTAGCAGAGTAACTATCACAGAGTGCATCAGCATGTTGAAGATGTTGATGACAGTGAGTAACTAACCAAAGAAACTTCTTACCAGTGGAGTTCTCCCACCCTCTTAATTTGTTCCATTACTTGCTTTATAACACTATCATAATCTTAGAATCTTTTAGCTTTTACCTTAGCATTTTCTAGCAGCTGCTGCAAATTTGCATTCTTTAACATCTCTTTTACAAGTGACAAATCCATACAATGCAAGGTATTGTTTCTTGTTAGCAACTGGCTAGTAAATACAGGTGGTTTTATATGCAAAATCACAACCTCTAATAATAGCTACTTTACAAGCATGCATATTCAAGCTGTTAATTTTCAGTTGCCCTCAAGTGATTTTTTTTTTGTTTGTTTGGTTTTTTTTTTTTTTGGATTACACATGCATATTGTCTGGAAAACAAGCTTTAAGCAATATACATCAAAACTACAGTCATTAATAACAGCCAGAATGTGTTATCATTACCCTTTTTTTTCTATTTTTTTTTCTATTTTTTTCTATTTTTTCTATATTTTTTTTCTTTTTTTTTCTATTTTTTTTCTATTTTTTTTTCTTTTTTTTCTTTTTTTTCTATCTTTTTTTTTTTTTTTTTTAAAGTCGCTCACCCTGCTTTGCACAGCTAAAACCACCGGCCTATCGGCAACTGCACTTTTGCATTAACCTTTTCTTGCCCGAAAGGTTAAACTGCTACCTGTTAAAACTTTTACATGAACCTGACAACAAAAAATACACAGAACACTGTCTGCCCTCATTACAAACACACACAGACACACATATATGCACATGGGATCCCACATACACACTCCACACAACTACAATATTTGAAACACAAAATCCAGACAATCATTGCTCCCACTGCACAGTCCCACATACAGGACGTGGCACAAGGACCCTGTAAAGACTATCAGGAAACCAGCTCCGAGAAGTATCATCACAGTGTGGGGTGGCAGGCTCAACCTTAGCGGGCGTCCCCACAGAGGCTCTGCCTCCCTCACATTGCATGAGGCTTGGGCTTTTATACTGACCAAAATGCACACTCGTTCCGACACAGGTGGCCAGCCTATGTTGGAAGAAGTTGCCAGCAATACCTCTAAAGGTTTCCAAGGGTTGAAAGAAACATGGACATACTTATATTTACCAACTTCTAGTACATGAGTATCACAGAGAGACTGTATCAAAAGAGTTGCATACGGGGTCCCAACTCCACGGTCTGACACATTCTGCCCGATACCCCTGATAAGAGCATACAAGAGACCTTCCCACTGCGGGTTTTGAACCAGCATATACACCACAAGGAAACCGTGCAATACATCTGCATCCCCCACCCATCTCACTTCTCCCTTTACAGCTACCCATTTATCATGAGGATATGGGGGATATAAATCAGGCTTCTTTTCCAGATGAATAGGCTCCAGGTCAAAAGCACCATCCAGGTCAGCATCGGCATTATCAGGCATCAGAATCTCAGGAGCAGCAACAGCAAACTGATGAACGTGCACAAGCTCCTTCTCGGGGTCAATAGGGCCTGAGTCGAAAGGATCATCTTCATCCCCGTCCTCAGTCTTCACAGCCATGGCAGCAACCAGCAGAGGTTTGGGGGGGAGGGTGGGGGGGGGGGGGGGGTTGCACGCTGGTCTCCATGATCTCATTTTTTGACTTTAACATCTCTAAAACAGTTCTCCAAATTACTAACAAACTTTTCACAGCTTCATTGCCTTTCATGGCTGCATTCCACAGCTTAACTCCTGCCCCATTCCACAAGGATATCTCAAATCCGGTAGACTCATAAATCTCTGGGTAACGTGTCTTCGACCATTTCAACATTAACTTTAGGTCTGTCTCTTTAAGGGTTGCTCCCTTCACCTTAGGAAGGACTGAAAACAGCCATAAATCAGGGGCTTCTTCCTTAGTAATTTTCTCCCAAGTCTCGAGATTAAAAGTTTCACCGACTCCCACAGTTCTTCCCCTATCTTACGCCATTGATCTTTGGAGAATAACTGTCCCGTATTTTCTAGCAACCCCCTTCGTCAGCACCAAAATAAAAAGTCCACAAGTTCCTGTCGGGGTATCGAGTACCCTGTTTTCTTCGCTACACTTCTATCGTAGCCTTTTCTATCGCTGATACAGCGAAACCCATCCCGAACCAGACCGCAGTCTGCCTGACTCACCGGTCAGCCGTGGCCACGTAATTTGAGCTCCTTTCCTGCCTCTCTCGGGCAGCCTGCCTCTCTCGGGCAGCCGGGATCTCCACCTTCTCTCGTCCGCGGTCTCTCTCTCTCCTGGTATCACGTCGGGGTCACCAGAATGCCGCGGCCAGGTGGAGGGGAGAAAACACCGATACGATGTAGGTTCACAAAATGCTCCGTTTATTGATTACAAGGCTGCTCTTAATATACTGTCTTACACGCGATCACGCATTACTTGATTGGCTGCTTCACTTTGCCCACGAGGGCTACACGCTCCCCTTTACCTCTCCTGATTGGTTTCACACCTTCGCTTCAGCTTAGCGTTACATCATGCTTCTGCAATTACTGGCATCTTGTTATTGCATTCCTGTTTTGCTTATCTTGACGCTTCTTCTTCTTTTAACCTGGGGTCATAAGTTCACTTTCTCACAGCTTGCTGTAGGCCTGTTCAAGCACCCATGCTCGACCCCCAACACACCAGTGTTTTAGTTTTTGCTAAGTAGTGCTTACTATAAATCAAGGACTTTTCAGTTGCCCATATTCTGCCAGTGAGGAGGAGCACAAGATGGGGCGGGAGTACATACAGGACAGCTGACCCAAACTAGCCAAAGGGGTATTCCGCACCACAGCACATGATGCTCACTAATGTAAACTGGGGGTAGTTGGCTGGGAATGTACCAGTTGCTGCTTGGGGACTGGCTGGGAATCAGTTACCATGTGGAGAGCAATTGTAGAAAAAGAAACACAAGAATCACTTGTGTTTCTTGGGGTTTATTCCTCTTTTCTATTTTTCTTTAAAAACAATATTATTGTTACTATTGTTATTATTGTTAATTTTACTGTATTTCATTTATAAATTGTTCTTATGTCAACCCAAGGGTTTTACCTTTTTCCAATTCTCCTCACCATCCCTGGGGGAGTTGTTGTGAGTGAGCAGCTGCATGGTACTTAGCTCCCAAGTAGGGTTAAACCATGACACTGGTGCAAGTGAAGTTGTTAGGAGCTTCAACATTAACTTCATCAGAATTAAGTTGTATAAAGCTAAGGTGAACTGTAGTACAAACTACATAATGATCATAATCTCTGCTCATCTCTGGTCAGTATCACTCTGTGTAGGTATTCAATCTGCTCAGGGTTCCCTGTGGGCAGCTGAAATGAATACACTTCAAAATGGAGCTTGCTATCCACCAGAGGAGGTGTAAAATCTAGGATGTTACATAGCCATGGCAATGCTTGGCATGTGCTGACCATCACAGTGCAGCAATGATGCATTTTTAACAAAACCGTGAGGTTTTGACTGTGCGGATGATGAGGCACTGGAACAGGTTGCCCAGAGAAGCTGTGGTTGCTCCATCCCTGGCAGTGTTCAAGGCCAAGTTGGATGGGGCTTGGAGCAACCTGGTCTAGTGGAAGGTGTCCCTGCCCATGGCAGGGGGTTGGAACTAGATGATCTTTAAGGTCCCTTCCAAATCAAACTATTCTGCAATTCTGTGAAATGAGACAATACTTACAGATTTTTACTGCACAAATAACAGAAAAGAACACAAGAGGGTTTTCTTCTCTTCTCTTTCATGGGAAGTAATTATTGGTGAACCAGAAAAGTTTAAATTTTACTGGTAAAGTTATTAAAAAATCAATGTCACATTAGGTTCTTATTATACGTCTATGTGTGGAAGTCATCAGTCTATAGAAGTGCAGCTATCAAATGTTCAAGCCAATAGCAATTATTTCCTTATTTATAGGCCAGAGTATTCCAGACATCAGCTTAAAAACTAGGATGGGGGAGCATAGACTTATAGAAGGAGATTGTAGAAAAGGTGTAATTCAGCTCCTACCGAAGAATGGAGAGGCTATTTTTCATTTGCATTAGCCACACCCATCTGAAAAGAAATGTGTGTACTTCAGTCATGTTTAAAAGATTGCACACAGGGTTGGGGGTGGTTTGTTTTTTTAAAAAGAAAAAAAATATCTTTATCTTTTAAGGTATACAAAAATTACTCTGAATCAGATTTTTTGGTTACACAGCCAGTGCCTTGAGGTAGTTAAAAAGCTTTCAATGTGCTACATTCCATTCTGCACTAAAAATAATGCCTGTGTTCTGGGAGGATGAGGTACCCTTTAGGCAGTAGTATAAGCAATTATAATTATGTTCAAGGCAAAAAAGCACTGATCAAAATGTCAGGACAAGCTCGTCTTTTTGCAGTTGTTCTTATGTTATTTGAAAAGAGTAAAGGATATGAAGACCTGAGTGTAGTTGCAGATGCATATTTTTCTGTTCTGGGCTTCTGATTATCATATCATAGAATCACAGAATGGTTTGGATTGGAAGGGATCTTAAAGGTCGTCTAGCATCCTAAATGTATATTTTGGGTCTGCTTGCCAGTCCAGCCGTGAAAACATACTGCATATTTTTTTGCCTTCTAACACCAGCAGCCTGTGTGGTTTTGAATCTACACAAACACCTATGTGTGAACAGTTTCAGAATCCATCATTTTCCTCCATTTCGGGTGCTGCAAATACCTTTGTTAGATACACATATGTGAATGCAGCTGTACACACACACCCACACACAACAAGCTTGTCAAATATACAGAGGTTTTCAAAGTGCCCTGCTTTTGACAGGTTGCAGAACAACTACAGATCACTTTTAAGATCTGGCCAATTTTACCTAAGTGCTGAATATATTCCCGAACCTTGAAAATGTGTGGGCATGCCTTAGAAGAATATTGTTCTTTTTACAAAGTCCTTAACAGCTACAACAATGTCTCAACAATGCCTGCAATGAGCTTTCTTGCGTTTAGTTCTTCTTTTCTTGTTTTTTTGGTTTTTTTTCTTCTATTTGGAATATCTTAATTCCACAAGTATTTTATCCATTGTCAGTGGAGTGCTTATATATCTTGTTTGTAACAGCAGTGGACTGTCCTAGGACAGCAAGTCCTGCCAGAGACTTTTACTTTGGTGGCCCTAGTGTATTGTGTTCATAGAATCATAGAATAGCTAGGGTTGGAAAGGAACTTAAGATCATCTAGTTCCAACCCCCCTGCCCTGGGCAGGGACACCTCACACTAAACCATGTCACCCAAGGCTCTGTCCAACCTGGCCTTGAACACCTCCAGGGATGGAGCATTCACAACTTACCTGGGCAACCCATTCCAGTGCCTCACCACCCTAACAGTAAAGAACTTCCTCCTTATAGCCAATCTAAACTTCCCCTGTTTAAGTTTCAATTTGTTACACCTTGTCCAGCGTTCAAGGCCAGGTTGGATCGAGTCTTGGGTAACATGCTCTGCCCACACCACCCAAGTCTTGGAAGACAGACGCAGGGACTGTCAGAATGAATATCTTGGGCCCACTGTAGGAGAGGATCTGGTTCAAGACCATGTTAAGAACCTGAATGTACACAAGTCCATGGGACCTGATGAAATCCATCTGTGGGTCCTAAAGGAAGTGGTGAAGGAAGCTTCTAAGCCACTGTCCCTCATGTTTGAAGAATCATGGCAGTCAGGTGAAATTCCTGATGACTGGAAAAAGGGAAATATAACCCCCATTTTCAAGAAGGAGAAAATGGATGATCTGGGGAATTACAGACCAGTCAGTCTCACCTCTGTGCCTTGCAAAATATTGAAGCAGATTCTCCTGGAAGGCATGCTAGGGCACATGAAAAAAAACAAGGTGCTTGGTGACAGCCAGCATGGCTTCACTGAGGGGAAATCCTGCCTGACCAATTTGATGGCCTTCTATGATGGGGCTACAGAACTGATGGACAGGGGTGGAGCAGTTGATGTCATCTACCTGGACTTGTGCAATGTGTTCGACACTGTCCCACGCCATCTCTAAACTGGAGAGACATCAATTTGATAGGTGGACCACTTGGTGGATAAAGAACTGGCTGGATGGCCTCATGCAAAGAGCTGCGGTCAGTGGCTCAATGTCAAGCTGGAGACCAGTAACGAGTGGTACCTCTTCAGGGATCGGTGTTGGGACCGGTCTTGTTCAACATCTTTGTCGCTGACATGGACAGTGGGATTGAGTGCGCCCTCAGCAGGTTTGCTGATGACACCAAGCAGTGTGGTTTGGTTGATACGCTGGAGGGAAGGAAAGCCATCCAGAGGGACCTTGATACGTTTGTGAGGTGGGCTGATGCCAACCTTATGAAGTTTAACTATGCCAAGTGCAAGGTTCTACATGTGGGTCAGAGCAATCCCAGGCGCAGCTACAGGTTGGGCAGAGAAGAGATTCAGAGCAGCCCTGCGGAGAAGGACTTGGGAGTGTTGGTCAATGAGAAAATGAACATGAGCCAGCTTCAGTGTGCACTCACAGCCCAGAAAGCCAACCGTATCCTGGGCTGCATCAAAAGGAGCATAACCAGCAGGTCGAAGGATGTGATCCTGCCCCTCTACTCTGCTCTTGTGAGACCTCACTTGGAGCACTGTGTGCAGTTCTGGTGTCCTCAACATAAAAAGGACATGGAACTGTTGGAACAAGTCCAGAGGAGGGCCACGAGGATGATCAGGGGACTGGAGCACCTCCTGTATGAAGACAGGCTGAGAAAGTTGGGGCTGTTCAGCCTGGAGAAGAGAAGGCTGCGTGGAGACCTCATAGCAGCCTTCCACTATCTGAAGGGTGGCTATACAGATGCTGGAGAGAGACTATTCATTAGGCACTCTCCATAATCTTTGGTAAACTGTGGGAAACGAGAGAGGTGCCTGAGGATTGGAAGATGGCAAATATCACGCCAGTCTGTAAGAAGGGCAAGAATGAGGACCCGGGTAATTATAGACCGGTCAGCCTTACCTCCGTCCCTGGAAAGGTGATGGAACAACTTATTCTTGACTCCATCTCTAGACATATCAAGGATGAGGGGGTTATTAAGAACAGCCAACATGGTTTTATGAGGGCGAAGTCATGTTTGACCAACCTTATAGCCTTCTATGAGGAAGTGACTAGGTGGAGGGATGATGGTAGAGTGGTAGATGTGGTTTTTCTTGATTTCAGTAAGGCATTTGATACTGTCTCCCACAGCATCCTCATAGATAAGCTAAGGAAGTGTGGGTTTGATGATCAGGTAGTGAGGTGGATCAAGAACTGGTTAAAAGGAAGAAGGCAGAGAGTTGTGGTCACTGGCACAGAATCTAGCTGGAGGTCTGTGACTAGTGGAGTCCCTCAGGGGTCGGTGCTGGGACCAGTGCTGTTTAATATTTTCATCAACGACCTGGATGAGGGAGCTGAGTGTACCCTCAGCAAGTTCGCTGATGACACTAAACTGGGAGGAGTGGCTGACACACCAGAAGGCTGTGTTGCCATTCAGTGAGACCTGGACAGGCTGGAGAGTTGGGCAGGGAGAAACCTGATGCAATTCAACAAGGGCAAGTGTAGAGTCTTGCATCTGGGGAAGAACAACCCCATGTACTAGTACAGGTTGGGGGCTGACCTGCTGGAAAGGAGTGAAGGGGAAAGGGACCTGGGGGTCCTGGTGGATAGGAGGATGACCATGAGCCAGCAATGTGCCCTTGTGGCCAAGAAGGCAAATGGCATCCTAGGGTGCATTAGCAAGGGTGTGGTTAGTAGGGCAAGAGAGGTTCTCCTCCCCCTCTACTCTGCCTTGGTGAGGCAGCATCTGGAATATTGTGTCCAGTTCTGGGCCCCTCAGTTCAAGTAGGACAGGGAATTGCTTGAAAGACTCCAGTGCAGAGCCAAAAAGATGATGGAGTGGAACACCTCCCTTATGAGGAGAGGCTGAGGGAGCTGGGTCTCTTTAGCTTGGAGAAGAGGAGACTGAGGGGTGACCTCATCAGTGTTCACAAATATGTAAAGGGTGGGTGTCAGGATGATGGAGTTAGGCTTTTTTCACTGATATCCAGTGGTAAGACAAGGAGCAGTGGGTGTAAACCCCAGGTTGCCCAGGGAGGTTGTGGAGTCTCCTACGTTGGAGATATTCAAGGCCCACCTGGACAAGTTCCTGTGTGATGTACTCTAGGTTATCCTGCTCTTGCAGGGGGGTTGGACTAGATGATCTTTCGAGGTCCCTTCCAACCCTAACAATTCTATGATTCTGTTGTGATTCCTGACATTAGAGGAAAGCCTTCTGCAGCCTGGAGAAGAGAAGGCTGCATGGAGACCTCATAGGAGCCTTCCAATGAAGGGGGCCTATAAGGATGCTGGAGAGGGACTCTTCATTAGGGACTCTAGTGATAGAACAAGGGGTAATGGGTTCAAACTTAAACAGGAGAGGTTTAGATTGGATATAAGGAAGAAATTCTTTACTGTGAGGGTGATGAGGCACTGGAATGGGTTGCCCAGGGAAGTTGTGAATGCTCCATCCCTGGTGGTGCTCAAGGCCAGATTGGACAGAGCCTTGGGTGATATGGTTTAGTGTGAGGTGTCCTTGCCCATGGCAGGGGGGTTGGGACTAGATGATCTTAAGGCCCTTTCCAACCCTAACAATTCTATGATTCTGTTGTGATCCCTGACATCAGAGGAAATCCTTCTGCAGCCCTTAACTGCAGAAATCCCAGATAGCTTATATTGATCCATGATTTTCTTCTAGCTCTAATTCTATCAGTATCACCTTTCAGTCACCTGAAAGTAGAATCAAAGCACTGATAGTCACTTGGCAGTTTCTTGTAGCCGGTGATATTTCATACTTGAATGATAGTCAGTCTCCAGGTATTTGGGAAGTTCCAGTGGTATAACTTTGTCTAGTAGCTCTCAATGGATTTATTTTTTGCATGCGTTTGTTAAATCTATTTTCAAATCAGTGTATATTTAGCATTTATTGCTGGCGGTAGCAAAGATAAATTTAACGATGCATTATGTGAAAAATTATTCCTTTTTCCATTTATGAATCTGCCACTTGATTATTTCATTTGATGCCCCTTAGCTCATGATGTAGTCATTCCAGTTAAATGCTTCCTCAGTGCTCTGTCCTTCCTACTATGCATGTTACTACTTCCAATGTATACTGTCTTTGTGTACCTGTACATGCAGCTGTAGAATGTGACCAAAGTTTCTCTTCACTGGGTAAGTCTATTTGAAGTGTCCTGCAAGCAAATTTGGCAGTTTAACTAATGCATCTTGGAAAAAGTCATGTGTAATACCCTTTACAACCCTCTCAGTGTTTTCCTAAGTAAACAAATCAGCATGCTAGGATAGAATTTCTTTAACATTATTTCCTGGAACTTACTTTATTTTTTTAACAAGAATCAAATATCTAGTCCATAATAGAATAAACATGAGAAAAGCAGTCTGAAATAATCAGAAGTCCTGTCTGTCTGCATACAGCTAGCTTGCTGATGCTTTACTGATACTGTTTTTCAGGGATTTAATCTTTTTGCTTTCCCTTTGTCTCAATTTGCTTTCCTCAGATCTCTTTCCTGGTGAATCAGTTTAGTATTTGAAAGCAGTCTGTCTCCAGGGGAAGTTCCAGGCCATTCAGATACAGTCATTATTCACTCAGAACATAGTTTTGACCTTATTCCTGTTAATACTAAGGAGTCTCGCTGTCCTGGCAAAGCATGCATCATTTTGGCAGATCTATTAACAACTCCTTTATTCAGTGAGGAGCAAAACTATACTCACACTTCATGACCTAGTTGTACTTTTTAGTGTGGAGTTTTTCTCTCTCCCCCGCCCCAGTTCTCCATAAGTAGAACTAAAGCACATCACTCAATGCTGCATTTAATGGAGACCAGGACAGTGATGGGTCAAACACTGGTAATTGAATTTTTGGGCACCTGGCTCCAAAAGCTATGTTGAGTGATATCTCAGAAGAGACATTTTGTCTACCAGTAGAGGAGGAGATGAAAAAGACAGGATTTTGAGGCTTTCTACCTGTCAGACCTAAGGAGTTTCATAGAAACACCTTGTAAACTAGGAACAGAGCAGTGAAAAATCAAAGCCTTTGGTACAGGCATGAAGCTTTAAGAGCCATGTAGATATTTCTTTCCTTTTCAAATGTTTTGGGGTTTGGGTTTGGGTTTTTTTGTTGTTGTTTTTTGGGGTTGGTTTTTTTTTTATCTTGATGGTATCCTTTAGGATGGTAGTGAAGAGCTACAAAAACTGAAATCTTATCTGGTTCTCACTGTCTTGCTGCACCTGGTTCTGGGATTCTGAACACATCTGGTCAGAATATACTGTTGGAGCCCTGTGCCTTTCACCCAGCACTCCCAGGTATTCAGCAGATCTAAGATTTCAGCAGTAGCATCACTTCCAAATTTTGTGTGCTGAGGTTTCAATGTTAAAGTGGGAGTTTCAGCATGGGGATTTTTCATGGACATATTGTGCAAACAAGGTGTTATAATTGGTGTATCTAATTTAAACACAGTTGGCATAAAATTTATATATATATATATATATGTGAATGTGTGTGTGAAAATCAAGGAGTTATTTAAAGCCTAGTTGGATTTACTTGCCTCCAGAGTATTTTTATTCTGAAGACAGTTCTTGAGGTGATTCCAAATGGAAAATAGCTGCAGAATATAATAAAAATTAAAAATTACCTTTTAATTATATCTGATCCCATGTAAACAGATTTGTAACAAGTCAAAGTTATATTGCTTTGTTCAACTATGATCAGGGACACATGGCTTCTCTGCAGATTGAGTCTTTTATCCCTGTGACCTCACTGCTCTTCGGCATTTTATATACCTCTCACTGTCTGTTGCCTGATTGGAAGTCAAGATGATGACTACCTCGGTCAGTCACAGCCTGGTTCTCTGAGTATCTTCAGCTCTTTCTTTTTTAAGTAAATGGGAGCTGCCTGTGGTGAGAGCCTTTGAAAGTCTGTGCGCAATTATCATTTCCCATATTGGCTCTATTTTTCTGCAAACCCAGCAGGGCAGATGTAGTTGTGTATCTTGGCTATGTGTAGGTAAGCATCATTTACAAAGCTACCACCAGGAATCTTCCTATGTGCAGGGCCTGGGATAGATAAGCAAACATTAAGATTCTGAACTGTCCTGCACTGGTACTTACTTTGCTTCCTGCACAGAAGCACACTTTCAGATTGTAATGGATTTTAACCTGGGTCCTGAAGGTGAGCGCATTGTAACTAGTCAATATTGAATGATTATGTTTGTACAAGAGCAGAACTCACACATCTTGTGCTTTTATTCACCTGAAAATATTATAGTTGCTTATTGCTCATCAAATATGCAGTTCATAACAAATAATGATGCCTAGTTTAAGTGAAGTCTCAAGGAGTTTCCTCCGATGAAATAGAACATGTAATGCATTATTTATTATAATGGATATTCTTTTGTGACTCACTAGCCTTTATATGAAAACAAAAATGTTTCCGTTACTTATCCCAAAAGAAAAATAATTAATATGAAAATGGTAAAGCTGCATTTATATGTGAAAAAACTATTACAACAATAGTTATTCATGCTAGCATTAGATTTATGTTTCATTTACATTATCTATTTTAAACTATCCAGCTGAAAATGTATTGCTACACGAGGGCAACAATATCTTGCCACAGTGCAGCAGCCCAGATGTACTGAACTATTTTAAAATAAGGGTGGGGTTTATCCAAGATAAACCATTTTATCTTATCTAAACTAGAGCATCTCCTGTAAGATGACTGGCTAGTACACACACCTAAGTTATTTTCCTTTTCCAAAACAACCTACCCCTAAAACAGGACATGTGGATACTGCCTACTGAGGATGGGGTAAGCCCCAAACTGTGCTCAGGCACGATCAAGGAGAGCATTAGCTTGCCAAGACCAAAACTCTGCAGGCAGCCTTGCTAACTTTGTAACCCAATGGACAATCTTAATCCAGTTCTCAGGCCCATACCCCAGTACCTTACTAGTGTAGAATGTAGTCTTATACCGTCCCTGCATTCAATGAAGAAGTTACTGTGAGGTGATGTTCCATCTTGCTTGTCTTACTTTTGCATTAGTATGGAATGAGTCAATATCTAGAGGTACTTTTCCAGTTAAATACAAGAAGTGTCTAGAGGATTTTATGATACACATCACATTGGGACAACTATAATTAATTGAGATGAATAGCATCATAGATGCTATGGCCTAGATTAATCCTGCCTAACACTGGGAATTACACCTGTGATTTAAACAACATACTGGATTCAAGTCGCCTCCTTAGTCAATGAAGATAATCATGTCTGAAAGCTGTGGCCAGCCCAAGATCCGAACTGACTTCCTTCTCAAGTACCTCTGTCACTTTTGACTGTAAAGGGAGACTAAAGCAACCATAACTTAGTTAGGTAAGTACCTCAGTCTAATGGCAAGAAGGTTGAATCTGGTCTGGAAAGCACATTCCTGCTGCCCTGATTAAAGACCCTGCACAGAATCTCAGATCTGTTTCTTAAAATAGTATAATTCTGGCCACTGCAGAGGGGAAAAGATTTGGAAATACGGCTGAAGTGTAATCAATGTAGCAATGTTTGCCTGCGTCTGTAGACAGTCTGAAGTAGTAGCTCTGAAAAATTCATCTTATTTATCTCAGTTGATCAAAGAGAAACTCTGACACACTAGATTCCTGTCCTCTATTAGACAGATGGACTAACTCTTAGCCAAATTTTCCTAGAGGAATTTTGTACTATTTGAATTGCAGTTGTATCTTGTCAGCAGCACTTGCTCCTGAAGTACTGGTAGGAGCTACAAATACTGGAAGGAAGTTATTTTAATATTCACGTTTGTGGAACCTTACGCTATCGTATTAATTTAGCAGACTTCATGCAAAATTGAAGAAAAAGTTATTTAAATGAACAATAGGGAAATAAATAGCTGTCACAGCACCAAGTTGTACTACACACGGCATATAAACCCTGTAACACAGAAATGTTGCTTATAAAAAAAAATATCTGGTGCATATGACAAACATATGTGTAATTATGTTCCTCCCATCTGCCAGGCAGTTTTTCCGTTTATTTTACCCTTAAGTTATCAACAGTGCAGTCGCTACTGTGAGTGCCATCACCACTGTAATCATGGGTTTTGATACATTTCACTGAAAAGTCCCCAAGGCAGCACAGAATGTGGTTAAAATCAATTTAGGTTCTGTTTTACAGTCCCTATATGGGAGGATTTTTTTCTTGCTTTCAATGTGTCCATTTGTTTTAAGTGAGCCTAAAGGGCAAAATTCACAACTGGTATATGTAGGCAGTTAGCTAAAAGAGGTTGAGAGAGCAAGATCAAGCATTAACTCCTTGTCTGTGCACATCACTTAACTCTTCACTCACTGCTGACCATGTCCTGTAGCTCCAGCTGCTTTCTCCCAGAAAATACTTTGATGTAGTTCAAGGAGTATTTTAATTAGGGACCTCTTTCAAAAAAGTACGGGAAAGACTTCACCAGATGGGACTCTAAGCCACACAGTCCTGTAATGCTATCCCACCTTCAGACACACACACAAACTCTTCTCGCTCTCAAAGAGAGCAGAGTAGAGGGGCAGGATCACCTCCTTCAAGCTCCTGTTCACGCTCCTTTTGATGCAGCCCAGGATACAGTTGGCTTTCTGGGCTGTGAGCGTGCACTGAAGCCAGCTCATGTTCATTTCCTCATCAACCAACACCCCCAAGTCCTTCTTTGCAGGGGTGCTTTGGATCGCTTTGCCCAGCCTGTAGCTGTGCCTGGGATTGCTCCAACCCAGGTGTAGGACCTTGCACTTGGCTTGGTTGAACTTCCTGTAACTGGCACTGGCCACTTCACAAGCATGTCAAGGTCCCTCTGGATGGCATTCCTTCCCTCCAGCGTATCAAACGAACCACACAGCTTGGTGTCATTAGCAAACTTTCTGAGGGCGCACTCAATCCCACTGTCCACGTCTGTGAAAAAGATGTTGAACAAGACCGGTCCCTGGGGACACCACTCGTTACTGGTCTCCAGCTTGACATTGAGCCACTGACGGCAGCTCTTTGCATGAGGCCATCCAGCCAGTTCTTTATCCACCAAGTGGTCCACCTATCAAATTGATGTCTCTCTGGTTTAGAGACAAGGATGTCATGTGGGACAGCGTCAAACACTTTGCACAAGTCCAGGTAGATGACATCAACTGCTCCCCCCCGTCCATCAGTTCTATAGCCCCATCATAGAAGGCCACCAAATTGGTCAGGCAGGATTTCCCCTCAGTGAAGCCATGGTGCTCTGTCACCAAGCACCTTGTTGTTTTTCATGTGCCTTAGCATGCCTTCCAGGAGAATCTGCTCCAATATTTTGCCAGGCACAGAGGTGAGACTGACTGGTCTGTAATTCCCCAGATCATCCATTTTCTCCTTCTTGAAAATGGGGGTTATATTTCCCTTTTTCCAGTCATCAGGAATTTCACCTGACTGCCATGATTCTTCAAACATGAGGGACAGTGGCTTAGAAGCTTCCTTCACCACTTCCTTTAGGACCCACAGATGGATTTCATCAGGTCCCATGGACTTGTGCACGTTCAGGTTCTTAAGATGGTCTCTAACCAGATCCTCTCCTATAGCAGGCCTAAGGTCTTCATTCTCACAGTCCCTGCATCTGCCCTTCAAGACTTGGGTGGTGTGGTCAGAACATTTGCCAGTGAAGAGTGAGACAAAGAAGTCATTGAGAACCTCAGCCTCCTCTAAATCCAGGGTAGCCAGTTCTCCTGATAGCTTCTGGAGAGGGCCCACATTATCCCTAGTGTGTGCCTTGTTTCCTATATACTTATATAACCCCTTCCTGTTATCTTTCACATCTCTTGCCAGATTTAATTCTAACTGGGCCTTAGCTTTCCTGACCTGGTCCCTAGCTTCCTGGACATCGTCCCTGTATTCTTCCCAGGCTGCCTGTCCTCGTTTCCACCTTCTATAAGATTCTTTTTTCTCCTCTAAATTTTCTCAGCAGCTCCTTATCCACCCATGGAGGCATCCTGGCCCTCCTGCCACATTTTCTTCTAGTCTCCTCACTATCCTGAGTAACTCGAATCCAGCCATCTCGTGACCTCTACAGCCAAGGCTACCCTAGATCATCACATTCCCAAACAGCCCTTCTCTGTTGGTGAGCACGAGGTCAAGCATGGCACCTCTCCTTGTTTGCTCCTTGTCATGGTTTGAGCATGTTTTGAGGGTGTTTTTGTTCAAGGTTTTTTCCAGCCAGGTGGAGGAGGGGAGGCCAGGAGGAAGGAGAGACAGGACACCTGACCCAGGCTAGCCCATGAGGTATTCCATACCATAGCACGTGATGCCCAGGAGGCATACTGGGAAGGAGAAAGCTGGAGGGTAGAGCTGGAGGAAAATGGAGGAGGGAGCACATGGTGCTCAGCCGGGCAGGGTGTAGTGAGTTATGGATCAGTGGCTGGTGGGGTGTTGTATTCTTTTCACTTGCTGTTTGCTGTATCATTATTATTTGTAGTGGTAATGGCAGTGGTGATTCTGTGTTATGCCTTAGCTATTAAACCGTTCTTATCTCAATCCGTGGGGGCTACATTCTTTGGATTCTCCTTCCTAACTCTCCGGGAGTAGGGGGACTTGGTTTAAACCACGACACTCCTCTACTGCTTACAGAAGGAAGTTGTCTTCCACACAATTGATGAGCCTCCTGGATTGCTTGTGCTGGGCTGTACCATCACCCCAACAGATAACAGGATTGTTGAAGTCCCCCGTGTTGACAAGGGCCTGTGAGTGTGAGGCTGCTTCTATCTGTGCATAGAGCACTTTGTCCACAGAGTCCTGATCAGGTGGTCTGTAACAGATCCCCACAATAATGTCCCCCATAGCTGTTCTCCCTTTGACCATGACCCACAAGTTCTCTGTAGACTGATTACCAGTCCCCAGATAGAGTTCCATACTCTCCAGCCTATCACTGTCATAGATAGCTATTTATGACATAAAATAGATGTCTTTTCTAAAGCACCTGTAGCCTTCCATTCCAACACTCCAGTCATAAAGTCACTCCATCGCACCATGTTTCTGTGATGCTGGTGATATCATATCCCTGTAACTGTGCACGCATCTCTTAATTCCTCTTATTTCCCATATTACAAGTGATTGTATAGAGGCATCTGAGCTGAGCTCCAAATGAAGCCAGCCCATTGGCTGGAGTGGCTGAAACAGCTCTGACTAGTTCCAAGCATTTAATACAGGTGCTGGCAATTGGCTGAGAGTGATGGGATGGAATGATGCCCCCATCCCTCAACACATCTAGTTTAAATCAGCCTTGACCAGTCTGGCAAGCCTCCTACCAAATCAGCTATTTCCCTTCTTTGTCAGACCAGCTCCACCAGCCTCCAGGAAACCTGGCCTCCCAGATTGAGTCGCATGTTCTAGATACCCAAACCCCTGACAATGGCACCACCATTCTGACCATTTATTAACCTGCCAAATCCACCTGGCCTTTTCAAGGCCTTCCCCTTTGACCCAGAGGATCAGTGAAAAAACTCTGAGCCCCAGAGCCCCTAACCACCTCTCCCAGGGCTCTGCAATCCTTCTTAATGTTCTCCAGGCTACTGCTGTCAGTATCACTGGCACCCACATGGCCAACTAGAAGTGGATAATAGCAGAATTTACTGGAGCACGGAGCCCCTCTGCAACATCCCTGATCCATGCCCCTGGTAGGCAACACACCTCCCTTGACACCAGGTCAGGCCGACAGATGGATGCCTCTCTGCCCTTCAAAGTAGAGTCCCCTACTAATACGACACACCGCTTTTCCCTGGAGGCGCCAGTAATGATCCTCTTTACTGGTGCATTAGACAGTTGTCCATTCAGTGCTGTGAGTGTATCCTCATTAGCCCCTTGCAGAATTGCAAAGTGGTTCTGGATGGGGATGTCAGATTTAGGAGAAAGCCCCTTGCTTTTAACTGCATTTTCCTTGTTGTTTCCAAGAGGTGATTATGCGCACTTTCTACTGGAACTGGGCAGAGGCAGTAGCATTTTCTGCTATTGTATGTGAAAACCATAGATATTTTGCCTAAAAGAACACTGTTCAGTCAGGCACAAAAATGTCCTCATTTCAGATAGGAGCCCAGCTGAGGCTGTCTTCTGCAGCCTATACCACCATCTCCAGTAACAAACGTGGTGACTTTTCTCTTTCCCCCCAATAGACCACACAAGAAATAAGCCTATGGGAGAGAGACCAGCCGTCATTCTGCATCACAAGGACTTGAACAAATGTGCTGGGGGGATTTGGTGCCAGTCTCTAAATCTCTGCACTCTATACAGTACCCTTAGGTGATACTTAGCTGAAGGTTTTAAAACTGTTCTACACAACTGAGTCACTGTTGCAGGGAAAAGCTGCTCAATCCATGTGGTTTAAACCGAATTGAAATCAAAACACTTTATTGAGCAGTCGAGAACACGGACTTAGGCAGCAGACAGTGAAGTGTTGCATTCAAGTAGCAATACAAGAGGCAACCTGCCAAACTAGACACATGAATGTTAACGAACAAGGAAATAGCTAAACACTCTGTGTAACAAACGCAGAGGAGATTTGTTCAGTTCTTCTTCTTTCCAAGAGAAGACGTCCCCATAAGCAGCATAGCAGCAAACGCCTCTTGGTGTAATGATGAAGAATGGTGAGGAAATCCTGTATGCTCTCTAAGTTTCTGCAAAGTTCATGCGGAGGACACCAGGACCCCTTTCTTTCACATCTGTGATCGCCACAGTCAAATGACTGCATGTGGTATAAATGCCTTTATTGATGCAGTCTGAACACACAGATTAATTTACAAGGACACCCAGCAGCAGTGCCCAGTGTGTGGCTGCCATGGGCAGGGACATCCTGGGGGCCTCTTGAGCACAGGCACTGCCTCAGGGCCAGCACCCCAAAAGCCTTTCTCCAAGGGATGCTGGGCGAAGGAGCAGCAGCAGGGCTGCAGTGGGAGGGGCTGCGGAGGCCCCGTCACCCCCTTGTCACAGGGCCACCACCCACCATCGCAGCATCATAATGCCCCGGGGCAGTATAAGGCAGCCTCCTCCCCTGTCCCACTGCTAGAGAGCCTGGCGCTGGCACCAGGACAGAGCTGGAACCTGAAGGCACCCAAAAGGAATTCCTTGAGGCACCCCTGGAATTACTTGGAGGGGCAGAGGACGGAAGACTGCCCGAAGCTGCTGGAGGTTCTCTGATGCAATTCCAGCCCCTGGAGGGGTCACACTTGCAGCTCATTGGATGGATGGAAATCTGTCTTTAGTCTTTGGGGAGATCGCCATCCTCATCTTCTGGGGAGATAGCGGCAGAAGACAGAAGAAGCAGGGTCCACAGACGGCCCAGTGCCCTCCCGCAGTGCTTTGGAGCTCCCACTGCCGGGCACAGGAAGGGTTTTTGCTGCCAGGGTTGATGAGGCCAGGGTCACTTTGCTGTTCTTGGAAGCCCCTGAGACGGCTCCAGGTGGAGGCAGAAAAGGCAGGGACAGTTTCCCCCAAGAGCCATAACCAGCCCCTGGACCAGGAGCAGGTCTTGCTCAGGTGCTCAGGGAGTAGCCGATCGCCAGCACTGGGGTCAGGAAGGAATTTTCCCCCGGGGCACATTGGCACCGGTCCCCGGGGGTTTTTTGCCTTCCTCTGAGCACTGAGCAGGACCACTTGTCAGGGCTCCTCGGTGCATTCCGGCTTGGTTATCGCCCGGTGCTCGTGCTCCACGAAGGTGGCCCTCGTGTCCTGCAGCTGGGGGGGGAAGAGCTTTTTTCCCCCCAGGTGGCCTAGCAAGTGTCCCTGGGGTTTTTTGCCTTCCCCTGCAGCCGAGCACAGCTCCTTCATGGGGCTCCTTTGGGTTAGTGTGGCCCAAGGGCAGCGGCTCGTGCTCTACGCAGCTGGCCCTCGTGCCCCGCATCCGGGGGAGGCAGAGTTCTGGACTCCCAGGGTGGCCCCAGCGTGGCCCCGGGATTGTTGCCTGTCCTCTGTAGCATTGAGCACCCCCCTTGTCAGGTCTTCCCCGGCCCATTCTGGCTGGGTTCTTGCACTGCTCTCGCACCACCACAGCACCGCTAGGAAAGATTTAGGGAAAGAAAATATAACCTAATCTAGGCTAGGCTAAAATCAACTATACTAAACTAAGCCAAACCTAACTTTACTTATAAATACTCTTTCCACCTGTAATCTTCCTGATTTGTGTCTTTGAAAGTGGTTTTTTTTTGGTGCTGAAAACCGCTTGGCATTTCCGGCAAATAATGGTCTCATCATTATACAACTCATTGTGAGTGCAAGGAATGGAATGGAATGGAATGGAATGGAATGGAACAGTTATGTTATCTCATGCATGTAGATCTGCATGACAAGCTCTGACATAGGTCTATGGGGCTGTCTGCAGTGCAGGCCCCAATAGTGGCTGGTCTCCCGTGGTGAGGCCTAAGGAAACCCGCAGGTTTCCTCTCGCTCCAGGGTTGAAGTAGTCATCTCTGGAATGCACTGTATAGCTCTATAGACGTGTTAATAAGATTTACACAGCACAAATACTGCTTCTTAAAATTGCACGTGTTACTTTTCCAAAGTTCAGTTTGGTTTTTGTTTGAGGTTTTTTTAAAATCTTAATTTCCAGATTACTTTTTACCTTCCTTTTTCAAGGTGCAGTTCTCACCAATGATTTGTGTTGAACTCTAAATCAAATACAGGTACAAACATGTTGATACGATTTGATGCCCAAGCTGAGTGTGTACTGTGTAAGCTTATTCATATGCATATCTTCTTTTAGTACAGCTCATTCATGTCCAAAATTTCACCAGATCCATACAACTAAAGGATAATATCAGAAAGGGGAAAAATAGGTCATTTAATCTGCCTTTTTTGTTGTTTAGTGTACACCTGATTTAGTGCTAATGATTTGGATTTCATTCAAAGCCCTATTTGACAAGCCAAAGATGATGCTAAACCTGAGTAGTTGGAGAAGTAAAAAATTCTGGAAAACTCTTGGCTGGGTGCTGCTATCAGTTTGTCATATCTTTCATCCTCACGCACTTCCATGCTCAAAGCGTTTGGTGTTGGAGTACACAGCATTTCCTGCTAAGAATGTGACACAGATACTGTATAGTGATTTTATTCTTCAAATACAGCCCCTAAAGGAGATTTGCAGTGAAAAATGTTGATATTTAGCAGTGCACTATAATGTACCTAACGACATTAATTTAAAACTATCCTATAGCGAGACTCCTGGACTTTCTCAAGAGGTTTGAACTTTTCAGTCACTGTGAAATTATTCTGGGCAGCTGGCCAGTTCCTAAATAACTGTGTGTACATCAGTAGCAAAGCTGTTAGTTTTGTACATGATTGATCTCAGCCTGTTATGAAAACTGTCAACTAAAATGAAAGAGTTAGAGCATTACAGTACATTTTTCATGATCATTTAATTTCATTGAAGTATTTACAGAGTGTTTAAGTGATTTTCGCGTACCCTCGCCTCACAGACCTTATGAAAATGGCGTGAAAAACTCTTTACGTTTTACACATTACTGGATCTTCTTTCGTGATCAGAATTAAGTAAATAGGGAACAAAGCAAAAAGTTAGGAAGAGTAGGTCTTCTCCTTTTGTCTGTGGTTAACTCTGTTTCTTGTTTGGCATGTTCTCACCAAAGTGTCAATGTATTAGAAACTCAATGACTGTGTTAAATTTGAGCTTTCAGTTTGCAAAAATGCTGCTGTCTCTAAATGAAAATGGGTGATACTAAGAGATGCTCACCCTCGTTAGCCTTTTGAACTGTTTAAGTGATCTTGTTCATGTTACCAGTCCTAGAGCACTTCCATGTTCCAGGCTGTTACATCGTACAGTCTGCACCATCCTTGCCACGTTTCAACATAACCCTGTACCTCTAAAAATATGTGTTTGATATGGGTTAAAGAAAGTTGGAGTGTAAAGGTTTTAAGCAGCAATACAAAGTAGGATGTATGGCATGGAGAGCAACAATTACACCCTAAGTGCATAGAGAAGAATGTGGTGAAGCTAAGTGCCTCACACTTCCCCATATGTAATAGTATCACAGCATGAATAATTGGAAATATTCTTTGGAACTGCTTTGACTGCTTAGACTTCAGGTTATTTTAAAGACTATCTTGAATCATTCTCCTGTTTAGAGTTGGGATATTGCTGTCACCTGGCTTAGACTGGGGATATTGCTGTCCTCTTGCTTACCTGTTGATCTATACATTTTTCTGCTTCCAAGCTCTCCCCAGTCTGGTCTGCAATTTATCATATGCTCTAATCTGTATACACTGATGTCTGTAAACAGGAGTTCATAGCATGGCAACATTCTCCATGCCAAAAATCTGCATATTTATGCAATTATTTTTTGTTAAAAAGCAAATGGCAGAAACTTGCAAACCTTTTTTCCTCTAAAAAACATCATTTTCCAAAGCTATTCCACAGTACAATATTGCAGAAAAGCCCTGTTAGATTATCCAGATCATTTCCTTGTCAGTGCGTGATTTCTTTCTGCAGTACTCTGGTGTTTCAAGGGTTCTGTCTAGCCTGAATTTGAAATGATGAGGCACTTCCCTCCAGAGACCTCTCTGAACACTTGGAGACTTCCCTGTAATGATAGTAATCTTTGTTCTCATTCTAGACATTCCTTATCTTAATTTCATCCTCTCATTCCTGTATTTGGGGTACTCTATTATATGCTTAAAATAATTAAGTTTTCAAATATTTCTTACACAAATCTACATCATCGCCCTTCACCTTACTTTATTATTATTTATGGTAGATGTAGTATAAATATTGGTCCCTTTTAGCCTTTCTCTCCATTTTATTCCCTTTCCCCAGTTAGTTTATGTATCTCTCCGCTGGTTTTGTCTTCTGCACTGTTTTGGCTTGATAGTATAAGACTGGTGAAAGTTATTTAGAAATGAATGCATACTGAGGTATAGTCTCTTCAAAGCACCACATACTGGAGCTGTGGACTTCTGTACTGTCTTCTAAACCTATATAACATCTAGCCAACAGAGACTGCTTGTGAGCATAGCCTTTAGCAGGTAGTGTAATTGATGTACAAATTGGTCTTTTGATGCAATATTGAAGTACAAGTTCTTGATTAGTTTCTGCTCTTATTCTTGCTATAGATTTTTTTGTCTGTTATTTCCTGCCCTTTTTTCTAAATCTGTCCTTCCAATGTAGTTTTTGCAACTCTTCATATTTTAATATTGAGGATTTCATTGATGTCATCATTTCTTCCTTTTAAGGATCATTAATAAAGCAAATAGGACAGGACATAATAAAGATTTATGCAATAGTACCCTGCTATTCTGACTCACTGCTTTACCATTAATCATTAGTCTTTGTAGCTCTTCAAGCAGTTTTCCATGTATATGACAACTTGTATCTAGCCAAGTAAGAACTGATTTTCTGTTTAAGCTATCCTGTGGCTGGAAGTGGTGATGTTGCTGATAGTATGACAGTGAAGCTGAGCAGTTGTTCTTCTATAGCATGCTGCAGGAACAAGTATTTCACTAGGCAGTGCAAATAAAAGTTAAAACTCTGGTTGACTTCCTAGCCTTGTGAGAATCTATAGCTGATGTCTGTCAGCAGTATTCCCTGCAGGCGCTGATGGTGAAAATCTGTTTTAAAATGTAAGCTTCTAAGCCTGTGTTCATAAGCAGGTGGGAGAAGAAGAATTGCAATAATCTCAGAGAGATGTATGCTGATTGAAATAGCATGCAATACACATAGCAATTAAAATAAATGTAAAAATTAATTTAACTGATTCTTTTGACTTGGTGTTTTGTTGCAATGACACAAATGAATTGCTGCATCAGGTAGTAAGAATTTAAGAATCCTATCTCCATATTATATCTTTTTTATCATATATCATTAGATTTCACCATCATTTGTCCACATAGATAGATGTATCTGCCTTTTCTTTACTTAAATATATGATATTCTGTGGAATAACTGTTTCTGCATATTTATAAATACAACATGCATTGTGTGATTTGCTGAAGCTCTGTCTCAGAACTGCTGATGTCGATGGATTCTTTTAAGTCCTTTGTTATTACTTGTAATACTCATCTAAATGTAATTTTCCAGTTATTTTCGTGTTCTGAGAGCTAGATTCCTTTAGAAATGCTCCCTTTTAAAATGCCATGTTCTATTTGAATATTCAAGAGCTGTCAGCATATACAAGAAGATGTGCCTAATAAGAAAAGACCATGGGTTTTTATTTGCTTGATAAAGTGTAAGGGAGCTGTGAAGAAAACATAGAAATAAGCATATTGAATGGGACACTCATACGCCTCATATTTTAAAATTAAAATTATTAACAATCCTTCCATTTTATGACTTTCAATTAAAGGCATGGTATTGTTAGGTATTTGTCAGCTTCTAGCAGAAGCATACCAGTAACTCCTATCAAATTTACCCTCTGTAGTTCTTTGCTGCCATCTTCTGTTTCTTTTAATGATTGCCGTTATTATTTGGATTCTGGAAAACAAGGCTGTGATATTACAGAGCACAATTTCCCTTTCTGTCATTTTGTCTCATTTCCTTGTTTTCAGCTAAAGCAAAGTGAAGCAAATGCAGATACAAAGGAGAAGCTTCCATTGCGTCTACGCATCTTTGAAAAATTTCCTAACAGGCCACAAATGGTGAAAATCTCCAAGCTTCCTTCAGATTTCACAGTTCCAAAAATAAGGTATTGAAATATTTCCTTTGCTAGTATGCCATAAACTTCTCTGGTGCCATGTAGCATCTGAGATATTTAACTGGTTTCCTTGTGGGCTCAGCAGATAGTTCAGAAAATCGGAAATGAAACAGAATTAATGTTGGCATCAGAAGGATGTAACATTTTGGTTTTACTTCATTCTTACTTTGGAGGAAAAAATAATAATCCTAAAATTTCTTAATGTATTCATGAAAGCAACTGGATTGACCATAACCAGCACAAGTACAATATGATTGAAAAGTGTGTTGTTGTTACTCCACTCACATTTGGTTTTTAGATTCTTGGCTGACATAGACAACTGCTAATCTAATTGATTCTCATGTAGCTTTTTAAAGATAAGGTCAACTGGCAGCAAATCATTAGAGGGATAACACAGGCCATCCAATACCAGTTACTCTCTGATGACCTTGTCCACTCTCTGTATTTCCATAGTTACCATTTTCCTGTAAAATTCACCTTAATAAAGGATCCGACCCTCTGTTGTCTACTAGGTCATCAGTTACAGTTCAGTTACTCTTGTGTGGTCCCAAAAAAAAAAGCTTATTGAAATCCAGGGGCTGCTCTGTAGCTGGCCAGAGAGGTCTTCTAGCTGTGCCCATTCCAGTATCTCTACCAAGCACATGCTAGGAAAGAGGATGGTGTGAAAGATGGGTGTCATGGTTCTGGGTCTCCTGAAGTTATATTTTTTTTTATTAAACTCACAAGGAAGCTAAGGTAGCTGTTTTGACCTGTTTGCATCATCTTAGCTGAATGAAAGGTGTAATGCTAGTCAAGAAAAACAACTTTCCAAACCTCAGGGAAGCAGTCATAGATGTTTTGCTTTTAGTATCAAAATACTGTTTGGTTATACATTGAGGGCATTCTATTCCTAGTCAGCCTTTTTTGGTATTTCTTTCTAGCTGTGTTTTTCCCAGTAGGGGGAACATGTACACTAATACGTGACCTGCTAACTACTGAAAGAGACTTCAAACTATCACTAGTGAATCCTATCTTTAAATCTGAAGCTATTGTACTCTGTAGAGCTCTCAGATAAGTATTAATTTTGACATAGTCAGCTTACACTGAAATTAGGGCAGCTCTACTAAACTTAAAATACAGCAGGATGAATGTACATATGTTGTAAACAGAAATGCTTCTACATTTTAGACATGGTATGTGTGAGGGACAAAATTGCTGAAGTGCCTTAATACTGGCATTCAAAGCAGTTATCTGAACAGATGTTGTTTGAAATCTTCAAGAACAAATTTCTTGCAGAGAGTATGTTTCCTTTGGATTATAGCAGTGTTTGATGTACACTGAAGTAACAGCTTGCTGTTTGATGAGCTCAGAACTGAAAACTGCAAAAGGCTCTTCAAATTTTTACACTTTCACTGGTAAATGAATAAATAAATAATTATTGAAAGGAATAAAGTTATTTTCGTAGAAACTGCATGCAAGCCTCCCAGCTCTGAATTCAGGTATGGATTTCTTTAATAAATGAATTTAAGTTTTATCAGTTGTTTTGGCATTCCATCCATTTAGACATCTATAGCTCAGTAGAACTTCTTGGAGTTTATTCGTTTTAGCAATAGTGGGCTGTGACATGTCCTAAAGAAAACCAAATATTAACTCTTCGTGGAGTTCTAATCCATCAATATCTTCTATTTGTTCACAAGGGAAAGTTTCATGAAGCAGTTTATTGATCGTCAGCAACAAGATACCAGCTGTTTGCTGCGAAGGCTTCCTTCGGCATCTTCTTCCTCATGTGACCACTCTAAAAGATCAGCAATTGAAGAAAACAAATATATTGATCAAAAGGTAAATCAAGAGTATAGGGCAGTATATGTCTTTCCTTGCATATTGTGAGAAAAGACGGGAGATTTTTCAGTCTGACAAACTATATAAAAGTGAATACAAGCTAGGATGACTAAACCCAGGCTCAAAGGCTGTATTTAATTTTGCCAAAAACAGACAGCACAGCAGATCCTCATTTTATTTAAATCTTCATATCTCTGGCTTCAGAATTCACAATTTGATACATAATTTTGTTCAATGCATCCATCTTATGAAGTTATTTTTTAAAGTAGTCTTGCTGTTACTCACTGAGAAGCTCATGGAAAATTAGTTTGTGAATATCACATTGAACTTTTGAATGCCTTGTTACTGTTCCAGTGTTGAAAACACACTTCACTGAGGCAAGGTCTCTGTGTAATCATTGGAGAGGAGTAAAAATGTAAGAAATATTCTAGTTATTTAAAGGACATTAACGTCTCTGTAAGCCTGGGAATCATTAGAAAACAGATGCTGACCATGTATATTTGATACCCATTGTGTTAAATGGTGCTACTTTCCCAGCCAGACTGGCGTGGATGGGAGAGACCTTAAACTTGTCCCAGCAACACAGTAAAGTCCACAATATGCATTGCAGAGCTGTGCAATGATTCAGTAGATGTGTCTACATGAATACAGTTAGGAAGTATATTAAATTGCAATCTTAATTCCTTCTGCCTGCTGTTCACAAAAGTGAATAGTTATTGTGTTTGAAGATAGATGAATACCTGGCACAGTTTATTCACTGAGATCTTGCAATATGAACACAGACTGCTGCAGTCTTTTCAAATTTTCACTTCCCTCCTAGAGCAGCTATGTATGATCCAACTTTCATTTTTTAATTGAAATAAGTGTTTGCAGATTGGTTTTGCACTATTCGACCTGCTTTAAGCACATACTTTTGGATTCCCATGGCTCAAGGGTAGAACCAATGATGAGTAACATTCTGATAAATGCAGCTTAAAACAAGGCAGTTACACATTCCTATTAAGAGGGAGAAAGCACTAGGAAGCATTTTCTGGAAGTAATTACTCTGGCTTTCTATAGTTACAGTTGCCAAGGCAACCTCACTTTTGTATCAAAAAAATCTTCATAAAAATATCCTTAAAACAAGCTTGGAATGACTGGTTGCACTTAAATATAAACCTTACATGCATACTTTACTTTCTTTGTAAAAAAGAAACCTGACCAAACTACTAATCCCCAGTGCCTAGCAGGATGCATTTCCACTGCTCCTGATAGCAGTGCCATGGCTTCAGAAACTTTTCACATCTTTTTTGCATTGCAGTTGATGAAAAAAAACCAGTGTGGAATCAAAAAGCGAGATTCTGCTGGCAGATTTGACTCTGTCTTTTCTTTGCAGCGTCTTAGCTGTGGATAGTTCCTCCAGTTTCTTCTGGACTTATATCAGTACTCCTGCATTCATAGAATCATAGAATAGTTAGGGTTGGAAAGGACCTTAAGATCACCTAGTTCTAACCTCCCTGCCGTGAGCCATGACACCTCACACTAAAGCATGCCATGCAGGGCTTTGTCCAGCCTGGCCTTAAACACTGTCAGGGATGGAGCATTCACAACCTCCCTGGGCAACCCATTCCACTGCCTCACCACCCTAACAGTAAAAAATTTCTTCCTTATATCCAGTCTAAACCTCCCCTTTTTAAGTTTCAACCTGTTACCCCTTGTCCTATCACTACAGTCCCTAATGAATAGTCCCTCGTCAGCATCCCTGTAGGCCCCCTTCAGATACTGGAAGGCTGCTATGAGGTCTCCATGCAGCCTTTTCTTCTCCAGGCTGAACAGCCCCAACTTTCTCAGCCTGTCTTCATATGGGAGGTGCTCCAGTCCCCTGATCATCCTCGTGGCCCTCCTCTGGACTTGTTCCAACAGTTCCATGTCCTTTTTATGCTGAGGACACCAGAACTGCACACAGTGCTCCAAGTGAGGTCTGACGAGAGCAGAGTAGAGGGGCAGGATCACCTCCTTTGACCTGCTGGTCATGCTCCTTTTGATGCAGCCCAGAATACAGTTGGCTTTCTGGGCTGCAAGCGCACACTGAAGCTGGCTCATGTTCATTTTTTCATTGACCAACACCTCCAACTCCTTCTCCACAGGGCTGCTCTGAATCTCTTCTCTGCCCAACCTGTAGCTGTGCCTGGGATTGCTCCAACCCAGGTGTAGGACCTTGCACTTGGCATGGTTAAACTTCATGAGGTTGGCATCAGCCCACTTCACAAGCATGTCAGGGTCCCTCTGGATGGCATTCCTTCCCTCTAGTGTATCAACTGAACCACACAGCTTGGTGTCCTCAGCAAACTTGCTGAGGGCGCACTCAATCCCACTGTCCATGTCACCAACAAAGATGTTGAACAAGACCGGTCCCAACACCGATCTCTGAGGGACACCACTTGTTACTGGTCTCCAGCCGGACATTGAGCCATTGACCACAACTCTTTGCATGTGCCCATCCAGCCAGTTCTTAATCCACTGTTTCCACACCTCTTGAAGTGATAGGAAGTACTTAATACATGCATTCCCTTATTTCCACTTCAGCCACAATTTTTGGTTTCTCTAAAAATGTACCAGTATATATGGTGTTGATTTTCCCTCAAAATCAATCTGACCCATAACTTGTGATGATCGGTAAAGCAAATCAGGTTTCGTTCTCCTATATAATTGGTTTAGTAAGTCTTTTCATTTTTACAATTACTTCCTTGAAAAGATGTTCTAAGTTGTAAAAACGGAGTAGATTTTCATTGCATTATTTCTTTTTTAAGGTATTTTGCCTTCTTAAAAGAGTTGAAAATATTATTCCTATATCTGTTTATAATTGTGACAGAAACTGGTTTGAAATTATTTTCTTCTGTGCCAAATGAACATAACAGCTTTTGGAAAACAGATTTCTCTGCTATAATCCTTTTCTAGTCAAGTCTGTGAGTTCCTGAAGTTTTTCTAACTCTTCCAAATTTCAGACTTATCAAAGTAATGAACTGACCAAACACTAATATAAAAAATTGCTTTTAGATCCCTATACCTTTTTTATGTCCCCTAGGAGTTCTCTCTCAGTGTGTGAGGTCTGAGTGGGTGTGTGGAGACAGACTACCATGCTCATTTTACATCCAGTGCCAGAAACACCTGAACTATCTCAGTCTTGGATGCTTGATAGGCAGCTTAGCATGATGCTTTAATTGAGCTGTTTATGAGTATCTGTAAGTTTGTGTGCAAAAATGGAATTCTCTCAGGTTCTCTGAACTTGACACTGCTGGAAATGCAGGATAGTTGGATTGCACTCTCTGCTTGAGGTCCTACAGAGCAAATTTTCTAAAACCCATTGATCTTGCCACAGACTTGCTCCATTGTGTGCTGAGTTATTCTGATCTATCCTGATGTGGTCTGCAGGCCATGAGTTGAAGAGCTCTGGGTCTAATTAGAGAAACCAGCACTGTCCAAGTTGGTGAGGGTACCCCTGTTGTAGTACAAACTACCATGAAGATACTTTCTGGTGAAAAAAAGAAGTCTAATCAGAAAAAGTGCAAGTATAATGAGACAGTGCCATTATAAAATTAATGTTAATGAAAACATGTCTAAGAAAAGGGCTTAAAAATTAAAAGAGGGAGTTACGGTATTAAATGAACATTGTAGATGTGGGAGAATTGGAGTTTTAGAGACAGAGAGTGTTCTTTTATACTTCCACATTTATATGGAAATTATTCACTGTATGCTGGGAATTTCCTTAGCTAACCAGTATTTTGTAAATTCTTGGACAGGAGAAGAGGATAAAATAGGGAAACATAATTTTTGTGTGAGTGGGTAGATGAGAAGAAAGAAAATTGGCACAAAAATGAGGACATCTCACAGTGGTGGCTCCCACAAAAGCATGAGGGATTCTCAGCAAGTTCTGGGGGACAAAGATCTAAATGAGCTTTAAGATTTACAATAAATCAGGTGCCCAGCAAAGTACAGCTGAGTTGCCTGCAGAGCATTGGCTTTGGCTTCATAACTTCAGGGCTGGAATCAGAGGAGCACATGAACACCTCAGAGTGCTTTCCTAAGGGGTATTCAACCTTTAGCAGCCCTGTGGAAGACTGTTGTGAGGACACTCCTGAACTGGTTACTTATCTTTGGCCACACAACCGCACAATGCTGTTAGAGTTCAGAACTGGCAGGCTTATAAGACAAACTTTGAAAATGCCTGTGGCTCAATAAGTACATATAACCATGTGCATGTTTACAGCAGGAGTGTATTACAAAACAAAGCAAAAGAGCTTTTAATATATCCATGTATTTTACTGAGAATCTCCCTTTTAATTGAAGGAATATAAGCAAACCAGTTCCTTTATTTTTGTATTTGCAAGATTAACTGTATAGTAACAAACGTACTTTGTTTTTTTTCTGTTTTATAATCCTGTTTCCTATCTGTTTCCTTTCATGTGTATGAGTTTTGTTTTTAGCTCTTCAAGCAGTGATATTAGTAGCCATTCCATTTTCCTGTGCAAGCAAGATCCATCATTAAGGTCTAGATCCTGTAAAAGTTTGACCTCCCATGCCATATGCCTCTCCCACTGATTTCCTCCTTGCAGTAAAATGTAGCTGTATGATTGGAGGTGGTGATGAGAAAGTGAGAGCTGATCTCAGAGGTAGCCAGAGCCATTACTTTGGAGGACTATGAATATTAATCAGCAGACCTCTTGCAGGTTTCTACATTCTTTGGGGAATCAGGGCACTGAGCTGATGTGTTCATGATGACCTGTGTTAACCTTGTACAGTTATAAGTCTCATCTTGGAAGGGCCTGAGTACTTATCGGCACCCTTTGTTTTATGTAGAAATCATTGTCTCTCGACACCTGAAGGAAAGTTTATGATTTTATCTGTTTACAATTTCACACACAAATTCAACACACAAGATTGCCCACAATTTTGAATGCATGTTTGATGAACATCATAGATACTCCATTTGTGAGCTGCTAAGACACAACACCTATTCTTGATGTTTAAAGTGGCAATTTCTTCTGGCATGTCTTTTTCTGATCTGTGATCAGCTTCTTCCGTTCATTCCATAGTTTCTAGTAAAAAGAACCACATATATTTCAAGAATATTCTGAAATTACTTTTCCTTGCAGAAAGTATTTGTAATTTTAAAAGCTAAAATAGCTGAAATAGCTGTTCAGCTTTTATAAGGCATAGCTTTCAGTAATCGAAGACAGGGTGTCCTAAGATATCTTCAGGCATGAAGTCATAAACTGTATTTTTTTCCTTCTTTAAAAAGAACCAAGGGTAAAATATTTACTCATAAATTACCACTTGCAGAATTTTTGGTTTTTATTGTAATAAACTTACGTCCCAAATTAATCTTCATTAGGGACTGTAGTGACAGGACAAGGGGTAATGGGTTAAAACCTAAACAGGGGAAATTTATGTTGGATATAAGGAAGAAATTCTTTACTGTGAGGGTGGTGAGGCACTGGAATGGGTTACCCAGTGAGGTTGTGAATGCTCCATCCCTGGCAGTGTTCAAGGCCAGGTTGGATGAAGCCTTGGGTGATATGGTTTAGTGTGAGGTGTCCCTGCCCATGGCAGGGGGTTGGAACTTGATGATCTTAAGGTCCTTTCCAACCCTAACTATTGTATGATTCTGTGATTCTAATCAGCCTCTTCTGAACTTTGTTTTGGGCATTCTAATTATGCAAAGCAGAATTTTGGCATAAAAAACACAGTATCATTCTGTTGTGTTCCTGATTATTCTTTTCTCCAAGTAATTTGAAAAAGTAATTTTATTACATTAATTTTGAATATAGCAGAAACTAATAAAGTGTAATTGCACATGAATTCCAAGTAGAAAAGATTATTTATTCTTAAACAATAATAAATGCTGATTTTTTTTTCTGAAATAATTCTTGAGGAACTTTGTGTTTAAGTATAAACAAAAATAATTCATTTTTTATCTTAATCTTCGTTTACTGAGTGTCTGAGTAGAACTCTGTCATAGAAATTCAGATTCCACATACTGCTTGTTAATTAAACACAGCCAAGTGCATCAGTCCTACCTATTTATGTCATTCACAGGTGTTGACAAAATCTATCTAGCTATAATATTCAGAGAAGTCATTAAAACAATCTATCTGCTGGAATGAAAATGACTGTGGATGCAGCATTTTACTCCTCATTACAGTCTTGATTCTCAAAGATTATTTTTGCCCCGTGTCTGTTCTCATCGTATCTTTCTAATGAATAGATGTAAATGCAATGAGGTATTTCTGGTTTAATGAAAATTAAACAGGAGACCTCTTTGTCTATTCTGCGTTTTTTAAAGGTCTTGTTTCTTTTCAGATAAAACACATATGTAACAATGTCTCTGTGTCTAAATAATCAATTTATAGAAAAAGACATTTTCCATTAAGTATTTTACCACGTACATATTTCAGCTGGTAATGTTTATCTTTTCTGACCATGTTTCCTTTCAGAGCAGAGAAGGCAGAACTGCAATAGTAACAAGATTCTTTTCTTGTTATGTTTTTTCCCTGGCTTCTGATGATTTTAACTTGCTTTGTCACTCATGCCTTCACATAGTATGATCAAAATTCTGCCTGAAAACGATGAGTTTTCAATTAAATTCTGACAGAAAGTAGGCTGGTAACTGGATACTTTGTCATTTCCAAAAAGTACCACAATTCAGCTCTTTTTTCTGTCATTAGCTTTCTATTTCATCAGTTTTGCACTCAAAGATTTCAAGGGTTTGATACAAAGGCTGTGAATATGCATTAAAACACAAAAAGTTGATCATACTCCTCCTGTTTCTTCAAGCAAATAAAGTACAGTCATGGCAAAGTTTTTAGGGATGTTGTAGTCTAACAGAAAATAGCATGCATTATTTTGGGGTGAGGGAAGAGACAGTGAGGGGCTGGGTTACAGGAAATTTCTTCTGTTTGAGCCTTGTACTCTCCTTTTCCTGCTCCTACTGAGGAATCCAGATCTTTCTTGAAGCACCTAGGTCTCCCTCAGCCACTCACAGGACTTCTTCACAAGAACCAATTGAATATAGTCATGATCGCCTTGTTCTAGTGAAGGCAATTATATGCATGTGCTCATAGAACCAGGAGTAATGTTATTTCTCATTCCTCCAACCCAAGTTACTTCCCACTTGAAACTCACAGTTGATATCAGTCCTCTTCCATCTAGCCCAGCATGGCAGTCCCTTCTCTACAGCCTCATGATCCCTATCTCAAGGTGAGATAGGATCCTTATCCTCCATCACTGTGCACCCAGGAGAATGTATTACAGCTCCATATCATCTTGGCCAGGAGTCCTTACTTCCACCCTGTTGTTGACTGTCATGAGTAATCTACCCAGCCCTCTTTACTAGCTTTTCCCAAGGTCTCCCTGGCTCCTGCCTTGAGCAAAGATGGAAAACAAAAGAAAACAAACCTATCTGAGGTTGCCCAAATTATCAGGGAGCTGGAGCACCTGTCATATGAAGACAGACTGAGAGAGTTGGGCTTGTTCATCCTGAAGAAGAGAGGGCTCCAGGGAGGCCTTATTGTGGCCTTTCAGTACTTTAATGGAGCTTATAAGAATGGGACAGACTTTTTAGTAGGTCCTGTAGCAATAGGACAAGGGATGGTGGTTTTAAACTAAGGGAGGGGAGATTCAGGCTGGGTATAAGGAAGACGGTTTTTACTATGAGGTGGTGAAACACTGAAACAAGTTGCCTAGTAGATGTGACATCCCTGGAAACATTCAGGGCCAGCCTGTATGGGACTCTGTGCAACCTGATCTAGTTGAAGATGTCCCTGTTTATTGCAGGGGGCTTGGAACTAGATGACCTTTGCAGGTCCCTAGCAACGCAAACTATTCTGTGATTCTATGGCAAACCTACCCATTAAAATGCTGAAAGTGAAAAACTCAGATATGTCAAAGGGAAAAGTATAGTATGACAAGACATAAAAGAGAGGGATTCTCCCTCCCTGGAGTTGTTCCCCCATGTGTCTGAGATGGACTACTATCATCCCCTTTAAGTCTTTGAGGGGTTTATGAGTATGCTAATATTAACCTTGTCCACATTCTCAGACTTAATTGAAAAAGGTCTTTGGTTATGAAAGGACATGTAGCTTTTCCAAACCACTAGTCATCTAATTAGAAGAACATGGCTTTCCTTAAGAGAGAGGCAGCAATCAAGGGCTACAAAATGAATTAAGGCTATTTCAGGTCAATGACTCCCAAGAGTTAAGAAGATTATGCCTACTTCTCATTCTAGACATCTGATCAGAAGGGACAGCCTTTGACTCCTCGTGGCATTTATCTAATACTAGACCACTTCTGCACTGTTTAGTTAGCCTGTTTCTTATTTAAGACAACCTCACCAAGGGCTAGATTTTTAAAGTCCAAATTAAAATAGTTCTACTTGGAGGGGGAGAAATGGATTAGGTGATCTCTAGAGGTTCCTTGTAATTGCGCCCTTTAGGATTCTGTAGCCATTAAGCAAAGTTTTCAAAAGGGCTTAAGAAGTTCCCCACTGATTTCTACAGGATTTAGTCACTTAACCTTCTTAAATTCTTTTGAACATTTGTTGTGTACCTACCAATAATTTGCCTTATATTGCTCTTCATTTTTTTGTCACATTCATTTTGATAGAGTCTGATCTCTTCAAGCCAAAGATACATAGGCAGAAGGTTGTTGAACAAATAATATTTGCATTTCAGAGGCTACATAGGAAACTCTTGTGGGCCAAAAATATCATACATTTAATAGAATGATCAAGCAGATTCTACCCAAGTATTTCCTCACTGTTTCTTAAAAATCACTCTTATATATTGCTTATTGTGTTGACTCTTCATATTTCCCCAAGAAGGTTGTTTAAATAACAATATAATACAGTCTGTTCAATCTGCAAGTCTACATAAACCATCAATTGTCATCCAACAAATACCAAACTGAAACAGAAGCTTTGGATTTTTTTTTTTCTTGTAATTTCTGGCTTGGTACAAAAGACTATTCCCATATGGTTCTGCAGTTGCCCATAAAAAAACAGCACTAAGCTAAAATTCCATACTTTCAAATAACACTAAAAAAAAATCAGAAAAATATATTGCATGCACTTTTTTTTCCCCCATTTTCAACCAAACATTTCAGATATTTATATCAGAATTTACTTATGACCTTGTCTCACCTCATGTTGCAGGCCACCCACCAGCACTTGTCTCTTCTGCCAGCTCTGCAGTGGTCTGATACAAGAACAATACACTACATCACCAGTTTTTACCTGTTGATAGCATACAATTATCTGTCCAATTCAAGTTGAAAACAGTTACTTTATGCAGTCCTTGCTGGGGTTTGTGCACTGCACACGTCACCCGCCAAATCTATCAAAACCTTGACAATGAGTGGCATTTCTCGAAATGTAAAGCCACTGAGCCATATCTTAGCTGTTATAAATTGCCACAGATTGCCCTGAAGTCAGCAGTGCTGAGCCAGTACACCTAGGCTGTCAGACTGGTTCACACGCATTAGCTGTCACCTAGAAAAGGTACCATCCTATGTTGCATTGCTTTTAATCTTATGCCAAGGCTTTTGTTTTTCCAGGGTAGTAAGCCTGGATTTTTTAAATATACTACTAAATAAATACTCATTTAAGATGTCTGCAGTACCTTTTCAAAGCAGCGGGTGGCACTTGCAGAGCAACAATGTGCTGTGATTTAGCTTCTTTTACAGCAGTTACAGTGGTTTATTGCTTTATCCTTGTCATTTTGGACAAATGGGATCTCATAGGATGTAGCATTCAGGTTGAGTTCACACTAACTGAGTCATTTGGTCTTTCTAAAGTCTGTCCTGCCAACAGCAGCCCTTGGGTGCCAGCACTTGTTGGAGAAGCAGTACCTGCAGATTTCCTAGTTCTGTGTCTATGGTCACATCTGTGTAAATAACCTCAAACGAGTATGGGAAGCAAGACATGAGCTTTAATCATGGTTTCATAGGAACACATGCTTTCCATCTAAAACCTTTTTATCAAGGAAATACTATTGGTAATTTGCTGACCTGTCACAGCTGTTCCTTGCAGATTAAAGTAACCTGCAGGAGTTCTTTAAGATGTGCTGTTGAAAACATATTTAGCAGTAATCGGATGCTGGTAGCTGATTTCAGGACAGTGTCTTATGCCAAAAAATAAGGTGCTATAGCAGAAAGCTATATGGCATTGTTATTTCAGCACCAAGTGTACTTATAGGTAACATAAAGAAGTAAATAAATAAATAACAGGTAATAAAGATACACTGAGGGTGTCCTCACACTACATTACAATCTGTAATAAAAAACCCAGCAGGCTAAGCAGATATACCCTAAAATAACTCAGTAGAGTATACTGTACTTATTTAATTCCACATCATCTGATCAAGGAATGTCTTTTGTACATTAACACTGCTAATAATTTCCTCTGCAACATTCAAGAACTCGGCAGGTATCACAAGTTTTAATTGCCAGACTCATTTTACACCAGCATGTGGCATCTAGACATTATTAAACAAAATACTGATCATCTCCCCCATTTTCTGTTTGCACAGTTCCATTGCATTTGCCTGGTGTGCTATGCAAATTTGGAAAATGAAATGGGAAGCAGTTTGGTTTATTTATCTAATATAGAAATAAGGATATATATATTTAAAATCTATAGTAATGTTTGATTTTCTTCAGCATGAATATTGGCATGTGCATGTTGCTATTTGACTGACTCCTGCCTCCTTTAAATACGAGAAATGGATCACTTGAGTATATCTCTATATATATCTGGGTATTTTAAACTTGAGATACTTTCACTAGGGTTCTGCTTAAGGGCAGACTCCTAATCTTGACAAGCTGTAATCCTTGGAACTGCTTGGTTTGTATTATCAGTTCCATTTTGAACCACTGAGATCACTAGGCACCAAAGTATAGGATCTTGTGCATGCTCATGTGTTCCTAGGTTAAAGAGCTGGATACCTGGCTCCAACCTAACTTCTGTCACAGTGCAGAGGCAGACAGAATGGTAACAAACCTTCAAGACTTTATAAAAGCCTCAGTCCATTGGGTATGTTTAGACTACAGTTAGTGCCCAAGGATGTACTGTTTCAGGTGCAAGTTTTACAGCTAGTCCTTCTGAAAAAAAGTGCAGGAAAAATAAATGCACTCTTTGCAAAAATAACCTGGTGCAATAACTGTGGTTCTAGGCTCTTTCCCATTCCCATCACTTCTTAAGCATATTTAGGCATGTTTAGGCATAACAGTAAGATTCATGAGCAGCTTTGGGAGTAGGAACTAGAGGAACAGTCTTTTCTCCACCATCTCAGTGGGTCCAGAGATGGGCTTCTTCCTGCTGTTTCTCTTCATCTCTCTGGCTCCGTGGGTGTTTCCCTTCTGGCTGTGCAGTGCCAAATACCAGAATGCAGCGCTGTCCTTGCAAACTTCCAGCAGACAACTGGAGAGTTCACTGAAGGCATCAAAATGAAGGGAACAAACCTTTTCCAGCTGAGGCATGCAAGGGATTTAGCAGTATGCTTTTACTCAAAACATACATTGCCTTCTTCTTTGTTAGTCTTGCTACCTAGAGGGAGGACTCAGCAGTCCCTGACAGACAAATGTGCCAGATACTAGTAGCCATTGGTCTAGACCTCCTGGCAGATTTTCTTGAGATGTTCTTCCTTGTTGCCACTAGGATGGTCTTAACACTTGGCCCGGAGAAGGACTAAAGGTGTCATTACAAGCACCCAGCCTCCCTGTGAAGTCTTTGAAAAGAAGGAGACTCCTCATTCCTGCTTTGCCACGCCACGTTTCCCTGTGGAAGACCTGGGTGAATTTTCCTGCTTGGGCCACACAGTTGATGCCAAAGTGTTTTGACACCTGTTATAAACACTGAAAGTGATGTATGCCGGATACTGAGCTGTAGACAATTCCAGGAAAATTTGCCTTCGGTTTTTTCTCAAGTCAGATAAGTAATAACTGGAAATTTGAAAGGAAATTAATGCTTCCTGTGTTTGAAATCTTTTCAGTTTCTAAGATGTTAACAAGCAAAGAATTGTTACTAGACATAAATTGACATAACACATTAGCAGGCAGCACTCTTTTTTCCCCTGATGTTTGATGTAATTATAATTATTCTAAAGTAATTATTTAAAACAGGGGAAAAAAAACAAAACTCAAACCAGTTGTTTTTCTACTTTCATTATTCCCATAAGTTTGATGTTCCTAGTTGAGACATAAAAAAAATATTAGCTAACACTTTACAAGAGGATGGATATTCTTTTGGTTTGGAGGTTGGATTTTTTTTCTGATAAGGGGAGAAATCAGTTATCTGGGAATCCACTAACATTAACTTCACTGACACCAGAAGAAAAAAGATGTGAAAGAGTTGTCATTGTTCTCATCGTCAGTTATATCTAAATCCATAGTAAGGTACCATGCTAATAAATGCAAAAACCTGTCATGAGATACTGCAAATCACTTAAAACCTACATAAGTATGTTTATATGAATTATTTACCCCTACACAATATTTAATATAATGGTATATCTCATACTGTGATTTACAGTTTATTTTGATGTTAGTCATATCAAGGCAATGGAACCATTTTTTTTTGCTTTTTATTTGAATTTCTGTTCAGAATTGGACAGTTCTGAACAGAATTCAACAATTCTGTTACTATTTCTTTAAATCTTAACTGAAATTCGGGTACCTTATTTTCCAAACTACATTCTGAAGTGTTGCATACCTTATTTCAATTTCCAAGTTGCTGGTTTTTTAAGGATCCAACAGAATCTTAGAGTAGTAATGTTTTCAAATCCTCTGTGTTCTTACTTCCACAGGCAGTACAGAGATAGGTTAGGACTTGAGAAAGGTTAGAGTCCACACTTGAAAAGGCAAGGGTTAGGAAAGTGATTGTAGCTTGCTACTACAGGTGTGGCTTAAAAAGTAGTAATCATTTTATTAAGGGCAACCAGTATAATTAACAAGTTGTTAGGTATTTTCTAGGCTTCCTTTTTTTCTCCAAGTAAGACTTCTTATTGTGAATCAGAGTCAATCTGATTTTTAAGAGTTCTAGCAAAATTATTTGTCAAATGACTCTGGATTTGAGGCAGTGACTTACATCCTTATATCAGACACAGATGAGTTAAACCAATCTGATACTTCTAAAAAATAGTTTTAAAGAAACATGCTTCAAGATTCCATTTCAGATTGATCAGAAACAGGGCACACATTGCTAGGAGCTCTCAAATCTCTCTCAACCATTTGCTTCAAGATAACCATCTCCAAACAGTCCACAGTCTTTCAAGGTGCCAGAGGCTTTCTGTTCATCACAGGTGCAGTTCCTCAGCTAAACTCTTCATCTGTTATTTGTTCCTTGATTTGCCATGTTTGCTGACCACTTGCTTAGGCATTAAGTGCTTAGGTTTCATGTATTAGTCCTTTCATTTAATGTTCATGAAGTCCTGTCCATAAGAATATGCCTAAAACACTGTTCATAACCAGAGGCAAACACATGGACATTTTGCTCACCACATTCTTTGTTCTACCTTCGGGGGGGGGAGCGGAAGGGACCTACTTTCATCTCACCTCTTTTAGGCACTGAAATTATACATCTAAGCTTTGTTAGCTGGCTCTGCTATATAGTTAAGGCATCTCCAGGGTATGATCCAGCCAACTCAAAATCCAGAGTGGAGGAGGGGTAGCAAAGGTTAAGACAAAGTGTGACTTGGCTAACAGGACAAAAAAATAAATCTCTGATAAAAGGAATAGTACTTGTTCTAGTCAACAAAACTATCTGCTTCTTTCTAAAATGAACTAGCTAAGGACTGGGTTTTGAAGACCAAAACCTGCAAAAATAAGGCTAGGTTCTGATATGTTCCTCAAGGAATTTGCTCTCAGATGTGACGATTTTGATCTTTTCCACCATCCTTTTCCTGGAAAAAGGCACCCATGCCACAGACTGTGAAAAATATCTTTATGATAGAGAACACTATGTATTTAACTTTATATGCACTCAGCATCATAATGTTTCATTGGTCTGTCACATACACATGCTGTATTTTATGTCAACTTGAAAGTACACTGTCTTTTTCTTAATTTTATAGCTCCGTAAATCTGTTTTCAGCATCAGAGCAAGAAACCTTCTGGAAAAAGAGACAGCAATCAATAAAATTCTAAGGTAAGAGTCAGCAGTGGTTTGATATTGGTTTGATTGCCATCTGATTTCTCATAACCTTCTTTTTCATCTATGTTACTGTATGTATAATATTTATTATAGTATATCCCTTTGTAGTACGTGTATTGCCTTCATTATCAAAGATAAATTGCTCTTTTCTCTGGCTGCATCATATGCATAAACAGCAACAAGGGAAAGATTGATCTTCAGTATGTATTTCAGTTCTGTGTCATATGGAAGGATCATGTTTCAGCACTTTTCATTTATTCCTTCCAAATTAACAAAAAAAAATGTCTTTTCATATGTTGCCTAAAGGATTCTATCCTAGTTCTTGCATAAATATGAACATAATAGAAGTTGTACACCAGAAAGCAGAGGCTACAGGTAATCATTTTTCAAGTGGGAAATGTACAATGAAGATTTGAGAACTGTGATTTCTTTAGAAGGATTTTCTGAATGTTTTAATAATGATCACTCATTTTGGTATTCCATATCAAGTAAGTACGTGGCACTGTAAGTAAATAATGCAAGCCTAAGTCTCCAAGATGCATGTCTAAAGTTATCATATGGGTAACAGTTGCAGTTTTTCATGCCACTGTTGGTTTTACCTTAGAATGACTACCATTAGCATCAGCAATCCCAGCGATACATAGATCATTCCTTCTGTTTACACTCTCACAATAGCAGATGTATCTCCGGAATATTATGTATGAGTGGTCCCAGGTAAACACACGGTATAAACAGGAATAACTGATTTGGGCGGTACAACTGTGGGATTAGGTGGAGTATGGCAGTGTTTTGTGGAGAGCAGTGCACTAGAAATTCAGAGTGATTCCTGAATCATGAAATTTCTTGAAATTTGCCTAGTGATTACACGCTATTTGAGAAATATTACAGCTCTGCTTCTTAATACTGTATAAGAATGCAGTGCAAGGAAAACTGTAGAAATTAATGTGAAACTTTATCTGTCTTTAAAACCACGGTAAAGAAAATGTGAACCATTTCTAATTCTAATGGCAAAATGTTATTGAGAAATGCAATTATAATTATAAATACAATATGCATAATTATGTAATTACATAAGTACTCTATTTAAAAGAAAACAAAACAAAAAACCCACAAAACAAACCCAAAAACCTTAGGGATCTTTTTTAAGCATTTATTTCACTTACATGAAAGTACCTGGATTTTACAGGCATTACAGTTACAGATAGGTAAATATAAGTCTCTTTGTCCTGAAAGAAAACACTTCTAAAAATATGCTTTTAGATACAGGCTTCGTGTCAATGTTTCAGTAAAACATTTGTAATGAAACTCTATGTGAAACATTGTTGACACCTCTAGGGTTACATAAATGTCAATTTATTTGGAATGTTTCTTATACTACACCACAGAGAAAACATGCAGACAAAGAGAATACCCTATTATTTTTATATCTAAAAAAATAAGTAAATAAGACCTGTGACATCTGTAGGGGCTCCATTCTTTCTTACATAGAAGAAAAAGTTAAGTCCTGCAAATTTAAGATCTGAGTTCTAATGAATTCTTCCATCAGCACAGCACTTTCTCCTTTTAGGAGAAGTCTGAAGCAGAGTGGGACAAGAATCCAAGCAAACAGTTGCTTGGACTTACACTGAGTTCTCAGAGGTACCAGGACAGAATCAGAAATCAGTCATTCCAATTTTAGTCCTTTGACTTCCACTTGGTCCTTCAGAGCATGACCTCTGCCAAAGTTTTGTATATAGGGAGACCTCTCATCAATTCACCTGAGTTCCTCTGAAATAAAAATACAGAGGGAGAATAAAGTTTTCTGCTAATTCAGTCTGCATTTACTGGGTTTTTCTGTCTGCTTCCTGGGTCATCAGCAATGAACTTTTGAGGAAGACAGAGAAAAGGAGGGAACCTCTGTGAAGTAAGAAAAATATAGAATCATAGAATCATAGAATAGTTAGGGTTGGAAAGAAACTTAAGATCATCTAGTTCCAACCCCCCTGCCATGGGCAGGGAGTCATATGTCTTCTGATACTTTCTGAGGATGCTTTTAAGTCATTTGCAAAAGGCGGTCTTATGCTCCTCCTGAAAAAAAGGAACAAATACTATTTATTCTTTCTTGTTATTCACTCAGAGCTGTTAAACAAGTGCTGAACTGTGACATCTCTAATGCATCTGTTCCAGCATAAGGAAATTGTGTTCATAGTATTGTGTCATGGTGGGCATGCCGCTAGACAGCATTGCCAGGGATGGGCCCTGATGGTCCTGAGCCAATGTTTCCATGTTATTGCCAGCGTCACCAGTGTTGATGCGGGGGAATTTTACAAACAGAGAAGTGGGAGAAAGGATAAAATTTACAGCTGAAACTTTGGGTTCAGCTCACGGAACACAGGAAAACTCACAAGACATAAGATACTCTTTTTCTTATTTTTTCTTTAATTGTAAATGCTGTATATTCCTCAAGTAGCTGAATCACAGCTATTCAGAGTATCTGACAAAAGAAAAAATGGCATTTATGCCAAGAACAATAAGAGATAACTCAAGATGTCTCTTCTGAAAAGATTCCTTCTAGAATCTTTTAAAATTTTGTCTACCTGAATTAAGGAGCACTTATCTAAATCATTGCCTCTATGCAGTAAAGCTGTCCATAGGCAACTACAACTTGCTCAGATTGCCATACTGAAAAAAGAGTTTTAAGTCTGTTCTAGCTGAAGTCCACCTCTTACCTTCCACACACAAACACTTTTTAAATCTCAAAAAATTATATTTCAATCAAATTCTAAGTGTTTCAACAGAATCAGCATCAGAGAACCACAGAATCGTTAGGGTTGGAAGGGACCTCTGGACATCATCTAGTCCTACATTACATACAGGTACCTTTATGTCTCTTTTGTGCCTCTTCCTCTATCTAAACCTTGTTTTTCCCTTTATATATGGAACTGCAGATTGAAATCTTCTTCCCCAGGAGGTGAAAGGAGGGCATAAGAAGCCCTCAACCACCCAGAGACACAGGTGATACATTCAGTCCTAGTTGTCTTGCCTACTTGTCTCATGTTAAATTATGCATCAATACATAGGTCTCAGGTCTCTTCATTTTCCTGCACCTTTCTTACTGCGCTTCAGGAGAACTATATTTTCTGAAAGTCCCTGCTTGGAAAGCAGCCTTTGTGTTGCCCCTTGAGGTCTCAGTGCAGTTAGTCCTAGGAACAAAATCAGGGATGTAACAACTACTGTCCTGGGGACTTTGACTCAGACCACTGATTTGCATGACCCCTGCCAGTGTGAGCACAGAGAGACTTAACTCTCCACGTAAGTTCATTCTGAAGGGGGGAATTGACCCTTCTGAGGGAAATAAAACAAAGTAACAGTGAATTACAGACAGAACAACTATTTCAAAACACAGTCACATTTAGTATTGCCTCTGAGTTACAAAAAGTTCAGTTTCTTTCTGAAAATTATGAAGAATTTCCCTCAGCAGCAATAACTTCTTTTAGCAAATATAATTCCTCCTGCATATCTGTCCTCAGCGTTTCCCACTTCTGTCTCTATCTTGCTGTGAGCACTGCTTTTAATCTTTAAAGCACATTTTGTGCCTGTAGTTCTTCTGACCCTCATTTCTTGTGGGGTCAGTATCTAAGAATGGGTTTCTATACCTTTGTAAGTCCCATTGGCTTTCTGAAGTAGCAAGGGTGGAGAAGGTCTAGTCAAAATGTTGTGGATAAAGCAGTCCATTCTCTCCAAAGCTGAGGGTAAGTTGTAAACAGCAGAAAATGGTGAAGAAACTGATTATAATTTGGACTATGTAAGACTACTTTTAATTTGCTCAAAGTATCAGTAGTGCCGAACCTGATTCTGGTGTCTATTAAACCATGCTTCACAGAATCACAGAATGGTTGAGGTTGAAAGGAACCTCTGGAGATCATCTATTCTGACCTCTTTGCTCCAGCAGGGCCACCCAGAGCCAGTTGCCCAGGACCGTGTCCAGACAGCTTTTCAATGTTTCCAAGGATGGAGATTCCACAGCATTTCTGGGCAACCTGCACCAGTGCTCAGTCACCCTCACATAAGGGCTTACGCCCTTATTTTATAAATACAAAGAATAACTTAAGTTCTCTGATGTGTTGATAAGAAAATCAAGCTTGCCAAAATCACAAAAATTAATTTTATGATAAAATATGACAATTTTTTAAACTAACACTTTTTAAATGGTCATCTTTTTATGTGCTTTTCGTTACAGCTGACACTGTAGTCAAAATGCAAACTAATGCTAGGGTCATGGAATAGAATTTTCACTGTTCTAGTCAAGATTTGTCTGGTACATGTACTGGGCCTAAAGGAATACCATAGCTCATGCTTGAAAGGAACTTTCAATTTCATAAACAGCGAATCCAGTGAAGTGCATTTTTGAAACTGAACTGCCATAAGTGCATTTTGGAGGCAAAAAAAAAGAGGAGGAAAAAAAAAACCCACAAAAAAAGTATTTTGCAAGTATTTTGAAAGTACTAATTTACTAATATGCTAGAAGATAATTCAGGCTGTGTTCATACAAGTGTTTCTGCAAAATACCGTGATTCTTGTCTGAATATTAGAATGAGCAAGAAACAAAATTCTCTGTACTTCTAGGAAAGTTATAAAATTAATCTCTGAATAAATTTCCTTTGGACACTAATACAGTAGTGTAATACACCACCTGTCATAAAAGAATTAATAAGCCTTTTCATCAGTTTGTTTATTACAGGATCATAGACATATCAGTCAGAAGGGAACTTTGGAGCCCGTGTTGTCCAACTGCCCACTTCAAGTAGGACTATTGCTAACCCTGGATCAGACCAGCTTTTTGTCTTCTTCTGCTCTAGTTCAAGCACTACATTACCCTACCCTTCGGAGAGCATTTTCCTAATGCCCAGTCTGAACCTTTGAAGCCACTGTTTCTGGCCATTGGTCACTGCTCTGGTGACGTCATGGTAGCAAGAGTTTAGCTCCATGCTTTAACCTTCTCTTCACCAAAGTAAACAAGCCCACCTCTCCCAAGTCTCACTGGAGGTCATGTGTTACAGGCCCCTGACTGTACCTGCTCCTGTGTTTTAACATCCCTTCTGAAGTACCCAAAAGTGTGTTTCAGGTGCAGCCTCTACAGCTCCTGAGTAGCGGAATGAGAATGACTTCCCTTGATCTGCTGGCTACACACCTCCTTAATATAGTAGTCAGTTTGCTTCGTGGATGGCAGGAACACATTTATCCATTTATCACCCAGATCCAGACATAGTGCACAATGTGACTTCTTTTCCTCAGCCAGCCACTCCACAGCCTGCATGGAAATGTGGAGCTATTCTGCACCAGATGTGAAACTTCGTACATTTCCTTATCCAACTTCCTAAAGCTTTTGCTGACTCAGTCCTCAAGTATATCAGGGTCCTTCTGGTTTAATGCTTTACCATTCAGTGTGTCAAGCACTGCTTTCAGCTTGTCCATGTAGCAAGTCCCTTCATCTCAATGATCATAGGGTTGAGGGTTTATGTATAAGAATCAGGGGGAAGACCATCATGGAAGATACTATAGTGCCAGCCTGTTTTACAGACCATGCAACCGGGATGAAGAGGCAGATGAAATATTCTGTCAGTAGCTGGGAGAAGTTTCACAATTGCTAGCCCTTGTTCTCATGGGGGACTTTGCAGATGGCCACTAGAAATACAATACAGCTGAGAGGGAACAGTGTAGGAGGTTCAAGGAACATGTGGAAGATTACTTCCTGACAGCTGGTGAGGGAGCCAGCCAGGGAGGGCACCCCCTCGACCTTTTGTTTGTGAACAGAGAAGGACTTGTGGGTAATGTGGCAGCTGGAGGCTGCTTTGGACAAAGCAATCATGAAATGATAGTTTTAAATTCTCAGAGAAGTAAGGAGGGTGGTCATCAGAACTGCTACGTTGGGCTTCCAGAGGGCAGACATTGTCTTGTTTAGGATCCTGGTTGACAGATTCCCTTGGAAGGCAGTCCTGAAGGGCAAAGGACTACAAAAAAGCTGGACATTCTTCAAGGATAGAAGTGGGGAAGACAACCGGCTTGGCTGAACAGAGAGTTTTGTCTAGAAGTCATAGAAAAAAAGAGAAGTTATGCAGGGAGAAAATTAGGGGGTCCAAAGCCCAACTAGAACATAATCTGGCTGCCATAAAAGACCAAAAAATGTTTCTGTAAATACATTTTCAACAAAAGGACAATCTTTGTTAAGGACAACCTTTGTTAAGGACAATTTTTGTCAATGATCTGGATTAAGAGGATGCATTTTGCTTGCTATTCACACAGTACCTTACTGAATTAAATTCATAAAATGAAAAAAGGAAACCCTAGAATGCCTATGAGGTGGATTCGCTATGAGTCTTAGATTGTCACATTTAACCATATATTCCAAGCTAGATGGAATTAAAATGAGAACATAGAAAAATTTAATAGAGTCATAGTGAAAACAGCACTATGGACTGATAATTGAGTGTTTTACTGAGGTGTCCCACACAGCTGAGACTTCAGTGTGAGCACGTTTCAGGGAGAGCAAGGATGAAAGTACCTCATAATATATGCAGTTGTGTAGTTACTGCAGAAGTATTCCCTCATTAAGATAATACAGAAAAACAGCAAATTGGTGTTCTACTGGAATGCAAGAAGATGAGTAAACACTTGCTGCAGAAAGGATGCCTCCCTAAAAGTGAGCCATATGAATACCTCAGAATGGAGAGTCTTCAGAATATTCATTAAAGGTATAGTATTTTGAAGTATTGATCAAAGCATTTAACATTTTACATTAGCTCAAAGTATGTTACTTGAACACTGTTTACTCCTTGTTTTTCAGGGGTTCCAAAGCATGAGCTAGTCTGAAGGACTTCAAAAGTTCAGACATCTTAATTGCTCACAGGTGGTGCCAATGTGGTATCCCAGTATCATATTGTTCTGCATGGTCTTTACCTGTAGCCTGGCTTTCTGATAGCCTACCAGATTGGATTTTCTTTTTTAGGGTATTTTACTATATTTGTGCTTTTCAAGGCAAATTTGGAGCATGTGCTGAACTGCGTTCAGGGTTCTGCAAGGTGAGTACAAAGTCCAGAAGCCTGACATATTTCCTGTCTCTTCTCCTTTATTTCATCATATTCCTCCACAAGTGAACATATATTTACAGTGATTATATACGAAGATGGAAAGGACAGTTTTAGCTTAGAAGAAGTAGTTTTGCCTGCATTGTTCAAAGAAAAATCAAAAGATTCTGACCAACTGCAGTTACCTGAATATGTTTCAAGTCAAGAAAACATTTTTTCTTAACTCCAATTTGCAAGCCACATAGAGCTAAATTTTAATGCTGTGGCACAGTGATTATCCCGTGTGTGACATTTGGTTTCAGACTACCAGGTCTGTCTATAAGCTAAGTAATTACTTCTATCTTCTAGTTGACAGAGATCTAGACAGTACAGGCAGTTGAGCCCAGTGAGATCTTTAGCCAACTGCTTTGTCTTTAGATGCCCACTTTATGGTTACTTGAATACCTTCCAGATAGCATCAATTAAATTAATTGAACAGGCATTCAATGAAGTTGTCCACACATGGCCATCTAGTAATGTATGAGGTGGTAGAGGATGTCCAAAACATCCTCTTGAGGGTGGCAGGTAATATGGAAATTTGTAGAGGACCTGTCCCCTGCTGGAGCAGCAGCTGGAAGCAAAGCAAAATATACTGCAAGGCATGGCAGGTGGCACTGGCCCCTTCTATAAAACCATTTTAATTCTCCACTGATTATTAGGGAAGCCTGGACACATGGATCACATATAGCCACTGAGGATTAGCATGTAAGTGTAGATGTCTACAGTAAGAAACCAAATCCTGTTGTAGACTTTGAAATTGCTAACTATGCAATTATGAAATCTTCATGGCAGCTGCCTTCTTTTTCAAAAGTCCTCAAAGACCTGTGACACTAGGTGTCTAAATAGCTGAAACAAATCCGAAGTCAAAAGGATAACAAAGCATGGCTCTTGCTAAGAATGAGTATGAGGTAGATAAAGGCACTCTCTCACATGAAGTGGAGAATGCTGGGAGCCACCTCCTTTTCAGCACAGCATCTTTTTGGGGTTTTTTGTCTGAAAATACAGAAAGTTTCTTTGCAGTTACTTAATAAAAATGTCTGATCTCTGTGCTATACAGCTGGCATTTCATTATCTCTCTGTTGACTTCAGTAGGAGTTGCAGGGCTTCCAGAAATTAAATGAGGCAATGAGTATAAATGCTAAATATAGATTTAGTAATGTAGGCAGAGATCATAGACAATTCTGTCTTTCTACTGGTGGTATCCTTTATGCATAGCTATTCTATATAGTATACTGCTAAGTGTATTTTATTATAGCATTAATAATCAAATAAGCCATCTTGTGCATTAGTCAGGTCAAGAATTTATTGTTTGTGCATTTAATGTTCTCCTTTATTAGGGACACTAAGAGTTCATGTAACTTGGTATTCAAGTAACCTGTACATGCACATGAAAAGTTTATGACAAAGTCACTTTTTGATGTCAAGAAAATAATTTCAAGTTGTTAAAAGCAGAGCGCAGTAATTTATATTTACAGGGAAAAAAAAGATAAGGTACCCCTTTTGTCACAACAGGAAGCCTGTCTACAGGAGTTAGACCTCAGAAGTTTCCAATTGTCTCTGCTAGTAAAAGCTTGATTGTCATTTTAATGGAGTTAGATAGGAAATAATTTTCATCTGTTTGGGTTTTGATGTTGTGGGTTTCTTTTTTTTCTTTTAAGAAAATTACACAGGTACTCAAATGATATTGCTGTTGTTCTATCAGTGTCATGTAGTATCATCCTCCATAATATAATGCTTAAAATCCATTAGTATTAAAATGTACACAATTTACCTAACATGAGCTGTATTTCATAAGACATACAGTAATTTTCTTAAATGGCATGATGCTTCAGTTTAGTGTAGTGTAACCTAATGCCTTCTATCACAAATGAAGCACAATGTGTTTTTCTAGCATGTTAGTATGATTGGTAATGATGACACTGACAAGCTTCTCATTTTTGTTCCAGATCTCACCTTAGGTCCTCACTCACATCATTTACATGTTTCAATGCAAAAGAGGGAGCAATAGTGGTGAAGAGTGAAAAACAAAATCACAGTGGTGACGAATATGCCTGGAACACCTTTTGCCATCAAGCATGATCATCTTTAGTGTGATGTGTCCCTGCCCATGGCAGGGGGGTTGGAACTAGATGATCTTGAGGTCCTTTTCAATCCTAACTATTCTATGATTCTCATGCTGTCAAGGATAGCATTTAAGACAGTAGACTGGTGAATGGAGTGGTTATTCCAGTAGCATGGACTTCTTTTTAAAAAAGAAGGATATTAAATTCATTAAAAAGTGTGAAATATTACCAGTGGGTCTTGTGTTTCTCTGAATGATTGCCTTACACAAAAAGAGCAATAAGGTGTGCACTGTTTAAACTTTAAAAATTCAACATTCCGGGAAAGTTAAAATATATTTCTAATGGTGAGATTTCATTTTTCAGCCATCAGAGAGTTTGTGTGAGCTCTTTGAGGGGAAGACTCTCTTGTTCTTGAGCAAATCCATTTCATTGTAGCTATCAAAATAGAGATGTGCATGCTCTGTTTAGCTGTAGCACGCTTGCTAACCAACAAATACTCACTTCTGCCAAAAAAAACTGTTTGCCAGAATTCACCAAAAGCAAAATTAAACAAATGAGCAAACAAGTGAAAAAACTGGCACACCAAAATGTTACAAGTTCCCAGAGAGCAGACATTTCATATTATATATATCAGCAATGTGTGGCTTTTCATTTCAAACCACATATGGTCTCAAGTCATGTAAAAGAACACTCAAAGATATGCTGTAAGCCTCGAGTGTATACGTAAACATTTTGCTACATACAGCTGTGAAAGAGAGCTGCCCTAAATAACATCTGCACTTGTAGTATCCCCTTCTTTATTGCCAAGAAGCTGGTTTTACTGATGGTTGGTACATTGCTTGATCCTTTTCACACTTTGTGAAGTCTTGAGGAACCATGAATTCTGCTACAAACTGAAAAAGCCTCATAGATGGCCCTTGCTAAGTCATGGAGAAGATTCATCAGATGACTGCTTATGTTGCAGAGTGGGGCCCATTGCTTGGAAATATGTTTTCATGGTAAGTACATTGCTATTTATCGTTATTGTCTTTTAAGCTGTGTACTTGCTTCCCAGAAAGCCAAGCGACTTGTCTGAACACACTACCTCAGAAATTACCATTTATACTGAAAAATCTATGTCATCATCATTATATTTCTTCCTAGGGCCTGCACTAGACAACGCATGCTGAGCGGATCCTTTGAGGGGCAGCCTGCAAAAGAAAGGTCAATCCTTAGTGTCCAGCATCATATACGACAAGAACGCAGGTAAACATGGACAGAAAGGATGGTTTTAAAATACTGTTGAAATAAAGGCAACGAAAAGAGTTAACATTGAGCAATACCTAACATGTGAAAAACTGAAATTACTTACTTGTACAAAGAAGTGAATTCTACATTCTTCATTGTAACCATAATGAAATTCATTGTACTACATAAATGAAAAAAGTCCCTTTTTATTTCAAATGTCATTTCCTTTGCCAACTACAAAGCTATCAATTTAAAGATCAGAAAGAAAGAAATTGGCTTATGTTATACTGGATTGAAAACAATTGAAGAACATATAAGCTTCTGATGTTAGCAAGAGAAAAATGATAAGAATTTGAGATATTGTGTGGCTGGAGAGCAGCACTTTATAATGGCCATCTTATAAAGGTCAGAATTTCATCTTGAGATGTATCATTAAATTGATTATGATTGTTTCAGGTCGCTGAGACATGGTTCCAACAGCCAGCGAATCAGCAGAGGAAAATCTCTTGAAACATTGACTCAAGATGTAAGTCCCCATAGAAATGATAGTTTCAATCTGAGAATATGAGGAATAAGAACATGTACTATATAATAAATGCTTGTGTAAGGCTAATGTCTATTTATGATCTTGTTTACAGTTTGTCTTTTGAAATCTTGACAGGAAATCATAATATAAATACCATAACTGGATTAGAATTATCCTCAAAATAATTGACATGGTTATTTCACTGATAGACTTACTGATTTTGAAACACTTGCTGAGATAGATTCCCCGAAGCTGTAGGTACTACATTAGGAACACAATAATTGCTACCCAGGACACCTTAAAAAGCCTTACTCTTGAATTACACAAATCACTCAGACTGGTAAAGCAGCACTTCAAAAATTTTAATGGAAGTTTAACAATATTTTTCGAACACCAGGACTGTCAGACAAACGAACAAAGACTAAAAGGGAGAACAGTAATCATGGATTCCACTGTGGTATAGTTTCATGCAGTTAAGTACATTTTCACTTCTGCTAATTTCTAATGATATTTTGTGGATCTCTGTGACTGATAGTTCAAGGGGCAATATTAGCCCTTCCATTTCCAGATAATGGCAGTCATTTTCTAGATGTGCTTCATACCTAAAAACAACTTCATAAGAAGTAACTAATTAATTACCCTGCATGGTTGTAAAAAGAAACCACAGGTAAGTAATTTTTTTAAGCAGATGTGGCTTTGCTTGTGTGCAATAATAAGGGCAAAACCCAGCACTGCCGCTCCAGGAATACTCCAAAGACTCACTTTGAATAGTAGTAGTGACTATATTCTCCACAGAATGAGCTCAGATGATGTCCTCTCTGCCTCTCCCCTCTCCTTGAACTCGCAGTCGCCACCTGTATGTTCTGCACAGCTCACATGCACATGCAGTAGGATTGAGAAGGCAAGATGGTGTCTAAAGCTTTTTCTTTCCCAGTATTTGCTCTTAGTAACTTTGATGATATTCATTCCAGTTCAGAGAGATTGACTGAGCTTACAGGACCTTTGCTTTTAAAGTTAAAAGTTGCATTGGATGGGGCTTCAAGCATGAAATTAAAACTGAAATTAACCTTGATGAAAATAAGCAGTCTTGTGCTGTAGATAGAAAATACTGTACAATATGCTTGACTGAATTGGTGTGCAGTGCATTTGGAAATAAAGATTTTTCATTTGATTCTTTCTATGTAAAATACCGTATCTTGCTTTCATCTAAAACATTAAAAAACAACCCATGGACCTCATTTGAAAGGAATTTTTTTGCTTCTAGCATTCCAACACAGTGAGATACAGAAATGCACAGAGAGAAGACAGTGAGATAAAGATGATCCAAGAAAAAAAAGAGCAAGCTGAAATGAAAAGGTATTTAAAAATCTAAAGTCTGAGTGCACACTTTTCCATATTAAGTATTCTCTGTGTGAAGTAAAATTGAGAGTCATGATGAAAAAAGAACTAAGTGTAAAGGGTATTTTTGCTGGCTGTAATGCATATCACTGAATAATATACATTTCGTCTTTCAAAAGGAAAGTCCAGGAAGAGGAGCTGCGAGAGAATCATCCTTATTTTGATAAACCACTTTTCATAGTTGGTCGGGAGCACAGATTCAGGAATTTCTGCCGAGTGGTGGTACGAGCTCGCTTTAATGCGTAAGTTTATTCCACATCAAAATTGGTTCCAACAAGTGTTTACTTTCATTGTAGGGATTTAGGTCTAACTTGTACTTTGGGAGGAAAACTGTGTATATTGTGGTCACCACATGAGCTGGCAGTCAGCTGCTAATGTTATAGTCTTGCTGTTGGAAGAACGGAAGCAATGAGCTCCTGCGTAAGGGCAGAGGCATTTGAGCAATCTGTGACACTGAGATGGAGCAAGGCCTTGGGGAAACCATAGGTGTGAACTGAGAGGAAAGGCTCATGTTTTATACCCCCATTTTTAGATCTTGGGGAATCAGCTTGCTGTTCCCTTCCTATTCCTCATTGTAGGGTAGAAAGTCTGTATACACCAACAGTTATTCAAAGAATAAAGGTGAAATGAATCCCAGCTATGCTCACCTGAAGACTCCTTAGCCCATAATTAGAGACCTAGAATAGGACAGGGAGTTGTTCGGCTGTGGGAGATAAAAGGAGAAAAGCTGAGGCCAGATGAAAGGTGAGAAGACTCAGTAAATAAACTGTAGGTGTGTGCAAGTGTGGCAGATACAGGTCTATGTACAAGAAGCTTGATATAAAATCATCTCTTCTTTTAAACCTCTATGACTGACACCCAAATTTTGGAGGGTAATGCATGTTACTTTGCAAACAGACAATGTAAGATAAAAGATAGCTCAAGGCTATGAGCTTGGCACTTGGCAGACCTGGTTTCAGCACCTACTTGATTATTGATTTTCTGTGTGTCCTTCAACAAATTACTTCTAGGTAGAACAAGAGGAAGGTTAGATACTCAGATTTACAATGACCATATGTAAGGGTTCTATGTAGAAACATGCCCTTGAGTTAGGTGCCTACTTTTCTATGCAGGTGCTAACTTGATTGTGATTTGCTGGCCCGTGAAGCAGCTGCAAATTGAAACATCAAAACAAAATACACAAACATACATCCTAATCCACTTGTCAGATACATGTCAGTGCCTCTTAGCATTGTGGAGTGCCCAAGGGCAACAGGATATTTATATTATCAACAGTTTAATTAAAATGTGTGCAATTACAAGAGTGCACTGGTTTTGGTAAAGAGTCATTTATTTATTTCAATCCTGCTTACTTTATTGATTGTCCCACCCAGCTTGCCAAGTAAGATATTCTGCATATCTTTTTCAAACTGGTATGAATCATATTTTCTTCTTGTAAAAAAAGGATGAGGAATGCCACTGTATACAATGTGGGGAAGAGATGTAAGCTTAAGAAGACACAAAAGTCAGTGGGTTCAGTGGGAAGGCACCAAAGGCAGTATTTTCTGTTTATGGACTGGTGTATATGGGTGAAGCTAGCACATGGAAGATGTGCCTTGTTCTCCTTGTGTGTGTTGTGTTCTTGTAATTTATAAACATGAAATCTCTTCTGGTGCTAATGCCTCAATTTGGGTCAGTCCATTTCCACTTTAATTTCAATGAAGAAGTGATGGCAAATTCCCATTCCAGTAGCTAGAGCCCTCAAATGTAATATAGGATACCTCAGTGCAGAACTTGTTTTGGCATGATATGCTACAAGGATTTGAAATACAAATAATAAGCCACCTTAAACACTGGGACAGGGAAGGCTTCTTGTAGCTTCTGTTGAAGCCATTTGGCTTTGTATAAAAGGTCTAAACAACTGCTGGAGCAAGACCTTAGCTTGTGTCACCTAGATATATGCTTACTAGTTATAGAGTGGTTTTCACACTCTCTGGCTGCCTAATGGGAACCTGGATATGGTAGGTGAAGTGCTGCAATTTCATAGGACAATTCAGATATGGAGAATCTAATAATATTAATCAGAAAATAATGGAAGAAATAGTAACAGAAATAGGGTTTGTGGAAGGATTTTTTGAGTCTACAGTGAATATGGTCCAAGAGGTTTTGAAGTAAAAGGAAAGAACTCCTTGGGATAGCACTTTGGGATGTAAAATTCAATAGCAGGTTATCCCCACCATGCCCAAGTAAAATACAAAAGGAAATCCTTGCTTACAAAAGCAAGATCAAAAAAACTATCAGTTCAAAGGATCATTAGAGGAATTGCAGGTAGCCCATGAATTAAAGTGATATTAGCTCTGCTGATAATACGGCTGAAATTGCAGAGAATTAAATGAAACTTATACAGACATTTAAAATTAAGCCAAAATAAAAAGTAGCTTTGATTTTGGTTATAAATTACTTTGAGGGATGGATGCATGGTATAATTATAACGCTGACTGAAATAAAATGTAAATGATTGTATCTTTTCTTCTTTTTATAGTTCTAAAACAGATCCTGTTACTGGAGCTGTGAAAAATACCAAATACCATCAGCTTTAGTAAGCACTGCAAAAGTAACTTTGCTTGGTCACATAAGCCTGCAGTATATGTGTGTGAGCGCACACATGCATGTATGTGTTTCTGTGTATGCACATGTGTATTTCTTCTTTTTTTCCCAAAAAAGTTTTTCTTTCAATTGAGCCATATCGGGAGGAAGATAAATAGGAAGAGGATTTTTTTTATCAGGCTTTTCTTCTTCACTTGCATGTAACTTGCCTAGTTTTACAACGCATTTCTGAAATACCGAAATCTTTGACACTCTTCAGTTTAATTTATTTTTCATAGGAAAACACTTAAGTGTGGTATAGACACAATACAAGGGACAAAACACTTTTGGCATTTCTGTAATGTTATCCTCATGTATTGTTCACAGTGACTTGCTGGGTTTGGTTACTTACCTGGACTGGGTCATGATCATTGTTACGATATGCTCCTGCATTTCCATGATGTTTGAATCCCCCTTTAGAAGAGTTATGCATGCTCCAACACTCCAGGTACTGTCACTGAATCATTTTACATGTAATGAAGCATAGTTCTGGTTTTCTCCACACTATTCTTAAATTAAAACCTTCTTTGCTTTGATTTTCAGATTGCTGAATATGTTTTTGTAATATTTATGAGCATTGAGCTTAATCTGAAGATTATGGCAGATGGATTGTTTTTTACACCAACAGCTGTCATTAGGGACTTTGGAGGAGTTATGGACATATTTATATATCTTGTAAGTTTTTATATGCATGGGGATTTTCTGTAGTGTTCTTAATTTTGATATCTTTGGAGATACAAATTTCTGGTAACATTTAAAAATCTGGCTCTGCCCCCTGGTGCTAATGCAGTAGTGTAATTTCTGTACAAACACCATTGTTTTCATGTGCATTCCTGTCATTTATCTCTACAAATACATATTTAGACACCTAAAAAGACACTGACATGTGATAAGCACCTGACAGTTTACTGAAGGGCCATTGTATGACCCCTTTTAATTGTTTATCTGCTGGTATGTTTTATGTATCAGACCGGATTTCATTCCAAGTAAGCTCAGGATCCATGACCTTGCTTCAGTATTTATGCTGGACAGTCTTTATTTTATCTATTTCTTAGCCATTCTTTGCTTCCTCCTTTCTTGACAGTTCTCCTGCTTTATAGAAATTATTTCAAAAGCCTTTACCATTTGACAGAAAGGCATGTCCTTGTTGCTGACATTGCTATAGCAGGAAGAAAGCAAAACTGCATCTTTCTATATTGCATACCTATCAATAGAATTTCTTAGGAAAAAATGTTCTGTTTTCTGTGTCCCCCAGAAACTTCTTGCATTCCATTCAAATACAAGAGAAGAAGATCTGTTTGCTCTTCATATATGACAATAAACACCACAGAATGTGTCAAAACCAGTGCTCAGTATGATACAGAATATTTTCTAACTGAAGAAATTACTAAGCAAACAGTCTGTGATGGATTTAGATTAAATCTTTAAGAGATTAATCCACCAGAAAGATGTGCTGCATAAAATTTGTCATGATCAATTTGTATCACAGATTCCATTGTTAGCATAAATAAAAATATGCATGCGTGTGCAAAACTCCTACTGTAGTATGCATAATCAGTATGTGCATTGGTTTCTTAAAATCTCTCTGAGTCCCTCTGCTTGTGTGAAGGAAGATTTAGATGCTGTGCCTTGGATGTTCCAAATGTGCCAGTGGTGGTCTTAAAAGTATGTCAAAGAAAGTCAGAAGCACTGGCAAATCCTTTTGTTTTGATAGGGTGGCTGTCTTTTACCACTGTTGTTTCTAACAAATTGCACTATGTTTTAAATCATATTGGTGATATCAGCTTCATCCTCCATATTTTTTGTTCATTTGCCTCTTTGCAACACTCTCACCTCTATCCCCTTATAATGACATTGGCTTTATAAATACATTAAAAAAAATAAGAAGTCATTAACAGACTTTATAATCAGTAACCATCTGTTAGAGATTGTTCAGACTGCAGGACACAACTAGCTGTTTGAAAACACTTTTGAATGCATACTTGTTTAATAAAACCGCACAGCCACAAAACTAATGCCTGTAACAAAGTGGTAGGAAAAACTGACAAGGAAACTGTTAACAGACTTTCTAGGTGAAGATATCTCACTTTCAGGCTAAAACCTCTATTTGAAATGAGGAGAGGGGAGAAAGAGATGATGCTTCCGGCTCCAAGAATATAGTTTTGTCGCTTCTCTGAACCAGCCAATTTAATTTCTCCTTTCGGATCTGTTCAATATGCTAGGAAGTATAAAATAGATTTTGAGTCAAAGGAGAAGACAGAGGATGAAACTGATGCCCATCAGTTAGGACAGTCAGCCAGGGCACAGGAGATACAGTCCTTTTCCTAAATTAGGCTCTTTTTTTGCCTTAGTCTTCCCTTTAATTTTAAGGAAGTGAAGTGTTCATTGATCTTCTGTGCTGTGTCTATGTCAGGTAAGACATTGTAGCCCAATCCTTTTTTGTCTTCTCCTGCCCCATCTCCTCAAGGTGAGTTTGATATTCTTGTGCTGGATGCCCCAGAACGTCCCTGCCAAATCTGGAGCTCAGCTGTTAATGGTACTTCGCTGCCTCCGACCTCTTAGAATTTTCAAACTGGTTCCTCAGATGCGGAAGGTGGTGCGAGAGCTGTTTAGCGGCTTTAAGGAAATCTTTTTGGTATGTGCCTATTATTTTGTTCTTGTTGTTAAAAAGAAGATAGTGAGGAGTAGTAAGATGCCATTTTCCTATAATGTTTATGTTTTCTAATCTTTTCTCCATTGTTGCTTGTTGATATTTCATTGTAGCTACCACTGCAGATGACTACAGAACAGATTAAAGATTAGGAATATAAGTAACTCACATTTATACTGAATAAAGATGCTACAACAATTCTTCTCTAAATCGTATTATCCATTCAGCATGTCTTTTTCCATAATTACAGAGGATGAGGATAATGAAATAAAATCTACCCCTTATTCACAGTTCTGATTGCGGAAGGAAGATGAGAAGTAGGGTATGGCAGCTCTACAAGAGCAAAAGTAAACCTGTTTTCTGCGCTGAAGGTCTACCTCCAAGTTTTTTGAGAGGCAACCAGAGACAATATAATTGTTCATCGCAGATCTGGATACAGTTGTTGTTTCATTGTTGTTATTATTATGATCATGATTATACCCTTATAGTAATATTAACAATAATGGAGTCTTTGATTGCTTGATCAGAACCTAATCTATTGTCTGGGGAACATACGTGATATTTGTCAGCCTAAACAACAGACATTTTGTTCCTTAACAGAATGCTGTATTGCATCAGGTTGTTACAAGAAACTAAGCTACAAAATATTTGCAGACAGTAGTAAAGCAAGGACAAAAAGTATATAGCTAGTTAGCATTTCATAGATTCTGTATTCTATTAAAGATATTTATATTATAATTGCTCATGCGTATCTTTACTGTAGCTATCATGAAATTAAATATCTAACAATGGCTTACTCAGATTAATTAGTTAAGCTTCATTCTGCAAAACAGAGGCAGCATGTATTCAAGTACTTGAAGAGTTCTCTTTAAAGTGAAAGTCAATTCTTACGCTTAAAGAATTCAGCAAGGTGGTACACTGAGTACAAGAAAACTTTGATCCTCATCTGCAATTCTCAGATGTTATGTTAATACTAATTATAACACAGCACCTGGATACTGGATCAGAACCTAAAGTAGCATGTCTGTCACAAAATCCGTATCTCCAGGTTTATCCAACAAATAGATCCTCCCTGCAGTTCACTGAAGGAGCTGACCCCCTTTTCCAAGTCTTTAGAAGGAGAGCTTGACAAGTCTAACTTCATGTTTACAGGTTTCTATTCTTCTGCTGACATTAATGCTTGTTTTCGCAAGCTTCGGAGTGCAGCTGTTTGCTGGAAAACTGGCTAAATGCAATGATCCACACATCATCTCTAGGGTAAGAACTGCTTTTCTGCTTCAAAATACTAGTATGCTGTCATATGAGAGATGGAAATATTGGGCACTTTCTTGTTCAAAGCAGGATGATGAAGGGAAAGGTGTTAAAGGAGTAAAAGGTAAAGTCCAAATATTTGGGACTGTCTGAAAAAAAATACCAAATTCATGCCATGTTATCTGCAAAGGACTGGATGTCACATGGAATTATCCATGGAAAATGACACTTTGTATTCCTAGGTCAGCAGCTAAAAAGCAGATTAGGCTTCTAGAGGTCAAAATCACTGAAAATGCCATGTAAGCTACAAGGAGAGCATTAGCTGTGCTTCTTACTCAGTTTGAAGAAATATCATCATAACCTAAAGGAGCATTGTCTTTAGGAAAGAGGTAAAATGCTAGGTAGTCTTGCAAGATGAAAGGCACTCTCTGTCCTGGAAGGAGAAAGGGGTTTTAGAATCCTTCCTAAGATGCATTTTTCATTTGGGTAAAGGTCCATGACTGTTAATCCCAGACCTGTAAATAACCCTTCATTTCTGTTTACATTGCTTCTGCATTATGGCAAGTGTGCTGTCTAACCTGGCATTTGGCAGATCTTACAGGCCAATTTTTAATCTCAGGCTGTGTTTTATTTCACTATAGGAAGATTGTCATGGCATCTTCAGAATAAATGTAAGTGTTTCCAAAAATCTCAATTTAAAATTAAGACCTGGAGAGAAAAAGCCTGGATTTTGGGTGCCACGAGTCTGGTGAGTTGATACAGATTGGCCTATTTTTCTTCAAAAAGGAAGCTGATGATGTAGAAAATGGCAGATCTCATAGCATTAAATTACTGATTAAATTACTGATGGAGGGGTTTTATTGTAAGCCAGATGATGTTATGGGTAAAAATTCTGGTATATTTAGTAAAAATGCAGATATATGGAACTTTTCCAGATTTAAGCTGCTCTTCTATTCACAAAGCAGAAAGGAAGAAAACACCCTTAGGTACTAAACCTAAATAGGAATGAGATGTGATTATTATTATTATTACAGTGGGAGTTATTGTCTTAAGCCAAGATTATAGTTTAATTGTTCTTTAATACTATCATGAAGACATCCTGAGATCTATGCATCATCAAGAAGACCCAATAATAAATATTAAAAGAAAGAAGAAAAAGAAATTAAAATCAACCTGCCTACAGCTACCCATAAAAAACAATGAGCAAGTCATGCCTAAAACAAGCCTTTCTCTCCTGTGGCCATCAACCATGCCAGCTAGCAGCTTCTTTCTAGCAGTTTCCAATGCAGGGAGTCTTCGTGGTCTATCTGGTGCGGAAGTGTGGTAAAAAATATTTAAGTGCTAACATTATGTTTATGATTTGTCTTCTAATGAAGTCCATTTAATATTCCCCAACACCTGAAAAAGCAAAAAAACCCACTCTTTTTAATTGTTTGCTTTTTTAAGTTGGTTGACATTTTGCAAAATCAGCTTAACAGCCACAATTATTTTAATTGACTATGTGTGGATAAAGAATGTACCACCGCTGGTACATTCAGAGCCATCCTACACTAATGAAATAATATGCTGTGATTTGAATAGGCAGTGAAAACTCCTGACATCTGCAGAAGTCTTTGTTTCTGTATGCTTCACACAAATTCTTCCTCAAGTAAGCAAATTCTGTCCTCTTCAGATTGATCCAAAAGTAAGCAAAAACTGTCTTAATCAGCATAACTCTAAACTTTGGGGAATGTTTCGTTCCTGCAGAAAAATGTTCTACTGCAAATGCATTTATACCACCTGTTGGCTGTGTCAGGCCAGGTTTTCAAGAGCCAGATGTCAGTATAAGGACTGCATTTAAAAGAAATATCTACATCTGAGAGCTCTTCTTATTGAACGGTTGGATTTTCACAAGCACAAGATAATAATTCTTCTCAAATACAACTGTTTACCTTATAAATTGTTGAAAATTAATGGGACTTATTATTGGCTTATCTGTCTTGGATTATAGAGACAGAGCAATGTACTAACCTAGCCCTGCTGGTCACGCTCCTTTTAATGCAGCCCAGGATACAGTTGGCTTTCTGGGCTGCGAGTGCACACTGAAGCTGGCTCATGTTCAGTTTCTCATCAACCAACACCCCCAAGTCCTTCTCCGCAGGGCTGCTCTGAATCTCTTCTCTGCCCAACCTGTAGCTGTGCCTGGGATTGCTCCCACCCAGGTGTAGGACCTTGCACTTGGCATGGTTAAACTTCATGAGGTTGGCATCAGCCCACCTCAAAAGTGTGTCAAGGTCCCTCTGGATGGCATTCCTTCCCTCCAGCCTATCAACAGAACCACACAGCTTGGTGTCATTGGCAAACTTGCTGAGGGCGCACTCAATTCCTCTGTCCGTGTCACTGACAAAGATGTTGAACAAGACTGGTCCCAAAACCGATCCCTGAGGGACACCACTCATTACTGGTCTCCAGCCAGACATCGAGCCATTGACCACAACTCTTTGAGTGCGGCCATCCAGCCAGTTCTTTATCCACTGAGTGGTCCACCTATCAAATTGATGACACTCCAATTTAGAGGCAAGGATGTCATCCGGGACAGTGTCGACCGCTTTGCACAAGTCCAGCTAGATGACATCAACCGCTCTACCCCTGTACATCCGTTCCGTAGCCCCATCATAGAAGGCCACCAAATTGGTGAGGCAGGATTTCCCCTCAGTGAAGCCATGCTGGCTGTCACCAAGCACCTTGTTGTTTTCCATGTGCCCTAGCATGCCTTCCAGGAGAATCTGCTCCAAGATTTTGCCGGGCACAGAGGTGAGACTGACTGGTCTGTAAAACACGCATAGTGATCAAAGAAATGATGCTGTATATGTTTATAATTTTTGCTGTTCTTTTGTTCTTGAGACAGAACTTTGAATGATATATTTCAGAGGCTTTCACACCAACTTTGCAATGTTTTTAAATGTTAGACTATGAAGAATCAAGGTAAGCAACAGAACAACTTTATTGCTTAATTTATGCTATTTGCGTTATGCATTTCAGGGCAAATCCTCGGAATTTTAACTTTGACAATGTTGGGAACGCAATGCTGGCACTATTTGAAGTTCTTTCACTAAAAGGCTGGGTGGAAGTCAGAGATGTTATTATTCATCGTGTTGGGCCAGTAAGAATATACATCAGTGTTTTTGAATTCTACAACACACACTTTGATTTGTTTTAACTATTCATCTTATTTTTATCTATTCAGATCCATGGAATCTACATTCATGTTTTTGTATTCCTTGGCTGCATGATTGGACTGACCCTTTTCGTAGGAGTTGTCATCGCTAATTTCAATGAAAACAAGGTACTGAGTAGGGTGGTTTATTGTGTGTTAAACTGGTTCTGTAAGAAACCTGAAACTGATACTATACTGTTATGTTACATGGTAAGATTGCCTTTAAGACTGACTTACCAGTCTTACATTCTGTAAGACTGCAAGTATGGTTTCAGACAGACCTGATCCATATTTACCACAATACTCAAGCCTGGGATGATAGCAGTCCATCACACACTTTTTCAAAGCTGTCTGAGTTTATTTACAATGCAGCCATGTTACCAGATGGAAATTGAACCTAAAGCACCATGTATTTACAGACGCTCCACATTCTACTGTTTTAGTTTGGTGTAGGTGTCAGGTAAAAAGACATCTTATGCTTGTATGTGTTACAGCTAAAGGGGTCTCAATAGAGATTGGAGTATTTCAGATCCAAAGTAAAGCTGTAAAGCTGTATAGCTGTTTTCTGACAAATAGCAGAGTAATTGTAAAATTAGTTGTCCATCACTCAAGCAAAAATGTAGCTAGTGTTCTAGGAGCTGCAGCTCACATGGGCTTTGCAGGTTACCTTGGAAAGCAGAAAAACCTGTCCCCAAGTGAACTGCTAGAGAGCAGCTTATGTCTACACTTGTTAAAGACAGCATTCTCTGTGTGGGACTGCTGCATACACACTGCACATGCCTTAATCTGACCCTTTTTAAGACTCACTTCTGGTGCCCCTGTGGCACTAACATATAATTATTTTTTTTTTCAACTTTCAGTTTAAAATCTGAAAAATAATTAGATGTTTTCAGTTATCTACAGTGATATTTTTATCAGTGTGACATTGGAGGAAAAAGATGACTGTGTGCTCTGGGGCTTGGAGTTGCAAGATAACCCAGTCTGGTAGTGTTAGAGACAGGGTGCTGGCCATGGCCCTACTATGGCCCTAACCCAAACCCTGTGGCAAACACAGCTGTTGAGTTCGCCCACCAAAGAAATACGTGCTCCTTCTGGGAAGGGGCCGAACAGCACATTACTCTGCATCCAGTGTGAGCAAGCAAGGCATCATGAAATAAAGTCAAGCAGATGGCAAGTCAAATAAATAGCCTAAAACCTTTGCTGTTCAGAAGGTATTTTTATGTTTGCATGACTCCAGTGTAGTTTTGGTGGGATGAAGTACAGTCATTCTTGTTAAATACATCTGTTCTACAGAACAAGGAGCAATGTGCTATTAATTTTCTTTTTTATTCACTAAATTTTGACTAGTGAATTAAAAAATACGAACTTTCACCAGTATGAGAATTCCCCTGGATTTTTATAGATGCTTTTGCCCCTTCCTGTTCAGCTGTGTAATGTTACTTCTTCAAATGTGTCAGCCTTACACTGATGAATAAAAAATATCTTTTAGCAAGTCTTGGGGGAAAAAGTAATTTAATTTAAATTACAGGCAAGCTAAAGTATTATTTGAAATTACTAAATTATTATAATGTTGTTCTTCTATAGCTATGATGTATTCAGATATGTGTCTGTCATGTACATCATAGTTCATGAAGCTCTACTGAGCTGTGAGCTGAGCACTTCTATAAATTGTTTTTCATTTGCCTCTGCACTTTCTACACAGGCCACTCTCCTCAAAAACCTGTTCATAGGCATGAATGCAGAAGAGAAGAAGAAATATCACATTACAGAGTCTGCTGTTTTATAGCTTTTGATCATGGCTATTCAAACCCTGTTTGAGGTGTGGTGCACAGTGTCAAGAAGTGAGGAAGTGGGGCATTTCCCCTTTAGTTTTGAATGTGGTCTTGAGTGTGTCTGTCATGAATTCTGAGCCAGCTCTGCAGGCAGTTGAGAATCATCAGGAGCCACTTACTTCTCTGGGTTTGCTTTGGTGCACCCACAGGCATCTACTTTTTTCCACTATCATAGAAAGAAGGTACTAGAGGAGCTGGATCTTTGCCCTTACTAGCATGTCTTCTATTATGCTTTTGTGACAGTAAGCTAAATCTTAATACATGCTGTCAATCTTCTAGACACTGAATTTTTGTTCTTAGTTCCCACTCTTTCCATAGAAGTCACTCGCAAGATTAAATTTGCTTTGTCAACCTGGCTTCTGCAAAAGCAGCCTGTGAGATCTCATTCACAAATTAGTGAGATATCATAAAGTCAAAACTCACTATTCATCTGTGTAGTCAGCTCTTGACCATGGAATAAGGTGATCAGAGCACAGGTTACTTTTGAAGTGATTTACCCACAATATCAGTGTAAATCTTTTGCCATTTTTTTAAAGTTTGAAACATGGACAGGGTAAAAATACTCCTAATTATATGTGACTGTATAACAGATTCTTATTTCATTCCCTCCTCCTAGATATACAGGTTTAAAGACACAGGACAGCTCAAATTAATGTGAAGAGTAAAAGTTTGCTTATGTGCATTGTGATTCAAAGTGAAAAGGAACAGGAAGGTGTAAACATGAGGCTTATAAGGACTGTGAGCACAAGGGATAACTAAACAAATCATCCTAGCCCAGACAACCACTGCATGAGCAGCCAGTGTAAATGTGGAAGTCTGAGTTGTAGGGCCTGAATTAGGGTTCCCATTATTTTCAGACAATTGTCAAATTTTAACATTTAGCTTTCTGGGGTGGATTTCTCTGCTTGTAAGTTTTCCTCGAACTATGGCTGCCTTTTTAGTTATGAATGTTCTCCTCCCTTAATTCTGCATTTGAATACAGGGAATGCATTCATCTGAACATCAGAAAAGCTACTCACAGTATTTATTACAGTTATTATTACAGTTCCCTGTAAATTACATTCAACAGCCATGTCATGAAGTATTTCTGTAGAACTTGCATGATAATAAAAATACAGTCAGTATAAATTGTCATCTGGTTCAGCTTCTTCAGTTGTTTCTTAGTAACCTCAGTAACTGCTGCAGCATGTAGTGTTTGTTTTTCTTTTTCTTGAATACTTGTTGCTTTTTATGCATTTATTATAGGGAAAAGAAAACTTCTGATTTGAATTGAAAAGATTAATATGTTAGCTAATTATGCAATGGGGGAAATCTCAGCCCAATCAATATTTAAGTAGAATGAAGAAATTTCTAGGAACTGAAAGAAATGTCAAGTAAGATAGAGAGATGGCTGACATCGAGTCCAAAAAGAAGAGAGCTAAACATTCCACTGTATGACATTAAGTTCCCTCTTCTTAAAACTGGTTACTTGGCCAAGCAGTGGGTGATTTAAGTAGACTTTGGCTTTAGTGGCTGATAATGGGGAATCTAGGCTAGGTCCTCAACTGCCCCAGCAACAGGGCACAAGCCAAATGTGTTCCATCACCACCCATTTCACAACCTTTGCCCATCATTTGTCACAGCTCCCAAGTGCCACACATTCAGTCAGCACTGAAGATGCAATCGGCTCAAATATTATCTGTCAATTTTGAGTTGAAGTCCAAACGCAAATGCAGCTCCTCCACCAGCAGTCCCACTCATGGGGCTGTGTTCTCTGGTCCCCTTATAATCATCCCCCCGGTGGAAGTGGTAGTTTCTGAGCAGAAGAACAACTGGGCATTACCATTTCTGAATTTTACAAAGGTCCACTTTTTTTGTCACCTTTTGTCTTGTTTGCAGTGAAAGCTCTCCAAGAATATAAACCAGTCATTCTCACTGGGCAAATCAGTTGCCTTTTAATTTAGGTGTTTCTAAATGGTATGGTTTGGGCCTGACATAAGCAATAGGCAGCCTCACGTCTGTAGCTTGGTTCACATTGTGTTGGAAAGCACCTACTCCCAGTGTGCAGTGTGGGGACGCAGTTCTATAAAGAGATTATGTCCACTGAGAGGGAGGAATCCTTACCTTATCAATTGCACAGCCATATCTACAAAAGCCAATGCCCAGACGAGTCCCAGAGATCAGACAAACCCTCAGTGAGGCTTCGTGCTGACTGGGGCAGCCACTAAGCCTCTAGTAGACAGGCGTGTGACATTTACCCTGAAAAGGCCTCTCTTGTTTTTATAACTCCAGATTCCTTCAATGAGATTTTACAATTCTCTGAAGTCACGAGGACCTCATTTTGTTTTCAGGATAATTTTAAATAACATTTAATTCTGTTTGGGCTTTGCTTGTTTATTCCTATGTTCTGAAAACATACACATTACCATCTACCACCCCCACCCCAAGGGTTTAGTTTCCACCTCTCCTTCATGCTTACTTTATAGAGGGCTTTTGTAGATTCGTAGCATACTTCTATTTTATTTCAATTACACCCAAAGCAGAAGAGCTGGGAAGAGACTCAGCAGTCTCCTGGAGGGCTCATTCCCCCAGAAACTGTAGTGGTACTGATGAGCCACAGGATTTTCTGTAGCAAAGTCCAAACAAAACTGGCCACTCTTTAGAACAGTGCTTCTTGGCAAACGATGTTCAGTCAAATGGAAAACGTCCTGTGGTGTTTCACTGCCCACACTGGGCTGCTGCTACAAAGAGCCACAACTCAGCCTGCTGAGCTGAGTCCCAGAAACTCACAGCTAATGCATCCGGAAATCCTCCTGAGTAACAGCAGATACTTTAGACTCCTTTACCCAAACGGTGTATTATTTAAGGAGAGTTGCATATGTAACTTTATGCCAGCCACCAAAGTGAATGTTGTTTTCGTGTTTACAGCATTCAGTGTTCTAGCTTTTAGATGATAAAATATTTATACACTTCTCTTTGTTTATTAAGGGGACAGCTTTACTGACTGTAGATCAGAGACGATGGGAAGATCTGAAAAGCAGACTGAAGATAGCACAACCTCTTCATCTCCCACCTCGTCCGGGTATCAAAGATATTCGGTTTTATTCATGTTGTGCCCTAGTGTTCATAATTCCACAGGAGTCTGCAATTCAAATTAAAATTGTAATCATGAGGCCACTAGGAGGTTGTGCAGAAGTTAATGTGGAAACAGGCTCCAACTACAGATCTCTGAATAAGGCTATTAAAATCTACCCAAAAAAGGTTGTGCTTCGATGGTTTTAGGATAAGCCTTAATGAAAAAATTATTTTCTAGATGAAAAATATTTGCAGTTGGCTGTAGATGATATGAATGGAATGTATTAACCTGACAGCAGCTGAATGATGCACTTGCCCCACAAGTACCAAAGCCTTCATGCAACACTGTGTTCAGTATTTGAAATTATATGTTCAGACACCCTATTTGATATGGAAAATTGTAGCAGAAAATCAGAAATGTATTTTGAAACTAGCAAAGGATTATTTTGCCACTAATGAACATGGAAAAGATGTCAAGAAATAGGAGAAAAAACACCAGTATGTATTTTAACTTTCCTCCTCAAACTTTCTTTTTCAGATAATGACGGCTTTAGAGCTAAGATGTATGATATAACTCAGCATCCGTTTTTTAAGAGAACTATTGCTGTACTTGTTCTGGCCCAGTCTGTGTTGTTATCAGTTAAGGTAATTGTGTTTCTTTTAAGCATTTCATTATAATAGGATAGTATGTGTTGTGTATTTCCTAACACCAATTAACGATCAGTTGAGCCCTTAATGTGATGAAAGTACAGAAACATGATTTTTAGATACAGCAATCTCGGTTGGCACAGATCACTGTAGATTAATTATAACTTGTGGACCTGAGTCAATTTCTGACTTTTTATAGTCTGGTCCCCAATTTTAATTTCCAGTTAAGCTGTAAATCTGTGAGAGAAGAATATACTGAGATATCATTCCCGTCTGAGTGTATTTTAAAGTGAAATCTATTCATTAACAAAACCTGCAAGACAAGTTAAGGCAATTAAGCTTAAGGCAATTTAGTTCTGTTTAATGGCTACTCTTCTGTGAACGGATTTTGTTGCATTTCAGTGGGATGCTGCGGATCCAGTGACTGTGCCTTTAGCAACAATGTCGGTTGTTTTCACCTTCATTTTTGTCCTTGAGGTAAAGTAATATATTTCATGACTTCTTGAGATTAAGACTGGTATGTATATATTTTATTTTGTCTTTAGGGATGGTCTCTCATTCTTTGCTATGGTTTTTATTTCTGAACATGTATATTTGGGACTTTTCCTGTCACTTGTCTTTAAACATGTACTGCAGGAATAAACTTTTAATTTGTTAGAGTCATACTTCTCCACCACCTTGAGCTTTGTGTCCTTTTGCATATATTTGAATCTGAGCATTTCACCATGTGTTTTGGTGAACCCAGTGAGCTCTTTCCATGCAGAACATCTCAGATTAAATTCAGCCTGTACAACACAGGGTTTGTGATGTATCATGGAAGTTCTGCTTCGTCCATTTATTTTTTGCCTGGTGCATTAATACCCACTGTTCTGTAGCTGTGACAACATCAAACCTCTCTCAGGTTTTGGGGTTTTTGTTGGTTTGGGGTTTTTTTTAGTATCATATCTCCATTTAAGTCCTTTTAATAAGCTATGTCAAATTCCAGTATTGTGTCTCTGTTGTTGCATGTGTCTGGATCCTGTGTGGTAACGATTCTCTATCTGTAAGAAAACTGGTATTACAACCAACTGTGCAAGGTGTACTTAGCCTGTTTTCACAAGACTGGAATCTAAGGACTTAAACACATTTTAAAAAGCACTTTTATGTATAAGGCTATCTGTAGTGTAACAAAGCACACATTTATGAGGTTAAAGAAGAGCCTTCCTCTGTTGTTAGGTTAGTCCATAATCCTTCTGTAAGTTTGTGGTTATTTTTCTTTTCAGATCCCTCTGAATAGCTGATACTGACCACTGTCAGAAACAGGATAGTAGACTACGTTTCCCATTGCTCTAATCCAATCTGACAGTTCCTATGTTCCAGTGATATGTTTTGCCAGCAGTGATGAATAAACAATGATGTGAATACCTTGTAGCTAGAGTATGTCCATGTTGTTGCTTCTTTTTCCCCTACCCAAGAGAAAACAGTATCTCTTGAGAGACTGAGTAAACACAGAAAAGTTTGATTTGTATCATACACAGACAGGTTTTAATTTACCTAGTAACTATTCTTTAGAAATACTTTTTCCTTTTATATTGCCAGGGGAAACAAATGCTCTTCTAGAATTTCAAAGGAACTTTGTCAGAGCCAAGAAAAAATGTTGACTGTCTCAACAGGCAAGCTATCACACTGAGTGCACACAGTTTATGGAGAAAGGAAGCAGCTTCCTGCCTAGGATCTTTCCTGATGCAGCACAATCTGGTTACAGAGTCTGTTACATATATGGTCTGCCATCACTAGCAGCCATGGTCCATGAGGAAGGCCAAAGATTTCTGCATAGCTAATGGCCCTGTGTCCAGCCTAATGACTCCTGATACAGTCTTAAATCCCTACTGCTCACATCAGTATATGTGGTATAGAAGAACAGGAAGAATTTGGAGGTCTCACTTCTGTTACCACACTGATAATCACAGAATAAAATGAGATATGATTTTTTTATTTGCACAGTGTGGTACTCAGTTCAAGATTATTGACGCCTGAACTGAGGTGTTTAAATTCTACATGTGAGGTAGGTATTTAAGCTGTCACTGTGAACAAGGGAATTGTAGGGTGGGATTCAGTTACCTAAATAACTAGAGGCATCAAAAGCTTTTTGGGGTACCCCAGCTGATCTTCCCTTGCCTGCACTAGCTGCCACAAAAGGGCAAGGATGTTTGTTGGTCTTCTGTCATCCCTGTGAGTCCCACACATCTATCTCCAGTATTCTAGGGCATCTCTGCTGACTTTGTAGAAGGAGGCAAGATACCTTCAGGTACCTCAAGTGAAAAATAGAGATTCAGAGATCATATTCTTCATCTTATAGTCAGGCTTCAGAAAACATTAGCATGGCAAAAAAATAACTGGAAAATCAACCTTTTATGTCAAACTAGTGTCCTTTTGTATGTGTTTTGGTTTCAGAAATATAAAGAATCCTGCGAAATGGCAATGCTGCAAGGTGGGATGGAAAAAATCATGTAATGAATGTCTGACATTTATAGCCTTTATATAGTAACACTTGACTTGCTTTGAAGTTTAATACAAACTGTATATGAGAAACTCTCCAGTGTTCATTCCATTATCCTACCTCAATATCTTTTAGCTGTTGCAACTATTTCTTATCGGTATCTATTCTTAATCTTCCTCTCTACACTCCTGTTACCCATATTGGAAATGGCAAGCACTTTGGCTGCTTTTACCAGGTACATTGTAAAATGTACTGTCTTTACAGTTCTTAGCTTTCTTCTCTTACATCTGCTGGATACAGATAGTGCCAAGTACAGAGTTATTCTTTACAGAAAGAAATATTTGCAATATGGGAAAGCTTTTTAACGAATTTGAACTACAGGTGCTACAGAACACAATGTGCTTATGTGATTTTAGCCTACTTACAGACAGCTAGATAGATAGGATACTATATTATACTATACTATACTATACTATACGCCTTTTAGCTATGTATTATTGACATAATAATTTTCCAACTTCATTACTTAACTATAAGAAAGCTTAAAACCATATTCACCTCAGCAATCTATACATTAAGCATTCAGTCTAAGGTGGTCAGTGGCACTCCTTCCTCCGATACTTCATGGAGAGAGAGAGAGAGAGAGACTTCCCAGAATACTGTGCATCTCCTGCTTTCGGCCATCTGTAGTCTTCCACAAGTACCAGTTTTCCTCCATCTAGCAGCCTAACTTGTCCACATGGGAACAGCTAGCTGACATGAAACCTGCCCTTGGCTGTTTGAAACAATTTCATAAGACAAGCTCAATCAAACATTGTAGAGAATTGAAAAGGTTCTTAAAGCAATAAATAATTTCTTTAGTACAACTGAGAAATTATTTTTATTCATAGGTCACAATGAAGATTATTGCCATGTCACCTGCTGGCTTCTGGCAAAGCAGAAGGAATCGGTATGATCTCTTGGTGACATCTCTTGGAGTTATATGGGTGATACTTCACTTTGCCTTACTGGTAAGATCTACAAAACAGAGTTCCCATGATTAAGCTTGATTTTATTTGTTAAGCACCAGCAGTAGGATCACTGCTGTTCATCCAGATAAATGCGTGGGAGGTTTATAAGGTTGAAATATGGCTGAGGCAAATTAAGCTTTATGCTAAGAAGGAATCATTGTTTTCGGCAATGATGAAGTACAAAAGTTGTCTTATTAATATGATGTAAATTCTGAAAATATGTTAGTAAACTGAAGTTTTTAGGAGAGATGTGAGTGAGGAGAGGAAAGAATATGAAGAGACTGAGAGCTCCTGCCAACAGCAGCTTTGGGAGCATCAGGGAAGAAAGAAATGTACAGAATCCATACAGCAACTAAGGACTGGAAGAAGGCATAGGTTCAAAATTGCTAAACAATACAATCTGTCTCAAACCCAGCAGTGATTCTGGACCACTGGTTTTAGTTAAGGGTCAATGTTTAATCCAGGAAGGCATGGAGGAAAGAGAAGTCAGCTCTCTCTCTCTGTCCCACCCTGGTTTTTAAAATTTAGCTAAACCTTGGTTCCCTTATTTAACAAGGGAAGGAGAAGGGATAGTTGATACTTGTCATCAATCACAAGTTGCCAGTCATAGCCTTATAATGCCTACAGGCTTCTCTCTTGTCTGCCCCCAAGCTCTGTTCAGATGAAAACCTGTCCTGTGTGACTAGTCATATTGCGCTGACATTCACAGTTTGCCCCCTGTTACTGAGTGGCTTGGGAGGCATGGAGAATTTCTGTAAGCCAGCAGCTGCCTAGGCAAGTATACTGGGGCTGTTGGACATAATTACAGCCTAGCTAATAGAGGATTGGGAGGTTTTTGGTTTGATGTGTGGGGAGATTGGGTTAGTGTTTTTGAAGTGGTAGAGCATATTCTGCTAGTTTCTTACTGCTCCACTGTTATTGAAATATTAGTCCTCATGGTTAAATGAGTTCTCTTGTTTCATATGGCAACTGCCCTACATTATTAAAAGACCAGATATCATGATCTTTTCATGAGATCACTGGGGTACATCTATTAAGTCTTCTGTGTTTCTGTTCCAGAATGCATACACATACATGATGGGGGCGTGCGTAATTGTATTCAGGTTCTTCTCAATTTGTGGGAAGCATGTAAGTATAAATTAGGAACTACAACCATTGTAGTGCTCATGTATAGATTAAAGGACTAGATGCTGTGTCTCTAGTGCTCATTCTGTAAGGCTCCATTTTACATGCCAAAAAAAATGAGACTTCAAGCAGTAGCCTCCAGTTTTACATGCTGTCTTTAAAATGTCAGGATTTTAGATATATTTTACAATAGTACTATGTTACAGTTACTGGAAAAGCTGCGGTTTTTTGCAAAAATATAAAAAGTGCAACTGCAGTGCTATACAGATTTTAAAAACACTCTCCAAAACTCTGAATAAATACTGTGCTACTTTCAGTCCTTGCTACTGGTGTGATGGGGGTTGGAACTAGATAATCTTAAGGTCCTTTCCAAAACTAACTATTCTATGATTCTATGTGCATGTTATTTGCTTGTTTTCTCTGGAAGACTAGTTGGTGGTTAATGTTCTCATTATGGTAGTGCTCTCTTTTAGAAGTTCTTCCTCCAGAGCGCAGGTTTGTGTCTTGTGTCTCTACAATGTATGTCTTATCATAGTAAAGAGCTTACATTCAATTAGAAAAAAAAAGTGGGCCAAGATACTCCTCTGGAAAGACTGCCATGGCGACAAAGCAAGTCACTTCTAAAGTTTGTATTTCTTTTGTGTTTGGATTTGCTCTGGTGTAATTGAGAGTAGGTTGGCAGAAGAAGCATAGGCAGAGAACAAACACATTTGTTTAACAAGTGGTGACACTCTGCATGCTCTTGCTGTAGAACTTCTTAGACTATCCAAACATTCTCTGTGAAGTCTGACATATTAAAGTAAATGTGATGAAAAGACTGCTGTACTAGGTTGCCGGGGTTAAGAACAGTAAGTCAGAGGGTTTGTTCAGTAAAGATAAAAAGTTTTCTTTCAATCAAACTACACAGAGCCTGGAGAGCCTTGGAAGTCAAATGAAAAATCCTTGCTTCTTCTATGCAGTCAGACCAAGCGATTGCCTTCAAAGCCTTCTGATTGATTCTGAAGTTTTTTCAAGGTTTTAACCTAGGCACTTGTGCTTTCATGTTAGGAGCTGTTTCAGTTTCAATAATTTATCTGTTGTGATGTAATTTGATGACTGAGAGTCAGCATGAGTTATCAGTTTGGCATATTTCTAAAGAAAACTGCTACCCTCAGTCCCATTAAAAAGAATTTTCCATAGCATCTGAAGTGGTTAAGTGATTAAGACAATAATAAGAGTTAAAATGTACAATAAGTATGTATGGGAAAGTAATATCTATTATCTAGGCCTACAGCCTATGTAATTTCCAAAATAATGCGCTCTTTTTAAGCAGTTTGGCCAACTTGTGTGAGAAATTACTAGTTTAATCAAGCTGTGCTGATCCTAATACCCCTTTTCCTATACATCAATCCCTTCTTTTAGGTAGGGTCCAGTATCTGTGGTTTCCACGTAACAGCATCACTTTCAGATAAGCCCAAAGTAGTATACTGCTCTGTTCCTGCAATGCTACTTTTGATGCTTCTCAAGTATACTAATCCTAGCATATTATAGTTAAGCTTATGCTGCATTATTGCTGTGTTATCCTACACTATTATCCTATATTGTTCTTTGAGGAGCAACATCTGGACCTTGCAAATTAGGCAGATATGCAGATCTCTTTAACAAGTAAAAAGCCCACTACATTTCAGAGGAGGAAACAAAATGTTCAATTCCAATCAGATTCATAATGTCTCCTTTCACTGAGTTCATCCCTTACTATACACGTGTAAAGAATTCATTGTGAAAATGGCAGCTGCAGTAACGCTCTTCCCTTTTATCTCTGCTTTCCTTAATGGCGTCATGGACTGCTTCTTCTCTGTCCTTCCAGGTGACACTAAAAATGCTACTCCTGACTGTGGTTGTCAGCATGTACAAGAGTTTCTTCATCATAGTGGGAATGTTCTTACTTCTTCTTTGTTATGCTTTTGCTGGAGTAGTTTTATTTGGTACAGTGAAATATGGAGAGAACATTAACAGGTACAGTACGTACTTACTACCTCGTGGGGATGTTCTTTAAACAGCCTGAAAAAAATTACATTCTGCTAGAGAGAAGTTTATCTGTGGTAAAAAACAGGCAAGTCCCCAGGTCTAGCTGAAGAGCTCTAAGCAGAATTTCACTTAGGAGACATGGAACCATCTTTCCAGTTCTTGGGCCTCAAGACACCCAATCCAGCCCAGAGCAGACCTAGAGCTGTTCTTCATTATGCCAACTGGAATATGCTTCAAAGCAGCACTGCACTAGCCGCAAGCTGCTGAAACACACTGTACCTACTACACCTTATGTTGTGGTTATACTGCATTGACTAGCCTGGATCAGGTGCCCTGTCTCTCCTTCCTCCCGGCCTCCCCTCCTCCACCTGGCTGGAAAAAACCTTGAACAAAAACACCCTCAAAACATGCTCAAACCATGACATTATCCACCCCTTATTCCATACCATTCACGTCATGCCCAGATCCCACATTTTCAATACACCATCACTCGTAAGTCCACCCCTCGATCATGAGACATCTCTATGCTGCATCTCTGGACTGATAGCCTGAAGTATCTGGGCCCACCAGGCTCAAAATCATTCACTGTCCCCTTCAGCAGTTCTACAGCTTGCTGCTGGGGACTCCATACAGCTGCCTTCCACTTCCAATGCTTCCAAAGCACTGGAGGGGCCCAGTGGATCAGATACCTGGCCATACTGTACCACATGCCCTGCCACTCATGACTGTCCAGCCTTGGGAACAGTCTCCTGGTGCTCCTATATCCTTGTCTAACCCTAGACAAGACCCAGACCTGACTCCGCTTAACTCTTGAAATCAGATTAAATAACTGTGAGTAAAACACACTGTATGCGTGCTACTATGGTGATCCCCATCACAAGCAGCATACAAGTCTCAACAGTATTAAAAGGCCATTCAAAAACTTCAAAACCCTCAAATGTTGTAGACCATCTGGAGAGGGCACTGGGAGGATAGCAGAATGTCTCCTTCACAGGTTGACCACCCGAGAAGGAGAAAAAAGATGTGAAATTCCCAAGCATTTCTATTATATACCTCCCAAAATATAAAGTTGGTGACCATACCGGGAGCATAAACCAAATCAGTTTCATGATTAATGCTTCTATTGTATTACAAGTCATTAACATAAAGTACAGTGAGACCAGAACCTTAGCCCAAACCCCATACTTGATAAACACTAACACAGCTAATATATATGAAAAGTAATTGGTAAAATCCTGAAACCGTGAGATCAAGAGAAAAAACTGTGAGAGCCAATAAAACAGCATTGTGACAAATGAATATAAATCCTGTCAGATTTGTTGTTATTTCATGGGATCGTGCCCCACATTGGGCGCCAAAAATGTCGAAGTTTAAACCAAGTCCCCCAATTCCCGGAGAGTTAGGAAGGAGAATCCAAAGAATGTAGCCCCCACGGATTGAGATAAGAACGGTTTAATAGCTAAGGCATAACACAGAATCACCACTGCCATTACCACTACAAATAATAATGATACAGCAAACAACAAGTGAAGAGAATACAACACCTCACCAGCCACCGACCCATAACTCACTCCACCCTGCCTGGCCGAGCACCGCGTGCTCCTTCCTCCATTTTCCTCCAGAGCTCCCCCCTCCAGCCCTCTCTTTCCCTGTATGCATCCTGGGCATCATGTGCTATGGTATGGAATACCTCATTGACTAGCCTGGGTCAGGTGTCCTGTCTCTCCTTCCTCCCGGCCTCCCCTCCTCCACCTGGCTGGAAAAAACCTTGAACAAAAACACCCTCAAAACATGCTCAAACCATGACACCTTATCAGCAACACCCAATCTATATATCAGCCTGATACAGAGAGGTGACAGTTCTGTGAACTGGATGTTAACTGAAGATTTCCCAATCAATAGCATCATCAGGCTTCAGGAAGAGAATGGAGACAGGAGATAGGATCTGGCCTTGAACCTGTGTTAGATCTTTGATAAAATGAGACAAAACGCTGAGACCTGCGTCTGAGCTAGAGTTCAGCTATTATATCTTCCGTCATGGAATAAATAATTCAGTGAGCTCTTTCAAATAATTCTGTAACTATTTTTTAGACTAGAATAGTTGAGCAATAGAAAATGGAAATTATTTGCATTTATTCTTGCCAACATTTTAGTTCTGGGATGTGAAATGATCTCTCTCTCTCATTCTTCAAAACAGACATGCAAATTTTTCATCAGCTGGCAAGGCTATTACTGTACTCTTCAGAATAGTTACTGGAGAAGACTGGAACAAAATTATGCATGACTGCATGGTAAATACAATACTGCCAGAAATAAAGTAGACAAGAAACTGGAGACATCCTTGCATCTCAAAGTATTTCCAGTATTTTAGCTTTGTACAAGGAATGTTGTGATTGTCTTTATCTCTTCAAGAAAGAATAATGTTCACTAAACCTCAGAACATGACACGCAAATTGCAATTCCAATCACACACTCACAGTGTAATATTTCATGGGGCTAGGCTATTACATGATTTAAAAACAAAAATAAAAAGATGTTTTAAAAATCAGAGGTGCAGTAACTCATTTTTTCCACTGTTTGCTTTGACTGGGGCACAGCGACTTTTCAGATTAACTATATCTTTAATGCTTACATATTGGCTTATTCACTAATTGGGAAGCTTTAGAGAAATTATAGTCATAAGTATTATATTTATTGCAGAGAAATTAAAAATCTCTTTTTATGATTGCTTGACTTTGTTTTCCTTCATTTTGAAGGTCCAGCCTCCATTTTGTACGCCAGATAACAGCACCTACTGGAAAACAGACTGTGGAAATTATGCTGGTGCTCTTATGTATTTCTGTTCATTTTATGTCATCATTGCATACATTATGCTCAATTTGCTTGTTGGTAAGTGAAAATACACATTAATAGCAGAAAGGTCCATCTTGGCACGTAGTATGTTAGATGCAAGTCTGTTGTGCTATTCAGTTATGAATTCACTGTTACCTTATATGCATATGTTGGTTTTGATACTTCTCTGGTGTATGCTAAAACTCAGGATGTTTGGAGATGAAAGTTTTTAAACAAAGAGATATGTTGTATTTGTATAGTTACCCCAAGAAGTACTATTTTCTGAGCTTTTCCTTCATCCAGTTAACATTTTTCCAAGAACACTGGAATTCACCTAGTTGATAATCTAACATCTTCCAGTATCAAGGAGGTGAAGATATTAGATTAGGCATCTCACCAGCATTTAAGACATACCTTTTAAAAAGTGAGCACAGTGAATACTGATGTAGCCATTTAATGTACTGATGTACTGATATTACCATTCAGAATTCTCATCTGAACATACAGCTGAAGGCATTTATTAATGTGAAGTTTGCGCAACAGAAATAATATTCTGCTGAAATTCATTGTTGCTTATAGAAGTTACCCAGTCAGAATTTAATAACAGGCTTTCTTTATTTTGTTTTTGTGGTTTTCAGCTATCATTGTGGAGAATTTCTCCTTGTTTTACTCAACTGAAGAAGACCAACTTTTAAGTTATAATGATCTTAGGCATTTTCAAATTATATGGAACATGGTTGATGACAAAAGAGAGGTAAGAAACTTAACAATGTGCACATAAATCCAGTAAATTTTAATTTTTCCTTGAAAAAGTATACAGAGAAACCAAAGTGTGTTGACAGAACTCAGTGAGCAGTTACTGTTCAAGTTTTAAAAGTTTTAAAAGAGCATGACCTAGCATTGTTCATGGCCCTTCAGATATTGACCTCTATTCTTTACTACTGTGAAGTAGTTACAATAGTAGATTTAAAACCAAATGTAGCTAGCTATTCATAGAATCAATACAATATCATCTTTCCTCCCAGCTCCCTGAGAGTTGTTCCCCAAGAGGTCTGTAGACCATTTATGTGTCTGATCTTCAAAAGGGCTTTGCTGAGATCTTGGCATTGTGTCCCATAATATCCTCCTAGAGAAGCTGATGAAATATGGGCTGGATGAGAAGACGATGAAGCGAATTAATAACTGAATGTCCAGGCCCAGGGGGTGATGATCAGCAACACAGATTCTAGCTGGACACCAGTAACTAGTCGTATACCTCAGGAGTCAATACTGGGTCCAGTCATGTTCAACATCCTCATTAAGAATCTGGACAATGAGGCAGACTGTATCCTCAGCAAGTTTGCAGATGACACCAAACTGGGAGGAATGGCTGATATAGCAAACGGTCATGCTGCCATCCAGAGGGACCTCAACAGGCTGGAGAAATGGGATGACAGAGACCTCATGCAGTTCAGTGAGGGGAACTGTGAAGTCCTGCGCCTAGGGAAGAGCAACCTCAGGTACCAATACATGCCAGGGGCTGACTAGCTGGAAAGCAGCTTGGCAGCAAAGGGACACAAAGATGATGAAGGCACCAAAGCATATTTCCTATGAAGAAAGGCTGAGAGATCTGGGGCTGTTCAGCCTGGAGAAGAGAAGGTTCAGGGGGGATTTTACCAATGTATATAAATGCCTGAAGGGAGAGTGCAAAGATGGCACAACCAGGTTCTGCTCAGTGGTGCCCAGCAACAGGACCAGAGGCAATGGGCACAAGCTGAAAGACAGGACGTTTCCTGTGAACATCAGGAAAGATTTTTTTCACCATGAGTGTTACCAAGCACTGGCATAGGTTGCCCAGAGAGACTGTGGAGTCTCCATCCTTGGAGATACTCAAAAGCCATCTGGACACCATCCTGAAAACTGGCTTTAGGAGGCTTTAGGTCAGCCCCGGTGACCTCCAAAGGTGCCTTCCATCTTCAACCATTCTGTGATTCTGGGAGGAGAAGAACATCTGGAAGACTGAGCTGTTCAGATGCCCACACAAGTTAAATCATCATCTGAATGATTCATGGCATCACTAAGATTTTAATATGAACAACATGAAAGAAGTTAGTTGTTTGTAGCTGGGACATGGCTGCGCTGGAGGTGGAAGCTGTAGTCTGTACTGATGGAAGTGTTCTACATCCATCATGCCCAACATTGACAGTATCTCTCTCTTATGTAGAACAACACATTACAGCAAGAAATTGTTCCAGTCAGGCTCATTTAACAGCACAAAATATTTTAAAAGTATGGATACCACAGTTTCAGAGGGTCGGTCCTAATTTTTTAACAGCAGATCAAAATTGTCACAAGAAGAGCAACACGTGCTGGGTTGACTCTTAGAGCAAAAAACCTTTGAAAAGCTAGTAAACTCCCAACATTCAACCAGGTATAGGCCTGGCCCTGAATGTTTAAATTGTAGTTTAATTTCAGATTTTCAAAGGCAGCTCTTTGGGCATATGATCCTCATTGCAGGTTAGTGCAAAAGGGGAAACTAAGTCCCTGAGCAATTTTGAAAATTTCTGGCAAAATTAGAAGCACAGATTCTCATTGTATATCAGTCAACTAACAGCAAAGACTTCCATGAATGTGCTGAAGAGCTGGCTGCATGTGTGTATTATTCAGTAATGTATTCACAGTGTCTTAAATATGCCAGGATTTGATGCAGAGTCTGTGCAGAAACAGTGTTTCTCTCACTGATCAAGTTGAATGTCTGAGTTGGTTGTTAGGTCACAGGAATAATTTACCATCTATTATGCAATTTTACCCAGGGAGTAATCCCTACGTTCCGAGTGAAATTTCTGCTGCGGCTTCTGCGGGGCAGGCTGGAGGTGGATCTCGACAAGGACAAGCTGCTGTTCAAGCACATGTGTTATGAAATGGAGCGGCTCCATAATGGTGGTGATGTCACTTTCCATGATGTGCTCAGGTATGCTGAGATTTTTCTCCAATCTGTAGAACAGGCATGACAGCCTGTTTCTGTCCAGGCCAGCCAGCATTCAGTAGGCTTGGGAGGCAGTGCTGTTTTAAGTGTAATACAAAAATTATATTTCCCTCGTTTGCCTGTGAAATATTAGTGATGGAAAACACAAGTGCTGGGGAATTAGCTCTAAGTAATTTTAACATTTTCATTGGAGACAATTTGTCATAAGCAGCATCACTCACGTGTTGTTCTTGTATATCAAGTAATGAAATATTGTTCTCACACATGTGGCAACATGACAATGAGTCTGACTAGAAATAAAATAGAAATGGGAACATTATCCAAGCATAAACACTTAGGGGAAAAAAAGGGGGAATGAAACCACCACAGATGCCCTAGTTTCTTACAGTTCAATAGCTCACTTGTATTGGATAACTAGCTGTAGTTGATAAGGCTTTCATTTGTTTTGAGCACCACAAGTCTTTTCTGGAATCTGGAAGCCTCAGATGTGAATTTACTGTGTACACATGAATTACATACTTTTGCACTGAGGTCTTAAGTATGAGATTTGATTTTCTAAAGTAAAATGTAAGGTCACCAGCATTTAAAATAAAAACTAAAAAGCCGTGTTTCTTCCAGCATGCTTTCATATAGGTCTGTTGATATCAGGAAGAGTCTGCAACTGGAAGAGCTGCTTGCTAGGGAGCAACTGGAATATACCATAGAAGAGGAGGTGGCCAAACAGACCATACGCATGTGGCTAAAGAAGTGTTTGAAACGAATCAGAGCAGTAAGTCAAGCTAAACTAGTCTCTAAATGGTTGCAGAAATTGTACTGCTCAACAATGCTGGAATTTGCTGTCACTATGCTTCATTTACTCTGGAGTCACAATAATATTGATGTGAAGAAGTATGTAGCAGTTGCTAACTCAGCAAAAAAAAAGTATGTTACAGCTCAACTGAAAGTGCTATAAAAGTAAGCACCTTGAAGGCAAAAACTGTCTTCCTGCCAAAAATTTATCTGTCTTTTCAATACAGCAGGAAGATATACAAGAGGAGACTGAAGTCAAAGAAATACATTAAAACCTCATAGGCCTAATCCTTCCTCACAGAATGTAATTGTATATATTTATTGTCTCTGCTGGCAGAAGGTACCATAATCAATCACCAGCAGATGAGTCTTCAAATGGAACCCGTATCTAGATATATCATTTGAGAGAGGCATTACAGTAACTGTGTTTGCAAATGAGCAGTGTGTACATGCACAGGTATGTGAAACATGGCACACAGGAGCTGTCTTTGTGCCAGCAACTTAGACATGGCCAAGGCATTGGCTTATGACTGGAATGGGGTCACCCATACTTGTTAGCATGTTCCTCAGCACAGTTGCTGCCCATGTATACTCACACTCTCCCAGACCACTGCCATAGGAGCATCACTGCTCTCCAGGCATGGATCAGAATAGAGACTGCTCCCCAGTACACAGTGGTTGAAGCTTGAAATTGCCCTGTGTGATAGATGGAAGATTAGGCAAATCCTGGCCTGGCACTTAGCTTCAGGCTTGCAGGAAATCCCAGTCTGTTTAATTTACTGTTATAGACCTAGCCAGTACTTCCGTTTATGCGGTGCTTCTGGTCATCAGAAACATTTCTGCCTTTTCTTAGGGTAGCTACAATATATGCTGGTCAAAGTTTGTCTTGGACAAAATTTATAGCTATTTAAAAAAAAAAAACTGGAAATTTGGATTAGGTTTTAAAGTTGTTCTTCTCTTTTGTTCAAAAAAAATAACTCTTCCTTGATATAAAAGTCACAATCTGGTTGCACTGATGACTGATTTTTCAGTTACTGTAAGGCTGAATCCATGTTTTGATCCATACATTTTCCATTTTTATAAAAGCTTACTTCTTGTGAATGGAGGTTTTCCATAGAGATCTGTGATCATGGGATTTTTTTGTGTTTGTAAATTTATAAAAAACTATAACTGGACAATTTGAATGTAATGTACATTCCCCAAGAAATGTCAATTTTCAAGGCATATTCAGATAGTTTCATTTTTATCTGATCTCTGTTATAATAATGGCAGTAAATTTAATCTCGGCTCTCAATTCCAGGTTTGTTCAACTCTATTGTTCATTTCATTATGATATTGAATTACACTATGTTAAAGTAAATATGCTATTCATTTCACTCTAATAATATGGTTCAGATCATTTCACATTATATGAACCTTTTATAAACTGAATGTAATTGTGGAAGTTAATATATATTTTCAAATTCTGATGTTAGTCTCTAAGTCTCTCTAGAGGGAGTATGTGAAAACTACCCAGGAAAGTGAAACCCTTCCTAAGGGCTGTTTATTTTAATTTAAAAGCAAATTAGATTGTAAGACCATAATGGTAGTGGATTTGTTTTTCTATTTGTATTGTAAATCTATACTCAGTCTCGAGGTTTCCACTGCTGTTTTATTCAGTATTACTGACAGTCTGTTCCAAAGTTCATGAAAGAAATCAGGACTTTTTTTCATTGCCTTAATATAATTTGTAGTGAATCGCTACCAATTAATCTTTCTTTTTCTTTGCAAGAATTTTTTACTCATAAATTTAAAACTTTATGTGTTTTTAAACTCTAGCTTTATACCAATAATTGAGCAACTTGCCTTCCACTTAATATAGTTTATAAGTTTTATCCTCTATTCCCTACATACAGGTTAGGCATATGCTGGAAGTCACTACATTTAAATAGTGACCATCTGATATATGTAGTTTTATTGATGCATCTGGTATTGCACATCTGGTGCTTACTGTTTGGTTAAATATTTAGAAGGCTTTAAAAAGAATAAAACACTGTGGTACATCAATGAGAACATTTTTGTTGTCACATATTGTACCTTAATAGAAACAACAGCAGTCATGCAGCATTATCCATAGTCTACGAGAGAGTCAACAGCAGGAGCTGAGCCGATTTCTGAATCCTCCCAGCATTGAGACAACACAGCCAAGTGAAGATATGAATGCTATTAATCAGGATAACAGCACACAGCCAGAGGTATGTTCACCATAAGACTATCACCTACTTGGAACAAATTCAGAAAGCTTCCGTATTTCTTATTTGTTCATTTTTAAACGCCATTTGAACTGGGAAAGTTGAAAGCAGTATCTTGTTCTGTTTCAGTCTTTGCCTTCAGATGCAGAGATGGTCTAAGGCAGTAATTCCCCAGAATAGTTAGCTGCTTTGCTAGCACCATAGAGGGCAATCTCAACTGTACAATTCTGGCAGCACCAACTTTCAGCTCTAGCATGAGTTGTTTACAGGCTCAGGGATGTGAAGCTTTCCTGTCCAAGCATTCTGAATGTTTACAGAGTGATAACATTGGGCATGCTGGGTCCTTTGAGTAGGAGTCCTGGAATTTTCCAGGGTAGGGAATGAAGTAGGTACAACATAAGGACTCCAGTGTCGAAGGCTGAGAACAAGTTTGTACCCTTCAGTGGGACTGTCCAATGGATTGAGCCCAAATGGGGTGTGGGGAGGGTGGAGGGGGTGATTATTTTATGCCTATTACCAGTAGTTGTCTGGGGCAATAAATGGAAGCCATACTGCCTTAACAAATGGCAATATATTTTGTTTGTATTCATGTATAAAGCTTAGAAATAAAGTAGAAAGACAACACTTTTTAGGGTCATCCCCATGCAGTAAGGAACTATGACTAAGATTCTTTCCTCCTCTGTTCAGACAAGTAGCCAGCAGCAGCTCCTAAGCCCAACACTTTCTGACAGAGGTGGCTATCGACAAGACTCTGGAGATGCTGGAAAACCTCAGCGGAAATTTGGACAATGGCGTTTGCCATCAGGTAAGTGAAGAATGTTTATTAGTATCGTCTCCACATGCCAAATCACTGCTGTACAATAACAAACCATGAGAGGCTTCATGATTCAGAGTTCTATCCAAGCAGCAAGCATGCTGCTTGGACCCACATCAGGGTTTTTCTACACTCATGCATGATAAAATACAGCAGTCTTTCCTCTTCCTTCCAATTCTGAAAGTTTGGAAGATTGTCTCAAGCATTACCATATGCAGATGGTTGGAACTTTTTACTTTTTCAAACATTTACTCAGGATCTTTGAATTGGGGGCTGTACTGTCACATCTGTTTCAATAGAATCTTGTGCATTTGGAGTTCTCTTTTATCATATAAAGCACAGTGCAAATGAGGTTTTTCCTAACAGCAGTAGTAACTTCTGAGTGCCTTGTCCTGTCTAAGCATACCAGACATATGGTTTATACCTTACACCATAATAATATGTTATTATATCTTCACTTCAGCCAGGAACTGGCCAGGTGTACAATCAATTTCCTATTTATTTTCTCATACTCAAGTTATTCTAGTAACTGTAGTCTGCTATAAAATAAATGCTAGACTATCCCTTATAGGAGGGTGGGAGAGGTGCATGGATATAGCCTAACACCTTACAAAATCTTTTTCTCAAGAGCATTCTCTATCACCCTCCGCCATCTGAAATGGTCTCTTTTAAAGTGCATAATGACTTCTGCTGACTGCACACTCACGACCGGTAGGTTAGGTGTGTACACATCAACCTGCTTTCAGCTCTCATCAGTTATTCCTATTCCAAACCAAAGCACTGCCTTCAAAGACTGCCACTGTTCAGACCCTAATAACATCTAAGTGAAGTAGAAAAGATGATCATGCTGTGAATACCATCAAACGTGCTATTGTGACCAGAGTACTTGTCCAAGAAATAGGACAGCTTAATAGAGACCTTGCAATCCATGTTTTCCACTTAAACATCACTGAGCAGCAAAGATCACTCTTTTTGGGACAAAGGGAAAGAGTAAGAGAGGGAGTGTGCAAAGGAGGAATTGTACTATTGTAGCCAACTGGATAGGTTTTTCAAGTGAGAATGAAGAGTTCAGGATTTCCTTTCTTAACACTAATCTTAGCCATATCAATCCTAAATGTTCCTTAGTGGACAGTCTCAGAAAAGGAGGGTCACCTCCATGCATGGGACAGCCCAGTAGATGGTAAATACTCTGCCTTCAGTCCAACAAAGGCATGTATTTAAGATCGTGAATAGCATCATTAAGATCAACTGTGGCGTTTATATACTTACACACATGGCTTAGTGCTTTCCTAAAGCCATACCAGCTTCCACCCTTAGGCGACAGTAAAATCACTTCCTAGGTGTAGCTGCTGCCTCTAAATGCACTTTTTCATTCCTTTTTTTTGGCACTTACCACTCTCCTGGGTTCTGCAGTAGCAGTCATTTTTCTCCTTCTTAGTAGCTGGTGCAGCGCTGTGTTTTTGACTCTCAGCCTGGGAACAGTGCTGGTAACACCCATGTTTTTAGTTACCACTCAAAGGTTTAGACTGACCAAGGACTTTGTGAGCCTTATGCTCTGCCAGGGAGGAGGGGAAGCCAGGAGGAAGCAGAGACAGGACACCTGACCCAAACTAGCCAAAGAGGTATTCCGTACCACAGCATGTCATGCCCAGGATGTAACTGAAAGTTACCTGGAAGGGCTGGTTCTCCAGGGGTTGGAGGAGGTATCGGTTGGTGCTCAGTTGGGCGGGGTGAGTTATCAGTCGGTGGGTGGTGAGGTGTCATATTCTCTTCACATGTTATTTCTTTTACCATTCCTATTATTGGTGGTAGCAGTAGTGATTTGTGTTATACCTTAGTTACTAAACTGTTCTTATCTCAACCCATGGGAGTTGCATTCTTTCAATTCTCCTCCCTATCCCTCTGGGAGCAGGGAGAGGGCAAGGGGGGGGGGGGGGGGTGGGGGGGGGAATGAGAGAGCGACTGCGTGATTTATGGTTGACAGGGTTTAAACCACAACAACCACTTTCATCATTTTACCAGCAGGTCGGGTCAAGTAAGTACTGCCTAAACCATTCAGGTTGCAATTGGCCAGGTAAGAAGATCAGCTCCATCAGCTATCCCAGCAGAAGGAAATGAAGCTCAGTTAAACTGCTCTACCAGCAGATTAGTGGGAGTATTATGAACAGCTGGAGCTGAGAAAAAAAAAAAAACACCACCACCCTACATTAGAACAGAGCCTTACTCTTTCTGCATTAAATTAGTTTAAAGGTGCCCCAGTTAAACTAGTCCTTTATGCCTGAATTCTGTGCAAAAATGTTCAAGAAGCAGATCTTCTCTAATACAACTTTCTGTTTCATTCATAGCCCCCAAACCAATAAGCCATTCAGTGTCTTCAGTCAACCTCCGCTTCGGTGGACGTTCAACTATGAAATCTGTTGCATGCAAAATGAATCCCATGTCTGATGCTGCTTCTTGTGGGTCGGAAGTCAAGAAATGGTGGACAAGACAATTAACTGTGGAGAGTGATGAAAGTGGAGAGGACCTTCTTGATATCTGAGAAAAAATTAAGTTATACTGCAACAACAATCACTTCAAGTACAATCTTTTTCTATGGTTAGAACTGAAGATGTGTGTGATGTACAATTTCTTCAAAATCAATGTCATAAATTTAATCAAATGGTCATCCTTCTGCCATATGAAGCATAGCACACACTTACATGTTAGAACTCGCCTCTATAGGTACTAACTCTACTTTAGGAAACCTGTATACAACAGCAGTATTAACAAAGCCAGAGAGACTATATTGCCTTTAGCAGGCAGAGCGTTGAAATATTTCCTATGTTCTGTAGCTACATAATGAAAATGTATTTTGATATACACACCTTTGTGTTTTTTGTCAACCTATACCATATTTTAATGTGGCAACACTTTACAATACAGGGGTAATGTATTTCTTCTTTTTGTGTTTTCCCTCAGTTCTTATTTAGTAACATTTCTTTAGAAAGATTTTATTATTCACAAATCACCTGAAGAGGTCAGCACTGACTTCATGTTCAAGCAAAGTGTTTTTACAAAGTGCAGATTCTGAATTACAATCCTAAGCTTTTTCTGGACCTTTTTAAAAAATATGCAAAATACAGGATAACCAATTTTAAAATCAGAAGGTGAAGGATTGGCTTTTAAAATGTAAATATCTTTGGGGTTTGGTTAATTATGCAAAGAGCTTGATTTTCATAGAGAAAACAGGGAAAAAAAAAGAAAAAAAAGACATGAAAACTGTGTCTCTAAGCATCCAGCAAGAGACCTCCATGTGAAAACATGGTTTATGCTTCATTTTCCAAATATACTGGTTATACATATGTATGGTGTCATTATTCTCCTGTTAATTGGGTCCCATTTCCTTGTGTAGTCATAAGGTAACTTCTTGTCTGTGTAATAAAAATTAGCATGTCAGGGGTTCTAATTACAGAACAGTATTGTATGGCTTTTAAAATACAGTTCAGTTATGCTGCAGAAGTGAATTTTACTTACCTGTGTTACTACTCATGCTACAGCCCTGCAAAGCTAAGGCATGACACTGTACTGTGGTTAAGTACCTTTGTCTCTTTTATCCTGGTGCATCACATTTTGACATGTTAGCCTTCTTTTATGTTATGAAGCATCAATAGTGCTACATTATCACCGGTGAAAAAAGCAACTATCCTTTCATATCAGTTTTTCCAGTGAAAGGCCAAGGCTATACAGATATGGAGGTGGAAAAGAAAAGCCACAAAACACAGAAGAGTTCATTAGTGTCAGAATTTAAGGCTCTCTAAAAATGTAGGATAAAAATGTGCCCTTCCATCAGGGAAGAACTAAGAGGTTGCAGATTTTGTAGCTCAGCCCCCATCTGGGTATTTTAGCATAGCTGGGACCTTTCTGTTACCATTGTTTCCTATGGAAATGATAGGTTGCTCTAATATGGCCTGATGTGAGATCTTGTAAGAGGCTCACAGTTAATGTACATCTCCATTTAAAATATATGTCCTTTAAAAAGCAGACAAAAGCCAGTGCTCTGTGATGTTTTCTGGCCAAAATATTAACGTAGACTGGTCAGGATACAGCACTGTTTTCACAGATGCCTTCACCATAAATGCAAAATCAGTTCTGGCCATAAAATACGGTTTTCTTGGCATCTATCAGTGTTTTGTTCCCTGTGTATAATTGAACATGGGTTAGATTTTTTTTGGTTTTTAAATAGTCATATTGAACACATCTGTATTTTGTAGTTTCATTATGTGTTTTGGGATATATTTAAGTTGAAATCTAGTCAAGTGTAACTCTATAGTAATAAATGTGTGCATTCTCTTGTTTACTAAATTAGTAACCATCAACAAAACCTCATATGCAAATACATTCCTCTGTGTTCTGTTTTGTGCGTAAAATGAGCTTTTGTATATATGACAAAAATAAATATTGGATTTATAAAATATAGTATCTTTGAAAATTCAATACTATATTGAACTGCAGATCTTTCTGAATCATTCTTGCTGCAAATCTTCTTTTTAAAAAACCTGGCAAACATTTTTCCTTGCCTTACAGTACTCTGTCAATAAAAGTGAGTTGCTTTAAGCAATATTCCTCCCTTTGGTTTTCATTCTAACTGCATTCGCTGTATCATCTGGGATTATGCTGCATAGTGGCTGGGTGTCTTGTTTGTACAGGATTATTTAGAGATGCTTTTCAGACACTTCTAATTGGGGGCCTTTGATTTTTTGGTGAGAAGTCCAGCAACCACCCTCATCAATACCTTCCACAAGGGGTCTCAGTCAAAAAAATGGGACTAAATAGGGCTGTTCAGTGTCTGGTTTTATTTAATCCACTTTGCTTTAAAGCCTGGATGTGAATACGTGTGCATGTGTGAAGGGAAAATCTGTGGTGGAAATACTGTGATGGGTTCCAGTATGTTACAAAATTCTGGATATCCCTGGACCAGCTAATTTAATTAGGCCACTAGCTCTGAGAAAGCAATGTTTATTTCTCCATTTTACTTTTGCAGATATAGGAAGTGCAGTGCAGTTACAAAAATATGAAAATAATGTATACTAGAAGTGACTAGGTAAAGGTGAAAATGTCCTTAGTAGGACACCCCCCACATAACTAAAGGTGATAACCTCCTACTCTGCAGCAGAGCAACCAGTGAACACTTGCACATGAAGGTGAAGAAGCAGAGAGGAAAGTAAAGAATGACTGAAGTTCAGACAGCCTCTGCAAACAATGGAGAGACACAAAGAGGAAAGAGTGGATCAGGAAATCATTCAGTCTAGACAGCCTGAGAGAAAAGTTCAAACAAGAGCAAGCCCTAGACAAAGGTAAACAAAAAAAACTGCCAGGGGTATATCACTGCCTACAGTGGTCTTGGCTCCTAGAATTAAATCCAGAGTTACTCTACACAGATGATAAGAATCATAGAATCACAGAATGGTTTGGGTTGGAAAGGACCTTAAGATCATTTGCTTCCAACCCCTCTGCCATGGGCAGGGACACCTTCCACTAGACCAGGTTGCTCAAAGCCCCATCCCGCCTGGCCTGGAGCACTGCCAGGCATGTTTAGGCTCCCTCTGTTCCATAGGAAGCAAGTTGTAAAAGTCTTCTTGGCTTAGGTGGGCAAAAAGTGTAGTGCATGTTGTCACAAAAAAAACAACTGATGGGAAGTCTGAGAACATGCAGCAAAGATGTATCTCAATATCATTCCGAAGTCAGGCCAGATTTCAGACAATCACTTTTGAAATGAAGAAATTAATAACCTGAAACCATTTGCTACTGGAAGATATCCAATTGAATTAAGACCTAAAAACATAAAGTACACTTTTATCTGGCAAGCTGAAAATACCATCATTGTTTTAACTAATGAGGGCTGATCAGGCTTGAAGATCTTCAAAACAACATTACATTCAGTATTGGCTGCATTCAAAGACAAGTATCACAGCTTCAAAGAAGCCAAAGAAGATTCAGATGCCAGAAACAAATGATTGACTTTGTGAGAACACTCGTTTTTGTTCTTTTATTCACAACATGCCCACATCTCCTGTTACTGTGCAGATACGGATGTCCATGAATAACTGACACAGAAGGGTTCACACTGTTGTAACAGTACATTTGGAGCCAAAGCAAGCAAGATGTCTACAAGAATACACACTTCTCCTGCAACATTTACACTAAGTAAAAGCAAACACTGCCCTGGTCTGTCAGTCAAAATTACCAATAGCATTATCTCAGTCTCCCTGAATTTAGCTTGAGGAGGCTAAATTCAATCCTTCTAATGAAGGCAGTTTAGTCACACCACAGATAAACTTGCCACAATGCATAGGCTGGTACTTGGAAGTTGGCTGCCCTGGTTTGTTCCATTGCTCTGAAACACAAAGGGAGCCTCTCTAGAATTCAATTAGCCTTCATCTTCATCCCAAGGGCGCTAGTGTCCAACCACATTAGCAGCTGTTGTCCATTGTTATCAGTGAATAACCTCTAAGCACCAAATTATTAACCCATCAGTGAGCTAAGGTAGTGGCATTTTGTCCCCCTCCCACAGGTTCCTGTTTCAGATACTTATTCTAATATCCTTCATGGTTGCATATTTTTACCTGACTTGCATATCTGCACTGTGGAATTTAGGTGAATTACTTGGGCATCTAAAAAAGCATGTTTTGTAAAAAGGCAGCTTACTGGAAATGCAAGAAGTACATAGTACAGGTAGAAAAGGATAAAAAAGAACCTCACTCCATCAGCCTGAAGAGCTGTTGACTTTATCCCTTTCTTCCTCCTGAATTCAAGCAGCAGCCATCAGTGGTACAAGCCTTGATTGTATTAGTGGATATTGCTTTGTTTCAGGAAAACTTGCTGAGGCTGGAAATGCCAGTTAGTCATCAGTGACTCCTAGAGACTTGGGCAGACAAGTGTTAATTAGATCATCCAGTGACTGAAGCCACTGCAGTGGAATTACTGTTTGTGAATACATTTACCTCTGAAGGCAAGAGACCCATAAAACAGTCAGGGTTGGAAAGGACCTTAAAATAATCTAGTTCCAAACCCCCTGCCATGGGCAAGGACACCTCACACTAAACCATGCTACCCAAGGCTCCATACAGCCTGGCCTTGAACACTGCCTTGAACACTGCCATTCAAAACTCCCTTGGACAACCTGTTCCACCCTCACAGTAATGACCTTCTTCCTTATATTCAACCTAAACTTCCACTGTTTAAATTCAAACCTGTTACCCCTTGTCCTATCACTACAGTCCTTGATGTGAGTCCTAGCATGCTTGTACATCCCCTTCAGATACTGGAAGGCTGCTATGAGGTCTCCACGCAGCCTTCTCTTCTCCAGGCTGAACAGCCCCAACTTTCTCAGCCTGTCTTCATATGGGAGGTGCTCCAGCCCCTGATCATCCTCGTGGCCCTCCTCTGGACTTGTTCCAACAGTTCCATGTCCTTTTTATGTTGAGGACACCAGAACCTCAGCCTTCTCCAAATCCAGGGTAGCCAGTTCTCCTGATAGTTTCTGGAGAGGGCCCACATTACCCCTCGTCTATCTTTTGTTTGCTGCATACCTATAGAATCCCTTCCTGTTATATTTCACATCCCTAGCCTTGTTTAATTCTAACTGTCCCTTAGCTTTCCTGACCTGGTCCCTAGCTTCCCAGACATTGTCCATCCCTGTATTCTTCTCAGGCTGCCTGTCCTTGCTTCCACCTATTATAGGCTTTTTATTTTCCACTCTAAGTTTCCTCAGCATCTCCTTATCCATCCAAGGAGTTCTCCTGGCCCTCCTGCTGCACTTCCTTCTAGTTGGGATGCAATACTCCTGAGCTTGTAGTAGGTGACACTTGAATACTAACCAACAGTCTTGGGCCCCCTTGCCCTCTAGGGCTATATCCCATGGAACCTTGCTAAGCAGGTTCCTGAAGAGGCCAAAGTCTGCTCTCTTGAAGTCCAGGGCAGTGAGCTTTGTGTATGCTCTTCTCACTGTCTTGAGGACCTCAAATTCAACCATCTCATGATCGCTGCATCCAAGGCTGTCCTGGAGCGTCACATTCCCAACCAGCCCTTCCCTGTTGGTGAGCACGAGGTCAAGCACAGCACCTCTCCCTGTTGGCTCCTCTATTACCTGCAGAAGGAAGTTGTCTTCCACACAATTGAGGAACCTCCTGGATTGCTTATGCCAGGCTGTACCATCCCTCTAATAGGTATCAGGGTGATAGAAGTCCCCTGTGAGAGCAAGGGCCTGCAAGCATGAGGCTGCTTGTATCTGTGCATAGAGCACTTTGTCCAGAGTTCTCCTGATTGGGTGGCCTGTAACAGATCCCCACAGTACTGTCCACCATTGCTGTTCTCCCTTTGATCCTGACCCACAAACTCTCTGTTCACTGCTCACCTGTCCCCACACAGAGTTCCATACTCTCCAGCCTATCCCTAACATAATTAGCAAATCCCCTTCCCTGCCTGCCAGGCCTGTCTTTCCTAAAGAGCCCATAACTTTCTATTCCAACACTCCAGTCATAGGAGCCATCCCACCATGTTTCTGTGATGCCAATGATACATTCCTGTAGCCATTCACACATCTCTAATTCCTCTTGTGGCATCACCCTTCTAACCATTTATTAACCTGCCAAATCCACCTGGCCTTTTCAAGGCCCTCCCCTTTGACCCAGAGAAGCAACAAAAAAACTATCTGAGCCCCAGAGCCCCTAACCACCTCTCCCAGGGCTCTGCAGTCCTTAAGTTCTCCAGGCTACTGCTGTCAGTATCACTGGCATCCACATGGACCACTAGAAGTGGGTAAGAGTCAGCGGGATTTATTACACAAGGCAACCTCTCAGCAACATCCCTAATCCATGCCCCTGGTAAGCAACACACCTCCCTTGAGACTCAGTCAGGCTGACAGATGGATGCCTCTGTGACCTTCAAAGCAGAGTCCCCTACTACTATGACCCACTACTTTTCCCTGGAGGCTCCTCTCTGGAGATAACTCAGCAAAAAAGCTATGGCTGCCCCATCCCTGGCAGACCTCAAGGCCAGGTTGGACAGGGCTTTGAGCAACCTGGTGTAGTGGAAGGTGTCTCTGCCCATGGCAGGAGGTTGGAACTGGATGATCTTTAAGGTCCCTTCCAACCCAAACCATTCTATGACTTCTACAGATTCTCGTATCTGGCAAATGAACATCATACAGAAAAATTGGTTTGCAGAAAAAATGAACACTGCTTTTGTTATCAGTATGACAAAAGCTGCACAAGAGTGAATATTTTACTCTATTTGCTGAAACTGAATCAGCCAAAACATTGGTTTGCTGACATTGCTGTGAGTCTTCTCCTGAAGCACATCACGTATTTCAAAAACTAAACATCACCAAGGAAAAAAAGAAGTAACTTTTCCCAGTTCCTCCTCAGCTGCTGTCAATTTCTCCAGTGTGATGAAGGAGTTGGTGAGTTTTGCAGTACCCCTGTAGGCGCTGCTGGCTAGCCTGCTGCTGGAGACAACCACTTCTTCATCAAAGCTGGCAAATGCAAATAGGTGCCTGTGCCTCTGTCCTCCATGACAAAACCTGTTTTTTCCCCCTCACACACTGTGGAGGGGACTTAAAACTCTACCAAGGTCAGCAGAAGCTGAGCAGATGAAGGACCTCTTCAGGCTACTCCTCCCAGGAAAGTGACACCTCTAGCACTGCAGTGCTTGGACAGCTGAGAGCAGCTGATGGGCTCAGCAAAGCTTGCCTATGCTTTTCTGCCAAAACTGTCAGATCAGTGGCATTCTGCACTGCATAAACTCCTGAGGATATGGTTTAGCTGCTGTGGGTAAGAAGGTCTCAAATGCATTTGCTCATAGGCAGCTCCAGCTCTTCCATGGATAAGTACAATGCCCTGAACTTGGCTGGTGTAAGCAACCAGTTGCTGCTTTGTCTGAGCTCTGTAAAATACTCCAGATTTTAAAATATGGGTATTAAAACCTTCATCTTAATTGGATCAGCAACAGCAAGAATATTTCTCTGACCTTGACCTATAGATGTTTTTCAACTCTATGTGCATTCATCAATTCAGCATGTATCTGTAAAGGCTTATCTACCTGAGGAAGTTACACCAGCTTAAATTTAATCTGTTGTTGCAAATTGATTTCTTTAAATCAGTCTGAATACCTGTGGAAATGCTTATTTCAGTTTAAAGATTTTTTCCTTCTATTGATCTCTGTTAAAACCCAAATAACCTTGCTTTTATTCTAATGGCAAGAGTGCTCCCACAAGTCTACACATCAACCGTCTTAATTGGTTTTAAAACCACACCTTTAATTATATGGCTGTAACTCCTTTGCAAGGAGGAGACCTTCTGATCTCTGCAAGCAGCTGAGGTGCTAAACAAAAGATGCCTCAGGAGCAGCTTGCACCCTGCTCCCCAAGCAACCACACCACCCAGTGCTAGCACAGCCCCAGCTCTGCCAGGTGCCACTCCACCTACTTTGTCCCAAGACACTGCTGGGCAGCTTGGGGTAATTTATACCAAGAAAGACTGTGGATGAGACTGTGCCGGGTATGGCTCTCTCCACCTTGTGCAGTCCTCGGTTAGGACGTGAGCAGCTTTGTAGCTGCAAGTATTCCTACAAGCCCTCCATCATGCCCCAGAGCATGCAGGACATTCTCTCAATTCCACAGTATGGCTGGTGAGGTACATTTCTTGCTTTATTCCAGACGACTAAACTGAACAAAATACGCAAAAGGCTATGACTAGGCCCACATAAGCATCAGATCAGGCCCAAGGTATGGGCTGAGGGCATTATGGGGCTTCTGCAGAGGGTTTTACCCTGTCCAGTGTGCCCATACAGCTCCTGCCATGTGTCCTAAGAGCCAAGGACACCCAGTTCTCTCTTCCTTCACTTATAGACACAGTCATCTTAGGCTTGGATTGCTTTCAAGAAACCTTTCTTCTTTCAAGTACATCCGTGCTTTTCAAGAGGAAAAGGCCTCGATATGATCTGTAAAACTTTTTTTCTGACCCAATCTAGCTACAGAGATTTATTTTGATATATATTCAGACATCCACAGTTGTAATCAAAGATTGTATCCCCTCTGAGCCAGACAGTCAGAAATGTCAAAGACAGGTCACTTCAACTGTTCTCCATAGCTGAGCTTCTACCAAGGTATCACAGAACTATGACAAATTTGAACTCTTTCAGCACTGGAAGGCTAGTGTTGCTTTACATTGGCTGCCTGCATACACACACACAACATTAGTAGGTTGATCATCTTTGTGGCAGAAGCTGGTGGGGTTTTTCTTTTCACTTTGTGTTTAGATACCACAGTGTCAAGAAATTTCTAGTGTTACATTGCAAGGTACCTTTTATTAACCTTGTCATACTTGTGGGAGAAAGCTGCTTTATTTATTTTATGGAAGCACAACTTTTGAGGAAACTAGACATTTGCATGCCCACTTGCACATGATGTGCACAGAAGTTGTAGTAGAAGATTGAGTTAGCAACAACGTTTCATTTTCTCTGTCTCCAGTGATTGTGGTATTTACATGTCAGCTTGTATTTGCATTTCAATTCCCAGGAAAATTCAGGAGTGACAACACTTTCAAAATCTAGCTCCTAAAACGGAATAAAAAACCAGCTAAAGATGTCAGAAATCTTATGCCAAAAAAATAAAAGCATATTTCATTTATTGGAAACATAAATTGTACGCAATAATTTGAACTGTGACACTTGCTTTTTATGATGATTTTGTTTTTCTTTCCTGGATTTTTTTTTGCCTGACTGTAAGCATCTCCATATGTTCACTTACAAGCTTTAGTTAGATAACAAATCCTGCTACAGATGATATTTGTTGATGATAGTTAATCATTTCAAGAAATATTTGAAAGTGCATCTTGCTTTCTGTGCCTTAGCAGAGAGTGCTTGGGGTTATTTTTTTCAGAACAATTTTTACAGTATGAAGCAGAGAGAAAAAAAGCACACAATGGTGCACGATGTCCATTGAGAGCAGCATGAAGTGTCCCTTTGGCTGCAGTGAGTCCGTGGTGTCCTTCCTTAATGGGCACTTTAAGCTAATGTGGTTAATTTCCATTTCACATGCCCACATGTGTGTCATACCCAGCTGTGTCCAGTGACTTGTCCAGTTGTGTTTCACCTACATTCAGTTACATGCTTAACATTCCCCATTAAGCTAGCTAGAAGGGCTTCCCCCTTCAAGCATTCATCTAACATGAACCACAAGACTTTGTGCTACATCAAAGTATTTACTGGGTAAACTGTCTCATGGAGGGGTTTGTCAACTTGAACTGCAGATGAATTTCATTTAAAAACTTCAGTGCACATCTGCATTGTTTGAAATTTGAAAATTCGGCAAATCTGAAAATTTGAAAATTTCAGCAAATCTGAAATTTGCTGCAATGCACTGCTCAGTGGTGTGCAGGAACTGGCACACAACCTGCGGACACCCAGGTACTGCTGCCTTGCAACAAGGGCATGCTTGCTGTTGTGATGGCCTGTTGCGTTTAGCATTAGGATTAAACACCACCTGTATTGCTCAGCTTCTGTGTGCTAAGACAAATGGTTTTTTTCCTGTGTGTAGTGAGATACTTAGCAGCAGCAGATAATCTAGAGCCTGAATCAGAGTAAAAACCTTCCATTGTTCTTTTCAATCTCCCCCATCATTTAGCTGGTGGGGAGGAGCTAAGGGTTAGCAGACATGGATGAAATTCCTGGAACCACCCATGATCATCTTGTTGATAAATACAAATAGGCAGCTGCAAAGTTGGAGTAACACAGTCAGTAGAGGATTAGGGCAGCAAGGGCACAGAAGAAGGGAGAGAAAGCTACAGGTGAGGAAGATCGGGATGTGTTTTCCTGGGCATTGCTCCCTGGCAGAGCCTGTAATGGCTGAGAGTCCTGCTAAAGCCATGCAATGGCCAGCAGCAGAGAGAGAATGTAAGATGTGTAAAATCATTTTTCATGAAATCTTTAGAGAGATTCGCTGCAAACATTAGTTTTCTTTCCATCTAAAGAAGCAAGTTGGTGAGGCCTCACAGGAATCTCCTCTCCCACAATGTCGTGGTTTAAGCTCAGCCAGTAAATCAGAACCAAGCAGTCTCTGTCTCACTCTCCTCTCCTTCCCTCCCCCTGCCCCCGCTCCTGGAGAGATGGGGAGGAGAACTGAAAGAATGTAACTCCCACGGGTTGAGATAAGGACAGTCCAGTAACTAAGGTATAACACAAACCACTGCTGCTGCCACCAATAATAACAATGATAAGGGAAATAACAAGGGAAGAGAATACAACCCCTCAACACCCATTGACCGATACCCAGCCTGAGCGAGCAGTGATCTAGCCCTTCCAGGTAACTGCCCCCAGTTCTACATCCTGTACATGACGTGCAGTGGTACGGAATACCTCTTTGGTTAGTTTGTGTCAGGTGTCCTGTCTCTGCTTCCTCCCGGCTTCCCCTCCTCCCTGGCAGAGCATGAGGCTCACAAAGTCCTTGGTCAGAGTAAACATCACTTAGCAACAACTAAAAACATTGGTGTTATCAGCGCTGTTCCCAGGCTGAAAATCAAAACAACAGCACTGCACCAGCTACTAAGGAGAAAAATGACTGCTACTGCTGAACCCAGAACACACCGTCACCACTGACTGCTAGTTATATGGTATGGAGACAGTCCAAGGGGTGCCAGCAGTGTCATGGTAGTGGTTGGTGCAGCTGTGAAGAGGGAGCCCAATGCAAGGGGCCTTACAGTGGCCACAAGAGCTTTAGGAATTACTTGCAAAACACATGGGACCATACTGGTGCCACTGTCACACATGGTAGAAAGGGTGAGTTCACCACATCAACAGTGCAAGGCTGGGTAATCAGGGACGATGAGCGTCTCAGATGTGTCTCCACTAGCTCCTGTTTCAAATGGTACAGAACAGCTCAGGAAGGGAGGTCATGCCACTATTTAGCACTGTGCTGTCCCCAAAGTCGAGGTGCAGAAGTAAGAGGGAAACATATGTTCTCCATGCAGGAGAAAAGCAACTTGCAAAGCTATATGATCTCTGTGCCAACTCAGAGATTTAATTATCTTTACTAACACCTCCAAGTGAGTGTATAGTACACTGCAAAACTAATAGAGGGAGAATGAATTTCTTAGAGCACAAAGAAAAAATATCTCCTTTTGTAGATGATGGTGTATCAGGTATCTCAGGCTGCTTCAAAGCCAAGGGCATTAGTGAAATCGGGTGCCAGAGTCATGACACCTTTCTTAAATTCAGTTGTGAACCTCTTCAGTAGAAGTGCTCTCCCTCAAAGAAACCCTGGCTGAAGCTATTCAAGCTTGTTGGCATGGTTAGTCAGGTGAGAAGGATCAATACAGAAGTCCTACTGGAAAGAAATCTAGGATGTGTTGAGATAGTGGAAAAGAGAATGAGGTTTGTCTCTGATGAGATTTTGTTACAGAGTAATGGGTGAAAGATGTTAAAAACACAAGCAGCAATTCTACAACATGATAGGCTCCTAACTGAAAGTGCTTACTGCTTTCTTTTGCAGGTGTCATATATGCTTCCTCCCATCCTTTTCCCTGTTCAGCCGTGGCCAAAACAGACCTTCCAAATCCTTCACTTTTCCATAATCTGCTTTTTGCAATCATACATGGATGACACTGAGCATGTGCCTCCAGGTAAATCATGTTTCTGAATGCTCTGCTCTTCAGGTGCTAGATAACCCTCAGGGATGATCCACTTTTGTGGCAAACCAGCATAGACTCATAAAATAGTTTGGGTTGGAAAGGACCTTAAGATCACCTAGTTCCAACCCTCCTGCCATGAGCAGGGACACCTCACACTAAACCATGTCAGCCAAGTCTCTGTCTAACCTGGACCTGAACACTGACAGATATGGAGCACTCACAACTTCCCTGGGAAACCCATTCCAGTGCCTCACCACCCTCACAGTAAAGAACTTCTTCCTTATATTTAACCCAAACTTCCCCTGCTTAAGTCTGAACCCGTTACCCCTTCTCCTATCACTACAGTCCCTAATGAATAGTCCCTCCCCAGCATCCCTGTAGGCCCCCTTCAGATACTGGAAGGCTGCTATGAGGTCTCCATGCAGCCTTCTCTTCTCCAGGCTGAACAGTCCCCACTTTCTCAGCCTGTCTTCATACAGGAGGTGCTCCAGTCCCCTGATCATCCTCGTGGCCCTCCTCTGGACTTGTTCCAACAGTTCCATGTCCTTTTTATGTTGAGGACACCAGAACTGCACACAATACTCCAAGTGAGGTCTCATGAGAGCAGAGTAGAGGGGCAGGATCACCTCCTTTGACCTGCTGGTCACGCTCCTTTTGATGTAGCCCAGGATATGGTTGGCTTTCTGGGCTGTGGGCACATTTTGCCGGCTCATTTTCAGTTGCTCATCAACCAACACCCCAAAGCATTCTCCTCAGGGCAACTGCTCTTTAGGCAAGGTGTGTGTTTCCTCATTAGCACCCTGCAGAACTGTGAAGCGGTTTTGGGTGGGGATGTTGGATTTGAGAGGAAGCCCCTTGCTTTTAACTGCCCTCTTCATTTTTTTTGTTGTTACTAGCTCCCAGTTTCCTGTATTACTGCCCTCCTCCTCTTCGGTATGCGCTATGGCGGACGCCTGTGGCCCTACACGGTTTGGGACTGCAGCAAGCAGCCCAGCTCCCTCGCAGCTCCCCTGGCATCCTTCAGCTACCGACAGCCTCCCGCAGCTCAGCCCCTGCCTCAAGGGACCCTCCACCTCGGAGCACCGAGTGCAGCCCTGCCCCAGGGGGAGGTTTCCCCGCTGAGGGCGGGGCCGTCCCTCCTGGCCCCGCCCCCTGTGAGCCCCTTCCCGGCTCAGCGGAGCTGCGGCTCCCAGACAAGGCCTGGCGAGGGCTCGGGGCTCCCTCGGGGGCTGTCCCGCTCGGAGCTCAGGCTCCTGCACGCGGGGCTGCCCCTCGCTCCGGGGATGGAAGTGCCTCTCTGGGGCTGCTGCCCTCGGCATCCAGCTGAGTGACTCACCTGGGGTCCTCAGACGTGTCTTACATCACCCAACCCTTCATCAAAGTAAACCTTGTTGCACTTTGAAAGCTATGGGCTTCTTCTTCAGGCTGACCTAGCAGGATGTCTGACACCTGGGATGTGAGGAACTGGTAGGGTTTCAAATGTTTTGTCTGCCTTGAAGCAAGAAGGTCATTTAGTTCTTGAACCGGAATCAATTGGACATTCCCAAAAATTCAATTTGTAAGGACTGGGCCCATCAGTGGGTATAAGGATGTGTTTTTCACTGCAATGCAGCACCCTAAGGCCTCTAACTCTTAATAGCTAAGCTTCGGTTTGCTAATTGACTGCAGTGCTGTCCATTGTTTCATTTGTATCCCGAATCAATCCTCACGTGGTCAAGTTCACAAACCCTGCACCACACAGGTAGAATTACGTTGCTGCATTGTCCAGCTGAAGGAGTCAGCAAAAAAAAGAAACACGTTTCCAGTAGGCAGCCTTGGAGGACCCCTGAGGCAGGCCCTGGGAAGAAGCTGAGCCCAGATGTGCTTTATCTGGTTTTGACCATGGGCCATTTAGGTGAAGTATAGCTTGTCCATGCCTCCAGAATAAAAACATCTGTAAATTGTTTGAGGGTTTGTTGGGGTTTTTTCCCTCCTTTTCGGGTCTCTTTTGCCTCCTGGGGACCTGGGGAAATGCATAGTCCAAGCACACTCAGCCAGAAGTCTGACCTCTTTCAGACCAGAGCTGCCCCATGCCACATGCAGGTACCTGGTGCTTGAGTGGTTACGTGGATCTGTAACACCCAAAATGAATAGCGAGGCCTCTCACATGGGGGTATAGGGAAGGTGTTAGAAGGTCTGAGCACAAAGGGAAGAATAATGGGAGGGGGAAAAAAACACAAGGTGTATCTTTGGATTTATCTAATGTATTCCAGAAAATAATGTCCTAGGCTTAAGGGAGAAAGCAGTCATTCAGTCACTTAACACATTCATAATGAAGGATGATTAGATTCTGGAAAACTATATCCATAAACCATAAGGAAGAGTGTATAGGCTTTACCTCCCTATCCTGAAACATGGAAAATTACAGATTTCCAGCAATGAAAGTCTCCAGGAAGGCTCCTGGAAAGGCTTGTGTTTCATATTCCTTTTTTTTTTTTCTTGGCTTTTATTTTTCTCTTGAATTGTCACTTCTCCCCAAGGAACAGCATCACAGAGCAGAGCACCTGTGCCGGTGTGGCTTTGAGGGTGGCCATGCTGGTGTCCAGGGACTCAGCACACACAGCCGCCCAAACCTGGGGCACAGATGAGTGGCAGCTCTGCCTGCTACAGGAGCATGCCAGGAGGGAGGTCTGCCCCCAGGACTGCACCTCAGTGCCCTTCTTCAGGAGCCGTCTGGACTCTGCCCAGCTCCAGCTGGCGCAGAATTACTCGGGACCTAATTACAACAACCTGGTGACAGCCCAGTGAGAGGAGTTCCTCATTAAGTGTGATGGTCTGGATGCTGCGGCTGGCACAGGGAGCTCTTAAAATGGTTATTGCTGGAAACGGTGAGTGCATACCAGGGGAAAGATCACTCTATAAATGTGCTATTTCTTACATTCTTTCTCTGAGCATCTGTTATTACTCTCTGCCAAAGACAGGATATTGGATCCTTAGCTTGGCTCAGTGCAGCCAATCTTTTGGTTTTATGGTTAGGTCTACAACTGCAGCTTTGAGAAAAACTTTAAAATACTTGAATGGAAAAGACCTTTTAATAGCATTCATGCCCTTTCTTCTTGGCTCCTGGAGTATTAAGTAATTTAAAGGAGATGGGTATTGTTGAATACTGATTCAATATTGATCTGCACGGTTCCAGTAGCTGTGTTTGTTTTGTATTTCCATTATATTATAATAATGTTTCATATAAGCAACATTTATGCATATTGAGATATTACATAAAGTATAAGATGAGCTTTTTCTGATATAGTTAGTTGTAGTGTGGTGAACAATGGCTCTTACATTGTGTGGCACATACTGGGAAAGCTTTTGCCCTTTAATGAGATGGAATAAAGAACAGGTTGAGCTCACAGAAATCTGTGTGATATAAAAATAAAACAGAAAGCCTAAAAAACCTGCACTGTGCTCAGGGAACTTTGACAAGGTCTATTCAGGGACTGAATGTGTGGTCTCCTGAGTTCAGAAACATGCTTTTCCATCCCTTTCTTCACCTTACTTTGCAAATTTTAGAACCCAGCTGTCATGAAGCCCATTTGGTGATTTGGGGTGCCAGTGTCCCATTGCTGGGCAAACTGAGGAGCAGTAACAAGTTTCTTCTTGCATTTGGTTGGGCTACGGAGGTCTCACATTCTTCCTGTCCATTAGATACAGCAGTTCCCTCTAGGCAACTGCCAATACAAATGAACTCTCATCCATCTTTCCCAATCATCTTCATGCCTGGTGTGTTTTATCCAAGCACATGCAGTTGGCTCCCTCTGGACTGAATTCGTCTGCTAGCTTTAGTATCCCAATCCTCCTCTCCTTTGATACATGTGCTCATCTTGAGGCACTTGTTCATTGATTATGTCCCCTTGTTTCCCAAAAGCAGCAAAGTATGTGATCTCAGTGATAACATGGCTGGAGCTTCTCTGGCAGGAGTTCCTGCAGTAGTGATAAGCTTTTGCTACATTGACTTGCAATTAGAGTTTCATTCCTAGTGTCACAAATACTTAAAAATGACCTGAAGTTACTCCAGCAGCTTTTTAATTGCCACTCTTCTCCTGTGAATCTCTGTTAGTAGTCACAGACAAAACTACAATACAGCATAAAAGCAGATTTTAATTTCTTCTTTGTTATTTTACAGTGCTTTTTCCTACTGATGTGGGGCACTGCAGGACATGTAAGCATAGATGCAGTATGAGCTGCCAAGCATGAAAGCCCTGACCACCTGTTTTTCCTGAAATAAATGTTGAAAAAATCCTGTTAAAACAAACTTCAAAGTAGGTTTACTTTAAAATTACTCTGACTTTGCAAAGTCAAGCCTTTCACGTTCCAAATAATCATTATTTTATCATCTTCTTGTTTTCAGAGAAAGCCCTCCTTTCCAAGAATGGTTATTTTTCCTATATTTACCTAGAAGCCACACAAGAACAATCCTTTCTGTTTGATAGCTCCCGCTAATCTCAGGTCTCTTTGATGCTCTAGAAATATGAAGAAAGAAGCAGTATTTTCCCAAAGGACTTTAAGGTCCAGAACCTTTAAGGTCCTGGAGAGAAAAGCCTGGGTCCACACTGTTGTGATGTGGAGAGCCTCAATACTCAAACTGAGTATTTTTAGCCCTATCCTTCTATGTGGTCCCCCACACAGAAATTACTGGGGTCTTTGGCACAATCCCACACTCAGAAGAATCTCAGCTTGGACCCAGACTCTCTCAACAGTAGCCTTCCCCATGAAGTAATGGCCCAAGGGCAGACCTTCATCACAGGGTCACATATAGAAGTATGACTCCTCTGTGCAAGTCCAACCATATGCTCCATAGGACATGCAAAATGTATATAAACAACATAAGTTGTCCTGTTACATGTCTTTCAGTGTCCTGAAACATGACAGCTTAATCAGCTCATGAACTCTAGGAAGAAAATTGCTCTGCATCTATGCACGAAATCTGTCCCGAACTTATACTTCCAGTTCAAGTGGTCCATTACGCAAAGACAAAGCCCTGGTGCTACATGTCCTGCCATCTGAATCTGAAATGGCAGAAGTCAGCCTTCAGCAGAAACATCTCCTAATTTTGCTGTATGCACTTAAGTAATTCATCAGCCAGCTCACTTACCTGGCCCAAGCTGATAAATGACCCACACATGTAAATTTATTTCCAGAATTCAGCTCATTCTTTCTGATCTGGTTTTACATCCACAGACAACTGCTTTCATCTGCATTTTAAAATCAGAACTTAAAGTATAAAGGTTATTAGTTTCCAGAACCTCCTGTCCCTGGGCAGTCGTATAAGGTCACTGACTACCAACAGCAGCTTGCTTTTCCTTCTCATTATGCTGGTATGTAAGTTTATTCAAAGACCCCTGAAGAACTGGGGGCTTGTTGCACTCAAATTTCCCAGGATGCCTGCCAGAGGCATAACACGTTCCCAACTATCTGAAAGTCATTAGTGAACTCTGAGAAGGCAATATTTAAAACCAAAGTTAACAGCAAATGTTTGCACTTTTATACAAATATAGTAAAAAAAAAAATCCTCAAAATAGTTTTTTGATGTGGTTTGGAAAGCTGATGATATGAAAACTAAGGAAACAATTTTCTTCTCCTCAGAGAGAGCAAGGTGACTCACTAGCCTTAGGTAGGAAAGCTGTTGAAGAGTGCCTGCTTGTTAGGCAAACACAGAGAAAACTGGATGCTATAAGCAGAAATCCAAGACATTTAAAAACTCAAAGTTAATCCAATATGGAGAAGGGTGTCTCTGTGGAGGCACCTCCAGGCTTATGTCAGCTTGGAAGAGGCAGCAGCAGCTCCAGAGCTTCTCTAGAAGTGGAAATAAGAAATTGTGATTTGATTTTCACATCTTACACAAAATTTTTGAGATACCTGGGCAAGGTTGCATCCCTAGTCTGGGGCAATCAAATCAGAGCTCATGCTGCTGCTAGTTTCAACATTTTATGCCAGGGAAGCCTTTTATGATTTGTTTTAGTTACACATCATGAAATGGAAGAAAATAGCCAAACAGAAGTTGAAAATTGTATTCTGGTCATGCATGGAAAAGGTATATGAATTAAAGAGAGCTGGTAACCTACCTGCATGGGAGTTTTGTTGCCCATCATGAGATTCTGGAAGCTGAAAGCTTCTCAGGAGCCCCTGATCAGAAAGGGACACAATAGGATGCAGGTTTTGTTCTGATGTAGAGGCCACTGCCAACTCATACTGCATCCCATGCACACTGTAAATGAGCAGAACCAGTTCACAGATACAAAGCCACAGATCACCTCTTCACTTCTTGCAGTTCCAGGAACTGTCATAGAGATTGTCCTGGGACAACACCTTGATGCTGACAGTGTGTTACATGCTGATTTAAGCACTCTTTCATGCAAGCTAAAGCAATAATCTCCTTTTGTTTAATAACGTCAAAGTTAGTGCCACCTAATTTCCACTTGAACATTAAACTTTCTTCTGGAGAGTTTCTTTCTTGCATCAGGTATGGGAGATAGGATAATGTCCAAGGAAAATTTGGCTTCCACTCTCAAGCAAAGCTGACTGTGTCCCACTGCATGTAAAATCCTGTATAATAATGCATTTATTGGTTTTCATCCAGAAATCTTTCCTACTGTTGCTAGCATTCCCCCCCAGCTGAGACTCTGGCTTCCACACAGCTCTCTCACTAAGCTGTTCCCCCAGCCTTGAAGAATTCCTTGAAAAATGGATTTAGGATGCCTACAGGTCTGCCTGGTTGCTGGGGCTTCCTATCAGGCTTCCAGTGCTGTAGCCTGTGAAATAGCTGTTACTCCAACTAATGAACATTGCTAGTGCAAGCACCGGTGGGTACAAAGTGTCCATGAATACATTTAGGATGGAAATTAGACAAATATTTCTAAGCCTTGGAAGAGGATGGTTCTGGAAAAGCCTTTTGTTGTAGCAGTGGTAGCTAAATCCTGAGATGCTTCAATTAAACGTAAAAAGTTCAAGCAGCTTATGTTCTGCATGGAAAACAAGAGACCAAACCAGCTTTTTCAGCTCCTGTGTTGGCAAGCTCAAGCATGAACACAGGCACATCAGCCTCTCCTCACTGCTCAGCAGTGACTACTGGCACACTGAAAATAACAAACATTTTACGCCTCACTGCTGTGGGGCATGGGACACAAGCATAACAAGCACAACCTGATGTTTCAACAGACAGGGGTTAAGTTAGGCTAAACCTTTCAAACAGGAGGCAGTGAAGATGGCTCTCTGTAAATTCCAGCACCCCCAGGGGCTCCTTTTTCTGTTCAGCAGGCTGGGAGAATCAGCAGTGCTACCCATGGGGCATCACATCAGAGGTGTGCACACCTGGGGCACCCCCACTGCCAAGGGAAGCATGTGGTGGCACAGGATTAAAATAACCCGGGTTTCAGTATAAAAGGGTCTTCAGAAATCTGGAGGTGTTCATGAAGGTTTTTTTGGTATATAACACCATGGTTTACCTGTTGCATTCGTCTTGATTGTATGCTGAGGTGGTTGCTCGTTACTTACATGTCAATAATAAGTAATCATTTGATCTAGATTGGGTTCAAACAGCATGAACAGTGGGGTACTTCCCTGTGACAAAGCAGCTGAAAAGCTGGTCACTACCTAAATGAGTTTACAAGAGATGGGTAAATGGGATGGAGATACACAAGAGACCAGCAAACTGAAGCAATGCTGCCAGCTACAGCATTATGCAGAGGTTTCTCTGCTCAGCTGCAGTATGGCCACTGTCAGTTTCACTGGTGGCATCACAATAGAAAAGGGTTTTAAGAAGGGATTAACCACCAGAGTACCTTCCTTCTGCTTCCTTTTGTGCTTTTGTGATTTCTTTGTTGCCTCAAAAGCAGCAGGTAAGTAGCCCACATTATTGTCAGAGTTTTTCTTGCTCTTATTGATGATCTGCAGAAGCACAATGAGAGCAAGCAGTGCCTTAGAGAGTAAAGCTCCAAAGAAACAAAACTAAGAAAATCAATGTTTGCTAATGGAGAAAAGAAAATCATCTGCATTGAAAGGGACTGTTGGAATGGGGTTTGTGAGTCCCTGCCTCAGCTCCTGTAGGCAATTGCCTCCGTTTAAAAGTAGAAGGAGAGAGGAGAATGGTACAGTTCTGTTCTGTGAATTAGGGCAGACATTCCTCCCATTCTGGGATGTTTCAGCTTTCCATGCAGAGTCTTCTGAAGTCAAAGCAGTTCATAGGATGTTTTCATTTTCTAGCCAAATAGTTGTACATTGCCTTCTGTGTCCCTCTCAGGTCTGCAGTGACCATGAGCTAACCTGTACTTAAAGCAACACCAAAAGGAGGGAGTAAAATTCTGTTTCTAACTTAAGGCAATGCAGAATAAAAGATCATTTATTTCTTCTTTTTATTAGCAAAGCATGGAGCTCATGTGAATGGGCTACTCAGAATGGGGTGGTTAGTTCTTATTCAGAAGTGTGCACTATATGGGATTATTGATTTCTTCTCTGCTTGGAGATAAAAAACAGAAGAAGCAGGAAATGTTTTTCATACCTGACCTCATGCATTTTCAGCACTGAATCATTTCCTAGCAGGTTCTTGTGCATCTGTTTTTAACCTTTGGATACTGCTGTCTTTACACACTCAGCAAGGACACTCCACACAGTTATCTCCTTCTAGCCATCAGCTAATTGGTCTTTCCAAAGTACACCTCATCCAGCCCCAAATTATTAAATCAGTGGTGGGTTTTGATCAAATCATTAATAATTTTATCTCTACTTATCTGCTTGATTTTGTCTGCACCTCCACCCGTGTTATAGTAAGTAACAGTTTTTAAATCATACCTATTTTTCTATCTTCTGTTATTATAATAGGAGCGATGACTGGGCTAATGCAGATCTGGAAAAATAGGAAAATTATTAATTAGAGCATACTTCAGTAATAACTTGGCTTTCTCTTACTGCAATGAAGCAGTAAAGAATTTAGCAACTCTGGAAATAAAAGCCTATTTAACTAAGTATCAGCCCTGTTTATTGAGAAGAACACTTACATTAAAAAATTTCTGTTAAAACAGGCAGTGTACTTACCTTCTCTGCAATTTCAAAATCAGTAATTTTGTAAAAAAAGCATTCTTCCTTTTTTGCATAGGTGATATACAACTATAAGTAGTGTATTGTGTAGAAGAGGATACAGAATTATTCTTGTAACAGCAGTTTGTTTGAAATACCTCTTCCTGATTTTTTTTGGTGGGGGAGATTGTAGGGTCCTATTATTAGTTGCTGCCTGCATCAAATGGACACAAGTGGCTTACACAAATGTGCAGTACATAAAACTACATATTTCTTGAATTATACACAAGGGTTTAGCCTTGTATGTGCACATGCATGCACCTATTTTGTCATCCACTATTGCTTACCCTCATGTTTAGAAGCTCTTAGTCAACCAACTCTGGCTGAAGTGCAGCCATACCCAGCTTTATGCTGCCAACAAGAGATATCTAGTTCAATATAATTTGCCATCATCATTTCTACTTTCAGCAAACATATTTTAAATGCTGAGATGGAAATGCAAAAGTCCTAAATTGTGACAAAAGACCAAAATATGTCACTGATATCCTTAAAAAACGTAAGGACACAAGCTGTTTCGATTAGTATATGTCAGTTTGACATTAGGACAATTTTGTTCTAAGAGCAAAAAGTTAAGGAACAACAACAACATATTTGGATGGCTTCCATTTGGCCTTGCACCACTTATAATTAACTTTTTTCCCTGGGCTGATACTTCAACTCCCCAATTATTTTAATCCAACTGGCCCCATACTAGCAGATATTTACAAAGGAAACATGGATTTGTTTGCAGATGAAAAGCTGGTGTTTAAGGCAAGTAAATAATTCCAGCTAGTTCCTATTGAGTTTCTGGTGGTGTCATATTTCCATGAACAACAGGGTATGTTTAAAATATAAACCAACAATTGAATTGTCACAGTATGGGTGGCATTTCAGCTCTGCACCACTCTGTCACTGGACCAAAAGATAAAAGGTTGAAATATTAAGGGACATGGAGCAAGACATGCTTCATCTGTTAGCAACCCAGCATGGCACCACAAATGCACTTCTGAGAAAGAAATATAAAAATGAAGTCCCCAGGGATGTTAACCCTTGTGTCGCTGTTCTTTACCTTTAGCCCACATTCCTCTCCTCAGAAAATGGGGGTAATGCCACTGTGGAGGCAAACACCAGGGTGTGTTTTAAATTATGTTGGTGAAATTGCATAGAAAAGCGTGACCTGGCTGCTGAGGACCTCCACCTCTCATCAAGGACTAATTCAGTGAGACTCCTGGAGACTCAACATTGCAACTGACTCCTTGCACCACCAGAGCTTTGAGACTTCATATTTTGTTTTGTTTTGTTTTAATTTCCTTCCCTTTGGCTTCTTCGGCCACTGAAACTCTGGATCACCTCTGCAGCCCTTCTCTAGCTCTCTCCCTGTGGCCTTTCATCTAGCTGTTGTAGGGAATCCCTCACATCTCTGACTTATCTTACCATAGCGGAGCCAAAACTATTTCCAGCTTTGTATCTGTTTCTTCCCACACCTTTTTTTTCTCTTCTGCATAGCTTTCTTAGACTAGAGGTTCCCGAACTGTGACTTTATCCAAGAGGTATCTGAAACCTGCTTAAGACACATAATTGTGATGAATGTATTTGCCAGTTTGCTTAGGAGGATGTTAACAGTTAGAGATGTGCACACACCTGCAGGGTTATAATATTATTTTCACCACATAGATGTGGTAGTATGGCTCCTATGACTGGTGTGTTGGAGTGCAAAAATACAGGCTCTTTAGGAAGGACAGGCTGGGGAAATGCGAAGGGGTGTCATCCTGTATGTCAGTGAGCAGATGGAATGCATGGACCTCTGCGTGGGGATGGGTGAGGAGCCAACCATAAGCTTATGGGTCAGGATTAAAGGGAGGACAGGGACAGGTGACATTACAGAATCACAGAATCATAGAATAGTTAGGGTTGGAAAGGACCTTAAGATCACCTAGTTCCAACCCCCCTGCCATGGGCAGGGACACCTCACAGTAAACCATGTCACCCAAGGCTTTGTCCAACCTGGCCTTGAACACCACCAGGGATGGAGTATATAGTGCAGGTCTGCTGTAGTCCACCTGACCAGAAAGACTGAGCAGACAAGGCCCTCTATAGCCTCATGTTCACAAGCCCTGGTTGTCATGGGGAACTTCAACCACTCCAGTATCTGTTGCAAGGACAACAGAACAGGGCATGTAATCCAGGAGCTTCTTGGAATGTGTTGATGATAACTGTCTTCTCCAACTGACAGAGGAGCCAACAAGAAGAGATGCTATACTGAACCTTGTTCTCACCAACAAGGAAGGGCTGATGGGGAATGTGAAGATCAAGGGAAGGAGCTCAGGACTTCAGAACAGACTTCGTAGAATCATAGAATAGTTAGGGTTAGAAAGGACCTTAAGATCATCCAGCTCCACCCCCGCTGCCATGGGCAGAGACACCTCACACTAAACCATGTCACCCAAGGCTCTGTCCAACCTGGCCTTAAACACTGCCAGGGATGGAGCTACAGAAATGCCAAAGTCACAAAAGGCAAAGTCATTGATTAGATGAACGAAGAACTACCCACTGTAGGAGACCAGGTTTAAGACCATCTAAGGAACCTCAAGGTGCACAGGTCTACAAAATCTGATGAGGTACATCCACAGGTCCTGAGGGAATTGGGTGATGAAGTTGTTAAGCCATTATCTATCATATTTGGGAAATCATGTCAGTCCACTGAAGTTCCTGCTGACTGATAAAAGGGGAAACCTAACCCCCATTTTTGAAAAGGGAAAAAGGAAGACCTATGGAACTACAAGCAAGTCTCATCCACCCCCATGGCAGGGGGTTTGGAACTAGATGATCTTTAAGGTCTCTTCAAAGCCAACCATGGTGATTCCATATGAAGCCTGGAGCCAGCTTGTGAAGTTGAAACTGGTACCATCTGGCATGGCCTGGCAGTGGTCTGGCATAGTCCAAAGGCATGCCAGGCACTGTTGTAACAGCTCCCTAGAATCACATGCACATCTCAGCGCCTAGGCTCTGACATGAGCCTTAATTTTCCCAGTGGAGAGGCAGCCCAGGCTAATTATTTAGTCACTGATCTCCAGTATCTCCTTCTGTGTTAGGATATAATGTTTCTGAGTAGGTCTTGTTTGCATTCTGTTAAGAAGTAGTCTGTCCTTCAAAGATACAGTATAGCCTGTCTGGTTTCTAATTGTTTTAAGACAGAAGAGAAGTGAGGAAATTAAATGGGACAGAAATATAATCTGAATAGCAGGCTTTCAACTACTTGGGAATCTTAAGTAAAATGTAAAATGCTTTTTGAAAAGGTCATGTAGAAGAAACCATAAATTTTAATAAGACATTCCTCTCTGCTGTTGAGGCATAGTGTCAATAGAGAACAACCTCCTAACAAAAGTGCATGAAGCACAAACCTCTGGTGTATTTAAATACTACTGGAAATTAGGAGAAAATATACTTTCATGGAGTATGCAATTTATTGCTTAAATAAAATCATATATATGGAAGGTCACACTCAGTGTCAGTAAGGCGGAATGACAAGGACAAAGAAGAAGCTGACTTATGTGGACTGAATTTTCAGAGCAGTGCCTTAGCAACTCTTCTGTAGGACTCCAGCTCTGCATGCAGAGATAAAATACATCTCAGCAGCACATAGTGAAGTACCTGCAATCTGAACTTCTGGGCTTCTATTTACAATGGTGATCAGGTACCTGCACAAAACTCATCACCAATTCAGTGGTCCCTGGAGAGTCACATTAATCACAAAAGCTTGGTCTCAGTCAGTGACAGCAGAGGTCACAGGTCCCATGCAGACTGCCCCACCAGACTCTCCAGCATTTAATTGATTAGTTTACACAGGCGCAAATGATTTTTGTCCATACCATTTAACTTGTCTTACTTTCTCCCAGTCTATTTATTACCAGCTGTCTGTGCAGTGAAAATAGTTACCCATTTTCTTTGAAGCTTGGCTTTCCTTACTACACACATTTACAAATCAGCCTCTAAATGCTGCAGGTGTGGATTAAAAATAACTATTTTTGTGACTAACTTCTGTGCAGAGATACCTCATATGAATAAAATGATGCTCCAGCAACTTAATGAACAACTGATTCACTCAATGTCTTCATACGGATTATTGACAAAAGTCATTTTAATATAAAAAAGGAAGTGAAAGTACAGACTGATCAAGTAATTTCTTTCTGCTTACAAACATGGCTATCTAGGTCCATCATAATCCAAAATATACATAAGCCCTAAGTACAAAACTGATAATAGTGCCAATAATACAGCTAATAATATCTGTATTGATTGTGCTCCTTGAGCATCTGCTTGCACCTTCTGCCAGTGCCACTGGTGAAGATGGAAGAATGAGAGGGTACTTTTCCAGCAAGACAGCGAGGAAGGAGGAAGGGTTATGTGACAAGAAATCAGCTTGGATATATAAAAAAACTTTTTTATATAACACAGCTTTTTCTTTGGGCTGCTGAGGTGAAGCAAATATGACTATTTGCCAACAGACAAGTAAAGACTTCTGCAGATTTCAGTGGGTCCAGAGTATCACTTCAGAAATGGAAACACAGTAAAAGGGAAGAAGGGCAGCTCATGAGAGGATTTTAAAATGTGGGTGGCATATAGAATGCAGCTAATAAGAGCACACGCCAAACTGCAACTGCTTATCTGTATTATTTAAACAGAAATACAACTTCTGCTATTCTCATAGCTTTACTCCAGAGCTTCTCAATGACAACCATGTTTGAAAGACCCCATCTTTAGGTCCTTGTCACATACAGATACAAGTCACATTGCAAAGCTGTAGTTCATGTTTTTAAGTGATTACTTCACCACTTACAAAAGGAAATATTATGGCCATTTTAGTCTTTATGTGCAATTTTTAAAGACCTTGTTTTACAGAAGCTGGGTGTGGGATCCCTGCAGGCTTAATGAACAAAATTCATTCTCAAGATTACATATTATTGCCATCATCCAGATGTCATTTCACTGTCTATTTTGTATGTTCAGTCACTATTTTCTTTCTTTAATTCCTTGGATGGGCGTTTTTCAATGTACCAGACAAGCAAAAACATCAGCTTTCCTTCTGGCTAATGGGTAGCACATCTAGCAGGGCACAGCAAGCCTCTGATTTCAAGAAACAGAAAATATCCCATTGCTTGTCAATTTTGCTGTTATGGTACTCTGGTTAAAAGTGAACTGAAAAATAGTAACAAGGCTGAGAAGGGCCTGAAAAATACTTACAGCAACTGTCTTCTTCCAAATACCTTACAAAAGATGAAAGGAGAAATAAAGACAGTGATGGCTCCATTGTTTATGGTTTAATGATCTTCTAGCTTTTGCAGTGTTTCTGTGAGCTGCACCACAAGTGGTTTCTGCATCCATGGTACCAGCCTCAGACACCAAAAAGCTTGCTTTTGAAAGCTTGGGCAGGGCTCAGCCTCACCAGGTTCATCCAAGACATCAGCTCTCTAGACAAGCTGATTTCTGGGTGGGGAAAAAAGCCCCACCAAACTGCAAAAAACCTGCAGTGGGAAATCTATTCTCTGTTGAAGCGACAGATAAGAAAATAATTCTTGCCTGTTATGAGATTTCTGTTTCCCCAGGACTATTCCTGACAGTCTCTGTGATTGTACAATTAATCCAATTAAACAATCTTTTTCTGTAACAACCTTATTGTGCAGCTCCGTGATTGTGGGTGGGCAGCTGTTATCACAGCCTGCTGGGGCAGGTCTCAGAATTACAGCAGAAAGAAAGAATTACATTTATGCATCATTCACTTCTCACCTGGGGCATAATAAATAGGAGGTCTTGTGATAACTAGTTGTCTATCTTAGAAGAAAACAACATGTGAAAATGACACAAATCTGGTTTTCACCTAAAATATGGTAGAAATTGCTGCTAGCCCCTAAAGAAATAACTGGATTTTTTTTTCTTTTTTTTTTTTTTTTAGTTAAAAAGAATCTATAACAACTCAGTCCTTGGCATTAATTTTTCCCTTTCCTTTGCAACATTTTTCATGGCTGACTGCACACTAGGAGTATCCCTCCAGTCTTTTGCTTTTTTCACAGCTATACCTAACTTCTGGGATTCCAGTTTAGTCAGATGAGATCTGTGTTTTATCCTTACAAGACAGAGAAAACCCTCTCTGTATGTATTCTGGGAAAACTAGATGAGAACATTCCTTACATGAGATCTAGTGACCTTCAGAGCCTCATCTGGGATCACATAATGCCTCTGCTTTCAGTGGTACTAGAAAGATTTGAACTAGTCTTAATGCAGCATCCTAGGACTCCCCAGAGGAGAGAAATCCTTCTGTAGCAGAAGGGGATGTTCAGACAGCACAAGGAAGACAACAGATACCTATCTGCTGAGGAAAAGCAGCACAGACAGGCCAAATGTGTCCTACTGATCACAGCAAACAGCAAAATCTCAAGCCTTTGCCTGCTTGGTTCAGTTGCCTAAACGCAAGCATCTACCACTGGGTACCAGAGGCAGCACCATGGGGCTGTCACAAGCACAAGAACTATGAAAATGTGAGCCCTTGGGAAGAACAGGGAAGATCTGGACAGGGGCACAGAGTGACAACAAGCAATCTGACTGAAGTGTTTTAAAATACACCCTTTCTCTCCTGAATTTTCTATATTTACTTTTAATGTGCAACCTTTGAGCATGGTAGTTTATCCATCGCGCGCCTACCTGAGACTAATCCACTGATTCTTATACTGGAGTCTGATATCTCTAGTGGGTACTTTCAAAACTGGCATTAGCATTTATTAGCATGTATTAGCCTTAATAAAAAGCAACAATATATTTACTGTTTTGTTCCTTCAGACATGATCCACTGGTCTGAAACAATTTTTGAAACTCTCATAGCAAAACCATAATACAAAGGTCACAGAATAGTGAGCAAATTAGAAGCATGCTCATCTTTTTACATAAAATGCATATGCAAACAGGCAAATATGCATCTCGCCATTGAAAAATCCATAATTTGTTGTGCTTTTCTAATAATTCATTTGGGAATTTAGAAAGCATGCAATATAAATTTCAAAATACGTCACCGAATTAAAAAGAAAAACAGACATAAAAAGACAAAAAGTAGTAATTTGGAAATCGAGAAAAAAAAAAACCCAAAACATTATATATGCAATCATTGTCTTTGATTTTTATTTACACAAAGGAGAATGTCTCACCTTTGGTTTTGCATATGGGGAAAAACTGGTAGTACAAATACCACTGCATGAAATACGTATATGAGTTTAAAATTGTACATATTTGCACCTTATAATAACAATAGGAACATTCTCTTCAGTTCAAGGTGTCTTGTGAGCTGGGTGGCTTACCTCCCAATATACGCCATGGATATCTAGGATAAATCAGAAATCAGTTCATTTGTTCATGCTCTGGTCTGCAGGCTCCCATGAGATGTCCTGGGTCACCTCACCCTACCTCCAGCTGCCACTCCACAGCATGCCCTCAAGGTATGAGCATCATATCAGCTCTATCAGCCCAGTGCAGATCTCAGTCTCAGATGCTTTAGGGCATCAGAGATACATGAGATGCCTGCATTTAGAATAACTTAATAGACTGTTATTTATACCATGTGTGGACAGGGATTCAAATCCCTCCACAGCAGACACACATCAGCTCAGCTGAGCAATTTCAGATGAGCAGGTGGTGGGCTTCCACAGGAGTCTGGTACTAGTAGAGATGCTCAGAAGCATCCTAGATACCTACACAGGGTAAGCAGGCATGGCACAAGCTTATGTGAGGCATCTTTCTGAAACAGACTCTGGAGACTGACTGGTGTAAAATGACGCTGTACCCTATGTTAGCTGAGTCAGTTCCTTCAAAAATCTGCTTGTAGCAGATGCTTGACAACCAGTTCATAAGCAGACACATAAATGCAGACACTTCGAGTTACTGAATCCCACCTCTACAGTCAGCCCTCTAAAATAGGTAAAATCATGTTTTTACAGGTCATGTTAAAAAGCCAAGGATCTTTTTTGATAATTAAAAATCTGTACCAGATTTAACCATATTTTCAAGCCATGGTGCACAGAGAGAAAATTATCCCACAGACTTGCTATGCCTTACATGCAAAATTATCCTCCCTCCTTTCAAAAAACTGAAGAGAAATGTGATAATCTTTCCCTTCACGGTACAAAAAGCCAAGACAGATAACATGGAGCAGGACACCTTTTTACTCACAGATTCTCTTAACCTGAACGAGAGAAAACAAGTATCAGGTCCTCCAAAAACATGTTGAAAAAGACAGTGAAAGAGCAGCCTAGGAATCCCATCCACAAATGGAAGTTCTAGTAGTGTTAATGCTTTGGCTTTTCTCAGGCTTGCAATACAAGAGTTTTTCTTAAGAGTCCAGGATTATGAGAATCTCAGCATGCTTATAATAAAAAAAAAAAAAAAAAAAAAAAAAAAAAAAAAAAAAGGAGAGGACAAAAGGTAAAGGAAAAAGGAAAAGGGAAATGGGAAGAGGGGAAGATAAAGGGAAGGGAAGGTGAAAGGCAAGAAGAAATGTCTAGACCTAACTTTCAAAAAGGAATACTTATGATGACTCATGCAGGCTAACAGATCATAAACTATGAGGAAATAAAAAAGCTTATAATTATTTTTGGTTTTCTTTATGGCTCAGTATGACTTATGAGAGCGTGATTTATGAATTTTGAACATTTGGGGTCAGCTGTATGAAAACACGATGGATCAACAATAGCAGATGATCAGAACAGTATAACATGTCTCCAGGTTTACATCTGATGAACTGGGTCATTAACCGAGGGCAGCAGCCCCAGAGAGGCACTTCCATCCCCGGAGCGAGGGGCAGCCCCGCGTGCAGGAGCCTGAGCTCCGAGCGGGACAGCCCCCGAGGGAGCCCCGAGCCCTCGCCAGGCCTTGCCCGGGAGCCGCAGCTCCGCTGAGCCGGGAAGGGGCTCACAGGGGGTCCCGGGGAGCGCGGGAGCAGCGCGTGGCGCGGCGGTTGGAGCCGGCAGCGAGAGTGGGCGGGAGAAGGAGCTCTCGCTTCAGGGCCAGGGCCCGGTCTGGGAGCTCTGCTCCGGCTGCCCCGGCGGTGGCAGCGGCGGCACCGGACACAGCCGGTGAGGGGGAAGGCTGCGGTGCAGAGAGTGCCTGCACCGGTCTGGTGAGGGGAGGGCGCTCAATGGGCAGGGCTGCACTCGGTGCGAACCGGTGGAGGTTCTGCAGCAGGGGCTGAGCTGAAAGATGTCAGGGGAGCTGAGAGGGAGATGGTAGCTTGCTCCAGGCCCAAACTGTGCAGGGGCCACCACAGCAGGAAAAGAGGAGGCATTAATCCAGGAAAATGGGAGCTAGGGAAAAAAAAAAGAAAGAAAAAAGAGAGGAAGGACCAGCTCACAGGTCCAGCTGTGACATAAACAGATACATTGTGCACAGGGTGAGACACCACTATTTACCTGAAATGCAAAGGAGTTTTCGGCAACAAAAAACTTTCAAAGACACAAATCAGAAAGCTTACAAATAAGGCAGGTGGAGAGAGTATTTCCATTTATTTATAAGTAACTTTACGTTTAGCTCAGCTTAGTTTAGCCTAGTTTAGTTGATTTTAGCCTAGTCTAGTTTAGGTTATATTTTCTTCCCCTAAATCTTTCCTAGCAGTGCTGTGGTGGTGCAAGAGCAGTGCAAGAACCCAGCCAGAATGGGCCGGGGAAGACCTGACAAGGGGGGTGCTCAATGCTACAGAGGACAGGCAACAATCCCGGGGCCACGCTGGGGCCACCCTGGGAGTCCAGAACTCTGCCTCCCCCGGATGCGGGGCACGAGGGCCAGCTGCGTGGAGCACGAGCCTGCTGCCCTTGGGCCACACTAACCCAAAGGAGCCCCATGAAGGAGCTGTGCTCGGCTGCAGGGGAAGGCAAAAAACCCCAGGGACACTTGCTAGGCCACCTGGGGGGAAAAAAGCTCTTCCCCTCCCAGCTGCAGGACACGAGGGCCACCTTCGTGGAGCACGAGCACCAGGTGATAACCAAGCCGGAATGCACCGAGGAGCCCTTGACAAGTGGTCCTGCTCAGTGCTCAGAGGAAGGCAAAAAACCCCCGGGGACCGGTGCCAATGTGCCCCGGGGGAAAATTCCTTCCTGACCCCAGTGCTGGCGATCGGCTACTCCCTGAGCACGTGAGCAAGACCTGCTCCTGGTCCACGGGCTGGTTATGGCTCTTGGGGGAAACTGGCCCTGCCTTTTCTGCTTCCACCTGCAGCCATCTCAGGGGCTTCCAAGAACAGCAAAGTGACCCTGGCCTCATCAACCCTGGCAGCAAAAACCCTTCCTGTGCCCGGCAGTGGGAGCTCCAAAGCACTGCGGGAGGGCACTGGGCCGGCTGTGGACCCTGCTTCTTCTGTCTTCTGCCACTATCTCCCCAGAAGATGAGGATGGCGATCTCCCCAAAGACTAAAGACAGATTTCCATCCATCCAATGAGCTGCAAGTGTGACCCCTCCAGGGGCTGGAATTGCAGCAGAGAACCTCCAGCAGCTTCGGGCAGTCTTCCGTCCTCTGCCCCTCCAAGTAATTCCAGGGGTGCCTCAAGGAATTCCTTTTGGGTGCCTTCAGGTTCCAGCTCTGTCCTGGTGCCAGCGCCAGGCTCTCTGGCAGTGGGACAGGGGAGGAGGCTGCCTTATACTGCCCCAGGGCATTGTGATGCTGCGTTGGTGGGTGGTGGCCCTGTGACATGGGGTGACGGGGCCTCCGCAGCCCCGCCCACTGCAGCCCTGCTGCTGCCCCTTCGCCCAGCATCCCTTGGAGAAAGGCTTTTGGGGTGCTGGCCCTGAGGCAGTGCCTGTGCTCAAGAGGCCCCCAGGATGTCCCTGCCCATGGCAGCCACACACTGGGCACTGCTGCTGGGTGTCCTTGTAAATTAATCTGTGTGTTCAGACTGTATCAATAAAGGCATTTATACCACGTACAGTCAGTTGACTGTGGCGATCACAGATGTGAAAGAAAGGGGTCCTGGTCCCCTCTGCATGAACTTTGTAGAAACTTAGAGAGCATACAGGATTTCCTCACCATTCCTCATCATTACACCAAGTTGCGTTTGCTGCTATGCTGCTTATGGTGAGGTCTTCTTGGAAAGAAGAAGGATTTCAGAAATCTCTTTTGTATTTGTGACACAGGGTGTTTAGATATTTGCCTGTGTTCATTAACATTCATGTGTCTAGTCTGGGGGGTTACCTCTTGTATTACTACTTGAATGAAGCACTTCACTCTCTGCTGCCTAATTCCATATTCCTAATAAGGAGTATATGGTAAACTGAGGGTACTGCAGACCAGTCAGTCTCACCTCTGTGCCTGGCAAAGTCTTGAAGCAGATTCTCCTGGAAGGCATGCTAAGGCACATGAAAAACAACAAGGTGCTTGGTGACAGCCAGCATGGCTTCAGTAAGGGGAAATCCTGCCTCACCAATTTGGTGGCCTTCTATGATGGGACTACAGAACTGATAAACAGGGAAATGCAGTTGACGTCATCTCTCTGCTCTTGTAGTCCTTTGTTCAGCAGTAGCAGTCGTTTTTCTTTGTCTTAGTAGCTGGTGAAGTGCTGCATTTTTGTCTTTAGCCTGGGAACTATGCTGATGACACCCTTTTTTTTTAGTTATTTCTAAGTAATGGTTACTCTGATCAAGGTCTTTTCTCTGCCAGAGAGGAGGAGCACAGGAAGCCAGGAGGAAGCAGGGATAGGACACCTGACACAAACTAGCCAAAGGGGTATTCCATACCACAGCATGTCATGCCCGGCATATAAACTTGGGGCAGTTACCTGGAAGGCCCAAATCGCTACTTGGGTTGGGCTGTGTATTGGTCGGTGGGTGGTGAGTGGTTGTATTCTTTTCCCTTGTTATTCCCTTATCATCGGTGCTAGCAGTAGTGGTTTGTGTTATACCTTAGTTACTGGACTGTTCTTATCTCAACCTGCGGGAGTTACATTCTTTTGACTCATCTTCCCATCCCTCTGGGAGCAGGGTGGGGGAAGAAACGGGAATGAACGAGCTGCTGCATGGTTCTGACTTACCAGCTGGGCTAAAACCACAACACTTGTGCAAACTGTTTGACACTGTCCAACATGAAATCCTTGTCTCTAAACTGGAGAGACATCAATGTGATGGATAGGCCACCCTGTGGATAACAAATCGGCTGGATGTCCGCATACAGAGAGTTGTTGTCAGTGGCTCTCTGTCCAGTTGGAGACCAGTAACAAGGGGTGTCCCTCACGGATTGTTGTTGGGACCAATCCTGTTCAACATTTTTGTTAGCAAAGTGGACTGTGGGATTGAGTACACCCTCAGCAAGTTTGCTGATGACATCAAGCTCTGTGGTTCGGTTGACACACTGGAGGGAAGGAATGCTATCCAGAGGGACCTTGACAGGCTTGTGGGGTGGACAGTGTTAACCTCATGAAGTTCAACCAAGCCAAATGCAATGTCCTACACCTGAGCTGGGACAGTTCCAGGCACAGCTACAGGTTGGGCAGAGAAGAGATTCAGAGCAGCCCTGTGGAGAAGGACTTGGGGGTGTTGGTTGATGAGAAAATGAACATGAGCCAGCTTCAGTGTGCACTCGCAGCCCGGAAAGCCAACGGTATCCTGGGCTACATCAGAATGAGCATGACCAGCAGGTCAAAGGAGGTGATCCTGCCCCTCTACTCTGCTCTTGTGAGACCTCACTTGGAGTATTGTGTGCAGTTCTGGTGTCCTCAACATCAAAAGGACATGGAACTGTTAGAACAAGTCCAGAGGAGGGCCACAAGGATGATCAGGGGACTGGAGCACTTCCTGTATGAAGACAGGCTGAGAAAGTTGGAGCTGTTCAGCCTGGAGAAGAGAAGGCTGCATGGAGACCTCATAGCAGCCTTCCAGGATCTGAAGGAGGCCTACAGGGATGCTGGAGAGGGACTATTCATTAGGGACTGTAGTGATAAGACAAGGGATAACGGGTTGAAACTTAAACTGGGGAGGTTTAGACTGGATATAAGGTGAAAGGTGATAATGAGTTTAAACTTAAACAGGGGAAGTTTAGATTGGATATAAGGAGGAAGTTCTTTACTGTGAGGGTGGCGAGGCACTGGAATGTGTTGCCCAAGGAAGTGGTGAATGCTCCATCCCTGGCAGTGTTCAAGACCAGGTTGGATGAAGCCTTGGGTGATATGGTTTAGTGTGAGGCGTCCCTGCCCATGGCAGGGGAGTTGGAACTAGATGAACTTTCCAACCTAGATGTCCTTTCCAGCCCTAACTATTTCTATGATTCTATGAATTTCCCTCAAAGAGGAAAAACATTAGAGGCAACATTTCTGGTAGTAAAAAGCTGAGCCCTTGGATACCTGCCATGCCCAATTCCCGTTGATAGTGAAGTGCCTGAGTTAATGCAGAACAGTACCTTGTACAATTTGTTTTAGTTCTTCTTCACTGCATGTAAATGTTTCAATTTCCTCCTATGGCAACGACTTAAAAATCTGAGTGGTTAGGTTTCAAATATAAAAATCTACTGCAAGGTTTGGAACTTACTATGAATATCTCCTGACAGTTTCATAGAATCATAGAATCACAGAATGGTTTGAGTTGGAAGGAACCTTAAAGATCATCTAGCTCCAAGGCACTGCCATGGGAGGGGCACGTGTCACTAGATGAGTTTGCTCAAAGCCCATCCTGCCTGGCCTTGAACACTTGCAGGGGTGGGGCATCCACAGCTTCTTTGGGCAGGTTTTCCCCTATTTAATCCTGAGAATGGATGTAAAATTTCAATAAATTAATATGCAAAGTGCCGATTTTCTCTCTTAAAGATGAATAAAAGGCAGTATAATCTGAACTAATGCTACCCTTCTGGGAATGGAGGTGGAGGTAGATGTTCCAGTCGCTGAGTGCAGAACATCAGAAGGGGACTCTGCCACTTTGAATAACATTAATGTTCATGCAAGGGCTTGACACAGCGTTTGTGACTGTACAAGCAGTTGGGTGGGCATCAGCTCAGCCAGCAGAGTGCAAGAAAGGACTTAGCAGCTGGGACGAGCTTCTAAGCTGTAATGCCAGAGGCTCCTAGAAGATGAAGCTATCATGCTCACTCATTTCTTAGCTCATTAACCAACCAGGCAGGACCAGAGTGATTGTCCATGAAATCCAAGCGATTCTGGTTCCAACCAGCTCATTCCAGAGTCTCAAGCTTATTTTCTAGTCACATCCGGCAATGCTGCACTTTCACAGAGGAGGGAGAAGTGCATTCCTGGAAGCTGCCAGTACAGGCATGACATGTGGTACAGAAACTGTGGGTCTCTCCTAGGGTGTATAGAGACCAAATGGGCTGATTCCCTCACAAAATTCTGAACTGATGTATGTTACCCATCTTCCCACTCTGGAGGGCTGATCATCTGCTTCTGAAGTTTTGAGCCCTTCTTGGATGAGTAACTTGTTCAGGTAATTGAATAGTCCATGTCATCATGTCATCAAATTTTAAACACCATCATTTAAAGGCATCTGGCATTTTTAACTGACATTACAGCAATTACTCAAGAAAGACATCTACATGTTTGACAGTAAATAGCTGCTGTTTAGAGCAGAGAGTTTTTTCCCCTAGGAAACAATAAATACCTGCTTCCAGGGGATGCATTATCCTACAGGTCAATCACCAGTGCAACAGGACCTAAAAGGTGACTGTTGCCTAGGTAGCAATGGTCATGATCTGGTCATATTTGTGTTGTACAAACATACATGATACTTATACATGATGTATAAACTCATGAATTTAAAATCACCTGTTTTCTAAAAATTAAAACAACTGTTGGCATAGCCAAATAGTCTCAAATGTGATTAAATAATGCTGTAAAATCTAAGTTTGCATGAATCTTACTGGCAGAAAGTGCATTGCTTTAAATAAAGGATTAAGCATGACTTTTTAATGAAAATTTAAAACACATCAATGCATAAAGGTTGGATGGAAGAAGAGCGGATGGAAGAAGAGTTGATGAAAGGGAATGCTGGAAAATATGGATAAAGAAAACAGACAATCTATATCCATAAAGATGCTAAAAGCCACTGAAAACATATTCGTAAGAAAATGAGCCTCGCTTTAAATAAAGTAGGTGCAGATGGTAAAATGGAAAGTAATGGTATAAAATTATTCAGCATATATACCTAGCCTGTATTTTAAATCAGGCAAGAAAATTTGTCCACTCTATTTTGTGCTGATGGAGAAAGTTACTACTAACATCAAAAAGAGCAGTGGGGACATAGGTGATAGTCTTTATCTGAAAAGGAAGTGAGGAACTTTCTGAAACCACCTTCTTAATTTTGAAGAGATAACAGGAAAATAGTGACATCTTGCAGTGACAGAGTATCCAAATGCAGATCAAAAAGATATACTGCTGTCCTGAAAAATACTGATTTACTTCAAAGGTCTCATGCAAGCTAGTGAAACTCCTGATCACAACCAATGTAATTCCAAGTATTAAATGAGCACAAGGGGTTTATAAACTAAATTGCTTCACACAATAACAAAGAAAATAAACTAAAGCCCCAAGTTAAACTATGGCTAACCATGGAGTCTGCTAATAAGAAATTAAAGACTGAGGGGGAGATGCAAAAATTATTCAAGACATGAATAAAAACTGAGGAAAATTTTAGGTACCTCCCTGTCACACATACCAAAGGCATGTTTTTTGCTTGACCAGAGTTTTCCAAGTTGCCCAGATGTGCTGCAGTTTTTGTTAAACTAATCCATAGTTTAGAATAAAGCCAAGTGGCTAGGACACTTCTGCAGGAACCAGGAAATGGGAGATCTGGTTCCTCCTGAATTCGAAAGGTTCTTCATCCAGGCCACATGCTTGGCTTCCAGGCTGTCAGGAACAGCAGGTCCTGAGAGGCTGAGCTGCTTGTCCGTTTTACTATATGACAGTGAATGAAAACCAGCTTCCAATCAGAAGTACATATAGTTAGATGCAGCACCTGTGTGAGATGGTTTTGCCATTTCTGCATCAGATCTGGCTCATGCTCCTTTCACCAGGTTTTCCCAAAAACTTCACACCTCTAGTAATTGAGCCAGGTCAAGAAGGGGAAGCAAGATCCAAGAGAGTAATTTCTAAGATATTGAATGATTCAAAGGTCTGAAAACCGACACACAGAACTTTGAGTGAATGCTGAAATGCTGAAGTGGGGCCCTAATTTTTTGTCTGTGAGGTCCTGGTTTAAATTACACTGATAGGTCTTGACAGTAATGCACTACTAGTGACTGACTTCTCACTCAAGTTACCCAAAGCAGGTGGTTGCCTCGACTCAGCTCACAATGAGAATGCAATCACTCTCTGAATCCCACTGCTCCTGCCACCACAAATTGCAGCCTCCATCAGGAAATCAACAATTTATCTGTCACAGAAAACCGGCTTGTCAGATCAGCGCTGAAAATCCTGTCCTGCTGCCTCCCATGCTGCACCTCTTCTGTGGATAATGAGCGGACATCAAGCTCCAGGACTGTCAGATTGACACCTCTGACAAGCTCTAAATCCTGGGGCAGGAAATTGTCTTTTTTTTCTAGCAAACACTTAACGGCTACAATTGACTGCCTAGCCCCAGTGACAGTAAGTTGTCGTTACTTATAACCAGGGTTTCTGCTCCTTGGAGTTGACATGGACTGCCTGGGATCCACCTGTACATGTCCTGGATGTTTTGCCAACTTGCTCCCAGAATTAAAGTCCCACATCTCAGCCAATGCAACAGCTTTTGCTGTAGCAATGACAAATGTCACCTTGTGCTGTTGACATGCAGCCAGAACATCACTGCAAGGGTTTTCTCCCTAAACCAGTGACTTTACCCTCTCACCCTATCTGCATATCCTTTCAGTGGGTTTGCTGTGTCAAGCAAAGACCATGTGTGCCTTCCTCCTTGGCAGTCTCTTCTTTTTCCTCCCTCCCTCAGCACTGGGGACACGCATGGCCTGCTACCTCTCACACATCTCAATATTTGTTTCTTTAAGGTGTCTTGTCTGTGGATATTAAAATTGCAGGTTGTGAGGAGAGGGACCACCTCATGTTCTGTATTTGTGTAACACACAGTGACACATAAGTGCCTCCTGTTTCTAGCTGCTTTGGTAATGCAAATTAAATGAGTAGTGACATGGCTGCCTAATTACCCTGTTTTCTTCTCTGTGTCAGAAGCAATTTGTATCAGTTGAATTTTGTACGACAGAGTTAAGAGTGGGCACCATACCAAGTCTCTTCTTTGGCCCTCTGATTACTGAGTTTCCAGATATGGGTTCTTAAAGAGCTAATGGCACTGTGAAAAGTCAAAAGCCAGTCACCTGCTCCTTAGGATCACAGAATCATAGAATAGTTAGGTTCGGAAAGGACCTTAAGATCATCTAGTTCCAACCCCTCACACTAAACCATATCACCCAAGGCTTCATCCAGCCTGGTCTTGAACACTGCCAGGGATGGAGCATTCATTACCTCCCTGTAGCTGGTGCAGTGTTGTGTTTTTTGACTTTCAGCCTGGGAACAGTGCTGATAACACCGATGCTTTTAGTTACTGCTCAAATCTTTAGTCTGACCAAGGACTTTGTGAGTCTCATGCTCTGCCAGGGAGGAGGGGAAGCCAGGAGGAAGCAGAGACAGGACTTATCATTACTATTATTGGTGGCAGCAGTAGTGGTTCGTGTTATACCTCAGTTACTGGACTGTTCTTATCTCAACCCGTGGGAGTTACATTCTTTCGATTCTCCTCCCACAGTCTCCGGCTGGGGGAAGAAGGTGGGGGGCAGTGAGCGAGAGGGCTGCATGGCTCTGCTTTACAGCCTGGGCTTAAGCCAGCTACTACATGACTTCTGACTGAAAAGAAAACAATACACCATTTTTTAAAAATGTGTTATGCAAAAAAGAAAGCTTAAACAGAGAGTTTCAGATTATAGAATAGTTTGGGTTGGAAGGGACCTCTGAAGGTCATCTAGTCCAATCTCCTTCAGTGGGCAGGGACACATCTTCAACTAGATTGGGTTGCCCAGAACCACATAAAGCCTGGCTTCCTTCTCCAGATCCTTAGAGTGACTTAAGGATGTTTCACTTCCCCTTCTTTGACTTATTTTCCCCAGCACAGTGCCAGTCTCATTTTCCTGCTCCAGCCTTGAAAGCAGACTCTGGGGCTCTTCACACTTTCTCTCCCACTGGGGTAAGGCAGCTCCTGCTGGTGTCACCACCCATGTCCTAGGCAAAGGCCACTCTTGTGTTGCACTCCTAATACTGGCTGTGCTGCACTCCTAATACTGGCTGTGCTGCTGCGCTACAGCTATAAGATGTTCTGCCACATTACAGTTTTAAAGTGCAACTTCTGCTCTGATCTTAGCAGCCCAAGACAGTGATTTAAATGCCTCCTACCTCCTTTCCTGAGTGAACACTTCAGCACCACTGCTAAGAAGCACAGCTGGCTGACAGCTTTTCGGGAATCAGCCGCCTGAAACAAGTCCCAGGGAGAGGGAAATATGGCATGGTGCCCTGCTTGCTTTGCAGATCTGAAATACACAGGGGCTCAAAGGACTAATTCTTCAAAGATTTTCTTTTTTAAATGAGCAGCTTTCTAAATACGATAGGAGCCTTTGGTGCTGGTTCTTACCTGAACAGGTACCTTCCATGCAGTACCAACTCTCCTGTGCTACTTTTTGGTTTTGGTTGGGTTTTTTCTTTTTTGGAGGGAGGGGTGAGATGTTTGGGTTCAGGAAAAGCTTAACGAAATTCCCTGTATAATGGTGTGGGTGCAAGAGGATCCCTGGGGCAACCCTTTCCTGAATGGACTTCAAGAATTCTCTGCAAGAAACTCAGCAGCTCCCCAGAGGAGAAGCTTGCACCAGTACTGAAGCAAGAAGCTAATTTTCAATAGCCACCTATAATTCAGCTCAGAGCTTTCATATAAACCAGAATGATTTTCAAGGAAACATTTAACCTTATTTTTATTGGTCCTAGCTGAAATTTAAGAAAAGAGAGTCATGAATCAGCAAACGTTGTGTTTTGCATTAGATGGGCAGACCTAGTATGAGTGCATAACTAAGTAAATATTTATATTAGTGCTCTCAGGAATATGAAGTTTCTGCAGATGTTTTGGCTAGAATTTGAACATGATCTGATGGCAAGCAGAGGATATTGAAGAGAAAGCATATGTAATAGAAAGTAGACTGCACTTGATTATATTAAATAAGAAAGAAAAGCAAAAGTAGCTGAGTGGTCACGAAAGTAATTAATACAAAGCTTATTCTTTTTTTTCCCCAGATAGTATCTATAGGATTTTGTGATACTAAAATATCATTTGAATTGGAACCGACCTCTCAAATACCTTGATGACAAGCCCCCTGTTCCCAAAGACAGCTCCTATAGAGCTTTGTTTCTTCCATCTGATGTAGACTGTCATTCTTTCTAAACAAAAGTTGATTGTGCCATATGAATATAGCCTACTCTGTTGTTTCTGATGAGATTTACAGAATGATGTCAAAATCACCACAAAATTGATGTGGAAACTGATGCACAATGGTAGTCAGCAGCAATACTGAGTAGCTGTGTGGGCAACTTCTTGCATAGACTTGGAATACAGAGACACAAAAGGGCACCCTTGAATCTTCAGCTGGGAATGTGGCCTGCAAAGGAAAATATCCCTTTGTGCTGACTGATAGGAAAATTAACAGTGATCTTGGCCCGCTGACTTCCTTGTGGCATGGCACAATGCTCAGAGCGTAATCTAATGAAACCAGACACACCAAGTGTGATTTGCATTTTCTAATGCAATGAGCTTTGCCTAGAGGATCCCAGGTTTGGATACTAGCTTTACAATTTTAGAAAATTTACATTCTTAGAAATGTAGGAATTGCCACACAGAATGACCAAAATGCTGTTTCATCCATTGTCTTGTCCCTGATAATGGCCAGCAAGCAAGGCAGCCCTTGGAGGTGTAAGTGCAGCATAATGTCTCTTACCAAGTCAGCAGGAACCCTCTTTTGCACAAGCAGTAATTTAGCGTATGACGAGGCTTGCTAGATACCTTTTTCAAGAAGCCTTCTCTGAATAGCAGCAATTTACCTGCCCAGATTTTTCATTATGTATCTAACTTTGCCAGGCATATGTACGCAGTGTACATTTTCGAAAGCTGCATATTTTACAGCTACAGCTCACAATTTGACAAGGCTTATAGCTTAGTCAAATAAAACCAATTCTCCGCACAACAAGCATAGATGCTTCTTTTCAGCAAATGCTGTTTCCCTGCCAAATTCCACTTACAGCCCCAAGCCTTTTCACTCATTTCATATAATTTCATATACATCTGCTTGAAACATGGGACCTTTTTAAATCTCCCCAAACTCAAAAATGCCTCATCAATTTTTCCTTTCTCTTTCCACCCTCTTAAGGCAGAAAAGAAATATTTGACTCCTTTTAACATTTTACTTATCTGCTTCTGTAGAACAACACTCGCGTAAGTCTGTAGCAATGCTTCACTGAGTCATCAATGCACATTTGTAGAAATAGAAGTATTTAAAAATTATCAGTAACTAAAAATTAAGGACACAATCAAGTCTTCAGCAGTTTTGACAAAAGGGATCATCAACACCTCTCTTTTAATTGTTGAAAAGACCAAGAGATGTAAATTGGGAGATAGAGAAGTAAATTCTTCAGTGTGATGTGTAGTGGTTGGTTTCTATCCCTTAATGAAGATAAATCAGTACACCTTTTGTAAAAGACAACTACTTACCCTGGGAGATTCAGATGTTATGGTGCACTGCTAGTCTATGACTATAATTATTATTACAAGCTTGACTTCTTCAAAGCAAAGGTGTGTTGAAAGCCAGAAAAACTCAATTTCTGTTATGATGCTGAGGTAAAATGAATGACAAAACTATGAAAGACTGGAAATCAAGACAGCACGAAAGTATCATCCTGATGTGTGCAAATCCCACTGTAAACCTTCACTGCACTAGACTATTTCTGAAGATCAGAAAAATAAATGACCCATGCCCTATCACACAACACGCTGATTTTGTCTAATTCTTTATCAAAGACTTATACTATAGATAGATCAAGGCTGTGCTGTCTGTGCCATAACCTTCTAGACCTTATGTAGGCCATAATTAAGCATGATTAATTATTCATTATTTTTCAGGCAGAAAATAAGTCAGGGAATGCAGTCTTTATTTGAGAAAAACTTAAGTCCCTTCAACTAGGGATTGTTTAAGTGAAGTTTGCCAAACGTAGTGCTTGGGCAAATCAATGTACCAACTGTAAGAAGAGAACTAGTTAGAGGGTATATGAAAAGCATGAATCATACAGTGTAAGAACTAGTTTTCTTAATTTCTTAATAGCTTTTTACCTGCAAGCAGATATTTTGCTCTGCAGCCTGGTGGGAACACTCTGATCATGCTGATTGGAATGCAAAATACTTGTATTAAGGCTAATTTCTACTGAAAAATATTCCTCTCTAATGGCAAGAAATTAAGACTTACAGCTACCTGTATGGTCTCTTGTTAGACTAACAGACATTCCAGGAACTGAATAGCACTGAGGTTGGAGTCTCTTTTCATTACTGGACACAGGCCTTTTGGGTTATGATTAAGATTAATCAGCATAACAGGGAAAGGAAATTTGTGGAATCATGTCTTTCTCAGATTCCTGTGACTGTGGACCCAGTTAGCTAATTTACTTGTTAACAAAAGCAGGTTAAAATTTCACTTTTAATTTAAAGCTAAATTGAAATGCAAGTTAATATTCCTGGTTTGACTGGGAGCTGAACAATGGCAGGCATTGAAGGAGGTTATGTATAGCATTTTCTAATGATCCTTGACAAAGATTCCATTTTAAATGTTATTAAAAGAAGGCAAGAGATATAAATTTGCTTCATTATAAACACAGGTGAACTGATAAGTTCCATCTTTCTCCTGAAGGTCTATATGAGTTTGGGAATCTTGTGTAGCACAGTACTGTAGGTGGAAGATAAAACTAAGTGAAGCTCTTCCAAAGGAGAAGTTTCTAGTTGGGCCAAGTCTTGTGGTTTTGTGTCCATGAAGCCTCTGGGCCATCATGGTCTCTATATCTTTCCTGCTACGTAATTCAAATTAATTTAACTTGGGTGGACAGGTATGTAGATGGAATAAAAACCTCTCTGCTTTGAAATATTGAGCATTGTAATTTGCATTCACCCTGGGGGGGAAAAAGCCCAAACCAAAACCACAAAAAAACCCAGCAACAAACCGGACACCATTGTCCTACAGAAAATGCTTCTCCTTACACAGGATTTTGCTAATCAAACACCTCATCTACAAGAAATATGTGCTGATATTTTGTTCATAGCTGCAGATCCCTGAAAATGTGTCTGAAGAATGGAAAAAACAGGGACCATCCAACTGTTAGATAAAACAAATGCCTATGTGCAGGAATGCTGTTGTATGTGTCCTGCTTTCCAATCTCAGTCCAAGGTATTGCTTTAACTACCACAGCATCCTTACTTTAGATAGAACCTGGATGAAAAGCAAGCCAAAGTTCACTGCTCCTGAAGTTACTTTGAGGGTGCTGAGGAATTTTGCAGCTCTTTGCTTTTCCTGTGCATGCAGCTTTTGCTTTACTTATTATATTTTCTTTATCCCAACCCACGAGTTTTCTCACTTTTACTCTTCTGATTCTCTTCCCCATCCCACGGTGGGGGAGTGAGCAAGCAGTTGTGTGTTGCTTAGTTGCTGGCTGGAGTTAAAACAAGCCATACCCTCACCACAGTGTTGCATATCCAACAACATAAATGAAACTAACTATTCTGAAAAGACCACACAATTTTGTTCTTTTTTATTAACTGATAGAAGTACCCCATCTCTACTGGGTTGCTAATCCCAGCAGATTCTCTGCAAGCAGCTGTCAAAAGATTGTCTGATTCTCAACATCAAACAGGAAGATGCAGAGGCATTAAAGAGATGTAACTCACAACATCTTCCATACCTATAATGAGTAAATGGGAAAAAAATATAGCTTTTTATGTTGGGAGATACCATTAATGCTTTCTTTAAAAACAGAATGAATGAAAGTCAGGGCTGGCCTAGCTAACAAAAAGCAAAAGTAGATCAAGCTTGATCTTGTTTTTTTTATAGCTTCTATAGCCTTTTATCTTGTTTTTTATTTAATTGAATGTATGTGGTCTTTAATTCGCTGGTGTTGATCTGAACATACACATTTCTTATTTGACTTTAAACACAGAATTATTGAAGGTTAAAAATATCCCACATTTTTTAACAATTTGTCAGCATCTGGATCACTTTCTTGATCCAATTTAGAGCATATATACATCTGAGCTTTATGAGCAAGATTCAGAAAGGGGGGACTGGCTTGCCTCCAGAGGATAAGCATATGTAGCTGGGTTTGAGAGGAGGCAGTAAGTTCTTTACTCAGACTTATCACCAGAAAAATCGTGGCATCCAAGCACTCCTTAGTGTTAAATCTCATAGTTAATGCAGTTAGACTGCCTTTACCTCCAAGCAAACTTGTCACAAGCACACAATAAAGGCAAAGGAAAGCAATGTAGAAATACAATGAAGCTACTTTTGTTTAAACTGCTATTCTATTCTCAGAAAGGAATTGAGAAATGGATGTGTATTAATAACTATGCTGGAAGAACTGAACAAAAGAGAACTTGCCTTTTTAATTATAAAGTGTTTTTACCAGCCAAGGGTTTTTGTTACTCACAGATAAATCGGTCGTGTCTCATCAGGAGCAGACAAATACAGCCTATTCTGTTTCTGTTTGAAGAGGTGACATGACATTCTTGATCATTCAGCATCAGTCAGACTGGTGAAATGGGACCTAAGTTTATTTTTGCTACTGAGTTTGCTGAGCCATGAAAAAGTGTCACAAAGGTATTTTAACCTCAGTTTCAATGGTATTTTGGAGCAAATGAATATTCTGTTTTGGAGACGAGGGTGTACTGTAAATGTACTGCTAATATCTCTTACAACTAGGATAATGCTGTAGCTAATTAAGTGGAAGAGTCACTTATTATACATGCTAATTGATAACAGTTTCTTCACTATTGAATTAATCCTGTGCTCTGAATTTCAGAGGAAGGCCCAGTTGCAATATTAGGGCTTCAATTCATACTGCACCCTTGGTACCCCTCAATGAAGTCTAATTGAAATTTTTAAATGTGTATTCCCCTCACACAGCAAATGTAATTTGTGTTGCTGTAGAGTTAACTCCAACATTGTTGTAAGTGCTCATTTAGACTAATGTAGGGAGAAGCAATTATTTTAAATTCCTGACCTATTTCATCCTGTTTTTCTATGGAAGCAGTCTTGCATAACCAGTCTGGATGAGATTCAGCCTACCTAACTTCAGACATCTACAATGCAGATATTTATCTCTAGGTATTCTTAAGTATATATCTGACTTATAATTGCCTATAATTTCTGTGAAATCAGCCAGCATAGAAAAGAAGACAGATACTGCAAGTATACAAACCAAGGAAAGGCTACCTCTAAAGTTCCTCCATTTGGAGACCTCAAAGAAGCACACAGACTTGATCTGGCAAAAGTTCAAGGTGGGCAGAGGCAGCTAGTCCCCTAAACTAGGCATCTGTCATGGATATAAATTTTCAATAACTAAGGTGAGAGTCAGCTTAGCTGTGGAAGCTAGAGCTTTACAATATAGGTGTCTGCACTTGAACTAATCACCTGAGGCTCCCTTTTTCATAGAATCATAGGATAGTTACGGTTGGAAAGGACCTTAAGATAATCTAGTTCCAACCCACCTGCCATGGGCAGGGACACCTCACACTAAACCATGTCACCCAAGGCATGGAGAAAAATAAAGACATTTAGGGTGCTGCTCATCTAGCCCATTTTAGATGTCTAATGAAGGCTGAGAATTGCAACCTCAATGTATCCCTATCAATGGATAATAAAGGATTTTAGGATTACTAACTTAGATACTCATTTGGCATTATGAATTCCTTCCTTGTCTCTTAAAACTAATATCTATCTTCCCTGTACAAGTAATGGTAGTGGAAGATGCTTTCAAGTTATTAGAGAGCAGGATACCATGCACCTAAATAAGTTTTCATTGATTATTTGGCAACCTGATGCATTTACTTCAGATGTACTGTCCAATTACTTGACTATATTTTAAGAACCAGCTTGATCTCTAACATAACCAGACTAGATCTTATCGCTAGTCGGATCAATTCTCATTAGAAAAGAAATTCTAGTTTTTCTCTCCCTCGGGAAAAATATCAGTAAAGGATGTTTCCGCTGCTGGGATCTCAGGTTACCTGGACATGCTTATCTGAAGACAGCACTGTTATTCAAAATCTCACAAAGTATTATTTGCTAGAGAATGAAAGCAAAGAATCCAAAGAAGTGAATGAAAAAGTGAAGACTAGAAGATAGAGACAAAACTAATGTAAAATAATATTTACTTTGCTTATAGGAAAAAAAACTACTTATATTTGGAAATAAATATTGGATAAATTCCCAGCAAATGCATAGCAGCTAGCCGTAGCTTCCCAAAAATCCTCTATGACTATTAGCTATTCCTGGCAGCAAATGACTGCAGTTTGCATGCTTTTCTGTCCAAACACTAAGCCAAATGTTGCAGTACTTCCATAGTAAGTTATTCTTACTTTCTTAGTCAAACGGGTAGGTTCATCTCATCCATCTTCAACCCTCTAAGCATTAGCTATCTATTTTTCCTGTAATTACAGGAAAGAAGTAGGAAAACCCAAATTGATGTTCATCCTCGCTATGGGAGGTTGAAGTTTCATAATTGCCTTTTACCAATCCAAAGCTGTTGTGCTTTTGCAATCCTGCCTAAGCCACACTCAGCCCCAGCCAGGTCTCTAGTGTTGGTAGTTCTGATAAAAAAATCAGTTTGGTGAACGCTAGATTTTATTTTATTTTATTTTATTTTATTTTATTTTATTTTATTTTATTTTATTTTATTTTATTTTGTTTTGTTTTGTTTTGTTTTGTTTTTATCATATTGTAAGATCAAAAGAAAAGACCAGAGATCCTCCTCAGTGAATTGTCAGATTGCTAGACCCATCACAGGGAAGGCAGCACAAATGCTCAGCTGAGAATGGGAAGGAGCATGGGGCCAGTCATTTCAACAGCATCATATCTCACACAGACCAAGGCTGATCGTGACATTGCACTTTCAAACCATAGTCCAAAGAGGGGATGAGTTGTCCTCTTCCGACCCTCTTTTCCTTTACTGACTGCAGTGGGAGTTTAGATTTATGCATTTAACCCATAAATGACAAAAATTAGTTGAAGAAATTGCCTCCCAGACTTAATCAGAATGCAGATACCATGAGAGAAACCACCAGTGTTCTCAGCATGTTTTACCAGGGAAGTTCTGCTTTCCACAGGGATGGACCAAGTGAACATCTGTTTGCCTGCTGTACAGATTTAGCTTTTTTTTTTTTTATGATGGGAGCTTGCAGTGGTTTTCTCAGCAACAGCGTTTGGAGAGGGTATCCAGAGATATCCAGTTCTTCAGGTCAAACAGGAATTCCCAGTCAACTGTCTAACCTTATGCTCCTGGACTGCACACACACTAAAATCTTGCCAGTAAAATCTGCCCACTAACTACAAATTTTTTTTCAAGGCTATACTCTGATTATATCCAAAATTTCCTTCAGCCACTACTAGTTACAACTGCATAAGGCATTTTGCAGCATTTGACTTGTGCGTGCAGACTGCAGAAATAATGTATTGCGTTTCCATAAGCTTTAGGTATCATTCTGTCATGAAAACAAATCAGATCTATATCCAGGTCCTTCATAAGAAATCTGGAAACAATTAAATAATAATATATGCACATGGATGATTTCTGAAGCACCTTGCTCAAGCCTTTCAGATAGATTCTCACCTCACACCCGTTTCTCAGCTCCTCCAACTTGAATTGTTAATTTCTAAAGGGAAAACATGAAACATTAATTTATTTGGGTGTGGGGGGAGGAAGGGGTATTCTTGTGGGGATCCTTCTCATCTACAGCATTTAACCATTCAATTACAGTATCACCAATAACATTTATTGACTGTTAAATATGATCATCTTACACTGAGAAAAAGGAAACCAAGGAAATAAACAAACAAAATTAGAACAAAAACAGTTTGATTAGGTTAGAAGCACAAATGTTGAGAGTAGTGTATAAGCTTTAGCTAAAACATCTAAATCTGTTGGCTATACCCTGTTGCACATGATCTTACATGGTGGACATGGTGCAAAGCTACTGAAATTTTGCCAAATCAGAGTTTTGCAGTATCTGCTGCCAGTCACAATCCGAACCTGAGTGGGGAAGAAAGGAAAGTAAGGGGAGAATTCCTCATTCATGTTTGGTTTGAGCTTTCTGCAAAAGACATTTATCCTTACAGACAAGTTGGGCTAGTAGTTGCATAGCTGCTGGCACCAGATCAAGTAGTAAAGCCCTGGAATAATAGAGAATAAAATAAGGAAACTGCCTTCAATTTTCTCCTTGCAGAGAAAAGAAAAGCAGACATGGATCTAAAGCAGAAAAGAAAAGGAGTAAACATTTTCCTGTAAGGCTGCATATATAGCCCTGTGAAATACCTGTTACAACTTTAATGATTACTGACTCTCTCCCACCATTTCTGAAGGTTGAGACTTTAGTCATCAAATGAACAACTGCCACTAATAATTCATTTAGTAGCATTCCAAATATAATGAGTTGTGGGACAGTTATGGTGCTTTATATATGAGATGACACAGGAATATTTTCATAGTTACTGACCAGTTCAGAAAATCCCCAAGGACACACACACACAAAATGAAATTTAAAAAATTCCGTACACAGATCAATACCACTGTTTATTATAAAGCATGAACAGGTTTCAAAGAGATATTAGGTGAGAAATCTTCCAAAGTACCTGGTATTTCAGGACAATATGTTCAACTTTGACTATGATCAAGCTTCTGAAACCAGTGCCAGCCACTCAGTTCTGAGACTTTCCCTCCCTTTTAGTCCACATATAGATTCAGAGATTAACATTTGGACTGAAATCAACAGGAGAATTGAAAAACAGACTACAGATTTAAATACTTTTAATTTATGGCATACTAGGATGTAACATAAACAATTTTATATGAAGATTCAAGTAAAATATGATCTTGGTCTACACTATTTTGACAGTCAAGCCCTTCCTAACATAGAAAACACAGTTCAGAAATGTATAGAAAAAATGGTCCCTAAGAACTTGAATAATATTCACAGAAGATTTAATCTTAAACTTTATTATTTCAATGGGAGACGTGCTTCTCTAAACAGAAGTTACTTGTCTCAGTTAAGCTATTTCTAATTCATGTGAGAGGTATACCTATAGAGTTCTTTTCACTAGTTGCCTAGGCTTAGGCAGCTATGTACCTAATCTAAAATATGTAAATATGATAAAATGAACTTAAGTCAAGACAAGTAATGGTGTTACTAAGTGTTCAAGTGGCTAACCCAGTGTATTTTATAAATTGATATATAAAGCTTATATCCTACCTTCAGCTGAAGTAATAAGCCACTGAACTCACATAAGTTTGGAGGATTTTGACAGTTAATTTATAAGTGACAGCTCAGAACAAGCAACTAAGACTTCAGGTCTCTCTGTGCCAAAAAGTAATTAGCTTAAACCTACATGAGTTCTCTAGCAGTTAAAGACAAGCTAAGCTGTTTTATATACCCTGTAGAACATTGTCCTATCAACACTGTGCAAATGAGCTTTCTTTGCAGCCTTGCACAAGTCTATTGTAAACTAAGGGCAGATTCTGTCTCAGAAGAATTCAGTGAAATCTAGGGACAGAATTTGGCCTATACTTTTAATCACTTGCAAAATTAAAAAATGCCATCTCTTCCAGACACAAATTTGTCATCTCCTTTCCAACTGAGTGTCTACAATAAGCCATAATGACACAGTAAATTATAATGAGTATCACTAAACCCTCGCATTATTTAAACACATATGTGAATTCTCTTACAGCAAAAGCACAAAGGGGTTTAGATCTGTGTAGCCAATGAATGTAGAAGTTAATTCAAGTTCTACTATCCCCAGCAGTCTTTTAATGATGCATGGGTGGTGTGATAAAGTGACAGGTTGATAAACTATTACATTTTACTTCACAGCTGAATCGGTGCTTTAGGAGGTCTCATAGACTGCAATGTTCCTAGCACATAATAAATAAAAGTCAGTGAGGTGACGATACAAGTTGTACTTACCGTAAGACCTTTAAGGACAAGCACTTTTGTTGCTCATATTCACCATCCCTGATTCTCTGGACAGCATCAAGGTCTTTCTTGCCAACTGAAACGTTCTGAGCCCTACGTGGCTTCACTGAGAAATGGAGAATTACTTCCTTTTGAGGATGCATAAAGAGCACAGGTGACTTGAACAAGGTCTTCCAGTGCTGGAGTTGCAAAGATAGGACCAGATGATAGTTTTTTTCTAAATCTTCATTCTTTCTTTTTTCCCTGTATCTTGCTGCTTTAGTATAATGGAAAACCTGGGGGACAAACTTCTGAGCTGCAAATCTTAGCAGAGAGTGACTATATTCATTGAATTTGACACTTCCAAATCAAAGGGAAAGAGCATGTGCAATGTTTATACCAATGTAGTTAGCAAATACAATCCTCAATCAGAATCAGTATGAAACAGCAGTCATTTGAAGCCATGTCACTACAAAAAAATAAGTAATTAGGTCATTGCACTTTCCAATTTCTGACACAAAAACACTGAATAAAGGATGAAAATTCATTTCCATCAAATACACTACTGCTAATTTCACTCTGAAGACATTCTTCAGTGTTTCAGCCTCAGAATCATTCTCCGTCTTCTTCCAGTTCCACAGCAGTAACAGATTGCCAGTCCTTCTTAACTTCAGCCCCATTTCAGTTTCTCATTTTCTCTAATGTCTCCCAGTGGAATAAAAAATTGACCAAAAGTATTTCCTGAGAAATTTCATTCATAGATTATGAACATGAAAAGGGAGATTGTGGTCAATTTTTTAAATTTGCACTTTCTGTAACTTTCTTCATAAGAGGAGATGATACGTTTGCTTAAAATCCACATACTTTGAACCTGTGTATATAGAAATTGCTTTTGAAAAGCAGATCCAAGTACTGAAGCCTTCATCTGGTTACAGTCCAGGCTTTAGGCTGGCTTTCAAGTTTCAAAACTCTGGTGGAAATGCACAGATATAAAATACATTTTTTCTTTCTAGCAGCAATGTTTTCTTTTTGTAGTTTTGTAAGTTTTTACACTTTGCAGCATAAAGCACTTTTAAGCATACTCAGGTAAAGTGGAAGCTAGGCAATTTCCCATCAAATCTTGCATCAAGAGACAAAATATCCTTTCTGTCATAATCATGTGCTTTTCTTCTCTTTATTTCATATGTAATAAATGCTTTAGGGATTACAGAGAGACATTTGTTAATCTGTGACCTGTTGGTATCCCACAGCTGAAAAACAGAGAAAATTATCATTAAAATATCTCTGAGGAAAAAAGGTGCGTGTTAGTTACTGGTTCATGCAGAATTTACAGAAAGAGACCAGGATGAAATTTCTGCACTCTTAGATAAACACAGTGCAATTCTCCAGCAGAGATGAGAGATTAATGCCTTAGGATATAGCTTCTCTGCACATTCCAATCTATCTTACTGTTAATGGAATTGCATACACTTACTGAAATGCAAAAGCACATCTTTATGTTGATGTCTAAACAAGGAGATAAAAAGTGTGATTATTACAGAAAGAGAGCTTGTGCAAAGTGCAGGAATGACATTCCTAAAGCTGTTCTTATGACAGTTGTCTTGTATTACCTTGATGGACAACCAGTGTTGCCAGGACCTTGAAAGAAAGACTGTATTCCTTACTAGCACTAATGGTCTAAGGGGTGCCTGCATTGTAATTGGCAGCTGGATTAGGACTTTATTTTACAAATAGCATGGGACATTCGTATGTAATTATAGTGCCAGCTCCCACAGAGTCATTGAAAATTTGAATTTATCTGGTGTTTTTCTGAGGTGTTCAGACTCACATATGTATAAAGTAATCAAAAATCAATTAGAATAACACCTTTCATTTAAAAACCATGAGATATTTTCACAGGGCAAGGTTTGCTGGCTTGAGGATTGAATAGTAGCTTGCTTGCTTGTTTGCTTTCAACTCTCCAGCTAGGCTAAGGATTTATAAATGGTCTGTCCCTATTATACTGCTAAAGAGATCAAGACTGCAGCTGTAGGAGGAAGACAGTGCCAGGACAGAGATCAGAGGCAGTTGCTGAAGGAAAGTGCCCCCCTACTTAAAAAGGAGAAAACGTAAGACTCATACCAAGGATGGCAGAGCAGGTAAGATGTCAAAGAGTCAGCACAGGCAGTGCACAGCACACACTGTTGATTTGCAAAAATTCTTCAGACCTACTAGCTGGTGTAGGCAGATAGAGTTATTTTTTATGAGAACCATTATAAATTCGAAAATTAGCTGACCACCTGCCTCTTTGAGGTTGGGAATCTGTAGGATGCTGTGGGGACCTCAGGCACAAGTGTTATGGGCAGGGATGGGGCCAATAACTGGGCCACAAAGAGCCACTTTTAGAGGCCTTGACTCTTGCTCTTTTAGGAAGCAACAAGCTGGGGCCCAAGCCCAGCCAGAGGCATCACAGAGACAGAACTGGGCATAGGCAATCCTATGGCATTGCCAGAGCTGAGATGGGACATGGCTGAGCCAAAACGGGGCCCAGAGTCCTGGATGGGTCATTCCAGGTGAGGCCCATTGGGGACAATAAGCCCTCATGCACCAAGTCTCAGGAGAAATCTTCAGTAATGCTAAAATCTTTCTTACTGAATCCCTTTAGTGTCCTAGATCTACTGGTGAGGTGAGTGCAAACAAGCACAGACACACACTAAATATAACCCCATTAAATCTGTACATTTTCCCATCAGCATTTGCCTCTTTTGCAATAGCCAAAGTCTCAGAAGAATTGCAGAACAATATCAGAATGGTTTGGGTTGGAAAGAACCTTAAAGCCATCTAGATGCAAACCGTGTGCCATAGGCAGGGATGCTTCACGCTAGACCATGTTGCCCAGGGCTCCATCCAACCTGGCCTTGAGCACTGCCAGGGATGGAGCATTTACGGCTTCCTTGGGCAACCTGTTCCAGTGCCTCACCACCCTCAAAGAGAAAAACTTCTTCCTTATATCTAACCTGAACTTCTCCTCTTGAAGTTTAAAGCCATTATGCCTTGTCCAGTCACTACAGGCCATGATGAAGAGTCCCTCCACAGCATCCTTGTAGACCCCTTCAGATACTGGAAGGCTGCTATAAGAACTCCATGCAACCTTCTCCTCTCCAGGCTGAACAGCGCCAACTTTCCCAGCCTATCTTCATACGGGAGGTGCTCCAGCCCCCTTTAGTATTCTCCTGGCCTCCTCTGGACTTGTTCCAACAGTTCCATGCCCTTGTTAAGTTGGGGACACCAGAACTGCACACAATACTCCAAGTGAGGTCTCACAAGAGCAAAGTACAGGGGCAGGATCAGGATCACCTCCTTCAACTGCTGGTCACGCTCCTTTTGATGCAGCCCAGGATACAGTTGGCTTTCTGGGCTGTGAGTGCACACTGCTGGCTCATGTTCATTTTCTCATTGATTAACACCCCCAAGTCCTTCTCCTCGGGGCTGCTCTGAATCTCTTCTCTGCCCAACCTGCAGATGTGCCTGGGATTGCTCCGATCCAGGTGTAGGACCTTGCACTTGGCATGGTTAAACTTCATGAGGTTGGCATCAGCCCACCTCACAAGTGTGTCAAGGTCCCTCTGGATGGCATTCCTTCCCTCTAGCGTATGAACCGAACCACACAGCTTGGTGTCATTGGCAAACTTGCAGAGGGTGCACTCAATCCCACTGTCCATGTCACCAACAAAGATACTGAACAAGACCGGTCCCAACACCAATCTCTGAGGGACACTACACATTCCTGGTCTCCAGCTGGACATTGAGCCACTGACCACAGTTCTTTGCATGCAGCCATCCAGACAGTTCTTTATTCACTGGGTGGTCCACCTATCGAATTGATGTCTCTCCAATTTAGAGACAAGGATGTCATGTGGGACACTGCTCTACCCCTGTCCATCAGTTCCATAGCCCCATCATAGAAGGCCACCAAATTGGTGAGGCAGGATTTCCCCTTAGTGAAGCCATGCTGGCTGTCACCAGGCACCTTGTTGTTTTCCATGTGCCCTAGCATGCCTTCCAGGAGAATCTGCTCCAAGATTTTGCCAGGCACAGAGGTGAGACTGACTGGTCTGTAATTCCCCAGATATTCCATTTTCCCCTTCTTGAAAACAGGGGTTATATTTCTCTTTTTCCAGTCATCAGCTACAAATAAAGTTCAGATGGTATACCTGGAAGTGACACTATCTCCTAAAAGCTGAATCATGAATCATTTTCAGACCACAGAGGTGTTTTACTTTTCCCCATCCAGGTATAGAGATGTTGATTGTCCTTTGTCAAAAACCATTGTCCAGTCTGACAGTAAAACAGAGACTTAATTCTTCTCAGGCAAACTCAGACTGATTTTCTTAGACAGTTTAAATCTTTGGTCAAAGATTACCTGACTGATTTTGCCTATAGCAAATTAGGAAGCACATGCATGTGCCACTTTGCAGGTCTATAGGACCAAACCTTGCTGTTACTAAAAAAAATGCCTGCCTCAGGTGTTTAGTATCTGAGGTTGAAAAAGCCTGCCAGATAGCTCTTATATATAGACAAACGCACACATATATACACAAGGGAAGTGTCTGCTTCTGGCTGTTAGAATGCTAAATAAAGCATTGAATAATAAGTGGATGTTCCTATTATTTCAGTTGCATATTTAGATTGCCACTGTTTATGCTAATTTTTAATTAATATATGGTATTTATTTCTGTATTCTCAGTTATTTGCTGTGCTCTTTGATGAATGAAGCAAATTAAATGGGAAGAATCTTTGTGAGGCTGCAGGGATGGCAGAGGAACACAGACCTGGGAGCAGAAACATCAGAGACCTGGGAGCCCTTACCTCCCCAGAAAGGCTGAGGGACCTGGTGAGGCACAGAAAGTCAGTGACCAGGCTTAAGAGGGAAAGAAGACTGGGAAAGTTGAAGCTCATTCAACTTTCCACACATATGTTTAACAGCCTCCAAAATCAGGTGCAGGGATCATCAGGTCCATAGCTAGAGAGGACTCGTGCATTCATCCAGCTATGTAACAAGGGCCCATAACTGATGAAGTATAGGCTAAAATCTTAAGGTCAGTATTTGTGCACTTTTTATATTGATTGCTCAGATACTGTGTACTTCCATTAAATGAATCTCGGCTTGGACAGATATGCAATTTGGGCTCTGCTGAAGCTAAAGTGGTAAATCTGAACTTGTAATTAGGTATAACAGCTCTAGCAAGTCAGTAACCTCCAGCAGAAGGGGATAGTGTACATTCAAGGGTTGTATCTTCTTACATTGGCTAAGCTATATCTGGAAACTGACGTCTACTTATGTACCAAGCTCAGCCAAAAAAAGAAACCAAGAAACCACCTCTTCCAAAATGAATGGTCCATGGTATAATGATAATAGTTTATATTCACCAGTCTCAGCAGTGTGATTTGTAGAGAGTGATAAAGGAGAGGGCTTCTAGGAGTCATCTGCAGTGTTCTGCATTCTGCAGAAAAGACAGCTATTACCATAGACCAAAACCTCTTCACAGCAGGGATCTCACTATCTCTTCATTTTCTTCTTGTAGCTTTTTGTAACTCTTCTTTGATGAATATGAACCTGTTCATAGATGGTCGATTTTAGGTGAAAAGCATATTCTGCTCACTGACAGACACTGCTCAGAGTGCAAGCCAGAACTACAGATGAGAGTGTTATTGGCTTTCCCTCAGGTGCATTGCTATGGCTAGACTGTACTACGTCAACCTCAATATTTTGCAGCAGGAGACACTGCTGCCATTCCCTCACTTTTGTGAATTTTCAATCCAGCCACAAAGCTAATGAAAAAAATATTAGAAGATACTGGCAATAACTCAGCTGTTAAAAAAAGTTATGGTTGTGTTCATCGCTTTCACACTCCTTTTTTAGCTCTTCAGTTTTCTTCTTGATGTAAAGGTGCATAACAGCTTTGTGGCCCATTAACTTACCTCAACCGAAACCTGCTACAACACTTACCTAATAAGCTCAGGTACTAAGATGGGTCCTCTGACATCAATCCTCACTATGTAGGTTGTATCAGCAGAAAACTTGACCATTGTCAGGTGGTTTCTGTATTTTTTTTCTCTCCCAGGTAGAATTTTCGAATAATCTCCAAGCTGCACCCAAAGAGACCACAGATTGTCTGCTCTTTGGTGACCATTAAGTGTTAGGTGACCATTAGGTGTTAGGCAAGCTTGCTTTGACAACTCTAAAGACTAACCGAGAGGCACATCATTTTCATATATAACAGGGCCACAGGAACTGCTAGATCATGCCCTCCCAAGCTATATACGCATCACAGGCTGTTGAATTTCACAATGTTACCTTTGCATTCAGCCCAACCAATACCCTTAAACTGATCCAGGCTATATTCCTTGCTCCCTTCAATGACAGAAATGTCTACTACCCCAGCCTGAACAAAATGTGTTTTGGGCACCCAAGAGAAAGAGCAATGACCCTTGGATGCTCATCAGGCCACACATGCATCCATCAGTCACATGTATCACTGTGACATCAGTAAATCCATGCCAGTCTTTGCTGTTGTGAAGGCTATCCATCATTTAGGCTACTGGTCACACGTACATCATTGTGCAATTTCGGAGAAGAGACACTGCACTGGGCTCATCAACGAAACAGATGTCCTGACCAAGGCTTCTCTAGGACAATTTTTGGATTATATAAACAAAGGGATCTAATTTAAACATCTTGAAGAGTAGGCAGCATCATGTGAGTTTATTGCACACTGGACACAGAAGAGGTGTCAAAAATCTTCTGTTTTGGAATGTCATCTTCAGCCTCCTGGGGCAGGCCAGCTTTCTGTCTATGAAGTATTGGGGAAGCACATCTCTGCTTTATTAGCAACAATATCTTGTTACCCCTGTGTATTGCAGCTATACTGAGCAGCAAAGCACAAGTAAATAATTTACCTCTGACATCTAAATAGTCCTTCCTTCCTGATGAATTTTAATGGTGTTCAACCCCACTGACGAGAATGGAGACAACTTTATCCATGTGGTTTGAGGAGAACTGGGTACTTTTGCAGCTCATCACCTGTTCTAACCCTAACATTTCGCAGTCTTGGTGGCAATGATTAGGTAGAAGTGGTTGTGTGTGACACAGGGCCCACTGGTATTGTGAGATCCACCACCCTCAAGGGACAATCATGACCAGCATATGTGTCTCCACTTGGACTCAAAGCTAGGGACTGAACTTCTCATTCCTGGATACCTTTCCTTTTAAGTTGACTTCCCTATTATTTCCTTTAAAATTGCCTTCTCTATATATTCATATATTCACCCTGGAAGCACAACCAGGTGGTAGAACAGCTTCCTCTGCTCAGGGTGCTCTCTGTCCTCGTCCCAGTGGGGAAAGAAGCTCAGGCACTTTTGAGGCCTGTTCCATATGGCCATTATAAGCGTGCAAGGTGGTACCTTGGTGCTACAGTAGTCCTCAACACTTGTTTGGAAATTCTTAGACCCCACGACATATGTCACACCCAATGGTTTATTTCTGTTATATCTCTGAGATGTCAACAAAAGTCTGTCAAATGTCCTCTTCCCTGAGGGAGGCAACCTATCAGTGGCCAGAGTTCATAATGACTGGGTACAGGACCCACAGAGGGGAATTTCTGCCCTGTGCACCAAGAAGGCAGAGATAATAAAGGGAGGAGATAGACCTGAGGGCCTTATCAAAGCTGTGGAATCAAGACTGGCAGGGTTTGACAAGGAAGGACCCTTCCTTACAAAAAGGGTGTGATTTTTTGCATGAAGTGACCCACAGCAGTCAAACTAGAAATGGCACAGGGTTTTCTTTTCCTCATTGGACATCAAGAAGCCATGCAGAGCACACACATAGGCTTGTCGGTTTTGAGATTACTTAGACTTCATTTATATAAAAGCCAGTTCCTCTCTGGGGCTCCAGGCAGAATATTCAAAGAAAGATGGGAAACATAAAACCAGGCTACCTCCTGGCTTGGCTTATTAGAAAATCAATCATTCTGGTGTGAATGGGATCTGTTAGACTTAGTTGATGCTACTAGAAGAGAATAAAAGCTCTCCTCCTGCCTTCACAACCATTTCCTTCATTTATCTCTTAATTTTCAGAGCACATCAAGAAGAGAAAGCAACCCATCTTTACTTCCTGCTTCAGAAACTATTTAATATTGCCTGGCAGAGATTCAAGTTTTGTTTAGCACTTTGCAATTAAGTGAGGAAGTACAAGGCAGTTATAAGACTGTATTAAGGAAATTTGAACTATATCATCATAATCCTGTAAATAATGCAACTTTAAATATATTTTCATATAACAGGTGAAAAAGTGAGGGAAATTCTTGGACTTCGTAGTGTTGGTCAGTGTCTGAGATACCTTTGGCATTGCTGGGGGGGCCTGCAGCCACAGTTCCACAGCCTGCTTCTCACTGTCAGCTCTGCACCCTCTCACTCAGGCTGCCAAGGCAGCGTTTTCCAGAGCTTCCAGGGCTGTATGTTAACTTTGTTGCTCTCATGCTATTGCTCTCATGATGTAATTCTCATGGCCTTGCACCTACAAACCCTGCTAGTGTAGCAAATTTTCCTTTTTGCCATTGGCATGAGAATCCCACTTCCCTTTCCTACTTTTTCCTGCCCTCAGTTACAGCTTTTGATTTACATTATGGGAGCCAGTAATATGTGTGCACTGAGCCTAACAACCAAGAGCAGAACCTACCCTTTATCAAAGCATGCTCCTATCAATCCTAATAGTACCATAAGCATGAACAGCAAGACAAGGTTTGAGCAGGTCCTGAAGAGTATGTAACTACCACAGGAAGAATTTGGGTGGGGGACAGGACTCTGCTGCACTGGAGAAGACACCTGGTGAGGATGTTTGACTGAGGGCCCCCATCACTTCTCCTGGCTGGCCCTGGAAAAAAGCCTTTCAGCTTTTTATTTCACTTGCTCTCTCTTCTATTTTCTCTCCCAGTGTAACTTTCACAATTGCAGTGCATGTATGGTAGCAGCTATAGACCCTGCTAAGAAGTCTTTGAGCATGTGAACCTGGCTCAGCATCCTTTGTGAAGCAATAACAAAGCTAAGTCTCTAGTGTTAGAGATATCGTCTTGATAGGCTTGTGGAGTTCCCAGGTAGAGTATAATGGGTATTAAAGAAAAAGGCAACTAGAAAGCCAGAGCAGAGGAGACAGCCTCAGATCAGGATTCAAGGCTTGGAAGTAAAATCAAGACAATACTGAAGTTCACTGAACTATGAGATCATAAACCATTAAGATGATATAGAGCTAGGACAAAACTTCTACTCAAAAGCCTAGAAAATACAGTCAGAGTGAGTTTGTTAAAAAACAGCAGGAAAATTGTTCAAAGGGTAGAAGCACAGACATTAGAAATGTTCAGTTTTCGGACATCTTTTGTGTTTTTAAGAAGAAAAATCATTTTATGAAAGTCTGGAGACATGGACTGACAGTACTGAAAAAGAAACAAAGTGAAAGTACTATAATAATCTATAGCATCATTAGTAAAGCTTCACCAATAGTCAAGACTTTTGCAAACAGGGAATCAAGAAGATTTATTCTGCCAACTGTTTACGGTACAGCTACATCCAGGGAGGACAATAACATCTAATTATTACCATATTAACTTGCAATTATTAACATTATTAACATATTACCGAAATATAGTTATTAGTGATAAAGTTTTGGTAGGATTCAAGGGGTTTTTTTCTGTTGAAAATTAACAGTTATAATCAGTATCTCAATGTTGTTCATTAAATTTGATGTACTAGATAACAGACTACAGTCTTTCTGTTCCAGGTTGAATGCTCTGAAATACTGATTTCAAGCACTTTTTTTTACATTCTATACAGCAATAATCTTGCCTGCCAATGGAAGTGGTGTGAAAACTGGTTCAAAGTTATTTTAAGAGTCAAAGAAATCGAATTCAAACTGCTTTGAATTTGGCAGCAATCAGTTATAGGGCAGTCCCTGCTTCCAGGGGACTTGTTTAACATAAAGGTTGGAGTTTCATCTGGCTACTAGCTGCTGAAGTTAAAAGCAGAGAAAATGTGAATTCCTATAACACACCGTGTAAATTCAGGGTGGATTATGATGCAGAATCACATCACCTATCTCCATGGCAGGTCCTGTGAGGCAATCAGGAAGGAGTGGAGACCAGGAGCTGATGCAGGAAGCACTTTGGCACTTTGGTGCTCCTGCAAGTGGCAATGGAACCTGGAGTCCACGGGGCCCTTCGACAGGACTCATTTCAGACTGAAACAGTAGTATGTTAAACTGAGTCACCACTATGAGGCCAACAGGGAGAAGATCTCTCACATTAATTTTTCTATGTATAGGTCAGCTGACAGACACCTGGCTGTTCACAACACATGGCTAAACCAGTATTAGACAGTGACAACTCACCATGAGTGACTGTGACACTGTCCAGTCCCCAAGCCATATTCTGACCACAGCCTTGGTCATACAGCCTTGACCCATACAGATTTTACAAGACCAACCCATAATCTGCTGTACACCCAGCTCTTTCTCCTCTTTCTGTTCAGTTTCTGAGCCCAGAGCAATAATTGCTGCAGCAATACTTGTTATTCATCCTTAAATCTCTGAAATGTCACTTTGTGCTATTAAATTTCATCGCAGTTCTAACCCACTAACCTTCAGGGTCATCTACTTTGTACAAAATACACATATTCTCTTTGATATTAAGAGTGCCAACCAGCCTTATGGCATCAGCACTAAAAAATCGATCTGTGAAATGCTAACCTTTTTTGTCAAGGTCACTTATGAAAATACAGAGCAGATTATTCACAAAGTTAATACTTGAGGGGGAAAAAACTTGAAACCCAACAACAAATCAAACTTTTTTAATTTTTTAGTAACATTATCCCATTTCTGCAAAGAAATTTGGTACCTGAAACACTGGCTCCTTTCTTGGAGCTCTTCTCCATTTCCACATTTGGTATGTCGATCCTATAAATTGGTCCTGCGGAGGTATAAAATGAAATTTGTGAGCTTAAGGAGGTTTTGTGCAGATAAAAAATTTGGGAAATCTTATGGCCAAGCCACTTCTGAGATGCCAAGTGCCTTTATTTACTGTTGCAAGCTGTGCATTCAATAAGCCTTTCATTCATAAGGTCTTTGAAATTCTAGAAACAGAGATAGATGGTTCTTAGACCATGTAACATTAAACAGATCAAAAAGATATAAACCATATGTGCTAGAAGACTGGCAGCTGATTTACTAATATTTTTACTGCCCTGTTTAGTTTTCTGAGATCTTTTTCACATTTCACATGCATTTTCCTGATTTCTAGTTGAAATCAAGACTGTTATCATAATTTTAGCTACACAGGGAGTAATCAGTCTAATTGAAACACTAACAAAATGCAAATCCATAACATTTTAATATTCCCTGTTACCTTAACACATTCTGAGCAAATGATGGAGCATAAAAAGGTTTGTTTCATGCAAGACTACAAAGAAGCCACCTACAAAACACATGCTTTACCCTGTACCAGATACAACAGGACAAATACACTTCCTTTTCCTGCTCTTTCCTTTCAACCTGTACCACAGCAAAGAGCAAAGGCAGCAACAAAGAGAAGTGCCAGACCTGTGCTGTCAGCCCTGGGACAGCCCAAACCTGGGAACTGTCTTGGCTAATGAGAAACCCTGTGCTACATCCCATCTCTCCCAAGTGCTGATTGTAGTAGCTTACATCTCGCACTTGTGTCAGATAAGTAGCAAGCAGCCCTCCTCAATGAAACTCGTAATTCCCCTTTACTTTTCTCTTTTAATTGAAACGACTCCCTGTCATATTTTCTTGATTTTTCTGAGGTGATTGCCACATTTCTGCCTGTCAGCAAACAGCACTAATTCCACAGCTGTCTCTGGGAGCCAAATGACACAAATAAAGGAATAAATCCCTGATGTCAAGGGCTGTTGTCAGTTCATTGTACAGAGACTGACAGTCAATCTGATATCATTTCTGAGGTCAGAGTACATAAATAGCAGCTTATGCTGTTTTTTCCCTCATAAGACCATATCTGTTATAAATTAATTTATTGAAAATGGATTCATAAAATGCCTTGAGAGAATGTTTAGAGACAAACATCATGATGGGGATTAGTGCTTTTCTGTTTTCAGGTTGGTTTTCTTTTCCTATAGCATCTAGTCTCTTTGGCAGCCGTCATGGTTTAAGCCCAGCCAGCAACCCAGAACCAAGCAGCCACTCACTCACTCCTTCCCCTTCCCCCCCCTTCCTCCCCTCTTTCCCAGAGGGACTGGGGGGAGAATCAAAAGAATGGAACTCCTATGGGTTGAGATAAGAACAGCCCAGTAACTAAGGTATAACACAAACCACTACTGCTACCACCAATAGTAATAATGATAAGGGAAATAACAAGGGAAGAGAATACAACCGCTCACCACCCACCAACCAATACCCAGCCTAACCTAAACAGTGATCTCACCTTTCCAGGTAACTGCTTCAATTTATATAGTGGGCATGATGTGCTGTGGTATGGAATACTTCTTAATTAATTTGGGTCAGGTGTCCTGTTTCTGCTTCCTCCCAGCTTTCCCTCCTCGCTGGCAGAGCTTAAGACTCACAAAGTCCTTGGTCACACAAATATTGCTGAGCAACAACTAAAAACGTTGGTGTTAACAGCACTGTTTTCAGGCTGAGAGTCAAATACACAGCACTGTACCAGCTACTAAGAAGGAGAAAAATGACTGCTACTGCTGAACCCAGGACAGCAGCATAGGAACATTCCATTAGTAAATAATATTACTGCCCTTATAAGACTTCCACATATTTTGGCTGGCTGTCCCTTATGGTCCTCAATATAAAAAAAGTGTGGGCAATAACTTTCTAAAAGGCTGGGAGTTTTTTGGGAAGTGTTGGTGGAGGATGAATTTTTGAAGTATTTAAGTACTGCAGCACACTTTTCATAACTCCGTTGCTTATGCTTCATCAGCATCTTTACTATAAAATGAACAGGAGTTCATAGATACATTCACATGTCTTTCCACATGTCCTGGGGCCTTTAACTAATTCAGAAGTCTTGGTCCCTGGGAAACTATATATCTGATGGGTTTTCTGCTTGTGTTCAACACCTCTGAACCCTGGAGAAGTCTTCACTTTACTGTTATCTTATTCAAAGGTGTTAAAAAAGGAGGGCAAGCATGTAACGAGACTTTAAGTTTTGATTCCTCTGAGGAAGACTAGATTTTAGTATACAAGCCTATTTGGAAGATCTGATCAATAGGAAGCATAAAACTATTCCATTAATTTTTCAACAGAGAACTTCCTTACCGGGAAGATACAGCATGTCATATTTCTTCCCAGATCAAAAATGAAAGAGAAATGTAACCAAGGCATACTATAAGAGGAATTATTCATGTCACATCATGGAGAAAACAATGTTTTGGTCAAACTATTTTTTAAAGGAAAACAAAGGAACAAAGATTCACCTTGAGGTTAAAGCAATACATAAGGAGTCAGGAGATAAAGGTTCATTTCCTGGACCTGATACTTTATAGCTGTGTGACCTTGAGTAGTTCATATATGGCTCAGTATTGCTCTTATGGAAGCCTGTGACAAATCTCTTATAACCTTCAGTGGTAAAATAGCTTATGCAGTAAAATGTGCAGCCCTGAAGCACTGTAAATTGTTAATCCATCTGTAAATTGTTAATCCATGTAAGTTGTGATTCCATCTTGGGCCAAACTGCACACTGTCTATCTGGGAATTAATTGACTTTACTCATTTTCACACAGCTGTTTAGGTTATAAAACCCCCAGATATGCAATGCAATACAATCAAAGCAATGCAATGTAGTAGAAGAGCAAGTAGTGATAGGACAATGAGGAGTGGCTTTAAAATGAAGGAGGGTAGATTACGAGTAGATATTAAGAAGTTCTTTACTGTGAGGGTGGTGAGACACTTGAACAGGTTGCCCAGAGAAGCTGTGGCTGCCTCATCCCTGGAAGTCTGGAAGGCCATATTAGATGTGGCTTTGAGCAACCTGGTCTAATGGAAGGTGTCCCTGCCCATGGCATGGGGGGGGGAATTAGATGATCTTTAAGGTCCCTTTCAACCCAAACCATTCTATGATTCCATTGTAATATGATATTATATGATATGATATCAACAATTATAAAAGTATAATAATGCAATACAGTGTACTTATAGCATAATTATGAAGTTATACATATATCATCTTTACATAACTTTGACAAGTTAGAAAAAAACTTTGAATACTTTTATATTACAGAAAATGTGATGAGCAGCAGTAATACAGAGCAGATACAAAAGAGAAGTCCTTACTGAACTATTGGACTCACTGCCCCAGGATGGTGCACTTACTAAAACTTCAGGAGGACACTGCTGATGGAAGGGAAATCCACTTACAGTTACTAAATTCAGAGTGACCATAACACACTCAAATTCTTCATTGAGTTGCTAAAAGTCAGAGAATGGTAGAGCATTTAGGAGAGTACTGTCTTGTTCTTACACTCTGCCTGGAAATACAGTTTTAGACAGCCAGAGATAGGATAGATAGCTGCACAAAACTGTGTGTGAGTAGTATGAATGTAGTGGCTGTATTCTTACAGAGGGAGTCTGTAACTCCAGATTGCTGTGGAAAATTACTTGGAGAGGGGGGGGAGGGTGTTGATGATGTAGACATTTTAGCACATGGTCATTTTAATCCTGTGAATGATCCCTCTGAAATTAGGTCCTAAATCAATAACATATTTGCCACACTGCAGGAAGCTCTGAAGCTCTGAGAATAAGCCTGGAAAGGAGTAACAATCCCTGAGCTGAAAACAAATGCTATTGAACGACTGCACTGACAGTCTGCCAGGGGTTGGGGAAGGAGGCATTAGTGAGTTTTGTCTGGGGAGTAAATGTGAGCGAAGTGCAAGATGACTGGGAATTCATGGTTACCACTCCGAATAAGAAGTTATTAAAAAGTGGCTGATGAAGCATCTGTGGCCTGTGAAGAGAAAGGTGGATGGCTGGATGGCCACCTCTGCCAATGCACAATGATTGTCTTCATGCATGCATGGCTGGAGTGAAATCTAACACTAAGGATGTACCACTCCAAATTATACTGAAGATAATCTTTTAAAGGTGATCAGACTTACTGTTACTGGCATAACTGATCAAACAAGAAGCACCAACTCCTAATTGAAGATATTTTTCTTGATCAACAGATTTTTTAAATTTTTTTTTTAGTGCTTTGGCCTGAAAAATTCCATTTTAGCCACATTTTATTTAGGATTCAATCACAGAAAGCTAAAGAAAGCTGTGAGATTAGTTTCTTCTATAGTACAAAGGAAGGTATGAAGGGCTCTCCTGCTTATAGATACCCTACTTATTAAAAAGCTCCATAAAAGCTTGGTTCAGAGGCCAAGGTCCAAAATCCTCATAGTGCTGTATTAAGTTCCTTGAGAGAAATAATGTTCACATTTGCCTTGAAAGTAATAACGGATGGTGGAATTATACAGATGGTGTGCTGGCTGAGTTCAGCTATAAAAAAATAATCTGCTTAGTCTGCCCTCAGGTCTGTTCTTGCCATTTGGTGTCAATTGGCCATAAATGAGAGCTATCACTGTGAAGCATCAGATGACATTAGGCGACCTAATCATCTAAGACATTATTTTAGAGGAAAAATCTTTACTGTGATTTTTCTCCTCCAATAAAATAACTTTAGTAAAACAAAAGCCATACTTAAAATTTAACACATTATTTCCTCTCTTGTGTAACCTCTTGGACAATTAAAGGTTTGCACTTCATAGATCTGTAATGATAACCAAATCTCTGTAATTTACTGCAGTCTGAAGAAGGAATAATATTTTGGACTCACTGCAAAAATCTGTTCTTTCTCTCCATAAGGGAGGATTCACTTCTAAAAGGCTAACTTACATTTCAAGATGAAATGCTGTTCATTTATGAAAAGTGTAACAGAAAAGGGGATGTGTTATATGCAAAGTTAACACACCTAGTTCTGAATGATTCCGAGGAGAACACATGGCTATTCTATGCCTGCAGAAAGTTACATGCATTTATCTTCAGCCTGGAGAAGAGAAGGCTGCGTGGAGACCTCATAGCAGCCTTCCAGTATCTGAAGGGGGCCTACAGGGATGCTGGGGAGGGACTCTTCATTAGGGACTGTAGTGATAGGACAAGGGGTAATGGGTTGAAACTTAAACAACAGAGGTTTAGACTTGATATAAGGAAGAAATTCTTTACTGTTAGGGTGGTGAGGTACTGGAATGGGTTGCCCAGGGAGGTTGTGAATGCTCCATCCCTGACAGTGTTCAAGACCAGGTTGGATGAAGCCTTGGGTGATATGGTTTAGTGTGAGGTGTCTCTGCCCATGGCAGGAGGTTGGAACTAGATGATCTTGAGGTCCTTTCCAATCCTAACTATTCTATGATTCTATGATCTTTAGTGTGCAAGATCAAGACCTAAAAATATTGTTGACTTATCTCTCTTAACTCATAAGTTAAGAGAGCACTGGATTGCTCAAGCAGGTAGAAAGAGTTCACTGTCTCTCTGTGATGCAAAAAAATATATGTAGAGTTTTAAATCTCCTTTTAGCACATATCTTCACCTTTTCTGCTGACATTTCTTTAAACATCAGTTCTTCTCTGTGCAAAGAATGTGTATATTAGAAATGGCCTGATGTTTTGAAATTTTGTCTTAAGCTTACTGTTTATAATAGTGTAGTAAACAATGTGGTTGTTCATGACTGTGACCATTGCTTGAAGACAGCCTACCTGTACTTTTCTGCAATTACGTTTATAAATCATTCAATGAATAAATCACAGAATGTGTTCTGCCTCCATATACAAAAATAAATCATCAGGACTTTGCTGTCTGCATTTCAGAAGAGATTTCAGTGAAGGCATGGTTAATGAATTTAAAGACCCATAACGCATCTGTGGTAGCTATCAAATACAGGAAGTGACTATTTCGTGTCCATCCTATCTCGGAGGACTGTAGTGAAGACGGAGCCCTGAGTTCCTTTAAAATCAGTTGTGCTCTGTAAAACACAACCAATATTAACAGCAGGAGACATAGATTTTTTTTATTAGTAATAGTTTGACATTTTTACTGCATGATCAAATGACAAACTCTAAACCTCCAGGAAGTTTTCTGCCTCCATGCAGTGCCTTAAACATGAACTAAAGATTTTATAAAAATTGATTAAAACTGATGTCATGATCAATAAGATAGGGTTTATTACAAAATATAATCTTGAAGACTGCATTGATTTCAGTGAGATAACCACGTGTCCTCTTGATGCCTGAGAGTGCAGAATAACCACCTGGGAATACACTGTGTTTGTAGCCGTCAAAAAAGGTCTGGAGTTAGTGGCATTGGTTTGAATAACAATCTGAAGGACAGTCACAGACCTGGTTTCAAGAAAAATTATGGGCATGCATCAAAGCATTACTATTTTATTCTGTGTCTCCCAAAAGAAAAGCAAGGTAATCTCCTTTTAGTTGCTTAAAAAATAGCTTTTTGACACCTACACTTTCCTTGACTTCTGGATCTCTCACTTGGAAAAAACATCAGAATGACTCTAATAAAAATATCCAAATATGTGCAGTGTTCATGTCAACCTTTCCTTTTTATTTTTCTTTTACTTGTTTTGTAACTGGCAATTAGCACAGGAGATCTACAGAAGCATTTTAAGACGTTTCTTTAAGCTTGTACTTTTGCAATTGTTGAGCTAATCTGAAAGCCACAATTTTTTTTTCCAGGGAAATATCCTATACTGAAATCTGTATCTGGCATTTTTTTTTTCTGGAAGGGTTCCATTCAGATGGTACAAGTGCTTCCCCACAAACCCATTGGGTAATGGACAGAAAGAAGTTCCTTTCCAGGGCAGCATGCTCTACCTATCTGATACTTACCCAAGAACAAGAAAAATCACCTGCTGGAGCTCTCTCTTCCCTTTACAAACTTGGTAAAGTCTCTTAGGACTAATTTTAACAAGATGTTTCATTTTTTGAAGGGAGCCAAACAGAGGCAGCAAGAATCACTTAGACTCCTTCAGTCCAGCTTCCTATCTGAAGAGGTGAATAAAAACTCCAATCTTAAGATTTTGTATCTATGTGTTAGAAACCTGTATCCTCACTGCTTCAACCGCTATCAAAAAGTTTAGAAAATCAGTTATAGAGAGTTGGTTGGTTACATTAATTCAGTCAGGAAACACTGACAACCAGTAGATAAAACACCATTGGCAGTGTATTGACCTACTGCGTTTTAAACTGAGCTATAGTGAGTTTCCTTCTGAAATAGCCTGTAAAAAGATTTTCAGAGTAAACCATTACAAACATTCCTTCTGGAATGGAGAATGAAATAGTTACTTGCTCCAAAATGCCCAGAAATTAACTTCAAAGAAAAGACCATGGAGTTTGTTTTCTGTATACCAAACTTTCAAATGTCAAAGCATTCTTTTCATGTGTCAGTTATTTCTTTCTTCTTTTTAAAAGGAAGAAATGTTAAAGAAAAAAAAAGTTCTAATATTTTCTGCATTTTCATGACAGGATAGGCAGCACTGAGTCACTTTTTAAAAATTACAGTACAAGACCCTGATATATGTCTGTTGACTTCCATTGAAGGGGCACCTTTGGTGCCAGTTCAGTCTAATGGGAAAGATATTCTTTCCTTCTTCATGATATAATGACACTGAATATCACTATTCTATCATGGTGCATTTTGATCTTTGTTTGTTTAAGTAGCAACTTGTAGAATGGAGAAGGGAATTATGTTTTAACAAAAGGTAATTTTCCCAACACTATGAACACAATGGTCCCTTTATTATGGAAAGGAAAAGAAGCGGACTCTGATATATCAGTGAAATGTGACCTGTTGCCAACTGATAATAGGAAAATACAAACATTAGATAAAATGATGGGTTTTGCATGATGGAGGTGGACTCTTCATCAGGGGCTGTAGCAATAGGACAAGGCGTAATGGGTTCAAACTAAAACAGGGGAAGTTTAAGTTAGAGATAAGGAAGAAGTTCTGTACTGTGAGGGTGGTGAGGCACTGGCACAGTGCCTCAAAGTGGTAAATGCCTCATGCCTGGCAGTGTTCAAGGCCAGGTTGGACAGAGCCTTCAGTGACATGATCTGGTGTGAGGCATCCCTGCCCATGGCAGTAGGTTTGGATTTAGATGATCTTAAGGTCCTTTCCAACCCTAACTATTCTATGTTTCTATGAAAATAGAACTTAAAAACTTAGCTAGTCCAGAAGACAGAAAAGGCTATTGACACAGAAATGTAAAAGAATAACTAAATAACATAACAGAAAGCGAGTTTGAGCTTCCAAATGGGGGGACAGGGTAGGACAGAAAACCTGAATCTCATTTTGGAAACCTCATAAATTCATGTTCTTACCAAGCTTTTATCAGTCGGTACTTACAGAAGTCTGACTTCTGGGTATGGTGGACATAATGCCTTTTGAAGTCTTAACAACACTCAACCATGACAGATGGCTACTGCCAAATCACAGAAAGCATTTGTCAAGAAAAGATTTGTTTTTTCCTCTCTTGTTACTTAATTCCTGTGGCTTTGCATGTAGAATTTGACAGAGATATTAATGTATTTCCTTAGAAAAATAAGCAATTTCCTAATAATTTAAACTGGCTTTTCTGCATAGTAGCATTGTAAATATTCAAATTTTATTATTGATCTAAATTTTATTACAATATTTATGCTTTACTGCTTTACTCTTCTTGTTTTAATAGGTTTAGAACATGTTTAATGTCTTTATCATGGCTTTAGGTGTTTTTTTTTAGTTTGAGCACTGGAAGCTGTTGCATCACCTATAAAAAATATTTTTCTTTCTCATTAGAAGAAGAAACAATCACAATTTTTTTTATTTCTTGTATCATACCTGCAGTTTCACATTTGATAAATATCAGATCAAATCTGCAAATACCTACTCAGGCTTAACATCTGCAAGCCATCTCAGTGGAACTGACAAGTAGGATTTACAGGATACTCAGTGGCATCATAGCAATCTTCCTATTGACTTAAATGAAATACAGGTCAGTCACATGAAGAAAAACTGGGGACAAGAAGGAGTTCCTCAATCATTTCCAAATCATGTGTGCATTTCTTACAAATTTTGTGTCAGAGTTTCACAGAAGAGAAAAGCATACCTGTAAATAAAGCTTTCTTTGAAAGATACTCCTATTTGAAAGATCCATCCTGTTTTTCAGCATGGTATTGCATTGTACATGGCCTATTAATATTCGGAATACAGTTCTAAAAGCTGTTGTTGCTGTTATCATCAAGGATACTGTGACTGTCAATTACTATTTTTGTGTGCTGCCTGCCTTTTTTACTCAGTGGTGATCACATAACAGCCATGATTCGACTAAAGTAAACTCTTATACAGGAGTGTCATGTGAAGAAACAGTTTAATGGATTTTTGTAGTTTTATATTTAGTGAGCATCATGCAGCTGCCTTCTTTTCCTCACAATACTTTCACTTACTAAGGATCCAGCAGATGCAGCACCACAGCTACCAGCCTGCTTTGATTGCCAGTGCTCAGCATATTCACTCACAAAACAGCTCCGGGCTGAAACAGAAGTTTCACTGAGCATCCCTGAGCTGTCTCTTGGCTGCAGGAAGAGAACCACAATCAGCCTGTGCTGCCTCAGACCAAAACACTCATTCTGGAGAGGAACCTCGTCTTTTTCTTTGACACATCCAATTGTCTGTTGATCCTCGAAGAAGTTGGTATTGATTCAACCTGCTATCAGCCCAACATTTGGCTTTTCAGTCCTAAGCAAGCAGAAACAGAAATGAGGGAAAGGCTAACTACATACTCAGTGTGAGTTACAACCTGAAAACAGTAAGTTGTGGATGCAGGCTACAAGGTATAATGGGAACAGCTACAGCACTGCCTATGAATGATAGGCTGCTGTCAATACTGTTCCCATCTGCTGGGATGTCTCTGCAGCATTTGGCAGTCTCAAGTATGAGCTGTAGTGGTGCCAGCTGAAAGTAGGGCTCAAGAAGTTTGCTAGAACAGTTTACATCTGCCCTGCAGAACAGTAAAAGGAGATTCCACCTCTTTTTGATGTCTCCCATCATGTTCAACATTTACTTACAACTGCTAATTAAACAATCAGGTTGATAGCAATCACAGGAGAACATTCTGAAGAGTTTGCAGGGAGAGATTCACATCTACAGAGGATGTGCTTTTCTATTATAAGTGCATAGCTTTCCTGTTTCAGACAAGCAGCTCTTTCAAAGGATCGGGTGATGCAGGACCACATACTGAACTCACATGGAAACCAAGGACTGTGACAAAACTCAGCACCTTCTGCTGCTTGGATGTCTCTTTCTTTAACACAAATAGAGGTTGGCTTGCACAACAGAAGAAAGTCTCTAGAAGTGTCCAATCCAACATGAACATACCACTGCACATTATTCTTTTCCCAGAGAGAAAATGCAAGAAAAAAATTATCTCAGTATGACAGATAAGTATGCTGCTTAATACAGTCCTGAAAAACTGCTGGACATTTTTAGTGGTGAAGAATATGTATAGAACAAGTGGAACAGAGGGAAATTAAGGAAGGGAAGGGAAGGGAAGGGAAGGGAAGGGAAGGGAGGGGAAGGGAAGGGAAGAGAAAGGAAGGGAAGGGAAGGGAAGGGAAGGGAAGGGAAGGGAAGGGAAGGGAAGGGAAGGGAAGGGAAGGGAAGGGAAGGGAAGGGAAGGGAAGGGAAGGGAAGGGAAGGGAAGGGAAGGGAAGGGAAGGGAAGGGAAGGGAAGGGAAGGGAAGGGAAGGGAAGGGAAGAGAAAGGAAGGGAAGGGAAGAGGAAGGAAGGGAAAGGAAGGGAAGGGAAAAGAAATTACCATCCTCTAGCCAAGGAACATATATTACATATGTTTCATATAGCTATGTTAGCACAGAATGCCACTTGAATGGCTTTTCTTTAATATCAGTGCAGAAATTGATCTTTACCACCTTGATCTTTAGTGCAAAAATGAGAGCACCTGTACTCAGCAGAAAAATCCTAATTCTGTACTGCCTTACAGTCATGAATGTAAAGTGAGTATGGATGTCATGGTGACACTAGTTTTTAAAAAGCCTTGGAACAATCTTTGCTAAAGTGGATCTGGCTGCACAAAGGGAAAGGCAATGAAGATCCAGATCTCAGTAGTGCTGGAAAAAAAAGTTTTTACCTCTTGGTAAAGCAGTCGTAAGTTTGCCTTTGCCTGTCACTTCAGGTAGGTTTCATGACTCAACTGTTTTACTAGAATGGGAAAAAGAATGTATGCTGATGTTTAACTATTTGCACAGGCAAAGAAATTTCCCATTAAGAAAGTACAACCAAACAGCTGAATCACAATGCTTTGTCACCTAAATGGAAAATTATGAATCTAGTCCTGTTTTCAGTCTATGTCCCTGTAACTCTTGTGAAGACTGCTTAAAAGCAGATTCGTTACTAAGAGTTCAGATCCTAAAGGACTGAAAATCTGTGACAGTTCAGGATTCTTCAATATTTCTTTAGTTGCATTTCAGCTTTAAACTATAGTGAGTTTTATTGACTGAATAAAGAAACCATTTGAACCATTGTATTACTTTGGCCTTTTAATTCTTTACAAAATTAGAGGGTATGCCTTTAATCTAACTCACATTTTTCCAGAAGTGGTAAATGTTGAAGTTAAACATTGTTAAAAAATGTAACAGTACCTTCTAAATTCAGCCAGTTGTTTTTGTTTATCTCGGTAGCTAATCATGACTGCCCTAAAATACGGAAGGTCAATACACAGTTTGACAGGCTGTGTTACATTATTGGCATTAATTGGAGGAATCCTAATGTAGAAATATTGCACCCAATTGTACAGTAAGTTAAAATACAGGTCCTTTATAGAGGTATAACAAACAAGCATGTGGCAGATGCGGTCAGCATCACAGAAGTCCAGGCAGAGGGTGGGATATGGGACCACTTCCAAGTCTGATGAAAATCTAATTGGGTCCCTACCATGAAACAAGATTAAACTTGGGACCATATCATGTACCTCCACACTTCACTCTATTTTCAGTGGAAAGGCATTTTAGTGGTCAAGCAGTGATGGAATTGCTGTGTACCCTGATAGACCTCCCAGTCTGACAACTGGGGCACCAGAATGCCAGGGAACGCTGCAGTACAGCAATCTGCATCTCACATAGCTCTAATGACTGATGAGAACAATAAAAAGCTCAGTTCCTCTCTAAGGGCTATTATCACTAACAGTCACTGACCTTTTTAAGCACTACGAGAAAACTCAGCTGCATTGCCTTTTGAGAGCCAGGCCCCACCCTCTTGCACAGCCAAATTGCCTATGCATGCTTGTAACACACCATGTTGCATAACTCCTAAGCACTATGCATGCATTAAGCTAGATAAATTTTAACTAGCTAATGTTAAATTTGTCATTAGAGAAAATGAGTAACAGTTTTGAGATATGAAAGTTCTTCTAAGAGACCAATTTTGGAGAGTGATTTTGCCTCTTACCAAATTGTGTTGAAATACTAATCAACTTGCCACACTTAGAGACTGGAATTGCTGATAGAACTTGGAGACCTATAAAGAGTAGAGTTAAACTCTTCCTTATTTATTGGGCTACTTAATCATTTGGCAGTCAGATATGTGCTCAAATGCATGAGTTTATTAAAAAGGACTGCAATTATGCAATTATGTATGCTGTGCAGCCCATCAGAATGTGACTAGTTTATATCTCATGTCATATGTTAAAGGAATATCACAGGAATTATTGTGAGAAAAATATCAGTTATATTTAATTCTCAGATACACTGGTTCCCCATTGAGCACAAGGCTTACTGGACATCATGTTTTAGGGTTCAGACTTTCACAGTATGAAATGTTTCCAAACTCAACCTTATAGCCCCGGCTGAATGTTCCTTTTTTATCATCTCCTTTTTATTTATGATTCACCACATTTATTAAGATAAAAGCTTGCACTGCAGAAACAGTCTAAAGTATACCCCCTACATACAAACTGATCTCCAGATTACTAGCAAAATTGCTGCCTTTGTGTACTTATGGGCTGACGTGATAACTGAAAATAACTTCCATTAGCACTATAAAAACTCCAGCTGATACCAAATGAATTTCATTTGATACCAGCAGAGAAAAATATTGGCTACTGAGATATTCTTTGTTCATGGTTATTTACAGTTAGCTAGAATCCATGTATTGTTCAGAAGTCTTCAGCTGTTTTTCTTTGCAGCACATTCTTAAACACAAGCTATTCAGTGTATGATAACCTAGCATTCATATATTTATATGAAATTCTTCTTTTTTAGTCAATATGGCTTCCATGTCTTTGATTCATTGCAAAAAGAAAAACCATCATTTCTTGTCCAAGGGCTATAAGAGCTTAACTGCCACCTAGTTTGATTTTATCTTTTTTTCTACACAATTTGCTAAAAGGGTTGCTCTTTAGAGTCACAGAAGGCAGAGGTAGCCAGTGTTACAGGCTATGGAGAAATTATTTTTTGCTTGCTATCTATGTCAAACCATATTGCACATGAGGAACCAGGGCACTTTTTTATCAAGAGAAGACCAAGATGCCATGCAAATATTTAATGTCATTGCATCCCTAAGTGAATGATTGTGTATATTATCTGTGGAAGGGCAAGTCACAGAGATTATGTTAGAGCATTTCAACCAGTCAGCAAATGAGAGTACCTTAGTGGGTGGTTTGAATGCTTTGGTGGTGTTGTATAGTTCCAGATCCTTTCTTGCAAAGCATAAGGAGGCTTTTTGGTTGTTGTGAAAATACTGCTGTGAAACAATGCTTCTTAGATCCAGCTGCAGATTACTTTTTCTGTGCTGTATAATTACTGATTCAAGGTCTACAAAATCAAACAAAAGCCCAAAACAAAGCCATAATCCAAAGTCATAGTTAACATTTGTTGGCTATCTATATCTTTATACAAATATAAATCGTTAAAGAGAGACCATGGGAATGCTTAAACGTAAAGTTCTTGTTTGCTGAATGGATATTCTAACAGAGCTCTTTTTCAGTAGTTCTATTACTGTTTCTCAGTTTCATTCTTAAATTTAAGTATATTTAAGAGTTGCATTTCTACAAAGACCTTTACATAGGGTTCGTTTAGTCTCTCTTGTATTTCTGTACTATTTTCTATGTTTTCCAAGGGTTTTTTTTGTTGTTGTTTGAGTTTTTTTCTGGTTTCATTTTAAAAAATAGAAATATTTTAATAAAAAATTTAGAATTTTTTTTCATCAACAGTTTTAGTGATATTTAAAATAATACCCTTTAAGCTTAATTGTTCAAATGTAAACATTTGTCATGGATTTGTATTTATTGAAGTTTCAGTTAGTTTCTTACATGTTAGCTTTCCTATTTACAATCCAGCTGATCCTAAGTTGTTTCTTTTTGTCTTTTTTGTAGTTTTCTTGAAAAAAAATGCTATATAAAAAACTGTATCAAGGTCACACTTAATCACAGCTATGTGAAGCCCTATTTTCAGAGTATGTTCTCAACTGAAATGTATGAGTGTGTTGCTTCCCCTGAAATCAGCAAAGTTTAAATTGATTCTAATTTCCCGCAAATCAAGCCAGCACATATGTCTAGAGACTTCTATCTACATTGTTTTGGACTTTCATATTCACTTGTAGATATCTTGTTCTGAATAAAGCTGGTCCTGCTTCTGGAGGCTGTTGAGGACATAGCAGAAATTTTGCAGTATGGCTGTGGTCACCACAGATGCTGTCCTACAGTGGAGGGCAAGGGTATGTCTCTACTCTGGGACAGAATACAGAGATCTTCAGTCAAGCCCTGGACAGACTATTATATCTGTATGACAGTACAGCACCATATATCACTTAGGTCCCAAGAAGGACACACAGCCAGGCCCAGCTAGCACTGTGCCTCTTGGCCATTGCAGTGCTGGGGTATGGAGCTAGCTCAGCTGCAGGATTTATCCACCACACCACAGCCAGCTGTGCAAATATGCTGATATATGCTCAAATGCATTCCTGGTTTTAAGCCAATTTCTCTTATTTCCAGCTTAGATATACTGGGTGCTACTAGGTATTACTCAGCATAAGAACAGCAGGATTATGTTTCCTGGTAGGCTTCACTAACAAGTATGCAAGGGGAAATATCAGTCATTAGAAAGGGTCTCTTTGGTGGAAAAAGCAATATGTGCACAACCAGAACTCATTAGTATTTTAGGAAAAATATGTTAAGATAAAATTGTAAACTCAAAACTACAATCAATATTTTTAACTCAGCATTTATAGATGAGTAAATGAGTTACTTTGAGTACATTAGATAGTAGACAACTTCCCACTGTCTTTGTTTAAACTCTTTCTGAAGGAATTTCCAAAACTTTTTAATCTGTCTCCTTCATTGGGAGACTCTTCCAGAAAGAGTTTTTCCAGTGGCTCTTGCAATAAAATCTTCATAGCTGTTTAAATATTTGTGGTTTGGCTTTGTTTTGGGTTATAATATAATCTTTCCAGTATAAACTTCTTGACCACCCAGAAATAACAGATGGATTGCTTAAACCAAACTCAGAAAATAAACAAATTCAAGCATTTCTTTACTTTTAGGAATACTGCTAGGATATTTATTTCTCCAGTCTCCAGGCATTTGACATAGATCTAACAGGGCAAATACTTGCTCTGGGCCTTTCTGCTGAAATTTCTGCATGAGTTTTAACCTTCAAAAGATTAAATCTTTTTTTCTGTTTCCTAAAAAAAAAGAGAGAGAAAGAAACAAAAAAAAAATACAAAAAGAGTGAAAAACTAAATAAGCAGCTTGAATATTTGCAGGGTTTTTAGGTTTGGTTCACCTGGTATGATTTTAAAAGTGAGACTTCAGTTTGGTGGTCAGTAAGCAACTCGGTAGAGTCTGCTACCTTATGAAGCTCCATGTACTAGAGATTGTCTATAACACATTTCTATTATTGTCAACTTAAAACCTTGGAATCTGTACCACTGTCATTAATTTTGCTTCCACAGTCCTCAAGGAATTGAAGCCAGCAAGTTTTACCTCTTAGAGGTTTGTTATAAAAACTGTGATAGTAAAAGGAGAATGAAGAGAGCATCAGCACAGCTGGTTTTGAGAATACTGTGATGAAGTCCAAAAAGTAGAACAGGGCAAAGCTGTCTCAGCCTCAAATATAAAGTGAGGAAGTTTAAATTTATTGATCTGCTTTAGCACTGAAAAGGGGCCTTGTAAAGAAGAGTCAAGGCATAAGTCATAACTGAGAGTATATAATCTTTGATTTACACATGAACAAAATTTGTGTTGATTTTCATTATCAAAAAGCTAGAATGAAATTCATCCCTGACACATATTTTCTCCAGTCTGTCAATGTTTGTTTTGGCAAATTCTCTGTATGGAGCTACTCAATGACCTTCAAAGTGCCTGGTATAAGCTTCATTCAGCTAACAGCTGGCCAATTTTCAAAGGTAATGAGAATGGAGAAATAGAGTTGCATATTTTCTATAAGGCAGCTTAAGCTATACTTACTTTTGAATAAGTGTTGTGTTTCTATGGAAAAAAAAGAATATGAGTCCTTTAAGCTCAGATCAGATTGACAGATTGGAGACATAATGCTGAAAGATTGTTTATGTTGCAGCTAAACCTGTATTTTTGAAAGGATGCTATACACCAAAACCTGACTGAATAAATGGCACAATTTTTATTTTATTATGTATTTGGATTTATGAGTATATAAAAAGTGGGTAAACTGTGTTTTGACATTTTAAAAACCCCACAAATCAAGGCATAAAGGGAAAACCAACAGAAAATACCATCATGTACCAGAGAGTGGTAAGGAAGCAATCCTCATAAAAGATTAGACTATCTTATTTTCCAGCTTTTCCAGCCAGAATCACTCTTGAAAGTGAAGCTCGTTAGTTCTGTGGCATACTATGAATGTAAGTCTAGTTTCTTATGGATCTGTAGTATACTCAGTTGTGCCCCTTTTCTGCCTGTGCTAGCGTCTTTGCTAAAAGAAGCTATAATATTGGTTTCCACATTTCTCTGTCATACAAGAACAGCTAATGCTGATTTTGCTCACTATTAGAACTCCATTCACATCTTGCCAGACAAGCCAGCCTTTTTCTAACTTGTGCAGCCACAGCAGTGCAGCAGGTGATGCTGGAAATTAATTAATCATTGTGTTGAAGATGGACGTGCCTGGAGAATATGAGCTCCCACTCACATGCTTTCTTTGGCTCTTCAGTGATAACAGTGTAAAGAACTCATGGTTAACATAAAAAAGAAGTCAGTAACAACATCCTGAAGAAGCCTCATTTCTTAGCACCACCACTCTCCAGAGGATTATTTTCTCTACCACAAAACCTGATCAAGACTCAAAAATAACTACACAGGTCTCTAAGATTCAAGTCAATCTGAATTTTATAGATTACCAAATTCAGTGATGGGCATTCCCCACTTACAAAGAAAACAGAGACCTCAGCCTTATACAGGGTAACATCGTTCTAGGTCCTTCCTCAGATCAGGTTTCTCTCTACAAACACACAGTAGCACTGTGATGACCAGGAGAGATGTCATCCACAGAAAAAGTCTTTTGGCATCTAAACCCTACTTCTATGAATACTACTACTAAGGGCTCTTTTCATACTGCTTGCTACAAACACTAGAATTAATCATCCTTGCAACTGGTATATATAATCTCAAGAGACCAATGAGCAATTCAGGTGGAAAAGCATTCATGGCTATCAATGTCAGTTCCTCTGGTGACCAATGAAGACAAGTAGTTCTGATGCCTGCAGCACATTTGAAGTCATTGATTCATGTAAGTTCATAATTATTTCTGTCTGCTGCCCGTATAATCAGGAGCTAGGGTCTCCCAGTCATGGGTGATGCATATCTCTCCTCCACCTCTTGAACTTCGGATAACAGCAATGATAGTGGTGAAATTCATTACTTAATTTTGACAGTCTACTGCTTACATATCTAGAATAGGAAAACCATCTAATCAGTAGATGGCCAGGCCATCTCACTTACCTCAAACAGTTTCAGTAGCTATCTTGCCTGAGATGAATACAATTCTGGAAGTGTCCATATCCCTCCAGAAACCACAAAGACAGAAAATTGGTTTAATCCACACTTATCCTTGAACAGATAAGGTGATTTTAGCATGACCCCAGCCCCATTAAATTAACAACAATTCTAGCAAGCCAATTATTTACTCAGTTGGTATATATATTTGTTCTTATGCCAGGATTAAATTGCAATGGTATCAATACACTGGAACAGGCTTCTCTAGTATTTGCTTCTAAGATGTCTTGTTTTAATCTGTTCACAAGGGGCCACTGAAGTCAACAAAAAGTCAAATCATTAGGTTTGCATCAAGTCTTGCACAGCTGTGCCCTACATTCCCCAGTGTAAAACTTCAGTCATACATACAGTCTCAGTTTAACCATATCCTAATTCCAGTGCTGATGAAAGCAGAAGATACTGTTTAGCTGGTCAAAAAGATGCTTATATCTATTCTTGTTTCTAGGAGTCTTCCATTTAGGGTCAGTTCTATAAAATGGCTAATTCCTGCTTTAAGTTAGTGTTATCAAATGGAAAAGAGAAATAACCAACACAAACCTCACGAAGTTCAACCAAGCCAAGCACAGGGTCCTACACCTAGGTCAGGGCAGTCCCAGGCACAGATACAGGTTGGGCAAAGAAGAAGTTCAGAGCAGCCCTGTGGAGAAGGACTTGGGGGTGTTGGTTGATGAGAAAATGAACATGAGCCAGCTTCAGCGTGCACTCACAGCCCAGAAAGCCAACTGTATCCTGGGCTGCATCAAAAGGAGCGTGACCAGCAGGTCAAAGGAGGTGATCCTGCCCCTCTACTCTGCTCTTGTGAGACCTCACTTGGAGTATTGTGTGCAGTTCTGGTGCCCTCAACATAAAAAGGACATGGAACTGTTGGAACAAGTCCAGAGGAGGACCACGAGGATGATTAGGGGACTGGAGCACCTCCTGTATGAAGTTAGACTGAGAAAGCTGGGGCTGTTCAGCCTGGAAAAGAGAAGGCTGCGTGGAGACCTCATAGCAGCCTTCCAGTATTTGAAGGGGACCTACAAGGATGCTGAAGACAGACTCTTCATTAGGGACTGTAGTGATAGGACAAGGGGTAGTGGCTTTATACTTCAAGAGGGGAACTTCAGGCTGGGTATAAGGAGGAAGTTCTTTGCTGTGAGGGTGGTGAGGCACTGGAATGGGTTGCCTATGGAAGTGGTACATGTTCCATCCCTGGCGATGTTTAAGGCCAGGTTGGACAGAGCCTTGGGTGACATGGCTTAGTGTGAGGTGTCCCTGCCCATGGTAGGGGGTTGGAACTAGGTGATCTTAAAGTCCCATCAAACCCTAACCATTCTATGATTCTACGATTCTGTCAAATATCAGCATAGCAACTAAGTATCACAGGTCTATAGGGTATGTACATGTGTTCAGGTATTGTATTTGGTCATGAAAACTCCACAACTATTTACTGGACTTGAAAAACAATTCAAGAATAAGTTTACAATTTATTTTATTTAGTTTTCCTACTTGGGAAAATACCCTTCACTTTTGCATGTGCCATGAAATCTGGACTTACTCGGGGTTCAGCATTTCCTCAAGATGATAGTCCCTTGGACATTAGCGAACCCCACTGCATTTGCTGTATTTTTTGAGACAGTCTGTAGGGCAAGTGATTTTTCTAAGGTTTTATTATTGTTTTAAATTTCATATGATATAAGTATCCATTTTGCCTACTTGTACTGCTGCATTCACTTTTCTGGTTGCATAGGGTTCTCTTTTGAGGAAATGTCTTAATCTCTTTTTTAAATCTACCACTTTCTTTGACTGGGGTTTTGCTCTTCAGCCTTCCTTAAAGTATAGCCAGCCTCTACCATCTTCCCTATCCTGCTTGCTCACCCCATTCCCTCTCTTGTTTTGCCCTTTCCAAGCCACAAACTCCACTCTGTCTTTGCACAAAGCCCAGTCTCCACCTGAAACAGGAAGTCAATCTGGTGTTATGACTGTAAAATCCAAAAATAAGTGTCTAGTTCAATTTTGAGTCAACTCTCCACCCTCTCTATCACTTTCCCTATATGTAGGCTATTTTCCTCTGGGCAGAAAAAAAAATGGATCCTTATGGAACAATATGGTCTCTGCATGTTGCTCAGGAAGTGTCTGACTTCAGTCCCACAACGGTTGCCACACTCACACAGGGAGGCAACATAATGCCTGTGATCCTTGTTGGTGCATAGGGAAAACCAGCATGATTTTCCACAGTCTGGTTGGTTTTGGTGCCTGTCTCTAAGTACATCCAAGAGTAACTGAGGGTCCTTGTGTTCAGTGAGTGGAGATGCTCTTTCTACCCAAACATAGCTGCCAAAACACTTGGAAAGCACCTCTCATGCATTTCTCGTGTAAGGAAATAAAGCACTTTAAATCCATTTCTGGTCAATGTTTAATGCTTCCATTGAGAGTTCAGGAAAACAACAAGAATATTGAGCTTCTCTATCAGCTCACAAATGTGTTTAACTGTGGCCCTCCTGAGAAAAACCACCTATCAGTACTGCCCTGAAATGCTCTGAGCAATGGTTGGCCATTTTACAGCCAGGGATGCTGAGGACACAGAGCTAGACAGGGAACCAGGATGATGTCAGCAGCAAGATGCCTCCTCACCAGTCTTCTCTGTCTGCCCCACTGATGCCTGGAAAAGGTCATGCCCTCGGCTGGGCTTGCCTTGGGTCTTCTGATCATTCTTTCAGAGTTCTTTCCACTCTGGATATTTTTCCACTCTGGATGTTTTCTAGAGTTTTTTCCACTCTCCACTGCTAGACTGCTCTGCACAAGGTGAGAGATATTCTGACACAGATGAAGCTAGACCTGAATGCATTCAGCTTTTTGTCATTCTCCAGGAATTCAAGCAAGAACCTGCCCCAGAAATAGAAGCTATGTAGCTTTAGGGAAAAAGTAGGCACCCATACCCCAAAACCTAGTAATTTCACAGTGACCATTCACAAGCAATTAATAATAAGCTCCAGAGGGGATTTCAAATTAAGTAAGGAGGTATCTAGAGAGCTGAGATACATAAAATAGTGCCAACCAATCCTGCAAAGAAGGGAAGCAGGTTTCTGTCTCATCCTAGGATAGGTTTTAATCACTGCTGGTGGGTATAGTTTTCTCCAAGGTCAAAGGATAGAGCTTTATTCATGCTTACCTCTCACATCTAACACGAATGTATCCGCATATCATTTTCAAACACAGGGCAGGTCCCAACCCCTTGACTACTTGCTGATTGCTGTGACTTTCATGAGACATGGTGAAAACCAGGTACTGAGGGGGAAACAGGCATTTTGGAGCACAAATGATTATGTTGCCTGTAGACAGAAAACATAATTTTCCTAAATACTCTGCCCCAGCCCCAAGGCTGGTCAATGGCCACTTTGCAGTACATCACAAATGTTTCTTTAACCCCAGCATACTGATGTGAAAACACTCTTTTGAATAGCTGGAAAAAAAACGTGTTTACTTCGCAATATCAGGACATTAAACTATGGAGTGCTTCAACTTATTTAAATGTGTGCACCAGCATAAAGTGTACTTAACCCCAGATGTTGTAGGAATATGCTCTGCAAGCTAATGACAGCATACTTAGAGGCTGGATATCATAGCAAACAGACTTCTTCCTTTCCACACAAGTTCCTTTTTTGTTTGTATGTTAGTTGCTTTTGTTTCCAAGTTGGAAAAAGGCTAATCTTCTCTAATAAAACCCCATTAACACTGTGAGATACACAACAGTGCAGCACCCTGGCTCTGCTACAGCACGACTCCAAATGAAGCCATGATGGAATTAAGTTTTTCCATATAGAGAGAAGCACACATGCCTTGTTCACTATCCTACGCCCAAATTTCACACAGGGAGAGGAGGCACTTCTCACCATGTGGAAACTGTTAAGAGAATGTGAAAACAAATGTTTTTAATTGAAATTGTCATTGCTGAGCCAGACTGCTGTCTAGGGTATCTTGCTGAAAAGTGACAGCAGCAGCAGGGAAACAATGTAAGAGATTGTAAAACTGGTTTCCATTCTGCACTAATTCAGGGACCACATATGGGATGCTATCATGTTGTTTATTTTAAGACCTAACACTTAGAGTAGAAAGTCTCTTGGTGATGTGAGGATGAGAGTCAGGAAGGAAGCACAATCTGGGTCAGACACTGAAGATCTGTGCCCCTCTGTCACTGACCTGCTATGTAGCTTTGTGCCACTCACGTCATCTTCCCTGCTTCTGCCTCCTCTCAAGCTCTGTGGTTATTCTGTCTCTTGACATCACCATTTCACTGGGGAAAGGGAAAATCTTTTGTAATGCATCCTTAAATACTAATGCAATAACACTGTGAATAAGAAGAAATAATAGTTTTCAGCAGCATATTGGCTATGGAAGGTCTTGCTTCTTTTCAAGTCCAGCTCTTCGAATCTATAGCAAGAGAGTCCAACAGAGACTTGTCAAGCCTGGAACAAGTCTGTGTAAAAATCAGTATTTCTTCAATTTGTATTCAGAAAAATATTTATATATTGGCTGTTTGGGGGATTTTTTGTTTGTTCGGGGGGGGGTTGTTTGTTTGTTTATTTATTCTTTTGTATTCTGTGAAATCTTGGCAGTTTGCTATGTGGGTTTTGCTCATGCAGGCCTGGGCTGTGCACGTGTGTTACTACCTAGTACTCACAACAGCAAAGTGTGTCTCCAGCAAGTCAGTGCCCAGGTACAAGGTCAGGCTGCCTTCTTTAGCTCACCCAGAGGAGATCAAAGCTGTGACATATCAGCCCTAGCTCTGTTTCTCACAGGAATATTTATAGCCAAATCATGATCTGTAAGAGCAGGTATCTAAAGCTGATCCTGCTACCTGGATGTCAAGCACAAAGATGAGTGCTGCTCTTCAGCACTTCCCTTTCAGCTCCTGCTTCAGGCTTTAAGGCACTCATGAAAAGCTGTCATCTAGTTTTCTTCTGATTTTGCACAAATTCACTCGGCAAAGGGTGAAGGGGGGTGAATCCCAGGATGAGAATAATTTTGGTTTTTCACTTCTATGAATGAGACAGAAGGGCTTCACCTCTTTCATGGGAGGCAGGGAAAGCAACTCTTGCTAAGCCAGACTGATCTTTCTGAACACAGAAGACAGAGTATTACCAGATCTGTCAAAATGGTCTCAGTTATATGAATAAAACTGATAATATATTCAGGCAGGCCAAAATTAACTGCAAAAAGCTTCCACATCCATTCACAGCATGAATGAACTACAAGCAAGCCTTTTCTGTTTCAAAGTAGAACCAAAATCAAACAATTAGTGCAACTTATGTTTCAATTCAGAGAACTGTATAATGTTCACACTATCACAGAATCCATATATAGCCTTACTCCTCCTGTGTGCTCTTTTCTCCCTAGTTCTTGAAATATTACACCCTTTCTGATAGCATTCTTTGGATTGTCAGTTTGAATACTGCATGAGCAAATTAAGTTTGTGTATATGTAGAATGTAATGTTTGTGTGAGGCACCTCTTCATTTTGTGTATGTATATCCTTGATAGAGAAATTTGAATGCTTTGGGCATGTAGCATTCTGCAGACCATTCCAGACCCTGCTCCTATGGCAAAGAGCTGACTGCTTCATCTTCATCTTGGGATGGGGAAGCACATTTCAGTGCCCCTGAAGGTGTGCTCCATGCTGCAAGTTCCAATCAAAACCTGAGTAAACACCATCTTTCCTATCCCTGTGCTCGGTTTCTACAGGAAGGAAAGCTGGCCCCCTGAAAATAGAAAGGGTCACAGACAGCTTTCCCAGTGTGAGTGACTGGGGAAACAGGGCATGCTGCAGCTCATTCCTTGCACTGATGCTTAAACATATCCAGAGTTTGCTCAGCATTCCCCCCACACCCAGAGGAACTAGACTTTATTCCCCAAGCACTCTCCTTTATCTTTGTCCCTCAAGTAACATTTTAAGCACACCTTTAGAGGATGCTTCCAATTCTAAATCAAATGCCACTTCCCTTTGGCACAGATTTGTGTCTCCACAATTTTGTGATGGAAAATTACGAGCTGAAACAAATAATCATGAGCTGGTGGTAGCAGAAAGAAGGATGTACCCTAAAGGAAGGAATTCTCAGCAATTTCAGTTGTCTGCATAATTAAATTTTGTGTCCCTCATTTGGAGTCTCTGTCACACTTTGCAAATCCACACCAGGGCATTGCAGCTATTGCTTTAGGGCACAACCCATTTATATTCTCTAAGTCCCATTTCAGAAGCCCCAGTCCCACTGAGTAGATATTATCCATTCAAGGAATCTCACTGATACCAAAATGACTAACTGTGTGAGTGCAACTCACAGCATCAATAAGCTACATGACTTCCTAGATAAATTAGTATTGCTTTGCAAATGCATTGCAAAGTAATGGAGAGGCTTTGTATTACTTTGCAGAAGGAATGGGTTGAATCACCTGAGATCCTTTTCTTACAGCTGGCTGAGGTTGTAGAGAAGGGCTTGTTTTAGTTTGTTTTTCCTAAGAGATTTGTATGATTCAAACAGAAAATATGAACTTGTTGGGACTGGTAAACAAGGGACTAAATGCAGGAAGCTGGACTCGAATGATCATAAGACAAATAAATGCCAAGTAGATGTGATCTTCAGATAGTTTGTCTCATTCCTCCAGTTCATATGCATATTATTGTTAATATTAATCTCAGATATCTAGAGAAAACTCCAGACATGGAATGTGAAACATGCCATGAAAATGGTAGGTTTTGTAAGTGTTGTTAAAAGGTCAGTCAAAATCAGACTCTCATCTAAAGAAATCTATCATCTTTCCCCCTGCTTCCACAAGTGCCTGTAGTATCTTAATTATTCACATATTCACATCACACTATTCCCTACTCTGTAAATGCAAATGCACAGTTCACAGGCTGGCATTTTTTCATTACTTATATCCATTTCAGAAATAGCTCAAATTTTTTGAACTAGAAGTTCTATGACCTAAACGACTTTGTGAATTCCTATCTAAAAAGTGTGCAATTTTTGCCATGACTGTCACATCTTTTTCATATTTTTCCATAGCATCTGTTATCCATAAAGCACGAAAAAACAGTTTGGTTTTGTTTTATTTAGAATTGACGTGTTTTGTTTTGTTGTGTTGCTTTCAGTTTTTTAAGTCAGAAAATGCAATGTGCATTTTGGCCAGGGCAATAAGTGCTCTTGCTGCCCTTCCTCTAAAGCAAGCTTTAGTAACCTAGAGTCTCTGAATTTAATTATAGTTTCCCTAAAGCTGTTGGTACACCATGGCTCTTTTTAGACTGACCCCACTGAACACTGCTGCCATTTATTACACATTAACCTCTACTAGAGCTCAGACTTATTTAAACAATAGAAAGAAAGCACTGCCTCTGCTTTTCTTCCCTTGAGATGACACTCTGCTCCATAATTATGAATAATCCCCCTCAGATGGCTGATGTGACTGGGTTAGCAGCTAAAAATATTTGAGGCATGATAACCTGTATTGATTTAAAAAAAAGAAAAGTCTAATAGATTTTAAGACCATAGGGGCTGTTGTGATTATATGGGTTAAAATCCTACAGAAGAATAGGTTAATTCATGACTGAATTAAATAATACATTTTTGAGCCAATTCAGTTTTGAATTAAAGTTACATCCCTTGACAAATGGCTGCAGTGATTAATTACCTTCGTTATTTAAAATCGCTAACCCCCCTTGAAATGTCAGACTTCAGCTGATAGTCCAAACACATGCATGAGTTTTTGCTTCTTCCACAGGGTTAATGACTTCTGTAGTGTCAGATACTCCCGCCCTCTCTGGGGGTGTTCAAAAGCTGCTCTCAGCTCAGCTCGGGGTCTTCTCCTTTGTTTTTTCTGACAGGCTGAAGGGGGTGCTTGTACAAGACCCTTATGGCAGAGAATATTTTCTATCCTTGCAGTCATTGTTTTTCCCTTCTAAAATCTCTTTAGATTCCTTAAATCATCCTTTCTAAAATCTCTCCGGTTTTCACTGTCCCTGTTGGCTTCCCCCCCCCCCCCCTTAACCCTGGCACTTACATGGGGCACAGCATTCTGCAGAAGATCCTGCTGGTGCTGGGGAAAGGGGGGGCAATCCAACATCCCACTCCTGCCTGACACCCCACCGTTTACACCTCCTTGGCTCTCAGCCAGCACATCTCAGTGGGAGCTTATGTTCAGTTTGATAACCAATGAGACCGGCTAAAAAAAAGACTTAAAATGCTTTTCAATAGAAGATTTTACTACTTTTCCTGCTTTCTGTCATGCTTCAGCACACACAAATATATAAAAGACCCAGCAAACAAAATGGTTCAATCAGGACTTGCTGCTGTAACACCCCTTGGGTATAACAGCTTGCTTTCTCCCTTGTTTCCTCAGTGGGTGAGAATTCCTGGTCAGGCTAAGAGTTGAGGAGAGGAGATAAAAGCTGGATAGGAACCATAACAGGGAGGAACAAAGTCTTCTCTCCAGCAAGGTGCCAATGTTGTGCTTCTCCTGACATGCATGAGTCTTGATGCCAAGAGGAATAGCAGTGGCACAGCACGGTGACACTCTGCTCCATAATTATGAATAATCCCCCTGAGATAGCTGATGGGATTGGGTTAGCAGCTAAAATATTTGAGGGAGGTTTAGTGCATCTTGAACAGCCTTACAGCTATACAGACAATCAGTACTCTCTTGTCATGGCTTCACGTCTGTACTTCAAAGACTCCACACTCCTGCAGCAGCTCCTGCTCTGACCAAAACGCTGCCACAGGGACGTCTGAAGGCTCCCAGCCTCAACCCTCTGCTATCACTTTCTCCCCCTTCTGTTTTTATTTTAGCTGAGCTAACACTTTTATCCCAATATGCTCACTTCAAAATTGACCAGTTGTTTAATGTTTGCTTCTCTAGCCCTTTTTTTATACACTTTCTTCACAGCTCCTTATATCTTTGACAGTAAATACTTGTGCTTTCATGTCCACTATGACTTATGAAAAAACACCCAAATGGCTGTTGATTTGTGCTGAGTCAGCCACACTGCATTCATTCAGTATGCACACACTTGTGTAAACTTAAAAAGATCTCTTATTACATGTATTATAAGTCATCGCCCTTTTGATTGCCACTCTCTGGAAGGTTTGATGTGGAAAGTTAACTTTCAGAGGAAACTGAGAATGAATACAGCTCAGTAAAGTTGCAGATAAAATTTGCCTGGTTTTCATTCATCTTTTAGTGCAACTTGTCAGGATTTATCTCTCTCTTTTTTTTAATTTACATTTATAGCATAATTTTGCATATTGCCAATAAAAAAGATGTATTAAAAAAAAAAGAAAAAGAAAAATTCAGAAAGAACCAGGCAATTATTTCTGCTTCTGATGACTAAATACCAATCTATGTGCCACCTTGTCTTGTGAGTCAATACAGCACTGACTCAGCAAAGTTCCCAACCACATGGTTAACTGTAAACCTGCAAATAGTCTCATTGACTTTGCTTAGCCATATGTTCAAGTTTGACTGACTCAAGGATGCTAACAGATGTACACAAGTTTTATTAAACGCAAAACTGAGGAAAACAAGGTGCCTGGTTTTGTGAATAGTCTGAAAATCTGTCAGGTGTGTTAGAAATTTCATTCATGTTTGTGAGGTTTAGTGTGGAGATCAACAAAAAGAAAAAACATTAACTTTTTCTTTCCAAGCACTCCTCTTCCTTCCTGACCCAGACATTGCTATCTCAGCAAATGCAAAACCAGGTTCATGCTATTCTGGCTGGGCTTTGCAAAAGCTGTGTCAAAAGGTTTTGTGAAATCAAAACTAGTCAGCAGAGTTGCTGCTGCAGTGTGTCTAAGGGACTGAGAAAGAGGGTTAGAAGTAAGTTTGAACCTTACAACTTAGATGCCTTTGATTCTCATCCCCTGCCGTTAGCTTTCACTCGTAGCCTCAGGTCACCCCACACTTCTCACAATAATGTCTCCAAAGGTTTGATTTCAGTAGAGGACTCGAGACATTCGCATGTCATTCCTCCTTTATTCAACCCTTTGATAAAATGGGAAGTTTCCTCTTCAGCTGGAACCACATCCAGCTCTGCTTTCTAGAAAAAAAGCAAAATACAACGCATGGACATCAAGTGTGGAAGAGGACAGGAGAATGGGGGTCTTCACCGAAGATGAGTTAACTTTAAAAAGGTAGCTGAATTTTCTTGTTTTGTGGCTCTGGCCCCTAATCTGTTACAAGGAAGAATGAGAGCCCAAAATAATAAAGCAAGACCTGCGAAATCAAAGCACAGAATTATACTGCTTTATACCCCTGTTCCTCTCACCTACCCTGACACGGGTTGGGAAGCCAGCTTAGAAAGTGAAGGCCAGGGAGCATTTCATCACTTAAACCTGGAACAGTGGGCTGATTGATTGCGGCTTTTTGAACAACCTCTAATTTCATAATTAAAGCTCAAGAATAGCCAAAATAAAGAGAATTACATCAATCAGCAGCTGCTAATGAGTACAAGTGAGCCTTCCATTTCAGTGGAACTACAACTTCATAAAGATTAATTTCATTGTATGGCAGAGGGTTACAACTGCTTAATTATTGGAAATATCACCTGACATTGGTGAAAGCAGCCAGACCTGAAGATTGTTCTGTAGCCAGAACTTGGAGAGTAACCAGAGCAGCAGGGACATGCAACAGCCTGCTTGAGTTATCACCAGGGTTCTCAGGAGAGGTCCCGCAAGGTAATGGGGATGTTTAAGTTCATGCAATGGACAGAGATCATCTTCAACTGAGGCAGCAATATCCAGACAGCCATTCACAGCACCACTTGCAAGGGTTAGGCAAATAGACCTTTGGATCTCTGAGACTCTATCAGCCAGGTGCGTGATTTATTTGTTTACACTTAGGCATCTGGTATCATTTTGAGGTACTGTGGCATTTTCTGTTTGTCACTGAATAGACTCACAAGATGCAGTGAGTTATATAACACACCTGGTAGCATCAAAGTGTTGGATGCTGTATGGCATCTCAGAAGGCACTAATCACCTACAGATAGGCAACTAACCTCCTCCTAGACCTCCACTGACCATAGCAGGAGCTTCTACTCACAGCTCATTTGTAGAGACTGACATACAGACACCTGATTTGGGTTTATCATTGAGATGAATCGCATTCTGACACAATAACTTTCATCTATCATGCTCAAAACGCACACCAAATAAAAGATCAGTGCTCACTGGCTTTTTCTCACTTTTGCTAGGGCTCTTCAGGTTCAGCATGCTCATGAAGCTGCTTGTATCTCCTTTCACTTTCTTTTTCACTCTCTATCCTCTGGTCCCCATGCTCCATCAGTTGTTTCAGCCTGTATCCATCTTCCTTTTCCATGTCTTGTATCCACTGACCTCTGTAAACAGAGTGGCCATCCTCCTTCAGTCCCTGCATCCTGAATCCTGTCACAGTCTTTAGAAATTATCAGGGCTGTTGATAATGGGATGGGATGTTGGGTGAACCTAGTCATTAATCCAGACTCAGACTGAGTCTCCTAAACCTTCAGATTGTGTCTGATTTTTAATCCCCAAGATCAAAAACTCCCACAGGCAGAGAACACACGGCTTTGTGTGTGCAGCACAGAGCAAGCTGTCAGTGTTGAGTAAATAATACATAGCAAGTTTTATAACCAGGACTTAAAGAATCTAACAGTTCTCTTACTGTGGGAACTGAGTCACATCTGAATGCATGCATGCAGGCAGCTAGCCGGTCTGGGGAGCTACGCCGTCCTTCCTGTCCACTCCTGGTTCTAGCATCTGATCCACAACACAGGGGTGATGTCTGGTTCCAGCTCCAAGCAAATAGCATCAGAGGCACAGATTTGCCTCTTCAGAAAGATTCCTAGGTGCACAGGAGTTCTTTTTCTAGAGCTTTAATAGCCATGAATACACCAAAAGTACTGTTGAACCATTGTCCTTGGGGCTGCAGCATCCCCTCACCACTGTTGTCTGGTATGGAGAGAGAAGAGGAGGCTTGAATGCACCTCTCTGAAATTGGAAAGAGTTATAAAATAAATTAATGTCTTCAAGTATATGTGCATTTTGAACTGTTTCTCATTCACAGTTTTCACAGATATTATCCATATATTTTCATTTAAACTGGAGAAAGTAGACAAGGTCAAATAGTTCACCTGGTTTTGCTTGTTTTTAAAGCACATTTTTCATAGAATACAGTCCTACACCATCAAATCCTGTTTCCTGCTGCCTCTTTCAATCATGTCACTTATTCTCTTTCTTCAGCTGATCATGCTCTATCTTGAATCTACTCAGGCCTCTTGCAACCACCGTTCCTACTGGGACGCAGCTCCAGAGCCTTAGTCTTCCTCTGCTTAGAAACCTCTTAATTTGCAGATGATGTGTAGTGCTAGCCTGTTTATATTACTTGGTTCTGCTCTCTGCCTTATCTTCTGCTTTAGAGTCCTGTTTCCCTGAGGAACTTTGAGGGAACAATCAGTCTCTGTTTCACTTGGCTAAAAAGCTGAGCCGTACTTTCTTTAGCAAAATCACTTTCAAACAAAAAAAGGCCAAGCAGCTCTCTTCCATGTCACTTGGGAATTTGTACCTGGAAAGGAAAGACAACTTTCTAGAAAGAGACCATGCCACAAGGGTGACATTTACAGCCGTGTCTCTGCGGGAGGGGTGTCAGTTCACCTGAAAACATCATGAAATTGGGTGCTTGCAAGAGTGCAGGAGACCCAGGATGCAGGCCCATACCATGCATTTCTCACTACTCCTTTGAACCTTTTCCTCTCTGGCTATTCTCATTTTCACTCTTTCAGCACATCACCTATCTAGAGGCAGCCCCTGAATTTGGGGTAACTGTGAAGATGGCTGCAGGTATCAGTCAATATTCCAGAGAGAATCTCATCCTTTACACCAAGCCAGACTTCTCTGTCTGAAGCTTCAAGAGAACAGTCCCTCTGCTTCTCTCAGGACAAAGGTTTACGTGATGCCTGTAATTTGCACAAGGCTGAGAAATGAGCAGGTTTTTCAGTGCACCCTCTCCATCTGCACACTAATCAGTGGGAGCCTTTGTACTCCTTAGCATGTGATTAGACTAGCGTGGAGAACTAGCACTGTAAAAACAACTCTTCTGCTGCAGGTTTTAACCTTGCATTTTTCAGCATACAGAGAGAACATATCCCTGGATTTAATGTTCATTATAAGGACATGACAGCTAAAGCTTCCATCTCCAAGAAAAATACAATTATGACTTATTTTAGAATGCTCTTTTTAATGGGTTGTCACGGATATGATCAAACCTTTAGGAGGCTGTTAAAAATACATGTCACTCCAGACACTTCAACCTACACCATGTTTTCAACAATTCATGTTCTGAGAGGAAAGTTACCTTTGCCACGCTTGTTATTGTCTGCCCAAATCTGAGCAGGTTTAATTTACATCCTTACCTTGCAGTCTTTAGGTTTCTGTTTCACTTCTCTTGCAATTAAATCTTTCTTTTTTCTTGGGTTGTTTTGGGGGTTGTGTTTTTTCTTTCCACTAGCAGGTACAGCACAACTGTGAGTGAAAAAATAAAAAAAGGAAAAAATAAAAAAGATTCAATCACTCACTACTCATAGGTGATAAAAATGCACAGTAAATGTTACAGTAAAGCCAGATGTAGCAAACCGAGAATTACTGTAGCAGCAGGAACACAAGATAAAAGAGGATTACATGCGATGAAATGTAATAATTGACTAGAAGTCACTGAAAAATACCAGATGGATGTCACTATTCCACATAGCTCTAATATGCCTGTAGACTTTATTGAGCTTCACTTGAGCTTTGCTTTTAGTATTTTCCTGAGTGTAATTGAGGTTTATTGATACACAATTATGGGCCGCTTTATATGTGACCATAAAAAAATACAGTTTGAGGCCCCTGTATAACCAGGAGCACTGTACTATTCTGCTTGGCTGAAGACAGTCATATTAATGACTGCAATAAGATAAATTCCTGTTTCCTCCCTTAGACCTTTACCTAGAGTATGAACAGTAAATGTTTCACACAGCATTTAAATTTCAGGAGCATTTTCAGTGAGGGACTGCTGCATAAAAAGATCATGCATGCAATTTCAGATACTGCCAAGAGAAGCTTATATAGGATTTCGATTCTGGTTTTGTGTATAGAGAAAACAAATCTACATACTATAATGACTTGCTAGAGCCTTTTGGAGCTCTGCTTAGTTATCAAGAATTTATTATTCTATTTATTTTACCACTAAAGACAGGGAAGGAGGAAATATTTGAATTTGTGTCTTCTTCATCTCCTTTCACCCAGCAGGGGTTGAAATATAACAAAGTGAGGGAAAGCTAGTTAGCTCTCTCCTGAGTCAAAGAGTCCTGCAGCATTCCTGATTTGACTGGCAACATGGTGCTTCAGGGGTCAGAAATCTGTTATTAGCAGAATTAGCTGGTCCTTAACTCAGAAGTTTCTGGCAAGGGATTAGAGCATCACATAAGGAAACAAAAGATGTCTCACCTGAAAGACCCACTGTGGCTGGGTTTTCACAATGGGCTGAGGTGTGGGGTTTTGGGAAGGTGAAACCAGCTCTCAAATCTGCACCAGCCCTTCTGCAGTCCTTTAACTCAGAGTGGGATGTACCATTCTGCCTTATCTCTCTCCAAAAGCATCTTGGGGAGTGGAGCACCTAAACAAGGGATATTTACAGGTCTGTCATCTGGGCAGGGAGGCAGCTAGACCATCTAGGAAGTAGAATAGAACCCAAGAGAGCAGCTCTGATACACCAAAATAGTGGGAGGTCCCAGGCAGTGGTCACTGGCTGAGCCAGGAGTTCAGTCCAAGATCAGGTCAGACGAAACAGAGCTTCTGAAAATTCACAGGTGTGAGGCAGTGAGAGAAAACAGCCCAGGAAGCCTAAGTGCTGGGATGCCAGATTGGGTGTTTGTGAGGGTCAGCTGTGAGCCCTCTCCTGAGGATCACCTTGTCCACTGGGTCAGCTACCCTTGGAACACTCTGTCATCCTCAGTGTCCATTTGTCTATCCCATGTTGCATTTCCAGTTTTTCCACCAGTGGCCCTTTGCACAGGAGTTGCAATGCCAGCTCAGAGGCAGGCAAGTTTAAAAAGTGAGATGTCTGAGTGCCAGCACTCCAAGATAATCCACATTGCCCTGCAGCAGAGCAGTTGGAGCTTGGGATAGAGGCAGAAGGTAGCACCAGCAGGCTTGCTCAGGAGCCAGTGGGCAGAGTGCAGGGCAGGCGGCTGCCTGTGATCTGGGGAGCATCACTGCAGCATCAGCACTGCTGGACATGCCAGCAAACCCTGCCACAGCTACAGATGCCCATCTCCTTTCCTCTAAAGCACTGAATCAGCATCACTCACTAGCTCTCCCTTCCTGATGCATAGGCTTGCACCTGTGCTCTGACTCCACAAAGCTTTCATCCAGAAGTGGAAAAGGGAGGTGCTTCTGACCCTCTTGTAACCTGCTTCAAATATTTCTTCTTAATGCATTCATTTAAACTGTGCTTTGACTGTAAAACATGATGTTGCCCATTTTACACAGGAAAGAAAGCACAATTGTTTCAGTTTAATCCTCACATTTTTATGTTCTTTTATCCTTGTAAAGACTTCCTCCATTTGAACCCTAGTCAGAAGACAAGAGTGCCAAGCAGCATAGCCCCTGCTCTCCTTTGTATCCTATATGTTCAAAATCCGATAGCTCCTTCTTTTCCCACCCCCTTGCCTGGGCATCTACATTTCTGACTATTACCACACTGTTCAGTTTGTCTTTCCCCTTTTCTACACCCAGTCAGCAAGGTCACTTTGAAATACATCCAAACCTGTGCCAATGGTTGACTCGACTCCTCTGACAAGCTCCTAACACCCAAGAAACATTTCACTGTCCAAATCAGGGTGCACTGTGGCTGTGGCCACTGACATTGATTCACTAATTGAAATCTTGCACTTATTGTAGAGAATATGTTGTGCCCTGTGTGATGTGTATATTAATCATCCTTCAGCAAAATGCAGAATCTTTTTATTGTTTCTTCCCTTTTTAAAATGTCTTTAATGAGCTTTAGATTATAGCCAGTAGAAGTATGGTAATTCAGTACTTAGTCATTTTTAGGTATTCAGCTGTGGGAGTCTGTCATGCATATTTGTCCTTAAACCTATTTGAATAAAGCTTTATATATACAATATACAATAATTATACTGTACTAGGACACATGTAATTTTCATTTATGTAAATGGGATCTTTATAAGAAAAATGTGTTGTTCTAGCTGTGACATTGTCCAGATTGCACATATTGTCACTGGATACTCTTCATGGAACAAAGGCATCGTAGTACATGGACCTTGTTTCCATTACAGATATTTTTGTAGAAAATATGATCAGAAATGCCATTATACAAAATGGTATAAAAGAGTTTGCGAGTACATGTTTTCAACTAACAATTTTGCAAAATATTTTTTAGCAAATAAAAATACATTTTTCTGAAAAAAAGTAATTCTGAAAGTTCAGTTGACTGAAATGAAAAATACTCTTTCTGCTTGGAGGTCTCACACCACTTCTAGAAAATGAAATCAGGACAATTTATTAAACAAATCACATTTAAAATACATAAAGCCAAATACTCATTTTCACAAACAGAGATTTGTATTATTCAGATTTTTATTTTCTGGGATTTTTCTTAAGAAAATTTCTTGGTGTCAGCAGAGCAGCCTTGTAAAGTAAGTTGAAGGTGTAGAATACACCATAGCTTTAGAGGGGACTTTCCTACTTACAGGAAAACTGTGGTGTAAATCACATTTGCTCCCTAGAGTTTTCACATTCAATATAATGTTGCTGGGTTTCCCCTGAATAAACATTGGCCTTATCTTTTGGTCTCTAGCATCTACTTCTTACACAGATACAATTGTTTTCTTATTGTTCCTCTAACTTCAGGTTGCTGTTCAAGAGGACACATACTGCCTACATATTTCAGAAACATCATTTGCCTTTTAGTAGTAAATTAAAAACTGTCACAGGAGCACGTAATAAATAAATTAAATGCACAGTTCAGTATCTGAAGATGAAACTGTAAACACCAGCAAGCTGTCACCATGACATTTGCTTGCATTCGTCTAGAAGATGATTAAAATATCCTTGAGTGTTTGCTTCAGTATAATGACACTGCCTTTCTCCAGAAGGACACATTCAAAGGAACTTCTAGAAAGAGAGCAGAACAAAAAATGCTTGACTAACATGCAGACCCATTGCAAATATGAAATTACATTCAGTAGAAACACATGTAAAGAAGTACTGATAAGACCCATAGCATAATAACAACTCTTTGGAAGGGATAAAGGGCTGATCTGGAGCAACATGAGTATGTCAGATGTTTACTGTCTCATTACAGAGCATGGGAAATAGAAGCATCTTTAGTTATTTTTCTTGATCCTGATGTATATATGAGTTCCTATGTACTCACACTCAGCCACACATTCTCAGATAAACCACAGAACAGGTATTTGGCACCAGCATTAATTATTCCCCAGTGACAGTCCCTGCCGCAGCAGGTATTTGCTCATTAGCATGCCACCCTACTGACAAAGGATGGGTGAGATAAAGACAGACACAAGAAAAGAGATAAAAGGAGGTGAATGTGGGGAAAGACCTTTTAACTGTCTGTCTCTTCTTTCTGAGTATCTCCCTCCCAAACTACCTTCAGTGGAGTAGCTGATGTACTGGTTGTAGTGCTGATAAAAATGTGGTACATCTCTCTCAAGTGCAGTTATTTGGTACTTTTCACTTTCTATTTGCCTTCCACAGTGCTGACAAGGAGACAGATTATTTCAAGTATCCCCACAATTATAGCAGAGAGAATGTGCCCTGTTGTTAATGACAGAAATTATCATTTTTCCAAATTCTGTATTTTATTTGGAGCTAATGCTCTCAATTTTAATAACACCACATTTTCAGGAACTAATATAATTAGGTTTTCCTTGGCTCGAGTAAAATACGCAAAATTGTTCTCCCATTGATCAAAAAGAAGTCAGTGAAAAGAAGGCAGATTACAATGCGCATGTGACAACATCTAATCTAATATTCCACTTTATGAGGGAGAGAAGAATCAGACATGAAGCTTATATCATAATCATATCAAATAAATACTTTTGTACTGTCTTGTCTGTAGTGCTGCAGCTGAATTGGGATGACAGATCCAGTATTTATAAAGTCTGACAGAGGAGCACAGCTCAAGGGGTTTTTATATATCCTGGCACAAATATGTCCTTTTTATTTTATTTTGCTGCTTGGATCAGAAAGAAATTTATCACTCTGATTAGTAAGTATTTATGTCAGCAAATTCCTCTTCTAGCATTCCTCTTCCAGCTTTCTTGGTTTCACAGATTTGGAGATTTGTAGGGAAACAAGGGAAAGTCAGGAGACCTGTATTTCAGAGTAGACATGATTTTTGATAAGAACTGTAGGCAAAGAAAACCCAACTTTCAAGCTAGCAGCCACCATTTAAATAGGTTTGGATCTCATTTAGGGAAGCTAAGGGACCTTGCTTTTGAATTGTAATCATAGATAACTCACTATATTAGTAACACGATTTTGCCTACATGCCTCCCTGTGGGGACAACAGAGGGGCTGCTTCTTATGGAACTCTCTCTAAGCAATTTTGGGTCTCTGTAAAAAAAAAGATAGCTTCAGAGTACTCATTGCTCACAGAAATGTCCGGTCCCCTTCCTAAGCACAATGAAATCTCTTAATAAGTATCAGCAGAATGCTGCTGCTTGGGACATATTTACAGTGAGTTCGTCTGAAGGTTTTCATTCCCCTGATGTATGGTGTCATAAAGAACCCATCTGTAAAACACATCATTAGAACATCAATCCTTATAATTATATACAGCAGCTGTAGGAGCGATGGAATAGTGACTCTTCAGGACATACCAGTTCAGGACATACCAGTTGTTCTCCCTTGTTTTTAAATTTATTGCTAGCAACGCAGAGGCCCTTTATTTTACACTTCAATTTTGGCCTGCCTACCATTTTAGCACTGATCAGATCATGTTACTGGTATAACACTTCTGCTAAGAAACCTCTCCCTTGGCCTACAATTTGATTAACAGCTTCATGGACAAGGAATGAACTGATGAATATATACACATTTTCTAATGTTGGCTGCAAAGTGGTCTTTCAGTCATGCAGAATAACTATTTCCATGAGCATCAGATGTGAAAAAGCCTCCATTTCTAGCCATTTGTGTTCTCTGATATTATTTTTGCTGGCCAAATTACACAACAACTTTCCATTAACAGCACAAATACATGAAATGTCTTCCCACAGAATATATTGGCAGTGATCCTTGGGCTGGCACATCCAGTGATGCCAATAAGCCAAAGGGATCAGACATAAGCCAGGGGTGAATTTGCAAGTGTTCATACTCCCATTTCTCATCTACCCAACTGCCTGTTCTTATAAAACTGGTAAAAACATAATTACTTTTGAGACCTCTGCCTCTGTCAAAACTGGCTGGAAACAGCTACTGAGTTCAAAAGTTATTAAGAGCGAGGAGAAAGACCACAGGCTGAGGAAGGGAAAATCCCAGGCTTGTTTCCATGGGAAATCAAGACACAAATATTCAGGAAAGAAGTGGGGTTTAGCACAGTCCGCAGCCTGCGTGAGAAGAGCTGGGAGCAAGCCAGCTTCACTCCAACAGGGAATGCTGTCAAGGCTAAGGAAGGGAAGGTGTAGGGGAGATGGCTAGGGTCAGCCAGGAGAAGTTCACAAAACAGGATCAGCTATTTGCAGCTGAACTCTGCTATGCCACCCCAAGTAATAAAACCCTTCACAGCAGTTGCTGGTGAGGCAGAGGGGGGCTTCAAAACCTTCTGGCTCAGCTCAGCCACCAGCAGCAGAAGCCCTGGAAATCAGCCATGCTTAGTAACATGCTCTCCATCCCAAAAGAAAGAGGGAAAGGGCCCCTGTACCATCCCCCTCTTGGTCAGCAATCCCCAAGTACTTGGTAGCCTTACCATTGATCTTCAAAATGACTTTTCCCTGTATAGCTTTGCAGATACTCTTCACAGGGCACATATGGACACCTCCTCATAGGTAGGATTTCTCTTTTGTGTGCACTCTGAGAAAGTGTAAGCTCTAAGCAAAGCTTTCCCTCTCTCAGGGGTCTTAACAGACATCTCTCCCAGGTGGTGCATCAGGTACCCAGCAATAAATAATGCTAAAGCTTTCTTCTAGAGAAGACTCAGGAACTTTACTATTTTTGAGTCTTCCAGGCTTCATACTGGGTTGAGTTTAGCCACAGTTTACATAGACCTTGGTTTTTTAGAAAGTAAAGCTCAAAATGTAGAAACCTCCTCTGATTTAGATAATTCTATAGTGACTCTCCTGATGCTTCCTACTAGAAGCCTGACAAATTATCTATCTGGTTTCACACTAAGCCTGTATAACTCAGAATGCATGATCTGCCCAAGTTTTTGGCTTGAGTTTTTGGCTTGTATTTTAGAGAAAGATTTTGCAAGTCAAAGAAAAAACTATTCCCATGCCTGACTCCTTTTCAAAGTTATTAACACCTGCATTAGCAAAGAGTGTGGGATATCTTTGTAGAATAATTCAAATTTGAATCTGCTATTTCTCTGCTAATTAAAACCATTAATCCTGAAAGATTATTATGGATAGTAAATCTTTTCCATAGAAATATGTTGGTTTGATAATGAATTGCCTGTTACCTGAAAAATCCATCCTGTGCTGGTTTGTTTTTCAGCTCACTACAGCAGCCTGAATCCTACATCCGCTTTTTCTAATTAATTGTCTGCACAGAATGCATTTCCCCCTGGTCCTTTAGAAGTGCCTCTGTCAACTTTGGCCCTTCTGTCTGGATAGAGGCTTTGATGAGGTTGTGCACTGCCCTCTGAGTGTGTTCATTACACAGCAAGGGAAATTACAGGCAAGATAAGTCTGGACTGAAAACAGCATATTTTTGGATCGCATGTGTCACAGCACGAGTTAGAAGTAGGGGAAATGTGGTGCAGGCTGCAGGTTGTCAGTGTTTATGCGTTCATTCTACTGATGGAACCACTTCTGGTTGTCTGCTGTTGAATATCCTTTTATCTTTGCCTCTCCTGCCTAGTGACGTGTGCTGAGAGACTTAATCAGTTCTGTCCAGATGGATGTTAATGAAGGAGACATTATACTAAACACTATTATAAATTCTTACTCACATCTCATTTTCTTTGTCTCACTCTATTTTTAGAGCTGATTTCTGGAGGTGAAATTATAGTCCCAATATTTATCAAGAAGGCAGCATCTGAATGTACTATTTCATGTCCACCCACTTTGATTTTTATCCGCCAATAGCTGATGAACAAGTTCTACATGTATTATTCATCTTTCCCACAATAATATTGACCTTGTATGACATTTATAAAAAAAAAATAACCCACCAAAAACACATTATGTTCTTAGATATGTGATAAAGATGTCTTTTTTATCTACATACTAGAGCAGCATTTTTTTACCGAGATTATTTGAACACACACATGGGCAGCAGCAGCAGCACATAAATATTCAGGGCAGCAACTGGAAAATATTTCAGGTTCCAATTTCAGGAAAAGTTAAGAAGGAGCAAGTGCTTCTGCAAGATGCTAATAAAGTCTGATTACTGTCAGACTTGAATATTGTAGCTGGATGACTTTGGTCCCTGAGAAGCTGCAAGCACCACTGAAACTATTGTCAGAACTGGAACATTTATAGTTCAGTTCTCTTGTTACATTTTTATGGTGTCAGTAAAGGACAATGTCACACTGTCAGAGCCTCAACAGGACTTCTCCCACCACCCTCACAAAGTTCAGAGAAATGCAGTAACCTTTGAGATGTGTATCCTTTTGCAAAGTGAGTGATATTGTCAAAGGTTTCCAGAAATAACTAATAGGGAAAACAGGCAACCCAGATGGGTTCACACACAAAGATTCTTCTGCCTTGCACAAACTGTGGAACCCAGCCAAAGTGTAACTACTGAATCACAGAATCCCAAGGGTTGGAAGGGACCTCGAAAGATCATCTGGTCCAATCCCCCTGCAAGAGCAGGGTAACCTAGAGTACATCACACAGGAACTTGTCCAGGCGGGCCTTGAATATCTCCAACGTAGGAGACTCCACAACCCCCCTGGGCAACCTGTTCCAGTGCTCTGTCACTCTTACAGTAAATAAGTTCTTCCTGATGTTAACGTGAAACCTCCTATGCTCCAGTTTACACCCATTGCCCCTTATCCTGTCACTGGATATCACTGAAAAAAGCCTAGCTCCATCATCCTGACACCCACCCTTTACATATTTGTAAACACTGATGAGGTTGTTAGCGTAAGAACAGACACATAACCACCGGAATGGTTATATGAGGTGCTTTATTGCAACACTGGGAAACCAGGGGCACTCGCCCAAATCTGGCTTCGACCTCGTCACATCACGCTCGCAATTTATACATCAAAAGTTTTGCAATTAATGCATATTCAACCTAAATTGCTACCTTAACTAATACTTATGCATTAGGGATTGCCTCGTCAGTCTATTACGACATCAGCCTCTTCTGCGCTTGCGTAGTCCCCCTCTGGTGGTCGTCCTGATGAAGGAGTCTTCCTCAAATGAAGTAAGAAGTCTTCCTCGCTTTGTCCTTTTTGACCTGTCTGTTCTCTGGACAGGCCCCAACCATTATGTGGATGCCAGCATTCTCTTGTTTTCACTTGGCTGCCTCTGGTCAGTCTGCATGTTCTGCTTGGATAAGGTTTTACAATACTTTCTTAAATCCACCCATGTCTAAATTACAACTAAGGTACAGAACAGCAAAGTTACAACTAAGGTACAAAATGATTAACTAAGGTACAGAACAGCAAAATCAAAGGCCCACTATTGATTTGCAAACATTCAAATACAATTATTTTTAACATAAAATTTCACACTTTTTCTAACAATTCCCCCCTTTGAAAATACTTCATCTTCAGCAAGTATTGTCACCCCTCAGTCAGGCAAAACCAAACATTCCTAACAGTGTACTTGTGCTTCTGTACCAAGCACACCTATTTACACTTTGGTTTTATTTTTGATTCAAAAGATGACATTTTATACAAAAGAACACTTGCTCTTATCATGCTGGGGTACCTTTTCAATGCTGATTTAGAAGTAGATATGCCTCTTGAGAAAGGCAAAATCTTGTGTTTCATGATACTCTAACTGCTGGGACTGGGGGAAAGGAAGAAAGACGGCTGGGTCTGATGAGTAACTGAGGAGTTACAGTGCTCCCGTAACTGTGAGAAAAAAAACCAAACATGCTTATTTATGAGAAAAATAACCTCTGATGTTCTGAGGAAAGAGAAATGGGCCTACAGACAATACTGGTAGTGAAGTTAAGACTTTCTGATAATGTTTCTTCCCCCCACTATTTGGTTGCTTAAAACTTTGCCAGTGTCAGACTTTTGGGGCTGGCTTTTTTGCTCTCTGGTACTACCCCTATTGACATACCACTAAGCCACACACAGTACCCATCACACCCATCTGTTTCAAAAGCCAGGCAGACAGAATGGATGACACCACCCCCATCTTCTTATTTTAGCGAATCCATGTGGCTGTGGCACTGAGGGTGTTTAGTGCTTCATAACTTGCAAGTGGGTTTCGTATGATCAAAGAAATCATCTCTTTAGGAATGTGACATTCATGCTTTCTGAAAACTGCCCCATATTTGGCCATATAATGAGTGGAGAAATCTTTTCTTGCCTTGATTGTTCAGACAGGCTTACACTCTCCTGAATTAGCAAGTGGTCCCCTTTTTATTTTGGGGTTGCTAGTTGCTAGTTGCTGGTCCCACTGATTTAGTATTACATTATTATTTCCTTTCAACATTTATGCTCCACTGGGTGCTGAACAAGCACAGAAAACAGCCAACCCCTCTCCCTGGAAGAGCTGTCAGCCTGAGAAGTACAAGGCAGCAACCAGGCTAATTTCTAGCCAGGGAATGGCTCTCTTGCAACCTTTCAGTTATTCATGATCTCTCTTTGTAAATTATTAAGTTCCCAGTTCTTAGATTTAGCTCTTTGAGTTTACAGGATGCATTTTGAGATGCTCACAATCTGCAGCTGGCTGCTGTTCATCTCGGAGGATGACAACACAGCCTTTCAGAGCTAAACATCCTAGTTTTTGCTTTCTTGTTATAATTTTCTTCTGGCTTCCCTGCTCTTCAGAAGGACATCTACCAAAGGCAGGCAAGGGAAAGGAGGGCAAAATACTTACACAAATATTTAACCATGCCTCAGACCACTCAGATTCCTCCACTCATCCCAAGAGCCTGCTTAATTCTCTACTGCTAAATAACAATGTGTTCAGAATGTCCAGTGCAAACAAAAAAAAAGTGAAATTTTATTTTCATCTGGGATTCAGTCCCCTGCTGGGATCCTTTCACCATGCTGAGCTTGGCATCTGAAGACCCAGGGCCAGAGACAGCACCTTACAGTCCTGCAGTTACCCAGGTAAGAATGGTACCTCTGACATATTCATGTCCCTTTTCCTCTTTTCTTCAATCAACAGTGATGTCTGTCCTCAGCTCCATGCTGGTGACTGCTGTCCTAAATGTAGATGTTAATCGATGAATAGCAAAATTTTGGTGTACTGTTTGTCTACATTGCTTAGTCAGTATTGTAGTCCACCTGAAAGGTCACTGAAGATTATTGTCCCTTTTGGGAAATACTAAGAGATTCGTTCCTGCATCTAAAACATTGATGTCACAAGTCATGCCATATTTCAATGAAATGATGTTTTAGAATCTCCTACTGCTGGTAGGAGAAGGACAAAAATGTCATCCTTCACAGAGATATTGTGAAGAACACATTACCTGCTGTCTGTCAGCTTCCCACATCTCAAGCTCCCTTGTGAAGCATCCAGTGCTGACAATAGATAAAGGTATGGCAGTGAGTTAGGTGGATGGCAAGTCTGACCTGGCTTGGTGTTTCCTGTTCTCCTGCTTTTCCAGAGATGCTGAGTGTCCACAGCAACCATGCAGGTATCTGGAATTTTCTCGTGCTGGCCATGGGGGCACATGTAATGCAATATAATTAAGCAAGAGAAGAAATTCATCCTGAATTACCATGAATGAGATCCCAAAACACAGCAAACTGCTGCCCAAAGCTAGGCAATGTTACCTCTATTTTCAGAATAAGCTAACAGCTTATGTCACACTTGCACAATGGCCTTTCTCCTGACTGTGCAAATCACAGCCTTCTGCTTTTCTCATTCTAATTCTCTGTTGGATACTGGCTTTCCTTGGCATGTTTATGCTCTTGCCCTTTTCTCTGTATGCTGTAGATTTATTCCCAGTGTACGTGAAACTTGTTTCTTAATAAAGGTTTAACTCTCTCTCTGCCTCTTAATAGACATACTTTCTTCCCTTGTCTGGCTTTGCCTCCTTATAGCTATTCTTGCAGATATTTATTGGCTTTTGCCAGGTCCTGTGAGTTTATTCTCCCACTCAAAACCATTCTACATGTTCCTTGTATTCCTTTTTCAAATGTCATATGGCTCCACTTACTTTATAAACTGTGATAAGAAAGATTTGGAAACCTGCTGTGAAAAGTTATTAATCCAGCCCCAGAGCTTCCAAACTGAAACTTTGGAAATACTGCTGTGTTACCTTCCTTATCTTTTCAGTGCATTAATGTCATAAACAGTTTTTTTCTGATTTGTTTCAGACCCCTGAAAAAGGCACCCTACTGCTCACAGTTACAAGCTGGATCGCTGTAGCTGTGGCTATCCTGAGAGACAGCCAGAGCTCATGCCCAAGCAGCTTCACAAATGCCAACTTTGATCCTGAAGGAGCTGAGGAACAATATGAATTAAATAGTGAATTTTGGAGCAGACAGACTTCCCTACTTGTGGGACTTCCTTCTCTATTACTCCTAAATAATTCTTGTGTTGTTTTGTTTGGTTGGGTTTTTTTACCCCCAGGGATAGAAATCTTCATTCTGGAGCACTGGAAACGTTTTCCTATGCCACTAGAGGAGCCTGCACTTTCCTGTGGATGCATCCTTAGCAGGTCCCAGCTGTGCCGAGTGAAGAGCTCACCCTCCCTTGCTCACACTCAGTTGTTCATCGCTGCTCCTCAACAGAGGACAATGGCTGATCAGGTAGTCAGCTGAGCCAGTCTGCTCCCTGTGAAAATATGAGACCAGCTAGCAAACACATAGCAGGTAATATACTTAAGCTGTCTGTCTTATAGCACCTAGGATGAATCAGGAGCTCACTACATGAGATGTGCAGTGGGCAGATCCAAAGAGGATCCAGGGATCCTCCACCTGGCTGGAGGGTGTTGACCAGGAGCTTTCGACCTTCCAGGAATGTCAGTCTCTCAAGTAACATTGGTGAAGCATGGTGTGTGTCCCAAGCCTCAGCAGTGCCACATCAGGCAGAAGCAAAGCTTTGGAGCAAGCCCACTGCTTCTCCTCATCCTCAGGCTTCTTAAAAAAGCTGCACCCCACTAAAGAGAGCCGGGCAGTGGCACACAATTGCAAGGAGTTGCAATCCTCCCACATTCCAAGACACTGAGTCAATTAGCAGCTTCTTCCCAGGGCAGCTAGGAGGATTTATGATCTGTCTATGTAAGAATAAACAGTCTGAAAAGAAAACGAAAACAACATTGTCATGTCACTTCAAAAGATGGCATCAACAAACTGGTTGCTCACGTGTAACAAAGCCCTTTTAGGAACTAATTAGATTTTATTTATAATTTGTTGGTTTTTTTATTTATCATTTGTTGGTTTTTTTATTTATCATTTGTTGGTTTTCATGTATTTCCCACAGCTTTGCACTGTTCAGATGCTGACGGACAGAGGCAGAGGTACACAAAAAATAATGAACTAAAACACATATTCATAATATGTTCACATTTTCAGTCTTAGAAAGTAGCAGAAAACAGAGGAGGTGCCTCTGAAAACACCTAATTTCAGGTTTTCACATAAAGACATTTTAGATATTAATTAGTGCCCCTGTTAGACCATAATCTGAATTAAACACTCTCATTGTATATACTGTCAGAAGAGGTCAGGAATAATCAGAAACCCAGTGTTTACAGCAGGAACATACCTAGATTACTAAACCAACTCATGTCCACCCATTTGTGTTTGGGTCATGATCTCATTTTGCAAAATCCTCAGCTCTCTCAGCTTCTGTTGAGACTGTTAAGCAATGCAGCAGAGGCACACATCACCTTGAAAAGCAAAGCCTTCAGCTTTTCTCACTTCTGAAGCTGTGTTGTTAGTTATTTGGCAACTCTTTTGCAGAGCTGTGAATCAATCCCAATCAGAAGCTGACCTTCACCTTTTTAAAGACATAAACCAGGAGAAACATAAATTAAATTAGTTTTATTTTATTTTGGATGACATAGTTCACAGATACCGTTTATTTTCACCTTCATTATGCACAGAAGGTCATTGTCAGGCAGGCAGCCACAGAAGCTGTGTGCTTACTAGCTGAAAAGCACACAGGAGATGCTTTGAGCCCTCCTGAGACATTCCCTCCCCTGTGATAAGTAAGAAGATGTATTTCCAAAATAAGAGTATATGTGAATTTGCTGGTCTTAAGCCAGATTCTACAACTCCAGACTGACCAGATAGGAGAACTATGGTTTGTCAGGCAATGCAGAGTATGCCAAAGAGCAGTTTATGTGCAAGACAGTGTGCTAACGAAACAGCCTAAAAAAGAGCAAATGTGTACAGGAGGTCGAGGTAATTCTGCTAATTTTGCAGTGATTCTAGCTCAAGTCTTGCTCTGTAGGGCAAAGGTTGGAAGTAGACAGCTGAAAGTCCAGCCCCTCCACACTTTCACATAATGTTCTTGGCCTTCCTTTCACAGGCAAGAGGCTGGGTAACACCTAATTACAATCAGTACGTTTTCTTCAGATTACAGCCATTTAACTTAACTGGCAGAGCCAAAAACAATGCCAGCCTCCAATTTCTTGCAGGGCTCCTTGAACTGATGCAAAGAAATAAAACCAGACCTTACTTCAACAAGTTTAAAAGCTGTGAATTAAGCCACAGCTTTGAGGATCATGCCTCTCTGTTACCTGTTGTGGTAAGAACATGAAGGCAGGCTTATAACACAGTGCTGCCCCATTTCATAATCAAAGGCTTTCAGTACATGCCTGAGGAGTTATCTGTGGATTTCATGTGTCCACTGTAAATAAAATTTTTTGAGAATCACTTCAGAGGTATGAGGAAAGTGGGAGAGCATGAGGAAGCTCATGAGGGTCTCTCAAAAGGGTTTGGGATGAGGAGTTCCACCATTGCCACAGTAAGGTGGCAATGTGAAATCTCTGCAAGAAAGCTTTTGTTGGGTTTTTGATGTTGGCTTCTAGTAACAGAAGATATTTAAGGCAAAATGACCCTTAGAGAAACTCTGAAAGAATAGCTGCTTTCATTTATACACCCAAGTAACAGAGGTTGGCTAAAACCTCTGCATCCTGTTTCCTAGCAGAAGAAAAGCAGGAATTCATTAGAGACACAGGCAGAAGACCCAAGTCTGGAGTGGCTGCAGACTGTGCGCAGAGAAATACTTTTTTTTTTCCAGTATTACTGAATTTAGACATGATTTTAAAGGAAAAAAATCAATCAGGAACAATCAGTTGGACCTTTTCTTTCATTATCTGATAATTCTTGTGTTTCAAGCTTCTATTCACCCTAAGAGATAGGGTCATTTAAGACCTTTAGCAGAAAAAAAATCAATGTGCTCAGAAAACTGAGGAATGGATCATGCTGCTATGACAAACACAGCTCTGTGTGCCTGAGCTTGTAGAGATATATGGCTCAGGGAAACTCTTTATTTCCTTGTCAGTCCTATCACAGCTCCTTCATCTGTTGCTGCTTGGCCTCAGTCTTTACTTAGGCTACTAATTCTACAGATTGGCGAAAAATAATTTACTTTTTTCCTCTTGGCATTGTTTTCCTCAGGGAAAAAAAAAACCCAAAACCTTTCTAATGGGTGTATAATTTCCTTCCTATGGAAAAAAAATTAAAATTCAATCATCATAGTTATCTTAAAGCTTGAAATTTAATCAAGAAATCTCAAGCCATCTATCCTCATATAGTTATAGCAGTGGAGAGTAATGTCTGTATCATCACTACCTGGCCAGTGGCAATTGAGATTACTGGTGACAGCATCCCTCTGCTGTCAGCTTGAGTGACAATAACGTATCATTTGCTGTATCTTGGTAGAACAGCAGAGTGTATTTATTGCAAAGACAGAAAGACTACAGATTATTTTCATGTTAATTTTTTTTTCTCCCCAGGCACTAAAGGTCCTGTTTATAATATTCCATAACAGGGAATGCAAAGTGCCTACGGGTGCTTTTATGTTACTGTATTAATCTTGCTGGCCATTCAGACACATTAATTACTGAGTCTCCCAGATGTTGTGTATGGCCCAGAGGACAGATTCAAAGCATTCAGTTTTGTGAGGTAATTAAATGTGAAAGTAATGGATAATCATAGACTCATACAATGCTTTGGATTAGAAAGCACCTTAAGATCATCCAGTTCCAAACCCCCTGCCATGGGCAGGGTTGCCTCACACTAGACCACATTGCCAAAGGCTCTGTCTAACTGGGACTTGCAAACTGCCAGCGATGGAGCACTTATCACTTCTTTGGGCAACCCATTCCAGTGCCTCACCACCCTCATAGTAAAGAACTTCCTCCTTATATCTAACCTGAATTTCCCTTGTCTAAGTCTCTACCCATTACCCCTCGTCCTGTTGCTACAGTACCTGACAAAGAGTCTCTCTCCAGCATCCTTGTAAGACCCCTTCAGGTACTGGAAGGCTGCTATGAGGTCTCCATGCAGCCTTCTCTTGTCCAGGCTGAACAATCCTATTTTTACAAGCTAAAATAGAAGACTGTTCATACGTGATAGTTTGAGATAGACTTTAAAAATAAATTGAGTGAGGAAGTTCTAAAGGAGGCTTTTGGGACAGCTGGTTTACAAATTTTCAGACAGGAGAGTCCTCTGGAAGTATTTTCATGAAGATGAGTGGCATCAAATAACACTGATGAATGCAATAGAAAACCTATTAGCAGAAAATTCCTTGACAAATAAGATGAGAAATGGCTAGTTTCCTATTTCTTCTTCAAATGCAAATGAAAGCCCAACATATCTGCATAATGGAAACCTCTCTCCTTTTGCCTGTCTCCCACTTATCCTACTTTCAGAGTCTGTATTTTGCTGTCTTATCTGCCTGTTTTTCTTGTAGAAGAATCTGTGTACTAAAATTCAATATTATATAAATAAAAATATGTAAAAAGCATGAGATGTTGCAATAATGGCATGTTATTATCATGGTAAGTCAGGCTTGGGTTAATCCAAGCAGATAGGCTTACTTCCCTGAGCCTTGGAGCAAGTGTTATTTTCAATTGTGCTTACCAGAAGATGAGAAGAACAAAACCCTCAGAGATCCTCAGCTGGCAAATCAGTGTCTTTCTTGCTGGCTTGTTTGTGTACTTGCTTTTTATTCCGGGGTAGGAGAGACATTTAAATTGAATTAAACAAAAATTACTCTAAAAGTGACACTGATCCTTTTTTTTTTTTACTTAAATAAGGGGCAGCTAATCACTGACATGTCTGGTCTGAAGCAGAAAAGACATGGGAGCAATTAATGGCTTTCTTTGCCATAAGATGGTGGTACAAGGTAGGGTCAGATCTGAAGTAAACTGACATTTCGGTGAGGAACTCCAGTTGTATTCTACACTGGGGTATTCCAAGGCACGACTTCTGATACCATTAGATAAATAAGACTGATAAACCAGCTGTACATGTTGGGTATCAGCAGAAAAAATACAGAATGTGCCAACATGGAAATAGAAACAGCAGCTATGCTGATTCTATTGGTCACATGTAAGCAGCGTACAGTACCAGAACACATAGTGCCAAAATCACCTACCTCTCTTGTCTCAGTAGCTGTGGACATTTAGGTGTATATACTTTTCTGTTTCCAAGACAGCCCTTTATTCATGAAGTAATTTGGTAAGCTTTTGGATAGATGTAATCAACAGAAACCCCACAATTCCATTCTGCCTAGTATGCTACCAAACATTGACAGAAAAAGTAGAATTCAATCCTTATTAAATTTGCAAGGGCAGAGAGGAACTTATATTTGAAATTGCAGTGGAACTTTAATTATTTTACTGTGTGCTTTGGGCTATCAGAGCCTGCCAGCTGACTACCAGTTAGTCCACCTTTTGTCCTGAATCCAGCTGTGTACACTGTATCTGACACTTTAAAAACTAACATCAGGAAGGAGAAGTTCTCCTTGATTAAATCTATCAGCCATGTTTAAATGTTTGTCAGTGCCAGAGAATCACCTGGAAGGTGTTCTTCCTCTAGCTGGGTAAGGGAAAAACTCTCTGAATTCATGTGGTTGGACTACAAAATTTACTAGCTCTGTAATGGATCCTCCCTTGGATTATTCCTTCTCTAACAGTAAGAGCAATCATACTTATCCTACAGATCACTGTCAAGTGATCAATTGTTCTATTTTTACCAAAGTAGTTCCGCTCTTGCCCCAGTGGGAGTTGAAGCTGACTGTGATGACCTTCACGGCTGGGATGAGCATCCTTCCTGTTTTGAAGAATTAGAGATATCTGAAGCTTAATGCTGTCAGTCTTTCTCAACAAAAGAATAACTTACATCAACAGCTAAATCATCCTGGGCTTGAATCCCACCTTAGCACATAACTGGCATGGTGTCACAAAACAATGTTGAGATAGACTTACATGCAGTTTTATTTGTGGGTTCTTTGGCTAGTTGCATACACTGACTTCAAGGCTGCCATAAAGAAAAAAAATGCTGATGATGATTTCTCACCATGCTTTTCCCATAAGCCTGGATACTTTTCCTCAGGACCTCACATGACTGTTCTCACTATTAGCACTGACTGGAGAATGTTTTGTGCTGCCCAGTCATCTGTTGTCAGTCTTTGTGCATACACATTATTAAGTAATACCTTCTGGATATTTAAATTACTGTTATCTACATTATTATTCACCAAGTCTTTGTTTATCTTGTTTAGGTACTGAAATGGGTTGCCCAGGGAGGTTGTGAATGCTCCATCCCTGGCAGTGTTCAAGGCCAGGTTGGATGAAGCCTTGGGTGATATGGTTTAGTGTGAGGTGTCCCTGCCCATGGCACAGGGGTTGGAACTAGGTGATGTTAAGGTCCTTTCCAACCCTAACTATTCTATGATTCTATCTTGTAAACTAAAAGCTTCAGAACAAGGACTAGGAAAAAGTGGGTAACAGAGCCAGTTCCACACAGATGGCAATTGCTTCTCATTAGAAGCCTGACATAATGATGATACTGGGGTTTGCAGCTGTAAGATGGTGAGAATTAGAGCACAGCAATAGCATGAGAACTATAATGAAAAAAGTCAGACTACAGTGCTGCAAATAGAAGACTCTTAGCATTTAAAAGGTTAAGACACTGAGCAAGAATGATGTTCATACCCAGAAGAATATAGACTTCATATGTGCTGATTATCTTAGTTGCAAGACAACTGAGAAGTTCAATGGCGAATGTCAGGAAATCTCTCCAACCAGTTTGCCAATCCCTTAATTTTGTTTTAGCTGTTCTGCACTGAATGCACTTAGAACGTATTAAAAGATGAGTACATCCTGGACCACTTGAAGAAATGGATACTTGACCTAAATCCTACTATTAGCTAAGCTGGTCGTTTCAGAGTTGGAAATGTTGCTCTGCACCTACATTGTTCATTCATGGCTTTGGGTCCTTGAAGATCATAAATGAATTCAGGAAATATACCAGAACCAGAAAACGCCACATTTCTCTCAGAAAAGGCACAATAAGAAAGGCTACAGCAGGATCAGAACATTGTGCACTGACACTACAGCAAGCCACAAATGTGAATAAGAAAATAACCATCGTTTCCTGCATTCAAAGCTTGCTGTCCCTGTAGCAGATGTCTGAGAGCATGCACCATTGGACTGGCACTTTCTAATAATTTTTCTCTCTATCCAGTTTATAGCAAATAATAGTTATTTCAGCCCTTTTAACGTGCATGGGTTTGCAGAAGAAGGAGCTCCAAGGTATATTTACAGAGATCCATTTTAGTTCTAATAATCCAAGTGAAAAAGTGTTTTCAATGGCTTTTGGGGCCATTGCCAGAATCCTCATGATCTGCAAGAGCAAGGACAAAGGTGGTGTGGAATTTGTAGTTTGCCAGGGTTTCAGCCCTTCTCTGCTGATGGAAAGCGCAGCGCAGAGTGATGATTTTAGTAAGTATTGTTAAAGCTTTAAGGGATTAGTTGAACTGTGTGTATATCTGTGCAAGCAGAATAAAAACAGAAGCAAAATCTGATTCTGTGGAGTACTGAAAGCATGCTTCAGAAGAGCAATCCAGTCATTTCATCTTTCCAGAGTGTGGCTTTTCCATTTACCTTTCTGACAGATACCCCAGCAGCGAACACCAACAGTAGCAATTGCCTTCTGCCATAGTAACAACCAAACACTCCTATGCATGCTGACCCTGAACAGAATAAATAATACAGAAAGACTTGCCTCCATAAAAACAAAAATTAATCCTATAAGTTTCAATGCAAACCATATACAGAGTTTGTGCAGCCTCTACTCTTTTTGCTATAAATGAGGTGTTGCTGAAATTGATGAAAATACAGTAGCATGAAATCAGCACAGAAGTAATATAAGCCTTAAGCGTGTAATCCATAATACACTAAGGTTGGCATTTCTATTTAGAATCACAAGCTACATAACTATATGACATCATATGCAAACCTGGTACCATTCACAGATGTGCCTGGTGCAACATGACATATTGATACCCAACTCAAAAAGTTAAACATTTTCTTTCATCATACTGCTCATGCCAGCATTTTCAAAATGTTTTGGAAATTTTATCTAATTAAGCCTTGCAGTGCAGTAGGTAAATGTGATCATCACGACTTCTTAGTGATGGGAAAACTGAGACACAGATGTTTAATGAGTTGCCCAACCGAGGTCACCTTGGGAGCTCCAGATACCCCACAGTATAAGCAGATGAAACTCAGGAGAATGAAAGCGAAGAACTGTTTAGATAAGAGGTTAATATTACTTTATTTGATTGTAGGTGGATTTGAAGTTGTTTGCATTCTATACAACTGAAATAGACTTACTCTGGCTGCAGTGCTCACAAGACCATGACTTTTCAAAGCCTCTTCTAAGTAGAAATACTTACTAAAGTCTACATTTTGCCAAATTAAAAACTGTTCTTCTGTCAGTGCTTTGTCAGTGCTGTGACCACTCTGTAAAATTGATGAAGCCCTTCTCTCCAGTGTATTTCACAGGAGTAGCACAAAAAAATGATGTACTGCATTTAAAATATTTCTATATTTGCTCAGAGCAGTGAATGTGAAAGATAAATTCCTAATAGAAGGCGAATGTCTCACTAGCATGGTCTCACTGCTGCTGAATGTGCAGAAGAGTCCTGATGTGATAAAAGTAAGTTGACCTGGCCACTCATGCCATGATTCTGAAGAGCACAAATAGCTGCTACCTCCTCTAGTCTCCCAAGACTGCAGAGTCTCACACTTTCAGGCTGTTATATTTTCCATATCAGTGGATGAAGGAATGAAGAAATCATTCCAGGTGTTCAGGTCATTAAGAGTAACTCCCTTAAGAAAAGACAGAATGGCTAAGCAGACCTCATGGGGCCAGCAGGCTGCTTCTCTGAAACTGGTGCAGAAGAGGAATGATAAAGAGGAATACATGGCCCATTACGGTCCTTTATTATTCATTCTCCTAAGTTTCAATTCTCAATTGGCAGTAAACTGTATTGTAATTGTCCATTGATACTCATCCTGGAACACTTGCTTGAGTCCTTTTGTTTCATAGACCTGCACAAAGACTGTAAAGACATTTGGGGTGGACTTCACATGACATCCAGGAATGCAGGAAAAACAGCTATAAGCAACTTCCAAGGAAAACCTGTGCAAGTACCTTGGATTTAACTCTCTGTAAGTAAGGATAAAATCTTTCACTATGCTCACCTCAGGACTATGATTCTGGGACCCAACAGCTTCAGTATCATGCTCAGAGGGATAAAAGAGGCTTCGTTTCTCCACAAAGTGCAGTGAGATTTCCCAAAGTGCCCTACCACACCACATCTTGGACGTATGCGCAAATGGAGGGTTCTTTTAAAGCTGGAAGGGAGAAAACACAGCAAACAACCTTCATTTGAAAACTGTGAAGGACTTGAGTGATTTCCAGTCTTCTGCATGACCATAATTTCCAGCCCCAGGGAAAGTGCTGGTACCTTACAATATTTGTATTTGAAGGGTTTGGGGTTTTTTTACTTGTTTTGTTTTTGTTTCTACGATAAGCTATAGCCCAAAATTTATAGCACATACACAATCCTGGAAATTTTGCTCCTCACCAGTCTGATAATTTTCTATCTTTCCATGTTGAGCAACACCTGGAAAGATTATTTGACTTTTTAGACCCGGTCAAGGGATATCTCGGAAGTCCATGATCTTCCTTAAGCAAAGTTGCAAGGAAATCTATGGGCAACCAAAAAATAATTGTCTCTCAAGAGCTACCAGAAAATCCTTTATGGAAAAACTATTCCACTGTCTGGCAAAAATACTAATGATTAATTCAGAAAGAATTGCTTTGATTTCCTTCATCTAAGGGGCTGAACACCAAGAATGTAAACAAGAACAGGGGAAACAAAATAGTTATGCTACCTCCCCTTTTCTGCCATAACAGTCCTTCTAAGCAATCCTCATGTTCCCTGTAAAGACATCTTGAATATTACTACTGGAGAAATCTCTCTTCTCAACACCTTCCTTAATATGAAAACTGATGGCAGAATGAAATGTTAGACCATAGTGCTTGAGAACATAAAAAGCAACATGAAATTGTAATTGTTCTTATTGCACATTTACACTGCACATTCCAGTTTATGAAAACTAACTTGGGACAAAAGAGAGAAGTGGATTTTTCTCAGCATGGTAGGAAATGATTGAAAACAAACATAATTCTTTCTCTTTCACATCTAAATATCATCTATACCTGCCTAATCTCTTCTACATCTAAATATCATCTATACTTGCCTAAGAGTAGACAAAATGAGCAAAAACATATTTGTTTCAATTGTGGTGTCTGCTCCTGTGGTTGCATGTAACACAGATTCACATCATACATAAATCATACATATCACATCATACACCTCCCGTATGAAGACAGGTTGAGAAAGTTGGGGCTGTTCAGCCTGGAGAAGGGAAGACTGAGTGGAGACCTCATACCAGCTTTCCAGTATCTGAAGTGGGCCTATAAGGATGCTGAGGAGGGACTCTTCATTAGGGACTGTAGTGATAGGACAAGGGGTAATGGGTTAAAATTTAAACAAGGGAGGTTTTGAATGAATATAAGGAAGAAATTCTTTACTGTTAGGGTGGTGAGGCACTGGAATGGGTTGCCCAGGGAAGTTGTGAATGCTCCATCCCTAGCGGTGTTCAAGTCCAAGCTGGACAGAGCCTTGGGTGACATGGTTTAATGTGAGGTGTTCCTGCCCATGGCAGAGGGGTTGGATCTTGATGATCTTAAGGTCCTTTCCAACCCTAACTATTCTATGATTCTACAAATAATGCACAACCATTTACATATACTCTCCTGTTCCTCTGTTGCAGCACAGTTAAGAGCTACAGCATGGGAATTTCTTATCTCTCTTCAACAAATTTTGCTAAAAAAAGAGACAAAAAGAAAATTTTTTTGGGTTAGAGAAATTCTTCACTGAATTTTGATTGAATTTGCTGTACAGTTTTGATTTGAAGTGTCAAGAGAGATACAAATCAGGAGCAAATGAAAGAAAAAAGAATAAAAAGGCAGAATAGAATACCCTTCTCCAGCTTCTTTATCTGCACTCCTGCCTAGTGAGCAAATAGTTTGATAAAGCCTTATCACTGTCTTTCTTATCACCATCCTGTTTCTACCCTGCTCTCTTGTGTTCCACACCTTTACCTAATTAATCTCTATTATCTTCTTATTTTAGAGATTCCTAAAATAAGCACAAAATATAAACCTGTTGAGCAGGTAAATCAGGAAAATGAAAGCAGAAGGCAGGCATGAACCTTTGCCCCTAATTCTGCTTTTCTTGTTTTTTTCTACCATTCTTTTAAATTCCCAAAGACATTTTTTTTCTTCTGATGTCCATCCTTGGAAAAAGGCTACAGGCTACATACATCATCCATTCTGCAGATTGCATCTTGACTCTCATTTTGTAAAAATTGAAATTAAATATCTTGGATGAAGTCTTCCATTCTTGGAGTCTAACAGTCATGATTTTCCATTTCAGGTGTTTAACTTTCATTTCAGGCAGGTGTGTACCCTTTTTCTCTATCGTACATTAATTGCACAAAGTCAAAGAATAGCTCAATCATAAACAGTCTATGAAACATGCAAAGACTGAGAATAAAACCCCCCAAGAATAAAGGAAGCCTAGAGCTCGGTAGAGAAGAAGTCATAGGACACACAGAAAAGGTGTTGGGCTATACCCATAATCATGCAAACAAACCTGGCAACAGCAGGAAGTGTGGAGTCATTCTAGTGACAAAGGTCTGGTCTTCAAGGAGTGATTTTGACATCTTTGGGTCGGTTTTCATCTCTTCACCCTTAGAAATAGAATTCTCCACCTATACCATTCCTAGCACAACCACAGAGGAGAAAGCCACAGTATGCTCAGTTTTATCTCATTTTGGGAAAATACAGGAAAATTAACAATATCACCAACCAGTGTCTTCTAGATTCCACAATCACAAAAGACTTAATATTCACAGACTGGAGCCTATCCAAGTCTAGTATTACAATCCCAATTGCACACTGCTGGACTATTAATACACTGGAATTACGATAATCATAATTTTTAAAAATATATCTAGAAAAATCAGGGACAAACTGTTTCCATTCCAGTTCCACTCAGGTGGGCTTCCAGTCTCTTTGCAAAAACTTGAGATGCATATAACAAAGGGGGGTTCATAGCTTAAAATCTTTAAAATCACATTAATTTGAATTAGTCAATACAACTGTAATGAATATTGCAAGGTCTTCAGAGCTAGAAGCTGGATGAATGCCTGCTGAACTCACTCATCTTAATAGTTTGTGACACTATTTCTCTGGGTCCTGAGCAATGCATTCTGAGGATGATCATCAGGAAGCCTTTTTCAGATGACAGAAGAGTTCAATCACATCTCTTCTGAAATCTAGCTAAAACCATCAGTTCATTGTTCCAAATCCTGTACCCCAATTGAAAATCCCTCTGGAAACCCCCCAGAAGGGCTAACGAGGGGTCATTTGCACATGTTGGGAGTGAAGGGCAGAGAGTAGTTGCAAAACTGAAGGTAAGTACAGAGTTAATTAACAAAGCACAGTGACCTAAACCAAAAAACTTAATTTACTTTGCAGAAGGTATTTGAAGGTGACTGTTAAGGACTTCTCAGTTATTATTTTTTCCTTTGACAACTCTGGGAAATAAGGTCTATAATTTCATCTCTGTCATTTATGAATTTGACAGACACCAATGTGCATAATTCTCAGAAAAAAAATCTGTTCTTGCTTCTTAGCATCTTTTATGTTAGTAAGATCAAAAAATTAATAGCAGAATCCACTGTTCCTACCTCTTCAAGTTTTCCTACCAGACAGTTAGAATCATAGAATCCCTCACAGAATCATAGAATAGTTAGGGTTGGAAAGGACCTTAAGATCATCCAGTTCTGACCCCCCTGCCATGGGCAGGGACTCCTCACACTAAACCATATCACCCAAGGCTCTGTCCAACCTGGTCTTGAACACTGCCAGGGATGGAGCACTCACAACTTCCCTGGGAAACGCATTTCAGTGCCTCACCACCCTTACAGTAAAGAACTTCCTCCTTATATCCAATCTAAACTTCCCCTGTTGAAGTTTGAACCTGTTACCCCTTGTCCTATCACTACAGTCCCTAATGAAGAGTCCCTACCCAGCATCCTTATAGGCCCCCTTCAGATACTGGAAGGCTGCTATGAGGTCTCCATGCAGCCTTCTCTTCTCCAGGCTGAACAGCCCCAACTTTCTCAGCCTGTTTTCATACAGGAGGTGCTCCAGTCCCCTGATCATCCTCGTGGCCCTCCTCTGGACTTGTTCCAACAGTTCCATGTCCTTTTTATGTTGAGGACACCAGAACTGCACACAATACTCCAAGTGAGGTCTCACAAGAGCAGAGTAGAGGGGCAGGATCACCTCCTTTGACCTGCTGGTCATGCTCCTTTTGATGCAGCCCAGGATACAGTTGGCTTTCTGGGCTGTGAGTGCTCACTGAAGCTGGCTCATGTTCATTTTCTCATCAACCAACACCCCCAAGTCCTTCTCTGCAGGGCTGCTCTGAATCTCTTCTCTGCCCAATCTGTAGCTGTGCCTGGGATTGCTCCGACTAGTTGTGTTGCTTGATTCTGTTTTCTTCTGTATAGATAGAAATTGAAACCAGTGCATGTACTGGCCAGCCTTTGAGAAGGAAAAAAGTGTCTTTAACCTCATCCTTCATTGTATCTAGAGCATCCTTTGTAATGTGGCTGCCAGCCATCACCCCAGGCCCTAAAACAGTTTATTTCTCATCTCTATTGCACTCACAACTCTCTATCTTAAAAAATCATGCAGGGGTTTTGCAGCATCTACTGAATTGTGAGTATGAGGGTTAAATGTGATTTTAGTCTTATTTTTAGTAACAGTGGTTACAGTAAACCCCTTTTAAAAACAAATACTTTGTCTTCCCAATGGAGGGTTTTCAGTTACCTTCCAGCCAGTCTCTCTTGGACAGGTCCTTGACCTGTGCCTACTCACTTGTGAAACTCAGGCCTTGGAATTAAGCTACAACCAGTATTATGAATCTTTAAATCTGCAAACAGTAGCCTGAACTGCAGTATGAAGTGCTTTGGTATATAAGGAAGCAGACAGGTATCTCCTTCCAGGCCATGAAATAAAGTTTGGCATACATGTAGCACAGCCAATATACTTCTAAAGATCTGTATCATTAGAATACAAGATAGCCTTAGAAGTAATTAACTGTTCATCAGATAGCAACAGGGATTATTATAGAGCACCAGTTCCACCATAAGCATTCATACAGGCTTCCTAAAAGCTCAGCTTGCAATCCCACACAAAAAAAGAAAGTGACCTTGAGGTCAGAAGCAAATTGCTATTATATATCACCAAGGACAGCATGTCGAGTACTACCTTTATGTGTGAAGTGGAAAGGAATTAATGAACAGAAGTAGACGTCAGACAGTGTATGCTCTCTGAAGCAATATGAATGAATGATATCTTGCAATAGTTATTGAGCCAGATCTATTCAGATAGGAATTACAAACATATTAGCATGTTAACTAATTTATTAACCATCATGACTATAAAGTGCATAACAAAAAGTTTGTATTATTTTCTCTTACGCTTTCAACAAGTTTTTCATTTTCCAAACAAATGCTCGATTGTTCTATGAATTGCCAAGAGATTGTCCAGCTCTCTTGGGCATTGTATACAGTGCTTAAAATTTGGTCTGATAATACAATTTCTATATTTATACAACATATACCTGAGTATTATGCATGAAGCTGAGACAAATAATTAATTCCTGAATGCTTAATTGTCAGTACTTGTGGCACCCAGTCATTAGTGCCTGGTTAGTTTGACCACCTTTTTTTTTCTTCTAGATAATCTGTTCTTTATTAAAGGACAGATTTTATCTCTCTTGCCCATACTGGTAGAGTTTTCTACACAGATAAGGCTACTCAGTTTCAGTGGTGAACAAGGAAAATTCAGCACAAGACAAGAAAAAGAAGAGACAGCCTCAAGAGGAATAAACATTGTAAGAAACATCATGTCAAACTCTGACACCGACCTATCTTAGAATCTGGAAAATAACTGTTTACAGATTTAGGAGCCTACTTTCAAAATGTGTACTACAGAGTCTTGTCTCTAGACCTGTTTCAAAGAGAACGCATTTTATTAATTAAAAAAAAAAAAGAATCATAAAATAGTTAGGGTTAGAAAGGACCTTAAAATCATCTAGTTGCAACAACTCTGTCATGGCCAGGCACACCTCACACTAAACCATGTCACCCAAGGCTCTGTCCAACCTGGCCCTGAACACTGACAGATATGGAGCGTTCACAGCTTCCCTGGGCAACCCATTCCAGTACCTCACCACCCTCACAGTAAAGAACTTCCTCCTTATATCCAATCTAAACTACCCTTGTTTAAGTTTTAACCCATTACCCCTTGTCCTATCACTACAGTCCCTAATGAAGAGTCCCTACCCAGCATCCTTATAGGCCCCCTTCAGATACTGGAAGGCTGCTATGAGGTCTCCATGCAGCCTTCTCTTCTCCAGGCTGAACAGCCCCAACTTTCTCAGCCTGTTTTCATACAGGAGGTGCTCCAGTCCCCTGATCATCCTCGTGGCCCTCCTCTGGACTTGTTCCAAGAGTTCCATGTCCTTTTTATGTTGAGGACACCAGAACTGCACACAATACTCCAAGTGAGGTCTCACAAGAGCAGAGTAGAGGGGCAGGATCACCTCCTTTGACCTGCTGGTCATGCTCCTTTTGATGCAGCCCAGGATACAGTTGGCTTTCTGGGCTGTGAGTGCACACAGTGAAGCCATTTCATGTTCATTTTCTCATTGACCAACACCCCCAAGGCCTTCTCTGCAGGGCTGCTCTGAATCTCTTCTCTGCCCAACCTGTAGCTGTGCTTGGGATTGCTCCAACCCAGGTGCAGGACCTTGCACTTGGCATGGTTAAACTTCATGAGGTTGGCATCAGCCCACCTCACAAGCATGTCAAGGTCCCTCTGGATGGCATTCCTTCCCTCCAGCGTATCAACTGAACCACACAGCTTGGTGTCATTGGCAAACTTGCTGAGGGCGCTCTCAATTCCACTGTCCGTGTCACTGACAAAGATGTTGAACAAGACTGGTCCCAACTCCGATCTCTGAGGGACACCACTTGTTACTGGTCTCCAGCTGAACACTGAGCCATTGACCACAGTTCTTTGCATGAGGCCATCCAGCCAGTTCTTTATCCACTGAGTGGTCCACCTGTCAAATTGATGCCTCTCCAATTTAGAGACAAGGATGTCATGCAGGACAGTGTCGAATGCTTTGCACAAGTCCGGGTAGATGATGTCAACTGCTCCACCCCTGTCCACCAGTTCCATAGTCCCAGCATCGAAGGCCATCAAATTGGTCAGGCAGGATTTCCCCTCAGTGAAGCCATGCTGGCTGTCACCAAGCACCTTGTTGTTTTTCATGTGCCTTAGCATGCCTTCCAGGAGAATCTGCTCCAAGATTTTGCCAGGCACAGAGATGAGACTGAGTGGTCTGCAGTTCCCCAGATCATCCATTTTCCCCTTCTTGAAAACAGGGGTTATATTTCCCTTTTTCCAGTCATCAGGGGCTTCACCTGACTGCCATGATTTTTCAAATATGATGGAGAGTGGCTTAGCAACTTCATCAGCCAGGTAAGAGGCTGGCAAATATATATTTTACTGTTTTGTTTTCCACTGGGAAGTGAGAACTTTTAGCCAAAGCTAAATCAGCAGTCTGATCCCAGAGCAAGCCATCAGTAAAGAAAGCTCTGTGTTAATAGTGCAGTGGTGAGTGCCATGTAATATTGAGCCATTTGTGAAGATGTTATTATAGTGTACCTCTGTTTCCCTATTTCCTCAACTGCAACTGCTTGTTTTAGTAAGATAAACATGTAGCACTAACATTTATGCTGAGATAAGTAAAAATCTATGCTGTGCTTTTGTGAAATGATGTGTGAAAATCAAATGACCAAGTTTGTAAGTACTTTCATATGAAGCATAAGTGAGATTGGTATATAATGTCATCAGAAAGACAGAAAAAAAAAAGCCCAGACACACTATAACAAATTTCCTCAAGAACAGTGAAGCAGTGGATGTTTTGGAAGAAAAGAATACAGTATTTTTTTGAGATTCCAGTGAAAAAAAGTTGAGACTGCAGCCATCCACAGATGAAGAAACATAATCAAATATCATGTTGACACCTCACACCCCTGAGTGTGAGATGAACTGCTCCAGGTGACTTGAACCTTTTGTGCAGTTCTGGATGTATTTGTGCATTGTGTGAGAAGTTTACGAGAAAGAGAGAAATACTGGAATAATCTAATGCCTGCCTTAACTTCCAGAGATTTACCTGCATGGGCATCTGAGGTAATGAAGCGTGAGTTCAAAAGGTTAGCTTTTATACAAGTCAGCATGGAAGCCAAGAGGGAAACTATGTTTAAAAGTGTATTTTTAGAGCTGTTTTTACATATGTTCCAAATAAACAAAAAACCCCATAAATTTAATATTGTCATGAAGGTTATAAAAAATTGCTACAACTGAAAATGTATCAAATTCAGTTCCCATGCATACATTGTCAGGTATAAACAGTGGTTCTATTTGTTACCAGATATTTCATCCCCTGGATATGGACAAATATGAATTTTGCGTGAGACATTCTTCCTAAGATAGGGAAAAGTGAAATCAATCCTTCAACAGACTGTAAAAAGCCAGTAATTCTCACAAATCTGACACTCATGGAGCTTTAAAAGAATTAAATAAACTAAAATTTTTATTGACTTATTCATGACTTCCATGAGTCCGAAAGCATAGTGCTGCTACTATTCTGCCAACAAAAATTCCCCTATTAATGAAAAACCTTTCCAAAGATTCACATACCTTTTGTTCTCTCAGGAATTATTATATTTGCTGGGTGATGTTTCATGAAGTATTCACTCCTTCTTTAATTTTAATAGGATTCTTGTGAGTTTTCTTTGCAAAAACTGGAAAGAATAATGCTACCTTAACCTTTTGGCACCTGAACATTTAATTAAAAATCTTCCCTATCTCTCAACAAAACATTAGCTTTGGCAAATATCCCAGCACAGTCAGCAAATCATAAAGAAAATATCCTACTGCAGACCTCTGTTTACTTAAACTACAGGGGCAAACCTCACAACCTTGCTAATTCCTGGGTTTCAGTGCTTTTTACTCTTTACACAGCTGCAAAAAGTCTCTGTCTGAGCTGTTGTATCTGATTAGGTTATCCATTTCCCCAGCTGCCATAAACAGAGGACACACAGTTGGTAATTTGATGGATATGGAATCATCCTCTGATCTAGTCTCCTGTCATCAATATCATCAATGACCCTGAACAAAGCCCTGGAATCTGAGTGACTATTAACTTCTGTGACTCTTGATGCATTGCTGAATGATCTCTGCTGTCAGTTTTAAATTCATGCTTAATCTTGCTTCGTGCTGTTTAAGGATGTGTGCCAATTACCACAGAAGACTATGGACAGTTTACTACTGTTACGGTTATAGTTTTGGTTGATGGTAAGCTCTATATGAGTTAACAGTTTGCCCTGGTTGGCCAAAAGGACCAACAATATCCATTAAGCACAGTGTTAGCCATTAAGCTAGCCGGTTGAAAGAAGTGATTGTTCCACTACACTCAGCATTGGTGTGGTCTTAGCTCAAGTACTGTGTGCAGTTTTGGGCTCTTCTCTCTTGTATCCAGTGATAAGATGTGAGGGAATGACTTAAAACTGTATCAGGAAAGCTCAGATTGAATACTGGCAAAAAGTTCTTCACCGAGAGGGTAGTCAAGCACAAAAATAAGATCTGCAGGGAAGTGGTCATTGCCCCAGGCCTGTCAGTGATCAAGAAGTGTCTGAACAATGCTCTTAGATGCATGGTTTCACTTCCAGGTTGTCCTGTCTGGAGTCAAAGTTGAACTTGATGATCCTCATGGGTCCATTCTTACTCAGGGTATTCTGTGATATTCTAACTTTATTCCAGCAAAACCCTTGTTTTGATTGTGTAGTGATGGCAAGATCTCAGCCAGTTCTTTTGTCCTCCTGAACTAACTGCATGCTCATCTTCATTTCAGCTGCAAATCAAGAAAAACAAATGAATTGATGAAAGTATCTTCATATTATCTTTCTATGTAATCTGGTGGATCAGCTTGAACTTCTGTGCCATTGTAAATCATCGCTGGCAGACACATTGGTGTAAATAATTTGGAAATCTACCAGGATCAGTGGCATAGCTATTGCATAAAAACTGTATCCATGAGGGTCACAGTCTATCCCATTGTAATGAGAAATATGTCTAAACTCAGAAACTACTCTGAAGAGATCTGACTTCCCTCTGTGCATTTCCACTAATACTGAATGGTAATTAATATCATTCTTCTGTAATTGCCTGTGAGAATGTCCCATTTGCAGATGGAGGAACTTGAGCAGCAAGACTCTCAAAGCTGGATAGGAACATTCAGAGTCACATAGCATCCTTAGCAGAAGTCAGTAGATGTTTTATTAAAACAATTACCCTTTTGTTATATTTTCCATTACAAGGAAGTGTGGCATGTAAGGCGTTAAATTATCTTGTCCCCCCCACTTCTCACCTAACATTAAGAAAGTTTTTGAACTGCAAGTACAATTTTTCCATTATGCTGAGTCTTTCTTACAATAAAGACTTATGCTAATAACAAAAGAAGACTCAAGGGAGAATGGTTCCTATAGGCTAATAATAACCCCAGGGAATTGACATATCTATCTTGCATTTTGCTATGCACCACATATGCAATTATCTCACTCCAGCTGCACAATTTATTGTGCCTGTTAATGAATGACTAATACATATGCAGAATTACAGTTAAATCCAGAGGCAGAACCACACACAATAAAAGAGCAGCAACATTTACAGATAATAATTGAACTAACCAAAATACACTATTCTATATAGCTGGAGACCTCATATACACAATGAACTTTTATAATACTGCTTGCATACGTAAGGTTACAGGATCAGGTCCTGACTAACCAACTTGAAGCACCAAGTCTAGCAGTATGCAGAAGTTGCAATTTAATGAAGTATCAGTTATAAACTGCCAATTTTAAATGGATTAGGTGGTCAGATTCACAACACAAATTCCCTCTGGGAAGAACCTTGGCCTATTTAATTCAGAGGCATGGAGACAATTTAATTGTAAAATAACTTTATATGGAGAATTCATTAGATAAATTATTTCTGACATATTTTCTTCAAGATAGTAAAAGTTGAGTTTTTTTAAACTTAGATTATTACAAGACCTGAAAAAAGTCCCAAAGTATGATTGTAGTATAAATTAAAAACAGTTTCAGAAATCAATACGTAGCTTTATAAAATAAATGAAAGTATGCAACGTTATTGTGAGCATCACTGCTACTGCCTTCTCTACCTCCAACCCTTTCCCTGCCTTTCAAATTTCCTTGGTCCAGTTCTGCTTCCACTTCTGCTCTCCTCCTTTCTTCCATCCTTCCAGTGATGACCTGCATGCTTCCCTATAACATCCACATCTTTGCTACGATGAAGGAGTAAATTAAGTAAATAGGATTTTTTCCCAGCTATTGATGACATGAGGAAAAATAATCTAAATTAATGAAATGTACTAACTCTAGTCTGCATGAACTGGCACACATATGTATACAGGCACAAATATGTGTATATGAACTGAGAATTTCAAAGCCAGGAAACTGATCCAAAAACGCTGTGGGACCTGAAATGTCAGTTATGTTGCTTTGGCACAGGGTGTTTCAAATACCTGGAAAGAAAGATACAAAAACTTAAAATGTTCCTGATGTTAGTGACTATTTACAAAAGTCAACATCTGCTTTTGTTGATACACAAAGAAAGTTCTTTGGACCACATCATTTACCTGAAAACTGAGGACAGTCCAAGTTGCTCAAATGAATTTTCTGTGTGTAAAAACATGAGGAATTTGTTGAATAAATAAAGATTCAGTAATCTCAAACTGACTTTTTTTTTTACATGGATCATTTATCATAGTCTTCTGGGCTGTAATAGATTTCATAGACTACATTTGTAGACTTCATAGACTCTAAGACTATCATAGACTATATGGCATGACGTGCAATAGGAAAAAGCTTTGCAAAATCTATGGCATTTCATGTTTTTCACTTCATCCTACATCCTGGAAATGAATGTGGATAGATGTCAAGAGTCCTTCACAACATGGTATTAAAACAGAATCCTAAAACCATACACATTTTGATTGAATCGTCTGTAGGCAGCAATTTTCATACATAATATTTCAGCAAGTTACCTCTTTCAGTTGCCCAACACAAGTGCACGGTGCTCACTTGCATCAGAAATCTGCTCGTGTTTGTTTAACTGTTTAAGAAACCACATCTTTAAGAGTTGGGGTAAAGCAGAAGACAACAATATTCAGTGCAAAGCTGACATCTAGGAAATCCATTCTTAGAGTGCTATACATAAACAGATAGGTACAAGTTTAAAGTTATTCTGTTTGAAAAGACACCAAGGGCAGTACCAAGAGGCAGCAGACTGAATGAAGAGCATCTTTTTAGTCCCATACAACAATAAAAAAAAACAAGATAAGATAAAAGTACTTGAGAGTTAGTCTATGGCATTAATTTTCAAACTATATGTCTTTTCTGGGCACTCATTTAGCATATGAAACACATAGGCTCACAACCATCCTCCTCTTGAATAGAGAAACTCCATATGTCTTGACTGGAGGAACTCCGTATGTCTTGACTAGAGGAACTCCATATGTCTTGTCCCTCTGGCTCCAGCCAAAGTACTGAAGATTGTTTTGAGTTGATGAAATATATAGTAAAAGTTCCTCATTTCTACCACTGAAAGTTTTACAGTGGTAGAAAAAACCCCTCAAATTAAGCAGGAAAAGGAGAGTGGAAAAGGAAGCACGATTCTCAGCCCAACTGGAAGAATCCTGCTCTCCAGTTTCTTTCACATACTGGTTTATTTGCGTGATACAATGTTTCTCCATGGCAATTACAAAACTGGTTCACTGACTTGGCTTTGTTTACACAGCATTGTTAGGCTTCCATTGCTTTACTGTAGGCAGATCTGGCCTCATTAACACCTTCATTGTTCGTGTTGGCAAGTGGTTAAAGTTCATTTTTTGTTAAATTTATTAGTTTGCTCAACCAACTGTAAGAAAATGAAGAACCAAATCTATACCAAAAGATATTACTGAAATTAATAAAAAGCAAAGCAATACAATGACTGTCATTTCAGACCATCTCCAACTATCCAGAAAGGAAATTACATTTAAATCTACGTTTCAGATGTTAGTGCTTTACCTGCAACAGCTGAGAGACTTACCAAAAGTTAAAAAAAAAAAAATGACAGCTCCTGACCATAATGGTTTAAAACCTAATCAAACAAACAATGAAAAACTCCTCTGGAAGCCAGTACAATGAATGTCAAATGGTTGTACAGTTTCACAAACCAGAAAGAATAAGCCAAAAAGAATTTCACAAGCCAGAAAGAAGCTATACCTTCCAAATGGAAGGTAATGTTGATGGAAGTTGATGGTTTATTGCTGGGAAAGAACAAAATCTGTGCATGTAAATTCCTAATGTCTACAAAATTTTCAACCTGTACCCCTTTGCTAGTACTTTCTGCAGTAGTGTTTGTGCATGGTATCCTCTGGTTTTTGAGGTGTTGAAGGGCAAGGGAAAACCAAACCAAAACAAAATAAAACTAAACAAAACAAAAACCTTGTGGAGGTTAATATCTTTTGCCTAAACCTTTCTAGAAGAAAATCCTGCCTCCTTAGAATTCTAGTCTTTCCCATCTTTGGAAAACAGGTAGCTTAGGGTAGTTTGCATTTGCAGTTCTCCATGTTTGAACACTAGTACCACAGAAATCCACAAACATACACACCATGGCCACTGTCAGGCTGACACATCAACTTGTCAGTTCAAACTGGACAAACGTGAGGTAACACCAGGTCATCAGAGTTGGTTCCAGGCAACATGAGAAGTCTGCATCTTGTGCAGCAGGACCTGATACATTAAAACCATAAATGGGCTCAAAAGTAGGGCAGGACTCATGACATAGAATAGTACAGGACAAATTACAGGCAACGCATCAACAAAGTGAAATAGAGCATAGTGAAGAAATACCTGAACCAGAAAAGATCTGCAACAGCAAACGATGGCATTGCAACTGAGCTCCTTGCAGACTTTAACAGAGCAGATCTGGACACACATTCACTAGCATGTCAGTATTGGGATACATTCAACTATATGTAGTGCTGATGGATTCATTACCTCAGATCTCCATTAGCTCAAGCATCTCCATGTGTAGACACAGGTGGAAAGATTAAATATCAATTTAGTCTTGCCTTCAGACATACAACTCTTGTTTTTTTTTATGAAACTGTGAGAATAGTAAAGAAAATTCAGGGGACAGAAAATCACTCAGAGGAATAATTACAGGAACTTTCACCTCAGCAGCTAGGTCACTGGTTCAGAATCATTCAAATCACTTGTGACTGAAAGTCATTACTAGTTGACTCCACTCAATGAGCTTGTGCTTCAGGTCAGAGTAATAATTACTGCAGGACTAAAACTGCCATTAGTGTCTCCATTAGCAAGGAAAGAAACAGAGAGAGAAAAGAATTAGCAGCCTTTGTCTCATTAGTGCTGCTTCCCAGTCAAGGATGAGTGAAGAAAATACTGTTGAGGCCTGATCTAGCTGCCCAAACAAAGTGCTGTTTGAAATACTCCAAGATATGCTAACTGCTCTGCATCTGCATCTCCAAAAGGACACAGGTCTCTCTTGGGTCTTACCTGTCACATATAGCAGTGCCATGTAGATATGATGACTAACCTATGTCATTTTGGCTTGAGCACTAGATGTCCATCTGGGGACAGCCACGTCCAGCCTCCCTCCAATACTTCCAAGTAGAAACTCCAGCCTCAGAAACTATTGAGTTAATAGTAAACTTACTAATTAAACTCTTGTATTTTCCCTGATTTTGTCTTTATCTCAAACAGACACTGGGAAATATTGTAAGAAAATATGTGTAGAGAAATAATGAAAACTAGATATCCAGCAGACACCCAGCTGGAGATTAGTTATACCCTGAATGCTGCCACACTGTTTGTCACCACCATTTTACCTACATTTGGGGTGGGTTTTTTTTCTATAGAAATACCATAACTAAAATATCAATAGCATAGAAATAAACTGAAGAAGCTGAGCTGAGAAGCTGTCATACAGAGAGAAGTCAGGCTATGTGTAAGGTTTACAACAGCTCTGTGTGGCTGGACATGCTGACAGCTATCTGGTACATGAAATACAGCATAATACGGCTGAGCTAGGATGTTAAACCCACTGCACTGTCACATGAACAATAGACACATATGAGGCCAGGTTAAAAAAAATACAAATTTAGTTGCATCAAGTGAAAGGAAATTCATGGTGGAAAACAAAACCTTTAAAAGAAGATGTGTTTCTCACGTTCTCCGAAGGAACCCTGTGAAAACACCAAATATTAATGACCATGAATCCAGAGAGCTGTGAAGGGAGAGCAGTGTTTTAAAACAGTGGCAAATGCCTGAATACTGTGTCAAAGATTTATTATAAAGCATCTTTTTTCCTAGCCTTTTCTGGTAGTTTTTAAGCTTATATGACTGAATTCTTTATACCAAAATACCCTCATAATAACATGTACTCTTACAATTGCATGGACTTACTAACATTCCATATTTAAGAGATCAGCTGACGTACAATTGGGTCTTTTAACATTCTAACAGTTTTCCTAATGGTTGATAGTTTAATTTGTCTGTCTCTTTTAAAATATCCCTCTCAAATATTTCTCTCTCTCTTTAAGCAGAGTGTTTTAATCCAACACCAACTCTTTAGATTTTAAGAGGTTATTACAACACATAAAACATATGGTCTCACTTCAGCTCCCAGTATACATAAAATTAGTCAAACAAAACACTACATAATCACTACCAAAACATGTGGTTCAGTCAGTAATCTTTGCTCAGAAGCATCCTGGGACTAATTTAGCATGAACAATGCAATTTTTTCTTTCACCCTACTCTTATCTCTGTAGGTCACACAGCAGCAGAAGACAGAATTGCAAGATGAAGTTCACCCTCTCTGCCTCCCTCTGTCCTTCACTTATATTTCATTCAAGATTGTCTCCACTTCCAAGATAACAATTGCTTTCAGAGACTGGGAAATCTATTTTCAGAATTTATATTGCCTTTTGGAATTACAGAAACACATAAATCTTGCCACACTGGTGGAAGCAAAAAACTTCAAAGCAATATAGACATAGTATTGGAAACCTGAGATAATTTCAGGGTCTTTCTCACAATAAAGATGATTCTTTTCTGTTTCTATATGAGAAGAAAAAAAAATGCCTATGGGAGAGTGTAAGTTTACTGCTTGGCCTGCTATTAGGAAAGAGAGCACATCTGTTCTTCCAGGGAATGAATTCAAGCACTGAGAATTGACACAGTCAGCTGCTACCTCACTCCTTGAATTTACTCTGGGACACTGGGCAACCACTACCTTCAAGACAATGCCTAGGCACATTTCAAGGGATAATTTTCTCCAAAAAACCATGCAACATAGTTATAAAGATGACATACACTGGTTTTGGCACCTTCCATTCAATGCTGCCTTCCATCAGTACCCCAGAGGGTTTTGCACCCTTAGGATTTTTATGCCACATCCCAGGGCAGACATAATATACCCTCAGCTTCATGCTGTAAAAGTATCACACTGAAGAGTTGCAGTTCAGCCCTCATGTTACTTCAGCTTCTTTGAACTAGAAAAAGCAGACCAACTAATTATTGTGTTTGAGGGTCACAGGAGAGTCATAATAAATACAAAGTACTCCCGCAAAGTACTCCAAGTGCAACACAGGAAGAAAGCTGATGCCTGTGCTAGGGGATGGCAGTGGGATAGAAAGCTGGCAGTGCAGCATGGCATAGGAATGATCTTCATCCTGTCACCTTCAGCAGCATGGGCACAATCAAGGAAACAAGACAGAGTGCTGCCTCAAGACTCTCATCTTGCCTCCTTTTCTGGAGAGGTGGCTGCTGAAGCCACCAGCAGCTGCATGAGTGTTGCTCAGTGGGCTACTGATCGCTCGGTCTCCCTGGCAGATAGTAAAAGCAGTCAGTTAAAATATTATTTATGATTTAGCTAGTCTGATGTACACCTGGATAACCGTAAAACAGAATTGGAGCATTCAGGGCATGCAGTACAAGCAGATGCAAAATCCAACTGTGATTCACCATTACTGTGTGATAGCATGTAATAGCTGTCAGAAGTTTCAGGCCACAAACCAGACCTAAGCGCAGCTTTTAAACAGAAATTCTATGTTTAAAACTAAACTACTTGATGAGTTTAGAAGCATAATTCCTTTTAACATAACTCCACCATAGTCTGTGAACAGTGTAAAAATGTAAAGGAAGATTGAATGTAACCTTTGACTTTGCTGACATAAGTCAAGAATTACAGCATGAATCTGGCATAAGAAAATCAAAGCAAAGATGAGCCCTAACATGACCAGCTTTACAGGAAAAACATTTTTGAAACACAAGTTTGTATGTTCTATTTACTCTTATTTTTTTCACAAGATTTTCTGAGTAAAAAGAATCCCAGGTTCATGTTGCTGGGGAAACTAAAATAATGGTGTAATCTTCCAAGAAAGTGTGAAACACAGAATTAACACCACTGAATTGAATTTAGTAACACAGTGTGACATCAGACCTATCCTTAAATCAATACTTAATTTTCTCAGTCATCTTACAGATTAGTTGTAGCCATTACATCTCCAGGGAATGCCAACCACCCCATGAAGGGTCAGCCTGCTAAAGTAATATTTTGCAGGATCTCCTAGTCGACAGATGTCAAAAATATTTTTAAGAGTGCGTGACCTCAGCTTTCATAAATACTTTTTCGTATATTCTGGAGACATCCCTTATGTTCTGTAGTAAATACAACAATCAGTTTTATCCACTTAAACTCAGTTGTACTTACAACATACTACACCTATTATTTCTAAACCTAGACTAAGCATAACCCACTTCTCAAAGGGAACAAAAATAATAATCACCAATGTAACCACATAAAAATAAGTTTCTATAACCACTGCTTTCTCAAAAATCTAATTTCAGATGGAAGTTGGAATTACGCTTTCCATTATTCATAGCAAAATTCTGCTGCTTGAAGTTCTTTTATGTTGTATTTCAATCTAATTTTTCCTTGGAAGTATCTCACAATCAGAGGCAAAATGAAATTAAGAAACTGAGCGCACCACAAGATACACCTTCACACTTGCCCTGAAAAGATCTGCTTGTGAGAAGGGATTGCCACAGCAGCAGAGGTGCCACTCCTTGGATGATATTCTGCTGCTGCATCTCACAGGCACACTGTGCATGGCAGAGACCATGGTCACATACCAGGGGATCAGCAGATCACTCCAGGTGGATTACCACCAAGCTCACGTAAAGTTGCTGATAGACCTGGGAGCCACTAATGAACTGCACCAAATATTTAGGGTACTTGAGCTAAGAAGTGTGGTAGCTTGATGCTACAGCTCAGCTCTTCGTTACCACACAAGGAGGGGTGCGTCCACAATGCCACTTCCTACAAAGGTGTGCACCAAAGAGTATTCAGGCTGTGACCCAGTGCACAAGTCTTTCCAGCCAAGTTCCCACACTTTTAAGAGAATTGTGACAGTACAGACTGTGCTGGTGCTGAATGCACACAAATGGACAATAAGCTTGGCCAAGGTGAGCTCCACGGTATCTTCAATTAAGCAACTTGGTGCTGGGAGCGGAATTTGCCCTTTCTGAATCTGACCAAAGCTGTGTCTTCTTCAGGGATTCACACAATTGCTAAATTATTCTTGCATAGGCAAACACAAGCAAACACCTCTGCAGAATAAATGCTTGCACTGTAAGAAGCAATAATTTCACTCTGTAAATAACACTGCAAACTGATGGAAATAAGAATATACAATTAGGTTATGTAATTTGCTGAAGATTTATTTTGTAGTTTAGCCTTTGCCTGTAGGCTGACTTTGTACATGGAACTAACCCACAGTTTATCGTCATCTGTAAAAGTAAAAAAGCTTGCAAGGAAGTTAACACCTGACATACAGATTTGGCCAATAGCAACCAGCCAGCAGCAAATTCGTAGGAACATATTTAAGACAGCATGTCAGAGAAGGAACATTCCCTTTTTATATTGTACTTGGTTCTAACAATCAGTAATGTATGAGCTGCCTCTTAGATACTTCAAGGGTAAACTTAACATCTAGTGACAGATGTTTATGGTTCACGAACCCAAAAGTCAGAGATACAATAGAATGCTACAGGGACCATTGATGGGCTTATATTCAGAGATTGCACTGTACCTACTGGTATATCTCTAACTGTTAGACAGTTAGACAGTTAGACTGTTAGACTGTTAGACAGTTAGGACAGGCGACGGTATGGCCCAGCACAAGCAATCCAGAAGATTCCTCAATTGTGTGGAAGACAACTTCCTTTTGCAGTAGAGGAGCAGACAAGGAGAGGTGCCATTGACCTCATGCTCTCCAACAGGGAAGGGCTCATTGGAAATGTGACTCTCCAGGGCAGCCTTAGATGCAGTGATCATGAGATGGTTGAATTCAAGATCCTCAGGTCAGTGAGAAGAGTGTGCAGCAAGCTCACTGCCCTGGACTTCAGGAAAGCAGACTTCAGCCTCTTCAGGAACCTGCTTAGCAAGGTTCCATGGGATATAGACCTAGAGGGCAGGAGGGCACAAGACTGTTGGTTGATATTCAAGGATCACCTACTGCAAGCTCAGGAGTGTTGCATCCCAACTAGAAGGAAGTGCAGCAGGAGGGCCAGGAGAACTCCTTGGATGAATAAGGAGCTGCTGAGGAAAATTCAGAGGAAAAAAGAGGCTTATAATAGGTGTAAGCAAGGACAGGCAGCCTGGGAACAGTAGAATGATGTTGTCCGGGAAGCTAGGGACCAGGTTAGGAAAGCTAAGGCCCAGCTGGAATTAAACTTGGCTAGGGATGTGAAAGGTAACAGGAAGGGATTCTATAGGTACACAGAGAATAGAAAAGACAGACTAGGGACAACATGGGCCCTCTCCAGAAGCTATCAGGAGAACTGGCTACCTTGGATTTGGAGAAGGCTGAGGTTCTGAATGACTTCTTTGCCTCAGTCTTCACTGCAAATGCTCTGACTGCGCCACCCAAGTCTTTGCAGGCAGACGCAAGGACTGTGAAAATGAAGACCTTAGGCTCACTATAGGAGAGGATCTGGTTTGAGACCATCTTAAGAACCTGAATATGCACAAGTCCATGGGACCTGATGAAATCCATCCGCAGGTCCTGAGGGAGCTGGCGAATGAAGTTGCTAAGCCACTGGCCATCATATTTGAAAAATCATGGCAGTCAGGTGAAGCTCCCGATGACTGGAAAAAGGGAAATATAACACGGGAAGTCTAGATTGGCTATAAGGAAAAAATTCTTTACTGTTAGGGTGGTGAGGCACTGGAATGGGTTGCCCAGGGAAGCTGTGAATGCTCCATCCCTGGCAGTGTTTGAGGCCAGATTGGACAGAGCCTTGGGTGATATGGTTTATTGTGAGGTGTCTCTGGGGGGGGGGGGGGGGGGTTGAAACTAGGTGATCTTAAGGTCCTTTCCAACCCAAACTATTCTATGATGATTCTATGGTTTGCATGAATTATAAAATTACCATTGGGGAAAAAAAATAAAAGTAGTCCAAATTGTCAGTATAAAAAGATTTTGGTCCTCTATCAGTCTGCCAAGAAAAGGAAGATATAAATAACAAAAGAGCATATGGTAGAAGAGATACACCAACATGCTGTATGTAAAAATGAAGGAAGATGGGAATCTCTTAGGAATAAAATATGTTTTATTGATTAAAAATTATAAGAAATGGAGATATTTAGTTCAATACATGAGATAAAATAAGCTCCCAGAACTGAGAAATAAGAGGATATTTTTCTGGGTTTCTTTCTACTATTGAAAATAGTTAAAAATGATCTGTAGAGCTTACTGCCTTTGACTGCAAGAAGTGATTTAAATTACTCATGCTACATTTACTTTTTATATTTAATATTTAGCAAGCAATATTTAATAACCCTGAGAGTAGCTGGTGATATTGACACAACAGAGTGAAAAATTCAGGAGAGTTCCTACAGTCTCAGGAGGCAGATACCAGTCCTCCAAGAATTGTGGATAATGCACATCATAAGTAAGCATGGAAAAGTTTTGAAGATTAAAACAAAGGATATCATGTGTAAGGGTTCACATTCAGAAAAGTCTGGGCTGAGGGACATTCCTCTTTCATATGCCTGGAAGGTTATATCCAAAGTCACTTTAATGTTAGCAAAAGCTTTGCCTCAGTGGAACCATATCTAAATATTGTAGGTAAGAGACCTTTCTTAAATATTCATTGTTTGTTCAGCCAAAGCACTATCTACAGAGTTTATTGGAGGCTTGGTGCCTTTAAGAATTTGCTTTTCCCCAGCTATGCTGTGTCGTATCATGTGTGAAGTAAAGGAATAATCTGCACAGTTTCAATCTCAAACGTTAGAACATTTAAAAGAAATTTAAAATCACACAGCCCCACTATCATCCTGCCCTTAGGTGTGAAGATGCAAACCGTATAAATGGTATTTGAGTAAATGATGAGTGTAGGTGCCCAATTCTCACACTGGCTTTTGGAAAGGAATCAATGTACATCTTGAAGTGCTAAGACTACTGGTTAACAGTAGTAACCTTGGGCCAAAAAGACCTGAGATCATATCCTGTTGTGCAGTCAAAGAAAAAATTGCTTTCTAATGTGGTTTAATTATGTTTGAATTTTTAGATAGTTCCTCTTTTACTTGTCTTCTATTCATTTTTAAGCCTAGAAACAAATAGTACTGCACAGAAGAAGCAATTTAAACCCACCACATTAAGTAGTTTGCACTGAATTGTTGTAAGTCAATATTCTTTGTAGGTAATGGACTTTAAATGTAGATTTATTATTTGAAAATGTATTGCAAACTACTTAATGTGGTGCGTTGACCCTGTCTGGATGCCAGGTGCCCAGCAAAGCCACTCTATCTCTCTCCTCCCAGGCTAGACAGAGAAGAGAAAATATAACAGAAGGCTCACAGGTCAAGATAAAGACATGGAGAAGTCACTCACCAATTATCATTGTGGACAACACAGGCTTAACTTGGGGAAATTAGTTTAATTTCTTACCAACCAAATAAGAGTAGGGTAATGAGAAATAAAACTAAATATTAAAACACCTTTCCCCACCCCTCCCTTCTTCCTAGGCTTAACTTCACTCCCAATTTCCTTTACCTCCTCCTATCCAGCACGGGCTTCCTGTGGGGTTACAGCCTCCTTCAGGCATTCACCTGCTCTGCTGTGGGGTCCTCCCTGGGCTACAGGTAGGTATCTGCTCCACTGTGGACCTCCATGGGCTGCAAGGGAACAGCCTGCCCCACCACGGTCTGCACCACAGGCTGCAGGGAAACCTCTGCTCCAGTATCTGGAGCACCTTCTCCCTTTCTTCTGCACTGACTTTGGTGTCTGCAGAGTTGCTCTTAAATACTTTATCCCAGAGTTGCTACCACCATCACTTGGCTTGGCTTTGGAGCTGGCTGGCATTAGCTCTCAGACATAGGGGAAGCTATGCTTCTAGCAGCTTCTCACAGAAGCCACCCCTGTAGCAGCCCCACTACCAAAACCTTGCCACACAAACCTAATACACTTGAAAAAAGGATGGGCAAAATTCATCTGTTCTACAGAAGATATGACTGGAAAAATGCCAGCCTCCACCAAGACATTGAAGAGGGCTCATTACTGAAGTTAATATATGAACACAGCACATAGAAATGTATAAGAAATACGTTGCTTTAAGACAAGGGATTTTATCATGCTTTCATGCCCACATTGAGTAATGAGATAGGCAAACTAAACAAAGGAACTAGTAAAGCATATCTAAGTGTGCATTCTGCTCCATTCAAACAGTATACTAAGCCCAAACCCCTAAGACTATGCCGATTCAAACACAGAAATGTACCTGAACGCTTTTCAGAGAAATAGGCCAGTACAAACCATAACTTCTTCATTCAACATTTTAACTGGAATAAAAATTGTTTGGTATTTCTGAAAACAGCGAGTTGATTGTCTTGTTTTAACAGCTGAAAGCAACGTACACAAACACAATATCCACCTGGACATTTTCATATTGAAAAGCCCTAATCATATTAGTCATTCTGATTACTGCTTTTGGTTTTAGCTGAGCACATTCCTGTTAGTTTTACCATAGTGGAAATTAAAAACTCAAAAACCTCATCATAATAATAACTTGAGGGCACCTTTTGTTTATAAGGTAATATGCATAATCTGGACTAATAGATTCCATGGCTGAAGGCCAAGGACTTTACCAGCCCTGGGTATGGTTATTACAGGTTATTATACCCAATATTCAATTAAATATTGAAATCTTAAAAGACAGAAGTGGAAGGAAAACTGCTTTCTTCCTTTACCTTCTTTCAGCCATGTCCTTTATTCTCCTCATGTACTTTTTCGTTTTATACCATGTCTGTTGCCTTCCAGAGGCGTGACGACCTGGTTCAGGAACAGCGCCGATGGCCCCCCCTTGGGCCGCTCAGTCCAAATGCTCACAGACACCAATGTGGTGGACGGCAAATGGCGTTTATTGAGAGAGAACATGGTGTTATATAGCCTAGGTTTACGATGTCATTTCTGTCTGCTTGCATCGTAAAACTGGTATCATCACCTAAACACTATTGGCTACCTGGAGAGGGGTCTTATCTTTCCGTACAGCACAATATCTTCCGGCCACCAGGCCCTATCTGCCTACACATGTCCATTTTACAATACATTCTGATCTTTTGTGTGCCATTTCCTTTTATTTTCACAGACTTTGGAAACCACTGAATAAGGAGTTTAGACTTATCTTTTGAAGTAAAAAACACTTTGGAAACTCAGAGCACTTTAGTTTTTTACTAGAACACGTAGATACTAATTGACAGTTGAGGTACTTGTATATTCACAGTGAAACTACTGTAGAAAAATCATTATGTGATTAGAAGAACTTGAACATGGAGAGAGATAGGTTTGTCACTGAAGGTAGATAACATAAATCACCTAGTGCCAGTCCTTGCCAGATACAAGACACAACATATAACTAGGTCTGACTGCATGCCTGAATTTAGGAGTTCATCGGTAGATGAGGTGAATCTCATCTCTGCTTAGAATTCATTCCTGGCCTCCATTTTCTTGAGCTGTAACAAACAGTCTCAAATTCTCCCACAATACACAGTAAATGTATATTTATAATAGGTGTAAGCAAGGACAGGCAGCCTGGGAACAGTAGAATGATGTTGTCTGGGAAGCTAGGGACCAGGTTAGGAAAGCTAAGGCAGGTGACTCAGCTGAGTGTGTTTAGCAGAACTGTCAAGGGGGTGAATGCGTTGGAAGCTGCCTAGTGTTATCAACCATGAGACAGAAATGGGCACTCTCAGGTGGGTATAATATGAAACAACATTGAATGAATGTGGATGATGATATCTGATGAAGGAGCTGAAACCCAGTTGGCAATTGTCCTCCTGATGAGGAAGTTAGCAGAAGCATTCTCTGTTTTAATGTCACAAGCAGCACCACAAGGATGAAGACAAAGGGTCTGGTAACACAGTGTGAGGAAATGTTAACCCATGGCACCAAGATGACAAACACAGATGGTTCTGTCACCATTATGCTCATTTTATCATCATATGACAAAAATCTGGCACCAAAACCCATTCAGATCTGTAGTCCCTGTTCTTTCTTCAAAGGCTTGGAGTAATGGCATTTCCAGTGGAATCAGAAAGTGGGTTCCTGTCCTCCCCAGCCAGTGATTCAGTAGGCTTTCCAAGCTGAAGAGCAGTTTTGCATCCTTGTGACCCTTGGAGCATGTGCTGATACCCTGCTCAAGTCTCTGGCAGCTGCAGGGCAAATGAAACTGTAAGTTTGAAAGTGGTCATGAGCTGAAGAAAATTCTCACATGCAAACTGCGCATGAAAAGGAAAATTTTCACCAGCTAGAAATTCTCTAATTTAATCATGGCAGTCAGGTGAAGCCCCTGATAACTGGAAAAAGGGAAATATAACCCCTGTTTTCAAGAAGGGGAAAATGGATGATCTGGGGAACTGCAGACCAGTCAGTCTCATCTCTGTGCCTGGCAAAATCTGGGAGCAGATTCTCCTGGAAGGCATGCTAAGGCACATGAAAAACAACAAGGTGCTTGGTGACAGCCAGCATGGCTTCACTGAGGGGAAATCCTGCCTGACCAATCTGGTGGCCTTTTATGATGGGGCTGCAGAACTGATGGACAGTGTTAGAGCAGTTGATGCCATCTACCTGGACTTGTGCAAAGCATTCGACATTGTCCCGCATGACATCCTTGTCTCTAAATTGGAGAGGCATCAATTTGACAGGTGGACCACTCAGTGGATAAAGAACTGGCTGGATGGCCTCATGCAAAGAACTGTGGTCAATGGCTCAGTGTTCGGCTGGAGACCAGTAACAAGTGGTGTCCCTCAGAGATCGGAGTTGGGACCGATCTTGTTCAACATCTTTGTCAGTGACATGGACAGTGGAATTGAGAGCGCCTTCAGCAAGTTTGCCAATGACACCAAGCAGTGTGGTTCGGTTGATACGCTGGAGGGAAGGAATGCCATCCAGAGGAACCTTGACACGCTTGTGAGGTGGGCTGATGCCAACCTCATGAAGTTTAACCATGCCAAGTTCAAGGTCCTACACCTGGGTCAGAGCAATCCCAAGCACAGCTACAGGTTGGGCAGAGGAGATTCAGAGCAGCCCTGTGGAGAAGGACTTGGGGGTGTTGGTCAATGAGAAAATGAACATGAAATGGCTTCACTGTGTGCACTCACAGCCCAGAAAGCCAACTGTATCCTGGGCTGCATCAAAAGGAGCTTGACCAGCAAGTCAAAGGAGGTGATCCTGCCCCTCTACTCTGCACTCGTGAGACCTCACTTGGAGTATTGTGTGCAGCTCTGGTGTCCTCAACATAAAAAGGACATTTACCTGTTGGAACAAGTCCAGAGGAGGGCCACGAGGATGATCAGGGGGCTGGAGCACCTCCTGTATGAAGACAGGCTGAGAAAGTTGGGGCTGTTCAGCCTGGAGAAGAGAAGGCTGCATGGAGACCTCATAGCAGCCTTCCAGTATCTGAAGGGTGCCTATAGGGATGCTGGGGAGGGACTATTCATTAGGGACTGTAGTGATAGGACAAGGGGTAAGGGGTTTAAACTTAAACAGGGGAAGTTTAGATTGGATATAAGGAAGAAGTTCTTTACTGTGGGGGTGGTGAGGTACTGGAATGGGTTGCCCAGGGAGGCTGTGAATGCTCCATCCCTGGCAATGTTTAAGGCCAGGTTGGACAGAGACTTGAGTGACATGGTTTACTGTGAGGTGTGCTTGGCCATGGCAGAGTTATTGCAACTAGATGATTTTAAGGTCCTTTCCAACCCTAACTATTCTATGATTCTATGATTCTATTACCTAAGTTGGAGGCAGACTTTAATGACCTCCTCTACTCCTCAACATTATCATAATTCCACTGAAAATGTGGCCGTTAGCCAATCCAGTCTGCAGGTAGGAAAGATTTTCCTTTTCTCTTCTTCTCTTTTCCTGTTTCACTTGCAGTATATCTGTATCCAGATTTATTTTAAATCTCTTTCTTCACTTCCAGTGGACTGAAAAGCTCTCTGCAACTATTACTCATTCTACTCATACACCTTGACAGGTGAGCTATAAAGTAAGACTGTTTTGTCAGAAAACTTCTGTTACCCACAGCTGTCCCACGTGTGAGTAAGCCTGTGCTTTTATCCTGTTTCCCTTCTGTTTGAGTGAGGAGCCTTATCCTGAACAGAGCACTTTCTGCCTGACCCCGATCCACCCACACCTAGATCTGCAGTGTTCACAATATCCTACCAAAATACAGGGGCAATATGAGTGGAGTCACTACAGTTTTGTCCACCTGTCACTCTCATCCTGCTAGTTTCCTGCTTCTAATTTCCCCTCTGGGTTTTCCACTTCTCCAAAGTGTTGCTACTCGACCTACGACATTAATAGTGAAGAGCAGGCTCTCCTTGGAGGTCTGCACACTCCCCAGGAAACCTGAAGTGAGGCAGCCAAACCTCCATGAGGGAGCAGGGCTTGTAAAGTAAAAGGCAGTTGCCAAGGCACTGGGATGATTTATATTTTTAAGTTTCAACATACACATGTACTTCAAAGTTTGCTCTCTGGGTATTTCACTTACACGGGCAAGTATTCATGCAAAAAGAGACTATCAATTCTATTGTTCATAAATTCTACTTGAATGATTCTCAGAGCTCAAGCTGAGGGCCAGCTCACATGCCTGGCAGACAAAGGCATTTAACTTCTGGCAGTGGAGCGGTTATTTGTCTACAAAATCAATAATTTATAGGGGAAAGAGGGGCTGCATAAAACTAACAGTAAAAGAAAACCGGTTAATTCTCTAAAATTAGAAGCAGCAGAAGCTCTGTGTGTGAAAACTCACCCTGGTTCTTCTCTTTGAAAGCTTTTTCCTCATATAAACAACAATCCAGCTCAGAGCTATGAATGCCAGCAATTTGATTTTCAGTCTCCTGTTCTGTTTGAAATTGCTTTGTTCATCACAATATGAAATTAAATAACATGAAAAATGAACAACTGCAGGCACAGAAAATACTGGCACATTGTAAACTAATGACCCAGATTTCAAATAGCAAAACTCTGAACAGTTGTCTCCAGGAGAATCCATGGAGGGAAAGGAAGGTAGATAGTTAAAGGTAGATACTTGGCCTATGTCTTATGCCATCCCAAAAACTACTCTCTTAACTCCTGCAAGCAATCCCAAATATCATTGGCTATGTTGCCAGATGGCAGTGCTTCACAGAAACACAGTATTCACTTTCACAGCGTCCTGGGCAGGAAAAGCATTACTTCCAAAGGGTCATACTCACACCCAAATATTTGTATGCACTTGGGCATGCTCATACAAGTTAGCTTCAGGCTCTTCATTAAGACTAAAACAAAGAGAAACCCTTCACTTTCAGAGGAACTGCTGTTGTAAGTACAGTGAGCAGATTTCTTTTTGTCTGAAGTGTCTTCTGTTTGCAGCAAGATACTTATGGTGACACAAATGGGCTAGGCACCAAACAGTATAAAAAGAAAGGCAAACGAAAGCTCACAGTTCAAAGAGAAAAACGAAGGGATGAAAGATAATTATACACAGAGACTCATGGTCTTAATCACAGCTTATGTTCTGGCTCCCATGATGTGGTTGTAGAAGAGGGCTATAGAACATCTGTCTCTATTTCAGCAAGTGGAAATTATTATATCATTATTGGTGATGCACCTTTAGTCCACCACTTCTGTCCAGATCTCACTTACGCGCTCCAGAGAAGGGTGGTCTGATGGTGAGGCATACAGCAGTAAGAAAAGCATTATGGCCAAAGCAATATGCTATAACCTTGGCTGCAAAAAGGACCTGGCGATCACTTGTAATATCTAACAAAGCTCCAGCTTGTGTTAATGCTGCACTTCCTCCTGACAACACCAAAGTCTAAGAGGTGCAAAAATAGTACAAGGTTATCCTCAACTCTTTTTGGCAAAACTTGGAATCCAAACTAAAACAGGGAAGAGAGAGACCTGCTGTTATGTACAATGCCCAGGTGATGAATGGCCCTGGCTTGATACTGCGGTGTTTAAAAAGCCTTAAATATGTAAAGCTTATTTCACATATTCATTATAAGAGCCACTAATTCTGTTCCTCTGTTACCCTTAGAGAAAGTCACCTGATGCCAGCTATTAAATTACATATAGTAGAAGGACACTTCTTAAGTTACCTAGCAAATGTCAGTGCACAAGGTAGATTTTCAGCAGTGGACAACTATCATTACCTTACAGTTAATGCACTTTTACAGGAGTATGCTTTATTTGTCATATCTGAAAATACAAAAATTGCAGCTGCATGAGTCAATATAAATATTCAAACTGTTAATGCATTAACAGAAGAGAGAGTACCAGATTGCAAAACTGAGCATAAAATCACAACTAAATATGGTGTAGAGTGTTGCTTCTCCAAGCAATCAAAAACCTTGCATAATATTATAGTACAGCTGGTAGTAGCTCTTGCCATGTAATTTAAGTCTCCCTAATGGATAAGAAAAACTTCTAAGCAATTCCCTAGTGAAATATCACTTTGGTTCCAACATTATCCTGTATAAGTTCTCTCTTAGCTTTTCCCCATTTTCAGGTATATTCACGACAATTGAAGTAATGCTTCTGTACATTACGATATGCGTTTTAGCTTTCATCATACAATGTAAAAAAAAACGGTGTTATTCCATGCCCTTGTGCAGCTGTGCACTGTATATTTTAGAAGGGCAAACACTGGGTGATATGTGAATATTCATCAGCAAATTAATAGCTTACATATTCAGAGCAGTGCAAAAGAAAAGGACAATAGATGTTTTTCCGTTACAGTGATTAGACAGCACAAGTACACTTGACTTGTTGTGAGAGGTGATACTGTCCTGGAAACAACCTTATTACCTGTCACGTTGATATCCAGAACCATAAAACTCTCATCTCCTCTTGTAATTTCTGACATGCTCAATAGCCCTGGTAATTGAACTACTCTCCTAGGACTTCTTCAGCATGCTGAGATACCTTACCAGCTAACTACTGCCAATTAAAATCTGTAATGTGAATAGAAAAATCATAAATTAGTCAACAGTGTATTAGATAAGTAACAAATTACAGAAAGAGAGCTTTGGTGAAGAAGCCAGAATTGCAACAGAAAACATGACATATAATGTATGCTAAGATAACAGGGTGTAAACAGCATTCTTAAAACTAGACTCCAGTATGTGTTCCCACACAGAAGATAAATCATGTGCATCTTCCTAGCATTCGGACGAGGAAAAAAATGCCCAGAGCTATGATAGCAGCTGAATGCTTCATTCTGTGAAGAATTAATATTTTCAGCAGCAGTAAGCAGCACATTGTGGAGACCAGATAAATCATTACAATATATATGAGCTACAGAAAAACAGACAGTATGTTTTCCTAATTTATTCATTCATTCATCTATGCATAATATATATAGATGCATTGATGTTAAAGCATATAAAAGATAAAAAGAAACAGACAGGTGTTTGGGGCTATAGAACTTTTGTTTTGTTTTGACCATTAAATTCTAACAATAGATCCAAGATTAAATTCGTTCCCATTTAACAAAAACATGATATGAAAACATTCTGTTGTGGAATGAAACATAAATGTTAGATTGTCTCACCAAGCTATTATGTGTCCTTTTTGAGAAACATGTTGAAGACATACACTATTCACAGAATACCCTGGAGATCGATGTGTTATGCTTAAGCAGTAATGAATTTTATGCTGGCCACTGCACTATCAGTCAGTTAAGTATTTTCTTGGTTAGACCCTTGAGAATTTAGCAAGTAATTAATGATCATGAAAAATGAGAAGATTCATTAGAGGTAATATGCACTTTTCCAAGATACGTCATTACCCAGGTTTGTCATAAAGCAGCACCTATTATATTATAAACGTATGCACTAAGGACTAGAGGCTTAGGAAATAAATCTACAGAGGGATTGAAACATTGAAATATGAAATGCTGTAACACCCACATCTCATAAGCCCATGACAGTAATGCAGTAGTCTCCCTATGCCCAGGTGCTTTTCAGAGGAGAAATAATAGAAGAGCAAGCTGCCTGAACAACAAACAAACAGGATTAGACATAGCAATTCAAATTAGTTACAAGAGGTGATGAACAGGATAATGGATCTAAGCATCCTCAGCAATACTCTAAAAATAAATAGGAGCAAGTGCTTGAATTCAGGTCCAAGAGCATTTTATAGACTGGAGCAGCTACAACAGAAGAAACCAGTTCCTGTCTCTAAACTGCCAAACAAGTTGTGACATTCAGGATACATTCAGTCTATGCATGTTTACTTAGTGCTAACCTCTACCCACTCCACCTCCCCTTTTGAAAACAGTACTTGTTCATATTAGGCAGACAAGATACCTGGCACTCTTTCTACAAGTGCCCCAACATTACACCCCTGAGTCCAGACTACTTATGTGGAAAATGGGAATACCAGGCAGCAGGAAGAAGGCACATCTCAGCTTCTCTTTCCTTCTCTTCTTTCCTCTCTCCCTCCCTCCCTTCTTCTTTCTCTTCCTTCTTTCCCTTCTTTGAAATAAGCTGCTCTGATTTATAACTGAGGAACTTAAGGCATGTTTATTGCTTATGTGATGCTATCATTCTTACATTTGATACAGTCTTTACAGTCTTGGCTCACAAGAAAAAAACTCAAATTGGTTAAAATCAAAAAAGCCGCTTTCTTGCACTACAGGTGATGAAACAAAAAAAAAAGTTGAAAATCCGGGAAAGTAAAACTTTATAAGCAGTAGTTGTTTTCTTAAAATCAGCCTACCTTCTTGCAGGGCTGAAGTGACAAAAGCCCACAAAACACTATTTGTCTGAAAGGCAATGCCTCCCATACATACAAAGCGACATAATATGAAATTTGGTAGTTCAAGTAAAAGACTGCTTTCAGTCAGGGAAATGACCCTTGGAGAATGACATTCATTGCTTCCTCCATTACTGTCATGCTGACATTCAAATTCTGAACCATCGTCCAACCTATGTGTTCTGCTGTGCTGCTCTGTAGAGAACCCCTGGTTTCAGTGAGAGCTGAGCTAGATATAGCCAAGTGCATGAAGCAGTGCACTAAGAGCGATTAATCCCTGAGCTACTTGTCTCCTGTTTGATGCTTTATTGAAAATTATACAAAAAAGGTAATGCTTAGTATAAACAGTTCTTAAGAAATCAACTCTGTCTGGCAAACTCTTTCATGTTGTGCTTCAGTTACATCAAAGAAATACTAGCATGGAGTTAATACAGTCACCTTCACAGAAACACCCTGATAGTCTGACTTCAAAAGAAGAAGATCATGAGCCCCCTTCTCTAGAGAGATGAAAAGATATTCCCATGAAAATCAAGGTACTGATTTGAAGAAATCTCTGTAACCAGTCTAGATGTTACATGTTCAGTCAATGACCCAGGCACAAACTTACAAAGATCAATAACAACTACCAGAAATATAGGAAATGCATGGCAAGCATCTCACTTGGTTGCTTATAATTCCCTGAATATATTCACAAGCTGTTATATATTGACCAGAATTATGCTGTCCTCCCATTAGTACTCACTGAGATAATAGTCTTTGTTCCTAAAGGCAGCATCACTGATGGAAAACAGACCCAGACCACTTATCTATGCCATAAATAAGTATGAGAAGATTAACCCAAAAGCCACTCCTCTGAGAAGGCCAATATAGGTAGGGACTAAGCCGCAATCAAGCAGACCTCACGGATTGCCGTGCCCTCCCCAATGGGCATCATGCCACAGGGTCCCAGACAGAGGGCAGAACCAGGGGACAGTAACAGGGTCCATGGACAGACAGGGCAAGTGATTAGACAGTACTGGGATCCAGCTGGGATATCATATCAGGAGTGGCAGAAGACAAGGCTGAGCAAAGGCACATTCGTAGCACAACTCAGGGCAGGGATGGGTGCCCAGTGCTGAGTCAAAAGTGGGCTCCTGAACAGTGGGAAGGGGAATGCATAGGCAGGCATATCAGGAGAGGCTGCTCAGGGTGTCTTGGTTTAAGCCCAGCCAGCAACGCAGAACCACGCAGCCGCTCACTCACTCCACCACCTTCCTCTCCCCACTAGAGGAGGGATGGGGAGGAGAATTGAAAGAAGAACAAGAACAAGAGAATTGAAAACATAAGAACAGCCCAGTAACTAAGGTATAACACAAACCACTGCTGCTACCACCAATAATAACAATTATAAGAGAAATAACAAGGGAAGAGAATACAACCCCTCACCACATGCCAACTGATACCCAGCCTGACCTGAGCAGTGATCTCACCCTTCTGGGTAACTGCCCCCAGTTTATATACTGGGCATGACATGCTGTGGTATGGAATATCTCTTTGGTTAGTTTGGATCAGGTGTCCTGTCTCTGCTTCCTCCCAGCTTCCCCTCCTCCCTGGCAGAGCATGAGACTCACAAAGTCCTTGATCAGAGTAAACATTACTGAGCACCAACCAAAAACTTCGGTGTTATCAGTGCTGTTCTCAGGGTGAGAGTCAAAAACACAGCACTGCACCAGCTACTAAGAAGGAGAGAAATTACTGCTACTGCTGAAGCCAGGACACAGGGCAATTTGGACCCATGGGTGCATTCACACACCTGAACAGACCTATGCTTGATGTTACATAGAGCTTGAGGCTTTGAAAATTAAATTTCCTTGGTAGCCTCCAACTTTCTGCTGTTTCTTGCTAAAAGGCCAACGGAGTTAAAGGAAATGTATGCAAGGCATGAAAATTAAAAAGAGACTACAGCTCATATGCTCCTGCAAAGTCTGATAAGTAAGAGACAAGTGGCTAGTGTAAGTTGCTGCTTTGCTTTTTTTACCTCCTTTAATGCTATATCTATAATGAAAATCTACATACAGAAAACTTGGGAAATCCTACCACTAATTTTCAACACCCAGTTTATATATGCTTATATTTTTTATAGTTGAAAGTACCCTTGCTATAGCTAGTTTGAAAGGTGACCAAGGTTTTAGGAGACAGGACCTAACAAAAACTGGTTGGCCCAAGGCAGAACATGGACACTAGAAGGAAGTGTTTGGTTTTAGTAGAGAAAGACAAGATGACCTGTTTGATTTTTATTTTATCTGTCTCCTATGATCCTTCTTATCTGTAAGGGGGTAGAATGATAGTTCAACATGTCATGTTTACTGGCTTTCTGAAAAAAAATGGTATACATAATGTCTGTGTTTTGACATGTCTACTGGTCTGAAAAGAGGGAGCAGATTGCCCTTGCCACCCTCTATGTATCTCTTACCCTGTAGTCTTTCTTACCCTTTGCTGCCAGAAATAATTAGTCTTTCTACCTGAGAAAACGTGTATGCATTAACAAAGACCCTGCCTATCTTGTAAAAAGCACAATAGCTAGATCCATGTTACAGCCTTAGTTTTGACTCATAAATCTCTGTCAAAGATCCTATGTAGAAGAGAGGACACACAGACTCTTCTCCACCTTCACATCTTCATTTTCTGCGCTTCAATGGCTCTTCACCACCATTTCCTTTGTCAAATGTATTTAATTATTGCATTCTGAGAAGATGCATTGATAAACTCATTGCTTACATTTGTTTACAACCTTTTTGATCAATAACTATAGTTGATGTGGGCATTCATTGCCAGCCAGGGATAGGTTAGATTAGAATAGAGACTATAAATGCCTCTAATAAATTGCCTTGCAAATGGGAGTAATCTTGAAAAGAACATTAGGAAACCATTTTCTTCTTCTTCTATAGAATGTCCCTGTGTTGTGTGTCAAAAAGGGGGAAATGTGTAACAGGGCAAAGCCATACATTTAAAGTACAATTTTATTAAAAGAATTCACAAAAGCACATAAGATGTAGGCTAAAAAAGGAGATTAGGAAAAGTCCTTTGTGAAAAATTAATACATATCATAATCCTATAGACACATGAAGCAATATATTTTAATTGACTGGATCTGAGAATTTCCTTAAATTTCTCCTCTTCTCCTACTCTCCTTTTAATTCCAGGGTCATCATTCTTCATGAGGCCAAAGATGGCACTGTACCAGAACTTCATGGAGCTTCATGAAGTTTAAGGCCAACACACACTGCTTCATGGAACACCATGAAGTAAACCACTCATGAGCCTGCCCAAAGATCCAAGGCTCTTCCAGAGCAGCATCAGGGAGAATGTGGCTGTTTCCCTCTTGGGGAAAAGGCACCCAGCCACTATCAAACTGCCCTGGGCATTCTCTGCAGGGCACCCAGGTAGAAGAGCAGGGACCCTTTTCCCTGCCTCTGCATGGAAAACCACAGCATCAGAGCCTGTCAGGCCACACACATCCCGTCCCCACTGCAGGACTCTCTGCTCCATCACCATGACAGCGGGCTGGCGATGTCACAGAGCACGTTCTACCCTGGGCGCTATAAATACAGGGACCCCGCAGACACCCGGCAGTTGCTGAAGTCCCAGGACCAGCAGCATGGGCACCCGCGACGCAGGGAGCTCCCCAGCTACGGCTCAAGAGGCAGTGCTTTCCATGCCCAAGCCAGGCACCAAGCGGAGCTGGCAGACGGGAGGCAGCTCTGACGGTGTAGAGACCATGAAAGTACACCAGCCGCAAGACCAGGAGGAGCCAATGGAGGTGGATCCACCTGAGGGCCAGGAGGAGCCAATGGAGGTGGATCCACCTGAGAATACGGGAGAACCAATGGAAGTTGGCTACCCGAGAAAGAAAAGAGCAAGAAAGAGCAATGCTAACACCACAAAGGGGCCATGGCAGCCATCCTCCGGAACATCAAGAAGCCATCAACGTCGATCCACCTCCAAGAGGAGAAGAAAACGGAGAGCTGCATCCACCACCGGCAGCCAGCCAGGAACATGGCAAAGGCTGGTCTACTTCTCTTATGGACCCCCTGGCAGCTCTGCACCGCACCAGGCCTCCCGTCCATGACCCTCAACTCCTTCTTGCCTGGCTTGGGCACCTAAGTTACCATTTCAGACACAATAAAGGTGTTTGGATCTCTTCTTTTTTCACTCAGCCATCAAATCCCAGCCTCGTTTGTGTTGGAAGGGACCTTAAAGCTCCCCCAGTTCCAACCCCGTGCCATGAGCAGGGACACCTTCCACTAGAGAAGGGTGCTCAAATCACTGAGAGCCAGATACAGATTAGATAGTCAGGGAATTCCAGCTCCTATCTCAGGTGCAGCTGCAGGGAATGGGCCGGGGAAGATGCAAGCAGTACATTTTGCCTTCCCTTGTCTTCCTGAGGCAGTGTTTAGAGCCCTCGGTTGTGTTGTCTCCTGGAATCCCAGGAAGATGCTATGAACAGCTCACGCCATTCCCCTCTTTCTAAGTTGCTCTAAGTCCTGGCAATTGCAATTTCATTGAATAAAGCATTGAAATAAATAGTATTACTTTCAATTTTCCCTAAGCTTTTTATTTCATGAGTTACAGAAGAAACATATTTCCTGATTAATGTAATATAAAGAGTCAGTTATTCTATATTTACATAGATTTACATTTTAAGCTGTCACCTCAGGTTTCACCCTTCAGCCAGCCACCGAGCTACTAGCAGCATTCACTTTTCTGAGCTACTATTTCATATCTTTCCCTGCCTCAGATTACCAATGGCTCAACTTTTTTAGTATCATTAATTGTCATTTTGTCATAATTCTCATTAATACATTAGTGATAGTAAAATACTGTATGGAACATTAAAGGAAGTGTCAAGGAAACTTAAAGCACTGTGGGAACTGGAAAGGAGATAAGGGATACTCTACAGAGGCAGGCACAGGAAATTGCAGAGATGTGTATGCTTCTGTGGAAGGGATGCAGGGTGCAAATCATAGAATCATAGAATAGTTAGGATTGGAAAGGACCTCAAGATCATCTAGTTCCAACCCCCCTGCCATGAGCAGGGACGCCTCACACTAAACCATATCACCCAAGGCTTCATCCAACCTGGTCTTGAACACTGCCAGGGATGGAGCATTCACAACCTCCCTGGGCAACCCATTCCAGTACCTCACCACCCTAACAATAAAGAATTTCTTCCTTATATCCAGTCTAAACCTCTGCTGTTTAAGTTTCAACCCGTTACCCCTTGTCCTATCACTACAGTCCCTAATGAATAGTCCCTCCCCAGCATCCCTATAGGCTGCCTTCAGATCCTGGAAGGCTGCTATGAGGTCTCCATGCAGCCTTCTCTTCTCCAGGCTGAACAGCACCAACTTTCTCAGCCTGTGTTCATATGGGAGGTGCTGCAGTCCCCTGATCATCCTCGTGGCCCAACTATGGACTTGTTCCAACAGTTCCATGTCCTTTTTATGTTGAGGACACCAGAACTACACACAATACTCCAAGTAAGGTCTCACGAGAGCAGAGTAGAGGGGCAGGATCACCTTCTTCGACCTGCTGGTCGCACTCCTTTTGATGCAGCCCAGGATATGGTTGGCTTTCTGGGCTGTGAGTGCACACTGAAGCTGGCTCATGTTCATTTTCTCATTGACCAACACCCCCAAGTCGTTCTCTGCAGGACTACCATGAATTTCCTTTTTGCCTAACCTGTAGCTATGCCTGGGATTGCTCCTACCCAGGTGTAGGACCTTGTACTTGGCATGGTTAAGCTTCATGAGGTTGGCATCAGCCCACCTCACAAGTGTGTCAAGGTCCCTCTGAATGGCATTCCTTCCCTCTAGCGAATCTCTACCGAAGACTTAATTTTTCAGTTGTCCAGCTACTTATTGGACAACTTTATCTGTAACCGGCAAAGACATTCAGAAGTTCTCTCAGAGTTTGTCTGGTATCCATTATCTGTTGAAATATAATACTGGTACTATTTTAAATCAATTTTTCTTTAAATTGAGCTATTTTCTGATATCAGTTGTTAAATAGAATGGGTGGAATTTCCATTAAAGAACTAAGCTAAACTCCATGTTTAAGTTCCCAGCTGCACCACTGATTTTCTGTATCCTGTGAGCAGGTAGACCAAGCTTCACTGGTCTACCAGTGAAGGAATTGGTTTAAATTTAACCTTTTTCCCCATGTAAATGTAGAAAAATATGTTAACATAAGCTCTTTTATAAAATAAAATATAATTAATGAGATCCAATTGGATTAAAACATATAACTTATCCCACGTGTAAACCACAGCATAGTTAAGGTTGAGGTGACATAACATTGCATTAGGCCCATATTAGCCAAGCCTGATCCAGGTCAACCTTACCCAAAATTAAACCTTATGTAGACATTTTAAAAGCCCAATGATAATGCTTGGCAAATCGGTGTGTGTTCTGAAAGAGAAAAGAAAAGCATTTCAAGTAAGTTTCAAGCATTACATTCTCATTTCCCTCACCGAAGTCAGAAGTGAAAAAAGCACCTAAGGTAACAAAAAAATTTCATTAAACCCAAGCAGTGGGCTTTCTTTCTGTTTATTCTTCACCATATTTTTTAAGGTTATTACTAGTATTAATAAAAATAAATGTTGTTAAATGCAGTAGTGAAACATGTTTTTAGAATATGTAATTGAAACAGCACTTTGAAAACACCAGAACAAAGCATTTTTGTTTTTTCCAAAAGAAATTTTTGTTTCACAGTCACTTTCAATCAAGCCAAATCTGTGATTTTCCTGCAAAAGAATTGTCCCTCTGAGAAACTGTCCCTACTTGCACTCTTCAGCACTCTTAGCTGGGCTGGAGAGAGGGAGATCTGCTGAGCCTTCACAGGGTAGCAGGTGACATCGGGGTCTGTGTGACCTCTTCCCACCATGAAGAGGGGGCAGTGAAATGATTTAGTTCTAGACCAAGTCTGTGCTGGAGGATCAAACGAGCATAACCTGCCCTTGACCACATAGTTCTACATACATATGCATTTGTGTGTATATGTACATGTGCATGCTTGCACATACATCCACACATACATATAATCTGTATGCATACACACGTACTCACACATACATGAGTGCTATTGCTTTAGCCTTATTTGTAGCCAAGACCATGACAGAAGAATATAGTGCCAGGAAACATAGTGTTATCTGAGAATAAAGTCCTACTACCAATAGACACAGCAGAAGTAGATTATCTCGCATGAGTTTCCATGGTAAACTACATTAATGAAAAATGCCTCATTTCTGAGTTGCACCACAAGAGAGCAATTGTAATGGAAGTAACAATGAGATATGTAGGTGATAATATTCTTTCTCCTCAATGTAGCAGAATGGGAGGAGCATATCCCTGTTGTGCAGTAAATGCCAATAGGTGTTGCCAAAGCATTTATTGTTCTAAAGCCCTCAGGAAATTTGGGTAAAAACTAAAGCCAATTTTTCTATTGGATCATTCAGGGAAATGAATGTTCATTATAACAGAAAGAAATGAAACAATGCAAGGCCATTTTAAATTTAAATTTATTTTAGCAAGTAGAGCAAGGACTGCCACATTATTCTCTCGGTAGGGTGTGAGCTGCTGTATCAGTTAGCATCTGTTCTTTGTAATTCCTCCAGTCAGAATGTGATGATTTAGTAAATACACAAAATGCCGTACTTCTGCAAATTATCATTTTTCCTGAGGTGTTTGTTTCTAATTCGCATACAGTAGATGGCACTGGTGGAATAAGAAGTTATGATACATGGTAACTGGTAGAAGTTCTACAGCCTCCAACATGTTCAGTCAGGTTTTGAATGTCTGCAAGGATGGAGACCCTACAAACTACCTGGACAACCTGTCCCTGTATCTAACCAGCTTTACAGGAAACTAGTGTTTTCTTATGTTTATGTGGAATTTTCTCTATTTGTGTCCATTGTCTCTTGTCTTGCCACTGGACACCACAGAAAAGATCCTGGGTCTCTCTTCTTTGCACCCTCTCTTCAAGTATTTATACATGTTGATAAGATCCCCCCTTGAACCTTCTCCAGCCTGAACAGTCCCAGTTGTCTTAGTTTCTTCTCATGTGTCAGATGCTCCAACCTGTCCTGGTTTGAGCAGTAGCAGTCATTTTTCTCCTTCTTGGATCACCTCGGGCACCCTAAACCACAACACAACCCCATAATCATCCTTTTGCTGGACTAACTCTAGGATGTCCATGTCTCTTGTACTGCACAGCTCAGACTGGATCCAGCACTCCAGAAGCTCACTAGAGGAGGCCCTTTTTGATATGCTGGCAATGTTTTTCCCTAATGTAGTCCAGGGGGTATTTGGCTTTCTTTGCTTCAAGAGTATATTGTCTGTCAGGACCCAGAGGTTCTTTTCTGCAAAGAACTTTGCATTTGCCTTTGTTGAACTTCATGAGGTTCCTGCTTGTCCATTTCTCCCACCTGTTGAGGTCTCTCTGAATAGTAGCGCAACCATCATGCCTAATAACCAGTCCTCCAAGTTTTTTATCATCTGCAAATCTGCAGATAGGCTGCACCATCCAGGTTATTAATGAAGATTTTAAACAGTATTGTCCCCAGTATCACTGCTGGCCTTGAGGCAGACGCTGTGCTTCTGATCTGGGAGATTGGTATTTATGCCAGGTTCCAGGCCATTCTATTGTTCACTTATTTAGTTTGTATTTAATCATTTTGTCTATGAGTGTGTTACAGAAAATAGGTTTGAAAGCCTTGCTAAAGTAAAGAAAAAGAACATCCACTACATTCTCCATGTTCACTGAGCCAGTCAACTCATCATAGAGGGCTACCAGGTTTATGATGTATGATTTCCCCTTCATAAATCCATGCCATCTACTCCAAATCACCTTCTTGTCCTGAATAGGTTAGGAAACATTTTCCAGGATGATTGAGGTGAGGCCATCCATGCAGATCCATGGATTCTCTTTCTTGCCCTTCCTGAAGACAGGAGTGACGTCTGCTTTCCTCCAGTATCAGGGTGTTTAATGTTCTCAGTGAGAATCCAGGCTTGTGAATGTGAGGCTTATTTTAGTTGTCTCAAGAAAGCCTCATCTACTTATTCTTCCTGATCTATAAACTGATACCCACTACAACATCAGCCGTGTTGCTTTGCTTACTTATCCCAAATCATAACCTGCCATCTGGCTCACCATCCATTCCAAGTCAGAGCTCCATGTACACCTGCTGCTCTTTCACCTTTCAAAGGGCATCTCCCTTTCCTTGCCATCCTGGACGTTCTTTTCTAAAGGGCTTCTATCCATCCATCCATTGCATTCACTGCATCCATTCATGTGAGCTATCCAACCACATCTCCACAATCCAAATGAGGTCATAGTCCTGCAGTTGCACACAGTCCTCTAATTCCTTCTGCTTGTTTTCCTTGTCATTTGCATTTATACAATGGGCACTTGGTAATGCTGATTTCCCCAGGAAAAGTATTCCCTCTCTCCAGTGACATGTGGGAGAAGCTGTCAGATATTCCTGCAGGGAGGTCTCATCCGGACCTGACCCCTCTCCATGGCAGCTACTTTTAAGTAGAGGTTAGGGCCTGCCTGAGCTGCAGCCCCTGCTGTATCATAGCCATGCCCCTGCCTAGCCCCAGGCCCCACGAGTCCAGACCTGGACCCTGAGCTGTGGATTGATTTCCCAGCTCAAACTTTCTGCCACATCCTACCCCAGCTGCTCCACTCCCTGCCTATGGTGGTGGGACCAGTGCCCACTGGGGAGCTCCTGACCTGCCAGCCCACTGGGGAGCCCCTCTCAGGTTCCAAGTCCTCAACACCCATAGAGCTACCAGTCCACAAGACATCTTGACAGGCTTACACATATTATGTTGGGCAAAATAAATTACACCTTTCTTCTGAATTAATGAAGGCATCCACTCGCTCCCTGATTAGACACAACATCTCAAAATGAAAACAAAGCATGCTTCTTTGGTTTTAACATATTTGTCTCATTTCACCATGCATGAAGCACAAAACATTTACTAAAGGAGCATTCAGATATTTTTACACTACTGAGAGGTTGCTGGGGCACTGATATAGTTTGAAGTGATCACAGCTGAAAGAAACATGACTTATATGTTAGAAGCCACCTCTTACGGCAGCTTCAGAAAGGCTGCGGTTTGTCAAGTAGGCATATGGCCTTCCCTAGGATGACATGTATTTTGATGCCATTGTCCCGATAATGACTACCACTGGCCAAAGGCTACAAAGGCAAGGCTACAAAAATCCTTTGATCAAAGCCCAGACTACTGCTGAGTAAAAAAGTGTGTCCAATGTCTTCACAAGGCTGTATTAAAAGAAGGAATATGAAGTCGTTTAAGGTACTGAGACAGAAGAAAGAACACGGATGGTGAATTTTCTTTAGTGTCACTCTGAAGCCAGAAGACCTCCTCTGGTGCTAACAAAGTATGCTGGAGATCTCAAAACTTATCTAACTTTATTTAACTTTTACTGAAAAGGTTCTTTTCCTTTAGGAGACAATGTAAATCCCCATAGTTTTTGCATAAGTTTAGCTGCAGCTTGGAAACATCTGTGGTATTCACCCTGGGCATTAAATCCTAGTTCTGAATGGTCTAGCTTTTATTAGAACCTTAAATATTACAACCAACCAATTTGTTTTTATTCAAGTTTTAGGTTTAATAGTTGTATTAAAAAGGTGAAGTCAAATTAAACCTTTCAGTTCCAAATACAATTTAAAAGCATTTTGATAGAAGAAGATATTGAACAAGTTACAACTTTCTATTCTGATATGCCATATGTGAATAAAAGAACAAAGCCAGAGCAATTTCCTAGATAACTGGATAAAACACAGTTGTGATTGCCAAGTGTTCTTGAGAGTATGAAGTTATTCAGTCAGCCTAGGGAAGGGGAGAAAGGGTACTCTACTGGAGGACAGCTGGTAATTCTTATATATACTGTAACATTTTTTTCCCCATGCATTATACATGCACTGCACTAGCTTGTAGTAATTTCCATTCAGCTTTTGCATAGGATGCACAATTGACAGGTGTGGGAAATCAGTCCTAGGTCTTTATTCTCTGCTGGACTTTGGGACTGCAGAGCCTCATCTTCCACCTCGTTGTATGCCACTGTGTTGAGTAAAGAAGTAGGCAACCTACTGGCTTCCCTAATACTCTGGTGCCAAGTAACACATGTATTATTTCCCCAAACACTGTTTTGGCAGTTACTTCATTAACATCTGCTGCCCACAGCCAGGAACAACATAGCCTCCCTGCAACTGATGATAGCAGCAGGCAGCTTGTGTCTTCACCTCTTTCTGAAAGTCCAGCTCCCTCTATCAGCTTGAGGTCTACAGCTTAGGGCAGTGAAGAGCAGCTACCACAGAAAGGTGAGAGCAGAGCAGTCGTGGTCAGTGTGCTGGTGTAAAAAGAAAAATTATGTTTCACTGACCTTCTTTGATGCTTCAGTCATTCTGCTGGAGAGAGTCCAAATTTTCAGAATTCATGAGAATAGATGGCATTGCAACAGGCCTGATAGGTGTAACAAAATACATTAAAATTCATACCTAAGCCTTGCTGAAAAACTGATGAGTTGTGAGAAGGAAGGAAAAAGGCAAATGACAGTGGAGAAAAAGGAGAAATTTAACTGGACTTCTATTGTAACATACCACAAAAGGCAGCTAGCTTCTCTGAACTCCGGTGTAACAATGTCAGGAGAGATGTAGAGTTAAAAAGAACAAGAAAATGGCATTAAGTATAATCTATTCCCATCCTTGCAGTGATAGCTGGCCCCCATCCAAGGCTTTCACACCGAGTTAAAAAATCCTCTTCTCCTCAGAATGAAAACACACAGTAGGGATGTTTGGTGATACAGATGAGAAGTGAGCAAAAGAAGGAAAATAGCTTGAGGTATTCTAAATTCTTCTCCAAAATACATACCCAGCAGGGATGAGTATGAATCATCAGTCAGACAGGCACATAAATTATCATCCTCCCTGTGCTGGTTTTGTTCCACTAGCTTCTATATTTGCTGAAGGATTATTTTGTTTTGTTTTGTTTTGTTTTAAACACCAGAGCAATATTTTTTGTATGTTCACTTCTAGGGTTATATTCAGTCTACAGAATTTACTGAAATACAAGCCATATAAAACAAGTCTTTCTTTGTTCACCCTCATAAATCATTATACAACCAAATCATTGCCCCTACTGCCTGCAGGTGACTGAAAAAAATGAGTTCTGATGCTGAAAAGATTATGACAAAGAATAGGGCACGGAAATGTACTGCTTAAGAAAACAGACCCTGATGTGGAAAAAGGTTAGCTTCCTCCCAATTAACTTTTGGGGCACAGAACTCTAGTTCATCAGTTTGAAGCTGACACTTTGTGTCAACAATTTGCAAACTAAAGTAGGACTCATCTCTTCTGAGAAGCAGGAATGAAAGTTCTACAAAAGAAATGAGATTCAGATGTCTGCACTTTTTCCTCTATGCCATGTACATAGTAGGACGCCACAATGGAGTAGTACAGAGCATTCACCATTTGCTGTTGGCTGAACTCTCACCAGGACTGAATTTCTAGTCACTAGGTCCATGCATTTCAGAAGGGCTGGAACATCCTGATAGCTCATTTGTCTTAAGCACTGTGATATTCAACACTCTATCATGTAGAAATTATCCATAAAATTTAAGAATGAGCTCCAATATGATGAGTCAGCTGCCTGCAGTCTATAGAAAAAGTACATGGGTTATATGAGCTTTGCAACAGCCAGTCCACGGAGTGGAGTAATATCTAAACTGTATCACAAGCAGTGCCAAGTGAGAGGAATGAAGAATTTTGCAGAACTTAGGTTTTGAATACAGGCATATGATCAGATATGATACAGATTCAGAGATGAAAAACATCTTTTGCATTGAAGTACCTAAGTTACACATATGAAGACCCGTGATGTCTTACATATAAAATCTGCCACTTGATGAGAAACATAGATTCCATTTTTATTGAAAGAAGAGAAATAAACACTGCCAGAAAGATTAATTTGTCTGCTTTTAGGTATCTAAACTATGTAGGCATTGAGATGAATGATAGAATTAAACTTGGCTTGGGATGTGAAAGATAACAGGAAGGGATTCTATAGGTACATAGCGAATAAAAGACACACTGGGGACAACGTGGGCCCTCATGGAAGCTATTGGGAGAACAGGCTACTCTGGATTTGAAGAAAGCTGAGGTTCTTAATGACTTCTTTGCTTCAGTCTTCACTGGCAAATGCTCTGACCACACCCCCCAAGTCTTGTAAGGTAGATGCAGGGACTGAGAGTGAAGAACTTAGGCCCACAGTAGTAGAGAATCTGGTTCGAGACCATATAAGAACCTGAATGTGCACACGTCCATGGGCCTGATGAAATCCATCCGCAGGTCCTGAGGGAGCTGGTGAATGAAGTTGCTAAGCCACTGTCCATCATATTTGAAAAATCATGGCAGTCAGGTGAAGTTCCTGACGACTGGAAAAAGGGAAATATAACCTCCATTTTCAAAAAGGGGAAAATGGATGACCCGGGGAATTACAGACCAGTCAGTCACACCTCTGTGCCTGGCAAAATCTGGGAGCAGATTCTCCTGGAAGGCATGCTAGGGCACATGAAAAACAACAAGGTGCTTGGTGACAGCCAGCATGGCTTCACTAAGGGGAAATCATGCCTGACCAATTTGGTGGCCTTCGATGATGGGGCTACAAGAATGATGGACAGGGGTAGAGCAGTTGATGTCATCTACCTGGACTTGTGCAAAGTTTTTGACACTGTCCCACATGACATCCTTGTCTCTAAACCAGAGAGGCATCAATTTGATAGGTGAATCACTCAGTGGATAAAGAACTGGCTGGATAGTTGCACACAAAGAATTGTGCTCAGTGGCTCAATGTCCAGCTGGAGACCAGTAATGAGTGGTGTCCCTCAGGGATCAGTGTTGGGACCAGTCTTGTTCAACATCTTTGTTGGTGACATGGACAGTGGGATTGAGTGCGCCCTCAGCAAGTTTGCCGATGACACCAAGCAGTGTGGTTCAGTTGATACACTGGAGGGAAGGAATGCCATCCAGAGGGACCTTGACACGCTTGTGAGGTGGGCTGATGCCAACCTTATGAAATTTAACCATGCCAAGTTCAAGGTCCTACACCTGGGTCAGAGCAATCCCAGGCACAGCTACAGGTTGGACAGAGAAGAGATTCAGAGCAGCCCTGTGGAGAAGGACTTGGGGGTGTTGGTCGATGAGAAAATGAAAATGAAACGGCTTCAGTGTGCACTCACAGCCCAGAAAGCCAACTGTATCCTGGGCTGCATCAAAAGGAGCATGACCAGCAGGTCAAAGGAGGTGATCCTGCCCCTCTACTCTGCTCTTGTGAGACCTCACTTGGAGTATTGTGTGCAGTTCTGGTGTCCTCAACATAAAAAGGACATGGAACTGTTGGAACAGGTCCAGAGGAGGGCCACGAGGATGATCAGGGGACTGGAGCACTTCCTGTATGAAGACAGGCTGAGAAAGTTGGGGCTGTTCAGCCTGGAGAAGAGAAGGCTGCATGGAGACCTCATAGCAGTCTTCCGGTATCCGAAGGCAGCCTATAGGGATGCTGGGGAGGGACTCTTCATTAGGGACAAGGGTTAACGGGTTCAAACTTCAACAGGGGAAATTTAGATTGGATATAAGGAGGAAGTTCTTTACTGTAAGGTTGGTGAGGCACTGGAATGTGTTTCCCAAGGAATGCTCCATCCCTGGCGATCTTCAAGACCAAGTTGGACTGAGTCTTGGATGACATGGTTTAGTGTGAGGTGTCCCTGCTCATGGCAGGGGTGTTGGATCTAGGTGATCTTAAGGTCCTTTCCAACCCTAACTATTCTATGATTCTATGAAACAACTCACAAATCACATTCTAGACATTCCTATAGATAGTTTCTAGACAACTATTCAGAAATAGACTTTTGCTTTCATAGAATCATAGAAGAGTTTGAGTTGGAAGGGACCTTTAAAGGTCATCTAGTCTATCCCCCCTGCAATAAACAGGGACATCTTCAACTAGATGAGGTGGGTCAGAGTTCTTTCCAACCTTACCTTGGATGTTTCCAGGGATAGGGCATCTACAGCCTCTCTGGGCAATATTTCAACAGATGACTCTCATTGCCATTGGCTTTTCAGGTTGAAAAGACGGCCATGAAACAATTTGTCTGACTTCAGGAACAGATTAATTGTTAGAACATTTACCAGATCAAAAGGACACTTGAGTCTCATTTTTGCCAGGTCAGCCAGGGTTCAGGTTTGCAATTGCCTGTTGGCAGAAAGGAACTTTAACCCTTCATCTCTTAGTACAGGTGGGCCACCGCTGAAGCATGTAACAGGGAGTAACCAAGCAACATCACTGAAGTGGAATCATAGTCATCTGGGTTCCTGTCAGCACTTCCCTTAGTGAGGCAATCATCATTAAAAAAGGGCAACAAAACCTAACGCCGTATCTCTAGGTCCTCTGATTCCTTGGCAGAAAAAAAAAAAAAATATAACAGTTCTGGCATACAAGAGACTCCTAGCACACTCTTTTGGCCTCTCTGACTCCTGCATTCTTTGTTGACCCTGAAGAATGACGAGTGCCTTTCTCATAACTAGATGGTTAAGTTCTGCATTGGCTGGGCTGCATACCTCTCAGGCATGCAAGCAACTGTGTCATTAACCAGAAAAGAGGCTTGTCTATTCTGTCTGATGATTTTGAAATATGGCAATACGGACTGTTAATTTGTTAGGTATAACTAGAAAATGCTTAGAAAAACTGGAGTCTTCTGGGACCTATAACTCCCAGAGAAGCACAAGAGGAACTAAGTTCCAAAATGTTCAGTTCAGCCACAGTAACAGTACTCTTAACTATGCAGACGTTTAGGCACATAATTAATTTTCAGTAGCAAACTGGAGGATCTATTGCTATTTAGGCGCACAGATGATTGAGCAGATTTCTTTTTAAATTTTTTATTAAAATTAGACACTTTGTTCTTTCAAAATACACTTTAGGCACATAAGCAATATTTTCAGATTTTTTCCTTTATTGCAACATTTGTACGTTTCTGTATTAAATTTCATCTGATTCTCACTGTTCTATTTTTCCTGCATGACATCCTAACTCTATTCTGTACCAATAGGGTGATCCACTACCATATCAGATATCATTAGTTCAATCCTATTTTGCATTCCAAAATCATTAAAGAGAATCTAAGATCTACTCCAAGGCTGATTCATGAAAAATGCTTCTGGTAGTTTGTTTCAACCCATTACATCCTTTTTTTCAATGCTGCCCATTTTTGTTTTCACTTTAAACAGCTCCTTAACTATCTTAAAGTTCTTAACCTCTCACTTTCCTACAGGTATCATTTCAGATACTTTACTCATAAATTAGTCTGTCTCAATGGGATTACTCCCATGTAACTTCAGATGTTCTTAGGGTGGTCATCTACAGGTGAGCTAGTCACCCCTGGCTAATCAATAGAAAAAAAATAAGAATTGTAGGTATGATTCATGTGGCTTATTTTAGGCATTTACTTTAGGATGAGACGAATCATACCCTAAAGGAACATTTTTTTTAGTATTGGCAGAAAGGTAGTAGGGGGTGATTGGTTTAGAAATTGATGTCTCCAGAGCAGACAAGTGCATTTAGTCAGATAATCCTGTTGCTACTAAACAAATTAGATCTTTCATATATCTCTGCTTTACAAAATCTGTTACTCAAAAAATTTCAGTTATTCCAGCATAAACTTTCTTTGCCAAAACTTACTGCATTTTGTACCATTTTTGTTTACCTTCATGTCAAAAATTATTCTTTACATCAGAATTTTATCTTGCATGCTGTTATGTTACACTTTTACGTCTGTTGTTACTCAGTACTTTCACCCTAAGTAAATTAACCTCATGGGTTTTGCTTCTATCTGCAAATTTCCATTTTCTGTGTATTCATTCTGATCTGTGCTTTATTAATTTTAATTTAGTATTATCTTTTTATTTATACATCATTATATACTACATAATACTGATCTTGTCTTTACACTTCTATTTTACATTTTCCAGTAAAGTGCTGGATATTCTAAAAGTTAAGCCATACCAATGCCACAAGTTTGGAACACAAGAGATTCATTACTAAATGTGTTTCAAAAGGATATGCTGTTCATGTATAACTCCTCAGCTGTGTGTCTTTAGAATCTAAATTCAAATAAATAGTAATGGTAATAAATGCAGTTAAGTATACATTTTACGTTCAGTGAATCACAACAGTTATCAAAAATCTGTAAACCTGAAAGGGAGAGAATGTAAAATTACCCAGAAACACATGACCCCAAAGGCATAAGCAATCTCCACTACCTGACTTCTCTTTAATGTCAAGCCTCTTTGCAAACAGATGTACTAGAAAATGATCTCCCTGATGCTTAGCAAATTAATTTCTGTTTGACTTTATTAATACCAAATAGGTATCCTTATTAACAACATGTATTATGAATGTGTAAATATCACTCAATTGCCATATTTACCAGAAATAATAAAATGCAAACATTTAGCATAACATTAAAATCATTAATAGACTCTAGTAGGGTGGGTTTTTTCATACTCTGAACAGTCAAGAATCATGCATAATGTAATAGCATATTTTGCAGCTGGTAACAGCAGGCCAGACTGTAAGAGATATTTTAAATGGGTTCTTATTAACAAGACAAAAAGGTCTTTCAGCTGATCTGAGGCAATTTCTGAGAGAAAAGCTGAAAAGGCTATCATTATAAAATGTAATGGCAAATGGAGAATCCAGATAGAGAATGTCCTAGAAAAATGTTTTCCCCTGTATTTGACCCATATTTACTGAGGACCTGATCTGAAGCTTATTTGAAAGTCAGCTGAAAAAACCCTGCTGAAGCAAATGTATTTTGGGCCAGCATTGAAGTACAAGAATAAGGTAGTTGAAATTATCCACAGGGGTTCAGACCTGAGATGAAAAATAAATAATGTTCAAGATCATGTATATAACTGATGCAAAAATGAAAGACTGAACTGCAAATTTTTATATTATATGGCATTCTTTTTTATTTCTTTCCCCATTCTAACACCTCAACAGCCCTCAAGGCTTTGGCTCTGTGGCTGGATTCAGAAGCATTACAGCAAGAAAGAGCAGATATGAGGTGCGGGATCTGGAGACTTCTGTAGATCCACCAATACATTTTAATTGATATAATGGACCTTAGTTGATTAAATACCCTAGGTTAATAATATAAGTAGCTCTTTAATACTACAGGGATAAAATTTTTATACAGGAAATTGGATGACCAGAAAACATGGGTGAGAATGCTCACACTCAAGAAATGTGTCAGACTTTCTATGGGCAAAAACAGTAACCAGCTCATTCACAAATGGGCTTTTTAACGTTTAGCTCATGTGAATGAGACAATTTTGTATTACCAGTGGATTCACTCATCTACCTCACGTAGACTAATATAATTTAGTATTGATAATATCTTATTAAATAAATATATATAAAGCTGATTTTATATGAGAGTTTAATTAATAAAAGAAGAATTATACTTTGCAGCAGTACTTCTTCACTACTGAATCAGTGCTCATGACGCAGTTTCCATCTACAGACTCTCCCAATGTCATCTTTGAAGTTTTTATCTTTAAACCATGCTGGTTTTGGCTTGTATAGAGTTGATTTTCTTCACAGTAGCTGGCATGGGGCTCTGTTTTGGATTCGTGCTGGCAATGGTGTTGATAGCACAGGGATGTTTGAGCTGTTGCTGAGCAGTGCCTGCACAGAGTCAAGGCCTTTTCTGCCTCTCACCCCACCCCACCAGCCAGCAGGCTGGGGGTGCACAAGGGGTTGGGAGGGGACACAGCCAGGACAGCTGACACCATCTAAAGGAATATTCCATACCATATGGTGTCAGGCTCAGCATATACAGCTGGGGGAAGAAAACAGCAGAGTGATGTTTGCCTTCCCTAGTAACCACTTACCAGTGATGTAGCCCTGCTGTCCTGGAGATGGCTGAACACCTGCCTGATCATGGGAAGTGGTGAGTGAATTCCTTGTTTTGCTTTGCTTGGGCACATGGCGTTTGCTTTCTCTATTAAACTGTCTTTATCTCAACCTACAAGTTTTCACACTTTCCTTACTCTCACCCACATCCCATCAGGGAAGCAGTGAACAAGCAGCTGTGTGGGGTTTAGTTGCTGGCTGGAGTTAATGCACAACAAAACTTAGGCAAATTAGGTAAGATTCATGCACAATATGTTAACTATGTAATAATGATATGATGGGTAAATGTACATTCTTAATTCAAACTTTTATTCTCTCCTTTTAATTTGTTTTTCCTCCCTTGGTTAATATTGTCATAATTATTGCTAATGAGTTTCATATGACTGAAAATATGAATTTTCAATGTACTACCGTATTGCATCATTCTTTATATGCTCATTGTATCATGTATTTAATATTTTAAGTAAAAAAATAAAATATTTTTCACACTGAGAGGCTTTTGTCAGGGGCTGGCTCCTGAAACTCTCTCTGGGAGGATCTCATGCTTTAGAACTGACACATAGTTTCTAGTATCAAAGGAGACAGACTTTATTATATTAGGATTTAGCTTCTGTTCATGCAAATCTCTGAAATGTCTTGGGATCTAGGGATGTCTATTTTACTTCCTGTTGACTATAAAGGAGCCCAGAATGAGTAGCTCAGATGTAGATAAAGAGCTATGTGTGTTCAGTTACATGAACCCTACTTCAGGCGATGTAAATTTAACACTCTCTATTGTCTGGTCTTCTCAGAAGGGTGATGTAGATTCCACTCAAAACTCTACTCCACATCTTCAGGAGCAGTTCCCTCAGAGAAGAAAAGGAATGAAGAGGATACTTTGTGCACCACAAGATTTTGCAGTCTTGAAAGGTACCATCATTTGCAGAGTGACATTGCTTGTCTTGAGAAGTTATAAGTTCTAAGACTATCGGGATAGCATTTTTGTGCAGGAACTTCCTAAAGGGGTGCAATCTTTGCCAAAGGTAAGGCATATTAAAAGAGGTACCCACTCTACATAGCCTGTCACTAACCAGAAAAGACTGAAGCTTAAGAACAGGTATGGAAGGAATATCAGGCAACTACCTGTCAAACAAAGTGTTTTTGTGGTGGTTAAACGAGACAGTTTTGTCTATATGCTGTGTAAGATCAATACTGGAGAGCATGGTATGCTTTGCCTTCCACTCATTTACTGTATACACAATAGCTTCCTGGTGCCCTTGTCCATGTGTCCCCAGGTATGCTGATCAGGCAAATATGAGAGAAAATGTAGGCTTCTGAATGATCTGCAGGGTATCTTCCACTGAGACAGACTGATCTGAATGACTCTCAGATTTAGTCTTGATGGTTTGCCCTCAACACATCATGTAGACATAGTTGGTTGTGGTCTGGAAATGAATGGCTGTTGGAAATGTTACTCCTTGGCAGTGTTCCCACTGCAGAGAGAAAATTCCTTGCCTTTTTAGGAGTTGTGTAGGAATAAATGATTGTGACCCAGTGATTTAGACCTAAATCAGACCTAAACTTAAAGGAGGGCAATAGCAAACTTACAGCTTAGTCTCTTCTGTAACTTTGAGAATATTTAGTAGTGTGATTTGTTTAGCACCATGCTATATACTTGAGAATCAGCAACAGAAATGTATTTGAGGGCTCATACAGGTGACACAGCCTGGTTGAAAGTCCAACACAGCCCTTATTCACCCCAGTGGGCAACACTGTCAAAATGGCATTTCAGTTGCTGGTAAGAGCAAACACTTGTCTTTTTCTCTTCTGTTCTTTTTCAGTTTGTTTTGGTTTTTTGTTGGTGTCTTGGTGGTTTGTTTTTTGGTTTGTTGGTTTTGTTTTTTTTTTTTTTTTGGAGGTGGGGGAGCATTCTCTTTAATTTAGAGTATGATAAAGGGCCTGGACAACATTTTCTGGATTGCTGTTAATGCAGAGTGGAACTGAGAGCTAGTTATAGCCCTTGTGACTTTAACCAGCCATTGTGATTGAAGCAGAGACCTCCCTGATGCATTCTTCATCATCTCATATATGTTTTTATTTGACCTAATTATGTGTGACTGTAGGTGTCAGTCTTTATTAATGCGAATTATGTGCTAGGGAAAACATCACAAGAGCTTTGAACATGACATGTTCCAGACAGGCAACCTATAGAGCCCTTTATTTGATTGCTCTGTGTATCACTGATGGTTTAAAAACTACACAAAGAAAAATAAGATTTTTTTACAAATCAAGCTTGATTGTTTCTATGTAAGCATGTTGCTCTAAGGCCTGAAACAGAAGATAGGGGAACTGTTAGCATCTGCTGTGTAGCAAGGTTTACATGGCAGTTATTGTGTAAAGTTGGAACGGTTTTCTAGTAAAAAGAGCCATACTGTAAAGCTAGGGTAAACATGGAGTTTCTACACTAGTGAAAGGGTCAGGATGCACAATGATAAGGGGAATTAGCTATCATACAGATTAAAGATGTGGTTTGCAACACAGGATTGAAGAAGACAGGACAGTGTTCTACACAGCATTCTATAATGAGCTGAGTGGTGAAATCACACCTCCATTTGTGTCAAAATACGTTGTAAGGATGGTAGGAGGGTGTATCCAGCTTTTCTATTAGTCAGTTACTGAAGAGATGAGGACTCAGACTGCATTGTAGATATCTAAAGTGAAATCAGATTACTCTTATCCTCCTTGTTACATGTTATCCACTGTTCTTCCTCTCTTCAGTTTGCTCCCCCTTCTTTCATGATTAAAGTCACTTTCTTTGTCAGTCATTTGATAGTGAGAAAGTATCACTCTCAGACAGCTTACTTTTTCACATTTCTTGGACTGATGCCTATAGAGAAATCTAAAAATTCACTGTGCTTATGTCTATTGAATCAAAATCTGGGAACCCTTAGAAAAATCGTATTTAGGGTTAAGACAAAGTACTTTTTGTAAATGTACAATATATTTCCTTGTATTCATTTACTACGTGTTTTGTTCTTCGTGTAGACAATAGGAAAAAAACTTTCACTGATGCACATCCTTTCCCTTAAACAATGTGAGACTGATTTTGCTTATATTCAGCTTCTATCAGTGGCTGTAGCTGCCAACCCTCACCAAATGCAGTAGCAGATACCTTGCCTCTTGGGCAGCTTTTGTATGCTGTTGTGTTATTTATGATCCACATACCATATTGATTAAGGGGACCCTGTTCTATTCGTAAGTGCAAGCAAAATTCTGCTGTTAAATTCTGCTGATTCCTCAGCACTTCTGTAGCTGTGTTCTCTAAAAGGCAATCAAATCCATCAGTGATGAATGCAAACTAGCCCTTTGCAGCAGATACATATATAACACATATGGAAAACCAGAAACCTTTTGTGGTAGTTGTCTTGTTTTCATAGCAGGGCACGCAGAAGGTAAAAGTGCCTTCTGTGTTTAGCATTACCTTGTCAGAAGTCAGCTACAGACTGTTTCCTACTTACTGCTTCCCTTAGTAACACTAACCCTAAGGCAACAAACAAATGAGGAGCCTGGTGCTCTGGATATGCTATTCATAATGCCTTCTAGCAAAGAGTTAGCTCAGATTCACTGCTGGCAGCTGTCACTGTGTATCTGTGAGGGCTCCACCTGCCACTACTAAAGCAAATTAATGAAATGCAGCACAGGTCAGTGAGAGGGAAGACAGAGGTAGGTACTCCAGCTGGCACACAGCTTTTTTTTTGGTGTACTAACTCACTGTGATCACTCTTCTGTCTTAAGAACAAGAAATGTTTGCTGTCATGTGTGTTCTGTTTTTTCTGAAGGTTATCAGTTCACTTTTGGAGCTCTATAACGCAGCTAGTACTGGGAAATATTTTTGTTGCTGGGGTATCTCAACTGTAGCACTGTTTGTACTGTTTAGCATCCCCACACACACCAACTATTCCATTTTCTTGCTTCTCTACGGCATGGCTAACTGGACAACTCTGTTATGCTAGACCACTGCTACAAAGACTTTCCTGTTATTCAGCAGGATTAGCTCTAATATCTACCAATAGGGGAGAATCTGGTGGCAGATTAATCTGATTCTGAAGCTAAAATGATAATACATACATTGCTGTAAATAAAATTTTACCTAACTATGCTCCTTGCCACCATCTAGTGGGTAGCTGGACATTTGTTTATCCCTATAAATTACTGGCTTCTCTTTTGGGAGAAGCCACAGAAATACTTTGCATATGTGCCATATTTAAATGTACTTGTCAAAAATAGCTTCACCTCTAGCATGTTCAATAATGTATCTACTACATGTTTTCACCACAAGTATACTGCTAAGATTCAAATATGAAAAGTCTTTGCTATGTATTAAGTTTATCGAATCTGTCTTTGAAAACCTCAGCCCACTGAAATCCCATAGAAACATATGCATTGGTATTAGATGGAGCACAACTTGCCTCAACTTTGCCTTATACTATTATAACAAAATATATTGCATATGGACCAAACAAATGTATCTGTATACACAAACAGAAACCATGCCATAATGCCTTACTCAAACCCACTTCTGACCTCAGTCAGTCAAAATTATTCTCTGGCTTTTCGTATATTTGTGCTTAAGTTCCCCTACAGACTTTCTGGACTTCTATTAGACTGAAAGCTTAACAAGGCAGCAGAAAAAGTGAACATAGTCTTAAGAATACACTTACTGTGCAACTGTTTTGCTCTACTGTCCAGCCACAATCCTGTTCTCCTGTTAAATCAACAAGTGCTATCCCTAGCGTAGATCTTCAGCTGGGTCTAGCAATACAAATCCAATCCCCTAAAATCACAGTCTAATGTAAAAATGCCCTAGTCACAAGTACTGCAGTGTACTATATGAATACAGCAGAAAAGAACAGCAGTATGGCCAGTGCTCAAAAATAGCAATGAAGTCATCAGAGCTAGAAAGCTCCACTTAACATATTCGTCTTCCACTTACCCCTCTTATCCTCCTTCCCTGTGGTAGTTAAATACAATTTATGATATAGTAAAAATGTGCAGGTTAAACACACTCAAGACAGAGCCTAAGAACAAAATTGTGCTAGGAAATTAACAGCTTTCATATGAGTGTTGGTATTACACCTTCAATCAGTCATGAGCTACTCCACACCCCACCCACCTTCTCCTCTGAAATTCTTCACGAGAGCAACAAACCAAAGAAGATTCTCTTCATCAGGGACTGTAGTAATAGCACAAGGGGTAATGGGGTAAAACTTAAACAGGGGAAGTTTAGGTTAAATATAAGGAAGAAGTTCTTTACTATAAGGGTGGTGAGGCACTGGAATAGGTTGCCCAAGGAAGTTGTGAATGCTCCATCCCTGATGGTGACCAAGGCCGAGTTGGACAGAGTCTTGGGTGACATGCTTTAGTGTGAGGTGTCCCTGCCCATGGCAGGGGGGTTGGAACTTGATGATCTTAAGGTCCTTCCCAACCCTAACTATTCTGATTCTATGATTCCATTAAATGATTAAAAAGCTGCTCTTGCTCCCCTCCAAGCAGGTTTCCAGAGAAGATGTTTTGAGCAGTCATTATAGTAATTCACTTTATATATATATATATAAACGTATATGTGTGTATTTAAGTCTGTACATAAAATATGTCTGCACTCATGCCTACATTTACAGACACTTCATCTGCTATCATCTGCTTTACCTATTTGGTACCTTACTCTGCTGTAAATAACACACCTGAAGTACTGTCCCCTTTTGATAAGCTACACCTTCTCCCCTTCTCAGCTTTGTGGAAGTGGTACAGATAGGGATTGCTTTGTCCATGTCTTACATTACTACAGCTCTACACCAAAAAAATAACAGGAGGAAGGACATGTCAGTCTTATTTTTATGTATATAGCATTTGCTGATTTGGAATTTTGCTCAACCAGCATGCAGCTGAACAATAAGACCAATGCAGAAAATAGCAAGCTGAATTCAGAAATAGGAATATTATCTTCATGATCAATTGCTTTTTGCCCCTGTATTCCTGAAAAGTAAAATCTAAGATGTGCTTCTTCCAGCAGTGATCTTGTGTAAAAAAAAAAAAAAAAAAAAGGTAATTATGCTCCTGCTGCATGAAACACTCAAATTGAAGGAGTAATTAATTTTAGTGGATGCAGGAATGATGGGAAATCTGAATTAAAATGTTATTTTTAAGTACTACTGAAATCTCCCAAATTTGAGGATGGATTCCATATCCATCATTATTCATATTGATAAGGATTTCATCAAGAATTCCAATTAACTTTGATAGTCTTTCTCCAGTGAGTACACACCATCACCAGCCTAAGTGTCCCTTGGGAAACTTTCATGAGAACACTTTCCTTGCTAAGATATGATGAAATTATTGATAGCGACACACATTGTCAAACAATACTGAATGAATTCACAGTGATTAGCCTTTTGCATGTTTAAAAATAATAGTAAGTCAGTACAGTTTTTAACAGGCAAAAAATGGCCTCTCTCAACCTGCTGGTCATGCTTCTTTTGATGCAGCCCAGGATTATGGCTGGCAGCTTAGGATATGGTTGGTTCTTTTGATGCTCTAGATCTCCCTTGAACCAAAACTTGTGCGAAGTGACCACAGCACACCCTTGAAAGAACCTAAAATGCCTAAATAGAACGTATGTCTGCCTACAAGATCTAGATTTACCTGCAGAAAGAAGCTCCTCAAGCAGCTGTTTGTAACTATCTGTTACTGTTGCTTCTGTTTAAAGATTTATAAAATAGATGGTAACAATTGTATTCATGTGTGTTTAATTTTCTTTGCTGCTTATAAGAGAAATAGGTATAAGAACTCTTACAGTACACGTTATATAGTATCTTGTTTATTTAGGTAGTTAAATTATCTAAGCCAAAGGTTAAAAAAAATTAGTTTAGGAGAAGACAACAATCAGGACTTGGTAATTCCACAAGTTCTACAAAATATAAATATTTTTGCATAAATAGAACAACTAAATGCTTTGTGCACTGAACCTATTCCAGGTTTGCCTGTCTTAACAGACATTTTTAGCATGAAAATTGGAGACTGGTTAGTGGAAATGTTAACTTTGCCAAACAAAACATGTCCAGCCAAGCTCTTAGTCCTGATTTTCTATCAGGTTGACGATGAGAGCTGACTCTTTCAAGATATGGGTGCACAAAGAGCAACTTATGTAGCACCAGCATATTTTGGTTGAGAGCTGTTACCTTGCTCCAAAATAAGCCATCCCACAATTTCAATATTGCAAGGAAACAAGATAAAGAAGTGATATTATTACTACCAATTATATAATGCCATAGAGTTGACCACATGCCAAAAAGATCCTTCCTGGGCAAAACATACCTTTGGAATTAGACAGATGGCTTCATGTGAGATCTCAACATACCTTCAAGTGCAAAACAAACCAAAACAAAGGTGATTAAAAAAATGAATGGCCCAGAGGTGTGCTAGTTGCATGGGATTCAGAATATTAGTTCTGATTTTGTGGTGGAAATTGACAGTAGCCTTATAAGGTTACTCTAATTATTTTCTACTTGTAGCCAGTGGAGCCACACAGGGGAAATTAGAGAAGGAAAGTTAGCCACTGGGAAACCCTCCTCTTCTCCCTTTTTCTTTCACAGAATCCCAAGGGTTGGTTAGACAATCAGGACTATAAGCAGGAAGGGGTAATGCTGTACTGATCAAAATCAATCTGAAACTAGGGAGTTTATTGGTCATCTCTCAGTTTTAAGATGGATGCAGTGATGTCTGAAGGCAGTGCACATGAATAGTGCCAGCAGTTTCACTGCTCAAGAAGCTGAAATCCCTTTTCCAAAACTACTGAGTGTACAACAGCATGGGAAGCTGCTGATATAACTACATCAACATGGTTTGACCTGTATAATCTTAACTAATTGTTTTCTACCTACCATTCAGAAGCCTGCAGCCTTTTAAAAAATATTTTAGAAATTCTTTCTCAAAGTCATTGGATTTTTTATTTCCAAGTTGGATAAATACTTCAAATAAATTTTATCATGTATGAGCCAGATATACCATACTACTTAAAGGATTTGATACAATTATGATTCACCATTCCAGAACAAGTCTTTGTGAACCTAAACATAAAATAATGGTTCCTGAAGGAATTCTAAAATCAGTGGCATGAGCACAAGTGAGCTGCACAAAAAAAAAAATTATTATTATCAGTCAAAAACTGTTTATGTTTTGTCACGTATTCAGGGGACCACAGCTGCATGAAAGCAAATGTTAAAAAATTCATGTTATAGAACTTTCTGGGAAAATATAATTGGAATTATTATCTACTATCATTATTGCCTTGGGTCTTAATTTTTTTCTCATGTTCTATTTTTTCCCTTCTCTCATTCTGCTAAATAGGGGAGTTACAACTCTTATTCATGTTCCAGTACACCATTTGTTGACTACTGCCCAGTAATTCAGACAATGTGTTATGCTAATAGAACACACAAAGTAATATATTTTAAAAAACATTTCCAGAATATGAAGTTTCAGTATCAGTTCTCATTAAATACAGAATTCAAGAGTAGCAATACAACTAAAACCCTGTCTCATCATTTTGCATCAAACAAATTTAGGGGTCTTATATTAGGCTCTTTTTCTGCATTGATTTCTGTTGTTAGTGAGCACAATGACAGTCTTGTAGGAATATCAAAGTTCTTTTGGAATAATTTGCTTCTTCAGAAATGTTTGCTCCTTAAAGCCACACAAGCATATTTTCTGACTTCTTTCTCTGGTGTTGTACTGAAAGATAATTTAGTCAAGTGAGTATAGGACTGCGTCTTACGTCACACCAGCCTTTTGGCATTTGAGCTCAGGGACATGACATTACCAAAGCTTGATCCTGTGAAACACAGCAAACTTGCTCAGAGACAGCTCATGACTTGCAAAATGGTTTCCAAAGTAGTTGCATTTGGAAAAGGAAGCTTTAGAAGATAACGTGAATGTTTGCAGATAGGGCTCCACTTCTGCCTGGTTCTGATCCTCCTCACTGAAGTCGCTTTTATACTACTACTACTGAAGTCAATACACACAAGAGCACTTGGCACTTTTCAGAACCGCCTCCTCAAGTGGATACTTAAAAAACATATAGATGTTCCAAATGCATGTGGGATAACAAGGGCTCTTTAAAGCCACAGGCACATCTCTATTAAAAATAACCAATGTTTGGACTATGTTGGACAATTTCCTAGCATGCAGGCCACTTCCTCTGTGGAAGAATTTCTTGAAGTTTCTGGCTCACTTGGAAGGGACTAAATACAAAAGTGAGAAACAAGAATGGAATGTCCTTCCACCGAGATGCAGTCAAGAAATCTCTAATGTCTTTGGATTCTGCCTGAAGGTTTCTGCAGAAGACTTCAAAGAGACAAACTTGCTGAAAGCTCTCCATATATTTGCCTCAGAGAATGGGACTGGAGCACATTGTTAAAATTTTTACTTACAGCTTGCAGACTGGATCCATTTCTTCTTCTTTTTGTCCTTTTCTTCTTTCTTCTTTTTTTTTTTTTTGACATTGATCAAGCTTTTTTTTAATGAGTTAAAAACAATAACCGTAGGAAAGTAATATTTTTCTTTTTCTTTCTCAGTAAATAAAACTGAGTAATTGCAAGAGATGCTTATTATTAGGCAGGCCTTGATTTGTGATGCACTGAGCCATCTACCTTTTGCTGTGGTTATAAGAACAACCTGCTATGGGTAAGCCAATATATGATCCTGTGGGACATCAACTCTTTTGCAGTCACTGCCTTCCTACATGGTGCTACTCTGACATACCCTGGGTTAGATGAAAGCAAGTTTACCCTTCAGTGAAGTTATTTTTCCTTTATTATCCTGTTGCAGAATCTATCACAGTCCAACAATTCCACAATTGATTTGCTGGCAGCTGAGCCCTGGGGCTTGGAATGTAAATAAGACTCAGAATGAAAGTGATGCGCAGTGCAGCAGCCAACACTGAGTGCAGGTACTTCATCAATTGACCTGATTTCTGGAAAATCTGCTAGCAACCTTGAAACTTGCTTGCAATTACAATCTTTGCAATAAAATATTAGTCTCCATGGTAATGATAAGTGCTTTCCTAACTTATTTAGGAAAAAAAGTGATGAGATGACAATGTCTCTGAGAAAATTAAATTTTCAGTATCATTTCACAGTTGGACAGCTTCCTGCAGACTTGTCGACAGATTAGTAGCATTCTTCCCATTTTATATATGGAAAAACTGAGTAATTAATAGCCCTCAGGCCTTCCTTGCAAAAAAGGAGATTTAATGAGCTCTGTAGCAGTACCAGAACAGAAGAGCACATAAACAGTTGCCTGTATCCATGAAAAAGAACACTGCCAAAGGAAGGATGGCCCTGCCTTACTTCTTACAAGATCTACTAAATGTTAGCAAACAAAGGCTGCTTTACCTATTTAAACATTGCAAAACTGTGTGGCACAAATAATTCTTTCATGTGTCTTTGTATAGTATCTATCACAATGGAAGTCTGACCCATATGCCCTATCTTATCAGGGTAAAAAGAGGAACCTAGTAGTCAGCAGAAGGATAAGAAAAATGTGACAGTCTCTGTACACAGCCAGGTGCTCAACAGGCAAAATATTATTCAGGTCAGCATATGAATAAGGGGCTGGCTTAGAAGCCACCTGAACAGGGTTCTAAAGCTGGTGGTGAAATCTTTATGAATAATTTCCTGACAGGAAATAGTCAAAATAATGGACATGTATCTTCAAGTGAACCACAGAACTGAAGTCAGGATGGAGAGAGAGAAAAGAACCATCTTTTTTTCACCCTAGTTAAGAGAGCTAGAGAGAGCCACAAAATTGAGACTATGGCAGCCTGCCCAGAGGTGTCCTGTCAACTCTCCTTTCCAGGGGACAAAAAACCTGATGGAGCTCTCCTGGATGGGCAGGAGAAGGAAGGGGCAATTTGTGTCCTATGAAAATGCTGGGGATTTACCTTTCTTCTGTCAGCTCAGCAAAAGTTTTCCCAAAACTTCAGAATTCCTCATAGGAAGGTAAACTTCCCATTATCACCAGCTCTATTGGGTTCTGTTTCTTGTTCTTGCCACTGAATTGCTGTGCAATCACAGATAACCAACTGTATCTCATTATTCCTCAGGTTTTCCACTTCTAAACAAGATGCTTTCCTTTGCTAAGCAGTCTAGATGAAAAAAAAAAAAGATAAACTGTTCCTTCCTAAGTTTCTTTTACAGCCATAATCATCCCTGAGCAGAAGGGAAAGAAAAATGTTATTTACAAATCACAGCTGGAAATTATCTAAAAGCAACCACTCTAATTATACTCCACAGTAACTCATATGTTTTAAATTTCTTAGAGCTTTCTTGGGTAGAGGCTAAAATGCAAGCCTCACCCCATGACCTCATGCTAACAGCCACACCTGTCTATGGAACAACATGATTTCAGTAAGAACAACAACTTAATTTCATAAATACCAGTAACAAGAAAAGTTTAAATTCATTTGTACATTTTATGGCAAGGTTACTGTCTGATGTCCTGGTCTGCAGCCTGATACTGTCTAATGGCTGCCTGTTGGATCATGCTGCTCACCAGCTGTGCCTCAAACACTGATCCAGTTTTAAGATCTTTCAATACAGATTTTGATTTGCAAGTTATAAACTGGGTTCATATAGACCCATGCACTTTCAGATTCTCTTTTTTTTCATTATATTTATGGAGTACTTCATTGTATGTATTTTCCCACAGTTCTCTTTTTTAGGGTTAGCTTCAAAGATCCCTTTTTTTCCCTCCTACTTTTTAAATATAGGTCTTGGTCATAGAGTTCTTTACATGCGGATGAGCTTTCAGGATTTCATGGAACCCATTGTTAGGTAAGTAGGTCTGTGAAAATGGAATAAAAGACAAGGTTAGACACGTAGCTGAAAAGCTAAAAATAGCTAGAGAAGTAACCTTTATACAGAAAAGGTACAGGACCCTGTTCATTGTTTCTTATACCTCACATGATCATTTTATATTACTCAGTGCAAAATAACATCTGACTGATCTACTGTATTTAGCACTTATATTTGACTTAGGTGAATGACTATGTGAGTGCAAAACAAAGGTCCCTTTTACTAATATTATGCAATACAAGGAAAACAAGTAATTTGCCTGGTTGTCTGGCCACGGCTGCAAAAGCTTTTCAAGAGAAGCTATTTAAGATGCTGTTGGGTTTTTCCTGTAGATTATAATTTCCCTAATCTTCTAATGTTTTGACCAGTACAGTTTTATGCAGTGTGCAAAGAAGTTCCAATGAATTTAACCCTAAGATGAATACAGCAGCCTTCAGAAGTACCTATTTATATTTGTATATTTGTGTGTGTGTAGATAGAAGTGTATTAAATTGGAGGACAAAAGTAATGAATTAAAAACTGTTTCTGACAACAGAGATGCTTGGACAGCCTTTTCATTAGGAAAACACAATTAAGTATAAAACTTGGAAATATGCTTAAACATAATGTTAGCACATATGATCATTCCGACTGTGTCTCCACTTTTTTCCTCATACAGCTTGAAATAATTTTAGGAAGGAAATCTGAGTACCTTTGAAAATCATTTAAGGGTTGCACTTTCCATTTAAATTTTCTTTTTTAACTTCTGCTTCTTTGTGTCAAGCACAGATAGTTATTTCCATCTCAGTGTCTGGCAAAGAGAGGGTGGAGGGAAAAAACCACAGGAGAAAACCGGGGTTGTGGTTTTTTTACTTTTTCTAACATAATAAAATCTATGTAGATGCACGGAGTGAAGCAGTTCAGGGTTAGCGCTGAACTTTGGGTGAGCTGGCATAACTACATTGGTACTTTCCCTGAAAAGCTGAGGTTGACTACTTATGTATAGTTATTTTTTCCTATAAAAGCTAAAGTGTATGTTGTACTATGCCTAAAGAACTGTAATGATGAGTAGTGATGAGGATTCTTACGGTTCAGAGAACAAGAGTAGCAAAATTGTTATTCACAAGTGTTTGACCTGTTGCAACACTTTCATTTTATATTGACAAGAACACATTTCACAACCACCTGTATAGCAGAGCATAATTCTCACTTTCAGAATTAACTACTATTTTTAAAAGATATTTCTTAACTACCTATCTGGGAGAATGAGAGTGTGTGATTAAATATATACTCTAACAAAATTTAAGACTTCAGGCCTTCAAATCTACCGTTAACATTACATGGAGCAGCAACAAGTCTTTGATAGATCTGCTCATTCTCAGCCAGTGGGCAAGGATATGTCTACCGCAGCAGGACAGAAGGGTCAAATACTTGACTGAAGCCTCACTTCTAAAGAAAATTAAAGTTGTGGGTTCTATCTGTCAATTCTCTTCTAATAACTTCTGACTCAATCCAGAGTCGTCGAACTACAGAGGCCTGTAGTGTGTTCAGTTCCCACAATTTTCATAAACATCATAATGGCTGTGTAAATCTTTGCAACCCTGCAGACACTTTGACAGAGAGATCCAGCTATCACTAATTCTATGTTGTGGCTGGGTAGCTGAGAAGTCTGGCCAGGCTGTTCACCAGGGAACACATTTATAGTTCTGGTCAGTTGTGGAATTAAGTAAAGCTGGAACAGGTGGCAAGCCAAAAAGCAAAGTGAGGAATATAGAGGAATCTTAATGAAGATGACATATGGGTCACGAGCAGAACTGCAATTACTAAAGCAAGGAGGTGTAGGAATATGAGACAGAAAAAATGGAAAGCAAGGCTTCATTCATTCCACTCCTTGTGCAACAATCTTTTTCAATTATGACCTATTTCATTTACATTTTGGTTTTATGAATTATGGTCCATCAAGACCACAACTACAACAAGCATATGAGTTTGCCTGTGTCTACATATATATCTGTGTGTGTACGTGTGTATGTACAAAACATGACATACAAAACAAGCTTTCTAAGGCATTCTGCTACTTAAAATGCATTGTAGCAGAATAAATATTCCTGAGACAAGGTCTCTAGAAACCATCGAAGTACTATTAATAGTAGTGAAAATATGTATATATATATAATGCTTGTGCACACCCCAAACGTGCAACAGGTCGTGACCAGCTGGTTGCCTACAGTTACAGGCAGTTGTGCTCAGCATCTGGACCCACATTTACCATGGCAAGACCCAGGCCATGGAGAGAATGCAGCTGTTTCAAAAACAGTTATGGTGAAGACTGATAGCACTTTTAGGCTTCTGAAACATTTTGGTTGAATCCCTCATTGCCATAGTCCCCTACATTTTATTCTTTTATCTGCAAAGTCACTGCAATACTTGCAAATGCTGATCCCTTGGAATATGACGTCTTTTGCATACTCCTTTTTTACAAAAGAAAGATTGGCCTTTGTGTAGATCGGCAATAGCAGGCTGCTAAAAATAAGGAAAGAAATAGCCACATAGGTAGATCAATTTAGCATGCTGAGAAAACTAGAGAGCCAGGAGGTACTCACTTCATACATACACCCTCCCAGAAACTGCAGATTAAGGGGGGGGAAAAAATGTGTATTTAGGAACTGTTTTAAGTTGAAGAGCTATAATAACCCTCTGAAGAAGCAGAGTGGAGATAAATTATGCAACTGTAGCTGATTTGAATCAGATTTTGAGGGAACTAGGGAACTCTCCAGAACAGATATCTGCTCTCTGGTTCTTCACATGAATTAAAACAGAAGGTCATCTTAAAAGCTGCTATGTTATAAAAAAGCAAAATAATAAACCAGAAATAGGATTATTTAAAAAATGGGAAATAATGGGAAGGAGGGGCATCTGTACACATTTTCTAGTTCATGAGTATATATTAATCAGTATTGTTGTATTGACATAAGTGGTGATGAGGTGATTTAGACCATCTGTGCACCTGGCTGTGTGGATACATATAAATTTGACCAGAACTGATGATATCAGCAGTCTTACAATGAACAAATGAAATTCCAGTTATAAAGCACAGATTAAAGATGTAGCACATGTAGCAAAGAAGCTACTAAGATGAGTATCCAACGTGAATGGGCTATTAGTAGAAATAAATACATCGGCAAACATGATAATGTCAAACCCTCTACAGAGCAAAACATAACACAGAAATGTGAAAGTAACTCAAGTAGTAGAAGTGTGGAAACTGCCACAGTCTGGTGAGGCAAAACTGAACCTTGATTCATTGAACCTTACAAATGCATATAAGGTAATATAAGTTCTTACATAATGAATTATATAAATTCTTACATATGTGCACGCTTAAGCATAAACTAAAATTTCCACTTACTTTGTCGGAATTTATAGAATTCAGAAGATTAAATACACGATAGACTGCCTTTCCTAATTAAGGATATATTTTTTCTCTCCTAAATTGGGTCCTCTTTTCTGAGTTGGGGCCCTTCCATTAGTAAATGCAAATTATTGAAAACGTCTATGAACACTGTGATCTCAGGAAGAGTGTTGAATTTGGAAAGACTGGAAAGATAGCTGATAAGAATTTGACTTGGTGATACTTATTGGGGGTAGTTTGGGGAGGTGTAAGTTGAAACAGTGAGAAAATGTGGCAGCCATCAACCAGTACTTCCTCCTCATGAACTCACATAGCAAACCAGCCATTTTTAGGAAGTAATGTAAATCTCAATGCTTAGCATCTTAGGAGTAGAAACCTAAAACGTATGCTGTTACAGATTTTATTTTGCATTTATAAGGGAAAATGACCAAAAAATCATAAAAACATTTTTCAACTTTATCATTTTATAATTGTAAGTTATGAGATAACAAAGCTTACTGATTGTGCCCACCTATATCACTAACTTGGGTATAAGGCCTGATCAGACAAGATCATTTTAAAGTACAAGGCACAATTTACTAGTTTGCAGGCCATGGCATTGGTGTATTTACTTTAGCTCTTGTAACAAAGGGAGAGGAGGCTTGTGACCAGAGAACAGAGCTTTAAGTGCTTGGTGACAGCAGGCTAATGGCTTTCCGCGGCTCCCCAGTCCAGAAGCACCTCAGATGCTTTGTGGAAGCTGTTAAACAAGCGTAAGTTACAGACTACCACTTCTAATAAGGAACTTCACTTGAATAATACACTGGCCTGGAAATTGTGCTGGTTCAGCTGCTGCCTCACAAGCAGCTGAGCTGTCCATATCACAGCAGCAGATGTTTCAGAGCCGGTGTGGAGCAGACAAGTGTGGGTGGCAATCACTGAAGCCCTCCCAGAGTAGAATTTTTACTGCAGAGATAAAGCCTCGAAGGAGCTATAAAATAACCTTGGTAATTTGACACTTTATAATGCAAACTTCTCAAAAATTTCAAATTACATGCCTCTGCCTGGCTCACGGCCAGGATTTTCTCATCCTATTTCGCTTTATTATTTCACTGTATTTTAGGGAAACTTCCGCCGAACATCTGGTGGTGTAGCTCAGCGTTTAATCACACTTTCAAGAAAAAACGCGATAATGAAACACACGAATAAAGTATATCTAAAAACGTTTTTATTGTTTCCCTGGGGTATCTGCCGTGAGGGAGCAGCCTGCTGCAAGCCCAGCAGGACCAGAAGCTCACCCAGGCAGGCAGCCCGCGGATCCACGGCTCCGGCACTAGGCGCAAGGGGAGCACCCCCCCATTCCGCGCTACCACCCTTCTTTTCACGGGGGATTTTCGCTCCATGTAAGCCCGTCACGGCAGGAACCCGCCCTTGAGGGAAGCGCGGGGGGCTCGGAAACACGGCCTTCAAGCACATGCCAGGCTCCCCAAGGCCAGTCGGCACCCCACCAAGCGCCCCACAAAAGCCCCCCGCAGCCCCGGCTCACCCGCTGCTAACGGCTACGCGGGTAGCCAGGTGCGTGGGACTACGGCCACCACGCAAGGGCAGGAGCAGCGCCGGCCGGCTGAGAACGCAGCACAGGCAGCGGACAGGGCCCGCAAGCCTCCCCCCGAGAAGACAGCCTGTCCCCCGCCTTTGTGCAAGACGGAGACGTGCAGAGCTGAGCGCTCAGAGCTGGACAACGAGCACCGGCCCCGCGGCCACCTCAAATGATCGCCCCACTCCGCTTCCTCAGCCCGGCCTAGTCACGCGTCACCGCCGCCTCCGCCAATGGGAGCGCGGAGCTGCCCCGGAGGGGCGGGGAGAAGGAGGGGTGGGACGGCGAGACACCCAATGGGGCTCTGAGGATGTTTCCCGGAGGCGAAGCCGCCGCGGCCCCTCCCCCGCGGCCGCTCGGCGGGGGCCGGCTTGCCGGGCGGGATAGTTTTGCACCCGGGTAGCAGATGCGGCGCGGGTTCCTTCTCTTTGCAGGTAACACCGTGCAGGGCACCTGGCTCGGTCCTGCTGTGTCCTCTCTTGCCCAGGGGGGTTGTCTTTGCTCCGTTTGCTGACCGGAGCGTTGCTGGAACTGGCCCGGCGGCGCGGGAGGGGGGAACGACTGAGGGCCGGAGCGAGACGGCACACGGGACACCCCCATGCGGGGCCGCCGCCAAGACAAAAGGCGAGCGGCGTCTGGGGCAGGGTCGCTGCCGAACTCCCTGCGGAGCTCGTCCGCTCCGCAGCCCCTCGCCCCTGCCGCCCTCCCGGGCTGGCTGCTTCCCCGGGACGGCCTCAAGTTTGCGGGACTCCGCGCACCACGGCCGCTGTGACCTGTGGTGGGAGCCTCTCCGGCGGGACGCGCGGTATTGAAGCCGTGCTTCCCGCCCCCCATTCCTTCCCCGCCTCCCGCCCCGGGGGTTCGGCGTCGGGATGCGCTCTGTGAGGCCGACTCGGGGTCGCCTTTCTCTGGAGGGGCGGTGAAGCAGTCGCGTGTGAGCCCGTCGGCAGCGAGAGAGCCCTTGGTGCCGCCGGTCGGAGGGGGAGGGTGTGTGTGGCGGCGGGGGGGTCGCGGTACCTCGGGGGGAATCAGGGTGCCTCGGCGGTTAACGCGTTGCTGTGCTAAGGGACCCCCCAGGGACCGGCCTCCTCGTCTGGACTGCGGAGAGGACTGGCAGCATATGGACATCAGCTAAATAGAGCAAGCGTAATGGGAGAAACTTTCAGGGCAAAATTACTTTGGGGTAGATTAACTGTTCTGTTTGGGTAGTGGGCATCAGTGGTGTGTCTGTGCTATTACGAGCGATGCAATACCCTTCCCTCTGCTTAGCAGCCTTGCTTTTATTCTTTGTTTTCGTCAAACTAAGAGCACAAGGGCGAGTTACTTTGAAACAGGCTTTCGCTCTTGAAGCGGCTTGTCTGCTTCACTCGGCTGAGGAGCTCCATTCACTCTCAGGTTGCTCAGCTCCATGTTAGTGACTTTATCTTAAGGGAGGAGCACTCCTGTATAGTCCCCAAAGCGAGAAGGGGCATTGGTGTGATGAGGAGTACTGCCTGTCCTCCCTGTGCATGTGTATGTAGAGATGGGGAATATGAGGAGTCTGGAACTCGGCGTTGCAAACAGAAAGCTACAAAGCAATTGCTTTAGCAGCTCTGATGGTCAGGTCTGTTCAAGAAGCCAGACAGCTGGAGCTTTTTCCTAGATTGTATGAAGACATTAAATACAGTGTTTTCAGGGTGCAATTATTGATTTTTAAAAGCCAGTAAATAAGGAAGTATGAAGCAGGGCCACTGTATGTCCCTATCATTATTGGGGCTTGTAAGTAGGCAGTTTGTATTCTGCCCTCCTTTTACTGCAGTTTTCCATTTGTAATCTCTCCCCCTTGCCGTTTATAGCAGCACTTGTTAATAAGACCACTCACAATACTTGTGCAATAATGAGCACCAGAGAAGCAGAGGCAGAATAGCTGTCCAGGCAGAGGGCTGGCTTTGGAACATTGAAAGGAACCCTTCCAAGTAAAGGTAGCTCATGGGTAAACCTCCAGCCTTAGTACCGCCACACTGATATATCACTCAGTGCTGTTGGGTTGCATGGCCTTTGTCATCTACCTCAACAACCTCATAAGCCGATGAAAACAGCAGTGGAATTTAGCCTATACTGTACTTGTGGCATGCAGACTGATCTAGTGAACACTGCTTTGGTCTTAATGTATGTATCTTGTTGTCTTATTGTTTGCATTGTTGGGATTTAGGGCCTAGTCTATTAATTGCTGTGTATGGCTACCTGTGATGTTTGTATGAATTTCCTGTATGGGCTATATGCAAGACTATCACCTTTAATTCGATTAACAAAAGAGAGTTGAGCTCTTTTTGTAGTTGTTTACAATTGATGATGTTTGTTTTTCCACACTCAAAAGGAAATTATAGTGCTTATCATTCTCTTAAGGACTTTATAATGCTCCACAGTGCCCATGATATCTGTTTGTTGTACTAGAAAAGAATAGTAAGAAACAGAAATAAAGGGTTTTAGAATTTAACTGTACCAAAGCTTTAGCTTAGAATCTAAGAACTTCTTGATTTTATCTCTGTGCCTCAACCATGAGAAACTGTGCCTTTCTTCCACATTTGAAGTAAAAAATTACGCTTAATATGTTCCAGTAATTATGAAATGCACTGAGAGGAAAAAAGGTGGTATGAAACTTCATTCTCCCAACTCCACTCTCCATTTTTTTTTATTTTTTAATGAAATGCAACTATAACTGTGCATTTGTATGTATTTCTTTCAGATTTGCAACCAACATAATGCTGAAGCTCTCAACTTGGAACAAGTATTTCACAGAATGGCACAAACAGAACCTAATCTGGACCATGGTGTATCATGGTTCATCCTTCCTTCATACTGGGCTAAAATGGTTGTGGCATTAATTTCCTTCCTCTGTTTTGCTAACAGCTATGATGGAGATTTTGTCTTTGATGATTCTGAAGCCATCATCAATAATAAGGTTTGTCTCTCTTCCCCCCCCGCCCCATGCCTTTTGACATAAGTGGTCCTAGGGGAAGATGTAATGACAACAGTTGATCTCAGTAGATACTAGTAAAGAACTTTCTTCTGATATTCCATATTTTTTTTGAACTTAATTTTTCTGTTCTGTTTTATTGTGTCTGTGTTTTTTTAAGTAGGCTTTATTTAAGATTGCCAAACAAGGTGTGCGGCAGTGCCCTAACAAAAAGCTAGAAGCATAAGTATGCTTAACAAAATGTTATTCCTAAAGCTATTTGAATAACACAACTTGGGTTCTAGTACATAAACAAAAGAGTGAACAAATTAAACAGCTTCCTCCTCTCCCTCCTCTAAATGTGCACCCTTTTGTTCTTGTGCAAGTGAGATGCTCTACATAACAAGTGTTACCTTCTGAAGGGGAAGGAGTTTGTCTGCTTGTTACCTAAGAAGGCATTATCTAGGATTGCAGTAAATCTGGATGTGATGTTTAGTAACACTTATTCACAGAGTACCTGTGCATCAAGCCTGCCTATAGAACTAATTTTAGGATCATTTCTAAGTCAGTGTGCATATGGAGTGGACTTTTCTAACACCTGTTGATGTTAATAGGAGATTTTTTTTCATTATCTTCTCAGATGAATTAGCCCAGTGAATAAACTTACTCTGGTTACAGGGTACGTAATGCATCACTAAGTGATTGTAGGGTGAAGAGGTTCTCCAGCTGTGGTTTCTACCATTAAAAAGTTACAGGAGCGTGGAAAAAATCTTTTTTCTTTTGCTCCTTCCCCCCTTAAAAGTTCCTGTGACAACAGTATTTTTTTGAAATAGAGGCAGAATATTCTTGTGGTGTGTCTTAAAACTGATCATGCATACAATGAACAATCCCTGAAATTAATGTGCATTTGAAACAGGCTTCTAGCTGAGATTTTTTTTTGATTGCGAGGAGTTGAGTGTCTTCAATTGCTGAGACACTTCTTAGAATCACATGTAGCAGTTAGTGCTCATGAGTGGGTCTTGGTGTTGTAGCTCTTATGCTGTTCTGGAATGTTAAATGCTTGGCAAAAGAAGCACAAGGTAAAAAGAGTCACCCTCATATGTTGGTTCTGTTTTCCTGAAGCCATGAGTTTACAAGGAGGATAATCTGAAAGCTCATATCATTAGAAGACTACAATTCACTTTTTTTTCCTTGTACAAGATTTAGAGGCAACTTGCCACAATGTGCCTTTTAGAATCCCACAGAATCACAAATTTGTATTATGCTTGTTTAAGTCATCATACCTTGAGTTATAAATGTATGGGGGGGAAAATACTTCTGCCAAATTAGAAATAAATCTCAAGGCTTCTGAGAGAATGCTATAGACACTTTTTTATTTTTATCTTTTTTTTAAGAAGCATTATGTTTTAAATTACACAACTTTTGGCGGTGTTTTGTTCTGCAAAGTTTTATTTTAGGCATAATTATAAAATTTTAATTTCCTGAAAGAATGTACAAAACATTGATGTTGAAATAATGCAGGTTGTTTTCTTCAAGTGCAGTTTCAAACTTTGCTTTCAAAATGTTTCAATTTATCTATGCAACAAAACAACCTGCACCAGGATTATAGCTGTTGGCAATGCTGAGAAATTCAGCCAACTGCTTAAATAGATTAACTCATACCTAGTCTGAAAAACTGGGAGGCTTATTCTGTTTTTCACATCAAAATCCTCTATTATTCCTTAGAAATTAAATGAGATTTTTGTAACAGTATCATTTTAACACAGGGGTCATACGAATATATGAAAATGCAAAACCCACAAGAAAAATGCAGAGACAGTGAGTTTACCAGCTTAATGGTGAGGAAAAGCATTTAGCAAAGGCACAGTTTATTAAAAGTATAGCCTATTTTTTTCCTATTCAATAGGAGAGACAGCAGGTGAAGTAATTTTGTAGATCCACTGACAATTACTATACCAGTATTTTCTTGGGTACCACACAGGGACCTTTTTGTTAATTTACGAGCTCCCACCACCTCACCAATCTTTCAGGTTTGGTTTGGTTTTGTTTTGTTTTTTGTTGGTTTGGCTTAGTTTGTTTGGTGGGGTTTTTGTTTGTTTGGCCTTTTTTTGTTGTGGGTTTGTTGTTTTGTTTTTTTAAGTGAAAAATACAGTTAACTGACCCCATGCCTACTGCATTATGGAACATTCTGTTATTAGATTTATGTTGGGGTCCAAGGCTGTTTTCCAGATGCTTTCTTGTCATTTTAAGCAGTATTTTAACTGGTACACAACAGTGACTTTTGTAATTATTTATTTGCTAGCTTGGCAAGGCAAACATTTGGGTTAGGAATAGTTTCAGACACATTATAAGCCTTTATATAGAAAACCTGACCTTTCTTCAAGTATTGAACTTCACTGTGTGTAAGCTGCTGCTAATCAAATATTTAGAGATTCTTTGCTGTCTGCATTCAGTTCTTAAAGAGAAAATCATATGTAATTTCTAAATTGCCATGTCTCTTAGAGCAAGCCATTCCTGTTTTAGGGTAAGTCTACTAAATGGGAAAACTAGCATAATAAGCTTTTTCTCACAGAAGTTGGATACAACAGCAAGATACATGACTGAAGATTTTTTAGGTCATATGGAAGTGTAATCTAATCACTACAAATTCTGTGTATTCAATTTTTCCTGCATGCTTCCTATGGAAGACAAAAGAAGGCTGATTCTAGCGGAAAGGGAAATCTAGCCTTTCACGTCACCAGTGTATTTCACGTCTCTTTATTGAAGACCATCTGTGACATAGAAGACATACTTTTAAAAATTTTAATACAAAAAGGAAAAAAAATGTTTTTCATAGTCCTCTTCTTTGGCAAATGTATGTAAGGAGCTGTGTTGTTGGTTGGAAAAAACTGAGGTCTGAAGCCACAAGGATCACTGGCAGTCAGCCCCTGCAGAACACAGACTTCAGTACATGATGGTGTACAACCTTGTCCCAACTTGCCCTTGGAAAAGCAGACTATATTGATTTATTGGACTCCTGGTTGAGTGCACTCCAGCTCTGAGAGTCAAATTATGACCTTTGGGATGTATGAATACCAGTAAGGAGTGAGACAGGAATTTAGGTGTCTAAGGCCAAAATTAGGCCTAGGAGAAGAAAGAAATCTGTAGCTATTGCTTCACAGTAGAAACATCTATGAGACAGTAAAGGAATTTTGCACCTTGATGATTCTTAAGCTCAAATAGGATCCTCTGTGAGTCTTTCTTAAGGTTTTCCCTGAGAATGCCTTAATTAACAGCTGCAGTATATGACTACGATGTTAGCTCTGCTCTCTTTTCTGTGTATTGATTAGTAACCTATTAGTGAATGTTTTACTTCAATTGACAATGTGGTAGGATTTTTAGCCTACTTCTCCCTCCTATTTTTTAATCCAGTTTTCCAATGCTGTCCAGATTTGATCAAGTTGGCAGTCTTCGGGTAGTGGTTGAAACTGATGATCTTAAAGATATTTCCAACCTAGATGATTCTATAAGTGATAGAAATAAATCTCTTCTTGGGATTTTTTTATTTTTGTATGGATGAAAGTCAGAATGTGTTGAGAGAAGCATGAAAAAAGGAGTTATTTTAAGTTCAGTTTAGCAGCAGCCAGTCATCATGGCCCAGACATTTGGCTGTACTAGCAGTTGTATGTGTTCTCTCTTGTCTTGTTGGCAGGCCAGAAAAGCTAGCTAAGGATGAGACGGAAGGTACTGGAGACTGCAAGAGGTGCTCAGAATACTATAGAAGCAAGTGAGATGGTAGCAGCATTTGAGAAGAGCTGGGGTTAGTGATCCAGGAGTATTGTAATGTGGGAATCTTGTAAATAGATGGAGACGTAGGAGGAATAAGACATTGCACACCAGACCTTGTAAAATCTTTCATGGGTTTAGCAGCCTGGTTTGTCTGCTTGTGTTTGTATTGACTTATTCATAGAATGGTTAGGGTTGGAAAGGATTTTAAGATCATCTAGTTACAAGACCCCTGCCATGGGCAGGGATGCCTCACCCTAGGCCATGTCGCCCAAGGCTCTGTCCAACCTGGCCTTGAGCACTGCCAGAGGTGGACCATTCATCACTTCTTTGGGCAGTCTGTTCCAGTGCCTTACCACCCTCACAGTAAAGGACTTCTTCCTTATAGGCTAACCTAAATCTCCCCTGTTTAAGTTTTAACACATTGCCCTTGTCCTATTACTACAGTCCCTGATGAAGAGAATCTGCTTTGGTCTCATGAAGAATTTCAGAGGAGAAGGTGGGTGGGGTTTGGAGTATCTCGTGGTTGATTGAAGGTGTAATACCAACAGTCATATGAAAGCTGTTAATTTCCTAGTACAATTTTGTTCTTAGGTCCTGTCTTGAGTGTATTTAACCTGCTGTCCTGGGTTCAGCAGTAGCAGCCATTTTTTCTCCTTCTTGGTAGCTGGTGCAGTGCTATGTTTTGACTTTTCAGCCTGGGAATGGTGCTGATAGCACCTATGTTTGTAGTTACTGCTCAAATGTTTACGCTGGCCAAGGACTTTGTGAGTCTCATGCTCTGCCAGGGAGGAGGGGAGTCTGGGAGGAAGCAGAGACAGGACACCTGACCCACATTTTCATGTCTGGGGCATGTGGAAGGTCCCAGCTGTTACAGGCAAGTTGCACTGGTCCATCACACACCCTCACATGCACTGTCTCCCAAGCCAAAAAGTCAAAACACAGCACTGCACCAGCTACCAAGATGGAGGAGAAATGACTGTTACTGCTGAACCCAGGACACCCGCACATTTACTATAGCTCAAATTGTATTTAATTGCCACAGGGAAGGATGATAAGAGGGGCAAGTAGAAGATGACTATGTTAGTTGGTGCTTCTTAGCTTGTCCTCTCAGAAAACAGAAGCAGATGTTGCCAAGGTCTTCTTTTTTCCTCTCCAAAGTGTATATTTTCCATTCAGTAGTCTAGGTTATTTGGATATTTTCATTATCATCATGTCTTTAAGATAGAATGAAAGAGTAGAGATTTCCTTTTGCAGTGTTTTGGTTTTTTTTTAATAGTTCCCTACCCCACCCCAACTTAAAATAATTCATTACTTTTCTATCTTCTGCTGTTAATCTTTTAAAACAGTAGACACTCTGATTCTTGGTTTCATGTGCTAAGAATTTAAGAGAGGGAAAAAAAACCCCAACAGTTGAATAGGGTCCTGTGCCAAGTGAGGCTTCAAAAAGAACTGTTGTTTTCTGTCTTTGGTCTCCTTGCTTTCACTAGTACTTGTGCTACTGACACTGGTAGAAACATAGGTATTTGCAGCGGTTTGTAGTTGGCCTCCTTCGCAAGATAACCTAGGCCTAACATCAAAGGCTTTTCAGAAAACTATAAGGTAGGTTTTTTTGGTGTGTGTTTTTTATCTCAGCTGTTAACCAGATTATCAGCTGATATGAGTATGTATATGCCTACTTACAGAATCCAAGCATCTTGATCTTTATGATGACAGGCATCCAAGATGTGACCTATCAGTAGTGAGCCAAGAAAGCACCTCCTGTGTCCATGTTAGCATGAGCTTGTATTAGTTAGAACTTGTTTGTGTTTTAATTGCTTTGAATAAAACAGAATTGTTTAAAATACGGTAATTTGTGATGTTTCCTTTTAGGACCTCAGGGCAGAAACCCCACTTGGTGACCTGTGGCATCATGATTTTTGGGGTAGCAAGCTCAGCAGCAATACCAGTCATAAGTCATACCGACCGCTAACTGTCCTAACTTTCAGGTGAGATTTGTCTTTTTTGCTCACAGTCTGATTTTTTTTAACATATATTCACTCAATTGTTGATAGGCAGGAGGCAGCAGAAAAGGAGAATGACAAAGTATCTGAGGGGTTATTGCTTACCTTTCCTGGATATGGTTTTCCTGTTTGTTAATTAATCTCAATTTGAGTTTTAATACTCAATTTTTTTTCTCCAAAGTATACATTATTTTGGCATTCTGTATTTCAGTGGAGCTTTCAGAGGTTGCATCTTATGCTCTTATATAGCCTGGTACTAGGGGCAGTATGGTTCAATACGTAGGTCACATCATCAGAAGCCTAAGAGGTGTATGTTCCCTTCACTTAGCCATGCTGCCACTTATACTTCTATTGTAGTTTCTGTTTTCTGCCTTCTGGTGACCTGTTAAATGGGGCTTTCTTACAAATAGCATAATTCTGCTGTGGCCTTTTGCCACTTGGTCACAAAATAGTCTTCCCACCATTTCCCTCCCTGATACTTTGTGTTTGTGTCTGAGAATCCTAGTGGGGAAGATGTCTGCCTGTGTATATAACTTGCTGGTTTTCTCAAATAATTACATGTTTATGAGGATTAGTTGCATAGATGCTTAGCTCATGTTTTTTGCACAAGGATTTGAGCAAGCAGTAAACCATGTGGAAACTGGGCACAGTAATGCAGAGAATCTTTGAGGACTCATCTTAAGGTTCTTTATTTTCCCTATGCAACTAAGTGTTGTGGATGGGGACCTGGCACTGGTTCTGCAGATGTGTCCAGTCTAGGCCAGGGACTGGGTGACTGCAGAAGCACTCACACTCTTAGTCCTCATATTCAAGCAAAAACTTTCACTCTTGAATGCAGTATCAAGCATTTTAAGTATATTAGCACTGTGGGTTTCACTCTCTGTTGGGCTTTCTTCACATTGTCATGAAGGAAAATATGCAACTGAATAGAAAGTGTCAGAGTCTTAAACCTATTAAAGCTTTCAGTGCATTACACAGCACATGCTTTCCTTTATTTTCAAGGTCTCTCTGGTATATTGCATCTCTAGTAACGTCTTGGTTAGTTTAAAGAGTGAAGTAGGATACAGTTATTACTATATCTGAAAACATAGATGAGCATGTGAAGATGGTCCATAAAATGCTATTTTCACAAGTAAGAAACTGGTTTTCTTAATTTCCCTAAGCTCCAGTTTATGTGCATGACATTTATAATAGGTTAGAGTTTTTTAATAGATTTCACATAAGCCAGATGTAGACTAACTAAATGAACTATATAAAATTCCCTATTCACACTAAGTTTCTGTGTATCTCACCTACTGATAAAAGTGTATGGAAAATAACAAGATGTTTCTCCTTTTTCTTCTCCCTCTTCATTTTATCAGAATTCTAATCTTGAACAGGGTTTTGTGACTGAACTTTCACTTACACTTCCTTCTGGTTCTAATACTCATTAAATCTCTCTGTAACCAGTCTCACAAATCAGTTATGAAGATGTGCTAGCTGACTGCTTTCTGGATGTATACTGATTGTACCCAGATGGTTTCCACATTGCCAGTCCAAATGCTAGGACATTTTTCAGCTAGAATGTCAGTGGAAATCGTAGTCTCAGTTGCATATTAATTTCCTCTTTGTGTGGATTTAATTAAAATAATTTCATCCAGTTAGTTTTGGACATAGTTTCTCTTAAGCGCAATGGTATCCCCCCCAGTAGATTTAGGGTTTTTCCACAAGGACACTCCTGCATTGCAGCATTGAAGTTACGTTGCTGACCAAAAGTAATTTCTAAGTAACCATAGGTATGATTAACATAATAGCACTAACGTATGTCTTTGGAGAGATAATATGCTGAATATGGTATCCCATATGAATACCTTTGAGTAAACATCAGGACATTGTTTCTAGCTGACTGTATTGGCTCAGTGGTAATAACATGCATGCTGGGATTTGATGGGGTTTTTCAGCTTTTTTTTTTTTTGTTGGGGGAAAGGGGAGTTGTGCTATTTAATACAATCTTGCTATGGGCTTGTTTAAGTTTTCTGTTTGTGTATCTCTAACCACTGATGTAATTCCTAGCCTTAATGTTCTTGTTTCTGTATAGAATTAATTACCTTTTTGCTGGAGGCTTCTACCCAGTTGGTTTTCATGTCATCAATATAATACTGCATTGTACTATCTCAGTGTTGATGGTTGATGTATTCTCGATATTATTGGGTGGACTGCAATTCAGTAATAAAGGAAGAAGGCTAAACCTGGCTCCAAAGACATCTCTTCTAGCTGCTTTGCTGTTTGCTGTACATCCAGTGCACACCGAATGTGTAAGTAGTGAATAATGAGCTCCAATGATTTATATCTTAGAAGTTCTTGACCATCTTGACTAATTAATTCTGACAGTCTTATACTCTACACGTTGTTTTTATATATTCACAATAGTTCTCTTGGCACATGTCTTATGAGAGCCATCAAATGTTATGGTTACTATGTTCAAAAGATTGTAATTGCACAGGGCTGGACCTTATTGAGGAAGATAAATCATTTAAGTACAGTAACTAAAGAAGGATAGCCCTGAACTACAGTTTCCCTAGTTACTGAATTTCCCTAATTACTTTTCATTTGTATTTGCTTTGATACAAAACCAAGGAGATACAAAATTGGAGTAGGGGCATTATATGAACTCTGTATGTAAGTGTATTAGAATACTGCATACAGTTTTGAATCCATGCTGCATGGACAACATTAGGAAAAATTGAGGGGGCTCGGAAGAGCCATGAAAATGATTAAAGGACTGGAAATCATTCCATGTCATGAGACATCAAACTCCGTGGGTTTATATTTTAATATGAAGAAGAAGATGAAACAATTTAATTTTTTTTATCACATTCTGTAATTATGTATGTGGGGAACACAGATTTCATAGTAGTGGGCCCTTTAATAATGCAGACAAAAGAGTAGCAGTGGCTGGAAGCTGAAGCTCTAAAGATGCAGAATAGAAATATGGCACATGTGTGGCAAAGATCAAAGTCCTTTTGTGGAAATTCTAGTGAACAGGGAGGAGACAGGGTTTTTTTAAAACTCTCTTTTTACACTCAGCTAAGAAAATCTTATGGTCTTATGCCAGTGGGCTTGCTGGATGTGGTCCCTGATTGCTTGATCTTGTAATAATGAAAAAATAAAATATAAAAAAATTGCAATGCAGGAGTCATTTCTCTTAGAGTTTGGAAGGACTAAGCTACTGGAAAAAGTACTAACTTTAACTTTGATCTCTGTGCTAGTAATGAGCACTGAATCCTCAGTGCACCTTATATATGTGTGGAACTGATTTTTCATTTATTCACAATATGCTGTGGTTTTGGCTTTTTTTTCCTTGTCTTTGCACATGATTGATGGGGAAGAGGTTATGGAAAGCTGTGCCTCTCAGCTGACTGGGGACCCTGCATGTATTGGAAACCTAGAGATGGTACCAAGTTGTATATTAGTAATTTGGCACCTTTTTTGGCAGTGTGGCTAACACATCCTGTCAATCATTCTCTGGCATTTGCTCACCTGCAGACTAACTTCATCGTGAGGGCATGTTGTGCTGATGTCAGAAGGGCCCCTTGTATTTTTTTTTCTCCAAAACCAGTTCTAGATGTCAAAGTGCAGTAAAACAAGTCTTCAGTGCTTTTGATGATCTGACATGTAAAGAGAAATCTCACTTGAGTTTTTGTGATAAAACTACTGTTGACTCCTTTATCATTATCCATAATCATCATCTTCATTACATTTAACTCTAAAAATATATTTAAATCAGCAGGCAAATGTTAGTAAGACCTTGGTCATGTCAAATAAATTACAAGTGAAGTGGTTTGCTTGCATATATGAGGTTTGAAGACTTGTGTATACTTATGGCAAACATTGGAAGAAGAGGAAAAAAGTAGGATGCTTATATACCATATGTCTTCTAAGATCCAGGAGTAAACAAAGGCCTCTGATCATTTACATGGTGAATAATAAACCTTGCTGCACTGAAGCAGTCATCATACTGCTATGGTTCTAGCATGAGTGTGTATCAGGCAGCATCTCCTCAAAAAGCAATCTTCATGATTTTAAATCTGAATTTTAAGTATCATGACATCTTGGTTTTGAGATGAGATGGCATATTTTGACATAAAATTGTGAGGAATCTGTCTGCTTGCTGCTTTGGATTTTGGTATATACAGCAGAAAACAGTCACATAAAACAGACCTTGAAAAGTTTACAGCTTTCAGTACCTATGTAAGAAAAACAGCTGTCATTTTTCTACCTACATGTAAACACTCTTGTGGTGCAGTCTTCTCTTCTGTAAAACGGTTATTCTTTGTAACACTTGAGTGATGGAATACTAAATGAAACACAGACATAAGAATATTCCTGATGCTAATTTAAAACTATGGGGGTTTTTTTTTGTTTACCTTGTTACCAGGACTACAGACCTGATCCTGCATTTGAGATAACATTGTACTGTTGTAGTAATCTGAGGCCGTATGTGTGTTATTAGCCTCTTAATCTCTTTGTTGTAACAAGTTGGCATTTATTTTCAAAATTGTGTCAGTTCACCTTTACTTTTATCTCATTAGCTGAGAGTAGCTCCTGAAACATAATGACACATCATTATTTTCACCTTTTAAAGCAGTCCACAGCCACTGAGTTAATTCTCTTAATATCTTTATAAAATAGAAAAAAAAAGCAGTGAAGTTAGATGGATGGCTTTGGATAAATTAATAAGTTTCTCTGAACTGCATTTAGGAGTCCAGCAATTTCTCCTTTTACGGTATCAAGTGAAGCTGAGGGAAAAGTGGGGGAGAGTCTCTTCAGTGTATTCAGTCCTACTCTCATGCCTCTGCGCTTCTCTCTCTGATGTTACTAAGTAATAGTTGTGCCATCAGTTCATATTCATACAAAAAATGCCCGTCTCATAAGACAGGTTAGCAACCAGCTTTAAACAAAATGAAGATACACTTTATACTTTTACCTTCCTCTTTCTGTTCCACTCAGAAAATGGGACAACTGGTGTGCTATACAAAAAAAAGTTTGTGCTTTTGTCCCTGAAACATCACTTCAAAAAGGACATTAAAAAAAAACAAAAACAAACCTGGAAGTGTTCTGCTCTGCTTCCAAAATGCCTCTATGTGCATCGTCTGGAAACATGGAACCCAGTACTCCAGGGAGTAGAGCTAGACTAAAATGGAAGGGGTATTTTCTATGATCCTTACTCTGGGGGTATGTTCTAGTGAGGTCCCAGCATCAGGGCCTATACTGTGCCTTGCCAACCCCATGTTATGATTTCCACAAAAAGTTCATCATGTATCTGACACTTGTGTAATTAAGGAATGAAGATCTAAAAATATGTCATGCTGTGTCTTGGCAAGTTATTGTGAATACAGTTTAAGGGCTTGAACCAAAGCTTGGTGATGGCCCTGAGAATGCTCTTAATTTAAATAGATTGGCACATATCAGGAGGATGGAAGTCCCAGAATGTGCTTCTCATTTTGTTTCGCATTAGTACAGCTTCTGTTACAAGACGCATTTGAAGGTATCTTTAATGCAGTCAATTGATAGAACACAAAAAACTGTCAGAGTGGAGTTGTTTTTTTTCCTGATTCTGCAGGCTAGAAGCTGTTTATCTATTCTGAATGTTCAGCCTGCACTTTGAAGGCTGGCTTGTCTTCTGAAAGTGGACAGTCTTGATTTGCATTTCAGCAGAGCTGCTGATTTTACTGGGGTTCAGGATGTTTGCTAAAAATTCTACTGACAGGCAACATGATCAAAAAAAACCCAGATGGAATGGGGCATTTTTTTCCAGCGAGATCCTTCTTTATTTCTTAAAACAGTAGTTTTTCATAAATTAAAGCCAAACCATTCACCTAGTTGATATTAAGCAATACCCCGTCAAAATTAGGATGTGGCTTACAAAAGTGTGTATCACTAATCCAGTAAACCAGTTTAAAAAAAGGGAAAAAAAAGAAGTGATGTAGCAGTATTCTTTTATACGTTTTACTTTGTATGTGTGTGTATACCTTTATCTCAGGTTTTCTAAGAATAAAATCTTGTAATCTGAAACTTTTCTCTCTTTTTTTATTCAAGGTTGCCGGGATTGTTGGCAGAGCAGACCTACTGTGTGCCCTCTTCTTTTTGTTGTCATTCCTTGGCTACTGTAAAGCATTTAGAGAAAGTAAGCATTCTGTTTGCCCCTTAAATTTTACATTGTGTATATTTTCTGCATTCATACATTTCAGTGAAATATAGCAAAACTAAAAGTGTCAGCTTGATGTGGTTTGAATTTATTAATGTTTATACCCTCATAAAATATTAAAAACAACCAACCAACCAAACATGCTTTAGCAGGTATTTATTGTTAGAAGAGTTGGAAGGGTTGCTGTCCCTAATTCCTGTTAAACACCAAGAATTTATTTTAAGAAAACTCTGTTTTATAATAGGCTTATCTGTTAAATGTTTTATTGTTTAGAAGCATAAATAAATATTTTAATAAGTATTTTGAAAGAAAGAAAACCTATGAATGTATGTTCTTAAATATTTTAGAGCACTTTATGCCGTTATGTTGGGATGGCTTAAATGGAAATGAACTTTAAGAACCTTAATTGTATTTTTAGTGAATTGTACAGAATTATTCATATGAGTAAGCCCTCTAAATTCCTGGAATATGCAAGTGCTGGCATATACATAGTGAATATAGCGTTACTCAGAGATTTTGTAAGACAGCTCTATTTAACAATGGAATTGCTCAATTCCATTTTAGATATTCTTTCAAGTGAGCTTTTAGATCCATTGCATTATTTGATCTGAATGCAGGTTGGCAGTTCAGATACAGTTGTGGAAAAATTATCTTGGCGCTCTGGTAAATAAACACACTATAGTACATGAATTCATGATTATGAAAAACTGTATAGGACATGCAGTCTGCTATGTGAATGTGCCCTGCAACAGGAAATACAAGAATCATTTGGTGAACCTGTGAGGAGCTGTGTTGTGAAAAACTTGTATAATACAAGTTCAATAGGCGTGGTCTGTAGCATTTAACTGGAGCTGGCAGTGTATTGCAGAGGTACCTGAGCTGGCTTTAGGTGATCTAACTTAACAACATAGTCATGGCGTCATACAGCTTAGTGTAGGCTGAGGAGGGGGTAAGTTAGTCCACAGTGAGCTCTAAGATGCTGTGAGTACCTCCTGCTGATTGTATTTAGACGTTTTGGAGCTTTTTTTATTATTTCTGATATCATAAGTTTAACTTAAATATTACCACTTCAGATTGTATTTACAGTGATTCCTATTCACTTTTGATATTTTTCTCCCCTTTGAGTAGGTTTTGGTTTTTTCAACTGAGATGATTTCTTGATGAAAATTGGCTTTGGGAACTTGTTCACTCATTATTCTTTTCTCGCCTATTTGTATGGTTGTACTTTGGTGTTTGTTTTGTTAATGCTGGAGTAAATGAGACAAAGAAAAATACTGGTGACTTCCTTTCCAATTTGCTGGTACAGGTAGACCTATATGTTAGGGGTAATAATTTTTGCATGAACTCGAGCCAAATTCTTAGGACTACCTTGGAGAGTTTCATATAGGACTTTCATATAGGATTTTGTTATGGAGGACACCTCAGGAATGATTTAAGAATGTGATGTGTACTCTCATTAGGAATATTCTGAGTGCTTCTACAACTTGTGTAGGCCATTTGGATACCTTTTAGAAGTCAGCATAACTTTAATAATATTCTTATACTGAAATTCTTATAATTGATACAGAAGAAGGAAAATGTCGATAAGATATTAAGCAGCACTTACTATTTTTTACTGGACATTACATCATAACGGGGTCAGAGCTGTGTCATTTAAACATATTTAAATCTAGTTTTGCCAAGGAAAACTGCAGTCTCCCCGCATAGTTGTGTCTTTTCTCTTTCAGATCAGTTTTCAGTATTTACTGTCACATTCACTGCCTGATTTTCCTTCAGTAACTTTTTAAAAAGCCTAGACATTCTTTGTACTTAAGAATTTGTATCAAAGTTAAATACTTGAGTCTCTTCCAACAGTTACCTCATTTTGGGTAGCCTGGTGACAATTTAATGCTCTTGCGGATACTGTCTGGCATGTCCTAAACAAAAGAATGAAAAGTTATTTCCAGCACGACTAAGCTCTTTAGCAGATCTTGCATAGACCCTGAAGGGAGGAACCTGAGCTTCAGAGTATCTCTTTCCTCTGAATCTTACATGACTTGCTCCAGGCTGATGAGCAATGTGCCAAAATCCAGACATTTCAAAGTTTCAGGCCAGAATGGTTCTGGTCTAAAAACTGATTTTGGAATGCCTTAGTGTGGGATTCATTGTTCATCCTGGATGTGCCTTGCTGTGAAAATCATTCATTTGTAAATAGAAGGGTGGGTGAAATAAAATGGAATAGACTATATCTGTTGGAAAGGACCTGTAACAATCATCTCGCCCAACTGCCTGACCACTTCAGGGCTGACTGGAAATTAAAAGCATGTTATTAAGGGCATTTCCCAAATGCCTTTTGAGCACTGACAGGCTTGGGGCATCAACCACCTCTCTAGGAAGCCTGTTCCAGTGTCTGACCGCCCTTTTGGTACAGAAATGCTTCCTCATGTTGAGTCTAAACCTCCCCTCATGCAGCTTTGAACCATTCCCACAAATCCTGTCACTGGGTACCAGGGAGATCAGTATCTGCATCTCTGCTTTTCCTCCTCAAGCAGCTGTAGAGAACATTCAGGTGAATCCTCAGCCTCCTTTTCTCCAAACTAGACAAGCCTGTGAGGTCCTTAGCTGTTCCTTATAGGACATTCCTTCCAGTCAGGAACTCTAGATTCCTTTCTGCAGAACTGCTGCCTAGGCAGTCCCCAGCCTGGACTGTTGTATAGTTCTGTCTTTGATTTTCATGAGTCTTCTATCAGCCCACTCCTCTAGCTTGTCATGGTCCCTTCAAATGCCAATCCTGTTCTCCACTCTACCCATAATAATTACTGCCAGTTTGCTGTTACTGATGAACTTTGAGGAAGTGCCAGAGTAAAACTAACATTGAAAAGCCTCAGTTGATACTACTGATATGTTTGTGTCCTCAGTGACAAGTACTGTTTTGTCACCAGCAACATCCTAATGCTACTATCAGACAAATAGATTATCTAAGTCTTCCATGAAGAACCTGACTATTCTTGCAGCAAGGCTATGTGAGATTCGTGTACAGATGTGTTCCAGAAGTCTCTCTGTATTTCAGTAGAGTAGATGTAATTGTTGAACTGTCATTCTTTGTCTTCTCTAAAGGAGACAAAAGTTGTGGAAGAGAGACTGGTTAGTGGGTGGTTTTACCTGGTATCTCAGTGAATGAATCTGAGATTTATTTTTTTATTGTTACTTGTTTAGAGTAAGGACTTGTCTCTTGAGGAGGATTTGGGTACTGTGGAGAAAGTATGTATCATTCTGAAAACAGTCGGGAAGTCAGAGAAGTATTGGTGTCAGACTGTGAAACTTCGAAAGGCAAATAATGCTTTTTGTGAAGTTCAAGATATACTACAGCTTGTTTGCCTGATGTAGTCTGTTGTTTTGGTGGAATCTGGGGTAGACAGTTTCTTTTACCCAAAATCTGTGGCATTATTTTTTCTTTTTAAGTATAAGCATTTAACACACTATGTGTTAAATTATTTCTTGCTTAAGTTCTAAGACATTGTTACTTTTCTCCAATATACACTTTCTGATGTTACCATCTTTGATAGGAAATCATTTATATTTGCAAGGAACTAATCTGTTCTCATTCTGTCCTGCTGTTTTAAAACACAGCTGTGGGGACAAATCCAGTGCATAGGCTTTGGAGACAGCAAGAGCTGACAACTGTTTAGGTATGTTCTGAAGGGAATTGTGGGTTATTAACTTTGAATTTTAATGCAGCTTCTCTGGGAATTCATAAGGCGATTTAAATGCTCTAGTATTCATTTTGCCTTCCTTTGTCTTCAACTTTGACAGTGATCCAGTTGCATGTATTTGCCATCTGCATTGGTGATCTCTGAGTGATGTAAAATGAGGAGTTCATGGTTTGCTTCATGTGAATAATATTAGCCAGGATATTAAATAGGGGATCAACTGCTTGCTCATATGCTATGACTTCTAAAAAATACTTTGTTCTGGTTGTGTGTTTGTTTTGTTCTGTTCTATGTAGTTGTCTGCTAAGCATCTACTAGTTCATTGCTAATTTAATAAATCATATGAAGTAGACTGTAGTGATGAGTGTTGTGAATATTGGAGTTTTGTATGATGGAGGTTTTCCTACAGATTGAAAATGTTTTAACTCTCCTGTATGAAAGAGATTATTATTACGGGGAGTTTGTTAGCTATTTCACAATTGGTCAAGAGGTATTTACTATTATTAAACATGAATTTTCATCTGTGTGCTCTACTATTCATATTTGAAAACCCTGGAAGGGCAGTAGTTACCTGTGGAAAAACTAGACTTTCAAAGGAGTAGGTGCTTTTAGAGAATGAATTGGTGAAGACGGTAACCACTTAAATTATTTTGATGGGCAGAGCAGAAACAAAAACTTTTTTTGTAGAATTAGTGCTAACTTTTGTTTGTCCCCAGATGGTGTAATTCAGGGATAGACAATCCCCTTACTGTAGCCTATGTGTAATGAGTTTGAGTTTCTTGGATATGTTTAGAAATGGCATTTGCTATTGCAATTTCATTATTAAGTAAAATGTTGAGCTGCAGTAGAATGTGTCTCCAAATACACAGGAGATCTCAGGCTTAAGTCAGTTCTGACAGTGTATTCTTATATGATCTTTTAAGACTAGATAATTCTTCCTCCTTTGCCTAGCAATTGACTAGCAGGCAATTCTAAGAACTTGGTTAGATGAGTACTTCTAATAGTTTGATTGGAAGATGCCATTCCCTTAGGCGAGGCATGTTAATGGATTATACAAGCATTTGATCTATTTCAATTAAACATTTCTGCAGGAGCTCAACATAACGTACTTTGCTTCGACTTTCAAAGGAGTAGGTGCTTTCACAGAACTGGTTACAGGGTTTCACCTGAAGATGGTGACTGCTTAAACTGCTCCAAGCTGTCACCTGGCTGAGCCCTAAGATGCTCAATTAGCTTTGAAGAAGGGGGTGCAGATTGCCTCAGTGTTTAAATTGGTAATAATAATTTGGGATGTTGTTATATTGACTTAAAAGTAAGACTAATCTTGGCACTCTAAATGGAGTATTTTCTTCATATCCCTAACTTTGAAGGAATTTGTTTTCATTTGTTTTTCATTTGACTTGTGGATTTAGGAAACTGCAAGGTAAGGTCTCTCAAAATAGAATTAGCATTAGGAAGACAGAGTTGAGGTGTATCATCAATAGGCTCCTCATAAATTAAGGATTAGTCAATTCCACACTGTAAAAAATTTTGTGTATGCTCTAGGAATGCTTATACTGGAGTCTGGCAGCCTACCTAGAGGAGCCCTCATGGCTTGTTTCTAGTTTCTATGGGTATTTCATTGAATCCCCTCAACTTTCACACTTAAAGTCCTCCTAAAGAAGGGACTGTGTGAGCAATGCTTTTTGGTTTTGTATAGAAACAATTTATTTCTATAGTTTTAAAAAAAAAAAAGGCAACTACTCTGTTTCTTTGGCATGGTTACTATTTTGTCCATCTGTTAGAGTGGCACAGTGCCCACTCACAATATGGTGTACCAGTTTCAACCAGGCACAGGTGCCAATGAAAGATTGGTTTCGTTTTCTGACACAACATTCTTCTGGTGGGAAGCAGCACTGCATTAGGGAATGTGCTTTGTTAGACTGATTACTTCTGTTGGCATGTATGTATCTCATAATAATTAGCACTTATGCAGTGCTATACATTCTCAAATCACTATTAAAAAAAAAGGGAAGGCATTGCTGGATTCTGGTCTTTTGTGTCTTTTTCTAGCCTAGTTTACTGAGATTTCTGTAAACTGGGGTGGGGGAGGGAGTGTTGTGTGTGCAAAGTCAGGAGCAATCACAAGATAAAACGCTTCTTAATTGAAATTCTTTCTCTTTGAAGTTTAATCACTGATAAATTTTCATAGTATTACAACTATATGTATGACTTATTGACCTTTTGAGACTGCAAAAGAAAGCAAAGACAGATTTCCTTCAGAAGGAGGTCTAGATCACAAAATCACAGAATGTTGGAAAAGGACCAGCAAGGTTGGAAGGGACCTAAAGGTCATCTGAGCTGACCTGCTGAAGCAGGTCACCTACAGCCAGTTGTACATGACCATGCCCAGACAGCTTCTGAATATCTCCAAGGATGGAGACTCCATAACCTCTCTGGGCAATTTGTGTCAGTGCTTAGTCACCCTCTGAGTAAAAGGCTTTTCCTTATGTTCAGACAGCACCTCTTGTGCATCAGTATCAAAGAGTCACAGAATAGTTAGTGTTAGAAAGAGTCTTAAGATCATCTAGTTCCAACCCCCCTGCCATGGGCAGGGACACTTCCACTAGACCATGTTATGCAAAGCTCTGTCCAGTCTGGCCTTGAACACTGCCAGGGATGGCACGTTTACAACTTCCTTGGACAGCCTGTTCTAGTGCCTCACCACCCTGACCATAAAGAATTTCTTACTTCTATTCAGCCTGATTCTCTACTGTTTAAGTTTGAACCCAGTTTATGCCTGTTTTCTCTGGTCCTGTCACTGGGCATCACTGAAAACACCCTGGCTCTGTCCTCTTTGCACCCTCCCTTCAGGTATTTATGTATATCAATGAGATCACCCTCAGCCTTCTCCAGCCTGAACAGTCCCAGCTCGAAGCCTTTTCCCTCGGGGGATGTGCTCCAGTCCCTTCATCATCTTATTGGCCCTTTGTTGGACTTACTCCAGTATTTCTGTGGCTCTCATGTACTGGGGAGCCCAGAGCTGGACACACTACTCCAGGTGTGGTGTCACCAGTGCTAAGTAGAGGGGAAGGATCCTCTCCCTTGGTCTATTGGCAAGGTTTTGTCTAATGTAGCCCAGGATACCATTAGTCCTCTTTCCTGCAAGGGCACATTGCTGACTCATGTTCAGTCAGTCTGGTGTGCACCAGAACTCTGATGTCCTTTTCTGCCAAGGGCTTTCCAGCTGGGTGATCCCCAGCATGTATGGTGCCTGGAGTTGTTCCTCTCTAAGCGCAGGATTTTGCAGTTCTCCTTGTTGAATTTGATGAGGTTACTGCTAGCCCATTTGTCCAGCCTGTCGAGGTCCCTCTGGGTGGCAGCATGATCCTCTGCTCTGTCAGCCACTCCTTCCAGTTTTGTGTCAAACACAAACTTGCAGAGGCTGCACAAACCTGTATGTCTTTGGTAAACAGTTAATCGTATCCTTTTATGCCTTAGAAGTTCACTTAAAAAATAGTCTGTCTCACTATTTTGTGTTTTCTTCTGGGTAATTTTGACTAGTCAGCTTACTTTTTTTTGTTTCTTTAGCTTATCCTTTTGTATCTCTTCTTTAAAAGTAGGCATGTTGGCATTGTTTTATTTTATTTGAAGCTTCTGGATTCTCATGTGTTCTTCATGACTTCTCAGAGGTAACAGTAGAGATTACTCTGGGTTGCACAGGACCTGTTGGAGGAAATTTAACCAATCGTAATTTGGAATACATAAACTTCTCTATAAAGTCTTATAGTTCACTATTGTTGCTTTTTGTTCTTGCTCCCTATCTGCTGGTGGTGTGCTTACTATCTGGTTGCAGCTAACCTCGTTGTGAAAAAGTGAAGCAAAAAGGCACAGAACACTTCTGTTTTCTTGGCACTGTCCATTTACTTTCCCACTGAGTATTGGAATAACTCCTTCCTTGTTGCTGCTCTTCTTACAAATATATCTAAGGAATTGTGGGTTTTGTTCTTTACATACATTATCTTTTCTCATGATGTGAGCTTTCTGAGTTTGTTTCTGTGTGTGTGCTGCTGTTACACTTGTTCTTGATAATTTGACCTAGTTCCTTTTTTCCTATTACTCTTAACATTTTGAATCATCAAAGCATTTGTGAATCACCAGCTGGTCTCTTACTATATATACTTCCAACTAGCTTCTATGTTAAGATCATTTGTATTTGTGTACTGAAAACTGCTTCTCTGAGAAGTGCTTAGTTGCTCTGACTTACTTTCCACCAGAATTTGATTCTGGGAAGAGGAGATCTCTTAGTAGAGGAAAGCATACTTGAGTGAACTCAGGGAAGTCCATTGGGTTTGTTCACTGTTCTCCCTTTTACACTTTTACAATTGGCCAATTGTCATTTTGTAAATACAGTCAGTTACTTTGCCTTCCATCTTTGCATTCTATGTAGAGAGTTTATTTCTCCATTAAACAAACAAACCCACCAAGCAAACAAACAACCCCACTGAATTTCAAGAACTGGCTGAACTGGCTGTTGTATTGGCTGAACAGTCTGTTGTATTGCAGACTCTGAAGAGTTGAAGAGCTCCTTCAAGGATATATTTAGGACAGGTTCCTTTTATTCTTAGCAGTACTCTTAGATCGAATTTTGAACACCCTTCCTCTATGAACTCCAACCCTTATTGTTCGGTATAACTCATGTGAGCTGGAGTTTCCCCATTACATTTTTTTTAGTTGCAGTGTTTCTTTACTTCAGTCATTATGTACTCTGTATTTCCATGTTTTGTACTGTTGTTGTTGAGATCCCATGACATCTTTCATTTAGATGGGTTTCTTTTAACTTTGTAACATCTGCACCTCTGATGTTAAGTGTGAGGATATAATTTGGAGTGGAGGGAGAAGGAACAAATGGCTGCTGGGTGTTGCAATGATTAATCTCAAACATCTTAATACTCACATTGTTTAAGCTTTAAGTTTTAAATAAGAAAGGAGTGCTAGAAGCAACCTCAAACCTGTTTTTCTACACATTTTTATGAAAAGTTCTGCTCTCTGCCACAAAAGTAGTTTGCCTCAAATGATAGAGGAGACCAATGTCAGCAGATCCTTTTCACCCAGGCTTGTAGTTATGGTTTGTATCTGACCAAACAACACCTGAGCTAGTATATTAGTTTCCCTTTATAATCAGTGAAGAGTCAGCTACTTCTCTGAAAGGTAAACCATTGCATTTAATTAGGTAACTTAATCCCTAAAGGTGTCCCCTTCTCTCAACCAATGAGAAAGAAAGCCTAGTATACTAGCTTAGGTGTAGGTGCCTACTTCTGCCATTCACCCTTCCCATAGACCATTATTGCAGTTCCTTTTAAGTACTGAGGTCAAGCCTGCATTAGCAGTAGGAAAGAACTGCTCTAGACATCAGGGAAAGTAGGAAAGGGATGCAGTTAGTGAATGTAGAGTTCAACTTTATTTTTTCACGTGCCAAGTCAAAGATTGGTTCTTGTGATGCCTGTAGAGCCCATGTTGCTTGAACCAAGAAACTGCCTCTGAATGAGCAGAGCACTTCCCTCTGTTGCTTGCATCTGTAGATTAGAGGTTGTGACAGTTATGTTTTTATGTGAAGTATCCATGTACTCTGTGTGTGATAGTACCTTGGCTGAAGTCAGGCTTATTGTTATATTAATCTCAGAAATGCCTGCTTGTAGTACCCAAAATCAGCTACATGGTGTAGTCTTTAAAGACTCTTTCTTTGAGCAGAAGCTGTACTCTTGATCTCTTAACCCCAGCGTTCCTCACCCTGCTGTAAAACTGCTTCCTGAGTGCAAGAACTAACTGCTTCTTTGCTCAGATGCTGAAATTTTTGAGCTCCATGGCATTCCATTGCAGTGCTAATGAAATGACATGAGGTACCTGCTAAATGCAGCAGCCCTGGAGAAGCAGCTCATTGTGCCTTTGTAGATAAGACTACAGTTAAAACAGTTTGCATGTGTGACACTTCATGTGTAACTATGAGAAAGAATTTCTTCTTATTATGGTGGCTTGGAAGAGAATGGCCAGTAATGATACAGCTCTGGCTAAGGATGATAAATGTGTTTAAATATTGGGAATTAACCTTTGCAGATGATGAATTGTGGAAACTATGTGAAGCTTCTGCCATTCTAATTAATCTGGCTAAAACATCTAACAAATAGGGAGATTTCTGATGTCTGTGAGAATAGAAAATGACTGCAATAAAGGGACAAATGCCAGCATATTGCAAGAGGTGCCCTATGCTTTTTAAGTCTGTGCATCCAGATCTTGACTGACAGAAAAGATTGTGAGATTAAATGCTGTATGTTTTTAAAATTCTAATTTTAATTTAGATTTCTAACTTTACCTTTAAATGTAAAAACCTAATACTGTGGCATGCTTTATTTTGACAGATAAGGAAGGACATAATTTTTCTATATTCTGGGTGTTGGTGAGTGTTATCCTAGGCGCAATAGCCATGCTGTGCAAGGAACAAGGAATTACAATACTGGTAAGAATACTCTTATTGACTGAATTTTGACCTCAGCATCTGTCAAGTGCAGTTGTAAAGCCTATAAGGATTAATCCTTTCCACAGCTAATCATACACACACCTTTTTGTTCTGTTCAGAAAACTAATTAATGTCGACAAAAAGCATTATTCTGATAGATCTGTCTTGTGTCCCTGCCAATCTGTTGGAATTCTTCATTTTATCTTCTGTGAGCAGGTTGCATATATCTCTTCACTATTTTGCAAAATTTAAAAAATATACAGTGTTAGTTTTAATGCATATAATTTTCATTGGTCTTGGTTTTGAATGTAATTTTCGAGATAGTAGGCCTACGAACCTCTTGTTGAAGGCTTATGAACAATGATATAACTGAGGAGAGCATTTTTAAAAGCTCCACCCTCTTGCTTTTGTGAACAATGTAATTGGAAGTATAGCCATTGTTTATGCATTTCTAATATTGCATCTCTTCCTAGTGTCCCTTACTTAAGGATCTACCTGTGCAGATACAGTTACTGTTCACTTTTATTATGTTCTTGGTTTTTATTACTTCAGTGAAGACATTCTGTTTTGAGTGATCAAATAATCTACCTGAAATGCTACATCAGTGATTTTTATATTTTACATAGATAGGTCTTGATAGATAAATCCAATTTATAGCTTTAACTAGCATAATGCAACAGAATCAGAAGAATTCTTTGCAGCAAGACCTTCTTGGCCTTTCTAGAAAAAAGGGAGAAATAATCACAGAAAACTTCTTACCTTAAGACATTATTTTTGAAACTTGTAGATTGATGTATTATTTGGAGATGCTGTAAGCAAAACATAAGGAATTATCTTAAACATGGTGCAATTATTTCCATTAGTAGTATGAAGCAATTATTTGCGCTAGCAGACACAGAAATATTCTTGGATCTGAGTTTTTTATTTGTTTGCTCTTGCTTTGCTAGGATAATTATATTTATTGTTGTGCTGAGGGGCACAGGTCAAAGGGTGAAAGGATGAGTCACACATTAAAAAAATTGCTTGTAGGCTGAATGGATTTTTCAGCAGTATTCTTGCTTTCCTATCTCCATGCTAGTGAACCAAAAACCTTTCAACTGCCAGGTGGCCTGTCTGCAAGGAACCATGCCATACTCTAACCTCTCTTCTGTCTTCTCCCTTTGACTGCTAGAAAGAGACTTGAGGCCTCCCAGTGTACTCTTTGCCTCACTTAGAACTGGTTTTGCTGTGTTTTTATATATTTAGTCTTTAGAACATTGAGGTAATTTTCAGAGTTATTAGGGTATATGCTAAATATTCAAGAATTATCAAGGTTGGTGATCACTGAAACATTGAAAAAACATGGGAAAATGTTAAATTTGGATTTTATTGGTCACCTCAACAGAACTACCCCTGGATAATTAATTTTTTTTGCTTGCTTGCTTATCTGGGGGCAGTATCTGCAAGTGTAGTCCTGCAAAACACCAAATACGGTCTAGTTTTTTGTGTAATTTCAGGAAAAGCCGTCCTGGTACCTCTGTTAAATATTTCAGAGCCTTTTTTGTGAGAATTTATGTACACTTTAAAAATAGCATTTCTGAAAACTGACAGTCAAAAGATACCATGCTGCACAGCAAAAAATATGCAGAAGGCTTAAAGAAACTCCACCTTACTGACAGAAGCCTTACTTTTGACTGCAGCATTTATGCTGCAGAACACTTAGGAAAGAAGATGGAAAGGAGAATACTGTTGTGATTGTGTATATGGGGTTTAGCTTGCTGGTACATGGCATTCCCTGAAGGGTTATTCCACGTAACAGGAGAAGCCCCATTACAGTTACATGATATTCTACTCATCTGAGCTCGGTTTTTAATTTACCATTCTGCTGTCATTACTACCAATGTATCTCTCTATTTGTTTGGAATAAGAATTAAGATGCTCAACAATTCATGGTAGAAGTGAAATATAAGATGTGGTCAGCTGCTCCATCTTATGCTCTTATTTTTCTTCTTGTTGCTTAGGGCTTGAATGCAGTGTTTGATGCACTAGTGATTAACAAGCTAAATGTTTTGGAGCTTATTCAAAGGTTACTACATAAGGACAAGTCATTGGAGGTGAGTCCTCAGAGGTTTTGTTCACTCTGTCTATTCAGACAGTCATGTACTAAAAGACAAACAACTTCTGACATTTTTGTGGTTGTTGATAATTTAAAAAAAAGGTATTTTCAGTCTGTCTGTGCTATGACATCTTTGCAGCAACATGAGTAGTAATGAGATAGCATTAGAATTGCACTGGATAGTCAAATCCACTCCACACTTATCTTAACAATATGTTGAAATATAGTGCGGAAGAGCTTACTGCTTTCATGCAGTAAATTCACCAGGGTCAATAGCTATACATTTTAAATGGTTGTTTAACACAGTTTGGTCAGAGTAAAGAGAAGTGTTTATTCAGATTCTCAAATGAAATAGACATTTTAAAAAGTATATAAAAAATTATGTCTACTTTGTTAGTCCCACTAAAGTATTAGAATATTAGAATCATAGAATAGTTAGGTTTGGAAAGGACCTTAAGATCATCTAGTTCCAACCCCCCTGCCATGGGCAGGGACACCTCACACTAAACCATGTCACCCTATTACACTGGGGTGGGTTTTTTTTTTTTTTCAGAATACAAATTACCAAACAGGAGATAATTCCTAGTAGCTTTAAAATATATATATAAGCACTGATCAAATAAGGATAAAATTTCTGACATTTGTTGATATCACTTTATCTAGTATTGGCTTATGGTGTCTGGCACCTAGTATTTGCACTGGCAAGCAAATTGCAGAAAGAGTCAGCCCCAGGTGAATGATTGATAGCAGCCAAATAGACTAACAGCACACTAGCTGTTCAACAGCTAAATCATTTGCTTCTCCCATCCAAGGTTCAGCAAGACAAAGGAGTATGCATTGTACTTTGCACAGTGGTTTCACTGCAGGGAAGTCTTGCTTATGTTTCTGAGTAGCAGAAGTACTATAGGGCTTTTAAATTCTTTTGTAAAGAGTGAAGTGAGGAGCTTCATAGGGAAATCAGTGCAAATGTAATCTCTGGAAATGAAGCAGGAGATCTGACCAAGGACAGCTGAGGGGTCCAGGAATATTTTGGGCAGCAAATTAAGAATGCCGGAGAATAGGCCAGTGAGAAGAACATGCAGCAAGTTCACTGCTCTGGACTACAAGAGAGCAGAGAGCAGACTTTGGCCTCTTCAGGAACCTGCTCAGTAAGGTTCCATGGGATATAGACCTAGAGGGCAAGGGGGCCCAAGATTGTTGGTTGATATTCAAGGATCACCTACTGCAAGCTCAGGAGTATTGCATCCCAACTAGAAGGAAGTGCAGCAGGAGGGACAGAACTCCTTGCATGGATAAGGAGCTGCTGAGGAAAATTTGAAGGAAAAAAGAGGCTTATAATAGGTGTAAGCAAGGACAGGCGGCCTGGGAACAGTAGAATGATGTTGTCCGGGAAGCCAGGGACCAGGTTAGGAAAGCTAAGGCCCAGCTGGAATTAAACTTGCCTAGGGATGTGAAAGGTAAGAGGAAGGGATTCTATAGGTACTTAGCGAATAAAAGACAGACCAGGGACAACATAGGCCCCTCCTGAAGCTGTCAGAGGAACTGGCTACCCTGGATTTGGAGAAGGATGAGGTTCTGAATTACTTCTTTGCCTCAGTCTTCACTGGCAAAAGCTATGACCGCACCACCCAAGTCTTGCAAGGCAGATGCAGGGACTATGAGAATGAAGACTCTAGGTCCACTGTAGGAGAGGATCTGGTTCGAGACCATCTTAAAAACCTGAACGTACACAGGTCCATGGAACCTGATGAAATCCATCCTCGGTTCTTGAAGGAGCTGGTGAATGAAGTTGCTAAGCCACTGGCCATCATATTTGAAAAATCATGGCGGTCAGATGAAGTTTCTGACAACTGGAAAAAGGGAAATATAACCCCATTTTCAAAAAGGGGAAAATGGATGACCCAAGGAGCTACAGACCACTCAGTCTCACCTCTGTGCCTGGCAAAATCTTGGAGCAGATTCTCCTGGAAGGCATGCTAGGGCACATGATAAATAACAAGGTGCTTGGTGACAGCCAACATGGCTTCACTAAGGGGAAATCCTGCCTGACCAATTTGGTGGCCTTCGATGATGGGGTTACGGAAATGATGGACAGGGGCAGAGCAGCTGATGTCATCTACCTGGACTTGTACAAAGTGTTTGGCACTGTCCCACACGACATCCTTGTCTCTAAATTGGAGACACATCAATTTGATAGGTGAATCACTCAGTGAATAAAGAACTGCCTTGATGTCTGCACGCAAATTGTTGTGGTCAATGGCTGAATGTCCAGCTGGAGACCTGTAATGAGTGGTGTCCCTCAGGGATCAGTGTTGGGACCAGTCTTGTTCAACATCTTTGTCAGTGACATGGACAGTGGGATTGAGTGCGCCCTCAGCAAGTTTGCCAATGACACCAAGCTGTGTGGTTCGGTTGATACACTGGAGGGAAGGAATGCCATCCAGAGGGACCTCGACATGCTTCTGAGGGGGGCTGATGCCAAATTCATGAAGTTTAACCAAGCCAAGTGCAAGGTCCTACACCTGGGTCAGAGCAATCCCAGGCACAGCTACAGGTTGGGCAGAGAAGAGATTCAGAGCACTCTGTGGAGAAGGACTCAGGGGTGTTGGTTGATAAGAAACTGAACATGAGCCAGCTTCAGTGTGCACCCACAGCCCAGAAAGCCAATTGTATCCTGGGCTACATCAAAAGGAGCATGACCAGCAGGTCAAAGGAGGTGATCCTGCCCCTCTACTCTGCTCTCATGAGACCTCACTTGGAGTATTGTGTGCAGTTCTGGTGTCCTCAACATAAAAAGGACATGAAACTGTTGGAACAAGTCCAGAGGAGGGCCACGAGGATGATCAGGGGGCTGGAGCACCTCCTGTATGAAGACAGGCTGAGAAAGTTGGGGCTGTTCAGCCTGGAGAAGAGAAGGCTGCATGGAGACCTCATAGCAGCCTTCTGATATCTGACGGGTACCTATAGGGATGCTGGGTAGGGACTATTCATTAGGAACTGTATTGATAGGATAAGGGGTAATGGGTTTAAACTTAAACAGGGGAAGTTTAGATTGGCTATAAGGAAGAAGTTCTTTACTGTGAGGGTGGTGAGGTACTGGAATGGGTTGCCCAGGGAGGTTGTGAATGCTCCATCCCTGGCAGTGTTCAAGGCCAGGTTGGGCAGAGCCTTGAGTGACATGGTTTAGTGTGAGGTGTGCCTGGCCATGGCAGGGGGATTGGAACTGGATGATCTTAAGGTCCTTTCCAACCCCAACTATTCTATGGTTCTACGATTTTGCTATATAATGAGTAATTTTAACAAGCATATGACAAGGAAAGAGTCTAGAGCTGTGTCAGATCAAAGCAGGGTCAGTTCAAAATTAATATGACTATAGTTACTGATTATTCTGTGCCCAGTGCCTACTGGTGAAGCTTAAAGAATCTCTACAGTATACAGTGTTTTTCTTTTCATTTGTGCCTGTCATTAGCTTTTTAATCACAGTAGCAATTGTGAAAATTTTAATTAAGTTTCTAATTCTTCCCACTTTCTAACTATGTAGTTTTCTTGTGATATATATGTAATTTTACCTCCAGAGAGATTTAAGTGGACAAAAACTTTGTGTGACAGTGATAGTCAACTGGATATACCTATTCACAGCAAAGTCAACAAAGTAATCATAGAATCATAGAATCACAGAATCATTGAATAACAGAATCACAGAGTCAACTAGTTTGGAAAAGACCTTTAAGACCATCAAGTCCAATCTCTTCCACAGGACTACCGAGACCACCACTAAACCATGTCACTAAGTGCCTCATCTACGTCCATTTTAAAAAGATAGACCAATTAAATAGGGAATATTCTAAAGGCCATATTTTTCTCAAATTCCTTAACAGAAATTTCTGTGTAAAATTGCATCAGCTATAGTTACTGAGGATTCATAGAAGAGAAACTTCTTGAATAAGAGTTTTCTGATTGAGAAGGAAATGAAAATGCTGCCAAAAATATTTTGCAGTTCATCAGTGAAAGCATAGTAAAGTTTAAGAGCTTTTTACTAACTGCAAAAATAATAAAAATGTCAACTCTAATAGCAAAAATGCCCAGGAATAGCCTCTTCTTTCTGAGATAGTGACCAAAAGGATGAAAATGTAATGGAGAAGATAATGAATAATGTTTTTATATGAGTTTGGTTTTTTTCTTTCTTTCCTGTAGAATGCTGGGCTGTTAAAGAAGGGGCTGCTTTTCAGGATAACTCTTCTGATGTCTGGAGGGGCCAGTATACTTTATATACGCTGGAGGATTATGGGCACAGGGCCACCAGCTTTCACTGAAGTAGACAACCCTGCTTCGTTTGCTGACAGTCTGTTTGTGAGAGTAAGTTATAAAGTTGTTTTTTTTCTGGCCAGCTCAGAACATTTGTCTTTGTCATCAAATTGAATTTTATTTTCTGTGCTTCAAAGAAACAATAAAGAGGGCAGTCTTTACACTTAAAGATGTGTGATGTGTCACCATTACTTGCGCTGCTGTGATGATTTTCTGCATCTTTCTTTTTTAATAGTATACCTTGTATATTCTTTACATTTAATTTAGCATGCAATGCACACATGGAAGTACATTTCCATTTACTTGCTATTTTTCCCATCCATTCAAGGATTTAGCTTTTGCTGGTTTTCATCCTTTTTCCACATACTGTTGACTTTTCATCTGTTCTTTCACAATTGAACAAAATAGCACAAAGTTCTGGTCTGGTACATTTGAAGTATGTCTTGTCTGGCTGCATTAGGGCTCTTTCTGGAGATGGAGAATGATGGGTGAAGACAGTGGGTGCTTTCTCTTGACACTTTCTCCTATTGTAGGAAATTATTCTTTTTACATGTGGATATTGGTTGGACAGCACAAAATTGCATTTGCCAGTTCTGAATAGCAGAGCCACATAGCTATGATTAAAAAGAAAACTATTAAAATTTAATTTAACAGCTATAAAATAAATCAATATGTAACTAGTTGTAGACTAACAGTATTTAAGATCTCTTTAAAGTATATTTTGTCATAAGGGAAATGACAGCAGCGAGAAGAAATAAAGTTGCCCCCCTGCCCCTTAAGTTTAGTATCAAATAAATGTTTGTTTTCTTTCTGACTGACAGGCTATAAACTATAATTACTACTATTCGTTGAATGCATGGTTGCTGTTGTGTCCCTGGTGGCTGTGTTTTGATTGGTCAATGGGCTGCATACCCCTCATTAAATCTGTCAGCGACTGGAGGATAATTGCACTTGCAGCACTTTGGTTCTGCCTAATTGGTCTGATATGCCAAGCTCTGTGCTCAGAAGACAGCCATAAGAGAAGGTAAGAGACAGCAATGAATTTTAAATGCCTGGCCAACTTAAGTACAGTATTATTTTGTTAAATCCACTATTGATAATTTTAACAATTCAGTGGAACCAGTGTCTAGCAAATGCAGTTCAAATAAATATTTATAGCTGTCATTACAGTTTTATCCCAATTTGGGCCCATCACTGTACACAGACTACTAGGAAACAGAGTTGGAGGAGGAGGTATGCATGGCTACTTTATTTTTTTCCTGAAACAGCATTTTGAGATCCTTAACACTGTAGTTGGTAGAAAGTAGTATGTGCTCAGAACAGAGCAGGAAATGATGTATGATATTTTTTGTCCCTACTTTTTATGAGTCATCATCTCTTTTAATCTTCTAATAATGAAAGAGAGATGTGCCTTGACAGGAGGTAGAAATGCTGGCTGTGGCCGTACATTAAAAAGTAAAATGCTGATCCACAGTATGTACTGAGGAAAGTACTTGTACTTTACCCAAAGGAACTAAAAACGTTATTGTAAACTGTTCTGTCTTACTAAGTTCTTCTGTTTAACTATTCACATTCTGTTCCCATGGATTTCATGTATGGTTAATTTCCCAGTTCTTTAAAACTTTTAAACAAGTCAGTCATAGAATTGTAGAATGATTTGGGGGTGTAAGGGACTTTAAAGGTCATCCACTAGACCTGCTTGCTCGAAGACCCATTCACCCTGGCCTTGAACACTTCCAGGGATGGGGAATACACACCTTCTGTGGGCAACTCATTCCAGGGTCTCACTAGCCTCATAGTAAAGAAGGTCTTCCTATATCTAATTTAAATTTACCCTCTTTCCGTTTAAAGCCATTACCTCTTGTCCCATCAATACATGCTCTGGTAAGAAGTCCCTCTCCAGATTTCTTGTAGGCCCCTTTAGGTACTGGAAGGCTGCTGTAAGGTCTCCCTAGAGCTTTCTCTTCTCCTGGCTGAACAAGCCGAACTGTCTCAGCCTATCCCCATAGGAGATGTGCTTCAGCCCTCTGATCATCTTTGTGGCCCTCCTACAAGTGCTACAAATGATGTCATACTTTCTAGTAAAAACATACTCACTGATCCTATATTGCTGAACAGTTTTTAGTAAAAAGTGAAGAAAAAAGTATAGTGAAGGCCTAGGACTCTTGGGGATGATAAGAGAGTAAAAGAACACATCTACATTACAGTTTAGAGATTTATTTGTAATAAATTAGAGTAGAAAACCATCCATGTGGCCCTTATAACAAACACCTGACACAGATCTAGGGTTCTTACTCGTATCATCTCTGTAAAAGTAAGGTACCTAGTCTTAAGTTGTTTAAGCTCTGTATAGTCCATCAAGATTTACCTGCTGAGGATTACTCATCCTAAAATAAATACCTAAGGCAAAGAAGACAAACTGCTGTGGAAACAGCATAGATTAGTAACTTTCAAGTGGCTAACCACAATGGATTCTACTATTAATGTATTCGTTAGGAAAGAAAACACTTTTTCAGTAGGATGTGTACCTAAGCAGCTTCTTTAACAGCAAGCTATATTTTTTCCCCTCTTTACTGGCTTACTAGTTCCAAAAATAGACACGTGGCTTTTACCATTACTTTTCCTGCCTGTGTATTTTAAACAGGAATTATGTAATTAATGTGTAATTGGGCTATTTTCTGGCCTAGAAGCATGAACATTGCTTTTCTGGAAATTACAGCTAGGATTTTAAAAGTGCCTGATGGAAGTGTCAAAACCTCACAGAAATTTACATTTTGTTAGCAACTCTCAAAAGCTGTATTTGAATACCCTCTTCCATATGCATATCCTTCTACAACAGTTAAATAAGGTTTATACATTAAATGGAAAAGGTACTTTTGTTAAGATTTGTGGTTAATTTAAGAATCTGTTTCTTATTTGCAGAATTCTTACACTGGGACTTGGATTTCTTATTATCCCTTTTCTTCCTGCAAGTAATCTGTTCTTCCGAGTAGGATTTGTTATTGCAGAGAGAGTTATCTACCTCCCCAGTATTGGATATTGTATTCTGTTTACATATGGATTTAGTCTCTTGAGTAAGCAAGCCAAGAAAAAGGTACCATCAAAACAATCAGTAAAGTTGATGATGAAGTGCTTCAGATGAATGGTTTCTTTTCTTAACTTGTCTCTCTTTCCTCAAGAAAATTCTTGCTGTGGCAGTTCTTGGAATCTTGTTGATAAATGTTATGCGGTGTGCACTCCGCAGCAATCAGTGGAGGTCAGAAGAACAGCTTTTTAGGAGTGCACTCTCTGTGTGCCCTCTGAATGCAAAAGTAAGTGACTTGTGTGGACTTTTAATCTTTAAGTGTTTTGAGATTTGGGATAAAGGAGGCATTGTGTATGGCTGATATATTGTGTTACTCACAGTCTTTATTGGTGCAAGAATATGACATCGACAGGTTGGTCACCTAAATTACAGTGGGAGCATAGTCAAAATACCAGACAGTGCAAATTGCAATATTGTAATTCAGAACTTGGGAGTAAGAGAGGAGAGGGAAGAGAGAAGAGGGAATACACTTCAGGAAAGGCATCCAGTCAAATTGGATGTACTGTTAATAAAATCTACTAAAACAATTGTGTATGTAATTGCAAGTTATTACAAAATATCAAAAGGAAAGTAAGTTGTAGTAAGTAAGCTGTAGCAATGTATTCACCAGCGCAATGCCTGCGCTATATTTTTACAATCCTTTCTGTGTGCCTTCCAGTGGTATATGTAGCAAACACAGGTAAGGGACAAAGCAGCATATAGTCAGTGTAATTGCAGGATGTGGGGGTAAAGTATTTGCTTCCACATCTGCTCTCTTACAGTGGCTGAATGGGCCAGAATCTTCAGACATGGGCATTAGGGAAAACTGCAGTATTCCTGCAAAGTTTAGTGAGGGAACAGGAAAGAGGGTGGGAATGTGTAGGATGTTTCACTGGGCTGAACACCAGTGTTTGGCGTAGTAGACTGAATCTAGCTTGCCAACAGAGGTGACCTCCACAGCAGTCCTTTGACAGCTGAGAGTGTAATCTGTTGGAGCATACCACACAGCTCTCATGTCTGAATTTTAGCAGACTGTCTTTGAAGAGCCTTGAAATAGGAATGTGCAGCTTGTCAATACAAATACATTGATGTCTTAAAAGATTAGATTTCTGCAGTCTAGAGTGGCATCTAGACAATACAGTTCAAGACACAGAGTTTAAAAAGGACTTGTGAATGCTCAACTTTGCAAAAAACCTAGCATCTACTGGAATGCAAATATGCAGCAGTAAGCTGTAAAAAACATATATGGCCAATACTTACAAGATGGTGATGTAGTTCAACAATCTCAGATTTCAATACATAGAAAAAAGCTGTTGTATTTTATTGTGTGGCAGTGGTAGGCAACCATCTTCTTTTTAATGATGACCTCAGTATATCTTGTCTTCTGGATGACAAGTGCATACTATAAATGGAGCAAATGCAGTCTGTTTCTTTGTGTGTAACTCCATCCATCTGCCATAGTAAGAGTGCTTTAGACAGATCCGTACTCTTTGCCTGTGCTCCAAAGCTCCTTGGACTCCAGCCATGTTTGGCTGGGAAGCTGTGTAGCTGTGTTCACACAGTGCTGTGCTTGAGCCGATAAGCTGTATGCAAGCTACTGAACTAATGCAGTTGGTTCAAAGCCAATAAGTGTACAGGGAAAATGAGCTTGTGTTTGTCAACACTGGGCTGTGTAGACACGCCTGAGCTGCAGTGCCACTAGTGACAGCTTGCTCAAATGGAAAGCATGGCGATGTGAACAGGGAGGGGTTTGTAGGTTCACATTCAAATTTTGCTGAAGGAGTAACTTTGAAATCACAGTTACTTTGAAATCAGTCCTAGGCAACAGCATTAGGGAATCGATGTGTGAAAACCAGTCTGTTTTTTTCTTTATGGTTTCAGCTACATTTATTCAATTTTGACAAAAGTAAATGTAAAAATTGGGTCTAGGTTCTATTGTGGTCTTTTGTTGTCATCTTGAAACTGCAGGCTTCCTTTATAAATTACTCCACAGAACCTTCTTTCACTGGCCTGTTTATTTCAGTGGGTGGCTGATGCAGACCAAAAGATGGAACACAGATACTAGTTCTTTCTTGTTCTTAGACATCTTTAATATGTGTAATGTGGTCATGCTTTATTTCCTTTATGTAGCCAGGGTGCCAGATTCTCCAGGTGTCCCCCAACTAGCAACAAAAGCTGCACCTCCTAGTTTGTGTTCTGTGGTACAGCTTTTCAATTCCAAATTGTCTGTCTGTGAGCAATGTGGAGTAAACTTACCTTAATTCTAAGTAACAGGTAGTTACAGCAGTGCCTTCTCTAATTTAAAGACTAATATTTAAACATCTGTTTAGGTAGAGGTGTGGAAACTGCATTAAATTAGACTGTCCCTCATAGCAGTGAATCTATCCCTTTGAGTGATGAATGCATCTAGCTTGAGGATGAAATTTAGCATCAACTTTGATAAGTGTTGCACAATGGTTTTAAAATTCAGTGGAAATAATCAGGTACCATAACAAAGTTACAGAAATTTTTATTTAAAAAAAAAGTTTGCAATACAGATTTTAATTGTTTTAAATATTTTTTAAAAAATTCAAATATTATTTATTTTAAATATTTTGTTATATTTGTTATGTATATTATATAGATTTTTTAAATTTATTTATTCTTTTTTAAGAGAGAGAAAGAAGCATGTTATAGATCTGGACAGGTTAAACATGTCCAGGATTATGCCACAAATTTGAACTTGAATGGTCCTGCACTTAAGCTGGTTTCAAAGGTTGTTAGACTGAAACGGTATGCGTTTTTAATACATTTGGCAGTACTTTTCTTCGCTGAATGGGAGGTCCCTGAATACTGATTCCATTTCCTCATACCACCTTTATTCATAGCTTACAGGTTGACTTCATTCCTGGAGCTCAGTGGTTATATACACCGGTATGAGTTAGAACCAGGCCTGTGTTGTTTATGCTAAAGCAAATTTTGTAAACAGTTACAAAGACTGTTTTCTCCATGTGCATTGATCGTGTGTTACCGGTCATACCAGGCTTTATAAATAGTTTATAAATTTGGAATATTTCAGTACTACTGGTTTGAAAGGCTCACTGGATCCAATTTGGCATCTTTTCATTTGATGTTTTTATGTTACAAGCTTAGTTATCCTGGAGTGCTTTGCTGAAGTACTGAAATATATAATCACAAGTGATGAAAAAATGCTGTTTCACCATATCAGGCTACTGGCTTGGATTTATCTCCTTAGCTTTAGAAAACTACATCTGACAGAGTCAGTGAGGCTCCCTTTATAATGAGGAGGAGAAACTGTCCATTTTGGCAGTGGTTCATCATTACCTTGGACTAAATGACTGCCGTAGGCCAGAAAGACTGCACCCTAGGTCTGTGTCCTTATCTCCGCTGATGATAAAAGAAATCCTAGAGCAGATGTGGATACATAAAGTTATATGAGATTTTGCCCTTGTTCTACTGCTGTTCACTGTTTCTAGGCATTGCAGTCATGCTCCTCATCCTCTGAGGTGAGTTCATTAAACATTGTTTCTTTTAATTTTAAAGATTATTCCCCAAAATGCGATCTTACCACTTTTTTTGCTGTTGGAATTGTTTGCACTTTTGGAAGTGCCAAGTTACTTTTTCTCAGCTTTTAGCAAAGCCACGTCAGTTTTTACGAATCTGAAACTGGTCTTTATTTCTGGATGACTTCCTCTGATTACCTAAATAAATTGCAATTGCATTGTTAAATACATTGGGAAATAGCCACCATTTTTCTTTTCCTAGATATGGAATAAGTGAATTTAAATTATATTAAATTGTTAATATTCTGCATGCAAACTCTGCATTCTCCTAACTACTGTTCTTTCCTTAAAGAATATAAATTAATAAACATAATTTTTAAAAAAACATTTCACTAGCAACTTTTCTACAATAATAAACAAGGAAATTACGATATTCCCAACAGAATGTGTTACTAACCAGTCTATCTTTACATACTAGGTGTAGTTAATAACTTTGTATTTGATGCTTTATGCAGATTGTAATTATTGCAGATGCGAGTTTGTCAAAGACAAGTTACACTAATACTGAAAAGGTACTGCAGAGTTTGAGATTACTTTCTATCTTTCTTAAAAGGGCTTGTAAAACCTCTATGACAGAACAAGGTTTAGTGCTGTTTAAGGATTCATAAAGGTGATCTAGACAGCATTTCCTTTAGATGCTGAGAATTTCTTTCTATGCTGTGTATTAAATATCTTCTGCAGAATTTACCTTAAGTGCTGTGGGTTATGTTTATAGCTGCTCTCTGCAGTGTTTTGCCACACAGATACCATTTTAGATGTAAATTTTTTTATACAAGCACAGTCATACATAAGAAATTTTAGACAACATTAACCACAAAAGAGATGAAGTTCAGAAAGGTTTTATTATTTAGAAAACAGAATTTCAGTAGCAGAGGAAAGAGTGTTTGATGGAAAAAGCCAGCATTGAACAGAAGCATCTGCATGTTTCTGTACAAATTTTGACAGCTGTGCTTTGCTTCCATCCTTCTCAGCAAATGTTCATATCTGCTGAAAAAGTGATTAAAAGCAGCTAGGAAGAGAGAATAAAAGAGTTGATAATAGTAGTACTCCAACTGAGGGGGTGTACCTCCTGGAAGATGATATTACATTTCAATTTCTTCCTACATTGCTTTGAGTAAAACAGAAATCCAAAAAATCTGTTTGACAGCAAATTTGGTTTTGTACAGAAAAATATAATTTTTCTCCCTCATTTAAATGTGTGTGCACATTTAAACTCCTAAATAAGAGTTCAAGCACTGTGTGTCTAACATAGTTTAATATACTTTTTTATCCTAGGTTCTTAGGCCAACTGAGGTATTGCAAACAAACAGAGTCAGTTCTTTGGCTAGGCTATGGTGCCATTGTTTTGTTAACTTTAAAAAACACATGCCTGTTGAGATCAACTGGGTTCTACCTTATGGTATTTTTACCTAATTGCCCTGAGAGAATATTGTGTTGTTTATGCATCCTAAGAAATGCTCTTTTTAGTGCAACTACTGTAAAGTAATAACCTGTTTAAGATTGATAAAGGAGCATATGGGCATAATGTAATAGGTCATTTCCTGTTAATATCTATCTTTAATCATTTAATAACAAAATTTTATGTCTGCTTTCAAGTGTTTAATCAGGAAAGGAAAATTCTCCCTCCCAGGCTGGCATGCACAGTATCTGTCAAAGGCAGAACCACCACACCTGTAGAGATAAATTGTAAAGCATCACACTGGCCCTTCATTTTTTAAAGCCCAGGTTCTTCCTGCACATTGATATATAGAAAGTGCCTGGGTCCTCATGTTGCGCAGGCAGCGGTCATAGTAGAAGTCAAGAAGTGTTGCAGCCTCATGCTTAGCAGAGGGCAGATAGTTATTGTAGGCCCGGTTCAGGGGAGCAGAGCTAAATGCTGATCTTGGCATCTCCCTGTCATGGCCAGTGAAGTGAGAAGCATGACTGTATGGCAAAAGTCACCTGCAACTCTCAAATGACTGTGTGTGCCTGAACACCCTTTGCTGAGCAGGTTGTTACTGCATGTTACAATCCATTGTAAAGCTGTTTTTGTCACTGGATGTTTATGGCAGGCTGAGGAGTTCTTTTGGTATGTTTTAGTTTTTCTTCCCTTCTTTGTCACCACCACATTAAGATAACTAGAGCTGCAGTTTCACCTGAAGGAAAATCAGGAAATCTACATGTAACAAGGACCTCTTAATTTTTAGCTATTGTATAGAAACATTCTTAACTTTTGCGCAGAAGCTATATCTAAGGACAGAAGAAATACAGCATTAAAAATGCTAATAATTCATTTAAATAATTTTGTTCTCCGTTTTAATATGTCTATTCAGTTCATAAAATATACATGTACACTTAGTATTTCATTTGATGTTTTGACTTGAGAGAATTGATATCTCTCAGGCGTCTGCAATCTACGTAACTGTTTACATGAGACATTTATTCTTGCTGCTGCTGTTGCTTTTGAGATAGAAAGTGATATGAAGAAGTTACATGCTTTTTAAAAAAATGAGTAAATAGGATCAGAAAGTAAAATGCTGACTGTTTCCTAGCACAAGGCAATTGACAGGTGGAAGACTGAGTGGTTGGTGTATACCAAGATTTTTCACATATGCTCTGTCCCCAGTCTTTAATTGCTTTTTTTCAGTAATGCTTATGACTTTTTCAAAAAACAAACAAAAAGCTTCTTAAAGTTTACATATAATCTTGTTTGCTGCTACTGAATGGTGAAGTCAGGTATTTTAGAGTCTATTACATATTATTGAGTGAAATCATTCCTTCTGTTTTGCCACAGTTTATCTGGAAACACAGCAAGGTTTAATAACTGAATTTGCTCTGAATAAATTCTGAGTCTGTAAACTTTAGCATATATAATGAGAGCAATCCAGTGTGATAAGAATGATATCACAGTGTATTGAAAAATTTCTGGAATCCCAGAATCCCAAGGGTTGGAAGGGACCTCGAAAGATCATCTAGTCCAACCCCGCTTGCAAGAGCAGGGTAACCTAGAGTACATCACACAGGAACTTGTCCAGGCGGGCCTTGAATATCTCCAGCGTAGGAGACTCCACAACCCCCCTGGACAACCTGTTCCAGTGCTCTGTCACTCTCACAGTAAAGAAGTTCTTCCTGATGTTAACGTGGAACCTCCTATGCTCCAGTTTACACCCATTGTCCCTTGTCCTACCACTGGATATCCCTGACAAAAATCCTAGCTCCATCATCCTGGCACCCACCCTTTACATATTTGTAAACACTGATGAGGTCACCCCTCAGTCTCCTCTTCTCCATGCTAAAGAGACCCAGCTTCCTCAGCCTCTCCTCATAAGGGAGGTGTTCCACTCCTTAATCATCTTTGTGGCTCTGCACTGGACTCTCTCAAGCAATTCTCTGTCCTTGAACTGATGATAGAATTCAGTCCTAAGAAACATCTTTTAAGATATATCATGTTACTGTAATGACTTCTGGGAAAACAATGCTGTTCTTTTTTTTCCTTGACACCATCAACTGATCTTTAGGAACACCTATGTCTTGATATAAAAGTACCATCCTGTTGCTGCTTTGGCATGGGCCTTGTCATATTTTTATGAATGTAAAATAGAAATGCCTGAATATTTTGTTTCCTGGGAGCTGTGCTAGAACTACTTTTATAGGATGCTAAATTTGTGTACAATTTTATATCTAGCAGCCTGAGGAGCTGCTTCTGTGTATGCTTGGTAAGCTTTATAGCATCCTCGCTGTCTGTAGAACCACTGTGAAATTACTCTTTTGCTGATTTTGGAAAGCACAGAAAATATTCTTAACTTTATTTGTTGATGGTATGTTACTGCATAGTCACAATCATATAGAGATGGAATTCAACAATTAAATAACATAACAACTGGGTTCAAATATAATTGTGTGTACTACATCAATAGATCCCAGGTATTGTGCCAAATACAATTAGGATTTTTTCCTCTGATGGACGCATCAGGTAGAATCCTTTTTTGAATGTAGGTGGATTAGAGTTTTCTAAATGCATTACAGACTTATCTTTTTGTATGTCAATCTGAAGCAATTCCTGCATAGTGTCTTTGAAAAAATTTAAATTAGATTTTCAGAGTATGGAAGAAATGACAGTAAGTGTTTGTTTCAGATGAGGTATATACAATTTGATTTCAAATAGTAAGGTGATTTAAGTAATGAGTTTTGATCTAGTTGCCAAAAAGTCTGTTTTCAGGAGTCAAAATCCACTGTACTGTTAAATATGCTGATAGTTTAATTTGGTTTCCTTGATCTGTAGTTCAGGGTGATTTAAGTGCTCACAGTACTTTGCTGTTATTTCTAAACTTGAGTCTTCCCTTTGATCAGCTAATGTAGTCTTCTGAGATCTGCCTTAAAGTAGGATTCAAGATTCTTTCCAACTGAGATTTGTCCTGAAATATGTTTTTTCCTATCTAGTCTGTGCCATAAGTTCAGATGATATGTTTTCTTCCCTGTAGGTGTATCTCAAAGCTTTAAATCCTTTCTTCGTTCTCTGCTTTTTAACAGGCAAGGTCTCAAACATGTTGCTATATACATTTATTCCAGAAATGCGTTTTGATGCATTTTTATCCCAAAAATGGTGTGCATATTTGTTATTTTTCCTTTGGTTTTGAAATATGTAGCTTAGTTTTTCTGTTAGCATTGAGTTTCTTCTAGTTAATGCTATAGCGAAAGCAAAGTTCAATCAACATTTATATTGCTGTAGTGTTTATTCTGCTATGGTAGATTTGAGTCTGGCTTTCTCTTACATATCTGACAAATAAATGAAATTAAGAGCAGGAGGTCGCCATATAGAGAGTCTTATAGAAAGTATGGTAACCTCATTTATGAAATCAGGAAGTGAATAGTTTTTAGCTGGAACAGAGAAGTTGATTTATTAATTTATTCTTCAGATTTTTGTCTTTCTGTCTTCATCATATGTATTGTCCAGTCTTAAGTATCTGACTACAGCAGAAAACAGTAGTTGAGTGATGGAGGTGCTGACTGTTCTTTATTGGAGTGAAAATTTTTAGCAATTTGGCTTCACAAAATATCTGACTGTGTAACATCTGGTACAATGTTCATCTGTGTTTTCAGGTGCACTACAATGTTGGCAAAAACCTGGCTGACAAAGGAAATCAAAGTGCTGCAATCAAATACTACAGAGAGGCTGTAAGGTATTAGAAATTTTACTGCTTTAATGATCAATCCTAAAATTTCTTTCATGTTCAACATGAAGAAAATTTTTAGGTATTCATTTTCATGATCTGCAGCATTGCAGAGCTAGGAATTTCTATATAGTAATACATGTTCCATATGTAATAATCATCTCTTAAATTTTAAATTTTAGGTTGAATCCTAAATACGTACATGCCATGAACAACCTTGGAAATATTCTGAAAGAAAGAAATGAGCTCCAAGAAGCAGAGGAGTTGCTGTCCTTAGCTGTACAAATACAGTATGTTTAGAACAGTGCTAAGCAGCATTTTGCACCAACTGAACGGAAATGATACAATCAGTAGGATCTTGTTTTCTAAATGCTCAATTGTTCTCTTCGTTTTTTCCTGTTTGCCCAGGCCTGATTTTGCTGCTGCATGGATGAATCTAGGAATAGTACAGAACAGTTTAAGAAGGTTTGAAGAGGCAGAGCAAAGCTACTGGACAGCAATTAAACACAGGAAAAAATATCCAGATTGTTACTACAATTTAGGGCGGTTGGTAAGTGCTTTTGAATAAATTACTTCTATGACAGGAATCTGTGTGTGTGTGCATATAACAAAAAAAAATCCACTGTGCTGTTAAATATGCTGATAGTTTAATTCGGTTTCCTTGATTTGTAGTTCAGGTTGATTTAATATTTTTGGTAGTTTTTCCTATTGCTTTCTCAGCATACTTCCTTCCATAGCAACCTTCTGTAGTCCTAATTTTTTCATACAGAGGGGTATAATCAAAAATACAGATTGTGGTCTTTTGTTCAAGATATATTATTAGTCATTTCCCAATATTAGGCTGTTTTCAGTCATACATGTATTGTTAGGTAGTAGAACTGTGCCCTAAAAAAATTTATTTAGATTCTTGGAAATTATAAGTAAATATTTACTTATTCTCTTGTGTAGATTTCCAGATTCTATGCTGGTTTTCTTCCCTATCTTATTGGTACATGCATATGTGAAAACAAGCCTGGGTGGCAGAGCAAAGCATGTTAAAATTGGTATATAGCACTCTCTCTTCCATACTACCATAGTATTCTTCTTGCATTTCACTTTTTTGTCTCTAAAAAGAAGTTCTATTAGAATGGAATAGCTCTTTAAAACAGCTCTTTAGTGTCTTTTGTGCATGGTAGGAAAGTAAAACAAATCAGAGTGAAATGACTGGGTTTTTCTTTGGTTTTAGTACGCAGATTTGAATCGCCATGTAGATGCATTGAATGCATGGAGGAATGCTACAGTTCTGAAACCAGAGCATAGTTTGGCTTGGAACAACATGATTATATTGCTTGATAACACAGGTATAAGCATATTTTAATGTTTTAATGAATAGTTCAGTGGCTAGCAGAACTTAAAGCTTTTTCTGTATTTATCTAAAAGGAGGCATGCCTCTTGGTTGGCTGTCCAGCCACTCTATAAATGGTTTTAAAGCATCACTTGGAATACAGCCCGTAAATTGAATTTCTAATCCTTATTTGAAATGCCATCATTGCAGAAGCATGTTTGTATTGTAGACCAAACTTAACTTTTGAATCTGTGCTTTGCTGTTCTGAAGATGCTACCTGTTGAAAACAAAATGGGGGTTTTCTGTTGTCTTATTCTGTGTAATTTTACATTTGCATGTGTATGATACCTGGTTTTCTTTAAAAATGCATGTACTCGGTTTGTACAATATGCATGCTTGCAGCGTGAAAACTAACTAGTAAGGCTGTGTTAAAATATGCCTTTTTTGTTTTCTTTCCACTGAATGGGCTTCCAGGCAATCTAGCTCAAGCAGAAGCAGTTGGAAGAGAGGCCCTGGAATTAATACCTAATGATCATTCCCTTATGTTTTCATTGGCAAATGTACTGGGGAAATCACAAAAATATAAGGTAGGTAATGAGCTTTCTGAGTGTTGAATTTTAGGTTTGGGGTTTGGTTGGGTTTTTTTCTTGTTTAAACTCTTTAAGCTTTTTGTAGAAACTGTTTGAGGAGGTCATTGTCAACTGTGACTTAGATAATCAGGTTTAAATGCCTATTTCTGTCACAGTATTGCTGTGTGATTCTGTCTGAAGTTCATCCCATCTTATTTTAGATCCCTGGGTTATGAATGTTGCTGACCTAAACTACTGTCAGTGGTCATTGAAGAGAAATAGGCATTTAGGCACACTAGAGGGCACTTAGGGTCTTGTATTTCTTCACTGCCGAGAGAGAGAGCCTGCTCTGATTTAGAGGCCTTGTTTCAGGAGCTAAAATTAGATGTGATACACTAGTTCTTGTGCTTTTGGTATGTAAAGGAAGCAAGGCTTACCATTACCCCCTATGAATTCTAGCCTTTTGCTCAGACACTATCTAAAACAGAGATACACAGACTTGCTAATTGAAGACTGAGGATGGGATACCTGGGTAATTCCAGAATATTAAGAGGAAAAAGTCCATGCATTGAGCATTGTATTGAACTTTCTCTTGGATGCAGTGGACCAGTGTGTGAGTGGTGTTACCTCAGCATTAGCTACTTCTTTTTACAAGTAGTAAATGTCATTGAATTGATAAGAATGAGTTCTTTTCCAAGAGGAATTGTATGAGCTGACAGAATAAATCATACACAGTTAATAAATTTAGTTGTTTTAATTTACTCCATAGTCACTGATTTATGTATGTGATATGGACAAATTAATAATCAAGGAAGTTTTCTGTATTTGTCAGAAAACTGTCATTTACTGAATAATGGCTTTTGGGGGGTTTGGTGGCTTTTTGATAGCGGTAATGTTAGCAGCACTGAAGGAATATCCTCAGTATATGCAAATTAAGGAGACTTAATGATGTGAAACTTCTCAGAATAGATGCATTTTTCCTCCAATCACTTGGATTTTTACAGTCCTGTTCAGCTGTGGAGTCATGACATATCTACATGAGAAGCCAGGGCTTGTGACAACCCAGCACTTGCTTTAGTTTGTGATAAATTGCTGTTAAGACACCCCATCGCTGTTTGTAGACTGGCTGGGGTTTTTTCTGTACATTCTTATTTCTTTTCTCTCTCCATCTGAGACTGTTATATATTTTAGGTTAGTTTAACAAAGTTCCAAAAGGATACAAATTAATGGCCAGGATGTATAAGGGATGAGATTATGGAGGAGGTAATTGCTGAGATTATTTTGGTTAGTCGTGACTGTGGAAAAAAATGGAGGATTGTATAGTTACTCATCAAGAAGAGCATGCAGCATGACAGAATAAAGAGCATTCATAATGAGACAAGTAGAAAAGGTAAGTTGAAAACAAGCTAGAAAACTTCTCCAGGTGTAGGAGAAATAATTCTGTTTTAGTGGATTTAAAACATTTTAAAAAAGAGGTAGTATTTTTGATTGCTAGGTCTGAAAGGTCATTATGCTGCAGGGGACTGTGTGGAGGCAAAGTAGAAATTACAGGTGGGGAAAGGAAGCTTCCAGGTCAGCATCCTAAATAAAGTATAAGGAGCAGTGGAGCCCAGCAAAGAAAGCAGGGAGCCAGAGAGTGTTTTAGTAGTTCAGTATGGAGTAGTAGGTTTGCACAGAGCAAAAACCTTAACTAGTCACTTGAAGTAGATTAATTGTAACAGAGAGAGCAAATTAAGGGGATAGAGAAATGGACTCACTTAGAAAAGGTTATGATCTCAGCAGCTGTATTTTGCATCAACTTGAAAGAGCAGCTACAAGGGGTGAGGGAGCTAAGTGGGAGAATGCTAAATGACAATTAAAATGCATAGAAAATTCAGACTTCTTGTCCACCCCCTCACCATGTAAAAACAGAGAAGTAGATGACTCCCTAATAAGAGTGATTTGAGTGTTTGAAATGGGAGGGGAGTAGGAGGGGATGGAGACTATCAAGGTGATGGAGATAATTTTCAGAGGGCTCCCTGGCTGTGTCTGATGTGTTGTATAACCTCAGGCATTTCATTTATTTGATTACTTGTTATGTATGTATATAAAAGTTGTATTGGCTCTGTTGCCATAAAGTAAGATTTGTTCTGTGCCTTTTGTTATATCTTATTTTAAAAAACAGTGAGTTGAAAATGTTATGTTACAAGAGTTTTCTTTCCATTTGCCACAGAATATTCTCCTTCAGTTTCAAGTATACTTGATTTTCAGCTGAAGATGATTTTCCTAAAAAAAAAAAAAAGCAACCCTTTATGATTTCTGTTTGTATCTACTCATGAATGACTTATTGTTCCAGAAACAAAAGCACATAAAGAATGAGCTGTTTTGGTGGTTTTGTTTTTTTAATTAATATCTGTTATATGAAGTTAGAGGTCTCCTTTAAATGCTTGTTCTTATCACAATGGATGAAGAATCAAACTATCTTTAGTTCTTTGAAAATATGGATGCTGTACTTTTGTAATGTATACATCTATGCTTTTTCTGTGAAAAAATACAATAAATTGAAACCATTCAGCTTTTTTTTTTTTTTGTATTTGAAATAAAGCCAGACTACAATTTTGTGCTGTGGCCTTGACAGCAGATGGAATGCAGTGTGCTTACCCAAATCCTTTGCTATGCACAGTGTGCAAGTTTCTTGGCAACACTTAAAGATTTGGCAAGATACAGCAATTTGAAATATCACTGATATACTGGAATGTGTATTTACTCCATATAGCTACAGTAATATGAATATGATGCACCTTAAATAGCCTTTAATCAGCCAGTATGCTTCTACTAGCTGCTGGGCAAAGTAGTGGTGATAAAAATGCTTTCAGCATGTAGTTGAAAATGTATGGTAATGGCAGCCAGCATTAGAATCTATGTCATTATATTTTCTGGGAGCACACTGCCCTTGTTGTCCCATCATGCCCCAGCAGTAAGAGGATGAGACCATACCTTAGGTGCTTCTCCTTTGTGTAGGTGGCAACTTTTAGGCATACGAGTGAATTAATTGGATAGCACATCTTTCACTTTGATTGCTGTTAACCTGCCCAGTGAAAAAAACAAAGCTTTACTTATTAGACCAAAATAATAAAATTGGGGGGGGGGGGGGGGAATGCAGCTGATAACTGTATGCTTTCAAGTGCCTGTTGATTTTTAGGCTTTGATGGTCAACACCACTAGACTTGCCAAGTGTGACAGAGTTAAAATCATAGAATCATTATTACTGGAAAGGACAGTCAGAGCCATCTAGTCTAATCCCTGACCCAAACCAGGGCAATTTCCAGTTGAATCTTGAACATCTCTATAGATGAAGATTCTGAAACTTCTCCAGATAGCATCATCCAGTGCTTGACAACCCATTAGTTTAAAAAAGTTTCCAGACATTTAGTTCACTTGTTCAGTACTGTCCAGGTATTCCTTCTCCTGAAACAGGATGTCCTGCAAAAGGATTTGTCAAGAACCATAGGGTTTGTGATTTCCTTGACCTGTAAAGATGAAGGCATTTTACGCATCAGCTTCTCTTGGCTTGAGAGTTGCAGCCTTATTTCTGTGCTCAGCAGTTCCCTGAAAGGAGCCCAGTTTGGGTTTGAATTTGGATATACTGAGAAGCCCTTAAGTCACTCAAAAGTTGAGGGATTCAATTTTGACACATCAGAAATGTCTTGCCTCTGAGGGACCTTTGCAGAGACTTATTTCATGCTTCACGTGAGAAGATGGTGGAACCAAAAATCTGGCTGACAGGTTTTCTTTTTCAATAGAGCCTGTCTTGTGTTTTGTAGATTTCAGTAATAAAAGCTTAGCACAAAGGAAAACCCTTTTCCCCAGTTATTGTTCTCACATACCTCAGACAACAAGTGTGTGCATTCAGACAGAAGCCTACCACACTGAGCTAATTTCACCTTCAGTTCAATTGCATTAAAACTGAATGGGCAACTTTCCCTAAAACACAGCACAGAATAGAAACCTATGTAAAATTTGCTCCCCAAAATATATAAACTTGCATGCAAGTGAGTACATGTGCTCCATTTGGATCAGGAGAGAGGTATCTTTTTAAACTTCTGGAAGGAAATATGCTCTGGAACAGAAGTATCTATATTAGAAGCTGCTTTGGGAAAATAAAAGTGTTTGAATTTGAGAATAAATTTAGTGGTAAATTGTTCTCTGAATATTTGGTGAGGGAGTTCAGCTTCCCTAAGAGCAAACTGGGTATCAGTGGTCCTCAGCATACACCACTGCAAATGCGAATCTGGAAAAGATAACTTGTGAGGACTGTTTCAGTTGGCTTGATCTTTTTAAGGAGCAGGCACTCAGCTACTCTTCACTGAGAACCACACTGAAACAGGTCAGGTCTTGAGCAATCATGGCAGGGGAGTTGCAAGCAGATGATCTTAATAGTCCTTTTCAATGATCTATTTGAAAGGGGTTTACTGGAATGCCCCTATTTTAAATGCTAAAAACTATTTTAAAGAGAAAGATACCTAAAAGCAGTTTGGTCAAATAGTAAATTATATTATCCTTAATTTGATTGAATAAGTAGGGAAAGCTTCAGCAGGTAACGTGTGAAAATACTGTAACTGTGGGTAGGAAAAAAAAAAGCAAGTAAACTGCTTTGCAGACTTCACTGGTGCTTAATAGCTGTCTGCTAAAATAACAGCAGCCTGTGAAAGCATGGCACCTATTTGTAGCTTTATTACTGTTTTCTGGAGGCTGTAGCCACCTGATAGACAGTATCACATGGGCTTAGAATGTATATGTACTGTGGTATCACACAAATCTGGTATTTTTGGGAGGGTTTTTAATTACAATCATGGGTCAATTTTCTAATATTTTATATACTGAAGGAGTAGACTGTCCTGTTGACTTGTTCTTCTAAATTATTCAGGAATCTGAAGCTTTGTTCCTGAAGGCAATTAAAGCCAATCCAAATGCTGCCAGTTATCATGGTAATTTGGGTAAGAGCCTTTCTAACTCTTATCAGCTGTATTGTTTGTTTGCTTCATATTCATTGTGTTTTAGAAGAAAAAGCATTCTTTTAAGCCTTCTTCCTGCTGGGCAGATTTCTATTTCGCTTCCTAGAAAAACTGCCAGCCAGAACAGGGCACTAAACCAGAAAAGCTGTCACACGATATGACAGATCAAGAGGGCTGCACAATCCAGCACAGAGGTAGCTGCACTTCAGTGTCTGCAAATTGGTTCATTTATGCTATGCTTGTAACCCGCAATGAGCTCACCAGATAAGAGCTGCCATTTATGGCTGCAATGTAATTCATTCCTTCATCATTCCCATGCCAGTTCTGCTCCCAGGCTTTGCTCCTGCAGTTGGCAACAGAACAAGCAGCTACTGTGCCACCAGCCAGCAAGAGACCCTCACTGGAAAACAAATGCTTTAATGTTGTTTTCCAAGTGATTGGCAAGATTGCACATTATTCAACAATATTGCTAATGAAATTCCTCATTGATGTTCCAGCTGTGCTTTATCATCGCTGGGGAAATCTTGACTTGGCAAAGAAGCACTACGAAGTCTCTCTGAAGCTGGATCCTATGGCACCGGGGACCAAGGAAAACTACAACCTCCTAAGAAGAAAACTGGAGCAATTGCAAAAGAAAGGCGGTGCCTGATGTTTCTGGTCAGGTTGTCCGTGCATGCTGTTTACGATTCATGTTACATGGGTATTTTTGACCATGTAAAGGATTCAGTTGTTATTTCTCAAAAATAATAACACCACCAGCACTGCACACTTGAATGTCCAATTATGCCCTCCTACAGATCCTAAAATTTCAGCATGAGGGTTTATTTTATTTTTACTCTTGAACTGCTTTTAAAGTCCCTTGGAACAGTTTTATAGGTATATCAAAGCAACGCAGATGAAATTTCACAGCTTTCACTTACAATTTGGTATCTTCATCTGACTATTCTATGATTCTTTGACTTTTTAGTAGCTGGATGAATACCAGGAGGCAGTTTTATTTTTGAAAGTGAATCTTAAAAAGTGCAATTTCCTGTTTAAATACTTATCTTTTCAAGTGTGAAGAATATCCGTCCACTTCAGTTTTATTGCTGCCTTCTACTGCCAGTCCTGCAGAGCCAGTGGAAGAATGGATTCTGCCCAGCACATAGTCTACACATGTAATCTGAGTTACGCCCTTGGTCTTGCGCCTGCCCTCCACCCTGTGAAGTGTTGGATTTGTAGAGGAGTAAATGAGGACAAGGATTTGAGCATAAATGTTTGTCAGACAGTGCACTGCTGAGGTATGCTTGAGTGAAGAAAATACTCTTAGATTAAGATGGCAGATGTTAGCAAGCAGCAAAGGGAAAAGAAGTGTGAGGCAGTAGAGGAGTCAGCTGGAGTTTGTGTCCTTGCAGGCAGCCTCACCTAGCATAGACAGCTTGGGTAACGAGTCAAATTGCTTTAGCTCCTGCTGCAGGTCAGTGGTCTAAATATAGTATAGCATCTGCAGGAGCTAATTCCTGTGTTCTCAGGCATTTCTGTGCTTTCTGGTTAAGGATACTATACCTTTCAGTTTCTGTATTGTTGGTGAATTAGGAGAGAGTTTCTGTGAAAAAGTAACTGGGCAGATGACCTGACTATGGCTGTTGATGTATTAACGGGAAGGAACTCGGCTTCTTCACCTTAGTCTACTGTGGCTCATGTGTTTGCTGAAGTGTCAGTTAAATAAGCATAAACTGATCACATTGATGTGGGATGATTCAGGGATGGGGTACATTGATACAATGTTGCTTCTCTAAATGGGCTATGCTTTAATACATGTTTAAACTGGATGTCCAGAGTTGTTTGTCTTGTGCTAATATTTACATTCATGCTTCAGATAGTCACATGTCTATTTGTTGTTTCCTTGGCATGGAAGATGGCTATTGCATATGAAAACTGAGGAATTTTACCTCTCTTTTCATATTCTTTTATTCTTTCCAACCCTGTCCCCCAGGAAGATACTGATCAGTGCAATATTTGCAGCTTTCCTAATCTGTCCAATGATTATTGTATAGGAGGTTGTGTAATGTTCTTCAGACACAAGTTATCTATGTGAGGAACCATTTAAAGTGTTGGGGGAATGCTTGCCGTAAGACAGGCTGCCGCATGACCCTGCCATCTGACCATCATGTAACCATTTCACATCTATACTATGTTTTGAACCTACTGTAGGCTATTTTTGTATTATAAATCTGCTTGTAAGTTACAGTTGTTTCAAGAACCAAGTGTGTCTGCAGAGCATACTGCCATACTGCAGAGCTACCAAAGCATCTTCTGACAAAACTAGTTTGGGTAACACAGGTAGTGCAGCTAATGTAAAATTCTTGCCAGACTAAATCTAGCCAGCAAGGCTGTGACAGTGTTGTGCTGTCTGTAAGTTTGGTTTTGAATGAATTAATATGCCCACATTATCTAGTATGTTGTCATACTGATTTAATTGAAGTACCATGGACATGTATTTGTGCTAGGCAGTGCTCCTCTTCTGCAAATACAGCCTGTTTCTCAGCAGGACTAATTAGTTTATATAGGGTACTAAGCTGATGCAATTGTTTCCATTTCTTCTGGTTTCTGGACAGAATTTTCAGAAGCTAGTTTCTGAATATACTTGCAGGATATAAACATGCTCTTTGATAAGTGTCTGTACTAATCCAGCAGAATGTTGCACCACTATGGCAGTCATCTTCCAAAACCAGCATAGTTTAGTCAGTACCAGGTTTTGTATCTGAAACATGCTGAAATAGATACACCCTTCAGTACAAACGGCAGGCTTCTAAGGTTTGCCATAACATAGCCTATTATTCATCAGACACAGAGAACACTTGGCTTCTTCAGTCAATGAAGTATTAAAGAGTTGGGATCTGGCTGGATGTGCTAATTTATAGCAGAAGATAAGTGTGTTTAATCATGTTTTTTCTGTATATTTGGAATATGACATACTGAGTTTTAATTATTATTCTCATGTGTACAGTTTTCCCTGTTGCTTGCCATATTAGCTTTACAGAAATACAATAGATCAATATTATGTATGGGGTATGAATTCTCTCTAGATCATTGTAAACCAAAGTTGTTTTAGGAATTCCTCTGTGGAGGTCTGTCAGTCATTCTACTCAAGAATCTTAGATAGAAGAGACATGCCAGCAAATCGATGGTTTTGTTGGCATTTAGAAGTGGTGTTTACTCTTCAGTACAGACAAGGTGAGTTCCTTTTGATTAGTTTTCTGACTACCTGTATGTATTTTTGTGAGGGCTTATTTGTTTTGTATCATTTTCAGTGCTATATAAATTCAGTGTGATTACTTGTATGACAGTAATAAGAAGGATGCTATTCTGTCTCAGTATGATGTTAAGGCAGAATTGGGTTCAAAAGAAGCAACAAACAAAACTGCTTTTTTAATAAAAAATCCTTAAGACTTTCAAGAAAGCTAAGATTTTTTTACTTTATTTTCAGAAATATTTTGAGAGTGTAAATGCTTGAGCTTTATTTAAAATGGTTAAATGTTAACCTTTTGCTTGGTTTTTCATACCTCATTAATGATTCCTGGAACAGTGCATAACGCACAGCCTGGAAGAGAGAAGGGTGAAGAATAAGTGTGTTTGTACATAACTGTTGTTACAGTTTCTGTCTTTCCAGTATGCTGGAATTTTTCCATTACCTTTCCACCATTGCTAATTACAGAAGATTAAAGTTACTTTCTTATCAGGTGGCTTCCTTGATTCTCTAATGAAATTAAGAAAACTGGATACTTTTTTTTCTTCAAAGATTGCCTGTACAAGTACAGTTCTGAAGAGAGAAATACAGAACGATTCAGTGCACAGAATGGAGTCAGAAAAACACAATGACTGCTATGGATGAGAGTCTCTTTTCACCAAAAACTTCCAACACAGTTCCCTAATTGAATGCTTCTGTCATGTTTAGACCAATGCCATGTACATGAACTTTCCTATTAGTTAATTTCATACTTAGGATTTAAAGTTTAGAGGTGTGAGTTGTGTGTGTCTTTATGAGCACTCAGAAATAAAAATCTTAAGTACTTTTGAATGGTTTGTTAAAAATACGAGCCTATTCACTGGGAACTTGTTTCCTTCATATTTGAGACCTGTACCTGAGCTATCTGTCCTAGTTTTTCTTTGTAGTCACTGGGGAAAAAAAAAAAACAAACCCAGGTAACTTGAAACAGGATTCATCTCCTAAAGAAAGTATCTTTAGGATGTGAGGCATCCTGTACTTGAAGCACGTATTCTTCCTAACTGCAAAGGGTAAGTAAGGTGATCAGCTCATATATATGAAGAAAATCTCACTGCTGCTCAGTTGAAGTAATCTGGTCTCATACGCCTCCAGCACTCTCATACATTATTTGCACCAAGAATTTTAAAAGACTGGCACTGAAGCAAATTGGCAGGTACTTGCCTTGAGAGTCAGAAAGTTATAGTAGTTGGATGAGGGAATGGGATCAGACAAACTAGGAGAGCTTTGGTTTCTGCAGTTAAATTTTACATGACAGATAAAGCACCTGAATGTTAAATCTCTGCCTACAGAAACAGAACATTCAGGTTCAGTTTGATACATTGTTAGCTTGTCTATCATCACAATAAATGGTAACAATTTCTTATTAAATTTGCTTTTGGTGCCCTTTGTTTTAAAAGCAACCTAAAGAAACTGTAAACTTGCAAAGGTGAGATTTTATTTTTTTTTTCTTAAATTGAAATGCTGTTTCAAGCTGTAGCTGTTTGAATGTTAAATGTGATAGCATAGCCCATTTCTGTGTGGTGAGGTCTTTTAATTTAAATAGCTTAATACTTATTTGCTGGTTTCTGCTTGTGTTCTACATTTCTTCTGAATGCAGGTACATCCACACATCTGTCATTTTATGTAGATTCCCAAGTGATTCTTTACTTGACCTTTGGCACTGGAGAGTGCTTCCTCACACAGCTCTCAAAATGTCTTTACCAAATGTGTGTTTATGAGGGCGTGTTTAACTCAGACTAGAAATTGCTAGAAACGAAAGTGAGATCACACAGTTGAATTTCTGTGATGTAAAAATGCTCGGGGAGCCAAACTCATGTCCTTTACAAACCACAAGCAGCAGGTACTACTAATACTGTGATTTGAACTGAGTGCTGGGCTCACAGTAACATGAAATGGTTGTACATAGGGTGTAGATAGCTGTGTGTTCAGTGTGTGTCAGTGGTGATACATGTCGTGATTCAGGGCTTTTTACGATATTTTTGTTAGGAAAAATAAAATCCTTACTGAGATGGGAAGCTTGTGATTGCCGAGTTGAACTTTTTTAATGTAGTGTTTGATCATTTAGATTGCCAGTGGTATGTTCCAATTTATTTTCAGCTGAGCAAGAAGCAAATACATTTGTAATGGAGCCACGTAATAAATCTGCATTTTGCTATCTCTTTGAATAGATTTTAATTGTGATAATGGTGTTTATTTTTGTACTGAGGTTTTGATTCAGGCTTCTGCTGTAAGGTGGGAGGAAAATGTCATGGGCATGGTAGATTGGCAGTGTGAGATACAGGAAGACATTCTTCCCCTTGGAGTAATAGTTCAAAATCTTGATTCTGCACAAACGTGCAGATGTTGAATGCATATACCTAAAAATGCCAACCAGAAAGCAGCACTTGGGGAGAATGATGGAATACTTAATTAACTCAACTCTAGAACAAGCTATAGGAAGAAGAGCAAGAAATACTGCCTCAACCTCAGAGCAATCTTACACTACTTTAGAGCTGGAATAGAGTTATTGAATACCAATTGTATAAGCACGAGAACAGCCGGTAACAGATGCAAGCCAATTCCCAACCTACCGACTAGTCAAGGAGGAGGGACTGAGAAAAAAGTGTAGCTGCTGTCCCAGTACCCAGGCTGCAGGACGGTGCTTGTATGCCCCAGATACGGAAGTACCGAGTTACTCAGCGCCAAATAGAACAAGGAGTGAGTTAGTCCTCCTACCTGCACAGCCAGCTTCTCAGTGATTTTGCTGTGCAGAGCCTTAACCTGCTTTGCTACAAGGCTGCCTGGTGTCTGTGGGCCAGCTCGAGGGGGTGCTCGGCTGGGGATGGGGAAACTGCCAGAACGGGAGGTAGCAGCAAGCCCGCGGCACGCTCGGAAGGTTTAGGACGTGACCTCCTGCAGGCCCAACCTCTATGTGCACATAGCCAAAACCCGTTCCAGGGGCTGCTCAGCACCGTTCATGAAATAGTAAGGGTTCGTAAAAGCTCTCTCAAGCCACGCTCGCTGCCTACAGTTGTGCTGTCTGACGCCCGTTACCAGCCTCTAGGGCGCCCCGTCCACCTCACTGGCCGTACTCCTCAGGAGAACGACCCCGACTCACCCGCTCCAGCCTGCCCCGGCCCAAGCCGGCGGTGAAGCTCCACCCCCTCCCGCCCCTCGGCCGGCTCCACCCCGCCCCACCACCTACTCCCCGGAGAGGAGCCCCGGGCCTGGCAGAACGCGGCGGCCGCAGGCGGGAGCGAAGGCAGAGGCACCGCAGCGCTGGCGAGTGAGTGCCGAGAGCGGCGGCCAAGTGGGTGCGCGGCGAGCGACAGAGCGGGACGGGGTGGCCTGCCCTCGCCGTCACGTGACGCGGCTCCTCCGCGCGCCCCCTGCTCCTGGTGACGCCACTAAGGCCGAGCCTTCTGCCAGCCAATGAGGCGATCGCGGGGCGGGGCTCCGCTGCGGCCGTTGGGCTGGCGCGTTGGGCTAGGCTGGGCTGGGGCTTCTCCGTGGAGGCTGAGGGTAGGGGCCCGGAAGGAGGAAGGGGCCTATTACCTGTGGGTGCCGGGTTTAGGGCGGTGGAGGCGGAAGGCAGCGCGGCTCGACCCTGCCGACGGCTCTGTGCCGGGCAGGAGCCGCGATGCCTTTTACCCGCGGTTTCCATGTTGCGCCAGGCCCGTAAGGCCACGACCGGCTTCGCTGGTGTGGGGGCCGGGTTAGCCGGGCCGCCGGCACTAATGCGGCCTGGTTCAGAGAGGGCTGCCCGCGACCCTGAACTTGAAACAGGGCTGCTGATGGGCCGAGGTGGTAGCACCTCGGGTTCGCCTGGTATGCAGGTGCCTAGCCCGTCCTCTGAAGTGTTAATTATGGTGCAAACACTCAGTTTAGTAACATACCTTTACCTTGTGGGTATTAGTGACTCGAGTTTGAAGACCTAGAATTTGAGGGAGGATAGGAAGAAAATGGTTCAGGTGTCATAGATTAAGAGAAGCTGTGACAATTGATACCTAGACCCTTACAAGATAACACTTAAGAGCATTTGTCTTCTTGCATGCATTGCTTGGACCAGATTGGGAAGGGCAGGTGAAGTTACCCTTTTTTATCTTTGTAAGATATCTCCTGCCTTTTCTGTATGTTTTTCCATTTTAGAGATACGTAAGTCTTTAACTTTTAGTCAAGGTTCATTTAGCTGTATCTCTGTTAACTCCAGACAATTAATTTCCTCATTTTTTGCTTCAGGGGTTTTTAATTTGCTACTTCTGTAATTTTTGCTATGCTTTGAAAAGATCGAGGTAGCAACTTATGCAGAAGCACAACTATAAATATCCCCATGACCAAGTTGTTTTATGTCGATTTCTGTGAAGAATGGGCTTGTTTTATATGCTCTGCTTTAAGCAGGCAGTCAACCTGGAAAAGCAATTTCTTGACAATTAACATTGTTCAGTGTGTGACATAGGCCATTAAGAGAGGGTTTAAATTTCACAAGTACAAATGAGAAATGGACAAACATCATCTTTCTTGTCCTCTCTCCCTGAGAAAAGCCTTAAAAACCTAGACTGGTTATAGCATAGGTATCCTCAGCTAGCACACTCATTTTCTGGCCTTGTTCCATCATAGTTGTCAATGTCATATAAAAACTAACATGTCGTGTAACTTAAGTGTAGTACATTGTAGTGCTGTCAGTAAATAAAAGCTAAATAGAACAGATCTCACTGTTACTGTCTGTCTCAAAACCTGAATTGCCAGGGGTGTTGCACATTAAACAAAAAAATGGCCTTTCCATACACAGCAGTTTGAAATCTGCATCCTATTGCTGAAAAATACTGATTGCTTAATAATGTGGGTCATAGTTTGTTTTGCTTGGGTTCTTGCATTCTGTTTGCTCCTTGCTCCCTAAATCACTGTGGTGGTCTGCATCAGCTCTGCAGACAAGTTTCTTTGAGTTTGCATATGACCTTATTTTGAGACCACTGGAATTATATGTATGATCAGAGGTTGTTTGCTGACCATTTGCTTGTATCAGTTTAGGGTAGAAATACTGCTTTGGATGCTTCATTGTCTGCAGTGAGTGTCTGCTCTTTATCCTTTAGATATGTAGATCTTATGCATTTGAGTGGAGGTTCATTTAGTGTCTGTATTAACTCCAGAGAACTAACTTCCTCAGTTCATGCTTTCCTTAACTGATTTTTGATGTGGATAGCTGGGTGCCTCTGGAGATACAGAGCACACACGAGGCCTGATTTTGCATTGGACATCCTGCGGTCTCTCACACCCACTGTTAGCTGGATACAGCCTTTTTACTTGGAAAAGTGTCATCTAGCTTTGGCTTTAGCTCTGCTCTGAGGAGGCCAGGCTAGGTGACCTTCAAAGGTCCCTTCCAACCAATGTTTCTCTGGCTCTGTCTACATTCTCATGATTCCCAATAGTCACCCAACTACCTACTTCAAAAGAAGCTTCCTCTCAAAAATGACTTTCATCAGACTGCTGATGTAACTATGATTGTTGCCTGTTCTGCTTTCTGTTTTTCATGTGGTTACATTTGTTCCTGGGGAACTTTTGGGGAGTGAAGTTACATGAGTGCCTGATCTATGAGTTGAATTTGTGAGTGTAGGTACAGGGGTGCAGTCATGAGCAGTTTCTGAAGTGAAGTAAAAGAATAATAAATTCCAGGGGTATGTTGTGGCATTTGCCTTCTGCTACTAGCTGAAGTGGTACACTTTTACTCTTTGATGGAGTAATTATTTGTGTGATCATAAGTGGCATTAACAGTTATTGCTTGTGGCAAAAAATACACTTCAAAAACTGCAGGTTTTGTAATCCCTTTGTATGGATGCAGTCATGTCATTGAGTTTGCAAATGTAATACCTTTTGCATTCTGTCTTTCTAAACAGTGTACATAATACCTTTTTTTCTTTAAAACCAGAACTATTCAGGCAGTAGTACATCACAGGTTTTAAATCAAAATCTGTAGCTATGTAGATTTTTCTGCTCTTCGCTCCAAAAGTTTAATTACATTTTATGGACCATGTCAAATACAGCTCTTTTTTCCTCACTTCCAAAAGCAATTAATGCTAAAGGAGGACAGACTATACTGGGGTAATATAATATTCTATTGATTTACCATTACAGTGGTTTTCAAGAATGCCCTTTACATTAAGGTTCTTGGCCAGTGTGATTTCTTCAAGCTATTTACTCTTAATATCTTGACAAAACATACCGACTATCACTCTCAACTGATTTCTCTGACTTAGAAGATACCTCTTCTCCTTTGACATTGCCACCTTTCTGTAGTATGTGGACTGTAATTAATCATGTCCTTTACTGACAGCCAGAGTTAACCATGATATTACTTTTGTTCTGACAGAAGTTCTTGACAATGCAGAATCGCTTTTACTCATCCCTCCCTTGAAGCATTGCTTTTTTCCAGTGCTGTGTGTTGCCACTGTTAATTGTGAGGGAGATCATTCCATTTGCACCAGGCTTCAGCTGTGAGAGAGTATCTGTACTGGGACGATACTGCCACTTTACATATATGTGCTATCAAATAATACCAAAGTAATTATAAGTCTCTTTTTGTTTCTCTCTTTTCCTCCATTCATTTTGTCTAGCCTGATACATATTTTCTATGATACTATAATCCAGCTTGCTTTACTGCTTGCCTGCATCATGAAAACCCTTTTCCTTGAGTCAGGTCAGAGTCTCTTCTTTTGGTTTATACCTGTTTCTCCAACTCCCACATGCACCACTGTGAAGAGCCTACCTGTGTTTTCTGGATAACCTCCTCACAGGCATGGGAAGATTGCAGTGTGGCCACCACAAAGCCATCTCTTCTCAAATTGAACAGGCCCAGTTCCCTGAGCTTCTTGTCACAGAGCAAATGCTCTTTCCTCATTACCTTCCTTGTATTGAGGGGCTCAAAACTGGATGCAGTATTGTAGGTGCGGTATAATGAGGGTCAGATAAATGGAGATCATCTCTTCCCTCAGTCTGCTGATTGTGCTTCTGTTAATACAGTGCAGGGTATATTTTTTGGTCTTTTCTTTGTTCAGCAAGGTGTATTCATGAGCCTTAAGGTATGGATGAGTAAGGGAAATCATTGGGATGTCAGAGGAAACATGGCTCCCTTGACTGCTGTGCTGTACTTCTAGCTGAGTGTTGGCTCTCTGACGACAGTTGGGGTTTTAGCTTTCAGTGGGGAAGAAGGCATAAATGTTTGTTTCTCACCACAGGTCTAGAATTCTCAGTTACATTTTCCAGAAGTCCCAGGAATACTTGGGATTATGTTAATTTCTGGTAACAGTATCATGGACCATTGAGATAGTCTTTGGAATGGTAGTATAAAATACTTCCCTTTTTTTCCAGCATATTTTTTGCTGATGATCAAGACTTAATCTTCTGTAGTTTTTCTCTTGTATCAACCTGTATCTCTGCTTCCACCTTCTGCAGCAAAGACTAAAAGTTGTCTGCATATATAGTGAAATACATTATTTAGTACATCTTGCCTTGTGGTAGGCAGACCAACTTGTGTACGGGTCTTTAAATAATTAAGGTTCTATTGTTACTGCTGACACACAGTACTGATAAGAATTGTGGGTTTGTACCACACCACTGCCCCCCTCTTTCATCTACTTCTTCAAGATAACAGACTTGCATTTGAAATGTTTCATTTGTAGTGGGTGGCAAGAGATTGAGCTCACATCTCCTACCATCAGCTGGTAAAGCCTGAATAACCAGCTTAGATTCCAAACTTTAGGGAATTAAGAGAGGTGAATACTACCCTCTGGCTCATAAGAACTTATTAGTAGCATTCTTTCTGAATTCTTTTACCTCGAGCCCAAGGGTTTGTTGTTTAATTTTATCTGCTTTAAGTTCCAGAAATAAGTTTGTTGTTGCTCTCAGAATGTGTGAATTTCTCTAGAAATCAAAGGTTAGATTATTTCCCATCAAGAGTGGCACAGTCTACATATACAGTAATACTGAAAGCTAGAAGGAGAATAGAAATAAACCAATTTCCTTCAAAACAGTGATGATAAAAATGATATTGCAAGTGAGACTGTACACAGTGAGTAAGAAATAAGGGTCTTGTTTTGGGTTTGTGTTGGAAGAAAGGTGATTGTGGTGGGTTTGAATGATATTTAGACCTAGTGATGAACCAAGGCTTTATGGTAGTTGTGATATGAGAGTAAGGCCATGACAGAATTTCATTACCTATTAGCTTCATTAGAAGAAATTGCAGGTTGTTTTAATAGAGAGGGAAATGGTAGATAGGTAGGCCAAAGTACATCAAGTACAAAAAGGGCCTTGCTTAGAAGTTATAATTCTCTTGTCTTTAGCTGATTTTATTCTTGGCTTTTTTTAATTCTACTGTTAACTTTGGGTTTGGTTTTCTTTTTTTTTTTAGATAATTTAATCACATGACGTGCAATTCATTGCGGGTGCTAGAATAAAACATTTCAGGTTCTGGTAGGACATAGTACACATATGCTTCAAGATTGAAGGGAAGTGTTTGAGGCTGCTTAATCATTGATTTAACATCAATAGCTACAATTCTTAAACTAGAACTTACACAAAATAATTGGTATTTTCATAACAAGTAAAGCTTCCAAGCTCAAGTTTGCAAGCCCAGAAGTGTGATTGGAAGCCACTGCCCAGAAAAGTAACAGGGTTTGTGTCAACATTTTTACAGTGAAGGGGTATTGGCATCTTCTTTGGGATCTCCCTAACTTTAGCTTGTAAAACACCATGTAATTGCTCTTCTGCGTGCTGTCTACCTCCATTTTGCTAGTCACCATCCTGCTGTGTGTCTTCCTGCATAACTCCTGCCTTTTGTGACGACATTCTTCTGGCCTTTGTTTTTTATTTCTTGTGCTCAAGAGCTTATGGGGCCATACACTGACAGTATGTGGAATGAGTGATGGAATATGCTCTCTTGTATGGATTTACTAACCCAGCTCACCTGGAACAAGAAGACATTGTTCTACAGTGAGGCAACAGGTTCCTGCGAGTGTTTCAATATGGGGACAAATTGAAATCCTTCATGGGATTGTTAGGAGGCTAGAGAAGAGGATTAATAACATAAGCATCCATAGTAACAAGTTGAAAAGTACTGGATTCAGATTTTTTTGTTATTGGGATTGGATTTAAGGTTGCAACAGGGCTTGTTATCAGAGTATGTGGGTGGAAAGATTGGAGGCAACTGGAGAAAAGAGTTTTAAGCAGTACCAGTCTGGTACCAATGATCAGATGAGAGGTGGAAAAATAATATAAAAGCTACTACCCATGATTGTCAGCTGAGGTGTGATGATCTTGGACGTACAGGTGGGAGTAGAAGGAGAATATAGGCATTATGTTTTTGTATTCCCTGACTGCATGCCTGCACAGGTGCTCACGGGAGATAACTGTGGTTTGAAGAAGTCCTTGAGCCTAAACTTACTCTGGGCAAAGGAACAACTTTGAAGAGGATGTGACAAGTGTACAGATATTAGCAAAGTGAGAGGAAAAGATTACTAGAGATTACTGGTAGAAAATGTAATCTTGGAGTGAGTGTCAGCATTTAAATATGTTTAAGAGTGTATGTTGATTACTGTTGATTTTCTTTGACGTTATATTTTAGTGAAACCATCAGATTTTCTGTAGAATGAGTAAGGGTTTGAGCTCAGTGTTACGTATTATTTTCACTGAAAGAGGGTGGAGCATAACACATATATGAAGTGTGGCAAAGTATGCTTTGAACCAGTGTTTTCAAACTATATGACTGTGCAACACTAAAAACTGTTTTGTCTTGTGTTGCCTGTGAGGCACAGAGATAATCTGGTAAATATTACACTGGGATGTGAGCATAGGAGAATAGCTAAATGAAATTTAGATGGGATTGCACAGAGCTAAGCCTCCACTATGATAGGAAAATGTGGAGATAACTGAGAAACTGTATGAATGAGAGAAATGTTTCGATGTGATTTATGGAGTGGTGCCCCAGGCTTAATTTTGCCTTAGCCGAAAATTACAAAGGGAATAAATCCCAGCAGGACACTTATCATACACACACGCACACATTTCACACATCAAATCACTAACGTGCTCTAAGGCTGCAGTGCTTGCTGTGATGTAGTTCGAATATACTGTCTGTGAAAGCTTTCAGAATATGAATCCAGCCACTGGCCAAATCATACTAAAGCTTTCTGAAGCTCATTTCAAACACAAAAAGTAACACCAAGTTATATGTTTAGGAACTTTGTCCAGTTGGGAAGAATATCTTTGGGGATGGTGATATGAAGGGCTCAGAAAGAAGAATCTCTGCCTTCTGTAGACTCTGTAGATAGAAACCTGTTCTCTTAACTGTTATTCCTAACAGGAGTCAAATTCAAGAGAGCGTGAGCATAAAATAAAAATTTAAATTATATTTTAGGTTAATGATTTCTTTCTTTTTATTAAACTGTCCTAAGGCAACGGGCCTTATTTTGTGATGGTGGTTCTAGCAATGTGGTTCTGTAGTTACATGAAGCTTCAGGAAACCTGCTTAACAGAAACAAAACCTATTTGAGAAGACAAGTAAGTGAGCAGAGAGAGAAAAGAGGTTGTTGTTTTTCATCTTTCTAGTACGGGGCTTCTTAACAAGATATGCTAGCTGGCTGTTTTTTCCTCTGCCTTCTATTCTTGTTTATATTTACCTTTATCTTGTCTAAATATCAAGAAATTCAGGTCAAAATATATCTGGATCCATCTGCTCATCTAGTCTGTTCTTTAACTGCTAGTAGTTACTGTATCTTTTAATTACGTATGCTTAATGATAGTTTGCTGCATTAATGGGTGTCATCAAGTATCTTTAATTTTGGAGACGATGAACTTCGTAATGCAGAAAAAGCTTTTTCCCTAATTTCTATGTATAAAAACAATGGATTAATCTCTTTAATTTGTCGAATTGTGGTTTATATGTCTTATGTATAACTCCATTTCATTGTTGTTTTAGGGGAAAACTCAAGTAGGTTGTATAATTTAGCTACCTTTAGCAGAGGTATATTTTTATCACAGTCATGATATGAATACAGGAAATGTTTATTCACTGACATTTCAATTTTGAACCTTATTAATTATAGTTACTCTTTTTATATAAGAACTTTGTGCTCTAAGTGTTAAGACAAACTTGAATGATCTTTCAGTTCAAGGTTCATCAAATATGTGTTGTGAGGATTTTTGTTTGCGTAGTTTTTGTTTTGTTTGGAGGCTTGGGAAGCCTTTTTTGTTTGGTTAGGGGTTTTTTGTGGTTGACCATCAGTGTTGATGTATCCTGATTTTAAGCAGGGTCTGCAGAGTGGTGCAGCAAACAAATGACCTGGTAGGTATAATTCTAGAAGCTAGGAATAGGTAATGCCGCCTTTAGGATAATTTGCCTTTCATGACCTTACCAAAGCAGGTAATTTGGTTCCACATCAGACAGGTAAAAAATTAATCTGTTAGGCTAATTTTTGAGATTATATGTGAGATGGATTATTTCTTTCACATTCTCCCCCCCTCCCCCCCCGGTTCTCTGCGCTGGCTTGTTAAGACCATCAGCCCAACTACATTATCAGCTGGGTTTTTACTTTAGGTACTAGTGATGCTTTGGGAGTGTGTTTAGGGAAAAGTATTGGGAAATATTTTCAGTGACAATGGAACAGACAGTTTTGGGAATAATGATTTTTATCTCTCAGCAGGAATAAACTCCCCAGTAATCTTGTGCTTTTGTGATCTTTAAAAACTGCAGTATTAACAGCATGCATTAATTTAATATTTACTTCAACAGCTCTTCTTGGATCCCAGCTCTGATAATTTCTGTGTTGTGGGCAGAGCTGCTACAGATGGAACTTTTGTAGCATGGTGCCTGAGCTATCATAGTATAATGACTTACATGTTTCTTAGAAAGACACTAATAAAACCTATGGCATCACTCTGGATTACACACGTACATATGTGACAATTCACCTGCAAATCTGGAGCAAGATCACATATGCCGAAAAACAGTCTGTGAACAAATGTGTGTGCAAGATTGTTTCTTGCATGTCTGGAAAAATAGCGTATCTCTTGTCTACAGTTACCACATTGACAGCTTGGAGGAAAACTGCATGAGGGCATAGATTTTCAATTATTCTTCAAAAAGTGATGTGTGTCATCAGCGTGCTATCAATAGAACAAATAAAGTGTATGCCTATAAATAAGGTGTAATTTATGTTAAAGAAATCTGTAATAGCAATTATTTCAGAACTAATTGGGATTAAAATCTTGTATCTGTGATCTGAAGACAGTGTTTGAGAAGAAAAACAGACAAAACCAAGAGAAGGCTTGTTTTGTAGATTCAGGTTTATAGCTACCTTTACATACAATATATAAAACAGAATGGAAAAACAGAAGCTTCAGAGAGGGAATAGTAACAGTTGTGCAGCAACTGAGGCTGTGGCAGCGCAGTCCTGGGTTGTTCTCACACTTTGCCTTCTTTCAGTGTTTTTATCGGGCAAAGATGTACAGCTGGCCCAGCGCTGCTCTGCCTTTGAGCCAGACATACCTCATGTGTGCCAAATCCAACCAAAGCCAGCTTCAGGACTAGCAACAGGCTTTGACTGTGCCATCTCCTAGAAAGTAGAAAAATAAGATTTGTGCCCTCTGTGCCAAGGGCTCTAACCCATGTCTCTTAGGCGCATTTGGTTTTGTTCAGCCTTTTGAAGCTGGGTCACAGTGCAGAAAGCAATGCAAGATTTGTGGGGTCAGAGAGTTTTCAGTGTAGCACCTTGGGATTATATCTGTATTTTGGAAGCACTATGTGGAGCAGCAGTGGGTGGGAATCCATCATTTCTTTCTCTCTTTTTAGGGTTATTGCTACTGGGGAAAATAAAGATCAAGTAGTTGCATAATGTATCATCTATAAGCAGGGAGTGGAACATAGGAATCTCTCCGGAGACAGCAAGAATCTAATGGATTCTGGACCACAGAATCCATCTCTCAGTGTCCATGAGTCTACTGTTCCTTTCCATCCCTGCATTGCATATGAATCAAACTGCCTTGGTTTTTTTTATTTGTTGTTTGGGGGGTGGGGGGGTTTGCTCTTTAAAGGAGAGCTATGAGCTGTCTCATCTGGTTCCTTGGCAAAAGGCAAGTTTGGCAGAAGTAGTGTTATCTCTGATAGAGACTTGGCAGACTTGCTGTTGAGGATGGTAGTAGTGAAGGATTCCCAGCTCTCCTGCATGGTCTAGATTCTTCCCAAGTACTGTGCTTACCAGCAATCTTTCCTAATGCCCATCTTTGGAATTTATTGGCTCTTCTGTCCAAGTAGATGCAGTAAGAAGCTTACAGGTTCTCTTTTTCTATTACAGATGTGCTTTGACACACTTACAGGCACAACCCTATTTTCTCTAAAATAAGTGATCACATGTCCTGGATTTAGCAGTAGCAATTTTTCTCCTTCTTAGTAGCTGGTGCAGCGCTGTGTTTTGACTTTCAGCTTGGGAACAGAGCTGATAACACCGATGTTTTTAGTTGTTGCTAAGGGATGTTTACTCTGATCAAGGAGTTTGTGAGTCTCATGCTCTGCCAGGGAGGAGGAGAGGCTGGGAGGAAGCAGAGACAGGACACCTGACTCAAGTTAGCCAAAGAGGTATTCCATACCCCAGCACATCATGCCTGGGGAGGTAACTGGGAGTTACCGTTAAGGTCTCGCTCTCTTCTGGATCGGGCTTGTTTCGGCTGGTGGTATCATATTCTCTTCCTTTGTTATTTCTCTTATCATTATTATTATTGGTGGTAGCAGTAGTGATTTGTGTTATACCTTAATTACTGGGCTGTTCTTATCTCAACCCGTGGGAGTTACATTCTTCCGATTCTCCTCCCCATCCCTCCTGGAGCAGGGAAGGGGTGGGGGAGGAAAGCAGGAGGGGGGAGGAAAGAGAGAGAGACACTGTGTTTGGGTTTAAACCACACATCGTAGTACAGCCTCTCTTCCTCCCCACTGCCAATAGTCTGTGGTTTCTTGACCTCTGCTCTGTCTGTGTCCAGCTGATCACACTTTTCCAGAACAGTGCTCAAAGCTGGCCCTACTGCTCAGTTTGTCACCAGATCAGAGCAGACTATGTTCATGTGTCTTACTAGTGATGCACTTGTTTGTATGCAAACATTAGGATATTTTTTCCAACAGTACCATGTTGTTGACTCCTGTTGAGTTCATGATCGTTCTAACTGCCAAATGTCTTCCTGCAGAACTGCTGTTACACTCATCTTTCCCCAGATTTTGTTTATACAGTTGATTATTCCTGGCTAATCTTAGGACTTTGCACTTACATTATTTGAATGGCTGCTGTAGAGCAGCAGTTCTGCAGGGCCTTGCCACTCTCTCATTAGCCTTGTGCACAACCTTTTGTATTGTGGTATTCTGCATCTGCCACATACCTGAGTATTTTCATTGCCAGTATTTCCCTGTTACAGGAATGATTATAACAAATACTGTACATATGTCCAGTTTGAGATGAACCTCCAGTAAATATTAAATAGTCTTTCTAAATATTTTTTACCTAAGTAGCAACAGTTCTTGTTAAATCATCTTTTTTTCTGGCTTGCTCATATGAATAGTGTCAAAAATTTTGACGCAGCAGCATCAGAAATTCTACCAAGTTCAAGATAAGTAGTATAGATCAAGATAGATGACTGCTTTTCAGCATCCACACATCTTACCACCTGTAGAGGTGGGAAACTACCTCTGTGTATTCTAAATGTTAGGCTTCAATACTAAGTCTGTGTCCCTTCTTACTCCTATAGGAACTGACATTGGAAATAGTGGGTGTCACCATCCAAGTGGTGTCTCCTAGGCCCATTTCGGCTGTCTTTTCCTGATCAGCCTCACCCAGGTGGTTTGGGCTACTCAGCCCCTCCCACTAAGCACAGGTCAGGCAGAAGATGCCAAGCTACTCTGCTAAGCAATACACAAACCTTTTTGACTTCTGTATTGCTTCTCAATTGTATTTCTGTTCCTGTTCATTTAAAGTTTAAGCACATTCTGATTCAGTCACCACTGAATCTTCATCTTTTGGGAGCAAAGGGGAGAAAGTAGTCTTTTTAGACCTGGGAGGGGGTCGTATTTTTCCCTTTTAAAAAGGGACAAGGGGTAGGGAGTCCTAAAATAATTGTCACTTTTTGTTGTTGTTCGTTGTTTGTGGTTTTGTTATTGTTGGGTTGGTTTTTTACTTCTGAAATGCTGAAGAAGCTGGGGAGAACAAGTGGTGGTGTTATACTAAATACATCATGGATGTAAAACCTGTCTGTTAGTCTATATACATGTATAAACATCTGTTTAAAATTAGCTTTTCTCCCAATTGCTTGGTTTTCTTAATGACTCAGCACCCTTCTTCTTAAGCTTTGGCTTCTTTCCTGCTTTCCATGACTTTTTTTTTTGCTTTATATGGGGTTATGTTACTTGATACCAGTATTCGAGGTTGGATTGCTTGCCTGTCTTCTGTTTAGGTGACTTGATCTTCTGTCACCAAAAAGCTGGTCACACAAATCACCTGAGAGGTACTAAATGCCTTGCTGGAGCATAGGGATTTCCTCCAGTCTATGGATGCTAGATACGAATTCACCTGAAAATAATCCCTGTATCAGTGTTAGCCTTTCTGTTCTAGCTTTAAAATCCACAATGGGTGCACTAAAACCTGCAAACTCATACATGTAGAAGTCCCTATATCTTACTGAAAAAATATTGAAAGACAATACGACTTTTTGACAGTCTGACGAAGAGAACTCATGTGTAATTAGCAGACAGGAAGTGTCAGTTGAAACATGTTTTTACAAAATGAATTATAAGATCTTGACCACATCTTCCTCTGCTTTCTGATACCAAATTTTCTTCTTTTTTACCGAATTAAAAGCATAGCACAACTTAAATCTTACACTAGTTGATCTAACTGCCTGCCATAATTCTGTTTGGGTTTTGAAATAAGCATCAAAAGCTGGGAAAACTTTCATTCTCTTACGCCCATTATCTTGTTAAAGCATATCAGTACATGTACTTTCTCATTATTTTAATGAAATACAGGGTCACCAATTCTGACTCTACATTTTCCATGAATTTGTCAGGGTTTTTTCATTGGCTCTGTCTTTCTAATGGAGTGGAAGGAAGGAGAGACTGAGATTGATTAATCTTCTTTGATACTTAACTTACTATTTATCTTGGAGATCCAATGAGCTCCAAACAATAATCAATCAAAACCACTCCCCTCTGTCTATTCTCAGTGGAACCATCATAATAACCAATTCATACAGCCCTAGACTGGATGGAAAATTAGTGATTAGCCAGTACAAAAATTGACTGCAATTACCTAAATTCTGGTGTAGAAGTCACTAGTTAAAGGCCTTTTGCAGAACAGGTATGCTCACAATATGAAGAAATTTTGTTTCACTTGAGGCCTTTTTTGATCTTAACTAAGGAATGAAGGCTTTTAGACACCCTAAGTTTAATCTTTAAAATGACCTGTCATGGTCAGTTAACCACCAAAATGGTCTGTGTGCATCAATTCTGTGGTTCCACTTCTTTCGAAGTATTACTGCCCTAAAATCAAAGCGCACACACACAACTGCAGAGCATTTTAGAAATATACAGCGTTATTCTGGTGACACCAGGTGTTGGAAGTAAAAAATGTAATACATTATGTATTCAGAAGCTTGCCTTTATTAATTGATAGTTATCGTGGGGTAAGCAGTGAGTTAATGAAGCTCTCTAATTTGACAATGATTTGAGTTACCTCTTTTAAAAGAAATGTTCACTTGCTGAAAATCAGAAGTGATTTGTTCATTACCTGTCTTTTTAAGCATTATCAAAAAGACAAAATTAAATTCTTGTACAGTTTCTCTTCTTTCTGTGTCTTGTTATGCACTATTTCTTGATTTATATCTAGTGTAACTCTCTAATTATATTATTTATTTTCCTTTAATTAGCATTACTACGTGAGTATTAGCTTAAGAAGTAAAATTAACCAGGATTTCCAAATGTCCCTAGATACTGTTTGGCAAATCTGGGAGAAATGGTGTTCAGAGTAATACATCAATTACTCCAGTATCTGGAGTTAACAGAGACTGCTGCACTACATGATACTTGGGTAGGGAGAGTGGCACTGGGAGGGCAGTGATTGATTTGTTCAAGAGGTGAAATGTAACTTTCTATAGCCAGATTGGACTAAGCTGACATTTGATAACGTTTTGTGTATTTTCAACAACGTATGAGTAATGTTTAGATTCAAAATTTTCAGTTACCATTATCTTAATGACCAAAAATTAGATACATATATATATATATAGCTAATCTCTGAAATCATCCCTTCTTATATCAGCTTGCCATTGTGAAATGTGATGTGAAGGTGTACAAGTGTTTGCCCAGAACTACCTCTTGAAAAACTCCCAAGCCATAGTTGCTATGAGCCAGGACCTTTCAATGGAACCAGTCTTTTTCAGAAGCATAGTGCTGACTTCTCTTTCATATTTAGTGGAGGCCCTTCTCTTTCATTGTGGCATGAAAATAAATTATAAATGGTGGTTATAAATTTATTTTAAATTAGGAGGAAAGTTGCTAAAAAGAAAAGCAGTTGGTTTTATACCATGTAGCTCCCAATGCAAAGGGAAATGTTTCAATTAGAAGGCTACAGATGTCTTAGGACTTGCTATTTATGTCCTCCCCATCCTGTTCACTGACAGTGAAACTGGAAAAAGTAAAGAATAAGGAAGTGAATTGGAGGATACTCTACCTACTACTGGGTATTTGGGATCTATTTGGAAAGGTGGGATCCCATAAGCAGAGAAATTAAATAAAGCCCATTGCAGCAGGTGTGGATTCTTATTTCCAGAGCAAACCTTGGAAAAGGGTGAATAAAGTGTTTTCCTTGTCACTTCTGCTTCTTTTCCCACTGTACAGACAATGGATAATAGTCTGGCATTTACCCTTTTTGTGCTGGCATCTATGGATCTCCTTTGGTCTCTTCTGTTGACTACTAATGTAGCCAGTTTATCCATGCTGTTTTCTCATAATTTTATCCGATGTTTGGGGTGTGTGAGGAGGCTGTTGTGGGAAAGATATTAAAGCTAGTCAGAGATACCACAGAATCATAGAAACCAGGTTGGAAGGGACCTCAAGGATCATCTGGTCCAACCTTTCTTGGCAAAAAAGAACTCAGCCTAAACCAGAATGCCCAGCACCTTGTCCACCTGAATCTTACAAAGTATCCAACATTGCAGAATCCACCACTTCCCTGGGGAGATTACTGCAGTGCCTGATTGTTCTCATTGTGAACAGATTTCCTCTAGTGTCCAAGTGTAATCTCTCTGGGAGTAACTTTTACCCTTTGTTTTTTTCATGTGACTTCCTTTACAAAAGGGAGTCTCCAGCTTCTTTGTAGCCACCTTTTAAATACTGGAGCATGGTGATAAGGTGCTAATTTATACTTGGGGATTAATCATCTTTGCTTGCAATCTGTTCCAGTCCTGAACTGGCTGCATCGTAAGATCTATCTTGAGGCACTCAGAACATTTTATATTGCATATATATTTATACATTCTATATTGTAATATTGCCTTGCCTTCCGTCTGTGCCGCTTTTCCCAAAACAAAGTCAGAATTGACGGATGCGTATAGTTGGACACTTACCTAGATACGTGAATGCCTATCGGGTATCTCTTAGATATTTGGTATTTTAATGACACTGGTTTGGCTTTTTTGCATTCAGAACCACATTGCATATTATTCCCCTTATCATTTACTTCCAGTACTTGATTCTGTTCTTCCTTTATGAAGTTAGTAACAGAAATTCATTCTCAAAGGTCACTGAGAAGAGGCCACACAACACATATAAAGCTACTTTTATTTATATAAATATTTTATTTGTAAACAATTCTGGTTTGTAAAAATGTCTATATAATTCAAATGAATGTTACATATTTTCCAGTTACAGCCAGACCTCTGGTTTAAGATGCCTTTCATTAGGGCTTCCTTCCTGGCATCCTGGACACTGCCAAGGAGACCTTCAGTTACCATAAATTCTACATGCCATTGTAAAACTAAAATAGGGGCTTGGGGGTTTTTTTGTTGTTTTTTGGTGGTTTTGTTGGTTTGTTGGTTTGCTTTTTTTTGCAATTGCAAATGTATATCCAAGTAGAGATAGATATGGAATTATTTACATCAGCACTTCTTGTGAGCCTCTTGTAGCTACAGGTGAAGATTTAAGGACTTGTGTACCTGGTTTTCCTCATTCTTCAGTAAATACAGATCTGCACTAAATTTTGCATCAGACTACAGAGCTTGTTTCTGTACCAAGAGACCAAACTACTCCTTACCAAAAAGGAAGCATTTCATTCAACACATCCTTAAGGGCACACACAAACAAATTGGGAATTTATTGTCATCTTGCTTATCTTTGACTCTACAAGACAGGAGGGTATTTGAGATTCTGGTCACTGCATTTTCTGGATCTAAAAACGATTACTTCAATGCCTTATTGAGTTTCATTTCAGGCTTTTTGGATGCCCCTGAATATGTGTTTGTTTCTTCTGTGTAGAAGATAGCAGGCCAGTAGATGTATTGACTTTATGATAAGGATTCTTTCCTAGCTGTTGAAGGAGATGAAGTATGTTTCAGATTTCATCGCAGAACTTTGCAAGTCTTTCTTGGAGAACAAAAATCAAGACCAGTACAGTTGAATTAACTCATTATTTTTATTTTCATAATGATCTGTGACTCTTTTTCTGTAGCAAACTCAGTATTAATTTCTGAACAGAAGTGATACGCCTCGGTGGGACTGAAGTAATTATATACATCTGTTCGTGATTCTTTGTAGTTTTGATTTGATGCTCTGTTTTGGTTTGTATTTTCTTACCTTATATTAGAAAATGATGGAAGGGATTTGTTGCTGAGGTATGGATTGGGTTTTTATTTTTTACTTGTATTGAGCTGCAAGGTGAAATTCACTTTAAGAAATAAAAAGTATTTTTATTAAACTACCCACATAGCTTATCAAAGTAAGACTTGCATATATATTTAATTAATTAGGCAGATAAAATAACTGCAGTTAGTGAATTAGAATAGAATAGAATAGAATCATTTAGGTTGGAAAAGACTCTGAAGATCAAGTCCAGTCGTTAACCTAACACTGCCAAGTCCACCACTAAACCATGTCCCAAAGTTCCACATATACATGTCTTTCAGATACCTCCAGGGGTGGCAATTCAGCCACTTCCCTGGGCAGCCTCTTGAGCTGATGATTTTGTTACCAGTTACCCTAATGTTAAATATTACGCTTTTCCACAAGTTTGATCCATAGACTGAAAGTATATATATCCCTTTAAAAAAAGGAAAAAACCAAAACTACATAGGGGAGTGAGGGGGAAGGAAGGGACAAAACCCCCATAATTAATTTCTTAGTTTTAAAAAAATTTGACCTGAATAAATTAAAGAGGAAGGAAAATACTTCTGTGATACAAAGGGAGATTTGCTGATTCTTTATTTTCCACTGTTTTTACAGTGATGTCTCCAGACCAGCAGTTTGACTTGCTGCAGAGCTGTAATCACAAACCAGTGATTCTATCATTCTCCTTTAGTATTATATGAACTTTTGCTTTTGTGCATCCTTTTGTGCAGTAACCTCGGCTGTGGTCCTCCAAATGGCAAGGCAGACCTCTTCTTCTTGCACTGCTACCTAGCAGCGTACGTGCAAATAAAAAAGTCATCAATGTTAGTTTATCTTCTGTGAGCACAGATACACATTATCCACTGCTCATTAAGAACCTCCCAAAATTGGTGTGAGCCTCCTGTGTGAACATACATGGCCATTACCCCCACACTGTCTGTACCCTTCCTGTTGAACATTTAAAATACTGTTTGTATTTAAATCTGGTGGTTCCTTAAGTACAGCTGGTTCTAATTTTCATCTCTCCTTTTCTGTGGGCCATTAACACTTTACAAGCTAAGCATGACTCTGTGTAGAAAATTCTGTGTGTATATATGATGTTATAAATGTGTATGAATTGCCTTTCCTTGGCCCATGGGCTGATAAAAACCAGGTCTCCTTATGCTTCATTTCTGTCAGGTTGGTCAAAGGTTTATGTTTCAGTGGCTGGTCCATGCTGGGATAGGTAGGTGGTTTCTGGAGATAAAATAGTGCAGTGTTATGTGACACTGTTCCCACATTAGCACCTGGATTTTGTTTGATTTTGGCAAGGTTTAGGGAGCATCATTTTGCAGCCCTCCGCACAGTGCTCCAAGGCTCTGGCACCTCGGTTCATCCAGCATCTGTGGAGCCATGAGCTGGAGCAGCCTCCTGCTATTCAGCTGGGATGTCCAGCTGCCTGAGAGGCACCACCAGATGCTTGTGTGGCTGCAGGGTGTCTTCTGGGCACAGTACATCTCACCAGCAGCCCTGGGCTGTGGCATCTCCACACTAGCTGAGCAAAGGCATAAGATGGCCTCCAGAGCCACAGGCTCCTGCTGGTGGGATGCTGCTGTTGCTGAGCAATCAGTTTTATTTATCATCTCCTTTCCAGGCTAAGTTGCACTCCTGTGGGATGATGGAACAGTGCTGTGCTGTGCCGTGACCTGGGCATGTCTCCCCTCCTCACAGAGCATCATTGTGCAGCCATTGCCCTGCCCCTTGTGGAAAGGCCCCTCACAATCTCACACAAGTTCCCATCTTTTCTCTCTTCCCCTTCTCTCTCACCATCTTTTCAGTGTAGAAAAACACATTCCCAAGCTTAGGTACTCAAAGTGTTTGCTGTGTTCCACAGACTGGGATGCTCTTCTTGGTCCAAAACAGCGAACTGACCTCTCTGGGTATTGGCATGTAAATCAGTGTGCTGACCTTGAGGGGAACCCATCCAAGCTGCAGGCTGTGTCCTGAGTTTCAGGATGTCGGCGGTTTGAAACACTGGGCTATGCTCTGCATGTCAATGACAGAAACCACTTCAAATTCACGGTGGCATCCAAAACGGTACCGGGAACAGGGCTGGCATAGCAGGGCTGCCCTATCAAAAGTTGTTTTCTACTTTTTTCCTGTAACAGCAATCTGGCATTTACTGTTAATGCTTCATTTTTAGTTGGCTTTGTGGGGGTTTTCTTTCCCTGTTTTTGTAGATAGAACAGTTTAAGCATCTAAGCTAAAAGTGCAAAGGTGAGACATTTCTGTCTATGTAATTTAAATTAATTGTATCATGTTCTTGAGATAGCATCATAAGGACCCACCATGCTGAGCAGGATTTTGAGAAGCCATCTAATCTGTTGCCTTTCCCCTAAGTCCAGATTAACTGCAGCATCCATGATATTTTGGACAAATTGCTTTTTATCAAGAGTTCCAGTTTAAAGGCTTCAACAAAGTTGAATTTTCAGTGAACACTTCACACCCCAGTTGCCACTTAAGGATAAAATGCTTGAGCTATCACTGTGTTCGTATGAAACATCAGTCCATTGCTCTGTAGCACTCATAAATGTATTGGGGGAAAGGAGTGTGAACAAAGCAGGAGACAGGATTTAAATCCCTCTATCAATCCATGGTTTATCCACTCTCAAATGTTTCTAGTCAGTGAGTTCTAGTTTCCTTATCTTATAAAACTATAGGAGAACCAGAAAAGTTAGAAGAGGTGGCAGAGATGATTGCAGGTAAGGAGTGTTTTCTGTTGTTAAATCCATGTGGATTCATCAGCCTAGAAGAGAGCAAGAACTGAAAAGTATGCGGTGGCACAGAGGGTGTGTACGGAGACCCCTGACTGAGAGAAAGATCCATCAGATGAAGCAAGGAGGTGGCAGGGAAATGCAACTTGCATCTCATGCACTCATGTGGAGTCAGGGTGTGGGGCTGCCTGTTGTGTGCTGCTGCTGTTGCATATGGTTTGCAAGGAAAAAGCCTTTATGCACCACAGTGCTCATCACTGCTTAGGAAGGATCTGACCTAAGTCTAAAAATGCATTACTGATGCCTTACCCCATTCTTGTGCTTTTCCTGAGGTATCTGCTGTTAATCACTGTCTCTTCTGTGAAACCTTTACAGATTTGTAGGTGATTATGCTTCATCTCCTCAACTGCTGTTTTTAACCTCCTACTTGTTCAGTCTATGCCCCTAAAAAACAGCCCTTGAGCTCCTTCTAACCGCTTTTGTAATCCACAGGTTTTTGAATTGTGGTAGCAAGACCCTGATATAATATTCTGTCTTCTGAGACTCATACAATATTATTTAATATTAGGACAAACTGGTCAATACTTAATAATACTGATAATATATTCTCTTGGGGGACAACTTCCCACTCTCATCCCTCCCAACTCAATTTGTCCACATCCATTGACTTTCCATTGTCTGCATCCTCCTTTTCTTGTCCTTGTGATGTGCTGGCAATCCCCCCCGTCTCTGCACTGTCTAGATATTTAGTCTCTTAATCAGTCTTAGCAGTGTGTCCACATGTTCATGTAGTGGTTTTATCTGATTGTCACTTGTTGGCCTCTGGAGCTGCTCCTAACAGTTGCTTCAGGAATTAAACTCTTTCTGGTTGTAGTAAAAATTAGTCTAATGAAGTTTCTCTGCATAGTGGAGTTGAAAGTGATTTGAAACTGTTTCAAACAGACAAAAGGCAAATATTTGCTGTGATGCCAAATGGGTTTGAGGCACATGAGTAGCACTGTGATTGCTGCTTATCCAAAGGGAGGGCATCCTCACTCTGCCTCCTGGCAGATACTCGAAGATACTCCTGCTTAAGCACAGGCATATTTGTTTGGGGATGTAAACTATCCAAGCGTGAAACTGAGAGTGATATTTTAGGTAGTGCCCAGTAGCATCCAGCATGGCACTGGTTACTCTAATATCTTGCTTATTTTCACAAACCAGCACCTCACAGTTTCTGAGCGGACAACTGCTGTGAGGACGTAACCTCTTGATTTCAAAGGAGCCATCGTTTTGCTGGTGCCTCTGTGGTTAATGTAAGAAAGGTGTCTTGCCATAAACTTTTTCCGAGGTATTCAGCAAGGTTGGAAAGGGGTCGGCCCAGGCAGGAAGCCCTTGTCTGTGCTATAAAGAAAATAGCAAGCAACAAAATGAAAGCATCAAAGGACCAACAGGATGCGGTCCCAGGAGTCCTCTCTGGCATGTTAGTCCTTCTTGAAAGTTAGCATTGAGTGAAGAGTGACCTTAAAACTCGCTTCATTCAAACAGACTGGGCTCAAGTTTAAAGTTCAAGGCATTTTGTTTTTTCACCTGTTTCCTACAGTTTTAAGAAACTTCTGAAGAATTAATGTGTAACTATATCTGGTCACTGAGCCAATGCACAGAATTTTTCTCAAGGGAAAATAATGTTACTGTATGGAGCCAGAGAAATAGATACTTTCTGAGTTGGGAGGAAAAGTTTCAACAAAATAAAACCCAAAACCACTGTTACGATGATCACAAACAGCCCTGGAGTCGGGTAGTGCATCTCCTCTTTCTCGTTTCATTTTCAAAAGAAGCTTGTGGTATCCTATAACTGTCTGAATTGTGGTGAAATGATGTTTTTTTGTCAAAGCTGCTGCTGCTTGGGAAGAGAGGTCTTGTTTTACATACAGCCTGGGAGCAAAGAGCCCATTTGCAGCAGCTCAGCTTCATCTGTGAGTGCACATTGGCTGAGCCAGCAACTGGCCCCATGGCTGTCCATCCCTCAGTGCTCTGGAGCTGTTGGACCTCAAGATGAAAAACTAAAGCCCTGACCTAAAACTCACATCAGTAGGCAAGGACACACGTGGTTACAGTGGTGCAGCCCTACCACCACTAATGCCAAGCAGCAGCCCGGACTGCTGGCTGATGCCAGTTACAAGCCACTTTTCACCCAACAGCACCTGCATAGTCCTGAAGTAGTCACTTTATTTGCCTCTCATGTAAGGAAGCAACTACTAATTGATCTGTGAGCAGTTTGGCAGGTCACCTTTCATAGCTGAAAGACATAGTTTGAAGAGACGATGTACAGATTTCACTTGTATTTCCCTATGCCATTAAATTTTAATGATTGTGGCATGAATATTTCATTAAAGTACCTTCTGAATGGGTTTGTTCTGTCCTAGCAGCTGATAGTCAGTATAGAGTCTGGGGTGGATTTTGGTGGGCTTTCTTTTCCTCTTAGGTGGCTTACTGTAGGTAAGAAGTGCCAAACTGGATTGAGTGAGAAAAGGCAACTTCTTGTTGGTGATTCAGTGTCTGTAACTCTCTTCAGCTGCTTAGTGGAAGTCTCATAAAATTCTGCTCTTTACTCTCCTGCCACAAGGTGGCTAAATAGTTTTTGAAAGCCACAATATGTGAATGCTGGAAACGATGCTAATACATCCAACAGCCTTTCTGCAACTCAACACGCGGCACGCAGACCAGCCTTATTGAACAGAAAACTGTGTATGTCTTATTTATATGAAGCAGCATTCAGAAGATGTTTTTAACAAGTTTATTTCAATCACTCCTCAGCTCGGCTTGGCTCTGTGGCTTTGTTGGTTTTTTAATAGAAGTCCCTGTGTCCAGCCCACCCCATGTGAGCAGCCAGGCCGCTGTGGACCACAGTGGTGTGACAGGGAGCTCAGCAGCTGCCTGCCTGTGAAGCCACAGCTCTACTGGTACCTCAGCCTTGTGACTTTACAGTGACTGTGGCTGAAATGCCAGATTGCTGCCCCATCTCCATCTGTGCTGCCTGCTGAATTCACCTGCCCAAATGCTAAATCAGAAACATTGACCCAAACTGGGGTTAGAAAGTTCTTTTTTGGTGGTGATGGTGGTGGTGAGTTTTGTGGGTCCTGCCTGTCCCTGTGGGGTGTCTCTTCAAATCCGTAACGGTTCCAAATAGCGGTCTGCTGCACCATCAGAAATGTGTACTTCATTTTCACCAATTTCAGGAGTGGCAACACTCTTCCCTGTAAACTTTTTGGAAGCTTATCTCCAGCTTTACAGTAGGGATGGAGCTTTTGTTTAATGGAAATGAAGCGTATCTTTTTCTTACAGATGCACCACTCACTGTTGAGCTTTTTATGTGCGTTTTAGGTTTCCCGTTTAATTTTTTAACTTATTAACTCTGACAAGTAACCTCCTGGTAGTGAACAATTTAATTCACAATTCATTTTTCTGATTCAAAGTGAACACGAGTGCCCTAATCCCCTAATGGGAATTAATTGCATGTTTCAGTGCTTAACTCTGATCCTTTCTCAATCCCCACTGGGACAAGTTTCTTCCTGAAGGATCTGTGTTTGTTATTCAAAACACAATATGAAAGGTAATGATTTTTCTTATAAAAGGGAATCAAATGGACTGAATATTAATGCTCTTTTTATTGTGAGGGAATGAGCTGCGTACAAATAAAACTTGCTTATGTCATGAAGGATAAATTACACTGAAGTATATCTGATAAAATACAGGGAGGAAATCAGTGCAGTCTTTTTTTCCTGAAGTGAAAGCAGTTTGCCAGTAAATAAAGGCACAGACCATTTTTGCTTAGAGAACTATTCTGTTACAGAGAAAACCTGTTTACTTCACCAAGGGGGAAGTTGCTTTGCTACTGAGGATTTTCAATGACACACTCTTGGCCAGCAATGTACCCTTCTGGATGCCCAACCTGATTTGACAGTTTACTAAAATAAGAGCAAATAGGAGGAAATCCATGAAGTTTCTTTCCCCAGTCTGTTTTAAAAGATTTTTTCAAACTTTAAATTCATTGTTCAACAACTCTCTTTCCAAAAGGAGGTGGAGGTGCTCCTCTGCTGTTGGGTGTCTGGCCCAGCCATCCAGCTGTGGGTGAGGCAGCTCTGCCCAGTAGTCGGTGATGGAGGGCAAAACACAGGAAACCATCAAGCAGTGCAAGAACTGCTTCTGCCCTTCAGAAACGATAGGGGATAAGCAGAGCACAGCATGAAAAATAACCCAGGAATGAGGAAGGTATCTTTTTCCCTTTTACCTTTCAGTAAAGCCAGCCATTTATCCCATTTAAATGCCAGGTTAAACTTGCTTTTGTGTGTTGCTGAGCATTACACCACACACTTGCTGCAGCACAGGTCTGTCATGGTGCAAGAGAGAAAAATGAAGAAAGGTTTAGAGCTTTACCAAGACTCAGGAATGCGTTGGCTGATGTTGAGGATTCCTTAAGAGGAACCATGGGCTGTAATGTGATTACAGCAAAGAACTGCAAGGCTGACTTTCCCCTGGTATCTGTTTTTCAGTGTTAGACGTACTGACTGAAAAGTTTCAAGAGATAATTGGATTTAGTATGATATTTAAATGTGGCTTAGGACTACAAGGCCCCCTTTGCACGCACCCAAACAGTCTTTGTGTGCACAGTGCGTCTTGGTGTGGGTGAGGTTCTCCAGAATGTTGGCCAAAGAGGCCATGTGGGTAACATACACCTTTGTCTTTCAGCTGCTTTTGCAGGTACGATGGCTCGTGTCTTCGTCTATGGCACGCTTAAGAAGGGCCAGCCCAACTACAAGCACATGATCAACACAGCCAAGGGGCTAGCAAAATTCCAAGGCTGGGGCCGCACGGTGGAGAAGTACCCGCTGGTGATCGCAGGCAAATACAACATTCCTTACATGCTGAACATCCCAGGAACAGGACACCATGTCGCTGGGGAGATTTACTCGGTTGACGACCAGATGCTGCAGTTCCTGGATGAGTTCGAAGGCTGCCCAGACATGTACCAGCGTACCCTGATGAGAATTGAGGTGGTGGAGTGGGAAGGGAAGGGTGGTGTGGGCGAGGCACGGGCAGCTGCCGAGGGCGTCATAGAGTGCTTTGTGTACAGCACGACAACATATCCGCCCGAGTGGGTCGGCCTCCCCTACCATGACAGTTACGACTCCTCAGGGAAACACGGCCTCTCCTATGTCCTACGCGAAAGCCGGGATTAAACACGGGAGGTGATGCAGCCCAGCTGAAGACATAGTACTAAGCACGTGTTGATCGGTAACCTTTCCAGGAAAGCTGTAATACCTTTTCATTAAAATGCAGGATCTCTTGTAGCCTTCCCAACCCAGGAGCCTTGGCGCTAGATTTGAAGTCTTGTAGACCCACAGATGGGGACTCCTACCCGGCTAGCCAGTGTCCTCTTCACCACCACTAACCTGCGAGTAACTGGGTTTGCATGAGGTGTAAAATAACTACCTGTGCACATCGGTTTTGTGGTCTAATTGTAAATTCTTAATTCCCTCCTCTTTTGCCTCAGTGCATTGACAAATGTTCTTGTGTAGTTCTCCAAGGTGGGTGGAATAACAATGATACGATTGCACTAATAGCTGAAACTGATTTTAAAAAGTCATGTCTGCAAGCAAACTGAAGCACAACTCATGTTTAATATTGACTTGTGATGGTGTTTAGTAGGTTACTGAATGTAAACCAGGAGAGATGACAATATAGGTACTATGCACTTCAAGACAAACACGAAATGGCTGGAGAAATAGAAAAAATTTAAAGACTATTCTTACTCTGTATTGCAATGTTCTTCTGAACTGGAAAGGAATGTTTTTAAAACCTGTTTAGTTTTATAAGGTACTGTAAAAAAGTACTAAGAGCATATGAGAAAATCACATTTAAAATTCTATTTTAAATTTAGCATTCTAAGCACTTTAGGTACCACTTCAGTTCAGAGTGACTGTAGGGGTTTGGGAGGTGGGGGTGGTGGAGGTGTGTTGGGGACCAGGAAAAGCAAACCTATTTTCAGCTGTCCATCATGCTATAGCAGATGCAGCTGTTGTAAACACTTAACTATCAAGGTGATTTTTGCCAAGCACTTTAATGCAGAACTTACTTGCAACCATACGCAAACTGCATTTCCTGTTGAGGGAAACATTTTCTGTGCATGATATAAAACATCCAAAGGACCTGTATTGTGATTATTGCAACATTTAAACAGGGGGAAAAAAAAAGATGGAAAGATGACTGTTGTCCCCCTGACCCTACCAACTGTGCTGGTTTCTGTACAATCTGGGGAAATCGTAGCTTTCTGTTGTTATACTCCTGTGCCTTGTATTTTTCCGTCAACTGCAGTGTTTGATACATACAGATTGTAGAGTATACAAAGCTGCCAAAAGGATGTGAAGCAGGGAATGTATGCCATGCAGTGAGCCAAAGTACAATGAAACGTACTAAGGATATCATTAAGAACACTACTGTACTTTTGCTTGACTGCCAGCAGCCCTGTGATGGCCAGAGGAGGTCCAGGGTAAGGAATCAGCCTAAACTTTATCAGTAGTAGGCACTGCTGCATCTCATTTACGTGACAGACAGAAAGCTTGTGTTGTTGTGTTAACGAGCAATTTTAAAGTAGAATACTTGTGTCTCTTCGCAATACTTGTTTTTTGTTTAGGGCAACCTGCAGAAGCTGAACTGTGCTCCTTTTGGAAAGGGCAAGATGGCATTAAGGAGATTGGTAGTAAGATCTACAGGGTGTCTGCCTCAGTTTCTCCTATTGCAAAAGCATTAATTTTCCTGAAGGGCAGGTACTACTCACTCTCCTTACTCACCTTGATGGGTTCTGTAAACTAACAAAGCAAGTCCCCGCACTACGTTATTCCCCCTTGGCCATGTGGTACTGTTTGCAGTGTCTCAATAACGTGCAAGATGCCTCTTCAGTCAGAAGTTCCAAGCAGAATCACAAATGTTCCTGGTTAAACATAAATCACCAGCCCTGTCACAGACTGGTTTTGTCCTTCTGGTAAGGCCCAGGTGGCTCTGGCCAGAGGGGGTTTCTCTGGGAAGCAGCATGACTGCACAGCTGAGGCAAGAAAATGAGAGCACGAGCTATGTCAAAAAAACAGCTGTAGAAGGTGAGACCAAAGGCAGGAGCAGCCCAGTGTCCTGGCCCAGCATGGGTGGCAGCAGAGGCCTAGGCAAGAGCACAGGGACAGAGACGATGCTTACAGTGTGCAGGGATTGCAGAGGTATCACTACATCTAGTGAGCTGCAGCTGCTGAATTACTGAGCTAAATCAATTAATGGAAGAAAAAGGCTTTCTTAACCATATGCTAACATTTTGAACCCAGTAAACTTCTGGTATCTTCACCATCCTGTGTTATGGAGCTCCTGAGTGAGCAGTAAAAAAACCACAACCCATGTTTTCTTACCTGTTCTGACCAAGTCACCAGCCCTCTCACTTCTGTTTTAAGTCAGGTATTCAGTCTTCCTCCTCTGCAGACCCTCTCTGGTTTCCCATACTGGATACACTGCTCTTCTAGCCGGATACTGCCTTGGATTATGAACAGTTCTAGTTCTTCACACAGTCTTTAGTAAGAGCCTCTGCACAACAAAAGATCAGGCACTTGGTCCTCCTTTTCTGTAAGTTTAGGAGGAAGGTTGACCAGGGGGACAGCAAATGCCTCCAGCACTACCTTGGGATGGCTAAGGGAATTCAAGGACAGTGCCAGCTCCTTCTGTAAAGACTTGCATCGAGTAATCGCGAATCATAGAATAGTTAGGATTGGAAAGGACCTTAAGATCATCCAGTTCCAACCCCCCTGCAATGGGCAGGGACACCTCACACTAAACCATATCACCCAAGGCTCTGTCCAACCTGGCCTTGAACACTGCCACGGATGGAGCATTCACAACTTCCCTGGGCAACCCATTCCAGTGCCTCACCACCCTCACAGTAAAGAACTTCCTCCTTATATTCAATCTAAACTTCCCTGTTTAAGTTTAAACTCGTTATCACCTGTCCTACCACTACAGGTCCTGATAAAGAATCCCTCCCCAGCCTCCTTGTAAGCCCCCTTCAGATACTGGAAGGCTGCTATGAGGTCTCCATGCAGCCTCTTCTCCAATCAATAAAAATAAAGGGGGAGGGGGGGGGGGGGGAAGGTAGGGATCTGAGTACAGAGCCAACTGTAAATGAAAACATACAGGGAAGTTGGCACTAGCAAAATAAAACATTCAATGTGCGAGTCAAATCTAGTTTATACAAAGGCTTCAAAATATAACAGTAAACCTGATCAGAATTTAGAGCACTGGCTGTACTTGCTCAGAGCTTACACAGAGTGTAGGAAAGCTGCTCAGTTCACTCGGTGGTTATTTTTTCACTCCCACCAACCATTCTGTACTGTTTGGCTGGGGCCTCAAACCAGTGATATTACCACTGAGAAGACAAATCAGATTTGGGCTTTTGTTATGTTTTCTTTTTTGAAAAAGATGCTTTTCCTGTTTTAAAGCAGAAATGGTATTTTATTGATTTTATCTGATCCTGAAAAAATCAAAGAATTACAAAGGTTATGTACAAGTATTTCTGGAAGTAAAAATCTGGGATCTGTTGCCAAGGTTTAACATCTGTGTTTGCTATCTTAACCACTGATTCAATAAATATGTCTCTATAAAACCTTGTGCGTAGGACTGTCCACTTTCTGTGTTGAATTATCTTAATCTTACTTTGTGGATGAAAATAATAAAGGCTTAGCTAATTCAACACCGTGGAGGCAACACGTCATTCCAGTTCCACCAGCAGATCTCCTTCTCCAACGGTATCACCAGCTTTGCAGTGCACAGCTTTCACCTGCAGTACAGAAACAGGAACAGTTTCAAACCTCTCTCAATAGCATGGTTAAATAAATGGTTTGGTTGACATTGCTCATATAGAGTATCACATCTGCATACACAGGGTAAGTGGCCACTGCAACATTATGACCATCATAGGGATCACAGATGCCTGTATGTTGGAAGGGCCTCACGAGGTTGACATCTCAACCTGTAGTGTTCAGAGTCCAGCTGAGCTTTGAGTATCTCTGAGAATGGAGACTCCACAACCTCTCCAGTGCTTGACCAACTCATGTCAAACTCCATCAAGGTATTTAGCCATCTACCACTAGCTGCTTTTCTTATGACTTGGGAGCTGGAAGACCTGAATGTCAGATGGAGATGGCACTTAAAAAGTACCCTTCTTTCACCTGTTTGCACTGCTGTTCGTTTACTACTAAAGCTTAAAATCCTTTATTAGAGGTCAGGCTGACTCTTCAACACTCACATTTGTGTTTCAAGTAAATATTCCAGTATTTCTTGCACTACAGATTTCAAATATAACTGACTTTTGGGACCGAAACCATGAAGTGGGATTCCCTCAATCCCCGGAGCACTAGGATAGATTGATTCAAACTGAACCGGGATCCTTTAACATAACTGAACTTGGCAAAGGCCCACCACTGTCAAACAAATGCAGCTATATCTGAAGACAACTTACATACTCATGTGCAGATTCCTGAATTTTAAAACAGGAAAATCTTACACTATGCCCTCATTTCCTCTATAAAAGGCTGCAACATATCTGAATTCCCTTTCAGCACACTGGAGCTCCAGAAATTACTTAAAGCTGTATAATAGAGTTTACTTGCAATATTAATTCAAAGCTCACACTGAAATGCCCAAATGCTTGTTCAAAACCTTGTTCAGCAGTTAGATCAGTTTAGTCATCTAAACATTACCTTGGACTCCTAAAAGAAACCTGGAGGATACCCAAAATACCAGGCTGTATTCCCCCTGTCCAAGTTACTTTGGTAGCCTAAAGCCACATGAGCTGTAAGCGTAACTCTGGCTCCATAGTATATTCATAACATTACCCAAGAAATGAAGCTGGATACTGTATGTGGGCAAAGACATGATGTACAAGAAAGGGTGTTATTTCTACATCAATAGTAGGCAGCCTACCTGATTCCTCAGCAGTGTGAAAAATATACTACTTCTGTCATTTCTTTATCTACAAAGCAAACACTGTGGCTGACCAGGGCTTCAAACTTCCCAGTGGTTTGTGACATTCTTTGCTCTGACCCACGCACAGCTGTCCCAGAGGAGACTGGAGGCACAACAGTCCCTCCTCATCTTTCCCTCATTTTTAAACCACCTGCAGCTGGAGTGAACTCAAAAGTAGACAAAAACAAACCACTTTTCTCACAATTACAAACAGGAAGATGGGGTTTGATGCAGAAAAGGAATTCAGCCAGGAATGAAAATGGGGACAGCTTCCAGCTGAAGACAAAAGAACTGAGTTTCAAAACATGGTTTCAGGGCATCAAAATGTAGACTACCAGCCAGTGCCAAACAACCCATTCCTGTGGAGGAGCCAAGTTATTTTGGCACTCAGAGTCATGACTTTGCACTGCAGAATAGGATGAATCCTGTTTAGCAGCTTCATCTCTACACAGCCCAAAACTTGTTTGCCTTTTCAAATTCTTAAAATTCTAAATAATCAAATAATTTGCTTATTATTAAAATGCAGACACCAAGGGGACATTGCAAGGTGCATACTGGGCCTACTGAATGGCCATTCACATCCCATTTTGAAGGATTAATAATCCAAACATGGGGTTTACATGGCATCTGTATCGAATGAGTGGGTGATATTTATTAACGGGAGAAGTACAAGCAGAATTTTAAGGAACAGGTCCACAGGTTACAGCACACCCTGATGGGAATGGGAAGGTTAAAGTAAAAAAAGGGAGTGGGTGGGAGAGGGAATGGCATTTTAATTACAAATACTCCCTAGTTAACAGCAGTGAATGCGAAAAGGCAGCAGTAAGGGGTTAAACAAAAGAAGCAAAGATTAAATATTAAATGCTGGGAAATATTAATCAAGTGAGAAAATAAATTATATCTGAATTAATGCATGAAATAAACCCATAAAGTGGCAACGCTAGAGCGACAGGATAAGGTTCATGCTCCCTCTTCTCTGCAATTCTTTCCCTTGAGACCCAATTTTGCACTAGGTACACTGGAAGAGGCAAGCCCTGGGTCCCAACCTCAGCGACGATGTTAGTGCTGTGCCAAATAAGCCTTTCCTGTAAACACACAAACAGTCCTTGGCATAAGAGAGCCATCCTGAGATCTCAGCGAATCTTGCCAGTGGCCGACCTTGTCCCTGCCCTGGAGAGCCAGGCTCCTTGCTGCCTCCCTCTGGGATAAAGGATCTTGCACTGGGATTTGTTCTGCTGTTTTTAATAGCAAAATGGCAGTGCTTCTAGGAGAGCAGAGGGGCTTGCCCCCAGGGAAAGAAGGGCTGGGACAGGTGAGGAAATACTACACAGAAGAGAATTCATAATCCAGATCCAGACCCTGCTCTCCATTTGAAAAAGATGGATCAGGGGCCCATATCTAAGTGATGGTTTCAGGCTGTGAATTATAACCTGGCACAGGGATACTCTGAGGCCCTCACATGGGGGCTGACAATCCCCAAACCAGATGGAATTTAAGGCATATCCTTATCATGTAATCTTGAACAGTTCCCTGCCCAGGCCACTGGTTTTGGTACACCCTGAACTGCAGGAGAGTCCCAGGACAGGCCTGCAACCATGATCCCTCAGAAACAAGGGATCACAATACACAGCCTTGCAAAGCTTAACATATATTCAGATCTAGGCTTCACAATAAACAAATTGCTTCATTCACCTTCCTGCAAAAGCAGTTTCTATGCCTCATTCTGAGTGGGTTTTTTAATGTCAAATTGTTTGCCATTAATGAATTAGCTGACAAAGAGACCTCCTTTCAGTGGCTCTCTGGAAAGATGGAACGTGAAGAACCAGTCTTCAACACCTTTCAGTTCAACTTAGCACTGTAACAGAATCATAGATAACAAACCATTTAGGGAAGAAAGACTTATCTGAATTTCTGAAGCCACTAAACTATTTACTGCTGTGCTATCTAAGGCTCAGAACTACTTAACAGCATTCACAGCAGATCCAAATGTTAAAAATTAATGACAACTCACTTTGAGAGACTTACAACAATCAGACTTAATTCCTTAACAACCAGAATCCTCCTTTCTTCCTTTTAAATCCTATCCTACTTGACAAGTTGCATACGGTTTTAAGAGACCCAAGGTAGCTTACCTTGCCTGCTTTAGCAGCGGTCATACTGTTCTGCATTTTCATTGCTTCAATTACACAAATCTCATGACCTTCTGAAACCTGGTAAAATTCAAGTGGTACAAAATGAGGATAGAGGGTTTAAAAGGCACTCAGTGTGTATGATTCTTCTGGAAAATAAAGGGATTACTTCATTAAATGCTGTAAAGACTCCAATGGTGTAAGTCAAGGTAGCCAGCTACACAGTCATGATACAGACCACAATCATGAAAGACAATTGCTTTCACCAAAACCAGCAGAAAAATGGGAAAAAACAAATCACCTACTTAAAACTATCACCCCAGACAAACCATACACCCACCACAGAACAACATCAATTAAATCCAGAGCAAAATTTGATTTGTGCAGGTTTGGCTGGGAAGCCTTTGCTTTGCTTCCCTGGTGCAGATCCCGCAGATACTAATCCTGGTTCAGGAGCCAAAAGTTCCTTGGCAGGTGTCTGAGGAGCATGTGCTGGAAGCTCCAGTATTACCCAATGTGCTAATGCTGAGCAGAAAGTCACACCTCTGCACATGGCAGCATCCAGATGACAGCTGATGACTTCAGACTAATGGAACAGAGCACGCCTGCAAGGAGCCACCACCTCTCATCCACAGGGAGGGATCGCGGAGGCAAAACCATCCTTTTCACCACGGCTCTTAAAAGGAAACACACAAGTTTCCTCTTTCTGCTGGCTTGTGCTCTGCGAACAGGCATGCAGAAGCTCCAGGTCACCAGTAACCAACTGGGCTGCTCTGCTGAGCTCCCTGTGTGTCCCAGTCAGATCCTCCTTTCAAGGACTGCATTGTGCAGAGGAAACAGCCACATGAACCTTTACAGCGGGGGGAGCCACCTATACATGAGGCAAAAACCACAGGACTCAGGATTTATCCTTCATGTAACTCAGTGATCAGCCAGTCATCCCATGAAGATGATGGATATCAGAGAGGGAAGGGCACAGGGCCCTCCATGCCAGTATTTCACTAGGACTTCTGCAGGTACACCTTTTCTAGGGTGACTGGCTCCAAGTGCCCACTGCAAGTCTTTTCATTGGGGTTTAGCAGATGTAGCCTGCCATTCACTCATTATCCCAGCAAATTTGGGATGCTTTCATTCTGATGTTAAAGTTTCATTAAAGAGGGTCATTTGAGACCTGCAGAGATCTGGTTTGTTACCAGAATTTGCAACTTGTCTTTTTATTATATGTGCCAGTGCCCTCAAAAATCTCTTTGTTTATATACATACATATAGATACATTTCTCTAATATATGTAAAATGAGTAATACATATTTAGGGACAAGTGTGTACCACCTTGGAGGAATATACTGTCCAACAGGAAGCTGTGAAGTCAGACATCAAATGCACATTCTGAAAATCAAAAGCTTTTTTGATAAAGCATGCACCAGCAATGACTGAAAAGCATTGGTACCTGCCTATGGATTCAGAGCAAGACTGAAGAACAGACATTATGTTAAAAGGTGCTTATGCACCCTTTCTTCAGCCGACTGCCAACAGCAATATGACTGGCTTTTGGGGGTAAATAAGGAAAGTGTTTGCTCTGGGAACATGCTGTACTAACCGGATACAGGGAATAAGCAACACCCAACACTTCACCTGCAGAAATTCCATCCTGAGCTTCAGGTGAGCGCATTTAAGTCATTAGCAGTGTCAAATTCAGTGAATAGTACCAGAGATTTATTCTTTGTCTCCAGTTACTTCCCCTCTATTCCCTTTCCCCATCTTTTGTCTCCTTTCTTTCACACCTGCTGCTCTGCCTGTAGCCTTGTCCCGGTAGCTTGCTCTTTCCTTCCTTGCTTCTTTTCCTCCTTCTCCCTCACTGCTCAGGTTTTCTTCCATCTGCTCTGAACTTCTCAGACATTTCTGGGGTTAAGAGGCAGCTATGAGTATCTACTTCTGTTAAAAAACAACAACAACACCACCACTAATAAAATAAAAGGCCTGTTGGAGTTTTGAGGGTTTTTTAATAGCCTCTTCCAGAAACAAATCTGACACCCTCTGGTTAAACTCAGCTATCAGAGCACCAAGAACATGGGCCTCTAAGGTTTGCTGAAGATTGAGATGCTAAGGAGTGCAGATCTGAAATGAGTGGCCTAATTTCAAGGGCACAAGAAAACCTTCTTGAGCCCCAGTGCAATTCAGCTGTAACACAGCTTCATCAGGTGGATGGTGGGCAAGTGAATCAGTTAGCTACTACCTAAACATAGTTCTGAAAATACATCTGCTGGGAAAGTATGGAACTGCCTCTAGATCTGGCACTAAAATGCCAGGAAGTATTAAGTGGTTGTGGGATGACAATGTCCATGAATCTGAATTTCCCCTCATGTTCCCCCCCTTTCTCAAAAACAAAGTTTTTGTGTTCTACATAATACCTGCTGGGCTGATGACAAAGGAAGCAATGCCTGGGAGGAAATACCTCTCCCCAACCCACAAAATATATAGACAAAGCATCCAGTTAATATCTAGTCTTACTAATTTGGAAGGAAGGAGCCACTTTCCACAGGTACCATGTGTGAAAATGCTGTGTCAGCACTTCTGATGATGTGCAATTTGTTGAAAATTGCCTTGGTGAAAGTGTCACTTAAGCACAGAAGTTCAATTACTGTTCTTATGTTAAACCTTTACAGCTCCCCTCATTGTGTTGCAAAGCCACAAATCCTAAAATTAGGCACTTGTATCTCTCTTTTCTCTTTTTCAGTCTTTTGGGCATTGTCCAATTTCTTTCATTCCACAATTGCACATATCCTTTTGCCTGTTATTTAGCCTGCAAATTAAAACCACAGCGATGTGTACAAGTTCCTGCTTTCTAACCTATTTAAGGATTTATCTGGACGATTTTTAATGTAGCATGTTCATCATATGATTTGTTTCTTTCAGTAGATGGTAAACCAGTGTAAACCACCATCTATACATTTCAATTTAGAGAGGTCTCAGTCATGACCTGAATCTGTCAAAACAGGCTAATAAAATCAAACAAAACATCTGATTGATTGGAACCGAGTGAAATAAAAGGACTCCTTTTCTTAAAAGAAATTAAACTCAGGTATCTCTCTCACAGAGCTGTGCTACAGACAGATCTACTCTAACACTGCTTGGAACAGTGAAATAAATGAGTGATTAACTGTTAGACCTGCAGTCTGTATTTTAGTGGCTTGTTTCTGCGTGGCGCAGTTCAAAGTAGCTGTTCAGTTTTGTTCTCCACAGAGTGAAAAGGAACAATAAAAAGGAAAAAAGAAAGAAAAAGAGGAGGAAAAGAAATCATTGAACAGGAGGGTTCTTAAGATCTCGATGTTGCTAACATCGATGATGTGACTTTGGGAACACTCAATAGCACTGTGTGAATAACACAGGGACTGTGTGGTGGTTGTTATCTGCTCTGGACAAAAGGTTACACATGGGACAAGGAACTGTGTCCAGTCATTTCCCGACCAAGCAACTCACAACATGGGGTGGAAGCAGAATTTGAGAAGCAGCAACCCCAAACAGTTTTCATTTCAGCATAAAGACAAACTACCCTTACAGATAGGACCCTTTAAACCTCAGAAACAGCAACAGAGAGCACACACCCCAGGGCATCACTACCATGGGATGGATCTTCGTAAATATGGTACACTTTCATCAGACTTTCGTGCATCATCTGATACAGACTTAATGATTGTGACAGGACATCTTCAATGTTAGGCTTACAAAATGGTCACAAGCCCCGCAAGTCTTTCTGATAAACCCAATAGGCGCTGATGTATTTCCCCACTCTCTGTCTAATTGGTGTAAAGTTTGCAGATCTGAATCTCCTATCTTTTATCCAGCTTGCTGCGTCCTCTCCTTTGACATGAGGTCAGGGTTCACATTCACATCCGATTATCGAAGTGGCACTCATTAACCGGCAGCCTGCCTCGCACCAAAATGAGTTCGCTGGAAGGGGAACTCGGCCCATTTACTCAGCAGATTTCAGCATTTTAAGGAGGCCTGAATGTCACACAGTGTTGCTACGTTTTGAGGAGTTTCAGACATCTCCAGCTGATGATTAATTGTGAGTGATGGGAAATAAAATCCAGTAAAGCCAGCTGCTTGCCATGGTCGGCAAAATTACTATAATGGATATAGGCTGCCAATTTTCCAGTTTTACTGGCAAGTCTTCCAAGTGTAATTAAGGGAAGTTATAAATGATATGGAAATCTATCAAGTCCCATTTATTTTCAGAGGACTCTTTCCCCTGAGACTTTTATCTTCAAGCTTATAGTTTGCTTTGTTGTGCTAATGATTTAAACCACTTCTTATTTCTGATTAAAACCCCCAATATGCTTCATAAGAAGTTAGATCCACTTTATTCAGAAGGATTTAAAGAAACAGAAACCTTTTTCAAAGTTGTGTTTGTAACCATGCTGAGCTCTCGCTTCCTCTGTGGAGGCGTAACAGAGCATCCTCCATCTTAGGCACCTTGTTACCATTTGGATTTCTGCTTCCAACAGATTTTGGGGATTGGGAAAGATCTGAGGGGGGGAAAGAAGGGAAAAGAGGGAATTAAAAAAATAAAATTTAAAAATACACCATCAACAAAACCCCAACTTCCCTCTAAATCCTCCAAAAACAAAGATCGTAGGTGCTGCCTTTAAACACTAGGCATTTAGCACAGGGTGGTGTTGCTCACTAATGCTGTTTGATTTGGAATAAAAGCATGAAAATGATGTGCAAAGGCCTAAAATTGGAGATGTAAAGGATGACTGCACAGTATTCCATTTCTCAATTTCATCCTTCAGAGCCACAAAATGGGGGTGATACAGTTACTGGATGAGATTTACAGTAACAGCTGTGGTCTTCCCACACAAGGGAGGACCTTCTAATGGGCTAAGGTCTGTTTTGAACAGACGGGGAGTAGCAAAACAAGGTTCCCTATTAAGGGTGTGCAGTAATATTCCTGATAAAGAAAATGAGTAGTGGTAGTCAGATTGCTTTAAAAGACCTAAATCTCCTTTCATTGTCAAAAAAGAAAAAAAAAAAAGAAAAACAGAAAAAAAAAAGAAAAAGCAGCTATTTTAGAAAGTGCAAACTGCTAAATAAATGAAAGACATGTAAATGTAAGGGTTTGTTTTTTTCTTAATCTCCTTGCTATGAACTGTAAAGAATGCATAGGAACCAGTGCCAGGGGCATATGGCTTTCTCCTGTGCTGAACATTCATACAAAAGACAGGTTCATCAGTCATTGGAGTATCTGGATAAAAAATTAACTCCTGATGGATGGTATTTAGAGCTTACCTGCTGCTAGTACATTACCAGAGAAACACAGGTTTTGAAACCCACATGACATTAGAAACTGCAGACCATGAAGTACCCCACGTGCAAGCACGCTTATAGTGTAAGCCAGGTTATAGAAAATAAGAAATAAGCTATTTAAACCCTCTGCCTAAAATTGGGCCCGCTGCAAGGAACCCTGGGTCAGCCCTACACAGGCCAATTAATGCACAGCATCTGCTGTACAGAAGCCGTGCATGAAGCACTTCCGAATGATTTCAGCAATTAAAAGAAAACTGTTTCCTGCCTGTTCTGACAGCCACTGTTTCAATGCAAGAGTGAGCACCAAATCATTGTGTGCAGCTGAAAAAATTAAGTCTTTTTTTTTGTCTTTTTTTGTCTTTTTTTTTAATCCTGTGAAAAGGGGGTGGGAGGGATGAAGATTTCTTACGGAATCAGATCGGTCTTTTGTTGTCCGACATTCTGTGGTTTTCTGCCAAATTAGACAGAAGGCTCCAAGGGTTTACGGGGCCCTCTACAGTATCACCTTCTGGTGCACTGTGGCTCCCTAAAAAGATGGATCAATATCAACCCTGCTGATTTGCCTACAAAAGTGAAAATCCCTCAATTACATTTTTAAGACCATTATATTTAGAACACAGGTGCTCTGCTGCAAAACATTTTTAAGGCTCTTAGAGCTGAAGGGAAAAAAAAAACAACAATGACAGCCCTAAGGAAAAACAATCTCAGATTGGGCTAAAAGTGAAGTGAGAATTGGATTTTACTGGTATCTCCTTTCTCAGCTTTGGGAAGACACTAGTAAACATCCTGCACAATGTCACTTATGCTGCAACCTGTGTCCTTTATTAAACCTCATAAGTAAGAAGGGACAATGCAAGACGGTGCCATGTGAAATCCAGTTACCCTCTTTTGTAGCCTTCCTCCAAATAATTACAAACATTCATCTTGTTTATGCCTGTGCAAAAACTCTGAACAGTGAATTACGTATGCAGTCACTATCTAAAAGCCTTATGAAGATACTGGGATTTTTGTTTGTTTGTTGTTGAAACTTAATCCATGCTGGTATCATTCGCTTCCCAGATTTTTTTCTCGCTGACTTGTTGGCAATCTGGCAGCAAGCACCCAACAAGAAAACAAATCAAGAGGAATTGGATGAGCAGCAATTGAAATTCCTTGACATTGTCCATTACCATGTAAAATAATTAGTACAGATTTTCCCTTCTTTCCAAATTAACTTTGAAACCACAGCTATAGAGCTGCAAACATAATTAGCGGCAATTAAAAGTACTTGACAAATCATTATTAAACTTTTTTTGCCACACTCCTTTAATGAATGAATCCAGAGATAGCACATCCCAAAATTTGTGACCTCTGACTAACCAAAGGTCAGTGATGTTCCCCTGACAGCAATCAGCACTGGTCATTGCACTCCCACTTATCCAAAACACACTTCCCCAACTGCCTCTGAGATCCCAGCATGCTGGGGAAGTGATATGCAGGCAGAGAATGTCTGGGGCCAGTTCTTGTGCTACTCAGCTCAAGGCAAGGCTTTAAGTTTCCATCACACCAATTCTTATCAGTCGACTTTTTTATTAATGGCCCAAAAGTTGCTTATCATTTGAAATGGCAAAGCACACCAATTAAAAAATAATAATTATGAATTATTTTCAAAGAACGGTAGCATTTCTTCCATTGGAGAAAATCCTAATAATATTGACTCATCACCAGAAGATTTTAGTCTAAATTACACTGTCTTTGAACACAAGCCTTAGATTGTGCAATCGCATAAAGATATAGCAGAAAAATGTATTCAAGTCAAATATAAAAAAACCCACATAACATGTTATGAACAATTGCTATAGTTAAGGCGGGTTCTTATGTAAGCACTATTATTACTTGAAGGCCTGTGTTCTAAGAATGGCGAAAAATTTACGTACTTTTACTCTTCACAGCTGTGAAATTGTTTCCCTTTCCTGTTTAGCAATAGATTCTCTGCCCCACAAAAATATACCCCCCAGAAAATAACAATACACAGAATCATAAAAACTACGTGAGGTTTTTGAGCACATTTGGTTGAATTTGAAAACTCCATTTAACTGAAAAATGTAGTTAGTACTTGCTCTGGCATTGCTGAAGAACAGGAGGGAGGAAAGGAGGTAGAGGGAAAGGAAATGGGAAAAACAACGATAAAAGGACAATAAAAAGGTTCACACCAGACAAAAATCTTACCTGGATTTAAGAATATTTTACCAGATTATCAATACTGTGTGTTTCTGAACAAAATGTGAAACTGTTACTTAAGCAAATACATTTTCACAGTTTTTCCCGGCTGTTATTTCTCTGTTCTAGACTCCAATCAATATAAGACAAGAAAGATAATTGTCTTTTTCTTTTTAGATTTTGAGGTCTAGAGGTAAATATGATTTAAAACAACACACAATTGGCTGACAGCAAGAGGCAACTTTGTAACTCCATTTAACTCCACTTTCTCTTTCAAGAGAATCAAGAGGCAGTGAGAAACAGAACTTAGGAAGCTGGTTTGTTTTGGTTTTTAGTAGTGAGTATTTCAACAGCAGAGGTCAAGCAAAACATATCTTTTCCCATAGCAAGAACTTTCCAAGGCTTGTGAGATGGAAAATTGTGGGGAAAGATATTTTTTTAACTATTCCTCTAAAGAATAACAAGAGAAATTAAAGTAATGTGCATACGACTGAACTGCAGGAGGAATGCGGTTTAGAAGAACTGAAATGCAGCTTAAAACATATTCCTCTGTTGTTTTTAAAATACGGGCTCACTGAGAGCAATGTGTTTTGCATGCTATACAAGTAAAATAGCAGCCTTCAGGTTACACATTTGTGAAATTACTGACATACTTAGCATATAGCAGCTGACTTCTTGATAGAAAAGAAACATCTCGTGCAGCATCAATACCCATGACTACTCTAGCATCAATCTGAAATCCCAAGAAATTCTGATATGAGAAAAGTCCACCTGAAGAGTGCTTTGAATGGTGATACCTTCCAAAACCAGGGGTAATCTCAACTTACTGGAAAGAAGAGAGGAAATTTAAAACCTTACTTAGGTCAAAATAATTAACTGTCCTCTTCTTTTGGCCATAGTCCTACAACAATTCAGTAATGCTGGGGTGTTTACCCAGATAAGCTTTCCTTTTACATATCTATGGATTGGAGGAAACATTGAAGTGATTTAGGCTACCAGCACTGGCATTAGCTTATTGACTGATACCTGGCTTAGTAATGCCACCTATTCTGCTTAATTGAATTAAAAAAGAAAAACAAAAAAGAGAAACATACAGCTAAAAGAAAAAACTCTTTACACTTCTGATAAATAGAAAACTGAAAAAGCAAAAACTATATTCTTATATGAAAATATAGCAAAGGCTACAAGGCAATAAGGATAGTTAAGATCTTTTCCGGTTGCTGTGGACAGTTCAGACTACCAAAGCTGAAATCAGCTGTGGAAACACTTTGGGTGGCTTGTTTTAAACGGGGTACAACAACATTGCTTTACCTGTTCAGCCATTAGGACCTTGGGCTTTCCCTGCCCCTGCAATTTCAACGCACTGAATGCTACATGCACAAAAATTAAGCCAAGCAACTCAAGATGATGAAGAGATCTTTGCAAGTGCTTGCCCATTTCTTGACCTCTAAGTTAAGCAGTGAATCTGTGCAGCTTTAGTAGTTTTTATGTTGTGTTATTTGTGGTAGTTGTGGTGAGATCAAAACTGTTTGCAGTGCCATCTCCATACTCCAGCATTAAAACACTGCTGCATGGCAGCAGAGCTGGCTTGTGCTGTCATCTGCATCAGCCAAAACAGAGCAAATCTGTTGCCTGGACTTCAAACCCAGCAGTTTCTCTGGCCCTTGGCACCATGGGGAATCAAAAAGTAACTCTCCTAAAACTAAATTCCATCCTAATGCACACTCATCATTAACAATCTACTTAGAAAATTAACATGCAAACACCCTCGCACTCCAAAATGGTCATTTCCTATAAAATGTGACTCTGTTATCATGAGGAAAGTAAGCTAAATTTAAATCTTCTGTCCCTAAATAATATGAACCATCTTCCCAGTCAGCCAGATTTTGAATTGTTTTGTTGTTTATGTTGTTTTCTGCTTCTAAGTGCCTTCATTGTGTTTCCAGGAATAATTGAGTGACAATTAATTACAGTCTTCTGATCACATGAAGGAAAATAAAGAAAGTAGAAAGTAACTAAAAAGCTAAAAAATTGGCAGCATCACAAGTTCTGCTTCTCTCCAAGTGACACAGAGCACTTCCCCACTGTGTTACTAAAATCCATAGATCATCTTATAGACAAAAGAAAATAAATTCTTTGCATATGCAGTATCTTTTGGCAAAAATTAATTGAAAACTGCTCATCAGACCAGCTGGATAGAGGATGCTCACACAATCTTCTATCGGGCTTCATCAGACCAAAGTATTTTTCAGCAACAGCAGCCAAATGAGAACACTGTGCTTCAAGGAAAAACAATGACACATAGAGTAGGGAAAACACAGAGATCAGCATTGCCTTCTCATTTGGCTAAATGCTTTCGAGTGGGGCCGTTCAGACAAAGAAGAGATGTGCTCACCAGGCATTTCTTCACCATTTGTAAAGTTATGCATGAAGACAGGGTACAGCAGTCCAGCTCCTTGCACTGCTGACCACTCTGAGAGCATCTCTCTGTGAGCGCAGCACTGTTGCAGTGACCGCTGCACTAACACTATGTAGCATAAATCATAGGTTAGCAGAAACCAGCTTCGGAGTAGCTAATAACCAGGCAGCTTTACTACTGTCAAGAACAGCGCCTGAAGGATGGACAACTACCTCACGCTCTCCCATTTTTCAGCTGTGCTGTTTTCACACACTGTGCAAATCTGAGCTGCCAAACCCAGCTGCAGACTGGGAGCTACTCAGATTCCCATTTTTCCAGCACACTAAAGAAATCATACTTTTCCCAAGCAGTGCAACAAAAAGAGCTGTATTTATCAGGGAGCTGCAGTTCCCTGTCCATCATGCCTTGAACAGCTGTAGTGAGTGAGCTGGTTTCTGACAGACAGCCAAGATGTGTAATCTGAATCACACCATCCCACTGCTTATTCAGTGCCGATAGCTGATGCTACCCTCATCTCACTCACTGGCTCACTTCTTTTTTTTTAACGTTTTGACACTAGTCCTGAAAAGGACGGATTTAAGTTAAACCCTTTTCAATAACGCAAATGTGTTTTTGCAATTAAAGCCACACAATTAGCATTGACAAGCTCAGGTCAGCAGAACATAGATTATGCCGTTCAAATGCTCTGCCACTCAGTGCCTCCAGCAAAAAGCTGCAGGAGAGGAGATGAGACGAGGAAGAAAAAAATCTCCACACATTATTTAACAACTTGTGTTCTGATGCACTGCACCACTTGTGGATTTGTGGAGGGAGGCTCATTAATTTATTTACTTAAAATCCCTTTGGCTCTGGCCTCCTTTTCCACTGGTTGTATCAACAAGAACTAAGGGCAAGAATATTGGTAACATTCAGCAGAATTAACTTCTCAAAAAAAAAATCCTAAATTGAAAGATCCACGCCTTAAAAATGTTCCCATCCTTCGCAAAAAGTATCTGCAAAAGATCTTCTTCACTCAGCCACTTGTGCTTCCTAGACACAGAAATCACACACTCCTCTGTGCACGGGATGACATAGTGATTAATTTTAATTGAACACTGCTGGTTTTAAAGGTATAAACAGTGTGTATGTGTGTGTGTGTATGAATGTATAGATCACAAAACCAGAAAGCTAAATGCAGAAGCTAAAAGGATTTCTCTCTTGATGTCCTTCACTCAGCTGTACTTGGTTCTCCTTCCTCAGAAAAGTCAGGTAATGTTTGTATTGCATTAATACAAACATTTGCACCTACATATCTTTAATAGTAACATGGTGACTCTTTTCTCTCTGTAAATAGACAGAAACAACCATACCGTCTAAAACCAAAAGTGACATCATAGCAAAATGTAAGCAAACAATCACTTTACCAGCACAATCGATGACCATCACATAGTAAGTGCAGCACTAATTCTGGACTTGAGATCTTGATCTCATTTCTAAATCATCTCTCAAGAAAATCTAGGTTTCATTGCCATAAATTATGAACTCTTTCTGTTTGTATCTAAGTGCTACATACACACAGCATCATTTCACAGGATCATAGAATAGCACTTTAAAATCAATCTACACAACATGATTCAAATACTTCTGTGCCTGTATTACTCTATGGCTTTCAGTGGTTAGGAGAGATAAGGCCTTGACCTTAAAAATAACATATGATACAATGTGGTAACATTTGATCTAAAACTGAGATTAAATGTAACTCTAATACACTGTATTTACATTTGTTTCCAGTTCAGTGTGAGGTAAGAAACACTGGAAATCCCCAGGACAGCAATAACATGTTCTGTTGCTCTTCTGTATGTCAAGTTTACTCCTTCTTCAGGACAAGATGATTCCCATAAAATACTGGGAATTCCCAATTCAGGAAATTTGTGTCTTGAAAATTATAAAATAGGGATAAAAAACCCCAAACAAACAAACAAAAAAACTAAATAAAAAAAAAGGGGGTGGGGAGAAGAGAGGGGAGTTAAATATCTCTCCTGTATCCCTTGTGTTTAGTAATATTATCATTGCTTCAGGGCAGAAAATCAACAATTCCCTCCTGTTAGCACTAGCAGCAGATATATCCTTACATATAGTTACATGCACAGATACAAACACACACAAATTTCCCCCCTTACCCTCCTCCCCCAGCTTTGTGATACAAAACCCAAGCTATTGGTTGCATTTCAGCTGCGGACTTGTACCCAGCTGAAAATGTTCCTTTTAAAGCCAGTTTAATTTAAACTGTGCTTCCTTATTAGTTTTCATAACTCAAATTACAAGCAGCACGCATCTGTCAGCACACGTTATTCTACAGGTGAAAAAGAAAAAAACCCAACCTGTGACCTGTCATTTCAGTTGCACCAAGGAGAAATTTGTGTGGAATATGTAATGAAAATGCAGATATATAGATCACATTTCTTACCGTGTCCCCAGGCTTGACAGAAACTGCCACCACTGCTCCAGGCATGGGAGATCTCAGAATGCTGGAGGTGTCCTCTGCTGCTTTCTCTGGCATGTACTTGCTCAGCTCTGCAGCAACCTTCGTCAGTATTTGTAATTTGTACTAAAGAATAGGAAGAGGAATGCTTTAGAAAACTGCACCTTGGTTCCAGTCAATAATCTGCTCTATGTTATGACATGTTTTTATATAATACATCTGTTGTCTGTTCTTCACAGGAGTGTCTAAAAATCACTGTTTGAAATCTCTATACAGAGTTTCATTTTCAGGACATAGAAAAAAATGCAACCCAAAAGTGCAGCAATGTGCACACAGACAGAAGGAATCAAGTACAGTAAAGAAATGTCAGATTCATTTAAAAAATGGGGGGAGAAAAGGGAGATTAAAAAAAAAAAACAACAACAACAAAACAAAAAACCAAACAGAAATATCATTGTGCTTATGACACATGATGTTTAGAGGATAAGGAGTATCGAGAGATATGTTTCCAGGGCTGTGATGAATTGGAAACTGAGCCTTTGGGCAAGTCAGCTAGATTTTCAATGACAGGACTGATTTTAAACATTGTGTTTACTTTTTAAGCATTTCTTTTTATCATGCATTTAATGTTTGAAGTTAATAACTTGCTTAGATTTTGTGATTAAAGCCAATTTCAATTCCATTTTTTCACGCATGGGCAAAATGATGGAACATTACAGGAATACACCTTTTCTGCACTAAAAACTGTTCAGCAGCTATTTATCTACCTTGAAAAAAAAAAAAAGAATGTTTTCTCTAGGATGTTTTATAGCAATTATAAATGGAAGTGGGTACAGTGACCCTCGGGGGTCTGAGAGTCCCTTCAAACAACACCTTTCTGAAGACATATAGGTGTGTGTGCAGCAGTTTCAGCTCCAGGCTTTTAGTTTGTACAAACTTGTAATCAGTTTGACAGATAATTCGCTGCACTTGGACAGATGGCCTTCCCGTTTGTCCCAGTGCACTGGAAAATGAATGCAAAAAGCCAGTAGATGGCAGCAGGTCTCTGCGTGAAACTCCTGGCTCACCAAGGCCAGCGAGTGAAGACCAGCAGCACACTTCATCAAAAATTTAAACAAAGGTTTTAATAATAAGCACTGGATGAACTGCATTTACAATTCAAATGCGTATTTTGCTGATGTAAAGTTCAACACCTTGCTTTGCACAGTATGTTTTCCTCCACAACAATTAGCTATTGTTTTATTAACAATAAAATGTCTTTACTTTTCATTTTTACACAGACAGAAAAAATCTGATATCCTTATGGTGAAGGTAAAGGGGGACTCTACCTTCTGCTTGTGTAGCGAGTAGAACAAGGTATTTAGAAATACATGCAAAAGGTGATTAACTCTATAATGACATCTTTAAAAAGCAGCCTTCAAAGCCAAATAAAAACCCCAAAACATAACAGAGGATTATCATCCTCTATAAATGGCGCTTCGACACACAAGATTATGTGCAATGAACAGAGCAGCCATTCACCTAGAAATACTTGCTTCAAATAGATAAGCAAATGGTTAAATGAACCGATGCCCCACCACCACCTCAGTAAACTAATAAAATGCCACAACAATATCCCCTGAAGCTGTACGTGGCACCCGAAGATTTCAGAACTTACTCCCAAACACATGCCTTGGTTACAATTGATGTGGCAGAGGGGAACCAGCACCATTTTGTACACAAAAAGCTCCCAAGCCTCCTGCAGGCATCATCATGACAATTAAGACTGTGGCACTCACATTTTCTAACCCCAAATACAGCTCTTCCTGCATAAGCAGCTACATTCAATACGGTGGCCTCCTTGCAGTTGTTTTCTCTAAAAGTAAAGCTCATATGTGTGATACACGTGCACGTATGCACACTTGCATGGATGCTGTAGGGAGAGGGGAGGTGATGCCTACAGGAGATTTGATGACAGAAGTTGCAAATAGAATTGCAGCAGTGTGACAAGTCAAATAATAACATCTTATGCATGTTTCTTTATTCTTGAGTGTCTGTTTTGCAATCAAGACATACAAGTGTCTGCCAGCTTCTGAAGGATATGATCCTTAAGTGAAATTACTGTGCAAATAAAAGCTTTTTACTCCTATTAGAATTCATCTGAGTCATAAGTGGCAAGGAAAAAAAGCTTGCAGAGTGTATTCTGCTGTCAATCTAATAAACATTCTGTGCAGAGGGACTATTTATCAAAGATAAATTGTACTTAAAAGTCCTTCATTAAATCTATGGGGGGGAATATAATTACACCAAATTGCACAGTTTCAGTATCCATGGTTAGTGTCGTCTTTGTACTCAGAGTTTGAAAATAAAATAAATTTTAAAAAAGGAAAAAAGAACACAGAAATAAGTTAGATTTGTGGTCTGTACCGGTCTGTAACAAGACTGTTTTGATACGATTTCAAAGCATTAGGCTTAGCAAACATTTAGTTTTTTAAGCCACATATAACACTTCTGAGCTGCCCAGTTACAAAATTGAAACTTGAAGTGAAAGCTAGGCCTTCTGTGTTCTTCATCTAGGTTACAGTATTTCAAAGGGACTGAAATACAGAATTCCCTACGTACTCCACAATGTACAGCAGTGGAGGAAAGCCATGTTTCTCAGTATGCTGCACTTTAAAGCCGAATTCTCCACACCAAGTTAAAATATCCCTACAAACATTGTTTTTACTATCTTTATAATTTTCATATCTTTTAGATTCCTTTCTCTGCAGGACTCCTGCTTTGCTTGGAGTGAGATGTAAGAGTCAGTACACTCAAAGCTTTAAAACGTAGGTCTTTGTTATTGATGAGCTGTTCCTTTTCCTTTTGTAGTTGTTTATTGTTCTTTAGTCTGTTTGGGGGATAAGCAAGTTACTGTAATCAAAAAGTAAAAAATAACAACAGTAAACTTCTGGGGAAAGGCCTTTTTTGGCACAGCTGATTCACAAATGACCTTTCAGAATATTAAAAGACAAAGTTGCAAAGAAAGGTTCCTTCTTTAAGATTACCTTTGATGTATTTCTGCTGCTGGCTGGACCCCACTAAATAAGCGCATAAGTGTCCCTTTGTAAGGCTGTTTCTTATCCGTGGGGGATGAGCTGTGCAGGGGGGGACCAAGGGGGTTGTTCTCCTAACCCAGGTGCAGACTTTGGTTTGGTGAGAGCCACAAGACTCTGGAAGACCATGTCAAACAATGCCTGCCACGGCTCCTACAACAAAACCAACTAAGAATATACCACATTTTACCATGATTACCACTGCTGCTACGCCTTTGATTTAGTGAGGGCAACATCGAACATACAAAGCAGAAGTTTCAATATACTACTAACACAGTGAGAATGAGGTCTGGATTTTCTTCCTTTATCCTCAGGAGGAAGAGTTGGGGAAGCTTGTGAAGTTTTGGTTATAAATAAGAGACCAAAAGGTTTCTACTGGCCTAAACCAGAAGAAACATTTGTTGGAGTCATAAATAGATCGCATGTGGACTCTCAGAGCAAGGAAATCTGCTAGCCATCAGATCTACACTGATGAGTAGCTGTCACCAGCCACTGCTCCGCTCTACAGCCTAATTCTTCCAGCCAAAGTCAAGTCAATAAGGAGGTACCCAAAAGAAGCCACACAGCTTTTGATGGCACAGAAAACAGGTGTTTCTTTTTCACAAGACTGCTGGAAGTCCACAATCAGTTGACAAAAATCACAGTTGGGAAAAGCGATGTTACTTAATAGTTTTCTAAGGGTAACAGTATCCTCTCCTACCTCTCCCACTAAATGAATTGGACCTGTATGTAATAAAAACCTACCTCTCAGACCAAATCTCCGTGACAAAAAAGAAGAAAACAAAAAGGTGTAATAATAGCAGTGCAAAGGAGTAAGGCAGTGGAAAAGAAAGCAAATACAGTGAAAATTATCCCCTGGGCTTTGTAGAGGCTTTTTGTAGATATATATCCTACAGATCTCCCAAGTCAGTAGGGAAGCAGCAGACTGGCTGCTACAGAAAAAAGTGGCCAGGGCACATCTGCCCCCATCTTTGCTTAAAATAAAGAGTTCTGTAATTTAGATATATATAGAATTCCCTCACCGTGTACAACAGAATATTGAAACCTTTCAGTAAAATGCTCAAAACTGCACTCTGTTACATCTCACATTAGTTTACCAAATATGATCTTCCCTGTACACCCAAAGCTCATGTCGCCAGGAGCTGGAAATGTTCAAACTCCATTGGAGCTTTTATAGAGCAACCTAGTGTATCACTACCCATATGCTACTTATGGCAGTATTTTAACTGCTGACCAGATGTGGATTTTCAGTATGATCTACCTAAATGTTCAACCATGTTTTTCAAACGTCTGTCATTCTTGTGGTTAGAAGGCTGAAAATCTTATATAGCTCAGATTTCAGCAGAGAAACCATCTGCCATGCATCTTCATTATATTCACTGACCTTACAGTCTCATTTTCAGAATCAGTGAGATTTATTAACTGTGGCCACGTAACTTCCCTTTAACATTCCTAACCAGCATTCTGCCTCGCCTCACTTAACCGTTGTCACCTGCGGTTTGATGTCACAGATTCACACATAGTATGTTGTTCGGTATTCATTTAAAGCAATACTGAGCAACGTTCCACTGTTGAGCACAATGAGCACGCTGCCTTTTTCATTAATCATTATACATGTTTAACATTGTGACCATACCCTTGCTTTGATTTCCACCACAGCACGTGAACAGGTAAATGATATATCTATTCCATACTACTTGAAGGTGCCAGGCAGCACCTTCTTTCAGAGTCAGGGATTTCTTACTCAGCAAGGAGATAAATGACATGCTTCAAATCACAGAGCTTTTTTTTTTTCTGAGCTTGGAGTTTTAGAGCTAACATAATTCCACAGGGTGGTGGTGGTGAGGACTGGTATTAACACCTGCACAAAATAATGGCACTTTTCGGTCTAATGGTGTAGCAAACACTCAACATGCTAGAGAGACAGTAAAAAGGAAGGGAAAAAAAACAATAAAACAAAGTTGTTTGCTGTTTTTTTTTAAAGGAATAAAGGGAAAAAACAAGGGAAAATGGAAAAAATTAAAAAAGGGGGGAAAAACACAAGGAAAGGGGAGGAAGGGAAAAAATAAAAGGGAAAAAAAAAAGAAACAGAACCACCGCAAAAATATGAGTCTTTAGTATCAGCAGAAGGGAAAGTAAAAAAAGAAGCCTCACCACCACACAGTACACGCTCCGGCAGCAGCAACTTAATTAGAACTGTAATTCAGCCCCATTTCCCACTTTCCATTCCTTGTGTGATACATAATTAACACTCTAGAGAACCCTAACACGGGTTAAAGCCGCGCAAAGCCATCTTCCCTCCGCTTCAGACTGGGGCTGAGGAGGCAGAACCGAAACCGCGCGGGCAGAAGGCGCGGGGATGTCCTTCTCCCGGAGCTAGGATGGGGCAGCCGAGCCCGGCGAGGGGACCGGGAATGGCGGAGGAGCCCCCCCACCCCCGCCTTGCCGCCGCATCTGACGCAGCTGGAGCCGCTGGAGCAGCCGGCTAGCATCTTGCTCTGACAACTCCATCAGCGCAGTCTCAAGGTAGCTGTCAATCAGGATGCATCATTTAATACAACAGCACACCAAGGATTTTCTCCTCCAACCCACATGACAGCGTATCTACAGCTCTATTTATATCAGCGCCCAGTCGTGTTTACAACGCCGTTGTAATTAGAAAAGATGCAACAGGCGGCAATATTATTCAGATCTCCATTTTTGCCATGCTGCCGTGTAAAGTGCGATCTTGCTTCACAGAGTCATGCTAAATGACAAAAGCGCTATTTTCTTCAGTCTCCGTGCTCAGACAGCACTTCATTTGCAGCTATCTATAATTAGATTAATGGTGTAGTGCCGTACAAAGCAGGCCCACTTCACATCAGATAGCATATGAATTAGGACAAACACTTATTTCAATTCCAGGCAGAGAAAGCAGTGACTAGGGTATTTAGCATACCCTTTATGGTGGAATGAGATGTTAATTGTGTACCATTACCTCTAAACTGCTTGCTTGTTGTATAAATCACTGTGCTAATTGATGCAGAGATAGAAACGTAGCCACAGGCAAGAAAGCAAGGGAATGAGAGCTGAAGATGGTGGATAAAGGATTATCGAGTAAAACCATATGGAGATGAGATTCCTTTGAAACCTGACCACAAGCAGTACTACTATGAACTACAGGAGGAAAAGTGCTGCACTGATGCGTAAGAAAAAGAAAATACATACATATTTTACGTCATCTTTTCAGTACAGAATCTTAGTGGCAAATCCGAGCCAAGCACAAACTGAAGAATAAATGTGTGCAATGAACCTCAACACACACTTCCAAAAGACAAGTGGCAGGCTAAGCATGCCTGGGAATAGTCACCACGCTGCCCGGATTTGGAGGGCCTGAGTTTAATATGTAACACTTGCAAACTATCCAAAGCAGATGTCCCTTGACTACCTTCGGACTAGAAATTGGAGCTTTTAAACAGAAAATGTGTATGTGCTAAAAAAAAAAACCAAAACAACCAAACAACCCAAGAACCATTAAAGAGGCTGCTGATACGTTAAATGAAATAACGGGGAGGAAGGAAAGCAGCATTACACACCTGTAGTAACAACTACGTGTATTTTCACCCGTGCATAAACAGACAAGAAAATCGCTGACACCCCACCACCACCACCCACACCACATCATACTGCACAAGCAGGAGAGAAGAATCTCTCAGAAGTAACAAGTAGCTGCATCAGCTCCAGGACTAATCAAGCCTGCTCTCTCACAGATGAGGCTGGCAGTTGTTTGTCATCTCTGTAACAGCATTTCATTGGTGGTGTTCATAACTGCACTCTCCAGCGTTGATTCACTCACCTTAAATACACTGTGAGCCCTCACTCCCTACCACGAGGAGTTGCAGTTCCTCCTACAAGCGGACATCTTTTATTCACAGAATGGGTTGGACTGTAATGCTTTTAGGACCCTTACCCCTCTGCTACATTTGGCTGAAGTCAATCCACTGAATGAAAGTTACCAAGAAGGCGCAAACACACACCAGGAGCCACCAGCATGCCTGCCCAAGTCTTAGTTTGGAGGCAAAGTTAGCTAAAAATAGAATTAAGGAAGAGAAGCTACAATCCTGAGCGCTACATTCAAGGACGAGCCAACAGGGTGACATGCCCACCTTTAAGCCGTGCTTCTTCCCCAGAACACACTGCACATCTATTTGATATAACACCTATTCTGCAAAAGAGTGGCAGTCAGTGTCACTGCACCCTAAATCATCTCCCATTTGTCACAAATTATTATTGTATAAACTTCTTTCTTAAGCTGCTTCTTCAGAAAACTCGGTTGAGCTTGTACGCAGCTAAGACAGCTTCATACCTTGATCACTAACGCAATGCCAAGACAAAATGTTAGCGACTAAACTACTGCTCAGTGTCCTGTTCTAAGAAAATACATTTCCCTCACTCGCAACACGATACCTAAGAACAAATGCAAAGTTTCAGCCATGAGCTCTAAGATCTTAGCACTGTGACATAAGCTTCCAAAAAAATACAAGGTATCTTCCCTGTGAGTGTTCAATCCCCACTACTCTTCACTGTTTGATACTGCTTTAGCTTAAAAAAGCAAAGTGAATGTACTATTTTTACTAGACATCTCACTGCCCTAAGGTTCATTTAAAAGAATTAAATTCTGGGGTTTCCAACTTCGTTTTTAATTTTCTTTTGGAGGTACCTGTTTTTTCTGCTATTGGCAGCTAAGTATTTACTTGGTAGAGGAGGGAGGTAAATTGTTGCACTACTGTTTATTGACCTCAGTTCCCAAACAAATACAAATAGCAAATATATATTTATTGTGTATCCATGTATACAAAGGAGGGCTTAGGGGTGGACAGTTACTCGTTACAAACAAGCAAGTACTAATGTACAAATTACTGCTTGCTGCAAAATCAAGTGAATAGCAGAAGAGAATAGCATATTGGTTGATGAAGTGCTTCAATTACTTTGAGAGGAACCTTTGAATTATTTCCAACACAATGCACTAAACAGGAGTAAGTAGAGTGATGTCAAAGACAGCATTTGCTGTTTTGAAATTACAGTAGAGGTCAGTGATTTAGATTTTAGTCACCAAACATACAAAGCCTGTAGATTATCCTCCTTTATCACTGAAGCTTACAACTTTTAAGGAAGCACTAGCTATATCTGGCCAACCAAAGGGACCTATGAAATAGAAACAAATGGCAGAAGGAAAAAAAAAACCCTCCTGCACTGACTGCTTTGAAATAACACCTCCCAAGTGTGCTGCTAGTTGACATAAATGGAAACGCATTGAGGAAAAGAGCTGTGAAGCTGTGTAACAGTCCTGTTCCTAATCATTAATCACTTTTTTTAGACCATTTAAACTAGCCCATTAGAGCCTGCAGCAAAATGCCAACACTCCCATCACTTGCATGTCAGCAGTGCTGGTGTTAACAGGAGAAAATATATGGTTTCTATGACTGTGCCCCAGTTCTACAGCATTTGCTACCTTTAATTGAAAAAGGCAGTTAAACACAAGGTAAATCATTCAGTTAGCTAAGCTGTTTAATAACATATAATTGATAATGTCAATACGTTACAGTGACATAATGCATCACTTTCATCACTCTTACGCTTCAAATACGGTCAACTTATACTTCAAACATTTACCTTATACCTGCTATTTAATGAAAAAGCCAGGGAGAACTGCCTTGAGTACCACATGTGGAACATTATGTACACACAAATTACTGCCTCAACTCAGCTGTGGGTTGGTTAGAAACAGGTTCCTGCCACTACACTTGCAACTTCAAGAAAATGGTTTAGATATGGCATTAGCAACTCACTTTTTGTCTCAAAACACTAGAGGCTCTCACTGGAATAATCTACATTTCTCTGATAAAATCTGTTAGAAAAAAACGTGAAAAATCTGCACAAGAAAAAGCAACTACTTCTATTCTGAAATGTGTCCCAATCCTGCAGACTTTTTCCTAACTTTTCACATGTAACCAGGCCAACAACAGCCTGTGGTTAGTATGAGGCAAATCACATGCCTGAGTACAAAATCGTACCCCCTAAATATGAAATATGATCTGGAGTAGGAAAAAATACGTCCTATCAGATATGTACAGACAGCATGGTTAAACCTGACTGACCCCATTATACATTACAGAGGCTTTTAACACATAATGATAATAATAGTAATAATAATAAAATACTTGTACAAGTATTTTAAAAAGGCAAGAACATCTGACCTTTGTATAACATTAAAAATGTAACCCCTGACAAGAACCGCACTCTTTTGTCTGTGTAGCTGAGGACAAGCAGATGGTTGCAAAATGAAATGGATTTTTAGGTTTGTTTTTCAAAAAAATATACCTCCCTCAAATCTTTCCCCCAGAAACAAAAAAAACCCAAAACAAAACAAAAAAAATCCCCATGCAACAACAAACCCCCACAAACAAACCAACAAAACCAAAAAAAGCCCACACAATCAACTTCCAGTGACCACTGTCACAGGATGCATGAGGGAAAAGGTGATGGAGCAGACTCTGACAGCAGGCAAGACAAAGTGTGCTGCCACTTTGAACCTCTATTACCTACATGTAACTGCATTTGTTTTCCTTGAGATTTTAATTGTATCATAGACAAAATGGATCAGTATTTTGAAAATAAAAAGTACTCTGCCTCATAAGAAGACACTTGCCCTCCTCCTGTTCTTATTATTGGAAAGTAGCTGTAGGTTGTGGTAATGATATCAGTGACCAAGCCTCTAAACCTTAAACAGTTTGGTTCAACTGTCCTGGAGCTTACTGTCCAAGGAGAAGAGTTACACAGATGTCCAACTAATAAAGGTTGCAATGAACAGTATATCTGTCTTTAACAACATAACTTGTTAAGGGTGATGGATTCTTACAACCATTAAAAAAGCAAGTCCATCTATAACACACTGCAAGGCTCACAAAAGTAACCTGTAGAGTTTGATGTGACGAGAGGTCAAAGTAATGATTTATAAGGGAAAATCTAACAAAGATTATAAAACAACCCAATGCCTGTAGGGTAACTGCTACTTTTCAGCCTGGTTCATTTCGGTTAACGACAAGTTTCTCAGTTATTCAGAAAGATCGGTAAGGAAGTACTTTTTGAGGATACTGTCTGACCTGGGGCACCACATACACTCCTCTCGAAAAATAAAATAAAAACCCAAATGAAACCAAACCAAATTATTGATTAGAACTGATTTACAGAAATGTCAAGCAAATGCTACCTGACTTTCTAGACACCAATGTTTTCCCTCATCTGAGTGGCAAGGGAATAACAAATGTTTGACTCCCCTTCAAGCTCAGCACTACTTCTGGCACTCACTTGAATGGAAACAAAAAAAACAGAGCACAGAGGCCTTTCAATCACTGTGAGGCTACCTACAACCATAGGGAACATTTAGATAGTCTTACTTTTCACTGACTGCAAAAACGGCTTTAGTCTGTATGTTTCACAGGGAGAAAATTTCAGAGCAGACGTCATTCTTTCACTGCTTACAAAGTTTTCTAATGGTTGGGGCAAGCACTGATTAGAGCTTGGTCTGTTAATTTGCCTTGGAGTGCTTCCAGATACTACTTTGTAAGCCACAGCACCTTTCTGTTTTGTTTTGTACAGCAGGTAGCACAGTGACATCTACAGCTAGAGAAAAACGTGTATAGGAGCCCAAGGCCTTTTTGCAGAGATCTGATTCAGTTTACAAAGCTCTCTGAATTTAAACATGGATTTAGGAAAGTTAAAATTTGGAGCCCCTTGAAACTGGGCAAGTCCTTTTGCATTCCTAAGGCTGTTGCAAACTCAAAAGTCAAAGAAGTCTTGCTGGTCATGAGGGGAAGCTGTGACAAAAGATGGCCACAGGTATGAGAACTCAAGCCATCTAAGATGGTGCAGTTTTACACAAACTGTGCAATAACCTCTTCTATACATCTTTCTGCTAAACACTCTACTCTCACACCACAGTAATTACGTAGCCTGGCAACTGATTTAGCAGCATTACTTTTCAAGTTAGAGAGGCTTTATATCCTGGATCTGTTTTTCACCTGGACTTGTTTCTGTCAGTAGTCCCGCCAGTTTCAGTAAATTCATTATCTCATCCAAGACAGTTGTGGGAACTTTAAATTCAATATGGACTAGGCGAGTCACTACACTGCACATTAATACAGGCACACCTGCCTGGAAAAAAATGTTTGGAAAATGAATCACTCATCCTTACTGTCTTCTCCAGGGTAGGGTTGGTAAAAACTACTAAACAGTGCAGGAGAAGTTATGTGCTACTTTTTCATCCCTCAATTTAATGAAACTTACATTTTATTTCAGAGGCAACAAAATTAACAAACAAGACTGCTGGTAAGATTATGAAAATCCACAGAAACTATAAATTTTATGATATGCAATAAACCAATTTTAAATTATGGTTCTTAATTATTCTGGATACTAAATCATCACACAAGTATCAGCAAAACTGCAGCTACAGCACCAGTATTATACTTGTTTCCTACCATTACAGTTTCAAGGATCATTTCATGGCATTAGGATGCATATCTACATTAGCAATAGATGCACATTCTCTGATCTTTGTAATTCAGAAATACATGCTGTTGCATCTATGATTAAAAGCAGCACTATTCATGTAGGACTTAAAACACTCTTTTAAATTAGAGACTAGTGCTTTTATAATTCAAACCTTACAAGACAATCCTTGCTTGTATCTAAGGGCTAGATCCAAAAAAAGACTTACATACCCAAAGCAGGACACTTACACCGAAATGCAGCACCTAAGTCCAAGTTGGCAATTCAAAACCCTGATCATCTGTCACTTAACACAAGGTATGTGGATTCTATCCTCCTCCCTGGTTCAAAAAACACGTTTAAAGTTCTGCTGTTGCACCTCCTCATAACCAAATAATACAGCTACTCCCTTTCTCAAGCCCAGATGTGATCCAGAAGTCAAGCAGGGTCCAGTTCTGCTCCAGGGACCATGTCTACATTTATCTTTCAACTGACATTGCATGCAACACATAAAATACTTCAGAACAGACAGGGGGGAAAAATAGAAAAATTGATATTAAATTGATAGTAAATATTTTTAAAAGAAAACTTTTAAAGACTACCAAGCATCTTATTTTCAGCTTTAAGCACTCACGTAGTCAGACATCCCTCATGTGTGCTGATGAATTGGAGCAGCTTTTTCAAAACTAGGCTTATATTTATAAGTATTTCACTCACACAGAATCAAAGACAATTTATGACTGAGCTGTATTAGCTCAAAATTGTAACAGTCACATAAGAGGCTCAGGCAAGAAGTGAGTCCTGGGAGTCATTTAACACCTAACAGCAACATTATCAGTGGATTTGGGATGGGGCATGAAATGATTACTGTGTGCAAATACTCTTGATAGTGGAGCAGAATGCGATCACCCAAACCAAAACCAGATTAGAGAACCTCAGCTAACAACTTGCACCCACCCCCTCCCAAAGTTATTATTAGTGTGTGAGCTTTGGCTACTACTTCATAATTGATTTAACCTCTGTCCTCAGGGCAATATTTTTAAGTTACTGGTTAGAGTGATTTAGTATTTATTTTTTTAATTAGACTAAGGTTTTGTGAGGCATTCAGAGCACGGAGTGTATTGATCTCTCCATTTTCATCTCTGCTCCTGACTCAATTTTTGACATAACAATTAAAGGATCATGTGAAACTGTTTCAGACAATCCTAATGAAAACAGTGGAGAAAGAGAGCTAGGAATATTTCTTTAAATGCAAATGAAACACAAAGATAACGGACTCTGAATAAATATTTTATCAGTCCTACTCTTCACTTCACTGAACAATCATTTTTTTAATACCATGGGACATATATTTGCAATTGCCATTACAGTATTACTTTTAGAGACGATTTTATGCATCTGTTCTATCTTATTAAGTATCTAAACTATGTTTATTTCTCACACCAGCATTTTTTCTGAGTGTAATCCAACAGAATGATTGCTCAGACAACCTACTGAAGATCTGGACTTCACCTGCTACTGGTTCAGACCCAAGAACTATTTTCCAGGGTCACCAGCCTAATTTCTCTGCTGGTTTAAAAGATTAAATGTAACTTGTAGGGCACTTGCTTGAACAACAGAACTTGGTTATGTTTCCTTAACTGTGGTTCCTTGCTTCAAAACACCAAAACCACTATTCATAAGAAATCTGAACTCACTCTCAAGTCTGTTGTTATTCATACAGTGATTTTTTCTGCTCCAGAAGATTAGGAGTGATCCACTGATCACAAGGTGAAAATCAGTCAACTGGAATGAATTTTAGCAGTGACAACATGGTAGGGCAAGATATCCATACTTACATACCTATTTTCAACAAACCAGTTAATCACACTTGACCTAAATAGCAACCTGAGTGAGTCTGTGTATCAATAATTACATAAACCTGGTGTGGGAACAGAAGAAGAAACTAAGAACAACAAAGAGTGCTGCTGAGAAATACAAATTCCTGAGCACTGCTGTGTAAATGAGTAAAATGAGGATGAAGAGAAGGAAAGGGTTGTAAGACTGGAAATAACAAGTACTGATTTTATGTCACAATACTCTCACTACTCAGTACGATGATAGGAAGAAACATGCAGGTTATCCTGATGCTTTAGAGTTTCCCACTTTGTCAAATTTACAAAGAAATAGAACTGAGAACATTTCGCAGTGGGATAAGATCAAAGTTGAACAGATCAGTCTTATAATTTACTAATAAAATTTTAAAGTGAGACATATTGCACAAAAATATTATTTTTCTTTTCTATTTTTTTCCTTTTCTTTTTAAAATAAAACAAACAACCCAAACTTTAATGCATCCAACATGGGTGGAATTTGGATGACAAGGCAATCCTGCTCCGAATGCTACAGGAAGACTTTCATCAGTAGATGACTAAAACTGCAACATACATGACCAAGCAGATTAGATATACTGAAAGTACAATCAAATCAAGATGCAGCTGAGCACTCCGTACTTCAAAATGGACTCAGTAATTTAAATATTTACAAATTTGACTACAGGGTACTCGAAGAAGAGGTTTCTCCCTCTACCACCCTAAGACTTGGCAATTACTACATACTGCAGGAAAAGAGCACTGGAAGTCAGCGGAAGTCAGCACATAACCCCTGTCCTTAGCCTTCTAGGCAAGTGCTCTCAGCAGCAAGAGGAGCTACAAAAAGTGAGCATCTCTACCTTCTAATGGCTATGACGTTGATGAATATGGCTACAGCTGCTACGTATTAGGTTGAACTGAAGGCTGCACACCTGTGCTAGATATTTTCCAAAGATTGCTCTCTCAGGAAACTTGAGATTAATTTAAGTATTTTGTTTCAGCAGCACAGGGTGGAGAAGTGAATATTTGATGCAGGTACTTTTCGTGACAGCTATGAAACCTATTTTAGGTGTGCTGAGGACACTTAGAAGGTTTCTGGATCTTAAGCTTCCTGGATCACTTTCTTTGACTCAGATACCTAAATTGCACTTGAATCTTGTTGTACTTACCAAAACAGGCACTTGAGGTCCTCTGGACCTTTAAGTGTGATGCCTAAAGGCGTCTGAATATATAAAACTGAAGTTTTGTTATAAAAAATAGTATATATAATCATACTGATGCTTATGTTGATTTATGTAATGTTGGTTAGTGATAATTATTCATCTACCCTCATTTCTCTATGGATTACTTTCTACAGACAAATTTCACTCAACATAAATTTTTTTCCATCAGTTATAGTTACATGGCTCACAACCTCTGCCTCCTTTTCAAAGACAGACAACTGGTTTTATTCCTCCAGCTCACTATTTCCAAAAGTGTTGAATTCTGTTCAACTGGCTACAACTTGATTGCAAGTAATCTGATTTTAAATATCTAAAATGAGACAATGGTCAAAGAGTACTGGCAGAATTCTCAGTGTCTCCTACTCTCTTCACATGGTACATGAGAATCAATAACTTACTTTCTCATGTACTAAGACTTCAAGTTTAATTGTACATCCTATGAAGACAATGTTTGGGGTATCTGATCAATTACTACACTGCGGTTGCATGGTTTCCTGCAATCCAAAAAGGGTTCTGTGTTTCACAGTTTTATTGCTTTAGATGCTGCTATTTGTCAACTTTACTGTGATATAGCTTGTTATCACCATAGGGAGACAGATGCAAGAGCAATTGTGAGGCTATGTCCATGGCCTCATTATTACTCATGCTTGTTGTAGTTGTGCTTATTGCACCTGCCCTTCCTTGCTACTTTTTCATAGCAAATAGCTTGAAAGATGATCAAGATACAAGCAAACACAACTCCCTTCTCCCATTCCTGATTATTTGCTTATTTTGGATGATAAAGAGTTTTGACAGCAGAGTACATTAGTCAGAAAAATATTTGAAGATTCAAAATCTGCTGACCTACAACATAATGAAGGACCCATTTTGCTGCAGTCAGTGAAGACCTTAGTTCCACTTACAGGATTTTGTACCAATTGGGACCCTACTTTAAGATTGATTAAAGGCATTGTATTTCTCTTCCTCCTTTAATACAAAACAAAACCAAAATGTATTTACTGCCATTATGGAGGGGTAACCTTGCTAAAGCTTGCAGCTCTAACTTGCTTCATGATATCATAGTATTGTATGACCTTTGCTTCTTACATAGTTGATAGAACATAATTAAATGACTTTGTAGAATCAAATTAATTTCTCCTATGCCGTATTCATTTTAAAATACAATCAATATTATTTACCCTACCTGACAATAATGCCCTGTGCTTCACATAAGATTGATTCAATACCAGCAGGTAGTTATCAATGAATGCATTTTGCTGCGGTAAACGAACACAATCAATACTCAGAAATGTGAGTTTTCTGGTGTGTAACTGAAGTGAAGGCTGAGTTTTCTTCACGGCATTTTACTTCTTCTATAGGTTTTATATAAGGAGGATCTGAATTTCATAGAATCAGTACAGTAACCATCTGAAAATTAGCAGGCAGCACCACTGCACTTTGAACACCATTATCCTCTGACAATGTTATAGTGCACGAGACAGTAGACAGAGAAGAGGAAAACTTAGGAAAGAAATGTCAGAGATTCTCAGCATTCCTTGGAAAGCATGAGTGTTTGAACTCTTGAGTATCACACAGGTACCATGTGAAAGACAACTCTGTATTGTGAAGGGCACATTACACAAATTTCAATCTGTTCTGTTCAAAACGGTGAGAAAGAAAAGCTTTAGCTCTTCCAGGGATATCCCAAGATATCATTTTTCATTTAGAAAACAATGTGTTACTGTAATATCAGTTAATATAAGCTAAGAATAATTTTAAGTTACATCACATACATTGAAAACAAAACTAACATCAACAAGATTGGCATAGCTTCTCTGTTAACTTCAAAATGAAGTCAAAACATGAACTTTGGCAAAGTCATTTCATTTATGGTAATTTTAAAGTAAAATGCGTGAAAAGGAGGTTTTAGAAGGCATTAAAGATACAGATTTCTGCAGCTACTTCCTTTCATTGAGAGCTGGTCTTCTGGTTGCTCTTTCTCCCTCATAAAATATGTCCTTGAGTCCCCACAGTCCTTCAGCTTTTTAATCTCTTTATGGCAGTCCTTATTGTTCCCACAGTAACCTAACCTAGCTTGCTCTATTTCTGAACTCATGCTGCACCAGTCATTTTCCCAGCTCCCAAGATACCGCTTCTTCTTTCTAACAAATTCCTCAGCCTTTACATGTACTGAGCAATCCTACTTTTACTTCATAGAAAATTCTAGGAAGTACAGTGAAAAAAAGCACTTCCGTAGCACACTTGATCTCATGTTTTACTACTGATTTAGTATTCAGATACTCTTCATGTAAGAGCCAAGAAAACAAAACCAGAAGGCTTTAGAGTAACATTGGCACATTCTTATAAATTTACGGACAGAGAGGTGAATGGCCATTTTAAATATAAACAGTCTTTACAGTTCACATCTTTCAGAAATCAGCTACAACTTCATGGCTTTTTATAGAGGTGTTTTAAGACTGAAGTTGGCTTTCCTGGGAAAAACTGTGAATTCATGAAAATTAAAGTAGCTCCTTTCCTTAAAAAAAAAAATGACATCTGATCATATAAAACATCTATCATTGTTTTGATGTCTGCTTGCAAAAAATACAGCAAACCAGCACACATCATCCCTCTTTCCTCCTCTTTACCTGTTTCATAAAAAAATCTTCATGTCAACTATAATCCATCACAATTCTCCCCAAAATAGTATAAATGCTTTATCTAGTTTAAAGAATCAAATAAAACTGAATTGCAATTAACAACCTATGTTTAAAATTATTTCCCCTAAAACATTAAACCACAAGCAGAAGTTTCTGTAATTTACATTTCAAGTGCCCATCATGACAAATAATAATCAATATAACATATGTTCAATGCAGAAGAGCTACTGTAGCTGCTGGAGTCCACAAAAGTGAAGGTTTGCCAGTGGGGCAATATAGCAACTTAACATGTAGCAGCCAACAACCACCACCAAGGAATACTTTTTGTTTTCTCTGTTTTTCATTTTTGTTTCTATTCCTCCTAGTCTCATTTTCCCAATGTTTGCCTATTTAATTTGAAATAACAGTTATTAACTGGCTTTATAATTCCACTAATTCAGTTAACATTCACATCAACAAAGTTACGTACAGGGGAAAAAAACAAACTAAGCTTCCCTATCCCATGCAGAACCTTACTACCCAAAGTGCAATCATTATCTGATTCCTCTGATTCCTTTATATTTCCATTACACTGTTTCCTTTTAATCACTTAAACCTTTAGAACAATATTTATAAATTAGCATATACACTCTGTATGTCCAAATTATGCATAAGGAAGCACAGCTACGTAGTTTTACCACTGTGATCCCGCCTATTATCCAATAGGAACAACCTCTTCCTAAAAGCCTCTTCTGTGGGGAAAAAAAAAAGCCAAACCCAAAACAAAAATTAGCCACTGTTTCATAAACTTGGTAATGGATGGTTGGAAGAGAGTTCATGGCTTTTCCCCATGGCACTGGAGTTTGCCTGAGGCAAAATACAAATAGCTTCTGAATTTTCTACAGGCAGTTTATCTAAAGGAAGACATTCCTGGACCTGGAGGTATGGAAAGGATCAGGGACTGTGGGGCCAGCAGATAAGGACTCGTCCACAAGGCATGCACCAAAGACATTTGCATAGTCTTTGAGTAGGGAAGAGCTTGTAGTAGTAGGGCAGGAGCTTGACAGAATTGAGCATGGGTGAAGGAGAACAGGGATGAAAGGGCCCATGGTGATTAACAAGGCATAATTTTCCTCAAGCATCTTAACAACCCTGGTCATCACCACAGTGTATGTCCTCTCCCTTCAAGCCACCTGAAATGCAGAGTATTTGCCTGAATGACATAGCAACATAAATATCTAAGTGACTATATATTATTTCTGATTCGAGCAATACATCATTTCCTCACTGCTCAATGTGGAATTCTAAACAGGCAAGCTTAATCATTTTAATTTCCAGTTATTTTACCCACTTTACTAATTACCATTACAGCACTGATTAGTTTGTAATAGTTATTCATTAGCTCTAAGTTGAACAAGAGCTGATTTGAGGTAATTGCTTCCTTGACACGTTCTGGCGACTAAGTATTTCATAGTCATCAGATAATTACTCCAATGAAATGCAGGGTCAATAGCAAAGGCTCAAAAAACTCATGGGTGAAAGTCTAAAATGTTCTCAGAACCACCTCTACTTTTCTGCATTCAGATTATTTGGTAAAATCAGCTTTCCAGAGTAACCAAGGATGTTACTGTAGATCGTACATTATGGACTAGAAAAACAGACTTTGAGACAGCTTGGTATTACACTTTACACACTTTGTCTAGAAGAAAGACTGTATTTTGCCTATCTGAGGCCCTCCTTACAAGTGATTACATCTTGTTTCTGGAGAACTGCTGCCTGCCCTCGTACTCAGCCTCCTCCTTATCCCATTGATCTTCAGTGACAAATCTGTCATAAACAAAAATCGCATGTGAGGAGAATATTTCTTGTTTCATTGTCTTGGAGTTGTTATGGCTGGAAATACAGGATATTCCATAGGGAAGACATTGAAATCAGGGCCAGAGGATGTGTCACTGAAACATCCCCAGCATCTTCCTTATCTCCCTTCAGCCCATTCACATTTAGTTTTCTCTTGCCATTTTGTTGCATTCTGTATTTTGCATCTCATCTTGAGGAAGCACTGACCAAGCCCCATTATTGTTACTACCTATCATTTAACTGGAAATCAAGTGCAGGATAAAACAAATTATATGCTCCTACACACAGGATATTGATTCCTTTTTCTGCTGAGCAGTATTTTTTTATCTGTGAGATATCCTTCTATCCACTTGTGGAAACTCATGGAAATTTCTGACTTTGAGTTGGCCAGGTAAACACCTTGATAAATCTTCAATCAGACCAAGCTCCTCTGGTGGCTATGTTCTAGATTTTAAACACCAGATGTGATCTCCTGGAAATGTATTATTAGGGAGGAGTGGCTTAAACCCTGTTAAAAACTGTCCATGGTCAATCAGTGGGTGGGTGAAGGTCTCTCCACCAGGATTCCCTTGCTTTTACTGCTCAGCTCTCTTCAAAGTCCACTCACTTACAGTTCTGACTACAATAGGCTACAAATTGAAGACTGGAGCTTTGCAATTCCACTTCATGACCCTTACCTTAAGGACTGAATGGTTTTATTTTCAGATCCAGACTGTGTCCCCAAAGATGGGAATTCACAGTGAGGGACAAACATGAGGCTTGGATGGATGACAACAACATAAAACTACTCCCTCAAATGATTTGAAACGACTCAGAATTAAGAACAATGGAAGAAAACTAAACAGTAGCTCAGTTCATATGCCCAGAACTAGAAAAAATAAGATGTACTTATTTGGGAAACACCCAAGCCTTTTCCTTTAAGCCTTGAGTCATTCAGTTGGTGGAACACAAATACAAAGCACAATATTTAGCAGAAACAAAACAATACAGAAATACTGAAAATGATACAGAACAGGTCAGAACTTCAAACGGGAATGGGTTTTGTTATAGCTAATCATGACACTGAGGACAGATCAAATGGCATCCCAATATATCTTGTACTCTATGAAACTTGAACAATGCTTGAAAAAAAAAAGTATGTGATGCGGGCAGATGGAAGTGAAGAATTTACTTTAGATGCCTTTCTTAGCAGCTTCTATTTTTACATGATCTGATCTGTCGCCTTTGCTCATCACCCAAAATAAGACTGACACCCCTCCTCCCCTGCCAAACCATCCCCACCTCCCCCAGGTTCCACAATGAGTTCCATTGATTTTTGAGACATATTGTCAACTACCTAATAATTTAACTGGTGGCACAACTCTTTCAGCTGAAGCTTTGGTTTCCCAAACAAAAGCTAACCACCTGAGACCACAGAGGACAGGATATGAGCTACTTATAGCAACACTGAACCAGTGAACAAGAATAGCAGGAAAGCTGCTTATTTTATTTTATTTTTTTTTCTCCAGCAAAGGCCTTTGAAGTAAACTATTTATTAAACATTATAATACTCGAAACAAGAATCTTTGAAGGCAGGTTATCCTCCTCTGCACCATGTCCCGTTGTGAATGAATTGCTTCCTTTTCCTTTTTGGATTTTTTTCACTTGTGAAACTGACACTCAAATTGTTCTCTTAAGATACTTGGGTGAGCCCTCGCCTTCACTGAGAGGAATAATCCATCCATCAACAAAGGGGGTCATTAAAAATATTTATAACTCAAACTACCTCAATATCACTGCACTGTAAGCAGCCACCCTGTTCATCAGATAGTTATATAAATACAATAAATAAGTTCTTATGCACAGAAAAAATAGTATTGATTAATAAGTAATGATGCAGCCAGATCATTTGATACAGAAACAAGCTAACAGCAAGTCTTAATTTTTCATTTTAATTAAAAAAAAGTAAATCCTCCCCATTAACCCTGTTACCAATGAATACACATGGGTTTTCTTTGTTCTTCTGATTAAAACATTTGTCTCTCTCCCTCTCTGTTGTTGAAAGAACTAATTTTTTTGTTGTGCCACCAAGATCATTGGGAGTATCAAAACCAGACTTAGAGAATTGCCTTTTCAAATACATGTATCTGAGCTGCAGAGCCAGAACTGTCACACATTATACCATTTTTGCATCTACCGGCACTGATGTGCACTGAAGAAGGGCAAGGCTCTGAAACAGTCACTCAGAACCATCTGAGCCTGAGAAATTCTCTGGCTAAAGCCTGGGAAATAATCCGAAGTGAACTGAAACTCCCACTGGACCACCATGCATGCCTGCATAGTAAAGATGTCACGGGCAAGCTACAAACTCATTCACATTGGAAAAGGTCTTAATCATTCTCTATTTGAACAAATAACTTACTCCAAGTGAGAGACAGTGGAGAAACCTAAACTATCAATATCACGTTTTCTGAAACATGGAAGAATTTGAGACTTCCACTAATTTGCATGGAAGTGATAGTGATCTACCACTTCTGAAAAAATCTGATCACAAAGTTATGACTCAGAGTTCCTCAGTATTTTCTTACCTAAGGAGCAGACAAAGTCGTTATTCATGCAAAATAAGGCACCCTTCACCAAGCAGGCACATTTGCTCTACTTCTTCTGCCTTTTGCTTTCAGGTCCAACCTGGCACATGTACAAGTGATGATGAAGTACTAAGAATTCTGAATAATTTTCTTCCCCATCTCTGAAACATTTGTCCATCTGACAATGTATTTCCCTTATGTATCACATTTTTGCATTTCACCTTCCACAAACACTTATGATAAATTTTTTAAACATTTATAAGGAGTTCTGGTGGGTTTTTTTTTTAATCAAAGAAAGCTCTCCTTGCACAAAAATGTAGAACTAGCCTCCAATAAAATGTTTTCCTGGGTAGGGAAGTATTCTAGATACCTCCTACTGGACATGTGTCACCGCTAACTTGCCTCATCTGTGCTACATACAAATCTAATACATTTATACTAATTTAACTCAAACAGATTTTGAGTAGGGAACAGAAATGATAGAGTTGCAAAATGATGGAGCAAGATAAAAATGTCTACACAGATCTCCACTCACAAAAGCATGTCAATATTTTAAGTGCTCAAGTCACATTTTAGGTGCTTTAGAGGATAAGAAGACAGATATAAAAATTTAGCACTTTCCTAGGGGCCTTAAATGTGTCAGCAGCATTTAGAGCATTTACCAGCTCTAAGGCTTGGTTGGTAGTCTGGAGTCACTCTTCTGAATGGACAACTTCAGTGGTTTCATTTCCAAATCTTTCAAAAAGCCTAGGAATTTATTTGGAGAACTTGCTGCTTTATTTTGAGCGATCTCAGAAACAGCCATAAGATTAAAACTCTTCAGTTCCTCTGTCAAATTCCTTTGCTTCAAAAGTCAGTAAGACTATGAGTCAAAGGGAGAGGTGTCTGCAGGCTCTTGTTTCCCCACGATTCTTCCTATCTGAAGATTTTTTGGCAGTTTGCATTCACACCTCCAAGTAGAATTCCCCATTTTTTCCAAGTGCTTAAATCTGAGCCTGAATTTCAGAGTCAACTCACTCTCTTACAACACAGGCACAAAATTAATAAAGAACTTGCAGGATAAACTGAAGAGACTAATAAAAGATTTCTATGATATCTCCAAGATCATTCAATTAAGTTTCACCACAAATTTACTGTTTTATTTTCATAGCAGATTTCAATACATTTTTGATTTACAACATATAATTAATTTTTGCAACTTGTTTTTGTTCTTTGCATTTTTGTTACAGAGTAAATCAAAAGGTCTTGGCTATTACTTAAAAAAACAAACCAACACTTTTCCAGCCATGCACTGAGCTGTCAACAAGAGCTGCAGTTTGCTTAGCTGATATATTGTACCACTACACATTCTGTACTTCTTTTACACTACAAATAGTGGTACGTGTCCTCACATGTCAAAATGCTGAGTCTAGTTGGGTTTCTCTTTCCAACTTCTTTGGAATGCTCACTGTATCAGCTGCAAAAACCATTGCATGGTCAATAAGCAGGGTCTGGAACTGCGGTGGACAGGAGGCAGGCATTCAGGGAAAAGCAGAGGGCAAACTGGGGATTGGGCACAAGTAATTCGTAATTAATAAAGTATTTCCTGAAAAGAGGTTTCATTTATATTTTTAGCTTTGTTGGTTAGATCAATTAGAGATACTCTCCCTGTAATGTAAGCAGAATCTGGGCCTTAATATGCATACACTTTTGCAAAACCCTTTCAAATGTATGAAGAAGAGCTTTGAAATAAAGGCAAAGCCAGCTCATTACATCATTTTCAGACACCGTTTATATCACCTACTGCCATCGCCAAGATTCATAATAGCATGATTTTATTAATTCTCATAAAGCCCAATTTTGCATTCAGGCAGTCAACGTGATTTTAAGTGCCAATATCTCAACCTGAAAGTCAGCAAAATATAAAATAACATCAGTAGAATATTAAAATCTCCCACTGAGATAAATAGAAATATGAAGGTTCAGACAGAGCCAAATAGATCAGTGCTCACTTCCTACTCATTATGTGCTTTCAGCTAGCACAGTACAGTTTTATAATTTGATGGAGAAAAAATTATACTTTTTAGCTATTTTCCAGCCTGATTTTCTAAGTCTGCTCCTCCCTTTAAAAATGGCACAGTATGATTACCCGTGAAATGAAACTATGACTACACCACAAGTTCAGTTCAACGACGTCCATGTTGCTGGGATATATTTATTCTTTTCCCAAACCAAGTTTTAGGAGGAATGCCGAGACATGGGGAAAAAAAAAAAGGATGGGGGAAGGGGAAATTGTTCTTTGACATCCTCCTTACTTCAGAACGTATTGTAGTTCAGAATGGAGTCAAATGTCGTACCAGCAATTAAACTTTGACTTCAACTAGAGCAATATTAATGTAGAGAGACTCCCAAAGCAGCACTGCCCAGCCGTGTGCTTGGGGTTAGCTCCAGTGCTAAACAGCACGTTGCTGACCAACACAGGAAATCCCTCTCCTGTTCCTTGAGTTGAACTGAAAGGCTGGCATAAAGAAAATGTCCAAAGTATTAACAGCAACAAAATCTAGGCTCAGAGCCAGATTTCAAAGGCATTTAGGTGCATAACTTGTGTTAATTTTAGTGGGACTAACTTGCCTCTGAAAACCTGGCCTTCAGTCTTCACTCTTCTTAAGCTACTCCAGATCCTGTGGCTCTGTCAGGATGCAGAAGCAATTACATTTCACAACTTTGAATCCAACAATATATTTTGGAAATCATTCAAAGTACAGAGCTTTTTTAACATAAAGTTTCCTTGTCCAATAAAATAGGCTGGAATTTTATATATTCAGTATTTGCAGACCTCACTCCTTTTTATTCAGATTGAGGCCAGAAGCTAGCAGTGTGTTGAACCATGACATCCAAATAAATTCCGCCTTTTTCCTTTAGATGGGAGAAGTTTTTAATAGACACCAACACTTTGACAAATACTCTATAAAGAGTGAAACATACAATTTTAGCTTTACTGAACATTAACGTGATTGCTCCTGAACAAAACCATTGCCTAAAGAATGCTAACCTCCAAAGAAATAATGTAAGTGTTATAGTGGACATAAAAATCATAAATTAGCATCTTAGGTGTCCATTCCCATACAACTCCAAAACGAACTCAGCCAAACAAATACCAACTTGGCTTGTAAAGGAATCCAGGGTAATGAAACACACTGAAAAATGAGAAAACCAAATCCTCATTTTGATTCACAAGGCAGATGTGCACACACTTGAGCTAACAAAACCATTCTGAGAGTACTTTAATAAATATGTGTAGCTGTAATAGCTAAACACGGGTAGCTGTAATACCTGTTAATGCCAGGCCATTTCATGAGATGATGCTCATACTGCACCAACAGATTATACTATGCCAGCTCTTCACAGCAGAAACTGTAAGCCCTCTCCTCACCCCTGCCTATGTCCGCTTTGTCCCTTGCACTGGTTCCAGCTCCCCCAAGTCAAAGTACAGGGATGAAGCACGTAAAAAAGGTCTCAGTCCAAACTTTATCTCCCTTCCCCACTGAAGCTGGGAACTGGCAAAGAACATAAGGTGCTGCCTTCCTCCCTCCCCCCCCCCCCAACATCATCTGTTGGTCTAATAGAAGATGTTGGTTTTCCCTGTGGGACCCCCCTCTCTAGTTTATAGCAATCAGTTGTTTTCCTTTCAGCAAGTCTTGCTTTTAATATCTACTGACATTATACAAAGAAAAAACACAGAAAATACATATATTAGCTCTTTAAACACTCCTTTTTTTCCCAAGGGAAAAGGGTCTGTGGGATAGTGTGTTAACCTCCTTCATGGTACAATGCACATTGCCTCTCACTGGGAAGAGCAGAAATCTTGTTGCCTTCCAAGAGTACACTGCTTTCTTCCTGACCCTACAAGGCAGTATCCTTCTCTTCCCCAGTGGATTTTTTTTCCTCACTGGCCTCTCAGCCCTCCTCGTAGCTCACTCACACACTTCTGAAAATCACTCCTTAAGAGAATAACCCACCTCCCTTTAAGTACCTGCTTGAGTAATTTCAGGAAATTTGTTCCTGACTTGGGCTAATCCTTCCTGGCTAGTCCTCTTCCCTTTCCTTCCCAATTCACTGTTATCCTTTAATTGTTGATTCGATTCTTCATGTCCCAAGCCATCAGGGCTCCTGTGCAGGACTGGTTCAGCAAGAATCCCTAAATTGGTTAACACCTGGTCAGCCCCATGTCTATTTATGAGGAAACATCATTTTGTGTAGAAACCGAAGGCAGCAGTTTTGTCTTAGAGAAGATAAGGTTTTACTCTTCTTTTACTAAGGTACAGAATTAAAGAATTTACTACTGCTTATGTAAGCTAAAAGTTATTTGGGTTTTTTACTCCTTTGCTCTGGTTTAACCTTAGATGTGAAACCTGTTAGGGGGATGGAACTCAAAATATGTAAAGTTGCTTCATTCGCTTTCATCTTTCTTCTGGAACTCAAACAACACTACCAGCTAATGAATGGCCATTTCTAACACAGATGTTAATGCAATATTATATAAGACAAAAAGTCACCGATGCAGTTTGCAAGGCTCCCTGTGATGTACAGTTATCAGGCAACACCAAGACCAGCACTACCCTAAACCAGCTTTTCATGTACAACCAGTACATGTTTCATTGTTAATTTCAATGTTCTTATCACACACAGTTGGATTAATTGAATGCAACAATAATCACATTTCCTCAACCTGTACCAAAAATATAAATGGTCTTTAAAGCAAATATTAGCAACATATAAAGGCAACACTCAAAATCCTTTCAGGGATAATTTTCCAACCTGTACTTGCAAGGTGAAGTACCTGTTACTGGCAGAGCATACAGAGGCCATCCAGAATATTAAAAAGAACACTTTAAGCTATCATTTGGCTCAATTTGCAACACATTCCAGGAACCCCATAAACAAAAGACATGTGCAATGTTAACTTTCTCTTTTATGCTGACAGCTTTTTTTCTCCCGTATAATGACCTTCCTGCACAGTGTGTGTTACCATAAAAAGAAACAGAGCCCAGTAAAATTAGAGGAACTGCTTAATATCAAAACGTTTTATCTGAGGAAGACACCACCGCCAGTGTAAATATAAAAAGCACAAGAATTAAAAAGTATTTGTTTTGCTGTCTCTTCTTTAAGTTTATATTGTTCAAGCAAACCTAGCTCAAGTTTTCAGTTACTCTGCACTAGACGGTCCTCCCAGAGGCCGAAACGGTACTCCAGAGAATGTGAACTTGGCTCCAATTTCAGACAATTTTCATCTTTTTTTTTCAACAAAGAGAAAAGTATTTGAATGCTTTGTCTGTAGCCAAGAATTTGGATATGAAAGACACACCAGTAAACAAGTCACCAAAATGGGCCACCACTGCACACACTGTAGTGCGTGACTGTTTGTTAAGAAAACCTCTTCTCTGGCCCAAAGGACACTGTTTTATTTTACAAGCAGAATGCTAATGTGAAATTTTATTTAGAGATTGTCTTTGTCATTGAAGTACAAAAGAAAAGCTACATGCATTTTTGATAGACAAAGCCTATGTTTGCTATTTTGTTTGTACAAAGAAAAGTAAAAAGGAAGATAAAACAAGAGCCTCACAGCTAGTCGGCTTGGTAAAGTGCTGCACCAAACTGAATTGCTTTTTTACAGATTTATTTGAACTACTACAGAGAGCCAGCACAACCCCTATTCATAGCATTCGTTTTTCTATCAGCATTCCAGAATGAAAACTGAAACTTTAAAAATATCATTACTTTGCACCAAGCACACGATACTTCCACCATGGCATCTATCCCACAAAGCTCAGGCAAGGCTAATCACAGTGCTCTAAGTTTATTATCTTTTATATCAGGGAGGCATTCAAAAGCACTATGGCTGCCAGGCAGCTAAGTAGATATCGTCCTCACCCAAAAACGTTTTCATTTGAGCCTCGTACATTTGGTGAAAATACATTTCTGAAAATCAGGGAACACACCAGGCAAAAGCTCACCCAGCTCCATTATGGAGCTTCTTGCTTCACAAAGTGGAATATATGACAACTGAGCAATGAATAGCTCAGTGATGCCAGGGAGACATCACTGAACGTGCCAGTAAGGTCTCCTGAAGCCAGCCAGAAACCCAAGGGAAGGAAATGAGAGTGATTATATACAGCTGAGCAAGCACAGTACAGAGACTCCTAAATCAGTGATATGGTGTTCGCTGCTGGTGTTCTGTGGTAAAAATGTTTACCATCTGTGTTACTCTCTCTTTGTTACGGACACTAATGGAGCCTTCAAACATAAAAGCATGGGGGTGGGGAACAAAAACACCATTAAGTGAAGTACTTTAAAATCACTTTTAGCTGTATATTACATCAGGAAATGCTGACACTAAATGAAGAACGGATCAGAACCAAAACAGAGCAATATCAGGCAAGCTCAGGAGGGCTGCACAGAGCTGGTTACTCTGCCCTGAAGGTCTAGTTCTGAGCTATCAGGCACAGACAAATCCTTTAGGTATTGAGAAGCAACTCTAGTTTGGACACAGGAGAGTGAGGTACACTCCAATAGCTGCTGGGCCTTTCATCCCCATCCTTACACTGAGCATGCCTATGGCAGTGAGTTTCCTAGGAAGCAGCTGCATTTGTACAAAGCTTTTCTGCAGGGGAACTTCTCAGCTGCTCATCTCCTGCTGCTGAGAAGCCATGATGGCCTGGAGAGTAAGACAGCCTGCAGTGAAGCCAAAAACTAATATATGCCATTTGGTTTGCAGTCTGTGCATAAAACCAGGCATCTGACTTGGTCGTGCTAGACATCTCACACTGCCATACATGAAAATAGGTGGAAATCACAGCCTCCAGCCTGACTTCCATCTCAGGCATTTTTTACTCTGCTCATCAAAATTTATGTAAGAGAAAGGAATTCCAATGACCTGTCATCTCCACTACAACTCAAGTAGTTACCTCACTATGCCCTCCACAGTTCCTTCCTCCCTCACTATTCAGAATGACACTGCAGGGCACCTGTGGTAACAGGAGTCCACCCTGCTTCCTTCAAGCCCAAGGAAAAGAGCTTGACTCAGACCCCACACTCACACTGCCACTCTACACAACTAGCTATTAGGCCACCTCTTCTCCAACCCTGGAACATCCAAATTCTTTAGCAGCCAGCACCCAGTCTGGATGGTGTTGTCAGCAATTTAAGGCTAACTACTCATTCTGGCACATGCACACACCACAGCCTCACAACAATGTAAGATCATCTGTCAGTGAGAATAATACTTTTTTAGATGGAATGTTTCAGGTAAGTTCTAGCACCTCTCATGTTACTGATGCTGGTTCAAATATAATTCTAGCAGAGCAGGAGCAGACTTCAGGAACCACAAACCAGGAAGAGGAAAATCAGAAGTGGAATAGGAGTTTGTTTTCTCTGCATCTGGAGGGGCCTCCCAGCATTCTCACAATACTGAAAGTGGTTTTGGAACTGGTTGGTGCCACCTGCAACATGACCAAAGCTGAAACACTATACAGGTTTAAAAAAATGCTTCAAGAGTGGGCACAAAGTTGGATCAGCTCCAGCTCAAACACCTGAAAAGACTACAACTGAACCAGCCTTGGGCTCAGAATTCACCACTGCTAATGCATGGTCTCAAGCAGCTGAACCACTGAGAGTGGATCATTCAGTGATGTGCTTGTGAAAACTCCCTTCTGAATTCCATGGAACCCATGATTTATGGTTCCTATGCCTCTCAACAGGTGCTCTAGAATTAGAGTTAAAAGGGAGAAGGGTAATAGACACTGTTTGCCACAACTAGAGCTTCTTCTGGAGCACAGCACATAACAATGTAGGGAGACCGCACGGAAATGAAGTGGCAATCATTATCATAATAAAGGAAAACTCCATAACTAACAGAGCAAAGCACAAAGCACTGACCCTTCAGATCATGGAAGGAAATCAGACAACTTTGATAAAATTTTCCTACTTTTTACCTTCTCAGTGAACCCTCATGCTATCGAGGCATCCATCTAAGATTTTCAGTCACACACTTTTTCTCCCTCTAATAATTTATCACTCCATGCATGCCTCTATTAAAACCTTTAATCAAACCTGTACACCACCACCAGTACATTCTGCTACATGCCTATATCTCTACCACAAGTGTCCAATGCAGTCATACAAGCTCCAGTAAAGAATGACTGTTCCCTTTTACACTCAGCATCATCACAGACCTGGAACTGCTCGTCCTGATTTTCTCCATCTATATTACTTCTGTGAAACTGCCCTCTAAGGCCTTTGGGGACACCCAAGAATTTGTAAAGTTGCTGAATACACTGTCAAGATGTGGAGTTCATAAAGACACTTAAAAAACAACTGGAAGCACCCCTGATCAGCCTGCTGTCATAGACCCTGCACTGAAGGCATAATGGGGATCACTTCCAACCTCAGGTGTTCTGTAAGTCTTGTCTGGCCTCTCCAAGGTTGCAAACATGTTTGTACAGTTATTTCAGCTGTAACATTGCATTTATATTTGGCTATTTAAGATAAATTAGGAAACAGTAACATCCTGGGGTTTCATCTTTCCTGCAACATGGTGAGAAACATTTTAAGGGTGGAGAAACTCACTGCCCCTTGCATCTTGGGATGCTTCACAACATCTAGAAAGTATCTTCTGCTTTACAGAAAATTTGAATACAGCTTGTGTCTTGTAAAAGCCACCACTTGATGGCACAAACACGGAGATTTCCATTGTCTTTTGACTTTTTCTAAGACATCGTGTCAAAACCAGACTGCAAGACAGATGCCTTTCAGAATGTAGCTGCGATCTTGATGCAGGGTTGAGATCTGGCTTAGGTACAGTGACCACATTGGGTTGTTCTGCTTGCTGAATATTTGTTAAATGTTAACAGTGGGCTTGGAACTTACAAGGCTAAGAGAGGGCTTCCCTGCGGCTCTTTTATAATGAGAAGATAAACCTAGGGAGAAAAAAAAAAACAAAATAACACTAAACCCTCACAAAAAAAACAAGGAACGCCCAAAGACTTGTAACAGAACACTAATGTAAGTATTTTAAAACTCAAACATCTTTGTTTTCCCTCCTATGAAATCACTGACATCAAAGAATAAAGTGAGAGTTGGTTCTGAGGGCATGTGAGGAGAAATCACTCTGAATTAGGGAGGATAAGGAGGTAGTAGTGGAAACACAGGACATCAGCTCAGTTTTTCTACCTACAGGGCTTTTCAGCCTCAATGGAATATTCCCGTGTCCCACTCAGTGCTGCTGTGTCATGTACACTGAAACTCCCTGGCACAGAGGTATTTTGTTTTCATTGTCCTTACAATAGTGCGGGCCTTTCCTTTTCATCTACATTGCCCTGACCTCCCTTTTCTCCCTCCCTTCCCTCTAGTCCCACAATTATCATTAGATGCAGGAAGAGCCATGTTGTGGTTCCACTGCTCATAACACTATTTGCTATGTGAATACTTCCTGTGCACCCTGCCAACATGGCATCTCTCCAAGACATAAGACTGGTGTTTGGGAGGTGGTCACACAAGCATGATACTTCCTATTGCAACCACTCTGCCCTTCACCTTACTATGGGTAAGGGCTATAAATATCAAATTATATGAATGAACTGAAGATGGAGGCTGCCTGTTTGTACCAGTATGAGTGTCTGCAGCAGTGTGGATTGCTGTCATTCAGATAAGCAGGGATGCATAAGATCTTTAATGTAATTTTCAATGTACTTTACACAGAATAGGATCTATGTGAAACTTTAGTTTCATAAGAAGTGAAATAAACTGTCCCTGCATGGTATATTCCCGTTATTTGGATAGAGCTTTAAATGAACACTGGCTAAAAATTGCAGAGCTTCAAAGTATCGATTGAAGGCTATTAGATTCTACGTGCAACAAATAAACTGGACCCAGATACTATAAGATACACAACAGGGACAAAGTAGACTTTTGTCTTAAAAGAGTCCCCAGTGTTCCCTGTCCCAGCAGTTCTATGACTTGCTGATTCATAGCAATTTTTCTATACTTCATTATTATCCTCACTCTTCTCCTAAATACTATTTTCAGAAAAACATGAAAGTTCATGTCAGATTAATAGTAACACCTTTCTTCTCAATCCACGTATCTTTCTAGCAAAAAAACAAGTATGCCAAAAAAACCCTGACACAGGAAATGCACAAGAGAAGCAACCTCAGAAAAGATGGAGGAGATAAATATGGCAGAAAAATCAAAGAAAAGATGACTAGAAAGAAGAAATGAAATATTGGAAAAAAAGATTTGACATGGCATGCAACAAAGTAATGTAACACTTTGGTAATGAAAACAGGAGGACTGGTCTCCAAGTATAAGGCAACAGATTCTATCAAAAGAGACAACACAGAAGCAGACCATTTTTAAGACAGCATGGTTGAACACATACTCTGGAGTCCATGAAAGGCATCCAGAAAAAGGAACTGAAATTGATTTTAGTTAAGAAAAAAATGCACAGACAAGGGTTTCAGTTGTGGGAACAAAAGAAGTATGGAACACAAGTAAAAAGCCAACTGAGTGCATGATGACAGCACTTAGAGGCCCACACCGGCTTCCTACCTGCTTCAAAGCACCGTGCAGTGTGTTAAGCTTGACCTCTGACATGGTCTGAGAGTTTACTTTCCCTCAGTGATGGTCCTAGCAGTAGAGATATTTTAACTCTTGGCCAAAAAATACAGTGAAATAGAAAAGCCACAGAAAATCTGAGTTATTTCACCAGTATGTGAATTTAATTACATATCCTACTGCTCACTCATCTTTTGTCACATATTCTGGTGTTTTAACAATGGCAAACCAAAAATTGCTAAGGTAATTCACAGGAATCTCTTTATTTGAACTTAGAATATAACCCACAGTAATTATGAGCACATATTTTCACTATTTAGGGCAGGAAGTGAAAAATACCAAACACATCTAAAATTGCATCAGGGATTTGTGCAGACAGAAGGTAATTACACAAAGTGGACTTTGGCCAAGACTCTCAGAATATGAAGCGATCTCAGAACCTTGTGGAAATTACCATGGGAACTTTAATGATAAGTGGGCTAAATGTCTGTTTAAATTGTCCTAAAAAAAAAAGCCTTCTCTAACAGCACATTATCCCTTAGTTACACAGATTGACAGCACCATCATATTCCAAAATTAGATGGCAAGTCCAACACTACAGCACAGAAGTGGAAAAATAAAAACAAACAAACAAAAAACCCCAAAGCACAGTCATTTAAAAAATAGACATTTCAAGTGTTTCACATGCACAGAATTACTTGCTTCCCCCTCTAATTTATTTCAGATTAGTAAGAGCTCTCTTATTTTAGGTCAGTGCTATGACAATGGAAGTATGCCAACGTAACCTTCATTTTCTTAATTAGCATTTAACAAGAAGTTTGTCCTCCTCTAGAAATATATCCTTCCATAAGGAAGAATAACCTTGAACAGAAGACAAAGCTAAGCCAAGGAGAGGAGAAAAATGAAACTGAAGTTCCCAATGTATTTCCATGCCTTTAAAATATATTTATTTACATACCCTTAAAATGTAAATAAAATAGATCTGAGTAAAAAATTACTTCATCTCCCAGAAGCAAGCACAGCACCATATCTGTGTTTATAACTGCTCTGGGGAAAACCAGCCACAAAGAAAGTCCCTCTTTTACACACGCTTCCTACCATGGCCCATGTGCTCATGTAACTCATTGTTTATCTAGTCTGGAAACAAAAATGCCACAAGAAAGCAATCCCAAGGCAGATGGCTGGTTTCACTAATCTGACCCTATTTCTTCCAAGTAAATCTAGTCTACAATAGTGATGCCCCAAACAATCCACCATTCCTATAATACTTAGATTTGCATATTTAGGTTAGAAATACCCAACATCGCTGGATTAAGATTTTCCCCCAGTAAAACAATGCTTTGTCATAAATGCTGCTCCAGAGACCATCCTGATGCTTAAACCAGATGTGTCCACACACTGCAAACCTGAGTGGAAGCACGCTCGCAAAACGTTCTTACTAATACCTCCATAGCTCAAATGTGCTTGGAAGTTTCCTTTTACTCTACTTAAACCCAACCATAAAGAGTGACAAATGCAAAGATTCTCCCTGTAGCCGCCCCCATGATAACAGATGACAAGATGCAGCACAAGCTTCATCTCTTGCTAATTAAACGAATCAATTAAGAGACTATTGTTGCAACTGCGTAACTGCTGTTCTATAGTGGCAATAACAACCCCACGGGGAGGTCTTTTACTACATTAAAATGCTGTCCTCCACAACTCCATTTGATATTATTAGAAACAGTTATTTGCGTCTTGCTGTCATATTAGTAGCAAAGGCAAATTATGGAAATATGCAGACCAGAATGGTCCCAGTATGAGATCAGGTTTGGTTTTTAGCCTCCAAGGGAACAATCGCTGAAATTCCAAAGTTCCCTAAAGTTCTTTAATGGAACTGATAAATCTATCAGCACAGCATCCATTTAGATTCTAGGTAAGGGTCACATATTTGCATACTTTCCTGCTAAGCTGATACAATTCAACTAGATAAATTATCATATTAAGTTTACCCTCCTGAGTTAAACTGATGGAGTTCAAAATTGTTTTCGATGGTTGTCATTAATCGCTGTTACATCCTAAATGCTCACTTTGAAATCTAATTGTGCTGCTGTACCAAGGGTCATATTAATGGCATTTTTAATGTTAAATCTTTGTAAAACATGTTTATTTTACTGATATTACCACTGAAGCTTAGAAGACTAATGAGAAACAAAGTATATTTATTATTATCAATAAAACCTTCATTTAAAATACTTAAATTAGCTTTACTAACTTCATCATGCTTTTGTTTCATCAAGATTCCTGGTTAAGCTTCAAAGCCATATGAATTAATATCTCCTAAACAGTTCTTGGGTATATGCCAAAGTTGTAGCCATCAAAAAGCTGTTTAGAAACATGGGCTACACATACGTTTATTACTTGGCAGTGGACATCAGCTTCAGAAGAAAACACTAGATCTATGCTATGAGGTAACAGTCTTGATACACTTAAAAACATTTCAGCATTGATGAATTTTTAGTCTACTGAGGGAAATCACTCAAGTTACCTTTGGGTAACCTGCTGTCACAGTTTAAATCCAGCCTGTCCACTTGTGTTCCAAGAAGCAACAGGCTAACCAACAAAGTTCAGCCCTTGTCTTTAAAGTATTATTGAGCTCAATAAAAAAGAAACTTGTCAAATGAAGTATGGAAAATTAAATATCCTTTTTTTTAAATTTGCTTATTTACAAGGCATAAGGGACATAGTTTATTATAAGCAAAGCCTACTATACCAAATATAGCACACACACTACAGAATCCACCAACATTAAGGATATTCATGGGAATTCTGACCTACTTATGATGTTATCACACATTTTTTCTCTGCAAATTAAAATTTGAATTGAAAACAAAAGAAATGGCCAAGATCTAAAGACTAGCAAATAAAGAGCAAAACATTAGAATCTAAATGTAACAGCTCATTTCCAGTCTGGTTTTGTAAGAAAGCAAGGCTCGCAAACCAGGTTTCTGCTTCTCAATCCCCATTCCCACCTCATTGCATGTACTTCTCCTGTTTGTATCCTATTTTAACCTGTTGATTAATTTCAACTAAATTTGAAGGCAGGTAAGTCCAACTACCTTGAAGTATTGTAGAAATCATAGCTATGTTTCCACAAAACTTCTTAAGAGCACTGGCTGTGTTAAGGAAACAAGAGACCTAAACCCATCCCACAGCAAAGGAAAATTTGGCAGCAGCCAGCTGGCCAGTCAGCATATTCACACTGGTCACGCAGCAAACACATACAAGCCTCAGCTTCACCTCAACACCACCACTTCTCATTCAAGGAGGTCTCAGACAAAGACCACAAGAAGTTGTTCTGTAGGAACTTATGGCACTTCTGGTTTCTTTTGAGTCACAGAAGCCAAATTCAAAGCACACTCCAAGTGCTTTCTTATTTTGCTTTCCAAAGGAATCCTAAGCAAGATTCCAAAAATACTCTAAGTGATCTTAGACATGATTTTTGGTAACACCGGTATTTCTAAATCTCTCAGGTGCATTTAAGCTTTCCCCCAGTGAACAGCTTTAATGTAATCACTACACTGTCTCCTTTAAAACATAGAAATATATAACAGAATTGAAATTATAATGGTATATGTAGCTCTGTGACCCAATCATCCACATTGTGTGAATTGGAACAATTCTCACTCCCAAGTCCCAGGGATGGGCCAAAATATCATTACTTCCACAAATGAAATCGTTGTTGCATGAATTACCCACTTTCTGCTTAGTACTACAGCTGCTCATAGCCAGCCTCAGGATTCTCACCATCCATGTTCAAATGGGTCCTGTGGAAGTTAACACTTCCAGCAGTAACTGCACATTTCTCCTCGTGAGACCTCCTGCACTATGAAAATGCCACTGACAATAGCTCTACTACTAGAAGTATGGTGGTTTGCAATGCCTCTGAAACTGGGTGAAAAGAACAAAATCTGTACAACAGTAGAATTCCCTTCAGATCAGCAGTGACCCTAATCTTAAGCCTTGTGAGAGGGAAGAGTAAAAAAACAATATATAAAATATTAAAATTAAAAAGAAGACATTAGCTTGCAAAATAAACACCTATTGGACTATATTTACTTTCTTGTGGTTAATACTTTACATATTCTAATAAATACAACCTCTGCAGGTTTTCAACCAGTGTTTGAAGGTCTACATAAATCTTCACTACCTATCTAGCTTCAGGAGTGTCACATATAGAAAGAAAAGCAGAAAGAGAACCTGTTAAGAACTGCAGTGATTTGTAAGAGTCAAGGAAGCAGGTTGTTAAACATTTCTCATTGTGAGCTAAATCAGACTGATACAGTCAAAGCTTCCATCTTTATTGATATTTAATCGGTCTTTGTAAGAATGCAGGGAGAAAGTAAAAAGGAGGAGGAAACTGCCTGGAAGCTGATAAGATTTTAGACAGACTGAAAAGTCCCAGGACAATTTTTAAGCCTCAGTAATGAGAAAGAAAATTGGAAGTCTGCTGTTGAAGCAAAAGCATACAAGTCATGGCAGGAAGGAGTGGAAAGGAGATTCAGCAGTGAGAAGCAAAGTCACTATACTGACCTATAGCTCCTAGGATAACCTTAGACACATAAATTATGAATATGCAATCAGCCAGGAGCAAAGGCAAAGATTTTGAGGAGTGCCTCTAGGTAAAGCTATCCATTTCTAAAAAACATCAAGAGCAACACACATAACTGATAGCCCTGAATGAGCATGAAACATCCTTTCACCAATCTATCTGGAAGTACCTAAAGAAGAATCTAAAAGTCATTGAACAATAACTACTAGAACATAAGCCCACTGTGATAAAAAGCACAGCTAGGGCTTGACAAGAGACTAGTTTTCCTATATCTATTGTTCTCAACCTGGAGCTTCCAGATCTGGCTGCAGCGGTGGGTCTCCGGACTATGGGTCTGCAAAAAGGCTGAAGAACAGCAAGCACAGCATTAACAAGCTAATAAAAAGCATAAGCATCCACAGTAGCACTTCAAGTGTTTTGTAAATCAAAGGTGGCAAAAAGCACTTCATTAGGATAAGAGTGAAGCAATCGAAAGACGTCCAGTAAGAAGTCTGAACCAAGAAAAGAGTATTAGGAAACTCAGAAGCACCTAAAGATGGCTTTATTTCTAGGCCAGAGCAATTCCACCCTGTTCCACGTGGGTTCCTAAATCGTGTTCACCACTGAAGGAACATTGTCAAGTAATATACCAAGCAACATGACTAACATCTGTCACATCTATGTTCTTTCATCCTTCCCCAGGGGAAAGAAGTGTTTTTCTCTCTATCAACGCTCTGATGAGAACGGAAGATCAAAGAAATGGCACAAATGATGAGCAGATGATACTGAAATTTTCCACTGTGGCTGGGGACTCTTCACTGCCTGGGACTATCTCTTCAGAGGAAAGTGTTCCACTGGGCCAGCAGAACTTTGCTGTCAATCATAGCCTGCAGCCCAAAGCTGTTATGGCTGTGATGGAGACAGGGTACTCACTATCTGAACCTACAGATTTCTTCAAAATTCTACACAGGGGCCACTACACACAGTCTAAAATAAGTTTAGTGCTTCCATAATAATTTGTACTTCTCTATCCAGCTTTCTTAGTGTTAAAGGCTGCCTGCCCAGATGTTTTATTGCTGAAGTCCATCTGACAGAGGCGTGAATGACCAGCAAATCTGGGCTACTTGTGGGCAACAGAAAACACTCCTCTCATGTAAGAGAACAGAAAGCAGAGCAAAGAGACAAGAGGCACAACAGAAAACTAGAGGAATGAAGGATGAACTTTGGTCCTTTGAAAAGACTACTCAAACAAATGGGTTTCTGAACCACAGAGGCAGAAGCAGAAACTCTGTGTACAGACCTCTGTGTTTTCCTGCAGATCTTAGATCTTTATGTCTAGCAAACAAGCCCTGTGAGGAAGCAGTTGAGGGAACTGGGATTGTTTAGCCTACGGGAGGCTCAGGGGAGACCTTCTTGCTCTCTACACCTGCCTGAAAGGAGGTTGTAGTGAGGTGGGTGTTGGTCTCCTCTCCAAAGTAACCAGCAATGGGACAAGAGGAAATGGCCTCAAGTTGTACCAGGGGAGGTTCAGATTGGATATTAGGAAAAATTTCCACACTGAAAGGATTGTTAATCATTGAAGCAGGCTGCCCAGTGAAGTGATGGAGTCACCATCCCTGGAGGTATATAAAAGATGTGTAGATGTGGTACTTAGGGACATGGCTTAGTGTTGGACTTGGCAACAGTTGGGCTCAATGATCTTAAGGGTCTTTTCCAACCTACATGATTCTGTGATTCCACATTTGTTACCAATCTACTTCTGTGAGCTGCCTACACACAGGAGACAACCCATAAATGACTGCCTGCTTGTTGCCTTGTACTGTTGCTTCTGGCAATAATTTTGAACATTAACCTGAAGCATGTATTCTCTTGTTTTCTTTTTCTTTATACAAGATACAATGCAGTAAAATTCCTTGATGTTTCTGTAATGTTATTAATAAATATACTATAAGAATAAATCTAGCATGAACTGGCAGAATAGCAGGGCTCCATCAGCACATGATATCTTGTCATGTTCATCAGAGGGGGGAAATAAGTAAAAATTCATGTAAAATTTCAATTACAGCAATAACCCATGATCTGTTCTGAAACAATTTAATCCAGACTCAAAATTTTATCAGCCCAAGAAGATTAAACCAAATCAGAGTAGCTTCCTATTCAACAACTATTTCTTACAGCTATAAGTTGCTTGCCTCTCAGGAAGAAACATCATTGCACATCCTCCAATAGAATGAGTCCTGCATCAGATCTGAGACTCAAAACCCACTACCAAGAAACAAAATTGAGAAAATAAGATATCTAATGCCACTACAATTTAAAGAGAAATGCTCAAGTAGCAAAGAATTTCTACTCATGATCAGAAACAAAAATATTACAAATCCATGTAAATATCCAAACGATGCTAACAAATGTACATTCAAAGCTTTGGTTCTACTAGGGAAAGCAATGTGATTTTTCCTGTTCTCCTCTAAAATAACAGAAAGATGCTATTAAAAGAAACATTTGTCTTACTCTCCACATATTTAACATATGCTATACAGCAAAAATCTAATTATTAAACTTTTTTTCTGTCCTTCACCTATCTAACTGGGACAGCAAGGAGATTTCTAACAGAGAGTATACCTTTCACTTCTCCTCAGAGTGTCAGCTGGCTTCCTGAAGCAAGTGCTTGTGTTTTATCAAAACCAGTAGCAGAATTGTTCCTACCATCCAATGTCAAAAACTCAAGTGAAGCCATTTATCGAAGCTGATTCCCTCCTGACAAGCCAAGGAGCTGTTTGCTCCTGATCAGCTGGTTCTAAAAAGAAGTACTGATGGACAGGTCAGGAGTGTGCACACTCAGTAGCACCACGCTCCCTGCCACCAACTTTTGCCCCTATCAAAAGTAACACAGAATGCTCAAAGCTATCCCTAACATTTTCTACTATGGAAAAAAAAAAAGAGTAATAATTTCAAGAGCTGTTTATTACACTGATAACAATACATTATAATAAAGATGAGCAACAAAGAGTTTCTTGCTGCTAAATATTCCTTCCAAACATGTATTATCTTGACTGTACTTCTACGTTAGCAAACGTTTAGTATGAGATGTAATGGTGAGCCCAAAATGTATTTTTAGGACCTTCATTAAGATAATTTTATTAAGTCTCTTTGAACATCTACATCTGTGTATGTGTATGCACACACACACACACAGGTACACACATACAGACTGCACATCCATACATGCAGGCATTGTAAAGAAAACCTATCTTTCCCCCACCTTCATTACCTAAACTTGATGTATTTAGTTGAAGTCAGAAGAGTTAAAGGAGGGAAGGATAAATCAAATAAATGAACTTACAGGAAAGGAGAAAGACAGTAGGCTAGAGGATCTGTTAGGAACACAGGTACAGACTCTGGGTTGGATTCTATGGGAAAACTGGTATCGAAGCAAACCCGGGGAAGCAGACTTCATTACTGTTTCTCTACCCTGCTTACTGTAGTTAGCAAGACATATGCATAATTTTTATTAAATAAAAAATCATGGATAGAGTACTACAGGCTTTTCTGTTTAGTCCTCTTGAGGATTATTAGTTGTAATCACATACTTGACTTCCCAAAATAACTAGGAAGCAATAAATACACGCGAGCTAGTCAGTAAGATCTGATATACATTAAAATCCATTGGCAGTTTCATCATCATTTTTTTAAAGCTAAAAGCACATCAATACTGTACCCTCTTTTGTCTTCTTTTACTGTTGCACAAGGCCCAGCAAAAAGTTATAGTCTAAGTGAGACTGCAAGGCACTTCTAAGATGAAAACGAAATGTTTCCACATCTAACTTAACAAATTTAATTTTTAATATCACTAAATACACAGAATTTTCTCTGCTACAGCATCCATTTACAGGGAATCGATTTATATCTGTTCAGTATTATCAAGCTGCATTTATGCTTATATCCTATCTACTTAGTTATTTTCTTCACACACAAAGACTAATAGATCAGCCAGCTAGCAGCAATCTTGCATATGCAGGTTGCAACTCCAGAGCTGAAGCATCATTACAAATACAATAATGCAGAACAAAATTTTTGGTTTATGTTTTTGATATTGAGTAAGACAAACATAGGCATATGCTTACATAGAGATATACTTATAGAAGCAAAAAATATTAGGGGCACAGTTCACTTTTAAAAGACAAAACGCAAGTCTCAGGTATTCTTTTTGAGTTTGCTTTTACTGTGCTATACCTCCCAAAAATGGCCTTATAAGACTTGCAGAAGAACTAATCACAGGTATAATGAAAACATTATCAATATAAAACGTTAACCTACTTTTGTCCTAAACATACAGTGTGCAGAGATGTTAGGACTAAATTCTAAAGGAAATGTTTCAATCCTAGGCGTTTCACTGTTAATGTCACTGCAGCAATAAGGATAACTTACTTTAGAGGATACTTCAGTTCCTTTTCAGAACTGTTTTAGGTGCATTGATAATGAATTTTTTCAGGAACCTGGAAAAATACATTATCAATTAATACATTTTAATCATGCAAATCATGGAATTGGAAGCTGCCATCAATCATATACATGTTTATAAGCACTAGTCAGCTAACAAAACTAGCTTTTGTATTGTACATGGCCAATTCAAATAATATCAGATTAAAAAAAAAATCAACTTTATTGAGTAAATTCTCTCTAATGGTATAAAATCTGGTTAGAATTTTAGGCATATTTCTCTCCAGCAAATAAAATCTGGGGGAAGTACAGAGCTACCACATTTGGTTAGAGACAGAAAAGGATTGAATGCTTTGCATTACTAAATAGTGTTTTCATGAGACAGCCACTGACCCACCTCTGGGATGTAAGAGTACATGTTATGGTGAAGTAACAGCTATCATAAAGTTGAGGTGGTGGGGAAGAGTGGGTTCAATCCTGATGTAGATCAAACCTGAGTGTGTTTCAATAAGCTTACAGGTCTACAACCAGTTACTCCTAAATCCCTTGTAAATGAAACAGAAGCAGACTTGAATCAACTGAAATGTGGAATGCAGACACTGTGTACTGTGCCTTGGAAGTATGCTTCAGAAATTTGCCTAAATTCACCTGTTAAGCTCAGAATACTGTGTAACTAATACACATAATACTAACCTTCACAAGACAAGCATAAACGCGCACTAGCGTAATTTACCAATTTTCTGTTCATATTATACTTTTCTACCACTGTAACTCCTAACAGTTACACATACTTACCACTGTGCCTAGAAACTGAATGCTTGTCTCTCCAGCAGCATTCCGAGAAAGCCGCTGAAAAAAGAAACAGATATAAAAAGTGATTAGAAATGTCTCCAGAATTTTAAACCATTCAGTTTTCTGTGTGTCACATCACTGCAAACAAAGCTGAGTACACAAATCTATACATAGAACAGATAAAATAAAACCATTTCCTTCAACAGTTTCAGTACTAGAAGTTTAATTCACACTTCAACTCACATTTTGGTTTTGTTTCAGTCAACTCCATAAAATTTAATTTTGAAGAACAATGAAAACAAATATGGCCAAGTACAACACAGAACAACCTTGGGCTTGCAGAAAGATGAATGTCATGACTAATGAGGCTCCTGCCATCTCTAAAGGTATTCTGTATTCCTGTTACTCACATTTAGTATTATCTTCATTCTCTCCTAATGAGAGACATTTTAATCTCTTTTTAAAATGCAAACCTCCAATGATGCTACTTTGAAAACAGAAAAAAAAAATGACCTTATGAAATGTCTGGTCACCTACTGTGGTTCAGGAGTTGATTGAAGTTATTAAACAGTCTTCAAATATTACATTGTCCGTAAGCCACAGAACAATGCAAAAGAAAGTATGTTATTGATTTAACACCGTATTATCCATCATCTAAATATGCAAAACACAAAGAATTCTTTCTTCTTGTGAATCATCTCCTACTTCAACATGAGAAGTTTTTTCCCCCTTTTTCTTCCTGCTATTAAATTACAGCACACATAGACCCAAAGTCAGGATCTATACACAGCCCTAATACTCACACAATGCACATATGAGTAGGAAAACAGAGATTTGAAAAGTGAGTATAAATTGCAAAGAAAGAGCTGCACAGAGATGCTTCACCATTTTAAAGACAACGAATCCTAGGAACAGGGCTGCAAATCATCTGGAGAGATCTTGTAGTCTAGTACCCCTGGCAGAATCAAAACACACCTGTGTCATTCCCAAACAATGTGTGTCTAATCCATTCTTAAAATCTTTCAGTAGCAGAGATTTCACAGTCTCCCTAAGCATTTTATCCCAGTGTTCAGCATCTTTATCATTAGGAAGTTTTTTTTTCCTAATATCTGAATAAAATAACCCTTACTGCAACTGCAGCACATGAATTTTCTTCTTCATCACAGACAGGAAACACAAATTATTTCCTTTCTTTTTACAGCTACCTACAGGTATGTGAAGAGCTGTTATCACAGCTCCCTTTAGCTTTGTCTTGCCTAGACTAAGTGAGAAAGTACTATACAACAATAGCTTGCTATCCTCCAAAACAATTTTAATAGCAATAAATTAAATCCTGGTCTCTTTTCAATAACGGTGCATGTTCCTCAGCTACACTTTATGAAGTAATAATTACTACAGCCCAAACATGCTTATTTTTTGACTTAACAGGTCACACACTGACACTGCAATCTGTACAATCATATGAAAACAAAGGATGATGTGCCAAAGCCTGACATATTTCAACAATAATGATTAACGGAATGGAAAATATGGGAAATAAAATTTCATACAAAACCTGACGTTTACTTTTATAAAGGAAACAGGAATATACACTTTTCCCACAGTCTAGGGTAAACACAATCAGGTTTTGGAAACCACAAAGAAGAACAAAGTACCGGCTGCCTACAATGAATGAACCGCATGCCAAAACAAACAAGTCCCAACCACTTGATAAGCTGTCAGAAAATGGCAAGCTGAAAAAAATTAAAGGATTTAATTTCTTTTTTTCCTGGAATGCCCTCCACCCTTGTTAGAGTTCTGTCACTTATTGTGCTACCCTTTTGTCCGCTTTCAAGGGTCATTAGAGACCTTTTCATGTCCTAATAAAAATTCCATTTTTTTGGCTAATCTCCCCATCGCACAGAAAAACACAACCTAAAAAGCAAAACAAAACAAAACAGAAAACGAGCCTTTTTGTAATTTTCTTTAAAGGCTTTCAAAGTAAAGCCAGGTATCTTGACAACCTGACTTATTTTTCACAACTGAAAACGCAATCATTAAAGTAGCTCTTCACACAGATTCTCTTTACTCACAACTAAATAAGCTAGCACAGCAATAACCAAGCCCTTTAAAACACAATTAAATAACAAACTTAATAAAGCCAAACACACATCTATATCAAGAAGGCACCTCCTAAAGCCACAGTATCAAGACAAAGACATAAGCAGCCTTCTTTGACGCTGTTGAAGTGCACTGGTATCACTGTCTAGTAAATCCTTACTGCTACTGTTTGCCCTGTCCAAAATGCAAAACATTTAGTTTTTGATAGCATTAGGAGTCAGTATAAGCACTAAATCCATTTCTTGAATTAACAGCCACTCTTAAGGGAAAAAAAAATAATAATGGGGAAGGTGAGGAAAATAGTGAACAAACAGAGGAGAAAAATTTCCCTTCTGGGTATATTTCAAAAAAACAACAACAAGAAAAAAGGCAGAGAAATTCTCTAAGTCACAAAACATATGTTACATCAAGACCAAAAAGAGAACCGCCAGGCTTTTGAGAACCATGTTACAAAAGAAGTCAGCACATTATCATAATTAATGTTTCAAATTACAGTTGTAAATACATTTCAGCTGTTAGATGTGATTAGATTTTTGAAGCATATTGAAAGGAGTTATTTCTGTTCCACTGGTGGGCTTGTGTTTCTGGGATTTGTAAATGTAATTGATGTTTTCAAGAAAATGAAAGGACATGGTTAACAATTATTTTTTTTTTATTTTCCACCTCTTTAGAAAAAGGACCAGTCTCCAGTTTCTCTTGTAAATTTAGGTATTTCCATATTCTATACCTCATAATAGATGGTTTCATATTGCACATGATAGCAGGAAAGTAATCAAATAGAAGTACCAAAAGAGAACAGCTAATTATATGCATTGTCATTGTTTTCCTAATAAATTACAAATTATTTACTGGGAGGTTTACACTAAAAAGCAAGGGAAATCTACCACTGAACCAAAGACAAAACATCACTGCATGTTTACCTGCCAATTCAGAAAAATTACACTGTTCACATCAGTTACACAATCTCAGATACATCTGATGCCCTTCTGGTTGATACAACTGCTAGAGCTTCAGACTAATTTCATTAGCATAATATGAGTTAGAAGTATATTTTTTTCCCTTATGAGAAAGTAAGAAGCTAAATCAAATCTGGAAAAAAAAATAATCACAACTTCAAAAAAATCCATCTGCAGTCTCAAAGCTGTCAAATGGGTGTCACTGTTACATAAATATTATATGTATTTTTACACAGGTTACAGTATGTTATACTGCATATGCTATGTATATGCAAACAAAATGCTTATGCATGCATGTAAAAACAGACAAGTGTATACAAATCATATAAAATGTGTTTCATTTTCCTCCTCCATCTTAAGTGAATGCTATGCCACAGTCATTTCACAAATAATCATTTTAATCTGTAAATCCCAGTAAATTACCAGAGGTTAGTGTGATATGACTTTAAATTCTTCAGCTTTGCCATAGAAAATTATTTCCACTTAGTTGGGTATCAATGATCTATTCATTGTAAGATGCAGGAAGGTTACAATCAGCTTTGCATTAAGCCTGCAGTGGATGAGCACTTGTAGATAAAAAAAATAACAACAACCTTTAGGTATAGAAGGATAAAGAAGCTCAGCCAAACATACAATACATATAATTGAAAGAGATTCTAAACTGACATAGACATTATTAGACAAAAAGATCTGAGTATTTCCCACAAATCTTCTGGTATTTTGTATTCTTCAAGCTACTAGAGGGAAGCAGCTGCAGGGAAGGAATGCTCCCAAAACAAAGAAACTCCAATAGACCAAAAGCAGGGTTTTTGCTTCGCTTAGAAATGAAAAAGTAATGTGTCAAGTCAAAATGAATATGAACTGGCAAAGAAAATCATATATAACTCCCCTCCCAAACACAGTTATCTTGAACTAGCATAGAGCACCTTTATTTGTTGAAAGTAAAGCTCGAGACCATTTATTACAGCAAATGTACAGGCTGTCACTTGGCCAATGTTTTTTGCAACTTTTTCAAGCCCTGGCATGACTTTATTAGCAATGGTACTGCACATATCAGGTTATACAGGATAAAAAATAATAATAAATAAATAAAGCCTATATAGGCTAGATAAAATTTTGACTGAAACACTGAGTGGTTTCCCAGCATGGTGCTGTTTTTCAGAACACAGAAGTCCTTGCAGCCGCTATTGCTACATTTCAACTGCTCACTACCACGAATTCTGAACATCTTATGCCATTAATTTGAAGTACAGAATCCTATCCACTTTTTGGCCAGTATTTATGACTTCTTGAAATGCAACCTAGAAAGACACAGGCCAGAATCACCCCCCAGCAGGCTTAATTAAACAATAAAATAACTAACACCTCACCATAAATAAATAAAAAACCCCAAAAATCCCATCATAAAGAAATTGGAGGAAAAAATATAGTATTTTCCCTTGTGAAGTTATAGCAGATTCACTTGCTAGTACCTCATTTACAAGATTTTGGTAGTGTGTGCAGATGCTTGGACATCTGGAAAGCTCCATACTCCACCTATGGCATACCTGTCTTTGGAGTCCCCTGGCTGGGTCAGAGAGGAGAAAACTGCAGAAGAGGCTGCGAAACCATGATGTTGTCTTTTTGCCAAAACACAATGAACGGTTTGGCTTTATTAGCCTCCTTTTCCCTCTCCTCCTAGAATTGTTGCAAAAAGCAGAACTTCATTTCTGCACTCCCTTTCCATGGCTCAAAATATCAGTTTAGGGATCTAATCCCAGACTAGCAATGTGACCAAGCTTTCTTTGTATGTTGGAGACTGTATATTTGGCATATGTATGTGTATATATGTACGTGTACACCCTCACAAGCCTTCTCACCTGGGATCAATCTGCTTGTCATAATTTAGTGCTCTCCACTGGTGGTGCCACCATTTCCTCCCCTTAGTGTATTAAACTACAGATGGAAACTTCATTTTATGTGCTGCTCCATCCTTAGCCATTATCAGGTTTAGATCACACTTTACTGTAAATGAAGCCTCAGTTAGCTATTCTTCCTCAGGGCACATCCACATTTTCCAGGTTCTTACAAGGGCAGCAGTCACCCAGTGGGGAATGAGATGATCAAGTCCTGCTGCATATGAAGTGTTCTGACATGTGACAGATGTCTAAGACTGGTATAAATGGTACTTTGCTGAAGTAGTCTTTCCCTTTAAAAGGAATCCTGCCAGGATGCTTGAGATACTGGCCTCCCCCAGCACCTGCTGAAAGCTATCTCAGTCCTTTTCCAGAGACTAAATTCCCAAACAGTACAGGTACAGACTTACAGGCTTACAGGGCATCAATCCACATAGATAAAGGTGCAGGTGCAGTTTTTAAGAGGCTGAGGCTCCATATTACTGCTTTTAAAATAACTGTTATCTTAATGCCTGGGATTTAATTACAGTGAATGGCTTTTTTGGTTTAAGCCCAGCCAGCAACCCAGAACCATGCAGACACTCGCTCACTCCTTCATCTTCCTCCCCCTGCTCCTGGAGGGATGGGGAGGAGAATCAAAAGAATGTAACTCCCACGGGTTGAGATAAGGACAGTCCAATAACTAAGGTATAACGCAAACCACTGCTACTGCCACCAATAATAGTAATGATAAGGGAAATAACAAGGGAAGAGAATACAACTGCTCACCACCCGCCGACCAATACACAGCCTGACCTAAGCAGTGATCTAGCCCTTCCAGGTAACTGCCCCAAGTTATACATCCTGGGCATGATGTGCTATGGTATGGAATACCTCTTTGGTCAGTTTGGGTCAGGTGACTTGCCTCTGCTTCCTCCCAGCTTCCCCTCCTCCCTGGCGGAGCAAAGTCCTTGGTCAGACGAAACACTACTGAGCAGCAACTAAAAACATTGGTGTTATCAGTGCTGTTCCCAGGCTGAAAGTCAAAAACACAGCACTGCACCAGCTACTAAGAAGGAGAGAAATGACTGCTACTGCTGAACCCAGGACAACGGCTTAGGAATTCCTGTCCTCCCATAAGCAGAAAAATGGAAACTCAGATCCTTCCCAGTATTTCCTTAGGTGAAACCCAGTGTTAATGTCAGTTGTTATTTCTTTTTGACAAGCTGCAGACATGTAATCATTTAATATTAATATCACTGCAATATTATTATTACATATACTTAGAGCATCTTCCAAGCATGTTCACATGCTCATTTAACCCTCCAAGGTAGATATTATAAAGCAGTAGATGAGAAGCCTTCAAACAAACAAACGAAAAACCCCAAACCACAAATATCCCAACAGGAAAGACTGTTTATTTGGTGTTAGCAAAGAATGAAGCCAAAGGACATTTACTCCAGCCCAACATTTCCAGCTATTTACAATTATTTACAATAATGAGGAGTTTAGTCTTCCTGTGAACTTCTAACTTTTGCTATTATTACATTAAATCACAAAATGACCAAACGTTTTAGAAACTTTTCCCCTGTTTTGACATTCTGTAATGTGCTTGGATCTTATAAGGGGACAGTTTGCAGATAATACACTGCCATGTGAGTTCAGATCCAATGATGTTCATGATTGCCCTCAGTCGGATTCTTAGCAGGATCAATAGTCCTTTCTCACTCTTTGATGCCCCTTTGTTTTCCTTCTGAATGTTTACCATGTCCAAGAGAACCATTCCTTGTCTTGCAATGTTTAGATATCATAAAACTACAATGTCTGTCATCAACCAAATACGATGCTTTGTCCTTTGGACACAGAAAAAATCTTTATAGTTACTCATATATTGTTTGTCATTAAAATTTATAGCTCCTTTGGAAAAAAATATGGCATAAGATGACAACTAATATTATTTGATTAGCCCCTTGAGTAGAACAGGATATAACTAAACCCATTGGGTTAAAGAAAGAGAAAAGTTTGTTGTTCGTAGATAGAGCTTTACTGTGGGAGACTTCACTCTGAAAAGTGGACAGTAAATTCCAGCAGGATTGATTTGGCATAGTAATTGATCACTCATTTCCTCCCCAGATGAAAATATAATTCCATTTTCATTAAAGAATCGAAAAGTAGGGTGTGCTTTTTGTTTCTGCCGAGCAATAATACAAAAAAATAAAGGCAGCAGTGATCTGCCATTTCATGATCTTTTATTTCCTTGAATTTTCCCCTTCCCTTCGCACATTCTCCATGCAAACCATGGACAAGAGTGTGGAGACAGCCTTCAGTTAAACTGATTCCACACAAATTGTAGATCGCTTGTAAGATTCAGGTACTTGCTATTTAAGTAGACAGTAATGTCTACTTTGGTATGACAGTAAAGGATATTACAGTATTTTTAAAGGCTTCATGACTCAGGAGCTGGCCATACGTTGTTTATAGGCTTTATGAATATTCACGGTTCCTCTCAAAAAGTAATAATTTTAACAATTTTGGCAAACACTCATGTCAATGAAGCCATAATAGTAACATTTGTTTTAATAAGCATCATTGACAATTACAGCAAGCAGCACCAAAAGGCCTGGCTTTTACACATCTTCCCTTTCCCTACAACCTTTGGAAGTAAAGGAATTCTCAGTCCTTCCTTAGATCACCCATGATCAAGGAATAAAACCTAAGTGGTAGAATTACAAATCTTCTTTTACAGCATCATTCACAAACTCAACAGGCTGAACTATGTAATAATGATCTAAAGCAGCTCACTCACGTCTTCCCAAGCACGTCTTCTGCTTCTGTGTCTCGTCCTTTTGGAGGGATCCATCTCTACACACAAGAACAGCTACATTGTTGTTCTGACACCAGGAAATCACAATGCCCGTGCTCAAGAACACTGCACAGCTTCAAAGTTTCCTGGTAAAACCTCCTTGCCAAGAGTTTATTTTTCCTTTGTCATCCAGAATGATAATTCAATAAGAACATCAGCTCCATGCTTGGTTTTGGTTAAAAAAGCAAAAGGAAATATTTTAAATTAGTAATGAGAACAGGTGAACACTATTAAATAATGGTAGAAGACTGGGCTTTGCCCACTGACCACACTTCTGATCCTCACAGCTCAGAAAGGAGACACAGAAATGGAAGATGTTCAGAGAGCAGCAGAGACATAAAATCAGGCTTCCCTGCAAGGAACAACTCTGCAGCACTGGAAAGAGGCAACTGAGTAAGGATGAGGACCCAAGCAGCCTGGACACAGTGGGCAGGGAACAACTGCTCATACACTCTTCCAATAGAGGGACTAGGAGGAATTCAAAAGAAGCTAAAGGACACTGCTACAGCAATTATTAGACAATGATAAGGCCATAATAAGCAACTTGCTAAAATCAATAATTCTCTGTGCAACTGCAGGAAAAAAAGTAACAACAATAACAGTGCCCTGACCAGCATGTATCAATACTTTCCAAGAGACTTTAAAAGCCTGAAACAGAGCAAGGCATACTACACTCTATGTCACAGGCTTCTGTATTTGTCTTCTACCTGGGATATTTGAGAGCTTGTTCACACTTGTCTCAAATGCTGAGAGTGTCAAGTGAGGCAATGAAGATCAGTTTCTCTCTATCAGATCTACTTACCATTCAGGGAGTTTCAAGGTTGAGCTCCTGTTTTCTCACATGACTGTGGCTGAATGAGTAAACAGGAAAACAGCAGCAGCCTATGTTTCTACGCTGCAAATAAATGAGGGTCATAGACTGATGCCTGGTCCCAAAGCCAAATGGCAAGAGATACCTCAGTCCCACTGCTTAGGTCTGTATAGCATGGCATAAATCTGTATCAGATTTGTCTAGGTCAGCTATAAATGGAATAGGCTGAAAAAAAGCCAGAGAGTGAGCTACCAGTTAATCAACACGGGCCATTAGGAATTCAGTGCTGGGGCTCACACTCCAGCTTTTCTGTACCCAACGGTATAGCTATTTGCGTATTGTATATCCAAATGTCTGGTGCTGTTAGCAAATCATTGATTCCCTCTTCTAGATACAACCCAGCAAAAATAATTCTGAAGTCATGGGTAAATGACAACAGTGGAGTGTGTGCAGTAACTGCACAGCACCAAAGAATGAACAGTCAAGCAGTCTTCATGTACCCTGCTCGCTAAAGCTCTCCAAAATCATTTTCAGGGTTTAAGAAAATGACTGCATTGAAGTACTGGCACTTTAAACCTGAAACTTATGTAATATATAATTATCACAAATTACTATTTTGAGATCTCAAAACAATAATAAATACATATATAAGCAATTTTTCTCAAAAAAGAATTATACATGTTTGAAAAAAGTCTCCACAGTGTTGAAGGAAATGAATACTTGGGCATTGGCTTTGTTCTCCTGTCAGACATTTCCCAGAATATCAGACATTTCCTAGGAACAAAGGCTTTATAACATACAGCATTTCGATTTTTCTGTTATTATAGACGAAAATAATAATTATCAAAAGATAGATGGTATCAGAGCAGCACTTGAATTTGTCATATCCCAGGACGTAGAATACACTCCTCCTGCTGCAACTGTTGATGCAATAATAAATTAAATTAAAAAAATAATAAGTGATGCTATCACTGAATTCCCTGTTATACTGTAAGTAGAGAAAAACCCATTAATAGATCTTCATGTATTTCATTCATAAAAACACCTGAAGCTTGAGACTGATGATTTCAGTTTTACAGGATGATGTTCTTGTTTAGTAACTCCATTACTCTCTTAATTACTCCTTGCTGTGACTGGTAAAGACCTTTTTACCACAGAGTTTGGGATGTTTAACAAACTCACAGAAGAGTTAGGCTGGAAGGGACCTCTGGAAATCAGGCAGTCATATTCCCTATTCAAATCAAGGCTAATGTCAAAGTAATACTGAGCTGTGCAGGACCTTGTCCAGTTCAGTTCTGTCTACATCCTACAGAGGTTCAGTTCAAAAGAGACCAGTCCTTCGAAAGCTGGGAAATGCAAAGAAAAAGCATCACAGTGCCAATCTAAACTTGCTTTGCTGAAGCTACCAAAAGACACCAAGAGTTTTCCAGGCTCCAGCCCGAATGGCTGCACTAGGTTTAGAGGATGGAAGGTTTCACTGCAGCAGGCTAGCAGAGCTGTGAAACCAGTGCAGGCCAGCAACATGCCAGTGGAAAGGCTGGGTGCATATGATATGACAAACAGGTACACCAGTGTCGGCAAAAGATGGTGACAAATGGTTTAAACCATTCTATGATTCTGGCTCAGAATCCTTTTGCTATAGGGAACTGTTTGCAAGTAAATGGTACACAAGGATGAGCTGAGTGTTTGATGATGGGATCAGTGAAAGCAGAGCATTTAAAAGCACTAAGGAGCTGTAATCAGTAAGCACCTCATGTATTTCCTTATTTTTACTCTAAATATTGCCTGAAAGCTTATATCATATTTGAATCATGTTTTATACATTATTTTAAATATGTATTTTCAATTAAATAACAGCCAATCCTTTCAAATCTGAATCCTCAGAAAACATATTGTGAACACCTGCCCAGTCACTTCTCTGATTCTTTAGTAAAGACAGTTTCCAAATTCACAATAGCTAGGTGTTAAGTCAGATTCTGAGACACTAGTGTCTTTGGAAACAGGTAGGGGAAACCATTTTGGCAAAGTATTTCTGCACACGTGAGTTTCATTTGCTTGGGGAACAAAATCTTATGGTTGACAATGCACTATGTTCAGGCTCCCCAAAAGAGACAGGTGGAGTCTACTCGTAAGTGGGGAAAAGAAACAGATCAGCCAAGGAACTACCAAAAGCAACCAGAACAAAAAAACCATGATGGAATTTGTGTGCGTCAAGAACTGCTATGGGGTCTGTTCACACCTTCCTCCCCGGAGACTGTATCTCAGAAATCTCTTGCTCAAATGATCCCAAGTTCTCATCAGTTAATCACTTTGCACAGCACCCTATGGATTTCACAGTAATCCAAAGCAGCACAAAGATTTCTGAGTCCTTATATCACAGCCAAACAGTCCTGCAGTATACCCCAGGGTTCTGGTCCCTCCATCATCTGGGGACCCGGCCAGGCACTCTGCAGGGCCCATCTGCTGCACACAGATGGGCTTCCTTGCAAAGGAAACAAAAGCAGGAGGGAGGGGCTGCCACACATCCTAGTTGTGCCCTGATATGCCCTAGACAGACTGTGACCAGGGTAGATACCTCTCCTCAGGCATCAGATACACTCCCAGGTCACGTACTCTAGAAAGAGTCCTAGAAAACCTGTTTTTTAAACTCGTGACTCTGTGGCAGAATTGGTGCTCTGCTTTGCTCTAATACACATGGAACCTTTAGCAGAGGACTGGAAGTGTAGGATCATGCTTAATTACTTATTTTTAAATGTGCGACAGATAGGCGACAATTTGAATGTCTAGACTATAATTTACATAAATACATTTTAAACCAAAACATTTTAAAATTATTTCTTTCCTGCTTCTATGCTTAAATGCTTTGCTGGATTGGGGCCAGACTGCAGGATCAAGCCGAAGGTGCATAAATCAAACCTTCAAAGAAATGTAATGTTCACAAAGACTGTATTGGGTTGAGCAAATTTAGAAGAATGAAACCAACTACGAACAGAAATTAGATTGGCTAAAAATTAATAAAGCACAGCTGGAATTATTTGATTCATCCATATTTGTTGCTTAAATGGCTCTAGGGCTGAGTTTTGCTGAAAGAAGATACTTCAAGACTCTGGGGTCAATTGCTTTTGGAGACAAACTGACCTACAGGAATACACTTGTCTAATTTGGTTCTTGCAGTGGGGCAAGTCTACAGAAATATATAACCAAAAAACCAATTTAGATTCCAGTGAGCGGATATCAGAGGTCAAGTTTAAGGTTCCCATCAATTTACATATATACACTAAAAGATTAATAACTTTTCAAGCTACTGGATTTCTCTGCTAAAAGCAAAGACTTATAGATAAAATCTGAGAAACAACATGCACTTATTCCACATTCTGTTTGATAGATACCATGCAGTCAGCTCATTGCTTGTTGCGACGGCTAGCCCTGCAATATTTCATACAGTTGGTCATAGGGAGTTGTAAGTAACTCTACTGCTGTTCAGCCCCTAGAAGAAAGCATGTTCAGATCTCACTGTCATTAATATTGAAGCTAATTTTCTGTGCCAGTTCAAATATTACACTTTCAGTTAACTTGTCTTACTACTATTAGTTATACTCTGAGATCTGTACTCAGCCACATAGTTATTTGTATAGTTTTCAATGAGGCATTCTGAATATGGTTATCCATTCTAATATAAGGCTTTTCCTTTAGCCAGATTGTATATATTCATACATCGGTATTGGTTCCTATTCAAAATTAAGAATGCACCTTATAAACTGTCATGAAATGGGCCAGTATTATAATACAGAAATACACTTTAAAATAGAAAATTATTTCAGATGTACACAGGCCCTAAAGCTGGCATTGACCTTTCAAGAAACCTACAAAGCTTCAGTGCAGAATTTACTTGGCCATGCAATGAAAATTTCACTCTAAGTCAAACCTTGAAAGACAGAGTTATTTTTATCCTCAAGTTGCAGGCTTTCAAATTCAGTCAAAACAAGAATAATATTTCCAGTTGGGTAATTTACCAGGAGTGAAAATGAAAAAATAAATTCACACCTTTCACTGTAAATTATCAGAAAGCTGACCACTGAGAAATATACTGGAAATAGACAGAAAAATACCTGCAATAACTTCAACAGTTTTTCTCTTTTTTTTTTCTCCTTTTACTATTACCAGGATCAACAAATATTCATAAATAAATTATGTGTCAACAAATGTACAAATCCTGACTAGCATTATCTTCAGAAAATTTACAAGGCAGTTAAAGGCACACCCTTTTGTTTGGAGCTGGTTTCAAACACATTAGTGGTCAGAGAGAAAGAATACACAACTACATTCATCTTTTTTAGTCCTCTCTTTTTAGAGCCACACAAGTTTGGCATGTTTCCTAAATTTTCCTTTTCAAATCCTGGAACTAATCATATTTCATAAAAGCATGTAAAAAACCCCACAAAAAAAACCCAAAACACAGAACACCTTAACATGGGAGGTGCACTGCCCTGTGACTTTCAAAATGCAAAGGCCCAAAAGTGGAAAAATCATGGGATCCAAACAAGAGCAAAAGGATAATTTTATTGTAGGACCTCACATGGGGTTTGGTTGGTTTGCTGGGTTTGACTTTTTTGCAATAATCCATTCTTTATCCAAATCCAAACTACGTATCTTCACAATCATTAAGAGATCATAGAAACTTGAATAAATTTCTGCCTAAAATAAGCAACTTCTCTTTAAAAGAAGGATATTCAGAACTCTAGAAAAGTAAATTTGAAACAAGTTTGCTCTCCTGCAGCTCTGGATGCATTCAAAGTAGAAGGATTATATTATCTGTAAAACATCACATAATTTTTATGATGCAGCTAGTTTAGACCCCATATATCAGTATTATCTGTATACTCAAAAGCTTCTGGTTATCTCAGCACTATAAATAAAGCATCAGTGAGTTTACCTGTATAGTCCTCTGAGTGCCATCAATGGTGACAGACAATAAGGGTGAAGCCAGGTTCCACTCGCTGGTCACATTTAGTTTCATCCCATCAACTTCCACCTGTTGTGACACCAAACAAGGCTGTTACTATGAAGACAGACAGAAAACTGATCTCAAGTTCATTACTGCATACAAAGCAGCAACCATTTTAAAACAGATGGCTCCCAAACAACCTGTCATGTTTACTGCTTCTGCCATAAAAGACAGGGTCCAACAACAGAGTCTTCCAGCTATCTCTGGGGAGAGGTGAAGGACCTGTGAACAGCTGCCTCTGAGTAGCAAGGTTTCAAGTGATTTCCAGCAAGTAACAAACAGCCATCCAACTTTTAAACCTATCTGGACATGCTACATTTACTGCAATTAGACAAGTAATGCATATAAATTCCAGTGACACCTTGCAACCCACACAACAGGGCTTGCATATAATATTCTCTCCAAGGACCAAGGAAGAACTTTTCCTATGCTTCTAATGAAGGGTTTTGCATTGTTATCTTAATTAATATGAGGCAGTAATTAATTCTTTGGTGCTTTGCCTCAAAATCTAGGAAAACTTTGCAAATTCTGTCATGTTTTCTTCCAATATACAGCTAATCAGAGGAACACAATTTCTGAGTGAAGTCCAGAAAGATTTTTTTCATATATATATAAATCATTCCATTCACCTATATTTCTAGGTGAAAAGCAAATATTCTCAGTTCTGAAGAAGCAACTGAAGTGGCTGTAATGACATTTCTGTCATTCTTCTATTGCATAATACTGTTTAAAAACATACATCACACATTCAACACGAAGAGATGGATTATGAAAAATAAAAATGACTATATATGGATTTATATTATTAATGATCAATATTTGTGGCATGTTTTGAACACCCATCATGCTATCCAAGGTAAATAAATATTATTTCAGTTATATATTTTCATAAAACAGAAGAAAAAAACATAGTTGGCTGATTTCCTTTCTCTCAAAATCTCTGAAATGTACTCAATTAGTAAATTACAGACAATATTGACAACAACATCAATATTGCACACATTCTCGGTAAACTAGAGGAAAATTACTGCATTTAGAATAAAAGCTGAGCCCACATTTTGCAAAATAAAACTTTAAAAGCCTGCTCTTTCAGATCTCAGACTAATCATTATTTCACCTCATAATAAGAACAGGCAACTGTTATTTTAGTGTAACTTAAAAGAAATCCATAACAGAGAAGTGCAGAGGAGCAATGTGTAATTTGATAATTTTATTTCAGTCAAGAAGAAAAAGCTCTGGCTTAAAAAAACACAACAAACACAACTCTAATTTTATAGATTTTACTTTAGAACACAAAAATCTGTCTTAGTGACACAATCTACTCAATTTCTACAGGCTTTAACTATAAATAAAGTTACAGGTAAAGAACATGAAGAGAAACAAGTCATTTATAACGGTTCACCACCAGGCCAGATTAGCTGGCATGCTTTAGGTACTTTACACTGCTCCAGTGATGCAAACCACCCCCAAACCTGACTTGAGTTAAACCAGACCTGCAGCTGGTTTGCATTGCCAGAGCACTGCAAAGCAGCTGGAACTCAGTACTGAACCTAGCCCGCTCTCAGCAAACCTGAATCAGCAAATACTGTCTTTATTGAGAACTTCAGAAGCATCTGAAAAAAAGACTTTCCAAATGGAGAGAAGCAAATCTGGTGCTCTGTCTCAGCCCTCTTTGATTACCAATTGAACTCTGGTAAGACAATTACTGAAAAAGCTGTCTGTCAGTATTGCTATAACCAAAGAAAGACTGCACTGCAGCCTGGGTCTGAAAACATCATTTACCATGCTTCTCCAGGGAAGAAGGTGAGATGGTATGAAAGCATATCAGGCTTCTAGACACCAAAAACCTTCAACTTCACACTGTGCTTGTTGTACTGCAGGATTTACACACAGCCCCCCAGAAAATCTACAGCTGGTATCTATGGTCCCAGTGAAGGGTGTTCCAGTGGCAAGATGCAAGTCAATACCTCCAAAACACTCAATTTAATCATTAGCTCTTTTGTCACTATACAGACGAACAAAGGAGAAGTAAACCAAGTGTGTCACAGCAGTAAATGACCTGTTTAAAATCTCTCACAAGGATCAATACAAGTCTAGCCATCATTGATTCCAGATTAATCGGTATCAAAAAAATTCTGGTGGAAGCCACCCTGAAAGAAGAAACACAAGCAGTCAGATGGTAGGTCTAAACAAGCACTGTGGAACACCATGACTACTTATGTGCAGTAGAAAAGCCAGAAGACCAATATATTGCCTCTATTATGTTTTCCCTGTTAAAGAAAGAATAAAAGGCTGGGGAAGGGGAAGTGTTATTTGAACTAATGCATACCGCAGAAAACTGCAGCCGTCTTCTCACAGAATAGAGCTACAGGCTCTTAGCTGTTTCCATCTGAGGCTCACCATGGTATGTGCAACTGGGGAAGATGATGTGAAGCTAAGAGGATCACCTGGAAGTTGGCTCTCTGCTCCAATAGGTAGGATGACAAAGACAGGTCAAGCCATCAGAGAAAATGAGTAAGGACTGAGATAAGAGATTTACCTTATGCTTAGCACAAGAGCATGCACTACAGACAAGGGGGAAGTGGGATGACACAACCAACCAAAACCAACAAAAAAAGATGGGGGTTGAAATCAAACCAGTGTTTTACCTAACAGAGCAAATCTTCCTTCTGCAGCTTGGCAGCTAACAGCCTAGAGAGTTAGTTGGTGGAGACAGGGGAATAGATATTTGAAGAACTTATCAGAAGTTTGCATTTGCCTTCACTCCTCCTCTAGCAAGGGATACAATAATAGAGCCTAACAAATAATGCAATAAAACTAGGGTCTTTTTGCTTTAGCCTTGGAGGGGCATATGCATATTGTATTGTGTTGCTTGGGGGAATTACTCTATAGTAACTATGGCTGTTTGAACTATTGCTACAGTACATCAATGTGGCATGGGGGTGGTGGATTTCACTTTTAGTTTTTAAAATAGGATTGTCTGTCCCTGTGTAAGGACATAAAAGATAAAAGCAGGCATGGTCCTCCTTCACAATTATTTCCAATTCTAAAGCTATTGTAAATGCGGTCTCGGAAAGAAGAATGACAAGTCCAAGACATGATGCTAGAAAAAGGTCAACAGCTTACTCCACTGTCACAACTCTGCACACTTTTGCTGCCATGCACCTGAACTACACAAGCAGCAGCCCCTTCACCTCTTGTGGACTGAGTTCCTGATGTTCAGCATGATAGGTACCAGCTAACCAATAGTGCAAAGAGCCGAAAAGCATAATCTGCATTCAGTTTCCTTTAGAAAACATAATTTGGCATTCTATATGCATGTCAGGCAATTAAAGAAGGCAGCACAAGCCTGAGTGTTATAGCCCTGTTAATTTACTAATGCAGAGTCTCGCATACATCTGGCACATGTCACTTCTTTTCTCCTGGAAATGAAGGTGGTTTTCCAGGAGACTGGAGGGCAGCTCAAGCATTTGTTTCCTGCCTGATGCTTCAAAATTTTATGCCTGAAGTTCCTTATGCCAGCCTTGAATCTAATTTAAGTCTGCTGACTTAATCCCATAGTTTCCATTTTACTTCTTAACAGAGTTTTAACTTGATGCTTTTGGTTTAACTCCTGCCCTAGAGTCCTGGTTATGACACCCCTACCTTTATTCTTTACACCCCTAAATTCTACATCTTGCTATAGAAGTGATGACATTCCCTAGTCGACAGATCACCAAATGAAAAGTCATCCTCTGCAGACCTCCCTTGCTGAAATCTTTCCCTGATGAAGACAGCTGCCCATGAGATGTTACCTTTCAGGAAAACAGACATTACTGTTCACAGGGGATTTATAAATATTCGGTGTCATAGAATCCAATCCCTCCAACTGGCATTAGTTTAACTGTGTATCTTAAGAAACACCCAGTGGGCAGCAAGTTCTACAGTTCTACAAACTGAAACCTTAAAATCATCCAAGCAAGGAAAGAACAGCAGTGGCATGCATCGCTGCTGCAACTGTGAAGTAGCATACATGTTGGAGGACTTTACTCAAGCCTGCATGCAATAAAGATGTCCTCTTCTCTGGGAAAAGTAACTGCCTTGGGCAGAAGCCTCTTCATCTCTATTACTGCTAAACACCACCACCCATGCCAAAACAGCAAGGAGATTCTTTTCATTTTTGTAAGTCAGGTGGAGGATAGGTATTGCTTCTTCTGTAGAATACACTGGGCAGAAGACTCAGAGCACAGTGCAGCAATAAAACACCCAGCTGTAGGCAGCAGTATTTAAGTAACTGTTTCTCTGCAGTGACTTCAGACCAAGCCAAATTGAGTTGGACAAAGCAGCTTTTGGTTCCTTTTCACAAAACTCCTGAAACTCTAATCTAATCTACTGTCCAGCTAATGGAGAAGCACATGAAATGGAAAAGGCAAGTGAAAACTGTCTTGTGCCAAAGCCACCATCCCATATATCCTTAGAAACATGAGCAAAGTCTTTATGGGGCTGATGAGTCTAAGGCTTTCTTTAGAAGCTTGATGCATGAAACCCCAGGCATTTTGTACAATATTTTGCTAGTCCTCAATGTAAAAGACTCTTTCCTAGTCAGCAGGAGAGTTCAAAGACTACCTTGCACCTTTCTGTATGTTCTCAAAGCTAATACCCACAACACACTTCCTTATCATGAAAATTACCAGCCACCTGGAGGCTGTAAGGACTTTGCAGAGTTGTCTTGGCAATTATAGCAGTGATTGGCTCATTCCAGGTAACTCCCCCCAGCACTGGACATGGCATGCTGTGGTACGGAATATCCCTTTGCTAGTTTGGGTCAGGTGTCCTGTCTCTGCTCTCTCCCGGCTTCTCATGCTCTTCCTCACTGGCAGAGCATGAGAGACCAAAAAGTCCTTGGTCACGGTAAGTATTACTTGGCAACAACTAAAACATGCCTGTGTCACCAGTGTGGTTCTCAGACTAAAGCCAAAACACAGCACTGTACCAGCTACTAGGAAGAAAAATAACTCTATTCCAGCTGAAACCAGGATAACTACCTTGAATAAAACCAGACTCAGTATCTGTCCCATTAGGAAATAGTATCAACCAAATAGTACTTCACGTGTTGGTGTTCATAAATGCAAAGAACCCATGAAGATGCATGCGGGCAGTTCTTATTAGTTAAGCTCCTGCTCATATATGTTTTTTCTCCCATTCTTTGGACTGTAGACCAAAGAACATAGAGTAGACAAAGAGCCAGGGTCTGATTACCTATAAAGTCATATTTTTCAGGGTCATGTCCTGGAAGAGGTGACAAAGTATCCTCTTGTCACATATACAGATGGCACAAAAATGGGGCAAACAGTAAATACATTCTAGGGCAGGCCTACCATCAAGGGGAGGCTGGGGCTGGACAGGCAAGACAAAGGGTCTAATGGAAACTTTGTGGAATTCAAGACTAATCATTAAGTCCAATATATAGGAAGGAAAAGCCTGTTGCAATTATACAGCTTGGGACCTGCCTGGCTGGGAAGCAGCTCTATGGAGGATCTGAGATGTGGGCAGACATGTCAGCTGGACATGAATGAGTCAGTAGCATGTCTTGGCAACAAAGGCAGCAAAGCGTGTCCTGTGCTCTGTTAACAAAAGCATAGCCTGCTAATAGATGGAAGACATTAGAATTAGACCCTCTACTCAAAACTCAGACCACACCTAGAGACCACAAGGCAGACACTGGTTGTAAGTTCTTATCAGCCCATTCCTCTTACCTGTCTAGGTCCCACTGGGTGGCAGCATTGCCCTTGACTGTATTGAGTAGTTTCCTCAGTTCTATACCTTCAGTATGTTTTATTAGCGCGTACTCCCATTGCCTCTTTCAGGTCACTGATAAGGCTGTTGAACAGGACTGGTCACCATACAGACCCTTGGTGAACTGAGCAGAGTACAACCCATTAACTATGACCAGCTGAGCTGAACCACTCAACTGGCTTTTTACCCATCTGGTTCTGTGAGATGATGCCAAAAGGCTTGCTTAAAGTCAAGGTAAATGGCATTCACTGCTCTCCCCTAGTCCACACATCCTGTCAATTTATCACAGAAGGCTGCCAGGCTGATCAGACTTATGAAGTTCCCAGGGACTGTAGCCTGACCAGGCTATAGTTCCAAGGGGTTTGCTTTCAGCCTTTTCTGAAGACTGGTGCAACATTTATCAACTCAGCCATGCTCAGTGAAAGGACAAGGAGCAGTGGCCATAAACTCTCAAGAAGTTTCACATCAACATGAGGAGAAACTTCTTTACATTGAGGGTGGCAGAGCACCGGAACAACTTGCCCAGGGGGGTCATAGAGTCTCCCTCTCTGGAAACATTAAAAACATGCCTGGATGTGTTCCTGCATAACCTCCTCTAGGTGGTCCTGCCTTATCAGGGGGGCTGGACTGGATGATCTCCAGAGGTCTCTTCCAACCCTAACGATTCTGTGTTTTGCTTTTCCCCTGTAATGAGGTACCTCCCTCTACTTTAAAGATCTTTCAAAGACATAGAGTGAAGTCTTGCTACCACATCTGTTGGCTCTCTCAGCACTCTTGGATGCAACCTGTCTGGTCCCACAGATTTCCACTTTGTACTCTCCCAGTCCCTGACTTGATCTGCAACTGCCTCCTCCCTGAACTCTTTCACTAATAACAGAGGCCTGGGGACATGGTGAAGAGTGAAGCAAGGAAGTCATCGGGTCTCTGGGACTTATCTGTGTCTGCTGTTACCAAATCACGTGTTATCCCTTTGTTGATGCAGCAATCCCATTTCAACATTTTATTACTAATGCAGTGGTAAAAGCTCTCTTTGTTCATAACACTCCTTGCAACTGTCAAGGTATGTTTTGGGTTTCCTAACACTACCCCTCCATGCCCAGACAGTTTTTCTAAATTCCTGCTTTGTACCCCGTCACTGCTTCTACCTATCATATGCTGCCTTTCTGCACTGGAGTTCTGCCATTACACCTGTTCTTAACCTGTTTACCTGATAGAGGTGCTCTATTTACTGAGTATTCTTGCATGTAGAGGATGCTGTCCTTAAAGACCTTCCAGCTTTTCTGAGCTCTTTCAGTTTTCAGAGTTGTGTCCCACAGAACTCTCCCTACCTGCTAAATAAATAAACAAGCTGAAGTCCACTAGCCTGAAGCTTGGAGCCTCTACTCAGCTAATCTTGTTCTTTGCTCCCTTCAGGATCCTGAACACCACCCATTTATTTCACGGTTGCTATAGCCAAGGCTGTTATTGATTACCATGTCTTCAATCAGTTCTTCCTCAACAGTGAACAGCAGATCTGGCTGTGTCAACACCAGTTCATCCATTCAGTACCAGTACCAACCAGTTGACCCCAAACACCCTTCAGAAATCTTCCTCCTTGCATTACACCATCTTGCCCTTCCAGAATATATCAGGGTTCCCCATGAGGACCACATTGTATGAGGCACGCACAAGACCTGCTGCCAAAAAAGTGCATGAAAGAGCAAATAGGACAGAGAGACCTGGTGGCCAACAGTGCTGCATGTCGACAAACTCTTTAAAATGTCATAGAGAGAAGTTCCTTTAAGCCTGAAACGCTGGCTTTCAAATAAAACCTGAATTCACTGATGCTTATATGACAGCAATTTCTTTGATTCAAAGTAACCAGTTGTTTTAGCTTGCATTTCTCTGGGAGTGTGCAAGGCCAGGTTGGACGGGGCTTTGAGCAACCTGGTCTAGTGGAAGGTGTCCCTGCCCATGGCAGGGGGATTGGAACTGTATGATCTTTAAGGTCCCTTCCAACCCAAACCATTCTCTGATATTCAACTTGTAGTTATTGACAATATATTCACACATCAGATTAATGGACTGACCTTTTTTCTTCTTTTCTTAAAGTGACTGTAGGTTTAGCTTTTTGGACTTTTGAAGTGCTTGGCCAGATGCTTTCAAAAGGAAGTTAAATCTCATTAAAAGGGTCTCTTTTTAAAAAAAAAACAAACTTTCCTTTTGTTCATATCAGCACTTACTTTTTTAAAAGACCCCAAGAGAGAGTTCCTGCCTATAGATCACTTGTCCTGAAGAAAGCCCTGTTAACTATTTATAGATCATGCCCTTTTGTACCAAACTAGATCAAGCATTTTATTCAGTGCATGACTGCAGGAGAGAAATTCGTTTGCTCTAAGTGTCATCAAGGCAGCCTTTTACCTGCTATGAACAAGACCAGATCTGAATTGCTAGGCTTTTACTTCAAATACACATTTTGACATTGTGTGGGGTGCCATCATTTCTTTCAAGTTCTGAAAGTATTAAGCACATTCATAGAATGGGCAGTCTTTAATCACAAAAAGAGCAAATAGCCCATAACCACTAGAATAAAGCAAACACAGGTGCACACATTCAGATTATCTCTCTCTCCTTTAAAGTAGCACTTACAGATGCAAATTACTGTTAGGTGCTTTGGTATATCTCAATTTAGAAACGGAAGCATGCCAGCCTAGAGACCCAGGAGAGGAGCACACAACAGGCATCAGCTCCTCAGCTCAACAACAACAGAATCAAAACAAAACAAGAGAGAGAAGTCATGGCCTTCATCACCTCTAATCAGCAAGGGCTTTCTTTGAGCATTCACTAGGGAAGTGATCCTCTCCATAAAACTGAGTAGAGAGCCTGAATGAAACAAAAATACTCCACTGTGGCAAATGCTGTTTCACTACTTCAGTTTTCTTTGTGGAGTCATTACTCAGACAACATCTCATATTTGTAACCAACCCAAGCCCACTAAAGAAATAAAAAAAGATGATAAAACACAGCAAGAAAATAAATCAGATATTCAAAACCATGGACGTCTGCTAGAAACAATTTCAGGCACAAAAAGCACAGCTGATTTGGGGAATATGGGTTTCTTGTTATAAGACCAGTAGAAAAGAAAAAGAAAGAACATGCCTTGCTTTCCCCTTCTATTTGCTCTACCTAGACAAATGCCCTGGCTCTGCCTCACTAAATATCCTCCAGCCTGGCTACAGTTACTGCTCCTAGTTGGCTGGAAGATAGTGCCAGGAGTTCAAACATCATGTGTATAACAAGGCACTTTCAAAGTTTTACTGCCCTCCAGTTTTCTTTAGCTGATGGGGTAATGTGTTGGGGATATTCTCATTTTCTATCTTGAAAAGGGTCTACCATAGGGATCAGTGACAGAAGCTGGGTCACAGAGGACATTATGCTGGGAGTTAAAAATACATTGGTAAAATAGTGATAAGGTAGACACTGCTGTTTTAGTAGCTTTTGAGTCATGATTCATGCTTATATACTAAAATCACTAAGCAAACGTGATTCCTAAGTGACTTTCAGCTGTGGTGTTTCCACTCTTCCACTTCAGAAGCGCACAGGGATCCCAAGATATATCCCACTTGACAGTATGAATACTCAAAGAGCAGAATGACATTATCATACCAAAGTGCTATTACAAAACATGACAGACTAAAACTCATCATTGTGGTTTAACTTCCATTTTAGACAAAAAACACGTTCTGGAATATATGTTTTTTAAGCATTCATCTAATACATATATTCATTTAGTGAAAGTTTTGCAATAAGGGTAGACAAGCTAAGAACAGGTTTGCTTTTTTTTTAAACTAGAGAGACTGCATCACCAGAAGCTGAATCTCAGGCTTAGAGTCAAGAATTAATGAATTCCTGCCTTGACTGCCAATGTGCTGCTGACAAATCATACATAACTCTGAAGTCTGTAATTTTCATTTTCTTAATTCAGAGAGAGGAGTGGGAATTAATAATGGCTATTGAGGAACTCCGAGTACCACTACCCAGATGCCAATCCAGAAAAATATCACCAGGGAATATAAAATAAGAAGATTACTTTTAAAAGAAAAGTTAAAAACAAACAAACAAAACTCCAGCCCCGGCAGACCTACATCTGCACACACATCCATAACCTTGGGGAAAAAAACCCAATGAAAAATTAGTAAATTAGTTCCTACTGGTCTCCTTTCTATCTCCTTTCTAAAATGAGAATTACGCGTTAGGTAGACTTCCATGTCTGGTCTAAACAAAGCACACCACAGTAATTTGAAGAGCATTTGAAATCATTAGGACCATATCCATCAACTGAGAAGTGTTTTATTTCACACACCATTTACAACTTAATACAGAGATCCAACAAAATCACCAGGCTCCAAAATGGCTAATGAGAAAGAAAAGCATCACTTTATTATATTTGGAAGTTGTACTCTACTTCGGTGTAGTTATGTAGGGTGGATGTTCACACTGGACAGTCTGCCACTGATTTCAATTACTTTTCCCCTTATACTACCATGGCAGTACAAAGTGATAAACAGCTCTCTCCAAATCAGTAAACAGCTAGAATAAGCAACAGTTTAAAAACAATTAAAAAAGAAAAAGGTGTCTTTGATTTGACATTGTGTAATGACAAGAAGAAAGTATAGTGGCAACTGGGTATGGATTTCATCCAGCAGTTCCAACCTGCTGCTCTCAGCTGTCACAACAGGATATAGGTCAGCACTAGTCCTTCGAATACCCCAGCCCAAGGTTATTCACCATTTAAACTGAAAGGTTTACATGTAAATTATCTGCTGTTGCCTACCTTCCCCAAACTTCCCCAGATGTTTCAGGACAGTAAGCGTATTATAGAATCACAGCTGATTCTTTTCAAAGCCAAATTTATTTTTCTGTCATCAGTGATCCAATATATGCCTTTCAATCTACTAGCCAAAGGGAACACTTCTGTATGCTGTATCCACTGGATTAAGGAAAAAAATAAAATGGTAACAGACTAGCTATACGGTTTCCCAAGTATAAAATAATCATGGTTGTAGGAGGCCTTTTCTTTCTAACAGCCGGAAGATGAAAAAGCTACTCCTGTTTTTGAAATAAAAAGAAGCATCGAGGTAGAGGAGACCAGATGCAATTAAAAATACCTGTAAACCTATTCCCATTGTTTAGTTTCCAAGTTCAACAACTTCAAAATCAAAGCAAGTATTTTAACTGATGACTTTCTAGAAGCTGGTCAGAACTAACAGCATCAGCAGATGCTTATCAAATCCCTTCCACCATTCTCTGCTCCCCAGCCACATACTTGAATCATCTCCTGGGCACATCTGACCAGCACTAAGACATTACTCATTTTTATGAAAACACACCAGCTATCTTGCAGGAAGAAGAAAGAACTGTAAGGAATTACCAGGAGTAATAGTAGGCCTATTCCTTCTTTAGAAACTCCTCCTCTAGCTTTTAAAATAAGCCCAGAAAAGGGAGTGAGAATACCACTGCTCCAGAGGTGTCAGTGATAAATGGAAAAGGGAAGAACACAGGCTGGTGCACAAGGGATAAGGATGCAAAGCTGACACAGCAGGGAGAAGATGAGATATTGCTAAAGTCATAAGACACACAAAAGAGGAAATGCTAAGGAGCTCTGAAGTATTTCCATAGCAGAACAAATCATGTAGCAATGTAAAAAAATGTTTACATCTAATGCTATTTACCTTAGCTCTTAATGGGATTGCATTGTTTATGTTAACAAACTGATTACCATAAATTCACTCAAAAGGCACAAAAGTACTGTTTGTGAACAGACACCTCTTCAAATTCAGTATTTCCTCATGGTTCCAGCTACTTGCATTTAAATAGGTGACACTGGCTTGCTACTGACTTTTATTAGGGCAAACTTAAATTCACCGTGCTAATAGAACCAGTTAAATAAGCATTTCCTTCAAAAACACCACATAAATTAAATTTGAGTTATTTTTTATGTTTTGGGTTGAACAATCTTAATTACATTTTTAGCACATAAAAGTTGATATGGAAACCGTCCCATGAGTTGTTTGGAACATTCAGTTTTCCGATCTACGTAAATGTAGGGGAAAAAGTGAAGAGCACACCCTGAAATAATTTGGCATTAGAGACAGATTACCTACATCCTTTAGCATTAAACAAAGATAATTTCCTCAACAGAGAAACCTCATTAAGTGATTACGACACCATAACTACAAAACTGCAGTTCGCACCTGCTAAACAACCTCTTTATTTTAATCACCCATAAACATTGACTTTGGGCAAATCAAAAATATACATCTTTTTAACAGCTGTCAACAAGAATAGAATAAGTTTTACAGTGTCCTAAATGAAACGTGCGATTGCCAGATACTGAGCTGCATGCTTACTAAAACACTAAAATTCTGCAGATATAAATTAGGTATCAATTAGATATTAGATTAGAAGAAAATGCACAGAAAATACAAAACAATCATGAGATCTGCTCAGGCAGCAATGAAAGGGCCATCCCGACAGTTTCATGTAATCATACAACAGTTTGGGTTGAAAGGACCTTAAAGATCATGCAGTTCCAACCCCCTGCCATAGGCAGGGACACCTTCCACTGCACTAGGCTCCTCAAAGTCCCGTCCAACCTGGCCTTGAACACTGCCAGGGATGGGGCACCCACAACTTCTCTGAGCAAGTGTCTCACCACCTTCACATTAAAGAACTTCATCCTAATATCTAGTCTACCCTCTGTCAGTTTGAAGCCATTACCCCTTGTTTCATTGCCTTTACTGGTTTAAATAGCACGAGGAACAAATTCTTTTTGGAGGTTTTGTCACAAAAGGCGTATCTTTAACAGAATTGTACTATGATGCTATCTCTAAACACATTTGGGGACCTTCCATTAGTATTTCTTAACCTAATTTGTCTATGTTTTACTAAAAGCTTAAAAGACAAGACTGAATCTTTCAGTCTAATATCCACCATTACACGCTTTCCAATGCAGCCACAAAACATCAGTGAAATTACAAAGGTGGGAAAATGTGGAACGTTTACATCTGCATCATGCTTCCATATTCAAAGCCCTAGCAGTCCCAGAGATACTAACATTTTCCTACTTTTCCCTTACATTTTTAAATAAGGACCCAGTTCCTGAGCCCAGTAAACCTGGTTTTCTAACTAGACTAACTTTCACTACAGAAAACATCCTACATAGCAGACAGGGACTCTAATACACTGGCATAAAAATTCCACTAGACCAATCATTTTAAATGGTCCCCACACTAGAACACAGAGGTGCTCCAGGCCAGGGATCAAAGAACAGGAAAATCTCCATAAGAGAAATTCCTTCTTAAGAGACAGGAGAAGAGCTCAATGCAAGGAATGCAATGCCTCTGAACTAATTCTGCTCTCTTTTTCCCAGTAAACCCTCTGCCAGAGGCACCCCTGCTCCTAAAGCAATCTGCCAGTCCAAATGTTCCAACTAGGTGCTACAAAGATATCTAGCAATTAGAAGTAACTGTAGTTTACCTCCAGTGACATGACATGGGGGGGCAGTCAGCTGATCTTCATTTCTTTTAAGAGTTGTGAAATTCATTCTCTCTCACTAAGAAACAAGATTTAATTTTGACATTATAACAGAAAGAAGTAGTTGGAAACAACACAAAGACTGGAAGGTACAAGACAAAAGACCACACTGATCATCATTTCAGTTTATCCTGTATTTTAGGAACTTTCAGAGTTCAGTGGCAGAACTTCCCACTGCACATTATCAGCTCTACCTAGTAATGAGCCCTGTCTGTAAACACTCCCTTTAGCAAGCTAGTTAACCTAGTGCTGCATGTAGTTAACCTAGTGCTGCATGTACAAAGGGTCAGCAGATGTGAATGGAAGATCTGGCTGGCTTCAAGTATTTTAAATAAAATTGTTATCTGGAGCTAAACAGTGTTGAATGATGCTAGCATGGTAATTTAACTTCCAAAATAATTCAATAAGCTTTTGTGTGGTCCCCTGATGGAACAGCACATGATACTACAAGAGCTATTAGGAAGCTACTTACTGGAAATGAATGATAGCACAAATCACGGACAAGCCCTCGTATTCATATGGCCACTGAATATGTGTCATTTTCAACTTGCCACTACTTGCACCTCCTGTAACAATTATTCTCAATTTCTTTTCATCTGTCCCATAAAAAATTATTGCTTCTGCTTTACTTAATCCTCCACTTATATCAACTCCATTGTCCATTTCCCTCCCTTTCATCTTCGCCACATTAATTCTCCACATCGCTTTTGATCTGGCTTTTTGTTTCCCTTTTTTTCCCTACAGATTCTTCCTGATGAAGAATTTACAGCCATAATGTTCATCTGACGTGCATGGTGATATTTTATTGATTCGCTACTCTGTAAGTTCTATGTAATAAACAGCATTATACAAAACACAAGATGGGTTCTTAAAAATCAACTGAACTAAGCTTGAAAAATGCTGCATTTGGTTGGTAAATATTTATATTTAATTATAATTGGAGAAGCATATGCAAGGAGAAGCCAGAGAAAACAAACATTTCCTCCTCACAGTCCAAAGAATTATTCTTTGCCATAGTGGCAAGCCAAGTAAATAGAATAATTGCAACTTTCACTGCTGCTAAATAAGAGATGGGAAACCTCTCCAGGCACTGTTCTGTGTGGCTGTAATAAATGCCCACAGAAACAAGCTAAACTGCATTATTCATCCCCCTGCAGAAATGATAGTCCTTTCAGAACTAGAAAGACTGCAAGAAGTGGAGCAGCTGATTTTGGCTGATAAAAAACATAAGCTGTATTTTAAATTAATTCTATATTTAATTTTTAAGAAAAATGGCATTTAGTTCAGGCAATTCTTAATGCTGAACAAGTGCAAGTTTTATGTTCTTAAGTTAACAGGAACATGCAAGTATATAAAACCATAAAAAGTTATTTTGCTTACCATATCATACCTACTTGCAAGATGATACAACCTAAGCTAAATTCCGTGTTTCCACAGTTGTGTCAAAACCAGTCACTGGATAAAATCTCTGAGCAGTCCCAGAAGTAGAAACCAGGGCCCTCCCTTTATTCCAGCCCCACAGCCCCATGACCAGCCTGCAACTATATTCTTTCTCAGGTGTTTGGTCTCTGGCCTCGTGAATTTTATATTGTTTGCTGCACCAGTAGAGCTTCATCACAAGAAGGCCTTTAGCCAACCCTCACGACATGAGACTGGCAGAAGAGAGAGTGGCTGCTGGCTCTCATGCAGCACTCAAAGCTAGTAGTGTTTGTTAGTCCACAGACAGCAGTGACAGTGTATGACCTCCAAAGGAGGCAGGTACAGAAAAACCCAATCCATTGTGTGTCACCAGGCACAGGTAGGAAAGGAATGCTAATGCTTTAGCCCAGGCAGGATAGTGAAAACTCCAGGCATGTGCGAGTACAAACCCTCTACACAGTTTTACTGACAAAAAAAAAAAAAAATCAAGTACCTGACATCTTTCAGATACCTTAAAGATATCTTAAAGATATATTAAATGTTAATCCTGGATTTTGATGAAGGTATCCCAGGAGTTCAAGATCAACATGCTATCTGCATGCAAGATGTAAGTTCTTCTAGAGACCTAGGCTGGTTCTGTGATACACACAATGAATAATTTATCATGTCTACCATCACACAGTCACCTAAGATGAAGGCAGTAATTGACAAGTTTAGAGAACTAAGCTCAACTGCCCTCTCTCTGCCACAGCTATTGGCTGGGGACAGGCAAAAGCTCTTCCTTTAAGGAAAACTTTAAAATACTTCGCTAAGGGAAAAAGACCCGTTTTAGGTCTCCTCACATTTTCTTTTACTTGCTAGGGTTATTTTCACAAAAACAGAGTTTTTGCACTTAGCCATACCCATCACCTCTTTTAATCCACAAAGCAAGCTCTTCCCGTAACAGAAAAACTTCGTGTCTGCTTTTATAAGATGATGGTTTGGCAAGGGCACCATTTGGTATGTGAATACTGGCCACAGCACAGTTGCTGCTTAACCTCTGGCTCAGTGTTTTGCAAACATCCTAACAGAAAAGCCTTGGGGAAAGAGTGGAGAAGCAGAAGTGGATAACTGCAATGGGTAAATTGAAACAATGCCTGTTGTCGTTCTAGTCAATAGAAGGTATAATGGGAAACAAATACCCCCAGGTTTATTATTACATTAGGAAACAATAACAAAGTCCTTCAGTACACATAACTGAAGTTGACAAAAAAGCCTATTATTTCTGCTTTTAAGAAAACCCAGGAAACAGAATTTTTCTGTCTACCTATCTACATCAGTTTTCAAAGCAATCATACTCATTCCTGCAAGAATGTGAAGACTGACACACATACACACCTTTGACAGTTCACAGGTGAAGTATCTAGGAAAGGTCAAAATACAAGACCAGCCATCAAAGCCATAACCATGTAATGAAATGCTAAAATTCTAACACTGAATTTTTATAACTACAAAATGACAACACAATAAAGCAAAAAAGATGTATTTTATGTACTGATTTTCTCATCAGTCTTGAAAAAATTGTGGCATGCTCCTGAATAATAATTCCATGTAGATGAAATTCAGACAGGCTCATTCTGAAACAACAGACTCCATGAGCTACAGCACCCATCACTGAGGTTTACTTGTAACTTCTGCTCTCTACAATGAATGATACCTAATATGTCCACAGAGATAGTTTAAAACCTGAGATTTTATTTAAAAGTTAAGGAAGCCCTCTTTTCTGACTACAAAAATAATCAAAGCTTGTTAGCATACATATAAAATGTAATTACCTGGCTATGCATTAATGTTCACTGTGGGGAGTTTCCTTTCTACAATCACAACAAAGGTGGTGTCTAATGATAGTAATGACAAGTAGGACTGGAAAAAAATGAATATTCAGAATTAAATGATTAATAAAAAGAAACTCCCAAATCCCTGGAGCTTGGCAAATGTTCTATCCAAGAAGCTGTCAGTTACAGCATTAAGTTTACAGGTCTTCTATTTGTTAATAATTGCAACATTTGATCATTTTCTAGCTTTGCACATCTCTTTACAGGAATCTAATACCTTCCTGCCCATGAAGTGGGGATTGTTCAGGTTGAATTAGCTTTGGTGCCATTAAGAGTGAGGCCCTGAACATTGATATTTTCTGATACAAAGAATTTCAGCCACCTCACAATGGAAACTTTTTATACATTTTTCCTCTGCACAGCCAGATAATGTAAAACAAAGAGGGATCTCTCTTTTCAAATTCTCCAATTCTTTCAGGGTATCAAGCAATTACACTACTTGCTACTCAGAAAAAAATCACAGTATAGATACATTAGTATTACATTTCATATCAAGTGTGCCAAGTTTTTCTTCTTCACACATTTTCTTTCCAGACAAAAGACAGCGGAACTGTCTTGTAAGTGATAAAAGCTGAATATACTTTACATCTTCTGTATCTGTACTCTTCCTGAAGGCATTAGTTCATTTAATAAAGCTCAAACTTGCAAAATCCTCCTTACCATTATGTTATGTAGAAAGGAACCTTACCTCTTCAGAAGCAGAGAAATACTGAATAAAGCAGCTAAACTAGGCAGAAAATAGAGATTTGAAGTACTTCACTCACCTAAGTTAACCTAGTTGTGAACTAGGATAATATCAAGGAAACATGGTTTAACTGCTATTACTTTACCTGTTGCTGTGACTTTGAGGAAATGGGTATTTTTATGTAATTCCAAACTCTGTGTGTCAAACCACACACCTATTTATCATTTTTTTTTATCTTGAAGTGCCCCCTGCTTTACTATGGCCCTAAAAGTTAAGTCTAGGCTTTATGCAATTTGTTTATTGTAGGACTGGCACAGCCAAGCACAGCTGAACTGAGACTTGAATTAGTAAATGTCTGCTGGGACATAACTTACAGTATGTTAGCTCTAGTTTAAGTTTAGGCAGTCACAAAACTACAGTAGTAGTTCTAGAAGAAAATACTCATGAATCTTAATTACAGGGATAGCAAAAGACAGTGCCCCTATTGTCAAAGAGTAAATTTTTACTCCATTTCCCAGATCTCCTATTAGAAATTAAATAGATTTATTATATTTTGACAGCAAATGCTTAAGCAGTAACTTTCACAGTTACAATACTACTTGAAGTAGAGGAGTCTGACAGCCCTCTGTGCTCCTGGAAACAAAGCACTCGCTCTCACGTCAGGTTTCCAAACACTTAAGATTCTCCTGAACGCAGGCACAACACTGTTCCAGTCTCCTTTATCCAGCTCCTCAGTACAGAGTTCATTTGCCTGGGAGATCTGCCTAATTTTGGTGTGAATAGTTCATAAACAAAGATTTCCCTCCACAAGAAGGTACCATTTTCCTTTCCTGAAATGACATGACTACCATTTACACAGATGCTGCTGCTGTGTTACCAAGCACATTAAGAGCATACTTCTCAAAAAGGTTTCTGAGACTTAGTAGTGACAGCACAGTATGGTATTCTTCAATCCAAACTAGGTAAAGCTCCTTGAACCATGCTCTCTTAGAGGGCTGCCTGCTGGCAGGTTCCCCAACATGTAAAGCTGGCAGCTCTTGTTACACATTCACTATGGTTTCAGCCCTAGATGACTAAAAATAATCTTCTGTAAACTAACTACTAAGAAAGCTGGAACAGGAAAAGGAGGAGTTTTCAACTTACACTTACTCTCACAGAAGTGTTGAGAGTGATGTGCTCTTCACACTCAACGGGGTCTTTGCTTTTATACACACACAGAGTGATATATGGATGCCGACATTAGGCAGACAAGACACCAGCCACCAGAAGAGCTCTTCCAGTGATGAGGATGGCTCTCATCTTTGGCATGGAGACAGAAAAGTACAATACTTACATGCAATTTTAAGTATTATAATGTACTTTCTCTTTTCATTGTCACTCAGCAATCTGGGGAGAACACAAAAAAGATGATACGCCAGCCATGGTTTAACTAAGGTAGGCATTACATATACATTCTAATATGGAATTGTACTGTTCCTACATGACTTTGCATGTCCAAGCAGTTTGGGAAGAAAGATTTTTTTCTGTGGAGAGAAATCTTAGGTGGGCTTTTCCTACCAGACAAGAATGCTTCTGATCCATTAAGTAACAGTAGCCAACAATCATCTGTTCCTCACTGAGAAGAATCTTTGATATGATCAGAATCCTTCCATGAATCAGCAATCAATAACCAATTAAAAAAACATTTAAATATTTTCTCATGCAATTAAAACCACTTATCACCTATTTACAGTAAAATGAGTAACAAAATTATAAAGCTGCATGTACCATGAAGTTTTGGTAATGGTGCAAGTATTTTAGAGCTTTCCATGATCACAGAATCAACCGTTTCACTGTGTCAGATCTGATACATTAACTGTCAGTAGCCCGCATCTGTAAAAGCCCTATTTTCTCTGTCATGTAACATAATGAAGAATGATTTAATAAAACCACATTGCCCTTAAATTTACAGAAAGAAAACAAAGCCCTTAAGCCCGTAACAGTGAACAATTTTATGTCTTATCCCTAGTATTGCAAAACTCACTTCTTTTAAAGTAAGACCTAACCATCACTATTAGCCCAGAAAAAAATTCTTGGATGCATGCAACTAAAATGAAGACTATTTTAGATACAGATGCCTTTCACTGGAACAAGGAGAAAAAACATCCTAGTTTTCTACAACAGGCAGTGCTAATGATAAGTTTCCATGTAATTTAAAGGACAGCATGCAACTCAGGGCAGAATTCCTACATCACTGAAGCTCAAGGTTATCTAAACCCAAGAGATTGTTTACACAAAACTTATTTCTTTAGAAAGGCCAAAAGGTGTAACCAGAGTAAGAAGAAAGAAAAGAATGCAAAAAATCACAGTTCTTCCTGACTGAGAGATTTAAGATGTTATGGAACAGTAATAACACTACACGTTATCAATAATGTGCTAAAATATTATTAAATAGGATGCATACATTTGTAGAAGTGGGCACTTAAACATGTACACCAAAAATTTAAAGATAAAAATACAAGTGTGAATATCTGTATAAAAACCAAACAAGAAGCATCAGTGTAAAATATAGGCATAAACAGAATGACCCCTGCCTTTCCTTTCTTGCAAATTACATACCTTTATCATCAGCAAAAAAATTACATGATTTAACATTTAAGAGAAGCCAGACAGTTCCCACATGCCGTAATGATCACCATATTAGGAAACCATTCATTAAAAGGTACCTCACCTACATAACCCATTTCACTCCTTCAAATCGAACTGTGCAAGCCAAGATGGCTGCTTGCATAGGTAAAGGCCACTCAAAGGTTTGCACCATAAAGCCATATCAAAGCTACATCATGGAACAGTTTGGTCCAGAAGGCACCTTAAAGATGACCCAGTTCCAACCCCCCTGCCATAGGCAGGAACACCTTCCACTAGGACAATGTTGCTTTAAGTCCCATCCAAGCTGGCCTTGTGAAAAACTCTCCTTGCTTGTTTGCTTTAGCACAAAATAATTAATATCCTCTTTGTAAATAACAGTTATATGAAAAACATCATAATACATAGGCCTTAACTCTGTATTTACAACATGCTTAAACTTGGGAATAGACATTTTAGCTTCTCTAGTTCTCTCTTAAATTAATTGTTTCTAAAGGAAGTATACACCAGTTAGGTAAATGTGTCTTTATTTTTGCTTAAGCCAAACAAATATTTAAAGCCTTGAGTGGGAGAGGATAACAGACTAATACAGGATATTGGCATATAAAGGGCAGTATGGAAAAAAATAACAAGATGCCTGTTGGGGAAGATGACAAATAGCATTAAAGGCTGGCAAACTCAGCTGGAGATAAAGGGTACCTTACAGGTGAAAGGCTCAGACATCTCTTTTTTTCCCAATGTTAATTAATCTTCTACGTGCTTTGCACAGATTAGTCTTTAATACCATTACTTAACAAGCAAAAAGATTTGACATAGTAAGATATACTCAGAAATTTTCCCAAGTCATGAAGCTGCATCTAAATCTTACTGCTCCCAAAGTTATCTGTACTTTTTATTTGCTCTTTGGAGATTTGTTAGGGATACGACCAAGTCATAGAATTTGCATTGAGCTTTCTTCAGTACTGGTGCCAATGACAGGCACCACTGATACAGGTTCAGAGCCGGACTACTATTTTCTGGTTTAAACACACACAGGCTAGCACTGCTTTAACAAAAAAAAAACCCAAAACATATAAGCAAACAAAAAATAAACCCCACAAACAACAGCTTCATTGAAAAATCCAACCAAACTGTGTCATGTGGATTAAATCAAACCTTGATCTAATATTTTAAGAAGATAATTAGGCTTAAATGAGAAAGAAAATACAATATTAGAACATTTTGAAGAAATAATACATGTCAGCCCGTGTCATTGTTAATTCTGATCTAGAGAAGATGAATAATACATGTTTTAAAATTCTAATTTTAAGTACTGAAATATGCTAGTAATTAGAAAGGCACACAACAGAGATGAAATACAGCCTAGAACACCAAATGAGAATTTATATTCTGAAGTCATTTCATCTGTTAATCACTCCAGCTAACTGTACCAGAAGCAAACTTGTTAAAATGACAAACTAATGGAGAGCACTAAAAATTCCAGCTGAAGAATAAAAAGGAAAAAGCACATCTCCACAGAAAGAGCGAGGCAGATCCAGTAAAGCAGATTAATAGTTCCAAATGACTGAAAAGTGCCAGAGTTGTGTGAAACATTGAACACACTTCCTACTGCCATTTCAAAACAATTTCCCACCTACTCTGGAAAGCATTGCTAATGTTGAAATTGCTGAGGTGCACCCTTAGCTACTGAAACCGCTTCTGTTGGGAATGTGAACTGTTCAACAGATTCAAAAGGTCCTGGCTCAGTAATGATCCTAAAAACATTCATTCTTAAGGTCATATATCATTTCAGTTGTTTCAAGCACACTTTTACACAGCAAAACCACATATTGTGAACTGGAATTTATGACATAAACTACAATAAAACAAGTAACGAGTACTTGTACTCCACAGGATCAGCCCGAGCAGCCTTAAATCACCTTTGGTTCACTTTAGATTGCAGATGTAGCCACATAATAGGCCAACATGATTTGATGTCTTTGACTGGGCAGACTGACAGACAGATTGATTGGCAATAACCATCCCTTGGTCCTTTCCCCTCCATTCCTATTAATTCCAGAAAGCTTTTCTTTGCCAAAGCCAGGAAAAATCCATTAGCTGTGTAAGGGAGAGGGTCTATTTCCCTCTGGTTTATCTTAAGAGTTGCTGCTCTTTTGTTCAAGGTCAGCCTATTCTGGCTGGTTTTGGTCTTCATCTGTTTAACTGCTAAATAAAGGAAGCCCAGGCTCTCCGTTTCCTGAGATATGGATATACTGTCTCCCTCTACCCTTCTCTTCATTTATTGCTGTTATCTTTAAACAACAAAATTAGTCTTCATTTTTGCTTATCACCTATTATATGCTCAAGGTCAGACTGGATGGGGCTTGAGCAACCTGGTGTAGTGGAAGGTGTCCCTGCCCCTGACAGAGAGGTTGGACTAGATGATCTTTAAAGGTTCTTTCTGACCCAAACCACTCTGTGTTTCTATTACGCTGACTGGCCATCAATGTAGCTTTCCTTTGAGAGTTTAGATGATAAAACTGAAATAAAAGGCACCCTAAGTTACTCAAAGTATGCTCATTATAAATTAACAATATGCAAAGCTCACCATCATCAAAATAAAAATACCAGTTGTCATGGTTTGAGCATGTTTTGAGGGTGTTTTTGTTCAAGGTTTTTTCCAGCCAGGTGGAGGAGGGGAGTCCGGGAGGAAGGAGAGACAGGACACCTGACCCAGGCTAGGCAATGAGGTATTCCATACCATAGCACGTGATGCCCAGGATGCATACTGGGAAAGAGAGAGCTGGAGGGGTGGAGCTCTGGAGAAAAATGGAGGAGGGAGCACGCGGTGCTCGGCCGGGCAGGGTGGAGTGAGTTATGGGTCGGTGGCTGGTGGGGTGTTGTATTCTTTTCACTTGCTGTTTGCTGTATCATTATTATTTGTAGTAGTAAATGGCAGTAGGGGTTTTGTGTTATGCCTTAGCTATTAAACCGTTCTTATCTCAGTCCATGGGGGCTACATTCTTTGGATTCTCCTTCCTAACTCTCCGGGAGTTGGGGGACTTGGTTTAAACCACGACATTTTTGGCGCCCAACGTGGGGCCTGAGGGTTTGAGATAAGAACAGATCTGAGCGGATTTATGGTCTCTTGTCACAATGCTGATTTATTGGCTCTTAGAGGTTTTTCTCTGGATCTCGCTGTTTCGGGATTTTGCCGGGTACTTTGTGTATGGATTGTATGTGTTTGTGTTTGTCGATCATGGGGCTTGGGCTAAAGTTTTTGTTTCACTGTACTTTGTGTCGGAGGCTTGTAATACAGTGGGGCTCCGGCAGCAGGGGGGGATGGACGTGGCCGTGGACTTGGACTTGTACCAGGCCGTCCTGCTGCTTTTCGCCATCCTTGTCCTTATCCTCATCGTCGTCTGTGTGGAGCTGCGTGAAGCCAGGAAGGAGCGGCCCCGGGAGCTGCCGGCAGCTGAGGCTGCCAGGGAGAGCAGCACGGGGAGCCAAACGGCTGTGGCAGAGCAGCGGGAGCAGGCGGGGGAGGAGCGGAGCAGGGCGGTAGCTGAGCAGCGGGATCAGGCAGCGGGGGAGGTGAGTCCCGCGGCCGTTCCCGACCCCCCGACAGCCGAGAGTGTCCCCCGGAAGTCGCCCGCTGACCCCCAGCAGGATGCAGGAGACCACGCAGCACTTCCCAGCAAGGCAGAGGAGGAAGATCCGGACTCAGGAGAAGAGAAGCTGGTGGTGAGAGAACTGGCAAGCAGGGCAGCTACATCAGCCCCAGTGACAAGTGCAGCTGCAACACCTGAGAGTTCTGACGGTTATGAATGGCTTTTGGGTGCCCTTGGGACCTGCCTGCTGATTGTGATAGGGATCAGCATGGTGGCACACACACAGAGTGTGTTCTATCCACAATCATTTTGTCTGATCCCAAAAGTTAAGCAGAGTCAGGTTTGGGTCTTGTCTAGGGTTAGACAAGGATATAGGAGCACCAGGAGACTGTTCCCAAGGCTGGACAGTCATGAGTGGCAGGGCATGTGGGACAGTATGGCCAGGTATCTGATCCACTGGGCCCCTCCAGTGCTTTGGAAGCACTGGAGGTGGAAGGCAGCTGTATGGAGTCCCCAGCAGCAAGCTGTAGAACTGCTGAAGGGGACGGTGAATGATTTTGAGCCTGGTGGGCCCAGATACTTCAGGCTATCAGTCCAGAGATGCAACATAGAGATGTCTCATGATCGAGGGGTGGACTTAAGAGTGATGGTATATTGAAAATGTGGGATCTGGGCATGACGTGAATGGTATGGAATAAGGGGTGGATAATGTCATGGTTTGAGCATGTTTTGAGGGTGTTTTTGTTCAAGGTTTTTTCCAGCCAGGTGGAGGAGGGGAGTCCGGGAGGAAGGAGAGACAGGACACCTGACCCAGGCTAGGCAATGAGGTATTCCATACCATAGCACGTGATACCCAGGATGCATACTGGGAAAGAGAGAGCTGGAGGGGTAGAGCTCTGGAGAAAAATGGAGGAGGGAGCAGGCGGTGCTCGGCCGGGCAGGGTGGAGTGAGTTATGGGTCGGTGGCTGGTGGGGTGTTGTATTCTTTTCACTTGTTGTTTGCTGTATCATTATTATTTGTAGTAGTAAATGGCAGTAGGGGTTTTGTGTTATGCCTTAGCAATTAAACCGTTCTTATCTCAATCCATGGGGGCTACATTTTTTGGATTCTCCTTCCTAACTCTCCAGGAGTTGGGGGACTTCGTTTAAACCACGACACCAGTGTAACCATGCTCACTTTTCATTAAATCGTTTTCCTCTTCTCCTGTCAGCCAGGAGAAAAATATTTAAATAAAACAGGATAAACTGCATGCAAACTAGTCTGTTACAATCCAACTGCTGGCCTGCTCCAACAGTGACAAAGAGGTCACCATGTGCAAATACACAGCAATTACGGCAATAAAGGAAACAGCTGATAGAGGTTAGATGGTGGAAACAAGAGGGCAGCCACAACAGAAAGAGAAGGTTGGAATGAAGACAGAAGGAACATGGGAGAAGCAGAGGAAGAGCCTGCCAAAAGGCCTGGGTCTGGGACACAGAATGACAGCATGAGGTGGAATGGAAGAGCCTTAGTGCCAAAGTCATTTGACTCCTCCCATAATTACACTGTATTTTCAGTTTCTTACAACTCAGATGAGCCCTATTTAGGTTGAAAAGTCATTCAGAAGTGATTTCAGAAAGGAAACATTTCAGAGAAATATGCAGCCATTTCTGATGCAGAACAAGAATATCTCATTGGCCAAATTACTGAACCCTACTGACTTTTATGTGAAAAGCTGCAACATCTCCTTTACCATTTGGAACAGAAGCTTGAAAATCTGCCTGGGAAGTGAAACAGCTGAAATGCACCTCTACTATCCTCCCACAAACTGCATAACTTTGTATGAGTTCCATGCATTGCAAAACCCAAATCCTACCCATAGATCACCACACTCCCTTTTAGAAGACACTTCCTTGTATTTAACCCATGCTAGCCCACTGGCTGAACATAGCTTCTCCTGAAATTGTGCAGAATGCCAGGTCAAGTATAATCCTAGTAAGACCGTCACCTCTGTAGTTTCAATGCTTACTTCTGCTAGGGCTGAGCACCAAAGGAAGCAGTAGTATAAAGCAACAAAACCTGGATGCTGAGGGCCCCGTGACTGGAGAAAGCAGACTGTAACAAAGATTGGAAGTGTCAGTGAAGTCAGACTGGAGTAAAGTGAAGGTGAAGAAAAGATGGACCAGAAAATTTGGAGCAAGAAATAAGGAGTACCCCTACTCCTCATTGAACAAGGCAACTAAACATTACAAATGGAGAAAGGACATGGAAGCAGTAACAGAAACACATTCCATTCCAGGGAATGAAAGATATGGAAGTATGCACTGATTGTGCAAGGAAGAAGGGACTAGAAGGATAGGATGAAGGAAAAGAGGGGACTATCTAAGGAGTGAGAGCTTGAATTCAGAAAAAGGACTAGCCAAATAATAAGGTAGAAGAAATAGGACAAGCAAAACAATTGTGAAGCCTTGGGAAATGAAAATAGAAATGAAGACCAATGCATGGACACAAGCCTGGAAGCCTGTGGAGCAGGGCACGGCTACATGGGAGAAGGTCCTGTAGAAAAGAACCAAGAGTGATTGCTAGGTGATGTGGAAGTCCAACAGGGAGGTTCGGACTGGCCAGACAGTGGGCATGGACCAGATGAGAAGACTGAGGGGTGAAAACTAGGACAAGCCAGAACAATGACACCAGGCCCAAGAGACAGGCTGGGAAGAGGCAGGACTTGAAAACTGTTACATTACTAGCAGTGAGCAAAAAGAAGCAAACATGAAGAAGGCACAACCTTTGTATACCTGATCACCCTTCAGAAATGGAGTTTGCAATAAAACTCAAATTCCTGAACTTTACTGTTCGTTGCCCTTACTGTGCTGTGAAGAAAATGTCCATCTTAGCAGCAATTACACTTCTCAGCTCACCACAGAGGTCTATGGAATGACCTTAATGGATCCAACCAAGCTAACAAATCCTTGGAGTATCAGCATTATATTACAAAGCAAAAGGGGGGCAGCTGTGAAGAGGGGAATGAGGGGGTAGAGGAAGAACTAATACGTAAGAACGCAGGGAGTTCGCTCTTACACACAGAGTTGATAAATTCAGACCCACCTTTATGTGATGGTAAATATCACAAACTGATACAATTTGAGATATGAAGCACTACCTCACTTCATCTCCTTTGTATACATATTATAAACAGATTGAAATGCTGTGGACACATTACTGAACAATATTCATTAATGAAACTAGTCTCCAAATTGTTCAGGTAGGCTTAATGCATGCTACTCAAGGCATAGTCCACAGACAGAAGTATTTTTCATTTGCTGATGACACCAAGCTATGTGGTTTGGTTCATATGCTGGAGGGAATGGAAGGTCCCCCAGAGGGAACTTGACACGCTTGTGAGGTGGGCCAATGCCAACCTCATGAAGTTTAACCATGACAAGTGCAAGGTCCTACATCTGGGTGGGGCAATCCCAGGCACAGCTACAGGTTGGGCAGAGAAGAGATTCAGAGCAGTCCTGCAGAGAAAGACTTGGGGGTGTTGGTCGATGAGAAAATGAACATGAGCCAGCTTCAGTGTGCACTCACAGCCCAGAAAGCCAACTGTACCCTGGGCTGCATCAAAAGGAGCGTGACCAGCAGGTTGAAGGAGGTGATCCTGCCCCTCTAGCCCCTTTAACCGTTCTATGATTTTACATCATGTTTTTTGTGTCTCCCTTAGTACACAGTGCTTTCACTCTTTCACATTAGAGAAACATCTGTTTATTTTCAGCACAGTCCCATCTTCTTGCACCATCTATTAGAGGCGAGACATCAACAGATTACAGTTTACAAAGACCATACAAAATAGATGATGCACATGAAAACTTATAGTGCAGAGAACTTGGTTTGGTAACTTTAAATATTCTGATAGCAGTGATCTCCCCAGCAGCTGTAAGTATTCAGTGTTTCTATGACTGATTCTAGTGCAAAGTTTGAGGCTCAGAGAATGAAAACCATGCAGAACTGTCTGCATTTAGAAAGTATGGTTTCAAAGATTTGGTTATTATCTCTGACAGACTTTGGCAGAGGCAAAGATAGACATCAACACACAGCCCCCCTTTACCATAAGACTGACTCTTCTTTTTCTACCATACCCTTGTACATTGCTTCTCTTCACATTTCCGTAACAAATGAAACAAAGCTCTATAGACAACAGTCCCCATCACTTCACAAACTATGAGAAATGCCCAGAGCTGGCCTATATAATACACTGAACAGCAAAAGGATTCTGCATACAGTCACATAGTTAAAGCTATTGCAAAATGCACACCTGTCCTCTGGCACTCCTAAAATCTAAATTATTTTGCAACTGCGAGAACCACCTTTTAAGTAAAGACTGGTGCACACAAGATTACCTGAAATAATTCTAGAATGATGGAGCTATAGGTTTATCTCAGTTTCCATTTGATTTGAATTTATTGTACATCCTAGAAATCTGTAGATTTTCTCTCGAAAATGAAATAAACCATAAGCAGTAGATTATGGCCACTTGAATCAGATTCCTTTTTTATTCTCTTTATGAGCCACAGACAGTGATGCAATTCATTGTTGATAATTAAAAATCATTTCCCTCCTCCTGCATTCAGAACAGCCTTGTTCTCTTTCTTAACCCTTTCAATAACTGCACCTTTAGCCACATCACAAAAAGAGACAACAAACTGCACTACCTATTTGCTAGTCCCTCCTCTAAATCCCCACCACATACTTGACTTCTGAACCCACTGACTGGTCAGTATTAACAAAACATTAAAATCCATTCAAGTTTTATGAGAATGAGAAGCTGCACAGAGAACAAAATGAGTGCCCCATTCAGCTCTTGGGCGGACAAGGACAATTAAGTTGTCATCCAGCAGCCAAGCTGGCAACCTTGTATGTAACTGCACAGCAGCCCCAGACCTGCTTTTTGGCAGGACAAATGTGAACTTGAAGCCACCTGTGGACAAGCAAAGGGCTTAAGAAAGATGACATGCTAAGAGGCAAATGAAGGAAATGACTGGGTGAGGCTAGGAGCAGCAAATAGTTTCCTAACAGACACGCAAGTCTGCTGCCAGTTACTAACATGGACAAGAGACAGAGCAGACAGTTCTTCTAGTGCCAGACTGCAAACAGACCACATCACACTCTCCTTTTTTATCACCATGTCCCATCTGAGGCAATTAGGCTGGACTGTCCTTCCTCTGACAGGGAAGAGAAGAGGTGAATGGCAATCAACACTGGCAAAACCAGGCAAGCTACATTGCTGGGAAGCAGAGGTGTAAAGCCAGCATCATCACCCTGTTTCTGCAAACCAGCTCCTCTTAGTCTAAACAATGCTATGACAGCAAAACAGCCTGTGGGGAATAAACACAGGTGGAGTATCTGTCTCCTTGCCTTCCACTCATTTTTCTTAAGAATCAACCCTAGCAGTATCCAAGTATCATTCACTGAGTATTTTACACTGATCAATCATGTATTTGCCACTACAGCTCTCACAATACTCTTTGCTGCAGAGATGGCACAAGATGGTATAATGCAGCATCACATGGAGGTGTGCATGCCAGCTATTTACAAGTTAGTTCAACTAAGAGCAGTACAGCTTCACTAATGAAGCACTGCCCAAACCAGGTTAGTCCCATTGGTTCCTTTGTACTGTCCTAAACTGTGCCATGTAAGCATGTTCTAAATGGGGAACAGCACAGAGTACAATGTCTCTTTGGTGACTGCTGTATATTAACAATAAATAGGACTGCTATCCATTGATAAGACTTGTTTGTATCTCTAATCTTAATTTTCATTCTCCCATAACCCAGGTTCCCTGGTTACATTCAAATCTTCATTACAAGCTTAATAGCTAGACATACAGCTGTCCCACTAGTCTTGTATTGCACAGATCTCCAACTCCTACCAATAGCCAACACTGATACAGAATGAACTCTCATGAACAAAGCTATGTTTTCTTAATAATAACAGTTGTATAAACATAAGGTCTTCTCAGTTAAAGGGAAACCAACATCAAAAAGCAGTAAAACATGGAACCCTAAACCCTTCTTTCTTTGAAGAAACACGTTTGAAGCGAGGTGTTTCTAGTTATGGGTGAATGAAATGAGAATTCAGCTGCAACAAACGGACATCCAGTCCATATGAAAGACTAATTAGATCCATCTGAGAAGCTGTGTCTAAAACTGCTTCACATATTTCAAAGGAAAGCTCTTCTAGTCTATCTTTTGAGAAGACTACATCAAAACATTTAGTCACAGCTGACGTACATCTATCCACTACAGCAGCATGAGTTTTCATAAGCCATAAAAGCTACATTAAAGTAATGTTAATAGTCTGCCTTACTTAAAAATTAAATTAAAGGGGGGAAAAAAAGCAGTGAAGAAATTTAGAGCTAAGAAAGCAACTCAAAGCGTCAACGACCTTACAGTTCCCCCTGTGCCAAAGCATCAAGAGATCCCAAACTAGAGTATCATACTGAATATTAAATGTGCTGATATTTGCCCAGAGAACAGAATTAAAGATGAAACATCATCCAGGGCCTGCAGAGTTAACTATGACTTTTGTGGTAACAAGCCAGGCTCTTAACATTACGTTAGCATGCTTTTAAATGTAACTCTTGCTACTCCTGAACCAGCAGGAGGAGCTCACAACATTTTTTAACCTATTCATTCTACAAAATTTGGGCAGGGGGTTGGGAAGTTGGAGGGGTTTTTGAGGGCAGGGAGGAGTTGGTTTGGCTTTTTCTTTCCAGTTTTGTTGAATGCAGAATCAATGGTAAAGGAAAGCATCTAAGTGATGCTCATGTAAGCATTCTTTTTAGAAACTGTTAATGTTGTGGTGCAGGATCTGAAGTGTGCATGGCACACAAATGAAGACAACACCCATGCCCCAAGGAGTTGTCAATCTTAAACCAAAAGACCACAGAAGGACTGGAAGGGTGGCAGGACACACTGCATGTTGTTATGCCAGAAACAAGACTTTCTGAAGAAAGAAAACGGTATGTTATTTCTCTGTATTGTTATAGATTATTAATTTATATTTCAGTTTATTTTTCACTGGAATTCCTGGAATCACTGGATCATGACCCATGGCAGAACATCATGCCAATTTTCATACCACAGGAATTCATCCTATGAAGCCACCTGTGTGGGTAAAGTTCTTGATTAGGCAATTTAGAATTAAACATTGTAAAAACCTATCTCCTTCTCTGCCTTTTAAGAACCATGCTTTAAAACAATGAAGAGAAGTCTGACTCTAACACAAGGAATATAAATATCCAAATTGACCACATTTGCTTTTAAAATACTTTACATTTTAGCACCTCAGACCTTTCATTGCATTTTCTTTTTAAACTTTTCTTATAGGCTACATACCAGCGCCAAGACCATACGTTACTGTGAGGTTTGTAGCAGAACTACAGATCTCCAAAAAACTACTCTAACCAAGCCATGACACTGACATAGAGGGGAAAATATACTCAAAACTACACAATTAATTTATTACTTTCCATGTAACTTTTAGTTCTCACCCTTGTAGATACCTTCTCCACATGCTTATGGAGTACTATGTGAATAAACTAATCCAAGATACAGAAACCCAAGCCAACAGTATCTCTTTACAAAGCAGACACACACCTATTGTACCAGTCCCCTACATGTACTTACTACTAAACTCATGCTTAAACATGCAATCCAAATGCACTCTGTTTCCCTTTTTGCTTAGTACAGAGGCACGCCTAATACAAGTACATAGAAATATTATACAGGTATACTTAATATTTACCTAAGCATTTTTACCTCTATCACATTTAATATGTCCCAGCATTTATATTCTCTGAGAGACTCGATGCAGCAGCACAGAAATGCATACCGGAAACACAGAGTTGACAACAAGATACTGAGGCTAAGACTACCTTCATTTAAAAAACACATCAGCAGCCACAGAAACGTAGCAATTAAAGCCTCTGCCCACAGAGTCAGAACATGAGGACCAGTGCTCTCCCTCAGACTGAAGGATTCAAGTGTGCAGTGCTTGCCTCCCAGGAGAAGCTGTCCCCACACCACTGGATAAGATGGGGCAGCCTCAATTCTTTCCAGTAAATCTGCCGCTGTAGAGAAGGAAATGCAGGATCTGTAAAGCCACAGAGTCAGCCAACAAGTAGGAGCACTACTACAGCCCAGTGATAATGGTAATACTTTACAAGGGTGGAAATCAAGGATTTTGCTCTTGCCACAGAGCTATTTTATGCATACTGCATTATACAATTGTCGTTATACAAAACACTTAAGTCTTACAATCAGAAAATGTTCTTGATTTGAAACTGAATTAAAAGGGTAAAAGTAAGTACACAACCTCTAGAACAACAGATTTTGTAGGTATACAACCTATAGAACTTGGTAATGAAGAGGTTTGTTTGCATAACTGCACATGTTCTGCAATGAAGAATTTGTGTGCTACTCTGCAAGTAAAATATAAACCACTTGGAAAAAGGCAAGAAAATTTTTCTGCTTACAGCTGTAAGGATTATCTGCCCTCTCCAGTGGTGCCTTTACACATGCACTTTCCGTTCAATCAAACTAATATAAGACAGGGGACTAACAGAGTATTTTATTCTATACATAAAACTATTGCATATATAACATTCCAATGTATAACGATATATACTTAGAACTATATTAACCAGAAAATCTTCATTTACTGCTCCTGGGGATATATGTTAATTTGTATCTCTACTGGCTACCCCTCTTATTGTTTTAATTCCTACTGGTATTTGCTTTTCATCCCTATTAATACAGCTCTCATATTTCTTTTGTATGACCACTTAGTTATATATTATTATTTGCCTGAAGCATACCAGAAATGTGAAATACTACTAATAATAATTCTTGTATTTTATTGATTTTCCTAACAAGATTATTAATTTTATACTGATAGAGTTGGGCAATGTTATTTAACGTTATGGACTACTGGAGAGACAGAACTTAATATGCACTGAATTATGATCCTGCTCACTTCACATTTGTGTAAAAGGAATTAAATGTGGACTACACTTGCTTACAGCAGGTTTCTGTATCATTGCTCTGATTTTTCGTTATGCTATTGCTTTTATACCTGATACTTTGCATAGTTCAGCTGCACCTAGTTTGATTTTTGGGTGATACTTTTCCTTAAGCATTTTTCCTTCCCTGAAGATAATTCACAAAACAAAGAATGTATTTCATAATGTAATTTTTAAATCAACTTACCCTCAGTCATAACATTTACAGCAAATGAATACAGCAGAGCTCTCCTAATTGAATGTTACTTACATTTTAATTTTAAGTCAAAGATTAATCATAACTAGATATACATGAATTCACTAAATTACAGCATACAGATAAATACTTACCTACTGCATGCTGATGATAAAGGATGTATTCAGATAACAATGACAATAATGCATTAGATTTGTACTGTTACGCTCTCATTTATATATTATACAATCGGTTTTCCTTTGCAAATATTAAGCAGTACATAGGCCAATTTTCCACATACATAGATACCTAATAAATTCTTTAATTCTCATGAAAAATATGGGGGAAAATATTTTTCAAAACAATCCATAAAACTATTAATTTCTCATCGAGCTGAACAAGCTTCACAAATTTTCACAGATTTCATGTGTTGAACTATATTTACCTGTTCTTAAATTTGAATTTAGGACGTGATGACCCAATGCAATGTGAAAATGGTAGCCCATTCTAGTAGCAATCTAAAAAAGTAATTAAGCTTTTTCTCCTTATTGAGTGTTTGATCTACACAGGTCCCTCTGGAAATGTATCAAATTTCCATTTGCTCAAAGTCACTTCTGAACTATTTCACCTTACACTTAAGAAAAGCCAAACCAAACAACTTTCATTCACCACAACTTCAATGATAAGAAGCTACTTTATAAGTAAAAACATCTGGAAATTCTTTGTCAACTAAACAGATGAAAGGATGATTCTAAGTGGTGTGGGAAGGTATGCATCTACACAGAGATGAAGAACCCTTACAGAAAAGGCTGTTTTCAAACATGAAAAAGGAGAGTAACAATTACTTGCAGAGAAATCACACAAATCAGCAATAAAGAATCCTCAAGACAGAAGATTCCTATACAATAGCAAAGAATGGGAAAACTGATTATGCCAAAAAGGTTTTCAAGAATGCAGTTTATTGCACAAAATACAGCCACAAATCACTCATTGAACTAAAATTAGGTCCTCAACCTACGCTTAGAGCAACAAACTTCAAGCAAAAAGAAACACGACTGTACCTTCTAAAGTGTAATTACTTACTGCTGGTACTCATAATCTGAGCCTTTCAATTAATTCATTCTGCTTTTGTGAAAGCAGAGGTGTAGACAGAATACAAGATGACCCATCCCTTTTTCTACCACCTCCTCCACCACAAAGATGGTTCTTTAGTTGTCTAATTCAAGTCACACTCAGCAGAAAAATAAAATTGAAGAACACTGAAGGAAGTAAAGAGGCTGGATTAGATCTGTGAAAGGAATGCACCACAGTCATGTTCATTATTTATCTTTCATTCTTTTCTTGAATGAAAATTATACAGTGGTAGATCCAATAAATTGAACTTTACTATTGGATACCTGCTCCAATGTATTTATTTTCTCCCTTTCTTAGGCCACTTACCTTCTTTGCTATTATTTTTATTCTACATTTTGAGCATATTACCTACATTAAATCCATCCACATTGGAGAAGGTAGGCTCATGGCTGTCCGTAACACTGAAGTGTGATACGCACTGGTGACTAAGGAGCTGCTCACAACGGGGAGGGCAGCTCCCATCCAGCAAAGGAACTCCACACTGGCTGTGAGCAGCTCCTTAGTCACCAAAGTCTGCAAAGAGGCCACAAAGCCACCATACACTGATCCCATGCCTCATTGGTGGTTGACATCCAGCTTTGAAGAGTCAACTTAGTACAGTGCAGGGAAACCACACAGCTACCAGATTTGATCAATATATATAGGCTCTCATTTGCTTTTGTCTTGCCACCCTTCGGTACTCTGCACAACACTCAAGCTTTGTAAAGAAAAAAGAGACTCCAACCTTCACCAGCAAAACCAGATCAAGTCTTTGTATCAATGAAATCATAAAATAAACTTCATAGCCAGATTTGCAATCAAAAATGGTAGGATGAAGATTTCCGTCTGATACTGAACTAAACAGAAGATTCTAGAGTTTGGTGATGAATCTTCTGAGCTGTTTGTTGCTCTTCTACATTAGTCTCATGTAAACTAGAGTATTCTTCCTTCAAATTCTATTTTAGCTGTAGTCTTGATTGCTAGATCTCCATTGATGAAAGGAAAAATTTTCAGCGTAAGAATACTAATCAAATCCCAGAATCTGATTATCTGTCCTCCAAAGAACTAAAAGGATATATAGGACAAGCAGCTTAAAGATTCTTCTAACAATTCATATATAGGACAAAGAAAAAATTAAAAAGAATATGTGACATTCACGTGAATTTATTTGGTGAGTTCTTGTTACACAAGCAAGTAGATCTCAACAAAGTTGATAAATTTCAATGCTCCAGTCAGGTCGAGTTTTTTAATTGCAAAAGTGTTTGTTGTATCACCAGAAACAACTGTTTGATGAGGAAAATTCCAGTACACTAATTTTATACAAAATGAAGCATTAGCATATAATGTAGCTTGCCTCAGAATGATGACAGAGCTACTTCTATTTTAAAAGAAAAAAAAATCAAGCTAGAAGTCACAAAAAGTTTTCAACCTCTATTGGAAACAAGTAAACTAATGTTTTTGTTTGCACTGCTCTTGTTTGCATTTACCTTTTTAATTCTTCAGTTTGGGGAAGCAAGGCCTCTAAAGTGGCACAAAGCCAGCTTGCATTGTGGACCTCTGTTACAAATAAAGTGGTTAAAACCAGATGGTTACAAAACTCAAAAATCCTGAATAATAAAGAGCAGCAAAGAGCAGTTAACACTGCACAATTCATTAAGATTATCATGATAAACGAAGAAAACCACAGATGACCCATAGACCGAGATGCTGACGAATGATCTGCTTGCAAACAGCGGGAACCACGGAGCAGCCTGCTGCTCACACTCCCTGCACAGAGAGCAGAGCACTGCATACTGTGAGGTGGGGAGGTTTCGGCTGGCGAGAGTAAAAGAGTTATGGAAAAAAAGAAAGGAGTCACTGTTGGAAGAGTCCCAGTGGTAAACAAAGTAAATCAGGATGCGAACACTGCTGCTGCAATGCACAGTTTGCAGCTAGAGTAAACTTCTGAAGGGGAATGTGAAGGTGGCCCTCCCACTGGGCCATCTAACTGCACCACAGATTTAGCTATCTTTGTCACAAGCCACAAGGGGACACAACCCACAAAGTCAGGAGCCCGTGTCACACCAACTTAAGAGCAAAAACCAAATGCAGGAGTTCAAAAAGTGAGGCTTGTGTTTCTGACAGCAAAGTTCATAAAGAAAGCTTTGAATTTCCCCTTTTTCTTTTCTTCCCTTTTTTTTTTCCTGATGGTATGTTATACCTCCTGATCAGAAACAAGTTTTCTTGATCCTAGTCTATGGCTTTTCTTCCTTGAAGTTTTAAGGCAATTTTTTTTTCCATTATAAAGCTTTGGATAATAATTGAGAAGTTTCTGATTGTGTCGTTTTTATTATATCCTCTTGTCTGTAGCACAGTCACAGGAGAACCCCAGCAAAATTAAAATTATCACTAAGAAAAACATGTCCTTTGCTACTTATCCAGTAACAATGAAAAATAAGTTAACAACCCTGGAATTCAAAAATAGATATCTGCTTTTTGCAAACCCAAGCCCTTTAGTCAATTTTAATACACTGTACCTTAAGGTTTAAGTGAGTTAGACCTCTGGTTACAGTGAAATCCACCTTCTGTGACTTGTTTCACCAGCTAAGGAATATTCCAGATGCAGGTAAATAAGAAATTATCTCTCTCCATTGGTTAGGGTAGAATCGAAATGCAAAAGCTGCTGCCGCCAATCCCTCTGGCTCAACTTTAAGGGCATGAAGACGTACCCTACCTGATGCCCCTAATTCCTCCCTGTTGCTTACTCACCCCTTCACCCATGACAGTGAGTGTGCTCAGCTCTCCAGGGGTGCTTCTGTCTCCTTTGGTAATAACAGCATCATACTACAGGGATGCAAGAACATTAGCAGGATCCTCCACCTTTGTTATTGTTGAATAACAAACCACAGGACCAGAAATCAGATTCCATATACGCCTTGTTAAACAGGACTTATACTACCCGCAGTGCTCATACAAGACATCACATTTAAACTGAGATGCACGTTTGGACGGTGGTATAGGTGAGAATGATTTTCTGTATGTTAAAATGATAAACTAGCAGCAATAGCATTAAATTATCAGAGCTAGTACTTCCTAGAGAAACACTGCAGTTTACAACTCAGCTGCACATGGCATCTAGGACTGACTGGTGTATGTGCTTGTATGTTCGGTTACCTTCACAGCTGATAAAGACAGAAGCATAAAAGGATGCTTAGAACCTAGATAATGAAACTGAAGTAAATCTCTCAAAAAACACATATGCATGCTTGTGTAATTAGTTGTGCTAAATTAAACTCCTAGTTTGGGGAGGTCCACCTATGCGAATTAGATCTCTGAGCTCACAGCAGAAGGGCCTGTGCAACACCCATAGCCACTAACAGCCACTCCATGTCTTTCCCACTGCAGCAGGCAGCTACAGGCTGACCACTCTTAGTAGTGATGTTGCAACAAAAAGGTGGAAAGGCTGGAGGCAATGCCTACTCCTAGAAAGGGCTGTGCCTGTCACACAAACCAGTGCTAGTCCAACTCAAAATTGGCCTGAAATCTGACAGAAGTGTTTTGTTGTTTGAGCAATGGGTTGAACCCAAGTTCACAGGATGCCTGTCAGGGCCATTACATAAGTTTAATTCAGTAAAAACCTGCATGAAGACATGGCCTTCACCCCTGAAGCACCATTCCATGAGTAAGGTATCACTACCATGAAGAAACAACACAATAAATTAGGTACTGAGGAAATAGTTGTTCATGACCTCTTGTAATTCTTTCTTAAAGAAATACCACAACTGACCACTTCCTTTCACATTTGAAGTAGTACATTTGCAAGAGAAAAGTTTTAAATGTGCTGACCACAGTGACTGATCTCCTCCATATCCTTTTTACAGTGCACCTATGATCCACATGGAACAGAAAACATCCTTACTTTCTATTCATACTCTCACATTCATCATGCATGTGTGTTGAATACAGTGTGATGGAGTTAAAGGTAATATTAGAAATGATATTGATAAAGCATCTTGTTGCCCCAGTTAGGCAAGAAAAAGAAAACAACCATAAATTTAAAAGTGCTAGGTTTTCATGACCTCAATTCATGCCAGTGAAAATAGCCATTTAAAAAGATGACCAGTTTCAACTAAAACTCATGTATCTTACCTTGGCATTCCAGTAGAGTGAAAGTGAATCACTGAGACAATACTGTCTTGGCGATATGAGATAGTATTTTAAATGTCCTTTTTCAAAGAAATCTCATGATTCTGAATGCAACATAGGTGTGAACATCATGACTGTAAAAAATATCACGGAGCAGATGCTACAGAAGTTTCTGCTCTTCTTGAGTATCTTCATTGAAAACAGCTGCACAGGTAAACTAGAGGACTTCTGGAATTCCTCATAGTCCTGTTTTTCAGTGATTCAAGGAAAAACTGACCTCTTTAGACCCTTTTGTAAACCTTTGCCTAAGAGTCAACAGAAACTGTGCAAGTCAACCATCTATTTAAGTAAATAAGTAAATAAAACAATAAAAAAAGAATCTCAATTTGACTGTGGAATGACCATTAAGAGACTTAAAAAGTAGTCCTCTCTATAAATCTGCCTTCTCAACTCTCCAGTCCAACCAGCTTGTGTCTTGGCTTTATGCTGCTGAACAGCTGAACTACCTAACACAGCATTAGTGTTCTATTGTGATGGTCTGCCTTTCTGCCTTTCACATGGAAAACATTAAGCGCTTAAGTAATGAGATTATTTGTAAAAACAACAGTTTATACACATTTAACCAAAGTGACCTAGGCACATCTTGAAACCCTGGCATTTTACTATGACCACATACAGTTTTAGTGAAGCACTGAATAATTCCATCCCAGTACGATTACACATCCAACATGCTTGGTTCTTTGTTTTTTTTCTAATCACTAACTTAAGCTAATCTAATTTTTGTTGACATTGCGTTGGTTTTCTTGCTCTCATCTATGTACATTGGAGCATAAGACCATACTTCTATACAAGACACTAAACAGGGTCATTAATTAGAAAACTAATTTAATAAACAAGTAGATGAAAAATCATCCATAAGCATGAGCAGAGGAAAATCTTTGTACACTAGCACTATATAATTAACAAAGAGTCTTGTTCTGTAATTCACAGCAATGCCTGCTAAAGACATAATAAACACTTATAGTCACTGAACAGAAAAGAGAATTTTAGTAGGTGTCAAGAATAATGTATATTGACTCAAGACATTGAATTGCTTGGAAAATGGGCAAAACTTACAGAAAATGATGAGCCATCCTTTGAAACTGCAACTGGGTAAATTCCATCTCCTAGACGCACAGAAAGCTCCCAGCTACTTCTCTTTGATTTGGCAATAGGAATTCTAAAAAAGAAACAGACAGAAGAATAATTTTTAACAGAGATTTCATGCTTCTCCCATTTTAACCAGAAGTGCTTGCCTCATAGGATGGTCATGAAGGATATAAAATACCATTAATCTATAGACACAGTTGGAGAGCATACTTGAAAAAAAAATCCTAAATACATTTTTCTGTCAAATGGCGTATAAGGAGAAAATACACTCTACTTTCTTTCTAGATTTGCCTTGACACACTGGGTACACTGATAAAGTTATAGGAGGCTCTTGAATACAGCCAGCGCTTGCTGCAGAATTAGCTCAAACAGATGAAAAGCAGATGAGAAAGTGGGTTGGCAGGAGAATAGCAACAGTGATAGCTGGAGCAGCCTTTTTAAGGGCAAAATATAATCACTATTTCTTTCATCTAATTCTCAGTAAACCTTAATTAAAGTCCAATTACATACAAAAGATTCAGCCAAACAAGTAATGCAAGCAATTTTATAATTAATATACACTTTAGAGTATCTCATCCACAGAGCTGCTCAGGCAAACTGAAAAAAGTAATGATATATCATCACAGCCCACATGCAGGATTATGCCTATTCCTGCAGCATTCTGTGGCTGCACCAGTTATCCAGTTACAGAAGAAACCCAAATCTTTTAAACTTCAGCTTAAAGAAGCACACCTGACAGCAAATGAATGAGACGTGAGTCTCCATTCTTGGAAGTTCAGAATGAAACACGAAATTTTCAGCTATTTTACTTAAATGTATACTCAATTTCAGTTTCCTCATCCTAACTTTTCAAGTCTCTTCCACTTCGGTGTTCGAAGGTATCCTACAATTTTTCTGATGAGTGCATGCCGGATATTAGCATCCACAAGCACCATGTAGCCTAAAGAGAAGGTATGAATGTGGAGTTTAAACCCCACTAAAACAAAGACACGTTATTTTGGAATAGCTTTTCTTCCACTCTGACACACACATTTAGACTCTGTAAGAAACAGACATAAATTTGTCACCTTTAGGTCTCTCCTAAGGGTAATTTCTGCTATAATTTTCATCTATTGAACATTATAGAGCTTACTACATTTTACTGCAGCTTCAGAGTCTGAAAACTTGGAAACATGTATTTCTGTGTTATGTCACATGCATCCTCCTGAGGATTCAGATGCCCAGTGAACCACATCTCCCCATAGGAAGTGCTCAGGTTCCCGGCAGAACCAACAGGGAGAAGGCCTGTTCCTCCGGAGGCCACAGGAGGAGAAATTACCTGCCTAAGCCAAAGATAACATACTGAATCGCTAAGTATTTCAACAATCATTTTAAGAAGGTTGAGTTTTTAAGCACCTAAAATCTAAGCAAGTACCTAACAGTCACCAAACTAGGCTGGAAGCGTCTAAAAATTGTGCCTTGCAATGTGCCTGAAAAGGGGAAATGGAAACACAAAATATATTTAATAAATAAAGACAAATAGATGCATGCTTATCATTTGTTACTCTGGATCCAAGGCAAGTAAGGCTTACACCAGATAACAGCAAACATTTTAGCACATTTCTAAGTATCACGACTTATGGAGTTCATGTAAACAGATACTGAAAATAACCTGTTCCCACAGTAAAGATGCTGTTACCTGTCACATTTAATATACAGCCACAACTGTCAAAACAACAAATCTGAGGAAATATCTATTACTTATTGGGTGCAATGACGTATCTCAGCACCTTGTCTTGAAATTCCTGTATGTCACCAAAACATTTAGACTGGCTGATAGGAAATGTGACAGACACAAGAGTTCCTGAAGAATAGGAACAGGAATTTCCTGCACAGGTAGCAGGCAGCAAACTGAGAGATGTTTTCATTGCACTTCCTGGTATCAGAGCACCAGGAAGGAGGAATGTAGCAGGGGTTTGGCAGAGCCTGGCTATACTCTCTATGGTACTCCACTGTAATAGCCAACAGGATTTAGTGGTTTACAGCAACTTCATAGTTACAGCATTTCTTGTACAAGGTAAGACCTCATCTCAAACACAGCTTAAGCAGATCCACTTCATTGGTGGCATGAGTTTTCTTATAAGCTTGCTGGCACAGCCCTGCTTCATACTGCATTCAACTGGAAGTGATCTCATGAATCTGGCTGTTGGCCATCAAAGGAAGACAGTCTTGTTCTCCAGCAGGGATTATTTTTGTTCGGTCTTGTCTTGCTGAGCTTTGTCAAGTGTATCTCCAAACAGGATGCACACCTCTTGAAAGGCATGACTATGATCACTCCTTTGCCTGGCTTTCAAACAGCCCCACAGACACATAATTCCCCTCTCTGCAACACTGGTGGCCAGGAGGGCAAGGTCCAGAGCTGCATCTAATATCCAAGTACATGGCAAGTTCCCTCCTGGAACTGCTAGATCCATTTGCACAAGGACTTTTTTCACCTTTGCTAATCAAATGCTTGTGGCTTTGCAACTGTAACCGGCAGTTACACTGGATAAGACAGACATTTACACTAGACCATGAGAATCCTACTTTTTCTTCATTAAATCAAATTCCTTTCAAATAAATTATCTTGTAGTAGATGCGACTCTGAAGGGATTCAGGGAGGGGGGAGAGGGGTGTGTGGTTCATATTAGAAAGGATCACAAAGCCCAGAATTAAGCACCAAAGTCCAAGTTTCTTGGATATGGAAAGGAAGCTGCTCAAGTCTGTGAACTACTTTAGAAATGCAGGGTTTTCTATCAGCCTAAAAAAAGGATTTTTTGGTGGGTTTTTTTTTTTTTGTTGTTGTTGTTTTGCGGGGTTTGGGGGTTTTTTTAATTGTCTGAGAAGTCCCAGTGCATGGGAAATAATCCCTTTGTTCTTGGCCAAGGATGCTTCCTTAGCTGAGAACTTGGATCTAAGTCCTCCAAAGGGAAAGCATCTGGACTTCCAAATACATTTTCCACTAGTTCATGGAAACCTCCCCAAACTTATGGTTATTTAAAAAAAAACTTAGAATTCTACATACTGGGCTGAAACCTGACATATTCTATTTACAGGAGAAAAAAATACTGAAGGAAAAAAATAGTATCATTTTTACCATCATAAAAGACACAATCTTATGGCGCTTCCCTTCCAACCTTAGATTCAGAATCGCAGTCTGGTTTGGGTTGGAAGGGACCTCAAAGCTCATTCCATTCCCTGTCATGGGAAGAGACACCTTCCACCAGACCAGGCTGCTCAAAGCCGTGCAACCCGACTTTGAACACTGCCAGGTATAGGCAGCCACAGCTTCTCTGGGTAACCTGTGCCAGTGCCTCACCACCCTTACATGTAAAGAACTTCCTCCTAGTAACTAATCTAAATCCACACAGTACGTTTTCCATGGGGTGTAACATGCCCTCCCTTTCTTCTTACAGTTTTGGCAAACAACATAACACGAACAACTTATTTTATTTACATATAAAAATCACTTGCTGCAGGAAAAACACAATTTTAGCAGCAAAATGAGTGCAAGGTGAATGGGAAGCAGGGCCACAGAGAGCTGTGCACTGTTGTCCTTTGCCAAGAGCATTACACACAAAAGGAGAGAGCAAAGGCAGCACCATGGCCGCAAAGACAGGATGTAGGTGGAAAAGAATGTTATGAATGCCTTCCATACAGAAATAGGCAGTTCTGAACCTCTCTACTCCATATTGACTTTGAAAAGGAAGTATCATGAGCAATAGGGGCACAGATGAAGTGTAGGGTGATGGCCTGACTCTAAGTTACAAAGGCATTACTTTAAAGTGTTGAAGTTATAAAAACACGTAAATGGTGTGAGAAGAAAAAACAGCAATGCTTGCCTGCTTGGTTATTTATTTTCAACCTCTGATGCTGTTTGCTCAACTACAGATGATGTCATGGTCCCATAATTTATTTCATACACTGCACAGTGTATTATGCCCCTTTTACCCCCAACTGCCATGAGAGACTGAGAGGGAGGGAGGGAAGGAGATACTTCATAATATTGCAGCAATTACAGCCCCCACTTTCTTTACAAGTTTTCAGGGAGGAAAGCAGACAACTGCTAAAACTTTTAGACTGACACATACTTACTGTGCTCACAGAAAACAGACACTAGTTAAACTATTACCTATTCTAGTCAAAAACAAACAACAAAGGAAAGCAGGCATTCACAAAAGCACGTCAAGTAATAACTGCCCCAGCCCGACCATTGTGATTGTCATCAACCAATCAGGTAGAAGGAACTCAATATAACTACAATTTTCTGTAGTTTGTGGCAAATAAACTCCCCTCTCCCAATTACTGTTGATGATGTAATGAGCTATGATAAATGTCACCAGCTCCTAAAGTGTCAGGAAATTGAGTATAGATTTTTTTACTTCCAATTCAAAATATGAGTTCTGACACTGAGGGAAAAAACCTTACAAATTCTCTTCTGATATTTTTGCTGCATAATACTTCATGTAAACACAGAGAAATCCCAAACTATCGTAACAAATTCTCCCATTATGAAAGATTATAAGTGTTTGAAAACTACATTATATGACACTGGGTAAAGCTGGTTTTCAATTGTGCAATTACCTATTCAGCAGTTATATAAAAGTGAAATATTGACTTAAAACAATGTTAATGGTCAAAGAATCATTAAGAAATCCTTCATCATAACTTTCACAGCAGGTGGCCTGTAAAATGATCAAGAATAATGTGCAGGATTCTGTAGCCACCAAGGTCAGTTTCTGCATACAAATCTTTGCAGGGGGAGAAAAAAAGACCTTCAGAAAGTGGGCCATTCATCTGAACCAAGTTCAGAGAATTTCCAGCACTGTGAAAAGATATGTTATGCAAGCACATAGATGTATTCAGTGGGGGTAGACTGAACCAGCTACATGGAGACTACAAAGGAGCCCTCCCATGGCTCATGAATAAGTTGAGGAAATGATCAGAAAAAAATGGAGAGATGTTTAGACAGATGGCCCACTTAAAATGCCTGGGACAGGGCATAAGCAATTTTAATGAAACTTTAGATCTACCATATAAATTGTTTCTTATTTTCTCTGCCCTCCCCCCAAAAAACTCAAGAAAGGCAAATAGAAATTTAACAACTCAAACAAGAGCCTATCTTGTGATGTAAAAAAAAAGAAAAAGGGAAGTAAACCTCACACTTTTAAGCATTATTGGTTTAATAAGTTCATATACAAAGAAATATCCTTCACAGAACCTTCAACTATCAGATGAATATAAAAGCAGGGAATGATTAGATTAAAAGAATTCTAAACAGAAGTGTACTGCCAAACAAAACAAAAATCTAAGCTTTACTATCTGAGTACTTTCAACACTTTCCAACATAAAAGTTCATCTTTGCATAGAGAAGATAAAAGCAGCACTTTCACAGGATTATTTTAAGAACTAAAAATTATGTGAAAGGAACCTAAGAACCTGGGAATATTTTATTCATCAATTGGAAGCATTTTCTACATCTATTCACACACATTTTCTACATATATTCAGATTGATCCATCTATACATATCCCATGTACTTTTACATAAAAATGGGGTTTCCTTCTTTCTACTTTATGTGTGCATATGCATACATATATCCCTGTTCACTAAGAGAGTATAAAAACATACCATTATTAGAGTAAATTATAGTTCTGTATGTCATACAAAATAATAACCTCTGGCCTATGTGCCAGCTGATCAGACAAAGGCTGAAAAAATTACTCAGTTGTTATGTCAAAATGGTTTTACATTGCGTTTTCTTACATACTTCTTTTAGATCAATAACAAATATGCATATTTATACCCATGTACTCTATCTGAATAGTGACCACATGAACAAATTGAATTACATGGAAGGCAAACTATAAAATAAAAAGCACTGCTTTAAAAGGATGTTATGGAGTGGACTGTGCTTTTATGCAAAACAGTGTACATCTGGAGGCTTCCTTTAACAGAAGCCTTTTGGGTGATTTGCATTGACATAGTGGCCTGGAATCCGGTGCCAAATGAAAACCTCCAGTGCCTTCATCAGTGAACCCCTGATCAAGGCTAAATAAAGAAACAGTTAAAGCTAGATCTTATAAATCTGGGGTGAATTTAGCTACCTACAGCTAAGCATCTGGCTCAACCCCTTTCATCTTCATTTAACTGTTAAGTAACCGTGCAGACAACCTGAGCTCACCCTGGATCACCCTCTTCCACTCTAAGGGTTTCTAAGTGTGCAAGAGGTTGAGTCCTGCAAAGAGAGTGACCCAACTGCTTCACAGCTAGCTTCCTCAGCAGCCTGTCAGGAAACAAGGGCTCCTCTGCCAAAGCTGTCCCCACAGCATTAAGAACAAAGCATGCTCCAGGCATGCAGGCAAACATCAACAATTCAAAGCCTCTTGAAAAATCTTTTATGGCTTTTAGCTTAAAGTCTATTGGCCAAAGGAAACAGGATTGCTGCTGTTGCCCATCTTGATACAACAAATTCATGTTTGCAGCATATACATCCAGAGAATTAAAGGCCTGGGTTGTCAGTCACCCTCAGCCTGTGAGGGTTCACATCTACCTCTCATCTCTCAAGAAAGAGCCAGGGCCCAGGTAGGCATTAGGGGACTCGCCATCCTACACTGCTTATGGTAGGAAGGAACAACAGAGTTACGAAGACTCAGAGCATGCAGCTTTGCAGACTGATGATGCATCCTCTGGGACAGAGTTTTGGCATTTGGTCCTATGCCAAGATATAACTACGCACTTTGAATTTAACAAACTGGACAAAACACAAAGCAATCCTGGGAGCTGCAAGTACTGGCCAATCTCTCCATTTCAGAGGACAGTCAGACTGTGCAGTCCTTCAGCAGATGCCAGCATACCTTGAAAATTACAAATAAATAAATGTAAAACATGATATCTGAAACTCATTTCCTCTCCTATGACATGTCAGGGTCTACTTTAGCTTTTGGTTTCTCTTGGAAAAGGAAACATCACAAGCATTAATGCTGGATAAGAGATGTTGCTCCTTCTCTCATTGCAAGCATTTGTAAGATGAGAAGCAAGGAAGATTCCAATCGTGCTCAAAAGTAGAGAAAAAACACATTTGTTTTACATATCATTTACAAGTCTGTGTTCTGATCTGCTCCTTCAAAACATCTTTCCTAAATCAGAAAAACTGTTTACCAAAGAAAACCTACTTGCAAGCAGGTGTGTTTAACCAGATTAGTCAACCATATTGAGCTGTGCATAGTGCTAATTGTTAAAGACAGAAACATCTGAAAATCTGTTCATCATCAACGAAAAAAAATGGGCTAGTTCTCCTCCACTGAAATAACTTCACAACTTTGTTTCTCTCTAATATCTTTAACTGTTAATAGCAGTTTACTTTGAGCAGTTGGAAAAAATAATCATATACTCCACAAAAGGAAAATTACAAACTCTTTTTCCTGTACTTCCTTGAACAAGGAAACTCATTAATTCTCTTATTCTGCAGATAGTTGGGAATAGTCTTACAATAATTATCTCACTTTCTTTTAATGTTCAAAGAGCTTCAGAACAAATCACTGTGATGCAGCAGGGAGGACTTCAGCTCTTGTTAGCATCATCCAGTAGCAGTTATATTCTTCCATATAACATGATGGTATTGGGTGTAGCTGCTTGTGCGGCAGCCTGCTTCTTGCACCTCCATTCAAACAATGATTGTGCCCAGTAATAATGTGCTATTTTTCACTATTAAGTTTAGAAAATTACAGGTTACCTTTGTGTGTTAAAAACAGGCAGCAATCTCTAAACTGCTAATACGAAAATGGAGGTGAAATTATGAAAAATTAATTACTTATGGGTAAATTTGATAGGGTAACAGTCATTCAGTTTTATACCTATACATAGGACTACTCTCCATACTCAATTATTTTTTGAAACATCCAAACTCAATGCTAGGTTTGCTGTATTCATCCCAGTAGTGAAATCTGCCTGACTCATAGCCTATTAATCTCGAACTAAGTTGCCACTAACCACTGAATTCAAAACACATTTAATCCATCTTCCCTTTTGTCAGAATTTAAGATTTCAGTTATTTACACAATTTTTCAGTAGAAGTTTTGAAGTGTATGATATCTCATAAGTAATCAAGACAACATTGAGGGTGTGAAAACATCAGTGTTTTAGTTAAGATTGCAAGTAGTTCTCAACGCAAACTATCCCAACCATCTGCACTTACGCTGCTTCATATCATATTGCAGAACAGTCTCAGGGCACAGAAACCAGGTCTGTCTGATGCAAGACAGACGGAAGCCTGGCTCCAGAACTGCACGTAGCACACTCCAGCCACAAATGGGCATTCAGTTCCCAGGACTGGATTAGAACTAATCAAAAGTCAAATACGTATAGTGAGAGTATCAACTCCTCATGATGAAACAGAAATCCACTTGTCATGACAGCTAGATTACATATTGAAGAATTCTTTATTCACATAGAGATTTTGATCTGAATGACAATTTCTGCGATTGCACTCCCTCAAAACCATAAGCTCAGTATTTTATTCAGATATTGGGCCAGAGATTAAAAGGTAAACAAAACATGATAGTTAAATTCAGGCTTAAACCCCCTTATTTAGTTGCCACAATAAAAAAAGAGAGTTAAGAAGTGCTTAGCACCTGCCAGCTCCTTTCAGTTGAAAGCAATGAGAATACTGTACGATGCAGCACATCTGAAAAATCATTCCACCATTTGCACGAGAACACACATATACTTGAATAAAATTTTAAACTTTAATTTTGGGAAAGAAAAAAAAAATCTTGGCTTGAAATCCAGAGCTGCCTCCATCCTGTTATATGATAGTATTTTCTTGAACACATCACTGTTTCTCCAGCTAACAGTAACTTTCAAGGTTAATCCCCCAAAACATATTAAGCTATTTCTTTTTTATTCAGAGATTTACATCTGCACCATAAATTGACACATCCACCATTAAGTACAGTAGCATCTGACTGAAATACAGCAGCTTTTTAAAGAAGAAAGTTTGTAAGGCAGTGAAACCTGTCAGCACCTGCTCAATTTACTAAAGGAAGCACCAGATCAATGAGTAAGAGACAACAACTTCAGTCAAGGGGAAAGGAAAGACATCAGAATAAAGTCACTTCTGAGGAAATTTGGCAAAAATACTGTAAGAACATCAGCCTTCCTCAAGGCCCATAGGGAACACAATGTGCAAACTAACGAAAAATTATAAATTACATTAAGCTAACAAAAAAAATCCCAAAACCCAAAAATTACAACACAAGAAACTGTCTTAGAGCCAAACTGAAAACACCTTCTTCTAATAGAACACCACCTCCAAATATATTCTTGAGGTTAACAATTAAGCATTGAATGCTGTCTTTCTTGTGCTTAATAGTTTTATTTAGGTCTTTCACCTAAGCCTTACTACAACACCCTTTTTAATCTGTCAGTCCCCTTAGAACTAACCAGATCATATTGCCAGAAGTATGAAATTTTTGCCAGACTTTGTAATACCAATGATTTGACTTGGTCTCTCAGAAGCCTGTATCCCAAAGGCCATTATTTAAAACAGAATTATATTTAAATTTTTGTGGATCTTGGAAAATACAATGCTTGCATCGGATTTAAGTAGGGTTCCAGGGTATTGTAACAGCTCACCCATCATGCAGAGCTTGCCACCTCCCGCAAACTTGCTGCAGCCAAACCAAAGAGTACATTCAAGAGCTTAGCCATCTCATGCCAACGAGATCAGTTCTGTAATACAGCTGTACCAATCCTGCTTCTTCTGCCATGATTTCTCCTCTATATGACACTCAATTCAGGAAATACACAGAAGGCACATTCAGGATGAGACACAGTCTCAGAAAATGATGGTCAGATTTTCCCTTCCTAGTCATCCTATATGCCATAGTATAAGAAACAGAGGCTGGCCAAATAACACTGATTAATTTGCAACACTATATTTTTCCAGACAGTGGCTAGCTTTTCAAAAAGATGCTTCTTTACTGCATACACAAGAACTAGTGCTGGGTGACAGCAGAAATACCAGTGAGGTTACCTACCAAACAACAGACAAATGTGATTAGAGCGTTAGGCTAGAGGTACTCAGGACAGCTTCTGACAGGCAAAGTGATAGCTACTTCCTCTTCCTAACATGCAAAAAATGTTGCATGTTTCATAGATTCTAAAGCTTTGTTCTCTATTTCTTCTGCACTAGATTCCTATGGAACAAATTAACACCACTAATTCTGTTAAGGTACAAAGGAAAAAAAATAGCAGATAAGAAAACCCCAAGAGTTCATTAAAAATTATATTAGATAACATATCTTCAATAAGTATATCTTCAATAAGTACTAATTTCTCATGTCTAGACAATTATAGCACATAGCAGAGCCCCAGTGGCTCACATTGCCTTCAATAGATCTTCTACTGCACTTTCAGCTTACACCCAGAGTTCGCACAACTGAGCATTCACCACCTGATATTAATCATCTTTACTCTTTATGACTAATGGAAAGAGAAAGGTACCTCTCCACAATGAGTTAGACCTTAGATGGGCTGAACTACCTTTGGGTGATGCTTACCTGTATTTATGACGTTACTTGGGCACTATGAATCTGGGTCACAGAAACCCAGGTTCAAATTGTCATATGTATTGAAAAGAAGATAAATCTCTATTGCCCTCCATATATTTTCATCCTTTTAATAGGACAGCTGCCATTGTTTCTATTATGGTCTCACAAGTAAAGAGAAGAAAGACAGTTAAGAAAAAAAAATGTGTGCAGGTTTCCTACTTAGCTAAAGTTACACACATCAGACATGAATGAAAGAATTTCAGAATAAATTATTAAAGTAGGGTTGATTGTGAACAAAAGAAAATTGTAACAGCTAGTGCCTCATGCTCAGTATTAATAAGAGACTTGTGCCCCCTAAGCTTTATGCTCACTAAAGTTGAAGTAGAGAAGCCAGGCCGTGTAGGTGGAATGGACCTAAGGAGCAGCAATAACACAAAGTTTAACACAAAGTAGGTCTTCTACTTAGATTTCCTTTTGCCTTTTTTGGGGGGAGGATCACGATCAATATAGCATGGCAACATAAAAATGGCCATACTGGGTGGCCCAAATATCCATCCATTCCGATATTCAGTGACCAATGGTAGATAGACAATTGAGGTATAAGAACAATAAAAGAATGTATTCACACTTCTACAATGTACTTAACTAGAACTTCCTTCTACTTCCTTGCCTTTCACCAGGACACTTAGCTCAGTAATTCACACAGAAATGTATTTCCTAAATACAAAATATTTTTCATACATACACACTATATATATATATAAAAATAACAACCCATATATAATATAGAATCACAGAACAGTTTTAGTAACATGCCTTATATAGTACATTTTTATATGTGATATAAAACATTTTCTTTAAACATGATTTCTTACACATTCAATTATTATTTAATGAATATGATAACACATATGTTTGAAAAGATGGTACTGTTGTTCTTTCTTGGTAAGCTAACACAGAAAACTACCATTCTGTGGATGCTCCTATTCTATAAACAACCATGAGCTGGTAACTTGTCTGTGGTCAAAAGTATGTTCAAAAAGGACATCAAGAATATTTTAACACAAAAATCACAGATACATTTTGAACAGAAAATGTAAAGTAGAAGCACTGTTGTGCAAACATGACACGATGTACATTATCCAACCGGTTTTGATACAGTGTCTGCAACTATGCCCCACTGGTATCTCCTGAAAATTTAGATGGAAAATGAAGAAAGATATCAGAGAAGAAACAAATAAATAGCAAGGGAAGAGCCAAAGTATTTACAAAATAAACCTTCAGAAGTAGTGTATGGCAGCTGGGAGAGGATACCTTAGGAAGATCTTTAGAAATGGTTCTCACAACTTTGCCTTCAAGCCCAACCCCTCCTTTGAACTCTCCTACTCCTGCTGAGGAAATCAATCACAGAATCATAAGAGTCGTTAGTTCTTTCTAAGCCCAAGTCTCCTTGCCCATACCCAGCATATTTCTCTAAAATACAAATGACTGCAGCCCCTTCTGGCCTTCCTGTGTGAGACAAGCTAGCCTTGTTTCTGGGGAGTTGTGCTCTACCCTATACAGGCTGTGAACACGACAGTTTCCCAGGGCAATCCCACTTTCTACAAACTGTGAAACAGCAAAATGCTATCAGCTCTCACTAACCCTTCCATGTTTGGTAGAAAAATGGAAAGCAGGGCCTGAAGAACACCATTCATGTAATCAAGGTACATAAGATCACCACCCATGGCAGAGACAGGAGCCTCAGAAACATGTACCACAACACTGGGATAAAGACAGAAGCTTAAAGTCTGGGAAGGATAAAATCTAACAAATACCTCAGATTTTTTAAGTGCTTTTTGTATCTGGAATTCAGTAAACAAACTAATTATTTGTATCATGGTACTACTAACTGCAGCAAGCCAAACTTTACTAAGCACCACAGAGAGACAGGATAAAGACTTGTCATCCTCTCCTTTCTAAGTCAATGGGTAAACATCCCTGGTTTCAAAAGAAGCAGGTCCTGAGCTGTTCTTTCCTGTCCAGTCTTTCTCACAGCAAGGGCTTTGAAGATGTATGCTAAAGGGAAGCCACAGCCAAAACAAACTCCAAGCACCACATCTAATTACACGAAGTAAACCACTAAAGACTGGTACGTGAAGGATATTAAAGAATCATTCAGTCACAAAAAGAAAGTCATCTGAGAAGTCTCAACACAGATCCAGGGAAAAATATTCAGACCTCTGAATACTTACTACAAGCCAACAGAAATCAGCATATTTTTTATTTAAGAGACCATTTATCCCAAGTATCCTATCTGAAGAAGAGATGACATATCCATGCAGTCTTTCTTTTAAGGTTCACAACACCACCAGGTTACAAAGACAAAAATATACAGCACCTAAGGAGGAACCTTACATGCAGGTAGCAGATCACTGATCTTTTGTGTCATGAAAATCACAGGCATGAGATTCTACTCCAAGATAGTGAGTAGCAGCACAATTATCAATGTTAACTCTCAAGTAATTAGAATTACACAAATCTACGCTGTCACATAGCAACAAATAGGCCTGTGGTCTTAGATATAAAAAAATGGAAAATGTTCCTTTTTTACTGGTGCTTGGTAATGGACATAACAGCAAACATCTTAACAAGAAAGTGAAGCAAGAGCACTCCAAAACTCCTGACACGAAGGCAAGACTCATTTTTCTCGTGAAAATGTTTCCTCAATATTTTCACTTAAACACATACTCCAAAATCATGCAGAAGTGACCTGCCTCTCTAAAAGTTGAAAAGAAAGCAGTCTTAGCTCAATCTTGTATGTTTACACTTTTAATCTTACCCTTAAACAAGACTGAATTGAGCATAACAGCACTGAAGGTCAGCTTCTATACTGGCATATCAGGTTTCAGGCCAACAGCTCTTTTATTTAAAATATGTTAGATAAAAAGGTAATATGCTCTCTGTAAGAGTTCCCTTGAGGTTAGAAGAACCAATAAATTAACTGTTACCATATGTTTGGCTCCTTTTGGCAAAATTCAGTAACAAAACACTGCCAAACCTCTTTTGGCAGATAATAATATTTGGTAGCTTATAGTACAACTTGAGGGAAAAAAAGAAGACTGGACAGAAAGCTTGGAAATTATTAGAAGAAACTGCATTTCTATCTTTATATAGTTAGCTACATGCTGTTGAAAGAAAAATTCTAACAAAGTAAGCTCTATGGATCTGATCTATAATAAGCAGCTAACTCCTCAAAAACAGCTGTATCAAACGCGAACTCTAACATTCCAGCTAGCACAGTAATGCAAATATTCTGCATTTAGTTTTTTTAAACCATGCTAGATATGTATGCTACTTTACAAATAGGAATACTAATTCTATAAGCTTCTCAAGTGTTAAAATGTGTATTATTAGTGCTTTCATTACAGTGGGTGTATTTCATTACAAAAGAGAGAAGTCAGGGCTTATTTGCAATGGCATGTTCTTCAGTTTAACTATATATATATATATATATATATATATATATGCAACTAAGACTAGAACATGACGAATAAAAAGCCTTTAACGCTACACCTTTAATTGTAATTATAGATACAGAAATTCTGGGCATTTTAAGGACATCTGTTACAGATGTTATCAAAATCCAGCTAAACAGGTAGGTGTGAACCCAGCTGGTCCTACTTCTTTACCAAGAAAAGCCAGGTATGTTCAATAAGGTCACAGTTATTAAAAAAAAAACAATAAAAACCAATGTTTTTTTAGATATGAAAATGTAAATTTCATATTTTTAATAACCTATCATAACATACTCTAAATTCATAATTATTCTAATTTCCAGTAAAATGGGTATAGCCTGTTGTTCATGCCATTTTGGTTGTGTGGGTACAGGAAAAACAGGCATTTAAAACCTCTGTATTTCTTCAATCAATTGCATCATCCCATTAAATTCTAATTTTGAGGTATATAAAACACTTGATATTCAGCTTACTGTTCCACACAGATATCTGGCAAGCAGTATGAAGCAGGTTGACAAGTACAGGCCAGACATTTCACTTCTTAAAGACATGTTATTGCACGATTAATCCTATATTTGCATTAATTTGATTACAAGCACTTACAGGTAAAAGTAATCCTAAAGTGTAGGTCTAAAGATTATAATATAAGCTTCTGGACTGTTTTTCCAGATGAAAAATATTTTTGCCATTTTACGGATGCTTGCCTCATTCAGCCCTTTGGGATTTTGTTAATAATCTTGTCATTACCGTATTCATCTTCTGATTTCTCCTTTTTTTTATTTTTTTTTAGGAAGGCAATTTCTGTGAAGACTTGACACTGAAATCAGAGACTTCATTACCCTGCAAAATACATCCACAGTTCAAACTATTTAAGAGGGTTAAACAAAATGCAAACATTTAATGCAACATTAAGCATGTGAAATAAAAACTTGATTGCCTAAAGAAAGCATGCTATGCTGTTACCCTGGTGACAGGTTAAAAAAGGATTGTGAGCTGAATGGCTGTATGATATGAAATTAAAATGTTTCACATTGAACAATCCAAAATGAATTGGGAAAGGTTAGAGCAGAGGAGAGAGAAATCAATTCTCCAATGGCAATGGTGAATGGAAGTGAAGTCTGAATAGGATTTGCCAGTGGGGTGCAACAGCTGCCAAATATCCTGCAGCCAAAGAATTACAATAATACTGATGAAGTGTGCAAGAGCTTTTGGAATCATTGCAGGGAACAGAGAAATACTCCTACAATAATGAGGCCATTCTGTGTCCCATCCCACTTTCACAGTTGAATCAAAGGAAAAAGAAACGGTTGAAAATTGTAATACTCAATACAGAGGTATAAATGAATTATCTATCCCTTCAATCAATATCTTATGTTTAACTACAGCCTTTATGAACCATGAATGAAGCAAGCATGCTGAAGAATGGACAAATCAAGACACACACATGTAAAAGTATGCAGAGTCTTCTTCTTCGTATACATTTTGTTGACAACATTTCTACTGCAATGGCATCTAGAATAAGCTACACGCTACACAAACAGCGGGGCACAAGCAGTACCTCAAGAAACTTCAAAAGGCAAGGTGTTGATGTCCGCACTTATCTTTTTTATGTTAATAATTTCAGAAAAGCAACATTAGTAAAACTTCTTCTCACATGAAGGCAGTTACACATGCATTTAGCGAGTTAAAAGTCTCCCAAAGTCAAGAAAAACTTTGCCGTTCCATAAAAAAACTCCAGCACAACTTCATTTCTGCCCTTCAAAATTCCAAATAAAATGTACAAATGGAGAGGAAAAACTATGCTAAAAGTAGTCATAAAATGACCAGGGAGCAGGTGGCAATTAGCACACACCATTTTAGTACTACGGTTTTATGCATACACATTTTACACACAAATATTAAAGAACGAGTTTAGGAGGTGTAAACCTGCATGAGAGGAAGGAATTGTTAGGCTTATAAAAGGGATCAAAGTAAAGAAAAGAGAGAGGCCTTGTGGTAAAGATCGGCCAAGAGGTTATAAGAAAAGCACGGATGAGAAAAGGGCCAGATTCATAACTAAAAAGGGCCAGGAATATGGCAGCACAACAAAAAACTTTCATATGTGTATACTATGTAAATTCAACATTAAGTGAACAGTAGCCACAGAAGCTTATAAAGCTGCTACTGCAGCTGCTGTTTTCCCAGCAGACATGGTGAAAATAAGAAATAAACATAGGGGCTTAGCCAGGTCCATTTACTTTGGTGAATGGCTTTCCCACCAGCAATCACCTCAGCAAGATACATGCTGCTGCTTTGGGGCTCCTACCAGGAGATGTTCAGCAAGGTTCAAATTATTTCATAATTATTATCTTCATCATGATTTCATAATGGTTATCAACTGTAAAGACTCAGCAAGCATGAATTCCTGAGTGCCCAGGACACCTTTTTCCATACAAATAACATAGGCATGATAGGCTACAACAATTTCCCATAACAGACCATTGTTTCTGGAATATATGTTCATGAATCATGTGGAATGACAGTTCTGTATTCAAATGCCTATATAAACACCTTATATTACTTCTGTTACCAATTCTGATTCCATTAATTTAATCTAAAGAAAAAACGATACATACGTTCTGTAGAAAGTCGTAAATGAAACCTTTAAATGTCCCATTTAAACTTTTCTATTTTACATAAATGTCCATTTCCACTGGCCAAAAATACCTGTTTCATATATCTGCACCAATTTATTTGTCTATAGCACACACAATCCCCCATGACAAGCAACTGAACAATGTAGGAGTGTAAAGAATACCCGATTTTAAAGACAGCTAGGACATAGGACAGCTGTTTAGCAGTGATTAAGCAAGATTACAAAAAAAATATAAAAATTTAGTAATTATTTATGAGAGGTCAAAAGAACAAACATTAAGTAACACCTAAAGAGACAAGAGAAGCTTGTCACAATCAGAAAAGCCCATTATAAATAAGGATAGCACATGAAAAAAAGGGAGAACAGAGTCTTAGTACTTTACTAGTCTATGGGGAAAGAAAAAAACCACACAGTGGAATAATAGTCTGAAGCTGCAGTAGTTACACAAACATATCGAGGTCTTTCAAAGGCATAACAGTAAATCACAAAAAGAATGCTTGACTTGTTGACCAGGAGAACAGAACAGTAAGGATAAGACAGTGTTATTTTCATGAGCTAAGGATGACTGCATAACTCCAAAGTGAGGGAATAAGGAAAGCCACAAGTGGGCTGGACTTAGTCATCCTTACCAAATGAAAACAAAGCGTTTTATCTTTATATGACACTAGAGGGTATTTGTAGAGTAAGGCAAAGTATAAATATTTAGCTGTACTTGCCATAACTGTTCATGTTATTACCGCAGCTCTAGGGGAACAAAAAAGTAAAAAAAAATCACATAATGCAATTGACATAATTCAGCAGTGCCTGTGATTGTGCTGCAAGAGCTCTCCCCCTTTCCATGAGGCCCATTCAGATGACTCCAGTGAATTTTCCTGACATCATCTTCCTTCTTTTTAAAATTAATGTAACATAACCTTATTTCGTGCTGCTCCAGCAGTGCAGGAGAGCCAGAAAGCAATGCTATTGGGCAGCTGACCATCCTTCCATATGGGGAAGCCCTAGGCTGGCAAAGAGTTGGCTCTGTCCCAGACTCCAGCAGGGTAATAGGTGTAGTCTATGTGAAAGCAAGCATGCCTGGGTGGTGCAGGGCTTTTCTGCTCTCCGAGTGCTTTCCTTGCTGCCCTAATCAAGCTATGGCAAGGCAAAGCAAGCATCAAAGCATTACTAGCTCTGTCTGAGGAATTCTGTCAATACATCTATACCAAATCGATCTAGACACAAACCTACAATAAGTCATTAAATAAAAAGCTAAATATATCAATTTTGGTCCTTGCAGTTCACCACTCATGTTATGTCCAACACACTGGACCCCTGGATTTTCAGAATTTTTAAACATATAAAAATTCAGTCCAGCTATTTCAGAATTTGACAAAGACTTGCTTGTATGTTGCCTCTAATTTCTCACTATACACTTACCCTTCCTGTAAAAGCATTATTTTATGCTTAGAAAGCATGACCCATTCTAGATCTCAAAATACTTTATACATGTATAAATGTATATAAACATACATTTGTAAACATTTATAAAACCTCAAAAATACAGTAAAGTATTGGGGCCATTTTGTCCTTTTGGAAACTAAGGCCCAAACCAACTGACTCTTCCATGGTCCCAGAAGAACAGTTAGGAGTTTAACCCAAGACTCCCTAATCCCAGTCTTCTATATTAAACACATGAGCAAGAAAAACCTTTAGGGTTTTTTTTTTTTTGCTAGCAATGTAAAACATTTTCCAATGTGTTGCCATCTTTTTGCATGTAGTATCAGTTAATATGGGCATGCAGCCTCACTGTTTTTTTCCAAGTCATAAATGATGAAGGGGTAAAACCCATAGAAAAATTAGGAAAATACACTTGGCAGCCAACACAAGCAATGCATAGGAAGTGCTGTAGGCAATTGGGTTTAGAAGTATAAACATCACATTAGTAGACCCATGAGATAGCATGATGTAGCCACACCTGGAGAGTCACTCTCCTATTCCCCTCCCAGCCCACTAATGAAAACAAGGCTGAAGCCAAAATGTGAAGATTCAACTGTACAACATCATTTTTGGTCTCAAAGGCTAACTACATCAAACAAACGTAAAATAAGCTGGATTCACTTCAGCCAAAATATGTTTCTACTTGAAACAAGATCGAGTTCTGTCTAGAAGACCTCAGGATTTTACTAGATGCTGTAAATCTGTTCAGCAGCTGTGGGTGGCACCAGTTTCACAATAAACTGGGCTATGGAATAAGTAGGAAAAGTCCTAGGTGAAATAGCTGAAAGCTGAACAATGAAACAATCATCAATCATTCATGGCTCTTTCCTGTAGGAAACATGTGCCCCCATTAGCTGAATATCACAGTGAAATATTCATAATAGTATCTGGCTCACAAAATACCACACATTTCATTTGCTAATCATCTTTAAAAAAGAATAAAAGCAAAGAACCAAACCACCCCGCAACAACCTCTTTCTCAAAAAAAACTGGTTAAATAACAATCAGTTAATTTACTTTTTTTAAAGAAAGCAAAAAAAAACCCACAGAAAATGCTCCAAGTATCCAATTGCATCACAAAAGTAAATGTCTGTATTCCTGTAACTCCGAGCATGCACAGGTCTCTAGGAGCTGTTTTAGCTAACGGCTGGCAAATTAATCCTAGGAGACCATCAGTGAGGTCTGGGGCACATAGCAACGCAGTCAGTGGAAACTCACCTGTGGGTGCTCCACCCAAGTCATAATACAATTTATTCTAACACAGGAAAGGCAAACCAGCCTTTGGCTTGTGGCCTGTATTAACCTCAAAACCACACAAACTACTGCAACAAAGAATCCCCACTACAGGGGTCACATCTGATTGAAACTAGCCAAAGAAAGTTGGGTGTTTGATCCTAATGAGGCAATAGCTCGCTGATCATCAGAATGTGTTGCAGCAAAAACCCTACAGTTGATGATTCAGTCACCCAGGGGACTACAAAATGCATATTTTCCAGCCACATCCCTGTAAATATCATTTACTGTAGAGAAGAACCCCCCTCTCAGAAGGCTGCTACTAGGCTGATCTGTCGCACAGAATTAAGGCTGTCTTCTGCATTCCTCTTATAAGCCATTCTTTGTTTACCTGTTCCTTCTTGCTACATGTTCCCACTCTTGTAGCTCTTCCAGAATAATCTCACTTGTCGTGAGTACTTAACCTGCTTCTGTCAGAATGATCTAAAATATTATTAAACTGTTTCTATGTTAATATGGGTCCCTTCAGCAGAACCACGGTAGAAAGATACTACACACAAAGTCACACCTGCACACCAGGTGAGGAGAAGGCAAGGCAGAGACCAAGGGAGGAGTTGGCTTGGACTATGATTCCTTAATCTGGCTCAGCTGCATTTCATCTGATGAAAGTCTCAGTAGGCCTGATAGCAAAAGGTGGATCCTTCTATGAAGACCTCCAAGCATGGTTCTTTCTATCTATCTGGCTAGAATAACAGTCCTGAGCTTGGGCTGAATACATCATGGGGGGGAAAGGGAATCCAAGATATCCCTGCAGTTGTGAAAAGAAGGCATATTATAAATATTTCTTTCACGAAAGGGAAAAGAAAACAAACCAAAACCAAAGACAAGCATGCAACTCAAGTTCAGCAGAAAACTGTCTATTTGACAGCTGTGATAAGTTTAGAAGAAATAGTGCATGATTTCAAAATACTACTTTTCAGTGTAATTCCTTACACAAAAATTCTTCAACTGCTTTCAGTGCATGCAAAAGAAAAAAAATGCTGTCAACATTAGTAGTGCCAGAGAGCTGACATTTTGAAGATGATGCTCAACATGGCAGTGTACTTTTCCAAACCATTAGGAGAATGTTACGGATCAACTTTGGAGCATGCAGTCTGTCTAATCCCCTTACATCCTCCAAAATGGATTTAAAATACACACAGACTCCAAATGCCCAATTCTGCCACAGTGAACCGCATCCAAGATTACAACTGTCCTTTTTGATTTGTTGCCAGTAGCACAGGTTCCTACTCTGCACTTTTTGTTTACTCATATTTTTTAACAGATTGCAGTCATACCAATAAAGATGTGCTTTCTACGGCCACAATCCTGCTCCTTAAATGGTACCTATTACATGGAACACCTTCAAAACCAAGTCAGATGCAGTTCTGGTAAATTAAGGAAACACCCTGAAGAACCCTTGATGGGCCTGCAGTGACTTCTATATTCCACAGTCCTCAGTCCCCTCTAGAGGGAGTCCACTAACTACTCTAAGGAGAGAACATCGCCCAGGACACCACACAATCCTCTCATCTCATTCTGCCTCTATTTGACCTTTCCTCTGAAGAAGCTGCATGATTTTGGGGAAAAGTGTAACATTACCGGGATTGCTTTTCTTCAGAAGTTACTTACAAGTAAGTCTTTTTGTGTTATCTTGTCCTTTCTTGGCCTCAAACAGGCAACACATGAACACCCATCATGGCAAAAGAAAGGGATCTTCCCTGTACTGGAAAGATTTGTTAGCTTCACCATTTAAAATCTGAAAAATCAGACCTCGATCTAGTCTTACAAACTTCATCTAGTCAGTCTCTGCTGCTTTCTCTGCTCATAGTGGAGGAATATATGTGAGGGAGTTAGGCTAGGACTTCAAAAGTAAGCTAATTTTTTCAAAGCAGTATGTATTTGTTTCCCTAGTGCAGTACATGAAGAGATGAATGACTGCTCAATGCAATACTTCATTTATATATCTGATATCTCAGTTAGTTGTGTATGTCCTTTCTCTTAAGGTACACAGACACCCAGTACTAAAAGAAAATATTTGCAATAGAAAACATTAAAAGATTCTGCAAAAATTGGACTGCAGTTAGCAAATAGGAACATTTTACAGCCCAGAGGAAAAATTCTCAAATCAGACAGAGCAGGGAATGCAGGAGCAGTTTCAGAATCACCACTCAGATCAACAATTCCTGTTTCTGACTTTAAGTACAAAGTAATCTATTCTCTATAGCAGTACCAGACTATTTAACTCACTATGCTGGCCAGTAAAAACTACAAACAAGGCTCCTACTCATTCTCCCTCATACATCTTTTATTGAGGGAACAGTGGCCTTTTGAGTCTGTTCTCCTCCTTATGCCGTCTGCTATAGAGGATATAACTTGTAGAAAAAAACAAAAAGGTGCTTAACTTTCCCCTATAGGTGAATAAGGCAAGCGATGACCTAGCCCTACATATGCTATATATTACAAAGCCGTTATGCTTGCCCTAAGTGTCTTTTTTTTCCCTTTTTATTCTTTTTTTTTTTTTCAACACCATATGGTACTATTTATCTTTGTGGGTACAAATAAAAATAAAGACTTCTTGAAACCACATTTGATTTATTCCTGACCACTGTAAAATCAGTAATAGAATACACTGTCAAACCACTGGCATGGAATGTGAATAATGTCTATCCTCCATTCTGACTTCCCTTTCACACAACCATGCAACTACATCACAGAATATGAGGCCAGAAGAAAGACTCATGCCAAAGTTCGGGTTCACTGTACACAACCATTGCAAACACCATCTACCTGAGCAAGTTTCACAAATTCAGTTCTTCTAACAGAAGGTCTTAATGGATTGACAATTATGGGCCAGAGGACAACAAAAGCTAATGGAAAAAAAGCATACTGTTCCAAGAAGCCAAAGTGAATTAGTATTTTGACACAAGCTGGCCAATTAACAGTACTATCTAGGTTACTAGAAGCTACTATCCAAAAGAATGAGGGAGTGGGGGAACAAAACCACCAAAAAACACACTTAAAGCAAGGTGCTGACTCTTCCAGTGTCTACCAGTCAGAAAGTGTTTTCAGAATTAGACCCTAACCTATTAAGATTCTTCATCAAAGTAGCAAATTACTCATGAATCCACAATATTTTAAACCTCTGTAGCTGAATATTCATATTATCCCCAAGTGCTTAGATCACTTCAAATGGGCACATGGGAAATTTGTGATGCTCAATTTGTGGTTAGTTACTAATGCAACAATATTCTGCATTAATGAAACTCCTGATGTGCATTAATTACTGTACTGGCTTGTAACGCATTTTTGTGCCTATCAGTTTGCTAATATGTAGAATAAAAAGAAGCATGTATGACTTGTGTGATTAAGGAAATGTAAGCCACAGCTCATTTGAATTTAGAAAAAATGGACTGTATTAAGAAACCATGCAGGTTTCTCACCAGTGCCTCTCATGCATGAGAAGATGCCATTAACAAAATGCATCAGCACATCTGAGTTCCTAGAAATGAACTTACCTTGGAGTCCCTAGAAATCGCTGTGATCTCAGTTGTTCAGACACATACAAAGATGCTGCTGTTGCCAGTAGTTCTCTTCTTTCAAGATCTGTCAACTTATGCCCTAGTTTTCAGAAAGCAGTTAGAGAAAATGTATTAGATATCAAAGACCAACAAGGACACAAAAAGTAACAACTACCAGTGGAGACACTGAACAGTCCTTATGCAAAACCTACATTTTCTCCTCTCTAAATTAAGATGAGGCTTAGCACAGCAGACGCTCTGAGTTTCATAGTTTAAATTGCATGTTTTCACACAGATCAGCCCTACTGCTAACACTGGTATCTCTGTTAAAAACAATTTGACAACTGAAAGAAAAAAAAAAGGAATGATGCTGCAGCATCTTGTTTTCGTTACTGAAATGTCACTGGTTGACATATTGTGCCTCATGCTGGTAAGGAATCCATCTGTACATTAGAACTTACTCAAAATATACAGCGTTCTTTCTCAGTACTTTACCTTGCAAAGGCTTCAGAACTTCCAAGCAAAAGGGATGGATAACTCAACACCATAAGCCCCAGAAATACATGGGAATAAAGCTATTGTCAGCCCTGGGTCATTTAGTGCCATTTGTGTAATCGTTAGTTTGCAGCTAATGGAGTCAAGTCATGTTTGGCACTTCATAAGCAGAAAATGGCTCAAAGTAGCCTACAATCTGAAGGCACATAAGCTAATAAAGGTTTGGATAAAAAGGTGCAAACCAGGGTGAGTGGAAGTGGCTTTTCTCCCACCCTGGTCTTGTTCCAGAAAGTAAAGATTAGTTAGAAAATCAATTGTCCATTCAGCAGGCCAAAAGACAGAGCACAGTGACAGAACTTTGCTCTCCCCATCTTCAGGTTAGAAACCACACAACACCAACTTGGTATGAAAAGCCAGCAAATAGGTGGCCGAGACTGGTGTCACCAGAGAAGTAAAACAGTCAAAACTGATGCAAGAGGGAGCAAAAGAACAAGTACTCAGTTCATAAGGCAGTAGCAGGAAATTAAAGTTGACATAGAAAGGACAAGAAGTGCAAGGCTGAACTGTCACAGAGTAAAAGAGGCAAACTTTATCCTCAGGAGAGAGATTTTGCACAGATGAAAGCAGGAGTGTTTAAAAAGCCAGAGGATAACATGATAAATGAAGTTAAGAAAAGATAAAGGTTAAGACTGAAAGATTTAGCTGAAGTCAGTTACAACATAGCTCTTAAGACGTACTTTATGTGTACATATCACAGCAAATGCAAATCATCCATGTCAAATACAGATTTCACTGCACTTGAAGGTATGGGAGATGGGGAAGGGGTTCAGTAGGCTGTATTTTCCTGAGCAAATGTGCACAGGGGACATGTTTGCTTCTAGTCCTGCAGTAGAAAAAGTTACACAGCTCCCTTCTACATCCCCAGTCTCTCATCACCTCAGCAGTACTGAATGTAATATTAATTCACATTCCCCAGTACTGGTCACTAGCAAGTGACAGTTTGTATCAGTAACATACAGTAAGACTAATACAATCCTCAAGAAAATCCAGAATGGGGCCTTTGGAAAGGACTGGAGCAAACTTTACAGTAACAAGTGCAAAACCTCAAAACAGGGCATCTTCTGCACAGGACCCATTATTCCTCTGGGCATATGAAATATGCATAGGTAAAGAGGCTACTTAGTGACCACCTCAGCAAGGCAATCATGTCATGGTGATGGAAACACACTCATTATAGTTCCAGCTAACAGTACAAAGGAGCTGTCACGGGACGAAAAATGAAAATTTAAACATAACAAAAGCCAGCAAATCTATATCAATCCATTTTTAATTTAGTCCATATTAACATATCCTGGCTAAAGATTACTACAACTTCCCTTGCTCAGTGTTTATTATTTTTTATCTGCCCTGAAATGAAAACTGTCTTCACTTTAACAAATGTATGCAGAAATACAAATGCTGGAAGGCTGAGTAAACAGCTTGAGAAACAAACTCGATCTTTCCTTTGCCAGTTATGTGAAAAACTGATTGCAAAGCAAAAGTCAAAAAAACACTGAATGTTTGTACTATATGCATATATACACACAGGCATATGTGTATATATAAACCTTATATGAATATACAATGCAGTAACATCAACTATCTGGCTCCAAAATGTGCCAATTTTCCAGTTGTATACACACAGGGAAGAAGCCTCAAGCACATTTTTCCAAAATGTTGTATCTAAAATTGATGATCTGCTTAAATGTCTCAGGTAAAGATACATCAGGAATCTATCCTAAAACCTTTGCTTGTTGGTCACCCTGCCTAACATCCATGACAAGTCCATGTGACTGCATGTTCTCACCTGCTCCAACACACACTGGTAGTATCAACTCCTAAAAGAACAAGGTAAAACTTCAAAGATCCCAATTTGAAGGTTTTATTGCATGACTTTCATATTGGATTAAATCAATAACTGCTTTTGCACTTGCTGTGCTGAAAAAACTATTTTCTCCCTCTATCTTCAATAAAAATCAAATTCCAAGCAAGGAACAAAGGTCAGTAATTTGAAACAGGTTAACAACTGATCAAGAGTTACAGTCACTGCTTCATTATTATAAACAGGAAAAAATATTTATCCACTTTCTCTATTTGTCACTATTTGCATTATTAGTTGTTGCAGAAAACTAGTCATGACTGTAGTATCCAGTGTACGATTTCAGGGAGATAATATAAACTGTTAACAAGCAGACACCAAAATTGGGTTTTGGTCTTTGGCAATAAAGATGCAATCCTATCACAGACTGTCCTTAGCGTAACTTTGGAGGTAATAACTTGGAAGCCTGTTTAAAGGCTGCTCCCTAAGGACAGCACTTTACCTTTTTTATACAAGACAGACTGCTGTTAGTACAGCCTGAGCTCTCTGAACTCCAGACCCATTTCCCTTCTGCTCTTGCTCTGCTTAGCAGAGTTTAAAACAGTTTTGAAGCCAAACTTTCAATTCCATTACTATATTTGTAAATACACAAATGTTACAGATAGTGAATACCTTCATTTCACTTCAAGTATAATTTTACTTTAGAAGCCACTACTTGGGATTTCAACTCTGTGTCTTGAGGCATAAGTTAATATTCACCATCAACAGAGATGTAACAACCCAACCTCTCACATTCACCATGCAGAAGATAGATCTGAAAAGTACAAAGCTACCTCTGGGGCACTTTTCCAAGTGCTGCCTTGACAGGGAGTGAAATGAGTAATCTGCAAGGATTCCCCAGCTTCCAACATGAGAAGTTCTGCCACTGCTCTTTCCTACTCCCATCACTACAGACTCCTGGGCTACATGGAGATTTCATCTCCACTATAACATGTGAAGCTGGTATCTCCCAAATCTCTCTGCTTAACCCGGGATACGCTTCTGCATTATCATGATCATCACTGAGTGATTTCATAGGGTGAACATACATTATATAAGGAGAATGTAAAGCAGAATTAATGGCTATAAAATTAAGTCACAACTGAAGGAGTGGAAGCACAGCCGTTCATATTATTTAAAACTAGATCGTACGCATCTATTACTACTAAATGACAGAACCCTGGTCGGAAGGAAGACAAGAAAAAAGTATTTCTCTCTCACTTCCCTGATGTTATGATTGCTTAAATCAATATTATCCCAGTATCCCCCAAGCTGAGTCAAAAAGATTCATGCAATTACTTTACATAACCAACTTCAAATTAAATTACATAAAAGGTCATTTTTCCCATAACAGTCTCATTTGCATGTTGTCCTAGAAATGTGTTTCCTACTATCAATTACAGGGGAAAAAAAAAACAAAACAAACAAGCCCTGGTTATGTGCCCTGGCCTATTACTTAATACTTGAAAAGTGATTGTTTCCTGACTGGGAATAATAAAAATTAGAAGCAAAATGGGCAAGAAAGAAAGTACAGTGCATAATTCTGATCCATAGCAATGCAGGCAATGTCATTCCCGGGTTCTGTTTTCATTTCCCCCATGTTTTCCTCATTATATTTTGAAATGTATACCAAGTAGGCTGAGGCAGAAAACAAAGTTGGATGTCATTACAGGGTTCAATTTCTTCTGAAGCCCACCCAGAAGCTTTGCTCCACCCAGATGGTCATGACAAAAGACATATAATATTGTCTGCATATGCAATCTCAAACCATTCGGAATAGTGAAGAAGTACGTCTTTCAGAGAACTTGTGATCACTTACAGAGATAGAGGCTATAGCACACAGAAAGAAAACCTCTGCTATTTTGAATTATAAAAATTAAAAAAACAAATCTCAATACTAAAACAGATATCCAGGAGATTAACTGTGAAACAGACTGAACCACAAAGTATGATCCAATGAATAGGGTACTAACCTAAGTATTCTTGAGTTTAATTTGTTCTTTGTCAAAGACTCCTCTGGATCATTGTGAAAACAGAGATACTAGATCACCTATTACTTCCTCACCAAGAAGGTTAAAAAGTACACAGGCATCCCAGGCTGCTTTGAACCTGTAGAAGGACAGCTCATCTGATGATAACTCTAATTAGTTTTGCTCATTGCTCCAGCATGCTTAGCAAATACTTTTATTCTGTGAGCACAGTGCTTGAAGGCCACTCTAAGACAGACGTATTTGTGTCACCTGACCTAATCAGTGCTGCTGCACCCACCGTCAGATCCACACACCTCCCAAAACATGCAGCATATGTGCTCAGAGCAATAACCCAATCCAGCTGACCCACTGCCAGGCCTGCATTCTAACTGTTCATCCCTCCTGTAGACAACAAAAGACAGCAGCTGTTTTCCCACACTAATCATACCCTGAGCAAGGCTAGTTTCAGCACAGCAATATTTTAAAGTCACCTGCAACAAGAAAACTGGTTTTGTTAATGAATGTTATTTAAAAAAGAGAAGAAAAAGAGTTAAGCCATAATCATGAAAATTACTAGACATTCCCATTCTAGATGTAATTTGAAGTGGGCATCATAGGTTAATGAAAAAGCTGCTAACATACATCTAATAATTAATTTTTTCTTAAATTATAGTAAAAGCCTTCTGATAAAGGACTTATAATTAAACTCTTGAAAATGAGACTGGAAAACAAAACATCTCTTACTTTACTTCTAAGTAAGACTAAAGTTAAAATTCATATTTGAAGAAAAATGCACCTAAATATGACTGTACTTCACACCGTCACCAGAAAGAATGCAGCTGATATTCATTACTTACCATTAGTGTAGACCAACAGTGGCAATTGTGTAGTTTAGTAAAGAAATATACTGGATCATGCTCAAGCATTAAAATAGCATCCATCTTTTTTAATTATTGTTATTATTATTATTTCCTAGTTTTCTAAATTTAAAACATTTCTGGTACAAATTCCTACTGTTAACAACAGCACATATTTCTTTCTAGGTATTCACAAATCCACTTTGGCTACACATTGATCTAATTTTTTCAGATTATCCCAGAGCTTTTTTACAGCTACACCTCTTTTATAAGCAGTATTAAGATATATGAAGCTATTTAATTTCCAAATCCTCCTAGGAAAGTTTACCTTGTGTATTTATATAAAAAATAAGTTGCTGTGAGTAGAGGATCTACACTGCATAAGTTAATGTGCCTTACTTTCTCCTGAGGACCTGTCATCTGCTCACCACCCTTGCTTGCTATTAACAGTTCCCATCTGAGTCTTTGCATTTACAGAAATATTTTTCAGGTATTTAAAATACTATCTAAAATAGTATTTTTAAGTAACTAAAAATACTGTAGGTACTTAAAATACTATCCTCTCATTCATATTCAACTCACTGATTTTTTTAAGACAGAAGCACAAACTACATCATTAAAAGTGCTCTCAATTACTTCAGCGAGCTTTGAAGCAGTATTTGTGAATAAGTATTCTTGACTTGAAATACAGATGCTTTGTAATAATGGTATCTGCATTTTTTTATCATTAAGAAGGCTAATGTATGCTTGTATTTGATACATGGAAGGAGCAGAGCAAGACTTCATAAGCAGGAAAAAAGCCTAGCCATTTCACATGTGCCATTCATTAGTTTCTACTATGAACTATCACAATACCTCTTTTTATGTCTTCTGGTGTCTAAAGAAAAAACTTACCATTAGGAATCTGTTAACAAAATATTACTGTTTACCTCAGACTGCAACACAAATCATCCATTTGCATCAGTGTGTATGTGCACACAAATACGTGCAAATAAAGTTGAAGTCAGAGAAACCCTAAACAAATTTCTTGTCAACCTGCAATTTGTAGACTAACAATTAAATGACTGCATACAAGTGAACATTGAAATACAAAGTATAAGAATAAGAATAAAAAAAAACAAAAGACAAGAGTGCCTTTCCATAGGCAAAAATACAGAACAAGGGGTCTTCTCCTCGGTCAGCAAAATCCGTCCCAGTTTCTCACAAGTGATCAAGGGCCCCAAAAGACACAGTATCACAAGTAGGAGTAGAATGGTTTATGTTTTCATGGATTCCAGTTGTGTGTCGGGTGAGGTTGCCTTTTTACAAGATGGTGTAAACCTGTTTAATATTTTGCATCCTTGCCTTTCTCCTCCCACCCTGCTGAAGTTTACCAGATTCCTTCACGAGCTGAGTCAACCCAAAGACTCTCAAAAAATTACTTCAACAAAAGCAGCAACGATTTAAAAAAGTGCAAGTTTATGATGGTTTAGGGAACTGAATCCACTCAGAAAACGGACTGAAACGTGCCAGGACCATCAAACAGAGAGGACACAGGATTCTGTATGAAAGTATCAGAGAAGGGAGACACATCAGCTAATCAGCAGCACTGAGCCTTCAGAGCAGACCAGAGTACCCTCAAGTCTATGCTGGAATGCAAGCCAGCTGAGTCACCTGAAGATTAGTTAAATACACCTTAGCAGAGATGGCAAAGGAACATTTGAGCTTCAACCATCACAAGCCTACTGCCACTCAAGGTGACTAAATCCTGTTGTGCTCTCAGTCAGGAGCTAATAACAAGCTGGATGCATTAACCCCCATGTAGGACTGTATCACAGAGTTGCCAATTACATCATGAAATAACGTAGTTCTGGTGCAAAGAATATTCACCCACAAACTCACACACTGAGTCCTGAGGTAAGAAAAATCTGTTCTGCTCCTTAATGAGACTAGAATTTGGCGAGGTGCCAGTCATGTCCAGTGACTGCCAATCTGGCAGTGCTGTCTCCGAAGCAGGATGAGGATTCTGCCACACTGGATTAATGATGAACAGGGGAGAAAGGAATCTCCATGGGATTTATAAAGGACCCATGAATGATGAGCTATAAGCATTGTCTGTCTGTTTTGCCTTTTTTTTTAATAAGGAAGAGGTTCTGCCTGATGAATGCCAGCTGAGGTGTGAGGCTTATATGGAAGGACTGAGTCTCACACCATGCAGGTCAAGAAAGCATCTACAGCAGACTGGCTGAAGACAACCTTTTAAAATGTGATCCTTGTGAAAGGAAACCAATCTATTTATATACTTATATTTCTGTACTGACTGTTATACATTTTGAAATTGAGCTGTTTGGGATGTTGCAAAGAAACATTTGCATTTGTGTTTATGTTAACCTAGTGTATGAGCTAGTAAATTCAAGGTGATGTCCATTACTGTGCATGAGTATTAAGACTAGGTTGCTGAAATACTCTGATAAAATGCCATATCCTTCAGACAATGCTACAGCGAATACAATGGCTGCCAAAAGGTGACTCTAAAGATGCTGCACAAACTCACTAGAGAAGCAACAGTGTTGAGTAAAGAAAAACCTTATCTCCAGTTAACGGTAGAAGCACTGTCTGTAATGAAGCACAGTAGCATGGTACAGTTGAACTGATGTTTATTTTACATATTTCATGCCACCTACAAACGTTTTTTCTTGATTTTGGATGTGGTTCATTTACTATTTTGTCACTAGAAGTATCTATTTTGCTTCTGTACTTCTGTAAAGTAGGCAAAAAGTAACTCTGTCTATCATACTGTGCATTATTTAAGAACTCTTAATTGTATATATCTAATAGATACATGGGGGGGGGGGAAGGTAAGACTGGGGAACATGTCAGTCTATAAATATAAAGGAATTATAATCAGAAACAACACCACTCAAGAGAAAAAAAGAAACTTTCCCAAATGGAACAAACCTTTAAAACCATCAGGATAGACTTCAGGAAGGAATTTAGTGCTGATTTCTCCTTGAATAAAGCGTGGATGGATGATCACTTCTCGCAGCAAAGAAATATTGTGAGCTACACCTGAAAACAGGAAAAAATGTCAACAAAAAATCAAGTAATATGAATTACAAATGAACAGTAGGAAACAAGTTCTAAAAATATGAGCTCATATCTCTGTGGAATAAATACTTGTTCACAGCTTAGAGACCATGGTACTGATGTAAGCAATGCAAATACCAGTTTTATTCCACACCTGCCCCAAGATGCTCTCCTTAAACACTTGGTTTAATTAAGAAGTAAATGTTCCAAATTTTCACCTCACCAAGCCTAATTCAAATACCTAGTTAAGTCAGTAAGCACAACCAAGAGACTTTTGATTCAGTCCCAGCAGATGTTGGCAAGACCAGAGTCATCTCCTTGAAATCACAGGTTAGTCAATTCCAATAAAGCCTGGCTCACATTGTCATCCTGCTATCTTAAATGCACACACTCCTGTGGAAGATACGCACCGTGTTACACTCCAATCACAGTAACAAAAGACAGGAAGAAGTTTAACACTTACATATATTTTTACAGCATTTTGCAAAACTCTCGTGAAATTTATAAAACAAAGCAATCTATTGACTGCTCCATATGTAACTTATCCAACCTCGCATGGCCAATTATTTTACTGAATGCCCTGTTCCCTCTTTAGCATCATTCCATGACCCTGCTAGGCATATAGCTCCCTCCACCCAAAAAATATTTCTTTAATTAAATGTTAGAGCTTCTATAGCCACCTTTGTCCTTTAATTTCTTTGAATATTTTCTTTTTTTTTCCTGAATTTCCTTTCATTCAGTGTCTTAGCCTGTCTCTTTATCTTTTTCTTTCTTTCTTTCTATATTTTTTCTTTCCCTTCTTTTCCCCTGCTTTTTGTACCAACAAAGAAAGACAACTTCTAACAAACACAATCTAAAGCTACGCAGCTCAAAGGATGCTGCCAGTGTCAGTCTGGTACTTGCACACAAAACAGTAAGTTTTCTGCCCCTTCCTCAGAGATGAGTAAAAGATTTTATTTTTTTTCATGAAGAAATAAACCACATCCCATTTCCAGCACAGACTGGAAAAAAACACAATCAGGAGTAGATGTCAGCACAAGATAATGTAGTCAGGGTAGATAACACTGGAAAAAATATTGCCTACGGAAAGATTCTGGAGTCAGTGAAAATGTTTAAAAACAGGTTAAAGAAACATCTGTCAGCCAGCAGATATAGCTGCTGCAATCCTATCACAGAATTCGTTCAGTCGGACAAGAGGACTTGCTGAAATCCTTCAAGCTTTGGTTTTCTCTGAATTTAACAGGGCTGTGTAACTAAGTTAGTAACTTAATGCTAAACTGCATTTTGCAGTTTAGCACTAAATATGACGGCCATTAGAAGTAATTTCACTGAAATACTAAGTACAAAGAAGCCTTCATACAAGGTGGGAGAGGAAAGGACGTGCAAAAAAAAATCCCTGAGAAAAACATCCCCAATCCAAACAATTTTCAAAGATAAGATACCTTCTATTTTGACAACAGCACACAGCTCATCTCTTGAAAGAAAAGTTTCAGATTATGCAGGTAAAACACCATCCTTATCTGAATTCTCAATTTGTGAAAGAGATTGTAACAGAAAATTTGAAGAGCTATGACAGTTTAATCCAAATAAGACTACACAGAATAGCACTGCCTTGTAAACATTAATATTTCATGAGAGAAGCTGAAATAAATGTGAAACTCAGGAGCATAAACTGTAAGCATTGGCTGCAGCTGTTGCATCCATTCCAGGTATGGATAAATGAAGAAGCTGCTATAGGAAAGAGTTTATCCACCTTCAGTGGTGCAACATGCACATTCTCACCCCTCAGGAAATACAAAAGAATTCACATTCTTTCCTCGAAGGCAACTCCAAATCACACTGCATTTGCAAGGTCACCTGAAGTTCAGTGTTAGGTGCATACCAATGCAGAGCACATCACAAACTAGTTTATCTTGTAAAAATTCGTCTGAGCATCTGTATCTCCTTTAGAAGCACAAGATTCTAAATTCTACTTTAGATATGTTTACTTACAAGTTATTAGGATTTAAAACAGTGATGGCATAATTCAGTTATTTTCACATTTTTATCTAATAGCTCTAGTTTAAAATAACATGAGTTAGAATACATTGTAAACTCAGGTCTCTCAACTATAAATTAAGCTATTTGGACTTTTCCTACTATCGAGATCTCACCAAAGCAAAGACACTAGCAGTATGGAGACTGCAAATTGCTGTAGCTACAGAAGGAGATTCTTTTGCACTCCTACTTCTTTTCCCTTTGTGTTTTTGCAGTTTAGAAGCATGAGTAGCATTCTTGTTATTTTATATGCAGACCAGTTCAAACACAGTTTCAAAGCTTTTTTCCCCTACGGTATGCTGCTGGTGTGAATTTTCAAGCTCTCTGTGTGGCCGTCACGGAAACCACTTTCAGAACACAGAGTCAGACTCAGCCTCATTGAATCATGAAGTCATAGCTTTAAAGACTAGTTCATGATCCATTAAGTACCACATTACACAACCAGATCAATAATGACAAGATAAAAATCTGACCATTTGATTAAAAGAGGATCAGCCTCCTTGCTGCCTGTGATCTAGTCATTCAGGGACCCTTATTTAATAAACACTGAATGAAACTCACATTGCATCTGTACTAAACAAAACATTTCTAAAAAATCTTATGCTAAATGACTAAAACTTGGAAAAAAAAAATGAAGTCTTTCTTCTGCTGCTACAAAATCACCCCAAAATTTCCCATTTGAATCTATTTGAATAGATTTTAATCTATTAAGTATAGCTTCAGGACTATAATGAGAAGACAAAGAGGAGTCCCTCAGTGCTCCCCAACTTTGAATCCAGGATTTAAACACACTACAATGTGTAACCAGATCATCTCATGTTTTTCTTTCCTAAACTGCTATAAGATCCCTGGTGAGATGATGGCTGATGACAGATGACAGAGCCTGGTGTCTCAACTGACTGCCCCAAAAGACCTGAAATCAAAAAAAAAATACTATGAGTGTCTTAATTATTTCTAACTCCTGCATCAGAAAAATCAGAGGCTTTGGCAACGTTTTAAGCTCAAGAATTCCTTTAACAAGTTCGATAGAGCAGACAAGCCTATGTTTTTGGGAAGCAATATATGTATTTTACATATGCAAATTAAAGATTTAATACACAAGTTTCCTTTTAAAGTAGCCGTGAAAGGCTATCTTTATCAGTCCCCATGAGCCTTACTTGAGCAATGACTGTGTGGTTGACGTGCTTCTCAAAACTGAGTTGATAACTTTAGTGATGTTCCAAATCATGCGGCTTTAAAAGAAAAAAGTACCAGTGTAATCCTTCAGAAGTCTAGAAGTTTTAGATTTGCAATTTAGCATGACCTCTGTCAAAGTTCATAAGGTCTCCATCTGTGTGTGAGTAACTGCGAGGCTACAGAAATATGGACCCCTAGAGCAGCTTGCTCCTGACTACCTGCTGCTTCCAAAACACTGGCCAGACATTAGCCCCGCACTCTCACAGGATCAAACAGAGGCTAACAGGCAGTGCTTATTTCATGCAAAGTTAGACACTAAACTGAAGTATATTGTATTTATGTTGCAGTGGTTTTCAGGGAATTTTTCTTTTTCTTGATCAGGTCTGCAGCCTGCCAGGAACAAAATCACATTTGTTAACCTGACCAGCCATGACATTTCCAACAAACAAACAAAACCCTAAACTATATCAATTTATTTCCCCTCTAGAAAACAAAATTTCACTTCAGCATCATTTTTTTTTAGTGTTAAGACTAATGCAGAACTGCAGTTACAGTTACATTCTTCTTTCCTCTAAGTCAAAATAGAAAATGATAATGTTCCTTGTACTTATTTTTTTCATTTCACTTGACTATATTTTTCATACAATATTATATCAGTAGAAGCTAAATTTAAGACATTCTTCTTAGATTTCTATTTTTATGCATTATTTTCCAGAATATATTTGTAATAGCAGACTAGCATTTAACTTCTGAATATCTAATGAAATGGAAAAATTTGTATCTTTCTATGTTTTATATATAACGAACATGTATTCCTGAGGTTTAATTAATTTCTCAGTTAAATTGTGTGATTATTGACTAATGAATACATAAGCACATTAAATAATCACTTTTTTCACCAGAACTGATCAGTAACCACTAAAATAACTTAAATAAAATAAAAAGAAAAAGAGAGTACTTCCCATACTGCCTGCCTCTATCTTGCCTCTTTCTCTTCCTTATTCTCTGGATTAGATCTGCCTTAAAACCTTGTTAAATATACCAGATCTTTCATTAACTTACAAACTGTAGCCTAATTCCTATCCTGTCTTCCCAAGAAAACACAAAGAAAAAAAGGACAATGAAATTAAGCTTATATAAAACAAAAGTTTTATTGCAGGTTTTGTGAACAGGATACCACACCAGTTTTACTCACTAAATATCAGAACTTGGAATGCCAAGGCATAAAACCATGGGCAATGTTTTCACTATAGATATTTACTGACACTAAACATATTCAGTGTTGATTAGCCTTTTTACAGTATTAAGCTTCTGTCATCTTGACATCTGCAAACACAAATCTGCATTTATCCATGTAAACTTAATTGGAGTCTTACATGCCTCTCTGTAGATAAGCAGCTGAATAGACTTAACTTGCTGATAATTTCAAATAGTGCTAAGTGGAACAGAAAGAACTTTATCTGCGTGCTTACTGACTGCAAAAACAACACGTAGAGTACAGTACTAGAGGCTTCTCTTCTTAAAAAAACAGCAAAGCTAAATTATCACCAATCGATTTAAATGCTGAATAAGAATAAATGTTATGAAGTTTAGGAGGCATCCCATCTAACCAAAAACGTAAAAGTATTAACCAAGCTCTGCACTGAGCATTACGAGACATTGATTATGTAACTCCCCACCTAAACCCATAACATCATCGCAGATTTGCACAAACCATAAAACCACCACTTTTAACACATTAACTTTTCAAGGTCCATAATTACTACCCAGCTAGCATCTATGTTTGCAATTCCAAAAGTTATCAGAATATTCCCTAAAACCCTCGATATTCAACTGTTTGTCTTTCAAAGCTTGTGTTTTGCTTCCTTTCTGAAGTCTATCGGCATACAAAGTCCCATCCCCAAAACAAGAAAAAAGGCTTTTTTAGCTTTGTGATTTTAACACACAGACATCCACATAAAGTTCTAAAGGGATCAGTACATCACTGACCCTCAGAGCTGAACATGTATTTCAATTGAAATATTAATTCTTCTAGATATTTAAGTCTGGAGCTTAGAAAACTCATAGATCAGAATAAAGAGAAATGTGTGCGGTGAAACAGATAATATATGGTAGTATCCTACTGAAAAAATCACTAATTCAAACTGAAACTACATTTTGCACTGCATATACTTCTGAACCTCTCAATAAGATTAAGCAGTCCATTATTCAAACACGTAAGAATGTGTGAATCAGTAGAATAATTGGAAGCAGAAGTTAAGCAGGCTTTGTCAAGAACAAGTGAAAGAACGGATGGCTATCCTGCCATCACCCTCTCCTCAGCTACCGCTTTACTCTAAAGAAGGGGAACAGAACACCAGGACATTATATCTAAGGGGCATAACTAGAAATAACAGCACTTGTCTTTCAATGTCTCCTCAACTGCCACAACTCCCTTAATTAAAAGATAAAGAAAAAACAAACACTCCTCTGACAAAACAAAAATAAAAATGTACCTTATTTCCCCTCTCCTGCACCAATAATGTTGCCTTCATCTTTTACCTGATCTTCAATTGCCCTTCCCTCTTTCCCCTCCATAGCATAGTAGTCTACAACCCTTTCTAAACCATACACCATAATGTTCCACTGACAAGCTGCCATTCCCACTCTCTGCCCTGTGACTCACTTAAGTAAAGAAGACGAGGAGAAACAGGAGGAGATTCCTCCTCATGCCAGCATCTGTGCTCCAAGCCAGTGTTGCCAAGCATCCTGCAATGGCCTCTTCTAGTGGTTTTGAACCAAGTTTGTTGCCTCTCCTCCAATTTCGGTTTCGACAGTGACACACTTGGGAACCTGTTGGTCCCTGCTGTAAAGGGTCAGAGAATACAGAGTCTCACACAACTCCCAGTCCCTGTTACTTCTGCAAAGCAAAAGGGAGAATTCACAGTTCAGTTGTACGACCTGTTGCAGCACTTTTTTAAAGCACAACCAGAAAAATGAGGCCTGCTTCATGTTTTTAAAGAACAAACAGACACTATATGCTGGCTTTGCAGGAAAACAGGCTTATACACAAAGACTGTTTTGCTCACAGTATCAATAAGTGCATTTACACTCCCCTGTGTTCTGATCCCATGCAGATATGCAACATAAGTATCACTGCCACTGAGAATTATCTTCTAAATTAATACATAAAAGACAAAATCATTCAGTAATTTGGGATTTAATTAAAGTTTATTGTGAAAACCTTCATACCTGAAAATTAATTTCTTTGAAATATATGATAAAGCACTAAAACTGAAGGGGGGGGGGGGGGGAGGGGGAGGGTGTTTGTTGTTGGGTGCTTTTTCTTGGTAAGCCAAGGCCTTCTCCACAGCATTAAGCACAACAGTGTTTTTTCTCTCAATTAGTGTGCTTACAGTTGCAAAACCTCATGACAACAGGTTCTGCTGCCACTCTTCTGACAGGTTCATATTGCTGAGTTAATTTCTATATTCCCTTTTCCCTCAAACATACACCAGTTATTCATCACTTTTTTGTTTTCTATTCCATGCTTGCTCTTTTACCTCATGCTGGAAGATTCTCACCACAACAGTTGGTGGCTCCCTCCTTTCCACCTCATTTCTACTCCTTCTTGCTCTATCTGCTGCTTACTCTTTCCTCAGATGCTCCTATTCCCACTCTTCTTTCTCCCAAATAGTCTACTACATTCCTCTCTCCCCACAGCAAGTGCGATCTCAACAGAGAACAGATGACTTTACACAAAGACTGTTAATTTCATGTTACTGCTTTATATCTGAATCAGTAGGGAAGATAAAAAGTAGAGGTCACAGGAAAGATTACAGGAATCTCTGCACTCAAGGATATGAGCTATCTGCCCAATCAGACCTCTGGTGAACTAAGTCCTACTTGCTGCATAAATATTTCCATTTCTTTTACTTAAATAAAAACAATTTTCACACATATCTTCCCAGAACTTCACATTAGGTTTTATACATGCCTTTAAATGAACAGATTATCCAGCAGCACAAATTAGATTACAAATACATGCTAAAATCTTGGAGAAACTGAAAAAAAAAAGAAATCACACCATGTCATGTTTACATATGAAGCAGATAAACTGAAAGGTGCTCTTTCAATATCTTATTTCTGATGCTCAAACTAAACAGAAAACCCAAAACCTTAAGTTTCTGAAGAAAAGCGGCATAAAACAAAAGAAAAATGAACTATGGGCAACAGTGCATGTTCACAGGAAATAATTCATGCCTCATCCCAATGAGTAACAGTGCCTCTATGCTTGACCAAAGTCTTGAACTTTTCAGTATTCACAAATTCTCTAGTAACCACTGGATAAAACTAAATGTGTATCTACTTAGACAACCCTAGGTTAGACCCTGAATATTAATCATCCCTAAACTACACTGGAAGCCCCATGCATGAAAATGTTACCTAACTAGAGTTTTCCTCGTTCAGAAGTCTCAACTGAGATTTTTAATTCCGATCAGTTCTCAATGAAGGAGCCAGTTCCTATCAGAATAATTTAGACTGTGAAGGACCTCAAGAGACAATTTAATCCAAGCCACCACTCAAAGAAGCACTATCCTAGACTTTCATCTGCTCCCATAATAACAGTGGAGATACTACACAGGAAATAAGATGCAGATTTCATTCCCATGACCACAATGAATGTGTCTTCAGTTAGTCACATTGTTGGCATCTACCAACAAACAGATTGTAGAACTTCTTATTTCAAGTGTGTACAAGTTGTCATCAGCCCAAACTGTAATAAGGGATTAAGGCAATAGGTATTTCCAGAGCATGGCACTGATGCAAATATCACAACTGGATTTACCCACCATTTATAATTAAGTTCCTGCTACTACAGGCACTATAAGATGCAGTATTGGTTGCCTAAAATATTATTTACTCTAATTTCACGTAAGTCTACTTTCTTTGCAAATATCAGGTTTTGGGATTTTTTTTTTAATGCAATTAATCTAGTTTCCTTTGTAATGTTGTCAGGCAGATTTAATTGGTAGGGACAGCTAAATCACGGATTCAAGGCTAGGTACTATCTGGTCCTATAAAACGATTCAATAGACAGTAGTCTGAGGCCATTCCCTGTACATGGAATGGGGCTGAAACAGTATGGGGTAGCTCTTGGATATCCTAAAGGCACAGCAGCAGAAATCTAATGTCAGCTCATACACCCAGTAGACAAGGAGCAGCAGAGTAAGTCCTTGCACTTCATGCTGTCAGCATGCCTCAACCCAGCCTGGATGACTCACCTCCTGGAGGGTCCATGAGCCTCTTCAGTCCCTGGATTCTCTGCTGGGACTGCCATGAATGACATTATATGTTGGTATTTGTTCCAAGAGGACATTTGTCTTCTAGGAACTGGATAAAGACCACTGATTTCACACAGGTCAGCAAGCAACCATCAAAATATTAGTGACTAAAAGTCCTTACCAACTTTTGCCTGCTTTGAACTGGTGACACAGAAGTGATGGGAAAGACTCCATCTTCCATTAGCAGTCCCTAAGCTACCCATTAGATGGTCCTTGACCTGTTACCCAGTCACCCCATCCCATTCCCACCCTATGCGAGTGAAGGAGCATTTTTGTTTACAGAAATGCTGCAATTCTTGGCAATGTAAATCTAAATTCTCACAGTGTATACTGTCAGTACAATTCACACTGAATTCAACTGGTATTGCTTAGTTAAAATGCTTTGCAACACTGAAGAGACTTGTTCTTTACAGGGGAAAACATGCTGTCTCTAAATCACAAAGCAAACATAAAAACGCTGCTTCCATGGAAACTGGGGGGAGGGTGACAATGGTGTTCAGAAATAAGAATATGGAGCACACTATGCAGGAACGCTATGATGATCCCTAAATAGTTATGTGCGGGTCCACTACCCAAATACAAAAACAAGGAACTACAAAACTAGGTAAAAACTATTTTGTATCTTTTACTACTGATAACTCAGTAAGAGAGATGACTTCATGTGATGCACTTTCACATAAGGTCAAGGTGGTTTCACTGTTTTACATGGTGCCTAACATTTTAAAGCAAATATACACAATTGTTTTACGAAGAAATTGCATTAAATTTCTTTGATTTTCCTAATGTTTTATTATTTTTGTTCATTTAGATACCAATATATCACTTCTTCATCACCTGTTAAGCTTACTTGGACTTATTAGAGACAATTCCTCCAAATAAGGAGAAGTTTTACATGTAGCAATGCAGTTCGGAACATTACAGATAGAACAGTTTCTACAAAAAACCCTATCAAGTATTGTTCACACTAGGCAAAAGAAGGGATACTTCAACACCTATGGATGTTCCATTTGAAATGAACCCTGAGAAGAAACTACAAGCTGTATAAAACTAAACAAAAAATCCTGTTCGTTTTCAAATTGAAACCACTGGCATCCACTACGAAAAATATGTTCGGGAAATTCATCTACTTTTGAAACCTTTGGTAAATTAAAAATTGCCCTCTGAAATACTTTGAAAAAAGAAAAATGTATTTCTTTCTGTATCTCATTTGTTACCTTTTTTAATGCTTTTCATAGATGGAGAGCTTTTTAACAGGTAGACATACTACAGATGTAGCAGGTATGAATACTGAAACGCATACCTGCAAACTAATAAAAAATAACAAACTAATAAAAAAAATCAAGACTGCAAATCACTACATTTCAGATGTGAGGTGTTATATACATGGCAGGCATTTATGGATCTGTTTAACTGTTATTAGAGCCATACTCATCTGTGTAAAACACTTAAGAACAAATTATCAGATTCCATCTTGTATTATATCATGCAAAATAAAAGATGATGCTGCACACATAATTCCAGTGTTCTCATTAAACACAATCCTTCCAGCATCATTTTTAGTCCAGAGACTGTCTCCCTTAAAAAAACCAACAATAAAATCCCTAACAAATTCTACATCACATCAGCCTAACTATAGCAATATAAATTCTTCTCATATAAATTTACTCTGCTGTTATACAGCAGGGGTTTATATCAGCACATTGTAAAGCAGTACTCTAGTGGCTTGAGTTGCACCAGTATACATCCACTTCAGAGGTAGCAAGTTATTCACAGTGGCTAATCCTACCACCTGTCTAGCTACACTGTGGCAGAGGGATGCTCATTTTCCCCTAAACAAATCTTTCAAGTCTGACACGGCATCTGCAGAATTCAGCAGACATCACTAAAACCAAACCAAGTTTTGCAGAAACACTCATATGATGGTCTACTGTATGATGTCTCTCCTGCCCCTTCTCCCATCAGTTCAAGGGAAGAATTAAGTAAGTGTTCCAAGTCTTTCTCCCATTTGAGACCATGGAACAACCTGCCCAGCAAACAAAACAAAGAACAAAGCAAATCCTCTAACAGTTGCATTTCCACCTACCCTGGTTGTTTAAGTATACTAACTAGTAAGGAAAAAAATTAACTACTCAAAACACCCACAGAGTTAAGAGGTAAAATAAAGATTTTTGCTACATTACAGTTCCTTTCTCTAATCACCTCAATGAAAAGAATTAAGAAATCCAGGTTTTCCCTCTCCTATCCAGAGTCGCCCTTCCTATTTTCCATAACACAGAGAGTATGATCTAAAAATTTCACCCACACAAACCATGACTTCCCTCTCTAAAACTTAAAAGTTAAAATGGTCACAGCTGATTCACCCTTGCTGCTTGGAAAGGCTGGAAGAACAGCCACTTCTCCTAGGCAGTCAGTCAGCAAGAGCTGAACGACATTCTGATCATCAGTCTATGTCTGAATTTGCCTGAACCTAAACAGTTACCTTGAAAGTAAGAAAAATATATATATACATAATCAGAATTGTTTAGGTTGGAAAAAAACTTTAAGATCATCAAATCTAACCATTAATCTAAAACTGTCAAGTCTGCCAATAAACTATGTCACCCTAAAAGAATAAGCACCGCATCAACACATCTTTTAAATACATCTGAATAACCAAAAACTGCGTTGTGATATTATTTGTCCACTATCAATGTATTAAACTGCTATAAAATGGCAATTATTTTCAGAATTGTAAATTCCTTACAATGCAGTGGCCTTTTTTTCCCTCTACAACATAATAAATGAATGCTACCATTCTGTGAAAACCCTTTATGAGTTTAAGGAAATAATTAAAATATTTATCTCATAATATTCAAGGAAAAATGATGGAGAAAAAAAATGAAGTCTCTTTAGATTTGATGTATCTTCTCAGCTTAATTAACACAAGCTTTTCCTGGTTTAATTTGCACTTAAGAAGCGGGAACTTTACTCAATTTGCTAATTACTACATTTTCAAGCTGTTTTCTTGAAATAGATGGCAGCCTATCACACTAGGAACCCAAATTTCTATAGTTACCTCGAATTACGTAATTGTCCAAAGCCTCTTCCATTCTTTTCAATGCTTCAGCTCTATTAGAGCCATAGGTAATCAGCTAAAAAAGGGAAAAAAGTATTTAATTTACACAGAAATGAGATCGTTTGTCTCTAGATTTTGAATAGCATTTAAAATAAAAATGGTTCGCAGAACTTCCAGTCACAAAAACATTTCTTGCACATTACTGTATCTGTGTTTCAGAGGCACTCTAAAACATCAAGAAAAAAAAAGTAAGATCTCTTAACCCATTCAATGAAAGAAGGCAAATCACTTTTCCTTCATAAAACTTAAGAGCATTTAAATAAGGTCTCTCTTCATCTTTAGGCACACAGAAAATTAGAGCAGAGGTTCAATATCTAGTTGATTCTCCTTACTCATAGTGACCAACCAACTTCTAAGATTTAAGTGTGAATATTGACAACTGAACTCTGACTATGTCATATCTTGATTTTACCAATATATTACTGATTAATAATAACTAATACTAATAGACATTATCAGCCATTTCTTTCACGGCTTCTTTTTCATAGATTTATAGAATCTGTTGGACTGGAAGGGACTTTAAAGATCACCCACTTCCAACCCCCCTGCCATGGGTAGGGGTGCCTTACACCAGATGAGGGTGGTCAAAGCCTCATCCAGCCTGGCCTTGAATACTGCCAGGGATGATGCATCCACAACTTCTCTGGACAATTTCTTCCAAATAGCTAATCTAAATCTACCCCCTTTCAGCTTAAAGCCATTCCCCGCTGTGCTATCACTACTTGCCCTTGTAAAAAGTCCCTCTCCAGATTTCTTGTAGGCACCCCTTTAGGTACTGGAAGGCTGCTGTAAGGTCTCCCCAGAGCCTTCTCTTCTCCAAGGCTGAACAGGCCCAGCTCTCTCAGCCTGCCTCCATAGCAGAGATGCTCCAACCCTCTGATCAGCTTCATGGCCCTCCTCTGCACTCACTCCAACAGGTCCATGTCCCTCTTGTACTGGGGGCCCCAGAGCCGAACAAAGCACTGCAGGTGGGGTCTCACAAGAGTGGAGTAGAGGGGGAGAATCCCCTTCATCAACCCATTGGTCACGCTCTTTTTGATGCAGCCCAGGATACAGCTGGCTTTCTGGGTGGCAAGCCCACATACCCAGGTCATGCTGAATTTCTCCTCCAGCAAACAGCCCCAAGTCTTTCTCCTCAGGGCTGCTCTCAATTCATTCTATGCCCAGCCTATATTTATGCTTGGGATTACTCAACACTTTTGGAAGCCAGAATTAATGAAATGTTAGTTCTGGCTAGGCTACATGAAAAAAAGAGAGATGGACAGCACCTAAGCTTGAAAGTAACAGCTTCTGTTTAAATCAGAATCTTTTCAATAATCAGAAACTGCAAGACAGATAGTTACAGTGTCAAAAGATTATTAAAAAAATGTTGAGAACTGACACTAAATTTCCTCTAGTCCCAACCTTCCTTCATTTTTTCATATTTCCTTGAGGCATGTTATTCCTAGCACCTTTAAAATACTGATTTACCAATCCTTTAATATACTCTCTCCCTCATTTAAAAGATCCATTTACAAAATTAGTGTTTCATACCTGTTGAGTATTGAAAAATAATCATCAACTCACTTTTGAGATCATAGGATCATAAAAAATGCTAATATCGCTTCCTTGTTGTACACCACTGTCAACACGTACCTTCAAAAAATAAGGAAAATTAATTATATATTGGAAAAAAAATATTTGAACATGAGGATCAAATCTACCCGGCAGGCTTAAAACATAACACCCATGAAGCTTATCACACACATTTTTTCCCCTTGAAGAGCTAGAATAATTATTTGTTTTCACAGAAGCTTGGAGGGGGAAGGGGAGCTTTTTCCTCCACCAGGAAAAATACTTGCAAGTTACCCTCTCCTTTAAAAGAAACACAACCACAATCTACACTTGACAGTCAAAATTCTCTTTTGTTCTCCCAGAACGTACAGTAAACAGATTAAATCTGATCTAACAATTTAGGTTGCGTTACACACTCTCAACTTCAACTCTGAACATATCCAATTCCAATTCAATCCCTGTGATAAAATACAATTGCAATTATTTTTCTGACTGACACCTGGCATGAAGGATGCCCCTTATAATCACATCTTTCTGCGTCTATATGTAGTCACATCCCCCATGTTCTGCTACAGCCCTTCCAAGAGCTCCAGTAGAAATACAAGTAGGGAGCATTCAGCAGGAACTTTGGAGCTCTGCTTATCAGCTCCATAGGAATACTGATCCTGTGGTTTTCATGTCTGTAACACTTTCCTTCTCTGCCTCACCCTCTCAACTGTAAAACATTTTTTTTCTAATGCTGCTGTTCCCCTGAGGCTTTAATGTTTACACAGCTTTTCCCATGGCTTTGCTTTGTAAGGACACAGCCCCAATTAAAGCTCTGATTCTGCAATATTCATGGAAAAAAATAACACAAGTTCAAAAATTTCTTTTGAAGAGGCTGATTGCTGTTAACCAGCCAACAAGTTAGCTAGTATATTGCTGATTCTTGTTTTCATCTCTCAGTTTGATTTCATCACTGTAGCAATGAGGTTAGCCATACAAAACTTTTCAAATGAGCAACTTCAGGGGGATAAATATTTATTAAATTGCTGCTTTTAAGCACTGGAATCTGAAATATTTTTTAAAAACTAATCAAAATATCTGGAGAATGATAAACGCATTCTGGGGATCATAAGGATGGAGGGCTCTAATCAAAGCTGTTGAAGCAGCAGGGTTCTGATATACCACATTGTAAAGGAGGTGGGAAAGAGGGTACTGGAATCTCACTTAAATCTTCACCTGTGGGAAGGAACCTTTGTAATAAACAGCAGCTCATCTGTCTGCAGCAAGGCAGAAAAAGGTCAAAGCAACGGCTGTTAGGCCTTTAATATTTTAATTTAGGCAATTATCAAGGGACCACATGTAGAACCTCTTGTCTACAGAATCCACATGAGGGCATGATGATGACTTTATTATCTAAATGACATAAAAAGATACCCTAGCAGGTGTACTCACTTTCTTCAGAAAGAAACATTGACTAGTTTTTATGACATTATATTCTTTTTATTAAAAAAAATTTTATTCATATATTTGCATATTTATTTATTATGTGTTTACATTTATCTGCACACCATATTTACCCATATAAGAAGACAGTAGCCATTCTGTAGCATTTTTATCACATCTTATCTGAATGTATTTTACCTATGCTTAACTAGGCCCCCTGCTACTCAGATCAGGTACATTTAACATTAGCTACTGATAAAAAGGTAGTTCAGACACATCATGATTACAGAAAAAACACGCAGCATTTTTCACAGCTCTCTTTCGTATAACTGCTAAGCCATTCTTCCAAGGATATCTGCCTCTGTATAAGGTCAATACATACATTCTCACATTCAAATCAAAAGGAATTCATTTATCTACTCAGTCCCAGATAAATCCCTTGCACATGACATCTTTTGTAATACTTAATAAATACCTATATATAAGATGTGAAGGTATGACATACATGCTCCACACCTATATTTGTATTATACTTTGGCTTTTATCTCCAAAGTAGCACATATAAAGTGATTCAACACAAGTGTTCAGGGATGTTCTACATATGCATACATGTGCATGTGTTTATACATGTATATCATATTTTGACAAAGAAAAAAGCCCATGAAAAGTGCATACGTCAGACCCATAGTAAGCAGGTTAGTCAGATGCTAATGTAAGGCTTCTGAGGCTACTGACTATACGCTCTATGATTCTGTTCACATGCGACATGCAAACATACCACTATACATTTACATTTGCTACTTTAAATTTACACTTTTTCCTAAGTACAATATCTTAAAAACTGAAAAAGTTACAGTAAGAATTTAAAATTCTTTTAAAACTACTGCTTAATTTCCTTTTTTTTCTTTGAATCTGGACCCCTCTGTGAAAGTTTAATTTTCTTAAAAGAAACTCAATATGACTAAAAAAATGACAGCAGAAAAGAAATACATTTACCATCTTCAGTTCTCCCTCTGGTGCTTACATTTTCAGAGCCTGGTAACAGTAGGTGATTTTATAAACTATATGGTGTGACAGAACTTAATGAATATTGGATGAAAAAGAAAGCCTAATTCAACAGACAGATACTCACTACAGCATGACATATTTCTTTTCTTTTACTCAGTATTTAAAATACCAAAGAAAGCAAGGGTTCAAGACTCTACTGGACCTTACAGCTCATTGGTATTACAGCCCAAACACTTTTAACTGCTGTTTTAACTACCATTATGTATTATGACACCAGGACAACATCAAACTGAAAAATAAAAAAGCTTAAGAGCAAAAAAAAAAGCACAATCTATGTCACAGTCCTCCAATAAACTGCTAGTGTATCGAACTCCACTTGCCAACAAATACAGGTTCTAGTCTTTCTCAATACATTGCTGTATCAGAGTGTAAGTTTTCTTTTTCTGGTAAGAGTCATTAAAAGTCCAGACTGCCAATCATCCTGGTAAGGAGCAATGCTGGAGCTCTCCAAATATGGCAGTACATTTGCTATGTCGTGTAAGAGCACTGAACGTGAATGCTCAGTATCACAATACAGGGTTTTGTGGCCACCCATCTTAAACTTCACTATCAAAGATGAAAAAAAAATAGGTATTCACAAGTACCATGTTCTAAGGAAATTACAGACTACGTGACAAAAATATAGCCAGGATATTCCCATCTGTGGCTAAGAAAAAAACCCCTCACACAGCCATGCACACCAGTTCCACCAGCTTGAGCAGCTAACAAACAGGCACAGGTGGACTTGAGACACAGAGGAAATAAATTGAAAATGCATTGGGCAATACACTGCTCATAAGGTGAAATCATTGTGACACACAGTTCTCCACTACCGTTTTTTAAGCCAACTTGTTGACATTTCTAAAATCTAAAATGCATGAAACAAAGACTATGGCAGAATGGGCCTGTAATGCTGAACTTTTCTAGTCATATTAATTTTGTTCTTAGTGGCACGACATTCTCAGGAGAGAAATTAGTCTCACAGTGGCAAAAAACATGTATTAAGACACTAAACCACGAGTGTCTACATAAAAATAGCTGTTCTATTTTTAATAGGACAATAGAAGTATATAGAAAGAGAACAGCCTAGACACTCCATATAAGCTCCTCAAACCATTGCTCTGAAGCCTCCAGTGTAATTAAAATTTCTTTCTTTGGTACCACGATGAACCACGTGAAGCAATCAGGCATCTCCCACCCTTCATTTTCAATTCACCTCTCCCCCTAAGCACAACTCCCAGCCCACCCCATCTACCTGACAAGTGACAGCCCAATCTGATTAAATGCTTGCAAGGGAGGGGACTCATGGGCCTCCATGACAGGCCAAAAGTGATCACCATGGAGATACATAATTACAGCTGTCAACGCGTCTACTGTCCTGCTGGCATCAATTTGATTGCTCCCAGCAATAATGATAGACAAAGCTTAGTGTGCACTCTCCTGCACCCAATCACTTTATCTATTCCGTGGTCCATTTAGCTGACATGCAACATTCACACAAGCAAATAACAGCAGTAAGCAGAACATTTAAAGCATTTTAATTGTTTTTTCTTTCTATGGATGGCTCACAAGCGCAAATGTTATTACATAAAACTCCTGCTGCAGCATTAATTGAAGAAAGATTTGGTGGGACAAAGACTGTAGGGGGTATAGTTTGTCCATTATCACTTGTACTTTCAACAGGTCTCACGTTTGGAAAATTGCAAATTGCAAAAACTTGCAAGGGCAAAATGTTTGACATCCTGTTAGCTATTACAACATGGTGAAAACTTCTAACAACCACTGGAGTATTCATTATAAATTCTTATTAAATACACTCTTTGTTTCATTAAAAAAAAGTTTAGATACATCCAATGATACCTTTTTCCCTCATCTCCTCTTTAAGATCATATAATGCCTTTTAGATCTTCACAATTTTTTTTCTGCTTCCAGGCTTTGAACACAGCATGAAGCCTTAAAGACCAGAAAGGGTCAGGTCCCTTTGGAAAGTACACGGGCAAAAACAATTTAAGAAGCGAAATAAATCATATATCCAGTAACATCTCCACATTTGAGATTCCTCCTGTAATCTTTCACTATTTTCGCTGCAAGCAATCAGACTGAATAATCGTATTCACAGATGGTACAGCCTCATCATTCCACTAACTGACATAGTGTCATGCATATGTGCACTTATGACTTAGACTACTTTGGTTTTACAGAAAGGCAGTGTCCTTTTTCTTTACACATAGCAGAAAACACTGTTTGTTAAACAACTTTTCCATATAGTCAGGCCGTATCCTGAAACATGTAATAATCACTGTAACAATTTTCCTCTTAAAGTCCACAAAGCTAAACAGAAAGCACTGCAGTCTCTCACTGGTGTCCCCAATTCTCTGTGCTTAAAGAGCTGACACAATAGTTCACTGTACTTTCAAATATGTGTCTGAAAAACTTAAGCTGAAAGTTATAGAATCTAACAAACTATTTCAACATATAATGGTTTCCTGTTATACCAAATTTGAACATTTTAAACCCAGTTTGGAAGTGTACATTTTTAAGTAGCTTTTCAGGTTTCACAAGTAAGTGTTGTCATGTCCTGTCCCATTCCCCCTGGCAAGAAGCTGGAAAAAAAAGCCTGATATACAAAGCTGCCAAGTACTCATGGTCTTCATCTATAAAAGAGACACTGGGCACCCATGAACACCAGAACCAACTTACTTACACTTGGCACTTGCAATGGCTCCTGATACTGAGACAGTTTACCAATGGATGGCAGGCCAAAAGATTTGTAGGGGTCCTGAAATAAAATTCAACACGAGAAAGCGTTAAGCTGTTACAGACATGGAGAAGATAACACCTAAAAGCTTAATGTCTAACAGAAACCACTGCTGGAATGACTTTGTTTTTTTCCCCAGAATTACTTGTGTTGAAGTACATTTCTTCATCCACCTACCCCTGTGACTCCAAATAAACAGCTGGAAGCATATAAATTCTCTTGAATCACAGTCAAAAAGCAGAAAAGAAGTGTTCTGCACACAGCTACAGTACACCACCAAAATATACAAAGATGACATTTTCAATTGCTACTTTGTGCCTTGGAAGAAGGATGGGCAAGTATTCAGAAGGGTGGAGTTGAGAAGACAGAATAAGGAATAAAATTTTAGACATAAAAAGAGCAGTTAGAAATTCAATTACCTTGAGAAACCAAACTGAGCTTTACGCTTTTGAAATCTCCTACATAATGCAATGCCAATATAAACTTAATAGGACAGCAAATAAATATATGGCCTACGGAATAACCAAATTCATGGCAAAGTAGTTGGACCCAGAACTTATACATGTGAGAGAATCTAAACTGAACAGAAAAAAAAAAGTCCAAGCATCAGTTACTCCAGAGTAAAGGCTACCCATGCTCAGAATAGCTTCCATGCCAATCACAGGGCAAATATTTATTATTTATCAGAATAGTCCATATAACTTGCAATCAGTATAGCAAATTGAGGATTACATGCATGAAGAGAAAGCAGAAAACCAACATAAAGTAAGATGCCCTTCATCACAAAAGCCACAATAGTTGAGAGGGAAAAAAGACATCTTGAAAAAGACATCTTGAGGTGCTGAATTAAAAAAAAAAATAAATAGTGTCTGAAAAACACTATTACCTAAAACATTCCTAAAACAAAATGAAGGAAACTGGGCATAATTTTTGATTCACAAATCTTGGTTTTCATGCACCAAAAATGGCAGCAAAAAGACATTACCCTGAAATGTCTTATACATATTTGAAAAGGTCTCTTGCATTTTAGTAAGTTTTTTTAAGGTGAGATAATCATACCATAATTATAAAGTCATTATCTTGCAATGCACCTTGAAAGTTTGTCCTATAAACTCTTGTTTCAGAAGACATGTAACTTGCTTTTTCAACAACTATTTAAATATTTTAATACAACAAAAATTCTGTAAGCCACTGAATTTTACCTGTCTTCTTAAGTCAACAAGTTTCACGTGCACAAGTTAAGAAACCTGGAAACAGCAGTTAACTGTAGCAAGTAGCATTAAACATGAACAGAGATAGTAAATGTCCTTAGAAATAAACCTTAATTAACTTTTACCTTTTTTTATTTTGATTTCAGAAAAAGCTACATTGAGATATATGTTGCATTTTTAATTAAAAAAAATAAAAATTCTACAGTTCTACAAAATCTCATTAATCATTTGTGTTGCATACTCTTAGATTGTGACTTTCATATGATATTCCTTGACTTCACCTTGGCATTTATCCACACCCGGGTATTATTACTCACAATTCAGCCACCTACCTCCCTCCCCGCTACCACTCATTTACCTCAGCATAAACTCGACATTCAACCGCCCAGCCGTTGATGGGAATATCAGCCTGTTTGTGCCTGAGAGGGTAACCCTTAGCAACACGGATCATTTCTTGGACTAAGTCCAGGCCGGTAATGCATTCTGTGACGGGATGTTCAACCTGCAAGGTCAAGAACTGTCAGTCAATAGGTAACAAAAAACAACAACAAAAAAATCCCTCTACGTAAACAACCACAGATAAACAAGAAATTAGATCAGCCAAAGAACAGACAAAGAATACATTCCAGTGTTGGTCTTTTTTCCCAAAAAAATGACAAACATCAGCAAGTACTGTCTTTGCAGGGACATCCCAGAAAATAATTAGGAGATTACAATGACTAGAAGCAGCACATAAAAGGAAAACTAGACAGAACACCTTAGGAGGGTTTGGGGGCTTGTAGAGGGTTGTTTTGGTTTCTTTTTTCATTTATTTTACAAATTCAAATGTACCTGGTGATGATGAGTTAATTTTCATTTGTTCAGAAGCTTTTCCCATGCAATTTTGTTTTAAAAAGACTCGCACTGTAGCCGTAAGTATATTTTAACTGAAAATCTCCAAGTAGCTGATAATCAACCCATTCTGCTACACTTCACATGGCACATACAGGACCCGCTTACAATTTTCTATAGAACAAGCCTACCCTAAATCTCACCCATTCGCCTGCTTTCACTAACCTGTCCTGACAAGCAACCAGATTAGCGTAATCTTGCATCAGCGCAGTGTAGCAGAAATGAGCAGATGGATTCTTCATTTTTTTTTTCCCCCTCCAGACTTATCTGTTTAGTGCTTAGCATGCACAATAGCTGGGCTGGACCAGCAGAGTCACTCTGCGCTCTCAGCAAATTGCTGCTAAGGGCTTTGGATGATGCTGCCATGGGAATACCCGTCGTTCAGGCTAACCCAGCATGTGCGTACAAGCATGCACACATGTGTGCACATATGCACATACACACATACACACACACTCTTTTTCCTTGAAATGGGGATCTAAATGGACATATTTATTAACTTTAAAAAGACCCTTTCATTAGGTAGAGTACAGCAAGAAAGCAAGCAAAGATAGGAGGATGCACCATACAGATCAAGTAAAATATAGGCATGCTAAAGGCATCTTCTTCACACAGACTTCTATTAGGCTTTCCATGTTGAAATTACAACAGAAATGACACTTTTATTATAAAGTGTTTGCGTTCCAAGGGCTAGAACACCTCAAGAAAACACTTCACAATGGTTTCTCTATCATGAGATGTCACACTGTGTACATTTTGTGACATAGGAAAAGGTCAGTGACTAAATCCCTTGTCTTTCTTCCTTCAAGTACGCTAGTATTAGGTAAAATATTTAGTCACTAGTGTAATCTTGTGGCTTATCAGAACAAGTAGATGCTTTGGTCTTTAAGAAAAAAGCTTTGTAAAATAAACAGATGGCATCCATAATTAGCCCTGTGTGTGCTGTGAGTTTGTTTAGAGTTTCAACAACATTTTAAGACGTTTTGACATAATTTTAATGACAAATCATCACTGAAACAAGCACCTATTCTTTGAAGGATAAAAGTGACATTGAAATGGGAATTTGATTATACAGTTTAGGAGGTACCTTTGGGATTCAATCTTGATTCTACCTAACACAAGATATTCTCCAGCATGTCAAGCTCAATAATAGTATTTCAAGATTTTATGGAACATCTTAGTGTCTATCCTGCAGTGTTAAATTGAAGCAATTCAATTTCGATTAAGACCTGAAGTTTCTATTAAAACTCCTTAAGTTACTTATCACACATTCATGTTTGGACAAAGAACTTACTCTCTTATTTTGGAATTCAAGTTTTAAAAAATTACCTTTGAGTTTAGAACACATTTGGAATACTATCATTCCAGATAATTAAATTACAATATTTTTTTCTTTCTTTTTTTCTTTTTATTACGAAGACATTTGCATTATTTAGTTATACTGTCATTTATCTTGGATAGCAATTGGCATTCCAGATTCAATAGCTTCATTGTTGTTTTCAGCTTTATTGTTGATGATCAAAATAGGATGGAATGTTTCTGGAAAGAAAAATATTTTTGTTGTTTGGTTCTTACGACTCACAAACATTTATTTAATCCATTCTTCAGTACAGATCTTTGACTTGGTCAATATTTTCTTCTGTTTCTTCAAAATACTCCCTTTGTGTCTGCACACAGAACATTTAGAAAGTATTCAGAAAAAAAAATTGAGGTTTTCTTGGGGGTAAGAAGTTGTTTTGCTTTCTTTCAGGACTGTGCTTCAGTAAGTGCTGTTTAGGCGTAATGTAGACAGTACCAATCATATCACTAATCTGGGGCTACCAACTACATTTTTAACACATTTTGGTATACATTAAGACCATAAGATAACCAAAATAGGGTAAAGAAAAATTTTAACCTTGAAATCCTGGTTAACTTATTTGTAAATTTAACCTTTCAGTGAGGTGCGTGGACCAAATTGCACGTTTGTGCCATTTTCTTTTGTCAAGGAGGGGGCAGGAGGAGTCAGTATTTTAAGCAATATTCACAATATGCTTTCATGTACAGTGCAAGAGGGCTTTAATCAAGCAGCAATGCCATAACCTGGTCAAATGAGCACTCTGAAATGGGGTTTTGGAGGTACAAATATCCACCCAACAGAGAGATACATGCAGGATCTGAAATTAAAGCTCTAACCTTTTCCAAAGCAAGGAAGGACCAGAGTAGGAAAAGTGATAAGATTAGACCCCCTCTTCTCTCTCCCCTCCCCCCCCAAAAAACCCACAGACATCATCATTCCCCACTTACAAAAGCTCTACAATAACTGTTTCAGCTATCTGACTAACATAATTGTAATTTTTTTTAAATTACTATTAAAGGCTAGACTTCAAACACTTTTCTCTTTTACTTTTCAGCTTTCTACTTCAGATGTCACTCTTGGTTTGCCTGCATTATGTATTTTCTTCTATCAACTTGATGCTAGATCTCTTCTCAATAAGCAGCCTTTACTTGCCGTTTTATAGATGCTAAGTCAAGGACTGAATTTTTAGAGATGAATGCAAGTACTCCCACAAACAGACCTGAATCCCTCTCAATTGATTAACACCTCAATGTTGTAGTCAGCTGACTACAGCCATACCAAATTTTGTAGTCAGCTGATCCAAGATCTTGCCAATGAAGCCCTGGTCAATAAGGTAACAGCCAATGTCAGTATGGTTGCGAGATAGTGGGTAAATTCACACATATATATCTGTCCTTAACACAAAAGGCAAAACCAGACATGTCTGCAGCAAGCAATCTAAGGATCATAGCTATATCATCAAAGCAGCTGTACCTTATCCTCAGCAGGCCAAGCAGAAAAATTGATCAGCAATACCCCCCAATTAGTTAGCTGCCAAAAGTATCGCCTTTACTACCAATTCCTTTACTTACACCAAAGTCTGGTCACGTACAATTTATAACGAGTCATCATTTCAATGCATTTAAGTACAATACGCATCACCTTTAAGAAGTCTTACTCTCCATCTTCTGTGATACACACACACCTCTTCCCCTAAAAAATGCCACTTATATTCCTGCTTTCAAGTCTACAAAGCCGTACCCGCTATAGCTAGCAACATCCATACATGGTAAAGGGAAAGTGCTGCCCCTTCATATGGGATCTGCTCTTTGACAGGCATCTCACAGCAGTCAGATTCCCTGTGAGCATTAAAAGTGATTTTGCTTCCCTAACCTCTTCCAGTTTGTACAGCAAGAGACACTAGTGGCAAAGCCTGTGAGAAAATAATAACTAATAATACATGGTAAAGCAGGAACAAAAGAGCTAGAGGAACCTGCCAACAACGCAGTCCAGTTAGCATCCATGCCCAGAACAGCATGGAGAAGCTGCTAGTTCTCCTCCTGTTCTGGGACTGCCAACACTTTTAAAACTTTACCATACTGGGGTTTATCCACAGCTACAAAAACAGTCATGCAGTTTTTATGAATAGTTGGAGATGAGTTAAATTAGCTATGACTTATATTCCCCTTATATTCAGGGGAATAATTTCAGGACACATTTTTCCCAAAACCATCAAGGTACTCAGATCTAATAGCAAACACTTCTGGATACTCTCACAAATCGCTCTTTTGCCCCTGTGTGCATAAGGCATCAAGTTACTCATGATTTGGAGCATTCAAGCAGACTACAGTGGCCAAGAAAATCTAAATTTCAGTAGACTTAAAACTATAGCCTGTGTCACTCCTACTACTGTAAGTCCCTAGTTGGTGTCAGATACTCCTTTACATTCAGATAAATAATCTCAAAACTAACTTTCAACATACACCTCAGTGTCCAGGAAACATGATTCACCTGGAGTCCCACAGGCTTTTCTGCTGCAGCCAAATCCAGTATCAATTGACCCAAACCCACCAACTTACAGATGCTCCTCAACCCCCTTTATCCCAGTAAGTCTGGTTTCTATTTCGGTGAACTGAACAGCCACAGAGGTGCACACATGTTCTGCTCTTCAGGCATGCCAGCTTCCTGACTACTATGAGCAGGAGCACTCTGGGGTCACATCTTCTTTCTGCAAAAGAGTTCATGTGTATATGGGGTTTGGGAGCACACAGAAAAAACAACTTTTCAGAAAGGCTGCTGGAGAACAGACAGCGGTTGGAATAATGCACAGAATGAACAGAGAGCACACAGGAATATATAACAGGCAATCTCTTGTGTTGTCCTTTTACATAGACATAGCATGCCATACCAGTTGCTGTTTATTTTCTTATTTATCAGTGTGTGATCAAAGAACTGAGTTCAACCAGAACTACAAAAACTTTCCATCAACAAAGATGCTCAGATAGGCTTCTTCTGTTGTTTTCCTCTGTAAGACACTATAGAAATAAAGCTTAATGTACAGACATTTGGTACCAACTAATTTTTTAATCATAGCATATAACTCTGAAAAGAAATGTAATCTACTTCCTCATAGGAACTTATCTTCCAATAATCATTAATTCAGTTTTCTCAATTTTAATTTGCAAGGATCTTTTTTCTTTATCATACTAGACGGACACAAGTAAGAAAACACACAGCCTATGAATACTGAATCTGTCTCCTCTGTGTTCTAAATGAACAGCACACACTTTATATCAACAAATTATTTAGCTCACGATTTCAACATAACTTTCTCAATAAACACACTTCAAAAAAACAATCTCACAATTCAGTAATTCTACATAATTTTGTTTCCACTACATACTCCACAATATAAATAAATTTGTACCCACAAGACCTACACTGTCTTTCCTAAAGATGCAATCCCTGCTTTCACTGTATTTAGCAGCAGTATCAAAGCCCTCTCAGAGTACTTCATTCAAGATGGTTCTGGTCACATTGCAGCCAATCTTGGTTTGCTTTACATCAAATTCACCAAAGGAAAGAAACTATTGTGCCCTTTGAAGAACGATCTTTTGTTCCTCTACTTATTAAAAATGGAGGGGAAGCCTCCCTTTCTCTACTTTATAAATAGTATTTTATGACAGTTATGTGGTAACATCGTCTCTAAGATATCACTCCATGCCCTGGCAGCACTGTTAATGGCATCTTTCAGACTCAATGACTTACACAAACAATGTTGTTCTCTTCTGTCAACAACAATTAGCAATGCTTTTCTGTAGTTCTTTTGGGAAGCCTGAAAAGCAGACAACCAGTAGCTACATAATGGAAGTTGCATTAGGAGTCAAGAATGTGGCAAAAATCTGGTTAACTGTTGTCGGCTGACCCTCTTGTGTGAAGAAGTGTTGTTTGGCAGCAAAATCACCTTTTCTTTCGGTTCTAAAAATGCCCATGAACAGCTGGTATAAACTGTGTGCAGAATGGATTCTGGTGGGCTTAGGGGATTGGTAATGGGATAAGAGACCTTTCACCTTTAGGTCAGTAGTTCAAATTCAGCCCAGGTTAGCAGCAATTGAAAGTCTTTACCATCTGACACTGTTTGTTAGCCTACTTAAAATGACTGAAGCAAAGTGTCACAGTAAAACACGATTCCAGTATTAAGAAATATGAAGAGTCTCAGCAAAAACAGTCACTTGAGACTTTACTGTGAAATCTCTCCATTCAGACTCAGCAGAAATCTGCTCCTCTGCCTCCTGGCAGCCCCTTTCACTGCTTCCATACTCCAGCTCACCTATCACAATTCATCCCCTAGGCAGCTACCCACACCCAGACAGCAAAACCACCTCTTGCCATCCCATGGGTCTGCTATGGATACCAAAGTCAGCACCTCTCTGTGGTTTTAGCTGGCAATCCAGACTCAGCTCATCACTTTGCTGTTTGTACTTTGCCACTGCTGTTTATATAGTGCAGCTGCAGAATTTTCCAGCACTTCTCTCCTTCACTGAGCAAACATGTAGCAGGTGCTGCCTAATGATGTGCAACAGAATATAGATACCATTAAGAAACTGTTAGAACCAGGAGTTTACAAGCAGTGAAGCTCCAGACAATCACCAGCTGGATTTCTACATATTTCTAGACATTTCCCAACCATGCTCTTTATTACTTTCATGAGTGGACAAACAGACGAAAAGGAAGGTAGAAAGAGCTATATTGCATGTAATAATTCTCCCTCTGTCTTTTACATTTCCAGTTCTGCACAAGGCTCTGGAATATATCATTTTCCAGAGGTCAGTAAAATCTGATGAAAACACTAAAAGTGGTGAACAAAGTATCTTAACACTGGGTAATGTTTTATGGGTGTATGGAAGTTTATTTACATTCGCCTTATGCCTTAGAATCAAGTTACTTTAAAAGAACTTGAAAACATTTATATAAAATAAATACTCTCACTACAACTGTAAAATAAAAACATACAGATATGCCACTTGCTTTCAATAAATCTTTTATAGGTTGACAAAATATTCTACAAAATTAACTTTTATTCCCTAAAAAGTTATGACAAAAACATTCAAATTGTCACATGGGAGAAAACACACTGCTACTCAAATTACCATATTTCTCAGCTCCACTGTTCTGAATACAGTCTATACAAACGATCTTTTCAATCGGATCACTCTAAGCAAATCTGGTCATGTTTTGAGGAGAGAGTGCTCACTTGTTACTTAAATTGCACAACCCATGGGGGAGGCACAAGGTTGGGAACAGACCTGAGACACAAATGTACAAACTGCATTCAAGGTGAGTGCTCTGCTCACACTGCTCCTTGTACTTCTCTCAGTTCTTCTCAAGCCAATGAGGGATGCTTCTAATCTACAGATTCTACAGGATTCCAGAGTATGTGATATTTACCTTCTGCTGTTACTAACTGATTCATATGTGAGTTGCTTAGCCACACCACACACCCATACATTAACAGATATTCTTTATTTACATGAGGCAGACACTCTTCCTATCAAGTCAAAGAGAAATATTCCTCATCTCCCAGTGAAAACCAGGAGACACTTTCCTAGCGAAAGCCAGCACTTCTGATCCAGCATGATAAGGAGATTTTGACACAATTTGAAAGTTAGAAAGGCTATAAATCTAAACGTTCAGAAATTTTGATGTCAAAGCTCTTGTTTGGCTATTTTGGACTATGCCCTTGAAACATCTAATGATAACTAGGTAACACAAAGCACATCACAGCAGCTATAAAGAATTAGATATTCAACATGTGGTCTCCCTCAGCAATCTGAATAGTAGTAACTGCCTGAAAACCAAAAGTGCGCTAAACGACAACATACAGAAGTTCTCTTGTAGCTGCTAGTGCATATATCTCTACATTTTCTTGTGGAAAGCAAGAATAACTAGTTTTGCTATGCAATTACCCAGTCTTGTGTCTCATACTTATCAGCTAGCCTCTGAAAAATGACAGAAAAGCAGATAGAACAAAAAGAACACTGCCAACAGCAAAGAATAAATCATTCTAGCTGAATCACTTGGAGGGAGTGAAACATCTGTAACAGATTTGTGTAGCATACAAGAAACACAATGGAGTTGATTCACCAACCCTTTTTTGCTTTCCAATCTCACACTGGATTGCAGCAACACTTAACACAAAAATTAAATAAAATATGAACTTCCTGTAAGGTGCAATTTATACTTTTTTGCAGGACTATATGGCAGAAAAGGTATATTCCCAAAGAGTTCCCTAAAAAGACAGCCAAGTAATAATACAAGTCTCAATTACTGCAAAATTAGCTACAAAAAACACTGGAAGATATCTGACAGACCAAAGGGAGGGACAAAGAAATAAGCAGGCAATGAAAAGTATTGGGTATGGTTTAGTTACCTTTACCACAAGTGCATTCTGAAGAAAAAAGGCTACAGCGATCTGATTAGAGATTGCTGAAACATTAAAGCACACGAGAAATTGCATTATTTAGTAGACATGTTCTGATGATGCTGACAGGTAGCTCTGTCTGTAATACACACTGAAAAAGACCTTAGTAGCATTATTTATGGACCAGGTACCCATCATTTGGGTAAGTTCTTCCAACTGTGGAGTGTTCAGCAAAAACAGGGCAAGGGAGCCTGTTAGCCACTGTTCACAGTTAGGAGATGCAAAAGCTAAAAAAGGCTGAAGCAATACAGGGACATCTGGAGACTCTCCTGGTTCTGAAGTTAAATCTCGATGAGCTTCATTACAGTTTCTATGTTTGGCTCTTAATAGAACGGAGCTAGTATGAGGTGTTAGTTGTATAACTGTTAGCTGAACAGAAAGTAAAGCTTGAGACCTGGGAGAAGTGACAGATCAATCGTGTAAGCCTGGGGAAGAATCAGGGAAAATTACTACTCTCCAGCCTCAAACTGAAATGCTAATTAGAGACAATACACAGTCAGGACAGAGGAATTAGAGAATATCTGCACAAATATTGTAATTTAAGATTAGTAAATTTCTTTGAGGGTTGCAAAGAATGAGTCTGCTATTATAGGGGACTGTCAAACTTAGGCTTAGGCTATATTTCAAAAAGAGTCTTTAAAGTCCTTAAAGATGGAATTGTGAAAGCTTTCTTACTGCATATGTGGAGACCTCTACAATTAAGCAAGTTTGAGGTTTGGGACTTTGAACATTTACCACTAGGCACTGCAGGGGTAAGACACCACAAAACAGCAAAGATAACATCTTGAAAACAAGTTACAGAAAGGACTCCATGGATACTTCATCCCTAATTGCATTTAGGAATTGATGAACAACAATATACTACAAGGATAGCAAGGAAATGTTTCTGAACTTCCAGAGGGCTATGCAGAAAATCATATATTAATTTTCTTCTATGTGAGCAAGAACATGGAGAGGCATTAAGAAGCATTCTCTCAAAAACTACAAGATTGAGAAAAGTGGACATTTATGACGAAAGAGACAAATTCTTCATCATATTTTAATGAACTATACATTGCCATTAACCAGCACCTTCTAACTGAATCTCAGGTAGAGCAGATTGTGCTTAGGAAACTTCCTAGCAAAAGCATGTGAAATATAACTGTCATGACTAATTCCAAAACACTGCTGCCTGGCAATGTAAGGCAAATTTTACCAGCAGTCTTCCCCTAGCACAGGGGAGGACTGCAACACTCCCAAATCCTCTCTCACTTCTTTACCCAAAGCATAAATTTACCCAACCATGCAAAGACCTCAGAATTCTGAGGATCTCTTTATGCTCTATCCCTGCCCACATGTACAAGCAGCAGGCAGAATACAACCCAAAGAAAATGTAGCCAAAACAGAATAAGCAGCTATTCACTTTGGTGCTTAATTCCACATTTCTGTCATTATGTAATGAAAAGAGCAAAGGAGAATAAGGACAATGGAATTTACTTGCTTACAAGAAGAATTGTCTTCCTGTCTTTGAGTATGATATCCAGACTTCAAGTTATGTGCCTGTTTTCTTAGATTATGAGCAGAAATTCACTATAACAGTCAAATAAGAGGTAGAGGGTTTTTTCCATGAAACACTGCTTATCCATTCATTGGCAGCATACATTATAACATCTAGTACTGACGACAAGCATTGTTACAAAATCTTACACGATGTCAGCATGCTTTTTACACAGCTGCATTCCAGTCACAACTTCAATCATATGCAGATTTCTGGTGGGTTTATTGCTGATGCACACATATAGTTTTAATCACCCTCCTAGAGAAACACAGCAAGCAACCATCAAAGTATAAAAAATAAAAAAGAAACTTCAGGGACCAGTGGGGAAAAGCATCAGAGCACAGTGGCTAGCCACTTACTGTGAACTCACAGTGGCACTTAACAGTGACCTCTTGCAAGGTCTTTAGGTCAAGTGTAACAAAGAGCAAAAGCTCTGGATGCTTACTTGAGTGCTGTGCAAGGGCTCACTGCTGCAAAGTCTTGTATATGCAGGCTTATTTAAGTGAGTAGATCTTTTAAGTTCAGTGGGAAGTGCTCACATGCATCAAGTTAGTTATGTTTAAGTCTTTGCAGGAGCAGACCCCTAACCATGGAAGGAGGTTATGTTCTGTTTTTTTAAATAACACTTTTCTGAATCTGAAGAGCTGTTTTTCTTACCTGAAGTCTAGTATTCATTTCCAAGAAGTAGAAATTCTTACTGGAATCCACAAGGAATTCTACTGTTCCAGCAGAGGAATATTTTACTGCTTTGGCAAGAGCTACTGCTTGCTCTCCCATTGCTCTTCGAGTTTCAGGGTCTAGGAAAGTGCTACAATACAGAAAGAATGCTTTTTTTTAGTTAAAAAAATAATTAAATCATTTAATCTTTTGCTTAAACTACCAAAAGAGGACAGCATCATTATTAAAGTTAGGAACACATCAAAACTGCCAAATGGATGCCTTTATATTTATATTACTACTAAATAGCTATATTGCATGCTTTGCAATTACTGCCAATGTAAAGGAAATTCAGGACAAATAACAGAATCTCTAAAATATAACAGAAGACAACTTTTTTAAAACACTGAGATTTATAATGATTCAAGTTAAATGAAAATAAATACATACAAATTCATGATACTCTAGACAGCATATATTTTAAAAAAAGAATAAAAAAAACCAACAAAAAACCAACCCTATAACTAAAAAATCCATCCAATGGAAATATGAATGCCAAAATACAAGACAGGAGGTCTAAGGGGAATTTGTTTTTTGACTAAATTAAAACAGCATGGACATTTTACTGATATTTTAAGCAATAAATAAGTCTTGGAAAATAATGTAGTATTTATTCAGGCTTCTTATGTGAGATTGCAATGAAGAAAATTCAGGCATCTATAATATATAACTAAAACACTGTCAACACTATCATGATGTCCCTGCCCATGGCAGGGGGGTTGGAACTAGATGATCTTAAGGTCCTTTCCAACCCTAACTATTCTATGATTCTATGAAACCTTAATATCCTGTATTCTCTCAGCTTTACCCGTAACCTGAAGAGTAGTTACCCATGTTTGTTAATTGCAATTCATTCCATTCCACATATCCTGGACACACTCAAAAGCACCCAATGAGCAGCTCAGCTACCACCTCAGATTCCCCTTTGAGCACCGCCCAAATACCAAATTTTCTTATTCTAGAAGTGCAGCATGCCCCTTCCACTGGTCCAGTGAATCAAAAGACTCGGGTTTGTCTCCTCTGTACTATAAATTCAGTTATTCAAATTAACCCATGCAGATTGTTAATTTAGAGCTAGAGAAATTTCCGTGGCTTTCCATCCAAGCTGTGAAACTGTTGCTCCTCACCCTGATACACTGGCCTTCAACGAAAGACAACATGTAGTTCATCTCACATAAGCTCATAAATATGCTTATTATATTCCAGTGGTGATGCACATTTGGCATATAACTCAGTTATCATTTTTAAAGTACTTCTGTAAGGGAATAGGAATCACTTCTACCTTATCGCTATGTTATGGTTTAAAGCTAAAATAACAAACATTACTTATTTCTTGAGGTGTCTTTAACAGTGGGTCCTAATTCTGCAAAGCAGCAATCAGCAGCCTCCACTTACCTGAAGTGGCCCCATCAAAGCCAATAAAGCTACATCTGGGGCCCAGGACTGCACTCAAACAGAAGCCAGCACTGGGTCGGGACTTATCTTTCAGTACTTACTATGGTGGTTTTCACTGAGACCTGAACTCACAGAAGAGCTAAAAGACTGCTGCCACAACAAACCACATTTGACATGACACAAAAAGTGAGGAAATATCTAGGCAAACTAGGATAGAATTCTTCATGGCAAAAGTGCTACTTTGCACCTCCATCCTTCCAGTGCCGACACAGGCAGATTCTGACAGACAGCAGGGCAGGCATTTTCTTTGTTGGCAAACAACAGGATCAACAGGAAAAGAAAGTCAAGTCTGATCCAAAGAAAGCCCCCAGATCCTGCACCAGATCGAAGGAAAGAACAGAAGACATGCAAAACTATGTCATACCTGCCAAAAGTAGGCACTGGTAATGTAAAAGAGTTTCATAATATTTCTTATTTTGATTCAATAAGAGGATAATACATTACACAAAATCAACAATCTATAATTCAATGTGGGGTTTCTGCAAGGCTTTGATCATGAAAGGTCAATGAGTGTCCTATGAAGAATAGAAGCTTTTCAGTATCGGCTTCATATTCTATTTCTAGAATAACCATTATTACTTCTTATACAGATGAAAGACAGTTACTCCCCTTTATTACAGTGGTGTCCTCACTATGTTTGTTAAATGTAGGTCTGAGATCTCTCTGTTCACCTCCTGCTGTAGCCAAAGAATGGAACAGAGGTGTCACACTGCTAAACTTGATCTCTGCCACGTGGTTAAGCTTTATGTTCTAAAATGACTCTATCATCCCTGCAATCATCTAGGTTAATTAACCAAAGCTTTCCTATTCCCCTTCACCACTTTATCTTTCATATACATTGTCTCTCCCTTCTCTAACAATGCATCTTTTACAACCAAAATAACTCTTGTCCAATCTCATTAGGCATCACTTGTGAAAACACAGCATTTTAAACCTGATTTCCACTCTTTTTCTCACACGTACACCTGTTTTTCTTTTAACCAAATAGCTCCTGTGGCAGCATGAAGGCTACGGAATAAAAAGATTCACAAGATAAAAGCACCAAAGAGAAAATATAAGATCACAGCTGACACTTAACTCATGAGATATCCATCGAGCTATCGCAAAGTTGATCAAAGACAATAGGATTGGTTTGGGCCATTGTTTCTACAGACAGAGATGAATCACATGGGCAAAATGTTACCTCCCCACTTCTAGCCCATCAGATAATGTTTCATAAAGTACTTCCATCACCTTCACTGCCAGATAAGGTTGAGAATTCGAAAAGTACAGTTACACTGTCAGTGAAAATTTACTGCCCAGCAATTCAGTAACATCTACCCTTCCTCTGAAGATACCAATATACTGGCAGAGAACAGTACTTTCAGTTTCTGAACATCAAGGTCAGCCTATCTGCTCTCAGGAAATATTTAGGCATATTGTTTATTCAAAAAAATGACTAATCTACAAAAACATCCTCCTTCAAGATATCTATTAGGTACTACCACAGCACAGCTATAAATACGTTAAAGTATTTGAGAACACAGTTTTGCCCCTAAGTCTAAACTGGCCACCTATGAATCACATACACAGTCACAAACAGAACAAGCTTGCTGTTTCTCTTAACCCCAAATCCTTAAAGGATTTCTAGACAGTGATAGAAAATCACAGAATCATGGAATGGTTTTGGGTTGGAAAGGACCTTAAAGATCATGCAGTTCCAACCCCTAGTTCCAACACCTTCCACTAGACCAGGTTACTCAAAGCCCCATACAACCTGGCCTTGAACACTTCCAGGGATGGGGCAGCCAGAGCTTCTCTATGCAACTTTCAGCCTTTGTGGTGAAATGAGAAGCCAACAGCATCTTCCAAAGGTGTGAAGCTAGAAGCAAAGAAAATTACTGTAAGTCTCTGGAAGCTTTGCATAGCACTAACTTTTGCCCTAGACTAACTAAAGCACTGGTGATGATCAGATGTTTCTTCCTGTCTGTGATTTCCAGAAGAGAGAGAGTAGGGCAACTGCTAAGATTCAAATATGAAGTGATCATGTAATTTCAACAGTTGTAGACTTAGCTTTAAGAAAATAATAGAGATTATTCTCAAAGCCAAAAGGCCCTCAACAGTCAATCTCTGTCATGGGTTCAGCCGTGGCAGTCATTTTTCTCCTTCTTGTAGCTGGTGCAGTGCTGTGTTTTGACTTCTGGGCTGGGAATAGTTGCTTGATAGTGAGCATGTTTTGAGGGTGTTTTTGTTCAAGGCCTTTGTTTTTGTTCAAGTGCCTTTTGTTCAAGGCACGTGTTCTGCCGGTGAGGAGGGGAGGCCGGGAGGAAAGAGAGACAGGACACCTGACCCAGGCTAGCCAATGAGGTATTCCATACCATAGCACGTGATGCCCAGGATGCAACTGGGAGAGAGAGAGCAGGAGTGGTGGAGCTCTGGGGGGAAATGGAGGAGGTATCGGTCGGTGCTCGGTCGGGCAGGGTGGAGTGAGTTATGGGTCGGTGGCTGGTGGAGTGTTGTATTCTTTTCGCTTGTTATTGGCTGTATCATTATTATTTGTAGTGGTAATGGCAGTGGTGATTCTGTGTTATGCCTTAGCTATTAAACCGTTCTTATCTCAATCCGGGGAGGCTACATTCTTTGGATTTTCCTTCCTAACTCTCCGGGAGTTGGGGGACTTGGTTTAAACCGTGACAATCTCTTAAACCAGACACTTAGGAAAAAAGTAAAAAAAGAAGCTCAAGAAGGGGCCAAAGCCAAAAGCCCTAGATTGTACAGAAGACAAACATTTTACCCTATAGCATTCCTATCTCCTGAGCTTCAAAGAATGGTTAGGGTTGAAAAGGACCTTAAGATCATCTAGTTCCAAACCCTTGAACATATGAACACTTCCAAGGATGGGACAGCCACAGCTTCTCAGAGCAGTCTGTTCCAGTGCCTCACCACACTCACAGTAAAGAATTTCTTCATTATATCCAAGCTAAATCTCCACTATTTAAGTTTGAACCCATGAAAGACATTAAAAAGAAAAAAAAAACCAAACCAGCAAAAAAACCCACCACCAAAAAAAAACAGCTTCAACCTCTCAGAGTTTTTAATGGCAGCTACCATTTAAAATAGGAGGAAAAAAAGGAGAGAATATTTCCTCACCCAGCCATACAAGAAAAGGTGTTTCCAGGAGTCATTAATCAATGACACTAACTGAAACAGCATTCACAGGAAAGGCTAACTTCAGGCTTTAGGGTTTCTACTATGTCTCACAGAAGTCGGTACCCTGCTTATCTGCAACTATCGTGTAACCCTTTGTAAATAAATGGATTCTGCAGCCAACTGCAAGTGGCTGTAAGGCAGATAAGGCTTCCAAAGCTGTCAATAAAAGTCTGGCAGAGTCTAAAGCATTCAACAAGAAAGAAAGAGTTTTCATGCCAAATTCTGGAAGCTATTGACTTGTGAACACTCTTTCATGTGAGTTATAGAAGGGGATGAGGAAACTTACTGACAACTCCAATACAGAAGCCCAAGAAAGTTAAAAGGCTGATATTTCTGAGGAAAGAAAACACTCTGATCACAGCTGCCTGGCGAGAGAAAGACACATCACTCTCCCTTTAGTTGACCACATGCATAGAGAATGAGCAGGCAATAGTTGCAGGCAGCACTTTACATGTAGTCCTGAGGCAAAAAACTCTCCTAAGTGCTTAGGTAGATGTATATGCACATGCACATTGTTTCAGGACCTGAAGAACTCACATTTCACAAACAAAACCATAGTAAGATCTTTAGGCATAAGGCTTCTGAGAAACCCACAAACACTACCAGGAAGTAACAAGAGCTGTTTGAGCATTTATTAGTGAGTTTGTATAATTAGATTTAAGCTTTGTTTTGTAACTTAAAATCTAGGTCCTAAACAGTGCCAGTCCCACAATTACAATTCAACATTCATTTATATGCTGCCTGTAAATAAACATCATTTGAATGATGTGCTTTTCCTCACATGCTGAATTATTGCATCACATAGCTCTGCGCTATAAAATAATGGTAGTCATCCCAGCTGCTGAACACATTACACTGGGAATTCCCACAGGTAGTGATATACCTATGTCTGGTTTTCTAAAATCAGAACTTCTTTCTGCCTTTTTTATTACACAAATTCTCTGATGAATGCCATGCAACAGAAAACACAGCAAGACCATATCGTGCACAATAGCAGTGTATTTTGGCTCCATTTGAAATCAGTGGGATTAAGATTGTTTAGTACTTTTGAGTTACTGTTTCTATAGCTTACTATATCTATAGTTTACTACCACCAGTGGCACTAAAAGTGGCACAGAGAATATAATACTTCATGCTTCATTTCAAACAGAAATTAAAAGTATTATGTGGCCCTCTCACAATGCTTATAACACAGTCAAACATCTGTATCTGTCATAAAATGAATACTTTTTCCATATTTTATTTTAATCTTAAATCTAAATGCTGAGTAGCAAAGAACAGGAAAACTAACTCAGACATATTAAGAAAGCCATCTCATACACCACATGTCTTTGAGTGTTAAAATCCATATCCATATTATACAAGATCATGAAAAACAACAACATTCAAATTGCATTATGACAAATGAATATAGCTTCAACATTTATTTATTTTCTTTGTGGTTTTTAACAGAATAAAATTTGCTTCCATTTGTACAAGCAGCTTTCCAAAAGGGCTTTCAGTAACTATAATGCTGCATCAAGAGTCTCATATACTTACCTTGGTGCTTCCTCCACAACTTTTTGGTTTCTCCTTTGAATGGAGCACTCCCTTTCATTCAACCACAAGGCATTACCATGTTTATCTGCCAAAACCTGAAACAGTAACATGCTACTATTAACAGACAGATGTATGTATATGGCCTTTTGACATTATGCTAGTATCTAGCATTCAGTTAGTTTAATTTAAAATACATTATTTTCAAATCTAGAAATAAAGGTTGGGAAAACTGCTAGTGTATAAAATGAATTGTATATGGAATACTAATTGAATTTTCTTTAAATTCTGAATAGGATTATTTTAAGGCCTCTATATAGAGTCTATAAATTGCAAAAAACACTTCAATCAAAAGTTCAGAAATCAGAAGACTGAAATAAAATTAAAACTATATTTTCAAGAATATAAAATTGTATTGCATAATGAAATCACTCAGAAGCAATGTCTTGTATCAAAGAAAGAGAGAAAAATCTCAAAAATGACAAATTTTGCTCCTGAATTAGACACAAAAGTTTTCAGAAAAATGGCTAATCGAGCTTTCTTAGTAGGCAAACTACAGCACCCTGTCTTAAACAAAGAAAAAGATCTTCAGAAACTTTGTAATCTTTTATTAAAGAGAGTAAGACTTGCTACTTCTCAGTACTTTCAGTGTAAATTAAAGAAGTAGTTTCAAGGGTTTCAGCTACAGTTCCTGTCTGCAGTTTCAGTTCATGGAAGAGTTAAACATACACACAAGTATCTAGATCCAACTACCTAAATTACACATTAGAAAAAAAAAAAAAAAACAGAACTCTCAATAGACACTGCAACTTCAAACTGGAAGGGAAAGTAAGAAAAGGTACTCGATCCCACTATGAAATTGACTGTACCATGCAGCCATTCCCAATATCTGGATGCCGGATTTGAGGATTCAAGACTTCTTCCCTTCTTATGATTTTATACTCTACAATAATTCTTCGAACAATTTCTCTCACTGTAGACCACACTGGCTCTCTTTCTTCCTTATGAATTTTTCTCTCTAATCCATTTTTTGTCATCTATCTTCCTGGTCTGATCTGCGGGAACCTCTGCCAATATTCATGCTTTATTCTTTAATAGTGCAATTCTACACTGAAAACTGACAAAAAAAAAAAAAGGAGACAATCTTCCTCAAACTGTGTGAATTCAACCATATCTACTCACATTTGTGATAATGAATCTGTATTATTTATTATTCCTTTTACCACAGAGTGAGTATGGCACTAAGCAAGATGAATTCCTGCATCTATGACACCAACGTTTGCTGATGCATGAATAATCTGGGTAGATGTGACTGAAAACAAGGTGCTGTGCAGCATCAGATCCAGAGTGCTCCACACCCTGTAGTACAGATGCAGCTTTTCCTCAGAAAATCCGTTGTGGTCCCACAAATTTATAGAGCTTTATAAAAAAAAAATCCTCTCCAAAGAATTCTACAAGATCAAGGACTTCAGTATTTCCTGAACTACAGTGTGTCCCAGAACTCTCTTTTCTGCCCAGAGAGAAGTTTAGCAGCACCAGCAGGGCAGGGTACTCCAGCCAACTGCTGGGTTCTGTAATAGGTGACTCAGTGCAAAGAAAGGAGAAAAAAACAAACACCCCCCCCCCCAAAAAAAAAAAAAAAAAACACAAACAAACCCAACCAACCACACAGCAGCATCTAAAGCAACTTCCTACCTGAGTCCTAACTCGCTCAACCCAGAACTAAACATCACGGAACTCTACAGAAACTCATTTGGGAAGACGAAAGATTTTTTAATTGGGGTTTTTGTTCTTTTATTATTTTTTTTTATTATTAGAACGGTACCTTTAGGGCACAGCATTGTACTCACTGGGAAAATAGCTGTCCTGTAAGTAGGATGATTCCTTGTGAGCATTTCTGTTTCATTGTTAGAAAGACTACAACTTCCCACAGAACCCAGCCTCATAAAAACAAACAAAACAAAAAGTCCTGGAATATTTCAATTAAAAAGAGTTCCTGTGCTTCTCTCTCTGTGTATATTCCTGAAGGGGATAATAAAATATTTTTCAAGCCAACTACTAAATATTTTCTTTGACTTCAGGACATTTCTTATATCCAATTTAATATCTGCCATCTGGACCTTAAAATAAATGTTTTTCAATTATCAGTTACTACAGCTCAAAAAGAGACATGAATGAACATTCACTATTAAAATGCAATTATAAATAGAATAAGCTAAACAACATCTAGTGTTAGGCTTTTGCTTTCATTTTGGGTCCACTGCTTTCATTATCAGAAATTAAAGAAGATACTTTCTTTATAAAACAGCTACATTTCAGAAAACATTTACAGAACGTTGAAATCATCTCCTCTGAGATGACAAGAGATTCCAGTACACATCTCACTAAAAACTCATGTCACAGCTACAGTTTCTTTTCTAAATATCTAAATATTCTTAAAAGACAATGTCCTGATTTATGGGATTATATGATTATTACATTAGTATATGCTATGTACATATATATGCCAAGCTAATTAAAAATAATGTATCGCAACCTATCTTACATGATTCAACTAAATTCTATTTCCAGTTGTAAGGTTGATATTTAGCCAAGTAATAGTTAGATATTCCATGTACTCTTATTTTAAACTCAGGTCCTTTATATCAGATATTTCAGGAGAACAAGACTTCAAATCAGTTCAAGCATAAAGTCTATTTGAACTCTATTTTCCTGTTAATTGTTTTCATCTTTTCTCATGTTTTACAAAGTGATTGTTTTATAGCTAGACACAGGAAACCCCTTATTTAACAATTTTAGGTACCAATGCTTTGGAGCTATATAGGAATGTTAAAAAAAAGTTCTATTTAAAAGTTACTGCTAAATTAATAAATATTTGGCATCTGGTCTCAAATTGTTTGTATATTCAGCAGTTTGAAAATGAACCAAAGCCAGCATCCTAAAGCTGATTAGAACATGAAGTTAAAATGATACGTTATCATATTGTTAAAAGGTACCATCAAAGTGTTCGTGTAAGGAAAACAACACTCATTGTACACTTACTATAAATAGAAATATAAATTATTAATAGCAAAGCTATTTTGTCTAATCTAGGTAAAATCATTTAACAGTTCTTAAATACAGTACTGCCTTTTTTTTAGAGGTAACCTTTTGTAAATCTAAAGGAATCAAGACACTGCAAAATATTCCCACAACTCATGAAAGTATGGAGGAATCAATCTTATCTAACTTCAGTCATCAAAGAGTCAGTAGGAACCAGCTGAAGCTCCCAAATCTACAAGGACTTAAAGATATATATCTTTAATGTATACTGATTTGCATACAAATAAAAAAAAAAGTATCAAAGACTAAAAACTATTAGCCACAACAACAGAAGATAGGAAGATGCTGTAGAAATCTGACGTCTTTTGTAACCTAAGATCAACGCTGAAACTAAATGCTCACTATACACCTTTCCATGACCCTTCAGTTTGGGTTGAAATTTCATTTTTACAGACTGTTTCTTCATTTCTCTGTTTCTTCTTCACTTCTGCCCTCTGCTCTGCCCTGGTGAGACCCCACCTGCAGCACTGTGTCCACCTCTGGAGTCCTCAGTACAAGACGGACATGGACCTTTTGGAACAGGTCCAAAGGAGGGCCACAAAGGATCAGAGTGCTGGCGCATCTCTCCTACAACGGCAACTGAGAGAGCTGGGGTTGTTCAGCCTGAAGAAAAGGCTCCAAGGAGAACTTATTGTAGCCTTTCAATACTTAAAGGGAGCTTTTAAGAAAGATGAAAAGAGACTTTTTACAAGGGTTTGTAGTGATAGGATAAGGGATAACAGTTTTAAACTATGAGAGAATAGATTTATACTAGATATAAGGAAGAAATTCTTTATCATGGGAGTGGTGAAACACTGGAAGAGGTTGCCCAGACAGGTTGTAGATGACCCATTTCTGGAAACATTCAAGGCCAAGTTGGACAGGACTCTGAGCAACCTAATCTAGTGCAAGATGTTCTATCTAGCTGAAGATGTGGGTTGGACTAGATTACCTTTAAAGGTCCCTTACAACCCAAACTATTGTATGATATGCAGCAAGTTAGCCTGTGCACATAAATAAAAAAACAGGAAATATCAGACTGTAGGCATATACATGGTGGAATAAAAATGTTAAAACATTTCTCTCTTACAAACCATTCCGAACTAATCAAATTTACTGTTGTTTCATTCAGCTACTGAGCTACTGTCAGAATACTTCAGGCTCTCACTGCAAAACTGTTGACGAAACTGATATACTCCATATAGATTTCTAGTCAGAAAGATTATTTCAATGCCATGGACAAACCCAATTTAGTTGCCTGTATAAGATCAAACACGTAGTAAATTTTAAAATCATACTTTTCTTAAGGAGTCTGATCCAAAAAAAGTCTTGCTTTGCATTAGCACACCCGGGTTAACACCAGATCCAATAAAAAAAAAAAGGTCACAATCCAGAATTTAAGGAGAACACAGCCAATTTTGAAGCACAAACTGCCCAAAGTGGGACACAAATCCTCCTGAGTTCCCTAGTAGCATTAGATACTTTGGCACATACTCCAACATACTGACAAAACCACACAGAGGTTGCAAGAATAATGTTAAGCACAGCAACACGTGAACTCCTACATCCTCCGCTGCACTCAAGTACTGCAATCAGGATCCAGAGTTCAAGCTCCAGCCCCTAACAGACATCTGTAGACAGATGTCTACAACTGTGGTTTCTTTTTTCTTTCCCCCAACAAACTGAGCAGAGTTCATTGTCTTCCTGCTAAAGAAAGGGTAAGGAATAAAAACAGGAAGGCTGTATTGTGCATGATAGCCATGTAGTTTGAGCAATGGCCCAACACACAGGAAAACACAAGACCATATGCCTTTTTTAGCTGAGTGTTTGAAACGTTTTGAACTTTGATTAATTTATGACTTCAGATCTTATTAAATAAACAATAATTAATAATAGTAAGAATAATACTACTACAAACCTGGATTTCTATGTGACGAGGGTTATCAATGAACTTTTCTATCAGTAAGCGATCATCGCCAAAACTTGAAGCAGCTTCTTGAGATGAAAACCTAAAACCTTCCCTTAAATAATGGAAACAAAAAGAAAAATCTGTATTTTTAAAAGTTAAATCAAGCTCTGAAGTATACAAGGAGAAGGAACACTTACTCGTTCCAGTCATCTCGCAGTTTTCATCAATCAACACATACATCCAAAAACCAAATTTAAACATTTGCATGTTATTCTTTAATGAGTAACCCTTTTTGATTCCTTTTTTTACAAAGACAAAAAAAAAGAAAACCTAACCAAAAAAACCCTCAAAGCACAGAGAATTTCAATGTGTTTACAAACTCTGGGGATTTATAAAAATTATTCAAATGGATTTTCTTTGTTGGCATTTTCTTCTGCAGAAGTAATAAAGTAATCAGATTTTAAAACCCAGTAATTACAAGATCCTTGTTATACAGAAGTAGAGGTGACGTTCACCATTATTTAAGGTATACAGGCCTCTTAATACTCAGGAATAGCAGAGGTTACTTGCACATTAATTAGATGAAAGAACTGCAGATGTAATATTGCAGACCTTGTAAATTCATTCACTGAACGCACAACCTGAAGATGTAATACTTCGCTTTATGGAGGATTACAGCTGTACCGCTAGTTTTCCCTGCATCAAAGCATAACTGAGTTTACACGGCACGTCCCATATATTTCCCTCTGTTTTCTCTAATATGTATGTAATTATTCAAACAAATATTGTAAGATGTTATAATTATTAATTTTATTTTTCATGGCAGAAAGATTACTCCTATTGGGTACAACTGCTGACAAACAATTTCATGTTCAGCTTTCTCAGAATGAAATGTACCATAAAGCAGGGACCCAAAGGCTCCATGGAAGATTTATACAGGCTCTTTAACTGGTATATTTGTCCCATTTATGTTGACACATATGGAAAGTTTGGGGTAAATTTCTGTGGGATTGACTACTGAAACACAGCAGCCCTGGTATTTGTTCCTGGAATAAGAATCAGCACAACTGAGTTGAAGTTCCCATGCTTTCCATCTCTGTAATCTAGTTCAATTCCACAAACAAAATGCAGATGACTGAACTACCAGATAGGTAAATTCACAGTATAGAGATGCTTGTATTTAACGGGGTTTTTTTCCACCTTCTTTCAATATTGTAAATAATATGTATTGTAATTTTGAGAGATTATACTCAGTGTACAATCTTTCTTAAATTTGTATTTAATTTCAACATGTTGAATTACTTAAAAAAAAGGGACATTAAAATTTGTGCTTCTGTACTGCCTGATCTGTCCAATAAACCTAAGTGAGGTAACAAACAGCCATACAGTGTTTCTTACTGAAACAGATTTAGAGCTATTTTAGCTCCTGTATCAAAGGCTCTGTTTCCTTTTTCTATCAGACAGTTTTATGCACAATTGACTATTTTTCCTTCATTGAAGTATGTGATAATTAGAAACCTACTCTGCAATACTTGCTTAAAAAAGAAAGTCAGGTACCTAATTACCTAATCCATACGTCTGTAAATCTTTTTAAATTATATATAACAGGAATTACTGTCTCAGGTATTTGGACCTTCCTTGCACCTTACAAAACTGTGCAGTTGTACTTGTTCAGCAATAAAGATTACCATTAATAGCACTTCACCTTCCTTAAAGAGATCATACTAAGCAAATGGAGATGGATCAGAGTCCCTATGAATATAAAAAAAAATAAAATAAATAAAAAAGCACTGTTTAGGCTTTTAAGCTAGAATTTGTATTTGAAGCATTGTCCTTTCACCAAGCAATAGCCCTACAGAACCTCACTGCAAGGAAGATGCTCCTCACACAGCACAACCACACTAACATGTGTGACCAAGTCCAAAACTTGCCTGACCAAGCTAACCCCAGAAGTGGGGCGGACTAGAGACAGGGAAGCCTGAGTTTACTGCCCCTGCCTAGGCCCAAGTACTGTTTACCTTATAAACACCAGGCTGTCTGCTTGATGTTTGACAAGACATGATCATCCAGGCTGATGTACCTCACCTACCTGAAGACCATTGTTGGTAACTCTACACTGACTTAAGGTAAAGGGCACTCTGGTCAGAAGATTCGCAAGAAGGGGCTCTGCACAGACCCACACTCCAAAGACTGCCTACTAACACAGCCATCTCCACATCTTCCAGCAACAGCCACATGGCCTAGACAGAGGGGCAAGGAGGACAAACTGCATTAGGCATTACTGAGCACCCTATGCTACAGGAACAACAGCTGAGCCAGTATGCAAGGAGTACAGCAAACAGCAGCAGATAAGAGGGGCTTTGGCAGGAGATACTTTTGATAGTTTCTCATAAGATGGGGCTGGTAGTAGAAGTAGTTTTGACAGCAGAGCATGAGAGGGGAGGCAGATTGGCATTTTGGTTGCAACTTATTTATTCAGTCAAGATTCTTTGTTAAGGGTTTTGACAGATTCTCAGTAACTTTTAGTGGCAGGTTTTTGTTGGGTTTTTTTCCTTATATACAGATTTGCTGTTTTAGGTGTTTCTGTGATCTTCTGCTAGCTGTTTCCCATATTAAACAAACTGATTCATGATGAAAAGGGTCCCATAGCTGCCCTGCAGCAAGGATGACTCATGCCCCAGGTCAGCCACCTGGAGACACACGCTGCCATGGAGTCAGTAAGCATGTATGGCATCATGCAGTACATGTGACGACTCCACAGCCCTGGCTGCACTAGTATCTATCACACATCAGATGACTTGACCTAAGTTGGGCTTGAAGCAGCTGGATGAAAGGCCACCAAAGTCCATGCCTAAGGCAGGCAGGGAATGCCACTGCCTCTCCTCAGGGACAGGGTGGGTCATGCTGGTGAGAGCTGCACACTAATAAAGCCTGGAGGCATCAAGGGGCAGGGGCTAAATCAAGAGGTCCACCTCAAGTAGCTGTACATAAAGGCATATATCCAAGGAAAGAAACAGAATCTGGAGTCTACATGCAGGCATAGAACTGCAGCATCCTTAGAATAGCTGACATGGCCACAAAACTGCAATAAATTACTACCTAATCTTTAAGACAGGCAGTAGAATAGGTTTGCCCTTTTTATGAAGCAGCAGATCAAATATCTGATCTCTTCTTGGGAAAGAACATACAGGGTAAGAACTGGAAGGAAGAGGCCAGGGGTAATACTGCAGTGCAAATTTGTTAACAGCTCACCTACTCAAGCTGACAACATGGACAAATACTTCTTCAAGCAACTCAAAATCTGAGACCTCAAGTGTTTGTGTGGCTTTGGGGATTTTAGGGGCTACGTGTTGGTTGGGAGAGGTGTGGGTTTGGTTTGTTAGTAGCTGGCGGAGGTGTGGGAGAGTTCAGGAGAAGTGGTCTGCTGTTTGGTTGGGGGTTTTTTGGTTTTGGTTGGTTTTTTTTTTTTTAATAGGTAACTTAGCTAGGGTTGTTGAACCTGAAAAACCTGATTCAATGACATCTAACAGCAGCCTTCCAGTACTTTGAGATGCTTTGCAAGACAACAAAGCCACACTCTTTATTGCAATGCACAGAAGAGAAAAAATGAGACAGGGGCCATAAATTGAAGCAAGGAGTTACTAAATGTATGCAAGGAAAAAAAGTTACTGTAAAGAACTGAAAAATGGGGCAGGATGTTTAGAGAGGATGTGGAAACGGAATGCAAGACCCAACTGGGCAAAGCTCTAAGCAATCAGTTTCAAATTGAGTATTGATCCTATTCAGAGCATGAAGCTGAACAAGATGATGGCCCTAGGTCCCTTCAAACATGCATGATTCTGTAAGAACAGGATGCCTTTAAAGACTCCCCTGTCTCTCTACAGTACTTTTTTCCCCCACAATGAAGTACAGGTTGCACAAAGCATTTACTGATCTTGGCACAAGCTTTCTTGTGGCTGTCTGAAGTGAAACAGCCCACGTCAACTTTCTGCGTCTAGCTCCAAGATCAGCATTGCTGCTTTAATTAAAACAACCTTTTTCTCTGGAAGCAGACAGACACTAACAAAAGACTGCAGTCATTATGTAATATTTCAATTTCTAATATAAGGAAAGGCTGAGGGAGCTGGGCCTGTTCAGCCTGGAAAAGAGGGGGAATCTGATCAATATGCATAACTATCTGAAGGGAGGGCATTAAAAGGATGGGGCCAGACTCTCCTCAGTGGTGCCAGGCAGTACGATGAGAGGCAACAGGCATAAACTGAAACACAGGACAGTCCACCTGAGCTTCTTTACTGTGAGGATGACCTAGCACTGGAATAGGTTGCCCAGAGAGGCTGCAGAGTTTCCACCCCTGGAGAAGTTCAAGGGCCATCTGGACACAATCCCAAGGAATGTGCTCTACCTGACCTTGTGCAAGGAGAGAGATTGGATCAGGTGAGCTCTGGTGGTCCCTTCCAGCCTCAACCATTCTGGGATTCTGTGTATTTTCTTTTCAAGGCCAGAATTGGAAAGGCCATCTAGTTAAAAACTATGTTAGGTAACTATTAGTACCATGGAATCCCTCTAAAACCAGGAATGGTAAGTTAAGCAACCAATAAGTACGCAAACGATATTTTATTTTACAGAAATAAACAATATCCATTGCTGCAGCCTGACTAAATTAAAAAAAATAAAAGTATCTAGTCACAGCATTTTCCGTCTGTTCACACATAGAGCTGCTAGCACAGAAATCTGTGCTTAAATAATAAAAGACACAGTTTTTAGGAAACCCTGTTCTTCACTGATCCAGCTGACTCTTTCTCCTGACCTTAAGCCTACTACCTCACATACATATACTGGGCAGTCCAAGGATGCCAAAACCACACACTCCCATATTTGCAAGGCAGCCTCACAGGCCAAGTGCACTGCTTTGGGAAGGTAATAAAACTTAATGTACAGACTTGTAATTGGAATGCTGTTCTGTTTTTTGAAAAGCATTGTCCTCTCATACTGCACTCTTCATACTTCCTTTGTCTCGGGAGGTGATGGATTCCTGCTCATTCCTTCAGAGCCATTGGAAGGAAGACTACAACATCAGGAAAAAAAAACCCCACAAACCTTCAACAGATGTTTCTGAAGAAAGGTGGGGAAACTGCAAAAAATGACTGCAGATTACAAAAACAAATCTGGTAGTAGTTCTCCCACATATCCTGTTGTATTATCCCAATGAAGAGCAACAACTGTGGAACAGTGGAAGTAAACACAGCATGGTACCATAAGACCACAGAAGAGAAATTATAAGGGGCTCTTGGAATTTGGAAGCAGATGTTTGACTTAAGCTCATAAAATTGGCATAAGCACCAACAAAGAATTAAGTAACAGGACAATTTATATTTTCTTGTTATTATAAGTTAAAAGGCAAAATCTTTCATGTCTCTAAATATCTGTTGCTGGAAGCTGCCTTGTTGAAACCTTTCAAAACATACTCTCTCTAGGCATGCAAGATTTCAGTATCCAGGAAAAGTTATAGAAGTTGTGACAACTGGGGGAGGGGATTAGCACAAAGCTCCAAATTTCTCAAAAGCAAATTGTCAGAAGATAATTCAGTGAAGATTTACAAGTCAGAGGTTATCACATTTGCCTCTGAAATGACTAGAGAAACTAATTTCTATCTGCAAAAACAAGTCCAGTAGTTTCTGTATGATGACCTCTGACACTGAAATACATGCCAACAGTATCTTTGTCTGCAAAGATCCATCACAACCTCTGCCAGAAAACTTAAATCTGTTCTTTGAAGAGGATAGGGTCCTCAAGCAAATTCCCCTTTAGAGCTGCCAGTAGACCATTTGAAGCCATAAAGCCTACAAACTTAGTTACAACTACAACTGTTATAAGTATACTGAAAGCAAGAGAGCCTTCAGCTTCTCCACAATCAAAGAAGGAGGTATCATACACAAAAGTTTCTAGGTATTCAGCTACCTAAGCTAGTCACATTTTGTTGTACTTCGTAATGACCTTCATGTTGCCTATACTTGGAAAGCACTTTCAGATCAGGTTCTCTGGGATGCAAGCACAGAGGCTCTTCATAGAGAGGACCAGAGCTGAAATGAGCAGCTACACTAAGAGAGAAGTACTTTTAGATACATATAGCAGCAGAATTTTCTCAGGCTATGAAGAATCTATAAACCTGAGTTCAATGTAAATTGTTCTTCAGAAATCTGCACTTCATTTTCAATATACTTGCAAGTGGGTATATTATGTGAAGAAAGAGAGTCCTAAATACTACTTATCCAAACCAACTGAATAGGATTACGTTAGAGTGAAAATGGGGCTATATTAAAATCAGACACGTATTAGTGGTTTGAACTGTACACAATTTCCACACTAGAACTTGACTGAAATTTGGAAAAAAGCCACAGAAAGAAGTGAGTCTGGAGGGATGCATATCTTAAGAAATTCAACAACAGCCCTACCCAGATAGAGAAGTAGAGGGCAACATAGCAGATCTCCACAGTCACATTCACATGAAGGGCTATTTAAAAAGTAATTCTAACAGTGGTAAAACTATTCCAGTATTTCTAGTTAGAAATGGTAGCTGAAAGGTACAGAAGTCTTAGCTGTAGCTGGAATACCATAATATTTAGAGGATCTAACAACTTTCACCACTAGGTATATACTTATATGTGAAAGATGAAGAACTAGTGAATTACCACAGTGAGTAATGCTTTAACAGTAGCTGTTAAGTCATTCAGACAGGTCTTTCCTATTTCCAGTCATTTTTCTCCAATGTCACACAACTATACATTTAAGCCTTCTTTTAATATTATACATAGCCAAAAGTATGTTTCAAAATTAGGTTATACTAATTTTGTTTCAAATAGCATTTGGAATTAATCTCACATGACAAAGCCCAAGCAAGTTTACAAATGAAAATATTATCAACAATTCTTCACACTCATCTTCCATCTATGACTGCTGAAATACAAAAGGCCATTCAGATAATGGCTTTCCAGTGTCTGTCAATAGCTGAAGATGAGTTTATTTTTAGGGTTACGTGGATTTGAATGCAGCAAGATGATACATGAGTTCAACAACTTCTTTATGCAATATTAAAACTACAGATACATTGTTTTGTCAGTAGCAAGTTGAGTCATCTTCAAAACAGATTATGTTCTTCAGACACAAAAAGGAACAATCTTAATTCCATAATACAATTAATGGACACTACAAGAAATCTTTTACAGGCTCATACATATTTCTTCAAGACAGACTGTACAAGATATCCAAATCCTATACTTCATATGTATATGCAAAGTAGATCTGTTTCTATCTTCAGTTTTCTTAATCTCACTTTTATCTTCCTGCAACAACTATTTTGTCAACGTAATTTTGCCTTCATTGCTGCCTACCTGTAAATGGGAAAAATCAGCATTTCTCCTTGATATAGGAGTAGTAAGTAGTGTCAATTTTACTCCAGGTGTTCTTTTTCTTAGCACCTTTAAGATATTACTCTGTAAAATTATACTGTAAAGATAAGGCTTGCATAACTAACCAAAAGAATTATTAGGACACCACAGGCAAATAATGAGCTGAATGGTACTTTAAAGGCCTTCAGTAAGTAAGGCAAGCATCTCAAAGAATCACCAAATATCACTTGGTCAAAGTAATATCACTAAATTAATTTTGTATGCAAATGTACAAAAAGAGAGCATCCCTGGCTAATATCTGTTGTTACCAATCAACTCCATCATCAGGTGACTTTCTACACAGTAACCACAACTCTTCTCTGAAACAAATTAGCAACCATAATTTCAGATCCAGTTTTCAATTTTTGAAGTTACTTTAATCAAGCTCCTTTGCTCCTTTCTGAGCAAAATAAGAAATGAATGCCTTCCTTTCAAGTCCAACAGCCACAATTGCTGCCTGAACAAGATCAAGGCAGTAGTTTTGAATTCTAAACCAGTGGAAGCAAAGAATTCTTGTACAAAAGGTTATTCTAAATCTTCATTCTAATGCACAAAACCTTATTTTCCCATTTAGATTTTAATATAAATGAACTAGAGGTAGCAAAGTACAAGAAAACCCACCACGTTTTAAATCTAAAATTTAATTGCTAGCAATTCATTGGTTTTGTCCAGTTTTAAAGTTGACAAAAATTTAACTGGGCATTAAAAAAAAAAAAACACCAAAACAAAAACAAACCAAACAAAAACACACAAAAAAAACCATGAATGGGAAATCTTGCAGGTAACTAAACTAATGAAAATCTGAGCTGTACTTTTGAGTTGATTCCAGCATACGTGCTGCTTTCTCCATGTGGAAAGGAAAACATTTAGGTTACCTAATTTTGGATCAAATAGGCTTTTTGTTACAATTCTTTGAAAAAACCCAAAACACGTTTTTCTATAACATCAGCGGCACACAGGGCTGAAACCAGGCTTCTCACTGCCAGAGTATTAGCAGAGAATGGACTGCAAAACTTTGAGTCATAGCAAGTGTCATGAAGTGTTCAAGATTCAGATAACCATTAAATGACATGAAAATGGATGTATTTAAACATTGTTCCAAACAGGCAAAAGCACAATAAAATACTTGCCCTGGCAAACTAAACACAGAAGTATGTAATTTATTCAAACATATTCTGAAAACACCATGTTTGCACACATAAATAATCAACTTTAACAGAAATAAAAGCATGCATTAATGTTGGAGAATCAGGGCCAATAAATATTCCATGTAACACAGCAACAATTAATAAATCAGCATTCTGAAAGGCATACAGCAAAATGTTATTTACAATCTAAACTTACAGTTTACATTGATTAAAGGCAGTTGTGAATGCTGGGGTTTTAACTCAAATTAATGGACTGTGGTTTGTAAGATTTATGCAAAAATTAACTTTAGACACATGCAAAGTATACTGTTCATTATACAAAAGAGAGAAAACCAAATAACATCCAATTTCTCTAACATTTCCTATCTGCTCAACTGTCAGCTCACAGTGGCTTAATGGGACTTCTGTAGCTGCAGCACTCATCAAGGCAAGCTTTTGGACAGCATCTCACCTGGTCTCTTCATCATCCCAAGCGATTCTCATGCCTTTCCCACCACCACCTGCTGAGGCCTTGATCATGACAGGGTAGCCTAACAGCGGGGAACAATTAGACAGAAGTTCAAACTTTGTTCAGTTGGTCAGAGGAACATGACAACTGACCACATGTCCAATAATGCCAGTAGACAATAACTTCGCTTATTAAAACACTTTGTTTCAAAGGAGAGGAGAAATTTTTCTTTTCAAGACTTAGCTGTCAGTGCTGTGATTCCTGAAGCCAGGAAAGGTTGTCTTCTCCATTTCATTTATACCAAAATGAATTATTCCCAAGTAACAAAGTGATTTATGAATAAAAGCATTTGACCTTTTAAAACTCACATTCCTTCAAGAACAAAATTTTCTTCATTTATTTCTGCCAAAATAAGCTATAGCTGTGATGATCTTTTTCAAAAAATAACTAGTAAAAATAAGATCATCATAAAATACTAGTCAATAAATTATTACTGTAAATTAGTCAAGAGATTCAGTAAGCAAACCTGTGTTTTATCAAGATTTCTGGTATAATACATTTTAAATAGCAGCACCTCAAGAGTTCTGCTGCTTAGATATTAGGTAATGATATCACAGAAAACAGACTTTGACACTTTTCTTTTTTAACAATAAAAAAAATTGCCCCCGTACTGACAAGTTGTAAGAAAAAGCGGGCAGTATACACCTGACAGCATTGTGCATAACTGGTAATATTTTACTCTCAGAACAAGAGACCTTAATATGGGCAAAGTCAGGACCTTAGTTTTCTGAAAGCTAGAAAAGTACAATAATGAAGTATGCAGTTTAAAAGCCAATTCAGTAATGACTGTTTACCTTATGGTACAGTATTTTAATTCAAAGCAACTTCTTAGAACAATCTTAGTCATATCAGTGATGAACAGAAAATGAAAAATTCAGGTTCTAAAAGTTTTTTTAGAGTATCAAAAAATTCTTTCAGGCTTTGGTTTTTTGAAAGTTATAATATTAAGCCAAGATGAGACAATATTGTCTGGCAAGACAAGTCCATCAGTCCTTACAGACTGAAAATATATTCTATAAAAAGCTCTGATCTGCGGTCAGAAAGGGACATTTTAATATGGTTGCCAGCGGAAATGGTCAAGTCTGCTATCATATGTTTACAGTTTGTTCTTGTAATGGGGACCTACTCTTGTTCTGTGACAAGTGACAGCGATACAGTATGTCCACCTCCTCTCCCTGAAGGGTCATTGAACTGAAAAGAGGTTCAGGAGAAGATAATTAAAACCACCAAGTTCTGGAAAACCTTTTGTTTAAAGACTCATGATATAAGAATAAACCAGTAATGTTGACTGGAAGGGAGGAAAGCAGCAACAGCACAAGAGAACATTAAATTAACAAAGTAACAGCAAAATAATAAAATAAAAAAAGTAAAAATCAATAAAATCATTTCCAAGATAACATGTTGTTAGACTGTGAAACACCATGCTACAAACCATTCAACCATTCATGTGGCAGAAAGATGTAAAAGGTAATAGATAAGCACATGTAGAGCACAAATCAAGTTCCTACAGGCAGGGATGACCAAAAGGCTGTAAATCTTCATTCTTTAGAGTTTAACCTGTAGTTACTAGGTATAAGTGTAAGACCGAACAGAGCCATGCAAATAAGCTTGCTACAGTCTCTCTTACATCTTCCCACAGAATATCCGGTGCTGTCCACAGAGGGGTATGGGACAAGTCACAGAGTAACAATGGGTTCGATCTAGAACTACACTGATCATTTCCAAGGCCTCTACAAATCCCAGAGATAAAAGGGCATGGTCAAAATAACTCCAGACTACATCCAACAGTGACATTAAACTCATTTTCAAGAAATACAGTGTATGCAGGAAACTACACAAGAAGAATTTATCTATGATTTAGTTGCTTTTCCAGATCCCTGGCAACTGCCAGACTCCTAGACAAGCCACTGGCTACTTTGAAACAAACCAAAAAGCACATCTTACATTATTTTCATGCAAGACATGAGATTTAGTTGGATAACGCTAGTGAACTTACACCTCTGGCAACACTACCACCAGCTGGAGACTCTCTCAAACTCAAGAGGGCACAAGTCTGAAATTCGGAATTAGGCATTGTTTTAAGCCTTATTATGCCAAACATACCATGGCAATTTCCATCACCTAATCTATCTCATTCAGTGTTACATGTATTTGAAAAAAAAAAAATCATCATCAATTATGCTAACAATTTCAGTCTAACAATATCAGTCTCTTGAATGGCTCACTGATTTTAATTCTGTAAGCAGAGTCTACCTCTAATTTACTGTTCTTTCATTTCAACAGCAAAATAAGCATGTTGGCAGCAAGCCTTGGTGAGTCTATATGCTACAGAATATATAAGTTCATATATCACAACTCAAACGGCTAAATTATCAGACAGGATACATGGGTTACTGGTATCACTCACCAAGAGTAGGATGACTTTGCTTCCCACACACACACACACATATATATTTTACATATTTTATGTATATTGATGACATGTTGACCACAGATGTATGCAAGGCAGTCAAAGATTCCAGAGACACAATATAGTTAAAAAAATTAAAAACTGAAAAAACTCAAGAGGCCTGTTTTGAAAATATCTATAGAGCTTTCTGTACATATATTCTTTACAGACTTCAAGTTAGGATGACTATTAACCAGTCCCCTGAAAATAAGCACACTTGAAATTTTGCTCAAATATGGCTTTACATAGTATTTGATCTCTGGGGCACTCAACTAAGCTAAACAGCAGTTTTTCAGCCAATACCAGAGCCTGATGTGTGCTAAGACAAGGAAAGCTTTGCAGAAACTAAGTTTTGTGTACACACTGGGTACAGGACACTGGGATCAGGATACATTATTCATCATTCTTTTAATCACTTTTGCATTATTCAGCAGCAATCAAAATTGCTTAAGTACACTCATATCAATTGGCTGGATTAGTTGTGGGAAGGGATGGGCATGCAAACAATTTGTAATAGCATTTACAAGGACCCACAACAACAGCAACAAAGAGTTGCACCAAACGGGCACATTTTTAAGTAGGTGCTAGGTTTTCAGTTCTTCCCTTAAATTTGATGTCAGTTTACACTATATTAAAATTTCATGTAAGAATATGAACTATAAACCTCTCTTGTTGTATAATTTTACATTCTTGTGACACATGTGAAGGATGGGTCTAAATCTTAAAAGGTGCAAAAGTAAAAAGCTGTCAAATTTGAGGATCAGCAGGCATACTTTTGATGTTAAATAGGTACTATTACGTTAGGACTGCTTTGTTTCCAGGGTGGTCACTATTCTGAGAATCTGAATGGTAAAAGGAATAAAACTTTTGGTGTCTCACAGCTGTTAGTTTCCACCCTTTGCCACCAAGGTTTTAGATGACATTTAACTGGTTTTATAGAGTTGCAGGTAGTAGACCACAAAATGCATTGCACGATATCAGTATGAGCAATACAGCATGTGGAAATACCAGATTCTTCTCAATATCCACCATTGAAAAGCTCGTATTAACTAAACCCATGTCACAAGTGAAACATGACAAAACTGTTATTAACCTCTTGAGTTGTGTATAGGCTTTAATTTAGTTTAACTGCCTGAGCTCTGTTCAGTCCTTTCAAACTGAAGAGTAAAACTTTCTGTAGTTTCATCAATGCTTTAGAAATCAAGCCAGCAGACTTAAAAGTAACATGGAAAAAGAGTCAATATGATTAAGCACTATAGAAAGGATCACAAGAGAAGAACAGCCACACAAATAGAGAACAGACTACAGAAAGGAGCCTATACAGAAATTTGCACCTGAACTTCCAATTCCTGGTTTAGCCCAGTATCTCTGTCTCATTTTCCCTTTACAACTTGGGAGAGCACATCTCAAGTTATGAGCAAAAGGCAGGTTTAACTTCCAGACTTACAAAATTTGTACCCATAACTGTCACTGAAACAGGTAAAGGAAGTACCTCTACCCTGAATTGCCATGCTCCACTACTACTGGATCTTTGGGCAGAAAATAGCTGGGAGCTGCAGAAAAAAATGCAGGAAGCAAGAGAACCTTGTATTACACTATTTTGGAGTCTTAAGTACAAGCCCACAATGATTTTATTTTTATATATATGTATAAAATATAGTATATTAAGTAATTTTTAATCTATATATAAAATTACTTAGGCATTCTTATAAGACTGAGGCTCAGGATACCTGAAATTTAAAGTAATTTGAAAGTATTCAACTGCATATCAAATACCTTATATACGAGTCTTACATCGTAAGAGTACATCTTACACATAAGAGATTTTAATTTCATCCTATTTTTGATCCTTTGAAATTACAAATTCTTGGGGTTTATCCTTATTAGTGGTCATGATTGGAGAGAAGCTTAACCAAACTGGTCAACTGGGCAAAACATGGGTGGGGAAAAAGCTAGAAAGTACATTTTCCTTTCATTACACGGCATCAGAGCACAAGCCTTTTTTGTATCAAAACAGTTTAAGAATTCACCATCTAAATAAAGCACAACCTAGCTGTCTGTAATTGACTTTAATATATACAGATTTAAGACTGCCTTAATACAATGACCTCCAAAGTGCTACTGATATCAAAAGGTAGGAACCAGTCAACAGAACTCCAGAAAAACCCAGAAGAAAAGTAAGCAAGAATGCATTTTAAAGGGTGTCTAGGAAGTCACTGAATGCCTTCCAACTCACATTAATCAATACTGCTTTAAAAATATTCGCAGATAGTCTTAAAAAAAAAAAAGCAAGATCAAGAAAGACTATTGAAACTGAATTAAGAGTCATTAAGCTATGTCTTTTTTAAGGATTAAACCAATTTTATTTCCAATTCTCCCACAAATATTCCAATTTGGTTGATAACTTCTTCCTTTTGTCTCTGCTTCCATGACAGTGATCAGTAACCCTGTGACTTCCCACCAGGGACATAAAGAGTAACCCACAGAAACACTGACTACAATTGTCTTAGCCTAAAAGTCAGCCAAGCCACTCCTACACTGAGGGGTTTCAGGGCAGTTAACCAACACAGGGTAAAAACCCAGACTTAAACTCAAAGTGGAAGGATACTACACTGATGGAAAGTGATCTGCAGCAATGCCATGCCCCAGTTTCTATTTGTCGCACAAGGCTAAACCATAGCTTTTGACACAGGCATGATGTATTTGTAGCTATATCAGTAAAAGAAGTTCCAAATGTAGATATATCCTTTCAATAAGGTACCTGTGATGAACCTAAATAGCTTCTCATGGCTACTGTCTCTTAAAATAAAAATCTGGAGAAAAAAAAAAAGAAAACCATAAAAAGAAAAAACAAGAAAAGTCTCTTACTAGATTCTTCTTTTAGAAAGCACTTAAAAATATGTGTAATTTCAAGCATATGGTTTAATATTTTCCCTAATACTAAGCTTTAGTAAATAAAAGCCAAAACTCATTAAACACATATAACACTTAACCTTCATCAAAATGAGTCCCAGACAGTTTGCTGGTTGCTCTTTTAACCATTCTATAAGATATTCAGAAGCCAAATAGTGACTTTATTCCAGAAAGCACAGAAGAAAGGCTGGTGCTCTGGATGACATTCAAGTAATTGCAGTCCACACAGTGATGAAGAATGAAGATCATAACATCACTGGTGGCAGTCTCCACATGAAGATAAATGCACCATGCCTAACTTCTAACTATCATGCCCAATTACAGATATACTTTGAAGTAGCTCCTTTAGCAAGCTACTCATTAGTGCATATTACACACATTCCACAAAATCATAGCTGCACTTGTTCTGTAAAGTCCAGTTTGTAATGTTAAAATGTGATGATTTAAGAGACAGGGCATTAACGCCTGGATTCTTCCAGCCCTATAGGCAACAGGGAACTTAAAACTATTAAAGCATTATTTGTTCTATAGGGATTACTTATTACACATTCAATTTAGTCAACCATGTCTGCTGAGAGGCACACAAATCCCACCATAGCTAATTTAAGAACTTACCAATTTCCCTTGCAATTCTGACAGCTTCATCTGCATCCTGTAAAAGCAGGAAATGAGACCCAACGTTAATCCCATCAGCCATTGCACTATGTCCTGAGGGCAGTCATATATTGCACTACTGTCTCCTCTGATTCATTTTATGTTTGATTTTACAACCTTCTGACCCTTTTCAGCCAGAGGAATGTAAAATTAATACCATAAGTGGAATGTAAATTCTACCTCATCATTAGTATACTGAGAAACTCAAAGCAACAAGGAATCAGCTGACAGGAAACACAACCAGGATCGCAAAATGATTTTCTGCAGTTGTAAGAATTTAATGCTAGAATTTAGAAGTTTACAATCAATAATGGACCATAAATCAGATCGTTAAAGTTTCTCCATTGCCAGCTTGCTTCTGTCCTCACAGGTATTTCTTGTGTTTTCCTGGTTGTTGTCAGTAGGGGGAGTTGATTCTCTATTGTTAGGGAGTAATTCAGGTCCAGAAAAAAAAAAAAAAACTTGCAGAACTCCTGAAAAGATGAATAGATTTTGTCTACTGGGGAGAGAACACAAGCATTTCACTTTTGTAAGTTTTTCATTCTAAACCTTAAATGCATCACTTTAAACTGTATCTGAAATGACAAGATTCACATAATTGTTTCTGTTTAAGAGCCCACATATTACTAGCATACGACAATTAGAAAAATCCTTTTGCTGATACCACTTCTTGCTTCAGCTGACTACAGCCTGGTACAGAAAAAAAAAATAGAAGGAGACCCAGAGAATAAAATCCAAAGTACCCGAACTGGTTACTTTTTAATAGACAAATCCCTTCTCTTTAATTCTGGCTTCTTCTAGTGATAACAGTGCATTTCCACTATACAATACTAGGAAGAAAAAGGGTTAATTACAGTGGTGCAGGTTAAGTTTGAAGCTTCCATCCAAATTTGTTAATATTTATACTATTCCATGACATGCATTAAAAAATTTGTATGGAAGGCAGTAATGTCTGGAAACCACCAGCTGCTAAGTGTGTCTGCAACTATAGGGACTGACTTATGAACATTAAACTGAAACCTGATATTTTTAAAGCTTTCAAGGCAATCTGTTTTAAAAGCACCCAGGTCAGAACATTAAAAAAAAATACATAAGAAATGTTCATACCTGGTTCATTTATGTCCGATAATAAAACAAAATCCTCTTTAAAAGTCTTCAGTACCTAGTAACAGCCCCATGAAGAATAAGGGGGCTGGCAGGGGAAGTTGTCAGAAAATTTAATTTCCTTTCATTAGCTAGTCTGCTCCACAAATCGGTGCTTGTTAAGTTCAAAGCAGTCCTGAAATCAACATCAGTTTTAAGTCTTTTTACTCCAGTCACATCTGTTAATGAGATTTTTCCAAATAACAATTGTTTTTAAGTTAAGAGATAAATCTAGCAAAAAACCTCCACTCCCCCCCCCCAAAAAAAAGAATCTGGGTTTACTGTTTTATTACACCTTGCTGCTTTCCATGACCCTGCACTCTCCAAATTTTAGCTTAAAGGGATAAAATGCATGAAAAGGGTCATTTAAGAATGTTAGTGGTTTCCACACATTGAGTTTGAAGGTTCTTTGTTCCTGCCTGTGACAGTTATGCGAGAATACTTCCCCTTAATAGCCTCTCTGTCAGGAAGTGTTAAACCTGCCAAATGCAGACAATTAGAGCCTCTTGAACAAAATGCAGGAAGAGTGATGACTGATGAAGAGACACGATTATACTTGAGAAGGAAACTTTTACATTTCTTTTCTTTTGCAAATTTACTCATATATTTGCAAAATAGAATTAAGAGGCAGGAAGCAAACAGGATAATTTTTTTCTCACTTAGTTACCTGCAAACAAGTGGCTAACTGAGACACTGCAGTCCACAGGAAGACAGGCTGCAAATCATTACCGGGGAACTTTTCACTGCCACTGTATTTTTATACACACATACAACAACTTCGAGTAATAAGCAGCATCGTATCAGCAGCAGTAATTGTCTCAGTTCTGGCTTGAACAGACTGAAGTCATCTGCCCAGTTTAGTTATTAATTTACACTGTTTCAACATCTGATTTTTACAATTCTAAGATATTAGAACCAAAATATCTAAGAAACAAAAAATAAATTTATGCACACAACTTCTTTAGCCTTCAAAGAGCATTTCTGAAATGCAAAACAAAAATATGCCCTGCTTTAAAGGGAAAAGCTAATAAACAAAACAAAAAAAGAATAAACAACTGACACTGAAATCTCTGAGTCTTTTGATCTTTTTCCCTAAGAAAGTATGTTTCGGTGTCATGAATTTCACTTGCAGTGCAGATTACATAAATAGTTTGAGGACTCAAAGTTCAGACAGTTATTTTAGATTTATAGTGCAAAGAACATTTGCTATGGGGGAGGGGGGCAAAAAAAACCTGATCGCTGTGACATTGCATAACACACAAGTCCATATGTGCAATATATACAGACTCACTCTGGTACTTAAAGCATTTTAAATTATCTTTTTAAAAAAGCAAAAGTCCTCAATTATTTACTGCTGTTTCCTCCAAAAACACATGAGCTACACTACCATTTTCCCAAAATAAACCGGAGATTGTAAAGAATTATATAATTTTAGCACCACCTTTTATTGTACAAATAAAAATGCTCAAGTAATAGTAGAAGTTTATAAAAATCATAAGAGTTATAAAATGATGTCATAGTGTTTTTATAAACGGCTGATTTCATTAAGACATAAAATACTCACTTAGCATAAGCATTTCTAACCTAATTCATGTACATGCCCCTCTGACAGGTACCAGCAGGTGGAGACAAAAAAGCAAAACTATTCTGATGTAGAGGAATGCCAGAACAAAGTTTTTTAAGGGACTCATGGAGCTGTAAAACATTGTATTAATTATAAAAGAACTACATAACAGTTTTCATGGCGGAGGGTGTTGGGCTTAGCGAACATCCAGTTCACGCCTAGATTTCAAAAGCCTCTCCCCTAAAGCAGTGATCATTTAATGTCAATATCCCAATGCAAGAACACAACCTGATACCCAAAACGTTAACGCAGTAAATTCATAGCCTTGCTGAAAACCCCCAATGTGTCTATTGACATCACTGAAATTAAATAGACACCCAGAGACATTAATTTTCTGGATCTACATCCAGCTGTGTTCTACCAGTCATGAAAACAAACTGGCCATACATGGTGAAACAACATAAAAGTCTTTCTTCCCTTGACATTCCTTTGCCAGTTTTTCACCACAACATCTCCTTGTACTCATTACTCAGCCTTCGTTTTCCTACTGTCACTCATTCCTCTTTACTTATTTGCAGACATTACATCTTCTCAGCAATAAATTTAGTATAGCCATTGCTCATGTGGATTAACACCAATTCTTTTGATAAAGACTATTCACCACTATCTCTACCAATCAGGTTTTAGGAAGCTAACTGTAGTTACAGATTTTGAAATTAGCTACCTTTGAATGCTTTTGTTGGCTCTCCAGCTGACAGCACCACACTCAGGATTCTTGCCTGCGCAGATGGAACAACTCTTACCCCAGCCAACTCAAATTGAACCAAGGAGGAAGAGAAAATTACTGTCAAACCGGATACCCTGTCCACTCTCACTCCATGTCTTTCCATTCTCAGTTTCATATTTGCTAGTGTTCTGCAATATAAGAACAGCTAGTTGTGTCTTATGCTGAGCATTGTCCTCTCCAATCCTTTCAGGTCCCTTAAGTGTACTGTTCAAGGGCTTCCTTCTCTGAAATTTCTAATTTTATTTCTACTCACTGGGAATTTGCCTGCATGCAGCTTCTCCAATATGTTATTACAAAAGCTTAGCAACTCCAGCATCTACTATGTGTAAGTACTAAGCAATACAAATAACAGGGCTAAAACACCCTTTATTCATGAAGGACCTATGTGTCTCTAGCACTATTCAGCAAGTGCTGTATAAAGACAACTCTTCACGTAACAAAGATTTTCAGTGCAGCCCTAAGTTGAATAATGAAGCACTAGAATTTGTTACTCTATGTCCACTTTAACTATTCATCCACAAAGAATATGTGCAACTGATCTTTCTTAACTTCTGACATTGTCAGAGGCATGAATGCAGTTTTCTTCCAGCTTTATTAAAACTCCACTATAAAGATGAAGCCACCTGTAATCAACTCAAACATCAAGCAGACACTTAACTCCTTCGTAGGACCTTTAAAAATTTAATTTCTCAACAGAAAGAGCCTTCAGATTTTGAAAGCTTCCTAACTCTGTGACCAAACAGGTTTAACACAGTCTTCAGTCCCTTGTGTGTTGCTCTTCTGATCGTACCAGCTATCATACAGCTTTGGCCTTCCTATCTTAGTCTGCATTGGCAAAATAGCACATCAAGCTCTAAGCAAAAATCAGGCATCCTGTATGACTTAATTACTTAGGTATTCAGGTACTCATCAAGCAAAAGACATTATCACAGGAAGGAGATCAGAGAACAAACACAAGCACATATTTAGATCCACAGTAAGGATCAGAATACCAATTAACTGAAGTTTTATTTCCTAGAAGTGGAAACCAAAGCACCGGTTAACCTAATATTTTCATCTCTCTTTTCTGATGGAAACAACATTGGCAATGTCTACAGGAGTCTGTTTTTTCTGTCTCTTACTAGCTAAGTTCTTCAGGCATCCTCATCAGAACAAATAACTTTGTGGAGGCTTAGCCCCTTTGCACTCTATTTGCTTTTCTCATTTAGCTTGATTTGTGGTTTCTTCCCTCCTAGCAGAGTTTAAAATCCAACTTAGCTGACACAACACTGAACACCATTGCCCTGGTGTATACTACTCCTTAAAATACAGTCTGTATTCCATTAATGTATTCAGTTGTTCCCAATTATCTTGAATTTCCTATTTCATCATGTAAATAAGATTTATGTAACCAGAGGTCAATATCAACTGTCATAAAAAAAACCTGTAAAGCTTTCCCTTCACTACATTAAAATGTTATTGAAACAAACATGCAACTCCAAGTTTTACTTTTATTTTATTTTTAAAACAAAGTCTAACTTGAGGTGTCAAGCATAGAAAATTTCAATCCAGGAGATCAATGGTTTATAATACACCACTTTTAGGTGCATACAACAAAGGTAAAATAAAAAGAAAAAAGCTTATTTACCTACATTAACACAGACAATACATAAAGGCACATGGCAAAGCTTTTAAGAGCCCAATCCTTAATTACTATAGCAGAAAATAAACAAAAAACAAGACATACTTTATTTCACCTTAAAAATATGAAGAAACAACAAAATGGAAAACTGTTGAAAATCATTCCTTCTAAAACCTCAGGAAGAACACAAGCTGCAGATTTCAATGAAGAGCCATCAACTTCTCCCCACCCTCACCCCAAGTTTTGTAACACATAGAAGTCTACACGATCAGCACAGACAATAAAATGGAAACTTCATACAATATAACAAACTTCACTGTTAATTTAGGCTGCCAAAATCCTGACCAACAAGACAAACTGAGAAATGCAGAGATGTGCAGATAGTCGAAGCCACAGCTGATACTTAACACATTTACTTGTCCTCATGTTAAATTTAAAGCAAAGCGTTTTTAGAGATTTCATAGAAACAGTCCTTAATACATCATTTATTATGAAGGACTTTATTCTCTTGCTAATAAAAAACCTGTACCCCATTTTAATTACATCTTACCGAAAAAGAAGTTGAAATAGTAATTACATTCTGCATCAGACCTTCAATAGTGTACTTCGATTTCAACACTGTTCCTACAGTGGGCAGACAGTAATTAAATGATTTCTCACCTTGACTACTCCATCAAAGCCAGGGATTGTATTGACCTTTGCATTCTTGGCTAACAATTTGCTTTCAATCTTGTCTCCCATAGCTTGAATGGCATGTGCATCAGGTCCAATGAAGGTGACACCTTCTGATGCCTGCAAAGACAATGGAGGTAAAATTTAGGAGACCAAACTAAAACTCAGCTATATACAGGTATTGCTTCTTTTTTAGCTCTTTTGAACTCATTAATGAAATGTTTAGAAGACAGTGATCTGTCAACATAACAAGCTAGCAATATACAAGCAACATTTCAGCCAGTTCATTAAAAAATGTGTATGACCTTGTGAAACTATGTATACACACAGATTCAAAGCCCCTGTAATTAACATTTGTATAAGTCAAAGCCAGGCTGAAGAAAAATAGCTGCAAGTGTAAGTATTCCACCTTGAAAGCTAGAAGTCAGAAAACAGAGGCTAGTTAACTCATCATTAAAACAGCCACAAGTGATTTACAAAGACATGCTGCCTAAACTGTAATGCAGTTTAAAATTCCCTTATGCATTCCTAAAAACCAAACCTTGACAAAACATCAAAATGAAAGTGCAATCTCTTACTCAGACTTCAAGATTGAAAGATCTTGAAAATAAGGCAGGAAGTGAAACAATGTCTTCCAAATTCTTTCAGGCAACTCTCTTTTCCAATACTAATGTGGAAATGCATTAACATAAAACACTTTTATACTTCAATTTTAATACTGTAACAGGTAGGAGGAACACTGAACTGCATTTTTCCTCCTCCTCTTTTCCTACGCCAGCAACAGACTTTAACCATCAAGCACACAGACATTCTTTCAAACCTGTCCAGGATCAGTACTCTACCGAGCAAAAGGCAATTCTAACCGAACTGTTTCACCGAATGTTACTGACGTATCAGTGAGTACATGAATGTTTCAGGCAACTTAACATCTTTTAAACCATAGGCAAAAACCCATCAAATGAATAAGCCTACTAACCTTGCACAATTTTTTCCAACTGTTTCATTAATTGGGGCTTTTTTGCCCAATTCCAAGACATTTGTAAAATGCTTAAAAACAACTTGTTCCCAGCCAATGGGCAGTTTACTTAATATCAACACTAATGCAATGGCAAACATTTAATTTCTTCTATCAGAATTTGTGTCTTAATATTAATGCCTTTCTGACATACACTCCTACTGCACATAGTAGGCTTGCCAGATAGTTACAGTCACTGACAATAAAAAGTAATTTCCTGATGCTTTGCATGTTTATGTGGTAGTAGTACATGATCACAGAACAGACATAGGAAAAATACGTCTTTGAAGTTGGGGAACAATATCCTATTCACGATCTTATAAGATCTGAGAACTCCCAACATGCTTAGGAGTCACTGTTTTCACTGTGAGCAGCTTCCTAGCAGGAAGAGTGTAATAGCAGAAGCTCTGCATAGACAGCTTCCCATCATCCTAGCCAACAGGGTGCTGCAGATAACAGAGGAAAGATCAGGTAAGCATTTCAGACACACTAGGAAGCTCAGTGCAAAGACACCCAAACCAAACGCAGAGCATCAGTTCAGCTACATCAAAGGCTTGCTAACTTCAACTCACAATGAACCATCTGGGTTTTTATCTCACAGCCTACTTCTTCCCTACTACAGTAGGCTTATTAGCTCAGCAAAACAGTAATACTGATTTGATTGAATAGTTGTCTTACAGACACGAAGTTGGGAAGACTTTAAAAGGAGGGAGGAGATAGGAAAGCCAACACAAGGGTGCACCTCTATTAATATTATAGTGCCAAAGGATCTGAATGCTGAAGGTATTCACTTTTTTAAGAAGAAAGGAAACAAGAAGCAAGGAGTTGATGCTTGAAAACATAGTGACAAAGTCTGTAGCTGACCATTTCAGGAACAAGAAGTGGAAAGGATTCGCTTACATACCTGGCACCTGGAGATTATGCCATCCATCTTGTATCACACCTAAACACCTTGTTCCTACAGTCTTTGCCATTACATTGGCAAACTTTACTATGTGTTGCTTCCCCTCCCCACTCTCTTCTCAAAGTCAAACATCAAAAGTCTGGGAAATCCAGACCTCAAAATAGTCGGTCCAAAACTTCTGCTGCCCTGGCAGACCATCCAAGACTTCAGTTTGCAGTCTAATATGCTATTCTTACACTATTTCTCTTCCCCCTCTGACCTTTTGTCAGAAAATAAGAAAACATTCAAACTAAAAGTCACAAGAGAGGACAGGAATTATGCTCATAGCATAGCCAGTGGAAGGCATGTAAGGGACTTCTTGCTTGATTTACTGTTTCCTCTCATTGACTTGTGGCATAGACGTTCACTCCCCACTCCACTCCAAGTAGGTAGTAGGGTAAGAAAAGAACAGCACCATTCAGGAAAGATTCATGAGCCACAAGAGAAGGAACATCCCAGAGACTTTCACAAAGTGAATCTGCTGTATTTGTTACACGAATCTGATAGAGCTGTAATATTCCCCATGGATACAACCAATACTACTTATTAAAAATTAAGTACTAGATGATATGCAGCAGATTCACACTACTCTAATGCAAACATCACCTAGTACAGCCTGTATCTTTGTCATCTGGGGGAGAGGGGGGCAATGTATGCTTTTAAGATCCAAAATTTACAACTGCACTTGTCTACACATGCACCTCTTGGCTTTAACTGCTCTGAACCTTTGTACCTTACACAGAACTGCTCTTCAACTGCAACGCAGCGCAGTATCCATAAATCAAAAATAAGTTACAAACCAAGGGGGATCCACTCGTTTCCAGACACTATGCCTAACTCCCTTACACAGAAAAGATATGCATTCTCTGACATGTCTTCCAAACAACTTTAGCTAAGCTCACCAAAACCTTTGTCAGTTTAAGACACTACTAAACAAACTCTTGCAAATCTTGCTAAAAACAGTAAGTCACATCACTCAAGACCTTCACATTCTGTCAAACACATCTGACTGCTCTGGGAAAAGAGTGGGCCAAACAGATCTATGCTAGTATAAACAATCGTATTTCCAGTATTTGGAAAGGGCCTGTCCATCTTACAAACTGTTGTACAAAGTGACCCATCTTAGAAGAGGAAATTCTTTTGCCTCTCCTCCTGGAAATTCTGAACTCAGAGATTCACGATTATTGTATTATGCAGTCAGCATTGGATTCAGCCTAAGTGACAGCAGAACTAAAGACAGAACATGAAGGAGGGAAAACTGAATAATAAACATTCATACACACTAGCTCCCTTGGCAACATATATTCTTCTATGGGATTATGAATATGTGGCAAACCAGCCAACTCACTGCCAGGCCTCCCAGCACTGCAGGAAATGACTGAACAGTTCCAACCCAGCTTTAGACAAAACAAGTTGATACTAAAACTTTTCCTCCATTTTTTACCATGTTAGTTATGGACAATTAAACACAGTTCTTGGTGTCCTCATTTGAGCCAAGATATTTGAATCTGCATGTAACATCAGCTTAACAGAAGCAGTTCCAACCAACAAGGAGGTATGCCACCTATGAAAACACAGCTTTAAGAATCTTGTGTTTCTTCTTTCACAATCATTTTGGGAGGGGATTCTTCAACTCACAGCACTAATGCGGCAAAACACACTCCAAGTGCCCAGCTGCTTCCAGGTGCAAGAGCCCCTATAATTATCTTACCACACAGAAGCAATGGCAATAATGCAGGCTTTGTGCTTGTTCGCTCCCTGCTACCTGGAATGGCTATTGTAGAAAATGTTTCCCACCTCTGAGGAATAAATGATTGAGAGGATGCAGAGATCTCAAGTGCAACTGTACCTGCTCTACCTTATTGAAAACAAGCTTTCCTACATAAGCAGAGCTGGTTTTAAACAAGCTCATGAAATTCATGGGAGAACCCAAATGATCAGTTGCATGCAGGCACTGAATCGTGTGTTGCCAGACTTACATATGGTGTTTTCACAATCACCCAAATTCAGGGTGCTACTTACTGGTAGACAGTAACAGTAACTCACTCATGAGAAAACGGCTTAACCCCAGCACTGCTGGCTAGGTAGGCTCTGAGCTGCAGTCTGTCAGGAGTCTCTAGAGAAGTAACTGAGCCAATCTGGTTACTTTTTCCCATTCTACCACCTTCTTCTGCACATACCTTTCCACAGTCCCTATCTATTCTCTAAGGCAGGCTCTGTCAACTCCTCAGATGACCTAGCTGACTGAAATGGCAGACAATGGCCTTGTTCTTTTGTTAGAAGTGCTTTTTGTGAGTTAAAACTAGCTAAACAGAGAAGCTTAACGGGTATTGGAAGAAGGCCCACATAAGCTGCTGGAACACACAATAAGGAAGGAGAACATTCTTTTGGGGGAAGTACACACTCAAACTCTCAAGTGGGGGGGGGGGGGGTACTGCACGTTGCCATATGAGCCAGCTTTTGTGTTGAATTACTGATTTAAGATTTGTTTCAATATAAAACATGTTGTTGGTTCTCTAAAGAGCACTGTTTGAATCACAGAACGGCTGAAGTTTGAGGCATCAAAGCCACTGCCTGAATGAGCTCCTTGACACGAGCTGTCAAGTAGAACAACTTAGGTGCAGAAGACAAACAGATCAAAATTCTGTTGCAACATAACACATAGATAACAGCAAGATTAGCAAATGTGTGTAACAACTTACCACACTCACTTAAGAACTTGATGGTGAATGAGATTATGCAGGAAGGTCTACAGATAAGAACTGCAGCAGAAACTGTTATCATAGATCTGATTATCAATGTGTTTTTTTCTCAATCCTCTCGTTTTCTTCACAGGGAGATATGGAAAAGGTTTCCATTAAATACTTGCATGCAACCAATTAATTCTTCCACTGTTGTGCTGGGGAGTGACCACCTTAATTTTTCTGCCCTCTTCACATACAGCCAGTCAAGAAGGCAGATCCAATGGGGAAAGGATGAGGCATAAGTAGTCTGGTAATCACAAATAGTAGCAGAACCCCAGAAAAACTGGAATCTTCCACAAATACAGTCTCCCATATACAGCTGACAGCTCACCAGAAGGAAACAGACCTGTACATGCAGCTGCACGCAGCCACATGCAAAGGAGAGCAGCAGAACAGCACAGCTTAAGGATGACCAGAATAGCTAGCTGGACTAAAAAGCCTCTAAGTCACACCAGCTAAATGCAGGGCTGAAAAGCAGAGCTGGCAGCAAAACGGAGGTCCAAGAGAGTTTTAAACAACCTAGAAAATAACCAAGCAGAACAAATAACCGAACTGTCCCTTCAATCTTGTTTAGAATGAAATAAGCAGAAATTTTAAAACCAAAAGATCTTAAGAACATGCACACATTTCCATACACACACAAGAGAAAAGGCAGCATTCACAAGTACAGTAGCATCCTTCATAAGAACAAGTATTTTAAAAAATAAGCCATGCTGAAGAGAAAAGTAAACTACAGCCTTCTGTGCAGGCTTTGGACAAAACAGCACAGCACATCTCAGGTGAATACAGTAGGTGATATAAGCACATAGATAAATAAGCTACAGGAGAAAGCACTGTAGCATCCTACTTTTGTTTGACTAGACCTGCCTTTGGCTACTGTAGTTAATTTTGGAGATCTGCCTTTTGTTTGAGGGTTTGGGAAAGAGATGGAGTGCTACAATCACCTTGACTTGCATAAGCAGCAGGCAGGTAACCGTGATAGCAGTTAGCCACAGAAGGAAAAAGTTAATTGGTGACTGGGGAAGTGACAGAGCCCAGTGCAACTTGCAAGCGGAAGGAGGTGGTGGTGAAGAACTGTGCTGCCTAGCCTGCCAGACCTCATTACTTGTGTCAAGCTCTACTTTGAGATAAAAAACTTACTGTCACTTGGCTCTAAAACATACCACATTAAGAGGCCAGATCCACCATACAAGCTATGTTACCACCTGTGACACTATACTGTACCATTTTCAATATCTGTACCCGCTGCCTCTAATAGGAGTACATAACATAAAAGCAAGTGATACATTGGGAATATTTCTTTAGAAAAATAAAAGCTACCAAATAAAAAAAAGCCTTAACTGAAATTAAACACAGCTGTAGGAAGTCTGTCTCACTTAGAATTGCATTCAGAGAACATGAAAGCATTTTCACAATCACTGACTTATGAAAAAAGATGATTCCTGGGCAGCAATATCAAAAATCTGAAAACTAGAATACACTAATTTATTTGGAAAAAAATGAACACAGATGTCAGTTTCAACCTTTGCCATGGGGAGGGAAATGTGTTAACAAGCTCCCTTTAAGCCATTATTCTAACAAATACTGTCCGCTCTATTTAATCCTGGTGTGAATTTGTTCACATTGGTCTCCAAACTATAGTTTGAACTATGCAGAGCCATGAAAATAGATTAATCAGTTATCAGTGTGACCAGACAAACTCCTGAAGGACCAATAAAAAGTCTTATTCAGGCTTGAAATATGCCTCATCTAAAGCAGGCCAGGAATAAAATGCAGGAATAACATACATCTCTATATCATTTAGAGATAAGCATATTTGTGTTTTTTCAAAACATAGGATATGTATATTAAATATTGGAGGCAAGGAGAGATCAATCTGTTAGACTACTCTCAAGCTCAGCTTACACTAATGGCACAGTTGCTGAACCAGTACAAATACAATCTAAGGTTACTTACTTAACATCACTGTCCCAAAAAAGTGTACACCTCTCAAAAGTGCATGACCTCCTGCCTAAGCACCAGGGAGCTGCCAGAAGAAACTTAGATGGTCAGCACCAATTTAAGGACAAATGCTGCATAGAAAATAGCTTTTAAACAAACTTTCAAGTCACCTCCTTTTTTATTATACAGAAATGGTAAGTTTAGCCTGATTCTTACAGTTCTGACTCTGTAATCTGCAGACGCCTTCCTTCATAAGATACAAGTTATGAACTCATACAAGCATAGATTACATGTACAAAGGTAAATGTGCTTGCATGTTTAAAATAAAAAGTCTCATTAACCAAGCATTTCATAGTGTCTATTATATTCCTAAGTGGAATAAAAAATTAGTATTCAGCTTCTAGGTCATATCTTTGCAAGTGAAAAGCACAGAAGCAGCTTTTTTCCAAGGACTCAAAGCTACAAAACACTGAAGAACAAGTACCACCTCTGGGGCTCTAAATTCAGAAGTTTTTGCTTTGGATCTGACCATCAAGCTGAAGTTTCACTTGATAATTTCACTCTGAGAAGTTTAAAGCTTCATATGGTATACACATTTCATGGTTTTGCCCAGGAACCAAATGCAATATTGAGTTATCCATGTTTTCAGAAGCATTTCTCAAATACAAACTATGAAATTTGAACATACAGTAGTTTGTATGACACATCACTGTCAATGATTAATTGCTTCATCACTTATAAAACATTCCCCCTACACACACACACACCGTCCAATGCACAGGAACTTAGACCTGCTTCTGCTGCAAAAAGTTTGAGTATTCCACTACATCAGTAGTAACAAATACTCAGAAAATTTAGGGAGAAGCAAACGAATTTTCCCTGGATGGTTTCCATATTGCTTTTCTTCACTTCCTGGCATTGAAACCACACTTGATTTTTACATGATAAAAGAAATCTGTGGAACTAATCCTAGAAACCTCTTTCTGTTTCCTTGCTTAACACCTCCAGGCGACAGAAAAGACAAAATGCTTCATTTGCATCCTTAAACATTAGAAACTGCGAATGAGCCTTTTCAGCTGCAAATGTTATTGCATCTACATTTCCAGAAGAGAAAGAAGGTTAAACAGCCTACTGAGGTTTATGTTAACTCATCTCTTTTTAGCACCAAGAGCAGCACAAAGAGCAGAGAATGTGGAAGCTTAACAGCCCAACCTCTTTCTTCATTACGTTCAATTAGATCCTGGAAATGGATATAGCTGCTGATTACATGAAGATAAAGAGAAGAAATCAGGTATGCACAAAGGAAATGGCAAACACTAACAAGTGTAATCTTAGTCTTCCCAATCATCTAGCCTCATGAAGACCATTTCATTTTTCATGCAACACAAGAAAGTTCTACCTACCAGCTGCATGACCCCACAAGATATTGCCTGATGTAAAAGCAGCACTTGTTTAATCGTTAATACGAACTTTCAGTTTAAAAATGTAATGGGCCAGTGATGAACAAAGCCATCCTGAACATGTTAGTAAGGTAAGATAGAGATTCCTTGTTTTATGTGCTACATAGTACTACATCTTAATTACAGAATAAATCTGAGCCACATACAAACAGCCAAAAAGAACTTTACTTCACAATACAATTAAGCACAATTTATTCTTCAAGAATACTACATCTCCTGATAAGTCTTTTTTTTATTAGGATTCAATTTACATGGTATTTTAAAATTTGTTTGGAGTGGGGAGGGAAAAAGAAAGGGCACTTAGAATTGGTGTACAAAGTCAGCAGCACTTTATTTTCTAGGCCATTTGGCTTTAAGTCTGGGGAAAAAAAATAAAAATCTTCAGCTTGGCAGAGAACGCTCAATGAGATGTTTAACAGAAAATACACATTACTCAAAATGAAAACCAGGCACTCAAGGAGAAAAAGCAGGACAGAATAACAAGAGGGAGAGAGGGAGTAACCAGGGAGCATCCTCCTAGCCAAACATTACCAAGGACCCACATTTATGATGTATTCAAAATCTTCTATATCAAACTGAAAGCTCAGTAAGGAAAACAAACAGAGTAAGAGTTCAAAAACATGAATATTAGAGCAGATGAAGAAAATGCATGGGCACAAAACATTCTTTACACAGCTATATTATTTCTCCTGGCCTAAACACGCATGTGAAGCTCAATAAAACCTATCTGGTATTTTTCCAGACTTTTTACAGTGCTTTCAAAGTAGCTGACCATCACTGTATTTATTCTGCATATTCGGAAACCAAATTAAAACTCAAGATGACTGTCCAAGCTCACACCACCCTGAATTTACTGAGTTCAGCATCAGGAACCTTGGTATTGATAGCCAGGAAGGCAAGTGACCCTGGAATCATCCTTCAAATAACTATTCTGCATATTGAGGAACACAGTTAAGCAAAGCACATAACTACATTGAAAAGCACCATTTCTCAAACACTGTAACTAAGCAATACTCTTAATAAAAACAAGACTTAAGACCTGGCCAAATTCTAACAAAGATAACTCCATTCCACCCAGCTACCACTCCTTTTTCTGGATGGTTGTTGCAGTTCAGGACCCTCCCTGTCCCCACCTGAAGGCTACTCATTTTTTTCCTGCCAAACAGCTGCTGTCATTAATATCAACACAAGATGGTATTTCTTCAGTAGATGTAGCCATTCTTAAACATTTGATAAAGACTGTTAAGACCTTCAGAGAGATTTTATGAAGATGCCAGGAACTACACCAGAAGATGCAGAGCAGGCCAGTGAGTTCACTTGAGAAAACTGGAAGTGAGTTCACTTCAGAAAACTGGAAGTGAACTGGAGTTAATTTCCTACAAGAGAGCCATTAAGCAGCATTAGATTTTATTTCTGACACTCAAAAAAACCAACACCATATTATAAAGAGTCATATTTATGCAAAAAATAGATATGAATCTCTCAATCACAAAAAAACAAATATTAGTTAAGAGATAAACAAGTAGTAAACCAACCATACTGGCAACAAAATAGTGTATGTGCACAAATTTGTTTGGGTTGTTTTGTGGTTTAGTTGGTTTTTCTTCCCCAAACCAAGTTTAATTCACTCAACACACTGTCTTCTACCAAAGCTAGTGTATACTAGCTGTCCTATAGGTCACAGTAAGCAGAGCAGTGTCCCAGAAAGACAGTACTCCCACCCCAGGTCTCAATTCCTCCTGCTTCTTACACTGCAAGCAGCCTTCATGCAGCTGCGTAACACCATTTTGGGAACCTTATCAGTTAAAAGCAGCTAAAGGGGCAAGGGATGCTTAGAGGGTTTTGAAGGAGAGTCACTAGAAGGGACAGTGGCAGTAGTAACAACTGTCAACAAATACACTGTCATCAGATGTATGACACAGGGGAAAGTATGCAGAAAAGATATAAACAGGACTGAACAATGCAGGATGACTGAAAATTACATTTATGGCCAGAGATGCCTGTGGCAGAGAGTCACTAACAGGCAAAAACGGGGTATTAAAGAAGTACTGCCATGGCAATGGTGCTTAGATGACTGACACATGAGGTAGTTGCCATCTATAATCACAAGGAATACTGGAAGGAGAGGCTGTGTAGTCTCCATCCTTGGAGACATTCCAAATCCAACCAGATATGGCACTAAGCAACCTGTTGCAGCTGATACTGCTTTGAGAGAGGGACTAGATCTCAAGACATTCCTTCCAAACTCAAGTAATTGACAGCCCCAAGTAAAGAATATTAGGAAGATTCTCTCTGTCCAGGTAAGGAGGGTTACAGCAACCAAAAGTAGAGAGAACTTAGTACAATCCTTGTTAAAGAAAAAAGACAAGACCTTCTTAGACTGAGTTAGAGGGACATGGATCTTCCTACTAAATCTCACAACATTAATTTCTTTAAAAGAAAGCAGAGCCTCATCATACTGATCTTTCTTCTCTAATAACTGGTGGTGCCCTTTACCCATTTATTTCTGCATCTATAGCAATGTCTGCTATTCCTTTAGTTCTGCAGACAAAAGTGATACCTGCCAGATAAAAGAATTGTTTTGGGGAAAAAAAAAATAATTTAAAAAAATCCTCATTCAAAGACTCCCAACTCTGAAACACAGGATACAGCACAGTGCTGGGAAGACACAGCCAGGGGCAAGCAGGGACAACAGGGAATTCTATACTAGCAGTGGTATGGAAGCACCTAGGAGAAGCAGCTACTGTCTGAGGGAACTATGATGATCAAGTTTTATTTTTGTGATGCCTTCTCATCAGTTGAGCAAGCACTAATGTACGTACTGAGTAGCAACTTTAGACAATCCAGACACGGTAAAAGATATCACTTCACAGAATTCTATTAAGCACTGTCTTACCCCCTTCACCCTTTATTTGTGAAAGGATGTACATAGCAGTATTATTAATAGAAGATGTTCTTATTTAAATCTTACACACAGTTCCTTGGAGAAAACTGTGGACTAATTACCCTGTAATGAAAGATAACTAGCTCTTACAGCTGCCCACTGAGAGAATTCCAATACACAGCATTTAAGTAAATTAAAAATTCATTGATTTCTTTTCCCTTTGGAAAGCATTCTAAGAAAACTGAGGTTTGTTTCTGTGTGTTCTAACAGTCAACACACATAGCTCTCCCACCAATTTCTATTTATATTCAAGTTACATGAAGCTGACATTAGATATTATGGACAGAGATGTGTGTAATTGTGCTGTCCTCTTAAATGTGGATGTTCAAATAAAATTAAGACAAAAGGCTTAGGTGTTTTTGTAGCTAAACTTAACAGGAAGATATTACTCCAAATTTTATTATCTTTAAGTAATGAGACTTGTATATACAAACTCAGATTTTTCCACTAAGCTCTGTTCTTATTTTCACATACTCTTACATGAATCAAGCCAGCAGATTTGTTCAATTTAAAAATAAAAACAAAGAACTAAGGGTGATCATAGGCATCACTAAATATTATATGCTTTCCAAACTACTTTAAAAGTGTACATATATTATACTTTCTGGTTAGCACGAGGAAATAGCAATGGAACTGGGTATATCTAAATCTACTGAACTAAGTATGACGGACTAGTGGTATTACAACAGTCAATGCTACAGCTTTGGGTAACAACCTCTATCTTAGTGTCATAAATAAAACAAGTCAATAATATGTATTGATAGGTAGTACAGAGAATTTATAGGCACTTAGAATGAAGCAACCCATGAGATCGCCTTGTGACCCTGTTCCCTGTGAACCACAACCATTCTGAACTCAGGATAATGTACTGACAAAAATATCTAACATGTATACCTGAACACCAGCATCTCTGGATCTGAAAGAGAAATTTTGTCTCGTGGCTAAGGGTGGAAAAGCTTTTTGGAACACAAACAATCAAGTTCCTCCCTCCCCTTACCAACAGATGGGCCTGAGAGTTGGACAGTTTGGCTTCACTCCTGCTATAAAGTAATTAGACAAACAAATCTGGATCCTGTAAATAAGCATGTGCTTGAAATTAAGCATGTTTAAACAGTTGCACAACGGCCTAAATTTCAACATTTTAGCCTGTAGAGGAAATTATCCTATGAAATGATGCAATCTTTCTAAAAAGTTGACATTTCTTTCTTTTCAAACATCCCCAAACAAAAAGGGATGGCAAGGTGTAGTGGGGAGAGGAACCTCAGTAAGCAGAGACTAGTCAGCTTTTATATGTATATATATATATATATATATACACACATATATATATGTATATACACGCACATTGGGGTGTTTTTTTAAATAAACTGGTGTCTCAGGAGCACTTGAGATGGTAAGAACACAGTACACTGGAAAACTTTTTCTATTTTAGCTTTTCATCTAAGTTACACGCAAATGGTGAAATGCAACAAATTGCAGAAGTCTAACCTCTAGTTTACCTGTAGAGCTGAAATTACTTCAAAATTCTTAGCAAACTAGATTTTTACTTGTGAATTGGATGTTGAAAAGCATGTGTGACTGTATGTTCCAAAAACCTACAGGGAAAAAATAATCCTTAAAATTAAAAGCAGAATATACTCAAATTAGAAGTGAAAAAGCAATAATACATATATACATTTTACAGTCTCAAAGTCCCTTCAGCATCCTTGTGGTCACCTACTAACAATATTAACAGGTAGCAGCAGCAAAATGCTTGTTCTGATGGGCTCACCCAAAGAGGGAATGAATAGGAACTTCAATTGCTAACAGCTAGAAGCGCTGTAGCATGATAATTAAGTTAACCTAGTGCACATTCTGCCACCAAAAAGTGGGCTTTTCATCTCCAGACTTCTCGTTCTTTACACCTACACCATCACATTTTGGTGGTGTTAGCACTGACTTCTCTTTCTGAGTTACTTGTAAGCTTGCTTACTACATAAGATTACTACATAAACAGTAGCCCCAGGACAAGGGAGATGGCAAGAACAGGTGACCAGGGCCAACATTTTACAACAGCAGGAAAACTTCGGCTTATGGAGTTTGTAAAACTGCGTATCTGCACAAATATCCACAAGGTGGAAGAGGGTATTATGGCTTCCATTCCTTGCTTGGCAGAAGCAACCCAGGTACCACTGACAGCAGGAGCTACAGCAGGACTTGAAACATTCACTGTGGAGTGTCAGAAGAAGGAAAGGCTAGAACAGAAAGGAATCTACCATTCAACCTCTGTACCATTCTCCTAAAAAGTAACTGGTCTCATCACTGAAATAGCTAGAATGATTAACACAGCCTGTTAATCACTTCTTAAAAAGAAAGATCTTTTCCCAGTTTCCAAATAAGGATGCCTTTCATCAGATGAAAGGGGGGAAGGACCTGCTCCAAATTAGAGATTCTGACAAGCATCAGTTATTGCTGGAAAAAAAAAAAAAAAAATCCCCAAAAAAATCCCACAACATTTCTGCATTGGTAAAACTCCTTCCCCAAGCCTCATCCTTAGGGCACTACCTGAAACGACATTAAAACAACATACAAACAGTCTCAAATAGATGCAAAGTAAAGCATGATATTATGCATGTAAAAGATTAGCTTGGCAAAGTTTTAAAACAAACAAGTATCACCACTTTTAGTGGGAAATTCTTGGTTATTTTAAGTATGGTGCCACAATGATCTCTCTACATTATCCTAATGCAGGATTTCATTAACTGCTTAGAGGCAAGTTAAACTTATTCCTTCCCCATGCCAAAATTTCAGTCTGTGTATTTTTGAATAAAAACACAGTCTGAAGAGTGTATTTATTAGACTCTGTGTGTAAAATAGATCCTTGTCATCTCTCCAAAAATTAGAAATTCAAAAGCATAAAATAAAAACTCAGCAAGTACTGATGAGAGTGCTGGAGACACCAGCTATGCAAAAATTGAGCTAATCTGACAGAAGATACTCGCATACAGAAGACAGCTTATGAATTAGAGTTGGTGCTTAAGATGGACTTCTTTTGGAAGAATGAACAAAGATCCTGGTTCACAAGATTTTCAATACAGGAAATAAATGAAGAAGTAAAAGACTCATTAACTAATGTCTGCAATAAATAGTGTTCTTCATTCTGAATATACATACATTTCAAAAGCATTCAAAAATATTATGTATAGGAAAGGGAAGTTCCAAAAAATACAGAAACCAAGACCAATACTGTCACTCTTACCCATGCAACTATACCCTCCAATTTTAAGGACTATAGTCGGGATACCCCGTCCCTAATCCTGTAGGTTTTTATGAATATCAAGTGCTTATCCTTTAAGAAAACAAAACAAAAGCTACATTAACTATTCTCTTAAGCTTATACTGTACTATAAATATTTACATAAAGTTAGAAAATTCTTGTCCTTTGTTGCTCATATTTTTAACAAGGTTTCTGTTAAAAAATTACTATAAATGGAGCGCACAAGACTCTTCCCATAGAAGAAGCCTGATACAGAAAAAAGAGGAAACACAAATGCTCATACCTTTGAATACTGCTTTGCCTGACCAGAAGGACTGCTTGTATTTCTCCATTTTCAAAAGCATAGTGGGGGTTGCCATTTTTTTGTGAGTGCAGGGACTGAGGCTTCCCCATTTAGGGTCTCAGGTTTCCAGGTTTTTTTCCCCCATTTATTTTAGCTTACTCTTTGTTTTCCTTCAGATGCTAACAGAATTGGAGGAAGGGGAAAAAATGCATAAGCCATCTTTTCACTACATATGTGAATATGACATCTAGCACAATGGGGATTTGGTGAACGTAATTAGGTTCTTTGGATTCTGCTTTAATACAGATAAAGTCAGACATTAGTGATACTGTAACATAATTACATTTACTATACTTTGCAATATACACCATCAAACACTTTAAAAATGAAGTGTCATTTAAGTGTTACCCAGTCAAAAAAAGTGATTGATGCTACAAATCTAGTTGCCTTGTATCTTTGGTCTTTCAAGCAAATTTTGTTTCAGCTCCAAGACTATGTTTTCACTACTGTTTATTCTTCAGCATTACATCAGAAGAGACATATAGCAATCTTTGTGCCAAAAGCTATCTTTTCATTGCAGATGTCTGAATGGTTCATGCTAGAGGTCTTGCTGTTCACAAAATCAGAACTACATTCACTGTACAGCTCTTCTTCCAATGTATTACATTTCAACCACTTAATGTATGTATGTGTATTTTTAAAGGCACTTTACACTTGTGCTGTCTTATGATGATTTTCTCATTGGTCCATTTGTAACATTTTTTTATTAACAGACTGAGTACACTGTTGAAAGGACAGCCTGTTTTACTTATAATGAGCTCCAATACCACAACAAACCTGGAACCCAGGATTTTAATCTCCAAAGAAAATTAATTTGACAATGCTTAATATATTAAACATTCTTCTCTTGTTCTGAATGCATACACCATTTGTACATAACACAATGTGCTTTTGCAATCCATAAAGGAGTATACATATCTCCTCACATACTTGCTAATAATCAATGTAGTTTTTAAAATAGAAAATTAAGACCTGTACAGAAGCCACACCATAGTCAGACAATCAGACTTCTTTCCTTTTGCAAAAAAGGAAACAAAAAAAAAACAAAAGCAAAAAAAAAAAAGTCATCATCCCAGAACTTTGTGACAATTTTAAGAGTCAAGTTCAGGTTTTTGCAGGCTGCAGTTGTATAGCATGCCTGATCAGTCTCAGTTTTGGCATAATTAACAAAGTTACTACATTAAAATAAAGCCTACAGTTTTGGCTATAATCTTCAGAAAACAGTCCAACGTGCATATGAAACTTTAGACTTTGAGACAGTAACAAAGGCCAAACACCAGCTGTCTTCTCAATTATAGAAACACAACAGGAGAGTAAACAATCAAAAAGAAACATTATTTTTTTTCACTGATTTTAACAATGGTATTCAACTACAAAGTTTTATTTATCTGTGCTGAAACCTAATCATTACCTAGCTGCTTCTTTTGCCAACTTCCATCTCCATTTCAACTCAACTAATTTATCCTTATGGTAGCTTTCCTGTCCAAATACTTCAGGAAGGTTTGCCATTCCTAGACTGGAATCCAATCATCAGATTTTACTGTACTCTAACAGACCATGATAAAATGTTACACCTGAACATGTCACACTAGAAACTCCATAAAAGAGGATAGTATTTTATCATTCAAAAAGGCTCTGGGTTTTTTTTCCACTAGTTTTTTAGAGGTAGTTGTAACTACCTGTAGACTGCATTTTTTGTAATATTGTGTATAAAGACTGATGTGCCATTAAATGACATTGAGAATACCTAGCACTACAAATATTTCATTCACAGAGTTACACATTCAGTAAGAAACCATTCCTGCACCAAACGATAATGCAGACTTTATATAAATTAACTGCATTGTAATCTTAATATACATACAAGAACTTTTGGGAGGGTTGAGTTTGGTTCAGTTTTTTCCCCTATTCTTCTGCTGCTGTTTTCCTGGTTTTAAATTCTGGCCACGAATTTCTTAGTCTCCAGTTCTGTGGAACATCAGCTATGAAAATGAGTTTGTATATTTCTCCTAAATCATACAGCACTCAAACTGGGGAAAGAAAAGAAGGAAAAAACTCCACAAAACAAAAAAGGAAACCCACACAAAACCAAAAAGTCTCAAAGTGGAGAGGAAAAACTAACATTTGGGTTTAGCTTCAAGAAGAATGCATGGTCTTGAAGTCCTCATGAACAATAGTTTTTCCACAGAAATATGACATAAGCAATTCAAAGTGGTATAGACTTTCATTCACGCATGAACATACTGCAGATACTTCATTCTTACCACTGGCAATTTTAGAGTGTAATGGAAAATTCAAATTGTAAGGTGAAAGAAAAATAGCTCTGTAGTTTTCTGGCACTTGGAGCTAAAAAAAAAAAATAGCCTGAGTTATATTCAAACCATAAGAAGCAATTATGTTTTAACACCATGTCCATGGATACACTATCTGTACTCAACTCTTTAATCTGTCCCTTACAGATACCACGTGCATGCAGTGTGCCTTATTTTTATCTTTTCTCTTTTAAAAAAGGGAAATGTTTTAGCATGAAGTATCTTACATTAGAAGAACATATACTGCAACTTAACACATTTATGTTCAAGAAGAAAAGCACTTAAAGCAACAGGCAAATCACCAGAAATAAGCAAAGCAAAAACACTCTAGGAAACAACACACAAATTTATTTTCAAGAAAATCTTTAGCTTCTCGCCGTAGGAGCTGTTTGAACCTCCCATCCTTTTAATTGTGGAGGCTACTTAAGAAATTCTATGTCAGTCAGGACCAACACTGAAATGCAACTATAGTAGTCCACTTTCAAAATTCTTGAAAACCCATTTAAAGATATCGGTAGGGGGTAAATTAAAGCTGTATGCATTAGGAAGCTAATAATTTGAAAAATGTACAGGGGCAATGAACCCTAAAGTTATCAAGCACTGAAATGACTAGAAAAGTGTTTTGTGTAGTTGGAAGTAACCAAACACAAAAAAGCCGTTATAAAAAGTAAAAAAAAAAAAAGTAATAATCTACTTCACAAACTAGTAATACTAACATCCTAATTAAGTATAACAAAATCTTGTAGATAAAAGAGTATCTTATCATACGCACTTTTTGGTATAGGTATAGCAAAGAGGCAGAGTTAGCCCGTATAAGAGTCCCATTTATTCACTTTTCATAAACACTCTTACTGGAATATACTTTTGTCAAGTTCTAAACATTACTGGACTCAAGTCTTCCACCCCAAGCACTTCCTGCAGAATAATTTCTCATACATCTGCAAAAGGCTTCAAATTCCACTGAAAAAAAAACGGAGAAAGAACAGCTGTAATACTGTTTAAATTATTTAAAAGTGAGGTGAAAAGGAGTTTCATACAGAAGCTGGAAGACTTGAATCAACAACTCTGAAATCACAGCACAAGCCATGCTGTATCATGCTATGTATGATATATCATACACAATGCCTTTACTATTCTCATGCAAAATTTTATCCATACTTCAATTTGCATAATCTTCTAGGGAATTTTGGAGTCTAGCTGTCAGGTACTGAGAAAACTCATTACAACCAGCGCATGCTCCATCCACTGGACACAGGATCTAAACAGGACTGATCTGAAATTGCTCCTTACAGTTGGAAATAACTGGAAATAAGGTCACTTGCCTCCTGAGCTCCCTATGCTTTCTAGATGAAAAAACCAAGACATTCTTGAACATAAGGAAAAGAAAGGATGAGAAATATGCAAGAAAGTAGTAGGACATGAGGTGAGCAGGAAAGGACCAGGAGCAGTAAGACATTTTGAGAAGAAATGCTTTAACACTTACTGATGTTACAAATATACAAGAAATTAAGAAAGTTTTCCAGCTAAATTAAATATACATGTGCCCAGTGGAAGGTCTGAATACTGCCTGAAGCCAAACACTGAAGAGTGAACACAAAGAAATACTGAACCTCTGAGTATGGCAAGAGTCCCATGGAAACAACCAAGCAACTACGTAATGCAAAACTGTGTCAATGCTTATACACACACACAAGACTCAATGGAAAGCAGTCTACATTTGGGCATTTTTATCTTTTGGATAACCTACTTCTAAAAAGCCTGATGTTATGTTAGCATGATGGCTTTGAATTTAATACCGTAAGATTAAACACAGCTTGCCAGCAAGATCCCTTGCCCAAAAATCTGGGCAAGGAACTTATTCTTTCTAAATTCCAGCCAGAGCAAATTAAGCTGAACTACTCTGGGTGGGATAGGTGGAAGTAGCACTCTGCAGCACACCTGCTGCCTGCCTTTGTGCTAAGAAGCATGCTCTACATATACACACACATGCACTTTCAGCTTTCGTACATGCAAAAGCTCACCCTGTAACTGAATAGCACACTCCAAAGACAGTCATTTACAAAAGGGGTCATAGTTGCATAATACGGCTGCAACAGAAATTATTTATCTAGATTATTAAAACAGGATCCATGAATAAACTAACATTCTTATGAAATTCAAGAGTTTCCATCAAGTACCACCTTAAAGTATCATATTCTTCCTGCAAGTAGAACAAAAACATGCACTGAAAATAAGCGACTACAGTATCCCTTACAGATGTTATTACTTGGCTACCTAAAAGATGCAGAAACTCATCTAGGGAGATTTAAAGCCTCCCAAAGACTAAAAATTTTTAATCAAGTTTTGGGACACAAAAATTAACATCTGAAGTACCACATATGTTATAATACCTATTACTTAAATTGAGCAACTTGAAAAGTATCCTTTAAACATCACAGTATGGGCTACATGAGTGCTGAATTCACTATATGCTTGTTATCAAAAAAATCTCCTTGAAGACAGATACGGTTACAGACTACACAAATTTGGCTGACAAAAGTCTGCCTCTCCATAAAAAAACCAATTCAAAATATAGACTAAGAATTAACATCAGCCTCTCCAAAAAATCCCAAACCAATCAACCTGCAGGAACTTCTTATACATTTTGAGGTCAGATCCTGTTCCAAAGATCAAAGAATCATTAATCTACTTAGAGCTACCTTTGGTGCAGTAACAGCTTTGACCTAGCATTCATATTATAAGCCATTCCTACCAGATCACACACAGGTAGCTACAAAGTACAACTCTTGGTCAATCAAGAAAAGGGTCAAAACACCAAAATGTCACAAGATCCAGAAAGCAAACAGTTCACCTGCCTTAATAACTGCACAACCCTGCACACAACTACATACAGCAAACAGTGCTTAGAGTACAACTTAATCTTACTTAAATGACAAGGGCAGCACACACACAGTAGCTACCATTTGTTTAGTTAGCCATCAGGAAGCACATTCAGCCAGGCGGCAAGAGGTCAGAGCCACAGGACCTATGAAGTAGAGACTAAGCCCCCATCCCAGAAGCCTGCTGCTCCATAAATCCACAAGAGAGAATCTTCTTAACTGAAAACACTCTTCACCCCTTCCCTATTTGATCCATTCAGAAACATAGCCCAACACTAAGACATCAAGCTACGAATATTTTATGACTGTTGCCACCAAAAAGAAATCAAAACCATTCTAAGTGTAACTTTCTCTCCACTCTTCTGCAAACTCCACTCATGCATCCTCTTGACTGGTTTTTAGCTGATCACACTGTCTTTTTTTCCCCATGCTTAGCTGCAAGTATCTCCACCTTTTTCAGAACGTAAAGAATATGCAAGTGCCATAACCCCAAGGCAAAGTATCTGACACAAGTTTACTCAGGAAAAAAGCACACATTTTCCACACATTTTTATCATGATCCATGAAAAATATCTTGGCTCATAATCAAAAAAGTGTCTTTCCTACAATATCTATACATATGTCACTACCTGTTAGTTCACAAGTTGTTGTCTAGTCACAGTCTCAGTTGACTGAGGTTCTTAGTTACTACTTCAGATTCCTTCTACATATGAGCAGAGCACTAAAGGCATCGCTCTTCCCAGGCAACCCAAGTAGCCGCTATTTTGCAAATTAACAATAGGGATTCCAAATTTGACCAAGGCAGCTATGAAAATATCTCCAGCGTGTGAAAAATATTCAAACTACTCTACTTTCTGCAAACATTCTCAGTTAAATATATGCACCTAAATGTTCAGATAGGCTAATAAAAGGGTTCACAAGTTCTTACACAATGAACTGGCAGATTTTATTCACAAGAATGTTCTGGAATATCTTTTGCTGTTTCTCCCCCATTCTAAATGTTTAATGCATTCCTCATCCCCAAACTGTATAATAAGTAGCTTGAGTATAAACAGTGTTCACAATACCTTAGAGAGAGAGTGAGAAAGAGTAAGCACCAGCACTCTTTTGCTAGAGTTCTGAAGAACATGTCAGTATGATCCTAACAGCCATCTGGAATAAACATGCTTAGCTGTCCGTGTACATATGTAAATTCAGCAATACCTATCCTTTCAGACAGAAAATGTATGCAGGACTCTCTACAAAGGAAAGTGTAATTTCACAGTATAAGTTTCCACATAGTGCTCTGAAAACAGTCAGAGCAGCTTGGAAAATAGCAATAATATCACTCCATCAAGCATACATTTAGTTAATCATATGGTTTTATTACCAAACTAAGCTGTTGCCACATGAAAGCACCAATTTTTCCCCCAAAAGCAAACAACAGTTGTCTTGCATCTATACTTCCAACCACAATGCATCCCAGTACACGTATTTGCCATTACACCAGCGAGCCACACACATCATCAAGCTAAAGACAAGTCAGTATCAGATGAGGCAGAGGAAAGAAAAAAAGGGCAAGAGTAAATATTCACAGAGATTCCTATCATAATCTGACAGCAGGAAACTGTAGAGCCCATGAAAGCACTTGTTTCTAGGACTCACTGCACAAGTATTATTCTGTGCCACCACTGAATGAGTAACCAATCTGGTTGGGATGTCTATCTAATGTACCACATTCTCATATTGAGGCCTGCCAAGACAGGAATTTTCAGGAGAATGACTGTAAAGCTATTTACAAGGAAAGAGGGGTTTGACAGTAAAACCTACCTGAAGTAACTTTTCTAGACATCATCTTTGCATTTTCCTGCTGCTCCATGCATTACTAATAAGTGACCCCCTAGAAACTTCAGCACCCATTGAAAAGCCTGGCAGGGTATTTGGCTTTCAATTCTTCTACTCAGTTTATTCCCAACACAAGTATATTCATCAGGCTTAGAAACAACTCTTGAACAAGGGCAGCCACTCAGCAATGAAATGTAAATTACTGACATGTGCTAAAACCTCAACTTGCCACTGCTAATGAGCACATTAAAGGAAAAAAGCTCACTAGATATTTACTGCAACCTTTCCACTTAACCCTGTGTGTACTGAAATCCATAATTTCATATCAATTAAAGAACACAATTCCAAACAGTGAGACACTGTTCAGCAGGTGCATGCTTCCTACACAGTTCTGATGTCAAAATTATGAAGATGGACAAATGTGTGAAGTGCTCAATCAGGAATGTGTGCACACTGATAGCAGTCTTATTTTTAATCTATTTTTAATCTGACATACATATATTGCTAAACTTACAAAGTTAATGGTGTCAAATCTTAGGTGATCAAATAAAACATAATGTGCTATCAACAAGCCCCAAGGTTAGGAAGTCAACTTGTAGCAACTTTCCCCTGTTATGCTTACAGGGAGGTGCAGACTCAGAAAAATCTCCAAATAGTAGTGGCCTGCAGAGTCAGGGAAACACCAGCTTTTCCTCAACAGAAGCCCCAGATACAGTCACTCCAAGTTCTTAATAATTCATACCAGCAATGCTGCAAGAAGCAACTGAAAAGCTATATGCTTGAGAAGTCAGAGAGACAATGTTTGGTTAAAACCATTTCCCTTACCCCTTCTGTATTTTGCAGGATGAAGAAAATATTTTAAAGATTATTTGGTTAAATTCTTAATAACACAACATCTTTGATATGTATGTATCAGCACACAGCACTGATTTTCAAAACCTAAATTAGGCACCTAAATCCCTCACTATAAGGTTTCTGTCAAATACTGATTCTAATACTAAGCTATAAATAGGCTAAAAGGTTGATTACTTTTTTCTCATACCTCTTATACCCTGCTTCCAAGCTACCATCCCTTTGAGTTTGCCTTCATTTCGAATCAGGCAGAAACTCTAAGTTGTTCCTGCCAGAATAATTTGTACTAGCTTAAGACTTTAATAGGACAGTTGAAAGCAGGGGGGATGTAAACACATTTAAACCACAGTAATTTTAACCGAGCAGAGCTACAGAGTGACTACACATACAGTCACTCCACCACACCCAAGAAGGGCAACAACCCCTCATAGGAACAGACACCAAGCCACTGGGAGCAGTAATCTCTTCAGGCAGCTTGGTCACAGTCAGCACAGGTTAGTTAACCTGACCTTCAGGAGCTGAACGTATCAGTTGGCTTTCAAGAACCAAGTGAGAAGCAGATGCTAAGTTCTAAATAAAACACATCACCTAACTTCAGGAAATGAATGCTAATATTTGTGTTAAATCAAACTTCATAGAAGACAATCCAACTGCTGAGCACTGTTTTCACAAAACACACCTGCACAACTCCAGCAGGAATTGTTCAGTCAACCCAATACCCTAAGTCAGTGTTATTGATTACTATCATTCACTCCAAAATAGAAGTGAATGAAACACATCGTGCAAACAGAAAAAGCTTATTTGTAACCCAACCTTCAAATAGAATTAAAGATAAAATGAAAAGGCAAATGCATTCACAGTAGTAAGTAGGAAGTCTTTCAGAGTTCCAGGTGATTCTTTAAAAGACTTGCAAAATAAACCAGTAAACACAATTAGGCAGCTGCAATTAGTCTATTAAATTCTTACTCTTACCTCAGGGTCATCATTCCTGTGGCACTGGTTAAAGGCTTCATTAACAAAAAATTGACAAACCAGGTAGGTTACTAACAAATAGTGCTTATGTCTGTATGTATTCATAGATTTTTTGTTTCTTTAGCATGTCTCCTACAAAGAAAGGCTGAGAGACCTGGTACTGTTCAGTCTGAACAAGGGAAGTCTCAGGGGGATCTCACCTATGTATATAAATGCCTGAAGGGAGCGTGCAGAGAGGACACAGCCAGGGTTTGCTTAGTGGTACTGAGCAACAGGATGAGAGGCAATGCGCACAAACCGAGTCACAGGAGGTCCCTCTGAACATCAGGAAATGCTTTCACCAGGAGTGTGACCAAGCATTGACACCGGTTGCCCAGGGAGGTTGTGGAGTCTCCATCCTTGGACTCCACAACTCCATTAAAAGACAATCAGATGCAGTCCTGGTAACCAGCTCTGAGCGGCCCTGCTTGGACCTGATTACCTCCAGAGGTCTCTTCTAACCTCAGACATTCTGTGAAATAAAGACTGTATTTGATATCTAAAGCAGATACCAGGTCCAACTGAATTATGCACTCTACAACCATGCAGTAAAAATACACAACCATCCTAAAAATATTGTAACAAAGCAAAAGATACTGAATGCCTAATAAGTTAAGTGATATTAAGCAGTTTAAATACTGTAAAACTTTATCTCTGACATAACTGAATATAGCTTGCCCTTATCCTTTACAACTTCTCCTGTTGCTATAACTGGTATGTTCTCCTGTAGCTATAACAGTAAAAAATAAAACTGAACTTTTCCCATATTTCAATGCACATCTGGTATCCAACCATATCTGGCATATTAATAGTTATCCCCTCAACATGCAGAGATGACTGGAACAGTTCTCAGAAATACAGAAAACAATGCCCCAGGGAGACTAAATAATGACATCCTGCCCAGGAAGCAATTTTGAAGTGAATCCTGTGGTATACTGAAGAAACAAGTAGGTTAAATCTCATTGCTGTAGAAACTATTCTGAATATTTGAGCACCTTTCATTATAGCAGCAACACTTCACAGGTATTAAATACCTATAGGAAAGTTTTAATCAAGACAGATACAACAACATAAAAGAACCAAGCAGCAGCATAATGCAAACCTCAAGTTCACAGAACTTTAAAAATCAAATTCTAATAATTCGACATGATCCTAAGCACTAACTCCAAGCAAGTATTTCCTGAAGCAAGCTTACAGTTAAAATACACACCATGAAAAACAAAACCTTCCTAGAAAAAAGTCTGCTCATTCCAGGATAATAGGTCATCTTTACAAGTCAGTTAATCAAAAACCTTTCAGCTACCAACTTTTTCCCACAGCTAACATAGAAATAATTCAAATGCTTTTGAAAGAATTGCCAGACATGATCCTCCCTTAATTAAGCTCATTCCTGGTCTCAACAGATCCACGAGTCAAGTATCAGAATCTGATGTAAAAGGGTCAGAAAGTAGGAAACGTTACTCCTCTAAAACTGAAACCAGAGAAGTGAACTAAAAAGGGGTTTGAATTAAGAAGTCTCAGCAGAGCATCTTAATTCTTAGAGGAAGACATAAACACATAGTATCATTTACTGCAACATGTGTCTTCAAGCTAAATACACTTCAAGTAAATAGGGAAGCTTTTCCCTTCCCTCAAAATTACCTCCTAGCCTTAGAATGAAAGACATTCAGTATATTCATATCGCTATTCATGCAACACACCACTACCAGTAACAGAAGCCCTTGTGTATGAAAACACACAAAATAGGCTGTAAGACTACATACTTCTTAGCTAGTAAAAACTAACTTAGATTTTGGTTCATAATTTGCTGCAGCTAGTTTTCAACTACAGAAGAGAACAGAGGATAAAATAGTCAGAATTGGGAGAGCAAAAATAGTTTTATTACATACACTTTACTCATTTATCATGCACTCATTGCTTCACTCCATTAAACTTTGGAATGGTACACAAAAACCAAATCCAGCCCACTATTAAGTTACATTCATCTTTAAAGTCAGAATTAATTATCCTGGATATGCATATTTTAGGAAGAATGCATATAAACCCTTAAGTATTAAATCCGCAATGTAAAATTACTGAACTCAGATTACCCATCACTATAAGACATCATCTCTTAACTGCTCAGGTCTAGTCCAACTCTATTAGTATTAATGGGGCATATAAAACTGATTTGAAAACAGAGAAGGACATCACATTTTAAAGCTTACCACACTAGCTTACATCTGTTATACTGAAATGGGACAAATTAACAAATCACCTTAGCTCAGAATTCACAGAGCTCACTGTAACCAGGCAAGTTTATCTGCAGTGTTGCAAACCAATAGTAGATTAAAAAGGCAGGAACTATATTACCCATGTCAAAATATAATTACATAGCATTATGCTTGCAATCCTTCTGTTACTGTAATGAGGAAACACAGGTATATACTGTGTATATACAACTCTGGGGAAACAGAGCAAGAAGTTTTTACTCTCACAACCAGATATGGTAGTAGTGGAAGAAAGAGGGCAGAACAAAGCATTTCAGAAGCTATGTGAAGAATTCCTGCAGGCCTGGAAATAAATGCTGTTGCAGTGACACTGCATGTCAAGAAATAATGATTTTTACAAATCAGGATTTCATAAATCCATTCATCTGCAGAACCACATACCCTATTAAGCATGCCAAAGTGCTGCTGTTAAAAGGCATCTCATGGAACATATTAAATGACTTATAGTCCAGATAAGCGAAAAACACTAAAATATTCTTTAAATCACATGCACAGCATTAAATCATTCCAGCAGTCATGCAAGGCCTCAGTTCATACACTGAGAATCTCAAGTTGCTACTATTTAAATAGGTTTGTGTTTGTGTTTTTGTCTAAGAACGGTTGCACATGTTAAAGCTTTTCACCTAAGCCACTTTAAGAAAATACATAGCTTTAAAAAAAACAAGTTAAAAATAAAGGCTTACTCTAAGTGAAACACAAATACAGATAAGCCAAGACTGCCATGTCAGAGGAAGTTGCCTAATCAGGAGATCAAGAAAAAAAAACCACACTAAGATTACAGAGTTTAGGCAAAAGACTCAAAAGGAACAAGAGCATTTTTGTCACAGAATCACACAGATCTTTGGCAAAACACAACACTACGTCTTTATATACATTCACATAGATTAAATACACGTATATCCACAAGATATCCATGAGACCTGTGGATATGAACCCTGAGACTTTTCAAGTTTAGACAGTTTGCTCCATTCCTGGTGGTGTTCAAGGCCAGGTTGGACAGAGCCTTGGGTGACATGGTTTAGTGTGAGGTGTCCCTGCCCATGGCAGGGGGGTTGAAACCAGATGATCTTAAGGTCCTTTCCAGCCCTAACTATTCTATGATTCTATAAGGGCACAATTATAAAAAAAATACTCAAGTTTTGGAAGTTGCAATAGTGTAGAACCAGCATCAGTTTGTTCTGTAGCACGGGCAATCTTAAACAGGACACCAATGACACAACATAAGCCATTACATACTTTTAGCAAAGGTCTATGAATTTTTTTTTTCAGTAAAGTAGTCATGTACAGCCTTTCTACTTTTACATTAGAAAGTATCTTACTATAAAGTTCAGATAACTCAAGTTCATTTTTCTAGCTTTTCTAGCTCACATGTACTAGCAGAGAACTAGTAATGTCTGACAAATACTGCCCATGATTTAACAGGTGCACTATTTGTCCCAGATTTCAAACTTGGGATTAAATACATAAATGCAAGTAACATTAAGAAGTCTTCTGCCTCAGAACAGTAAGTAGTCATCCATTAATATCACAAGCCCACAGGCAGGGCTTTTTTGTGGAACAAACTGGTGACCTGTTCATCTAGGCAAGGTAATAAAGGTTGAGCAATGTACAAGTAGAGGCATAGTATCCAGTCTCCATCAGACAAAGCATGTAAAACCACCACCACTTTGCTGCTTTGGTAGGCTATGACATTGCAGGACAAAGTAAGAAACCCACATTAACCTCTCTGCCTGCCCCACTCCTTGAAGGACACAATCTCTACCCTAAGCAGTTCCTTGACACCAAGTTTCCAAAGCTGCCTTTTTTCAACCAGCACTTCACACTTCATAAAATGCAAATTCTAACCAGTTACATGAACTGCCAGGTAGAAAGCCAATGCACAGAATCATAGAATGGCTTGGGTTGGAAGGGACCTTAAAGATCACCTAGTTCCAACAATGCCGCCGCAGGGAGGGACACCTTCCACTAGACCAGGTTGCTCAAAGCCCCATCACACCTGGCCTTGGCATGTGGGAATGGAGCAAGAAGCATACCAAATGCTTCTCAAAAATACAGCATCCATTGAAGTCATGATAAAGGAACTTTACAATTTGCTTACAAATAACAAAGCTATGCACAACAATTGTAAGGAAACACGGCTGCCATTAAGAGTTTACATTTTAAAAGGTGACAATCCCATAATTAGCTGTGCATAGGCCTATGGATCCACCTGCACAAAGTTCTTCACAGGTCAGACATGTGTTCCCTTACAGAAGATGACGACATATGTTGTTCTTTGTTTCACCTTTTCCATCTCAAATTCAACAGCCATTTACAAACGTGGTCAACCACTTCCATATACATTGTTTGCTCATTTATTTCAGACAATACATGGTTGGTTTTTTAATTCCTCCAAGAATGTTAATCTAGCTTCAAAGGTGAAGAGAAATAATGCTGGGTGCTTTGTTCTCCCCTTAGATATGCTGAACAGTAGTTGCTAAAAGAGCACAAAAGATGTGTAAAATCAGGTTCCACTAGGAACTCCAAAAAGCTTCATATCCGTATCTTATTCCAAAAATCAAATCCTTTTGTCCTGCCATGTTTGTGGCTTCTATTGCAAGGAGGGGATTTTAGCAGAGGATTGTGGCTAGCTTTTTTTTTGTGTCAGATACAGTATCAGGATAGTATTGTCAAGGCTCCAGTCAAAAGAATGAATATGCCAAATAAAATTAGCATTTAACTCATCACTTTGAGATTTTATGCACAAATTCCATAGGTTTCTTGGGGAAAATACATCACAATGCACCATCTATGAAAGTAGGAACTTTATCATATATATTCATGTACAGGAGACTAAAATACACTGAAGATATAAATCCTGCAAGCTGGTGTTTTTCATACTACACTTTGCAAAGAAATAGTGTTCACTTAGCTGATTTTTTTCCCCCCTGTTTAATACATTAGCTTCCCAAAGGACTTTTGTGGCAAAGGGGGAAGGGGAAGCTCATTTCTGTTTTTCTTTCAATTAAAAGAGGAAACTGACCCCATTATGAGCAACTGCAACACTAAATCATGATGAATCAAGATTTAAGCTTCTAACCATTAAAAGAAAATAAGAATGTACATAACATTAGCTACACAGGATTATGATTCCTACTTGCTGTTACCATCAGCCAGGTACAAGAAGGAGCACTGACTCTGGGATAATGAATGTGCAACTCAGTCACACACTTGCGTTTTCTCTCCCCATTTCCTTCTTCATGCAGGTAAGACAAGGAGGAAAATAAAAAGTCACTGGGACCATGGGCCAATCCCAAAGTATTTGGCAGATGAAGAGACTTGACTGAGCACTCCCACCCTCACCACAGCAGTTACCCTGGATATTTAAAAGTGAGGAAAGGAAAATGGCAATTTCAGAAAAGTATATATTTCAACAGGCCAAACAGCTTATCTTAGTCCCAAGCACTTCTCCTTCAAAGGCCTGCTGCAGCTAATAGAGGTGACAGACCTTCTCAGAAAGGGTCTGCATTAACTTTGTATAATGGGAAACAATAAGCAACCTAACCTAAATACAGAGGGCACTAAAAAATTCTTCTAAAACATGAAGTAACAAATGCTCTTGTGGCTCTGCACAGCACCTGGCAAAATGTATTAGCAATTTTAATTGGTTTTTTTTTTCTTTCAATGCACCAGTATATTTTAACTGCGCCTCTGGATTTATGCCAATACTGAATATTATGTAATTATTCCTTAAAGGAAGCAAACTGCTTCCATGCAAATATATCTGCATGCATAAACTACAAGTAACAACTTATGCACTGAATTTTCCAACCTTAATGTACAGGTTATCAGCAGTGCAAGAGTTCCAAGTTGGAGAACTCAAATTTCAAAATTAAAATTAAAATACAAAGTAAGATTCTAAGGAACTACACTCACTTACACAAACCCACGTTTTGTTATTCTGCATAACTAATGTTATCAACATTGCCTTAGAAGTTTTTAGAAATATTTCATATTAAAATACCGATTTTTGATAAATAGTCCTTAAGGTTTAGGAAACCTTTGAATGACTTGCCTGATATAAATGCCATGGATCCCTTTTCTGTCAGCCATCAACAGCAACCAGAATAGATACACATGAAGAGAGGACTGAATGCACTAACTTTTCTATTTGGATCACAATGAACAACATGCCAGATATTCATTCACTAGCTGCTTTTTGAAAATTCTGTTTTGGAAACAATAGATCATTTACTTGTGCTCTCCCCCATTCAAAGAGAACAAAATTAAGCTTCTAAAAAAAAGAAAAAAAAACCTAAAAACAACTAGTAATTTTCAATATTCTAAAAGCATCCATCAGATTCTTCACACGGACTGTCTGTAGCTGTGTGCTATTCCACGAATCATTTAGGCAATAACAAACATAAAGCCATGCTTTTGTTCAAATCACACACAGTGGGATTACATGTGAACTGACCCTCCATGTATTAAGTGAAGACAAAGCTTTGCTTTGAGCTCATTCCTGCTCTTAGACTGGCAAATTTAGAAAGTTTAGTGTATTTATCAGTTTCCAAATCTAGGTTGCTTGTTTTAAAAGTACAAATGCAAACCAGGAAATAAACCCAAGTTTCATCACTACTTTCAGCACAAAAGAACAAAACAGTGTATGTGCAGAGAGACAGATAGGGGGAAAGAAAACAGAACACACATACATCTTTGGCAACATTATTTACAAGCTTTAGCAAAGAAAAGAAACAGCAGGCAAGTTTTCCTCTAAATATATTAATCAGAGTGTCTTAAAAAAATATAAGCAGCCCTAGTGATAAAAAGACACATCGTTTCACCAGTTCTCACTAGGGGTTTGATATTCTAGAGCCACTGACAAAGGGAAGCATGATTATGTCTTAATTGAGACTTTAAATAGTGCGTTTCAGAAAGCAAAGTAGAACTACCTTGGTTTATTACATTTTTAGAGAACAACACATACTGGCTTTCTGAAACATAATTAAAAACTATTTTGAGACTGTAGCACCAACCTAAACTTGAATACTTTTCTATTCTTGTCACTATTTCAGTAATTCACTGTTCCAAGGATTCAAGCGAAAAGGTAAGAAACAGGAAAGGGGAAGGATATACAGGAAGCTTTGTACTTGCTCCATTTCTGCTTAATACTGACAAAAAGTCTTCCGGATTGTCATGTCACCAAGACTGTAACTTACATCAAACAATCACCAAATAACTAGGAAATGTGGCCAGTGTAGGAGTAGTAACTACCAAATTTCACAGTTTGGCAGCAAAATACAGAGCAAAAAGCATGAGCAAGCACTTTTGTTTGTTTATTAAAAAAAAAAAAACAAGAGTTGTCAACTAAAGCCTGTTATCCTGCTGGTCTAACCCAGTGGGAGTACAGGTTGTTGTAAATTAAGCCAGGAATCTTCCCTCTAAAAAGAGGTTCTAGTACATGAAGCAGAACAGCAATAAAAGGAAGCTGCTAAACTGCATGAAAGTAACGTGTAAGAGATTACCTCAGATTTGGTAAATCCTGGCAAACGCTAAGGGTTTAGAATTCCTTTCAACTTCAACACCACCAGCACCCAGCAGGATGCATTCAGCGTCACACACGACCTGCACTTTTTTTTTTTTAAAGCACCCCAGATAAAAAGAAAATCAGATGAGCTCCCAAGTATAAAAAATTTGAGATTTCATTCCCAAATAATCTCTTTAATGAGCAGGTGGTATTCTCTAACACCAAATAACCAACTAAATAGAAAGGGTCTGCACTACAGGCTAAAAGGGACATAGTCAAGGAAAAGATGAAAACAAGAGCTATTCCACAAATGCTAGGAATGAAAGAGCTATCATTGGGAAGAATCACATTCCTCATCTGTGTTTTTTACTCTGAACCAAAAAGGTACAAATTACTCTCAAAACCAACAATAAATTTATCTTACTGCCTGTAAAACAAGATGCTTTCTCAGCTATATGGTTCATTTACTCCATAAAGTTGGAAGCTACAACACCTTTTCACTCGAAATTGCAAGTAATATGTGCTTGACCTTGTTCTCAGTGAAACCAATAGACAAAAACACATGACCTGCAGCGACTATACATACAGCATCCACTCAGGTCTTTGCTCAGACACTGTGCATGTATCTTGCTCCTAGCACTGCTCAAATTTTTAAGCAGCTGCATGAAAATTTTTGGGAAAAAAAAAAAACAACCAAAAAACCACAGAATTAGTGAAAAAGAAATACCAGTTTCTGTGATGTACAAAAATCCCACTGAAGTAATGAAGTTGTCTAAATTTATAAAAATTATCGTTCACATGAAGTGAAAACAGCACCCTCTTGACTCTCTTTTTGGTCCTTTCAGAGAATGCAGCTCCACAATACATGACCACCAGCAGAGAAGCCAGTTTTCAAACAGCTTTCTATTCCCATCCTGAAAGTGCAGTTCAGCACCTTCTCAGGACTGCTGATACAGCTGTTCACCAGCTGTGCTATGAATCACCAAAATGATCGCTTAAAAACAGATACTTTTAACCTAGATCATTTCAGTGACCCAGTTTTACAGAGCAGCCTCATAAACAGTACAGGCACAAGTGAAAATGCCAAAAACGTTCCTTATATCCTTGGTAAAGTTCTTACAATAAGGCACCTCCCCTTTTCCCAAAAGAAAACACTGGCTGCAATTACACCCTCAAAATACAAGAAATCCATGTGCACAGAAAGCACACTAAAGTCTCCCATATTAAGGAGACTTTTTTGATATTTTTAGATCTGCCTTGAATTGGTATCTTAATTGATACACCTTGGAATAAATACATGCCACCTCGTGCATCATTCACAGCCAAACAAACAGAAGTAACTTACCAAACGTCTAGCAAATTCTCTATTTTCTGAAAGAAACCCATATCCTGGGTGTACCTTGGAAAAGAAATAAAAAAGGAATCACATTGGTTGAATTCTGAAGCCAGACACCAAATTTACTAGCACCTTTTCAGATAATAGAGAAGGTGAAGTAGACCATTAAGCATTTAAATTAGTTAGGTATTTTAAGAAACTGTGTCTTAACACACTGATCTATGTAAGTCAAGCTGTGAAGACTCACTAGTTAAACTGCTATTTCTGAAACAAATATTCCATACTCAACTAGGGAGAAAGGTGTTGTTTGAAGACTAATGGGCACCCACTCCCTTTGGCATTTTGCCTTCTATTCCTTTTAACTCCATTTTGCCACATTTATCCCATGCCAGACTTTCAAATGTATGCTCATCCACATTGTTGTCAGTAACCACTAAAATTCTTCTATCCCAAAATATTTCTAGCAGTGATCAGAACAGTGGTCTTCAGGTCCTCAGTCATTAGCCTCCTGCTTCTAGCAACCCTTGCTGGAGAACACACTTTAGTGACTCATTAGTTTAAGTCATGCATCCTTATGTGTCTGGTTTGCTATTCACACTTAAATTTGTACATTATAATTACTTAAGAGGAGTATAAGAAAGTTTTACTTTTCACAATTCACATAAGATTCTTGATCCCAATATACTCTGACAAAGTATAAGCAATTTTATTCCCCTCTTTTAAAGAGCCTAAACAACTGGGCTCCATATTCAGAAACTTGGGGGAAGGAAACGGTTTTCCTTACAGGCAGGTTTTTGATCCCTGAAACCACTATACCAAAACATTCTCTTTGAAAGAAATCACAATGCTGATCCAAACTGTTCCAGGGTAATTAGTGTTGCTCACATATACTCATCAAATTTTATTTTAATAAATGCCCTGTGTACAGTTGCTCTGAATAATACATTTGCTTCACTGACAGAACAAAGAACATTAGGCATGTCAACATGACTACACATTAGTTTTTCCAACTGATTCCTGCTAAGCTTTGAATGTCTGGCCAATTTGGAGGGAGAAAGGCAGAATTGCCCACATTTACACACATAAACTAACATGCATTTTGTAAACATTCTGAAAAAAAAATTATGGGAAGCACCATTTACCTTATCTTCCTGTAAACAACATTTATACAATTTAGAAAGTGATTCACACCAAGTTTAAGCAAAAGCCTTTTTGGATACACTTTGTAAAACATGAAAAAAAAAAGCCATTATGGCATATAAAGGGTTAGTGCTCAAAACTAATTGGGATTTTTTTTTCCCCCAGCAAATTTGGAAATGAACTGAAGCTGCTCCCTGGTGTGAAAGCTGAATCCAGCAGCCACCTGCAGGATCAGCGACCAGTGCTGCCAGATGCTACAAAGCCTTTGATTTCCAGTAGCGATTTCAGACACATTTAACTCATGTGACATGAACTAACTGGAATAGCATATTCAATCACTTCCCCCCCCACACCTTTAAAAAAAATACAAACTCTGGCTTTTCTGCTTTCTATATATGAAACAGCTGCAGCAGATAGACTCATTCAGACTCACAGCTTGGGCCCTGGTTTTCTTAATGACTTCCATGATGGCATCCATGTTGAGGTAGCTTTTGCTGGTGGGAGCTGGGCCAACACAGACAGCTTCGTCCGCCATTTTCACATGAACCTGAAGAGGCAATATTCTGCATTAACAGATGCTCCCAGCAAAAATAATTACCATCACCCTGAAGTATGCACACAAATCTGATTGTTTCAAAGATAATTTACATATCCCAACCACTCTAAAATACACACTGAAATTACCAACATTGGCATACAAGAACTCGCACAATAAACCTAATTTCATATAACTCCAAGCTTAAGTCACTGTCAAAACGTTTTATTATTCCAATATATTATTTTGAATTTGATTAAATAAAATCATGACAAATATAATTTCAGCTTCCTATACTGATCATCTATATGTAAATTCAGTCTAAAAAGTACTTTGTTACATGTAACCAGGGTAGTCTAATATCCTAATACTTAATAACAAACATTCATGACCAGTTCTAAGCAGGCTCCCCAGGAAGTTGGGGATAATTAGAGTGAATTGAATGAAGGGATGCAGTGAGTGTCCCTGCACAGCATCAGGTCAGCACCATGCACAAATTAAAGCCTATGACTAAAGAGTTCAATATCACTACACGTGAACCAGAAAATCTTGAGAATTATTTAAGCAGGCTCATGTTTGATTCTTAATCCATTGTATCCTCATTTATATGCATTTGCCAAACACTTTTAGTCAAATCTGAATTATACAAAACGGGCAAATGTTTCCAACATTTTACCAGGAATAATAAAGCTGCTAAGTTTGAAGTTAGAAGTCTATTTGCAACTCATATGAACACTTACTTTGAAGGAAAAGTTACAGGAGTTTTGTCAACATGTTTTCAGAGTTCAGAATTACTTTTCCTTTTTAAGGTAATACACACACAGACCAAAGAAACAGAACAATCAGTTTTCCTCATGCTGTTCTCCTCTTCTAAGCTCTCTTTCAGTACATATTTAAGAAACTATCCCATTGCTTAAACTGTGCAAGATTATACTAGCTATGTGTCAGTAAGACTTGTTTATACTGACAGTTTGACATGTATAACGCCTACCAGTTTTAAGTTCTTTTTATGAAACATTTGATACCTTTAGCACTCGGAAGAATACACTGTTTAAAACCCTGTTCTTTTAGAAAATGAGTACTCACATATGTGAAATTTGAAACATTTTTAGTTTGTTTTGTTATTTGTGAAAAAGAATTTTATTTGCAAGTAGCATGAAGGCTGTCAAGTATGGCAAACTAAGGTTAGAAGTAATGTAGCCCACACACTATTGGCTCATTCAGAAAAAAACAAGGCCAGGGAAAAAAAAAAGCCATCTAGTATGTGACAAGCCTAGTTAAACAATATTTTGCTAATATTGAACACGATATGAAATAAGCATTCAAATAAGTACAACAAACATGTATAACAAGCACAGGAGTTTTCTGAACTTGCAAATGCTAATGTCCTGTTCCTGTGGTAGGCTTAACCTAATTCCAGGTTTCCTTCTGGGGCATCTCTTAAATAGCTCATCAATTTGCTGTGTACTTGAGTTATGAGTTCACATAACCTGGAACCACCACACATTTCACATTTGAATTATTGCTTCTGTAAAGTCATTGTAGTTTTATTTTACTACTACAGCACTAGCCTCACATTAAAACAAAGCAAAATCAAAACACCTAAAGCACTAGCACAGAATCGTGCGGCAAGATAATAATGCTTTTGCAGAAAGCACACCTCAGCAACTTCAAATGCTGTCAAGATTAGCCTTTCTATCATTCTTCCTAGAGCACTAAGTACAAGAAACAACATGGCCCTTGGATACCTTTATTTCCATGATCAATTTATATGCTTTAAGTTGCTGGTTTGAATTTCAACATGGTTTACACATCTAAACAAAGTTATTCAAGTTTAAGTATAGTGGAGCATGTATGCTTTACAAAACCAAAAGGTTCCATATAGAAAACACTAACTTAATCCAGTTATTTTTAGGTATTAAGAGAAAAACCCTTCTCACACTAAGACACCAACAGTCCCATTAGTACCATAAACAACCATAGAAGATACTGCAAAACCACTAATCTGATCCATGTACACAGTCCTGAGCACTCTTCCCCCACCATTTTCTCCCCGCTTCTGAAACGTCTCGCTGTTACTTAAACTCTTTGGAGTTTTGACTCCTCCTTTCCTAAATTCCCCTGTAAGCTGGCAAATCCATTTCTCCTTGTTTACTGCAAATTTAGTGCCTTCTCTAGTTGAATGCCAGTTCAGCCTTGCATACACCCTAATATACCATATGTAGATGTAACAAAACAGCAAAACAGTAGCCATATCACATTCACGTTGCCCAACACACTGCCTACAGGGCACCAGGCAGATCTCTAAAGGACAAGAAAAAGGTCTCCATTCCTCTCCACTAGTTCAAAGCCTTCTGTTTTCTGGGTTCCAGTGAGAGCTCTCCAATCTATAGATCCTTCTCGTATCTCCTTTTTTTATACTGGTGATTAAACCAACCCACATACAATCTTCAGGTAGAGATTTGTTTCTTCTTAGTAATTCATGCTGTTAATTCCCCTCTAAATATTTGATTTTTTCACAATACATATAGTTCATGAAGAACACATACCATTACATAAATACACTGAAGAATTTACAGTATAGTATAAACAAAAAGAATTAACCATAATTACTACCCAGCATTATAACAAAAGCCATCATTTGAATCCACATGACAGCCAAAACTTTCAGCTTACTACCAAGGAGCACATAATTCACGTGATAATTTACTAAACCTTTCCTTCTGCAGAAGCTGACTTATAATACAATTATTTCTAGACAGTCCAATGAATCCAGCAAGTTCCCTTTTTCAAGCACAAGTTTCAAATATATTTATTTTCAAATTCAAGGGCTGATTAATTGCTTGACTTAAATCACACAATTCTAGGTATTCAAAACTTGTCCCTAACTTTCTACAGCTTAATCTTCAGAGGTGTAATTTCTTCCTTTCCTATTTGTTTACAAAAACAATGCCAACAAAACAAAGAAGTTGTCCCAGGAGGTTCCTGAAGAAATGAAATTCCTTCATATATATTAGAATTGACCCTGCAATCTCAAGCATGAATAGATAACAACAAGGACTGTAAAGCAGACAAACCTTAATGTGCTTAACGGTTTATACTGCAAGTTTTAATAATATCGGGCTACCACTGCCTCAAAAAATATGCTTTAAGCTATTTGTTTCAAGTTAGATAACACAAACAACTAGAAGTCATGAAAAGACACATCCTATTTGTGTAAGAGCAGTTTAATTTCTGTAGAAGTTGTCTATTTAAAGTAATATATTTCATAAGGACTAATTATTTTGCAGCAACAGAAATAAGAGATTCATCAAAACCTACTGAATCATCATTTTACAGAACATCCATCTAAATCAAAAACTACAGACTTAATTTAGTCATCCAAATCCCTGTATAGGTTTGTTTCAACTTTTGAAATCCAAATCACAGCCTCCTCAGCTCTACATCTATGACAAATAATCACTAATAATACTCTAGATTTAATAAGGACTCATAGCAGAAGAAAATTAGAATGAATACTCTTAAATTGCACAACTACTTTTGGATTAAGGTACAAAGACAACTGGACACAGTGTGAAGTACAACAATGATTTTACTGCACAATTCTTCATGACCACATACAGACAGATGAACTAGCTCGAGTCCAACACACTTAGTTTAGAAGAAAATGCACAAAAATGGCCACCTTTCCCAAAACCAGTTTAGGTCAAGAAGCCACTTTCATGGCAAGGCACCTAAACCAGTAAATCCTGCCACATCTTTATAGAGGAACAGCTTTGCGTTTCTTCACCATGTTCCCAGCAAATAGGCACATAAAGTGAGGAGTTCATCAGGGCTGGTTAGGCAGCCATTTCTGGCTTGGATTGGTTCCAAGCACCACTCCAGGCTGCAGCAGCTCTCAGGGTGCAGAATGCAATAAGAGCTAACAGCAGCAGTGATGGGTTTTGGAGATCCTTCTTCTACATTATGTCTCAGTATTTCAGGAGGATTTATAAACCAGGTTTGGTGCCAGGTCTTGGCATCATATCCCAAAAGAGAAATATGCCCTTCACCCAAAATTTTAAATAGAAGCACCACAAAAATACCCAATATCTGCTTTGCAGGAGGTAACCCAATTTAGGACTACATTGGATAAGATCTAGTAAATACCCAAATTAGCTAGATAATGTTAGGTCTCCTTTACCCTGGAGGGTGGCACATGTACTCATTTGACAGCAGCATGCTCTCATGCCCAGCCATACTCCAAATTTACTGAGTTATCCCTTTAATCGAACCTGCATCCCAAATAATAATTTTGAGATCACATACGCACTCCTAGAGGTGTTCTATTTAACATCAAGAATCAAGGTAACCCTCTCCAGGAGTCATTCAGCTGCTGCAGATTGCTAGTTTAAGTCTACATTATAAACAAGTCACATTTACATATGTATGTCCCTCAACATTCAAATACAGAAAAGTTTCGTTAGTATGGAAATTTATGGAAAATTATTTTAAGGCAAAGAACTAAACACTTATTTTCAGTGCATATTCAATGTGTAAAACAAAAACACTAAGATAATTTACAGAGCCCCAGATAGTACAATTATTCAGCAACTCCAGTTTTTTCGCTTCTTCTAGATCCAATTCATGACAGAAGTGCTCTTTTCCCCAATTTTACAGCAACCATCATCTACTAATTCCAAAAAGTAAATGCTGATTTCATCATGAGATCAAAGAGAGAAACAAAATACTTCTACATGTGTTTCCTAACAGAGTGCTTAGTATCACCCACACAGTTTCCAAAGAAAATTTCATATACTTCAGCAGTTTCTGATGTTTACTGTGTGACAGACATCATTTACTTCAGTGTAAATGCCTAATTAACACATACACACATTCGCTCCCACCACTCCTACATCTCTGAGGAGGTAAATGTCTGGGATTCCCTGTTGTTGCAGTTTTTCAGAGTAGGTCACCCTACTCATCCCCAGGTCTCAACACAAGTTGATATTTATGCAGCAGAGACAGTTATACTGAGTTGCAGAATGCCTTCCCCCTTCTCCCCCCTCAATTCTTCTGTATCTTTTAGAATTTATATATATGGAAACTGTCATATCTGCATTACAGTGTTAATCAAACCTATGAAGCAATCAGAAAAAACTCAGTGAAGACAACACTTTTGTTTGGTACACTAGATAAGATTGAGCATTGTTTAGACAAAGAAATCTAATCAAACAAGTAATTCTCCTTTTATAGCTCAAATCAATATTACACATTGGAACAACATCCGCTGGTGTAAGTGGATTCACTTAATTGGCCCAAACTGCATAATATGGCTCAGCAAGACAAATCACAATTAGCTCTACCCATAAAATAGGGCTAATGAGTAAATCCTTTGTAAGGTAGCTAAAAAAAAAAAAACCCAACCACCTCAAATCTTGCCAGCACCACTGCCAAAAGAGACAAACAAAACAGAACAAAAAGCTTTTGGTATTGAACAGTCTTGAATTAAAAAAAAAAAAAAAAAAGCTAAAAAGGGTCAAATTTACTGCTTTGCCAAAACCACATCTTTCGTCTGACCTAAGTGTCTTCTATCAGCTTCACACTAAAATACACACACCCAGAATACAATAAATCTGTGCTCATGGTGAGTGCATGGTATTCATACAGCTTTTAAAGTGCTATCTGCAAAGAAATACTGCCACACGATTACAGCATTTAACCCTAAAATGAAATAATGGACACATTTCTAAACCATGTGAAAAGCAGAACCGTGAAAGCCATAAACAGCGTAACTATCCCATCTTTTCCTCATTTATTTTTACTCAGCATTTCAAAAACCTAAATAAAAATTTATGCAAGTCAACCTACTGAGTCAGCACGAGCAGATTTCTCTGCCAGCTTCTTTGAAAAAGGTTTGGTTTTTTTTTTCATTTGATGGCCCAACAATAGTTGTGTGACTAAAGTAAAACAATTCTTTGGTTGATTTGAAACGTTTGGTTTGCTGAAGGATATTTACAGTCCTGTCCCAAGTCTACAAGGACTCTCAAAACAGCCCATCCCTTAGCACCCACAGGATTAGACCCTGGGTTAGCAGACACCAGCAAGGAAAAAAAACCCCAAAAAAAAAAAAAAGGAAAGGGAAAAAAGGAAAATATCAGCATCCTTTTCTCTACCCCACCCTGCCCTTCAGTTCAGCAATGATTCAAAACTTGAAGGCAGCAATAGCCTCAGGAATGGCCTCAAAATTAACATATTTCAGTTACAAATAAAGTGAAAGGATCCAGGTTGAACTGAACAGTCTTTAGAAAGAGAAACACCAAGCAGCCAAGACTGCATTTCTAACCAAGATTAAGAAGATGCACTTTTACACATCTGTTCACATTCTCACTTAAAAACATGAATTTATTTTTGCAGCCTTAAAAAAAAAAAAAAAAAAAAAAAAAAAAGAAAGCATAGCCAAAAATCTCTCTCACATGAACAAAGCTCTGGAACTTTGTTGGCTGCTAAAGAGATACATGACTTTATTTGACAAAGACTGCATCAACAGACAAGGACTCCCCATCTTACCTAGATGTCTGCTCACTCAAACTGTGAAAAACAGACTATGCTAAGGGTGTCATACAGTGAGAGTCTGAAACAAAGTTCCATTTGCTGGGACAAGCAAGGAAATGCCTACACAGCTCTGAAGACATCACAAGTAAGAGTCTGGAAGAGAGTCTTTCAGAATGGCTTTGGCTCCTAAAGCCTTTGGCTACACACTTACTCTTTGGGAGATAACTTCCCAGTGAAGCGCCTCCAGAATACTGATGGGAAAGGAGGCTTCTCTGTCAGAATTTTTTGCAGATGCTTGCTGTGTTTTACTGTATAAAATAGTATGGACCAGAAACCAGTAACTCAGTGCCTCATACAAACTTAAGACCACAGATCTGGCTAAATTTCAGTTCTGCAGAGCTGAATGTTAGGCAGACCATACAGTCAGGTTGACTAAAACAATGTGGTGGGTTCTTCTGGCCAGATGTTGAAAATTGAAGGCATGATATTTGTCTCTATAGTATGTTCTTTTCTAGGAAAGCTTGTCTCTAAAGGCTTCTATTGAAAACAATTCAATCACTCTTAAAATGAGTTCTTTAGCCCATCAAGTCCATGGGCAGATAATCAAGAAGTACAAATAAAAGATTGCTTAACTTCTTCTCAAGTTCAAGCAGCTTTTCTTTTTGAGAGGAAAAGCTGCTTAAAAGCTCTAGAAGACAGAAAAAGGCAATCTGTCACAGTTAATAGCCAATAAGAGGTATTTGTTTGCTATTGAAAATTTAGCAGAATTAAATGCTTGGTTTGTATCACAACTTCCCATATGTTTCAGTCAACACCAACAATCAACTTTTCTTTGGCAGAAAAACTGAAGTAGAAGAGGGAAAAGGTAGATTGGTAGTCATCTTGTTTACTAATCTACCTTTGGATGAACTGCAAGATTAAAAGAGACAGAGAAAACACGAAGAAAAAAAAAAAAAGAAAACCCTATGTCCCATTCTTCAACTTCACCTCCTTGTATCACAGCAAAACACTTCTCACAATCTTCAGGGAAAAGCACTCCTCTTGTCTCCTTCCATTCATGGCTCCCTTTGTAGGGTGGGGCAGCCAGAAAGTTTCTTCACATAGGTGAAGATCAGAGGCAGCACAGCCACTCAAAAGAGCCCTTATTGATTTAGGGGATGCTGTGAAGACACGGTCTGCAAGCTAGCAACTGTACTCACACCTCTGCAGACTAATTTTACTCTGGAGTACATTATCTAGAGCAAGTCTCCAGAAGGAATGGGAGAATTTTTAGTTCAGAGCATACACTAACAACTTGGGAAGATCCTTATTACATCTGTTTACCAAAGCAAGAGTGTCCATCTGCTTCAAGAGTTGAACAATTCATCATATTTAGAGCAGTCTGCTATGCTCTGTGTGGATGCTGGAGTATCATCTTTGCAGTATATGTGATTTTGAGCATTAAGTGTTTTACAGAAAGAATTTTTTGTGATGTTAACAAAATAGTGGTGTCCTACAGTGTTTTTAGTAGCCTCTCTGCATTTCAAACACATCTGCACCCACATGTCAGACTTTCCCTAATGGAATCTCAGCTTCTAAGCACATTAGCAAAGCAACAGGACAGATCATTCTCATGCTGTTTCTTTTTCCTACTTCTCCCAAAAACAAGCTCACCACTGAATGCATTTGATGTATGTTTCTTTATTGTGTTTTCTTAACGGGTAAGACATGCAGGAGATGAGAAAGCTAGTAGTTAGGCAGGTCTAGAAAACAGTATCACGTGGCAGCAAGGGTAGCCAACTACTGAACTTTATATAGTAGAGATTTAGCCCTTAATTGAGCTAGGTATTCCAGAATATGTATGGGATTCAGAAAAAGTAGCTTAAACTCCAGCCACATTAACAAAGCAACACACAATATTCACTGATAGCATGCTCCTAACTAGCATTGCAACTTAACTCAGATAGAGCTCTGCTTCAGATGGTTGAACACAGCACACAACCATTTAGATGAGGCTCTTGTCGGGTCTCCAAATCTGCCTGCCTACAGATGGATGGGGTGCAGAAATTGCTTCCAGCGTCCAAAGATGGTAGCAAAGTTAAGAATCCCTGAAACCAGTTCCAGGGTTGAGAGAACAGCCCACAGCTGCAATGAGGTAAATTCACAGCTACCTGGCATTTCAATTACACAACAGGATTTAAAAGAAAGATGAGAGGAAAAGTATGGACGTCTGTTCAAGGCAACATATTTTGGAGCAGTTTCTGCAGGACAAACATTAAAAAAAAAAAAAGAAATGTAAGATACGGACCCTACAGTAAATTACTTCCCAAAATGAGCCGCATATTGAAACATTAATAAGTTTCACAGTACGCCACACTTCATGCAAATACAAGTTGCCACTCAAAGGATAACATAAACTTTAACTCTTCTCCACATTCAGCTCTAGCAATTACAATGCTGCCGAGACAGATCAATTAACTGAACAGACCCAGTGGAAAAGTAATCTAAGGGGAGGGGAAATTAACCTTCTGTCAAATCAGCAAGTTAAACCATCTCCAAGCCACATGATCATTGGATCCAATACAGTGAATGAATGAGAGGGGAGAGTGGAGCACAAACAGTCCTTTCAGAAATATTTCAGGCTTATTTAGGCCATAATATGAAGTTAGATCTAACATATCAAATAATTCATAACATATCAAATAATTCATACTAAAGCAGTATCTATAATAAACCACAAAAATTCAGCCATGAAACCTCAAAATTATAATCATGCCCAGTATAAGATTGTTTTAGAAGGAATAGAATCTTTAATACTTACAAATGCTTTATTAAATATCCACTTTACTACATAAGTCACAATACTAGAACATTTTTCCTTCAAAGTTACACTAATGTCAATATTCGGATTTATTAAAAATTATGCTTTGTTAGTTTTTCAATAAAATTGTGAGTTCTACAAGAAAACTACACTTCTGACAGGGTAGTAATAACATTAAAGAAATAAGGCAACTTTAAAGAAGATATTCCTCTATATAAAACCTATTTTAAGTTTTCTACCCTAAAAAAGTCTTCATTTGAATGTCAAGTCCACTTTGAAACTCCAAGAGGCAGATGTCAAGATGAATACTGCAAACAGAGAAAAAGCACCAAGCATGCTTGCTGTGGGAACTCACAGAATACAGTAAGCCAGAAATATCATGAAGTCTACTTAAGTAACTTAAGTAATATCAACTAAATTGATATTTAGCGAGAAACCATCCCTGCTCATGACAGAAGTATAATCATTTCTGACATCCATTTGACAGCCACTCAGTCAGGTTACAACAAACATAATAAGAAAGTACACAGCAGCATTTGTTATAAAAACAGTCAACCCATCAAAAATTGCTAGCCCTAACTTACACTTAAAAAAAGGGTGTATGACAGAGCCTGTCAGTATTTTTGCAAGCCTGTATCATAAGAAAGTTTAAGCAGACTTTCCATAGTAGTAGACTAAACTAACCACAGAAGACCCCAAAGTACATGAAGAATTTGCTTTTTAGGTTATTGAGTGTTTTCCCTGATAGCATTTCTACCTCCCAGCTGATTTCCTATGATAGGCACCTCTCCATCTGAAGGTAACTCCAGGACAGCAAGAAGAACTATAGTCTGTACCATATCCCATTAATCTTATGATGATATTATTTCAGCACGTTGAGCTGATTTAGTCTAAGAACAGTGCATGTACTGAGGAAATGGGTCTTGATATGTAAGACAGCATTCTTCAGCAGCCACTATGAAGTCCCCCCTACCAAGAGTTTAGGCACAGCTCTTGTTCTAATGAATGAAATTATAGCCATGCCAGGTATTCTCCCACATCTGCTTCACACCTTTCTGTAACAAGCTATCACTTCTGGAATTCTTTTTTGAGGCAAGAATTTAAGAAATCAAATGCTCCTGATCATCACCTCTGAATAATAAATAAAACCTACAAAACATGGGAAGTACTATCAGACTAGCAGGAAGTAACATCAGACTAGCACAAATACAGCATCATAAATATTTATGACCCTTACATAGAAATTCTAATACAAACCTGTTTAGACCTTAAATATAGTGCATTTGGCCAATGTTATTTAGTTACATTTAATGTTATATAGTTACATTCTACAGAGGCAATACCTTCACAACACTGAAGGAAATAAAAACTTTTCTGTAAGATGACAACTGTTTTCATTTTTAAGAAAGGTAAAAACTTTTCCACTCCTCACAAAATCTAGAAAAAAATCACAGGTTTCATAAATGAGCTAAACCTTATGTATAGCTTTATAAGTCATTGAAGTAAATGTCTATATAAATAAAACCCTGATGTTATAAAAGCTTGGAATTAAAAAAAAATATATATATATCTTTCCAAGTTGCATGGAATCTACATAGCACAACACCACACATGCTTACACTACAGTTCCTTCTAAATCCTCCTTCCTGTTTGCATTTAGGTTTGGAGTTTTCCCTCCTCCAACCTGCTAAATAAAGTCATATTTCCCGCTGACAGCAAATGATTGGTTTACCTATAACTCCAGGGGGTTTAACTATCCATCCTTTAAGAAGCTTTGACAGTTTAACCTGCTGAGCTCACAGCACCCAAGGGAGGGTCTTACTTGCAGTTTTACTTCTGCTGCTGCTGACCACTAACACTGACTCCACAGATAACGGATTTCAATAACTACTACCCACAGGTTAACACTTTGGGTACTAGCCATGATACTGCTTTAATTAAGTTAATACATGAATGTTACAGTTGGTAGAAAGTTTTATTAAATTTGGCAGTGCCTACAACAGCAGGAAAAGTGCACATGTTCACCTGTCCAGTAGCTCCAGGATAAGTTTCCCTACAGATATAATTCAGTCATTTTATGGGTTTACACAACTCCTTTTAAGCGAGCTCAGATTATTAGTTCCATTTCCTCTAAATATGGATTTTTCCAGCATAACTGATAATTTCATTATGGATACAAAATGAATACCTCTAACCATGGCGGGCACAGAATATATCTACCTGGCATATAATAGTCCATGTACTACAGTAAAGGGATGTTGGGTTTGGTTTTTCTCTTTGCCAGATTTTGGAGCATCCCAACAATGGAAAACATTAGTATTTTTATTTCCTTGAAGCTAAGTTGCTAACAAAAATAAATTTTATATTTTAGCAAGCTATAAATTATGTAAAAGTTTAAAGATTTAGCAACACCTAGCTGCAAATGGGAAATAATTCATATTTACTGAACGCAAATATTGACAAAATACAAAAAGTACAGTTAGAAGAGGCACATGTTTAAATGCATTTTTTCAGATTAAGTATTCACTTATTCTTTTTCAACAGAGCACTCAAAGGCATCTATTCCCTTCAAAAAAAGGGATGGGGAAAGAGGTTCTTTGTTAAAGGCTGGTATTAACCTTACCTGCAAAAACATTTTTGTTAGATTTCATTTTATTTTTTGTTAAAGTACACAATCTGACAGACACTCTACAGAGTAATAATGAAGCAGCATGGGAGCCATTTAATATATTTCTTGATTAACTCATTGCCTGTCCAGTTCTCATACAGACATGTGCTCACATGTCATAATCGTCATAACTCCCATCATCCCTACAGTTAACACACAAGCTCCTTGATTAGTGCACAACTCCCAGACGAGCCATTGCTAATGCTAAATAATTCCCTTCAGCCTCCTGCGACTATACCGCAGGCTCTCCAATTAAATATAATGTCTCTGATGAGCCATATTAATATGGACAAATTCCTGCCAGGAATTCTAGCCCACTCAGTTTCACCAAAACAGCAACTGAAATAAAAAGAGAAATGCTGCATACTTAAAAATTAGCTGAAAGAACAGTTTTGCCATAAGGCTTTAATTATAAAACTTTGCTGTCACAGGTATGTTATTCTTGGAGGTACCTGCGAGACTAGCATATTAATACAAGTATATTGATAAATGACAGTGAGTAAATTACCATTTTAATAATTGAAAAGCAAGCATGTAAAACAGTGCTTTCAATCAGTTAATTACAATTAGCAATATCTAATCACATGTGACAAAATTAACTACAGAGAGCCTCAGCTCACTTGCTGTTGGTATGGCAATTATATACAGCTGGTCTTGTGCATTAAGCATCATTTTAAACATTGGCATAGTTGTACACACCTATACAAAAGGGGTTTTTCAGGTTATAAAAATATTTCAGTAATGACCCAAGCACAAAATTTCCAAAACTTGCACCAAGAAACTACCATGCTTGCTAAAAGCTTGATGCAGCATCACAGATTATATTGCAACGTCTGTATATTTTAAAGTATTTACATATGTAACTACATCAAAATATTTTAAGAATATAAAGGAGTAAGTAATGGGTCAAATCTATACAAGCCAAATTATGGTAATTTCCCCCCTTTAAAATGGGAAGAGTCACTGGCAAACCCAACCTTTTCAGTGTACACTGGGATTCCTTAACACCATTTAACTCAAAATTGCTGCCACTGGCTGGAAATTCACTACTCAGATTATATGAAAATCATAAGGAGATTCCAGTCCTTACAGCAGAGACTCTGATGTCCTTAACCCTAGAACTGACCCTCTCACTAGAAGAGATAATCAACAAAGGACATGTAAATAGACTGATGCAGAAGTACCTTTTAGTAGTTTTAAATACTGCTTGCAACTGCACAAATTGTAAGATATTCAAATAACCCCCATGAAATTTTGATAAGCTCTTCCCCAAGGTCCTTGCACCTTCATCCTTACACTAATGCACTTCATCTTCATTTACCTGATCATTAGTCTCCAGTTTGTTCAGCTGGAAACCAACACACACTAATTACTTTGACATCACAAAGTCCTATCTGTCTTCACCACCTCCCCAGACAGCAGGGAGAAATTATCAAGGGTAGGCATGATAATATCCTGATAAATGATGATTCACATCACCTCACTGTCAATCACCCAGAAGTGCTCACGCAAGATACCACTCAATCTCATTACTGAATCCTAGGGCTAAGAGTACAATACACACCAGGAGTCATATTTCAAACAGCAGGCCACCTGGGTAAGATGCAGCTCTCAGATTTTCATGAATTTTGTTGGCTTTTTGTTTTAACATGGTAAATGTCAAATATTCATCTATTTTGCCATGTGTATGTACACTGGCAGGAAAGGACATGCTGAAAGCAAGGCAATTCATCTTAAGGGTTCAAGTGAGGAAAAAAAGAAACAAAGTCTAGGTTCTTCAGAGGGGAGGAGAAGGACAAGTGAGTTCCACTAATATAAGAAGAAAATTAGTATGCCCATCTAAAGTTTCAAAGCTCAGTTTCACAATTTAAGCATTCTTCCTGCTGGAACAACATAAATGCAGTCAATGCTCTGAAAGAAGTAATGCTACCTTTCTGGAACTCTTTGACATAGGCAAACTTCGCTTTTTTCATGTCAGAAAACAGATGTTCATAAAAGCAATATTCCTGCTTCAATAAATAGCCAATGTGGGGGGGAGGCTGTGAAATTAGTGAAGAAGCAAAATAAAAACTTAGTAAGAGCTGCTTTCTCAGGAAAGATCACTTCTTTCCCTACTTCCAAATTAGTGTCATCATCCTTCTAGCTCCCTCAGTCCAGTAAGACATATAAATAAAGAAGCCTCCAATCAATAAATGCCCAATACTTGCTACTTAGTGCAGAATCTAGAAGGCTTTTATGCCAAGCAATGGGGACAGAACAACACACACCACCATCTCCTAGGTTTGTAACACACCATCTTCTTGCCCAAGGCAGGTCCTCCACCATCAGTAAACTTGCACACAGTGACAAAACATGGACAAGGGGTAAAACTCAAACAGGGGAGTTTAGATTGGATATAAGGAAGAAATTATTTACTGTAAGGGTGGTGAGGCACTGGAATGGGTTGCCCAGGGAAGTTGTGAATGCTCCATCCCTGTCAGTGTTCAAGGCCAGGTTGGACAGAGCCTTGGGTGACATGGTTTAGTGTGAGGTGTCCCTGCCTATGGCAGGAGGCTTGGAAGTGGATGATCTTAAGGTCCTTTCCAACCCTAATTATTCTATGATTCTGTGACTTAAGGAATAACATGATCAATTACTGGTGGAACAGATGAGGAAGAAGAGAAGGGGAAAAAAAAAAAAAACAAAAGGGAAAGAATACCAGAGGAAAGCACAAGGGAATTCTACAAACGTGTGGTTATGCTAGTTACTGCCAGGGAGAAGGAAGACAGTCAAAATTAAGCACCAAAAATTGAGTAGAGCACATTGTAGAAACAATTAAAGAGCAGATGGGGGGGAGGGGAAGGAAAAAGCACAAAGATGTACATTCCACCATTCCACTTTAAACACTTTAAACACCCAATGCAAATGCAAGGCAGCAACAGAGCACGCTCTTGCAAGCATGTATGATATCATTACTTGCACACCGGTGCAGCATCCAGCCATCGCCTGCCCACACGACAACCTGAACCTGGCAGAAACCCTCACATACACTTTCTTGCACCTCCGTTGCCACAGACTGTTTGAAATATGATCATAGGCTCACAATGAAACCCTCGTCCCATTTCAAAGCACTCTTCTGTGGGGCTACACAGGACAGGCAGCATCTTACAGACTCCTGTTCAGATAACATTAGCATTACATTTTTCAAGGAGAAACTTAGAAGACATAAATACATGTTCTAAATATATGCAAATGAAAATAACAGAAATGCAAAGCTCCATGAACACCCTGAAGTCATTTAGGTGTGGCTGCACTACATACCTCACCCCCCACACACACACACACTATTCAAAGTCTACCTTTCTAAGCATTTGTGGATCACTAACAAAGTTCAGAAGCCAAGAGCTCTTCACAAGATTCCTGTCAAAATACCCACTCTAACAAAAGTCAGCTTCTAGTACACACATGCACACAGATTTCTCACTCTTAAGTCTGTGACCAACACCCCTCACAACTTCTGTGCAATTTAATGTTGGCTTATCAAACTTGGCTTACTTACCTTACCAACCTTACCTTTTATACTAAATCAGTGATTCTACAATTTGGCCCAGAAAGGTTAAACCCCACATACTTGGACAATAGAACTTGAAGCACTTTTTCCCCTCAAGAACAAAAGAAGTCTGCCATTAAAACCTAGTATCTCAACAAGCAGGGGAAAATTATCAGCAAAACCAGATTTTTTTTTCCACTGAGTGTAATCCTCCTTGATTTAAAGAAGGGCTGCTAGGAGGGAACAAATAACTAAAATTGCTGCTTTAGTTTACAGAAGTGGACTACTTAAGACAGAAAGGAAGTAAGCAACTGGGATGAGAAAAATCTCTCTCTAAAGAAGCTTCAAAGGTACAAAATTTTAGTAATGTCATTCAGTTCTGAACTTCATATAGAAGTCTGTTAAGTTTTCATTTTCACTTCAAAAACAAACAGCTGCCATCATCCCAGACATACCTCACATGTAATTTCTTAAAGAACACATGATCTGACTATTTGTGCCTTGAGAAAGCCACTGTTGGCTTAACTGCTTGAAGTCATACAATTCAAATTCCTTCTGCAGAAAGAATGCTGGTGCAGAGAATACACAGGCATGCCTGCCTGCAAAATGAATTTACAACAATGGCTAATGTGTTAGCTTCACTCCCAGAAGTCTGGGGGCAGAAATTTGTAATAGTGATTGTATGCTTTAGTTCAGCTGACAGAAATATATGAAATTTTAGCACTTGAAAACCTTCATAAAAAGGCGTATCTTCAAACAAAAACAACTTTGTTTACATTTCTTTGTTAGGGCTATGACAATTGCTTTACAGAAAAACAATTTTTAACACAGCAGTGTCACTTCTTGAATCTCACCAGTTAATTTTTTTTTAAATTAGGCTATCAATTAATTCACACAAAACACACACATTTACTTTTGTTAGCCAAGTTGTAAAAGAAAATTCTCTGCAGCAAGAGCAAAAAACTGGCACAGAAACCAACATCACTGCTGGGCAAATACCAAGTTGGACAAACAAATCTCACATCTTTCTTTTAAGTAGAAAAGAAATGCAGTAGAATCTCAGTATTCCCTCTAAAGGAAAGAAGTAAATAGGAAAGTGCTGTCAACAAGTGTCACTGTTGCAGTCTGCAGCCTACAAGTTTATCTGTCAGTCTTGAGCTCCACAGATACTGAACACGCAGCACATGACAAAACTTCAGGCTCAGTTTAACCCGTATTTCAAGGCTGATTCCGAAAACTTTCAAATACTCATAAAGTAGAAGTGAAATACAGATTACACTTCAAGTGTATCACAAAAATCAATCAATCAATCACATTTACTATCCAAATTCAGGTCACTACCAAAAAAATTGATCATTCATACAGCTAAAATCTCCCCCACATTATAGTCATATGTTTACAGAAAACAGTGATATATTTAAGGTACCTACAGAGCCTCTGCATACTCGTTTCATTAAATAAAAGCTAACATTGATTGAAAAGATAACATTACCACTAAAGAGACAAAATACAATAGCAAAAATCAATATTAGTAATATGGTCTTGCAAAATTAAAGCTTTGAAGTCAGCATTTAATGACTGAATATTCACCAACTGCTGAATTTATTATTACATACAGCATTAAAAAAAAGACTTCTCAAACCAAAAGTACTTAGAGATTCTACAGTGGGCTCCACAACTCTTGAAAACTTTTCTATGCTTAACAAGGTAAGCAACACAAGCAAATAGATAAATAGTTCAAAGATTCAATTAATCAAAATTAGAAGCAAGAAAAGCAGTACCTTACTGAAAGCCTAAGAGAAGCAAGGAACAGCTATGGTTTCTCAAGTCCCAGCAGTGGGTCACTGTGGCAGACAGCAGGGTTGCCCAAGCACTCCGCATTTCATGCTCTGTGAAAAGGAAGGTTCAGGATACCAGGGTCTGGCCTCGTCAGGCAACAGTGCTCAAAGGCAACCCCTCAACTACTGTCCCTTCCCTCACACACACACACAAGATTTTCAGCCACTAAAGAAGTACATGTAAGCAGCATGAAGTCATCCACATTCAAAAGCATTTGGAATCCTTTCTCATGGCATGAGTGAGCAGCCTAGAAAGATGCCAATAGACAAACCAAGCCGGGCAGGCTCCCAGCACCAAACCTTCCCTGCAGCAGAGATGACCTGCCAGGGCCCTAATGCCATAGGAATGTCACATTACTTGAAACTTGTTATCACAGCTACCCATCTAGCCCCACCACCATCTCCCCTTACAAATACTGTATTCCTGTTAGTCTCCAACACTTTCAAAGTACCAGCTTCTCACCTCCAGAGCACAAACATTAGCCAGGCAATGCAATCATCTTTATTATCCCAAATCCAGAAGAGCTGGAAGATGCAGTGCCCAGCAGCCACCCCACACAGCACAGTTGTTAGCTCTTTTTCCAGACACACTCCTTCACTTATTAATCAAGAACACACCAAACAAAAATCAGGCTCAGCAAATTTATTTTCTTCTGGGTTCAGGAGCATTTCTAGGAGACTGACAGTTCCAATACTGAACCAGCAATAGCATTCAGAAGAGATAAGTAACAGCATGTTGGAACAAAACCATCACTCAAAAGCTGAGCTGGAGCTTTCAAACAGCTCAAGCACCATATGTAGGATTTTAAAACATGAAACAAGATCAGCAAAATTATGCAGGAAAGTCTGTCATAAACACGAGCCAGTATTTAACTTTCTGGAAATTATTCTTCAAATTATACACTCAACTTTCATTAAAACTAAGATGACAACTAGAGACTTTCACATATTCTCAGTATAACCTTTTTTTACCTTCTCAGAATCTAATCAGTATTACAGTAATTCTATATGCCAAGAAAAACCCTCACTGAAAAAAGGCTTCCCTGAATCTGAACCTGCTAGCTCAGCCATGGATGACAAGCAATTTAATTAAAATCCCACAGGTAAAGAAACAGGTCATACTTTCATAATAAGCATTCAAGTTATCTGCGAAGAGGTATTCCTTTTTCTATCCAATATGATGCCATAAATGGCGAGATAGTTTTTCTTTCACATTGCATAGCCAGACTATTGGCTAATCATGTATTAGCTGATTTGACAGCATAATAAAAATCAGTCTGTTTTGCTTTTACTAGCATGAGTCCTCCCTCCATCCTGTTGGTTTTTAAAACAGCAATAAAAAAAAAAGTGAACAATAATAGAAGTTGTATGGGACCTATAAAGAGCTGATCCCATTTTTCACTCACTTCATAGCTTAGCTCACAAATTTAGCTACTAAGACACTAACAGGTCACCAGTAAGAGCCCTGGTAATGGCAAGGTAATTGACACTGGTTGTTCAGTTAATTTATGTTAATGGACAGAAGTATTCGTAATAGGCCAGGCTGGATGGGACTTCGAGCAACCTGGTCTGGCAGAAGATGTCCTCGCCCATGGCAGAAGGTTGGAACTACATGAACTTTAAGGTATCTTTCAACCCAAAGCATTCTGTGACATCCACAGCTCTTTTTTATCCTTCGAGTCCGTCATAGCAAAGACGGCTACCAGGTTAGCCAGGCATAATTTGCCAAAATAAACTCACACAGGCTGCTCACAGTCATATTCTCATACTTTATGTAATAAGACACAGCTTCCAAGAAATTCACACTTCCTTCCAGGCATCAGGAACCTCCACAATAGGGGCATTTCAAAGATGTGAGAGCAGCCTCCAAGACAAACCCATCTCTGGCCAATGCCAAACCCATCAGCAACAGGGCTAACACCTCTCTGATGACATGTTTAAGAGTCACTGTGCAAGAGTGACTGCAGCCAGAAAGGCACGAAAAGACACTAAACGGCCCTGTAGACACCAGAGTTAGTGAAGAAGGAGGGTAGGAGATGCTCCAGGTGCCAGAGCAGAGATAGCCCTGCAGCCTGTGGTGCAGACCATAGTGAGGCAGCCTATGGAGGTCCATGGAAGAGCAGATCTTCATCTGCAGCCTGTAGAAGACACCAGAGCCGGGGGGGGGGAGGGGGGGGGGGCAGTCAGAGAGCCTCAAAGGAGAAGGAGTCCAAGGACCTCCTCTTCCTGTCTCTAAGGGAGTGAGGCAGCAGGAGAGGCTATAGAAATCTAGAGGTTAGCACAAGCAAAATGCACTACAACAGGTGTAAAACCACTTGGCTTCTTGGGGCAATTTATCTACAGATACACCTCTGTTACTCTATACTACTTACTGATGTAGACAGTTGTCAGCACCCACAGAACCACTGATTCACTCTTCACAGCACTGAGCACTTGCATGTTTAAATCTCAACTAAATTCTGATTGGGCTTCCACATTTTCCTGCCCCAATCATAATTTAATACAGCTTCTGACAACAACCACCTTCCCCAGTGAGCTTTATGCCAAGAAATTAGTTTTAATCCATGCATTAATCTTTAATTAGACGAGTTTGGTAATTAAATAACCCTCCCTACGAAGGCCAAAAGATCTGAATTCAATTCCCTCTTTCCAACACATAATTCCCAACTTCAAAGAAGTATTCCCAAAACAGCTGCAGCATGATGCTCAAAGCTTTCTACTCTATACCCTTCCTCTCCTACTCAATCTTAGAATTTCAACTAGAATCCAGCACAAGCAACATTTCAGCTTAGCCACCAAAATAAAGACTGACCTGTTCCAAAGATCATATATGCATTTCACATCATCCAAATAAAACATACAGTCAGTCTTTGGAGAACAGGCTAAAACCTGAGGATTCTACAGCTCTGATGAACAGCCCCCAGCTTTTAAAATTGGGACATCAAGCTTTTATTGGTTATAAGGAGCAATGCAAATGGATTACTTCCTCATCAACTGTGCCCTCCACCAATCCACTCAGCTTAGAAGTAATGATACAGTTTTAAAAAGAAAAAGCAGACTACACTTAGCAGGCAAGATACAATTTTGAACGAAAGCACACTCCTTCCACAGAAGTATTTGGGTCTTCGTAGGATGACCACCGCTAGTACCTCTTATACTTCACACAACTGTTCAGTAATTCACTAAATAAAGCAAGGGGGCAGGATAGTAACATCACATCCAGCATCTCTTATGAAGAAATAAGCAACATGCTGTCCTGGTTTTGAAACAAAAGTTAGTTACATACATTGAAGGAAGAGCAGAACAGCAACTGCAAAAACCAGACCCTAATGTTTCCTTGGTGTGACCTGGCACACTCCTATTCTGTATGCCTTACAAACACCATCATTTATGAAGAATTAATTTCTCCAGACAGTACATGGAGGCAGAGGCTATTCTATACGCTCTAGTCAACAGTCTGAGAATCATGTGTTTAAACAAGGCATTAAAATATTAAAGTTTCCTTTTCATATGGGTATTTGAACAGATCTTGCCACAAGTTATCTGAGCACAAACTCCTGAAGTGCCATTGGGAGGCAGTGAGCTGTCAAAATTACTAGCTTTCTAGTTTTGCAGCAGATGACAGAAGAAAGATTTGAGTATTTTTAAAGAAGTAAACTGAAAAAAAAAAAAAAGTGAGTTTTGACAAACTTCAAGACTTCTATTTGTAAAGAAAACTCCTCAGTTTTGGATTAATTTCCATTTTTCAATCTATTTCATTTTTTTTAAGATTAAAATTTAAACACCAAACTCCCCCACAATATTTTTGGCAACTGGATTTCTTAAGAAGAACCTGACAGTATCCATTAACCTACACGAAAGTCTTCAAAAAAATTCAGTTTGTTTCTGCCAAAAGTTCAACTTGTTCACCCAAATTCATTCAGCTCGATACAGACTTTGCACAGAACTTCACAAATTTAATCAGTGCTTCCCTAAATCACATTTCCCCCTCACTTTTCTGAAACACTGCCTCAGCTTCCAAGCTTAAAAAAAAAAGAAATAAAGTTAGGAAAGAAATACAGATCTTCCATTTCTAGGTAATTTGATTTTTTCCATTTTCCTTCACTCAGAAGACTGCCCTTTCCAGAAAACAGCTGAATGCTGTGCATTACTTTTACATCAATAAAGGCATTTGCATCATTTTTGGATTTATATTATCTAGCAGAACAAGAGATGGTATCTGCAAAAGCTAAACACATTTGGATATGTCTAAGCTTCAGGCAATTTAATACAAATACAATAGTACCTGAAGCCTTTAAGAGACTGATAGAAGAAAACCCCTATGTTAAAGAAATGTGACAAACTGTCCACTACTCCGTAAAGTTTTAGTAGTTTACATTACTTTCCCATGGGATTTTTTCAGTCATTTATAGTTCATTGCTTCGTATGGCTATAGAATCCCTGCTGTGTTAAAAAATGCCAAGTAAAATTATATCTCATTCACTGCTTTATGCTATACCTTCTTTTGTTCAGGTCCAATTAGTGAAAGCTTGTTCTTCATTTATCATACTTTTAGCTGATTACATTAGGCATTACAATAGTTCTTCAGCTTTCCTTGACAATGTTTGCACCATCAGTGTTACATTTATGGTTGAGGAGGCTCTTTCATCTTAACCTTCTATTCCAGTCAGTTCAGGGGGAAAAAGTACATATGATTACTCTTATTCAGCTGGAAGTTCTTTGCTTGTTTTCTCATCCCAAAAATAATTCCACCAGATGTTTCAATTTAAAAAATATTAAAGAAATCTAAATTCTGTTGATCCTTCCCCGCTTTACGTAGCCAAGTGTAAAGAATTCATTTTGCAAGTTGAACTCTGAAGTAAAAATAATAGCAATTTGAACAGTACACAATGTCTTTCTTCTGCTTTCCCCAAAATAACAATTTAATAAAAATTATTAGTCAGGATTTTCAAGACCCTAGAAGCACCTATTATGACCTACTTTTCTCAACATACTCAGTATCACACAAGCAACAGGACACTCTATGGTGGTCTCAGCCTGTTTTCCCCAACCACCACAATTATTTTATTTCAGGACAGTTGTTAAAACACAGCAACTTCTCTTCCACAGCACAAAGCTTCAGATATATTCCTCTCCATCCTCCCCCCCCTCAGTTTATACCCTCCTCCTACCTCCACAAAGGTAAATGTCATCCAATTCCATTTAATACCATTTCCAGCTATGTCTAACTTCGTATTAATACACAAGCATCCAAAAGTCTGAAGTCACCCACCTCATTTTAAGTTTTGATAACATTCCCTTCCCTATCAACTTAATTTTAACCTATATAAAACCTTAAGTTCTTTGGTCATTTTAAAAATTAAGAGCATAAAGCAGTATTTTGTTTATTCCGTTTTTCCTTTTCAGGTAAGCTTTATTTGGCTCTCAGCAGGTTGTTCAATTTCACATTCCCAATTTCATACAATGGTTAGGACTAAGGAATTTCCCCCTTAAAAATTTAGCAAGCACATTCAGGGAACACTGCTTCAGTTCAATTTCAATTCCATTCAGAAAAGTCAGTAACAGACTGGTTTGTCCTCCTTTCACAGTTATATTTGTAAAATGAATTAGTATTAAGAGTATCAGGCTACCCATATTTCAGCAAGTAGCTATGCATATGACAAGTAATGTAATAATGAACTATTACTATATCTCAAAGGTTACTCTATGTTCTTAACAGAAAACTTATCTACTCCAATTAATGCTATTTCTAAACAATGTAAATATTTTTTGAAGCCATCCCTACTTACCCATGACACTTAAAACCAGGTCCCACTATTTTTAGTAAAACCAGACAGCTTTGGGATGGGCAACTAGCTCAACGACATACCTTTACATTTATTTCTGCCTTTGGTTCAATGACCATCATCAGGGTAGCTGCCTATGATATGCACTGCCTTTGTGATACAAGTCTTGAAGGAGAGATATTGACCAATCCTGTCAAGCACAAAATCATAAAGCTATTCACAACTTTACTGCAGCATCCCACAACTAAGCAAAAAGTTCCTCTCAGCTGCATGAGGACAGAGGTTCCTTTGCCAAGTTGCATCAGCTCCCAAGTTTGATTTCAGAGTGATTGAGATTTTGCTACCAATGATATAAACAATAAGGTAGCAGCTGATGGAACCTGAACACAAATGAACACCACAAGGCAAGCATGTTACTTTATGGAAATTAATACAGTTGAGGAACTTGGCCTCTGGATTCATCTATCAAGATCATCCAAACTGGCAGTCACACACATGACTGCAACGGCCAGGTCATTCCTCACAATGAATAACTGGAGGTATCCAAGCCATTAAGACAGATTACATTAGTTAAATTATTCACCAGTGAAAGCAATCAAAGCATGATTAAAGAATGTACAGTAGACATAAGCAACTTATGCCAGAAAAAAATAGCTTAGACTTAATACCACTACCCTATTTTAAGCACACAAAAGGGTGTTCCAAGTAGCCTCTCATTTTCTTTTAAATACTTGGAACTCCTTCAGTGCACACAGCTAATGCTTAACCTTGTACAGATAGGTTTGATGGATCTTTAAGTAAAGATCCAAAGACCTAAGCAGACACTTACACCCTTACAACCTTTTAGAGCATCATCTCTAGTCCTTGAACTCAAAATGTCAGTGTCTCATTTAACACACTTAATGCTACCTTCATGAAATATTACATTAATGCATTTCTGAGACATCAGCTTGGATTTCTTTTCTTTTATGAACTATGACAAATTAAAGACCCTACTCAAGTTTAGAGCTAAGACAGCATTGTAGATTGAAGCATAGACATTTTCTGTTTCCTCTTTGTAATTCACTATTTGTTCTCCCTTCCCTAAGGTCATGAGTTTTACTTTTGTGTGTCATTCTTGCTCCCTCATTACATTCTTCAACCCTGATTTTCACTCACTACTTTAAGATCTTTTTTCATAGGCTCCAGCTTATAGTAGACTCCACAGAATAAACAAAACCATCCAGACACATTGGGGAAAAAAACAATTCATTTTCTCAAGTCTATTACAGACTAGTGAAAGAACATATTTTCCTTTTCTAAAAACAGCTTTTTTCAGAATGACTTCGTGCCAGTGAACAAGGCTGCTCAATGCTCCCAAAGAACAAATCCATTTATCCTAACAGAAGACACCATATACATAGGATGGAATAGAAATATCCATCAGCATCCTTCAGTTTTAGCAGACATTATGTACACAAAAAAAAATTAGGTTTCACTGCCACTCTTACACTTGGTGTACATATCTACTAGATGTTACAGCCCAGCTTAATCCAGGAAAATAGCAAGGTTAACATTTACACGAGCTAAACAGTTTTCACACAAAAAAACATATGAAATACTTGTCCAGTCCTCTCCACCCTCCCCTTCAAGCACATGGAGGAAAATGACATATGCAAAGATACTTCAGAATTGCCAACATTCCTGCAACTAGTAATCAAGAAGATTAAGTTACTAAGAAACCTTTCTGCTATTTGAATTCAAGTAGTACTTACAGCATTGGCATCGACATCACTGTGTATAGCAACTGTTTTAATCCCCATCTTCTTACATGTTCTGATGACCTACCATATAAAAGATGACAATTATCAATACCGAAAATAGCAATAGTTTAAGAATTAACTACAAAGGAAAAAAACTTAAGATTACATACTTACTCGGCATGCGATCTCTCCTCTGTTGGCAATAAGAAGTTTTTCAAAAGTCTGAAGGGAAAAGAATAAGAATCTTGAAGCATGAACAAAACAAGTTTTCTTCCCTCCAGAAATATGCATTTCTCCTCCACTACCACTGTAAACCTGGCTTATCCATGAGCTTGTAACTCTGAGATCACCTAATTTTAAAAGGGTTCTGCTGATTCAACAATGATGATACAGCATATAAATGGTATTTTATACTAGATCTATCTAGCATTTACACATGAGCAGAAGAAAAAGGTGCTCACTGCTCACACACCAGCATTCCCTGGCTCTCCTTACCACACACTATGCAGAAACTAGAACTCTATAGATGTTCTAGGCACCAGCCAAGTCCAGGAAAGAGACACACTGACAGGTATAGCAGTCAGTACCTCTAACCATCAGATGACCCGGAATACAGTACTCATCTCCTGTGGGAGATCTTTAAAACAAATTCCAATCATAAAGAGAGGTTCCTCTCTGCCTAGATCACAGAGGGCAAAAGAGCAACATCTCCACCAGGTACAGGCATGCCTGCTGAGTTGTACCAGCATTACCCCTCCTTGCAGATGAGCCACTTGGAAGTAACCTGGTGAAATCCTGCATTGCCATCACCACTCTGTTAGACACTTAATACTATGTAGCAACCAAAGCTCCACAGAACAACCAATCAAATTTACCACTCCCCTGAAATTCACTGTCACCTTTCACACTGGGGTGCACTTAGATTACAAGCTGTCACAAAGGAAGAAGCCTGACACCCTAGACAAAAAGCTCCCCATTAAAAAAGAGTAGTGGATGAGCAGAGTTACCCAGCATAAAAATCTCATTGTTGAGAGTAAAGGTTATTGCTGTCTCTGGCCTTGCTACTGAATGCACAGGTGCACTTTCATACTGCACCTGCTTGGTTGTAAATACAGACTGCCACTTTTCAGACAATCCTGTTTTACACATCCCCATTGCTTTCCATACATCAGACCTAGCAGGGATGCAGCTTCACGACACATCACTTCAACGCAATAATCGAACAGTCTTACTCTGCCTCCCATGCTCCAAATCAAAAAACAAGATAAGGAACCAGCAGGACTCTTTCCTTCAGGGGCAGCCCACAGTCATGCCAGGTCAGGTTTATCAAACCATACCCTAAGACATTCAATAGCTGTTCTCCCTCTTCTACACCAAACACCTGTTTTTCATATAGGCAGGGGGAGGAGAAGTATTGCTACTGTAACCATTAAACTCTATTATCCCCACAGTTCTTAGTTCATTTGGGGAGGGGAAGACAGGTGTAAGAGGAGAGGAAGGAACACTGCAAAACCCCAACAGGAACTGCTATTGACAGACTAGGGTATGTACTGTTCACTCTCCTGCTCCAAACAAACATATTCAAGATGTCCCTGACCAAATTTACTTCTTCAAGATTAGGGCCGAGCTGGCATCACACAATCAGTTTAAAAGCACTACCACATGATAACAACAGACAGAAATTAAGGGATAAAACCCTCCAGGTATGAGCTGCAGCAAGCTTATATGGTAGATTCAACCCGATCTGCTGAGGAATACACACCCCACTGCCTGGAATATAGGCATACCCACACCCCACTTAAAACATCCTTAAGCAAGCTCAATTACCAGAGGTACAAATACTACAACACCATCACAGGACCTAGAAATTTGTTTGGAGAGCTTATTTAGCTGGAGACCTGGTCTAAAAACCCAATGAATAAAACTGAAAGGTTTCAAACATGCTCACGCAAATGGCTCCTGACTCTGAATTTCAGCATTCTGGGGTACCTGAAGTTTTTTAAGCAGACTTGAGGGGGAATGAAATAAAGCTCCCAAATACTTGGTATTGAAACGTTTAACAACTCAAATACTTCATCAATGTAGTTCTTGGTACAAGAGTTGTTTTATTTATCAGGTATGGTCACAGTGCAAGACTAAGTATCAAGATGTTAAGAATATTTTATATTAGTTTTAATTTTCTTACTCTGCAATAAAGACACTAACAGTAAGAGACTAGACACTTGCTCCTGCTATTAAAGACAAGTTTCAAGTCCAGCACATGAAAAAAAACCATGCTGCTTTGAAGTAAGACGCAGCATTACTTATATAATTTTGACTAATTGGCTTTAAAAGGTCTCATATCAAAGGCTGTCTTTATGAAGACAGCGGAAGGGACAGTGACTTGAAAAAGTAGAAGAGCTTAAATTATCTGTAGTAGCCACTAGTTGAAATTATATAGCTCCTAGTTAAGAGAAACTAAATAGCCAATTATGTTGTCCAAGCATAACTATGCCTTTAGAAAAGGAAGGGGACCTTCATTAAGCACGGACCTTAATGATTCAAATTTCTTCAGAATATTTCTTTTCAAGCCACAATTCTAAGTACATGCTATTTCCCCCTGTTTTCTAATACTGTTTCACTCATGGTTAATTGTTTCTTCACTGGTATACAGGCAAGCCTATCAGTCCTGAACTGTCAGCATTCTCACCTTTCCATACTAGTGTACCTTCAGCTACATTATTTTATCCAATGTGTTGCTTTAGAGGCCATACCAAGACAATCTCCCACACAAAAAGTTTTTCTTGGCTCATAACTAAACTGAGATTTCCATTGCACAAGTCCCAGGATGAGTATTTAATATTCTCTGCAGGCCTTAAAGGCCAATCATTATGCAAGCTCTAACAGTTCTGCCACTATTGCTTACTTTTGTTTCTAGGAAAAAAAAAAAACTAGCCTTGCTAGTCTTGCTCCTGGGTGTTTTAACAGGCTTATACCTCCCACACCATGCAAAATATTAATAGTAGTTTCATAATTATAACATGTTCAGGCCAGTGTGTAACTTCCCCAATCTCAGAACCACTTATCCAGCCTTTTAAAAGGTATGCACTAAAAGTATCCAATCTTGACAAGTACATTGCAAAAGCAACTTCCTTTTTTTAAGAAAAAGAAAAACATGAAAACATGCTATTAAGACAGTGACTATACATAGGTTATACCTGGAGAACTACCCCTGTTAGTAGCCACAGAGGGAGAAGACAGCTTTATAAGCCAAATGTCAGTGATACAATAAAATTTTAAAATCATGCACTATACTACTTACCTTTTCGTTTGGGTCATACACAGATGAATACAGTTTATGAGAAGTTATAAGGCACCATCTTGAACACAGTGTTTCACACTACAGGAGAAAAGAGGGAGTTAAAGGGTTTTCTCTGCTACAATATTCCAGTAAGATAAAAACAGTTCATATACTGACATCTTGAGGAAACTCTTCCATATCCTTTCATTTCCCCACAAAGTAGATTAAAGCTTACAGATCTGTCCTTCCCCAAGCACACATCCAACAAACAGGAACCAGAAACAATTCAGAAGCTCTAGACAGTCATGAGCTTAGATATAAATGACTTTTTAATAAGCCCTCCACTATATCATCTTCTTTCCTTCTTGTTCCAAGAAATACCTAATAAGTAGTTTTTAAAAGAGCACACGTGTACGCGAGTGTACACACTGGGGATAGGGAGAAGCCTTTGTTGGCAGGGACCTGCTGGGAATAGAGCAGTTAATGGACTGGGCCAGTACACCAAGCAAAGCAGAACAGACTTGAGATGCTAGTTCAGCTCCTAGTCTTCCCCACCACAACCCCTAACAGTGGCCTAAGGAAGAGAGGCCTTTTTCTCCTCCTCTGAGACTTTGCTCTGAGCCAGCTTCCACAAAGACAGCTCTTACAGCCTAACAATTTATTATATGGCAGGAAAAAGCAAAATACATGTGCTATTTCAATAGATGATACAACAGATCTTCAAGTTTATCCAGAAGGAGATTGAGGCAGGTACTTCTCAAGCAAGTTAATTTGACAACATAATATCAGTTAACCATAAACAAAAAACAATCACACACATAAGTGATCCCCCACCAAAGTTGCACCAATGCAGACAGCTCTGAAAGAGCTACTTGCCCACACAGCTAGAATTAAAAAGATTGTAAAAAGCCTTAATACTGAATACCATCTAGTAGGAAGCACAAAACAGCAGTGACTGGCAACTGCCAGAACCCAGGACCTGTCAATTCTGTCTGAAACAGCTGCTTTCAGAAGTTGCAGAAATATAAGCAGTAGAAAGCAAAGGTTCAAAGGCTCTTCAGAGAAAAAAAAAAAAAAAAAATATATATATATATATATGATAGAATCAAAACCACCACAGGTTTCTTTTGCAGGGGTGTATTCTTCATCCAAGATGTGACTGTTTTAGGCATTAAAGAGGGGAGATAAAGACAGAATTCTGCCAGCTGCAACCACATCTACTAGCTGGTCATATCCAGTATTTACAGAAGGACTGTAACACCTTCAGTGACTCTGTTGCAATCTAGATCTTGTCAGAGGCAATCATAGAATGGTTTGGGTTGGAAGGAACCTTGAAAGCCATGTTTCCAACACTTCTGCCATGGGCATCAACACCTTCCACTAGACCAGGTTGCCCAAAGCCACATCCAACCTGGCCTTGCACACTGCCAAGGATAGGACATCCGCAAAAGAGCAAGGATAACTATAGCAGAAGCAGCAGGGCATACCCTCCTACTCCAGAGTACATGCAGTTAAACAGATTGAGTTCCTCTCAAACACTACTGACAGAAGTGCTTGTGGGACCACATATCATCAGTCATACAGAACACACAAAAAGCCCTACGTCAAGTTAACATTACTCATGGAAGAAAGTACTTGTTAAGGGTCAGCGGGGCTAATCTAAATACTGCAGTTGGGGTGGGGGGGCAAAGGAAGGAAAGCTTCTAAACTTCCTTGTAAACAACTTTCGTACAAAGCTAGCTTTGAAGGCCTATGGGAAACCAGAAAAGTAATGCCACAGATGGAAACTGGAACAAAAGGCTATAATGGGAAAATTAGTTAGCATTAAGTTTCAGAATTTTAGCTATGTGCTGTCTTGAAAAAAGCCCTGTTCAAACTTTTTATACAGAAAGAATGAAGTTACCAAGTAATTAAAAAAACCCCAAAAAACTGTAAAAGCATTAAGCCACAATCACTTCTGTTTTTACATTACAGATTTTACATGTAAAAAAAAAATCTTATAATAGCCTAACCTAATTATGCACCTATGTTTAAAAATTAACTACCTCCTCACACATACTAGAATCACTTAGAAAGCCAGTTTCAGGCCTGAATTGAATACATGTGGGGTAATTTCCTAAAACAAATCAAGCATATTACTCAACTTCAATGTGAAATTCCAACTCTAATTCACAGTTTTGGAAGGAGCTTGTGGGGTTTTGTATGTATCTGTACCAATATACACTAAGGTCTAAGAGCTTGGTTAATCTAGAACCCACCTCAAAAAAAAGTTCCTTTAGAGGTATGCTCTTAGCCACTATAAGCAATCGAATAAGCACTTAAAAATAAATGGACATTTTGTAAATAATGCACAGCTAGGGCTATAGGAACACTGCTAAATTGCCATCTCCAAACCAACAGCTACTCAGGTGTTACCTACTCCTGGGCTTCCAAGCTCCTGCTCATATAGGTTCATTAAAAGCTACACCAAAACCTCCAAAGAATTCCCAAACCACCTACTTGGCCAAGCCAATCTAACTCTCAAGGTACATTCTTCATTGGTTGCTGCCCCAAAACCACATATGCTTTAGGTATTACACCTTACATAAAAATTTCCTTAGAACAGAGCCCAGAGAGCTCAGATTGACCTAGTGACTTTTTTTTTTATCTTGCAAAACTAGGAGAAGGCAGCAGAGTCACCGGGTATAACCTATTTTTGTCATGACTTGTTACTTCAATTTGACAAAGATTTTGACTCCTGAAGGCCCAAGAACACAGACTACCCATTTATAAGAGCTCAACCCCAGACTTTTCAGTTTGGCTTGGAGTTTTCCACTTCTACTTAATCCACAAAACACAGGTAGCATTAGTACTGTATTCTGGAAAAGCATCCTGCTTTATCTATTAATTGCACAATAGCCAAACTGAGCTCAAACCTGAGCAGCTGTAACAGTTATAAGTTCATGTAAATCAAACTAATTTGTAGAAGAATATGCTCATCACACACCACCTCTTTGAGGTCTAGCAGAGAACCTGCCTCCAGAGCCCTAGGAAACCTCATTAGGTGGTTTAGAGACACTGAATACACAACAGCAACATAAAAAGTTAACCTGCTATTCAGAGATAGTTTAAAAGTTTATATGACCTTCATCAAGGAAAGAAATTTCCCTGTCATACTGGTCATCTTGTAAATAACTCATTGATACTGAGCTTTACAGGCAGAAAGAGGTCTTGGTGTTGAAACAGAGATGCAGAGTTCTAGATCACAGGTAAGCACCATACACCAACATTTGGTATATGAAAACCATCATATACCAATATTTAAGAAGTCCAATATGGGAAGGAATGTATATTTCAGCATTACTAGAAATTACAGTAAGCAATGCCCAGTAGTAACAGCTAGAACAGCATACTTTCCACTAGCCGTAAGTTCTACCTCTTTTAACTGCAAAGAAAAATGTAGTACAGGGTTCTGCAAGGTACACTGCACTATACATAACCATTCTTTCACTCTTACCAGGTTTGAGAAACACTGGTAATCCTAAAAGGAAGAAAAAATAAATCTGTTTTTCACAATTGCCAACACAACACAAAAAATACAAGTAAGGAAACACTCATCCACCTAAGGCTATTTTTTTTAAATTACAGCATTCCTGCACTTAAGTACCTTTTCCTTTGTGCCAGTCCCAAAAGTTTGTATAGTCACACCGTGAACTGGACCAGGGAATATATCCAGCTGAGGCAATACTCACAGGGAGAGGGAAAAATGTGTTCTCAGCCAGATTTCAGTCCTTATCCACTTAAGATATTCAAGCAGCAGTGCTGGCACAAGTTGGATAGAGGCAGGAGCTCAAGAGGAACAGCCTACAATCAAGACCTACCAGCTGCAGAAAGCTGGAACTGTTTCTCATGCCGGAGCTTAGACAGCTCCAGTAGAGCTAGCACCTGTGAAATAAATCATAGCACTGAAATAATCATGCAGGGGCCACCAATGCAAGCATGGGACAGACAAAATAAGAAAATGAAAATGTACTGTTTCAGAACAAAGCTAAAATTGCTTTACTCTATGTAAACTTTAATGAACTCTTAACTTTTTCTTCCAGAATGAAGACTTGCCCATGGATGGTACAGAATGCCTTGCCTGCAGAATCATAGAATAGTTAGGGTTGGAAAGGACAACCCTAACATCATCTTAGTTCCACCCCCCCCCGCCATGGGCAGGGATGCCTCACACCAGACAATGTCGCTCAAGACTCCATCCAACCTGGCCTTGAACACTGCATTTCAGGGATGGAACATTTACCACTTCTTTGGGCAGCCTGTTCCAGTGCCTCATGACCCTCTCAGTAAAAAACTTTTTCCTTGTATCTAACCTGAACATCCCCAGTTTAGGTTTAAACCCATTAACCCTCATCCTATCACTGCAGTCCCTAATGAAGACCCCCCTCTCAAGCATTCCTGTAGGCCCCCTTTAGACACTGCAAGGCTGCTATGAAGTCTCCACGCAGCCTTCTCTTGTCCAGGATGAACAGCCCCAACTTCTTCATATGGGAGGTGCTCCAGCCAGTCAAATCTGCCCAAGACAGGCAATTCAAGTGTGTGGTTGTGGAGCAGAGAATAGTGGAAGAGATTTGGTAAGCATCTGCTGATGCTATTAGTTCTGACCAGCTTCTGGAAAGTAATCAGTTAAAATACTTGCTTTGATTTTAAAGTTGCTCCAAATTGAAGGCAGAATCCAAACAGCTGCACCTGAGAGCAAAGAGAACATCAGAAATCTCTACCTGTGGTATACTTTAAGACTGTCAGTACTCAAATCTGTAGTTTACATACTAGAAATTCCAGAACAGTTACATTCGTAACTCTGAATGTCACTCAGAGGAGTGACCATTTTAACTCCCCACCCTAACTGCAGATGATACCAATCTTGCTGTCCCATCAGCCTAGTGCTTTTGGCCTCTTAAACAATGGGAAAATCTTTCTCCTGGAATAACAGCATGTGAAAAATAATGTCACAGAAGAAAGCAAGGAGCTCCCATTGTACAGATAACTTTCATGACTAAAAAATGGTGGGTGCATAGGTAACAACTTAAAGAGCTTAGACAGCTGAGAAACTTTCCATACATTTAGTTCACTGCTTAGAAAACTGATCTACACTGATCAGTAGTATTCTTGACCTCACAATGTATAGTATTTATCACTTTTTTTCTACATTATTTTAAGCAGTCTCACAGCTCTCTTGAACACATTTCAAGACTGAAATATCAAAAGCCATCTCATCCTCATTCTGTAGCTACAGCCTTCTTTCAACATCAGATTTCTTCCTAGCTCAAAAAATGCAAAGCATTCAGAAATTTTAGCTATATTCTAAACAGGACCAGTTCTATATTAAGCTAAACAGAAGTGCTGGGCATCAGATTATAAATACAACAATTAGTTGAATACCAGCTCAGTGTTTTTGCAGTCTTTTCTCTGGTCATTTATTGATTCCCACATGAGAGGGGCAATAGAACGACAATTTATGAGGTACTGGCCATTGCAAAAGAATGTCAGACCTCCAAGCATATTAAAGTTTTAAGACATCAATTATACTATTCACCTATGTCAGCAAGGTACAAAAGAAACTATGAAAGTAAACCTCATGTTATTTTTTAAATGTTTCCCAATATACTTATGTCTTGAAGGTGACTTTCATCCACCAATATTAAGGGATAGAAATTACTTCAATTAAGTCATGAGGGCTATTAGGTATCTATAAAGGCATTTTGTTTTACAAAGGTGTCACTAGTGTACCATTTTTATACTGTTTACACTGATGCAGTCAAATCACTGCACCACCCTTAAGATGTTAGAGAGGAGACAAAGTAGGCCTTTCCCAGGAAGGGTTGAAGGACTGACATCAATCTTTGCACTATTTTATACAAAGAACATAAGTCTTCCACATCTATACACACACGCATTTGTATATGGCTAGCAAAAATAAAGTCCTCAAACAGCACAAGCCCTCTGCTAATTCCAAATCATTGTCTCCAACCAAATTTCTTTTTCTTTGCTTTCCAAGAAGCTTCTCTGGGGTACACCTTCACAACAAAACAGGTTTGCTACGCATATTTCCTAAGGAAAAATACTTCAATAAAGCACATCCTTTTTAATTCTTTAATCCCTTCTCAGAATGCCCTGTCCACATAAACCACATATTTTGCATGATCCCTAAAGATATGCAGTTCTTTACAGTATTGCTATGGGGATACATTTTTAGGAAGAAACCTATCCTACACCCTCAGGGGTAAACAGAAGCATTTTCTGTGTATTGCTCTTCTCCACCAGAACTCACAGCCTCCATACACATTTTCCTTTGTGGGGTTGCGGATGGGGGAGAGGGGAGTTTAAGTTCTTCCTACTGTAAACGATTAGATTATTTTGCGCCACTTTTCCATGTACAAACTAGCTGCAGTGTCATTCAACTGTTACGCAACACTATGTGCTAATGCTGCTCGTTCTTACCCTAAATAATCTCTTCCATTTAACACAACCTGTAGAAGACATAGTAGCTGCCTCAATGAAGTTACTCCACAGCTTAAGGAATGAGGCTTTCTAGAAATTTACAGCCCACAGGAAATAAAAACATTAGTATAGTTCTGCAGCGAGTTTTTTTACATTTTCACAAAGAGTAAGAAGAATGAAAAAACACAGCAAAGCTTCAAGCAACAGCTGAAAGATCCATGAGTATCTGCGGTAAAGGGAAGGGTAAGGATACAACACAGTCCACAAAGCAGCAGCTTTTTCTTATGAGCAGAGATTTTACCACTACAAATAGTACAAAACCACACTCTATCTTGAGGTTTTTATAAGCTCACGTTTAACAGAGGAAGAGGACTGCTGGCGATTGGAAGCTAGTAGCATACTGCGACCCCTCGGAAACCGAGCCCAGGACCCAGATTTCACAGTTTCCCGACGACCACCGCCTCCGGGGTCACGGTCAGGTCCCCGCCACCAGCCCCAGCCGCTAGCCGGGGGACCCAAGCCAGCAGCGGCCTCTCGGCAGCTGGAGAGCCAGCAGCACCCTTTCCCTTCCCCCTGCAGCCCGTCACCACCGCAGCAACACACCGCGGCCGCACACACGGTCCCCTGCGGCCCCTCACCCAGACGGGGCACCCCCGACAGCCCCAGCCGTTTCGCGACCCCAGGAAGGACAGCACCCCCAGGCCCCACACACAGGGGACGGCACGCACCCGGCCCTCCCCGACGCAGCTCCTCATGAGAGAATGGGTGACCCGGCCAGCCCTCCACAGAGAAGCACCTCAACTACCACGGCGAGCGGCCCAGCAGCTCAGCGCCGAGCAGGGAATAGGGAACGAAGCTGCGCTCCCGGCCCTCTTTGGTAGGTCCACCCAGCGCCAACGCGGCCCTCACCCTGAGCAACGTCCAGAGCCCCCGACGACCGCCCGCAGCCCCCCGGCGCAGCGCCGCCGCCATGTCTGTCACCGCCCTTTCACCCTCTGCGGCGCAGGGCCGGGCCGCCGGCAGCCAATCCGAGCGGCCGCCTACCGGGGGCGGAGGGGGCCGGGCCCCTGCCCGCGGGTAGCGGTGGCTGCCGGCAGAGCCTGCCCGGGGCTGCGTGCGGGGCAGGGGTCAGTGCGCTGCGATCTGCCGCAGGCCGTGGTCTTAATGTGTGCCCGCAGCACAGGCACACCGGTGTGGAGAGAAAGGATCTATTCACCCACCGGGTTTCTCTGGGAAGCCCTGAGGTTTTTCCTGGAAATCCCTGAGATTTTCCCTGGGAAGCCTGGCTGTGCCAGCAGACTAGACCCAGGCTCCGCTATGAAACGAGAGGCTGGCATGAGGAGGGGCAGGAGAGGGATGCTGCTAATCCTCGATTTCCGAACATCTGCGGAATTGCTGGTGGTCTCCCTTGTACGTGATACTGAGCCTGTTACAAAATGAGCCGTGCAGCTGGGATTGGGTTCACTACTGCAGTTATCCTGGATGTCGGCTGGTGGAGGTTACAGAGTGGTACCAATCCTCGTGTCACTCATCATCCCTGGAAATGCTATGACTGTTTACTGTGAGAATTTATAAAAAGCATCACTTGTAACTATCTCCGAGTTTTGTTGTGATACAAAAAGCATACAGCTGCCCACAACACTGAAGCATAGAAAAGATGTGCTCCAAGGTGTTTAAATCAGTGCTCACAAGGCAAAGGATCAACTGGTTTTTCTTCAGATAGTGTCACTAAAACAGTGGTAATGTGGGAAAGGAGGGTAAACCTGAACCTACTCTTTAACTCTTTATCCTCATTACAGTAGCAGAGAAAAGCTATGGTTTGTGAAGCTGAAAGACAATTATTCTTAGCTAATGAAAGGAACTATGTTGTAGAGATTGCAATTCATCCAAGACATGCTTTGCCAAAAAATCCCAATACACCTAAAAGACAGGAAAAAAAAATACATCCATAGGGAAAACGTGTATGTGCAACATGCATAGTTATATTAGGAATAAATTCCTCAGACTTTACACACAAGCTTGGTCCTCAAGCAGGGTAAGAGGACTTTTTCTATACAGTCAGATGACTGTGTAACTGCAGTAACCATTGTTAGAGGGTTTTCATCAGAGCCCATCACTCCCTCAACCCACACACTACATCAACCCTTACATTTTTATCCCATACCTTTATAGTCCTCAGCAGGCATTCACATCCTGCAGGGAGAGCCAGGATGTCCCAGAACAGCTGGCATGCCTCAGGGAGGCTCTGGAGGAAGAGAAAAACTGCAGATCAACTGGGTTCACCCAGGCATGGGGGTTTTTGTGGGACTCTAGCTGCATGGTCCCCTCAGTGGAGCACCGGTTCCTACTTGCATTCAAACATTATGTTGAAATTTTTGGCCTAATTTTATTGGGTTTGACACCAATTTTTAAACTCTCTGTGTCAGTATTTATGTTAAAGTGAAAAGAGGAAAAAGCTGTGACAGAAAGGAGAACACTGGGCTCATCTCTGCTGCATGCTGAAGGTATGTGAAAAGACTTCTCTCCCTTCCCTCCCGAGTAACAAAGGTAAAATCCAGATTGGGTTGCCTCTGTTGCATGTTTATGCATTTGCTCTGTATTAACAGTGCCTACAACTGCACAGATGGGAGCAATGCAAGAAAACTGTTCTTTGCAATTAATAGTCACAAGCAGACACCAGAGATTTTTTTTTCAGTACACATGGAGAGTCTTGAATAAAAAGAGACCAAGAGCAAAGAGAGGTACAGACCACATTGTCCTTCACTGCAGGCTCTGTGTTAGATATATTAGATGCACAGAGATACACACCACAACATCATGTTATTGGATTAGAACAATATCCTGAGGCACTTGACGTCAGTTCCTCCTGCATGTATAAAGAAAACAGTCACATGGCATCACCAGGGTGTTTTCTTTTCCTCTACAGAGGAGATTCTGTTTGCAGGCCCCGGTTGAGGGATGGCAGCCACCTACAGAGGCACATCAAAGGAGGCCCCCCACAGCTGCAAAGGGAAACTGACTGGGATTACACAGAGACACCGCAGCAAAGAGAAACTTCGCAGCCAGCTGGGTGCATAAAGAGCTTGATACAGTGAGAAATGGTCTAGTGCAAGCCCATTTCCAAGTGAGGCTAAGGCTCCTCACATATGGAAGGGTCTGGGAAAAAAAACCTCAAGCATGCTAATCTCTTTTCCATTTGTACATGAAGTCTTCTGTTTATGTTTTGACTGACAGGTTTTAGTAACGTTCTTTTTGCTTATTCTATATTGAACTGGGTACTACACACAACATTTTATTTCTCTAAGAAAAGGAAGATATCTGATGGATCAAGTTTATGCACAATTAATATTGAACATTAAAAAAACAAAGAAAGGTTAACATATATCACCACTGGTAAAGAAATTGTAGATATACAAAAATCAAATTGCAAAAATAAACTATCTAGAATAATTAAAGGATATATGAGTTTGGACAAAAACAAAGACCCCAGTTTGGCATGCTTGTAAGCACATTTTTAATGCTGTAACTCTCCATCTATGCTTCTATCTCAATTACTAAAGCTATTAACATGCACAAAACTAAGCAGGTTTATAAGAGACTGGAATACTGGGCAACTTATTTTTTCTTTATTTTGAAGAGATCCTGGGGAGCTATGGCTTTCAATGCTGAAAAATCTCTCGAGCCCTTCTTTACAACAGAAAGTTACCTTTGTCTTCTAACATAAATCCAAATTTACACAGTAATTTAGGCAGTTGTATCATCACCTAACTTTTAAGATGTAACCCACGGAGCAAACTGGAGTAATTGTAATCCTTCTGCCTTTATCTGATAAGGAATATATTGTATCAGGTTTATAGAACATGAAATGCATTATGCACAAAAGCCTGCGACTGAAGAACTCAAAGCTAGGAAAACTCTTTGAAGTATCTGTTATATATTCTGTAAACAGCCTTTGCTTCTATCAGCATTCTGCTCAACACGCTGTGAGAGACAGAAATTCGGCCTTAAAGTCAGCCAAGTCAATATCTCAATACATGTCTCTACTAAGCATCTACAGAAAAATCTTGACTATAAGGAAAGATTCTTCATGCCAGATTCACCTAGGAGAGTCAAGAGTTGGAGGCCAGGGGGTTATCAAGCACCCCAGGGAAGCCACAAAGCCCAGTTACAAACACTTGGAAGACAAAATGGAGCCCAAGCTACCAGCTCCCTACTCCTCAAGGTCATCTTGATTTCAACCTCACACCCAGCTGTCAGGCTTTGGGGCTTTTGGGGGCTCCTTGGGGGTGTCAGGAACATCATTTCCCTTCTAAAGCTTGTCAGAGGTGACCCTACCTCATACACACACATTTCATCTTGGCCTCAAGGGCTATTTGAAGCCCATACACAATATATGTCCTCTGTTTCTCTAGGACCACAAGCCTCCTAGTCAGCATCATTCATCTTCCCCAGCCATCAGGTCTCCCCAGTAAAGTCCTGAGCCTCCCTGGCCTCAGGAACAACCCAGGCACCCCAGCCCATTCTTAAGCAGGGCTTGAACTCATCCTCTACCTGGCTTCAGTCATAGCTTAATCACAAAGCCAGGCTGGCTTGCTCTGGGACATTGTGACCCCCTTGACTCCCAGGGACAACCTGACCCACTGCAACCACACAGCCTTTGAGGCTGCTTTGTGACAGCCTGAATCACTCAGGCTGTTGTGGCTGCTCAGGGATGGCTTGAAATCCCCAGGTTTCTGTGGTTTCTCATTGGTGCCACCTCAGCCCCTCTGACCACCAGCCTCCAGTGCTCCTCAGCTTCCTAGGCTGCTCAGGGACATCCTGAGCCCCTGGCCTCATGGATACATGGACCCCCATCCTGAGGATGCCTCCTCTGAAATACCTTAATTTCACCACTGCCCAGCCACACAGGCTCCACCAGGGACACTGGATTCTGATTCCTCACCAAATGACCTTTAGGATGACTTGAAACCACTCCAGTATTTGTGGTGTCCTCATAAAAACTCTCTGAACCTACACTCACCACCACTCAGGCTTGAGTTTAAATGAACATCCCCGCACATGGGCAGAGGATGTGAGTGAAAGCCTCAGGTGAGGCTGGTCGAGGCCATTAAGGTCTGTTGGTGGACTCAGTGCCCCAACACCCTGGCAAAGTTGCTCACTGCAACCCAGGTCTGACTGATGAAACATGCAGGAGTCCCACAAAGTGTCCCTTTGTCTTGGGGACCATTTCTGGCTTCCTCTAGTCTGATTATTTTGATCAGACACAACTTTCAACTTTTCCACAACCTAAGGATATTAAAAGCCTGTTGACAGAAACAGGTTATAAAAACTAGGAATTAAGCACTGTCTGCCCCAGAGCTAGCTGGAGTATGCAGACAGTCTGCGGCAGGGAGGGCAGAAGGCTGGAAAGCAGAATGACTTGTAGAGTGTTTCGAACAACCTGTGAGATGCCAGCCCTAAGTGGCAGTAGTTAACAAGGAGGGCACGTGCACATTGTGGGAATGCATCACACTTGGATGTGATGAAGTGATACTGCTTAATGAAATTTCTTATGCGATTAGCACAGGAATCACAACTGCTTTGACACCATGGACTGATGTCTCTGTGGGAATTGTGTTTTTCCTGTGATTTCATGTACTGAAGGGTTCTGCAGGACTGCATCAAACCGGCAGAGATACAGACAAACCGGAGAGAGTTCTGCAGGGACTAAAAGGTTGAGAACATGAAATTCACAGAAGAAGTGAAAAAAGAACCCAAAAATAAATTCCAGTGTAGCCTACCTAAAGAAATACTGAAAGAGGACTCAGATTGCACCAATATAAAGGTCTTACTTCCTTCTCAAGAACCTTGGGGACAAGGGTGTTACAGAGACAGTTAAGCATGATGGCTCCACAGGTCTGAGCAAACATAAACTCACGCTGTTGTTCACCCCATTGCACAGAAGTTAGCTTTGGCTTGGAGCCTTGCTGATGAACTCCTGGAGTTATCATACTTGTAGGACCAAGGAGGAGTTAGCACAATCCCATGACAACTAGCATTGCTGCTCAGCACCTGTATGATACCTTCAAAGGTTCTACATGACTGAAGGGTCATCTGTCTAGGAACCAGGGAGGTGACTTCCAAAATCAGGAAGGTCCTGAGCACTTGCTGTGTCTGAAATGCATTAAAGAACTCCAGTACATGCACAAAAATTTTGTTGAGCCTCTCCTCTGTGGCATTGTTCATACGGAGCTACAATGAGCTTGAGTAGTAGTTTGAAATTTACTGCCAGCTTGTAATGTGATTACAGTTTTAAACAGCTTTGGATCCTTTCTAAGGCATCAAGAGTAACTCTGAAGATTAAAAGCAAATTTGTAATTCCTTTGATTAAAAAAAAAACAACATGTTGTCAGGACTAACAAAGATTTGTGCAACGGCTGTCTAGGCTGTCAAGCCCTAACAGAGTCTTGGTGAGCTCCTGCTGTAGTATTTATTGCCTGAAGGTTCACTGCTCAGTAAACAGAATGATACATTTAAATTTAAGATTGCTTTTAGAATTTGCTACTCCTGGGCATGGACAAGCTAAAGGAGATTATAGAAGTCCTTAAAAGAGACAATAAATTCAGCAGTGCTAAATCATTTGTTTGGATTCCAGCCATACCATAGAAGCTTGGAGCAGAGAGAGGCAAGTTGGTTTGATCAAGAGGAAAAGAAGCTTTCTTCTTGGGTGCATAGAGCAGCCATCCCCCAGAGTACAGAGATGGAAATGAAACACTGAGGAAAGAAAAAGGAACAGACCTGAGAAAAAGTATTTGCTCAGATCTGTTGCTGATAGTGACACAGAAGTGGCAATAGAAACAATTTGGTGGTCACATCGCGCTGTAACAACAAAGACGTATTATCTTACCCATCTCCTTTGGTTTCTGCTGGAAGCAATGGGAATTTCAAATTTGTGGAAAGGAGTTCAAGAAGGATGAATCTCAAGGTCAAGCAGCACATTTATTTACTCGCAGCTCTCTGACACAAACTGGTCTCAGTTGTGCAATTTATTCCATCCCATTTAACTCAGAATGATCTGTATCTTCTCTATGTGGCATGACATATAACACATGGGTGATAATCCTCATATCAACCATGAGAATACCCCTGGCTGGTCCTCACTTGCCTGTGGAGGCTATTTAAACCTCCTGAGACTTTACAGCTTTGCTCTGGTATTAATTTCTCAATGACCATGGTTTCATATTCCTCATTGGATCCAGTGATGACAAGGGAGGACAATGCATTCGCCATGTGGTGCTAGAAAGCACTGGAGTTTGGTAATTCAAAGAGTGGTGGAGTTAACAACGACCAGCTCTTGAGACATTGATTTCAGGAGATCCTGAGCATGAGTAAGATGTTAAAACACTGAGGGAAGAGCTCACCACAGAAAGAGAAAGCACTTGATTTCTCTCTCTGTACCTGGGAGGGAAACAGAGTTGTTATTCTTTCAATCCATGACCCAGAGAGGTGACTGAAGAAGGCTTTGTTGGGCTTTGGGTCCTAATTGTCCTGGTCAGCCTCACCGCACCCACACCATCAGCCCATTGGCCCCGTATCAGCTCAGGTCTAGGCCATCAGGCCTGATCTGAGCTGCCTGTTCCTGAATTATTGTTCAGAGTTTCTGGATTGACCTTGGACCCAGCTCTTGACCTCGTCTCTGAGTAGTGATGGCTGGACTGTCAGTGGGACCTGTTGCTCTCACCATCCCATTGGGCTGCTGTGGGACTGTCTTACCTGGGTTGTGGCCACCCTTGGCTCTTGGGTAAGACCTCTGAAGACTCACTCTATTTTTTATTACTCCCCTCCTGAAGCCTTAATCACTGAAACCCCATCCATTGCCAGCACATTGTCCTGTCAGCACTCATAGTGCAGGGTAACCAGAGTACCAACTGAAGTAAATTTTGGGCAGACTGTAAGGCAGCCTGGGAGGGGCTTCAATACTTCACTAGCTGGCCAGGCTACACATCTGAGGAACAATCCTGGAAACCAGTTTTATGGGCCAAAATCAAAGCTTTTCACAGAAAATACACCTCAAAACCTGGGGTTTGTGGGGTGTGAGGTCACACCATGATGGAAGGGAAAGCTGTGCTGTAGGTGCATTAATAAGTCCTAATTGCCTGACCAGACTCACTTGGGATCCCAACCCACACCCTTTGTCCATGCTCAGGGACCCCATTTCAGGCCATTTACGTGCCCTAGCTGCGTTACAGGTATGTCTATGTCCAGGCCCATTCTCCACTGCTCCTGAATTGTTTGGATTTCCTGTATTGAGCTCAAACCTGACTTCTTATTTTGTGTTTGTCTGAAGATTGCTGGACTGTCAGTGAGACCTATCCAGTAACGGTGGGACTATGCCCTAACAGCAAGGGTGCTGCTCTATCTGTGTTGCAGTCATCTTCAGCTCACCTTCCTTCATGGACCAGCCTTGTAATTGCTCCTCTCTGACAGGCTGTGGGGATTGCAGGAGAAAGGAAAGTCCTGCAAGGAATGGCTGGGGAGGAGAGGAAGATGAAAGAAATCTGAGGAAGGTGGCATTGCCCAGGCACCACTGCTAATTCCAGTGTTTCTGACAGCTATTCTCAGATGTGCAAGAGGAGATCACTACAAATGTGCTGATAAAATACTGTACAACAAGCATGCCTGCCTGGTGAATTTTGTTTCTGCAGCACTTCAGGAGGAGCCACAATGTGTTTTTGGAGACAGACACATTCCCTTCCCATTCACTTTGTTCTTGCTGGGAGCTGCCTATTTCAGAAAGATTTCTATGTGATGGATCAGCTGCTGCTAGGGCTGAAGGAAGATCGGAAGGCAGTATCTTTGTTATTCCCTGGGAAACATCCACACGTGGTCACTACTGCCTTGTGAGCTGATAGGTTACCTCCTTTCCTTCTCACACCACAGCTCTTGGATAGTTTTACTGCCTTTGCCAATTTCTCCTCCTTCTTTTTTTATTATTTCCTGTAAGGATCTCAGCAAACCCATCTGGAGCCAGACACAGTTCCTTTAGCTGCACCTTGGAGAGTGGACACCAGTGAGAATTCATCTTATCCAGGTGCAGCAGTGGGGGAAGGAAAAGACCCTGAGTTTGCTGTGACACCACTAGTTCTTCAAATCCATTTCAGAGCAGGACCTCCCACTGCTTCTGTCCATTGTCTGCTTAGCAGCAGTGCTACAGTGGAGTCAGGAATGGTCTCCTCACTGCTGGGACAGAGTTGGTTGATGTCCTGGCCTCAGCATCTTCAGAGTCCATTGTCCTGTCCAGCACTTTGGAGTGTCCATTGTATTCCCCGTGAGGTCATACCTGGAGGGAATAAGGAGGAGACGGTGATGAAGGCAAAGCCTCACTGATAGTGATCCACCAGGTCAGAGTTTGATTAATAATTAGAAGAATGTATACAAATAGCAGGGATATCTTTAGTTACACAGCTAAAGGACAAATAAAGTAAATACAGATGGGGGTAGAGCTTGTTCTGTCATCCTTGAGGATGCATAATATCACCCAAAACCAGAGGAAAAGAGCAGCAGAAGAGCACCTATTCAGCCAGAAGCACATGGAGCTGTTTAAAAGACCTTCTGAGTGTGTCCCAGTTATTCACATGTTCAGAAATGAGTGTATACTTAGTCTGTCTTCTAAATAGAGGTCTAAGGCAGTCAGGATTTGACCCAGATCACATAAAGATCTAGTGAGTGTGTTGGAAATAATCTTTGGCTACTCTGTCCCTGTCTCCAGTCAGTGAAACATGGTCCCTTTCTAGCCGATCTGACTGGCATAATCCTGGGGGGAAGGTAGGAAAATAAAACAGGATCTCCATTTTATCAAGATAAAGCTGTAGCCTGAGCTGATAACAGGTTGCTTGAAAGAATGCTGGTCATGTACACTTAGTGATTGTTGCTTAATTTGTTTAAGCTGAAAAAGCCTATTTCTACACTGGAATACAAATTAGGGTAATTATGTTGTGATGGAGTACTGCATGTATAAGATGAAAGCCTTTCTTTACAAAAGCCTCTTCATCCCTTGAGTAGAAGAAAATAAAATCCTATTTAAACAACATGTTGTTTTCTGTATTTCCATTTGAACAAAAAACTTCTTAATCTTGGTTGGTTGGGGTTTTTTTTTTCCTTGTAATATTCCATAGCTTGATTTTCTAAAAGCACTTTTACTTTTGACAACCTCACAGTTAAGCTCTCCAACATACATTCTGATATGTAAATATAAAAGGCTGAGGTAAATATAGTTGTCTATAATTATTTCACAGCCTCCATAGACAGTTACTAGTTGGTCATTCAGGTTATGTATTTTCCATATTCTCCTGTCACAGTTGCTCATAAACTTTTTCCTGTCTCAGTATTCTATATGTGTCATAAAAACACAATGTACAGTGATGTTTATAGCAGATTGAAATAAAGTACTATTTTTTAGGTATGTTTTATGAGATACAAGCATCCTCTATCCCGTTTGTATGTGCTAGCACTAATGGCTTCTCTCAAGAGCTGAAATAGGTACAGCCAGATCATTTGATCATAAATTACTCAGATACAGATCAAAAGCATATATATATATATGTATCCATGATATTTTTTTATTTCATCCTATAAAAATCTTCACTTCCACTTTCTGTGAACTGCAGTCACTGTTTCACATGGGACATCTTCTAAAGCACCAGTATGAAATGCTTACTGCACATGCTTACACTTACTCAGCACACATACACATTTGCACACTTATCCAAATGATCTTAACCAGGCCATCCTTATTCACATAAGTAAATCTTCCCATAATTAGTTCCAGTGAATTGCCATATGATTAGGACCTACTTGCAGAGGTAAGAATTTGCTGGATTGTGCCATTGGTTAACATGACAGGTGAGAAAATCAATTTCCTTGTGGGAAAAGTAGACAGTGTTAAAGTGAATACACAGAGAATCATTATTCATTTTCTTCACACTAGAATTAAAAACCAGTACTTGAAGCTTGGAGAAATTGTGTTAATTAGGATTATTTTAAATTATGGCAATTTAAACACAGGCAATTTAATTACCAGGAAGACAGATCAAAGCAAACACTTGAAATGGACATTTTAAAATGACTTATCAAAAAAGTTGGAATTTAATAAAATAAAGGGGCAAATAGAATAACTACGCAGATTGCCCAAGTACTCCCTTCCCAGGGAGCTAAGAATACTCCCTCCCTGGCTTCATGTGCTTGACTGGAAAACCAATCATATTTGTAAGAAATAGATATGTCAGACCAGGTATATGCACATGCAGAGAGAATTGCTTCTATCTCCAAATTAAATTATATTTTCTAGCTTACATCTGCAAACTTAAGGCTGGTATTTATGCATTCAAATTACATTACTGTATTTGCAGGGAAGGTAAAGTGTCTGAGCTACAGTATTTACAGCTATGATTGATATAAGAAGGCCTCTAGAAGTGACAGATGTAACTGGACTTGCAACAGCACAGACTCACAGAGTCTAGGCAGGGGAGCAAATTGTCTCTAGTCCTGCTACCATTAGTAAGGTATGAACATACCAACAAAGGTGAGAGGAGGGGAAGAGTCCTCATACCTCTGCAGACAGGTGCAGCAGAGCTCAGATGGCTTGGTACTTTCTGTGGGAACCTATCACTGTTTTCTTTTTTGTTTGTTCCCATTGGTTCATGTTATCTAGCAACCTAAGTTAAAACATGTTCCTAGAGTCTCTAAAACTGCACAGTGGAGTGAAGCAAGTCACTTACTGGGTATCTCTCCTTTCTATAAAAAAAATTTCTTCAGTCTATACAACTATGATTGCTTTTGACACATTCAATAAATCAAAAGCCAAAACAAAAGGCATAATATGATTAAAGGGAAGTAAAACAATTAATGAAGTTTTAGACTCTTAAATGGTTAGTGAAAGTCCACTAGGTCTTTGTGAATCTATGTAATAAATGACTTTTCAGATGTAGCATTTTCATTGCCCTTTTTTTATTATTTCCTTTCCTAAATGAAAAAGTTGGCAGGATATGCTATGGAAAAAAATAGTTTGATTATATTATTTGGTATTGGCGTTGAGCTTACCTTGTCTCTTTCTGACATTGCTTGTAGTATTTATTCTGTAGTCTGAAATAAAGGTCAAGATTTGTCCATTTATTTCTTCAAAGTGATGGACACATCACACAGCTCATCAGGAGTACCATCACTTCCTTAGTGTAGCGGTGTCATACCTTACAATAGAGCACATTTTGAGGAATAATACTGAAATGTTTTGTAATAATGACACCCTTAAGTTCAGCTCTGACAAAAGAGAGAGCAGAGTTTTATCTCTGTGGCCCGAAATAGGCCAGCTCACAATACTGCCCTAGCAGAGCTTTGGGTGACTATTACTGTAACACACTGTTATATTTCTATAAGAATATCTGCCCTTTGAACCTTCCACTTCCCATGGGAGTTGCTCGTGTGTATCTGACAGCTGAATTGGTCCTCGGTGAATTTTTAGCACATGGAGCTGTGCACACAACTTTGGTTAACAATAACATGTTGCTATGGGAGCTCTGTGCGTGCAATTCCCTGCTTACTGTGCTGAAAATTGCGCTGGAAGGCAAATGTAAGTATGTCTGGTATTAGCCTAATTATTAAGTAGAATTAGAATCTGGTGCTCTATGAATATCAACCAGAGAAAGCATAATGTGAATAAGGATGCTCACTAGCAGTGGCTGAGGTGCTTCTTCTACATTCCTTTAAACAGAAATCACATCCATAGCCAGGAGACTAATTATTTTGGAACCTAAGGGAAATGCAGCCTATATAAGAGAGAGAGTGATCTGCAGTTAAGGATCAGTGAGCCAGCTAATGGCTGGTTAGTCAGGAGGGTACAACTCCAGAATGTTAATAAAATGTATCTGAAGTCCAACACCTCAGGGAAGGGGCTGAATGCTGCAGAAGATACATGGAGACAGAGGCTGCGTTGTTTCCTACTATTGAACTAATCCTTTTAAACAGGTTTTAAATCTGTTTTGAGACTTGTTTATGAATTCCAAAATACTAGCAGGATAATAAAACAAAACTCACTGTGGCCAAAGCAAATGCAGCTCCTAAAAGCAAAATATTACTGTTTTGTGAAGTCCATAAAACATGTTCAGTGCTTGCTGCACAGGTGCACAGGACTGTTCTCCTGTACAGTAGAGGTCTGGCTGGTTTTCATCATGCCCTCACTATTACAGATCATGACTTATTAACCAAAACAGCATGTAACATTTTAAAATATTATATAAATTCTAGCTGTTTAAGCCTCACAAAAAGAAAACAACTCAGGTCAATACCATAGCTTTATTTTGTGGACAGAGAGAATAAAATAGAAATCAGTTAAAGGTTTTCACAAGAAAGCCTGTAGGAAATACCAAATTGCTACTTAAGATGTGTTATATAACATAGCTGTTATATTATTTTGATTTATATAGTGCATGCAGCTGTGGAATAAGTGCTGCAGACTAATATATTGTCAAACACAAGAGAACACCTTGCTCCTTAAAGCATCTTGACAAGCTTGAGAGGTGAGCCTGTGAGAAACTCATGAAGTTCAACAAGGCCAAGTGCAATGTCTTGCACCTGGCTGAGGAAAATTCCAAGCACAAGTACAGACTGGGGAGAATGGACTGAGAGTAGCCCTGAGGAGAAAGACCTGGAGGTGTCGATCCATGAGAAACTGAACATTAGCTGGCAGTGTGTGCTCACAGCCCAGAAACCAACAATATGCTGGTCTGCATCAAAAGAAGCGTGACCAGCAGGTTGAATGAGGTGATCCTGCCCCTCTACTCTACTCTCAAGAAACCACACCTGCAGTCCTGGAGACCACTGGGACATCCACAAAGGGACATGGACCTGTTGGAGCAAGTCCAGAGGAGGGCTATGAAGATGATCAGAGGGCTGGAGCACCTCTGCTATGTAGACAGGATGAGAGAGTTGGGCTTGTTCCTGGAGGAAAGGATGCTCCAGACAGATCTCCTAGCAGCCCTCAAGTACCTAAAGGGACTGACAACAAATCTGGAGAGGGACTTGTAAGATCAAGTAATGATAGCACAAGAGGTAATGGCTTCAAACTGAAAGAGTGTACATTTAGACTGGACATTAGGAAGTTCTTTACTATGAGGATGGTGGGGCACAAGAGCAGGTTGCCCAGAGAAGCTGTGGCTGCCCCATCCCTGGTAGTGTTCAAGGCCAGGTTGAACGGGCCTTTGAGAAACCTGGTCTAGTGGAAGGTGTCCTTGCCCATGGCAGGGGGATTGGAATCGGATGATCTTTAGGGTCCCTTCCAGCCCAAACCTTTCTATAATTCTATGAGAGATTCCTGTCCAGCATGGAGCTCTTTTACAATTATGGGAAGATACAGTTCTCAAGGAAAATGAAAATTTTTACATTAGACCTTAAAGATTGCTACAGCCATGATTTATGTTACACTGTTGACAGCAATCTTCTACAAATTCTATCACACAAGTAGTATCTTGCAGTCTAATTTCTTCTTCTACAGGAGTTTATAATGCATAGTCTAAGCTGTCCGATTACCTCACCTCCTCCTCTACTTCTTCTACTAGTTGTAGTCAGGGTAGTTTGTCTTCCAAACCATTATTTGGAAAAGAGCAAAAACTTTTTATACAGATTGCAGTAATACAATAATTCAACTGTTATCAATAAAGTTATTTAGTTATTCCAATTTACAACGCTCTAATTAAATTTGGTTTTCAGTTGCCTAAAGCTGATATGTCTTCATATCATAGGGAAGATATGTCATCGAGTGTTTTTGTAGTTTTCAGGTTCTGAAAACTGAGACATTTCACCGTGTTAGTCTTTTTACTGGCAACATGCACTATTTAGACTAAGTATTTTTTAGGAGTTAGGGACACTTCAGAATAAATGAGTGTAAATTTATAACAAGGGGTGTGAGAAGTCAGAAGTAGTACAGAGGCACCAAAGGACTTCTGCTCCATTGAGAAATATTAAGTGTCTAGTTTGGAAGATTTAACAGTGGTAAACAGTGGTTTTAATCTAGGGAGGAAAGTGAAGTGGTGAAACCATGGTCTCCACTTTCAGATGGTGCAATACCAGATCACATCATGAATTTGCACCTGCAAGGAACAAGGCAGAACTAGCCTCTAATGACGGCTCTTGCTGATGGCTGTGCTAGTAAGTGGTATCTTTGTTATCTGTTAGACATTACTTGGTTTGGTGGCATTTTTTAATACTGACATTTTATCACACTCCGATAGGGGTTTGAATTAAAAATGTCCAGAATATCCCATACAACCACTAACAGACACAGATACCAAATACTTAGTAGGAGCTTTGAGGAGAAGTTTATCCTTATTTCCGCATTCTTTTGCCTTCAATAAGCTCTGGCATCTTTTTCATATTTGTAATCCCACATTGGTAGAGATGGACATAAATTTGAAACAATGCTTTGGCATGCTTCCCAAAAAATGAGTTCATATGACAAGAAACGAGTTCTTAACAGAAATTGCATGTTCGTAATTGGTTTTGACCTGTTTTTGTTTCCACGTCATTTGTAATTTTGAAACAAAGAAGTTTGCAAGAAAAATGCGCTGAGTATTTACAATGAGACCCTTCCAAAATGCAGTCAGTGTGTATGGTATTTGAAAACACAGCCACAGCTCATGAAGCCCCAGAGTGAAAGGAAATCTGGACTGAGTTTTCAAAAGTTGAAAGTGGAGATCTGCACACAGAATTGGGTGTCGGGTTGTACAGCTGTGATGGACTGTCCCTCATTGGGAACCAGAGCAACCAGACAAAAACTGGAGTTTGACAGCATTGCTGTACCAGTGAGGAAATATCAGCCTCCGTTATTTCAGCGATGCCACAGTGTGATCATTGTTTTGAGACGATGTAAGAGATCCTGCTTTCCTAATCATGGGAGGTATCAGAGGACTATGGGCAGTTTCCTTGCTCTCAGTCACCTATAACTTCTCTTTTTGGATCTCTTCTGAGCTGTGCTAGTAAGTGCTTGGGTGGAAAAGACAACAGCACAGCACATTTCTACTCAAGTGACTGCCTCAAAAAGTGTCTTTACCCAAAATGCTTCAAATTCCCGAGCAAACTAATGCTTCTGTTTTGACTTGTGACTTCTGCATCAGGTCCCTGAGGACATCTTCTGGGTCTACTGTCCCCAGTAGATTTCCCAAGGACCTCCTTGCACACTACCTCCACCCAGAGTACTGGACCCTGTTTTGGTTCAGCCATGCCCCATCCCTGCCCCATCTCTGCAATGTCTCTGGCCAGGGCTGGGCCCAGTGCCACAGGGAGCTTGTCTCCTGGGCTTGCTCCTTCCCAAAACTGGTAGAGAGTTTTGATGCCTGTGAAACAACACCCATCAGGGGTCACGGCCAGCCCTGAGGTCCCTGCAGCACCCCACTCCCTGACCCCCTCATGGAGCATCCCCCTTCCTGCTGCACCCTGCAAAACACCACAAAATACAACTCATAGCAACCATCAGTCTCACCTGAACATAACCAACCCAAACCAACTGTGGTTTCCCACACAGACTGGACACTGTACCTTCTGATCAGGAGTCTGGGGGAAAAAAGGTCAAATTTGTCCTTCTCACTACTGTAATTATGCTCACAGATGTGACTATGCAGACGGTTTCTGTGTGTCCAAGTAATTTTCTACCATATGGAACTGCAGTTTCTTTTGATGTCTGTTTTCTTTTCCGCATTTTTCACCTCCTCGTGGGATATACATTGCATTATCTCTGAAACCACAGTGCTTATAACCTAGGAACCAAACCTTCACAAGGACCGAAGACCGCTTCCCCTGTAGCTTCAGTTCTTAAGTCCTAAATTTTGCATAGATTCTGATGGCTTGAAGGCTTCTATCTGAGGAGCTGACTGAGATCAATTTGACATTTTTTTAAACACATTCACTTCATCATACTCTTCTCTAAGCCTGAATGTTTTATTTCTTCAGCTGTTTTTATTTGCATTACTGAATAGTATTGTGTTTCCAATCTTCATTAAACATTGTTTGTAGTCCACACTTGTAGCCAGCAGTGGACAAGAAAATATGTTTTCAAAGACCAAATGTCAATAATGAGTTATTACAGCTGATGTAGCAGAGCTGTAGCTCATATTATCACTATCTTTCAGACCCTAAAACTTCCCAGCATATTCTGCTTAAAAATAAGCTTTGTCATAGTCTTCTCAAAGGCAATTTTTACTGGATTCTTGATCAAGACAATGCAGAAATCTCTCAGCCTCACAACAGTAAAAAATATTTTTAATACTTTTTTTTTTTCTTTTACTTTACAAAAATTGCAAGCTGTTTTTCTCCTACCTTGTGGACAAAAGGGCTGGGAGTTAAGAGGATAACATTTGACAGAACAGTCCTATATTGAAAAGTATCTGTGAGTGTTCCAGGGGAAGTTAGTTGAGATTGGACTGGTCTGCCAATCCTTGAAAATTGTACCTTGTGTAGAAGAGGGAATTGTCCTTCATTTGTGCAGGGAAAGAGGAGATTGCCACACATTTCACTTACATGGGAAATGGCTATGTCTCCTAAGGGCCACATTGAGGGTTTCAGGGAAACCCCCACAGCAAAGTGTGTGCTCATGGTGCAGCTATGCAGTGCGCGGAGTACTTCTCTGAAGCACTGATCACAGATTCATGTGGAAAAGGAGTGAAGACTCACATCTATTTGTAACATCTTACAGGATTATATCGTGTCTTTTATTTTCTAACACATTACTGTTAAGTAGACATCTATAAAAACCAACTATGCAGTGTTTTCCATGCCCATCTATGTCAAATCTCTGTTAAGGTCTTATTCTTATCAGCAAACTTGCCCACTATTACTGCCCCTTCTGGATTTGAATGGTGTTACGAGTTAAATTCATGTTGCTTACACAGAGAACTAAATGTGTCTCAATTTTGATGCCTTTACAAATGGCCTTTTCTCCTTTGTAAGTCTCCCTATAGATCTAATTTGAGCCCCATCTTTCCATTACCCACCAGAATTCCCATTAACTTCAGAGAGTGTGTCCCATGTGAAACAGCATCAGGACATGGCATAAGCTAATATTCTATTATTACAGAAAATTATGGCTTTTTTTAATATATATGCTTGCTAATATTGCTTTAAGACTTTTTGCAGCCTTCATAAGCCTCTATTTATTTTAAAACTTGTTGAAGTTAATGTATCTAAAACATTCCTCATTTTCAGAGTACTACGCTTTTAAAGGGCATGATGGCACTAAGAACTTCCAGAAAACATGCTTACATTGTGTTTTTCTTAGTACTTTCCACATTTGATTTCTTAACAGCTTTCGCAAACTTTCACACAGCAGTTTCAAAGTTGTTCTCTTTTCTGTGACAGATATTCAGAGATACATCATCCTCACCGCAGGTAAATCTCTTCACTGCCATTTCAGTCATATTTCTTTTTTTTCAGGTGGATATTCCCTGATTTTTGTAATACAATGGCAGTAGAGGAAGAGATACTAAAATTGGCATGTTTGGAAATATGTCTTAAACATTTGCAATGTTTAAGACGTATCTGTAATGTAATCAAATGTAAACACTTGGTTGCCTTTCAGTATACACCTGGCTGAAGTCTAAAGACCACACAGCCACTGACTCATAGGAGTTAAAAGTAGTGGGGTTTTCAACCTTTTTGGAAATCAGTTTTGTGTAAGTGCATCCATCTATGAGGCAGATGTGAAATATTGGCATCTACCCGTATTACTTTAAAGAAAAGAAAGAATAACACTCAACCCCCCCCAAGTCCAGAATTAATAGTATATTTGAGTGTGTTATGGTTATATTTTCCCCTACCATAAATTATAAAGTGCCTATGACAAAGCTATTTTTTGTGCCTACATTCTCCTGCTTATGCCTACTCAGATGCTCATACACCAGGTTCTCAGCTGATTAGGTTGTGGTTTTAACACCACGTTAAATTGAAGAAAGTAAGTAAATTTGATTAATCTGGGAAACCTTCTGCATGAAGGCTAAGTACACGCTCTTGGCTGAATTTCCTCTATATACGTTGGCCTCTGCATGTCACATATGCTATGTAATAAGGGAAAACTGGAATTCTTTACTGCAACATTGCACTGGGGATAAAAATGCACAAGTATGCAATTTCAGTAAAGAATTGTTTATCTGCATCCCTATACAAGGCAGTCAGGATGGCTGGAGGCTATCTGCTGCAGAGGGTGGCCAGAGAACCTCACTGATCTAGGGTGATGATTTCAGCATACAGCTTAGCTATAGTCCCTGTCCAGTTGGAGAAGCAACCATAGACCGATTCCTGTTTCCCTGCAGAGAGAGCCATGTCCTGCTTGTGTTGCACACAAACTGCAACATCAATTTTAATGGGTGAAAATGGGACATAGATATCACACCAGGGGTTGCAGCTTGTTGCCAGAGACAGACACCTGAGTTATGATGTCTCCAAATATACATGTGTACACTACAACATGTACACAGATGAGGTTCAGAAAAGCACTTCAGCATAGGATTTGGATGTGGTTAACTTGCTTTAACCTAAAAAGTTATGTAAAAAAGCCCTATCTGCAAAACACATTGCATGTTTCTCCTGATGTCACCAGTGTGCTAGATGACAGTTGAACACACAAAGTGCATGCAGCAGTATGTAGTGCTGTACAAAAACATATTCAAAATGATGGGACACCAGGTTATAGGCTGCCCCTTGCCTAAAAAGATCCAGTTTCAGCTCCTCAACCACAGGCCTGCAGGCACTGGGGAGTCACTGAGCTCTGCTCTGGCTTCCCAGGATTATTTATGTATTTGGCTAGGTGTCTTCCATCTTCTGGCTGACTGCCCTACCCCCTAGGCTTTTATTTGATGTTTCTTCTTGCCTGCCTTCTTTCTGGCCTCATAACTCTTGCATTCTTGCCTCTGCCATAACCCAGGGTTTGAGGATGTGGCCCCCACTCAGCCACTCTCTACTTACAGGGCTTCCCAAGAGAGTTGTGCTGTACCCTTCAACACTACAACAGCTCTCAGCCCACCTCACTTGAAATTTCTCCCTTATCACTCAGACCGTCTGTTAACACAAATTGAAACTCTCAATTCAGAGCAAATCAGACTGAAGAAGCCCTAGTAAAGGCAAGGGCTAAAGCACATTGTTCCTGACCCAGCTCTGAGGACCTCCCTGACCAATATTCAGGGTCTGGCAGATTGAATTTTTGAATTTAAGCATTGAAGTATTTAAGTTTAAGCATTTCACTCGAGGTTTTTGGAACACCACTATGTGGCCAGGCATCTAATGTGCTTGTGAAACCTACTCAGGAAGCAATAATGCGCCTTTCTGGATCTCATCAGGGTTGTCAGAGCCACACTGCATTCAGAAACACAGCAGCCAGTTCACCCTGGCTCTCACTGCTAATACTGCCGTCCAAAACCCATTGCCAGGTGGAGTGGCCATAAAACATTTGGCACAAAGTCCTACACGACCCCCGAGGACACTGGTTCTTGGAATGAGAGACTTTCCTGCTTCTTTAGAAGATTCCTCAAGGGGTGGATTTTCTTTAATAACCTTCTTTTTTTTTCCCTTACTACACCTTGCAGTAGAATTTGTGGATGCAATGTAAGGGTTTCAGTATTTTTAAGGTATCATGAAGATATTGACAAAATTAATGAGGGAGAACAGTTGATGTCTCTACCAGTAATATAGTCCCAGCAGCATTGTGTTTTATTTATTATTTTGTAAATTGTTTGATTAGACTGACTTTTCTTTAAAACCTGTTATATACAGAGATGCATCTTTTCCCTACATAGGCTACACTGCTTTTCCTTCATTTGAGCAATTCTGCCTTTTTCCTTATCCTTTTCCAATTGTTGAGAAGGAGGAAGAGTGATTAAAAAATAAAACATGCAGTCAAATAGGAAATGCCATTTCATTTGGGTATAAACAGGGCTGAGGAAGAGACAGATGCCTCTTTCTCAGCCCTTACAGGTAATGTAAATGATATCTGGGAAAAAAACATATAAATGCTGTGATACACTCCAGTCTGCAGTTGCTTTTCTAATAGATATGGAAAAAGCATCAGACAGTTCTTGGAAGATCTGAATATTACAAATAATGAAAAACTACAGTTAAATAATATCCCAGTACTGCAGCCATGGAGTGGGCAAATATAAAAATGCATACTGCAAAGCTGTATTGGCTTCTTTTTGTTCAAGAGAGTGAGTCTTAGCAAAAGGCACCACAGAAGATGAAAAATTTTCTTTAATCAAAGAGCTGGTTAAAGCAACCTTCCCAGGCACATGTGCCTACAGATGATCTGAGACAAGCTTGTCCGGTAATGTCAACTTTCGTGGTGTGTTTGAAAACAAGTAGTCCTAACCATAGCTTTTTCCTTAGCTGTAAATTAGCACTTCAGGCTATTTCTTTGGAGAGGATGATTTTTACCACGACATCCCAATAACTATCTCTTATGTTGCTACGTATGAGAACAATCAGGTTATGTCTGTCATGGGGTGAAAAACTCTTCACCCTTCCAGCTGATCTGCTTCTTGCTCCTGTTGTTGTTGCTGCTGCTGCTGTCTGTCAGAGCTTTCTCAGGCATATTGGGAGTCAGGATTTAGTCCTGTATAAGGGTGAGAAAACATGGAACAATTTTAATTTCCAGATTCATCCCAAAACAATGTTTAGTTTAGATTAGTTTAGTTCAGGTTTTACTCACAGCTATATTGAGATTTATTTCTTCTGACCTTCACTTTCTTAGAAAATAAAGGCTAGAGAGAATATTGAGATTAATCACACTTCAAAACAGCTACATTGCAGCCCAACTCCTCCGTTGCAATGCAGTAGGCAGAATTGATCATTTTTTCACAGCTGGACCAACTTTGGTGCCCTGGAAATCCCTAAACTGGGAAGAATAGCCATCCTTGTAATTTGAAAGAGATGGTGCATTCCCTCCCAGCCTACCCTATTCTGTATAAATGGTGTCTAGTTTCACCCTAACAGAACATACCTATAGAGACAAACTAAACTATAAATATATACCTAATAGCCATTGCTATAAGGTAACTTCAGTGTTATTAATATTGTTTGTTTGTCCTAAAAGGTAATTAATCTTTTTTGCTATACAGGGAGAAGCCTATTTATTTTCCTGACATTTTTACGCCACTGCGGCAAGTAAAAAAAATTTTGTCTTAGCCCAGTCTCTAGATGGCTGAGAACATGCCTAAAAACACCAGTATTATAATGAGAAAGTGCTGTTAATTCAATTTTATGCATGCCTTGCCTACCAAGATTAGGGGAGTTTCTTGCTGATTTTTGATAACACGGTAAAACCTTTTCTCTCTAGGTTATGTCTGAGGAAAGAATTAAACATGATGCAAACTCTTTAGGCAGCTCAGAAACCATAATGAAATGCTGAAGCAAGTTTGTAGCTGTCCTTGATGCTATGTCTTTGGAGATGGATATAGAACATGCAAATCTCTCCATAATAATTCTTGAAGTTGGCTGACTTTTGAATGCCTAATCTTTTGACCTTTATGATGCATTAATGTTTCAACATATCTATCTAAACTTTTAAGGAAAAGGCATCTCAAATTATGAGCAGAGTTAAAGAAAAAAAAAGGAAAGGAAAGAAATCTGGAACCAATAAACTTGTGGAGCTTGTAAATTCCTTCTTTCCAAGTTATTCATCCTAAAGAGGGTACGAGCTCTGCTTCTTAGAAACAAAAATGCAGACAGAGGAATGGGACACTTAATGAGCATAATATATCTGGAGGCTTCAGACTGAGGACAACCTATGCTTAGTATTTGCCTTTCCAGTCAAATCGCTTTAATTTCTTTCCCAAAATGAAAGGCTTCTATAACAAACGATCAAAATTTGTGAAAAATTAATTCAAATCTGACTGGAGGACACTGGCCTTCGATATGGGTTATGTGATGTTAACTTTGCTGTGACTCTCATAGTTTAGTCTATGTGGAAAACAGTTTTTTCTCTCTTTTTTGTAATTTTTTTAACCATCACCACTTCAAAAGTGGATGAAAGAACATTGTAAAAAAAGACTCAGGAAAATCATTTAGAGGCAAAAACCACAGAGAGGAAATTTAAAGCCACAGAATATTTTTTAAAGACAATTGATCACATGAAAACAGGAAAGAATTTGATTAAATTTTAAATATTTGGCAACCTTAGGTATAATAGACACCAGCAATATTTTGCTGCTGCGTTTACTGTATAAACTGTATATGAACAAGCTAAGTATACACAATACAAGTCAAATTTCAGGTGTGAGCCAGGTTATGTGCACATTACCATAGGATTCCTAGCAATGTGTTTTCTCATCAGTGTTCCCAAAAGCCTGTGAAATACAGAGATGATGGGATTGAGAGTACAGACCTTAAAGCTGAAATATTGCATCAATAAAACAGGATAAACCACTCTACCATTCACACATCACATCTCCAACGGGAAGTGCCATACAGCCAGGGGGCCCTGGGCTTCTTATGGGGGTCTCTCATTCAATCTCAAACAATAGGGTAAGAACCCTCCTAGTCCATGGCAGAGGGATTGGAACTAGATGATCTTAAGGTCCTTTCCAACTCTAACCATTCTATGATTCTATGAGACTGAACTGCAGTAAATCAGGGGGATTATATTATTTGTCAGTTCTAGCAAAGGCTGATAATTTCATATTGTTCTGCATGAACTAGGCAACTAGAATTTCCTGCAGTGTTTATTCCTTGAAGTGCAGATAAAAGACAAACTGTGTGCCTGACTCTGCTGCTTCTGCTCTCTGCTCATATCCCCAAGTGTAGCTATAGCTGGCTCTGGAGGGTGGTAACATTTATATTTTTTAAGATAAATTTCTCTAAATTAAAATGGAAATCCTTGTAAATGTTGGAAGGCAAAAATGTTCAGGTTCCTAAATAATTGATACCTTTGAGGTTAACTGTGTTTTGAAGAGGGGGAGATTTAACCTAACTCCATGGGTCCAGTGGCTTCATAGGGATTATCTACTGCTGTCAGATGAGAAGGGCTCTATTATTTCACCACAGGCAGTCTCCAGCTTTTAAGAGACTGACCACCAATGCTCCCAAGAGATGTCTGAATGTCTCTCCAGTATAAGTAGTTTTGGATTTCCAGGGGAATCCCCACACAGCAAAACAGGCTCATGGCACAGCACGCTTGGAGACCCTGACCATCTCTAAAGCCACTAAAGCCTCACAATTTTCCATCAGCAGAATTTCCATCAGCACAGTGATTTCTGTAGGATCAGTGATGTGAGATGCTGCCAGACAAGTAGTGCTCATTACATCCTGATAGTTAGGGGACACTCGGACTGGAACACCCGATTGGTCCTGGGGAGCAAGTACTGAGCTAGGGCTAATAGCCAGACAATAGCCACACAGTACCCCCACCTCCTTGGCAAGAAAAAGTTAGATGTTTCTCCAACTACAGTTTCAGGTAAAATTTAGTCAGGGGCAGAAGTATCTAGGTGCAATTTGGTTGGTCTCCTCAGTGTTGTAGAAAATGTCCCTGTCACTGGAAACACAGGCACTTGATCCCTTTTAAACCTCATGACCAGCTGATGCCATCCCTAATAGAAACACGCAGGTCCCTCTAGTTCCAAGATTTCTTTGAAATCCCCTACAATTTCAGTGGTATGCCTGAGCCTCCATACCCCTACAAAAAAAAAAAAAAAAAAAAGACCATATTGATGCAGAGCTGCAAAGAGAGCATCAAGCCATTTTGCATGGAAGGGCCAAATCCCTACCTGGCACTGGCAGAGGGTTGTGCTTTAGATTTCACCAGCATGTGTTTGGAATAGCAACAAAGGGCCTCAAGCAAAGAGGGATGTGAGTTAGTTACCCACATGCTCCTCCACTCAGGGCAGTGCTTTGCTCCAGCCTACAAGGAAAGCAAGAACACTTTTGGATTGTGCAGGCCAGTTTTGCAATGAGAGTATTCTGACTCTTATGAGAAATGAGTAGTCACACCAATGCAGGAGGATATACGGAATGTTGTCACATATTACCACATCTGTCATCACAGACTTTAAATTCCAGTTATCTTTTCTTGTTAGATCAAACCAACCTAACCTCAGAGACCAACCCAGTCTTCTTGTGCTACTGATTGCAGACCACAGTGTTGTCTGTGAGCATCTGCTTTCACTGGAACTGGCTTGCACGTTCCCTTGTAACTCCTTAAAAACCAGCTCAGTACTAACTATCAGTTGTAAGGTGAAGTATGAGCACAAACTGCTTTCAATATCCATCACCAGTTTTCCACATTGGACCTTAATTCTCAAATTGTATGTTGGCAGTTGCAGTCAATAATGACTACAGAAATTTCTATTACATTAACTGTAGCAAACTGAAATCTAATACCTCTGAAAACACAGAAAATATCCTGAGTGTTATAAAAATAAAATAAATATTTCTGAATGGAGCCCAGCAGCTGTCCTCTGATTACTTTAAATTTCAGTATATCGAAACTATGTTGAGTGACAAGTCAATTTATTTGCATGCTGGAAAAGTTCCTGTTCTAGGCATGTGTTTATATGATAACAGCTTCAAGCATATGCTTTTTATTTTTCCCACATAGATGTGTTTTGTTGGGTTTTGGGTTGGTTTTTTTTTCCTAGGGGGACAAAGTAGGTTTTCTGCTCATATGCTACCATTAGCACACATTTTTCCTTAATTATAGTTTTGTGGGTGTGTGTCTACTGTTCTTGGAAGACATTGGATTGACAGTTTTGCAAGAGACTCCAACCTGCCCTGCTACTTTCCTTAATCCTGACCTGGTGAAACCTCCTTCTGGGGGGAGTGAGGGAGCTGGTCAGCTCTTCATCCCCAGCTAGTACCTGGCTTTTTCACTCAAGGATGCCCACACACGCAGCAAGTAGGACCACTTCTCATGGTACTTGGTGTGGTTCAGGCATCTGCTTGGAGGAACTGGGTCAAGATTTATATTTGTTTATTCATCTGTTAATTCTATACATGCAGAAGCCTAAAATCCAGTTTTCTTCTCTTTTACATAGTAGGAATGAGGATATGCCTCAAACGACAATCTTGCACAGAGATGAATTAGTATTATAAGTTTCTGTATTTTATATAGGTTTCTAAAACAGCCCAAATATCCTTGTTTTATAGAAATATTTCCATTTTACTGAGACATATCCTGAAAAGAAAAAAAAAAAAAAAAAAAAGAAAAGAAGTTGATTGCCTACTTTTCTGCTAAACTCCAGGTCCCTTTCACAACAATCACCATCAAGCATTCAGTCTTACCAGATTTAAAACCATTGGGTTGGGGGCGTTTTTGTAGAAGGAAAACTGCCTCACAGACATGTGTAAAACCAAACCACAGCTTGGGGCTAGAATTTAATGGGGTGAGTCTTCATAAAATTCAACCTTAAGAAGATGCAGAAATGCCTTCAGGAAATAAATGGCAATTGAGTGTTCTGTTCCTTACTACATCTATGCCCATGAGATTTTTAAAACTCAGTCCCTGAGAAATGGAGTGTGGCTCTTGCCTTGGCAGCAGTTCAAATCAGCTGAAATAAACCTGGAGGTTTCATTTTGTCCAGCTTGCCCAAGAGACAACACTAATCCATACAGAGACTGGATATAAAGCATGTAAGCATGCAGTGACAAAAGGTGCCTACAGGCAGCAAAGGGAAGAAAAAATCAGGATGGGTCAACTGAGCAAACATCAAAGGCTCTTGAGTAACAACAGAAAAGTAAATATTCTCAAACAAATGGAATATGACCATAATGCTATTGAGTTTTCATATAAACCACCCTTTGAAAACAGTTCTGCTGGGGTGTCTCTGTCTTTCCCATCCCGGAATATTGAATTAAAATGGTCTGTTTGCTCTTGAAGTTCACCCATTCTGGCTATTCCTTCCCACCGCAGCCTCTTGACACCTCAATTATCTCTTCAGCAACTCCGTACAGTGCCACAGAGGTTGGTGCTGCCCATCTAGGTATTCCTAATGCACCCCACCATGAATGTTGCTTAGCAAAATCCATGCAGGTACAGAGGATAAAAGGTATTTATCCTTAAAGAGTCTGTGCAAGGTCTAGGAATTATTTAAAATCCACTTAAACTCCGTGAAGGCAAGAGGTAATGCACTGAAGGATTACTATTTGAGGGTATTAAAGGAACATATTTAAAAAAAAAAAAAAATCCCTGTATTATTTCCATTGCTTCATCTCCTGCAGAAATTAGGAAAAGAGATTAAGATACCCATCAATTTCAGTGCACAAACCCTTAACTTGGGCTAAATCCAGAATTTTTGCTGTTTCATTCTCTCACGTAGCCTCCACTGTTCTTTGGTAAATAGCAAAACTGATACGAGCAACATATGATGCAATCATTGCTGAAGGTAACTGGCTGGGGCTTTGGTTTGTCAGTGTCATTCTGGCTTAGGTGGTGATATCTCTAGTGGACTGCACATGGGAGCAGATCATTTCAGCTGCAGAAGGAACCACCCCAACATCTGATTTAGACACCTAATATCTGGCCTCAGTCATGGGGTGAATGAAATCTACTGGAGGCTAAAATCTTCTTTTACAGCTGTAGCAGAAGGAAGGTTGCCAAAATCTCACACTGCAGCCTGCAATTGCAGGCTAAGATATAGCAACTTTCTGGAAGCACGGCGGGACAATGAAAGATGTGCTAAATATACAAGTCCATGGAAGGCAAATAAAATATATGAGCTTTCTTTTGGCAGCTAGTGGTGGCTGGTTGGGAAGAAAGAACCTGACCCTGAAACTCTTCCTTTGCACCTTCACCTCATCTTCTGCCCCTCCTGCTTGTTATTCCCTTTGTTGAAAGAAAACGTTGCCACTGTATAGGCAAAGAAAAAGGGGGTTACTGTGTTAACTGTTCCAATACCAGGTTACATTTCACAATTTGTTTTACACAGTGGAGCATCGTTTTTTAATGTCACTCGTGTCTTCAGCGAGTGTAGGTTTCCGTGGGTGTTTTCGGGCAGGCTGGGCTGTGCGGAGGCGCTGCCGAGCGAGCAGCAGATGATCCTGCAGGCTGCGTGGGGTAGTCCCGCATGGGTGCCCTCGGAAAGCCTGGACAACGCCAGCCAGCCCCGCAAAGAGCTCCTCCGGCTCTTCGCTGAGCATCCTTGCCCGCTGCTGCTTCTTCCGACGGTGTGTACGGGATGCCATCCGCAAGGCGCACCGAGGAGCTCCCGGCACCGGTGACACTGCGGAGGGGCTCGTGGGAGTGCCAGGAAGCAGGAGAGAGGCACAGCCCTCCTCTCTCATGTCTCTCCGGCTGTAACAAATGAAGGAGCCGAGAGACCGGGATTACCCGGGTGTGGGTTGCTCCGAGGCTCTGGAGCAGGGTGAACATATTTCTCAAAGTGGCACACTGACCGTATCCGTGTACCACACGTGTTCCTCCGAGAGCTGTCGCTGGGGCAGCTCCCGGGGATTTCACCCCTCGTTCCCGGAGTCTGGGACAGCCTCCCAGAAAACCAGAGAGCACTGTTCCTCCTCGAAGCGGCGGAGCTTTAAAGGTCCCCACGGGTGGGGATTTGCTCAAATGCCGGAACACTGGGCAGGGGGAAACGCGACCCGGAATGTTCTGGTTTCGCGGAGCGGGCTCAGGAACCATCACCCGGTAGCACCGCGGGTGGCAGTCCTGCGTCTCGCCCGGCAGAAAAGGTTCAGAGCGGCAGGTTGCACGGCCGAAATGAGGAGGTGGGGACCCCGCTGTCCCCAGAGCGGAAGAAGCAGAGGACGGGACGGGCGGCTCCGCGCCCCTCACCGCAGACTCTGGGCTCTCTGTCGTGGAGGAGAGGGAGAGGGGAGGGCTTCCTCCGCGCCTGCGGGGCTGCGTGTCGCAGGGCTCGGTTGAGCACAGCCTGGAAGTGCCCGGACGCACAACCCCTTCGTAACCTGCCGAGAGCGGGGAGGCAAACCGGCGAATAATTAGAAGCAGCTCTTGTTGTCGCGTTGTACAACTGCGTCCATCGTGTTTCAGGGCAAGAGCCTTCTCTGGCCTTTATCAGCCATTCATCCCAACACCGCGGATACAGGGACCCCTCAGGGTGAGCAGGAGCAGCCCGAAGGACTTGCCAGTGAAATCCACTTCACTGCTCGAACCCGGGCTCCCCCGGCCCCAGAGAATCCTCGAGGCTTGTAATTAAACTCGGCTACCCCCCCCTTTTTTGTTAAAACCCCGCCTAGAAGGGTTGTAGGTTCCTGCTTCTCGGGAGGCAGCTGGCGGGTGTTGGCCGATAAGCAGCAGACCGGAGCAGGCGGTCGCTCAGCGCATCCCGACCAGATTACAACCCACGAAGGGACAGACACGGGGGTGTCGGAACAATTTGTTACAAACCCGTGAAGGAAAGGCACAAGCCGGGTGAAACAGGGAGGGCGAGCGGAAGGCGGGGGGAAGGGACGGGACGGGGACGGACTGGGACTGCAGACACCGCAAGCCCATCTGATGCAGATTTCCCAAATTCCTCGGGGCACCCCCACCGCTGCTGTGCAGTGTCCAACCCCCGACGGGAGGTCGGGGAAGAGGCTCACAAGCTGCTGGGGGCTGCGGGGTCGGGGGGGAGCGGGTCCTGGGCACCGACGTCGCACGTCCCTCAGGGGTCGTGGCCGCGGGTGAAGCGGGCAGCGCAGCCTCCGCGGGACACCCCGCTGGGGGAGACGAGTTGGCAAGTGCACCCGTGCTGATCCGGCAGCCTCCAGCAGCAGAACAGGACCTCGCGGATTTCTTGCAGTCTTTACCAAGTCCCAGGCTTTTATTTAAGGGCTGAAAAGGAGAACATCCCCCCGACCCCTTTTGTTTTCCATTTTGACGGGGGGGAACCCTCAGCCCTCCCTCTTAGCGAGTGTAGCTTGTCGAAGTCGGGGAACACCCGACGCTGTGCGTCCCGGTGCTGCTCCTTCCCGGGGAGCCGGGGCTCGCAGCGAGAGCGCAGCCAGGATGCGGGGAATTGGGGAGCAGCGGGTGCGCACGTCGGGCAGCGCTGGGGAAGCGCAGACAGGGAACGGTGGAGCACTGGCTTCGGGCAGCGGCGGTACCTGAGAGCACGGAAGAGCTCTCTAGCGCGGAAAGCCCCCTGCTGTCCTCTCCACATTTGGGTTTACGTCGGGCCCCGACGACGGGCAGTCAGTGAGCCCTTGGCACGGGGTGGGGAGGTGAGCCCCGGGGACCCGAGGACTCAGGGGACTGGCAGGGTCCACGTTCGTCAGCCGGTGGTCCTGCTCCGCCCCAAGCACAGCTGCAAGGCGCGGTACAGGCTCGCCGCCTGCCTCGCTCAGCGCTTCGGAGCAGCTTGAGTTAGGGGGAATTTGGAGGGGCTGAGGTAGGGATTATCTGATCTGTTTCCTAAAGTGAATGATCCTTCAGTTTGGTTTTTCTTTCTTTTCTTTATTATTTTCTCATTTAAATTATCTTTTTCTGTCTGCCTGCTTACCAAACATAAATAAATGCGGGCAGGTCCGTCCCGCTCTCCTTTCTCACCTGTCATTCCCGTGAAGTGGGGAAAGACTGAAGGGAGATTGTAGGGAGATGGTGGGCAGCGCAGCTCAACCGGGTACCGTGCTCCGGGGAGACAAAAAGAAAACAAACAAAAAAAACCCAATAAGATGGGATGGAAGAAGAAGGACTTGCAGCGAAGCCACCTCTCAAACCCAAGGGGAGGAATAGGCAGGAGGTCGTCGGGAGGATCGGAGATTAAATCTACCTTCACCCCAATCAGAATGACAAAGCATGCCACTGTCCGTGGCCCTGAGCCGCAAGGAGGATTTTAAACCCCCGCTTAGCAGGGTAGAAATGACTCCGAGCACTTCTCCCTCCCGCAGCTCCTCTCCTCCGCTCCTTCCCCGCACCCTGAAACCTGGCGAGGAGCAGGGAACCTGCATGGTCCCGCCAGGCATCTCCGCGGAGCAGGCCTGCTGGTTTTCCTGGGATTCCGGGGCTCTCCGTTGTAAGCTCTTAAAATGAATATTGAAACAATTTTCCTCCTGTGCCTATTCTAGCCTTGTAGCGCTGGCATTAAACAAATAGGAAAAGTGTGTTAAAGGGAGGCTTCGGTTACAGCATCCTGGCCTGACATTCCCACATATAATTAAAACCATAGCCACAATAATACATAAATAAATAACAGCAAACAGAAGGATCCGTTCCTGTTATAGTCGAAATCAACTGTTTTGGCTCTGTCACTCTATTATTTTATTGGAGCGGTCCACACCGCTCAGTCCTAATTTTATTTTATTTTATTTTATTTTATTCATTTTATTTTAATACGAGGGACAGGAGGGAAAGAAATGCTGCATTTGTTTTTCTTTTAAGTCCATGTTTAGTTTTAATTTTCCTGTATTTTAGAATAAACACGTTGGCTGGAGCGTGTTTGATCTTTGAGAGAAGGAAGTCTATATTGTAAAGGAATGTGCAGCAGTTTGGTATGAAAATGGGGTTGTGACTCACAGCTGCAGGCAGAAAAAAAGGTGTTGTGGTGTCAGCCAGAGGTGTTCAGTCTAATAACTCAAGCTGTAAACTGTATCCTCTAAAATTACTAACGTAGTAAATCACTGAGGGGTTAAAAATAGACTGAGAAGTGTAAGGAGGGGGTGTGTGTCTTTTAGAAGTTTCCTTCATGAAAATTATTTGTAATGACGGGAATTAGAAGTTTAATATCTCCCTCGTTTTCTTAATATCAGTCTGATAGAGTTAATTGCCCCTGTACTTAGTGCATGCTCTGGGTAGTCTGCGAAGCAATAGAAACTTGAAATGCGTATTTGGCGATAGCTGGTTCATTAACCGCTTTACCCGATTTACAGCTGATATTGACCGCCTCGAAGGGCAAAATATTACCAAGAGGGTGCCGGGATGGCAAGTCATCCTTAACGGTTTGCCATCACAGGGAAAACCCTCCGAGCAGAGCCTCCCTTCCTCCTCCTGCGCGGCCAGGGGACTGCTCCGGCGAGAGGAAAGAGGCTCCTTTCCCGGTGCAGCGGCGTTTCTCCATCTCTCTTTGCACACCGGAGGTGTATCTAGTCTGGGAACAGTTGGGAAACTGGGCTTTGAAAGGAGAGCTCTCTTCCAGTTTAACTGCTGGGTTAGCAGCATGGTCTGGGAGAGGAGGGAATAAAATTAAATAAAATTAAATAAACAACCCAAAAAACAACTCCGGTGTCATCTGTAGCGTTCTGATGGGAAGGAATGGAGGAAGTAATGAAGCAGAAATCCAAAAGGTGGTCAAGATATTGCTTCTCAGAAGAGCTTTTCCCCGCTTTGAGCAGCGTTTGCCTTCGCTGCACCGTCTCATGGAAACGAGATGCGGGCAGTGGCAGCCGGGGGGGGTGGCTGCGCCTTGGCTGCTGCGGAAAGTAACTTGCCGGAGAGGTTTCCAACGGGAGAGGAGTTCAGGGATTGGAAAGCAAATAAGCAAAATTGGGTAAAATAAGGCAAAATAAATTTAAAGAAAACAAAACAAAAGAAAATTAAACCAAACCGGGGGGGGAATTGCCCTACAGAGGTCAGCAAATGTTTACGGTGGAAACAAGAATTCAACAACAATTAAAAGCTGGAAGCCGTGTTCATTAGTATTCAGGACAGAGGATCTAGCTTTTATGTTTATCTTTCTCCGCGGATCAATATTGTAGCAGCATGCGCCGGGAAGGAGCAGAAATCTGGCCACTGCATGCGGCTGACCTTTCCCTCTCTCCCTACAGGTCACATCGTCTTCATCAAAACAGGTCAGCTCGTCTTCAGAACGATCATCACCTAATGCAGCCACAGCCACGGCTCTCATTAAAACCCGTATTTAATCTAGAGACTGTGACTAAGAATCAAAGGAAAAGAGCTGTTTGCCCACACAGAGGAATTAGTGCTGTAGGAGGAAGGGATGGGAAAAAAAAAAAAGAAAAAGTTAGAAAATTTCTCTTCCCCCCCCCCCCCCTTTTCTTTCTTTCCTCTCGCAAACTGCTTTCTATCGCGACACACCAGACCCACACACAAGTGCGTCTCCTGCGGAGGCTCCGCTGCCAAGCGTCCGGCCGGCCGGTGGGTCGGGCCGGACTCCGGGACGCCCCGGTCGCGACCACCCGCGGCGGCCCCACGACACCCACGGCGCCCCTCGGGGCGGCCCAAACCAGGCTGCCCAGGGCAAGGCACTCCGAGTCCCCCTTCTCAGTCACTTACTGGACCTTGAGTTACTTCCCCCCTACCCTCCTTATCGCTTCCGTTGCCGGTTATTTTCTTTTTAACACCAAAAGAGCGTTCCCTCCCCTCCGGGACGCAACAGCTGGGTCCCAAGAGTGGGAACCGAAGAAGAAGCGCTCAGGTCCCGCCGCTCGGCCTTGCCAGGTCCTCGTTGGAAAGCGCCTGGGGCCATGGGCGAGAGGCGCGGGGACACCCGCTAGTGTTTCCTGCCCCGCGAGGAAGTGGGGTCGGCCGTCCGTTTGGTGCCGCGCTTCCTCCCCTCGGGACAGGGCACAGCAGTGGGGCAGCCACTTTGAAGTACTGTTAAATATATGAAACCTCTGGCGAAATTCCTCCCTCCCCCGGTCATCTTCCGTCTTCTCTTCCTTTCCCTTCCCTTCCCTTCTCCTTTTCTTTCTCCTCTCCTCTTCTTTCTCCTCTTCCCTTCTCTTCTATTTTTTCTCTCTTATCCTCTTCTCTTTTCTCGTCTCTTCTCCCCTTCTCCTCTCTTCTTTTCTTTTTCTTTTCTTTTCTTTTCTTTTCTTTTCTTTTCTTTTCTTTTCTTTTCTTTTCTTTTCTTTTCTTTTCTTTTCTTTTCTTTTCTTTTCTTTTCTTTTCTTTTCTTTTCTCTTTTATTTTCTTTTCCTTTTTTCTTTTTTTCTTTTCTCTTCTCTTCTTTCTCTCTTTCTCTCTTTCTCTTTTCTCTTCTCTTCTTTCTCTCTTTCTCTCTCTTCTTTCCCCCCAAGTATTAAAGGCAGAGAAACCTCTAGCCTGATTGCCCTCCTCCCCTCCCCAGAAAAAGAGAAAGAAAAATCAAAAAAGGTGTGGGGGAAGACATCCCGAAGCACTTTGGGAGAGTGGGGGGCACCGTGCCCTTCAGGGTAGGACAACAGTTTCTTGCTTGCTCTGCTGCTAAAACGTGGCTCCTTCCCCGAGCGTCTGACTCTGGGGAAAAAAAAAAAAAAAGAAAAAAAGAATTAAAAAATCTTTTAAAGGAAGAAAAAAAGGGAAAATTAAAAAAAAAAAAAAGAAGAAATAAAAAAAGGAAAGGGGAGGAAAAAAACGACCCACGAGGTTGAAAATCATCAACAAAACAAGCCCTAAACGTGCACGGAGATGGCAACCACACGTACCTCCCTGTGCCCGGAGAACGCCTCGCGCGCACGTGTGGCCGGGGAGAGGTTTGGGGAGCCTGTTATGTCTTCATAGCCGGCAGGAAACGTGTGCGAGTTTCTGAAAACAAAGGGGAAAACTTAAAAGGCCGTTCGGGGTTTGGGGAGGTCTGTCCGGAGCCGAGCGGAGCCTCCGCAGCCCCCCCTGGGCAGGGGCAGCCCCTCGCCCTCCGCGGAGCCCAGCCGGCACCGGTACCGGCAGCGGCAGCGCCGGGCTCGGCAGCCGCTCCGCTCCAAGCTTCGGGAGAGACGTGTCCTTAATGTATTTTGTATTTTATTTAGTTCGGTTTGGGCTGTTGTCACCTCTGGTTGGTGGGAGGTTGGGATGGATTTGGGGTTTATTTAGCCCCCGCCGGCGGCAGCACAAAGCCGGCAGAACGGCCAGGCCAGGTGAAAAAGCGGGTTTTGCTCGATACGGGCAGCGGGGACAAGTAGAGGCAGGGCATGAGCTGCCCCCCTATTGCGAATGCGTGGGGCAGAGCACAGGTTGCTCTACGGAAGGTGCCTCAATTTCTCAATTTCTTTTTTTTTTCTTTTTTCTTTTTTTGGCCTGGGAAGAGAGCCTGGGGAGAGAGCAATTCCCAGGAAAAACACTCCACCTTTTCAGGGGGTCTGCAGGCAGAGTCAGGAGGGAATTTTATGATTAATAATAATACTAACCATAAAAATTAAACCCCACACTCCACGCTGGTTTTCACAGTATAAATCAAGAATCACACCGCCGGAGGAGAATCGGACAAGCGGGGCTGCCGCAACCGGGCACGAGGTGCCAGCGAGAGAACAGTGTCGTGCCCCCCCTACCCACCAGGGCGACCGTCGGGGCAGCGCCGTCGGAGAGTGCGAGCCGGCGGCCGAGGCACCCACCCGCTGCGGCTGGACATAGAGGGGGGGTGGAGAATGCTGGGGGACACCACGGCCTTCCTCCAGGTTGATCCCCAGGTTGCATCTATAGTTGGGGCAGGGAGGTGTGGAAAGCTCAGGCTCAGTGTTGGAGACAAAGGGAGAAATATTGGCTTGGGGAGAATTGGGGTGAGGGGGGACGAGGTGGAGGAGGGAGAGAACTGAGGGGCGCAGAGGAGGATTCCGGGGCCAGCGGTCCCTCAGCCCAGGCCACCCGCACACAAGGCTGAGAGGCGGGTCTCGGCTGCCCTCCCCCCAAAAAAAACCCAACCCCTGAACCCGATGAATTACCGCTCTCCCTTAAGCGTGGCAGGGCCGGGCCGGGGTCAGGGCCCGAGGGAGGCGGGCAGAGAGGGGCTGCAGGCTGGATGCGCCAAGGCCAGGGTCAAGTTCAGGGCCAGCCCGGGGAGGACGAGGAAGTGGGGGGGGCTAACTCACGGCCACGAATGCCGCGTCCCCTTCCCCAGACCGGCCGGGAGAGCGGCATCGCTGGCCGGAGGGAGAGGCGCTGCCCTCTTTGCCACACGACCTGTGCTTCGGGCCGCGGAGGGCGCCGCCTGCTCTGCGCATCCCGCTACCGGGGGTCGAGGGGAAATCAGCAGCTGGGGCACCCCGAAAGCAGAGCACCTCTTAGGGGAGGGAGAAAGGGGAGACCAGCTCCTGGGCGCTTCTCGCGGGGGACCGCCAAGAGGGATTGGTCGCCCTGGGGCAGGGCTGCCTGTGTGATCCCAGGCCCGGGAGGGAATTTTAGGCAGGCGGGGGTTGGCAGCACGAGCCGGGCTTCGAAGCAGGATCCCCGTTTGGTTTTTCGGCAGCGTGAAGGCCGTCAGGACAAAGAGAGATCCTCGCAGCTGCATTTCCTATGGATTTCTCCAAGGGGCAGGCGGCATATGCCAATGATTTTAATAAATATTTTTTTGGCGTAATATTATTACCGAACATAAATTAGGTTTTAATAGCCGTTTGATTGCCCGGGGAGCCTGCCGGGTGTGCGGGGATAGCAGCGCTGGGAGGGGCGCGGCTGCGAAGGAAGCTCCATCTCCACTCCGCATCTAACTCCGTTGTCAGCGGCGGGACAGGGGGGTCCATTCCCTTCCCTCTTCCTCTCTCCCTGGGTGTAGGTAATCCCCACCGCACCCCGGAAGTGAGCAGAGCCTCGTATACACTCGTCCCTTCATCTATCTTCCCTCCAGTGGCTTGGAACATCTCTATTGCTATTTGAACATGGGGGACAAAGCCTAAAGCCCCAAAACCTCAGACCGACAACCTGCCCGGGGGGGCGGCAGTGGGGTCTGCCCGGTGAGAGGAGCCAAGGGCTCTCCTGGCCCGCATAAGCTGCCGCTGAAGGCAGCGCAGCCACCGCAGGGCGCTCGGAGCCCGGCTCAAGGCGCTGCATCCTCGCAGGGCATAAATTCGGTTGCTTGGCGAGGCCGAACTTTTTCCACGTTTTCCCTGCCGCTGCTATCCTCCCCTCGGGCGTCTCTGTGTGAAGGGGGGTGCTCGGAGAGCCGGTGCCTGCCGGACCCAAAAGAGCCGTTCCACCGGCCGGGCCCCGACGGCTCCCGCGGAGAGCAGCGCTTCGCCAGAACCGCGAGGAAAAGGCATCTCCCGGAGGCTCTTGGTCCCTCGCTGAGGACGTCTGGCAGCCCAAAACTCTCCCCGGGCTATTAGCAAAAAAAAAGAGAGGGGGGAGGAACAGAAAAAAAACAGCTCGAAGGGAAATGTGAGCTCTCTGGCATCGCCACTTTCTCCTCTCCGAGGCTGGAGGGAGGCTACCAAAACTACGAGAAAGACACAGTTTAGGGCTCAAAGCGGCTCTGAGCAGAGCGCAAAGCCTGGCCGTTGCCCCTCCACGTCCGTCCCGTAGCACCCTGCTTTCGTCACCCCGCGGGGCACCGGGAACGAAGGGAAAGACGGAGTCAGGAGGAAGGCGAAGGAAGCTGCGCTGGTGCCGGGTAAAGCTCTTTCTAAAGAAGATTCCTGTCTGGCTACTCATTCCGGGAATATGGAAACTCACACCCTTTTCTTTTAACCCAGAGGCTTCCCAAATTTATATATATATATATGTGTGTGTATATACACATATATATATATATATATATTTTGCTCAAAAATTAACAAAATCTTCGTATTCCAGTAACCCGCGGATTTTTATAAACTATTTGTTTCGCAGTTGCCGCTCAGGCCCTCACATGCTCTATAGCAGGTTTCAGAGAGCCTTTGACACAAAAAAGGAATCAGGCCGTGCAGTTTCAACACGTTTTATTATATTTCTGTATGCATTACTCTCAAAACATATCACAAGAAATGATGAAACCACTTAAACCTTCAAATAAAAAATCTGAAACAGTTTATGCTCACAATTGTACATATTTATAGTTAAGAAACATTCTTTATAAATACTGTTTCCTCTGTAGCAAGTTAATACCATAATTTAATTACAAATGGATAAATATGGTAACAGGTATTTACAGGAGGAAGGGTGTTATTACGGAAAAGCTAACGGCACAACGTTTATTTTTTCCTCACAATCTTCCGAACAGGAACTAACAAATTGAACTTGCAAAAGCACTAAAACATCACATGTAAACCCAGCTAACAGAAAAATACATTCACAAGCGTTGTTGTTCGTGTGTGTGTCTGTGAATAACAGAATGGAGACTTTGGCACGGTATTTCTTCCCCAGTCTATAGTCGAAATGCAGTGTACAATCAAGTTGCCTCTTAAAAAGGAACACAATATTCAAGATATCACGATTACAAAAAGAAACCATTTTTTCTTCCACGTTACTTTTTTTTTTTTCAAGAGGGGAATTAAAAAAGGAGGAGTGAGGGAGATGGGGAGGGGGAGCGGTAGGAAAAAAAAAACAAGTCCATCACTTTTTTGGGGGAGGGAGGAAGATGGGGGAAAAAAGGAAGAAAAAAAAAAAAGAAGAGAAGGGGACCAATCCGCGGTTTACAAACGGGACGAACTTCTATACACCAAGAATCCAGGAAAACTTTATTCCCCCCTCGCCGGAGGAAGGAGAGGGCCGCTATGTACACAGTTGGTGGGGCGGGAGGGCGCTGGCTGCTCCGGGCGGGGAGGCGCAGGGGCCGGGGCAGTTAAGTCTCTGATCTTTTGTCTGGAGGCTCCGGAGGGAGAGTTGCTTTCCGCTGGCTGGAGAAGCTTTTTGCTGGGTGCTGTGGTTGGTGGCTTTTGGGGTTGGGTTTTCCCCCCTCTCTCTTTCTCTTCCCTTTCCGTTCTTCTATGTATTTACTCATTCTCTTGCTTTTCTCAGGACATAGGTTTACAGTAATTTTTTTTTTTTGCTGGCTCAAAATGTTCTCAAAAAGAAATTCAGGGAAAAAATCCAACAACAAAAAACAGAAAAAAGGCGCGAAGGTGGGAGGGGTGTGGAGAGATAAGGACCCCCGTCCCCATCCTGCTCGGCCCTCACTTCTCTGCCAGCGGGTGCGGCGGCGTCTCCCAGCGCATCTCCGGCGGGCTCGCTGCCTCCTAACCGCTGCCGCCGCCGCTGCCACCGGAGCCGGGAGGGGAGGGTGCGGCGGGGCCGTGCAGAGCAGTCCGGCGGGGCCCTACACGTACCACTCGTTGAAGTTGGAGGATAGGCCGCTGTGGCCGCCGCCACCGCCGCCGCCGCTGCCACCACCGCCGCCGCTGCCCCTGTGCACGGCGGACACGGCCGCCGCCGCCGCCGCTGCTGCCGCTGCCGCCGCCGCCGCCGGGGAGAGGTTGCTGGTGCTCTGCGACTCGGCGCTAGGGGACACCAGCCCCGGGGGGGTGGAGGACTCGTAGCCGGAGCTGGCGGCCGGGGAGGACTCGGAGCCTTGCGGGGACGACTCGTGCACCTGGGGGGCAAAGGCAACACGGCCCGGTGGAGCGGGGATGGGGAGGCCGCCGCCACCGCCCCCCGGGCGCTCCCCCCGCCGCCGGCCCGGCCCGCCGCCGCCGCCCCCGGGCCCCGCGCCCGCCGCCCGCCGCCCCGACGGGGCGCCCGGCGCGGGGCGGCCGCCCTCCCTCCTCCCGCCGCCGGCTGCGGTGCCGGGTACCTTCATGTGCTTCCGCAGGGAGCTGGGGTGAGTGTAGGACTTGTCGCACATCTTGCACAGGTAGGGCTTGTCCGAGGTGTGGACGTGCATGTGCTTCTTGCGGTCGCTGCTGTTGGCGAAGCGCCGGTCGCAGCCTTCAAACTCGCACTGGAAGGGCTTCTCGCCTGCAAGAAAGCGGCGGGGCTGAGAGCGGCCGAACACGCACAAAAACCGCGCAGCACCGCGCTCGACTCCTCGGGGCTTATCCACCTCCTTTCCCCGCTGCCCTCTCGCCCCCCACTCCCAGCCGCTCGGCCCAGTCACTTCCCCGAGCGAGAGGCCGGGTTTGACCTTGCTCCCTCTTGGTTTTCCTACTAACACACACACCCCCGGGCACCCCCGGCATCTTGCTGGGTTTATTTCGACCGGTGCCGACACACAGCCGGCCCCAAAAGAGGCTGAAGAGCGAAAGGAAATTAAAAACAATATTTATATATATATAAATAAATCAAAGCATAGAGCCGTTTCGCCTCAGTACCAGACCGCTCTCCTGTTAAACTGGCAACCGTTGCCACCAGATTTAAGGCCGGGCAGATCGTTTCGTGTATGGATATTGGAGATAAACGCACATCCGCTGGGAAAACTAAACGTCTGTAAAATACTTCATTTAATTTTCATCGGGATTCCTCTCGCCCGGCTGCTGCCAGGGCTCCAAATGCCGGGGAGTAATTTGGAGGTGAGAACTCCACATCCATCCACACCCCCCCCTTCCCCCGGCTTTGGAGGGGGAAGCATTTAACATTAAATTCCATTAGCACCTAAATTGTTTCTTAAAGACATCCGCTCAGACACAATGCCGGCAGTGCGGGCATCTCATGCAAATACATTTCTCAAATTTTAAACCTTGTTAAAGCTCGTCTCGCACCTCGCTTCGGGCTTAGCACTTGAGAAATACAATAGGCCTCGGGATCTTTTTTTCGCCTTTCTCCGGGTAAATATTTAGAGTGGAAGTGGCTAAAATATTTGGCTGTCTTGTCTGAAATAGTCTGGCACGGTTCGAGTAGTAAATGAATAATAGATGAGGAGGGAGGACGCGTTTAGTTTTGTTACCCTTCGGCTTAGGAGGTTTTCCATCAGGAAAGCCCGAGCTTCCACCTGATTCGGGTGGAAGTTTCCGAGCCTCAAACCCCTCCTTTGCCTATTACCTGATTTAATAAACTCTTACGAAAGCACCTTAAATCACCTCGAGTGAGACTTTAAAAACACTTTTTCCCCCCCTTTTTTTAAATGAGAAAATTTTATTGCCTTGCTCACACCATTTAAATTTAATGGAAAGCATTCCCAGAAAGGGGACTAATGACGGGTTTTGCCTGTATTTATATGGTTTATTTCTCCATAACCATACGTGAAAGCCACCCTCACAAGGGCTGAAGTTAGATGCAAAAAAGTTGCTCATTGAAAATATCTAAGGCGTTTCTTCTGTATATGTATATATATAAACGTGTGTGCGTGTATACACATACACACACATCTTCCCGTCTTTTAGGAGAACGGCAGAATTCACTTCGTGCTGAATTTTGCTTTCCTGCGGGAAGACCCCGGCCAGCATCCGCAGTAATCTACATAGCTCATCCCGCAAATTAAAAGAAATCGGTAAAATATCCTCTCAAAAGCTGTGAAGAGGGGCGGGGAGGGAATGGGGATTCTGGTGGGGAAAGAAACCAAAACAAACGCAGCTGTGGGATGGAGCCGGGGAGGGGGGGGGGGAGGGATAATATTAAGCAGGATTGTTATTTTATCACTCTCATCATTTTACATCTCTCTGCCTGAGATTCTATGTAGTCTTATACACATATATACAGGCACGGGTAAAAGGGGGATAATCTGCCGAACGAAACCCGCATTACCTGTGTGCGTCCTTTTGTGAATTTTGAGGTTTTCTGATCTGGCGAAAACTTTTCCGCAGCCGGGGAAGGGGCAGGGGAAGGGTTTCTCTCCCGTGTGCACTCGGATATGATTGACCAGTTTGTATTTGGCTTTGAAGGGTTTGCCTTCCCGGGGACACTCCTCCCAGTAGCAGACGTGGTTGCTCTGCTCGGGTCCCCCAACGTGCTCCACCGAGACGTGGGTGACCAACTCGTGCATGGTGCTGAAAGTTTTATTGCAACTTTTTTTGGGATTGTTCAGCTGCTCGGGGTCGATCCACTTGCAGATGAGCTCTTGCTTGATGCACTGCTGCCGCATGTAGCGGAAAAAGGCACCTGGGTGGTGATGGTGGTGGGCTGCCATGTTCATGCCCATATTCATATTCATGGGGCCGTACTGGTTGTGCAGCTGAGCCGCCGAGTACGGGTCAGTCCTGGGGCTGGAGACCTGGCGGTACTGATCCGACCGGGCGAACACTTCCCCCGGCAAACCCAGGCGCATCTGCCCGTTGAGGACGTTTTGGGAAGCGTGGGGGCCATGCTGGTCGTGGATGCCCGGGAAGAGAAGGTGGCTCTGAGCGTCCGTGTGCGGGTGATGCAGGCTGCCGGCCGCAGGGCCGAAGATGCCGTGCTGCCCGCCGGCCGGCGATGAGTCCCCGAAGCCGCGGCTGCGAAACAAGAAGTCCCGGGTGGAGTTGAAGGGCGCTCCGGAGTAGGAGCCGACGTGGGCAGCGTGGGGGCCCAGGGCGGCTGCGGGGTAGCCGGGCGCCTGCGAGGTGAAAGCCGAGCTCTGCCCCGGGGAGAGGTCGTGGGCGCCGGCGTTGAGCTTGAAGGCGCCCATGTGCGCCGCCGCCGAATCCACGAAGCTGTTCTGCGCCGCCAGACTCAGCTCCCGGTCCTGCATCTCCGCCGCGGCCGAGTGGTGGTGCCGGGCGAAGGTGCCCACGCCGAGGGCCGGGAACTGCGGGCCGGCGTCCAGCAGCATGGTCCGCGCCGCTCCGGGGACGCCGCCGCCGCCGCCCCGCTACCGCTGCCGCTGCCGGGCTGCCGCCGCCCGCCCGGCCCGGCGCGGGGCCGCCGCCGCTCCGCGACGCTTCCCCCCGGCAGCAGGCGCGTCCCCCCGCCTCCGCCGCAGCCGCCCGCGCCCGCACCGGCCCGCTACTGCCGCCGCTGCCGCTGCCGCTGCCGCCGCCGCCGGAGCCGTATCCGGAGCCAGGCAGAGCAGAGTCCAAAGGCGAGCGGAGAACCAAAGTGTATTAAAGGAGCTGAGCCGGGGGCGGGCAGGGGAGGGGAGGGGGAACAGGGGAGGGACGGGGCTGGGGACGGGGGGGGGCAGGCTCGCCTCGCCGTTCCCTGCGGCACACACGCACACACACACACTCACACACAGAGACTCGCACACACGCGGCTCCCCCCCCCACTTCTCCGCCGCCGTCACCACCACCGGGATGTCACCACCGCCGCCGACCCCCGCCCGGCCCCGCGACCCTCCCCGCCGCCTCTGGCCCCCCGCCGCCCCCGGACCCCTGCTCTCGTTTTATCTTCAGCCGGGCATTAGCGGTGTCTCTCACGGAGAAAAAAAACTTGCAGCCGCGGGTTCCCACGGAGCGAAGGGACCCGGGGCGGGGGGTGCTCCGAGCCGCGCCGCCCCTGCCCGCCGCCGCGGAGGGGCGTGGGGAGGGGACCGGGGTTGGGGGAGGAAAGACAAGAAAAGGGGTGCCGGAGGCGGATTAAAAACAATAAGGGCGGCGGTGGGGGTGGGGAGGGGAGCCGGGGGGTGGGAAGGGGCCGCGAGCGCCGGGGCCGGAGCGGCGCGGCCGGGGCGGAGGAGTTGCAGACCCGCTCAGCCCGCGCCCTCGCTGCCTCTCGCTCCTCTGTTTATTTCGGTGGGCGCTGCTGAGGCGGCGGCTTTTTATTTTTCTCCCCCTCCCCTCACTCCCCCTCTTTTTCCTCTTTCCCTCCCTCCTCCCTCCCTCCTGTCCCCGGCCTCTCTCCCTCTCCCCGCCCGCACTGGCGGCTCCGCTCCCAACACCGCCTTCACCCGCCGCCCGGCCTCTCTCCCGGCTCCCGCTCATTGGCCCGAGCCGTCCCGTCCATCCGGGCGTCCCCGGCCACCGGCTAATGGCGGCGCGGCCGCCCAGCGCCCCGCCCGCCCCGTCGCCGCCCGGCCCCCGCCCGGCACGGCACGGGCCCGGTGGCCGCCTTCTGCCCGGCACCACCGGCTGCTTCTTTTGGGGGGTTGTAGGGTATGTGTGTTCCTCCCCCCTTCCCTCCCGCCTCTCCCGCGGCGAGGGGTAGGGGTGGCGAGCACGGAAAATATCGATGTGCGCTTGGCCATGCGATCCTGCCTCGGGAGGCAAACAAACAAAGCGAGGGGCTTAAAACATAAACAGAGGGCTGGGGGGGGGGGGGGGGGAGAAGGGAGGGCTAGAGAGGCCTTCCTTTTTTTTTTTTTCTTTATCTTTCTTTTTTTTTTCTTCTTTAGTTTTTTTTATTGTTTTTTTTTAGGTGGTGGCAGAGGGAGGGATGAACTCGCGCATCCTGCAGCCCCGTCCCCCTTTTCGGCTAAAGCAGATGAAGCCCGTGATCAATAAAGGGAGCGAATTAAAGCCACTGCAGCTGGGATAATATGCAAATAAATAAGTAAAATAAAATTTAAAATAGAGGAGGGAAGAGGGTTTTGGGGGAGCTCTTACACCACTTGTGCTGGAGCAGAGGACTCGGTGTGTGTGTGTTGTGAATGTGCACCCGAGAGCAGATGCTTCAGGAGTTTTCCTTGTCGCTTGAAAAAGAAACGAAAACAACACAGGAAAAAGGAAAAATAAATAAAAACCCAACCCCAAAACCGTCCCTGCCATTGTTATTTGGAAACCGGATTCTTACATGGCAGGAATAAAAAAGCTTGCAGCCAGTACACACACACAGAGCAAACAAGTCCCCTTCCCCTCCCCCTCCAGTAAATACATGTCTGGCCCCTGCTTCGGTTTGTTTTGTAGTGCCTGAAAAATAATCATCTCGGGGCCAGCAGCTCCCCCATAAGTAAGGCTTTGTCAAAATTAAACCCCGACATAACAGTTGTCGTCTCAACCGTCCTGCACTTAACCTGGCGTGTCATTTGCCATCGGCTCCGGGCGCGCCGGGGGACAACCCCAAAATACAGGGGGCTGGTGTGAAGGGGGGGTGGGGCTCTCGGAAATTATCCCTGCGACGTGACATTCCTCTTGTGGCTCTTCACGTCGTTAAATGCCTTGTCAAACCTGGACCTAGAGTCCGAGCAAGGGGATGGATGGATGGATGGATGGATGGATGGATGGATGGATGGATGAATGGATGGAGAGAGAAAGATGTACATAGAGGTATATGTAGACAGAAGTAGATATAGAAAGGGATAGATATAGAGATAGATATAAAGAGATATATAGAGATAGAGATAGAGAGACAGAGAGACAGAGACAACAGAGACAGAGAGAGGAAGGGAAGGAAGATAGAGAGAGAAGAAAAGAAGAAAAGGAAGGAAGGAAGGAAGGAAGGAAGGAAGGAAGGAAGGAAGGAAGGAAGGAAGGAAGGAAGGAAGGAAGGAAGGAAGGAAGGAAATAAAAGGAGAGAGAGGAGAGAGAGGAGAGAGAGGAGAGAGAGAGGAGAGAGAGAGGAGAGAGAAGGAGAGAGAGGAGAGAGAAAGAGAGAGAGAGAAAGGTTGTTGAAATAAGGTTTTCCTCATCAGTGTCACTAAATAGTTAAACGATTTCCAAGCTTGTCGAAAGTGCCAATACCGGACATTACTCTTTGAACAAGGCAAGGATTTAATCTGGGGAGAAATGGAATTCCTTCTAAGCTGAAATAGACATTAGAAGATAAATTGAATCTCAGTGCAGATTTGCCTCTGCTGCCAGGAGCCCTCTTCTCTCCACCACGCCATCACTCTGTCCTGTCTCTGCGGGCAGGAGTGTTCTGCTTCCCAGATATCGCCTTCCCAGGCTGCAGCTTGGGAGCATATGCTGTCCTTGTCCTGACCCCCCAGGCTCCCAGGGACAGACCGCGAGCAAAATCTCTTTTCATTCTCTGAAAGGTTGCCGAGTCAGAGGTCTGAGAAGTGTCCTCCAACGCTGTGAGGATTTCGAGTGCCCAAGCTGGAGCATAAAGCTGGGTCTCCTGCATCGTCTGCCTCCGGGTTAGTGAAAAAAATATATGGACAACTAGAGACTTGGATACACTTCCCCCATCACCCACCCCACCCCTCCCCCCAGAAAAGAAAAAAAAAAAAGGTGAAATAAATTGCTACATCAGAGATTAGAGAAAGAACCGAGGTGTCCATGAAAAAGCCCAGTTATAAATACTATTTTGGGAAACAAACAAACAAAACAACAAAAAACCCAACCCCAAAATAACAACCCAAACCAGAAACCCCAAACAGAAAGAATAAAAAGAGGTAAATGATCATACAAATACCTTCCCTCCTTCCTTCCTCCCTCCCTTCCTTCCTTCTTTCCTTCCTTCCTATCTTCCTTCCCTCCTTCCTTCCTTCCTTCCCTTCTTCCTTCCTTCCTTCCTTCCTTCCTTCCTTCCTTCCTTCCTTCCTTCCTTCCTTCCTTCCTTCCTTCCTTCCTTCCTTCCTTCCTTCCTTCCTTCCTTCTTTTTTTCTTTCTCTCCTCTTCTTCTCTTGTTCCTTTTTTTTTCCTTCCTTTTTCTCTTATTTTTTCTTTCCTCTTTTTATTCCTTTTTCTTTCTTTCCTGCTTTTCCTTCCCCCTGTGCTCTGCCCACTCAGGGCCACCGCTTTGGGGGACGGCTGGGTGAACGGATGGACAGACGCATGTACGGCTGGAGGGACGAACGGACGCTGAATTCCAACGGGAGCCCCCGCTGCTGGCCGCACTCTGCTATTCTTTCAGGACTCCAGCCCTGCTCTCTGTGCAGGAAACAGAGGAGCTGATCCAAGTTCAAAGTCACGTCGCCGTCCCTCCTAAGAAGCGCTTTATTTCGCTCAGAACCGCAAACCCCCTTTCCCCGGTGTCACAGGGTAACACGGGCAGGGGGTAACGGAGGAAGGGGAGGACTGGGGGAATGGGCAGGGGCCCCGGCAGCCAGACCCGCTCTCACTTTCCGGGCCCCTGCCAGAAACACAGCTTTCGCCTCACGGCAGCTTCCGAGGGAGGGAAGCAAGCGGTCACCCAGTGTTCGTTGCTACACGGGTTTACTGAAACTAGCTTTTGAACAGCTTTCTGGAGGTGCCAGACCCGCAGAGTAACCGTCAGCTTTTCCCGGGAAAGGATCCCCCCTGTCTGTAAGTGTGCCGAAATTTTCTTTAAAACTGCTCTGCTCTTATTCTTGCCACTGCTGATAAGGAGGGAGCTGGAGGGGCTGGAGGGACCAGCGAGAGCAATTTCTTCCTTCCCCTGGACAGCATACATCTTCCTCGCCTTCCACCTCCTGTCCCCAGGGGTTGTCACCGCCAGGCCGGGGTTGTTGAGGGGACTGCTCCGCACCCCCTCCATCCCTTCTTCCCTCCTTCCTTCACTGTCTCTCTCCATCCCTCTCTGCCTCCCTCCTTCCTTCACCCTGAGCAGTGGAGATTCTGCCTGCTGGAGAAATGAGGCTGGTGGCAGCCTTGCCGGGAAAACCAAGGTGGAAAGGCAGACCAGAGGTTGGGTTGTGGGGAAGAGAGGGTCTTTTCCCCTCCAAATTCAACCTTCACTTCTCCCCGGAGTAACAGGACGAGGTGCGGGGCAGGGGGCATGAGGCCAGCCTGTAGCCTGGGAAGGAGAGGCCAGCTGAGCGAAATGGCTTTGCACCGTTGTCTGTATCACAGACACTCATAAATTCAACAAGCTCATCAACAGGATATTAAATTGCAGGTTACCTTTGATGGTGCTGGTCTGAGCCACTTCTAGGCCGTTCGACCTATGACCCGTGAAGACCACATGTGTTGCTCTGTAGCCTCCCTCTGTAAAACATACTTCGGGACAAAAGTTCTTTGTCAGACTCTACCGGCAGCGTAATGTAAAAGGAAAAAAAAAAAAGGGGGGGAAATAATGAAAATCTCAGCCAAAACTGTAACTTTTAAATGCCTTCCCTTCCCCCCCCCAGCTTTTCAAACAGCCAGGCAGGGAGTAGGGGGGCAGCAGAAAGCAGCACCTCTCTTTGGTGCCATTAATGTTTATTATTCTCTCAGTTGCACTTATATATTTTTATATATATATAAGTAGAAGTTGCCGTATAAAACCCCGCTCACGGCGGTGGTGCAATGAGGCTGAGGTGGCTGAAGTTGCAGTTCGGTAGAGATTTCCACGACGGGATTTTCCTCTGCCGAGCGGCAGCCGGCGTCCCTGCCTAGCCCAGCTGCGGCGGAAGAGACGCGCAACGCCGCGCATTTTGAGCGCCCTGCGCCCTGTACCGCTGAGCCTCCCTCCGCAGCTGGCGCAACACCCCCCAAAAATGGGGTTTTGCTGCAGCACTGCCCAGTTTTATTAGATGGATCTTTGGGGATGCCCACAAAGGTTTGAGGCAGAGGAGAAGCGTCCCAATAAAGCGCGATGGACTTTGTAATACCATTTCTTCTGTCATTCATAAATAACAATGCCATATGGTAACCATATTGCTTATACAAGTAAAGCCGTCAAAGTGTCACTATTTGATTTATCTCAACAGCTTCTTCCAACGGTGACGTTCAGCTACAGGGAGAGGGGAAGGGGGGGCGGTGGGGAGAGGGAGGTGTGTGGAGAAGGAGCGCAGAACAAAATTTGGCCTGGGTTTACCGAGGCCGCCTCTCTATTTCTCTCTCTGTATGAGAAATGTGTATATATATATGTACATGTATATGTATATATATACACAGAGGGATTGAACGATGGGAATTTTTTAATCTCTATTTTATCCCTATTTGAGCAAATCCCAGAAGGGGATGTGCGGGGACGGACCCCGCTTACCCCAGAGAGGCGCACACCCAAAGCGGCAGCTCCGAACCTTCTGCCCGTAAATCCTCTTCCCCAAACGGGCGGCGGTCCTGGCCTCGGCAGCTCCAACGGCCGCAGCAGCCTCGACGGAGGGCACAGCGCCGGCACCCTCCCGGGACCGTGTCCCTGCCCTTGGGCTCCCACTGGAGTGCATGGGGAGAGGAAAACGGGATTTATTGGCCGCAGGAAGTTTATTTTTAAGGGTATAAAATATCCATTTTATACCCCCAGTAATTCCCTCCAAAAAGGAGGGAAGGGGAGCCTTGCTGCCAAATGGCCCCTCTTTCTCCCTTCCGTGCTCATGGGCACTCACGACACCCTCTCCCCTCCGCGGTTCCGGTGCCTCCTTTTTACACCCCGACGGGACAGTGATGTGGTACCGGAGTTACTCCCCGCGAAGGGTCAGGTGGGTGGCAAGCTATTTTGATAGAATTTGTGGGAATAGATCTGGAGGTCTTGACGAGGCAAGTGGCGATAGCGCTCACCTCCCAAAGGTTCCCCAGAAGAAGGTTTCATAGTTATAAAATATTGCGCTCTGCTCCCTAACTATCAATAAGACCTGCATTAAAGAGGTTTGTTTGTAAATGGTGCTCATGCTCATTAGCATACATTTACATAATGCAGATTATAGAGTGAGGTTTTACTGCTATCTCTCTCCCCACCCCCTGCCCCCCCGCGCTAAAGCCGATGTCCCTAACTCCGTTTATAGAGGAATCTTTACGAAATCTATCCGAGGGTTTCCATGCTTTCACCCCGCCTCTCCAGACTCCCCCGGTGTCCCTTGGCCGGTTTGCCGGTGAGCGGGGCACGGCGGGAGAGCTCCGCAGCCGGCTCCGCCACAGGAGCAGGGCACCGGGCCGACCGCCGACGGGTGCTGCCGGGGGTTTGGGGGGCTGAGAGGGGTGTATCCGCGGCCTCCTTCCTCTGCAGCCCCCCCAGCACTGCGGCAGCCTGGGCCTGAGCTGGGATGGGTGAGTTAATGGGTTGCAAATTCTTCATGGCCCTTTTGGAGCTGGCACTGTCCGAAATCCACTCGGCTAGGGCAGGCGGCTTCAGGAGGCAGGCGGCTTTTGCAACGAGTCCTAAAAACAGGCGATTTTCCACGTAAGCCTCGGCCAAGCCCTCCCTCCCCACAGGTCAGCTGCCTATTACCCAGCTATAAAATATTTTCTTTGTTTTATAGCCCCTCATAAAAAGAAATTGATCGGGGGGATATATTTGAATTAAGACATATTAAATCGATGACAGATACATATCACGCTGTGTTTAACAAGAGCGGGACGCGGAGGCATGCGCAAGGGACCGCGGGGCCGCGACGCTATTCTTCACGTTCACAGCATCTCCCATCAAACCATCGTATCTCGGGACCTCGGTGCCCAGAATTTGGGGAGAATTTGGAATCCTGTTTGGATGCACGTATAGAAAATAGACGTATAGGAATACCCTCCTAGACGTACGGCTAGTTTGCAAGGGGAAGTTTTTACAGTTCCATAAAACCATGGAGCAGCTCCTTTTAAAACTTAGGGATTATTTATTCTCGATCCTTGCCTTGCAGCATCACTGAAACTCCCATCAAGGCACTGGTCCGGGGCCGGACATGGGAAGCACCAGCGGGACTTGGTCTTAGAGGGGGGACCCCTGGGGCGCCTCCTGTGCTACGGCTCTTGCCCCCAACCCTCTTCGTCTTTTGGCAGCTGTGGGCTAAATCCTGCGAGTTTCTCCCCCGTGAGTGGCGGCGGTAGGGAGGAGGGAAGGAGGGGAGGGCTGGAGCATGGCCCAGGAAATGCCGGATCGACACGGGGCTTCCTTTGAACGGGGCTCTGCAAAGGGTAGCAGCGGGGAGGCACAGATGTAGTTTGAGCAAGGGAGATTCACTGGATGGGGAGGACCGGGAGGGGGATGTGTGTTTGGGGATGGGGGTGTCCTCTGGCACCCCCCGCCCCGTTTTCTCTCCTGACTTGGCAGAGGAGCGTCCCCCGCTTGGAATTCTCTCCCAAAAGCGGGGGAGCGCCAGGCACTCCCGGTAGGACCAGCAGCCTCAGGAAAGCGGATGACATACCAGTAAGGACCACATCTCCTCCCGCAGCCCCAGAGAGAAGTCGCGGCAATGCTGTTCCAGCCCTTTTGGCTGGGCAGGGAAACCTCTGGCTCCGCCTTTTCGGCACCCCCAAACGGCAGCATCCTCCTTTGTGCGGAAGGGGCCGTTTTGGTGCTGTACCTTCGAGGACCAGCACACCCCGCACCCCAGGGTGGCTCCCATCGCTCCTCCGGCCAGGCCCATCCCCCCACCTCTGCTCCCTTTAGGAGAATCATACTTTTCTTGCCTTTTCGCCGAAGGCAACAGCTCCTGGCAGACACCCCCCTGCCGGAGACTCCCCATTTCCTAACCCACCTCCCCCCCCCCAGCATCCCAAAGCCTTGAGGGACGTGGATGCTCCGGTGCACTTTTATCCCTGGGTTGCCCTCGCTGAATTCTGGCTGAGATGGAGGCAGCTGCTGGGGGTATGGCTGGCGGCCCCCCGACGGGGAGCCCTGAGATGGAGCTGCGGGGATCCTTGGGAGGAGGAAGCCCCAGGGAGGCAGCGAGCGTGGTCTCCCAAAACTTCTCCCCAACATGTGCTGCTCCCGCCTGCTCCCACTACTGTTTACTCGTCTGTTTCTTAAAGGAAAGGCATCCCAATCCTCCCCCGCCGCTTTCGTCTTCCTTTTAGGAAAACGTTGTCTGCCTTCCCCTGGTGTTGCCTTCAATCTTCCGCCTTGGGCATGAGTACACACGGTCTCGTGTGGGTGCAGGGTGCTGGGTGTGCTTTCCCGCCTCGCCGATGAATGAATGATGATGGCCCTCCAAACGTAAGAGAAAAGAGAGGGGAACTGAGGGCAGAGACCGGCAGCAGCCCCCAGGCGAGCAGAGAAAACCCCGCGGACAGTCAAACGTCAACAGAGCGGCTCAGGGCGCCCCGTCTAGCGCCGGGGGAGCGGCAGCTGCTGCCCGCTGCTGCCCGTGCTGCCCGCTGTCGGCGGAGGGGGGTGTGTGGGGCGGGGGGGTTGTGCGCCCCGTCGGGCCCTGCGCGAAGTTTTGCAAGTGCTACTTCGAGGCGGGGGGGGACACGGACACGACGGGACAGTGGGGGGGCGGTGGAGGCGGATCCCTGCTGCGCCGGCGGCCTGAAAGGGAGCCAATGGCGCTGCCCCATCCGCTGCCAATCATCGGGATCTGTCCAATCCCTCCGGTGCCGTGTCCGAGCCGTCGCTCCCAGCGCGCCGCCGGAGTGTGGTGAGGGCTCTGCCAATCGCGGGCGGGCAGAGCGGGGCCGGGATGCGCGGAGTTAGGAGCGCAGACAAAAGAAGTTAAAGAGCCGCTTAATATATACATGTTTTTGAAGGCGGGTAGAGGGAAAAAAATAACAACAGCCAGCGTAGATGGGCTTGGCTGTGTCGTTATGGAGCCCCCTTTGAGCAAGAGGAACCCGACCCTGAGATTAGCAGATTTGGCAGCGGCTCAGCCCCATCCTCAACAGAACATGACAGGCTTCCCGGGGCTGGGGAACCACCACGTCCACCCCCACCACGCGGCCCACCTTCACCCCGGGGACGCAGGCGGCGACCCCGGCGGTGCCCTCACGCCGCTCGGACCTGAGCACATGGCGCAGCCGGCCGCCCTCAAGCTCACTCCCGAGGCGCTCACCGCCGCCGCCGCCGCCTTCGCTGCGCCCGCCGCCACCACCGCCACCGCCGCCGCCACCGCCGCCGCCGCCACCACCGCTGCCGCCGCTTACGCGCCGCCCGCCACCACCCTCCCGGGCTACCCGGCGGGGGGGGCGGCAGGCCGGGACTTCATCTTGCGGCGGGAGCTGCCCGCTGCCGCTGCTGCCGCCGCGGTGCACGGGGCGCTGGGCGAGCAGCACCCTCCCGCCGGCTCCCCCCACCTCCCGCACCCGCCTCCCCACGGCGTCTTCATCTCGGCCGCCGGCACCTACGGCGCGGCCGACGGGGCGCACACCGCTTTCCCGCCGCCGCCCAGCGAGCAGGGCGCGCCCACCGGCCGCCACCCGCCTCTCAACGGGCAGATGCGGCTGGGACTGGCGGCCGCCGCCGGAGAGCTCTACGGGCGCGCCGAGGCTCACTACGGGGCCGCCGCCGCCTCCTCCTCGGCGCTGCAAGGTTACGGCTCCGTCAACCTCAACCTGGCAGCAGCGGCGGCGGCCGGGCACGGGCACCCGCACCACCCCCATCCACACCACCACCACCACCATCATCATCATCACCACCACCATGCCCACGTCGGGGCGGCGGCGGCGGCAGCGGCCGGGGCCTTCCTGCGGTACATGCGGCAGCCCATCAAGCAAGAGCTGATCTGCAAGTGGATCGACCGGGAGCCGCCTCCTCCGCCTCCTCCTCCTCCGCCGCCACCGGGCGGTAGGAAGCCTTGCTCCAAAACTTTCAGCACGATGCAGGAGCTGGTGAGCCATGTCACCGTGGAGCACGTCGGCGGGCCCGAGCAGAGCAGCCACGTGTGCTACTGGGAGGAGTGTCCCCGGGAAGGCAAACCCTTCAAAGCGAAATACAAACTCATCAACCACATCCGAGTGCACACGGGAGAGAAACCCTTTCCCTGCCCCTTCCCCGGCTGCGGGAAGGTCTTCGCCCGCTCCGAAAACCTCAAGATCCACAAGCGGACTCATACAGGTGGGTGCCTTCCCCCCTCCCTGCCGTCCCTGTAAGGATTTTCTTCCTTTTTAATTTTTTTTCCCCTTTCCTCCTCTTTTCCTCCTCTCCTGCGGACATGTGACTTTTTCATGAATAAGTAATTCGGCAGCACACGGGCCACGCACACGCACCCGGCCCCTCTGCCCTGCACACACACGTGTGTGTCCCTGTCCCCCCTTCTATCATCATCCCCCCCCGCACTTTGGGCAGGTCCCTCCCCCCCCCACCTCCCCACATCCTGGCACTACCGGATAAATAAATGCCCCGAATAAGAAATAACGCGGAGCAGGGGGAAGACGAACAGCAGCCCTTAGGGAAGAGCGAGGGGAGGATAAGCTCCCGCTTGCCCCTGCCCGAGGCGCTCGGTGCGAGGGGATGTGTTGCGACCTCCCCCCCCACATTTCCCGAAGGACCACGGTTCTGCTTTTCCTGCCGGTTCTGTCTTTGGGGATGGAGCCGGTCGGGATAATGCTGGGCCCGATGGAGATGGGGCCGGGGGCTCTTGGGGGCGCAGTTCCCTTGAGCTGCGGGCGGCGGCGGCGGCGCTCGGGGCTACCGATACTATCGGGGCTACAGCGCTACCTCCGCTACGGGGGCTGCCCTAAGACCAGAGCTACTGGGGCTGCCCCTAGGGGAACTACCGATGCTGCCGGGAATACCGACGCCGCCGGTCGTTGCTACTGGGACAGCCGGTGCTACGGGGGCTGCCAGTACCGCCGGAGCTACCGGTACAGATTGCGTTCCTGAGGATGCCGCTGGTGCCCGGGCTCTACCTCCCGTGGAGACGGGGGAACGTTTCCTCCTCTTTTTGGATTTGAGGAGGAAACTTCAAAGCAGTCCGAGTACCCAACGGGGCTCCGGGGGCCGGGGAGAAGGGAGCGGCACTCCCAGGGAATGAGCAGGAGAACGGGGGGGACCCGGCGCTGGGCTCCGGGTGTGTTTGAGCATTGAAGTCTTTTATTTATTTTTCCTTTTATATTTCTTCTTTTTTTGTTGTTGTTTTTATTTTTATTTCCTTTCTCTTTCCCTCTCTCCTCCTTCCTCCCCACCCCCGAAATACGCGCTTCGGTGTGTGTGTAAAGAAAAAAATTTCCGCCGAAAACGAACGAAGCCGGGATTTATAGTGGTAGACAAATATTATTCCTCGGAGGACACTTAAGGAAGTGGAGTTGCCGTAATTGCTTTCTTGATTTATTGTGTGCTGCTCGGGAAGAGAAAAGCGGCGACCGTGCAACGTGTTATTCCGATGTAAAACCAAATGGCCCATGGCGGAAAGGATTATAGATTTTTATCTCCAGAATATGTCAGGCATGATCCCATATACAGCTGCGGAGACCTGAGGATGTCCAGCTCCCTGCTTCCAAAGCCGGGCGGGGGGGGATAGGGATTTCTCCTGCGGGGGGCTAACATATTTTTTTGGGGGGTGGTTGTTGTTGTGCTAATGGCACTGCGGAGTTAGATGGTGGAGGCCCGTGTTTTTGTCATCCTGCCTTTCCCATCTGTTTTAGTTTGGAAAACAAAACTTCACTGCGGACCTTTCTGGGCTTCTCAACTGCTTCTCCATCCCAGCTCCAAGGGGGGTGGGTGTCCGGGGAATGCTTGGGGTGAGGGCAGAGGGGTTCAGAGGGGAAACGACACTCCTCCCACAGATAACCTAAATAAGCACCTCTGAACTGTGGTCGAGTATTGCCCCGAGGCCCTTTGTGGGACATGGCCTCTTGCAAAGGAAATTTGGAGGAGTTTACAGTCGGGGGGTACCCACAGCTCCTCGGGTGCTGTGCACCTCTCGAAGGGGTGGAGGAGAGGCCCCCCTTTCTGCGAGGTGTTCCCAGACCCCGGGAGGGTGCCCACGAGTGAGCTTAAGGACTGGGGGGACTATTTCCATGCAGAAAGGGCAGTTGCAACAAAGCAGCCCTCCGGGTGGGTGGCGAGATCCCGCCTCGAATGACACGACCCACGGGAAGGAGAAAGGGACGTGACTCCTTCCTCAGGCACAGCCTTTGGGTGGAAGGGGATTCCAAACTCTCTGCCCGTCCCGATCGGATTAATTACTGTAATTTTGCCGCTTCAGCTTTAATTTAGTCATGTGCAGCCTGGGAGCAAAAGAGATTTACAAACTATTCGTTTGTTATGGGCATTTTTGGGCGGAAAGGGGGATATAAGACCGTTATTGTATCATTAGGGGATTTTGTGTGTTTCTGGTAATTCTGCAGGAAGGAGATCAAGTCAGTAATTCAGGAGGCGTTTACTCGCGCTTTCCCCCCCCCCCCCCCCCCTTCTTTTCCTTGAAAGAATCACACCGCACCCTGCAGCCGTGTCACTATTTCGGGGACAAAACGCTGTCCCCGCTCCCGGTGCATGCTAACGGGAATGGGATCACCCCTCTCCTGCAAAATCGCTGCCCCATCGCGGAGAAGATGCTCAGGATCGCCAGGTTTCCCCCACGAAGACATCATCCCTTCCCCCCCCAGAAGTGACCCCAAAGCCTCTCGGTGCCCTCCCTCCCACGCCCCCGCCGCTGGCATCGCTGCTGCCGGGAGGTGTCATGGGACGGCTCCCGGCCTCTCAACCCCTTTCTTGGGTTGAAACCACCTACAAATGGTTAAACTCTGACGTGACGCCCTCGTCAGCGTGCCAGGGACACTCCGGCATCTTCCTCGCTCCTGGATTTATGTGGAATTGGATCGTCGCGATCCGGAGGCTGGCGAGGAGGAGCTACCCGGGGGTTACGCATCCCTTGAGGGTCCAGGGAGAGAGCGGTATCCCGGGTCCTGCCTCCCTCCCTCGTCCCCTCGACGGGTGCGCAGCCTTCGGGTGGGTCCCCACTCCTGATCCCATGGGGGAAGGCACTTCCTAAAGCCTCGACGGAGGAGGGGGAGGCAGTTTGGGAGGGTAGGAGCATCTCTCAGGGGAAGTTAAGCTTGGGGACGGGTAAGCCTACATCTCTGCGGTAATACGTGCAGAATCCGGTAGATTCGCTTTATTTCTCCAGGAAAAACAATGATTAATGAACAAACGAAGTGACTCGAGATTTGTCTCGGTTGGAGTGGGAGCATGCTCTTGGAAAATCCAGTTAAACCCGAAGAAATACATTTTCTTACCATCGTTTTACGAATATATTTATATATATATTAAAGATAAACTTGCTCTTTCAATTGGTCCCACTTCGCTGGTAGGTGAACGGATTTTAATTGAAAAATTTGACATATAAGTCAACTGCGGAGGCACATGTTTTTATAGTAACAGCCAAGAAATAGCTACTTTTAAAACATAAAAATCGTTTTATTTTCCCTTTATTCCCTTGCTAAACGCGATACTATTGTACAAACGGAAGGAGCAGTAAGAATCGCTCGGTGAAAATTAAGAAAATATCCACCGAGAGACCTGCAGGGTTGTTATTTCCGAGTGCTCACAGCAAAACAGACCTGAAAATACCCATCGGCCATGCCTAACCAGACAGCATTTTTTGACTCGAGGGTCGCAACAGTCGTGGCAGGGGTTATCGGTGCAGGTCTGTTTACACCAGGTTCTTGGGTAACATGGCAGGGGAAGAAGAAAAAGTTGCTGTAAGAAACTCTCCTTCGTGGGCAGTGCAGGGATCCGGCAAGTTTATTTTCTAACTGTGGTCTCTCAGCACTAAGCATTTACTCAGCCCTGTTCTGTGGAGAGGGATCTGAGGGAAGGGTCGGCCCGGGACACATCTATATGTGCCAGAACATATATATATGTCCCAGGGTATGGACAGCCGGGTGTGTGTGTGTGAAAGGTACGCCAAGTAAACCCGCCAGGGGCTGATTTTCGCAACCCCTTTAACTCTTAAGCAAAGTGCACAGCTCTTAAAATAGATCGGACAGAGACTTTCTTTGGAACTAAATTAGCCTGAGATAACCACCACCGGTGTCCGGGCTGGTGTCCCCCCACAGCCTGCCAGTCCCCAGTACGGGCTGCTGAGTGCTCCGTCTTTATACCAGGATGTTTGTTTCCTCTTTATACCAGGATATTCCCTTTTTGTACCAGGATTCTTAAACAGGTGTTACTTGTATTTACCCTATTTACCCCTCCCCCCCCCCCCCCCCCCCCCGACTAATTATTCCCACAGCACAGTGCCCCACTGGGAAAGGATTACTCAGGAGATGTGCCAGGAGAGCCGGGCTGCCGGCAAGCGCCAGCCCTCGGAGGCAAAGGCATTGAGGGGTTTTGTTTAGGCTCGGTCATTAGAGCCGTAATGAAGGTTCCTCGTGTGCGCGGGGCAAACAAGGCCCGGCCCCGCTGCCGCTGCCAGCCCGGGGCTCCCGGTTTGGGGACCGCCAGCCGCGTTGCACGGTTTGCGAAACACGGGGGGAAGTCGGAAGTCTCGGGCATGTCACGACTGTCGTGATGGGGGAGAAAATGGGGAAAAGAGGGGAAGAAGGAGGGGAGGCTTTGCCCTGCTGCTCACCCCGGAGGGGCTGCCGGTGCTGCGGACAGGCTGCTGTCAAGGCCGTGCCCCCACCCCCCGTAACGGTGCCGTTGCTGTGTCCCGGCAGGGGAGAAGCCCTTCAAGTGCGAGTTCGACGGCTGCGAGAGGAAGTTCGCTAACAGCAGTGATCGCAAGAAGCACTCCCATGTCCACACCTCGGACAAGCCCTACTACTGCAAGATCCGCGGCTGCGACAAATCCTACACCCACCCTAGCTCCCTGCGGAAGCACATGAAGATCCACTGCAAGTCTCCTCCGCCCTCTCCGCCGCTGGGCTCCCAAGGCTACACGGCTGCTGCGGCGGGCCCCCCCGACGGGCCGCTACCCCCCGAGGCTGCCCTGGCCGCAGAGCCGCCCCGCGGCCCCGCAGCCGCCCTCTCCCCGCCGGTCACCGATCTCAGTGAGTGGTACGTCTGTCAGGCCGGGGGGGCTCCCCGACGGCCCCGCACCCCCTCCAGTCGCGACACCTCCCCGACCTCAGAGGGGGACGAGCCCCACAGGACCTCGGGGGGCAGAACCGCTCCCTAGGGCCGGGCTGAGCCGTGCCGCTGGTGTCTCCGGCCCTGCCGCGCTGACCTAAGCTGCCCGGGAGCAAAGGAGTGGGGGGCTGGCGTGGAAGTGCCATCAGGTTTGACTCGCGCTATTTATTCCGTGTACGAAACCCTATGGTGTTTGTACGGTAACTAATTTAATTAAAGAGACTCGGAGTTTTTAATATTTCCTTTTTTCTGTCGGTAACAAGCAGCGGTAATAACGCCTCGCTGGGCCATCCCAGCGACCCGAGCCGCACTCTTCGCAGGAGGACGGCGCCAAAGGGGATGCCTGGCTCCCACCCTGCCCAGGCGGGGCTGCTCTCGACCATCGAGCAGGGGGAGTCAGGGCCCTGCTATTCCCTGCAGCGGCTTTTAAAACCCTGGAGCTGCCCTCCCAGTGCCTCCTCTCCAGCCTGGGTAAAACACCAGGTTTGCAGAGGCCTCCTGACTGTAAAGCAGCACCTGCCGAAGCTCCGGCCAGTCGAGGACAGGTTACACATCCTTTCAAATAGAATGAAATAAAACCATTTCTCCGCCCCTCTTGCAGCTCAGCTCCTTTGTAATTGTTGGCTTCTCCCGGAGTCGTGGGGTCTCACCTGGACTCGACATTTTCTCTCCAGCCTTCTTTCTTTCTTTCTCCCTTAGCCGTAACCATGCGAAAACGATTTAGGGAAGGGAAGACAAAAGATGCAGCACTCCCTTACCGCTCCTCCACGGTTTGTACATATAGGGCTCTTAAAAAGGAGCCGGAGAATGAAAGAAAACCGCTGCTATTTGACAACTGCGATACTGTGATACATTTTGGGGTTTTCCTAAAAAAAAAACAACCAAACATGCAGAAACTGACAGGTAATTCCCCTTTTCCTGGGGCTGGTATTCTTGTTACTCTGGGTATTATTATTATGTTAAAGTTTGACTCGCAGAGGAAGATTTTCCCTCTTGCTCCCTCCAGCCTCCTGTGCAGTCAGTTCGGGGTTGAGAGGGGGACCCGCCCCCCCCTCCTAAGGCCCGGCGAGGAGAGGGGGGCGCGGGGATGGAGTATGAATTTTTAATTGTTATTTTATATGTAACTATATATTTTAGGTTTATTTCCTCTCTATAATCTGTTCACTATCTCTCTGCGGTGGCCGGGTGGAATCACCTGAGAGGAGGGGACCAGAGCTGCGGGGAAGAAAGGGGGGGGGGGGGGAGAGAAGGTTGGGGGGTCAGGGTGCCCTTCACACTCCTAAACCTCACCCCCTGACGCCCATTCCAGAGGCCGAGGGGTGTGGGGCGGGAGCTGGGGGAGGATAGGGACACCTCCACCCGTCGCCCGTCCATCAGGTGTGGGGGGCAAATAACCTAAAGAGTGCTAATTCCTCCTCAGAGACCCCGAGAGGAGCAGCGGCAGCTTCCCCCCCATCCCCCCGGGCTTGTGGAAATGTGGTTTGTGTGCCGTGAATGGTGGATGTCGTCTTGTCATTGTTAATAACGTGTATGTGAACGCGATTATTTTGTATAGTAGAATTAATTTATTTTCTGACATCATCCCTTTCTTTTTTTTCCTCCCCCCCCCCTTTTTTTTCCCTGGAAGAGTACAAAGCACACCAAAGAATTCTCTCCCTAATTTTGGCGATAGGTGGTTGTTGATGATGCTGTGGTTTGTATAAAAAAAGAAAAAGAAAAAAGAAAAGAAAAAAAACATTATATTTTTCACCTTACTTGAATGAAAGATGTAATGTGAAACAGGCTCTTCCTGCATGTCCTCCGTGCGGTGTGTTGGTGCTGGTGTATATATATATAGCTCATAGAGATATTATATTATTAGTACAGTGCATGGTGCTGTCACTCTGGAAGCTTTTAAACGTTGTCTTCATATTGTTGTGTTGGATCAAAACACAGGCGTTACTTTGAAAACAAACAGGAAACTTGAATAGAAAATAATTTTTTAAAGTTCGTTCGATTTGCTTTTTATTCTTTTTTTTTTCCCAAGCTCATTTGAATAAATAGAAAAATAATAAAGTAAGGTATGGACTTTTAAAAGAATAATTTATGTAATGTAATCTTACCAGAGATATTTTGGTGCTGATTTATAAACGAACTTTTTAATTTATGCATTTTTTGTTTTTTCAACAACAGATTGCACTATACATTACTACATGGCAGGGTTTATAAACTATGGCTCGAGGGGATATGCCACTATTTTTATGTACTTGCTACACGCAGGGTCACACACTTGGCCATCCATTTTATGACACATGATACCTCCGAAATAAAATAATAAGAATTTATCTTTTTTTTTCATCTCTGTAAACCCCATCAGAAGTAAAAAAAAAAAAAAATCATGCAAATTAATAAAAAATATTATTTGTACGTATTGCATGTGCCTTACTGACAGACGAGGGGCAGAGACAGACCAAAATACCCCTCACCCCGGCATCATTAGCTAGAGTCAGATCCAGCCACAGCCTCGCAGGGCGGAGGGAGAAGCACTGGGAGATTTGGGGGGTGACTGAGATACTCCGACATTTTTTTCCCAGTGAGTAAATAAGATTCTTCTTCGGATTTACATTTCTGTTCGGAGCCACGCAGAGGGAGGATGCTCAGGGCCGAGGAGTCCCTGCTTCCCCCCGGCGGCCCCAAGCTGTACTCTCGCTGGTGCTTGTCCCTGGAAGTCAGCCGGGATAATGGGGGGGGGGAGGGGGGAACACACAGGCAGGATTTGGGGGCTGCCGCCTCATGATGCAGCAATTGGGTGCACTGCTGCTGGCTTTTCATACGCAGGGGAGAAAGAGGGACGGACAGACAGACGGATATGATAGATAGATAGATAGATAGATAGATAGACAGACAGATAAAGACAGAGAGAAAAGTGAGAAAAGTCAAGTATTTATCCTTTATCCACACGATAGTGTTCATTTCTGTCAAGGACAGCTAATCAAAGTATCAAATCAATTAAAATTGCAATATTTTGTTGGAGAAACAAAAAATATGCTCCTCTCAGCCTCCTTTTGCAGATCCTAGTAAGCTGAGTAGCACTACTCTGCAGTAGAAGCCATAGTGTCAAACCCGTATGCCATAAGATTATTCTGAAATACAGAGTCAGGTCAGGCAACAAATAACACCAGGAGATCACTGGAATGAAGGGGGGGGGGGGGGGGTGTCGGAGGAGGGAGAGAAGGAAAAATAAAGTTTTCAGGAGGACACGCATTTCTCTTTCGAGAGAGGAAAACTGAGTAAAACCCGCTGTTGGGAAAAAAATCTGGGCAGAGGTGTGTGTCAGCATCCTCCAGGATTATCAGGTTTATTTCATTCCTTAAAAATTATATTTTAATAAAATAAATATAAGTAGCCCGGGATGATATCCCTTCCTCCCCACCTCCCAATTTACCAATGCTCGAAAATGACTGGTCCAAATGTCAAGAACAGTTTCACCAAAAGGTTAGAGTGTTTTTTAAGTCAGTTTTGTTAAATGTGGTAAAGGTGAAACAGGTTGCAAAGAGTTGTTTCAAGCAGAATGACAATAACCAACATACGAAGCAGAAAAACACTCATAAATGAGGGCTCCAATCAATGGGAAAACTTATAGCTCCCTAATGAAGTTTCTTGTGAAAAGGAGGGCGACACAAAGCCACCGAGACATGAATCATTCATGGGAAATATAAAAGATAAAAGATATCTGACAATGAGCAGAACCTTGTATAGAGTGTCTAAAACAAGTTTCCCCTTCTTATTTTGGGCTCTCCCCCTCCCCAGCCCCTCTCTCCTAGTGTTCCCTGCCCGCCCTATAGAGTTAACATTGACCAGTGCACGTCCTGCCCCACTTCAAAGTAATTTAGCCCAGAACGGAAGGCTTGGCGCTTGGACAATCTTCATGGTGTGTTAGGATTTCTATGGCAATTGGCAAAGCAAGACGTTCCCATCTGAATATGGCTCAAAGAAAGCCACTTATTGACACCGAGTTGGCCATCATCAAAGACTTCATCTTTTCCTAGGCGAAACGTGGTCCTAGCAAACACTGTTTAAATCATCTACCTTTGTAGTTGGGGCTGGGAGACATCTCGCCACACACCATCTCTGCCCCTTGGCCCTTTAAAGGCTGGAGCCGCGCTAGCGAAGTTTTGAAGGGGAGAAGAAATCTGGGGAGTGTGGGAAATGGCATGGGGGGGGGAGGGGAATAAATGGGGGACCCGCAGGGCTGCTCCCCCGCAGCACACTCACCATGGAAGGGAAGTGCTGGGCTCACAAGGGAGTCCCCCACCCGGGGAAAGTTGTTGCTTTGCTTTTTGGGGGTGGTGAGGGATACTCATGGGTTTTTTTTCGGAGGGGGGTTGTTGGTCCGTGTTTCGTGCTGCTTAGAGGAGTTGTGAAGCGCTGGGAAGGATAGACTGTCACCCCCACTTCCCGGTGGTAGAGCAGACCAGGAGGGGACAGAGAGTGTGCTGGCACACTCACACTCACATACTCGCACTCGGACACGCAGCCACGGACACGCGGGGCGCTGCCCCCCGCGTACCGCCGGCACCCAAAACCCCGCTCCCGCGGTTCACACACACACCCCACGCAAGCGCCTAATCAGGCAGAGAGAAGTTCAAAGGCAGGTTCTTTGAAATTCAAACTACTGCTTTTATGGTACATCAACATGGAGCGTTAGGATTGCTATGGCAATGAGCGCAGCAAAAGCAAGCTGCATTTAAAATAGTCCACCTCGATTCGAGACACTCTATTAAGATACAGTTGCATTGACCTTTAGTTTCATGCCGTGTTAGCGCAGTCAATTTTCACTTCATCAGAACGTCTCATATTTTTTGGCCTCTCTCCCAACCCCCCTTCCCTTTTTCAGGACCCCCCCCATCCCCAACTTCAGCAGATAAACAAATAAGCGGGGAAGAAGCTCCATCTCCAGCTCTTCTCCTCCTCCGCTGCCTCCCTCCTTCTTTTTTTCCCCCCACCTAAGCACTTTTATTTGCAGAGCGATTGTTCTTTGTTTATTTAATACAAGTACTGTGTGAATGGTGAAAAATAAACACGATGAAAAATAACCAAACAGATGATTCCGCCAAGTGAAAAAGCCCGGACTTAATAAAAGTGCGAAGCAGTCACCGTTGAATGAGAAATCCTTTGAAGTGGAACTTATTATAGGAAGAATACTTTTTGGTTTCCCTAACGACGCTGCTGAATTGAAAGGGCTCGCCTTTGTCAACGATTTGTTCTCCTTTGCCGGGATGCCCGCAGAAATTACTTACATGGGCTGCCTTAACATGCAGCCTGCAAATCAGTAACTTCCCAGCTCAGACTCGCAGACGCCGCTCTCCTCAGGACAAAAAGAAGTCAGGAGGAAAACACCCCAACCTTTCACTCAGCCTCGTTTCTTTTGGGGGGGTCAGAAAAGGGGGTTTGGGACGAGGGGGGTACCCCCTGTGTTCCCCCCCCGACGGCAGGCACCCGGAGTGGGGGCGCTGCTCCGCTCGGCCCGGACCCGGCTGGAGCCCCCACTTCTCACTCCCCCTTTTTTCTCCTCTGCCAAGTGTTTTTCCCAGGCAGAGACATATTTAATAAGGGTCGTTTATTACGAAGGCGCTTTGAAGGGTCGCCCCTGAAGCCCTGTGTCCATTAAAAACATGGAGGTGACATTTAAACCTCGTTTTAAAGGAGCTCTGGGGTAGTTCAATGAAAGGCAACTCGTTTGTCTTATGAGCTTGGAAACAACCTCCCTTCTTCTCCTTTTGACCACATGGCATAACTCAAAAACAATAGTTCAAAAGTAAAATGGCATCGTGGTGTTCAGCCTCAGACAGGCACCCATCTAGCAGGAGAGAAAAGGGATAGTCCATAACACAATGTGCTTTTTGTGTCCTACTCTGTCACAAGGATTTCGTTGTTTGCTTTAGAGGCTGCGCCTGTTATACTTTCTTGAAAGTGCTTGTGTTAAACAAGAGTTATAAGTCATCCAAAACAACAAACATTTTGATTTTCTTTGCCTAAAGGGTTTTCCCTGGCCATGGGCACCGTGAAAAAATAATGTACTTGCTGAGAAAGGAGCACCAGTAGTAGCATTATAAGCACAGTGCATTAAATATTGAATGACACGAGGGGGAAAAAAAAGAGCTTGTCGAGGGGCACTCAGCCTTAAAGTCTTTCTTCAACTTTGTCTTCAGTGCCTGTTGGACTATTTAAGATGGTGTTAATTAAGGGCTGCATCTGATTCCACTAGCCCCCAGCTTTGTCTCTTCGCAGCGCTCCCCTCAATAGCCTCCCCCCCTGCCTCAGTCGGCAGCTCTCCCCACACGTTGGTTTAGTACTGCATGTGTCACTTCTTATTTAGAGGCTGAAGAGAAACCCAGGATCGTGCGTTAAGGGAGACGGGGAGATAGTAATCAAGTGGTGTTGTAGGGCCAGGAGGCGACGGCGGGGCAGGAGGAGGAGGAGGAGAAGGAGGAAGAGGAGGAGGGTGCGGCAGGCAGGGCTGGAGACGGGCGGTGGGGAGCGGAGCAGGGGCACCGCGCCGGGGTGAAAGCCTGTTTGCACATTGCCAACAGCCTGTTTGGCAAACAAGAGGCGGGCGAGCTTAATTTGTTTCAAATTAATCGTTTTCCACGGGGAAAAAAGGAAAGGGAAAAAAAAACCCACAGAAAAAAAGCAGCCCTCCCCAAAATCCTGCATGGGAACGGGAGGAGCACAGGGGTGGGGAGCCGCGGCGTGTGCCCCGCTGCACCCCTGCCACAGGCAAGCAGCTGCTGGCGCTTGCGGGGGCCCCTATATTTGGGGGGACACTCACCCCCGGCAGGCATACAGGGCAATGAGGCGGGCGAGGGCAAAGTCCCCGGCAGCTATGGGGGCAAACAGAGGTTTGGCGACCTTGCCCCCCCTTGCATTTAGGGAGCAGCTGCCCAGCCCCCCAACTCCCCCGAAAGGCACCCCGCATTTTGGGGAGAAGCCGTTCCCTGGCCCCGTCCCTGTGCCCTTGCTCCGGCCGAGCTCCGATGGAGCTGCTCTGGTACCCAGCCCCCGGAGCCCCCAGAAAGTGCTGGAGGCCAAGCGGGCTTTGCCCTTGGGGGGCATCGTCTCCGCGCTCAGCAAAGGCCAACAGCGGGGCCGCAAGTTGGGGGGCGGCTCTGCTTTTTCCCCCGACTCGTTTGCGACCTGCTAAAGGCACCGGGTGTTAAACGCGAGGGGGACAGAGAGGTCCTTTGGCAGGTGGAGGCGGGGAGGGGGATGCCACCCATTCTCCACGGGGGTCAGCGAGGACCTACTGCCTCCAAAGGGTGCTCAGAGCTAGGGCCATGTTAGGGGCTCTCCTAAATGGGGGAGGGGGGAACCTCCTCTCTGCCCTGCCCGAGGGACGAGGAGTGGGGGCAGAGCTGAGAGTGGGGCTGGGAAATCCAATAGCCGGATTTTCTTCTTTCCTTTTTTTTTTTCCGCTTAATGTCTGTGTTCCCCTTCTCCTCCTCCTCCTCCTTTCACACGGCGAGCCCGTCTAAAGCGCTCCAAATGGCCTTTCAAACAAGAAAACCCTTCAAGGAAAAATGGGCACACATCCCCTTCCAGGCACCTTGCCAAAATCTCCCAAGCACCCTACCTGGCATCCTAGCTTAAGTTTCTTCAAGAAGTGTGTGTGTGAGTGCGCGGGGGGGGTTGTGGGGTGGGTGGAAGAGGGGGGTCTGGGCCAAAGGGGGGGTTGGAATTACAGCCGCCCTGTAGTGGTAGACACAAGTTCAGAGCTCCACTTCCCCCCTCTTTAATTAGGCTGGGGAGAGCCGCGGAGGCGCCTGGTTGAGGTGCAGGCGAGGCGGCCGGGCCGAGCGAGTGAGTACCCAGCGCAGCCCCGACGGGACGGGGGTGGGCGCCCGGGGAGGAAGCGGGGGACACGCCGCACTAGGGGACTCCTGGCTGACGATGAGAGGGGAGAGGGAGAGGATGCGGGGAGGGAGGGGTGAGCAGGGGTGTGCCTGGGGGACTCACCTCCCCAGACTTGCGGTACGGGCCGCTGGGCGAGTTTGGGGAGGGCAGTGCCGGACGGTGCTGCAAAAAGTCAGCCCGAACCAGCTGTGACTTCACCTATTAGCCCCGATGTCTTTCCGAGGAGATTGGCGGAGTTAAACATCCCACAATGGGCGCTCTGGGGCGTCTCCAGCCTGACCTCTACCCGGTTTTAATAGTTTCATAGGAACTTCATTAAATCAATTACTTAGTGAGCACATCATCATTTATTTGTAATTAGCACTGAAGAGCTTGATTTTTGCAGCAGCCCGCAGCCCGGTTCCCAGCGGGGTTGTCCATGTACTACAAGCACTTTTGTTTGCTGTGTGTGTTGACTCGTGGTATTATTCGGCCGCCACAATAAAAGTGTAATCTTCACGTCTTAATCTAGAGTTCAGGGGGGAAAGGAAAACAAACACGGTGCGGACGAGACGCCGGTTCCCCGTTCCCGTGTGTGTCCCCCACCCATCCCCATCCCTCCCAGGCCCGCAGCGGCTCCCGGGGCGTGAGGCCGGGAGGAGGGTGGAAGGACGGGAGGGTGGGACGGAGGCCGGGAAAGGGGTGGGGGGGAAACGGGAGGAAAAGGATCATCGGCAGTCTGGATGGCTTGGCAGGGCATAAAATACGGGCCCCCGGAACCGGGCTGGAAGTGGGGGTGCATGAATGTCCGTGAGGATGCTGGGAGGGGGGGCTCTGCGCTGCAGAAGGCGGGGTGGGGGCGGGGGGGCAGCAAGGATGCTTTCGTTTTTTTGGGTTTGAATCAAGAAAATGAATGGGTAAGGGGCAGGGAAAGCCTTGGACGCGGGTGAACGCGATCGCTGGAGGGGGGGTGGAAGGAATATTGCCCCCCAACCAACCAGGCCTCCTCGCTTCGCCCTGCAGCCAACGCCTTGTTATCGCCTTGCCCCCACGGAAAGGCAGCTCCACGCGTGGGGCGCCCCACGGCTGCCCCCAGGCGACAGCCCCAGCCCCTTTCTCCCGCCGCAGAGGCTGCCGCAGCGCTGCGCAGAGAGGCTGGGCCAGACGGCGCGGTGAGGGGCAGTACCCCGGGCAGCCCCAGGGGGAGAGGGGCGTTGCAGCCCTCCACGGGCTGGACTGGATCCCGCGAGGCTGGCTGGGGCTTGGGGAGCGGGGCCAGTTTTGTGGGTGTCTGTCCGCCACCCTCTCCCCTCCTTCCCAGGTCTCGGGGAGGGTGGGGGATGTGTTGAAATTCTGTTAGAAGTGGCAGCACACCTGCAAGCTCCATGCAGAGCCAGTCGCTGGTTGGCACCGGGATAGGGACCCACGGGAAAAACCCAGGGCCGAGGAGGCGGGGAGGGATGTGTATGGGGAGGGTACCGTGCCTCTGCCCTGGCGACACCCTCATTCCTGATCCTCACACGCTGCACACATTTCGGTTGTTCACCTGCAAAGTTGCTCCCCCCGCCCCACAGCTGGCCAGGCCCTTCCCCACGGAAACCCGCAGAGGGGAACGGGACGAACGGCCCCGCCGGTGCTTGCCGGGGCCGGCTCCTCCCGGCCGGGGGCTGGGGCGGGGAGCGATTTAATTTCCATCGAGGAAAGATAACTGACCAGGGGCAAGGCAGGTGCAGGGGAGAATGCAGATGTCACCCGCGGCAGAGTCGCCCTTCACCGTGCCGTCGGGCATCTCGGGTCCCCCGTCGGCCCAGGCCCGGACCGTGGGGGAGCGGGGGAAGGAGACTCAGAGATAGTGTGTGTGTCGCCGCACATCTACTGTCACCCCGGAGCTGTGCACGGCTGCGGGACCACTGGGATAAAACACGCGAAGAGGGTGTGTGATGTGTGCGTGGAAAACCCGGAAGACACCGCTCGGGAATCGTGCAGGTGCCGGGGATTTCCGGACGTTCCAGAATTCACACAAATAGCGGGGGAAAAATGGTGTCTGTATATCATTTGGGACTCGGAGAGGGGAGAGGAGCTTTACTTGCCCGGAGCAGTCGGGACGCGGAGTGGGTTTAATTGCTAAGTATTTTAAATATAAAAGCTCTGAAGCGAGTGTATCGAACATATCCAATCTCTCCTGGTTGAAAAGCAGAGCGGGGCGGGCTTGGCGACGCACTTGGGATAACCGGAACTTCTCCCGCGGCAGTACCGTGAAGGCGGCGAGCGTGGTTGCGCGGCCGCGGGGCTTGCGCAGCGGCGTACAGCGGGTCCAGTTAGGAAGCTCGCTTCTCGGCGCGCAGGAGAAAGCGAGCAGAGACCAAACCCAAACCCCTGAAATAAAGAGGGTTTTTTGGGAGGGAGAGAGCTCTCTTTCCGCCTCTGCCCTGGGACGAGCGGCCAAACCTGGTACGCTCCTGCCCGACACTGTCCCCGGGCGTCTTCGTCCCGCATTTTGCAGGGTGCTGTTTTTAGAGCGTTGGGATGGAAACTGGCGGGGGGTGAGGTGTAGGGGGGAAGGCAGCGCTAGGTGCAAGCAGGGGGAATCAGCACGTCGGTCCCGTGGGGGGCGGGAGATAGAAAAAAGGACCCCACGGCACCGTCCCAGCGTAACCCAGAGCCTGAATTTGCCGGACAGCCGCCCTGGTGAGAGCTCCTGGTGTGCGTGACCCCGAGGAGCGGAGGTGGGACCAGCACCGTGTCCTACCCCTGCCTGTAGCCGTGGAGTTCAGTGGAACTGGGGGCAGGTTCCCAGCCCGGACGTGTTTTATCACCCAAACCCCGTTTGGATGGATGAGCATCAGCTGTTCCCGTGAGTGCCCCGCCATGGCCCGTCCTGCCCGGTCACGGCGACTCCTGCCCATGCTTGTCTGTACTAGTCCGACCTGCCCGTGCCTGCCCTGCTTGTTCTTGCTTCTGCCTGTCGCTGCCTGCCGCTGCCTGCCCTGCCTGTACCTGCCCCCTTGGACTAGCAACCTGTCAGGCTCTGAAGCTGACGCTGGCAGGGAGTTAATATCCATTAACTGGGGGCTGCACCCCCTCGCAGCAAACCCTTTCATCTTTAATAAGCTGCCTCCTGTGGGAATTCGTAAGGAAAGGAGGTTCAACAGGGCAAATTCAGTCAGCTCTTCCCTTTCCCAAATCTGGAAGGGGCTCCCTAGACACCCACTGTCACCAGCTTGGACAGCAGATAGTGTTTGAAAGTTGGGGCCATGCTACCAAATGTTTGACAGTAGCTGTTTAACATTTCCCTACCCAGTTATTAAACAGGAATGGGAGTAAATTAAAATGGCAAAGTAAAAAGAAATAAAAGCTCTCTTTTAATTCTGCCAAGAGACAACACCTAATTAAGGAATATTTGAATCCCACAAAAAATGCAGACTCTCCATAGTGACATAAAATTTCTCTTTGAAAATCACAACCAAACACAAACTGACCCAATCCAGCCCAGGCTTAGGCACAGCCTCAGTACCAGTCTTAGTGCCTGGCTTCCCAAGGGCCCGGGCAGACAGAGGGTAAGGGTTCTCTGCCTCAACTCTACTGCAGTGCAGATTCCCTCTCAGGGGGCTTCCTTTCGGCTTTTATGTTCTCATTTTTGCAGGGCAGAGAGGCAGGCTCGACTCAGAGCAGCTCTTCAGATTCCAAGCTTGCTGGTGGTGAGCCAGGGCAGCACCAGCTGCTGGCTTCAACAGCCAGGCCCTAGTGCCTAACTGCTGCGGACAACCCTTGAATCTTCTTTTCCCTTTCCTCCAGCACAGAAAAAGTCTCCCTTGATACTGTGTATTGCACAGACCCCGGGAATCTTGGATTATTTTATGCTGTGCCACCACTCAAACAAGGGCTCAGGGCAAGCAGCCCAGGATTTTGCAAGCACCTTTCCCCAGACCATTTACTTCATCAGGACTTTGGTTTCTATTCTCTAGTTGGCAACATTTGCATGCCAGATATTTTTGTCATTTAGTGCACTGTGCAGAGGTTAGAGAAATCTAACCCAGGACTTAGTTTAACCTTAACCCCTCCAAACATGTGGGGTTTGGTGCTTGCAGGTGGCAGCTGGGATTTTCTGAGGCATGCGAGCCTGCCAGGCAAAGCTTTGGGCTTAGTGCATAAAGTCTTTCACCAGGCTGCTCTTACACAGAAATCAGAGGGAATGGCAAGATGTTAAACCCAAATACAAAAAGGAACTGTGGGTGCAGAGCTCTTCCACTGTGGTAGCAAAACAGGGAGTTGACTAGCTCCCAAGATGTTCATGAGCTGGCAAGCTAAGGATTTAGCAGCATTTTATAGCCACATAAATTCATTGTTTTGTAAGCCACTATAAAGCGTGAGTTTGTCTGCCTCTTGGCTGCTCCTCATCTGCTTTGTGTTCTCCCCAAAGAAAGACCATCTCTGCAATCACAACTAAAAACCTGCCAGACACAGATAACATGTGCATGTACACACACCTGGTTCCCAACCCTCCCCTCCACACAAACACTGATCTCATCCAAATACCCTCAGATCATGTTTATTAGGAGAGTAAAATCCACAGGGATTTTTCCAGGATATAGGGAAAGGAAAAACAACTTTGAAAGCAAGGCAATGCTGTTGGCATTCAGCTGCCTTCTCCCTTGAGCTCTCTGAGGACACAGCCAACCCCTTACGACCTCAGAGCCCAGGATGCAGAGTGACAGCAAGGTCCCCTTTAATGGCAGATACAGCTTTCTACAAGTGGCATGTTTTGTAGTGTTTGGTTTGTTTCTACTACTTTACCACCTAAGAGGCAGAGTCCCAAGTTTCCTAGGAGTTACAGCATTGCTTCCACCCTTTCCTGGCTGCCCATCTGTTGACGATTCACAATGAAATTCACATTGCCCATGTTTTCAGTCTAAATAAAATTAAAAGTGGGGAGTAGAGGATTTTATTAAAAAAATGCTCTGAACTTCAGAAAAGATAGGGTCTGTATCATAGAATCAACTAGGTTGGAAAGGGCCTTTAAGATCACGAAGTCCAACCATTCCCCCAGTGCTGAGTCCAGCACTAAACCATGTCACTAAGAGCCTCATCTACATGTGTTTTTAGGGCTGGTGATTCCACCACTTCCCTGTGAAGCCTGTTCCAACACCTGAACACCCTTTTGGTGAAGAAATTTTTGTTAATATCCAAATCATGCTCTCCTGCCCAGGTCAAGCCTATCTCACCTGCTGCCCTGCTGGAAGCATCACTTGCAACCTCCCTTCTCACCAAAGGGCCCTTGGGTCTGACAAGCCATCAGGGACAGGGGTGGGGAGGAACATGTGTCCCATTCTCTGGCTGTCCAGGGACAGAGACAGCCCAGATGTGGGGCTGGAAAGGGTAAAGCTGAAAGGCCATGAATGTGCAAAGAGTCCATGCTGGTCCTCAGGCATCCCTTGTGACCTCCCTAGGGGAGAGGGATGTGCCTCTTTTGTATATCACCTTCTGCCTGCTCCTCTGAGGAGGGCCACCTTCACCTCCCCAGAAAAGGACCCCACCTCTGCCCTTGCACTGCTCCGACATGCCTCGGCACCTTCCGTCTCAGGGTTCCCCACACCAACACCAAGTTCCTGACTCATGGATGGCAGCAGTATCATTTTCTGGGCTGGCACCGGGCCCTGGTGCTCTCCTATGACAAAAGGGATAGATTTGTGTGCTGACGGTGACATGGATGTGCAGGCTTGTCTGTGGCTGCCAGCTCTGGGAGCAAGCACAGATCAGCACTGACAGAGGGTACTTGATTTATGACTGGGTATTATGGGGGGCTGCGCTAGATGTATCATGCCAGCTTCAGTGTTCCCGGTCCAGAAAACAAGAGACTATATCAAAATGGCAGCTTACAACCGTGCCTAAATAAAGGTGCTGGCTTAGAAGCGCAGTGAACCCAGCCATTTCGTAATGCCACCACTAGATTTGCTTTCCACATTTGCATCTGTGGCTTGTCTGAGCTCTGCATGTCAGGGAATTTAAAAACAATCATTCGTACTTTTTTCCTTGTTTCTGAATGAACCAGGCTCCTGCAGAAAAATAGCAGGGGGGAATATATTTCTGTTCAGGGATATAGCATTCTAGTCAAGGCATTTGGAGAGTAAAAGCATAAATGTATAAAGCTGCGAAGAGATAATACACAGGGAAATGTTTTTTAAAATACAGAGGTAAAACCAGGGTTACACTTTTCCAGAAGCAATTTGTAGGCTATGTGGAAATAAAAATTGGCACGGCAAGTGCAAAACTTGGATGTATGCATATAGGTGCTATAGGGATCCATTTAAAACAAATGATTAAGGTCACAACATGATGGTGTACAAACATTAAAGTGTGCATACATGCATGTGCACATACACAGACATGTATGTGCATGCACACGTCTTTACAGCCAGTGCTCAGTGAGTCTTCTGTTGCTTTCAGAAGGTATGGAGATTTTGAAGCACTCTGATAATTCACACTTACCTACGGCTGGGGTGGCACCTGGTTCACTGCTTGGCGACGCTGATGTCAATAATTTATTTAAATGACCAGAGGGGACGTGTTATGCATTAATGATTGCTTATGCGCTCTATACATATGCAGATTTTGACTCCTGAGACTGTGCAGGTTTAGTTTGCCAGGAGATGCTGCTGTCTCTCCAGCAGGTGTTATTAACTGAGGCGGCGTTAAAGCAGCAAGCAGGGCCATGGGAGAGCATCTCCCTCCCACAGCTGAGAACAGCCAGGAACAGATCGTATACTAAAATTCAGTAGAGCTAAAATACACTCAGGATGTTATCCTGCTATCAAAGACTATTTAAACCTCAAGTCTGCCTTTGAGTGAGAGATTATAATGGGTTCTACTCCATTTCAGAGTCAAATCTCTGTTGTCAGGTTATAAACTCACATTGCTGTCATGCTCTGGTCACTGCTGACTAGCCATCTCCTCAGCACTGCATTCTTAAAGGATGGTTTGGGAGATGTGGGACTTGAGAGGGGCCAGGGATGCCAGGGAGTCAGTCTGGTTCAGGACTGACTCTTTCTGTAGCAGTAAAGTGCCTGGAGGGAGTGCCAGACCTAAACTGTCATCACCTCAGCAGAGGTGAGGGTAGCATGGACAGGACTACTGACATGACAAACTTGTTTCCCTTGTAAGAGGTGAGATGCCTCTTCAAAGCACAGAGGAGGGAGGATAACTGGCAGGTGGGGCTCTGCTTGTGCGAGCAGAGATTTTCTCCTCTCCCGCCTCCTTCCCCAAGGTCTCATTTTTGTGGTTGTGGCTGCCTTTGAAAGGCAGTAATGAGGTAGGAAATGCTCATGCTCCTCCTGGCCGTGAAGGGGCTCAGAGCAGGATTGATGCTGGATACCCGGAAAAAGAAAGTCTGAAACGAGAGCAGTATTTGGAGGGAATGTAGACCAAAGCATGTTTTTTTGGTTGTACACAAGCAAATCGCTTGTTATATGTGCCTATATGGACATGGACTGAAAGCAAGAGGATCATTTAAAGGACTTCCTCCTAAATGGTGCTTTTTGTTGCAAACACAGTTATTCTTGCTTGAGAAAGCCTATATTTTATTTGGGTCTCTTTAGGACAATAGTGAATTTTAATTCACAATGTGGATTTCTAACTTGGTTAATCCTAACAGTGTCCTTAAGACAAATCAACATGGCATTGGTAGGAAGAAATAATTCCCTTAGTGGAAGCTGGAAGGTGTTCTTTTTTTCTCTTCTGTGTCAGAGAAATAAAAATCTTCCCCAAAATCTGTTCCAAGAGGCATGGTCTGTGCACAGGGCTGAGAGCTGGGACCCATAACCACTAAACCCAGCTCTGACATGCCCTGGGTGACAAACCTCCCCAGCCCCCCTTTCAACACCTGTAAAATGGAGATAATGAGAACGATGTCCTTCTTTCCTCGGGGTTTGATGCGTTACTAACGCGTGGTGAGCTGTTGGAGGCTGGTCCCTCAGGCACGCCTGTGTACAACCAGCTCGCCCCAATCGACGCGCTGGTATTTTGCTGCCATTTGGTTGGCATAAACATCCCACAACAGCGCAATGCTCCAGACTATCATGGGCAGGCATGCAGCAGTCATCCTTTGTTTTCTTTACATGATTTTAAGCACCAACTAGTATCTCTTTTCCCGGAGCTGCAGGCAATCCATTTGGCCTCCTGGCAAAGAGCTTTCCTAGTCCTTGTGAGCAGGCTGCCATTTGCTGAGTAGACTCGCGTTACGTTTTCTTCCCCTTCCTCTCAAAATGTTTCTTTCCAGAGGGGCAGAGAAAGATGCTCTCATTTTATTTTATTTCATCTTCTGAACCCCAGAGCTGGCAGAAAACAGCAACCTCTGAACAGTCATGCTGGTACAGAGCAATGGCCATAGTGAGGATGCTTCCCAACTGTGTGGGTTGTGAGCCTGTCTCATTTAAGATCAGCCTTGGAAAGAAAGCAGCACTTTTAGAGGCTTTTTCATAAAGCACCCAACAGACCCCAGCATGAAGTGACAAGAGATCTGGGCAACATCTAATGGCACTCAAAGGAGCATTGTTTTGTCTTTGGAGAGATGTTTTAAAAACTCTTCTAGATTGACAACTGTCGAAGAGTGAGCATGAGAGACATGGTTCTGATTTTTCAGGCTGAAGCACAGCACAGTGTCTCGTGCTGTAGCCATAATAGAGGCAGGCAAGTTAGAAAAGGAAAAAGACATGATTGCTTGGCTCCTACCTCCACACATTTAGCAGCATGTCTGTGACCTTGTCAACCTGCTACAGTGGCCTGCAGTGTCACGGGGAAACTGTCCAGCAGCAGACATCATGGCCATGGCCACTGGTCACCAGCCCTGGCCACCCAGGACAACCTGCACTGCTGGTTCCCTCCATCTCTGTTGCAAAATGCCGAGCAGAGCCACCCTGATTGTAACAATTCACTCTCCTCATTGCATCAGTAAAGTACCTTTTTTTCCTCTTGCCTTCCTTAGCAAAGCCATGTATGAAATGGGATCACACCGAGGAATGGAATTTAAGAGAGGTGAATCCTACATGCATATTCTGTCCTGTTAATCCATCTTGGAGAAATCACACTGCCTCTCTCCCTCTTTCATCTCGCCTGTGTTTTTAGGCCAGGCTTGTTCTCGCTGGGTAGAACCAAGGGGGCTCCCAATTCACTGTGGTAGTAGTAGTAGCAGTAGTAGTAAAAATAGTAATTATAATTATATTAAGAGACTGGTTTGTAGCCAAAACAAAATCCCTTTTCACACATTTCTATTTAGATGTAATACATAAAACTGCATTCTTATGTCAACACATTGGCAATGCAATAATGCTGTAGTAGGGGCTGGAATAGGCATAGGCATAGCTATATGCATATTTATTTTCCATCAGCTCATTTTTACATGCGTGTGTGTGTAATTACATGGCATGTAAGAATTCATTCTCTTGTGCTCACTGGGATACACATACATAGCAGAGTGCCATTTACACAGCAAATGTTAAATGACTTCAGTTTGTCATTCTGGGTGCTGCACAAGTAACAGCCTAACCTGTTCTGATCATCTGGTCTAACTGTTTGATGGCACCAGAGGGGATCACCAGGATGATAACTTCACAGAGACAAGGAATTGGCCCTTGCCACTTGTAGCTCCGAAAAAAAAAAAAGAAAATAGAAAGAAAAACCCAGCTTAATTGCACGAGGTGCTACCAGTTCCCTCCTCTGATCTGGCATCTCCCCTAGCAGCAGATTGTCTCTCTGGCTCGTCCAGCCCTGGAGTCAGGCGGTTGTCAAGAGCTGACTTTTTCCCCTCTGGTATTTTGGCTCCAGGTCTCTGGGTTGGAGGCCACAGTTTTCAGCACCTGCTAATAATTTTTTTTAACAGATGCTAGAAAGGAAAATTTCCAAATACAGCAGATACAATCTGCTGTAGCCTGGGTCAGGCTTGGACCACAGGGTTCATTTGCCCTAGAGATGGGGGGCTAATGATGCCCATCGTTTTAGCAAAATCCTTGTCTTCCTTGAAGATGATGGTCAATGTAGCACCTTTGATGCTTGCTGTGTGCAAGCTCTCCTCTTTCTGCTGTGACCAGTTCCTCCATCAGCACGGGTAGGAGAATTCACACTGCCAAGGACTGTCATTTGCACTTTTTTCAAACAAACTTCTATTTAAAATGCAAAGGAAACACTGAGCTGATTCAATATATGCAGGTTCATGTTGCAATACCACCATGGGAAGAATTCAGAAGCTCTGTTCCTTGCAGAGATCAAGTTCCAAAAGAGTCTTGACGTAAACCCCCACTTCAATATTTCTGGCAGCTCTCTGTCCCATGACTTCCACCACCCTTTGCTAAGCAAGTCCCCTTCGCTCCGTTTTTCTTGTCATAGTGTGTGTATTTTAATCCACTATAACTATTTGTTCTCATAGCTTTCCCTGGTCAGCAGGAAGTAATGGGACCATCGAATGGCTCTTGAGAGGCAAGGGAAATAAATAAAAGACAAGGAAATTGAAACAATAACATCGAGCATACCATCCAGGGCAGGTTTCCATTAGGCTCAGGAGGCAAATGACAACAGGCATGGAAGGCTGTAGATCAGACAAAATGTCTCATAAGCTTTTGTCACTGTCTCATGGCACTAGCTAGACGTAAATATGCCTTTTTATCTTTCTCCTGGGTCCAAAGCTGACACAGGAGAAATGTAGAAGGATGAACATTTGCAGAGTGTTACAGCTGGGGCTTTTTACACTGCCTTTTCCCAGTATATATGTATGTATGTATATGTATACATATATGTATGTGTATATATATATATATAAGTTGCCATATGCATCTGTAAAGAACCAGGTCTCTGTGCTGGTAAGTGGTAGGGGTGCGCTGCATTGCCTTCCTTCAAGGAGTCCTCACTCATCCTCAACTCAGCCCACAGCCAATGGATGCACCTGCTTTTTCCCTATCCTGGGTTCAAAAGTTACCTTTAGGGTCTCTTTCACAAATAAATTAGTTTCAAACATACCCATCATAGGGTCAGAGCCTGAAGGTGAAATCAGAGAGTCCAGGTGAATGTTATTTCCATCCTCCTCCCTCTTCCCTCTCCTTTTTGTTTCCTTCCTGCTTGCAATACTCCCTTTTAAAATTTGGAAATTAAAGTTATTTTCCTGCCAATGTTTTCTGCTTCCATGTGGCAAACATTTCCCTTTCCAGTGGAGCAGGAGCCAACATGGCTGCCTCAGGCATGCATCGGTTTTGTGTATCCTGACAACTCTTTCCTAGACAAAGTGAACAGTCCTGAGGTCTGTTCTGCTTCCCCCTAATTCACTTGTGTGTCACCCCTGTTTTAGTACATCGTGCATGAACCTGAGGTGAAGTACTGGCATTTTTTTTTCTCATAAATACTTTTTTGAGGACATGGTTCATTTTATGTTAACTGAAACCTTTTCCCACTTTTCTCTGTACTTTTCAAGCCCAGATATACTGAAAAACACGACTTAACATCCAAAGCACTGACTTCCACATGGCTGTGCCTGAGTGACTACTTATTTGCTTGGGTAACAAGTGAATGGATAGTTGTCCTAACTGTCAGTTTTGCACACTTTTTGTAAGGTCTCTGGTCCTTACAAAATAAAGATGGCTGTTGGTGCAGGGTCTAAGGTGGTGCAATGAGCTGAGGCATCTCACTGTCCCTTACAGACAGAGGAGGTGAGTGGGCTGTAGAGGTGCATTGGAAGTGTCAGTGCATGCCCTTATCCTTTTCGTTAGGCATCCAGCACATGCACCCTTGGAGAGAAGATTCCTGGCTTGGAGGCCATTATTCATCCTGAACTACAGCTGTTCTTAAATAAGAAAAGCATAAAACATAAGGTAAAAAAGATTAAAGACTAGCAACCATTTTTTGTCAGTGGACCTTATCAGGTGTTCTTGTTACATCCATATTCTTTCCTATATGTACATACAGGAAATCAACAAGTATAGTAGTTGTAGCTGACTTTTAACATATAGGTTTATGCACAATTTCTGGATAAAATCCATGGTTGTGATGCATCTTATCTCAAAACATGTATTCTGTCACTTTTCTGTGGAGAAGTCCCAATCTATGGGACCTTGGGTAACGAACTGGAGATTAATTTGTGATGTCTGTCATATTTCTGCTTGCATCTCTTAAGGGGCCTGCTTATGGAGTCAGCAGCTCTGTGTCTTAAGGAAGTGTATCAGATTCTTCTGCTCTCCCTTTCACTTTGCTTTTATATTTTGTACTCTGGAGAAGAACAAGTCTAATATTGACAATGCACCTTTCCTTTTTCACGTAGTGTGGGCATTGCAGCCTCTGCTGAACAGTCTGTAACTAATTCTTAGGATGTAGAAAAAAACCCTCTTTGCCTCACATGAATACATCTTGGAAAACTAAACCTTAAATATGGTTTGTTTTTCAAGCATTGATTCAGGTGGCTACAGGTGGATTTTTGCTTGCTAAGTTAAAATAGATATAAAATGAAACAGAATTTCAGCTCATAGCATAAGCTAAGTGCCAGCTTTGAAAACCTGTATTTCAGGGTATGTTTTATGTTTTGCTTCAGTCTTCATGATATCATTGTTTACTGTGTTATCAACAGACTTTTGCTTCTGCTATACTTCTGCCCTTAGGATACGTGTATTGATGACTGCTTAACTCTTGCCAGAGCATGTCTCCCATATTGTGAATAAACTGCAGCTTGAAGTTGCCACTTTTTGCTCACATTAGGAAATCATGTATTTGTTTATTATGGTGTTGTTATGGTTCTGCCATTATGGACTTTGGGAATGATTCTGTTACTCCTAGCAAGTATGTGAAAAAATGATGGTGTCTTGTGCTCTGAACTGATATCTACAAATCAAGGTATGTGATCTGGCATTTAGCTAGTCACATAATTGCTAAAGCCGTATGCCAGTTGGGTCAAGCCCAAAGTGATGTTGAAAAATCATAGAATCATAGAATAGTTAGGATTGGAAAGTAGCTGGCATATCACTCAGGGCAGAATGCGCCCCTGCAACTTAAATAGATCCAGTAATGCCTCCAAAAGTGGCTGCTGCTTCCCATCTGCCCTCTTCCTTTGGGGCTACGATTTTTTCTATCACTGTATCAGACACCATCACCTAGCACTGGTCCCTAGAACTGCAGAGGTTCCTGCTGTGGCCAGTTGGAGTCTTGGATCAGTGGCACTGCAGCTTTCCGTGTGCATGACAGCAAAGGCTGGGACTGATGGCGATGATCTGAGAGCTTTTGTTTTTGCAGCAGCTTGCTGGGAGAGGATGAAGCAATGTGGGGAATGAAAGGAACGGCAAAGACCAGACAGCCTGGGTGTCTCTTGTAGACCTTTCAGCAAATAGCATGGGATGCGCACCTGAGCAGCTAGCTGGAGCCAAGTAGCTTAGAAAAGTCTACTAAGAGGGACAGGAGTGAGTGCAAGCAGTCCCACACTGACCTTGAGCTCTGACCGAAGCCAGGTGGCCGTTTCTGCAGTCCTTACTCAAGGCAAGCTCTCCTTGGACCTGTAAGACTTTGGTCTCTGCATGGGCTGCAGCTTTTGGGCTCTAACATAGCCTGCAGTGGCAGGTTTCAGCAGAAAACTGCTCCCTCAAGGCCGTGGCTTGGGGCTTCACCAGGAGAGAGCAAGCACGGGGGGAAGGGATGTTTCCAAATGAGAAATAGATTTTTTTTTTTCTATAAATGAGTGGTTTGTTGGCTGCAGGCAAATGGCAGAAGGTTTTACTGAAAAGGCTTCTTTATGGGATTGTGGTTTTGCTTGGGGTTGCTGAGAGAAGTCTGTAAACCCCAGGAGCTCAAGGAGCTTGACAGGTTTGACAGGCCTTCCTGCTACTGATGAACAGGAGGCTGGAGCAAGTGTTCCTGAGATCACATCCCTGTTTTCCATCAAAGCATGCTGGCAAGCCAGAGGAAGAGAGAAGCTGTTTTCTTCCCTCATTTTATTTTCTTATTTAAACACATTCTTAAAATCTGCATTTCTGGATCCTTTAAGCTTTGTCTTTAAAATCCCTGTCAGCCTTTCTAGGCTTTGGGTTAGATCCTCCCAAAGAGCCTTGAGCACCTTGAAATTGTTATGGTAATAATCACTAGTGACAATAGGAGGGTCACATAAAAGATTTGTGTAAATCACCTCTATAGAGCATGCCAGCTTTAAAGGGCAACACTCTCACCTGAACCACAATACCACTGTCATCCCTTCTTGTGTCCACTTACTCTACCACACTCTACATTGTCCTCTGGTCCAGCATGAGAGGCAGATGAGAAAATAATGGAAACGGGAACTGGAACTGGAATTTACTGTAGAGCTGCATTTGTGTTGTGTGAAGTAAGGGCTGCAGCTCCTGGTGCTGACAGGGAGAAGAGTCCTCTTTCTCCTCCCTGGGTCAACCTAGGCCTACACACCACCCCTGGTTTTACTCAGTAAAGGGAATGAGTGCTTCTAATTAACATCACAGGCTTCCTGAGTTTGCAAAGTGAAGGGCTTGGATTTCTGCTATAGCAGCAGTGGCTGCTACAACACTTAAACCATCGCTGGTCACAGAGCTGTTGCAGTGCCTGAGATGGGGGTCACTGCCCTGAGCATGTGGCAAAGGGAAAGCCTGGAAAGAATCAATAATACATGAAAAATGTACACATAAAGAGGAATTTCCTATTTCTTTGAGTGATGGTAATTTAATTTAAAAGGAAATCCAGTGACAACTTCCTAGGAAATAAATGCCTTTTTGTAAATCTCTCTTTGTGGTGAAAAGGTGCTTAGCTGAAAATCAGCTGAAGTCTTCTTACTCTGGTTTCTAATCATGCCTTAGTTCCTAACCCAGCCTAAAGCTTGAGAAACTGCAATGAGCTCTGACAATATGAACAGGCTGCTTAGGACAGAACAAACCCAAGAGATTAAGTTAAACTTGCCAGCTGAAGCTGAAGCTTCTGAGCTTTATCAAAAATGCAAGCTGGAGAAAACTCTGGAGCTGAGATGTGATCCTGCTAATATCTGAGCCCACTAAATCTTCCAGCCTCAAGGAGCTCCTCAGACCTGGGGACGTCTCCTACCTCCTGAAGAGAAGGTGCAATTTAGCTCCAGAGACCAGCCTTGTAATTCCTTAGCCTTATCCCTGGCAGCACCTGACCAGCCCATCTTATCCAGTTGTTCCAGTCTGGAGACTCATGGGCAAACCACTTTATTCAGTGCCAGCTTAAAAATTAAAATGAAAATCCCATAGGCAAAGCACCATAGAAGGCTACTTGGACTGAAGAAAGGAAAGCAAGCGCTTCAACTCTGTTCAGAAGAGAGCCCTCTGCCTCTCTTCTACTTTTATTTTTTTTTTTAATTGAGGTATTTTAACACAAATTATATATTTTAGCCATTTCATTCTCATATAAATCCATTTCCTTGTTTCCTGGGCTCACCATGATGGACTATGTCCTACCATTCTCAAGTATTTTCATGGAATATGTATTTTTCTCACACTTTTATGCAGAAGAAACTTTAGGGCTTCCTCCATGCTACCTAGCTACCTAGCCGGTTTCTTTGTGCAAGTTGATGATGAAGCCATGTCCTTCGTATATTACTATTCAATTAGGATAATGAATGCAAGACCCAAATGACTACGCTAGGACTGTGCAGACATGGTGTTGACCTGTGTACCAGACTGCATCACCTAGACAGAACAGAGGAATTACTAATGTTTCAGCTGTGTAAGAAGGAACTGAGGTGCACCAAAATTTAAAAGACATTTCCATGCAGAAAGCATATGCTAGGACCAAAACTTCTATTTGATCCTACCTAGTGCTTTGCCACCTTGTGGTTCTCTCTCTAACTAGCTTGTCTCTGTGGGATTAAATGCTGCTTCCCGAGTCTCCTCCTTGTAGGTGCAGATCAGCAAGGGGGGCTTAGAAGAGTTCTCAGCACAATTCACAGGTTTCTCACGGTGAGTGCAGACCCGATGGTGCATGTGCTGTGAACTGCAGCTAGCTCCAAGCTCTCCCTCTCTGCATAATCATCTGCATCACATCCTACAAATGAAAACCAGAGCATCCTTCAGATACTTAAGTCATTAAACAGTCGGTTACAACCATATGAAACCCTTCAGGAGCTGCAGGAATTTCCCTATAGCTCCAAGTCTGGGATTTGGGGTTGTGCCTCCCCCTGTAGTTCTCACTTCCAAAGCATCCCTACACCAGTGTCTGCTCTTTTCTTGAATAAGGGATGCCCAACACAGCATTTTGATTTGAACTCAGCTCCCACTCCACAAGTCATTTTTATTTTACTGGGATACCAGTGAAACTGTAGCTCAGTAACTGATGTTAAGAGGAACTTTTAACACCTCAACAGCAAATGGAGGAGAGTGTTTCCCATTAGCGGCTGAGGAAGTAGTGCTCCTGTAACTTCAGCCTTGAAAGCTAATGAAGCTCAGATTGTGGCCATGGCCTTTGATGTAGAGATGCCTGAGGTCAGTGCAGCTTTCAGAGGTGCCAGTGCTATGCTGTGTCACCGTGTTCGTCTGGGTGAAGGCCCAATAACTCTAATCCTGTAATCATGTTTCTGTAAGCAACAGCATTTATTGTGCAGATAGTGGGGGATAGTTGCAGTGGCAACTACATCAGGGATATGCTATAGAGGAGAAGCTAATCCAGCCCTGTAATGCCATTTGCAGTAGAGGAAGTTACAGCCAACCACGTCAGTGAGTAGCAAAATATTGGAATCAGTTTAGGGAGTGAGTGTGGCAATACAAATGCCTTGCTTGGCCATCTAATCCAAATCCCTGCCAGTACCCTCATTCTGTTAGGGGAATGATGTTAACACACTGGTGAAAGTCAGGGAATTCAAAGCTGTGCCTTGACACTCCATCTTTGGCTCCCACTAATACACAGGGGGGTAAAGGCACTCACTGATGTGTTTGGCACCTTTAGCTTTGAATTTAATTCCTTCTCTTGGGTTATTTCACAACCTCAGGCCACATGCTATGTATTTTACGTCTTCCAACATAGGCTGTCGTCTTCCAGGTATACGTGCATTGTTAGAAAAACACGATAGCTTATTCCACTCTAGTGGGGGAAATACACATATATGTGTAAATATGGTTCATCCAGGAGATTAAGAGAGCCTCTAACAAGCTGTTTTGCTGTACTAATGAATATGTGCATAGACATTCCTGTTTTATTTTGTACTCAGCTCTGTCATTGATAAATCTCTTCTTATTTGTATCTTATTAAACAGAGCTCTTTCATATTATAGAAGTACTAGGTATTAAAACAACACCCCTCACTATTTTAAAAAGGAGAAATGAATGGGAGCACTTTATGCCCCTTTTCTATGTGGATATCTCCAGCTTTGGTGGGGGTTCTGTGTGCAAAATTAGTCATGAAGAATTAGCTCTGTATTTCAAGGAATAAAAGCAATAATTCTTTAAAGAAAATCTAATGGCAAACTGTGGACTTCAGTTGTATTACACACAAATGCACACAAACACTTATACATACGGACAAATGGGTAGCATGTATGCATGCATATGTATTAAACAAAACACACAGAAACATATTTCCTTTAGCTCAGTGCCTAAAAGTTCATTTGTGGGCATCCTGATTCTTGATATATTATTTGTAAACAGAGGGCCAGGGGACTGGAGTATTTTCTTGACTTCAATGGATGATGAGGCCTCAAGCTGTGAACTCAGATTGGGACCTCTAAGTATCCTGCTGCTACCTAACAGCTTGCTGAAAAATGACATAATTTGTGACATCAGCAATATGCTGCTTTAATAGAGGTTTGTAAAATGGTTTCCACCCTTGTGTGTCAAGACAAAAACATCTATCCTTACTAAACCCGAGGTGGCCCCCTCCTGTATTCCTCACACACCTCGCAGCCTTTGTACTTCTTAGGTATATATTGCCATAAAGTCCTGATACTCGAAGAGTGGTAGGAAATCGGTAATATCCACACAAGAACTCCTACCCCATTGGTGCCAGGGAAGATGTCAGTTTTCCGAAGAACGGTGGCTACCAGCGGGAGGCTCAGCAATGCAGATTTTAATGCGGAGATTTAATTTCAAATACAATTCACAGTTTGTACACGGCTGAAAAATGTTTATTACCACCTGGATGTCCAGGACACTTTTGGATGAAATAAATTTCAATTTGGACAATGCCTCATCATTTCAGTTGATGCCTTTAAAATGTTTCACAGCTCTGTAAACAAGATGTTTCAGACAATTCAGTGATAACAGCAGAGAATGCACCACTTTAAAAATCAACCAAAATAATACCAAAACACCCCTGACAGTCTCGGGTAACAGGACGCTAGTCTGAAATGGATTCAAATGTGAGAATTGCAATGATTTTTTGCAAATGTTCTATTCTATAATACAATGAGAAAAATTATTTGCCTCTTGGCACTGATATTGCATCTGGGGGAAATTTATTTTAAAATAAGATACAAATTAAAAAAAAAAAAGGTTTTAAAGGATATAAACCTTGTCAGAACCTGAGCAGCAGCAGGAGAAGCATGTCTTAACATGGCAGAGTTGGTGCTCTGGATTCATTGCTGTGTCTCTGATACATGAAATGAAATCAGTACCTGTTAGGAAATATACCTTGGGTGTCACAACTGCCCAGTTACACCTTTAGCATCTGCTGGGCTTTCTGGCTGGAATAGGGGTTGACGCACATATGGGAGAAGGCCCTTCACACACGGCTTCTTATGAATGGTAGGGGAGAGTGCCCCAGGAGACAGACCACCCCTGCAGGTGAATGCATGGCAGATGAAGCAGGGTACCTGTCTGTTCAGAAGACCATCCCCCTGATTTTCCAGCCCACCATAATTGGGTATCTTTGCTTCCTGAGACAAAGGACCATCCCCCTGATTTTCCAGCCCACCATAATTGGGTATCTTTGCTTCCTGAGACAAAGGTGCACTGAGTTAAGGGGAACATGGATGAAGTCAGGAAGGCTCCATGAAAATATAAAGACTTCTTCATCTCTCTAAATAGCAGTGTTGTAAGCCTTCCTGATGGGGGGGGGGGTGTTGGGGTGGGTGGCATGGGGAGGGAGAGGAAGAAAGAAAGAAAGAGAGAAAGAGAGAATGAATTTTTTTCAAAGGGGGAAAATGTTCATTGGTGTAGATACTTAGGCTGGAGGCTAAGGTGAAAATACAGCTTAACAAAGTATAGGGGTAGGAAAGTGAGTTTCCTATTATTTGCTTGTTCCTCTTTCTCCCCTTATTTGTTGCATCTCTGCACATTTTATAGCATTAAAAAAATGCTGTAGCACCAAAAAATGACTAGAAAAGACCTCAGGGTTCACCTAGTCCACCCCCCTCATGAAGGCCCTGTAGCAGATGCTTACCTAGCCTGCTCTAAAGAAACCTCATCTTTTTCCTTGAATGACTTATCTCATTGTGCAATTAGGTATCTTTTCTGTTTTACAAAATAATGAAGATGTTCACACTTCCCTTTGCTGCAAATTAAACTGATTTCCGTCTATCCTTTTGCCTACGGATGCCAAGAAGAATGGGTGACTCCACTGCAGAGTATGAGAGGATGGGCATGCATCTGCCCTCTCTATCCCCATCACTCAGCCATTTCTCAGCCAGACTCCACTGTTATTTCCCTGCCTCTCAGGCTGCATCTCTGTTAACATTTCCTTTGCAGCTTCTGGTCCATACCTGTCTACTTCTTGTAGTTGTCTCTTTGTTCAGGTTAGTGACTGGATGCACCAGAGAAGTCGCATGAGGGCTTCCACATACAGGTCCAGAGAAAAATCACCTTATATGAGCTTTTACCATGGAAGAGATGGTTATCAGATATTCTAAAGCTGAATGGGAGATGAGCATGGAGGGGAAGCTGTAGATGCAGAACTCAGTGGGTTCTGCCAGCTCCTCCCCAAATGTCATCGGGAACCTCAGGGATGCGAAGATGATCACATTGAACCTGCAGTGTAGTTGGTGGGCTTCAGCCCTGTCTTTATGTTTGTGATAACAGAAACAAAATATGTTGTAGAAGCACAAAACAATTTCTGCTTTTGCCCGTAATAGTGACTTATAACTAATTTCAGATCTCGTGATTTCTGGCCCCATTTTCTGTGCACTGGCTGTGGCAGGAGGGAAAGCCATGGCTTCTATTTTCATACTTGGTTCTCACATGAAATAGTGGGGGGCCAGAAGAGGAGGGGGAAAGATGCAGCTGCAAAAACAGTCAGTGAAACATAAAAATCCCCATTGTTTTGTTGTAGTTCTCAGTGCCCTTCAACTTCTGGGCACAGACAAGGCCTCCCCCTGCTCAGGTTCAATACGCAGGGGAGCCTTGGGGCTCAGAGCTCCCTCCCTACTTTCCCTAAGCCTCCCTGTCAATTGTGCTTTTGTTCATGGAAGAAAAAAATAGCCCAATGCATACTAATTTATAGCCAGGGAAGCAATTAAAAAAAAGTTTATTATCCTTTCCCCCCCGCCTCTCAAATGGAGTGTTACAGCAGCAGGGATTTTTGGTAAACTTGACACAAACTGATGTCAGTAACAGGGGAGCAAGGCCAGGAACCAAGCACAGATCTTTACATCTCCCCTCCATGTGAAGTGGGACAGCCTTCCAATTTTCTCTGTCTGCCTATAGTTGGGAACATGCGTGCTCCAGGAGAACCTAGGCACAAAGACACACTTATTTCCCCTGGCTTTGATAGCAAACGTGCACTGTACACATTGCCCTCACATACTCACTCTCACAAATGCTAGTTAATCGTTAAAGAAAGAAATGCCTAATAGAACTACGATGTAGAGACAAATTTAAGTTTATCACAGAGCTTACTGTGTGCCTTTTTCTTTAAATCTGGCATATCCTTAGTATCAAACAGAGTATTAGACACCAAATAATCCGTATGAAGTCAGCTAATCCAGTTCACCTCTGGATTTTGTAACTCCTTGGAAAATCTTAGACCTGCATCAGTAGAGATTTTGCCTTTAGTACAAGACTGGCCTTTTCTTTCAGATGGAGCTTCTTTTTCAAAACTGACTCTAAAGGAAGCAATAGATGTCTCTACCTACCATGTATTTTAAGTAGTCTGTGAGTAAAGCATCATGATGCAAAACTGAAAGTGCCTGAATGCTTTCAAAGGAGCAGATAGTTTTCTGTGAGTACCCCAGCAGTCGTGCAAGTGCTGAGGTTGAGACGTGGCAGTGATGGGCAGCCTCTGCAGGGTGAGCTCCTTCTCAGGCATCTCATGGGCAGAAAGCACAGCTCTGCACTCTGGGTACCACAGACCTGGGGGACCTTCTTTCAGCACTTTAAAGTAAAACACAAGCCCTTCACTGACAGCCCTAATGTTGATGATTGAAGAGGACAGGAGTGATTTTGTTCACTGTACAGCCTTTGCACATCTTCTGCTGCTGGTTTCTCCCTCACTGTCAAGTACTTAATTCTGTATTATCCAACCACAGACCTCTAGGTGACAAAACTGGAGACAGAGCTGTCAGTGATGGTCAGATTTGCAGCTATACATGTACTACTGACTGCCTGAGCTGCATTTTTACACAGGGCAGGACATACAGGTTAACATAAAACATTTCCAGTGACATCCCACAGTGTACCAGACCTGCATAAACACTGCTGTATATTAGGGACTACTGACTACTGTAAAAGCAAGCCAGAAAAGAAGCCAAGTATCAGGAAGTCTAGACCAGGTCTTTCCAGCAGCATGTCCCATAAATTCAAGGCTATTGCAGGCATGTCTCACACAGGGACAGGGTTTTAATCTTTAGCAAGCTTCACTTTGGAAAATTCCTAATTGATGCATGTGCTTGATACCACAAAAATATTAGCAATGGTAGCAGAAATGGGAATAAAATTACAAGCTATGTGGAATCACACTTTAAATTAGAGCGTTCCAAGAAGGTAGCAGAGGCATTTAGCACTCCTCCTTCTCCCCAGGATGATCAAGTTCAAATGATGCCAGCAGGCAGTGGGCACCTATAACATCTTTAGGACTCAGGCCTCCTACATTTCTGAAGACATTCTGAGCAGCACCTTATGGTGCTATTGGCTTTGTTGTTAAGATTCAGGAGCTTCAGGTTCAATTTGTAGAGAAATAACTCCAGACATAGTGAGGATATCTGCTGTATGGCTACATGCAGGACATTTCCACTTTGCATCCCATTTCCTGCACCCCTGGAAAGGGGGAAGGAAAGCCTCCCCTCCTGTTCCCAGTGAGGGAAACTCATTGCCAGTGTCAGAGAGGCCTGGGGTGCATTGAGAGGACAAGGAGAGCCAGTTGAGACTGTGAAGGAGAAGGAAGTGTGACGGAAATGGAAGGCACTGATTTCTTTGCTGGTCCTTGCAGCACCAATGCCAGGCTGATGTTTGTGTGCCTCCGCAGGTGGCCTTTCCATAGGTTCTGGCTGAAAGGGTGCTGTGGGCATGGGGGCAGCTGGAGGAGACCATTCTGGTGATCAAGCAAGGTTTGTGATTAAGGCATTCTTTCCTCCTTTTCCTTTCTCTTTTTCTCCTTCCCCATGGTGCTCAGGACTCCTGGCAGCAGCCCAAGAAGGCAAGGGGTTGTCCTGGTCCCTGAGGTGACAAGGGGTGCCCTCCATCCACCGATCCATCCACCCATCTAGTCCCCGTGGTGGCTGGGGCATTGGGGAGTCCCCTCCTGCCACTCTGGGAACTGCTGGCACCTTGGCAGCTTTTCCATCCCAGGAGAGGGAGAGCCCCCCCTCCCACCAGTCAATTGCCAGCACCTCGAAAAGGCCCACAGCTCTCCCGACCCGGGACTCCCTTCTGCGGGGTTGCACAGGGAAAACTAGAGAATAATGTGCTGCCCTCGGGGGCTTTTATTCCCTTCCCCTTCTCTTCTTTATCTTTAAATAGCAGTTAAACAATAGCTCTGTCCCGGGACTTTGCCAGTCCCTGAACCTGAGGGAAATGAAGGTCGGAGAAGAGGGTTGGGGCGATGGGATGGTTGAATAGTGGTAAAAAAAATTAAAATTTTAATTCTTCCCCCCCAAAATCTGAAATTAGAAATTACTGCCTGAAGAGCAGATATTCCGTTTTATTGGCTCGTAAAAGAAAAAAAAAGAAAAAAAAAAAGTTTTCAGAGCCTAATTTCCACCAGATACATTTATTTTCCGTTGAAAGCAGAATTAAAACAATACGCGCGAGTAGGTACCCATTAAACCTAAGCCACCTTTGGCTGTTAATCACGGGAGAAAAGGATTAGGAAAGTCAGCAAAGGAGCACTGCGTTTTGAACGTCAAACCCCAGATTTCAGGAAGAGTCAGCTCGGGGGTGGACTGAAGCAGCCCAAGAAACAAGGAGGGACCCTTAATAAGAGTTAAAATTCAGTGTCGGGTTACTTCTCGATATTGCAGGGAACATGCCGTTCCTGGGAGGGATTTGTGGTTGTGAAATGCATCCCTTTGCTAAAATACCGTTTGATGCTTGTGTCGGAGAGGAAACCAAAACAATCTTTTCCTTTCAAGCCCCGATTTCAAAACAAAACCAAAAGAAAAAGAATCGGAAAAAAAGGCTCCACAAACCCCAACAACAACAAAAAATCCCTCTACATTTCAAACTACAGCTTTGAACAGCTTTCCTGGCGGGATTTGTTTCCAACCTCACAAGCGGAGTGTCCCTGTGTTCCCGAGCTCTCCCTGCCCTCCCTTCCCCCGTTTCTGCTGCTTGGATGGTAGGTTCAGAAGCAAATGCTCTGCTAAATAATTGCTAGAATTTTGGAGAGGAAAAAAAAATAAAAGAAAAAAAAAAAGGAGAGAGGGCAGAAAAAAAACAGAGTGGAAAAAAAAAAAGACGAGAAAATTCGCACCAGCATTCAGGTGCTAACCTACTTATTTGAAAGTAATTTCTTTTCCATTTTGCCCGTTTTCCGCCTTTAAAACAGAACGCTGAAAGAAAGAATAAGTGCTTTAGCATTTCAGTGTTGTGCTCTGGTAATTACTTTTTTCACTTTTCCCCTAAGTTCCACGGTGAAAACCTCACAGGGGGGTCTTTGCTGTGGCAGGGCTACAGTTCCCAATCCCGAGCGCAAGATCTGCAATTACAAACCCATTCGGTGCCCTTCCCTATCATTAATATGCACAAAATCCTGCTGCTAATCTTATAATCTGTTTTGTTTCATCAATTGCTTGCCCAGCACCAGGCGGGAAAGGAAAAGAAGGAAAGAAAGAGAAAGAAAGAGGTGAAGAATAAAGCCGGGGGGGAAAAAAGAAAAAAAAAGAAAAATGAAAGCTTCCTAAAGTTAATGAAAAACAACAAATAAATTGGATTTTTATTTTTATAAAGCAGAAATCTTTACACGGAAGCAGGATTTTCCGCTGGGGGAGGGGATATGAGGGAAATTTAGGGAGAAATCCGAATATATCCAACGTTTTCTTTGCATATTCGATTTCCCCGCGGCCGGGTCACAAAGTTCCCCTCGCAGCTCCGCAGGCTGCGGAGGTTGCGCGTCAGCACCTCGGGAGAGCTCATTCGTGTCACTGCTGTTTCTCGGATGGTTTAAGCAGGGAGCGGAGGCACCGGGCGGGGTGCGGGCTCCTCCGCCTCCCGCACTGCCCTCCGCGGCCGCGCAGCTCCCGCGCGCTTCTCACGCGTGGGCATCCAGACTCCAGTGCGGCAATGAAGACATTCATTTTACTGAAATCCTCTCCTTCTTCTCTCCCCCATCCCCCCGGGGCTGTATTAAGGGAATAAACCAATCTACGCCACACGGGTTCCTATTGAGATTAATGACAAAATTATGCAAAAAAAAAGCAGCAAAATAAATTAAAAAAAAAAAAACCCAACCCCAAAATCTCATATATCTTCTTCTCCATGCCCTGCGCCAGGCCTCGCCTCCGCCTTGCCTTGCACCTGATGATTTATTAACGCAATCTGTGGGGATAAGTACACATGTGCCCCACTCCGGCTTGTCCCAGCTCATCTTCTAAAGTAATTGTTTCTCATTAGTTCTGATAATGTTTTAATAGCGTTACCCATAATTTACTCAGCCAAGAATTAATAACGGAGGGTGCACGGGGGGAAGGGGCAATAGAACCAGGTAGTCTTTAATTAATCAGATTAGCCTGGAGGTCCCCGCGCTGGAAGGGATCACCCGGCGCGGCGCCCTCTGACAGGACCCTTACTGGGGGGCGGAGATTCGGGGTGTTGGGGGGTGTCGGTCCTCTCCGCTCACCCCTAAGTCCCCGCGGAGGGTCCATGGTGTGCTGGGGGGGGGGACGGGACGGGGCGGGACTCTGCAGCTGCTCCATCGGTACCGTCCTCTCTGGGCCGCCCCGGGAGCACTCCCCCCTTCACCCCGGGGCTTCCCCTCCACCTTCCCCAGGGCTCCTCTCCTTGGTGCTTCCTGGTCGGTGGTTTGGGTGGCCCCCCCCCCCCCTTCCCTTTCTCCTTCTTTCCTCTCTTCTTAATTAAACCCAAAATAACCCAAAAATGTTTAAAAGTGCTGCTCGGAGATGGAGGGGAAACACGCTAAGCGAGCAGATGGGAGGAATGAGCCACTGTGACTCCCTACATAAAATGGCCATGGAGGCGGTGAAAAATGAAACTAAAAAACAACTGTTTTCTATTTACAAATTTAAATAAACAGAACAGCCTTCCCCGCGGTGTTTGTCTAAGTGCAGCAGCGTTGCTGCTGTGTAGGTCATGAAAAGGTTGGTGCATAGTTTAAAACTTCCCATTCTGTTAATTTCTTAAAGAACAGTCGTTCATGGTCTGAGCACAAAAGCTCATGATTTAATGAGGAACAGAAACAAAATCTCTGATTGTTGGTGTTTCAAACTTCATTGGAGTCCTCTGGCAACCACAAGTTGATCCTCTGCAGCTTCAATACCCTTTAGCCCTCCATATAAGAGTACATGCTGAATAGAGGACAATGCCTGGTTGTTATGTTTATTTACCCTTACTACAAGCTGGGTTAACCTCTTCAAAACAGCTTTACTAAGCCCGTTAACCACACGGCCCACATGATCTGTAGCCGTATCCCTAATGTGATGTAAATCTGACTCGAGACCATATGCACAAGTTCTGCTGCATTGTGTCTCCGAAAACTACAAGTTTATTGCTGTCCAACCCTTCCCAGGCTGGATGCTTCCAGGAGGAAACGCTCTGAATAGCAACCACTTAAAAAAGGGAAGAAAGTCAAGAGTCCCGTGTTGTCGGAGCAGTGTTTTTAATGGCTGTTGAACATTTACAGAAGGGGGGGAAGAAAGGGAAGGGAAGGGACGCGAAGCCTGCACAGGGTAATGATTTTCATCTCCATTATTTCATCCGGTCCGTAATTATGCAGGGCTTTGCCCTTTCTGCCAGGAGTTCTGCGCTGGATCGGGAAGAATTGTAGATACAAATAGAAGTGATTGACCCTGTTTTCATCTGCTTTTTTTTAACAGAGCTCATAGCTTATGTTTTGCCTTTCTCCTTCAGTGAAGTCATTGTCCCATATTCGTAGTCATTATCATGATGTCATACGGTTGGTGATGTAAGTTCGTTGTAGGTTATGAGTAGTACATGGGCTGTGCAGAAGTGAGCAGTGGTTTGAGTTGGGAACAGTTTTAGCAATTAGCAGTTCTGGCAAGCAGACTATGACAGATCTGCAAAATGGAAATGGATTTCTGCTTAAGCTTGACATCTTTAATTTTTTTTACCCCCCCAAGTATTATATTCATCTTTTAAAACAGCTACTGGGGCCCCATGGTGAGAGCTTCATTTACCAGCTCATTTTTTCTTGATGGCTGTGGCAAGCGTAACAATGTTCTGTGCCTGCTTCAGTAATGGCATGTCGATCATGCTTCCGTGGAAAGTAAACGCTCCCTGGAAAAGAGAGAATGTAAACTTCCTGAGAGGATCTCTAGAAACTGTAGGTGGCTCGTCTTCTATAAAAACACATTCGTTCGCCAAGACACATCAGCTCCCACAGGAATCTTGAACAAGTTTTACACGACAAACTAACTGAGACGGGCCAAATGCATTTAAAGAAATGTGGTGAGCACCGAGTGCTCCACAGAGGAGGAAAAGAGGGAGAAAAGAGAAGCCCAGTGTGCAGCCTGCTTGTTTTGGCCTCTCTAGCTGGCAGATATCAAGAGGCAGCGAGGCCGTGTATGCCAGCTGTGTCTGGCAGACCTTGTGCCTGGGGCTTAGCTCTGCTCCCCACACCTAGCATGATCACCCTCCAGTGCTAGGGCTGTGCTTCTGAGAGGTGGAAGGAAGATTTCGTGACTTGGGGATGGGCTGAGTCTCCATCAGGTCTCCAGTGCTAAAGACAAGCTGGGCCTGTGCTTAGAGACAGCGGCTGGGATGAAAGGTGGAAAAACCTAAGTGGCTGATGTGATAATATTGCCCAAATCTGCTCTGGAGCCAAGGCAAAGCACACCTGAGCACTGCATATCTCCTCAAGCGGATGCAAAACTAGCCGTGTGGCTTTGTGGTGGCTATGTGAGAGTCAGGGCAGGTTTCAGAAATCACTTGGTATTTCTGGGGTTTTGTGTTAGTACCATGGTGACAAGCTTAAAATAATTAACTATGAATCACAGCTAGATATTCAACAGAAGACACATGTTCTGGAAAGGGTCGAACCTGACTTGTTCCTTTGGATGCTTTAATCCACACATATGTTGCTGAGGTAGGATTCTGAAGATTAAAACTGTGCATCAAGACATGCCAAAGTTCAGTGGGCAAAAAACCCCGCAACATTGTATTTGTAATTCTGACAGTACTGGACAAAATCCCCACATACAAATATGCAAACCCTTCTCTGAAGAATTCAGAATTGAAAGCCTGGCCCCAGCATTGCGGAGGGTGTCTCTGAGAAGCTATGTGCACCCTTTCAGTGTCCTGCTGCAAGTGATACAGGATCACAGGCTGGCCTTAGATTTGACAGTGAGCAAGGCCAACCAAGAACAGGGTAAGAGCGATAGTGACATGTGTGACTGTGCATGCATAGTGAGAGAAATGCAGAGGAGAACAAGACATTTCTTGTTTACTGTTTTTCATTTAAGGCTCAATAATCATTAGAGGATTCCAGTGAGTAAAGTGAAAATATAACCCAAATGTACAAAACTGTTTAGGAAATGTGTTGCTCCAGTGACATATCTTGCTTGACTGAAGCAGTATTAATTAAATACTAAATCACATTCTGGAATGGTTAAGACAAAAATCCACCTTAAACAGTAATCTAGCACAAATTAATATTGTTGCATGTAAGAACATGCTGTATTAAAGCCATTAAAAACCTTATAGTTAAAACTATTATTTTATCCAAAGTAGTATTTCCTACTATAGCTCACACTGTTTTAGGTGAGCTTGGGAATAACGGACGGGCAGATACTCAAGGGTAGATGCTTCAACTCAAATTTCTTTTTTACAGAGCAACCAATCAACCCCACATTATTACCCAACAACATTAATATATTACTTATATATTAATTAAATACTTATATATTAATTACTTATATATTAATACTTATATATTAATTATATTACTATTGCTATTCATAATAATACACCAGTTTTTGTCTTAGCTATATCTCATCCATTTTCACTTATACTTTTAAACCTTTAAAGAAAATGCAGCCACAAACGATGCAATTCATTAGCTATTGTGAAAATAAATTCGGAAATAAGTAAACATTTTACGACATGGGACTTCTTCAGACTAATTCAGGTCTATGCAGTGGTCTCAAAAAGCAAGATACATTTTTTTCATTGTAAGAAAAGCATGTTTTAATTGTGCCTATTTTTCTATAGGCATTCAGTCAAATAACAGCTATTGCTTAAAAGAGAAATTTGCATGTGGGATGACAGTGACAGCAGAGATATGTTAGGGTCTGGAATTATCCTTCCTAGGTCTGTGAAATGGCTGAGCTAGGAACACAGCTATCCTAAGTACCTGCAATAGTTTGCAGAAAGAGCTGGGTGCTGAGCAATGGCAATTCTCATTGCTGGTGGTCTGAATCATGATCGGGAGGGTCTTATCCCTCCTACTGACTGTATACGGGATGCTCTAAAGTCAGGTACCTCTGCAGGTGCCTAAATTGGAGCATGATGAATCTGGGTCAGAATGTCTTTTTAGAAAGCAGGAGTTAATTAAGCAGCATGCCTGTCCTCTCTTCATTAAAATAACATGTTCAGAAAGGAAACCAGGATAATAGTACTATGTGTTAGCGTGTGTGTGGACACACGAGCACTGAGCCACTTGAAATCTGTCATATGTTCTCTTCTTGTCAGCATGCAGCTGTAGTTTGGGTTGCTAGGAATATGAATTCTTGAAGGAAAAAAATGCTTTTTTGTTTCCTAACACCAAAGAGTAACACGAAGAAGTTGGCTTCTCTGCCTGTTCACTCTGAGGCTTATTTTCTCCCTGCTAATTTGCAGCGTTGAGCTAAAGTCCAGAAAAAGAAATGGATTTTAATGCCATTGAATATACTTTATTCACTGCCTCTCTTTCCACCCACAGGTTCCAACAGATAGGAAATACCAGTAATTATAGCTTTGTCCCCATGTTCTTTTTTTGAATTCTGCTAGATGAAATTTGCCTTTAACATTCTTTTGATTTTTTCTCACATGAATATAAAGAAAACAGGGCTTTCTATAAACACCATTTGCTTTGATAGCATTAATCTGGGGATTAATTTAGTCATAGACCTAAATTTTCTTTTTGGCTAATTTTCTTAATAATCTCATGCTTCCAGCCTGTACTTAGACTTCCAGTAGTTCAGCTCTGGGACCAGGGCTCTGTTCCTAAGGATGATTGCAGTGTGAATGGGAGTGACAGCAGGTGTGTGGTGTGAGGCCAGTGTTTGCATCCATTGTTTTTGGTGGCTGTGGTTCTCACTCACCATGTAACCATATAAATCATTCAGAGGGAGCCTTTTCAGAAACCTGTAAAAAGACCCCAGCTCCAGGTGAGTCAAATGAGTCAGACCTGCCTTGGGAAGAGACAGACCTTCCAGGTAAAGGCTGATGGAGTTGCTGGGGGAAGCAGTGGCCAGGAGGTAGAACCGCAGCTGATGGGTGCAGCCTTTGGGAGATGATGCATGGGTGCAATAACTCAGCTGGGTTGAGAAGTGAGGGAATGGAGGACAACTGTGGTATTTACAGAACAGAGGGGTTTGTATTTGCACAACCTTTGGCTTCCCTCAGCCTGATTGCTGTATGCTGCTTCCAGGGAGCAATCAAGGAAGAAAGGGAACAGGCAGCATTTCCCCTTTGGGTCATCATGCAGACTAGCTAAGAGTCCTTCCCAGTTGATTGACAAGTGAGGAAAGACTCAAAGGTGATTTATTCTGTGAGAGCAGAGCAACAAGAGGAACACAGACCCATCCAGCTTCTCTTCTCTCTGCCTGGTTATTGCAGCTGCCCACAAAGCTCACCAAGTAATTATTTCCCCATCTCCATTTCTTGTATCAGACCACCTTCTCTAGGCTGAATGGCGCAGGACCAGTACTGTGCAATCTGATGCATCCCCCAGGAACCATGTAGTACGTGAACGTGACAAATCCACAATGACATTTAATGTTCTGTTAAAAGAGTAGTAACATTTTAAAAAACGTAACAGCTATTTATGCAAGATGCAGGCCATGCTGGGTAAAGTCTTAACAGCTCTACTTTGAATTTCAATATATCCTAAAGTGGTTTGAGAATGGAACAGAGAAGGCTTTTGGCAAATACAGGAAACAGCTGGAAGGGAATTAAAATTACAGTAAACTGTTAGGTTTTTTTTGTGGGGTTTTGGGTTCTTTTTTATTTTTATTTTTTTATTTTTTCATAAGGGAATGGTAAAAAATTACAGCAATGGAAAAAAGAAAATTGAGCATGGTCAGCCCTGAGTGATAGACAGATCTAGCCTACAGACAGGAGATACTGTAAGGCAGTTGATAGAAAACAGCAGTTTTCACAGGCCAGGAGCTGAAGACATAAGCTTGTGAAAAAGAGGGCAAACGGAGTTGCGCAGTAAGAATAACCAATGTAGTGAATTTCCAGGTAGCTGTGGAGAGACCAAAGAGGTACAAAACTAAACTTTGTAACACATCAGTTTGGCAGAGCTTATGAACCTCCTTTTGGCTAAATGCAGACAGTACCAAAACCAACGCAGATTTAGCCAAGTTCAGCATGTAATTGAGGGCTCTTTTTTGACAACTTAGAACACAACTCTGGCCATATGCTGCCATAGATCTTGAACATGGCTCTTGTCATCTCTATATAGTATCCTTAAAGATTTCCTTTACCTATAAGAAATGACATGTATCAAGTTGCAGAAAGAGTCTAAATGTTGGTCTGTTATTTGTCGTGGCCGAAACATGAACACGTTAATGCAGTGTTCCCAGGAACATGAAGACCTCCTCTTTTTGTGTGTGTCTATGAGTGGCAGCATCCAGGAACATTTGATTTGTGAAACTTTTGGGAGTAGTTAAGAACTTGGTAAATCTGTTTGATCGTCTCATAAACAGAGTGTATGTATACATATACATATATATTTGTCTGTATATATATATATATTTCTTTTTTTTCCTGGCAAACATTATTTTACCTTTCTAGAAGTTAAATGGATGGGATTCAGTGTCCATGATTTCTGTGTCATCTGGGGATCAATATGTTCTGGTGGAACCAGGAAAGGGGAAGAAATGATACAGGCAATTCTCTTGCTAGGGTTTCTCATGTGTGGTAAAACTGTATTTCTTTTAACTACAACAGGGGATGGACAGGATCACAGGTGAGGTACCCTTTATGTTTTTACAGAAGACCAGGGAAAAGTAAAGTTTCACACTTCTTCATCTGTCCTGAAACCCTTTTATATAATATACAATGTTATGTGGGGTTTTACTCCCATCAGCTTTTGTCTCCTTATGTACCACTGGGTTAACAAGAGAAACAATCTATCATGATACAGAATGTTTAGGCACCTCATAGTTATGTGACACAGTTCTCCCTGAGCTGTGGATTAAAGCACATGAGTTAATTAAAGTAAAATAATAATTGTTCTGGGACATGTGGGACAGTGATCAGATGAGCTAGTCCCCTTGGGCTGACAAGATGGAAGAATTAGATGTATTCTTGCATCTGGGAATGCTTGTGGCTTTTTCCTCAGCATTTGCTCCATCTGTGGTTATCTGTGCCTCTATCTATATCCATACTAATGACTGCAATGAACTCTCTAAGAGGGTTACTGAAGACCCTCAGTTCTTAGACCCCTGAAATCTATTAATCACCTGCATTGGTGCTAAATGTGAGGATTTGCTTTCCTAAGCTGTAGCAAGTATATGCTTTTTGAAGTACCAGTTAAGTCCTGTAAATTCAAAAAAAGCCTACCTGCTTCCTGTTTGATGGCAGGTGGGATTCCAAACATGAGCACTGGTTGTGAGAACTCTGCTCTCTGTTTTGGGAACCAATGCTGTTGTTATTAATTACCTCAATCATTGGCAAGCCCTTGTTAGCAAACCTTTGATTTGACACCCTATGATGTTCTATGAGATCTCATCATACAGGTAGTCAGCAACTTTTAACTCCCACAGGACAGTGGCCAGGATTTTCATAAGAACATATTTAAAAAGATTACATTAAGCCTATGACTCATCTACAATAGAAAGGAAAACAAAAATTGTCTTTCATCAGATGAAGGAACGTATCCAATAGCACTATCTTTATTTGTTGTGTGTGTTAATGGATAGGCTGTCCTGGGCCACTATGTAGAGACACCCAAATTTTTTGAAAGCAGTTTACTTTGGAAATCTAGTCAGAAAATTCAGATGGCAGGCTTGGAGGTGCAGGGGATCCTGGTAAAGTATGTAAGGCTTTGGCATGGGGTACCCGGGCCAGTGAGAGAAAAGGAAAAGCCAAGGTCATGTGCCCTGAAATTGCAATAAGGACAAGAAAGCACCTGTTACTGAATTTTGAACAGAGTATAGGCCTAAGATAAGGGCTATCTAATGTTTATGGAATTGCCAAAAAACTCTCTGCCACTAGTTAGCTGACTGTTGCTCAGAAGACAAGCAAACTCATGAGTAAGGACAGGTCCTTAGATGGCACTCTGCTGTCACAGGGTTAGACATACTGCCCTGCTGATGGAGATCGGGTTTTCTTCAGTTACTTCTCTGAACAGTTTAGCCAGCAATACTTTCATTTGCAAACCAAATCCCTGCAATGAGTGTGTGGCAGTTGGGTTATCTCCTTGTCCTACTTCTGTGGGAATGTGCATCTAGGACCTAGGGAAAATGGTCGTAGAGGCACCAGTGAGCCAGCCACCCTTCTCTCCTCCAATTCCTTCATCATTAGGAAATGTTATGAATGAAACAGAGCTCCAACACTGCTCTGATAACGCAGGCCAAAGGCTGTGTGTGAATACAGCCATTGTCTAAACAAATAATTATGTAAGAAACTCCCCTCCAACCCCTATGACCTGTACCAGCATCCACAGTTAGATGCCAGACTAAAAGGACATGAGCAAAATGGGTGATGTCAGCTAGCCAATGCAAACTTTGTGTAACTTCCAAAGGGGAAAGACAGAACCCATATAGACAAGCATCTTCAAGTTCAAGGATGCAAAAAATCTTTGATCCAGAGTTGTCCGAGAAACACTGATTCTTTCTAATGGTAATTCAGTGGCTCACCCACTTCTAAAACCCAAAGGTCTAGTTATGACTTTTTGGAGACCACAAAAATGTGTTGAATAAACCCACTAAAATCTGCTTAAGTCTGAGAATATTATCTCTAATCCTGCGCTATATTAACTGTTATAAGCAAATAAGAGTGTTGTGGTCTGGAAGAAGGGCAGATTTGCTCTTCTGAGGAGGGAAGGAAGCAGGTGGATAGCAAAGAGGCCCCCTAAAAAGCATGGCATTCAGGAAGATAATTCCCCTTGGATTAATGAAAACACACATTGCTTAAGAGACCCCCTGCAGAGGAAATTTGGAAATCTTTGCCTTGGGGCTTAAAAAGAACACTTGGATTTGCTTACAGGTAATGAACAAAAGAGGAGAGAGTCATGGTCACAGCAAATGGCATTGGGTCTGTGCCTGGGGGAGGAGTGATTATTGTGACTACAGAGGAATTACTTTCTCTTGAAACAGAAGGCTGAAGCCATATTTTTGGGGAAGTCAAGAGTAGGAAATAAGCTGGCAGCTGTGATGGTGCTGGATGCAGGTTTAATTAATTTTTTTCTTCTGCAAGTTGTAGCCAAAGTGCCGTCTTGAAGAGCTGGGTCATGATTCCACCTTTTAGTGATGAACTTCCAAAGGTCAGTGATCTGCTAGGAGATGTTCGATGATATATGGGTCAACTGAGCACATTTTTCAGGCTATGACAAGATAATGTCTCACTATCTTCTCTGCTGAGGCCTGTCCTGCCTCCAGATCAGATTGACGCACAACTGTGGCCTTCTTTTACATTCTGCAGTATGTAGGAAATGCCTAAATAACTAATGCAGTCACATATGACAGACTAAAGACTTCATAGAGGGCAAGTTACATGAACAGAGCTTTCTGGGTTACGTATTTCTGTACCTTCTCATTTGAACCTTTTGACAATCACCACTTTTCTGTAGCAACAGGGAGGAGAGAGAGTTATACACAAAATCTTTGGGAAAATAAATCATCCCTGAAAAGATTTTTAAAAACATGTATTTGTGGTATGAGAAGATGCTCTTGTGGGTCTCTGTGATCTGTTGAAAGAAGGGATTGATGGGAGGGAATTCTGCAAATTAGCAATACCAGGAAGTTTCTGAAGCCATTTTGTTGATATGAAGAAAACACTAAGTATCACTATCTGTTGTTTCTTTTCATCACTGTAAACTTCCACCAGAGTAGGAACAGTTAGTGCAGATGATAAATCAGTTTGCAATGCCAGAAGCAGGCCTGTTTTTATGAGAGAGGCTTCTTCCTCTAGGAGGGGATGGAAGGACACAAAAGGTCGAGAACGAAAGAGCAACAACCTCATGAAAAAGAGATTAATTTTTACCTCAAATAACTCCCTAGCAGCAGTACAAGAACTCTGACAGAAAGAACACTTTCTAAAGCTCAACAGGTAGAGAGTACTTCATGATCCCTCAAGTCCACAGTGGGGCAGGAAAGATGAAAAACAAGGACCTACAAGGTCTTTTATTTCTCCTCCACCTGACATTATCATCCCCAGCCCATGGATAAGGGTCCTGCCCTGCTATGTAAGCTGAAAAACCTGCTTTTCCCTTTTTACAGCCCCCCAAGCTGCCTGAACCACTGGGCACAGCCATTCTGGCAGGGATGGGCCCCGTGGGCCAGCTTCAGAAACTCCTTCAAGACACCAAAGTCTCTACCACCTCTCACTGAGCGAACAACCTGTATAAGAGCCCTTAATGAAAGGCAGACATGAGGGTTTTTTTTACTGCTGTCTTTACATTTTCTTTAGTTTCCTTCTCATTGTGGTTGTCTTCCTGTGTGCTCTTTTAGAATAGGAAATAACTAAATTAAAGAAACAGGAGAAAGTCCTAGAAATCAGGAATATTCCCCATTGGTTTCCATCCTCTATCTTATAATGTATTGGGAACGGAAGAGCACACTTGCTGCTGCCAAGCAAATCTTTATTTTATAGCACAAAAGCAGCTTCCTGGACAAACATCCTATCCAACCATGCATTTTTTCCCCCCTAGTGAGCATCATGGTTATTATATGGAAAAATGAAAAGTAACTAATATTAAGATTTCAGTATCCTCAAATGCCCTTAATTAAGTCATTTAGAATTAACTTGGGGCTTATAGTCATGGAAGCAATTTGTTAAATATAGACTAGAAAATTTCATCTGGAAGTAAATGACTACAGGATACACAAAAGGCATTTGACATTGTAAAATACAACAAAGGCAAGAAAAGTAATAACAGTGAAACTCGTTCTGTCAACAAGGATGGAATTGCCAATATTTTTGTATTCTGTATTTTTTCTAATTTCAGATTCATTTTCTGAGTAGGATTGAACAGCCATTTTTTACTGCGATTCTCTGTTTCAGCTGACAGAGCTTTTGCAGAGAGCTTCTCCATGTCCCTGAAAAAGACAGCCAGCACAGACAGGAGTGAAAAGGCAGCAAGACCGCTGCTACGTAAATTAACTGAAACAGTATTTTGGGTGTACAGGCTTCTGAATTCCCTCAGTAAGCCTTAAAAAGAGCCATCTGGTCAGAACATTACATCTCTGTTTAGATCCTGCTTTGGAAATTGAAACGAGGCTCTTGAGCACTTGCTAATGCTTTTTAAAGGGGGATTTGGAAGGTGAGTAGTTGCCTTGATGGGTTGCTTCTTGCGGAGCAGGTTTTGGCAGGACAGTGGGCAGGTGTCTGTGGCAATGGGTCTCCCCACCCCATGCTTGCAAAAAAGCATTGCCTGCATTGGGAGCATGCTGGCATGGCATGGTCCTTCCAAAAACAAGGGCATTTACCCTGTCTTAGCCAATCCCTGCATGCACCTCTGTGAGCCGACAAGGATGAAGGGGTTGTACCTTGCTGAGGAGAAACCCAGAGAGGTGCCAACCCATACCCTCTGTAGAGCCCATGTCCCCTGGGTCAGGAGCTGCCTCCTCCAGAAGCTACTTCCAGGTGGAAAGGCTGTGGAGGGACACAGCATCCGTCCTTCTGCTCCCAGCTCGCAGAGGAGCTTCTCCCAGTGGGAAACGTCAAAGCGTCATCCAAGTCCTTCTCCCCCTGAGTTTTGGACACAGGTCTTTAATGAGTGGAGGAAAACAGATTAAGAGCCACCAAAAGCCTGCTGGGGAGAGGATGGGGGGAGTTGGCAAGAAATTGTCTTGTATGAGTTTCTGCCCTGCTTAGGAGCTTTTGCAGCCCCGCATAGTGAAATCTGTCTCCTTCTCTCCCCACCTGGCATAACTCCCTCAGGACTGATTGCACCAGCATAGGAACCAGTATAGCACAAGCAATTAGCTATTACAGCCCCTTCTGCTCTGTTGTAAAGGTTCGAAATTTGCCCCCAGATGGATCTTTCTAACAGAAAAGCCAACTGTGACACAAACCACATTTCTAAAATATTTTTCAAATACTAAAATTCTACAGAGAAACTTTAAAGCACCAATATGAGCTCCTTTGATCTCCCTTTATTCATCAGCTTTCACATTAAAATTTCACTTGGCCACTTTTTAAAAAGATAAATAACATAATATGGCCCACATGTTATGTTTTTTATATCTCACTAGCCCTCTCCATCTTTGCAGAGAGATGCACCTGAGCCTATACTTCTTAAGGCCAAAGCTCATAAAAGGTGGCAATTTATCACAAATCTTTGAATATCCCACTCTGCAGCATGAGGAATATACATTGCTTAATTAACATAAATGACAGCAAACGCCCTGCATCCTCAGAGTGAGGGCTGACAAGGCTGCAGCCCAGCATGCACAGAGGTACCCTGTACTGCTGGCTGATGGTTTGTAGCACCTCAAATCTCTGTCTGCAGTCTGTCCTGGGCAATGGGAGAAGAGAACTGGGCTGCTCCCTCACCCACAGGTCCATGTAAAGCCCTGATATATAATATCCTATAAAGCATGATACAATCCCTGCAGGTTATTGGGGTCCCACACAGCCCGATGCCAGAAGGATGCTCCAGTGCATCCATCGCAGGAGGCAGTCCAGAGAAGCCTGCTGCCCTTGGAAAACAGCCGTGGCCTCCCCTCACCCATGGGCTGGATTGGGATGGGATGGATCTCTTGTGCCTGGGGGTTGTACATGGAGAGCCTTCATGGGGGCTGTGGCACTGCTGGGAGAGGGAGGGCAGTGGGGAGGGACCTCCCCAGGTGGCAGTGGGAGCTGGATCTGGCCCAAGCACGAGGGTGCATCGTTTCCAAGATACAGTGTCTTGGGGTAGCTTTTCCTAAACAAAGAGCACTGTAAGGGAGCCACTGCTGGAAATTTCCATTCCTTTGTTGGGTAGATGCTGTGTAAATAAATGCATTCCTGAGGTTTTTCATAATCCTGGAAAGGTCCATAAACCAAACTGTATAGTTTGTCGAATCACTGGAGTTCATATATATTATCCCTCAGCTGCTGGGAACATGATATACAATGGTACAGAATATAAGGCAAGAAACATATGTTAAAGGTCTTCTCAGAAGCACTCTGTGCATTCATATGTGGCATGTATAGATATTGCTTCTATTTTGCCCTGTGGGATCTAAAATATCCAACCCATATTTGCAGCTTGGGTTTGTGAATTACTTACCTTAACTCTCAATAATCTTTACCTGACTGGCAACTTTGGTGCCAGCATTTAGCTATTCCCTGGTTCAATGTGCAGGTGCTTTGAAAGCATTTATAGATTAGTACATAAGATAAATGTGTAAGCAACCTCTTACTTTACTCTTCTGCTTTTCTTTCTGTCTGAATTTAAAGACCAAACAATTCAGTAAGATCCTGTCATAATAATTATATTGTGCCTGATGTATTTACAAGTGGAAGGGCTCAAAAATGCATTTTCAATGTCTTACTTTCTTGTCATATATAAATAACTACATATAGAAGAAATTATATTCCTGTATCCAGTGTATTTGTAATGTAAATGGAGGAGTCACTCATATAGTAAAGACTATTGTACTTTCACTGATAAAAGTCAGATGTTTTCCTTGAAATAATCTAGTAACTTTTTCTTTAAACTGCCCTTTACACTGCCAGAACAATGCTTATTACCCTTCTTTTTAATTCTGAACACACTCGAACATTCGCCTTGTATTGAGACTTCCCCAACAGCTATACTTGCTTTCTTTAGGCTGATTTTTTAAATTAAAAAATCATACCCCTACCAATACAATTCCACTGGAAAAAAATATTGAAATGATATGGAAATAATACTTTTCTTTTTTTAGATCTCAAAGTTCTAGACAAAAGAACACTTAATAAACAGTTATATAGAATACAAAATGTACTTTTTCAACATTTGTCTTCTAATTGTTTGAAACACAAGGATGTGATTTATTTCCCAGATATGCTATTTTTCAGTCAGATTAGAAATACTAAAAAAATCCCCCAACCCTACAACCAAAACAACCTAGAAGCCAAACTAAAACAATCCCTTAAACAGGACTATCTCTGTAAGGTAACCCCAAATACTTTTGGCTAGCTGGTCGGTTCTCTAATTTCCTTCTGTTTGGAGACTGCCACAGCATCTCCAATTCAGCAAAGCTTATTCAAGATCCTAATTTTTCCTGACCTTGGTACTCACATTTGGGGGCTACTATGTTGAAGCATTTCAGCTTCCAGAATGAAGCCTTCTCTCAAAGAAAGATCATTACGGCAATTTTAGCTCTCAAACTGGAATAGATTATAAAAGCTTACTACTGTATTTTAATATAAAATATTGTTGAGTAAGGGCATCAAACTTTAAACCCAATTAAAAACAAACTATGATCCTAGAGACTGGAGACCAGTAACTTATCTACCACACAAACAGCTGCACAAATCCCTCACATTTATTTTTTCCAGGCTTTCAACTCTGATTAATAACATGGCAAACCCATGCAAGTCTCAACCATATTAACCACAGCTATATTCTTAGTCTTACTGACATGAACACTTTAATATAATAAAAGTAAAAGGAAAACAGAAGAGGTGTTTCATTAGGACACAAGGATTACTAAAGCCGCTGTGTGGAATATTTGTCAGGAGGTGGTAAGGGAAGAGTTATTACTTACATTTTAGCATGTCGCTAGGACGCGGAGCAAGAGGATCCCTCAGTGAGATATGTTTGCTTTGGAAAAACACTTGAGTAATCAGGCTGTCCAAGCTCTTCTTACTGACACATTTATAATACCAAATTGCAAACTTGGTTAAGAAGTTTGCAGTACTACACGGAAAACCGTTTTTCCAATTTTATTATGGAGCCCAGCAATATGTCAGTGGTACAAGATCCAGAAGTTCATGTATTAACCTGCCAGTCCTTTTTTGTTGATAGACGGCTATATTCAAAATATATGAAGCATGCAACCTGGTTGGTTAAAAAAAAATAGCCCAAGCCATAGACCAGCAGATCTTGCAGCTCATTATAGAAGCTTATACCTTATTTTAGAAGCTTTTATTAATAGAAAAAAATCCCCAAACCCAAACAACCCCCCCAAATGGCTGATATATGCAAGAAACCAGGATAATATCAGTAAAATACTAACTTCAAAACAAATCCAAAGACTAATGCTTGCCTAATACAGAATTATTTAATATTTAATGTGTTTGGCTTCACAATTGTGTGAAGTGGGAGTAGAATTAAATTTAGCCCAGTCTCTTCATCGATTGTTCGTATGACAGGGGTATTCCTTAGCTGAGTTTCTGAAACTAAAATCAGCTGAATGTATTATACACATCATGAAAATATGCAATATTTGGCTGTGTATGGTGTTTGACTTTTCTTTCTGCACTTATCTGCTTACACATTTGCACAAGCAGTATTATAACGATGTGTTTTGTAAGAGAGCCAAAGCTTTGTAAATCGGAATAATGGGCAAAACCAGCCACACATTTTCTATTCCTAAATTCTTTGCATGAAGACAGCTGCATTTCAAACTCAAGGTAACACAACAGATATAGGCACACATCATCCTAATAGTGACACTGAAATAACTGCTCAGGATAGTACCCAAATACCATAGTCATGGATGCATTGGAAACACTCAGGTACTATAGAGGGGGTGTGATAGGCTAGCAAAGAGAAGGGCAGAGTAATAACAAATATCTTCTCACACTTCTACCCTGAGATTAAAGCACCATTTTTACTTTGACCATTTTAGTGTTTTTAATGCATAATATCTGCAGTACCAAACATACAGGGGAACGGGGAAGGCACGTACCCCAATGTATTTCTACTCACCAGAAAGTGAAAAAATACACCTTTATATGGCACCAGAGAAAATCAGATCTTATGCACAGCCTTATATATGAACTTCACTACCAAAGAGATTTGTCTCTTGCTTGAATGCCACATGAGCACATGTGAACCATTCCCACTCATCTGTACTGACATTGGGATTTTGCTTTTTACTAGCCCAGGCTTGGCTGCAACTAAGATAAACATATTTAGCTGCAACTTTTTTTTCTTTCAAAAAGAGGCAAACTGGATTATAGCAAATAACCTTTAAGATAATTAACTGACAATGCCGCAACTAGCATAAAATCTTCCTTCAGGCGACCCCTAATTTAAGTATTACTGGCACAAAGTGGAGACAGATTGTGCATCACCACCGCAATATTTACATAGCAGAAACCCACAGAGCAGGAAACGTGAGACTCAATGATGCACTAAATTAGGAACAATCATATTCTAGTGTTAATTTGCTTTCTCCTCTATCCAAATTTCAGGTCCAGCAATTGGTACAAATGCACATAAAACATTCCCATTTTTAATGATTAAGAAGCACGGTCTGCAAGCAGTTCTGCTCAAAAGTAAATTCACTCACTACCAGGGATGTTTGCAGGATCAAACTCCCAAAAGTGAAACAGGCTTACCAACACAGAGATTTTCTAGAAAAACAACACTTCCTAATCTGCTTATTTCTTTCCATAAATGATGTCTGCACAAGCAGTCTGAATTGTTTGCCAGGCTACCTGCCTTTTGATCGCATATAATTTCCTATGACAGTAACACCGTGATTCTGAGGGATAATGGAGAAGCGGTTTTAATTCACCGATGATGTAGATATATGCAGGTACTCAAAAAGCTGTGTAATCACATAATAAAAGTTAAAATGGAAGGGGAAAGAAAAAGATAACTGGTCTATTTGTAAGTATATTGGGAAGCGATATATTTATAATAAATATACACACTATAATCTATCAAGACACAGATTTCACGAGCACTATTCTCAGTCACAGCATACTTCATGAGATAAATGCAAAGAACCATTACCAATCTTTCTAAATCTTAAATATTATTCAAATTTGGATTCCATTATGGCATATTAACAAAATATTTACCTTGCCTAATCGCTGATGTTCTTCAAAAGCAGAAATCAGTTCTTGTGCCCACTTTATTTTTTCAGGGCTCGGAGAGAACTGTTCCTGGACAACAGCAATTTGGTTGGGGTGAATCACCTGCTTACCTACAAAGAAGATTAATAACACCAGAATCATGCATCGACAAACAGATGTTCAAGCAAAATGTTCCAACCACTTGAGGCTCTCATATGCCTTGCAGACTTTCTTGCTCTTTAACTAATTATTTTACCTGGTTTCTTTAATTTTTTAAACTGGACAACAGGCAGATAGTCTTTAGCCAGATTGTTTTAAGAATTAAAATATCTTGAGCTATGCTTACATTCAATATAGTTTGAAAGAACCTACAATTATTTCTCCTCCCTCCCCATTTCAATTAATACATCTTCTCTTAGTCGTTTCAGGTGCAATTTTCGTTCAGGGCAGTCAGTAACACTTAAGTATAATGCATCTCTGAATATAACTGCATAAATAACAGCTATAGACACTCTTAAATAAATTGTATTAAAATGTGTTCAGAAAATGAGATCTGAAGAAGATGGTAAGAGATTTGTAGGACTGAAAAGTTACCAGTCACATAAGGATCATGCTCCAAATTCTCAGTATTGGTTTAGCATCATAAAATCTTCAGTGTTGTTTAAATTGTTGTAATAGTCAGCAGTTGCAGGCAGATTGCAATATTTATTTAGTCACTGGTATATTAAACAACTACCAGAGATGCCCTGAGGTTTTATGAAGTACTTTTTTTAATTCTGTCTCGTATAAACATATGTTAAGAAAATAAAAATAGATATTGCTCTTTTTTTACTAGAGATTTTGAAATGTGAATAGACAGCCACATAATCTGTTTTAATCTGTTATTGTATTTAGCTATCTAAACCCAAATATAGATCTAATTAGTTTGACAGTTTTAGAAGTGTAACATTTGACATTATTAGTTCATTTCTATGGGAATTTCACAGACGTGTGTGATTTCTGCACTTTGGTTTCAAAGCGTTTCAATAAAGAGAAGCTACTGTAATTCCCAGCTTCCCGTGGAATAAATGACTCTGTGCAAGATAACAAAACTAGTTAGATGGGTGAGTCTGATCCTGCAAACCTGCCACCAAGTGAGCAGTCTCCTTCAAGGGAGGGTCCCACAGCCACCCATCCCATCCCATCCCATCCCACTGCACGCTGCAGCCTCCCACATGAGAGAGATTTTTGCATGCAAGAAGTTTGCAGCACCAGGACCTAGAGAGGCTTCCTGGCACAACAGGGTCTGCTCCCATGTTCTTACTGCCATTAAGCCAGCTGTACGTTAGAAATCAGCCTATCACTGGGTCAAAGAAGTTTCACATATGACCGCAGACATACACCTATTTTAAATGAAGTGATCACTGAAGAAAACCCTGGGATTGCTTTTATCAGACTGCAGTGGGTCTGAGTGATAACCTGGAGTACAAACAAAACCTGGGGATGCAGCATCGTAACATACTTAATTTAAAGAGAAAAGAAACAGTAATTATTTTAGTGTTGTACATTTCTCAGCTAAAAAAAAGAAGTAGCTCAATTTTATTATATTTCCTATTAAACAACCTGTAGTTTATGATCTTATGGGCATTCAAATATTCAATTTGACATTTCAATGTCGTAACTCTTTAAAAAAAATACCTTAAAAATAGGTAAAAACTTTAAACTCCATAAAAACTATATTTTTCAAAAGAAATTACATGGAAACAAATTTTCTTAACTAACGTATTTTACGTTAGGTGTAATCAAAGGGTTTTTTTAGTCAATTTAATCAAATTCACCATTAATAAGATCATGATGTTACTTATTTGTAACAGAACAAATTCTCCCTAGCTAAACTGATCATTCTAAAACTGAAGGGAATAATTCTTGAAAAATCCTAAGGATCTTAACTTTCTGGGAAAAAATGTAGAATATATTTTAAATCATATTTAAGGTCAGTCTACAATTAAAATTAAAAATATTTATCCACAATTTTTTAAGGTGTAAAATATTTCTCTAAAAATATCTGCTTTTGATAGAGAGGTCTGTAGCAGTAAGCTATACTTTCTGTTATTAAAACACTACTGCACAACTTACAAAGTATATAATGCAATTTTTGATTCATAGCACTCAGTTGATTTTTTTCACAGCTTACGTATCCAAATATCTGTATAATAGACATAATGCCACGCAGGAATGAAGCAAATATTTTAAACAGAATTGTTGTTATTGACAAGTTCCTGAGAGAGTGCAAAATTGGAAGACATTAAAATTTATGACCATGAAATCCTTTTTACAGTACCACTTGATATACTGTGCTTTAAATCAATACCTGTCAAGTCTTTTAGGTAACTGTATGATGGTGTCGTTTCAGTCTTCTACAAAAGACTGCAAAAAGAGAGGAAACCTATAGTGTTTCGTATTTATATCTGGCTTCTCAGCATGTAGCATAGGACTTTCTATAATGACAAAGTCAGCTATTGAAGCTTATGGCAAAGTTTACTTGAGTTTTTACATAAATATTCCTAAAACTGATGACCATTTATGTAAGCAACATACTAAGTAAGTCCATTGGTTCTGGTATAGTAAAACATCATGCTGGGTGTGTATGCATGTGCGTCTATATACATATACTTCCCCTATATATACATATAGATATAAAAATGTATTTTTATATATATATAAATCTATAAATATACATATAAAAATCTATTAATCTGGCTAAGTTACATTTGAAAACATTTTATTTTATGTAAACACACTCACTGAAGGGAAAACAGGCTGCTTCTAAGATAAATAGAAAACTGACTACAATAAGCAATGAGGGTTACAATAGTAACTAAATAGCTGGGAAATATTTTGTTACTTTGCTTGTTTCACCTTGACTATTTGATTATATTAGGCAAATTTCATTGGTTTAAATCTGAATATGGAGAAATCTAGGGACACAGAACTTTACCGAGTGTTTTGGATTTGCATTAGTTTTGAGGGTGGTCCTATGTGTGCAAATAGATGTACGTTCTCCAGCTAAGAGAGCAGTTGGCAATACTCATCTTGTTTTAGTCCTGTTGATTTCAGTGATTTTGATTCTTTGTGAAAAAGAAGTAGCAAGAGATCTTAAATATTTTAAAATAACAAGAATCACATGTTTTGAACCTGTTATTAAAAAGCTATTTCAGTATTTTACTCTCATGGTATCAGAACACTGTCAGTGGCAAATATGTTCTGCAGAGTTCTGCTTTATGCAAGGTTATGGTTTAATCTAACACCCATTTGTGATTTAATATGATTCATATTAAATTGGAAATGTTAAAATGTTTCATTTATATGCTTTTGGAACTAGAAGTTTTTGTTTTCAGTTTTGAAATGACATTTTATTTTAATCAAAACAAACAAGAAAAATTATAAAAGTATTAGATAAGCTGAAAGCAAAAGAAACAAAAGAACAAGTAAAACGCTTTGGATCGACTTCAAACCTCTTTTTTCTATTTTTATGAAAAATATAGAAAATGCTGTTTTGTTTTGACTTAAATTTTTTTATTTTATTTTATTTTTTTTTGGTCACCAGATCAGAAAAGTCAGTATTGTCCCGCCTCTAATTATGGTTGGACTGATTGTCAGGATGTTTGTGGGATTTTGGGTATGTGTTAATGACAGTTGTGGAAAGGCAGGAGGCAAAGAGCAAGAGCTGTGAGTTCACCTTAATAAAGTCTGTCCCTTTTACAGATCTTTACTCCTTATACGGAAAGGCAACGAACTTCTATGGCTGAGTTAAAAATTCCATTTACATCCTAAACTGCTACATATGACTTTTTAATTTGTCTCCTATCTGGACCCTGTCCTGATATCAGACAACTTCCACTGTAAAGTCAGTGGAGTCCACCATCAACATTGTTTATGCTGAGGATTTCTAAATTTCCTAAATCGTCAGCCCAACTTCAGTATTCAAATACACATTAAGTGCTCAAAAAGAGTGCTCTCAAAGGTGGTAGGCATCTGCAACTCCATCTTCTGTCAACAGGAGGTTCAGATGTTAGTTTTTTTTTCAAAAATCAAGCTTTTCCTTGAGCTAGGAAATATTGGTCAAGATTAGGTAGCCATCAGCAGGTGCTACTAGTCAGGAGCCCTATTATTTACCCAGCTTCAGTCACAGACAAATGAAGGGTGGAAGTCCACAGGGATATGGATAATGTAGCTGTGAGGAGCTAAATGTTTTGCCTGTGAAACAAGATCTAGTTTTGCAAATGTGGAAGTTCAACAAGCACTAAGGCAGAGTTTGCACTGAAGAACACTGATTGCTATTCTTTCACTGGCATGCAGAGATCACTTAAAAGAACACTTGCTTTTTTTGCTTGGTGTATTAAACTATCATATACCACTAACTGTAAAAATACAGTTTGCTAGACGGCATGGCCAGGACCCATGCTTTTGGTAACAAAACCCTAAAAGGTGTACTATTACCATACATATACCCTGACTGATGGTCTGAGACAAATCATGTAAAATGTTCATCCTACATGCTAGAATTCTTTCATGCATTTGTCAAATGTCTGATTCCTATTGCAAAACCCCAAGCTTTGGTGGCTGCACTGTTCCACTGGGGTGTCCAAGTGGCCTGGTACACCAGTCAGAGGGTAACAGGCTGCATTACAGGACTATGAGATGAGGAGTGTGCTGCTCTTGCTGTCTGCCAATACCCGTAGGTGTCACCAGCACTTACTAGGAGGGGAGCCAGGAGATGAAAAACAAATCAAAGAAAATAATAAGAAAATAACTTTCCCCTAGCAATTAGCATATGAGATTTGCTTCTCAACTTCCTCACCTAAAAAGTATTTTTTAACAACTTCTGCTTATAAAAAATAGGAGAAAGGGATCCAAATGTTTTAAAAAGCAATCATGGAGTGGCCACTGCAGAGTATAGTACTGCCTTCCCCATGCTTCGTGATGGGACAAATCACTACACAGCCCCTACCCCAACTTCTCTTCAAAAACAGTCGCACACTTCATGGGATGTGGTTTTAAAAAGCAGCCAGTGACTTTTCAGGCAAAAATTCTGGCCACAATTTTTAAGGTGGTAATAAACATAGAAGACTCAGGTGTTACTGAATTTTTTCAGTAACACCTAAATGATCTGAAACAGAAAACAAATTATTTGTCTAAGTGACAGTAAATGTAGCAATATATTTAAATTGAAGAAGATATGCATTATTTTGAGACATCATCAGAAACCCATACCAGTGAATCCCATTGAGGCAGCTTCTCTTGATTGCCTGCGGAGCCCATCTTCATCTCGGAAATCGATGTAAACAAGGTCTATTGCTTGAAGGCCAAATGCCTTTGCAGTGACTACTATTTTTTGCCTGGCATATAGAATATCATGTGTTTCCTTACTGCTTGTTGCACCTACAAAAACAATTCAAAACAAAGAAAAGCTGATGTGAATTTTTGGCCTTTCTTTTTTAAATATTTTTTATGTAAAAAAAGGGAAGTTTTTTTTAGAAAGCCAAATGGGGGTGTGAGGCTTTATTGTCAAAATAATACTCATCTGAGAAAAAAAAAGATGCTTTAGCAAAAACCAAAAAATAGTCTTTTTAAACTCTGGCTGATAAAATTAATATTTTGATTTAGCTCAGATCAGAAGTTATAAGCCTGAAGTCAGTGGAAACTTCGGCTGATAAGGACTTCTGCTTTAGGACTAACATGAAGTAATTAATTGATTATATTATTTACTGTATGTACAGTGAGAAGCATTAGAGTAAGAGAAGCTTTATACAAATTGATATACGGGATACAACTAAATGTCTAAAAAATTCACACTGAGAATAGAATTGAACTTTCCTTGGTTCCGATTCTTGTCACAACTGCTGTCCTAAGCTGAACACTTAAGCTTTAGTATTTGGATGAAAAAATAACGGTAGATGACTTCTGAGAAGGAACAAAAGTATTCAGGAGACTTTATGTGCACACAGGGCACCAGCTAAGCACCATGCGCATGTGAAGGCTGGTGTGAAATAATAATAATAGTAATGGTAATAATAATAATGATGATAATAATGATTTCCCTTTCCTTAGTATTGCTATTTAGACACAGATTTCCAGTCTTAAGGCAATGCTAATTTTTACATTAATGTCCTTACTTTTAATTTAAATGTTGATAGCTCTGCACTTTTATATTTAAAGTGAATCAGATCAGTAAGAAGCTAAGCAGCTGCTTATAAAAGATATCGTGAAATATATTTTATTTTTGAGGAAGGCTAAGAGTGCTTTCACATGACCACATGACTGTATTGACATGGGACATGTTTAAAGTAAATTTATTAAAGCAAATTTATCAGGAGAGTATTTGTGCATGATGTCAAAAGCCTGACTGATAATTGTCTGTAAAATCATGATGAAGAAGCCACCAGAATTTTAGGACTTGAAATGTAGTTCTTAAAAGCACACACATGTTTCTTATGGATAACATATTTTAAAATAATTTCAGTTATTCAACAGGTTTGGTGTTTTTTTTCTTTTGTGGTTTTTTTTTTTAATTATTATTATTTTCATTAATTTTTGGTACTGCATAGCAAGGACAAGAAAGTGTCAGTGCCCTGAGACATACAGGGACCACATTTTAATTTGCCAGTGATACATTCTGCATTGAAAAAAATCAAGGAGAAAAGTGCAAATGTAAAATACAGAATCAAGTGTTGTCATTACTTTAATTATTGCTGTCCAAAAAGTGATGGACATAAATCACACGTGGCTTCTCCAATGCAAATGGAATACGTTAACATTTTTAGTAAACACACAGGTAACAACCTATGCTGGCACGGAAATCCTCTCCTCCAAAGACGACTGCATCCAAATGAAAGCCAACCTGGGATCCTCTTCTCAGTGCTTCTTCACAGACAGCCTTCAAATGAGAACGGAGTATTAATTTCTACAAAAATGCAGGATGCAGAGCAACCACAGCAACTTGGTGTTACCAAAATCCTTCAGCTAAAATTGCTTCTATTAAATAGCAAAGCCACTGTAGGTGCTCGACTATGCACAATGCTTTAAAATAACTCAGCAAAAGAGAAAACATTATTTTTCCTTAAGCACCTGCATGCCTAGACCATGTAAATATAGGACCTTATAGCACATTCCCTACCTTCTGGTTGACATAATGCCCTGGGTATTACTGTGATCTTTACTGCAGATATTTATATAGCAATATGAAATACAACATTTGTCAAATACTGCTTAAAAGCAAACAAAAAGAATTGTATTTGATTAGTTTGACATGTAATACAGGAATACAGATCAGAATACCTTTTATTAAAAAAATGATATGAGCTATTTAAAATGGTTTTAGACAACTTATGGGATATAAGGATTCCTTGTAGGATTGACAATTCAAAGTCTTTTGCTACATATAACTCAATTTACCTAAGGAAGTTAAAAATGCAACAAGTGCTGCAGAAAAGTATTAAAATAAAAGCATGAAAAATTTTGTTGCTGTAGCTATTATATGAAAAAGTGCATTTCCAAAATATGGCTGTTTTATATCAGTGTTTGGTGTATACTGATATTTCTTAAGGCTAAGGTATGTGGAGAGAGACGGATGTAATTACCAGCTCTACTAATGCGTGTTCTTCTATGTCAGCTGGTAGGACAAGAAATTATTCTTTAACAGAGTGTTTTAAAAGGCAGTTCTCCTGCCAGCATCAGGAACTGCAATATTAAAAAATCCAGTATAAAGTACTGTAGGTGAAGAAAAACCTCAGCCAGTTTAAAATATGATGTAATTCTGCGTATACATGCAGGACAGGAGCATGTCTATTTGGTTACTGCTTTATTATGCTCCCAGATACGTTAGCGTGTGCTGTAAGATAAATGGCTGTATCAAATGAGCAGGCTGCCCATGAGGGCTGCCGGTACTTCTCGAGGTACTTCTGATGTGTGTCCCCTCAGCTGGACCGAAACTTTCCCTTAGAGCTTGGGAGGGGAAGGCTGAATTGCTGGTGCATGCTTGAGATCTTCCGTTTCATTACCACACTGCCTTGCCTTTCTAAAAAACCTGGGCTTGATAGTAAAGGTTTGGGAAAAATTTATATTAAAATGCACTTTAAAAATAAGATTTGGTCTTAAATTACCCTGAAATGCTAATCTTAACATTAAATACTCAGGAAACAATAACATGAAATTTTGTTCTAACCTGATTTGTAGAAACCATGATAAAGATGCCAGTTTTTTAGAAATAGTGAAATGATGATTAATTCTTTTTTCTAAAGTTAAATGTTAAACAAAAGTCGAGTTTGATAGATACTAAATAGCTAAGTGCAATGCAACACTGTGAGTATTCCAAATCTTTGGAGAAGTCCAGTCCAAGTGTGTTAAAAATCACAGTAATGTAGAGAGGTTTTGTTATCTGACATGGACTATCTGAAACCATTCTGTCACTGAAATATTTTGTATTTATGAAGGCCTTTACATTACAAACACAAGAGTTCAACGTGCAAATATTTTAGGGGATTGAACAATATGTTTAGTTTTTTTGACCTCTTTGATGAAATTAGGGGGTGACTGAGGACTATTTTGCTTATCCTAGTTTGCTGAGATGGCAAAATACGAATGCTTCAAGACCTGCTTACCTTAAAATTGAGCAAGCCCATTGCAGTTTCCACAAAGGGGATAAAATTAATTGGTTCTACAAGTGTTCGGCCTTTTAGATGATGTAAGAATTTGTCTGAAAACTAAAATTAGACAGTGTGAGCTATCAGAGAGAGGAAAGAAACCAAACCCCAGAACAGTCTACATGTATATATAATGCATTAAATTTTCACCTGCCTGTAACTACACCCCTCCCCACCCCAAAAACTTGTAATTAAAAAAATGAAACCAGCTTTTAACGAGGCCTGTGATTTGAAACCGCAGCATTCCCATACATTTCTGTGTTTGGAGCCTGGTTTGCAAGAAAAAAACATCCAGGCTCAGCACCTCTCACCCTGGCTTAGTGAAATGCAAATCCACAGGCCCTGGAAAACAATGAAGTGCTGCTGTACCTGAGGTCCGGTTTTGTTTCAGGTCCAGCACTGCCATCACTGGAAGCGCTCCCCAGCCTTCTAAGTGGCATCCGTATTATTCATTACGGCACCGTTACCCTTTTGTTCACTAGGCTTTTCTTCATAATTTTTTAGCTTACCTAGGAAGGCCTTAAAAAGGAAGTTTAATTCTTTGAAGACCAAAGCTTGCCAATTTTTTCCATGAGACCAGTTCACAGCTAGCTCTGAGCTGCCAGTGGGGTAGCCCAAATTCCAAAATCTATCATCTGGAAACATACAAAAGCTCTTGCACAGATTTTTCCCCTTTCAAAAGGGGAAAAAAAAAGAAAAAAAAAGAAGGGAAAAACCCCTCAGCCCTATATTGTAAATCTATTATGTCTGTCCAGATTGAGTAATTTGTGTGGAGATAAACATATCGCAGGTATGGTGAAAATATGTTAGTAAATAAAGACAAAAATAACATCTGCATATATTTTAAATTTAAGGAATATTCAACTATTAATGGATATCAAAGGAAAGGGAATTTTAATCATCTCTCCATTCAGTCTCAGTTGGGTAAATCATATCTAAGAGATTTGCATAAATATAAACCATCAAAGACTTTTCATCTTCAAAGGGGGTTTCAAGACCCTATAAGCTTTGTACTGTAATCATCGCAGGTCACAACCCTGCAGGAATAAGGCTGCTATGGCAACATAAAAAAACTAATGCTTAAGGCTTAGCATAATATTCTGACTAATAGAAAGGAAACTCATTTTAAAAGCTGGCAGCCTATTTACCAGAAGCTGGATTAGAGGTGTTATTTCCCCTTTTAGCTTCCCCCCACTGCCCCTCCCCAAAAGAAGGAAAATCTAATCACCCAGATCTTGAAAAAAAGCTTTCCATCAATTTGCAGTAACTTTACAATTAGGCCAAAATAAATCACAGCTTTCTCCTATGAAGAATGCTGCCCTTCCCATCCCTGCTTTGCATCGTCACTGGGGCTGTCTCAGTAACTTTTCTTTGGAGAAGTGAATTGCGCCCAAAAATGTGCAAGAACGATAAAAATAATAATCAATGCAATTCACACGTGTGAGTGTACAGTATGGCAGGTACTATAGAGACAGAAAACAGTAAACTTCATCCAGGTAACTGCAGAAAATGAGGTAATATAATGGCATCAGCAGATATTCTTAAGACTCCTATCTGATTTTTACTTTTTAAGGGAAAAAAAAGAAGTAAAAAGCTCTTCACTGTGTTCACATTTTAGGTGCAAGTTAAAGCAGCAGAGCTCTTATTTTATTTGAAAATATTTTAAAAGTCACACTCCTGGGATTTTTCTTATCTTTTGTTTTGAAAGTAAATGAAAAAAAAAAAAAGCAGTTTAATTAAATATCGTCTCCCTTCCTCTTTCTTTCAAAAAATTGCAAGAGGCACCAATACAAAAGGTAACGAGTGGAGAAGTTTCAATTAATTTTTTTTTGTCAAAGGAGACGATTAAATGTTTCCGGCCTGGTAAAGTGTTCATTTCAGGGAGAAAGGGAGGGAAAAAAAAAGAAGGCGGAGGGAAAAAAAAACCCCACAAAGCTTGGGGAGGGGATGAAGTAGCAAGGCCTCAGCAATTCTTTCAATTCCAGTGCACACCCAATAGTGTGTCGGGAAGAATGCACACTGGTCGGGATTTGTGGGAGAATTGTCCCGCCACAAAGGAGGGAGAGTTACGCTTGTTATAGTCCAATAAGCCATGCCAGTCAAACAAGTACCCACACTAGGGACAAAAGGAAAGCAAGAGATTCTCACACAAAAGAAAACAAGTAAGCCCATCTTTTAGTTGTGCATCAGCCTCCAGGTTTTCTGCTGCACATAAATAAAAATGAAAGGGGGGTTGGGGAAGTGGGTATCTGTGGGAGGAAATAAACAGATTCTGGGAGGCTCAAAAATCATGCCGAGGTGGATTTTGGAAAAGGCAGCAGTGGCGTTAAGCAGAGCGCACTCTTTGTGTGTGAAGGTTGGGCAAAGTGAAAGGGAAGCAAAAGGTAGACAATGAGACAGAAGTTATTGGGGCTGGCTTGTTTTCCATGGTGAAAATCAAAGTTAGAGATAGGGAAGGTGGAAAATGGAAAAGGATGAGGGGACAAAGAGCCTATGCAATCCCACCTCCCTGGAAAACCTGCCTGGTGTCAGCAAGGGCTCTGCCATTTTGGAAGCATGAATATTCATTACTGACAAGTTACGTCTAACACTTACATGGCTGTAAACCCTGAGAGGTATACCCTGGTTAATTTAATTAAATGTTGGTGGAAGGGGACAGTATGCCTTCCATCATGAGCAGTGGAGGCCGGAGAAGTAGTGCCACTGGATGGACAGGGCTCATCACGTACCCAACATATTTGCTCAGTTGTAGGTTCACACCCAGTCTCAATGGTTTGATCATGGTTAGATGCTGAGATTAAAATAGATCCTAATATGACTGCCTGCCTTTCATCACAGCTTGCATGCATGCTAGTTGCTCGGCTAGCGGTTTGCAAAAATATAGAAGTGAATAATTAAGCATTATTCCTTTACTGGCATGCTGCAGCAATAATGGTATATCTAAGCAAATGCCCCCTTTCTTGACAATTAAAACAATTACAGCATAATTAAGCCTATTTCAAAGTTTTCTTAAGTAATTTGACATGCCAACCATTTACATTTCAGGTTTTTATTGGCTGAAAAGTCAGTCGTGAAACACAAACACACCTGTCAGCAATTAAAAAGGAAGAAATAGAGAACTGCTCAGGAAATAATATCTGTGTTAATTAAAAACACTGGTTAAAAGCTTCCTGTTTGTTCCTCCAGTTGCCCCAAGGAGTGACCTTCCCCCCAACTAATTTTTTCATATGTTGCTAACACGGTTCCCCCATCTCCTGCTTGCAATGCATGTAACTAAGACGCATGGACAGACAGTCATTTTGCTTGTTAGGGCAGTTAAGAGAAGATACTCATGCTTCTATTTTTAGTATTATACTCTGACATCAATCTTGGTTCTTGACTGTGGGAGAAAACCCACTGGTTTTATCTATAAATGCAAGGTGTTCTATGTATGCCTTTTATACAGCACATCTTACCTTTAAGTGGATGCATGTCCCAATTACTTTAGCCAAGCAACAACATCATATGGTATTTGGAGCCTTCCTTATAACTCAAGAGTCATTCATCCCTATGCCTGTCTGATTTTGGCCTAACAGCTTCTGTCAAAAACTACTGTGTTTTTGGTACTCACCCATCTTATTTCTTCAACATTTTCAACCTTTGGCAGCATCATGCTCGAAGGAAGGGTCTTGGACTGCAAAAGCACCTCTAGATCTTCTTCTGCAAGACCGCTGGAGACAGAGTTTATCCTAACACACTTTTCAGTATGGCCAAAGTCAAACTTTCCAAGGGTTTTCACAATGGTCAGCCTTGCTTCTTTCTGCAATATAGATGAGTTTAGAGGACAAGAAAAGAAAAAGAATGCATTTTTTTTTCTGTTGACAGAAAAGTGCGTTGAGCAGACAACTTTCTGAGAAGATGTGGGGAAAATTAGCCAGTATACTGGTTTGCCCAAAACCTCTGCCACTCTTGGATTTCTACTGAAGCAGTCATCATCAGCACCTCGCAATTTTACCTTCCTCGTTTCTTTGGTGGTGAATAAAATGCTCAGGTTTTATGTGTAAGTACTTCTATACCATCACTTGTAAAAAGCAATACTTTTTTGTCCACTAGTGCTGAATATGTCTAACAAACACAAATCTTTATACTAACTACAATGTGTTGCACTGTCTGCACTCACAGAAATGGCATGTCTTTAAATTCACATAAAATAATTCACTTTTGTAATTCATCTTTATATTGCTTGGATGTCAGAAAACACACATGTACATATATTTCTTTGATTTTGCTACATAAATCTTCCTTTTCTCCATGTACCCAAAGTGTACTAAAGCCCATGGTAAAGTTCACAATTCACATGTGATAACACCAAAATAATTTGCAGATTTTTCTTCAATCACATAAACAGCTATTCTCCTGTTGGCACAAAATAAAACTCCAAAGACATGTGTTTCCTATGGCCATTTGCTATTTTTGTGAATGTAAATTTACAAATCTGTTTAAGAGTTGATTTTCGTGAAGAACACTTGCATGCTTTTCTGAAATGAAACACATTTCTTGGCCTGGAGAAGAAGGGAGGGGGAAAAGGAAGGTGCTGGGCTCCCTGTTTCCTGCCAACTGGAGTTTCAACCCCAAGTTCCTTCCACTCACCAACAGCCCCTGACAAATTTGCATTGTCAAAATGCACACTTATCAAAAGTCATTTCATTTGTGAAGAGTTTTTATGGGGCTAATAAAATGTTAAAACTCCTGACTCATGGAGGTATGGGAACAAATTTAACAATATGCAGTTGCTGAATAGGGAGGCTTTTCAAGAGAACAGATAAACTTAAGGGAGGGTGGGGGGAAATAATCAAAGTTAATATTCAGGCTAATACCAATCAGCAAGACAGCATATGACAGTAGATTTAAACCAGACGGATGCAAATCTCTGCTAGTGAGAAAAGCAGAGGCAGTTTCCCAATGTGGTCTGAGTTAAACAGCGTGAGGGAACAGTAGCTTACAGTTGTCAGGTCCGATCAGAACAGGGTCTCCCAGGCCAGTTTAAGACAGCTCTGCAGTGTACTGATTTACAGGTCTGGGACCCCTGATAATTAGGGTAAGTTTAGAGAAAGGCAAGTGATGGCTCTAACTGGTTAAAGAAAGGAATAATGAAGCAGAAAGTTAATGAAATCTGAAGCAAACAGCCTTCAGCTTGGGGCTACTAGCCATGCTTCTCCGAAGGTTGGGAGCATATGCCTGTTAATCGGACAGACGGGAACACGGCGCACATGTATGCATCCCTGTGCTGCGATCAAGGGGCACGTTCAGAGGTAATCTCTGGAAAATACAACCCAAAATGTTCAAACTGCTGTGAACGGATTCTGACTGGGGCCATTAGGAAAGCCACACAAAGATGCATGCAGTTTACTACAAACACGTCCAGCTGGAAGACAGCTCCAGCGCACAGCCGTCTGAAATGGTTCTTCTGAATTAGGTAAACTGAACCATATGATGCCAATACCAGGTAATACAAATCCCCTATGTTTTCCTTTTCTGACCAGGGGTAATGGGTTTCTAGGGCTGGGCTGAAAGTTTCTCAATATGATGCAGAAGGGTAGCTTAAAAACATGCTCCAAACCAATTTATGCTTTTAATTAAAGTCAGATTATCACCGTTTCAGCACACACTGATCCAATTTGCAAAAGAAAGATCTCCCCAAATTACCCACCAAGGCAGCATCCAATTCAACTGAAGGCACATCTCTAGCAAACTTACAGCCTAATTTATGATTTTTTTTCCCAGATTATAATAACGAGCGGTAGACCATCTCATTAGCTATTTTTCTCCTCAGGCTGCAACTCTCTTCCCAAAAAAGACAGATCGTGTCTTTCTAGGTATATTTCCATACAAAGCACTTATTAACAGGCTGTTGCTGTTATCAATTTACATAAACTAAATGTGCAGCCCTCTGGTACATATCCCAAAAATAACCAACAACTTCACTGAATTTATACCAACCAACAAACATGGGGAGGGGGTTGTTGTTTCTTCCCATATTTTAATAGAAAATATGTTGCTATGTTAGTTAACACACCCATGCCATCTGTTGGGTTGAAAATTGATGCAGTTTTTTAGAACCACTATGTTTTAGATCTGTCTGCCTAGATACCCCAGGAATGGAAATGTTTCCCTTCCATAATAAAACAGTTCTAGTCACTATAGTTCCCACATCAGGATTCAATTTATGTTTTTCATTGTGGGACAAACTGAGAGGACCCAGCTGCCAAAGTCTGATCTTGTGAAGGCACTGACTCAGTGCCTACCCTTCCTACAACTGGGAAAATCCCACTGATGTTAGTGGGGTGTATCAGGTCCCCAAGCAGGCTTCCAATAAAACATTTCATGGGTAAATAAAAAATTGTACTGAAACCTGAGACTAAATGTACTAAAAACATGCAGGAAGGGAAGTGACCTTTCTGCCTCATTATGCAGGGAAATGTTGATGCTATTCTTATTGAAGGATCCATGCAAAAGTTAAAATTTTAAGCTAGATAAACTACCTAGCTGGTAACAGTAAATAATGTAACACAATGTAACTAACTAGCTTGTAACAGTAGTGTAAATAGTAATCGTTGACAGATGTCTTTATGGATGCAAGAATAAGCATGCGTTCCAAACACTCTGTGAAGTCCCTGCCAAGAATGGTCGAAGCAGAATTTTTAAGGAATGGTGGAAAAATTATTTACCCTGTTCTTCACCCAAGAACTACAACATTGGGTAATACTGTCATGAGTGAATAGCTGACAAAGAAATAAATGTGATCATGAAGTAAATTATTCCGTCTCCCGGTGCCCTTGGGATGGTAGTATTCCCATTGAGTCCTGTGTGGATTGGGTTCTTTATCAAACTGAACAAGAGAGAAAGACAACAGAGAGCTTCATGGTAAACAGATATACTACTAAAATTTGCAACTCGTGCTGGAAAACACACAGGGAAAAAAACCCATTGGTCAGGGTGGCTACTGCGGCATCCCTTCTGTGTGACTCAGGGGAGGACGCTGGAAGATGTTCATTACCATGCGCAGCTATGCCACCTGGAGAAGCTAAAGGTTTCAGTGACGCAGCACTGCAGACAAATCCGCCACGACCCAGAAACACAGGCACTGAAATTAAAGATGGGAATACGCGTGTTGCTGGCTCAATTGGCACCCATTAAACCTAATAGCTAACCATCCTCACGAGTTCCTAGCTCTGAATTATCAAATCTGCAAAGAAAACAACATCCGTCCACTTTTACACTCCAGTGGAAGAGGTGGTCCCTCGCGGCGGGGCTGCGTAGTCTCGCCATCTGGAGAATAAATCGAGTGTGAAGTACAGTATAGTTTGGGACCAAGCTCCGTGGCGGCAGCCCAGCAGTTAGTTCATTAGTCCCAAACTTGCGGGGATTAGTGCGGTATCAGCTCTACTGTCGGATAGGATCAGGCAGGCAGAGCGCGAGACTCAGGGAAGGGGGTGATGGTGAAGAAGGAGCCCCTCAGGCTTATTTATGCAGTATAAGCCCACCTAAATAGGTGCCTTTGGTAACAGTAGTAGCATAGTCTCCTACCAGCTGAATCGGTACCTTTCCTTCTTCCCTTCTTTTCTTTTTTTGTTCCCACCTTTTTTTTCCTCAAGTTATATGTCAAGATGTAGACATTTCCGCTTTGAAACAGAAGGAATGCCATAGAGCTGGAAGCTCAGCCACCCACTCACCCTGGACACAGTGCTAATACAGCAATTACGAAGCAAACATGGTCAGATTAACAGAATTCTAGGGACAGCAACAGCAGACAGAAAAATTACATTTTATTCTTTCTTTTCAAACTGGTCAGATACCCCACAAGCCAGTTTTCCAGCATTGTGATTTCTAGACCTGTCTGATTTTGGGGACAAAATCTGTGTTTTGCTTTATCTTTCTTACCTAGCTTTAGCACACCCCCCTCCCGCCCCCTTTTTGTTTTCCTCAGGACCTTCAGGTCTTAATGTAAAGATAGTTGGTGTACTTAAAGCTATGTTTATGTATAGATCTCGCCCTGTTAACATCTTTAGTAATAATTCTTCATATGGAAATGTAAATATATGATGGCCAGAATCTGTCATCTCGTTGCCATAATAAGTTTGCATGTTTCAAATGGCAGAGGAAAAATTAATTACTATAATCACGATTTCAGTTATTTTTTTGATGGGTCTGACATGGTAAAAACATACAATTATGTGTTAATGATACCTCCCTAAAGTGGTTTGTTTACAGGACTTGACATTGCTGAATCTTTTGTCACTTAGTGCATACCCTATGGATGCATCTCTCAAATAACATATTGCAGAAGCACACTCATATATCATACATGCACAATGGATTTTGGGCAAAATTGAGTTTCTGCAGTGGGAAAGCCTGAAATTGTTTACATGCATAATTCTCCATCAGTGAAGTGATACCATACAGGATAATGCTTCATTTAGTTCAAATCCACAGATGAGATTGGCCAGAGAGAAGAAAAATTGCATTGTTTTTAAGGAAACAAAGAGAACCATAACTGCAGAGCAGAGCATTTCTGAGAACAGGAGGTGCTTGTTTCACAAGACCTGCTTCCTACCTTACCTGCACCAGGTACTTCTGAGAAGGTATCTTTGAAATGGCAAATACATATTTCTATTTAGCCTTGTTAGACTCAAAACCTGCTGTAAAATATGCATACATTGCAAAGCCTTCAAGAAGCTGTTATTAAATCTTTCCTTATCAGCCAGATAATCAGTTGAGGAGTTCCTAAAGACTTAGGAAGTTCTAAACCACATTTTTTTTTGGTTCAATAGGGAACGTGTCATACCCACCACATAATCCTAAAGGAAAGGAGGGGCAGGAGTGAGGAGACATCCATCATTTATCTTGGTGCTTCTCTGCGGTTCAGGCAAATGAACATCTTAGAGCACTGCAAATTCTGATTTTTCCGCTATTCTTTCTTGAAATCTTCAAATTATTTAATAATTATTTGGTTTATTCAAGCCTTTTCTTTTTTTATACCAACCTTTTCACTTTCATGAAAGAGATTCTTCATGACATAATGAGTCATCTAACTCTGTGCATCTCCAGCATCTGCTGCTTTTCTCTCTGCTCTGCTAATTGTCTTTACATGCAGTACATGCTCTAGCAACACCAAAATGAAGCAGACTTTGGTGGTCAGCATTATGAAATAAGCTGCAGTTTAATTATGCTCTGCTGAGGAATCTTAATTTCTTTGCCCGTTTTCCTATTAGTTTCATTTAAGGTCTCAGAATTAATCAGTACACCTATCAACAATATTTATCCTGCAGTTTTAAAGGACAAGATCTCTTAAAGCTGTTTATGAACATCTGGGAGCTGCTTGCTGCCATATAAGCTTACCAAGCTTCTACCTCCCTCTGCCAGTGTGAGCAATGTGGATCCTGAGGATATTAGGTGGAGTTCATCCAGCATCATCAAAGTTGGGCTATTTCTATATGTGATGATCAAGCAATGGCCTGTCTTGAGACACTGTGTACGTGGGGAACCAGAGAACAAGAACCCAAGGTCCACCCAGCCCGCAGTCCCAGATCCAGGCTCATGAATACCCATAAAGGTTTTGGGGTGCTCAACTATATGAGCACGACACTTCTGCTGAGCTGCATCTGAGGATGTGAATATTAGTGCAAGAGCAAGACACTTTTACAAGACGTGTGTAAGATAACTTTCATGTAACTCATAGAAATTTAAACAGAGGCCAGGAGGATGCTAGAATGAGTTGGCACATAGAAACATTAATGTAACATGAGGAGTTAGTGTAAATATCTAAGTAGCAAAAATAATACAGCATGGTGTGTGTGTGTGTACATAAATATAGCAAGAGGCTTATACCTTAAGACTATGTGTACAGAAATATTTCAAAATGTTTCTTTTTAATGACAGCACTATATACAACAGCTTCAATAAAGGAAGATTTTGTTCATGTACGTAGGCAGCTATTCTTCTGTCTGCCAATTTTTATAAACACTTACAAAAGAGATGTAAACAACCTTTCAATTAAGACAAATCAAGCTAACACTAATTTAAGCTGGCTGCAAGATGTAGTCTTTTTACTTTTTTCCCTGGCTTTCTGAGGATGCTTTTGGTTTTGTGACAGATCAGCATCACAAATGAAAATTCTTTAGAAGCATTAGTGCTAATTAGTCTTCCTGGACAGTCCAAACGAACTGCTGCATGATGAAATAACATCACAAAATACTCAATTTGATATATTGATGAAAAATAAAGACTATACATTCCTTTCATCTGGCATCACAAGAACTTAACTGTATTTTATGCTTATTTTTGATTTTAAAATATTCTAGTTTAAGATATATTTACATGGCATGATGTAATAAATTATTATGGAAAATGTATACATTTAGGCACCCATTTTTAATTGTTATAACTGTATCTTTTTGATAATGCTGACAATGAAATAAATTGCTGCCTGTCAAAAGTACATGTGCTTTAGCAAACTGTCAATCCCTGGTCAGCAGCTGATTTCAGGTTTGGTGATTCTAAGTGAGATATGGATCAAACATTTTGCAAATCAGCAAGAGGGTGCCATCAGGAGCATTGTTTAATTATGCCTCAATTATTTAATAAATTATTTGAAAAAAATAATTAAAGCCAAACAAGGTAAACATTAAATGCTGTGAAAAGTTAAAAGCAACCTAAAGGTAAAGAGAAGTTTGTCAGAAAGAAAAGAACTGGCTAAAGTCTTCGGACTGCTTGTACTGAATGAGCCAGGGTCTGCCCCAAGCTGCTCAGAAGCCCTTGGGAATGAGGAAGGCATTAAGAAAAATCAGGTCAGCTGTGCCATGGCTTCCCTCATCCTCCTCTGGAAGAAATTTTTCCCAATCTACCTGCAGTCTTACTAAAATCGGTTTTTCAAAGAGTAAACCTGGAACAACCATTCATGTTTTTGGTATTGTGCAAATGCTGATTAAGAGCTCTTGTCTCAGTTTTCATAGCATGTTTTATCTGCATTGGTAAATTAACAAATTAATATTCTGTAATGTAATAAAAATCCCACAGAATTCCCTAAGTCCAAGTGTTTATAGGTCATGTTCATAGTAAAGTTGTACTTGTGCAAAAAAAGCTCTCATCATTTTCAACTTACATCTTAAAGTTACATGATATTACCATGTAGATGCATATGTTTCCATGCAATAGCTTTAGATCTGTGACACTAACTGGTCACTCAGGTGTCTCATGCAAGGAACCCCAGGAAAGTCCTCCCACCAGGAGAGTTCTTGTGCTGTCTGGAACAGGACTTCTTAAACCACCTCCTCTCACAGGCAGCCTTTCAGAGCAGATATTATCTTATGTAATCCTGTGTGCCTTTGTAGGAACATACCATTTGCATCAACGTCCGTTTATAGACCCTCTGAGGAAATCTATACCATCAGGTAACTTAGTGCCCAGTTTCATCCAAAGGTCTTGAGCACCAACTGCCAACAAGACACAACTGCTCATTTATATCCAGACTCTCCTTTGGGGGAGTGAATCTATTTCCTCCAAACCAAAGCCCAGGTGTGGTTTTGGAGATGGATCTCTCCAGGCATTGCACCCACACAGCAGTGTATGGGCAAGACTGTGCCACGTTTAGCTGCCTCCACCCTGCTCCAGCAAGGACTGTGCTGGGGCATTTATATGCTCACAGGTACCATTTTGCCATGTCCCAGGGCATGCAACACATGTCCTTAGCTAATGGGTAAAACCCCTCACATTGTAGGACCATCAAACCCCTCTCTGTGTCACAGGGAGCCCCAGACCCATGTGCTCGGTTACCTGTCACTGCAGTCAGTCTGCTTTAGAAGTTTGTCCCTATTCAATGTGGACAGGAACCCTTCCACCCCACTAGGCAGGGGATCTCTTCTTGAATCTGATGCATTGTAGAAGTAGCCTGTAATTGAAGTAATTACTTCAAAGGGAGAATAATGCTAGGAGATGCTCAACACAGGAATCTCTGATCTAGGAAGCTTCATAATAAATTGATATAACTCTTGCATACTCACAAAGCAAACTTGTTTTATACATATATTTCTCAGCCAGTGCTTACCTTAACATATACACACCTCACTATACTGGATTTTGCAGATATCCTTTTCCTTTTGCTACCAGAATGGCTTCCTTCTCATAGAGATCCCACTTGGATGGGTGCATGGGGTGAGTCAAGGAACCCAAACATACCACTCCAGCTCAAGTGCAGGTTTTAGCACCTCCTGTAGGCAACATTTTCTCAGATGCTCCTGGTGACATGACGAAGCCTGTTACAAATAGCTATTCACTTTTGGCAGAGTTCCTGAAGGATGGGCACATCCAAGGAGATAAAAAAGCAACAGCATCCCCTTCTTTACACCTCCACATCCCCAAAGTAGGAGGGGGGAAACAGCACCAGAATGCCATGTCCCTGCATTGGGAGTGACTAGCTAAGGAAGAGCCTGAGCCCTCGCATAAAATTAGATTAACTCCATGACTCATGTGTTCGTGGCAAGGAGTAAGGACCTTTTTAGAAATTACTTCATTTTCTGTGGTCTAAACCAAACCTGGCAATGGGAATTTATACCTGCCTAGACCTACGATTGGTGTTAATAGAATTGAGATTTTTCTCCAGTTTGAAAATGTGACCTGAGGAGGTGGTTATTTTCTAGGTCAAACCGCTCTTGTGTCACTCCTATGTTGCAGTATGGTATTTGTACACCATTGTACTTTGCACATTTATACATAGATGTCCTGTACTGGTACAATATAAAACATTCATTATAGACACATACAGAAAAAATGTTAATTGTTTATTGGTTTTCTTCAAACCTTTTTAAGTTTCTCATTCAGATATTCCTGATTGCAGTGGAAGAAATGCCTGGCACTTGTGACATTTCTTTCCCTAGGCTTTTTTTTTAACTGTTTTTTGTTTCTCTTGATGAAATAAATTATTTTTAAATGCTGGCCTGAGTGAGAATGTGCTCCTTAGTGGGGCTTCTGGAATATCTGTGAAGTTTAAAGTAAGGTTGGTGCATATTCTCCAATAAAAGGGTAAGATAAATCAATGTATGATTATTTCTGCAAAATTCAAGCAGTTCCAACAAAACCGTTCCTAGTGTCAACATGCAAAGTGGATCACCAAAGCAATCACACTAGCGAAACTCAGGTTCCTTTTATATCTGGGTTGGAGAGTAGGATATTTTTCACCCCAGACCATTTCAGCAGACCCATTACATCATGGCCATACAAACTATTGCATCACTGAATACAAGGGGGTTGCACAGGATAACAATAAGCAGCTAGGAAGGGCAACATGGTAAGAGGAACTTCTTGAGCTGTTTTTGTTGTTTTCCACCAGAGCCAACCAGTTAGGCACCCATCATTTCACTTGTCTTGTGCTAATGAGGAGTGTAGCAGGTAGTTAGTATTTGAGCAAATGCCTGCATCCCATAACAACCATCCCTATGAGCCCCCATTTTATATCCATATTTATTTACATAATGTTATCTCAGCATAATTGACCAGGACATCTGGAAGCAGGGCACCTTGCTGAATCACTGATTATTTGACTAACACAATTTTTACCTTCTCTTAGGTTGCTCCTTTCGCAGCATTTTTCCAGGCCTGAACATGTAGTCTACTTCATCTGTGTTTTCGTTACCTACTCTTACATCTGTCTAAGTCCAAATGTGACATGGATTTCACCCACTTCAAGCAATCTTCAGGCTTTGAGCGCTAACTCTTTATGTCTGGCTTATCAGGTGTTTTCTCTCATGTTTTGGGCAAATGCAATGTCAATAAAAGACTATTAAGAAGGGTTCAGCTTTGGACCATTTCTTAACACATACAGTAAGTGCTGGGGCCATCCTGGATCCTGCTCTTTGTACTGGTTTAACTACTTGCAATTTAGTTGCCACCAATAACATTAAATTGACGCAAAGCTTTGGCATGCGTCTGTTCACCAAAATGCTGCTAGCAGTATAATTTATTTTCCTGTGTGAATGAACTTCATGGACAATCAAGATTTTACAGCACTGTAATTGGATTCATACAGTACTGCTACTTTATTTTTATTATATTGATTTTAAAACAGTGATAAAATGGAATTCAGTATTCACAAGTTTGACACCCATTAAATTGCCATTTTTGCTCACTTTTTTTTTTTCTCACATTTTTGCCCAACTTGCTTCATTGTTGTGTAACTGTCTGGACAATTTAGCAATTCTTTTGCCCCTCTGACTTGACATGAATCTTCTTCTTGATCTAAATTAAGGACTGCCAAAAGAGATTCATGAAAATGTGTGCAACTTACCTAACAGATACTTTTAAAGGGGGCTGTTCTGCTTGCTAAACCTATTTTCACTTTTTGATTGCCCCGGTAATAATGTGTTTCATATTGAGAACAGAAGGTAGTTTTTCCCCCAGAGTGCTCAAAAGTGTCTTCTCCTGCCAGAATCCGCACTCCCATCACCTCCATCAGGTGCAGGTTAACCCTGGTGGGACTCAGGTGATGCTCCCTTCCCATTCCTAGCAGTGGTTGCTCCCTCCGCTGCCAGGATGCCACCAAACATCGTGTCTGTCTGACAACTGTGCCTGCCATCTCTGGAAGCTCCCTGGCACCTTTTTCTCCTTCCAGCTGGGCACTGAGGCACTGTCCCCACCAGTGTGCACTTGTTCTGGTGTGTAGTTATGCTGCTGGCTACAGAAGGTTGTTCAGGTCCTTTCCTACTTGAGATGGTCCTCAAAGTGCTCATCAAGGCTCTGCTCTACATCTAGAGAACTTCATTTACTGAGGGCAAACTACACAGTGATGTTTGGCTTAATCTGTCAGCGAGTTCTCTGTTTCTTTCCCAGTCTTTCATTTAGCATGTAATCATCAATAAATTTCCTAGGAAGCATCCTCTTCAGAGGCAGTAGGTTTCTGCAGCAAAAGTGCAGGAACAAATTGGTTGCTCCTCTTGAGCCCACTGGACTAATCCAGTGTCTGAGGGTGCTGTACAACAGTACAAGAAAATTGTTGTAAAGCATCCATCTTACCAAACTCTCTTTCCTGGTTCCTCATTCAGTCTGTCACCTTTCCCAATGGACTTCAGAGTCACAGAATCACAGGGTGTATGAGGTTGGAAGGGACCTCTGAAGCTCATCTGGTCTAACCCCTCTGCTCAAGCAAGGCCACCCAGAGCTGGCTGCCAGCACCATGTTCAGGCTGCTTTTGGCTGTCTCTGAGGATGGAGACTCCACAGTCTCTCTGGGCAGCCTGTGCCAGTGCTCAGTCACCCTCACAATGAAAAAGTGTTTCCTGATATTCAGAGGGAATCTCCTGTGTTTCAGGTTGTCCCCATTACCTGTCCTGTCATTGGGCAATACTGAGCAGGGCCTGGCTGTATCCTCTCTGCACCCTCCCTTTAGGAATTTATATACATTGATGAGATCCCCCTGAGCCTTCTCTTCTCCAGGCTGAACAGTACCAGCTCTCTCAGCCTCTCATCACAGGAAAGTTGCTCCAGACCCTTCATCATCTTTGCAGTCCCTCCCTGGGGTCTCTCCAGTATGTCCACAGCTCTCTTGTTCTGAGACCTCTGGTGTTCTTTTCCAAATGATTCACAAGGCTTAAAAATCCTCTCTGCCATTTGTCAGAAATCTTTGAGCACATTAAAACTGTCTATTTATTTTTTTTTATTTTTTAAAGATGTTAAGGTACATTAAAAAAAAAACAAACCAAAAGCATTTACTGGTATTCAGTACTCCAGATTATTTAGTATTATTATTATTTTTTAATTCCTATGTCCTTTCATGCTCTTGGCATCACCTTTTCCAGTACAATTCTTGTTTCCAACTGAGTGATTTGATCTTTGCTTTAAGATAATTTTTCATCTGTTGCTTATTTGGCTTTATTTCTTCTTGACCAGGTTTCACAGCTTCAGATTCTGTTGGCAGTTTCTTGGCCAGTTTTTCTTTCCTGTTGACCAGATATAATCTCTGCCAGTATGGCCACTAAGTCCTCTGTTGCTGGCCAAGCAAGAATCAATCATGCTGAATCTTACTAATATAAATCTACACCTACCACAATGTAATCCTCTGGGGAATTATCATTCATCCTAACATAAACTTTGACGCATTTTATGAATGCTTATGAATATTAATTAATTATTCTAACCCAGTTACATGCATGCTTATAAATAGACAGCTAACAGGATAATTAAAATAGCAAGACAAGAGTAGCAAAATGGCTTCAGTCTAACAGGTATATGAATGCATATATTTAAGAACACTGCTTCTGCCTGTGTTTCTCAGGATAGGTCGTTGTTTGACTCCATACACATGTAGACCTACTTTCCAGCTATTCCAGTTTCACATCTATATTGCAGGATAGCTGTAGAGCCACAGGCAGGTTGAACTCCATTGTCCTCTAGACCATTCAAGCTTAGCACAAATGCACGATCTAGCGACGAGAGCTTTCACTCAGCCAATTCTGCGTGCCCAGAAGTTCAGCTCAGCTTTTTTATCCTGAACAATGGGGAAGCAAAGGGGATAGTCTAATATTTTATCCTCTGTTTTGCCTACATAGTCTTTGTCCACCAGCGGTTTGCAGCATTAAAGGCAAACCTCTTGCATGTAACAGCTTTCAAAAAGCCTTCCTCCTGTAGACGAGGCAATGATGAGTTAGAGTCACTGTTTGCTGTTATCCTATCCATTTTTCAAGTGAAGACGGCCTTTTCTATCGCCTGTGTAACTCATTCTGCTCCTTCTGTGTCTTCCCATGCTGTGACATGCTCTCTTGGTTGAATACAGGACAAAAATCTGAAAATCATGTTTTCTTCTGCTGTCCTGTCTCCCAAGGATCACCCCCTCCCTTCAAGCATTGCTTGTACTTTTTTTGCTGCTCCCAGTCAAGCAAGTTATTGAAATGTTGTTGTTTGTTTTTTGCTGTTTCCCTCCCTCACCTTCAGTCGATGTTTGTAAAGCATTTAACACTACACCAGGCGGGTTAATTTACTGCACTGGTAAAACAGGCTATTTGGAGTGTCTTGTAACACTGACATGTTTTCAGCTTGAAAATCAGATGTCTCCATCCCAAAGGAAAGAACTCTTGCCAAAGCTTTGTTTATATCGGTGCCAGGTGCAATCTGGCCCAACAGTGGTAATGACATATGAACACTAAACAGTTTGTAAAAAGCATGCTTCAAAATGAAATCTGAATCCTATGTATAAAGACCCAGGTAAGAGTCTTACCAGGAATTTGCCTGGTGTAGGGAAGTATTTCTTTGTAGAAACATTAATTTGGCTTCTGGGCTCCCTTTAGTGTTATTAGTGGCTTCTGATTTCAATTTTTTCATTACAGATTGTTTTTCTTTTGCTTCTGTTGGAGTTTTCAAAGCCACAGGTTTATTGTGTAGAAATATTTTAACAAAAATTACTGTAATTACTGTATTTAAGACTTTATTTTGTACACGGCTCTTGCATGTACAAGTAACAATAGAAATCTTTCCTTTTTTTGCTTCTCGGGGAGCAACCCTGATTTGGTAAAAATTAGAAATACTGTGATGCAATGCATACTGCAGGACCTTTTTGAAAGGCAGCAGCCAGAACTGAAATGCATCTTCTTCTTCTTAAATTCAAAATAGGTTTTCATCTCTAAAACAGATTTTTTTTTGGTTACTACACCATGCAGTAAACAGAGCCTGAGTAAACTCAGGCTACCCCAGAGCAGAAAATGTTAAACCTGTGTGAGAGTCCTGATCCTTAGATTAACTCCCTGCCCATAATGTGAAAGCATCAGAAACCCTGGAAGGCTGCAACTTGCATGTGTTTGTCTGAGCTTTGTGACTGCTGTATCCCCAGCATCACTTCTCAAACTTAGAATAAAACTGTGGAAAACAACAGTGGGTTGACACACAGGGTTTTTTTAAATGTGCCCAGATTTTGCTTGCAAATTCGTATTAAACTGACACTCCTACTAAATCAGTGGCCATTTAAGTGAAGATCTGTCCCCTAAAAATCAATGACATTTATGCAGTGATCAGATTCTGATCTTTTCGGAGGGTAAACATTAAAATGAAATACCCATCACTGAAGTAAGGAAGGTGCTCAGTGTAATCTACATATTGTATAGGCATAGACCAAATAATTTCCCCACAGAGTAAACCAAACAAAAGCTGTGAGAACAACAGCAATAAGAGACTATTTGACAAAAAATCTATTCATGCCATTACCTCACCGCATACCTAAGTGTAAGCCAGTGGCTTTGGGTTTTGTCTTCAGGAGAACTCAGAGGGAAATTTTCAGGATGCCTTTCTCATGTGTTTGAAGTAAAATCATGAGATCAGTGTGCCTTTAAAATGAGAGATAAACCACTTAATACTTTAACTCAAACTTCAAAATCATGATTTTTGAATCAGTGCCTCAGCAGAAAAGGAAAGACTCAGATTTGCAGATGGCAAGTTGCTTGCTGCAATCTGAAAGGGTCTATACTATAATGGCAAAAAATATGACTATATACACTTTCTTCCTCTGTCCATCTGCCACTGTTACAGTCTACTGTGGGGGTGATTTTGTTTAAATTTGGACTGTTTGCAGGCTGATTTCTCATTTCTGCAATCATTTGGTTTGTCACAGATAGAGTAAACAGATTAAAAAAAATACCAAACTAACAACTGCTGCCTTGGTGCTGTGTGACTTAAATAGTGAAATCACTGCAATAGACTCCTACTGAAGAAATCCACGTACATCTGCTGCTGGTCTGTATGGTATCTCGTCTCGTGATTGTGTATATACATTTATACATGGAGGGGCTGGGAATCTTCACAATGCTTGTAAGTATTTTCTGAAATGGAAGATGCAGAGTAGTGGTAATGACCAAACAGATCAAGAATGAAAGAAGAGAAATACAAGAATAATAGAAAATGATTAATGCTAATGGATATTTAATTTATTAATAATTAAAGGTCTAAGTCATCTTGGTTTATTCACTTATTAATACACTTTCATCCAGGGAAATTATTCACTAGCTTGCTGTGGGTTTCCCTGCACATACTTTGTAAGAAAAAATATCAGTGGGCAGAGGTATGTATTTATCAAGACACAGAGACATTGAAAAGCTGTCAGGAGCCACCCCTCCAAACACCAAATCATTTACCTTTCTCCTTGCTCAAGACTTGCCAAGAATAAGACATACAAATAGATCATTTTGTTTTTCAGATAGACTGGATTTGCCTAGAAGTGGCTTTTGTGCCTTCTGCCAACAGACCCTCATCCTTCAGGGACCTGCCTCTCGGAGTGGTGGTCCTCATGGACAAATCCCCTGGCACAGGCTGGTCCCCGGTGCTACCATTATGCCTTTGAGCTCTGAGCAGCATTAATGCACAAAGGAGTTGTCCCCACCACTCTGCAGAGTCACCCCCCCCAGTGCACCCCACTCCCAGAAAGCAAGCTGGTGACTGCAGGGAATGGGAGCAGCTGGCTAAAGCTGCCAGCTCTGCCAGGGTGACTGCAAAGGAATTGCAGAAAATAATGGAAATTGGCTTCATAACACATTACATTTTTAAAATGGTCTGCAGTGTTACAGGATGCATACAGTGCTTGTAGGTCATTTGCTCTGGGGCTTTGGAAAATTAATACCTGAAGGAAAACCTTTAAAGGGTTCACTTTAAACAGCTTCTTTTGTGAAAATGAGAAAATATCAAACTAAAATTATTACAGGATATTAATTCTCCTCTTTTGCACTTTGGAAGGAGTGTTAGTGTGGAAGCTGGAAACTCTAGCCCATCGGGACAATAAAGATTCAGGATCCATGTTTTGTGCAAGCTGGAAGAAAGAGTGCAGCTGCCAATAAGGTTTCATCCTGCTTTGAATTCCATGGTAACTCCATGAGTGAAGGGGAAGACAAGTTTGGTCCATTGCTTGGCAGTACCTTGCAAGGTATAATCTAGGTATAAGTCACCTGCCCCATGTAATTACTAACTGAGTCTAGTTACCTTCTGGATCTTTTTTCTTCTTGTTTCTTTAAAATTTAAATAAAACTTTGATTTTGTTATCATTTGTGTTCAATATTTGCCCTCATCAGAATGGTATTTATATAATATAGAATACATGTTATTCTAAAGTCACTGGAAACAGTGTAACAAACCACAAAAGAGCATTATTTGCTGTGTATCTAAAAATATGTAAACATTAACATAGCTCTTTAAGAAAATGAATAGGCAGGAGACATTTTGTTGCACAGTTCTGAAATTATGATCTTTGTCTAAAACTGATGCAAGAAAAAAAAAGGGGGTTTTAAGCTAGATAAGATTTAAACTATCTAGCATCTTTGCCACATATTCCATATCAAATGGGTACAGACTGGAGCAAACCTGATAAGAAGGCTTTTCACATTCCCTTCTACCAGTAGTGACTCAAGGGGGGGGGGGTTGAAGAACAAGGGTCATATTTATAATCTGGAATACTGCAAAATGTATCTCTTCAAGTTTTCAGCTAAACTGAGATATTTATCTTAACAAGATCTAATTAGACCTAATTTCCATAGCATATCAATTATTTTCCTCATTAGAGTAGCTAATGCCATGTTCAGATATCATGGCAATCAAGCTTGCGATTTCTGGAGAAACTGGTTAGAAGGCTTAGTATTAAGTGTGTTTCCAACTGTGAAATTTATCCTTCCGAGCAATGCCTCCCAGTTTACTCACTTTGTTCCAGGATTCTCCGCAGCATATGGCCACTGGAACCCATTAAATAACACGAAGTAAGACAAAGTCAGCGATGAGTCAAAAATAGCTGCACTAGTGAATTGCCTTTCAAAATTCTGTCTCTAACAAGAAAAATAATGAAGAATAAGACTTGCAATTAGAAGAAATTAAGGTCAATTTTCAAGCCGGGTTGCCTATGTGGTGGTTTCAAAATCCATGTAAGGCACCTCAAATAAAAGCAGTCTGATTGAACACCTGCAGCTTTTGGCAATGCACTCGCGCTCATAAGGGAGCCAGGCAATTCTTGTACACAAAGTCTCTACCTCTCGGTTTTATTTTCCCCATTACCTAAACCTCCTAAAACTCCAGGTCCTAATAGCTGGGTTTGACATGTTCCTTTCTCCTCCTAAGGAAGATACCTAGTGTTTCCAGTGTGCAGCTATATGTGTGTTGTATATTTGTTGGACAAGTCCCATTTGCTGAGTGTGAGAATGAAGGCACTTTTTTAAGTACATGAGCTTGCCACATTGTATTCGGCCAAATGTATTGTCACAATATATTTGGATTCTTCACATTCAGCCTAAGTTATCTAAAAGTTAGGTGTCTGCTTTACAATTTTCCTAGAGTTTTCTACAGTTAACAGTGTGAAGTTGGTGTATCTGGAGGGAGATTTATTTTCTCCTAGACTAGCTGCCGAAAGCATAGAGATGATTTGTTCTTTGGAGACATGCACCTCCCTTGGCTGAACATGCAAGGAGCCTCAGCATCTATTTGAGATGAAGCACCTTCTTCCTAGAGAGCTACAACAGGAAAGTGAGACTCACCTCGGTGTTTTTGAGCCTGGTGGCTCCTATCCAAGATGAGACACATGAAATTTTGCTAACATGAGAGGTCTAACTATAGACCTTTGCTGCTAGAAGAATACCACACTGACAGTGGATCTCCAGGATGAGCTCAATGTATGGTTATACTGACAAGTTGCATGGTTTACAGCAGGGAGATGCTGTCATTCACAGCTACACCTTAACTAAATACTAGACAACTACATTTATTTATTCCCACTTAAAATACATCCAGTGCTCTGGATGACTGCATCTCAAATGAGGCATAGGAAACATGCAAGTTCTGAATAAAAGGAATTCAGAATTTGATGCATTTTGAAGCTTTGCTTCAAAATGAGCTTTGCTTCAAAATAAGTTATTATTTGGTTACTTTTGCATCCATCTCCATTTGCAAGTAAAAAGATGCTTCACCTGGCCATCTAAATAGTATATTCAAACAAAATATCCCAGGACATAAACAACTGTGTTCTTCTGACCTGTGTTTATAAACAACAAAAAGCTATCTAGAGTGCACAGGCTGTATATAACTGTGTCTGTAACCTTATACCTAAGCATGTCTATAGATTTAGTGGGCATATTCAGGTATAATGCAGATCAGAATCCAGTCACACAACTCTTAATTGATTTAAAATTATATGGATGGTAACAGTGCCAGAAGACAATTTAGTTTGCTCTCTTTCATATTGAGCTGAAGTTGTTTGGTTTTCTTAAAAGAAATAGAACTGATAATTGTCACTACAGTAAGTAAATATGCCTGAATACATGCAGAAAGCAGATCTATTGGGTAAGAAGGTTACAGAATCTCATTTTGTGGTCCATCTGCTCCCTCTTTGCTTCCCAAGCCAACAGACACTAATCTGGGATGAAGAAACTGACAGGACATGGGGGAGGAGTAGACGGTCACGATTCCGATTCATTGCAGCTTTTTGATATATGTGCTTATGCCACTGTGATATAATAGAAGGAAAATAACGCAGTGGAGTCAGAAGGACAATTCAAACAATTATGTATTACAGCAGCATTTTACTGTTCAACACTTTCTCATGATTTCAGTGCAATTTATATATTTTACCCCTGAGGCTGGAGAGCTCAAAATTAATGTTCAAAGGGAAAAAGATGCATTCCTGGAAAAGATTGTTAAGATGATCATAAGCTGAAATAAACAGTACAATAACCAGATCGAGCTAAGAAAAGTGTCCAGGGTGCTCCTGTTGGCTTTTTAATTTTTTTCCTCATTTGCATCTATGCTGACAGTCCTGAAGAAAATGTGAACATAATCCCAATAAAAGTGTTGTAGCAACCTTAACATGAAAAAACAATCAAAAGCAGTGCAAGAGGATGAAAACTAAACACAAAAGAGCTAAGGATGAAAACAAAAATCAAAGCCACAGACCATCAGTGAGAAAGACAAAGCCGAAGTGGCAGTGTGGCTAACCACGGATGGCAAATGAGAAAGGCATGTGCTGTGTGACTGTGCAGTAGTGAAAATACAGCCAGTGGAGCTGTATCATGTCACTTGCATCTCTAAGCAGCTCAGCAACAACAGGACTGCCAGTCCTGATTTCTAATTCTGGGCACTTTGTCATCAGAAAGATCATAATAAATAGAAAAAAGTTTGTACAAGAAACAAGAAGGAGCAAACTAAAAAAGAAATGAAAAGAGATACATGAGTATTGCTTGGCTTAACTATAATTAAGATTCAAGACAGGTACAAATAATTTAAGCATGCTAACACTCCACTGACAGTGGTAAGTTCTTAAGGGCAGTAAAAGAGAAGTATCACTATCATTCTGGATAAGTACTGCAAAGAAGTTAGAAAAAATAAAGCTTTTGTCAGTGGAAAAGTGTGTCTCATGGTTAAAGCACCTAACCCAAGAATTTTAAATTCTTTTGACCACACGATATGAAGCACTGACACAGTGTAAGGCCCCTCTGCTATGTGAAAGTTGTTCATACTTTCTGAAAGGGTAGCTTTAGCCCACATCAGAGGCTGTGGAGGTGCATAAAAATGACTGGACTCCCCTCATCTAACCATGGACTCTCCATGGGTCCTTTCCTATCCCCTTTCCACTCCCAAAATCTACCTGGCTGTCCCTTGGATGTGGTTCCCTCCCTTATGTGCAGAGCCAGCTGACTCAATTGCTTACAACTGCAATCCAAGTCAACCACACCAACCTGCAGCACAGTGCTGCCAATCACCAGTGTCAGGGCTAAGTGCACATGCCCTGTGGATACTTTAGGATACTGGAGCAGCAGTCAAGGGAAAGCTTTGGGCCTATGAAATGGTCAAGGACAATGGCTGAAGTTCAAGGTCATCATTACAGGAAGCTTGCCTGCATCCAAACAAGGATGCAAACACAATTGCAAACACAAAAGGAAGTTCCCTGAAGAAAGAAGTCCTTTGACTGAGGACAACTCAGCTTTTTCCAGAAGAGGCTAATGAACACACCATAGATGGAGATGACTGGATAGAACCACTTTGAAGCACTGGTTTCCCAAAATACCCAGAAATTGGCTTGACTTCCATGTCCTTCAGGGTGAACGCAATGTTTGGAGGCCCTTTGTTTTGCATTTTTTCTGTGCATGCTGAGAAGCACTGGGCAAAAAGGTAACTTTTTACATCTTTATTCTCCCTCACACACATACATAGCTGTCTCAACCTTGCGTATTCCCACACAGCCTTGACCTGGAACAGGATCTATACTTTCCAGTGCCTAAGCCCTTTCTCTTTTTGGGTTTGCCCTCCCTAGGATTAATGGTCATGAATCCCATGGTATTGATTTTGTGAGAGCCAAGAATTTCATAGCAAAGCCTATACAAAATTACAGATCATCCTCTGAACTTCATCTAATACATCAGAATTTATAAAAATCCAACCTGAACTTGAGACAACAAAAGAGATTCCCAGCATGGCAAGCTTTTCCAGAGAAACCTGCGCAGATCTCTGCTCTTACGGTTTCATGCACTACAGGCACAGTATGTAACTGCAGAAAAAGGGTTTGGTTGGCATGAACGAGGATGCATGTTCATCAGCTTGGAATAGCATGGATCCAAGTCACATTCTCTGATCTGTGTGGTGCCTTCAAGTGGTCAGCTATCACCAAAAAGTCAATCTAAGCTTCATCTCCTCACTCTCTTGTTCCTTGGAAGCTGGTCTTGATCCATTCATCTCTTACTGAAGCTGTCAGTAATTCTCTGCTCCTAGCAGTATGAAGAAAATAACTTCCCACTTCTATCTACACTGGATCAGGAATTCCTGGAATGGGACACAGTGTCTTTGTGTTGGATTTTTTCACAAATGGACTGGATTCTTTCATCAACATGCCCCGTTGCTTTTTGGATTGATGTTCATTTCCACACTATTGAGAGGGAAAAGCACCTAACTACGCATTGTGTGAAACCAAGCTGCTTTTCGATTTGCTTGGAATGTGCCGCTTGATAATTTTTCTTGTTTGAAGCATCTTGGCATCCGCAGCCAAAGCAAGACAACTCAAGGACACAGCTGGTCCTACAGGCTCTAGAGAAAGCCTGGGAACAAAACCAGGGCTGCAGTGGTCAAAGAAGACTCAACAGAGCGAACGTGCAAAATCAGACTTGGCAGAGACAGCCACCATGAGTGTGGAGCACAGCTAGGCTTCAGTAGGTGCCTCAGTGGAAAACTTCAGAGCCTTAAGTTTAGAGGTTACTTAATGAATAATACAGGAACAACACTTTCTCCTCCTCAAAATCCCATGTCCAGCCTTTAGATCTTGGCCCTCCTTAGAAGCGAGGGCCAAGAGCTTTTCTGACATTCACTTTGCAGCCCTGAATGCTGGTAGCGTAGCAGGGAAAGCTGAGCAATCATCGGCTTTCAGGTGGCCACGGTAGTGTTTTTGTTCACTCTTTGCAAGGGAATTCATCAGCTATGAACATGGTCCCTCTCATCCTCCAGCTCTTGCTCTGCTGCTGCACCCTCACTATGCTGCTGCAAGACCTGTTGACAGGCACTGAAGTGCTCTGTAAGCCCAGTTCCACCTGCAGCCTCTCCCAGTACACAGTCTGGATAGCACAGTAGATGGTACTTGAGGCTGGGGACTCTGAGGGCAGACCTTTTCCCACCTGTAAGGTCTTTACTGTTTCCTGGTATGTGCTTCTGCAGCTTGTGAGCTGCTGAAAAGCAGATGGCATCCTGAAAACAGGACAGAGTTTCTCTGGCAGGTTATCTGATGTGGTGGCCAGTGCCTCATACTGCAGCGGGTGGGCAAGCCAAAAGCAACGGGGCAGGGAATGCTGTGCACCAGAGCCATGTTCGATTCTGGCAAAATACCTGCTCAGTGGATGTGCCTGATCCAGAGCTGCATCCACTGACTCAGCAGTGACCCTGCAGTGCCAGCCTGGGAGTCATTGGCTTGGGAAGGAGTTGGCTACCAGAGTGGTGAGACCCGACAGGTGGCATGCAGATGGAAAAGAATTAAAGCTCTATTATTTGCTGCTCTTTGATTCACTGCAAATTCCTTTATGGGGCAGTTAAAAAATACAATGTCTTCTCCTAGACCAAAGATCTGGGTTTGGAAGATCACGAAATACTTCAGTATTTCAGCTTATAGTGACTTCAGCTTGTAATAATACTTCAGCTTATAGGGACTCAAAGACTAAACAAAATCAAAAGCTTTGGAAAAATTCAAATTCTAGTCCTCTGAACATCCATCTTGGGACCCACCTTTTGATGCAGCCAAGGACTGGAACTATCGGATGATTTCTCTTAGCTTGTGGCTCTTTTCTTTTACCTTCACACAGCCATTTACTACTGCATATTTTGGTTCAAGTCCAGGTATACATCCTGAAAACAGGATGCATGACATCTAAAATCCAGGCAAGTCAAAGCACTGGAAAGATTTACTGCTCCTGGTAAATTACCAGATGCAGTAACTTCTCAAGAAGGAAGCAATGCCAGCCAAAACAACATAGGTGGATGGGGTGAAGGAGCTAAGTAATCCATCCTAACTGGGCAGACCTAGAAGGAACTGTTGCCAACAATACATGTAAAAGAAACTAGTTCTTGTTGTGAAATGCACCCTGAAGAATGTTATAAACAGAAATAACAGGAAAATATGGGTGTCCAGATTAATGAAATAAAAGCAATAGCAATTTTGATTGGTTCATTTTTTTTTCTGCAGGGAGATCAAAATACAGAGTTTTTAAAGGATAACCCAAATAAACCTATATGCTTTAGGTCCAATATATTTAGCAATAGCCTAATTTAAGAGATGTAAATGGAGCTTTACACAAGTGTTGGAGAAGAACCCAGCCCCCTTGGTTCAACCCCTGTGGGGGGTAGTGCCCTCCTCTGCCCAGGACCGGACTCCCACCCTTCCCACCAAAATAATGTTTGCTTGCTAACAGCTCTTTCTCCAAGAGGTGTAAGCAGGCCCTTGTTTGAGCTCATCACAGATTCAGCTTTATTCTTTTATCTTCAGTAATTTGGAGATTTTTTCCCCCTGTATATAGTTTCTATGTTCCACTCGCTGCTATTTGCTAGAGAAAGACTCTTGGGCTTTTTGCCCTTTGTATTTCCTCTCTTCTTTCATGTGGAGAAGACTGCCAACGTGGGATTTGCAAACTGCTGCCAATATGGGATTTGTGCTGCTGCGGCTGCCAATCTTTAATTTAGCATATGTATAAAGCTAATTTTTGGACACGATGCTAGTGCCTGGCATCTCTGCAGGAGTCAGCCAGGTTGTAATGTTTGTATTGTACTGCACTATAAAAAACAATAAAAAGAAAATATAAAGGAAAAAGCCTTTTATCTCTAGCTTTATAGCTACAGATATGGTCTAAATAGTTGTATTCTCTCTCTGCATCTAAAATTCACTTCCTCCTTTCTGTGCTGAAACCCTTTCTTTTAGATTTACAGTTTGTATTGCCTGCAGTAGGAGCCAATGATAGACTCCTGCTCCCTACTGAGCATATCTTCATATTAAAATGTATAAATGCAACTCTTTAGCTGAAGAAAAAAGACTAGTTTCCCTTTAATTATATTTAAACTACAGTCATATGTGCAAAGTTATACTTTCTCCCTTTTTTTAACATTTTAATACAGAGAGTTGGAGGAAAAAAAATCTAATCATTCAGGAAACATCTTTCTTACAGAAAACATAAGCTTGACTACCCTTCTTTGGCAAGGACATCTGCTGTTCGGGAGGAGGTTCCTGCCATGAATCCTCTAAAATACGGCAGTGCTGTTTTGGTTCCAGCGCAGGAGCGGGAGTGAGCTGGACACTGCATCCAGAAGCCCCCAGTACAGAGGACCCTGTGCAGCTCTGGGGAGCTCCTCGGTCATGCCCCAAGAGCAGGAAAAGGGGAAAGGTGAAGGGAAGCTGAAGCTGCTGGGTGGGCAAAGGGGAGCAGCTTTATACTGTCCTATGATGGTGACTATAATAGAGTGGTATGGTTCCCAGTGATCCTAGACGGATTTATAGGAAGAGAGATTCATAGCAAGAGCCTCCAGTGACAGCTCACAGCCCTTCCTTACAGAGGGAATTTACTAAACCTATTCCAGCCCTTGTACTTGAAGGGTGGATGTTCAACAGAAGAAGCACAGGCATGAAGGAAACTCCAGAGAACGGGCTATGGTGTGGAAGAGCATGACAAACCACAACAGTGGCAAACTGAGCTGGTGACTTCAAGTATGGCCTGCTGAATGCATCCAGTCTAAGCATCTTCCCCCAAATGCAGGAGAAAAATCAGCAGACAAACACAGAGAAAAAAAAGGGATTTGTATGCTTGCTTTTTACAAATACTTAGTATTTCTATGGTCTGCAGAATCTATTTTGATTGTTTTCTTTCTTATCAACAGAGATTTTTGCAATTTCTTGTTCCGTGATACGTATTAGACAGAAGAAAATGGTATTGCAGTGTCCTGGCATCATTTTATCATTTTAATTACTGAGCTCTAAATTACCCCATCTACAGAAGTCCACAATACAGCGTTGACTACCCAGTAATAGAAGGTAGTTTTTCAGCACGGCTAGACTGGTATTTTCTAAGAAGGAGATCTGCTAGCTTGCCTACTTTCACAGCGGCAGTGCCATGTGCCGTAATGAGACAGGATTATTGTGGCAACTGCTCTTGAAGGCCTCTCTCCCCAGGCAGCTGAAGAACGACTGAGTCATGCAGGTGATGCATTCGCTGTAATGAGATGGACAAAACCCCCAAACTCACATCCAGGCCTTCGCTTAGCAGAGAACAATCCCTCACATACCCACGCCTCTGGCAGAGGGAGGGGGGACGGAGAAAACCACCAATGCTGGGAAAAAAACACACAGAAAATATAACTATAAAAAAGGGGGAGGGGAAGGGGGGGTTTAATGCTAATGCACCCTGCACAGCCATGCAGAAAACCCAGAGTTTGATTTCTAATCCCAGCCTCTTATTCCCCTGGCTGGCGGGGAGCATGCACAGGGTGGAAGGAGGTGCCGTGCATCATTCAGTGGCAGCCCCTCCGGCTGCCTAATGAAAGGGGTTGACAGGCTCTTGCGGGAGACCCATCCAGCCCTCTTTGGCTGGAAGGATGATGGCCTTGGCACGGAGCATCGCGCCACAGGAGGGGACTTTTTCCCGGCTTTATAAACCCCATCCCTGAGGCCCTGTGTTGCTGCCAACTTCTTCTGCCCAACACAGGACTGTCTAGGACTCCCTCTGGGGCTCATCCGCTGGTTGGAGAGACTGTTATTGAGAAACACAGGATACACTCTCATACAGTGTGCTGAGCCTGGACCACCCTCGCTGAGCTTCCCACACCTGCTGGCTGGGAGACTGAGCATCAGGGCTGGGAATGGTCACAAGAATAGTATCATTGATAGGAAGCAGAAGCACAAAACAATTACTTATCTTGTGCTAGGAGTTTGTGAGGGGGGCATCGTGTGGAGCCCTCTGTAAGCTGGAAATCGGCTCTATTCCCAGAGCATTGGTGCATCAGAAAACCCTACTGACAGGCACCTCAGAAGTATAGAAAGAATTAGCACTCTGAATGCCAGGATGCTGTTGCCAATGTGATGCTCAACTTAGCAGCCGTGCTCTGAGCCCCCCTACCCTCTTTTGTCATGGGGGAGGCAGAGGAAATACTGTTATCTTTTCAGTGTCAAGGGTAACAGGACACATGTGGGACAAAATCTATTTTATAGACCTCCACATAGTTTTAGGATTACAAAGCAAATGACAATTTCCAATCTGTAGTGAAGGGGGAAGGTTTTCTGCACCCTTGCATTGCTTTGCAAACTCCTCTCCTGGGTGGCAGTGAATGCTGTTGGCTGCTTCGGGAACCATTCCTGGCAACTAAGGTCTCATTTCCACTGTGAGTACCTGCCACGGTTTGGATCAGTCATCTGATTTCATAGCACATGGGGCTGCCCTCTGCTGCTATGAGCCAGTGGCATCTGAAGCTACTGGAGAAGCAAAGCGAGCGGTGAAGGATGTTTCAGGCCTGCCTACCAAGATAAAACCTACCACAGGTGGTGTTTTGCCTGTGTCTGGCCCTTCCCTTCTGATTAAATCCCATGATTTATTAGGATTGCTTGATGCAAGCAGAGCCCATGTGCCCCCATTTCCCTAACAAGGTATCATACAACCTCATGCAAGGATTGTTCAGCCCCAAGACAAAAATATAATCCCGGGACTGAAAGCACAGGCCAGTGTCTGCGTCCAACCACTGGTGACTCTGCTAAACCTGCCAGAAAAGGGACTGCCACTGAGTATTGTTGCTGTCAGAGAGTTAAAATCTTTGACAGCACCAACCAGGAACAAATCTGAACCCAGGGACAAGTAGCTAAACTGCATGCTGCATCACGTAAAACCTATTCAGAAGCCTACACAAAACCTAACCCAACCAAAACAACAACAAAGCTTTTCGGGAGGTCTTGTTATGACCTCATCATTGACCTGCTGATTCACCATTCAGTTGGGCAAAGGATTCATATGACACTAGTCTTTCCCAATCATGTGAGAAGGGTACCAAGTAAAATGGAGTCACTGGTGTGAAACATGAAATTATCCTCTCACATTTCATCTGTCAATTATTTCACATCAGCAGTCAGGGAAAACAGATGTAATGAACAGCTCATCATTCAAAACAATCACCCACTAAACCCAATTCCCTCACTAAATATATTCAGGGGAAGATCAGCAGTGGTTAGATTTACACACAATATGAATTGTGTTCAGTGGCTTGTTTTTCACCCTAGGTCACACCAGCCCATCTGTACCCTACACCTCTGTGGGTCCAGGCAGCTGCCCATTCCCAACCTGTGCCCCCCCCCCACTGTACAACAACATATCCGAAGGCAACCATGGTTAGAAGCACAGGACTTAATGTTACTCAATATCCTGGGCATCTACCTCTTCTGGGGTACCAGTGTGGAAGAAAAACTATCTGTGCAGGACAATAAAATATCCAAGGGAGGAAATAAACACAGTATCATCATTATGTCCAAGGTAGATCACAATCAACAGTGAAAGTGAGGGCACATCAAACATGAATGATAGAGCTTCATTTAAAAAAAATGACTGATGTTCCTGAAATCAATCCAAATCCAAAAATACATATTTAAAAGGCAGGAAGACCCCCCAATTTTTTCCAGCAATTTTCTTCAAGTCTTAGCTCTTTACAACCGCTGCCATCCTACCCACGTTTGGACTTTAAGACTGCTGAAGCCGGAACACTGCTGACAGTACCTCAGTGTAAGAAATACCTTAGAAACTGCACAGATGAGATAATTATCATTCCAGATGTTTAAAAATGCTTTTTCAAAACGTGTTGCTATGACTAATCAGGGAAGAAAAAGGCTATTTTTTATTTCTTGAAGTATGACACACACACCCTTATGAAATACAGTTAAATGTGGAATTTTATACACAGCCCTTTGCTGATGTGAACATGAGAAATGGATGCTATAGGGTCAATGGAGCACTGCAGAAGCATGGGCAGTCACACAAGAGTGATGGTTCCTATCTAGTCGCACAAACACACCAGCATACTGCGGCACCTCAGTGGTCTGGTTCCTCACTGATATTTCAGTTGTTCAGCTGCCACAGCTACAGGGTTTGAATTAAACACTAGTGCTCGGCGATGCTGACGCTTGCAGTGAGGCATATCTTGATGAAATTAGAGATGCAGAAAACATTTTTTGACAGAGTGCATGAGCAAAACCAGCCAGAAGTGCAGCTAGTTCGGTGCAAATGGCTCGTGCAGAGAGAGAGACCAAGGAGATGCTGAAAATTGGACTCTCTGATTTTGGCAGGAAGAGGCGAATTTTATTAGCGATCTCTGCCGCAAACACAACTTTCTGACTATTAACAGTTTTTAGTTGCCAAAAGAAAATCACAATTTCTAATTGCTTCTTGTCTCTTACATTTTATAATGGAAAACAAAAAAGAGAAAGGCAAGCAAACTTACATTTCCACTACATAAAATCGTAGAGAAGTGGAGAATACAGGAATATTCCAGTTTAACAAAATCTTCACAAATGTAAACACTTTTCAACCTTCTGCCCAAACCTGGGCACCTGTAATTCCGCAACAATTTTGCACACACATATTAAAGATGTTCAGGAAAATTCTGCAAACTGTTGTAAATCAATAGCAACTGGTAAAAATAAGGCTGGTATTCTTGATGTTTCTATTTATTACCTAGTGTGCAGGGTCTGAAAAGTCTAAGGACACTTTGTTTCCTTGAAGAAACACGTTGTGTTCTGATTTTCCCTTGAATTCAATAGAATGCAAATTTTAAATTAATAGTGCAAGACACAGCAGGATTACTTCCAATCTGGAAAGCACCAAATCCCACCTGTTTTACTGTATTTCTTCCTAGACCAGAATTAAAATACAGCCTTTCTGGCTCTGTGAGTACTACCATGGTCAACAAGCAGAGGAAATTGCTATGGAACAACACTTTCAGTGTCTCTGATCTAGAGGCTTGGATGGGCTAAATGAGACCTTCAAAGCAGTGTGTCTAAACTCCATTGAAAATATTCTCAGCTTTTTAGAAGGTCCCCAAAGGTTCACTAAGACACAGCATGTAAATATTAGTCGCTAGCTCCTTTGCAGAGAAAGGCTGGCAGGCTTGATGGGGCTTGACCCTGTAGTCACAGCATGGAGAGTGGCCCTTGGGGAAGGGCCCAGACTGACTTGGCTCCCATGGTCAGCTACATTGCCCAGCCAGAAACACAGTGCTTGCCACTAAAACCAAACCAGCTGTTCTCAGCCACAAACGTATATATCTGTTACTTGCAAATGTGTCTTTCTCCAGTGCTCTGACCATGCCGCCTAAGAAGACCACACATGTAAGCTTTCCACTTGCATTAGAAAACCATTGATTAGCTGCTCCATGAGGTGAGCGGGGGACATTTCCTACCCTGCCTTGCCAGAACAAGGCTAGCATATGTACTAACTTGCAGAGGATGTGGCCTTGAAAATGGAATACAAATTCTTCTACATGTCCTCACTGGAGTCACCAATATTGGAGAGAAGATAATAAGAGAGCTGAGAGTGCCAGATGTGTGGTGGTTTGAAACTCATGTTGATGGCAAAGCTAAAGGAGCAAAACTGTGTATGGGCACAAGGCAGGAAGGTACGGCTTGACTACAAGCTACTTGGTCTACAAAGCGCCAATTAAAGCACACAGCTGCAGACAGCCAAGCTTTCTTGCTTGTCTCTGTGGCTGGGCACATGTGTCAGCAGAGGCTCATCCTAAGACCTTTCAGGGCTCCAAAGGCTGCTTGCAGCATTGCTGTGTAGTAACCTTGGGTCAGGGTGCTCTCTTTCCCCTTCTTAAAATACCTCCAAACCAGAAGGGAAATGCGGCTCCCATGAAACAGTTGGCTCTGTCTGGCCTGGCCTTGAATATTGACAAGGGATGGAGCGTTAACCTCTTCTTTGGGCAACCCATTCCAGTGCCTCACCATCCTCACAGTAAAGAACTTCTTTATATCTAACCTCACCTCCCCCTGTTTAAGTTTAAACCCATTACCCCTTGTCCTGTCACTACAGCCCCTAATGAAGAGTCCCTCTCCAGCATCCTTATAGGTCCCCTTCAGATACTGGAAGGCTGCTCTGAGGTCTCCATACAGCTTCTCTTCTCCAGGATGAACAGCCCCAATGAAATCCAACCTTTCTTCCTTCCTTCCCTGAAATGCAGGGCAGCCCCTGCATGTGCTTGAGTGCATTTTGAAGCCAGCCCCTGGGAGATGCAGCAACCATGACAGCCTTTGCACGATGTGCCCCGCCAGGCACCTGCTGGGCCAGCGTGGCTCTGCACCCACCCCTACTGCTAGCCCCTCACAGTGCAACAATTTACCCTTGAATAAATTAGCAATAACTGGAAATCCACTTCACTGGACCTTACGCAGCATGACTAATGTGACTCACTTTTTAGCTCTGTTCCTTTTGTGTGACTACTCAGCAAAGAGGGTGCCTTAGAAAAGAGAAGAACTAGTAAACTTTATGCTGTGGAAAAAGAAATGACAGTCTCTGAAGAGTGATATAAAGGTTTAATGGGTGCTTTGGATGCACAAGAAGCAAGTGTTTTAAGACTACCGTGGGGCACAATGCTTCTACTGATGGCTTTTTTGCCTTTATATCCTTGTCTTTACCTTTTAGTCAGTGCATGTTAATTTTGGTGGCACAGGGACAAGGCTCAGAAAAGTATAATGCTGCAACAAAGGGAATACAAATCTGCAGAGCACAAATAATTTTGTGAAAAACAACAGACTTGTGCTGTTTACCAGAAATATTGCACGGGCTGGGTGGGCTGAGGGTGAGCTGAATCTCAGCCTTTGTCTTTGCCTAGATCACTTATGAGAATGTGGTTAAGGCATTTAAACCCCTTCTTCACAGAAGCAAAATAATACTAAAGGATATTTAGAATGGCAAACACAGTGAAATTATAACATAAAAAGCTAACAAGCCAGAAATGCAATTTTTAAAAAGTGAGAGTATAAACATTGTAGTTCTGGGGTGTCACACACACCAATGTTCCTGCATGACCCTATTCAAGCTTATTGTATTGATCTAATTGCCAGGCCATTTTTTTCCCCAAAATAAAAAGAGGAATATTCAGTACATAAATGACCATGTAAGCCCTGCGATATAGCACTGCTACAATATTCAAACAATTTGGCAAACTCTGTGCACTCACAGTAACTTGCAACCTGGTATGTGAAGTAAGCACCGTGAATTGCAATATAGCATTTGTGGCATAATCGGTGTGGGTTTATAAATGTCATATGCAAACGCAGTGTTTAAATATTTATCTTCTGGTACCTGCCAACAGGTATTTTCCATTCTAGGGGGAGTGCTTTTCTCTTGACTTATGCACATAATTCCTATAACATGAAGCTCAGATATGCACGCAGACGGAGAGAAAAATACATCCCTGTAGCTACGATTTTTTCTAAGACATTAGTAAGACAAGTGTTTCACAATTTCTGTGCAGGATCCTTAAGCAGAAATTGTGGTGCATGAAACAATCCCAATTTCCAAGGAAAAAATTATAGCCTTTCATTCTCATAGCAGCATGTAACTAAGGTTTAGATGAGTGAACAGATGCATGCAAAAATCAGCCATGAGAATGGAAAACATTCATTTTCACAATCTGCTAAATCTGCTAGGTATGCATGAAATGGAGCCAAAGAGATCTCCAGCAGAACGCAATGTCACAGTCTTGGCACAACGGGGAACTTTCTCAGATGCTGCTTGTGCCAGCACTGGCACTTGTACTGTACAGCTGTGTTTAGAGATCACCGAAATACACTGGAATCTCAAAGGGTTAATAATATGACTGCTATTAAAATATATTCTCTCTACTTGTCCAGGAAATTTTAGATGTGATTCTTTTTTATTACTGCAGCTACTGCTTTACGTGAAGTAACAAGTTCAACAGAGAGATTTTCCAAGTGCCTTTCAGTTTCCTTCTGTAACAATGTAAGTCCCTTATCAAACCCTTTCAAATGAAAACTCTATGGTGTTGCCTTCACAGCACTTCATGACCCAAGCTTAGTGACCCCATACAATGCTGAGAAAGATCCCAAATTTTGTATGATTTTTTATATTATTACTGTTCTTCTAAACTGCAGTAGAAATGAGCATATAATTAGACTGTGTAGATTAGATTGAATTAAAGTGTATAGTCAAATCTTCTCTTAAGTAGCAGTTTTCTCAGAAATAAGGCTTCTGACTTTTCAGCAGTGAATTATATGTCTTATTCTGTTGAAATGTAGATCTTATCAATTTAACTTCACAGCTGGTGCCCGGCCTCCAAAAGCCTGACTCTCTAAAGCCCAAAGAAAGCAACTGGATTGAGTACCACCCTGTCTCATTTTAGCACGCCGAAAACAAGGGCCGTGGGCAAGAAAGGATATATAGAAAAGCAGGAAGGGAGGAGACTGCTCCCTTGAGCAGCAGGCTTCTTCTGACAGCTCCTTTCTGCCTCCTCTTGGTGTGGGAGGCTCGGGCCCTCCTGTTCCTAAAGAAGGCACCTTTAATCTCTTTTCCCTTAAATAAAATTGCTTGGAAGCACTTGGTTTTAGCAGCACCTTCAGGATGAAGACATTCTTCTGAAGTGACAGAAAAAGTTTTCTGCAGAGGTAGCATTGCTTTCTGGACTTCTGAAGGGATTCTTTCCTTCTGGAAATCTGGCAGGTTCACATATGAGGGTAATTTCATAGCTTATCTTTTGGGATCTTGGACCAATTTTAATGGGAAAAAGCATTAAAAGAACTTGCCACATAGCTCCTGGAACCACATGGAGAGTCAAGGATGCAACTGTGCTCCAAGGCTGCCGCTCGAGCACTTGCATTTATATTTCTTGGCAAAAACCACATTTATGTAGTCACTCGATTTCCAGAACAGGGTGAAAACCAGATGCCCTTCTTTGCACCACGCAGCTTACTCCATGGGATGTCTACATGAAAGATACTGTGCTGATGGGGTTTATTTTAAGGAGGTAGTTGATTGGTAGCCTAAAGTGTTGCCCTTTTCATGCCACACTCTGGAAGGGAAAAAAATAACTATGAAAGGAGGTGTGCTTGAGCCAAGGCACTCTATGAAGTATACCTTCCCTCTCATCTATGACCAGGAATTGGTCCCCAGAGGCAAGGGAGGTAGATGCTGCCAGGATGACCCTCAGACTGCTTACAAAACTCTGCTGGAGTCCTGACATAAGGAGGAGGAAAATGAAAGGAGTAGTTTATAAAAAAGTACTTTTGTTTAGGCCAGATCTGTGACCTGTAAAGCTGTCTCAAAAGGGGTACACAGCCTCTATCCTTCCTTCACAGGCTCCATCAAAAGGAATGCCTGGAATCTGCAGCTCCGTGCAGTGCAATGTTTCACTGCATGCTCTTTCCTCTTTGTTTAGCTCCAGAAGTGTCCATTATGATTTCGTATCTTCAGTGATTTATTTATCCTATTCTGATATATCTCTCTTCCTGTTTAAGAAATTTCCAGTGCAATTACTCAGCACCAGAAGAATGGACAAGTTATTTGTATAAGTGAGGTGCAACACCAGCATCCACTTCTCTGGCTTGCCATACAATTGGCAATAGTGATTTTTAACAGTGCTTTGTGGAATGAGTACCCTACATTTAGGGAATCCCAGCAAAGCTCGCAAGTTTTTCAACACTGTAATGAAAAGACAGTGCCTATTTTCCTGCTGTGGTGCAAAATCACATTTTGGGAGTTTTAAGATGCTGTGTCATGGGTTACAGAGATGCCTCACACAAGTGAAAACCATGTAGTTCCCATTCTGTGACAACCTACTGCAGCCACTTGGAAAAACAAAAAGCAATGAAAAGAATTGAACCAGTTCACTGTGGTTACTGCAAAGTGAGCTCTTTACTGTACATGCTGCGAGGCTACCTTGACATGCCTATAGGTTGCTACTACGAGACTGACAAATGCTGGGGAACCCATTTGCATGGTTCAGTGAGTCCATAGGAGAGAATACGGTGAGCAACCTTGGCAAGTGTTGAGAGCGCGAGTCAAGGCAACGTGTAAAGTGCCAAAAGGGAACCGGCAGAACATTACACTTGTATGAAATGGGAGTAATCTCATTACCAGAGGTGATAACCATTGCACCCCTGATGGAAATGCATAATTACTGAAAACAGCTAATCAACTGCAAGAGCAGCAGGGTAGCCAGAAGCTCCTATCTATACCATCTACTGTGCTTAACCCAGTTGGAGCTGCTCCTCCTCCTCCACCTTTACAAAAGGATCAGTAAAAGATGTTGCACGTTCAGACATGTGGGTCAGTGCAGCTAAGTGATATAGTGCTTTGCATTTCTAATCAGAAATAAAGCATATTGTGAAGTCACAAATAAAACGCATGTTCTGTGAAATTTCCTTCCTAGTTCTATAGGATGCTCAAGCATGCCCCACTTCCAGCTGTTCATTTCATAGCTACATCTGTAGATAAATGTGGTTTAGAACAATAGTGTAATACCCAACTCCTATTGAAAAAAACAATGACAGTTTCTTACCATTAATCTCTGATTTTGAGAAACCTTGCCTTTAATTTCCTAACAGTAATATTGTTATGAGCAATAAGAACTGGTAATTCTCAGGCTAATGGTAAGGTAAGTTGAACTGCTAATGGGATCTGAGGCCAGCTACAGGAGTGCTCTCGTGTGTGTTTAATGAAAAGAAGTCTGACTTACAGCAGCTACAGTAGGGCCATGAACCTCCATGCTTCACAGATCCAGGGGACAGAAACCAAGGAGACCAGGGGCTATGCGGCCAGCTACAGGATATACTGACCATCTAAGATCAGACGTGGCTGCTCTGTATTATGCATGTATAGAGACATATATTATACAGACTGTGTGTATATGCATACTACTATACAGAGAGAGCATATGCAGGACTGGGAACAGGATTTGCCCATCATGCTGCCCATGTTTATGTGACACTGGTTTACATTGCACTGGGTTTACGTGAGTGCTGGTAAAGTCACTGCTTTCTGACCCTGTTTGGAACTGAGTGGCTGGCTATTCGGTATATTTAGCACAGCAAGGAAGTACGTGTGTATATATATATATATATATATATATACATACACACACACAAATATAAGTAAATACATGTACTTATGTGCTTATTTGGAACACTTGCTCAGCCTCACTGATGGTGGAACTGGATGTAACAGGCTGCCGGATTCAGCAACCTCTCATACATAGTTTTTTTCTTGTCCTGATCCTTACAGTCTGTCTCCAGGCACCTCCAGTGAGTGGAGGAATTGCCTTAGATTGTTTTTCAAACCACAACAGGTGAAGGAAGAGTACAGAGGGAGGGGCAAAACAGCTGTCAGCAGTTACAAGTAAAATATGTAATTTTCCACTTACAACTAGAAGAGCAGTAAAAACTACATGAATTGTTTCAAGGTTTTAAGCAAAAAGAGCCGCTCATGCATGTGGTGGGCTGTTAAGAAAAAGCATAAATGAAGATTACCCTGGTAGTACAGCGGTACCTTCAATGGTACCAGTTTCACAAATCCTGTTGAGGATCTGATTTCTTGATTAGATTAGTAAACTAGGACTAGAACCACAGAGGGACACATGCACTGTGATGTCTGAAAAAAAGCCATAGGCTAAAATGTATATGCTGTCCCTGGAGCACAGACAGAAATCCAGGTCTCTCTTCTCTTAGGTTCATGCCCTAATCACTGAGCTAGAAAGTCAGCTTCAGGCCTAGATTCAGTCTCTGGCCCAGTTAATATCTATTTATTTAAATTAAGGTGGAAGATGTCTCTACCACAGAGATGTGTGCATACAGACAGTGTATCAGAGTTTTAGTTAGCAAGCAGGGTGCTGTTGTTACTTCAGCTAAGGACAAATAGACCACTGCTCCTGGCTTCCCGGGCAAGTTGTCTAACCGCTAGGGATGACCAGGGGCCTGAGAGCAGACTCTGACTGTAAAGCCTGAGGCAAAGAAAGTATTGAACATCTTGGCCTTATTGATGTTCTGCAAGCAAAGGCCACCACTCAGTAGTAGACCCATTTTCCCTGGTCTTTCTTATGTTGCTGGTAAAGGTGCTGAAAACTTTGTGGTTGCCCTAGGTCCTTCACCAGTTTTGACTCCAGGTTTTGACCTTCCTCACTCTGCCCTTACATGCCCAGGTAATATTTCTCTATTCCTTCTTGACAGTTCATTTCTGCATCTATTTCCAGTATGGTTCCTTTTTGTGTTTGAGTTAAATCAAGAGTTTCCTGTTCAGCAAGCTGGCCTCCTGCCTGCCTGTTCTCCTGCCCTTCAGATGATAGTTTTGCATTTTGTGCAGGTTGTCACTGAAGTCTGACTAGTCCTTATGAGCTCCCTTACCTTCAGGGGCAGCCTAAGAAGGAATCAGTCCTGCCTACCAGTTGAAGTCTTGTGTCCTTGCCTTCCTCACTGCCTTTGTGACTGTGAAATCCAGCATCTGACAGCTCCTGCAGTCAAGGCTGCTATTGACTGACAGTTCATTTTCATTCAGGAGTCCAGCAAAGCATCTTCCCTAGTTAGCTTGTTCAGCACTTGCATCAAAAAAATTGACTTCCATGCACTCCAGATATCTGTATTGCTTGCAACCCATCACACTGTCCTCTCAGTAGATACTGGCATGGTTAAAACCCTCCTCGAGAGTCAGAAAGAATTTGAGATACATCTTTCAGTGTAAAGAAATCTTTGTTCACAGACTCTCCCTGATCAAGCACTGCCATGACATTTTCCCCATTCTGGCTTCCCCTCTGACCCTGATCCATCAGCTCACAGTGAGCCTGTTACTCATGCCACCATGGACACAACCATTATTTCTTCTTTCTTATCCTACCCATTTTTAAATAAAAAGGCCATGGCTTCTGCGCTTTGTATGTGTCTTCTGTCAGAGCCTGATAGGCAAATTTTGATCCCATCTGCTCATGGGCCTTAGACAGAAAATACATTTCTGATAGCCTAGGCATGAGAGAGACAACCTGCCAGAAGAGGACAGAAACATGTCTGAGTATGCACAAAAGCAGACTTTCAAGCACTGAAGAGCACATGCAGAGATTAGCAGTGTGGCTAGGAATCACATTCTTGGATGCGGGTGTCTGAATTCAACTCAAAGCAACTTTAATGCTTAGAAAGTATAGTTTACTCCAGTGCATTGTGAAGCTCTATGATGAAGTATGAATCTTGTTTGTTAGGTCTACTGATTCTAACTAGGTAAAGAGGAAAAGAGGACAAACCAGGTCGCAATCAAGATATCATAACCACAGAACAACGAAGTGAGGGAAGAACATGGATAAGCATGTGCGGGTTGGAGACAGAAGGGCATTTCTGCCTGACCAATTTGATGGCCTTTTATGACAAAATGATTAGGTACATGGACAAGAGAGAAGCAGATGTGATACACTGACTTCAGAGGGCATAGGATGTTCATGTGGAAGCTGAGAAAATATAGGCTAGAAGAACTGACTATTAGATGGGTTGAAAACTGGCTGGACAGATGAGTTTGAAGGTCTGCCTAGTTGACAGTTGGTAACAAGTACAGGACCCCAGACTTTGATACTGGGGCTAGTTTTATACAGCATCTTCCATGTGAACTTCAGTGACAACACAGAATGAACCCTCAGCAAATCATCCAATGACACCAAACTACAGGGATATGAGCTGTAGTCCACAGGCACCATGAGAAACTTGAGGACTGAGACAACAGGAGGCCCAGAGTTCAGCAAGGAGAAGCAACAAGCTGTACAGCAGGGGCAGGATAACTCCACATGTGTGCCTAGCCACAGGTGACAGGCTACAGCTGCTGAAAGGGGCTTGGGGCTTTGGTGGATGACAGCCTGAATGAGGGACAGCAAGGAAACAGTGTGCTCTCACTGCAAGCAAGTCAAACTGCACACTGGACTAGATTAGCAGGAGTATGGTCAGGAGACTAGGGAGGTTGTTTTCCCCTTTTACTTTGCACTGGTGAAGCTGCACCTAGAGTGTAATTTCTAGCTTTAGCCACCTAGGCCAAGAGAGGTGTTGAGAAACTGTGGAGGGCAGTCAAGATGTGAGAAAGCTTTTAACATTGCTGCTCATAATGACCTCAAAGGAAAAGTGTTAATGTGGAAACCTACTCTCTAAAAGTAACAGCCAGTATTTAACTGAGCATCCCTCCCAGAGGGTAGAGGGCATAATTTCAGTATTTTCATTAGCGACTTGGTTAGTGCAAGAGAGATTAGATTTTTGGTATTTTCAGCAACCTGCAATTTGGAGGGAGATGCAAACACATTCTCAGACTGGATAGACAGTAAAAAATGAGAAAGATAGAACTATACTATATATGAGACAGAGACATAAGAGGCAGAAACAAAGCTGAAAATACATTAAGAGTAGTAGGTTGAAGTGAATGAGTGGCACCAATGTAGTGTTATTACAAAAAAGACAAAGCCAGTTCTTGAAATATATTATCAAGAATGCCATATATAGTAAAACAGAAAGCAGCTGCACTGTTTTATGTTGCATTTATAAGACAGCAGTTGAAATATCCTGTTTTGGGGACCAGAAATGAAAAAAGTTCGGAGGGGGTTCACAAACTTACAAGACTGAGAAGATGTTCTGGCATCTGCTGTTAAAAAATGCTGATGGATATGCAGAGACTTTGACTAAAAAGAGAAAATTGATAGAAGCCATTAATAACAATTCAATACACAGAATAATGTTTTATAGGTGAGTGTTAGAAGTTTCTGCTTTTCCTTCTGTAAGTGGTCAAGGACAATAAAATCCATTTCATTTGCTGAAAATAACATTTATATTAAATTATTAGGAAATTCTGAGTAGAAATTAGGGAGATCAGAGACATCTATGGACATTCTCTATAACTGGTTACAGAAACATCCACTTCTGGGAGACATCAAATTCATGTCCTTTGTGATATGAAGCACATTGAACCCCCATTTCTCCAAAGGTGCCCAGCACCTCAAAGGGCTGTGATAATGGGTAAAAGATACTTAAATGCTTCAAAGTACTAGGCTTATGGACTGTTCATACTTCTACATACATAAAAATAACAATTAAAAAAAGCATTTGGAGAACAGATATTTGAAAAAGAGCCGCAACAAAAGCAACTATTTACAATTCCCAGTAGTGTTCAGTATTGTTGGTGCAACACACACATGACAGGGGATAAATCTTGGTCCTGTTGATGACATATGGTGTGAGTTTTCTCACTGACGTAATAGTGCCAATGGTTCTAACTTCAGAGGAGGGCAATTTGGAAACTTAAAAATTTCGCACTATTTCCACAGTTTAGATGTTGTTATATACTGTACAAGGTAAAGTCTATGCTACACATCCATGATTTAATAAAACTCTTTGCCAAACCTTTGGTAATGGATTTAACCACAGCAATGATTACTACACACACATGCTCTGGCAGAAAAGATGCTCAGTAAGAATGTAAGCCAGTAAGTAATAATGGTTAAAGTAGGAGTAGGGAGGAAAAATGCAGCACTTCAAAAGGACCAAACCAAGAATCAACCTGTGAAGCCTTGTATTAGGTTTGCAAAGACACAATGAAATCTCTGATAACAAAACCCCAGTCTGACAGTGACTCAGATCTGCTTCTGCTTCACTCAAACCAAGAAACTGGGAGGTTGGAAGGCGAAGTTAGAACAAATTGTTTCAGTTTAGCTTTGATTATTAATTAATGAAATTCTTTATTTGATAAGAAGGAAGACATTTGTGAGACAAGATGGCAGCCAACAGATACCATTGCAGTAAAATCTGCATTGGGTCAACACTAATTATGATATTGCAAAATCTGGACCAATTTGTTTAGCATGTTTTTGTGACTGATCAGTTCATCAAGTGAATTCCTCTTAACCCTCCACACAATAAAATACTACTTCTGTTATTTCAAAGCTGCAGTTATGAATAGAGCTCAGATTCTAAACACAGAGCTGTTAAAATAATTTTTATGAGACATACACTTCACAAGCTTAAGTAATAAAAGGTTTGCTTTCTAACTGTGATGGGGACAAAATTTTTTTAATTGAAATATGACATGGTATATACACTTACAGTTATTTAGATTATCAATGCTATTGCAAGAAAGCAAGTTCAATGACCCACTCATCTCCTGTACCACTGCCTACAGCAGTTGTCCCATAACTGTCCTTCAAGATAAATAAGGACAACTTCATCAGGGTCTTTGTGGAATGGTTTTATGGACCTGTTCAGTAAAGAAACAAGTGTTTTTTCTGCAGTGCTGCCAGCCCTTGGCTCCTACAGCATCCAGCTGGAATACAAAGCCCTCAGATCTAGGGACAGGAGAAGGTATTCATGGCTATCCCATACTCACATTGGATAACTGTGAATTACTCACAAGGCACATATAAATCAATGTGTGGGCTAATATATGAATTAACAATTGTGGAGCCTTTTTATGCCCGGAATATTTCTTTTGTACTTGTGGCAGACCATAGCCACTCCCAGATTTCATCTCATGCATATTTCACTCCATTTTTCCTTCCTGCAGTATTTGTGCCATTTATCTTGTCCTATATTCACTTCCCTTTTTCCCCTACTTTTGGGAATAGCATCTAATATGCCTGTAGCATTAGTTTTTCATTGTTAATGTCAAAAAATGTTAATCCGTGAAGACTTGCTTCCTAGATAATGTTAATTCAGCTGCCAGTTTTATAATAGGATTATGCTTTCCAGGATTTAAAAATCCCACTTGTTAGGTACAAAACAGACTTCCACTAACAGCTATAAAATCTAATTTAATCCCTATTGGCATTAACTAAATAGCTGAGGTATAATTTCTGTCTAGCTACACTTAACACCCTGCTATTGCCATAAATATACAAAATTCCCTTTGAAGTTATAAAAGAAACTGTTCAGCAGGATAAACAGGGTCTCATGAGTCCAATCATATGCTATCTCCAAGGCACAACAAATGTTGTTTACATATTGTAAGGATTTTGTGGACAGTTTATTTAAATAGATTCACCCATGTTTACATGTATTAATTTGCCCTTTTTCTCAAGAAAATGCATAATAAATTATGATCTATAATTATTCTATTTAAAAATAATTGGTTAACAAGTATTGGTCTGTGTGGAATCAAAGTTTAAAATGTAACCAAAGAAGAAAATACCAATTTGTTCAACATGCCCCTTTTTAACAATCAATTGTATTGTGAAACCTTAGAAGATGAAGTTGTCTCAAGCCTGGCACAAGCACAGATATTTTGAGGCAATCTAGTAAAAGACTGTAACAAGTAAGGAGGAAAGAATGAGCCAGCCACGGTTTATTATTGTCCTAAAATGAACAGCCAGGATCTTTACAACCGTTTATTCCCAAATAAGGAGCAACACAAGGATTTATGGTCTTCTGGGGCTCAGTGATCAGAAATCAAGAAAAACATTTATAATTCTTTTCTCCCAAACTTGAAATAACTGGCAAGTACGTTCTGGAGAGGGTAGCCCTAATGCACTTCAGTGAAAGAAGGAGAGCAAAACGAGCTATTACAAGAGTCCACAGTAGACAGCATGATGTTATGTTGCCATTCAGGAGTTGAAACAGCAATCTCAGAGCAACCAAGCTGCTTTAAAGCTAGGAATTGTAGTAAGACTCAGAAAACATTAAGATCTTATTTATTCTTTCAGAGAAGATGCAAAGTGATAATCAGACTCCAGTCAGTTTATCAATTTTCTGATTGAGAAACGAGAAGACGGATCATCATCTCTGTCATGACAGTTGTAACTAAAAGAAAAGATGGACAACCTCTGCAGATCAGCTTACATCAACATCCGAATTTGTAATATGCTGCATTTGTAGATGTGTGCATTTGTTTTTGGAGTCACACATACAACAGGACAAGAGGGAATGGCTTTAAATTGTAAGAGAGTAGATTTAGATTAGATATTAAGAAGTTCTTCACTATAAGGGTGGTGAGACACTGGCACAGAGAAGCTGTGGCTGCCCCATCCCTGGAAGTGTTCAAGGACAGGTTGGATGGGGCTCTGAGCAGCATGGTCTAGTGAAAGGTGTCCATGTCCATGGCAAGGGAGTGGAACCAGATGAGCTTTAAGGTCCCTTCCAACCCCAAACATCCTATGATTCTATGAATATACTGCCAATGCATTTAGATGTGCTAAAAACTGCACATGCTGCATATATTCATAAACCCCACTACCAAAACAGTAACTTTCATATGTAGCTAAATAGTTTGACTTACCCAAAATGAAGAAGAAAAAAAAAAAAAAAGGAAAAGAAGAAAAAAAAGGGTGCACTTTTTCCATCTTTGCAAAAGATTTCCTTGATTGGAAGCCCAGACTCAGCATGGCAATGTGCAACCTGTGGAATGTTAAGAGCTTTTGTGCCCCTGGAGCCTGCTGCAGGCATAGCAAAGCTATGCAGGTTTAGATGTGAGTAAACAAATGCATGTAGTTTCTAATGCTCTGTCCCTGTTTTTTTTATGGCTTTTACATGGACTGGAAAAATTACAAGAGTTGCAAACTGTGGTCTACTCTGGGATGTGGGTGAACAATGAATTCATGGCTCTGGATGCTCTCCAGTTTCAGTACCCCAGAGATGTGGTTTTGTAACTATTTTGGGTACCAGCCTATTCCATGAAAGTGTATTCTTTTGGTGTATAAAGTATTTTTTAACATACAGTCTTTTCACTATTCAGAGAAGAAAGCAATTTACAGAATATGTAAAACCCAGGGGTTTAGGCAATCGTAATCCATGTATTTTGTCTTCTGTTGAACAGAGATAAATTACTCCACTCTAAATTCAAGAAACATCATGGCATGGGCTTAGCTCATTGTGGAAATAAAAGACTGGGTTTAGATGGTTCTGTGCTTACTTTGGGAATGGTATGTCCTGCAGCTAGCACAGCACACATGCCTTCAATGTATGTAGTATATATAGGAGAAAGAAGCTTAAACTCCTGAAGGGTTTAATCCTGAATTACTCATTTAGACACAATTGTCCTTCCTTCATTCTGAAATGTCATCAGAATAAGGACTGCAGAATCTGCAGCATCGTTAAGTACTGTGGGCTTCTGCTAACAGCAGCTAACAGGAGCCCACAGTGGAAGGAAACAAGCCTTCCACATAGGTATTGGTGGTTTAATTTCCACCACTCTGTGCTAAGATCCTTTTCTCTTGTCTCTAGAAGAGTAATACATGAAATCAGAGGTACAGAGGTTAAATATAATGCTTTCAGCTGACACCTGCCAAGGTTCCCAAACATAGCCCTGACCACACACATACTCACCCTCATCTGCAACTTCCATTTATAGGGCTATTCTGTTCCTTCATCTGACATCAGAAATCCTTTTCTCTTATCCAGCATCCCAACACTTCCCTGTTTTGCTACCTGTAACCGCTACTAAAACCCTGATAAACAGGTGATGTTTAAACAGTTTGCTAAAATAAACCACAGATTTTGCCCATAATCTTCTAAGTATCTCTTAGGTTTCTCTGACTCTTCACCGTCATGGGACAGGTCCAGCTTTCAGGGCACCAATGCACTGGGAAAAGTACCATGCATTTCCACCTTCCCTTACCTACATATCTTACCTAAACCAAACCAAAGGTCCACTAGACCACTACCTTGACTGTGACTGTACAGATACCTTGTAGAAAGGTTTATCAAAAAAGAGTGCAAGTGCTGTATTCTGTGTGTGTCCTACCACTCTCTCATCCATGTCCCTGTTAATGGGGTCTGTGGGTTTCCTTGTGCTTGGCCTGTTTTCAAAATGTGGCCCTTGCAATGTGGGAGAATAAGTAAGGTGGACTGCAGGTTACAAGCACAATGGAGTCTTAGGTTCAAGGCTAGGTTTCAAGACTAACTGCAATAGAAACTTGGACATACAAACATACTCCTCTGTCTGCTCATGGCCAACAAAAAAGCAAAGGGGATGTAGAGCAAATCGTGTTCAGTGCTGAGAACCACTGTGATGGCAATTTAGGCAGTACCTTTTTCTCATCCCCACTACCACTGCAGCTCTGACAACATAATCCAACACATGGCTCTGCATACAAAGAAAAGTCTGCCCAAATCTGATCCAACAGTGTTTCTAAGTTACACATGTACTCTGAACTTTTTGTATTGTCTTGATTTTTTGTATCTCCCTTGGAACTCAACTGCTCCCTTCAAACTAAGTGCTAGATGCTCAACGGCTGTGCAGCCAGGTTTTCTTGCTACAAACCCAGATGAAATACTGGAAACTGGTCCAGAAATGTGTAGCAACACATGACTTCTAGTCCTGCAATTAGTCTTTAGTACCCAGGTGGGCTGATGGACTACACATGAAGAGTTGAAGTGCTGTGAATTCCGAGTCCATATAAACATTAACTGTATGTTCTAAAATATTTTCCCAGGTCTACTCATGTATTCCTATCTGAAATCCCTGTTAAAACTGAGCTAAGAGACATTTTCCTTAAGTTTCTAGACACTGTTCTGTCAGCAGTAATAGTTACATCAGAAAATGTCCAAGTCAAACTTAATTGGATACATCTGGATCAGTGGAAGAGAAGTAACTGGCAATTCAAAGGGTCTGCTCGAAGAGACACATGCATTACTGAGCTCATTAAGAAGAAAATTGCTGAATATTGCAATCGTCCTTATGAATCCTCAAATCTTTCTGTAAGGAAGATGATTGGCTTGTGGAGTAAAACAATAGGAACAAAACCTGATATTGTCACAGTTACCACTCAGGAGTGGTAGATTCTTCCAGGACCATGGTGGGATTAATAAGGAAATGAAAACACTTTACAACTTTCATAAAAATGTATATTCATCAGAACTCTTCAAGGATCAAAAAGGCCTTGCAGAGTTTCACTGTACAGTTCAGCTTCCCTACAATAAACCAGAGAGACTTCTGGACTCCCCAATTCTTACAGAAGAATTTCCCATGCTACTGAGACTTTTAATAATGGTAAGCCACTGGGGAAAGCAGCATTCCCATTTTAATTTTGTGCATCTTTTGAAGAGAAGTCACCCTACTATGTGCCTGTGTACATTTAATCATTCTCTACACACTTTATCAGCAAGCCTTCTCCCAGTAGGAGGAATACAATTAGGTACAGTACTAATTTATTATAAATAAAGCAAAGACTTGGTAAAATAACCTAGTTATCAATGTTTCATGCAACTGTGCCTGTGAAGTACTAGCTGACATTCTCACTATGAGCCTAGAGAAATACCTGTGGCATTGATAAATCCTAACCAACTTGGCTTTATTAAAAAAAAAGATTATCATCACATAACACAGGAAAACTGTTGATTTTAATTGAAACAGCTAGAGGTTTATGGAAGCCAACTGCACCCTTTTTCCACTGATACTGTAAAAGCCTTCAATTTTAGTCAGATCAGTAAGGAAATGCATTTCAGTAAGGAAAGGATTTTTTTTTTATAGCATGCTGACCCATTTCATGTATTTATCTCCACCCCCAAATTTAGTTGAAGTGTTATTTTATATGCAAAAGCCTCTTCTCATCAGTGATAAGGAATAAAAAGGTCAGAAGGTCTCAGATTAGGGGAAAAATAGTAGGCAAGGATGCGCACTTGCCGGCATGCTGTTTGTTCTGACCCCAGGATCAGATCACTAGAGAGATGGAGAAGGCATTCTCATAGGGAGAAATCTCCATACTATCAGCATGTATGCGGATGATCTGCTCTTAACTGTAATGAACCCAGAGTCATCTCTTATGTATGCGTTATTCATAATAGAACAGTTTGAAAAGTGGTCAGGCTTTAATCCTATTTTTGAAAACAGACAATTCAAAAGAATTAATAGTGGGGTTTTTTTTGTTTGGTTGGGGTTTTTTTTGCTTTTTTGTTGATTTTTTTTAGGCACAGCACAGTAATGATCTTTTAAGTGGCTATAAGACATCAAGTAGGAACAAATTTATGCTGTGACCCTAACAGGCCATGCTACGGATAAGCAAAATAGGTCCTTCCCTATCCATCCTCTTAGCCCAACTGAACTTGCCCTCACAGCTGAGGGGAGCAGGGAGAACAGAAGAGGCTCAGGAGCTACTGTTCCCCCTCCTGAGGAAGGGATGTGAGGAAAGTACAAACCTCAGGCTCCTTCCCCAGCTTCTCGCTCGAGTGCTGGAGGGGAGAACAACTTCCTTCTAGAAAAGACAAAGTGATACAACCATGAATTGCAGCAAAAAAGGTTTAGGAACTTAAACCCTAATTGGTCCTACATAATTTTACAGTGCTGTCCTGAATATCAATAACTTTTGCTGGATGAATGAGACCTATTTAGTTTCACAGGAACAACAATAAGATTTCCTATTTTTAAGTGTTTTGTGTCAAAGGACCACACAGATGTTTCCCAGCCATATGAACACTCAAAGGGATTACTTTTACACCCCTGATACAAAAAAAACATGAGGAGGGGCAACATGGGGTTTTATTTTGATTCTTAATTATAACACTGGCATTCCCCATGGAAAGAAAAGGCTGAAACCTAAACCCTTCAAAATTTGCCTGAGATAATTTTCACAGGTCATCCTTGGCAGAAGGGACTGTGCCCTGCCTGGCCTGATGGCACACTAAAGACAGCTACGGAGAAAGGCACTGTATATCCCAATTATTCAAAACCATCCTTATGACCTCAGAGAACAGAAAGCCGCTAATAGCAGCAGTTTGGAAACATTAAAATGCCCTGAAATTCTTGTCAAAGACTCAGAAAGAGGCATAAACACTGCAGTAGCAGCTCAAATCTGGTCTCTTGCTAGGCTGACCCAGCAGCTAACACCTGGCTGCTCTGAAGAACAGCAGCACTGAAGACAGGATCCTGCTGGAAAAAAATGCTGTTCTAGAAAGCTCTCTTGTGAGGGTGGTAACCTTACAAGACCCATGGGAACCAACTGCGAAATCTTAGCCCACTCTGCCCTTGGAAAATGAAAGCACTGGCATAGAAATCTTTAATCCAACAGGAGGAGGAGACTTTTCCACCAGGTAGTCGGTTCACCTGGCATGGAGGTACAGTGAGTGATGCAACTCAACAGAGAAAGCTACACCAGGGAGTGCTGGCTTCACTGAGAGCCCTCAAGGTATCTTCAGACAGCTCAGCTTTTACACAGAGAGCTCTCAGTGGTATAACATGCGATTCAGTTTTCTGGTTTACATGTTCAAGTGTGTTGGTGCAGCCATGTTTTTTTACCTTTTTCTTTTTTACAGTTAAAATGAATAGATACTCAGGCCTTCTCCTGTGAAAATAGGCACAGGCTATTTTTGCAGGATTTCATGAAAAGTCTCGAGAGTGTGATGCATTTGAAACATATCAGCAGTGCAATCTATTTCTAGTTTTATAGTTTATTTCTAGTATTTTATTTCTAGTTTTATATTTTGAGTTTTATAGTTTTAGAATTCCTATTTCAACTGTTCACTTAAAAATATCACCAAGTGAGACATTCTGAGTAATTTCTGTAAAATGTACAGCAACAATGGAGAAACTTTACATGTACATCAGTGGAGAATTGCTCCTACCTTCATCTGCTCAGGGAAAGTAATTTCCCTTTAGTAGTATTCAATTCTCCTTCCAACCAAAACCTAAATTTCTGCTGTAGAAATTCCCAATGTCTTACAGAGTTGGACACCTGGAAAGGCAGTTGGCAGTCTACACCATGCGACACCATGCATTTGAACCTCTAAAAACAGTGTGTGGAGCTCCAACCAGGATTTGCAGTCTATGAACATATCCTGCATATGACTAGCAGGGTATGTTCAGCAAGACTAATGCTAGCTTTGTAAAAGATGGCTCAAGTTTTTAGCAATATTGGGATATCTTCCTGTCTGAATTCCTATTCTGAATTTCTGAAGACTTCCTACAGCTCTGTCTCATCCCAAAGGGGTTGAAAAGGCCCCATGTGTCCTACTCTCACACTAGTATCAGCTCCCACCCTACTTGCAGGCTAGTATTCAGCTTATTATAATTTATTATTCAGCTTATTATAACTGTTTCTTCCCATTGGTTTCTCTCAGGAAATTCGTTGAGAAATTTTCTCCCTGTGAACTTCTTGCTGCAAGGTTATTTTTTCTTTTTTTCCTAATTTAGTCAAAATATCAACTAGAAGAATGATTGAAAAAAAGGAGGAGTCCACAGATGATATCTGAATGATACCTGAAATCATAGCCAGTGCTGGAGCTCTCGAATCTAAGAAATGCGGGCACCAAAATGATATGCAGTTTGGAGTATGGGTATTGCCTCCCCTGTTCTGGCACTCTCTGTGAGCCATTACAAACCATAATTGTGGGAGGATGATATCTGCTGAAATTTCATTGAGAAAAAGTATTGTTTAGACAATAAAGATTTTTAATTTATAACTGCAGCTTCAAAACCAGCTACAAAAGCAAATGCAGTTTTGCAAATGTAACCAGTTTCAGTCATAGGAAGCTCATCTTCCTTTTTTCCCTCTAAATGAACAACTAAATGGAGCTGCCAATATTCCAGATTCTTGATCTCTCCAAATCTAATTTAATCTTGATACAAAACACAGAGTATCTTGTTAAAATAAACTTGTTAACACATTTCAAACTTGCTGCTTGGACTTGATGCAAGTGAAGGGCTTCTCTACACAGATAAGTTTGACTCAAGGCACTGTGAACCTTCAACCAGGTCCTGATTTTCCCTAAACCCAACATTTCTGCGGCACTTTCAAGAAAATTCGGGAGTATAATTTTTAGTGATATAAAACAGTCAAATTCATCAGTACTATTTGTTTTAGAATAATGGCTGAAGGATGAGCTCAGTGTTGATGGGTTTCCTAGTGTTTTCTTTTTCTTTTTTCCTCAGTTTGAAAATCAAGGGCACAGGTCTCGAAACAACTCATAAACACCATTAAATTAAGCTATGAGAGCAATAATAATTTCAGATTCATACTCATAGAACCTAGGTCTCAAAGTCTTCCTGAGTATCTGTGGCAGATATAAAAATTAATTCAATCTTCCACTCACTTTGAATTACATTTTGGTACTAGATCATGAAATCACACAGTCTCAGGAAACACCTTGTCCATCTGTCTCCTCAAAGCAGGGATAACTATCACTCCACACCAGGCTGATCAGATCAGGGCCTCACCTAGCCAAGGCTGGAATACCCCCATGGAGGGAGGATGCAGCACTGCTCTGGACAACCTCTTCCACTGGCTCATCATCTGCATGGGAAAGGCTTTTTTTCCTCGTCTCCAGTCAGCAAAACCTTCACCAAAGGCCCCTCCACTGTCTCCTCTCCAGGATGAACAAACCATTGCTCCTCAGCCTCTCCTCCACGCCATGACCACATTGGTGGCCCTGGCTGGCCTCCCTCCTGTTAGAAATTACTATCAACTTTGTCACTTGATCATAAAACTTTGTTTTGCTGTCACCCTCTGTTACAAATAGATGCTTCTGCTATAAATTGTTTGATATAATTAAGCTGCACCTAAAAATACTAGAGTTTAGTACACAATTGTGTCTTGCGTCATCTTACAGCAGCAGCCCCCCAAATATAACCTAAACAATACTAATTTGCTGTGACAGCAGATATAATCTTAGTCTTTCACATAGAATTTTAGCAGCAGGAAAATGTTTTGCAACTGTCTTCAGCAGTATACATGAACATCCAGAAAGGCTATTGTCACCTTTCAGAACTAAAATACATATATGCAGACTCTGTAAACTTTTTTCTTTCCAATATACCTGTAAAGGGATGAACGTTAAAGAGAGCACTGTCCAAGAGAGTCCTTCTGGAAAGCAGTAATTCCCAAGAAACAGAACAGAATAATCCACATTTGTGAGATGATATGGTAAAAATTTCAAGCCGATTTTCATAACTTCCTGAACAACACATTCATATTGGAACCTAAACACTGTTTGCTGTAGTTTGAAGCACTGTAACATGGATAGGAAAACTGATACATATGAAAATAATGTGATACAAGCTTATGTTCCTGTTCAGACAGTTGCACTAGGAAACATTTATACCAGTTTCTCCTATACATTGTTTAAGCTGGTGGACTTGGCAGTGTTAGGTTTATGGTTAGACTCAATGATTTTAAAGGTCTTTTCCAACCTAAGCGATTCTCAGCTGTGAAACATTTTAAAATGGTTATTTTCCTATACTTAAAAAATTTGCTTGCAAGCAAACCTGAATGCATGCCACATCATTCTCTCTTCTTTCCCAGGTCAATGTCAGTGAAAACTCAGCACTGGTACTTGACATACATCACATCTGTCTCCCTGCTATCTTGCAGCTCCTTCAATCTAAACTGCTCTTCAAATCCTGGTACACTCAGGTTCTAACTTCTCTTTCCTTCAGAGACATATCCAACAGCATTCCTTCCAGAAAGCTCGGGAAGAAAATCTTTCTAAACACACCAAGACTCAAACCCAAACTCACGCTCTTTTGCTCACAATCTGAAGATTATTTCATTTCAGCAGCAAACCCCCCATCTGGTGATTCTGAACTAACTCTTCCTTTCCTGCTTCTCTTCTCTCAGACCATTTCTTCCTCTTCCCTAAGAAACATGCAGCAGTAACAATGTCTTCCACTCTTCCATGATGAAAGCTTATACCCAGCTCTGTATTCCTTCAAAACTCCCTCCTCATTTACTTACATGAGATGTCTTTCAGTCCTGGGCAAGCAGATTTTCCCAACACCTTTACAAAGCCTACCAGTCTTACATTACTTTGTAGATCATAAGATTTAACCTTGTCTCTCTGGTTGTCGGTTTCCCAAGGCAAAGGCAATGTTTTTCCACAAGTTCTCTTCAACACTGATTATATCACAGAGATAATTTTTAATTACCTTTCTGTTCAGAGCCACACCATCTTCACAGTCCAGCACCGCACAATCTACGTTTAGTGATGGGATTTTTTGTATCTTCCTTTCATCATCCGCAGGTACGTACAGCACAGCTCGCCTGGGAACATACTTGTGAGATGATGCAAAGCGGTAGCTAAGCTTAGTAACACCAGCCTGCAGAGGAGAATCCACCCTGCAAAAGACATTTTTTAAATTAGACTCTTGGCTACAATGCTGTAAAGAATAGTTGACTGTATTTTAAAAGTGAAACATTTCTACGTAAACAGCGGCTGGTTTTGGGTTATCTGCATATTCTTTCTTCTTTAGAAAGAATCAAAGTAGGGAAGTATCAGTATTACAGCTAATTACAGTATAAAACTACTATGTTCAACAGAGCTTGCAAACTTAAACACTGAGAACTGAAGAACTACCAGGGCTGAGGTTATCTGTGCAGCCTTAATCACGCTGCCCGTTCTGTGGGCTATATAGCAAGTACTAAATACAGAAGGGTGGTGGTTGGTTTTTCCCCTAGTCATAGGACTCCTCCATAGGATGGAAACTGTGCTGGGAACAGATGAAGACTGCTTCAGAGAGGAGGCTGTTATCTGCTGTGTTTGCTCCAGGAGCTGGATGGCATGCTGTGAATGAAGCAGGGGTGTTGGTTAAAACAAACATGGGCTTGCAAAGTTGATTTTGCAACCTTGGTGTTATATCAACAAACACATTTGCATGCAAATTTTAAATAAGCAAAATGGATGGAGGGAGAAACGAGGAAAACAGGAATGAAAACCCCATGTAATATGGAACCTCACTAATCCAAACACGTCCTCTCAGAAGCCTGCAGATCTCCAGATCCGTAGCACAGACTTCCATCAACAGAGCTTAGAAACCCATCAGCAGGCTGTTGACTGCCGTACCTTTTAAAGCTTATAAATGCTTTGTGCACCATGCTCCAGTGCAGGAGTGAGCCTGTGGTGCCCCACGGCTTGAGTAGGTGGCATCCGCATGGACTGGAGGCGTCAGGTTTGTGGCAGTCTCCACCCTGTGCCAGAATTCCTGGTGAGGGACCATATAACCCACCCTAGGCACGAGCCAGGTTGGTGCACTTGGAGGCAGTGGGACTGCCAGGGGAGGTGGCCCTGAGTGTGGTAGGGAGCTTGCTCTGCTCCATAATTATAAGCGCAGAGAAATAAATTGCAGAGGGTGCCTCTGTGTTCCATGGCCAAAAAAAATCCCCTTGCCTGCTTCTGTTCCTCCCCATTTCACACTGTACCCCCCAGGCCCATTCATACATGAAAAATGAGGACAAAGTAATACAATTTGCCTTCTTACTCAGAGCACAAGTCACTTATTCCACAAAATAATCCTACCATATAACACCATTATGCATTATCATGTATATTATTCAGCACTTTGAGTAATGTAAAGCTTTTCTAGCACCATGCTGAACATGTCATTATCGCATCATGTCAGGGACCCATGCATTTTCCTGTGCCCCTCTTAATAATGCTTCCCAAGTTGCTACACTTGGATGATGTACAACTACATGCATACATGGGTTTTCTTAGATGTGAACATGACTAACCCTCTCAAAATGCCTGGAAACGAGTTCAGTTGATATAAATCACAGCCAACATGGTGTGAGGCTGACAGACCACTACAGTACTTGCCTTTCTAAGCTAACCCCATAGAAGAACCTTCTCTTCCCCTAGAGTGTGCATCCTAAAAGCTGAATGTAAGTCACAAATTGAAAAGATGAAGAAAGCTTGTATTACCTTTTATCTCAGTAAACTAAATTGAAAAGGACAACTATTCCACCACCTCCTCTGCTGTGTCTCTGCAAGCCCACAAAAACCCAATGCCAGACTCTTCCTTGTAATAGGCTAGTACTGCTTAACTCAGCCTAAGAAAGGGATGGCTTTGCTGTTAAAAAGAAATTAGACATTATTTTATTCCAAGTGCTACTGCTACCCTTGCTAATAAATCTTCTTCATCAACAACTTCCAGACTTATGTGGTGGAGGTCCTGACAACACCTGCAGACATGCAACTGGGATCTACTGAGTTTCTCCTAAGTACCCTCTCTGCCCCTCTTCCACAAACCACTTCATGTCCCCTGCTTCATGTTGAAGTGGGGATGGTAACACAACCTGTGGCAACTCAAGTGGCTGCTGGTTAAATCCACTTAATCCCATTTTCTTCCAGTAGTACACTTTGGGAGAGCAAGGAGGAGGTGAAGAGTGGTTTATCTCAAATGGAAATAGGAGGGGTTTGTTTCAGTGTGACACAGAGGTCAGTAAAGAAGTCTGCAGTCCTCCACTGAACATATATGAGAGGACAAAAGTGATTAGCTTCTATTCTCTTTCTCTGATGGCTTCAGCCCTGTAGTTCCTAAAGGCACAAAAGAGTCAAAGAGCTCAGACCATTAATAGTTAACTCCAGCCTAGAGCCAAGCAGCCCCTGAAACACCCTTAATGACTGCCTGTCATCAATCCTCCAACTCCATAAACCCTACAGACGTGACTGATACCATAATCCAGAGCATGCTGAGATGAGATGCATCTCCAATCACACATTTCCCAGGATTTCTTCTGGGCTGCTGTCCAACCAAGGGATGTTTGACCAGCTGGTTTCCCTCTCACTGCTGCAAGCCCTATAAAGACAGCTCTGCTTACCGTGCACAATGGTATGGAGTATCTTGTAGGTAAACCTGTCGTTACCTCCAGGCCAGATTTAGTTAGGTGTCACTATTGAGGTCTATGAACTTTCCCTTAGATGGGAGAACAATGGCTTTCCCAGCAGACCACCTGACTCCAAACAAATGGCAGATTTAATCCATTAAAATATCAACACCTGATATACTTAATGTTAGAAATACTATCACCTGCTGACTATCGGTATCTCCTCCTCAGCTAATCAATATTGTAGCCACATGGGCCTAAACCACAGGTTTCTCAGGACACAGATTATTATAAAAATACACTGTTAATGTGTCAATTAGTTAGTCCTATGGAACATTTTAGCAAGTTGAAGAAGCAATAATTTTTTCAAGAGGTATGGCCAAAAACAAAGCTGTACATGAGGAGCTGGTGTCAGTGGACCAACACAGCATTATTCTCCTTTCAAAACAAAGAGCTCTAAAAATGTACATGGCAAATAAGAGTTTTCAACATGTATGCTTAGGTATGACTGTAGTAAATGTTTTCGTATGCTATTATTTTGACATATATTCCTAAAAAATCCTCTTCTTACTCTGCAATTTCCTTCCGTAGTCATCTTTTATGTTCTACAACAAAATGAAATGTACAGGAAGAAGGGAAGTTATTAAAAAAATCCATTTGCTTATAAACCTTTTTAAAACAGCAGCAAGGCCCAGGGTGCTATGCATATGAGCAGTTAGCTACTGTAGTAGGAAACACTATCCTGATTATCTCAACTTCTGTTATTTTGATAGAATAAAAACATCCCCAGTGGTTACTTTTTTAGGACAAAAAAACCCCACACAGCACTGCAATCTCAATTATATTGTTAACTGCATGCTGTAAAGAGGAAGAAAATCTTACATATGTTTCCTGACTGCAAGTATCTTAATGATTCAAACTAAGCTTGACTATGCTTTAAACTAAACACATGGACATAAGCCAAGAGAATTTGCTAAGACAATGTTTCTTCCTTTAAGCACTGTAAGTTAAAACAAGGACTAGGCTATTGGGTAATGCTCATTAAATTGTTTTACAGCAGCGTATTTTCGTTCATAGCATCTAGCAGCATGCTGAATGCTCTTGGGTCTCGGAAATGAAACTAAATTTCTTCAGCAAACATAACACTCTACTGAAGTCTTCATCAAATATGCAAAAGTAGCTGACGAGTTAAAGTTACTCATGATCCTCTGAGAACTGTTTTACCCAAGAGCAAGTAGTTAATCCTCGGGAAGGAGAAAAGAAAACTTTTTTGATTACTAAGAGACATTGCACTTCACAATGGCAGCCATTGCAACCAGTGAAATTACCCCAAATTATACACATTTCCCTGCTGTAAACTGCATTTTCACATTCCAGTGTTGCTCATACTCACACATATACTTAACTACACACACCTGTGCAGTCTCATTGGAGCCAACAACATACAGCTCACGAAGTAAAGTACTCCCACAAGTGATTTTCAGGATCAGCACTTTAGCCTGTCCCTCTGTTCCCTGCTTATTTGCTAGATGAAAGCATCCCTGGAAGAGACACTACACCACGATCTACCTGAAGCATGGAAAAATATCCATTGCTTAATAGGCCAAATCTCTCCTTCTACGATCTTTGGCACAGTGTTGGCAAATTGTTTTCAAAGAGCATTTTTCAGCATTTCAATAAAACCATTTAAAAAGATGGATAATTTCCACAATGTGTATTTCTGACCTGTATGCATGTAACTGCATACCAACCACAAGCCTGGATATCTGTGGTGCTGTGGCAGAAGGACAGAAGGTAACCAAGACCCCTGAACATGAAACAACAAATGCAGCACAATCTCCTACAAATTATTTCTCTAATAAGAGCAAAAAAACCCAACCCAGAGTAAATATAACGGTTTTCCTATGTTGAATTTTCTAGGGAGTAGCTCACAACCGCACACAAATAACCCACCAAAGACAAAGGAAACTACTTCGAAATTACAAAGCCCTGCAATTTGCATAGTAATTCTTTCTAACTAAGAAAAGAAGATATAAGTTGTTTGTTATAAATATCAGCAGGCCCTGTGCAAATAGGAAGGGCTCACAGCCGAGTTGAGTATTTGTCGAATCAAAGCGACTCACCAGAGTTTTATTGGTACAGCTGCGGCGCATGCATTTTATCACACATGCTAATAATCCTGGTTATGGCACTAACATTTTAATCATTTGTTCTGTGGGCTTGTTTCTCAAACAATTAGCACTAATGAATGGCCAAAATACCTCAGATCATATATGTCTAATTGCAGTCAAGAGCGGTTATTGTCCGCACGTACATTTCAATTCACCTCTGGGGATAATGTTTGTTAATTGTATTTCTTTATATAGCAAGTGAAAAAAGGCTGTTCACTCAAAAAGGGACTAAGTGTTCTCTTCTTTCCCTTTGTTCCCACAAGAAGCTAAAGTCACTTCAAGAGGCACTTAATCCCATCATCCATGGTTACAATTGCCTTACAGCATCAATCAAAAAGAATCTGAAGTAAAATGATGCAGCTATATTGTGTAATTAAAAGCAATTCAGGTAGTTATTGCTTGGGGCATTTTCCAGGTCCAAATACTTAAAATGGCACTGCGGGGATGCTAAATACTGTAGTGTTTTAAATTTGGTCAACTACAATATCTCACAGAGAAAGGGGAGGAATATGCAAAAAAAAAAATCTCCTAGTGTGTATTGTAAAGCGAAAGAAAAGAGGAGGAACAGCTAACGTTTGAAGTGACAAAATCTACAAGTCTCCATATAAAAGGGAAATAAAAATATCAAGAAGAGAGAAAAGGGGAGGAGAAAGAAAAGGACGGCATTTTTAAGGAAAAAGAAATTCCCTGCAATTGTTAAAAAGTTAACATGTGAAAAAATGCTAATGTTTCCTCCTCGCATGGAAAACAAAAGCTCACGTCACAAGTTTTACCATCAGAATACAGGTCCCTGAAATCTCTGTGCTTTCCCAGTGGAAATAAATCCAAAGTAAACTGAGTGGTTCTTCTTTGGGGGAAGGAAGGAAGGAAAAAAAAAGAAAAGAAAAAGACTTGTGTTAAATTTGAAGAGTTACGATATTTACTTTTGAATAAAGCCCGAAGTTCGAGAAGGTACTTTACCTAACCCTGATCCAATTAGGCTAAAATTAAAACTGGGGGGTTATCAACATATCAAACACTCAGCTTTGCATTTTCATTTCTTCCTTTGTTCCAGACCCACTATGGTCATTTCCCTGACCCTCTGAAAACTAATTAAGAACCCCCAAACCTAACCCCTTGCCAGTGCAGGCAGAAGCCACCAGCTCCCGTGGTTTGAGATCTTCTGACAAGCAGCTTTTCTTACCAGTTAAAGCACTCTGGAAAAGTCTTTGTCTGATTTTAAACTTCCCCCCATAAGACTAATACTATCTTGTACCGATGTAATGTGGAGATTTAATTTCCCTGAAGGTGATGGGAGATAAACGGGTGTAAAATCCATCCCCCCATCCCTCAAGTTGGAAGAAGGTGAAAGAATAAGTCCTAACACTTTCACAGTACCGTTAGGGAGACAGGCAGTCTGCACCCAGCTGCAGGAACTGAACGTGGTGGGCAAAAGAAGTGCTCACAAGAACTCAACGAATTGAGAAATTTAACCCCCGTAACAACCTCCTTTGGATATCAAAAGGGACAGATTGGAGGGGGTCACTCCCAGGAGCGGTTGCCTGCTGGAAAAACTGTAGCGAGGAGAAATGAAAAGAGGGCTTCCAAGTGACCTTTCACAAGTGCTTGCTCCAACTGATCAGGACGTATCACGTTATAGCCAAAAATAGAGAAGCGACCCAAATGGGGAAGGAGGGAGAGCTCCTCTGGTAAAAAACATCACAATGCAGATGTGAGTGGAAGAAAGCAATTTAGGGTTTAAATGAAAACTGGGTACTAACTCCAAAGTTGCCGACTAGTAATTTTAGGAAAAATATGTGCCTTCGGCTGCTATACATAATTTTTTTTCTATCCCCAGTAAATTGATGTAAGTCATATAACTGGACACTAGAGAAAAGATCGACTACAAACCACAAACTTACTGACAAAGGCTTAAAACCAGGGACCCATAAGTCATAAAATGATAAAAGGCTATCACAGGTTAAATAGTTAACCAAACTTTCTCCTCCCACCAGCACTAAATGTAAAGAAAAAAAAAGGACCTTTTATTTACCTCACCATGTTCTTTCAACTACATTTGACCCTGTTGTTTTGGTTCACTCTGAGCTCCACCATGCTTTGAATTGCTTTGACTGAAGATCAGGGTTTCTTTTTTTTCTTCTCAGTTCAAAATGGTCAAATTAGACAGCAAGGATAAAAATAAAAGGACCACTGATGTCTCACGTTACTAACATCTCCTGTTTTCACTGCAGCAAAACCAGTCTGTTTGTGAGGAAGAGGAGAGTGCTACTCTTCTGTGACTTAATAAGGGAATTCTTGAAGAGATTTAAATAATGGCTCAGGGTGACAAGGGCTGCTGCTTCCTACTAATGGCAACAGGCTGCTTCTCTCGGGCAGCCTGTGTGTGTGTGTTTGCTATCATCCAAGGTTAATTGGTGTCCTGTCTTGGGGAGATTTAACATATGTGACATACAGTCGAGGGTTCACTCCCTTCCTTACAGTGTGGATGACTCCGAATGCCTCCTCATGCTCACAAAGTATTCCTGAGCTGAGATGTGCCTCGTTTTGCTTTAACCATTAGCAAAGTTTACAGTTCCTTGGGATGCTTTCTGCTGCTCAGTTAAACCCACACCACTGCAGGGCAATGGGAAAGCACTCTGTCTGTGACACACTCACTTCAACACATTTAAGAAAATGTAGCTAAGATAAAAATTAATTTCCCTGTTTTCTGAAGATATATTATGTATGAAGATACATAAACACTAAATATAAATAGGTTTGAACTTTAAATTTCTATAAGTAAGTTTTAAGTGCTTTCATTTATTTGACTGATGTTGTTTCTGTGTTGCAGATTTTTAATCTACAACACTGCAAACAGATATTGTAAAATTTTGTTTTCCCAACAAAAGCTCTTGCACTACATTTTTTACAGAATTGCAAGAGCTGAGACAGAAAATTACAACACATTTTAAATAACAAAAGCACCCCACAATAAAGATGAAGATTCAATACCATACCAAGAGGTTTAGAAAGGAGTACACATAAAATCAGACATTTTTAAGATGTGCATTGAGAAGTAAGAAGAGATTACTCTGGATGTATGACATCAGTGTACCATTTGCTTTAATTTATCACTGTTGTGTACAAACCAAGTCACACCAAGTGTTCTGAGGGCTGTGCAACAAAAAGGAAAAAAACATGGCTTCTGGGGTCAAGCATCTTCCAGTTCAGGAGGAGGATTAGGATGCTCCAGGATTAGCAAACTGTCCTGGACTATCCCATGCCAAAATCTGTTTTGGGAAGTGAATTCATAAACCCCACAAACCTGTGATGGTTACACTGTTATAAAGTCAGACCTATATTAGTGGCCTCTGCAGAAAAATGAACTTTGAGGAGATTCTTTATGTCACTTGCCTCCTCCAATTCTCCCCTCCAGCTCACTGCTGGGCACTTCTCTTCCTACTGTTTCTGCCCTAATGTTTTCACACACACTGACCCTGCACCCATCGTGTCTCTATGCACACATATGGAAAAAAATAGATAACAAGGTTTGGACAGAACTTGTTTTCCCACTGAACAAGCTTTTCCCCTCTTTTCTTTCCTACTCCCCCCTCTTCCTTCTGTGCTGGTGCCAACATAAGGATACAGGGAGCATCCCCACCACTGAGCTCTCACAACCGGTCCAGCTGTGTGTGCACTGGTTAAATGCTGCAAGGTCAAGATCGAGACCACAATTTGAAAATTCAGTGCTAATCACCTTCATTACAGTCTGTGTCCCAAACAGCCAAAGCCTCCTGAGCAGTTTAGGAGAAGGCTGTTAATGACTTATATGTAAAATAAGAAACAGGCACTTGATAAAGTCAGAATCAATAAAGTGCCCTTCCTGCCTGTTAAATGACTGCTGTAACACAGAGCCACTATGTTCACCAAAGCCTGTGCAGGTTAGATATCCATATCTGCCCAGCATGAAAGAAAGGGAAAACAGTACAGTCCTTAAAATCAGTTCTGATTTACATCTGAGTTAAACCAAAATTACTCTAAAGACGTAACTCTAAAGTCAATATACTGGTGCTGCAGAAGTCATAAGAAAGGAGAAATCTGTCACCCATTTTGGGTCTTTCAAACTTTTTGATTTTTTTTTATGACAAACTGTGGTCTTTGTAATTTTGGCTGCAAGGGGGTTATTTTATAAACTGGGGTTCCCTTCACACTTCTGAGAATTTTTCACTAAACAGGTCATATTTTATCTTGGTTTGCAATTTACAGCAGTCTACACTTAGGCGAAGCACAAACAGCTCGATGATTCCTGTACTTAGAAATGTATGTAAATTATGCTACTAAATAAAGCACAGACATTTTTACTACTTAGGAAAAACAAAGCAATATTGCAATCTTCTCTGCACTTTGAGACTGCTCCTGTAAACTCAGTCAAGCATGTGCTTAGCCCAGAGAAATCAAAAGGACTAGTCAAAACACTTAAAATTAACCATGTGCTTAAGTGCCTGCAGGACTGGGGATTAATTTTGGATTATGAAACTGTTCCATTTCAATGTGTTCTTAGACTATATGTGACCCAACCTGCTATTTTCAGGTTTTGGCACAGAGACTTGGGCAAAATTGAGACTTAGATGCACGCAGATGCAATCCAGCTGGTGGATACCTTTTAAGCAATATAGAGATGCTCAGTCTCAGCTGGGGGGAGGAGGGGAACCTGCATGATATTTTCAGAGTAAGATTAAAAACAAAAAAATATTTATGTTTAGCCAAGCGTTATTTTGTATAAGAATTATTATGATGCACAAGAATAATTTTGTATTAAACTGATCTTATTCAGAACGGTTTCTGTGCCAAACAACTGAGCAGTGAAGAACAATTTAGCAAACAATTAGTAAATCTGAAACCACTGTAGAACAGAACTAAAATGTGCCACAATTACATCAAAAAAATAAAATGCTGCAATTACATCAAAGCTGATGAAATATGACAGAAAAAAAGGACGAATGCACAATGCCATTAGTCCAATAGCAAGTGTAGCGACACTAATTGAAAACCAACCGCTCTCTGCTTTTGAATACAAGCCTGGTGGAAATTTTAAAATACTTCCTAAATGGACAATAAAGAAGAACACTTGGAAATCCTGCAGGGATCCAGGCAATGCTTAACTTCAGAAATGTCTACAGGCAGAAATACTACCCTGCAGTATAGCTCAGGATGGCACAAACAAGCATCTGTGTTTATTTTTTAACTAGTCAGATTTATAAGAGCAATGAAATCCCTACATAGGCATTTTATATTGACCTGATATGGACTTACTGTTTTAACCAGCTTTTTAACTAACTCCACAAGTTAATAAAGGCAACTACATGAATCCTTACTGCCTATACATTAAGATAAGAAAAACATTCATTAAGCAATATCCAGACTGTTTTAATTACAGGAATATCACTCTTATTTGTAGTATAATGTTCGTTAAGTACAGTATAACATTTTCTTAAAATGCCCCAGAGGCAGTTAAACTCTTGATTAGCTATAAAAAAAGAATCTCCCTTAACTTCAATCACAGGAGTTAATGCCCACTGCAATGAAATTCCAGTACTTTTAATCACACAAAAATGTCATAGTCATATGTAAATCTTATTAACCATGAAAACATTATATAAGATCAAATGAATTTTCTATCACTACTCAGTGTTAGTAAAATGTAGGAATTTTTCTATGGCAATTATGGTAGTAACAGTAATAATTATTTCCTGGGAGAATGAAATCAGCTGAAACCCAGATGTTATTTCATTAATATCAAAAGATAGCATGGAATGTCCTTAAATTCTGACATCTATATTTTAATGCCTTTAACCATGTCCCTGACCAATTATCCAAAGTTTAAACATACAAAACTAGTAGCAGTAGTGGGGTTAAACAGCCTTATGGAGACTGCAAAACATTCTTGATCTCCAGTAAATAAACACCTGGCAAAGCTTATTATCCAATAGTATTTCCTTTTTCTTCTGCCTTATTCAGTATGTTACAAGAACTAACATTATTAATGCTTTTGTAAAGATGACAACGAAACATACACATTTTCTTCAGTATTTATCCTGTAGCAGCCCATTATTCCATACATCTCTTAAAAAAACCCCTTGCTATTAATTTTTTGTTTGCTAACAGCACCAAGAATTCAAAAATTCAAGAACAATGTGATGCTTTAAAAATGGCAACATTTTCCAAGTGCTCATTGAAATACCATTTTCTGTTTCTTGTGACCTTGGTTTTGTATTTTCAAGCTTTTCCTTGCAACAGTCAAAGCCAGAAATTTTCTTCAAAAGTAAGATAAAATAAAGGTGAGATTTTAGGAAGCCATGCTTAAAGGAAATACAAAATATTGTGAAAGTAATGATAAAAAGATGACAATTGTCAATTCATTTTGACCTGCCACACAGGCAGCAGAAGGATGCTTCTATTACAGAGAAACAGGCTTGTTAATCCCTAGCTCAGCAGCGGCCCTCCAAAATCATCTCCTTGGTAGGGTCAGTAAACTAAAAATGATAAATCTAGTGCCTGCCAGCCTCTTTATGCTTAGCATCCCTCTAGCCCCTGAGTTCCGCTTAGCGAGTGATAAGCCTTTGCATGGTGCTACCCTGAAAGGAACAAACCCCTCACACTGATGAACTGGTGGATCGGATCCTGCTTCCTTCATGGGTGCATATTTGGGGTGTGTGGTCAAAGCTCAGGGAGCACCCTCCAATGGGGGGAATTCAGCCATAACCTTCCTCTTCACTCAGGCACTTCATCAAGTTCCTTGAGGAGATGAGCCTGCTTGGAGGAGATGAACCCCACCCAGTACTGTCTACAGCAGGGAAGTAATATGAAGGGGCACACTGGTCCTGTCATCACAGCCCATTTTACCAAGGATGAGTTTTGCTCTGTAAGCAAGCTCAAACACCTTAAAGGTGCTGGACCTACCAGGGCAGATAAGACAAACATGTGATGGAGGAAAAATATTCACCAAGGGACGCATTTTAATCCTAAATGCATCAGCCTGCTATAGAAAAAAAACATTTCTAAGCTACCTTTGGAATTCAGTAATCTAAACATTTTCAAGAATTCATCAGATTGGCTTTGCCACATCCCAGGATGCTTAGAAACTGGTCATAAAACCATGGCTCACAGGTCCCCTCTACAGTTTCCCCCACTTAGTAAGTCCCATCCCATTTGATGGTCAGCCAGTCACCAACATGGATGCTTCAAAATATCATCATCCAGAGTGGGAGAGAGACAGGGTGAAAATCAAATCCTCTGCCAATCAGAATGATTTTATTTTTGAAGAAAAGGTCAAATTATCAGCCAGCAGCCCCTTTTAGGGCACTGACAGTACCAACAGCCCTTGCTCTGTGCAAGTGGGAGTGCAAGCTCTCTTATTACATGCTCTGTGGGAGTTTCTTAACTGTGTTTCCCAGGTGAGATTACTTGTGTGGTTATGGTTTCTACAGCATGTATTTACTGTGGCTGCTGAACACAGTGAAGAAGCCAACTGAAATTTAGGTAAAGCTCAAAGTTGCTCTCCTTGCCAACAGTCTTGTTTCACAGGATGTTCCTTTTCCACTCACACCTCAGTTTTATTGAGTGTGGATTTCCTACCTCACTGCCTCACAACACACACTGTCGTCATCTGTCCTTCTCTCTCTTAGAACCAAAGGAGAAAGTGTCACCAAGCACACAGCTCACTCAGGAGTGCTGTGAAGAAATCCTTCCAGACTGAGTTTAGGAATGAGGATTTGTTTTTTTCCCTCTAAATTCTTCACACAGTCTGTTCAATATTTGTTTAAAAATAAGTGAAAACCAGAAGTACACTGCCTTCCCTGCAACCTACACAAATAAAGAAAATGTCTTTTAGCTCATAATGATATATAATAGATGAGCAAAAGTCCTGGATTGCATGAAAATACAATCTATAAGGAGAAATAGGATTAGGTCTACTTCCATATAACAGTTTTTATGACATTTAAATGACCATCTGCGGTTCTCGAAGGAAGTGTCATAGCACTCTACATCTGTATAAAAACTGAACAACATACAGACTCTTTGAACTCACTGATATATAACCCTGTGGAAAAAAAAACTCCCAGAGAAAATCTGTAGGGCATCACTTGGTTTTCCTTTAAAAAACTTCTTTAACAATGTCTGACATGAATACAAGTTCAGACTTAAGGAAATGACATATGTCTTTTATCCTGTACTGGATAAAGAGAACAAATATTCCATTACTGTATCTGCCTGCTTTGTTTATTTAGGTATCATTCTAGACATGCTTTAGTACAAAGATGAAATAATATCATTGAGGTACATTGTAATTCTGCAGAACAAGCCAGTAATATGCACTAATATTAAGAAACAAAGTGAAGATTTTATATATGTGATTTGGATGGTTTGAAGTGTCAGTTTTAGTCTCACACTACTCCACCACTCCTTGTTCAACCTGATCTGCTTCTTTGCTGATAAAAAAGATGTCATGGATGTGTTAGTTTTTATCTTTGCAAATAACAGTTTAGGTGAGCTAGTGTGTGTCCGTGATGGTAAGACTTGTTGTCAGAGACTAGCATCAGATGCTCTGGGAGAAAATAGCGCATATCCACTCTCTTCTCCAGAACACATCCATCAGGTGAAGTCTTTCCTCCTTCTTTGTGTCATTTGAGTTTAAAGGAGAAAATGCAAAATAATAACCTCACTAGCACTAGATGCAAGCAAGAACAAAACATGAGACACTGGACAGACGGTTTAATATCCCTTTTCTTACAGGTAAGGTTTTATTTTGGCTTGCAACCAGAATAGTCAGAGGTGAACATTTATTTATGTGTGTGCATGCTTATATTTATGTGTTTATGTGCGTGCATATATATCTATGTATATAACTTAGTTATTTAGGTACACATAAATGTGCATATATATATGTACACATGTATGTGTATAAAGAGACTCAGTGTGGCATAGTACAACAATGGAAAGTGGCAAAAGGAATTATCTTCCATAAATCCAAGAAATAATCAAACTTGTTTTTCCATAACTTTTAGTCTCAAATATTTCTCATACTTTGCTGGGATAATTGCCTTTTCCTGAATCTCCAGCAGTGGCATTAGAGTGGGAATTCTCCAGTGAAATATGAAGTCTCCTGAGGACTGAATGTTGTTCCACCACTAGTTATTGGTGACAGTGCCTTGCTTTTGCAACACTCGTGGTCTCTTACCATCATCACACACTTTACATTCACACGCTGTGGGCATCCCACATGTCTTTCAAGTACAGGTGTGACCCTGCAGATTTACAGCTGCTGTAGATTGAAGACATGTCTCAGTGAGCCAAAGCAGCTCTGCCCTTAATATTACTGCATTCTGTGTTTGCCCAGTTCCTGCCAGAACAAAGAAAGCAACATGCTATTTCACATAAGTGAAATTCCTTCCATTTAATTTCTTGGAGCTCAGGATTTTTAGCCATAAGAAAGTAAGAGAACGATCTCATACCCTCCTTTCCTTGCCCCTGCTCAGATTATTATTGAATGGCAAGGAGGGAATTTAGGGTCTGTTTCATCAGTACTCCGCCAGTATACATTAATGTATACATTGCTAGGTGGGAAAAAAGATAACTTTTTAGCTAAAATAGCCATTTACAGTACTAGTCAGCTGCACCAAAGTGCACTTAAAAAAGCAGGGGGCAGCTAATTTCTCTCTTCCCTTCTGAGGAGCAGAAGGACATGGGTGGCCATTCCCAAACCATAATGATCCTAAGAGTATTTTCCAGCCTAAAGATTCTATGAGCTGTTCTCCAATCCACTCCTGAGACTGCATGGTTCCTGTGCCCATGCTGAGCTGCGAAAACCACAGCTGAGCCATTTGCAAAAGAGACTCAAGTCCCCTGTGGGAACAGTGAAGAGAGGTCTGTCCTTGGGAAGACTTCCATGCCCATCTTAGATACCTGAATCTAAATGGGTATGCATTTAGGCTATTTTGATATCTTTGGAATAGCTGGAAGGTAATTACCACCACTACTAGTGCTAGTACTGTGTTTAAATCATTTATTTCTCTATATATTACAACAATGTCTTCTTCAGAGTAAATGTTGTTCCATTGCTGGACATTCCTGAGGCTCTACATCCCAGCATTCAGCACCCTCAAAGAGTAAAACACACCTGGTGCAATCTAGCCTGAAACCCTGCTTCTCCTTTCAACACATCAAGTTGTGTTTTGGTGTCTTTTAAAGATATGTTGCCTTTGTTCCTGTCAGAAGCAGATATAATGTAAAAACTGGTTTTCCCATCGTGATAACAATCTTACCTGCTAACTTGAACATTTCAGTAATGTTGCTAGATTTTGATCCACAGAAAGAATATTATAAATATTAGTAGGTACAGTTGTAGGTACATTCATGCCTTAGGAGTCAGCATTAATTTGAAATATAAATAACCACTAGTGAAATTTTATGTGACTTTAGGTATAGCAGTCTTAAACCACTTCATTTTATCATTTTCTAATCTCTGCAAAAATGCTGCCTATTATGAAGAAAGCAAAGAGAAGACATGCTTTAGACCAGGATAGATTGAATTTTGGAGAAGCAAAGGTGCAAGAGCCTGGAAGACAAATAAAGCTTGAGGCAGCTGCAGCCTGTTACTCAACTAAACATGTGTACACCTTGATTCAAAATACATTTTTATTACTCTATACACCTTTTCAATTGCTTGGAAACCAACAAGCCAATATTTAAGATAGCACAATGAGTATTAGGGTGGCTTTGAAAACAGGGAAGATGCAGGACTTTGGTCAGACTGCTCAGCATTGAGGGCCAGTAAGGAAGACTCTACGGTGGAAAGAGAATAAATGGGTAATTGTAGGCTGCAAGCAGCCAGGTCTGGCAGAAGAGTGAGGTGAGGAAAACCCAGGACCTGGGCAACATAAACATGAAACCTGGAGCCAGTGACATGCAATGGGCAACTCTACAGATGAGTTAAAAGGAGAGGTGATCCTGGACAGCAGCACCCAGCAGACAGGGTGGCCCAGTTGTCCGGGAGAGGGGTGACAAATTCACAGGGTCTCGGTGAGGTGGCCCCTGGTGGCCAAAGGGAGGAATGGGTTTTGTGCAAGAGGAGAGGCAGACAGTGCCAGGATGTGATCCTAACCAAGCCACCCACCACTGGAGAAGACCAAGGCAGACTGGGGAGGACTGCGGGGACACAAGAGGACAGAAGGTGAAACTGTGAAACAGAAACCAAACCATCAACCAGGGATGCAGAAGGGGAGCTATGGCAGGCATTCACTTAGAAAGTCAGAAGAAAACAAAACCAAAAGCAAGATTGAAATAGTAAGATGAAGCTGTAATTAAAAAGAAAACAAACAAAAAAAAAAACAAAAAAGAAGAGGGCAAGGTCAGGGGAGATTTTGGTGAGGCAAGCATCAGTGAAAAGCAGGGAGCAAGGAATCCCTTGACATGGCATCAGAAATAGAAGAAATGTATTAACTCAGGGCAGTCAGCTGCTTCACTTAAGGAAACCAAGAGTAGTTTGGCAGAAGTCTTTGAGGAGGAAGCAGTGGAAAGGGGTTTCAAGGATGGGGAGTACAGGGGAGGAGCAGGAAGCAAAAAGGAGATAGTGGGATCTTGATTTGAGCCAAGTAGCTAAACACAATGTAAGAGTCTGAGCACTCTAATAATATCACTTGACTAAGCATCTTCCTGAATCAGGGCTTGTTTCAGGAGCCTTCTAGTCAAAGACTGGAGAAGTTGTGTAAATCTCATGGAACAAATGGAGGTTGAGCACACAGAATGGAAATGAAATAAGAACTTCAATGCTGACCCCCAGAAATTTTTCTGAAACCCTCTGTGACCTGTCACCTCACTTCACGGAGAAAGCAAGAAAATGTTTTTACTTGCCCTACACTCTGATTTTCCCCACACAAGCAATAATTTTCATTTAAGCATCTACATTGTTTTGCCAGCACTTCATGTTGCATAAAAATAAAGTAACTTCAGCTTCCTGCAATGCAGTGCAAGTGACTGAACTTCCCTTCAGTAGCCAGAAATGCATCCATTAAATGTGTGAAAAGCTAAAGGTAACGGTGTCCAACAATAGAAAATGAGGCAAAAGGAATTTAGACCAACCTCGGGAACCAGTTTGCCAAAATTATGGGTGGATGCTAGGGGAAAAGGACAATTAATACAGGGACAGATGGCTAAGCGAAAACAAAAGCCATTATCTAAAACCTGGCTAAGGAAAGCTTAGCAACTGATTGTTTAACAGAAGCAATTAAAGAACTTGATTATATCAATAGTTTGGATTCTAAGGAATAAAAAATGGAGGGCTTTGCTGCCATTTGTGGCAGCATTAAATACTTGCTGTGCCCATGTTAAGTATTAAGGTGTACACATTTTACACATAATGGGCATTTTTCATCCCTGTTCGAGGGTGGATTAGAAAATGTAAACAAACTCTAAACTGATAATAAAAGCTTTACTGACTTGTTGAGCCTTAGAAACAGGGTAACAGGGTAGACTGTAACAGCATTCTGAGATCAAATTGTTGATCAGAGCTCAGGAGACCCTGCTGAAGTATGACAGTGTTTCCCTCCCATCTTGATTCCTCCCCCAACACATGCATGAACATAGCTCTGGAAAACTGTACTGGGATAAGAAGGCCAGTGTTTTGTCTGTGTCCCCACATGGGGGAAGGGTTACTTCAGAACAGCAGCAGCATTTCAGAAGGTGCCTAACCTGACTGATGGCCACCATAGAGCAAGACTTGGGGGGAAAATGATGGGATGTGGCCTGAGAGCAGCACAATATTGCAGTTAAGTCACTCTGCCCTGTACACCAGAGAATTAACTCCAAATAAATGTCTGAATCTCTACCTGCAGCCTCAGCATACACATTGCTCTCAAGACAGTACGGCATGAAAAGTTGCACAAGTCATGAAAATGTAGCCTTCCATCAGATTTACACAGCACAAAATGATGGCTAAATGTGTCTGCCATCACTGGCTCATAGGAACTGTTTGAACCAATAGGCCTTATTCATACAAGCAAGCAATCCTTAGTTCTTTTTCCATCCTTACCCATACTTTAATTATTTCACTAACTAACTGACATCCATTGTTTCAACATATCGTGTCTCCTTGGTGGCACCATCAGTTTGCAATAAAGGTTTCTTTAAGAACAGAAAGAGCTTCTTAATTTTGTTATTAAAAAAAAAAGTTAATAATTACAGGAACACTGACAGTGTTGCTATAGTTACGACTATATCAGTCTTTCACTTACAACTCCCTGTTTTCAAGGGTCAATAACTCAGTTGTCAAAAATCCCACTGGGCAGAAGCCTGACACACATCTTAGACATACATTAAACAAATGCATAAATAAAAATCGGCTGTTTCATGCTTGTGAACATTCTGACTCAGGCTAGTCTTTCCAAGTGATACTTTTGGGGTTTCTTATATATGTATATACATATGCATATATATATATGTATATGTACACTCTTTTTTCGCAGGTTGATAGATTTTTAGGTGCCTGTATTGCTGACTGCTGCCAGAGGAAAAGGAAGAAGAGCCACTGCTTTTTCCTCCATCCATTTCAGCCCCCCCCCACCAGAAAGGAAGCAATTCTGGATGTGCCCGCTACACTCTCAACAAAACTTCCCAAGGATTTTTAGGCACAAAAGCTTCACGCGCATGTGCAGCAGCTGGATTACCACAAAGAACATAACGGCCCTAAGAGCCGTTACGGTATATCAAGTGAGTAAACCGAAAACTAAGAAGGATTTACACAATGACCATAGTGGCTCCCTGGGAGCCGTTACGGTCTATCAGGTCAAAAATCCACTTTTTAAAGAGCGCCTAAATATGTGTATACCCAACAGGGCCTTGAGTCTCCGGAGCGACTATCACACACGCTTTCAAAATGAGCCAGGGAAGAGAAGAGAGATTACAACAAACAACATAAATAGAGAATTTTTTTACAATAACTAAAAGATATATCATGCAAATTCTGAAGTCTTATATTTAAAGGGGAAAAAAGTGCACGTTTTGTTGAGAAATAGGATGCAGATCTATTTCTTGTCAAAACAGGTCCTTTAGTTTGTTGGGTTATTTTTAAATGAGAATTAAATGAAAAAGGAAATTTCCCACCAAACCCAATTACTATATAAAATAAAAGTTAGGTTTCACGCGGTACAGAAATACTGCCATTACAGCTGGGTTCTGAGTTGCAGTTCTGCTGCACTTCAAGTCTCCAGCCACGGTGCAAGTTAGTAACACAATTCAGCTTTGCCTTTCTTTACTTCTCTCCCATTGTGTCAGAAAATGAACAAGTTACTCGAGACAGTAATTTTCTCCATAAAAGCCACTGCTATTTTTTCCAAAAATAAATCTGCAATAAATCATAAGCCTACTTACTTTTTCTTCTTCCCCTTTCCTTTACAGGCCATATTTGTTCCTGTAGCAAACCTGTAAGAGAACACTTTCTCTCTATGACCTGAGATAACGGTAATGTTGAAAGAATGGCCTCACTTGTCAAAGATTAGAGGGCTGTCTGCAGCCTACACTCCTCTTTACTAGAGCCAAATAGGCCCAATAAATGCTAATACTCAGCATGACGCATCGAGAACGCTAAGCCTCAACACTGACTAAGAAGAAAGTATCACAAATTTACTGAAATTATCTATAGCACAATAGAGAAGAGAAGGAATTAATCAAAGTCTCTCTCTTAATGCAATGCTTGATTGAACTATCCCAATCCCTTTTTAAATAGGATAACCTAGTGGCAAGTGACCCCAATGACACATCCTAGAGAGGTACACAAGTACCACTTGTTCGATTTTTTTTCTTTTATGACCTCATTAAGAAGGATTTTGAAGATTGTTCCTGAATATGAGAACAAAGTGTCTGAAGATATCTCTAGCTTTTCATGTCTTTAGCCTTTTGCCATTGAAATGGCTTTTGAACAAGTGTTTATAAACTAAGTATGTGCACAAGCAAAAGAAAAAAGTCCTTAAAATGAAATTGAGTAAAGCTACCTTTTCTCAAGTGCAAAGACTAGCTAAGTCTCCAAGAAATGAGAAAGTTTTGCCAAGGCAAACTCATGATCGAACCTACCCCCCGCCCCGTTCTCCCTCTCTCTCCTTCCCTGCTCTAGACCCCATTAATTAGATTTGGCGGCAATTTTCCCTTCCTTATCAGGAAAGACAGAGTCTGCCAAATCTGGTAGTGTGAAAATACTCCATCGCCAGTAACGTTTTTCCCTAAGTGTTTGTTGATTCCATGCTTGGATTTAATATCGAGGATTATATTTTATAACCAGAAACAAACAAACAGATTTATAACTGAAGACTGCAAGGCAAACAGCAAAAAAAAGCAAGCCAAGTACTGAACCTAAATGTAGCATTTTTATTGACTTCTTAGAAACCAAATAACCTGGCATATTAGTGTGTGCATTCTGCAACAGACATTCAGCCCCATTGTACTACTTAGAAGAGAATAAAAAGAAACCCTACTGTTTGAAATCCAGCGGAACATCCCCACAACAGAGCACAACTGTTCCCTCATGCATGAATGGGAAGGAGATGAAAGAAAAGATGGACTTCTGAGGTACAGCAAAAAACAAAGACAACAAAAGTGCTGATCATGAGGGAATGACACAACTCATTGCTGCAAAAAGGATGAGAGAAAGGAGCTCAAACAATGGTGCAGACAGCTAAGTGACATGTAGAAGAATTGAAAAATCTACAGAAGTGTCTTTTCTTTCCACACTTGACGAGAAACAATTAAATGTTGGTACATCTGTCATAAAAAAGATAACTGAAACCTGTTACCATCATTATAGACACCAACTTAACTACCAAAACTGTAACTGTCCAATTAAACGTTGCCCCCTCTGTTATCTACACCACTTGCTAAAATGAAAAAAAACTCTTTAATGCTTGTGATGATTTACTACCAGGGTAGCAGCTACAAGCCACAGAGCTGAACTGGCACGTTTTATAAGGTAGGCATTTAGACTGTAGGGTACCTACATCTACTTGTACACACACAGCTAGGGGAAAGCAGGCACACAGGGGTGCATGAAGGCTCACATGCGTGAGCGCACACATTCATGCACACACTCTTGCACACCCACCAGCGAGGATGAACTCTGCAAGCAGATGAGGTTTTTGATAAGGAATCAAAAAACCCACAAATAATTGCCAGAAGCCTCACTAGGTGTTTATCCCTGACTATCCACCAGCCTGCAAAAACAATGCTGTGCTGAACTAACCCATTGACTGTTGCTACTTGCTTTGCAACACGCAACATCCCACAAAACTGCAAAGCAGTTATTGACCCTGTCAGAATACCTGATTAATGGATAAATGCTGTAATTGATTAGCAGAGAAGTGTGAATTAAAACAGAATACAGCATCAATAATGAGCCGCTGACAAAAGGTAGCCGACATAAAATGCAAAATGGTAGCCTGCAGCCATAAAATGTAAAATGGTAGCCTGCAGCCATATCTCATCAAAGACATGCATTTCTTAAAAACAGAAGAAAACACCACCCCTGGAAAAAAACCCCACAAACACAGTGTCCTGTTCTCCACATTCTTTAGGCTTTTTGTTTGGTAATGATTAAACCGCCAGCAAAATGTTATGGGAACTTCTCGTGAATCCACCTTCATACATCAAGCCAGGCAAGGCAGTTAAATGCCTCCATTATCCTCTGGGCTTCTCTACCCTTAAAGAAATGCGCTGCTCTCCATTTTATCCCAGTGAGCTGCGCCTTTGGAGCAGTGCTTGGTGCACCCAAGGCTGCCTTCAGCGGAGTGAGCAGGCAATCCCCCAGTTCGTAGGTACAAGAGGGAGCCCCACACTGGTGTAATGCTGAGGAGACAACTACAATCACCACATTGTTAAACTTGTTTTCCATTCCCTTAAGGGCCTTAGGAGGCCAAATGATCTCACTTTTGTTCCTTTTTCTTTCTGATTTAATCCTACTCTAAGGCCCTACATTATGCCTGACATTATATGAAATAGATTATATAGATTTTATATAGCACCTGCAAACACACATGTGATGTTTCTCCACTGTGGGAATTCAAGTTTAATAATGCAGTGTGAGAAGCACTGAGTTGCTTCTTTTCATGGCACCTGTGTTGGTCTTCCCATTATTTAGGCACTCTGCATTATTACCCTGTGCATTAGGCAAGTTGACTCACCTAATGTAATGCCATCAGACATATCAAAGCTGTTCTGGCACAAGCAGAAGAAGAAAACATTAGCTTGAGTAGAGCACTTAATGCAATTACGTTGCTCTGACTTCCTGAGCTAGCTCACTCAGAAGTAATTTAAGCATTTCTACATGACATTACATTGTATCCAGCAAACATAGCCTCTGCTCAAAATGCTTCTTGCTACAGGGTAAGTCTTTTGGAAGTCTATGTGTTGTACTTTTCCCCCTTTAAGCTAAATACCAGAAGTTGTTAAACTGAAGATACCTGCTCGTCCTTTCCATACGGAAAATACAAATAATGAAAAGCAAGAATAGCATTGCTATCTTGTAATAATTCCATCCAAATTGTCTTTAATCTGATTTTGTCAATTTGATGACTGTTTCACATTCCTCTGCAAAATATAATGTATTTTTGTAACAGTTCTACAAGCTCATAGATATGTATTCAGAGATACAATCACTCAGAAATCCACACCTTTTGAGGTAATCCTTTCTTTTTTTATGCCAGCTAACCACGAGATTTATTTTGGCTGCAGAATTGTTTTTCTGCTTCCCCTGACTGCTCCTTTTCAGTGTCATCATGACTTTTTCAGTTTAAATAATTTCCCAATTCAGGAGTAGACTTCATCCCACCTCACACTAGTAACCTAAAGCATTACTTGTGTAGGTCACCCCTACAATCAACCAAGAGACTCAGACATGTACAAAGAACAAGTAGTCTAGCAAGCAAGCTTGGTATTTTTGGGATAGAGGACCTGCTCTCCTGTTGCGCCTCCTTCCCATTACTGACTGTAGAAGTTTCCCGAACAACTTGCACTTTCAAAGCTACAGCTACGGTTCTGTCTTAGCTATTTAAGATAATTGCAATTAAGAAAGCTTTCAACCCTTCTTACTGTATTGCACTGCCCTGCATCCTCAGCAGCTCTTTGGGAGGAACAGGGATGAAGAAATAAAGTGTGCTCTGATAGGTCCTCACCCCACTGCAGAACATCTCCAGTCCAGGATGAGCCCCCTCACAGGCACTTCTTTGTCCTAAATCATGACTGGACAAGAGGAGGGGAAGGTCACTGTGTATATGAGCATGTCCAGAGAAGGGGAGCCAGGGTCCCCTCTATTGCCTATGCTGCCTGAGAGATCCTGCTCTCCAGGATATTAGCTGTTTTCAGGAAAGCTGAGGCACAGGTAAATTCTGGTCCTCTAAAAAGCCATTGGTATTTCTTTCTTGCTCAGCTTCAACATGAGGAATAGGGGATGCTCCACTAACACAGCAAATGGCCTGATGACTTAGGCCTTTTTGGACTGGCATGTTTGAACCTGCTTAGGATGCTGATGGGACTGAGCCCATATCTCACTGCCTGGGCAGGTGGGGTGGCACTGATATATCAGAAAGCACTGATTTTTTACGAATTAAACAAGGAGACCTACTAATAGCTCAGCTATTCCTTGGAATAATTGCTTTACTTACCTGGCTGCAGGGGGCCTGCTGGTGCTGGATCCTGAGTGCTAGGGGACAGCTGCTCATAGCCCTGATGCAGAAGCTTGCAAACAAGAATGGGAGAGCTCACACCATTTGCAACCATGTAGAAAACACCAACATCCTACAGCTTGTTATCAAACTCAGAACAGTTGGGGTTCCTTTTTTTTCAGGTATGAAATCTTGCCTCCTTTCCTCAGTTGTTTTTATATTGTACTGTAAAATACGAAACCTGGTTTTAACCTAAAAGCATAACACATGTTTCCAGCAGCCCAAAAGAGGAGCCTTCCAAAAAAAAAGTACCGAAAAGAGATAAAGTTCCATCAATTTCAGTGGAAACAGGATTAGGCCCTTTAACATACTTTTTTTTTTATTTTTTTTTTTTGGCAGGGAAGGGGAGAGCCAAAACTCTGGCAGCTGAAGGTTCAGCTTGATCCCCAGGACTTTTAAAGAAGACATTCTTCTCCACGGCTATTGTCAGAGCTGGAGACAAAACAAGTAGAGGCCCTTTCAGCTTCTGAACTTAGCCAAAAAGCCATTTGTAACTCCTGCAGAGCGGTGCTTTTATAGGTCAGGGCAAACTCCATAAAGATTTTCTCTCTTTTTCACTCTCTTTCGGAAGATCTAGTTAGGATCCAGAAAGGCAGCTCAGAAATTAGAAAAAACACTTCAGCATATTACAAAACAACGGTAGAGGAATCTCTAAGCACATTGTTTTAACCACAGTTTTCTGACTCTTTGAGTTATATTTTACTGGCTTCCACACACACCTACAGTGGCCATTGCTTCAGACATTTCTCTCCATGAATTTTTGGTTGTTTGGGTCTTTAGGTATTGCAGTCTATGGGTCATACAGCAGTTTTGGAGTCTGATTTTGTTTCTAGTCTCTTAACATTACAGACCTGTAACACAGTTTTACGAAAAGCATCTTAATACCAATTAATAGGTGCTAAATTTTTCTTCCTAATAAAATTCAGTCAGACTGGCCAGATGAGAGGGGTGCAGGAAACTACAAAGGAAACACCAAGGTAACAGCCTTGCTCTGTTTTTGTATCTGACCAGTGGGGCAAACTCAGTTTCCTGGAGTATATGTTTGACTGCACCATAAGGGCTGCTTGAGTGTGCAAGCTTTAACTGAAATAGTGATTCTAGTACCTGGGGGACCAGATCCTCACCTAAAAATACCTGCCCTCCCCCAACAAACACAGCTGGAACTATTTGCTATGAGCAAATAGAAAAAAATAAATCCTACAGAATGGAACAGTATAAAAGGACATGAAGTCAAATAGACAGAAAAAATGAGATGTACAAAGAGTGATGGAAGGACACCAGAGCCATGTAATTAGTATCAGAGCAGAAAACAAAAAAGAGCATTTTATCAATGGAGAACATTTTAGAACCCCCCACATCCACCATTCCTGATAAAACATAGCTCCCTAAAAACTCCATTTATTGTCACGACTGAATAGAAAAAAAAAAAAGCAACAAAAAATTGTGATTTGCTAACTTCTGGTACACATTTAAAGAGAAACATCTTGTTTAGATACATCCTGTCCCCATGAGAATGCATGGCAAAATCAGTGATAATCACAAGGTTTTCAGACAATGTTGTATCCAAAGCCTGCTAAAACCAAACACAATCTCTAATGTTTGCAGGCGTTGAACACTTATATTAGTATGCAGAGGGATTGGCTGGCCTATATTCATGATTACAGCAGTGGTGGATGAGTTACATTTGAGTGGGTTAGAATGATTTCCTGGTACTTTTGCAAGGTGAAAATACATGCTTTGTTTCACCCCAAGAAGCATTCCAGCTTTTTAGCATATTATTTTCTGTCAGTCCAAAGCATAATAGGTTGCCCTACACTTGATATATTCCATAATTTCTTTAAACCACTTTGAATACTACCTAGAGACGTTGTCTAACATTAATTTACACTCACAACTGAGGACATGAAAGAATAGCTCCAGAGACAAGGAGAAGTCACACCATGTACAGCAGAAGGATGCTTCACAAACGATTTAGGAGTTGCTTTTTGTTTGGTTTTTATTACATGGGTAGATTAGGGTAGATAAATCCTGCAAAATGAGATCTTCTTTTGAAAGCATCCGAAGCTCTCAGTTCACCAACTGAAGTCACACGGAAGTGAAGACAACCATTTGGAAACAGGATTTTCTGTTTCTAGAAGGTTACTGTGGATGAAAACTTCTCACTGCGCCTAGGCAACCATCAGCCAGTATAAGAAGCTGCTGGTGTGTGTGCACAAGTTAATCTAAAGTCATGCAAGGGTGTTTTCTATGTAAAACTAATAAAATACTTTCCAAAGTTATAGATATATAACATGCATTTGCAGGACTTAGGCTAAATTGACTTGTAGAGTTACCTATAATGCTTAGCGCTTATACTGGAAATGTTTCATGTAGTACGGATCTTTTTAGCTTACCACAGCTAAATGTAATCAGTAAAATGTATTTCTTTCCTACATTCAGGTCTCCCTCCACTTTCAGGGTAAGTTGGTTCAAGAAAACACTTTTCTCCATTACATGCACACACAAAGATTTAACACCCCTTTGTCAGAGAACACGGACATTTGGCATAACCCAGGATAATGACCAGCATCTTTACAGATTTTGTATTATACAAATGAGATGGATTTCTGCCCAGTGGAGTTTATAGCAAAATCCTGTGCTGTAATTCCATCCTGGCAAATCTCTTTAGCATGTAGCTAGCGGTGTCATGAGATGCGGCAAGATAAGAGGTTTTTCCAGGGTTATTTTTTGTTTGGTTGGGTTTTTTTTTTGTAATACCGTGTCTTTTACTTGTGTGCCATAAGATTTATATCCGTATAAAGTCTACTCTCAAAACAAGCAAATAGGAAACTTGGTGACTTTGTTCTAACCTCCTCCTCCTTGCTGCCAAGAAAATAAAGCTTCTAGATGAAGCCTTTCTCAATGGGTTACTTAGTTCACCGGTGTCAAACTCAGTTCACTTTTAATTACTGGCCTCTGAAAAAATGCCAGAGCAGGAAAAACAGTTCAAAAAATCTTTATAATTAATTCCCTGCTATTCAATTCTGCATTAGTGGAGTTCAAATGATTTTCATATTCTGCTTGTAAACTGGAAATTCCAATGTGAATGGCAGCTGTTCAGTCCTCATGCAAACCCTTCTGCAGTCGCACAGCTAAGGCTGGATGGGTAGTCTCAAAGGGGTGCCAAATATTCTTTAACCCAATGGTATTAGCTTTGTGGCATAATAAAGTGGGTTGCTCTTAGAGTCAGCTGCAAACTGGAAGTCTTTTTATATTTCATCTTCAGGTCAGTGTGCTCACCTTTTTTCATGACTTGTGGTGATCTATCTACTTTTCATATTTAATGTGAGTTCCACATGAGCAACATAAACCTTTTTTATGTTTCTGTAGATAAAATTAATCACACAGCACTCCATATAAAATTTTGATTTTTAAAGTCTTCCATCTTTTAGGATAAGACATAAAGATATCAAGTTGAAAAGAAGTACAAAGATCTTAGTGAAAACCACAGGGATTGCGGGTTGTTTCCCCTAAAAATGGTGTGAAATTAGGATCCCTTCACTCCTTTAAAAATGCAACAACTTCTGATGCAGAAGTTAGGTTTTTTCCTAGTATTCCTACCTGCTTCTAACCTGAGTGTGCCAGTTTAGTACTCTGATTTGTACCAGACAGCTCTTAATTACTTCCAAATAGTTTTAGTCACACATACTCTGAACCTGCCACTTGCTTCCAATATTCCCATAGGACTCAGGCAGGCTCCCAGGCCCTGGAGCCGTGCTCAGGGCAAGGAGGGAATTGCAGTGGGCACAACCTGCCATCCCGAGAGATGCCACTCACCGTTAGCCCTTTCTCCTGTTCAACTCCCTGGGTGACAGCCCAAGGCTGAAGCAGAGCCCCAGGGACCCTGGCCGGCATCTCCCCCATCCGGCTGCCGGAGAGGGATGCTGAGGGGAGGCCAGCCTGGAGCCTCGGCACGCTTATCTTCTTCCGCCCGCGTGTGCGGATGCCAACTCTGGCATCCATAAAACTGGGTTACATCAAACGGACCAACCGCCGTCATCTCCCCGTTATTACCCCGACACAAGCACTGACAAAAGGCCGCTGCCAAGGCCTCTGCTGACAGGCGGAACAATAGCGGCGACAAAGGCCTTTTCTGCCTGCGCAGATGACATAAATCTGATGCTATAACGCCGGCGCGACTTCAGCTTGCTCCTTATTTATTTATTTAATAAGCCACTGTCATCCATCTCAGGAAGGTGGCTTCCAAACTCCAAATTAATCAAGCCACTGAATGTGAATTTCCATATTGCTCTGCCAAAGGTCTTCTCCACATCAATTGCTGGGAGAAGGCCCCCGTTGTGCTTTGGTGTATTGTGCGCGGTGCTACTGCTGCTGCTAAAAGCCACTCTGTTTTTAATAAACATGCATTGTTCTTTTTGTAGTAAATCCAGCAAATAATACCCAACTGGGAATTTGGGTGCAGGCTCTTTTTGTAGTGTAAGTGGAGCGATGGACGCATTTTCATGTCTGTTAGTGCTGTGATGGCTCCATTTGTTACTGCTTGGAAGGTATTTCATTTTGCAAAAATACAAATTAAGCAAATATTGAGGTAATGTTTTCTTGTTTATCTTGGAAAACCCCAAGCTGTGGCCATTGATCCAGCATTTCTGTGTTGGCCACATCACTTCACCAACAGGAGGCTCAGCTCAAGGTGCCCTGTGCTCAGTCATTTACCTGCCTGCCAGAGCATGATTTTCCGGAGCACTCTGGGTGAATTACCTGAGCATTACTGAATTCAGTGAGATGAAAAAGCCAGTGACTTAATGGAACCAGGATTTTGCTTGTCTGCCTTTAAAAATCCTTCAGTTAACTTAAGCCTACATGAGTTACTTGTGTCCTTTAGGCAGGCTGTGAAGAAAAGAGGCAGCTCCCCATAGGACAGTCCCGCACTACTTTCTCAGTGATGGGATGAAAATCATGATTTCTGAGGAATATAATGATTTCTTCCTCTTTAATACACACCTACCACCTGTGTTGTATGAACAGTACCACCTCGCCTGCTGACAGAGAGGGCAAGCAGGAGGGTGGCAGCCCCAAGACAGCAGGAGTCAAACAAGAAGGGTGGCTCCGGGGTGAGGTGTGACCAGAGGGACTTGCTGCACGTGTGACTGCACAACGGACCCATCATTGGGTTTGATTCACAGTCCAGCCACTAGAAAAGTGCTCCTCAGTGGTGAAACAGGGAAGGAAAGCATGAGGTGGGTCAACATCTTCCTTCTACCGTAAGAGTAGAAGGCAGGTGATAGGACTCTTCCATCTGCTCTACTTGAGCATATATTCAATGCTTTCCGGGACTTACAGATGCAGGAATGGATCTTATCTCCCTCACAAGAGGTTATTTCAGTTCCTAAAGATGTGAAGAGGTCTCCTTTCACACGTTATTTATTTTTAAATGTTTATAGGGGGTTTTCAATAGAAACTGAAGTTGAAGCTCTTCCTTTATTCATGATGAATGATCTTTTGGAAACAAAGCATTCAAAAGGCTTTAAATAGTGCAATTAAAAATCCCTTCACCACTCAGCTAGTCAGCTTCCTCATTTGCACAAAATCTTAGTAGTGTTTTCAAGAATAAATCTGTCTCTAAATAGTTATATTGCTAGACAACAAAACAGAATACAGATGGCACTCATAATATGAATAGAGTTTGACTGACAATAATAGGCAAAATAAAATCTACCAGTGAAACAAGAGATATGATAATTAAAGATATGCTCTTTGTGTTTTAAACATTCGTATCCATGAAACTGCAAGGTAATTTGTCAACCACATATCCTTACTTGTCTAAACTTTTCACTCCAAAAATACTACAGTTTCATTCAGGAAAAGCTGGAGTTGCGATCACTGAGAAAGAACACTAAGAGATGGCATGTTTTATATTTCAGTAACACCCCCAAACCCAGTAGAAAATAGTAAGTTGAGCTTCACAACGTATCTCCAATGAAAAGCAGTGTTTATCTAATGAGGGTTAATTGCTTTCTTTTGAAGGATAGGTGGTGCAGAATCTACCCAGACCCTGCCTTTCAACATGAGAGTCATGGTTCTCATGTGAGGCTCAGGCCCAGGAGGCTCAAATGCACAACAACCCACAGGAGGAACTTTTACAGCTACGCAATAGCACACCCAGGGTTATTCCTGCAAACAGGCCACTTAGTTTCCAAGAACAGAAAATAGATGGGGGCAGGAACTACAGAGAAGCCTGAATTTGTGAGAGTGAGCAGGGCTGGGAGAGAAAACATCTGGGTCCCAATCTGTGCTTTCAGGGCTGGTTTTGCTTTTTATCCTACAACACTTCTGTAGGAAGAAGCAACCCTTCTGTGAAGGCAGTGGGAATGGGAAATGCCCTGAAACCTCTGAGAGCAGGCAATAAATAGACATGCAGCAAGCCTGAATCTTGTGCCTGGGTGGAGCTTGCCCACCTCCAGGCAACCTCATGCAGGAGAAAACATCTGAGGTGGCAGATGAGATTGCTGGACTTGGAGCAAAGGGAAATCTCCAAAATAAGGAGAGCATCTCCAACACCAACTTGTACTTTTTAACATCATCCAACTGTCTCAAGGCAGACAAATAGAAGTGTTAACAATGAGCAAGAGCAAAACCCTCTGAACTGAAAAACACCTCCACAAAATGCTACTAAAGATGTTTTTTTTCCCCTGCTTCAGTGCCTAAGTATCTTTCTGAGTAAATATTTAACTTTCTTTTTTTTTTTTAAACCATATTGAAGACAACCATAAAAAGATGTGCCAGAAAAGACAGTATAAATAGCTCTGGTCTTAAAACAATAATGCACCAAAATTAATAAGAAAAAAAGTTAATTAATACTGCTTACTGTGCTACAGCCTAACTGATGAAGGGAAATGCATTCAGTCTCCTAAAATGCCTGTCTCCAAGACCATCAGGGTTAGTTTCTGAGTGGCACGTTTTTAAAACATTTAATCAGTGATCTGAATATGTGTCAACACTTTCTGGTGGTGTGCTATAAAACGTGAACCTTGTCAACAGAAACATAAAAAGGTGACACACTTGGGACACGGAGCTTTTATGCCGACACACTGTAATCATATAATTTTAAAATTTATCATCTGTTTAGCCACAAGCAACAATTAATCTTTCTGACTAATCGCACAATGCTTCAAATAACACCTCCAAAAGAAGAAGGAAAAAGTTCCATTTTTACTTTCATTGCCTTCCCAATCGTGCCACCTTCAAATCCCTACGAAGCAACACACAATAAATTTTGCAGGGAGGATAAAAATGTTAGCGAATAATATGCTTCCCCCTCCTCAGTTAATAAAATTACTTAACACCGAGCCTGTGAGCAAAAAGAAAACCCCAGGAGTAACGCAAGCATCAGCGGGTTCAGTTCCGTCGCGTTTCTGTCGCATTAAGTGACATTTTATTCCCAAATCACTTAACCTTTGACTTTCATAACTAAACATATAGACCTTGAATTGTTAGCATGGAGGGGACCAGCAAGTGACACCGCTGCCATGCACTGAAACTGAGCGCCCTGCAGTAGTGGATGGCTATGGGATGGAAATAATTTGGCTCATAAGAACCCGAGTTTCTGTACAAAACTTGCTGTGTGGAAAAGGAGGCTGAAAGGGAAATGGGAGGAGAGGAGATGGGGCCTCATTTCTGCTAACGAACTCTCCACTATACAGTACCAGCAGCAGCTCCCTAGGGGCCCCAGGTAGGCGTTTTTGCAGCGTTCCCACCAGTGGTGCATGTGCCAGGCAAAGAAGGGGTTAATAATCAGGAAGAGGTGGGGAAAAAGCACTTTATAATTAAAGGCTAAACCCTGCTGAACCCAGCTGGAGCTGTACAAATGGATAGGATGGGGGGAGCTGTCAGGTGCACCCCTCCATCTACCCTGCTTGAGGCTGTGCTGGGGATGGAAAGGGAAACCAAAGGTTCTGAAGAGCAAAAGTGATGGTGACTATCACAGTCCTGTCACAGGTTTCTGAGTGAAATGAACAGCAGTTTTGTAGCACGGGTGGAAGATGGTTTGGGAAGAACTGCTTTAAAAGTAACAAGGTGGGAAAAAAAAGTGGCAAATGCCAACTGCTCCATAGCACCCCTGGAGGGGAGGTACGGAGCCCTGCAGGGAGCTGCAGTATGGCTCACTGCAGGAATTCCTAGAAGCTAAATTACTTAGCACTTTTATTACTAAGAAGGCACCCAGAGGTAAGCCCTGGAGAAAAACCTCGAGTCAGACTTTTGCACTCAGAACATCCATGTTTTTTTTCCAAAAAAATGCAGGAATGATGTCAAGGAATATAGATAAAAGCTTCACAGATACGTGTGTTCACATAAGCACGCTTGCATTAATAACCAGCAAAGGTGAAGGCATCTCTTGCTTCAACTCTGAGACCCTCCTCCTGGGTACACGGAAGTGGGGAGACAACAACTATCTCACTGAACGTGACCCTGTGGATGGACAAATACACTTGCATCTGAGAGGTGCTTTTGTCTTTGCAAGACTAACATGATGCCAGAATCCTTTGAGTTGCATATATAGCAACTAAGAAAGTTTCTGATTAAAATACATAATTGCATAAATCACTTTCTTCTTCCTTGCACACTCGCAGCTCTGCAGCTCTTGTCTACATTGCTGGTGTTATGTTTGCAATCATGAGAAGGCAAGGGGAGGAACCTGACTGACAAATTCAATAAGGTACTGAGCTACTTGTGCAGGATTTAGTTTCCAAGCATGGTCCTTGTAAACTTACTACTAATGATTTCTATTGAAAGGTGGAAAAATGAAAATCTTCTGTGCTAAATATGAACCAGTTCCTACCTACTTTAACCTTAAATGACAGTTTTATCTGCTTCTCCTAAGAGTGTAATTCTAGGTATCCATCAACCATAGAACAGTGGACTCCAAACAGCCTGTGAAAACCACGCCAAACAAAAGTTAAGAAAATTATATATTAATTACTTATGACTAATGTCTCTTTAGAGGATGGATCACCTACACAAATAGTAAATATTTGGTCTAACACCAGGGGGGATTGCTCTGTGATTAGAGATTCTTCACACTCTGGCAGAAAGCATGTCAAAGTCCTATCTTGAATTAATGCCCAGTTTGGAAGTCTAAGATCTGGCAAAACACTCCTCAGCTGTACCCACCATTAGACAAGGTAATGAAGGTAAGCCAAAGAAACTAACTCTTAAAATCTGTTTAACGAGCAGGAGCTTTGCATGACATGGAACAAGGGCATAGGCTTCTTGCAAAACATTTTTCAGTTTACAGCACACTCTTAATTAATTGCAACACCATCCACAGGAGATGCATTTTAAAAGGCAGACATACAGGTAATGGCATCAGAAAATATGATGGCATCAGAACAGAAAACATGGCAAATATAAATGTGATGAATAACATGTAAACATAATTGTTGTGAGATATGGATGGATGGATGGACGGAGAATGACATTTATCCCCCTCATTTCTTGGCTGGAGCATCAAAATACTACTGGAATCTGTTGTGACTGCAGATACCTCAACTCTCACTGCTAGAAAAGATAGTGTTCAGCTGCAGCTGTGAAGACTATACAGGGGAAGTTGACCATTTGCAACAAATAACTTCAAGAGCATTGGCCCTGGACCATAGGAAGTCATTTGTTCCTCATGCCAGATGACATTTTCCAGTTTACAAATCACAGAAGCATGGTAAGACTTCTGCAGAGCAGTGACTAATGTTAAAACAAATATAATTCTACTATGATAAGGAAGGTGTTCACAAACTGCAGGAAGCAGTTTAAAATAAATTGATGTAGGTTTTGAATTGTCCACAAGTTGGGTTTAGCTTCCTTCCATTTACCTTTTACTGCATTAACATTTCTTTTGTGATGGCTGCTGCTGGGAACCTATTGTAAGTTTGGGCAATTAGGATTTTTGTTCCATCTGTCCCTCCCCTCAGTCAATACTGTAGCATCAAAAGAAGCCAATTCAGTGTAGGCTGGCTTCAGCTCTAAAGCCGGCTAAAAGAGATGTTAGAATTCACTACTGCTCCGGGTGGAAAGGATGGGGGAAAAAAAGCTATAATCATAAAAATGCTGTTTCAGGCTTGTTGAGTTCTTAAAATAATCTGACTTAAACCTCCTACACAATGCTTGCGAGTCAGAGCATGGTAATATACTTCAATGTAGGTTGCCTCTCTCTAAATCCAAACTAAAATAGATGTTAGAAATCATTACTGCACTATGTCAAATACAGACTAGGACTGTAATCAGAGGGCTGCGGCTTCAGGTTTCAACGGTTCTTAAAATAATCAGCCTTAAACCTTCTGCAGGAATCAAAGCCTGGTCATTTATATTTTTGTAAGGCTGAGGATTCCACCGCCTCAGGCTTCTCCCTGATAAAAAAGCGGCTTTTTTTCCTTTTTTTTTTTCCCCACTGGAATAACTTGTGCATGGCAGATATTGGCAGGTAGAAAGACAGTGGAAACTAAGTACTTCATTTTTATCAGAAGGTTAACTCCATGCGGAGTCAGGGTATGACCTCAGATCAAAACCCAAGTGCCTTGTCTTCACTGTGTTTTTACCTGAGCACAGCAGATGTATATTAGCTACCTGAACTCAAAACTGCTTTGCAAAGTGAAGACAATCCTTATATCCCACTATGGAGCACAGTGTTAAAGCAGGCAGCTTTGCTCCTTTCCCAAAGTGTGAATTCCTAGTCTCCTATTTTCATGTATGCAACCCATGTGTTAGCTGTTCAAATACAAACCAAAACAAAATAAGGAGAATGCATGTGATGGGGAGCTTACTCTTCCTCCAGCCGCCCAAAAGCTCCTTCTGTGTGACCAATTAGTTCTTCCTTTCTCTAATCCCACCCTGCTTCTGCCTTTTTATTTAATACAGGTTTTCTGCAGGTGCAGATTAACCACAGCCTCAAATGTAAGTACTCCTAACAGGGCACAAGTTATCTGTGATGCAGGCTATAGACATGAAAATAAGGTAATCTTCCCATTCTTTTGCAAATGTCCAGGAAAGAATATACTTAACGTTGTGTAATAACATCCGGATGGGGGCGGAGGGGGGGGGGGGGGAGTGGGAGCAGTGGGAAGAGGCAGGGAGAGCCTCTGATGCTGCTGGCACACTGATGCATTTGCCTCTTCTCGTTTTTGGCAACATTCAGTATGCTAACTGTGCCCTTGGGATTTAACAGCATTATAAAATGTGGTATGCTGTCTTTTGTTCACACTTCCTTTCTGAGAGTCATAAACCTACATGATGATTTTTAAAAGAGGGTAAGCCTCAAGACAGGCTGACTGCAGAGGAAAGCTTGGAAATGTGGGGACCCCACAGCTCAAAATCAGAATACTCTTAGAATTATTATTACACATTTTAAAACCTTGTGGGTTTTAATGTTTCAGCTGGGTTTTCATTAAAATCTCATTCAAGAAGGAAATTAGAGACTCAGGTGCTCCAGTAGGCACAACGCTGAAGCACAGCAACTAAGCAGGGTTACAGCACCAGGTAGGACTAACGGTCAGTGCCACATGCAGCTAACAGCTCCAAGCAAACTTGCTCCCCAGCCAGGCTCGGTTTATCACAGGCAGGTCTGGCTCAGCTGTTTTAAGGTCTTCTCCAACAGCCAAACACCAAGCCTGAAGGCACAGAAAGCCCCAGGAAGCTCCATTGGAGAAAGACCAGCCACCCTGGAAGTGGAGATGCCCAAGACAGCCCCACCACATCTTGCACTCAGAAAGGACTTGGGAAAAAACTCACATCACATCTCCTTTGCCCTAAGCAAAGCCAGCCGGTCAGGACTAGTAAGTTTGCTCTCTTTCCCTCAATCCCTTCAGTTTACTCCAACTGTGTTTTCAGCTCCTGAGTTAATGACTAGTATAGATGCATAGTGGAAGGTTGCATTAGGGTAATGTTATTTATGGCACTGAAATACAGTGGTCTCTGGGAAGTCACTGAAATTGGAGGAGTGACCACAGTAGCAGTGGGAGAGGCTCCAGAGGATGTTTTTGAGACATTCAGGTTTGACAGCACTCAGAAACAGCTGCAGGATTTTCCCCAAAGTATTGTGCCCCTTGGGTGACAGGCCAACACGGTTGGATGGAGGTGGTACAAAGCTTTGCGATGGTCACATGATGAAATAAAGGGCTCACCAGACCCTGGGTTATATTAGTGCAGCAGGAAACTGGGAGCCACAGACCCAGGATTGGGTGTATGACACATGAAACCATAAATTCAGCTTTTGAGAAAGTTTCAGAAGAGGCTCGCCTTGTGGCAAGTGTGGTTGCTGGATAAAGGGGAAAGATGGTCCTGAACAGTTTGTACCACCATCATCTCCTGGATCAAGGTTAGGCTGCCTGTTTGAGAGGGAAAAGAAAGCTATGAAAGAGTTAATCATAAACAAAATGTTTCAAGTGCTAGGGAGTTACCCAAGTGATATAAAGTACTTCAGGACATCTACACCACATTAGTCTTGCAGGTATACATGTCACCTACTTTCAAAATTACTTCCTCGCCAAACAAGGTAGACTTGTCTCAGTAAATGAAAAGGTTTTAAACTTTCTGAAACTTGGAGTTTTTCTGTATGAGAGAAGCAGGGGGAAGGATCGTGCGGAGTTAAGTAGCATCTACCCACATAAACCAAACAGGTCTGCACTGAAGAAATCACTCTATAAACCTTGGAATTTTACAAGCAAGTTTTATATTAATTCTTTAGAAACCCTTTGTGCTTATGGTTTCAGACAGAATATAAAAATACCATATAAATATCAGCACAATGCAGCGGGTGGCTGTTAGGTACTTTAACCGTTCCCAATCAATTATAATAAAAAGAACAAACACAGTGAATCACATCAGAGTGCCTTGCAGTAACCCTCCACCTTTGTCTTCTCCTTCCTGCCATGTAAAATTAAACTTGCAATAAATTACCTGTAAATGACAGAATGTGGAACATTCTGGAAGGTTTTTGGTAGGCTGGGATGGATAGAGAGATTAAACCCACTTTTTTTTTGACTAACAAACAACACTAATGACAGTGAGAATATCTCTCTCTCTCTTTTTTTTTTTTTAACCAAGTGCAAAAGAGCAGTGGAACAAATGCAACTACTCCAAACACGGCAGAAGGGAACTTAAGATGTTGACACTATGGAAACTCTGGGAAGCAGCACCAGCTGCCTAGCAGATTTGGTGATTTGGTTTACAGTAGCCAGAGTGAAAAGAAACTCAGCACTCAGGAGACTTGGGGGATGTAACTGGGTGTCAGCAAAACCTTCCATTACGGCAGAGAAGGGGTCACAGCCACCAGGAACAGGCAGCACAGGTGCACAGAAGAAAGGAAAAGCGCGAGTCTCCTGGAAGACATGCACATGACTTGTGAAATGGAAAATCACTTCTAGAACAGATAAATGGGCAATCAGCTTCTTACATGCAGATAACAACCACCTGCCTCCTTTGCTTTCCATTTCCACACCTTTAACTCCATCCAGTTGTATGTGCTGGTTGCTTTGGATGGGCATGTGGCAAATTCATAATTGGGATAAAGAAGCACAACCCTTTTATGTGTTTGCTAAACTGCTTTTATCCAAATATACAGTGCTATTCCAGCACTTAGAAAATCATCCTAATGATGCAAGAACCATGGACAGTTCTCACTACTAAAGCTGTCACTGGCATGCTGGATCTGGCTGTAGACATGGATGCTGATCAGTGGGGATCACTGATCAGTGGGGATCCCTGATCCAGATCACTCCTGGGCCAGGCACGTGGTGAATCTCACAGGCATTGCTGAAATTATACTTTTATTTACAGTATACTGTGACGTATGATGTGGGGAAGATGAATCTGCTGTGCTTATTTACTGTTTCCAGTCCTGTCCCCCCCCTTACATCTGGTACTTTTTTACCACTTCAGCAGTCACATCTCCTAAAACTGTATTAATTTGATTGAATATGGATTTGAATAGCCAGAACTATTCTTAACAACCTACATTATTTTCTATATAATTTCTAATAGTTTCTAAACTCTCCTAGAAAATGTGAAATAGTTTCACAAACTTTGTTTTCATACTGCAAAACTCTTAATTAAATAAAATACCTGGGAGCTCAAACTCCTGTTAGTCTGAGGAACAGTTTATGGATGTGTTATAGCAGTGTCAGTTTAACCTACAGCAAACTGACAACAAAGACTACTTTTTAATTACACTTCATATTCATACTACCATTTAATACTGTCTGTATCATCAAACAAGTTGTTACACATATATTCAAACTCATACAAATATTTTTACTTACTGCAGTAAGACCTCTAGACATAGAAGTGTTGGCTGAATCTATATATCATTCTGTGCACAGGAGTATCTTACACTGGGAAGAAATGAAATCAAAGGGAGTCATGGAAAAAAACATTTTCCTGTAGCTTCTTTCTCAACGGGCTGACTTTCCTTTTGCACTGGTTTTTGGCTCCTCATATGAAGAGGACACTCCAGCAGAAGAGAAACCAGTAATGCACTGATATTTAAAGATCTAGAAACTTAACCTTTGATGACCCCAATTCAGCCAACGAGAAGCTGAGGAAAATGTATTTAGAAACAGAGGACAATCCGTAACATAAGGTAGAGGTTAACATGGGTGATGACGATCAGAGCACTTTCAGGCCCCAGCAATACAGTGACTGCTGAGCCCTCTATTTCCATTTCAATGTGACAGGGTCAGAACATGGTGCTCTTTCCTAAGGGACAGAATATGAGACAGAATTACATATTTTAGGGGAAAAAATAATCTTCATGGAGAACCTTCCCTACTTTGTCAGCAAGTCTGTCCTCTCCCAGAGCAATAAAACTCTATCTGCAAGATACACCTCTGTTTTGGAGAACTATTTCTGACATGGTGAATCAGGACATAAGCTTGAGTCAAACAGGCCATCCTAACAGATTTTCCTGCTAAATACTTGTCACACACTTGCATTCAACACTTGAATTCAAATCAAGACCTCAGGTTCAAAAAAATTACTACTTGACATGCACCTAGCTGTGATATGTGTCTACCTTTGTACCTACCTGTTCTCTGAAACTGTGGTATGTGCTTGAATCACATCCCTCTCAGGTACAGAGTTTATCAAATCTACAGAATAGTAGTGGATTTACCAGTAAGTTGTCTCTTTTCCCCATCATATTCTTCCAGAAGCTAGCAATATGGATGTCCCTGAACCACTGGCATTTTTCTCACAAGACAGCAAATACAAACAACATAAAACCTTGTTTCATAAGGTGGCTGTAAAAGGAGAGCTACAACAGAAAGCCTTAAATGACCTGTGATACTATTTAATTAGCATCTGAGCTGTAATATAAAGCAACAATGTATTTCCAAATCGGAGTGTTTTAATAAAGTTATAAAGTTAAATAGAGAAATAAAAGTCTGAGCTTTATATGAAACTGCCAAAAGGCATTGAAACACTCAAAACAGTGACAAATCCTTCTAGAAGCAAGCAAATTCTCATACAGTAGAGTTTACAGCTGACTTCTGGTAATACACATGTTTTACAACACACCAGTCTCTCTGATGCTTCTTATTTTGTTGCCACTTTGCAGCAGCAGAATACCTACAACCCAAAATACTGCTACGATATACGCAGCTAGCCTGTCACTCATATTTTGAAGACAACATGAGATGAAAAGGTTCTACAGAGAATTTAAAACAGGGAGAGGCTGAAACAGTGGTTTCTAGCTTTCAGTTACAAATAAAATTTTCTAGCAATATTTACTTTAAAGCAGCCTTAAATGGAAATCTATATAATTAAGAGAAAGACCATTGCTTCAAACAGATTGACTGTCTTCAACAAATTTCTCTCTTTCTAGCTACTCAGATATGCTATATTTCCTAATTATCACCTTTTAAGGGCCATCTGGGCCCCATTCCTCACCATCAGGGGGCAATTCCATTTGCATTGTTCATAGGCTTAGTCATGATCAAGTAGTCTGGTGGTAAAGTTCATTAGAAATTAGAAGAAAAGCATTAAACCTCACACAGTAAACCAAGTAGCTGATACCTACATACCCACAGGAGAGATAAGCATTTAATGCATATTCTCACACGACTTAACAAGTCTTCAATGAGCATTTTTTCCCCCCAGACTGCTTAAAGAATCATTTAGCCTGGTCCCTGACCAGGTACCTAATGAAAATTCAATTCAGCCTCTGCACACTTCAAAATATTTTTCAATTAGAGAAATAAATAATAAAATCATTATCTATTAAAAAAATCATCATCTATTTACATCTTCAAACTTGAAAAGTCTGATGAATCTCACATAAAGATACTATTATGTATTCTATTATTCAGACATGTTTACTACGTATTGCAAATCAAAGGCAAGAATTTTCTAGTAACTGAATTAAATATGCAAACCATTAGATGTACACACATACACTGTGTTGTTAAAACTTCATTTTGGATTAACTGTATGAGAAAAGTTACTTTCTATTGTCATATAGTAATAAATATCACTCTGCATTTCCCAGCTTGTCAGTATAAATATGCATGGGGTAGCAGAGGAGGAAGCCTGAGCAAGTCCTTGGCCTTGTGTCTGCATCTTTTAACATAGGTCAGTATTTCATAAATACAGACTTCTCAAAAGGTTTGAAAATGGTACTTAAATTAAAATCAAAGAAGCTCAGGAAATGTAATGAATATAAATTGTCTGTGCTTTGGGTCATTTTATATGCTAAAGCCTGTAACTTCTGGGATCTATATGCCCATATTAAAGATGAATTACTATCACTTTTCTCTGAAAACCCTGTCTAGCACTTGGGCTCCTGGCAAACTGCTCTGAGACTCACTCACACAATAAAGATGTGGGGATTAAGGGTATCTTAGTTCATGGACACTACCTGCCATCTCCCCATTAACATGTTTAATTCTGGAAATTTCTCAGTCAGCTAAAGAAAAACTGAAATGAGCATGTTAACAACAAAACACTTGATGCTATAAAACATGATACGCTATAACTTGAACACTGTAAATTTACTTTCCTAGTTCCATAAACGTTGCAGAATTGTTGAGGAAATGCGATGCATCATGCACATTTCACAGTTTTTGGGTGAAAATATAAATGTCAGCATATCATTGGCCACATTGAGAACCTGTAATCAGATATCAATGGCTAGGTTTGTCTTTTGAGTATTGTAGGCTTCTTAGCATATCATGTCAGAGAAGATTTTGATTCTTCAGTGCTGGCTATAGAAGAGATACGACAGCCGGAAGTTTACTTCCTCAACAACCTCAACTTCCTCAACAACTCAACAACAACTATTGTCACAACCCTTTGTGACAATACTCCTCACTGAGTATTGAATCCTCTTCTTGCAACTTGAAGGACTCCTCTCAGAGGCTGTATCTGTGAGCTAACACTGCACTGAAGAGCAGGGCCTAACCAGCAGCACTGGTAGACAACTTTGGTTCTTGCTCAGGAAGACATGGGAGGCCTAGGGAGGGATGCCATTAAAGGCCATCCAGATCATCAGATGGCTACTGGACATTGTTGGGAAATACAAGATTTTTAAGCTTTAAATCCTCCTTTCTGATTTTAGGCAAGATGAATAGAACAGCTGACATCTTACACTGGTGTAAGTTAACCTTCATAGACACTTAATAACTTGATTGTGTTGTGACTTTTTTAGAAGATGTTTTGGTTTGAGGAAAAAGGAGATGTGCTGGTTCCAAATGTACTTCAAACTGGACAAAAGCCAATGTGGACAAAGCCCAAATTTAAGGAGATAAATTGAGCTCTGATTGCCAGCTCCTCTCAATGCTTGCTCTTCCTGTGAAATAGTAGACAAAGAAAAGATGACCTTGGCAGGAAAATGTTGAATTGAGTTTTGCTTAAAGATTGTGATAGCCTTGTTTCTCAAGCATCTTTACTACTTCAGTGAATTATCAATAATTTCTAACTGGTCCCTGGTGTATGACAACCCTAAGAATTTCTGCATGCAGCTCCAGAGACAAAAAAAACCTGTAAGCATGGAAAAGGGCAATCATGTTTTATAACTGAGAATCAAGCCCCTATGTAATTGTACATTAGGACATGACTGAGAACAGAGGTACCATTGCATTTTTTACTCCTTTAATATCATAAATCAGGCTTCCCACACTCTTTCAGAAAACCTGATACAGAAACTTATCTGTGATTCAAAAGGAAATTAATGAGCTGTCTGCAGAAGACACTCTCTTTTCACATTACTTGGTGTAAATTTGGCTGGACCAGAGCTATGTGAAAAACAGCTGCTTTCAGTCGGACAGACACTATGGCTAGAAAGTATCAAGAGCAACAAATCCAGAATGGCTGAGAGGTAGTCAATGAGGATGACCAACACCTCTGATTTTATGGGTTGCCTTTGTTAGCAAAGATGTAGGACAGACTGTCATGGTCAACACAAAATAATATATAGGTTTTGTACAGGGTAAAAGTTATTGCAGTAGGGTTTGGAATATTATCAGAAGCTCATACAAAATACAACAGATGAAGATCTTTGACAGACAAAACTAAAAATTTTACTGCCATAAGCTGAATGTAAAGGCATGCTTCTGGAATCTGGTGGCGATGTTTGATTAAGATGTGGTAACAGATTTCTTTGGGATCTATCCAGCAGGGCAATCCCTAAATACAAATGGAGTTCCCACTGAAAGTCTCATCTTTCTGGTCCATACGTGAAACAACAACAAATAAAACTATTTTGCCCTCCTAGAGGTTTCCACAACCCTGATGTTACAAAAAAGGCACCAAAACCTTCCAAACCCCAATCCCACTTCCTTTGCTGATGTTCAAAGACTGAATGCTCATTTTGTAGATATATTTGCCAAATGAAGAGGTATTTCAGATAGAAAGAAACTGTATTAATTAGATCAGGCTTATCTTGTGGATGGCTGCTTTGCCTGTTGGTACCTCTGGAAAGCACTGGTTCATCTTCTTTCTCGGACAGGGGCATGGCTGAGCAATGAAAACCCCATCACCTGCCAATGCTATTGTTCACTTAGAGCTGATTCTGACCCTGGGCTGAAAGCATGGGAAGTGTTTTCAGGCACCTTGAACAAATGCCTGTAGTATGACCAACATGCAGGTCATGAGCTTGGAGTTTGCAATACTGATTTTGCCATTTTACTTTAAAAGTATATGTAAGCTGCCAGCTTTTCCCAACAGCTGTGCCTTTTACTAGAATAGCCTACACCTGCTTTTGAATATTTCTTTATTATTTTCACAGAACAGTAAAACTCCAGTAAAAAATACAAGCCTTGAGTGGATCTATAAAGCCAGCAAATGCAGTAAAATGTCACTGCCATGTCACAGAATTGCTTTACTACTTAACACTGCACAAGGAGTATGTTTTCATAGTTGTGTTGAGTTTTAGCTACCTGGCTCCTACTGACTTTAATGGGAATCACACAGCTAAAACTCCATGCACCACTTTGATACTTCAAAGCAATTTTTCAGTCCCCTGGAGAAGGTCATAGAAATATTAAAAACTAAAGCATTCTCCAAGGATGTCAGATTAAAGACTTGCATCAGACTTTATAAAAGTGATTGGTCAAATATATAATGTACTCTTAATGTTCTAGCTCCTGGTTTGTTTTCTTTAGAAGGAACCTTTGTGATGCTTTTCACAAAAGGCAATATAAAGCGTAAAGAACTGCACAGCAAGGCACAACATGAACAGGACATACAGAAGAGTTACTTGATACATTTTTACAGTGGTAAAGAATTACTTGGGTTTTTGAACATTATGAGCAAGTTCAGGGCAATTCTTAATTAAGACATTGTTACAACCATTTGATTGCAATCAATACTGTAACGCAAATATTTATCCTCCCTTCGGTATGTTTCCTGTCTTCTTTTGTCCACACAACATGCAACTTGGCCAAAAAATTCTTTTTCCTTATTACTTTCCTAAAATGGGTTAACACAACTGCTGTTTCAGACCCAAGCATGGACCTCTTTTCCTCTGTAGTTGGCTACCAGAAATATATGACCTTCTTTGCTGTTCAGAGCTCTGACAGCTTCATAACCTCATTAGACTTGCCACATTGAAAGCAAACCTTGTGTATGGTATCAGCTGAACAGATAGTGAGTAAAAGAGTTGAAAAAGATGATAAATATGAATTCAGGAAATCCAGTAACAAGCAACAAACATCATAATTGTTCATATCAAAAATGGTATTTATATATAAAATCATCCACTATTATGGTATGAACAGAATCTAAATAGCACAGTCTTGCCCAGGTCCTTTCTTTGTACTGAACTAGACATCTCAAGTTTAAATTTTAAATCTCTAAAAAAACAAAGTTAGAAAGAAGCAAATGCACATTAAAAAATAAGGATCATTCTAAACTCACAGCAAGTGCTTAGCATATAGCAATGAAACATCTTCAGCCTTCTACCTGGAAGCAAACTGAGAAGCTCACTAGCCACATCAGTTCTCTCAAAATATTACATCCTGCATAAAAGCAGTCAGAGCATGTGGAATAAAGCTGTATTTATCACCAGACAATCCCAGCTGTAATCTCAAAGAAGATGTGAATGAAAATAAATATAATCATGTGTAAATACACACTCACACTTTGGCGTGGGCAGGCATACCCCTCTAACACCTCCAAACTATCACATACATACATTTGAGGAGAAGCAGCATATACCTATGCACAATTGGTTTCTGCAAACCCAGAGGTTTTATTTGCATTTCCATCATCCCTACACACAGCTGTCAAGCTACAGACCAATTAGGCTGAAATAACCTTCCACTAAAATCTTGAGCACAAACCAAAGCACCGGGATGAGGCGAAGTAAGTGTTACCATCGCAGCCAATTCGCATGGAAAATGACTGTGGCAATATCATCACACTATAGGTATCCTAAAACAAAACAGGTCACGTTCTGCTTTTTTTGTCACAGGAAAGGCAAATTGATGCATAATTAACAATTGGCTGATGCAAATTCTTTTACATCTTTTAATTGGTGTTAATTAGATTAGAAGTAAATTTTCTTTTATCTTGCCATTCTAATGCGAACTAATCTTCTCAGCAGCATGTCAAAGTTTCCCTTTTAATTAAACTTTTCAGCTGGGAACTTCGGCAGTGCTCAGGCAGCAAAAGATATAATTTAAGATGCATGAATTGTGCTGGGTTTTATGAATGGAACATCAAAAATTTAAAGCAATGATTAAAAAGGCTCAGCAGAAGGTCAGAAATATGAATATTGTGGAGGCAACAGTGAGCTTTTAAAGCCACTCTGAGAACGTGAAGGCGGCACTCTCCAGCCACCCCTTCCACATACAAATCAATCCTTTTACAAAGGAAAACTACCCCAAATGTAAAACATCTTCTGTGAATTAACTTCCCCCTTTCATACTGCTTCCCCCAAAATATTGCAGCTCCTCTAAAATTGTTAACATGCAGAATAAACCACAAAATACATTTAATATCTTTTATGGGAAGTTGACCTGAAATAAAATTTTATGTAGTTAAAGACTTTTGATAGTTCTTCATCCAACTTTTTTCTCTCTCTATGGGGCAACAGTGATTGAAACCTGATGTCTGCTGCACAAAAAGGCCATAAAATGTTTTACGCAAAAGTAAAACAGTAGCCATTAAGTTTTGCTATGATGTTTGAGTAGATATGCAGCATGAAAACATGATAAAAGAGCCATAAACTGATTGTGATCAAATGCAATTACAATGACTTCTCTCCAATGAATGACATGTACTAAATGCAGTTACAGTTCCTTGCAAAATTACTTTGGGCAAAGGACCAAGAAAACACTATATCCTCTTTACGAACGGCAGCTTGCCAGGGAAATTGCAAACACACAAGCTTTAACATCTAAGGCCAAAAAGCACTTGGGAACTCATTAGGAAAAGGTTAAAAAGACTCACTTGTGAAAAACAGCTTTTTTGCGATTAGAGCAGCATCACGAAGAGTCCAGCATTTGGGGTGCCGGGAAGAAGTGCTCCCAGAGGAAGGAGAAAGGAGCCCTAGTGAGGGTGGGTGCCCTTTCTCTTCATCACATTTTGATCTGATGACTAAGGTAAGCTGCAGAAAAAAGCAACTTGTTCCACAGTCTTTCCTACTAAAGTTTTATATTCTGTGTGACAAAGGACCGGTGAAAATGGGAACTGTAGCTTAAAAACACAGAAAATGGTTTAAGGTAAAGAAAGCATTTAAGTTAAAGTGATTAAGACACAAGCTTTTTAAAGGATGGGAGCCAGGATCTTGGGAGTCTCATCCTTTTGATTGTGTTTTGGTTTTTGATTAGACAACCTGTTTTAACTTTTATTCATCAGAAGAATTTCTGTATTCTGAGCAGTCAGATCAAACCCCTGGATTTCCTGAGGGGTATGCTCCAAGGAGAGGATACCCTCAGGCATTTGAAGTGTCAAAAGGCGGTGAGCAGTACCAGGTTCTTCTCTGGCTAACAAGATTTAAGGAAGATAGAGTAGGGATATTCCAACTCATTTCTGTGCCAAAACCAAACATACAATATTAATGTGTCAAAAGCAGTGAAACTGCCCTGAAGTATCATGAAAAGTGCAAACCTGGTAGTATCATTTTCTATGCCTACCTGGAAATACAGGTAATCAGAACTAGGACTTTCCCATTGAATATAAAGCATTTTGTTTTATATAGGAAGGACAAAACAGAGTTGAAGCCACAGATGTAAATTTGCCTGTAATCGTATTTAATTAAAGAGAGTGAAAAAAGCCACCAAACTGTCACCTTTGTTGTCTATGAAGTTCTGATTACTATGTTTAGAGGCACCTAGGAGGTGCAGAAGTAAACACTGATGCTTAGTAGTCGCATTTAATAGGTTACTGAAATTTAGTATTATGATACCCATGAGCAAGCTGAGGAGAGAACTGAACCTTCTTAGTGAAGGGATAAACTCTACCACACCACTGGGATCCACTTCAATGAAAACTTATGATACTTATTATTAACAGCTTATAGAGTTGCTACCAAACTGAATTACTTATCAAAGAAAAAATGAAACTTAAATTCTAACCAGGATTATTCTAATCTAATACTAATAATGCATAGTAGTTATTTTTTATAGTGGGCTCAGGCTAAGGGCTTATCAGTTCTTTTTAAATAAACTTCAGGTTTATAATTTACATAAAAATTAAGGTAACACTTGGATGCTATAGAAGGTGCCATTGAATGCATCTCTTAGTCTATGGGAGAGTACAAACCAGAAAGACAAAAAATCCTTCCCAACTAGCACTCTCAGCCTGCCCGAAACCTGTCATGTGCCATACCAGTATCACCAGTAAGAGAGTGAGGAAACACACAGTAACTCAAACTCCCTAGCCCAGAAAGCCACTAAAGCTCTCCTCTTAAAAACCAGAGCCCACTCAGCCTTCTCTTTCCTTATTAAATCATAAACCAAAAGCAAATGTTGAAGCACTGCTGCAACTTCATGTAATTACTGTAAGACCTCCTAGGCTGTATTCTAAGCAGGGAGGAAAATTTGGATGTGAAAGAGGCAATGTTCACTGCTCCAGAGGTGATGCTGGGACACAGCACTGGGCTTCAGTGCTGAGGCACCTCCCGCCTCAAAAGAGCACTTCTGTTCTTTAATCCTGTACGTTCACTATTTAATATTAATTATCAATTTTGCAGCAGTGACCGCCAGTCAGTAATTATTAACAGTAATTAAATTCAACTGGAAGTTAACAAGGGAAATGTCTGTACCAAGATGTAGTGCTCTCAGAATAAGCACTTTCTACGGCAGTGTGTTAAATAACAGAAACTACAGCGTATTTCAAAGTGGGAACGTTCAGACTGATTATGCACTTGCACACACATATTTATCAATATTAATATAACACATTCACTTTATTACAGATGCAAATTCACTTTATACATGTATCTGTCTGAATTCTGTTTTTAAATACCTATATATTTAGTAGCAAAATATCCAAGTGTATGCAGCTGGTAGGACACTTATTTTAAAGGAAACAGTAAAATCTAGCTAAGTCTTTCCACTGTAGAAGTCACTCCTTCAAGCACTACACTTTGGCTCTTCAAGTCTTCAACTATTGCCTGTGTTTCACAGTCAGCACATTTTCATTTTAGTAAAGGTACTCCTTAAAACCTCCTACCATACTTTTGGTACCTCATACCATACATGTGTTTGATTATCTGACTACTTACACTTATCTGATTCTATGCAGACTCCAGGAAAGTGGGAGAAAAAAAGAGATCTCTTTCCTAGAAGCAGATTTTCCTTCTAAGTGTGTTAATATGGTGAGGATTAGTTCTTTCTTTAGGTTTTTTGAGAAGAACCAAAATTCATCACTATTAAACTTCTAACCCTCAGATAAGTGCAAATCAGTCTTGAGCAACTTGGGGTTTTTTATTTGCCATTAACTAGTCCTTAGTGGTGGTGTGCATGGATGGGTGAAACACAAAATAGTGGTGCTAACAATTAAGACTGTGCAAAGTATAAAGACTGTTTGAAGATGGAGTGACACAGTTTGATGATACCCAGTGTTCTTCAGTAATGGAAAGAGTTAGACATTTGCTTTGTTAGTGTTTAAGATAGCACAAGCACTACAATTCCTTTGCAAAGGGGAGAGAAGCCCTAGAAACCCCAGATGATTCCAGGCACACCAGAGAAGGCTCCTACTCCTAGTTTTCTGAAAGCTGCACTTCCTCCTGCACCAAACCCACGTAACCAAATAAACAATATGCAGTAACACCCAAAAATAACCTTCAGGTACTTGTCTATTGGTGCTTGGTCAGGGAAACAGCAGCAGCAGCTCAAGGATTTTAACATCCTTGTTGTCTGCTGTAAAGTTGGAGCTAGAGCTGTATGGATCATGCAGCATTACTTCTTCCCTCATTTCCAGAAATCCAGGAATTGATTGCAGCCTGCTGCAAACATGAAAATTAATGCAAGTGTTGGACGTGCAAATAATATTTGAACTCTTCTGGAAGGACCACTTTGAAATGAAAAATGAGGAGAAGCCACCAGAGAAACATCTGATTTTGAAGAATTACAGTAATTTCAATGATTAGTTCTCAAAATGGCTGGAGCAACCTCTGCTTTTTGAAGAAAACCCTTCAACTTTCTCTTACTAAACACTTGGCTGTTATAAACCTGTCCATGCCACATCCTGAAAACGTAATGTTGGTATTTGTCAGGCATCAAAAAATTCCCTTTTGGTGGGAAAAGATGTGGTGAGACTGAAGCTGATACGGCAATAGTGCAAATCCTCCCTGGAAGCTGTAAAATACCCATGTGCACCAAAATTCTGCTTTACTTACAGAAACTTTCTGCTAAGCCACCACTGTGGAGGATGACACCAGCAGTGCCATGCTGCTACCTCTGATGTAAAGTTTCTGTTGGTGAGCTTCTCACTGCCCGCTCAGCCCTTACCAAACTACCTACTCGAGAACGAAATGATCTTTGGCACACGCGAATAAATTGCTGCAGCACAGACATATCTGGACAGTAATTAATCACTTTGAATGCTCAGTGTGTTTGGATATAAAATTAAGAAAGTTGGGTTGTTAAAAAATGACAGATTTAAGCACCATCTGGGCTCTGTGGCCACAGTGGCGCGAATTCCAAAGGAAGGCTTAACAGTGCATGATCCGAGAATCCCATCTGTCTCAGCTGAGACGAAACAAATAAATAAATAAACCAGCAGCCTCATTTGCAAGGTTTTCCCAAGTTTCCCCATTTAAAAATCAGCTTTCAATAGGAGAGCATATAGAATTAGAGGCACCATATCTTCATGACTTTTACATTACTGTATTATACCTTCATGGAAAAATCTCTCTAAGGTATACCTGTATAGCTCAAATATTTTGAGATGGTATTTCCTGGTGTGAGTTCATAAAAATATGATGATAGTAAAGAATCAATGTGATATGACTCTTCAGCTGACTTGATGATGCCAAAATGCCTTTCTGGCACCCACAACCTTCTTTAGTTCCTTCCCCAAACCACCACTCACCTGCATCTGCCATATGGCAGCTCTGCCTGGGGATGAAATGCATCCTCCTTGTTTCCCAACAGACCTCCCTCTGGCCACCTTGCAGAAGCCGCTCAAACTAAAGTCACTTGCATCTAGTAACCTGCAGGATGTCTTCAACAAAACCTTCCTCGCACAGGAAAGGTCAATAAATCACCCAAGACAGATGAACACCTTATGAACAAAACTAGCTTAGCCAGGTGGGTTTTCAGTGTAGAAGTGAACCCCAGGAATAGTCTGGCAAAGTCCCCAGGAGTTTTTAAGTCTGGTCTGAGTGCTTCCCTTCATCTGGCCGAGCACCAGGCAGGCTGACGCATAGATTATGCCTTGTGCTCAGATATCTTTGTGCCCCACCACTGAGGATGGTGCTTTCTGTGTCAAGGTGCTTCTTCTGCTCTGCAGGAAAGACGGGACTTCCCATCCTTGGCAACTTCTGCCCTCGACACATACCCCAATCCCTTTGCTGACCCACCCCATATGCAGCTCACCCAAAGGATCAGAAAGTCACAAATCAGGACGTGCCAAAGCCACACTCTCCTCCTGTCCCAAAGCTGTGGGGTTGCCTTTCCTGCAGATGAAGGAAATAGACATTCATGGGCCTTTTCCTAGGTCTTTGGGAAGGGGCTTCTCCAAAGGTTTTGCATCTGCCTCATCCTCTGCTCCAGTCAGCAAGTGACCACAGCCTCTCTTGCATAGACACTGTTCACTACAACAGAGTCCTCCTTCCCATCCTGCCTTCCTCCAACAGCTGGAATAAGCACTCAAGACATATCAGCAGGAAATTGGCCCGCAAAGTACAAATTACTAGTTTTAGACTTAAAAAAGATAGCATCATAATGTATATCATAGCTTCTTTCAAACAGAGATGATTGTATCAAGGCATAGTCACAAGAAAGATTTTTGGGGTTTTTTTTTTTGCAGTATCCTGATTTTGCCTTCAGTAGATCTCTTTGCTTTTGCAATACGGAATACGTGGGTACATTTTTCTGGCTTCATAATGTAACACTTCTTTGGCTTTGCTCTCACGTTTCAGTTTCTGCTGTACATTTTTGCAGGAGGATTATTTGGACCCAAATATATGAGCAAATAGGTAATATCTCCTATTACTTAAAACGGCTTTTAAATCCGTGGCATTAAGTTTGCTTATTCTTTCCTTTTTTAATTTGTTGTATTGCTTCTGGGGCTCTCCTTTCAGAAAACTCATGCAACTCCCGCAGGCATCACCGAGAGCTCACCAAAAAGACCGTACATATAATGAATTTCCACATAGCTCCATAGACAAAGTTGCCATAAGTTAAAAGCAAACAGACCACATGTTTTTCCACAAAATAGATATATTTCACAGAAATCTGCTACAGATTATAAAGAATAGAAATAAAAAGATGGAAGTGTGATTATTAAATCTTCTTTTACTATACGTCTAGCAGGAAGATGATCTTGGCATAATCTCATAAATGGAAGTGTAGGTCATGGAATCTGGAAAACCAGCACACAGCTTTACAGCTTTACAGAGCAAGCCTCTGTAAATCAGAGTGACATCAGGGTCTGAAGTGGGCAAGCCACTGCTCCACCTAAGCCACTCTGCTGGGAAGGTCTCAGCACCTCCAACGGTAGGTCTCTGGGGCCCCATAAAGGTAATCCAGGAGGACTGCCCTGCTACACTGCACCCCTTACATGCTGTCTCACTGTTGTCAATCCACTATGAAATAAAGGAGATTTACAGGAATAATAACAGAAGCATTGTATATGTAATTGATGGGCTGGCTATATCCCAGGTGATGGGGATTGCTGGTTGCAAGTGCAGCAAAGGGTGCAGAGGACAACCAGCAGAGCTCGCTTCGGCATCCCTACACACCCTTCCTGGCAGGAATGCTTATTTTTGAGGTACCCTATTTCTGGAAGATAACAACAAATGCTAAGTATTAACATAACTGTAGCAACCCACAATTTCCATCAACAAAAAATATTTTCTCAACAAACATGACATCTATTTATGAACTTCCTCATAGTCAGACAAAAGATGTGTTTGTTCTCTCAGCACATGTTGCTTAAAAATGAATACACTTCCCCAAAATGGGAATTTCTTTTTTTCTTTATAAATAAACCAGCACCTGGTGACAAATTTTTCTTTGTTCATCAGTTTCGTAAGATTTAAACCAAGATGAAAATATATCTTTTTATCTGTAAAATTTTGAAGTCATGTGAAACCTTTGTAGTGTAAAAATAGGGACAGGATATTAAAAATAATCTGAATTAGTAGAATACTGTTGGGTGGCCTATTAAATATAGTATTTTCACAACATGGTAAAGTGAGCTATACTATAAATATCATAAATTTTATCCCTGTATAATTTAGCCTTTATCACCCTGTGGGTTTTTTTATTATTAAGTCCAGATAAAGGGTTTTATATGTACAAAACTGGCACAAGTTTCCCTGTGAGACAGTTTTTATACCAGTTAGGTAAGAAAATACTGAACTGAACTTAATCCTCATCACTAAATGCTTTCTTGGAGACACAGTCCTCAGAAAGATAAACATTTTCATGTTATGGCGTGGATGAGCCATGCTCAGTGTGCACCAGAGTGGAGTCAAGACAGGCTACTGATCAGTTTGCGCTGCATTTGGTATCTTCTCCACTTACAGAACAGCTGTGTAAATGGAAGGGCAGGGAGAGCAGCAGGGTTTTAGGCTGGGGTTTGAGAGATGTGCACACATCAGAGGGGACAGAGGAAAGCAGGGCCAGGCAGTCCTGCTGCAGCTCCGCGGCTGGAAACTAAACATCCCTCTGCTATCCCCATGGAAAGCAAACGCAAAGCACCATGGGCTGCTGGATGCACATGGGGCCACAGCGGGAATCAACACTGGGGATCATGAGGAAAGTGAAGGAAGAGTGTAGCCCAGCTCGGCCAAATTATTTCAGAGAGGGCACGGCACGTGGGGCTGCCAGAGACAAAACTATGGCTCTGGATAGAAGCCTTTGGACATGGTGACTGCCTGTTCTGGAACATCAAACGGGCAGGCACATCTCCAGTGGGTACTCTCCATGTCTCCAGGAGCTGGAGTAGGGTGGGACGGCTGGTGCTGGGGCAGCATATGGGGCCTGCCAGGCTTATTTTCCCCTACAAAAGGGATGGCTTTCTCTATTTTGGTCTGTCAAGTGTTTTGTGGTCCTGGGACAAACTGCAACCTGCCCGTGTCTTGCAGTTTTCTGACCGATAAAAGGGCTTGAAATGCGTGTCTGCTTGGTAGCGCCGTGCCCTTCTGGGAGGAATTTCAAATACTTGGAGACTGTTGGATGAAAGGAGTGAAAATATCATTACCATAAAGCAAAACATATAAGCGTTTTCCTTATGGGGAATGCCTCCCGTTTTACATAAATTTTCTATGCAAATTAACCCAGGGTGATTCTAGCCACATGAAAAAAATTGATCTCATTAAATGTTTGTTTTGCATTTAATGCTGAAATCAGCTGGGTGGCTTTTCTAAAGAGTTCGACTGCAAGAAGTAAACTTGAAGGAGCAAAAGGTAAATTAAAAGCTTTTCCTCAGTGCAGAACCCAAATTACGGTGAAATGAACTCAAAGAACAGGATGTGCTGGTGCTGATTTCCACTTTCAGAAGCAAATCATTTCTGAAACACCCCAAACCCGCTGTAATTACCCAGCTGATGCTAGCTACCCATAACCAGGCACAGCACCATTTCGGCGATGAAGCTTTACAGAAGCAGTGATGCCACTGAAGTTGTATGAAGATTAATAGAAATCTGAACTGTGCTACATCTTAAATAAACAAAAGCTTTTGTAGGCGTGCTGAAAGGCCCATAAAAGTAAACTACAACCTCGGCGAAGCCTTTTAAACTGACAAAACAGCACGGCAGAGGTCAGGGAGGCAGGCGGGTCAGAAGAGCCCTGCCTGCAGGTTTAGGGGTCGGTCCCTTTCCCTGCTTGCAGAGGGGCCTCGCCGGGGCTGAGGAGGAACTCCGCCACCGCTCCTCCCTCCACCGGAGCAGGAACACTTGAACTGCCCTTCTGTCTCAACAAAACTTTAGTTTGCTGATTGGGCACGAAACAAAAGAAAGACAGCGGGACACGATTTATAAGGGGGCAGGGTAGGCTGACATGCTATTGTACTCCAGAGGTATCCACAAGCTGTTAATTCCATTTTAACATTGTTAATAAGACTGTTAACACATCTGACTTTGTTTAGAGACTTTAAAAACATCAACAAACTAAAGAAAAATAAATAAAAAAATCAAAAAAGCACCCATACCAGAAGTAAAATATGACCTTTTCAAGCAGCAACAAACACAAACATGATGCTTCTGCCTGTCCAGACCTGGCAGCAAGGAAGATGGACAGCAGGGAGGCTCAGGGACCTGCATCCACGAATGCTTCATCCTCTCCTTAGACTATATAGCTAACCAGATTTTCCAGGTTAAGTTTAAAGGAGTCTTTTCTAGCACTGCTGCTGTTTCGAGAAGGAGAGGGAGCAACCTGGGGTGCCCCCTCCGCGCACACCTCCTCTCCCTCACTCGCCCTTGCACGCAGGCAAATGTGCAGATTTAATCAGTGTGGAATGTTTTAAATGAATAATTGGGTCTGACAGATTTATTGCAGTTAATTTTGCGATAGAATGGAAAAATGTTTGGATCTCAGCCTTTAAAGTATTAGGAAAACAATTAATCCATCACATAACGGAAATTCCTGTATTACACCCTCATGTCCAATTAAATAATGTCAAGTAATCTTACATTGTAAAATGCTAAAAATCGAAGCTTGAGACAGTGGGGGAATATGTTTTATTTTTTTTTTTCAGGAACCTCGAAACCAAAATCACATCAAATTAAAATCAGATGCTTCAATAAAAGGTTTTTTTGTTTGTTTTATTTGGAGGAGGAGACTGTTTTTAAGGTAAAAAAAAATCTAACAAAGAAAAATAGAACAGCCTTACTCAAAAAAACACTGATTTCCCTTTTGCTCTGCAGCTTTTGGATTGAAAACACTGTTTTAGCAAGGCAATCTCAAAGCAATCTCAAATCAAAAGCGTTAGGATGAAGTGTGCGACTGCAGAAAAAAGCCTTTAAAAGGAGATACCCAGCACTTCTCTTTTCCAGCAGGCAGAGGGGCAGGTTCCAAGGTACTTACTCAGACACAACTCTCCATGACTTCAAGCCGTGTTTTGCTTGAATAACGTCCCATAGGATCGAGTCCCCAGTCTAGGACCAACTGACAGCAAACTTCTGAGACTGAAAGTAAGCGGGATTCGTTTGTCTTTGTTTACAGCCCAAAGCTGCTAATGCTGTAAAATTGCTTAATGTCACACTCCATCTCCTTTTTATTAAATGTAAGGAAATAGAAGAAAAAAAAGAAAAAGAAAGGGAAAAAGCCTGCAAATCAAAGAATCAAAGAACTTTGTCAGAATAACAAAAACACTGACTTACAAATGTCTTGCCTGCCCCTGAAATTTGAAACTTGGCAAATTCATCCCGTTCGGCTGCTGCACAAAAGGTCCCTGAAGCGTGTTACAGTAGGGACCTGCGAACTTCCCAAATACTTTGGCTGTTTCTAAACTAGGGGATATGGGGCTGCAGTTTCAGGGCTCCCTCGGCTCAAGGGAAATGAAAGCAGTGGTGAAATTTTAATATCACAGAGGTTTAAGAGGAGCAGCACGTTTGGCTGTTTGGATGAGGGGATTACAGACGGTCCTGTGGCAGGCGAGGTGGGAAGCGCAGGGACAAAAAGGGATTGGAGCACGTGTCGCTAGAGAAAGGCAGCAAAAAAAAAACCCACAAAAGTTGGAGGTACTGAAGAAGGAGTGAATATAAAACATAAGGAAACATCCTTCTTCCAGTACGTCAAAGGGGAAAAATAACAAACTGAGATCTCAAGTCACACTTAAGGGCAATAAATATTGCAGTGCCTTGCTGGCACCTTTGTTAAGGTACCGTCGACATGGCTGGACAGATGAAAATAGGGATTTTACTGAATGAAATAAGTATAAGACTTGGCCACCACCATTCAATTTGTTTTTCCAAATACAACACTGTGCTTATTTTGCTGGTTTCCTACAGCCCTGACATTCTGGATACTCACGTTGCCACCTAACTATTTCTGTTGCCATAACAACATTGTCAGAAATTTGGTCCTCGATATCCTTTTTAATAAAATCATTTTGGGACTTGGGAGCTTTCAAAGGTGGGACCGTTCCTCAGTTTAGGCAGCTCACACCTTTTTCACAAGGAGCCTATTTGTTTCTATTTCCCTAAAATAAAATAATCTTCTAATTTGAAAATGATGCCTTCCTTCTCCCCCCTTCCCCCCCCCCCCCCCCCCCCAACCCCTTCTTGACATTGGAAATAGGCCTATTGCTATAAACAGCTTTTTTTGGAGGACTTGGGGAAGGATTTTCAAGGAATAGGCAACCTACAGCTGTTGGGGGACCATCTCCTAAGGCTTACAAAAAGGAGAGAAATACTGTACATGCAGCCCAGCATCTGAAATAACAGGCAAGTCTTCTCCACCAACCCACCAGATGATTTTTAACATCTTCAGAAATTAAATGCATAACCAAAATTTACTTAGAAAGTGTAGTAACACTGTATATCTTGCATCTGGTCATTCGGGAGAGCCTCATCCCTCCCACAAGGAGAGTGGAGCTCTCTTTGGGAGCTACTCCTTGGCACGGTGAATATTTTTACTGCTTTCTCAGATCAGATCAGCTCAGAATGAGTAAAATAAAAAAAATCCCCTAAACCACCAGACCCTGGCTCTTTACCATTAAATAAACTGGATTCCCAGCACAAACAGCAAAACAATGGCCAAGAGGATGTGACTAACAAACACTGAGGGAAGAGTCAAGCTGCCCTCTCTTTGCATATGCAGTGAAACAGAAGTCATTGGGGTTGGGATTTTTTTCCTCCTCCTATTTAACATATCTGTGCATTTCAATAAGTTGAGAGAAACAATGCCCGGCTTTCAAAAGTTGCAAATTACAGGGAATACACTGCAAAATGTGGCTAGCCCATTACATTGGATGATGTTTAGAGCATTTTATCTTTGGGTTTGGGGTTGGTTTTGTAATGGTTTGTTTTTCTTGAAGAAAAGGAGAGGGAAAAATCATAATCCTTTGGGAAAATAATCCTGGATGGAGAAGAAACTGTACCCATGAGAGATGCAAGAAACTTCGTGGGGGAAAAAACCGGTTTGAGTGTATTGTTTTTGAAGGAACAAATATCTGTTTATAGTCTTCTCACTGACTGGTCAAAGCCAGACAAGTTCCCTCGTTCATGTGCATTGATGATCTTCAGCCAAATGTGACTATTTGTTGTCCTCATTGACAATGGCAGGCAGACCCCTCTACACCTACACCCTATACAACCACGCTTTGAGGGGAAAAAATTCCTTTTTTTCACTGTTACCGGTGGTGTTTCTATATTGCTAAAGGAGTGTGATGGGAATCGTGCCTTTTCCAAGCAGCTGGTTTTGCAGCTCACGTTGGAAAGCGCCTGCCACGCTCAGGAAGGAGGGGGCATCCTCCCCACGCGAGGAAAAAAATGGAGAACCCCCTCTGTAAAAAAACCAAACCAACCAACCCCCAAGCTTTTAAACCCTCTCCCAGGCTTGATGTGTCTGTATCTCTTTCGGACACTACGTGGGGGCGACCAGGCCGGGAAACCAGGGTCTCCAGTGACACCCACCGACCCCGACGCGAAGTGCAGCTCCGGGCTGGCAGCCGAGCAGGGGTGCGGGCAACGGGGCAGGCGGAGTGGGCAGGGATGCAGGCAAGGGGAGGCGAGGGGTGCCGGCAGTGATGTGGGCAGGGGCGGGAAGGGATGTGGATGGGGGCAGGCAGGGATTTAAATGGGGCAGGCAGGAATTTAGATGGGGCAGGCAGGGATGTGGACGGGGGCAGGGGGGATTTGGGTAGGGTGTGGGCAGCAGGTTTGCAGGGGGTAGTGAGGAGGTAGGCAGAGGTGTGGATGTGACAGGCAGAGGTGTGGGCAGGGGCAGAGAGGAATGTGTGCAGGGGTGCAGGCAGGGATGCAGGCAGGGGTGTGGGGGCAGGTAGGGGCAGGCAGGGGGGCAGACAGGGGTGTAGGGGCAGGCAGGGATATGGGCAGGCAGGGGTGCAGGCAGGGGGCAGGCAGGAAAGCAAATCAGCTCAGCATTCCTGCCTGGCTTTAGATCTCAACAATTGTTCCCCCTTCCCTCCCGGCGGGGTGAGAGGAGGGAAGCAACCACTTCAAAGAGGAAACTTTCGGCATGAGGCAGACAAGAGCTGCTGTCTCTCTGTTACCCAGACTATTATTATTATTAATATTTCAATACTCTCGTTCCTTTTTTTTTTTGTCAGCTTGCTAATGAAGCTGTTGTTATTCCTAGGAAAGGAGGAGGCCAGGCATAGCAAGAGAGGCATGCGCACCGACAACTCCCTTCCCAATTTGTTTTCCCCTGAAGAAAACAGAGAATCTCTCTGCTGAAGGAATGGGGCGGCAGCTCTCGGGACCGCAGCTCCCATCCTCACCCCACGGGGCTCTGAGGGCAGCCAGGCTCTGGGGTGAGCCTATTCTGTGCCAGGCCGACCCAAACCACCTTCTAGCACCTTCTGTTAGAGGGTTTTCAAAGGGCTGCACAAACACTAATTAATTACCCGTGCTCTACACCCATGCAAACGGAGAGCAGGGATCCATTTTACAGATGGGGAACAGCTTTGCACCAGGAGGCCCAGTGACTCACTCCTATCTGTGCTCGAGACAGAAATTCAAATACTCATTTTCTCAACTTTAAATATAAATCCCACTGACTATTACATAAACCCCACTTTTACCATTCCAGTGTTCCAGGAGAGACAGGCTGAGGGTGAAATTCACTGCCCTTCTTCTCACATTCAACCTAGAGACACACAAAACCTAAGAGAGAGAAGGAACAGAAGGAACAGGGCGCTCCCCTCACATTCACACCCATTTGCACCGACTGTTTGAATCCCAAATTCTTTACACAGTGAAAACAACACCAAGAAAGAAATAAAAATCATCAGGAGGAGAGGGAAACTAATTTGAAAAAACTGGGCATGCTCATAGCTGCTCAGCTGAGCCTTTAACCAGCTGAAGAACCAGTTTGGTAGACAGAAAGGAAAGGGATGTCCCTGGTGTTAGGAACTACAAAGGAGGAGACTCTGGCATCAATACAGGCAGGAGACAAATACTGATGGGAGGAGGGGGGTCAAGGGGATAGATGGGGACCAGATTTTCCAGGGCAACTGAAGATGCAGACAGGCACCTGGCAGGATTTTCAAAAGCAACTGAGCAAGGGAGGTACCTAAATGCCACCGACTTCAGCGGATGGCAGGATGTCTAACCTGCTTATGCTCTTTTGAAAATCCCATTAAGTGCCAGCTGCATGTTTAGGAATCCAAACACATTTGAAAATGTACTGTAAGGCTTCAGGATGGATAAACTTTATGAGCACAGTGTTGTCTTGTTGATGTCAAGAATTAAAAGCAGAGTCAGATTCCTTCCCTGCCCAAAAAGGAGTCAGGTGGCTAACAAGTAAGAAAAAATTTCTTTCTAATTTAAGAAATAATTTTGCATTTGCACATCTAGCCTTCCTCATTTCTAGCTCCTCTCTTTGTCTTTCATAATAAACCAAATAGAGTGACTATGAATTTAAGGTGAAAAAGGAATAACACTGCCAGGTTCCTGCCACAAGTGAGTGATAGGCAACACTGTGGGGGGACTGAGAGGGAATGGGGGGACACAGGTAGGTGCTGGGTTATGCAGTGAGGCAGGGACACTGCTGGGACATCAATGTGCGGCTGGAGACATGGGCAGGCAGAAGATGAGGCAGGCTTAGGAGAGCAGCTTCGGCATCGCACTCTGATGCAAAACGATGTGACCGAGGACACCTGGCACCATCCCTGTACTTTCAGGGGATGCACTGGGGTGACGCTGGAGAGGCAGTACGTTATCATTAAGTAGCTGTACATAACATGTACACCATTCAGAATCACAGCATTATTAAGATAAGAACGATTTTTTCTTTGAATCAAGGTTATTTTGGCAGCTTGGATTTTCCTGTAAATTTTGATGCTTTTACATTTTTTTTAGAAAACGATTAAGACAGGAGGGTTGAGAGAGTGCCAGACTTTCCCATGAGCTCACTTTAAATATTTAGGTAGCATCCGTCTCTTGATCACTGATGAACTTCAAGATCCAGAGTGAAATCTCAACAAACAACAGTGTAAAGACAGAGACTTTCTGAAAGGTTTTTCAAAACCCCCCACTATTTCTAAAGCATTTTAACGCCAACAGCTAAACTGACACAGCAAAGCCATTGTGTTTTGCGCCAGTTTTGTTTTGCTCTATACAGCTGTGTTTTCACAGATGCAAAACCATGTGTCTTCGGCAAAAGGTCCTCTCTTCCCCTGAGATGTGAAGGAAGATCAAAGGTTCAAACACAGAAATACAAGCTCCTTTTCCCTTTGGAACACGTTTTTATTTTTTGCAGTGGCTCTAAACCAGGATTTCCATCTGTTGTCCTTATGCAATGTACAGGTTACCCTTAGCAGCCCGGTTTGCGATGTCGTTATCTCAACTGAGGAGCACGGAGATGAATCACTCTCGCATGCAGGCTCTGGCCATCTCGCCAAGCAGCACAAGCAGGGCTGCCTCACTCCACCAGCCCTCATTTCACGGGGTTCATGGTTGAGAGGGACTAGTCCCTCCAACAGAAAATTAGGCATTTCCTGAATAAGTATGTGACTACTGTCACATTTAAAACTCTCCATTCCTACTCTCTGTTGTAATTAACCAGTGTCATTCCTTGGGATTAAGTGGCAGTGCTTCAATTTACAGCATGAGAGATTTAGGCCTATGGCTTTTACACAATATCAGTTGACATTTTGTCTCTGCTTCTTCACCAAGCTGGCTGGCAGGAGGGTTGGTATCAGTGTTTTCCTAGCTGGTTGTAAAAGGTACTAAATTGTTGCTATTTATATGACTAGCTGGGAACAATTTACCTGTGTTTCACAATAAAGACTCTATAAAAAGTGTTTGACAGTTATGCCACAGAAAATAGCACTGCGGTGATGGGAGATGATTCTGGGACCACAGAAGGAATTAGCGGTACAGGTCTGTATTTTTAAGGACGACACAATCGATAAACAGGCACAGAGCTGTGTATCGTGTATGACTGCACATCCCCTGTGGTACAGCGGCGGTGGGACAGGCCGCGTAGGGCCGCACCTGCGCACGGCGGCAGCTGCAGCGCTCACCGCGGTGGGCTCCGGAGGGCAGCCCGGTGCCCGGCCTGCGCTGGCAGTGCCGGCCGCGGCGGCAGGTGCGCGACACCGCCTGGCACCGGCCGGGACGGGCGGCTTGAGGGGAGCGGGCAGCGGCCGTCAGAGCTCCCTCCCTCACCACCCCCTCCCGGGCCACCCAACCGGCGGCCGCGCCCCCCTAAAGCTCCGCCCCCCGCGCCGCTCCGCCGGGGCAGCGCTGCCATCTAGCGGAGGGCGGGCCGGGGTCCCCTCCTCGGGGCTGCCGGGCACGGAGGTGCCCCCGCAGCATCGTGGGGCTGTACGCGAGCAGGCCCGAGGCCACGCGGAGGCCTGTGTCCCCATGGAAACCTCCGGGTCTCCTTCTCCTGCTGCCCCTGGCCCCACGGGCTCAGCTGGGCTTCCACACACAATGAAACGCTACCCCACTTACCCCTGTGCTCAGTGGGGGATCTATGATCACCCCACTCACCAGTTGCCTACGTGCATGAATGGACGGATGGACAGACAACATACTCCCCCTGACAAGAACAGCTGCTTGAAAGCCACTTCATGGAGGAAGAAAGCAGAGCAGTGCCATGGCTGGCTGCTGGTGCTGAGAGCTGGTTCAGCCAGGCTGAGCACTGTCACCAACGGGGCAAAGGGTCACTGGCAGGTCTCTGTGACCACCCACAGAAAATCACCATCAGGACAGGAATTGTAAGATGACTATTCTGAAGGTGCAGGTGGGGTGCAGGATATGGCATATGCCCTGCCTTATCAATGATAATAAGCCCACCACTGCTGGAGAGTAGCAAGAGCTGGGAGGAGCAGCCAGCAGCCACCTCTAGTGCCTGCACAGCTGCTTACAGCACTGCCATGTCCTGTTTCACACTTCTCCAGGTGTGGGGCACATGTACGAGCCAAAAGAGGAACCAGCAGTGCAGCTGCCCACAGGGAGGTCACCAGGTGAACAATGTCAGTCACAGCCCCTCTGTGCCACTGGCAGTGCTCAGCCCAAGTGGCTCCATATTAGCAGAAGCCACAGTTTGCATTGCCCAGGTGTATGGCTTTGCCCATACACTGTGTGTGCCACTCCTGACTTGTGCTGAGCTGGCGTCAGTGCAGGCAGCTGGGTTGCTTGGCATGTACAACAGAACCATAGCCCCGTGGAAAGCGGTGTCAGGACCATGATTTCATCCACTGCAGAAGGACTCCACATGAGATGGAAATGTTGGGGGATGAGCAAACACTGGGCCACCCCTTTGAGAAGCAGGGCCAGTGGGTGGCACAGCTCAGCAGCCCAGTGGCTCTGTGGGCACAAGGCAAAGAGCAGCTATAGCATCACACCAGCTGTCTCTCATGGGACACCAGGACCAGTCGTAAGGCTTGGGCAGCCTGCTTGGGATGGGACAGTCATCGCCAGAGCCAGCCCATGGCTCCATTCATGGCTCTCACAGGCAGGATTACTACCAGAGGATATATACCTCTGCTTACTGTGATGGGAATCTTCTCCAAACTTCCCTGATGCAGTGACAGCTCCATGATTGCAGCATGTACACCAACCCCCTCTTTGCATAGCGTGCTTCCCCTGGAGCTTCCTGGCAAGTGCAAATCTGCACATTTTATAGGCCTGCATTGAAGGCCCAGAAGGCTTTGGATTAGACCTGCTCAGTACTTTAATGAGTATGAAATTAGCTTTGGCAGGAGCAGAAACCCCCAAAAGCATGCTATGCACATCACACTCACTTTGAGAACACATGGCGATGTTGCATTTGGAGAAAACAGCACAATCATGGAAGAATAGCTCATCAGTAACTCCTCCTTTGCAAAAAGCCTCCAATGGGCTCAGTAGGATAAGATAATAATCAACAGTTAATAGCTTTTAGCATTGCCAAGTATAGCTTTTGTCAAGTTAAGCCTTTCTTGACTTCTCCAGCCTAAGTCCCTCTAAATATGCAGGGTAAAGGCAGCACCATGTCTCCAGAGCAGAACAAGAGGGGAAGCAAGAGCATAATGAGGAATCAGATGGACACCTTATGTTTGCCACAAGTTTTTCAATGTTTTTGAAGTCCTTTAAGAAAGATTTATGTAAAGATCAGCATTTATCATCATTCACTAATTCAAATCAGATCTTTACAAGTCTATCAGAAAAGAAATTGCAAAAGGCATCATATTTTCTTGCTCTGTACAGCTTTAGTTGCAGTTGCTTCTCCTCCTTACAGAAAGAACTAAAGTTGGTGATAACAGTAACTCCACATTGCATGGGGGGGGGACACACAAGTTCAGCACTGTGTTTCCCTACAGCCTCTATGCAAAACAGGATACAAGCCTACATAGTGCCCTTATGGAATTTTATCACCACTTACTGCTGCTTACCGACAGCCACCAAGAGTACTGTGAAGCCATTACTCACTAGAGCTGGTTGAATTGCTTTTGTATTAAGAATGAGTTAATAAAAAAGCCCAATATCAAACTCTGACATATAGCTCTTTCAGTCAATTTGAAAGGCAAAGAACGTGGGCACAGCATGGTCTACCATTTTCATTTTACTGGCCCTCTATTTTCACCAAGGTGAGCTAGAAAAAGGAAAAGAAGGAAAGGGTAAGAGAAAGACTGAGAAAGAAAGAAAAAATATAAAACAATGCTAATTTTCCTTTAAACAACATAAATAAAGAGGAAAAAAGTGTAACTTTCCAAAACTCTGGATATTTTGTTTTACATTTTGCAGCCAGCTCCAATGTTATCTGAACAGGAGCTTAGTAGAGATGTAGCACATCAGCCAGTGGATGAATTTACTCTCCAAAGAGAATACAGAAACACCCCACTTTTATTAAATTGATTAGATATCTATTCTTATTGACTGAGTACCACGTGGGAAGAAAGCATGTGCGGCTCATCCAGGGAGAGGGAAAAGAGGAACATGAAATGCTTTCCAGGGAGCGCTGGGCTAAGCAACAGCCATAAACCCTCTAAAACAGGACACCTACTGCTTTTGGTGATTGAAGGCTGCAGGCAGATGTCCTCTTCTGAACCTAACCTGAGATGGCATCAACCTGGGGTGCTTGGGATCACCAAGATTGCCTTGCAGCCGTGCTGGTGGGTAGGGGTTACATGAATGCCCCCGACCCTGCTCGAGGCACAACAAGCCACATTAGTGAGTATCGAACTTCTCTGAGGCAGACCTATGGGAGCAATGGCCTCTCCCACAGCGGCAGTGAGATAAGAGTGGTGCCATTCTTAACCAGCATAGCTGGCTCCAAAATGCACAGCTACAACCTAGCTACCAGCTGCTGGTAAGAGCAAACACACAGAGCTGCTTCTGACATCAGTTAACATGCCCAAGCTAAGCAGTTCACTCCTGTGCCATGCTTTCACACAGCCCAAGCACAGTTTTGCTTATTTTCTCTGCAATAATTAGAATTCAGCTGTGAATTTCCTTCCCTCACACTGATTAATTTTCATTTCAGTACCAATTAGTAAAGGCTAAACTTCAGGGCTCACACAAGGGAAACTGTTGCACAGCCCAGCACCAAAAAAATCCTTCTATTTCTTCTATTTCAAACAGAAAGCTTTACTGCCTCTTTGTTGTGAGTGCAACCTAGATCAGAGAAGTGACAACTCATCTTCACAAAGACAATAATGCGAGCGCCCACTATCTGAACACAAGGTTGTAATTTAACACGATTAAACAGCCTTTTTGCTGTAGAAAGATGTAAACAATTGCTACAATCACAGGACCTGAGTTTTTCTGCAATTGCAGATTTCCTCTGTGCTAATTTGCTAGTCCAACACTTCTGGTGTTCCAATAGCAGGGGGTCTGCGTTAGCAACGTTGGTCTTTTTGTTAACAAAACCCTCAAACCTCCACATTTAGTTAGCTCTGCACCTGAGCACTGGAGAGGGATGTCTCCTTGTCTACACCTTGGATTCATTCCTCCTTCTAATTTCTGGAATTTGCAGCCTAGCAGACTGGAAAAGTACACATTTTTATCCATGAGCCCTGCAGAAAGTTTTGTTTCTCCATAAGCACAACAACATCATTCTCCACATTCAGCTTCCCTCATGGAAGCAGATGAACATGTTGTGGTCTATTACTAAGTTGCCAGATACTCATTTTTAGTTGCACACAATTCTGCCAACAGCAAGAACCAGAATTGTCTGTATTGTGTGTCCATTACAGGCTGAAGTTCTGGGAACTTCACAGTAGTAACAGGTGATCACAAAGAGTGGGTTCTTCTGCATACTGACATTACCAAGACCTTTGTATAAAGTTCCTTTTCAAATTACTTCCAACTCAGTAAGGAGGACTGGGAGTCCTCTATATCTTACATATATCTTTGTCATGCTCATTAGAAAACACCGAAATTTGGCGGAGTTAAAACCCACTGAAAAACTGCAATTTAACATAGGCAGGGAAGATTTGTTTCATTTCATATGGTAATAATGTAAATGTTCTGCTATGCCTCTTCCACTTGCAGCCCTTGGTCAGACCAGACTGTGCAGCACCCACCCCCTCAAGGGAGCTCCACAGCATGGCTCAGGTACACCCCAAACTCCTGCCCCATAATGGTGGCTACCAGCAGTTCTGGGAAAACATGGGAAGAAGATGCTTTGTTTCTGCATTCCCCAAAACCTTCCTGCAAATGCTGAGCCTTAAGAGGAAAGTTGACCTGGCCTGTCAAGAGAGCTGAAGTGAATGAAAATCCTCAAAAGGGGAATGGAACTGAAACAACACACTGAGGAACAGAGGACAAGATGGAGCTGCTGAAGAAAGCAAAATGGTCCCTGATGCACATCAGTGTCTTTAGTTGCAGAGATTTTCCCCCTCCAAAAAAACCCCAAAACCCCAGAAAAAAAACCCACCAACTATAATTCTGTTGCTAGAGAGTAAGTCCGTGGGGCTTTGGTAGGTTGCAGCCCCTAGGATCTGCTCGTACTGGGGGCTCATATTCATGTTCTGATGAAAGACTGGAGCAGAAAGAGACCCTAGGGGCACTCCATTCTCCATTTTCCTTTCACTACCTACAGTTCTGCTTTCTGACACCCCCCCTTACCACTCTTGCAAGGCCAAGGCTCCTGTCTGCCTGCCCTGGCTCCATGATAAGGAAGCAGCATGGCCACTTTCCCTCCCCATGGATGGTGCTGGGCACCGACCGTGCTCTGGGAACAAAGGTGGCAAGGGCAGAGGCTCAGTGACACCAGGCGACACTGAGCAGGAGTAACGTATGTACAGAGGACATGGATGCTATATCAGCACCTAATACCTTGGTGCCATGCACACATTGCTAAGTGCAGTACTGCACTGCAGCTTGGTGCTCTCCAGCTCACAAGCCATGCTGACAAACCACATTGGGTCCAGTATCATTTCAAGCTAAAACATCCTCTTAGCAATCTCTGAAAACCATGTTAGAACACTACTGCTAAGACTGTGAGACAAACTGACAGAAAGGAAGGAAATAGCCAAGTTGATGATTCTGTGTAATCCAAATTCACCCTTCAGGGCACACAGCTTATGAAACTGTCTTCAATAATACATTCCCACAGAGATGTTTTATGGGACAGACCTGAATCATGCATGACTGGATAAGGAAGATTATTGTCTGTAGGAACCTGAGAGGTTTTGGTTTGTTTGTTTGTGTGTTCATTTTAAACTTTTTTAAGGTCTTGCCCTTACCTGGGGACATACTGCAGAAGCAGTGCTCATGTTCACTGGATCAGAGCGAGATGATATAAACAAGCCTAAGGATGACCTTTGAGGCCAGTCTATGAAGACTCATCTAAAAACTACTTTCTTACTTTAACCAATACTTGATTAATATGAATTACTTGGATAACTAACTGAAACAAGGACAGGGTCTGCCCTCTACCAAGTGAATGCCTCTACCTATTCATCTGCAAAGTAATAGTTTAACCCATTACTAGTTAAAGCAGTGTTTTGGAAATGTAGGCTTGATACATCTCAAAAATAAGAAAAAACATGCCAATGCTACTCATCACAGAGCAATTTCTAAAGTAAGAGGACACTCCTGTCAACATTTTTGTTTTTACACTGTCTGGAAGTGTTCTACCAAATTAATCAAGTTCCAAAATGTTTTTGAAAGCAAGAGCTTAGTAACTCAAATAAAGGGCTAAGAGCTCTGAATCTTCAGTGGAAGAAAGCACTTTCCTGAAACCCACAGTAAGGATACTAAATCTACAAAAAGGCTGTGATTTAAGGAATGGTTTTCTGGCAAGGGTATTCCCCTTTGTCTAGGTTTAGGTGACTCCCTGCTCACTATTTCCAGCTCTTCTCAAGTGCAGTGAAGTCACACTCATGATGCTCTGTGAGTCTCAGAATTAAAATTTATCTGGACATTCAAAAGAGTTCAGGTGAAGAGGATTTGCATGCCCACAGCTTCTGATTTTTCCCCCACATAAAAGCTATTAGTACAATAAATGGTATTAGTCCTCCCCACACAGCTCATCTCACTAGCTCTTCCAATAACAGTAGAGAAAGCCTTTTTATCTAACCTAGTGCTACTTTTCAGCTCTTATGGGAAGGTGCCTCAAAATTGAATGCTGAAATACAGATTTCTACCTCCTTAACTGCAAGCTGACAACTGAACACCCAAATTTATGGGACATTCATGACTCTCAGCTCCCTATGCCTCAGTTCCTTATTTGTAAACCAGTAGTAATACCAGCCCTTTTCATCGTGAGGGTTTTCTGAAGATAAATTAATTAATGTTTGTTAAGCATTCAGATATTTATAGCAATAAGTGCCATAGAAAAGCTCATGAGGAAATTAACAATTCTGTCTTCACAGCAGGGTTTCAATAGTGTGCAGTAAATAAGGCCTAGGGCTACACATTGAAAAATTAGGAGAAAACAAAATATTGAATAACTGCTCATTAACTCAGCATCGTCCATCCTGTTCACTGAGGCAGGGGTCCTGTGTAAAAACCTATGTATGATCCTGAAATTAAAAGACTATGCCATCATGCAAACATACAAGGGGGCTGAACTTCTATTGCATCAGCTTTCTTAATTCTGACATTTCCTAACTTGTGAATATTTTACTTCCCAGCCTTAATGAGGCTGTTCTTGAGCTGCTGCATGTCTTGCAGTCTCCCTTTATGAGAAAAGGCTTATAAGAATTCAGTGTGCAGGGAGAGAAAGAGGCTGAATGAATGCCAGTATCATAAACAAAGGTTAATAATAACAACAACAAATTATCAAAAGAGAACTTCATCAAAGTTTTGCTCCAGTCTTTTAAAAGGCAAGAAAATACTCGTGAATCAGTTCACATCTCATGGCAATAATATGCAACTGATGGGAATTTCTAGAAAAAATGGGATCAGAGAGAATATTTACCCACTTACTTAAACAAGGTTTTGTCATCAAGAGGCAACAATGCAACCTTCCATGCAGCTGGTCTCTCCATCTCAGCATTTGGATGTGAAAACTGGAAATCAAATGCCTTCAAGAGCACCAGGTGTTAAAAATCAAGTTGGTTTTGAACAAACTCTGAGAGTATTTAGAGCTTAACAATTCCTTACCTGCAAAATTACATGGAAAGGGAGAGTGGAATAATAAGGATGTGTTAAGAGCAGAGCCTTGGCAAACCTGTCTCTGGGCAGCAGGAGGAGGACTGCACAAAATGGGCTGTCTGGATGTACCCCTCTACACAGTCTTCCTCAGAGAGGAAAATTTGTGAGGATATACAACAGCAAAGATAACTGTCTGTTCGGCAGAGATCACTGAGCCTTAGCTGTCATCGCAGGAGCATCTAATGTGCCAATGCATTTCTATGTGACATCATCAGAGCTAAAATAAAAAGTATTTCTCTTTTAATAAATTAAATATATAGCCTAAAAATGAGGAAATTTCATTACAGAGTTAATGGATATTTACCTACTGGGAAAGTCCTATACATTTGTCTGGGTTTTTTTTTGTCAGATATTTAATCTGACGATCAGTTATTCATTAAAAAAAAGGAGGGGGGGTATTTTAGGGGGAAAAAAAAACCCCACAAATAAATCCAAGACCTAAGTTAAGAAATATCCATCAAAATATTAAGTGCTGAGTTACATTAGAAAGATTATCAGCCTATCTTGTCAAAAGAAAGCAAATTCTAAAAATAATATTTGTAGTAACAAATTCAAAGCCATGACAAGAAGGGGCAATGGGAAACTGGCATTTTTAATTTCTTTTCATGCTGGTTTGCATCTACATTAACACAAATTATGTATTTTTAGGCTATTTTTCCCTGCCACTACAAAACAAGAGGAAAATGGTGAGGGAACGAAAACATACTTGACTATAAAATGTTAATTCTGCCAGAAACACTCGCTTGTTCTTTGAATGGTGGCTATCTAGCTTGAATAGATAAACCTGAGGGGAAAAATCTCCAAGATGTTTTTAAACTCCGCAGCACCAGAAGCGTTTTAACACTTGCCTGTTGAGGAAGTTTTCGCAGCGAACAGTTTCCCTAGAGAGGCTATTTACAATACTAATTTAAGGCTTTACTTTGTAATTCCTCCTCAAAGAAGGAGGAAAAAAAAATCCCATCGATTTCAGAGCAAGCAAGTGGATTGTGAATGATGACTGCAACGACGGTTCAAATCTTCACTTCTGTCAGTTATTATGCATCTTTTATACTACCTCTCCAGAATTATACTAATCAAATACTTAACAAAAAATCAATTAATTAACATATTTGCTCATATTCTTCATTTAACCGTAGCTCTTAAAAATAATTTGATATTGAATTCAAGATCCCAAGCACCTGATTCAGCAGTCAGGTTACACTGTGCTCAGCCACACAATTCCTTGTGCATTCTAACAGTCTCACGCTTTCTGTATGAACAGTGAAAGAGCTGTGTTGTCCTTAGGTGTCCAGGGGTTTTTTGGTCATAGGTACATTTTGTGGCATGGCAGATAATTGCATTTTTCTTACTTATCAGCCTTTAACTGGGCTTTGAAACCCAAGTGGGAAATCCTGGGCGGCCTGAAGCCAAGGGGAATTTTGCATTGGCTGTGGTTTCATCTCCCTCAAAGGCTTTTTTACTTCAGCTTACGTGGCTTTTAGCAGCACCAGACTCTGTTCACAACCACCAGACCGCCACAAAAGACAATACAGAGAAACGATGTTGAACTGGGCTGCAATCTTTTTATCTGCCCTTGTGCTGGTCTGTAAGGTCAGCTCGATGCTTTGCAAAGCTGCACCTGGAAAAGCTTTCTGTCGGCAGGAGAGTCTGCAAAGTGACACTTTCACAGCCCCAGCCGCTTTCCAGCACACCATTGTCTTGGGCTGGTGGTAAACCCGCAGCTGTGGCAAAATAAATGCTGTTAACAGTACAGCATGCAAGGGGAAAACTTGTGTTGCATCACATTAAAACACATGCACGTGCACCCGCGCGCGCATGCAGCCTGCTCAGCACTGGGAAAATGGACAGACTGAGTAGCATCTGTGCTAGGGGGGGGGATATGGAACAAATAAGTAATTGCTGTTTTTACTAAGTAAAGCAGAAAATTACAGCATATCAACAGCCAAGCATGTTTGTTGCCTGGGAAGAACCATTTGTGTTCCAGTTTGGGCTTTTTTACTCATTTGAAGTCTGTGCCTCGAAGCACATTAAAAGCATTTTAATGATTATTATGGGTTTATGTCCTTGTATACATTTGAAGTCTATAAAAATAACTGGGGAGGAGGGGAAAGGAAAGCAAAATAAATAAATCCAGTCAAATTTTCTGTGTTTTTAAAAGTGAAACCTGAAGAAAGATGCAGTTCTGAATTACTGCCTTAGAGAACATGTAATTCTTTTCAGAGAGCGTGCATTGTATTAAAAATCTGTCTTGGTTTATCAGAAAAGTGTGTGGCTATATGTGTGTTTTCTTAGCTACATTCAACTCTCTTCAAAAAGACATCCACCAGAATAGCCTTCTTTAGGGACAGTGTTTCAGGGTTGACAAGAACATTAAACCATATTATAATTATCTCTTCAATGAAAACACGGCTTTGTAGTGGAAGCAATGCACAGTTCTCAAGGCGAGTGTTATTAGGCTGTATGTGTTTTCTTGGAAGGAGATTCATGGAAAGAAAAAAGCTTTATAATTTACTGGAAGGAAAAAAATACAGAGGACATGTCATGCATAGCAAAAGGGATTTTACAAAGAAGGCACTAAGTTGAGTGCCTCACTTATCTTCAAGAATGCTTCTACATAATAATTGTGGGGATCGGTTTAACACAAGCTACAATATAGATATAAGACACGCATGCAGTTCTCTGTGACTATTCATATAGATAACTGCAAAAAATGGTCTGTAAAGTAAGGTAAATATAAAGCAATTGCCTCCTGTGCCATAAATGGGTTCTGCCTCATTCTTTGAGAGGTCACTGCTGAACAGCACACATTCAGATAATAAAATCTGTTATAATGTGAATACAAAGATCTTCTAACTCATCTTCAACATTCAAAATACTGTTTTCTCAAATTAACCTGGCAATTAGAAAGAATCAGTTCTGAAACAGCAAGCAAAGTTATAAACTGCACCAAGAAGATTTTAACACATACATAAATGACCATATGCCTATGGGAACATGTACTATCCATACGTGCACATTTGGATTTATTTATTCTGAGTTTAAAAAAAACCCCAAAAGAATACTAATGATTTTTGACACTTTTACAAATGCATGAATTATTTTAAAACAGGAATTTTCTTCTTGTTTGGAAAAATGAGGTTGCAACTTTGTTTTCTGTAGTATGTTGGCAAATGGATAGATTTTAATTCCTTAAAACATAACTAACTAGAGGAAAGAAACAAATTATATTAACCAACAGTTTATGTATACCCTGAATGCAGAAAACACTGACAATAATATGGAAATCATGTGCACAACATGCTAATGGAGCATTGTAGAGCTGTTGTGCGTATGCAAGTCCAGGCACACACAGAAGTAAGCACAAAAGACAACAGTTCCACTAAACAGCTACCAAAAATATACCCAATTGGCCTAATACTAGACACAACAGCTTGAGCATTCTTACGGGGAAAAAAAAAGTCAGAAACTCACCAAATCTTGGTTTTAAAAGCATGCAAAGTATCCAGAGAGAGAGCATTCGGAACAGTCAATTACTTTCACATTTTGTCCCAGGACTTTAAAAGTTAAAGGCATAGTTCTGCCAATTGTGAGATGCCCCATCCAGCACAGACCACCCACAACTACTGATTTTCCATCTGGTGAACAAAACAGACATCTCCCTAATTATTTTTAAAAAGGTTTTTTTTCCTAACATACTTCCTTTATTTGTCTGTGACCTGGAACTTAATGGAAAACCTGGTAGATGCCAACCTCATTTCTTGTAATGAAGCATCTTATTTTCCCTACTTTAAGCACGCTTATTTAAAGGCTGTTTAATAGAAAGTTATTACCTAAGCCGATCTTTGATAGGACCTGAATTACTAAATAGCTTGAAATTAGAACAACGTTATATCAAACCCTAAATGCTCTAGTTAAATATTAACCATTAAAAGTTCTTCCCTAGTATATTAAAACAGAAAGCAATGAGGTTTACAGTCTCATATGCTGGGTTCCCATATTGCCAGTGTCAAAATTTATGCCTTTTTTCAGCAATATGGTTGCCATTGCCAGCACCATGCTTATAAATGCCAACTGTAATTAAAATCTGGCACCCTCTACAAGCATTAAACATGCCTAAAGATTAAAAAAAATAAAAATCTGTATTTTAAAATACTCTTTGCAGCATATGCAGACTTAAAAAAAAGTTCTTCTTCTGCCAGTTTTAGAAACATCATAGAAAAAAGAATAATAAAAAAGGTCCTAGTTGTCCTGAAAATTCGTTTGGAAAAAAAACACATATATTGTGCTAATCTTTCATGATGATGCAAAGGAAAGAGAGATGGCAAAACCTGGATTTTTGCTTTAAAAGGATTACAAAGAAATAGGATGTTTAATAATCTGGACCCCAGGCAGACACACAGGGCAAGTAACACACAGCGTTTACCTCAGCATCCTTTACGCTGGCTGGTATAGTTCAATACACACGTAAAGCTCTCATGGTGAATGCCCAAGCAGGGCTGTGGACTCCAGAGCCTGACGAGGGAGATGAGAGATCATGCAGAGAAGAATGGAGGCTGGGGGATACCCATGGCCTGTTCATGTTAATGGTTCTGGGGAGGCAAACACCATTATGTACTCCTTCATTGCTGCCTCCAGCAGTGAGCAGCAAGCTGGGTGTCTGGTTAGGAAAATCCTCTTCTGGGCTTGTCAACAAGAGAAGTGACTAGCAGGAAGCTCCTGGAGGCCCTGGACACATAGTCAAAACATACAGGGCTTCCTTGGGAAATAACCATAGGGAAAAGAGGGAGATGGGGAAACAGGACATTAAACCCAGCAAAATTTCCAGCCATAAATTCCTTTTCTACTTATTAATAGGCTACTTCTAAGTTACGCAGCTGGCTTACAGACCTGCTGAAGATGAGACACCCATGTTCATGACAGGTTAAAACCTAAAGGAGCTCCCCAGCAAGGTCAAGCCAGGCACTCAGCAGCAGGTGCACAAACAGCACAGTGCTGGAGCACCCCGAGATCTCCTTCTTGGTCTGGCAGCACTGCACCAAGCACTTGTCTCTATTGCCCTGGCCATTCATCCCAGTTAGGAGGTGAGGAAGAGTCAGCCAGCCATGCTGGGAAATAAGAGGTAGGAGAAGGACCACCTCTCAGAAAATCAGTACCATTCATGGACTCTACTTGTGGGGAACAGATCTAGAAAACGGGCAGCCTAACCACTGCAAAATTGATATTTTAAATAGTCAGCAAGAGAAAGGAGTGGGGTTTTTTTTCAAATAAAATTGATGAAAGTTAATGAATTGGCATTTACAGGAACACCTTCTGATGTGACCAGCAGATGGAGGTGAACCATGATGGTGTCCGAGTCTGAGACACCAAGGACCAACGGCAGCAGGACTCAGTGTCTTTGTAGCAAAGGCACCATGACCGAGATGCTCTCCATCCTGTCCTCCCAATCTCATTGTGCTGGTGCCCGAAGCAACGTTTTTCTCGTGATCCTATCAGCAGAAGAGGTAATTAAATTTCATTGTGGGGTGTCCCATTGACCAAATGTTTATGGGCAGGACTGAACATTTTATCTTCACATTTCATGTTCTTGGCTGAATTTCTGTATCGCTATGCCACGTTTGCACTTCTGTTTATGTTCATGCGTAGGCATCTCAGTTATCAATGACTTTCAGCAGGATGAAATCTTTTAAGCTGCTTATTTAAAAATAACGAGTTAAACTACCAAGCGGGAAACATTGAGTTAAATAATTAATTTGAATCTTGTTTTCCCATTTAAATGTTTCAGTTATTTTCTTGGAGAAAGGTTAATTCTCAGTTTGTAACCAGTAAAGTATGCTGCTTTGTAACTAAATATAGCTTTTACACTAAATTTGGCACTTCTTATTGCTAGCCAGAAGGACAGAGTAGCTCTGCTGATATATATTTAAGCTTTTCTATACCTCATTATGCATATTTTTCAGATTAATTTTACTGGTTTTGTTACAAAATCATGTATGGCACAATTCTTATTTACTAGCTGATCCCTTTGTGTTTACTTATGGTTTATGTTTCTTTGAATGGAAACTGGAATGCAACTTAAAATGCAGCAAGGCAGTTCATCACTTGCACAGCACTGTCTTAAAGAGGCTAGACTTCTACAGAAAAATTGGGATTTGATTTAAAAATTATCTATTAAAACACCTTGGTATTACCTAAAATTAGCACTGATTTGGTCATAATATCCTTCAATAGTGTAGTATTTGCAAACCTAATCCTCTCATAATTAGCTTTTGTTCACAGATTGGTAGAGAAGAAGAAGCTTTTCTGCTTCTTTCAACATCCAATTGGTCAAGTTTGAATAAATTAGTCATTTAACTGAGCTAATTGAATATATTGAAGAAAATATTCTCTTGGCACTTGCAGAAGAGACTACTGATCTCAAAAGCCAACTCAGTACTTCAAAGGCTTTAGGTTTAGAGAATTTAGGCAGTGACTTTCATCAGTTGAATGGTCTGACCAACAACCTGGAAGTATTGTTTCTATTTTGTTTGTTATTTTTTATGATTTAAGCAGATTGCAGTAAGTTTAGGCCTTAGCATCATTTTAATTGATACATTTTACAGAAGAAATAGGCTCAACATACATTTTGAAAACTGTTTTTGTTATTTATTTCTTCATCACTAGGTTTTTACCATCTCACTGACTCAGGGTTCAGCTCTTTGCTTAGCATTTAGCCTCATAATTATTTTTTTTAATGGAGGAATGTGCCAGCATCACCATTACTAGCGGCAGAAATCAGCAAAACCCGCTTCTCAAATAAATACTTTTATCAGTTGTACGACAGGCCTGTCACAGACAGTTTTCAGGCCAACTAAGCAGTGGCCTCAAAAAGAAACTGGAAGTGTCTAAAACGGTAAAAAACTTCAATGTCTTTCTCTTCTAAACTGACCCCCTTCATGGCTGTGGAGCGAAGACATCCTGCAGCCATCTCTCTCCACACAGATGCATCCACTGAAACAGATGCATCAGGGACAGGGTGAATATTTCAGTCTCTGAAGTCAAGGTCTCCAGACAGGTTTGAGGTCTACAGTACCAGAAAGGCCCCAGCTATCGCTGGTTTCCCACAGCAAGTTTATATTTGGTTCAAAAACATTTAATGTTGCCATTCCAATTGCATAATGTACATGTGATTTTCTACAGTCACAGATTACAATAAAACCCCCAAACCATCATGTCTTCATTATTCCTTTTTTGATTCTGCCATTTGTTGGTTGTGTTTTAAGGTTAATAGATCATTTTCCAGGCATAAGTGGTCAAATAAGCTAATAAAAAAACCTACAGCTGCTGAAAGAACTACAGCCCTTTGATAGCATATTCATTTTCTGGTTTATCTTGTTACGGAACATCCGTGCTGAGTTCCTGAGGGACAACAACCTGCTAATAGCATGTGTCTTAGATAATGATACCAACCTTAAAGACAAAGTTGACTTACATGAACTCTGCACGATTTCTGATATACTCAAAGGAAATCCATCTTAATTGCGTAAAGACAACAGTGGACTTCAAATTTGGTTTAGAAATTAAAAACCTGGAAATGCCAAGTCAACTTTCTCACTCTGAACATGTCTTTGGGCATAAGACAGGTTTTTATCCATACCAAGTGTTTCAAATCACTGAAGCTACACAATGATATTCCCTATTTTAAGATTCCATATTGGAACAAAAAAAAAGAAAGTAAGAAATGCCGTAACACCTTTTGGTAAGTAATTTTCATATCTTTCCAGCATGCCTCTAAGTATAGATAAATGTGAAGTACAGCAGGAGATTCAGGCTTGAGAATGCCCATGTGGTAAGTAAGGAGCACTGCTCAGGCTGTATTTGTCAGAAAAGGTAAATCATGTGGTGAAAGGAGCCCCTTTGAGTTTTAGCCTTAGAAAGCTCTATAACACCAAAAGCTCTGACACCAGGTCTGAGGTTTTGTACCTTCAGACAGAAGAAATCCAGTGCAACCAAATTGCTAGAGATCTGAAGGTTTTATGTGGATCCAGCCTTTCTGAAAAGAAAGAAATCTTTCCTTCTAAAATAAGACCCTTCCTCCTTAGATATGGAAAGGGTAAAAAGACCAATTCAACCTGTAACCTCATCTGTAGGTCATCACAGCCTTCACCCTAAAATGGGCAGTTTAGCACAACTGTGCTTCGTGTGCTGTGGAACTAACTAGTGTAAACCAGTGAGCAGACAGCATGTAAGTCAAATGTTCATCCACATTGAAAGATGTGGACGTACATAAGGCATGACAACCGAGACACACTGCAAGAGAGGAGCTGTCAGACTGAAAGAGGACATGGATGAGAAAATGCAGTTAGCCAGTAGCAAAAACAAAAGGGGAGGGATAAAACCTGCCCAAACACACAAGATCAGAGACCATCATCCTGCAGCAACTCACTGAAAGAGGTGGAGAATTTTGGCATTTGTCTTCCTCTTGCACAGCAGCAATTGGCTCCACCAAAATTTGGCTTCCATATGGTATGTGAATGTACCCTGCACAACAGCCCTACTGGCTGACAGGTATATAAAAGTGTATGAAAGAGGTGAAGAGAAGGGAAGTCCAGAAAGAGATAACTATTCCCCTGGAAGACAAGCTTTGCTAACCCAACACCATTAACTTCCAGAGCCTCATTCACAAAAATAACTACAGAAGACAAAAAAAAGGGTCAAGGAAAGGACCAACTTAGGAGGAAACCCCAGAATTACAGTTTCTGGTAGGTGTGATACCTGAGCAAGTCAGGCTAAACTAGATACAATGCTCTCATTTATCTTGATATAAACTCTCTTGCAACAGGCCATCACAGGAGGTTATCCTGCAGCACTAGAAACACCAGAGTCACAAATGTATGAGAAAAGAAACAACCTCTCATTAAAACTGTCATTGTATATTCTCATTTACAGGTACTATGAGACATTGCTTTCAATAAGCAAGTTAAAGTATGACACAGAAGGAAAACATGCTTTTTTGGAAAATCATGTACTAGTTCTACACTGAACCTCTGGTGAAGCACTAGAAAAGCCCTGCTGCATGGGTCTTGGGCAAAGCTAGCACAGCAGGAGGAGAAAGCACCATCCAACTCTTGTATTGTTTCATACAATGTCACATCTCTCTTCCTGTGAATTAAGCTAGAATCAGATTTACTTCATGTTTTGAAGTCTGGTTGGAGGAGAGAGAGACTCCAGAGCAGCAGCTCATGCTCTGAGCTCCCTGTTTCATTTTATTGTGCCATTTTTTAATTATTCAACAGATGTTTGCTGGTTACGATGGAATCACCGGAAAGGTCAAAAACCCAAATGTGCTTAGAAATTAAACTGGTGTCTTATACTCGTGATCGCTATTCATCTGCTCTAGGTTGAGACAGGGCAACGTAGAGAGAAAACCTTGCATTTCCATTGTCACTGAAGCAGCTGTGCCTCAAGCAGAAAGCCTTAAGCTGCAGAGGGGGAGGTGCCCATCTGCAACATTTTACAAGCCCTAAAAAACTCACACTGTACATAAAGTTTTCAAAACCTTAAGATTAATTATGAGCTCTGCTTTGCACGGTGCCTGTTTGAATTACATCCTACCGCTAATATTACTTTAAAGCTGTTTTCAAAAGGCTACTGTTGTTCTCACAATACAGAACACCAAGAATGATTAAAACCTGAATAAATACTGTTTATTATTTTCCATAATTTACCTATTTATCTAAACGCATGTGTTCCTTCAGAGAAATTTAGCTCCCTGCTGCCCAAGCAAAATAGGAGCACTATGTATTATATTACATTATATCATAAACTCTGGTAACCAGTATCTCCCTTCAGGAAAAACCGCACATGTTGGCCTCCACCTTTAACAGGAACACATGGGTTCCAACTGGCTGCCATTAAATTTCAGGTTTTAAAACCTGCAAGCAAACATACGGTAGAAATTAAATTATGCACTGCTGCTAAATTTGCTATGTGTGCTGCAGGAGGATGGGCTGAAAACTGTGTTAACCGTTCAACATTTAAACAAAAAATTAATTAAAAATAAACAAAAGGAGGGCATCATTTAAGATCGTGTTTTCTATCTGCTGCATCTCATTTCTCCTTAACTACCCATCCACACTAAGAACATTGCAACTGGCCAAGAATTTAAGTGAATCATATCGGTGAGAGAAATTATGGGACACAAACCAACAGGAGCCTTTTCTTTATGTTTGGAGCAGTAAAGCTGCTGCAGGGTGAGGTGGGAGCAGGCAGGAAAGCGAGGCAGTGTGAAGGGAACTGGCTATTAACTTATCAATTCCAGGCCTTGGCTTTCTAATTGACAACCTCAGGGCTACTTTCATCACTTGTCGAGTTCAAACCCACACTCAATTTTTCCTTTAGATAATGATGCAACTATAACATAACGGTGTTTCTGACATATTGCAGTGTGTAGCAGTAGGAAGGTTTCCTCAGTAGCTTAGTTTAACAGGAAAGGGGGAAAAAAACCCAGCTCAACTGTTAAATGGTTTTCACATCTATCAACTTCTCAAAGAAATAGTCAGTAAGAAAACAGAGTTTACACTTCCAGTATGCTGGAGTCGCTATATGGTACTGACCCAACCCAAAGCACCATCAGTCCTTTAGTATTGTTATCGATCTAACAAAAAATAAGCAAATGATTAATGCAATAAGTCTGCAAAGCATGCATTCATATACAAAACCTAAATAAATGAACCATCCAGAACTAGAAATGCACTTCATTTATCTAATTCTTAAAAACTACCAAAAAAAGGAAAAAGTAATTAAAAATATATTGACAACTTGATATCTAGAAATTATATGTCTTTGAAGCAACAGGAATGCTGCCACGGACATACCCCTACAGAGAGTTAAGAAGTCCCAACTTTCATCCTCCTACAGACACCTGAGTGGTTGCTGAAGGCAGCCAGACCATTTGCAAAGAGCAAGGTACTTGTGTGAGTATGTTTATCACATTTTGACCATAAAGAAAAAACACCCAAAAAACTGTCAAGTAACAGCATGTCCACAGGCAAAAAGCACCTGGCTCTAACATAAACAGTCACATAACTGCCTTTTAATAGTGGATTTAAAGGTTTGAGTCCTGCAGTCCACTCTGCAAAGGCCCTGGAGTCATACTAAACTCAGAGCAGTGTCTGGGGCTCTCGGCACATCAATCGAGTCAACAAAAGCAGTGTCAGAAACTTGAATAATATCAATACACTTCTGAAGCACAGCCACTTCTCTGGCTTCTATGTGATTGACATACAGAGGGACAACAGTTTGGATACTGTGCCATATAGCCAACTGCTGCTGAAATTGGTGTGCATAAAGATACAAGTATTAAACTAACACAGCTTAATAAAGCAAAGGTGCTGCAAGAAGACTTTGCATACAGTTGGCTCTTGTCTTCACTGGAATTTAGACTCCTGCTGTTGCAAATCGGCACCCAAGTAACTTCAGTCATAGCATGTTAAAGAGGCAACGGCTTATGCTGGCTAGACTAGAAGAGATCAGGCCCAGCCATTTAAGATTACAGATATGGATGCCTCATTTCCAGGTGGCAAAGGCTGCATATTGGTCACAAGCTTAAAAATGATTGCTCCAACTCTCATCTGAGGAGTAGCGCTGAAGCACTCAAGGACAGCAGTACCTGTTTTAAGAATGAACATTGGACTCGACATTTCCTTTGGCTGCCACTCTAGTGCTTTTCAGGCTTTCTAGGTCCATAAAGCTGCTGCATATCATGAATTTAGCAGATCACATTGCTGGTTTAGAGCTGTAGCAATCAGTTTTATGAAGACTGGGTATGCTGGCATATTACCCACTTCATTGAAGACCTCTCTTCATTTCAAGCATTGTGCATGCTGCTACTCCTTCTCAAGGGATAAGGAAGCAAGAGCTCTCCCTACAAAACGCCTGGCCCACATAAAGGGCAAAGGTCACTGTTTGCAAAATATTGTTTAAAAGTCAGAAGGAACTTATTTTATAGCCAAATTAGCAGCTCAGCAAAACAGTGGGCTATCGTAGGAAAGATAATAAGCCCAACAGCTGCGCACTACAACTGATCAGGTTTTTACTGGGATCATTGCCTGGGATGTTTTAGGGGGTTTTTGGACAAAAGAGACATCAACACAAGAAGTGTGAAACCCAGGCTATTACATTAACTGCTAGAGGCAGGTGGTTTTTCATTTTCTTAAACCAAATCCCTACCACCTTTCTAATTTTGCCACTCCAAGGCTGCAACCAGCAGTACAAACCGGTTCCCTTTCAGTGTTTGGAGTGCTGGTTTTACAAGCCTGTTTTGCCTTCCTGCAGGCACTTTGAGCTTATAAATGGCACCTTTCAGTGTCCTGAATTGTGAAGGGCAGCTAGTCCTGAATTCTCCTGTCGCTTAATGATCTCACATAAAATGAGGTCCACAAAACTTTTATTACCACTGCAGTTCGAATTTGCAGGTGAAGAACCACCAGGGAAAGGATGCGGACATCTTTTGCTCCCCTAATTTTCCAGGTGCAAGAAAGTTTCCCACTTGGACTTGAACAATTAGTTAACTCTCAAAGTGAAGCCTGATCTAAATAAAAAGACTATAGTATGTTACTGCGATAAGCACTGGGAAAATCCAATGGGAAACCACTTGAGAACAACATATAATAGCATCAAATTTAGGTTGAAAAAAATCCCCCAGGTTAAAAACCTGTTATCTAAGCATTTCTTTATTGTCTTTTGGTTTCCACCTAATTTTATTCACTTGTCACCACTAAGTATATTTGACACTGAAGGATTATACATAATGTTTATTTAAACCATAAATTTTCTCCCCTATTCTGGTAATAACAACCACTGATTGAAAACCATACTGTACCTCAGCAATCCAAACAGAGATTCAAAAGAAAGTACTTTAAAAAAGAAAGGAATTTGTTTGTTACAAATTACTTCTGCATTTATATACAGTTTTAGTGATTCATGGCATGCTAAATACAGTGCTAATGAGCTTTGGGTTGTGTTTCTCATTTTTGTTTGAAATCTTTTTTTCCCTGCTAAAAACAATTACTAGAGGCTATTCAAATGACACTGCATAAACAAGGAAACCTAGTAAAACTGTAGGTAAAATTGGCATTTTGTTTCAAGCATGGCTCAGGAGCCCAATTCACTTGTTGGCAAGCTGCATATTTCAAATAGCACTCGCATCTCCCCCAAAGAGGAAGCTGGGTAAGATGCTTTCAGAGACCGACATTTACAACACTCATTAATGAAAAACAAAAAATTCAAGAGTATAACCTCACTGCTTAATTCCCACCTTCCAAGAATGAAGCATCTTAGCCTTTCAGCTTTCTTCTTCACTTTCCAGTGAAAGGTAAATAAATCAGCAGAAATATAAGCTCTTCATTCTTAGTACCTCTTTAGAGGATACACATGCCCATAGGAGCCTAAAAACCTTCCTGGAGAGCATCATTAATCTTGCTCCTAGCAGCAAAGAATTTTTAAAGCCTATGTATGACTGTCTAGTCACAGCCAAGTGAGTCTTGCATTTCTCTGACCTGATTTTAAGAAACAAACAAATAATCAGTGGAAATTATGCCCAATTATCTTTCATCATTCAGTTATGCAGATCACCACCCACCTCAACTACTGACTAGATACCAAACATCGTCCTTCTACAACAAAACTGGCTATCTAACACCTACAGTCACAGGATGGTTTGGATTGGAAGGGACCTTTAAAGACCATCTCTTCCAAATCCCCTGCAAAAAGGAGGGACATTTTCAACTAGATCAACTAGATCACATGTTGATGGAAGTCCTGCCTTGACCCTGCTTTGCCAGCCTCTCCAGCTCTGGGCCTAAGAATACTTTCAGAAACCTACAAACAATTCAAACTGTACTATGAACAGCTGCTGCCTGGCTGCAGCCATGCTAAAGCCTATTTGCACCACCGCAAGTCAAGTCACTATCAGTCCCTTGGACTTCAGTCTTCCAAGCAACATGTGTGTTACTCCAAAAGCTTTCAGATGACTTTTTAACTGAAAACATCCAGGATGTTGGGGATTTTAACAAATCATCATAGCTGATAAATCAGCAGCTGATAAAACTAGAGTTAATTAATGCTGCCAGGAAACAGAAATATATCTGCAATGAGCTGGTCTTGTTATGCCCATACTCAGTATTTCCCCTCCTTTCTTTGAAGAGCATTTCACCAACTTAAAATAACCCAAACATAAAACCAATCCCCCCACACACCCACACACAGATTGAGCAAATGAAAGATATTCCCACTAACTAATAACTAACTAACTAACTAACTGACCCTACTCTCCAGTTTCCCACCCAGAATCCCACAGACAATATCAAGAGTGGGGAATCAAACCCCTTTATGACCAAGTCCGCAGCAGATAAAGCAGCAATTGTGCTTATACAGTATTGGAAGTGTAGCTACAACATAGCGTGACAGCTTGTTAGTGTTGAAAATATATAAGCTCTTTGTAATTGTGCCTTTGGAATGCCATCTGTCTTGAATTAACATCCACCTGGGATCATGTTTCGATGACCAATATGGACAGATTACTGGAACTTTAAAACCCCGCTTTCTTTGTAATTGACATTTAAACTGTTTGAAGTTTCTCATTAAGTCCTTTTTTACAAATTAGGTGCAGATGTATAAAGCTAAATGTACAGTACTAAGGGAAATTAGGTCACCTGAAAGCTCAATCATAAAATGTATCAACTGTTTAAGTGCAATGAGTACATTAAAATTTAGGGATCAACTTTATGCCCCAAATTCTTCAAAGTTTCATCATTTCCCTTTCATTGCTGCAGAGCCCCTGATGCCAACCATTTTTAATTAAAATGGCAGAGAAGAAAGAGGGTTTGGCCACTCAGCCCATGACAACTGGGCAATCTTGGCCCATAAAGGGCTAGAGAAGACAAGGCAGGCAGCCACAGAGATGTCCATTTACAGGGACAGGGAAATCCTCTTTACATCGATGATGCCAGCAGATTTAATAAGCACAGGGAGACCTGAGAAGTAAACACAGCACCAATGAGAATACAAGGGAAAGTTACGAAGGGGACTTGTTGAACACCCAGGGGCTCAGTAACCACACGGCTGACCTCCAGATCCATGCATAGTCAAAGTTCTGCAGACCTGCTGTGCTCCACGGCCTCATGGGATGGGAGAGGGAAGCGTGAAAATGGCAGCAGCTGGAGAAACACCTCCATGCACAGCCTGGCTGACAGAATAACGGCAAACCGAGTATTTCCCTTTCCATATGAGGGGGCTCAGAGCTCAGGGAGGTGTGAGAAAGGGGTCCAGGAGAGATCACCACCAGGAGCCCTCCTGATGTGCAGAGGACATGAGAACATACCACACTGGGGTTCATCAGAAGAAACTCTACAAAGCTCTTAGCATCAAGGGGCTTTTACCTGTCAGAAAGGCTCTTAAAGGAAAGACTTCAAGTACAGCAGCCTGTTCTCCCCAGAAAGCATGAAAATCTCAGAGACCCCACTCACCCAACCTGTATGAGTAGCCAAGAAATACTGCACAAGCACGTGAAGGCCCAATGCTGGAAGGTGGAGCATCCCCAAAGAGAAGCAGCACCCTCCTTCTCCATGCAGCGCCGCAGAGCAGGAGTAGCCTTGGGCCTCAAGACAGAGGCATTCTGCAGCTGGTATCATTTAAACTCAGTGCGATCAAGGAGGTTCAGTGGAAGGTCCATGAAACTCCTTTATCCCAGAGAAAGGTCTCTTGGGGTAAGTTAGGACACCACCCACATAAAATGCACAACCACAAATCCTTTAGACACCACAGCATGTTGGTTCTTGGGTATATGCCAGGGCTATACCCTGGCTCCCTGCTCGTAAGCACGGAGGTGCAATGGAAGATAGTTCTCTGAAAAGCTGCTTAACAAGACAAATACACTGTCAGCCAGTTCTTTTTTCTGTGCTTAGACTACATTATTGCCTCTTAACCAGACTGTCTTCAGTACTGTTACTTATGACAATGACTTTAGAAAGCTTTTCTGCTGACATCCCCTCATAAACCTATTCTTGTAAGCTACTAGAACTCTTTTTGTGAAAGAAGTGTAAACTTTCAGCTGGATACCTTTCTGCTGCTTCTGATAAACAGCCAGGTAACTTTGCTGTGAAACTGGCTGTGCATCTATTTGTAAGATGAACAGCAGGTCCCAACTAGTACCTGAACACAACAGCAGGGGATTTTGGTTTCCTTATCTGTGGGCTCTTTCTCCATGTTCATATACAATTTCAGGTCAAGGCAGAATTTGGAGAAAAATTAGGGGCATTTTTAATGGAAAGAAAAATCAAACCAGCCATGTTATTAAACTGCAACACCTGGGAAAGAACAAAACCTGACCAATATAATACAGTAAGGTAACAACATTTTCCAGAAGGGGAGTGCCCAATTCGTGTATAAAGGGGAACGAGACAGAGGAGCAATTCAACAACCACATGTACTGAATAAGAAAGACTTCTAAGGAAAGTGTATTTGCACCCAGTTCCATTTTACGTATGCATTTTTTGAATACTGGCTTTCATTTAGCTAACAGGTCTGCAAAGACAGGTACAGGACTGGGCAGGACTGTCCACAGAATGGTTTGAGTTAGAAGGGATCTCAAAGATCATCCAGTTCCAACCCTGTGGTCAGGGACACCTTCCACTAGACCAGGCTGCTCAAAGCCCCATCCAGCCTGGCCTTGAACACTGCCAGGGATGGGGCAATTACAACTTCCCTGGGCAACTTGTTCCAGTGTCTCACCACCTTCACAGGGAGGAATTTCTTCCTCATATCTAACCTAAATCTTTCCTTTTTAAGCTTAAAGCCATTACTCCTTGTCCTGTTTCTACTTGCTCTTACAAAGAAGTCCCTCTCCAGATTTCTTGTAGGCCCCCTTTAAGTACTGGAAGGCTGCTGTAAGGTCTCCCCTGAGCTTTCTTGTCTCCATGTTGAACAAGCCCAGCTCTCTCAACCTGTCTCCATAGGAGAAGTGCTCCAGCCTTCAGAGCATCTTTGTGGCCCTCCTCTGTACTCACTCCAACAGGTCCATGTCACTCTTGTGTTGGGGCCCCAGAGCTGAATGCAGCACTGGAAGTGGGGTCTCACAAGGATGGGTATAAAGGGGGAGAACCACCTCCCTTGACCTGCTGGTCACAGAACTGCGTTAGCTTTAAGCAGACAAGTTAGGGTGCCAGTGCTGATTAGCTGGACACACTTAGATTTGCACCCTGCTCCTCATTAGCATTAATTAGCAAGCATCATACCTCTGCTGCTGCCAGGATCAGAGCTGGCTCAGGCAGTAGTTTCACAGTGCTTAGTGCCGAGTATGGAGCTGCCAGAGTGTGCAGCGGGGAGCTGATATCAGGCCCCACGTCTTTCTGCCAAGGGCAGAGGAGAGCAGAGACCCAGTTCAGCAGAAAGCTGGAACAGCGTGGACAGGTAACATCTCTTTTGGCATAAGGCCTCCCAATGTAACTCCAACCTGCCAAAAATGCATGCGTGAACACCAGAGCTAAGGCTCAGCTTTGCAATGTGCTTTGCCTGACCTAGTAGTGATGGTTGATGAAAGGCCCCATCCTGCACATTCCCTCACGCGTGGCCTGGTGATATGGTTACAAGGTAAACCAGGGCTCCACTAGGTCCACCCTCAGAGAAAGGATTGCAACAGCAGTGACTGGAGCAGGGGTGCTCAAGACATCACCTCTCTCCCCGAAGTGAGACACTACCAGGTTCTCAGCTTGCCAGCAACACAACATTAATTTAGGTGAAACAAAGTGACCTTGTAGAAAAGCAGATTCTGCAGACACGGCTCAACAGTTCTGCCAGATAGAGTGTTTTTATCCCTAGAAAGTCGCACTTTCACCCTGAGGCCATAATCTCAAAAGACACACTTAAAAATGTGTAGAACATAGAATGAGTGATTTTTTCGATAGAGGCTCTGGAAGGAAATCCCTCACAGACTTAACACTTTATTGATATTCTTGGTTACAGCTCCACACATGCCGAGCAGGATCAGCTGCTGGTAAAGGCCATGATTCATGTCTTTCCATTTAAACACCGCAACAAAGAATAAAACTATTTCCCAACTAACAAAGGGGAAACCTTTAACTCGCTAAAGAGTTTCAGCTCTCATTGCATTAGCACCCTCCAGTGTCCAATCCATGAAAAACAACACTGTCACTAATGTGCCAAGTAGACACAAATTTGGGAGTGTGAAAGACAAGAGAGAGAAGTGACAGATTCCTGGGAGGGAAGATGGCAACTGGAGAGGAGAGGAGAAACTCCCAATGCTAGAAACCTTAGATGACATAGATGGAGTCCCTGAACAAGACCTGACACAGGATCATTACTCAGTACTCCTTTTTCCCAGCAGCTGTTCTGATGTCTGCACCTTTGGCACACTGTACTCCACATGGTGTATTCCATACTCAGCAGTGTTCTCCCAAGATGTGAGCTTAATGGTGCAATTTTTGATTGATTTAGCATGGATATGTAGGTATAGATCTGCCTGGAATACGCTGTTGTCCTGGTTTGAGCAGTAGCAGTCATTTTTCTCCTTCTTGGTAGCTGGTGCAGTGCTGTGTTTTGACTTTCGGGCTGGGAACGGTTGCTGATAGCAAGTATGTTTTGAGTTACTGCTCAAATGTTTGGTTTGTCCAAGGCCTTTTCTGAGCTCATGCTCTGCCAGGGAGGAGGGGAGCTCGGGAGAAAGGAGAGACAGGACACCTGACCCAGGCTAGACAAAGAGGTATTCCATACCATAGCACGTCATACCCAGGAGGTAACCTGGAAAGACCCGGGAGGGCTGGAGCTCTGGGGGGATGGAGGAGGTATCGGTCGGTGCTCGGCCAGGCAGGGTGGGGTGAGTTATGGGTCGGTGGCTGGTGAGGTGTTGTGTTGTATTCTCTTCACTTGTTATTTGCTTTATCATGATTGTTTGTAGTAGTAGTAGCAGTAGTGATTTGTGTTGTGCCTTAGCTATTAAACTGTGCTTATCTCAATCCGTGGGGGCTACATTCTTTGGATTCTCCTTCCTAACTCTCCAGGAGTTGAGGGAGCAAGAGGGGGGGAGGAGTGAACGAGCTGTGCGGACTTGGTTTAAACCACGATAGCTGTGCAAATAAATACACATAAAACCCCTCTCATACATGGGGGACAGGGAGAGCCCAAAAGCTCTGGAACATCACAAATAAGCAAAACCAGTGCTGGGTGCAGTAGGTTTCACCTGCCTGCTAATGACACAAATGCTCCATCCACATTCTCATGGCAGCACTGCCCAGTGGCTTTGCAGAGGCAGCAACATCCACATGAAGTAGGTGGTAGCAGCTGGGAAAGCAGCCACACTGCATCAGTGGTACCTGCTGTAATTCAGGTCCCAGCCCAACAGTGTGTCAATGAACACTGTGGGACCCAGGCATTATGATCCGGACCAAGTGGACTCCTGCTGAAGACCATGGAGCTGCCAAGCAAATCCAGCCGTGTGCATTGACTGTTGGCATATTGAAGTCATCGCTGTATTTTCTCATTCCATGGCACACAGCTGCCCAGCTCAAAGGTGAGCAAGGGCTCCTCATGCCTCATCCTGCTTACGTCTCTGACTGGTTAGATGCCCCAGATTCTCTGGTCTCTGTCTGAGTGTTGGCTTCTCAGGCTCCACGGCAGCACTGATGAGTGGGGGCAGGCAGTTCCCAGTTCTCCTGGGAGCTATGTGAGACAGCACTGGTACTTGCTATCTACATCCCATCCCATAGCAGCACCAGCTAAGGAAGTCCTTTCTGACAGCAGCTGGAGGAAAGCAGCCTCACCATGGGCATGTGGTGAGCCCCCTCTCCCAGCCCTGAAGGGGTGCTATGCAGATACAATGTGATCATCTGATTGCCCTCACACTGTGCAGGCCCCTCTTCACCGTATTAGAATTCCTGATGACCCAAAACAGCAAGGCACAGCATTGATGATTCTTCTCCAATAATAGGCCAGAAGAAGGAAGAAAGAAAGAAAAAGGCTTGTACACACATGCATCTTCTCCAGAAACAGGCTGTGAAAGTAAGCTGACAGAGGCAGGCTGGAAAAACAACCCTGGGTGCTATGCAGGACAGCGTTACTGTGGGCAAGAAAGGCTGACATGGGTTTTATGGGCTGTTCACAGTGCCTCTAGCACAGCACATACCAGTCCAGCTGTCCCCAAGGTTTCGCAAGAACACCAGCATCAATATTGCATGTTCACAGTAACATCTATGTTACAGTTATTACAGGCTACTACTCTTTTATTACTCAAGTATAAAATATTTACAGTATGATGGTCTCAGCAGAGACTACAAGAATTTAAAGCTTTAAAGATTAAACCAAAGTAACACTTGGTTTCCTGCCTAATAGCAATATTAAAATATCTGTTCTCCCTCTAGAACTGTTGTTGGAAACCTCCCTTAAATCACCACAGACCCAACCATCAGTCCTTTGGGCAGAAGGCATCCTCTGCCTGCAGGTAATACTCAGGCACACACCCGCAGGCAGAAAGCTGGACATTAAACCCACACAGATCTCCAGGAGAGAGGTGCGGTGGAGCTCTCATCTTACACAGTGTATGTCACTCAGGGCCTGATTCTGCAAACTGACCTGCATGGGGATCATGTATTTACAGTGGAACTCTTCTGAGCACCCTGCCCGAAGTCCATGCCCTGACAGCTATCTGACCAGCTGTGGGAAAGCACCCAGTGACCTTGGTCCCTTTACAAGTGCACATAAACCACCTGTGTAACCCTCCCTCGTCCAGCCACTGCTGTGGCAGAGAAAAAGGACCATGTCACCCCTCTGAACCAACAAGGGCTCCCAGACCTGGGACGAGGGGTGCTGATGGGGCTGCCGACAACCCCACTCAGCTCTATCAAAGATGATTTATCAGTGTAGGAGACAACACGGTGTTCCCTTGGAAGGAGGGAACCCAACGGTACCGATCCAGCCCGAGCTGCGCCAAACCAGGCACCCAAGCCAGCCCAATTTCGTGGTAACTGGAAGAAACTTAGTTCTGTTTGCACACTGCTTGTGCCAGGGACGTGCCTTACCGGTGCCCCCACGGGGAGGCACCGAGCGGCAGCAGCCGGCCGACCGCCCGACCCTGGGGAGCTCAGGCTCGCCCACCAGAGGCTCCCGGGCTGTTGGCGGCCACGCCAGAGGCAGAGCCAGGGTCCAGCGGCTTCCCGCTGCCGCTGCCCCAGCAGGCTCACCCGCAAGCGGACCCGGCTCCGCCGCGCCCCCGCTGTGCCCTGCCCCGCTCCCACCGGGCCCACAGCCGGAGCCGGCGGGTGTTGGGGTGAGACCCCCCCAGCGGCGGCTGCCAGGGGGCGGGGCCTGGGGTCCGCTGGGGTCCGTTGTCCCGCCCCCCGCGTGCGCCGCGCGTCACTCACAGCCTGCACCTCCCTCCGCGCAGCCCAGCTCGCCGGCAGACCCACGCCGCTGCCGCCGCCGCCATCATCACCGCCTCGGTACCGCCTCCGCACACCGCCCATTGGCTGAAGGGCGCGGCATGCCCCGCCCCACGCTCCTGATTGGTGATCCGCGCCACGCCCCCCACGTGCCCGAGACTGCCGCGGAGGGGGGCGGAGCCGGGCGTCAGCAGAGAGCCGTTAGAGGCCGTTGGGCTGCCCCGGCGGCAGCAGCAGCAGCGAGGTGGGCCGCGCTCCCTCCCGGGGTGGTGTGTGAGGGGTCAGCTGCTCCCCGGGCAAAACCACAGCCGCCGGTGCAGCCAGGTCCTCCCCCGGGCAGCGGTGGCTGTGCCGGTACAGCCGCTGTGGTAGCGCACCGTCATCCAGCTGGGTGCTGGAGCAGGCCTCGGTACACAGCGGCACAGTTGGGGGGTGTGTGTGTGTGTGTGTGTGGTGGTGCTGGCTGAAGCTTTGTGGTGGCTTGCGAGGCGTGCTTCTGACGCCAGAGTTCAGTTCTGGCTGGGATGTGCCTGCTCTGCATGTCTCAATGTGGGAATAACGGCCACGAGTGGAAATAGCTCATTCTTGCAGACAGTAAAGAGGCAAGACTAAAGGTAACATTTGGTCTCTACAGCTACCTGAAAGGAGGTCATAGTGAGGTAGGGGTTGGTCTCTTCTCCCAAGTAACAAGTGATACAACAAGAGGAAATGGCCTAAAGCTGTACCAGTGGAGGTTTAGGTTGAATATTAGGAAAAAATTCTTCACAGCTGCTCAGGCATTGGAACAGGGTGCCCAGGGCAGTGGTGGAATCATTGTCCCTGGAAGAGCTCAAAAAACATGTAGATGGGGCCTGTAGTGACAGGGTTTAGTGCTGGACTTTACAGTAATGGTTGGACTTGGTGATCTTAATGGTCTTTTTTAACGTGGTTGATTCTGTGATTCTATAAAGTATGGGGGGGGGGGGAAGGAAGGAAATGAAATTTAGAAGGAAAGGGACCTAAAAATGTAACAGATTCTGCTGATTTTCCTACCAATACAAAGCTAGACTTGAGGATGTTTTGCTCTTGCCATGTGGCTTGAATGTGCTGGAGTAGGCACAAAGCATGATCCCAGCAAGCTCCTCCAGCAGTGGTGATATTTTGCCCAGGTTTCCTAAGGACAGGAGCTCAGATTGTGCCAGCTGTCTGTCCTGTCATCTCTCATCCCTTCCCTCACACAACTGAACACATTGCTCATTTTGGAGCAAGCTTGGCCGTAGGCTGAGAAAGTTGGGGCTGTTCAGCCTGGAGAAGAGAAGGCTGTGTGGAGACCTCATAGCAGCCTTCCAGTATCTGAAGGGGGCCTACACGGATGCTGGGGAGGGACCCTTCATTAGGGACTGTGGTGATAGGACAAGGGGCAACAGGTTGAAACTTAAACAGGGGAGGTTTAGATTGGATATAAGGAAGAAATTCTTTACTGTTAGGGTGGTGAGGTACTGGAATGGGTTGCCCAGGGAGGTTGTGAATGCTCCATCCCTGGCAGTGTTCAAGGCCGGGTGGGATGAAGCCTTGGGTGATATGGTTTAGTGTGAGGTGTCCCTGCCCATTGCAGGGGGGTTAGAACTAGGTGATCTTAAGATCCTTTCCAACCCTAACTATTCTATGATTCTATGAGAGATCCCAAAGACACTCATACTCAATTGGTTTTATAAAATCAGGAGAAGGCTAATTAAACACCACCCCAAAACAGTGCTCCTGTTCCTTGAAAGACTTGGGCTCACAGCAATGTAGGTCAAGCTCAAGTCTTCATGGAAGAGCTTTTTTATTTTCTAGTGCTGCCGAGTTTTGCTGTATAATTTTGTTCTTCCCCTGACACAAAATTTGCTTTTCTTTCTCACAGGGCTGTGTAGGAGTTTTCCAGTCTGGTTCAGCATCACTTACTGGGAAGCAGTGTCAGCAAGTGTGAGTTTCCCCTCCTAGCAAAATGAAATATGCTGTTTTGAAGAGCTCTGCTCAAGCATGAAAGTGACCTGCACTCAACTTCCCCACCTTAGTAATCTTGCCTGCTTAAATCTGACATGACTTGATAACAAAGAAACAATTCCTGGTATCACTAGCAGCACAGTAGGGTTAACCCTTTTCTGACTAGGTCCAGAGAACTGTGTGTGACAGAGACTCTTCCTTCTCTCTCCTTTCACTAACGCCTCCCTCCCCTTGCCCTTTCCTCCCACCAGAATTAACTCCTTGGGGAACCCTTCCTCATGGGAGATGATACGGCATGAGGTGGTGGAGGAGTGTCTGGAACTTGCCTCCTGCCCCTCTCTTACCTCTGCAGGGACAGGGAATTTCTTTCCTGAACCTCTCTTGTCTTGTCTCTTTCTGACTACAAGACTCCCATGTGTACAAAATGCTCTCATTCCCCACTTTGCTGGTGAGGCCGGCTAGCAGTGGGGTTAAAAATAGGAGATGCATGGCCCCCGACAGACCCTCTTGGCTGTTATCTCACATGGCAGCCCGGAGAGGATGAGAGCAGGGGTACAGTCAGCTAGGAGCAACAATCCCTCCCCCTCCACCCAAAATGTGAACCTCCTTTGCAGCAACAGCATTTAGTGCTGCAACATCAGATGGAGGCAGAACGCCATGGTGACAGTGGATCAAGTTTTGTCAGACTTACATGTTTCAACTTGTTGAAAGTGCAGACACCCTTTTCCAGCACTGGTAGCTGAGTATAGGTTGTGTCTGAATGTCAGAAAGCCTGGGGTAGCCTGCTCATTTCCAGATGACATATGCCTCTTTGACTTGTAAATGGTCATTGGAACTCGGTGATCTCAAGTAAGTCTCATTACTGTCTCTTCCCTTCTGTATTCTGGGAAAAACACTGTTTGTCTGTCTTGCCCTTTTAAAATTGGAAGCCTTTTAAAGATGTTGTGTTTTCCATTAATTGGATTAGGCCAATGTAACATTTTCCAGGATGCACAGAAGGTATTTATGAGCTTAACTCCCACTGACATAGTCAGGAGTTAGGCACCCAGGTGCTTCTGAGGATGCAAGTCTTGCAGCAGCAGGATCTTTGGGGCTAAGACACTTGGAGGTGCATGTACATAAAGAGTATGTGGAGAAAAAGGTCTCTGAGCTCAGTTGGGGCCAGTGTTCAGTCTTGATTTTGTTCGTGTTTTGGGGTTTTGTGTCTTCTTGCAAAGCCTCAGGGGCACAAATGTTCCAGCTGCACATATGACACCTACACACAGAAACAGATCAGAGAGAGGGATCCTGCAATTCTCAGACAGAAATTGAATTATGAAGATTAAATGACTCATCAACTGTGCTGTTGAAGATCATTTAGTAATTTTAAGAGATTGGGCAAAACAGTAAAAAAAGATAACTGCCTACCCGTGTTCCTCCTGTTATGTCAATAAAGCACCAGAGCCACCCCAGTGCTACAATGTACATTTCAAGTACACTAGTTTTTATAATTGTTGCATTTTGAACACTTTTTTTTTGTTTGTTTTGTAATGTTTGTTTTGTAATATCTTCTGAGATGTTGAAAGCATAAGGTTGCTATGAAAAAGCAAACCAAATATTCTGGAAGATGATATGGTTGTCATTGTTCTACACGCATTTTCTAATTCTTTAATGATCTCTTAATGGTACGACTAATGACTAACGGGTGTTTTTGCACAAGAAAGGGAAAAGAAGCAGAGTAGAACAGAAATATTGTGGAACCACTAATGAGCCATGCTGATAAAAATAAATAACCTTTTATTGGCATCTGAGTAGAATAAAAGACCTTTGGTGCTGCCTGAAGCTATTGCATATCAGGGTTCTCTTGACACTCGTTTGCTTTGATTTTTAACAGGGGAATGAGCATCGAAACAGCCAAGGTATGATGTGCCTTCCTCTTCATACTGTGAACACAAATGCATGTCCTTGTTGGGTGAAAACGGGAAATAAATAACTACTGGCACCAGTCTTTCTGATACTTCTGTGCCTTCTTCTGACAGACACCTATTTTTGCTGGCCAGCAGTGTTAAAGTGCCTCTGTGGTAAGCATACTCCTTTGGGCATGGTCTCCTACCTGCCCAAGTGCTTGCAGGAGTACCTGTGTACCTCGGATGCCTCCCAGCTTCCAGAGCACTGGTCACCTGGTGGGAGCCTTCTCCTGCAGTGCTCCTGTACCACACAGAGCCAACATCATGCCCATGGGTAAGGAATGTAGCTGTGCCCAGGGAGTTGCCGAGGCTGTTTAGCTCCTCCTATAGGAGGTGGAGAGCCCAGAGAAGAACCTGCTTTTCAGCAACAAGAAAATCTCAGGGAACCTCCCTCAAAACTATTGATATAAAACTAGAAAAAAATCAGGAAACACTGAATAGCTTTCATGGGTGAAAAATGAATTTTCCAATATCTGTTCATTGCACCATTATGTTTAATAGAATCGGAGTTATGGGGTGCATGTTGTATCCCAGCAGTGCATAGTGGTTTAATCCACCATAAATCCATGTAGAATACATCGTCTGGAGCCTATGCATTTAGCATGATGGAAAGTGGATTGAATAGCCCTGGTACATAAAGACAGGGTCGTTTTGTCAAGAAAAGCTCCCTCTGCAGTCTTAAAGGGTTTGAAGAACCCCAGCTTCCCTTTTTCAGTCATCTCAAAAGCACAGCTCAGGCAGCTGCTTCCTTCTGCGGAGGGCAGAGTGCCCCTGTTACCAGCATCCTACTGAACTAGGGGAAAGCTGCAGCCTTATCATATGGGTCCTCCACGATCACAGGAAGCTCCTCAGGAAAGGCAAATACCCCTTGCCCATCCCAACCTCCTCACCAGAGATTCTCTGTAAAAGGTTGCTTTTCCAAGTGTGATTCTCCACATTTGAAATCAATCCCTTCCCTGCCCCAGGTGAACTGTTAGCAACCAACATCAACAGATGGAACAAGAAAGTCAAAAAAGTGAGAAACATCTGGAAAAACTGCAGGGCCAGTAGCTGTGGTGAAGCTGCAGGGAGCAGAAAATACAAGAACAGGTCCAGCCATAAATCGAAGAGAAGTGCTCAATAAAGGATCTCAAGAATGGGAGGCCTGTTTTCAGGCACCAGGAGGAAATAACAGTGAATTTGTTGCCATCCAATTCAGATGCTATTAAGTACTGTGCAACTTTGGGAGAGGATTACTGAAAAGTGGCTGCATGAAATCACTGGAATTCAGAAAATTCAAAATATTTTCATGCTGGGAAGCAACACACACCCCATGTGCTCTATATGCTGTCTGGGAGAAATTAGAGAGAAAAAAAAGGAGGCAACTGTAAACCAGAGTTTGTAAGAGGGTTTGCATCAGAGGGATGTGCTTGCCAATCCTCCAGGTGGGAGCAATTGATCTATTACAAAAAGTGGTGTGGTTTCAGTACTGTTTTTCTTCTTGATTCCTTACAAAGAACCACATTTCATTTGGTTCTGTAAATTGTGCAGATCATAGAATCATAGCATCATGGAATATCAGGTTGGAAAGGACCACAGGGATCACCTGGTCCAACCTTTCTTGGCAAAGCATGACCTAGACAAGATGGCCTGGCACCCTGTCCATCTGAATCTTGAAAGTGTCCAATGGTGGGAGATCCACCACTTCCCTGGGGAGATTATTCCAATGTCTGTTTTATCTCACTGTGAAAGATTGTTCTCTTGTGTCCAGTCAGAATCTCCCCAGGAATAACTTGCATCCATTACTCCATGTCTTTTCCATGTGACTCCTTGTAAAAAGGGAGTCTCCATTGTGTGCACCCTTTAAATACTGGAACATGGTGATAAGGTCTCCCCTGAAATGTTTTCACTGGACTGGAGTGGGGCTGTTCCCAGAGCATTAGCCAGTGGTTTAGTGATGAACAACACATGAGATGGTTCAAGATGCTCTTCCTTGTGTGTGTTACCTTGGGCTGGCTTCCTGCTCTGCTGTTGAGGGAGTCTCAGCACTCTGCTCCAGAGCAGAGCCTGTGACCAGTGCCAATGCTGCTCCTGGGGGATACAGTGCTGTGTGTGGGCACTGACTCCAGCTGGGGCTCATCCTGCTAGACACTTCCAATGCTCAAAGAGAAAAGGACACCTCAGAGAGACAACTCGTACCTGAACTGCCATCTGCAGGAGCATATCCTTTCCTACAGGCAGAGCCCAGGGAAATTAACCTTAAATGTTTAGCGTGGGTGCCAGGTGAAGGTGGGTGGTGGGGACATTTCCCTACCTCACATGGTGCTGAAGAGCCTCTGCTATTAGTGCACCTGCAGTTTTACTTAATGAGAGGGAGGTGATTATAGTTCAGAAGCAGGAATGTAACACACATGGAGCTATTAGCAGTATATTTTTCTTAAAAGAAGTAAATCCATCATGACGGGTTTCCTACATGAAACACTCAAGCTGGGAGAGGAAAATGAGGATGCTAGGAGAAAAGTGTGATGCACATGTAGATGAGAAGCAGACTGTCCTTCTTAAGGTTGTTATTTTGACAGATTTCAAAACCTGAAACAGTCTGTGTATCTCACAGCTGATTATCTATAAATGCTTTTTGGTATTTACATACTCTGCTCATTTATTTTTAAGTCCTCTCTCCTCATACATATGATAGTGTTTTCACCTTTGTAGAGGTTCATTAAACTCACTTTGCTGCAGAATGCTTTGAAAGCCGGTAGATAATCTGCAGGCTGTTGACACCGTAATACTGTGATGGCTTGTATGCCATTAAAATGGATCACAGCAATGTTCATCTATAGAACCCAAACTCAGTACATTGTGTCAGTATACTGTATAGATCCCTTAATCCATAGACTATTATTAAAATAGTGGATTAAGGCGGTGTTTGGGATCAGAGCATGCTGTATATGTAACAAAACAGTTTAGCTGAGATTAGTATTTATTACTCAATGCAAAATTGATTGAAGGATTTATAGATGCATATAATATCACTGTTCTTATTTGATCACTGAATTACTGCCTTTTTGCCATACAAGTTCTTGTGAAGACCTGCAAATAAATGATCACTGTATGAAAAGTTAAGACTGAATAACTGCCGTAAATCTGTTACTAATTTAAATATTTTCACTTGGTGCTAATATAAAATATGGTATTTAGATGGTAAAAATGCATTGTATGAGAATGTGCATGGAAAGGACATTCAGACTTCTGAAATAGTAACTTGTCAAATAATAGTTTTTAAAAGAGCTCTCAAACTGCTAAACAGATCAGGGTCAGTTTAACCCAAAGCAAACTGGAAACAAGAAATCTTTTTTTCATACAATTTTCTTCTGTCAACAGATTTGTCAGAAGGGGAAGTTTTATTCAGCTGTGTGGTAAAGCTGAAGTGAGTAAGACAGTGGCAGTTTTACAGACTTTAATGCAACAGAAGGTTGTCAACAAGCCTTTTTGGTGACATCTCCCTGTGAGCACAGCGAACAGATGATTTGAGGATTACCAGGCTGCTTGCTGGACAGGTCAGCTGGCATCTTAAAAATCTCTTCTATAAAGGACCAAATCTGCAGCCAGAAGCTGTTTACTGGCTGGAAGGGGGAGGGAAATGGGTTTGTTTAAGAGGCAGAGACCCTTGGGTTTGTTTGTGTGCCTGCCACAGATCCCAGTGTCTAAAGCTGGCTCTGTGTAACAGAGACCTGAACTCTGGTTGACACTTGTTTTCAAGCAAACTAGTAAACAAAGTAAAATTTCAGTAGCAAAGTGCCAATGTAAAAAGAAAAAAACTGTATAAAAATTAGTATTTACTGAAAGGTAAGTAGAACAGAACCTTTTTTTTTCCAAGGTGGAACATGTTTGTACCAAATTTCAGTTATACTGCAAATCATATTTAAAAAATTGTTTCTAATCCCCATTTTAGTGTTTTGTTGGGATTTTGTGTTTTGGTTTTGTTTGTTTGTTTGTTTGTTTTTAAATCCTGTCATTGCTGTCCAAGTCCCGAAGAATCTGGGTATTTCTGAATGGAGGTTCAAATGCTTCCATACAAAGCAAACTAAACTCTCTGCAAGCATGTCTGTGCTGGCTATTTCTCTTCCACAGACTATCCATCAGCTGATCATGTCTGGGAGTTTTCAGGTCCACTTCCTACATCTGTACAGCTCCTGGACATATGATGCTGTGGTTTGTAAGAAGCTTATGAAACCCCATGCAGAGGAGCATAGCCAATGGAGGTGGCACAAGGCATCCACAGAGTCATTGCTTTGTAGGGAAGACCGTAGTACTTGACGATGCTCATGTCCAGAGTAGTGCAGTGGGGACTAGAAAGCCTCCATATTCTAGTGTCACCTGAATCTCACTGCCATGTACCACAGCAAAATCAAGTAGGAGTTCCTGTGTCTGAAATTAAATGAGTTTGGAGTGATCTGCTGAACATTTCAGCCTGCAGATCTAACAGGAATACTGTCTCTGATGTACCACCTTTTGTACACCTGATACACTCTGATGTACCACCTTGTACACCTGGGAGTGAAGCTCCCAGCCTGGCCTCACAGAACATGGCCACAACTGGAAGAGGGCACAGATTTCAGACTCCAGGTAAAGCAACGGAGGTTTTAGCAACTTACCAAGTGATTGAATATTCCTAAAAGGAGAATATTTACCAACATACCTACTGGACTAAAAATCTGTATCATCAGACCTGTGTTTCTCCCTGTGCTTCTCCCTGCTCCAACTGCCTATAAAGAAAACTCAGCTAACAAAGTACATCACACTCACAGAACAACCCTACAGGCCACTTACACTTGACAAAAATACTTTTGACAAGGAGGTGTAATTCATTGTTTAGAATCACTGAAATGTGTTTTATAACTGTTATTCCCTGGCATTCACCCCAGAGGAGTAGCTGTGCTGCTCCCCAGCTGCTGCTGAAGGTGTAGCAAATCCTGTATATAGAGAAGGGCTGAACATAAGAAGTGAGAAATTTTGTCAAATTTTGGAAGCTGTTTATATCACGCAGGAATTCCCCACATATATGTCCCATTAGCCTGCTATTTCCCATTTATAAGTTTCACTTTCCTAATTTCAATCCATTCAAATAACTCCATCTCAGACCTTGTTTTTTCCTTTGAAAACCCACTGCCATATGGAGGAAACATTAAAATTATTGGATCTGAAGTAAAAACAAAAGCAGCTTAGTGTTAGTGCAAGAGGCTTAAATCAAGACAATTAAACTGAAGTTAAACTGAAAGTAAAAATGGCGAACAATTTTGGCCATAATGTATACCATATAGGACACAGAAAGCCACTGTTATCCACGGTGAAAGCACACGGTCCTCAGAAAAAGGTCAGCATCTGCAGAAATACCAAAATAAACTTCCAAGAGAAATCTGTGCACTAAACGTGCAAGAACAATCCCTATAGCAGGAACGATTTTGGGAAGAGGCTGCCTTCCAGAGTTTCACCAGGGCAACAGGCACTGCTACACAGATCTTCTTTGACCACTGTTTTGTGAAGAAGGTCATGTGGTGCTTTCAGTATGGATGGGACGGGATAATCCTTCTGCAGCCCAGCTTTCCTATTCTGTTTGTTACTTTAATGCTTTAGTAATTTATACTTAGTGCTGCTGTGAGTGACAGCTACTGTGACAGACACCCATGTACCTCCCAGACAACAATGTCTGGCCTGATTAACCATCATGGCATTAGGATATTTAGGAATAGCCTTCAGTTCATCAGTTTTTAACAGAATAGTTGGAAATGAGACCGCTACACTTACTGGCCATAGTAAGAATTCAATCTCTTCCACATGTAGAAATCTTGTCACTGATCACCTACAGGAATAAGCCTGGCCTCTCAAAAATGCCATTTTTTCAAACCTATTTGGTAATGGTACCAACTGGATGACACCAATCCATGGTCCTTTACTACAAACTTCCACACTGCTTCCCCAGTTACCACTAGGTCACCAACCTGCAGATTCTAACGAGAATTTTGGCAGGCAGCTCTGGGAGTTTCTGTGACAACAAGCAACAGCTAAGAGTGGAAGGGGGGAACAAAACAACCCCCAAACTGCTCTCAGGGCAGGTAGTGAGATGATAGAACATCATGCTACCAAATTTTGGAATGATGCGTAAAGTTATAATGGAAGGGATAGTCTCCAACTGTGCTGGGCTGCATCAAAAGGAACATGATCAGCAGGTCAAATGGGGTTATTTTCTCTCTCTGTCCCATTCTCATGAGACCCCAACTGCAGTGCTGTGTTCAGCTCTCAGGTGCCCAACACAAGAGGGACATGGACTTGCTCAATCTGATCCAGTGATCAGAAGGCTGGAGCACCTCTCCTATGGAGACAGACTGACAGAGTTGGGCTTGTTCAGCCTTGGAGAAGAGAAGGCTCTTGGGAGACCTTACAGCAGCCTTCCAGTACCTAAGGAGGGCCTACAAGAAATCTGGAGAGGGGCTTTTTATAAGGGCAAGTAGTGATAGCACAAGGGGGTTAAGATAAAAGAGGGTAGGTTTAGAGTAGCTATTAGGAAGAAATTCTTCACTGTGAGGGTGGTGAGGCACTGGCACTGGTTGCCCAGAGAAGCTGTGGCTGCCCCATTCCTGGCAGTGTTCAAGGCCAGGTTGGATGGGGCTTGGAGTAAGCTGCTATAGTGGAAGGTGTCCCTACCCATGTCAGCAGGGTCAGAACCAGATGATCTTTAAGGTCCCTTCCAGCCCTATGATAATTATTATTCTCTAATTTGTTAGCCCTATCTTATCTCTTTTTACCCTGCTGTGAACGTTGCCACTGCTGACAAGATGTGGCAGCAGACACCTGCTTCTTCCTGTGCCTCCACCCAGCAATATGCAGTGACTGCCTTGACGCTGTGTTAAAAAATACACAAAAAGAAGAGATACGTGTTTGCACCCCCACAGATCAATGTGAATGGCTGGACAATGTCTATACCACACCCTTCAGCTTGTGCTGCATGTGGGAAGCCTGGCCTCTCCCAAGACAGGCTGAGCTGCTGTGCTCATGCCAGCCCTTGTTACCTAAGAGCTATGGCCAGCACCTGCCTGCCACAGGCCTAGTTGGCGATCTGCTGGCCTTGGCTGCTTTGCACAGTATTAGCTCAGCTCCTGAATAAAAAGGATGTTTTGACATGTAACACACAGTAGGAGCATCAAGCCTGGAGTGGCAAAGCTTGTGAGTTTTAGGGAGCTGCAAAGCACAGGAGACCTCTGCGCTGGTGGGGATTTTGGGAGTGGGAAGTGTGCTGCCACTGTGCCCAAGGGCAGACTGACAGAGAAAGAATGCCAGAAGGGTCCCAAAACTGTGAAATATTACCAGATCACAGCCTCACAGAAGAGCAGAGCTTGGAGGGGCTGAGAGGATGCTCTCTGGGTTTTTGCTGTCGTCAAGGATCTGTAATGCAAGGAGTTAAGAGAGCTGTATGAGAGCATGCCTGAGACCAAATAGTGGTCTTGCTTGAGCTGGCTATGACAACACTTCTCTTCACATACCCTGTCCTATTAACAAGAACAAAATTCTTCAACACCAACTTCTACATCCTGACTTTCTGAAACTGCCCAATTTCTTGATATGCACAATAAATTTACCAAAACGCAAAACCAAAAAATCAGTAAATTCTATGCACCAACAGAATTATCTTAATACAATTTACATTAAATTCTCAGATTATCCCAGTTCCTTTTCCCTTTCACTCCTATAAACTCAGATTTCCCTTTGGAGCTTAACTGTGGTAAGCAGAGCCTTTTCATTGACTCCTGTAAACTTTCAAAGAGCATATTTATTTGTCCTTCTGTGAACTTCTTTTGGTGTAACCAGCCCTGACTTACTTGGATTTCTGCTATATACCATATATGAACTAGTAGTGTTGCAGCTTTCTCTGTATTTGCTTAGGCTGGGAGATTCTAAGTCGATTCAAAGGGCAAGAGGGAGTATTTGCTGTCATCTATTTGCAGCCCTAGAACTATTACATTTTTGATGCAATTTCTGTTTCCTATTTATCCCCATTTTCTTTGGCAGTGCTTTCATTGCAGACGCTAAGGCTACAGTTTTTTCCCTTCCCAGTCCAGACTGTCTCTGTGTGTAGAGGCTGCTGCTGAGAATTTGTTTGGACACTGCACTGGGACTCCTCCTACAGCACACAGAATTCCATTTCCGCATCAAGTTGCACAGCATATGGCTTGCTCAGATTACTTCACCTGCAGTCCTCTGAAGTGTCAGCAGAGTGCGACAGGAGAGAGTGTCCTGTCCAACAGAACACCAAGACTGCAAGTTCTGTCCCATTTTGTGCAGCAAGAATCTTCACAAACCTGTCAGCAAAGCTGCTTCTAAAGTCAGATAGACATTTTAACACTGAACAATCCATGGGTCAGGAAAACCTCCAGGAATTTAGAGTCACAATCCTAATCTGCCTGAATTTGTGTGCTTGTCTTGCTGTCTCCAGAAATTCTGTTCTGGATCTAAGATGTCTCTTCCAGCAAAACCAGCTTCAAACTGGGTTTAATAAACCAGCATTTTCATGGTACATTAATGAATTCTTTCTTGGGCTCTCCTCCCTGGGTCTGGATGCTATCCTTGTGGAAGGGAAAGAAGCCTCTTTCCCTTTTGCAATTTTTGTCCAGTTCCTGCAGAGAACACACGTAATTGTGTGATTTGGCTCTGTTGCTGCCACTATGGACTGTAAACAGCAGAAAAAGGGTGAGAGAACAAACACCCATTTCTTCTCAGCTCTCTTACTAGCCTTGCTACAGTGGCAGAGACAAGAAGTTTTGAGGGACATCTTGTGGGAAACTGCAGAAAACAGCAGGAAGCAGACCTGACCCTCCGATTGCTCCATTTTGTAGCTCCTAAGTAAGGTGGAAGACGTAATGTCACAACCCCACAGCTCTTTGGACCATAAAAGGAGAGAACAGGTCTCCCTGCCAGCCCGGTGACTTCCTTTGTGGTATCCTGAGAAGCTCATTCCTCGTACATGCCATAGGCAGCAGCAGAACATGGTCCACCTGCCTTTACTACCTCCAGCAAAAGAGAAGCTCACCCATCTTCACCAATGCTGAGAGCAAGCAGAGGCCAGAGTGTGTACATGCAGGTGCCTGCCCTGATGGGAGGTTACCGCACACATAGTCATAGCCAAGTCGGTTTATTCTATGATTTTACATACCTCAACTGAATAGGTAACTGTGAACAACTCAAAAGATAGTTATGGGAAGCTGGGAAAAACATCACAATGTTTCCTCTACCTTAATAATTTCCCTCAAAAACAGAAGAAAATCAAAGCTACTGCATTCTTGAGATAATAATAATAAAAAAAAAAACAAAACCAACAACTAATCAAAACAAATCCCCAAAGTCCCCCAGGATGATTTATATAATTACTATTGCTGTTCTTTGCCTTGGCTTTTGGCTGCCAACTTCCAGAATCTTTAAAATGAGCATATATATTCAAAGATGCAGCATCAAGGATTAGCCCCTCCAGTAGACTATTGGGTAAAACCATCCTATCATCCACTCAACTCTGTTCCTGCACTTAGTTCATACGTGCTGTGGCCAGCAGGTGCTGCTAAAATACCTCTGAGGGAGGGAAGAACTTAAACTGCATTTCCATTGATACTGCTGGAATCCCGTGACTCAGAGGAATGTGCCGTTGCCCAAACGTGACAGGTTTCATTTGTAATCTTAGGGCATATCTGGTTTACAAGCAGTTATCTCATCAGCAGTGAGATCCAGATGTTTCAAATACGAAAGTGCAGGATGCAGCTATATAATAATCAACTGACAAATTAAGTCTCTCAGTAGTATCTGAAGATTTGTGCTTTAGCCTGAAGCATCATGCACTTCTATATGCACATCATACACATGTATACGCACCAAAGTCAATGTATGAGGCAACAGGAGAGTCAGATTTATGAAGATACATAAATAAGTAGATTGCTATTAACTGTCTGACATAAGGAGAAACAGCAGGATACTGAGAATAAAAAATGAGAGCTGAATTGTAGGCAACAGTCTGGGAGAAGACGAGACCATCTCTGCACAAGTAATCTTTCCTTTAAGGAAATACTTTGCTGTGATGCGCTCTTGAAGTGGAGATGGGCCCCAGAAATGACGGGTGCTGTCAAAGACTGGCGAAGCACGGAAAGAGGATGGCATGTAACTTCATAGCATGAAGTTGTGGTCACATGTATCCTACACCAGCTAAGCTTAGAGTTCTAGCTCATACATTCCTGGAGCAGCAAAATGAAACCCAACACTGCAGTAAAGTTCACTTCAAAAAAATAATGTTGGACTGTTCTACAGTTCTGATTCTGCCACAGATTCACAGAATACCAGGCTGGAAGGAACCTCAAGGATCATCTGATCCAACCTTTATAGGCAAAAGCATGACCTAGACAAGATGTCCTGGCACCCAGTCCACCCAAATCCTGCAAGTGTCCAGCGTCGGGGAGTCCACCACTCCCCTGGGGAGACTATTCCAATGGCTGATTGTTCTCACTGTGAAAACTTGTCCTCCTGTGTGCAGCTGGACTCTCTCCAGTAGTAACTTGGACCCATTACCCCATGTCTCTTCCATGTGATGGCTTGTAAAAAGGGAGTCTCCATCTTCTTTGTAGCCACCCTTTAAATACTGTTGGTATTTAAAACATGGTGATAATATGGTATGTCTACTTATTTATATGCCTATTTATAATTTTACATATATGTATAATTAAAGATAATATGCCTACTTATTTATGTATCTCCATAGAGATCCAGATAAAAAGATTTTGGAAGATGTCCGTGTTTCCAAAGTTTAACCAAAACCCCAGGCCTCCGAAAGAGATCTGAAGAACAATACAGTACACAGCAGCACATTTGGATGCTGTAACACACACCAGAAGCCTCAATGCTAGAAAAATAGTAAAATTATCTGAAGCAGCAATGGGTTCCAAGGGAGAAGACAACTCTGGAACACCTCTGTGATGTATTAAAATGCCTGGATTGTCTCAAATACTGTGTACTGCAACCTAACCATCTCTATTCCAAACCAGCTGCAATTGTTACAAAGCTGCCTGAAAAACTGTGTATGCGGGAGGTTTAGATTCCAGAAGATAACAACACACTTCACAAACTCCCTTTGAAGGTAAAAGTAAGGCTCTTGAGAAGCTGCCATGACTTGTCAAATAGCCTGTAGGGAAAAAAAGCAGAGTTTCAAACCCAAACACATAACCACAGTGGCTACATATCTCTTCTGTTAATCCAACTTCTAAACACCAGTCATAAATACATCACAAAAATCTGTTTTATCACTACACTGAAATTCTTGAGCACCTATTATATTCATATTTCAGTAACAGACAACTGGTGCATGTCTCTCAAAGTAAGCATTCCCATTTGTGTAATAGTAACTGATGATGAGCAGTGACTATACATACAGTAGGTGATCACAAACCCAGGCATATTAAGAATATTCAAATCATACTTTAAAAAATTTAAATCAAGAGTCAACACTACAGCTCACTGCATTAGTGAGCAAACAAACAGCAAAGAACAAACACCACGCTCACCCTTTTCCTGTTTTGAACCTAAACCATGGAAGGTTTATCTGAAATCAGCATTTCCTAGTGACTGCACACAGGGAGGGGCACCTGCACAACCTGTCCACATCTGAACACAGCTGTGGTTGGGGACAGGCAGAGCACAAGAGCAGTGTGGTTCACCTGGGGAGGGGTTGTGGAGCACAGCAATTGAGGAAGTGTCACCTGAAGTCTTTTTACATGCCAGCTTTTAGCAGGTTAATAATGACAAGTTACCTTAACCAAAGATATTTTTATTGGGTTCAGTATTCAAGCATTGTTAGGTTAATGTCTTTTCTAAACGTAAACCTTGCAACGTTATGAATGGCAATTGGTACATGAAGTTTAATTGAAGCAAAGTTGTATCAGGGTAGTGAAAACACGCCAAAAGCCAAATTGTGTCACAAGTCTAAAATTACCAAACAAGGTATGAACAGAATACTCCATCTTCAGAAAAAGCAAATATAGGTTTAATGCTAGTCATCCAAAATTGACTTTAGTCTCTTAGTATAAGGCAAAAATAGTAATCTTCTTTTATTTTTTTAACCTACATTAAGTACAATCAGCAATAGTTGCCATGTAGAATATGCATCATTGAGATCTGAAAGTAGGATCAGCAGAGAATGCTGATTCCTGCACTGTAAGATCTTCTCAACATACTGACAACTCCACAGAACTCTCTGAAAACATACCTGTGCGAAGGACTGGGTTAGTGCTGTGGAGTGGTTCTGTTACACGTGGGTATAGTGTCACTCATGCGCCACAATCACATTGCTGTGTCAGAGCCATGTAGCACAAACAGCATTTCTGGTACGTCTAAGGGGGTGTCAATATACATTAAACCATAGAAAATGCCATAAAATACTCCAGGCAATCTTTAAGCAGCCGTCTTCAATGTAGTTGTATTTGCATATTTTTATGAACTTATAATATGTATTACACCACTGAAGACATTTTTACAATATTTATTAGATTATGAATTTATAAATTCAAGGACTCAGAGGCACATAGTTTAAAAGGCCAAGAACACCGAAACTAATGAAGTCACAGAAATCAGAATATTTATGGACGTAACACCAGTAAAAAATAAAAAATTAAAAAAAAATCACATCCAAACTAAAAGCAACAATTCTTAAGAGTCATCCTTCAAAGTCAGCATAATAAAAAGTTCTCATTTCCCTCAAAGAAAAATAATTCATCCCACCTACCAAGCTAGAAAAACCTATTTACAAGTGAACTTTGATCAGAAGTATCATTAAGTTGTGTAATGCAGCCACTTCTACTCTGCCATTAGAATTTAACATTTCTTTTGAAGGACAGTTGTATTTACAAATGCATAAATATTGTAACTCTGATCCTCATTAAGATCTGACTGAAAACAGGTTGTTAATTCACAATACAAACGTGTTAGTGGGAAAAGCAGGTGCATATTCAGTATCATTCTCAAAGAACAGGAAGCCAATACTTCTGATAAAGCTCAAGTTCATCAATCAGACCAGGTCCTTAAGTTACGTTAATGAAGATTAAATCTCTTCTGTGTAAGTCTTGACACTGGTTTCTTCAGTCAACTTTCACCACACTGTATATTTTGGTTACAAACCAGAAGCATGCAAAGAACCCAATTGTTCCTAAAAACAAACAAACAAACAAACAAACAGTTACATGCTAATAAAACTGACACAGCACACCTCATACAGGAACTGTCATTTTCTGCAAAAAGTAGGGCAGGAAAAAAGCCCTGCAGATTATCTGATTTTTGCCTGATTAGCTCTTCACAAATCACAGCTTCTTCCTATGCAAGAGCCAAGCATGTTCTTTAAAGAAAAAAACCCTGCCTTTATGTTAGATCTGATAAGAAGTACAACAAACACTGTGTGCTCACTCATTCACTAGGCAAGCTTGGGAGGAACCACGAATGATATCATGGTAAATTTCCCCCCCCCTTCACGCTTGCTAAACTAGTGATGTTTAACTGACTCATTTACTATGATACGTAGTTGTGGGCCCAGCTGTGAATCAAAGATTTGTCATGTAGCTCCCAGTATTTTGCCTGCTGAGTCTGATCAATGACCTGGAATGTAGTGCGGATGCAAGTGCCTGAAGCATGTGTTACACTGACAGAGCAGCAGGGTACCATCAAAACCCTTCCTGATACTGGCTGCTTTTAACAGATGAGTAAGCAGCAGCAGCAGAGTTCTGATACAACAATTATGATTTTCTTCTTTTTAGCTTCTTTATCACCCTGACACAGAAGTCAGCTACCTTTAGGAGCATTTTTTGCTAAATTGTTAATATGCTTTTTCATTTAAGAAACTGGAACAGAAGTGCCTGCCTCTTTTACTTTAAAACCTTTTATCAAATCACTTCAGTGAATCTCAGAGAACTCAACATATCCGCCCTTTGAATGTGTATCAACCTAAATGGACAAAATTATTCTTAAGTCTTTACAAATAGGACAATTCTCTCTAACTACACGATAATTTGCACTTCATCTTGTGGAAAATAGATTAAAAATAAATCATTAAGCATATGATGCTTCGAAGTTCTAACCATGTGGTTAACTTCACATATATTATCCTCTAACTTCAACATAATTTCAATAGAGAGACTGAAAATTTCAAAACCTGAAAGCATACAAACTCAGAAAGCATAGTTCAAGTTGCACAGTATAACTCACATTTCACAGTTCCAATTACATACAAATGACTACCACAGAAAGCATCTGAAGCAGTTCGAGAGCAAACTACTTCTTCACTGCATGCTTGTTAACCTGTCCTGAAAAGGAGTCCCCAAATTTGCTGGCAGATGCTGCACAGCCAATTGGTCAACTGAAAGTGAATGTGTGAGCAAAGGAAAATGGGGATGCACTGGACATGTCCTAATGCCTCTAAACAATGACACAGGACACTAACTTGAAAGAATAAGGGCAAAAAAAGGAAATTATATGGGCACCTGAGGTGCAGAAAGGCAGCTAAGCAAAGCCTCAGCATTGAACATTTACTGTAAATCTCCTTTATAGTGAATGTGTGCACTCCAGAATTACTGCACATGTTCAGAGTAAACAAACTGAACAAAGGAGACAGGTAAACACCATTCTGGTTCTGGCCAAAACTGCTTACTATTAAAGGCAGACATGCTGAGTATCAGCTGGAAAAGCTAGAGAAACTAAATTAATTGACCTTACACTTAGGTAAAGCCTAATTATTTCTGCATGCTACTTTGTGAGTTTGCACCCATTTAAAATGGATCTGCATGCAGCAGTACACATTTGTTTCTACATGAACCACCATGCACTCCTGAATTCTTTAGTGCAATAAGATAATCAGTAAACCCAGAACAGAGACAAGGGTTAAGAGAAAGGCAGTGTGAGAAATAAAAGGGACTGAGAAAGAGAGGCAGAATTTCTGATCTACTAATTCAGAATGACCTGGTTACCAGTGCACAAAATATAAATAAAAGTAGAAATTATGTGTAAATTGCAAACTGTTCGCAAGCAATGCCAAAACACATTAGACTGACTCAAAAAGGATGGAAGATAAAACTAACCACTTCTGGAACACAGCTTGATCACTTTGCAAAGAGATTATATAATGTACCTAAGTCCCAATCCTCCTTTAAATAGGCAATGACCCAGGAAACTTGTTGCAGGGTCTTACTTCTGCACATCACCATCTGCATTCAGTTCTGGTGCACAAACAGCTTCAGTATTTCCTAAGCTGAAGCGGCAATCTTTTTGAAATGAATATTAGGTTGCACTTAAAATGAACGACAGAAAATGAACCATCATTCTCAAGTGTCAGTTCTCTTCCCATCAGGTTTCTTTTGTTCTCCTATGTTAAGTGGAAATGAAAATTCTACTCATAGTTACACTGAGATCAGTATTAAAAGCTCCGATGACAAGCCACTTGTGTGCTAAGAGGCCTTAAAATACAGCATGTACAACTGCAAATGTAAGTGCACACATATCAAAGCCTTAGGAATCATTAAGCTTCACCATAAACATGGAGCTTGAAATTATTTAAAGCACCAATCAGTTCAAAATAGTTTCAAAAATACTGCCCTGGTGAGAAAAGTCCACACAGACAGATCACATCCTGCTGGAACAGAACTCAGACTTTTTAAGGTTTTTGAGGAGTCAGTGGTTGCTGCCATCTTGCATGAGAGTTTGAAAGGGGACTTCTTGCATTTTCACTGCCATTCTACCACTCTAAATAAGGGATATGCGTGTCTGAAGATTCCTTCTTAGTACTGAAGATGACAACTTCATCTTGCTTACTGAAGAGGTAATTAAAATGCAGCACCCAAGACAGGTGCTTTTCCAAAAGCTCACAGTAAAGATGATGAGATTTTGATAAGACTACATTAAAAAATGATTATGAAATTCTATTGCTTCCTGTGCCACTTCAACTGGGAAAGATGGTAAAGAAATCTTGGAAGACAGCAAATAGCGGGGGGAAGGAAGTATTCTCTGTCAACATTTACTCCTCTCTCCCCTCCTCCTATTCCACAAGAGCTGTTTTGACACAGTCACTTTACACTTGATAGTATGTGATTTGAAGTGTCTTTTTCCAAAGACAACTGTCCTGGGATCAGCAGTAGCATTTATTTTTTCTCCATCTTAGTAGCTGGTGCAGTGCTGTGGTTTTGACTTTCAGCCTGGGAACAGCACTGATAACACCCATGTTTTTAGTTGTTGCTCAGTAATGTTTAGTCTGACCAAGGGCTTTCTGAGGCTCATGCTCTGCCAGGGAGGAGGGGAAGACAGGAGGAAGCAAAGACAGGACACCTGACCCAAACTAGCCAAAGAGGTATTCCATACCACAGCACATCATGCCCAGGATGTAGAACTGGGGGCAGTTACTCGGAAGGGCTATATCACTGCTCGGGTCAGGCTGGGTATCGGTTGGTGGGTAGTGAGCAGTTGTATTCTCTTCCTTTGTTATTTCCCTTATCATTATTATTATTGGTGGTAGCAGTAGTGGTTTGTGTTATACCTTAGTTACTGGGCTGTTCTTATCTCAACCCGTGGGAGTTACATTCTTTTGATTCTCCTCCTCATCCCTCTGTGAGCTGATGGAGGAAGGTGGGGGAGTGAGTGAAGGGGCTGCATGGCTGAGTTGCCTACTGGGCTTAAACCATGACAGCAACTAATTAAAAAAGGTAAGTTTGCCACATGACTAATCTAGGAATGAAATCTGGAGAAGCATGTATCATGTTTAAAGGTGTCGTATTTGAAGACCTCATCATGTGCCACTCCTCAAATTAGCAGCCTTTTCCCTCATCCCACTTAATCTCTTTCACTAAAATTTGTGATTACAGAGTTGCAAAATGCTACACAAAAATCCAATACATATGGAAAAAATCAAAGACACATGAATCTATAAACCTGTGTCGAGATAAGTTTTGCCATGAATTTTGCCTGCAGTGAAAAGGTAGTAATGGTGAAGTCAAAACTTAAAAGTTCAGGTTGAATATGCTTACCTGTGAAAAGGAAGAAGATCAAAACCATAATCATAGTATAACCGAAATACAAAATGGTGCTAGCTGTTCCTGTGATTTGCAGCTTAGAAAAAAAATAATGTATTGCATATATTAGGAAATAAACTGCAGTGAAGCCACTAGTGAGAAAAGAACGCCACTGCCAGTGATAGTCCTAGAAGGGGTGGAGAAAAAAAAATATATATGAGTAATATTCCATATATCTCTAGCACTCTGACTCTACTCCTGAATGCAGAGCTACTTTTTCTACTATCACTTTACCCAAAATTGAGGTTTTGTAGTTTTTATCTACAGGAAAAAGAACTATATATATTGAATACTGCTTTAGCTACACCATTCACAATTAGAAATAAGACACCTGAAGATTTAAAAACCTAAAAAACCAAGTAAGCCAGACCTACTACTGGCCACCACAGAAACCTTCCGCGCCCCACCCCCCCCCCCCCAGTGTTGGCCAGAAGTTTAGCATCTTCAGAAACCAAGGATTTATAATCTAAAGATGTGATATCTGACTTAGCAGTATATAAAATCATAGAATGGTCTGGCTTAGAAGAGACCTTAAATATCTTTTATGTCCAACCCCTGCCATGGGCAGGGACACCTCCCACTAGACCTGGTTGCTCAGAGCCCCATGCAGTTGTTCTCATGTTTGTTACAAGTCCTGCCAAAAGCAGTCTGCTTCACTTTTTAAGGACATAGTTTAAGTACATCTCATCTACTAATGGTGTTTATGTTATTATGTTCATTATTTTCAATTACAAAAGCCTTAAAAATTTTTGGAAGCATTCTTAAAACAATATCAAGTATGAGTACCGAAGAATATCTCACCTCTGCACATAGATGGAAGTAGCAGAGCAATATTGTAGCCTCAGAACATGTAATAACCAAAATAATGAATACCAGAAACAGAAAACCAAACATGTAATACATCTGGTGAGACCTGTAAAAGGGAGTTGAAAAAAACCAATAAAAATTAAAATGGACACTGTGCTAATATTATTTCTTCACATGCAGTAATATCACCTTCACCTTAAGTATCCCCTTCCTACTGAAGCACTGTCAGTTGCACAGCCATATGAATGACTGATTTATTTTCTAACTGAACAGGAGCCTTGGCAGCTCAGTCTGGAAACAGTGAGAAAGCAAACCCCAAAGCAAGCCCCTGTGGGGATTTGGGGAAAGAACTGACTAGACATAATGAGAGAAATTACAGCTCCAGTGAAGTCAGTGTGACCTCTTCCACTGACTTCAGCAGAACTTGGATTTTACCACACATTTCAATCAAAGGAGTCAAGCTGCAAAATAACAAGAAATGTCAAATGCTGTAGCTGTCTGTGCTGGGTAAAGGCACCTACTCAAGGTTCAGAAACAGTTTAACAAGATCCAATAACTAAACTGTGCCAAAAGGAAGACAAATCCCTCACAGTAGATTAGTTTGTCAGTGTGCTGTGAGCTCACATCAGAGTTCACTTATGCTGGACTAGTCTTTGGTGCTTTAGTTTTGAAAATAATTACTCTCTGGTGCCTTTATAAAGACTTCACAAAATCTGTTCTTGATTCTTTTCTCTCCCAAGAGCAGTAATACTTTTCTAGCCCAACAACAACTACAAAAACCCACTCAAATCAATTTTAATATACTTACTACTTTCAGCTTCAGAGCCACTTTTACATTAAGTCAGAGGAGTAGCATGAGAAAACTAGCTATTTGAATATCATAAGAGAGCTGTAAAGTGCTAAGCATAGCAGTGCCACTGCTCTACACACTCAACAAGCCATACAGGCAGTGGGTATCATACAAACCATGAAATACCAAAAAGATATTAACATTTAAATTTTTATTGAACCAGTATTCTGGTAACCATGAAACACCAAAAATCAAAGCATCCTGAAGAAAAACTTACACAAAGGACTTACCACCTTTTCTGACAGAGAAAATTCAAATAGATGGTGGTTAACTTACCAAATACTATTGAGAATAAAGAACAACTGTATAAAGATACATCCAAAAGGCAGAATCCCTCCCATGATAATGCCAGGTAATGGCTTTGTATAGAAGGATTGCTCAGGAATCTGACGAGGAATTTGGTTTGTGCGAACAGGGTGTTCAATAGCCTTTAAAATAAAGAAATTGTTAAAGTAATTAATTTAATTGCTAAAATAAATTGCTAAATAAATAACATGTCAAACAGCAGCACTGTCATTTTGCTTTCTCTTTGAATTGAGTGGTGACAAGAGTCTACTATTTGTTTTGAGCATGCACATACCCAGCTACCACTCGAGTGGTAGTGGAAGCTGCTTTTGCTACCAGCCTGGATACAAACATCTGCTAGGCAAACAAGCTAGAAGGGAGCTCTTACTGAAAACATGGGAACAGATATTTTGGACTTCCCTTTTTATGATTACCTATCCATGTTCTTTACAGAGCCCTATTTGTCGCTTGTCAGCTGGGGGGTATTAGTGGTGCAGACTGCTGCTTTTCCCTTCTAAACATCCCTCTACCTTGTTTTTCAGGACATACTCCAAGATTAGGATAAACTTACAAACTGAGAAGGTTCAATGTGGCAATTAAATCCTAATTTAAGATGCATGCATAAATCAGCATGGTGGGAGAAAAAAAATAAGGCAGGTAAATGCACACTTTTGCCATCTTCTCCCTTTCATAAAGATTACATTAAGAGCATCAATAGACACTTGCAAGGTACTTGCTTTCTGATTTGATTTTAATGAATTTGTGACATCTGTCAAGTTGCTTTATAGGTTATCAAATCCGCCTTTCTTAAAGGAACTGCCTCTGTACAGTGCAGGGGGGGTTGCTGAAATTTCAATACGGTTATCAGAAAACACCCTAAACTCTGGTTAAGAAAAATGGGATAACTACTAACTTGTAAGATACTTAAATGTTCTCTGAAGGTATTCCAAGAGAGCTAGAGAGAGCTACAACTCTGGCTTCCTACACAGGAAAAAAAACAAACAAAAAAATCTGAACTTACAAATCTTTATGTCTGTGGGGCAGAGACAACCACTTTTTAAGCAAAAAGAGAAACCAATTTCATTACTTAAGACATTTTGGTCACCAGTATCACAAAGAGCCTCATACATAAGTAAAAATTATTAGTTTGGGAGTAAATCCCAATTAATGTCTGCCAAGCAGCGATAACCATTTGCAGAACACTTATGCAAAGAGATTTTACAAGAGCTCTAGCAATTTGATCAGAAAATATCCTCAGTGCAGAAGGTGGACAGGAACTAAAACCATGGGGGAAAACCAGAAATGCTTAAGTTGCTTTGTTCTGCTTGGCTGAGTTAACTGATTTTTTTAGTGATGAAAAGGATGCTGATGAAAATAAAAATGCCCAAATAACTGCTTTATCTGGAGCAGTCCCTCAATTAAATACAGTAACAAATACAGTAACGACCCTAATTATTGCAGAGAAATATGCCACCACCAACCGAGTATCAAAATCTTGGAATCCCCAGATCGAATATTGAACACAGCTCTGAAGCAACTGAACAGAACTGGAGCTGACAATGCAAGTAGGTTCGGTGCTACCTCAGTCATAGTCTATACAGTGAAAAAATTTACATGTATTTTATACATATATATGTGTGTGTGTTTGTGCAGACATACACTTACAAAACAATTCCTCAAAATCACTTACGTTTTTCTTAAACCCAAAATAGGCACCAATAAACGTCAGCGGTACAGATATGCAAAACCAGAGTGCCAAAATGGCAACCAAAGTACCAAATGGAATAGCTGCTGAAGAGCCTTCTCCCCACAGAATGAGGTTCATGATAAAAAAATCTGCAAATACGATTCTGAAAAATACAGAACACACTTAAAACACAGAAATACTCCTTAATACTTAACAACACAATAGCACTGTATTAAGATTTTGGGGTAAATCTGTTACAATCAGATGAGATACACAGAATATCAAAATCAAGAGGTCAAACAGGCAATTCTTTGTTAATCTAGTGGGACTGTACTCCAGCAGGAGCTGACGTTCCAACTAAGCAATTTCAAATATATGCTTGTCTTAACTACACTTCAGGGTAAGACTGCTTGCTGTGATTATGTAAGAAAGATTTGTCACAATGCTTCTACAATATATGACACTATGTAAGACCAACTACAGTGTGGTCAGGGAAACAGCTGAGAGAGTAAAAGAAAGCAATGAAACAGTGCACCTGTCCAAAACTTCCCACTATCATAATGCTCATTCTTAATCAACCTTTTCAAGTGGTGAGAGTAAACAAATGCTGACTAAAAAAAATATCCAAGGATGCTATGCCATTAACATATTCATCTTAGTCAAAAGTGACATGATATTCTCATAGCTTCTGGAATAAAGGGGTGATGAAACGGGATTTACTCACATAATGAAACTTCAAAATTAGCTTTGCATGTCAGAGAAGGAATTTAATTTTTTTAATCATGACAATATTCTCCGCTTACCCAGGACAAAGGAATGATGTCAGCAGGACATTTGTTTTCCATTTCTCGCCTCCAAATGCTGTATTAAAACATTTGACAGTCATCAAAACATGCATTAAGCTCCTCACAGCTATTAATTTTCCAGTCCATCTACCTGTTACAGTTAGCTTGCAAACGATCAGATATCGTGCTCAAGTTTAAAGAGTAAAATAAATCTTCAGTAATAAAATTGAATTCCCTCCTCACATTGCTTAATCATAGAGCTTCAAAGCAAAGAAAAACATTGGACCCAGGCTAGGAAAAGTAACCAACTAAATAAACTGGGTCTCTGACCACTTTATCTGCTAGAAGGTAGAAGCAGATCTGCAGTACTTTGAAGTCTTAAAAAAAAGACGCCAACAGTTTAAACCTGGAGTCATTAAGAAGTTTTAGCTTTCTAGCGTTTGACTGCAGGTTTCACTAGGAATACGTAAGTATGAGAAAAGCAAGCTTAATAGTTTCCTTGAAATAATTCTTGTCTACAAATCTTACAAGTCAGGACTAACACACTTACAGGAAGCAGGGATGTTCTCTTGAGTCTTAACAACATTAATAAGCACTGATACCAAAAGACCAAAGACTGCTTTATAAGAAAAGCTTTATGAATTTGCACTATGCTGATAAAAATTCTAGGCACATACTTTCAAATGGAAATATCCTGCTGGAATTCAGTGAAGCTGACAATTTCATCTGAGCACTGCCATAATGACATGCTTCTTTACTTCAAGAGTCAGAAGTGATTATGGATAGAGTGATTTTAATTAAGTTTCTATTTCTTCATAAAATCTTGGTAGAACATGGCAGCAGTTATTAAAATTAACCATTTCATTTCAACTCAGATTTCAATTTTTATGTTGAAAAAATGTTGAAAAAAACCCCCACTTTTAAATCTAGATATCCATTTCAGCTGCATTTTGGTTTATGTCTCATACTATCTGCACACTATAAAGAGAAACGTTTATGTTTACATGCTCTGTACAGTGTATGGACCACCTCATGTTATAGTATCACCTGTCACTCGCTATCTTAATATTTAAACACAATATTCAAGTACCAACTAAATGATTCTAATTAGATGTAATATGAAATACACCTACGATTAGCTGTGTCTGCACCAAAAGTACAGGATTCAATTTACCACCAATACACTTCAAAATATCCCTCAAAACACATACCATACAGCATGATACAAAAAACAAGTCTGTCCTCAATTATGCTCTGAATCCTAAAGTCTCCTTCCATTTCAGCCTAATTGGCTTGAAGATTAGAAAAATGTATAGCTCACTATCGTATCACTGCAACTGCAGAAAAAATTACAAAATACAAACCCTCTTTCCCCAGTGGTTCTCCCCACACAAAAATTACAAAATAAGTTAGAAGAACTCCAATACCTACAGCGAAGCTGAAGGTGAGAAATAAACTCCTTCTCTACCACTGTATGTTCAGAAATAAACTACTCCAAATGATCCAGCTTGCTCAGTCATAAAGAGCCTTTTCCCTTGATTAAGGTAATTAAAACAAGCTGTAAGTGAAATGGCATGCTTCATCTTAAAACAAACTAGAGGGTACAGGGCAAACCATTTGAGTTTGGTAAGCAGGTCCTAGCTGGGATCAGTGAAGGAAAACAGTACCAAGTAGCTACTGAGAGGTGCACAGACATCACTGGGTTGATTCCTGCAACTATAGAACATAGAAGCAGAGAATCAATCACAGAATGATTTGGGCTGGAAAGGACTTCAAGATCCTCTAGTTCTAACCCTCCTGCCATGGGCAAGGACACCTCACACTAAACCATGCCTAATAATGCTTGTTCCTGCACCCCTGTCACAGGCTGATAAGCACTGTTCTCCTGAAGACCAAGGAACTAGCTGAAAGGAGTTGACAAGTCTGAGGCATGCTAGAACAGAAGTTCATGACGGGGGAAGTGGGGAGAATTAAAAATGCTACCAAGCAACACTGATGGCTAAAACTAAATTCAAGTTAACACCACCCCTGCCTCCAACTGCAGGAAACAGAAGTACAAAACTGTTTGATGTAATGAGCTTAGTAGTAGTAAAATCAAATTTGCTTCCCTATTCCATAAATATGTAGTAGAAAGAGCAATTCAGGGTCTGTAGGCATGATCACATCAAAATCAATGTAACCATGTCAGTGTTCTATATGTGTTTTCTGCTGTTAAGTACATTTCACCAGCTTGCCCTGAGGGAAACTACAAACTGTACTGCAAAATACAAATCAGTTCTGTGATGATAATTTACCTTAATGAACTTAAGCCTTGTCAGTTTAAATAACTTTTACTCACATTTGTAGAATCTGGCAGCAACATAACCGGCTGGAGTTCCAAGCAGTACCCACAAAACTACAGCACAGGTCATTAGAGCTCCCCGGTTAGCAGGTGACAAAAATCCCAGGCAAGCAAAAACTGTGAAGCAGAATGGACAATTTTAGAAAGTAACTACACATTTGACTTAAAGCCAGTATACCAGCTATCTTAATCTCTGTGTATACTAAGCTGCATGTCTATCACATCAGCTCAGCGTTAAGACTTTTAAGAACTTTCTAGACAAAAATATATGCTGCTATTTTTACTAGTACTATTCAATTAGCAGTGAAACATCATGTACTCAACTAACTCCTCCCCATTTCATTACTTACACAGGGTAACAAAAGTCATTATTAAGATCTGTGTGCCAGAGCCTAGAAACACAGACAACAGCATTCCTTTTCTTGGAGGCCTGAAAATATCACCATGAACCAGTTTCCAGCCAAATTCCTCTTGAGCATCTTCCTGTGAAGGACATAAACCTGCTTTAATACAGCCAATTGCCATTTAAATAGCCTGCTATAGAAATACATTTAGCTTAAAAAAATACATTCCAAATAAACTTCAAGAAGTACATTTTAGACTTACAGTGGAATCCATCTGATTGTATCTTGCAATGTCTTTATGCAGTGTCCTCAACATAATCATGGCTACCATTCCAGACAGAAAGAGGACAATCACCAATGAATTCATAATACTGAATTAAAAGAGAAAGCCAAACAAATGTTCGTTCAAACTGCAATGTAAACATTTCAATACAGTACATTTGAAGACAAACTTTCTTCTCACCTAAACCACTGAATGTGAGTGTGAGGCATGGATTCCAAAATATAATCCCATCTTGATGCCCACCTTATACTTTTTTCTTCCTGAAAGAGTAAACACATCAGTTTCAGATATAGTCAGTATCCAGCTTGTAAATTTACAAGTTGACATTTATGCAAAGCAATCTGAAATCTCAGGACAAATTGAAATTTCATGTTGCATGCCTTAAAGGTATAGTTCAACATATATAACTAAATAAAACTAACCTAAGATTTGACCACAGAATCTAAACCAAAATATTCTCTGAATACCATTGACGACCCATGTCTTCTTAAGACATAAAGGCCTATCAAATTTAATTATTTGAGCTTCCTGCCTTCAGAAATTATATTAATTCATCTGGAATTCAAGTGACTTGCAGAGTAAAAAAAAAAAACATGTAACCCAACACTACAGACACGGTGAAACTTAAGCTCTGCTATACAGTCTCCAGGATAAAATTCAACTTTCTAGATAGTACTCCATCCAAATTATCCTTTGCTTTCATACAACCTGCTTTCAGTACCAAATACATTTACATTCCGCTTACACTGCAAGATGGATGGGGAGACAATATTGCAGAACTTACACAGACCATGACTTCATCAGAAACATTTCAAAAAGAGCATTTCTTTGTCTTACTTTGCAGAGTACACATAAAAAAAGGAATAAACAGTGCTGATCAATCTGAAGACTGCTATTTAACAAACCCTAAGCATCAGTATCAATTAATAAAAACGGCAAGGTAACTTTCTGACAGGATGCTACTTCAGTAACATATAACAAGAGCAAGAGTGCTTTCCAGTAAAGCCAGTTTTGAAAATACAAAAAACCCAACAAGTTAGAAACTTTGGGAAACAGTTTGTCCAGCAAACTGCATTAAAAAAACCCAACAAACCAAACCAAACAAACAACAAAAACACACCCCCACAACAAAAAACCCCAACCAAAACTAGAAAAACTCTCTTGCTTGTGACCAGAATAAGACACTTTCAAGTATCACTGCTGCATGCAGTTGGCCACTGTACTGCTCCTCTGCTTGTAAAGAGGACAGAGGATTTCCATGGGCGAAAGACACTGGACAGAAGAAAGCTTTTGGAGCAGAAGAGAAAATTATCAGCTTCAAACTACCTACAGCAGCGATATGTCGAGACGCACAACTCCTCAGATTTAAGAATTTGGACTGAAAAACAATCTACCAGACAATCAAGGTAAACATGGAAAGTGGGGCTCTTTTAAAAAGCACATATGCATTTCACGTTCAGTGTGTGTGGTACACAAAACTGTAAAGCATGGGGTAAATACCAAGCCATCTCTGACATACCAGTTCAAATACAACTTTAAAACCACAAATTTACTATTCCAAAATAATTTTAGATGTCAACTTTATAATTCAAAGTATTAAGGCATGATTTTAAGACATAATTACCACCAAAAAATTAGTACTCACTTGAAAAGAAACTGAGTATGTGTAAGCAATTTTGACTTCTCCGTTAGCCTTATTACTTATATCCATAGGTACTCCTGAGCAATCGGGGTTGTCTGGATGAGTATGCTTATAACTGTGGGAAGAAAAAAAAAAACAGAATGAAAGCTGATCACTGGCAACACTCTAAAGAAATAATTAATTTATCTTACAAAAGCATCCATTTCATCCAAGATTCTTCCCTTACATATAAAAATTGTTCGTAATGCCTCAAATTTCAGAACTCATAAGGAACCTATAATAAGCACAGAACTTTCTGATACCTGAACTTGAATATAAGTTGTCTCTTCTAAAAAGAAAACTTTTTAGAGAACTGTCTCTAAAGCAGAGCATCAGAGTTTAGAAGTCTGAGTATTGTGAAAAATCTCCAAAACATTCAAAAAGTTACAGCAGAATTACTAACTAAATAGTTTCATAATGCTGGACCAACAATTTAACAAGCTCAGTTATACCAAGAGTACAACAAGAGGAAAGACAAGATGCTAAGAAATAATGAGACATCAGTTGTGCAAAAGCCACAAGGATACCAGAAAAATTGCCAAGTTTATTTGTGAACTCATTCCATTTAAATCCTGACTGCTGAAGACATCAGATCTTGCACTTAGATTACTCCTGCATCAGGCACTGGTAGCCTGTTCCATCACAACACAAAATGCTCCCCAAGGAGGAAGTGAGGGTTGCTTCACTGAACACACATAACTTCCAGGTTTTATCTTTTTTTGGCCTGAATAGGAAACATCAATCAATACGAAAGCTAATCTACAGGTCATGTATCTGAAAACATTTCTAACAACAGGTTCCTGGATCAAAGCAAGTATCTTGCAATGGGCCACTGCTGGATGACAAGTTACTTTTGAGTACTAACCTTTTTGGTTCAAGTTTAGCAGCAACTAGTCTTGCTCCCAGAGCTTCATTTTCCACAACATGGTAATATATTTTTATGTCAACATGATTGAAGATATAAAAAGTATCTTTTTCATGAAATTCTGACTGCAACGATAAAAGATGTTGTTAAACAATTGCCCTTTTTTCAGCTGGGATAGTGACTGTTTTTCTTAGTAGCTGGTGCAATGCTGTGTTTTGGCTTTAGTCTGAGAATAATGCTGATAACACACCAATGTCTTAATTGTTGCCAAGTAATGCTTACCCTGATCAAAGACTTCAGTCTCTCATACTCTGCCAGTGAGGAGGGGCACATAAGGCCAGGAGGAAGCAGAGACAGGACACCTGACCCAAACTAGCCAAAGGGGTATTTCATATCACAGCATGTCATGCCCAGTATATATCTGGGGGAAGTTGGCCAGGAACCACCAATTACTGCTCAGGGATGGGCTGGGCATCAGTCAGTGAGAAATTGCAGTGTGCATCACTTGTCTCTCTTGGGTTTTGTCTCTCTTTCCCTATTATTATTACATTATTATTATACTTATTAATATATCATATAGAGGAAAGTAGACAATGGGTAATAGGTTCAAACTTAAATAGGAGAATTCAGGTTGGGTATAAGGAAGAAGGTCTTTACTGTGAGGGTGGTGAGGCACTGGAACAGGCTGCCCAAAGTGGTAAATAATCCATCCCTGGCAGTGCTCAAGGCTAGGTTTGTCAGAGCCTTGGGCAACATGGTCTAGGGTGAAGCAATAGCAGAGGGGTTTAAACTAGATGATCCTAAGGTCCTTTCCAACCCTAACCATTCTGTGATTCTATGCTATTATAATATTACATGTTATGTTATTATATATTATTATTTATACTTATTTCAATTATTAAACTGTTCTTACTTCAACCAGCAGGCTTTACCTTTTTCCAGTTCTACTCCCCATCCCACTGGGGAAGGGGGGAGCGAGTGGTAGCATGGCACTTAGTTGCCAGCTGGGGTTAAACCACAACAACAATCAAAATGGCATCTAAAGGCCTTAGGCAGAAGCATACATAACAGAATTTTAGACCACATACAGTTTTTCTGTCAAAAAGTTCTCCTACAAGATTAATTCAGGATTCTGGGAATACAAAGGCTGTAAAGTGTTTCCTTGCATTAAGAAGACAAACCAGAAAAGTCAGTGCTAAGAACTGTCTACTACAATTTAAAAATAGAAAAGTAGTAGAAAAAATAAAATGTATTTATAAAGATATTAAAATGTATCAGTAACAGAAGATGTCCTATCTAACTGAAGTAGCAAACTGAACAGGTAACTATGTGACAACTTTCCTAACAGGACTATTTTGTAAATATCCACTATGTCAAAGCAATGCATATTTTTTTCATAGATTAAACAGAGCCTTCCAAGACAAACAATGCAAATAATTGCTTTCTGTGACAGAACCACCTTGACATTTGAAGCCAAAGATGCGCACATATGAACTGCAAGCAGCAGCCAGGAATGCTGAATACAAATCTTGGGTGAAGGGAAACTTCAACTTGGAATTTAGTCAGTTAAAGAGGTTGTTAAATCACAAGCATTATGCCTCAAGTTCAATTAGTAATTCTTCAGAGTTCTGCCCCCACCCTTTTTACAAAGTATCCTAATGATAAGAACAGTGACATAAACGAAGTGTTCTACAGTCCTTCAGTTAGGCCCTCAAATGTTATTAAAAACAAATATTTAAACAAGACAAAAAGAATATTGCCAGATTACATATTTGTTCATAAATACATGCATTCACATGGAGCCTCTGAAATCAATCCATTACAGAGGCAAGGAAACAAAATTAGAAACTGCAGAAACTGTCATTTTTTGTAAGATTTCTTACGTAAAACCAACCATTTTGATAAAACCAAAAGCTTATTTGAGGTTCTCAATGACCTCTCCATGGACAAAGTCTGCAGTAATCTGAAGACATCCAGGAATTTTTATTGCATTCTTATCTCCATAATGCTTACAGTGCATTTATCTGGACCTCCACCAGTTAACCCAACAGATCTGTCTCTTACAGGAGAAGCTTTGTTCACTCAGAAATGTTACATTCTGCTTTCTTACAGTAGCCCACACAGTCCCAGAGAAAGCAATCCTTCAAGCATTAATTTACATGCAGAGGTACAAACACATCTACAAAAACCTGCTCCATGAAAACACTTCTATCCCACAAAAATGTGAAGTCCAACCTTTAAAATGTTTAGACTTCTTAGGCAATGAAGGATGACATATTGTTCTCACCCTTCTTTTTTTACATGTATTAAATCTTTATATCTTTTAGAGCCCTTCTGTATTAGAAGAGGCTTACAAATTGTGGTACCTGCAGAGATATCAGAACACCTAGTTTTAGGCAACAAAGGTTATTAAGATAGTGAGGACTCACCATAGAAACATGACATTGAAAAAATAAGTCTTTACATTAGTAAAAGGGGGGTATTAAAAAAAAACTAATTTCATAAACATACATTAATAACACAGGCATCTTTAGGACGGCCATCTTCTGTAATGTAACAGCCAATGGGAAAACCAGGATTGCAGAACCTCTGGCCATCTTCAACATCGTAACACCAGGTCACAGGCATATTGTCCACAATCCTGTAAATGGCACAGTGACATTTCACAACCTTGCAAAATACAGAGTGCAGTGGAAACAAAACCACATTGATATTAATCTAACTTGGATACACTCATTACTGGAAGATTAACTACAAGAATAATACCTCTTTCAGGTCTTAACCCATGGAACTGCACCAACTGTCAATCCAATTTCCAAATGAGATCTAAGCACGCAGCTATTCAACTGAAACTTCATCTTTTTTTAGAAAAAAATAAAAATAAAAATACTATTTCTTCAGAAGGTGGCTTGGAAGCAGGAGGTTTACTCTGTGTCCATTAAAACATTCTGTTCACTGGACTGGTTTCTGAAGTTCTCTTACAAACGTGGCTCAACACACAAAACTCTCTCACTCTAAAGTCATAACAATTTAACATTTCATTATTTTGTTTTTTTTAAACCTTCTACTAAAACAACTAAAATGAGCTGGATAATTTCAAGCTTAAGACAAAATACAAAGTAATAAAAATTTTGCCTATACACACATAGTGTTAATTCTCCAGCTTCCTCATGGCTCTTCTGTTGCATGATACATTTTTCACAGCACTCTGTAATATTTTATTTTGTATTACAGCTGAAGAGCAAGTTTTTGCTTATTTGTTTGGGTATTTTTGCTATTTCAGTGCAATTTCGTGCAACTGTGACCCCAGCTGTAGTTCCCTCAAGAGTATGGAATATTGTAACTAAATTGTTCACACAAGCAAAAAATTGTAAGCCTCAACACATTTGGTAAAGTAATCACGTTCAAACTTCCCTCCACTGTCTACCTGCTGCTTCTGAATTACTGCCTCACAGGATTTATATTCATGCACCTTGAATACTGTGTTCAGTTCTGGGCCCCTCACTACAAGAGAGGCATTGAGTTGCTGGAGTGAGTCCAGAGAAGTGCAACAAAGCTGCTGAAGGGCCTGGAACACAAGTCTGATGAGGAATGGCTGTGGGAGCTGGGATTGTTTCGTCTGAAGAAAAGGAGGCTCTTGGGGGACCTCATCACCCTCTACAACTACCTGAAAGGAGGCTGTAGTGAGGTGGGTGTTAGCCTCTTCTCCCAAGTAACAAGTGATAGGACAAGAGGAAATGGCCTCAAGTTGCAGCAGAAGATGTGAGAGAAACAGCCCTGTAATCAACAAGGTTAGTGCAGAAGGAGGGCAGAAGGTGCTCCAGGTGCTGGAGCAGAGGTTCCTCTGCATGCCCATGGTGTCAACATAGGTGAGGCAGACTGTCCCCCTGCAGCCATAATATATGCGAAAGATACCTTTTGCTTTTGTTAGTATTTTAATTTCATAATCAAAACCAGGTGAAGCATTAACCTGTTACAAATGATTCTGGATGGGGTAAAGGCTTTCCCTTGCATCTTCTGCAGCAAAGAATACAGAGCCGCCTTTAGGCAGCAATGCTGCAACAAATTGATAGTTTAAGAAGTAAATATTTTTTCACAGTTAATCTTGAAATTTAAAATTACTTGAAGAGATTATACATGTGGTGCAAATGGGCTATACAACAGTGTTCTTATATGTCTCTCAAGAACATCTGGTGACGAACACTGTCAGCCAAGGTATCAGTATAGCTGCCGAGTCCAATTCAGTATGTTAATTCCTAATCTTATTAAGTGGCTTTTAAAACATTAAAAGTACTTTGCACCATCTGTGTTCCCCAGGAATTTTATGATAAATTGAAGCTGGGTAATAAACCTCTATTCTATCCTGACTTATGTTACCTTGGCTGATCCCTGTATAATATACCCCTGTACCATATTCCTCGAGCAAGCATCATTCATCACAACATCCAGCCGCTTCCACTCTGTGAAGCCATGGCTGAGGAGGACTATTTATTACCAAACAGAAACAACAAGGGATTCTTCACGCCACTGGTTCTACAGTTTTAGGGCAGTGGGCCTAGCAAAAAGAAAACAAACCAGTAGAAGTGCTATTAAAAGAAGTAAGAATATAAGAAGTAACTTACATTTAAAAGGTAGCTTTCACCCTGAAAAGCAGAACTAAACCTTACTAAAATCTCATCAGTCCTACCAAGCTACCTGTACAGGCTAAAAAAAAAAGTATATTTGTAAAACAATTTAATCTAAGGGGAAAAACACAGTCTAAAGTACTTTTTTTGTGTGATTAGTTTTACACAGTTCTGCTTTAGTTTGTCAGATTAAGTGTTTGTGTTTCAGAGAGGGACAGGATCACAGCCTTGGGAAACTAATTTTCATTTATACACCAAAACACACGCTAACTTTTAAAGCTGAAGCTTTACACCAGACCAACATGCATCACGTAAATTCAAAGTGGTGTAAATGTCATAAATATATGCAGTATTTAATAAGAATATAACCCAACCCAGCATGTTTGAAGCTGTACTTATTCCAGCATTAGGCATATGCACTTCAAATCCCTGCAAAAGTTGCTGTACCTTTCACGATTTCTTTACTACTTCCTTGTTCGCCTGTGAACCCTTCTGACCTCATCTATGAACTTCCAACTACACTAATATTCAAGATGTTCCTGGAATATTTACTTCAGCGAGCCATAGTTTATCCCTGAAAATGGATATTCTGATCAGCTCAAAAGAGCAGTAGAAAACACACTCATTGCCTTTCCAGAATGGGTGGCTGTTTAAAAAATGAAGAAATGTAATGTGGCATTACAGAAAAGCATTTAATGACATTGGCAACATTCAACATTTCACCTGCATTTTTATTAATATACCCAGACAGTTTGAATATAACTAGATGAAGACCAAAATGTTTCTGTGAAGTGGGGAACACATATTTCGAACTATATGTGCCATATTAGTTAATTTTGCTCATGTACGACTTGCAAAGACATGCTACAGGAATTCTGACAACTGCATGCCAAGTCGTTCCTTCTACCCTTGCACCCAAAGGCTGCTGTTAGCACAATGTACCAACAAGCACTATATAAACACTGAGAGCGTGGCTGGGTATTTCCAGTGTCAAGATGGAGCCTGCTGACAGACATTTCCCAGCTCTTGGATGTGGATGCAGAGCAGGGCTACATCCTAACTGAACATCAGCACAGGATTCAGCCTAGGCATTCAGCCTTGCCCCACTCTTACTGATCAATGGAAGAGGACCTCAATGGCCAAGCAGAAACAGAGCCCCAGTGTGCTTCAAGATGACTCAGTTACAGGGGGACTCAGAGAACAGAAAAGGACCAAGTGTTTATAAGTTCACAGAATCACAGAATCCCAAGGGTTGGAAGGGACCTCAAAAGATCATCTAGTCCAACCCCCCCTGGCAAGAGCAGAGTAACCTAGAACCTAGAGTACATCACACAGGAACTTGTCCAGGCGGGCCTTGAATATCTCCAATGACTCCACAACCCCCCTGGGCAACCTGTTCCAGTGCTCTGTCACTCTTACAGTAAAGAAGCTCCTCCTGATGTTAACGTGGAACCTCCTATGCTCCAGTTTACACCCATTGCTCCTTGTCCTATCACTGGATATCACTGAAAAAAGCCTAGCTCCATCACCCTGACACCCACCCTTTACATATTTGTAAACACTGATGAGGTCACCCCTCAGTCTCCTCTTCTCCAAGCTAAAGAGACCCAGCTCCCTCAGCCTCTCCTCATAAGGGAGGTGTTCCACTCCCCTTAATCATCTTTGTGGTTCTGCGCTGGACTCTTTCAAGCAATTCCCTGTCCTTCTTGAACTGAGGGGTCCAGGACTGGATACAATATTCCAGATGCGGCCACACCAAGGCAGAGTAGAGGGGGAGGAGAACCTCTCTTGCCCTACTAACCACAATCTTTCTAATGCACCCTAGGATGCCATTTGCCTTCTTGGCCACAAGAGCACATTGCTGGCTCATGGTCATCCTCCTATCCACCAGGACCCCCAGGTAGGTCCCTTTCCCCTTCACTACTTTCCAGCAGGTCAACCCCCAACCTGTACTGGTACATGGGGTTGTTCTTCCCCAGATGCAAGACTCTACACTTGCCCTTGTCGAATTTCATCAAGTTTCTCCCTGCGCAACTCTCCAGCCTGTCCAGGTCTCGCTGAATGGCAACACAGCCTTCTGGTGTGTCAGCCACTCCTCCCAGTTTAGTGTCATCAGCGAACTTGCTGAGGGTACACTCAGTTCCCTCATCCAGGTCGTTGATGAAAATATTCCTCTAAATTATTTCATTTTCACTGGCCACCTTTCACTTCCATATCCTATAAGAGAGACAAACCTTGCATAAAACACTTTCAGAACCATAGATCGTATCTCCTTGCCACACATCTGAAGGGGAGGGCAAAGGCTCTCAAGAAAAACAAAACCAATATGGGCAACAGAATGAAGGTCCCTTAAGCCTTTTCTCAAGCTAGGTAAGGATGTAGGATTGTACTAGCTATGTAGGATTAACTCCTACATTTATAGATGCAAAGAAATAGCAGTGTTATACAGTAAGCACAGAGGCAGCACAAAAACCACACAAAGCTTTGTGTTTGGAAACAGACTTGTTTCCATTATACCTGGTGCTTATCCTTCAGGGAAGGAAATTTTTCATGACAACAACAATGTAACATCTTTTGCAGAACAGAAGGGAACAGAAGGGGTATCTGCAGAAGTGCCAATACCTAGTGTTCAATCTGTATTAAGCTGCAGTAACAAAAACTAAATTATCACTGACATACTAGACTAACTCATCTGTGAATTCTGATTCCAACTTACCAGTGATGTTGGTAATTCAGCAGCATACTTTTTTTCAAAAAGTCTAATTTCTGTTTATCTTCTGGCTTTGTGGTATCGTATGTTTTTGTACAAACAGATTTACATGTCTCCTTCTTGTTGAACGTGAACTAAGAAAAATGAAAGACACATAAGCAAAAAGGTTGTCACAACCTTTCTGTTATTTCAGTATTTAACAAGTTTCCCCTACACATTTATAATTGCTTGTTTTGTTATAATAAAAGCACCTAACAAATTACCAAGACTACGGATATTAACCCCCCCAGAGGATGCTTTTATATGGGAGTGTGCTATGAAACCCTCCTGTGTTCAGTGTAGGAGCTCTGCACTAAGAGCTCCTTGTTATTGATTAAAACCTGTTTTCTGCAACGATTTACCAGACAAATCATTTGACCTCACAGCAACAATGCTGTCCCAGGCAGATTCAATTGATAACTTTCTCTCCTACTACATGTAATAGAGAAGAGCAGGAGCTCTAATCATCAGAAAAGCCTGCTAACACCACTTCTAATACTTCAAGCTTACAGCTGTTGGTATTCTCAGATCTGGTTCCAAGAAATAAGAGTACTCAATTCACTCTAACAAGGGGACACCTGAGGAGCAAGAATCAGGTTTTGGCAGGTTCCAAAGAGAAGACAACCTACATAGCACTTCACGGTGCGAAGTGCATAGTTACAATTAGGTTAAATTGAGATTTCTATTACGTAGAACATCAGATTTTGAAGCTTTTTGAGATAAAGCCCTTGTGAAGAGGATCATTAAGATTTTGATCTCCTTTGGCTACATACGTATTACCAAACACCCCTTGTTAGAAAACGAACCCTGTAAGGAGACGGTTCTATCCTCTCTCCAAACAATACTTGGCCAAGGTTTTCAGATGGACGCTTCTTTCCTTCTGCTTGACAAAAATCAAACCTGTCATTAAAGATACAAAAGTTATCAAAATATTCTTAGCTGAAAATATCAGACCTCAAATAGCGCTTCCAGATCAACACCTCATCACAACTGAAGGAACTATACAGCTTTACTTCTATGTAAGTTTTAATTTTGAGCCTACAAGGCAAAGTGTGAAAAATCACAGTACCATTTTGAAAACAATAACCAACCAAACAACAACAAAAGAAGAAACAAAATCAACTACCAAACCTCTTAGTCAGCTATTTTGGAGCTCAGTTTATATTAAGTATCCTTAAGTAATTAGAAGTCTCCTATTTTAATGGGGATTTTAGCCATGAATTAAACCTTCACGTAGAGTTTCATTGCAGATCCAAGAGAAAAGCATACAAGCCAGATTCTTGGGCAGGGGAAAAAGGAGGGAGGGTAAGAATAAAAACAAAGTATGTACATATATACACACACACATACAGACAGCTCCTTTACAACAAGTGCTATTAAATAAACAGGACATTGCAGTTTTATTCACCAACACATTTAATAGCACATCCTCCAAGTTTTCCAAGTGTATCAGGGTTGTGTTCAATGAAGTGTAGACATAACTAGTGCTTAACCTCTTCAACAGTAACAATAAAAACATTCTTTAAAGCAACAACTTTCAATAGCTGTACCTGACACTGATATATTTTGTACACTCCTATGATGTGTACCAGGGAAAAAAAAATTAACACCTCATTAAGATAACTGATCAGGAGTTCACACCTCATTACCACTTTCACTCATCTGGCTACAGGTTACTGTAGACTGCAGTAATACTTTGGTCTATAAAATGACAACAAATGCATAAGAGTAAGTATTTTATATATATATATATATATATATATATATATATATACACACATTTTAACCTTAAGTTACTCCAAAGCAACAATCAGACCTACATGAGGGCCTATGAATCCGTGCACTACTTCTAATGTATGAACAAAGACAACTAAGGAGAAGGAAGCAGTGTATGTCTGCATCCCTCTGCTCAGCTGAAAATGATACATTTGTAAACTTATATTAGCAAAATAAATAGACATTCCTCACTGGTAAACTTCTGTAGCAAATGTAGACAATACTTAAAGATAAGTCAAAATCGTATTTTTGGAAGAAGTAACAACTAAAATGACACACACAGTTTAATATACTTACGCTGTATATTCATAGGGAAGGACAGACTCTACAGAGTCAAGCCTGTTCACAAACAGTTCGATTCCAGACTGAAAGAACAGAGATAATCAGCAATTACATGAAAGTACTTCTTCAATTCTGACAGATATATATATAAATAGATTTGTTTGAATAAGGTAAAGAAAAGCTGAAAATGTAAGATTTGTGCAATTATGTCTTCAAATGCAGAATTACTGCAATGAGCTGTACCTGCTGATAGCTTAAGTAAAACACTGTTTAACCATCACAGAAACAGTGACAATATGAAAAAAAACCCGAACAATCAAGTCCCAAAAACCAACAAAACAAACCAAAAAACCAAAAACCACTTTCAGGCTAACATAATATTCAAACTACAAGATAGCAAGAAATCATGCACAAGAATAATAGTTACCACAGTTGCCAGTGGTTTAATGTACAAAGTTAGAACTATATTAGTCACCACTGCAACTTATCTGTAATAAAAGTCTTAAAAGAACATGAATAAAAGTACAGATGAAATCAGTACTTCTCCCTATAATTAAAATGTTCAACAATTTTATCTGTGTAACAATTGAAAACTGTACTATGAGAACATAAACAATGTATTCAGACTGATACATTATTTTTAGTTTGAACAGCAGCTCTTGCCAAAGTGAAGGCAAGGACGTTCATATTTATCTTCTTGTAAAAGTTGCTCAATAACTAAACACTCCCAAGTTCAGTCTGCTGTGATTTCAGACTAGTTTGGTCTGTACATGTTAATTACAGATGGGGTGGTCTGCTGCTACAGAAAGGAAGAGGTCTCTCACTCTTCCCTCTTAGTCACAAAATCCCTTCCCTTATTCCACTCCCACAGTCCCAAATCGTTTCAATTGTCTGCCTTACACTGGTTTTGGCAGTTATCTGCTTGCATAGTAAACCAATTCAACTGCCTGAAATAACAGAAGAGTCATCAAAAAAAAAAATTAAAGAGCAGTCTTAGCAACTCAGCAAGTTGAACTGTCTTACTGGGCATTCAGACAAGAGCTGGATACAGCAAAAGGAAGGTGTTTTCAGGAACAAGACCTCCCCCTTTCAAGAGCAAGCCATCTCTTCTCACCAACAGCAGAGCTTTGCCTCCCCATGAAAACTGACTCAAGTTTAATCAAACAAAGAAATTTTGGAGGGAAAATAAAATAAATAAAATAAAATGAATTGTTCATATGCATGTGTAGCTCAGGTACTTCAGTATCATATTTTACTGATACACTGTAGTTGTCCATGGGCAAGTTAGACATAGTTCTGTGAGAGGCAGCAGCTGTGAGCTGTTAGATTGACTCACCAAGTGAGGACACACCTTACTGTTCCTCTTTCCTCTGCCCTAAGCCATGCAGACCTGCTGCTTACCTCTGGGTAGTGTACGCTTGCCATAATTCTTTAAGGCCACTTCAATTCACCAGCACAGCAAAAAATTAGCCTGGCAAAAAGTTGGGTAGCTTCTTGTCATGTTAATAAGCTTCAAAAAGCATTAACAGGTAACACAGCTGGGACAATGCAGAGGACAAGGCCTCATTGCCCAGAGAAAGGCATGAAATCTCTCACTTCCAGAAGCAATGGGTTAGACTGCCTCAGCTGGTCACAGAACCACAGCCTATTAGATTAGCTATTTTTCATGGAGGAGATGTACCTGAATGCCCCAATTTTCCATAAGTATATGCATTACTGCAGATCAGCATCTCTGATAAACAATTTCCATTCAACAAGTCTCCTTGGAGCCATCAGTGTTGTTTTAAACTGAGTAAGGACTCTCAATGTTTGGGCAAGAGTTACCATGTCTGCACAGATCACATTCAAATTTCTGATGATATTTCAACCAGAAATGGAAAAATGAGCCAAACTGAGTTTGCCCACTTGGAGGAAGGGAGAAATTTATGAGTCTCATCATTCTTGTGCTGCTAGCTATGTGCCCCACCACCAACATTCCATCCCATCTTGCCAACAGGAGACAGAAGATTCACAGAGATTATAACAGACAAATGTTTAGAGACAAATATTTATAACACAAAATTTAGAGATCTGCTCTGTGCACCTAAATCCTCAGTGCAGAGGAGGATTCAATATTATTACCAATATCATAACCAACAGTGACAGTTGTAAGACCTCCTTAAGAACATGTAAAAAATTTAGGTTCTTCAGGGAAGCTTAGTTTTACCCACTTAGGTAAATATTATTATAGATAAAGAAACTATCTTATTACATATTGTTTCTCCTCACCAGGGACCAGACTACATTCAATTGCAGGTTATGTGGAGGGAATTAGATCTGTAGAGTGATTCAGACTTCTCCATATGCTTTGCTTAGTATGTAAAGTGGCTGGCATTAGGTAGAGTAATAGAAGAGGTGGTTAATTTCAGCAGTTATTTTGCAATAATACACTTGTTGAGGGTATCCTAAAATGTTCAGCTGGCCACTGGTGGAAGATTTCCATTACCTAAGTACCTCATTTCACATTTAAAATATTATAAATCCCCAGGATAAGGAGACAAACATTTTGTGCACATTATAGGGGGAAAGATCACCCCATAAATGTCTCTTTATCAGCCCATAAATGTGTCTGGTTACAAGAGAGAGTAGGCAACTAGTTTACTTGACTTACAAAAAACAAAACATAAAAAAACTTTCTTCCACAACCCTAGTTTAAAAAGAGGAATAATTCAAACATAGCTATGTTTTTCGGGAATGTTGTGAAAATTACAGACTGCAGCTTGAAAGTCCTAGCTTGTATTTGAAGAAAAAAAAAATCCTTTACGAGGGTAGTGCAGCACTGCAACAGGTCACCCACGGAGGTGAGGTAGAGCTGAGCTGCTCTAGTAACAACAGTTGTATTTCAATCATGAGGCTGGACTATGTGACCTCCTGAAGTCATTTCAGTTTCTACAACCCTATAAAAGAACGTCCACTGAATGTCTTACTACTACAACAGAAGCAGCACGGAAACTAGAGTGAAAAAATCCACAATGACGTCTTAAGTGCAAGATTTGGCCAATTTGAACTGAACAATACACTTGAAGGGAAATGACATTTATAGCAACTGCACCTTCACTACTCATTTGGCTTATTACTTGCTCTACTGATTCATGACAGGAAATTAATAAAGTCAGTGCAACGTATTTATGAAAAACATACGGTTTAAACAGACTTGTCTTCTGAAGAATCATGGACCAGAGTTCCACATAGTACAGAAGAAGAGAGCTCAGAGAGTGTGAGATAGCCATTTCCAACAGCCATAAGATAATGGATCATAAACGTAATTGGTCTTGAACTTCCTCATTCAAGTCTTAAAGCATGGTCTGGTGTAACTGCCATTACAGCAGCAGCAAACTTCTAAGGCTCACCCAAAGGAATAAAGACTATTTTAAGCATGTACCCTCAGCATGCTAACACAGAATTACAGCATGGTTTGAGTTGGAAGGGACCTTAAAGCTCATCCAGTTCCAATCCCCCTACCAGAGGCAGAGACACCTTCCACTAGACCCGTCTGCTCAAAGCCTCGTTCAATCTGGCCTTGAACACTGCCAGGGATGGGGCAGCCACAGCTTCTCTGGGGAACATCCTTACAAATAAAAAATCTGGTTATGCAAACTTCGCTTGCCACTTATCTAGGCATGAAAATAAGTTTCAGTTTCACTCGAGACTCTAGGCCTCAGAAATCCCTACAGTTCAAGGTTCTAGGAACCAGGACACCACACCAAGGGAAGAGCCACCGCCTGCTTGCCTCGATTTGTATCTGCTTGCAGCCCTTGGCTGCTCACTCCTGCCAAGAACCACAGACACCCCCAACACGCCTGTCTCTGCGATTATTACTTCTTCAGTTTTCCAACAAGTATTTAAAAGGGCCCGAGAGATAAGCGGCCAGGGCTTCCTATTTCCCCAACATGACCAATGCCCACGAAGTAAGCTGACAGCTTGCGAGGGGCCGCGGACGCTCAACCTTTCCGCATGACAGTGGGGACACGTTCCGAGTCCCTGCAGCCACAGAGCCCCTGGGCGGCGGGGGACGCTAAAACCAGACAGGTAGAAACCCTCCGGGAAAACAAACAGCCACAGGCCCAAACACAAGCCCCGCTCACCACAAAGCCGGGCCGCACCTCAGCCCGGGCCCGGGGGCCTCCCCTCCCCTCAGCGGTGCGGGCCCCCCTCACCTTGCATTCCGGCTTCTCCTTGCCAGCCTCACAGAAGTTGACGGGCGCCAGGCCCGGCAGGTAGAAGGCGATAGTGCCGGGGGGCGCGGCCGCCGCCAGCGCCGCGGCGATGCAGAGGAACGGCCGTAGAGCCATGTCGGGGCGGCGGAACGGCGGCGGCCTGCGGGAGGGAGCGGAGCGGAGCCGAGGCGGGGGGAGGGTCCCTGGGCGCCCGCGGCGGCAACGGTCGCGGCTTCGTGTCTCCCCCCGCCCTCGACGGCCGCCACTTCCGGCTTCTCTCGCGCGCGACACGTCACCCCGCGCGGACCGCCTGACGAACCGCGAGACGGGGCGGGGCCGGCGCGCGAGCCCAGCCCAGCCCAGCCCGGCCGGGCCCTGCGCGTTCACTTCCGGGGCAGTGACCCGCCTGTCCCCGTTGCCATGGCAGCGCGGCGCCCTCCGCTGGGAGCGGCTGGCCCGGCCTTCTCTCCCCTCCGCCGTCCCTTCCCCACCACTCCCCCGGCGAGGCCTGGCCGCGGTGCCGGTCAGGCCATGCTGCCTTCCCTGTCATGCAGCGGTCCTTGCTCTTATTAAGAATATATTATTGAAAAAAATGCATTTTGAGTTGTTTTTTTTTTAATTCTCTTTTATTTATTTTTTTTTTATTCTTAAGGGGTTTTGCTGTGAAGATCTCCCACGGTTTCCATGTACAAGGCAGTACCTGGCACTGATGAGGCTGCACTTCAAATCCTGTGTTCTGTTCTGGGCCCCTCACTGCAAGAGAGACATTGAGGTACTGGCGTGGGTCCAGAGAAGGACAGCGGAGCTGGTGAAGGGTGTGGAACACAAGTGTGATGGGGAATGGCTGAGGAAACTGGAGTTTTTAGTCTGGAGAAGAGCAGGCTCAGGGGTTGATTTTATCACTGTCCATAACTACCTGAAAGGAGATTGTATTGAGGTGGGGGGGGGTCTCCCAAGTAACAAGTGATGGGACAAGAGGTAAGAGCCTCAAGCTGCACCGTTGGGGGGTTGGGGGGGGAAGTTTAGACTGGCTATTAGGAAACAATTTTTCACTAAGAGGGTGCACAGGCATTGGAACAGACATTGGAACAGGCTGCCCAGGGCAGTGGTGGAATCACCGTCCCTGGAAGTGTACAAAAACCATGTAGATGAGGCCCTCAGTGACATGGTTTAGGGCTAGACCTCACAGTCGTGGTAATGGTTGGACTTAATGATCTTAATGGTCTTTTCTAACAGAGTTGAGTCTGTGATTCTAACTGAACTTTGGGAACACTTATCACTGGCTGAGGGGAGGGAGGGGGGATACAGCCAGATGTTGGCTATGGTGGAACTGTTACAGCTCAACATTCACAACAACCCAGATGTGCGTTCCCTTTGTGTCACTGATGGCCACTCTCATGTGGCATGATCTCCTGATGAAAAAATCCCCACCAAAAAAATACCCAAGCCTATAGAAGGGGCAGGCATAGAAAGCCTGTTGCTTTGATAAAGTAGGAGAGGGCATGGCTCACATTCTTGTTTTATCTTTCCTCCTTCCTAACATTTTCCATCAGTTCAGGTTTGGGCAGCTTTAGAAACTCCAAACAGCCTTTAATGAAAATCTGTATTTATAAATGTTACAGCTTTTGCACCAATTTCCTTAATTATCGCAGAATCATAGAATAGTTAGGGTTGGAAAGGACCTTAAGATCATCCAGTTCCAACCCCACTACTACAGGCAGGGACACCTCACACTAGACCCTGTCTCCCAAGGCTCCATCCAACCTGGCCTTGAACAGTACATTCTATTTACCACTGGGTTTGGAGGACTCACCTGTTGCTTGCACAGGCCTATAGCTCGCCAAGGTCTTTAGGCAGGGAAGATATTGCTGGTAAAGCCAGTGAGGAATGAGCAGGGCCGTCCAAAAGGATATCCGGTATGTATCTTGCAACACAATGTGCTGGTGCCTGAGAAAGCAATAAAGGAGATACCTGGCTGCAAAGACCAGCCTGCCTGTGGTGGGTTAATTCACATGGTGTCTGACCAGATACAGAGTTGAGCACCTAGGCCACATAAGCTAGTCCTTAGGTAAGGTTAGTTTGATATATTTTTACATGTTTTTCTACATTACATAAGCCATTCTTAGCTTTAGATGAATACATGTTAATGTATTACTTTATATGCATTAGAAATCAAATTCTATATTTAAAACTGAAGTTGTTCACCTGTCTTTTTTATTTATAGGCCTAATTCCTACTTGTCTCATCCTGCAGATATCCTAAGAGCACAATTATAAGACCAAGCCCTATGACGAGCACAGCTGGAGAAGAAATCCCAGTTCCCTCTTTTTATTTAAAATTACTCATGGTTAGGGTAATCAGGTTGTAAATGACCCAAGTTCAGTTTCTCTTCTTCCACAAGGGAGTTCAAACATATCTCCCATTTCCCAGGTTAATATTCCAAGCAAATTACTTTTGTGGGCCTAATTCCATTCCTGCACATGAGAGAATATTTAAAAGTCTTTGCCTGTCTAATCTTCATCTTCCTTGAGAACACTCCAAAAGTTGCACGATGAGTAGGATTGTGGTGTGCTTTGTGATCTGTTCTAAATCCCCTTTCTTTCTCTGCCTTTGTGAATACCAAACCTGCTGACTCAGGGTGATTTTGAGGGGTGCTTTGCCAGCTGGTCCAAACAGCGTTTCAGTGGATGTGATGCCATATGCTGTGATGCCCCCTCTTCTCTGCTCTACAAAGGTGATGTGGAAAAGCAGTTTGTAGGCTGTGTTACTAATTCAATATCACAACTCTTTTCAAGCAGGTATAACCATGGGTTATGTTCCCAGGATTGGCCATGGTCCTTGAGATCCAATTTCAGTCTGGCCGAAACCCATCTCTAATTTAACAAGAACTCTAGTGGGAATTTGCTTGATAATTTCTGTTGTTAAATTCCCCTGCTACAGGTTTTACAGCCGTTGGTTACAAGTCAGGAAGTGTGGGTTTAGCACCAGACGAACAAGTATCACAGGTTTTATCACCAGAAATTCCAAGGCTATGCAAGACTGTGAAATAAAACACAGGGAAAACTACTGTTTCAGAGATTAATGGACCAAGAGAAGCCAAAGCAAAAGAACAGCCTGGGTTTCTTTTTCTGAAAAAAAAAAAATTCTTGTGGTAAGAAAATACAAAGATAAGAATACAGAGTGGTCAGAAACAGCTGGGAAAGTAAGTGTCACTCCTTGAAAATGCTGCCCTTCTTTTTACCAGAAACTTTTGTGAATAACTTTTGCTGATGTTGTGGTAGTTTTCACCTTTTGCTACTTGTGTCTGGGCTGAGAGAGGTGCCTCCCTATTCATGGAGATTCTCACAGTTTAGTTCTTCATTTCAGAAACAAGCTTTTCCAAGTCCCTTGTATCCTACAGCCCAGTGGCTGCTGCCTTCTCACAGCATATTCCTTCCTTTACCTGAGGGTGCTGAAAACTGATTTCCCCACTACAGTGCCTTAGCAGCCAAGTTGTGGAACAGATAAATACTCCTTGTTGTGGAGGGTGCAAGTACACAGTTGTTTCCCCCACAGGTTACAATTCAGTGAGTGTGAATTTAGTACCAGAAAAGCAGAATACTCTGCTGCCTAATATTTAGGGTTGCTAACTGGATACAACTGACATCCACTTGAAACAGTGGTTTCAAGTTTATTTTTAAATGTTTAATATGAACTACATGTTTGTAGTCTGGAACCCAAATTTCCCATCTTGCAGATGAGATGTCCTGACAAGTACAATGCAAAGTATTGTAAATAAGCATGCCCATTTTCTCTCCCTAGACAGCCTGCATTAATAACTGAATGACAAATTTCATATTTTGGGTACATCCCCTGCTGTTAAGTAGCCTCTAGACTGCTGGTTGGTCATGTTTCCACAAAGAAGTACGGGTGAGGACCTCATCAAGTGGAGGTTGAATTAAAGTCCCAAATGTCTGTACTAACACTGATGGCTGACAACAATTTCCCTCTCAGCAGGCTTAATCATGTGTGTCCGAGACCTTTTTGCAGATGAAATGGGTGAAGGATTATGGTTTGTGAAGGCCTAAGGAGATTTGAGAAATGCAGTCCTCCCAGGCATAAGGTACTTCTGTAAGCGGTTGGAAGGCAGCCTTTAGGGTACTTTGAGCCTGGAAACACAGGGGACTGCATGTCTCAATGGAATGACAGCAGAGCAGGGTTACAGAGGGGCTACAAGTTCTGGGCCTGAAGTGAAGGTCAGGCACATCAAGTGCCCTGCTCCTTTTGTGGATCCAAAGCTTCCTTGACAATAGCAACGTGTCATTGATCACATTACCTGTGGTACTGGTGGAAGCAGGGGGGATGGCATAAGCACTCCTCAGCCCAGACAGATGGATGGCTGCATTGTCTGTGAGGCACTGGGGCAATGATCCTGCTTGTTTCCCTCTTTGCCAGGGCACAGTCCTCTGGTGGGTACGTGTTGGCCTCCTGCAGCTCAGGAGCATTGTGGCAGCTGTGGCCAGTGTGTGAATGAACTGTGGGGCTTGGTGGCATGTGAGGTGTGTTTCTGCTCACAAAGTAAATCCCCGCAGCATTCCAGGAAAAGCATATCCTCTTGAACAGCAGCCAGTTCACTACCTAAGTAAACAGTGTAGTGTTTGGACTAGTCACACAGTTTGTAGAAACTCATCTGGTTGTGCCACTGCTGTCTTTGTTGGGATTTATGATTTTCAAGTCTGTTGGGTTTTGGGGCTTTTTCTTTTCTAAAATCTTTGTTCAGGAATTAGAACCAGCACCTCCTGTGACTTTATAACCAGCTCCAAATTAATATTTAAAAACAAATCCGTTCAGGCTTTTGATATACTATAAAGGCCCATGTCCCTTTCCCCACTATATTATATCGTGCTTGAAATGTGCAATCAGCCTGATACCTTACTATCCAAATCATGAAGAGAAAGGACTGACAATAAAATAATCCTCTGTCAGGTAAAAACTGCTACTGAATTACATCTAAAGAGAAAATGCTTAGACGAGTATACAGCTATCATTGTATATTTAGAGCAAAATTCAGCTTGGCTGACTCCTTTGCCTAAGCAATGGGACAGAGCCTTTGGAGAAATGAGTGTACCAAGAGGGATGTGGCAATGCCTTGCAGCAGACACAAACCAGATTCTTGTAGGAGGGAGAGGGGGCACATGGCACCAGCCAGTGCGGTCTGAGCACTAACAGCCTTGGGAGCAGCTGCATTTATGACTCTCTTCAGCAGTTGCTATGGGTAAGGTTTCTGTGAGGTCCCTGCTGAGTCTTAAAGCAGCACAAAAGAAAGTGTGGAAAGATTGCTGCCTGCCTGGCCCATGTCTCCCACGTTTGGAGTGGGTCTGGTCCAGGCTGCACCAATTAGTTCCTTCAGCCCTCAGTGTGCAATAATATAATTGCTGTTCACATTAGTACCGATTACAGGGATTGGGAAGAAACAACCTTTGTATAGGAATAAGTCTGTGGATAAACCAAAGGGGAATGCTTTCTGTTTTATAGCCCTGAGTCCCAAATCAAATGAGCTGGTTACCTATTCAGCAGTGAGCATGGTCAGTAATATATAGTTTCACTGTAAGCTTAAATATCCAAGCTTATCCAAGTTTCCAAGCTTAAATATAACTTTTTGCAATCACTGTTTTCTATCAGCTGGGAAAGATGAATCTATATATTTTTTTTCCTTCAAGGAGAGACTGCTCGGGATCTTTGTCCTTGCCCTGTATCCTATAGCATGATGCATTAATGCTTGCGGCAGTCAATCAGGCACATTCGTTGACAAAGATCTTTACCCAAGTCCAGTTCCTGGTGGTGGATTTTGCACCATTGTAAAGCAAATCACATTTATGGAATTTTGATTATGGGAAGCCTTCTGGAATAATGCTGTAAAGACTGCAGGGCTGATTTGGGATGTGGCTTCTGGAATTCTAGATAAGAGTTATGAAGGTATTGAGGCAATTAAATCCTTTTGAGACTCCTATTTTTCCACTAGTTTCAATTGGGAATTTTGTGTTAAATTGAGAGCCGAGTGTTCATGTACATTGAGTTTGCACTGTGCTTCTTAGATCTTAATTTCAGCCCTTGAATTTTGTAAACACTATGATGGGTATTTTCTGATGCATAGAAAGAGTATTTGTCATAATCATTTTCCCCACCACTACCGCAGAAACTGCTCTACCAGGTGTCTGGCACTGCCTGGTATTCGAGTCTCTAACAAGGACTACTTGAGCCCTCCATAAGATGCACTGTTTAGAAAGGGAGTTTCTCATTCCCTTCAGTTCCTGAAACATTATACCCTGAAGCATGAGAAAGGTTATCTGTCATAACTTTTTATCCCACTTTGTTAATGTGATCTAACTGCATTTATTAATGTGTTCTAACTGTTTCCCTTAAAAGCTTAAGCTTTTTAGATTTCAAAATACTCTGGTCTCAGGTGCAAACTGGTGAAATAACCTTGATAAATAACTGATGAATTATATAAGAAAAATCTTTTTATTTGTTTCAAATCTGGAGCTTTAAAATTTCATCCCATACTCCCCATTCTGAAAAAAGGAGTAGATGGTAGAGCCCAGTTTCCCTACCCAACATCACCATGTTTCTCTTGTAACTACTCAAGCTAAGCTGTCCAAGGGAAAAATCTCAGCCCGGATATCAATCAAGCTCTGAGGAATACTTCTATCAAAATAAAAAATTCCTCAGCTGGTGAAAGGTGTCCTCTAATAGACAGGATTTTCTTATAGGGGAGAAAGTGAGACTGGGGCAAAGCAACACTGGAGTGATAGTGTCACTATCCCTTGGGATCTAACCTGTGCTGAAATAAATCTGCAGGAGCCACCAACTAAAAGGACATGCAGGTTGTCCTAAATAACACCAAACATTAGGCTGTATCCTTATCAGATGCTACAAAGCCAGCTACAAGACCTTGGTCCCATCAGGTGATTGCAGTGGTGGCAGTCCTATGGAACTGTTGTCTCACCTAGTGAGACTGCATCCTCCCTGGGATGTCACTGCTGGGAAGATGTACTGAGGAAGGACTCCAGTGATCCTGTGGCCAGGCCATGCTTCAGCTGAGCATTCAGTGTTTGGATCCCTTACCTGGGCTTACTCCCAGCTAGCAAACAGTAGTCTACATGGCTGATTCCTGCCTTGTGTCGGGGCAGAGCAAGTGGTGCCTGGCAGGAGACGGGTGGAAAGAAACAACTATCGGCTGATGACTTGTGCTGGGAGGCAGCGGGTGAGTAACCTTGCCCCATCTTATGGTAGTGCTCCACCTGCGAGTGCCCGCTGTGAGTGAAATTGCCTGGGCTGGTGCTGCCCTTTATCAATTTTGCTCTCAGCAGGCTCTGCAGGTGAAGCATTTCATTGCAGGAATCAGACTCTGCTCTCTCCTTGACAGCCTGAGATAGAAAGCGGGGAAAGGAAAGAAGGTAATAAATGGCCAGAGAAAAGTAAAAGCAGGACAGAGAGAGGGAGGATGTGTGTTAAATGGCAATGGTAATCCAGTGCAACCAGACCACTTGTTCTGGGGGAATTTGACACTGATAAAAACTTTACTTAGCTCTTTTAAGCTTTAGACTTAGAAGTTAAAGAACTTTACAATTAGAAGTGGAAAATTCTGGTGAAAAATTCTACTTTTAAAATACTATGTGAGATGATGTGGGTAAACAGAAAAGATAATTTTCTTGATCTTCAGTCCAGTAGAGAAATTGGATTTCTGGAGAAATCCAGGCAAAAAATATTTTTCCTGGTTTTCTGAAATCTGCATTTCAGATCTATATGCCTTGATTTTTGTGGGCTTTTTTGTTTTGCTTTTTCTCACCCTTTCCTAAGACGATCTGTGTGTGACTTTGAAGTGTTCCTGGGCACCTGATGCTGCTTCCCTTGACTTCTGAGAAAAATTCAGCATCCAAGATGAGAACCGTGCAAAATCAGAACATCTGACTGCCTCTCGTTGGGCAAAGAAACCCATTAACTCAGGAACAGGGGTGTTGACACACCTGTCAAGCTTCGAAGTTCACAGTCCCATCTCTTTCCAGCCAGTTAAATTCTAGGGCTTATGGGGAGCAAGGTAGCTCCCCATATAGCATAGACGCAGAGTATTTGAACTGGTTCCTGTTTCCAAGGGAATTGCTTACATGGAGACTGGGAGGCTAAATGCACAGCCACAAGCATCCTGCTTCAGCTGCAGCAGGCTGATACCTTGAACCAGGTCCTTGCATCCCAGGGGACATGGGGAAGCGATGCCTGTTCCTGCTGTAGGATACATCCCACAGCAGCAGAAACTCTGTCCTAGATATGTGTTCAGGAGGTGACCACATCATGTAGCCCCTCCCTGAAGCTCTGGGGATAAAAAGAAGCGTTTTGTTTTGGTGATATGAGGCATATGCAGCTGTATCTGGTAGCTGGTGGTTTGCTGCTGGTTTATATGGTTAATATGGGAAAACTGATTGAGAGGCTGCAGCTGGAGGAAGGCAAGCTGGGTGAATCACAAATCAGCAAGCAGAGCTCTTGAGTTTCAGGAGAGGAGGGAGTGAAAGCAATGGACTAATGAGCTTAAACCAGAAGACTTCAACTGGCTCAAAAAATTGGTAAATGCAGTCTTGTGGAAAGGAATTTTAATGGGAAAGGGAGCCCAGGGGAGCTCTCTGCTCCTAAAAGAGGCACTGAAGATGCAATGAAAAAACACTCTGGTACAGGAGGCTTGCAGCAAGAATGGGGAGAGGCTGGTGCGGTCACCTGAGAAGATGACCTGACAGTCAAAATGGTGGCTTGCAGGCAGGCAGTGCAAGGAAACCTTCTAATACTGTCCTGTATGACACTTTCATGGGCAAACTAGAGACATGTGGTCTCCATTGAACTACTGTAAAGCAGGGTCAAAAGGAGGCAAAGGATCAGGTGAGGATGTGGAAGACAAAAGAGGAAGAAAGAGGTGTGGAGAGGGAAGAAGGCACAAAACGGGGGACCTTTTTTTTCCTCCGAGAATAACAGAAAAGGTCCAAAATAATAGAAAAAAATCTCATACAATATTACACATCTAATGCAGTTTCATGCAAATGCTTTTGTCTTCATAGCAATTGTGTGTGACTAAATAGAACCTGATTTGCCAGATCAGTAAATACAAACCTTCCCTATGCTAACAAAAATATTAAGGTCCTTTGCATGAAACCTTTTGTTCTGTCAAATGAGGGAGAAAAGAGAGCAAACCCCTTGTAACTCCTCCCATAATGAAGTTCCCTTTTATGTTCTAGAGGGTGGGGTCTGTAAGTACCCAACTTTGAATGATTAAAAAAATCCCCAAAACCCAAGATGCTTATTTTTCTAATGGGTAGACTACAAGAGAGAGTTTTTCCAGCTCCCACCCACAAACTGGTTTAATAATGTTATATTCCTTAATATAACATTATTAAATTATAATGGGTTTAATAATGTTATTTGCCCTCATCTGCAATTCATCTTCTTTCGCAGGTGTCCCTGTTGCCCTTTGCAAAGTGACTTGTTAGGATTGCTTAGATAACTCAGGGGAAGGAGTTCACCAGGAGTGGGGAGGATTCTCCCCTTGATCTCTGTATAGAATCTCTGCTGTGATCTCTATTAAATCATTACTTTACACATGCTTTAAAAATGTTTGTCAGTACATCCCAATCAGTAACAGGCTGGAGGCTAGTCTAAAGCTTAAATGAACAGTTAGGGTTAAATTAACAATCAATGGGATTAGGATGTCAAAAGTTGATGTAAAACATTAGCTGGGAGAATTATTTTCTCTGTTACTCTGTGTTATAAATTCATTGCAAACTAGAGGAATGCTGAAAATTTCAAATTACATTCTGATTTATGCTTCCTGTATCTCACCAGAGATTATGTAGATTACAGATAAATACACAATTGACTCCTTAATTTACCATTGGTGGGAGGAAGGTTGATCAGATGTGAAAAAATACCTGCAAGTTATTTACATAGAAAAGAGACAGAAATGCTTGGCAAGTTCTGGTGAATAGACAACAGCACTCTGGGTGACCTTTTCTCTCTAGAAATCAGAGTACATTCCCTGGGAGGATCACTTTCCATGCTATACATGATCACTGCACAGGCAGGAGCAAAAAATAGAGGCTGTAGTGAAAAGAATCTCACCTGACATGTGAGTTTGCTAACAAGGCAAATCTCAGGATACTTACAATGAAAATCCTCTATAAACACTCCTATGTGGCAGGTAATTTTGCAAAGGTTACTTTCCACTGCCCAGAAAGAGGTGTTTGCTGGTTTTGGGTTTGGATGCACTGTTCCTCCTTCATATAGATGAGTGAGTAGAATAGTAGAATGGTAGTCTACCAGGTTTGCAACACATTTGACAGTGCAATGTATGGATTCATATGGACTGTAGAGTGTCTTAGCACTGTATGTGCTAGAGAGCTTGCTTTTCTCATAACTTCACATTTTTCACAGTGTACTGGTATTACAGTAACATAGCTCCAGGAATTATCAACTTTTTTAGTTGCTCATAGTCCCCGCTAGTCTCTTAGCTCCCATCTCGGTGATACAACATGCCTTGATCTCTCAGGGACACTGAAAACCTCTCTTCTTGATTTTCTTCATGTCCCACACCTGCCTTTGTTTTTCTTAAGCCTCATATATCAATTCATTTCTCTTCTCTCCAGATGTTTTCTCTGGGATGCAGCCTATCTCTGCTGGCATACTAGCCCTGGTCCTCCCTGTGTCAGCAGCAAGGAGCATTGGTGCTGGAGGTCCCAGGCAAGAGCAGCTCCTATGGTTAGGGAAGTGCCTGCAGAAGGACGTGGCAATGGCCCACTGCCCTCTCTCCTGCTCTTTGCCTCCTCACCAATCCAAATAACGAAGCATTTGTTCCTGACAAGCAGATGGGGATGAACTGGCAAGGAGCCTGGGTTTCTTATCACTTAATCTCTGTCTACTCAGCTGTAAGTGAAGAGAGTTTTGTCTCCAAAGAACATGATTCCTTTGACTTCACCACCAAACATTTGCTCACTGACATCTTTTTTTCTCATCCTGTTATCCCAAGAGAAGACACGGAGGGTTTGTTTTCTGGCTATCGAGAAAAATTATCCATGGGCAAAGGAGGATGGATGAGAGGCCATTCACTAAAAGGCAGGTTGCTTCTGATGAGGATATTGTACCACTTACAAGCTTTTATCTCTTTATGAAATGCTGTGCTGCCTTAAGTGTAGTAATAGAAGGAATTCAAGGCATAGAGAAGTGTATTTACTCAAAGAAAATAGCACTGAGACAGGTGAGCTGAAGAATTCCCATGGAGAGACTACAAAGCCTTGTGGTAGGCTGCTTTGGAGACTATCTAGAATTTTTACTTCATTGGAAAGCATATTTTGTTAGGAGTGGACAGAAGATGAAATCAATAATAACTTGACAAGTGACATCATATTTCAACATGCAAGAGATCAGAACCATATTCCTTTACCTAGAATACATCGAGAAACCTCTAAACAAAGTACAAATGGGCATTTAATTTTTCTCCCTTGACCACCTTTGTCAGTTTTCTCACAGAAGCTACAGCTGGGATGTAGGCTAAAATCAACTCAGGGACAGGAGGTGCCTTTCCTCTTCTCCATTTGCCCACAACTTTGAGTGAATTGCCGAGTAAAGGGGTAGATGTTGGCTGGCAGTGAGTGGTCAGCAGGTATGGAGATACTGCTACCTGGTATAAAGCCAAGGCTGAAGTCAGGAACACCGACTAAGAACACATCATATACTCCAGATATGTCCTGAAAGTTTCCCAGCCCCCAGCAAAGGCAATACTTTCCATTTTATCTCCCTGATTAGATTAGATCCTCCCCTGCTAGGACTGGGGAGCTCCCGATGGACCCACCCTGTGTAATGAGTATAAAATCAGAATAACTCCTGCAAAAGGAGCCAGGCTTTGAACTCTTGGGTTTTACCCATGGCAGCTGCATCAGGACCCTGGTTTACCCAAACATCCAGACAGAAGTGATATCACCTGGTCAGAGATGGAGAAGAGGACTATACAGGGCACGGGGGGCTGGCAGGAGCATGAGAGGAGCTATCTTCATTCCTGAGGCTGCAGGAATGCTTTTCCTGCTTGTGTGGCAGGAACCTGTAATGTAAATTATCTGTCTGCTCCAGGGCTGAGAGCAGAGGGCACTTGATGTGGCAAAGTGAAGGATCTGGTGCACAAAACCAGCTCTGCAGGTAGGCAGGCAGCAAAGACCTGACCACAGAGGGCACCCACCATCTCTTGCTACTGCTTGTTGGGGCTATATTTAGACTACTCAGTTAATGAGTAAAAGATACATGAGAAAATAGCTGCTATTTCTGTGTGTGCAGTGCCAGTGCTTTGTGGCACTTCAGAGGCTGGAAGCTGTGCCTAAGACTACCCTGAAAGCACCAGGCAAGTGCAGATGTCTGGAGCACTGTGCTGTGCCATGCCAGGTTCCCACTCTGATCCTCCTATCCGTAGCCTTGGCAGCTCCAGCAGATAAAGAAGGCTGCACTAAGAGGAGCTGTTCCCCTGCTTCAGCCACAGTGGTGCAGAGCAGCTGTGTGTGCCAGCCCCATGCCACTTAACCAAAGGCTGACAGCCCACTCTGGACTGTAGGCTGGGCCCCCAGTGGTGGCTGCTGAGCACTCTCTTGCTGCCTGTTGATAAGCTTTGGTGCTTTGCAATTCCCCTTTCCAATTACTGGCCCTGCTCCCTGCACTGGCTGGGCCTGATGCATGCTGCCTGCCTGGCAGCAGTGTGGGGGCAGTGGGGCTCAGGGAATGAGGAAAGGGAGAAACAGTGGGGCAGAGCAGGGATATGCATCAGTCACTGGGGGGGCATCAGCTCACAGCTGCCTTTTGCAGAGTTCTTAGAGGTACATGCATGGCTGAGGATGGAGTTATCCAGATGAGCCATGCAGAAGTGGCCATTATGTGAGTTACATGTAGCAAAAATCTTTGTGTTAGGACAGGGACTCAGCGAGTACCTGGGCAAGGGATGTTGTAGCATGTCCGTCACTGGAGGCCGGCTGAGAGAAATATCTTTCTGAAATGGCTTGGGTATAATTGACTGTATTGGAGGCATGGAAATGGGGAAGATGAGCCTGACTACCTTTTTTATTCAGCTGCATTGCTAAAAGAAGTTTGGGTGGGATTGTGTGGGGATTGTACATATAAATCTAAAGGTACAACTGTTAAATACCAACACCACTACTGTAGGTATTGTGGGCTTGATGCTTTCCCTTATCATAGCTCACATTCCTATAGCATTCACATAAAGTTATTTGAAGCTCCAGCACTGACCTCCAGTGACTCTGAGCCAACAAGCAGCGATCCTGCAGTCATCAGCTAGCTGCTGGCTCACGGCACGAGGCAGGGTGTCCAGAGAGGTGTCTGCTGGAAATCCCAGATGACGTAAGGCTGGTGTCCTCCTCTCGCATCCTCCTGAAGCAGGCGAAGGACTGCTGAGTGCCAGGCACCCCTATGACGTGTTTTGTATCAGAGATTGCTTTGCAAGTAGGACAAATTCTGGTGGAGTCTGTGCAGCCAGAGTTGCTCACAAGGGATGGATGAGCAACTGCAGCAGGCAAAAGTGGGGAGCTGGCATCTTCATTTTCCCCCTTCCCTAAATTCCTTCTTCCTGGGAGCTGGACTCCTAACCCAGGCTGGCACTGAAGTTTTATTGCTGTGAGACTGGAATCCTGCTCAGACTGCCATTGCAGGGACTATGCTCCACAATTGCTTCAGAAAAGAGGTCTCTGGAGGGGCAAAAGGTTTCTCACCATGAGAAAGAGTTCTCTATTAAAGTGTCAGCTTGAAAGCAAATCTTATCTGAGTTGAGAACAAAGAGGCTGCTGGCTGGGTTTGGTCTTTAATATTTTAAGGAGTTCCCTTTCTGAAAATACTTTTTATTTTTTAATAAAAGCATGAGACTGAATGTGAGCATATTGTGAAGATCCAGTCTTGCCCTTGAAAGGAAAGAGGTAACAAGCATGGCCCGGCAGCTATCCTAAAACCCCTGTGGCAAGCAATAATCTTGAGAAAGCCAGTGCAAGCTATGTTTTCAATTTATAAATTAAATGTATTTAAAATTTATGAACTTTGACTGCATGAGTAACTACTTCATTAGACTTTAAGGCTGCATGTTTCCTTGGCTTTCTTCGTGGTAAAGTAAAACACATTTCTAATAAACATGGAAAGAGATTCCAAGCCAGAGTCACTACTTTTATGTAAAGGACCCTCCAGACTCATTAAAAAAGTTTACCACCTAAATAAAGCAAGCACATTGTAATTCTTGAACTCATAAAGTTGGTAATATACACAGAATATTAGCCTGCTCTTACATGTACACCGCTTCGTATCGATGAATGACATACAGTAAGGGGGTTATTATAAGGAAATTAGTGTATAAAACTGTGTTTTGATAAGTCTGAGGCTGAAATATGAACTCCAGGAACAAGAGGACAAGAGAGCATTGGGCACTGCTCTGATTTACTGAATAAGCATGGCTGATTATATGCAGATCCTGAGGAGAGGGCTCTCTCATGCTTTGACACTGATGCTTTAGATTTAACTGAAATTGCTCCATTTCTCCTAGTTTGTATCAACCATTTAGACCCCTTTCACAGCCAGCACTGAGGACATGGGTGGAGGTATGGTGGTGCCTGCACTGTACATTGCCCCACAAAATGAGTCTGTGGCTGAGAATGCTGGCACCATCTGCTTCCCTCCACCTTCTTGGCATTGGTGTGTCCATAGCTGGAGTACAGCATCCTGCTTGGGGACCCCTGCTTCAATGGGGCTGTGGAAAAACTGGAGAGCTCAGGGCTGAGGGGTGCCACCATGGTGCAGGGCCTACAGTACAGGCACGGTGTGAGAGGTGATGGTGGTGAGATGGTGGAGGGAGCTGGGCTTGTTTTGCCCAGCGATGAGGAGCTCAAAGGGTAATGAAATAATAGCCTGCATCTGCTGAAGAGTAGGTACAAAGATGGCAGAGATAAACTCTTCTTGGTGGTGCCAGAGAATGTAACAAGCGGCAATGGTTACACACAGCAGATGGGATGGTTCAGACTGGCCATTAAGAAAACCTTGCCCACCTGGTGCTCCAGAAGAGTAGTGGCAGCTCCTTTCTTGGAGACTTTTTATGCCTTGACAAGATAAAGGCTGATTTAATGGTATAATGTTGGTGGTAGTCCTGCTTTGAGTGGGGAGATTGGACTAGGTGACTAGCAGTCCCATACAACCAACATTTCTGTGATTCTGTGGTCTTTTTCCATAGAGCAGGGGAGAAACATGTCCCAAAGCATCAATCAGCTCACTTGGTCAGAGAGAGAGAGGGCAGCTCTGCCAAATCCTGTCTCCAGAAGACTGGTCTCAGCCTAGTTCCTACTCAGAAGTATGCACTGGGCTATGCTGGGGTTCAGAAACAAGTTTACAACAAAACCTGTCAGCCTTAGTTGGCCAGTGTCTTAAAACGACTAATGTCTGCCTCCTGCATGGTTATGCTTTGTAGTAGTCATGGTTCAATGTACTTGTGCATCACAAGGTAGCTTACTCGCAGTAACCCTTCCAATATCATTGTGGACTAAGAAGTAGGAGACTAAAAGAGGTTGAAAGCTGCACCTTCAACTTCAAATCCTTAACCATTCCTCACAAATCTTATGATTTTTCTCTTAAACTCTAGGAGACATGTCTATTCAAGAGACTGTTTTGTGATAGCCTCAACTACGTTGGAGCCCAGTGATGGAGCTCTTCAATGCAGTGAATCTTCTGTTCTGTGGGCAGAAGTTGTCCATACACTGCATTAAATCACCATACCCATCTCTAAGAAACAACTTGAAACTTCCTTGAGTTTATCACCTTCGCCTTTGTTTTCCAGCCCTTTTTTCCCTTTCCTGCTCCCTACCTCCCTGCTCCACCTTTCCTGCACTGCTTCCCCCTGACACCCATTGGACTCCCAGACCCTCCCATTGCCCTCATGGCTGACAATCTTTAGGGTTAAAAAAGCTCATGGGCTGCCCATTGCACAGCTTACTCTACTTGGCCCTCAAGTGAGGCACACCACGTTCTTGTCTATTAACCATGAGCAGAGATAGGGGAGGACTCAGCTCAACCAGAAGGTCTATCAAGCCGCTCCCATGCAGTGAAGTACAACACTCTCAAAGGACACTGGCAGAATCAAATGCCTCGTTTCCTTGGCCACAGGCTGTTTTCACTGAAACAAAAATAGGACTGTTATGAGTGTGAGTGCTTACGTGCCACTGCATGGCATGGCGCAGGCAAGGCTGAGGTCCATCTCTGCAGTCTGGGCAAGCCTGAGAGCGCTGCAACATCCCTTTGTCTTCAGAACTCACTTTCCAGCAAGACGTCACTCTATTTTCAAGTCCAGTGGTGACAATTCCCTTGTCAAATTTTACTCTTTGGTCTTTATGTGAAGCCTTGTGTGTATAATTTCCATTCAGCGCTTCTCCTGTGTTGGAATTAGCCACATGAGAATCACAGCATTAGCTTTTTCTGGTGAAAACTCTCCTCTGCAGAAGCCCTTTCCTGACAGTCCTCAGTAAACTGTCCTCAACCTTTCCACAGTCTCAAAGCTGACACAACCAGTCTGCTCCCTGCCTCACAGCTCCTTTCCTTTTTGGCAAGAGGGGTGCTCAAAATCACACCGGAAATCTCACTTCACAGTTTCTTGCACAGCAAGCAACAGAAACCACCCAAAAGGACATTTTTTCCTGAGCCAACTCTTGCACGTTTACAAAAGGCTTGCTGAACAAACAGACCTGCTCCATCCCTGATTCCTTTGATACCAGGACCATATGGGCCACCGAGCTGGTCCCCACTCCCGGGAGCTTTTGTGTGTGGATATTGCATGTTCCCTTTAAAAAGAAAAACCCAAACAAACCCAAACCAAAACCCCCAATGAGTTTACTAAGTGAAACAAGCAGGTAAGGTCGTGCTGCATATGGTGCTAGTAAAATTGTAATAGTGAAAGTTAGCAAGAGCCAAGCAGCCTTTGTATTAATTCTCTAGAGCTTCAGGTAGAGCCTAATGTAATTACTTGCTCTACTTTGTAGCATTTTAAGAGAAAAGTGTGTATTTTAAAATGTTATATTTCCAAATAAAACAGTCGGGTCTGGAGCAGGCAAAGTGCCTGATTCTGGTCCCTGTGAAGTCAATAGGAAAACTCCTGTGGACTTAAATCAGAGCAGGATTATGTCCCAAATCTAAGAAATAACAGCAAACATAGCTGTACCCTTTTTAAATCCACTGTCCAGGTTACCAGGTTGTAACTTCCCTACTTTTTTCTTCCACTTGAAACTCCAGAATATTGTCTTTTCTCTACTCCACTGGCTGGGTCTGTATATTAGAGTTGATTTTTTTCTCTTCCATGAAGACACCTGCTCTGCAGACATCTTGGTATAGGCGGGTGAATCCAGAGATCCTCAATCTCACCCACACCAACACAACGATTTCATTGATGAAACATTCCTGCCATACTTGTGTATTTCCAAATATCCGCTGTCTGTCAAAATGTCATGAATTTAATTTTCCTGATTCAGAATCCCTAAATATTGTGCCCATTTTCATTGTTGCAAGTAGAATTTAAAGTATTTGGGGGATTTTGGTTTGATATAAGGAAGAAGTTCAGTACTAGTGAGGGTGGTGAAACACTGGCACAGGTTGCCCAGAAAAGCTGTGGCTGTCCCATCCCTGGCAGTGTGCAAGGCCAGGTTGGATGGGGCTTTGAGCAACCTGGTCTGGTGGAAGGTGTCCCTGCCCATGGCAGGGGGTTGGAACTGAATGATCTTTCAGGTCCCTTTCAACTCAAACCATTCTGTGTTTCTATGATTTCTGGCAGGAGCTTTAGTTTCTTTCTGATGTTTCATTTTTGCAATTGATTAAGGTGTTAACTAAGTTTAACTTCCCTGTTGAAAGCAAGTCTGTGACCCTTAGAACCTCTCTCTAATGCATTGAATTTTGTCAGTTGTTTGCTAGCTCATAAAAAGTTAGGCAACATTTTTATTAATTTTTTTTTTATTTTTTGGAAAAGATCCTACTAGCAGCCTTTTCCCAACATAGAATCATAGAATAGTTAGGGTTGGAAAGGACCTTAAGATCACCTAGTTCCAACCCCCCTGCCATGGGCAAGGACACCTCACACTAAACCATGTCACCCAAGGCTCTGCCATTAGTAATATTGGTAAAGCCTGACCATTTGATCACCAAATTAAAAATAATATGGATCTATTGCTTTTATTTGGTATGAAACCTATAATGGTATCACTTGTGAGAACCATGTCCAGAATCAGCTTACTAAGCATTTTTTTTCTAGCTAGCTTGTAATTTCAAAGTGTTTCAAAATTCCTGCTTCCTGGGTACATGTAGCTCTTCCAGATTCTCATTTAATGCCTGAATAACAAAAATGAGGATCTGGGTTGTCTTATTGTCTCTGTCTTGCTTTGATCTCACCACACTGATTGCCAACAGAGCAGTCAGAAGTGACTCACAGCTGAAATGCAGTGAGATCCTTGCTCTCCCTAAATGTTGGCTACAGAATTAGTCCCCAGACCTCCATCTCTATCAGCCGGTGTGTGAAGGAGCCCTGTTATGACCATCTGGTGCTGGATGGAGCCTTGTGTCAGTTTGCAGTTCACCTTCTCCTGTGCTTCCTATGGGCAATGGCTTTTCCAGCACCTTGGCTCGCCCTGTTATTTCTGTTCAAGTGTTTATGGTCTCTAATCAGCACCTAACTTGCCCGTACTGGAGTTTGTCCCATTCCTATGGTAGGTCTTTCATTCAGGCTTCTCCTGGCCTGCTTTCAATCATGGGGTCACATGCCTTCAGAGGGAGATGAAAAGCAGATTTTATTAAATGGACATAAACCACAGAAAAGCTGCCCTGGCTTTTGATAATCTCAGTCCTATGAGCCACAGTGTTTATTATAGAGGGTTTCTTATTGATTCTCCACAGCCTCTGGAGGAGATTTCCTTACATGGGAAGGAAAGTGAAGTCCCACACTTGAGGTGGCACCCACTCCATCCAGGACTGGTGGGACCTTCACCTCCCTCACCTTTATGCTCCCCATCTACTGAGAAGATCTCCTCCATGCCTTGGGAGAGGTGTCTGCATTGACTCTGGTTTTGACTCTGAGGCTCTCCCACATGGCATAGGCCCTAATGCCAGATAACACTTTGAAATGCTGTAATGTCCATGGATGTCATCCAGGAATGAGGGTCCAGCTGCCCTCAGGGTGGTGTGCTTCCTCCTGTTGGCATATTTCCTCCCTCCTCCCCTCAGCCACCACATGTGGCCTTGTACAACAAGGACTGTCTCTGACAAGAAGTTAAACTGGAGCACGTACACCAGCACCTTTTTGTTTATCCAGAAGCAACATTTACTCCCTCACCTCCTACCATGACAGGCAGTTGGATGGCTGCAGAACTCCTTGTCACCGCCTGGACAAACACAGGTTATTAGGATGTGCCTGCAAAGCTTGTGAGCATGCAGATGATGCTTTGGGATGCGGAAACACCTGCTGGCCCGTGGGATTCAGACTGGGAGAACAGGGAGACATAGAGGTCCAGAAATACTCTCTGATGCTCTGTCCTGGCTGAGCCTCCTGTGCTGCAGGACCCTGGGCCTCATCCATCTCCTCCTGCAAGGCCTGGCAGCCAGGAAATGGCTGGAAACCAGGGGCTTGGTGACTACAAGGTCTTGCAGGTGCATTAAAGTTTCCCTGGTGAGCAAGGCTCATCTATGTAATAAAACAGTTGGGGTGTGATAAAAGAAGAGGCCCTGTTTTGCGAGCTGCAAAGGGGAAAGGTTTGCCTGCCCCAAAACTGCCCACTGGCCTTATGGTACCTGCGTGCAGCGATGGCAGTGAGGCAAAACAGTGCTGCCAAACATTTTCAGCATGAGACAATGCAATTTTCCATGGGAAATTTAACAGGAAGCTCTCCTGAGGGTGACCCCCTCACAGCCCCACAGCAGCTCGGCTTTCACAGGGAAAGGCACTTTGGTTGCCCAGCCTCAGCTACATCATGATTTTCCATGCTGGAGCCATACACCCATCACCTTCCAGTGGATAAAATCCCCCAATCTCCTCACTGTGTGTCATTCCCCACTCTAATGCAAGGCTTTATATCCAGGCACTTCCCAAAACACAGTTTGGCAGAGGGTGCCAGTGTGGAAAGTGAAAGTGGGTTTGCTGGGTGTTGGTGACTGCTACCGGCATTTCCACCAGCTAAAGAAGGGGGCAGCCCCTAAAAACAGACCCCGCTCCCAGTTTCACCGCTGAAATCGAGGGTGTTTCAGCTGGTTCACAATGGCAGCTAGAGCTGCCGGTATCGACATTGGCTCTGCATAATTTCACCCTAACAATGGGTGAAGATGGGTGATGGTCCGAGGTGTGAGATATGAGAGTTGGCCCGAGGCTTTCTCTCAGTTCTGCTTTGAGGTAAGCCAGAGACTCAAATTGAAACCTGGCTGAAACCAGGATGGTTACTTACTTTCAAACATTACCCTATGCAGAAATGTTTGAAGCACACAGATGAGAGGCCTCCTTCCCCAGAGAGGCTGAGGCCTGCACTGAGGCATGGGTGAAAGCATCAAATAGAAGAGAAGGGGGAAGCTCTGGAGAAAGATGAACATTGCCTGATTGTAGGTGTGTTCCTCAGGCAAGTTTAACACCTCTCTTACTTAAATGCCTTTAATTCATACACTATAAGAAGCAAAGATTTGAAAGATTATGGTGCAGCGGCTCCTGTAAAGCCTGAGTATGGCTGAGATCTCCTTTCTGCCCTCATTCTTGCTGCTGGGTGGAGGTACGGAAAAGTGAACGTGTGTTTGCTGGAGGTACCAGTGCGGGAGATGCTTCACAGTGGAGCCTTTGGAGAAAATGAGCTTTCAAGAGCTGTGGCAGGGAAGGTTTTGCATAGGATGCTGTGGGAGGTGTCCTTCAAAAGCTGCCTTGAATTTCAGAAGCTCCAAAACAAGGGCGCCTTTTCATTGGAATGATTTTAAGTTCTCTAACCAAGAAAATAGAATCATAGAATCACAGAATGGTTTGGGTTGGAAAGAACCCGAAAAATCATCTGGTTCCAACCCCTTACCGTAGGCAGGGTTGCCTTTCCCTAAACCAGGTTGCTTCAACCACCTTCCATCCTGGCCTTGAACACTGCCAGGGATGGGGCAGCCACAGCTTCTCTGGGAAGCCTGTGCCAGGGGGTCAGCACCCTCACAGGGAAGAATTTCTTCCTAATGTCTAATCCGAACCTCCTCTCTTTCAGTTTAAAGCCATTCCCACTTGTCCTGTCACCACTTGCTTTTATAAAAAGGCCCCCTCCAGCTTTCTTGTAGGGCCCCTTAAGGTACTGGAAAGCTGCTCAATTAATTATTTTTTTCAACTTACAACTTATTAATTCTAGCACATTATTAATTACGGATTAATTAAATACTGTGGGACTTTACTGAATTACTATATTAATGACTACTAGTGGTGTATCAAATACAGCAAAGTGACTCAAGAAGTCCTAACTCTCGAAGCACAAACCACTGATTTTTCCCCCTTTCCTTTTCCTATGAATAAGCCTTCACTTCAACAAACCTTTCCCGCAGCGTTTACAAAAGCTGGATGCAGGTGTTTGCCCCTTAAAGCGCATGCTTGAAACCCCGCGTTCCCCAAGGTATGCCCTGTGCTCCCTGCCCTTACCGCTGGCAGTACCGCTGCCGGTACCCGTTGAAACGGTGACCTCTAGCGGCACCGGGGAGGAGCCGGCTCTCCCCGCCCGTCTGCTCCGTCTCTAGCAGCCCTTCACCTCTGCGAGTTAAGAAAAGGGTGTTGAGGTGAGATGGACCTAGATTACAGCCACAAGTTATTCGTGGTGGGTGTTCTGTGCATATATGTCCCCCTACCTTTCCTATTTTAAAATCCAATTATTTCAGTGACAATTAATGCAGTGCTTAATCACTGTTAGTGAGTAATCCCAAAGTGATGTCTCTCATGTGCATGGGAAAGTAAGAGGTAAGTCTGCTTCTTAGTGATGGTGGGGAGGAGCAGACTTCATCTCTAGGTATCCTAAAATGAAGATTAGAGTCTTTTTTTTCTGCCTCTCCTTGATCCTTCTTTCTTGCTGTAAATCAACAATTATTTGGCATCCATGAGTATGTTGAGGATGTGATCTTCTCACACACGATCGGACCCCTGGGAAAAGTCAAGTCCATTGGCCAAAATGGGCTGATGTACTCAGCCTCATCAGCCCACCTCCTATCTGGGCACCCTGAGGATCCAGCACTTGTGTGCACCAGCCACACATCCCCCTGTCCCATCAACGTGTTCCTCACAGGGCAAGGAGGCCTTCCACCGCTTCCTGCTCACTTCAGCAACCCCTGTCATCCACTTCAGCAATCTCTGTCATCCCAGGACCAACAGCTGCTGCGTGGAGAAGCACCTGTGCATGGACTTCACCATGCTTGATCTACAGCAAGTGTGGCCATGCTGACTTGTTTCAAGTGATGTTGGATGGCTTTTCCCAGCCCCTCATTACAAAAACTGCTTTTCTTCCCTTAAATGTTTTCTTCCATTAAGTCCCCGTCCCTCCTTGCCTACAAAGGGCAAGCCCTGTTACAGGCCTTGAGCAAGGCTTTTCAATTGATGTGCAGCAGCAGATCATCCGGAGATTAGAGCAACCACTTCCTCTCTTCACCACCTCTGTGAATCTGCACCAGGACCTGTTGAGAGCTGTTGAGGATGGTCAGGGGACTGGAGCACCTCCTGTATGAAGACAGGCTGAGAAAGCTGGGGCTGTTGAGCCCGGAGAAGAGAAGGCTGCGTGGAGACCTCATAGCAGCCTTCCAGTATCTGAAGGGGGCCTACAGGGATGCTGGGGAGGGACTATTCATTAGGGACTGTAGTGATAGGACAAGGGGTAATGGGTTTAAACTTTAATAGGGGAAGTTCAGGTTAAACAGAAGGAAGAAGTTCTTCACTGTGAGGGTGGTGAAGCACTGGAACGGGTTGCCCAGAGAATAAGTAAATGCTCCATCCCTGAAATGCAGTGTTCAAAGCCAGGTTAGACAGAGCCTTGGGTGATATGGTTTAGTGTGAGGTGTTCCTGCCCATGGCAGGGGGGTTGGAACTGGATGATCTGAATGTCCTTTCCAACTCTAACTATTCTATGATTGTATCATTCTATGGTTCTATGAAATAAAAACCATGTAAGCATTAAAATTAAGAATGATTTGAGGAGCAGGAGCCGGACCCAGCAGTATGAAGCCAGTGGGTGAGCACCCACCTATGTTGATGGGTCTGGCTTTGGGTGAGGCTGCTGAAAGTTTGCCGACTCACCCATGTGTACAGAGCCTGGAAGTGAAACAAAGCTCAGAGGGGTGACATGTAGTGGGGTGGTGGGAGCTGGGTGTTGGGAAGCCATGTGAGGCTCCTGCTATGAGCCATGAGTGCCTTCAGAACATAGTGGGACCGGCTGCCCTGGGCATTCCATTGGCAGCAGTTGTGACCAGACCTTTTGTTCCCTGTTAAGAGAAAGACGTTTCTGAAGGCAGAAACTGCTTTTTCATAGCAAAAGGCATTTGGTCTGCCAGTGACAGCCAGGCTATTAATTTGTGAACCAAGTGTGGGTGGGGAGATGGTATGTATCCTTATCTACACCTTCTGAGGAGTACCGAAGTCTAGCTGTTGAAACTACACTGTCTTCATTTCTAGTAAGGACTAATTTTACTCTTCTCAGGAGCTGGTGTATAAATCAGATTAGGACAACGACTTTGTTGTCCCCCACTGCTTGAACACAGTTTTAAAAAAGACCAAAAATAATATTAAAACCACAGCAAACATGTTGTGAAATGATGTGTTTAGTAATTGCCGGTCAAGGCCAACTGAAGTAATCAGATGACTACAGCTCTGGAGAGATGGGAAATTACTGGCCTCTCTGGAATTTTCCTCAGCTCTTGGGAAGAAATACCCTGTTTTTCTTACCCATTTAGAAATATTCTTCCTTATTGCCATTTTGCATCAGCCAAGTTTCAACTCATCCTGACACAGCTCCTTTGCAACCAGAGAGGTCAGATCCTCTCTTAAGCAGGGTCGTTCACATGAATATATGGAGATGGTGATTAAAGACACATTTAGCAAGAGAGTGAAGCTCCTGCTCACTAGAGTCTATGGCAGGTGAAGCAATAGCCACATGCACTCTATCTGATGGCACTAAAGAACCAGCAGCCTGCTGTAACAGCTGTGTAAGGCTGGAGACCTGGTCCTGCCTTTGAAACTGATTTCAAAGTAATCAGGATTTTAGCCAACTTTGAGGTCAGGCTTTGATCAGGGACTGTGAAGAACAAAACATTTCCCTCTGACTGCACGTTTCGAGATTACACGTTTTAGCAGCTCCGAACTGCATGGGGTTGCTGCAGACAACACTGGCGAAGAGCCAAACCGAGAAAAATAACCAGAAACTCACCCCCACACGGTGCTAAGCTGCATGGTGTTGTGTCGCAAGCAAAATACTTGCTGAATAATAAATTCTTTATTCTAACAGCCTCGGCAGTTTTCCAGCATGGCTCACAGGCAAGGTCCTGCTTTAAGGTTTCTGTGATGCTAAACACTACCACTGCAACTTGTAAAGAAAGTCACCTGATTCCCTGCCTCTCATCCCTGTCTGTGAGCTGCAAATCATCCCTCCGTGTCTCATGGCAGAGGTAAATCTGTGCTGATGCTAGCGGGTGGAGCAGTGGGTAGGTTTGGCTTCAGAGAGAGGGGAATTCTCCCTGCTTCTGCATTGGAAGTGTGGGTGCTTCCCACTGTCCAAAGCCCCAGAGCAGGGTCTTGGAGCAAGCCATGGCCAGCACTCTCACTTGGGGTGTTAAAAAATGATTTTTCTTCCCTCCCTGCTGGGTGTTGGCTTGCTTAAGCTGAGGCTCATGGCTTTTTGGGCTGAATGTGATGCCAAGCATGCTCCATGTTAATGGGTATGGAGGGGATTTGTTTCTTGGAAGCTTCTTCCCTTACACTAACATTTGATTCTGCTTTTTCCAAAAAAAGCTTTATTTTGCAGTCAAGTTTCACTACCTACCATGTATCTAGGAAACTCCCCCAAAGATACCAAAGCTTGTACCATTCTTTTTCTGGTTTTTATAGCATGCTCAAAAGTCTCTGCATTCACAACTACGCCATCAGACCAAACTCTTCTTAATCACAAATCATTTGAAGCATTAAGCATCAAATGCAGCTGCATTAGAGCACAGAGACTCGAGTGCTTTCAATAAGCATTAGCAGCTAAAATGTTGCAGTTTCTGTGAATACATTAAAAGTGAGTGAAACCCCCGGAAGCAAAATTTCCTCTATGAAGAAATAACATGGTAACTATATTCTTGGGTGTGTAAGGGAGGTGACCAACTGCAACTTGGACTCAGGAGATGAGAGTGGAGAAGCAAAGGCATGAAATAAACTCATTAAAACAACATGTAGCCAACAAACACTGGAAAATATGGACACTTAAGACAGTAAGGTTTAAACTGACAGAGGGCAGATTGAGCTTAGATAATAGGAAGAAGGTCTGTACTGTGAGGGTGATGAGGCACTGGCACAGGTTGCCTAGAGAAGCTGTGGCTGCCCCATCCCTGGCAGTGTTTAAGGCCAGGTTGGACGGGGCTTTGAGCAACCTGATCTAGTGGAAGGTGTCCCTGACCATGGCAGGCGGATTGGAACTAGATAAGCTTTATGATCCTTTCCAACTTAATCATTCTGTGATTCTGTGTTTCAAGATGCATCTTTCTGGTCTTACAAGTAAGCCCTAAAAGGTAAAATTTGATAACTGAAAAATAAATCCTTCAATGTAATACAGACATTCAAAATTCAGTCTGTTTAAATGTTTGGGGTTTAAGTCAATCTGGTTTACAGAGCACATATTTGTATGTAGACAGAGCCGCAACACAGCAAAGAGAGAAGGAGCAGAAGTTGTGGAGGATTCAGTGAAGCCCACCCTCCACCACAAACGGGCTTCGTGGGAAAAGCTTTGCCAGAGAAGGGAGCTGCGGAGGAATGCAGGCCTTGGCCCTGCATGGGATCTGCACAGGGGTTTGGTACCATTTTGTTGAGGAAGGATGCCAAGACCCTCACCAGAATTGCACCATGGGACTGGATGGTGCAAAAACATCTCACTTCCCTGCTCCAAAAGACTTCCAGCCTTTTCATGGGTATTATTATCTAACAGCACAATTTCCTTGCAGCCTCAAACAAAATCTAACGTATGTGTACATGCTCCTTCATGGGAAAACCGCAAAGCAGAACAGAGTATTCACCTGAGTCATTGCTGTCTACTTATCATTCATTTCCAGAAGTGCTTGGTCTCTGCTCCCAGTTTTCCATCTCCACATTCACATTTCCAGGTGAAATCCTCTGGTGCTCTGTTACATGGATATGTGTAGACACACATAGACATATGCATGCATTTCCATCCTGGGCTCTCAGTTCTCCTTTTAAATGGCAAATTGCCTTATGTCTGCAATATGCACAGCTGTCCTACCTGTATCCCATGGGATGCCCTGCTGCATTGCCAAGAGAGCCCCAGGTGCCCTGAGCAGGGGCTGAGCCTGGGCTGGCTGTAGAGTGGGAGCAGCCACCACGTGGGAGCAGTGAGGGAGGCTGGGCAGGCAGAACTCACTGCAGTTACAGACGCCACAATGTTTTCTGTTGTGCAATATCTTTTGGGTCAGAAGGGGAGGGTTTGGGTTTGGGGCTGTTTTTGCCAGAAGACTGACTTGGGGTGAGTGCTGCTGGAAAATTCCACCTAAAAATGGCTTAGTAATTTCTGAAAGTAAAATTAAAGAGAGATATTCCCGTTCATATGTGAAAAAATAATGCTGAGGTTTTGCAGAGAGATGCTATCCTCCCAAGGGAGACAACCATTACAGAGGGGTGTGCTTACAAGGATGTGGCCATCAGCTTTTTACTCTCTGCATGAAATTCTTGCATTCTCTGGACAAGCTGCAGCAAGTAGCAGTGCTAGAGTTTGCCCTCACTTCCCAGAGGGTCTCATCCATATGCTCATGAATAACACTTGGACCATGTGGGGCCCCTGGGATAACCCAGCACTGGCCAAACCCACAGGGGAAGTGAGATGCTGGCAGCCTGCAATCAGTTGAACACATCCCCTGGCAGGAACCGACATGCATTCATACCTCTGCTTTCCCTTGCTGTCTAGGGAGCAGCTGTGAAGCAACCACAGTGGTGCTTCTCACCTCCCCAGAGAGAGAGTGACGGTCACAGCAAGGCACAGAGGTCTGTGCTGTGGCCATGGCAGTGGGTGGCACCAGAGAGCATCAGAGCTCTCTGAGGTGCCACATCTTCCTTCTCCTGCCTGCTCTCCTAAACAGCATAAAAAGAAGAGGGGAGTAATGGAAGCAACATCAGAAAGCCACGTTAAGGTTGTATTCCTAGTCTTTAAGATTAGGAGATGCCAGCATCAGGACTGTCTAGCAAGTCATCCCAGGTCTTGTACACACACACACCACATGCATGTTGTGCCACAGCTTTTGTCTGGGTGATCGCCCACTGCTTGCTCCTCGAGACCGTGCTGTGCTCAGTGCTATGTGGGCAACACTCTGCAGATGAATCACTGTTGTGGTGTGAATTGATTCCTCTCTTTGCTCTGCCCACACCATTCTAGGCAGAGATTGCCACAAAACCTAGAGCTTGCTCTGGCCACTACTGGTAGAGGAGACTGTTATTAAGGAAGGTTTCTCAGTAAGGAAGAGTTTTATTCCAGACTGAGCTGGAGCCACCTTCTCCCAAAAGACTCCACAGGATCTGGGGCCAGGGAGGTGGAAATGCACAGCTTGGGGCTGGTGCTACAGCCAGGTATGGCCATGCTTTGAGGAAGCAACAATGAACTTCTCCAGAAAAAACTCAGGTGCCAAGGTCTCCAGCTGTTCACTGTTCACCATGGGTTCTCTGAGGTTTCCTTTCCCACAATGAAGCAGAGAGTATCCCAGTTGCACGTGAGTGCTGGGTAGATAAATCATCACAGAATGCTAAGGCACTGAGGTGTGTTGACAACCGGATGAATGGTTGTGCCCAGAGAGTGGTGGTCAGCAGCACAAAGCCTAGACCGGTAACTAGCAGTGTACCCCAGGAGTTAATACAGGGTCCAATCCTGTTCTACATCTTCATTAACAATCTGAATAATGGGACAGAGTGCACCTTCAGCAAGCTTGCTGATGACACCAAACTGGGAGGAGTGACTGGTATGCCAGACGGTCATGCTGCCATCCAGAGGGACCTTGACAGGCTGGAGAAAGGGCTATGAAGATGATGAAGGAACTGGAGCACCCTCCTCTAAGGAGAGGCTGAGAGAGCTGGGACTGTTCAGTCTGGAGAAGGCTCAGTGGGATTTCATCAATGTACATAAATACCTAGAGGGAGCATGCAGAGAGGACACAGCCAGGCTCTGCTCAAAGGTGTGAAGTGACAGGCCAAGAGACAATGGGCACAACCTAAAACACAGGAGGTTCCCTCTGAACAGCAGGAAACACTTTTTCATTGTGAAGGTGGCTGCACACTGGCACAGGCTGCCCAGAGAGATGGTAGAGTCTCCATCCTCAGAGATATTCATATGGTCCTAGACAACCAGCTCTGGGAGTCCCTGCTCAAGCAGAGGTTTGGACCAGATGATCTCCAGAGGTCCCTTTCAACTTCAACCATTCTGTGTAGCTGTGAGGCATAGGTGCCTGTGATGAGACCCCCATGGAAACACTCATAGAATTGTAGGATGGTTTGGATTAGAAAGAACCTTAAGATCATCCAGTTCCAACCACTCTGCCATGGGCAGGGACACCTCACATTAGACCATGTCACCCAAGGCTCTGTCCAACCTGGCCTTGAACACCACCAGGGATGGAGCATTCACAGCTTCCCTGGGCAACCCATTCCAATACCTCACCAACCTAACAGTAAAGAATTTCTTCCTTATATCCAATCTAAACTTCCCCTGTTTAAGTTTGAACCCCTTACCCCTTGTCCTATCACTACAGTCCCTAATAAAGAGTCCATCCCCAGCATCCTTGTAGGCCCCCTTCAGGTATTGGAAGGCTGATAGGATGAAGATGCTAATTTTTCCACTTGTCATAGGATTTACCTGGTCCATGTCAAACGTGGTCAAAACCTGGTCACAACACAGCCTCAACACTGAATACAAAAAATAAATGGAAATGGAGAATAAAAAGACGAACAAGTCACCAAGTTAGAAGACATCTTGTCAAAAGAAGTTGTTGTGTAGGATCATGGAGATCCAGACTGAGTTAAGATGAATTTTTGGCACTTTCTCTATCATGAACACTGATTTCTGCATTTTGGGACCATCTTCTATGCTGGTTGCTTTTGTTTGTGGCATAGCTGCACGTTACAGATGTGTGTGTGTGCGTGTGCATGTGGCCCTGGCATAAAAAAAACCCAGATAAAAATAGGACCTCAGTTCTCCAGCCTTGCCTTATGATTGTGTTTTCTTAACAAGCGTTTAAACATTGTTTTTAACCACAGAAATCAGATACCAAGAAAACTTTCATCTGATTCCTGCAAAATCAAAATGGAGCTTCTAAGTCACGGCGCAGCGTGGGAGCAAGGGCCTTTCATGTTTGCTGGAGGAAGTTATTTCATTATGTGAATTTCATTGGTATTTCTCTTACCAATTTGCCCAGACCTACATGACTAAGAGTTGCTCTTGTCGGCCCATCTACCCCCTCCCCACAGCCAGACTCAGTGAAGCCACAGGTACGTGGAAATCGTGGTAGTTATGTGGCCCACATGCAAGGCTTCATGCCCACGTTTTGGGAATAAAACAGTCCTGGAGCAGCCACATTGTGTTCTACCATCCAAGACACTGGAGTGAGCCATGACACTCCTCTGTGTCTTGGTTTGGTGCTGCAATGTCATTTCCAGGAGCTGGTGTTGCACAGGCAGTATAAATCAGGTCAAGTCAGGCAGAAGCAGATTTCAGCTGCTTCATTACCCAGAGCTCCCCACTTAGATTTAGGGCCATGTTAGGTTTCAAGCATACCAAAACCCCAGTAATTATTGTCTTGAGATTTTTGTCACAATCTGGCAGGAATCTCAGTACAGATAATGCTTTCTCTGCAATTTCCATTAATTTGAGTTCAATGTTGAGCTCCCCACACAACTGCTGTTATTGGATCACATTAAAATCAGACATTCTCCCAACTTCTGCTCTGCCATCAGATGACTAATGGTGGCCTGAGATCCTGGGGCTGAGCTGTGGAAAATCCCTGCTTCTTGCATAGAATCATAGAATAGTTAGGGTTGGAAAGGACCTTAAGATCACCCAGTTCCAACCCCCCTGCCATGGGCAGGGACACCTCATACTAAACCATGTCACCCAAGGCTCTGTCCAACCTGGCCTTGAACACTGCATTTCAGGAATGGAGCATTCACAACCTCCCTGGACAGCCCATTCCAGTACCTCACCACCCTAACAGTAAAGAATTTCTTCCTTATATCCAATCTAAACTTCCCCTGTTTAAGTTTGAACTCCTTACCCCTTGTCCCATCACCACAGTCCCTAATGAAGGGTCCCTCACCAGCATCCCTGTAGGCCCCCTTCAGATACTGGAAGGCTGCTATGAGGTCTCCATGCAGCCTTCTCTTCTCCAGGCTGAACAGCCCCAACTTTCTCAGCCTGTCTTCATATGGGAGGTGCTCCAGTCCCCTGATCATTGAAACCAAAAGCACCTGGATTGGAGATTTTTGTGCCTAAACCCAAAGCTTCCTGAAAATGTTTTGCACTAGAATAAAGAAAATGTCACTGTAATCAGCGGGGAAAGGAAAGAGGGAGAGATGATGATACAATGGAAAGAGGAGGCGCAAGCTTCCTGCCGTCTCTCTGTGAAGGGGCTGTTACCTCACTTGTTATGCTGTCTTGCCCTCAGAAAGTCCAGCTCCAAATCATCTCTCAACTCTGGGAAACCCCATCAGGTTGTAAACAACAGCCTCAGCACCCCAAGTGTGGCTGCACCTGAAGGCAAAGCTCTGGAACAAGCCCAGTGCTGGCTCTCCCAGCACATGTGAGGGCAAATGCCTGCCTGAGATGCTCTTTGCAAGCTTTCCCACTGCCATAGCTGGGCTCACAGCTGATGTCCTGAAGGACCTGATACCAGAGGAGCTGCAGGCTGGCTTTTCTGCTGGGCTGGGGTGAAACATCCATGCCAAGGTCTCCAGGAGGGAGAGGGGGCTGGAGGGAGCCTTCATGGGATGGCAAAGAGTGATGTCCTTTGTGAGGATGTGAGAGAAAGCCCTGGTGATTCAGAGTGCACATCTATCCCAAAGCACCAAACACCTGGCTCTGGGAAGGGCAGCACTGACCCCCAGCAAGCAGTGAGGAGCAGCAGCTTGGCAAGGACCTGGCTGGGGTTGTGGTGTGTTAATGGCTATTATCCACAAGTCAGGGAAGAGACCCTCCATACTCGATATCTGCATAGGACACTCCCCTGTGAGGTGTCCCTAGTGCCCTGGCTGGGTCCCTGGCAGCAGGGATACCCCAGGACAGCAGCTCCCATTTGCCCAGGGATGTAAAGTAAAAGTGGCTCTGTGCAAACATGGACACAGCAGAAGAAAACCTGGACCAAGCTTTGAAGTCAAACCTCATGCCCCAAATCCCACAGCAGGTTTCATCCAACCTCTGCATTCAGTAAAGGGCAGCAGCTCTTAAATGAGATGGATGCAGACTGGGGTGGGCAGAGCTTCTCAGTGCTGCCAGGGGTGGGGGGTCCCTTTCCAACTACCTTGGTGCTGCAAAGGCAGGAAATGGGCTCTCTCTGCCCCATTCTGCCATCCAAAAGGGGCCATTACCCGTGGTGCAGTGCAGCATTGCTGGGCTTGGTGGGGCTGCCTGTGCAAAGGGGTGGAGCTGGGTTGCACTCCTGTAGCACAGCACCTGCTGCATGCAGGGCAGGAGCATGTTTTGCACAAAAGAAGAACCCACTTCCTTTCGTCTGCATTGCAGAAAGCAAAATAAAACCAGGCAGACAGCATTGTTTTCCCTCCTTGTTATTCCCAAGTCCCTGTCACCTGGACCTTTGGGCTTCTCTGCTGTTTTCAAGGCTGATGATGCCACCTGGGACATCTCCCTTCTCTGGCTCCCCATGACCTGCTCTGCACTTGCCTCCCTATGAAGGACTTCACCCTCTGCTCAGGGGCTGAGCTCCCCTCCTAGGCCTCCCCTCTATCCAGCCCTGCTTTGCCACAGTGATGCCTTCCTGCTGGGAAGTGCAGAGCCCCAGGGACAGGAGAGGTTGTACAGGGAGACAGGAGGGGTTGTACAAGGGGGTGTTTGGCTGAACAGAGAAAGTCCCAAGTGTGAATTTGCATCACAAAATGCCCCATCCATAGTTATCATTGCTGAGCGCTGGTGATGGTGACCAGAGGAGTCATTGCAGCACCTGCCTGGAAGGTGACGGCATTTTGCCTAGCTTCGTCGTGGATTTATTTCCTTGACAGAGTTAATCTCTAGAGATAAAAGTCTTATGTGAAAGCGCATAATGAGAGTGGACAGGAGCAAAGCATCCCAAAGCACAGACAAAAAAGTCAGCTCTTCCACCATCAGTGCCACAGTGACCCCTGACTTCAGGCTAATCAATACTTATTTCAGCTGCAGCTGTATTCCATGCAGTGCATTAGGTAGATGACAGGAGAGTTCTGGATCCACTCGCCAATGCAGGCTCAGGATTTCTGCAGGCATAACACTTCTCTAATGTTATATCCATCAGGAATTTCCATCATCATGATGAAAGAGCTCAAGAACCTTTGAGCCCCACACAAGTATGATTAACTTAACTCCTGACAGATGTGCATGTAGTAAACCCCCATCTTACTAAGGAGTATAACAAATAATTTATTCAGCAATTATTCTCTCATTAGCAAACTTCCTCCTTCATGAGATATAAACCCTCTGAGCAACAAAAGTATCTCCAACAGACAGTTGTTAGCAAGTTTTCACCATTACTTTTGCTAGGTGCCTTCAACTTGTAATAATTCATGGCAATATCAGTCACTGCATAATTTCTATATGAATGACTCACAGTACATGAGTACACAGATTAGTATGGAGTTTAATGCCACTGTGTTGTGAAACATGAATATTATGCAATTAAAGAATTGGTTGAGCTTTACGAGCTCAGAGGGAAATGTAAGTTTAGCTTAAATGGAGTCTTAACATTGACACTTCTTGGGCTCAGGATTTTTGGTAGCGCCCTGAATGTCCCATGATGGGAGTTTCCTACTTTATTATGAGTTTGGGGGAGAGGAAAAAAAATGAAACAAGCAAGATGATCACCACCACCACCAAAAAATCCCTAAACCCACTAAAGAGTGCATAAAATCCTCTTGGGATTTGAAAGTCCCTGTGGTCTCCACTAAATAGCTACTATGGGGAAGGCCATTCTGGTGGTCACAGGGTAGGCTGAGCTTCTGCAAACATTTTGGGAAGTGCTGGGTAGGGGAATATTCTCTTTTCCTCATGGGAAAATGTACTGGTTGTGTGTACCAGTCTCCAGCAGCACCTGCATGTAAGGCTGTGTGGTCAATCAGAGCTCTACACTGCCTGAGCACCTTGCAGAGACAGAGCAGGCTCTGTACCCCTGAGAGATCCAACTGAGACAAAAGGCTTTGCCCTATACTGGCCAGACAACAGATCATCCTAATAATGAAAATACACAGTGAGGGTGAGGAGGCACTGGCACACATTGCCAGGATATGCTATGGACATGCTATGGATGCCCCATCCCTGGCTGTGTTCATAGGCCAGGTTGGATGAGGCTTTGAGTAGCCTGGCTAGTGGAAGGTGACCCTGCTCATGGCAGGGGGTTGGAACTGGGTGATCTTTATGGTCCCTGCCAACCCAAACCAGTCTGCAATTCTGTGATTTTTCCACTCAGGGCAAATTGTCTCATTCCACTCAGGTTAGCCTCAAGGAGCTGTGCCTGGTGGTCTCTGTGGGTGTGTGTGCATCAAAGGCAAATCTGGGTTTTGCCACAGCCTGGGGAGCCATGCCACACACCAGCCACAGGTACAATAAGCTCCATGGAAGATTCGTCCTGACTCTTTTTAGGTACCATGGTCTGATGGTGCTGCCCTGGCCATGTGTATGTGTCTAGGGTTGAACCCTCTGGATTGCCCATGGGCCAAATTTGGGCTGTTTTCATTGTTCAGTCACATTTTGCATCCTTGTAGAAACCCAAAGTCAGCTCAGATGCGAGGAGCGATTGCTGTGCAGGTACAGTCATTTATCTTCAGCTCAGCCACTGCTGAGAACAACCCCTGCTGCAGCAAAATGCCTCTTACACACTGAAAAGAAAAACCTCAAACCCAGAAAGAACACACATTTTTACTAACCCAAAGAGTGAGAAAAAAAGAAAAAACAACAAAAAACCCCAGACCTCACGGTGCTTTTATGTGAGCGAATCCCAAGAGGCACTCACAACGCAGCCGGGTGCGGGCAAGGAGGGAGGCGACGCGGCTGCCGCCCCCCAGCACCGGCCGGGAGGAAGAGGAGGAAGAGGGGGAGGAATAAAGAAGGAGGAATAGAGGAGAAGGCGGGGAAGAGGAAGGAGGCACCTCCGCTCCCAGGTTAGAGCCCTGATTTCTCTTTGGGGCGTGTGCGTGTGAGCATCTCAGCCCCGCCGTCGGGGAACCGTCCCGTCCCGTCCCGTCCCGTCCTGCAGCTGTTGCGTGCCAGCGGAGTGGAGCCTGGGGGCGGCCCCGTGGGGTGAGCGCAGGGCCAGAAGGTGCGGGAGGGAAGGCGAGGGATGGAGGTGCGGGGGGGGTCCCTGCTGCTGTCCTGGCCCGTTGTGGGACGCGGAGCCGTGTCCCGCCGCAGGGCAAACAGTGGGAGGGTGTGCGGGACACGAGGCTCGGTGCTGGGTGTGTGTTCCCTCCTCCCCGCTTTGGATGGGAATTTTGGGGAAAACTGGGATTTTTCCTCTCCTTGAATTCCTTCAGGTGTGTTCCTGTTCTGGTCCCAACCCGGGGGTTGCAAAGGGGCTGCTCTTTGCAAAGGGGAGCAGAAGTGCTCACCTCTGCACCCTCAGCCCCACCTCATCCCCCCTTCCCCATCCCCACTGCTTTCTGGGCATTTTCTCAATGAAGCTCCCCATTTTGATGAATAACTGACATTGCTGTCACCAGACAAGTTTGGGACCTTGTTTGTGTGACAGGGAATCTCCCATCCTCCCTTTCTGGAATTGATTTGCAAAAAAAAAGCCCCCAGAATAAGAGGAGCTGGTGACAAGAACACAATGAGTCACAGCCTTTGTTGGGGCGCTCGCACCGAAATCACAAGAGGTGCATTTTTCCAAATGACTCGAGCTGTGTGCTGCTGGGGGGAGGCAGGGAGCAGGGGACTGGCTGTTTGCTTTGCAATGAGGGCCTGCCCTATGGGTGCCACTCCTGTTATCAATAAGCTGCAAGTTTCATCTCTGTTCTTACTCCAAGGGAGAGGGTGAGAGCTCACGAGGCACTGTGGAAATGGCTGTTGTGGAGGCTGTGCTCCCACCTGCCAACCTCACCTCCAGCAACCAGAGCAGCTGCAATGTGCACAACCACCACTTCTCTGCCAAAGTCACCTTCTCCCTCTTCTACACTGCCCTGCTGGTGTTCGGCGCCTGTGGGAACATCCTGGCCCTCTGCATCACCTTCCAGCGCAGGAAGAAGAAACTCAACTCCACCGACCTCTACCTAGTGAACCTGGCCCTCTCCGATGCACTCTTCACCCTGGCACTGCCGGGCAGGATTGCCTACTATGTCCTGGAGTTTGACTGGCCATTTGGGGACTGGTTCTGCCGGGTCACAGCCTTCATTTTCTACATGAACACCTACGTGGGCATCTACTTCATGACCTGTGTGAGCGTGGACCGCTACATTGCTGTGGTGCGCACCAGGCACCCCGGCAGGATCCGCAAGATGAGCCGTGCCAGGCTTGTCTGTGTCCTCATCTGGTCCTTGGTGTTCCTGCAGACAGTGCCGCTGCTCCTGCGGCCCATGACGCGGAGGATGGGGGACAAATTGACATGCATGGAGTACTTCAACTTTGAGGAGATTCCCAAGCTGCCCTACCTGCTCCTGGGGGCATGCGTGATTGGATTTTTCCTGCCTGTGGGCATCATCTTGGTGTGCTATGTGAGGATCAACCTCAAACTCTGCCAGACAGCCAAGGAGAACCCTCTGACGGTGAAGAATGGGCACCACCGCAGGGCCTTCACCATCATCCTCGTGGTGCTGCTGGCTGTCCTGCTCTGCTTCAGTCCCTATCACCTCAACATCGTCCAGTTCATGGTCAGGAAGATCCTGTACCAGCCATCCTGCCGTGAACAGCAAGCCTTCAAGATGTCCCTGCAAGTCACTGTGGCGTTCATGAACCTCAACTGCTGCATCGACCCCATCATCTACTTCTTTGCCTTCCGGGGCTACAAGCGGAGGCTGCTCCGCATCTTCAGGAACAGCGGCTCAATGACCACCTCCTCCACTGCCAAGACCCCCTCTGACAGCAACAGCCACAACCAGCAACCTGGCTCCGTCTCTGTCTAGTGCCACAACTCCTCCCTTCCGCTCTGGCCTGCAGCTTATGAACCATCCCCAAGGGCAGGAGCTACAGCTGGGCTGCAAGGACCAGCACCTCCAACAGGCTCCATCACTCCCCTTCCTGAAGCCAGGGGCTCTCACAAAGCCAACCCAGCTGGGGTACAGCCTTGCCTGGCTCCGCAGGGCTGGCTCTGTGCTCAGCACTGCTGCACCCACCATCCTGGAGAACAGAGTGGTTCATTTTCATCCCATCCCCAGAGGAGGTAGCTTGTGCAATGGCAAACCCAGCTGGGGGTTTCTCAGCACTGCACCACATCACCATCCCTCCCCTGTCTGCATTCTCTGTGGGGCTGGTGGCTGCTGGTGACCGCCATGGCTGTCCTGCCTCCCTGCCCTGGAGCACTGGGGCAGCATCCCCACAGTCCTTGGGGCAGCTGGCATGGAGCACATGGACTTGGGGCATTTCAGGAAAAGGCTGGGATGTCACTTCCATGCAGAAAGTCATCTGCAACTCCTTACCCACACTGACAAACAGCATCCCCACTCTTGCACTCAGGTGCTTCATGGGGTGAGCAGTAAAAGCAATCAGAAAAGCCCTTCCTCAAGGAAGGGGGTGAGGCTGTGAAGCTGCAGAGCTCCTGGGAGTGCTGCTGCCTGCATCTGCTGTTTGGGTGGCTGCTCCTTCCCTAGGGAGCCCTTCCTCACTGCTGACAGTGCTGTGGTTGCCCTGGGACCCACTGACAGGAAGGGGATGCTGGTGCTGAGGCTGCAAATCCACTCTGGGGGCACCCTGTGGGGAAACCCTCCCACCCTTACTTGAAAGGAGTGGAGGAAGGGGGACAAGGAGTAGCCTTATCTGACCTTGACTGACCTATGCTTGAGCCTGTTGGCCTGAAAAGTCCGAGAGCCTTGCTAAGGGCAACTTATGTGTTGGGTTCCCGTTGAGTTATGAGCCCATGTCATCGGGAGCAGGGACTTCCTAGGCTCTTTTCTGAAGTCACAGGACTACGATAAAATAAACACATGCAGGATGTCATAGTTCCTGGGAATTCTGCTCTGCTGGTTGAGGCTGGAAGGGACAGAAACCTGCACAGGGACATGAAGAGGAACAAAGCCAGCAGCTTTATTTTGCTGAAAAGTAAACCTGAATGGACACTTTTGATTAATACAAATAACTCTCTCAGGTAATAACCTTTCTTTATGCCTAGAAAGTTAGTAATAGTCATGTACAGCCCTTTCTCGTTTTGAATGTGCACAAATGAGCTTTTGGATGATGGTGGTTTTACTTATGGTACGGGTAAGTGTAGCATCCTGAAGGCTGAATAAGAGGGATGCCTAAAATAATTCAGGTGGGAAAGGGACTCTGACAGGTCCTTTCAGAAAGCTGTCTGAGCCCTCCTCAAAGCAGGCCTGACCTCAGTGCTGGCCTGCAGAAACCCTGTGTCCTGAAAATCAGTGTATGAGGAAGAGTTAATATGCAATAATCTGTCAATGGTCTGAACACCTTACAGGAACCTGGCTAGGCTGCTAGCTGCTGTACAGTTATGCTGCCCTATTCATTTGTCAAAGAAGTGTTGGCTGGAAGGGACCTCTCTGCCTCATGTCATCCAACAGCCTACTCAAAGCCAGACTGTGGCAGGCACAGTGGCAAGCTGGCCATAGCTTCATCTAGCGAAGGCTTGGAACCTCCATGCACGGCGGCTCCCACCACCACCAAGGGGTGCTGCATTGCTCTCCGCATGGTAACATTTTCCTCACTGTCCAGTCTGAACCTCCCCATCCAGAGCTGGTGACTGTCAGCCCTCTTATCACCCACTTGTGCTGGACAGAGCTTGGCTCTGGCATCTTCGCAACTCAGAATTCCTGTGTGGCTGGTGGGGGCTCTGGAGAACAGTGGTACGGAGCTATCAGTCTCAGAGAGCCTCCACATGAACACCAGAGCACAGGTCCACAGTGGTGGCCAACCCTCCTCAAGGCCACAGCACAGGGATGTTTTGCCAGGCTGGAGCCCACAGCTGAGGTAAAGACAAGTCTGTGAGGAAGCCTTCTCAGAAACAAGTGGACTATAAACATAGCCTTGTTTGCTCCTTATTGGGCTTTGTTTTTCTCTGAAGTATGTTAGTAACAAAGGTATCCCCATGTTTTACCTTCCTGCTGCCAGGAAGAACCTTTGGAAAAAGAAATAGGTGAATAACTGTGTGTGTGACAGGTGGATCCAGTCTCCATCCTCTAGACTGATGTCTGCCAGGGGCCCTTTGCTGCTGAAAGTACCCACCCAGGGACAGCAGGCAGCTAGCTGGAGCCAAGGGGACATCCAAGTGGTGGAGAGGAAAGGGGCTTGGGCAGGACAGATCAGAAGCATGGCAGAGGAGAGTTGCCTAAGGAAGGAATCCTGTGTCGCACCAGCTCCCCCAGCTGGGGGTGCTGCCCAGCTACTTGAAAACGGAGCATTTCACTGAAATGCAAGAGAAACCATACAGAGCATTTTGTCTGGAGGCACAGTAACACTTTCTCTACACTTCATTCATCTGCCTGGTCTGAGCTCCTTGCACGATGCTGCTTCCTTTAACCAGCCGAGCAGCTACCGCCCAGCACCTCGTGTGTTTCCTGCTCCTTGCTTTGTCCCACAGGTGAACCCTCTGAGAACCGTTGATCCCCATTTCACTACCAGCTCCATTTGGCTGCTCCTCCTGCTCCCTCTCTGGCCCCCCAAGCTTGTGAAGCCCTCCCAGGTGTTGCCACGGGTCGGGGGGGGGATACACTGCCATTGGCCTGAATGCAGCCTCCTTGGAGCTGCTGTGCAGAGAAGAAAGGGACAATGCTGGAAGAGGGAGCTGAAACCCTTCCTTGAGGTCAAAGATACACCTGGAAACCTAAATAAAGATACGCAGCTGGTGTTCCCCCTCACATGTCCACTGTGCTGCAGGAACATGGTGCATTTAGTAAGTAGGGTGGTTGTGAAATGCATGGCAAGCACATGCCAGCACACTGGCATGCTGGATAGCTCTTCATATAGGGCTATGGCTGCACAGAATGCAGGTGCTTCTTGCTTCACCCTAGTCTGCAGACTATTGCCATGCTGTCTTCTGAGAAGGGAAAACTGATTTTTTATCTAAGGGCAGTGAGTACTTTCTTTGGTCACTAAACACTACCATCCCTGTGTATATGGATTATACACATACACAGTGCAAACTGAGATTTTCTTTGCAAACTCATGCTGTGACCCCTGTAACTGAATCCTCCCGTGAGCCAAGCCCCTCTAACACAGTGTATTACATAGGCATATCAGTGCATTTCAGGTTTCTCCTGAACTTCTGCAAAAGGGCTCAGGCAACCAAATGGAGCAGAAAGGTGACAGAACCTCTGCAGACAACCTGCATCTTGATGGCAAATGAGCACCTCAAGCTCAACCAGCACTGGTTTTTCCATTAGCAGTGGTTCCCAACTTCTAGGAGGGCACTGGGGGACAACAGCTCCTGGTTGTAGTTATACATTACCCATAGGTAAACTCTCTGTGCTGTACAACACACCTCTTCAGTCTGTGCTTTAAATTGTCCCCAGTTGAAGCTACTTCACGCTGTGGCATCCACCTCTGTAAGTCAGTTAAAGAACATCATGTAAAAACGCACATATCTACTTCAAAGCTTCTGACCACCAAGTAACAAGCCTTGGTGATTGTTTGGGCCAGCCGATGCAAGCAACTTTTTTCTTTTCAGAGGTGCATGTGTGCCGTCATCCATTGCAAGCAAAGCAAACGCTGACAAGAGGACAAGCCTTGTGAAAGCACAAGCTCTTGATGCGCCTCCTTTACACGGCACACTTGTGTCCCTGGGAAGGTGGTGTGCTCTTATGCATGGGGATTTATAAATTACCTTCAGTGGGAAGATCAGTGGGACCCGTGAGGAGCTGTGTCCTTTCTGAAGCAGGTGTCTCTGCCACTGGGATGGGGTGCCAGAAGAGGACTCAGGCAATAGAATGGAGTGCAGACCTGTCCTCTACAGCCCATCTTCTGCTTTGCTCCTTTTCTTGAATCTCTGGTTTTGCTCAGTCCACCTCACTCAGATCCCTCAAGTCCTCTCCTTTGCTAAACTTAAATGACATTTATGGTCCCTATTTATCTCTGATCAAAAGACCAAGTCCTGCTTTCAGTTCAGCCATGATGTGGGAATTTTTCACCTGTTCTTGAAGTATGTATATTCCTGCTTTCTCCAATGCTGCCATCCAGGTTTAGATACAGTCTTCTACAAACATGTGTGACCCAGCTAACTTCTTGTTTAATCTGAAACTCTCCTCTGAGAAAAAACAAATGACAAACAGCTGAACTACCAATTTGCTGAGAATCTCACCAGTGGCACCCATTCATCAGGCTGTACTGTTCCTCTGCTCCCATCATCCACTTCTTGTCTTCTATTTGGACTGAAAACTATTGGTAGCACATACCCTCTTTGAGTTTAACTAGGAGTGGACTTCCTACAGTCAAAGCACCCCTTTGTATATACACAGACAAGAAATGTAACCCTACTAAAAATTAAACCAAACCCAGTATGTTTTAAGTCAGCATACATATATAATATGCATACATATAAATACATATAGTGTGTGTTTATGTGACTCTTGTAATGAAATAGTATCTATACTCATTTATATAAAACATTACTATGGCTACACTATTAAAGAATTATAATCTCATTTAAGTCTCATGGAAGAACCCACATAAGACATTAATTACACTTATGTATCAAAATCTCTATTACTTCAAATGAATACTGTGCATTTATTTATCCAGAAAGAGATGCAGTTCCCCTACAACAGAGTTGTAGCTTCTGAGTGTTTTCAAATCTGAGTGCCTTTGCAACTGCATACAGACTCCAAATACAGACTGTGTGAGATGGGTATCTTTTAACGCAGACTTTTAATTTTCTTCAACTCGTAGCTCCAGTTAATTTCATAAAAGCAATACATGAATATTTTCACTCTCTGCATATATACATATGCATACACATATATGCATATACATATACACACACACACAAAAAGGAGAGCCTGTTGCTCTTTGCCCAGTACCTTGCAGTATGTTTTGCTTGCTTGCTTGTTCTGTTTCAGACAGAAACATCGAGATCTTTTTCTCCACCACATGTTCAGAAAGGCAACAACAAGCTCCAGACAGCACAGGCTGGTACCTGAACCAACCCTGTCCATCCCTGTGCTCACTAAGTAGAAGGCAACCTTTAACACTTGGTTTGAGAGAGGCAAATGGTTTCGGTAGATACAGAGACATCTAAGCAAAAAGTTAAGGCTTGAGAACCTGGTGGCTTATCAGGCAGATTCCACAACTACAAACCTCACTGTGGGTGTACTGTGAAATATCATGCAACTGTCTAGGAAAGTCCCCAATAAATTTCTCTGATGTCTCAGACGACAACACTCCCAGTCTAGCAGAGAAATTTTAATAGTAGAAAATGCTTCTATCTCAAAATACCAAATCCTGGTTTTACCAAAACCAGTGTGAATTTCCTAGGGACTGCAAATCCCCTCCATGAAAAGTATGCTGTGTTCTCTGGATGCCTAAAAACACCCATGTCACACGAAATAGGAACGGTGTGATGAGATATTTAAAACATATTGGATGAACACTGTGTGGGATGTGAAGAACATGTTCTTTGTCTTCCCAGAAATGGTCCATGCAAGTTTCACCACTGAGTGGAAACAGAGCTGTTTTCTGGCTTCAGTGTGTGAACCTTTCTTCTATGGCTCTTGCAGGAAACAGGAACTGTGTTCAACAGCATCTGAGACCCCCCCTTTCATCACTTCTTTTTTTTTCTTAATTGGAAATCACAACCCTGGAAGCATTTTGAGCACAAATTGCTGCCACAGATGTCAACGGGAATTTTCAAATGACATCACCAAGACCTGAATTTTACCCCTTATGTCTGACCATGTTTTGTGAAATACCCAGCAAAATGGTGTTTTCCACAAAACAATGACATTTGAATACCCCTTGTACAGGTAACAGTAAGAAAGGATTTACACTTGGAGAATATCCATCTACATGTCCAAGATGCCACTCAACACATTTTACAATTCTAAGGAATAAACACACTTTGTGCTTGTCCCTAGAGCAGGGCAATGTCTGAAAGGGCACAAGTCACATTTAATTTACCCTGGGCTAGGTGGACCTTTATTTCCTACAGGTAAAATTTGACTTCTACTAAAGTAATTCACTAGTCTTTATTGCTAATTTGGATAAAATATTTGGGAATGAAATAACCTTCAAAATTAAAACCTGTCCTTGTTTCAAAGCATTTAACTAGTCTGCATATACAAATTATTGTAGGTTTTTTAACTTACATTTGGCCTTTGCTTTGTAAGAGCAGGTTTTCACAGTTCTCTGGATACAGAAATGTCTGTAGCCTACACACATGGAGAGCCACTCAGCTTCATACAAACAAAACCTTTCAACTGAAAAGCAGACCTTGCCTAAATAATGTAAACATAGTAGCAAGCCAAACCCTGAAGGAAGTCGATCAAAACTCAGGAAAACACACAGTCATTCCAAAACCCCCTTATTTTACCCACTGGAAAATACTAAAAAATACATACAGCACACCGACCTTATTAAAAACTATGTCATGTGCCAAAAGCTGCACAAATTTGATGTAATTTCTGGATAAGGACTTATATGCCTAAAGGGCTTTTTTCAGTTTTATCAGTCAATTAAAAGAGAAAAAGAAAGGTACCTCTCTCGCTCTCCCTCAGTCTTGTCCTGTAGCTTCCTGGTGTATTTTCCAGGCCAGGTGAGACTGCAGATCTATACTTGCATACATATGTGTTCATTTTGATTTCCAAAACATCCTTCTCTCTTCTGTATTCTTTTACCTTCTCCCCTTTGTACCTGCTGTTGCCTTCTGTTATGCTTCTGATGACCTGCATCTTATTCTAAATGTTTGTATTAAATATGCCTGTGTGTATACAAATAAACACATATACACACAATATACAAACACAAGTAAATACAGAAACATTAAATGCTTGAGATACATGTGTATACTGGTTTCACAGAGTCACAGTTTGGAATCTTGTATTACTTCGGCTTGGTTTTATAGAGATGTTCACCTCTCTCCACCCTGAAACTCCTGAGGTGCTAATACTGAGCATGTCTCAGAGTCAAGCCAAGCAAGCTTAACTATCACTCTAAAATTCTAAACCAACACTATACTATCTTGGCATATCATCCCGTTACCTTCTGTGTAAGCCTGAATCACCCTTAAGGTTAATATTCCAGTCTGTGATCAACATCAAGTTCCTTCAACAATGAGGATTTGGCAAATGCAGGGTCATCCACATTGCTGACAGTACAAAACTAGAACTATAAATAGAAAAGTTAGCATTTTATAATTTTCTTTTAAGACAGTGTGTGTCCAGCTCAAAAAATGAAACCAGCACATAGGGACACAGCATACATCCGTAGTTATGGAGTCTGAATTAGACATGGAAGACATTCAAATCATTTCAGTTCTGATCTTATTGTATCATTCAATTAATCTTTATTGCTTCCTGTGAGTATCTTCTTCCTGACCTGTATCTGAACAGCAATTCACTCAATCTGTAAAAGTTTCAACTTACAGCAGTCACTTACCAGACTTGCAATATGCACATGAATTTTCTCTCATCCTACCTGTTTATTATGTGCTGAATGACAACTTTTATTTAAAAAGGAATTCAAGAAATAAAATATTACAGGCATTAATAGAGCTTTCCAAAGAATGACATAATAGTCCCATAACCCTTTACAGAGTTGAAATTGTAATGACCTTCAAACCTCTTATTACTGTAGTCAAAAATCAAGTACTGTAAAATAACATGTAAGCTAGACAAATTAGAAGGATAAATGAAGAAAATATTATTTTCCTTGATAGGTAAATCTAGTTGTTGTGGTTGTTGGAGCTTCTTTTCCTAGTCCTTAAGCCTGATAACATGTCTAACAAGGATTTACAAGAAAAAAAACACCTACTTTATTTCGAAAATAAATTTAGGTGATATCCCGTAATAATTAGAAACTAAAGTTACTTCGAAGAGCACAACCAGACTAGAAACCACCGAGTGATCTGAAGGCTTGGGAACAGTTCACGTCATTCATTAGCACTGCTTTGAATCACCAGTCACGAGGAGCCAGTTTCTCTCCTCCGACGCCCGTGCGGGGCTGACCTTCGCGAGTCTGTCCAGCAGGTGGCTTTGATCCTCTTTCAGATGCGTACAAACCCTTCGAGGGAAGTTCCTTCACACGGAAAACCATCAGTGCTGCAGCAGAAAATTAGTGGCTACATTTAAGTCATTATTTGAAGCCCTCAGAGCTTCTAGAGCATCTCCCCTGGAAAATCCCATTTCCATAAGTCGTGCAACCTGGAAAAGAAGTAACATAAGGCCGCTTTAAAATCAGTTTTATTCACAGTGTGTGCATTAGTCATGTTAACAGTGTCAGAGATTGCTTTTCTATTGATAGGGCTGTTGAGCCTCTCCAGAGAATAAGCAAGCACGGCTATACACTGCCACAAAGATGCATCTGGGACAGCACGCTTGAGAACACTGCCACAGAGATGACTACTTTCTGATGCTTCAAAACCGTTTGCCGAAAATGCCACACCTGTATTTTCCTAACTAGTCCAGTTTTGAAAGAAGAGTAAAACAGAAAGTATGGCACCACACATCACAACTACAATCTGACCTTGGGGCTTGCTGCTCTTGGCAAAAACAAGACCTCAAGAATCTAACTGTCTAAAATACGGAGTTTTATAGCAGATGAGAAACATGACCAGACATCCTTAGCTCTACTTTCCTTCAAAATACCTACTTCTTCAGGGCCATTAAAGAACACAAAACTATTCATTCTAGGTGGTTTCTAAAATAAACCTGAAAGCCCTACAGGAGAGGCAGTAGAATACTTAAATAGGTTCAGTTAAATTCTTGGAAGGATTCCATGTATTCTCAAAACAACATAAGTCAATGACACTTGATGGAAGGATTATCTGGAAAGGGGCACATTAACACAGTGATTCTGATAATTGGTGACCATGTGTCCATCCTTCTTTATAATATTGTATACTTGACACCTCAGCTTTTTGCTCTGCGCTAACAGATATTCAAACTGACACATGTAAGAAGCAATGTATGCATCATCAAATTTAATTTATGGTTAAACTCCAATCTACAGTAAACTTAAAAGCTACAGTTCTCAATTAAGTATGACTGAAAGAATCTTCCCAGTGTGCAAGGGCAATGTGTGCTAGTACTGAAAATGATTTAAATGCCTTTTAAAATAAAGGTGCCATTAAAAGCAACCTCCCCTTCCTGTAGTACAGCCCCAGAACTTTCAGCATTTTTAATCTTCCTTGCTTTGGTGGTTTACTGAGAAATACGCTACTGCCAAGTATGCCTGGAGGTGGGGGCCCTCCTTTTCTTAACCTAAATACACCATTACAACACATTTGAAAACTGCTGTCTTGGTTGTCAGAATATCAATTTTTCTGCCTTTCCCCTTTTCCCCCCCCTTACAACTCAATGTCAGTTTCTCACTTTCTGGTAGAGAGAGAAATGAATTGTTACTTTCAACACCTCTGCAACCAGTTTAACTTCAAACTGGATTTCATAACCTGTAACTAGTTTCTAAAGTCTCCTTTCTCTGATTTTTCATCTAAGATTGGGTTTTTTATGAGAAAAAGGGCAGGCAGGGGAAGAAAAGCTAACCACAGAAATACATTTCAGAAGAAAGTTTTTTTTTTTACAGCAGCTGCCATGAATTCTAAACTTAAGAAGCTGTGGATGGAGTTGCAATGGTCCCATTTACAGAAACATCCAGCCAGTATCAGGGAGAATAGATTGTAACAACAAAAAGCTCTTTTCATCTGAGTGTATTTTAACCACAGGAACTAAATCGACTAAAGGAAACAGGTCCTGGTAACAGCAATTTAAGGTGCTAAAAAACCCACAAGAAATGCAGAGATTTTTGTATGCACAAGCATTGCAAATACTTGCAAATTTTAATCTCAAGAACACAAGAAAACTCTGTATTTCTGCCACTGTAAGATACCTTGCGCAGTTATAAGGACAGTCCTGAGAAATCAAAGGTGCTTATATTACTTTTTTCTCTGCAATGTAACTAGACAGCACTGCAAATGACAGCAATAAGGTGAGATTTACAATTTCAATGCATGAGAAAATATAAGTGTATAGTGCTTTCACAAATGGGCATAAATGCTTTGGGTAAGAATCCAGCAAAAGTCAGACTAATAAACATTCCATTAGTTCCAGCCCAACAATAAAAGTTCCCATAATCAGATTTTGTCAATAAAACAAATAAACAAACCAATGAAGGAGGGAGATCTTTTGGTCCATCCCATACCTGACACTAAGCAGGGCTTTCAGCCCAGCCAAATTAAGTTTCTGGGTTTTGTTTCAGGCATTCTTTAGTGTGTGGGTTTTATTTTCCTCTTTCCTTTTTTATTTCTGATTATCCCCCCCCCCCATTTTGAATGGATGCCAACGGCTTTGCAGTCAAAACCAGGGCAGTTCAAGTTTTGAACATTTTGAACATAATCTAACATTGAATCAAAACTAGAAATCAGATCATAGCAAAGATTTCTGTTTGGGACAAGCTCATTTTAAAGTAACTAGAAATGACAGCACAGTGCTACCAAGTGTTGACTCATCTCCTAAAAAAAAAAGCAGCAAGGGGAAAGAAAAATGCACCCTTGAAAACTACTCTTGCTCAAGGGTAGCACTGATCTTAGACTATAAAATGGCCAACACAGCCAACTGCAGATAGGCTACAACCTGCAGAACTTGAGTGCATGCAATAAATCCTGAATATGGAAATAAGACTAATCTTAAATTCTTTAATTTCCTACTGAATCACCCTCTATTTTGAGAATAAAACTATCTACAGAAGTCTAGAAGTCTAAATCTATACAGTAAGTCTAAATCTAGACTTGATAGAAAAGACACAAACTTCTCTGTGGCATCAGTCTGTAAAGTCAGTGAACTACATTGCTGAGGGAAACATCCAAATTTTAGACCAAGTGTGCATTGCAGTCCACACCTAGGATAAAATTCCTATTTCCAAAAAATGGAACTTCAATACGAATGAATTGGAAACCTAAACTGGAGACCTGAGTGAAGGATGTGCCTGCAAGATATATAATGACATCTACTTGCCATTCCTCCTTCTTTGAAACATTTATTTTTAATCATATTTGAACAGCCAATGCTAGTGAAACTATCTTATCTTTAAATACAAAACCCAGGCAGTTACACATAAAAGCAGAAACTCCCAAGCTGATCTGCAGCTCTGATTTGGATAGTAATGGCGATTTCCTGCCTCTGTATTGTGACTGTTATCTGATACTCTAATTTGTGCTGCTATAGAGAACATTCAAGGAACTGTCTCAAGTCAGTACAGACAACTCCTAACCAGGTTTTCAATGACATTTTATAATAGAAAAGCATTTACCTGCTCTTCAGAAACCTCAGTAGGCGGAGGCGTGTCTTGTTCAGACGGGCGATGATCTTGATAATTTGCATTATGTCTATGTCGCAAAGGAGGAAACAGTCTATTCCAGTTAATCATCCCACCCTGAAACCAGACACTGGTGTCAGTCTTTGCAAAAAGAACTACAGGTCTTTTAAAACAAAAAGATCATCCATCCCATATAATACAAAAGGCAAAGGTTTGAGTAAATACTTTATTTTAAACAACAAACACTGCTGCAGTCTCTTATGAAGTTAAAATTGGGACTGGTTACTGCTTTACTAGTTATTAGAAGTAATGACTGTAAATTAAGAGGAGGAGGAAAGGCTGTTTCACACCAATTGTTAAAGATTTACTTTACTCCAGGGCTAGCTTTCTGAGGCTAAAGGAACACTCTCTTTTCTGACAGGGATGTGCCTGGCAAGCCATGCAACAGCTGGTCCTGCAAGTGCTCTGCAAGACTGTTGATGGAGTTAACTGGAGGAAAAGAGTGCAAGAAACAAGTGTTGGGAAAAAGCAAAAATGGATTTTCAGTGCATCAGCAAAACCACATAAGGAAACTCAGAACAATCCCAACCTTCAGGATATCTTGTGATTTCCATGCAAGTGATTACTCCTGTGACACCAACACTACTGTTTCAGACACACAGGCCACTTCACCTAACTTCTGTGTATTAAATACCATTGCAAAATCTGGCTATATTCCAGTGCCAAAACATTTTGTAACTACACCGCAATAATACAAATATATAGGAGCCAGACATACCGTGTGAATCACAGAACTGAATCTTTTAACAGCCAAGCTTCAAGTCTTGTAATAATCAGATGTTTAGAATATAAAGTACAAATGCTAAAGTACAAGCTTTATAACTGTCCCAAAATAATTAATCCTCATTTTATTAGCTTAAATAATTTTTTAAATGGGACTTTGTATCACACTGAAACCCCAGGGAAGAAGAGCAAACACCAAATCTTTCTTTTCTGTACAATTTGCTAACACACCTTTTGCAGTTTGGGTTGTCCCTTTTCTCCCTCCCCTGCTCCCCCTCTTACTATGGAGAAGATCCCCCTCCCTTTCTGTATATATAGGATATGGATTTCCTTCCTCTAGTTGCTCTATTTTGGTTCTATAATGTTGTTTCTCAGAAGACCTTCCTGTTAAGACAGTTTTTTCTTTTCTTCTCTCAGTGAGGTCTCTTCCTGCCTTTATGTACCCCCAGAGCATTACATGCTCTGTGTTCAATCACATCACCAGCAGCTAAACCTGTTCCTAGACCACAAAAAATAAAAAAAAGGAAAAAAATAAAAAAAAAAAGCAGCATTTATTTAGTGTTCCTGCCCTTCCCTTTGTTTTCTTCCTTTCTCACTAAAGGAGACCCAACCAACCCAGACACCACAGGGGGCACTGCAATAGCACGCTTAAAAGTACATGTGGAGTCACGAGATTTGAAACCCTAGCTTCTGAAGTGTTCCAGCCTCTCATATACCAGAGCACGTTTTTCCCTGTGAAGATGTGCCATAGCTAGGAGTCATCACTGGGTTTTAAGACATAGTTTCTACTGTTAGTAATTCTGAATTTCAAAAATGTTTATGTCTCTACATGTTTATTTTGCATACTGTATAAAACACTTGCTTAAAAGTCATGAGGTTTTAACCAAAGGATTCTGCATAAGCCTTGCATTAACCAAACAGTGCAGTGTAGCAAAAAAAGGAGAATTGGTTTGTAGTTTAAATCCAGAGAGGGATCTTCTACTGACACCACTGCACTACTCTGTGGTTGTGGAAAATCACATGCCCTGTACTTCCCCATCTATAAGTTCCCCTAACTCAGAATTATGTTGAGTTTTAATTCATTAACTTTGGCTTTCTGAAAGTCTACAAAGCTCAACAGCTCAGCAAGAACACTGCACAAACGCCGCTTTGCTTGGTTTTACTCTTTTGAAAAGACCTGAGAAGAAAATAATCCCTCCATCGGTCATTCACATTAAACTGGTGAACTAAAAAATGCCAACAGGACTATGACATATTCCTTTGAAGCACATGAAGTCATAACGAATAATGTATATGGAATATAAAATCTACAATAAATGTATTAATTTAGCAGTATTCCAGTGTATCCCAAGATTGAAACAAATCTTTCCAGGTGTGCCCTCAGCTGCCTATTCCAGTTTGATTTTGCATCCTCCCTGTCCTGTGCTGTTATCCAGCATTACAAAGAGACTTGTCTACTTCCTTAGCATGCATTTTAAATTAACACACAGAGAATCCATTACTTTCAATTTTAAAAAATGCAAATTCCTTACAAAGGCAACTATATAGTTTTCAAGGTTTACAGTAGGTATCTTAATAAATGACATATGTTTTCATGGTGTTAATCCAAACCTCTGTTTTTGGAAGTCCTGACTGCTGTGCTACTAGAGACAGATAAGCATTAAAAAATTCAGTCTACAGACTATCATTCTAAAAATCCTTTGTACACATTGGTGGCTGGGCCCCTATTTCTGTCTGCAACATAATCTTCCACTTGTCATCAGGAAAAACACTTGACAAAGACTGCTTCATTCATTATTTGACTAGAAAGGTGACAGGGACACCTAAGAAAGGTCTATAAGCCCTTCCCCCTCCCTAACTTCTAGGTTGCAATTTCTGAACTAAAGAAAAACTCAGTTTCTTTTGGTTTAGCAGTGCAAAGAATGGGTGAAATCAGTTGACTGTAAATTCTTTGTTACTGCCTGGTGGGAGACAAACATATCAACAAAACCATTTTATTAGTCTCAGATAAATTGCTACAAGAAGTGGATTACAACACTGGTGATGTTGGAATTTCTGCTACAGGAAGACACCAAACCGGTTACAAGTTTAGATGACCAAAGAGTGAGATTTAAGAACAGTTTGGATTAAGGGAATGGGAAAATAGCAGCTCTTCATCACAGAAAAGGTTGTAAGGAAATGCCATATTGATGACCTATTCCTGAATAGCTTCCAGGGTTTTACGTACTGACGTTGGGCCTTGTGAGGTCACATCCTTGATGTCTTCCTTTTTTTTTTCAGTGGCGTCTGGGACAATACATTTACAAGGAAAGAAGTATCCTCCTTTCCTACAGAGTAAGGAAGAGATATCCAGAGCTAGCAAATCTCTCTTGACTGTACAGCCTGCTAAAAGCCCAGTTATGCCATTTCTTTTAACTCTTTTTACTCTCCTTCCTCTCCAGGCAGCTCTAACCTGTTCCCAATATACATACCTGCCACATCTTATTTCATACTATTCTTAGCCGAAGTTTGGTAATTAAAAATGTTGTATTCTGTACAATTAACCAATACTCATTTAAGTAGCTGTCACATCTGCACATATTTTTAATAGATTAATTTAACAGGAAATGAAAGAAAATGCTTTGGAAAAGTCCTCTTGAAAGTGATGCATGTAGTTAAGATACTCTGATAATCTTGTAACATGTATATGGTTAATGCCAACTTGTCATCTGTTTGCACAAACAGGAAGCACCTCCTGATATCTGTCCTGTTCACCTTTCTTAACATAACAACTGCAGCAAAAGAAAAATTAAAAAGGAAATTGCTTTGCATTTCATCTTTTAAAGTAACATTTTTATAGTTTGCTGCCCTGCACAGGAGCCATTACCTGGCACAGACATATACAATGTCTTCTTTTATATAAAGCTTCATTTTAAAAGATGGCACTTTTTAGCTTTCCAGACCTAAATTTTTCTACAAATTATTGACTCCAAAGTACATGTTAATGATCTAAACAGATTAAAAATAGCCATGAATGACACGATACTTGCTTCTCTGAACACTGCATAAAAGAAAGATCACTGGAAAAGGTGAAATTTCCAGTAGGCTTATTCAAATGTCTAGCCTGTCTTTTTCTGTCAGGATAAAACCCTTTTGCTGGTTTTTATTTCTGGTTTTGCTTTTGACCTTAATAACTTCCTTTTTTTTTTTTTTGAAACGGGGTAGAAATGTAACAGTATTGGTGCTCTGAGCATCATCCTTAATGATGGAAAGAATTTTTCACTGAGGAAAGCACTCCAGCAATTTCTAATGATATTCCAATTTCCTCTGGACATTTATCCTACAGACAAGTCTCTCTAGCCAAGAGGCTCTGTCTCCACCTATTAGTTGCTGCATCCTGAACTTTGATGCCTGCATTGTCCCATAGGAGCTCATATGTCACAAAAGTTCAGATATCCACATGTGGTCTTTTCTGAAGCTTGATCAGTATTTCCTTTGAAATCTAGGAGGAACACCTTCATCTGGCTTCTGAAGCTGCCTGAGAGACAATAGATGGATTTCAGCAAAGCACAATGCCTTCACAGTAACAGAAGCCAGAAATGTCAATGGGCAGGCGCATCAGCTCCTTGGAGATGAAGTGGGAATGGCTGTTTCTGCTATTACATTCAAGGGAGGTGCAGAGAGATGCAAACACTTCCTCACATACTCCTGCATGCCCAAGGTCTTGCCCTTGTCCCCTCCTTGTCACATACAACAGGAAGGGGTGCCATCTGACTCAGACACATGACTGGCTGGCAGTAAGTGAAGAGCTGCATAAGTGGTCTCGAAAATTGGATACTGCTAGAGTCAGACTACTCTGCATTTAACCTGTTACAGTAAGCGTAAACACCTATTCTGTACCAAACTGTCCATCACAGTAACAGTCACTTTTGCATAATTCAGACAGAAAGTGATGGATCACTATGCCAAAAAGAAAGAAATATTTCATATCAAGCAGAAGTTGGAAGATGGCATTTCCTAGCACTGATGTTATTAATTGGTCCAGCATTAGGGAAGTGTTGAGCACGACTCTCAGACTTTGTCTGCAATAATAAACGCGAATTTGAATCTTCTCTAAACAGCAGAGACAGGTCTTCAACTGCCTTTTCAAAGCACTTCCTTTTCCAAACTTCCCAGCTTCCCTTGCTTGTGTGAGCTGTTCTTTGCCCAAACTGGACTCCTGCTGGTGCTGTGACATCACAGGCATGGTCACAGCTACATCAGTTGAAAACATGCATCCATGACATCTTATTTGTAGTGCAGCTTGTCACTTCTTCACACAGAAATCTCAGGTATATATTGAAAATAGGTTCCCATTATTAAAAATTAATCTTTGTAACTAGCTTGTGAGAGGTAAAACTGTTGATCATAATCCCCAGCTGAGTTTTAAAGGAATTATATGAGCTGGAGCTGTTCTTATATCTGGCATTCAACACCTTCTGAGTGAGACAACTGGGGTGGAGAAGCATGCCAAATGCTGAAGGCAGGTCCATCAGCATAAACAGAGAGTCTGTACTTGAGGAAATAATGTTAGCACTGTTTCAGACATTTTACACAAAACAGAGACAGTTCTAATCCTTACTGCATGGCTCTTTGGATGCTGACTGGTCACAGTGGACTGTTATTAAGGCATGAGGTTTAGACAGACAATCCTTCAACTCTTGTGCACAGATCTTTTCAAAGAGTAATAAGGAATAAGTAGAGAAACAAAAAAGTGAGAAAGTAAGAAACAAAAGCGAGAAATCAGAGTTCAAAAATAGTTTTGTTTTGACAAGCTAAGATAACAAACCAGATTCTCCAACATACCAGCAGAAACATATAGTTGAGTATACAAAGGGCTAGTCTGTGGTGATGTAGAGAGAAAAAACAGATTAGCATTCCATTTTGGGATGTAAAGATTCAATTTCTGTCTTAGGTTATAAATAGGAGGGGCTTCCATTTGGTGAGATCCCAAAGTCAACATACAAGGTGTCATGCTTGCAACGCTATCTGGCAAAACTTCTGTATGTATTGTGCCTCTAAAGGCAGTGCACTAACGAACAATCAGTGAAACTTGGCTGCAGTTGTTATGTGCTAATAGCAGAGTTCCTGAATACTAAGATGGACCACTTCCTATCTGACCTTCTTGTGTACTATATGCTATGGGAAGATGACACTAGGATGAAATGGCCCATCAAGAGTCTCCCAGAGGAGACTGCAAGGACAACTGAAGCCCTGGAATCTAATAACCGATCACTCCCCAAACTGGGTGCCTTATTTGCCCATGCTCAAAGCTAGAAATTAAGGAACAGGTACAGCTAAAAGGAAACTTGCCTTGTGTAAACAGAAATAGATCAGACAACAGAGAATTCAATACTGTGGAAGTGCTTGGGGAGATTTGTATCCAGGAGCCTTCTTCTGGGGAACTACCTCAAGTTAAACTGTCAGAGGAAAAGAATATAGAAAAATCACAGAGGAGAACAAACATACTCTATTTCTCAAAAAAATATTTGCTTTGAAATAAAATGGTATTTTGCTTTAGGAGATGTCCAACCACCATATCAACAACTGCTTCTCCAGGGAAACTGATTACAAATATTAAACGGAATTCAAAGTCTATAACTCAAAAGCTCAGTCAGAGAGAAAGAGAATTTCATAATCCCAGTCCAAGAAAAAGATGATAGTTCAATGTGTGAGCAGGGTGGTTCTGAGGAGTAGGAGTTAAAGAGACAGCCTTGTGATTGTGACAAGTGGATGTTAATGAGACACATTCAGCTTATTCTAGTGGTCTACTAGTGTCTGTCAGCTTGTGGAATTGCCAATTCCTGTGAAAAAGGCAGAAAATATAAAGTGGTTGCCTGTAGACAAAATTATCACACACTGTTCATTACCTGGATCAGCACTCTGGAAATTCAACATTTTTAATTTCACACCTGTAATCCATGAAAAAAAGTTATTCAGGAAAACAAAACTAAAACATCCAAATAGCAGTAGGTTATCAACTGCTGCAGATATGTTATTGAAATGAAACAGCAAAAAACCAGAGTTCACACGTGCAAACATCAGCACTACCGGCAGGTTTTATAGTCATCAACCTTTAAGAGTAAAGCTTCTTCTCCACACAATGAAAACTTCGTGAAACAATTACAGAGAATAATCCAGATTTGAAAATGCCGGAAGAGTGCCAAAAAGCAAAGGATGAGTTAAAGACTCACTGAGGTCTGAAGGAGAAGATAATATTTCCTCAGCAAAAAGGGAAGTTGTCTGTTATTTCAAAAATGCTTGGGGTGAGTCCACATTAGTACATTGGCATGCAGAGGAAAGGAAGAATGAAGGAATCCCGAGTCTAGATTTAGTCACAGTGATTATCGCTGCAGCATACATGTTTCATTCATGGGCTGAAATAAACCCATAAATACTTACTAGTTAACAGAATTCTTAAAAAATAATGATGCCAAATTTTGTACACACACATCTGAGTCTGAGCTCAAAGAACTTTTTTATTCTACTGGTACCCTACATATGGCTGTCTTTGAAGTCTATATAGCAAGGTTGCTAAAGGCAGTTTCTACTGAACTATGTCACAAAATCCCAAAGTAGCCTTAGGTAACACAGACTACTTGGAATGCAAACCTATTCAGATAAGATGAGTTCACATAACTCTTGGCTGAAAAATCTCATCCATTTATTCAGGTACAGTCTTGGCAGATCACTTCCTGACAATGATACATACATCTGTGGAACAATACGATCAAGCTGCTTCCATCAAATGTTCTGGCTGTGAGAGCAAGAGTTGATATGGACCCAGCAATGTATAGTTGTTGCAGAATGCCTTCACAGTTCAAAATGTCTGTTTGAAAGACTTGTTGTTTTATTCAAACTTATGAAGTTATTCAAGACTTTGTCAAAGTGGCATCTCAGTGCCAGTGGAAGAACAAGAATATGCTCAGGTCTGGTTCTTACACTTTAGAAAGCAGAAATGGACTGTTTGAAAGTGTATTTTTTTTCTACCACTATGAATGAGGATAACATTCCTGAGGAGGAATTCTTCAGCCAGGAAAGTCTTCACACTAGTAACATATTTTCTTCCAAGGTCGTGAGTTTAACACTTACATATAACCAGAAGGTAAATCAGCAATCTAGTTGACAAAATGTGAAACTTGCACATTTCTCAGGATACGAATCTCCCCATAACAATAAAGACACTCAGTGTGCCTGCCCACAGACCATCTCTCCAGTGTCCCAGGAGAAAGGCATCTAATGAATGAACAATTAGAGGAAGTCACATTGTTACAGAAGAAGTCTGGTCTTTGCAGGCTGTAGAATCCCATACAGAGATGCTGTGTGATATGAATCAAAGGAGAGTATGGACTCACTGAAAAGTAATGGCAGCTGGAACAGAAGAACAAAAAGACAGAAGGGAACAAACAAAGTGGAGGATAAGGCAGAAAAGAGGTAGTGAAATGAAGGTTTTCATATATGGCTGTAGGTTTAGCACATAGTCTGGACCAACCTGGTGAAGCCCGTTTCTAAGCCAAAAATCTTAAGAGAAACCAAGCAGCACGCAATACAGTGTCATTAACATGCTCAGCATGAATGAAGGAATAAATGTGCTGTGGATATAGAAAGTGTTTTTTCAAGATGAAGGGACTGAGGTTCACACACCCAGGCATAAGGATGAGTGCTCAAAGCAGAAGTGGTATTTAGTTGCCAACAAAAGGCATTGACCACCTTTTCTGCAACTTTTCACCACCTTCCCCATATCCATCTTTAGTGACAACAGTGTTGTCAGTAAAGGCATGGTATTCCTCCCTCATGTATTTACAAATTAGTTATCTGCCAGCCTCCCTCCTAGTTTCTCAACGGGAAGTGAAAGTTGACTCCCTGCTACCACAGTGGTGCACAGATGCAGCAGTAGCTTCCCTTTTCCCATCAGGGCTTTCATTTGGGTTACAGAAAGATAAAGTTCAGAAAAATGCCGGGAAATAGAAAAAGATCACGAAATAAAAAAGTCAAAAGAGGAAGACCAAAATGTTCATTGATACTACAATATCCAAAGGATAAAATAGTGCACAAAGGCCTCAACTACATCTTGTCTGAATCAGAGAAAGGCGAGAGACATCCGTCCCTAAAATCCTATGAGCTTCACGATGCATCAGCAAATGATTACTGGTGGTAAACATGACAGGAGAGAACTTTCCCTAAAGTGAAGAAAGATTTCATAGAGGAGCAAACACAAAGTATGGGAAACAATGGAGATGAGGAGGAAGAGATGATGAAAATGTGGGAGGAAAATGGCATAGTGAGGAATGATAATGTGAAAGTGATATGTAAGGAAAAAAGAGATCAGATAATGGGGGAGGGAATAGGATAAATCAGGAAAGAGGATAGACAAATGTGGGAAAGAAAAGAACTAAGAAACTGAATTTTTAAAGGCAATAACAAAATAACAAGCTCGTATTTTCTGACAGAATGAATACATATGGTGCACTTTTTATTTATATATTATCTTCTGCCTCAAAAGGCTCATGGAGGAGATGCTCAGTAATTCTCCACTTCCGGCAAGCTCCTAATTTGTCAAGATTATCCATGGAAGACAAAACAGGACAGAAAGTTTTGAATATGCACACTACCATCTGTTTAAGGGCTGTATCCACAACAACCAGAAACCAAGACAAAAATAAATCACCGTGTAACCACACTCCCCTGAGAAACTAGCAACATGAGATATTTTTTTCAGTTTCTAACAACATACTTGGACATAGTAACACTGAACATTTGAGGGTTAAAAAGAGGCATTTCAGGTAATGAACTTGGTGGTTTATGTTCAAATTCTACCGCGTGCTCCTTGAAGAGAAGGCTGCGTGGAGACCTCATAGCCTTCCAGTATCTGAAGAGGGGCTATAGGGATGCTGGTGAGGGACTTTTCATTAGGGACTATAGTGATAGGACAAGGGGCAAGGGGTTAAAACTTAAACAGAAGAAGTTTAGACTGGATGTAAGGAAGAAATTCTTTACTGTTAGGGCGGTGAGGTACTGGAATGGGTTGCCCAGGGAGGTAGTGAATGCTCCATCCCTGGCGGTGCTCAAGGCCAGGTTGGACAGAGCCTTGGGTGATATGATCTTGAGGTCCTTTCCAATCCTAACTATTCTATGATTCTATGATTCTATGGTTTAGTGTGAGGTGTCCCTGCCCATAGCAAGGGGGTTGGAACTAGATGATCTTGAGGTCCTTTCCAACCCTAACTATTCTGTGATTCTATAAGTTATGGGTGTCTGACAACCCAGCACTCACTCACACAGCTCTGTGCTTCAGGCCCCTTCAGATCAGACCAGAACATTTCAGCTACACAAAGACTGGGAAAGGTAAAGCTCAAAGAGTTGCCAGCAGACATATTCTGGGGTAGTTGGTTTTGGTTTTTTTTTCTTTTTTTTTTTCTTGCAGGAAACATCCAAAGTGAATTGTGGTTTGGATAAAAAAGCTTAGTGACATAGTGAACAGCAAGGAAAAAAAAAACAAACCAAAAGAAAAACCCCATAAAATCATTTACATCCCAGTATCTTGGACGTACATTAAAAACCTTTGAGAAACATTTCCTTCTTGTTTCTTTTGGTGCTTCCCCCATCTCTCCCCTTTATTTTTTTTTCCTTTTCATTTTTAAAATGTTTACTCATTTTGTGTTGGCTTGTGTAACTTGTCAGGCTTACGTCCTTCAGATTTTCTTGCAGAACCTTGAAGAAAAAGCTCACTACATAAAGCATCTATTTAAGAAAGAGGCCTCCTTATGACCAGAACACAGTTTGCCACACTGTACTTACAAAAGAGCACCATTAAAACCATGTATCATATTCTTGTGTTCTCCTTCTTTAATGCTACCAAATACACACAGAAACTGCATTGGCTCTTGAGTAAGAGGAACACACAGAGCACCTTCTCAAGGGGCAGCTAAACAAAACTGTTGCACTATGGCATGCAGAGGGAAGTTAAAGTTCACTTCATTCACCAAACAAAATGGAAAGCAGGAAAGAAAATGTTAATTTAGCTCACCTATACCCATTAACCTACATACAGCATAGTGAGACTCCAGAAATCTGCTCACCATTCTCCCAAAATAAAATTCAAAGCCATATTTGCTGACTTCTATTATTTTCAGTTTCACAAAAAGAACTCCCTAACAAAATAATCTGCATTTTTGTCAGCTTCACTCCCACAGGTAAAACTATAATCTAAATTCCATCTGTAAGGTGATCTGTTCAACTCCACTGTCTTCAAATTGTACCTAAGACTGAAAAGTCTCAGAAATTTTATATTTGAAGTACAGCAACCCAAAAAAAGGTTTTATTTTTTGTAAATACAATTTTGAGATGGAAATCATCTGCTTTTCATTTTTACTGCTACCTCTCAACACTTGTGAATTGTGCTTTCTGTGATTTAGTTGATGGCCAATAAATTATGTGAGCGAGTCACTAAAAAAAACGGCTGGTCAAAAGTCTTTGTGACACATCTTTTCTGAAGAGCCTCTCTGGAACACTCATACATTGATTCCATCGCCTTCTGAACACTGTTTTCAGAGATTAGCACTATCAGTTAACTACATGCTGCTCTCAAGTTAAAGGCCAAACTTGAAAGTGTTTCAGCAATTTGTGAAGAGAAGCATCTTACTCATATTCAAATAATGTTCCTTTATTTTGCTTAAACCTCTCCACCTTTTTTTAAGAACTCTACTTGAAGTCAAACATGAAAAGGTATTTTCTACTTTCATTGTTCCTAGCCTAAGAAAAGGAAGAGAAAAAAACGTTATCAACTCATTATTTACTGTTCTGAACTTATTATACCACTTTTTGCAGTTAAAGGTATATTATAAAGATGGTCCTTCATGACTGCAAATGGCTTCTTCCTCCTAACTGAAGGAACCTGACTGCAATCCTTCCAGCAGCTTGTAGTCCAACAGTAATGTTCAAGTATTGAGTAATTTCTAATTCAACTCTTATGTTAAAACTCATTAACATTCTAATGGGAACAGAGAGAAGTAGATTATGATCTTGCCACCTGAGGAACAATTTCATCAGTCTGAAAAGTTAAGAAATCACAGAAAATGGGATTATGTTATCAGGGGCTGGAAACAAAGATCCATACTCCAGTTGTTGGCTTTATGCCATCACACCTCTAATTCTGGCAACATTAATGATTAACATAGCTATGTAGCTTGCACTACAGTACCTCGAACACAAGAACCTGTGCATCAGGACAGAGCTGCATTTCAGGAAGAGAAAACTCAGTAAAGGCATCAAATTGCTAACGCTGTAATTAACTTATGAGCAATATATATTCACATAAAGCTATGAAAGGCCTATGCTGTCTGCTAGGTTTGATAAAGTAGTAATACATACATTTAAGATACAGGAAAAAGTGAATTGAGACACCTTGTTTTACTTCAAAGTATGTGAATATCTGCATTTGCTGGTTTGACTAAAACAAAGAAAATAAAAGACTGCTATTCTATTTAATAAGAAAATAAACCAAGAGCATTAAAAGGGGCAAAGTCAAAATAACCAGAAAGTTGGTTGACCTTTGTAGGAAAGGTAGAGAATTTAATTTCTGCACCTGCTTAAAAGAAACAAGTCTTGATCAAAGTATGTCTGCAAACAAAGGAGTTCTGGTGACAATTTTCAACCTCTCCGACAAGGTTACTAACAATATAAATATTCAAAAGAGTCAGGAGCATTTTGATTTCCTAACTTTCCTCAATGGCTCTTACTAAAGACCACTGAAAGGCAATCACTTTACCTTTCAGCCTTTTTTCTGGTGAAAGAATGCCAGAAGTGCTGATATCCTGTAAGGATTGTCTAACATTCTGCTTACACCTTGTGACGCAGTTTTAACATACACATATAAAACAGTAAAATGACTATTAGCAGTACATCAGTGTATGACAGACTGATGGAGGGCAATAAAGGGATACATTCTTTTCAAGAAACAGGAACCACAAAAGATACATGAACCAAAAATGCATTTTTCAGATAACTTAGTGTAATCCTTACAGAACATATATCAATACCTGCTGCTGCCTTTGCCTCCTCATTTGGGCAACTTGAGACATCATGATCTGACGATCCAGTAACTCCATTCTCTGCTGCCTCTGGATGTCAATTGTTGCTCCCATTCCCACACGAACTTCATTTGTTGGTTCCGCAGATGAGAAGATTGGTTCAAGAGTCCAAGAAAATATCTTTGCTACCCAGCTGGGCACACAAAGAATTCGATGAACTTTTAATATATTGCTATTGTAACAAATCCCAGATACCTAAAATGAAAAATGAAATGTTAAAAAAAAACCAAACCAAAACAACAACAGAAAACACCATCACAAACCCAAAAAGCTTAAATGAACCAAATTTACTCTGTATTTTGCTTCAGACAGCAGTTGGTCTTTCTGTTTCTAAAGCACTTATTATTGCATTTACCCAGAGTTCTCAGACACGAATCAGAGAAAGAATAGGGGATTTCTTTACTTCCAACTTCCCCACAAGTACAGACTATTACTTTTAAAAATCTGTGTACTGCACAGCCAGTGACTCAGAAAGCTGCTTGGGGTTTTTTGTTTGTTTCAGAATTTGAGCCCAAACCAAGCAACCCTTTCTCAAAGAGGTCAAAATTTGAACAAAATTTTCATTTCTAGTAAAGGAACTTGTCAGGGTATGCTGCGTGCTGACCTGAGAACATCAAGGCTGCCCTTGAGGATGCTGAACCATTGTAAACACTTCTTAGAAAGATGACGCTGCCCTCAGCACCCAAGTCTCCCCTTCTAGTAAGAACAAAATCAAACCAGCAGATTTGAAGGTAAATCTAAGAATATGTGCAGAGTTATTCCAAAAGGATCCCATCTACCTTCTAGGAGAAAAAAAAAAAATATTCAAACCCCAGTTCATTAAAAAATGACATCAAAAAAGCCAGTTTTTGTAATGCCCTTCTCCAACCTGTAAAAAAACCACCCATTTCCTGCATTCACACTCATGCTTGCCTTGGGGCTAGATTTTATCTCAGATTCAGAATTAGCAACAGAAATCCATGTGCCCTGTAGATGATGCACAGTCGCCACTCAGCCATCATTTTAAATCCCATTACAAAGCCCTACCACTTGAGCCCAGAATGGCCCAGCAGGAAGGACAAAGCTCTTGCACAAACTCTGCATTCTTCTTTATGCCACGTTTCAGTACTTGTGACTATTTATTGTTTGTTATGCCACACAAATTATGCTATGACAACAGAGTGAAATGAACAGGAAGAGATATGAACCCCCCCCAAAAACCGTAATCATACCTAAGCAATGCAATTATGCTAGAACAAATGTAGAAACTCTACATCTGGGCTGCTTATTAGAGGATAACTTCTGTATAAACATACCAAATGCATTGCTGCATATACAAAGGGAGCCAGTGTAGGAAAATTGTATTTTCTCTGGGAAGAGGACATTCTTTGGGAGGGGGACAGTTTTCAGGCTATTTACAAGGTTATTGTTAATTATCCAGTGAGATAATTAGATTCTTAGGAAAAATACATTCTGCTTTGGCAAACACTAATTTTCGTTTTATTCTACTTTCATTTTATGACTGCTGTCAGTCATAAAGGTGTGAGACCAAACACAGGCTACCATTCTCAAATGAGAGAGAACAGTTTTAATCTGCCCTTAACCCCCTCAATCTTTTCATGTTATGAGGAAGGAGGTAAATAGGATAGGATAAGAGGAAGGCCACAAACTCTGGCATCATAGTGAAGGCTGCCTTTAACAAAAATTTTCTGTACTCAAAGAAAGGTCCTGACTGGACTCCAGAATGACAGGGTACTGGGACAGAAGGCGCTTTGTGACCTCGGAAATTCTTTCCTCAGCTCTAGTGAAACTGTTCCAGATGACTGTAAGCCCACGACAAAATCTTGTGCACATCAGCTGGAAAATAAGAATTTAATTGCCAAAGAGTAAGGGGAGGAAAATTCCTATCACTTCTGCCATTTACCTACTTTTGGTATGTAGTACTTGAGGTATCTACCTAGCAAGAAGGTCCCTTGGAAGCTAACCAGTAGGTTCCAAAAGAGTTATGTAAATAGGTTCTTCACTCATGAAAACCTAGCTTATAGGGCTTCCATACCAGGAATATAATTTTTTTTTGAAGCAAGCATTACTGAACCAGGTTGCAAATATTACATATACATTTAATCTGATGATTTCTTAGATGCAAAATGCACAAGCAGCACCAGAACTGACAAATTATCTTCCTTCCTCCCACCTCATGTTGTTAGGTTGTGGAGCCAGATCTCCCCTCTGGTCCCACATTCCTGGTTGCATAGGTGTTAACCAGGCAAGGAAAACTGTCTGTTACAAAAACAAAATACCTTGTCCAACATCACACCAGCATTCTCTCACTTCTTCCAAATGTCCCTCCCAGCTACTGATCTCTGCTCGCTCTTATCAACTACCATACATTGTTGAGGTTTAATGATTTCAAGGCACCTTAAATTTTGAACAGGTTCAAAAAGTCACAAGAACAAAACAAAGCAAGTGCTGATAGGAAAATCTACATTTCGCTGAACGTATGACAAATCTTGACACGTGTCTGAACACACTAACCACAAACAGAATTGGTCTCTTATCAACTCAAGATACAAAATACAACAGATAGCAGCAGCATGTCTTTACTGTCAGTACTCTGGGACTTGTTTGCCTCAGAAGGGGAAGTGTACTGCATGCACTAACAGCTGCATCAATAAAAGCATTCTCATATATTTTTAAATAGAGACAGCTAGTCATAGCATCACAGAATCATGTACGTTAGAAAAGACCCTTAAGTCTAACTGTTAAAGTAATTTTGCCGATTCCACCACTAAACCATGTTCCTAAGCCCCACATCTACACATCTTTTAAATATCACCAGGGATGGTGACTCCACCACTTCCCTGGGAAGCCTGTTCCAGTACCTGACAAACCCTTCTGGGGAAGAAATTTTTCCTAATTTCCAATCTTAATCTCCTCTGGCACAACTCGAAGCCATTGCCTCTTGTCCTATTTGGACAAGACGCCCACCTTGTTACAACCTCCTTTCAGGCAGCTGTAGAGAGCAAGTAATTCCAGAGTATTAGATCAGAAGAAAAGGCTTTATAAGGCTAAAAGTTCATGGACATTGCTAGAATGAAGAACAGTGCTTAGCATGGCATGTGAGACACATGACTCCCATCTGCCTTCCTAGCTTTACTGAGCTCACTGGAGTAGCATGCCTGGTCTATAGTCAATGTACCAGTTGCAGTAGGCTGTCCCTTCGCTCCTTCCTGCTCCTCAACAGCACACTTGTGTCTTGGCCCCTCCTTGTCCTGCCTTAGACAGAAATTCACTGCATAAGCCAAGCCTGTGGACTTCCATCCTCACAAAGCAGCAAGTTGAGAAGTCTGACAGTATAAAGTTCACAGGAAAACCTAAAATAAAAAGCACCTGGTGACAGAACAAGACAAAACTGGTGTTATCAGAAGTGTATCTTCTACTGCCAAGAAACTTACTTTGGACCAGTAACTGTTCAGAAAAATGGTGTGAGACAGCAATACTTTGTAAGTATAAATGGATGGAAGGACAGAATCACTAGTGAAGAGCACCAATTATACATGGCAATCCACCATTATCTCCGCATAAAATCATACAATAGGTAGGGTTCAAAAGACCCTTAAGATCATCTAGTTTCAACCCCACACCATTTAGGATTTCAGTGCCACTCCTCTTCCTCTCTCTCCCTTGATTTCCTACTCCAATTATAAAACTATTAGATGGAAGTATATGAAATCTTAAATGCTGTGCTCAGTTATAAGAGATTTTCAAGAAGTTTCATCTAGTGAGGAAGAGACATCTATTTGCATATTTTCAATAACTGAGAATGAATATACTTGTAGTTAAAATGTATCTCGTGATTCAGTCTGGTTTAGTGTCATACACTCATCTTAATGTCACGTGTTTCCAAAGAACTTCCTCTTTAGTTGATTCATATGCAGAACTTCATATATAATTTAAAAAAACCCCAAGCTCTGACAAAGTATAACATAACTTTTTACACCTTTTTTTTACAGACATATAGTGAATTTCTAGTGTTTAAGAAAGTAAACAAATCTAGTTTATTCAATGAAGATAAAATGATCTCATGATATCCCAATTTAGCACTGTACATCAATCAGATTAAAGGGCTACTTCCCCATACAGATGAACCTCCAGGGTATTTTAGGCTCTGAAGAGTTACTACAGAAAGATGTTGCAGTTGATTACATTGTTAAAATGGAGAATTATTGGCTGGTGACACAAAATGCATTTAGTTATCATAACCTACAATCTCATCCACCATATTGTATGAGGAACAATGCTAAGCAGAGAAAATGGAGAATACTGGAAATTTGGACAGGGCAGAAAAACTGTGCTTCCATTTTTTTCAGTTTCTCAACTATCTTGGCCCTTCACATGAAGTTTCCTAACCTCTTCCCTCCACTGTATAAAGCCAAAAATTCCATCCCCTTCCTTCATATCCTTCTGAAGTTGTACATGTTTTAGAAAAAGAAAGCAGCTGTAGTTTCTCTTTGCATTAGGTAAACCTAACACGGAAGCTCTCCAGTATTTTACATGACAAAGACATATATGCTCCATTACTGAAATATTTAAAATCGCTGTACTTGATTAAAGCTAAAAAAGGAAATCAAATGGGAAAAACTGTAGACAGATCGGTGTAGACAATGATGTTGGAAATTATTTTGCCTAATGGTTAGAACTTGACCACAAATACTCAATTTGTTTTGAGTAATTTAAGCATATTAACCACATGTATTCAAGACTGCTATTTTTCAGAGAGCAACAAATTGAAAGCAAAGAGCTTTTTATACCTATTTTATCTGCTTTATCCTTAGTATGTTCTGAATGCTATAAAACTAGAATCAAAACAAGGGGTTAAAGTTTGTGTCTAGATTGGAGAAATGCATTTCTCAAATCAAGAGAGAACGTGTGAAAACCACCCACCAAAAAAAACCCATTACATGTATTATTTTCAACTTGTACTTATAACCTGCAATATAACACAACAGATTGTTAATGCTTGAGTTTCCTTTGCGGAAACAGTCACTAAGTCACTAATACTCCCTTTTGTATTAGTTAGCGTGACAGAAAAATAAGATCATAATAATGATAAACTTATTATCTTCTATTTCCTTTCATATTGACTGGTCTCATAAATCTCCCAGACACCTTGTATTTTTTTTCCTTCAGGGTCCACCAATGCTATCTTCATTGGTTAGGTGCAATCCTTACCAGATCTCACACATTCTTTGTGTGCAAGCTGCCATTTCAGCACATATCTTCTTAACTTGTACTTGTGACCTAAGGACAGGTTCCCTCAGGTCTCTGCTAGAGTTCTGCAAGTGATTATCATTATGTTGTTAACCAAACCTCTTTACATAAAAGGTAATGACTGGATTTATCTGCCCCAACACACACATCTGTACTTTAAAAGCCTACTTGCGAGCTGGTTATTTAAAGTTCGTTTCAGAGTTAACAGTGAGAAACAGGCACTGTTAAGATGCAACTCATCCTATGGCAGATTACCTCCAAATCACAGACACAGCTGAATTACTCTCAAAGATTTCCTCTCTAAACAATGGCAACAATGCAACCATGATGGTGTACATGTACAGGCTAGGGAATACTTCATAGAAGCTATCCACCTCTTACTGAACCAGTTGGCACAAGTGACAAGGTAGACCAAATTTTGGGCACAAAACCCTTCCTCAGATTGAGAGAGAAACTGAAAACTTAGGAGTGAAATACAAACTGAAAAGTAAAATCCATTTATTGACAGTATCTTGGAAGCTATAGATAGAAAAGAGAAAGTATCTTATATGACACATTATTGCCCTCTCTCCTCCTTTCCCACTACTTTCTCCTTCTAGAACTGGAAATATCTGCATCTCCCTTGACCCGAAACAATTAAAACTTCCTTCCACCTTAACATTCCCTCTATGCCATATGGTTCAACCACTTTCCTCCTCAGATGCTTTAGCTGATGCAGGAGTAAATGTCATCTTAGTTATAATGTGTTTACATGTAGCCATCTAGACATGAGCAAGGTGTCTAAGCACCCACCACAGATGGGGTTAAGTCAATACAGTCAGTAGAATGTAGAGACAACTCATCTCAAATTAAGTTACCTACAGTCACGCAACTGAATATTGACCATTGCCCGCATGAAAATACATCAGTTTTGGGTGGGATACAGCCAAATTAACTAGGCTTAGTTAGTTTACATATGGATATCTGCACCTGCCCTAAGGTTAGGAGGCAGGCAGACAATGCTTCTTTCTCATTCCCTAATCTCTGTTATTCTGTGGATTTTCCATTTCTTATTTCAAGGTATGCACTTTACAACCTATGTCCTGAGCTTCCTGCACTGCCAGCAGGACAAGGTGAGTGATCCTTCCACCTGGCTCAGCATTGGTGAGACTGTACCTAGAGTACTGGATCCAGTTCTGCACTCCCTAGCACAGGAAGGACATGGACTTGCTGGAGCAAGTCCAATGCAGGGCCATGACGATGGCTATGCAGAGCAGCCCAGTGTATCTTGAGAACAACACCCATGAGATGTTTACAGGGATTTCTCGATGGTGTCAAAGATGCTGGGTAATCAGCTGAAAATGACATTTCAGCTCACTGCACTACTGGTGCATACACTCAGCCTTAGCTAATAAGTGGCAGATCCAACTCCAACCAGGCACACTGAATTCAAACCCAAAGGTTCAAACACCAGTTGCAGTTAAAGACAATACACCAGCAGGAAAACTTAAAATTATCTACGTTCTCCCATTTGTTTATATTTTCCTAAAAATTCTGTTTCTTGCTACTGGAAATGATAAAAATGTGTTCCCCTTTGATTATCCAATGTTTTCACAAAACTAAACTTAAATAAATAGGCAATAAGAAGGCTTCGATGTACTTATAAAACTATTTAAAGTTTAAGAGAAATTGCTAGGGATGCCCAATTTTGTGTCATTTTTTCAAGTCAGAAATGATTGTGAAGCAGTCTGTTACCAGATATTTGTGTGAAAACAAGCTCAAGATGAAAAACAGCAATGACAGCTTTTTAAAATGCTATTATTGCATAGCAGTAACACAGCATTTCATTATTTCTTAATACTGTTTCACTTAAATTTCATACTTTTAAGTTTTGCCTTCACTATCACTTTTCATCATTCCAAATTGAAAAGAAGGAATTAAAAATGAGATTTCACTTCCTGCAAATAATTGTCTTTATCTACCCTGAACTCCAATTTGAATATTGCTTGGCTATAAATCAACAGCATAAAAAGCAATTAATACATAACTTTCATATATTTTAAAAAATTATTCAAATTCAGTAGTATTAGACTAACTTTCTTCTGTGTCACCAAAGCACTACCACAAGACATTTAACTAGGTGTAAGTAGACTTATCTGAATCACCATATATATTCACAGAATGACAAAGAATTCAAAGAATATTGCACTTTAACATCGGCTAAAGATCTGCATATGACTAAACATGGATGACTGGAGGATATCCAGACTAACTGGTGATGAAGGATTCATGGAAGGACATGTTTGTGGACATAACTACATTAGTTAAATGGAAATAGACTGTGTGACTTTCATGATGTATCTGCATGTCTAATACGAAGTTTTCTAATTTTACGACATAAGCCCCACCCCCCCAGTCCTTAAACCAAATCTGGACTGTATGTAGCAAGTACTGTATATTCTTGGCAGAACACAATAAACTAAATTAGCTTCATAAATTATGGTAGTGACAACATTACAGGTTACTGATTACATTAGATTTGTGAATTCCTTTACAGTCTGCTTCTTGAAGTCTCTCTTTTTTGTAAATGAGCATCGTGTATTTAAACAGCACATTTTACACAACATACCAGCAACTGAAATTACCAGGCCTATACAAACATACTAAATAATTGAGAGGTACTCTGGTTTTATGTAGAGAGTAAAGAAGTTGCCTTTAAGAGTGTATTCCTATGTTGATTCAAAATCAGAGATAATCTGAAAACAAGAAGCACAAGGTGGTACAATTCTGAGTTTGTCTACACCCTGCCTGGAGTAACAAGGAAGTCTAACAGCATTAGCAAAGATGAATAAGAAAATCAGCCTCAGTGCCACATCTTGTACCTGGAAAGTCAGATTCCAGATCCCGTTTTGTCTAACAGTGTTCATTACATGTCAAAATATGAATTGTGATTATTTAAATAAATCTAAACTCAGAATATGGTGAAGAGAAAGTGGAAACTGACAATGACCCAAACATCACCCATTTTAATACTGACATAAGCAGAAGTGTGACAAAAGCTAAATTGCAGAACAGAATCATAGAAAGTCATATGAATATCTAAGTGATATTTAGAGCTAAAAATACACACAGTGAAATGTCTAACAGGCAACAAACGAGCTGACTTGGTGTTCATGCATTTACTCAGGCTTTTTGTATAAATACATGTGAATTACATTCCAAAAGATATAGCATGTTAGAAAATGTCAGGAGCAGTAAGAATTACAAAAATACATAGGCTGTTGGCATGATTTAACTTGGATTTGACAATCTATGTATTTCTGTAATCATATGTATACATATATATATGGGGAGGAAATGTTTTACTGTAAGGGTGGTGAGACACTCATACAGGTTGCCCAAAGAGATGCTGAATTCTCCACCCTTGAAAACACTCAGGATCAGGCTGGACTGGGCTCTGAGCAACCTGGCGTAGCTGGGGAAGTCCCAGCTTGTGGCATGCGAGGGGCTAGATGATCTTTAAAGGTCCTTTCCAACCCAAACTATTCTATGATCTGTATGTTATCAAGTACCTACACTTGTAGTGTCACAAGGTGCCTTTGTAGTGTTTCATATCCCTCTTCAGATTATTTAATATAATGTGAAACTTTACTCCTTTACCAAGTTTTCTCAAAGGATGACAAACTATCATTTCTAACAGAGGAGGAAAAGAGACTTCTCATTCACAAAAGTCTGACAGATATGCTGTGCAAAAAACAGCTGAAGTTCCTAACATGAACTTCTTTTCCACACTGTAGCAGTTATTACAAAACTGTAAAGTGCGGCTCTCGCTGCAGAAAAGGAAACAAGACTGAAAACACATCATCATGTTCGTGACAAATTTGTCATGAATTAAGTCTCTGATGATGACTTAACTTGTGCTGACTGAAGTAATATGAAAACTTCTAATGACAGAGAAAGCCCTATTTATTCCTATGGACTTATACCTATGTATAGCATACTATCAATCTGCAACTAAAAAAGTAGATCATTTATGAAGAAGAATCCTAAGAAAGCTGCATTATACAGCTAAATAAAACTGTACATTAAAAGGGTATTAAAACAGGAATTGCATAATATATTATAAAAAATATTTGAGCCATTCTGTAAAAGTCTGCATAACAAAGTACACATACAGTTCGTGCCACCAGGAAAGAGGGAGTTAAAACGCCTTTCCTTTTCTTTTCTTTCCTCTCTAATGAACACCTGTTCAAAAGGAAGGGCTATTAAAAGAGTCAGAAGAGTAACAGGAAGGGTACTGTGTTCAGAGGAAGTCACAGATCCTTAGGCAGGCACAGAGGCTTGAGCTGATCTCCACGAGAGAGAAATTTGGGTTTGTTAGCTGCACTGTTTTCACTGGTATTTATGGTACAACCAAACTGCTGAGCAGGCTTCACTATTTACTGCTCTGTCATTCCTGTTAGCTATACTGCAAGCTCATAGAGTATTTTGGAACAGTCAGTGTAAATGGTAAGACTGCAAACTACTGAGTTATAGCAGCAATACGTGACGCATCCACAGGCATTTTCACTCTGAGCTCACTGCAGATTCAAATTAGTTGGTTTTAAATAGCAAGGGCACAATTTAAGTTCTTCTTCAGATTGCATCAACTTTTCTTTGGAAGTGGTGGCACTTTCAGTGTTTGAAAGCAGACAGTCTTTTGGGCTAAGAAATCAGAGCCTGAGCTCCTAATTTCTAAGTTTGTAAAATTTTAAAAGAAGCCGTCTTATCTAACAATCTCGAAGATTCAGTACAATCTGTTACAGCACTAAGTGGCTTCCGTACTAAGAACAGTGCTGGGAAGGAAAAAGACAGACCACACTAACTTTATTTGACCAGTGTGAAGAAAGTGATTTCACACCCTGACTGCTGTTAATCACAGTGAGAAACAACTATACTACAGATCTGCTAGGAGAACAGCAAAATGTGAAAAATCCTCACAGCACGATTGTTAAAAGTTGCTTTGGGGAATAAAAGCTTGAGACCTTTTGAAAATAAAAAAACCCCAACAAAACAATAAGGTAAATATTTCTACCCTTTTCTCAATAATCTCATTTATATTTGTGGGTCTCAAGCTATAGCCATGGCAGCAAAACTAATTGTAGTGGGCCAGAGAGCAGTGGCACCTGCTGCTATTAACCAGCTCATTTGTTTGTCTGTCAGTTTATCACCAGACAGTGCTTTACACCTTTGGAAGCTAAAGACAAAAAACCTTCTACTTACTATCACAAATAAAAAATACTACTCTGTAATTTTTATTCTTTATGAGTCCAATCATACTGCACTGATTGTAAACATGGCAGAGTGTTTTAAGCAACTCATGATTTTTAAAACAGCAAAACTTACCAGTCCACTTAAGGCTAAAATCCAGATGTAGGAACCAGAGGTTAAGAGCTAGAAGACAAGAGAAGTGACTTAAAATTTTGATTTTACAAAGAACTACTCTTGCAATATTATACAGGCTATGTACTTATCATGACAATGGGAGAAGTCAAAGACATTTATCTTGGTGAAAATTCAGTTTAACATTAAAAAATGTGTATTCCAGAAGTAGCAGAAGTGGAAAAAATCACAGGGATCCAACAATTGTTCTCCTTCTCCAGAACAATACATTTTATTTTCATATAGCATACCAAGTATAACAGGATGTCAGTTATAGGCTGCACAGAAAAACAAGTCTGAAAGATAGACTGACGCAAAGGAAATTACTCAGCAGCAACAGGAGAAGAGTTCCAAGCAGGGCAGGCAGTGCAAGTGAAGCTCTCAGATGTGTAGTTATGGAGAAACTAAGCATATGCATTAAAATTAAAGAAATAAAGTTCTCACCCAGTGGCATATTTGTCAACATGAAATCACAGAAATAGGCTGGAGTGAATCCTGATGAGCCAACAGGGCAGCCCATTGTTTCTAGTAAAGTATGTGATTAATCACCCGGAGAAGGTTACTACTGACTAGAAAAATGGGCTGAAAATTAGACTGATACTGGTTACTAAAATAGTTCTGCATGATGCAAACTGAATCATGAGAACATCTGCCCTCTAGACTTCTGACTACAGAAAGGGTGACTTGAGATGAGGGCACAGTTTACAAATGATTTTTCCCTTAGCCTCTGTGACAGCAGCAACTGTTGTATATGCAGCAGGGAAACGTGATCTGTGTTGGAGGTGGTGTGCATATGAAAGCAAATGGCAAAGGAAATGATGGAGAAGAGCTCAGACAGTACCATGGCTTTCCCAAAGACTGGAATAATAGTGGTATTGATGTGTTTGGAAGAGATGAAAAAAGATTTATGAAAGATCAAGAAAATAAGGTGCTGGCACAGAAGCTGAAGGAATCCAAAGGCTGAACAGCAAGAGGGATGAATGTACATATGGAGCACAACCCAATATTCTGAAACTGACGATTCATTCTAAAATACTATCTACCAGACTTCGCATAATCATGGTGCTTTCTGTTGCTAGTACTACAACTATTTCTAAGCCCCTGGAATCTATAAAAATGAGTATACTTTCTCGTAAGTTTGCACATCTCCTGTTTCATAATTCAGTGTATGACATGTGTGTCCATTCATTTCTAGGCTGCTGGAGTGTTTTCTTTTGAACAACTACTGCCTTTTCGTACCAATATAGTAACTACATTTCCCACTCATATTTCACATAATACTACATGATACTGCTATGCTCTATGTTACACTATTATAAATTACCTGTCGCATGGTAATGATTGACATACAAATAATATTCATTTATGCAAAAGTGGAATTCTGCCAAAACCTTTATTATTTACTGACAGTTTTACTGTATTTTATAGCTTTGTTTATTTCCTCAGGCAAGAGGAAAATAAACAAAATTAAGAATATAAGCAAACTGGAAAGGTGAAAGAGACATAAGCCTTAGCATCAGGTTCTGTTTTCATCTAGTTAATTTTGTTGACCCCAAGAAAAATAAATTGTAGGACTGCCTATTATGTTTTCCTGCACAAGACAATGAAGATGGAAGGCAATGGAAGAACTGCTCACCACTTCAGTATGTAGAAATGCAACACACATTCTTCTATACTTTAGTTGATGGGACAGTCACATATGTGGAATCATACATGTGGAAGCATCAAAATTCAGAGAGTAACATACAGAAATACAAACTACTACATTGGTAAGAACAACATGCAAGTACATACCATACCTGTAAACCCAGTATGTAGACCAGTGTCTTGTTTGTGATGGAAAAGTAGCCTAACACTTGTGTTACCTGCACTCTTGGAATGGAGGAATAAAATGGTACAAACAGTGCAAATACAGGACCCAAGCTGCAAAAAGAAAGATACAGATGGTTAATAAGAATGATACCAGCAACAGCAGTGCAGAACAGTCAAAAGTAATTAATCCTAAGTGCATAATAATCAAAATGTAATACCATCTTGCAAAAAAAAGTTATTCCTTAGGAACAAATTATTAGATAACTTGCAGCATTGAGAACAACAGATTTATTAGCAAATAAGAAGAACAGGTGACAAAAACTGATTCCCAAATATTTACAACTGGAGGCAGCAGAGAAGGCAACAAATTTAGTCTAGTAGCAGACTGTTTCTGTAAATTACAGCACATGAAAAGAACATCAGTGGTCTCCTGCATCAGACAAAACATCTTTAAGTCAAATGTACAAATGGTAAGGATGATACCTTCCCCAAAAGGTTATGGAAATCATTTCAACTATGATGTTAAACTCCTATTACTTATCCAGGCTTAAGGTGTTAGAGGATTCCCAATAGACTGCAGTCTGTAAGATGGAAATTTTGACAGTTTGACTTAACTTTACTTTGCCTATGCCCCTACAAATAACTTTCTTGAGGTGATCACCGTAATTACAGCACAAGATGCATATCAAGTTTTGAAATCATCACTGAAAGCAGTTTCAGAGAATTTATGACTCAAGCACCTTTAAAAATGACCAGATACTTAGGTTGAAGGCGTGAACATAAACTAGTGCATTTCATCCATCTACTCAGATACAAAGCCTGTGTTCATCAGGGTAAAACACCCAGAAAATGAACCCATGTATTAAAGATTACAAGAAAGGCCACAGCAGAACCAATGGCAAAGGCACGGACATGAGAGATTCTAGGAAGAAAAGATACTTCCTATGGTAGAGAAGGCAAAGGAAAAAAGGTCACTTTGGGTAGACACAACCTGCTCCACTGGTGGAGCTGCAGTGGTGGTGACCTCCAGGCAGCAAGCTGCAGGCAGGGGAGGCTATCAGCAAAGTGCATGTCTCCGCCAGCTAAATCCTTGCTTGTGGTTCCGTGCCATCTTACATCTGACAGGCGTGGGATGTTGCACAGGGTGATTTTTTTACTGCTCGCTAGCTTATCAAAACTTTCAAGAGTTGCAGTTTCCACAGGCCACAGCTTACATCAAGGGGATGTTATACTCAGTAGGTATTCAAACTGCACAAACCAGACCCTAAATAATTTGATGTGTTCACTCAAAAAATTCATTTCCCTTCTGGAGGAACTACTGATAGGAGTAATACTGTGTGAAACAATGGTCTGAATATTAACACTTATGTTTACTGAATAACTGCTAAATGAAACCCACAGCTATGAAAAAAACTCACCCTTTCAAATATTATTTTTACTCATTTAATAAGCTATGGCTTAAGAGCATTTTGTTATCATTTTGTTACATATTTAAAGTTCAGCTTGCTGAAAAACGTCCTGTCTCAGAACTTGATATGGTTTAATTATAGAAACATTTTTAGTACCATCTGTTTAACAACAGTCAGATGCACTTTGATGCATAGAAAATGCTAACTCATGAACTACTAAAAAATATTCACTTTTGCAAATAACCCTTCTTACATAAACACTTGTATGTCAAACATTATATCTCTGCATAAATATAACATTCTTAAAATGACTTCAAATTATTTAAGTTGTGGGAGTCAATTGGCACAGCTATCAGAGTGCAACAGACAAAAGTAATTCATCAGAAGTGCTTCCATTGGAGACAATATTCACTAAAGTAAATCAGGTTTTATGATGGAAGAGAGAAAAAAAAATATTTTCCCTTCTTAGAAAAATAATATTAAATTATTTCTTTCTATGCTTACCAAGCAACCTGGAAGACTACCAAAATTGTGGCATGCTTTTCAGGTTTTATTCTCCCTGTGACAAATAGTGACTCAGACACAAAGATTTCATATGCAAGACTGCACTCAATCATAAGATGGGAAAGTACAAGAAGGAATTTCCCATTATTGTAAGTGCATTTTAAAAAGAGATTAGAGAATTCTGAAAGGTTCCTTTTATGTTAATATTCACCATTAACGTCAACAGAGACCACAGAAAGCACCACCCCAGTCAGAAGAGTGATCTATGCAATTCAAAATCCAGTGCCTGACACCACTCAGTACCTGACAGTTTAGAGGAGCTAGAGGAAGCCTAGTGATGGACCTTTTCTCCTAAACCAGTAAGTTTCTAGGCACATCAGATATGCCTCTAAAGTTATTGCTTTTTGGTTTTTAGACAAGGTTCACATCTAGTGTAAACAGGTATTACCCAAATATTCATTCAGGGATCCTTTTAAAATCGTCAAAAGTAGGGCCCTTCAAAATGCTTTGTGAAACTCGCTGGTACAGGTGACTTCACTGTCCAAAAATTTATTCCACTGAATAGTAAACTTTTGCCCTCAACTTCCATTATCTAATTCTGTACTTCTACTTTGAAAATTTCAATTCATCTTTTCTGTTGCCTTCAGAATTTTCTATGCATTACTCATGCCTTGTTTTCGAGTATCTATACGGAAATGTGGGTCTGTCAGAGAAGTTATCTATGTAACAATACTAGAATATGATTGACATAGTAAGGGACAACAAAAGGTATGGCTAATGAAAATGTGGACACACTGCCTGGTGGGAAAAGGGACCTTAGTGACAGAAGACATGAAAAGAAACAAAGTACTTGATGCTTTTTCCTATCTCAGTTTTCACTGGTTAGTTTTGCCATCAGGCCTCCCAGGTCCCTGAGCTTCCTGTGGGACTGGGGCAACATCTACTGTAAAAGAAGACAGCTAGAAAGCTTTTGAGCCTGTCTGGCCATAGGAGAGTCAACAGGACAGGACGGGATGTACCTCAGGGCACTGAGGATGATGGCCAACATTGCTACTGAAACATTGTGATGGTCAGGGCAGGTTCCTGATGAATGGAAAAATGTAAATGTCACACCCACCTTCAAGGAGGGCAAGAAGAGGATGCAGGTAGTCACCAGTCTCACCTCTGTCCCTGGGAAAGTTACAGAACAAATCTCCTGGAAGTCACTGCCAGCCACATGATGGACAAGGTGACTGGTATTATCCTGCATGGATTTAGCTAGGGTGACTCTGGTGCTGTGGGCAAGGAATGGAAATGCAGCAAATGTTATAACTTGTGGACTTCAGGATGGCCTTTGACTCAGCCTCCTCTTGTGTCCTTGGAAGAAAAAAAGGGGAGATATGGACTGGATAAGCAGATCTGAAGGAAACTGGCTGCACTGCCACTCAGAGGGTTCTGACCAGCAGTACAAAGTCCAAGCAGCAGCCAGTTACTAGCAGCTTCCTTCAGGGATCTACACTCCAGCCAGCACTACTTGTCTTTATTAATGACCTGGATGATGGGACAGAGTACACCTGCAGCATGTTGATGAATTATATCAAATTGGAGGGAGCAGGACCACATTCAGATATTTCTTGACGAGCTGGGAGAAATAAGCTGACAGACACCTTATGAAGTTCAACAAGAGCAACTATGGAGTCTTTCACCTCAGTCAGAATAACCCTGTGCAATAGTACAGGCTGGCTAGAAAAAAAATTGCAGACAAGGAGCTGGAGAATCCTTTGAATGTTAATCAGCAGTTCACCCTTGCAGGAAAGCTCAATTTTAAACAGGGCTGCATTACCAAAAGCATAGTTACCAAGCCAAAAGAAGTGACTGCTCAGCACTTCTGAGCCTGAAATTGAATCATGGCCCACTTTGGGGTTCCATGCTTCAAGAAAGACATTCAAGAGTGAGTTCAGCTGGGGTAATGATGGTCCAGTACTGTACTAGGTTGCCTGGAGCTGGAACATCCATCCTCAGAGACACATAGCCCAGGTAACCTGTTCTTGTTGGATGTTTTGAACCCAATGTTGAATTAGATGACCAACAGAGGTTCTATCAAACCTAAGCTACCCTATTAGTCTGTGAATAATCAAAGCCTTCTTCCTGAAGCTCGTAATCACTGGTGGGATTTCTCTTCCTGTATTTCACTAGACAGGTACAAATATCCATCCATGTACTGTAAATAAAAGGACTGGTTCTTAACTCTTTTAGTTATGTTAATTAATTGTTTGGTAACATAGATTCAACATCTACAAGTGCAAACCACTCTTTTTGAAGGACTACTTCAATTCTCTCTTTTCCTTAATTTCTTTCTTCTGCTCTTGTTTTAATTTTTCCTTCCGTTCCTTTTAGTCTCCTTGCCTCTACTTTCTCTCCTTTTCCAGAGACTTTCATCCTGGCCCTTTGCTCATTATAGTATGAGAATATCAAGAACATACTTTCAAGAGCCATGATTAACTTCTACTAGAAAATTGAGATGCCTGTGTGCAAAGAAGGGTAATAAACACAAATACTTGCTGACTCTGAACTGAGTTCATGCCCACTTCATGTTTAGGAAATTCATTTCAATCTTATGGGTTAGAAAATAAAATGTTCAAACAAAACATAAAACTCTCAACCCTGAAAGATTAAATTCTACAGTTTGGATACTCTCTATGGACACCATTTTCATCTCAAAGGTGTACTGCAATAGCAGGCTCTACAACAGTGTTATTCTCATTTGGAAAAGCATGTTGATTTTCAACATTTACAATGACAAAGAAACACAGCAGACCAGATGGGAACATTGTGTGCAGTAATGATATTGGTTTTGATAGGGAAAAGAAACCCAACAAATGCGAAGAAACAATAACCTTGAAAAAATAAACCAGAGATGTAGAAACTACTGGCAGAGAAGAAAGAATCAGGCTGAGTACTGCTCATAAGAGACACACGCTACTTAAAGTTTAGAAAGGTAAATATTAAATGCAGATTAAAATAAAACACTTTAACATTACTAAATAAATGCACCAAATACACAAAAAATGGTTCTGAGATGTATGAACAAACGGATAGAAAGCTAAATGTTACTTCTGCAAAAATACCTGCTGCTGTCATTCAAAGTTCTGTGGGACTAAACTTGCAGAAATAGCCTGTTATTTGATTCAGGATGACTCACTACACTTACTAACTGCGGTGGTGTATTTTTTTCTTCATTTAAGTTCTTCATAAAAATATTAACCTGACAAATTGACAACCAAGGGGTTTTCTGGTGACCAAAAATATCAGTTATAAAAGCAGCTGCAGAAAACACACAGCATGTAAACTGTGTGATTTAAGTTACTGAATTACTTCAGTGCTCTGCATTCCTACAGGCTCATCAGACACTGCTGTATAACACGGTGCCAGCCTTCATTCTGAAAATGGTAAACATTCTCAATAACATTCCTTAAAATCAGTTAAATTCCCACAGCATGATCACCTTTGATAGGTGGGATTCTCTGCTCGTTGGAGACCAGAACTAAAAGGAACCATCTACTGCACCATCTACTGCATCCAACCCTTTCACTACACATGAGCAGGACACCCCGGTACCCTGAAGTCTTTTAACAGCAGCAAAAGGATTAGGGTATGTTACCCATATTAATGTATCTAACTGCCAGTATTTCACAAGAGTGCAGGAAGAAAGTGGAAAAAAACATGACAGAACAAAGTTTCCTCCTGTCCATGGAAACTCAGCAGAATTACTGCAACTCTGGGTTCATTAAAATATTGAGACCAACCAATCAACCACTTTACAATCACCTAGAGTCAGACACCTACCTCTCCTAACAAAAAGCTTTAGTTTTTAATACCAAGGCTATCCAACAATATATTCTGTAAACTGCTCAGTTCCATTGTAAACCAGTTTCAAGCTCCTATCCCTTCCCATTGGTGAGCTAATCCAGACCTTTCCTCTTCTGCTGCTAGAATCTTTCTTTCAATTTCAATTTTAATTTATTCATCACTAATAAGATGATAATATACATAATCATTATTCTTTAGCTTTTTCTAAGATTAATTAATCCTATCTCCCCTCAAACTCTGTTGTGCAAAGCTGGCTTATGGTACTTGACCATTTCCATTCTACCAGCCTGCTGCAATATAAAAAGCAACATTTCTTCAGTCAGGCATTCACAACATACTGCCTTCAGGCAAACAAGTATTGCAGACCATCAAAGAATCATTTAGCTTATAGCACTATGAAGATGATTTTTTCTTTTTAATTTTAGGCCTCTGTCCTTTATTTAATATATGATTGGCATCCTGCCATTCATGTGAAGGTTGAAGTATGGAGATACAGATGAAATCAATGGAGTGGTATAGGAATGGCTGGCCAAATCCTGGTCTACAAATGCGTACAGTATCACAAGGACAACTATTTATCCTTAACTGGTAAGTTATTAACATTTAGTAGGTGTTAGAGAGCTAGTTACCCAGGCTTACCCACTGACACTTGCTGCTCTGTATCAAATGCCTGCAGCAAGTGATTGATGGTGACAGCTTACCAGGTAGTTTTTTTTGCTTTCATGACTGATCATATTAATGGAACCAGAGAGGAGTTTTCACCTTTCTAAGAGGCAGGGGCTTCCAGTGAATCCCATACTTTGCTAAATCTGTCACAGAAACTGGAGCTGGGCAGAAGACATATGAAGGTATGAGGAAACATTGCAGAGACTTAGATGGCAAAGTATTTTGTTGAGGAGGTACAGTTCAACAGCTGTATTGAAATTTTTAGTGTTCTAAATTAATCTGTGATTAGGTATTTAATTTATTCCTCTTCATCCAGATGAATGTAATACATTTTATTTGGCCTCTGCAGAGTTGCCATGACTCACTGGCGAGTCATTTACGGTTCCTCTGACTCAAGCTGTTTGAGAGATCATGTTTGTCCACAAAAAAAAACATATAGGATTGAGCTACAGGTTAGTTCTTGACACCTGGCCTGTATTCCAGAAAACCAAAGCAGTTTGTTTTGGAATAGGCAGTTTTGCAGATAAGAAAGAGGTTGGCTGGATTCATGTGCTGCTTGATCCATCTGTGTAATTCAGAAGTTATTTCTTCTGCTGGGTAAGTAGCTCTCTGGACATGAAACTGCAAAGCTAAACCCAGAACTCAGCTAGAGCAGGGACTAAGTAAGCAGACAGAAAACACATCATCACAGACATCACAACATACTGGTCAAAATACTAGCTGCACATCTCTGAAAGTAATCAGTTAGTATATTAATTTACATGTTACTCTCCTTGCCTGCCAAAAGCAAAATAGTAAGCTTTTGTACACAAACAGTAAACCCAAACATATATCACACCTGCTGATACACACCATTTCTTGATTTAAATGTTCAAATCAATCAGATATTGGAGAAACAACAGCAGCTGTGTAAGAACAGAAAACAAATTGCCAGAAGAATAAATAGTGAGTGAAACAATGCAGCCTGTATCACTTAGCTTGAGCAATTAACATCACATCATGCTAGGCTGGATTGGTAGCTAATACATCAGTGTGACTCAAAGGGTATAGTCTAGTAATGTATCTTAATCAAAGGCAATACTTTATCAGATCAGAGCAGGAAACACATACTAACATTTTTCATAAGGGTAAGACTATTTTGAAATAAACACTTCCTTTAATATGAAGCTGCGGTACTAATGTCAGCCACCCTTGAGCGAAGACTACTACATGCTTGCGTATCTCAAAATTCCCTATTTCTACTACATTTTTTTGCTGCTGTACAGGGAACCACACTGCAGTACTGCTTCATGTATGTATGAAGCAAGTTCCCTGTGCAATTAACCTTCAATCTGTCTTTAATTCTCATTACTTCATTTAAAGAGATTCTACTCCGTGATGAAGCCAAATAGTTAAAAACTAATTCCAAAACAAAACAGGAAAAAGTCCAGAATAAGACCAGTAAGTTCACTCAAAGACTTTCTGAATCTGCTGTTAAAAAATAAATGTCCCATAAAAACTGAGCAGCTGAAATCCCTAGATTGAGCCCTTCAGATCCCTGGCATCTAAGGGACTCAAGCCATGTCTGCCCTGGGAGCTCAGTACAAGAATGATCAGTGTACAGGGCCAACCAAATGCTCCAAGTAGGCACAAGAATAGCTCACAAGGCTCTACTTCATTCTGTATAGCAAAATCATTTTCCGTAAGACAAGGCACATTTAGTAAAGTTTAGCTTTGTCATTAGATTTGCATTTAGGCTTTCTGATGAGATGGACACATTAGTCAAGACGCACATCTCCAACACTAAAATATCAGCAAACATTTGTGCCATGAACACAATCCTAACGTTTCCAAAGAGGCATTCCACCATCTGCATGGGTTGGACATGCCAAAAATAACACCATCATGCCTACTTGCTGGTTCTTTAAAATCAGGCCACTAAATGAGGCCACTTCAAAGATAAAGTCCTTTGCAGTTATAAACTATCAGTATGAGTTTTGGGGGAAAATCCCAGGTAACTCTCAACCACAGCTTCTAACAGCAAGTGACAAGATTTTCCCCTCTATCTCTGATCTCCAAAGCCCTCTTAACTGACACATAATTTAACTCTTAGATCAATGTCCTTTAGTCAGAAACAAGGTTATTCCAAGTAACAACAGGTTACCTCACCCTTTGATATCCCATTCCTTCCTTATTCCCTAGCCTACCATTCTTATCAAGATCATTTCAGGGGAACCAGATTTGTGTTTAAAAAGCTTTTTATTTTTAATGTATTTACCTTTCATGTGTAGGATTATTATCCTTGTTCAAAATGCAATAAACAGCTTACAAAGGCACACAGCCTCATTATCTCTGAAACCAACAGATTTCTTCAACTCCCTCATATATTTTCAAAGGGCATTTCTGTAAAGCCTCATCATTATGATACTAAGTGTTGGGAATGTACATGGGCTGTACGAGATATATGTTTTTACACAGCATCTCAGTATGCCTCAGTTCTGAGGTTTTCTTGTGCTGTGTCAGATCTAATCAGTAAGCAGCAGTTTTAAAGTATGTAGTGATCATACAGCTCCTTGCCACAAACTAAATTTAAGTTATTTTAAAATGCAAACAGCATATAAACAAAATTTTCACTTGGGGACTTTAGTCCATAAACCTCTGGGTAAAGTCCCTTATATGAAAGTCAGTAATGTGTAACATCAGGGAGAAGGCCAGAGGGCTGTTTTCAATTTCTCTCTTTGAACAGACTAATTGTAAAAGGATTAAAAATAGATGCTTTCACATCCCATAAAACTGTAGGCAGCAAATCAACACCAGCATACAAACAAGCGGGTTTTTTTTTAAGCACTTGAAAAAACCTACCCCTCCCACTAAAGAGATTCACGTAATCATTCTTGAAAACAATGTGCAAGGGCAAACTTTCGCAGTCAAGCCATCCTGTTAATGCCCTCAGCTGCTCAGAGGATCCAAGAAGCTACAGATATGTAAGTACAGAAAAGAATTAACTCTTTTCAATTAATAATTTTTTTACTGAAGTATTTTAATGTGGTAGGAAGGCTAAATGATCTTCGGATGGGAAAGACAAACCTTGTGGAAGAAAATCTGTAATATTTTATGTTCACATATTAACATGCTGCCAGTCAATTTTAACTTAAAGGATCCGCTGACCTGCGGCATCAACAAGCTGTTTCAAGCCCTTTCTTATAATACAGCCGTTTGATGATCACAGGTTAAACATTTGATACTGCACTGGCTTTTAGCAACAGAAATCGAAATTATGCAGAAATAACTACTGTACCAGTACTAAGGGAAGTGCTGCAGTCCTTAAATCATTCACTGAACCTCAAGAATACTTTAATAGCAGGAGAGAGCCTTAAAACAAATCTATACTCTGACTGTTACTGCTTAGTTCCTCTTTGTCTATGAAACAGCTTTGAAACAGCTCAGGAACTCCTCAGTCACTCTTCTCATGTCTAAACATTGCAACAAAATATTTTAAGAATTCAGTGTTTTATGAGCCAATTCCTTTTACCTTCTGACATGCACTGCTTTCAAAGTTTTTTAGAAGGAATTCTTTTTCTGAATCATAATCACCAAGTATCTTTCTCCTTATTACTGATCCTCATGCCACAAACCTAAAGAAATATTACAAGTGATATGATATTTATACACCTTCCCAATGGAAAAGGATCATTTTTTCCTATTCTACTGCCAAAGCAAAATAGATGGTTCAACAGACAACAACTCAACTATCATCTATCTTAAAAAACAAAGATGGCACGCATGCCTTTGAGTACAGAACACATTTTAAGTATGGAATAACATTTTCATGGCTCCTCCTGAAGATACAAGGGAGCTGAATACCTAACTGGCCAAGAGCTCAAACCTCATCCCTTTCTATTTGAAAGACTGAGGACTATGTATACATGTGATGAATAATAAATTTAAGATAGAGTTCTGAAGTTATAATCCCCAAAATTAAAAACTGTACCTGTACATGTTCCATATCACCCAGAAAAAAAAATAGAAAAAACCCAAACCAAAAAACATGTAAGAGGTGTGCATGTTTTCCAGTACTAAAATATAAATTGTTATCTGACCCAATTTTCCTTCTGCTTGCAGAAATATAACTGGCAGTGGCTCAGGCTTTTATTTTGTTCATTTGCTGCATTTTAGTCTCCCTCCTTTTAACATTTAGTATACTTAGGCAAGTAAACTGAAGGGAGATTAATCATCTCAGCATCAGCACAGCTCTTCACATTAATGTGCATCTTTGGCAGAGATGATTTATGTTAGATAGCATGCATTTCATAAAATGCATCACATTTGGAAAAAGAGATCCAACAAATAAGAGCAAGATGTACATTTCAAACTACTTCTACTTCTTTAACCAGTTACGCAGCATTTCAATTCAATTTCTTCCATTTTTCTTACTGTATTTTCTACTAGTCTTAAGTGCCAAATATAACCATCATAGAACGTTGAAAAATCTGTAGCAATAGACAAAAGTAGGACCATAAAGATCCCACAGTGTTTGTATCTGCATATTCTGTTAAACACTTAAAGAATATTATAATTCTTCACAGCCATCATTAAGACAATTTATTCATGAAATGCATACTTAGGATTCTTTGACACATGGCTTCAGAAATTTGCCTTTAGTATTCCAACATATTTGTGTCTATACCAATAATCATAAAATCATAGGATGGTTTGTGTTGGAAGGGATTCAGACTCAAAAACGGTTTGGTTTGCATTTGACCATTAAGATCATCTAGTTTCAAACCCCCTGCCATGGGCAGGGACACCTCCCACTAGACTAGGTTGCTCCAAGCCCCACCCAACCTGGCCTTGAACACTCGAAAGAAAGAGTAAAAGCACCTGAGTACCTGCCTGGAAACTACCTCACCAAAATTAGTTGTGGGTTGTGACTCAAGGATTCGATCTTAACGTCACCAGGCCTACTCACTGTCATTTAGGACAAAAAATTCAACAGCTTTTGAAAAAAAAGAAGTAAACTAACGTAACGCATTATGAGTGTTAAAGCATTCGAAAGAAACAGGAAGCTTTAGGACATGCCTGCCTCTTGCCTCAGCTTTTATTACACCACGTGTACTTCCCAAGCTGCCAATACATACACATAGATATAGATACAGTTACCTTAGGTGTATCTACTTTCTAAATTAACAAAGCATTCTACTATGCAACTTAACATGCACATTTTTAAAACATATATAACTTAGTCGAGTCAAGCCTTTTTCACAAGAGAAAACACTCTACAATTAAGATGACTGGTACTAAATTAGAAATTCAAACAGTAAGTATGATTGGTCAACAGAAAACAATAAGGTTTAGAGATTAAGGAAAAAATTAAACCTACATAACCACAGCACTGTATATTTCCCATCTTCTGGAAAATGGCTTTAAACTCTCTAAAGCTTGTACAGGTTACACCTATAGAGAACTGTAAATCCTCAGGTCAGGCATTGTAGGGAAAGGGAAATCCCTTTCCCAAACATTCCTTTTATATCATTTATATTCTATGCACATATAAACAGCATTATTCCCCAGTACTGTTTGTTAAGGAAATATTGTCCATCTTAAAGTGACTAAACCACACTCTGTGTAGTCAGAAGAGATCTTTGTAATGATCTGATGTACCTTTCAAAGAATTTTATTAGTATCCCTCTCAAAATAGGTACCGGACAGATGGACCAGGGATTCATCTCCAAAGAATGAAAATTATGAAGAGAGACAGACAAATAACACATTACATTACAAAACACAGTTAAGGCCTTCTACATGTTCCTTGTTCTGCTGAAAACAGATGGTGCTCCTTCAGCAAAAACAGGAGATGAGAATAAGAAAACTCATTTATAGCATACAGAGAGAGCTTTGTATCACTGCTTGCACATAATCCAAACCTGTGTAATCTAAAATGGCAACACTGCAATTGCTGGCTCATAGCTTAAGTCTATGCTTGTTAATAGTTATATGTATGTAATGTTACAATACTACATGTAAAGCTCATCATACATGAGCACCAATATGAAGCAGGATTTTGGATTATGTAGTACTTCCAGACTGGAGTTACCACAGACACCTTTTGCAGTGGGGACTCTAATCTGAATTAGGCTCTTGTGTACTGTAGTATAAGGGAAAATGAATAATGCCAGTCAAACATCTTCACAGAAAACCAGTCTCCTAAATCAACTTATTTTCCTTCTTTGATGAGATTATGGAATTGGCTTAGCAAGACACCTGCACAGATTTCAGACATGCTAGATTCTGTAAAGCAGCTTGACATGGTACTGGGATTTTTCCCCTGAATGGATATTCGTGGGTTGGAAAGGACTCAGGCTCAGGCCCCTGTTGCTGTGAAACACCAAGAAAGCACACTTTCTTGTGTGAAAAGATAGATGAAAAGGTGCCTAAGTAACAAATCTCATAAGGTAATTGGTTGAAGAAAACCTTTTTTTCCATTGGTGGTCAGAAAGCAGATACAATGCTAAGACTTGAAAACTGCAAGTGAGAGAACAATATAGAACAAGCTTCACTGGTTGTAAGCCTAGGCATAACATTAAAATGAATTTCAAACTCTCTGAGGCATAAGGTCTTCCCAGGTAGAAGCAGAGAGCAATGGCCATGCCACTAGACTGGAGACATCCTAGGACACAGTAAATCTGAGAAGTACTCTAGGACCACAGTGAACTAACTTCACAAGTTCCCAGTGCAATACCATACAATTCTATTTCAATAACCCATCAACTGAGCAGAAAAAGCAGGTAGTGAGTAAGCTTCCAGGCACACTGATATGAAAAGGCATCTGGAACCCCATTTCATGTGTGGGACTAAGGTGGGGTTAGAACAGACATCATAGCACTTGTGGTGAGACATTTGAAAAGTTCACCCCCAAACCCATGAGATTATATAAAGGGGAAAGGCTCAACAAAACCAGCAATTGCAAATTAATTTTAAAGAAATTCAAATCAGACACCCACATTTTTTAACAGAGAGGCTGACTGACCAAAACAGTACAAACGGCTAATACGCTTTCTCTTCAGTTCTCCAACTCAAGACCAAACAGCATGTCAGAAAATATGCTTTAAATTAAAAGGTAATAGAAACCATGCACAAATGAATAAAATAACAACATAATTTGAATTATCCATGAGGTCACATTAAATGAGTAAGTGGCCTGTGTCCTATCATGTATTTGCAGATTCAGGAAACATGAAAACCTGAACAACCTTCTTTACAATACTGATATAAAGACAGGAATCTTAAATACCTCACACCTTAATATTTTGCATGTGCCTCTATGCCAAAAACTGTGGCAATGTTTTCTAGATAATTAAAATGGTGAGGTAAATTAATTTCAAGTATATATTTCAAAACATTATCATTAATGAGCTCAGAAAGCCACTGGAGAGGGTTATTTAATCCAACAACCTAGAAAAACAAACATTTTGGTATGGATTCTAGAGGGCAGCTTCAATGGTGCATCTGGATTCGGGACAGGAAAAGTCCATGTTTCTGTATGGTATTCAGGCACACAGCTCATTAAACCCAACACCAGCTAGTCTGAGGTTTGGAGCAATATGAGGTAACAGTCTCCATTTTTGTTCCAAGAATGCAAAACCCACAGAAAGGAGGCAAAATGGGCCTGCTGTTGCTTCCTCAGAAACATTCCGTGGAAGATGTCATATGCTGTCTATATAAGAAGCTGATCACTAAGGATTGACACCAAAAAATAAACAGTAACCTGACACAAGGAATAGGATTAAAGAAAAATAATAATCTTGACATACTTAATAGTCTAGACCCCTTTCAGGAAGAAGTTATTTTTTCAATGCAGTCCTGCTCAAGATCGGCAAGAAAAAGTGAAAAACCTGCTGAGCTGAATGGAATTCATCCAACAATAACAGCTCAGATATACAAAGAAGTTACCATAGCTCGGGTGATGTGCATTAGGTTGCGAGTTGGTAGCAACTTTATTATCTGTTTGGGCCCCAAACCAGATACAGTATTTCAGTATGGGGTTTTTTTTAAATTAAATATATTCAGGTAATGTAACACCTAGACACCATGGTGACTGCCCAAAACGCCCAAACATAGCTACATATAGAGAAAATAATAATAAGGTATTATAAAATGTGCTCCCTACATTAACAGCCAAAATATTTAGGGGATAAGAGAGGATCAAAAGGAAGACTTTTCCCACCCAGGGATGACTCTAACAGCAGGCAAAAGAGTCTGCTGCCATAACCTGTCAAGGAGCACAGCTTAGCTGACATGCATGCTGCCCTGGAAGGCCTATGAGCTATGGTCCTCCAGCTTGCTTCTTATCTCTGGCCGATTTCCCCTGCCATGGAACTGTTCCCCACATATTTCATGCTATTACTTCCAATAGACAAACTCGATCCCACCTAAGACTCCTTCTCATACAGCCATGGTTTTATGCAAGGGTGAATATCCTATTTTGAGCAACAAGTTCTAGATAAATGTATTACATTAAAGATCTGACTTCATAGTAACATGCATTCTACAAAAGTCTACTCTTGATGTAAAAAATAGATATATATTTCACTGAAATTATGTAATTTTCCCTAAATCGGAGTTAAACAAGTTTGTACAATAATAGATATTGTACATTTTACAAGCATTTACAGAAAGACCTATGAATGGATATGACAATTACACACATTATCTATGGACCAAAACTATTAAAACCTTACAATGAAAATAAAATGATGCAGTTAATATGTTGTAGCTATTTACTGCAATAGACCTGTTTATCGTAAATCTTAGATTATTTCTTCCTCACATACATTTAATTTTACCTAAATTTCAAGGAAGAAATGAGTAGAAGACAGATGTCATGCTGGGAGTGTGAACAAACAATCAGAAGCATTTAAATAAGAAAAACAAAACAAAATACTTCACTGACTTAACCAGGTGCCTACAGAAACCCACACCATTTTCTGCAAAAAAGCAGTCTGTTACACTTATGTAAAATAAGAGCCATCCTACACACTTCTATAAGGAAAAAGCAAAATCAGGAGAAAGGTATACCAGAACTATCCTCAGGGTAATAACTACTGTATTAACCAATCATCAAACACACTAACACCAAGAAACTGAGAATGATGCAGAAATAACTAATATAAAATTACAGACATTCTTAAATCTGCACTAGAGCTGGACTTGCTATTTACCAGCTTGATTCCATTATTCAGATCACAAAACTCCCACCTCAGATTTGACTTCCAATACTGAATGCAGTTTTTCCACCTCTCAACACATGGTACATCCTTCATAGGTTTCTAAGAATCAGAACACCATATATCTGTCAGAAGTCACCCATCTTTCCTACTGCAGGTGCAACCACAGCAAACACAGGCTTAATATACTTTCTGGATGCTAATTTCTTCCTTAAACATATGTAATATAACTCATTTATGTATTTTAATACACAACATCCACTATCTGCAGTTTTACTGTTTACAGAGGACCTTATTCAGCCCTACTAACCTAGCCAGAAGCCTGATCAGACCAGGTTATAATACTGCATGTGCTGGAGATAAATTGTGAACAACTTGAAATAAGCAGGACAATCTCCTCAAAACATGAAAGAAGATACTAACCTTATAATGCTTTCAAATAAAAGGATAATTAATACTTTCTAAAATGCATAGCTTAAACCCCTTAAAATGGAGAGGTATTTTCCAGAAAGACTATTTTAAGGTACAACTGGCAATATTGTTACAGTTGTTCGTAAATATCAGGTGTTGAAAGGCAGATCCTAAGAAATAACCTAGACATTTCAGTTAAAGGTACCAGACAGACTTAAAACTCAGGTTACAACAGCTTTTATCTCCAGATAGTATCTACATTAAAGCAGAAGCAATCTCGTTTTGACTGCAGTTTTAATACATAAATGGTGCCTAAAAGAGGCACCATTTTGCAGAACCAATGAAGAGTGACTAAAATACTAGCCTTAAGAATTTATGTAACAATATTTGAATTAGCTTCCAAAAGCCCACCCTTAAAAATAGTATTAAACAAGCTGAATAATTATAATGCTGATACGATAACAATACTGAAAAAAATCAGTTTCTCTAACCAAGTTAAACTGTGACAATGGTAATTGTTAGAAACAAGAAATCCCTAAAATCGAACTGAAACGTATTTAGAAGATTTTGTCTGCTTGTCTGACCCTTGGGAACTTCATATGACCCTTTATCACATGGTTTCTTCAGACACTTTTTTCTCCTGAGATTGCTTTTAACAGTCTCTCACCTTCCTGACCATCTATAAACTTCACTTTCCAAATACATTACATCCCTGGTTTATTATTTTGCCTCCTGTCTGATTTTTTTTCAAGAGAGGAGGAATTGGGATCAAACCAGAGAGCCATCTTTTTCTTCGTTTTTGGAAGAAGGCTTGAAAAAACATCATAATGAAGTTTCATTTCTGTTTTCTCCAATCTTGCTTTTTGCAACAGAAGTTGGCCATTGTTATGCAGAATAAATTTATCTATATTTATTACAAAATGATCTCTTTTTTATTCTTTTTGTATGTTAGGTCTACTGAGCTTCCTGGAACAACAGTGGTTACAGAAATGGACACTTTCACAGTTTCTCAAACAAGCAATTCCACTTGTGATTTATACGAGCACAAAGATACCGCACGGATACTACTGTCTGTCTTCTACAGCTCCATCTTAATTCTTGGGGTGCTTGGAAATGCCATTGCCCTCACTGTCATTTTTAAAAACAGAAAGAAGATCAACTCTACAACCCTCTATTCAACAAACCTCGTCTTCTCTGATCTCCTGTTCTGTATTGCCTTGCCCACAAGGATAGCCTACTATGCCCTGGGATTTCACTGGCCATTTGGAGAAGCATTATGTCGAATAACTGCTCTCTTGTTCTATGTCAACACCTATGCAGGTGTAAACTTTATGACATGTTTGAGCATTGACAGATTTTTTGCTGTTGTCCACCCCTTCCGATACAAGATCAGAAGGATTAAATATGCCAAGGGCATTTGTGTCTTTATCTGGTTTCTTGTATTTAGTCAAACTTTCCCATTACTGATACAACCCATGTCACAGGAAGAAAAAGAAAGGACTACATGTATGGAATATCCAAACTTTGAAAAAATAGCACATCTACCATTTATACTTCTTGCTGCCTGTTTAGTAGGGTACCTTATTCCCCTGGGGATTATACTATTTTGTTACTCTCAGATTAGCTGCAAACTGTTTCAAACAGCCAAGGAAAATCCATTGACGGAAAAATCAGGGATAAACAAAAAAGCCATCAATACAATCATATTTGTAATTATAGTGTTCATCATCTGCTTTACCCCTTATCATGTAGCAATCATACAACACATGATTAAGAAGCTTCAGAAAGACCCCTCATGCACTGAAAATAAAATTTTCCAGAAGTCACTCCATTATACTGTGTTTCTGATGAATTTTAACTGCTGCCTAGATCCTTTCATCTATTTCTTTGCATGCAAAGGCTACAAGAGAACTGTACTGAAAATTCTGAGACGACAAGTAAGTGTGTCAATTTCAAGTGCCGTCAGGTCACACCACGAAGAAAGCTCACGTGACATGGGAGAAACACAAATGATGGTACTTGCAAAATCTTCCAATGGAAAGCTACCTGAAAAATAAAGTCTGTACTGCAGTGGAGCAAAACCAGGGTAAACCCCACTGTAAAAACTGTTAGTGCTCCCTGTACAGCAGCTTAAGTAAGATTCTGTTTCGCAGGATGTCAGGAAATCAAGGAGTGACGCTGGACTGAGAAAGAATTGTCACAGGACAGCAGGGAAACTCAGCATTATAATTTCCTAGCTGTATCATTTTGACTGATCTCATATTTTTCCAGGAATTATGCACTCCTGTGAATGTTCGAATTCCATACTGCACACATGTATGCCTGGATGTTACTAACTCAAGCAAAGACTCAATTCACACTTTGGATGTCTGAGAATGGTTTAAACACAAATAGGTTACAATTCAGACTGACTACAACCAGATCACCTGAAAATTGCAAGAGCTCTACCTGAGCTCCACTTACAGCAGTGGTTTTGTTATCCAAGTCACATAACCAAAGGAAACCAAACTGAGATAAAATGGACAATTTCTGTGTATGTTTGACAATCAAAAATGCTTAATTTGGAGGTGACACTGATCTTCTAGTATTTGGAGCACTGTCTTACTGAACAATTCACATAGATAACATTGTCAGATGTAATACATGAAAAATTAATGAGCTGTTTGGTTTTCTCCAGCACTGAATATTTCCCATATGTTAAATCATTCATCTTTGCAAGGTGTATTATCTCTTTACTCATTTTCCTTAAGGAGAACATTTCTTTTAGAGTGTATTATAAAAAGTCTCCACTCTGGTTGTATATAAGTTATTTATAAACACAAAAGATAAGTTGAAACAAGAGACTGTACTATGAAAAATGTGCTGTTTCAGTTAAAAGAGCAGTGATACAGGGTTCTTCAGAACTTCTACTCAAGTCAGACAAGGACACAACACAAACACTTTAGAAAGAGAAATAAATGTTCAGTTGAAGCCAACGAAAACTAAATGAATGTGTTAACTCTGATGATGTGAGATGGGCACCTCTCAATAAAAGAGAACAGCAGGGACTAGCTGGGAAAGAACAAGCTTTCTCATCACGCCTTCATACAGCATATCTGGGATCCCTTTGGGCACACTGAAACTGGACCAAGAAAGACATCAAATGACTTAAACATATCCTGCTGGAATAGGAATACCAGTTGAGTATCCAGGATGCAAGCCCTGGGTTCCTGCTGTTGTGCCCTTCCGTCACGTCTCCGTTTCCTTCCCTACTTTATTGCTGGCCTTCTGCCTTTTCTTTTGATTCCTATCTTTATTTAATACGCCTTCACCTGCCAACTCAACTTGGTAATTGTGCCGTGAGGTTGTGATGGAAAAGGAAAATTAAACAGTGCCTGTTAATTACTGGTAAAAGCTCTGCCAGATATCAGAATAAATGTTATTTATTGCAGCTGTATTTCTCTGGCATTGAGGCTGTACTGGAAGTCAAATGAACATAGTTGCATTTGTCATCTTTGTGACTCCTTCCTTCCTCATGTGTTGACCTACAAACGTGGAAGAGTCACATCTGAACAGCAGTAAGGAAACATTCAATTAACAATTACTTTCTTATGGGAAAGAAAATGCAGAAGACCCTATATTTCATGCCACTTTGTCAAAATTGAGTTTCTAGTTACAAAAGACACTATGCAGCTACAGGAAAACAATTTTTAACAGGAGTTAATTCTGTATGCTATATCAGTTCTGTTCTTGTCAGCTTTTTTAATAAACTATTTTTAAATATTATTTAAGAATTTGCTCCTATCAGACTAAGCAAATAATAACCTGATAAAGCCACAGATAGATCATTCATGAATACCTAGAAGCTGTAAAAATAAAAATGTATGTATTATTAACATCACAACAGTACATGTTCATTTTATTTTACTAATGTCTGTGGGTTTTTTTTAACTTTTGGTATGTGTTTCCCTTAACTGTGATTATAAAACCTTAAAGGCAAGAAGACTTTTTTACATACATATTACAGCACCACACAATGAAGGTATCTATTCTCTCCTAAGTGGAAACAAAGTGAAGATCTGTATTGAAAATCTTTCTCTCTCCCAGTTTTCTCACATTAGAAATTCTGTTATTTTCAATCTTAGACATTCTTTCTAAATCACTTCAACATTCTCAAACATCTAACTTTACGTCAAAACACTGCTCTGCTCTAATAAGCTTTACAGTGTTGGTCCAGTTGGGTTTGAGAAAGGCTATTTCCCCCCCCCCCCTTATTTTAGTATTTCTTAAATGCTGAAGAAACCAATAAAATAAAACCTTTAAAAGCTAAAATAAGCTCCTGACAAGTGTCCTAAAGCCACAGGCAGACAGACAATGACAATTTATAGCTGTGGCAGCTGATGCTACTGCTTCCCCCCGCTACTTGTCAGCACAGGCCGACAGCTCATGCACACTTGTATCAATGAGGAGATTCTTTTACTGTGTGCTTATCTGAAACTGCCCAAAGTAGCAGTGGTGGTTTCAGCTGGCCTAGAACACTGCACTGAAGTTATTTAGACAGCACCTGTCCTGTTTCTTCTCCCAGCTGTGCAGTGGGGCTGGGGGCCATCACCAGAGAGATGGCAACAAGCTGCTCTGTTGAAGCAAGGAAGAGCAGTAATACTGAACACTTGAAGCTGTTCTCAAACATCTGGTTTACTTCCAGATGCCCTTTCCATTTATCCTGCTGGCACTCTCCCCCCAGTACTGTTTGTTGGAATAGTTTTACAATGGCAGTTACCTGTGACAGCACACACAGAGAATCACAGAATCCCAAGGGTTGGAAGGGACCTTGAAAGATCCTTTAGTCCAACCCCCCTGCAAGAGCAGGGTAACCTTGAGTACATCACACAGGAACTTGTCCAGGTGGGCCTTGAATACCTCCAACGTAGGAGACTCCACAACCTCCCTGGGCAACCTGTTCCAGTGCTCTGTCACTCTCATAGTAAAGAAGTTCTTCCTGATGTTAACGTGGAACCTCCTGTGCTCCAGTTTACACCCATTGCTCCTTGTCCTATCACTGGATATCACTGAAAAAAGCCTAGCTCTATCATCCTGACACCCACCCTTTACATATTTGTAAACACTGATGAGGTCACCCCTCAGTCTCCTCTTCTCCAAGCTAAAGAGACCCAGCTCCCTCAGCCTCTCCTCATAAGGGAGGTGTTCCACTCCCCTTAATCATCTTTGTGGCTCTGTGCTGGACTCTTTCAAGCAATTCCCATCAGGTCCCTCTCCTCCTCCATGCTGCACAGGCATGAATAAAGCGGGTAGTATACACATACCTGATATCTCTTTTCCTCTCCACCACTGAATATATATAATAGATGTGACTGCCTCGAAAGACATGAGCATGCCATGCCATGCAACATGTGCCTGAATCAGTATTAGCTTTGCAGAAGAAAATGAGCTTTTCTTTTGGTAAAAGCTTTTGATGCATTCTAAGAAATGCCCCTTCTAAGTGAAAGGCAGGGAAATGCTCATACAGATCTGGAGCTCACTTCACTCTTTTCACATATAAATAAAGCAGCTGACAAGTAGCAGCAGTTTCAAATGGCTTGATCTTTATGAGTATCTGACTGAAGCTCTTTAGAGAAACTGGATCTCTATTTGGAAGGTGAAGTCCAGTCAGGATCTTAAAAAACTGCTCATGATGAAACAATAGAATATCTTCACTCCAAAGTTCAGAGTGTAGGGCTAGGGCAGATGCTAAGAAGACTCCAACTAGACTATGTGTCCACTGCTGACATCTCTCTCAAATCTTACCTGGTAGGGAATGTAACAGAGCACATAGAAATAAAAATGATGATGGGGGCCAAATGGTCAATTTTGTCTGCCTCTGTCCAAATCCAGAAAAGAAAGTTGTATAGACAGCTGCCGTTGAACACATGACTAAGTGAAATACATCGTGTGAAGGATCAAAACACATGCATTTTCAGCAAAAGAGAATTTACTGCTTTCATGTTTTCTTTTGATGTGAATGCAAAACTAAGGACTGCTACTGCAATGCTCAGATAGGTTCCCTCAGCCACCTTGGGCTCAAAGATACTGAAGCCTACCTGAAAGCGGTAAGATGTTACCACAAACAACAGGATTCCTGAAGGCAGCTAATGACTTAAACCATCCTTCCATCCTCTTAAACCAGCAAGATCATTAATATAAAGAAAAAAAAATGGAGGGGTCTGTATTTTTAAAACAGATGTTGCATTAAAGATTAACATTGTTCTGAAACTCAGAAGTTTTCAGGTAAGCAAGGAATGAATAGACTCCAAGTGAAAAAAACAGACAGCCTGCGACATAAGAAAAATAAATAGGGTGCAGCTTTGCCTTACATGACCAGTTTTGGAGAAACTGAAAAGCAGCACTGTACTCTGTCCCTTCTATGTTCATGTCTGTAGTACAGAGCAGGGGAAGAACTCAAGAAAAACTAAGGTTTGCATCTTAGCCATATCCCAGTGTGCTGGCACAACACAAAGTCAGTGGACGTAAAAAATCACTAGAAAAACATCAAGTAAATTGGAGTGAATTGCTTCCTAATACATTCTTGGCCAAGTTGCAAGCTAATGCTATGGAACAAAACAACCTCAGGCAACCTGCAATCCTTTTTTGAATTAAAACAGGGGAATTGCTGCTTGTGTAGTAAATAGTCATACATATTTCCTCAATTTTTTCCCCTCAGAATACTCTTTTGGCTTCCTGCAATGTCTAACTTCAGACTTCCTGAGGCAGATGTCTCATGTCTGAACATTACACTCCTCAATCAATTTGTCTTCCATCAGTTCATGTGTTCCCTTTTTGAACTCAAACGTCTGTGCCTGCAGCACCCTGCAATAAGAAGTTCCACAGACTAACTACTCAGTGTCTGCAGCCATTTTCTTTAGCTTGTGACACCTGCTAGTTTCATTTGAAGTCCTCTGCTTCTTGTACTAGAAATGAGTGAACACAGCAACTGCCTGTTTAATCTGTCCACATCACTCGTGATTTTACATACCTGCGTCAAATCCCCTTCAAGTCATCTAGTCCTTTTTCCTATGAACAATCAGATCAAAGCTGTTCATCGCTTTATCCAAATTATAGAGGAAGGAAAGAATGCAAGTACAAAGAAAGAATGGAAATCCAGCTGTGATTGACTTGGGTTGCAGAGCAGAACAAGGTATCTCTATACAGAGAGAGATCAACAGCATACTGATCTACTCTTCCTAACACAGGAGCATACAGCTAAGTCTCAAAACTGGGATCTTGCCCTATGACTGCCAAATTTGCACAACCTCACTCATATTCATTAAATGAAGAACAGGAATTCCGTGGGCACGAAAAATGAGCTCACAGGAATGTTGTGAAGTTCAGCAAGCCAAATGCAAAGTCCTGCACCAAAGATGGAATAACCCCACACAACCATGCAGGCTGGGTACCACCTGGTTAGAAAGCAGGCTGGCAAAAAAATCCAGGCTCCTGGTGGACAACAAGCTAGAGAAGAGTCAGTCTGACTTCATGGCCAAACACATACAGGACCATGTTCAAAAGAATGCTGAGGGAAGCAATCTTTCCCCTCCACCTGTGATATCATACCTGGAGTCCTGTACCCAGTTTTGGGCTTCCCAGTATAAGAAAGATACTGACACACTGGAGCGAGTTCAGCAGAGGACCACCAAAAATGATGATGGGATTACAGAAGAGGCTGAGAGAGCTGAGATGATTCAGCCTGTAGAGGGAAGATTGAGGAGTTCTTACTGCTGTCTGCAACTGCCTACTGGGGAGGCATACAGAAAAGATGGCAACACCCAGTAACAGGCACAAGTTGTAGCAAGGAACAGTTAAACATCAGGAAGCATTTTTTCATCATGAGCTTAGCTGGACATCAGCAATGTTGCACAGAAAGCCTGCAAAATCTCTATCCTTAGAGATACTTAAAACTTAACTGGACACAGCCCTGACTGAACTGGCACTACCAGGGCTGGACAACATGATCTCCAAGAGGCTCCTTTCAATCTGCATCCTTCTACAATCAACAAATTTGGTCAAAGCTTGTTAGACAAGAAGCAACATAAAACTCATCGGCCTTGCAGAAGTCAGCAAATTGTGTAACTTCAAAATCTTCTAGTGTACTAATTGCTCTATTTAAACCTTTATCAAAATGCTGTCATTAGCATCCTCCTAAAGTAAAGGTCAAGACACAGCCTGTATTTCTTTCCAAAAAGCTGAATTCATTTTTCCTCACTGCAAAAATATGAGTTTATCCTCTTCCTCTTTTTTTTCCTCAGTTGTGACAGATGTTGTGCAAAGGGCTAAACTAAAAAAGCAAGTTTTGCACCTGTTCTGAAGGCAGCAAGATTTGTGGTTATCCTAGCCCCTCCAGAAAAGTATACACTGTCTTATACCATGCACCACCAGAGCTGTGTTCCTCCCTCTAATAAGCTAGGCTTAGCAATTTCATCCTTCCTGTGGCATGTAACTTTCGAGGGAAGTTGTGGTCAGTTAACAAAAGACACTCCGAGGCAGCCTACTTTAAATATAACGATGCTGAAAACTGATTGTTCTAAACTTACTAGCCTACAAAGCAGCCAGATAGTGTTTTATCAGCAGCTGCTGACATGAAGAGGCTAAGAACTTGGTGAAATCTTAATATCACAGCTTCTAAGTGTGGAAAGTTACAGCAATTCTGTCTAGAAGTAATAATGTCGGATTATTGTCCCTCGTTGGACAAGAGGAGATGAAGCACCCTTGGCAGGTGCATGTGTGAGGCATTTTTGACAAAAAGAAACATCTGAAGAATCCTGAGAAGTTATCAGACTGTAAAAGCAACTCTGGGACAATTCTCTTTTTTTGCTCTTTAAAAAATAAATACAGGGTCTTCACGATGCCAGCTATTCGAAATATCCCAAACACCCATCAGAGCCTTAGTCCTTAGTCCTTAGTCCATCACTCAGATGGGGGCAAATCAACTATTTTAAATGTGTCAGGGCTAGCTACTAGGACAGATACATAAGAATGTTACTGATGCTAAAAGAAGGATAGAGAGCAAAGCTTCATATCCATATCCCCAAAATGTAATAAAATCTCATCATCTCTCCTAGTTGCTTTATTCCAGACAAAAACTGACACAAATGATCAGACAGGACACCTGTAAAGAGGCCTGCTAGAAGACCACACACTGTATGCCAGTATAAGAAGTGTGACCTCGAAGAAAACATTTCAGTTCTGTGGACAGAAAAAAAATACAAACAATCAAGTAATCTGAAATTAGTGACGTAACAGATTGTATTACATTAATTTCACTAAACAAAGGATCTTTCCTCTTCAACTCTTAACTCACAAGCTAGAGCAAAAGCTCTAGGGGCAAAAAAAAAGGGAAAAGGAAAAAGGAAAAAAAGAAAAAAAGGGGAAAAAAGGAAAAAAAGAAAAAAAAGGTAAAAAAGAAAAAAAAAGGTAGTATTTGTCTTTAATTGGTTCTTCTAAGACTGAGCAACCCTTATCACATCTTCTATCAAAATAGCTGTGATTAGCAATGTATAAAGATGGAGCCTGAATTACTTCTCAGAAATCTGATTCTAATGCTCTTTCACAGGGTGCCACTTTCTAGTCACCATCAAAAACAGGAAACAAGCATACCTCACTGACCACAGACACATTGATGGAAGGTTTTGCTACTCTCTACCCATAGTTTTATCCAACTTGAGAGGTCTAAGTAAACAAGAAACATGATTTACATTCTATATAACCTGACAAAATAACTCGGCTGCTCATAACAGGGCTCTTCCACACACTGGATGACAACTGTGGCCAAGCGGGAGGGGAAGAATGTCAGGGCATACCAGAAAGACACACAAAGATGTTTACCTACTGTAGTAGCCAGTGATGGATGACTATTCTGTGAATAGTGATTGAGAAACCACTAATTAATGTGTGTCTCTGTAGTACAGATGCTGAATGATACTTAAGCAAGGCGTATCTAATGAATAGTATAATTAATCAAAGTATGCATTATCTAAACAATAGTATAATTAATGTATGCACAATCAATACATAATTACTCTGGGTAATAAATGCACATTCAGTCTTAAGTATATGCATAGTGCATTGTCTCATTCATGTGAATTATTATATGCAACAGTTCTTGGACTGCAGCTGTATTAAAGAGTTAAGAAAGTCTATTGTCTGAGAGACTCTTGATTTTGTCAGTGACTGATGAATCTGTACTGTGAGCCAGACCCTGGAGGAATACAACTCATCTCAGAGCAGGTGAACCTCACCATGGATTGGATTTTATTAAGTATATTACTTAGTCCTCAGCAAATTGTGATACCAGTTAAGAAACAGCTGATTATGCATTTGTTATTATAGTCTGATGTCTCAGATGGCACAGCTTTGTATACAGGGCAGAGCTTGTGACTGTTCTTACAGTTACTAAAATCAGGGCTTGGTGTGATAAAACTGTGGACAACCCCAGGTCAGAGCTTATGGTCTCCTGCCCCATCTGACCCCTTCCTCTAGCAAAGGCTATCAACTCTACAGAATGCATGTTTTAACCTCAAGCACCCAAACCTGGGCTGAAGTGATCAAGTGTGAATACTGTGGTACATCCCTGTGAGGGATGAAAGAAGAAAGTCCCTTACAGCTGTATGTTCCCATTGCTTTCCTCACTCTGGTGTTGGCATCCATCCACCCAGAAGTGAGCAGGCTTAGAAACTTAAGCCAATGGGAAGTGATTCCTGCAAAAATAGATACATATGTATATCTGTTTTAAACATTATTTTATCTCGCTATAACCACTGCCTGTAGGAAGTCAGATGACTTGCAGTGCAAGTGGTAGATAGGAAAGTACAGGCTGTGGCCAAGCACTTGCTCTGCAAACAGCAGCCTGTGCTCGAAATGGCTCAGCCCTGCTATAAAATCGCACCACCAGCGAGTGAAACAGAGCCACATGTGTTTATTCTTGTTGCCCTTTATGTAAGGCTGTGAGGAGTGGAGAACACAGCTGGAGAAGCCATGTCTATGTTTTGAACTAGCATAGCTCTTCCCATCAGCAGAACACATATTGGAGCCCTCAGTTTGGAGTACGGGTGCCTCAAGCTCCTTACGCTGATCAAGTGTCACTTCGCATTTATTAAGAGTATTTTTTTATCTGCCATTATTCCATCTCTCCTGCCCCACATATTAAGATCTTCGCAGTTCCCTCAAGATTTAGGTTTAGGTTAGACATTTTTTACCTTGATGGTGGCGAGGTACAAGAGCAGGTTGCCCAGAGAAGTCGTGCCTGACCCACACCTGGCTGTGTTCAAGGCCAGGATGGAGGGGTCTTTGAGAAACCCAGACTAGTGGAAGGTGTCCCTGCCCATGGCAGGGGATTGGAACTAGATGAGCTTTAAGGGCCCTTCCAACCCAAATCATTCTATGACTAATTCCAAAAATCTCAATATACTAGGTCTCATTTTCCGATCCTGTCCCCTTACTCTTATTTTTTTCCACAATCACTACTGTATTAAGCAGAAATTATTTTGAGTTTACTGATGCACATATTTGACCTAAGATCTTTTGGAGATTGGATAAACTATAAGAGTCTGGAAGTGCATCATGTAAGCCCTTAAGGGCAAAGACTTTTAGTTTAAGAATACCAGTAAAGTGGATTGTCTATTCCCCTTGTTGGTTGAACACAGTGTGGAAGGAGTGAAGCACTCCCTGTCTCTCCCATCTGCCCATCTCACAACGCAAATAAGGGGTTAAGAACAAGATGATGGAGGTATGCATACAGATAGCATTTCCCAAGCTCCAGTTACAAGCACACAGTCCTTTTCCTTTGAATGAGTATTTGTATGAACATTCACTGGGATTACTGCAAACACCTCTCTCAACTGCAGCCCAAAGAAGTTACTTGGAAGAATGAACACAGTGCTCAGGGTAAGAGATAGGACTGCACAACAGATACTGCAAACACTGTCTCAGGCCTGCAGCCAAAGCAGCACTTTCACTGAGGTGTAAATAAAACTCCTGTTTTTATTTCTGCAGTGGAAACTTTCCTTAATGATCCCACTGTGGACAATAGGGCTTATGCATTTACGCCCAGCTCCCTCACCTCACAGCCTGCTGTTCACCCTGCCAGTCTGTACAGAGACAGCTACCGCACTGAAGAAACTACAAACATTCCTGAATGACCTTTATAAATGTAAAAAAAAGTGTTTGATGTCCAAGATGTACAGAGATGCCCCAGTTCTAGAAATAGGAGAGATTAGATGAAACACCAGCAGGCTGATTTTCTGACAAGTGATGTAGGAATCTGGGATGAATTCTGAGGAGAATCCTAAAAAGAAGAGGGAAAGCACCAGGTGTTATAACAAGATGTTTCACCCACATGGACCTGAATCTTTCACATTTCTAGAAGAGCACACAGCTATCAAAACACTATCTTCATTGAAAGCTGAAAAGAGCTGGTGACCACTGCCTCAAAGAGCCATACAGTGAGGAAAGACAACAGCAAATTAACACCCTATTGTGGAAAATTATCATTAACTGAAGACAAAACAAACAAACAAAACTGTCTCATCAAGCCATTGATAAAACTCATAGCAATAAGGGCCAGAAAAGCTCTTCACAAAAAAAACACAGTTTATTGCTGAGTATCCGCCCCCCCCTTATTTTCTTAAGTGTACACACAAGCAAACACATTAACAAAATGAACAAAGTTTTAAAACATAGAAAGGTATTTTGTCTCACACCACTGAGAAAATCAGTTCGCTTAAGGACTGCAAGAGAGTGTTTCTTCTTAACTGATGTTTCTTCTCGACTGTGTTTCTTACCAGGTTTTACTGGATGTACTTTACCATTCCTAAAAGCTATGCCCAGTTTGAAACACAATAACAAAAAAGCAAGAAGCAGATGTGAGATGATTGCATTGTTAGCTGAGATAGTTTTGAACAAAAGCTGCCTCTCAGATGGAGTGGGGCCACCACAACTAACCCATCTGCATCCTGACCAAATTCTCTGTATCAACAGAAAACTGGAAGAGGTGGCCTCATGTCTGACTGGCTCCGGAACAGAGGAAAACATTTTCAAAAATAGCTCTCGGAAATCATCTCAGGTTTCCTGCTCATGACACACCTGACTTAAGCACTCAAAATCCCATTCAGTAATATGCCAATCCGTAAAGTTCCACCAAATGACTAATATCCCTAATCAAAAAAGCAAGAGGGTGATGTGTCACTCTTCATGTCTGCATAATACACCATGGTACTGTCAGCTGTCACTGTTTGGATGAGTTGAACCTTGATAGACAAAAGAATCATTCAGCTCACACAGTTCAAAGCTACTGTATGTCTGGTACACAGACAAGGAAACTCAAGGTCTCTGTCCCTCCAAAGGTATCAGAGAAGGTTCCTGGCTCAGGTAATAGAAATCTGTGACTACAAACCTGGTAACACTTGAAGACAAAAGGCTATAATCCTGTCTTACCATCACTGTACACTCTCTCAAACTATGCCTATGTGCAAGGTGAGCAGTGAGCAAAGCATCATGCATGGGCATACTGCCAAGCGTCTCACTGAAGCTACTCCACAAGCCCAGAGGAATGTGGGAGCATACATCCCAGCTTGGATGAAGTGCCTCCTAAGCCTGGACAGGTATAGCCTGGAAACAATCAAACTCATGTTTCTATGAGGGTCAGCTGATCCTTTTACAGTCTTCAAGAATCTGAAGAGTAGAGAGCTGCCTAGCAGTTCTTAAGGATCTTGACACTTTATCTGGTAAGCTGACATTTGAGACACTCTATAGAACCAAGCAAATGGGCAACTTCATTTAAGATGGGTGCTTACTTCAAGAGGCCCTTGAGACACACGTAACCTCAGAAGTATAACCTTATACTGAGAATGGTCCAATTTGTAATGGGGATTGGATTTTACTCAGTATTGAATAAATACATTTTCATTCTGCCAACTTCTTGCCTTGATACAGTTGATACTTTTGATCAGTAGTCATCCAGGAAACTGATATGTTGTGAGCCTAAATTCAGAGCTATAATTTCAATTAGTTTTGAACACCATTAGTTTCATAGCCATTCCTACTTCATCTGAGAAATACTTTCTTCACAAAGTGAGCATGTCCTACATGAACTTACAACTCCTAGAACTTCACCTATTTCATGTTTCTGCTGTAAAGGAAAGGCAGAGAGAGGCACAACACAGCATCAGCCACACAAAATCATTTGCATGGACAAGTTTGGCTACGTGTTAACTGTTTGTGCTGGGGAGAGGTGGGCACCACAGGCAAATAACAGCTTCAGATTTTCCTACCAACTTCTGAAGAGAAGGCTACGTGGAGACCTCATAGCAGCCTTCCAGTATTTGAAGGGGGCCTACAGGGATACTGGGGAGGGACTATTCATTAGGGACTGTAGTGACAGGACAAGGGGTTGAAACTTAAACAGGGGAGGTTTAGATTGGATATAAGGAAGAAATTCTTTACTGTGAGGGTGGTGAGGCACTGGAATGGGTTGCTCAGGGAGGTGGTGAATGCTCCATCCCTGGCAGTGTTCAAGGCCGGGTTGGATGAAACCTTGGGTGATATGGTTTAGTGTGAGGTGTCCCTGTCCATGGCAGGGGGGTTGGAACTGGATGATCTTAAGGTCCTTTCCAACCCTAACTATTCTATGATTCTATGACATCTGAGCCTCCACTGTGCTACGAGTTTCCACATTCCCTGCTTCTCTGCACCTTCATGCTGCCACATATGTAGCACATCACCCAGCCCATGCTTAAGCAACTCAAGGGCACTCTTCGTTACGTGGTGGGTTGCAGAAGGTCTTCACTTCCAGCTCCCTGCTGATTAAAGCACTAAATGATGATCCTTTTATTAGGATCTGTATTTCACATAAAGCTCAGACAGAACAGAGCCAAAGGATGGCAATTTATGATGACCCAAGATGCAAAGTACCTTTATTATGTACATTTATTATGACCTGTTTTCATTGTAGAAATAGTAAGTTGGAACTAACTACCAAAATGTCACTTGTATCTGCTGTTCAAGATTTTGAATGCAATTTTGTAGAAGTCCAGTAATTGGCTACCCCTTCGTCCTCTTCTACAGTAAATATAATTCACTATTTTTTTTACTGAGCCGTTTTTAAAGTACTTCTGAATTCTCTGTAAATAATAAGATTTCTAGTCATAACTTACCTCATTATAATTAGCATATTGTAATGGACACCACAGCATGTCTTCAAGGGCTAAAGACTAGTAAAGAGAGGGTTTAATGTCCATCTTCTTCATACAGTTCGGTTTACTTCATAATACTTGAAAAATTCAAATGCTCCCCACAGTCTTTCTTTTCAAGACACCATTCTCCTTTTGATTCATGGCTGTAACTACTCTTTTTCCAAAGAGAGCTCTGTAAGTATTCTGAGGCCCAAATCGCTCAGAGGAAATTGTTTAGCTTGTTCATGACAAAACCAAAACAAAATAGAAAAGCTGTAGCAGAGAAGTGATTTCTTTGCAAAAATACTTCCCCATTAAGACCACCATATAACCCTTTTTCACAACTACAGACCAAGGTGTCTGAAGCAAAGTGATGACTAAACAAAATGAGAGTATTTGGTAAGCATAAAACAAAAGCAAAGAGGAAATTTTAAAAGAAGGTCAACCAAAGAAACTTGTTATTCCAAAAAGTCCTTTGACTCTGAAAAAGAGGTGTTCTAGTTTCTTAACTCTTTACTGAAGCAACCATGTTAATTTTTTTTCTAACTATACGCACTGTCTTCTGTCTCATGCATATTTGTTTTTTAAAGTTTCAATCAGTGCCTACTCAGAAAACCCCTGGATTTACTGAATCAACTTCTGTCCATTACTTTTCTAAATCAAGAGGAGTTTCTTTAAAGCATCAGTCACTGCAAGACCTCCTTTGTGAAGTTACTCCATTACCCTCCTTCTCTTTGGCCCAGCAGAGCAATCGTACACTCTTTATTTTGCAAAAAGACATGACAGAAACAGTACCTCTTTACATTAGTAGCATCTCCAACTGCTTCAAAAAATTACCCATCCATTTTTCTTCCTTTTTCCTCTACCCCAATCAAATAATTAACTACCCTACAAATAAGAGGAGAAGGAAGAAAGGTAGAGCATCACTGGAATGAAGGCAGCTCATTCCATGATGGAGAGGGATACTTTATCCATCATATGAAAGGATATGAGATCCTTACAATAAAAATGCTGTAGAATCCATGCTCATAGCAGAACTTTTATAGATAGGAGACAACTGATGCTTCTAGGATGTAATGACTCGTTAGAGATTGTTTTTCTTCAGATCAAGTAACACAGGGCACCGCTGACAGCAACCCAATTTGGAAACAATAGCCACAACTCATTTGTACAGAATTGTTTCGTACAGACATCTACAATTAGATGCAGGATTTCCTTTTAAATTCCAAAGGGACTTCCACATCCCTGTCTTCCTTTACTATGGCTGAACATGAGGAACAAACAAGGTTTTCCTACCTCACGAAAGAGGAAGAGAAGGGCAAAAAACACAAGCTGCCAATAAAGGCAGAAAGAAAACCTAATTTTCTTAGAGTTGATCATCCCCACGTAGACTGAAAATAACTCTCAAGGGTCAACTATTAAGCTAAGGAGGACCACTATTCCCATACAGGAAAGCAGGCATTGCTTATCTTCATGAAATAATTCAATCATAAAACTTTTAGAACACAAACATCCACTTCTTCAGAAAAATTAAGTGCTGTGGTGAGAAAATTGTTGATACTGTGTCTTATTTTGATAGAGGCATACCAGACAAATGAAACAACAAAACTGGGAGGTAATGAGCTTTTAAAACACAGGGTTGCTTAGTTTTTAATTTTAGATTTTATCCTTGCATTATATCATAAAACCAGAAGAATGGCAAATGTTGCTTCCAGTCATTTTCCTCTTTCTCCCACTAGGTGTCTTCTAATTCTTCACTTTCTAAGGATAAATTCAGACTATACACAGTAAGGAAGTCTTTGTTTACAGCTCGTTCTCAGAATTGTATCTTATTTTTCAAAAAGAAACACAAGGAGAGACCTTTATGAAATGCACCTCTTTGAGCAACAACAGAATTCTCAGTTCTACAACCTTACGAAGGATCAAAGCTGCCATGCTGTACAGTACCTCCCTTCCATAAAATAGTCCAAGTGGTTTTCACTCTTCATAATCAGTTTTCCTGCACAACTGGAAGTGCAGGTGTACAAAGGAATGATGCCATTGTATCCATTTTCTGCTGTTCCAAAGATCTGTTGCTATGTAGCTACAGATCCATAGATGGCAGCATTGATGCAGTAATTACTCTTCAACACAGCAGAGGTCAAAACACGTTTCACAAAACTGTTTCTTATCGGAAGCTAAGCCAAATTTTCAAATGTCAGAAATCTTAGCACCAGGAAGTAGAAGCATTGGGCCAGGAACTGTCAGGCAGTAAAGAGAAGCCATATCCAGGATCACTACTAAAAAATACTGTCAAGCACTCACCCAGTAACTGTATAGGTTAACCCAGTTTAGGCCCCATCATCTCCAAATAAAGTACATCACCTAAACAGTAATGAACACTGTGAGCCACAGGCTGCTGGTATAGTTCTTCTGGTTACCTACATATGCTGTCAAATTAGAAAGAAGGCATAAAGAGATGACCAACATTCTGCCGCCTTTACTGCCCTTTCTTTCTCTACCATACTTTGTTCAAAACAAGTTTTACACTCCCTCCCATTTCTGCTGTTTGAGTAAGTGCTATGGATTTGGTGGCCCATATTACCACACACCACAGAGCTCAGTTACAAGCAAATAAAAGCAATGTCCCAGATGTTCTAGGACAAAAATCAAACATAATGACAAGCAGTACACTTTGGAAGCAAAGGATGAAAGAGAATATGAGGAAAGGATGGCAGAGAATACAAGATACATATGCTCCAGCTCAGTTTCCATGAGCCCATCCTCTTTTTTCACCAACATGGTGCCAACATAAGGAATACTGCTGCTTAAATTACTGAACTTCAAATCTATGCTCTGGCTGATTTTGCTAGGCTTCTTGACGTGATAAAGTTCAGGGTTTTCAGCTCATTTCCTTTAAAGTGCATGTGTGTGCGTAAAACACATTTTTCTTGTGGCTGAATAGTTGGTCAGAAAGTTTACAGTCCTTTGAGAGGACTCAGCTCCATACAGTCAGTTTCTCTAACATAATCTACCCATAGCCAGCCTTGTTGTCTTTTGCCAGCTCACAGAATCAGCTGGCCTTATCCCAGCATTCAGGTGCACTAAGCATACTCACACCCAAATTCTCCTCTCATTCCCTCCAAGGACAGTGGTAAGCCTACACACCAAGAAACCCTGCCCTGCAGAGTTCCTAACAAACCAGATTCACTGCTGTGTGGCTGGAACTGCACCATTTCGTCCCAGTTTAGGATTATGGCAGCCCCTTTACCACTCTGAATGCTCCCTCTCATGTCAACTCAGTTCCAGTGCAGTACACCAGGCTTCACAACTTCAACACATTATGTGTTTGTTAATCTGTGCCAGAGACAGGTGGCACAGGCTGAACGTTTGAAGACTGTTGCTTCATAGAAGCAAGCTACCTGCCAGCACGCACAGGAACACAACACACACCAAGGTGCCCTTGAGTTTGAAGGACAGCACTTTCTCTAATTCAAGTGCTTGCACAGCTCACTCTCAGGTACTTTTGATTAAACATTTCACTGGCACACTACAGCATATGTAGCAATCTTTAATTATTTAATTTCTGGTTCCATATACTCAGACTAGTAACTAAGCAGAAGCTGTTCAAATGCTCAATTCCAGAGAAGTCAAAATGGTTTTCCCTACTTCTGCACTTGACTTCATCAAAAGAATCTGAGTACAAGCAGCTCCCAGTAAAGACATTTCTGTTAAAACATTAACTCTATCCCTGGGAGGCATACTGAGTTTCAGAACAGTACTCCTACACATCTGAGACTTTTAAGAGCAGTTTAATAGTAAGAATATCACATACCACAAACTCAGGAAGGAAAGAGTATTTGAAAAAGCTCTCCTAGAGACTTCCAAACTGGAACAACTAACTCATTGCACAGCTCCTGACACTGCATACAGACTTAAAAAAAAAAAAAAAAAAAAAAAAAAGAAAAAAAAACCTGAGTATTCAAACAGGTTTCAACCAACCATGAAATATTTGTCACGAGAAATCTGCGGGTTTGGGGAAAGTAAAGCTGCTTCCCAACACAGCAGAACACAGACACAGCATTTTTAGAAGTCTACCAAAGGCAATATGGGTTCATCAACAAGCATGGAGCTGTGCTGGTATTTGCCATGAGCAATTAGACACATACATTCTGAGATTGCTTCTGTGTAACAAACCACTGCCTCTAGTCCACTTTCCCACTCTCAGACATCTTAGAGATGCAACTTTCATCTCAACTGATTTTTGAAGTATTGTTTCTTTTGAAGGCCAATGCTGCTGAACAGATGAACTGCAGGCCAGATACACTGTATATTTTTAGGGTACCTGGTGACAGATGGTGGGTCTGGCTGTACAAGAGAAGGGGGGGGGGGAGGAAGAGAAGCATGGAATGTCAATTTCAGTACTGATTTTTCCTTTAAAAGAAAAAAATCAGGAACTCCTTCCTCAAACCATAGTGAATTCTAACCAAATGAGGAAGCAAAATGTGACAGTGATTAGGACATGTCAGGCCTAAGCTAACTAGGCTGTAATTCTCTTAAGCTGCGCTGTTTCCCATTCCTTCAGCTCTACTGCATATAGCATTCACACTCACTCCCAGATTGAGGAGTGGGAGAGGAGGGGCAGCTATGCCATGACACAGCCTCTGAGTAACACACAAGTGGCAAAACTGTAAAGAATTCCAGTAAGTTTATGCATTCAGTGTCATGGCAACTTTTAACCAGTAGCCTATTGTTAAACCTTCATTATAAGGTACAACAGAACATGGGAATAAAAAGTGAAGCACAATTTCATCAAGGCTGAGAACAGTAATCCAAAACCGCATGTGAACTCACCCACAACAGCAAGCTGGTAAGTTAAACAAACTGGCACATAAGAAAGTTGCTTCCTGTACCACTGGTGCACTGGACTGTGCAAAAAGCTTCAGCTCTTTCTTTTCAATAGGTTCGAAACATCAAAAGTTCAAGAAGAGAAAGAGAACACAAGCTCAAGCCTGCTTCTTACCAAACTGAAGCCAAGGGTGATCCTTCTCCCCCTCTGCGTGCAGAATCTCTGTATTAGCTGGACAAAGCTTACATTAAATGGTAAAGGGACAAGCAAAACAGACTTTTCTGTATGAAAGAAAACACCCAGCAGTAAGTTATTCCTGCAAACCAACAGCACGAAGACAATCCTTTCAGTGCTGCACTTTCATGTCATTGCAAGTGATCAAGCTCATGTATTCTAAGGCTTACAGTCCGTTAGTGAAGGCACTGCAATACACCACATGTGCACCCTGCCTTATCCTCAGACATGAAGTACATAGGCTTAGCTTTAACTACTGAAAAGTGGCTTTAGCAAAACATAACACAAATAGAATTATCTTCTTTACTCCAGAAACTTCAAAATAGCAAAAAAAAGACCCTGTAGGGAAGTAAGCATTTATTTCAGTAAAAGCTGGAGCAATGGAAGTACTCACCCATCTCAGAGAAACCAATGCCAGACACTCATCTCTAGCTGATAAAACAGTACAGAAGCAGAAGAAAACAAAAATAGAGTCAGGTGCTTCCTACACCAGAAACCGAAGCAAGAGGGGAATGTGGCACAGCAGAGTGGTCCATTGCCTCTCACAAACCACATGTACTGCAACTCTTCACTTGGGTGTTCTCATCCAAATGTTTATTACCCTGCAGCTGCAACCAGCCTGAGCTGCAGGAGGAGCACATATTGCTGGTGGTGCAAACATGTATTTTCAGAACACTGCTGCCAGACAGACCTGCTCCTCCACACTCAGGGGGAGCCTTCCAGCCTGTCAGCAGCAGAGCGGTTTGGCGGCCTCCCCTCTGCCAGGCAGACTTGTGAAAAGCCTGAGTGAAAGCAGAACACAGAATACCATGTACATGCTAGGGCAAACCAGCTGGATGACTAACCTGCCAGTAAACTCAAGAGAGCTGCTGCTATCCACCTGTGCAAACTGTTGAGCTGCAAGTGTGACTTGATTCCAGTTGCCCTCCTGAGGCACATCCTCCCTTCTAGCATTAAGGTGTCAGCCACCTCTTTGGACAAGATGAGACGCAGATAAAATGTCACCCTTCCTATCCTCCCCCAAGAAGTCTGCAAGCCAAGACACAGTTCACAGCATGCAGCTTTTCTCGGCCTCAGCATCTGCCTGGTTTCCATCCAAATCCAGCATTACTTTTGTACTCCCTCTTTAGCTAATGGGGACACTGGCTATCTACTTGCTTGTATCAGTACTTTTACAACACAGTTTATGTTGGAAGCAACCTCCAGGCTTCTGTACATTATTTTTCTCAAAATACAGTACTCTTGCCTAGAAGAGGTCAAAAACCTAGTTATTGTCTTCCCAGAGCCACACACCCTTTTTAAACCCTTTAAATATATGTACGTCACTGTATTTCAATATGCTTTCACTCAACTTGAAAACAGTATGAGTGACTCATCCTGCTGAAGCATGCTCCAGAGTTGTTTTGCTAATGATAAAGCCAATGAAGATTTTTCAACACTAGTTAGTCCTTAATCCTAAAATATTAAGTCCTTTTCAAAAGACATATTTCTATTGGATGGTCTGGGTAGGATTAGCAGCTCATTCCATTTAAGGGGTTTTTGAACGATTAAAAAAATATTAAGTTTGGTATTAGTTTCCCTAAAAGGAAAGACCAAATATATAAAGATATCATTATTCTACACACTGAAAACCATACCTAGGTCATTCCTTATGATTACTTCACCCATCACACTGACCTATGCAAATAACCTACACACTACCACAGACCCACTCAGCTGAGATAAATTACATAACTCCAGCAGAGAGGGTATTTTTCCCAAAAGCCATCTTTAGTGGTAAGTGAAGATCACCTACCTACCTTACTTTTACAGTAACAAACCTGATCCTGGCTACATCTGAACTGCAGGACTTTGTTGCTTCTGGCAACATGTGTACATCCTGGCAAATTCTTGACTGCATGCCAGGAGGAGAGTGAAACATTACTGTTTCCTTCCTCAGCACACATCTCTCTGGTTCATTTGGTAGGAAAAAAGGAGGGCACAAAGTTGCCAACTCTCTGTTACTATGCTTCAATATCCCAAAGACTGCCAGAGACCTGGAGCTAGCAAATGCTCTAAAGGGAATACAGAATAATCTCCTTCTCTGAACGGCTCTTTCAAATGTTGGATTCATTTTTGTTTTGAGTTAACAAAGAGAAAACAGGAAATCACTCTCCTTTACCTACTAGCCTATGTGAATATTCTCATCCCACCAAAGATGTCTGTTGCAGTGACACAGTTCAGAGATTTTTCTCAATTTTAACAAAGGCTAAAACCTTTCTTCATACTGCATTTTTCTGCAAAGCTCTTAAAACGGCATGTTATTATTTTAGACAGCAAATAATACAGAGAAACACTGCTGTTGTATTAGTAAATTATGGTAAGTACAAGCATAAACGAAGCTGTGTATTCAAGTGAATCAAACTTCTCATTTCAAATGTAGAGAGTTTCTGTCACTTTCAGGCTGACTACTATCCAAGGCAATACAAGTAAAATGGGGATTTCCACAAAACACAGACTATGCTCTACAGAAATTACATTTACATTGTGCTAATTAAAAACTTCTGCATAACTAAGATGTGCATTCTTGCAGATATGTTTGCATGTAAATATTAACCAAAAATACACTTTCATTACACCACAAACATTAAAAAAAATGTATTTTAAATGATGCATGGTACAACAGCCCAGTTTGATCACACTGGAAATATTATAAATGCTTGCCTGTTGAAAGGTACTAGAAATACCAGTTCACAGACCACATGCATGTGAAATACTAACTTTTAAGTATAACCAATAAAAGAGTCCTAGAACTGGCTAGACTACGTCATTGTTTCCTGCCTGTGAAGAGGACCTATTTTAGCTAAGTGAAGCTGAGCAGAGAAGAGGAAGTCTAAACCTTCTGCAGATTTGAGACTAGGAAAGGAGGATATCTGAAGAAACTCTGTAGTGCACAACAGGTCAGTAACAATCCCTTATCCTATGCTAACAAAGTGACTTGGATGCTTATGTAAACTGCTAAGATGGACTTCTTTCTTAGGAAGCTGAACACGGGCATTAATTCTAGAATTTAGGAGATGATATTTAATTCTTTAAGTCACTTTCAGAGTATCAGCATTCTATCAATAACATTTGAAGCAAAACCACTGCATTTGGAAAAGCATAGTACCATGACTACTGTGGCTTAGGATTTTAAAAATAGATTTTAAAATATACAATAACTACAAGCATTGCTACCAGTACATTGTCTCTAAAGGAAAGATGTTTGTTTTCATTAAACTAAAACTAGGAGAAGATCTTGTTGCTTGGTCTCTCTGTTCTTCACTGAAAGCCATGTCTTCCTCAGGGAAGCAAATATGAGGGACAGCCAAAGCAAAAAAAGGGAACTGGGACACACACAATAGTTTAAATGGAATCACTGCTGCCTAACTTGAGGTACGAGTCTGGAGGAAAATACTTAATTCTGGTTTTCTTCTGAAAGTCTTGGTTCTCATACACAGCACCTAGATGGGCTTCACAATCCACATTAGACATTCAGGGCCTCAGCTATCATTAAGAAAATTAAAACATATTGATAAAACATTCAGACAAACATCAGAATTTCATTCAGAATTAACACAGACATCCAGAAAACAGTTACTTCAGGGGCTCTTCAGCAAGTGCTTTAATCAATACCCATAAGTAAGTGTTTCCATTCTGAAAAACAGCAAATAGTGCAAAACCGCCCACTGAGAGACACTCAAAGATCTACTTGGGCTGACCTGCAATATATCAGCCTGAACTCCATGCAGACAAGTACTGATGAAAAAGCAGGATATTTGCATCCATGTATAAAGGCAGACAGGTGACTACACACTTAAAAAAAATCTCATTATTTCTTAGCTACATAAATGTCAAACTTTAGATTCTTAAAAATTAAAATCTTGAAGAAATACGTAATTGTAACACTGAGATGCATTTAAACCTGCATAGTTTGGAAGCAATATCTTCACCAACTAAACAAAAAATTCCCCTTTTTGTTACAGTAAGCCATTCTTTGATATATCTCAAAACTGGCATAAACTTGAAATAACCATCAAACAAGGCATGGAACAACAGATTTTCCTTATAGAATTTCATGCCAGATTCAGCTTCCCCTCTTCCCATCAACACTGGCCTGTTGGTTGTTCAGACACAGGACCTGATCAGAAACAACTTCAGTAAATACTGTCCAAAGTATTTTTATTGTTATTATCCAAATTTTTATTATTATTATCCAAAGTCCAAAGGAGAGAAGAACAAAAACAAAATCAAATTCAGTGCTGTTTATTAACATTCATCCATAAAAAGTGAGTTCTTCTACCTATCCTATACATGGCTACTCAATTCACCTGCTAAATCAGTCAGGATCTTGATATAGGTAATCATGCACTATGTTATACACAATCACTGGCAAGGGAGAAAAACACAACAAAAGATTAAAAAACACTTAAAATGGATATGTGTGTGTGCGTTAAGCAGTATTTGGACAACTTTATGCAACAGTAATGGAAGTGGGGCAGTATGCCAGGCAATATTTCAACTGTGCTATAAGCACGGGATACAAAATTTTTTTTCAAGCATATGCCATCTACCTTTCAATGAGGTCTGCTATTGCTCTTTAGTTCTTTTACATCTATTGTTCTTCACACAATGAGCTATTTTAGAGGCATTCGTGCAGATGCCCTCCAAATGTTTTGTCAGTATTACACGCATACCTTTTCCCATACAAAACAAGTTCTGTTACATGTCCTAGAGGCCTCATCTTACCAGAAAACGCACCTTTTTGTTTTGTACAGCTAACAAAAAAAAAAAAACAAAAACCTTTGAGATGCAAGTTCAGGGTTAGGTACTTGTATGCATTATTTTGTATATATATATATATCTGTAAACTGGGGGGTTGTATGAAAATCAGAATTCCAAACGTTGTATTGCAAGGCAAATGCTAACCTGCAGAAAGATGTAACAGATCATACTGTAGTTAGCTACTCCATGGATAATCTCAAAAGCAGCTCATGATTGCCGCTGTCAAACCAGCATGCTGCATTAATAAACACTGTTTCAATCCCCTACACATTCCTGTATCACCGAAAAAGTACCTGATAACATTATAGTGAAAGCATAAACAATAAGCTTTTTTTTTTTTTTTAATGCACTGTCAAGTTTTGGAGATAGAACACACAGGAATTATGCACTCATCTGCTCTTGAGAGCAGTTTTGGTGCCTGATACATGTACAGAACTTATATGGCTGGCTGTTGCACGTGGGAAGATAAGACAAACAACTAACTCTTTCCTCTTCTTCACAAAGCTGCCACAGAGCTGGGTAAAAGGCCAAACAAGAGGAACACTTCCATGCAAGGTCATGAAACTGTGACTACAGGAAGAGCCAGGAAAGTGAGGGGGTGTAGGTTAATCAAGGCACCCATGCAAAGATCAGGTAAGGTCTGCCATCCTCAAATGTCTCCAGAGTAAACCAGGGGATGATCTCTTTCAGTTCTCATCACCTGAGTCTGCATAATGACACTCCAGATGTCGAACTCCAACAATCATGAAGATGAAAGAAACAACACAACTGTGCTTTGGAGCAGCTGGCTATTCCCCACCAAATACTGTTCACACAGGGTGTGGTCAGAGCCTGCACCACTTCCCATCTAATTACTTTTTTAAATAGGAAGTCTATCAATATATTAATCTTAGTCATATGTCAGGTGGTTGGTTCTGATGACCTGGGATTAAATACTCTACTAGAAGTGACATAGCTATTAAGGTAGTTTTTTAATGTCCTTTATGAGCAACAGCATGCACCTATTCTTTTGGGAGCTAAGTAGTTCCTACAACAGATAAAATGCAAAGTCAGTACTTGACTTTTCATATCCAAATGTCAGTACATGTGATGCTCTTTTATTTCTTTCCATTAACTAGTTTTAGTCTTTAATTTTTAAACAGGGACACCTTGAAGAAATACTTTCTTCAGAAAACAGCTCTCTTACCTCAGTTACAGCCATTTCAATCTGATCATCACTTACTGAAGCACACTTAAAGTAGCTGATCAATTTTGATTCCTTATATAAGAAATACCTTAATTAAATAAATATTTAATTAAAACTACCATATGGATACTATTTCTCTTCCTTCAGAGCACAATAATGTATTTGTAGTCAGAAAACACAACAAAGCTAGCACAGTTTTACAGCTAAACAATACAATCTCATCACTAAACCCCATCCCACAACAATCTTCATTGTTTCTAAAGAACGCTTTTATTTTAGTAACTCTTCATATTTTATCTATTTGTAGGGTATGTATGGAGGGCAACAACTATTCCTAAATTCAACTGAAATATGAAGCCTGGAAATCACCACCCTGAAGAATACAGGATTGCATCACTGGTCTTCTACAGTTTTGTATTCATAGTGGGATTGTTGGTGAATGCCACTGCACTATGGGTTTTCAGCTGCACTACCAAGAAGAGAACAACTATAACTGTGTATATGATGAATGTGGCATTACTTGACATACTTTTTATATTTTCCTTGCCTTTTCGGATAATCTACCATGGGAAAGAAATGTGGCCTTTTGGGGATACATTCTGTCGGATTATCAGCGCTTTCACAATATTTTATCCAGCCATTGCTCTGTGGTTACTGACTTTTATAAGCGTAGACAGATTTATGGCTATTGTCCAGCCCAAACATGTCAAAGAACTGAAAAACACAAAAAAAGCCATGCTAGCTTGTACTGGAATCTGGGTAATGACCCTCGCAACAACGTCCCCATTGTTGTTTTTACAGTCTGATCCAGACAAACACTTTAATTTCACCACCTGCATGAAATCGCTGGATATCATCCATTTAAAGGAAGTAAATACACTGAACTTTTCTCGCCTGATTTTTTTCTTTTTGATTCCCTTGTTTATCATGATAGGGTGTTACCTAGTCATTATTTACAATTTCATTCGTGGCAAGACTTCCAAACTGAAGCCTAAGGCCAAAGAGAGATCCATAAGAATTATAGTAACTCTGATTGCTCAGGTACTCATCTGCTTTGTACCCTTCCACATTTGCTTTGCCTTCCTGATGCTGCAACATGAAAATACAACTTACAACCCCTGGGCAGCCTTCACCACCTTCCTCATGAATCTCAGTACATGCTTGGATGTTATATTGTACTATATTGTTTCTAAACAATTTCAGGCCAGAGTCATCAGTGTAATACTCTATCGCAACTACCTTCGCAGTGTGCGCAGGAAAAGTTTTTGTACTGGAAGTGTAAGATCACTCAGTAATATGAACAGTGAAATGATATAAAAAGAGATAAAAAAGAAAGTCAGGGAACTTTTATAATGTGAACAAGTGATTCTATTTCTGAATTGTAGCATTTTGACTATACTGAAGAATGTTCTATTGCCAGAAGTAACAGATACATTGAGTGCAACTTTCTATATTTGCTCAACTGCTTTTGTAAATCTGAAATTAAAACCTTGTATAAGTGTTAAACTTTCCAATGCTTCTGTCATCTCAGAAGACTGAATATTGCCAGACATAACTATAATAAAGCAGACAACACTGAAGAATTATGATGCAACACATATTTATTTTTTATATTTTCACAACCAAATGCTCCTGAAACTACTGTATATGCCACACTTCTAAAATTAGCTTTGTTCTCTCTAGGTAAGTGTTAGCATGACTTAAAGAGGAGCAGCCTGCTCTTGAAGGGCAGCACCCCATGGAAGGGACCTAAAGAGCTGACTACAACCCCCATTCCCCACCCCCTTGTGCTGCTGGCAGGGAGGAGGTAGAGAAATCATGAGTGAAGTTGAGGCCAGGAAGAAGGAAGGGTTGGCTGAAGATGTTCTAAGATTTGGTTTTATTTCTAATTAACCTACTCTGATTTGATTGGTAATGAATTGAATTGACTTCACCAACTTAAGCCTGTTTTGCCCATGAGGGTAACTGGTGAGTGATCTTTCCCTGTCCTTATCCCAATGCACAAACCTTTTGTTACATTTCCTCTCCCCAGACCAGCTTAGGAGGGCAGTAATATAGTGACTTTGGTGGGCACCAGGCATCCAGCCACTGTAAATCCACCACAAAGAGACATACTAAAAACATAGAAAGAAAAGCATCTAATATGGTATTTAATATTAAAACTCTCAGTCCAAGAGCTTTTATTATTACCTCAGAGTGTGCAACACATGAAACTCCAGTCTGTATGAAGCTCTACGGTTCTACTGTAGCATGGACATCTTTTATTAAGTGCAGAAATCTCAAATATAGGTTATGCAAAACTGAACCACTAAACACCTTAAAGCTTTAAAAACTTCAGATGCAAACACTAAATGGAATAACATGCTCCAGTACTCCATTTTTGGAACACATATAAACTACCAGTATGAAATGCATACAGCTGCATATGTATTTAAAAGTGAACATAAATATATGAATTACAGTTGTGCTGTCTTTGTGATTTAAGAAAGAACAAAGCATCAACTCTATTCCAGTTTTCAGATTCACCGAACTGACCAAAAATATCGCAATAAATTGTGCAGCACAAGCCCAGTCATGCTTCAATCATGCTAACAGTGGAAATGGGGCTAAGAGAACGAAAAATTAACCATTGTACAAATAAATTATAAATGAATTAACCACAGATCACAACTAGGAAACAAATGTTTGCACACGTAATAGCTGCACCAAGAAACTTCACACTGTCTTCAGAAGAGGATTACATTTAATTTAAAGGGTTGCATGAAGGAAGTGGTTTGGGTTTTTTTTCATTAAAAATTGTGCAAAATAATCCCTTGAAATTATATCTAAAATAATCAATACATTAGGAGCTACTTACAAACCAGAAGGCAAGCTGTTGATTGTGATGCCAAATATATACTGAGTGATTTCTACAAGAAGAAGATCAAACAAAGCTGAGAGCATCCAAGCACCCAGTAAAAAGGACTGGAAAGAAAAAAAGTTTAATTATAATTAACTCAAAAGTTTAAAAATAATGCATCTCTAAATAAAAGAAAACCCAAGAAAACCACTACACTAGTTCATATAAGACAAATAAAATATTTAGCACAACATAACTCCAGATCTGTGTCTAGATACCAAAACGAAGAGTTAAAATTTGTTATCAAAATTAAATCCCATGGGTCTGAGAACTTTCAACTGATAACAGCTGCAAACTTTGATTAGGATAATACACTGACTGGAAGATATATCAATATAAATTTATGGAAAACAAATACTCTTTGAAGCCCTTTAACATATATTTCTATACAAAATGTTAGTAATAAACTGCAATATTGATCCAAGACTGCAAGATTCTAAACAGCGTAGAAAACAGTTTCTGTTAAAAAAAAATAAATTAAATAAGTGTAACTTACTGAAAATTTTCTGCTGCCATATCTTCTCTCAAATATTCTAAAGTTGTAAATGAGCAGACTGCTGCAGAATGTGTCTTTCAAATCAAGACATATAGTTCTCCCACATACAAGTCTCCAAATCTAAAAGGTTAAAGATCACGATGTTAAGTCTCTCTTCCTTCAAAGAAATTCTTTACAGAATCTGTGCTCAGAGAGAATATAATACTGATATCAGGTAAGAGAAATGCAGTCCATTTAAGGAGGGAAATAAAAAGAGTAGCATGTTATAGAATTCAAGAAGTCTGCTTAAAGTATTTTCAAGGAAGAGGTTTACCTGTTAAAAATAAATCTACAATTCAAATAAAGTCAAATACATTTATATGTCCACATTTTACATTTACAAATCAATATGGAAATCATAACCCTAGTAAACTGCAGAATTACATAAGAAAAAATATTTTTGAAGCAGCCTCCAGACATCAACTAGTCTACTGTACTGCTATAAGCAGGTCTAATTAGATCAGCTTGCTTGGGGCCATGTTAAGCTGAGTCTTGAACACCTACAAGGATGGAGATTCCATAACCTCTCTGGGCAACCTGTGCCAATGTTTGACCACCCCATGGTTTAAAAAAAAAAACTAAATCAAATCTAACATATAGACAGAATTTCCCATATTCCACTTTATGTCCACTATCTCTTGTACTGCCCCAGAGCACCTCCAAGCAGAGTCTGGCTACATCTTCTTTAGAGCTTATAATCAGCTACTTGTAGACAGCAAGAAGGTGTGTCCTCTTTGCCTTCTCGAGGTTGGGCAGATCCACTTCTCTCAGCCTCTCCTTGTATGTCACATGATCCAACCTTCTGACTCTCTTGGTGGACCTGCTCCAGTGTGTTCCTATCTTTCTTGTACTGAGGATCTCAGAACGGGGCACTCATGAGACCACATCTAAAGCACTGTGTGTAGAGTACGCTACTGGCACACTTTCACTAATAGAGTCCAGGAGATGGCTGGCCTTTTTTGACTGCAAGAGCACACCACTGACTTCTGCTATGCACCAAGATCCACAAGTCCTTCTCTGCAGAGCTACTACTCAAGCACTTGCTTCCCCTAGCCTGCATTGTTGCAGCCTGGGGCTGTTCCATCACTGAAGCAGGGACTTTCCAGTTCAAGAAGATCCCATCAGCTCATTTCTTGGGCTTGCCAAGGTCTCTCTGAACAGCAGATCTGCCTTCCAACATACTGACTATTCCCACGTATTCTGAATCACACACAGACTTAAAGTGCACTGCATCCCATCATCCAGGTCACCAATGAAGACATTAAATAGCACTGGCCCTGGTACTGATCTCTGGGGGGTCCTCCCCTGATTAATACCTGCCAAATGGACTTTGCACTAATGACCGTAACTCCATTGAGTCTAGCCACTCTTCCAATCATCTTCTTGTCCAATTATTCAATCTGGTTTTGACTATGTCCAAGGATGGAGACTCCATAACTTCTCTAGGAAAACTGTTCCTCTGTTCCATCAGTCTTACACTACAGTAAGACGGTATGCCTGTTGCACCACTCCTATCTCATGAGCTAACACACCACATCGCTGTGATTGCAGTGAGATCATAGCCCTGTAATGACATATGACCTTTAATTCCTCATATCTGTTCCCTATGCAGTATTCATTAGCATACAGTCACACTGATTTCTCAGAAAATGTATGAGAGTGTTCTACCCAGTGCTGTCCCATAGGCATTTATTTATATGCACACACTTGAAGTAGATCCTTTTCAGCCCTGTTTTGTCAATTACAAGAGCGCTTCTGTTCACATCACCCTGTACCCTTTGCTGGCTAACCCAATCCACTGCCTCCTCATTTCACTGTGGGTTGTCATCTCTCTCCTGTCTTGTTTCTGTCTTAAAGTTCTCACCAGGCTGGCCTGCCTGTTAGCAGGGATGCATTAGTCCCACTTGGTCAAATGGATCCCATCACTTCCAAGTAGTCATCAGTCCTCAGAGAGGGTCCAATGGGCACAAAACCCCAAGCTCTGCTGCCAACACCAGCTGTGCAACCAATTCTGACCCACAGGATCTGTCCCTTTCACTTAGTTGGCTGCTCCCATTCACCTTTGTGTCCTGCATGTGTTGAGAAATGGTTTCTAAAAAGATTTGCTCCATGACCTTCCTAGGGACCAAGGTAAGGTTGACTGGCTTGACATTACCTGGATCTTCCTTTCTGCCCTTCCCAAAGATGGGTATGATGTTGCCTTTCTCCAGCCATCAGGTACCTCTACCAATTGCCATGGCCTTTCAAAGATGCTAGGGAAAGGTCTCACAATTAAATTTACAGCTCCTGTGGCACCCTCAGAGGTAACCCATGTGGTCCATTAACTTATGTATGTATAGTTGGGTTAAGAGATCCCTAACTCTAATCCCTAAGGCTTCTAAACCTAATCACTCTTTACTTCAGCCAGCTTAAAAAATATATAGGTCTAATGTAATCAAGATCTTCACTTTACACAGAGCATCTCCACTGCTCTTCAGGGTCCCTTAATGGAGGCAAAGATCTTTTCATTTTGGACAGTTCATATTTTGCCTTCCAAATCATATGTACTCATTTTCAACTGCATACTTTATTTCCAATGATTTCTAACAGTTTTAACTAGTGTTAATATGCAACATACAAACTGTCTGCTCAGCCCCTGAAAAAAAGGATCCACTCAACTAATTCATCCCTGTAAATTCATTTATTCTAAATAAATTTTCTTTGAAGTGTTTTCATTTAAATATTAGCATCAGACAGGGTTAAACAATCTGCTCTCTCTGATCTCAGAGGTACACAATTATATAGTATACAGCTTACTCCAAAGGCTATGACAGTATATGAAACAACAACTTCAAGAAAGAAAACATCCAAACCCACAAATTTTCTATAGCACCACAATAAAAGTACCACAGCTTCTACAGAAATTCACAAATATTCATGCTTAAAACACAGTAAACACAGTTTATTTGAATAAAGCACAGCTACTACTGGCTTTCAGCAGATCAAACAAATGGAGAGGACTTTTCCACAGAAAAAATGCAAACCAAACAAATAAGCAAGCAAACCCCAAACCCACTAGATTTCCATTTAAAATTCTGAATAGTTTCTCAGACTTTCTCCTTCTCCTCCCAAAACACTTGGTTGTAACATTTTTAAAAGGCAGATATTAATTTATTATTCCTGCTGCAAAGCATTAGCAAGACACTTGGAAAATATCATCAGCAATCTTGCAGAGTTGTAATATACGTTATTGTAACAAAGCTCTTGTTCTTGACAAGAAAAATCACAGACACTGTAATAGCAAAGTGTATAACTTTTAAGGCTTACAGGCTACAGCTGGCATCCTCAAAGGCATTAAGTTGACTACATACTTATTTTTTAATGTAACTGTAAGACATATGGAGTAAGATAATTAGAGGCATTTGTTGACCTCTCTGCTGAGCAGTAGATTGCCATTTCCAAAGCTGAAATATCCCCACAAAAAACAACAAATGCCCACAAAACTTATCTAATCATTTCTAAGCGCATTATTTTGACGGTTACAATTTGAGGATTCTTAATCAAGCTGAGAACAAAAATATACAAAATGCACTACCTAGAAGATAAAGGATATCAGTTTGAAGTAGGAATGAGCAAGAAATGCCAAGCAAGATAATTAATTCAGCAGACAGCTGAGCATAAGGAGCATGACAAACTCCCCCATCATTTGCAATCGTCAAATTAGAAGCAACAGTTCTATTCAACAGGCAAATTTTAGTTTGCCATAGCTCACTACAACGGAAGTTACTGAGTGAAAGTTACAGCGAATGTTGCTAAAATAAATCTTCTAGAATCAGACTACCTGACCACAATAGCCCTCTTCAGCCTCAAAATCAAAGCATAATAAGATCCTGACATTCATATCAAAATACTTTTGTTATTACACAGCTGAAATCACCATTCACAGCAAGCTTCCAAATGCCAGTGGCTGTAAGGAAAAACAATACAAATCAATCATTTCCCAGAGAGAAGAAAGAAGTGAAAAGCTATGTTGATTGTTTCAGATCACTTTTTCTCACTTCTTCTGAAAAGCAGCATACTGGGGTGAAATTATAGAGAGGTAAGAACAAGCTGTTCTATAACAGTGAACAAAGGGAAAGAACCAGAGGAGAAACAGAGTGAGGAAGGGGGAATCACATAGAAGAGCACAGTTTGCAGTCTCTTTCCACACAAAATGAACTGACTCTTACCTGAAAATCCTCTTTTATAGCTTGTAGGTTATATGCAAAGAACTTCTGATAATGTTGGAAGAGCAGAGTCAATAGAATCGAGATGGCACTTGGGACTAGTAACAGACTCTTTGACAAAGGTGCTTTATCTTAAAGACAAAAACCAAACAAACAAAAAAAAAACATTTTAGAGAAAAGTCTCTCACATCTAAAAAGTAACATTTAAACAGATGATTGAAAAATATAATAGCAGTGGTATCACCTGGACTTCGTATCTCAACAGCTTCTCAAGGTCTCAAAAACTTACAGGAAAAACACACTCACCAAAGGAAGTCTTTTGTACTTATAATGATATTTAGAATATTAATGGCAGTTGAATATTAATCAGACATTTTGTTTTCAACATTCTCTCATGAAATTAATTGTTTGGCTATAATTAAACTTAAGCTCTCTGCCTATGCAGCCCTCCTAAGACCCAATCATGTTTCAGGAAATGAAACAATCACCTCTTTTCAAAAGCAAAATATACACACACATCTAGTAAAAATAAATACCTTTGTTTCCTTTGCATCAGGAGTTAAGATTAGCTTTTTTTTTCTAGAGGCTATGAAATGCAGGAATCACCTGAACAAATTTACCTTCTCCTCACGACACTTGGATCCACCATTCAAAGAAACGTATCTAAGTTAATTTACATGATATTAATCTTCCTTCCATTCATTCATTACAATTATTAACAAAGAAATTAATAAAATCAGGACATCTGTGTAATCAGAACTTCTTCTGCTCTAGTAAATGACTTTCAGAGCAGACACTCTGAAGAAAGCAGCAGAGAACAGAGACATCTGCAGCACGCATTTACTAAAAACTGGCAAGTGGAATACCCAGCAGGAGTATAAACTGCTGGTGCAGTTAACATAACAAAAACAAACTCCTGCCCAACAGCTCAAGCCAATACAGAAACTCTGAAATACTTTTTCTTCTATGACTTTTCTCCTTTTCACACATGCAACCTGAACTGCATTTACTTCTTTCCCAAACATTCCAGTTACAGCATGGAATCTACTGATTTTCAGACATTTTTGTCAGGGTATTATGAAATCCATAGCTCTGTTGTCACTGTTCTTGGGTAACAAAAGAAGCAATGAGACTACTAATGGAAACTAAAAGACAGACCAGAGGAAGAACAAAACTGCATTTAAAAAGTGTAATATACGGAACATTTAGTACCTGTCCAGATATACTGACTACTGCAAATAATTTTATCCACATCTGCTGCACATTTTAACTGCTAGAATAGGAAGATGGTAATAGGCACAAAAGCCAAGATTTTAATAATGGCACAATCCCACTCAAAAATACAGCTCTTACTACATAATTTAAGCATGACCCTCATCCAGCTACCAATCAATGACGTCAAGAGCAGCTTTGATGGGCAATGTTAGCTGTTCTCAGCTCACACCACCCTGAAGTCTGTATTCTTCTGATCTTCTGATGATTATATGAAGAAAACACCCCTTCCTACATGAATCCTAACATAAACTTGTACTTAAAACTTTTCAGTCCACAACCATATATTTGAGTTCATTATCTACAGACTCACCTTACTACATTTAAGCATTCTTGAAGAACTATCCTTTTCCCAAAATCAGGCAGTCACCTGAATTGAAATAGGTTGCTATTACTCTGACAACCATAGGCTCTACTTTTATGATTGGATTCTTTGTGAAAGACATATCAAGAAGGCTGAAAGCCTGGTTAATTTTTCTTTTAATGCAAGAAAACCATCCAGCTTTAATTTAATATCTTTCTTTGGATATTTTTTCACTAAAAAAAATAGTTTTTTAATGTAAATTTTCTAAATTATTCATGCCTCCTATTCAGTGGGATGCTTCAAAAAAGTTTGAAGCCATCAGAATACTGTAGAACACTGGAGTTAAAAATAAGCTAGAGCTGCCTGAAAGTTACTGTGCACACAATGCACACACGTTTACTGGAAACGTCAGGAAATGGTCCATAAGTTAACCTAACTCAGTTAAATTAACATTCCTTCATGTGAAAAGGTCAGTTTTATAACCAGACTAAAACAGGTATTTGAAAGTACAGACAAAATCAGAACATTAGTAGCAGTAACCACAGTAGATAATTCTGAGCCAGTTTTAACAAACTTATTATTTTACTATCAAATACATTTCTATAATTTCAAGAGCTTAAATACATTTTTTATAAGAACGCATCAATCGTATAATACTTTTCACACAAGGATCACATTACCACAAAAATATGACAAGCAAATCACTAGATTTCCATCTGTGACTATTTCTATACAGGTTTAATATTTAGATTTTACTGACATTTTCATACCATTATTTTTACATTACAGGTAATACTTGAAATATCTTATCTTGTCAAGTTCATTCCTAATTTGAATGCATTCAAAAATAACCAATCAACAGAACCTAATCTGTTTTCTCCAAAAGTGTGAACTCACATTTTTGTTATGAGCCTCCTTTTAGCTTTCAGCTTAGATGCTTTAAACCTTGTTATAGAGAAAAAGTGCTTATTTTTAAGCATGTTATCAAGTGAAAAAACACAGAAGTAACTAACCCATCAATGTGACAGTCACCCCCAGAGAACATCACGTGAGTAACGGAAACTTCTACTCTCAAGTTTCTCAATGTGTCATCATGGTTGATGAATTTATCCTTATCCAGTAAACTTGAGAAAGATAAACTCTGCCAGAGAAATAATGTACCTCCTGAAACGTTTCTTTCCAAGTGTTTCACTGTACAATGTAGTAGCTTGCTTTACACCCCTCTACAGCATACAGATCCTTAGCAAGGGCTGCTGTGAGGTCACCAGTGAAGAAGCAACCCTTCTGCTGCTCTGGAATCCCTCAACCAGTAAGACCAAAACTGACTAACAATTCCAAATACCGCATAGTTGGGAATTCTGACATCCAAGTCAAATTCCTTACTTGGAACGTGAAAGTAATATCTAGAAAGAAAAATTCTAGTTCAATGGATTTGCAACTGTGTGTAGGATGGAAACGTATACTACAACCTACTGGGCTACCAGTGCCTGCTGGCAGCAATATAAATGTGCACAAGGAGGGCCTCTATACCACATAAAGAAAACAGAATGAAAGGATAAACTCTCATTTTGACCCTGAAGAATTAAAATATATAAAATACTATCTTCAGACCTTGGAATATATTTGCAATGTACTCTTTAAGTGGCAAGTCTTTCAAAAAACAGGCAGAAATAGCACTGGTGCTGCAACACACATATCTGAGCTTCCATCCTTAGTTGAAAGATGAACAGAGAAATTTTGTAATAACCAGCTAAATGTGCCCATGCTGTGATGAAGGCCAACAAACTAGCTTCCACTACAGATCTTTGCTTCTCCTGGTGCAACAGAGTTCTGCCCAAAACTGCCCTCCTAAATTCAAAGGCAAGTGTCCCAAACACTTTGTGCTACCACTGCACAATGTGAAGCTGGTCCTAAAATGTGACAAGAATGAGAAAACCACCTTGAAGTCATAGAATCACAGGATGGTCTGGGTTGAAATGGACCTCAATGATTGTCTAGTTCCAAAGGCCCTGCCACAGGCAGGGACACCTTCCACATTACCAGGTTGCTCAAAGCCCCATCCAACCTGGCTCCACGTTCCACCACTGAACTCATTATAAAGCCCATAAATTCTAGGGAAGATGGCTTTAAACTGAAATAGGGTAGATTTGGATTAGCTATTACGTAGAAGTTCTTACTGTGAAGGTGCTGAGACACTGCAACAAGTTGCAGGCTGCACCACCCCTGGAAGTGTTCAAGGCCACGTTGCACGGGGCTTTGAGCAATCTGGTCTAGTGATAGGTGACCCGGCCCATATGGTTGGAGCTAGATGATCTTTAAGGTTCCAACTTAAGTAGTTTTATGACTCTTCTACAACCTACTACTATTCTGGCTGACAGTACCACTTCCAAAGTGCAGAATGTTAAGGAAAGGATGTATCCATCTGTTACAAATGGAGGGGGAGGTTTACAGTAAACTGCTCAGGCAGCTGCAGCTTCAGAATCCACCACTGCACTAATGAGCAGAATATGAAAGTTGTGGTAGCAGCAACAGCTACAGTTTTTGAATGTATTTCCTGTTCCCTGCCTGCTCACCACTCAGCTGAAGAAAGACAGCAGATGAACATGTCAAAACAGGCAGTCAGACCAAGCTACTGTTTCAGAAGGGCTTTTCAGGCCATAACTTCACCCCCTGGGTGGTTATTCCAGGCCTGAGACTCAAGTGTTGACTTGGGAGTGGACTCTGTTGCCAGCTGAAAAGCTCAAATTACTTCAGAACATTTTTTGTGGGGATTTCTACTGAGCTTATACCACAGCTGCAGACAAAACATGCTGTGCAATAGCTTTTTTTAACATTGTCATCTGCATACGTCCCAAAACCAGCTACTATGAGGCAGATACACCACTTTCATACATTCAATAAACTGCTGTGGGCTACTGCTACAATGGCATGAAATACACATGAACCCTGTTTAATGCTGATACACAAGATCTGTGAGTCTTTAAAGCCACAACTGATGCACATCTGAATGCACAGTACTTCCAAATGCACTAATGGAATGTGTGTTTTAGGTGGTTGTTTCTCTTGTATGAAGCCATCATACAGATATTCACCTATTGCATTCCAAGATCTGCCCAAGAACCTGCAGCAGGTTCACCAACTGACAGCGACATTTCAAAACAGACTGTTGCATATTATTTTCACTTCAGATGCAAGTTTGATACAGATTAAATGGCAGCATGAAAACCTTCTTGGAAATCTTGTTTTTCCTTTATTGTGATGGTTGATGAAACCAGATATGCAAATTGGAATTCAGTGACAAATTGGAAATCAGTGCTTCCAGCGTGTGCAATCTGGGAGATTGGAGCCATCTTACTAGACCTGAGGAGTAAAAGCTTGTTTGTATTATAACCACATGATGAGTCATGAACAGTAGCCAAGAACAAATGACAGCATGCCATAGAGGGAGGATGGTAGGAAATATGGACACCCGTAATACTGCTTGAGGAATCTGGAAGACAGCAGAAGACTGCATGCAGACTGGCAGGATGGAATTTAACCATATTCACTGGCAAAGGCTCTCACCGCAGAACCCGAGTCTTGGAAGGCGGACGCAGGGACTGTGAAAACCTAGACCTTGGGCCCACTGTACATGAGGATCTGGTTCGAGACCATCTTAAGAACCTGAATGTACACAAGTCCGTGGGACCTGATGAAATCCATCCGCGGGTCCTGAAGGAGCTGGCGAATGACGTTGCTAAGACACTGTCCATCATATTTGAAAAATCATGGCCGTCAGGTGAAGTTCCTGATGACTGGAAAAAGGGAAATATAACCCCATTTTCAAGAAGGGGAAAATGGATGATCTGGGGAATTATAGACCAGTCAGTCTCACCTCTGTGCCTGGCAAAATCTGGGAGCTGATTCTTTTGGAAGGCATGCTAGGGCACATGAAAAAGAGAAATGTGCTTGGTGACAGCCAGCATGGCTTTACTAGGGGAAAATCCTGCCTGACCAATTTGGTGGCCTTCTATGACGGGGCTACAAAAGTGATGGACAGGGGTGGAGCAGTTGACATCATCTACGTGGACTTGTGCAAAGCATTCGACACTGTGCCACACGACATCCTTGTCTCTAAATTGGAGTGTCATCAATTTGATAGGTGGACCACTTGGTGGATAAAGAACTGGCTGGATGGTCGCACTCAAAGAGTTGTGGTCAACGGTTCAATGTCCAGCTGGAGACCTGTAACGAGTGGTGTCCCTCAGGGATCGGTGTTGGGACCGGTCTTGTTTAATATCTTTGTCGCTGACATGGACAGTGGGATTGAGTGCACCCTCATCAAGTTTGCCCATGACACCAAGCTGTGTGGTTCAGTTGATACACTGGAGGGAAGAAATGCCATTCAGAGGGACCTTGACACACTTTTGAGGTGGGCTGATGCCAACCTCATGAAGTTTAACCATGACAAGTGCAAGGTCCTACACCTGGGTCAGAGCAATCCCAGGCACAGCTACAGGTTGGGCAAAAAGGAAATTCATCATAATCCTGCGGAGAAGGACTTGGAGATGTTGGTCAATGAGAAAATGAACATGAGCCAGCTTCAGTGTAGACTCGCAGCCCAGAAAGCCAACTGTATCCTGGGCTGCATCAAAAGGAGCGTGACCAGCAGGTCAAAGGAGGTGATCCTGCCCCTCTACTATGCTCTCGTGAGACCTCACTTGGAGTATTGTGTGCAGTTCTGGTGTCCTCAACATAAAAAGGACATGGAACTGTTAGAACAAGTCCAGAGGAGGGCCACGAGGATGATCAGGGGACTGGAGCACCTCCCATATGAAGACAGGCTGAGAAAGTTGGGGCTGTTCAGCCTGGAGAAGAGAAGGCTGCGTGGAGACCTCATAGCAGCCTTCCAGTATCTGAAGGGGGGCTACAGGGATGCTGGGGAGGGACTCTTCATTAGGGACTGTAGTGATAGGACAAGGGGTAACGGGTTGAAACTTAAACAGCAGAGGTTTAGACTGGATATAAGGAAGAAGTTCTTTACTGTTAGGGTGGTGAGGTACTGGAATGGGTTGCCCAGGGAGGTTGGAATGCTCCATCCCTGGCAGTGTTCAAGACGAGGTTGGATGAAGCCTTGGGTGATATGGTTTAGCGTGAGGTGTCCCTGCCCATGGCAGGGGGGGTTGGAACTAAATGATCTTGAGGTCCTTTCCAATCCTAACTATTCTATGATTCTATGATTCATATTATGTTTTTTATAAAGTTTGCTCAATTCAGTGTAATTGGAACTAGATATCTCAAGGTCCTTTGCAACCCTAATTATTCCATGACATGATTGCACCCTTCTGGAAAAACGTGCAATACAAGAGGACCCTGCAAAAGCAGTTAAATTCCTGGTTCCTGGAAATCTTACGTAAAGTATTCTGTGTCAGGAAAGCAGCTCTTGCCCCCGGTCTAGGCACAGACTCAGGAAGGGGACTCTGTGTTCAGATTGTCACTTCATAGCATACTCTAGTGGTTAACCATCATGATGCCAGCAAGTGAATGCAGTATCACTGCAGGAACAGATTTTTATAAAATGCTTATAAACTTACGGCAGAAGCTAAGAGGTGAATAATGTTAGTATATATATCAAGAAAATTGATAAAGAAACCAACTATTATCATACTTTAAATCTTTTTTTTAAAAGGTGCTGGTAAGCAGTCAAAGCAGCTATCTATACATTTACTGTTTAGAAACCTGCTGGGTTTAGCCTAGGTCACAAACTACAGAAGAATGAGATGCTACAAAACTAAAAGGGAAGGAAAAAAAGGAAGAAAAAAATTGTTTCTAAGAGGAACATTTGAAAAGAAATAGAAAGTGAAACAGGTTGAAGTTAACAAATACACCCACCTGGTTGAGCAGCCTTTCCTTCCTCCCAACCACACAGCATATTACCATACTACTATTAGTATACACTGCCAGGAATATCAGGTACGGCTACACCACACCACCACATAGAGATTCCCAATGCTCGCTTGAGATGAGCTAGCTCTGCAACAGCAGCAGAATAGCCACTTTTTGTGGTGTTCAATGCATGGCTAATTGAACTGATGTGCCTATGCTGCTCCCAGGACTCAAGCAAATATTTTGACCCAGGCTGCACTGTGGCATCCTATGTACAAGCTAATTTGTTCTCCCATACAGTACTGTTCTATTATTATGCACAGAGGTCTGATATATTCAATACAGTCTTGGTTTCTCCTCCAGTCATACCACAAACCATAAGCTTACATCTTACTATTTTATTATTTTCCTGAGGCCCACACACAGCACAGTTCAGTCTTTCAGGTTATGCAAGCAGAGGAGCACAGCGCTCCCTTCTTGCCTTGGGGATCTGTAACAAATTGCTAGCACTGCACTACAAGGTTCACACAAAGGTGAAAGTGTAAGTTGCATTAGCAGAAATGCTTGCACTCAAGTTCAAAGGACTCTACTCCATACTACTACAAGTAGCTTGTATGTAGTAGGCAAAATGGTCAAATATTTTCCAGATGTAGGAAGTGGCTTTAAAACATGGACTCAAATTTTACTATAATAAGCTCTAACAGGCTTTCCTAAGGCACTTGTGCAGTATTGCACGTAGCACAAAAAATACTGGAAGGGGATATTACGATGTCTGCAGAAAAGTTAGGGATTGGTCTTACAGATTTAAGTTGCTGGAAAGGCCTTAGTGTCTTATAACAAAAAGCCTTCTCAGTATCATTGTTCCTGGGTGAATAAGCAACAAACACAGCTAAGCAGTATTACAGTAAATCAAACAACCAGCCCAGCATCAGTCTTCATGCATTCACACTAGCCTTTGCAGGACCAGTGAAGTGTTTCAACAGCACTCTTCATAAGACTCAGGCTGCCAGCAGACTGCAACACAAGAAACCATTCTGGGCCCAGCACCACAGCCCATCTCTCAAGCCCTTCCTTCCCTTAAGGCAGGTGCTGCCACATGCTTTCTGAACAATGCTGTTTTACAAGCCAACTCAACCAGGTTAGCGTTTTGCTAAGTCATTTGAATATGCCTATGCTGTGCTTCCTACCACCCAGAGTAATTTGCCTTATTTTTGCCAGGGCATATCAGCTCTTCCAACATTCCAGATCATAGAAATAGTTTCCTTAACAAGGGCAAACTGTCTCAGTCCTTTTAAATGGTATTCTTGTTTCCCCAACTTCCATATCTCATAGTTGTAACATGTCCAGGTATGTATATTTTTAAATCTCCGCATCCAGAATTGTGTGTCTCATGTCCTGAGTAGGTGTGTTATCAACTCCCAACACAGTCATCATCTGCTATACCTAATACTGCCTGCCTGGAATGCAGCACATCACTCCTAGCAGAGGACCTACTTGCCTGAACCGGCTCATATTCACCCAAGGTTAGACTGTTGCTGGAGGGGGTTGGTTCTATCCACATCTTTTATAACATCACTTTTCAAGAACCTTTCTGCCTATGAATGTGATTTAAAGAGTACCGAACAGAAGAAGTAAAACACAAAGGATTTATACCAGGACTATCCAACTAGGATATGAAACACTAGAAAAACACTTTATTTAAGAACTCAGCTGCAGCACCCGAAGTCATGAAACATCTCCTTAAAAGGCACATGGACAAGGTCAAGAACTTTGCTACTCAGGTCCAGCTATTCCAGAATTGCTTACAGGAAAGTCTAATTTAAATAGAAGCAATCAAACTTACAAGACCCAGGGACAAAACTGAACATGGACACACATGTACCCACTTGACCTCACTTGGAGTATTGTGTGCAGTTCTGGTGTCCTCAACATAAAAAGGACATGGAACTGTTAGAACAAGTCCAGAGGAGGGCCACGAGGATGATCAGGGGACTGGAGCACCTCCCATATGAAGACAGGCTGAGAAAGTTGGGGCTGTTCAGCCTGGAGAAGAGAAGGCTGCGTGGAGACCTCATAGCAGCCTTCCAGTATCTGAAGGGGGGCTACAGGGATGCTGGGGAGGGACTCTTCATTAGGGACTGTAGTGATAGGACAAGGGGTAACGGGTTGAAACTTAAACAGCAGAGGTTTAGACTGGATATAAGGAAGAAATTCTTTATTGTTAGGGTGGTGAGGTACTGGAATGAATGGATGGATGGAGTGAATGCTCCATCCCTGGCAGTGTTCAAGACGAGGTTGGATGAAGCCTTGGGTGATATGGTTTAGTGTGAGGTGTCCCTACCCATGGCAGGGGGTTGGAACTAGATGATCTTGAGGTCCTTTCCAATCCTAACTATTCTATGATTCTATCCCTGAAGCAACATCACGCACTGCTTCATTAACTGCCTAAACCACCAGATCCTGCACATCAGTGACTGAATCCTACAAACCTGTTGCTACTGCAACAGATGCTTCAGCTACAGAGGCAGAAACAGAAGTCTGAGGGCACATCTTACACTGCCAGAGTGTGCACTAAATGAACATATGTCACTGCCACCTAAAACTGTCCCTCTGCTAGAGTTTGTCAGTGCACCTGAACCAACCAAGTCTTATTGTGAAAAATCACTGTACGTCAACAGGTAAGTACAGTAAGAGTGATAGGACAAGGGGTAACTGTTTTAAACTGAAAAAGGGTAGATTTATATTAGATATTGGGGAAAAAAGTTTTCACTGTAAGGGTGGTGAGACACTGGAACAGGCTGCCCAGAGCAGCTGTTGATGTCACATCCCTGGAAGTGTTCAAAGCTAGGTTGGATGCTGCTTTGCACAACCTGGTGTAGTGGAAGGTGTTCCCATGGCAGGGGGGTTGAAACAAGATGATCTCTCAGGGTCCCTTCCAACCCAAACCATTCTGTGATTCTATGAGGGAAAAAAAAAAGTTGAAAACATTTACTTTTTGCAGAATGGTGTCATCTAGTTTATTCTCCTAGAACAAATATGTTTCTTATGACTGAAACTTTCAACTCATCCTTCTGATGGACCTGTTTTAGGAAAACTTTTCAATACTGACTGTCACTTTCCACCCATTCAGCCAAACAAGGTTATTTGCCTTCTTTCTCATAGAATTATATGGACATATGCTACCAAAAGGCTGTTGGTCTATAGTACCTATTGTTGGGGTGAATAAATGAAAAAAAATCAGGAACTGTGACTCAAGTATAGTGCTAGCATCTGCAAAAATACTCCCCCCTCTCTCTAGATGCCTCAGAGAGAATACAGCTACAACTAATACCCCTTCTGAAATGCCAGCTCTATTCATCCCTAGTCAGAGGTGCTTCCACACTCAGGTTTGGACTTTTGCGTGAAACACGCAGTTAGTAAGCAAAGTTTGGATTTATTGTTTGTCCCAGCCTGCTCTGAGGGCTGTAGAGCCAAAGTCCACAGCACAGCCGGTTCGGTTCTTCATCGTCATCTCTAAATGTGGCAGATTCTTTGTCCTGCAAGCAAGCTCAGAAGCAACTCTCCAAGCTTGCCAGGTTTGTTCAGGTAGCACTGGAATATGAAATTATTTGCATATGGTGAATGTAAATCTAAAGTTCAACAGAGCCAGGAATGTGTTTGTCCTTAAGCCTTCCTCATCAGTAAACTTCTTTAAACAATGACTTTTTTTTCACATTAAAAAAAGATGAGTTATATCTCTCTGATATGTACCTATGCATGTAGAGGTGTATCTATGTATGTAGATACATTTACCCACAAACACATAGCTCTCCTGTCTGATGCATACCTAGTCATGTAGATTTGTATCTGTGTAGGCACATACATATACCCACACACACACGGCAGGAAGGCAGTCCTGGGACCACTGTGTCCAGGCACAGCCCCTTGAATCACAGAATCATGGAATCAATTAGGTTGGAAAAAACCTTTAAGATCATCGAGAACAACCTTTACCCCAGGACTGCCAAGTCCAGCACTAAACCCTGTCACTGAGGGCCCCATCTACACGGTTTTTGAACACTTGCAAGGACGGTGATACCACCACTGTCCTGGGCAGCCTTTTCCAATTCCTGACTACCCTCTTGGTGAAGACATTTTTCCTAATATCTAATCTAAACCTTTCCTGGTGCAGCCTGAAGCCGTTATCTCCTGTCCTATCACTTGTTCCTTGGGAGAAGAGACCGCCCCCACTTCTTGCCACCAGCCGCCCGGACCACGCAGCGCTGCCCGTAAAGCAGAGCCCTCAGAGGGCTCCTCCTGCTGCGGCACCGCCGGGGACGGCTCTTCCTAGTGGGACACGCGGTAAACCCTGAGTTTAAAAGTGAAACCCAGGGCAGGCGGCCTGTGACGGGAACGGGGAGAGGCTCCCCCGGGGGAGGCGACAGCGGCAGCACCGCGCCCAGACTGGGCGCCCCCTCCCCGGCAGCTCGACCCCGTTCCTGGCGGAGGGGGCCGGGCCACCCGAAGCGGGGGAGACGCCGACACACCCCTCACCACCTCCCTCCCCCAGCTCCGTCCTCCCCGGTACTCACAGAGCCCGTTAGAGCCGGTGCTGGTGAACATGGCGGCGAGGCCCGGCCCAGCCTGGCTCAGCCGCGGCCGGCGCCGCTGGCGGAACCCCCAGAGGCCGGGCAGACCCCGAGGAACCGCGCCGGGACGGGGACGGCGGCCGCGAGGGGACAAACGCAGCAGTCAGGCGAGCGGACGGCGCCCCCTGCCGGGCCCGCCGGGAGGGGCTCCGCCATCCTGCCGTCGCCTCGTCCACCCCCCCGCCCGGCGGCCCGGCTGTCACCTCACCTCAGCGCCCCAGGACGGAGCCTCTAAGAGCCCATGTAGAGCGAATATATCCCCTTAATTAAGTGGAGGTAAGGCTGAGGCAGCTCCCGTGTGCCAGTCCCTGAGGCGGAGGGAAGGGTGCTTCAAAGCTGAGGTGTAGCTGGGCAGGGATAAAGTATGCTTTAGTTGACATGTATCATAGGTAATTGCTTCTGTCCCTATAAATACAGTTTAAATGTGAAATGTGTAGGTGCCTAAGGGAAGGCTGACTCTTCACACTGTGGAAAACTGTGGCACTCGAGGCTCACCGTAATTTTGGGAGCCCCTGAGTTAAGTGCCTGCTTAGGAGCTGTGAGTGAGTTCTCATTATGGCTAACGGGAATGTGGTCAATAACAGACAGTAGCATCTGCAGTGTTTTACATATGATTGTAGAATCATAGAATCGTTTGGGTTGGAAGGGACCTTAAAGCTCAGCCAGTTCCAACCCCCTGTCATGGGCAGGGGCACCTTCCACTAGATCAGGTGGCTCTGAGCCCTGTCCAACCTGGCCTTGGGCACTGCCAGGAATGGGGCAGCCACAGCTTCTCTGGGCAACCTGTGCCAGTGCCTCACTACCCTCATGGTGAAGAATTTCTTCCTAATATATAATCTAAATCTTCTCTCTTTCAGTTTAAAGCCTTTTCCCCTTGTCCTGTCACTATACGCCCTTGTAAAAAGTCCCTCTCCAGATTTCTTGTAGGCCCCTTTTAGGCACTGGAAGGCTGCTCCAAGGTCACCCCTGAGCCTTTTCCAGCCCACCTTTCTCAGGCTGTTTTCACGGGAGAGGTGCTGCAGCCCTCTGACCATTTTCATGGCTGCCCTGGACTCACTCCAACAGGTCCACCTCCCCTTTGTGCTGGAGTCCCAGAGCTGAACACAACACTGTTGGTGGGGTCTCACAAGAGCAGAGGGGAAAAATCACTTCTCTCAACCTGCTGGTCATGCTCATTTCAATGCAAGCCAGCACATGGTTGGCTTTCTGGGCTACATCAGAAGGTCAAATGATCAAATGAAAGTGTCTATGATGAAACTAATTTCTCCCTAGGCTCCACCTACTGTATTGAACTGATCACCACCAGCTATGATGGTACGTTAGACACCTAGCTCTCTACCAGTGTGGTAGACACCTAATACAAAGTGAGGCAAATTCTCAGTTTCATACGGATGTGGTATAATAAGACTGAAATTATTCTGACACCAAATTTTAATGACACTTTCAAGTCCATGTAGAAATCAGTTTACTAAATAAGTCATGCTAGGCATTTAAAAGGTGATGATGGTTTGCTCTTCATCACAGATGTGAAGGTCAGGAAGAAGCAGGATGAGGTCTGTGTGCTGTGTTTACGCACTTGATGGAACTGAGGGCCTCAAAGTCACTTTTAGCTTGATGCAGGTACAAGACTGGGAGCAAATGTCACTCTGGAACTGGAAAATATGACTTGTCAGCAGGGTAACAAGTTTTAAAAAGACAATAACAAAAAATATTTTAAGCAAGTAATAAATTTGCTAAATTCCATAGTTTTTTAATATATCACAAAAAATAAAGTGCCTTTTAATATTTACATTCAACTGCAACTATTACATAACACTTGTAAATGTGAAGATCCTGAATCTTTGTAACCAAAATCTCTTAATACTAACAAGGGGACATAAGAAGACCGTGTGCTTGGGTCCACAAAGGCTTCAGCAAAATTTAGCATATTAGTATGTAATTTTAAAATGTCCAGCTCCCAGCAGTGATTTCAGATTTGTGTCACTCACTTGCTTTCCCTGAGCACAGCCCGCAGTCAGGTAGGTAGGAATGGGATTCACAGTCACCTCACAGACAGGAGATAGTCTAAACTTGCTAGAAGGGAGAACCAAAGAGATGGTGCATTGGAAATCCTCTCACCCAAACTGAGGTTTTTCATCAGCGAAGATTCTCAATTGAATTCACAGCATGAAACCCATCAGGTACCATACGTTGTGCCTTTGGCTACAAACAGCTGGCTTACTCTTTGCCATTAAAGCCCAGCTGTAAGAAGTGATTTGCTACAAAAATTCTTTCTTTCAAATGCAAATGGCTCTGGCTGCTGTTGTTGCACATGCAAACTCTGTCTTGCCAGTATGCTGAATGTGTGTAACTGTGCATGTCACTGGCAACCCTCATTTCTAAGGAAGGGGAAAGTAAATAATGAGGTGCAAAGCTTGTGTAAGCTTGCTCAGTGTGAAACCTCATTGGAAAAAGCTTGGGTGCCTCCTGAACTCTTAGGATTAATTAATCACCATTTTGACTCACCTCCATTTAAAATAATTAAGCCTTTTTGTGGATCTGGCTTTCATATATGTGAGGATAAAACCTGAAAAGTTTTTCAGCATTACCTGCATAATAGGCTTAGGATTGCTGGTTTAGTGCTGAAGATAAAGTTTGCTTTTATTTCCTTTCACAGTCACACATAAAGGAGTGACAGAACAATCATTAACTTAGAGGTTTAGAGTCCTGATAACCAAGGCCTAGTGTTCTTGTTTCATAAGCTCAGTTTGGAAGATTTCCCTCGATTCATGTCCTACAAGGTAATCGCATTAGAGGGATTCTCCTCTGTAATGTTGAGCACTGGAATTGGATTGAAATCAGAACCTCTGAACATACTGGAGTTTTATACATATATTCTGCTGAGTAAGGAGGCATTCAGGCAAACATTTAAGATCTCTTTTGAAAGTAGCTTTGTGGACTTGTTATCACTGACAGATACAGCAAAACCGAATGAGTAGCAATAGTTGTCAAGATTCTCCAAACAACCTACCAAATTACTTGCAGATTTGTCAATACTGCTGGGACACAAGGAGCTGTCTCTGAATTCATTTGCCAATATCTCACTTCAGTCTACAAATATCTTACAGAGTCTATGAAACATCTAATGATATCCTTTGTTTTAAAAAAAAAAGATTAAATCAGTTTTTTTTGGGATTAGATCAGGTGAGATGCACTATGTGCTTCTGAGAAAACTAGATGCCTGTGCTGCTAATCATGGTTTCCCATACTGATTGAATGGTAGAGGAAAAGCAGATTTTGCCCTCAGATACAGTGACAAGCAGAGAGGTTTTTATATCCCAACACCATCAGCATCAACTGGTAGCCTGTCATAAGTATTACACAAATGATTTGCATTATATAAATATACAGTATTTGTCCACCTTGGAGTTAAATAAAATCATCAGTCCTCATGCTTGCTTTGGAACATATCCCAGAATAGGAATGCTAGCACTTATCTACTAATCCACTCAGAACAAGCTTAGAAGGCTTTGACACTGCTCAAATGTCAGCTTAAATATCTCCATTTGTTTATTACATCTAGTTAATGGGGTCAGTTTAGTATGTTCAAAATAGAGTTGTTTAAACTTCCTTCTCAAAGGAAAATCCCAGGAGACTGGAATTTATATTTCTCACTATTTTCTAACATGAGTAGGTTGTTTTCTTCTCTGAACTTGTGATGGTTTTTAATCAATTCTTAATTACTAATTAATCTCAAAATCAGGTGCTCCCCTGACATATTGAAAGAAGGAGAGCAGCAGAGTAAACCAGGGTGGAAACATAACACATCTCTCAGGGATTTTCTGGCTTAACTCTGTGCAGGTCAATGATTCTGCAAGTTAATGGCAGGTGGCCTGTCTCTTTGACATCTGGGGTTTCCATGGGATTCATAATAGTACCTGCACTTACTACAGTTACCTGAAGTATTAGCAGATACCTGAAAAGAGGTTAACGTTAAGCTTAATGATTTCAGTAACTTATCCGTACAGTTTCCAACCCTTGTCTTCAGTTACGGAAGACTGTGAGGAAGAAAGCCATGCACCATACATTTTCTACAGAGGAGACCTCTGTGGCAGTGCGGCTTGCTGATTGCAGCTTGCAGGGGAACAGGAGGAAGGGCAGAAGGCAGAGATTCACTCGGCTGAAATCAGACTGATTGGTTCTGTGCCTTTCCAAAATTAGACAGTTTCTCTCACTCCCCCAGAAGTGAATAAAGCTTCATACTGCAGCAGACCTGCTGTCCTCTTAAGCTGAAGTGGGCTCATTTATTACAGACTTCTTTAATTTTTTACTGCAGCTGGGACATACAGAACATTTTCTAGATTAGTTCTTTCCATGTAGACCTAGTAGGCTTACAGTTAATGTAAGGATCAATGGCATGGCTAAAGGAGGAACTTTTAGGCATTTCTTAAGTTCTAAAGAGTGTGCAAAGGAAGGTAATCTAGTGGGAAAAATGGCAAGAGTACTGGGTTTTTTCTGTATTTTTTTCAGTTGATTTTGTATCACACTATTATAAAAAATATGAAGAGTGCTCAAAAGTTTTCCATTTGTTACAGTTCTAGCCATTTCAATGAGACTTTTTGCAGAACTTTAAACACCATGATAAACCTGAGCTCCATGTCAATGTCTAGTAATACAGATATGTGGGTAATTATTGCTTCAATAGCTCAAGTCACCAGGTGGTGGCCACCAGCAGCCACCAGCTCACACTCTGCATCTCAGTTTGTCTTCATTTTGTCCCAGCAAGTCACCAGAAACATGCTGCATCTGCCACCTTTTGGATTCATGCCATGCCCCTCAAATGTAGGGGAGAGGAGAACAATGGTGAGGTGCATCCAGCACAGATGCATGGAGGAAGCACAAGAAGAAAAGTGCTTGCCTGGACCTATGGGGAAAACTTGCTTTCTTCATGCTGTGTCTTAGTTGAAGATGCTCAGAGGACTGGAGCACCTCTCCCATGAAAGACAGGCTGAGTTGTGGTTATCCAGCCTGGAGAAGAGAAGGCTCCAGGGAGACCTTAGAGCAGCTTCCAGTACCTAAAAGGGATCTACAAGAAATCTGGAGAGGGACTTTTTACAAGGGTAGGTAGTGACAGGACAAGGGGGAATGGATTCAAGCTGAAAGAAGGTAGATTTAGATTAGCTACTAGGAAGAAATTCTTTACTGTGAGGGTGGTGAGACACGGGATCAGGTTGCCCAGAGGAGTGGTGGCTGGAATTGTTCAAGGTCAGGTTGAATGGGGCTTTGAGCAACCTGGTCTAGGGGAAGGTGTTTCTGTGGCAGGGGATTGGAACTACATGATCTTTAAGATCCCTTACAACCCAAAACATTCTGTGATGCTATGATTTGTGGACTGAACATGCACACTGACAATTTTACACTGGAAGTCTTAACTTTCATTTCTCTTTAAACAGTCAACCATGTAAGTTTAAGCACTGACACGACATGCACCCACATTTTGGCATCTCTGTGTTCAGAGGCGGCACCAAACACGTGATTAGCAGCTTTGTCTCTAAATACTTGTAAACACTCCCTTAAAGCTGTCCTCTTTAAATTCTGTATCACAGAAGCCAGGCTATTTATTTCAATGAAGGTTGAGATCATGTGGAAAACAAGAGCATACATGGTAGCGTTATCAGAAACTGGATCCTAATGCAAACATATTAGGGAGACAAGTTTAAGATAGGCAAATTGATTCTGATGTTTCTTAATTGTTGATTTTTATCTCAGGTTTTACATGTAATGTTCTGTGTTTGTGTTCCATTTGACTTTAGGTGAGACCTCGTTCTTGTGAATTAAAAGCACAATGGCTGAGCAGCTGTCACTGAACTTTATAAAACTCATCTGAAGGGCATTTATTTACTACAAGGTAAATTGCAAAACATCAGAAAGCATTATTAAAATGATGAGATTTAAACATAGTGCTCAGAATACCCAATTAGGGAATCCATTAGGAGGGGAAAATATTATGGGTAGTACTGCATAATGCAACATACTTTGCACATTTGTACTCTTTTATGCTTATTAGCCATCAAGCACTAGCTATCTATTTCAGACTGAATTTATGTCCAAGAGTACCTTTGTGATCCAGAATATATGACGAATTACCCATGATAACTTTCAGAGACAGCAGAAAACTTCAGTCTTTAAGAAACAGAAAACAAGTTGCATTGTTCCATACAGGTATGGCTGTAGTGAAATTGCCTGTTTGGAAAATCAGATTTTAGAAGATATTTATAGGGGTATTCAAGGGATTTTTTTCCTCCCTGATACCTATCCATATTTCTCAGATCTCCTCCTCTTGCTTCACAGCCCTGTTGCATTCCTATCTGTGTATGTCCATACAGTGCAAAGGTTATTAAACGCCCATATTTACACTTGGAGGCAAATCTGTGCTTAAGGCAGTACGTGGCCACCCACAGCATGATGTTAACAGCATCATGTAGCATAACACTGCTTAGAGATCAAAAAAAAAAGAAAAAGATAGAGCTTTAATCAGTTCTTCTCCCCCAAATGTCATTATCTTCGTTGTATTTGATTTAAATTTGAGCATGAAGGAATAGTCTCGTCTTTGTTTTTCCTCACTCTAATTACCCATACCAGAGGATGTTTGTGTTCATATAATTTTAGTGAAGTACAATGATCCTGCAGAGGAACCTACTAAAAATTAAAGTATGTTCACTCCAGAAAAATACTTGAGTGATATTTGCAATATAAGTATGTATGCCTCCAGGAAATAAACATTCCCAGGGTTGCTGTTTTTCCTCCATAAATGTTAGTAACGGCAAAGTTAGGTCCCAAAAATATGTATCATACAAAAGTGTAAAATTTTGCCCAGTTGTGACCCTTACATTGCCATCAGAAAACTGCTTTCCATTATCAGAAAGAGGAACTATTGTAAAAAAAAAATAAAAATCAGTGTATTAATTAATCACATTTAAATACAACGGAGCTATCAGAAACACAAAAGGTACAGCTTATTGCAATTATTCTTGATCCTGTGCTGCATTTTTCCAGTGTGGGTCATTTGCTGTCTACAGGCACCTGCTGGAGACATTTCTAAACCTGAGGATTAGATCTAGTCTAAAACAGAAATATGAAGCTAATTAAATGCAAAAGCTGTCATTCTTACTGTTCCTTTAGATCCCTTCTCTACATGAAGAACGTATTTCTTGTTTTTCTTGCTGAGCACAATTTAATATAGCTTAATATTGTTTTTAAATACTTACAGTAGTTTATAAATTGTGGTTGGGGGCACTACAAAAATCTGTGTTCGTGGAGCTGGTTGTAGCAGAAATTGCCACCTGAAATCTGTGGCAAAGAAATCTTCCTTGGCATGAAGATGATGTTCTGGACCTGCCCTCAGCTGCTATTTTGGCTTCTTCACCTCACCCAGGAGGTGGGATGGTGCTATTTTCTGGTTAGCCAGCATAACAGCAAGGGTGGTTTTACACTGAGCTCTCAGGGGAGACTTGCCTGGGGTGTTACAGCAGAGAAACAAGAGCCAGTGTTTTGCGCCACTGTAATTATTGAAGCAAACCCCAAGATGCCTGAATAAAGAAGCTTCTTGGGGACTTTCCATGCTGCCTTCAGCCTGGACAGGCCAGCCTGTGCTCCATGCCCTCATGGTCTCAGGTGGCTTGGTGGTTTCTCTCCAACAAATATGGCTGCACCCAGGGGAAGTGAGACACTAAGTGGGAATTCATTGGGAGAGGAGGAACTGGAAGGCTTTATTTGAAGGGGTGTGTAAACCACTACAATAATCTTTTCTATTGTCACACACACATGCTGGAGCTCTTGCCACAGACTTTTCCTGGACACGGGCAACTGGCTGCACCTGGCATCTGAAGTTCAGTGACCTCTTACCTGCTCATATACTGATCTGGCAGTTCTGCTAAAGGTTGCATTAAGGCCATTTTTGGCACTTAAGTCAAGAAATAATGATGGAATACTAAATCAGCTCATACTAAAACTCAAGTTTATTAGCTTGTCCCTAAGGTAGCAAGCTTTTTTAAGCAGGAGTAAAATAAGTGAAGTCAATAAGCTCCTTTGTACATGCAAGATAAGCATTTGCTGCAACATTTGTTCCTTAAATACATGTGTGGTCTCTGTGTACATATAGTTAGTTGTAAGTATATATTAACAACACAAGTCATGTTACACATGTGCCAAAAAAGTATTAGTACGAATATTGGTTTAATTCATGAATACTGGACATGACATTTGGACACGACATTTGGACAGAGCAACCTGGTCTAGTGTAAGGTGCCCCTGCCTATGGTGAGGGGTTGGAACGAGATGAGTTTTAAGGTCCCTTCCAACCGAAACCATTCTATGATTTTATGTCACTACTGTTGATTAATTTTATATATGAAAGTATATTGAGAAGAAAGTATTTTCAGCCATTTTTCCAAGGGTTTGATTACAGATTTCAGTGCAGTTAGTGCTTCCACAACAGCATGGTTGGGGTCTTGTTAACAAATCATTTGAACATATTATCCAGTTGATATGAGTGAGAATTTCGTATGTTTGCATATATAGGAGCAGCAGCTTGCAAGCTGAATGCAGCGTCAGTGATCTTCCTGGCAGCACATACATTTGGGGCAAAAATTAGCCTAGGCTGCATTTCAATGTCATACAAACCCCAGAAACTATTTTTATCTGCAGGTTGCTGTGTAAAGAAATAGACACTATGTCCAGGAAAAGCACCAATCTGTGGCTTAGGTACCTGCATTTGATGCAACACTTGAGATGTGTCAGTACATTACACTGTAAAACAGGAAAGAAAAACACTCCCACTGAAATAGAGCGTGTCGGCCTCAGATGATTTATGGCCTGATTCAAAGTGCCCTGAATTCAACAGTGTGAGTCCTGCTGTTTTTGCAGCAGGGTTTGGCTCAGATGGGTGCACTTTAAACTTCCAAACCACAGTCAGCAAAGCAGTGAGCTAGGCCAGATGGAAAGTGCCCGTCACCACCGGGATGATGCAGGGAGCAGATGGGCTCTGCAGCCCTCCTGCTTTGTTTTGAGAGGGGAGCAGGATGACACGTAGCTGATGTTGGGTGGGAGGCCGCTGCTGATCTGAGTGGGTGGTGAAGGCATGAAAGAAGATATTAAGGCAAGGAGAAAATGAGAGGAAGGGAGTGGTCAGAAGGGAAGGCAGGGTGGAATGTGCGGAATTAGCACGGGGTGGAGCAAGAGACAGGGGAAAAACAGAGGCACGCTTGGGGTTATGCAACTTGGCAGGTCTTAAACCTGACACTGACAGAGGAGGAATCCATAAAAAGCTCTGAGGAGGAGATGTGGCAACGGGATTGACAAGAAAGGTAACACCAATGGGATGGAGCCCAGGTGATCTGTGCATGATAGAATGAGGATGTAAAAGAAAGAAAAAAAATGAAAGACATAATGAGATAAAGAAAAAGAGCAAAAGAGTTGCTAAACTATCCTGAAGAATTCTGTTTGCCTTGTTTTTTGTATCCATAGAGTTTCTTTTTCTGTAAGTTCAAGCAACGAAAGGATTTTCTGAGCTGCACTGTTTCAGGACTAGCATGTCCTGTATCCTGGATATGCTAATCCATGTGTTCCACACAAGAGATGCAAAAAGTGTCTTAACTCTAAAATCCAAATGTTACAGGATCTTCGGGGGGGGGGGGAGGGGGGCAACACACAGCAAAACCCTCCAAATGATGTGCAGGTAAATAACTTTTCTTGGGGGTGCTTGTCAGTAAATAGTACTTGAGCAAAAAATATTGCACATAAAGTACCACAATACACACAATTCGTAATCTGTGAGCTAAACTAAGGAGGTGCTGGGAGGCAGCTGAAGAGGTTGGGGTACTCCCCAGAGGGAAAAAAACTCCAACACAGATAAAAAGTAATTTTGTGTAATATTGGTGCTTCTGTCATGGAAAGTGTTTGATGGAAACCTGAACTGGTCATCAGGTGGCTATTATTTCACAGCAGTCAGAAGTAATGACACATGCAAAAGAGCCCCATTAGTAGCTCCTGCGTACAAGAATGAGCCCTTGCCTGCTACCAACTGAAAATGGGAAGGGATTTGATTGTACTATGTTGGAACAAATCCCAGTAGTATTTAAACTTGATCATATAGGCTTTGAACTAAAATTTGATGACTCACTAGTGTTTTGGCGATTACTACAAGCACTCTTCAGGAAGTTTCAAAGTTGTTTGCGAGTGAGAAGCTAATGTCTTCTAAATCCAGGGAATGCACAACCTGGCTTCTCCCTTAGCTGAAAGAAGCTCAAGGAAGAAAACCAGTAAATGGATCATTACATTCACTGACATTGTGTAACCAGATGTGGTAAGAATTTAGGGTGAGGCCTGAGAAACACTTTATCGAGATAGAAAATTGTAAAAGGTATGTGTCTTTCATCACATATTTCTTCAGTTTGTCTTGCTGGTATAGTAGCAACCAAGATGATCTTCTCAGACATAGCCATAATTAAAAAAAGTATTGGCCTGGATTCAAGATAAGAATGTTTTAGACCTTTAAGAACAGAACTGAGATCCAAATGGATAGTAGATTACTCACTGCTGAAAGAAGACCTTCAAGGATTTAATTAGTGTGTGGAAAAAAATCAGGTAACTTTCACAGCAGTCAGAGGGAAAAGTAGAGCTGCAGGATTCTCTCTTTTCCTGGGCTGTCACATCCAGCAGGAAAGCTGAATTCATGAGAACCAACAGACAATGCTGTCAAAACCCAGGAGCTAAAGCTGTCTTGGCTAGACCACAGCAATTATGACACAAAATCTGTCAGCACCCTGTCTGGCTTTCCCACGGGTCCGAGGAATGAAGGAGATTTGAATGCATTTACAAATAACAATTTAGTCAAGCCAGAAAAAAGAAGTATGTTTGAAAGGAGCTCTAGATGTAAGCCTGTCTGTTTGAGGCCGTGATTAAACCACAGGTGTTCCTGTCTCCTACAAAGCTTTATGAACTAGTAACTGTACCCTCTTAAATCACAATGTACAAACGAGCGTCTGGTCTTTTATTCACAGTATGATAAAAAAAGGGGTAGTCTGTCTGACAAATCACTTATGTGCCTAGGAATATTTGCTGACATACATACTGCTTTCATAACCAAACTCTCTCCTGACCCAGCAAGGGATTATTTTGCCTTTCTTACTGTGAGAGTGCTCAAAATTTGATGGAGTGATTTCGCATATTCCCACTGCCCAAGAATGAGGAAGTTGGCTCCTATGGCTCTGCCACAGTTTCTTTGCACAGGTATCTAGTCTTTCCATCAGCCATGCTGCTTCATGGCACGAGAGGAGCCTAAATTATGTGGACTCAAGAATCATAGAATCATAGAATAGTTAGTGTTGGAAAGGACCTCAAGATCATCTAGTTCCAACCCCCCTGCCATGGGCAGGGACATGTCACACTAAAGCATGCCATACAAGGCTTCATCCAACCTGGCCTTAAACACTGCCAGGGATGGAGCATTCACAGCCTCCCTGGGCAACCCATTCCAGTGCCTCACTACCCTCACAGTAAAGAACTTCCTCCTTATATCCAATCTAAACTTCCCCTGTTTAAGTTTGAACCCATTACCCCTTGTCCCATCATCACAGTCCCAAATGAAGAGTCCCTTCCCAGCATCCCTATAGGCCCCCTTCAAATACTGGAAGGCTGCTATGAGATCTTCCTGCAGCCTTCACTTCTCCAGGCTGAGCAGCCCCAACTTTCTCAGCCTCTCCTCATGCGGGAGGTGCTCCAGTCCTCTGATCATCCCCGTGGCCCTCCTCTGGACTTGTTCTAACAGTACCATGTCCTTTTTGTGTTGAGGACACCAGAACTGCACACAATACTCCAAGTGAGGTCTGACAAGAGCAGAGTAGAGGGGCAGGATCACCTCCTTTGACCTGCTGGTCACGCTCCTTTTGATGCAGCCCAGGATACGGTTGGCTTTCTGGGCTGCGAGCGCTCACTGAAGCTGGCTCATATTCATTTTCTCATTGACCAACACCCCCAAGTCCTTCTCCTCAGGGCTGTTCTGAATCCCTTCTCTGCCCAACCTGTAGCTGTGCCTGGGATTGCTCCGAACCAGGTGCAGGACCTTGCATTTGTCATGGTTAAACTTCATGAGGTTGGCATCAGCCCACCTCACAAGCATGTCAAGGTCCCTCTGGATGGCATTCCTTCCCTCCAGCGTATGAACCGAACCACACAGCTTGGTGTCATGGGCAAACTTTCTGAGGGCGCACTCAATCCCACTGTCCATGTCACTGACAAAGATGTTGAACAAGACTGGTCCCTACACCAATCCCTGAGGGACACCACTCGTTACTGGTCTCCAGCCGGACATTGAGCCATTGACCACAACTCTTTGTGTGTGCCCATCCAGTCAGTTCTTTGTCCACCAAGTTGTCCACCTATCAAATTGATGTCTCTATGAATGAAAATGGAGGTGCAGCTTCATATGCTCATACCACTTGGACGCACACAACTCTATGGGATCCAGATGGGATCCACTCAAGTGTACTGAGGGATCTGGCGGAAGTGCTCACTGAGGTACTTTCCATTGCTTACCAGCAGCCCTGGCTAAATGATGAGGTCCCAGCTGGTTTCAAGTTGGCAAATGTGATGCTCATTTACAAGAAGGGCTGGAAGGAGGATCCAGGCAACTCCAGGCTTGTCAGTCTGACCTCAGTGCTGGGGAAGGTTATGGAGCAGATGGTCTTGAGTGCCATCATAGGACATGTACAGAACAACCAGGTGATCAGTCACAATCAGCATGGGTTTATGAAAGGCAGGTGCTGCTTGACTGACCTGGTCTTCTTCTGCAACAGTGTGACCTACTTAGTGGATAAGGGTAGGAAGGCTCTACAGGGTGATGTGGACAGACTGCTTAAATGGGCAGAGGTCAACGGTATGAGGATCAAGGCTCAGTGCTGGGTCCTGCACTTGGACCACCACAACCCCATGCAACACTATAGGCTTGGGGAAGAGTGGCTGCAAAGCTGACCAATGGGAAAGGACCTGGGAGTGCTGATTGGTGGAGCTGAACGTGAGCCAGCTTGTGCCCAAGCAGCCAAGAAGGCCAACAGAATCCTGGTCTGTATCAGCAATAGTGTAGCCAGTAGGACTGTGGAAATAACCATCATTCTGCTTGGCACTGGTGAGGCTGCACCTCAAATACTGTGCTCAGTTCTGGGCTTCTCACTACAAGAGAGACATTGAGGTGCTGGAGTGGGTCCAGAAAAGGGCAATAAAGCTGCTGACTGGTCTGGAACACAAGTGTGATGAGGGAACTGGGGTGTTTCGTTTGGAGAAAAGGAGGCTCAGCGGAGACCTTATCACCCTCTACAAATACCTGAAAGGAGGCTGTTGCAAGGTGGGGGGCCAGTCTCTTCCCCAGGCATGAAGGAAAAGGACAAGATGAAACAGTCTTAAGTTGTGCCAGAGGAAGTTTAGACTGGCTATGAGGAAAAATGTCTTCCTCAAAAGGGTTGTCAAGCATTGGAACAGGCTGCTTAGGGAAGTGACAGAGTCACCATCCCTGGAGGTACTGTGTTGATGTGGCACTTAGGGACACGGTTTAGTGGTGAACTTGAGAGTGCTGGGTTAACGGTTGAACTCAATGAGCTTAAAGGTCTTTTCCAAACTAAATGATTCTACGAGTCTATGCTGTGTGACAAAAGAGCCATGGAACAAATGCCTCATACGCCCTCTTCCTATGTCAAGTGACCTTTCCTTAAGGCTTGTCTACATGCAGAAAGTCTTGTGCAATAGGTGTGAGACACAATTAGAATTTTCTAACTACTTATTACCTGCCCTCTGTGTGGACTTTCCTATTGCAAGAAAAGCTATCTCAAGGTGTAGTGTAACCCAACTCAGAATAACTTGTGTATGTAAAACACCAGAAAGAGACTCTGTCACTTGTACACAACATCTTTTTAGCACTTGTTTTTTTTCAGGCTTTGCCTTTATGTAAACATGTTTGGTGGAATTTTTCATAACCTGTGCTCACCAACCAGCAATATTTATTTCTCTCAGACGCTTGTGGTCAGTCCTAACTAGAATGTATGCTAGAGCGGTAGATAAACAGTCTCAAACACATGATTTATAGTCTCCCTAGATCACTCATAAACAGAGTTATTCAGGGATTGAGAAAGAATAAATTCAAGAGTGACTGAATCAAGATCATGATGTCCATTTTGGGAAGGATTTTGAGGTCTTACATTAGCCAAAGATTTAGTATTCGCCCATATAAAAAAAAAAAAGGGGGGGAATCAATTCTGCTCACTGTTTCAAAGGACCCTTCCTTAGAGGAGAAACAGTGCAGAAACCCCAGACAGCAGGTTTTTAAGCCTCAAAACCAAGATGCCAGGAAAAATGTCCTGTATTAAAGGGAATGGAAGCCTAACAGTGAAGTATGTTGGGCATTATGCTAACAAATCAGCTCCTAGGTAGTGCTGTGGTATTAAGAACTACAGAGAAAAGGGAAGTTGGGATGTGTGAAGACATGGGTGCTGACTGGTGCCATCTTACAGACACAAGTGATAAAAAGAAACTGACTGACATCCAGGCATCTCTGCTCTGATCACAAGAACATCCTAGGAACAAGGCAGTGACAATAAGAAGGCTGCTCTCCAGTGCAGGTTTATAAGTGTGAACAAAATGTCCTCTCTAGTTGGGGCTTTGTCTAGGTGATTCAGGGAGCTAAAGTACTCACCTACTCCATTACATTCACCAATACTACCCCCTTGAGAAGCGTGGCCTTATATGAGAGCGATGCTAAGGTGCTATACTACTCAGCTATTTCCTCTTTCTCACACAGCCCCACACACCCCTGACCAGTGAATGTAGTGCTTAGAAGGGACTATTTCTGCACACCAGGTCAACAGCTTGAACGGCTATATGGGTATTTCTCCTTGTCTGTAAACCCCATGATAAGGTTATGTGCTGACTTGACTTACTTCCTTTGTGTTTGACCACTCCTTGTTCAGACAAGTACTCAAAATTATGCAAAGGGGAAGGTTTGATTCTTCTTTCACATTCCTGTGAAATGAGAGTAAAATTATATACATACACACACGCATGTATATACACATATATATTTTACTCATCATGACTGATAGCCCTGGAGCATGGAATTTGTTGTCTGGAGTACATGTACGAGCAAGCTGGTAGTGTGTGTTTCAGTAACTGCCTTTGCCAGTGTGTCTCAGCACTGGAGAGACTGCAAGATGAAATGGTAACCCAGGTGTATAACAGCATCCTACAATTCTATTATGAGACTTACTATACTTTGTGGTCTTCTAACCCAGAGACTAAAATCCCAGTATTTCCTAAGAATCCCTGTGTTGATTTTTCCAAAGGAAAAGCTTTGAGGCCTTGACACTATCAAGAAAGATTTTAAAAACATGATGCAAGTTTGCCACTTAATTATCTGTGGAGGCTGACTCCCGTGTTTTGGGAAATGCAATTTGCAGCATCATGTAGAGCCACCTCTGCCCTACTTCACCTATGCAACCACTTCTACCAAAACCCCAGTTTTAAAGCATTTTGTAACAAGCTCTGCTGTCTGATCCAGACTAGCTAGGCAGTGGATAGAGCAATGGTCCTGTTGTGTTTCCTTGAACTTCTTGAGCAAGACTACTATTGATCTTAGAGCACAGATAGGGGAGATCAGAAGGAGTCAGAGGCAGCAGGTCAGAAAGTGATTAACTTTGGTAGATGGATTGCACTTGTATACATTCAGGATAGTTGAAAGTGTACAAAAACTGTTTGCTCAGACTTTATGTTCACATCTGTAGGTATTATGGGGAGTATCATGTAGCATTGTCTTGGTGTGCACAGCTGAAATGCCTCTTGTTGCCTTCTTCAACAGAGGTAGAAAGGTAATACTTTGAAACAGTGAAGCAATTCAGATTGAATAAACTGTCAAAAGGATGAGGTATTTTTAAACAAACCCAGCAACCCCAGGTGGTAAAATACTGCATGACTGGAATGGAGAGCAGAATTGATCAATGAAAAGGGAAATCAAACTATACAGCAGATCTAACAAAATTGGAGAAAGATTTCTGCAATGTGTAAGCAAGATTGCTTTCAGCACAGCTGTTCTCTCTCCACCTGTCAAAATGGATTTCAAAATGGATTTCAGAGTCAAAAGTCTCACAAGTTTCATAGTTATGAGTTACAGGAAAAATTGATGCAGATCCTTAGATGGATTAAGTTAATCTAGCTCTATCCATTCATTCCCTTGAACCCAAATCAGTTTGTTGCAGCTGAGGATCTGGCTTCTTCCTCCTCCACAACTGAGCACAGATACAGCTTCATCTTACCACTTTATATAAAAGCATCTTGTAAACCATGTGAGCTTCTTTTTACTGTATGAAAGTTCATTTTGTTTAAGCATGCAGTTCTCTTGCTTGAACACAAATAATACGCGCAGCTATAATTTTCTTTGTGGCTAATTTGCCTTCATAGTTGTGGCTGATTAAATAGCTTTGCCTTACTTGGTTAGCAGAGAGGTAAGCACCTTTAAATATATTGTAATTGGGCTTTGATTTTTTTCTGTCTAGCCTTGTTAAAAGCATAGTTAACACCTTTCTTGGAGCTGACTTCATGAGCACACAGGTGAAAAACTTCTCTGAGCTGTTTTGTAAAGCACAGCTAATTAATGCAGTTAAGTACAACTGAGTTAAGTAGGAGAATCACAGCTCGTAAATAAAGATAAGAAAATTATAAGAGGTGTGACTGATACGTGTGTAATTACCTGCTTGGAGGCAGCCTGATCTGGAAGAACCAGAAGAGATTTGGGAGGCAGGAAATCCTGTGTTGCAATCCTCATTCCACCCATACTCCTGCTGCTGTAAGGGAGTTATCCTCCTCTCCTTCCCCAAGTGGCAGTCACTCAATGAAAGAGTGACGTAAGGATTTATTAATAGGATAGGCAAAACATCAGAAACACTTAAAGTGTGATTTTGGTACCTGTGAATATCACACAGAACAGATATTGTCCCAGATTAAAATTTTCTGCATATCCTGTTCAGAAGTGAGGAAACAGAGACTTGTCACTTCTCAGTAGTTGCTTCTTGAAACAAATCTGATTTTTGGTACTTAAGAGCTCTTTAGATTACACAGCAGATTGTTAGAAAGGAGTTATCACAGTAAGGTGCATGACCCTGAAGAGAGTGCTGCCAAAGGGCTGCTGATAGCACAGAATCAAGATTTTGTGTCTCCTTCAGCCAGGAGTAAGAAATCAGTGTCAATCCTAAAAAAAAACCCCAACAATCACAAAAAAGGATCAGTTATTGACAATTAATAACCAATAAATCTGATATTGTAACTCCACATTAATTCAGAACTGTACGCAAAAGCAATGTTTAGAAAAGGATCTCAAGTCCTGTTTTGTAACAACTTACTCCTACAATAGGCAGAGGAAACAAAATCTGAAGATGGGGAAATCCGAGAGGAAGTAAACTGGGGGTTGAGTCAACACTGTAACCTTGCAGTCAGAGGGCAGATGTAAAATCCTAAAATGTGCCCAATCTGCTCCAGTGAGTGTTGCTGATCCAGGTTCAGATGATTTAGACAGACAGTGATGATTCTAGTAATCTCAATATTCAAATCCCCCTTTGTGTGAGTCTCCTTACAAATACAGCTGGAACATCCATATTTTCCCATGTGACACAGCAACTTGTTTATATTGTCTCACTTAGTAAGATATAAGCTGTACATTTGAACTTATTTACCCACCTTGAGACTGCACAAATCACCTTTCTAAGCTGTTCAAGTTTAGCATTGGTCTGGTTAGAGGATTCCTGCACGAGTTCCTTACAGGTTATTGACACCAGGGCACAGGTTTTAGGGCACAGAAAGAGGAGCAAACCCATTTCAGGATCCTCCTAGCATAGTCTGTAAATCTTTACTCTTTTCAGTGTATTTAATTCAAGAAAGATTCTTACCTCCACTCAATTAATGTAATTAATTTAGGCCAAGTCACCTCCCATGCATGCTAGACCATGGCATTGTGGCTTCTCTTGCCTCTATACCTCTGTAACATCCATTCACAAAGAAGCTTTGGATTTCCTGTTGGGGTGGATAACTACATCTCAGAAACAAATAAGCTGACCTCTTTCATACTTTTCTGTTCTGAGTCATCGTTGAGCAAAAAAAAAACAACACTGTTGTGAAGACGAGAAACTAAGAATATGTCTGAGGAAGACAGCTGAGCTGCACCTTCATCCACTAGTGCTGAAAATGTCAGGAAATGCAGAGGATAAGCAGGAATGGTTTTGATCTTCATCTGGAAGGAGAAATCAGAGAGGTGCCAGTAAAATGTCAGGCTAATGAAAAGTATTTTATGTTGTTTTGTTCCAAAAATTATTTTTCCTGGGTTCTTGGAAGATAATGACTATAACAATACTACAACTGCAGCAAAATGGAAACCAGCCAGGTCCTAGCTTTGTTTCTGCCAAAGAGCTGAAACACTTAATGCCTTTGATGCTGTTTCATGAAACCAGACAAACGAATCATGAAAGAGTAGTACAGAATGTGAAAATGCAAATATGAATTGAATCATAAAGAAAGCTGTTCTCATCAGAAGGTAGGCAAAGTGGGTAAAACACTGGAGATGGCTGACTGATCTCAGACTGACTGTTTTGAATAGTTGACTTGGATGAGGCAAGACTCTTTGGATCAAGAACATACAATTGGAAAGCTGGAAGACTTGGCTCAAATGTTGACAAAAACAACTAGAATCTCTGAAACAGAGGAAGTTACCTAGCCCAGCTGGAAAGTACAAATGGAAGGACAATAGCCTTGCAGAAGTGCCAACACAGAGATTTCAGAGCTCTCCAACAGAAAAGCCCAGAAGCAGAAAGACAAGCATGGCTCAAATTTTAAATCCTCTGGAAAAATAAAACAATATTAAGGAGCTGTACAAGTTGTAATAAACAACATGAGCCAATACAATGTCTGGCATTGGGATGGTGGTGTAAAATCTGCACAGGATTACATCACTCTGCAGAAGCTTGCCAGCAGTAGCAGGTTGCTCACAGCAGGCTCTGAGGGATGACAGCAGCCCCACCAGCTCAGAGGAATGCTTTGTACAAGTGTGGACTGCACAGCACACCAGGGGAACGAATGAGTGAGTGAAGCAAGGAGGAAAAGAAGGAAGCATTGTTCGGAGAACAAATGGGATATTTGCGCTCAGGTGTGCAAGCCAGCCTGATGCCAAAGGCCACTGGCACTCGGGAAAATCTCCAGCAGTAAAAGGCTGGCAAAGCAACATTCTGCCTCGCTTAGCTGAGCATTAGTAACAGGGGTGCACTGTCTTCAGGAGAGTGATCTGGCAGAGACTAGGGCAGGACTATGGGATGGTTGCAGGGAATCTGAGGTCCCTTACTGTGAAACAAGGACTGCAAACACTGAAAGGCTTTAGGCCAGAGACTTAACAGCGTGTCTTTTGTTCTTTGCTGTTTTCTCTGTCTCTAGGTGAACTGGGAGCTGAGCTAGCTGAAGGGAACTGTTCAGTCACCTCAGTAAGACTCTGGCCACGGATTTCTGGAGAGAAGTATTTAACACAGCCCGCTGTAGGTGGCTTTGCAAGCATCTGCAAAGCTGGGGGTCGGCAAGAGGGCTGGTATCCAGGGACTGAATCCAAAACCGGTATGAATACAGGATTACCTCTGGCAAGAGCAGAATGCATGCAAACCTGCCATGACAAAGGTGCCTTTGTCAAGGTGTGTGAGGCTACAGAAACAGAACCCAGGCCCTCAGTGTGTGACCGACTGGCCATGGCTGGGATTGCTGCGGACTTTACAGGACCCCATGTAGTAGTAGCTACTACTTTCATAGTAGCTGGCCACTCATGGGGACTGTCAGCAAGCAGCTTCTGCATGTAAATGGATAAACTGTACACAGGCCATACCTTCGCTATGGTATTTATATTGCACATCCAAGCTGTGCAGGTGCTCAACTGTGGCCACACTGGTTCTCCATTCTACTGCACTCAATTGTCCAGACTTGGGCTTCATGCGTGCTGTATAGACAGTTCACATAAGATACAAGGCCTTCACTACGATGCTTCTAGGCTTCAAAATCTTGATGAGACATGAGTGCAAAGCTCCGCTCACACCATGTTCTTGGTGGTGAAAAATAAGAGGTTTTCATCTAGTTCTGGAATTTTCACTTTCTTCTGAAAGTCAAGGCTTGTACCTAGGGAAGTGTAATACTGCGAAGGGCTGTGAAAACTTAATAGATGCCACTCAGCCCACATCATGTCACCTTTCACTAGTTCTGGACTTTTTTTGAGAGGCCTAAAATATGTTAGTGGAATGAATTTCAACAAAGGCTGCCTTTCTGGTAACTGTTATGTTGTCTTGGAGGACAGAGAAGATCCAGGGTCTCATGACAGCATTTGATCATGCAGTCTTTGCAATATTTCACTCAATCCAGTGTATCCCCATTTTCAGCTGTATTGAAGTTCCACTCCCTTCCACATCTTATTTTCCTACACTTTGTCTCACCCCAGAAAAATAGATTTCAAGTACATTCTATAAGGGTTTTCAGTTGAGACAGAAGAAAAACAATTCAAGGCTATTATAATATATTTTATTACATTAAACATATTATATTAAATAGTGAAAAATTTTGTCATTTGATACTGTTCCCAGAAGGAGATAAGGGGAAGCTTTAAGAGGTTATCCATGATAACCTGATGCGAAGCTGAGGCACTTTATGGCAGAGCTTCTAGGAGCACAGGCAGAACTGCATGTGCCCTTCCAGGTTTTGCCACCAGCCTGAATTGGTAAAGCAGGTGGAAGGACTTCTGACACCTACTTACCAGACATTAGTCCTCAGCAAAGACTCTCATATCAGAAGCCAGTGCTGGTTTGGGAACATCTCACAGTCATTACTTGGCTATGTTATTCAGGGACAACCATTAGATAACTGTGTTACCATCAGGAACAGAACATTTCTGTTAACGTTTCCTCTTAATGGAGAAAAAAGTAGCGGTAACATTTTAAGAAATGACACCCACACGAAGATGACAATCCCCATTTCTTTGCCAGTGCCGCAGATTCCCGCAGCTATGGGATCCTTTACTGTAGGAGATGCCAAATGATGATTCAGTCTGCTCCATGTACTGGTATTGTTCAGGGTGGGAGCACAAGCCCCAGCTAACACTGTCAGCAAGCTCATGTGCACCCCAAGAATGGAATCTGTGTGGACAGTTTTTGAGAAACCCACAGTTGTTGCAAGAAAAATACAATAACGTTTTCCTGACCAACATCTTCTGGATCCAGATGTGGTCAGCCTGGTTCTATCCTCATGTTGACTGAAACAAAATGATTTGTCCCATGAAGTGCTGTTTAAACTCATGCTATCCCAAGTACAACAGCAAACATTCTGAAACAGAGTTATTTTCATTTCTGTGACATGCCCTTGCACTCAGCTGCTGACAGAGTCAAGGACCTGACACCAGCCTGAAGGTGGGCTTTTTCTTTTCCCTTTTTACTATTTTAGTCACCTACAAGTATCTGAGCTGCAAGCCAAAGCAGATGTGATTATCTCAGCTGTCACTGGGAGGGAAGTGGCATTGAAAATAGATAGGATTCAGACCACAGAGCACTTTAAAGATCCAATTGCAACATGCTGATATACAAATAGTGACAAATAGGAAACCACTGCAGCCTTTCAAGCATCAATGCAAAGCTTTCAGAGGGACTACCACCATTGTCAGCTATTTCATTCATACCTCTGAGTAGCATCTTACATAGAGTGTGCTGCAAGAACTCCTCAAAGCTGCATGTTCAGCTTTAATGAGAAAAGGAAATGGTAGGCAGAAATAAAGTGATTGAACTGCCACAGTTATAGCAACCCTAAGAGCAGCTGAATCAATGTGAAAAGTATATTACAGGTGACTTACAAATTGAAGAACATTACTGAGAAGGGCAAGGTTAGAAAATCACCATCAAAACTAGATGTAAAGGTGTAAGCAAAGACTTAGTCAGTCTGAAAGAAACTATCTTCACAGAGTTAAGCATATACTTAACTGGACTTCAAAATCAGCTTACACTTAAGCAGTTTTCCAGTATGAGTAGTTGTTCTTATCAAAGCAGATGTTCTCTGACATTTTGTGTCAGCATCCTTTGTACATAAAGCAATCTGTCTATGGAAACCAGTTTGGTTTTACAAAATCATAGGGCATTTGATACGTAGAACAATTAAATAAAACATACATTTTGCTTATCTTTGTATATTTATAGGTGACTGGTACCCACAGCACATAATCTATAGCTAAGACAGTGCCTGAATGGCTAACTAATTTTATATTTGCAGATCTAGTATCGTTAAGTGAAACTGATTCTGCTAGAATTCTAATACCCTAACTTTGCAGTTTTTATGATTCTTACAATATTTTCCAATAAATACTTTTGTTTCAAGGGGGATTTTCAGGGACAAAGATGCTTCTTGGTGTGAGTAGAGCTGCCAACACTTTTAAGGTAGACTTTAATCATTATCAAATCACTGATTTTGCTAGACTTCTCTGGATATCATATGACATTTGATTTATTTATGTCATATCTTATAGGAATTTATTTTTACACATTCTGTTCAAAACTGTAAGTTTAAGTCGCACTAAGCTTTTTAGAACCAGAACTAGTAATGAATAGAGATAAGTCACTCTCTGACAATTCCACTGAAAGATTATCAGCAACAAGCTATATTATATAAACACCCAAGTTTCATTTTAGCAGTTGAATAATTGAAGACCATGTAATATACTTCAGAGCCTAGTGTTACCAAACTGTATAACATCTGTTAAGAATCCACAGAATTCTACCAGTACAAATACCACCATAGATAATTTTCCTTCCTTTTTTCCCTCTCCTTTTAAAAAGCGTGTCAAATACAGTCAGCTGATCTAAGGACCTCCAAAGACTTCATGGCAATGATGTTTTGTACATGTGTATTTCTAAGACAGAAGAAGGTTTAAGGTTTATTCCATTCTACATCTCTGAATGAAGAGTACAGTCAAATGCATTTGGAAGTGCCAAAGCAAATTACTACTTGAGAAGTGTTCAGATCAACATCCTGGCTGCAGTTTGAGAGAGAATCTCACACAAGACAGCTGTGGAGGAAAGTAAGGTATCTAAAAGGTGGATATCCATAACCATACCAGTTGCATTATACTTCCTTTAGTGCTGATGGTCAGAAAGAGGCACCTCCAGAGAGCAATTCATCTCACTTTAAGTTAAGTGACTGCAATAGATCAAATGAACTGCCCTCTGGAGATACGTGTTGCTATCCTTTTAGTGGGCTTTAGGCAACTATTTAGGGGGTGAGATGTATCCAAACTTCAATGTCTGTGCTGTTTTGAAAACAGAAATGAGCCATTTAAGCCATTTTCTAAGAGGAAAATATTCACAATGAGAATAATCAGCCATTGGAATAATTTCCCCAGGAAAGTGTCGGATTCCCCAGAATTGGACACTTTTAAGATTCAGCTGGACTGCATTGGGCCATCTAGTCTAGACTGTGCTTCTGCCAAGAAAAGTTGGACCAGATGATCCTTGAGATCCCTTCCAACCTGGTATTCTGTGATTCCATGATTTAGTCCTTCACCATGTTGGAGTTGCACTCAACACCTTTGGTGGGACCCCCATAGTTACTGGAAATTTGCAGCAGTACCTCTTAATGACTCAGTGGAAACCCAAACAACCTGATACCCCCTATAATGGGCATCTCCATGCTACTGCTGTAGCCAAAATGGTCTCTGTGCTTAAGGAAAGGCAACAGGGGCTGGAAATTCTGGCTGGAAATGACACACTGCAATGGGAGCTGATGGCAAAGGATAACTGGTGAGAATGGTGTTGCTACAGGGCAGCCCTGGAGCAGTCCTCAAGCCTGTTTTCAGGGAGCTGACCACTAGGTTTCCTTAGCTTCTTTAGCTGCCAGAACAAAACACACTTTTGAGTGGAAAGGCACAGGCTCAGTTCTCTAGGACACCTGCTTATTCTGCTCCTTAAATCAGTTATTCACCCTTTTCAGTCTAAACCAGTATAGACTTGTGGGAAAGGGAACACTTAATTTTTGAAGGAGAAGGTGACACAGGGCAGCAGTTTTTCACAGGCCTGATTAAACCACAATTGTATTATTTTCTTTTGATGAATTTGCTTTTTTAAGCTCATAGTTATAGGCTCTATACCCATTTACCTTGGTTCACTGCAGCTTTATAACATCCCATGTGAAACACTTTAAAAAATGGACTAAATTCAGATTTCAGGTTCATTTTAAGAGCAAGTAAAATGTTTGGATTGCAAAACCTGCCTTTCTGTAGGCTGAATGCATTTCCGTGCTAGCAGCTTCCAGGAAACTCTTGGGTTACAATTACAAGAAGTTAAAACTGCAGCAGCAGAATTGTTAACTGGAAGTCGGAATTTCCTTTCCACCATTCCTCTTCTGTTTGTCCCTAACAGGCCAGCTTAAATACTTTGTTTCTTTTATTTTTCTATTACATTATTTTGGTATTTTTGTGGCTTTTTTTCCTTTCTGATCCTAACCTCTAATTCTTTGTTCTTTGTTCTGGTTTTTTTTACCTTATACTGGATTATCTAATTAGAGCAGCATTTTCTAACAACCCTTCCCAGTTATACGACTCTCGCCTTTAAATATATCATGGATGTGTCCAATGCTTAAAACAGGTTAAAGACTTTTTTTTTGTGTGTTCTTTTCCAGGCTTCCTAGTTACATGGTCAGTAATCCAAAGAAGACTGTAAACTGGGAAGTCTGTGATAAGAACAATAAAAACAGTGTTTGCTCCAAGGACCAAAATCGAGGCAGACTTCACAAACTACAGGAAGAGAAGGAAAGAAGGTAATGTGAGTATGTAGTTGGACACAGGGATTTTTCTTAAAATAATAATTTAGACAACAAGTAACTGTGTATGGAGATAACTAAAGTAGAAAACCTGAAGAAAGAAATGGAAACGTGATTTAATAAGGCTCAGCAGGCAGCGCATCTAGGGATGATACTGCAAGACAGATGGTACCCCGAACAGATCTGTGCTCTGCAAACTCAGATGACCCCATTTCTTTAGATTACCATGCAAGGCGATGACCCTGAAAAAGTGAGAAAGCACAGGGCTGGATGGCTGAGTGAGCCCCAGGGACAGAAGACAGTTTGATCCTAGCTGTCTGTTATTTGAACACAGATCTGAAAGAAGATAAGGACAAAGACCCGCTTTTCACTGCCCAACGTATTATAGATGTCTTTGCAAAATAAATGAAAAGCTTGTTGAAAGCAGTAGCAATTACATTTAGTCGGATTTTACTCACTGTTATTTTAGAACTGAGCAACCATGCTGAGAAATGAAAACAAAAGTTACATCAGAAGAAATGACACATAAGGCTTTATGTTTACTTACTTTTTTTATATGTGTAAAATATAAAAATAACATGTATGTTTATATGGTTGTTTGTATAGGAAATGTGAGGTTTACAGACCATTTGTTACTGCTGCAGCCACTGGAATGTGCCAGCAAATCTGTGGCACTGTGTCTCCTTACAGCTGCTTTTTATATTTGGAGTATAAACATTGTTAGCTTCCGAAGCATTTATCAGTTTAGAGGACAGCTGTGGAGTGTTTAGGAGAGGACCTAAGGACAACATAGCTCCAAAATAGATGTGTTTGGCTACTCCCATCTTCAGACACATGAGATACTTCTACAGGGAAAAGACTTCCAAGAAAGTAGACAGAGCCTTCCAGGGATCTCCTGCAATTACTTCCTCACTCTACACCACAGGCTTTGAAGGCTTCTTTCTGTGAATTTTTCTTGTCTAACAGAAAAAAAGAAGATAATATGTGGATGGATGAATGGATTGAATCTGTATGATTAAAAAAAACATTCAAAACATTCCAGGAGACACACTTTTTCCATGAGAAAAAAGCCACATGAAAATTCCATGAAAAATCCCATTGCTTAATAAGCTCCTGGAAGACTCTTAGATGTTAGAGTAGCTACAGCTAATACCACACAGAACAGCATAGCTGCAGCTTGCAAATAGACAAAAACCCGATTGTTTTGTTGACAACTTATTTTGTTCATACATGCAGTTAAAATGAAATGTAAGGACTGTCTGGTAGCTTTTGGAAGACAGAAGAATAACATCTAAGTGATGGAAAACCTCTGTAGCAAGCAATACCAGTTTTGAATGTAAATTTATTTTCCATTTGTGTATTTTATTTTTACACAACATAAATATGTACAAAACAGTACATAAAGAAAACCCAGAAAATCATGCCTAAAATGATCTTTTTCCCCCTTTGTCCTTACAGAGGAAGGCTGACAGATGCTCATGAGCTTCCCATTCATCATGTTCCATAGGAAAATAGGAGACAGTAGGCATCTTAAGCTGGTCTGTATGGATTCACAGTGACCTTCCTCCAATGCTGTTGTGCTTAACAGCTAAGAAAATTCTAACTGCCCTTCTAAGAAATCTGAATTTTATCTGATGGCACATTGGTCATATCTGAAAGTTTTAAAATAAATGTCAAAGTCTGTTGTATAGTCCAGGATCAATTATGAAGTATTTATTTCTTGGAAAGATGTCTGACTTTTGCCCGTTCATTCTGTACTAGTCACAATCATTTCAGCATTCTGTTTTACTATTTTCTTATTTACAGCACATCCACAAATTCACTCTTGCAGCTGTTCCTCATGTGATTATTTCTAGTAGTTGCATTGTGGTTACCCATATGAATAAGGCTTATTGTTGTGGTATACCATCACAGGCTACAAATATGCAAAAATTATAAAGGGACAGGAAACTTTCAAACCCTTTAAATAATTTCTTCTGGGTTTGGACAAGCATTCTTTTTGGGTTTGCCTGGATTTTTGTTTTGTTTCATTTTGTTTAAAGATTGCCCTGCAGCTATTTCAAAAAGTTTAAAAACCGCTACCACCGATTTACTTGAAGTCAGTTAATCACAGGAGAGCAGGCAGTTTCAAAATCTGCCAAACCCTTAGCCAGTAGAAATTAGCAATTATGTAGTTATTTTTATTAGCTGCATATTGCATAAAGATGTATCTGTACTTATTATATTGTATTGATTACTTCATGACAATATATGACATTTATTTGTGATAGTGTAACTGCTATGATTATTTTAAGTGACAGCCAGATGAACTGGCAAGGAAGAAAGCATAGTAACCAAAGTTGAGTATTTTTGAGTATATATTCTGGAGAAACAAGCTCGTAAATACATGACTGCAATGGATACTGGATAAGCATGCACTAAAAAAAAAAAAAAAACACCAACCTATTCTGTTTTCCTTTTCTTGTCAACAGCACATAGCAACAACTGTTTCCTAGTACCAGCAAAGATCTCTGCTGCACCAGTTACTCTGCCATGGAGGTTAGAACTATGAGCTTTTAGACTCACATACAGTGTAAACAATCACCACTTGATTGCTTTGCTGAATACAGCTCGTATCCTGTTACTTATTTCCCATCTCATGTGTCTTGGAACTGACTCTAAACTACGTCTAAAACAAGGAACACTTATCCAAATTCTTTGTGTATGAAGAAGTTACCTACTCAGATGAAAAATGTGAGCTATGCCAAGTTAAGGGAATGAGCAGGCAAGTCAATAATGAGGGATTTGTAGTCATAAAGACTACTTTGCATTACAGTGTCTGCAGGAGACCTTGTCAGTACTTTCATGTGCTAGGAGGTTATGAGCCATTCTCTCCATGCTGCTCTTAGTTTCAAGTGGCTGGAGAGTCACAAATACAGCCACTGCAAGAAATGTATTACTGGCTTGTGTAGTAAGAGATAATAATAAATATTGTACCTGAACACTGAAGAATTTAAGTACCAGAATAATTCTGTGCTTTCAACAGGAACATCTTCGACAACATCAAGAAAGACTGATTACAGATAAGAAAACCAGGAATCAACATATGGTCTGGCTTAGCTGGAAATCTCTATCACTACTCAGCAGAAAAATCCTCTTCTAAAGGCTACAACAACCCTTATGCTGATAATAAAAGAAAGATGTGTTCCATGGTATGCACTTTAGCAGCTGCTGGTGGTCATGACATAGGGCATTCTCTTAAGAGTACACAGCAGTTCAGAAAAGCTGTGGAAATAAACAAACATTTCAAATTGTAGAAGTTAAACTCATAACCATTTAATAATCTGAGTAAATTGGTACAAAACCTTATGCATCCATTTTTCTTTTGTTAAATGTAGCCTTCCTTACCTCAGTTTAACACAAACTGGCTAAACTGATTTTAGTCAAACCTAAATAATCGAAACCACAATCAGAGCAGCTACTCTGCATCAATTTACTATCATGTTTAAAAATCACACATTTGTTGTACTCCATTGAAAACAAAAGAAAATGATGTGGCATTCTGCTCACATTACATGACTAATTTCCTAAAAGATGTTACTAATATTCAGTGTTAGTTATAAGAATTTACCCATGAAGAAGGAATATTTTCCCAGAAGCCTGATTGAAACTGATAGACTGATGAACTGAAAGAAGTGTCATAATTGTCTTATGAGTCAGTGGAAAAGGCAGGAAGTGAATTATTCTGCATCCTCCCAAACTTGCATAGGAATTTATTTAAAGGGAACTACCGTTACCCTATTTGGAGTTTAGCCAGGGCGTGAGAGGTAACACCCCTTTTGCTTTTAAGACAAAAAAAAATCAACAAACAAAAACCCCCAAAGAGTATATTTATGCCATGCCTCAGTGCAGAAAAAGATTTCATTGCTTATATTAATCCTGCAATACCTCTGCTGAACATGAGAAGTATAAATGGAAGAATGAGCCTTTACAATTACAGCTGAATGGGTAGAAAGACCACAGAGCATTTACCTGGTCCTTCCTCAAATTTCTATTGGCAAGGTTGCAATAATTAAGCCTAAAACAGTTACACTGAAACTGATGACATCATGCCTCAGAGCAAGTAGTGCACAGAGTTTTATCAACAGTGACATGCTGGAAGTTACTGAGAAACTTCCACTAAATCCTCCTGCCCTTCACCACATGATATACCCAGACTTCCAGGTAAGGAAAAACATAATTTCCATTTATGAGCCAGAGACACATACACATGTATGCTCTTTCTTACTAATATAATCAAAAGAAACAAGATTGAAGTAATTAATGGCATATCTGCTCAGTGGAAATACACATTTTCTCTAAATAGACAGTTTCAGGTATTTAAATTTAAAATGAATAAAAGACACCACCTGCTAAAAAGTTATGTCACCTTAAGAGTGCATACTATGGATTTCATGGGGTCTATCAGTGTGGTATAATCAAGCCAATCTGTAAACGTTTGCATATTCCTGTACATAAACTTTGTCATACTGTTATATTCCACAGAGAAAATAATAAATAAATAAAAAGAACTAAAAGCTGCTATTCAGAAATATCTGTGTGCACTGTTTGCATAATATCAGGAAGGATAGATTAGCTGTGTCTGGGAAAAAGTCAGTCTCGGCCAGATGCAGAAAAACCATTCCATTATTCCTTTCAGGCATTGGGAGAATTTTAAAAGGGATCTCAAATGAACCTACTTCAGCTCATCAGTGAATGGGTTAGTATGCTTGAAGATGCTAAGCAAGCTATCCGTTAATTTGGTTTTAAAAATTATACAGAACTAGTAGCTCCTTTTACATTAAATTGCTGATAGAATGTTATCAAAATGTTGCTTTTTATGCCTCTGCCTTTCAGAGTGCAAGAAAAGGAATGTACCTTACCTGGATTTTAAGATCCAGTTCCAAGTTGTTTATTATCTGTAAAATCTCCATACTGTCTGTGTATTTAATGCTTAGTGAGCACTTCCCAGCCTCCTCTTTTCTTTTAGCACTTACTCCAACCACCTCACTTGTTACGATTTGGTGGCTATTACTCACCTGCTCTTCACTGAACTGATTTGCAGGCCAGAGAGGTTATGATGATCACCTAGCTTGACCTCCATAGCAATATCAGCCAAGAAATTTTATAATGTGAACTTTGCTTTGAGTCCCTAATTTGAGGGATGACTTGAATGCAAGATTTATAAAATATATTGAATCCTAATGTAGAATTTGGGAGGAAAGAATTTAGTGGCTCCTCAAGGATATTATACCAAACAACTCCTGTGTCTAAAATAAAAGGATCTTGTGCTTATTTTGAATTAGTATAATTGTAGCTGCAAGTCCATTGTTCTCACTGTCACCTCACCTCACCTAACAGATTAAAGAGACTTAATATTTGAAATTTTCTTCTCTTGCAAATCTTAGTACTTTATGATCAAGCTTTGGTATGAGCTAAAGAGCTGGGTTTTTTTTGTAGTATCATAGCAAGGCAGACTTTCTTGGCTTTTCCAGTTTATTATTTGTGTTAAAATACCACTATTTTTGTGATAGGTTGATAAATACTATATATAACTTTATTACTACTTCTTAATATTCCTTTGCTTCCACATCCAAGATTTGTACCATAAGCATGAATCTTTGAGTTGTTCATAACCACACTATAATGCCTCTATAATTTTACTTAAAAATATTTGTACTTAGATGCCTTTTTACTAATCTGTATTCAAGTAAACAAACCAGTAAGATCCATTCTACCTGCCCTGCAAAAGAAAGCAGGCTCTGCTTCAGTAGTAACAACTCCCTACAAATATTTCCGGATGCATTTATGGTATTAATGATTATTTCATTGTGAGGGTGGTGAGACATTGGCACAGGTTTCCCAGATAAGCTGTGGTTGCCCCATCCCTACCAGTGTTCTAGGCCAGTTTGGACAGGGCTGGGAGCAACCTGGTATAGTGGAAGGTGTCCCTGCCCATGGCAGGGGTTTGGGACTAGATGATGTTTAAGGTCCTTTCCAACCCAAGCCATTCTATGAGTCTATCATTTTATGTTTTCTTTACATAAAGTAATAAAGATTATGAATAGGTTGGGGATACAACGAGGATTTGGTTTAATTTTGCTAAACAGGTCTCTCTTCAATGATGATTTTCAAGATAGAATTACTTTTCAGATCTGCGTAATTTTTTTGGTTCAGATAAATATATGTTGCAAGCTTTGTATAAAAATATTTTTAAAGAGAATATTTGCACTAAACAGAATATGGCATAATGTCTTAATAGAAGCTCAATATTATACATTTACCTTTGCCAGGTGAAATGCTAATCCCATCAAACAACATCAAATTCCAAAAATTCCAGGAAAACGTGCTGATACTAGAAACTCAGTAATTACTTAATTCCTATATGTGATTTTCATTTACTTTCATGATTTTTCCAAAGACTCTTATCATGTTCTTTTAGCTCAAATAACCTTTTGGTTTTCATTTCTCATGGCACCAAATAAGTTTCTTGCTTTCATTTCTGGAACATACACAGGTTGATTATTACCATGAATGACTCAGAATTGCATAAAATTCCAGGACATTACTTAGTTGATCCTGAAAGTTTAAATGTCTTTTACCTTTACCTTTTGGTATTTAGCATCTTTACTAAGTAATGACTGAATAAAACATTTGCAATTATACCCATGCAGTATTACTGCATTATCCAGGTCTCTATTAAATAAATGCTTTTATACATCATAATTGTTACTGAAAAATGTATATGGGAAACCATGCCACTGTCAAATTGTTTTCTTCCTTGATCCTGACATTTAAAAAGAAAATGTATTACCCTTGTCCTTTAGGCAATGAGCCAAGACTTTTCATCCATACATTTAGCTATCATTATTCATTCTCATTGTTTGACAACTGCTAGCTTACCATTTCTGCTTATCAGCTTCCGTGTTTTTCCTTTCATTTTACACAATAGTAATTGTTGTTTTCATGTTCTTTCTTTAACTGAATGCATTCAGCTGAAGAGAAGCTTTCATGATCTTAAGGTGCTTTCCAACCCTAACTATTATGATTCTATGATTGTGGTAACATCATCCTATGGGCATCCTATACAGTCTTCCTAAATATATTACCATATACCTATTTGGTGTATTTTTCTTACACATACAGGTATCATTCAGAGTTTTCTCCAGGCTTAGAAAACTGTCCCTTTCCAGCGAAGTTGCACAATATATATGGGAAATATTTATACATAGTAAATACAGTTAAATAGTCTCATTTTACATTCAAGCAACCATAAAATCAGTAGACTAGACAATTTTTTTTTGCCAGAACTGTCAGCATTCAAAGCACCTGAATGCTCCAAAAATAACGTGATTTTATTTTAGAAAATGCTAATCTATTATTTATATAAAATGTAGGACATGTTTACTTGTGGAGGTTTGACATCTAGACATATCCTACAGATTAAGAGAAAAAAATATGACCCTAAGATACCTCATTCTACTTACTCCAGCTACATATTTACATTGCTGCTCATCCAGCTTTGTGTTCAGACAATCTGTCTCAGCAGTATCTAATTTTCTGATTTGTTAGTCTAAACATTGATTCATAAACACACCAGGTCTTGGATTTGTGAAATCAGGAACTCTAGCCACTTTAATGAGCCTGATCAGGCCCTGTGCCTGCACATTCTTTTCCAAAGAAAGGTATAAACTAACAGGAACACTCAAATTGTGACAGATATCTTATTAAAGGAGCCATAGTTCAACATTTAAGTAAATGAGGCTTTGATACAGGTATGCAAAGTACCCGTTCAAAGATCCTTCATCAAAAAACCTCCCTCCCCACAAGCAACACATTTGTGTATTTGGACATTTTATCCTCTGTCATTCTATAATAATTGCCTTAATTATTTTGAATATTATTAGTTACACATTTATCTGTGAAGCATCCAAAAAAGCAGGCCTTTTCTCTGGCAGGCATTTTTTGAGTACACCACCTCAGACACAATCACTTTGTGACCTTCATTTTCCACCTGAAAACCACCCCCACCTTGTCCACAGCACTCAGCTGCTCCCTCCACCAGTGGTAAACTATATTCAGTCTAGGAAAGTGGTTTTGGTTTATACTAAGAGATGCCTAAGAATGTAAAGGCATGCAAGCCCTAACACTCTCAAATGCTCTTAAGCCTTTAAAAAACTTAATCACAGAATCACCTGGGTTGGAAAAGACCTTTAAACCATCAAGTCCAGACGTTCCCCCAGCACTAAACCCTGTCACTGAGGGCCTCATCTACACGGTTTTGAACGCTTCCAGGGATGGCAACTCCACCAGTTCCCTGGGCAGGCTGTTACAGTGCCTGAGCACCCTCCCTGTGAAGAGTTTTTCATAATACTCAGTCTAAACCTCCCCTGGCACAGCTTGAGGCCGTTTCATCTTGTTCTGTTACCTGTTACTTGAGAGACCAACGACTTCCTTGCTCAATCCTCCTTTCAGGTATTTGTAGGGAGAGATAAGGCTCCCCAACATAGTCATAAAGTGACTAATGCCTGCACACCTTCGGAGACAGGCACTACAACTAACCAGTTTATCAGAGGGGATTCACAGCAATTAAAAAAGCTACAGCCAGGCCCACTTTGAAGCAACTCTACCTAATCCTAGAAGCCGTTTGTGAGAAGAAAACCGCACAAGAAGAAACCCTCTCAACTGAAGCCTCATTAGAATGTACGAGCTGTGCTAGACACCGAACACACCAACTTTCCACCTTTCTAACTTTCCTACTACACCACGGGACACACAGACGCATGTACGAGTGTGTACGTACAGATGCAGGTACAAACACGAGTAGAAGCCGCGGCACAGCCACCACCGCTACTCCCAGGGCGTATTGCCGACCCTCAAAGGCAACAGCGGCCGCCCTGTGCTACCGCCTCCGTTGCTCGGAGCCGCGGTCACCTCCACACGCTGGGGTCCAGTGGGAAGCACTACCCCTCACTTCAGGGCCCGCCACCATCACCGAGACCCTACCGCGGCCACAGCCACTACCTCTTACCACAAGCCGCCCGGCGGGGGCGGGACCTACCCGGCAAAGGCGGCAACTTCCGGCTCCCACCGGCCCCGCCCCTCACCTTGGCCTGCGGGTCCGCGCTAAGCCAATGAGGGAGGGGAGTGGCAGCCGCGCAGGTAACCAGGCGCCCAATCAGGAAGGCGCCTCGGGAACAGGTGGGGGCGGGGCTTCGGGGTGCCGCGCGCGCGGCCCCGCCCCGCCTCTTTCGCCCTCCGCGGCGGCTGCGGTGTGAGGGAGGAGGGAGGAGGGGGGCGGGGCTGCCCGGCGGGAGCGGCACCGGCTGCGGCGCCCGCCGGCGGGGCTCGCGCCCTTCCCGCCTCCCGCCGCCGCGTGAGGGGCCGGCCGTGCCGTGAGGGCAGCGGGCGGCCATGGCCGTGGTGGCACCGGAGACTCGGAAGTTCACGCGGGCGCTGAGCAAGCCCGGCACGGCGGCCGAGTTGCGGCAGAGCGTCTCCGAGGTGGTGCGCGGCTCCGTCCTGCTGGTGAGTGCTGCGGAGGACCGTGAGCGGCCCCGGCGAAGCTCCGGCCGCCTCTGCGGCCTCCCGAGGAGGGCTGGCTCTGGAGGGGCAGACGGGCCCTTTGATGCCGCCGGAGTTGGGAGGGGGGGATCTCGGCGACGGCTGCGGGGCGGGTGCAGTGCGGTGCCGGTGCAGCCGCAGGCGGGGTGAGGACGCGCCCAGCGGCGCGGAGGGCGCCATGGGACGCGGCGCCCTGCGGGCACGGTCGGGCGCTCCCGTCCTCCCGCTGCAAAGTTGTGTCGGGCGGGAGGCGGTGCGGGGCAAGCGGAGCTCACCGGGAAGCGCCCGGCCCCCTCCTTTAGTCCTTCGGTCAGGCGAGGGGCCTGCGTGCCTCCTGGCTCTTCCACCTGTAGAGCGGGTGCAGCTCTCGCCCGATGCAGCTGAAGCGCTTCTGTGCGTGTGAAAACAGCGGTGCAGAAGTGGTGTTTCATCTTGCTACTGCCCCAGGCTTTACAGCTAAACCACGGGGTTTTTTTTTGCTGCGTCCTACAGTACGAAAGATGAGTGCTGGCAAGTGTAATAGGGATGTTTGAACGCTGTCACTGTGTTAGCACATGGCAGTTGATCTTGCCAGTTCACAGTCAGGCTTATTAATTTAATTGAAACTGCCGAGAGTACATTTGTCTGAAGGTCTTAGACAGTGAACTGAGGCAGCTGAGACATAGAGAGATATGGGGTTTGGCCTGGCTGTGCCCAGGTGACGACATCTTAAACAGCCTCAGCAAGATTCCTCAGAACTTCTCTCTTGGGGCTCTAATTCATGGTATGCAATTGTATTCCATGTGGTTTTGTTATCTCCAAGGGGAATGTTTTAGTAAGCGCTTAACCGTGTGTAAGTAAAGACTTTATGGTGCTGGGGTTCCTGGTGCTGGAAGCTGATCTGTCATTTGTTTTTCACTCTTGCTGATACTAAGTATGGGCTTCTCTAACTTTTTTAAACTGCTTGTCAGAAGACTGTTTGTCTTGTGGTAGTGATGTGTGTGAGAGTAACAAATGCTGTAGCTGTAATTCAGGGGCATTTCTGTGTGTATTTAGCCTTCTATTATATACATTCTGTGTCCCACAGTTCTGTAATAAAACAGTGGCTCTAAAGTTAAATTAGTCTTTATTTAACTGTGGGGTATGGAATATACAATAGAAGACTTAATACAATAGAACACTTAATTCAGGGTCCACCTGAATACTGACAGTTTTCCACAAGACACTAGTACATATACATGTAACGAGCATCCAGTATATGTTAGCAGTATTCCAGGGATCAAGTGTTTCCTAGGAATATATATATATATATTTCATATTGAGGGAGCATTAAGGGATTTATGTATTTTCATGACGCAAAGAAGTGTTACTTTTTCAGGAATTGGCAATTCTGACCTCCCCCATTCCACCCTTTCGAAGTTTTTCTTCTTAGTTAACTTATTACTAATATCATTGAGATGAGTTGGAACACATCTGATTCTTTAATCCATGCAGGTTGACCAGAGACATGATAGGGTGGTATTCACTAAAAATCCAGGTATTCTTGCAGAATTTAAAGGAGGTGAAAGAAGTGATGTATGAAGTGGTCTACTGGCTGAGTTTGGTTCTGGATAAGGTCTTCTGTCACTGTTTTAGAAAGCGAAAATAGTGACTTACCATTCATAGTGACTTCAGGTTTATGTCAGGGTTGTGATCCTTCTCTGTTAGCTTGATCATGGAGCAAAATCCTCATCTCTCTCCCATACAGACTTGTGTTGAAGTTTACCTTCCTGTTTCAGCCACATTTTGCCCCTGCATTTAAGTCTTTCCTACTGTCATAAATGCTGCTCATTTTATCACTGAACTCCCATGTTCCTGCTCACATGCTGTTTGTCATTAATGCAAAGGCAAGTGATCACAGGTTTACCCTTACCTTGTTACAATTTCTTCCTCTTTTGAATGTACTGTCAATCTTTTTTTGAGCATTGTGATGCTTGGAATGAAATTACCTTTTTTAAAGAACAGTTTAGGTGGGATAGTACTTGGCTGTAAAAGACTTTTAAAACATATTTAATTCTATAAGCTTGACCTGTTTCTTAGCTGTTGGAGTGTCTGGGCTGTGTTATCTGAAAAACTCTCAGGCTGACCTAGTGAACATAGGATTCTTACCAGTATTATAACAGTTGTGGAATACTCCAGCCAGATGTATGGCTTTAAAGAAAAGAAGACCCACTTTCTTTCCCGAGCTGCCTCTCAAAGCTCTGATAGAGCATCTTCCCAGGATGTTTTTAACTGGGTCATCAACAAACTGTCTTGCTTAGAACATTGTTCTGCATTGGTAACTAATGGGATCTGTCTGTCATCACTTGCTCATGAACAGATGCTGAAGTTTTCCACTACTGAAAAAATACTGAAGCTGTTTTCCATTGGCTGGGCTTGAGGTGTAGAATTTTGGGGTAGGAAAGAATGAATTCAAACTGGAAGTTCTTGGTGGGTGATCTGTCCAGCTACGTACAAGCAAATATAACTTCTGACTGTACATCTCTGCAGCAGAATGTACTGACTAGTGATGCAGATCATTCAGTCATTACTTGCAGTAGCAGATAAAAGTGATCTGCTAGTACCTGTGAGGTGGTACGGATTCTCTAACTTGTATTTGTGGCTACTATTTAACAGCACCATTTATTTTTTACCATCAACAGTGTATTGCTATACTTTAAAACACCACCACCACCACCAAATGTCATTCCCATCTTTAAATCATAGAATCATAGAATAGTTAGGGTTGGATAAAGATCATCTAGTTCGAACCCCCCCTGCCATGGGCAGGGACACCTCACACTAAACCATGTCACCCAAGGCTCTGTGCAACCTGGCCTCGAACACTGCCATGGCTGGAACATTCACAACCTCCCTGGGCAACCCATTCCAGTGCCTCACCACTCTCACAGTAAAGAATTTCTTCCTTATATCCAATCTAAACCTCTGTTGTTTAAGTTTGAACCCCTTACCCCTTGTCTTATCACTACAGTCCCTAATGAATAGTCCCTCCCCAGCATCCCTGTAGGCCCCCTTCAAATACTGGAAGGCTGCTATGAGGTCTCCACGCAGCCTTCTCTTCTCCAGGCTGAACAGCCCCAACTTTCTCAGCCCGTCTTCATACAGGAGGTGCTCCAGCCCCCTGATCATCCTCATGGCCCTCCTCTGGACTTGTTCTAACAGTTCCATGTCCTTTTTATGATGAGGACACCAGAACTGCACACAATACTCCAAGTGAGGTCTGACGAGAGCAGAGTAGAGGGGCAGGATCACCTCCTTTGACCTGCTGGTCACACTCCTTTTGATGCAGCCCAGGATACAGTTGGCTTTCTGGGCTGCAAGCGCACACTGAAGCTGGCTCATGTTCATTTTCTCATTGAGCAACACCCCCAAGTCCTTCTGTGCAGGGCTGCACTGAATTTCCTTTTTGCCCAACCTGTAGCTGTGCCTGGGATTGCTCTGACCCAGATGTAGGACCTTGTTAGATCACATTTCTAACTTCAGCTTGTCTTTTCTGCTTTATAAATGTTCTTAGGATTGTATGAAAGAGGACTGAAAGCAGCATGCCAGTAGGATGGCATGGTATATCTTACATTTTTTGGTTGCTCTATGTTGGATCTGAAAGTCAGGGGTTTTCAACCAACTGACAGGCTAAATATCTTGGCTGAGCAGTAAAAAATCATTAAGCAGATGTGGTTAGTCAAGCTAGTTTTCATTACAAAATGAGGCAAGCTATCTTGTCAGCATTTGACATCTCATATGTTCTTTCTGTTAGGTTTAGTTTGCTGAACCAACATGTACAGTTTGGTTGGCTGAACTTGAAACTTGTTATTTGGCAATCAGCTTTCTACTGTGGTAAGGCACATACTGTATTACGTTGATTATCTGGGTTCAGGTTTTGCCATTTTCTGCTTGAAAGTATCATCCTTGTGGAATATATAGTCTTGTGCATTGTTGATGTTGTTTTGACTTCAGGCCAGTCACGTGATTTAATGTGATGCCTCTGGCCACCCAAATACATTTATGTCAGGGGAGGAAGGCTGTGGGGATGACGATTCTGTTTCTTAAACCAGCAGTTTTGCCCAAAGCAGTTTTCAGTGCAACTTTAGTACTACACATAATTGGAAGTGGTCCCTTTAAGTGGTGGTAAGTTACTCAATGCATGTTGCATACAGATCAGTAGGACTTCAGCAAGAGTATGTGTTGTCTTGGTGTGTTAATGATAAATTATCTCAGTGACAAATCAATACGTTCTATCCTATATTAAATTAAACTGACACTTAAAGATAATGAGCAGTTAAGAGAATGTTTGGCATGCCAGGTTTGGTTTGCTCTGCCTAGCTGTCAAAAAAACCCACCCCTATTAAACATGCAGTTAATGAAAATGTTTGTATGTACCAAATAATGCAGTAAAAGTTGTTTCCCCTATGTTGAAATTAACACTGTACAGAAGAAACTTGAGATATGGGAAAATAGGATGAAATCTGAGCGATTCCTAGATTGTTTTGTGCAGTTCTCCTTCTTGATTAGATGTATAAAATAGATTCAAATATTTGAAGGCTGAAATCATCATATCTTAATGCATATGATGTCTTGCGTTTTATGTGTTAACTTAAAGTACCTGACAAAGCTCTTGGCTTCAAAGCCTTGCAGAAATTCAGTTTTTCAAATGTGGAAGAAAATCAGTACATCGTAAAGACAGTGCTTGCATCTCTAATGAGTCTTTGATCTCAGGCTCACTGATCTTTTTTCTTTTGGGTTTGGGATTTTGAGGTTTTTGTTTGTTTGTTTGTTTGTTTTTTTTAAAGAAGACTTATTCTTGATTTTTAACATGGTGTCACCTTTGTCTTTCCAGTCCTGATCTCTGCTTTCTGTGAATCTCAGCTTCATGAAAGAAGATCAATAGGTGCACTCCGTGCTATGTTTTTACAATGTTATAAACATAGTTTTTCCAAGAATACAGCTCCTGGAAGGATCATGTAGTATTCATTTTGGGCTGGTATTTTCCTTTCTGATTTGTGTATCCTTTCATATGCCCTGTGCACAGAGGGCTTGTGTGCTTTTCTGCAAAGTGGCTTCTCTGTATACAATGAATGGAGTATTTGGAACCTCATTAACTATGAGATTTCTGTTGCAGTGTTTGTGTAGAAAGAGATAGTTGATGGCTTGCTTCAGGAAATTTAGGAATTTAAAAGTGGTATGTACTGCTGAAAGGATGAGGGGGGCTGGGATCTTTTATAGGTGATGGGTACAGAAAAACTGGAAACATGTATTAAGTTGAATTTTCTGTAAATGGAATGTGAAATTGTACGCATAAGGAATTTGGAAGAAGCAAATTGTGATGGAAGGATGTGTGAAAGCAGGGGTATGGGAACTGGCACTCAAGATTTGAAAGGAAAAATTGTTGCTGACAATGAATGTCATCCTAACACATCTCACCTTGGAGGAACTCAATGCAAATGGTAATGCTTACTCACTCTCTGAACTATTGAACTTTACCTGGGGGAAGAAAAAACCTGATACTCAACCCTGAAGGAGTTACTTAGCTTATGGTATATGCCACTTACCTTTCCTAAAGGAAATAAAAATCGGTAAAAAATAAGATCTTGTTGATAAAGGTGCTGGTTTTATTTTAGCAAAGTGTATATCAAAACCTTTTTGACTGGATACAAGATACTACTAAGAAAACTAGCTGTTATTTCTGGCAAGTCTGATACTGCTAAGAAGGCTTACTGGGTATGATAAACATTTCTGTGGTTGTGAAGATTTGGAGGCTGGACTATAGTACTGCAGTTTCTTTTAATAAATACCATTAAACTTATTTGAATTTTAAATGTCCATAAGCTTCTGGTTCAAAAAGGGAATTTGAGGGGAAAAATGCAGAACAGCTGAATTTGTGTGTGAGCAAAAGTACATTTAACCATTAAACAACATTAGATAATTTTTGTTAGTGGTACCTCATTTATTATTCTCTGGAACTTTTTCTCTCCTGCTAGATAGCAATAATTATGTTTAAAATAGAGGAGTAAGTACTTTAAAAATAGTTGTTTCTAATACAGGAAATGTCAGGTGTAGGGTGAAGCTGGATTAATTTTTCAGTGTATGGTGGCAGTAGCTCTCATGCAACATGGAATAATACCACAGTACACCTTCTCTTTCCTCTCTTCCCTGCTCATGCCCTTTAATACTCAATCAGGTTGACATATTTGTATCTCAATGGAAGTAGAAATCTTTACATGTGAATTTAAACTTGAGAATTTCACAACTCCACAGCTGTTTTTTTCCCATATTGAAGATCTTGGGCAATAAACTAAAACTGTATATCCCACTTCAAGTAATTTGGCTACGCTACATTGTGCTTCTATGAAAATGTTTCCAAAGGGTCTGCAACTGCTTATTTTGAATGCTAGATCTCTAATGCCAACTGGTTTTCCTGTTGCATGGGTGTAGATGTTCAAGTTACTTTTAAGCATATATGGTTATCGGACTGAGTCGTCACTTGTGAGTAGTGTGTGCCTAAGATTAGATAACCATCAGGTATGTGCATGTATATGCAAGCTCAACAATTTGTGAATTTGGCAATTTAACCAGAGATTTGTATTTTGAGGTAGCTGTAAGACTCTGCCAAATTTGTGTGTTTCCTTTAAAAAGAGTGATGAAAAATTACTGACAAATCATTGAAGCAAATAAGGGGAGTTCAGTTTTCCAGATAGCAACAAACTTGATTGTTTTCGCCTGAGAAATGTATTGCCTATATTGCTTTTAGTTAGGAATTTCTGTAACTCTTAGAGGTGATTTGGTGCCAGTGGTCCTTTATGGATATAAAGAATAGGTGTAACATCTTCAGTGCTGTTGTCCAGGAAGCTCTTATTTAGACCTGAAATTTCTGATTGTGTTTGAAGACCTAACTAGTGCAGTGATCTTAAAAATACTGTATATTAAAAATGTACATAAAACTTGCTTCTTTAGCTAGTGGCTATTTTTGAGTTTTGAGTGATCTCAAGTACTTAACTTAGATACTGAAAGCAAAACTCCTTCAGTTGGAAGAGCGAAAAGACAAATTCATTCTCCCCTACACATCTTTGGTTGTCTGTGTCCATGAAAAGCATTAATTATGCAAACCAGAAAAGGCATAAAGTTGCACAAGTAGGCCGTGTATTACACAATGCCTCTCTCATGGAAATATTTTTGAAGCAAATTATATCTAAAAATGAGATACACTGTAATAATTATGACCATGTAACTTATTTTAGGCCTTCATTCAAAGGCCAGATAGGTTTGTGCAGGCAGGCTTACATTCTGTACTTGAGTATCTTAAATATAGTAATCTATGAAATAGTGGTAAATAAAAAACCTACCTGGTTAATGTTATGGACAAAATTTCTTTTACCAAGCAAGGACCAGCTTTTAATTGGTACGATGGACTCTGCTTTGGAAAACAGTTTACTAAGACATCTAAAGGTGCTCAGAAAGTTGAGCAGAAGCTCTGAAGGGGGTTTTATAGAGAAAACTGTTTTGGAGCACAAACATTTGGTCAGAGAAATTTAGCATCCATAGCTGAGGTTGTCTTTTGCTACAATCGCATTGTGATCTGTTGATCTGCAGGGATGGGGGATGTGAGTCCTAGCGTAAGGATGACGTACTGTGTCGCTTAGAACAGCTTGTCATCTTCTCATCTGTGCCCAATGAATCAGATATAAGAGGAGGAACAGGGAATCCAGATATTGTCTTCTGCATTCTCCTGCTGTGTCCAGAGATTGTTGCCTGGTTTGGAGACTCTGGCAGTTCAAGTGAGAGAAAAGCGAGAAAAAAATCAAGAGGCTTTGTTAAAACCTCTGTCTGGATCTGGCACCGCAGACTGGTGAAACCACTCCATTCTCAGTAGTGCTTTATTTCAGGTAGTGGTGTTGCCCTGGGGCTGCAGGTAAATACCCGTAATGATGATGATTTAAAAAAGAACCCAACAAAAACCCCCAAAAAACCCAGCAGGAGAGATCTCTCCAAGGGAAGTGGTGCAAAGGGGTGCCATGGTTCTTCTGCAGAGTCACAGGCTGGCTGGGGTTGGAAGGAACTTCTAGAGGTCATCCGGTCTAATCTTTCCATCAAGCAGGGCCCCTTGTAACTGGTTGCCTCTGATCATGTCCAGGCTGGTTTTGACTGTCACCAAGGATGGAGACTCCACAGTCTCCTTGGGTAACCTGTCCCAGTGCTCAGTCATGCACACAGTGAAAAAGTGTTTCCTGATGTTCAGAGGGAACCTGCTGTGTTTCAGGTTGTGCCCCTTGCCTCTTGACCTGCCACTGGGCACCAATGAACAGAGCCTGGCTGTGTCTTCTTTACACCTTTCCTTCAAGTATTTATATACATTGGCAAGAGCTCCCTGAGTCTTCTCCATTCTGAACAGTCCCAGCTCTCTCAGCCTTTTCTCATAGGAGGGATGCTCCCTCCAGTCCCTTCAACTTTGTGGCCTATTGCTGGATCCTTTCTGGTACATCCATGGCTTTCTTGTGCTGGAGTCTTCTGTGTACTTGTTCTGTGAGGTGTTAGTTTGCTTTTTAAGAACAAAGTAATTTTAGCTCCGTGTGCTGAGGAAGCAAGCAGCTCACAGTCTGATTCAAGCTGCAGTACTTGCTGGTGTCAGTGTGAATCAAGACCTCATCTGAAATTCTAGTTTTGAACTTCTGGGCTCAGGCCAGGCTTTGGTTTGGGGCCCTGTCTGAGTAAGAAGGCTTATTGCTGTTAAAAGACAAGCTAGAATTCTTAGGATGTCTGGCTTTCTCCTTACTGCTTCTGTAGTACTCTTGAAAAGTTTCTTCTAGGGATGACACTAGGAAAGAAATCTAAAGCAACAAAACCATTCACTTTTCAAAATCATACCTTGCTCTTCTAAACTTGTTTGAAATTCTCAGGGACAATGAATTTGTGCATAAACAATGTTTCAGTCCATACAAGTTGAAATCAAGTAGTCCCTTTTGGAAACTAAGAAACATAGTTGTTCATGCAGTGGGAATATCAAGCGACCTCTCGTAAAATTAACTAAGCAATCAAAATATGCTTTAAAACACAACTCTTCCGCAAACCCAAACAAAACAAGAAAAACAAATTTCCTCCAAAGATTACAAAAAAAAAAGAAAAAAATCAAGATTTAAATTTAGTCACAACAAAGTTGAAAAGGAATAATGCTGATCCAGAGATGCTAGAATACAGGGAAGCCTGTAATGTAGATCCATCAGTGAAAATAAATAATCCTGAGCTGCTGTGTTGTGTACTTCTGGGAGCTTTTTGATACTCAGGTTTAACTCTTGACTTAGAAAGATACTTCTTGATGGATACTGATCTAGGTTTGGAAATTTGAAGCATGGGCTAAACTACTTTTGTACTTTCAGGTACTCTGTGGGTGGAAGGGCATTTGGTGAATTCAGAGATAAGATGTATTTATATTTTTACTACTATAAAACTAATTCCCCAACAAAGAGTGACTGTATGTTATAGTCAGAATGGGTAATGATTGCATAATTTTAAGTAGGGAAAGTATTCTGGTTACATCAGTGCAGGATGTAATACATTGCATTTTTTGTTACCATAAGTGAAATATAGTTGATTTCAGGAGCCTGTAATTTGGTGTACCTGAGTTTGTAGCCATTTAATTTGGTTTCAGCTTACAAGTCCAGAGCCTTCACTGCCTTTAGATGTTTTGACATTAAGATATATGATCTTGCTAGCTTAGTGGTTATCCAATGCACAGTGCTGGTCATATGCTGAAAGGAGTACTGAAACATACATGAATAGGAAAAATAGGAGTTCCACAGAAACAGCTGGGTGTTTTAAGTGGGAGAGGCAAAAGCTGGTAAGAGAGCTGTTAGTCTTATTTTAACAGGTTTGTGAAGAAATCAAAGTCAAAAGGAGATGCTGGCTAGCATTGTGCATGTTAACATGGTTTTAAGGTGATGGAAAGGTCGTAACCCATTCTCCATTTTGGTTGCATCACCATTTTATGCTCTTTGCTTTTTTTATGTTGTAGAATGGTCTTTATATCCTTTGGTTTTATAAGTACTGTTCTTCCCATGGGTGCTGGTAGTGATGGATAATTTGCTTACACTTCTCTTCATGCCTTTCTAGGCTTGTTTATAGGCATGGTTGTAAGTGACTACAACCAGGCAACAAAATAATACAGGACTGAAGCTTTGTGAAAATAAGATTGAAAGTCACCTCATCTAGCCCATTCATCACTTGCCCTGATACAGTGATAAGTGGTATTTCAGACCTCTTTCTGCCAGGCATATTTGCACCCACTTGTACTGGCACTAACAGTTGTGCAATGTAAGTCATCTGATTTAGTAGGTGGTTTAGCTGAAAATCATATTAGTATGTTTGCCTTTAAGGAATGTTCAAGGAGGCTTCACTCTTACTATTTGCTAGTCCAAGAGGGATTTTAAATTTGTGTTGGACTTCAAACGTCAGTGAGTTTAAAAAGAGCATTCAGGTTAATGAAAAGATGACACACATCATAGTTATTTGAAGGATGCTATTCTAGTTTCCTTTCAGAAATTGTCTTGAGATTCTTGCTTGCCAGGCTTGTTATCACCTTGGAGTTATTTACCTGGTATTGTATATGGCCTTAGATGGCTCAGTAGTGTTGCATATTAATTTCTTCCCAGCCAATGCATACTTCATAATCCAGTAAGTCTTTCCTTGCAAAAAAAATGAAGTTTCTGACAGGGAAAAAACAAAACAAAACCTAAAAAACCCTGCTGAGTACAGTCTTGCTGGTAAAGTTCAGGGGCAGTACTTCCAGCATAGTATTTTGGCAGCTAATGGTCTGCTGGAGGAGAAGTTGGAACTTGTTCCTGACTGAACTAGGAACAAAGGAAAGTAGAAGGACCTGAATCAGAATAACCTCTGTAGAGGTATTAAAAGTACATATGAGCCCTGAAGTTTCTGCTGGTTTTCCCTGAACACAGTCAGGTTGCTCAAAACCTGGGGTTAAATATATGTTTTTTTTTTAGTCTGCTGTACTGTTGAGCATTATTTATTCTGGCATGGTTTCATCAGGGTTTCTGAAATTAATATTTTATAATTAGCAACTTCTTCTGTAGCTCTCATAACAACAACAGAAATTAATTATTATCTTATCAGCTACTTAAAAGCCCAGAATAATCACTTCAACTTCAAAAAGCTGAAAGTTATGTGACCACTAGATGGAGTTCAGTGAGCATATTTCAATACTAGAAATCAATGTTAGGGCTTGAAACGTAAAACATTTAAAAGGGCTAGCTGTTTAGTGTCTCATGCTTAACAATAAATGTTTATTTGTCCAAGTCAGTCTAAACTGAACAACTTCCTAAAGTTCTTTGAGTCGTTCTTGGTGCTCAGGTTGTACTTCAGTTGAACTTAATGCACATGCTTTATTGGCAGCACCCAGTGCTCAGCTATGATTGAAAATGTATTGTTACTCATGTAAGAATGGACTTGAGAAGACTGACCTTTCTGCAGCTATCAAGTATGCTACCTAAAACTATTAGCTAAGATATTTAGCATTTTGTAACTAGCAGGGTTTTACATTCATGTACATCTCTCTGTCAGTACATGCATAATACCATGTATGCAAGATGTGGAATAGCATGTCTTGAGTTGCATCATTTACACCTCGTCCTGATTTCTCTAAATGTATGACAGCATAACAGACACAAGCATTCCCTTGTTTGTCAATTATAAGTCTTGCTCCAATTAATGTGGGGTTTTCTTTTACTTTTGATATGGTCTTCGATATTAGGGAGATCTTACAAATGATCAGCCACCTGTAGTTTTCAGCCTGGTGGTATTTCTGACTTAGTATTTCTAATGTCACATTTTTGGTGACATTTTTGTTTTTGTCAGATGCAGATCTTAGGGCATTGCTGAGTGTGCAGGTTCTCAGTCAAAATTACATAGGAATCCGAGAATGCTGTTCTCAACCTGACCTCCTGGAGTAATCATACCATACAGAATTTTCTTGGAGCTTTTCTCTGTCTCTGTGGGTAGTGTGTGGCTACCTTGTGTAATGCTACAGAATCATGAAAACGTACAGGTTGAAAGGAGAATCTCTGGAAGTCACCTACAGAAGTCCTGTGCTCAAAATAGATACGGTTAGAGCAGGTTGCTCAAAGACTATGCCAGTCTGGTTTTAATATCCACAGAGATGGAAAACACTTTAACCCCAGTAGCTGACAAACCTCATGGTTAGAAAAAAAATAATAAAAAATCCTTATATGCAAATGGAATATTCTGTGTCTGTTGCCTCTTTTCCTATGACTCCAAGAAGAGTCTGGCTCTATCCTCTGTTTCCCAGAAGGTGGTTGCAAATAGCAATAAGATCTCCTTTAGCTTTCCCTTAAGGCTGAACTATCCAAGGTCTCTTAGATTTTTCTCGTATCATGTGCTGCTGCTCCTAAACCATCATGATGGCTCTCCATTAGATGCAGTGCAATATGTCAATATCTTTTTTGTACTGAAAAGCTTACTCAGCATGTTCAACTTGCTGTCCAACAGGATGTCATCCTTATCCACTCATTCAGACGACATCTGTCTAATTTGAATACAGAAATGCCAGGGAAGACTGTCAGAAGCTTGTTTTATTAACATTATTCAATGTCTGTCGCTATCTCCTTGCACACAGAACCAAGGATCTCATTGCAGAAGGCAAACAGGTTGGTCAGTGTCGTGGTTTAAACAAAATCCACACAGTTCGCTCACTCACTCCCCCCTTTGCTCCCCCAAGTCCCGAAGAGTTAGGAAGGAGACTCCAAAGAATGTAGCCCCCATGGATTGAGATAAGAATGGTTTAATTGCTAAGGCATAACACAAATCACTACTGCCATTACTACTACAAATAATTCGATACAGCCAATAACAAGTGAAAAGAAAACAACACCTCACCAGCCACCGACCCATAACTCACTCCACCCTGCCCGGCCAAGCACTGCGTGCTACCTCCTCCATTTCCCCCCAGATCTCCACCCCTCCCGGCTCTCTCCCAGTTGCATCCTGGGCATGACGTGCTATGGTATGGAATACCTCATTGGCTAGCCTGGGTCAGGTGTCCTGTCTCTCTTTCCTCCCGGCCTCCCCTCCTCCCTGGCAGAGCATGTGCTCAGAAAAGGCCCTGAACAAAAGCACCCAAGCAGTACCTCAAAACATGCTCGCTATCAAGCAACTGTTCCCAGCCCAGAAGTCAAAACACAGCACTGCACCAGCTACAAGAAGGAGACAAATGACTGCTATGGCTGAACCAATGACAGTCAGGCATAATTTGTCCTTGATGTCTACTTGGAACTAGCCTCTTATTCTTTATATATTGGGAAATGGCTTCCAGGAGAGTTTGCATCATGATTTACATGAAGATTGGAGTGAATATGATAAGCCTGTAGTTCCTTATATCCTCCTTCTTGCCATTCAGGAAAGTGGGTATGAAGGTAACTCAGAATAATCCATATCCAGACACTCTGCACTAGTTTCAACAAATCAGGTGCTTAAAGGTTTTAAGACAGAGTAAAAGTCACTGTTGTGGCCACAAAGCAGCTTCTAGTCTAGTTCCTTCTTTCTGAAGAAACATGGGTTCTTGAGCCTGACAGTGCTCGTCTATGAAGTTTGCATGAAGCAATCATTGCAGAAACAGTCATTGCTATAGGAACCAGTATTTTCTTCTTCCTGTTCTGTGGGAAGTATTAAGTGTTGTATATACACTTCTTTTCCCTCTTGCAGGGCTATTGGATCTTCAGTTCTTTGCTGCAGAATAGCTTTATCAGGCAGAAGTGAGTACCTTGGCCTTGATACATTATCATCACATTGTTACAGCACTCCAAAGAGTACTAAGCAATGTTGGTTTTAATCCTTTGGGCTGAGGAGACTTCACGCTTGCGTCTGTAGCTTTCTGTGGCAGTATACAGGCAGCTGCCAGATGGAAGGTAGTGCTCCACCTACAAATACTGTCACGTTTTTGTGAAAAGCTGAATTCAGTCAGGATGTGTTAAGATCTGTAAGGAACCAGCTGTTCGCTCCTGTCAAGACGGCAGCAGTTTGGGCATGTTAGATATCAAAGGCAACTTTGTACATGAAAATGTAAGTACCTACTTTAAATGTTTCAAGAGATAAAGGGTATTTTTATGGCTCATACGCTAGGACCTAGATGCTTGAGTCCTGCCTGAAGTATGCTCTCTTCCAGATATGGGCCTGTGTTTTTTGCAATATTATGCTTTAGTGAGGGCACGTCTGAAGAGGGAATGCTGATGTTTTGTGGTAACACATTTGATTGCAAGGCCTTTCTAGTTTGATCTGTATTCTCTCAACTGATCAGTTTCTGCTTAGGTTTATCTAAGTTCTCATTTTGTTAATAAGAATTCTGTGGTATCCCCTGAAGATTTTATATCAATCTAGGTAATGATTCTCTGAAGACTTCTACCTTCATAAATGTTAACCAGTGTCAAACAGAAGCTTGTAAGCATTCATTAGAACTGTCTGATTTCAAGCACATGTGTTTTCTTTGTACTTTGTCATAATATTAACATAAGCATCTGGTCAAGTTCCTCCTCCCTGTGGATTCTTCTCACCCTTCATGTCCCATATTTATCTCCCAAGCTCTATTTGAAATACTTTTTGTGTTCTTGTTACCATTGTTTTGATTCAAGTGAGTTTCAGTTGTCTTTTCTAAAATGGTACAAAAATGTGAGACTAAATTGATTGAAGATATAGTTGGAATTAAATTTGCTCTTAATTGGATTTGAATTAAATGCTCCCATGGTCACTTCCAGGCAGACTTAGGCTACAATTCTGTCAAGATGTTTGTCTTTCCAGATGAGATCTTTTTGTCTACCTGTTCCTGAATGACCTACCTAGTGCTTTAAAAGTGAGGTCATTTGAAAGATTAGGCATTTGAAAGAACTGTCTAGTGCATGATAATTTGTTGTAACTACCTTTTTACTCATATTCTCCTAAGATATAAACCGCTTCCCCCCCCCCCCCCCCTTCTTGTAGAAACATTTCCTATTATGAAGTTGCTGAAATTGCATGGAAAACCACCTAAACAGTGCTTTCTTTTAATGATCTATTTACTTTTGGTATTTTGTTTGAAACCTGAACTTGGGCGGGTCTCTGTTATTCTACATTCTATATGGGAATGAAGTGGGCTTCTGTGCTACAAACAGTTAATTTGAAAGTGTCTTTGGGAGGTACCTTCCATGGTAACACCCATGACTGTTTCTCCCCATGTGTTTGCAAGGATGTCTATACCCAACATTAGTGAATTGAGCAGAACGTTTCCTTCACTGACCTGCTGCTTGTTTTCAAAGAGGGTAGGAGAGGTAGAGAGATAGAAGAAGGCAGAAGGACACTGCTGTTCAATGTTCATGGTGATGTAAGAAGTATCTTTGCCCTTCAGAGTAGAATTTATGCCATGTTCTTCACCATTACTTTCTTTATTCTGCCCTCCCCCCAAAGAAAAAAAAAAACAACTATCTCTTATTAAGAGAACAACACAATTCTATTTCTTACAATATGTGGAATGTGCTAACTGCTGCCTTTGAGAATATGGGACTGGCAGGAACTACTTGGATCACTGTCAAATATTGATTTTTTTTTACTTTTCAAATCAATGTGACTGCATGTTGTTATGATGTATTTAGGGTAAAAACTTGATGAGAAGCATACTGAGATGTATTAACTAGCCAGATGTTAGAGAAACATACAAATAAACCCTAAATATTTCTCCTGAATGTCTCATTGTAACATGCAAGTATTTTCTCGAGATAGTTAATTTGCATGGAGGCAAATGTGTACCTGACATTAATCTGTTTGTTCCCTCCCTTCATGCTTCACTTCAGTCCTTTTAATGTCGCTTGTTTTAACTCCACTGTGACAGTCTTGAGTTTGCAAGTTCACTCTTTAATCCAGTTTTGCAATTGAGTAAGTAAATAAGTAAATACATCTCAGTGCTTTCAGTTTAGCAAAAATATAAAACTAACCGGCAATCTCTGACAAAGTGATGGTGTGGATCAGGACAGCTGGTTTTTGCAAATTTTTTGTCTTTAAAAGCAGTTTAAGAAGATTAACACTTCTTCTCAGGGTCAGTTAAAGGTATTTACAAACATGTACAACAGATACCAGTGTTACGTGGAGGAGAATCCTATAGTAATGACTTCAATCAGTACAGGTGGGGTTCACTATAAAACCAAGAAATGTATGTATTATAAACTTCAATCGGTTTTTTTGTTCTAGTTGTGGAGGTTGATCTGAGTTAGTCAGTTGTGTTCTTTTTTCCCATTTTTAAATGACTATTGATTATTCACAGTCAAGGACAAGCTAAAGTTGGTTTCTGGCAGGTGGGAATTGACTGATCACTTTGCATGCGAGGAAGAAAGGAAAAGGTAAAGACAGCCTTAAGCTCCCTTGTGGTTTGCCTGAACTGCTAATAGCATGCTGATAACACACAGATTTGATTGAAGTGGGTTTATACAGTATGCTGATTTTTTTTTTCTGTAGCTGCAGTGAGTTAAGAATTTTCCCCTTCTATATTGAGCTTTTTGTTTTAAACACTAAGAAGCACATATAGGTCAAGCAAAGAAATGTTTGCCAGTACGAACTCTGTGCTAAGCATTCTGGGAGAGTGCTTTTCTTGCAGCAGATGAGGATTCTTTGTGGCTGGCAGCAGAAACTGCAGCAGCATCTTTGCAGTTTCCTTTCATCTTTCATTATGTTCTGAGGATCTCTGAAGTATAGGAGCTCTTTCCCTGACCCCCTGGAATATCTTTTCATCTCTGTTGCGGAGCATAGCACATGCTGAACACCTCCTATCCTCTACAGCTGAGGTATCTTTTGCTTTTCATCATCTGCGGCTGGATTTTTGGCAGTGTTTGGCTTAAGCAAATAGGATTACATTTCAGTAGCTGATGGTTTCTAGTCAACGATCACACTAAATGTCGGACATAATGAAGATTGTACAAAGAAATATTTCTGTGAATCCCAGGAAAATTATCCGAGTCGAGCAAAGGAAGAAGGCATTCTACAAATGCAATCAGGGCTGCTAGAAATGCAAAATTCAACAGATTTGGAATGGGTTGCACTACAAGTGTGGTTCTGTTTAAAGGCATTCGTACAGTTTTTGAGAGAAACTGTGGTTATATTTGCAAACAACAAGGGGAAAACAATGCCCTTGAATACACAGCGTTCAGCTTGCCAAATGAAGATTCAGGAATATTGATTCATTCATCCCTGGTAAATACAAACTTGTTTCATTAACAGTTTTGTCTGCTAATTGAAAGCTGAACTAAACCCAGGATGCTGTGTTTATTTAACATCTATGTACAGCCATGAATATGCTTTGTCCTGATTCTGTAGGATGTTAGTGCATGTATGTGACATGTAATACACGTGTGCATGCAGCTGTAATGTTAAAACTGAAGATTCATACTCATAATACCATTTAGATTTGTACTGACAGCTTTGAAGAATTTGTGCTCTATGAACAGGATTGTTACAGAAGATAGCCTGCTGTTAGATCTTTCTAAACATGCTTTTGGAATGTATTTGGCACTTGAGTTGAAGAACAACAGATGATTCCGTTATTTGGAAAAACTGAGGAATGCATTGTTGGGAAAACAGTAACACAGGATTTAAGGTTTATTTTTTTCAGATAGATTTGATTACATTTTTTCCCCTTTTTTCTCTGAAACTGTTCTATTTCTGTTTAACTTGCTGAAAGGGATGCAGGAGCATTCTAGAAGAAAAAAATGGTTAAAGGGAGTAATAACTATTTTCCGAATCTGCTTTACTCTTTGAAGGCTTTTTTAGGTGTTGCCTGATGCAAGGAAAACAGGCTTTAAAGTGAGAGTGACATCTTTGTACCCCCCAGGTTAATGACGCATTTGTGCGTCAGATGTATTGCATTTAGGCTTGAGGGGGTGGAATTGCAATACCTAATGTGCACTGCTTGCCTTAGAATTGGGCTAGCTAAGGATTTAAATACTTATTTAAAATCATTTGGGTTAATTGCTTTGTCATTAGGTAGCTACTTGGAATACGAGGGGTGTGGTACACGGAAATAGCCGGACAGCTTTTGACAAGCCTGTAGTGCCTGCTGGCGTACCCACGCTGTGCAACTGCAGTTAGGGAAAGCCTTTAACAATTTCACTAAGCTTTCCTGGTTTTATGATAGTCAGATCCTTTCTAGCTGAACTGAAATAGAAGAAAAAAAGGTGCAGGTATGGATGTACCTCTGTGTGTGTGTGTGTATATATATACACACATACATGTGTCTGTATGTATATATGTGCACACACAAACATATGTATATGTATGTACGTGGATACGCATACATAAGCTTCCAGGGAAAAAATGAAGAATAATCTGAACTGTCTTCAGATGCTTAAAGTAACTTACAGTCTGTATATTGCCCATCATGAAGTATTGCTTTTTCTTAGTATGGTTTGATATTAAAAATGAAATGGCTTCCTCTAGGTATTAGAAGCCTTTTTACACTGTTAGCCATTTTTAAGTTAGCCTCATACAGATGGTTATTAGACAGTTGTTAAACTCTGGACAATGAATACTTTCAGTAACTTCTGTCCTCCATTGGATTTAAGATCTAACACCTTTACTGGCCTTAAATTCTACCTTTAGTTAGATGAATGAATGAAGAAATACTTTTTTAAAATATAATGTTTGGGGTTTTTTTTTCTTTGTTTCATGTGGGGTATTGTTCCAGCAATAATTGCTCTGTAATTTAGCAATACAGAACTGGCTTGCAAACTGGCAAGATTAAGCACAAAGCATGCTTAGTAAGCACTTTGCAACTCCAGTTCCACATCCTTTCCAATCCTAACTATTCTATGATTCTATGATCTGTCACTTAGGCCTTTTTTTTTCCCAGCTCCAAGATTTCTAGATGCTTTTAAAGAATGATACTGGAGTGTTTTTTTATTTGTTTTCTGTCTGGCTTTGTTAGCTTGGTTTAACTGGAAGTAGTGGATCAAGATAAGTTTCTTCCTGGGGTAAATACCTGAAGGTTAGTATGGGAAAGTGCATGGAATTGAGGGGTCAGAATAACTCCCGCTCGTTGTACTGGTCTAGTGTAGAATCAGAATTTTACAAGTGGGACTTCCTTCAAAGGAATTGTGATAACCAGAGCTGGCACCGGCTGTTGCTCTCTGAGGCTGAGGGAGCAGTTGCTACTGACTCACCCTGAAGAGTGGCAAGCAGGATTCTCTGAAAAGTGGGAAGAGTGGGAAAGATACTGCAGTCCTGGCAACAGTGGCAAGTGATTTTATGAAACTGTATACACAGAACTATTAAATTACACAATTTTCATATTCTTTGCTATAAAAGCTAATTTGGCCAACTCTTCCTCCTGTGAAGGGGTGGCTTTCAGGAGGAGAAATTACCTTGCTTCTCACTGAGAAGCCATGCAGGGAGGTGAAGACTTACAGGAATCTTCTGAAGGGAAACTGTATGGTCAAGACAAAAAAGGAGTGGCAGTGAGTGACTTGCCTGTGTTTTCTTTTTCACCTATTTGTCCTCTCTGAAACACATATTTGAGCTGCAAATTCTTATGTTTGCCTTTTTGGCTGTACCTGCTACACGGTCTTTTTGGCTATTTTAGATCAAGTATCTCCTGGTACAAAACTGTTTTCAGAACACCAGTGTATTTCAGGGAGTCCTTTAGCGCAGGGAATACATTCCGCTTGCAAAACTGGTTCTGAAAACCTGTGAAAATTTCCTGTGATTGGAAAGTTCTTGGGAAGTAACTCTCATGGGAGGAAAAGTCTCCTGAGGAGAAATAAGGAGACAGAAGTAGTTGATTTAGCATACAATTTTCTTATTTAACCCTGTAATCCAGAGGTCAGGAGGTTGTAGCTAAAGTCTAATTAAATATAATTAAAGGTTTTATATTAAGCAGGCCTGCTCTTTTGATTGCTTGAAGGAAAGATAAAGTGAAGCCTGAGTGAGAATGTCTTTTTGGAATAAAGCAGTTTATTTCTATCCATCTGATGTCATTCAAACTTGCAAAGGAGAGGCTATTTCTTATCTTTGGGAATGTTTCTAGCCTGTCACATACACTTTCTCTTGCTAGAACACAGGATCTTTTAGGGTCTTTAGGTCCACATAGATAAAAAAAAATGTTCTAGTAAAATAAGATGAATTTAGTTTGAGCAGTATTAAATGTTGCTTCAATATTAATGAAAATATGTTTTCCCTAAATATCCACTATGGCATATTTATTCTCTCTAAATGTGACAAATCATTCTGTTTAATTTTGTAGTAAATTCAAGAATACAGTTTCAAAATATTACCTTGTATGCTTAACCAACATTACTTTGATTTTCCTATCTTATTAAATTCTCAAAAGGATATTATATATTATTTCTGCTGTGTTGTAGCATCTTAGAGTTAGGAGGGGTTTTTCTTGTGGCCTTTACTTTCATATTAAAATTCCATTTTTTTGGTAATCATCGCATAACCAATGGCTATCAACAGTGAAATGTTACTGTATGGTTTGAGCCTAAAACAGCTGTTTCAGATGGTAGACAAGGATGGAAAATGAGCAAGGAAGAATGATGTGGTAGATATAAAACAACATTTTTAAAGCTCTTGATAATAAGCCCCTTGAAGTATTTGAAGGAAAATGCTAGGTGTGTCTGCTAGCAATGCCAGTGGAGGAGCTGGAAAACTGTAAAGTGAGACAAGCTGGACTAAAGGACACTGACTTTGTTGTTGTTTTTGTTATATTTGTCCAAAAATTCAATGCAACTTACTTTTTTTCCTGCTTGCAATGTTTTCTGCACAGTTTGCTTCTAATGGCCTATTCAACACTGCTGTTCCTGTCGTTGAACTTTAGAACCTTGTAGTTTAGTAAACCCGCTTAAGGTAGTTTTGTAGCTGTCGTGTGTGCAAGATGTGGCCTAATAATTTTAAGTAGCCATTTGATTTACTGCCTGATGGGAAAAATAGTCTTAATTTGAGTAACTGTTACTTAATTTGTGCTTACACAATTTCTGAGAAGATATGCAGGGTGTTTTGAAATAGTGGATGTCCAGCTTTTAATGGGATAGATTTATGTGTTTGCTGGAAAAAGAACCGCTAACTTTATATTATAGTAACTGCAGTTTCTTACTCCATGTCACCTGTCGACTTGACAGCAATGTCATCATTAGGTGTTACTGAGGTGCTGTGTGACTGCTCTATGCTGCTCATGAGTCATTTGGTTTATTAATAAACTGTGAAACTGTGACATCTTTAAGATGGTGCATGCAGGAAGATTGACTAATGACAGCAGTGAGCTATGTCGTTCTGGAAATAACTTCACAGGAGACACTCAAGTTCCAAATATTTTGATTTCAGAATAATAAATTATATGAGTATGATTAAAAAAAAAGACTTCTGTTGATGTGATGTGTTGAAAATAAACCTTTAAACATTCATTTATTAAAAGGCCTTATATTGAGGCCTGTCCTTGCTGTCTGAATTAACAAATTAATATCAACTTGTTTGCCTACTAAACTTCTCTACTTTAAATAAAGTAGGAATATATAAAAGAGAGAGGTCTAAGGAAGTAATTCTGCTGAGTAAATGGAGGTTGTTTTGTTTTTTTTAAATGGGCTTGAACAGCTTATGCAGCAATGCTCTAATGGGGTGCAGATAATTTGTATGTCTTAATCTGTTATTTCACTCATAACTTGCTTCAGCTTGTAACTGTGTTACAAGTGGCTTTTATTCATCAGCAACTGGATCATTGGACCTCATTAAGCCTCTTAATAAAGAAGAAACAGTCATGTATGAGAACAGCATCTAACTGTTGCATAGTTTTTCATGGGTCAATGGAATGGGAGCAATTCTTTTATCTCCTTTCATCTTAGTGCTTTGGTTGAATAAAAACCTGGTGTCCTCCATGCTGGCTTGTAGTTTTGGCTAAATCTCCTGATGGCTTCTTAGAGACTTTTTTGTTTTGACTTTCGTTAGACTCAATGCTCAAATGTCTATCTCTGGTTTCCCTCTGCTCTCCCAGCGGGGGGAGTGGCAGCACAAATTGACCAAATGTGTGTTTCCTTTAGCAAATGTACTTCTTGGAAAGGTTCATGGGGGAGGAATATTAGACATAGGTTGGTAGGCAGTCAATGCACTGGCATGCAAATGGTGAGATAAACCACCATTAGGGGAAAAATATTTAAGACTGAGGATAAAATCTGAGGGTAGTTGGTCAAATCAACAGGCATAAGTCATCCTTGACAACATAGGTTGGATCAGCACAGAAAGATATCCAAGCCCAAAAATATGGCATTAGGTTGCATGCAGATAGAAAACATGTTCTCTGTGAATGTAGCAGCAGGGAATCTTGGGGAAGCTAGATACCCAGCTGTGAAAGCAAACAGCACAACCCCAATTAACCAAAAAAACCCCTCCAACATCCAAACAACCCCCTCCCCAAAAAACTTGAAAATGTCACATGATCTTGAAGAGTGAGAAGAAATCTGTGGTGGAGAAGCTGCATGGGTGGTGCTTTCGAGACTGAACACACAGAAAGGGGGTTAGCTTCTCTTCCTGATTGACACTTACTTTCACCTGCTTTAGGAACAGCCCAAAATACTCATCTGAGTCATCTACAGGTTCAGGTATTCTATTCTGTCATGAAATGAAATGCAGTTAAAGTGAAGCTGGGACCCAGCTTATAACTCTTGGGATGTTCTTGTTTCTTAGAACTCTATATTGTGAAGTTCAAGACAGGTTTGTGTTCTAGTTTAGAGGCAAACCAAGATGTGCTCTTACTTCAGTTTAAGGACAGAGGTGAATTAGCAGTCTCCTTAAGGAGCAAATTGCTCCCTGAAAAAGTCTTCTAAGATTGGTGTTGCTCAGTGGGAAGACTCCTGCCTCAGGCTTGCTTGGCACAGAACTGCTTCAACTTGAGATATCTTCAGATTTGGGGGTTTGATTTGTTTTTTGTGTTTGGATTGATGCTTGTGCTGTCCTGTTAGTTTCTGATAATTGTGAGTTATTGTCTAGGTAGGAAAAAAGCCATTTTTACTCTAATACTGTTCTCACAGTCTGTCAGTTTGTTTGTATGTGTCTTTTCTATATGGAGATATGTCAGAACAATAATTAAAGCCTGGAGCAAAAGTGTGGGTTTAATCTTGAAGTCTTTAGTCCTGACTAAATTACACTGATTTGGTGTTTTTTTCTTCTTTTTCTTTCTTTCCCCTGGGACCATAAAGAAGTCAGATTTTCTCTGATAACAGAAAGATGTCTGCTAAGATGGTATGAAATGAATCAGTCACCAGCTAGTCAAGCAAGTGCAGCTAAAGTTAATACTTCATAGATAACAGTATGCAAAAGTATGACATGGACAAGACAATCTGTATTTTGATTAGCTCTGTTGTGATTTAAAACTTATTTTAGTTTGTATTTGTCACAGACTGAGAGTGTCCAGACTAAGGTACTGTATCTTATCTGGCAGAAAGCAATGGCCTAGCTATTCCAGAGCATGCTTAATTCTTGCCTTACCATGAAAGTCAGTGCTGCCATGGAAATGGGAGCTACCAGCTGGCTGAGCCTCTCTCTTGAACTTGTGAATATAGTCTTTCAGGGCAAACACATATTTGTTGGTCACTTACGAAACTCGGCAGTATTAGGATATATACCTGCAATGCTGGATCTTCCATGGACATGTGGGATGTTTTATGCCTTTAATACAGCTGTAAGGCAGGCTGCCAAGTGTAGGAAGGCAGTGCTGGTGTTAGAGGATCTTTTACTAACACAGAGGAGAGCAAGACATATCGGCTTTTAATGGTGCTTGTCAGTCTGCTAAAGTGGGCCTGAATTTTTGTATGAGGTACAACCTTAAAACCCCAGGCCAAACCAAAAACCAACCAAAAACCCCACTCCACAACCCCCAACAAAACAAAGCATCAAAACCCCTCCAGTCATCCATCCTTCTAATTTTTGAAAGTTATTTGTTAAGAAATGCAGTGAGTTGACAGGGAACTTAAAGAGCCACAAAGGAATAAAGGTGTAGGTTTTTAGTAAATTATGATGTCAAATCCTCCTGTTTTCACGTATACAGGACTTGCAAACCTCCAACAAGATTATTCCTTCTTCACTTCCTACCCCCATTTGCTACAGGTTAAGCAACAGTTCTTTTGCTAGAACAGCTAAGAGAGACAAGTTTGATGGCTGTAATGACAGCTGGTAGATTTAGTGAATGCTGATATCTGCCATTCAACAGGGTTTAATGATATTAGTGAAGATTGTAAGCGGGACTTGGAGCAAAAGAAGTGCCATTAAACCAAACTGCTCAGTTTTTTGCTTGTCCCTACAGCAAAGGTGGTTAGTTATCCTTTCTTCCATCAGAGTTCAGAGGAAATTCTCATATACTGTCTGTTCCCTTGCTATTGCTACTCTTCATTATGAGGTATTGTGCCTTTGAAATAAGCTTTTGGAGTGAAAAGTGATCTGAAGGAGTAAGAGGATGTATGTTGGGCACTTGTCTTTTGGGCAGCGAATTTGCTGAATGAATCACTGAGGCATGCTGGGAATACTGAGAACTTTTCTATCTATGTAATTTTGGAATTACATAGGTAATTCCTTAAGGATACATGGTGCAAGAAGAGAGGCAACTATTTGGCTATTGAAAGTATTATGAAAAGTACTGCTGTTAAAGTACCATGGGAAGTCCTTCAAGGCACTGTAAAAAGGTGAAATGCATTGTTTCCATAATGACCTGAGTTATTTTGCAGACAGGTCCCTATTTAGCTAGTAATTTCCTGCAATTTTGGGATCCGTGTTGGAAATGCAGTCAAATAACTTTTGTACAGGGACCTTCTTTTTGTATGTGCATTGTTATCCTGTTGATCTTTATTCAGTAACTGCCTGATTTGATACAGCAAATTATATCTTTTTTTCTTTAATTAAAGTTAAATGGTTTAAAGCTCCAGGGGTCATGTAACAAGACAGTGAATTTTCAGCCTGTGTTAAGGCTGTGTTTTTTCTTCTTTCAGTTTTTGAATGACAATGCGTTATTGGCAAAAACTTTAAATATACCTCTTTGTTAAAGTAACTTACCTCTTTGGTGTGGTGCCTGGCTATTGCAGCAGTATCACATGTTTCTTTGTTGGTTTTAATTAAAAAAAAAAGTATGTTTTTAATTAAATTATTGACATAATCACTAAGTTCTCATCAGAAAGTAAGTGTTGGAAATACACATCAACTTAGCAATTCAGGTCTATTTCATGCAGGATGTAGCTCCAGAAGTACAGCTTCACACTCTTGTTGCTGTTAAATAAAAGCACCTGCTCTAAAGGTGTATGTGTGTTAATGAAATGCAAGCCACAAATTACATTAACCATTCAGTAAGAAGAAATAGCTTCTGTATCTTTAAACTGATGTTATAGAAGTGTTGGCTTTCTTTTTGTCTCTTGTCATGTTTTGAGAAGAATAGGGAGAATGTTGGGGAAAGAAAATCACATTTCTACTGAATTAAAGTAATCCAGATGCATTCAAGAGAAGTACCTGACCAGGATAAAACAATGTTGCAGCTTGAAAGTCAAATTCTTTGTTAAATTAGCCAGAGAAATACTATTTAAAGTCTTTATTAGTGTGTTTGTAAGTGCCTAATAAGGTTGTGCATTTCTGGCTGCAGTTAAGTATAATTGCAGCCCATCTCAATGAAAGAAATTCCTGTTTGGCAGCTGCATCCTCAAGTAATGATACAATTTAGTCTAAACTATTCTGAACTTCCGTTTTCTGCAAACAAAGGGGGCTGGTGCAAAATAAAAGTAAAGTGTAACTAAATGTTCTTGAACTATTGTCTACCTTGATTTACACAGGAAGATCTGGTTTTGTAAATTTGACTAAACTCCTAGTTTCCTTGTTAACTCTTCATAAAACTTTATAGAGTATGGTTTTCTATATTGTCTATATATTAAAGAGACTGCTTAAAAAGTAAATGCACTGCACTTGCTTTCCTAGAGAAAACATTATTTTCTTCTCTGATAGCTAATTTTGTTATTTCTTTCAGTCCACTCATAAGAGGTGTGCTTGCATTGTGGATGGGATAGGCAAACTCTCGATCAGATTCAATGTTACAATTGCAGTAAGCTGAAATAACTGTCTTATGCAGGCATGAGAGCAGAGAGAAGGGGAAGAGAAAGGATATTAACATCTTATGTTAGGTATGAAAGGTAATAAACCTGTGCCTGAAGTTATCCATTTTTGAAAAATACTAGCAACTAAAAAAGGGTATTTGTGCTTCTCCACAACTTCGTCTGCTTTCTGCAGATTAAGGTGACTTTCTGTTCTATGATAGAATAGATAAAAATTCATGTAAAGTTAAATTTAGGATGTCACATATATTGAAGTGAGACAATTAACTGTCCAAAGAAATGGAGCAGAGTGGAGAATTGAATGCAGGTGGTGGCTTAGTTTTTGCAGCTGTCTGGTTGCTCTAGTGGACAGGGAGTCTAAAATAGGGATGTACTTCTTTGGGGAGTTGAATTTTCTGTCAGATGTATTTTTACTTGGTAAATGCAGCCACTGAGGTTTGTTCGCTTTGAGGTTGCAACTCATTGTAAAAAAGAAATAAAAGGAAAACTGAAATACCCCTCTCAAAGCCTGGAGGAAACTGCTTATCATAGTTCGCTTTTTTAGGAGGAGTTTAGCATGCACCCATATGTTAAAACTACTGCATGGGGGAGCTAGGTTAGTCGAACCTTCAAAACTACCAAAATGTCAGCTAGATTGCATGCAAAATTGCTTTGTGTTACACTGAAGAATTGTACAGAAATGATCCTGTTCTCACAAGACCCCACCTGCAGTACTGCATTCAGCTCTGGGATCCCAACACAAGGCAGACATGGGCCTGTTGGAATGAGTCCGGAGGGGCTCACAAAGGTACTCAGAGGGCTGGAGCACCTCTCCTATGAAGACAGGCTGTGAGAAAGTTGGGCTTGTTCAGCATGGAGAAGAGAAGGATCAGAGGAGACCTCAGCAGCCTTTCAACTCTTCAAGGGGGCCTACAGGAGATCTGGAAAGGGACCTTTTACAAGGGCATGTAGTGACAGGACAAGGGAGAATGGCTTTAAGCTCAAAGAGCAGAGAGTTTGATTAGGAAAACATTCTTCACTCTAAGGATGTTGAGACACTGGCACAGGTTGTCCAGAGTTGTGGCTGCCATGGGGCTCAGAGCAACCTGGTCTAGTGGAAGATGTGTCCCCCTAGTTGCAAGGGGGGTGAAACTGAATGATCTTTGAGGTCCCTTCCAACCCAAACCATTCCATGATTCTATAAAAAATTGCTGCCTCTTATTTTGCCAGTGTGTGTGTGCTGAACAGTGTCTGTAAATAATGCTATAGTACGAGAGTAGATTGGATTGCGGAAGCAAACTTGAAGCATGACTTGAGTTTATAAAGACAGGAGTGGAAGGTTCTAACCACCAAGCACTGTGTAGTTTTGAATCAAAATGTGTGAAGATTTTGTTGCGTTGTCTTCTCAGGGTTTGGTTTTCACTTTTTTAAGAAGGTGATTAGTGATGGACAGTTACAATGCTATAGGGTTCTGAGGAGGGAGGAGTGAGCTGATAATAGTGAGCATTAATAATGTACAAGGCAGGAGTGGACTAACTGGCTCTAGCAAGGAAAAAGGCTGGTAGTTTACTTGAGAGTTAAGTGCCTAAAAGTTGAAGGTATAAAGAGTTGGGAGTTTATTTTTGAATTAGTACATTTATAGAGTATATAAGAATTTTACCGTTAAGATAATTCTTTTTTTGTTAAATTGTTAATATGAATTTAGCACTAAGATTAAAAAGAGCATCCGCACCCTACCCCCCAAAAAGAGCAACATACCTGTTTGGTGCATTGATCCTTGAGAACGTACTTGGTTAGTGGCTGGTTGTTGCTAGTACCTGAATAAGTGATATTAATATTAAAAAAAGTAGTGCTTAGGGTTCTATACTGCTAAAGAGGCCACATGTCAATAAGTGGCTAATTTTTACAATAAAAGTATTTTGACATATTGAAGCCTTGATTTTCTAAATGCTGTGAAAGACTGTTTTATATATGGTAATTTTAGAAATGCATCTTCTCTTTTGCATTTGACTCATAACCTTAAGGCATTAAAATGGATCCACCTTTTTTTTTTTTTTTTTCCAGAGGAAAATGCTTAGGGGCTGGCCTTTGTCTGTCATGCATTCCCAACCATGACAGATTTAGCAAACTGCAGCTGAGGAGTTAGACTAGTTTGTACTTTCTGCTGCTTGTGCCAGGGAAAAGGCTATTGTTTTCACTGGAGCACTGGGATGTTCATTACTTTGATTCCAGAAAGCATACGGGTTTGCTGCTGCTTGTATTTTCAGTCAAAAAATGCAGGCAAGAACAAACAGAAATCCTAAGAAAGAGCGGGTTGTAGATTCTCAGCAGTGCAAAGATGCAGGTCCTTCTGAAGTGGAAGCGGAGAGTCCGGTGGTAGTGCTGGTAAGAATTGTTTAAACAAGGTATCTCTTCTCTTTAGTAATTTCAGTTCTGTCTGCAAGTGGAAAACTGCTTTATCTGACACTAATGAGAAATTCCAGCACGTGTGAAGAAGTTGTGTTTAAGATTTAGGTTTGATTCTTTGTGTGTTGTCTGCCTTTTTAATTAAGTTTTGCTGTTCTGTTTTACCAAATCCGTGGTTCTCCCTGAGAGTGACTTTGGAATTTGGTTTTCATTCTAGCTGCTTTTCAGTGTCTGTTCTATCTAGCATAGTTGTACAGCTCATTGAAGCTAGCATGAAAGCTATTTGTGCTGTAAAATACATTCTAGCACCTCTATTTTTCTTAACTGCCAGCATATCTTTCAATGAAAATATATTTGAACTCTCTAAAGACTGTGTGTGTAACAGTTAAATTTTACTTAAATGTTCTAAGAACTGTTTAAATAATTCAGGTGTACTTCTGTTAAAGGATCTATTTTTCAATGCCTTCAATGCACATTATTTAGGTATTTAAAGTAGCTTCCAGTGAGGAAAAAGGGAATATTTCTGTATGTGGGGAAAGTAATCAAATAAGAACTTTTTTGGGTTTTTGTTATTGCTACACACTTAGTTCTGTTGGAATTTTAATAGTACAGCGAGAGAACATAATAAGCAAGCTGTAATGAATCCACCAACTCTCTCAAGCTAGGACAATAAACTCTTTTCAAATAACAGAGGAGGATTGTTAAACTAATAACTTTTATATCAGTAGAAGGAAGTACTTTGATAATTCTTACAAGAACTCAAATTTTACTTAGTAATATCTCATACTTAATTGCTTCATTAAAGTATGACTGTCTCCTTTATTTATCTGGCTGTGGTTGAAGTTAATGGGAGCTCGGATCCTCAAATTATGCTTCCCCCCTTTATTACAGCTTCATGTTACACTTTTAAGAATCAAATTAAACCATTTTGTCTATCTATATTGAGTAATACACATCTGTAACTTTATGGGAATTGTTACTGACTATAACTGAAAGTTTACATTTGTGTTAGTAAGACAGATTTTCTTTTCCTTCACACTGTTTTCTTTAGTTCTGTTCTGTTCAGAGCAGTTGTTAGTAAAATGTGTTTTGGTTTTTTTTGTATGGGTGTGTTCTGATTTCTGGTCCAGATTTTCATCAGTACAATATGAGCTAATCTTATGTGTGCTTTCCTGCCTTTGGAATGTTTAACTTTATTTAGAACTGTTTTTATTCCCCCATGAATACTGGGAGAGGATATTAGTGTTTCTGCAGATAGAGTAACTGTAGTTGATCAGCAAGCAATGTACTTAAATACAAACAAACCCAGCTGTAAAACATTACTGTGTTTAACTATAACCATTTATAAAGTACATCCTTACAATTTTCCAGGTGCTACTCCATTTCATCTTCACAGATTAATATACCCCCAGTATTTGCCCTCCCTTTTTTTTTTTCCTTTTCAGATTAAGAGGATGTGTTAAAAGGTGAATATTTGAAGGGAAGAACATTTAGGTTCTACATAGGTCACATAAAAAAATGTCTTCATTGTCATTTCAGTTGCTATTTTGGTCTTAATCTGTTACATATATAGACAAGCATATATATGGCATATAATTATAGACTGTATAATATCCCTTATTGCTTCTGCTTTTGCCTGGTTTATTGAGGAAAAATAGATGAAGGACACTTTGCATCAAGTGTACTGCCAGGCGCAAAGGAAAAAGTAGGGTGCTATGTTCCATTTAACAGCGACGTTTGGGTCTATTTTGATTTCATTTGGTGGTGATATTGGGGTAGATTTCTACTGCCACAGTGAAAAAACAGGTATTTTCTCATTGGTATAGGGTGCACTGAGGTAATAAGACTGATAGTGTTGCTAGTTGGTGTAACAAATGTAAACAGCAGAACTTTTTGAAACCTTGTAACTGTATTGGATAGCAGTCCTCAAAAGCATTTGTAACAGGAGTCTTCTTGCTTACTCTAGTAATACTTTTCATCAGCTATTGCCTAAAACATTCTTTTGGGTGTGGATGTATCCCTTACATAAGGGTGTGATTTACCTAGCACTCAAGTCTTTTGAGTTTTCTTTATAGAGATGAGAAATAATCAGCTGTCAGGACTTGAAGGAAGCAACAGTTTTTGTGATATTCATTTAGTTCTTTTAAATGTAGTTCACAGTCTGCTTAGAGTGTTGAGGGAACTGAGTATTTGTAACTGTAAGCACCCCATGTGATATTAGAGCAATGTCATTCGATGGAGCACTTTGCCCGAGTTAACTTTTCCTGGAGAGGTGGGTAGGTTCACAAGAGGAGTCATCTGCTGTTTTCAGTACCCGTGTGTATTACGTGTGCTCTCTTGTTTTCCTGCAATTTGAATTAGATGTGTCATAACTTTGCTTTTGAGGTTAACAAGAAAGGAGAGCCCATGGAAAAAGCATTTTGATTTTCCACATGGTGCCTCAAAACCTTACTTGGGATGAAATGCTGTCTAGTTGCATTTTGATGGTCAGAAGTAGTACCTGCATAGCAAATTAGATGTTTCTGGGAAGCTGGAACTTCTGGAGGCCATCCTTCTGCTTGGACACACACTGGAAGTGTAAAATGTAAGACAGCTGACCTGCTCCCCAGTCCAGCAGCACATTACCCAAGTCTGATTCTAGTGTTAGAAGCTTCTGTGCTGATAAGAGGACTTTATAGGGCACAGCATGCTATTTTAGTAAAACAAATCACAGAGGAGGCTTGAAATTAAACAAGTGCAACTGCATCCATATTAACAACCTGAGGTAGATACTAGCAATACAGGTCTTATCAAAATGTTTAAGCTCTGAAGAGTGTTCTTGTCTTTAAATGGACCTTCACCATCAACAAAATACTTCTTATAAAGAAAAGTGTAATGCTTTGTAATTTAGACTGCATTCACTGAGTTTTGGAAACCTCCATTCTCTTCTGCCACAACCCCTGAAGGCCTGGGTGAACAATAGAACAACAGTTTTCGGGCTTTCATGTTAAACTGGAGGGGGAAAAAAGTTAATTACTGTTTCCTAAAGAAACCCAATGAAACAGTGTGCAAAAAAGCCTGTGTAACTGTCTGCTCCTGGTACGGGTTTGCTATGCGTCTGTTGCCCCAGTAAGCACTTCTGATCTGTTTCTGTAAGCATGAGAACAGGCGTTTTAATGCATTTTGTTCTTTCACATCCTAGTGATTTAAAAGTTTTGGGGTTGTGAGTGGAAGCATATTGTTGTTAAATGTATGCATAATGGTAGGGTTTTTTACATAAGCCTATAGCAGCATATTTACTCCAACTGCTGCAAAGTTTACATCACAAAGTTAACCATACCTAAGAAAGGGAATAATGAGTATTGTAATATATAAGAACAAGCTCTAGGATAGGTATAATATTTTGAAAGGATTTTTAAGTTGATTTAAAAAATGACCCAACCTGAGCAGTTTATTTTGAGTTTATTGTGATTGTCAGATAATAAGAAACAAGGAGTTGTTACCCATGTTTAGATTAAATAGCCATATTATTTGTCTAAAGTGGATTGCCTCATGCCAATGTTGAGAAATAGGTAATACCGTATATTCATCAATTTATATGCTCTCTTGCCTGCTAGTGCTTGTAGCTCCGTTCTTCTCTTTATGGGCACTTGTTAATTTGCAGGTGCATGTACCTTTTCTTAAGGTAAATGATGTTCTGTAACACAAGGCTAACAATGCCCACTGTGCTTAACCTGACCATCCTTTGTTTTGTGAGTAGGCAACAGGAAGATAACATTTACCTTAATTTAAACATACAAGAAAAACATGACTGTATTATCTTTTTTTGGTAATATATAATGTAGACAGTCATTCAACTCCTGACTGAAAATTCCTTTTATCCGATGGCTTTGACACTGCTTGTCCAAATATATGAGCTGTGTTCTGGCAGATCAAAATGGTTAGCATGTGGGTATCATGATTGCTGTTTTGAAATGCTTCTTACTTCCTCAAGTTTCCATACCTGTAACACACCAGCAAAACCCAAAGTGATGCAGCAGATACTTTAATGTTTTATCTTCCTATAAATATGGCATTGGCCAGCTCGGGTGCTGGACCCCATGAAGCCCTATGCTCTTAGCATTTTCTTACATTATGGAAATAAAAATATTTTTGTTTGCACATTAATAGGAAAACTTGAGCCTTGTTTTAAAGACAGACTTTAGTGCCTCTACACTTGATCTTGCAGTTTTGACTGGGCTGAGTTTTATCTGTATCAGCTGGTCCATAAATCATATTCAGTAACACTGTGCCTACCCAGTGTCTTCTCTTTTATATTACATTAAATAATAGACCGGAAAAAAAACTTTTTTTTTTTTTTCTAAAGAAGAGCTTGAGAGAAATCTGCTTCCTTGTGCTTTTGTGGGTTTGGCCAGCTGCCAGTATCAGTGTGCTGTTTATTGTTTTCTTTTTTCATATCTGATTCAAACTGATAAAACATCCTGTTCCCTTTGAATCTGACATATGACTTAAGAAAGAAATTACTAACGCTTTGGAGAAACCTGAGCAGGCAAATCCTTCATGAATTTTTACAGAAATTGTATTTCTGCAAATCAGGTACTTCACTGATTAAATAGGAAGATGGTGTCGTTTTCTGGTACCACTAGCTATCTCTGTGTTCTATTGATATAGAGGAGAGGTGTATATAAAGGACTTCAGCCCCAGAGAGTTTTGATTCTTTAAAAGCTTCAAACAAAGGAGGTTTCTATTTTAATCTGTGTTTACAGCCTGTAAGCAAAATGTAAGCAAAGCACGTTTCTGTTAAGATTCTCTTTTACCAATTTTATGTTTGTGACTTTACGATAGAGTTACAGTTTTGTGACTGTAGGATAGAGTGAGCTAAATGATCCCCCCATTCCAGCTACAGATGTGTGCATGAAAATAAACTTTTTCTGATGGACATTGGTGTAAGTTTTTGGCTTTGTGATAAGGCATGTTTGTGAGTGAGAGAAGATGTAGCAGCAGCTGTGGTTCAAGTGCTAAGCTCTCAAAATGTGCTGGTGTACAATATACAGTGACCTGAAGAGCCGTTCTCCATCTCCTCTGAGGAGAAAGATGGCAAGCTCAGCCATTTTTCACTGTGGCTTGTAGCTGTATTGGTCTGTGCTGAGCATGTCCAGTGTGATTGTAAATAGTAGGCATTTTTGTTGACAAAGCTACATTTCATTCATCATTTTTTGGTAGATTTGGTAGATTTTTCCAGATTTTGCTCTTTCGGCCTTTTCAGCTGTTACGCTGTGTTATGCTCTTGAATCTTTCTTAACAGTAAAACTGGTGTGTAATAGATATGAAGGAATCTCAAGTAACTTTTGAATAGCCTGTGAACTAAGCTTGAGAACTTTGGTAATTTTCTCTAACTAAAGCTTTCTAATTCCTTGAAAAAACAAATATGTTTGATTGACTTTTGGGTTAAGAAAATGTTTCCTGTAATGTTTCTCATTAATACTATTAATATACTAATAATAGCAGTTACTGCTAGATGTAAAGATATTTATTCTGTGGAGTACAGCTGGAACATGAAAGGTTATTAACGTAAGTTGTGCAAAGATACATATAAATCAGATATTCTCTGATTACCTGTAATGATGGCATAATTTGGCCTTGGTGCTGCTCTTATGTTTAATGTATCTTTCTTGGAAATCAGTATCACTGATCTTGAGAAAATATCATTTGGAAAGTCTCTTGTAATTGCCACATGTGAAAACAGGAAAAGGTAATTTCATGCCTGATTCTGTGATGCTCAATTTTAGCTGCAGGAAATGCAAGCTAGATCATAACTTCAGTTCTGCATTAGTTTGCACTCTCAAGGCAGTGCTGTTTGATTGAGAGCTTTCTCTAGATGTGCTTTGCCAGCTGACCACTTAACAGAATGCTTGGCAGGGTGAAGGTTTTTCTCTGCCTGATTGTATACAGCCAGCTGTAATGCCTTGACAGTAGTATAGGCTTTAATATTGAATCAGTGCATAATAACTGAAGAATGCTACTTGAACAATTAAGAGGAAGCAGATGGCCTGTGGGAATTTTTATCAAACAGAGAGGAGGAATGTCAATTAGCCTGCCCCTACTGCAGGTTACTACTGAATTAAAACAAAGCTCAGTTTTAGCTTTGAGCTAAGATTGTTTTAATCACTGCTTTAATCTCAGATTAGAGCTTTCCGGGCAGTATCAAGCAAAAGTAACCACCACTGTAAAAGACTACTAATTTCTTTCTATTTTTTTTTTGCAGTGAGAATACATATGTGATTATTCTGATAAGCTATGATTTAGTGTGTTTTGTGAAATAGTTCTCTCTTCCTTCTGAACCAGCTAGCATGCTTGTCTCTGTAATTATCAGTTGCACTTATCCATTTGTCATAGTGTGATATAAAGTCTATATTTTGAGTACTGTATTCTGCCAGTTTTTTAGAGTAATTTCTGAAAATGAGTCAACAATTGGAACTTTTCTTAATATACCTGATTTTTTTATTTTTCCCCTAGGCAAAACCAAAGCTCATAGAACCAATAGACTATGAAAATGTCATCGTGCAGAGGAAAACGCAGATTTTGAATGATGCTTTGCGTGAGATGCTACTGTTCCCTTATGATGACTTTCAGGTAATTTAATCCCCTCAGCTATCCCCCCAACCCCTCTCCCCCCCCCCCTTTTTTGTTTTGTTTTTGTGGGTTTTTTTGTTTTTGTTGTAAAAGATTTTTAGCAATAGTAATCAGGAGACGATAACTTTCCATTTCTTTGTTTCTTAACTGTCTTTAACTACAAACCTCCATCCCCCTACTCTTTGCCATGAGTCCCTTTACACTGCTCAGTTTATTCTGTTGGGTTACATAAAAAGAAATAGCACAATTTCTTCACCTGTCCAGATTATGAGGTCTGTCTCTCCAATTCAGTAATATTACTGCATTTTGAAATAGGTGATCAGTCATTTTTAGATGTTCCCGCCTCTTCCTGACCTAGGAAATGGTGTTATATTTGCTCAAAAAAAAAAAGGCATCTGCTTTTTGTCATGCATTAATTCTTAAATTTATTTTCTCCCCATTATTAACAGTGAAGGGCATGAACCTTTTCAAAGCTGTTACTCTCAGCCGCATGTTATCAGCCAAAATTGGGTTTTGGCAAAATATCCATTGCATAACAGGTCTTTGACTTGATTAAGCCAGACTTAAGCAAGATTTGTTATCATCTTGATGTATTTCTGTAAAATATACGTTTATCTAAATAAATAATTTATTTAAGTACAGGTGTTTTTGAATCTTGTCATAGATCCAGTTAGAATAACGACCAAACATCTTACAGACTGGAGTTGCTGTAAATAGTGAGGAAAGTCTCTCGTACACATGCCCACATCTGCAGTCAAAGTATCTATCTATATTTAAAAAGTATGCAGACATCTGAACTGCCTATAAATTAACTACTTCTGGGTACTGTATCACAGTTGAATACCTTAGAATTATTCTTTAGAAACCTACCTGAAAACTGATGGGAAAAGTTGGTGATGAGTTGGTGTATTTCTACAGAAGGACATATAAAGTCCCATAAAAGGCATATGTTCATTTTTTCATTAATTCTGTTTGTTCTAGCAAAGTATTCACCTGAATGCACCTGGACTCTGTTTTTAATGTAGACTGTGTACTTCATTTTCACTCATTCTTACAGGAGTAACTACTAGTAGCTTTCCCACTCTGAGCTATAATTTTTGGTTTTGGCAAGCTGCAGGTATTTAGAGAGCAGTTTGGGCTTCATGTGTTCTCAGCCACATGTGAAAGCTTGATGGGTTGATTTCAAGTAAGAGTTCTTATGAAAGAAAGTTGTACTGCCTATGAACATTATGGAATTATATTAGTATTCAAATACTAGATCACTCATGATGATACCCTGCACCAGATGTTGGCTTGGGACTGAAGGCTATGAGTATGCTGTCTTACCCAGATCCCCTTCTACAGTGTCACTCTTCAGTATCACAGATCAAGAGGTATCAAGGATACTTCTGCCAAGTATACTTCTCACCTAATTGACTAGTTCACTTACTGGGGGTCATTTTGGTGAATAGCTCTGAGTTATCAATGGGGAAGAAACAATGGAGAAGAAGCAAACCTATCAAGAATATCCTCAGGCAGTTTGCTTGAGCAGTCTGGGGGATGCCTCTTCTGCAACTCTTAAGCTCATGCCTATATGAATGAAGCTAGTCCATAGTTACCAGTTTGCTCCTTCAAAGGGAATGAATGACTGAATTATGTTTATAAGCTGTAATGCCTTTTGTCATCCTTTGTTTGGATTCCATGGTCAGATATACATCGCGGCTGTCATTGTGTATTACATCAGAGGATTTCCTTCAGGTAGCCATAATTTTGGAATAGTCAGATTTCCTGTTTCTTTATCCCTTATCACTGTAAGACCTGAACACACTTTCTGGTTTTCTCCTGCATAGTGAGCTAGAGCATTTACAACTACCTGTATATGCACTTTGAACAGACTATAGATGGAAACTCCTACCATTGTGTGAAAACCTGTTCAAGCCATTTCCTCTTAGAGTATTCAGGTTTTATTTTTACAATGTTTTTCTTCGTGCTTAAGTTAAATTGGTTACCATGTCAAAAACCCTTGCCTAAAAAGGAAGCCAAGCCTTGTTAATTTATGGTCTTGGCAGTCCTGGGGCAATTGGTACTTGATGATCTTAAAGGTCTTTTCCAACCTAGTTGATTCTATGATTCTATGAAGACATAAAGAGTAAAAGCTATGAAGTTACTAAGCCACTGTCCATCATATTTGAAAAATCATGGCAGTCAGATGAAGCTCCTGAGACTGGAAAAAGGGAAATATAACCCTGATTTTCAAGAAGGGGAAAATGGGTGACCCAGGGAGCTACAGACCAGTCAGTCTCACCTCTGTGCCTGGCAAAATCTGGGAGCAGATTCTCTTGGAAAGCATGATAAGGCACATGAAGAACAACAAGGTGCTTGGTGACAGTCAGCATGGCTTCACTAAGGGGAATTCCTGCCTGACTGATTTGGTAGCTTTCTATGATGGGGATACAGAACTGATGGACAGGGTCCAAGCAGTTGATGCCATCTACCTGGACTTGTGCAAAGCGTTCGACACTGTCCCACACTACATCCTTGTCTCTAAACTGGAGGGACATCAATTTGATAGATGGACCACTTGGTAAATAAAGAACTGACTGGATGGCTGCATGCAAAAAGTTGTGGTCAATGGCTCAATGTCCAGCTGGAGACCAGTAATGAGTGGTGTCCCTCTGGGATCTGTTTGGGACCAATCTTGTTCAGCATCTTTGTCGGTGACATGGACAGTGGGATTGAGTGCACCCTCAGCAATTTTGCCTATGACCTGAAGTTATGTGGTCCGGTTGACGTACTGGAGGGAAGGAATGCCATCCAGAGGGACCTTGACACGCTTGAGAGATGGGCCAATGCCAATCTCATGAAGTTTAACCTTGCCAAGTGCAAGGTCCTATGCCTGGTTCGGAGCAATCCCAGGCACAACTACAGGTTGGGCAGAGAAGAGATTCAGAGCAGCCCTGCAGAGAAGGACTTGGGGGTGTTGGTTGATGAGAAAATGAACATGAGCTGGCTTCAGTGTGCACTCACAGTCCAGAAAGCTAACTGTATCCTGGGCTGCATCAAAAGGAGCGTGACGTTTTCCCCCTCTTAAATACATTATACCAGAGGTGCTACCACCATCACCGATGGGCTCAGCCTTGACTAGCAGTGGGTCCATCTTGGAATTGCTGGCATTAGCTCTGGGCACAGGGGAAGCTTCTAGCAGCTCCTCTCAGAAGCCATCCCTTTAGTTCCTTCCCTACCAAAAACTTGCCACGTAAACCCAATGCAATCTTGATAGAACTAAAAGTTGATTTTGTTGATTTATACTTTGCAGCATTGACTTCTGTATAAACTGTGACCTGGAAAAAGGCCCACAATAGCCACACATGTATATATTTATTTTAAATGCTTAAGTACACATTGTGCTAAGACATCCCACTACAAAATATGTGGCTGTCTCTAGGCAGTTCTTCAGTGTCACCTACAAGCATGTTTGCCTTAACAAGAGCCCTGCCCATCTTGCTATTACTTTGTCCTAAAGCATGGGAGAGTGGGAGTAACATGACTCAGAAAATTGCATGCCAGATTTTAACATTGGTGAAATACATTATTTTTTAACCTCAGAAACAGAGCCATTTGCTAAAACTATCAAGAGTATGAAAACACCTTCTAACCTGAGATAAGTAAAATGGGAAATCTAATTTCAAACATGTTACGCATTCCCAGATCCTAAGTAATTCTAGGTCTCACTAGGAAACACAGCCTTGTGACAGAAAGACTGGAAATCTTGAACTGTATCCGTTACAGTCTGCACTGGTTATGGACAGATTCGCTTTCCCTATTCCATCAGGTTCTGATTAACAAGTACTCCTTGGCTGTGAGACTTGGTGAAATGTCCTTTCTGCTGTGACCTTCTTTGAAGTTTCAGCACTTAGAGCTACAATCCTAAATCCCTGGTATTTGCTCAGGAAGTAGGATAAATAAAAGAGTCTGTAAATTGTGTGCCTCAGTCGTGCATGTGAATCCTGGCTAGTGTTTAAAGCAGTCTTTCATAGGTTGACAGCACAGTAATTTAAAGTTTGGGGGATTTTGTATTTTATCTTCTTCAAGAGTATGAGACAGTCCTTAGTTCCTGAAGCTTCCATAAATCATATGGTAGCTCAAACCCAGAGAGTTGAAGCAGTTCAACCAGTGTAGTTGTGAAGAGAGTTTGTAGAGAAGACAGTCCTTCCTGATTTTTCTCTTGGAATATGATGTACAAATTTAAAGTAGCCTAAGGTTTACTTCAGCACTGGTCTGAGAAGCAGAATTTCATGGTCACAGAGAGATTTCCTGCTCTGTGGTAGCCTTTTGATGCCTCTGAACTCTGACATAAGATAGGAGTAACTTCTGACTTGGTGGGCTGAAGCATATACTTCAGTGGTCTAGGCCTTCTTCATAAATCATCAGTTTAATAGTGCAAGTCCTGTATTTTTCTTGCTGGCTGAGATCTGCAGTAGAACTACTCTTATTATGGTGTGGCTTTGTTACTTTTTTTGAGTAATAGCTTTTATATGTAGTAATAACACTACCTTAATGCCTATCTTCAAAATATTTCAGTTATGTTGTCAGGGTGGAATTGTTTTACCAGTATTTTCTTGCCCATGTTAACAAAATAGAGGAAAACACTTTTCTATGGCATCTCTTTCTTCCTGATTCCAATCTTGCCTTTGTTGTGAAAGAAAATGTGCTGGCCTTTAAAGTAAAGCAAATCCTCATTAGTTCTGAAACAGCGTATTCAGAGGATGTTTTCTGCTGAGCTCACTATCACTGTCTCAGTTATAGTGATATAACCGATTGTAATATTTACTTTAATTGCAAGTTTCATTACTTGTTTTTGTTGTTTTTCAGACAGCATTATTGAAGCGACAGAGTCGATACGTTCGTTCAACAGTTCCTGAAAACGCAGAGAAGGAAGCTCAAAGCTTGTTTGTAACTGAGGTAATATTGGAATTGCACTTGGCTCTGTGTAATAACAATATTATACCTGAATTGTTGTTCTTCTACTTCACTTACCATTTAAGACACAGGGAAAAAAAACCCTGAAAAAATATTAATTATTTATTGCTATTTACTTGTCAGTGACTTAAAGGGAAAATTTCCAGGAAAACCTAGTGTTTTTTCTATTGATGGCTGGAAGTATTACAGGATAGCTTTGAAGTATTTTGTTTGTGTAATTGGCTTTTGCAGATTCTTCTCCCCCACCTTCTTTATGCATTTGGCTTTTCCAGATGAACATGTGTGATTTCCATACATAATATTGGGAGCAATAATGAATCTGGAATTAATCATTGTGGCTTATCTTTCCTGATAAAGTGGTTCACCCCAGTTCTTAGTTTGTTTGTAATAATTTTGCACGGTTTGCTGGAACAGAGGTATTCTTAACTGTAACACTTGTAGAGGCCAAAATTCATGTTGACTGCTCAATCTGTATGATATATGTAGAAGAGACATCTTCAAACCTGAAGTTTCTCACAACTACTTGCTTATGTTGGCATTCTCTTGGTTCTGACTGTGATGTGTTTAAAGTTTTTGTCTTTTTTATATTATCTACTTGTTTTCTACTGACATGCTTTAAGCTGATATCTTAAGATCTAAAGCAAGTAAATGTCTTGTAATTCCAAGAAGACTGAAGGTGCTCCAAATAGCTGAATATACCTCAAACCTCAGAGTGATTTATCCACAATGATACATATCCTTAATACCTGACCTAAACAATTCTAAGATAAATATGAAGAAGGTAAACGAGGAGGGAGGAGTGTTGTTGGTAATTCGTACAGTTTAATGAGTAGTTTATAGTTTAGTACAGTTTAATAATTTCTGTAGAAACAATAGCTTGGCAAATACTGATTTTTGTATTTTGAAATACAAAGAAAATATTTTGAATTAGTAGATATTATGTTTGTGTACAAGTAAGTCTATTCATGTAACATGTACAAAATTTTGTACTATATGGTTTCTGGCAGCAGATGTTGTCAGTTTTATCTTACTTCAGTCAAAGCCAAGATAAATCAGTACTTTCATGTTGTAGCAATATGGGTGGAGTAAAATGGTATTTCCTGTGATCTGGACCAGAGCGTAATGACATAATTGCTTCTCAACAGCTGCAGCCATGCAGTTTGAATTTAAATATTGATTTAATTGCACTAGAGGTGTCAATATAAGGAAAAGGTCTTTTTAGTTTCTGTGTACCAGTACACATAAAATGGAGTATTTTATTTTGATAAGGTGTCTGTATGTCATTGCTGAGTTTCTAAAGGCTCAGTCATGTTTTCAGCTGCAGCAAAATGTTACTTCAGCTTTTCAGACAACTGAAGATGGCTAATCCAGATGATGAGTGTATTCACCATTTTCTGGTTTTATAATATACACATCTAACAGATGTTAACATCCTACTGAAATATAACACTTGTTGCAAAAACCTGTATTGCACTAGACTATTGCAAAAGAAGGAAGTATAAAGAACTTTCAGAGATTGACATTTAACCATTATAGTTCACAAAAAAACGTATCTCAAGATGTTTTTGTGTGTGTGTGTAGGGAATGCTGTTAATTCTTTTCCAAATAATATTGGTATTTGGTTTTCATTAAAACAGTGCATTAAAACCTACAATTCAGACTGGCATGTTGTTAACTATAGATATGAAGATTACTCAGGAGAGTTTCGACAGCTTCCAAAGTAAGTATGTTATTTAGTGGTATAATATTTGTGAAGGAACTTTAACTGTGTTTAATATAAATGTATTTATAACAGAAATGTATTAATACATGTAATATGTATCTTAATGTATGTTATATTGGTGTTTAGTAGTCTGTAGAGATGATAAAGTTTTTTTTGATAGACTTAATATTAATGAATTTTAGAGTGTAAAATCTTGTTAAACCATTTTTCTGGGCAGATACTGTAATAATAAATACTGCCTTATTAATAGACAGGTCAAACCAAGAAATTGTATGGTTGACAATGTGAAATGTAAACATGAAAACTGAAATAGGCTAATGTTTAGATGAAACTAAAATGGTGATATCCTGTTTTTGTAGCTTCAAAGGCAGCTTTTGGAACTCCTAGGAGTTTAGGGAATAGAACCTAACTGAGATGGTTAGAGCAAGTGTATGAACTAGTGCAGATTTTCACAGGATGATTCAAAGCAAAAGCATAATCTACATCTTTTACAGACTTTCTAAGCCATCTGCTAAGAAATCTTTTTCAACATTTAAAAAATTTCATAGTGAGATTATAGAGATTAGACCCTTAACTTGAAATATCTGAGAGCAGATGAATACTCTGAATCCCACAACTCTGGATTATCTGTATATTCCCTACCTATTCTCCTGCATCTGTCAGTTAACAAATAGCTTTCTTTCCCCATGAAAAGTACCGATGTACTCACAGGTTTTGTAAAAGTCAGTTTTACCAGAAATTGAGTTATTACCAGAACAGAAACCACAATAGTCAGTAGAAGTTTAAGTAAACACATTGTTCTAAAAAGAGCCAGTGGTTCCAGGTATGAATTGTTGCTTCTAAGATACTAGGAGTGCAGTAAATGAGAAGGTAATAGGTTCTCTTCAGATACACAAAAGGACAGTGAGAAGCAGAACAATAGAAAGACTCTGGGCAAATGTGCAAGTTAGGAAGATTGCTGGCAAAGAAACGCATTTCATGAAAAATACATGCTTTTACTCAGTTATTTGTGCACTTTTCCCCCTTCAAGTAAGAAAATAATTTCTGTAAGGTATTTAAGATCACAAAACTTCTAGTATTTTAGAAGCTTTTTCTTTCGTAGTAAAGGGACAAAACCGGAGAAGCTTCCAGTTCATTTATATGAAGTGGATGAAGAAGCAGATAAAGATGAGGTGAGATAACAGTAATTCCTTACTTTCTCTTGCTTTCAGTAAAGAATGTTGGGTAAGGAGGGGTTACAAATTGGACTAAGTTTTGATATCAGTAAGTGAAAACAGAGATTAGCTTGAACAACAAATACAGTTATTTTACTTCTCTCCTTTCTTGTATTCTTGACATCTGTCATGTGAGTAGAACAAGTTTTGGCAGATGGTGAAATTGAAGTTTTAATACTTGATAAAAAATAGCTTTCATAAAATCTGTCATGTTTTACACTGCTTCTGTGTAGATGAGCATATAGATAGAAATGTTTCATGCAGTTTAATCACGAAGATGGGTAAAATCGTAGGTCAGTCTGTTCCAGCAAGACAGTACACACACTTAAGCATATGTGACAATAGGATACAGTCACAATTTAGCTTGTCACAAATATGAGTATAGGATAAGAGATCCATCATGGAAAGAAAAGGTAAAATAATTGAATAAAACTAAAGTATTTTCGTTCTTGTCATTGGCTTAGGGAAACCAGAAATCATAGCCTCAAGAAATTTTCAAGTATGTTTCCAGTGTCAAAGACCTTTTTCAGTAACTGCTTCTGTTATTTTTGTCTTTTAATTAATTTTTACCACACCCTGTTTCAAAACAGAGTGTTTGAATGCCAGTGTTTTCTTTTCTTACGAGTACTTGGACTCTTGCATCACAGAAAAGAATTAGAACAAAAATAAAATTGTTTTGTGGTTTTCACCTTTTGACAGTTACTTTGCTTCTGATGCACTGCTGCATATGAAATAGGAGCTTGTTACAAGTTTTACTGGATTAAATGTGAAAAAGTAGTTTAAGGGGTGTATCTCTAGGATGCTGTTTCTTCAGCACTGTTATTAAACTGCACTGTGATATTTGGACAAATAATTTCATGCATCTGTATCTAAATCCTCCTGTTTGTAAGATGGGAATAATTTTGATTTCTATTATGCTGAAATTAAAGACTTGTCATTACTTAGTGTGACAACAGTGTTTTAGAAAACAGTTAAACATCAGAAAAGAAGATGATATGGTAGGTTAGGATTGGTCTAGGAAAAAGACTTATGGGTAGAGTTAGTTAAACACTGAAAAACTGTAGCTTGCCTGTTACCAGGTGCTGCTGTGTGTTTTACTAGGAAGTGGAGAGGACTTCCTGTTTCCTTCTACCCAGTTTCCTGTTAGAGCAGGCAGGACTGTGATATCTTTCAGAGGTACAGGCACTGGAGAAGAGGTTTGGTGCTCTTTGAGGAACTTAAAATATAAATACAAGAGAAAAGCATGTCAGGAAAAAAAGGGAGCTTATTGGAAGTAGGGAACATACATACCACATAAATCCTTCCTCAAGGGAAGGATTAATGCAAGAGGTCTTTCTTTCAAACATCAACATTTTTGTATGCCAAAAAGCATACATGCAAATCTTACACTAAAGGTTGTTTGGTTTTCATTTTGTTTAGCTTTTGTTTGTGATGGGTTTTTTGTTTCTTTGTGTTTTTTTGTTGTTTTTTTTTGTAAGAAAGCTGGTTTGTTAAGAGAATGATAGAAAACAAAAAGCTACAAGGGATTAAAAATTGAAGGAAAAACAGATAAAGATTAATTTAATCTTGCATTGTTAAAAAGGAGAGAATTACCTTTCCAAACCTAATTGGGGCTATCAGGTCATCAGTTTGATGCTTGTAAATGGAATTTTTAACTCAGCCTGGGATATGGGATCAAGATATGGAATTGTTTTTGTTGAAACAGTCGCTGTTGAAGTAAATTTTGGAGCTGAGTTTGTGGGAAAGATCATTAAAAAAAGTGAAGCACAGTGTGCAGCAGTAAAAATAAAAGTGAGGAAATTAACTTAGCAGTTGGAAACAGGAAATATGTTTTCAATGTAAAATTTGTGTGTTAACAACTGGGTTCTGGGTTCCTTTGTATTAACAGATGGTCAGCTGGAAATGTTCAGTAGTTTTTTGGCTCTGTAGGCAGGAATTCTGCCTGAGAGAAAGAAACTGTGTAACTAGAGACACTCAAATGGCAACCAGGTTTATTGTTAGAAAACAGCATACAGCTCAAAGTAGTTGGGAAACAGTGCACTTCCAAGATGTGGGATTGGGGAAAAGAGCCTTAATAAACCTAAATCTTAATTTTTGTTAACATAGGTAACTGTCGTGGTTTAAAACAAATCCGCACAGCTCGTTCACTCCCCCCCCGCCTCGCTCCCCCAACTCCTGGAGAGTTAGGAAGGAGAATCCAAAGAATGTAGCCCCCACGGGTTGAGATAAGCACAGTTTAATAGCTAAGGTATAACACAAATCATTACTGCCACTACTACTACAAATAATAATGATAAAGCCAATAACAAGTGAAGAGAATACAACACCTCACCAGCCACCGACCCATAACTCACCCCACCCTCCCCGACCGAGCACCAACTGATACCTCCTCCATCCCCCCAGAGCTCCAGCCCATTCGGGTCTTTCCAGGTTACCTCCTGGGTATGACGTGCTATGGTATGGAATACCTCTTTGGCTAGCCTGGGTCAGGTGTCCTGTCTCTCCTTCCTCCCGGCCTCCCCTCCTCCCTGGCAGAGCATGAGCTCAGAAAAGGCCTTGGACAAACCAAACATTTGAGCAGTAACTCAAAACATACTTGCTATCAGCAACCGTTCCCAGCCCGAAAGTCAAAACACAGCACTGCACCAGCTAGCAAGAAGGAGAAAAATGACTGCTACTGCTCAAACTAGGACAGTAACAAAGGAATCCTATGTATGGTTTGTGAAACTACAGAAAAGCATTGGTTGTTTTCTGCCAAGTTTTGATGATAACTCATCATCTACTCATCGTCTTTCACTCGTAAAGGTGGTTTTAAGCCATCCTTTCCTTAGGGATAACTCTCCCCAGCAGAGCTGGAGAATCATAGCTGGAAATCCAGTGTGTTAAGTTGTTGTCTATGTATACTGTATAAGGAAAAATGTTGTCTAGTTAATAGAGCAGGTGTGGGAGCTAATGACTTGAAAATGTGAAGCAAGTAGGCTGTATTGGTTGGACAGTGAGACTCACTGGGGCATGTGAAAATTTACTGTTTCTGCTCTTGTGCTTCTGGGGCATTATGTCAGATTCTTTGATAGTTGGTGACCAGTTGGTGACCATCTCATCCTTACTGGACCTAACTTCCACAGTATCAAGCTGACTAGAATTTTGTAGGGAACAGATTGTTGCAGCTTTGGTCTTCTGTTTGTAGCTTTTGGAAGTTCACATGTGCATATGAATATGCAAGCTAGACAGACTAAATAGGCTGTAGGTAAACTAACTAGTAACTTCTTACAGAATGTTCCTTGAATTAATTCCAGAAACTAATTCATATTATTGCAAAATTTGGTTTTAATGTTCAGTTTTTGAACTAATGACTCTGTCCCCCACCATGTAATCATTTTTTATTGTATGTTCTCTTAATAGCTGAGGAAAGGAGTTCTAGAAAGTAGTTGAGGCACTCAAGGAAGTTTTTTGGTTTTGTCTTCTACTGGATACTCAGCTAATTTTGAATGTTTGAATAGTAATTCATCAGGAATATTTCTGCTCTAGATGGTTGAAAAATCTTCCCACATGTTTAATTTGTTAAGGGTGTTTTTTTGTGTCAATATGGGTTACATCGACTGAAAACAATGGTAAAGGTAGTTTGGTACTATTCTAAAAGATTATTTGAACTGAGGATTAAATACTTATTCTGTGGCACTTACAAGTCTGACATTTTGATTGGTTTTGAGCTCATAGAGTACTGCTTTTTGGTAGTTAACATCCTGTGGGTGTTGGTATAGGTACTGAGTTCCACCAGCTGGCATATGGAAGTGGTATGCTGGCAGTGGCAGGGGGTGTGATGCGTGATGTATGCACTGGGTCTGCTGTTTGTGAACTTGCTATTGCTGCCAAGTTTGGTCTTGCTCTCTTTAGAAGTCTTTGATTCTGAACTATAAAATGGCAGCTCCAATTGAAGAATTCAAGACTTAGTTCTTTCTAACTTCCTAAGTAATGTTGTTGAAATAATGCATATAAAGCAAAATGGTTTGAGAAATCTTGATTGAAGTTTTGGATAAGCATGAGTTTACATTGTTCTTTTTGGTAATAGAAATTGGTAAAAAGTCTTGTACTGGAAGATTAGAATGTATGAAAAACTTGAAAAGTAAATGTAATAAATGTTTTGAGTTTTCCCACTTTCCGCTGTTTCAGTGGGATTTATCTTGAGTAGTATTCAGCTGTCTAGAAAGTGGATCATTCTGCTAGCCATAGAGAAAGCCTATATAAGTGGCTGGGTTACCTATTAAAGGTTAGATGAAGTCAGTCTCATCCCTGATTTTAAAATATAATAATCAGAAATGCAAAGCTATAGAATTTCAGCCAGGATGATAGTACATTATTGTCACTACATTTTGAGCATAGCTAATCCGTCTTTTAAAAACGATTTCTGAAAAATTTGGTAAATACAGCAGTTTCACACTGTGATGCAAAACTACTCTTCTACCTTCCCCCCCATCTCCCTTTTTTTCATCTGCAGGATGCAGCATCTCTTGGGTCTCAGAAGGGTGGAATAACAAAACAAGGATGGCTGTACAAAGGCAACATGAATAGTGCAATCAGTGTGACAATGAGAGTAAGTTTTAGCCTGTCTTACGTGTGATAAAATCTGAACATTAATATTTACCATGCCACTGTGCCTTTGAGAAGTGAATTTAGTGTGGATTACTTCTATAAAAAATAATAGTGTGGGGTGAGAGAGGGAAGCGTGTATGTAATTTATATTTGTGAGATCTTAGTTTTCTTTTATTCTATTTAAATCAAGAAAAGAAAATGCATCTGGTGAGAGAAGTCCAGTGTTTTAAAGATTTTTTTTAACCTAGACCCTGTTTTGTTATTAGTTGAAATAACTTGCCCAGGGAGGTTGTGAATGCTTCATCCCTGCCGGTGTTCAAGGCCAGGTTGGACAGAGCCTTGGGTGACATGGTTTAGTGTGAGGTGTCCCTGCCCATGGCAGGGGCTTGGAACTAGATGATCTTAAGGTCCTTTCCAACTCAAGGCCCGCCTGGACAAGTTCCTGTGTGATGTACTCTAGGTTACCCTGTTCTTGCAGGGGGGTTGGACTAGATGGTCTTTCGAGGTCCCTTCCAACCCTTGGGATTCTGTGATTCTGTGAAAAGGGACTATGTGATATGACATTTTATTTGTATTGCTTTTTTACTTAGAAACAAACAAGTTATTTTTATGGTTATCTCAACAAATATCTAATATTATAGAGTCAGTTTTCAGTGGGTCAAAAATTTGTTCAATAAAATCTTGCTGCAGGTGTTTAATTTAGTTTTTTAAGTTGTTATAATTAATAATTTCTGGTTTATTTTCTGAGGATATGAATAGACTATGTGTAAATAAAATATTTTTTCTAAAATCTATTATGTAAATAGCACTTAAGGGTTTTGTAATGTGAAGCTGATTAATACCAGTGTTGTAATTGTTTTTCTTTCCTCCTTTCTTTTCACAAGTCATTTAAAAGAAGATTTTTCCACTTAATCCAACTTGGTGATGGATCCTATAACCTCAATTTCTACAAAGATGAAAAAATATCAAAAGAACCTAAAGGATCAATATTTTTAGACTCATGCATGGGGGTGGTTCAGGTAATTATAATTTTTCTGCCTGTTCTTTGGTTAATTCTGGTTTTGGTAGAAAAGGATTTTTTTAAAACGACAGGTAACTTGTGTCAGACGTAGATAAGTATCTACTCTGCAGAGGAGCAATTAGACACTCCATTTTGTAGAAACAGTGAATGAGTCTTTAAAGGGCAGGAGACTGAGTTTTAGAAGTCTTTCTGAAAAAGAGAGAAATTACTGATTGATTTAAAGTATTTATCAGAAATATGGAATGAAGTATTAAGGCGAACACACACAAATCCCCAATCTTAAATCAGGACAATTAACACCAGCATAAAATTAGTTTGTTTCTGTTACATTTTGTGCTTACATGAGCTTTAAAATGTTTTGCATAGCTTCTTGTGTGGGATTTTTGTTGTGGGAATTGTATTAAATTCAGTCACCATTCCAGATGCTTTCATTTGACCTTTATAACACTGCTTTTATGTGCTTGTCTTTATTTTAAGAAGTTGAAGGCTTTGGTGAAATATTTGTCAGTAGCAAGTGCCAAAGAAAAGATTATTTTTCTTTCCTTGTGATTCTGTTATGTATTTACAGTACAGCATGTAACTCTTCTGTTAGGCATAGTATACCTGGAAAAAGCTCCTGGGCTTTAGGGGTTTGTTAACGTGGGTACCTTAATGAAAATGTATTTCTTGTGTAATAGTGAGGGGTTTTTTTAGCATTAAATTGTTTGAAGATTTATGCAGAGAGATACAACAGCCTCACAGAAGATTCTTTTTTTCCAAATATTGCAGTAATGTTTTTGGATACACATCTAATAGGTACTTTGCATGGAAGGTCTTTAACTGTAATAAATTTAGTCGTATTGCAAGTTCTACATGCAGATCTAAGCAGATTGTTTTGCCTTAGGTATACAATTCTGGCCAACTTTGATTTGTCTTTTTAGAACAAACCAGCAAAAAGTGTTGTAGACTTTGTCTTGCACTTAAGATGTCTCTTTCCTTTTGTTCCTCAGCTTCCTCTGCTTTGGTGCCCCTCTCTGTAACATGTACTGTCCATCTTCTGGCCCCTTTTGTTTCCCACTTAGGTAGTGGCTTGTTTCTGGTTCTCAGCCTGTGGCTCTGTTACAGACCATTGTGGGCAGATGCTACAACATTAGTTTGCATCATCAGAAAACACTGAGATTTTCAGAAGTTATAAATGAAAGAGAGGCACTGCAAGTCAACTGGAAGAGAACAAGCCCAGACACCAGTATACACAGGGCAGGCCACCCAACTGGAAAGCAGTTGGCAGGAAAAGATCTGCAGATCATGGTGGACACTAAATTGACCATAAGCCAGTGATGTGCTTGCTGTAAAGAAGGCTAATGATGTCCCAGGCTCTATAAGGGGGTGGTGTTAGCAGGTTGAGGGAGGGGATCCTTCTCCTCTGAGCAGCTGAACAGCACTGGTTGATGCCACTGGAGTCCTGTGTTCAGTTCTGGGCACCTTAATAAGAGGGAGACATGGACATACCGGAGAGAGTCCAGCAAAGGGCTATGAGGATGATGGAGGATGGGGCATCATTCCTATGAAGAGAGGCTGGTTTGGCTTTTTTGGGTTGTTTTGTTTTAATACTGAACCATATTGAGACTTTTCTGCATCACAGAGAAGTGCAGTCACATAATAATATGCAGTGTCTGTATCACACACAGAGTCATATATAGAGGCATAATTGCTCTAATTCAGTGATTTGTAAAAACTGACAAGCGTGATATCTATCACCTTTGTCAAAGTTTTATATTGTTGAAAGCTACAGGTTACTGTTCCTGAGAGTTTTCATTTACTTCAGTACTGATTTTAATTGGAAAGACTGCCTTAGATCTGGAGTCCATACATTTGTTTGTATCCTTCTTACAGAAACCCATCTTTGGTAGAAAGCTGACTGTTTTGCCAACAGTAGTTTGTCTGTTAATTGAAAGATCTGAGCTATAGTGAAACTAAAATGTAATTTGGCACTTAACTTAAAAAAATCCCCTGACCATCAAGTCTTTCTTGTTGTTTATTTTAATGTCTATTTAATGAATTACCATTTTTAAGAATTAAAATTATGATAATACAGAATTTTCAGTTAAGGTTTGTAAATTCATTTCCAGACACTTGAGTCAAGCTAGGTAGCATTTAAAGCCTTGATTTAAATTGTGCAAAAAGGATGACAGTGGTGGTTGAGGAACAAAGGAGGACTTTTTCACAACTTCATGCATATTTTAAAGACTAATAGTGTCAGGGCATTCAGAGTTGAAGTTGGTTACAGTTAACTCTTGGTAGAAAATCCCAACAAGCAAGTGATTCTCACTCAACTGTTAATAGTTTAATGCTTTTTTTTAACCTGTAGGTTTTAGCTTCATTTCTCTATGGGTAAATGAAGATTTTATATTTGTAAATTAGATATTTTTGTTTTTAAAAATTATTACAGGCAGAATTAGGATGAGAAACTGAAAAATGTGCTGTTACCTTTCATATTTCCACTTCTTGCACAGGTACAAGTAACTTCACAAGGGGAAATGTCAGAGAGAAAAAATGTGTAATTATAATACACTTGTTCAAAATATCGAACTGTGTATTTTTGTTAAGAGCTCTGCAATACATGTAGCTTTTTCTTTGTGAGTAGACAGTATATAAAGATATTATAAAGATCTTTTATTTTCCTACAGAACAATAAAGTCAGACGTTTTGCGTTTGAGCTCAAGATGCAAGACAAAAGTAGTTACCTTTTAGCAGCAGATAGTGAACTTGAAATGGAAGAATGGATAAACACTCTGAACAAAATCCTTCAGCTGAACTTTGAGGCTGCAATGCAAGAAAAAAGAAATGGAGAGTCTCATGAAGGTAAGCAGGGTTTCTGGCAGTGCTAATAGTTATGTGACAACATTTATGTTCATGCATTTGAAAAGAAGGGCTTCATTGCAGCTAAATGTTTTTGTTTTCTTTGGTCATAAAAATTGCAGGCCATTTCACTGTCTGTTTGAACTAATTAGAGTTTTGACCTTTTGGCATTAAAATAACACTGTTCTATATTGATTCCCATTGAATTAAGTCCAAAAGAGAACGAGACTGATCAGAAGTCTAGAAAAATAGAGCTCACAATGAAAAATCAGGACTGAGACAGTTTAAGGAAAAGAGAAAATTCACAAGGCATTTGCTTTGAAACATGTAACATGCTGCTTAAAATGGAATAATCTGTTATGTGGTCGCTGTAGGTAGAAGAATAAGAAATTGTGGTTGCAATAAGGGGCTTTAAACTTAGATGTAACTCCCTTGACCACAAATTTTTCCCCAAAGTACTGGAATAGATTGTTTGAGTGTTGAGTTTTTTCTGTTGGAGCATTTTAAGAATGAGTATAGCAGCTATCTGTAAGGAATGTGATGTTGGTATAGTTTGGTGGCAAAAGGGTAGTCAAGTACATTTTTCCTCTTGACAGTGGATGGGGAGGGCAGCTGGTATGAAACCAAGTGTACCCAGAAGAACCTGAAAGATGTTATAGAAGGTTGTTCTGCTTATAAATAGCACAGTATACCAAAAGGGATCATTAGAGTTTAAAATGAGGTATCACAGTCTTAGGTTAAGATTGCTGGAATTCAACAAGATGTTTGAAACAAAAGCAGATTGGAAAAAGAGAAGCCTGTAGCTCTGTGAAAGACATTTTAGTCAGTGGTCCCTAACTGACCTTAGGACCATAAGATGCTTATAGCTACCTGAATAGTTGCTTTGTAAGTCTAGTAAATCCAGGAGGTTAGAGCTGGGGACCTAAGGAACAGAGGGAACTTGTTTCGAAATCGCGTTACAATGCATAGTGGAAAGAGTAATGTAAATCTGTGCATTGAGTATCCCCTTTCCCCAGATAGATATAAAAATTAATATTAAAGCTGTTTTTTAGGTAAGATTCAAAATAGCTGCTACTTTACCTATTTATGTAACTGGTTACACCCTCCAAGAATATTGTCAGAATTGAATGATGATGCTGTCTACAACCTGTTTATGTTAAGCATTGTCATTTTTGAGGGGGTAGGTGTTGAAAAAAAACTCAGAAATACTTTTTGCTACAGAGTTTTGTGAGTAGTTTTGGGGGGTTTATGTTTTTTAATGTATTTTTATTTCAGATGATGAACAAAGCAAACTGGAAAGCTCATCAAGTAGTTTTGATAACTACTATCCTGAAATTGCCAAGGTAATATATATTGTAAATACTAACTCAGGATACAAAGTACTAAACATAAGTTAAGACACATGAACTTTCAATAAAGGTAAGGTATTGGCTTCTAGCTACCAGTCAGTCTGTGGTGCTTTGAAAGCTTAGAAGCGATTTTGTGTATAGATGTGGTTATTGAGCTCCTTCATTTTCTGCTTTTAGAGGCAAACTACTGTCTTAAAGTTGCTTATATGAATCTTGAGATGGTGCTTAAAAGCAGCATGGTTTTATTAGTTTATTGTATTTTGCGTCTTTTATATTGTTTTATTGCATGCAGGTAAGTGCTGAAGTATTTCTATAGAAATGTAGTTAATACTAAAGTCAGGTTTTATTGTCATAGCAGAGTTTAACAGCATCTTAATAGAGATGATTCTATCTATTATGATAGCTAACATCAAAAGATTCAGTCAGAATAGACTGTCAGACTTTTAGCACCCAAATTGGTTGGCTGACTTAATTCTTTCTGTGACTGCTTTGTAATCAATTTAGCACATGTACACAAAAAGCTATTATGTGATAATGTAACTTCCAGTATTTAGAAATTAATTGGGATTGTGGTGCATGCAATCAAGTTTTCCTTATAAGTATGCTGTTTGATGCTTAAAGCTCTTCCACAAGGCTATGAAAATTTACTTCAGAAACAAATATAAAATTGGATGCTCTTATTGTATGGAATATTTTTCTTTCTTTATACCAGAGTTTTGCAATGCTTAGGTTCCAAATGACTTCCAGAGGGGACTTTTATTTAGGGCTGCAGCACCTGCATATAGATTTAGTACTACAGCTGCTGTTTCCTGTTTCCGTAACCTTCTAGTCAAAAGGTTGTGGGTCAGCTCTTCAAGCTAGGTATTTTTCTAGTATGTTATTTTTCTCAGCTCTTTAAGCACTGGCTTTTTTAATTCCATGGTTAGAACACATTTAAATTTCTGTTTCCTTCAAAATAACTTTTTTTTTTTGTTTTCCCAGTCTATTTCATCTTTACTAAATAGTACCTTTCAAAATAATTTAATGTGTTTTTTTCTAGCCTTTTTTCCTTGCAAAGTACAGGGGAAAAATCTGCCCGTTTACATTAGTACACTCTGCCTTCACTTGATTACTTTATATAAATGCTGATTTTTTATGAGGATTTTTTCATTCTCTGTTCTTTCTTGCACTGTCTTTTCAGCTGTGGTTTTGGTTTGATTCTTTTTTCCCCTGTGGAAGACTTGCAAGTCATTGAGTCTTCTTTTAGAAGAGTTTATAGCTGCTCTATTATTTTTCTTGGTTCTAGAAGGAGATTTTCACAATAGCTGACCTCATATCAGTATGAGGAGAGAAAAATTCCTTCAGGGATGATTGTAGAGCACCTGACAATAGGGGAAAAAACAGTCTTCCTAGGAAAGGTTTAACCCTTGTGAGTACACCTCCAGGCCTTCATTTTTCTATCAACCACTGTTAGTTTATAACATAAAATAAATAAGATGGTATTGTGTGCTTCAGTGTACAGATGTGCACACATATATCTGTCTGTTCTGCCTGCTTCGTGTTTCTTATATCTGTAACTTATCTATAACTTAAGTACCAAGAATGAATGCAGGAGTTTTGTTGGTTTGTTGTTTGTGTTTGTTTAGGTATTTTTTTTATTTTCAGAGAAAAACAAACTAGACCTCTATCTTAAATAACTATGCGACTCTCATGATCAGTGTGCTAATGTATCTCCTTAACCATTATGAGTCCAAGTATTCCTTGAGGTAGGAAAACATGCTGTTTTTTTCAGGTGAGGAAATGGAATTAGGAGTCACTGCTGTGCTATAGACAGGGTTGATGACTACATACATTTTAAGCTCTTGACTTCTGACCGACTGCCCCTGCATATTCTTGTTGTCTCTTTAGCTCATAAACACCATTTAAAACTAGTCAAGATGCTTTAGCTGAAGCAGTTTCTGTATTGTTCCTATGACAAGATCATCTTCCTCTTCAGTTCTTGCCAGTGACTCTTCCCTTTCTAAAACATGCATGCAACCTTCTTGCCATTTTTAAACTTCTTCACAATTTAGTCTTGTATTTCTCAATCATACTGGCTGTTGAACAAGCAAAGTCTGTCAATACTCTACTGGTATCGGGTATCTGGGTCGTGTCTTTCACAACAACTCATTGTCTTTCCTCCTATGTTAAAGATAACAAAGTAAAATAAATCCATTAAGGCATCTATACTCAAAATCACACCTCAGAAGTTCCTCTTCTGTAATACATCCTTTAAGTCAAATAAAATACTTTTTTTTTTTCTTTTAATAATATTGTCAACCTAAAAAAGAATTTTGAGCTCTTAGAGTTGATTTTGGTTTGGTTTGTTTTTTTTTTCTTTTTTTCTTGAGACATAGTGGGAGCTTCTGTAGCCTCCAGATGTAGACAGTAGATCACTACCAGCTGATCATCAATTATGAGAATTTTGGGTTGGTAACTTCTTTTAATGCATACAGGCTGATCCAGAAATAGACAGCTGTCTGTAATATAATACTTTGTATCCCTGTTTAGCCAGCTACTACTTTGGGAATGGCAACTCTCCTACCTGGGTAATTTTGGTGCATGTATTATGTCTATTTGTCATGTCCTGTGACTTTAAAAATCATAGAATACTGTTTAAATCGTACTTTTTACTTTTATTTCTTTTTCAAAAGTAATGTGTGTATAACATCAGTTTTCACATTCTACTTTGTTCCGTTTTACTTTTGGTGTACTATTAATAGGTAGGTATCCACAGATCACAGGCAGGGTCAGTGTGCATTCTACTCTGCTAAGTAACTTTTACGTGTGAGGGGTTTATCTTTTGGAGGTTTCAGGGGTTTCCATCTACCCACAGAAAAATGCTTCTTTGGCAGTAGAGTTCAGGAAAAGAAAAAGGAGAAAGAAAAAGAAAAATCAAGAAGAGCTATGATGGTGTTCCTTAATTTAGGTGACCTGTTGTTTCCTGAGCAATCTCATGGTCTCAGGATAGCTCTGAGCATCAGCCTACATTCATACTTCTTTTAAAGTAGTGTTATGAAAGTTACTATTTAAGGAGGCAAAGTGCTGTATGAGCTACACTGGAGTACACTTCCCATAAACTTGGAAGGTTACATGTTGCTGATGTAAGTTTTTGTGTTTCTAGGCCTGGAAATGCTTTTAGAGCAGAGGAGTCTTCTTTCACATTTTACTTGGACCCGATAGAGCAATTTAAATTAAGGAGCTGAGTTAGGGAGAGAAGAATGCATGAATTAGAAACATGTAAAGCTCTGAACATCACAGAAAAAGGAATGCAATTGCAAGTTGCTTTAAAATAGTGTTATACAAAGGTTTGGGTGTTTTTTTTTCTAATTTTGAACAGAGTACCAGAGAAGCAGAAATAAAGTTGAAGAGTGAAAGCAGAGTTAAACTTTTTGCCTTGGATCCAGATGCACAGGTTAGCGTTTTTACAAAGAAGCATGTTACTTTATTTTATGTTGAACCTTTTGAGATAAAAAACCCTGACCTAAATTTTTCTTTTCTCTTTTTAAAGAAACTTGATTTTTCTGGTATTGAACCAGAAGTGAAACCATTTGAAGAAAAATTTGGAAAAAAAATTCTTGTGAAATGTAATGACTTATCTTTTAATTTGCAAAGCTGTGTTGCAGAAAATGAAGAAGGACCAACAACAAATGTAAATAATTCACCTAATTATTTTTTTTTAATATGATAATAAATATCTTAATATTGTGTTGTTACTATTCTTAATGGCAGGAATTTCTTGCTGTGATTGAGAAACTTACATTGGTGGGCTTTTTTCTACTCCTTTTTATAAGAATAAGAACCTAAATCCAATGTGAAGTAATTTAGCTACTAATCTTTACGTTGTATTGTAGAAAGTGGAATTTTACTATCTTTTCACATGCTGACAGTAGAGTGATAGACATGTGTTCTCATCTTCCTTTCATGCACTTGGTACTCATACAAATGTTACTTATCTTGCCTTCATACACTTTTTACAGTAATATCAAATGCCAACAGTGACACTTGATTCTTCTTTTTAATGTGTAGGTAGAACCTTTCTTTGTCACATTATCATTATTTGATATTAAAAACAACCGGAAGATTTCAGCAGATTTCCATGTCGATTTGAACCACGCCTCAGTAAGGCACATGATACCCAGTGCATCTCAACAGATGATGAATGGCAGTGCTGATAGCGTCCATGGAATTCAAGACATTCATGAAGCTATATTACAATATCCAAAGCAGGTAAGAACGAGTAACCTAAAAAATTAACAGGATTTTGGATCCAAGTAGAGAGCTTTCCTATGTGCTTTGAATGGCTTTCTGTTATGTGATGTAAAATGTGTGTGCATTTTCCTTTTGTTTTTCTCTCTTATTTCTAGGGAATATTCTCAGTCACATGTCCTCATACTGACATTTTCCTTGTGGCTAGAATAGAAAAAGTATTACAAGGAAGTATTACACATTGTGCCGAGCCATATATGAAAAGTTCAGATTCTTCAAAGGTATGTTACCTTCTTCTGTGGTGTGTAAAAAGTGCTGAGGTGGGACAGGTTGATTTCACATCAGTAAATATCAACCAAAAGCTTAGGTTTTTTTTTTAGGAGATTCAGATAACTGGATGATTTGACTTGGTAAGTTGTACCGGAATTCAAAGTATTGGATGTTAATGTGAAAGTTGAGTTGAAAATTGTTGAACAATGAACCATTCAATATAGGTCAGAAATTAACTGTATGTTTCTTAGTTAATTAGTCTTATTTATTGTTGCTGACTTCCTTTGTCTCACGTTTTGGTGACCACAGTTTACTGTGATGTTGTCTGCACTCTCGTGGAGTTGTTTTCCTTCAGAATCATTGAGATCATTAAGCCTCTGTTTTTACCTTTAAAATGCTTGCAGATTTGATGTAACTCAGATCACTTTCGGAAATAAGCCACTGAAACATCTGAAGTTTGCAGGAGTCCAGGATGACATAACATTTGAATGTTTCTGGAACATATCTAGAAAAAGCTTTGTCACTTGCTGCTTCTTGTCTGTAGCTGAAGAAAGTTTTAATTTTGTTGATTTACAGTTGTGCTTAAATAGTTTGACCTGGATAGCAGGAGAAAAGGTTTTTGTAAACAGTGTCAGCTACTATTAACATTCTTCCTGTTTTCAGCTAGTGAAAGGGAAGAAGGAATGGTTAACTTTCAGTCTCTGCAGAGGAACATTGTTCTTTCCTACTGATTTAATGCTGGCTAAGATACACATAAAAGAACTGTATTTTTCTCTTGGTCTTAATATAGATCAGACTACTGATTTGCTTTTCCAGGAATACTTGAGATTTTTTTTTCAGTTATTGTTGGAAAATATTGTTGGAAAACAGCAACTTTGTGTTTTAGGAGTCTGGTTTTGAAGTATATTTTGACTGTTACTCAGTTAAAACAATCCTAAACTGAGTAACTGATTTTGGTGCTCTTAGATCTGAGCTACATGGGAAGGTTAAGTAAGCCCAAGCATTCCCAAATTTGATGCTGAGTGTTAAGACTTCTGTCACTCTACACTACAGGAGTAGCCAAAAGGAACATCCATGGCTATATTAACTTATGCTATGCATTTCTGGTATTCATTTGTTTATAATTTTATACAGTTAATGCTTAGTTTGATTTTTTTTCCCCCTGCTCTTGTTCTTGGGGATTACAAAGCATTAAATTTTAACAACACAGTGGCGCAGCTCTTTAGGCCTCCATGTGTGTCAGTATAATGAACAAGTTCCAGTTCCCTAGAGAATTACAACTATGAACAATAAAAAAAAAACACGGAAGCAGCAAATTCTGTAGCCACAAGATCATTTGGTGAATTAGTGATGATTACTTGCCAAGGTTCTGTGCTTCTGAGTGACATTTCCCCCTTTATACAGGAAAGGATAATGGAGAGTTGGCTCAAACAACACACTAATAAACACATTTTGCTCTTGCTTTTGTATGGGATTTGTATATAATATTTTTTTCTTGCTTAATAAAATATGCATCATCAGGAGTGTTAGATGGGTTTGTGTTTTCAGCCATGAAATGCTGTGAAATTGGCAGGTCCTGCTTAACCTGACATGAATTAAGAGGTATTTTTGTTTCTTTAGCTCACATACTTAGGTTTAATCTTCTAAAGAAGATTTTTCCAATTCAATACGTGGGATTTTCCTTGTGTACTAATGGTACAAAAAAGTAGCTTTTAAAATGTGGCTATTTCTTATGTTCCTTGCAGGTTGCACAGAAAGTTTTGAAGAATGCTAAGCAGGCATGCCAGAGATTAGGTCAATATAGGATGCCTTTTGCCTGGGCAGCTAGGTAAGGACAGATCTTGCCAAGCTGTATTTTTTCCTGACTTTTCTTTAACAGTATTTTCTGCTTCTCCCTTTTTGTAAAACTTCATGTGCTGTTTAAATGATTTCTTGTTTTGCTTTAAATTAACCAAAGATTTCTGACAATCAAATTTATACGTCAGCTCGGTAGTAGGGGAAAAAAGTTATAAACATTAATTATATTCTTATTCAAACGATTGAATATTTACAACTGTTTTCTATTGTCAGGTTCTTTTATTTTACTATGAATGAAATGGTTCACACTTGATTTATTATGCCAAGCTATTTATATGTTAAAACTCACCTTACAATGGCAAGAGTACTAAATGCCTAATATGAAGGATGATGCAATGTGTTCTAATTTGAAGTAAAGAAATTTTCTGAAGTTAATTTCAACACTTTCATAAACTCAGCTGAAAGCAAGATTTTGACTTTCAGGACACTGTTTAAAGATGCCTCAGGAACGCTGGACAAAAATGCAAGGTTTTCTCCTCTCTTCAGACAAGACAGTAATAAACTTTCAAATGAAGACATGCTGAAATTGTTAGCAGATTTCAGGAAGTAAGTCTGATTTCCCCACTTTAAAAACCAGAACCCTAACAGCTCACCTTTTTTGTTATGGTCTTGAACTGGAGCATCTGGTGTTTTGATGGATGTATTTATATGTTTTTCACTTCAAATATAGAAGTTGTATAAATATTACTAAGACCTCCATGCAAGCTCCAAATCTTTTCTTTGCAGTGTTTGGTGGCTATAAGGAGGACTGAAGTATTATGCCATGTCTAATATGTAATAAGCATCATATTCTGACATAGCTCTATGTTAGGAGTTATGCTTGCACAATACACTCTTCTGGTTCTCAAAGGAAAACAAGTGTGAAAATCATATGTTCACTGACCTTGGACAGAAAACGCTAGCTCTCAGGGAAAGGGATTCAAGCCAGTATCCAGTCCACCTTTCTTGGGAATGCATGGAGCTCAGGATGCTTAAATAACATTGGTCATTCTTTCTTACAAAGTATTCCTAAAGACTGCAGCAGTTTGTGTGCAAGGCTTAAGAATCTCCTACTGACAGATGATCCTATTAACGAACAGTTTTAGTACCCTTTCTTTTTAAATAGGATATTGTTGTGGTTTAAGTGCAGTGAGTAACTCATGCAGGCGGCTCACTCACTCCCCCATCTTCTCCCCCACCCCGCTCCCGGAAGGATGGGGAGGAGCAGTGGGATGATCAGGTACAAGTTCACGTCCATCCTGCCCTGCTGCTGGGGTAACTAAAAACATTGGTGTTATCAGTGCTGTTCCCAGGCCAAAAGTCAAAAACACAACGCTGCACCAGCTACCAAGAAGGAGAAAAAATGACTGCTACTGCTGAACCCAGGACAGTAATAAAATTATAGAGCAATCTTTGATGCTTTGCAAAGATACTTCCAATTCTGTTACGGTACATTTAGCTGGAGTTTTATTAATATGAATAACTGCTAATCACAAAAAGCCTGGGCTATAGTTTATTTTATTCATGCTTACCAAATCTGATAGGAGATGAGGTTTGTAGCAGGTATTTTAATTCTATTTTAGCAAGCTGGTTAAAGTTTCATTGGAGTTTACATTAGCATTGAAATTGCTGTGTACTGATACTACTTGCCATAAACAGTATTACTGAAACTGAAACTAGTCTAGTAAATTAGCTTGCAACATCACTTTACTTTGTGGATTAAGGAAATGCTTTTGGTTATTTCAGCATCCTGCTTGTAGAATCATGTAGAGTATGTCACAGGAATTTTATTAATAGACTGTAATGTCTAAGGCTTAGCTATTGAAATTAGAATCTAAACTCCAACCAGAAAAAGTTGTTTGCTTCACAGCATGAGACTGCATTTTGGGAAAATACTGCATCCACTTCCTTTGCAATAATTTAAAAAAAATTATGCTCCTGACTATCAATACTAATAAAAGGTTCTGCATGCGTGTTTTAACATGGAAAATACTCCTACTTCAAATTATACTTCTGAATTAGCTTCCTGATAACATCTAAGAAATGTCATTGAAGGGTAGTTAATAGTAAATGTTTTTCAGGGTGAGTTATTACTTTAGAAAAAGGAAGAGGTAGGTAAAAAATTACTGAGTAGAAGATGGATTTTATTAACTTTCTGCTTTCTCTCCCCTTCTGCTCATCTCCTAAGTTTACCCCATTACCATACAAACTTGTCACTGGCCACTGAGATTTTAAAAAGCTTTACTTATATGTCCCTTCTTTGCTGCAAATTACAGTGAGTTATTGTGCACTCACATACTTACCTTTAACTGAGTTTGCCATTTTGATTTAAAGAAAAACATGTTTTTTTTTCTTAACCTTTTCCACACTTGTTAACAAAGCCTTACCCATTTTTTTTTCCTCATAATTTAAAGAAGAAAAGCTGTGAATCTAGGCAGAAAGCCAGACCAGATCAGTCATCCACCCCCAAACTACCTTTCCTCTCATATTCCTATTTCAGGATATTACTTTTGCTTCTGTTTCCTATTTCTCTTTTCTCTGGCATCTGATAGTTTTGCATTTGGCCTGACTGTGAGACTTTTTTTTTCCTTCCTATAGACCTGAAAAGATGGCCAAACTTCCTGTTATTTTAGGAAATCTGGATGTTACAATTGATAATGTGTCACCAGATTTTCCAAGTGAGTATTAATAAGCACTGTTAAATGAGACATTCAGGCTTTTTCTCTTCAGGTTTTTATTGGGTTTTTATGTATTTTCAGATTATGTTAACTCATCATACATTCCCATGAAACAGTTTGAAAGCAGTACCAAGACACTAATAACTTTTGAAATAGAGGAATTTGTTCCCTGTATACCTAGACATACTCAGCCTTTCACCATCTACAACAATCATCTTTATGTTTATCCAAAGTACTTGAAATATGACAGTCAAAAGTCCTTTGCAAAGGTGAGTAGAGGAAAATTATGTTCTTGTTTCTCAGGCTTAGTTAAGATTGTTTATATTTCTGTGTTGATCCATAGAATTAACTGTTTGGGGTTTTGTTTTTTAATACTGCTTTAGGCTAGAAATATTGCAATATGCATTGAGTTCAAGGACTCTGATGAAGAGGATTCTTTGCCTTTAAAGGTTAGTCTTTTGATTTTTGTGACTGATAAAATAGTGAACAGTTAGCTAAGTAACACAGTAATATCGGATTAATTTATCAAGTTTGGGACGGTGGCTTTCTGTCCTCCTTTTGCATTTGGCCCAAGAGTAACTTCTAGATAACTTGCTTTGTTTTGGTATGACAGATTTCTAAAGAACCGTCAGTAAATTTAATTTCCTTATATTAACAAAAATTCCAAAAATAAACTTGTTGCATATAAGGTTGGCTTACTCCTACTCCACAGGAGGAATTCTTTAAAATTACTATTTTAAAGCTTCAGATCAACTGCAGAGTCGAGCTCTTTGTTTGTTTATGAGCTACCACAGTGTAAAAGAGATTCCTGGAAGAAGAGAAATAGAAAAATATATAGGAAATCTGAGGTGAAATCACAGTGTCAGCATTACTGCGCAGCAAGCAGTCCACAGATCATGTGAGCACCTGTCTGTGCAAAAGAGCCAAGTTAAATACTTTTCCAATATCTGAAGGGGGCCTAAAAGGATGCGGGAGAGGGACTCTTCATCAGGGACTGTAGTGATAGGACAAGGGGTGATGGGTTCAAACTTAAACAAGGGAATTCAGGTTGGATATAACAAAGAAGTTCTTTACTGTGAGGGTGGTGAGGTACTGGAATGGGTTGCCCAGGGAAGTTGTGAATGCTCCATCCCTGGCAGTGTTCAAGACCAGGTTGGATGAAGCCTTGGGTGATATGGTTTAGTGTGAGGTGTCCCTGCCCATGGCAGGGGGATTGGAACTAGATGATCTTAAGGTCCTTTACAACCCTAACTATTCTATGATGCTATAAACAGAAGGTTAAAATATTTCAAATTCTAGGTGAAGCAGATTCTAAGCTGAGAGTGGAAAAGATTCACAGGTTTTCTTTTTGTTCTTTTTTTTTTTTTTTTTTTGATTATTAGTGTATCTATGGTAGGCCAGGTGGACCAGTATTTACTAGAAGTGCATTTGCTGCTGTTCTGCATCACCATCAAAATCCAGAGTTTTATGATGAGGTAAGCTACCTTTCTAACATAATGTTTAATGATTTAGGTATTATGTTAAATTTCAAAAACACAATAAAAAAATTGAAGATTGCAAAGTTCTTGATCATGATTTCAGTTAAATCAGCATCCCTTTTCACTGAAGTATCTTTGTAAGTTTTGTGTGTATAATTCTTAATCTTGCTTCAAATAACACATACTCTGGAATTGCTTTTTAAGTGTGAAATCAGTAAAGCATGTCACTGCTCTAGCTAAAGAGTTCTACAAAAGTTGCAATTCTTTGCCTTTCAGATTAAAATAGAATTGCCCACTCAGTTACATGAAAAGCACCATTTGTTGTTCACCTTTTACCACGTCAGCTGTGATAATTCAAGCAAAGGGAGTACAAAGAAGAAAGACATTATTGAAACACAAGGTTTGTACACTAATGATTTGTTTTCTGTAATTACTGAGGAAATTTTGAGGTATGCTTATACAGTAAGCCGTGATTTTTGTGATCCAAATAATGCTTTCTAATTACATTATACTGACTGTTTTCATTAATTATTTAATTCAAATGTTTCAAATGTTGTTTTAGAACATTTATCAAATATATGGGGGTTTTTCAAGCTTGGTGACAGTTTATTTGCATGTGTAATGATTTCTAATTGTTTTAGTTCAAATCATTTGACTTTTACAGTAACGTTTTCTGGCTTATGAATTACATATCTGAAGTAAGACTTTTGTAAGAGTTTATGTCTGGATTCATAACACACTTAAAACTACTTGTCTTTCATGTTCTGTAGTCGGGTATTCTTGGCTCCCTCTAATAAAGGATGGAAGAGTGGTGACCAATGAGCAAAACATCCCAGTGTCGGCAAATCTTCCATCAGGCTATCTTAGTTATCAAGAAGTGGGGGTTGGAAAGGTATGTTATATAAAATTAATATTAAAAAAAAAAAAAAGATGTGGAGAGAAGGTTTGAATGTAATTCCCCAGGCTGATAAGATTTAAGTAATTTTCTAGAAGAATTTGTTTTTCTTTTATAGTTGAAATGGAGTTCCTTGCAAAACTGACATCTGATTTAAAGGAAACAAGCAAACACAAGTAGAAATGGGAGACAAAACTTATGATTAAATTCTGACTTTTACAAGAATTTGCATCAACCTATCTGAATATAGCTTTTCATTTAGATTTTTTAAGTACTTACTTCTGTTATTATTTAACTGATGTGCTTGGGAAATGTTTATTTTTTTCTAGTAATAATTAATTAGAAGTTACAGTAATTTTAGATTATATTAAACTATTTTTCAGTTTATGAAGATTTGCAAATAATCTGAAGTCCTGTACTAAATTTTTTTTAGCATTTCATGCTGTCTCCTTTCAGTAAGTCCTTTATTCCTGAAAAAGTCTTATTTTCACATCTTGACTTTTGTGACCTTTATATTTCACGAGTGAAATTTATGGTTGTACTTTTCAAAGCAGAAAGCTTGCAAAGTTGTAGTAATAAAAATGATACCAAGGAGGATACAAAATGTAAAATGTGATAGGCAATTTGACTAAGAAAATGAAATGCAGAGATGAAATTGACTCATTATGGAGGAAGAGGCCTAAAATCGGCAGCAAGAGGTGCTGCTCTCCTCCTGTTCTACCACCATTTCTTTTTTAAACTCTGCTGTAAGCTTTCCAACCATCATCTCCTTCACATCTCATCTTTTCACATTGTAGGTGTATTCTTTATGCCTCTGCTGTTTGTCTCTGCTCATGCCCATGGGTAGAAGGTTAGGACCAATATGACTAGCTGTAGATCTAGCAATAAAATCTCTCCCTAACTGGTCAGGATAGACAGCTGAGTGTTCCCATTCTTAGTTCTTTGGATATGGGATGGAAAGGAAGCACTGGCTTTTGTTTACTGTTTGTAACCTCTCTTAAGGTTTAAACTCTGTCAGTATCTGTGGAAATTCTTTTTTTTTTCTTAGAAAACTAGTAGATACTTCTCTCTAGTCAGAAGTTTCTTTGCAGTTGTAGGTGAAACATGAAATCTGTGACTTATAGAAAAGCAGTTTTGTTAGCCAGTGAGGAAACCTCTGTGGGACGTACAAAAAAAAAAACAAAACATTTTAAGCTTCATAAGTGGTTTTGATAATATTGCCTGCATAATTTTCCTTTTTTTATGACTTTATTCATTGCACACATTTCTTCAACATGTTCAAGAAAAATATAAAAATTGTTTGTGGTACTATAAACAAATTGTTTTACTCTAGTATACTGCTACATTATTTTACTTTTCCTCTGCATATGTGCATGCAGCATTCTGGTCCTGAAATTAAATGGGTAGATGGCGGCAAACAACTGTTGAAAATATCCACTCATCTGGTGTCAACTGTGTATACACAGGTGAGTTATGAAACAAATTAAATTAGAGAAGGTTTTAGGAATAATGTATGTTTGTTTTATATATATAAAATTGGGAAATTTCTTAAAGTCAGTATGTTGATCTCTTCTTTGTCTCTTGGATACTCTGCATGGTATCTCTTACATGGACTGTGAAAAGCAACAGATCTTACATGGAAGCTGTTAAAAATGTGAGCCTTTTGTCTAACATTGTCATCCATTCCAATCTGAATTTCACTGTTAGATGAGAGGTCATAATTGTCTGAAAGGTATCTACTGGCATGTCTACAAAGCAATGAGTCCTGTTATAGCTGCTTATAAAATATATATTATAATTGGTTGGGATAATGAATGTTAAGTATGCTATTTTCTGCATGTCAGTTGGTTTGCAACAAATATAGGTGGTGGTTTGTATTCAGAAATCACTGGAAATTTCTTACATGCATTAAAAAAAATAAACATTACATGTAGAGTAAGTTTTTGGAATAGTGAACTTCAGTTATTTTTGAAAATTGAATCTGTGGACACCTATATGGATTTCTACATATAAGTATTTTTAATGTGTTCTGCTTTGGATTATGGATAACAATGTTGGATTTCGTTTAATTTGTTGTTCTTTTTGTCTTTGACAGGACCAGCACTTGCATAATTTTTTTCAGTACTGTCAGAAAACTGAGTCTGGAGCTCGTGCACTAGGAACTGATCTTGTAAAATATCTTAAGGTATAAAATGGCAATGAATAACAGATAATTTATTTACTTATACTTTTGCAAAGCCTTAGAGCTTCAGGCATTTTCTTGATCTCATTAATAAAATAATCAATATAAGAAAGAACAAAAAGATACTTCCTACCTTAGATAAATTTACAATTGCAGTGTAAGAGGAAACCATGAGGAAATAATGAAACAGCATTGGTCAGCCTTAGGAGTGATCATTTTGAAACACTGGTGGCTTAGCTTGTCAAAATAATCAAATTTAACTGCAAGGAGGAATAGCAAGGAATGATGACTCCTGATTTTCTAAAATGTTTCTTAGGAGGTCATAATTGTCATGTCTACAGTTTTCTTTCAGGATTAGATCAATAGAGTACATGGCTTCCCCAGCAATTTTGTCTCAACCAAGTAGACTATATTTTTAATGTGAAGCCCAAAATTCAGTCACCTTAAAAATCTATGTAAGGTATCACAAGTAACTATTTTTCTTGGGCACAACAGAATTTGTAGGTGTAATTGAATACCATCAGTTGATAAAACTGGACTGTCTACTCAGGACATTTAAGTAAGAACTTGACTATTAAATGTGGCACACTTCTAAACTGGACTTGCTTTGGGACCCAGATTATGTCAGAACCATGGCTCTGAGTCTTCTTCCTTGTCCCAAGAGTTCTGTGATCAACTTTGGTATAAAGCAGGACACATTACATTAGCAGCAGAATAATGAATAAGTCTATTTGGAAATAGGGTTGGTTTTTTTATTATTACCATTTTTTACTGACAGACCTGTTTCTCCATCTTCTATTTGTCCTTATCATTCTGAAATTTTGCAATCCTAAAACATGCTGGCAAAGCATAAATAACAATTGTGCACCCCTTTAGAAGGGATTCTGGCTATTGTAGCCTCACATCAAAAGGGTAAAACAAAGACCTAATAATTTTATAGCTAAACTTCATCACCCCCATGGTTACTTAGAATGTGTCACTAGAGATTTCTCTCACTTCGGTTTCTGCTATTGACATTCTTGTTTTGAGAGGTCATTTCTCTCCTTTTTAACTTGAACTATCTATTTCAAGTTCCTCAATGATTTTCTTTTTTTAGATCTGGAGCCATCATGATTTCTACTGCTTTCTGCTGCAGTAATTGTACCAGACAGTCCCCACTTAGATGACACTAGCACTAAGCCTGGTAGTGTTTGGCTTTAGAAGTCAGCACTCTGCAATACTGAGGTCCTGCTGAAGAGAGAATCCTCCTGTGATACCACATTTGCAAATCCTGTCATCGTTACGCTTTTCAAAATAGTCTTTCTAACTGTGTATATGTGAGAACCTCTTTACCTGTTGCTTCCTACTGTTTGTACTAGATTAACACATCATATTGTCTTTATTGCCTTGCTTCATGGTAACAGAAAATAAATGCTTTCTTCTATGTCAACTACTACTTATGGCTATTTTCAGTTTCAGTTGGCCGAATTCCTGTCTAGCTTGGTCTCACAGGGACCCAAATACTTTTTACTACCCCTGTGTTGAGAGGTTGCCTTCTGTGTGTCAACTTGTACCTACCTGTGCCAGATTTGGCAGCCTGGGTGCTAAATGCTCCTTAAAGATCAATTGTTTTAGCTCACTGACGACAGTTTGCTGCAGGTAATGTTTATGATACAATACCACATTTAAATACTTAGGATTTAATTTTTTTCACAAAGTCAGTGTGTTACTGGCAGAGTAACTTGGGTTGCTGAACCTGACAAGTGTTCTCCCATTCTCTCTTCTTTCTGCTCTTGCTCTTCCTAACAAGATTTTGTGAAAGCACCATCTGACACTTCTAATTAAAGGTTTTCTGAGACTCAACTGATTATGCTCTCCTTCATGTTTCATGAGTCCAAACATCACTTAGCATCTCATAAGTTGAGGAATCTGCTTGTAGTTACTTCCATTGCTGCCTGAGAGATCAAAGGGCACAGGTACTTCTGGCAGTCTGAGTGTAATTGAATAGTCAAAGGCATCAGAAGTTGGGTCACAAGTCCACTTCAGAGTCCTACTTCAAACAGCACCTTTATCAAAAAATGTTAGCATCCTGGAAAGAAGTGTGAGCTGAAGTTCCACTTGCATGTTTACCCAATGCTCTGATATTCAAGACTTATAGCAAAGATGCTGTAGGTTATGACTGATGTTTCCAAGAAGAATCACAGATCATGTAGGAAGAAAGACTAGAGTTCTGAATAGTGTGCATGTGCATACAGGCAAATATTTAAGAACAAGACAGCTACCTATCACTAAATAGAAATGTTTGAAATTTGTTGTCTGTTGCATGTTCAGCAAATATACACTTTTTTTGTCCAACTTACTCTAGCTCCAGGGGATTTTATGACATAAACCAATGTAGGATGAGATGCCATACACTGCCTTTTATGTCAAGGTGGTTATGTCTGTAAAATCTTTTGCATGTAGTGGAATGCAAAGGCATTTCATGAAGAAGTTGAGTGGTTAGTAATACGCTGTCTCCAATTTCCATTGTTAGGTAGTTAGGGATTTTAGTTCATTCTGGTTTTTAACATTTTAGTTTGTTGTTTTGCAGTAACTACTGTAACTCGTATTGCGCTTATCAGATGTAATCAACCTGTATGTTTTTGTGGACCTTCTGTTTGCTAAATGCCTGCATCGGTGGAGAAAATAGCGAACTATACCAGTGTCAGTGTCTGGTTGCTGTGGTGTACACATTACCTAGAATACATTTCAATGGAAAAGTACAAATAACTACTTCTAAAATGCTTTGAATAAAACTTAATTTTTATCCCTAATTTACCTGAATGTAGAAAATGTTTACCAAATATTTATGTTGGAAACTATTCTCAGTTGCTTCCTGTGCAGTGTTTCTTTGGGTAGCAGTGTGAGCAGTGTGTAAGTCTTTTTGGAAAAAGACTTGCCCTAAATTTTATCATTGCAGAGCTTATGATTTAAATGCCATTGTTTTAAGGGACTAACAGTATTACTGCTTTCTTTTAGAGCCTTCATGCTATGGAAGGCCATGTGATGATAGCTTTCCTGCCAACTGTTCTAAACCAGTTGTTTCGAGTTCTTACTAGAGCAACTCAAGAGGAAGTTGCAGTCAATGTGACAAGGTAAAGAATTTTAAGTGCTTTGTAGAGTTAAGTGGTGACTGGGTTATCACATAAATCTGTAACAGAGTAATGTTTTTGCTATTGCTATCATAGCTTTTTTGTAGGCTTATTTGGTTTCTGACTTCTGTTTAGGGTCATTATCCATATTGTTGCTCAGTGTCATGAAGAAGGCTTGGATAGCTACTTGAGATCTTATGTCAAGGTAGGTAAAAGTAATTTAAATGTTTTCTTTTTCTATTTCTCTAAATAGAGTAAATTTAGTTGCATCTGTTTAATTTCATTTCTGGTTTTCCTCCCTAAGTATGGTTATAAAGCTGAACCCTATGTTGCTTCTGAACATAAGACAGTACATGAAGAACTGACAAAGTCCATGACAACAATTTTAAAGCCATCTGCTGACTTTCTTACAAGCAACAAGCTACTTAAGGTATATATTGAGCCATACTTTTTACTTTATGCTCTTACCTGGTCATAACTGAAGAATAACTGCATTGAAATAGTAGTTGAATGCATGTGGTGATTTTACAGAATGTTTTCTTTCCTCTGCAGTATTCATGGTTTTTCTTTGAAGTTCTGATAAAATCAATGGCTCAGCATTTGATAGAAAACTCTAAAGTGAAGGTATGTCAACTTTTGCAAAAAACTGTTATTCTAAACAAAATTTGTGCAGTCTCTGCTTTCTCTAATCACATATTTTTATTGCATATTAGAAAAAAAATTTCTTTATATGCATGATTATGATTTATATGTAATAACTTGATTTGTAAGAAAGGAGAGGAAAGAGCAAAGCAGTAGGAGAAATCAATTGAAATAGTAGATAGGAAAACTAGAGGGCTAGATTAAACATTAGTGTAAAAGGTTAGAATCCCCTTAAAACACATACAGCAGAGCCGTCTGTGTAAATCTGCAGATTCTAGTGAGATCTCTTAACAGTACAGTGAGGCTGGAAGCAATAGATAACACTGTGGACTTTGATGTAAGCATTACCCAGAAATATGTGGGCTTTTTCCTGAGCAGCACAACAGCTGTGATATAAAATAACTCTGAGAACAGTGAATTGCACTTTGTAGAAATGGGAGGAATTCTAATTAATTAATTCTAAACAATCAGAATTGAATAAGGAAAAAAAATCTGTTACACAGCTATTTTTCCCGTTCCTCTGGAATGCAGGAGAAGCTCAGTTAGTCAGGCTCCTCATTTAGTACCAAAATCAGTTGTGTATTTTAAGCTGAACCTCCCCCCACCTCAGTCTGCCCAGCTGTGTTCTATTCTGACTTTGTTTTCTGTGAGCAGCTAAAATAAGCAAAGAATGTCTGACTCCATCCTGTTATTTTGCATTTGAAGAGGGGAGCTCCAAGGGCAGGTGGGAGGGGTGCTCCTGATGGGAACTTTTGAGGGGTACTCTTGAGGGGCAGGAATGAGGGGAGCTCCTGAGGGGTAGGTGTGTGGGGTGCGCCTGAGGGGCTGGTGTGAGAGAGGCTGGTGTCAGGGGCACTCAGGAGCTCAAGAAGGGCAGGTGTGAGGGGTGCTGGTGAGTGGAGATTTTGAGGGGCAGGTGTCAGGGGTGCTCATGAGGGGCTGGTGTGAGGAGCAGGTATGAGGGGCACTTGTGAGGGGCAGGTGTGAAAGGTGCTCAGGAGGGTCTGGTGTGAGAGGGGCAGGTGCCAGGGGCACTCGTGAGGGGAGCTTGAGGGGTCTGGTGTGAATGGAGCTTGGGAGGAGCAGGTGTGAGGGGAGCTCACGAGTGGCAGGTGTGAGGGGAGAGGAGGGATGGCCATGAGGGTTGAGGATTGATCATGAGAGGAGAGCAGGGTGGCCATGGGCTGTGAGGGTGGCCATGAGGGGAGATCTTAAGGGGAGAGGAGGGGGTGGCTGTGAGGGGCAGAGAAAGCAGCTATACAGAGGAGGCCACTATGGGAGGTAGATGAGGGATGGCTGTGAGTGGAGATGTTGAGGGGAGATGAGGTGTGATGATTGACTCTGAGTGGAGGACATGAGGGGAAGCCATGAGAGGAGATCAGTTTGCCCTTAGCGATATGGTTTAGTGGTGGACTTGGCAGTCCTGGAGTAATGGTTGGACTCAGTGATCTTAGAGGTCTTTTCCAACCTGGTTAATTCAATGTTTCTGATTCTGTGATTCAAACTTCTGCCTGTAGCATCATGAGATGGTAGCTGTTGTGTTGATGTTTCATATAAGGAAAAGGAATTGTCTCCATTTAAATACAGAATCACAACATGGTCTGGGTGGGGAGGGATCTTAAAGATCATCTAGTCCCAATCCCCCTGCCATGGGCAGGGACATCTCTCACTAAACCATGTCACCCAAGGCTCTGTCCAACCTGGCCTTGAACACTGCCAGGGATGGAGCACTCACAACTTCCTTGGGCAACCCATTCCAGTGCCTCACCACCCTCACAGTAAAGAACTTCTACCTAGTATCTAATCTAAATCTACCATCTTTCAGTCTCAAGCAGTTCATACCATCTGTTCGAATAATTCAGGATTTTTAAACTTACATTTCCGTTACTGATATGATGTTCCTTGAGCAAAGATTTTGCACTTCTGGTCACTCTAGGAACAGAGTATTTCTTATTTCACACCACTATTTTGGTCTTTTTATAATCAGTTAAATTATTATTGCAAACACTGAAAGAATTTCTGTTGGTTCTAGTACTTACCTGACATTTCTGGCAGTACTTTTTATTTTACAGTATTCACTTCTGTGAGAAGGATACAGTTTTTCTAATTACAGAATGTGATGCTTCTGGGCAAGGTTTTCAAAACATTGTGTATGTGAAACTTTAATAGCTTGAGGAAGGTTTCAACTGGATTTGGTAGGTGATGCTCTGAAAGACAACAACATGCTGGCTCTGTTTGGCTAAACAAAGTTTATATAATTTTTTGATTTTAACAAACAGAAGTCCTCAGAAGTTAGGAAACAGTGTATTGGTTTAAAAAAAAAACCTTCAAAGAAACCACTAACTTGCTGTCATTCAATCCCATTTCCTTAATTTAATTATTACTTCCTTTCAATAGGAATTGTATTTTTAAATTGAGATCAGAAGATGGATTAAAAAAGCACAGTAGGATATAATATTTTTAAAGCATGAATCTGTAACCAAACAAAAAGCAAATGCGACTTACTTTTCAGAATAATTCCACCAGTGTTCATGTTTTCAGTATCCTTGCCAATACAATCTACATATCTTGTTTAGTATGGCCTACTACCATTGGGGAGCATTCATATTGCTAGCTCTTAATATATATTTTTTCCTTTTTTTTATAGTTATTTCTTTCCTCTACAAGTGCTCTGCTGACTCATTTGCTCAGAGCTAATGTCTTTATTGACCCATATAATTCTAATAATAACTTAATGTTTGGAAAGCCCTAGCATATACATACAAGCAACAAGACTTTCATTTTAGGGAAAAGGAGGTTGGTAAGGGAATAATGTGTCCGTTACAGGTGCCTGAGACTGATTTTATTACCTGATGTTACAGAATTAAGGTGTGAATTGGGGTCGGCATAACCATGATTATTACTCAGGAAGACCTCCATCTCTTTATGTCTAGGTGACCTAAGTAACTATAAGGGAAGACACTTATTATTTTCTTTTTTCAGTAGTGAGAACCAGTAGCTGAATTCCAATGACCTTAGGTTTGCTGTACTTGAAAGACTAAGCAGTTCATTTTGTGATTTACTGTAGGCTATAAATTACATGCTGTGGTCTTTTGTGGTCTTCTGAGAGATTCCTAAGGGTTGTTATAAGTATGCCTGGGTTTTTCATTAAAATGCACCAAAAAATGTAGACAGGAGACAAATCAGTGTATGTTTATATTTCTGAAGATTGGTCTAGGAATTACGACCTTATTTAAGTGGCATTGTGCATCCACTTATTGCATCAAGTTTTGTCTATTATTTGGGGTTACATGATCATCATATAAATTTTGAAAAATTTGATCATTTTAAGTAATCTTTCCACCATACAATAATTTTTAGGTAGGTTAAAAATTTATATAATTTCATTTTAATAGCATAGTTGGAAACACACATTTTGTAGAAAGTACCAATTGGGAGTTTCAGATTAATTTTTTTTTTGGTTTTTAACAGTATCTTCAAAAGCAACTCCCAAATATGAAAAATTCTTTTAACAGGCACCTTTAGATTCTAATACTTTGCTGCATATCACCTTGAATTGCGGGGTTTTGTCATTCTTCCCTGCAATAACATGAAGTAAGGATCATAGCTAACAAACTACTAGAGTGATTTTTCGTGTTGCCTCCACATTTCATGTTAAAAAGGACACCTCCATTATTAGAACTAATCTCACTGTCATCTTACCTGTGACATGAAAGAAATATGAGGAGGGCTTACCTCTTGTTTGCATGTATCCTTGTTCCTGATCATTGCTTCTTGGTTTACAAGCCCTTTTAATATCAAATAAAGTGTTTTGCTAGCTTTTTTCTGTCTAACTGGGTGAAGTAGTAAATGGAACACGCATTCAAGCATTTGCTACTGAGGATATGTGATTAAAAGATGATTTTCTGGGTGCAGCAAAATTATTTCTATAGCAAGAATTCTGCAATATTTTAAAAAGTATTTAATTACTGTCCAACAAAGACTTAAGTTACACAAATATGACAGGACAGTGGCTGGCATACCCACCAACAGAATTTTTAATTTTTAATTGTTCTGTCATTAATGGCATACTAATGAATGTGTTGATATCTATACAGGCATCTTTTTCAGTCTTAATATCTATTTTTGAAAAATAGAGCTAGAGATTTTGGAGCACAGTTCAAACACAAAGCAAATGATGTAATCATAGATTTATGCAAAGTCTTGACAATGACTTGTTATGCCTAGGAATATTGAATTCAATACTGTTCAAAGAATTATTAAGTAACAAAGTATTCAGAAAACTTGGATGTTTTGATTTTCAGTTTTTGGAAAGGAAAGACATAGTGACTGTACAGTTGAAACAGTTCTTGTCAGTATCAAGTTCTTGAGCTTCATATCACCTGTCATTAAGTCCCTTCAGACAAAAACCAGAATCTTTACTAAAGATTGTAAGATACAGATGAATACAAGAGGCTCTGCAGTGCCAAAAAGCTGAAGATAATATAGATGATGAGTGGAAAGGAAAAATTGTGAATCTTCTAAGCCAACTGGCAAACTACCAAAAAGCAAGGGAAAACAGTTTTAATTGTGGAAAATTAAAACCATAGAGAGTAAGATTCTGAACCTTGGGGCTTGGGGTGGTATTTTTTATTGATTTTTTGTTTGGTTGGTTTTGTTGTTTTTTTTTTTTTGTAAAGACAGAATATAGAGTCTGATAATGCAGTTACTATATGTGAACTAGATGGTATCTGTTTTGGAAAGGAAAATAGGCAGTATGGAAGGATTCCCTTTTATTCATAGCTTCTGTCATCAAGTTTTACTGCAGTTTAGAAAAATATTAATGCATTACATTTAGCTTTTATACATGTGTTTTTGTATAGTATTCAAAGGCTGCTTTGGTTGAATTTTAGTTACAGATGTCAGTGCATGTAGTAATACTGTCTTCTAACCCAATGCTCTTTTTCCCCCTTCAGTCTAGAAAGTTTAGGAAAATCTTGTATTTAAAGGAAATGTTACTTTAAATGACAAATGAGAAAAACTGAAAACTTCTTTTCTCCCCTCTCCCTGTCAGGATATCTGTGTCTAATCTAAATGAATTTTTCTGATCTATTTTAGTGTTATAAACCATATTAAATATTGTATCTGAATTTGTTTCTAGCTGTTGCGAAACCAGAGATTTTCAGCTTCCTTTCACCATGCAGTTGAAACAGTTGTTAATATGCTGATGCCACACATCACTCAGAAGTACAGAGACAATCCAGAGGCTTCAAAGAATGCAAACCATAGCCTTGCTACCTTTATAAAAGTAGGTACACAAGCAACTTAGTCTCTCTGGTTACTTTCTTCAATAATACTGCTTCTTCATGGATTTTAAAGAATCTTAAACCTAACTCTCATAAAACTGAATACACATAATTCTTTCTAAATATAATTCTATGTCCAAGTTAAAATGCACGGAATTATAATTTTCATCATCAAGAAGACCATTGCTCAGAAGTTTGGTAGTTTTAAAAATGAACTTATATTTTATCATAAATTGTATTTTGGGGTATTTTTCTTTAGAATTATCATCTAGGTTATCTTCTCAAGTAGTGTTTTATTTGCATGTACTTTATATAGACAGACTTACGGCGTCTTTCCTTTTTAAGCCAGTAAGATCCAGTAGGGAGAAAAAAGGATTTGAAATATTTTAAGAAACTGCTAGTGGCATGTCATTTTTGTTTCTGTCAAGATAGAGGCATTTTCATGAAAATGCTTTTCATTTGTAATTTGTTTACATTCTGCAGTCTTAAGGGAAAATTTTGTATTTGTATATGTATAAATTTATTTAGCTTCCTTGTTTTATTGTTTTTTATATTCAAACTGAAATACCAATAATGTGTTTAGAAGATAAGCTTATTGAATAAAAAAATATTATTACTGAGCACTGCAACAGTACTAAATCGATTGTATCTTGGTTTTGTTTGTTTTTCTCAGAGGTGTTTTACTTTTATGGATAGAGGCTTTGTTTTCAAGCAGATCAATAACTACATCAGCTGCTTTGCCCCTGGAGATCCAAAGGTACTTAGTGTTTTTAAACAAACTATTTTTAGGAGTTGCCTCTTGATGCATGCAGATAGAGTACTGCATTAAGTCTTCAGACTTCTTCCCACTTACGTTAGAAATCCCGGTACTGTGCCTAGAGTGTGGGGTTTTTCCATCAAATCACATTTCATATTTTGGTTTTCATCTTCAGATGCAACTTTACCACCCCAGACTCTGTGTACTGTGAAAGGGGGGAGGGTGTGCAACACTAAGCAGAAATTTTAAACATGAATGTAAGAAAGCAGATATCAACTCTTCCAACTTTAGCCTAAGTTTCTGTATATTTACTGTAGTGGTGAAAGCATGTACCAGGTATTCAAAGACTTTCTTGTGTGCGTTCAAACTTTTCTATCAACAATACATAACATCCTAGTAAACTTAAATAACTTCAGACAATGGGAATAGTAAATAGAACTATATTGAGTTGTCAAGTATGAACTGTGCTGGAATTATTTTATACTGACATGTCGAACTTTGAGAGTTCTATATCCCTCATACTGCAAGGCTGAGGGAAATCACCCTTTTGTATTAAAAAGCTGTTTTTAATGTGTTATTCCAATCACTGTATAAGATATTGAAATTATACCTTAAATTCTTTTTGCAGACTCTTTTCGAATTCAAATTTGAATTTCTCCGTGTAGTCTGTAATCATGAGCACTATATACCTTTGAATTTACCAATGCCATTTGGAAAAGGCAGAGTTCAGAGATACCAAGGTAAATTCTTCTGGAGTATTAATATGGTACATTTCTTAATTGTCACCTTTTTATTATTATATTTGTAGACAGTGTAACTTGAGGTCTGTGAGATGCTGGAAACCTTGAAATTGTTAAATTGAAACCTAAAGTTGTAAACGTTTCATTTAAACTTAAAGGAATAGTTTAGGTAGCAGAGTAATCTAGCCAAAGCATCTAGTCATTGAAAGATATGTTGAACTACATCCTTGACTCCGCCTCCCTTTTCTGCAATGATTGTTTGTTTTTTTTCATGAGTTAGCTTTTAATTCACTAGCTCCAGAAGCCTGTAACACTCCCATAGATGTGCAGCATGAGGTTTGGTGTAGTTTTTACTTCTTCTTTCATATACCTATTCAAATGAAAAGGGACTTCAGGAGGTCTGTAGTGCAACCTCCTGCTCAGGTCACATTGGGCCCTTCCTTCTCCAGCTGGAACAAGCTCAGTTCCCTCAGTTTCTTCTGATAGGACATGTGCTCCAATCCTGTAACTACCTTGGTGGTCCTTTGCTGAGCTCCTTCAATACAGGTTAGTCAAGCATGGGTTACCCTGGGCAAATCTATCCTGGCTGTTCGTGGTCATACTCTTCCTCTTGTTGAAAAATGGCTTCCAAGAGGACTTGCTCCAAGGACCAAAGTAATGTCTGTAGTTCCCTGAATTCTTCTTGCACTTTTTTTAAGATACATGCAATGTCCATCTTCAGTCATCACAGGGTCCCAATTATGGGATGCCCCTGATTGCTATGGCCTAACAAAGGTGAAAGTAAGTGGTCTTCCAGTGTTATCAGATAGCACTCTCAGTATCTCATCTGGTGCTGTGGATTTGCATGACTTGAGGTCTTGCAAGAGATCCCTGACCTGATCCTCATCCACTGTGGATAATTCTGTTTCTTGAAGCTGGTCACTAGACTCTTAAGGCCTGAGTCCCATATCAGTGAAGGATAAGGCAATGAAGGTATGCAGCACTTCAGCCTTATCTAAGTCCACTCTTTTACCACAGTCCACCATCTTACCACAGTCTTCATTCAGTAAATATCCCATGTTTTTCTTGTTCAGCCTTTTAATGCTAATGTAATGGTAGAAGCTGTTCTTGTTTCTTTTGATGTCCATTATAAGTTTCATCTATAGCTGAGCTTTGGCTTTTCTGACACTATCCCTGCATAGGATGACACTTTTATACTTGGTCAATGCTTCTGTGTTCCTCCTGTTGCTTGTTCTTGCTTCCACTTCATTTTTTTTATTTTATTCTTTTTTTCCCCCACTGGATCTCAGTCAGGAATGCCCTCTTCAGCTCAGCTGGGCTCCTGGTACCTCTAGCTTTGTGCCAAAACAGATAGTATATTAACTATTGCATTTGTGTCTGGGAAGACCTTAATTTCTTCCAGGCATTGAACTATAGCAGACATCACTGAGCAAAGATGAGGAAAGTGCTTTTAGAGGTGCAGGTAATGTGCCTAACATTTTTAGTATCGTAGATTGTTATTTTTTTCTGAAATATTTATTCCATAGACTGCTGGCTTAGTGAAGTTGAGTAGAACTAATTAATGCTTTCATCATGGTGGTAGAACAAGACTTGGGACTAAGAGCTGGACAGCTGCATAGAACTTATTTCCGTCTGTCTTTTTCAGCCTTTAGGAGTGTCTTTAATAACTGTGGCATTAAGTGTCTTTGATTCACTGCATGAATATTTCTGTAGAAAAGGAACTATGAGTTCAAAAGAGCAAAACTAGAGAAAATACTGTTTCTGATTACAAAATAAAGAACAGTTTAAAATATTGCTCCCTGGTGATCTAGGAGTTCAGCCAGAAAAGGAAACCTTTATCAGGAGTGTTTCTTGCTCTGTTTTGCTGTCTCAGGCAGAAGAGATCTTGGATCAAGTGGTTGGCTCTTAAGTGCATCCTGTAGAATGTCTGTGCTGTCTTATCTATTTTTCTTTCTGACTTAATAGATTCCCTTGCTGCAAGAGTTCTTTGAAAAATGAAAGTGCTTTGAGGTTAACATCTGTTTTTTGATTAGTGTATTAGACAGTGACATTGAATGAGAAACTCTTGAATACCTCCTCAGCTGAAATTTAAAACTCCTGTGCATTCTAATAAATAGGGCCTTCAAGCTGAAGTTGCTCTTAAGCTGTCATATATCCAGTACATAAATGAGCTGTATTATGTTATTACACAAAAAAAGACTTCTAAAGGGGAGCATTTTGACTTTGTTGTGTCAAATGTGCTGGGGTTTTGTGCGTGTCTACGTCATATGTAAATACTGTATGGGACTTAGTAAAGATTTACAGTTAATTACAGTTAAAAATACTTTATAAAATAAAATCATATTGCAGTGGTTTAAACACAAATGTTAAAATATTCTTTGATTACAATTCTATTGCAGTTAATGCTGAATATATAAATATTTCTGCAAAATACAGTATTGTTTAATTGTAGCAAAGTTGCTGATATATTATAATGCAGGTCAAATTTGCATAGATTCATATAAGTTATCTTGTTTAAATATTAATGTGTACTTTTGTGTTCTCATACATTGAGAAGAAATGGCTTTATTTGGACACCTGTGTTGCAAATGCAGTTGCTTTGTTACACTTCCATACACTGCAATTTTTTGAGGGCAGTTTTCTTAGAGAATATCAATCAACAAAGATCATAGCTTTATAGTCTATATTCACAACAGATACATGTGTAAGATAACCAGAAAGGAACCTAAAACTGCAGTACAGAATCTAAAACTTCTTAATCCATGTTTCACTTGCAGTCCTTCAAATTTATGAACCCGGGACTGAACCACAGACTGAAATTTCAGTTTTATTTCCATCATACAACTAAATTCCTGAAAGATGGAAAGTGCAAAACCTTTATTCACTGAGTGTGTTTTCAGTGCCTGAATATAGATATAAAATTTCAATTTGGAGCTATAAAGATGCTGGTCCAGGTAAATTTAAACGCAACACTTTTGAGTACTGGACAGTGTTTAAAATATTTTTTAATACTTTTTTTTAATTTTCCCCAGTGTCTTTTGATTGAATGTACATACATCATCGTCTGTTTAGTAAATGCATCATTAGAGTGAATTGGGCTAGGGGTATATGAATAACTGTGATTACATATTATTGTCAGTAATATTGGAAACATTTTACTTCAGCCTTAAGTTAACTGATAAATTGATTTAAATAATACCATTCCTTACATTGAACTTGTACTTTACTTCCAGACCTTCACCTGGACTATTCACTAACCGATGAGTTCTGTAAAAATCACTTCTTAGTGGGACTGCTTCTAAGGGAGGTGGGCAATGCATTACAAGAGTTCAGAGACGTGCGGCAGATTGCTATTAGTGTGCTCAAGAATTTGATGATAAAACATTCTTTTGATGATAGATATGCCTCCAGGGTAAGTGGATTGCTGTGCTATTTCTGTGCAGACTGTGATGAAAGTAAATATGAAAATTGTATCAAAATCAGTTTGCAAATCACATGTTTTTACCAAAAGAAAGCACAAAGCACCTGTGAACATAATTGCATGTGTTTATTACATTTTAGCACAATGTAATCTAACTGCTGTTCTTAAAGTAATCAGAGTTTTACAAATTTTTTTTAGATCTTTTATTTTCATTAAACACTAGGTCTTAATATTTGGCAGCTGTCCTTTCATCATCTGTTATTCATAAAATGAGTATAACAAAGCTACAAGTCATGGTAGTAAATGTTCAGCTATTTATTTATTTATTTATTTTTATTTTCTTGGCCTTTTTTAACATGAAGCCATAAAATTTCAATGGAAGAGATCATTAATTTATCAAGCTAACTTAATATTAATTTACTTGGCTAGCCTTTACTAAAATCACATTTTTTAGCTAAAATCACATTAATTTAGAGGGTTTTTTTCTGTATTATGGTGAAACTGTTAATTTACTGACCTTTTGTATATTAGACTGAAATACAGTGATGATCACTGCTTTTGCTATTTGTGAACATATTGAATGTGGAGTCTGGTCTGGCAAATATTTATTAAATGCTTTTTTTTGTAATTTAGGATTGAATAGCTTTAAAAAAAGTCATGGGTAAAAAATAAATCTGTAATTGTTAATGAACTGTTAAACTCTATTTAGATCCACCAAGCAAGAATAGCCACTATGTATTTGCCTCTCTTTGGACTGCTCATAGAAAATGTTCAGCGGATCAATGTTAAAGATGTGTGTCCATTTCCTGTTAACCCTTCCAGCAATGTGAGTGACCATTTCTGTTTGATAGCTTGAATTATTTTCATTTTAACTTATGGACAATGCATGTATGAAGCACTGCATACTTTTGTCAAACAGAAAGTTTCATAAGCTTCAGAAATCTGTGAGCTTTTTGTCCCTGCTTTTTCTGAGCTTAAAAGCTTAGTTAACCTTTATGGTTTTGGCTGCAGTTTCTCTTGTCCAGCTAAGTTATGCCTAACATGATAATCAGCTAGTTTGGTCCTACGTACAGATTCCAGTGTCCTTACTGATTTCTGTTTAAACCTCTGAAGATTTCTGGAGAGCACTAGGGCACACGGATTGCACAGCATCATTCTAATGCCACATGCTTATACTGCTATGTGCTTTTTTGGCATCTCCGGTGCATGTGCCTCTGTTTCAGTACAAACTGTAGACCACACATGGCTGGACCCACTGCATCTTTTTGAGTGCTAAGAAGAGCAGACAAAGAAGCTGAAGAAACAGTGTATTTAAAATAAAATATATCAGTTGTTTCTGCAATCCATTCTGTATTCATTACCCATTTTTGATACAGTTTCTGTGAGAGGAGTTTTCATTAAATTGTCTGATTTTTACTCCAAAATTACGCATCCCTTGAGTATGCCTGCCAGTTTGTGTCAACAGTTACCTCTATTCTTGTAGATCCTGGTGTATTTAATAGAAATACAAATTTAAGAAAGAAATATGTAACAAATGCTGCTCTAGAAAATTAAGCATGTTATAGTCACTAAGTCCATAATGTTGGAAAACAGTAATCACATTTTCTTCTCTTTTCCAAACAGAGTGCAAAGGACGAAGCCCTTAATTTGCCAACTGCAAGTCAGCTAGTAACACCGCAAAAATCAGGGAACACATTGGATAACAATCTTCCTAAGGATCTATTTGGTGTTATCTCTGGCATTGGTAAGCACTTAAAAATAATTTAAAAAAGGAACTAATTTCCTCTTTCATTTGTTACCAGAAATAATTGTTCTGTCTCCAGTTTTGGTTGCTTTCACATATATACTTGAATATTACTGATGCTTTCATTAACAGAACCCTAATGCAATCAGCTGTTCAGTGTGGGTCAGAATTGGTGGTCTGCACGAGATCTTTCATTTGAGAATTTTTTGGTTTTGCTTTTGTATTTGAAACTAGCTATTTCCTGGAAAATGCAGCTTTTTCCCCTTTCAAAGGTGATACTTCCTGTCTTGCTGCAGAGAAATGGCAGACAAGACTAGCCTTAAGTAATATATGGCAGAAGTGTCATAATCCACAATTTTATATGTGATATTAGAGACCAGCTCTAAGTGGAGTGCTGCTGCTGCACATGTGTGGGCATCCTACTGTTTCTTGTTTTAGTGTGTTTTACTATTTCTGCTGTTTGCTGTGATTACTTGTGTCACTTACTAGTCAGAAAAAAAAAATCTTAAAAATGGGAAAGGAGATTTTTTAAAAAAAATATACATGCTTTGTCATGCAAGTGTGTATTGCTACATCTGGCTTTTACATCTGTGTGTGTGTATTTGTACAGAAGTCTGTGTGTATATATGCAGTTGGGTTTTTTTTGTCAGAGATAGGCACTAGATTAAGTGGATGAAGTGTATACATACATACTTTGCTGAAACTGTAGAATAAGTTTGTCTTCCTTAAATGAAATTAATTATTTGCCTTCTTATATGTATATGGTGGCTTTAGAAGTCCAGCTAAACAATGGTGTTACTTTTTTCAGGATATGTATTGTTTCAGATTTTTATATTGTTTGGAATTTTTGTTGTAGCTTCCCCATACACTGCATCAACGCCAAATGTTAATAGTGTGAGAAGTGCTGACTCAAGAGGCTCTCTTATAAGTACAGACTCAGGAAACAGTCTCCCAGACAGACAAAGCGACAAGAGCAATTCTCTTGACAAGGTAAAAAAAAACAAAAGAAGACAAAAAAAAAACAAGTGTATTCCTAAAACTTTTATCTTAATTCTCATAGGAGTTAATTTCCCTAATCTCCATTGGGAATGAGCTTTCTAGAGTAACTGTAAAGCAGTATTTTACATAAGTTGTTCTTTTGCAAAATTATTATAGTATGAACTCTTTTTGCATTGCATTTAAGCTGTTTTGTGGAAAAGGCAAGATTTTCAATATATAGACATAGTGAGTAGTTGGGGGTTTTGTCAGAGAAAGACACTAGATTAAGTGTATTGAGTTGCACTGGGGAAAATTGAATTCCAGTTAGGATAGCTGGTTTGGTTTCGTGGAGACCTTCACTCCATCCTTGTCTATACACGCTATGTGTAGCTTTTTTAAGATGTTGAAAGAAGAGTTGCTGTGCTTTCTCTGGGTAATTTATTTTGTGTTAGTTTAACTTTTCTAAATCATTTCATTTCAAAGCTGTTACAAATTAGGAGCTCTGGCTGCAGTAGCTATGAGGTATTCAGTCATGTCTTTCTAGAGCTTGTGTTGATACTGATCACATTTAATTTTCTTAGATCTTGTTGTGCAAGTCACAACATGTTAACTTTTTCCCCTTGACTCTGACATGCCTTCGTGTGGCAGAGAGAGAAGCTTCTCAGAAGGCACTCTGCTCATGCTATGCGCCCTAATGGAGAAGAAGAAGAAAATTCTCACCCTGCAAAGAAAAACCGTGTTACTATGGATTTTTCACTTCTGACAATTCCAGCTTTGCCAGAGAACATTTTGCATGCTGCTTTCTCTCTTCAACTACAAGAAGTATTTGGTTTTTGTGCTTGGCATAGTAAAGCTTCTGAGTGAAGTGTGTGATCAGTAGTTTTGCCACTTCTTTGCAACAGTTGAATCTCAAGCCAAATACGTACAATGTAACCATGTCAAATACCTTTAAATGACAAACCTGGAATGGCTCCTTTACATGGTTTCAGCACAAAAATTCAATCAGCTTAAGTAGCAACAGAATTTGAGTCTTGGGGTCTTTAATATAAATAGAACTAGCAAATCTTCTTTGACATTGACAGAATAAATAAAGCAATATTTTGTACATACACTGTTGCTAAATGGCAATGCTGTCATCTATTACTTAGTTGTCATGTTGTTAATTACTAATGTGTAGTGTTTTTACCAAGTAAAAGGGTTTTCAAAGGCATCATCATCCTTTGAAAATTCTACTCTGGTCTGCCAGTTTTGGCAGTACAGGATTTATGTTTTGCATGCTGTTGATATTTTCCCTGAATAATACTTAATCCTGGCTTCTTATTTGTTGCTTCTCAAACTTTCTTTCTGGTAGATCAGTTTTTGAGTGCACGTTATCTTTGAGTTTTTGCTCATTGCTTGATATCATACTGAAGAGCCATGTTTTTGTTCTAATTTTCTTTCAGAATAACCTGTAAACTATACTTGTGAAATCAAAATTGGCTGGAAGTATATCAGTTTCTATTTTAATATGTGCATACTTTATAGGTTTTTGACATAATTTTAAACTAAGTTTGGGGGTAGCTGTAGTCCTAGTTTTATCCATATATATGTTCAGTTATTTTAGAGGGAATATTATCTAGCACTCTGGACAGTATCTGAAAGACTAGGAAATGCCAATTCTGTTTCTACTCTGCCACCCATTAATTGCCTGCTCTATTTCAGTATCCATAAAGCTGTATAGTAGCACCTCCTTGTTCACCAGAGATATGTCAAAGATAACAGATTGCAAGGTCATTAGAATCTGCAATAATCAAGGCTTATATAGATGTCTGTTGTCTCCCAAATTACAGTAAATTCTTGCTAGGTTCTTGAGGTATTGGCATTTCTCATTTTGTTTGTGAAACCAAGTGCTTTTCTCCCTGGAGACTACTTTTTAATTCTGATATGAAGGATTTCTGCTAAAACTTCTATGTGTCCTTAAAATGGTCATGGAGCCAATGTGATCCAGCATTCTTGCAGAAACCAGAGTTGCATTGACTTAGCAGAAACTTGTAAAAAATATCTAGTTCATTTTCCATTTCCTTAAATGGCCTCATATTGGAAGTGAGAATCAGGCACTAAAAAGGGTGTAATATATGCTTTAATCAAACATTTATATAGTATATCTGTGAAAGCCTCAAACTGAGGATTTTGTAACACCTGACTGTGTGGAAATTACTCTTCTGCAGATAAAGATAAGTCTCTGCCTAAAGTTCAAGTTTTTTGGTTTTTTTGCTTGTTTGTGTGTTTGTTTTGTTGGTTTTTTTTTTGTGGCACGTATTTTTGAAAGATCAATTATGAGTTGTTTTTTTCTTTTTGGACAGACTTCAGTATTGATCATTGCTGATTAACTTCCCACATGTGTAGGAATTATATAAATGAATCAAGGAGAAGGATTTAAAAAAAAAAAAAACAAAACCAAACAACAAAACATTAGTTATTTTGAGTCAAGGGCAAGTTACTTATCCATAGTTAATCTTCAAGAATGCAGATTCTTACCATTCATGTATATTTGCCTTTAGGTTCTTACATCTTTAGATGGAAAGAATTTTGTAGAGGCAGGTCTGTCTCCAGTTCAACATAAAGCCGAAGAGCATATGTTTATTATATAACAGTAGCATTTATTTTTAAAATATTTCATCTAAGCAGAAGGGGCATGCCTGATCTCTACAGTGTGGGTATCTATGTATAATTAACTTGATTATTAATCATCATTAGGTGACTTTTCCTTGGGGGTGGGGAGGCAAAAGAATCATACAAAGAAGGAAATAAAAATAAACAAAGGTAAAGAGGCCTGATTTGGTATACTTCATGTGTGTAATGTGTGTTTTAGTGACCTGTCTCTACATGAAACATTTTTGTCTCCATTCTGAGATCCTTTTTCTGTTGCAGGAATTAATAAAGCAATTTAAAATGTTGTAGTTTCTTATCAGTTTAAGAACTCTTCAAACAAAATATATCTCTTTTCTTGTTAGAATCATCAGAGCAGCACTTTAGGAAGTTCTGTAGTTCGATACGACAAACTTGACCAAGCAGAGATCAAAAGTCTGCTTATGTGTTTCCTTTATATTTTAAGAAGTATGTCAGAAGGTATGTAATTCCACCTGTTTTTTTCATAATTTTGAAATCATGTGTTGGATTTATGCCTGTGATTTTAATACTCTATAAATCAGCAGAATTTTTTGGGTTTAGGTGCCATATTGTTTTGCATTTTACAAATATGTGTGATTGATCAAATTAAACTTGAATGAAACCTTGTAAGCATTAAATACTTATTATTTCTCCAGAGTGTGAGGCTATCTAAAGGACTTGTTAAGAAATTTACTATTTCTGTTTGACTGTACAGTCTAGTCTGGAAAATGGAGGTGAAGAATTGGTCATTAGAATAGTCTTGGACTAGTCCATTCCTTCCCTTCCCTGTATGACAGAGAACCAAATTATTTGATCACTGTGTCTATTTCCTTTTCTGGAATGGGGATATTAATGCTTCTTTATTCTCCTGGGATATTTGTGAGATGATCCATACTATCCTGGAGAAGGTTTATTATGATTATAGAACTCAATCATCCCTATCCATGATCAATAGTTAAAAAAGAGGGCAAATCTCTTTTGGTGAAAGCATTGAATTTTTCAGTTTGTGCTAAACATAAGTAGTTAATTTGTTTCTGTGCCTATTTTGATAATAATTTCTAAATATCAAGTTTATGTAGTACTTTAATTTATTAACCCACTTAATCAAGAATGAGAATTGAAAGATTCATTTAATATCCAGTCACACCATTACATTTTCATGTAATTACATAGAATCATAGAATAGTTAGGATTGGAAAGGACCTCAAGATCATCTAGTTCCAACCCCCCTGCCATGGGCAGGGACATCAATACTACTTCATGTATTTTAATTGCAAAGAATAATAAAACTAAAAAATATAATTTTCACTGTTTTACACTTTGGAATATATAAAATTTGGTAATAATTTCTAGGAAATCCAAGTTAAAATGTACATAGGCACAGTGGAGGTTTTTTGGTCTCAATACTCCTGGAAAAGAATAAGTGTCAAATCAACTTTACCACACACCTTTGTAATAATTTTGAATTTGTTAGCTAATTTTGAACATTTTTGGTGAAAGAAACTAGGTTTTGGCTGTGTAACTACAAGCTTTGTAAGAAATAGTAGCTCTTGAAATCTGTGCAAGTAAAGAAAATCTGAAACCTGCACTGAAAATGTATCCATAATAAAACATCGTAAATGAAAAAGAAGAAATAATAAATTCTAACTTTAAAAGATGTTGAGACCTATCTATAAAGCAAGTTATAGGACTAACACAGTATTCTGTAGTTTTACAGGTTTAGAACATTGGAGTCTCTACTGACTACACAGTTATTACTAATTGAAATATGAAATTGTATGGGAATATTATGGATTAATTAAAAGCTTTTTGTAGAAACTCATTTGGAGAATTGATATGTGCATTCGTATAATGAGCTTCAAGAAAAAAATTAAATTGTAATAATTACCTGTATCCCCCAAGCCATTTTTAGATTATCTGAATCCTCATTATCTGAAAACTAAGAACTTAAGATTTTTGTGTCCTTGCCGCCTTTGTCTTGTTTTTAATATATTTCATTTTCCTAGATGCATTGTTTACATATTGGAACAAGGCTACAAAATCTGAACTGATGGACTTTTTCACGATTACAGAGTAAGAATTTTGTTGAGCTTGTCATAAAATCACACATTTCATTATGTTTTTAAAAACATGAGTTGGGATATAAATTTGTATTATATACATTTTTATTTATTTGTTTGAAAAAATCATGCCATCTGTTTAACAGTCCTCAACTTGAGGTGCACAATTGCATGTCTCCACGATTGCATGGTAGTTTCTGGAATTAGGCTAAACAGAAGTGCTCTTGGGAAGTTTCTAAACAGTGAGTAGTGCTCAGAATATTGCTCTGCTCATAGAAGAGGAACCAACTGTCTTGTTCCCTGTCTGCATTAAAAAGCATCTGGTAATGTGAACTGGATGAAATGATATGCCTGCATATCAAAATTAGTTGAATTGCGTAACTTCACAGAACCAAAGGGATAGGAAACCGTCCTTCTAGCATTCCCCTTGTGTCCTCTGCCATTCTGTAAAGGAAAATACATGGGATGAGTCCAGTATTTGGCAGCACTCCATCCCTGTGCACAATTAACTTGTTTCTTCATGGAAATCAACTGATATGTAAGTAAAAAGTGAAGAAGGCACTGTTTGCTTAAAGTTGTGCACTACAGAAGCCCTTAATGCTTACCTTGCTTGTTTATGGAATCATAGAATAGTTAGGGTTGGAAAGGACCTTAAGATCATCTAGTTCTAATCCCCCTGCCATGGGCGGGGACACTGCACACTAAACCATGTCACCCAAGGCTCTGCCCAGCCCAGCCTCAAACACCACCAGGGATGGAGCATTCACAACTTCCTTGGGCAACCTATTCCAGTGCCTCATCAGCCTCATCACAGTAAAGCACCTCTTCCTTATATCTAATCTAAACTTCCTCTGCTAAAGTTTGAACCCTTTACCCCTTGTCCTATCACTACAGTCCCTAATGAAGAGTCCCTCCCCAGCATCCTTATAGGCCCCCTTCAGATACTGGAAGGCTGCTATGAGGTCTTCATGCAGCCTTCTCCAGGCTGAACATCCACAACTTTTTCAGCCTATCTTCATACGGGAGGTACTCCAGCCCCCTGATCATTCTCTTGGCCCTCCTGGACTTATTCCAACAGTTCCATGTCTTTTTTGTGTTGAGGACACCAGAACTGTACACAGTACTCCAAGTGAGGTCTCACAAGAGTAGAACAGAAGGGCACACTCCTTTTGATGCAGCTCAGGGTGCAGTTGGCTTTCTGGGCTGCGAGCACACACTGCCAGCTCACATTCAGTTTCTCATCAACCAACACCCCCAAGTACTTCTCTGCAGGGCTGCTATGACTTTCTTCTCTGCCCAGCCTGTAGCTGTGCCTTGGATTGCCCCGATCCAGTTGTAGAACCTTGCATTTGGCTTCATCAGGTTGGTTAAACTTCATCAGGTTGGCATTGGGCCACCTCACAAGTGTGTCAGGTTTCTGGTTTCCGTGTTTTCCGTTGTTCCCATAGTAGAAGCTCAATCAATGTGATATCAGTTGTTAATTGTGTTATGGAATGTTCTACTCAAGGTCTGTTTTAGGAATATATTGTAGATAGTATTTTAACTCATCCTTTGAGTACATCTTGCATGATATTGATTGTACCAGAGACAGAACTGAACAAGTAAATGAGCCTTCATAGTACATTCTCTAAAGCCTGAGATGTAAAGTGTACAGCATCAGTGATAAACAGTATTTTGCCATTAGATACTTATGGGCCAGATATGATTGGTTTGTGATCAAATCAGTAAAATCAAATTACTAATTATCAAAGAAGATTTACATCACAAAAGCAATATATGGAATAAAAAATAAGATTTCCATCTTGTTAATGCAGTGGATGATCTGACATTTCCTTAAACAAGAGCAGAAACAAGACTCATAAAAGCCTACCTCTTCCAATTCTGGAAGTATTTTGTCAATTCAGTTAACCTGACTGATTTCAGAAGAGCTATATTTAGTTTTTCTTGGTTTGGGGACTGGAAGAGAATTTTAAAGGTAGGAGAAAGAAAAGTTTTACAATGTAAGAGTTTATAGTTAAATAATAGTTGAATAATTCCAATGTGCATAAATGTTAAAGAAATGCTTCTCTGACTTGTGTGTTCTCTGCAGAGTATGCTTACACCAGTTCCAGTACATGGGAAAACGATACATAGCCAGGTACTGTGTGGAATTTGAATTTCACTGTCTTGTTCACTAAGAATAAAAGTGTGTACGGTATGCCTTGAATCTCTTATTACAAATACATTGCATGAGTAGAAGAGTTACTGTGAAATGATACCTAACAGTTTGAAGTAAGCAACCAGTTATTATATAACAAATCTGTATCCTGTCCGAAAGGCTGGTATGTGTTTAAGAATGATGTGTGTTGTGTATATTATCAATTACTTGAAAATCCACCCCTTAAATGCTATCTTTTACAGCTTTTTTTTCCTTGCAATAGGAAGAAATTTTATTATTTGTTTTCTTTATTCACTTGGCCATAAAACCGTGTCTGTTGAAATGTTTTAGAAACTTTATATATAGTATTTTTACTGAAAGGTGACTGGTGAACATTCCAATGATGCTGGTTTTCAGTTTGAATTTCAGAGTACCATTAGATAAGTGTATATTCCCAAGGCTGTTTAGGAGAAAATCTATGGGAGTCAGAAACATGCACTAAATTATTTGAGGATCTTTGCTTTAAGGTGGTTTTTAATGCAAAGCAGTTTTTTAAAAGAGTGAGATATAGGAACTTGCTTAGGCCTTACACTGTAGCTGCTATAATAATACTGTTATAATTAAACTTGTGAGGCTGAAATACTGGCTATCTTGAACTCAGTGAGAAAGTAATTGCTGACTTCAGGTAGTAATGCATTCTAACTAAAATGTTCACTGTTTTGTTAGTAATTTAAAAGCATTAAATAATATATACATGTTAATATGTATTAATATAATAATGCAATAATTAATAGCTCTTTGTACAAACAAGAAACTTGACTATCTCCTTCAAGATTTTTCAGGAAAAAAAATTTCTTCACTGTTCACATACCCCAAAGGAAAAATTAAAGGCCAAAATAAATCTGTCTTTCTTAAGGTTTTGATTGTAGCCTTTGTGTTTAAATGTACTTCAAACTCTGGACTTACAGGTGTCTATAATTTTCAGACTTTTTGTAAAAATTCTTCAGACTAGTTTGTAGAGCAGACTACAACACTTTCTTTTTTAGTTACTGATCACCTGGTCTGTGTACTTCATGTTACACTGAATAAAAAGCAATAGAAATCATCTGGTGTTCTGCAGAGAAATTGCATTTTCCTGGTGAATGGAGCTTTCTGGTCTTTCACATTGTCATTACAGTGAAGTGTATCACAATCAATGCATGTATTTTTAAAATACACAAATGACAGAATGAAAGGGAACAGGGAATTCTGTAATTCAAGCACTGGTTTTCATTTTTCATCAGCTCTGGTGGTGGTACTCAATAGGAAGTTAGCCTGTACTGATTGCTAACACAGATCACTTTTCTGTTTTCTTCACTTGGTTGCTGCAAGTTTAACAAAGTATATGGCTCTTCTCCCTTCCTGCTTGGGTAAGATGTACATAATACCTCAGTTAATTCCTGCACTCTTGTTGCATGTCTGCTTTCTAATTTTACCACTGTATGTCCTAACTTTTTTCTCAATTTTTTGCAATCAAAATAGAGGATTTGGTTCTGAGTTCTGAATATTTTCAGAATATTTATGTCCTCGAATACTTACGTTTTCAAAAGCTCTGAAGTAAATTTAGCATTTCAAGAGCAACTGCTTGTGTGCTTTTGCTTTCATGCTTTGAAGTTTTCAGAAAGAGTTTGCTGTGATGCGTTTTTAAGCTACCTATTTTTGTTTTATAAATAAAACACTAAATAGGTTGCGTTATAGTTCTTTCTCCAAAATTGCTTATGCTTAACTAACACTTCCTGTCTTGCTGCAGTTTGACATGTCTAACTTTTGCTTCTATCCCATTTCACCCATCTTGCAGGAACCAGGAGGGGTTGGGATCCATAGTTCATGATCGAAAATCTCAGACATTGCCTGTTTCCCGTAACAGAACAGGGATGATGCATGCCAGATTACAGCAGCTGAGCAGCCTGGATAACTCTCTCACATTTAACCACAGTAAGTCTCATGACATGATAACATTCATCATCCTTAACCAGTACCACAACACCAGAGACAGGTCCCAGAGCGACACCAGTGCACTTCAATGACTTTTATTGTTCTAGGTCAAAGGAATAACTGGATGGTCTGTTCCTTGCTGTATGATAGAACAGTCAGTGCTGACTGATGCCATAACATGGAGCATGGTTAGCTAAAGCATATTTTAAAATTGTATTGTTCTTTTTTGTTGTTGTTTGTTTTTTGTTTTTGGTTGGGTTTGGGTTTTTTTTAATTACATGCACCTCAACTTTGTGCTGCACATACTTAGAAAATTTAGTTATCTTTTTTTATTTGCTTTAGTAAGCTTTACTTTTGCCTTCCATTTGGTCTTAAAAATGATTGGTCTAAAATCATATGCACTCTGACCGTATCTCCATGTTTTGACATCCTCTAAGGAGAAATTAGTTTCTTAGAATTTCTGCAGAGTTTGTGAAGCCCATGATTTGGTTTGTCTGGAAGTGAAAAAGCGTCCAATAATGAAGTGATTTTTCTGTTTTCAGTGTGAGAAAGATATCAAGTATTCTTGGGATTTCTGTAGACAATGGTAAGATATAATGAGGTTGAAGACAGCTTGTATAAGGCTGCTGTATTGAAAACTAAATCTGCTTCTGGCCTATCTTTTTAAACATGCTGCTTTTAAATTGCAAAATATACTGGATGCCAATTATTCTGAAGCACCATTTTTCAATTTTCAGCTTCAAAACCCAATGAAACCAGTTGACTAATCCAGTAAAACACAACACTGATACTGAAAAGAATTATGTGCAGTAAAGCCATTATTTAACTCTATGTTCACTGTGTCCATCCTTTTATTTCCCAAAACATATCTAACTATCCATTAAAATCTTTTAGCTCATTATCTGTAGTGAAAAGCAACTATTAGCCTAATGACAGCAGTCTCACCACATAGTATAATGAAAAACTGAAAAAAAAAAATCCCACCAAAGCTCTGTGTTTATAAGTGCATTAACTTGCTGTTCAACAGAAGAAATGCAATTCTTTGAATTTAAAAATGTCAGAAAACTATGTAACTGTGCGAATTACTTTTTTCCTTGTAATCAGTCTACTACTGCTGCATCATGATAATTTCTAGACGTTTTTTGATAGCAAACAAAACAGCTTTTACACTATATGACAACATATTCAGTAAGGTAAAATACTTTGTAGATGAAGACTGTAAAAAAAGAAATCTCTGGGAAATAAATAACACTGCTGTTCCTAGGCCCTCTGCAAGGAGTTTTCATACTTTCAGAACTTCACAAAGTTTACTGACTTTAGAAACAGTGAGCTGAAAGATTTTAATAAATGCATGCTTCTGTAAAAATAAACTTTCTATTCTTTCCCACCTGAAGGAAATGAATAAAGGAAGCTGTGTCATTCAGCTAACTTTGCATAAAGTGATAATAGGTTGGGTTTTTTTTTAATGTTGGACATTTAATAAGTGTCAGAATATTACACCTTGTATTGACCAAGGTTTTACAAAGTGAAATTATGTTTCTGTAAAAACCATGTCAAATGTGAAATTGAATTTTGTATCTTTGGTCTTGTTGTTGTCTAACTTCTGGTTTTGTTTAGTTGTCAGTCTGCCTGTATCTTGGATCCAGAGTTGTTTTCAGAGCTTGAATAAAACTTGTAGGCATCATCAGTGGGATACATACAAGAAGGACAAAAGTGGTGGAAATAGTTGCTTTACTTACTTCTAAAATCATGATTCTTTGTAATAATGTAAATTGTAAACTTAAAATTTCTCCCTTTCTAAACATATGAACAAGGAATAGAATTGAAGTCATAGTGTAAGTGATATTTCATGTCTGAGGAATTTTTTGTGCCTAAGTATGAAAAGAATAGGCCCTTTTTCAAATTTCTAAAGCATCTCAATACAAACTACAAGAATGTAGATTTATGTGTATTGCTTGAGTGGGAGGAGAGGAGGATGCTCAGTTGAATAGTGACATGCAAATGCAGTAAAATACAGGAGATATACCTTGATCTGTAATAGCTGTATATTATCATTGTCAGGCTTTAGTCATTAGATATTATCTCATTTTTAGTGTTCTTAAATAGTTCTGAATTCAGTTACTCTGCAGTAGTGTGAATGTGTGGGGGCACAGTCGTGTATATCCAGGCAGATGTCCATATTATATGGGGTGATTTTAGTTCTATAGCTTCTTTTTAAGTTACATGGGAAAAATAGATTCCAATGTGTTAGTTATACATGAAGAATACAAATCATTTTCTCTAGAATAGGAGTGAATTGAACAAGCATAATTTTTTATTATGTGCTTGGGAAAAGCACTCCTAAATCAATCTTCTAACTCAATGGAAATGAGTGTTCCTTTACATTTACATCCTGCACAAAACTTCTAGCTCTAGTGATAATGCAGAGTAATCCATTTTACCTCTGTTTGTATGTTCTAAATTATTTATGTGAAAAAAAAATTAACTCTATGGAATTCTGTCCATTGACTACAGTTTTTGTGTGGTATTTATAATGAACTTCACACCTCCTGAACTGGAAGAAGAAACTTTCTTTAAAGAACATGTCCTCTGTCCTCAGCACATTTTTCAAAATAGTTGTTATCTTTTGGTATCTTTAATGTTACTAAAACCACAGGCTAACTTAAGGATTTCAGGCTACCCAAAGGTGATTTTTATGAAGAAGGATTTTTCTTTTAATTTCTTTAGGAAAAGAACACTTTAGGTAAAAGACAATATTTGACAAACAGCTGTCGTTTGCTTTCAAATGCCAGTTGTTCCTCTCTGTCATTAGAGAGGTGAAGATGTAGCTGGCTTAAAACCACAAAGTAAATGGGAGGAGGAAGAGCTGGATGCAGAGAGAACATAAAAAAAAAAAAAAAAGGAACAATAAGTATACAGAAAGAATATATAAATTCAAAGAAACTGATGGTTATGGGTATGCATGCATAGTTCAGCCAGGGAAGCAAGGAGGTGCAGAAGGAAGAGGCCAGGTGTCATTATGTAAGAATATATAATTTCTTCTGTTCTTTTCTTGGTCTGTACAGGTTTGTCATGCTGTCATTGATTTAGTAATGCCAGGTTGACTGGAGAACTAAAATGCATACACAATCCAGACCAAATTTTTATGAAGGAGCTAGGGCACATTTGTCAGTCTGGTTCTTAAAGGTTAGGGATTATAAATGGCATATCCTGCTTCAGTACAGCTTATAATATGTTTTAAAAATTATTTAAGTACAGTATGGAGCTAGAAGCAATACAATGTTTTTACTGAATATGGAGTTACTGCATGGTATTGCTACAGAGCGCAAATAATTATTTGGGTCTTCAGTTGCATATACGTACATGATTATATTCCTTCAATTCTTAGTGTTTTGTATTTTTACAATGATGGACTTATGATTGACTTTGAGATTCTTTAAATATTGCTAAATTACCAACATACATTTTTAGCTGTAACTCCGTTCTACTGCAATTCTTATTTTAAGATTACATTTGTGTGTATAAGCTGTATATTTATATTTATATACACATATATATGAACATCAGACATTTATTGTTTAAACTGCTATTTAATGCTTCTGTTGTTGAAATTAGTACTTAATATATTTTATGATTTTTGCAAATTATGTTAGAATAATTATATGCACTTAGGAATTCTTTTTCTGTATTGAGTACTAACTTCTGGCAGGCTTTTTACTTCTTAATCTTTCCCTAGTTTGGCAAGTCTTTTGGAAATAAGAAACATCTAAATGAATATATCCAGCACTTACACTTCATTTGGAATTTCTGTAGGCTATGGCCATTCAGATGCAGATGTTCTTCACCAGTCTTTACTTGAAGCAAATATTGCCACTGAAGTTTGCCTTACAATTCTGGATACTCTGTCATTATTCACAATGGCTTTTAAGGTTTGTTCTTCTCTTACTGTTAATATCTTCCATAACTATCTTTTAGGAAAATACTCAAATATTTTAAAAATTATATTTTATAGTCTAGTAATATAGCATTGTATTTTTAGCACTTATAGCATTGTGCTTCATTATTGTGTCATGTAAAAGCTGTTAACCTCTTGCAGCAAAATGTTTTGGCTTCAGTTACTCATTGCACACAGGCTTCTTACTGATCAGCAGTAATCTGTCTAGATCTTTGACCTCCTGCAAGCATTTGTATCTTGATACACAGAGCTTGAAACTGTACTGAGTTCCAGTCTGCAAGTCAACATTATCAGAATGTTTTTTAAAGGAGGACTGCCTACTTCAGTTTTTTAATATTGAGGAATACCCAAAATGACTATGACTATCTGGAAGTTCTTTAGCGTGGAGAATGTTTTGCATCACCCTGAATAGAAAAGGGGACATCTGCAGTTACACACCTCTTCCATGTTTAAGACAAGCTACAAGAGTCCAGATCTGCAGTGGGCCTCAAGAATCTTATTTAAAAATCTGTTAAACTAGATTGTTTGAGTTAATATTACCTTAAAACTTACTTAAGACACTAATGGAGCTGCCTTGCAGCATACCATTTGGATGCTTGTATATACCAATGACATGGAAGAGTGGAGTGTGCAGAGAGGAGATGCAGAAGGTGCAGGACCTAGTAGAATCATGTTGGAGGGCCAGTGGAGTCAAGAAGGAGGAATACTTAACATGATCCTCTCAGTTCTGGACTCCCTTGGCTGGATTGAGCAGTCCCTGGATTGATTAACCTATTCTGATGTTTCGTAAGAGGAGAGACCTCATTGTTTCATCCTCTACTCCCAGAGGAACCTAGTGCATGTACTCAGTGGACAAAGGGAGAAAACAGGTCCTCGGAGCAAAACAGAAGTAATATTAATTGTTAAAAGTAGATGCACAGCCAGTACCTGTGCTAGAGAAATCGGAGGAGGTCAGATTTAAAAGAAAGCTTGGATGGAAGGCAGTTGATGATACAGAAATCAGGCGTAACTGTGCATTTTGTGCCTCAGAATGAGCTTTGGAATATTGATGCAGGTAAAACTCTGAAAAGTAACTAATATATTTGTTCTTAAGAGGCCTTTCAGTTTCAATTCTGTTACAGTATTGAAAGATGGTGAGTGGTTTTGGGGGAGTTTGAGAGCATTGCTATCAGCAAATTCCACTGCTATGAGAAAATTCCCCTGTGTGAGCTGCTAAATCCAGTGTAACCAAAGTGTGTTAGTATTTGAGAGTGCCTCTCAAAGAACTGTTAATCGTAATTGATTTAATTAATAGCTGTTTCAAACAGTTGTGTTCTATTATCCTATTTAGAAACTAAGACTTTATTTATAAGCAATATTAATAAAATATTAGAAATGTATAATTAAGGTATTGTAATAATCGTCTTGGTCATACTGTGCAGATTGTTTATTGTTGTTATAATTTTTATTAAATGCTTCCTTCTTTTGGATGATCTGTATGTTCTTAGAATAGTATAAATGTATCACTGTACAAAACTACATTCTCTCTTTCAATTTAAAGAATCAACTACTGACTGATCATGGGCATAATCCACTGATGAAGAAAGTATTTGACGTATACCTCTGCTTCCTTCAAAAGAATCAGTCTGAAACAGCACTGAAAAACGTCTTCATTGCTTTAAGGGCACTTATTTTTAAGGTAAGAAGTTTAAAAATAGTTAATCTTCAAGTATTTTTCAATTTCTTTAGTCAACAATACATTATGCAAAAAATTAAGAACTAAATATTGGTTATTGTGGACTGATCTGATCCCAGCAGTGTCCTTTGAATTGCTGTAAAAGTTGTATTGTCTTGTGAACTACTATGTCTATTTTTTCCACAGTTTGGGAATATTAGTATATTTGTATTTTTTCTTGTTATCTTTATAAAGAACTGAAGCTAGTTTTGATGAATAATTTCTTTTCTACTTTTTCCTCAGTTTCCTTCTACATTTTATGAAGGTAGAGCTGATATGTGTTCTGCACTGTGCTATGAAATTCTGAAATACTGTAATTCCAAACTGAGTTCGATTCGTACTGAAGCATCACAGCTACTGTACTTCTTAATGAGAAATAATTTTGATTACACAGGGAAGAAGTCTTTTGTTAGGACACATCTGCAAGTTAGTATACTTCCTTTATTTTTCTCTTTTGGTTTGAAATATTGTATTTGTGGATGCACAGATGCAAAGCCTGTCCAATAAAGACATAAAGGAAACTATTTTGTGTTCAAGAATGGTACTATTCTAAGAGCAAGAAGATGGCAATAAAAGCATGTTCAGTACAAGGAAATACAAACAATTTCATGTCCTTGTGTTTCATAGGAAATAATTTTTATTTGTCTGTAGCAGATGTTCTGTTTTGTAGACGTTAATTGTTAACTGGCATACCCTGTTGCATCTGAAAAAGGAAAAGAATGCAGTCACAATCAAGTTAAAGTCTAAAATAAAACAAATACATAGAAAATCGTGTATTCTGTCAAAGCTGGGAACAACAGTTTAGTAGTTTTATGACCTCTGGCTAGTTCACTTGGCAGTCAGTCTTTAGAGCAGAGAATGCATGTGCATTAAATTTACACAAGCCTGGTTTTTCTTGCCTATGTTATTGTACAAGTAACTTTGGAAAAAAATCCCAAACAAATATAATTGAACTGAAGGGAGTAATCTTTCAATTAAAATTCCAGTTCCTTTGCAGTTTCTTCATAGGTGCATCGCAAGGGTATTTCATTAAATATGCACTAACAAGACACTTGTTTATGTCAAGGTTATTATTTCAGTAAGCCAGTTGATTGCGGATGTTGTTGGAATTGGAGGAACGAGATTTCAGCAGTCCCTTTCCATCATCAACAATTGTGCCAATAATGACAGAATGATAAAGGTCTGGTTTTATTCTTCTTTCCATACTGTAAAAGGATGCTTGAAAACTATCATAGGATCTTTTGCAATTATGTTTCAACTTGTTATTATTCAGATAATAGAAAAAGATAGTAATTAACCTGACTTCTCTGTGTTTTAGCACACTACATTCCCTTCTGATGTTAAGGATTTAACAAAACGTATTCGTACAGTACTGATGGCTACAGCTCAGATGAAGGAGCATGAGAATGATCCAGAAATGCTTGTAGACCTCCAGTACAGTTTGGCAAAATCTTATGCCAGTACACCTGAACTAAGGAAGACATGGTTAGACAGCATGGCAAGGATCCATGTTAAAAATGGAGATCTGTCAGAGGTAAGAGAAAAAAATCACACTAGTTTTAGCTTTGTAAAAGCTTCAGGTTATCTTTCTTGAAATTAAATGTACTGTATGTAGTTGTTAGTGTGTAATATAATATGCACTTTTAATAAATTTTGAATTGTTAGTAGATTAGTTTGAATGGCTGATAAGTTTATGTCCCACTCTGTTTACTAGTATAAAGTATATGTTTAACAGCTGTAGCTGACACAGTGCTAAACCAGGAATGCTCAATGCAAATCATGGAAGACACAGACCTTCTACTTAGAAATATCTTTGTTATCAGTTGCTGAAACACTTAAAGCCACTCCTTGAATTTCTCTCCAGTTGCCTTTACAGAATCAGCTTGATTCTGTTCCAGACTGCTTATTAAAAAACTCCTTGTGTTCTTAAAATTGAGAAATAACAATTTTTTTTGTTTGGAAAAAAGCTATCTGATTTCACTGTGCTGTTGAAATATTTCTTTATAGCAAAAATGAGAGTTGGGAGTAGGATATTTATGTCTTGATGTAAGTATTTTGTCAGCATACAGAATGCATTTTGTCTCTTTCTGAAAGTTTGCTCCATCTGAAAGTACATCAGGTTGCAAGACATCACTGAATTTCATAAACATGTCTGTTAAACTTAGAATCATGTAAATGAGTAAATATCTTCAAGAAATAGTAGCTGCTCTCTTACTCATGTCTTAGTACTAGCATTCTTTTCTAATATATGGTAGCAACACAGAAGACATATCCAAAATACTCTGTTACTAGCTTGTATTTTGAAGGAAGCAACTTCCATTCTCTCAGAAGAAAAGCTCTTGTAGTCCTTTTCCTTTTCAGGTCTGGTTTGATGTTTGTTTGCTTTTGGTTTGTTTTGTTGTTTTTTTTTTAAATTTGACTCTGACTGCAGCTAGATGAGGACCTCTGGAAATCACCAAGCTCAACCCCACAGAAAGTATGAAATAGAGAGAATTTCTAACATACACTTACTGTTTTCATTCACCTCCATTTTCTGAAATTCTGCAACCTCCTTCTGTAAATAGTGCAACTGAGAATTACAGTTAGAATTACCACTTTGCTGTATGCCTAAACCTTTTTAGTAAAGGAAGAAGCTTGAATCTTTATTTTTTGTCCTTTCTGTGGAGAAAAACGATCAATTTCGTAAAGCATCTCAAATATTTGAGACTGCTGTCCGTCTTCTCTTTATTCTGTTTTCTGGACTACAGCAATCAAATTCCTTCAAATTCCATTAATTGGTGAGACTTCTCTTTTTCTTTTGCTGCTTTCAAATGGTTTGTCACCAAATTTTATTTCATTATTCTTGGTCTGGAGCCAAAGAAAGACAAAACAGATTAGCAGAAGAACCATCAGAGGCTGAGTAGAATAATTAATAGATCTTTTGTTTCACATAACACTTAAAATACACACCCCCCCCCAAAAAAAAAAAAACTGATTTGCCTGTTTTTATTTTAGTTTGGTGTACCTACCTTGTAATTCATGATCCATGGTCACTCAGGTTGTGTAGTGCTGTCCATGCTACACAATGCTGTGGTAAAGAGTGAGTGCTCTTGCACAGGTATTGTTTTGCATAAATGAGGTGGAGAATTCTTAAACCAGTCATAGGACTTCTGCAAAACAGCAAAAATTAAAACCAAAGAAATTATCTTAGCCTGTGGCTCTTACAGACCTTGGGTTTAGTACTTCCATTATAATTGTAATTTACAAGATTGTTACATATTTCTGTTTTAGGCAGCAATGTGCTATGTCCATGTAGCAGCACTGGTTGCAGAATATCTCACACGAAAAGGTATGATTTTGAAATCTTACTATAATGTTTATATATTTTTCAGTATAGTTTAGGATAAGCAATAGTTTCCCTGAGGAAGTTGTAGGCATTTCATTATTATGAGGAAAAAATTCTGCCCTAACCAGATAGTATATTCATGTATTTAAGAGTATACTTGCATATCTAAGAGGCAGCATTTCAGATTAAGGGGAAGTAAAATTTTTAGGAAAGAAAAAAAAAACGCTAATTTTACACCAGAGCTGTGAATAGCTGAAGTCAGACCCTTGTCAAAGCAAACTCACCAGTGAATATTCTTGTTCCACAAGTAATCTCTCACTGCATTTAGGAAAATCTGTCATTGCCAGAGAAGTCAAAATAAATTCATAGAAATTTTTAAATGCTGAGTCAGTGATAAGTGTCATATAAAAGTTACTTCCTCTCAGTAATATAGAGAGTCAGACTTCTACCTGTGGTATTTCCAGGAGCAAGAAAAATGCATTTGAGGTAATCATTCAATAAAACCTTTTGTGGTCAGACTCCCACCTGAGCAGAAAGAATCTTTTTAGGAATGAGCTCGGAAACATGTGCTTCTATATTATTTAAATGCTACAGAAATAGTGAAAACAAGTGTGAAATAATAGATGTGCTTTTGTCCTATTTACTGATTGCTCTTGGGGCTTTAATTACTATGTGTAATGTTAAGTGTTTTTTAATATGTCTTCTGCCTTATCCGGCATCACAAAATGGCCTAACAGTATCCTGGTGGAATAAAAATAACTTGTCTATTTTGCTTTTTCAATGACAGGGATGTTTAGGCAAGGTTGTACTGCTTTCAGAGTAATCACACCTAATATTGATGAAGAGGCTTCAATGATGGAGGATGTTGGAATGCAAGATGTTCACTTCAATGAAGTAAGTAAATGTAAGAGTGTTAGAAGTGATGCACATTGAAGTGCTGTTTGTTTTTCCAAGTTTTGTGTTTCAGTCTGGAGGCTGGCTAATGTGATGGATATTACAATTATTTTCTTAGCTGCTCTTCTGATCCTAAAACTGAAATAAAATACTTCTGTGAGCTGTCTCAGCTTTAGAGAGTTTACTATATATATTTGTATTAAATAAAGCACTAGCGCATCATCTCAACACCACCACTGGAGTAAAAGTAAGCAAAATTTTCAAACTTAAACAGGGAAGATTTAGGGTAGATATAAGGAAGAAATTCTTTACTGTGACAGTGGTGAGGTACTGGAACTGGCTGCCTAAGAAAGCTGTGGCTGCCCCATCCCTGGCCAGGTTGAACAGGGTCTTGAGCAACCTTGTCTAGTGTGAGGTGTCCCTGCCAATGGCAGGGGGGTTGGAAGTAGATGATCTTTAAGGTCCTTTCCAACCCAAATCATTTGTGATTCTGTAATTTCAAAAATGAGTTTTTAAGGTAGTTGACAGGATGGACACTAATGTGGCTTATTAGAGTTCGCAAGATAGTTTAGGAGAAAAAAAGCCCAACCCAAAACCAAAAAAAACCCCTAAAAAAACCAACAAACCAAAACCCCAAACAAGAAAAAAAACCCTACTTTGATTTAGAATATTACTACACCAGCAATCATGAAAACGTGTTTAGTGGTTTGTTGTTGGTTTACAGTTTCCTTAAGCAAATCCACCATAACAATGGGAATAGTTTTACTGACACCAGACTTACATCAGTGTTGATTTTTTTTCTGGCTTAAGTTTCACTCCTTGTGTCTTCACTGATCCATCTGTGCTTTACAGTAAATGTTACTATTAAGAAGCTTACGTAAAAAGAAAATTAATAATCTTTTTCCTGAAGAGCTACATCTGCACTATGTATTAGTCAGTATAGGTGGTGGAGGGAGGAACAGACTGCCTGTTTATATATATATATATATTTTGTTTTAGTATGTATATGGAGAAAGTGTATGACAATTATTTGACTCTGCAAATTGTGGCTATACGAACAGATTTAGGAGGAACAGATGAAAGACTTACGGGTTTAAGCCTGGGTTTAGGTCTACAGTACCTGTGTTTTACTCCTAAGTTCTGGTTGTGCTTCACTTTGTAATTTTAAGACAAAATTCATTGACTTGCCTTTTTCTGGGAAGGCAGGAATTGGAATTAACTTGAAATTATGAAATACAGTGTTTTTTCTTTCCAAGGACACGCAATACCAGATTGCTTTGCTTGTTTGTTTGTTTTAATTTATGTGCTATAGTCTTTAAACCACTGCTTTTCCTGATCCAGCATGGAATTTAGCATGTTACTCAAAACGAAATGTAAGCTGCTGTAAGCAAGCCAAGAGTTGGGTTACTAGTGACTACTGCTGATGGAAACTTTTGTTAGAAATTCTTGTCAGTATCTACCTGTCAAACCATTTGACAGATGTAAATTCTTTTTATTTTTTAAATTGAAAAATTTTAAAATTTATCCTTTTTCTCATTAGTCAGTCCCTGCAAGAAGATTATACTGCTTTTTCTGGGACATTGAACCCTACACAAATTTATTTCCATCTCTCAGCATTTCCATGGAATGGAAGTAAGCCAAGAGTGAAATTATAAGTCTGTGGAGCTTGCAAAAGCATCAAATCTTGCCAAATGTAATTTTTCTCTGCATGCAACCCTTTTTAAACTTAACCATGTTGTACTCTGACTCACTGAGTATTGAAAACAGTTACTGTTTCTCAGATACCTTCTTATAGTTTGTCCCAAGGAGAGTAAAAATAGGGAAGAACTCTGTGGTTTTTAGTAGACTAAAAATCATGGATAAATTCGGGTGACTAGTATTTTACAAAAGTACTTCAGAGCAGGTAGTCTAGTTGCTTCATGAATAGAAACATATTCATATATGGACTGTTTCCTCAGTGTGTTCTTATATGAGCAAAACTGTACTAGTCTAAAAAAAAGAAAATCATATTGGCTACAGAAATCAAAGCAGAAACATATCTTTCAAGCTGTACTTTACTGCTACTTTACTACTGAGCAAAATGGTGCTCTAATGGAAATTCTTCCTATACATGGTAACAAGAGTCATGTGGAATTTCTTAAAACTTAGGATTTCCCTGGATACTTGTTACATTAAAGTGAAATCTCTAACAGACTAATTACAAGTAGGGGTGATGAGAGGGCATCTCCTAAAAGGGGCAAAATATCTTTTATATTCTTCAGATGATATAAAGTCTTCCAAATTAAGTGAAATTTGTCTCAAGCTCTTATGTAGTTTCTCATTTTAAAAAATGAAAATTTGAACGTTCTCAATTCTAATAATAAAAGTATTTCATTTCAGGCCAGGATTACCCTGACTCATTTCCTAAACTAGCCAGTTGGGGGGAAAAAAATAAAAAATAAAAAAATTTGGTTTGATTTGGTTCAGTGGTTGGGTTTTTTTAACAATGTTACTGTGTGCATTTCAATTAAACAGTTGTTTACCCAGGCAGCCTTCTGAGCAGCACAAGCCAAATTCTTCTTGCAGTACCAAAAAAAAAAAAAAAAACCAAAAACTTCTGAGTGTCAGAAACAGGAAGGTAAAAGGCTGAAATCTGATATCCTTTCTGTGCTAGACTTCGCTGTGAGCAGTCCATCTGTGAGACATCTGAGCTATGGCTAACAAGCCTGTGGCAGGTGCCAGTTTCCATGCAGATAAAAGTTGGAAACAATTTAATTCAGATTTTTTACATTTTTTCCCCGAATAAATTTTGCCAGAATACAGCTACATCACAGATACGATGTCAATCTCTACCTCGCTGTTTGGGCTTGGGATTCTTTTTGTCTCTTATTTAGCTATGACTTTCCATGGGAGGATTTTCTCTAACTTGCAGATTGGTAAATGAAACCACTTCAAAGGTCACATCGTATTATAAGTGATCAACATCCAGTGTAATTCAATATATCAAAGCACTTTATGAAAAGCAGAAATAGGTCTTACCCAAACACGTAAGATGCCTGAAGTATGGTGGTAGAGGCTGGTATTCTTCAGGGATACTCAGGCTGATTTTGTTCGACATCTTCATTAGCAAAGTAGGTCATAGGATATGGCGTATCATCAAGTTTGTGGGTGAAACTAAAGGATATGCTGGGGGGCAGGGCTGCTGTTTAGAGGGATCTCAAACTGAAGCAACACAAAGCTTCTCAAAGGTCTACAAAGACAAGTGCAAATCCTTGTATCTGTTAAGAAATCACCCAGTGTATCAGCTCAGACTGGGGATAAACTGGCTAGACAGCAGCTCTCCCGAAAGACCTGGGAGTTTTGGTTCACGAGAGTTTGAATGGGAATCATCAGTGTAACCTTGTGGCAGCAGAGTCCAATTGCATGGTGGATTACATTAGGAAGAGCATGGAGTCAAGAAAAGGAGAAAAATGGGATTTCCCACTTCCACTTGGCCTTTGTGGTGCCCCATCTGTAATCTTGTGCCCAGTGCTGTGCCCTCAAAGTCAAGAGAAGTATCAAGAAACTGGAAAGTCCAGCTCCTAAGGTGGCTAGTGGAAGAATCAGAACTTTTCGAAGAGGTGTGCCATAAAAGCGTAAGAGGCCATTAACAGGTTACAGACAAAACTCTGTATGGGTATATGGGGAAAAACCCCTTTTCGCATCAGAACGGATAAACACTGAGACAGGTGGCCCAGAAATGTGTCCTTTTCCTCCCTCCTATAATTTCTCCACACATCTTTTGCTTTTTATGTATTTTTCCTCTATGCAAACAAAATTCTGCTGCTTTGCTGTATTTGGATTCCCTCTGATGTCTGAGTTAAGGCTCTTGACATAAACCAGTGTTTGTGGATAGTCTTGAGGGCCAGCAGTGACAGTGGTCTTTCTGTTATCACCACCTAATCATTGATGGTGATGATACTGGGGAGTCTATACAATCCCATAATGACTGGGGAAAAGGAAGAGATGTTTTGGGGACAGTTGCAGCACATAGATAAGGGTAGCATTTTTCAGTCTCTTTTTGCAATCAGTGTTAAAGTAGACTTTTCTTAGTGATTTCTTCATGCTGTCTTAGTCCCCTACCAAAGGGAGGAGGGCAATGGAATAGCACTGAATCCCTTCTAAGGATAAAATGTTATTTCCAGTTTTCACCACTACAATGCAAGAATGATACCAGAAGGTCTCAAAGAGTAGAAATGTCATGTCGTCTGATACTCCTCAGTCTTAGACTTGGGTTCTCTTGGAGGTTCCTGGAACTCCAGACATGTTTGAAGAGGACAGATTTATGATAGGGTTTGCAGAAGCATATGAGTTTTTTCACAGAAATTCTTTTGCACTCAAACTGTGACCAACTATATGACAGCTTTCTCATAGGAGCTATAAGCTTTCCATGGTATCTGTAAAATTGTTTGTTGTTAAATGAGTTAATGGACTTAGCCAAGTAATTTCAAATTTATGAAAAACAGAGCAAACTATTGTTATCTTAGTTTTGTTGCACTGACTGAAGCAGAAAAAATTAAATGCATGGAAAATAAAGAATTATGACAAATTGAAGGGACTTTATAGTTATGATGTAACTGCTCTAATGCAGAATTCATGCTTCCATTCTAACATACCAAAAAGCATAGTTCTTATTTAACCTTAAATAACTTTTTTTTTTTTTTGCAACAAGGATATTAAATTCAAACCTGACAAATCCAAGGTGGTTTCTTTCTTGTGAATTTGTTTTGACCCTTCAGGACTTCTCAGCTTCTCTCACTTTATAGTTTGATTCTGGACCAAGTGTTTCAGATTCCACAGTTATATCTTAATAGCTACTCTGAGTACAGATTTTGGTATTGTATCCTTTTATCGTTAATGGCATTTGATAATTCCCTTCAGAACTGCTAGTCGAGTGTTTGTATAAGCTGTCTTTTTAAAATAATGCTCTTTGTGCAAAACCAAAAAAAAAAAAAAAACAAAACAAAACCAAACAACAATAACCCAAGGAAACAAACTTTGGGGAAAAAAAAAAAAGGTAAGACAAGGATCTCAAGTTAAGACCTAGGGTCCTCACACAGGTGTCATTTGCAGACCTACGTGGTCAGAAGTATCTAGACGAAAAATGCTGTTTGTCATAAATACAAAGAATATAAGTGCAGACTCAGTCCATTCTGTTTTGTTTTGAGGCAAGATCTCCCTTTTCATTGGAAAGAACTGTGGTGTAATTACTTGCTGTGCTTTTCATGAGTACTCAGTACTTTTCCTTTTTCAAATGTGTATCCAAATCTAGGATGTGCTGATGGAATTGTTGGAGCAGTGTGCTGATGGACTCTGGAAGGCAGAACGCTATGAACTCATTGCCGACATATATAAACTTATAATTCCTATTTATGAAAAACGGAGAGATTTTGAGGTAGTAAATTCATCATAAGTAAATTCAAGAGAGGAAAAAAAAGTTCTGATTTTTCTGGTCTTACCTGTATGACACATTGGACATCACAGAACAAGAATATTTAAATTGTAAATGAAATATGAATGTGTTGAAATTTTTGTTTTAATTTTAAATAATTAAATTTTTTTCCTTAAATAATTTTTTAAAATAGTGTATTATTCCACGCAAGTTTTATATTATTGTATGTATTATTATTATTTATTAAGTTATATTATGCTATACAATAGGTTTATATGCAAAACTTATTACTGCTGTTCAATGAAATAATGCTTTTAGTTATTATTAACTACAAGGACATAAATTATTGTTGTTTTAAGGGAGGAAAGTTCTAATTTATTCATTTACCCCATGACTGTTTCTTATTTTTAGAGGCTTGCTCATTTATATGACACTCTTCATCGAGCATATAGTAAAGTAACAGAAGTTATGCATACAGGCAGGAGACTGCTGGGAACTTATTTCAGGGTAGCATTCTTTGGACAGGTGAGTTTTGTTTAAGTTTCTTTTGTAAAATAAATTCAGGTTCTTCTTACTGCGTAGAGCAAACAGTGTTTACTATTTCATCATCTGTATTGACACCATGACATAAAAAGCACAAGGAACGTGTTCTGTAAGAAATAAATAAACACCATCTGTAATTTATTTTAAAACGTGCATCAATACCAATACAGTTTCTTTCTTATTTTTCTCAGTAAATTTTTTGCCTTTTTTTTCCTTTTTTTTTCTTTGATTTACTACCTTAAGGCAGCGGTAAGTTTTCTATGATATCAGTTCTTAGCAATGTATTGACTTAAAGTCTGTAGTGCTACAGTGTGGTTTGCAAGGCTGCTTCTTAGATTGGTATGCATTAATGGCCATTGCGATTCAAAAAACAACATTAAGTTCCATTAGAGAACAAATCACTCTTTTTCTATGCATCAGTATTGCATGCTTCGAGCAAAAGTACTGGCTCTGTATTGGACAGCTTCACATCCTTTAATATGTGTCTAGAATGCATATGTATGGTACCACGCAGTATCAAGTATTACACTTTCTACATGCATAGCCCAGTTGCTTATTGTTCAGCTGAGCATGGAGAATTGTAAAATGCTCTAAGCAGTATAACTTTACATGTATTCTGTTGTTTTTTATAACTTTATAGCAATACCAGTTTACAGACAGTGAAACAGATGTTGAGGTAATTACAGTAACTGCTTACAAAGCAAGCAATGCAGTAAAAACTACTGCATTTCACTTTAGTTTGATGTGGGTATTTTTGTCAATCTAGCCTGTGTTTATACATGATATGTTGTGCTTTTCTATTTTGTCTGTTCCGTTTATGACAAAAATATTTGTTTTCTGGTTGCAAACATGAACTCTTGACATGGCTTGTTGTTTTAAACCAATGACCTGTTTCACTTCCCATGTACTCTATTTTGCTTTTAGTTACTGTTTTAAGACAAATGTTTTATGTAATAAAAATAAAGAAGTATATGCCAGTCTAGTACAAAATAAAATTAAGATCATTACAATTAAATTTCATTTTAGATAATTCTTAATTACTACCTAAAGAAAATTTTTGGAGTATTTTTATGTTAGCTATTGCCAAAATACTCACTTGTGAATCAGATAGTCCTGTTAGGCAACAAAATTTCTGTTTTGGCAAGTGAAACAGTGCTGAAAATTCACTTTTGAATAAAAGTGAAGAGAAGTTATCTCAAAGGCTTGTCACACCATAAAATTACAACAAAACTTTAAAATTTTAACTGTGTTTCCATCATCTTTCACTCATTGTGTAGTAGAAAAGTACATTTTTCTGTTTGTTTGTTGTTTTGTTTGGGGTTTTATCCTCTTAGGAAACTTTTACTTAGATTTTAATTTCTCTTCATTTATGTTTGCTTGAATTCTGATGTTAAATGTTTATATTTGCTTTGAACCACACACATTATGTTCATTTTGATCATTGTGCTATGTGTTTTTTCCCCAAGATTTTGATTATTTTGTTTTTTACAGGGATTCTTTGAGGATGAAGATGGAAAGGAATATATCTACAAAGAGCCCAAACTCACACCACTTTCAGAAATTTCCCAAAGGCTTCAAAAACTCTACTCTGACAAATTTGGATCTGAGAATGTTAAAATGATTCAGGATTCTGGCAAAGTATGATCTTTATTCACTCTAAAAAAATCTAATATATTACTTCACTAATCAACTTGAAATACTGTAGATTCACTGTTATTTGACACACAAATATATGTGTTTAAAAACTCTACTGGTTGAAGGACATGAGGGAACTATTATCTCATAGTAAGTTTATCTTTAAGAACAACCAAAAAGCTTCATTACCATAGTGTTACCTCTCAAAATAATAATTGCATCTTAGAACAAATCTGAATTATGATAATATTCTGTGTTACCTTTAACTATATTTCTTGCCAGTTCATGCACAGTCATTTTTTGGTAGTTTTTTCCCTTTTCTGCCCCTCAATAGCAGTGTCCAGACTTTCTTCTGAAGTAAGAAACAGGCATCTCTTCTGAGCAAAGTAACAAAAGTAAATAACATTCTAATTCTGTATCAGTTGTTCTCCTTATCCTTTGCTGTCTGTGAGCCTGTTCAATTTTATAAATGCTTAAGCTGTAGAAAAAATATGCTTACACAGAGTCATCTGGTTAAATCTAAATTTGTCATAGGAAATGCTTTCCTCTGTAATTGAAGGCTCCAAAACTGGTGAACTGAAGAGGGCTACAGTGTCCTGTACACTGAGAAGACCAAATACTGCACAAGATGCATTTGTGTATTCCTCTTGTTCCCTTCCCCACACAATTTTTATCTTTTAGTTGGCTTCAGACTTTATGGTGATCTTTTGTTATGATTTTCTGTCTTCTGTTCCTTGATTCCACCAGTAAGATCACAAAGTTCTGAGCTTCTCGACCTGAAAATGCAGCGATGGCAGGCTTTTCAATACTGGAACTTTAAAAGAAGAGGAGGACGTAGGCAAGGGCTGGATTTCATGCTGTGGATGGCGAGGGATTTATATTGTAATCTCAGTTTTTCACAGCTCTTCCAGTTTACTGAATTTTTTACAGTTAATTATAATGCATTTGTCAAAACCGCCACTTAAGTTCCAGTCTAATCAGCTTAAAAAAAAAACAAACAAACCCTGATTAAAAAAATAATTAAGCAGCATGTTCCAATATGAAAAGGATAACAGCGGGGAGATATTAGCTGTTCCCACTTTACTCCAGAGCTTACCTGGTGACTTCATGTGTGTATTACTCTTTACTATGAGGGTGGTGAGGCACTGGAACAGGTTGTCCAGAGAAGTTGTGGCTGCCCCATCCCTGGCAACGTTCAAGGTCAGGCTGGATGGGGCTTTGAGCAATCTGGTCTAGTGGATGGTGTCCCTGCCCATGGCAGGGGTGTTGGAACTGGATGATCCTTATGGTCACTTCCAACCCAAACCATTCCATCAGTCTTTTTTGTATTGTTTTTCCCACTTAGTTTATACAAGTGAAATGGCTCAGAGACAGGCAGAGATAATGTGAATGTTTGACATGGGACTAAAATGGTAGGCAACAACTTTCAGAAAGATGCACAGATTTAGGGTGCCTTCTTTATCCCATGGTTGGGGGAATTAACAAAATTAAAAAAAAAAAAAATCCTTGGTCCATTTAGGGACCCTGTTTGGTGAAGACTTAGGATGCCTTATCTGTTGATACTGGAGACAGTTGCTCCTTTTACCAAATGAAAGATCTGCCAGTCCATGAGGCCCTCACTCATCCAGTCCTAGAAGCAAAATGAACTGAATAGTGAAGCCTTCAATTTGCTCTGCTCTCACCACTGTATTCTTTGGGACCTTCGTTGGGTGTCAGAATTGAGGCAGGCAGGCTGGGAGGAGTGCCTTCTGGAGGTGATATCTGAACTATATATGATGTAGGGGTTTATTTTTAATTATTAACGGGTTTTTATAACTAGCAATTTCACATCTCCAGTCTACAAATTGTAACAGCTTCATGGAAGACAGACATTGATTTCTGAGTTTTCTCTACCTGTGCCTTCCAGTATTAATCATGGGTACAACTTGATAATGTGTTTTTGTTTGTGGTTCTGCATACAGCAGTTATCAATGAGTATTTAAATAAAATAACTAAAAAAAAAACCCACAATATGCTATAAAGCATCATTTTATGTTCCTTCTTCTGAATAGTTAGAAACTGAGAGCAGGTAAGCCCTGTGACAGCATTAATATATCTTGTGTTTTCAGTAATGTAAGGGTTAAGAGACCAAATTTCCAAAAGTTGTGTAACTTCAGTTAAATCCACTTTATTCACAATTTCAGCTATTTGATTATTTTTTTTTACCATTTTTAAAGGTAAATCCTAAGGATTTAGATTCAAAATATGCATATATTCAAGTTACACATGTAACTCCATACTTTGAAGAAAAAGAGCTGCAAGAAAGAAAAACAGATTTTGAAAGGACTCATAACATTCGTCGCTTTATGTTTGAGATGCCTTTCACTCAAGCTGGTAAAAGACAAGGAGGAGTAGAAGAACAGTGTAAAAGACGGACTATTTTAACAGGTACTGATTGAATGCAAATCTTCTTTAAAAGGAAACTTATTTGGGGGGGAGGGTTATACTTAATTCCTGATACTAATTTTTCCTATATGTTGTGTATTTTGTCAGAAAAAATCCTTTCATAGATTTCACACAACTGTTGGAGGCAACAATTGCAAAGTATACTAAAATACTGTTAGACAAAACAACCTTTTAAAATCAGTAGTTATTAGTAGCAGTAGTGTAGGTGATCTTTCTTGGCTTTAAAGCTATGCATATTTACGTTTTCAATATTTTGTTTTCCTGTACATTTGGTAGTATTTCTGTTATATAATGTTATTAAATTGGGCAACTGATTACTTCAAAATGAGAATTTAGCATAAAATTCTATCAAAGCACACCTTATTGAAATACTTTAACTATATGAAACTTTTTTCCACCCATAGCTATACATTGTTTCCCATATGTGAAGAAGCGCATTCCAGTAATGTACCAGCACCACACTGATTTAAACCCAATTGAAGTAGCCATTGATGAAATGAGTAAAAAAGTTGCAGAACTGAGGCAGCTTTGCTCTTCAGCTGAAGTAGATATGATCAAATTGCAGCTGAAGCTACAAGGAAGTGTCAGTGTTCAGGTAAGACCATATGCTTTGCCATCCAACTTGAAATTTCACTTGCTTCTGGCCTTGAACAAGTGTATAAGTAGCGTTTTATCATTTGTTTCTATTCTGTATATTCAAGAATGTCCTAGATTAGAAATATCATCACTGTTTGTGGCTATTTTTAGAATAGAAAAAGCAACAAAAGTGTTTCAGGTAAATACTTATCATGGACAGCTACATGAAAGGATTAAGATTCATCCTTGGAATTTATGGTGGTCTGAGTCACACCAGGTTTTGGTTTATAGTTGAAACTACCATAAAGTGGTGACTTCCCATATGAGAATGAATGAGCACATTTTGCCTAGGTCTTTCACAGTAGGTTCAACACAGTCATTACTTCTTTTGTATTTTGGTAAGATCCCTATGGAGGTGAAGAAGTGACAAAATATTGGAGTGGGGTATTAGCAGAAAATCTCACTGTCAAAAATTTTTGTTTTGCCTAAGGATGGCAAGATCTGAATGTGTTAAAAAGAAAAATCAATGCTGAATCTTTATGATTTTTCACAATAAAGTATATGAAGCAATTGTAGCGTATATGAATCAGTATGGTAAGAGTCTTAATTAACAAGTGATAGGACAAGAGGTAATGGCCCCAAGCTGCGCCAGGGGTGGTTTAGACTGGATATTAGAAAAAAATTCTTCACTGAAAAAGTGATCAGGCATTGGAACAGACTGCCTAGGGCAGTGATGGAATCACTGTCCCTGGAAGTGTTCAACAACCATGCAGATGAGGCCTGCAGTGGCATGGTTTAATGCTCTTACATTCCAACTCCAGCAGTTATCTTCTGAAGTAAGTCTAGCTTTTTTGAAATCCATGTGTTCTCCTAAGAAAAACAAATCGGACAGACGCCTGTAGTAGGTTTTATTGCTAAGACAAAATGTCAGAGAACTGACTTTATTTTGTAATTCTTGTTCTTTTTAGGTTAATGCTGGTCCATTAGCATATGCAAGAGCTTTCTTAGATGATACAAACACCAAAAGATACCCAGACAATAAAGTAAAGCTACTAAAGGAAGTTTTTAGGTATGTTTTTGGGAGGGGGAATGACTTTATCAAGACTTAAAGAATTCTTTTAACACTTTAGTTTTCTGACTACCTAAAAAACGTGATGTAAGCTGGTATTTTGAATTAACCTTTTGGATTTTATATTCCTGATTGAGATCTTCTTTTATTATCTAAACCAGGCAATTTGTTGAAGCTTGTGGACACGCTCTGGGTGTAAATGAGCGGCTTATAAAGGAAGATCAATTGGAATATCAAGAAGAAATGAAGGCCAACTACAGAGAAATGGCAAAAGAGCTTTCTGAAATAATGCACGAACAAGTATGTGCTGAAATTAATTTTACATACCAGCATTTAAATGTAGCTGTAATGTGAACCCACTGGTAAAAGTGTATATAATGCTTTATGCAAAAGGGTTGTTTCAGGTTTTTTTGTATGTTTTTCTAGTAGAGTATAAGCATATCACGGAATTTTGGAACATATTTTTTTTTTCTGTTGGTGAATTTTCTGCAGATGCTTCATTAAGAAAGTAATTCTGGTTGGCACCAGCCTTTTTCTTTGTAGGAGAGGAAGACTACAGTAAAGACAAAACATTTAATGACATGAATATATATGTCATCTATATTTCATATGTGTAGTTACAGGGGTCTCTACTGAGTGACCCAAAGACCTTAGTCTATAATTCCTGGTGACTAAGGAGGATTTAATCTGCGAAGAGCCCTTTTTCTTTATATTTTGAGGGTATGAGCATTTACTTCGCAACAGAGAGTTAACTATCTTTCATGAGGTATTCCAACATGATTCACTATAGGCAAGCTGCACATATAGGAGAAGGAAAAACAGAACTCTTATGGAGTGAGATGTAGGACCTTGCATCTGGGATCTATGGTAGAAATGTTTCCTGACATCAAAGGCAAAGAAATTGTTTCCAGGAGGACATGAAGAGCTGAAGATTCATGCTTGATCCATGCGTTCTTGATGTTTTTATTTATCTCATATTAATCACTCCAGGTTCCTTTTCTTTCCTCCACTCTTACTTGTATAATATTTTTCGCAGAGCTATAGAGCAGCTCATGGTTCTTAACTCTGAAAACTTGTATTTCTTGCCTACAAGAAATATCATGTGGTGTTACTGGGGTATATATTTTTTTCCAAATTAGATTGGTCACTCCCCTCATGGTCAGAATCACTGAAATCTTTAAAAATGTTACCTTTACGTGCTTGCCTGTTGCTGTATTTGGAAAAATAGCTTCTCACAATGCTTGTTCTAATGTCATTGAAGAAACTACTAGATGTCTTATAAAAGCATGGGTTGTAAATAACTCCAACATTTTTGTTATGGAAAATACAGAAAAGTATTAAATATTTTTCTCTTTTTTTTTTCTCCTCTGCTGCTTGCCAATATGATCAGCTGGGATGGTAATTAGTTTTGTTTATTTCTGCTTTTATTTTGTCTGAGCTTTGTAACATTCCTTTTTCCACAGAATTTCTAATCTCAGTGTCAGTAAACTTATAGCTGTTAAGAATTAAGTCTTTTTTGGTGCTCTGGTAGGTTTTCATAAGAAATGCTGAAATCATACCTCTTAAGTTAAAAAAAAAGGAGGGGCAAAAACCAAGCCTGTTGTCATTGTTGAAATTCTTGAAAGTTAACACAAGAAATGAGAGAAGCTATCCAAGCTTCCTCTGCAAAGGACAGTATAATACCTAAATTAGAATTGATATTGGAGAAATAACTAATGACCTTCTAAATGTAGTAGAGGATGGCTGAAAAGAGTAACCATCCTCAGAAAGATGCCCCCTGCTCTTGAGAATGTACTGGAAAGTCGAGTGGGTGAGAAGCAAGTTACAAAAACGGCTAGCTGTTTTATAAATGTTTGTGTCATTTTGTAATATTTTGATAAATACATGTTTTCCATTTTAAGATTACTCCTGTTGAAGAAAAGGCCAGTGTTATGCCGAATTCACTACACATTTTCAACGCCATAAGTGGAACTCCAACAAGCACAACAGTTCATGGGATGCCCAGTTCTTCTTCAGTTGCATGATTGTTTTGTAAAGGAAAGTCTGTTTCTTTTTTAAAGTATGTGGATTTGCTTCATTGGTGTGCGAACTCAGGATGATTTTGAAGCTAAATGTTCGGCACGTGCAAGCTGCATAATCCATACGAATGTCTGAGCACACTTAGCAAATAGCAGTTACTGGTAATAATCTTTTAGAGTAAGAGAGGCACACATATATATTTTTAAATCTTGCTGGTAACATTTAAAAGTATTCACAATGTCATTGCAGAAGTGTGTGTTGGAAAACTATAAAGTTGAAGTTAATTTCTCTTTTGCATTAGAAAGTATTACCAAGATGAATTGCACATTACAAAAAAGTGTTGTGGGATGTAATTTTGCAGACGTAACGTTCAGGTGTTCTTTTTGTGTATGGCACATAGAGATTGATTCCAAGTACAAGAACTATTTTGAGGCTAGACAGAGACACTAGTTTTTTGGGTTTAACGGAACTGACAGTAGTAGTTTTTGTACCATTTGGCAAATTGTTGTGCTTTATTTTATACCTTGTTGCATTTTGGAGGTATGTGAGCTTAGATCTTATTAAACAACTAAATACAACCAAAGGTCTGTATTAATGAACACTGAGTTATACTAAAATATCAATAGTAGTAAATTGTTATGTACATATTGTTTGTTAATACAGTCCGTACAGTCTGTACATAAATGTATTACATTTCTAAGCATTTTTTAATATTCATACCAGCTGTTATCCTTCTGCTTTCAGTTTATTGTGAAAATATGCTCATTCCAAGTATATGCAGACTTCACAGTTCATTTATTCCTGTATATAAATAAGTGCAATATAAAGATGTATACAGTCTTTGCTATGTTAGGTTTATATGCAGTTATTAAAAGAAGAAAACTTTTTTGCCAAAGCAATGGAGTATGTAATTGGTTATCATGGTTATTGTGGTAAATGGTGGTATAATTTAAAGCTTTTTCCATGTTCTTATTCTTTTAAGACATTAATTTAGTAATTTTATATTTGGGGGAAATAAAGGTTTTTAATTTTATTTAACTGGAAGCACTGTTCTGCTGTAATTAAACATTCCGTACTACATGTATATTAAAAAGAAAAAGGTAGTTACTTTTCTCACTGTGTACTCTGGTTTTTACTTTAGATGTGTCCCTGGAAGCTTGATAAGAAAAAAAAAAACAAACTGGCTTTTTGCAGCTTGAGTATGAGATGAGATGCAGGCACTTCTGGGGTTTATTTCATATTCCTTGTCAATGAAGGGAATTTAGGTTATTAGTTAAGACATTGTTTTTGGATGCATCACATTTGACTCAAATTACATGTTACAGTAGCTAAAAATTGTTACTAACCAGTACAGTTAATATCTGGAAGTCTTTGAAACTTTACATCACATGACAGTAGAAATCATCTTTTCCTTATGATCTTCTGAAAAGTAGATCTGTGGAGAGGGACCTGGGCTGTCCCTCTCCCTGTGCTCTTGTGACCAAGAAAGCCAATGGCATCCCGGGCCAGCAGGTCCAAGGAGGTGATTCTCCCTCTCTGCTTAGGCTCGATGAGGCCACACCTGGATTGCCATGTCCAGTTCTGGGCTCCCCAGTACAACAGAAAAATGGAGCTCCAGCAGCAAGTCCAGCAAAGGCTACTAGCGTGATTGAGGGTCTGGATCATCTCTTACATGAGGAAGGGCTGAGCTGGGCCTGCAGAAAAAAAGGCTCAGGGGGATCTGATCAATATGTATAAGTACCTGAAGGGATGGTGTCAAGAGGATGGGGCCAGACTCTTCTCGGTGGTGCCAGGCAAAAGAACTAGAGGCAATGGGCATAAACTAGAACACAGGGAGTTCCACCTGAATGTTAGGAACTTCTTTACTGTAAGGATGACCTAGCATTGAAACAGTTGCCCAGAGAGGTTGTGGAGTCTCCTTCCAAGAGCCATCGGGACACAATCCAGAGGAATGGGCTGTAGATAACCGTGCCTGAGCAGGAAGGTTGGACTTGGTGAGCACTGGTGATCTCTTCCAACCTCAACCATTCTGTGAATCTGTGATACAGTTTACTGTCATTTTCTGTAGGTAGCATGAAACTCACCTGTTGCCATCACTCATCAAAGGTTTTTCCAGAACAGCTCATCCTGGCAGTGGAAGGCTGGATAACTCTGCTTTTTCCAATTATATTTCTAGAAAAAAAAAATCCTGTTTGTGTAAAATCCTTTTCCTCAAAGGGGGAAAAAAACCAAAACACCAATAAACATAACAACAAAAAAACCCAGCCAAAAACCAAACAGTTAAATGCTTCCAAGGAGTGAACACACAATGTTATATTAAAAGTCCCTTTTCTCCCCTCTACCTTATATCCTTTTACTTTTTTGTTCATTTTTGGAAACAGGTGTGAGAATACTTTGCTATCTACCAGTGTTGTCAGTCTCAAGGTATTTTATTATTAGAAGATGTCCTCTAAAGTTGTTTTGCAATATATGATGTGGTCAATATAAATATATTAATAGAAATTGCATCCATCATGGTGACTTCTTGCAATCACCCCATTTTTGATAACTTGCCCTTTGCCCTGGGAGCAGAACTGACAGTTTCCTGCAGTTGTACACCACCTTTTCCACAGAGACCTCAATTTGACAAAATTGTATGTGCTCACCAACCTATAAATGCAGTATGTATTTGTAATTCAGTATGTTACCTAGGCGTGTTTATATACATCTAAAGAAGTGTTAACTGTTTTTCTTACTAAAAGCTGGCCTATGAAAAATGGTGAAATGTAGTTGACAGGTAATGATTATCATGTGTTTAAGCCTACAGACATTTTGTTTATCATCTGAGATGATGCATTTATGTGAGAACACACACCCTCTAGTGTACTGGTTTGATTTTACATATGCTAAGATTATAATTGTCAGGGTTTACCTCTGAATAGTTCGTTCCCTACCAGCTTCCCTTTTCTGCTGTTACTTCTGCAACATGTAAATTAAAGATCTAATACGGGTTATTTTATTTACAAAGACTTGGGCTTTGTAGTGGTTTTGGCTGGAATAAAGTTCTTTTTCTTCGCAGTAGGTGGCATGGGGCTATGTTTTGGATTCGTGCTGGAAAGTGTTGATAACCTGGGCATGTTTTGGCTGTTGCTGAGCAGTGCTTGCACAGTGTCAAGGCCTCTTCTGTTTCTCACACCACCCCACCAGCAGGCGGGGGGGGGAGGGGGGGAATGACATGCACAAGGAGTTAAACCACAACAGCCCTTTTGGACTTGCTGTGCAGTGTAGTACTTGTGTTTTGCCTGGGAGAACTATGATAAAAGCACTAGCCTTGAGCTTAATCTGCTATTTGGGCCCTGCATGGTTGCCGTCACTGTGCTTAAGGATTTATCTCATGCAGACAGTTAACAATTACACTTTTTCCCTTTTTTTCACCAAGAACCAATCAGTGGATGAAACAGAGAATGGCACCATCCCTTTCTTTTCCTGTGGGGTAGATGTTTTCTCCCATTTTATAATAACTTCAGTATCTTGAACAGCCTTGGGCAACCAAAATACTTTCATGGCAAGAATGTTTCCAGCTTTTCCTAAGGTTAACCAACTGTTTAGGAACATCACACAAGGATAGGTCCCACAGCAGCAGTATGGTTATGGAAAGCAAGGCACGTGGGAGAATAGGGGTGCATAACAAACATAACAATGATGTTATAAATATTTTCAAAGTAATATTTAATGTAGTGGAAGGATCTCAGATAAAGCTGTATTTAGATGAGCCTGGCTGTCAATGAAAATACCTTATCTAGTAAGTCAAGTAAGTCTGTTTTCTAATACCCACTTTCATCTTTTTGTTTTCTTTGTGGGAAGACTCCAGTGAACAGAAGACATGTAAGTCACTGTCTCTCAGGAGGCTTTCTGTTGAAGTTTGGCAAGACTGGAGTGCTATGTGTTTTGTGAACTGCTCAGACGAGGGGTCCTGGTTCTTCTTGGGCTAAGGGGAAAAAAGGGAAACTTTGGGCAGATAATGACTGATTTCAGTTCTCTCTCTGCTATTTATAGAAGTGACCATTTTAACACCTTTAGAATATTTTGATGGTGGCTTTTTTCTTTCTCTGAAGTATTATATTGAATGTATAATAAGTTATTTAAAAGCCATTTAGACTGTAAATATCTTTTGGTCTTGACACAATTGATTTATATAGAGAGATTAGGTAGTATGTCCCTTTCAATTCAATTGTAATATTCCTTAGGGGATTTTTTTTATAGCATTTTCTGTTTGAGGAGGAGTTCTGTAATTTCTGCTCTCGATGCAAAACTTGCGGTGCTTTCTTGGTTCTTTTTGAACTTTGTCTTTCTCTGTCCCATAAGATTAATTGATACTGGATACTGAAAGCACGTGTAGCTTCTTGGGATGGTGGATTTTGTATCTAGTGCTCTATAATCTTTTTGTGTTTGTCACTGTGATATCAGGCTCCCAAAAATGTGAACATTTGACTTGACAAATTAAGATGGGGGACATGAAAATAGTGAACAAAATTTGACAGAACTGCAACTGAGATCTTTAATACAGGCCCATGCCCAGCATAAGTATTCTTTTAAATTAGTTAGGTTTCCATTTAATGTTTGAAGAATTGGCATAAGGTTCAACCAGCTTTCCACAGACATAATTTTCAAGTTAATGAAATGAGACATCAGATTTTTTTTCAAATATATGAGGAAAAACAGATGTCTCCCACTCTAGAACAGTTACCAGACCATACACACAAAAATGCTGGTAACCACTGAATAAGTACGTTCGTAAGTGGGTTCTAGAGTTTGAAAAATGAGATGTGAAGCCTGGAAGGAATCTGAACAGATTTTGCTCTAGTCAATGCTGTTAGCACAACTACCAGGAGACCTGAAACTTCTGATTGATCTGTTGAGTAATGTGACTTTTTTCAATGGCATGATCTGTAAATGGAAGAGATAAGAAGTTCCCAGGGACATACAGATAATTAGGAAAAGGCCCTTAGTTGAGCAGAACTGTCCAATTCATTGCTTGTTCTATAAGTGAAAACTGCGAACATTGTTTCTGAAGAGACAAGTCCACAGCTACATTTCATTTCATAAAGCTGTAGCAGCCACCTAACCATAGGAATCAATAACAAGGCATGTAAGGGTGACAAAAGCCTTTTATAATACATCTAATGAAATGAAAGAATTGTCAACATCACTATTTAGACAAGAAAGAACATCTCTGTTCCTCCATCAGCAGCCTGCTGAAGGTTTTGGGTTTTTTTCAGATTGCTGGAAACAATTTTCTCATTATCACTGGTGATGAATCCTAGTTCTGCACCTGTAATTTGAAACAGCAGAATATTTTCTCAGCACAGTGCATATAAATGCATAACAAAGCCTTGAAACATTTTTTTTAAATATAAGAGAGGTGACATCCTACACTAAAACTTGTCTCTTGGAGGCACTGATAACTCCAAACCACAGGAACAGAAGTAGAAATGAAGGAATGCACGGTCTGGTAAAGCCTGAGGCAGCAACATGTTGGCTGAGAGCTGTGTTGTTAAAGCTCAGGACTGGATGATTAACTTGCTGTGCGCATCTGCAGGGGAAGATGACTCACAGCCAGTAGTAAAATATGCTTATCACAATAAGCTTGTAGAAAACCATTGTAGCTAACAATACACAGCCAGCTTGGATTATAGTTATTGTAATTAAATAATTGCCACACTGGATTTTGGTGCTTGTCTAGGAGCCAATGATCAAAACTTGAAAATATTTGTTACCAATTGGCAGAGGTAACCCTACAATTAATTTTACATTTTATTCCAAAAGGAGTGAATCTGTTTAGCTTGGCAATTAAATAAATGGGTGGCAACCAGAAGCTTTAAAAAAAAAACGTTGACTGGATGGTGCAAAGCTATGACAGCAAGAGAGGAAATACTTCTGCTTTATGACAAACTGAGAACAGTAATAAAATACACTTACATACCGAATATTTAAGTGTTAAAAAGAGGAAATGGAAATCAAAGTACAGACAATCACTAAGGAATTTAAGATGTTGACTGGAAAAATTTACCTCAGGCAGATGAAAATATTAAGGCATTTTGCCAAAATACTTGCTAGCTGCAATATAGCCTCATTACTAGCAGGTGGTCAAAGGTTAAATTATGAAGTGTGAGTATGTTCAGAGTGGTTATGTTCTATTGTTAGAAACAGTAACCAAAACCTAGTGTGTGGTGTCCCTGCTCATGGCAGTAGGTAAGAGTTGACCAAAAGGTGCTGGCCTGCTAATATCCCTTCAAAAGAAATGTCTGAGCACAGGAATTTGGGAATAATGTTCATATTGTCCCATTATTCAGAGAAAGCATGTGGGATGGTGATCTGCAGGTTGCCATGGCGCTGGTGTGAAACACCTCACTGGGAGGTCTATTAACAGAGAACTAGAATAGGCTTACACAGAAAAGGTCTGGTCAAACAGCTATACTCCTTTGCAAATGATGAATTTAGAGACTATTTTGTAGTTCATTGACTGTGCGTGGTAGGAAATTAATGTGACAAAATTCAACTCTAGACCAGAAGGAAAGGGAAGGCAGTATTTATTTTAAACAAAACAAACCTCAGTCACTCACACTGACTCACAGATTTCACCCAGTCCTATTGTCACACCCGTATATGCTCATGAGCATCAAGAAGCCCACGTCCAAGCAGCCAGACTAGGCAGGCTGAGATCCCCATGAAAGGCAAGGAATGGTGGCTTTTGACTAAACACTGTGTCATGGTGGGTCTTACTTTGCAGTCAGAAACTTCTTCAGTGTGCTGGTTTTGGCTGGGATAGAGTTAATTTTCTTCACAGTAGCTGGTATGGGGCTATGTTCTGGACTTGTGCTGAACACATTGTTGGTAGCACAGGGATGTTTGAGCTGTTGCTGAGCAGTGCCTGCACAGAGTCAAGGCCTTTTCTGCCTCTCACCCCACCAGCGAGCAGGTTGGGGGTGCACAAGGGGTTGGAAGGGGACACAGCCAGGGCAGCTGACACTAACTAAAGGGATATTCCATACCATATGGTGTCAGGCTCAGCATATAGAGCTGGGGGGGAGAGTGGCTGACCAGGGCTGCAGTTACTCAGGGACTGGCTGGGCATCAGTCAGGTGATGGTGAGCAATGAGACTTTTGGCAGCAGCAGAGTTTTTGGGTTTGGGTTTTTTGTTATTTACTTTTTCTTTTTTGGGGGTGGGAGATGGGTTATTTTGGCTTGGTTTCTGTTTTAAGTAATAAACTACCTTTACCTCAACCCACGAGTTACCACACTTTTACTCTTCAGCTTCTCTCCCCCATCATACTGGGTTGGGGATGAGCAAGCAGCTGCGTGGGGCTGAACTACTGGCCAGGGTTAAACCATAACAGTCATCCCAGTATTTATATCCTTCAGCTATTACAATCTAATTTTCCATCATGATCTTGTTTACTTCACACACCCCCCAGCTGCTACCTGTTGTTTGTGTTTCCTCATTGGGCTATCTTCATGGCTACAGCCTTTCTTCCTGCTGGGATAACAAGCAGTGAACTGACATATAATGTGTGCTGCAGCCCTGCTGCCATCCTCCTGTTGGTGGACCTAAGGTCTTCTGCTGACAACTCATCCTGCTGTGGCGTTATCAAGCTTAGGCCTCCTGGTCTTGATGTAAATACCAGGTCCTTCAGTATTCACCAGTTTAACTGCTGTTAATCACATCCTTGGTTATCAATTCATGCTGTTCCTTCAATCCTTGTGTCTTCTCATGCTTCCATATAAATTATTCTCACTCGTATTTCATTCAAGCCATCCTTAATGTTTCTGTTTCAGTGCCCTTCAGCACCACAAGTTAGCTCAATATGAGTCAGCCATTATAAATGAGAGTGTGGCCAGATGCTCAAATGCACCCTGGCAAATGCTGTTAGAGGCCATTCACGGAAAAACAAATGGAGCTGCTTTCTAGGAAACTTCTCAAAAGTATTGGTGTCACAGTGGTTCTATTCGACATTTTCACTGGTATTCCAGAAACGAATGTTTTAAACAAGCTGCCAATTTAAATTGCATGAAAACAAAGGTCGACCTCTGGTTTCATTTGCTCCAAATTAGGACTTTTAAACATAGTATGCTAGTGTTATCACCTATGAAGTCATATGTCTAGTAACAAGAAATGGTGGTTCTACCCCCTACCCTACAGTGAAACCATTATGAAACTACTCTGCTATTGGGTAGATACTGGGGCTAAGGTTTTACAATGTTGACATGAAGAATTTATACAAGATTCAGAGAAACCTAGGTTTGAGGAATAGAGCAAATTCTTATATGGTAGAAGATCTGGAGGAGAGCATTTCAACATACCAAGAAGAAAATTGGGAATGGTATACAATACAAAAACATGGTGGATGATGCAAGGCTTTTTTTAATGTGGCTAAGGATGATATAACAGAGATTGAATGGTGAAGCCAAGCCAGTTCATTAATCAGGCTCTTGATTCAAATCAGGCTGTTAATCCCCATTAACCACTACATTGAGCACTACCAATAGTGCTGAATTCCAAAGATCTGGATGCCTTCTGTCTGATATTCTTCACAGTAAGGGGATGTTATTTATTAAATTACTTTTTTCAGGCATAGGTAACCTGTGATACAAAGCCCAAGCTCTGTGCATTAGTTCAGAGCAAATGGTCCTTCTTAGGTCTGAATGTTGTAGCCAGAATTTTAAAAAGTAAGAAATCACAAGAAACCTGAAGAGGCACTTCTTACAAGGGATAGGGACAAGAGGAAATTACTTTAAACTGAAAGAGGAGATATTTAGATTAGATAATAGGAAGAAGTTCTTCACTGTGAGTGTGGTGAGGCCCTGCACAGGTTGCCCAGAGGAGCTGTGGCTGCTTCTTCCCTGGCAGTGTTCAAGGCCAGGCTGGATGGGGCTCTGAGTACCCTGATCTAGTGGAAGGTGTCCCTGCCCATGACAGGGGGGGTGGAACTGGATGAGCTTTAAGGTCCCTTCAAACCCAACCCATTCTGTGATTGTATGATACAAGAAAGGAAAATCTTGAGTTAGGTTACAGTGTCATCCAGCTTTGTGACCTTCCTTCAGGTCTAGCTCCTCCCTTACTGTAATCTTGATTCTTGAGAGCATCTTCACTAGGGGAACTGAGCCACCAAATCAAAAAATGATTGTATTTTATCATCCTTATTCCTTCTGTATGTCCTTATTACAAAATATGTCAGATGGCTTAAAAAAACAAACAACAAAAACATACAGATACAACAATAGAAATAAAATAACAGGTTAAATAGTGTCTCTCAATTCATATGATTCCAACTTCACCCTGATACAAAATGCAGCAACACCTGTTAGGAGGATGTAGCAATGGTTTCATAATGTACAGCTGTATTGCATAACAGCCAGAGTGAAAAATACATGTTTGATCTAGAGAATGGAACAGATAAGCCAAGTGCAGTACATCCCTTCTGCCTGGACTGACCTTTCAACCTGACTTCTGTGCCAGTTAATTTCAGCTGTTGGGCTGCTGAGATACTGCTGGTGCTTGGTTCTGTCTGTACAATGCTGTACCCTAGATAAGGTCTCCCTTGAGGGATTCTGCTCCCTGGTTTTTGTCCTCATCAGTCCCTTCTGCAAGCCCCAGACTCTGAACACTCTTCTTTGGCCGCGCTCCTTTCTCTTCAGGTCCAGTGGCCTTGTTCTGGCCAAAAAAATAATAGTTGCCTTGCCTTAAAATAAGCCATTTAGCCAAATCCCTGCACTGTGCTCATCTCCTCTTTTGCTTGTTTTCTGAGCCTGAATGTTGCAGATGGCAGCAAGCATTCAGTACTGCTGTGATGGGTGCTTTTAGAAGATACTGGATTTCTTCTGTAGTAGGCCATGATTGCCCTGTGAACTATCTGTGGTCTCAGCTGAGTGCAATGATTCCCGTTTTCTGGAAGGTTTTGCAGGGCTCCAGAGAAGTTCAGCAAGGGTTACTGGTTGGAGTAACCCTTCAGGTCTTGGGCAGGTACCCATCATCAGCTGTTCTCAAGTTAACCATAAAGGAAAATTCATTGTGAACATTAATGAAACCAGATATAGCAGAGAGGCCTCCTTGGGAATCCGTGTTATCTGATAACAGAAAGAAAAGGAAGTTGTTCTAATGGGACATGAAACCAGGAACTGCTTGTTGTCTCCAAAACTGCAAGTGAATGAATGTGGGAGTGAGACGATGGTACCTTGTTCTTTGACCATGTTTGCTTTAGAACATGTTCTCAACAAGATAATAAAAATAATCTTTTTCAATATGAGCATAAATGTTTGTGGATACCTCTTATCGGGACGCACCAATAAGGATCAGCAAGGTGGCAACAAATAAGCAACTTGATTTTATTAGAAAGGAAGTCACAAAGTACAAAGCTACCCCATACATATACCCTAATGAAACAGGTTTGCCTGTTTCTGAAAGAGAGGATGCAGATAAATCTTCTCTGCTTGGACAGACTTGATTTTTCACTATAAACAAAAGACAGGTATTAACTGCAGCAGTAGTAATACTTGGTAAAGAAAACATTTCTGATCAATATTACCTTTGTAAAAAGAAGGGTTAATAGTGTAGTAAAAATTGGTGTTAATAAAGAACTGCTTTCTAATATCAGTATACAAGCTTAACTTATATGCTTTTAAGTTACATATAGAAGTTTAACTCCAGTCTTGAACAGATAAACGTGTGCTCCGTTCTAGTACTTCCTTCGTCTGAAGCATCTGCAATTCTAGAGGGATAAGCCTGGGTTAACTCCTGACGCACAGACTGATTCTCAGGCACTCCAGTTCAAGTGATTTGTGTAGCTCATGCTGAATTTGTTCTCTGGAAGATGATTTTATAGCCTGATACTAAAATGCTCAAATGTCTTATGGCCCTTCCATTTTAGGCTATTTCCTTATAGAGCTTTTATCTATAACTAGGAGTGTTTAAAAGAGCTTTGCTCTCAACCAGACATAATTGCCTGGTTATGTAAGAAAGCAGTACATTGCAGGCTAATCTCTTCTGCATTGGTTTCCAAACAAACAAAAAAAAATTGAGCAATTAATTCTGTTTGTATGCCCATTCCCTTTTAGGTTTTTTTTTCTTTTCAGCATAGATGGCTGCTCTGCATTGGTTTTGCATCATGAGGGCCTGCTTCCATTATAGAGAACGTTTTTGTCTAGATAAGTGTATCTGTCATACAGGTTGAGCAATTTGAAATCTTTTCAAAGAAAGATCTTCCTGTAGCCAGGCGTGTGGGATCACAGGACTTACAATGTGCTGACTCCATGATCCCATTATAAGAAGACTTAGCCAATTCCGTATGCAAGGTATCATCATATTATACAGCATTTTTAGGGTAAAGAAGTAGAAAATGATCTGTGTGAAAACCTGATCAATATCTGCAAAAGTTTATAACTTCTGTTTTTATGAACAGAAAAAAATTAGGTTATTCACTGACGTTTCAGTGGGTAAATAGACCCCTCACTGCAAGAGTTACTGAGTTACTGGAGTGGGTCCAGAAAATGGCAACAAAGCTGGTGAAGGGTCTGGAGCACAAGCTTCATGAGGAACAGCTGAGGGAACTGGAGTTGTTTAGTGTGGAGAAAAGGAGGCTCAGGGGGAATCTTATCACCCTCTACAACTACCTGAAAGGAAGGTGGAAGTGGCTGGTCTCTTTTCCCAAGTAACAAGCATTAGGGCAAGAGGTAACGGCCTCAAGCTGCACTAGGGGAGGTTTAGACTGGATATTAGGGAAAATTTCTTCATCAAAAGGGTGGTCAGGCATTGGAGGAATTCTCTCTTGAGAGGAGGGAGCAAAGAAGACTAAAAATCCCACTGATGGAAAAGGACTCATCTCCTAGCATTTACTGTTCTTTAAAACATTAGTTCAGATGCAGGTATCACAGATGTTTTCTGTCTAGAGCTGCTAGAAAGTAGGTCTTTTCATACACGCTTTGCAGAATAGCTTTCAGTACTGAAATTGCATGCAATTTAATTACAGAATTAAAGTCTCTGCATTCTGTTGCTACTTCTCTGGTGAGGACAGTGCTAGAAGGCCATAGACAATCTTTTCTGTCTTTCTTCATGTCTTCTCCACTGTCTTCATTCAATTGTTAAGATCTCCAGGACAGAGATTGTTGCTTCTGACAAATTAAATATGTTTCAACACATAGGAGTAGTGTGTACTTAAAGAAACAGGTGGGTGTATTCCAACAAGGAGTGTATCCAGAGCAGGAAAAAGTCATGCCATTTGGAGCGGGCACCTGTTAAGCTCCCAGGCTTTGCTTTTGGTCTGACCTGAAATTTTTCTAGATGCCCTACAGGGTGCATTTGAGAGGCTGTGCTTTTCCTCCCAATTCACATTCCAAAGTTTCCCCACAGCGTTGTGTTAAGAAATTAATTAATCTGACTATAGTTATAAAGTTATCTGTTGGTAGAGGCTACAGAGTCTGTTGGTACTTTCTGGGCCCCGAAAACCGTGTCCCAATAAAAACTGCTGTTAAAATACTTAAAATGATCCCAATTCACTTCATCTTCAGGAGCATGAATCTTTCTGGTAAATTTCTTTATGATTTTCTAAAAAACTTTTTCTTGTCATTAGGTATGTTCCGTGTAATTCTGGTTCCTCTGGAACGCTGTCTCCTGTTTCTTGGAAAACTCATTATGTTGAGGGAAGCAGCGAGTAACCCAGCAGGACAACCCGACATGCAGGACTAGGTTATTTATGTGCTGTAGTTTCAGTTTATGAAACACGTTATGTAATTTCAGGTGGTTTATGTACATGGCATTGAAACCTTACCTTTGTATTGAATGCATTTTACTCAGATGTCTTTGCAAGAAGCAAAAAGCTGTTGCTGGTTTGCTTCTGATGTCGATTTTGGTGAGATTTTGTGGGGTGTCTTTTTTTTCTTTCTTTTCAAAACCTCCCCCTCCCTTAAGGGGAAAATGGGCTGAGCTATTAGCAGGAAGAGTAAGCAGATCCAATTAATAGCAAATACTGAGTTTTCCGAGCATAAGAAGGGAAGGGGGCATCCCTGTTTTAAAAGTTGAAAGAACACGGTGATTGAGTTGTCTTGTGTTGCTTACGGGGAATTGAACACCCAAGAGAGTGCCAAGAACAAGAAAATGAGAACAGAACTGCACAGGCCAATAACAACATCTCTTTTCTTTTTTAATTTGGACAAGTATTAAAAAATCAGGAGGCCAGCTAGAGAAGGGTAGAGGTGCTACTGGAAAAGGCCAAAGAGAAGTAGAGAGGCGGGTAAGCCCTTAGGAATGCTGCAGGGTGCATGTGATGCTTCTGTTGTTTCACGGGTGAATCCATTTTATTCAGTGCCATCTCAGTATTTCTTGCTGCCATAGACCAAACTCCATTTTGCAAGAGCTGGGGTACAAGTGGAGGTCTGAAAGTGCAAATGGCAGGGCAGGAAGGGTGAAAGGGATTTGTAGGCTGGGGATGCTTCACAGCAGAAGATGACGGGGAGGGTTTGGGGTGGGTGTTCACAAATAATGAAGGATCTGGCAGGTCTCAAATTAATTTAATTGAGGCTGTAGCAACAAGAGATTCTCTTTCTAAGCACCATTTACCCAGATTAGCAAGCTAGAGATAGAATCATAGAATAGTTAGTGTTGGAAAGGACCTTAAGATCATCTAGTTCCAATCCCCCTGCCATGGGCAGGGACAAGATGATCCTGCACCTCTCTTCAAGCCCTACTCCCCTTCAGTATGGGGTCCCCACCACCTCTTCTAGCCCTTTCTTCCACTGCACTGTCCCTTCCACTTAAACTTCCTTCCTACTTACCCCTCTAAACACAGTATGCTGTCATAATCCAATTGAGCCCTGGATGCTTGGATCTTTCCATAGCCACAAAATTGACCAAGACTTCTAAGATTACATATGAAAATTGACTTCCTAGTGACTCCACAAGAGAGTAGTGAAATAAATTAATCTATTGAAATTTATTTACATATTAAATTCTGTCAGATAATGCTGCTAAAGTTTTCATTTAATCTGAATGAGATACAGTAGAACTATAGGTAATAGAAAGAAGGAAGCTTTGTAACCTGTGGCAAAAATAGCACACTTCAGTTCCTAAATACTGGGTCAGTTTAACTCCAGTCTTTAACTATGTGCTTGAGTCAAAGCAGAGATTGGTCAAGAGATGATACTTGAACATGCGTTGTCCAGTCAGCAACATAGTTCATTTTGTAGGGCTCGTTGCATAAGCTGACAAGTTAACCCAGTCAGCCCCAACAGCTGCTGTGCTGCTGACACTCTGAGGTACTGCCCTTAGGAGAAATGTAGGCATAGTTAAATATAAAGCTAAGTACAGTTTGTCTGAAAACATAGAATCATAGAATAGCTAGGGTTGGAAAGGAACTTAAGTTCATCTGGTTCCAACCCCCCCACAGGCAGGGCACACAATGCAGCAAAAAGCTAAAAGATTCACTTGAAATGTCAGGTCTCACAACATGAATCTGAATTTTCTGAATGGGAATATCAATGTGGAGGTACAAAGAAAACAAACTATTGACGGAATGCTGAGGTGATTTCAATATGCTTTGAACAACATCCAGCAAACTTGCTGCATTGCCTTAGCAGAGAGAGGGTGATGTTGTGTGTCAGGTAAATTCAAATGTAATATGAAGAAAGGCAGAGGTATGTAATTCAAAATAAAGCTTTCACCACCCAATGAAAGGCCTGAATCCTTATTTATACCTTTGTTGTTATCTTCTTTAGTACAGTTACATGCTTCGAAGGTGTGTATATCTCTGCAGTAGAAAGGAATACACAAAGTCTTTGAATACTGTCCTACTTCGCCTACCAGCTGCCCTTAATACTTACACTAACTCTTCTGTTTGTCTACCCCACATACCTTCTGGGAGTGCCCTTCCTTGGCAGGCAAGAATCTCCCAGCCTCAGAAATGGATTGCACAAGATCTGACAGTAACTCATCACCAAAAGTAGGATCCTTATGTGCGTTTCTGTTCCCCCAGTCTCATGGCCTGATGCATTGCACAGGTACAACACAGTGTGTGCACTCTGTATTTGACTGTGACACATAGTAGAAAGGTTAAGGCTGAAGGCTGGACCCACCAAGGCACTTCAAGGCTGGAAGGGAAAGTCTGATCTCTAAGTCCAAAATCAAGATTTCTAACACCTCCTTGCAACTGTCAGCTAACACTGGTTTCAATACAGACCTGCATGTCCAGAACTGAAGTTTTCTGTTAAATCCAGGCTTTGCTCTAAACACCGTCCCTTCAGATTCCGCAAGGGAGAAACTGCAGAGGAAAAGAGCAGCAAAGGTGTTGGCGTGATGGAGATAGATACAAAGAGGAAGTGGACAATCCCAGCTCAGTGGGGACATTCCTTGCTTCTCCTGATGGATTGCATCTACTTTTGACAGATGTCTGTGTGAGGCTTCTTCCCCTTGCTGGCAATTCACCCTGTGCTCTCCTTGTCAATCAAAATACAAGTGAATGTAGGTGGCTCTACAGAGAATACAATGTTGTCAAAGTAAACAAACTGGAAATAAAACAGCCTGAATTATTGACCTCAAGTTATGTTTTCAACCAAAATAAAAAATCCAAGCCCACTTTCTTGGCAGAAGTGACTTCACAATATATTGTGTACCATTAACTCATTAGGTCTACCTCTGCTATGTTATCTTTGCATGTTGCTGCAGGCTCCGCTAAAGGAGCCAAAGGTTTTTGGCATCAGTCTGGGGCAGCTCCAGGTAAATACAGTTGATGTAATTATTTATGTGCAAGTCCCTGTTCTAGCTTCTGCTTCCCTCTCCACCCACACCTTCAGTGTGTGCACAGACAGACCTGCCAGAGAATCCAAGTCCCTCCTGGGCCACAGAGCATGAACTCTTTCCCTTTTTCTGGGCCAGAATACCTGTCAGGTGCTGCAGGGCTGGGCTGGCAGGCTGGGTTGGTAGGGAACTCCCCTTTCCCTGCACATCCCCAGTTTGGTTTAGCAAACTTCTGAAGCAGCAAGTCTGTATGTTTTGGGGCTAAAGCTGATCTTTGCATGCAAATTGAGCATCTCAAATACCAAACCTGGTGTCACCATGGAAATGCGCAGTACCTGGCAGCTGCATGGTGGCTGAATGCAGTTGAACTGCTGCAGACCCCTTCTCAGAGACCCCTGGTACCCTCCTTCCCTGTGGTGCTCCACTGGCAAACCATGTCTTCAAGAAACAAAACAAGACACACTGCAATGAGAAAAGTCCCAGCAAACAAACCCTGTATTCTTTGTTATTTGAACATTCACGGATTTAGTGGGATGCTTCAGCTCCATTAGAAAGTGTAGCTCCTCTCTGGAAGTCTTTTGTATACACCAGTGGATTCATTTATCACCTTTTTCCTCAGATTCCCTATCTGGAAGGTGGGGATAAACTTTTCTTGGAAGGATGTATTGTCTTGGGAGAGGTAGTTACTGGAAATCACTAGTATTAGTGTTTAGCTTCTACCATCGTGAAAGCCGAATAAGTTGTAGTTATAGAGCAAAATGCATTAATCTTTATTCTGAATGGAATTAATGCACTACCTAAATCAGTTTTCAGCATCCCACCCAATACTGGCTATTCCGCAACAAACTGCACACTATTGCAGTTTCTATGCTTCTTATAATTTTTCAATCTAAAATACTGAGTCAAAAACTTTAATTAAGATTTATAAAATACATATATTGTAAACAAATAATAATTTGCCTACATGTTCCTAAAGATACTTCCATCCTAATTCAGCCTACTATCCTCAAATAAAAAATAGTTGTTATCATCTATTTTATATTATGGATTGATGTCACCAGTATCCCTCAAATGATCATGTTCTTCCTACCTACAAAAGACAAGGAAACAATCCTACTGACTTCCCTACTTTAACTGAGTGATGTTTTGTGGCATTTAACTAATAACAGAGCAAGGTACCCAGCAATTAAATTTTCCACCCATACAGCCTAACAGTTGGTGCTAGGATATGGTCTTGGTATCGTGGTTTAAGCCTAGCTGGCAACCAAGAACCATGCAGTCTCTCTCTCAGTCTTCCCACTCTTCCCTCCCCCCCTGGAGGGATGGGGAGGAGAACTGAAAGAATGTAACTGCCAGGGGTTGAGATAAGAACAGCCCAGTAACTAAGGTATAACACAAACCACTACTGCTGCCACCAATAATAATAATGATAAGGGAAATGACAAGGGAAGAGAATACAACCAGTCACCACCCACCGACCAATATTCAGCCTGACACCAGCAGTGATCTAGCCCTTCCAGGTAACTGCCCCCAGTTATATACTGGACATGATGTGCTGTGGTATGGAATACCTCTTTGGCTAGTTTGGGTCAGGTGTCCTGTCTCTGCTTCCTCCTGGCTTCCCTTCCTCCCTAGCAGACCATGAGACTCAGAAAGTCCTTGGTCAGAGTAAACATCATTAAAAACATTGGTGTTATCAGTGCTATTCCCAGGCCGAAAGTCAAAACAACAGCACTACACTAGCTACTAAGAAGGAGAAAATGACTGCTACTGCTGAATTCAGGGCACTTGGAATAATGTGATGGTTTAACTGGCAAAGTTTACAGAAATCACATACTAATGCACTTTCTCATCACTAGCTATGGTTTATACTTAAGTATTTGAAGTTACGTGGCTCAAGTTTTCACTTGTACCTTGAAAATGCACTCTGGTGAGTTCAGAGCTTTGTAAAAGAAAGCAGAATTACACCTTCGTCTTCACTCACTGAATATTTGACAGCCCTGTTGTGCTCTGAGCTCTCCTAGAAACTGAGCCTCTCTAGGAAATTCAAGTCCTCTGAGAACAAACTCTGTCCCTCCAATGACTACAGTCACAAAATAGCCCCACAGAGGTCAACCTCATGGCATGGACTTACTGAATGAAAGCAGATTCCAATCCACTGCAGAAGTAGCTAGAAGCAATTGTGTGGACATTTATCTCTCTCTGTGGGGCTAATTAAAACATTGTTACTCAGTAGGGTAAATTCCTTACTAAGATTTCTGTGTTTGGGGTTTTTTCATTTGTGGTTTAAGATAGATATTGAATATTGAAAGATAGAACAAGTGAAAGCCAGGATGACCCAACTAGCCTATTTATCTCAAGTTGCTGAGAAAATAAGTGAGTTTTAGCTTAATTTCTGCTTCCCATTGTATATCTACAGGAAAAAACAGTAGAGGCCTACTCTTTCTTTCCACCAAATGCACTGTGAAATAAAGTATAGAAAATGTGCTTGGGAACAACGTGGAATTCACATTCAACACTGTTTGCACAAGAGGAAGAGACCAAATGTTCAGGGAAGAAATGTCACCTTTAATTTCCTATCTTAACAGCCCAAAAATGGTAGTAGTATCTTATTTATTTCTGCATATGAATTATCTGTCAGTGATTTCAGGATTCTTTGCTGCATTACAGACTCCTTGTTTTGCTTGAGTAGCCATAATAAACACAACACTGCCTGCTATGTGTAGCCATATATCTCACAGAGCAATGATATATGACAGGCATCAGCTGTGGCAGTGCAGCTTATATAGCAAGATTTGTGTGTCTTATGGGAGTATATGCTATAAATATAGCTATGACCACCAACTTGTTCTTAATCTTAAGAATTTATTCATAAATTTTGACAGTCAAGAGTATGGGTAACTACTTAAGAGGTCCTTTGAGCACATTTCTCCCATATAGACAAGGTTTAAGAAATCCAGGTTCATCTATAGCTATACATCTCAGATCAGAGCAGCCTTCTTTAGCACCTGAAGTGCTGACAGCAGATATTCCACATTGCAATATATTGCAATGCCTGTTTGATTTGTACCTCAGAAGAAATCAACCTGTTTGACAGCTAGGTAATTGTGAAGCGCACGCTGTAGGAGATGCCATTGGATTGATTGCATAAACCATAGGCCAGTGTAACACAACATCAGGAAGCCTTGAAAAAGGATTTTATTCTTCTTTTTCCTGACAATACCTACTAATATTTTGCTGTTTCCATTACCTAAGTACATCCAAGTCTCACTATTGTGCAGCTTCCTGAATCTGCTTTTCTTGCTGGCCTTTTACTCTGGCCATTCTCATGCTAAACTTCTCATCCATTAATTTCACCCATATAGTTCAGTGAGGTGCATGCATGAAACATACATCGTGTTGTATTAATCACCCTTCTCCCAGCTTGCCTTGTAGTTTGGAGGCACACATGGCATGCAGGAGAGATGGAAGTGACAAGCAAAGTGTGCTATAGAAACATAGACTCACAGAATGATTTGGATTGGAAAGGACCTTAAAGATTATCTAGTTCCAACCCCTCTGCCATGGGCAGGGACACCTTCCACTAGATCAGGTTGCTCCAAGCCCTGTCCAACACTTGAACACTGGGCTCCAAGCCCTTTGAACATCGCCAGGGATGTGGCAGCCCCACTTTCTCTGGGCACCTTCTCAGAAGTGCTGGTTCATGTTATACACAGGTCGATCATCGTTAGAAAGCAAGTGTCAGCTGGCCAGCTTGTCTTTCCTCTTCTGTTTGACAGCAACAGTCGGGAAAAGCTCTGCCTCCCTGGCTCAAAAGGAGAAAACGAGGCAGAAAGCCACTCTCTATACACTACGTAGCCAGCTTACTCAGTCAGTTTTCCATCATGCTGTTGACATCCAAGGGATGACGCGTGGCGTTAGCACAGCCGACAGCATCGCCCCTGCGCTTTCTCACAGCCGCAGCAGCAAAGCCCCGAGTAGAAAGTTCACTCCCCCGTGTACCAGCCGGAGGGGGAGCGGGCGGGGCAGGGCTAGGACGGGACGGACTGTCACACACACAAACCTCCCCCCCGTGCAAGGCTCGAACCCGGCGGGTCAAGGGCGGGTGAGCCCCGAACAGCTCCCCAGGAGATAGAACTCCCCCCCTGCCGCCTCCAGCCACCTGCGCTGCCTGCTCGACACCGCCCCGGCGCAGCGGGGACGGGCGGGGCCCCTGGGCCGCCCTTAAAGCCTCGGCTGTCCACGGCATCTTCCTTCTCTCCTTCCTTTCTTCTCCTGCTGCGCTGCCCGGACCGCGCCGGTGACATGGGTAGGGGTTGTGGGGCGGGCGGGGGACATGGGGATGTCGCCTCCGGGCTGGGCACCGGTGGTTCCTTAAGCTGCCTTCTCTGACCCGGGTGGCTATGGGCAGCCCATGAGGAGCTTGTAGCATGGCCAAGGGCTTCATCTGGGTCTTAGTGTAATGTCTGAGGGGATCTCCAGGTGGTCTGTGCCTCTCTGGGCCGTCCCATCTATTGCTTCTTCATAGAATCATAGAACAGTTAGGGCTGGAAAGGACCTTAAGATCATCAAGTTCCAAACTCCCTGCCGTGGGCAGAGACACTCACACTAAATTGTGTCTGCTCTCTTTCTCTGGCATGGCTGTAGTCAAGCTGGTGTGTGAACCTGCCGTGAAACCATAGCAAAAGCCAAGTAACGCTGCCTTAGCTTCTGCAAGCTCTTTGAGCTGAATGCTTAGCTGAGAAGCTTTGTCTTCACCTTTTAAGGCATGGGGAGTTATAAAATCCTAGCTCAAATTAAATGTGCTGTGTCTCACAGCTGTTAAATAACTGCTTTTTCACAAGTTCACTTACCCAGGGGTGGTAACCCAGTGGTTTTGAAACACAGCTGGAAGATTCAGACAAGGGCAGGGCCCATTTAGCTACTTAATCCTGAACACTTGTTGCTGTCTAAACCAGAATACAGAGCAGTAAAGGCAAAAATGATGCTTTTCTGTGTTGTAGTTCTGCATTGCCCTTCAGCAGCCCCTTGGTCCTGCAGTGCCTGAGTGTGTTGGTGTACCTCTTGTAGCAAGCAGTTCCTCAGCTTGGGGAACCTTCTCTTGTCTAGGGGAGGAACCTGAGATACCCAAAACATGAGCATTTTACCTTAAGCAAACAAATCTGTGCTCTGGGGATAGGCAGCTGGAGTGATGAGCAGGCAGAGCTCAGCAATGCCTCTGCCAAGATACACTCTGGGGTCTTGCTGGAGCTGGGAAAATGGTGGTGGCTCTGGGCAAAGGGAGAAACCTGTGTCATGGAATATCAAGTTTGCTGTGTTACAGGTTTGCTTTGGTGGCTTTTGTGTCAGTGTCCTTCTGAAGATCAAGGTGTGAAGCAGAGACTGTTGGAGTCACTTGTTCTGATGGGAGCAGCATCCTTGTGTAGATGCTGTAAGGCTGCTCTAAGGAGCAGAGGAAATGGGCTTGGCTGTGCCATGCATCAGGTAGCAGGAGAGTACACTTGCTCTGGAGCCAGGAGCATCCCAGATGATGGTATGGTTGTTTACAGATCTAGCCTAGGCATAGACATGAAGTATTCCAGCTATCAATTTGCTGTTATGGGAGTGGATTGCCTTGCTCCATATGGCTGTCTTGTGATGTGGACCATGAGTCTCAGGAGCTGCAGCATCCCCCAATGTCTCTGTGACTGCAGGGAGCCAAGGTGCTAGGAGCTGCTGGGGAAGGTCTCAGAGCCATAAGCCTTCCCCCATGTTGCCTGCAAGTGTGGTTAATAAATAATACTGATAAATAACTACTGAGATTCAGTGCTTAAGCCAAGAATTGAGTGGCTTCTGTCTTTATATTGCTTAAAAAGTATGGAAAATCTTAAGGGACTACAAAGTGTGTTCAGAGCTTTGTTTTGAAAAATGCAAAGCTCTTCAGTATTTTGTGGAATAATTTAACATTTCTGCTCATCATTATGCTTCTAATCTTGAAAGCTGCCTGATGGTGGAATTCCTCAGTCACTTCTGGTGCCTATGTTGAAATGTTGGCTTTAATGTCATCGGGAATTTCCAGACTGTTGTTGTAAAAGGAGAATAGAGGAGTAAAGTCAAAATGGTTGAGAAGTAAGGCTGAGAAATAAGTGTGTCTGTCTCTGAAGTCAGTCAATACTGTCTGAAAAAATAGTGCCTCTTTTGATAGCATGTCTTGCAGAGGTGGTATTTTTCCTCTCTGAAAAGGAAAAAACCAACCGAATACAAGTTCCTTGGTGTCTTTTTCTTAAGGCTTAGCTAACAGACAGGATTGAGCTACTGAAACTGATGTTCCCTGCACCCATTATGGAAAACTGGCAGTAAAATGTATATATGCTGGGGAAGGCCACCAAGTGGAAATAACGTAAAGGTAGTCTGTTAGTGCTTTGGTATCTTTCAGAATACCTGCTCGTATGAACTATGTAAGGAACATTACCAGTCACTTTAATGACTTGGATATCTGCATGTGCCCAGAACACCTGCATGTCACTTGCAGTCACATGCACATCACTTTCTGGATGTTACTTGTTTTCTAGGAAAATACCTTCTTGAATCATCTGCATAATGCTACTGTTTCTGTTTTAAAGGCAGTTGTCCATGGCTGTGAAGGAAAGAATCAGATTAATTTACTTTAATAATAATTGAAAGTGACTTTATTTAGTGTTTTGTCAAACACTATGGTGTAGCTGTCAGCTGTTTTCATCAGTTGTGAACTATGGACTAAATAGTGATCTTGGGAAACATATTTTTCTTGGAGATCTATTACGGGCATGTTTCATCTGCAAAGAGGGATTTCAAAGTTCATGTCTTGGTCTTATCTTAATGATAATGACCTTGCTCATGTGGCTTTATAGGAAATGCTGACATCTACAATGTGGGCAAGTGGCCTTTATATGAAATGCAAGCTCAGCCTTTGAGCCTGTTTCCTGAGTGAGCTCTGCAAGACACTGCACAGAGGGCTGCTGGGGTAGCAAACCTGCCATGAGCAGCTGGAAGTGACTTCAGGATCCCCGTGGGACCCCTCTATGCTTCCAGGGATTCCTAGGTTAATCTCTAGATTGTAGGAATGCCTGCTAACATGGCTTACTCCGTTGGGTCATGTATTCAATCCTGCTTAAATCTGAGCTATGGGGAGTTTGCCCTTTTTCAGGACTTGACATCCACCCCTGGCAGGGCATCTTGTGTCTTCTGTACTTCTGACTTGCCTTCAAGGTAGCATCCCTGAGTGTAAATTGAAATAGGATTCATCTTCTGTGCATGGTAGGGTTGTCTACTACCACCTGGAATGATGTGTGGTGAGCTTTGTCTTGTCAGTCCCGTTTGAGTGTATGTGAATCTGCACAAGCCCTAAGAACCAGAAGGCTATCAAGTGACGCTTTACCAAATAACCTTCTTGTACAGTAAAAACCCCTTTCACAAGCTGAAAATGTGCTCATCCTGAGCAATACTGAGTTTGTTTTATGGTTTGTTTTGATCTGAACTTTTCCCATGTCTTCCAGTAGATTTAAAAGAATGTTACTTAGTATTTTCCATGAACTTGTGTTTGATTATTTTTTTTTCCTTCCACAGCTGCTAAGAGCAAGGGCAAGTCGGTAAGTATTTCTTCTTATAAAAGGCTGCAATATTGTTTGGGCAACTTCAGCAGAGCACAGAATTTCATTCATCCCATAAACATTAAAGATACACCCACCATAAACACATAACCACCTGTAAACATTAAAATAATAAAATAACTAATTATTGGGCAACATGCACAAAGCAGCCAGACAGTTTATGAAATCCCAGCTAAGCATTAGTGTGCTCACCACCCTGATAAAATGTCTGAAGAGCCTTTGCTGACTGAGCTGATTGGATGCGAGGAGAAGGGTCCCTGGAGCCCATCCTTCCTGTGGCTGAGCTGTCATCATCCACTGACTCTCCCTTAGGACACTTAGATTGCAGTGTTAGCTCTTCCTCTTGAATCTTTGCACTGTTAATGACACCTGCCTCAGGAGCCCTATCTCTGCTTTTGCTTATCTCCCAAGGTTTTACTCTGCAAACTTTCTCCACAGCTTAGTAGCTTCCTCAGCAGCCAAAGTCAAAGCTCTGCAGCAGGGTGGTGGTGTCCCCAGGGCAGGGGAAGGTTAGAGAACATTATAAAATGTGGCCTTCAGGTTACCTCTTCAGTGGTGCATCCTGCTTCCTGGACAGTGAGGATCACAACAGGAAATGTGTTGATAAAATTGTGTACGTGCATATGTATAATGCAATAGAGGTTTAATAGGACAGTATATAGTGCAGAACAAGAACAGTGTAGGTCATATAGTACCAAGGCATAACTGCATGTTCTCTTCTTGCTTGTAGCACCTTGGCAAAGCAAAAGGTGGTCTACTCTTGGGGAAAGTCCTGTAGCTTTCTCCTATATGTCCCCCTGTTCATGCTCAGCCCCAGTTGTGAATTGGAGATGTTCACTGATTCAGGGGCAGCCAGTAAAAACCCACCAGCAGCTGCTGGCACGTGAATGCAAGCAGTCTCTGCCAGGCACATAAGTTCTAGTAGCTTAAAACCATAAATCCAACCTTGGTGGAAGCTTGTTACCTCCTAGATCAGCATGTAACACCCACTTAAAAAATCATTTATGAAACGGTGTTAACACTGGGGAGGTTTGGGAGACCCCAAGGTCAGAAAGAGTTTAGTTAGGTTTTTGTGAACTTCTGGTGGGGATGGGTCCCACCAACCTCTGGGCCAGGGCTACCCTGTCACTTTATCTCTGTAGGCAGCCCAGATGTGAGAGAAGCTTTGTTCTGCTTCAGATGAGGACATTCTTTCTTCCCTAGTTGAGTTACACCCTATGACACTTGCAGAAACCAGTTGTGCAGTTTAGGTTACTGTGCTAGGGCCTAACCTGACAACAGGTGAAATCATGCACCCAAAAGGTTTTCCAGTGGGTGCTGAGCCCAACTTTCATAGTGTGGTTCTCCATCCATCTCCTTGGGAGCCTGAACATTTGCATGGCTTGGGGGATGGTACCCACAGGCTGGGTAACAGTCCCCTGTATGATCTCTGTCCAACAAAATCTGTGTGCAAGTGGGGAGTATCACAGCTGCTGCTGTCTTCAGCTGAGGGAAGTAGGCACCTTCTAGTGAATTTTGTCTGATTTTGGGATATATGTGGATGGTCTCTCTAAAGAGATGCCTCTTTCTACTCAGAGGATGTAATAAATCCAGAGTGACAAGTTTCTGTTTAGTCCTTTAATTTTGGTTGCTTTAAAACTAAATGATTCCCACCTGGCACTCACCTTAGCTGAAGGCAGATTCGCATGGAATGCAAATTGGTTCAACTCCTGAACCCTCACAACATGAAGAAAAACAATGCCTTTATTTTCTTGTCTGTTCTTAAGTTTCATAACTGTTTTACTTCTGGCATGTTCTGAGGCTTGTTAAAAATACCATTTCTGTGACTTTCAGAATTAAACCCATAAAAAAGGTAAAAAGAGAGGATTATGTTCAATTTGCATTCCTAGTAATTTTAATAGAAATGATATCATGTGTACATCCACTAAGAAAAGTAGAGAACCAGAAATTAAATTTTTAAATTAAATTTCCAGTTCTGCTCATGCCAGATCTGTACTTGATGTATGCTTTTTCCCTTTGTCTCAATGGCAAGAGCCATGTCACAAGCTGCATGGTGGTGACCATGGAGATGCTTATTACAGAAACTGGAGGCTCAGTAAATAGAGCAGTTACTACCATGCCATTTTGGATTAGCAGTAAAGTCAGTTCTATCAGCAAGTCTGAAGAAATGGAGGATTCTTCCTCAAGCAGAGTATTTGTAAGGATAGGGAGCTTTCCAGAGGAAACTGTTGGATAAAATGTTTAAATGCTTATTTGTCTCAACTGGAGGGATTTAATAATTGTCCCAGGTTTCTAAATGTGGTGTGCTATGGGGGTTTACATTATGGGGGTTGTTTTTGCTGGGTTTGGGTTTTTATTTTCCAAAAACATAGGAGTTCAGATATTTTTAGGTACCAGTGAAGATTGTTCTAAGAGTTAGATGCTGAAGGCTGCAAATGTGCACAATGCAACGCTTGAAGAGCAAATATGGCATTACTAAAGATCTGTTGCAATAGACAGATGAGATATCTCTAGATATTTGGTGACCATGAGGGGCAAGTGAGAATTGGCTCTTGGCTCATGTAAATGAGTGTCATTTCACAGAAGTCCATACACCCTCCTAACCACTGAGTACCTATCCACTCCCACTGAGTCTGTATTGAGCTGTGAGTTCCAGTGAGAGATGTTAGCCTGTCTTGTACAGCTCTGAGTTTACCCTATGTCTCTTGCCTCCAGCCAAGCTACTTTGGCTACCCGTTGAGCATCTTCTTCATTGTTATCAATGAGTTCTGCGAGCGGTTCTCCTACTATGGCATGCGAGGTATGTCCCACGTCCTGTATCTGCTGACCATTACTTACCTAGCCCTGACTTTGGTTTGTAACCTGTTGTTTTGGTGTTCTTCCTGCAGCGGTGCTTGTTCTGTATTTCAAGTATTTCCTGCATTGGGATGACAACTTGTCTACAGCCATCTACCACACATTTGTTGCTCTGTGCTACTTGACGCCCATCCTTGGAGCACTCATTGCGGACTCTTGGCTGGGAAAGTTTAAGTGAGTGTTTCCTCAGGAAAAGACTAAAAATCATGAAAACATACCTGAGATCAGTATTACTTAAGCACTTCAATAATCTAAAGCAGCAGCAGCTCAGAACAGCTTCAGAACTGGTGTTGGCTACTCCAGGATTGTTTCTGGGCTTTCTTTTTTGTCTTCAAAGCTTAAGGTTTAAATTGATTCAGGTCAGACCTGAAACTGTTCTATGAGTTAACAACTGGTACAGTTCTGCTAATCACTTAAGGGCAGTAGCTTGCTCTCTGAGCATGCTGCATGTTTTTCCTCTCACCTGGACGAAATTTAAGCTAAATGAAGGAAAGCATTCACTAAGCTGTGAAAATAGATACTGATGATTATAATTCCAGTGGACTGCCTCACCTGTTTCAGTTCATTGAGGCCAATGAAGCAGTGAAAGACTGTGTTATCTGGTATTAATTGGGATTTTGAATATATTCTAAAATATTCTTTTATTTCAGTATTAACTTGACAGCTCAGTGGGAGGCTTTGCTGAGTTGCAATTCCTTCTTTAAATGATGAATTCTGGGGTTTTATGTGTGCTATTTGCTCAGGAAAGCAATTCTGAATGGAGTGCTTTGAAACTTACACAGATTATTTCCAACAGCCTGATCTTGCTCTTTTACTGATGTCATGATTCTAATAGTGTTTACTTTGCTAAAAAAGGCTCCATTAAGATTTTATGGAGTGATATGTGTCAGGCATGTTGGCTGACTTGTCAAAGGTCTCCCAGAGACTAGAGGTGAAGCTGTGCAGTCAGTTTGCTGAAGGCTGCACCATATTCTGCTGTGTTGACAGCCCCTGGGAGCCCAGGGCTGCAACCACTGTCAAGGGATGCTTTCTGGATCTGGTCTGATCAGGATGAACTCATTGCAAGTAGCTGGGTATCCTGCAGACTGCAGCCTAAGTATATTGTGTGCTCAGTACTTGAGATAGTGTGATTTATTTCTTTAACCTGTTTTGGCTTTTACCTGTTTTAGCAAGATGAAACTTTGCAGACCTTGTATCCCTTCTCCGGTACTTACATATACTGGTGCTACAGCTGCAAGCCCCTCCCAACCAGACCCTTAACCGGAGGTCGGTAGGATGGCTCAGGGCTTAAAACCAGAACTCTAAGCTTGATAAGAAAGAAAACATGATTTTGGAAAAATATGGCTTTAATGTATAAATACCTTGTTCTAAATTGAGAAGAATTTGGTCTTCTTACCTGGTCTTTCTTTCTTCTTACCTACCTGGTCCTTCTTTCTTCTTACCTGGTCTTCTTACTCTGTCACTCTAGTAGGCTGCTCCAAGCTTGCTGTGAAGGTCTCTTAACTTTGTCAAATAGATTGGATGGTTCTGGAGCCTTGTCCTTCATTGTCATGGGCTGCACTGGGTTTCAGATGGCAAACTAGCGTTTTAAATCATTTCATATCACTGCATCCTTTTTTATCCTGTTTTTTTCTCCAAACTGGAGACCTGGGTCTGTAGAGCCACAACCAAGGGAGTGGATGAACATGGATTGAGCTATAGTTATGTACTTAAGCTCCAACAGAAGTTGAAACTGAACATGTTCTTACATACAAGAAAGAGGAATAGACCCTTAAAGGCATGGGGGTATGGGCTGGTGTTCTGTCATATTTTCCTGGGTTCCTCCTAGCAGAGGAAAATCGGGCTGAAACCCTGCATCCTGTATGCTTCCGTGCTGCTCTCTGATCTGAGTTTCAAGATGTTGGTACACTTACAACTGAGAGAGTGGGGTAATAGAGTTGTTTTTCACAGCAGTATTTTGGGGGAGTTTCCATGTTTACAGTAGATTTTTATTTTTATTTTTTTTTAGTTCCTTGCAGCTAAAATAAAATAATGTTTATACAGACCTAAAATCATTGCAAATCATAATCCAATGTCAAAGAATAGTTCACTTGAATTTCACTGTGTATTAAATATGATAATGGCATTCTCAAGTTTCTTATTCAAAGGCAAACAATAAAGATACTTAAATGTCTCCTGTGACCTGGTACTATCTAAAGAATCAGCTTGCCTTGCTTGATTAAACAAAGCTAGCTAAAGTATTGATAATAAAAAATAGAAAAGAATTATTGTGAGGTATGTGGGCAGATTTATAGAGTAACTTGTGATAAGCTGAGTCCGTAAGTTGACTTACCTGTTACTTATGCTTAGTTACTAAGCATCTTTGCAATGAGCAAAACTCTGTATTATTTGTGTATGTGTGTGCATGTAATTGTATTAACATATCTAAAAATGCATATTCTCTCTATATAACAGGACTATAGTCTCCTTGTCCATTGTCTATACAATTGGGCAGACAGTCATGTCTGTGAGCTCCATAAGTGACCTGACAGATCACAACAAGGATGGCTCTCCTGATAACGTATCAGTGCACATGTGAGTCATCTTGTACATGTTGGGTTGGGGTTTTTTTCCCCAGGTTGATGAAGGGTGGTGTAACATGCCTTAAATTTAACGTAATTGAATTTCCACTGTTTTGAAATCAGTCTCTTATGTGCATTTTAAATGAGAAAGCAAAATGACATGGTTTTTTTTTCCTTTTTAATTTGTTGTCTCAGTGCTCTGTCCATGATTGGCTTGATCCTCATTGCACTTGGTACTGGTGGGATCAAGCCTTGTGTGTCAGCGTTTGGTGGAGATCAGTTTGAAGATGATCAGGTAACAATGTCTTTCAGTCATACTAATGCTGATGTTTGGCTATTGCAATATTCTAATAATGTACATATTTAGAAATGTGCGTTACTGTAGTGTTTCCTGAGTAGCTGAAGAAGGAGCCAGATAGGTATTCATCTTTGACTATGCAAACACAGCTGCTGGTAGTTCAGTCTAGTCTGGTCAGTGTGGCTCTGGCTCAGACTTTCTAAACATCTCTGTTTTTACTGTAGGAAAAACAAAGAAGCAGATTCTTCTCTATCTTTTATTTGTCCATTAATGCTGGAAGTCTCATATCTACTATAGTCACCCCAATTCTCAGAGGTAAGGCCATACATTTGTTTATGAAGTAAAGTGTCAGTAAAGGATGAGTATTGGGTTGCAGTCTGCTTAAGTTTAAATGAGCACTCTGTTCTCTGACTCTTTGTGGAGTTACTGGCAAATAGTCTTCAAGTTTACATGTATGTCATCCAGCTTCTCACAGATGAGGTACTATCAAAAACAAGCCAGTCTGAGATCTGAATTGCCTTTAAGATTGGAAGTACTAGATCTGAAGAGGCATGCTGAAGTCATCAAATTGTATGCCTAATGCAATTTTTAATTCCATGAAGGTACAAATGTGGCACCTCTTCTTCCAATGCCTTTAAAACCATCACAGAAAGAGTTGTACTGTTTGCTCAGAAGAGGGAAGAGAGCCCTCTACTCTGGAAGTAGAGGTTATTCTGAAGTGTACCCATGCAAAGTACTGAATCATCTACATGCACAGGAGCACACTTATCCATGTGGCAAGATGGATAATTTTTCATATAATTAAAGGAGAAAGCTATTTTCTCTTCTGCTTATAACGAATAGCATGATCCTAAATACAAAGCAAACAATTCACTTCTCCATATGCGCATGGATTTTTGTGGCAAGTTGGCACAGATGGTGCTGTGTGGATGTGCTTGGCAGGAGTTTGAGGAAAGCTGTTTTTCTCAAATGAAAGAATCTCATGTGGGTTCTGGAATAACCCTAAAGCACAGGGCTGAAATTCTGGCTTTTGGATTTCTTGACTGGAGCAGACTGCATAGAAGCATTTTAGATTCTTGCTTAATGCAAATTCTGTTCTTCCCCCAAAATGAAAGGAGATGTGCATAAGGCACAACATGAATTTTACTTCCATGCTAATACAGTGTGCAAACTACCTTGGAAAAGCAAACAAATATAGCTGAGGAACGTGATACCATTATACCATGTAAAGGGTTTAACAGAAAGGTCAATGCAACTAAAGCAAGACACTAACTGTAAGATAATTGTTTTAATTTTTTTTTCCCCAAATCAAACTCTAATTTCCCTGTTAGAAGCAGTATGGGGGAAAAGATGACAATTTTGTTTGGTCTTTTACTTTCCCATGTTAGTTGCTATAGCCACACTCTTGGCATCATTTCAGGATGTATGCATGAAGTTTATAAAGTCAAATCACTGACTACTGCTGAGGTGGGGTGGAGGGTGGTGTTTGAGAATCTTTTCAACAAGCTACATTTGTTATGACAGTTGCATATTTATTTATGCACTTGTCCCAAAATTTTTGTAACAGAGTTCCGTTCTCATCAAGAGCATGCACTTGATCATTCTAGTAGGATTCTTCACTTCTCAGTGTAAAAATAAATGTAAATTTCCTATGAGGAAAGGCTGAGAGAGCTGGTGATTGTTCAGCCTAGAGAAGAGGAGGCTTGGGGGGATTTCACAATGTGTACAAATACTGGAAGGGAGGGTACCAAGAGGGCACAGCCAGGTGCTGCTCAGAGGTGCTCAGTGGCAGGACCAGAGGCAATGGGCACAACTTGAAACACAGAAGGTTCCCTCTGAACAGCAGGAAACACTTTTTCACTGTGAGGGTGACTGAGCACTGGCTGACTGGGTGACTGAGGTTGCCCAGAGGTTGTAGATCCTCCATCCTTGGTGTGATACTCAAAACCAGCCTGGACGGTCATGGGCAACCAGTTCCAGGTGGCCCTGCTTGAGCAGGAGTTTTAAACCAGTTGACCTCCAGAGGTCCCTTCCACCCTCAGACATTCTGTGATTATTTTTCTTGTGACACAAAATTCCCCTTTTCTATAATGAAAGATAAATTGGATACTGATCATCCACTCTGTCAATATTGTCAGTAGAAACTCCGCTCCTCCTGCTTCTGAGTTATCCAGAAATGCAAAGAAAAGAAACCCTCTCTAAAATACTGGTGGTGCTGACTGGGATTGTTATTTGATGTTACTTTGCATTTCAGCTCAAAGTTGTGGCATTCACAGCAAACAGCGGTGTTACCCACTAGCTTTTGGAGTTCCTGCTGCCCTCATGGCTATCTCCTTGGGTAAGTGGAACTGTTTCCATCTTGCTCCTTCAAGTTATAGATAGGAGGTCCTCTATAGATAGCAGGTGCCCTCATAGGGTGGGCCTCCAGCTCCTGATGACCCAGTCTTGCCCAGCACAGGGCTGATGGTGGCTGTGGGGGTTGGACTATGTCCTGCCCTGCACATGGGAGGGTGAGGCTGGGGAATGTGCTGGGTGTGGGAGCTGAGGACACCTTGGTGAGTCCTGCAGATCAGGGAGAGCCTCACGTGTCCCTGCGTGACATGAGCTATGGTATCCTGGACTCCTGCAAGGGAGCCCATAAAGCTGTCCTAATCTGGTACAGCAAGGCCAGAGCCAAGATCCTAAGTGGTCCTTGGTTTGACAACACTTCAAGTAAACTAATGTCTCACTGAGGACTTACCCTAAGAGTTTCCAGATTTAGAAGCTTGCCTTTAAATAGAAGCAATCTGGTGGTGTTAATTTGCTTTGTTTTACTGCATGATAACATGCCAGTAGGCAATTTCATTGCCCTTAAATCAGTGTGGGAATAAGCCTTAAACCTCTTGACTGCTATGGTTTCCATACCAAATTATTTGACACTATTTCCAGTTAATCCTGAGTTGTTTTTGGTTTGTGCATTGTAGCTGTGTTTGTAATTGGAAGTGGAATGTACAAGAAAGTTAAGCCTCAAGGAAATATAATGATTCGAGTTTTCAAATGCATTGGAGTAAGTATTACTTTTATTACCCCAAATCCTGGCAGTGTTTTTTAAAACTGTTCAGTTAACTTGCCCACAGCAGGAATCTGTCATACTGGGGAGAAAGATTTTTTTTTTTTCCTTTTTTTTTTTTTTTTTACTTTAACAGAAAGCTTCTTATTGACCGATTTAGACTGCCTTTTTATTTAGCTGTATCTTGATTTATATGTTAATTTAAATGCAAAGGAAACAATGTAAGATGCCAGTGATATGTAAAAGCTTATCCCAGCTTCTGGGAATCATTGCTTCCTCATTTGTACACCTTTATACAGCCCTGTAGTAAGAGATAAACATGCCTTGACCTGACTCAACAGCAGAGCTACAAAGTTTATCTTATCAGCAAAACTGTATTGCTTATGAAAAGAATGCTATTTACAAAGTGGAGGTGTATTGATCCCCACTATGTTAGGGAGGATGGTAGGGTTATGTGTCAGTGCAAGCCTACAAGGAAGGGAGCTAAATCTGCATGTCCCAAGTTTTGCATTTCTCACTTACAGGCTTCTTCATTCTCTGTGCTTCATTCTCTGTTATTTAACTTGTCTTACTGTCATACCTAAATCTCTAGAGGTGACTTTGGACACTGCTTAAAGTCCTGCCCCTGAGGCCCTGCTCAGCCTCTCACGTTATTCCGTGCAGAAAGTCGTAGGAGTTCTTCAGGACTATATTTGTGTATATCCAGTGTAAAAGTGTGAGGAGTCTGTATCTAAAAGATGCAGTTTGTCATAGTGAAATGTACTCTCAAAGCTGTTCAGCTCTGAAAACATGTTCATATGACCTCCTACTTACTGTTCTATGTAAGTCTGAAGTAGGCAGGTCTTCAAGTTCCTAGCAGCAGCCTATGTTGACAGATATTACTAAGCTGTTCGGTTCCCCTAATCCCAGCTACACACTCCAATGGATATGCAGTGCGAGTCCTTAAAGGCAATATTCCCTTCGATGCTTACAGCAATTAACAGAACTAAGTCACCTTTAGCACCCTCTAAACACTGGAAGCAGGAGTGTCACCTTTAATGACAAACACCATATAAATACTTGTAACACCATTAAACAAAACTCTGTCTCTGCAGTTTGCAATCAAAAACAGGTTCCGGCATCGCAGCAAGCAGTTCCCCAAGAGAGAGCACTGGCTAGACTGGGCGAGTGAGAAATATGATGTAAGTATTTCATGAGCACTCCTGTGCTGTGACATCCTCTGACTCTCAGCTTCTCTTCTGTCTGCTCTGATCCATTGCAAATAGCTTTGAGCTGCTCCATCATTTATAAGTTAATAGTCTGGCCAAACCTTGGTACTCCCTTGGGATTGTAGGTGATTGCCCCAGCTCCTGTGGAAGAAAGTAGAGCTGTGTGTGTTGGTTATCCCTGTGACTGTTGGCTGCTCAGGGAAATCTAAGGGACATGAGGAAGAGACTATTCCCTTTGTTGAACAAATACAAGCACAAGTTAATTTTTGAGTTGGTAAAATAGCAAGGATTATACTTGCCAACTTTGTTTCTCTCAGTAAACCGGCTTCAGGTGAAAATATGCTGGTTTAATGACTGCAGAAGGGAAAAAAGGGCATGGTGTTGGTTATCATGGTTAATGTGCAGGGCCATAACACTTGGGATCAAACTGTGGGAGTATGCTTATGAATTTCAGAATAAACAGATAAACACTGCATCCCCCTGGCCTCAGTGTAAGCTCCTTACCATGAATCTCAAAGCCTTGTGTCCCATGGTCCCCAGCCACATCCCTTGCCTCCTATCTACCCTGCCCTGTTGCCAGTAGCAGTACAAACCTGGGCTTGTCCCTTTCTTTTCCTTTTGCCCCTATACATTTTTCATGTGTGAAATGTGTTCCTCAGTCACCTGGTGTTCAGACACCTGTTGCCTAAATAGAATAGCACAGCAGCAAGTGCTTAATCTCATGCTGCGGTCAGTGCACATACCAAGAGGCACAGGCCTCTGACATCCGTGTCACCTTTAACCAGCTGCCCTTCCCAAATCCACAGCAGACCTTGTGTTCTTTACAAGAAAGCAGAAGTAACCACAAACATATAAAGTTTAGAACATGGATAAACATAACATGATGTGTATTTACCTCTTTACCTGTTGCTGTGCTGCTAATAGCAGTCTGCAGCTGTTGTCTCTTATGTTTTTCTTGACTGATTCCTCTTGTGTAATTCTCATTTGCTGCAGAAACGGCTGATTGCTCAGACCAAGATGGTATTGAAGGTGCTTTTCCTTTACATCCCTCTCCCCATGTTCTGGGCACTTTTTGACCAGCAGGTAAAGGAGAAATTGGTTTGGCAATTGGAGCTGTACCGTGTCATTCTGTGTACTCTGAGGTCACCAGACATAAAAGATATCCATGGGAGGGTGGAAAATAATTATTGGCAAATTCTTTAGCCTGGTTCTAATATGAAAGGGTAGTTATTGAATCATGTTAGTACAGAATGTTCTGCAGACAGGCAAAGAAACTCAGTTTATCTGGACATGCCCAGGACTGGTGCAGTGACTGAGGCTTCTCCAAATCTTCTATCAGCCAGGACTCACAAGATGAAAGCTTTCTTAGTTCCAATGTTTCTTCCACTATCAGCTGTGAGGTGGAATGTACAGTCCTAGTGTAAATGCTCTGGGGATTCAGGGCTGAAATGACTTGGGTGCTAGTTTGCTTAAAACCACTAAAATTTATTATAAATATCCTCCACCTTCAAGCAGAAGTGTAAGTCTAGAATTCCCATTCACTTTGTGGACTGAATGCTTAAGACTCATCGAAGTAGGCTTTCATATTTAAGCATTGAACTATGGATTTAGGAAGGTGTTCTCTGAGAGAATGAAGGGCTGAGATCTTTATCCAAGGCAGACTGTAAGGAAGTTTGCTCCAGACTGCCTAGTTTATGCTGCTTTAGTCTAGTACCAGTGAGCTGTAACTACCCGTGTGACCTATTACAAAAAGGCAACCCTGCTATGAAATTCATAGATAAATGCTCATTACATGAGTAATGACCTGTATCTCTCAGTGCTACATTGTGGGTGGTTAAATGCTCTTGCTGCAGATGCAGTGATGAATATTCCTGTCTCCCCATGTGCTCAAGCTGAAAGTCAGCCCCACTTGACCTGGCTATAGGCAGGTTTTCTGGGCAGAAGGCTCAGGGCAGGTCCAGCCCTGGCTTGGCTGCTTGCCTCTGGGCTGCGTAAGGCAAGGATGGGCATATTGGTAGCATGGGGTTCTTGGGCAGTTGGCACAAAAGCAGTCGGATGATCTCTGTGCACAGCACACTGCAGGGCTTGGTGCAGGATGTCCTTGCAGTCTCTCCAGCTAATCACTCCATTTCATGAAACCAGGAACTGAAGTGAAATGGGCCCCAAGGATCACTTTATGCAAATGTTTACGCTGCAGAGTAAGAATACTGCTGTAGCAAGCTAGCTTTATTTCTTTGTTGTATTGCATGTCTTCCCCAACACTTTAATCATGAAATAATTCAAGAAGAGCTTTTCAAAGTTGATTTACCTGTGGCATTTAACATTCTTTTCTTTTGCTAAGGGGTCAAGATGGACACTGCAAGCCACAGCAATGGATGGGAATTTTGTAGGTTACTTTTATTACTTTTTTTCTTAACTTTTACTGTTCAGATCAGTTTTATTTTTTCTCATAATATTAAAACCTTTTTTGTTTGTTTGTTTGTTTTTTCCACCAGGGATCCATTCAGATTCAGCCAGACCAAATGCAGGTACAGTAATCTTCTATCTGCCAATTCTAAGTACTTCACAAATATATCTATTTTTAATTGCCCAAAATTTAAAAGGAACTTTGAAAAGCACTTAATTTTTTCCCTTCTCATGTTTACCTTCAACAGACTGTGAATCCAATACTGATTATAGTAATGGTCCCAGTTGTAGATGGTGTGATTTATCCTTTAATCAAGAAATGCAAGATCAATTTTACGTAAGTTGATGTACTTATCTGACTTCAACAGAGGTTCATCTTAGTGATTTCTTTAAAACCGCTCTTCCAGCCCTAATGTAACAAGAGCAAGTATTCAGCTAAGGTGCATATAAAGTGGTGTTAATATTTTCATAGAATCATAGAATAGTTAGGATTGGAAAGGACCTTAAGGTCATCTAGTAAGAAATTAAGAAATGAAAACTGAAAGATACAGAAGTTGTGCATACAGGTGCTGGAGACTAGAGGGAGAGAATCTAACAGTAAAGTAACATCTTGGCAGTTAAGGGATTTCCAGTTAAGGGCAGAATGTTTTGTTTGCAAGAGACACTGTTTAGTTTTCCACTTCCCCCGTGCCTACCTCTTCTCTCTCCTGGCGTACAAGAAGTAGGAATGCAACACATGTCCTTAGCATGTGTCATGTCTCGGGTAGTTTTAAGTCCAAAAGAAGATGTTTCATCTTCAGCCCTAGTTGAGGGCTCTGGCTCACTGGATACTTCTAGGTGCAACTTCAAGGACATGGCACATTAGATGTAATGTTGGTCATGAAGTTGCTAGCATTTGCAAGTTAGGGAGGCAGAGGAGAAAACAGTTCTTAAAACAGTTTTTGTAGGGCTAAGATGTAATGCTGTCTTTTCATCTAATTACAAAAAATGTTGGGGGAGGAGGGGTGTTGTGCTGGGAAGGCTGTCATTCATTTATGGACACTCTACATCTGACAAATGGTGCTGTAAATCAACTATCTACTTTGAATTTACCTTACAGCTTACCTGAATGTGAGTAGAATTCACCTAATTCAACATGACATTTCCCTGACTTCTTTTGTTCAATATTTTAAGCATATTAATATAGACACAAGTTGCTATCCTTTTTTTAAAAAGACATAACTTCTTGCCTTTGCCATTGTTTTAAAGCTAACAAATGTTCTGGATTGGGTTTTCTCTTCCTGCAGTTCAGACTTTTCCAGCAACCTAATAATTATGTTCAGTCAATGTTTGAGCCCTGTAGATGCAGAGTAACAGGTTAAGATGCTGCTGGAAAGATGTATTTCCTGGTAGTGCAACTAGGAATTGAGAGGTACCCAGCTTAGTAGAACACTTCCTATAACAATATTAACCCTCCAAATGGTGATAACATGCTAGTTGTGGCCATTTGAGTTTCCCCTCTGGAAAAAAAAAGACAGCTGCTGAAGCATTGAATTAATGTCTTAACTCATATATGTGTTTTGTTATACTAGGCCCCTGAGGAAGATCACTGTTGGTATGTTCCTTGCATCTTTGGCTTTTGTTGCTGCTGCCCTTGTGCAAGTGCAAATAGATGTAAGTTCAGCCATATGAAAGTATTTGCTACTAATATTTACTTAATACAAAAAGAAGTGTGTTTAAAGGAAAATGAGCTAAGACTCCATAATTCAGAACTAAGCATACAAGAGCAGAAGCAGAGGAAGGGGAAATATTAAAGTATATTGCAATATGTGACTAGCATAATAAAACTAACTAGCTATGAACACAATCCATCATCTGTCATTAGCATAAATCACGCATTAAAGGTAACCTCAGGTCTGTAAACTGACACTAAAATCTGAAAATGAGCTGAAAACCCTCCTACCAGGGACTTCTTTGTATCTCTGATTCTTCTCATATTTAGACTGGTGGTATAGCACAGGCAAAGATGATACCTGCTGAAGGCAGGATTCATCATGCCTAACTTTCCTTGCTGCAAAGAGAGCTGTCATGGCTGAATCAGATGAAGGTTTCTCCTGTAGCTGGAGCACCTCTGGGAGGTAATCCATTGCATTCCAAGATCCAATTAGCTAGGTTGAGGTGCCTGCCTGTCCTCATGCATTTTCAAGGCTAGATGCTCAACTCTTGAATAACTTCAGTTAGAATGAGGAATTTTCTCCATAATGCTTGAATATAAAGCAAAACAAGCTTTATATTCAACTCTCCCTCTTGAAGTTGGAAGTAAAGGGTCTGGCCTTCAACTGGTGTAGACACTTCCTTACCACCCTGTTCAGAAGGCCAGAGCAGTGCACGCACATGTACTGATGTTGACCAGAAGCTTCATCAGAGATGGTAACTCCCTACTGATGCACGAGAATCTCCTTCAGAAAGGTAAAGATGAACCTGTTACTGTTGCATGGTGTACCTAAAGAGACTGGAGCAAACAGAAGTATGGGAAGGGAGGAAAAGTTGAGACACAGCTCTTGCAGCTCTTGATGCTCTGCATGAGCAGAAGCTATTTACTTTTAGATCTGGTGGGAAGTGGAACCTCCAAAAGTCCAGTTTCTCTGGGCTATTGCACCGGGCAGTATCCATACATGCTTCAGTTCAGAAGCATGAGGGCTAGGGGAAAATGCATTGGAACACAATACAAAGAAATTCAGGAATCCAGGCAGTCATAGGATCTGGGAAAATCCTACTCCTTGAACAGCAAAATGGCCTGGTACTGGCAGCAGGCTGCAGGACATAATAGGAACCACATCTGGCCATAAAGGCATTATTATGGATGAGAGAGGCTTTTTCCTGAAGCAGCCATAAGGCAGCTTGAGGACAGTTACAAATCCCATTATTCAAGTTGCATCCCTCTGACAATCACGGATCATCAGGCAGATGTTTATCTTCATCATAATTAAGATCACAGTCATTACAGTACTTCTTTCTATGTGACTTTGGGTAGGGCACTGATTTTTCTTTTTCTTTCTGTCTTACAGAAAACCCTTCCAGTTTTCCCTGCAGCTGGGCAATCCCAAATCAAAGTAATAAACCTAGGAACAGACAATGTAATAGTTCGGTTTGAACCTCGGCTTCAGAATGTGACTGTAACACCTATGGAGTCAGTAAGTAAGGGGAGATGGTGAATAGCAAGTTAAAAAAGACAAAACCAAAAGAGCTAATAGGGAAAGTCAAAGTGGTTTTTAACTAATGGTTCAAAGTTGATTATTTTCTAGGGGGTTTTTATCTATTCATTGTAAAGATTGTGAAGAAGAAATTGTAACTATAGCATTATTCTAAGTAGTACTTGGCAAGAGTTTTTTTTTTTTTTCCAAAGAAACTTACTAGTGATTTTGAAATAACTGAAAATTTTACCCTTGCTATAAAGGTGCCACTTCTTAAGAGCAGGAACACCCCTTTCTTCAGTAAAAGTCCATTAAGCTCTAGTAAGTCTCCTGTGAGTGACCACTTACTTGAACAGAGAGACTTTGTGTGGCTACATTACATATAAGCTTCAGATTTTGCTGTCAAATAAGCTTTCTAGGTTCTACTACAGCAAAGCCTTCATAATCCTATTGTCAACAAAATGTGATGGAGCTGATGGACATTAGCTGATCTTAGGAAGGATATTCTCTGATAGCCTGTTTCCATATAAGAAGAGAAAACGTATTACATCCTCTTCCAAATTTGCATAGAAACTGAGCTGTGAAGAGGATAAAAGCACTCAGATTCTATACTGATGTGGAATTGATATAACCATGGTGCATCTCTGAAAAGGAAGTGTGTAAAATGCTCCACTCCCTACTATAGATATCACTGATTTAACCCCAGGAACCAAGTACCACGCAGATGCTCACTCACTGCCTCTCCCCACACTATGGGATGAGTAGGTGAATTGGAAAAAAGGTAAAACCTGTGGACTGAGAGAACAACAGTTTAATAATTGAAATAAAATATTATAATAATAATTGAAATGGGAGATGACAAAGATATAAATAGAACTGAAGAAGAAGTGATGCACAATACCATCGCTCACCACCTGCTGATTGCTTAAAGTATTTTATGCTGATGAAATGTATTTCAGATATTTAAAACATGTCTTGGTAACAGTCATTCCTATTATGTTCAAAACCATAAAGATACAGCTTACATTTGCATCTCTTAGGAGGTGTTGCTATCTGGAAAATGCTGCATCATAATGTACACTATTGTTGCCTCTGTAGCTAAACAGAATTTTACTTGGTGGTAAACCTGAATTATCTGGAGCAAAAAAGTACACAGGAAAATCTAACAGCTATTCCATAACACTTATGGGAAGCTCATATTACTTTGAAGCTTGTGTAATGAAAAAAAAAATAAATAAAAGAAAATAATGATTAAATGAAATTAGTGCTCAATGCAGAAAACCTAACTAAAATGAAAGTTAGGAGATGCTCGCAATCTCTGGTGCTTCAGAAGTAACAAATGTGTAAACTTCTGATGCCCTGAAGTCTGTAACTCTCCCTCAAAAGTGTAGAAAAACATGCAGTTGTATGGAAATACACCACTATTCATTTGTTTTTATAGACTGGCTACATGACGTTTGAGACTTCTCAGTTGCAATCACTAAACATAACTTCTGGAAACAAAACTAAATATGAAATTATCCAGCTCCCAGGCCAAAATCGTCATACTCTTGGAATTAAAACTACTGCGACAGAAATTATTGCTAAATGGGTAAGTCTGCTTAATTCTGAGGATACACATTAATGCCCTAACAGCTTTCTGTGTGGAATGAGTGCTCTGGGGTAGCTTTTGCCTTTGTCTTTTCCCTCTCCCCTTCTCTGCTGTACCAGTGAGACTGGTGAGCTGTCGAGAGAAAGGCAAGATGTTTTTATATTAAAAAAAGTTTAAAAATTAACAACTTAAATATTTACCTTGATGATTGCACTTCTTTCACTGAGACTTTAATGTGTAGTCGTGTAGTGTTTCCTAGTAGATATATATCCTAGTAGGATCCTCAAAGAGGTCTGCAGTCTTGCTCTGAAGCCTCTGTTAATTCCCACTGCTATGTAAAAGTGCATATTTAAGTTGTTCACTGATGCCAACAAAGCATCTTGTTAATGGTCTCTTCCACCAGCTGTTTGACAATGTCACATCAAAACCAGAAGAAGGAAATAATCTCATCAGGTAGAGTTTGTTTTGCTCTTAAGTTTTGGCAATAGCGTGACTGTCTCTTCAATCAGCCTCTTGGGTGGACTCTTCTTGCTCTACATAATTTTCTGTACTGTAGGAGCTCTCCACTTGCTGAAGACTTTGCTCAATGTGTAGGGGGTATAGGAACTCCTGGGGCACAATTCATCTAAGCTATCTTGCATATCTACTCTGGGTATAATTTAGCTAAACTTTAAATTGTGTATTTTACTTCATGGTCTAGACATGTTTTTGTAGACAAGAAGCACCTCCTTTTTATTCTTGGGTAAGAAATATCCTACTATTTCTCTCCTTTTTTTCTACGTCTTCCATTTGCAGATATGTTTATTACTGATTGTAGTAGAGGCTTTCTTTTGATGTTCTCCTAAGCAAGTAGTGGGCTGATGTGGGTCTAGCTTGCTTTTTGCATTAGACACACTTTAATGCTTTTGAAAGAGAAACTGAGAAAAATCAAAGGGGAAGACTTCATGCTTGTTGTGCTGCCACTATATAATTAAGAGTAAAACCTTTGTTCTTTGACCTGTGCATATTTTTAGTATTTCATCACTCTTGCATTTTAAAGGTTCATAAACAATCTGCCTGATGATATCAACATCACTATGGAAGACGCTTCTTTTGGAACAGTGACGTCTCTTTCTGCCACTAATTATGCCTCCTTTTCAGGAGGAAGGTAAGCTTTTCTCCTTTACAGTAGTCTAACCCCTTGTGCTTGGGAAAAGGACATAAAATCATTTTCATTTTAATGGTACACACAATTGTATATACCTGTGGTCTGAAATGTGTCTTTTCTTTTTCAGAAAAGATAAAATTAAAGCTACTAGTAATTCAAGAACTTGTTCAGTTACTTCAAAGGTGTTTGGATTTGGCAGTGCCTATACTATTATAGTTAATGAGGTGAGCTGCCAGTGCTGTTGGATGTACAATACAAAATTGTTTTGTGTCATTATTTCCTTATTAAAAAAACCTAAAAACCCACATGTAGAATTATCCTTCTTGCCCTTAATTTTACATATGATAGGATTCTGCTATATTAAACAGAACACAAAATCATTGTTAACTATAAGAATAATTATGGGTATGATAATGATATAGTGCAAGAATTCATGTTCCTGATTACTAACCTGAAATCTTTAGACACTAAGGTTTTGCATGAAGTCTTCTGCACAATAGCTACTACTTTATAACCAGGTATGCAGTACTTCGTATATAGTATTTATTACTTAGAACTTTGCATATTTATGTTTCAAGAGATTGTAGAATTGTAGAATGGTAGGGGTTGGAACCAACATTAAAGATCATCTAGTCCCAGTCTCCCTTGTGACAGGCAGGGACACCTTCCACCAGCTGGTGAGTTGATACAGAATTGCTAGATGATCTAGAACTAGTTGATATAGAACTGCCTAGAGTGCATTACTATACAGACTTTCACTGTTTGTAATGTGCTATTTTAATTTTCAGTGCACTAGTGATAACCTTGGCGTATTGTATTCTGAAGATATAGCACCCAATACAGTCCATATGGCTTGGCAGATCCCTCAGTATTTTATTCTTACATGTGCCGAAGTAGTCTTCTCTGTCACTGGGTTGGAGTTTTCATACTCACAGGTAGGTTTCACTCTTCAGAACTTTTATTTTCCTAAGTATCGGTACAAACAAAGATCATCTATGCTGTCTTGGTTTTGGGTGGTAGTTCTGTATTGCTGCTTTGTTTGAATGGTTATGTTTTTTAGAGCTTTTAGCAGGACTATGGGCTGGTGCCAGCTGGCCTTCTTCTGCTAGCATTCAGTGTTTTCCATAAGGATATACTGAATTACATCATTTGAAGACTTGACTACCAGTCCCCAAATACTCTTTTTCACATGTTGACTTTCCATTGAAAAGAACTGGAACTGTACTGCTGCTGTAAAACCAAACTGGAGAGTACTTGAATGAGTACTGACACATTATCTCTATACCAATTTCATACACACAGTCCTTAGCAGCAGTTGAATTATACACTCTTAATTACTTGTCTTCCAACACCAGTTTTATCTGTGTGTATTTCTTCCCTTAATTCTGAGTCTTTAAACTGCCATGATGGGAACACTGTAACATGTGGCTTGATAGGCAGTGATGTGTACCTTGTGTTTGAGATGTAAAAATGTGCTTGTTAGTTAACTCAGCATGTACAAAGTGCTTATAGTTAGTACCAATAATCTCTGGCTCCTCAAACCCTTCTCCAGGTGTGTTTTAGTTCTCTAGCAACTTTTAATAAAAAATAAAACAAAAAATAAAGACTCCCACAAAACCCCAAGGCAACCAAACAAAAAAAACCCAAGAAATTCTCCTCCCCCAGAGAACCACTGTCTACTATAATGCAAAGAATGCAGTAAACATTAGAAAGTACATGACAGCAACATGTGCCTAAAACCTTGGGTCTTACTTCTATAGGCCCCATCTAACATGAAGGCAGTGCTGCAGGCAGGATGGCTGCTGACGGTGGCTGTCGGTAACATAATTGTCCTTATTGTGGCTGGAGCATCCAAACTCAGTGAACAGGTAAGCACCCAAACAATTGGCACACTATTATATTATGTTATGAGAAAGGTTTAGTCCAGGTGAGAGTCATGGCTGATAATCTTCAACCACAGCTTTTGAACATGAGAATTATGATGGATTTGCATTTATAATTGGAATACAGGAGGTTAGTGTTAGCTACAAGAGTGTAACAGTTGTAGAATGAGTGCTTGCCTGAATAGTCTCATTACAGTGTATAAGTAACAGAGTTATAAACCTTTAACTTTGCTTAAAACTAGTGTAGAAGACTGCAACAACAGAGTGGTAACTTGTCCTCTATAGCCTCTTTTAAAGCTTCTATTGAATTTTTTCCCCAGCACTTCCCCCAAATGTGTACACATACACAAAACTCTAAACAACTCTAACAGATATTTCAAAGGTTTCTATCTCTTTTTCTTGTTTGCTACTCTTAACTCTTGTTTTGTTAGGCACCTTTACTTGCAAGTAGCAGTTTCTAGCATCTCTAAAATAGTTTCTCATGGTGGGGAAAGCTGTGAGCTTCTGGGCTAAAATTCTAGATTAATGAGATTAAAACCTACCAAAACTCTGTTTATAACTAATGAACCTTCACCTGCATACCTCAGCCTTACCACAGCCCATCTTCTGGCTTTGCTGGTTTCAAACCCTTTGGGGTTTGAAAGCTGGGGCTTACAAAGGGAAGAGCACTTGAATGAGACTTTCTCAGACTGCCAGTGTCACTCCCTAGCAAACCAAAAGGGATATCTGAAAGAGGGAAGAGCCTGTTGTTGAAGTAAATGGGTCTGGCAGCCTTGATTTCAGGTAAAAAAAACAGGAAGAACATGATAGAGCTGTTGAGGCTTTTCAGGTGGAGATAGCACTTTGAAATTGGAGTTCCTGGTCTTCATCTCCACTCAGATTTGTGGTCAGGTGCAAGTTTTTACTGCTGACCTAAGCAGAAGCAGGGTCACTGCCAGCCTGCCTTAAAGTGAGATCATTCAACTAAAAGGAGGGGCTGAGTTTTCAGTCTTTTGGTCCATTTCCATGAATACCCCCTCCAGGCAGAGGATATTGTAGAACTTCTTGGCGTTCACAGAACTTCTGCCTTTTCAGTGAAGAGAGAACTGCTGAAAAGGCTTCAGTTCTGAGTTGCTTTAGTATGTATCATATACATTTAATAATTAGCACTTCAAGACATGATACTTGTTATTTCACTGTGAAACTGAGCATACATAACTTCATTTCTAGCAGACAGTAAAATGGTGCAGTTCTTTTGAGAAACTAACATTGGATAAATTACATATTTTATTTTTGCAGTGGGCAGAGTATGTGCTGTTTGCTGCCTTGCTGTTGGTAGTTTGCGTCATTTTTGCTGTCATGGCTTATTTTTATACCTATACCGATCCAAATGAGGTTGAAGCCCAACTTGATGAGGAAGAAAAGGAACAACGCAAAAAGGATCAACATATCTATGAAAACCAAGCTGAAGTTGTGTCCCGGATGTAAAAAGTGTACTGAAGGAGTGTTTCAATTATGATGTCCCATTAACTACCACTGCAGTCAGGGGAATCAGGGTATCAGTAACATCTCTGGATTATATGTCTCATGGGAGAGGTTAAGAAAAACTGTTTTAACTGAAGATGCAGCCTGCCTTAGTTAGTTTCTCTTCTACTGAATATGGTATCCTGAAGAAACTCAAGCAGAATTTGCACTCTTAATGTACCTCAAGCTTAAATATCACAGCACTGAAGTACTGGAATTGCACTTGGCACTATTGGACCCTGTGAAAAGATGTATTTTTATACTGCATTTCAATTTTATATCACAAGTGAAACAAGTATTAACATGAAATAGTAATTAAAGCTAAGCTGTTTGTGTGATCCCTCTAGCCTCACTGTTACTTGAAAGCAGCAGGTCACATGTGCCTTAAATTCTTTTATACTTCTCTATGGTAATGGGAGCAAAGCTCTGGCATTGCTCAGATTAAAATGCTGTCTGTCTGCTCCACATGGCAGAAACTTGGATGTGCACTGTAATGTAACGGTTTATGTACCTGTTAACTACCCATTTTAAATAAAATTAATAAGGTGTGTACTCAGGTAAACAGACAAGGGCAAATGATGTTGGGAATAAGCAACAGCAATAAAACTTGTAACAACAATGGAAATGATGTATGAGTATGACTTACAATTGCATGTTAACAGAACTTGATACCACCTCTCATATGTGCTCCATCACCTGAAGCTAATGGATCAATATCAGTGTTCTCTATCTTAATATGCCTGTAACACTTATCAAATTTATAGCAGGGGAGACTAAATTTTTCTGCTTAACAGGGTTCTGTAGCACTGTGGACCATGTTATGGAGTGCTAGTGGTCTTTGTATAGTTCTGGGAGCTGTGTTTGGATCCTGTTCTGGTTGCTGGCTCTTAAACCTCCATGCATACAGAAAATAGAGTCACTCATCTGTGAAAATGATGTGAAATGAAGTTTGGTAAGGCAAGTCCAAGCTGCTCTTCATCTGCACCCCAGTTAGTCCTGTACCCTATAGGCAGTAACCACTTTTGGTCTCTAAAGTCACCCAGGTAGAGCCTTTCCCATGCCTTCAAGATGCTGGGTGTCCCTCCAGCCCATGGGGCTGAGGGTACCCTGGGACAGCCAACTGCTTCTGCAGGAGCTGGGTACCTGTCATCCTCTCAGGAGCTAAGAGGGCTTTGCACCAGCTTTAGCTGTGGTAGATTTAGATAGCCTTTCCCTTGCCATACAAAATAAACAGTGTCTTAACTGTATTCCTACAGGATGGTATCTTCTGTCTACTGTTTTGCTCATACAAGGTGAAATATTTATCATTTTAACTTTTTTTTTTCCTTTGGAATGCAGGTCATGTCTATTTTCCTGTTACAAGCTGTTGGAAGTTAGCACTTTAGCAAACCCAGTAACTTGTCTACCACTTGGATGGATGTTTTTTATGGGTAGAAAACCACTAATGCTGAAAATTAGATGGGAAAGCTTTCTGTCAAAGAGAAAACAAACTCCCCTGGCTTTTCAGCCCTGCAAGGTAGTCATAGGTGAGACAAGATTTTTATCTGATTTTCAACAGGGATTGGAGTAACTAGAGTTAAAATATCTATGTGCCTTCTCCAAAATCTGATGTGAAAAAAATCAGGGAGTCTTGTATAGACACCTGGGCAGCTCTTACCAGCATTGATTTGATTCTGTCTAGAACCTATGTGGAGGGAATTGGTCTTTAGGCTGCAATGAAGTGTTTTCAGTTCATAGTTTTAAGGAATAAAGAAAAAATTGACTACTTAAATCTGACTACTGAGTTTTAGGTGTTGCTGTCTAGACTACCAGCCTAATGGGAGGGTCTGCTGCATATCTTTTCCTGTTACAGAGAAGGTACTCTGATATGATTCAGACTAACAGTTGATCATTCTAACCTCAGTTCTTCTTTAAAATAAGAATGTATTAAAAAACAAAACAGAAGGCAGTAGTGGTGACTTATGGCAGCCTGTTCTAGCATTCAAATCTGCACTTGTGTCTGGCCTGGTAGATACAGAAAGGTGTATGTATGCTTACTAATACTACAAATACACTGTTCAGCTTCCATGTTTTTCCTGCTGTTGGTTAGCTCAACCTAATGACACTTAACTTAAAACTGTTCATAGTCAGATTCTCCGAACTACATCAATCCAGTCTCTGCCATTTGTTCTTCTTGAAAATGGGCCTACAAACAGCACAGTCCTTTCAAAGACTTTCTATAGTTTTAGGTAAATGTCTATACAAAGTTGGTTTTTTAAATTCCTGGAGTGGTTGCAAACCACCTATGCATACTGATACTCTGCAGCTTACTTTTACATTTTTCATTCATACCTTGGACTTGGTTAGGGTGTTGATGGTAAGACAACTGGATCATGCCCTGAAGAGTGAAAGAGAGACAAATTATCCAAGAGGAAGTAGCAACTGAAACCATCCTGTGCTACTAGGAGGTGGTTCAGGACAAGCCATGATGCCCCAGCCTGATTCAGTCATTGCTGTTCCTCCTAGAGACACCACCACAGAACAGGATTTTGTGGTGTTTAGCACAGAACAAAGGTAATGTTGAGAGCCTGCACTTCAGTAAATCTCCACTTTCCCATGCTCATTCCTAATCTGTGTCAAAACACTGCATAAACTACCTACTGCCCAGAGGTGGATACCCATTCTGTGCCACAGGGAGCTGATCTGACCACACATGGGGGAACAGAGAAGAGGGAAATGAGCAAAACATAACCTGTGTTTTCCAGAGAGTAGCTATGTGCTTACCTGAGTTGGTTCAAATTACAAATACATTTTAAGAGATTTATGTGAAGAACAGTGGCCACCTGCTGTTGGCACTGACCCCACCACTTGGAAACTCTCAGAAGGCCCTTGTGCAGCCTCCAGGACTGCTTTCTTGGGTAGCAACTGGGCTGGACATAGCAAAGCCACTTGTGCTTTTGTAAAGGGTCTTCTTTAATGAGCTGCTGAGCCCAAAGCCTTTGGCAATGGGATGCTTTGTAGAAGGTATGTTATCATTTCCTTCATACTGACATGCCAAACACTGATTTGGTGATCCTAACTAGTGTTACAATTGTCACTGACCACATCCTAAAGGAATCCTGTTTACTACAGATGCTAATTAGATAAGTTTACCTTTGCCAGCAGATGTACTGGAAAAAAAAGCTGGCTTTCTCTGCAATGCCAAAATGGCCATAAGGCCTTCTGAAACACTCATAAGGAGACTATCTGTGGTGAAAGTGGCTGCCTCTGTAATGCCATTGTTGTATTTCAGAGGTGATGGGGAAATAAAAATTGAAGCTGTGGAAGCTGCATATTTAGATAGAAAATGAATCAAAATAATGCAAGAGCTAGACATGAAATAGAGGCACTTTCACAGCACTTGCTCCCAAGCTGCTGCAGCGCCTTGCTTGACCCCTTCTGTGTTAGTGATAAATGAAACCTTCACGAAATTCAGATGTCTGTTTATGTGAAATTGTGTTTGGCATCTTCCGGTGAGACTCAGCTGACTGCAGTGTATGTCCCTGTCAAAGCGTCTTTCCATCAGAGCCCATATAGGGCTTTTTTACTCCCAGGTGAACACACAGTCCTTACAGCTGGGGAAAATACTCAAATCTGATAAACTAAAAAATAAATGAAAAATAATAATAAAAAAATCGATGCTCCTGAAGCCATCCCCTGCTTGCTTGGTAGTAAACATTGGAAATGTCTTCTGCTTAGATGGGAGGCCTATTTTCTAAAGGTTTTATCTTACAGAAAATGTTTCAAGTAAAGGTTAATCCAATTGGTGCATCTCCTCCAGGCTGGCACTTTACAGAGTGCCTGAGATCAATTCTATAACCACCTAACTGAATTCATGCTATCAGATGCATTTTTGCTGAAATCTGATCCCAAATGTGTGAGCGCAGGAGAGCAACACTGCTGCCTGACTTTACTAAAGTTAGCACTGTGTATGTCCCATGCTGGCAGGGCCTGGCTGAGTGCTGAACCTATGGTTCATGAACTATGGGGAGATGGGAACTGCACTTGAGAAACTGAGTGTGGAAGTGAGGGTCGGCACTCTGGATTTCTGCTGCTCTGCAGGGAGCAGGAATATGAGAGTGATGGTCATGCTGTTCTCTGTCACAGCAGGGCAAGATATTACTGTCACAGACCATCACTTCCCAGTGTTTGGGATCAGGCTGCAGACATTCACCATCGCATTCCTGGTTGAGCTATGGAAACCCTGGGGTTTGGGGTTGGTTTTCTGGTTTTGGCTCTATTTCATACATTCATTGCAAGTGTGACTCATCACTTCTCCACTGCATCATCTCCAGAGCAGACGGTTGCCCCAGCACCCAGTGACCCTGTGCATGGTGCATACAGCTGATGAACTTGCTTCCTCCCCTACCTTACCGCTGTCCTGGCTGTGGGAGGCAGCCCCAGGGGGCTGCTTTGTGCCACCTGTTTCCAGCTTATGGAGCCTGTCAGAACCAGGAGGAATCAGAGAAGCCCTGAGTCACCTCCAACCTGCCTTGAGGCAGCTTGCAGAACAGGAGGGATTTATTCGCTTTGCCCAGATAGAGCTTTTTGCAACGAAGCACCAGTCTGTGGCTACAGATTCTAGGTAATATTAACAGGGATAAACCACACCACCCTCTCCTATGCTTATTTAAGCCCTTTTTTCCAGAGCTCCATGCTCCTTGATCAGGCAAAGCTTCCTTAAGTTTCATCCTGAGAGTCATTTCCTACCACGAGGTGGCGGAAAAACACACAGAGACAGTAAAAGAAGAGGGGGATGCTCTCAGAACATCCTCATGTATCTTCCCCTGAATGATTTTTCACTCGCAGTTATCACAAGCTTCAAGTTATCCTATGAAAATACCTAGTGCATAGATCGGCATGGCTTTTGGACACTGTAGGGCTGCTGTGTGTTCAGGAAAATGAAAACATCTGAATGGATTTAAGTGAGAGATGGTCCCTGGCTGGTGGAAGTCATCTCTGCTTAAAAACTTTTAAAAACTTGTTCAAACTGCAAAATCCTACATGGTATTATAAAAAGAGGCTTTGGTATTGAACAATAGCAAAAAACAAAAATAAAACCAACTAGTTAAGGATAACAGGGATTCTGTAGGTATGTAGCGGATAAAAGACAGATGAGGGACAATGTAGGCCCGCTCCAGAAGCTATCAGGAGAGCCAGCTACCCTGGATTTGGAGAAGGCTGAGATTCTGAATGACTTCTTTACCTCTGTCTTCACTGGCAAATGCTGTGACCACACCACCCAAATCTTGGAAGGCAGATGCTGGGACTGTGAGAGTGAAGACCTCAGGGCCACTGTAGGAGAGGATCTGGTTTGAGACCATCTGAAGAACCTGAACGTGCATAAGTCAGTGGGACCTGATGAAATCCATCCACGGGTCCTGAAGGAACTGGCGAATGAAGTTGGAAACCACTGGCCAACATATTTGAAAAATCGTGGCAGACAGGTGAAGTTCCTGATGACTTGAAAAAGGGAAATATAACCCCCATTTTCAAGAAGGGGAAAATGGATGATCTGGGGAATTACAGACCAGTCAGTCTCACCTCTGTGCCTGGCAAAATATGGGAGCAGATTCTCCTGGAAGGCATGCTAGGGCACATGAAAAACAACAAGGTGCTTCGTGACAGCCAGCATGGCTTCACTAAGGGGAAATCCTGCATCACCAGTTTGGTGGCCTTCTATGATGGGGCTACAGATCTGATAGACAGGGATAGTGCAGTTGATGTCATCTACCTGGACTTGTGCAAAGCGTTCGACACTGTCCCACATGACATCCTTGTCTCTAAATTGGAGAGACATCAATTTGACAGGTGAACCACTTGGTGGATAAAGAACTGGCTGGATGGCCACACACAATGGCTCAATGTCTGACTGGAGACCAGTGGTGTCCCTCAGGGATCGGTATTGGGACCGGTCTTGTTCAACATCTTTGTCAGTGACATGGACAGTGGGATTGAGTGCGCCCTCAGCAAGTTTGCCCATGACACCAAGCTGTGTGGTTCAGTTCATACGCTGGAGGGAAGGAATGCCATCCAGAGGGACCTTGACACACCTGTGAGGTGGGCTGATGCCAACCTCATGAAGTTTAACCATGACAAGTGCAAGGTCCTACACCTGAGTCGGAGCAATCCCAGGCACAGCTACAGGTTGGGCAGAGAAGAGATTCAGAGCAGCCCTGCAGAGAAGGACTTGGGGGTGTTGGTTGATGAGAAAATGAACATGAGCCAGCTTCAGTGTGTGCTTACAACCCATAAAGCCAACCGTATCCTGGGCTGCATCAAAAGGAGCGTGACCAGAGGTCAAAGGAGGTGATCCTGTCCCTCTACTCTGCTCTTGTGAGACCTCACTTGGAGTATGGTGTCCCTGCCCATGGCAAGGGGGTTGGAACTAGATGATCTTGAGGTCCTTTCCAATCCTAACTATTCTATAATTTTATGATTCTATTGTGTTCAGTTCTGGTGTCCTCAACATAAAAAGGACATGGAACTGTTGGAACAAGTCCAGAGGAGGGCCACGAGGATGATCAGGGGACTGGAGCACCTCCCATATGAAGACAGGCTGAGAAAGTTGAGGCTGTTCAGCCTGGAGAAGAGAAGGCTGCGTGGAGACCTCATAGCAGCCTTCCAGTATCTGAAGGGGGCCTACAGGGATCCTGGGGAGGGACTCTTCATTAGGGACTGTAGTGATAGGACAAGGGGTAACGCGTTAAAACTTAAACAGGGGAAGTTTATATTGGATATAAGGAAGAAATTGTTTACTGTGAGGGTGGTGAGGTACTGGAATGGGTTGCTCAGGGAAGTTGTGAATGCTCCATCCCTGGCAGTGTTCAAGGCCAGGTTGGACAGAGCCTTGGGTGACATGGTTTAATGTGAGGTGTCCCTGCCCATGGCAGGGAGGGTGGAACTAGATGATCTTAAGGTCCTTTCCAACCCTAACTATTCTATGGTTCTATGTGCACCCAATGCTCTTCCTCTAAAAGATGATAAAATCACTGGGTTGCACTTCATCCAATTTAACTGCAGGACTTAAACCCCAGGCATGAAACCCTGCCCTAAGGAGCAAAGCCACAAACAGTTTTTGTAACTGAGCAAAATGTCAGTCAGACAAAGCAAAATTGCTTCCTGTGGGCACAGCAGACTCATCCCCAGGGAAGACAGCACCATGTTAAATGCAGGGATGGATCTATAGACACTCCAGCAAAAGATTATTTTCAAGTGGATGCAGACTTTGGGCTGAATCTATGCACAGTCCTGACAGACTATGCATGCACTGATTTCAGATTCCTGCCTCATGGCTGACTTCTCAAGCTGTTAATCTCAGTCCAGCCTCCGTCTTTAAAAAGAAAGCCACAATCACCACACTTGGTAGGAACACCAGGTTTCTGAAATGGTGCTTTTTGTGGCCATGTCAGTTAAATACATTCCATCCACAGGGACTTCTTATGAGGGCATGTAGTGATAGGGCAAGGGAGAATGTCTTTAAACTGAAAGAGGGGAGATTCAGATTAGACATTAGAAAGCAATTCCTCCCTGTGAGGGTGGTGAGGCACTGGCACAGGTTGCCCAGAGAAGCTGTGGCTGCCTCAAGCCCAGCAGTGTTCAAGGCCAGGCTGGAGGGGGCTTTGAGAACTTGGTCTAGTGGAAAGTGTCCCTGCCTATTGCAGAGGGTTGGAATTGGATGATCTTTAAGGTCCCTTTCGACTCAAACTATTCTGTTACTCCATGATTCTATGATTATGAAGGGAGTTTGCTGGAAGAGCCTCTCATTCCTGAATGACATTGTTTGACGTCTCTCCTAAACACTGCTGTTTTCCACACTGACATCCTCTCAAGCATATACTGAACAGGTGTTTGAGCTATCCCACAAACTTTAGAGTGAAACTCGGAAATGTTTAGGAGAGAGCTTTGCATGTAGGGCAGTGGCTGCTGCTATTGCAAGGGCTGAGAGGATTGTGAGCAGGGTCAGTATGGCTCCTCAGGCAACTGCTTTTGAGGAGGTCTTCAAAGCAGAAGAGATTTGCAGTGAGTTGTGACTTGGATGGGAAAACTTTGGGAGGCAGGACTGCTGAAATAATTTGGGAATGGCTGACATGGGAGAGTTTGAGATGCTGGGTGCCAAAGTTTTGGGATGGAATGAGTTAGGAATGGCACTGAATGGCAACTCCCCAGGCACATCTAACTAGATCTTCAGGCTGGGGCCAAGGATCTGTGTGCAAGGACTGTTGCATCCTGATCCTTCTCCCTGGAGCTGCTTCCCCTTGCTCTGTCTTCTACTGTGTCTGACCTATGGAAAGCAGAGGAAACTTCAGCTCAGGATGGCTGTAGTGAAGTATGGTTTCCAGCTCAGATTAAGTTAGCATGAAATGGTGCCAGTGCTGAAGGAGTAGGTAGTTGCTGAGTGGGGCAGTCCTTAGGCAGTTAAAACCCTTAATGACACTGTACCCTCATCCTCACATGAGCTGCTTGGAAGCCTGGAACTTAATTTTAAAGGTGAACTGAAATGCTTTAAGACTAATCTCTACAGAAGTTGGTTAAACACCTGAATCATTAAATACAAACACTTTCTATGTGTAAAAATCACAGATACACGTATTTTGGAAGTGCTTCTTTAGCAGACAGAACATAGCTACAGGGTCTTGTGTTTCTGCTGGAAGAACGACATAAAAACACATGGTAAAACCTTGAGCTGTAATAAGGAACAGGTTAGAAACTTTAATATTCTTTCATAAATGCAAACACAGAACTGCATTACATTATTTGAGAGAATTGCTCACAGAAATAAGTCAATGGCTGTAGTGTCAGCCTCTATACAAGTGTGAAAGGAAGATGTGCTGAGGAACCTACGTACTACCTACAAACAGCAGAAATCCAAAGTCCAGTGAAGTTGATGAGAATCTTTTCACTGATAGCAATATGCTTTGCCTGAGCCCCTCAGTGCACATAACTACAGCACCTTTCCATATCTGATCCAGGCAGGTGGTGTGTTGGCACTGGTGAGCTTTTCAGGAGAAGCATGGGGAAGGTCATGATTTGCACCAAGGGAGTCTGGGACAAAGGTGCAGTTTGGGGCAGGATCTATTCTAGATGAAAGAAACAGAATGAGCAGAGCTGAGAGTAGATGTGTTAGACAGTGGCTCTATTAAGAACCTACAACCTGATCCAGGAAGAACAGACCATCCAGGTGAGTTCTGCACACTCTCTATAGCAGAAATTTGCATTTAGCCCAAGTAAGTCTGCACACAAAGTGTCTAGTGGGCTTGTCTCTGTATTTTGTGCTGTATGCAGAAGATACAGACTCAGTACAGATAATTCTTGGTACCAGATTCAGGGGCTTACCTGTGTATTTCTCACACCTCATCAGAAAATAAATGCAGGTTTGTGACCTCCTGCAGTTCCCTCAGATTTCTTCTATCAGCAGCAACAGTAGAGGCAAATCCCTCTGTTAACAGGAGACATTGGGATGGGAAGTCTGTGCAGCTCTGGTACTCCACTGCAGTGTTAATATGAGCCTACAGCCCGTAACTCCCCCTGTAAATTTACTTATTGTCGTGGTTTAAACCAAGTCCCCCAACTCCCGGAGAGTTAGGAAGGAGAATCCAAAGAATGTAGCCCCCACGGATTGAGATAAGAACGGTTTAATTGCTAAGGCATAACACAAAACCCCTATTGCCATTTACTACTACAAATAATAATGATACAGCAAACAGCAAGTGAAAAGAATACAACACCCCACCAGCCACCGACCCATAACTCACTCCACCCTGCCCGGCCGAGCACCATGTGCTCCCTCCTCCATTTTCCTCCACAGCCCTACCCTCCAGCCTTCTCTTTCCCAGTATGCATCCTGGGCATCACGTGCTATGGTATGGAATACCTCATTGCCTAGCCTGGGTCAGGTGTCCTGTCTCTCCTTCCTCCCGGCCTCCCCCTGGCTGGAAAAAACCTTAAACAAAAACACCCTCAAAACATGCTCAAACCATGACACTTATGAGCAGGAAACAATACCAGTGCTGATGTGGAGCAGTAAAACCTGCTCTTCCTTGCAAGTAAAGCACCAGGTATACACTATCTCAGTTGGAAGAAGAGATATGCTCAGTCCAAAATCCCCAGGAAGTCTGCCGTCATATAAAAGATGGAAGGAAAACTGAGCTGGCAACTGTAAATGCCGAAGGAGCACGGGGCTTTGGGATCTTGCCAAAGGTCTGGTCCAAGTGGGAGGTTGTAGCAGATTTTTGTGAATGAAAGGAGGTCTGCAGGAGGAGGTGGAAGATGGCTGGAGTGTGTCAGAGCACCGTGGGCACTGGAGGAACTTACTGGGTAACTACTTTTAGAAGGCTGTGGGATGGGAACGATGGGGAGTGTGGGAAGGCACATGCACAGGACCTGCATTTTTGTGGTGGCACAGTTATTACAGGCTGTAACTGTCCCACACACATACTTAGTGGGGATGATGGTAGGTTCAAATGTTAGAAAACAGCTTACAGCCTGTAATTTATTTTCCTAATAGAAACCCTCACAAAATCACAAACTCACAGTCTTGGGATATCTGTGATTTCAGGCTTTTCACTCTTGAGTTTTACATTTTGAGGCTGAGAAGGTTGTAGGGTAGTGTTCCTGAGTACTGTGGGTCTGACCATGCACAGCTCTAGGCTTAAAACATGGGTGGGAGCATTTATTGATGCAAGCTGAGAAGGTGGATTTTGTGGTATGAAAGACCTGGAGCCACCATCCTACTCCATACAGGACATTCTGGATGGAGTTTCACCTACTTCATCTGAGCTGACTGCAGGCTACCAGTGAATGAGATGTGCTGGACTCCTTCCCTACCTCACCCGTTTTCTCTGTTGCATGACACCTAGAGACTGCTGCCACAGAAGGCTAACCCAGCAGGATGTGAATGCATTTCCTGTGGGATCAGTGAACTGATTCAAGCGACCATGTGGGCATGTGATTACTAATGCAAGGATGGGAGCCAGGGCTGGGAGAAAGGAAGAGCAGGATCAGCACCTTGGCAGCAGACCACAGTTAAATGGGATTAAGTGCAACATGAAGCTGTACCCTAAAAAACCTATCACATCATAATGATTTTAATTTGCTACCAAACCCCTAGACTGACAGCTGAAACTTTTAGGAATCCACATGCTTCTGTGTTCAACTAATGAATGCAATACACTTTTACCAACACAGGAATTTTCACGTAGCTTCTGGCACGTCACAAGATTAAGGAAGGGTAAAATGGGATAATTCTTGAATTGAAGTACTGAATAGTGCAGCTGATTGTAAGACCACTACTTACCAGCTATCAGCTAGATATACTGCAGCTTTTTCTGCAGGGACAACTGTAGCCTGCAAGCAAACATTTTAGATCTGTGATGACATGCACTGTCTAGGGACACAGTTATAGGTTAGGGCATAACATCACAATTACAGGGTCGCCCTTAATGGATCCATTTAGTCTGGAGGTTTTGCTAGTCTGCTGTTTACATAGACGTTAATCTAAGAACTGATGTCTCTATTATAAAATGTGAAATGTGAGAAGAAGATAGAGAAGGTATGTTTCCTTTTGTTTGCATATGTTTGCTTGGTGTGAGAAGGTGCTAAGAGAAAGGTTTATAAAAAGCAGAATTTGGTGAAATGATGCTCTTTGGGGACAGCGGCACAGTGCAGTATAATCAATCTCATGTTTCTTACTGAGCTCTAGGTCCCCATCTAATTTTAATTGTCTGCCTGGAATACTAAAACACTTTCAGGCACTTACATTCTGCTCATTATTAATAAAGGGCATACAAACTTGAGACATTTCTTCCATTTCCTGCCTCATCCTGGCTTATGCATTATGACTCTCAGTACTCCAAGAAAGTGAACTTTCTCTCCTAATATGAATCCCAAACCCTACAATTTTTTATGAATGCCATGAAGTACATCACTGCAGAAAGTGAAATATATAGAAAACGGCATGTTTTATACAAACAAAGCATGCTTCTTTGAGGAGCATAATTTAACAGTTTTCCCTTCAGCATTCATGAAACTTAAAGCAGAATGTCACTGTTTGAACTTCAAACTCTGCTTCTGTAATAGACACAATCATTTTCTGATGAGATGACTTCTTGAACCACAACTTAAATGTATGGCCAAATCCAGCTGTAGAAAGCAATCTGTGCTTTTGAAGCTACATAAGCTTCCTCTGCTGGCATAAATACATTGCCACAGGGTTACCCATGGCCTGTTCAGAGGAAGAATGGCTCCATCACAAACTTTGAAAGGGGATCCCTTTCCACAAAACAACTGAGACCCAAAATTTTCAAATTTTGTTGGAAACACGGAAACACCGATGTTTTTTAGGGGTATGATCCCCACACAGTTTGAAAGCTCACTAGGAACTAATCTTGTAGAGAAAACACAGATAAAAATAAGGAAAACATTAGTCCTCGACAACACAATGATTTTTTCATTATTAACAAGGAAGTATGCATTTCTCCTTCCGCACAGTAGAAGAATGCCAGAATGTGGGTATTGCAAATGTCCTTAATGAGGCTCTACAAAAAAGAAGCTTTCTGGACAAGCTTTATGAACATGAAGCAGCTAAATCACTGAATGAAAACCCACAGATATAATTATAGTTCATTTCTGCACACTGAGTCATCCAGGCTATGGGTTCTCATTTCAGACCAATGACCAGCCCTTTCTGCTTTCCTTTATGAGAGATCTGCTCAAAGGGATTGTTCTTCCATGGATGAGCCAGGCTGTAGGGGACGGATGAGGAGGAGCTTGACATCAGGGCTCTGTTACCTCGCCAGTCTCCCAGGAGGGTCAAAGCTGCTCAAAGTTATTATTGGCTAAGCTCTACATACTGTTCCAGCAGAAGGTGACTCCCTGGGCCTGTGGGGTTCAGCTGCCCACATTTGAATACCTCTCTTGCAGTATACCCAGCCTTGTAGCTTACAAGTTCTACTGCGCTGTTCCCTATCAACGCTCTGTCACTGAATAAAATCCCTTCAGCCGTGTCCTGTTTAACCAAGAAGAAATTAGAACCCAATACAAATCTTCACTGCCAGACATGCAGCATTTCTACCCGTTGTCTAATTCAGAAATGGCTGAATAGTTGTTTTTTTTCTTCTGAACTGCAGGTAGTTAAACCTCTTTTAGCATGCAAATATATATTATTTAAGCTTTTAAAAGAAGTTTCTAAATGGTAATATGCCAGTTCAGCTATGACAGTTCAGTTTAATCCTTTCCTCACATAAGTCAAAAGAATGGATTCTGATAGCTTATTTCTTCTCATTCAGAGAAATTCTGTTCCTAATGTCAATATAAAGCTACCACATGAAAAGGGATGGGACTCAGCTGGCTATATGGGTAAGCTATTTGATTGTTTCAATGTTCACATACTGTACATGAAGCTTAAAGCCTGACTTTCTGTTTCTGATTTTCATTACTCATACTCTTCAGAGCTGTGTCATTTTTTCTCTCTTTGAGTACCTGAATTTATCAAAACTTAATACTCTTTCTAATTTGTCCTAGTAAAGACTAAAAAGTGACATTGGGAAGCTAGGAATGAGTTATTTCTAACATGCTGCTGCTGTGCAAACAATTCTTCCATGAACTGGTCAAATTTTAAATTTAAAAATATTATTTTTATATACTACATCCCATGGCAGTTATTTGTGTTGTTACCTGCCTTTCCGTATTTTAGTTTCTGTCTGATAGCTCTTGTTATGAGAAAAAGTGTACAATCACTCCCTTGTCATCATCCCCAGGCCATTCATGGGCTTACAGAACTCTACTCCACTCATGACAAGTCTCTTTCCTAAGCTGAGGGGTCACAATGTGTGTAATTTCTCCACCTAGAGAATTTTTGCCAAATCTGTGAAAATAACAGTGTTACCTCACTTATTCTTTATTCCTTTCCTAATAACTCCCACTGTATCTTTTGACTGTTTCAAACTCAGTGACAGCCAAGATTTCCTTCTTGGCTGGTAGGAACTCTGGTGTGTAAAGCTGAATTCTTTTCCCATATGCTTTCCTCCTGTACAGTTATCAATACTGAACTCCCATCTGCTGGTATGTCACTCAGCAGTCACTCAGAATGAGATTCTTCTGCAACTCCTTGTGCTTCAGTTTAGTTTTTACCTTGTGATACTTGGCAACATGAGACTATTTCATCATTTCTCTTTAGTTTCTTTTCTAGGTCATTCATGGATATGTTAAGCAAGATTGGTCCCAGATGGATTCCTGTGACAGTCTACTGGTAACAGCCTCTCCTATGAAATGTTTTTGGGTTTCTTCTTTCTTCTCTATCATCACTTACAGATGGATATGAGGACCTCCCTTTTTACCTCAGGAGCACTTAAATTCTTTTAAGGTCTGTTTGTGAAAATCCTTGTTAAAGCTACTTTGCATTACATAATACAGGCAAGTGTCATACATTTCACATGTTGGTATTCAAAATGGAGCCTTACTGACAAACTATTGTGAGTTTATTTCTGAGTACATCACACACCAGGCTATTAACAGGGCAGTTAAAAAAAGGATAAAACTAGGAACCTAATATATACAGCTGAGAGAAGAAATGACACATTTTCACAAAGGTTGCTAAAAAGAGTTTATTATGAAACTGATAAGTCAAGAAAGCATAGAAAAAGGAAACAGGAAAGACAAGAGATGATGCTGGATAAAGATGATAAGGAAGCTAGAAAAAAATCCAGTCACAAGCTGAGCAGTGAACAGTATGGCACTGTGATGATTCAGTTAATTCTACAGCCATCAGGCCATGGATGGCAGGATACCCCTGCTGCCATGCAAGATGGACAAACTCAACCCTATCTGTGGGGAGTCTTCATAATCCCATTGCCACCTTACTGCAAGCAATATTGTCATGTGTTCAGCCCTCTCATTCTTCTCTCTTCCCCAGGTAAATTTGGTGCCTGCTACTTATTCACTATTACATTTCTCACATGCTGTATTTTGTGGATAAACACCCCATTAGTTACAATCCACAGTGCTTTTTCTGCAGTGTATTTATGTTAGTATAGCATTATTTACTTACTTATGGCATATTACAAATTCTGAAAAAGCTTATTTGAGAAGTTTCAGTCTTAGAAAGGAAAATGTTTTTTCTTCAGTGGTAGTTTATAAACAGAAGTTCACGGTTGCTGCCATTTCAATTATGCAATTATATTTTCCTTTTGTAACTTTTTTATATATAACTATCACAGCAGAAAATCTCTGCATGTTCAAAGTATGAAAAGCAAACCAGGCACTGAAAAGTCTACACATAAAATAAATTGAACCTTTGCATGGTGGAAACATCTGGCTTCAAAAAGATACAACAGAGAACTGTCTTAATGATAAAAACTGTTTATTTTTGAAGTCTTTGACATTTTACTGGGATGGTAGGTTAGCATAACGTGTAATCATTCTATTTTTAATAGCGATTTCTGCAAGAGTAGCCTGAGAGATTAAAACCAGCCTTTTCTTGGAGTATAATACACAAAATCCTTTTTTCTCAGAAAAGGTTCAGAAAATAAGAGGAAAATTTGCAAGGCTTCTGCTGTTTAGTCTGTGAGGGCAGAGATGAAAATTACACTGAAAGATTAGCATTTACAAAATTCATAGCAAGCAAACACATGCATTATTTTAAGATTACATTCAAAACAATTTTGGTATAAATTTCTTCAGGTGCAGGAGAGAAACTGGAAGGGTATCAGAACATAACATATAGTATAAAATACAGAAGCTGACAGAAATATGACATTCTAATACATTGTTCTGATTTTATTAAAACTTAACTTGGCCTGGTGTCGGGTATATGACACAATTTTGAATCTGCTCCTTTGTTTTCCCACATTTAACAAGTAAGTCTGCTCATAAAGCTTATTCCACTGGATCAACCAATCATTTTTAGGCAGTTTCTTGTTGAACATGTAATGCAGAACTTTAAAACCATGAGATGAAATAAATCCATGATCATTTTGCCATCAGTAATGGCATATGAGAGAAAGAGCTTACAGTGGCCCAGGGCTAGGAGCTTACATGGGCAAAATTACTTCAGACCAGCTAGGACATGGGAAGATTTTTTTGTGCTGTGCACATATAAATTGCGTGACATCTACTTAAATAAGACAAAAGTTATGGTTTGGAACTTCTTATTATGTAGAAAAGAGAGGAAGAGAGCTTAGTTCTCAGGGTTATAATTAAATTGCCCAAATCAAGGGACTATCTTCTTCTGTGGTGTGATTCCTCCTCCCCATCTACCAAACTAAATGTAGAAAGGGAATTAGCAAGATAGAACATAAATAACTCTAGCAAATCAAGTATATGTTTCTTGTGGAAATTATTTAAGTCCCAAAGAATATACTCATAGACTGAAAATTATAGCTTTATACCTTTTGTAATGCAACAGATAAAACTTAGTTTTATCTTGTTTAACATCTTTGTCGGTGACATGGACAGTGAGGTTGAGTACACCCTCAGCAAGTTTGCCGATGACACCAAGCTGTGTGGTTCGGTTCATACACTGGAGGGAAGGAATGCCATCCAAAGGGACCTTGACATACTTGTGAGGTGGGCTGATGCCAACCTCATGAAGTTTAACCATGACAAGTGCAAGGTCCTACACCTGAGTCGGAGCAATCCCAGGCACAGCTACAGGTTGGGCAGAGAAGGGATTCAGAGCAGCCCTGCAGAGGACTTGGGGGTGTTGGTCAATGAGAAAATGAACATGAGCTGGCTTCAGTGTGCACTTGCAGCCCAGAAAGCCAACTGTATCCTGGGCTGCATCAAAAGGAGCGTGACCAGCAGGTCAAAGGAGGTGATCCTGCCCCTCTACTCTGCTCTTGTGAGACCTCACTTGGAGTATTGTGTGCAGTTCTGGTGTCCTCAACATAAAAAGGACATGGAACTGTTGGAACAAGTCCAGAGGAGGGCCACGAGGATGATCAGGGGACTGGGGAACCTCTTGTATGAAGACAGGCTGAGAAAGTTGGGGCTGTTCAGCCTGGAGAAGAGAAGGCTGCATGGAGACCTCATAGCAGCCTTCCAGTATCTGAAGGGGGGCTATAAGAATGCTGAGGAGGGACTCTTCATTAGGGACTGTAGTGATAGGACAAGGGGTAATGGGTTCAAACTTAAATAGAGGAGATTTAGGTTGGATATAAGGAAGAAGTTCTTTACTGTAAGGGTGGTGAGGCACTGGAATGGGTTGCCCAGGGAGGTTGTGAATGCTCCATCCCTGGCAGTGTTCAAGGCCAGGTTGGATGAAGCCTTGGGTGATATGGTTTAGTGTGAGGTGTCCCTGCCTGTGGCAGTGGGGTTGGAACTAGATGATCTTAAGGTCCTTTCCAACCCAAACTATTCTATGATTCTTATGATACCTTTTTTATTTTCACTCTGCACCTGGGTGTATAACTGCAGAAAAAAAGTAAAGAAACTGATAAAGTTGCTATCATAATGACTATATAGAAAAGAGCAAAATAAAGCTGCACAGGCAAAAGTAAGCCTGACATTTTCTCAAGGAGGACTTTTAACATTATGTAAGGTAAGGAAAGCTCAATAGTGCTCATGGGACAAAGGAAAAGGTTGAATTTCTCTCTAGCAAGTGAAAAAAAGCTACTATGAACAGTGGAGCAGCCACTGAGATACTAAAGCTCTACCTTTTTCAGAAAAAGACGACTGTAAAAATGCCTTAGGAAACACAGAAAGTTTTACTACGGGCTGTTGTGACTGTTATTTGTCTTTTCACTGAGGTAAAACGCAATTCAAAGCTTCAACATTTCTGAGAAAATTACATAGCAGTGAACAGTAGAAACATTTTCATATTTCCTGAAGTTAAAACACCCATAATTTAAATTCCATTCCAGCATTAAGGCAACCAGCAACTCCTTCATGAACAACTTCTCTAGGAATTCCAATGGTTCAATTTGCTAAGCAATTTGTATCCATGATCCTTTCTGTGTTTCACTGTACTCAAGAGCTGGTATATTTAATGTAATTTCTTGGGGAAACAATCAGTGTGTGTGTAGGTAGACAAATAAGGCTGTTAGCTAATTTTATTTGAGTTTGTCTGAGGGGTAGATATCTAGAGACATTTGTGTTTCTACAGGTTTCAGATTGTGTAGCATTAGCCCAGAACGTACTAGGTAAGAATACCATAACTATAGGAAAAACTTCAGTGGGAATACTAAGCGGGTATCAATAAGACTGTTTTACATTTCATAGAATGATAGAATGGTTTGGGTTGGAAAGGACCTTGACATCATCCATTTGCATCTGCCAGCCATGGGCAGGGACATCTGTTAGACCAGGTTGCTCAAAGCCTTGTCCAACCTGGCCTTGAACACTGCCAGGGATGGGGCAGCCACGACTTTCCTGGGCCACCTGTGCCAGGGCCTCACCACCCTCATAGTGAAGAATTTCTTCCTAATATCTAACCTAAACTTCCCCTATGTAAGCTTAAACCCATTACTCCTTGTCCTATCACAACAGTCCTTGATGAAGAGTCCCTCTCTGGCATCCTTGTAGGCTCCCCTCACATTCTGGAAGGCTGCTGTGTTTCCTGCCGGTAAGATACTTGTACAAACTTTCTGGGGAATTACCTACCAAAAAGCAATTTATGCTGTGGTGGATGCTCAGCAGTTAAAAAGACAGTGAACTGTTGCCGTGTGGGTCCCAGACCCCACTGGCTGACAGACTGCAATAGTTTTAATACTCATGAGATTATGCAGCTTTTTGGGGGTAAAAAAGGCGAGAATCTTTGGCACTCCACAGTGCATTGGAAATTGTGTGATGGAAATCTTTACTCTCATCTTAAATAAGCCAGGTAAAGGGAATACATCCTCATGAGGTTCTGGAGGGTTGTGCTTGGGCTCAGGGTTTCTCTTGTGTGTGGGAGACCTGCTTGCTGACCCACTCTTCTTCCAGTGAGGAAGTGGTGTGGAAGCACGACTGTCATTTGGTTTGCTGCTTTTGCAACTTCAGACAGGAAGTCAAGTGCTTCCTGAAACCATATACCTCAGCACAGCGATAGCGTTACCCTGACCTTTCTTGGAGCGTCCAAGTGAAAGGGAGGCAGGAAAAGGACATACCACAAAATGTCTAGGGTTTCTGCCGTCTGGATCTACCGCCTCACCCCGGCTGTCTTCTTTTAAGCGAGCAGCCTCCGAGCCTGATGCTCGCCTGCTTCACCTGTGCTGCCTCACCGGCAGCCGGCCGGCCGCCCTTCGCCCGGCCGGCGGGAGAGGACAAGCGGCTCTTCGGCTGCGGGCTGGCTGCACCGAAACCGCGAAGGACGAGACACAGCAAATCCCACAAGGCCGCTCCCCGGGTGCCTGCGGCCCCGGCAACGATGCAAGCCCGGCGCTCGGGGACAGGCACGGCCGGAGCCGCTCAGGCCGGGTCTCCGTACCCCGTGGTACGTACGGTCGGGGGGGACTTGAACCCCTTCGTCCTCCCTCTCCCCTTCACCGTTCGGCGATGGAGGAGGGAGGGGGACGACGAGGCAGGCACCGGGCGGGGCCGCGCGGGCAGGTACCCGGGTGGCAGGGGCGGGGCGGGCGCGCGCGCATGCTGCCGTAACCGCCCCCCCCCCCCCCCCCCCAGGTTTGTCATCGTGTCGCCGGCCGGAGGAGGAAGAGGAAGGGGAGGGAGAGAGAGAGGAGGGATGAAGAGGCTGCCGGCGTTTGTATCCGTGACGGGGGTCTGAGCAGCTCCGTGCTTGGGACGGCCTCTTTCCCACCACAGGCGCTGTTCGCTCGGGGGAAGGGCTGTGTGTGAACGTGGAGATGAGCTAAGCCCTGTCCCCTGGAGCGGCCTGAGCAGACGCGGCTCCCTTCCTCCCTTTCTCCTTCCCTCCTCCTGCCCCGTCCCTGCCGCCGCCGCCATGGCTCACTCCCCCGTGCAGACGGGCCTGCCGGGGATGCAGGTGAGGATCATGTGCCGGGCGAAGGGAGCGGCGAGCCCCAAGGGCAGAACTTTCGCCGCCTCCCCCCGCGACTGGGGTTGAGGGGAACAGTGTGATGGGGCGCTGAGCGAGCCGGTACCGGGGTTCTCTGGGTTGGAGGGGGGACAAGGCGAGGGGGGACTCGGTCCCGGGGTCTGGGCTGGGGGGCATGAGCGGGATCTCCTCGTAACCCGTGGAAACGAACCGTGCTGTTAGCACTTCGCGTAATGCCTAACGAAGTCCCTCCGCCTGGTGAATCCTTCCCTTCCTCTCTCTTTCCTCAGTATCCTCTGTTTCGCTGCGCGGCTGCGGAGCGGAGGGGTGCGCGGTTTGTCTTCCCCTCCGCCAGTCCAGTAATTCTCGGCGTTTTAATTCGTGAAGCAAAGCGTGCTTTGACGGGCGACTCTCGGGCCCGTTATTTTGGCGTGATTAAGGGGAACATACATAAAAATGGGCCCTGAAAACGTTGACCTTCAGCGCATGCTGCAGTGCCCATCTCTGTGGTGCTGGCTAGTGGGAGTGCTGTCTTGAGGTGGGCGTCCAGGGTTTGTGTTTGGCTCCTGTCTCAGGCACTGGGAGTTGGTTAGTTGCTGTTGTTATACGATGGAATTTGCTGGTTCTGTGTTATAACTATATTTTGAAACAAGTGGTGTGGCCTTCTGGTAACCGAGATTCCTTTTCTCTGCTTGTTTTTCTTAGTTCAGATGCAGCCTACTGCCAGGAAAACATTAAGGTCATTGGTTTCTGTGTGTTGTTATTCTAGTGTGTCCAGCATCTTATTAGAAACTTTCCTGTCCCCACCTCCAAAAGGAAAACTTATTAACAGCAAGTAAAATTTTTCTGAATTTATCTCCTGGACTGAAAGTTTTTGTGCTTAATTTGGTTTAAGTATTAATTTACTCTGGTTTGTTTTTCCACGAGTCAAGATTCAAAGTCACGAATCTGTTTTCTTTACATAACCTGAGGATTTGAATTTAAAATGTTACATGCTTAGGCATAGCACGAATTCTATGCTCAGGCATAGTACTGGATGCCAAATAGAGTACGTAGGCCCTCACTCTGAACTGATTAATTTATTGCTCTGCAGGTACTGCTGTTGAGTGCTCAAGTTCACCTTCCAAATGTGAGCAGTTTGCCGATTGCCAGAGACAGAGAATAAGGGTTTCTTGCTTTGGCTAGGACTAGGTTAATGTTTCATTTTTTATCCTTTTAAAGCATGTTAGAACCAAGATAATGACCTATTTACTTTAAAACAGAATCTGTAATGATTTAGAATTAAGAAATCAGATTTGTAGTTGCTCAGAAGTGAGAGGACGAAAATCATTCCAGCAATATGCATGTACTGCTTATGTGTGTCATTGCATGATCTCTCTGAGGACATACAGTTTTTATTGACTTGATTTGTTATTTAGTTTGTGATACTGTTAGCTGTACTAAATGGGTAGATATTCAGGTTTTTTGTTAGATCATATAATTTTGGAGTTTACTTCTAATCTCTTTTTATTCAGGACAGTGTTATTTTTCTTAAGAATTTTTATTGTATTTTATGAGTTTCTCAAGTGTGATCTTTACCAGCGTAAAAACAAACAAATCCAAACAAACTCCAAGGTAAAGACTTGTTAATAGGTAGAGGCATGAAGTCTGTCATCAATGTAAATGCTACTTACTAATTTTTGCACCCAGTTCAAGATGTCTATATCAATTTCCATTCTGTCAGAATATATAGCAGTCTTTTGGTGGTCTGTTTTCAGTACGTGATTCTCTGTGCTTGTACTTGCAGATAACGTTCAAAGAGGAAGGTACATACAATGTGTGACATCTACTTATGTAAGACAAAAGTTATGGTTTGGGACTTACAATGTAGAAGAGAGAGGACTAGAGCTTAGTTCTCAGGATTATAATTAAATTGCCTAAATCACGAGACTGTCTTTTTCTGTAGTGTGATCTCTCCTCCCCATCTACCAGCTTCTGCAACAAACGGTATAAGCAGTGTCACTGACAAGTTATGCAGTTTTTTTTTCTACATTCTTTGCTGTACTTACACAAGAGAGCAGTCAGTATCCTAGCTGTGAACAAGAGTAACTTCTTGACCCCCAAAAATCACATGCAGGGACAAAGCCTTATTAATGCTGCTTGGTGTAAGCCAAGTACTGTGTAAATAGAGCAGAGGAGTGAAGGATTAATGTATTTCTCTCTGAACAACATCTCTGATCAATGTTTGAAGAGTGATGCATAAAAAGTGAGTGGGTAGGAAGTGAGCCAAAGGAATGAAAAACTGTGGAGAAAATGTAGGATGGTGCTGGAAGGTTGTCAAGACCTGAGATTTGCTGTCTGCTGCGAAGTGGCCATGTTGTAACCTGAATAAAGCTGAGCTGGGTTTTGACCTATATTTCTATGCGTGCAGATAAGTTTGGACCCAAAGATTATGCTGTCCTTGGTTTTAAGGGCTTTGTGTAGGTAGCATTTGAGTGTGTGCCGTGAAGGTGCATCATTACTAAACTGTGATTATGTTGTCTTCCTTATTTGTGCTTTATAGAAGTTGCCTGGGGAGAATCCTTGTTTGTCTGTAATGCCTGAGATTTCTGCAAGGCTGGCTTGGAATAAGTGTGTGTAACCTTGATTTCCAGACTGGCCTGCATTCCAAGGCTGTGATAAGCTTCTATAGCTTGTTTATGGAAACTATACTTTAAATAATAAAGTACTGTGTTTATACATTTATAGTAAGTGTGCTTGGTGAACCATAACATATTTTGGAGTATGTTGGACCAAAATGCTTGGGAAACGTAGGCTGGCAGAGAAAATCTTAGTGGATGAAGTTGCAGAACACAGTGCTGCAGTACATCAAGCTATTGGATACATGGGTAGCCAGTTTAAAGGTAATTTTTAACACTAAAATGCTAAAATAAATAGTGATTAAATGTCTTTCTTCTCTCTTTCCCCACTTAAAAAGTTTTGAGGTTAAGCTACATCTGGTTTGCTTGTATTTTTCTTTGTTTCTGAAGTTGGAGAACCAGAAAACCAGTTAGGTTGTGGGTGTGGGTTTTTTTTGTTTTGTTTTGTTTTTGTGTAGTTTTCTCTTTTTTTGTGTGTTTGTTTGCTTAGCTTGGTTTGTTTTGTGTGTGTGGGTTTTTTGTTTGTTTGGTTTTGGGGTTTTCTTTGCATTTTTTTTACCTTAGCTTTTCTATGTACTTCATGTGAAATAACTGTATGGAACAGTTTTTATTAACCTACTTTAAAATGAGCCTTATATTATGGTAGGTCATAATGGTAAATGATAAGAATACTTTAAACTGCTATTGAGGAAAGATAAATGGCTCCATCAGTTTCAGATCCTAGGGAAGTGAGAAAACCCCACAGGTGATTTACCTCTTTAGAGTTTGCAGTGTTCAAGGTGATACAGTAAATGACAGAGTTTAAAATGGATCTAAGTGTGACTTCTAGTTGTAATTCTAGGTGCTTCCACAGTAAAAGTAATTTCAAGTGAATAAGAGTTTCAAATACACTTCTATGGCATAATGAACACTGGTACTGGTTAGAAATAATTATTGTCACCTTTTTTCCTGTTTCAATCTCCTAAAGGGGGCAAGGAGAAAAACAACTGAAAACACCAAACCCTCCCTTCCCCAAATGCCCTGAAGCCCTGAACACTTTTTTGTTGTTGTTTTGTTTTTTTTTCTTCCAAAATAATTATTTTATGAGAAGCTTTATTTGTATTTTTAGGTGTGTCTGTGTATCAGCTTCATAAAATTCCAAAGGTACTTTTAAAATTCCATTACCTTTGAGCTTCTTTGGTCCAGAGAAGCTTGACCATGAATACAGCAACTTCATTTTGACAAAGTTGCTAAATCACTTGTGCTGATGTGTTTGGGTTATGTGCCTAATTGAGTGTTGAGCCATAATCAATACAAGGTGATGATGGCATTCACAAGTTCATTGATGTGAAAAATCTATTTATTTGTTTTCCCAGGCTTGTTTTAAGCTTTAGTGTGTTACCAGAAACCAAACTCCTGGATGTGCTCAGGATGTATAGTTCCCAAATCAGATCAATATAGTTTGCTTTTTTGAAGAGTTGTATTGAACAAGCAGTCCTTTTTAGTGAAACTGGTTTCATAAGCCAATAAAGGCTTTGTTTGTTAGAAGTATCTATGCGTGGAATTGTTCCTTCTTAGTGGACAAGAGCAGATCTGAAAGTAACAAACGTTAAGGTTGCGCAAGCATCAAACTCTTCCATGTGTTGATTCTACCTTGTTATAGAACTAAGAGCCTTCTGCGGTGTAACTCTGTATAATAAAGTGAGGCATGAAACAGGGAAATTTTGGAAACACTTCCCTATTGTCTTTGTAGATGCACTTTTCAGCAGTTTCTTAAGACATACATTTGAATTTTCTTGTCAGATGATAGAATGGGTAAAAGAAGAGACTCACCTCAAATTATTAGATTGCTGTAGATCCTAAAACTCATTATTTTTCTTCTTCTGCTCAGTTAGTATTAATGCAACATAAATTTCTAATTGCCTTTATCAATATTATTGATTCAGCCACTTGCCAGAATGGTGGGAATTTCCACAAAGAGCCACTACTTTCTGGGTTTTTTTTTTTTTTATCAGTAGCTTAGATAATTAAGAATAATTTTTACCATGTTGGAACATTCTAGCAAGTGGAAACAAGTGAGAGACATTCTAAAGTGTTTGGGTTTTTTTGGGGGGGGGCCCTCTCTTCTTCTGTTGTCTTTCTCTTGCTGTCTAAAAACACTTTGGGTTTCACTGCTGGGCAATATCTGCTGTTTGTTGTTTTCACTGTGTGTTCAAGGCATGGAGAGATTTTTCAGTTGCAGTCATTTACATTTTAAAAGTGTAATGCATGGAGGAGGGGAAGTCATAGAACCATAGAATCATAGAATAATTAGGATTGGAAAGGACCTCAAGATCATCTAGTTCCAACCCCCCTGCCATGGACAGGGACACCTCACACTAAACCATATCACCCAAGGCTTCATCCAACCTGGTCTTGAACACTGCCAGGGATGGAGCATTCACTACCTCCCTGGGCAACCCATTCCAGTACCTCACCACCCTAACAGTAAAGAATTTCTTCCTTATATCCAGTCTAAACCTCTGCTGTTTAAGTTTCAACCCGTTACCTCTTGTCCTATCACTACAGTCCCTAATGATTAGTCCCTCCCCAGGATCCCTGTAGGCCCCCTTCAGATACTGGAAGGCTGCTATGAAGTCTCCACGCAGCCTTCTCTTCTCCAGGCTGAACAGCCCCAACTTTCTCAGCCTGTCTTCGTACAGGAGGTGCTCCAGTCCCCCGATCATCCTCGTGGTCTCCTCTGGACTTGTTCCAACAGTTCCATGTCCTTTTTATGTTGAGGACACCAGAACTGCACACAATGCTCCAAGTGAGGTCTCACAAGAGCAGAGTAGAGGGGCAGGATCACCTCCTTGGACCTGCTGGTCACACTCCTTTTGATGCAGCCCAGGATACAGTTGGCTTTTTGGGCTGAGAGTCTACACTGAAGCTGGCTCATGTTCATTTTCTCATCAACCAACACCCCCAAGTCCTTCTTCGCAGGACTACCAGGAATTTCCTTTTTGTCCAACCTGTAGTCAGTTACAGGTTATGAAAGTTTTTAGTGATGTTATATTAAAAAGAGCTTGAGAAACTTCAGAAATTCGGCATATTTAATTGGAATTTATTCTTTCTAACACAATGGAAGTTCAGGTTAGATATAAATAAGAAGCTCCTTACTGTGAGGGTGATGAGGCACTGGAACAGGCTGCCTAAGGAAACTGAATGCTCCATCCCTGGCAGTGTTCAAGGCCAGGCTGGACAGAGCCTTGGGCAACAGGGTCTAGTGTGAGGTGTCCCTGCCCATGGCAGGGGATTGGAACTAGGTGATCTTAAGGACCTTTCCAACCCTAACTGTTCTATGATTCTATAATTTCCTTATGGTAGTGTGTCTAATTACTGGAGATGGAAAATGAGAAATATGGAATGTATATATTTGAATAATAAAAAAGCAGTCACGTGGGTTTTTTTCTCATGTACAAATTCTCAGTGAGAAAGCTGGATCTTAGTTTTACACCTAGTTAATGCAGATAAACACTTTCATTCTAGCTCTTGTACCTTTCATTATGTTTTGCTGACTAATCTTCTAAAAGAAAAAATCAGTTGTTGCTATTCATGGTAATTATAGGTGTCTATCCTAGTTCAGCTGATTTTACTTTATTATCAATAGGTAAGATGTAGCTCCCTTTGTTTCAAATTTTAAGGCTTCTTAAAATTTTCTTTCATCATTTTATTTTTGTTTAGGTAAGTCCAAGACCATAAATGAAAATACTTCTAATATTTAGCTGCTCTTTGAAAATACAAGTAGGGCTTGATACAATGCAATAAAGTTGAACGATTTATTTTCTGCTTACTGCATCCATTTTATTTTAGTTTCCCCTCAATTGCAGGAAATGATCTTGTGTATTGTATCCGTTATTCAGATATGGTGTATATGTGTTGCTGAAAGCAAAACCTTGTACACTTTTCAGAAAGGTAAGATGCTGGGTAGCAAAATCTAAAGCTTCTTGTTCACAGAAGATTTTCTGATGTGAAACCATCTTGTATGGGTGTTTTGTGGAGATGTTTTCTCTTTTTAATTGTGGTTGGTTTGTTGTTTTGTTGGGTTTTTTTTTGCAGTATCTTTATGCTTTCTCTCCTTTGCTGCCTCTTGTGCAGCTATCTCTGTGTGGGGGAAAAGTGAAAATAAGAGCTGCTTTATACTGGTCGGTGGTGAGGTGAATAGGCTTTGGATGATCTGCTTCAAAACAGCAGATAGAGAGAAATAAGAGCAAGTAAAATCAGTTGCCCAAATAAGCTTGAGAACTTGAATATGGATATGACTTGTAATTCTTGTAAGTTAAAGAGAAAAATAGGGATTTAACCCTTTCCTACAATATCTGGATGAATAACCCTTCGTAAAAAGAGGTTAGAAATAAGAACTGGAATGAGATGCAGAAAAAGACTCGGTTAAAGCCGTATCTTATGTCAGAATGGTTATAAAGTTTGATTAACTAGTTTGAATTTCAGTAACACTTTCTCTTGAGCTGTACAAGCAGTTAGTATAGATGAGATGAGCAGTATTCTCATCTACAGTTAGATGAGAAGTAGAAATTCATAAAATTAAATACTTTGTAAGACCTGTATAGCCTTTGCTATGAGGAGAGTACTAGAGAGGTGATACCAGAGTGGATGATACTTCTGGTTTCTCCAGGATTGTTCTGGACAGTGGGAGGCTGAGAAGTGACCTTAGCATAAAACAGGGCAATGCATGCTGTTACAATGTGCTGATGGTACAAAATTTAAAGGCATCTGTTATGCTTTAGGGGCTGTTACTGAAGAACTACACAACCTTGAGGATTTGAATTACTCACAAAATAGCATGAGGTGCAAGGTGTCAGAAATATGAATTATTTCAAAGAACCTTTGCAGGAGGCTGGGAGCTCCTAGCTCCTTTCATTAGTTGGAAATGCAGAGGCTTAGGAAGAGGTGAGTGGGTTTAGTTGGTCACAGCTGAGTTTGAGCCATGAGGCTAAACTGAATAAATAGATCTGAGAATGTATCGGACTATCTTTATACTCTAGACGTGGGTGACAGTGATGTTAGATACTGAGAAGAGATAATTTTAAGTGCAATATGTTTTTTTTCTAGCTGATTAAGGTCAAAAGTAATGAATCCAGTGTGAAACAAGTACAGAGAAAATGCCCAAGCTCCAGCTTATGATGAAAAGTAAGGACTTTGGCCTGCATGGCTAGATGATTTGGAGACTGAGACAGGATGGTTGTGATTGGTGTTTGGAAATGTGAAAAACTATTCAAAACAAAACCCAAGCTAATTCAAGTGGTTATGGAAGTGGAAAGTTTGGTAATCATTACATCCAAATGTTCCAGAGTTTGTTTTTGATTTGCAACAGTGTGTTCTGTGACACACTTCGAAGGAAATGTTTGAATGGTAGAGATCTAGCTCCCTATCAAACCAGTTATCGTTTTGCAGCAGATACTGCTGTTCTATTCTATGGTTTCTAGCAATGTTTGGTATGCCCAGTTACATGAAGGGTCTTTTATTGGTTCCCTTTATTTTGATATTAGTAGGAAAAAGCTGTAGGCTAAGTGTAAAAGCTTGTGAAGAGTAGAGCCAGAAAAACTGCAGTAACACAATCTCTGGAAGACATTTTATCTATTCAGTCATATAGAGAGGATATTTATAAAGCTGTTTGTTTATTTTGGCCCTGTTGGAAGTATTTACAAAAAGAAACAAAAATAAATTTGGAGAGAATCCTTTCCAGATGTGATCTTGGAAAAATGAATGGGAACTGGCCACTCGTGTGTATTCAAATTCAAGCTGGAGGCCTAATCTCTCTATTTTTGAAATAGAGCAGGTTATTAAAAAGAGACCAACTGGCAGTTGTCATTAAACAAAGGTTGCCAGTCATTTAAGGTTCTCACTTCGAGCATGTGGTCTCTTGAGAAGAAAATTCAGACCTTCTGACAGAGCAAGAGAGCTTTTTTTTTGTTAAACTACTGCCTCCTGTTGCTCAGAACAAAATTCAGGAATGTCAGCTTTTAAATTTTAAAACTTTAGAAAATAATTTACAAAAGTTCTGATTTGGGAAGGAAAAAGGGTGGATTTTTTTTTTGTATGAGATGATTTCACAAGGACCTTGGAGTAGGAAGTATTGGTAATAATTTTAATGATATTGATTCCCTCTATTACTGAACAGTTAACATTTAAAAATGGCTGCAAAATTTTGATTGTAGAAAAATCAAAGAGGAACAATTTTCCCCTGCTTCTCAGGACTTCCAGGAACCATTCTCTTCCTGCTTTTCTGGAATTATTAGCACGAAATGGCTGGTACAGTGTTCTCTTGCGTTGTTTTGTAAAACTGCAAAAGCCTAACACCAGAATGCCAAGAGCCTGACACTGTAAAAATGAAGCTGTGAGAATTCTGCAAGTCTAAGAAAACTGTGGTGCTGTGAAGTAATTGACTTTAATATACAATTGTAACAGAGGTTTGAGTGGAAAAGGGACAATAGGGGGTGAATACATACAGCCAACAGATCTCAAAGAGCTGCTGGCAAATAGCCACTGTGTTTTTCTCCATATGAACAACTAAAGTACATTGTGACTTTGTCTTTGGAGGTGAAAACCAGAATTCTTTTAGGCCGCTAAGACTTGGATTGGTTTGTGATTTGCTCAAATGCTTTTGTAATGATGTAATGCTTAGATTCCTGCGGCTAGTGAATGGAACTAAAAGGCTTGTGTGGATAGATTAGGCATACAACAGCTCTACAGCATGTTATCTCAAACTGTTAACACAGTAGGTATGAAAACACAGACTGATAATTGTCTTCCACAAGGAAAAATACCTGGTGCAAGCGTTAAGGTTATTTTTATTCATGAAGAATTCTCAGAGAAGATTGTTTTTAAATACTGACCAAACGGCAGTCTGTGGGACATGAGGAGAATCACTACAGCATGATTTGGTTCCTAGCTTTGTTATCTGTTATAAATGTTGTCCTTAGAAGCATTGGTGAGGGCTACTCTGTGGCTAAAGGGTAACTATACTTGCTGGAAAGCATGAAGTGCCCTGGTCTGGTTTCCAAGTGGGAGATATATTGGCATATTATGTATGTAATATTTAATAGTGTGTAATTGTATGTAATTCTCATTACATTGAAATTAAAACCTTTTGATGGAAAAGAGCTTGGATCTCTTGCTGTGTTCCTTTTAGTGATGAAGGAGTGAAGAAATGCCATGTCCTTCTGTTTGTTTCCTGAAACTGACTTTGGATAGATAACTGAATGTAAATTGGGGAACTTCTTGGGACTGGTGAAGTCTTGCATTCTACTTAGAAGAGTATTTTTTCTTTGGACTGATCGTGCCAGTGATCAATTCCTGGGATGATCTGAAAACTATGTCTCATAGCTTTCTTTAAAGTACTAGAAACAGTAGTGTATTCAATATTTGCCCCATATGATGGTAGAATCCAAACTGCTCCATGAGCACACTGCCCAGAGAATTGGGTAGGTTTCTCTCAAAACTCCTAATTCTGCTGTGAAATTCAAATGCCACCAGGCAAACTATCTTCTAGACTGTCTGCCTCTAGGGGCAGCATGGGTTAATTATGTAGTCTTTGACATGTGAGAACAGAATTAGAAGTATAGGTGGGAGATGCTGTATAAGCTAAATTGAATTGTTAAAGAGAAAATGTTGGCTCAATGCTTGCCAGTGGTAACTGAGAAATTTTCATTCCTTTATGCTTCTACAAGGTTTGGCTAAATATAAACTGTGTGGTTTTATGCTTATTTAGGCATGAGCCTTGCTTGAGCTTTTTTCTGTATCAACAATATATTTTCACTTAGCATGAACCTTATCCATTTAAGAACAATGACAAGTCTTTTGAAGGGTTTTTTTTATTTCTTAAGAGAAAGATTTGAAGTAATCTTATCCTATTTTTCTTCATTTCATGCCTATTCCCTCTACCTATGACTATTCCAGTTTAATTGTGATTTATATATATTTTTGTTAGCTATAATGGCTCCCTGGTGTTAGATTAAGAAGGTACACAGTGGAGCTTACCTTACATGCACTGAAAGTGACAAGTCTAAGAGCAGCAATATCTAATTGAGAACTTGACAGTGAAGAATAAACAAATATGGCAAAGCGATCCACCTAGGTCCTAGTTGCATGTTTAGGTGAGCTCTCACCATTTTCAGTGACTGTTCAAATCCAGTGACAAGACAGGTGGAAACTGGATGTTCTTAGGAGTGAAGGAGTTTACCCAACTGAGAAAAGAATAAAATAGAAATCTGCTTGAGAAAACCTTGGGATCAGGAATAAGGAAGAAGCATGACAGTTCGTGCATGTAGTTTCTTAACAGGAGGAAATTGAAGAGGTTTGCTTGCCACATCTGTCAAAAGCAAATGGTAGTCTGCACACTGACGAGTGGGAGCAAGATCCTTAAGAGGCTGAGATGTGAAAAATTCAAGAGAGTAGGATCTGTGGGTTCTGGGGAACAGCTAATTTCAAGAGAAGAGGGTAGACAAAAAGTTTACTTTTACTGGTAGTGGTATTTGATATATTTTGGCTTTAATAGAAACCGAATCTTTGTTGAGAATCTTTCATTCTTCATGTCTGGACATGATTTATTGGCAAAGAAAAAAAAATGGAGGTAACAGCACTTTCTGATGCCAGATAAAACCCTGTCAGGGGGGTGGTGTTACACTTGTACTATATATATGGGGATATAAGGGTGGATATAAGGGATGTAGGAAGAAGACATTAGTTGTGGAGATAGAAAAAGAATAGGTGAATAAATAGTAATATGCAGAATTTGAAGTATTTGTTGCCTTTAAAAATACCGCATTTTGTTTTAATGTTACAAATACTGAGTAACTTTTCTTTTGCTTTTAACAGACTCTGAAGGCAGATCCAGAAGAATTGTTTACAAAACTGGAGAGAATTGGTAAGGGTTCTTTTGGTGAAGTTTTTAAAGGAATTGACAATCGGACTCAGAAAGTGGTTGCTATAAAAATTATTGACCTGGAAGAGGCAGAAGATGAAATAGAAGACATCCAACAAGAAATCACAGTGCTGAGTCAGTGTGACAGTCCATATGTAACTAAATATTATGGATCCTATTTAAAGGTAAGATACCTACAGATGATGGTGGTTTGATTTTATAAGTAATTCTTTCCCAAGTTATCCAGTCATGCCTGTTTTCATTAGCAAGGTTTCAGTCAGACCTCAGTTGAAGGAAAGTGTATTTTTGTCCTTTCAATTTTACAGAAAGAATGAGATATTGTGTTTTGTGAAGTATGTGACAGAACTTCATAGAAAAAAAGGCGTGTCCTTTGCTGTTTCTGTACAAAAAGAAATTAAATAACATTAGTTTGTTAAGCTCTAGAGTAATCTGTTTAGATTCTCTTAATATTAGGAGAATGTTACTTTAACTATTGTTTAAATTTAGAAAATATAACCTAAGTCTGCATTTGATTTGAACAGTCAAAACCATTGAAAAATAATGTAGTATCAGCTCTTTTGTGAATCTTGATGTTTTTCATCAAGGCTTGATCAGTAGCAGAGCTTAGGTTGCTTTTCAAAGGAGAATGAGCCGAGCCTTGATCTGAGTGATGTAAAAATGAAAATCTAAATGTTAATTTATTTGCACATTTGCAAACAGCACATTAGCTGTAAGTGAAGCTAATAGAAGGAGTTTCCATTAACTGCCTTCTGAATCTGTTTCCCTTCCCTCCCCCTGCCGTATTATTTAATTTCAGGGCTCAGTTTTAAGTGTGTTAGATAGATGTGTATTGTGGTTTTTTGTTTGTTTTTAATTGTATGGATATAGTGATTTATTACATCTGGAGGGTATTGAAATTATCTGGAAGCTTTCAGTACTACTTTATTTCTTTGTTCAGACTGTCGCCATCTGGATAGCTCTTTCTGCTATGACAGTGAGATGGCAATCTAGATAAGAGATTGTTCTCATGATAGGGTTTGAAGTTACAAGTAGGCTGAAAATATTTTAACTTTCAGCCTGCTTTTGCAGAAGCATTCTGTTCATCAGCCAATCCATGAAGGTTTTGAAAGGGTCCCTATTTTATCTCTGGATTTCTGACATTGCCAGTTAGTTTCCAAGTTAAAAGACTTTTTTTTTTCTGAATCCAGGAGATGTATTAGTGAAGGGACATACAGGTTTTCCTTTCTTTGTTGTGCTCTGAACCATTTTGTCTCCGAGGGGTTTGTGAATGATTTCAGACCTGACAACTGTTACCAGTACTGGACTTAGAAGTTTATAGCCTAGGTCTCAGAAGCATCAGGAGGCACATAATTGAGCACAGTAAATTGGATAAATTTTTCATCATGGCTTTTATTGCTACCTTTGAAACTTCTTAGTCTAGGTTGGTAGTTAAATATGGCAAAAAAGCAAAAGTGGAATTTCTCTCCTGGACTGTGCCTGCTTCAAATCTGTTCCTTTTAGAGTGGAAATAGTAAGAACTTGTAGGATAAGTGAAATAGAATACAAGAAAAACAGCTAGTTTAACGGGAAGGCCACTTGTTTTTAAAATGTAACAATATAACCTTAGAATCATAGAATAGGGTTTACACTTACACTTTAGAACAGGGGAAGTTCAGGTTAGGTATAAGGAAGAAGTTCTTTATTGTGAGGGTGGTAAGGCACTGCAACAGGTTGTGCAAAGAAGTGGTAAATGCTCCAGCTCTGACAGTGTTCAATGCTGGGCTGGGCAGAGCCTTGGGCAACATGGTCTAGTGTGGGGCATCCTGCCTATGGCAGGGGGACTGGAACTAGATGATCTTAAGGTCCTTTCCAGAACCATTCTATGATTCTAGGATAATATCGTTGAAACAGAGAATCCAGTGTTCAAATTTGAACCGAGTGAATGTGAACAAGTTGTGAAGGTAGCATGGCAACTGTTGCTTTCCCTAATTGAAGGAGAGTGGTGACTGCAGGACTTGGTAGCCTGTATGGGTTTGGCTGGATGGAAGTGATAGTGATATTTGTGATTAATGTTGTGAGGAGGACCCTCTGAAAATACTTATGCCTTTTGCCTCACTTCAGTCAAGTGCCTGTGAATTTTCCAACCTGTGTCAATTTTCTGAGATAGTGCACTAACATCGGCTGTGTAGGACTCATACTTCTGGAGACAAGTACAGCTTTTTTATAGCTAGTAGAATGTACAGCTACTCATGTTTACATATTGCTTCAGTACTTTGTGGATGTATGTTGTTTTGCAAGACACTTCATACTACAGGACTTTTTGCTCTTCAAAACAAAAAACTCTTTTCTTTATGCTGTTAAAAATTAATAAGTGCTGATTATTAGGTCATGCTGAAGTGACAGAGTCTTTGCCAAGGAAACATTTTGCAGGTCTCTTAGCTTTCTAAAGAGTTAGGTCTTGTTATTGGATAGTAATAATGTGTCATTATATATATGTATACATATATATACACACACACTTAAAAAGGGCAGTATTAATGTGTAATTGGTTAATATTCTTGGCTAGGAATCTAGGTTTATTTGCTGCACATCTTTGTTGTATTTGTAAGCCAGGACTGCCATAAGGTCCTGAGGGCTTTTAAGGACCCGACTGTCTTTTAACTCTTTCTGACAGTGGGATAATCCATCACCAAGAATGTTCAACAGATTAATTTTCCACATCCTGAGAGATTAGGAGACATTATTTCTTCCATAATTGGACAGTTTAGCGCTAATTACAATTCATATTTCCTCAAAGAATTAACTTCTTTAAAGTAAGCAAGGGGGAAAATGGTAGGATCTTAGGTTATATTGCCAACCACTGCAGTGAATATTATTTTCTAAAGCCTGTGCAGTGTGATGTGTTCTGTCCATGTGTCTGGTGGATCTCAGATAGAAAAACGTTTGTGTTTACAGAGAACTCTTATATTGATTTTCTTTATTTTTGGCAGTCAAATATCAATTCCAATAACAATTTCAGTTGCTCTAATTTTTTTTCTTTCTGGCTCTAGATCACACTTTTTTTTCCCCCTAGGTTTACTGCATATCCTTTTGTGAGCTGAAGAGGTGTCTTTTACTATATAATAATTTTTTCTATGTATTCCCATGTCAGTTGTGAAGTAGGAGTATCTTTTATGAGAACTTTTTGGTATTTATTGTGTTGTAACAAGTTGCTGGAAAAGAAAAATATCTCATTTGGTATAGTGCAGACCTGATGGTTAATACTTTGTGTCCCTTTTGACAACAAGTTTCATGTAATTGCTGAGTACTTGCTCTGATATCCTGTAAAATAATTGTCAGATTTTAAGGGGCATTCTATATTTTCAGCAAGGGTGGTTAATAGGCATTGCCAAGAAGACATTTGTATCTTTAAAGATCTTTTAGGTAGCCCACAAGTTTTGTGGTTGATTATTTATTTCTTTTTTTTTTTTGAGCACCTGAATCATCTGTCTCTGATAAATCCTTGTATTGTTCTTCATTCTCTGTTACTTCATACCTGCTTCAATTAAACTATGAGATAATACATGTCAGTGTGTTAAGGGACATGTTGCTGGAAATGTTAGAATGCTTATATAGTAGTGCTGTACTTGCCTGAGGCCTCTCACTGTCTTCAGGTGATGTTCATGAGAACAGCTTGTCAAGCTGTTGGTGTCTACTGCATGGTACTCATTGAAGTACAACTTGAAATGAGCCTTATCACTTAATGGGTTAATGCAGTCACTTTATCCTAGAAATTTACATTTAAAAAAGAAATACTCCCAAAAGTAGCTAAAAATTAGGGTGCTGTACCCAAAAGCCTTGTAATTTTTTTTATGCTAAAATTTTGTGTATATCCTGACTTAATTACTTCAGTATTATTATTTTTTTTTAATTTACAGAGGCTAAGCCATATCTATTACTGCTTTAACACAGTGTGTCTTGAACAAAAAACAGGTCACACATAATTTACACATAAATCAAGCCTTCCATTCCCTTTGGACTTTGTTCTTTGCAACTTTTGTTGGAGATGCATGGGCAATTGCTGTGGTCAGAGCTAATTCAAATAAAGTAATAAGCAGTAGTGTTGTGGGTACCAATTTAGGAAGTCGAGGTTGTCATCCTGAATATAAATTAATTTGCAGAACATGCTTTTTTCAGAAACCCAAATAAATATATAAGACAAATGCAAATTCTCCTTTCTAAAGCCATATTTTTAAACATGACATTCTCATGTTCCCGTTCTATTAGGCCAAAGGACTTTTGTATACTGTGGGAGCTAGTAAGTACCCAGAATGTTGCTCTTAAGGCATATTGCAGTGACATGGTTTATATGGGTTCCTATCTAGTGGAATTGCTCTCCTTATCTGTGATGATGTGTTAAAAACCTGTATCAGTGTTCCTTAATGAAGTAAGCTTAACAAAATAGGTAGTGACTCTGTTATCTCTGTGCTCTGGGAATCACCTTATCCATGCTGTCTTCTAAATGAACGGCTTATCTGTTCCATCTATAACCTGATTAAATACTTCATGGATAGACGAATTAGAACTCCTTTCAGATCCTTACAAAATTCTTTAACGAAACTTCTCTGGGTCTGTTTGCTGCTTTAGGTTTTTAGGTTAACAGCATCCACTGCCTCTTTTATAATGGAATAGGGATTCTTTGTGATTCTTCCTAGATATATTTTATTTTTAATTATAAAATTGTCTGAAGTAATTTTCTGTCTCTTCTGAGTTTTGACTTACTGTAACTCTTTAAAAATATTGCTATGCTACCTACTCCAACAGTTTTTCTGTCTAGGAGCCTGTCAGCTCTTCTGTTTGCATTTTTTTTTTTTCTGCTTTACCAGTTTTTCAAGAGCTTCATTAGATTTGGTTCTGAAGTTGTTACTCTTGTCCTTTTTCAGGTCAAGCTGTTTGGAACCTGTTTTGTTTTCAAGATTCAGATGCCTCTCTAACTTTTTTTTCCAGTTGCGTTAACAAGATTAATTACTGTTATATTATAACTTCATAACATTTTCATTTTTGTGATCTTTTATTACTATTTAGAAATAGATGAGGAAATTAATTTGTCTTTCATTGGTTGAAGAATAAATTTCTTGGCTTTTTTATGTTTATGTATGTCATGACATACATACGAAGAATAAAAGATCTTGGCTTTTTTGCATATATGTACATGTATGTCACTCAAAGCTGAGGTATGTGGACAAAAGGTGAGATTAATGTGTTTTAGTATATGCATACGTTAAAGTCTTAAAATTCCCTTAGACTTCTATACATATGAATATAATGGTAGAGCAAATGATCACTAAGTAGTTTTAACATCCAATAAAAGTAGGTACAAGTGATATTGTATTGAACTGATAGTGAGCTAGTCTTGTAGTATGTTTTTTAAAAAATATTGCTACGCACATGTTTTTCATCCTTCAAGTGTATTTTTCTAGCTCACTTGGTAGCTTTTGAGATATCGTTTTGAACAGTTTAAACTTCATGACCCAGTGAGAATCAGACATCCAGTTTATTTTCCCCAGTTTTTACCCAGACAATTTCCCATTCTGTAAGAGTTTTTTAAGAGTTCTTAAACAAAAAAACCCAAAACAAACCCAAAAAGAAGCCACAATAGAAACAAAGCAAACCCATCTCCCCTCCCCCTAAAAAGACCCCAAACAACAGAAAGAAAAACCACAAAAAAAACCCAACCCCAACAAACGTAGAAGTACTGATGACAGTCAGTTTGTAAAGAATAGTTGCTATAACTTTAATTTTAGTCTTTACACCTTTATGGGGGTTTATTTAATGACTTGGGTATAACATACATGCTGCTGTAAGACAAGCTGGTATATAGACTGCAAAACTCCCAGAATATAGCTTCTGGTTACATTTTGTGAATGACATAACATACGCTAATGAAAAAGCCATGTCACTTCTAAGAAGCTTGATTAACTGAGCCTGTAGAACAAAGAGTTCAGGCAAATGAAGTCTAGAAATAAAGATCTGGTTTTGAAAAGCAGTGATTCTGGAAGCAATCTGTAATTTAATTTGGGTAATGAAACTTTGGTGTACATGACATCAGTGAGACTCTTCTTGGAATAATATAGCCAGTTCAAAGTGTGGCTGAAAAACTTTAAGGTATTTCATAAAGAGCTTCAGAAACAGTTTGAGGTTTGGAAAACTGGTATTCCAGAGAAATGCTGAAGTTTTTGCTTGATTTTGTTTATATAAAGGAAAGTGTGGAAGTAGTACTGTGTATGTATGAAAGCTTTCCCATGTTTAAGTGCCGATAGTTTAGTCCTATTTTGGCTTGACAGATTAGAAAGCACAAGATGTAATAGCTGAGTGATCAAGCTAGGTGAATTTCATCTGGTAATTGCAGACCCTTTTTTAAAGGGAAGATAGCTTAAATATTGGAAAAGTTTATATCAAGTGTATTTTATGTCACTTGCAGTTACTTTTCTTAAAATCGGTACTTGCTGAATTTAAAGAAGCCTAAGTTTGTGTGCTTTAGGACTCAAGGACTTCAATGTGGATATGTTGAATGTTCTTGCCACAGCAATCTAGGTGATATAACTTTGAATGTGGGTTTTTATATATGACTTCAGTAAGTTTTAAGTATATGTTCTTTTGCTGTACAGGTTTAACTGGTTTCCTTTAACATTTATGAGCATCTCTGAAGTGGTGTGACCTCAAATATATGCTGTGGGTCAGCCAGAAGTTAATGGACTTGGTGTATTCTGTCATCATTTGGTAGGCAGCCTGTGCAGGTTACGTCACACTTGTCAGGATGGGAGAGCAGAGCAATTTTCCTGCTTAACATTAACCACAACAGCATGGATTCTCAGCACAGGGAGAAGTGAAATGTGTCAGCAGTTTCTTGATGTCAAATCATTTGTGTTGTGTGCCCAGCCCCACAGCAGCAGCTAGTGCCCTTTCAGACTTGATTTTCACAAACCACAGTCACTGAATTTTGAATGGGGGTTGGGTACGCTTAACTGAAAGATAACTGTAACTGTCTCTGATTTTTGCCTACTACAGTTGTTGTCATGACTACATTTTGTAAGGGGCTGAGATGATGGAGTGCCTTCTCTGTTCTCTTGACCTCAAAGCCAGCTGGAATCGTCTTACTCTGTAGGACATCCTGCATCTGAATCAAGAGGGGGACTTGGATTGCAAATTCTCTCTTACTGTGATGGCATTGGGAACAAAATGGGGCACAAGCTTCCTGTGAAGCAGTCTCTGTTAGGGTCTGCTTACTTTTCTTCTGAAGCCCCTGCTAACCTTCTCTGTTCTCATCAGGCAGGACTGTATCTTCCAGAAGAGTTGAACAGGTGTTGCCTTCATTTGTGCATAGTCAATGTGAAACTGACTTCTGGCTGGACAGCCCAGAAGGAGATAGCAAGAGAGTTTCTGTAATGGTTCTGGTAGGCTTTAAGATATAGTTGGTCTACTGATTTAAAGAGCAAGTTGAAAGCTTCCCCTGATACAGGCACTAAAGGCCATGAATAAGACAAAGGCAGAAGGGTGCGAAGGAACCCATGAACTCTGTCTGTAGCCCAGGTGGTTTTGCTGCGAGGCCCTGATTTCATATTTAAAATAGTTTGGTCCCTTCATATTTCAGAAATGGCTACCTTGCTACTCTGAACCCTTGTTGTCCATAGTTTTTACTACTTTTGACCTTTCTATCATGGTTTAACCACAGCTGGCAACTAAGTACCATGCAGCTGTTTGCTCACTCCTCCCCCCTCCCCAGGTGGGATGGGGAGAAGACTTGGAGAAAAAGTAAAACCCATGGGTTGAGATAAGAATAGTTTTATAATTAGAATAACATACAAAATACTACTACTAATAATGAAAAGGGAAATAACAAGGAGAGACATACAAAGAAACCAACCCCAAACCTAACAAACAACAGTGATACACAATGCCACTTCTCACCACCTGCTGACTGATACCCAGCCTGACCCGAGCAGTGATTGGTTCTTCCCGGCCAACTCCCCCCAGTTTATATACTGGGCATCATGTGCTATGGTATGGAACACCCCTTTGGCTACTTTGGGTTAGGTCTCCTGTCTCTGCTGCTTCCTGGCTTCTTGTGCTCCTCCTCACTGGCAGAGCATGAGACTGAAAAAGTCCTTGATTGGGGTTAGTGCTACTTAGCAACAACTAAAACATCAGTGTGTTAACAGCACTATTCTCAGACTAAATCCAAAACACAGCACTGCACCACCTACTAGGGAGAAAAATAACCCTATTCCAGTGGAAATCAGGAGACTTGCCGAAGGTCATTTGTGGTGCTGTTAATGAGGATAGTCCCTTGTTTGCAGTGTCTTTATTCAAAGATATTGTACTGAATTGTAATTTTTAGAACCTTTTTATTTCACTACTTACCCTTAGCAGTCCAAGGGATTATTACTACTTTCTGGAATCTGCATTATATAGTCCTGTTTTTCTAAATCTGTGGAAAAATCTACCTAGTAAGCTGTGGCAATTTCAAGATTTTTTTTCTGTTTGTCAGTGTAATCAGTTCTGCACTGTTAGTCTTTTATGGCTAAATAATTTTACTGTACAAGTGTATCAGTGTTGGGAAGCATCACTAGTGTATATCTTGGAGAAAATAGTTCGTAATAACTGTATTTTGTATTACCCAGTATTAAAGTCCTTAACTGTGTCATGTTACTCTGATCTTGCTTTAAGTCAAAATTCAGAAAATTCCATGTAAAATATAATTTCTTGAAAGTAACGTATGTGTGTTGTGCTTGTGATGGCCTTAAAAGCTGCCTCTGTACTGCTCTGATTGCTGACTTTGGTATAGTATGAAATCCTCTGTGCATAATTTCACATGTTGATACCTGCCTTTAGGCAGATCTATCAGGTAGCTGCTGCTGAAATAGGCAACAACAGAATCTTCCCCATTCTGCTTTCATGTTCCTGCCATTTTACTTGCATCTGATCTGTTGACTGCAGAATTACTTGGTTCAGCTGGGAAACAAGTTTTTCCCCAATGCCTTCTCCTGCCCCTTCCCCAAAATAACCTGATTCTTGGGAAGAACAAACCCCAAACCCTTTCAAATTAGCCAGCTCAGACCTGTGGCATCAGAATTCCTAGGTCTGGTACAAAAAAAAAAAAGAAAATATGGTGGAATTGAGAGATTAGGAACAGAGAAGGACCATAGGTTTTGGTAACAGCTTGCTTCTAGGTTAGCGGTAATGTGAGGCCTTGTATTTAGTTTGGCCGTTCAGATCAGGATGACATAGCATTGCTTTTTAACAGTACATAGTACTGTTTATGCCAAATGTCCTTCTGTGTCTTGTGTGTTAAATGATAGACTTGGTGCTGTGGGCCTGTGAGATACCTGAAAAGGGAGTACTGCTGTGACATCTAGGTGCAAGGATGTTTCTGCTGCTGCCTTTCCACAACCCACTTCCTCATCCTTACCAGAGGGGCTATTTAGACTCTCAGTTAAGGATGGGGAGAATTGTACACTGATGGCTTAGACTGATCTAAAGCTTTATGGCACCACCCTGCCAAATTATTTTTATAAAACTTAATCAGCTAACAGTCCTGCTGAAAATAGTGCATGTGTGTATGTATTTGTGCCCAGGTTTAGCTGAAGTAGTTCTTGGGCTGGTTCCCCATCTCGTTGCCCCAGTAGGCTTCCTGAAACAAGGCTTTTCAGCTACAGTGTGACCAATGACATTGTCAGGTGGCTGCTAGTCTATTCATCTGATGTTCTCATGAACATCACAAACATTTGCCATTTCAGTTGAAAACTCCTCTCTTTATATACCTCTGTTCTAACCTTGTTCTCTTACACAGTTACTCTGTTTGTGTGCTATCTTTATTGTGAACGTCAGGCAGTTTGTATTGCTCATTTAGCTTGCTTTTGCTTCAGTATACTTTCAGCCATGGGTCTTTGGGTCAAATGAATTCTCCTAGGTCTTCACATGGTCTGTATGGAGGTAGTTGTACAAAAGCAGAAAAGTCACATGCCTTACACAAATAAGAGAATATTATGGCATGTTACAGAGCATGTTAATAAACATAAAAATGGTTGAATGTTGAACTCTCAGAAACTTATTCGGAAACTCAAAAATACTGAACTTCAAATGGAAAGTTCCATGGTGGATAGGTTTATGGACTGTATTTAGTTCTAAAATATTTCAGTTCTTTATTCAGGGGGCAATTATTTCAACTGAATTCTTAAGGTTCTTTCCATTTATTTTTTTCATTATACTACCTAATTTGTTAGCTGTTGCATGACAGTTGGGATAAAAATAATCATTTGGAGATACTGAGTCTTTCTCCTTCTGTTTTCTTTAACAGTTCCTTGAAACAGCAATTTATAAGAAGGAAACAAAAACATAGGGGAGGAAGACAGAATGGAAATGATGGATGTGAATAGAAGGTGGTTTTAGCAGTAATTAGAGGTTAGAGAAGAGTTGTAAAGAGAAAGTGGAAAATAATAAGGGGTTTGCAGAAAAACTATGTGTTTTGCAAGGATTGAAGCAATGAGCTTGGCAGTCTGAGTGGAAGATCCTGGGTAATTCTTGGGCTGATACATACATCTTCAGTAGTAGTGAAAGTTTTGAAGGATTGGCTTGTGAATATGTTATAAAGGAAGCAGTGGAATTTAATAGCAATGTCAATGCAAAAGGCGAAAGGAAAAGGAGATTTACAGGCTGCAGAACAGGAATGCAAAAGATACTGGAAATTGTATACACAAGTGGTGAAAAAGGATGAAACCGATGAGTGGATTCATATTTATGTGAAGAAGTAAATTTGAGTTCTACTTTTCCTTTTGAATTTAGTATGTGTAATGGGTAAACAGGAACAGATATAAACATCAGAGCGATTTGGGTTTTGGACGGTTGAGGTGAGTGGGTTCCTGTGCCTCATATTTTCTGTTGGAGTTTTGTTTCTGGTGTAGAGGGGGAGTGTAGATAATAAAACTCCTGATTGTTATTGACGTGAACTACTCCAGTGAAATAGGCTTAAGATATGTAGGTGCAAGTAGGGTGATGTTTTGTTGAAAAAAATTACTTAGAAGATTATTAATCTCAGTGTTCATTGAATGCAGGGTTCATTTCTTAGCTCTGCTTTTGGGCAGAGCTAGCGCACTAAATGCAGTTTACCTGGACTGTACACTAATGCTGATTTATTTTTGCTTCCAATTTCCCATTTTGGGACTTTGTACATTAATAACAATCTGATGTGTCTCAGTAAAATTCAGTTCCATATGGATCTTTGCTTATGGGTTACACTTTCATGTTTCTGGCCTTCTTAGTGACTCTCTGTAAGAGGTGAATAGACAAAATAATGGGATTGTCACAGAACTGTGTAAATTGCTCATTAATCTTTGCGTGCTTCTTTAAATGGACTGCCTGGTGTGTCTTTTCCCTCCCCTACCCCCCACTCCCCCAAGGTAATGATGCAATGGCAATTACAAAGTACTTATTTGCCGGGTGGACAGGGAAGGTGGGGGAATGACTATTATCAGCACCACCAGATATTAAATAAATTAAAGTTAAAAGGAAAATGGTTGTATGGGACAGGTGTTTTGTTGTTTTTTTTTTGGGGGGGGGGGGTGTTGTTTGGTTTTTTTTTTTTTATCTTGCTGTGTTTGGTTGTTGCAGTGAGAAAAGGGAAAATGGTTCTAGGCAGGGGGAAGAGGATGGGTATTGACTCGCATCCACTTGGTGTTCCTAAGAAGTGGTTACCTACTGTTCTAGGATGTGAAATGTGTATAGTTCTTCAGTTATATGAGTTTCTTGTGGTTACTAGCTGGAAACTTGTTTAGCAGCCAATAAAATAAATAGGTGTCTATTTATTTCTAGTGCAATGTACTTGGTAGGAGAGTTAAAAACCAAGACTGCCTATTAGCGTGAAACTTTAGGAAATCATGTGCTTAATATGACATGCCTAGGCTTGTGACAGATGGGCTATGAAGATTCATTTCTGTGGCTGAATGGCATGTGTCCAGGAAATGTGCCAGAGAGGCCTTGAATATGGACACTGTTAGAGATGACTCACGCTAAGAAAAACATGGAGCTTGTGGCTCTAGCATGTTGGCATGCAAACACAGAATTCTGCTAAACGTTCTGCAGAAGGAACCTTTTATCAGTAGTGTGACAGAACTTTCATTGTTTGCTTGTTTGTTTGCTTTTTTTCCTAGCAAATGGCTCTGCAAGCTCTCTTACAACTAGCTTATGGCAAAAAGAATGCATGTGAGGATTGATTGTATACTGCTGTGGTAATTGCAAGAGGTAATTGTTGAAGAATGACTGCTGCATTAGATTGTAGAATACATTGACTAGTATGTATACTTAGAAATGAAAATGTGACTTTTTTTCTTGCGATCTGAAGAAGGCAGGAGTTTGAGTGTTGCAAAATGATTCCAAAGGCAAATAGCTTTTCTTTTTTTTTTATATACATATATACATGCATAAAATACTGTATACTGAGGTGGTTCTACGTAGTCTGAAAAATCCCACTGCCTGTGTTTTCCATGGACTTGATAGTATCCAAACTGGAATGAGCAGTTCTTCTCTTCCTTAGTCTCTGTTCTGCATTGGCTACCCAGCAGATGCATTTATTTTTTCCTTCGTGGTTGAACATGTTAGATGGCTGACAAACCTTGATTAAAGGACATAAATGCGCCACATGCAAAACCACAATGATTTCTTTGATTGCAGGGACCTTTTGGCCAGCTTGCAGTAAGGACTTGTGTTTAGAAGAGAACCTTTGGGCTCATCTGTATCTCCCTCCCCTCAAAGGGATGGCAGCCCGAGGACAGCTAGCATTCATCCTGACGCCAAGAGACTTCAAAGGAGGTAAGCACCTCAGAAATGCTCCCCAGACAAAAAACTTCACATCAGTCCAGCACCCCAGTGTGGTCTGATTCTTTAGTACAGTATTACCAGCTCCTACAGGCTTCTGTTCGTGGCTTCTTCATGAAAATATTTTGACAACTCTGTGGGGCCTCATCAGCTGCTTGCTGATGATCCCTTAAGATTCATGGAGTTGACTGCTGCTGTCAGTCATCCTTATTCACTTTAATAAGAATGTCCCCCCCGTAAGGGAAAAAGACATGTTCTCCTGTCCTTCCCCTATTTGGATCTTTATGTTTTGGATGAGGTTTAGAAGAGCTTTTCTCAAGTCATGATCTTTAAGGTTAAAGGTTGGGGAAAAACAACAAGCCAGTCAACCAACCTCATTCACCAAAATACAAAACCTGCTTTGCTCCACACAGTTTTAAAAGGATTTAAAAAACCTCCACTCCCACCAAAACCAAACAAACAGAAACCAACAAATCATCTCTGATTCCTTAATGTCCAGAGGATTTCCACCTAATTCTTTGTGTGTTTTAACTTCTAGTGAACATTATCCCAGGAAAGTTATGTGGAAACAAATTATTGCATTTCATTCTCTTGGAGAGAAATAAATCCTTAGGTTGGCACACAGCTGCTTATGTCTTCTAGATGCCTATGGAATGAATATTTGGTAGAAAGGGCAATTTAAGATCAGCAGAAGTTTACCTTGACATCAGAAGGATAAACACAAAAATCCCTTGTTAGCTTTCTGAATTTATTTATTTTTTTAATAAAATCAGGCTTTTTGGGGTGATTTCCACCCCTTTAACCTATCTGCCATCAGGTCAGTTGTATAAATACTCAGCTATAGATGTTGTTGTTTTGTTTTTTTTTTTTCTTATTGCAATAAACATTATATGAGACAAAATAAGAATGTGATTGAAATCATAAGGCAGAACTTTCTTGGGTTGTGTTGTTGTTTTTTTTTAACGGGAATATTTGGGTGTGTAGTAGACCATTAGTAAATATGAATTATGCTTGCTGAATGTTTTGGGGTTTGTTTTGTTTTTTTTTTTTTTTTTTGGGTAGCTTTTTTGTGGGCTTTTTTTTGGGGGGGAGGGGTGTTTTGTTGGTTGGTTTTGGGGTTTTGTGTGGTTATTTATTAATTTTTTTTTCTTTCTAATGGTGTGGATTTGGAGAGCATAGCTGGCACTCAGATCACTTAAACTGTATCTGTTACTAAGTTCTGTTTTTCTGTTTATGATGAGGGTATATTATTTAGCTGTTAGACTTACTTAAACCCAAGTAAGAGTTTTCTGATTATGTAGAGTACTTTTAATAATTGCTGTCTGGCTAGCCTTCTTCTTGGGCTTTACTATATAAATACAAATGTTCTGTAGATTGTAACTTAAATATGTTAAGGTAGTAAAGAAGTGGATTGCCCTGTAAAAATAATACCCCACCTAATTATACACTTCCACACCTTTGGAAGAGATTTACCTATGGATATTTTGAACAGCTTACAGATCCCTCACACCTGAAATATTTCAGGTCTTGGCTATTTTGATAGATTAAATTAGCTTAGGTTTGCTTGGTGCGTTGAAATGTTTAGTGGCTGTTGCCGGTTTTTATGGCTTTGGGGGTTTTTGTTCATTTCTATGTTTGGTTTTGGTTCCCTTCCCTCTTTCCCCTTCCCTCCTTCAGATGCTGCTCTCACAGTAGTCAGTTTCCTTAGTTTCATTGGAAAATTTTCTTTTGAGTCTTCTATGTAGTGTTGTAGGAATTTGGGATTTTTTTTTTCTTTCTATATTGACTTTCCACAATGTGTTGTTTCTGTAGCCCTTCTTCTGGTGTTTAGAGACAAAATAAATACACAAATTCAAAGCAGGAAACTTTTAGAAAGCCACAAATATTTTTTTTGGAATCATTCTAACACTTCAGTAGCTTGGAGAGATTAAAAAAAAGAATGGGCCAAAAATGAGCAGTAGCACACTCCAGTTTGTGTACATCTTACCAGGATCATTCTTTTCCTGTAAGACAAACTAAATCACAAATATAGTTTATTTTTATTAATGGGTTGCCATCCCCTGTGAGCAGATGAGAAAGAAAAAAGTCACCTTTTATTTCCTTCATTTGAGTGGCTTTTTAGTGTCGCTGAAAGTGGAGGTGGCTTTGTTCATTTGGTCTTGTGTCTGCTTCTCTAGGAATTCAACAAGGAAGAGTAGAAACAGGGCAGGAAATTGCTAGAATGCTTTCTAGTCTAAAATAAAATATCTGTTGGTGGACATAAATTCTGATAAAATGAGAGACCTAGCGGTAGGTGGGAAGTGTAATGTTCTTTGGAGGCTCTGAAATTCATAAAATACTTAAAGAAATCCTTTCAAAAAGTAAATGTAGATATTGATTCATTCATTTTTCCTGGAGAGAACCAATTATTCAAAGCAGTATTCTTTCTCTTCGGAGCTTTTCATGTTGATAGTGAAATTCAGTCATTCATTTAAGAAGAAAAATAAATTTTAACTGTTTTCTTCAGTAGTATACTGGATGATCTACTGCAGCATGGCTAGATTTTTGTTCATACTTCCTCGATGACTACGTTAACTTAATCTGTATTTCATAGCATCTACTTTTGTTCTTACACTCCAAAACCCCAAAGGAGGATATTAATTTCCAAGGTTAATAATTGCTAATTCACTGCAGCTGTTGGTGTTTCAGTTACTTTTCACCTTTCTAAGACCACTGGACAGTACTTAAGACTCTGTTCTAAAACATGGACTGTTGTTATGATAGATGGGGGATGGAGAGGACAATTTATCTAGAGGATATCTTTGGTGGCTGAAGCAACCTCGCTGTCTTTAGTCTTGTTTCAGAAAATAGTCTCTCTTGTTCTTCAAAGCTAATAGTTGTTCTTCTGTGCCATCTGATTTTCAGGTGTTCTGAAACAAGTGTCTTTAGGAAATACTATTTTGTTTTTATTTAATGAAATCTGTAATAACATCAACAAAGAAGTTCCCATTTTAAAAAACGCTACACCAATCTGCATACGCTTGTGTTGTAGTTCACATCAAGGATTGACTGTGTGATGGAACTCAAAATGCTTCCTAGGAACTGTTTGAGTGATGGTGGCATACTTTATTCCTTGTAAAGAGGCTGGAGAATTTTTTGTTCATCAGATATGGAAGAATAGTAGTAGTACTTACTGAGATTGTCTTTTAGAACAAACTATACTCTCTTAGAAAGGTGGTATGAATTGGCACTGAAAGATATATACATATATGTATTTCCTGTCTTCTGTGAAGACAGTTCCAGAAGCTTGTAAAAACATAGACTTTCTTGATAGCTGTTAAACAGGACCCTGAATATAGAGTGGTAAAATCAGTTTGTCATTTCAATGGAAAGAGCTTGATTATTTACTACATACACTAATAGACTTGGGTACCCATGGTGTTCTGCAGTGTAAATAACTTTCTTTTGGGATTAGTAATTCTATCCTTTGTCACATCCATTCCATCTTTCAAATGTTATTATAGGACATTGAGCAATCCAGCTGGCATCTGGATAGGCTGTTTGAAGTTTTGGGTGCATTGCTTACCTTCCCTGTCCAGAGATTGTGGACTGTAAAGAATGGAGTGAAAGCAGATAGTGGTTTGCTTGTCATTCTGCACTGTTAATATATGGCAGCACTGGTTCTAGTTCTGATTAGATTGAAATAGAAGCAATAGTGCAAATAGGTAATATTTATAACTAGAGAAGAACTGATGGCATGAGGTAGAGCTGTATGTATTCCTTGCCAAATTCATGCATTTGCTGAATAACAGTAATAGCCACCTTGTGCTATTAATATGACTTTTGGCAAATGGTATCTGTTCTAATACTAATCTGTGTGTCTAAAAATTGAACAGTCAGCTAGCAACTGGAAAGTTTGCAGCTCCTGATGCATTTCAAGGATCTAACGGCAATACATCAACTCACAGATGCCATCTCTTTAAAGTCTGAAGTAATTTTCTTGTATACATATTAATTTTTTATGAAAGAATAAGCTCCAGTGAAAGGGCATTTAAAATAGTTTGGAGGTCTTGATACATATTTTCAGACTTGGCAACATTTAGTGGTATTATGGAAAGGTTTGAGCTTGTCTAAGAGGAGCAGGAACCACAAATACATAAATGCCATTTCCTGTTACTGCCTCAATGTATCATTTATGACATTGTACAAAACAACCTCTTCTGATCAATCTGTACTTTACCTCTGCATATAAACTCACAGATGTCCTTGCAAGTTAATAAATAATGAGAACTCAAATGCCACGGTGTGCCTGTTCTTCATTCAGTATAAGAAGACAGTGATGACTGTTGTGATCTGGTATTGAAAGATAGTGAATGGATAAAATGGTGCCTGAAGCTGAACTTGGGGATTGTGAAGGAAGGAAACCATTTTGAAGAATTGATATATGAATGATCATGTTGAACTAGATGATCTTGAGGTCCTTTCCAATCCTAACTATTCTATGATTCTATGTTCTTAAAGGCGCATTTCTCTTTGGTTAATAATTTCTTCCTCTTTTTGTGAAGAGTGTCAGTGATACATGTTTTCAGATTCATTTTGAACAGGTGGTTTTGTTCTATCTTCGGTGGCTTGCATAGCTTCTTTTGGGGCCCTTCTTTGTTGGGCACTGGTGAGAGATCATCTTTGATATGTATTATGTGATTCTGCCACCTGGTGGTTTCGGGGGGCAGCCTGAGTATCAGATGCTTCATTAAACGCACAAATGTGAGGAAAGACTGGAGAGAAAGAAAAATCCGTCCACGAAAGGGAATCGGTGGGCAAGGTTGCTTAAAGTAGCTATAGAAGACAAGTTCTGTGATCTCTCATGTTTTTGAAGTCAGTCATCGAAGTATCATTGTGTGACTGTTTGCTTTTGGTTGCTACAGTGTCAAAACTTGCCTGGGTGTTTTTATAGATGAAGTTAACAAAAAAAGCCAGATCCTATGGTGAGTGGTAATGACCTGTAGCAGAAACTACTGTAGCAGTAACTTGGAGAGGTTACCCTCTTGCACACATTGTCTGTCTCCACCTTCTTTTAGTATGGCTTCTTATGCTGAAGAATCAGTAGGATTATTAACACTAAAATTATACCAGTATTGAAATACAAGTCTTGCTTCTGGCCTGTATTGATTTAGCATATATATACCAATTAAACTGCAATTTTTATTATAATATCACATCACATTGTGCAATGCATATCAATTTTGGAATTAGTATGTTCTTTTCAGATCAGTTGAGGTTCTGTCCAAGGTGTTCTCTTTCTGGTTTTCAATACTGTAGGTTTTTCTACTAATCTGGTGGTGGCAAAATGTTTAGTATATAGATCAACTTAAGGCTAGTTCTTTTGTGTTAATCAAGTATGTGATTTCTAACTTGTGAATGTTGACAAAGTGTTTGTAAATATAAGTTCTAAGCCGAATTTGGGGATGGCTTGTTTACAGAAAGCCTTTTGTATGTATTTATAAACCCCCTCTCTTCTGCTGCTAATTGTGAACCATAAGTTTAAGGTAGGATATACCCTTTCTCACAATAAATTGAAGGTGGGGAATTCTTTCTCACAATAAGATGGGAGGATTTTATTGCACTTAGAAACAAACATGTGCTCACTGTTGTAATACTGTTTTCAAACTGCATTAGTTCACTTCCTTGATTTCAGACCTTTAGTTAAATTCTATAGTACTGTACAGGTCACTTGGTGCTTTACTTCTAAGCCCTCCTAGTCCTTTTCTTTTGTGACTACGTGTTATGTTTTCTCCTGCTACCTCTCCTTCAGTCAAGAAAGGTGATTTAAAAACATTTTAATCGATATGTACAGTGGATTGACTGCTTTAGGTCAATCTTTTCTGTATAATATCACAGGGCTAAGAAATGCGTATGTTTGTCATGTTAAAAAATAAATAAATAAAAATACAAATTATATCTACGTATAGGTCTGTCCATGTTTTAGATGTATAACTTTATAAGGACTTATAAACAAACATTTAAATCTTGATTACTTATTTCTATATGTGTCTTCTATACTACTTCAATTTCAGTTACAACGTACTTCTGAGACTCTAGGGGAGTGTTTTGGTGGGTGGCCTATTTTGTTCAGTGTATAGTCCTTCATTTATACATGTTAGGGAAAGTTCTTTACTTGCTGGAACTGCACTCATTTGCAAATACTTTTGTGGTATCACACTGACACTAATGTAGAACACTTCATTAGAGGTAAAGCTCAAATTGTAAGGCTTTAATGTAGTTTCACAGTTAAAACCAGAAGTCAGATCTCAAGAAGAACAAACTGGTTTGGAAAGGCTTTATGGAAGCTCTGTTCTATAACAGGAGCTTCCTCTGGTTTCCAAAGTTGTTCCTTTCCTCAGTTTTATGGTGTGAGAGGAAAACCTCTTGTTCCTGCTGTGAAAAAGGAAATGTTCCCTGTGCCCTCATTAATGTGCTCATCTATGTTTATAAAGAAATAATAATCCTAAATTTAGATTGATGACTCACCATGGCTTCACTGTATTTGGAAGAAAAATTAGTGCTGTGTTGTGGCTGACGTTTAAAAGAAGAAAACTGGTCTTATTTCACATCTTAAAGTGGAGCACTGAATGTTGATAGTCTCAGTATATAAGAGTAGTATCTTCTTGAAAATGTAAGTGATTATGTGTAATACGTAATTACTAATCTAGGCCATGGAAGAAAATTTAGTGCTTTCAGTGTTCGACTTGAGAGGGAAAGGGGGAATATATAAAGAATGGGAGAAGTACAAGGAAAAAAAAAGAAAAAGAATTTGTGCAGCTTTAAAAAGGAAAGTGACAGTAGGTGTTAGGGAATGTGAAACATGCCAGAGATACTTGGAAAGGAAGGACAGAAGGAGGCATCTGTCTCTGGTGATGCCGAAGTCAATTGATAGTAGTATTCTACTTGCCTTGTGCTGTCGTTACAAGGCACTGCATTGTGCTTGTATGGCACAGTTTTGGTAGCAGAGGGGCTACAAGGGCCAGCTTCTGAGACAAGCTTCAAGAAACTTCCTGTGTGTATGACAGAGCCAATGCCATCCGGCTCCAAGATGGACCCGCCGCTAGTCCAGACTGAGCTCATCAGTGACAGTGGTAGTGCCTCTGGGATAATGTATTTAAGAAGGATGGGAAACTACTGCACAACAGCAGCTGCAGCTGGAGAGAGGAGTGAGAGTATGTGAGAGAAACATCCGTGCAGCCACCAAGATTCAGTGCAAAAGGAGGAAGGAGGTGCTCCAGAGCAGATTCCCCTGCAGCCCGTGATGCAGCCCATGGGGAGGCAGGCTGGAACCCTGCAGCCTATGGAGGACCTAGTGAAGCCTCCACCTGCAGCCTGGGGAGGACCCCACAGTGGAGCAGGGGGATGCCCAAAGGAGGCTGTGACCCATGGGAAGCCTGTGCTGGAGTAAGCTCCTGGCAGGACCTGTGCTCATGGAGAGAGAAGCCGTTGCTGGAGCTGGGGTTGGTAGGACATGTGAACCCATGAGGACCCGCACTGGAGAGGTCCCTGCTCCCACACTGGAGCAGTTACTGGAGACCTGTAGCTTGTGGGAAGTACTCATTGGATAAGTTAATGGCTTTGCTTCTCATTACCCTACTCTAGGTTGGAGTACTTGATTAGGTAATAAACTATTTTCCCCAAGTCTGTTTTGCCCCTGACAGTAATTGGTGGGTGATCTCTCCTTGTCCTTATCTTGACCCTTGAGCCTTTTGTTATATTTTCTCTCCTCCATCCAGTTGAGAATGGGGAGTGATGGAGTAGCTGTGGTAAGCACCTGGCATTCAGCCAGGGTCAACCCACCATAGGCATAAGGTAGAATATGTATTAAGGAAATAATTAAAACTGTCCAAAAGCATTTATTTGTGCTTTCTTGCTAAGCAATGTATGCAGATTTTAAAGTAAGAAAGCTAAGGAAAAAAATGTTCCAGCAAGAATTAGTTAATAGTGATAGTAAGTTTCATTACAATAGCAATTACATCTGTCAAGATATTTCATATGAATGATGTGAGTAATATTTCTCTGGCAAAGGGGAGGGGGAACCATAGGGAATTAAAAATCACTTTGAATCTAGGGCTATAGATTTAAAGATGCCATAATTGTAATAGATTGCTATTACTTAGCTTCCTACTGGGATACAGTCCTTAACTGTGTTTCCATACTTGTAAACCCAGCAATAGTATGTTTTAAAACAGGATTGGCTTTTATACTGTAAGTTCAGACATGTGGCCCCAAGCAGTTACTGATGAAAGTTTCAGGAACAAAATCTAAGTAGACCAAGAAAAGAATTAAAAGGATTATTGATGATTTTAAAAGACGACGAATTTGTATAATTTGTAGTTCTGTAATTGTGTGGCATGATTGTATAGCTACACACTTAAAATACATTCTTAAATATTTCTCTTTAGATGTTTTCTGCTACCTCTAATTTCTGATTTTCAGCTGGAGAATTTCGTAGCTGGTTTTATGGAGAATTTCTCATTTTGGACATTGTGTCTTGAAATTGTTAGCTCTTTAAATTCATGAGGTAGTCAAGATGATATAAAAGGGAAGATGCATCTCTTATTGACTTCTTTTAAAGGTTTTTTTTCTGGTTTTGAAAGGATCAAGGGGTTTGTTTATCCTACCATATTTTTTCCCACCCCCGCATTTCATTGAAATAAAAACTAGTGACATGCTTGTGTTTAAACTACTATTAAAATTAAATGTAAACATTGCAGGTACATAGAATTTGAAAATGAGGGGGATTTCATGCAGCTTTGAGAGACATTATCAGGCTGAAGCGAAGTATGCATGTGAAATTTTGACCAAGTTTAGGAACACTTCTGAAGATGAAAAGACTTGTGCTATAAGGCACTTCTCAGAAGCATACTTATTCTGGAACATTAGGACCTGGGTCCTTGAAGGGACAGGCAAAATCTGAGAAACTCAGCAGCAGAATAAGTATTTCAGTACTTTAAGGGACTCTCTCAAGATGGGCTGTAATTCTTGGAGTGTCTGCGGTGTCTGCAGAAAGTCAGCTTTGTCAAAATGCTGTATGTAGGTACTAAGATTATATTTTTAAATTACTTTTTCTCCCTAAAAATGTGTTCTGGGTCTTTTAAAACATTTTTAACAAGACTGTGTTTGTCAAATAGTATTAGTTTATTCCTGAAGAAAGGTATCTAAGTTTAGCTGTATCTGTGTGTTAAAAATAGTGGGTGATGAAGGAACTCTAATCCAGGGTCTTACCTAAAAATAGTAATTTGTGTAACTGAAGGGAGGTGGGGAGGGCTGTGTGTATTTACCTGCAGAAGGTGCATTCTGAGGCCAGACAGAAAAAGTACATGTATCGCTTTTCTAAAGGTTTTAATCCCTCTCCATATATAGGTATTCAGAGTCTTACATGCCCTTGCTGTGAGCTGTTATGTTTACATGAAGTTTTATTTTGCAGGCTAATGAATATTGTTGTTGTTTGTGCTCCTTGCTCTGAGAACCCCCCTGTATTTTTATGCTAGAAGTCTTGTGCATCTTTTGTACATAGAGTTAAAAATAACAAACCATAAAACAGCTTGATAATCATAAAAACTAAACCAAAACACACCATATGTTCTATGCAGCAGTCTTATATGAATATGTAACTGGTATATTTATGGCCTTGCATTAAAACATGTTTCAAGGATGGTAGTACAAGGAAAGATGGACTAACTGCTCCTCGTAGGGTATTTGGGTATAACATGCTGCAAACAGCAGAAAGAAAGGATTTGGGTCTGCTCTTTGTATATCTTATATTGTGTATCTTGTGTATTATAGGAAAGTTTAACATGCCATTCCATGAGAATATAGTAGCTTTTTTTTTGTTGCTGTTAGCTTTTATTTTACTAGCTAAAGTTAGCAAACAGAAATAGTCAACTTAAATAATATTTATTGCTAGTTTCTTTCATCTTTCCTGAGCACAGTTGTCTATAATTCTGTACCATATATCAGATGAATAAGCATTAGTGAAGAAATGCGCTGGTATTCTTCCTTAGGTCAGAGACAATTGGCTGTTCAAGAAAAAGAAACACAGAGGTGCAAAGAATAAATATAATATTCAACCTACATGGGAGTCAGGCTTATTAAAAGATATATTTTGAAGCATCTGTACAAATAGAGATAACTGGCAAAACTAAGTCATTTCTAAGGAAATGGCATTTTATGTAATGTAATTATTACTTGGTATTTTGAATGTCTATAGTCAAGAGGTTTTTAAATGTAAGTATAATTCTTCTCCATTTTCATTGAGTGGCCCCTGCCAGTCTCTTGTCTCAGAAGACTCTTTTGCAAACTGTACTAAGGAGTATGGTAAGAGCACATAGGAGGATGACTTCAGGGAGTTAATGTGCTGGTCAACTCAGGCTCAGAATACTTGTCCAGTTTAGTTGGCATGAAGGCAAGAGATTTCTTTCTGCTGCTTGACTCTTTGGTAGGGATTAAACATATTTTTTTTCCTTTTTTCCCCTGGATACTGCCTATATTTTTACATTATTAGTATTGGTACAAAGAAGACGTACCATGAAATGAGCTGGAGTGAGACGTTAAGAGCATGCATCAATTATTTGGAAGTAATGAACTTCTAATCTGTGCTTTTACCCATTGGTAAACGTGAAGTAGTTTTCCTCTTGGTAATGTAGAGGAAAAGAATTAAACTTTCTTGAGTGCACACACACACACTGGTGTAAATAGCTTGTGACAGCCTAAATTAATTCCTGATCAGATGGGACTAAAAAAATCCTGTATCTTCAAAATGTCCTTGGATTATTCTTTGAGGAATAGAGAAACATTAGTGCTGTTTCAAAACTGTAGTTTTTTCTTCAGTAAAAAGTTTTGAACAAGTCCTATTAACTTAATAACATATTTTTTAAAAGAACTTACTACATTGTTGTTGTTTTTGTTTTTCAGGATACAAAATTATGGATAATAATGGAATATCTGGGTGGAGGCTCTGCCCTTGATCTAGTAAGTAAATTATGTATGGGCTTTGTTATTTTACCTCAGTTATTTTCCTCTCTTTTAATTCTGGAAGCTGTAATATACATTTGATTATGGCAATGTTTGCTTCCAGTAAAGAAGAAAAAGTATTTGTCAATACCAGAAAAATGTTACTTCCATGAGACAAGACTGATTATTTGTATAGATGGAAGGGAATTAAGCAACATAATATTGAAAGCAGGATATAAACATCTAATCTTCAGTCAATCAGAGAACACTAGTGGCTGAAAATAGTTTTGTTTTTTTTTCTGTCTCTTAATTCTGCCCTGACAACTTCTCCTAGTATGCATTTTAATGCATTTTCCCCCACCCCATTCCCAGAGTCTCCCTGTTTGAAGTCTCATTGGGCTCTAAATAGACAAACACAATTTAGTCTGGTATTAAAAAACTGTATTTCTAAGAACTAGTTGGAGCCGTGGACTCCCTCAAGCGTAGACAGGCCTTACAGAGGGACCCGGATAGACCAGAGACCTGGGCAATCACCAGCTGCATGAAGTTTAGCAAGTGCCACATTCTGCACCTGGCATGGGGTTCCCAGTTTTGAATCATCGTTTTAGAAGCTCAGGGCAGGTTGTATTTTCTGTGATTGGATGCTGTCCATTCACTTTAGCTACTAAGAAACCCATAGCAAACCCCACTGCTCTGTCATCCTGGCAGTTTGCGTTGTGGTTTAGAAGGTTTCACAAAATCCCATGCAGTACATAGTAATAGGATGTGATTGATATGATACTTTATATGCCTCAGTTTCCTGAACAGGCTTTGAGAATTGGGTCCATATAAGACCTGTAGAGTTGCACATCAAAGTTCAGTGTAATGTTAATAATCAGATTACAGTATAGATGCTTTTCAAAGGCAGTGTGAATATCTGTGATATGATCACAAAGCAATAACTTGAAACCGTGTCTTTATGGAGCTTGTAACGAACTTTGAAAAATATTTTGGGTAAATAAAGTATTTATTTTCCCATTGTTCATAAGACCACTTAGTTTAGAACTATGTCTTTTTAAAAAGAACATTCTGGGTTGTATCTCATATTACAATGTTAGCAAATTGGAAGTTTTGAGGTATGACAGAAGGAGTAATTTATTTTTATAGTCACAGTGTTATTTCTGTTCTGTTTCTCCTTTTTATATATATGTACACATGCATAAATATGTGTATCAAATATCTCTCGTGTCTCCTAGTTAGAACCTGGCTCGCTTGATGAAATCCAGATTGCTACAATATTGAGGGAAATACTCAAAGGACTTGATTACTTGCATTCAGAAAAGAAAATCCACAGAGATATTAAAGGTAAATACTTTTTTTTTGTTTGTATTGGAAGAATATTAGAAGAGCTTATGAACACCTTTACAGTGCCAGATGTCTTAATTCCCTGTTTGCCCTTCTTTATTCCAGCTGCTAATGTACTGCTGTCTGAGCAAGGAGAAGTAAAGCTAGCAGATTTTGGAGTAGCTGGCCAGCTAACAGATACACAGATAAAGAGGAACACCTTTGTGGGAACACCATTTTGGATGGCACCTGAAGTAATAAAGCAATCAGCATATGATTCAAAGGTAAGGTATTTCAAGGCATGACCAGAATCCCTTCCTTTTTTAACTGGTATTACATGGGTTGGTTTTCAGAATGTAGCTAGTGATTTGGTTGCGTCTAGACAGGTGTGGGTTTAGATGCTACCTAGCAGGTAAAAGGTGTTGGTGAGGGAAGAAGCTTTCCTGATTTGTATCCAAACCTTAACTTTCCTAGTATATTAAGGCTATCCAGATGGCAAGAAATGTTACAGTGTTGATAAGTACATCCCCATCACCTTTTATCCCACCCTACTGATGGGTATTTTTGGTGGTTGTTTAAAAGTAGAGTGAGCAAATATATACAAAATGTTCATATGTTTCCACTTGCTTTTAGAAAAAAATAGCAACATTGTTGAATATGGATTTGAGGGTGTGAAAGGGTTGTTTGAAAGTGGTGTTACTCATCTGTGGAAGAATGTACTACATAGGTCTGTGCTGCTCTATGACCGAGTTCTCTTAGATATGACATACAGGGATGGTTTAATGTTTAATATCAAGTTTACTTGTTTGTAGATATTTACGTTACACAGGATTTTGATTTAGCAGAGTTGTACAGCAGCATACTGAAATAACAAGACAAACATGATATATATTATAATTTACAATTGGATCACAATAGGAATGTGATTCCTGGTACGGGTCTCCATGTGCTTACCAGCATGGCACCTGGGAGTTCCGAGTTGTCAGTAAGGAGTAGATACACTGAAGACGGCTCAGGCATATTGTTCTGTCAAAGTTGGGTTTTTGCTTATTTGGGTTTTATACTTCTGTTACACTGAGTTGCATAAACCCCTCCTTGCTGTCTCTCCTCTCCCTTCCCTTTCCCTCATGCTGATCTGACTCAGTAAGACATTGCTCTACTGGTTATATGCGGAAGAGTGAGTTTCAAAGTCAGTCTAAATTTTACTCATTAGAATGGCAGTATTGCAACAGGAGTAGCTACGAATCACACTTGCTGACTCTCCTGTGAACATGGATGAATATTTTTTGTGTAAGATTGGAAAATGTAGAAGTCACAACATGTGGTAAAACTTAATGATTATACAGTCTCATCACTTCTTAAGTCCTCTATTTGGAGGACTAATTTGCACTTGTTCTGGAGTTCCATTGTATGGAATGCCTGTTTGGATACACATGCAGTTGGTGCTTATATCTCTGTTTGAGATCCTTTATCTCTGAAAGGAGAGGTTACAGTTCTAGAGGAATCAGGGGGTTGGGGATGGCGGTTATTTTTGACGCTTCCCACAGGAATGGGCTTCCAAACCCCATTTTGGACTTCATGTTCAGTGTACAGCTGGGGTGTGTTGGACTTTATAGCTCAATTTTTGTTGAGGAAGATCACTAGCAGTAGAAAGCTACAAATATGTGAGGAGGAAAAAATTATGTATATATATTTGTGTGTGCATATGGATATCTGTGCACGTGTACGCATATAAATCTGATTTTTATATTTATATATACGCATGCTCCATCTGTGCCTGAATGTCTGACAGAAGAAAAATCTATCCATTTGGGTTTTTATCGCATTCCTCTTGAGAAACAGGAATTCAGAATAAATTGGGAATACTAATGCTCTGTTGTTAACACAAAGACTCATCTTCACAGGTGACATTGTTCTTTTGTAACCAAGAAAACCTGTCCTTCTAGAGGGAAGTAAATCACAATTATACTCGGTCATCAGGAGAGCTTAGCTGATAATGCTGTTATTAAGTTAAATGAAATTTAGAGCTCATATATGTATGTAATCCTCTGGGCTTAGTGTGAGGTGGCAGTTCTGTAATATGGGATAACAAAACCTCATTTCATACATTGGATGGTATGTTCATTGACTCAGATTTTTTCCCCCCATACTTTCTTACAAAATTAAGCAGCTAAGCTCTTAACAATAGAATACTGTCTGAGCAAGGAAGGATGAGCTGGCTTTTAGTCAGGCAATGTAGCTATGACACTGAAATGGATGTAGCCTGTAGTCTTGTGTGAGTTTGTCAGATACCCTAGCATATCAACTAAGCAGACACAGATAGATTAGGGGGACACTTAGTAAGGACAGCAGTGATAAACAAAATCTCACCTCTGTCCGGTATCTGAAAATAGATCTGTTTACAGCATAACAAAGTTCCAAATGCTCTGTTTGGGGGTAAAACCAGATACCTCACTTCAAATCTTTCCTGTTTTCCTGAGAGCAAGTCTTGGTTCTGCCTTGACTTCAAAAGAAACAGAAAAACCCCAAAACCCAGAACATAAATATTTTTAATTGATGTTTTGTCCTTTGGAACAGACATTTCTGTGATGATTTTATTTTATTTTCATCTTTCTGAAAGGGTTTATTTATCTATTCTTTTGACCTTTTGATCTGTTATGACAGCAAAGCATAGAGAATTTTGATGCATTACCTCACATTACCTTAGGCAGATTTGGCAAGAAGACTTGGATCTAGGGAGACAGTTTTCCATAAAAAGAACAACACATTTTGATGATTAAAACCTATGAAACAAGTATGTTTAAATATTATCTTCCCTAAAAGAAACTGATATGCATATTATGGCATCGGCATCAATGTGAATCCAACTTCTCAGCAAAATTACATGGTGGCACTGGTTTCTGCTGCATGACTCGATTTGTCCCTCTGACTCGAGCCATTTGATCTGCATTCACATGTGCATGACTTGGAGTATTTTGATTTAGATCCGGTCTTCTTGGCCTACAGGACATGACTTTCAGGAGAAGGTCTACGAAGCGTATCAGATGGAATAGTGCTGTCAATATTTCAGAAGCTACATGAAAAAATACTTAACTGGTTGAAATCTTGGGTTGAAAGTGGTGGATAACACTGTTCTAGACTGCATTTCTCTAGTCAGTGGATAAGAATGATGTGTAAGACAGTGTTAAACACCAGGAAAATTACATTCTAATGTATTTATTTCTGATAGCTGTACTAGCTGATGCTTATTGAGGAAAATCTTGTGCATGTTATAACATTTCCCTTTATGCCAATATTTGAGCCTTGCCCCATATTTACGTAGTGTACTTGAATGAGGTGCTATTTATAATAACTCTACCATCACTTTTTCAGAATATTTGTGTTTCCAGATCAGTTATAACTGCTGGTGCAACAGCACTTTCAAAAAGTTTTGCAAGTCTAGTAAGAATGAAAGAACTGCTTTATGCTGTAGAGTAAAAACAACCAAGGAACTCTGCACTGGTTAATCACATAAATCAGACCATGATAATAAGAATAATTTAGATACAAAATTATTTAAAGTAAAGTTTTAAAATCTGGCTTTGCAAGTGTTTTGGTTTTGGCTGGGGTAGAGTTAATTTTCTTCACAGTAGCTGGTATGGGGCTGTGTTTTGGATTTGTGCTAGAAATGGTGTTGATAACCTGGGGATGTTTTAGCTGTTGCTGAGCAGTACTTGCACAGTGTCAAAGCCTTTTTTGCTCCTTACCCCACCCCACCAGCGAGCAGGCTGGGGGTGCACAAAAGGTTGGGAGGAGCCACAGCCAGGACCACTGGCCCTAACTGACAAAAGGGATATTCTGAACCCTATGGCTTTGTGCTCAGCAATAAAACGGGGGGAGGTGGGCTGGGCAGTTACTGCTCACAGAATGGCTGGGCAGTGGGCAGTTGGTGCTGAGCAGTTGTTTTCATTTGCATCACTTGCCTTTCTTGAGTCCTCTCTCTCTCTGTTGTTTTCCTTTTCGTTACACATTATATTATTATTACTGCTATTATTGTTCATAAAACTGTTCTTAACCCATGAGTTTCCTCACTTTTACCCTTCCAATTCTCTTTCCCCCCATCCCACTGAGGGGAGAGCAAGGGATTCTCCAAACTAATCTTTTAATCTTTTTTTCTTACAGGCAGATATCTGGTCATTAGGCATTACAGCCATAGAACTTGCAAAAGGAGAGCCACCTCATTCGGAATTGCATCCAATGAAGGTTTTGTTCCTCATCCCTAAGAACAATCCCCCAACGCTGGAAGGGAACTTCAGTAAATCCCTCAAGGAATTTGTTGAGGCCTGCTTAAACAAGGACCCAAGCTTTGTGAGTTTCATCTGTTTTGTCAGTGTGTAGTTGGGAACCTGACTGGTTTACATGAATGACAGGAAAAAGCACAGTTCAGTTTTTCCAATATGGGGCAATGTATCAGCAGCATTGTGGTTTGCTTTTTTCTTACCTTAAAAATCTCATTTCTCTCACAACTGAAACTTGGATTTCTTAATCTTTTTGTAAGGAGTCACTTGGCACTCTCAAATGCAGTAAAGAAATATTATTTTGTTTTTCTCTTTCTAAGAGACCCACTGCAAAAGAGCTCTTAAAACACAAATTCATTTTACGCAACTCAAAGAAAACTTCCTATCTGACGGACCTTATCGATAGGCACAAGAGGTGGAAAGCTGAACAATGTCACGATGACTCCAGTTCTGATGACTCGGATACGTAAGTTTGAGGGTTTTAAAATATCCTTAGTAAATACAGGAGCCAAGTAGTTATTTCTAGCACATTTCTGTCTTCTGTTACTTACAGCTTTTCAGCTTAACATCCTTGGTGAACTAATGAAATCTTGATTTCGGTATTGGAAGGGATTTCATGCAAGTCACAGTCACTGAGAGCAATTCTGTCCCATATTCTATAATACCTTCTCTTTTACTTAGGGTCTAGGGTCCTTCTTAGATGTAAGGCCAACTGTTACTCCTGTTGTGCAGAAGCTGGGCCTTGCCCTGCATGGCCCAGCAGCAGTGTGCACGTGTACTGTGCTGCGTGTGCCAATGGTCACCTAAGGAAGGGAGTTGTCTCTGTGGTGGCAGGTTGTCCCTCATTTTGGCTATCTCAATGAAGAGACAGAAGCGTATCCTTGCATATAAGAGGGAATTAGCGGACAGTGCTTCCCTGGTAATGGGGTTTTGGTGTAAAAACCATATTACCTAGGTTTTCCAATGAGAGGTTTTGACTGACCTTCTAGGAAGGTTTGGCAGTTGCAGCACATAGTCATGAAACGTCAAATTATTTATTGAAAAAGGAGAAATGTTGTGAATATTTCCAGATTTCTTTGCAATTTTTCCAAATGCAGATTTCCTTTGCAAATTCTGATGGACATGTTCAGTAGATTCATGTGTTCCCTTAGGAAACCAAGTTACAAATAATTATGATTTGGTTAACTTTTAACTTTGTGGGTCTAAGAGTAATTTTTAAAATAGTGACTATCATCAGATTATATACTTCTGAAAATCAAGTGAAGGGATTGCCACAGTTTATTCACAAATGGGTTAAATTTCTCATAATAAAGAAAATACAACTATTCTCTGTAATTCCAGCCTGTGTGCTAATGGAAAGCATCAGCCTGGTTATGACTTCTTGGCTGCTATTACAGCTGTGTATTTGTCCTACATTAATAGTGGCTTCATGCCTTCCAGTGATCACAGTTTCAGCCCCAAACCATGTCTGAGTTCAAAGGTAAATTACTAGTCCTAAAACTGATTTCAGATCAGTTACTAACTGAACTTTGAGGTTACAGTTCATGTTCTGTGGGATATCAGCTTTTATAGCTTGTCATAGGAGAGTAGTAGAACTAGAATGGTTATTAAGTGCTTATGAGGCAATTTAGTTTTATGTCTAAGCCTGCTTTCCCCTCCTCTGTTTCCACAGCAGCTCTTGTATTAGGTGTTACAAAGAGTGAGTTGATTTGGCATGTTGGAATGCTAACTTTCTAAATTGGTAAATATTTTTCTGTTGGATCAAGTTATTAGAGCTAATGTATACAAGAAAGGTAGAACTGCCTCCTTCAGTGACAGCCAGAAGTTACATGTGACTTCTAGCAGGAATCTTGGAGAGTTTTCTTACACTGTTGACATGCCTTTTGACTTGGTAGGCTACTCCAGATACTTCTTGTACAACCCTTTTAATTGGCAGTTTTCTTGCAGATCATTTTTAATTCACAGATCAGACAGCAATGAACTTAGAGAAGGGTATATGTTAATGAGAGGAGACGGTAATGCAGTGATTGATTAGTGTCAGCAGCAATGTTTTTGTTCTTTTAACTTAGCACGAGTTACAGAAAATATCTACTATGTTAGCCCCCAGAATGAGGCTAAAGATTCATTTTTTATGGTGATCTAGTTTAAAGCCATGACATAGCTGTACATTTTTGGGCATTTTTGTTTAAGTGGGAAATTTACCCTGCTAATGGGCGTGAACTCTCTTCCTCAAAGCTATTCTGAGCTAGAGTCTGCACTTGTGTTTTAGGCAAAAAAGGGAATTAAATCTTCTAATTTTAATCCCCGTCCCTAATGATTTGAGATACTCCACTAAAGCCAGTTTTCAGATAGCAATAGAACACTTCATGTTAGTTGGCTTATGTAACTTGGGAAAATGCTTTTAATCTGTAATGCCACTTTTTCTCTTTGAAGTTAATTTCACTTCTAGTGAAGTATCTTTGGGGTTTTTGTTGTTTTTTTTTGTTTTGTTTTGTTTTGTTTTTTCCCCAAAAGACCAATTACTTTTCATACTTGTCTTTACACTTCTTGGCCTGAGCAATTGAATCCTGATTTTGGTCTTGACTGTAGTTTCTATGTTTAGCGTGTATATTGAATGAAAGGTGTAGGTAATAAAACTTTTTGTATTTGTTTTCCCTCCCTTGAAGTGAACAGGATGGCCAGGCTTCAGGTGGGAGTGATGCAGGAGAGTGGATCTTTACAATAAGAGAAAAGGACCCCAAGAATCTAGAGAATGGAGCAGCCCAGCCTCTGGAGTTGCAAAGAAATAAGGTGCTCAAAATATTGCCTACATTATACCAGGAGATAATTCTTGTTTTAATAATTTAGTGAAGTGATTTTTATTTTACACAGTGAAAAGCATTTAAATTGTAAAACTTTCAGAACTGTGCAAAAATGTATATTTATTCGGAAGCTGCCTTTCACAAAACATTTTTAAGTTCTGATGTTTGGATGTTCTGTAAATGTGTCCTGTTTCTGTAGCTTGTGAAATATTAGCACTGGAGGAATAGCAGGCAATACGTTGTTTTAAAAACCTTCCATTTGTAAAGTAAACTTAAACCAATGCAGTACAAAGATAGGGGTTTAGGGGAGGCCTGCTGGTATCTTAGGAAAAAAGACTGCACTGTAGCAAAAATAGGTTGTGCATGTATCCAAAACCAAAATAACCAAACCTAAACCAACCATAAAAACCCTCAACAAAACCAACCAACAACAGGCCCCACAAAAACACCCCCAAAACAGACCCCAAGCCAGACTAAGGGATGTTTTGGAGCTGCTCCATCATATTTTCTGCAGCCTGTATAACTAGGGCAGGTGGGTGCTACCCCAGCTGTGAAAAGTCTCTGTGTGTGCTCTTATGAGAACTGGAGAAGTACAAGGAAGATATTGTATGATATGGGAGAAGCCTAGTAAATGTCAGCATGTCTGTGATTTAGTACCTGCTCAGTAGGATTGTGTGTATGGGTGTTAGGTTTTGTCTTTTGAGCTTACATGTGTTTGAGGTGCTGTGGCCTCAGATAACTGTAGCATGTTGGAACTACTTATTTTTATTTAATTAGTAGGAGAATATAATGAGGATGCTTTTCTCTAGAAATAAAATTGATCACAATTTTGTTTTCTTTAAAGGAAAAGGATATCCCAAAGAGGCCTCTGTCCCAGTGTCTGTCTACAGTTATATCACCTTTATTTGCAGAGGTAAGCTATTGCTTAAAGACTTTACAGGTCCAGGACTTATGTTTCTGAAAAATAGAAAATGCAGTGAATGACGCCTAAGGTTTCTACAACCCATTTGGAACATAATATGTTACAGCTTTAGCTGTACCCTTTGCTTTCATGCATGCCTGCTATTAAGAGCTTTGTTCTGCTTCTAAGAGTACTTTATGTGCATGGTAGCAGCATCAACCATGGTAGCTTAAAGCAATGAACATGAAAAATACTCAGTGCGATAAAGCAATTAGAATTACTTAAAGGGGATGTCCTCTGTATTGGTTAGTCAGGCTCCAGTGTTAAGTCAGCCTGACATTCTCCTGTGCAGAGTGGAGAAACACTTTAAATGGGGATTTATTTTTTTTCTGGCATTCTCCATTGCAGTTCTTCATGTATTATCCACTTGCTTGCCTCTGTTTGCAAATTTTCTTTCAATTCTCTACCCTTGCATCTTCCACACATTTTTCTGGTTGCTATGTGTTTCCTTTAAGTCTTCCTTCTCCTTTTCCAATACCGAGCATGATACAGGTCCTGTGCCCAGTGACATCCACACTCCATCTTCTATTTTCATTCTTTATTTTTCATTTTCTCATCACCGTGCCCTTTATTGCATGATTTCTAGAAACCTCTGCTCCGAGTTCTTCCTTCCCATGATATTGCTAAGTAGTTGCTGTCATTCTTTACCTTTCTTCATTTTCAGTGTCATTTTAATTACCATTTGCTGATCCCTGTGAGTATATGATTCCCCCAGCACTGCTGTAGCAACACAAATACTTTTCACTACAGTCCGTTTTCAAAATGCCATTTACTTTCATCTCTGTAACATGTAGAGGCTTCAGAAGGTTTTTGCCTCACATGCTTATATCTTTTCATGCTGTATGAGAAGACTCTTGGTCTGCTTGCTCTGGTATCTGCTGTTTAGGTCATACTTTAAACTCCTCTTCCATACAACTTGTGGAGGATAGCCACAACTTTCCCAAACTGTTCTGGAATCTTATTTCAGGGTTTCCTTTTTCTTATGGGCATGGTCACTGTCTTTGCTGTCTGGGGGAAGCCTTATGTTAGATTTTCAGTGTTCCATATATTTAGCATTCAAACCACATGGTGGTATGAATGCTAATACCACATGATGGTATCTGCACCATCAGGAATTACTGCAGGTTAAGTTAATGAGTTGTACCGTGGATCTCCTCCAGAAAGAACAAAGCTGCCCATTCAAGCTTTTTGTCATCGTGGAGGTGTCAAAGCTTTTGGCACAGAAAAACAACTACTCTCCCTAACTAATCTTAGTGAGGCACTGAGACCTTCCCTCTCAGCCCTCAGTTCCTGGCTGATTGTGGGATCCTTTGCTTTGGGGGCTGGGGAGAAAATGAGAGAGTACTTGGGGTACCCTGTTAATAGAGGTGAAAGGGTGAAAACATTTTCCATCAGTGCTTGCACAAGTGCACCTGCAGCCTATACATATAAGTGTAAAAGTATGTATACTATAGTGAGTATGTATAAGCAGCACATCTTGAAATTACAGAGCTACAGGTAAATAGAGCATATAAATAGTGCCTCTTTCTTGGAATACTTTGTAATTTTTCAGTTGAAAAGGATATGTGAATGATGGAATACTTGTGAAGATGAATGACATCCTGGTAACTACTGCAGAGACTAACTTCAGGGTGAAAAAGGTCTTCAGCATGTGAAGGTGTATAATGAAAATCAAATCTTGGCATTGTGAACACTGTTGGTCACTTCCTTACGAGGTTTTGCTTTATATTGTTTATAGAAATATTTATGAATCTCTTATTAATTTATCTCTTCCTGGTTCTCTTTCAGTTGAAAGAGAAGAGTGAAGTGTGTGGTGGTAACACGGATTCCATAGAAGAACTGAGAAAGGCTATTTATTTAGCTGAAGAGGCTTGTCCAGGCATTGCAGATAATTTGGTGTCGCACCTTGTGCAGAGGCTTCAGAGGTAATGAAATTATTTCCCTAAAGGTTACAGAAAAGTCCAGATTTGATTATGCAAATATTTGGCTAGTGTTAATTTGAAATACTTAATTTCTATTCAAAGAAAGTTAAGTGCTTGCTTCTACTATGAGAGTGGTGAGACACTGGAACAGTTTGCCCAGGGAAGTTGTGGCTGCCCCATCCCCAGCAGTGTTCAAGGCCAGGTTGGACAGGGCTTTGAGCAACCTGATCTAGTGAGAGGTGTCCCTGCCCGTGGCAGGGGGATTGGCACCAGATGGTCTTCCAGGTCCCTTCCCACCCAAACCGTTATGTGATTCTATGAAAAAGGCTGGAACTTCAGCAGCATAAAATGGAATAACTTTTAGTTGCTGGTTGTTGCAGAACTCCTTTCTGAAAATCACATCAAGAACTATTTCTTTTATCCTTCAGATACTCACTGGCTGGAGGAAGTACTTCATCCTACTGATCTCCTGTTCCTGATTTTTCTAAGACAACTGAAATTCCACAGTATCTGCAGTGAAGGCGTACACCCTAATGTTGTTCTGCTCCTTTGTCATTGGAAGGCCCTTTGGTGGAAGGACATTCCTAAACATACAAGAGTGAAAAGGAAGTCTCTCGGATGGAGGCAGCCCTTTTCAGCAACTTAAAGCTATAATTTTTTAAAAAATGATAATACACATATTCCAGGGAGGTGATTTTTTGTAAAATCTGAAATGTATATTTAGGTTTGTGATAGAGAAATTGAAGATGTTGAGAAACCTCAGGTATCTTGCTTTAAGAATTCCACTGGGAGATGGCATATGTTGGAATTGTGTACAGATATGTATATAATGTCTTTTTTAACTGAAAGCCTTTCAACGTGGATAAGGAATCACTGTGTACAAAATGGTAAAGTGCTTTTGTAGATAATGTTAGTGGGGTAAATATTTGACAGGCCATAACTGAGTATTGCCTTGCCTTTATTACATGTAAATTTTGAACTCCGTGATAAGTGACTCTTGGTTTGATTTTCGTATGTGAAGGATTTGCCATTGAAAGAGTTAATCCTGTACCATGGAACCTTCTACTAGTACCTCAGCGAAGACACAACTTTATTTCTCCAGTATTTCTTCCTTCTTAATCTATATTCTGAGTGTGACTTTCTAATTATGGTACTATTTCTGGTTGTTTTAATTCACCTTGTCTCTCAAAACTTCAAGTTTAAATTATTCTTTTTCCTACAGAATAAGCTCTTTTAGTTTGTCAGTTCTAAATTGTGCCAATGCAAATTCTGAACACTGTGCATTGTTCAATTTTATAATAGGTGTTTGCGAAGCTTGTGGTGAAATTCAGATACAATCTTTTTTTCACCTGACCATGTTTGAATGCTCACACAAATAAATTATTACCTTAATTTCTTCTGAAATATTTCCATAAGATGTTGGCTCTGAGCTCTCAGACAGTGGCATGAATTTCATCCTCAGGCCTGTTTTTATCATTAAAATGAATGTCTTGCAGAGTAAAATTATCCACAGACTCAATATTCGGTCTTGCTGCCTAAATCTGTGTGTCTCTTTACTGAAAGTAATGGCTATTGGACAGAAAGGCTGCAGAGCTGAGCCTGACTGAGTGGTGTACACCATGTCCTATTACTTGTCTCCCCAGAAAAAGAAGTCCAAATGTTGAGATTTTCGCTGTTCTCAGTGCTCCTAGTAGCTGACTCAACATTTTATGACTGGAAGCAGTGACATTAGTGACACACACCGCTGATTGGGCAGCATTTTGGTTTTTCACACTATTACTCTAGATTCATCTTGTTCTTTTTTTCACCAAGGCTATATTCAGGTGCTGCTTATTCTTGTAGCTGGGAGAGCTCTTTTGCCTTGTTTTAATGAGGATTTTATGTTTTTCATGACAGTGAGGTAACTTACCTGTTTAATTAAAAAAAATACGAATTTTGGAACAGAAAGGATTAAAATTTTTTCAAAGTACAGGTATATCTACCTGCCTTGGTACAGAAGGATCCAGGTTATCTAAGCAGTCTGGAAGCCAGGGAGGTGTCCTTGCACAACTTCATATCACCCTCATTCTATGCATATAAATTGCCTTAATTATTAATGTAATAATTTAACACTACGAGGACACTGGAGCTATGAACTTCTGACCTGGTTGAAACAAGTTTGAAGGGATGAGTGGACATGCCCTTGTTCTCTAACCAGTGTTCTTAGACACAAGATGATTGCCAGCATAATGAAGTAGTGGTTTTCCTTTATGGCTACATGGATTTAAGGTAAATTGAACAATGCCTAAGCCTGAGAAATGGTTTATAATTCCTCTTTTGTTAATATCTTTAAATATGTTGGCTTGTGTGCTCTTAAACATTGAGGCTAGGCTTACCCTTGAGGAAGCAAATCTAGCTCTGCTGTTGCAAAATGCACCCCTGAATACAGTGCCATGGGAAACTTACCTGTGACATCTCAGTAACAGAACATTCAGCGATTCAGTAAATACGTGCTGTTACAGCATACAGAAACAAACTGATGTGTTTGCATTTGAAATACAGATAGATTAACAGAAGCTTTTCTCCGGTCATCTGTTCATGTAAGGATTTCAAATTAAAGTGAGTGCACCTGGGGATGCACAGCGCTCAGAGGTTTAGTGGGGAAGTTAAATTAATGGTGCTGGCTGGAACCTCAAGAATTTCTCCATCAGAAAATTGAATGAAATTGCAAGGTATGCTCTTTTTGAACAGTCATTTAAAAAGTTATATACACACATTTATTGTTTGAGTTGCATTTCAGTTGTTTTCCAGGACTGTATGCTGAGGAAATACTTCTCAGAGTAGCTCGTGCCAGAATTTGCATAGTGAACGTGTCCTTTGGTTTGAGAGCTTAAGATGCATAAGAACTACAGCCAGGGCAATTGGCCAGAAGGCTGGATGTTTAGGAAAAGACAAGACCTCATTTATGGTAGAGATGTGTATTTTTATATGTGATATATAGGTTATTTAAATATAGGTTATCTTAAACTGAGATTCACTGCAAAAAAAAAAAGTGTGCTTCATCTTGAATGTACAGTTACAATCATTTGCTTTGGAAAGTATGGATGCTTTAAAAAACAGATCTATATTGGTAAGAGAAGGGGGGCTTTGTTTGAAAGAAGCTTGTCCTCAGTTTCTGAGAGAAAATGAAGCGTGTTGATATTTTAAGAGGTTATTTTATGCTAAAATCATGTCTGTGTTATAATGTTGCACTGATGATTTTTCTGTGCAGGTAGTACTTCACTTAGTCTTGAATATACTAAGCGACAAGCTAGCCCTATTTATGCAAACATTTAAGTTAGTGGAACTGCATACTTGTCAGGGATTTCAAGATTAGGCATTAAATAAACTCTTTAAAGAAAACAAAATCAGTCATTTGAACTGACGGCTTGCTTTTTGTAAGTATCAGATGTGTAATCTATTTTTTTAACTTAATTTTCCGTGCAGTTGCACTTTGTTGATCACCAGTTTACTAAAGGATGACGGCACGATCGCTGTCATTCTGAATGCTTTTGGTGTGCAGCTCTTCCTCGGAAGAGCCACGGTTCCTTTGCAGCCTCAAAATGTTTTGTGTATATCCACATCAGTATGGACAGATGAACCAGTTACTGCGGAATGATTTACCTGTGGTGTTGCACCCTCATAGTACACGGGGAAGGTAAGAGCGTGTGCATTGGCACTTACCTGCAAAGCAGTTACTACTGTGACTTCTGTTCCTCCTCTGTCCACTGGAACTCCTTCACCTGCCTCCACTTTCAGTGGGCTTGTGAAATGTTTAGCTCTTACTACTTCATGTGGCATTCTGTGGGTTTTTTTTTTAAACAACATGCTATCAGTTGGTAATAGTTTTACATTAGCCTTACTTTTAAGGAAGTGTATTTTGCCTTCAAATATGTCACTGCAGGAACATTACCAGAATTGCTAAGAAGCATGGGGATAACGCAAGGATCAGTACAATCGCAAATTATTTTTCCAAGTTGCTGGGGAGGAGCTGGAAGTAGAGCACAAACCTGCAAGCTTGCTCTTTTTAACTGTAGTCTGCAGTAGACAAAGTGTCTGCAACGGTTTCCTGCCTTCTTGGAAAGCATGATTACAGAGGATGATTCCAGTGTGTATGTGGTTTTCTGTAACATTGCTGTCTGTTTATAACCGTGTATTTAAGTTTTACTTTTGTCACTCTACACCAACATAATAAAACTTGTAAACTACGTGACCTAGAAATAAAGAAGGAGAAGTTTAATGAAATTTTGCCATCTGAGTGGTCAGTAAGATGAGATCTGGGGCTCTCCTCCCAGAAGGCAATGCTTCTGCGGGGTTCTACCTCAGCTATTGTTCCTGTGTTGGTACTGGTAAGCAGAAAGGTTATAAATTGGTGATCAGGTTTTAGTTGTAATATCTTAGAATTTGTACAAGACAAAACTCTTGCATAAACTCAAACACTTTCTGAACACTGAGAATGTTTTTTGCCATTGGGATATTTAATAAGCTAATTCCTGACAGATGGTTTAACCATGTGGGAAGTTTAGTACTTTTCTTGATTTGGGTGGATTTTTATCTCTGCACATGAGTGATTGCTAGTGTACTGTCTTGGTTAAATATGTGCAGCTCTGTATTATGATTTGTCCTATAGCAAGACACTGTGCATTTACAGAGGGCAATGATTTAAAACCTGCATTGTATTCCCCATCCTGCCAGCCCAGTGATGCTGATGAAGAGCTTGTGTCAAGTTGCATTAATGGAACCCCAAATATTGCATCCATAAGTGCTCATGTAACCTGTGACAGCTGCACTCCTGTAATTACATTTCATTAACATCTTCTGCTATTAAAAACCATATGGGCTGTGGGGTTTTTTTAACTCCACCAACTTTCCTGTGTCCCTGGTGGAGATATGGGGAGGGGTGTATCTGTGCTCTAGCAACTGCTGAGTCCCTGTATGGCCATCCCTATGGTTTGAGGGAGAAGACCACATAATTGGTCCTCTATGAAAAGGAAAAAATATTCAAAATGGGGTTTTTCAGGTTGTGCTTGTTTCTGTTTTGCTGGTGGTTGATGGAATAGTAGGATAGTGCACCTGGTTTTGCCTCTTTCCTTGCAAGTCCTTTTCTCTCTAGTCAGAGACTTTTATCCAGATCTCTGCAATCACAGCAACTTTTGCTTTGCCTGCTCCCTTGCCTTTCAGTCTGTCATTTTCAGCACGCTTCAGCTGAATTTACAAAGGAACTGACATCTCAACAGTGTTAAAATCTGGTGCCAGGCCTGAGGTAAAGTGATAAACAGTCATGTCTTAATGGAGGTTAAGCTGGACAGCAAAGAACTGATAGAGCTGTTTAGTCTTGTGGAAGAAGATCCCCAAGAGTCCAGGCTTTGCTGAGCCCACTGTATGTGCTGCACCTGCCTAAGGTAATAAGGCTTCTGTTTTGCTTTTATTTGTTATTTGAAGAAGAAACTGGTTATTCATGGTAAGTCATAACAGCACCAAGAGTTAATCTCTTAGTGACCAGTTTTGAGGTTTTCCCACTGCTGCAACACGAAAACTGTATTTAGCCTTGGCTGCTCCCCAGGGACACGCTGTGACCTACCTTTCTTTGTGCCCCACTGGATGGGATGACCAGCAGCATGCTGTGAATTGGGGTTAGAAGCAACTGCTGAAGTCTCACAGCTTTCTAATAAGCTGCAAGTTTTATCCATACATATAGACTTCAACTGATTGTAAGATATGACTGTTATCAAGACGCCTTTATTCTCTTACTGTTTGCTTTCAGCTTCGGGTTAACCTTAGGAATAAAGAACTAGGAAATATCGACAAATGAGGGCAGTTCAACTGATTCCTTTAAAAAAAGAAAACCAGGAATTACTCTGGTAGAGAAGGAAGAAGAAGAAAATCTATCTTATTTATAACTTCTTATTTTCTATAGGAAAAAAACTAATACAAAAATGTGAAACTCCTGAATCGGGTACATCCTATGAAACTGCAGCCACAGACTACCTCTGCTCTCTACCTGCGCAATACTGTGAAGTTGTTAATCTATCTCTGCCATGAGCTGTCCCCTTCTCATCACTATAGTGCCTTCTTCGCGTTCCCAGTCAGTGCTGAAGTGCTCGTTCCTGGATGTTGTTGGTATGCTGAGGCTGTTGAATTCACTTGCTTTGGCCCTACAGAACAAGGTTGCAGCCTTGGAATGGAAAAGCTACCGGGACATGACACTGGCACAAAAGGTCTTCAGATCTTTTTCTACCTAATTGCTAAGTTTGTCCTTCATGTCATAAACAGACAGAGGTGATGCCAGAGGGTAGATGTGATCATTACATCAGTACTGATCGGGGAAACAGCCAAGGAGAAGAGCAACTGCAACAAGGTACCTGTCCAGGAGTGGGAAGGTTTCCACACAGCCAAAGGAAGTATGCAGAAATCCTCATTTTCCCGTGCTGGAGAAGTTGGCCATGGGGACTGCTGCTTGTCATAACGGGTTAGGAGCCCTCCCTCTCCTTGGATGGGAGTCCGCATGTACCTTTGTTTGAGGGATGTGAGGGACACAAAGAAAGCTTTGCTGTTCTCAAAACAGGAAGAATATGATCATATTGTGAGGTATTTTATTCCCTTTTGTTGCAAGCAAAGCTGTCAGCCATTTTATACATTGCACATCATAGCTAAGCCATTAACAAAGTGAAGAGCTAGATGAAGAGAAAATAGGGGTAGAATAGTCCCAGCTTTTTTTCTCATATCCAGGCTGCTCTGCCTAGCTCTGTCTCCTCGGAGGTTCCTAACGGGGATAGGTGTTATTTCCAGCATGTTGAACTTGCCTTCATGGGAGTTTTAAGTCACCCTCATGACAAAGTGTTTCTTTAAACACAAGGCAAAGCATCTAAACTTAGCAGACTCAGTGCTGCCAACCTTCTGAGAGGGACAACGACTTATCCAAACTAGGGTGTTAGCCAATGGTAAAGCTGGGTATGTGAAATGGGTGGAACTGCTGCTCTCTCTGCATACTGAGCATGTGAGAAGAGAGGGAGAGACTGAAACTCGAACCAGAAACTTAAAGTCATGCCAGGAGGTGTAGCAGGCAGGATAAAAACCTGGGGCCTCAGGGGTACCCCCAGCTTACAGCAACTGCATTACCAAAACACTCTCCAAATCAATCACAAATAGCTGCAGTTCCCATAGCATATGGGCTTTCTTTCACACAAACAGCAGAATGTCACCACAGCCTTTAATTTCTTGTACATACCATTCACAGTACACTATCAGCCCAAATAATATTGCACTGGATTATTTTAAAAAGTTTTCATCTTGCAAGTAGTATTCACTTTTCAAAGCCAACAGAGGAACAGTTTGGTCAACTTGCACCAAGGAAAGGGTTAGATAAGAATCCTATACTTTATTTATACCACATGGATTTGTAACCCCAAAGGGAGATGAGAATGAGCTGTAAACTGTCTCCTTGTTAAAGATAGAAAATTAGTAATTCCTTGCTGATTAAATGTAGAAAGACTGGGGAAGAAGATGAAGTCTGAAAGTTATCTCATTCCTGTTAGACTGCTTGCTGTATATATAATTATATATTCTATACTGTGAAAGTCCATCTACATTTAAAAATGCAGCAGTCTACAGATTAACATGGTAAAAAAAAATAATATATTTTTATGAAAAGAGAAGAAATAGTGTTTGCCTCAGAGGAGAAAGTGTTCAGATTGTGAAGTAATCTTTTCCTTTTGTTTTAGGTGCAATCTTTGAGGCAACAAAATGTCTTCTGGCATTTGGCACTCTAATAAGGACAATATTTTAATACTGGCACAAGCTAAAAACAGCACAGAATGACAAAATACAAGACATGAAACAAACCGCAGCCACTGGGATGGTGGTACGCTAGCCTGAACGTACGGAGAACTTGCTTACTTAAACAGTTTTGCTGAGGAATTGCACTGGTTTCTGCAAAACCACACTGATTTTTGTTTCTTTGCTTTTACCAAATTGTAAGTTTTCCTAAGCTTGGAGGGAGACAAGAGTTTCAAATGTCCTCTAGAAAATCAGCAGCTGCTGGACAATCAACGCGGCGGCTTGTTTGCCATCAATAGGCGTGCGGCTCTTTATGACTCAGAGCTCGGGTGCGAGAGGCAGAGCTGGTGGCACTTCGGATCACTTCCATCCATCTGGGAGGAGGCACAAGGAGACACAAAGCAAAAGAATGGTCAATGCCTAAGGATAGATTTCTTGAAAGATGCAGTCTGCACTACTAGTTGTACAGAGTTTTATTTCCAGTGCCTACAGAAGCATCTCTCTAATTCACTCCCAAGTCTGGCCGAAGGCAAGAGGATCTAGATCCAAGTGACTGACAAATGCATATACAAAAGGAAGTTTAAAACCCCCAGAATTCATGAACTTAGTGTTTTACTCATTCTGCAGCCACCCAGTCTCCTTTACCTTTTTTTCTGGATGGGCCAAGTGATGACCCGTCACAATCAACCGCTCTTAATTATAGAGTGACAAAATGTAATTCAGCTGCAGTTCTTCTTTTTCCTAGAACTGAGAAGGGGCTTTTGTGCTTTTCCTCGTTCTACTCATTATCTCATTCCCACAATTTGCCTAATTTATTTACACTTTTAGACTGATATGGCTAAAACTTCAAAATAGCTTTCTTCAATAAGAGATGACATTAAGATTTTTGATATTAAATGTGTCATATAAAAGAGTTACATTAGTTCTCAGTATGAACAACCTCAAACTGCCATTTAGGAGGAGTAGAATCTGGTTCCTGGCTTTCCATGCATCTGACATTCAGTGGGAGGTATAAAAATTCCATGCTGAAGTGGCATAAACACAGAGTTTTATTTCAGGTGTGGATTTTCCATTCACTTGCACAAGGAGTGAAGTTATTCTGAAGAGTCCTGTGATCTGTTCATGTGCTTGCTGAAGTGTGAGACACAGAGCCAACCTGATCAATTTTGACTGGGTAATTCCTGTTTTGTAGTGATTACTACACTAATCAGTAGTGTAGTAGACTGATTAGTGTGACACTAATGAGTCACAGCCATCACATCATCAAACCCAACCACTTGGTTCAGAAGTTATCAGATTGAAAATGTCTTCTGAATTTTAAAGGGTTCTTTCTCTCACTGTGCTGAACTATGTGCCTGGATTACTGAATCAATTGACTTACTTAATCTTCCATTCTACTAACCTTCTTTGGAATCTACTAACCGTCTACTAACCTCCTGGAATTCTACCAACTTCCCTCTCACAGAAGACCGACTTACCTTTCAAATGTGTATTCACTTTCAGCCCTGAAGTAGTACACGTGGGACTTGAAATGTAGCTTGAACACATAATCTTTGTGAATGTTTTCAGATTCAGAAGGGATGGTAAGTGAATATCCCAATAAAGGAAGGCTGGCTAAAGGATGATTGTCCTGAAAAGAAATAATAGAAAATGCCCTATGGTCAAATGCTCTTAAGTAAAGAGAGCACATAAAATGGAAGACACATACTCATTTGAAGTTCATCATAGTGTTTTCTCATGTGCATGAAAAAATACCAACTTTATACAATCACACTGAGCTTAACTGTCTTGTAGTTTCAGCTTGTCTATCTTTATAGACCCTTCTCACAAGGATCTGCTGCAGGCTGATCCCATCACTATTTCCTCATGAGAAGGTTGTCTAAAATCTTGACCATTCACTATCAAGCTGACAAACATAAAGCCCCATCATTTTGCATCAGCAGGCACAGCACACATGTTCACTGGAACTGGGAAATGAAACATATCTTCCTAATGTCTAATCTAAGTCTTCCCTCTTTCAGTTTAAAATAATTCCCCTTGTCCTATCCCTACATGCCCTTATAAAAAAATCCCTCTATAGCTTTCTTTTAGGCCCCCTTTAGGTACTGGAAAGCTGCTAGAAGGTCTTCCCAGAGCTTTCTCCATGCTGAACAAGCCCAGCTCTCTCAGCCTGTCTCCATAGGAGAGGTGCTCCAGCACAATCTGATCACCTCTGTGGGCTTTCTCTGGACTTGCTCCAACAGGTCCACATCTGTCTTGCACTGGGGGCCCTGGAACTGCACATGGTATTGCAGGTGGGGTTTCATGAGCAGAGGGGCAGAATCAATATTCTACAAGTATTTTTTTTTAGTGCAGAAATTATCATTAAGGATTTCTATAGCAATGAAAGTATGATGTAGCAACTTGAATTATTTTGTGTTTATGTCCTCCTTGAATACAGAGCTTCAAATGTCCAGCAGATAGTAGACTTTTGCAGTGGAATGTTTGCTAATATGGATTAATCATTTGCCACTGTTCTCTCTTGTTTGACTTGACTTAAGCGTCCATAATGGTAAACTAAATTGGTAAGTCGCTATCAGGTCTTTAATTGTAATAATCTCAGAATTTCTATGCAAGCAAACTCTTGTTAAAACCCACACCACAGTTTCTGAGCAGCAGTGGTACCTGTTGTGCTTTTAGGGATGACACAGACTGTAACTGATGAGTTTCAGGGAAGATGTATGTGTTCTTCAACTGCCAAGCAAGCAGATAGAGAAAAGGCTCTGCTCCACCTTCCACCTGCTTCTCAGCCATGACCAGTGTACCTGCTTCTCTCACCTACAGCACCCCTGACTGATGGATGCTTTTCTCTCCTTCCTTTTTGAAAACATAAAAGGTCTTTTCCACCCCCCCCCCTCCCCCCCCGACTTGTGCAGTCTGTTACCTGGTGCGATTTATAGAAGAACATACAGAAGTTGGTGAACACCACCCAAAGCTTCTGCCACCCATTGCTGTTCTTGAATTTTCTGAGGAGATTTCCAGACAGCTGGTTCTGAAACAGATCAGAAGGAGCCAAATAAAACAGTGAAGGGTACCGGCAGTTCAGTTATTGTAAGAAAAATTATCTGCCTTTATCTGGTTGTATGTGACCTTGTTGTACGTGAAAATGTCTTGGTTGAATGGATATATATTTCTTCTGCATTGTTCTACTTTTGAGTAGTATTTTATCTAATATATATTGCTTGTAGCTGGGTACTTCCAAAAACTTCAAGCTACTATACTCATTATTTTTGTGTCAATTGAGCTGGCTTTTCAGTATTACGTTACTGAACATCAGTCTTGTTATTCTAGTCTGTCTTTGCTCTTTTTAAAATGATACTTAGAATGGAAACAGAAAGTCTGACATGAATTTGTGATGTAAAGGAAAATTATGACATACTTTAGAATCACAGATAGAGATTGAGCTCTCAGTACCCAGTGAGTTCACATGGTAACTTTTCAAAGATTTCAAAAGCAAGGACTGTTAACCTTAGTCCTAGCTGAATTCTGGATGTTTTAAGAAAAAGGAAGAGGAAGCCGTAACCAAGTACAAGTATTTAACGGCTGGCTGGACTCAACTCTCTCCACATTGTGACAATGAGAAGTCCAGTATCATTGTGCCTTGCAAATCAAGGGGAGTTCTCCGTGAATTCATTCCTTCCCATTCCTTACTCACTGTAAGGGCTCTCACGTGGATCAAAATAGCTGTTCACATCATTCTCTTTATATAAATCAGAAGCTAACAACTTCATTTGTAAAGTGTAACAGTCAAAGTCTGGTGGTCCTGATGTATCTACTTCAAATGAAATATTCTTGAAAATGTTCTGTTTTCACCGGTCTTGGGACATACAATAAAGCCTTTGCTTTAAAATCATCCCCTTTTGTGATATCTGGACTGGTGCCTCCTTGCCCTAAGTTACAGGCGTACTCCTTAATTTTCTGTTACCTCATTACTCTGGAGGATATCATAAAAGGACACGCTTTGCATTCGGTACCAGCAGACATATGAAATGGGAACAGGCCGCTGATCACTGATCAGTCCAGCAGGTAGGGAAGTACAGTCACTGACAGAGAGAGGATCTTCTACCATGAGAGAGACAGAAAGGAGGGAGAGACATAAAGAAAATAAACGATAATGCTGAAGTGAGAGACACCAACAGAATGACGTGAGCATGAGCGTAACCTGCCACACATGGAACAGCAGTGGAGCTGAAGATGTTTTCACAGAACAATGTATGTCTCCGGGGTGCATTTGGTCTTCGCTGCTTTGTTTGCATTCATTTGAGGAATAAAAATAAGGAATAATGAGCACTGATCTCAGACCAGAAGATTTGCCTCACTAAATGTTTATTTGTTAGAATTGGTCACTGGTTTCAGTTTCACATCTATTTATAATAAGCCCTCTGCTTTAGGGAAAAATATGAGAACTTGATCCATGCTGAACTATTCCTCTCTTGCAGGACATAAGGATATACAGAGCAGAAAGTCCACCTGCATGGGATTGACATGAGACTCTACAGTCAGTGTTTTCTAGTAGAGAATAATTTTCTCTGCCATATTTCAGCAACAAACTCGCCTTCTGTTTAGAAACCGAGGCAGTTACACAAACTCTAAATGTGTCTGTCCTTGCATCTCTGTGTTTTGCATCAGTAATACATCTTCTCTAGGCCAATGGTAGCCTGATGTCTGAGGGCAGCCCAGTGAGTGCAAGTCCATTCTCAGTTTTAAGATTCCTTTTACCATTTCCATTGAGCATTTGTTGAGAACTGTGATAAAGCACTCAGAGCTCCCTGGAGACTCCCTTGAGTGAAGCAAGAACACCTAAGCCGGCTTACCACCTCATCCTATAACCTACACTGAACGGGGAGTCTTTCATTTTAATCTTTGAAAAGTCAATGCCTGCATCTTGTCTGTTGAGTACAGAATTAAGGAATGCATATCAAACTGGCTTAGCTGTGACTGGGGAGGGAAAAAAGGATTTTCATTTTGAGGTGGAAAACGCAAATAAAGAAAAAGCAGATGAGATTGAGCAATGAGACAAGGTTCCAGAAAAGATGGCTAGGTAAAGAAAGTATGTTTGTTAGTAATACATGTAAGTAAAACTGGCTGCAGCAGCTAAAGACAATATCCTTTCAGCTCAAGCAATGACTTAATGCCTCTATAACAGAGCATTAAGCACTTCAACCTGCTTTAAATTTTAAAGGGAGTCAGCATTTTTTTGGACAGTTACTTCTATGACAATTACTGCTCTAACTGAAATTCTGAAGATGCACTAAGGATTGGATACGTGTTTCTTGACTGATGGTTTATGCCATCTTTTACGGATAATTAAACAGGTGTGCCTGAAACTTCCCCAGGAGGAGACAACGGAACAGGGAGGAGACAACGGAATAGTGCACTTATTAAGGAGGAGCAAAAAGGAAATTGTCATTCAAGAGCGAATCTGGAGCTGCAGTTCAGATCGTTCTGAGGTAGATACCTCCACAGCAATACTAAAGTCGATCATTGAAACACTGGTATTTCTGTGCCAGCAGACGTGCACCGTAGTGTTGCCACGGTGTGGTGACTGACGTTCGAGTGAGGTGCGGGATGCACTGAGGTCGTCCTCAGATTCCTGGTCTACAGTAGTTTCATCAGGAGACTCTATGAAATGCAGGGAAAAAGCATCTTTCTTCCTCTATGCAACAACATATATAATTGGAAAAAATAAACAAATCAATTCTGTCCACAATATTGTGAACTAAAACACACTTTCAAAAGTAATTTTGTGCAGATGTTAAATAGATTGTATCTTTTTACATGTTTCTGGTTTATGTGCTAGAATCAAAGACTAACTACCATGCTTTGTTGCTGCTTTTAATACCTTCCAAGGACAGGCACTGCCCAGATCTTGTTATATAGTTCCTGGAATCTTTATGCTTAAGTCATTTCTCTATTCAGTGAAACTTTCTGCTAACATCAACAAGAACATTAAAATGGCACATATATAAATATATACATATATAAATCAGCTCTAAATGTATCAGTTTGACCTGTGGCCAGCATTTTTCACCATTTTACTTAGAAGTAATTACTAATCATACTTGATAAAAATGAATAAAACCTCCTCTCCAGCATTTACTTACTGTTGTCAGGTGGGCTGCTAGCCAGTAACTCTGGGGCAGGGCCACTGCTTTTCTCTGCCAGGTCTATTGCCATCTGAATGTCCTCAGTCCACTTGTCCATTTCAGAGCGGGTACTAGCAATGAAAATTCAGGTTTTATTCAATTTCGTACAGGCTGGAAGCAAACACTACAAAACAGTCACAATTTGAGCTTACTTTTATTTCAAATAAATGAATTACAGAATCATGGAATGGTTTGGGTTGGAAGGAACCTTAAAGCTCATCCAGTTCCAACCCCCCTGCCATGGGCAGGGACGCCTTCCACTGGACCAGGTTGCTCATCCAACCTGGCCTTGAACACTGCCAGGGATGGGGCAGCCACAGCTTCACTGGGCAACCTGTGCCAGTGCCTCAGCACCCTCACAGGGAAGAATTCAGACACAAAATGCTAGGGTTTTTTTCCTAATAACTTAGGTTTGGTTCCTACTTGCCCAGTTACCACTCTATTCTGCCCATTCACATTTTCTGTTTTTAATAGGTGGCTTTCACAAAACAATACACTTTTGAAATTGTTCTAAGAGAAAATCCAAACAAAATGCTGCCTCTGCATTTTTACCTGTCCCACTGTGAAAGCTGCAGAGATACACGGTTTATACATGTACGTTTTCCTCACTGAATTACCTTGCAGCAACAACGATGGACTGGTGTTGACCTCGCAGTGTTAGACAATGAGGAACCCCCCATTCCTCTTCACTTTCTTCTATCTGAGATATAAAAGCCCAAATGCAGTCAGATTGCAGAAGTACATATTTCTTAAGGTGAAACAGTGAACTGAACAAGCTCTTGCCATTGGGGAAAACTAAGAGAAATGTTCACAAACAACAATTCTGAGCTAGGTATTGAGAAAAAAAATGGTGGCATTAAGTTGGAAAAAAAGTAAGTTCTGCAATAACCTCTTACACCAAAAGCATGGCTTTGTTTGCTTAGTGTCCAAAACCAGAAGGAAAACAGTGATGTTTTTATCAGAAGAGTGATTAATCATGCAAAAGGATATGTTAAATGCTGGACACTGCAGCATAACACAGTTCTATTGTGAATATGCCCATGCTGAGTGGACTACCAATAGAGTGGATTTCTAGAAACCCTAGATAAAACTTGAAGCCTTGCAGGTGTTCAGGGTAATTCAGTTCCAGAGGTAGTGATTACCCAACTCAATTCTCAGGAACACAGTACTGAGTAGATACAAACCCATGAGAAGTTCCCATGAAAATCATGGGGGGTGATGCAAGTGTTTTGAAACTAGCAAATATATTTTTGAACTTGTGTAAGGAGAGGAGGTAACAAGGTGCTATCAGCTTCAATTCACTGCTTCCCACAGGAATTGTAACAAGAGTTCCAACATAGTGCTGCCAGCTTCCCACCACTTTGGCTTTAAGATACAGAGCTGAAAACATGAGGAAATGTTTTTCAATGGAAATGAGATTGTCACTCCTATTTACTTGCACAGCACAGGGCGTCTATAAGGAATTGTTGATGAAATACTTGTAAGAATTACAGATAAATTTACAGTTTAAAAAGAACCCATCTCACAAGGAATTTGCATTATGAGGAAGCTGCCCCGACAAATGCCTTTTTTTCTCCACTTCTGCTATACAATCACTTTTGTGTAGAATGCTGCATGAACACACACCAAACCCAACACAGCCCCATCAGGCTCCAGAAAATGTAGCCACAGCTCTGAATCAGAGAACAGCCATTGGCTGCTGCTTTCAGTCCGGCAGAAATTCATCAAGCAATGCAGATGGGACGATAAATGGCCATTTACACACATATCCCTTAAGTTAAGTTCTCATGATACTTACTGTCATGCCATACAGTGGGAGATGCCCATGGACTTTAAACTGATTTGATGCTGTCAGGCCTCTACTTGTGTACAACAAGATATCATTAAACTAAAAAGCAAGAATAAGCATTATCAGGATGATGTTGGCATGTATGCATGTAGAAAAAAAAACATGGTAAATGAATGGTAAATATGGGAAAGCTTCTCAGTACTGGCTATTTATATAGCAGTACTAATGCCTGAATCCAAAATATTGGCTTCCACAATATTTCAGTACCTAGGATTAGCACCAGTAATTTCCCTGGCCTTTCTTCCCAGCTGGTCTCAGACACGTTATGTTGCCTTCTAATGCCCCCTTCATGATCTCTGGGTCAGAACTAACAAGCCATAACAGCAGTGAAACCAAGTAATACGTTTTGCACTCTCCCACATTTTGAAGCTACTGAAGATAAGGGCATTTCACCAATGTTTCCTTCTGATTTGTGTGGAAAGGTAAGTAAGCAAGACCGAGAGGTGTGTCCAACACAGTTTTGAAGTAAGTGGCTATCTGTTACTCCCGTTATTCAGAAGGAGAGGTACAGATGGCTTTAGGTTAGAAATACCAAGGTGAAGAGACTGAGTATCTCAATTTATAGAGCTTCCTGCATGTAACAGCAGTTGTCAAAAGCATGTCAAATGACCACCTGCATTTTGTTGCTATAAAATGAATGACATATTTTCACTGTGCCACCTGGGTCAAAGGATTTCTGTCTCAAACCAGACAGCTGCAGCAAGAAAATCACACTCTGTGGTGTGAAGCTGAGCTCTCACCACAGACATCTACAATCCAATAGCAATAACTCTTAAGCTGTGTGGATCAGCCACTAGAGGGGGATTTAATTTTGCTAATGATTACACATGCATTCAGAGTCCCAGAATACTGACCTGGGATTTTACCTCCAAAAAATGCTGGTGCTTGAGACAGACCAAAGACTTTTTTGACAGCACAAGAAACTGATTTAAAATGTTTTATACAGGTATAACACGGAGGCAATATCTGGTAGCAAGAACTGTGGTATGCAAGAAAACGTGCACCATATGCACTAGGCTTCCTCTTTAGTGCTTTTAAAAGCAGAGGATAATCCTACCCAGGTAGATTTAGCTGTTCTAACTTTGGCTCATTTGAAAGATCAAATGACAAACATCCTGTAAAGCCCAGCACACTTGCAAGCTGCTTCTACACAGCCACAGTCATCACCTTCTGCATAACAGAAAACAAGGAAGTATTTTCCTGGACTAGAACTGTAATACTGGACTGAAAAAATCCATGCACTCAACTGGGCATCCCACTGGTGCCCTGGCACCAAGGGCTCAGCAGCAGCAACAGGTTGCAGAGCCTGGGAGCAAGCCAGCTGGCTGGAAAGAAGGAGAAATCACCTTTGCAGTTCTTGCAGATCAGAGACTGATCCAAATAACCCGAAAATGGTGCATGCGATAGTGGGAGGATATCACCTTTCCTCATGTGAGAGCCATAACACATATCTCCAGGTAAAGGCAGGTCCAACAACACACTGGGAGAATTTGTGGGCTGAACTCTGGACAAACTTGGTTCTGTAATGTGCCCTGAGAATGTGGATTATTGTTCATACCACCAGGAGTTACTCTTTATCTTCCTTTCTGGATATGATCACTAACCCTGGTGCCACTTTTCATTTTATAATGACTCTGCTTTTATTTAAGATGATGTGCTAGGAGGTACAATATTATTATTATATTCACAGTGTCATATAAAAATTGCTTTATCTTTTTTAAGAAGCAGTTACAGAGAGAATATTGGGTTTGGACAGCAATGTAAGTTCTTAACAACCAGAGCTTCTTAACAACCTACAGAGGTTGTTATAAATTACTATATAAATTTATGATAACTTAAATAAGGCTGTTTAAAAATACTTGCTGTAACACACAATTCAAGTCTACCAGTATGACCAATAGTTGCCTGTAGTTACATTTAATTATATAAAGAAAAATTGTCTTCTTGCTTACCAGAAAGAACATCCGTTGCTGTAAACCTTTTCCAGACAACTTACTGAGGCTGCCCAGTCGAATGAACTCCTATGGGAAACATACAAAACAAATATGTATCTTCAGAAATAAAGATTACCATTATTACTATGCAAACAGAAATATGACTACTTGGTCATGGGACTGTCTTGACTATCAGTCACCAAGACATTTTATTTTCTTTATTATATGTGTTAAAAGTCTTATTTATAGGATAATTTCTTTCCATTCGGAACTGTCTTTAGGACAAACTCCTCCATAGTCTTTCATTCACTTTAAGAAAATTTTCTTTACCTAACTTTGGTTCCTTCAGACAGCTCCTTCTTTCTGTTTTAAGTCTTTTTCATGGTACAAATGGTGTAAAAACTATAAGTTGGCCTGTATGTTATTGCTTAGTCACTGGTAAGCTTCTGCTGTGTGTACAGCACACACAGCTCTTCACTGAGATGTAAAAATCAACTACACAAATCAACATCGCCATCAGGAACAAAGTAAATTTGTCTGGCAGTGTGAGTTATGTGGGTACTATCCATGTCATATCATACACTACATTAACTCAGATCAAACTGCTAAAGAATATTTAGGGATGGAATTATAGGAAAAGCAGCACATTTGAAACTTTCAAAATGCTGGATTTCCTGGGATTACTGTAAACTAGACTGCAACTCTCCCTTCCACTTACCTGAAACCCATCAAAATACCATTTTCCAGTCACTCCCTCCAGCTTCTGCCAATAGGTTTGTATTTATTTATTACAGTCTTTCTAAGGTCATTCTACTTGTAATTGTGAATGTAAAAGTCATATAAAGCATGAGAATCACCTGCAGTTTAGACATGAACTCTAAGATTAATCAGTTCAGAGAGACACTCTGGTCACCTTAGGGTTGCTGTAATGTGTCCAGTTCCTCTACCTGCACTGTGTAAGGGCTAAGGGGTGGAAGAAGTGGCTAGAGGTGGTTTTTCCTATTTCACAGTAGGCTCATGTTACTAGAGCAGCCATTGGTAGTCATTGCTGGCTACCAAAGAATATTAATCTTGATTAAAATGTATATGGTACTACCTAGTAGTCACTTGCAGGCTTAGCACCACCATGGCAAGTGCTGTGCAAAGATGTGAATCAAGAGCTGCAGGTCACCACAATCTGCAAGCACAATTGACTATGGGATGTTTTAACATCCAGTAGAAGAACCAGCTCAGTGGCAGTGGAGACCCCACTCTGGGACAACTGGAAAATGATGGTTACCTACAGCCTTCTTTAGGACAGCTGAATCACCAGCCTAATGTGAGACTTCTCCTCTGAGATGTGAAATTAGAGTAAACACCTTAAACACATCTGTGGGCGATAGTGCCATTTGCCTGCCAGGCCGGCCTGCACTGGGGCAGGGACTTCACTTGGAGCCAGATAATCTGCCAAAGGGCTGGAAGCAGCAACATCTTGGGCATGTGCCAGAGTATAGTGGCCAATGCTTTCTGCCTTGGCAGGCAAACAACTTCTGCACTCCGTCTGCCTTCTTCTTGAACTTCCTATGACAAGAAGGCTTTAAATAGAATAGGGTAGCAGAAACACCCGATGACAGCATTTAATTTCATGTGATAGAGAGATGCACAGACTGTGAGGGGCTTGCCAAGGAAGTGTCTGTGGGTCACTGGAAGGAGTCATGAGCCATGGCAGATTCTTGGGAGACAGAGAAGAGGCAAAGTGAGGGAGTGGGGAACAACCACAAATCCAGAAATGTCTGTGTCTGGCACTGCCTTCACAATGGCACATCAACTTCAAAACCCTTTTTTACATGTTTGAATCTTGAAATGAGCTGGACCCCCCTGCCACAACCCTGCTGTGGCACTAGACACAGACACAGCACAGCAAGCAAGGCAGCTATCCTGTGGGATCTACCAGAGCCAGATGGACATGCTACAGGGCAAGTTCAAGGGCTACTGTATTTGCAGTTGAATGCAAAACTCATCTTTTTCCCAAACTGTTTCCCAGAAATACATAAGGGGTGAAAACAGTCTAACAATGCATTTTACCCACCATTTCAGCTGCTGCAAGTACTGTTTTTGCTTATTACACACAAAAGTCAGAGAGTACGGGGACATTACTTCAACAACAGACAGCTCTCAGGTTTGCATGTCCAGATACATGCACCCAGAGAAGTAAAAAAGGCTAAAATATTACACTGAGGCTTCTTTATTCTGAAATAAGCCTCTGTTTTTAAAAAAAAGTCTTGAGAAGGAAGAAGAAGTTACTGGTATTTTTATAACACAATTAAAAGTGTTTACTGAAGGCAACACTGTCACAAAACATACTGCTTAATGTTACAAGTAAAGACTGCTTGCTCCCCAGGGCCCTAAGTTTCAAAGCTAGGTATCATAAAAGAGCTGAATGTACTCCAGAACTACTACCTTAACTTTTCCTTTTATCTGCCATGCTCTAGCACTGAGGGTTGGAAAAAGTGAAAATTGAAGGCAGAAAGAAATCAGGAAAGGTGCAACTGCTCAAGCTTTGAACACTGTGATAAACAGCACTTTTTACCACCTCTGATGTAATAGGTGTTTGGAATTGCCTAAATCACCCAAATCCACAAATACGATAAACCTAATAAAATCAGTAAAAAGGTAATAAAGATGATTGCTTCTTCCCACTTTAAAGCCTGCTGTTTTCTGTGGCATTATGATGTTTACCTTTGGTAGTTACTGGTGAGGGAAAAAAGGTTAGTATGAGGAAAGGCAGTTTCACAGCTGCTCCTAAAAAACAGGTTTCTAATATATACCTAATGTGTTGAAATTGTATCAGATCTTGACCATAACTCTGGTACTTACCCTTCCTGGGATCACCAGATTGTCTATGCCTATCAAGTCTTTCTTGAGCTCATGCAGCTTCTGGAAGTTCTCCATCTTTATCATATTGCCATGGAGCTGAGCCACCATTTCAGAAACCTCAGCTAAAGCAGCTAGATTAGGTGGACAAAACCATAAAATGCAATTTACAAGAACATTCAAAAACAAAGATGTTTTTTATCTGCAGCACCCAGCTCATGAACCTCACCCTTCTTGTGTTGCCCTTCTTCACAGTGTGAAGCTGCTCAGGCAGACTAAAACCCACACATATTCTGGATGTCATCTTATGGAGTGGAGGGCAGAGGGTGGAGTGTTGTAATGAAGAGACAGTCTATTCCTTAACCAAAAGTCTGCTCTGTTTTAGTCACAGGAACTTTGTTATGAATACTCCAGTCAATTCAGTGCACCAACGAATAGGTTCTCCTAAAGGGCATCTCCAATGAATCTAGGGATCTTCGCTACGCTTGAAAAAATACCCATTTTCCCCGTGCTTGCAGCACACTGGGCCAGGTCCGTATCTGAAAACTCCAGGAAATGGCAGTGCCATTTATTGTATCATTTCAGACAGTAAACAGTAATTCTGGGGTTTGTCCTCAGTCCCAGCAATGAGAACAACTAAAAGAACTGCATGTTGCTGACTTGCATCACATTCTACTTCATTCTCTCCAAAGACACTGCAAACAGCAAGTGACCCAACACTTGGGAGTGATCTTCCTAAGGAAAATCTCCAATGTTGAAGGGGATTTTTGCTGTGTGAAGAAGGATTGGGTGGGATACAGGAGGAAGCAGGCACTGTGAGCTCCCACTGTGGCAGCAGAAGTCAAATCCAGCACTCAGAAGACCAGAAATGCCAGAAGCCAAATCGGGTGCAGGCTGCTGCCGATCTGCTTCCTGTGTCTGTCTTTATGCTGTGCCAACAATGCAGTAAGTCAGCTCAGAGAACTAAGCTGAAAATCACTTCACCATTTGATCTTTTGTGGGCAACCAGCTCAGGGACTGACTCTCTGTGCCATCATGTATGTGAGCACCAACCTTGATACATCAAGATGGAAGGGCAGTCTCTGAGTGGGCTAAACGCACTTTAATGACTGATTTTAGCACTAGGAAGAGCAGTTGGAGTCAGTTAAAAAATACAGCCAATGGAACAGTAACAGTGCTTTTTTCTGCCCTCTTACATCACTGCTCAGTGCACAGTTCATCCATCTGCTAGTGGGAGACCTGTGCTATCTGGTGGGATTCAGATCCACATTTTCCTTTAACAAAAATCTGCAAACACCTTAGTAAGAGACTGACCCCAGAGCAATAGTGTCTTTGAGTCACTCTGTCCTTCTCATGCTCTCTTATTTTCACCATCCACCAAAAATGGAGCTGGAAATAAACCTTGATAGGCACTGCACTCTGTGGGGAAGGTGGGATCAGACACATCGTCCTCATTACCTAGCCTAGGCTAAAAGAAATGTAGGCAGTACTTGCTGCATTCCTTGAGATCATTCAGGCAAACATCTGTGTCACGCAGCACTTCAGTGACACAGACCTCTGTGGCACTTCCTGTTGCTACAGGTCAAGCTACTTCTGCACTTTGTGCATTGTCTGCTGTGGGTCTCATCATACGGCATCTAAGGGAACTTAGGCAGCTAACTCAGCTAACACCTTAGAGCTTGGAGCAGTCATATTGAGCACTGCTCCCCGCCTAAGTCCTTCCATGGATGTGCACTGAGTGCTAGCTGCATAGATAACATACAGTTATCTTTAAATAGCAACAGGACTATATCTAGTAGTACTACAGAAGATAGCTTCCAATGGGGGTGGGGGACAGGTGTGAGAAAAGAGGAAAACAAATTATCAGAAAGAAACAGCAGGCAGCGAGTTCACGCTACAGGAGGAAGATTTTGTCACATTCAGAGAAAAACCATGTTGGCAGCTTTGCGTTCGTGAAACAAATCATGGGAATGGGAACAGAGCAAACTGTATGTCTGGAAAGAAAAATGGCAACACTTAAAGAAATAACAGCAGCCATACTGAGTCAGACCAAGGGTTCACCTGGGCCAGTATTCTGTGTTCCTAGTGATCTGTAGGGAAATCCAGAAACAAGACAAGCATATATGGTATGTTCCCTGTGCTCTCTCCCAGCCTCTCAACTGTTTTCAGTTCAAGTAACTTCCTGAACTGCATGTCATTTCTGTGTTTAATAACCCCCAGCAGATTTCTCTTCCAAGTACTCATCCAGACTGTGACATAATGTATACAGGAGATCAATCTTAACCCTACCATTTCTGGTCTTCTGAGTGCTGGATTTTGAAACTCAATCCTCTTTCAATGTAGGCTTAAAAAAATATTATTTCATCCCACCAGGCACCTCTAATGGATTCGGATGCCATTCCCAGGAACTGGAATATTTTCTCTTACCTCTTGAATCCCTGAAGTCTGTGTGGCTTGGTGGGTAGTGTTTGCAAAGCCTCTCCATTATCTGCTTGTAGTGCATCAGCCTGTGTAAAGGCCTGAGAAGGAAGGTGTTGAGAGGCAAGTAGCAGACTTTTTGTAGCTCAAAATCTCTGCAAAAGGTCTCCAGCTTGCGAGAGTTCTTGATCCCGTTCTCCAACTCCATTAAAATCTCATTGTGCTTCCACAGGTGAATTGTCAGTTGCTGATATGAACAAAGAAAAGAGCATGTGGTAGAGTTCTTAGCAATTACTGGGAGGTATGACTCAGGTCAAACCCATTCCAACAAAAATCCAACTAGCACAGCTTTTGGGATTTTGCAAATCAAATCACTGTACAACACAATGGCTCTGATATTCACTCAAAAGGCAGAAATGACATTACTCATTTAAGTGTACCCCCCATTCTCTCTGTATTCCCTGTAAAACAAAAGCACGTGAGCAAACAAGACTAAGTCTCACATCAGTAAAAAATCTAAAGGCAAGATGATGACATGAACATAGCTCATGCAAGTAGGTGCAACAAGGAGGGAGCCAGACAATGTGAATACAGAGCTAAGAAACAAAATGGGATTTTCTAGAAGGATTTAGGTGCCCCAGTTCATTTAAGTGCTTTTGGGGAACTGAGATGCAGGCAAATGGACTTCTAGCTCTGCTCCCCTTTTATTAATGAGAAGTTGCATCTCTTGGGAATCTGAACAAACACAAAAATGGAGGTACTGTCTGACAGAAATATCAGATAGTTCTTCATCCTCGGATTACATCCTCTTCTTAGTGCAGTTTCTAAGATGATTCCACTGGCAGGAAAGGAGTTAAGTATGAGCAAGTGAATGAGCTTTGTGTGAAATAACATAACTTCATTTAGGTCTCAGTGTCACAGACATTCACAGGTCCTATTTAAAACAATTCAGCAGTGTGTTTTCTAATAATTACCATGGCATCTTCATTTGTATTTGCAAAAGGTAAATTGGTTCTTCAGGACGTACACAGCTTCTCTAAGCAGCCAAATAAAGTCTCCTGGTACCAGGTGAAATATTAATGAGCACAAAAAGAAACTGAATGTGTATGTTGAAAGGACTTGAGAAGAGAGTTTAGCTTAATGTAATGCTTGTGCTTTTTGACACATTTCCAATCAACTCTCTCTCTTCTGTGATTTGTGACTCCTTTACCAGAAATACACCTTCCCTACAGCCAAACTGCTTCCTCCATAAACTGCATATTCATTTTATGAGCCTGTATCTCAGGCAAAGACCCTCTGGACTGCTACAGAGGCTGCCCATTAATTACTTGCTCTTAACTTCTTTTCTATATTAATTAAATGAGGAGTGTCAGTTTTCAGACCTTTTAACAGGTCTCAAGATAAATATGTAGAGTTTTAACTAACTTCATTGTTTCCTGTGCAGTTCTTTAGGTCAAGCTGGGTTTTGCCTCTTTTCTCCACATATCTGTGCTTGTAAGTGGTGGTGGATCTCAAAGCAAATGCAGAAAATCCTCTAACAGGAAAAGTAGAATGGCAAAGGTGAAAGCACACTGACAGGCCTGAGTTATGGTGAAGACTGTACACTACACTAGTGCTGCAGAAGGTCCTGCAGACAGTGAAGGACAGACAAGTTAATGTTGTAAGGTACCAAAAGCAGAAACAGAGTCTGTCAGAAGCTCTCTTGGATTCCCAAAACTGTTTGTGAAAGTGGATACTTGTTGACACAGGGATGGAGGTAGAAAAGTGCCCTCTGTGTTTCTTCGGAGGCAACTGAACTATGCATTGAGGGGAAAAGGCAGTTCCTGCAAAGTATACTGCACAAAGGGTAAGACTGCCTTATTGCTGAGAAAGCTGTCTATGCTGAGGGCCGTAAGTTCAGATTTCCATGTTCCCTCTTTCTGATTTGTTGTATAATCACCTGCATGTCATTTAACTTCTCTGCACCTCTCTGTCCTCCTAAAAGATAAGCCTAGCACTAATGAATGCCTCAGGAGAGCTGTAAAGATTAAACTGCCTTTTCCTCCAGCCAAGGACTCAAGGCCACTCCAGTTAAAGCTGAAGTGGCAATCATCAAGGAAAGATTTACCAGATAGTTTCCAATGTGCTTTGAGATGCACATGCCCAAGGTGCAGTGCCATATTTTGCCACACATTGTCCTGGATGCATAAGCTACATTACAATAAGGAAAGCTGTTATCCACCTGTGTTGTAGAAGTCCATAGAGTTTGCACAGATTCCTGTGCCTGCCTTCCATGCTGTGTGTTCAGTAACACAGAGCATCAAAAATGCTGCTCCAGCCAGACTAAGAAACAAATGCAAAGTCTGAAGAATGTTGGAACTAGATGATCTTAAGGTCCTTTCCAACCCTAACTATTCTATGATTCTATGATTTACAGTTCATATATGTTTCTTTGCTTTCAGCTTTAAAGGGATCAAAGGCAATTATTGACATTTATTCAAATACTTTTCATCTACCTTGGCACAACAATGCACAAATACAAAATTCCCAAATCAAAACAATATCCAGATTACAGTCACTAACCCCGCAGTATCTTAACACTTATATTTGCATGAATAAGTAGGCACACTTGGCATTTGAACAATCTCTTCAGCCATATAAATTCCTCTCTTTTGCCTTCTTATTTGAAAGAAAAAAGAACTGGAAATGAAATGTTCCTGAACTTTTGTGTTCGTTGTTCCTCTGTTTGGAGAATGGAATGAGGAAGGAGGCTGGACAATATAAAATCAGCTTGCAATTCTGAAATCTCAGGACTCACCAAATGCTTGCTGCTTCATCAAAGGGAACTTCTACTGCATAAGCCTTGATTACAATTGTCAAAGACCAGCAAAAGAGGCAACATTATATGAAAATGAAAAGCATGCTAATGTTAATCTGTGTCAAAGCTTAATAGTTACAGGAACATTCCTACCTTCATACTCTGAATGTTCTTTAGCATAACATCTCCAATTCTTTGGTAATCTCCTTTAATGTGAGCATTAGAGCGGCCTTCCCTGTCAGCAACAGAAGTATCACATTTAGTCATGCAATAAACCTGCATAATCACTTAGAAGCACAGAAAGAGATTCAATAACTCATTTCTTTTAAAATCCTGACCCCCGTGCTCCTTTGCTGGGGAGCATGTGAGGAATCTTCCTGATGAATATGTAATTCCCAGGTACAGGACACCCTTCACCCAGCCCGGCTTGCACTCCTGGCAACAGAGAGGGTACGCATTTATCAGAAGAATTAGACTTTTAAAGACAGTTGTTAGCATTTTTAAACACACCAGAGAAGGCTGGAAATGGCTGTAAGGAAAGGAAGACAGCAAAATCCCATGACAATATGTAGGCCTAGAACAGAAAGATAACTGTGTTTAGAAACGAGGACTGTGCCCCACAACAGGACCCGCAGGTGCTTGTCTGAAAAGCTTTCTGCTTGTACAAGGGAGGGTGGGACAAAAAACCCAAATCCATCCAGCATCTGAGATTGACTCATAAATGTTGCATACTGGCAGGAATTTCATTCAGTGTGTCACTTCTGGTATTAAAAATGCAAACTGCTCCCTCCCACCCAGCCAGCTGCACTTGGGTGAGTGCTCCATTTTGGTGAAACTCAGCTCCTGATGAAAAAGATATTCCTGCTTCTAAACCCATGTGCGAGACAGGCAGAGATACCACACACTGAGTGAATCCAAACATATATCCTAGCAAACAGGAGTGAAAATCATGAATGCAAGAACCCATTAAAGATCTGTTCCAACCAAGTTGGGTTTTCAAAAGAAATTCACTGCAGGGGTGTGGGGAGAAACACCGTCCTGCTCCTCCTTCCAGCTTCTAATACTGCAGTCAAGTTCCCTGCAGTGTGGCTTTTTACATGCTGCCCTTCAGCTCCCACATCTGAGCATTGGGATACAGATCCAGTCCTGGAGTGAGCAACTGCAATTCAGCCAATGAAATACACTAGCTTGGCAGTGGGTAGAAACAGAATCGAGCTGTAAATGAACCAAAGGTAAACAGGACCTTTGTTTTGGGTTTCACCCACTTGCAGGAGTTCACACTTTAAAGAAAATTCTATGTGTAATGAAGGGGTAAGTGGACAATCAGGTGGTAAATCTCTGCAATTTAGTCAGAGAGGTCCCACACTCACCAGATCACAGAGGATGCAGCTATTGTCAGGAATACACTTTCACTGGTAAGTCACATAGAATTTATTTCTTCTTTAAATCCATATAATTTAAATCTACATTAATTACATTAATAGATGCATATTCAGAAATATATTTTCTTTTGTAGAGTTAAACATGTTTATATCCATGCTGAACAATCTCTCTGCATGCTTTTCTAACTGGGAAGTGAGGAGGGCACAACTTACAAACACTACACAGTAACATCTCCTATTTTATCCTTCAACAAAGAGACTCGGTTGATAAACAGGGATTGCTCCGTGTTCATTTGAACAATATCCAGTTTCATAGGCTGTCTTTAATTATTTCCTATTGTGTTAAGACTCCCAGGCATTCACATGCCTATTTGAACAAGAAAAATACAGTTCTCAAGATTTTTTACGTGTTTTCTTTTTTAATGAACCCAAAGGTTACACTGGGGTGAGAAGCTGTTTTGTGTCAATGGTAACTTTAATTAGCATCACCAGCTCTGCAAAAGCACTACATTATATAAACACTGCCATAGCTACAGCGTGCCCCAAGAAATGTTCTGTATTGCAAGGAAGAGTAGAGGTATGCATGGATATTAAAAGACTACAGTCTCCACATGACCTAAGGATGAAAGTCCAATTTCTCTCTCTGGGAAGCCTCTGCTTGTCAAATTATCTACCCTCTATATTGCTCTCTGCCTTTCCCTTCCCCCACGTCCTATCCATTCAGCAGCTCTCCCCACCGAGATTTCCTCTGAGAGGCTGTAAATAAAACTTTCCAGCCCTTAAAGCTCTGCTCAAAGTGGTGTGTATCAAAGTGCCCCCGACTGAAAACCACAACCATTTGAGGTCCAAGGCAGTAGCACTGCACAGGCAGGGAGCAAGGGGAAGTTGCTCTCCACCCATGCAGTGAGCATGCAGCATCCCATCCAAAATGGTTCACACTGTGCTGCTGCACACAATCCCAGAAATGTCAAAGCCAGATGAACTTGTGCTGCTCTCAGTAACAGCCTGGTATTTGGTAATTATCTCTAGAAGAAGTCTTGCTTTATGTGTTATTCTCTAACGCTCTGGCACTACCTGGATCTTTTTTTATGTCTCTACCTTTAATTTAATCTAGTGGACTTCAGTTTGGTGCCTTTCTGGTTTACTGCCAAGATAAATATTAAATATGTCATTACAGGCTGATACTTCTAAACAGAAATTGCTATTCTGATCTCAAGGCTACAATACAGGTTGGCTTGAATACTTGTTGCAAATTTCTTTCCTACCAGCTGGCTACTCGAAGGCTGACCACAAGCCTATTGAAGTCCTAGTGAGTGCTTCCATTGACCTCATGAACTTCAGCTAGTAATCAGTGCGGCTGTTCACTAAACTTACTTCCTAAAAGCTGATCCCCTCTTCAGCACAGCCAGCACTGGCTTCTTGCATAGCATCTCATCACATCAGTCACACAAAAAGCATCAGGGACATTCACCTTCATTGGCTTAGGATACAGACTGGTCCGAGGGGTGCTTTTTAAACAGCCTGAGGGCTTTCAAATCTTCCTCTGCATCTTGGCAGAGTGACAAAGAGGGAGAGAAGGGGGTTCCTCAAAAGCAAGAGCCTCTCTCCAGCTGCTGGGTGAACAGTGAACTGCTGAACAGCCCACAGCCCTCAGCCCAGGCCAGCAGAGATAACCTGTGCTGCAGGCAGATGCATACCACTGGAACAAATAAAACCCTAGGAAAACCCAGAGATGTGATGGCTGAGTATTCCTATTTGTTCCAGCCATTCTCCTTGCTTTGGTTATTTATTTCCATGCAAACACTGTCTGTTGCAGCAGAGATGATTTTCCCACTGGGGATGGTGCATACGCATGTGGGCTGTGATGTGGAGCAGAGGGGCAGGGAAAGCTGAGGACAGGCATGGGAGAATATGATGACTTCACATCTGCCTCCTAAACCCCATCCTCCACTCCACCCTAGCTCTCTGTCGGGACTCCATAGCAATCCCTACACTACACCACCACCCTCTTCCCCAGCTACTCAATGGTGAAAATCCCAAGTAAACAAGAAGAAAAGAAATCCCAAGAAAAGATCATCCAAACACACAGAATATTAAAATAAAACCCAAACACTCAACGCATCAGATGGTGTCTTACTGCTGCAACAGCCAGAAGCACAGCAGTGGAGAAGAGAGCTCTCCCTGTGTGTACGTTTGGAATAACAACACTCGTTGCACCAGAGGGGGAAGAAGCTGCTAATTTGTTGTGCATTGATGGCTAAATTGTTCTTCTTACTCCTTGTTTTCACGGGTCACTGTTGGGACATGGTATCTACCTGCCAGTGACAAGGGACAGAGCTCAGGGACTAGGTTCTTACAGTTTTTATCAGGAGCTGATTATGACCTGACACCGAACACAGGATGTAGGAGCCGCCTTCCCCACACATAATGTGCCTTCAATCTACTGACATTGTGGTCTAATGCCTCTGAAAATCATGCTGAGTAGTTATTCAGCATGATTTAATATCAGGAAATGTAATAATATCAGGAGATATTTTTCTATAATAAGCTAATTTCCCATTTTTCTCCAAATGGTCCCTTCCTTTTTAGAGTAATGTAAGTGTAAGATTGCAAGCGGAGGACACCAACAGTTATATCTGATAAGAGACTCAGACACTACCTTATGTATTAGTAAAAATGGCCACCAGCTTGACTTACAGAGAGTACACAAGCAGCTATGTTGGATTTTTAATTACATGAACTTCTCATTGAAAAATTAATGAAAAAAAAAATCTCAAGTCAGCTCATACTACCCTCCATCATCCAGGACTTGTAGAAGGAACAGAAATTTGATGGGGATGGTGAGAGGGCAAAGAAGGAGAGAAAGACAGCTCAACAGAGATTTTCTCCTCAGGTGAACATAAAAAAACCCTCTACTTCAGCCCTTCAATTAGAAAGAACAAATAATAACAATAATAAAAAAATGCAGCAAATGATATTTACAGTGTGTAACCTTTGTTAGATGTTCAGGAACAGCATCTCTCTCCTGGAGACTATCAGCTGTCTTTGAGTACTTACACAATCTTGACTTTTTAGGACTATTATTAACTAAAGCTCTGATATTAAGAAGTATCTTAAACATTCCTCATTACAACTACCTTTTAAATACGAGTAACATTTTGTAACTGGAAAAGAAGAATTGATACAAGTAAAATATCCTATTCCTTGTACCCACCCTGCTATTACATAGTGTCTCTTACCGCCCTGCCCATTCCAGCCCCTGAAACAGCTGTCCTGTCAGCAGGAAGTGGTGCATGAAATGCTGCTCAAAGCCTAAGAAATGTACTGCTGAAGTCACCAGAACTCCCCAGATTCCCACTCAAGGAGTGTTCACACATTTGAAAGACTTGAGCTGGCTATCCCTGCTGTGGGAGGAAACCCAATGTACAGCAAGCATGTGTCACTAATACTTTTAAATGGTAAGAGATTAGGGCAAATAACATCATCACATGGAAATATACTTCAATATATTTCACAACACTTCATGCCTTGCTTTGGAATGTCCTCAACGGTGATCCTGGGCACATCCCACCAGGAGAGCCACAGAGACAAGCAACATGGTGCTGGTGTAACCAATGGAACCTGGGCAAGCTATTTCTCTCCCATGATTTCAAGTTCATTTGGGTGTAGCAGGCTCTAATCCCCAGAAGTACCCAAAAGTGACTTCAGAAAAGAAACTGTCCTCTCAAAAGTGAGCCCAATGACCTGCCACCAAGCCCCTCTTAATATCTTTGTCTTAGAAATCCACACAGCATTAACTCCAAGGTTTGCACTAAAATACCTCATTTCTGTACATAGGACAAACACTACCCAAACTGTCCTCTTCATCCCTCTTCACCAGACATTCAGAACCAGCTGAGCAGTCAGTGCTCATGCATTTGCAAAGCCAAAGATAAGGGCTGCTGCCTTGTTTATATAAACTGTTTATCGGAATGTTCTTCAGGACCACAAGTACTACTTCCCAAACAAAAAATGTCTAATAAATCAACATTTTAGTTCATCTTCCTACACCTCTCTGAGTGCTTTTTATTACAGGTTTTCCAGCTGGCTTCCATGAATCCCGAGGAAGGCTTCTCTTTTCATATGCTAAGATCTAAGAGCTTTTTTCTTGCAAATCACCAGCCACACATTTCTCAGCCACATCTGGTCATACTGAGTAACAGCTTGCCTCTGAAGTGCCTGTGAACTGGGAGTCAAACTACTGGCTTTCCTGGGAGGAGATGAGTCTCCCTGCATTTCTGGAACACACATAGTGCTTTTTCTTCCAAGCCCATGTATAAGGCACAAAATGCAGATTTGTACTAACTGATAGTGCTTCTTAAGGCAGTAATGGCTATTCTGTCTTGCCCCAGCATTGCTCTCTGCAATGCTTAGCGGTCAGCCAAGGAGGGAAAGTTACGATTCTCCATTTGCCATCTTCTGTCAGAATTTACAGAAACCAGTATGGAAATTTGTAGTATAAACAAAGGGGTGTGGAAAGATAGCTCAATATTTTTGGCTGGAAAATGGTGTTCAGGGCCCAAATGAATAGCCTATTAAACAGCATAGATAAATAAAGGAGTAAAATCTAAGTGACTTCTCAGATTTAGTGTGAGGTGTCCCTGCCCATGGCAGGGGGGTTGGAACTAGATGATCTTAAGGTCCTTTCCAACCCTAACTATTCTATGATTCTATGATTCAACCAGCCAGATGCTAATGGAGCACATCACACTTTGCCTGCACTGCCCACAGTGCATAACATCCTTGCCTTAACATCTCTCAGGATATGGTGTTCTCAACATAAAAAGGACATGGAACTGTTGGAACAAGTCCAGAGGAGGGCCACGAGGATGATCAGGGGACTGGAGCACCTCCTGTATAAAGATGCGCTGAGAAAGCTGGGACTGTTCAGCCTGGAGAAGAGAAGGCTGCGTGGAGACCTCATAGCAGCCTTCCAGTATCTGAAGGGGGCTATAGGGATGCTGGGGTGGGACTCTTCATTAGGGACTGTAGTGACAGGACAAGGGGTAATGGGTTGAAACTTAAACAGGGGAAGTTTATATTGGATATAAGGAGGAAGTTCTTTACTGTGAGGGTGGTGAGGCACTGGAATGGGTTGTCCAGGGAGGTTGTGAATGCTCCATCCCTGGCAGTGTTCAAGGCCAGGTTGGACAGAGCCTTGGGTGACATGGTTTAGTGTGAGGTGTCCCTGCCCATGGCAGGGGGGTTGGAACTGGATGATCTTAAGGTCCTTTCCAACCCTAACTATTCTATAATTCTATGGGAAACAGGAGCTGAGGTACGCCATCACTGAGATATGCCGTCCATATTTCCTCCCAGCTGAAAGGGTTGAGAACTCCACACCCTGCACCCAAAGCCTTGCTGAGGAGCAACCTGAATGAGTCCAGGACTAGGACCTGGATGCCTGTGTGCTGGACACGGCTCTCCTGACACTTGCTAACAAAACAGCCTCATGTGCACTGTTCCCTGTCCCACATCAGGCAGCTTCCTGCTATTTTCCCTCCTCTTCTCTTGCTGTTCAAGAGGGCAGAGCCCCATGCATGTCTGCATCCCCTAAAGTTCATCCTTCCTCTCCTCAAACCCCAGAGCCTCTAGTGGGGTATTTTCACTTGGTCCCTGGAACATGGAGTCTTGTGTAGAGAGAGTTCAGCACAGCTGGGGTAACTGGGCAGATCTGTGAGCTGTAGAAAACATTGCCCAGAGCAAGGTATGATTGATCTTACGAGACTGTGTAATAAGCCCACCAGGAATCTGCTCAGTTTCATGGCCAGAAAGAAACTGTAGCTGTGAAAAAAGCACCAACTTTCTATATTCTGCAGTTAGCTACTGGTGTCAGCATCAATTCACATCTTGTTAAAAACTTTATCACTATGAACTAGACCAAGATGTGATACTCTTAGGAAATGCAGTACTAAAGAGAAAAATGAGTGAATTGTGTAAAGAAACAAATCAGACCTGCCAGGATCTATAACTGGGTCAAAAGGATACCAGCCCTTAAGATGTTCAGTAGGAAACAGCCTGCCTCTGACAGCAGATTCAAACAGTTCAGAGGCCCTTGAGCAAGCCAGAATGCTTTTAATAATGCACACAACCTTCGCTTCTTTGGGCCAAATACTGAGTCTATAGATGTTTTAACGAATTCAAAGCAGAGAGCCACCTAGCAATTGTAATGTGCAATCCTCCCCTGGCCTTGCTGTCTTCACAGCTCCTTTAGCTGCTTGGATCACAGCTTCAATGTGATCCAAGTTCCGTATAGGTGCCCAACACATGAAGGTTTGAAACAAACCTTAGACAAACACACTGATACAAGAAGGCTGCACTGTGCTTGAAGTTTATAAAACCCAGCATCCTACTTGCTAGGGCAACACAGATGACTGGTTGTAGGAGGCTCTTCCTCTGAGACAAGGTGCCACAGCACAGCTGGGTAGCTAGGGGCTTTCCAGTAGCTTGATGAAGTCCACAGTCCTTTCATTGAAAGGCTCTTTTTTCACAGACTCGTAGAATGGTTTGGGTGGGAAGGGATTACCCAGTTCCAACCTCCTTGATGCAGGCAGGGACACCTTCCACTAGACCAGGTTGCTCAAAACCCTGTCCAACCTGGCCTTGAACACTGGCAGGGATGGGGCAGCCACAGCTTCTTGGGGCAACTTGTGCCAGTGCTTCACCACCCACAGAATGAAGAATTTCTTCCTTATATCTAATCTAAATCTCCCCCCTTCCAATTTAAAGCCATTCCCCCTTGTCCTGTCCCTACTTGCTCTCATGAAAAGTCCCTCACCAGCTTTATTGTGGGCCCATTTTAGGCACTGGAAGGCTGCTAGAAGGTTTTTGTAGGACATGCCACCCCCCTCTGATGAATGCAGGGCATGCTCACATCTCAACACACACATCCCACCTTCCTTTCTGCTCCACTTGCCTGGAAATTTAGAAGAGCTGACATAGAAGGGTCAGATTTAAACAAGCCCATTTGAATCCTGCCCATCCCTGCCTGCATCAGTGCTGCTGGCTCAGCCAGGCCAATGAGGAGCTATGCAGCTGACACAGAGTCTGGGCAATGCTCTACACAGTGGTGATCAACACAGCCAAAGCCCACTGACTTAAAACTACCTGAGGTCAAAGGCAAAAGCACAATCATGGCAATACGGACATCGAGCTAAGTGACCTTGACCACACCGCTAAAGATACTCCTTTCCACACTGCCACTACCTGCTTCTTCTACATGCTGAGGGGCTGTTTATTTTTTGTCACTCACCACTTAATTAAACAGTAATCTCTACAGGATAGATCTTATTGCTTGCAGCTTATCTTGGCATCTATGGCATTATGCAAAAGCACCAGCCAGCAAATCCACCTCTCTTCCTAAGGCATGTATTCAAATCTTCCAGAATTTAACATAACAAACACCATCTTCAATAGTGGTATTATGCTAGGTAAACTCATGCTGTTGGTTGCAAACTGGATGCAGACCGGGGGAGGAATGTGATTACTTTACTGTCAAGTGAATGAGAGCAGCTGTCAGAGAATTCCCAGTGGCTTTACATTAGCTGTGGAAGGACACGTAATAGCTGAGCTGACAAAGTCAGAATGAGATGCCCAGCTGGGACAAAGTTACCTCAGCAGAATAATTTCGAACAAATTTGTATTGCAAAGTCACTTCATTGCAGATCAGCACTTTGTATCACAGGTTAACTGCAGTTTCAATAGGGTATTAGGAGCCTTAAACTGAGGTTTACCACTCTGTGAAACCATACCCTTAGGACACAAGGAAAAGCTATAAAACAAAAGGCTTATTCAGCTCTAAAAGAAGCTAACTGAAAAGGAGAAACAAACCCATGGAAATCTAAAAGCCTGAATATTCTTTCTTTCTTTCTTTCCTTTAACGCAGCTCCCCACACTTCCTACAATGGCACCTTTCCACAGCAGTCTTGTTATTGCAGCATCTTCCAGTTTTTGAAAAACATCACACCTGAACAGGAGGTTGTCACCCATCTGTAGTGCTACCAGCAACCAGAAGGATACAGGGGGAATCTCTGTTTCAACATGCGCCCAAGCAATTAGCACCCAGACAACTCAATAGATTAGACTGCTCTGACAGACAACAGAACTTGGCCCATTACTAACTGCATAATTATTTATTTTCTTATCACAAACCCTGAACCCCAACTAGTTGGGGAATATCCCCAACCAGTTGTTAATCCTACACCGTGGTTGGAGAAACAACCACTATTTTATAACATTTGATAGTGCCTTACTGGAGTACCTGCAATAAATGTTCCTTACTGGAAAGCAATTAACACCAGTAAAAATCCTGACTGAATTACACTAGTAGCAGCCCAGTGAAAAAAGGGGAATAGCGGCAGAGTTGCTGTGCATCATTCTGCCTTAAGAGTGACCTTATGTCGAGCATCAACCATGGAGCCCTGGGCGAGGATGTCAGCTCTAAGAGGCAGTATCACATTCCCCTCATCCCAGAAAATACCCACTAATTCTGGAACTATGCAGGGTGAGTTTGGATAGCGCTAGTCTGCCATGTGTTGTGCTCTCATTCAATGACCATGCTCTTCAAAGCACAAGAGCTGAACTCACACACTCTAAGACTGTGTTTTGCTTTTGTTTTGGTTAATTAGTTAAAGAGGCATTAAACTGATTAGCACTCATCAGGTCTGCCTGCTCTGCTTTCACGTGGTTTTCCATTGTCACTTTTCTAACCACAAAGCAAAAGTTGGGCTCCCAGCACCAAATATAAACTACCAAAAAAACCCCATCTACATACAGCAAGACAATCTAGTTCAGACAGGTCTAATCAGAGCAAGAAGAGGGCTTCTGTGTGCTGCCTCTGCTCAGATATCAGGGGTCAAATGAACTAAGAGTCGTCCCAGAAAAGAGTTACTCACTTCATAGCTATTTCACAAAAATGCCATGTTTTACTGTCACTATTATGCTAAGGGTAGATAATTCTAAAGTCCAGTGCCCTCTTCCAACATACTGTCAATTCGTAGAGTGCACTGCAGACTGTGAGAGTGTCAAAAATGTGGTGCCTGCAGAATGGTCTCTGAAAACCTACACCTATTTGACAGAATCCCTCTTTATCACTGGTAAGACTGCTTGCAACATGTTTTTCAGATCTGCCATATAGAAACACTGACATTTGGCAAAAGAAAGCTTCATCCAGAATTACTATCCCATTTGCATATGTCTGTACCTGAGATAGCCAAACAACAGAGTTTGTCAAGTAAACATGAACAAAGCATGATTCAATATACCCAGTCTGTTAATAACCAACAGCTGTAACTTTCACAAATCTGCCACTACAGTAGAGCACAAGTTAGCCAAAAGGGAATGCAAAAACACTTAACTGCATGAAATAACACAGCTAAATAACAAACAACAGTCTTACCACAGAGCAAGTCTCTGCTCAATTTCCTTGAGAAAACCAGCATGAAATTTGTGCAAAGGTTCAAAGTTGGAGAAAATGAGATTTTTCAGTGTTTCGGGCATGCAATCCTCTTGACTCACTGCACTCTGAAACCACTGCAAACAAAAAAGCAAAATTATCAGGGGGTGAAATGCAGCAGGTATGATAATTTGCTCTCTTTATACATCTAACCCAGTAAGGACCTCATTTAGCTGGTGCTAGAAATACAACCCAGGCTACTCTGCCACTCCTGCATGCTGAACTGGTACTCTTATCTGTGCTTAGTTATAAAAGAAACTCCCTTTCCCTTTGCCATCCCTCATCAAATTGTCAAAGTTCTTTTCATGCCCAAACTGGTTGGTCAATACAAACTGAAGTTGCAAATGCTGTAGGTGCAAGAGAAAGGGTATTGAAACACTTGCAAAAGTTCCAATAAAACAAAAAAATATGCTCTGCTTTTTGCTGAGTTCTGTCTGAAATCCCTTTCACAGGAGTTGGTATAGTAATCACTCAAGCCCCTGCTGCTGTGTGCAGCTAGAGAACATCAAGAACTTTGCAAAGTGAACAAGTAGAAGGATGGTACTTTGCACTTGCAAGACAAGACAGTAGGAAAATAGGACAGTCAGTCCCAAACACTGTTAAGACAGTAGAAAAATAGGAGGGTCAGTCTCAAACACTGTTAAGACTGCAACAGGTTTCTGCTCAGTTCTGCTCTATATTATCTTTATTCCACCCTAAGAGACCAATGGGGAATGTAAAGCCACAGGACTACGGGTCTTGCCAAGGTGGCACAGTCTCTAATCTTCAACATGATAACACTACTACCTCCTAGCTGCCATAAGGGATTCCAGCTATCTATGGTTGACTTCCAGCAGCACCCTAGAAGGCTGCTGGGACCATAGAAGGCTGTTAATAGCAGTCTTGATTGGCACTGACTCAGCTGGAGCTGATCCAGCCCTGAGATAAAGAGAGATCCCTCCCAAGCCTCCCTCTCCCTTGCTTTGTCTCTACACTGAGCAGAGCTGAGGTTGAAGAACTGCATGCTTACCAAGTCATGCATAACACTTGATCCTTCTACCTTTTCTAATGACACAGGCTACTCTCAGTGGCCTCCTCGGCCAGTCATATGTGGAGCACAACTGACGGGCCTGGTGATTAGCTAAGAGCCACTTGTATGCCTCTTGGTGGCAGAGCAAATACAAATTTGCCTGCCACAAGAATAAAAACCAGAGTGGGAAATGAGGTTTAGATCTAAACAGCTAAAATTTTGTTTCTGCAGCCACTGAGGGAAATAGAAGATGAAAAAAGAGTATCTACTGTTGAGACTGCAGCAGTGACCACCATCCCACAGAACCTGGCCTTTTCCCTTGTTGCCGCAGCTTCACACAAAGCCAAGGTAAATAGGCAGTGGGACCACAGTTGCTTGTAGCAATCATGCTGATCCAGCCCACACTGGCTATATCTAAGCTGGCATCAGAGCAACTGCATCTGTCACGTGGGCTCCTGAAACAGATGAGAAGTTGGGAAGGAGTTCCTGTTTCTCAGCTGGTACCAATGGAGTCTTCTCTGCAGCATGTTCTCTTTACCACAGCACTCAATGCAGGCAATAGCCATGCACCTCACAGTTTCACATACTGGATTATTAAAAAGCTAGTTGATCTGGAGCTGGCAGCCCTGCTTTCAGGGGTTTTGGATCCAGTGCCCTTTTACAGGCAATTGTTATTTATGGCCAAATCTTGCACACGTTACACTTGGAAGTTAAACAAGACTGTTGGTGTGTGTGTAAAGAAGACACGTATTTGCCTTGGTGATTTTAACGATCGCACCCTGATCAGATGCTATGGATTAGTGACTCATTTAACAGACAGCTTCACCTACTGAAAAGTCAGATTTATTCAAATAGGTACTCCACAATATTTCATGTTAAATGGAGAGCATTTAATCCAGCAGAAAACATTTACACGTCACCCTAGAGAGCTACTTCAGTTTTAAGAGAAGTCATTGAAAACCCACTGGCATTTTTAGTAATTATGACCACAAAGTATGAGAGCAAGAAGAAAAATAACTCAGATGTGTCTCAAGTTCCTCAACCTAATATAGTTTTGTAGTGCATGTTACTAACCACAGTGCAAATCTCTACTCTCTGATTTTTGTGTTATTTCCTCCTGAGAGCTGTACTCCTGTGCACTGCAGAGAGTACCTACAATGCAGAATATAAAAGCAGCATGGAACAGCTAAAGTGTTAAATGGGGCAGATGAAATACTAGTGCTGACTAGAGATTCACATGTTTCATGAATAATGCTCAAGTAAACATACCGATGTGATGACTTCAAGGTCCTTCAGGTATGTTCGTTCTGTGGTCGCTGCTTCTTTAGCAATGAAGTAAGCTTTCTCAGTTGGGAATCTCTGCAAATTGCAAACACATTAGGTTCTCATCTGCTTTTATGGAGCTGCTTTCTGTAGCAAAAAACTGCAGACAACAATTGCCAAGAGAGTTACAAACTAGTGACCCTTGCTTGTGGTTACTGTGACTCATGCTTGAATGTTCCTAAGCCCTGAAGCCCTGAAAACAATCCTTCCTTGCAAACGCAAGAGAACAAGCACTTTCTATGGGTTCTTGAAAGACTTTTTTTTCTGCCAAGGTGACTGCTACAGCTCTGGGGTGCTGATGTTCCTTTTAGGTTATTTCACACATCCAGAGCAGGATGTATTCTTAAGTTCACAAAGAAATCCTTTGCAGGCTAAATAACCATTTGAATCAAATTTGAAAAAAATAACAATAATTACTGTCTGATTATTATAAATTTCATGATCATCCATCATTCTGGATAAGAATCCACAGTAAAAATACTCTTAAAACAGTAAAATCTGTAAGCTTTTCCCATTGTGGCTTGACACCAGTGGGAGAGGGTTAGGGTCTTAGGGTAAATTACAGATTTCAAGTCTTAGGAAGAAAACAAAACTAAAACAACAAACCAAACAAAATCTTGTGTTACCCAAGAGGCAAAAGCCATAGAATTACAGACTCACAGAATATCAGGTTGGAAGGTACCTCAAGAATCATCTGGTCCAACCTTCCTAGGCAAAGCATGACCTAGACTGGACGTCCCAACACCCTGGCCAGCTGAATCTTGCAAGTGGCCAGTGTTGGGGAATCCACCACTTCCCTGGGGAGATTATTCTAATGGCTGATTGTTGTCATTGTGAAAAATTGTCTTCTTGTGTCCAAGTGGCTTTGATCTCTTAATTTTAAAAGGTCAAAGGACCCCAACTGATCTCCTCTTTGTTGCTCAGGAAGCAAAGAGGAAGAGCAGAACACCCATAGATCTTTTGCTTCTACATTTCCACCCTGAAGATCAATGATGCAGAGGATGCACTAGAAAGGGATGCAAATTAGATTGTGGGTATTTCCCAGCCAGTATATAACCCCACAGGAACCATCATCAGCTGGTATACACAGCAGTCACTTGCTGCTGTAACTTTGATTGACACAAAGAATCATGAGGCCATTAACTGATTCTTGTTTATTTTTCTTCTCAGATTTCTCTCCTATCTTGCTAACTCTGAACAGTGGGAAAAAGAGATTCTTCTTACGCATGCTCCCATTTTCCAGCAAAGTCATCTGAGTTCCTACCCTCTTCCTCTTGAGATGTTCCAGCAGTTGAAGGACAAGGTCAACCCCCTTGCCTGGCAGTACAGCGGGGAGAAGCCAGCAGGCATCCAAAATAACCTGACACAGAGAGAATCACTTCTGTCTTCTAAAAGCAGTGTTGGATGTGATACTCCCTTATGGCTTTGCTGCAGTGACAGGGCTGAGCCAAACTCTTCCTGTCGAATGCTTCAGGCTGTGGCTCAGCGCGTTTCTGACCCCTACAATCAAATGCTCCCAGTGGTGGTCCCAGTAGAGACAGACTGTAAAGCCTGGGTTGGACACTCCTGCTCAACACCGTGGTCTTTTCCATCTGTCACCTGGATATTTTCTCTCCAATAACACACTGTTTTCTCACAACAAAGTACCAAACTCCACTCCTTAAAAACAAGCTGGATTTATAGCAGTCCCTGTCAAAACATGCTTTTAAAGTTCCACGCAATAGGACTGGCCCAGATTTATCCTGCACTAAACTTAGGGACACAGAGCTACCTATCTTCTCTCTCCTGCTTAAAAAGGAGATGGGGCCCTAATTCCTTCACATCTGCTCAAGAGAATGAATCCAGGGCACTGAGCCCTCAGCTAAAGCAGTGCTGTGGTTCTGGCCTGACCTACTCCAAACTGTGAATTTGGCCTCAGGAGCACAGGGATGCTCTTGGACACACTGTGGCTAAGGACAGCAGATACCAAGTGATCCAATTTGATTTATCTGTGTGAATCCTATAGCTGCAGGGGTCTAGATATTAGTCACTTTAACCAACAGCAGTAGCCACAACACAACATGGAGAAGAAACCCAAGGCTCTGCCTTACCTTTCTCTTGACCTCTTCCTCATCATCAGTCCTGATGCATGATGGGTCATTCAGCAAAGGGCTGATCAAGGGAGATGGCTGCTTGGCATCAGGGCTCAAGTTTGGAGATAAAGACATATTTGCTACCGATGGGCCTCCTTGGGAATTGATGGAGAGCTCTGAAAGGTGAGGGCTGCCAGTCAGAGAACCTGCTAAAAAAAAGGGTAAAAGAGAAATCAGTTAGGACAAGTTCTCTCTAGAAAGTACCAAAAGGAATTACAACCTTAAGTTGCAGTATGTGAAATTACACTATAAGACACAGCCATCAGGGTCCTCAAACTAGTTCAAATGGTCTTGAAGCCAGAGAATATGCATCCACTTGTTTTAACCAAGGGACTGGAGCATTTTTTAGCTGATAAAACTGGCTGAAATTAGTGTCTCTGTAGGGAAGGGATCAAGGCATACATGACTGGCTGCAATATTTACTGCTAAACATCAAATTAGTATCAATTTTTTCACTACTGTAATCCACTCTATGAAAAAGAATAAAAACAACAATAAGGGCGTCACTCTAGGAGTGTCGTTCTTTCTAACAAAGTAGAACTGCAAAGACTCAAATCATTATTTCATATGGAGCTACAAGACACAAGTTAGAACAAAATTATCTAATGGAAGTCTAGAGAAAAAGAAACTATGACTTTCTACAGCAGTACACCAGTCTGATCTAACATGAAAGAAGAAAACTACTAGTTCCCCAGTTTCTACACACAACACAAGTATGTATATTATACCTTGTAGGTCTTTCCATGCTCCTCTGATTGTTTGGGATGGAAATGCTAGCATTACATTTACATAAGAAAAGCAATACTTTTAATGCACAAAGAATTACATCTTCAGATTATCACAGATATAAAGTCCCATTTAATTTTGGATTAAAAATATTAATGAATCAGACAATTAATTACACTTCCATGGATATACTGCATAAAATATAACTGAAATTAGCATTTTGTCTTCTGGGAGGCAGCCAGGTTACTGACTGCACAAAGGAAAGAGTTTGCCAAAAATGCCCAATGCTTTCCCAGTTATCCTCCTCCAAACCTCTGAAAATCTAAACCTGTTTTAGAAGATGAATCTGTCACGTGGAAGAACATTCACAGTCCGTAGCGTGTTGGCATCATACATCAAAATCCAACCCCAAAAATGTGACTGTCTCTTGATTACCTCAGCTAATAGGCTGTCTAGGATTAAATGTAAACCACATACATTGCCATATATAATTACGGTCACACACATTTTACTATCATGTGTTTATGCCCTCCCTATATTATGATAAGGAAGTGTTCCTGCTGCTACAACATAGCTGAGGTATTCTAGTATACATAGGCACCAAGAAATGTAATTAGGCCAGTAGTAAAACCTATTTATTTTATGGAAGAACTCAATATTTATTCCTAGAACATGAATGCTTTCAAATTCCAAACCAGTTCATGTTTATATATCATTCCTTTGAGAAAGAGAAGGAAAAAAACAATACAGTTATCAGTTTATGTAATCATGACAGTTATGTAGCCTATTATAAATCAAAGTCAAAGCAGTACTTGTCTGAAATAAATGTCTGTATTATTACAGCTAGCAAGAAAGGATTTCCCAACAGTTTCACACTAAATCAATGTTCAGTGAAATTTGAGAAAATGCCACAGCTTGTTACACAAATGTCAATTTTATTGACACTAGCACACAACTGTATACAGTGTTTTCAAAAGAAATGGAATTCATCATTGAGAAATAGTGAAACAGATTAATAGCAAGGTTGCAAAGTTTAAAGTACTTAACTACATTACAAAAGACATAAGAAAAGTGGTATCACCTCAAACGTGGAAACAAGAAATTCTGGCACTATGTCTGTCATACGACAGTGAATAAATGATTTGCACCTCTGTGAGAAGTTCACAGGCATTATAGTCTAGAAGTCAAGTAGCACCTATCTGTGATAGATAGATATAGATATATTGATGTATCTATCTACCTATTTATAATCCTAGATCTAACTTCTAATGTACTGGAATTTTTATCAGTACAACTCAAGTATTTCAAACTATAAAATATCAAATGGATAATGGATTAAAAAGATTTCCTAACCTACTCTTGGAAGACATGACTTGGGAAAAGTATTATGGAAAGTATCACAAAAAGTGTGCCTGGTAGCTCACAGCATTGAATATACACCCCACTGATTAAAGACTTGCACATCAACACATCATTGACATTCTCAAAGATATTTTGCAGCAAGTTGAAGTGTTACATCCTCCTTTCTGGTATCAATATGGACATGAGCAGTGACCAAAGCCAACCACCACCACCTGCAAGCAAGAGCTCAGTTAGACCCCATCTGCCAATATGCTGAGCAAGTGAAAATTAAAGCTAGGTATAACAAAGCAGCCTCAAAATGCTGTTACATTAGTACATTCTAGGGCCAGATTACAACCAACACATCCAAAAAGACTAACATATTGGATGTTGTTCTAGTAAAGGTGGGAAAAAAACCTTGTTCTGCTGTGAGAAAGTAGTCAGACAGAAAAGAAAATGGAAGATCTTCTCTCCCCCATCACAAATCAATCAGGACAAGTGTCATGTTGATGGGTCATAGCAATGCTGCAAAGTGACATTCTCTTTTTCATGGAGTTGAGGAACAAATAACCTGCATTAACCAAATAGCTTTTCTCAGAATTTCATCTGACCTCCTGCCACGTAAGAGTATATTCATATATGCTCTACTCATCAACTACATACTGCAGAATATAAGCAGAAGCAGAAGAGAGAAGACCAATCTTATTTACAAGGTACTGAAATGTCTCGCATTTTACCCTAAAGGGTTCATTGACTGACAGGCAATTATTAGTAATGTCAGTTGCCAGATTCGAGTGGTACTGCACAACACATTGGAGGCCTAAAAGGTTTGCAGCTAGTAACATGGAATTGTCATTGCTTGTATGTGATTTTATTTAGTTTCAGACTTGGGCCATCTTTCGAGAGCCAGCTATATACACACAAACCAAGGATGTTTACCAAAGGGTTGCTTAAGCACATGCTAAAATTACACCCTTGGTGGAGTGGGTAGGAACTAAGCATGTGCTTTAATTCTTATCTGAGTTTGGAATTAGGAAGAGAAACTTACAGTTGATGACTGGCAAATAGTGAGATACACTTTACCACAGTATGGCAGATTAGCCCACCAATGCCAAAGTACCTGCAGCAGTCCTTAATTCCACTGAGCCAGTTTACTCTCCAGGCACTGGGAAAGGTGCTGCAGTAGGGAACATGACAGAAAAAGTAAACCTTGATTGAAAGCTAACTTGAAAAACAAAAAGAAAAAAGGTAACAACAATGGCATTTTACATGGCCATGAAACTATGGGTTATTGTCCTACCCTTACATGTGCCTCATTCCTCTCCAGAAACATATGTGTTCCATGTGCTAAGTAAAATGAAGCCAGTGGCTAAAATCAAACACGTAATAGCTATGCCTCTGTCAAAACACACATCACAGTTACTTGTTACAATTTGGTGGAGCGCTGGGGTGGAGGGCCCAGCCAGAGAGGGACAGGCTAAGCTCTGTGCCTGGCTGGCCAACCGTGATCCATCCCACCACCGCTATGTGCTTTACTCTAGGCTTGCACCATGCACAGATGTTAACCCATAGGAACCTGTGCTGAGGATGGTGCCTATGGAGCCTTGAGATGGCTGAGTATATATTTTTGTATACTTTAAAACACAGCTAGTACCAGGAAAAGAGTTCAAATCAGTAATTTTCAGTTGATGAAGAAAGTAAATTCAAATCATAGGTGAGCTGAACTGCCTGCTGCTTTGCTGATTACATTAACAGCATAAGATAATCTGAAAACCCTGGTTGAAGATTTCGATCTAACATGGGTGGGCTTCCCTCTTTGTCAGGAAGAAATGGGACTCTATCCTGAAGATATTCCTCCTCTATGCCTTTACTCCTGAAACTGCTGAATAACAAACTACAGACACTTAGTATTCTGCATCTGCTTCAAAAGTTCCTATTCCATACACACTCTTTTTAACAGTGAGGAAGAGTACAGCAGTGTTAAGATGCTCCTAGTTATGTTCCTCCTCTACAGTCCCAAGAAGTAAAAATGACTCAATTATGGGAACTGAGAGGAAGCATCAACCAGTGCTGAAGGTGACTGAGATTCTTCTGGAAAACTTCATGTACAGCTACAGTGCTCACTAACTCAACTGTTAAGGTTTATATTGCTCTTAAGGTTTATAGGTTTATTATTAGAAATTTAAACGTGTTAAGAGCCAGAAAAGCACCTTTCTTAATACCTGGAATGCTGCAGGGTTTGTTCTTTCTTAAGCCTGCTCCACAGCCTGCTCTGCAGTCAGGGGAAGCTTGTGACATCCAGATCCCTGTTACTCTGCTTTAATGGCAGATCAGTGTTTTCTAAACTCCAGTTTGAAAGGTGAAACCCAAGTTGTTGTCCCTTTGTCTTGCATTACTGAGCATACCACCTATGAAGGCTCTTTCATAGGAAAGTATCTGGCAGAGCTGCCGCTGCTGTGACCACACAGGTCTAGCTTAATTTTCCATAGTCACAGGGGTTGCATGGCTCTAATTTCTAGCTAAAAGGTTTTGGTCAGAGAAAGATGCACAGTACAAAATGACATTGGGGATAGATAGCACCAGATGAAGTGGCAGGAATTTTCATATGCACTTCACCAATGACTGAAGCAGAGGAGTTTAATAGGGATTCTATCCCTTCTCTTCCCAGCTGTGAACCAGGCACAGCTGTGCTGCTGAATTAACAAGAGTTATTGGATGGAGATTCTGCATTGCTCTCCCACAATACAAGAACAAAATCCACTGACTGCCATGAAAGCTTGAGGGGGCTAATTCATCAAGCTGCACTCTTCCCCATTATACAGTACAAGCTGGAGTGCTGGATACAGATTGTTAGAATTAAAGATCTTGAAAAGTAATTATACATCAGCCGTAAATTGATGTACAAATACCCCTGTACGCAGTACCAAAGAATCTGAGAAAGAACAGGAATTGAAAACAACTTAGGAAGAGAGTTTCATGTCACACATAACCAATAATTCTGCCAGGCTTGAAGAGGAACATGACAGGGAGAAAGGTTTGTATTTGACTTCACAGCTTCAAAATTCATGCCTATGGCAGGAGTGGCAGTGAGTGGCAGGGATCTGGGAGAACGGTGCACCCTCTCAATGAACCAATTCCCTCACGTTTAGGACAAAGCATCAGCCAGCAAATGGACAGAACAATTAAACCAGTGACAGTTTTACAGCAAAATACCAGTTAGAATGAGTAAAAGCCTTCAGTACAGGTAAAACTAAAAATAATAATTAAAAAAATTAATTCCATGCATACACAGTTAAATGGCTTGACATGCTTATAGTCTCATCAAGCTTGGTGTTGGTTTAGTAGCCAGCAACCTCCCCAGTTGGTAAAGGTCCATGCTTTATTGGTAAACTGCAGTTTTAGACAGTGGTGAGTGTGAAATCAGACAGTAACTGCTGTCAGCCTACATCAGGGTATACTTGCATCTTAAGAACAAAGAGTGAACAATACAGCCTGGAAAGAATACAAGGTCACTGGGCATCAGTCCTTTGTCTAGCCTTGATCCTTCCAGACAGAAATAGAGCAACCTATAGAAGGATTCCCTGATGTACCCAGAGTTAGAGCTGGTTTGCTTTCATTTGTTTGCCTTTAAAAACCAACTTGACATAGTGTTACAAAAGAACTGAAAATGTTCAGCCCCCATGTAAGCTTATGCCACAGATACTGTCCATTTCATCAAGACATCTCCCCAGGACTGCAGTGATCCTGCTTACACGAGCTATGGTAGACAGACTCCACCATCACTGGGTGCAGCCTTCATTAGGAAATGAAGGGCAGTCCGGCTGTGCTCAATGGAGCTCAAATGCCCAGGAAAACAGACCTTCTTCCCCCCTCCCTCCACTCTTCTACTCCTTAACAATGTGTTGCTTCCCAATTTGAGACTCACAACCTGGTGGGGGTTTTCTCCAGTTCTGAGGTGAGAGAGTGCTCTATAAGACAGGATTACTGTAATAAGAGGAATTAGGTACTCCCAATACAAATAGGTATTTTTGCAGTAAAAGGACATTGAGACAGTGCTCCAAACAATGCAAGGAACAGAAGATACACCATGCTTTGAGGATAGACAGAACATTGAAAAGGCTTTTTCTCCCAGAGAGGTACATGCTGACAAAACAGTGCATACAATGAAACAAAAAATGTTTCTCTTTAAACGGTATTGAACAAATGACAAAAATGAGAATGAAGTCCCCAGCATTTTCAATTTTAAAAATTAATTTTAACTGTTGAGATTTATTTAAAAAAATCTATGCATGTGCACACACAGAAATCAGGAAAGGGCTGGATAAGTGAAACACTGCCAAGTTTATGAATTTTGTTAGTGGGCCCAGGTGAGCTTCTTAGCAGGAAAAGGAAAAAATATGGATTCAGCTAATCAAAGATTTTTACGTGCTTTATGGAAAAGCAACAGTCATGAGCTCTAACATTCACTGAACTGAACAGAAAGACCTACCTCTGATCTTGCTGTAAACCATCAAAGGAAAAAACCTGTTTTCTTATCAAAACAGGATTTGCAGCATTTTAAAGCAAGTATCTAATCTAATTTTACAAGCCTGAAAGCTCTTGAATAAGAAAGCATTCATTTTCTTTCAACCTTCCATACTCAGTCCATGACAGATGTATCATTACTGTCTTCAGAGTTTATTTTTATCAGTAGGAACTCTGGGGTTTTATGGCTCTCAGGAGCCAAAACTTTACCAAAACCCCATCAATTAAAATTATATCTTAAAACTCTAATGATTCTACAGCAAACTAAGTATTTACCATCGTGTCATGTAGATTCATGATTCTAAGGTCTTTACTCCCCTTACTGTAATAACACCATGTTGTGAAAAAACATGCCTGTGAATAAACAGCTCAGCCAGGCACAGAGACTTTAAAGATCTCTTAAGATTTAAAACGAAGTGCTCACTGCTTTTAATGACAGACAAGATAAAAGACAAGCATATTCTACACGCTCTTTATAGACCACAGGATTAGAACAGAAGACAAAATACTCTATAAAGAACTGCTACATGTCACCCAAACTAAGCTTCTTATTCATATAAAGCCTTTGAGTTTTAAGTAGAAATTCTGCACTTTAAGATGTCAATGGCACGACACAGCCTACCACACAGAGGAATGCAGAAGATGCCTTTGCTCAGGATCCACATGTTGCACAAGAATTATTTTCCTTATAAGTAAATAAGATACGTGCCCTTGTCTGGGCTTATTTCAGCAACTAAAGAAGTTTACTGAAAGAGAGGCGGAAAGATTTTGTAAATTCTGATTTCCTAAGATTTAAACTTTCTTCCTTTCTAGAAACTGACAGCACAGATAAAATTTTCTCCTAAAGCAACTTGACTGAAACCAGAGTCTGCTGCTACCCACATTTGAGAAAGGTTACACATCACTCTAATCTTTGGTGCCTCCTGATGTTAACACCGTGCATCAGACACGAAACTCCAAAACCTTCATCATCAAGTAGGAGACACCAACAAACAACTGGGTTTCTGACAAAAGGACTGTTGGCCTACCATTTGTGTCTCACAGCAGGTAATAGAAGAAAGGTGTACATACAAAAAACTGTTCAAGAAAATTCACTTTCCTTCCAATATTTAGGGTCTCTCTTATTTGGTATGGAGAAGAGGATTGATCCCCTAAAATGAAGAGGAAAGTGGTGTGCTAAAATGTACAGAAAATGCCTTAAGAAACTACACCATTTGGAGAGAGAAGCATTACTAGAAGACTAAAAGGGACTTCGGCTTCCTTCACTTTATACATGCTTGAACAGAAAACCTTGTTCCTTCACACTCACAGCCCTTCCAGCCGATACAAACCCCACTGATGAATGAGGTGGATCTCCAGTGGTCCACATCCTTGTCCACAAAAGTAAGTGATATCCAACTCCTTCACACACATGTGGAAGTCAGGAAAAAAAGCTGGACTGTCAATTTGTTTTTCATCATTAAAAGTTAAATTGCAGCAATTAAAATTTCATTCTAAAGTCACTTCTGACAGCAGTCTAATGCCTCATTATGACAAATAATTCTCTTTAAACAAACATGGTATTTGACAGAATTTATAGATCAGACATTCTTTCTTCTGCTGAAGAACTGTTCCAGAAATAGCCACAATCCATGCTAATTGCACATAAATCATACTGATAAGATCTGAATCACTGTTACCAATATCAGGTCTACTACCAGAGCTGAACTGACCAACACAATTCTTGCTCTCCGAGTACCCTAAGGAACTACTGGGGCTTTAAACTCTCAGGAAAAGGGTAGAAAGCATGCTATACCAAAGGGAGCTGTAAATAAATAAGGCTAGACATTTTCAGTGTGCTTAAGGTATTTCCTGTTCTCTTTTCCTTTGTCTTCCCAATCCTGAAGCCCTCCAGAAGAAACTTCCAATTATGGAGATAATTTGTGTGTGTTTATTATGGGACAGAAGACAACAGAATTTAAAATATTTCTGCTTCTTAGTGAAGAAAAGGAGAAGCTATAAACAGGTCTTAGATCTGTCTAACGTGTTTTCCATTTGACTTTCTCTGGTCACCACCAAATAATTGCATGCACATCTGTACATGCAATCTGTACCTGCATAAGAGGCCAGATAGGAACTTCTGGTGTGGATGTTACTGCTTCAGAATGAACACAGCTGCTTCAACTAATAAAAGCTGCTACAAAAACATCTGTGCAAACAGAAATCAGCCCTACAGATATTCAAGGGAGAAAATACAGGTCCTAAATAACTCTAAGCTAATAATACTCTCCCCACTAGCTGAACTAATTTGCAAACCACTGTTTTTTCACTGTTTGCTAAGTTCTAATGATTAGGTTCAGCATCATTAACGCTCCTGTCAAGAAAATTCTGTCTGATTTTGCATGCCCTTTAATCTTGAAGCAAACTGGTAGATTGATTTAATTTTTCAAATCATTATGCAACTCTTTGATTATGCTTAGGCAACATGGTCTAGAGTGAGGTGTCCCTGCCCATGGCATTGGGGTTGGAATTAGATGATCTTAAGGTCCTTTCCTACCATCCTATGATTCTGTGCTCATCTATCTACTCTAGAACTGACCTCAACTCCCTCTAGCTCACATAATGTAAGCTCAAATACAGCAGACCTAAAAACCTTCAGTTACATGTTGACATTTTTCAGCTACAGAAATATCTCTTCAAGTTTTTCTTCAATGTAATTTGTATATAGTGTGCACTGCAATGGTTAATGGGATGGTATCTGTTAGGCAGGTCTATGAGCTATGGGTGATTTGAAACAACTAGGCACTAGGCATTTGCAGCACTAGGTACCAACCATCTTCAGAGAACACCCCTCTCCATCATGCACAAGGATTATGCTTGCTAAAGGATATGGTCTTAAATTGAAAACAATGTAGTCTAGGCCATTCAGATACCAATTATTCAAATCTCCATACCTGCAATATCCTATGTACTTCCTAGCTCCTACATCAACTTGCCACTATCCACATTTCCTTCACCTAGCTAAATTTATTGTCAAATTTTACATCTCAGGTCACTAAGGAAAACTAGATTCTAGGAAAGGATGATTTTAAAAACAAAATCCCTCCATGAGAAGATCACAACAGGACATAGCAAGTTTGAGCTGCTGCTGGGTTGGAAGAAACTTAGAATTGTCTGACAGAACTTTTCTACTGCCATTGCCGAACATGACTGAAAGTCGTCAGGTAGTTGGAATAGCAAAGAAAGAATCAGAGTGCCTTTTATCCATAGACTAACTACACCTACACATTATCTTGGGACAAACCCATAAATTGCTTTTGCAACTAGTTTCCACATTCATCCAACTACATGGACAGAGTTGGTTCAGCACAATGATAAGCCATCTAGGCAGCTTCCTCCACATCCACTGGATGTGGCAGCTTCTTCCACATCCTCTGGAAAGACAGGAGATGGGCAGCTCAGGACTACTCACCCACAGCAGACATAGCTGCTTGATCTTGCTGGGATTCAGCTCCCTCATTTGTAGCAACTGCCTAAGGATATCTGGGCATTGATGAGTATGGAATTTAAAAGTTAATTATTGAGAATAAAAGATTTAGAACAGTGAATCAGAAGCACTATCAGCCACACTCCAAAATCTACTGGCATTGGTGGGAGAATCAAATCTTTTACTTAGTCTATAACTATCTCTGTTACACTTGAAACACAGGTATGCTTAGACCACTCCTGTCGACCCGTGTATGTAGATTAATCAATGCTTGCAATGACTAAGTTGAATTGACTGGCTTCTCTTCCCATCTCACCCTTAGTTCATTGTGAACCATCTCATCTGTCGTCCTCCCCCAGAGGTTTCTGTTCTTTCCTGCAAGGTCTTTCTGTATTTGTCCTACAGAAACAAACTACCAGATGGGTTCTAAGGGACCTGATCCTATGAGAAAACATCAGTTTAAAACTACTCTCTCACTTACAATTCTTGGCAAGCACTCAGATATGAACCTCATGTCTGGTGGAGGAATTTGGCCCACAGATTGTTTTTAATTAAATGCTTGTCAACTGATATTAAACGGAACTTCAGTGGCATAAGAATGCTGCAGAAATGATTCATCCTCAATGAAATTATTTCCTATGTAATTTACAAACTTCATTTCTTCAAACTGGAAGAATTTCACATGTGTTGAAACAACAAGCACTTAAACAGTTAAAGTTGAAAAAATGCCAGATGACAGAAAGCAGCCAGAGAAAAATCCTCATATTTCATTTTTGAGGATAGTATTCAAACAGGAAAATAATAAAAGCTGTTGAGGTACTTCATTAGAAACTAGGCTAACTCCAGCTACCAGCATGTCTGTTCTTATAAAATTGTAAATGCATTATCCTTGTAGGCATATGAAACAAAAGATCAGGCGTGAAAACAGTATCTGAAAGGATGCAAAACAGTAAACAACACTTTCATATTCTCTTAAATCCAAACAATATGAAACTATTCACTTTTCCTAAGTAGAAGAAATGACTGCAAATCCTTTTTGCTGATAATTCATTATCTGAACTGTAATTTTACTGGCTAACAAAGCAATTAAGCCATCTGTCCAGACTGTTAGTACCTTACTATATAACTACTGGTACTTTTGCTACACAGGCAGCAAAAAAAAACCCAACCCAAATCAAAAGAAAACTCATGCACCCACTCCTCAATCTCATGCTATCTGCCAATGCAGGCTTCAATTACTTATATTTCATCTTAAATACTGAGAAGTTCAAGGCAATTATTTTACAGCTATACTGAATCCAAACCACAAACCATCTTCTTTTAGAATAATATACAAGTAAGCTTACCCCTAATTATCAATCTCGCTGTTTCTTGATTCATGCTTTAAACTACAGGAACAAACGAGAGCATTCCCTGTCACCAAAGTATCACTGTCTAAAGAGATGCTTTACATCTTCCAGTTCAAAAATGAGGTATCTAATCTTTAAAAAACCTAACACACTAAAGGAGATGAGCAGGTTAGAACTTATATTTACACAAAGATATATTTTACTGCAAAAAAGTAAGGTATATAACAAGACATGCCTAACTACTGTAGGTATATTCTTAAATATCCTTCACTCAGATTAAACTCTTAAAGTGTGCATAGACCAAGGCAGTAGAAAAATTAAAAAGAATTCTTATTTTATTATTTTTGTAAAAACAATCTTCAAATTTTTATATGGCCTAGATTTACAAATTCCTGTAACGCATTCATCAGTACTTATGTGGGTAGACCATTATCACTGCATGCATGCACTGCATGATGCAGATCACTGCAAGCGACCTGCATTTCAATGCTTTTGTTCATCACTTAAAATTCACAGATTTAGTTGCACTCCCCCACAAGAAAAATACATGAAAGTTGAAATTAAGGCCAGTGTTACATAGCACATCTTGTCTCCCAGCTCTAACAAGTGCAGGACACTTTCCATACAGGAGACCTTTTATCTGGATTTCCTTAATTAATTCAAGAAACTATAATCAGATTTTATTAGGATAGAGCCTTAATTCTCAATACTTTGAGCACGTGAATTTGAAGTTTACAAAGAATTATTCACTCTGTCTTTCTGCACATGGGCCAAAATCTCACTATGCTATGTACAGTAAAGCCAGGACCACAGTTAGTGCCATCTTTCTCTGTGTCAGGGGATGAAAAATTTATGAGGTGGCACTGTAAAGAAAAAAATTGCCTATGACAGACTAATTGGATCCTGTACAGAGAAAGACTTTTTATGATCAAAGAAAAAGTAAAATTAAATAGCCACCATTTCCAAACCCCCACCAAAAATCACCCACCACAAAACTTTGATGTCTCCATAATAATTTCACTAAAAGAACAAAGGAGGGGGAAAAATCCCTTGCAATTTAATCTTTATACCACACTGATAAAGGATATAAAAGGATTGCCTTGCAAGTAATACTCATATCACTCTTTGTTAGATCTATTTCAATCTAAGTGTTTTGTTCATTTGAATTATCTTTTTCATCTTGTTCTCTTTCTTGCCCAAGGAAGAGTTTGGAGTTTCAAAATCTCCATCACCAAATCAGCCTGTTGAACCCACTGAAGAAAAAGCTTGTCATTGTTCTGTCATTGTTCCTGTATACCTGCCTCATTTGTACCCTCAGTTCTTCAGTTAAGATTATAAAATGGGTTATGAAGATGAGTAGACCAAACACACTATTGCTGTGAAAAGATTTTCCAGTGTATTTCAGGATTTCAACAAGACTTGGTCCTGAATATCGAGTTGCCTATATTTGGCTGCAAGTTTTTAACTCTAACTCTGTTGAGGCACTCATTAGTTGTTCTCCCTATACAGGAGAGGAAAAAAAAAAGTAATAGAAATACAAAAGAGCAAAACGTACCTACTTAATTTCACTTTTGTTTTGTCAAAAAAAACTAGTCAAGTGTCAAAGTAGCTACAATATATACCTAAAATATGACTTCATACAAAGAATTGGTGAGTGTATAAAGTCTTACAAAGGTACCTAAATCAGTAATAATTTTCTAATCCTCCTGCCTTTCAGAGGAGATGTGTTTCTGTTAAGCTTCATGAGACTTACTATTGTATTTCCAGCATCCCTTCCCTCTGGCTGGTCAGTACAATGATAGTCTTTGAAATAGCCCACACACTGAAATTATTACCAGCCACTCTTCATGAGCACCAGAAGATGCAACCACTTTGAGCAATCACAGTATCCACTAGTCTTATACTTCCTGGTCCCTAGCAGCTGAACACCTGCACACCATCTTCATCACTGAGACGAACAGACACATCTTCCTCTACCTCCTCCTCAAGCTGAAGGCTTCCCAATGAGTACTTATTTCTAGGCATGGGAGAGGAATTCAGCACAATGGGATTTCCAAACACCAGGGGGTGAGTGAAGGGGTTAATGATTTCTGAATCAGAATCGCTAGATTCTGTCCCACTGCTGGTGGAACCCTCCATCATCTGGACTGCAGCCATGTGATCCACCGTGCCACTGGCATGCAGTGACTGTATGACTGGGCTATGCTTTGATTGTGCCCCAGCTGGCATACCATTGGCCATCATTTTGCCTTCTGGAGAAGACACCTTAGCCACCCCACCTCCTTTATAATACCTCTCTGATCTATACTCTTGTCCAGGGGTTGAGGATATCTGACTTAGGATAAATGGATCTGTAACTGATTTATTGCAGAGATCTGCTTTTTTCTGTGCATGAGACTGTTGAGAACCTGGAGAATATCTGCAATACCCATGGCAGCTGCCATCATGGCTATCCTCCTCCCCAGTCTTCACCCTGCAGTCATGCCCATTTTCTGAGACATAACCCTGAGAGCCAGTTCTACTCAGGCTCATGTTAGGGCTTGACCCTTTGCTGCTGGGAGGCAAGGGAGTGGCCAGTGGACTACGGCTCCCTGGCCCTCTAAACATTTCGTCAACCAGTGAGCTGTGCCTTGGCATTCTGGGGCTTCCCCCAGTGTAGAAGGAGATATTAGCTGGGTTATCATCATCAAGGTACTCTTCAGAGAGATACTGGGAAGACTTTAGAGAAGCTGAGGAATCCCTGTATCTAGTTCTATTGCAGTTTTCATCTCTGTAGTGAATATAGGCACCACTGGTCAAATCACCCTCATAATTGTCATTTGTTTGGGAATATGACCGGGTTATTTGTCCTCTGAGCAGATCATACTCGCTATCTACATCACTGCAGTCAATGAAAGGAATGGAGGTGCTGCTGCCATGAGCAGCCCTGGAAGCTGGACCTGTGCTTGGTTGCTGTGATTGAGGTCTGTTCTGCTGTATCCTGTCCTTAGCAGCCTCCTCTTCTTCCTCCACTGTTGACACCACTGCTCCATCCACCTTCTTGCCTTCCTTTGGGCTCTTCTTTAAGGAATGGCTCTTGTGCTGTCCAGTGTCTTTTGGTGACGCTTTCATTTCCTTTCCTTGACGGCAGCTCTGCACTGCTGCAGTATCGTTGTCGTTTCCATAGGCAAAGCTAGAGCTCTGGAAAGATAAAAAAGGGAAGGCAAGGGGGAGACAAAGGGGGAGACCAGGGGGGTAGGGAGAGGTTTGGGAGGGAAGGGAGCCAGAGGGAAAAGGGTACGTGTAATTACACACCAGAATTTTGCACGGTACAACATAGGAATCTCTTGAAAGCAGAAGAGATAACCCAAGCTTCAAAACAAATACAATCAAAAAAAAGAGCTCTCTGATCTTAAGTAACAGAAAAATATATAAGCTAAGCAAGGGAAGAGAAGGCAGACAATGTGGTGGTATTTGAGGTCTTTCAATGCCCTAAGGCAGCCATCAACACTCTAGAGCATCAACCTATTCACACTACTCTGAGAAGGTGGAGGAAAAGATAAACACATGAGACAAATTCTGCCTACTTATATACACTAAAAAAGCCATGTGTGGGCTTTTGAGCACCCCACATTCAATCCCTGGAGCATACCTGCCACTAGTCCATGGGCTGACTTTTCTGCATATATAAATATGTCACATCTGGCCCTGTAGCTATGGTCTACCCACCTGAGCTTGTCTTCATTATTTTAAAATGCTGAAAGATAGTTCAAATGGGCTGCATTTATAACAGAATTCTCTGAAGTTCTTAGATTTGCAGAAATGAGAGGGACTGTGAATATCAAAAGGAAGCAATGCAATGAAGGTGAAGGTTCGGGTAGCATTCTTAAAGACACTAACCTAGTAGCTTGATCCTGTCATTTAAGTTTTATCTAACATAAAGTTATGTGATTAAAAGTTTGCCTCAACAAATACAGATAAGCACAGAAAAACACTGGCAGGTGGAGGAACCCCAATATCCTAGTCAGGAAAATGGAGCTCCCTGACCTTGCTCCTCTGGATGCTGTCCCAAGAGAGCTATCACCCCATGGTCTGGGTATGTCTGGGATAGCAGCAACTGGACAGACCAAAGCAACAGACCTGGCTGGGTAGGTAGATCAATGTGTAATTGCTAGCGAGCATTCAACTGGCTAGTTGATAAGTAGCATAAGAGCTGGAAGCCACATACTGGAGCAGCTGTAAGGCAGGCCAGACAGATGCTGGAAAGACCACTGGGCTTGGGAATCAATTACCAGCAACGTCTTAACTCTGTACCAGCTATTGGAGAGATATCTTTGGTGTGTTTATCTCTGTGGCTGAGGTAACCAGGAACCCGAGGATGCAAGTGTCAGTTACAGGACAGACTGTCTAAGACGAATTACTGGAGAAACTCACACATGTGTGTCTCTGTATCTGAGCAAGAGTAACTGGAGTGGGGCTGTGAGCCTTGCAGGATTGTATGTCCAGACACTGGGAGACCTAGGGATCCACGGGCCCACTACTGGACAGACTGTCTAAGACCAGTTGTGGGAAGGATCCATATAGTGTGTATGTATGCATATTTTTCACTAATGAACTTGCATCCTGATCAGCCAAAGAATGTAACAGGGTGAGGACACTGGCACTGTGCTTGTGGGAGTGCTGTTTTCTGTTTGCTTTTACCTGTGTGGCTGGCTTGTGTATATACATTGCAATTTGCATTTATGTGGGTGTCTATAGTGAATACATTCACAGCCTTACTACTAGCTGGACCTGTGAAAATGCAGCTGGTGCAACCTCACTGCTGTTGGATTTGCAAACTCCTAATGCATAGCAGCTAATAATGTAAGACAAACACTTAAGGTATCTACCAGAGATAATGACTATAATGCTCAGAGCTGTCATTTTTCTAAGGAAATAATTCGTCTTCTCTCCGGCTAATACAAAAAACACCTTGTCATGGACAACTAAGGCTCCCCAGTGAAGGAAAAGAATTAAACTTTTCCCAGATGCAACAACCAAATAGAACCCAGGACCCTAGCAATAACACTGAGGACTGCGGCTTTTTTAGATGCTTATTAGTACAGCTCACATAAGCTCTGTATTTATATTTGTCTGGTTGTCTGGAAGTAACACTATTCCACAGTGAAAATGAACCTGTCCTACTTGAAGAACCTAAAACTTACGACACCCAGGGCTCCTCAGCTCCCAGTTAAATGGTAAGTGAGCAGAAATCTATGCTCCTAGAGTTTCTAAAACAGTAATCAGGATAATCTAATAAGAAATGTCTAAAAGGCATAAGCCAGGGTTTCATCAACATCACTGACTTGTTTTGGCACCTCTGTATGCTGTTCTGAAGGCTGTGCAGTCAGACTCCTGATGGACTGAATCTTGCTGTGTTTCCTGGAGATAAAAGGAAAATCATAGTAAGAAGCCATTTCATTGCCTTTTTTTTTTCCCTACAAATAGGAACCAAGAGAAATGCCTTTTAAACCTCTCAATAGCAGCTTTCATAAAAATTTGCTCCCAACCACATTAACATTCCTCCTTTCTGTAAAATTTCAATGCACTATGTGCTGCAAACACATCAGTGTAGGAAAAGGGAGAGGCACTGAAGCAAAAATGGTCTATCACATGAACATGACTCATAAGCAAGGAACTGTTGTCATGGCCTTTGTGGCATCTTGGCCATTACTTTCAGTTCATCATGAACAAGATGAGCTCAGACAGAACTGGCTCTAACCAGTTGGAAGATTTCTCTGGAGACTCTCACTTGAGGTTGGCTATGCCTATATCTGTTACTTTCAGTAGTATTATGAGCTGAATATCCCTGATCCTATACGTTAATGACAACCCACCAAAGAGAGTGCAAATCAGTATGGGAAGAAGTTACCTGTGATGGTAAGGCATTCACTGCTGAAAAACAGACTGAAAAATACTGACTTTAAGGAAACCATGGGTTATACCAACTTCCACCAATGTATTCAGGACCAAAGCGGAATTATACAAATGACAAACTGTCAAACCAACAAAGAAGGATTTTTCTTTTTTTTTTTTAACTTGGACTGGTGCCAAGATCTTAGAATATAAAGACCTGGAAATTGTTACTTTTCTTCGATTAAAAACATTTGAACAGGTTACTTATTTCCTCTCACCTTTCAAACTGCACTTTTTTGTGCCCTCCTTCTTTAACATAGTCAAGAACTTGCTTCTGAGTCCGACCACTGGAAGAAAACCACAGAAATAAACACATATTTTTATCAACTTGCACATTACTTGCCTTTTTTTTTCTTTTTTTTTTCACTATGGAGCTACTTTTGGATGCCATTTCAGAGCTGCTTAAATTCTGTTGTGTGCCCTTCATGGGGTACTACATTACCGCAAAGTCACCACAATAAAAAGCAAAGCAGAGTTTAAGTTTTCCTCTCATGGCACAAAAAATATTCTTGAATCATTTTGAGTCAAACACCAGCCTGCCCTAGTATGAGTAAACCATGGGACCAAGATAAAAAGAGCAGAAATGTATTTCATGACTCAGTTACTACTATGAAAAACGTCAACTAAGCTTATATATATTTCCTGCAGAAATGTACCCTGGAAATCCCTTTCACCCTTTTTGCTACAGGCTGTGAAAAAGTAGTGAGAAAGCCCAGCATTTCTTATTGTGCAAAGTTATAAATACCAAAGGAAAATGGAACCAGTAAAGGAAACCCACACCTTGAGAATGCTCAACAGAGAACCAAATTCCTCCCATTCATTAGAAGCTTTCAACCAACTGAATTACCATAAGGCCTGGAATAAATTACTGAATTTATTTAGCACAGACCACACTGAGTGGAAGACATAGCCAAAACCTGCTCTCTAAAGCAGAAGGTAAGTTGAATGTCTCTACAGTCTTCTATTTACTCAGGCAGAAACTTGACAAATTATAGGTTGTTTACTCTTACACAGGTCCTTCCATCTTGATTAATTTACTTTGCAAGCAAGAAACAAAGTGGAAAGAGAGCCTGAATGGCCGTACCTGCTGTGTTCCTGTGCAAGACAACGGGAGTGTACAGCTTATCTCAGCAAAGAGGGTTTCTAGCTGTTCAGCTTTTATCAGCTTTATAAACAAAATAAACTGTATGGATGAAAGGATTCCACCCCCCCCACCCCCCAGTGTATGCAATGCAATACAGGATCTACAATGAGGCTTCTATCAGTGTAAGAAAAAAAAACAGATTAACCCAACTATTAAAAACTTTTCTACAGCTTTAACAACATTGCAGGTAGATTTGGTTTCAGCATAAGTGGTCATCTCACATGAATCATTTGCAAGCATAAAGGTCTCAGCATGAAGACAAGCCATTGTTTTTTACTGCACAGAAATGGGTTTACCACAGCGACATGCAATGGAAATAAAAATCTCTACTCTGTTACACAGGAAAGATCCCATGCTAGAAGCAGAGGATCCAAAGAGTGCCAAAATGTTGCCAGCTAGTGCTGCTTAGGACACACATGGATTTCCTTATGTGAAAACAGCTGGAATCTATACACTTTATGTCATACCTCCAGAAAGCTATGTTGCAACACCTAATACAAAATTAATGCAGGGTTTTTCCCTACAGTAGCCTTTGCACTGTTCTGGCTGAAAAGATGCAATGGAAAATATAAAGGAGCAAACTACAATGTAAATAAAGAAAGGTGAAAATAATAGGTTTAATCTTAGATCATTATGGATATGATTTTGAAATGGGGAGGCAACAAAGGTGGAAGAAGAATGCAGGTCTTACCTGAACCTAAATGATGAACCTCTAGAAAAAAGAACAGGTTTAGGCTTTGGTTTAGGTTCCTCAAAAAGCCTGAAAAAGGCATGATGCTCCACACAGATCTTCCAGAAGGACTTGCAAAAATCTCGACTGGCCATAAGGAATTCCAGGGTGTCCTGGAATGAACTCTGTAAAGACAGCATTTGCAATGTAAAGAAGCAAGCAACATGTACTACAGAGATTTACATTGACAAAGCAGGTGCTATGCTACAAAGAAAAAAAAAAGCTTTTTTCACTGCCCTTTAGGTTTAACAGGCCCCACCCTTCCCTCTTTGAAACAACAATTTGACTGACAGCATCAGACCTATTGCTCTAACTTCCTTTCACTGACAAATATGACAGAGATAAAATTAATGAGAAGAGGTGGTTTACATGCTACAACTTAAGAATTGATAATATAGTACCAGAGTCACAGCCAGAAGACAAGCCTGTGACATCCAGTTAACATTTCCTTTGCTCTCACCTGAGATGCCAGGTTGATGCATATAGTACCAAGAGTGAACATATTTAAATAAAGAAATCTTCTTGAGGTGACAAAAACATATGTTTGATCTGTCAGTAGAAAGTTACCAAATAACCTTCTGTCAACTTATTCAATTGTTGACAAGAACTTACATTCACATCAGGACGCAGTTTGATAAGAAAACGCTTCCTTTTGAAGCTCAGTTTTCGAACCTTAGCCCAGTTGAAGGCATTGATCTTGGTGTGACCCTACAGACAAAAAAGACAACAGAGTTTAAATATTCCATATCTGAATGGAGAAACCTAAACCACTAGAGTAAGCTTGTCATAAATAAATCATCTATTCATTTCACTTGAAATTATGTTTTTTCTTATCATTCATTCTCTGATAACGCAAACCACAAGGCAACTGGTGCTGTGACTTGAAGCTGATGCTTATAATTAACCTCTTGCACCTAGGACTAGGTATACTGAGCTGACTCAGTACCAACTGCACAAAACAGGGTGGTCCCGTTTTTGCCTGGATGATGTTATCTTGTTCCACTATGCTGGCTCTGATTTTCAGTGGACCAAGTCACCTCCCGGAGGTGCCTCCTTCTCTTTTTACAAGCTACAGGGAATCCAGACATATAATGTGTCACCTCACTTTGGTGGGGTAGATTTCCTCCCTCTTAAGTCTGTCTACAGGGCAAATAAACACCCCTTTAAATACTACTTAACTGAGGGAAAAACAGCAACTGAACTGGAAGTATTCTGAGCTTTTATCATAGGGAGCAATGGAAGTAAACGAAACTTAAATAAGTAAGTTTTCTTTAAAGAGTCATAAAATGCTTTTCCCCCCAAAAGCAATCAAAACGCTGAAGCAAACAGCAAGCCTGAAAGAAATTATCTTCAAAATACTACAGTTCCCAGACACTGCATCATTAGCCCCTACCCCCAGAAGTCTTGATCTTACCTATGTTTCAAAGTATTTGATGTACTATTTTAAAATACTCATTACAGAAGTTTGTTCAGTAAAGACTTTAGTACAAACATGCTTACAGCGCAAAAGTCTGAGAGCTACTATAGGATTGCTAAATGCAGAAACCCATGCTGATTTGGGTGCTGTCACGAGACGCCGTAGGAGTAATGACAGTGTGAAGATCTCTGCTAAGCCAACCTACTGTCTAAGAATCCCATAATTAATCTCTCTTAGAATATTCAGCAGCACTGACACTGATTTCTAAATAAATGACAGGCTTTAAAATAAGTCTGACTACCACTTATGTAATTTATGAGTGAACCTTTCTTTTTCTCCTAATGAGGTTTTCATAGTTCAATTTTTATCAGTTATATCCAAACTAAAGAGATGAACTTGAGGCTCTTGCCCTGTGAAGTGCTTAAAGGAAGCCTTAAGCTTACTGCCAGACACCAGCTGCTGGACAGACTGGTTAGAACCTGACTTCCTTTTCAGCATTCAGTCTTGGGGCTTGACCCAGCAAAATCTCCAAGTGTTTCTGAAAGTTCATAGAAGATGTCCTTTGAAAGTCCCAAACACACTAGGACACAGAGAGATGACTGAACTTTAGAGCTTTATAAATCAGGCCAGTGAGGTCTATGCTGTTTTATGTGAACATGTACTTTCAGCCGAAAGACAGTCTTAATTTATAAGGCTTTGCAATTCAGTAATTCAGCTGATGAAAATACTGTGGGGGAGCAGGGGATGGGCTTGAACATACAATTAGTTTTGTGCATTTCTAACATCATTGTGGTGTTCTGATGCTTCAAACTATGCTTCAGTTTGGGGGTTTTACTAGTCACATATTTAGTTGTTTGGGGTTTATATATATATTTTTGGTTTTGTTGTTGGTTTGGGGTTTCTTTTAATGTCTATTTCAGAGCATTTGGGTCAGAGTATTCCAGGTTTGTTGCTGCTTGTTTTTCCTCATAAAAGGACTCAAAGTACTTTACAAAGTTGGAAACGTTAGTATTTTAATTATAGTCAAACAATTAAAATGAATAATCAATTACAAGTGTAAAATTGTGTATTTTAAAGAACAGTTAACTTACTGTTTTTAACACAGAGTGAGGTAAATACGATTTTGGATGCTAGCACACACAATTCCATCTGAGGTGAAAGCAGTTCATACCAGCTGACTACCTGTACCTTCACAATTGTAAAAGCCCTATTTGTTACTTACCTAAAGGGAGCTGCAGAACAATTTGATAAATCTGCTAATAATGTTTCACAAACATTTGCTAGGCTGACTGGGGTAGAAGAGGAAAGAAATCTAAGGAAAAGATTTTGTATCTTTCAGGGAAAGAAGTAAGATTCATGGATTCAGCAAAAGTAGAATGGCCAAGGCTGGTCAAGAAAATTGCAAAAACTCTGACAAAGTAATGCTGCAGAGATTACATTCACTACCTACCTCCTTCTCCAGGTATTCCTGTTGTCTGCTGTTTAAATTTGTCCCTGCTTCACATCCATTTAGTATGCACCACACCTGCAATACCTACCTTCTGGTATATGTAGGAGGTATCACCATGACTAGCTTGCAAATTGTAAGCTATGGATCAGTTTGCATCTTGAACAGCACATTGTAGCTGTAAATGGAGTTTTACCCTGTGCAAGCAAATAAGGTAAGAGTCCCTGGAAGTGAAGGACCTAATGCAGCTATAAAAGGTTTAAGGTCATTGTTAGAAAAAGTGTGGAAGTTCCGGAATTTTCCCAACCAAATTCTTTCAGACATGGTTCAGGTCCTAAATTCTCATCACTGTAAATCTCTGTGCTTTATAAAGTACAAAGTCATGTCCTGAGCAGCTCTAACCTGAAACACCAGAATGCCTGTGTTGGCAACAGCCAGGTTGATTTTTGTCCCTTCCCTGTCCTTGGCTGGATGCAAGCGTATTCCATACATCTCCAGCCGGCGGGCAATCTCTAAAAGCTGGAAGTCTGACTCTGCTGGTGTCTGTCCCCTTGAGAAACAAAATAGAGAAGACACACAAATCCATCACACATTTTAATAGAGATTAACAGGTCCTTCAGGAAACAAAGAGATATTTCATCGGAGACTGAAACCTGTCAAAGGTGTATGATCTGTATGGTTTTATTATGTTCCCAGATTTATAGCAGGTAGAACAACAGCTTTATCTTAGTCTAAATCAGTATCAAGGAACCCACAGATTTTGCAGTCTATTAGAAATTTTGATTGCTCCAATTCTGAAGCACGTGATACAGCCAGATTTTGAACCATTAACTTTAACAGAATGCTGTATTCCTAAAAAATAATAATAATAAAGAAATCAAAACAAAACAACAACAAAAAAAAACCCAGAAATGTGTATGGACATTGCTCATTGTAAAAGTAAATGGAATACCAAAATTAAGTAAAACAGAAGACATTAAAACCTTAACATAAATGTTGGGGACCCATATGCACTAAATTAATCATGACAGAATTATGCATAAGTTCTGATTATTACTGCTATAGAACTCCCTACCACTCATATCTAATTCAATCTAGTTCAAAATGAAACTATTCAGGTCTTGAAAGTGCTCTCAACAGCATAAACCCCCCAACTATTCTATGTCTTTGGAATTCTTTTAAGCATCTTCTTATCACTAGTCTTTTCCCCAGGCTTTAGGATACCAATGTGCATCACCATCTTGAACTGTATTCCCCTAAATCCCTAATTCTGCAAGCAGTATGTGCTTTTCCTGGAACTATTGCTAAACTCCTTCACTCATTTCTAGATGGGTGGTGAAAAGGATGGAAAGCTGAAAAGGCAACATTCAATGTCCTTGAAATGAAAAAGACTGCTGTCAAAAGTGCCTGGCTGATCAGTCATAATTTGCAATCATACCTGCATGCAGAAAATCAGCAGTGAAGCATTTTGTATGAAATAGACTGTAAAATCATGGCATGCTTGAATGGATATTAAAATCAATTGCTCTTTAAACATCTTGTTATGATGGCAAGAAAAAGGCAGGAGTAACCTTCAGGAAACTCAGAGGCTTGAACATTTTTTAAGAAGCAACCTCTGAGAAACTCAGAGGTCCAAATCTCTTTTGCACTTATGATGTAGCACATATTTACAGCTAGAACTACTCTAAAGGAAAAGATGACCATTAACAAGAACAAAAAAGACTTACGTGTGGCTACGGTGAAATTCCATGATTTTGTCTTCTAGTGCTTCTTGCTGAGGTATATACTTGTTCTTCGCCAAGTGTTCACGATCTATGGTTTCATCAAAATCCCCAATCTCAGCTATGGAGAATTTTAAGAAAAGTCTATTAAAACACTGTATTAAATCTGAATTATCTGTGCAATCCAAAAGGTGCAGACAGCTGGGAAGAGGACAAAGAATCAGTTTCTTGCAAGCTGTGTCATGGTTTTACAATTCAGATTCCTACTGAGTTATCTCCAGACACTACTCTCTTCTGTTAGCATGTGATATGCAAAAGAAGCCCAAGGTTTCCTCCCATCTAATTAGCTGTTGGATGTCAACTGAACAAATGAAGACATCACAGTGCCACCCTGACTTGTGTGTGGGATAAGTGTAGGGGTGATAGGAGGACAGCACTAATTTAGCAGAACTCATCCACCTCTGTCACACACATCATGGTGCTCAGGTGCCTTACCATGGAACAGCCAAGCACAAGCTTACTCCCCAGGCCCATGCCCCATGCTGTAATCTTGGAGGGAAATCTGAAAGATGGCTTTTGTTTGCTTGTTTGAACGCAGGCACGTATACCACCTCATGGGGTTATGAAACATTTGTCTTCCTCTAATTTTGCAGCAGTTTGAGACACATTCTGTCTCCCTCCTCCTCAAAGTTGCTCCCATCTGCTGCAGTTATCCAGTACCGTGTGTGCAACAGTATGTCACGCCCACCTTCCATTTTGCAGCCCATTGAGTGAGATTTCCTCTTTTTGGGGGTTTGGGGAATGGGAAGGAGGCAGTTTATGTGTGGGTGCCAGATTACTATCTTGTTGCCTGCTATTCTTGGAATGCCTCTGAAAATCTTGCTATTAGCTTTTTCACTGAGCAGCCAGAGTAGCAGCTTCTGCCAGCAAACCTGCTGCAGTAGCTGCAATATCGCTACAACAAAGGCTGCTACATTAATAATGCCAGTGAAATTAAAATGCAGTGCCCTCAAATTAAATCCAGGTTGCAGTCACACACATTGTGCAATTGACCTAGAGTATCATGGATCCAGGCTCAGATAGTCGCCTCAGTTCTGCTCATGTAAACAAACCCTTAATCCAGTTCTGTCCAAAATATGTTTGTTTAGAAAAAATACTTCAGATGATGTTCATCTGCAAATGTGGATGAGGAGGTAATAGCCTTGTGTAAGCAGGGAAGATGAGGACCAAAGCATCTATGAATGACAGAGCAAGTGTCACAAATCTTTAGGATCTGCTTTTAACCCTAATTCAAATAAAAGGCAAATTTCTCTTCTTTAATGAAGCTGTAAGCCTATGTAGGTTCGCAACACCTCAAATAACATGAGCCTTGATTCTTTAAAATGCAGTTCATACCCTATACATCCTTGTACATGGATGGATTTTAGCCACCTTCTGTAAGGCTTTCTTCAGAGCCAAAAGTACAGAAGCCTCTTCCTTCACTTCTACATTGTTTCTATAACGCTCTCTGAATTTGTCAGATGCAAATCCATTATCCAAATTGTCCTCCTGGCTTTCAAGTTACTTCTGAATTTGTTCTCTCTGACTTCATACTCAATTGCTTTTACTTGTCTCCTTAGCCCTCCTTTTCCCTATTAAGTGCCTTTCTACTAGCACTCCCTCTAAAATGAGAGGGAGTTGTATTTTGAACATTGTCAACATCACTTACAACTCTTCTCTAAAATCTTCTGTGTTTTAACCAAAGACTGATTCTCGTTGATGCTTTCTTTTCTCTTATGTTACACGTGCATTATATCATGCTGCATTCTGTCTGCATTAGCACTTGTGGTATGTCCAATGCTTTGTATTTCAGCTCTTTTCCTTTAATCAGTCCATCTTCTTACTTCACATTCATGTTACTACATCATTTCCAGTATCAAAGTCTCCTTGCACTTTTAATACTTTCTACAATGCTTTTAAGGTATTTTTAAATAGCATGTTCCAAATATAAATCTTATTCTGTAATATAAATGCTAATTTAACAGAAACCTATTTGCTGTCATATTATGTTTCCATATAAAAGTCTCTAGCATTGACATAAGCTTGTATACATAATATAAAGGTCTCCTGGAATCAGATATCCCCCATGGAAAATGCTGGTAGGCACAGCACTGATAAGACATACAATCCTTAACCTGCATTCCCAATCTCTCCACTTTGGTATCATTACTCTTATCAGCTGTCTAGTTTTATTTTTGTTGCAGACAAACACATAATACATTTGTTTTTTCTTTTGCTACTGAATAATAATCTAGAGAGAAAATAAATACAAAAGATACCCATGGGGGTGAGGTACACCTATAGATAACTCAAACTAGAGAAAATTTTCACAGACAAATATTAATGAGACAAGAAGATACATAAATGAATGAGATAGCTGCAAACTTCTACCAGAGGTTTCTAGCAAACAATGTTACACAAAAAAAGGGAGAAGGGAAAATCATAAACAGCAAACAAAAGGTCCATCTTGCAGTCAGGAGATGGCAGATGCACCATGAGGCACAACATCCCTCTGCCCAAAATGGCAGTTCAGATTCTGTGAATACTCTCTCACTTCTGCATGACAAATCTCTCACCTCTCTCCTTCTGACACAGGGAAAAACCTAATTTTTCAGTACAAAATCTCTTACCTTCCTCACCCTATAATGAAAGTACTACTTGATTACTAAAATCCCAGTTCAGAATCACTCAGCATCTCCAGCTTGCAGGGGAAAGGGACAAAAAAATAGAAATATTTCAAATGCATCATGACAGCAACTGAAGAGAATTATTTAATCCAACAGTATAATGCATCTCAGCAGCATAAAAGCAATGGTGGTGATTTGCCATTTCTGCACACTTTCAGAAGAAAGCTTCTTGCCAGCCTGTATAGATGTGTCTAGGGGAATGGTGAGGAGTATAATGGAGGAATGGAAAAAACACTGAGATATATTTGAGTTTGACTGCACTGAGGAGGGAAAGGGACAGTTTGTAAATGTGAAAGGACATCCTGTATTTTACTCTGTTAAGTTGCTGCTTTAGATAAACAAGCTAACAGTTGCTCTCTGAGCAGTTCAGACACCAGAGATGTAGGTGGTTCAGTGAAGAACTTAACTAAGTAAACAATAAAAGACAAGACATGAAAAGGAACCTAAGTAGAAATTATGCATATAAAGTATAAAAGCTCAAGAGAGGATGATCATGGAGCAATACCTCAAATAAAGAGAGACACAAGCATTAGGGTGTCTTCTCCCCAGCACCTTTCTTTGGTGCACAGGCATTTAGCAGAAAAACTCACCCTCCTAGAATGCAATGTAACAAACGATACTCAATTCTCCCCAGATGATCAAGACTTTTTTTCCTGAGATGAAAGTAAAAACTAGCTTAACCAAGGAAAGAACCACTGTTGGCATGCTGGGCACTGTAACAAGATAAAATGAAAGTCATGAAAACCTCACTAGCCAAGAGTCTCAGTTTTAAAATGGTATGAGAAATACAGAATTTCAGAGAGGCTGTTGCACACCTTATTGTTACTCAGTCACACTGGGCAATGATGACCATGGCAAATAGAGAACTATGCAATACCTGCCTTTCCAACAGCAATTGATGAGAAACTGCCATGACACTCAAGAGTACGACAAACGTCCCTGTTGACTGTAATTTCCACACAACAGGATTTCAATGGAAATAAGCAATACTGAATTGCACAATGACCATTCAAAACAATGGTCTATTATGACCATTATGCAAGCTACTAAGTGTTTTTTACTAACATTATAATCAAGATGAATAACCATAAAATCTTGAGATGAAAAGCATACATTGCCTTTCAAGTGATCTGAAAGCAAAAACAAGTTTTGATTTGATTAGTAAAGTTAATGTACAATTCCTCTGAACAGTGTTGCTGTACATACTTCACAATTAAAGAAAAAAAAAAGAAAGCTTAAAATCTGTTAGGTTTTACTTCCCTATCAGTTTCCTCTTAGGACTATGATTCAGTCTGGCATTCTAAGCATGTTTGTTTACTACATTCTCTAGACAGCATACAGATTTCCAGGAATTTGACTGCTCTGCTGACATGATACAAAGTATTATTAAACAGGAATTTAGAAGAATTCAACCTGTTTCCCACTGCCTGCAAAGTTTGCTTTTTAAATGATCCTAGGCAGACTATCAAATGCAGTGCCTTAAAAATGCAAGTCATGTGTCCAGGACCTCTTCTCTATTTGAAAGAGTAAATTACCTGTATTTGAATGCTGTTATACAGAAACACAATCAATTGTCCATATGGCTTAAACCTGTCCCTAGACCAGCTACTAACAGCATATCCAACCAATTGTCTTGTTTATCCTCCTGGAAAGAAGAGAAAAGGGAACTTACACTGTACTATGTGTGAGATTAAGAGGGCAGTGCTGGTATCATTACACGTTAGCCTTCCCTGTGCCAGGTCCTGCTTCACTTGCAATGCAAATAGGTACCTGCAAAACCAAAGGGAACAAAGGGTTACACAAAGCACAAGGGAAAGAGGGGAAAGTATTTCAACCCCAGCTCCATTTTTGACTCCATGTTCCTTTCACTTCTTGGAATCTACAGAAGTGATCTGCATTTCCTAAGTTTAAAGGCTAAGTAAAGCATAACAGATACTGTATTACAGCCATTACAGTCTTACACGGTGGCTGCTTTGCAGAACCAAGATACCTGTCTTTTGCTCTCTCCTTTCCCTCCCTTGGAACCACACCAGTGAGATATGACTGGAAGCAAATTTGACAGCTATTAAGTGCTCAGCAACCTCACAGCAAGTAGCACTAGATAATGGAGCAGGTTGTAACTATGAAGAAATGCCAGATAAACCACTGATTTAGAGTTATCAGTTAGCTCTTGTAGAATCCAAGAAATCTACACCTTTGCACTCACCTGGAAACAAGGAGCAAGATCTTCTTAAAACAGCTCTAGCCAGCTGTGGTCCTTCTGTGGTCCCATTACCTGCACTGCCTGTGCATCAGCCATTTTTAACACTGCCTTCAAACCATTTCAGCCATGTAGGACAATTCTACATTAATAGTTTAAGTGCAGGGACAACACAGGTCTGTGACATTATTTCAACATTTAAATTTCTTTAAGCTTCAACAGGAATTTAAATTACTTAATTCCACTCAGCATACTAGTAGAAGAATATAGCACAAAAGTGTTGTATTCTCTGCTTCTTCAAGTGATGTAGCTGTTCCCTGTGGATATGCTTTCACATCCTACACACTGCTGCGTACATATATTCAAGTACCCTACCATGCACATTTAAAATCTAACAAAAAAAGTCATTAGGATTCAGAGACACATCTCCAGGTGCAGAAAGAGATCAACAAAAATCAATTTACAGTTCACATACTAAGCAACTGTTATGCAGATTATCTATTTGGAAACAGAAATGTTTCATTAACAACATCAATCACATTATGAGTTTTCATTCATCCATTTTATTGTTTTTACCCAGTCTTTCAAGTAAATGTTCCCTGTTCCTACCCCACTCTTCTACTTTTCTCTGTCCAGGCCAGCAAGAGATATCAATAATAGCAAGAAATATCAATAATATTTTTTTTCCATTCCATTGCTTTATTACCAAATAAAGCAAGACAGAGACAAACACAGAACATCATGAAGGTGGACGTGTTCTTTATAAAGCAAGTCATATGGAAACCAGAGTTCTTTGTAAAACAGAGCTTCCATGTGTTGGAAGACTGAAACCAAAAACTAATAGTGAAAATACTGAATCAGAATGGAGAATTGTAATTAAAACTAATAATACTGCAGATCAGAAAAGGAGGTGAAAAGTTGCACTGAAGAAATACTGCATCAGAACAATGTTTCTCACTATAAAGGAAGGACCTATTCACAACGAAGAACCTTAATAAATCCTTTATATATATATATATATATATATATATAGTATCAGGTTGGAAGAGACCTCAAGGTCTGAACTTGAAGCTAATACTAAAAGGCAGCCATTGATCCTCTTCCAGTCTATCCTCACCCAGTCATTTAAAATTCCGTGTTCTCCCCTGTGTCCACTAGAGATTTAGTAAGAAAAAGTAGTCATGTAGCTACTAACCTTGTAAGTTCCTCCTGCAGCTGAGCATGGTCAGGTGGGAAGAATTTTACAACAAATTTTACAACAACATGCTTCGGTCCTATGGGAAATGTCAAAGGAAGTTAGTGAACATCAGTAACGTGCTGATGAAATTTTATTAAGCAGAATGATGTACAAAGGATGATTCTTGGAACCCACAGTGCACACATACATACTAACCTCCCTTCTTTGTTATTCAGGTTATTTAGAAACTGCACAATAAAATTTACACACGTAAAAGAGTACCTTGGTTGTGGGATATTCTGCCAAATGGACTCTGGTTTTAGTAATTACATCAGTTGATCCAATAAAATACATGTGTCTATTTCCCTTGCTTCAGAACAGGAGGGAGCTAAAATACAATCTATTTTTCAAGTCCACTAGCAAATTACAATTCCTGTTTCAGCAGCAGCACATTTGTTCTTAAGTACAACTCTTACAAGTATGACCACAGACAGAAGAACCAATAGATCTCTCTTTTGTGAAAACGAGAGGCTCCAGATGATACACATGATTATGACCAGAGAGCCACCTATGAAACCTTAATCTCAATGGCAAAGCTCAATAGATGAAGGTAGCTCCAAGCTCAGCAGCCATGTCCCACAGTTGTGATGCATTTGCTAGCTCCTTTCCAGTAATAATGTCTTCCTGATCATTTTCTTTTATCCTTATTACTGCTAGCTGTTGACGGTGTATGCTTCCTCTAATATTTCTTTTATTGCACTCCTTTTTCTCTGCAAAATAGTTTCCTCCATTGCCACCACTACCTCTTAAACTGACTGGCTAAACCTCAGCCTCCTACTGGGTCAGCCCCTTCATATGTTCATGTGGCACAATTTCACAGCACATACAGTACATATTTTAAGGACAGATCAGAAATAAAAAATAAATAAATACATTTAGTGAAGAAAGTTGAGAAGATCTCTACTGACAGAGTCCTAATTTATTCGAGTACTCGCATAATGACAGAAGTAAATGACAGCAAGGAACTACTTACTTCTAATCTGTTTTGTAACAGGCTTCAAAAGATCAAGCCACACCTGAAAACAAAAGAAGGTGGCGTTATCATCTCTGAACAAACTACCATTCACAGAGGAACATTTTTCATCCCACTACTTAGATTACTAATTATTTATTTTTTTCCGGTGTGGTCACCATTATCACGATGACCTCCCTAATTATACATAGTGGGTATTCTCCCCAGAACTGTGGAAGACACTCAGGAAACAGCACTGTTAAGGAGCTGTCACTGTGGCACAGCTTTTGAAGCAGCACAGATTCAGAAAGCTGGGTACAGTGAGGAAATCTCTCCCTCACTCATCTCAGACACCAGGAACCAAACTAATTTTGTGAAAAGAACAACTGAAACAAGTTTAGAATAAGCCAGTCCTGTACTGTTATTGTGGTCTTCACCCTAATTAATCTTGAGAAAGGCAAGTGAAAGGGGCTGGTGCTTGCTTTTGAGCTAGGAACACTGGACAAATGGATAGACAAGACGGTGGCAACCTCCTGGTTTTGGGCGGCCAAGAGAAATCCCAGTGTGAGGCTTAAGCATAAAGGTGAAGCTCCCTTGCTTGGCCTGACAGAGATAAAGGAATCTTACCACCATCACCTGGGGGAGGAAAGTCCTCTCAGGTTGAGGGCATGAGGCTCACAACAGTGTGAGGCATGGGTGGGAAGAAGCTCACTTTTGGGCTGTGAAACACTTCCTTTTTTCTATAAACTTGGGAAGCTCAGGCCCAGGTTTTCTACTGGGGGGCAGTGTAATTTCTGCACATAGTTCACTTTCATCCATTTCTTAACCCATATTTCAGGATGGCATATAGGTTTCTTCTTCAGCTTTCAAAAGAGCAGCTGTGGGTAGAAATAGTTTTCTGAAGGACCTGAGGAAAATGTTATGGAAAGCCAAGGCACAACTGTGCAGAAGGTAAAAGCCAGACTTGTAGAATCTGGAGAAGTATGACAGTTCAGAATCCTCAGCTGCTAACTACCTATTGCTCAAGCTTTATATTTTGTTATCTCACTAAATTGCACAGAGCCTCCTTTGGAGACATCTGGAGTTTGTGAAGGAGCACCCTACCATTGCCACAAAGGTTAAAGTCATTAAAAACCAAATTAACCAAGTCTTCCTCTAGAAAAAGAATATATACAGAAATGATTACATCTTTGACCTTAAGTAATTTTAGATTATGCAGAGACTGAAACATACTCAAAATATTCACTATAGAAAATCACCTGTGAAACCAGGCAGGAACCAGCCTGTATTGCTGTTATCACTGTTCCGATGTTTGCTGTTTTCACCATTACCAATATAAGTGCTTCCAATTAGCAAAGCCCTCACATTCCTTTCCAACCCTAACTATTCTATGATTATATGTTTCTTAATGGAATTCTTTTTATGTTTCTCAGTCTCTGCAGGTATTTTTTTTCCTTCTGAAGGGTTAAAGAAACTTAGTTATCCAAGAATGAGAACACTGTGCTTATCAAACATCAAACTGGTTCTGATGCTTTCTGCCATTTCAGTAACTTAAAACTGAAAGTTCTGAAAGTTGACATGTACATGACCTGCAATGTTGGTTGGGGACTTTGCCAAGTTTAGTGGGAGAAAAAAAAATCTTGAATATGAAGCAACCAGTTTACAAGAATATGGGAATAATGTATTTTACCTGGCACCAAAAAAAACCCACCACCACCTCTCTGTCCAAAGGGAGTTTATGATACAGAACGAGCACACAAGTGACAGAAGTCATTCCTTCCACCTTCTCAATCATCCTACAAGCAAGTAACAACATCTTCGACCAGACTACTGGTATCAGAAACAGAATCACAGAATCATAGGATAGTTTGGGTTGGAAGGAACCTTCAAAGGTCTTCTAGTTCAACCCCCCCCCGCAATGAGCAGGGACACCCTCAATAAGAGCAGGTTGCCCAGAACCACATCCAGCCTGGCCTTGAATGTCTCCAGGGATGGTTCTATGATTCTACAGCTCATCCACCACCTCTCTGGGCAACCTGTGCCAGTGTTTTACCACCCTCACTGTAAAACATATCTTCCTCACATCCCTCCTAAATCTCCCCTCTGTTAATTTAAAACCATTAGCCCTTATCCTGTTTCACTAGTCTTGTCTTCTCCAAGCTGAACCACCCCAACTCTCTCAGCCTTCCCTCATAGGAGAGGTGCTCCATCCATTTTTGTGGGCCTCCTCTGGACCCTCTCTAACAGGTCCATATTTTTCCTGTATGGACTCCAGAGTTGGATGCAGTATTCCAGATGGTGTCTGAGAAGAGCAGAGTAGAGTGGCAGAATCAACTGCTTTGATTTGCTGGCCATGTGTGGAGGGAGAGAGGGAGGGCAAAACAAAGACCTTACCACTATCACCAAACCTGAGCAATCAAAACTTACACATGTGTAACTCCCACACTGTATCTAAACACAGCCAATCTGAGACCAATTTATGAACTGGAAATTAAAAATAATGTGAGGATTCAATTAAGATTCATGTTTTCCATTTTCTGCGGAACTACAAAGGCTAGATTATTATTTAAACAAAGTCTGGCATGCCCTCATAGTGACTGGATGTCAGCAGCTGGAGAACTGAGCAAACATCAAATGTGATGAAACTCCATGAAACCCCAGGCTTGGCCACAATGCCTCATTTCTCCTTGTCCCAACAGGAAGTGCAATCCCCAGACCCTACACTTTCATCTCCCATGCAGATCTTCTCTGCTACAAACACAGCATACTTGAATGCATACAACTGATATGAACTCTGGAGCCTTGCATGTTGAAACAAACACAGCTGAACTGCAAATATATGACTTCAGGTACATATGATTACATCCAAACAAATATGCTCTAAATATTTATTTTTCCTTTTAGATTGCACTCTCCATTGGAAAAGCAACTCAATCTCTTCAGATGATATGAATGTAAAATAGACACGATGCCTGGTTTATTTTTCAGACACACCATTAACTGCAATTTTTTTTTTTAAATTTGCACAATGCTTGAGTTCTACATTATGGCCATTATGAAGCTCAGAAAGTTTCAAATCCCACAGGCACATTCACCTCCACTGCATCATATAAACTCTTTACTATAATTTAAGTGTAAATATTACTCTCAGTGCTGCTTTGCATAGAAACGATTCACAGAATCACAGAATAGTTAGGGTTGGAAAGGACCTTAAGATTATCTAGTTCCAACCCCCCTGCCATGGGCAGGGACACCTCACACTAAACCATATCACCCAAGGCTTCATCCACCCTGGCCTTGAACACTGCCAAGGATGGACCATTCACAAGTTCCCTGGGCAACCCATTCCTGTGCCTCACCACCCTCACAGTAAAGAACTTCCTCCTCATATCCAATCTAAACTTCCCCTGTTTAAGTTTGAACCTGTTACCCCTTGTTCTATCACTAGAGCCCCTAATGAATAGTCCCTCTCCAGCATCCTTGCAGGCCCCCTTCATATACTGGATGACCAATCACCTTCCTATTCTTCATGTGCCTTAGCATGCTTTCCAGGAGAATCTGCTCCAAGAGTTTGCCAGGCACAGAGGTGACACTGACTGGTCTGTAGTTCCCTGGGTCTTCTATATTCCCCTTCCTGAAAATAGTGATCATATTTCCCTTTTTCCAGCCATCAGGAACTTCACCTGACTGCCATGATTTTTCAAATATGATGGACAGTGGCTTAGCAACTTCATCTCCCAGCTCCTTCAGGACCCACGGATGGATTTCATCAGGTTCCATGGACTTCTGCACATTCAGGTTCTTACAATGATTTTGAACGTGATCCTCTCCTACAGTGGGACTAAGGTGTTCATTCTCACAGTCCCTGTGTGAGGTAAACCCCAAAACTAGACACATGAATGTTAATAAACACAGGCAAATGTCTAAACATCCTGTGTCACAAAAGCAGAAGAGATTAAATTATTCTTCTTTCCAAGCAGAAGACTTCTTCTTTTCCAAGAAGACCTCCCCATAAGCAGTGTAGCAGCAAACGCCTCTTGGTGTAATGATAAGGAATGGTGAGGAAATCCTGTATGCTAAGTTTCTGTGAAGTTCATGCCGAGGGGACCAGAACCCCTTTCTTTCACCCCTGCAATCGCCACAGTCAAATGACTGCATGTGGTATAAATGCCTTTATTGATACAGTCTGAACACACATTAATTTTCAGGGACACCCAGCAGCAGTGCCCATTGTGTGGCTGCCATGGGCAGGGACATCCTGAGGGCCTCTTGGGCACAGGCACTGCCTCAGGGCCAGCACCCCAAAAGCCTTTCTCCAGGGGATGCTGGGCGAAGGGGCAGCAGCAGCAGGGCTGCAGTGGGCGGGGCTGCGGAGGCCCCGTCACCCCCGTGTCACAGGGCCACCACCCACCAACGCAGCATCACAATGCCCCGGGGCAGTATAAGGCAGCCTCCTCCCCTGTCCCACTGCCAGAGAGCCTGGTGCTGGCACCAGGACAGAGCTGGAACCTGAAGGCACCCAAAAGGAATTCCTTGAGGCACCCCTGGAATTACTTGGAGGGGCAGAGGACGGAAGACTGCCCGAAGCTGCTGGAGGTTCTCTGCTGCAATTCCAGCCCCTGGAGGGGTCACACTCGCAGCTCATCTGATGGATGGAAATCTGTCTTTAGTCTTTGGGGAGATCGCCATCCTCATCTTCTGGGGAGATAGTGGCAGAAGACAGAAGACGCAGGGTCCACAGCCGGCCCAGTGCCCTCCCGCAGTGCTTTGGAGCTCCCACTGCCGGGCACAGGAAGGGTTTTTGCTGCCAGGGTTGATGAGGCCAGGGTCACTTTGCTGTTCTTGGAAGCCCCTGAGATGGCTTCAGGTGGAGGCAGAAAAGGCAGGGCCAGTTTCCCCCAAGAGCCATAACCAGCCCCTGGACCAGGAGCAGGTCTTGCTCAGGTGCTCAGGGAGTAGCCGATCGCCAGCACTGGGGTCAGGAAGGAATTTTCCCCCGGGGCACATTGGCACCGGTCCCCGGGGGTTTTTTGCCTTCCTCTGAGCACTGAGCAGGACCACTTGTCAGGGCTCCTCGGTGCATTCCGGCTTGGTTATCACCCGGTGCTCGTGCTCCACGAAGGTGGCCCTCGTGTCCTGCAGCTGGGAGGGGAAGAGCTTTTTTCCCCCCAGGTGGCCTAGCAAGTGTCCCTGGGGTTTTTTGCCTTCCCCTGCAGCCGAGCACAGCCCCTTCATGGGGCTCCTTTGGGTTAGTGTGGCCCAAGGGCAGCGGCTCGTGCTCCACGCAGCTGGCCCTCGTGCCCCGCATCCGGGGGAGGCAGAGTTCTGGACTCCCAGGGTGGCCCCAGCGTGGCCCCGGGATTGTTGCCTGTCCTCTGTAGCATTGAGCACCACCCCTTGTCAGGTCTTCCCCGGCCCATTCTGGCTGGGTTCTTGCACTGCTCTCGCACCACCACAGCACCGCTAGGAAAGATTTAGGGAAAGAAAACATAACCTAAACTAGACTAGGCTAAAATCAGCTAAACTAAGCTAAACTAAGCTGAGCTAAACGTAAAGTTACTTATAAATAAATGGAAATACTCTCTCCACCTGCCTTATTTCTAAGCTTTCTGATTTGTGTCTTTGAAAGTTTTTTGTTGCCGAAAACTCCTTTGCATTTCAGGTAAATAGTGTCTCACCCTGTGCACAATGTATCTGTTTATGTCACAGCTGGACCTGTGAGCTGGTCCTTCCTCTTTTTTCTTTCTTTTTTTTCCTAGGTCCCATTTTCCTGGATTAATGCCTCCTCCTTTCCTGCTGTGGTGGCCCCTGCACAGTTTGGGCCTGGAGCAAGCTACCATCTCCCTCTCAGCTCCCCTGACATCTTTCAGCTCAGCCCCTGCTGCAGGAGGACCTCCACCGGTTCGCACCGAGTGCAGCCCTGCCCATTGAGCGCCCTCCCCTCAGCAGACCGGTGCAGGCACTCTCTGCACTGCAGCCTCCCCCCTCACCGGCTCTGTCCGGTGCCGCCGCTGCCACCGCCGGTGCCGCCGGAGCAGAGCTCCCAGACCGGCCCTGGCCCTGAAGCGAGAGCTCCTTCTCCCGCCCACTCTCGCTGCCGGCTCCAACCGCCGCGCCACGCGCTGCTCCCGCGCTCCCCGGGACCCCCTGTGAGCCCCTTCCCGGCTCAGCGGAGCTGCGGCTCCCGGGCAAGGCCTGGCGAGGGCTCGGGGCTCCCTCGGGGGCTGTCCCGCTCGGAGCTCAGGCTCCTGCACGCGGGGCTGCCCCTCGCTCCGGGGATGGAGGCGCCTCTCTGCAGGCACCTCTGCCAATGATTCATAATGAGATCTGCTTCGGAATCTCTGTGAGGTGCTTTTAGGTGGTCAACAGCATTACTTCCACTGAATCTCACCAGCCTTGGGGCACAGCTGTCTAGATGAGGGCAAGGTTTGGGGATCTCCCCCTTTTTCAGAAGCAAAGATTGGAACCTCCAGCAGGAAGACAGACCATCACTCTCAGATACTTGGCTATATTTCCCTTTGCAACAGTAGGGGCCAGGTAAGGTTTACCATGCTCTATGCATGGAGGCATTTTCCTTCAGGTCAAACTGGCAATAGCCTGAAGGCTTCCTCTTCATCAGAGCCACGGCTGACCCACTGTGATTGTATGGATATATTTCTAGCCAGTCAGTTCTTGCCACTGCGAGGGCCTCAGGCACTGGCAGCACCTCAATCTCTCCTGTGTTCTGCCTGAAGCAAATAAACCATTTTGTTTTCAGGAGGCTGAAAATTGTTAGTTCACTTCAGGTTTCTGAGCAAAACACAGAGGGTCATCTGTTTGAAACTTAATGACCTGTGAATTACAGAAGGTTGATCAAATGACCTGTGTTTTCTAGAAAACTAAAAAGGAACTGTATATACAAGAGACATGAGGATTTGTTTGGGCTTTACATCCATTCATCCATCAGGAATGTCAAAATGTCATTATTAACATGGCTACATGGGCCCTCTGTTGCAACAGTACTGTACAGTTGCACTGTTTGAAGAATTACGTTAAGCTCTCAAGTTACCTAAAGCATTAGCCAAGGATATCTGGCAGAATATGAAACTTTCTAGTAAAATGTGTTTCATGTAAATCCAGGAGCAAACTGTGATGGAGATCACTTCTAAAGATCGATGCCCATGTTTTTACAATGTCTTCTTTAATTATAGTTAGCCTAAAACATTCTGACCATGAGTTTTCAGTTTTAGCATGTACGTAAGCCTGTACTAAGGCATGGCAACTGATTATTGTGGCAGCAGATAAATCCTCTTTTCTTTCTTTTGTTAAGAAATACTGCTTCTTCCAGACATTTATGTACATGGACAGAAAATACATTTTTTTTTTTTAATTCCCCAAAGCAATCTCTTGTATGTCAGCCAGGCTACTGATGCAGGATTCACTAACAAGCAGCAAATTCGATACACACCCAAAGGTACTGGTCTAGCAACCCAAATGACCGGCCCACACGCCGCTGGGTCACACAGTAAGTCTAAAGTAAAATACACTTCAGGAAAAAGTCATTAGAGGCTGAGAAGTCATTAGCCTTTGGCATTCTCTGCTACCTGATACTCTTTCCACCCTAGAAGTATTAGTGTAATGCCTGAATGTTTCTGGCAGCTCTTCTCAGAGTTGCGTCAGGACCAGAGCACCTCTCAATTCTCCAAACAGGTCTTTCATCAGTTTATTTGTGTTTTTTGATTTTGCCATCTTTTTTTTAACCTTACTATATTTTACCTATCCATTTCCTTGCCCCATGATGGTTTTCATGCAACTGTGTCACAATCATGGCAACTTCTCTGTCTGTGGGAAAGATTATTTCCACACTCTAAATTAAGCGGGACTGTAAAATCAAAGTTGAGATGCTGCAACAGTCTAGGCTTTGGCTTCTCTACAGCAACTGATTACAATAAAGCGCTTTTCCAAGTTGTGTCTGAACTGGCTGTTACTTTCAACACAAATGAAATCTGACAGGAGTAATCAGGTTTTAAAAACACTTCTTCAACATCAGCAGGCAAGAATATTTTTTTAAGTCCTTTTTTTCATTTGGAGAGTGAGGATTAAACATACCTGGTAAGTAAGGAGCAGAATGAGAGAATAATACAGTGTGTATGTAGATGGAAACCAGCTGAAAAAATTAATCCTTTTACATACCATCATCTTTTTATGATCTGGAAATTCAAGGCCAAAATAGTCGCCTTCAACAAGGTTCAGGTGGTTGCAAACAGCATCATGCAAAACTTTCCCTGGAGCTCTTTGCTGGAAGAAGAAAACAAAGACTAGGGTTACAAAGATGTTTTTAATTAGCGGCAGAAAAATTATTATGCTAAGAAATCGTCCAGCAAACAACACTGTCAAAACAGTTTGCAAAATCAGTGGATATTCTAACCATACCCACAGGGCAGTTGACAATAATTAAATTAGTTTTAAAGCTACAGAAAACATTCATCCATTTCTCTGGATGGCAGCTGAGAATCCGTCTTTTGTGCATTTTTATATTTGAGAGAAAAATACCACAAAACAGAAGAGGTAGAAGAAGGGAACTTGGGACATAGTTAAGTTCTTATGTCTGCCAAGGATAATTTCTAATGTGAATTGTGCAAGGTAGCTATTTCATCCCATGGCTCTTCAAGCCATGTGAGGTGGTGCTATATACATCTGCATAAAACATACTGAAACCAAAATGTTCATTAACAGACCTATCATACAAAACACAAGGTACTGAGAATTTGCTGGACACTGCACGATACAGGCTTAAGCGTTGGGTTCTGACTTCATATGGGCTTATCCCTAGCCTCCTGCTGTGAGGCACTGAGGCTGGTCAAAGCCCATCTGTGCTACCCTAACAGAGTTGTTAGGTAGTTTGGAAGAGTCAAGAGAAAGCATTTCCTTCCACACTGACTTCCAGACTGAAAGTCTTCCCTCTATAAAAACCAGATGTTCTTGTTCAATTATTAGCTCCCAGAGCTGCTGCTTTGCTGATTGTAAGGATTCATCTCATCAGCACGTCAATTAAATCCACACCTGCAGCAAATACTGTAAATTACAGCTCACCAGCAAGTCTTCAGCAAAAAAAAAAATAGCATTTCTGTATAAAAAAGCCAATCACTGAAATCAAATATTTTTGTTCCTTGGACAAATGCTCCTATTTTAACTCAGGAGGCCCTGAAACACAGATCTCCACTCACTTCAGAACAAATAATAACCCATTAAACTGCACAAGCTCCACTGTTAGAAGAAACACACCATATCCCAGACAAATGCCCTTGTACTGAACCCACAGACTGGCCCTTTCCCTTTGTGCCCAGTAAATAATTACTAGAGCAAAATAAAACATCAGTAACTGAGTGTAGAACAGAAAACCATTATAGGTGGGCAGTTCAGCCAACCTGGCTCAGGTCCGAGCCTGAGCCCAGGTCCTGATACCTTTAGCCAGTGCTTTGTATGAACAGGCTACTTGTGAGTGGGCAGCTGGCTCAATCCCACCTCCTCACAGATTGAGGCTCAGTTTGGTCTCTGTTTCACTGAGATATTAAAAAATAAATCCCCACTTTTTTTCCACCTAGGGTAATACCTGGTTTTCAGCCACAACTTGAAGTGCAAAGCATCTTTACAAAATCAATTTATCTAACATTGTCTAATATGATTTGTCAAAAGTAACTACCCAGTAGTGAGGCTTACACCAGAGATTTTAAATGGAAGATGTTTTTCTGGGGAAAGCACAGGACATATGTGCCACCACAGCAGTGCTGTCACTCAGGTGATGGAGGACACAATGACTTCATCCTTCAGTGCTGACTGGTTTTGAAAGTCAGAAGGGAAAGGCCAAGTTCACCTGCCCCGGAACTTGCTGAGCAGGTTTTTGCCCAACATACTCTCATTGCCTCTAACAGACCTATGCCACCAGGAAGCAATGCTCACTTAGATTATCTATTTTATTAACTGTTTGAGGGGAGATTCAGGCTGGAAGTGAGGAAGAAATATTTTACAGTGAGGGAGGTAAAACACTGGCACGGGTTTCCCAAAGAGGTGGTGGATGCACCAACCCTGGAGGCATTCAGGGCCAGGCTGGATGTGGTTCTGGGCAACCTGATCTCATTGGAGATGTCCCTGCTCATTGCAGAGGGGTTGAGATGACCTTTGAAGGTCCTTTTCAACTCAAACTATTCTATGATCCTACAGCTCTATAATATTGTCAGAAAACACATAAAAGAACAGTGGCAGACAGATGTACTAATTTTCTTTTTGCATTTGTCATAACCAATCTTGCAGTAACTAAGACAATTCATAACAAAAGGCTAAATAAGAGATACAGAGAAGGGAAAAAAAAGACATCTATTTTTCTGTACTGAACATTTTTGATCTGACGCAATGCTATCTACAATAAATCTCAAGTGCAAATATATTTGAACACGCTCACTTCACATTCTCCAGCTTCATTAAACCAAAAGCATCCCCAATGACCACCACCCAAGCCCATGCCAGCCATCACACCCTGTGTGTCAGTTCTAGCAGAAAACCTCCCATATTTTCCACTTCATCTGTCTGTGTACATAGGCACCTCCAAACATACATCATAGAATAATAGAATAATAGAATAGTTAGGGTTGGAAAGGACCTTAAGTTCATCTAGTTCCAGCCCCCCTGCCATGGGCAGGGACACCTCACACTAAACCATGTCACCCAAGGCTTCATCCAACCTGGTCTTGAACACTGCCAGGAATGGAGCATTCACAACCTCCCTGGGCAACCCATTCCAGTACCTCACCACCCTCACAGTAAACAATTTCTTCCTTATATCCAATATAAACTTCCCCTGTTTAAGTTTCAACCCGTTACCCCTTGTCCTATCACTACAGTCCCTAATGAATAGTCCCTCCCCAGCATCCCTGTAGGCCCCCTTCAAATACTGGAAGGCTGCTATGAGGTCTCCATGCAGCCTTCTCTTCTCCAGGCTGAACAGCCCCAACTTTCTCAGCCTGTCTTCATACAGGAGGTGCTCCAGTCCCCTGATCATCCTCGTGGCCCTCCTCTGGACTTGTTCCAACAGTTCCATGTCCTTTTTATGTTGAGGACACCAGAACTGCACACAATACTCCAAGTGAGGTTTCACGAGAGCAGAGATTCCTGGTAAGTGCATTTCACTGGAGGCAACAGAGTGACATTAAAAAGCCACTCTTGCAGCAAGATACTTGTTTTCATCCTCATGCACAAACAGAAAAAATGGAAACGTGCCTATGCTTATGTATGTGTCTTACTAAAGTAACTGATGGATTCTACCTGATAAGGACCAAACTTCATCAATCCTCCCAGGAAAAAAAAGGCATATCTTGGAGCAGGGAGATACTTGACCAACAGGAGAAAAGGCAGAGAGCCCACCTGTGTTACTACACTGCCCAGGGTTAGCTGAGGAGAGCAAGCCTGTCTGCTATCAGCCCATGAGTAAAAACATGTGATTAAAACCTGCTAAATGTTTTTATGGAGTTTTTTTCTTACAGGCATTTAGACAATGGAACAGCAGTCTTGTAGCATTTATGTCACTCAGCATTTTCTCTGGAGTGTGCCTCAGTAACATGAAATGCTTCTTACTCAAGTATTTGTAAATAAGTTCATTATTCCAAACTTAGCTTTGATCAGTCTACCTCAAAATAAAATCTGACAGTTTATTCAAGTGAAACACTGTGCATATGAAATCTGCTGAGATTTAGAGCCTGATGACACTCCAGTCTTGCAGGACCAGAAGTACAACATCCACAAAAGCAGGAACTCTCAGGTCTCACAGAGATGTTGATTCAGTGCAGTTTCATGACATCCCTACTAAAAAATTTAAACACAATAAATTAAAATCTCAGTCTGCTGGGTATGGAAGCAAACCAGCAGTCATTCAGGGCACAGCAAATAGGAGCTGACAGAGGAAGCATTCAGGAATGAGTGCACCACATGGATGACATCATCTGTAGCCAGCAGTTGTGTCTGACTTGAATGTGGTTACAAGGCCTATGAGGCCACACAAATTTTCCCCAGAACTTGGAAGGCATTTTTCAGCCATCCAGCATAGCCCTGCTGCCATCCTTCAGACAAGAACTAGGCAAGCTTCATTGGCTTGTGCCCCACAGCCCTGCAGCTACATCCATCTCCCAGGAGCTTGGCTGCTTTCCCCGCTTCACACTAGCACTGTTCTGATCCATGGGGGCTTCATGAGTTCCCCCAAATAGCTGTGTATTACATGACCATAACAAAAGCCTCATACACTGGACTGAAAAAGGTTGTCAACGTGGCCGAACATGAAGGACATTAGAAAGAAGAGACAGAAGACCCATCTCTACTCTCCCTGAGCATCATGGAATGAGAACTCACACGAGGGAAGGAAGGAAGTGATCCCAGGGTGAAGATCAAAGGAAAAGGATGAGGCACACAAGTGGGACATTGATATGGAAGTTGCCACAATGAAAGCTGATGGAAAGAGTGTACCTCCAGATCATTTGCTACCGCAGATGCCACGTTGTAAGGTAGTGAGGGAAAGGAAATGGGAGGGTATGGTGAACTGGTGGAATACAACTTGTAGCAACACCTGGGAGCTGGGAAGCAGCTGTAGTTGGTGGTGGTCCCTTGTCCCTGTTGCTCTTGACAATCAGGTTCTTTGTATAATCGATGAGGAAATACTGCAGCTCCAGAGAGCAATTCTTCCTACCCTAAAAACGCCACCGGAGCACACTGGAATGAACTTGTACTTAGTAGCACAGCTGTACTTTTTTAGTCTTGATGACAAGGAGCCCAGATACCTGTGTTACAGGGCTCCTTCTAGGTGAGGTGGATCCCTGCCATAATGACAGCAGGAAATTACTATTATTCTCTCAAGGTGGTACTTAGTAACACAAAAAATCCATTATAGATTTATTGCAGTGAAGGGAAGCTCATTGATTTCCAGCTACACATCCTTACTGCTTAATGCATTTTGAACTAGCCTTTCATTTAGCTCTGTGAAATCACATTTTAAAAGTCACTTTACATTTTCAGGCAACATCAGGCCACTAAGTTGTAGATTATGAATAATGCACATCACCGTGTTTAGCTGCAAGCTATGAAGGTACCCGGTCAAAGTAGCCTGCTTTACGCATTATGCATTCAACATTTGCTGTCTGCTCATTATTTCAGTCCTACTCAATTCATCCTCCCCCTACTTTCACCAAAATCCAAAACAGTACGCTGCTTATGATATTCCAATACTAAATATTTTAATAGGTTCACCAATTCTTTCATGTTCTGGCAATCAATAATCATTGTAAAAAATCTCCCTCTACTTACTTGCTTAGGCCATTCTTTGGCACAAACTGCAATATAGAAGTCTTTAAAAGGAGAAAGTGCAGAGCAATATCTGGAAGATATCCAGGACACATTCCCCCACCTCCCAGTTCATTTAGCAATTATTTCACTAACCATTTATCAGGAAAAAAAAAAAAAGAAAAAGAAAAGAAGTACCTGTTTAGGATCAAATAGTGATATTACCATTTCCATCCATCTCAGAGTGAGACTTCAACTTTTGATTGAAAGGTTTTTGTTTATTTTATTACACTTGCTTGTGCATTAGTAACAGCTGATAAGGACAGAGTTCCTTTATGTTCATCTAAAAGAAGAAGGTACCTTAATCGTTCACACCTGCCACAATATAAAGACAGCCATTACTTCCACTAATGCCCTGTGTTCCCATCACATTCTGAGTGCTCAACAACGAGATGTCACAATTTGGTCATGCTAAATATTTTACACATGCATATGTATTATATTGTGAAATGTTTAAACACAAAGTTTAAGATTTTGTTTGTTCTTTCATGGGTAATCATCCAGAAAGCCCCTTGTGCTTCAGCTCAGGCTGAGTCCCAAATTATTTTTATACTTCAGTTTATCAACTGTGCTGAAATGACAGCAAAAACTTCATCCAGTGTTTTCATTACTATTTATGAAGTCAGATACAGTCGTAACCAATACTAAAAATAACCACACCAAATTCTGAACAGCATAAATTTTCTCAGTAAATTAAAGCTGCTAAAAATTATATATGTATCTACAGCTCTGAAAGGGAAGAAAACCAACCAACAAGTGCTCATGATAGGCAACTTGTATGAAAATAACCTTAAAGATGATATTGAGCAACAGGGTTCTTAAACAAATAACCCTGCCAGAAATTTATACTTCAAAAGAGGCTTGAAAACTACTCACAGGAGAACAGTGCTGTCAGCATCCAAAGACAAATTTCTGTTTCAAACAGTTCTCCTTTCTGGCATAAAATGAAATGTATAATTCATATTTAGGAAAAGTCTGTTGCTTGAAGGGTGGGATTAAAAGCAGGCAGCTGTAGTCCAAGTGTTGTTGCTCTGGACCTAACATTGCCAAGACACTTGGAGCTCCTCTGCCCTTTTCCTCCTCCCCTCCCTTTTAAAGTGTAGGTGTTAATCCTATAGGAAGGATTAGATGACCATAAAAATAGCTTTAGACCATAAAGATAGCTCTCGCATCTGGGCTTACTAGTTTTTACTTTGCTGTTCAGCTTAGACTGCGTAGTTAGGAAGTGTTGGAAGAAGTGTGATTCATCACCCCTACATACTAGGGCAAAGCAGAGAGGAAAAGTGACATGTTAAACTGAGCAGCCACACACTCCCACTGCTTTCAAGTTTCCAGATCTCCCCTCTGTGCCTCCAGCCACCAGGTATGCACCCCATTTGCAGGCAGGGTGTAGAAGAGGCAAATTTTCATGATAACCTAATGGCACCTCATTCCTTTGAAGATATTTTCCATTTGAATGTAGTTGAAAGCTCCACTCCTGGCACATATCCCACATGCTTTTGCACAGACTAAGCACATACCATCAAAGGCAGGATAGAGGCCAAATGCAGTAACAGAATAAGTCTCTTATACTGCCTTAAAAACAGGCAATTGATCATCTGCTGTGTGTGTACAATAAGACTATTTAGTGCTCCTTTCTTTCAAGATTTTAGTGGACTGCTTTCCCACTTTACGCTCATCACATAAGCTGAATTCCCTTTAATGCAGGCGCTTGCCTTCTGTTATCTTTGATATACAGCTTTACCCCTCAGTCAATTTTTATGGTGGTGTGGTTTTTTTTAAACAGTGGGATTGAATTTAGGTGTGTTTTACTCCAAATACCTGCCCTTAAAATAAAACACAGCAGCAAAGTTACACTTTTTGCCCCCACTTTTCAGCTATGATAAACCAGACGACTTCAGAAACTACTATTTTAGGTATGCAATTACTAACCAAAAATCAAAACTGTAGTTACTGAAGTGAAAATACAGAGAGAAAGATTTTAATAAAAATCTCATTCCTTGGCATTTCTAGTATGGTCTCCAAAAGAAATTTGCCATTTTCTACATTTGAAGATACACAGATTTGTTATTACAACCATGGATTTGGATTTCTGGGCATGACAAACTGGCTTATGTCAAAATATTTTCTAAAATAGGCAAAAGCAGCAGGATTGCTCTGACTAGGCTTTAAACTCTCTTCCAGTGCCCCAAATCAACTTTAGTGGAAATACTCAGCTGCAAAATTCAGGTGAAAATTAAACATTTATCAGGAAAAGTAGTAACTAAACAATCTTCTTTAATAGTTAAACAGTGTGGAAGTTAAAAAATTAAAATTGTCTAGGAAAGCTAATGTAAAGTTTTATGACAAAGCTATTTTCAGTAGTTCTTGGTTAAAACTTCTTACAGCAGAGTCAGACTAACACAAATTTCAGCTGCAGCAAATCCTCAGGTAGCTGTACATCTCCATAATTACAAGTTCAGCAAAGCTACTGGTATTGGAGGCTCTGCTTGGTCTCTTTTCACTTGGCTAATAAAATCATAGCTTTATAACATAATGGGCAAATGCCACCCACACTGTATTATATATGCCATTTCAGTTTGCAAGGGAGGAAATACAAAAGATGGCACAGGCACCCACAGATGTGGGCCTTTCCTTCCACAGACCAACCTGTCATCTTCACGTGTAAAGATTCAGTCATTTAATTTCTCTGCAGTTCTTACGAATGCAAACTGATATTAATACTGATTTTATTTCCCACCTTTAAATTACTCTAATTTCTAGTTGATAAGGAGTTTGCTACTGCAAAACCAGCAGCAACCACCACAAAACTAGCAGAGCCCTTTGTAAAGAAGAAGAAGAAAGGAGAAGAAAGGCAGATTCTTGTAGCCCAGAGAACTTCCTTCTTGGGTAGCTGTAGGGACAAAATCCTACAGGAGAATTTAATTTGCACATCCATCCCACTGTCATCAATGCCAAAGGAAATCTGGAACTTCTCAGCAGCTAAACACCACAAACCCTATAGACCAGAAAACATTCAGCCATTGGTCACTGTAGTCTAAGTACCCATCTGTTTATTACAAAGTGTTATTCATGGTGAAAAGCATTAACAAAACACTTCATGATTTCCCAGTTCACTGGTTCCTTTAGTTGTATTTACAGCATTTTAACTAGGTGACATCTAACCTTCAGTTTGAAAGTTCAGCTGACCTTTAACAGCCTTAACTTCTCTGTACTGATTAAAAAAAAATACATTTGACACATATGCACTTAAAAAACACTTTATCAACTTAAAGGAGATGCTCTGATCCCATCTGCTAATTAATTCAGCTGGAAAACTTCACTGTTATCTGCCTAACACTCCTCTAAGAAATTGTCCTGATGAGGTCATTCATTCCTTCACACGAAATGCAAATGCTGATCGCGGTAACTCCCCAAAAGCCTCAAACTGCAACAACAGGTCACTGCACAAGCTAATCAGTCTTCCTAAGAAAATACCCAAACAACCCCAAACCTCATTTCTTGTAGCACAGCCATTACTGCTGACTTTCTTCAGATACATGTAAAATACTTGTGGGAAACCAGTATTGGCAGAGCAAGTCTTTTAAGTAACTGTTCAAGGCCGCAGGATTACACACACCAGCCAGTCAGTTCTTGGACACTTCCATCTGGAAGCTCTGCCAGAGCCACTGTTACTAGACCAAAATTACTTTCCTTGAACATTGTTTCAAATGCACAGTGTGGACAAGAAAAATGAGGCATTAAGAGAGCAACAAGAAAATTTACTAAAAATATGTCATCTTACTCCCTAAATTATCTCTGCAAATGCTGAGTCATCTCTACCTAATTTTATTAGTAAAACTAAAAAGTGGTTTATGGCTGTTCTTTAATCCATTAGCAGAGCAAATATCCACTGCTGGAAGAGGCTATTTTCCCCTTCTGAAGAGTATCATTGGCACAATGTACTGCAGCTTCAGGGCTTTGAGGCTGAATGGTGATGACTTGCAAGAACCAGCGCCAGCCCACCGTGAATTTCAGATCTTGGAGTAAGTTGCAGAGCAGATGCATTAAGCGGTGCTTTCCTCATGACCAGAAACACACTACTTCGCAAATCAGCACATAAAAAAAATAAGAAGGCAACCCCACTTTTGTGTTACTTTGTGCTAAAACCAGGTGCATGCTTAAAGAGCTTCCCTGAAAAGCTATGTCTCATTGAGAGGTGCAAAAAGGGAAGGAGTCACCCCAAAACCATCACAATTACGACACCAAACCCCTTGGTAGAGACCCAGAGATGTCAGCAGGCACCTCTCTGACAAAGATTACCTCTGAATTATCTATGTTTAATTGACAGCCAGGGGGGTAATTGGGCAGATGTCCCCATCTGGCATCATCTGCACATCCACCAGCAGCCTCTCCCCGCAGAGATGTGCCTGATGGACACAGGCACAAGTGTCCTGCAGTGCAGGGATGCCCAAAGCACAGGTCCAGCCTGTGCACTGTGGGCAATGGCTTTGGAAAACACATCACAAGGCTCTTTTTCAGAACCTAGGAGTTTGATTCAAAACTGATAAAACCTCATTTTTCAGGACATTTTCTTTATGGAAAGCTGTTTTACTGAAGCTTAACTCTGGAAGCAAGTTTATTTCTGTCAAATAAATGTTGATACTACTTCCCCTCCCTGTGAACAAAAAAACTGAATGAGTTTAACCCTCGGCCTAGGTGCTATTTAGCAGCACACTGTGCTCCTTGTTTCTTGGGAAGAGCTGCAACTGAGGCTCAAAACACTCATTAAAAATACCTCAGATTGAATTTCATAGCCCACAACTTTTGAAAAGGAATATAATGGCACCATTGAGTGCTTTCAATGTAATGCAGCAGCGCAGCAGCCAGCACGTAATTGGGGATGGAAACCCCAATCTCTGTGACACCCCCCACCCCTTGCATCCCACTTCACCACTCCTCTCTATTTCACGGCAAAAAACATCTAACCACCTTCTCAAGTTCTTTTTTTTTTTTAACATTAAGTAGTGCTTGAGAAGAAAATAAAATCATTCTATTATTCTGAATGCTTTCTTCTCCTGTTTTCTTTGCTTGCTCATTTTTTGTCATTTTCTTTACCCATAAGCAAATACTACTAAAATGCAGCAGTAGGCAATTCTGAAGTCATCAGATGTGAAAACAGAACCCTTATATGCGACTGGAAACATGAGAATATGGAGTGTTATGAGTATACAGGAGTAACTAACTACAAAACCAGATTGAGCTGCAAAGTGTTTGTTTACTGTTTTTATTTAGATATATTTTAGCTTAGACATTATTCTAGTAAAAACCTTGGAAGAAATCATTTAAATGTACGAACTCTGAGACCTGAAAAAAAACCCAACCAACAACCCCCCCTCCCCCCAAAAAAAACAAACACACAAAAATAAACCAACCAGATGAAAAAAAGAGAGATGTTCAGGCAAAATATTCAATCCTAAACCCAAAGCAAAATCAAATGTAACAGGGAAAAGCTTCTGATAATTCCTGTTTAGCCCTGCATCAGTCACAACATGACTATGTAGCTGAGCACAAGCTGTACCAGTATTTTACCCTTCACTCTACTAGAAGGAAACACGTTTTAACAATAGGATACAGAACTTTTTGTGACCAGACTGCTAATTTGAAAGGACATTCTTAGATGAAGCCTTTAGGCTGGGGCCACTGCTAACCTAGAATGTAGACCGGTTACATCCTTGTCTTCAGCCAGGCTACTGCTCCAGCTGGATCTAGTGCTTCCATAGCCATGAAGTGAGGCAGGGTAAGGAAGGCAACCTTGAATGAAACTTAGAATTTCTTTAGGATCTGCTTGGTACCATCCTGTCTTGCAAAACTGATGTGGACCAGCTTAGGAAAAGCTCAGCTACAGCATCTTACAATTACTCCAGAGCGCATGTAATCCTGTATTTTATGTGTGAAATTGAAACAGAGATGGTCCTGAGTTCATGTCTCAGTGACTAAAAATCATACCCACAAAATGTCTCCATAGAAAAGAATCCTTCAAGTGCAATCCGTAAGTCCCAAAGGCTATCTCTTCTTTTAAATATCCAAAAGGCAGAACTTTTGGGTTGGTTTTTTTGCCAGTCAAATTCCCAATACTCATAAGTTTCTTGTCTGGTCATGCAAGATCTGTCACCAACCTGACAGGCTGAAAACACCTTGGTAACCTTTGTACCATGGATATATAGAGAAGGTATTCAACATTTCCCTAAGCAGCCTTAAAGGACCTTAAGACTGAATACACAGGGAGCCTGAACTGTCTTTTAGACATGCAAAGAAAGATGCAGGAGAAAAAGTGAGAACCATCTATACACTTATGGGATTTGCAAGGGAAGGCACAAGCTCTCTGTTTTGTGCATCAAAGTACTCCCTTTGGTGGGACTCAAACCAGAGTTGAAAGAAAAGGGGAACTGGTGTAGTGGGTGTTAAAATAATGGATGCTTCTATCAACAGATTTCAGAGACACCTCATAATGATGTGGTCAAGTTACATTTCCAAGGAAAGATAAAAAATAACCACCTCCCCTTTTAATAGTGCTGTAGTTTTCCAGAAAGATCCTCAGGAGCTTTTCTGCTCATTCCTTGCAGTCTGTCTGCCACTTGCAGTGTCTCCTAATGCTGCAGATGCTTTGAACAATCCACCCATGAGTCATACTAGGTCAAAGATGAAACTGCCTCTGGATTGTAGAAGTCTGATGAATGGTTATGTTAGCAAACAACACATAACTGTAACAATCATTGGGGAACACAAACAGAGGAGTGGTGCGGGTGTATGCTGGGAGAAACAGTGATTTAGCCTCCAGTCACTTCAAAATCCAAAGCTGCTGGGACTGACCCATATATTAAATCTAGCATTAAACATAAAAGCCATGTAGACAGAGATCTGCCTACACATTTGTGGCAAACCAGGAAAAGTAGGGATTTGTGCTTGTATCTGTGGGGCAGAGTGAGGTGGAGGGGAAGAAAGGCCAGCACCTTCTAAGGTGCACATGATGTTTGTGAGCTGGGGTAAAAGCCTCTCATCAGTCTTCAGTACTTCCTCCTGATTACAAGCAAGGTTTTACTCTTATCTGTGTTGAACTGGGGACGTTCAACTTTCACCTATTTCCCATCCCTTCTTCTGCATATGTGTGTGTGCTGCCAGTGTGTACCTTACAGAATTGCCCGTACCTGCAGTTAATGCGCAATACTTCAGAGGAAAACAGCTTCTGCTTCATTGCTCGTTTAACCATACAAAATGTTCAAACTAAGGAGATTCCTAAGAGATCTGCTTTCTGTCACTGAGAGAGAGGCCTCAAATATCAAAGGAAAAGCATCATCATGTTATCATTACAAGTACATTAACACAGTCTCTGAAATACAACTTTTATGGCTTCTATTTTGTTTTAACGTGCAATACTGTTTTCTTTTATACTCTATTTAAAAACATGTGTTGTACAGACTTAGTTATTGTGATCTGGGCTTTGGACAGAATTGTTAAAACAAATCTTTAGGCACAGCAGATTTACAAGGGCAAGTGAGCCACTTTACTGTTTTTTCTTAAGGTCAGAATACTGCAGTACTGTAATAGATACCACTTTGATACAAACGAGCTTTATCAGCAACAACAGGCTTCGTGGGAAACAAGCCTTCTCTGTTCAGGATATGTCAAAGAAGTCTTTGGGGATGTACTATCAAAAGTGAAACATCAGGCTGACACAATGTGACTTTTTTGACCGCATTTTCAGTCTTAGGTTGAACCCCTTCAGAAATAAAAATTTTAATTCATTTAACCTTAGGAATAATGTGTGTAAAGGAAAAGGATTTGATTTCACCTAATTGGTAGGAGTTTTTTCCTCTTTGTGCTGAAAACCAAGTCCTTATGTGCTTAAGAGATGGCATGCATCTCATTTTAAATTTATATTTACAAATATGTTCTATTTCATGTTAATATTCAGGTAATTTCCAGATTCCCGAGCTATGTAAGAGCAATACTTTTATTTATAACATAATAACATAATTGGATGCTACAAGTGATTATTACCAAGATGCCATTTCAGTATATCAATAAAGATTGCCATGGAGTTACTATCTGTCAGGGTTTTAGCAGCTTGTCAGGAACAAACTTCTCCACCTTCTGATGTGCACACAGAAATCTAACTTAATCCCACCTAACCCTAAGCATTTAACTGACATTCCTAAGACAGAAGAGCAATTTTCCCAGATTCCTGTCTGATCAGCAGAGGAGAAATAAGCACTCTCAAGACTACCTGTCAGTCAACCTAAATCTGAATCAGCTGGGAGTTGGCCCCTCTCCCTCCACTTTTTTATAAACTAGAGTAACTACAGCTGGCATAAATGTCTTGCTGAATGACAGTTTTTCATGGATATATATTCTTTACAATATTTAAGTTTCAAAAGAAAAAAAAGGAACTTGTAGAAAATAAAAGATGTTCATGCTTATTTAGAACAGAATTTTGGCTCCTACAAGAAGCCATTTCAGAAAATGACCAAAATAAAAGCAGATTGTTATCACTCCTTTCTTAGATGGGCTTCAAAGTTCCCCAGCAGAAAGCAATGGGAGAAACAACTATGCAAATCCACATGCAAAGAGAGCACACCATTTGCTGAAGGTGCCTCCAGATGGAGGCCAAACAATTGGAAGGATGGCTGCACTCTGAACAGCCAGAATTCAATGCCATCAGCTGTTGGCTACCTGAGAGCAGCTATCTTTTCCTGTCCAGGCACATAAGCAAAATGAGCAGTGGGCTCCTGCAAAGCAGCAGGACCCCACCTGCCCAGCACCGCACTGGTGAGATCATATTTGCCAAAGCACTGAAAAGGACATAATAATTTTTTTTTCTAGAGGCAGTTTTAACAAGAGATAGAAATCTTATGATAAACCTCAGATATGAACAGCTACTCTGGTTAAATGTCAGCTGGTTAAAAGACCACAAATATCTGGAGACAAAAGCCAGCAGAAAGTTGATTAGAATTTACTACTGACCATCTATTGTATTAATAACTCATCAAAATGTTGCTCCATTTTTTTTTTCAAATTATAAGACTTTTTTTGTACCTAATATGAGACTTAATAAATATCCTTCATCTTTGCCTATTTAGAACATGTTTAGGTTATTCATGTTCTCACCAGCCCTCAAGTGAAGTTCTGGGCTAGCATATACAAATACTTCAGTCATCTTGATCAAAACTCACTTGCTACCCGCTTCAGCTTCAGAAATTACCTTTCTCCATCATAATTTACTTAGAGAAGTCAGGTAACCCTGTCAGGCTCAGAATATATTTCATAAGGAAAGAACTTCAGCATGCAGAAGACCACAGTGGCATTGAACCAGTATTACTACTTGCACACTTCTTGTACTGACCCTTTACTCATTTTTAAGCACAGTGTCTCCTAATGCTTGACAAAGAACACCCTGTAATTAAAACAGGGAGAGCCATAACACTAATGTGGCATTAAGGAGCCAATATTATCAGCTCTTGCTTTTTTTACACTGTAAATATTTCTCAAATTGTTGATACCAAAAGCCTGAGCTATCCCATCTACTCTCAAACATCAAACAAGGTCTTGGGGTCTCATGACCCTCAGAGCCTTCCTTAGGTTGATCTTCATTCCTTTTTAACTGCTGTTATGCATCCAGTTGCCCTGGACTTACTTCCAAAGAAACATGGATGAACTTAGCCTTCATTTCACTGCTACTCTGCTTCTCCCTCTGGATTAAGCAATCTTTAACATGGTGGTAATGCTTACTCCTTGTTATCATTAACAGTCATGAGGTATTTTGTCTACTGTGCTGTTAGGAAACACCTAAGTGCTTACACAAAAGGTATTACGCATATTAGCTGACATCACCACTGTATTTTACAGTCTTCCCAAACTGAATTCAAAGGACCAAACTATTGAAGACAAACACTTCCCAATAAAAGATGTAATTCATACCCATTAAGCACCAACCAGCTATTTCAGGATATCCTGACCTTCAGTGAAATATTTAAGGAAGGGTTTACATTTCTTTTTGAGCAATGCTGAATATATCTGGATACATTCCCTTGCTGGAGATTTATAATTAAGGATAGCATTACACTGGGTAATTTTAAAAGCTTGAGAAATCACAAGATCTGTTGAGGTCATTTCTCTGCCATCACATGTGGATCCAATAATGAACATAAAATTTCCACAGACCACATGTTTGCTGATGTTCAAAAAGCTATTAATCCTGAAAGCAGTGGAGATGTGAACTTGCCCCATCAACTGCACTTTGACAAAAGCACAATCACCTCTCTTCCACTCCCCATAATTGTGATCATGAGAGGGCACTATTAAAATTCATTAAACTCCTCATAACTGCTGGTAACAGTGTCCCCGAATTTTCCTAAATATGCTTTTAACTAAGGCAATGAATGCATTAAAAGCAGCAGATTTCTGTCAGGGCTAGGCTGTGGGCTCATGCAGAGCACTCCCACAGCTGCACCAGTGGCCACTGTGGAACTCACCCAACTTCAGCTGTCTAGAAATTATGTGTTTAGTCTAAGCTCACTGTCCAGACAAGAGAGAAGTCCATGCAGTCAGAGAAGAGAGAAGTATTGTGAGGGGAAATTAATCCCATCTGGAGACAGATGTGTCACACACCCAGGGTGAATTGCCTACTGGGGCACCTCTCATTCCAGCTGCAGGAGCCTTTCCTACTCCCTGTGAATCCAGTGTTCAAACAGCTAAAATCAAATAAGATCAATCTTACCCTGAAACTTCAGCACAGGTAAGATTGTATTGCCTGGTACACTTTTTCCTTGCAACTTTCCCATATTCCTGAGATACAATACACATGGCACTTTCCTCTGCGGGATGAAGGGCAAACAGAAGAAAGATAAACTCTTGTAAAGTTGTGTATTTGTTTTAAGATAACAGTCTCAAAAGGGCTAAGAAGACAACAGCAGACAAAGCAGAAATAAAGATAGTAGCATTGAGAATGTATTACGAAAAGGACAGGTCCACAAAGCTGACCTACCACAAAGGCTACGAGTAACAAAAAATCCTCCATTTTCTAAATCTGTTGCCCATACTTACAAATCAGAACTAGAAATAAAATGTAAGTCACGTTGTTTTCTCACAGTAAAAATAACTGCTTCCATTCAGTATCATGTTGAAACCTATATTGCAAAGGAGCTCCAGTAGATTAGTTACCTAAACGCAAACACTGAGCAGTTTTCTGCATCTAGAGCACTGATGAAACTCAGGACTCAACAAAACTATATTCAATAGCACTATATTGATCAAAAAGAAGTTCTGTCTTCTTTCATTCTTCAAGTGATGGTTTTAAGGAGATTCAGAGTCCAACATTAGCCTACTGAATAAGGATTGAATTTTGATGTAGCAGAGCCATCCCATTAGGTGCTGAGCTCCTGTGCTGAGGCCCTGCATATACATGGTGATGCTCTTCAGGAACTGAGCATCTTGCAGGGCCAGCTGGCTGGAATGGTTCACAGTACTTCTCAGAGCACACGTGGCCCCACAGGCAAAATTTTGCTAGCAGAAAATTGCTCAGCAACAGTCTTCAAGAGTAATGAAGAAACTCATTTAGGAAAAATGTAAATAAAGTGCTTTATGTGTAGGCTGATGCTTAAGGTCTTAAAATAGATGCCAAAGAATGGAACAACATGCCTGTCTACCAGCCATACTTTTCTAGGTATGAAGAGCTGGCATTATCAATTAAAAGAAACAGTTAAGCAACTGATATATTCAGTCTCTGATTCCAGTATCTTCACATTGATAGATCAATAGGTGATTTGGAATAATACAACTTCTAAATGCCATTAGATAGCTACATATTTATATAGTTACATTGAAAATACATGTATGCATGGTTTTTTTCCTTCACCACTTTGAGTAACAAATTGAAAAATACCACACATACAACACATGCAGTTATACAAGGAGCAATTTATAGCCCTTTTTTAATGACTGCATTTGCCAAAGGCAAAGATCTGCTTACTGTTATTTCTAGCAATAGTATGCTTTACTAAACAGCCAGTCTTGTGTAAGAAAAAAATCCCAGCATAAAACATACACTAACCTTTTATGCCGCTGCTAAGTGGTTTGTGAAATCTGGTTTTGTGATTACATTCAAGATGTTTTGTGCAGTCACTATTAGCCAAGTACCCTACAGAGGGGCAGGAGGCACCTCCAAAGTATTCACAATACACTTGAAATGCTACACTGTAAATCACAGTTCCAAGCATCACAGAAGTCCATAGACCATAAGCACATAAATAAGGAAAATCAAGCAAAACAAAAGGCTTTGCTTTCTTTGTTAAGAATGTCTGAAGGTGGCCGAAGTTGACAATAAAAATAACCTACATATTCAGATTCCTCCAGCAGTATGTCTTTAATAAAACTGCACCTCTAAACTCTTGTGTATTAATAGAAATAACACTCTAATAACATAGTAACACAGTTGCATACTATGATACCAACAACAACGCTTTAGAAAGAAAAATATCACTCACTGAAGTTTTCAACAGGTGTCATAAAAGAGACTTGATCCTGCAGTTACACCAATCAGTGTGATACTCTATATAGATCACATACTACTGTTTCTGATGGCTTTTACGTGGAAACAATAGGCACTATTCATATAGAATCACAAACCACTGCTACAACATTGAGTATTACATTTTCAAACTGTCAATCATCTATACAAAGAGTAATGGAAAATTTCAACCAAAATATTGTGCTCCACCTCGCCTCCATTACTTACCATTCTGCTTTACTCTTCTGCAGAGCTCCACTTCTATTAAAAAATAGCCCAGAACTACAAACACTGGTCCCTTACAACCATGCACCTTGAACCAGAAACTCTTCATGTCTTCACAATTTCTCCTCAGTGATGCAAGACGATGACTAAGTCGGAATCATTTTGTGAGCAGTTTTCAGCAAGCAGTGGGTTGCTCACACTCAGCAACATGCTCATCTCTCCTGTTTTCCTTTTTTTGTAATAATTGCCCTGGTCAGTACACAGCTGTTTTTTAAACATGTGATCTCTGGCCACAAAGGCAAGAGGTCACTTTGCCCTTATCTGGAAGGCTAACCTAAGGTGGCTGTTGCAACCCCAGCTACTGATCTTCCAACACATGGATGCCCATGAAATAGCACATGCATGTGCTATTGAAAGTTGGGGCTGTTCAGCCTGGAGAAGAGAAGGCTGCGTGGAGACCTCATAGCAGCCTTCCAGTATCTGAAGGGGGCCTACAGGGATGCTGGGGAGGGACTATTCATTAGGGACTGTAGTGATAGAACAAGGGGTAACGGGTTGAAACTTAAACAGCAGAGGTTTAGACTGGATACAAGGAAGAAATTCTTTACTGTTAGGGTGGTGAGGTACTGGAATGGGTTGCCCAGGGAGGTTGTGAATGGTCCATCCCTGGCAGTGTTCAAGGCCAGGCTGGATGAAGCCTTGGGTGATATGGTTTAGTGTGAGGTGTCCCTGCCCATGGCAGGAGGGTTGGAACTAGATGATCTTAAGGTCCTTTCCAACCCTAAGTGTTTCTATGATTCTATGTGCTCACCAGTCAGGCTGGGGAAAGCCTGTGCCTGTGGCATCAATAGGTAAGGGGCCCCAGCCTTCACATCAAAACTCTTCCCAGAAGTTACTTCCTGCTACTGCCAAGCTGGTTTGTGTCCTTCAACCAAGAACAAGCACAGGGAAGGCAAGAGGGCAAGGTTCCTAAGATCCACTGGAGCTTGATGGCAGCCCTCTCCTTGGAAATGCCCCCTATGATCTCACAAGGCCAGGGAAAGGGCCAAAAACATATTTGGAAATGGGTGTTGCACTTCACTTCTGATGTGTGTATGTTTTACGTGTAGTCAATGTTATTATAGAAAGGCACATACAATCACAGACAAGCACATTTCAAAATCATAGCGAAATAGAAGAGGTAGCTCCTCCCACCCCATAACCCTTTATTTGCAGTTAAAAGTTCATGTCCAGTAGAATAAAAATTAACCTCTATGTCAGGACTGAAACGATACATATTACATTTCCTCAGCCTCAGAAGCCTATCTTATTGCTTTCTTGACCTTTGTTTATATGGTTAAACCAAACAATAAAACCCCCAACCTTTTAGCCAAGTACCATAACAAAGACAGAGGACAGCTAAAGCAACAGCTGCTCTGAGCTGAATCAGAGTTTTCCTAATGTGTTTTCCTCTCAAAAATCTGAATGCCTGCAACAACAAGAATAAAGCAACTATTGTAGATTCCCCAAGAGGTGAAGAGAAGTCCAAACAGAAGCTCATTTACACTGGTCAGTTTCTGAGCTACCTTCACTTTTTTGTATCTCACAAGAAGGTGAAGCCTTAAAAGCAGAGCTCACCACAGGAGTGGCAATAAGCTTTATAACTAACCCCTGGTGCCCAGACTTATGTAGGTCATAAATTATTTGAAGTGCTGCTGGGATGTAAGTGGATATCACCTTGCCATCCTTTGCCGCTTGGGCTGGCAAACCTCAATAGCAGAAGCACCTGAAACTCCTTTCCCTACAGGGTCTAGCGATTCCTACATACCACAGCCTCATGGAAGTAATGATATCTCTTCACTGAAAGTGATGGGGCGAGAAGGAAGCATAAGTGCATTTCAGAGAAGACCAGTGCTGAGCAAGAGCAGGGAGCTGAACATCAAACTAACTGTATTTGGTGGGAGGCAAAAAGAACAAAATAAAAACAAACATGCACAGTATATTTGAATATTCCTTAGTTTGCCCCTCTGTCTTCAAAGTAGTGAGTATTTCAAGACAATTGATGCCCCAAAATAAGTTTAAAAACCCCTTGCACCTTTTTGAACAAAATTTCAAATGGACTGCTATTACCATCCTCTATGGGCAATTCAAAATAGAAGTAACTCCCCCAAAAGTAAAACAAATTCTTAGAGAAATAATTCAAAATATGGTAGCCAGTGAGACCAAGATATCCCAAATTAACATAATCCTGATAGAAACAGCAGGACTCTTTCAGAAACGCAGATGAAATCCAGCATGTGGACCATGTACTACTGTTATTATATAGAGTGATAATCATCCAGAGAAACAAAGCAACACCCATTCCCACTATTGTTATAGGCTTTTGGTAACAACTCAGCAAATCAATTCCAGAAAATCTAGTACTGTCAACTGTCATGCAATTAACCTAGGTAGAGTCAAACTACACCAGACCGATGAGCATGGAAAAGCATTCAGTTATGTATTGAAATAATGAATTATCTGTGTAAGAGATGACTCCCTAAGACCTTGCAGTTACCATTTAGGCAAGCGGTAACACAGCAGCAACTGTTCATCTGGACTTGATGATCTTAAGGGTCTTTTCTAACCTGAATGATTCTATGATTATATGCTATTCTCTTTCTTCATTTTGTCATTTTAAACTTGTGCCTTGAAAGTCTTCCACCGTGGGCATTTTATCTGCCAACCACTAGCAATCATAATCCTTTAGGAACCAGATTATCAAAAGGTTGTTTATTAACAGAGAACAAATAGCCATGGAAAGGGTATCTCACAGTCAGGCATCGCACTTTTCACCTTCCTTAACCAAAACTGAATTTGAGCCACAGAGGTGAAAGTCTTGAGATGGAGGTAAAAGTTTCCATCGAGCTAATCTATCAGAAACCTAACTGCAAAGAATCTGACATAATGTCCCATATGCTCATAGACTTTGCTTTCAGTGCATCAAACAAGCCCAGGACACTGACAAATTCTGAAGGAAATCTTTTAGGCAACTGAGGTGCAGGTTTTCAGCATTCAAATCACCACTGAACACCTGAAAATGTCAACAGAATTTTCTTATTCTTAGTATTCAAGTTTGACAAGTGTGTTTTCAAAGTAAACCTGAAATGTGAGGTAATATCATCTGCAGTGATTAGCTGGGACAATCTCCAGAAAATGCCTATTCTGCCTGAGTGTTTACATCATTTCCAGTATAACTTTCTATACATCACCAGTTAAACTAGTTGCATACTAGGTTAGACTATACCAGCTAGAAGGTAAGCAGCATACTTTCCCCACATTATTCTCGTACTACCATTAAATCACTTTGCATACTCACTTCTACTTAATCATTAGGATGAGCTGTTATTCAAAAGCATATGCATACTTTTGATTACACTACAGTGTAATCTTATCTCACTCTAAACTATTCTTTTACTGTAACCAAGTCAACATCTAAGCATTACGTATAAACACACAAAATCCCTAAAATTTGCTCACATCAAAGATGTGAAAGACAGGCCACTGTGTATTGAGGATGGTTTACAAGCTTAAGACAGTTGGAAGCTATACTGATTTAGTGCAATTTCTCTCAGTTTGCAATGATGAAGATGATGTTGGCCACATCTGAGCAAAAGCTGGCTGTTGGGAAAGAGAGCAAATACAGAAATAATACTCAAGGAACATTATACACTCACATCAAGGGATGCACGATGTTCACACAAGAACACATGGGTATTAGGCTGGCTATGAATAAGTTTAGACTAGAAATTAGAGGAAATTTTATAACCAGTTGATTAATGAGGTTCTGGAAGAGTTTTCCATAGGAAACATACAGGGCAGTAAATGTACATATATTTAAGATGGAGTCAAAATAAATAAATTTTGGATGGGATTCTATGATACGGCTGTTTGCAGTAAGAGGACTGTGCCCAGTAACCCAGAAAATCAAGTCCCATCCTATATTCCCAAAGACGACTTCAAGGAACCAAGCAATGCCAACTCATGATTTTGCCACGAGCATGGAATTTTCCTTCTTTAAGCCCCCATTACTGAGGCTGATGGGGAAATCTGTTTTAAATTTGAAGAGTGAATAAATAAAGTGTTAGCCTGGGGTTCGAGGAAAAACGCTTTTAAAATATGATCTCTGCAAGCTCAAAAACCAGAAGGCAAATAAAAAGAACAAAACATCTGTTACTTCTTAAAATCTTACGGTTTCTAAGCCACTGGGGGCAGGGGGAGGCTGATTCATGATTTCTGAATGCTTAGGTTGACAATTCAAAGAAGTGTGAAGGAGTCCAAAACTTAGCACACAAAAGCACTAAGATGCCTAAAAATGGAAGAGTCTAGATGCCTAATTTAAACATTCAACTTCCAAATGAGACTTCTTGAACTCCTCTGCTGCCTGCTGCTGCCTGAAGCTGCTCTGAGCTTTGACCACAGCCCTCTCTGGTTGCTCAAGAGCACTCCTGCCGCCTGTTGCCCTGGCCACAATGTTTTTTGTTTTTCAGCTGGTTTGGAATCTTCTCCCTTGGTTTTGTCCTGATTCATTGCCAGCCGCAGTTCCTCCTCCTCCTCTAGAAGCTGGTCATTTCTAAGGAAAAGTCAATGGGCCTATTAAGAAAAACCTTTAAAAATGATGCTGATATGTGAGGCAAATGATGGACTCAATCCTGTTACTAACAGACTTGTAAAACTCCAGCTCATTTTAAAAGCTCCAGCACTTTCCAGGTTTAGGATTGCTTCTTCATCTCGGTTTTTAAAAGACAACTTACCTCTCAAATGTTTACTCACATTGTTTCTGCATATCTGCACTCAAATGATACCAATGTACAAAAAAATAATTACTTGTTACAATTATAAAATTAATTTCTATTATCGCCAGCAGGCTCCTGAAAGCAACTGGTTCAACCTTCACGGCAGGATCAAACACAACTACTTGGTAGAGGTAGTGAGGATGACTGAGAGCCCTCATTTGCTTTTCAAGAGTCTCAAGCACAGATGATGGGTCACTGAAGAGCTCCTTTCCCCCCTATGCTGTTCTGCCTGCAGTACCTCCACAGCTGCTGTGGCTCTCTGGTCTCATCCCTTCGCATTTTCCTGATATTTTCCCAGCTTTAACTGCTCTGACACTTTACATCATCTGTTGCCTTTGACATGACACATCAAAGAAGGAGGGATGTCTTTCTAGGGTACAACATCAGGACACAGCAAGACCTTGTCACCACCCTGACAGCCTGAACAAAGGACACTCTACTGCAGTAGCAGCAGCAAGCCCTGCATTATCTACTGATCCAAAGTGCTTTAAACAGCTGATAAGATTCCTGATGGGAAGATCAAACCTCCAAACCTCTCTCTCTTGTGACAAACAATGAAGCTATGGGTTGAATTTCATGCAATACAGGTGCCACACTGTAGGGTTTGCAGTCAACTCATATTTGGTGAGTTTGTAGGCACTTTGGACTCATACGTGCATAACTGCATATGCAAGCATCCCATTACTGTCCAAAGAGAATGTCTAAAGAAGTAAAACATGTCAGGTACTGACACCAAGCATGGGAACACATTCTTATGTACTCCAAAAAGAAAATTCAGGTAAGATATTTCAGGCAGTTTTGATAAACAGAGGGAATTAGAAAACACCTTTAAGAAATGGGCTACATACAAGATAACACTTCAATGTGTCCATACTGAAATAAGCAGCTCTTGTTCTACGCTTCTTTTTTAAAGCTGCCAAATCATACCTAAACTCTCCCACCTTTTCCCTGTCTTATGTTAACAGGCAGTATGTGTAAGGAGGTACTGAATATCAACCTCTAAACCCCTTCACAAATACATTCCACTCGGGCACAAGCCTGGGCTTTGGTCTTCTTCATACCAACGCTAAGTACACTTTATATCAAATTCAAGTTTAGTGAGAAAATACATCTATAACCTCTGGAGCAGGGAGGTGAGCTCATGACTGCAACTGAAGCATTTTCATCAGCAAGGCCCAAAGCCAAGCCCCCCAACCCTGCTCTTCTGGAGGCCACAAAACCACAGATGAGCATCTAAAAATCTGTTGGCTTGTTCTGCTGGCTGGTTGCAGCATTCCCAGTCAGCACAAGAAATGACACTTCACTAAAGTACTCTGCTCTTGCTGGTCAACATTTCACATGGCTAACTCCTGAATATTTATCCCTCTCCAGGTGCCTAATCCCCAGCAGGGCAAATGCAAAGCTTCTCAATGAATCTGTAATGCAAACTTATTACCTAGAGAACCAGTAATGAACAGTGTCATGCCTGTGAACAGAAAGATTTACACATTTATGTTCACCTTTCAGCTCCCCTCTGTATTTTAGATCATTATAAAAACAGAAAACAAGACTATTTTTTAAATTCTTGTTAGCTGGTGTTTGCTGCTCACTGCTTGTGCATTAGCAAAAGGTGGCCATTAGGAACAATCTGAGCCATCTGTTTCCCTCAAGCACTGTGACTGCTATAGCAGAATTGCTGATTTGGACCTTAGAAGCAGTTTCTGACCTTGAATTTGCATGAAAAGGTTAAATATTTTAGTGGTAACACAACAGTGTTCTATGAGTAATGGTTTTCTATTACCCCAAGGGCCATGATTTTGTTTATAATTACTCAGAAATAACTTTTTCATAACATAAACTCTCTTCCTTGAGCACATCTCTCCAGCTGCATTAGCCTCTTGTGCCTGCAATTCAGAAGATGAGAATTTTCAAATTGCTTTCCGTATTTTTTAAACATTGTTTCTGAATGCCCACTTGGAAGAACTTTATACAAGCAGAACCCCGTCTGTCCTCCTTCCGATCCAAACAGCAAACTACAGTACAGCCAGCAGAAGAAATATCTGCTAACATCTTAAAGAAGTCCTTAATCTATAATTAATGTCAACAACTGTTAACATCTGTAATTCTTGCATCTCACATTCATATTTTAAAGGTACAGTAGTTCTGAGATGCTGGGTATGGAGACAGTTTAAAAATTCATGAAATAGCATTATATTTAACACACAGCAATATAAATAGCATTGTTTTTTGTAAGCTAGGAACTCATTTTTTCTCTAAAATTAAGAAAAAAATTCTTAAGCACTGCTTGCTAAAGTTACAATATCTAACCTTTGAGTTTTACTTCTCTGCTAATCTGTGATTGTAATAGTTTGCCTGCTAGTGTTCCTCAACCCACCACAGGCACTGGATGATGCTGTGAATTAATCTTTCTCCATCAAACCTAATATCCAGTAACACATTGATGCACCATGAATATTAATTGCATGCTATGACTTTCCAAGTCATGCTCACTCGCTTCAAAAGGATGCAGTCACGTTTAAAAGCAATCAGTTTAGTGCATTTCAATAAATATTCAACTCACCACTGGCTACTCTTTCAAGCAACAGCAAGTAGAACCTACAGCTCACAAAAATGTTGCTTTGGTTATGAAAACATCACTTTTTCTCCACCTCATCAACTTTCTCCTGATCTCTGCTCAGAATTATGTTGTATATGTAAAATGTCTGCATCTCAAAGTTCTTCAAGAAAAAATCTTTCTGTCCCTATCTGAATCTGTCTACTTCTAAGGAAGGCACTCAGATTTACTCACAGCGCTTGCAGGACTCAAAGTTCTTACAAGAATATCCTATCACTGAACACATATCTCTTTTGCCATCAGTTAAGAGAAGGCAGACATTTCAACTCTGCTACGGACAGGGATGCATGAGTTCTGCTGTGGAGAGGAATACTCAAATCTCAGTAAAATACAGCTTCTGCAGTGAGGTAAGACACACAGAAGGAAAGCACTATATTCCAAAAGAAGGGATATCAACATTGTAGCATTTGTTGTTGAACCATCAGAACTGGAAAAATCAACTGGATAAGGGCAGCAGCAGAAAGATTTTTTAGTCTTTACAATACTCCAGCAACAAAAATTTGGAGATGGCAACTCTAGGTAGCCACTTCAACTAAGGGAGACTGGGGACAGATGAAAAGGGTCAAGTGTTTGGATTCAGTTTGAATGCAATGGTGCTTGCAAGCAAAAGCGTTAACTGGCAGGTATGCAAGCCATAAAGCCTTCAAATGCTCCTACATTTATTTGGATAACCTAAAGTATTCTAAGTAAAGAGCACCTGAAAAACATGCCCTGTGCCACAGAAGTAGGTAGTGCCATATACAGATGTGTTTGCCAGGCTATTTCCATTGATAAACACTGTTTTCAGTAACTTAAATTTTTGGTAGGTCATCTTCAACATTAAATGGGTTTTCTTAGGAAAGTTTCAACCCCAGCAGCTCAGGTAAAGTACTATAAATGAGAAAAGGGGAAAAAAATCTACCTTTTCCTCATCTGAACCAGTCCTGTAAGTATTCCTTTCCAGAGGTTCAGCTGGTATCATGCTTCTAAGAAAAGGCTTAAAATCTGAACAAGGAATAGCCTGGAACCATGCCACAAAGAAGCATACTGTTTTAGAAAGTCTAACTGATAGCACAATACACCTGTATCAGAACCTGAATAAGGCTGCAGCCTAGGTCCTACAATGTGCTTATGTTTGAAAGCTCAAGCTAACAACAGGAATATTCTTGTAGACTTTTTCATCCAACTATTTCAGATTTACTTTTTAAAACATCACCTTTGTGAAAGCTCAATCCAAGTGAACCAAAATGCTTCACAATAAAAGAATTGACACAAACATATATCCATCTCCTCCCACCAGAAGAACATCCAAAACACACTGAACAGAGTGAAAATTATTTTGATAATTTTCCCTTTGATTCCAACATTGTCCTCCAGAAGAACTTAATGATTTCAGCTTCTTCTAGTCTGAAACTAATGTAGAATTTAGGTTTATGGCCATGGAAAGTACTGCAGCATCAGATGTTTTGGCAGTAGAAAGAAGCACGCACTGAAATTATTCTGAAGTTGTCATTTGCATATACCCAGACAAGCATGCAAAATCAAACTGAGATATTGTTCAAAGTCCCTCAGAAGATCCCCACATTTCAAGCTTCCTCCTTCCCCGCAGAGACACTGCTGTGTTCCACCAAAAGTCATCTCAATCACAGAGAAGCTTGCATTAGTAATTCCCAACAGGGACTGCAGTCTGTTGGTGTATCTTCTTTTGAACACCCAGGAGAACTGTACTGGGATGCCCAACACCTGAACAGCTCCACAATTGCTCCTAAAACCAGAAAAAGATGAGAGTTGAAAACTTCCTTATACAATCTGAACACAGATTGTAGTGACCATCAGTTCTTTAGCAATATGAGAAAAGAAGACCAAAACCTCAGCTGTACTGCAGATCAGACCAGGCGGTTTTCCCTTTGTATCCCCCAAGCCCTGCCAGCTCTTAGGCTAGTCTGAAGTCCTGAGGTTTGCTGACCCTGGACACAACCCATTTTATAAAAAATGCCTTCCTGGGTTCATCTTCATTGAAATCTTCTGCTCCTCTGGACAGCAAGAATATTAATTAAAATGTTCTTTTCCTGACAGATTACATCCTGCCCTCAACTTGTAGAAATGTTAATGCTCTTCAGATAGGATTAAATCATCTAGTCATTTCTTCAGAGTAAACTGATCAAGGTAGTGTCTGCCTGCTGTTTAACCAAGATGAAACAATCTGTCAGCAGGAAAATGCTTCTCTCCTTTTGGCAAGATGGCATTCAAATCTGAAGGTGAAACCTTTTCCTGTGCTGAAATAGATCTCAAGCATTGGCACTTGACAAGTGTACTCCATCAGAGGAAACAAAGAGCATTACTGACTGCATGCAGTTCATTGCTAGTACTTCTCTGAGAGCAAGCAATAATCATAACTCTGCAGACTCAGAAAACGGGATCCCCAGCAGTGGTCTGTGGGGAAAAAACATGGCACACACTACTTGGCAGAACCAAAGCAAAGCAAAAAAGGTAGAGGCTCTGAAATGGGCCTCTAGATTTGCTCTGTTCTTACAGCTGTGCTGATGGCAGCATCTCTGAAGAACAGCTGGATTTGTGGCCACTATTAACCCCGGCTTCTGCTCCAGACTGCCTCCATGCACGGTGCCCATCCATGGTGTACCCAACTGAGTTTGATGGACGTAACAAGCAAGCTTTCTTGAAAAGAGTTGCCCTTTTAAACACATTATACTGATCTCTTTCTAGTGAAAGAACCCTGCTGCCTTGTGGTGGGGTGACACCATCTGGTAAGTAAACCCTAACCTGGTCACTCTCACCTGAAGACAGGAAGAGATTTTGTTCATTTCTTTCTTAGGCTAGTACTTGGAGTTAAAGATATAAAGTGGAAACATGCAGAGATATAAGACTGGTTTATGTATTAAACTCCCCCTGCTTTTGGAGCAAAGAACAATCTCCAGAAGTCTGCAGTATCTTGTTATTTGCTGGAAACACAGATCCATATTTATCTTACAGCAAAACTTCTAAGAATAAGCAAGGTACAAGCCTGTTCAGTCTCACACTCATAGCACAAAAGCTGCAGTTGGCCTGCAGCTCCCCCAGCCATGCTTTTTACACACCAGCAAAACCATGGTTTCCCTTCTTTCCTCTATGGCTGTAGTTTGGGCTGTGGCTCCTTCACTGGAAGAGATGCTTCCCAAGTAGCATTCTCCGTATTGCCATGTGGAGCTTTTCTTCTGCAATCTCAATGTGCCCAATGCCCTCCCCTGCACCCTACTCTATGACTCTGACCCGGTTTCTCTCAAACTGCATTTTAGGCAAGTCCATCAGTCTGAAGAGACACTCCAGTGGAGTCCAGAAAAATAATTACAAGCATGCACTTATACTTCAGCTGTGCTTGAAGCACTGCTTCCAGAGTACAGCATCATGATGTTTACCACACATTAATGGATTCACAAGATATTTTTAATCCTTTCCCCGCTGTTCCAAAAAAAAAAAAAAAAAAGGAAGAAAAAAATCTGCAAAATCTTCATCAACACAAATTCTGCTCATAGGGACTGTAAATTGCTAAATAATCTGTGGACTGCATCTTCTTTCCCTATTGTACGGCAGCCACACACAGCATAGTATCTGCCTGCACTTCTATTAATTCATCAAGAAAGCTACCACACCGGAGAAACAACTTTCCCATGTTAAACAGCTTGGTCATCCATATTCTACAATCACAGGAGGAGGGAAACTGGCAAAGAGCCACATTTATGATTCCTTGGGCACTGAGCCCTGAAATGTTCACTAGCGAGCTTTGCAGTGTTCAGAACTGCCACCAAGGAAGCACTTACAGGTTTATTTTCCTTTCCCTTTCAGGCAATCACAGGGTCCCACCATGCCAAGACCAGAATCAGGCACAAGAAGAAACATCTCATATTCATCTTTATCAATCTCCCATGAATCTTTCTAATGATTAATTTAACATAATGAATGAGATTTACTTCTTATTCTCAACTCAGCTGTCAAGAGAAAAAAAATGATGGTTACTGTCAAAAACCTCACTAAGATGTATGAAGGTCACCCAGGTAGGGTGCAAAGAAGCTAATATGCCATGTTATACAAGCAGAAATGAAGAAAATTGACTGGGAACGCTTCCGAGACTGGATTATGCTGGACTTTTCCTCCCCATAAAAGTACTCGCTACTTCGTATGGCAAAGATGCATAAATATTTAACATAAATTTTGTGAACAGCACATCAGGAGCACTGAAATCTCACCTTCCTTTTTCCTCTGAAAAAAAGGAAAGAAGTAACACGTTCCAGAAGGTCACCTGAGTTCAGTTCCTTGTAATCTACACCTTTAAAATAAAGAGAATTCTGCTACATCAAATACCAAATTCAGAGTTCAGACATACCCAGTTTAACCATTTCTTTCCCCATGCTGTTTGAAAAAGAACATCAAAATGCACTATTCATTTTACGATTGTAAAACATTGGCAAACACCCCTGCTACCGGCACCCTGGTTCTCCCCTTTCTATCTCACCACCCGATCTCATTACAGCTTGTTAGAGAACCTTCCTCCAGGTTCCCTGGTGGAGGCTGGGAAGAGAGACACAAACACAAGGAAATTCCCCTTTATTACGGCTTAAATAGGCTTAAGATTGTTTAAGGGGTTGTTTTGAAACTGACACAATAAAAATCAGATTAAAATAAGAGTTAAGGGCTAATTTAAAGAGAGAATTTTTGGAAAATGTAGATGCATACTTTTCACAATTTAAAGCAGACAAAGCTTTGTCAGGTAAGCTCCAGGGATAAAAAGGAAAGTGAATGCCGTACACCTGTAGCAAATACTTTCCTTCTGTGTGCTTTGATCAGTCTGCCAGCCTCTCTTGCTGCCCAGCAACTACCACTTTTTTTCTCCTTAATCAAGCCATCAGGGGACAGCTGCCAAGCTCCAGTTCCCCTTTCTCAGTCAAGGGCAGGCACTGCCGTTCTCCAGGGGACATTTCTCTGGGCACATCTGCTCTCTGAAGGTGCAAAATGACATACACATACACCAGCTCTGCACCCACTTGGTTTTTTTTCTGCTGGGTTCTTAACTATTCTCTTGAAACGTAAATCAGCATTTTCCACTGCTCCTCAACACTTTCTGCTCTTCTGAAATAGCTGAGACAAAGCACACAGTCTTCCACACCAGCTGAAAGCTCTGCATCCCCCTTTGGTAAAGTGTACCAAGGCCACACCTGAAGTACTGCATCCAGTTCTGGGCTCCTCAGTACAAGAAAAAACAAGGAGGTACTGGAGAGGCCCAGCAGAGGGCCACAAAGGTGATCAGGGGTTTGGAGCATCTCTCTTAGGAGGAGAGATTGCAGGAGCTGGGGCTGTTTAGAATGGAGAAGACTGGGAGGGGATCTCATTAATGCATATAAGTATCTCAAAGGCAGGTGCCAAGAGGATGGTGCAGGCTTTTCGGTGGTGCCCAGAGGCAGGACAAGGAGCAGTGGCTATAAACTAAAACACCGAAGTTTCACCTCAATATGAGAAAGAACTTCTTTACTATGAGGGTGGCAGAGCACTGAGCAGGCTGCCCAGGAGGGCTGGAGAGTCTCCCTCTCCAGAGACATTCAAAACCCACCTGGACATGTTCCTGTGTGACACGCTCTAGGTGGACCTGCCTTGCCAGGGGGGTTGGACTGGCTAATCTCCACAGGTCCCTTCCAACCCTAACGATTCTGTGATTTTCCCTTTCCCCTCAGCTGGCTGGAGCAGAGGCCCCGCAGTCACAGTTAAATCAACACCCTGTACTTACATCCTGTGACCAGCGGCAGCAGCTCCAACTCAAGGACAAGTCACACTTCTCACAACAGCAAGTTAGCAGAGATCAAAAGATGATAAAGAGCTTAACTTTGCCACGCTTGTGCTTGCTCAGTGAAGCTCATACGAAGTTACTGAATTATTTATTTTGAGAACAAAAAAACCCTTTACATTTGAAGGTGGCAAATGGCCTCATTTCCAATGCTGTTAATTCAATACCCTAATCAGCATCTCAGAGAAATGTATTTATTACCCATTTATTAAAATGAGGTTTTACAGATTTTTTTCTCAGCTGAGTATTATTCCCACTATGAAGGATTAAAGCACTATTACCCTTTCTTTTCCCACCCCAAAAGCTCTTGCAATTCATTAAACTCCTTCTAACTTAGTTTGAAAACATAATAGTACCTCCTAATTTTGTTCCATCTTGTTTCCTTCCTGGTTTTACTGCACCTTCTTTCCAGCCACTGTACCATATTTTTCTGAATGGCTTTGTATATTGCATTACCCCTGTCCTCCTCTACTGCTGCATCTTTTCCACAGCCTGTGTATTCCTATCTATACCATGGTTTCTGCCCCTTTCTATGTGTTCCCTCTGCAGATCCACCAGGCAACTCTCCCCCACCTCTCTTCCCCATGTCTCCGCAGGCACAATCCTGATCTATTTGCATTTTCTGAGGAGCAGATGCTGCAGGCAGCCTAGTGGTTATTCCTACCAAGCAGGCAGCTCCCAGGCAGGATGTTTACCTCTCCCAAAAGCAGCTCTGTGCACATTCCCAGATGGTGTAGATGTCTGGAGGAGGAAGGGTAAGGTAACAGAGTGCAGTGTTGACAAGCAGAGACTTAAGCTTTTGGAAAATCCTGAACCAAAGTATGAGGCAGCACTAGGCCAACCAATGGAGAGCAGCAAGGACATCACATGGCAATAGATGCAGTAAAGGCAAGCCATAAGATGACACAAATCCTGGACCACCCAAGACCTGTGGTGGCCCTCATGGACCTTTCCATGTGAACCCTTCCATGTTCACAACAGCTGAACTCACCAACTCATCCAGCATCACCCCAGCCCCAGAGATGCCTTCTCCAGCTGTCTGAAGGAGTACTAAAATCAAGGGCCTAATGGCAATCTAGGTCAGGAGGGCTCTAAGGAAAGCCAGTGTAACCTCTGCAAAGACATCACACTGTTCTTTGCAGTGATCTCCCCTTTTCTTCCTCCTTGCTTCTACTAATATTCACACCCAGGCAAGTGGGAACACATACAGTCTTCCTCACACAGTATTTGCCCTTCAAAAACACTGAAAAATACCAGGACATCTACAAAAAAAAGGGGTGTAAATTCATATTTATCCACCATCCAAGAGAGTAACAGAAGAAAGCAGCCATGTCTCTCCTCCTCACTTAAAGGAATGACTACAGTGATCCCCTCTGGTGAGCTCTGCCAACTCTTATCCTTTTAAACACATGTCCTGGTGATTTTCATAAAACTACAGAATCTGGAATCATGTATCTAACACATTGATATTTCATTAGGAAATAGAACAGTCTAACTTTCACAGTTTCATGTGAAAGATTAAAAGATCAATCCACATGCAAACTAAAGATCTCAAAAAAAACAGATAAAAGGGAAATTACTTTTACAACTTTTTAAGTTTTTAAAGCTGATTGTCTAATGTTTGAGTATAGCAGTATCATGTCCTTGAACAGACCAAGGGAATCCTGTTTTGTATGGCCTATGACATTGAACATACCTGCTCAGAAGTTTCTCTCCACCAGTGCTCAATCACTCCCATGTTCCCTACAAGCTCTCTGAAGAAAGAAAGGTCGCTCTTTTCACATTTGCTGTAACTCACTCTAGATTTGCCCTCTGAAAAGGACAAGAGTAATAAAGCATGACATACTAGGCTCTTTCCTACGATATCCCCCTCCCACCCTGACTGGCTTGCCTGTTCTTCATCCATAAATGGATGCCTCTGTTTCACTTTAGGTAGGATCTTACATCTTGGTAAGAGCGAACAGGAAGCTATCACGTGGTGAAACAGAACGCAATTTTCTTCCCTAGGCCTCCTCAATCACTGGTTGAACAAGAATGTTTTAGAACGTCCCCTGATTGCTCTTCCCCATACAATGCTCATAAGGTGCAGGCCAGCAGACCGGGAAAAGTCTTTGGTTATCCTACATTAACTGCACCAGCTCTGAAACTTTCCAACACAATTCAATCTGAATTAAGCCTCAAGATTAAAAAGTTTCATTGTGCCCTCTAGCACTTGAGCAAGATAGAGGCAGAGAGGGATGGCACCTTTCAGAATGAGACCTTACTAGGTTCAAACTGATGAACCCTGTTCACCTGAGCTAGGCTCAAGCAGCCCAGGAGCTGTGCTGAGACACAAGAGGAGCACTGTGTATTACAGTTCTTAAGCTCCTGTCCACATTTTATACAGCATTTGATTAATCTTTTGATTTCATAAAAGCATTTCAAAATCTAAGTACTGGACATACACAACCGTTTACCACAGATCACCTATAATACCCCATGAAATATATTGCATAATATAACATTATGAATCTGCATTATCTGTAACAGCAAACTTCCTGCATTAACTCACTGCATATATGCTGATTTTGATCCAACAAAGAAAAGAAGTTAAATAGCCAGGCCAAAGAAAAACTGGGAAGCCTAAACAACACATCTTAAAATCAATAATTACCAAGTGAAACAGCCGTTGCCAAGAAAAGGCTGGGAGGGAGGGTGGCAGGATTCTTTCTTTCCTTGTCTTTTTTTTATTAACAAGGAAAGAAAAAAAGCCATGCTTAGAAAACTGACACCTACATGCAAACGCTGCTTCAAAGCTTTTCGCACAATCTCCCAGGGCAGAACAATAGCAGCTCTGTGCTCATAACCAGCTCAAGCTGTTCCAGGCAGGAAGAGGGTGCCCTCGCCTTTTACAACAAATGTAATTCTCTCTGATGCTTGGGTCAATGAAACTGGGCTCAAGCTCTTGCAAATTCATAGTCTCCAAAACAGGACAATGGGCAGCAAGGAGATGTACCTCCAGTGACAGTACGGTTAGATGCTTATAGCAATGTTTGCCTACCCCGGTCCTGCTCCATTTCTGCAGTACTCAGGCTGGGAAAGAGGCAGAATCACATTTAGAGATAAGGCTGCATTTCAAACCACCCCCTGCTCCACCAATGTCTTTACTGTGCCTGCAAGTGAGCAAAAGGGTAACTGTGTGCGACAGGTACTCCTTTGTCTTGCTAAGAGGAAGGCATGGACCTGGCATGAGAACTGCCTACCTGTTATAATCCTATAAAAATCAGCTGTCTGCTGTCAGGTCTATTAAAAAGAATCTTGAAGTAGGCCAGTTACAGAGGGTTGGCTTATTCCATTCAGGCAGCTGGCACAGGATTTAACACACTGCTCAACCACAGGCTGCTCCAAGGAGGACTGACCTAAATAAGAACATATCAGATGCCCCAAGATCAGCATTGATCCATTCAGAACTTTAAACATCACTCTTGAGCTCTGGGCTCATCTCAGCAACAGAAGTCAAAAATATTAAACGTGCTTCTGTGAAAACCAGTCTGTGTCAGCCAGGAAAAGAGAGCAGGGACAACAGCTATAGCAAATTGCTGAAGGCATTTCTTGCAGTGAACCGGGTAAGCTGCCGTGACTCCTGCCTGGTTTTATGGTATGACTGGGAGGTACTTGTTACCTGACTTGCATGTGGCCAACACTATCACACATCCTCATGCAAGCATCCCTCTGTGCACCTTGGCAGGTACATTCCCATCCCAGGACTTCTGGTGGAAAAAGCCCAGGGAGAAGACTGCAGGAGTCCATAGTGCCACAGATATAAAATTCTTCCAGGACTGTTCCTGTACCACAGTATAAAGAGAACTGGTGAGATAAATGTACATTCAGAATATTTTGATACAAGTTTTGCACTACTGTACAAGTAAAAGAAATGTAACAGTTGATACATGAGGGTCCATGACTTGCATGTTGAAATGGAAAAACTTGCTGAAGGTACAAAAACATCATCAAAAGCCTTCTTCCCTAATCTCAAACCCTCAGGGGAACAGAACATCTATGTCAAGTAAATGGTTCTAAACACATACTTCTACATCCTGCAATGTAAGTGGAGAATTACAGTGTGACACTAACTGTGAATTACGGTGTGATACTGTCTATGGTAAGTGCTCCATAAAGGATGTAAGTTTTGACTACCATTTACAGAAAGTGTAAATGATACCAAAAAAAAGGGAGGGAAAAACCCACCAAAAAAACCCAACAAAAAACGAAAAACCTCAAAACAAGTACAAAAAAACCACCCAACCAACCAAACAAAAAACACCAACAGAAATAATAATGGTTCACCAGAAATATTCTGAGATTACCTCTTCCTCAAAATCTTGACATCTTCTTTTAGTATGAAAGTAATGAAATCCACTGAATTTGTCACTAAATTTAAAACATTTGCTCCTGACTTACACTCATGCTGGCTACTCTCCATTGGGGTGCTCCTTGCCTCCGTATCTCAGGAACAGCAACTGGCAGAAGGGGAAGCAATTCAGCTAAAACCCTACTGGAAAGAAATAAAAACACCCAACAGGTTGGGCTGCCTGCCAAATGCTCATGGCTTCTCAGGACAACTAAGCAAACAGCCTTGTTTCTGTTAGGACACCTGCAACAGCAGAAATGTTGTCAAATCCATAAACAGTTACTGACCTGCCAGAACAAATGTCATAAAACAAAATTAAGGCCCATCATCCAGTTGAAAGGATTTCTGAGAGCCATTTACAATGGCAATCTATACACGCTTACCCAGGGCAGTGTGTGATTAGCACTGCTCTGTCACAGCTGATCTGGCATCTTACAGCCCTCACCCTGCCTAGGGCTTTATGGGGTGGGGAGCACTTCCACAGGGGGAAGAGCCTGCACTCCTGTTAATAAATACCAACTTCCATTTCAAACTCCAACTTCAAAGCGCTGCTTACATCTCCTCGGAAAGAAAAGCTGAGCGATTTCCCTTCAACCATGCTCATCTGAGGCAAATTTTGCTATCAGTAAGTCAATGTGTAATTACAATCATTCATCCATAACAGCTGGGGGTAAAAAGAAAAAAGGGACTTGTCTTTATTTCTCAGGCATTAAGGAGAGAATTGGGGATTTTCCAGAAATCCAGAAACCAGAATACAAGAGCCATTGAAAACTTCTGGCTGTCATTTCTTCCAGTATGTATCTGGATCGTACATATACATGTGCACGGTACACCACGGCTTTAAACAGTGACAGGGAATTACCAGATCAAGATGACCTTCACTTCAGTGCTTGCACCACGAGAGGCATCTCAAGTGGTGTGATCTGGAGTGGGTTCCATTTTTTGGTCTGTTCACCCAGCAGGATCGGCTACTGGATAAACATCAGAGAGATGTTTATCACAGGGACTACTACCTCACTCCTTCGATGGAAAATCAGTTGCCTGAAAACACCAGCAGTTTAGGAAGCAAGATTTCCCTCTTCCTTTGGATTTTAGAGAACCATACCACTGGCAAACAGCAGCCTTGCTGAAGGCTGGTATCTCTTATTTAGCCAGCCCAGAAGCCTGCAAGCAAACCACAAGGAGCAAGTAATAAGCTTGTCAGTGTCAAAAAATCCAAAGGGTACAACCCAGAGAAGATTTCCAGAAGAAGCGATTTCCCAGATATTTACATCACATGCAGTCCACTGTCACAGCAAAACCTGCAAAATAAAGGCTGTAAGGCTAAAGTGAGGGAAATTAAAATAAAGAAGAACAGTTTAGAACAGAAGTACCATAAAATACATGAGATGGAAGTTGGCCAAGTTTTAATAATTTGAAGGTGATAAAGGTAATACTGCAAATTCTGATTTAACAGGTTGCCCAGAAGAGTGGTAAGTGCTCCATCCCTGGCAGTTCAAGGCCAGGTTGGACAGAGTCTTGGGTGATATGGTTTAGTGTGAGGTGTCTTTGCCCTTGGCAAGGAGGTTGGAACTAGATGATCTTAAGGCCCTTTCCAACCCTAACTATTCTATGATTCCATCTTAAGGTCCTTTCCAACCCAAACCATTTTATGATTATTCTAAATTTGCCAACAGATAATAAAATCTTCATATTTCTAAAAGTCTTTTCTCTCAGCATAGTAAAAAAAAAAATGTGGCCCATCAAGCAAACACTGAGTCATCCAGAGTTCTCCAGACTGGAAAAGTGTTTGTTTGAGGATGATCTGTACAAAACCTGAAATTCAAGTACATTGATTGATCCCCTGCAGATTTTGACAAAAAGAAGGGAAGAGCTGAACGAGGAAAGTGCAAACACCTTTATCTTGAATTGAAGAAGCAATTCAAACCGAGCACAAAATCTAATAAAAGCTATTAACATAATAGGTTTTGTTGTCCAATAGTGACAACAAATGCAAACAAACTGTAAAAGCAGAGCAGATTATTTTAACGATTCACCACATGGAAACTTCCCGAGTATCAAGGGTGAAGGAATATGTGCATCAATTAAATTTCCCCTTATGCTATCAGCTAAGAGCTTGTGATTTCTATTTTCACCCAAATCAGAACTTTTCTAGCAGAGAATATGAAGGAGTCATTACAAGAGAAAGGTCAGAGGTACCGGCAGAAATGCAGGCAGAAGGAAAAGAAAATCTGAGAGGCAGATGAAGCAATGACTGTAAACAGGAGGCATTCTCACCAACATCTCATCTGAAATGACTGTTTGCTTACAATTCAGTAATACCCAAGAAGCATTCCTGGGAGAGGTGGTGGTATGGGAAAGCCATACACATCACTTCCTCGGCATCTTTTACACCCAATCTACCCTGTGTACACTCTAAGGTGTTTTGGCTGCTCATCTGGGGAAAACAGTACAGTCTTTACATTAGGGTTCTTTTTAACCCTGCCCAGCACAGCCAGTAATAACAATATTATTTAAAAACCTTGGGTTTCACATAGACGTTGCAAAGTGCCTAGCTCTTTGAAGAGCAAAGTTCACTCACCAAGCCATACTAAGAAAAATAAGAAGCAGCTTAAGAGAATGTCAGCTTGCAAGTTTTAGTAATGCTCACTGAAGCTGCCAAAGGACAGCCTGTCCAGCACTGTAGCTGGCTTTAAATACTCAAAGCTACATAATTCCAAAGGAAGACAAAATTCCAGGTATGAAACAGCATCGTATCTCAACTGTACAACTTTCTTTCCTAACATGAGTTTAGAAAGGACAAAGTAAAACACAACACCCCCCCCCCAATACAGAAAATTGGTTCTTATCCAAGAGATGGGGTATTTGACAGTTCAGAAGGAGACCTCTCAATGTAAAACATGATCTGCAGACTATGTCACCAGGGTGTATTTAAGTAATGACTTCTGCACACTTTGAATACAGAGAACAAGAACGTCTCCTCAGAAGTGTTCCATAGTAACTACATACACCAATTCCTTTACAAACCACAAGCTGGAAGCTGAGTAGGGGGAGAGGAAACAACTTCAGAAGTGGAAGAGGTGGCAATATTCTTCACTTGCTTCCAAAAGAAACAAAAGCCACTGGAGTGAAGGGATGGAAGATGGGGAACATTAAAACAAGGTGCACAGTGCTGGGAAAAGGTGAAAAACCCCTGCTGATTAAAGCCAGGCCCTTTGCAAAGGGCAGTGCAGCTCTCTTCTTCCACCACAACCACCTGAAGCAGTCATGCTATGAGGGGAATGTTTTCCGCATCCCATTCCTGTTCTCACAAGCTCTGGGCAGTTCAGCAAACACTTGCCCGCTCCAGGTAAATATAAAATAAAACTGATAAAGAGTTTGTTTGCTTTTTGCTCTGACCAGCAGCATCAATTAGCAGTGAAGTACAAAAGTAGTTGGGCCACCTCTGTTTACTTTTCCATGTCAATTAGCAGTAGAGGTCAACACCAAAAATCTTTTGTTAAGGATATAAACTCATGTGGTCTGACCCACTCTGGATGTAGTTATCTATATGCTTTCACTGGTGACAAAAATCAATCTCTCCCCTCACATGCATGGCTCTTTGCCATATTCCCCAGGCTGAGTCTCATAAAAACAGCAGAATAAAGCCCACCCCAACCTCCCATGGAAAGCAGCAGGCTCATCCCAGCTGGCACCAGCCTAACTGAAAGGGACCTCAAGGGCAGAAAAAGTGGGGAGGAATTAGTTTTTAGCCTGACTGATTCTCTGATTGATAGGAACTGCGACCAATCTACAGAACGTGCATATTGGTAATTGGCCCATGTAAATGAAGGGAAGAGAGGGAAAAAAAGACCCAGAAGGGAACAAGAACATCTCAAACAGGCTGCAGCACTAAACACTGCATCAGTTGCAAGCAATCATCAGTTGCTTGAATTCATATGGCACGCTTTCAGCCAGTGGGCATGATCTGCAGAAGGACAAGGACATGTTCTGGGTTTGGGTCTTTTGTTAATTAGACCAAACGATACAGTTAGGGAGGATGATGGGAGAGAAAGCATGGCTTCCCTGCCTTGGCAGGGTGGCTGTGATAGCAGAGGCTAAGCAGCAGGGGTGAGAGGGGTGGAAACGTCAGTGGAACTGCAGCCTCACTCACTTCTCATGCGTGTATGTGACCTCAAGTCACAGCCTCAGATCTCAAAAAAAAAAAAGCTCTTCTTACATGGTCTTTTTGCAAACCACCATAAGCACGCTGTTACAGTTTTGATGTCACAGTTCAACCCCTGTGCAACAAAACAATGTAGACTAGAATGTAATCAAATTATATAATAGTTTGGGGATCTTCAGAGGTCATCTAGTCCAATCCCCTGCAATGAGCAGGGACATCCTCAACTAGATCTGGTTGCCCAGAACCACATCCAGCCTGGCCTTGAATGCTCCAGGGATGGTTCATCCACCACCAATCTGTGTCAGTGTTTTACCACCCTCATTGTAAAACATTTCTTCTTCACATCCAGCCTGAATGTCCCCTCTTTCAGTTTAAAACCATCACCCCTCATCCTATTGCAACAGGCCCTGCTAAAGAGTCTCTCCCCATCTTTCTTATAGGCCCCTTTTAAGAACTGAAAGGCCACAACAAGGACTCCCCAGAGTCTTCTCCAGGCTGAACAACTCCAACCCTCTCAGCTGCTCCTCGTAGGAGAGATGCCCCATCCTTCTGATCATCTTTGTGGCCCTTCTCTGGACCCTTTCCAACAGGTCCGTATCTTTCCTGTACTGAGGACTCTAGAGCTGGAAGCAGTACTCCAGATGGGGTCTCAGGGTTACATGCTATTAAGAGGCACCAAAGCCCAGCAAAACTGTATGGACTATATGCCCACTAGCTTGTAGAAACTCAGGGCTGTAATGGTGTTAAAAATGCCAGCTATTCTACAGCATGACTCACCCACCAGCCATGCAAGGAGCTGGGCTCATTTGTGCTCCCACTCTCCTGGGGAGCAGGTTGCTGGCACATCCCAGCAATGTTTCTGCCCACAAGGTCAGAGCTGGCATGCCAAACCAAGGTGCACACCTCAAACCATACAGTAGTCACGGGCTGCTTTTCCAGTCCCTAGAACACCAGGTATTTTCACCTGCTCCTGCGAATCCGTACATGGCCTGCAGCTGATGAAGCACGTGGATCCCTTCACCTGCGTCCTGCTTACAATACATATACTTACATATCATGTCTTGAATCTTCCATCAAGAGTGCAAATCCAAAGAGTAATTTGTTAATAGTTCTTAAACTTACCAGGTAACTACTGCACTGGGGGATGCTGGCAATAGGAATCATATTGCGCCTAATGACCTTGTAACAGACTCACACGTTATCATTAACCTGTGGAACCTTCATTAGTTCTTTAGACAATTTTCAGCAGCAATCTGATATTAAAACAACATAATATATACGATAAATTCTGATCCACTCTGGTATGCTTCCTTACTGCTCTGCAACTTCCATAGTATTAAGGCATAGCCTGCTTCACTGTTGTAAGGCTGCATATCACTCTCTGATAAAGTAATCTTTAGACTTATTCCAAGCACATTTTATTTGTGACTAAACCGAAAGTAAGTAGCTAAGCTAGCAGAAGATATATCACACCAGCTCTATAACTGAATCAGTGGCTGAGCTCAAAGTCCTGCCTTCCACTTAGAATAACATAAGAGATGGTAAAAATCACTTGTAAATGTGCAGCAGAGCATAAATTATCTAAATGCCAACTATGTGAGATTACCTGTACTGCCACAGTTATTTTCTGCTGAACAGTGTTTGCATGATCAGTTTTTACTGTTGCAGATCATGCTGGCATTGCTCTGACAAAAACCACTCAATGTGAAAGGGAATTCAACTTAGCAGGAACATCTGAGAGGCTTTGCATGCTGTGTGTGTGAACCTAATGCACTCATTTCTACAGACCCTAGGATTTCTCTTGGCTTCTCATAGCTGCAAAAATACCTTCACAGATAGTCAACCAAGCATATACCAGTGCAATGCCATGTTCCAGAGTCTGAGGTAAATTGAATGCTTTGAGGCTTGGTTTACATTTTGTTAAGGAGCTACAGAATGGAGTTACCCAAACACCAAGTATCACAGCTGCTGCTGTGCCAACAACTTGTTCAAAATCTTACCAGTTGGGTGTTACATCCACCTAACACTGATAACTGTGTGATGGAAGGTGAAGCAGCCACAGTGAGTGCAATACACTGCTACAGAGGGAAGAACCTAGCATGCGAGTGAGAAGAAAACCAGAAGTCCTGCTGTCCCCCTCAACAATAAGGAAACAGAGACAGCAGCTAGAGGGGAGTAGAGCTTCAGATTTATCAGAAGCCTACCAGAAGAGAAGGAAGATGCCATTTCACCATCATCTTCCAAATCTATCAGTATCTAACAATTCATTCTATGAAACTTCATAAATCTGAGCTGCTGTTTTGCAGGATGTTATGTATGTATACTGTGGCATTAGAGTTGTATTGCCAAATAGAGTTTATAGAAGGGTGGGGAGCCTTTTTGAAACCATCAGATTATTAGGTTCTGATATATGAGGTGGGCATAAAATAAGCAGGTGTTTGACATCAGATATTTTTGGGAAGTTCAGAAATATGTTTCCAAGGAAGACTTGCATTCACAGCAATAGAGTACTACTTTTAAGGAACCAAGTAATTAACAACTCAATAAAAAGAAGTGTATCCCTGAGTGTTCAACATCAAAAGCACTACATTCATTTGCAATTTAAAGGCCAGAATTGGCAAGATCCTGTGAACTCTCTGCTCCCATTTGGAGGCAGTGAAAACAAATGGTGCGTAACACCTTTCAGGGTCAGATCCAAAGGAAGAAGCATTCATCTGACTTAAGTTAGGACTTTACTTGGAGAAACACTTCAAACTTCAGAAATGACAGAAGGAAAACCAACACTGAATTCATTGCAGTACTCCTCATTTTCAGGAAAGGTGTTCTGGGAACATAAAGTGAAGTGCCAAAAAATAGCTCCTCTATTTCCAACATGCTGCTGTAAACTGTTCTTGTGGAATGAAAGGGAAATCTTGAAAGTGCTGAAGAACTGTGAAGATTGTCTGCTGAGCTCCTACAGTTCAAGAATAAATTACATACCTTATTACTGATATGTGCCCATTATTAATTCCATCTGCAAGACCCCATATGCTGATTTCTCTCAACTCCTGCTCTACCGTTCCAATTTTAATTCATGCAGAGAGTGCCCACTTTTCCCAAGTTTCCAGAATGACCATTTTTATCACAGTATCCATGCAAAAAGTGAACCAAAGACATGTATTTTTAATTTCTTAATAAGCTAAAAAAATTCACACCAGCAAGTCAGGGCCCCTTCTCTCTGTTCAGAATACATATTTTATATCTGACCTATTTAAACTATGGTTAAAATCAGACTGCAAAATCTTACATGGCCTTACCTGTTTTGGGAGAAGCTTGGCACACCTTTCTGCACTATAACAGGCAACAAAAAATGTATGAATGTCTTGTATAACAACTCTGATCCTAATGTTGTGGAATGATCCTAATGATCTTAATGTTGTGGAATACCACCAGGAATATTTCTTCAACATAGAAGTAAAATGCAAGTAGATATAGTCAGAAAAAAAACTGAATAGCAAAGCAACAGTTCAGTCTCTGTGCAAGCTCATGAGACAGCAAAAGAAGGAGCCAGGATGGTGCAGGTCAGCAGGTTCTCCATTACACCTTTCAAACTACAGGAAGGAACAAACCAAATGGCAGAAGTTTTATTTTAGAAGACTTTTTCTGACAATTAGGGTACATTGGGTATTCCAAAAGGAAAGGGTCCAGCTTTTCAAAGAGTGAAGTTGCCAGAAAGAGGACTCAACAACACTTCAACTCTGAAAGGATTTGTCCTGTTTCCATCATTAGCATTCCACCCCTTCCTTCAAAGACCTCAGGGATGGCAGAATGACTTGTGATGCTCACAGCCTGCCACTGAACTGCTAGGTTTGGATTCATGCCTTAGAGGATCAGGACTGGCATAACTGCAGCTTCACATTTATATTTAGCAGTACGTTGAAATTCAGTTGCAAACCTGGAATGTGTAATGAATTACCTATGCAGAGTCTACAGACCTCTCATTCCTTACAGTCTTCACCTTTACACTGGGTTATTGTTTGCATGGAGACCAGCAGTAATGAGAAAGCCTTACAGAACAAGCTAGGGACATCAAGAATTTCTGTTACTGATTGGATATTTGTCCCCTCTTTTTTACCCCAGTTTTGAAGCCAGTCTATCTTGGTGAAGCCAATCTAACTTGGGATCTCACACGTCAGGTTGCATGGCAAAGCTAATGGAAAAATAACCCGCAACTTATTTCCCATCGTGCAAACTTCATTGATTCCCCTCTGCTTCTCACAAGAACATCTGGAAAGCAGCACCATACAAGAGATTTCCTCGAGGGTAGGAGGGCATGAGAAGGAAAAAATCCTTCTGAATATTTGTGCTATATTTAAACTCCAGACCAAAGCTTACGCTTGGAGTGAAAGTCTCTCTGCTGTAGGAATGCAGAATTCCAGGCACTGAACAAGGATGTGCTAAGCTGTTCACAACATGCCTCTAAGCAATGGCATTACTGCGAGCATGTAGAAATTGGAAGTACAGTGCCTCTATCTTCTATTGCAGTTGTTGCAGGGACAGAAAAACAGGGAGCAAAAGAAAATTTCAACAGTGAACTGGGGGTTGGGTGGGGGTGTGGAATCTCAGTTTCAGCATCTAAAGCTCACCTGTTTTGCAGAAATATCTCCTGCAAAGAAGGTGCAAGGGAAGCAGGGAGAATGCAGTAAAATCACAGCAACTGAGACAGAATTTCAGAAGAAGGTGTCTTGGCTTGGAATTCAAAATTCACATAAAATTGGAGCAGTATCAGAATCAACTGTCAGTGAAGGCAATGGGAGGTATGGATACTTAACCAAGTTGGGGAAGGAACACCCAGGACATGCCGTTGTATTAATTTTACTGTTTAGGTCCATAAATCTAGGCAACTATCTTTTGAAAAACAAACTAGCTTAATTTTCTTAATACCATCTGACCCCAACATGTGCAAGGTGCTGTTTCCCTCCCACAGCCTAGCAGGAGCAGAGTGGCATACACGAAGGGTCCAGACACATGCAGAAGGATTGCACAGAAAGCTATTTTTCTAAGGAAACATACTCCCAAAATGAGCAGTTGATGCAGCCAAAATCCTTGTGAGGACTAGTGTCCTGGGTTCAGCAGCAGCAGACATTTTTTTCTCCTTCTTGGTAGCTGGTGCAGTGCTGTGTTTTGACTTCGGCCTGGGAATGGTGCTGATAGCACCAATGTTTTTAGTTACTGCTCAAATGTTTAGTCTGGCCAAGGACTTCATGAGCCTCATGCTCTGCCAGGGAGGAGGGGAAGGTGGGAAGAAGCAGAGACAGGACACCTGACCCAAACTAACCAAAGAGGTATTCCATACCCCAGCACGTCATGCCCAGGATATAACGGAGTGTTATCCAGAAGGGCTAGATCTCGGGAGGGGGAGGTTTGGAGGGGGTTGGAGGAGGTATCGGTCAGTGCTCGGTCAGGCGGGGTGGGGTGAGTTATCGGTCGGTGGGTGGTGGGGTGTTGTATTCTCTTCACTTGTTATCTCCTTTATCATTATTATTATTATTGGTGGTAGCAGTAGTGATTTGTGTTATACCTTAGCTATTAAACTGTGCTTATCTCAACCCGTGGGAGCTACATTCTTTTGATTCGCCTCCCCAGCTCTCCGGGAGTTGGGGGAGGAAGGGGGGGAGTGAGTGAACGAGCTGTGTGGCTGGGTTTAAACCACGACAACTAGTCACCACTTCTGAATTAATTAATAAAGAAATTAAGTCATTAATAGACGAACAAAAAGCTTCTCAATCTAAACTGTCAGTGCTACACTGCAGCCTGTTCACATGAAATATAAAAGAGGTTAATGCAGCTTATTATGTGAATAGGTAGGAGCTACACTGACTCTCACAGTTAAGGACCCTGTAGCAGTGAACCAATCATTAACTTACCACTGGAGTTAATTGCCTGCATATTTTCCTGTATGATGGGCAGACAGTGACTTTAGTCATTGCCAATTCAAGATAAAGATATGTCCATGTGACACCTACGTGATACCCCAGCTAACTATGCTACCAGAAGAGATGTACCACTGGGAACACAGAGATGTGGGCTGATGTTCTCTACTGAGGAGGATAAACCCTTTTTCACAGAATTCCCTGCTGCCACAGTCATAATGCTATTGCTATTTTCACATCTAACTAGGCTACACTATGCTGTCAGATGCAGCACAGACATGCTCTTATTCATATCGAGATGACTATCCTTACAGTAACACAAGAAGTATTAAAAAATGACAGGCATCCTACATGCACCAGAACTCACACTGTGGAAACTGAAAACAGCAGATTCTTCTATTTTCTTTTGCCTCTTGTGTTTTTCCAGTATTTCAATTGGTGGCTAATCTGTAGCAATGAGGTCAGAGGGCTTAATATGCACGTTCATAAGTACAGGCAGTGCTTCTAAAATCTATAATAGATAAAGGGGGAATTCCAGGATAAAACTCTACAGTTTAAAACACCACATGTTCTTCTCCCTTTACTACTTTTTACATTAGCAAACAATAATTACAAAATTATGGTTACATCTTACACTTGGTGTATACTCATTACAGCCCATTATTAATTTAAAATTCATTCTCTTCTTAATTTACAGGACTTTACTCTTGCCCAAACTTGTGAACACCTGACTACCCTCCAAATCAAAAGCCTGGTTTCTACAATGACCCTAGTGGTGTCTACAGAGTCATTCATGCACCTTCTTCTCTTGGACTTCAGCTTGTCTGTTTTTACTGAAAGTAGAAAAGAGGACTAGTAGGAAAGTCAACTTTTCAGATATAGTGGTCAAGGTAAAAAGGTTTTACTGGACAGAAAGGTTGGATCCTTGCTAAATATTTGGGGCTTACAGCAGAAATTTCAAATCATCTGTACATGTTTGCCCAGGCTGAAACACAAACTGTCCTGAAAGACGCATCCTGCTGGCTTAGTTGACTTCTACGGCTGGTTGAATAAGCTGCTTCAGTGGTCGTAATGTTGCAGTTTTCCAGTATATGAAAAGCTGACTACAGGGTGGCTTCTCCTCAGTCTCTAGGTACACTACACATGCAAATAGTATTTTTCATCTCACCTCCAATTATACTGGCACATAAAGACTCATCAATGTTGATTAAGGTAGAAGTTCTTTCCTGTGAGAGTGGTGAGGCACTGGACCAGGTTGCCCAGAGAAGCGGTAAATGCCCCATCCCTGGCAGTGTTCCAGGCCAGGTTGGATGGGGATTTGAGCAACCTGGTCTAGTGGAAGGTGTCCCTGCCCATGGGAGGGGGGTGGAACTAGATGACCTTAAGGTCCTTTCCAACAATAATCATTCTGTGATTCTATGATTACACTGGACAGAGTTTATACCATGGGATCTAACTTCTACTAGTGTTTTCTTCCAGTGAACCACATCTTTCAGAGGATTCCTAGGTGAGCCACACACTAAACTATTAGTGGTTTAAGTTTTCCTGGCATATCAGAGTTTTAATTAAAACCTGCCTTTCTGCTCCTTCCTCCATTAGTAAGATATATGCTATCTTACTGCAAAATCTTGTGATAGGAAATGAAAAAAGAACTTCTATTTGTTTTCTGTATGTAATGAGAAACCACAACTGCTATTCAAGATTATTACTGCAATAATAGGATGCAATGAATTAAGTTGGCTGAATTTTGTTAATTCTTTAAAAGTCACACCATTGACCAACTTACTACAGAGGTAACTAAATTACCATATTTATTTCCCTGTTTAGTAATATAAGTACTGGAACATATCATGTCATTTGTAGCTGGATTTCATGAAGTTTAGAAATTCAAGGAAAGGATTCACCTATATGTGGAAGATCAGCTTGCATTAAGATTGGCCTGAGTTTAAAACACGTTAAGAGCAGAATTCCTAAATGTCACCAGATTAATAAAGGCCACCAAAAAAAGGCAATATAAGCTAGAGAGACATCTGTTATTTTGTTAAAGTTTTCCTCTACACTTAGCTTCTCCAGAGCTGGAGAGGTTTATGAACAATGAAGGTGAACATGTCCTTGATATCCTCTTTGATCACAGCTTTAAAAACAGTGCACCAGAGCAGAGACATCCCATACTGCTTCAGAGATGTTTTTAACCTGGACCTTTGCACAGACAGGCTAACACATTTACTCCTCAGACAGTGGAAGAAAAATAGATACAATACATAAAATGCTTCTGTGGCAAAGTCACAGTGGAGGCATCAATAAAATACAGCCTCCTCCCTACCTCCCCTGGCAATGGAGAGGAAGTTAAACAAACAAAAACATGTCAGCGATTTAGCGTCAAGCACCTGAAGCAGAAAGAAATTTGGAATGGCTGCACCAAAACATACACTTCCCCTCGCCCTCAGATTTAAGTGACCTTGCTATTTTGTGCCATTTTTTTTATTTGTTAACAAGGTGCATGGGCCTGTATGATACCAAAAAGTCCATAGTAAGGTGTGATTTGACAGGACGCTGACATGCACACTGTACCGTGAGTAGGACACAGCAATTTACCAAATCATCTTCTGACAAAGAAAAAAACATGTCCACCGAGAAAGGCCTCCAACACCAACAGCCAAAAGCAGATTTCAGAGGGACAATCATCATCTGCTTCCAGCCAGTACGGCCAACAATAATTCACATCATTCTGCAAACTGTGTAGACTCAGCTACTTTTACAGCATTCTGATTGTTTTATATGTTGAGATTTTTTTAAGTGATGGATTTTGACTCAGTTTGTCCCTCCAGTTTATCTTCTCTGAGATGTTAAAGTTTGACAAAAAAGGAAAAGTGGAACAACAACATACATGGAATTAGAAAGAACCTACATATATGGAAGAATGGACATGAGAAGAAATACCACCACAAATACCACCACAAAGGTTTCAGCTGCCCATATTCTTCAGCTGCCAAGCTTTTACCATAATACTTTCCTTTATTTCTCCTCTGCATGGTGAGCAGATGGATTCATACTTCAGCATCTTGTGGTTTAAAAATCAGTATATCTCAGCTTAACTGAAGTCTTGGAAGCAAGAAACCAATTGATTATTTTAAGCTTGCAGAAGCCAGACAACCCAGAGGAGTTCTGCCAAGCAAAGATGGAAGAGAATTTATGGATGTAATTGTGAACTTCTGATAAACTGACACTGGTTGGAAAAAGTCTGGTTCATTTCAGAGTGATGGGAACAGGTTTCCAAGAAGTTTAAGAAAAATTGTGATGGATGGCTGGAATAACATCCAATTCCAGCTTCTTTCTACAGGTGTCTCGAATCCTCAGTACCTCTGATCTTGCTGTTAAGTAATCCTTGTGCAACACTTACGATATGCTCACCTGCTGCTTGTACTTCAGCTGCACCCCAGCACTTTCTCTCCTTCACTGCAGTATAATGCTTCACACTGTGCTGTTTCCTCTATCACCACAACCCAAACATCACTTCAAGGACCTCCTGTTTTCCACAGTGAGCTTTTTTTATCTCTTCCCTTTACTCACTCTTGCAACTAACCATCTATCTTCTTCAATGTTCTGCACCAAAACCAGCCACAACATTACAATGGTATTTCTCTAATGTTAAATACAAATGTAATACAACCTTACAAGACCTGCCTGGCATTTTCCTGGTGATGGATCCATGGAGCACATTAGGTATCATGATGGATGCAGCTCCTTCTTATCTGACTTAGCAACCACAATCCTGTATCATGTTGTGTTGGCTTTTTGTTTTCTACAGACTGCAGTAGTGGTAAGGGCAACTCAGCATAGAAGCAACACAGCAGTAAAATGTCTGCAGGAAGCCTGAAAGCAAGGGATTTTCCCCAAGTTTTTGTCTGAAGTGTATGTAAACAGATTCTCAAGTTGAGAAATGAGCTGTCATTGCTTTCCCTCCTCCCACTACACAGGTACACATATTGTTTCACACTGCACCCATTTAAAAAGACATTTACCAACATCCTTGCTTACACACTATATAGCAAAGACCCATGGAATGAGATAGCAGATTCCTGCGAAACAGGGGGCCAACTACTCTGCACTTTCTGTGCAACAGTAGGGATGACTGACCAACCAGCAGACAAAGCTAAAGATAAAACCAGTTTGATGATTTACAGGTTTCCAAACCCAAACCTGATAAGAGCTCATAATGATTAACAGCCAGCTGCAACAGAATCACAACGGTCTATAGTTCGTAAGTACTGAAAACACGGACCTTCTTCAGTGGAAGAGCACAGCAGTGAACAACAGCTACCACATGCTTAACTACCAACAGCTTGTACAGAGACAGAAACCCCAAGTCCTCCCTCAATGGAGCTGGCTAATTACAGCTCGTTTCTACTATCTGTGCTTTTGCAGTCCTTGCCTTTACTCTGTCAAGGAGACGAATTTGCTGACGTCAGGGCCTAAAATGCCCTTTTCTATCTTTTCCCTCGTTTCATTTCATTCTGTTGTCTGTCAGCTTCCCCTTTATAAAAGTCAGGAAACTCAAAAGTGTTTTGTAAAGAAAAAGCCCACGGACTAAGCAATAATTTCCTCATGTAACTCCAGCATCACGAAACAAACTCCCCCTGAACTGCTGTTTATACATTTCAAACCTTTTCTGTGGACTCTGTTTAGTCCAAGAAGAGAACTTAAAAAATCTTTGCTTTCTTTTTGCACAAAATAAAGATTTTCCTGTAAGCTATATATATCACTGATTTTTACCTGTGGACAAAAGCCTGTAACTCTGTACCATAACATATCATAACTCTATGTGTAACGGTGGTGCTCATTTGCTCAATAAACTGTTCTCCTGACAAGTGTCCAGTTCAAACGTTAGTGGCACAGCTCCCGAAGAATGATAGAATGGATGCCCTTTTTATATGGAGAAGTTAATGGGAAAAGGTATTGAAAAATAAACTGCATTGGAATGGCTCCACTCTCCCTGCAGACATACTGATCTGAAATAAAAGTCACTTTATTCTGAAAATAATTATTTCCCTCACAAAGCTCAGCAGTAAATCTGGCCTTGGAAGAACTGACTCTTTTCAGCTCAGGACACAAAGAATCACAGAATATGAATTTCATGCAAATAACTCACTCAAAGAAAAACTAAAAACTTGCTTGCCTTGGTAGACAGGCAGTAAAAAAAAAGATAACAGAAAAAGGCTGGTTTTTATCAAAACGTTGACCTGGACTGTAATTTGTCTTCTTCGACCAATGAGCAACTCAATCCTTTCAAGCCTAATTTATTTTCTGAAACCTTAGGAGGTTAAAGCCATATTTTAAAGTTATCATATGATCAGAAGGTCTATAAAGAACTGGTCTAGTGGAAGGTGTTCCTGCCCATGACAGAGGTGTTGGAACTAGATGGACCTTTAAGGTCCCTTCCAACCGAAACCATTCTATGATCCTATGAAGACTGATTTTGGTATGGTGGGCTTCTGAACAAGAGCTGTAAGTAGCCCCTTTCTGCTCCTTGCTGGACCACAAGCATGTGGGGACCAGGGCACAAGCTGCCATTTGCTTCTCCTAGAACAGGTAGCTGGAAAACAGCTACAGTTTAGAATCAAGCAAGAACTGGAAAAAACCTAAGCAGAAGCAGTTTACTGACAACAAATTACTAAAAACCAGGAAAAAAGAGGGGTAAATGCTGGCTCCCTGTGCACAGTTCATTCCTTGGGAGTCCTGTGAGGTTGCTCAGCAACATACCACAATTACTGCGGGTCAAGTCCTTGGGACATAATGTAGCCTATTGACTTTAATTCAACTACCTCTGGCGTAAGGTACTGCCAAGCATGAGCAAGAAGAAAACACAAGCAATGCAGACTGGAGAGCTCTCAGAAGAGGCTGAGAGGAAATTTCACAGTTTCCAAATGTTTTATCCAGACTGTTCTGATCTGCTCAATACAAAATCTGTGTTCTACGGACATTCTTTGACAGAAGTACTTTAGAAATAAATTTTCATTTCAATTTCATAGGCAAACAAAACCCAAACTCTACTGATGCAGTGAGACATTTTTGAGTTCCAGGACTCAGATTCCTGCTACAGGTACTCTCTCAAAAAAAAACACCCAACCCTAATGCCTGAGATCTTGGTGAAGCATTTTTAATAAAAGTACCCTCCAGTCTGTCAGGCATCGTTGTTCACGACAAGCTTGACCAGAAAGTCACCTTCACCTCTTGCACATAACTCAACCCTCCCAAAACCAATTAAGCTTAACACACTATTAGAATCATAGAATAGTTAGGGTTGGAAAGGACCTTAAGATCATCTAGTTCCAACCCCCCTGCCATGGGCAGGGACACCTCACACTAAACCATGTCACCCAAGGCTTCATCCAACCTGGCCTTGAACACTGCCAGGGATGGAACATTCACTACCTCCCTGGGCAACCCATTCCAGTACCTCACGACCCTAACAGTAAAGAATTTCAGTCTAAGTCACAGCTTGAATACATCACACATGACTCTCCAACCTTTCAAGAAGACAGAACTGCTTTGAGATGTGTGCATGTGTATATATATGTATATATATATATATATGTAGGGAAGGACTTCTATGAATAGGAAATAAGACCTTGGGATGGCATAAAGTTCCACCAACTATTTGCCTTTCATATGCAAAACACACACTGTGCACGGTGCAAGCAGTAGCAGTCAACAATCCTTCTGCACAAGTCTTCATGGAAGAGTCCCGAAAGTATTAGATTTACTAAAAGAGAAATATCATATGGGTTGGAAGAAAAAAAGAACTCTTCAGAAAGCATTGTGTCTCACAGGAACTGCTGTATGACTCTTAACCCCAGGCTTATATGGAATATTAGTCCACCCACTGCAATCCAAGTACCATTGGAGGCTGGTCCCCCTCTGAGAAATCCTTAAGTGAATTTTAAACCTATTATTTTTATTACAAGTTCACTTTGAAATATGCAAAGTTTGTTAAATACCTCTCTTTGGGATGAAATCTGGGCTTGAAGTTCTCTACTTAAACTACTGACAGGAATGACGGTCACAGGGGAAGCAAACTCACCACTTTATTGCATTAAACAAAGCATGTAGTTGTGGATTTAGGGCTTTTGATGGATACAGGTTTAAAACTGATGACCTAAAAGCTTAAGTAATCCTAGACCCTGGTATTTTGCACTGGCATATGTAATAAGGATGCCCAATGCAGTCCCCCAGACCTGATAGTACATGGGCACTGCACCCCAGCCTGCTTATCAACAGCAGCACACTGCCATATGGCTGCTCCCTACCAAACCTCAGTTAATTACTAAACGACATTTTGTTTCTTTAACAGAGATGGTTTTAGAAGAAACCAGTAGAAGCCATAGAGAAAATTCTGAGTAAAAACTTACAGCAAGATGCACAGACATGCAACTGTAAATGCACATATGTACAAGTGTAAACACACACCTGTTTCAGCCTTGCACTGCAGGGAAGAATGACAAACGTAAAATGCAAACTTTGAAGCACAAATCAAGTGAAGAAAGAAGCATTTTGTTTGTGTCATTACTAATACAGGCATCTAAATATCCGAACTAGTGTCTCGGAGGCTAGACTGCAGCTCTAAGTATATTCTTTTCAAAAAAGCATCCGTGGTCTTTCTGTGAAGGCTAATGATAATTTTATCTCTTCTGAGCCTTGCAGTAATAAATGTTGACAGCCCCAGATGCCAGGTCCTTGGTGAGGGCATCTGTTTGTTTATTCAGGATTAAGTTAAACTTCTTAGCCGCCATTACAGTAAATCCACCTCTCCTATAGACCTTCTTAAGAGTACTGAAGACAATAATGAAAAACCACATACTGTTGTGAGATCAGTCACGTTCAGAAGGCTGAGAAATCTGTGGCAATTTATTCTCTGCATGGAGGGGTGAGGAACAGACTGCAGCAAACATCAAATGCTGCTTGGGTAACACAGAATCTCCCCCCAAAAAAGGAAGAGAAAGGCAGTGTGAGCTGCTCTTTGTCTTGATTTCATCACATCACACCTTGATACTGCGGCAGACTTTCAATGAGGGACAGTAAAGCTTGATCCTGCAGTCTTTGCCCAGCAAGGAAAGGGTTCAGATTTCTAAGTAATTATGCTCAGTTACATGAAAAAAGGACTGGATGCCTTTCTTCCCTACCCCCGTCTCACCCCCTCCCCCCCCCCCATAGACCTTTACCATCTTTCAATATCTGAAATGCAAAGACTTTGAGATTTAATTTCCTCTTCCTTAAGGTTGTGAAGGGATGTTGTGCTCCTACTGACATGGACACAATTTGAGACTCTCAAATTACCAGACACATAACACAGATGCCATTGCTTCACACTGGCAAAATATTCTCATATACCATATAAAACTCTAAAGCTGTCAGTGCATCAACATGTAGTAAGACTATAGGATGCCTATTAAGCGGTCAAACAGCAAAGAATGTATTTGAAGAGGGGATTTTAAAGGCATGCTGCCCTGCAATCTATTTAATTAAATGAAAAAATCTGAAGATGGCAAAGTTAGTTTCCATTTTGCCATTTAAGGCAGCTGTAAGATTAGCCTTTAATTACTACACAATGGTGCAAAAGCATGAGACAGCTCCTGCTAACCAGCTGTTTCTGCAGCACAAGCAAAAACAATCTCTCGCTACACCTCAGAGTATGGGGGGCAGGAGTGAGTAGCTGTATGCTACTGGGCTGGAGTGATTTTAATTGTACAAGTAGGATTTTGGAGGCTTTTATTCTCATGAATAGGCAATGGAATGTTTTATAGATACAGAAGCTGCAGGATTAAGAGAAGTTGAGTTTGTTAAGACTGCAGCCTAAGATCTTGGCTGAGACACTCAAGGACCCCTGACAGCATGGGTATCTCTCTGGATTATGGTCCTCGCCCTGTGCTACCAGTGTTTCTCCACACTGAGCTGGAACTGATGTGCAAAGGGTGGCCAGCATGCTCTCAGCAGCTTGTCATAACGCCAAACACTCAGCTAGAAGTGGGTGGCAAGACCACCAGAGGCTGCATCTTTGTGGTTGGGAACTCATACTTAGCTCTCCACATCAAAGGGGAGAAGCTACTACACTGATACTGCTCAGCAAACAGCAAACAGCTAAAACCCTCCTGGGCTGCAAGGAGACTGAGCAGACTGTGCATCCTGAGGCAGAAGCTACATCAGCCCAATGTGATCGGTCCCCAGAGGAAGAGCTCTGCAGTGGGAAAACATAGGAAGCAAGCTGGGGACGGATGGACTGACAGGAGACTCTCTGAGGTCAGGGCAGCAAGCGAGCAGCTTCCTCTCTGCAAGATGCTACACGACGCTTCCCCCGCAAATTCATGGAGCAAAAAATGATTGCAGGCAGGAAAAACATATGACATTTGGTAACACAAGTTGACAAGTTCTCAGCAAGAATGAAACTTAGTTTTTCCACTTTGTTTCTTTATATAAATAGAGTATGTTTTTTAACGTGAAAAAGACTGACAGTGAGCAAAGCAGTAAATAGATAGCCATCTCCGTAAACCAGGATGGCTGTTATCAGATTGGCAACATAAGAGGCCATTGTTTGAGCTAAAATTACCTCTCAGGTCTGGCAATATGCTCCACCGAAGGACACAGTGTCCTACGGCAAAGACACACTGCCTACACGGACATCCACTACAGGGCCCAGGAGACAAAGGTCCAGGAGAAGTGGAGACTGGACAAGGTTGGCTCATTCTCAAGAGGCTGGATTTGCACTCCAAACATGCAGCAAATGTTCAGGAGAGGAAGAAATACTGAATACTTTTGAATTTAACTATGCTCATGGAACACAGGTTGTTGACACCCTCTGATGTTCAGTCACCAAGTATGGCTTTGAAATATTTGGTGGTTGAAAGTTTGAATTACCTGCAAGCCTTTATTCCAACAAGTAAATGAGCATCAGTGAGGATGCCACCCACCATCCTGCTGATTTTCAAAGTACTACTCATTTTCCTACTGAAGGACAGGGAAGATAGTTAGCACTTTCTGCATATCTAATCTGGTAATCACTTCTACAATCATCTTTTTCTGCACCACTATTTATGACTTTTCCTGCAGGCCCAGAAAACTGTTTCTTTGGTACCTGTCTCACGTACATTTCTGAATAGCACACATCTTCCCTGACACTTTGTCAGCCTAACTTGACACACCCCCATCCACTGGAGTACCCAAGGTATGCTGTAATACCACTGGAGTACCCAAAGCCTATAATACACAAAGCCTACTGTTTCAGGATAAAGACAAAAGCTTAAACAACTTTATTTTGATGAGTTTGTCTTTGAAGGAAGAACACTGGAAATTACATTTTAAAAGCAGGTAATATCTAACCTGGCCTCAAAACAACTGGCCAAAGAACTTACATGACTCCTCAAGGACAGCCTGAAAAAGAATTGCTGCTTATCCCACAGACTAATAGCTGGGCAATGGGAGCAACAGAAAATACACCAAGGAAAACCATTTCAAATACGGTTTGCAAAGCAGTACTGACAAACTGCATTATACCACCCATTTCTAGGCCAAGAGCCAGCAGTGGGCAGTGGACAGGGCAGAGCTAGGATCACCCTGCCAGGGTGCAGAAGCAAAGATGGGATGGAAAGAACAGGATGAGCTGAAGAAACCTGGGAATCTGAGCTGCTAAAGGGATACTGCTGCTGAGGGGATGTGAAGATGGGGGTGAGGGACTGCTGTCTGTGGGAATGGCAGCTATGGCTCACACGCCCTAACAGTTATAATCATTAATAACAGAAGACTTCCAGGCACAAGTAAAATTTACTACATAAATCTCACACACAGCAAAGTGTGTGTTCCTTATGCGGGGATCTTATGCATGCATTATGCCCTACAGGGAGGCAAAAGGCAGACAGCTACATAGAGGGGGTCTAGTCTCATGGCAATTTAACCGATAAGTGCATTATTTGTGGCCAAAATTGTCATTATTCCTATTCCCATAGACTGAACAAGGAAGACAGAAAGATCTGCAATGAGGCGGTCACTGATCACATCTCTTGTTCATTACTTGTTCGGGTTATGTCACACCAAAATATTTAAATATACAATATTGTAGCACATGTTACACATATTTTTTTGTTATACAGAATTTGTGAAGTTTTGGCAGTAGAAAAGATAGGAAAAAATGAGTAGGAATAAGTAGTTTATTGAAGATATGAGTGTTTTACCATGTAGGAAGTAACTCATTTAATGAGCACAATCAGTGTTTTTTCCGAAATAACAGCTCTGATTAGCAGCAGACAGTAATGCTCATAAAAGTCACTGATTTCTTTCAATTAGCTTTATCTGAGATCCACAAAGCCTCAGTTTTTCCACACAGGAAATGCAAGTATTTTACTCACTCAGGTTTAAATCTGGTATCAATAATCTCTGTATTTACTGCAGCACATCTTCAGTAATTAAGTCTCTTAAAGTTCTCTTTGTTCTGCTAGGGACTGAAAGCCAGTAAATGAGTTTTCATTTAAAGGGTGAGGGGGAGGTGAGCAGTGGAGGAGGAAGATAACTTTTTGCTGAAGGTTAGGGGGGAGGATTAGACAGAAATGGCTCAGGAGAAAGTCAGACACTGACTCAAAGTAATTGAACAGAGCTGAAGTGGGGCTCCTGGCACTGAAGGCACTGTCTGACAGCAGAAAACAACCTCAAGCCCTCCTACTCCCACTGTGCATTAAAGAAGGAAAATGGTAACAGCTCCTTCATCAGCATTTGAGAGATGTAGCAGTGAGAAATGCCTGTAAGAAGTCAGTGGTGAGGCTGCAGAGGGCACGCTGAAGGAGCATCCAGCTCCACTGTCCCCTGTCCCCCTTCAAGCTGTGGACAAGCCTGCCCTTGTTCTTCTTCCCATGCGTAAGAGCAAGGTGTACCCCTAGGCTTTGTGCTGCATCTTGCTTATGAAATCCTTCATGCTCTGCAAATGAACGGCAGCCTGGTTTGAAGACAACTCATGTTTTCACAGTGTCAAAGAGCAGCACTGCCAGACTGTGAGCTGGGACACCAGGAGAAGTGGTAGCTCCCTACAGCACGGCAGAGGAACTGACAAGATGTCCTGGGCCATGGGCAAGGACAGCCAGGCCTGGCAATGCCCTCAGGGCCCTGGCACGCAGGCAGAAAGCAAGCACCCCTGACCTGCAGGGCCAGCCAGGTCTACGAGATGCTAAGGCTGCAGGGGCATGGCTCAGGTGGGGTGGGAAGAGCTACAATATGATGCTTCCCAGCACAAGGGCCATGGGCAAGGCTCAGGATGCCACCTGGGCTCACAAGGAGAGGACAGAGCGGCCCCTGTAGCCCACAGCAAACCAAGCCTGATATTTCTCCAATTTGCACCCAAAGAAAACGGGTTAATTTTTAAAATTAAAGTCAGATGTATTTATTTCAGAACAACCTCTCCCCTGTCCCCGATCCAGCAAGGACTGTCTCTAACATCAGAGGCCTCTGCAACCCATGATAGTGGAAGGTGTCCCTGCCCATGGCAGGGGGTTGGAAACAGATGACCTTGAGGTCCCTTTCAATGCAACCCATTCTATGATTCTATGATTTTATGGAGGTACAAACGTGGCCACATTTACAGACATGTGTTAGTATATGCAGCACAGCACCAGCATTTCAGAAAGTCTGTGATATGAATACTATACTACATAATTATTTAAATATATAGTAAACCAGGTCTTGCATATGTAAGGAAACACTGTAGATGAAATATGCCTCCTTCCTGTCAAAGGTAGCAAATTTTCATGACTAATTTAAGATAAGGCATTTAAAAGATGTGGTTTGCTGCATAAACAGAACATACCCATGGACAGTGCAGTTTTTAACCATTCAACATCTTTCCTCAGTTAACAGCAGAGCGAAGGACAAACTTTCCAGAATACTAATGATGAGAAAAACTAACAACTACTGTCCTGCCTCAAGACGTCCACTCCTGAGCTGGCCATGAACCAAGCAGAGTGGCTGACACACCAGAAGGCTGTGTTGCCATTCAGCGAGACCTGGACAGGCTGGAGAGTTGGGCAGGGAGAAACTTTATGCAATTCAACAAGGGCAAGTGTAGAGTCTTGCGTCTGGGGAAGAACAACCCCATGTACCAGTACAGGTTGGGGGCTGACCTGCTGGAAAGGAGTGATGGGGAAAGGGACCTGGGGGTCCTGGTGGATAGGAGGATGACCATGAGCCAGCAATGTGCCCTTGTGGCCAAGAAGGCAAATGGCATCCTAGGGTGCATTAGGAAGGGTGTGGTTAGTAGGGCAAGAGAGGTTCTCCTCCCCCTCTACTCTGCCTTGGTGAGGCAGCATCTGGAATATTGTATCCAGTTCTGGGCCCCTCAGTTCAAGAAGGACAGAGAATTGCTTGAAAGAGTCCAGCGCAGAGCCACAAAGATGATGAAGGGAGTGGAACACCTCCCTTATGAGGAGAGGCTGAGGGAGCTGGGTCTCTTTAGCTTGGAGGAGACTGAGGGGTGACCTCATCAGTGTTTACAAATATGTAAAGGGTGGGTGTCAGGGTGATGGAGCTAGGCTTTTTTCAGTGATGTTCAGTGGTAGGACAAGGGGCAATGGGTGTAAACTGGAGCATAGGAGGTTCCACGTTAACATCAGGAAGAACTTTACTGTAAGAGTGACAGAGCACTGGAACAGGTTGACCAGGGGGGTTGTGGAGTCTCCTATGTTGGAGATATTCAAGGCCCGCCTGGACAAGTTCCTGTGTGATGTACTCTAGGTTACCCTGCTCTTGCAGGGGGGTTGGACTAGATGATCTTTCGAGGTCCCTTCCAACCCTTGGGATTCTGGGATTCTGTGATCAGGAGGCAATCACTTTTATATACCTGTCTCCTTCCAATCTCTCTCACCCGCCACCAAACCTTAAGTTTGCTTCTGTCTAAGTGGGAATTAATCCTCCCTGGAACACACTATAAACACTGTTCTATCTCTACACCAAGGCCAATGCAAGTTTTTCCTTCAGCCGGGCTTATGAGATTTTGTGTCCGTACTCCTAGCAAATTTAATGGTATTGTGCTTGAAAGAAAACAATTCTTCAATTCTGGGGTATGCTTTTTTTAAACACACCACCACACTCCAACCAGGAGTCATATTCCTGCCTACTACAACCTGCTGTGCAAGTTAAAAATTCTTTCATGCTTTTAAAAAGACACTTTTTGTTACTAACCATTGAAAAAAACAAATTTACAAGTACAAGAAAATGCCATTTTTACTTGAGGCCCTGGCTCAGTTCTCCAAGAGAAAAGGATCTCACTAACAGGCATTCACTATCACATTTTCCCCCTCAAGTCATTTTTTGGATAAACAACAACAAAAGTCACATAATCTACTGACTAGATCTTATACTTTTGGATGAAATAAATGCTCCTTTTCTTGTGTAACGGATTAAGAGAGACTGAAAAAAAAATCTCCTCTTAATTCGTTTCCCTTGTTGACGCAGAACAATTCTTCATTTCATGCAGAAAATGTTTCTCCAAGCAATCCAACTTCAGATCAGAACAAAGTATCATCTTTTCATCCAGCTCTTGAGAAAGGCTTCACTATGTGCAGTAAGTAACATTGGAAACAAACAATACTTATCCAACAGTGAGTCTGCTCCAACATAGGTTTTAAAAAATCTAATTGGGGCTTTAATTTGAAGATAACTCTTTTGGGCTGGTGGTTTTGCAGAAGAGAAATGTCTCTTATACCTGTGAACATCAGGCATTCAAGTGCGATTAAGTGATCTATACATAACATCAAGACACTGTAAGTCACTGCTGAAATACTTACCTACTGCAGTTGCATCCCTGAGGAGCTGTAACACACAACGTGCAGACAACAGGAGAGGCTGTTTATAAAGGGTGCAGTGTATCTTACTTGTGTTGAGCAGAACTCCCAGAGGATTCCTCGAGCACAGGCACAAAGCCAAAGCTCATGAAGGCAGCCATTAAGCGAATCTAAATAATCAAGAGCTATGATCTGAGCAGGACAATACAGGTGAGCAGTGCCAGACTACTCTGAATTAGCATTTTTAAAGATGGACTACAGAAGATGAAAGTTGCCCCATCCTCAGCCCAGCAGAGCAGTGTGAATGCTTACAGGGCAAACAGATGTGGATGATGCTTTCCTAAGGTTGTATGGTCAAGTTGGACAAGACTTGGCCCATCAACAAAACAACTTGCCCAAAAGACAGAAAATGTCAGAACAACAGCAGCTGTAGGGAACTGGTAGGCATCAGGCAGGAGCTAAGAGAGACATAAACTTCAAAATACCACAGTGGATCTGAAAAGGAAGTTCTCAAGAGATGGTAGGGACAGAGCATCCTTTGCTCTGTGACATGCCCAGTGACACCAGTCACCTCAAATAACAAATTTCTATGAAAAAAGGCGGGTAAGTCTTGGGGGTTTTGTTTTTCAGTTATCTGAGGCAAATGCACGTGTAAAGTCATATATTTGGGACAATCCACAGAATGTGACAACTGCAATTTTCCCACGTTTCTACACATTTACCACAGGGCAGGAGCCACAAACAGACGCCTTCACTTCTACAGACCAGAGCCTTGTTCCGATATCAGCAGAACTGTCACTGCAGATTTCATCCTCCTCCCTGAAACCATCCAATCTAGTGGGCATGATCTGTGCCTCATTTACTGTGTCCACAGCTGGTAAATCTATTCAACCAACCCTACTTGCTAGAAAAATTATCATGATAACACAAACAGCTTTGCCTTGGAGCATCATTGCCATTCTTTCTTTTTCAGTGGGAAACAACTCAGTTGGGCTCCCATTTGCCTCAATGGTGCTTCAGTATTCAGCTGTCAGTTTATGTAGGCTAACAATGCATGTGAAGGTCTTTCGAGCTTTTCAAGACAGGACCTATTGCCTTAGTGTATATCAAAACCTACAGCTAGACAAAGGAGTATGAAGAACTTAAGGGAAATTGAACAAATTTGCAATATATAAATCATGTGAAAACTGGCTTTCAATGAACTGAGTCAAGAGAGATTTAAATATAGACAGAATAAGGGCCCTGCAGAGATACTGCATTATGCATATGAGTTTTGAATGGAATGGAAGAAAAGCTAATAAATGGATAGGAATAAGCAAAACTGAGAATGAGACTAAAGAGAGCCTGCAAGAAAGACTGGGAGGAAAAGGGATGGTAAAGAGGTAACAGAACCTCTTTATTGTATTTTGGTTTTTGTCTAATGTCTGAAAATTAAATGCTCTGTAAGACAAGGCAGCAGAAGCAGAAGAGGAAGCACATATACAGACAAAGACAGCAGATGCAGAAAGGAGTTACTGGTAACTTAGTCCTTCTTCTCTATACTGCTAGCATTTGGTTCTTAAAAAAGATAAATAAAAAAATCCCAAACCCTCCCCCCCCCCCCCCCAAAAAAAACCACACAAACAACAAAAAACAACAACAACAAAAAAAAACCCTTTCATATTAATACAATCATTTAGGGCAAGAGATGCCTTTTCCCTTGTCAGGAATGAGCTGTAATGTCTTTGGAAATCTGGCTTTTAAACATCCCCTGACTAAGAGCACTTTGCTCAGTTTTGTCTCCCTGTCCTCTGGTAAAGTAAGTCACATGCAAACGAAAACATAATGCTGAGTAATCAAAACATTTAAGGTTGTTGTATGCAATCCCTTCCTTTCCATGATAACGTATGCCTTTTGATTTTATCTCTATATTCTGTTTATTTCTATATCACTTCCTGATACGCTATAGGCTACCTCTTCCTCTTTTTGTGACTAGGTATAACAAAAGCAGCTGCTGGAAGCCTATTATCTAATTATCTTGTTAGATCCTGCAAGGACTATGGTGCTTCTATAAGCAGATCACATGTGCTTTGGCCTCTCAGATCACTCTTTCTTATCTAGCACATAGAACACATTGTCATAAGTTCTCTAAACATGTTGGATGTTCAGGTGAGTTTTCAGAAAAGCCTTTTCTTTGTCACTGTCATCACTTGGGTTGTTTTCAGCCAGAAGTTATATTCAAATTCAGCTGTATTGTTAGAATGCCTCACCTAGAGAGCAGGGCCAAGCCCTGTATCTCAGCAGTCCTTCCAGATGTCAGTGGTCTGATGACACCAGGATGAAATAGCTGGTTTCCAGTGCTGGAGCTGACAAGGCATGCCCATTTCTACTGGTGGTCACTTGCTCCAGTGTCTTCAGCTTAGGTTCTTGCTATGAGCCTCAAGAGTCAGAACACATCTGGATCACTATTAAATTGCTCTGGATTACTATTTGAAAAGCACATCTGAATTTGGTCAGTGAACACCTATCAGAAGGCAGAAGAATTGTAACATACAGGAAAACTGCACCCAGCACACAGTGGTGCTGCTCCTGCATGCGTGGACAGAAAACAGAGATGCAGTCCATACAGAAGAGTTGTCACTGGTAAAGAACTACTTATAATCATCCTAGGGAGCTCTGCCCCTGAAACTGTGACAACATGGGCAGCATGGATAAAACACTCAGGATCATTACCAGATTGAACTGCTCTCCTATTGCTCTGCCAACTCCAGCTTGCTTTGCCATGGTGATATTCTTTGAATTACTGAACTAGATGAAGCTGAACAGTGTAAGGTAGTTGAAAGAAGCAGTCTATCATCTCTAAACTCTATGAACGTGCCAGGTCCTGGATTTTTTTGAAAGCAACTACAAAAATAGTTTGAAAAACTGTGAATGCATTGAATCAGTTTCTAAAGCTCTAATCAGCAATTCATATTCTCTCCAGGAGGAAGAACTAAGGAATAGCAACGGTGGGTTTTAGTTAGTTTTTTTTTCCAGAAAGCAATACAATATGCTATTATTTTCTCCCTTCCATGTACCTCATCTACTTCCCAACGCAAAAGAATAAGCTCAAACATTTAAAATGTATCTATTCAACCTTTATGTTGATTCTGTTCTTAATTTTCAGAAATACTTGGAAAATACTTCTGAAACATCCTGATGCAAATTCTGACCTGAACAGATCCTTGTTGCAGATAACAATAAAAATCACACTTTTGGACTGCGCTTCTCATGAAATAGAGGCTACTCGTAACTATTGCACTATATATAAGCTAACCTATATTTCAGAACATCCCTTGGTGTCCTGTCTGCTTGCTTCTAATAGGCTAGAATAGAAGCACACAGTTGAAAGCACGATCCACTACAGCAAATCCTATCAACAGTCAATCCATTACAATGCTCTGCCTCTGATGTGACCCGGCAGAGGAGAGCAAAGTCTTTAGTCACCTCCCAGGTAGTTATGATCAACAGAGCTTGAGATCCAAGAGATTGCACAGATTTCTTCTCAGCCTCCTTAATACAACTACTTTATGCCCTGGTTCATCTTGACTAAATTTTGATTTTTATTACAATAACCTTATCAGACATAGCTAGATATGATAAAAAAAATTACTTAGGTCTTAAAAATTTAGCAGAGATACTTTATTCTGTATCTTCTTGTAGCAGCAAGTATTGTAATGGAAAAAGATACCATCAAATTTGTCAGTTGAGCTTTTGATTGACTAAAGGATTTTTTAAAGCCTAGAAAGGAGGGTAAAGATTTGAATAATTACATTAAATGTAAGTAATGGCTGTCAATAGCTTTAAAACTTCCTATTTGTATTGCAGTACTCTGATAACTACTCTCCAACCTCAAATCAGCAGAAACCAGTATGAAAGAAATGCAAAGGTATACAATATGAGATGTATTTGTTAAGGAAATGCAATTCACTTCTAGATGATATTTATTTTTTCAGCTTTGAGAGTAGCTGTGGCTTTCAAATAGGAATTCTGGACCAAATTACAGATTAGGTAAATGCATCAACAGGATTTCAGTGCAATGGATTCAATGCATATAAAATACTGAAAATACACAAGGCTCCTTTGCGAAGCAATGTAATGATGGTATGCTTAACTAGAGGAAGTGTCTAGCTCAGACTATTAAACTTCCACACTGGTCATACTTCTTTCTGCTCATTTTTGTGTTAAGTGCTAATGTGTACAGCCTATATACATCACTGACATGACGCCTAACTTTGTGGCAAATGTACTGCTACTGTCAGTACATACATAGCACTTGGTTCTCAGCATGCCTTTAGATAACATTTTCTGCCCATGCACCTGCAAGTCAGTACACACAACTGTTATACAGAACTGCCAATATATTTGCACATAACCATTATTTATCCTCTTGCAGTAATACTTATCTGACAAAAATTTGAAAAATGCTTTTGTAAGTTCTCCATGTAATCAAGCAACCCAGGAAATACTCAGCGTATTCAATTTCCTTTAAGAAATAAAGTTGGTAATTTGATCAATGAACTCGCAAATAGGCACTTAAATATAAGTTTCAGTTAACTGAGCCTTCACAAGTTAATGGCAGGAGAATTTCTGTTATTAATACAATATGGATTTTTTTAAGACCCATTGGTAAGGAAAGTATTTTGAAAGTGGCACAAGGCAAAAGCAAAAAGCCCAGACTCACCCCTTCAGGTTAAGCTATCATCTACATTGAAAAAGCCATTTTTGTGGAGCAGAAGTACATCTGACATAGGCATGCACTAGCCAACAGTCTTTACATGGGACATTTTGATTTGACACTTTGCCTGATCTTCCCCTGCTTTCCCATTTCTCCACAGTAATCCTCCTTTCCTACCTTGTGTCCTCATTCTTACTGCTACATTCAGTACTGTCTTGCAGTGCGGCTGTGCCAGACAGTAATTGTCAGGAACAAGTTTCATGGGTTTCTGTGAACTTAAGCCCACGAAAAGGACAGGACTGAAGGCGCAGCATACTGTATTTTTAAAATGGGAGAAAGAAGGAACAAAAGCAGTATGAAATCTATTAATAATCATTTCCTGCTCTTCTCCTTACACTCTATTCCACAGCTGAGCTCTTTGTTCACACAGGCAATGAAGATCACAGCCTCTTCCCTCACCACTCAGCCCCTTGTCCTTTATCCCACTGGGTCCTGCCAGCCTACTGACTACAGCAGAAAGGGAAACCACAGCACATGGATGCAGAAGTGCTGCTCTAACCAAAACAGCACCACGACAGTGACAGCAGCCTGACCTTGTAACAGCCCATGCATGACCCCACTCTGAACTTCCAGCACCTATGCCTCCCTTTCCTCTGGAAAAGCAGCCAGACACTTCCAAATCAGGCAGTTGCCTCCCAAAGCTCTGCTAGCTTAACCCTGCACCTCTCTCCTTTCTTGTGCTGCTGCTTTCCCAGGCAGGTCAGTAACAACCTCCAGGCCCAGCAGGACAGTTAGATGTTCTCCATGAGAAAACAACAAGGAAATCAGGAGGAGAGACCTTCCAAGCAGAACTATATTCCAACAATAAATAGTTCACTCAACAAGTCAGCCTATGCAATGGAAGAACAAACTCTTAGCACTTAAGAGGACAAACAGCCAAACCTACACCTCCCAGGCTCCTGGAGCCCACTTCTCGCTAATCCTGAAGTTTCAACACTGCAGATTAGCCTCACCAACTTTACAAAGATGACAGAAATTCTCTGGCTGGCAAAGCAACCCAGGGAACTGATTCAGTTAAAACAACAGCCGAAAGAGAAAGAAAAACGAGAGAAGGGGCATTATTATTGGGCTGGATTAAACCCTGATCTCTCTGCCAAAACAGCTTTGCTGGCACAACAGAATAAATAAGAGACTCTAGGAATTGGTACATCAAACCCATAGCTCCTAATATACTGTCACTGCAAAAAATGACAAGATTTTCTGTAATACAAGCTCACAAATGACAGATCTTTACTGTAGACAGATCTGTAAAGCAGACTGTTTTGTTAATATTTTATAGAATCTCTGTTCGTACACAAGATACACATAAAGGTCAATTAGGATAAATATTCCAAATAGGACTGTAGAAATAAGCAGTAAAATAAAAGAACTATAAAAACTCTGACTCCTTGAAACTATAGATGCATTGGATTTTACTAACATATATCAGTGCTACAACCAGGAAATGCAGAATCAACTCTAGGTCAAAAAACATGACCCCATTTTCTACATTCCAGCTGACTACTGTGTGATCTCTAAGTTTCTGGTAGAAATTATCCAGCCCTTCTTAGAGCTGAATGGATATACAAGCAGCCTTAAGGCTTTTAAGCAGGGGTTTTCATTTGGCTTCTGAAAATTGAAGAGGTAATCAGCTTTAAAGAAGAGAAACTGAAACCAATTTTTGTCTTGCTTTTCTAGTTTGTTATAACCAACATCTATGTTTCCTGTTCCTATTAAAATCATTTTTATGCAAGTAAACCAAAATTTACCAAACCAAATTGAAATACAGAGTGTCTACCTGTTATGGAAGCTTCTCTAAGAGCTTATCTGTAATTAGACAGATCATAGAATAGCATACATGCTTAATACAGGAGAAGGAGACAGAAAAATGCAGTGTAACATTCTAGTCCTGTGTTGTGCTTTTTGTTTATAAGTATTCATCTAACTAGAAGTCAGTGAAAAGCCCAGGAACATCTTTTAGAGATTTAAAGCTGAACAGATTTTTCTGAAAAGGCAGCTTATGAAACACAGTATCACAGCTGACAGGCATTTCAACAAAACTCACGTCCTGTATTTCATCACAAGCACAATCGCAGAGGCCGCGTGATGATTCTTAGTCCTAATCCCCTCTCCATAGCAGCACGTGGAACTTAATTTGCTTTTCCATGTTCTTCTTTAACAAGTATTACAGCTATTGATTCTTTACATGCTGAGATTCTGAAGATTTGTTTAAATACCAAGGAAAAGCAGGTGAACTCCTGAAAAATTAAAATCTCTGCTTTATTTTAGTGCATAAAAACTTTAAGTTCAGTCACTGAAACCAGAGAACTGTCTTCTGGCAGTAAACTCTCTTGGCACAGCTTTTGCTAGGAAACTTTTTTAGAATCACCACCACTAGGCATGGTGTCTTTGAGAGCTAACTTCAAGAGCTCAGCTCAGAGCTCGTTTCCACAATCACATTATCATTCATAACCAAAATTCTGAGTCTCATTTCTTCCCTTGTTCCCAGTTTCCCCAAAAGAAATAAATCCTAACTTCATTTATATAGGAACTAGGGAGGAACAAAGCCCAACTTGTTCCTGAAGGACTTTGAGATCATTTGTTTAGTAGGTGCAAATTCCCCATATAAAAGCCTGTGTGCCATGTCCAAGAACCCTCTCCCAACATGAAGAATAAGCTATATGTTTTTACAGGCTTCCAGGAATACGAATAGTGTCCATACAATAACCTCCCTTGTTAAAGGCAAGCAGTTTTCAGAGCAATAAAACTGATGCCCTACAGACGTCTTGCCACATAGTCACACATTCTCCTCACTGCAAGAACACAGGGTCCTTGTCTGTAATCTCCACGCATCCTCCCAACTGTGATAATCCACAGACTAAATACCCACTCCCCACTCAGCCACAACAACCTCAGCTCTCACATTCTCTCACTGCCCCATGAGTGACAAGCACCACTTGAGTTGTGGCTAAACTGGTTTCCTTCCAAACCACACCCAGCACAAATGCTGAACATATCTTACACCTTTTCTCTTAGGTGGGGTAGTCATCTGTGTGTGCCTCCTCTACTAAACCAAAGCCATTAGTAAAACTTACCAAAGCTTAACAGCATTTAGGCCACACTCCATCAGATTGGGATAGTTGATTATTGGCTTCGAAAAACTCAGTGGAAGACAGACGGCTAGATACAGCCATCCTATAAACTTCAGTTCCTCAGGAAACCAGGCTAAAAATAGCTGATCTCAAAAACTCAGTGAACAAATCGAACTCAAATTAACATAAATACCAACTGGAATGTTAAAATGTGTTGGCTCTTAAATATTATCTTATAAGAAATGTTGTCTCAAAGGGTCAAAATTAAAACTGTAATTACATATAGCAACAGAAAAGCATTAACCAGCTTACAAGTCCATAACCAGAACAGGTTACAGTCTAGGGTGACATCAGTGCAGATGAATGTACATTTATATGACACGACTGAGCAGGGATGTTTAGCACTTCTCTTGCTCATTAGCTTGTTGGAGTGGGTACAAAAAACATCCAGACTTCAGCTCCTTTTAAACAAAAGTGGGTGCTTTCTTGGGTTTTATCACTGGCTTCCTAGATTTCCAATCGGTTTTAAAATTTCCTTTAATCCAAAATGTTAGAACCTATGACCTTCAACCATAACAAATTTTGGCAGAGATCCTTCAGAGTTATGCATGAGGCTGAATTTATATTAAAACAAAATATTTCACAGACAAAGATAATCTGCGAGTTAATATTTGCCCAACATGGGGCTTTGTTTTCTTATTGACAGTGGATGACTCCAGATAACCCTTGAGATTCTTAGTGTGGGGAATACCAAACATATCTCATGCAAACTGATGTTTCTTTGTGGAGACTTCTCATGGCAACATTAGTACTTACTGCTTCCCAAACACACTAATTTCATCTCCCCTACTAGAATAATTTCAGATAAAGTAATTGTAGAATCCACATGCCAAAACTTTCTTTCCTCTTCCTGTCTCAAGAATAAAATAGCGCAAGCCTATGCAAAGTCCTTACAATCCCCTCCTCCAGGCACCTCATTAATTCTGATACTATTTCCTGTCAAAACAAAATAATAAGCATATTGGTCTAAGTCTAATGAAACACTAATAGTCCTAACCATCTACCAAGATGAGTAGAAAACTAGGACTTCAAATACTTCTTTCTATCCTAGTCATTTACAGCCAGTCCTCAGACAGACCAACACAAATCCAAAGTACCAGTAGGTATTCTGATCTGGACTGGCTAAAAGGGGGTCAGACCTGGGGTGTTGTGGATTAAAAAAAAAACAACACATCTCATGCTTGTGACTCAATAAATGCAATGTTTCCTACATTTTCTTTGCAAAACTTCCCACCTAATCAAATAGCCAGATAACCGAGAGTGAGAATTGCACACAAGCAAAAATCCAATACTGCTGCCGAGGACTTCATGGATTCAGAGAATAAAAATATGGTGAACTGACTAGAATTCTATTTCATATTAAATTAGGCTCCTCTAAGAATAAATATGCCTTTTCTCATCTTTTTCAGAATCAAGTAAACTGAATGCAACTTATTATCTAGAACTAATTTTCACAGGTTAGATGTTCAAGGCAGGATCAATGCAACTCCGATGAGGAAGGGAAAAAAAGTGGTGAAGAAGTTTTGTAATTCTGCTATGCTCCCCCATTAAAGTTAAGTCATAGTGAAAATTGAGAAGAGTTTGGTTTGCAGCATCTTCAGCAAAGGAAGCACTGTAGTGCCTTTGTACCTGCTGAAAAGGAACAGCAGTAATAACTCAAGTGATTGTGTCTTGGAGAATCATAAAGAGTGAATTCTTCCAAAGGGCTTCAACAATTCACAGGGGAAAAGAGAAAAATGCATTGTCCACGAGAAAGGAAAAGAGTGACTTGGAACATTATCTGGCACAGCTTAAACAATAGAAAACAGCAAAGAAACAGCATAACATTGAAGATGACACTGGAGTAAACTGTATATTCTTAATCTAAATACATTCAACACATGGGAAAATCTTTATTGAACTATAAGCCACAGAAACATGTGTTTTGATTTAGTTTGTGTTGCAGCAAACAAACATGAAAGACCATTGCCTGTATTTTCCCCTGGGGCTTTTTAGGGGAAAAGGAGTGCTGTTTATAACATCTGTGCTACAATCAGAGAATTACAAAATAACTTAGGTTGGATGGAAGCTCTAAAGATCATCTGGTTCACCCGTTTTCCCACCCCATCAAAGCAAGGCCAACTTCAAAGTTAGATCCAATTTCAAAGATGGGTCAGGTTCCTTAGGGCCCTGTTCAATTAAAGCTCTTAATATCTCCTTCCAAAAATGGAGCTATCACAGCCTGTCTGGGTGACCTGTTCTAGTGTTTGACCACCTTCACAGGGAAACAGGTTTTTCTCTGTCACAGTGATGTATCACTGACTCACATTCAAGCTGTTGTTCACCAGGACCCCCAGGGCCACTTCTGCAAAACTGCTTTCCAGTTAGTCCATGCCCAGTTTGTATTGGTGTGCAGGGTTATTCCTCGCAGGGGCAGGACTTTGCCTTTGATGAGCTCCATGAGGTTCCCACTGGCCCATTTCTCTAGCCTGTCAAAGTCCGTCTAAATGGCAGCAAAAGCAACTGGTGTATTAAATACCAAATCCAATTTTTAATCAGCTGCAGATCATGTCATACCCCATTATTTCTGATTAAGGCATGTTAAGGGCATGTCATACCCCATTATCCAGGTCATTAAAAGTGATGTTCAGCAGTACCAGTTTCAGTGTCAAAATGTGATTTGCCTCTAGCTGACCTTTGTATTGCTGATCTTTGAGCACTTTTGAGCACCAGCAGTTCAGACAGCTTTCAGTCCTTTGAGTCCATTCTGCCATCTACTTACCTAACTCACGCTTCACCAGTGTCTCTGGGGGATGTGGGGTTTGTTTTGGTTGGAGGTGTTTTAAATGCTGCATGGATCCTGAATATTGTCCCAGAGTGCCCCTTCCCATCCCAACTTCCATTCAGGATTGAGAGTATCTGTCCTGAGCAAATTGTGACCCAGCTGTGTCAAGAGCAAAACTGAGAGCTTATGCTTGTTGTGATTCTGTGCTCTCATTCAGTTCTTCATCCACAAAAAAAAAGGGAAGCATAGCAATCCCTCACACCACTTTGGTGACATAAGGATGCATTAACTAGTGCTTGTGAAACAGCAGAGTCAACCTGCTATCCAAAATGTGTGCCCCTCCATTCACAAAGTTCAAGAGTCTCTGCTCTAGAGCACTGTGATCAACAAAAAAGGGTTAACAGGCACAGCAAAGCTTTTTTCTCTAGTTCACAACTCAGAACAAGTATCTCAGCACAACCAAAAAGAATAACAGAATAAAATGTGTTAGTTTAAAATTCACTGAGACCTCTCTACATTACATTTGCTGAGAACTAGGAAGATGAACAAGAACATGATTAAGATGATGCACAGCACCTCATAACTTAATTGAACTTCTGTAACTTCATGAACTGTTTTTGTTGAAAAAAAATGCAGAGACAAGTTTAGGGTCAGCCAAACACCCATAATGAAAGACACTGTGCATATTTTAGAAGCCCAGTACAGTAACAAGTGAATTAAAATCATATCATTGTGTGAAAATATATGAAACTTCAATAACAGGTGGAACAAACTTCTTATTTCTACCACCATAGACCATCACTGTTTGCAGGCACTCTTTGAGGGTGGTGAGGCACTGTCACAGGTTGCCCAGAGAAGCTGTGCCTGCCCCATCCCTGGCTGTGTTCAAGGCCAGGCTGGATGGGGCTTTGAGCAACTTGATCTAGTGGAAGGTGCCCCTGCCTATGGCAGAGGGTTGGAACTGGATGATTCTTAAGGTCCCTTCCAACCCAAACCATTTTGTGATTCTACGATTTTCTTTGCTCTACATCACCCAGCAAGGGAGTGAAGAAAAAACAACCAGAATGTAATAGGATTGTGATCTACTTGCCTAAGAGGTACCAGTGTAAACACTCACCATGTAATCAGGGTAGCTTTCCCATGCCAGCTACTTCCAAAGTAGACACAATTTTGAACTCTGTAGCAGTAACCTCAACTACTTCTCACCTACCACGTGGGAGGAAAAGAGCCTAGAAACAACTCCTTTCACAGGCAGAGGCAAAAAGATGCCATCACTTCTGGGACCCTTGACAAGATGGGGAAGGCACCTGAGACAGGTGGAGAATCTTCATATGAATATTGTCTATGTGCTTTTCAATTTGCAACTGTCACACATGCGTTGCCAGGGAAGTCAGAGAAAGCTGAAATGCTCGAAGAAGATACATTTTTATGAACATAATACCAACAGGATTCTTGGGTCTTTCCAAGTGGATGCTTAAACTTTTGGGTTTGACAAATCTGAGAATATTTCTGAAAATGCCCACTCCCCCCCCCCTTTTTAAACTTGAAACTTGAAGAAGCAACAACAAACTGCATTTTTTTTAATTACTGTGGTTCCCATTTTCCCTTTCTATTGCCTCCTGACTGTGATTTTAATATCTGAATGGCTTTAACGACTATTCAGTCCCAATACCACAAGCTGCTCCGTGAGCGGCTATGCAGAATCCCACTGGCATCTGCCTGCCCAAGATCAGCTGCAGAACACAATCTTTCCTTAAATGATACTCATATGCATTTCCTTAGATCGAAGGTCCTCATATGGTTAACATCCAATTAACAGGTAAATAGATCTCAAGGTTTTCTATTTCTTTCTTATGTTGAGCAGCGAAATCCAGGTGAACCTCTGGAAAAATATACTGTATAATACAGACACAGAAGGAACGCAGGCAGTATGACAAGGGAAAGTAATGACAGACTATACTGTTGATGTATCCATAGTAGGAGTTTATTACTCTAATCATACAAATCTCATGAACAAAAACTAAGCTTGAATGCTCATTATTATTCTAAGTTAACAGTTAGAGTTGGAAGTCCTAAACATGGCCTAAAATTCATACTGAAATCAGGAGAAAAGTAAGGTGGCTTGACCGATGGCACATTTAAATCAGTAAGTGGGATCCTTGTTGGAACTTTCTTGGTTTGTTTTTTTTGTTGGTTGAATAGGACCCTTCTACTTTGCAAAGCCCATTGCATGGCTTGGGTTCAGTTCTTATAAAAGCTTTTAGAAACTGCTTGTTGGTGAGCAGTTAGAAGAACACACAAAAAGCAGGGACTGTATGCCTGCAGTTGCAGTTTACTCAGGGCTGAATATGTAAAAGTTTCCTTTCCTAAAGCATTTAGTTGGCAGGCTCAGCAAACAAGGAATCCAGTATGCTATTGAGTTGCTGCCATTACCAATATGGTGTTTAGCACAGACGGCTTGCTGAAAGGTTGGCAAGCCTCTGCACAAGAACCACGTTAGCTTTGAGTTCTGCCCATGGTGAAACCAGGGACATGCAATCCTTTACATTGTCCTTCTGAATAGTAATTGAATTCTTTCTGCTCCATTGACTACAAGATACTGAGTATTAGCTGTGATTTTCTGTAGAGAGCTCTGACTCTGGGATGAACTTACTGTTTCTACTCCTGACAGTCATTCTAATAACACTACCTGTACCAACTACTTAGTTCAGAAGATAAATCACTCTGAACATTCAGTGAAATACATTTCACTTCTTTCACCAAGAAGACATACTGGTAAAGCAGATTTTCACTAACAAGTATTACTTTCTCCACGCAGCTTTCAGAGACAGTGTTGCGGAGAAGCATACAGCCAGTTAAAACACACCCACTTTCATAGAATCATAGAATAGTTTGGGTTGGAAAGGATCTTAAGATCATCTAGTTCCAAACCCCCTGCCATGGGCAGAGACACCTCACACTAAACCATGTCACCCAAGGCTTCATCCAACCTAGCCTTGAACACCACCAGAGATGGAGCATTCACAACTTCCCTGGGCAACCCATTCCAGTGCCTCACCACCCTCACAGTAAAGAATTTCTTCCTTATATCCAATCTAAACTTCCCCTGTTTACATTTGAACCCATTACCCCTTGTCCTATCACTACAGTCCCTAATGAAGAGTCCCTCACCAGCATCCTTGTTGCTCCCTTTCAGATACTGGGAGTCTGCTATGAGGTCTCCACGCAGCCTTCTCTTCTCCAGCCTGAACAGCCCCAACTTTCTCAGCCTGTCTTCATACGGGAGGTGCTCCTGTCCCCTGATCATCCTCGTGGCCCTCCTCTGGACTTGTTCCAACAGTTCCATGTCCTTTTTATGTTGAGGACACCAGAACTGCACACAATACTCCAAGTGAGGTCTGACAAGAGCAGAGTAGAGGGGCAGGATCACCTCCTTCGACCTGCTGGTCACACTCCTTTTGATGCAGCCCAGGATACGGTTGGCTTTCTGGGCTGCGAGTGCACACTGAAGCTGGCTCATGTTCATTTTCTCATTGAGCAACACCCCCAAGTCCTTCTCCTCAGGGCTGCTCTGAATCCCTTCTCTGCCCAACCTGTAGCTGTGCCTGGGATTGCTCCGACTCAGGTGTAGGACCTTGCACTTGTCATGGTTAAACTTCATAAGGTTGGCATCAGCCCACCTCACAAGTGTATCAAGGTCCCTCTGAATGGCATTCCTTCCCTCTAGCGTATCAACAGAACCACACAGCTTGGTGTCATGGGCAAACTTGCTGAGGGCACACTCAATCCCACTGTCCATGTCACAGACAAAGATGTTGAATAAGACCGGTCCCAACACCGATCCCTGAGGGACACCACTCATTACTGGTCTCCAGCTGGACACTGAGCCATTGATCACAACTCTTTGCATGCAGCCATCCAGACAGTTCTTCATCCACTGCATTGTCCATCAATCAAATTGATGTCTCTCCAATTTAAAGATAAGGATGTCGTGCAGGACAGTGTCGAAAGCAATAACTGTCCTTTAATAACGTTTTTCATTTTGTTTTCCTTTTTTTTTTCGTATGAGTTGGTAGTCTAAATTTTGTCTTTTTTGCTGAAGGCTAAGAAGCTATAGGAAAATAATCCATTACCATGTACAATCTTCTGGGAGCTTGCTGTAGCAACATTTTGCCCAGGCACTGGCTATATTGGCTGACAAGTTCCTGTATCTAATGTGGAAGAAAGAAAACCGAAACAAATACAACCAAAAATGTCTAACTAGAATATTCTTATGGGTTTGTATCACACAGAACAAAGATTACTTTGTATTTTAAAGTATTAAGAGCCCTTTCTGATGACAAGCTGTGAGAGCTCCAATTCAGATTGCATTTTTAAAGCAAATCTCATACAAAGTGACATTCTGGCCTTTGGGCACCATAGTAAGTTCATCTAATTAATAGGCTAAATTGATTTTTCTTCTTAAAAGGACACTTGTTTTGATTGATTTGGAAGAAAAAAAAGTAACATTGCTGACAGCATCAGTACGGTGAAATTTTAGCTTTGGGAGAGAAACACAACATGGCGGTGTACTAGAAAAAAGCAGACCTTTTTTATTGCTGTGTTGAATGACTTTTTACTTAGTACATCTGCTAAACATTTTTCATCAGTTACAAGCTTTTCTAAATCACAGTGGTCGCAGTAAAAAAGAACAATTCCAACAACAATGCAAGGATTCAGAACTGCTCCATTCCCATGTTGTTTCCTAGACAGGTGCACTGCAATGAAACATTCACGTAATAGCCACCAAAAAAAGATCAGAAAAGCCCTTTCCGCCTTGATATTTAGCTTCCTGATTAGAAACAAAATTAGACTTAGCTAATAAGAAGTAGGCCATTTAGCCTTTAATTGGTGTGCAAACAATTGACGTCTTTTACAGGGAGCTGCCTAGGGTCATTCCTCAGTTTCAGGAGCATGTGTTTTTTCTGCAGTCTGTTTTCCCTTCCCAAAGCATATGGATTAGCTAGAAAACAGTAAGAATACAGAATCACTCATAAATACTGATTTCACAGATATCTATTAGAAAATATCTCTATTACTTCTTAAACTTACAAAATTGTATCTATATTTGAAGTCTAACTACTGCGGAAGCCTTCCCCTGCCCCAGCCCCAGCCCCATCATGTATTTTTTTAAGTTGGAAGAAAACCAAAACTGACTGCTCTGAGTAACATAATTCTGCTCTGTGCATGTTTTATATTGTGCTCCATTTTCAGACCCTGGTTTAGTATGTCCTGCATACACTCTCATGCATAAAAAGGGAAGATAGAGCCTAGTGGCATTCCTATAGAGACAAGAATCAAAAAGAACCTCAGGAATTACAGAGAACATATTCATTTAAACTCTTATGTATACTCTCCAAGAAGTCATTTTACTAAATGTGACACCAGAAAAAGAGGATGGCTACAGAACCACTTAAGGCAGCGTCTAACTTTACAGAACTTGCTGTTCAACTTTTAGCCAGGAATGATGCTGCAGCTGTGCAAAGGGCAGAGGGAAGGAAGGAAGTAGACAAAGTAAGGAGCTCTTTACTTGTAACCATCCCACTGAATGAGAAGGCCATGCCAGGGCCACATTTGCCATTCAACATTGCTGATCTCCTGGGAAATGGGACTGAAGCTTGTGGACAGGCAACGTGCTGGTATAGCCCCACTTCCATCCCCGAGTGAGCTTTCTCCATCCCTTCTGCCCTACAGCAGCCTCAGCTCTGGTCTCATTACACGTACTGTAACTAATCTAGCTCTCACAATTATGGCCCTCCTTGTACATGAGACAATGCCAGGAAAATACAGAGAACAACTATTCTATGCTCTTTTGCATCACACAGTTTTCAAGGCTGGTGTCAGCAGTAGCTGAACTACACCCATAATAAGCCATGAGGAGCCCTGAGGGGTGCCAACCAAGGATTGTGCCTCTTCATTCCACATCTTCTGCAGAAGAAACAGCCACATCCTGGCAGCTAACTTCTGCACCCGCACTCTCCACCAAGGGAGGGGACTAAGTCTCAGGCAGGGCATTAAGTCTAAGGCAGGGCAGGGTACTGTTCTTCATGGAGAGAAAATGCAGAGAGGCCCAAAATCAGCACAACTGAGAATTACTGGGGTTTAGCTGCTCCCAGAAGCACAAATAAATTAAACCTCTAACAAAATTATTTCTCTGACATATGTATTTCTCTGACATGTATTTCTCTCCATTGCCTCAATATAGATGTATTCACTACAGAAATAACTGTTATTCTTAATAAAAGTTTCTTCTAATGTACTTTCTCTGTTTATATGCGGTGGCGTAAGAAAACACCACCACCATTATGAAATCACTCCTGTAGAAATTATTTAATTCAAGAAAGAAAGACACAGCAGTAGGTGAATGAGTAACAAAGATACTGATTGCACTCAAATACAGCAATTCACAGAAGGAAAACCAGAACACACTACAATGTTGTATAAATTAAATATACGTCAGATGTTTTCCATAAGATTACAGAAAGTCTGATGGGTATTCTCAAAGTCATTTGTACCATTTATCAACATGTATCTTGTACACACATTGCATGAAAAAAAGTCATCCTGGTGTTTCCATATCAAAACAATGATATAGTTTCCTTTCTCCTTACCACTTAAGAGAATAAAACTGTATGAGTTTTCCTCTTTGTTGTATATTGACTCAAGATAGAAGAGAATATCCTGAGACTGATCTGGAAAACATTTCAACAGAGATGCTGCCCCTCAGACACAAGGGATTACAACAATATTCCTTGTACATATATCAGTCACAAGATAAAAAGAATATGTAAAATCAATATAGCAAAGGAATCAACAGAACACTTTCTAAAATAGGTTATTTTCTAATCCTCTAGCTATGCATACTCTTACTACTAAAAATGCTGAACTATCTGCACGTATTCAAATTCACTGCCTGCATACTTCTTTGCAAACAAACTATGCAGTTATTTACTAACACTTCAGAAATTTCTGATTTCCAGGCATGTTGTCATCTTGAAAAAGGCAGGGTTTGTTTAGAGACTGGTACTAAAAATAATGTACCTTAACCAGTGAATTCCCAGTACAAGTCTTCAAGAGGGAAGCAAGCCTAGTTTCAGTGCAACCCCTGGGGGGAAAAAAAAAAGAGCCTGCTGTCACTGTCATCCTAAATCCCTTCTTGTCCAAAAATCAGAAACCGCTCAGTGTTAGAAAGTGTATCACCCATATCCTACCAAAAGCAGCCTCTGGAACAGGTACTTCTTGTAGCAGAGAGAGGCAGAGATTTCATGAGTCACAACTACCTAGTCCATGTAGCTGCTGTTTAGTTACAAGAATGACTAAGTATTACAGCTAAGACTAGCATCATGGGGACATGTCTAACTGAGGCTTAATATAATCCTAAAGAGTTTGCCAGCAGAGTTTTCAGTTGCCTTTACAATCTTCCAAGCTTGTCACTTTCTCCAGTTATTGCTATGAAATTTTCTCAAACTGCACAGACATGAATCAAAGCTTGAGATACAAAATTTACACTTCCCTTTAACCTTCAATCTTCGTGCAGCAGAGGAGATAAAATGCAACTTCTGTCTGTAATTAAGTAAGCTTCCTCTTAAAAGGAGCAACCCAGTTTGAAGAAAATAGATTGGGTAAAGTGCTTAATATCCAACAGAAGCAAACTTGAAGCTTTTCACTTTCTTTGCTCCATGTAAAATGCAGCTCAGGACTAAGCCCATTTCTTCCTTGAGCCAAGAATTTTGAATATTCATTGCAGAAGGAACATACAAAAAGCACAACCCTGCTAAGTATGAATTTGCAGCTTAGTAACAGCCTTTGCAAGTTATCTATAAAGTCTGCACTCTCCTTCAGAAGAGGTTGTCTAAGATTTTGTCTGGATATTTTGTGACTTATTGTTGGTGAAAGGGGATCCACAGGGTAAAAGAGCAACAAGTTGTTAGATTTTCATCTTCAGTGAAATTTTAAAATAAGTCAGATCTAAAAATTGTGTATAGTATGCCTTAAGATACTCTAGTTACAGTGTACTGTATAATTGTATTCCTTCATTCTGGTCATGCCTGAAATTGTGGACAGAAATGAGGGAAATTCAAGCTGGAGTTTTCTGCCATACAATGCTGTATTTCCCAACTGCATTTACTGAGTTTTCCCATCCTGCAGTTGCATTCTGCTGGCTTTTCACATCCAGTGGATAATAAAAGATGTAACCACAACCACCTGGTTACATATTCAAATTAATTCAATCCAGATATAAATAGACTCAATGTAAAAACATGAATTCATGAACTGCTGAGAATACAGTATCTTAGTTCACTGCTGGGATTAATTTCTTTTCAACAGACTGGTTGTCTGGAGAATACCCATAATGCAGTAAATGAAAACATGTGTGTTACTGCCAGCAGTGAGAATTCATGAAATTGTAACTGATGGATATGCAAAAACCAGAACTGTGGTGGGAAACCAATGGTTTTGCACTCACTGGAACAAGAATGATAAAGCTAAAGATTCTCATTCATGGCTCCCACTTAGAAATTAAATAAACTTTGTCTCGTATGGAGATTAATCAGCAGGGTATTTCCAGATACCAGAACCAGAAGATTCAGATTTCTGTGCAGCTGAAAAACATGGACATTGGATAAACACTTGCCTGTCCCTTTAATACAAAGAAAAAGTATATCTCAGTGTTCAGAACATGAATGCTTTGGGGCACTTTTGAAAATGACAGCATTCCAATTTTACATTACCATGTTCTACAGATACCTCGAAAGAATTATATTTGAATTTTTTTAATACTTTTAACAGTAAATTATTCAGGTAGAGGGATACAGGATGCTTTATAAACACTTAGCTTTGAATAAGTTCTCTGACAGAAGCTGGCAACAGCTGCTTATAGTATCAAGTTATACAGATAATTTGCCTTGGCTCTGCAGTTTGGGTTCCTTTCCTTTATGAGGCACTTAAGCATGATCTCTATTTCATAAGTTTGTGCATGCATATTTTTGACTGTCACAGTGCACCTGCCATTCAAGAATTTAGGTCTGTAAAAGACAGCAGGTACCAAAGTGAAACAGAAGAATGTGACTACAGACAGAGAATGCAAAATCATACTATAGCTGCTGATGCCAGCTACTGTTCTGCTTGCATTCAAAACAGCAACTGTTGCCTGCTTTAGTAGTTCAAGGTTAATGTGACAAAAATAATCAATGAAGTTAGTAATCCAGTATTTACTAAAACAGCTATTTGGAGAGTCTGCAACAAAACTCTTGGGCCTGAGCTACTCTGGAGTCTTAGAAGAGAATTTCTGCAGGGAAGGGGCACTTAAATCCCTATATAGCACTATGTTCTTACCAGCTGGGGGAAAAAGAAAAGAAGAGAAAACATTAAGGCACATTAAACAGAGTGGATCTGATTAAATGTTATGATTAATCAGATACAGTTTATTGAATAAAAGCTTCCCAAATAAATGGCACATGAGATAAACCCAAGCTTAGGATGACTCTCTGGAACAAAGTCACAAGCGAGCCTAAATATCTATTTATTAGATGGTTTTGCAGCTTATGAAGCCTCATCCCATGGGATTACACTAGATAGCCTTAACTGTTAGAAATTAATGTAAATCCTTAATCTTTGAAAAAGAACTGTGCTTAAATATCTGTAATAAAATATCATATTAGAGAAAATAGTTATTTTGTCATTACTGCACTCAGTTCTGAGAAATCACTTTCTTCTTCCATAGCTGTTGCACAGAAGGCTCGTGTCACCCTCAAATCAAATCCCTTAATCTCTGCTTTTTTGCAAAGGATGAACAGAAGGAGAGATAGAGCAATTATCTCTCCTCTGCATAGATTACAAATCTATCCCTGACTGTAACTACTGTGTCTAACACCACTAGTTAGTGTATTCCAGGTGTTGTATGATATGTATTATTGATTAACTAAAAAAAGCAAATAATTTCCAATGGTAACCCATTTATGTTAGAATACATTTTGTAAAACTTTTCATTTGTAATAGCAGGAACACTGAAAGCTGTGCTAGTTGAATCATCAACCTTCCTTTCAAGCAGTTTACAAATGCAAAACCTAACATTAATTTCTTCAATGACTAACGTCAAGTCCTGTAACAAAACCACCACTCAAAAGTGAAAAACAAAAGCCACATTTAAGACACGTAAGTCTGTAAAGACTAATGGTGGTGGTTCTGTTTTGTTTCAAAACACATGCATGGCATCCAGTCCACTGGCTCATGTGTCAAAGGTTTCACTATGAGGGTGCTGAGGCACTGGCACAGGTTGCCCAGAGAAGTTGTGGATGCCCCATCCCTGGCAGTGTTCAAGGCCAGGTTGGATGGGGCTTTGAGCAACTGACTGTAGTGGAAGGTGTCGCTGCCTGTGGCATGGGGATGGAACTGAATGATCTATACGGTCCCTTCCAATCCAAACCAGATTGCCGAACTGTATGAGAGAAATTAGACATTTTAATAATCTTCAGTTTTATTTTGCCTATTAACTCCATTCTAGTAATGCAACCCACAGAGCTACGTGTGTTGCAGAAGTCTATAGCAGACCCACCATCCTCTCAAAAATAAGGAACGCTTTTAGCTCCTGTAGCCACTGATGAATGAGTGCTTCTTCAGGTTTGTGTGTTCCTTCACCCCTGTGCAGAAATGAACAAAACAGACTAAGGCCAAGATTTTTCTCTCTGCTCTTGAACTTTTCCCATGTGGGTAGCAAGAGGCTGAGATAAACTGGCAACATTCCTGCTCTGCTTCAAGTAGCTGCCCTGTTGTGAGAATGAGCCACTGCACAAAAGAGACGGAATTGGGATTCCAGCTTAATTTCCTTTTTCAGCTGGAGACATTAGAAGTCTAACAACAGACAGTCAAAAACAGGAGGGAGAAACATTTACGTGCTCTCAGTGCTTGGACCAGAAGTACAAACAAGCAACTAAAGATTCCCATTTTCCTCCAAATAAAACTAGAGGTTTGTGGGTTTTTTTTATTATCTTCTCTTCTTATATCCAGTTCTTCAGTGCATGACTAATTCTTTCAAATGCTCCCCTAATTGTATATTACACACAGTTGTCTCAGTAACAAAATCACTGATCAAATTTCATAACCAAATATGTACTAGTTTTCTTGAAGTAAAACAAAAAATAGCTTTTTTAATTAGATTTGTACAAAGTTGAATATACAATCAATATCCTACTGAAAAGAGGACTTTATGATGCATTACCTGTTTCTGAGAGCACTGAATGCTTGTGTTTTGAATATCCCCCCTGCTACTGCAGATGTTTTTTTACAGCTGAGGTTTCAATCCTTACATTTATGTTAACGTAAGATTAGCACTGTTACATATTCCTGCTTCCCTCTTCTCTCTTTCACACATACACAGCTTTGAAGCCTCAAGCAGTTGCGAGTCTAAAAACAAGGGCTGAAATTCCTTCAACTTGTTAAGAGAAACCTGAGCTGTATTCATTCCCTCTTCTCTGAACAACTGAAAAAGCACAATAAATTCCCAACCGTCCTCTCAACCTTTGCCCATGGAGCTCTAATAGTAACTGGAGCATGTCTGCAAGCTGCAAAACAAATCTGCAAGCAAAGACTACATGGTATGCTTGACAAAGAGTCAAAGTTACTCTCAACATCTCAGTTAGTACATAGTTACATCTACATTAGACACAAAGTAATCCTGTACTTTCAATTAATTCCAGCGTGACTGTGATTGCTGCAAATGGAAGTTAAGGAAAAACAAACTTCAGATGCATGTACAACACAGCTCACCCATCTCTGTATGATTCTGCCATTTTTGAGGCAGCATGGTTATTTGCATCAAATGGTGCCAGATAATCTTCAATCTTGTGAAGCAGACAAACAATGACTAAGTGCTAAAACCAGCACCTATTGTTAATAACCTGTAATCTTAAACCAGAGCCCTCACCACTTCCTTCATTAGCAGTCAAAAGTTTGTTTGGTTTTTTAACACGTCTGATTTACTGTGAATTTGCACAAAAGCATCAGAGCTTACTTTAATTTTGCCAGTTTGGGAGGGGACAGTAAACTGATACCAGAACTTAAGGTTTTTTCCCAACTCTGTCCAAGAGGTAAATCAAAAGAAAATTAGGGGAAAGCAATACAGAGCAGTATTTCCTGCCTTCTGAAAGGTCAAACCAGATCACATGAATATTTAGTCATCTTCATAAATGGATCATTTGGGTTTTGGACATGGAGACCTAGTATGACTATGCATTCAAAGATCTATGCTATCTGAATATGTATTTGCAATGGTTGGACCTCTATGACATGTTTGTTTCAAATACCTCATGAGTACACAAAACTCCATCATCAAAAAACCATACAAGCCTCTGCACTTATTGCTACTATCATCTTTACCTTCAGTAGTTGTGAAAAAGCTGTCAGTCAAGCACCCACACAGGGTTCATTGGGACAGTTGACACAAGGAAGCATGTTGGGAAGAACAGTCTGTAAATTAATGACCTGAGGCTTGGTTTGTTTCACATACTTGTACCTCAGCACATTTAGTCATCCACCCCCCACATATGTATCTATTTCTGTGCTAATTGGTTGTGCCTTAAGGCTGTTTTCACCTTCATGCTTTTTGGAAATAGATGATCAACTGGATAGTATCTCAGGTTGTTTCAAAACTTGGCATAATGAAATGGTGAGCCCTGTTCCAGTGCTCTCTCTTTTCTGAACTTGCCAATTATAATGTGAATTCGTTTCTTAATTATCTTTCTTGGTAACACACACTGACATCTTAACTTGAACTGTACTCATTAGGACAAGAAAGGACAGCCAATCTCCAGGCTCCAGATTCTGTAGAACTGCCACATCACTATTTTAATCAGTGAGTCTCTGCATGCTGTTGCAAGCAGGACAAATACTTGTGTAGTTACTTTACTTGTTTGCAACCTTTAAGTAAGCAGGTTCTTAACCTACCTCAAACTGTGGAGGCTCTGGGGTGGTCATCACCTATATTAAAGTCAGCCCTTTACCACTTTCTAGTTGGTGGCCTGGGCAGACTTGAAATGCATGCTCTCTGCCTCATTTTTTTGGTTAACGGCCCACCTAGTTAAAATACTGCAAGAGTCTGTGCCTTCCCTCTTCCCCAGCAAGCTCAGCAGGCGCCCTGCCAACTCCTCCTTCTCAGTTGTGAGGGAGAACATGAACATCCTGCTGCAGCAGCCAGCTGGCTACCTTCGCCTGTCAAGGACTTAATATACTTCCATAAAGCATTCAGCTGTTGCTGGATGAGAGACAGAGTGCTCTATAGTTCCTTCTTCAAACATCCCTTCTCCCTGACTAGCACAGACTGAATGGATGAAAGAACCATATGCAAAGGAACAGGAATGAGGGTGCAAACACAGCCTTCATTCTTTGGATAATCAAGAAGTCACCTGATTCATCTTAACCTTCAAGCTAAACATTTTCCCTCCAGGACAAAAGCTCACCAACAACAGTTCATGCAAGCTTGAAAAACCTTCAAGCTACTTACAAGTTTTATTGACTTCTCATCATATTTAGCTCAAGCTTGGCTCAATAAAAGCTTTCTTGTACCAAGGATGAAATCGTTTCCACTCTCTTAAAACAAATGCAAGAAAATCAAACACTTCCAATTTTGTTTTAAACATTAACATTCCCTTTCAATGTCTTCATCTCAAACACTGCATCACTGAAAAACTGAAAACGAAAGCACAGAAGAATAGTAGGACTAGCTTTGCCAATTCTTACCTTACTTTCTCCATGGATTACAAAACATAGTCGGGACCGGAACTTCTGTCGCCACAGAAGCAGGAGGCCTGTCTTGCTGGCAATTAGGAATACCTTGTTGGTCCTTTCAGCCAAATGCTGGAAAACTACCCAATTGCTCCTGCCTCACTTCCCTGCCCTTCTGGAGAAGATAGTACTACAGGAGACAGACTACACCATTCTCCTTCTCCTCCTCAAAGGTCAGTGATCCCAGAGCAAATACTTGGCATCCTATGGCAGCTCTTCCCTGGGCAGCTTGCAAAAGGCTGCAGTAGGAGCAAGAACCCAGAAATGAGAAGCTGAGCTCCGGAACGCACAAAAAGGGGCCAGGAGAGCCACAGTGCTCCTGTTGTGGTGTGAAGATGGGGGCAGAGAGAGGCAATGAGCAGATGTGAAGCTAAGTAGATGAACTTCAAGCAGCAAGGGCAGGCAGTTAGTTCCTGGAGGGCACTGAAATCCCCCAGTCTTTTTATATCCCAAGAACTCAAAATGTTGAACTACCTCTCAGACAAGAAGGTTCAAAAAATCAAACCAACCCTGAGTAATACTTTATCACTTGCATTTTCAGAAGCTTGACTTGCTTTTTAAACTGCTGCCACTTGCAATGTTTAAAAGCATGGAACTGGCATAAACTGATTTGCACCCTCTTACAGTTAGGCTATCACTTAGGTTTCATTTCAATAGTCAAGCACCCATTGTTTTGGGATAACTGCAATGGCATGTACTGATTTGGTAATTTAGGTATTTTTATTGAAGGTATTTTCTTCACTCAAATACATTTTAGGCCATTGTAATTTGCTTCAATATATTATTTCAAATACCATTCTCCTGACTTCTACATTGATACTGAATATAATAAATTAACAGATCAGCCCCTTTCTGCCATTACAGAACATGGGGAGAAAAGAACAGGCAGTTACACTATGGTTGCACATACAGCTTTACATCTCTACACTCCACTGTGCCTTAGCAGTACCTTAGCTACGGGTTTAGTTCAAATTAATCATATTAATGTAACAGACTTGCAATTTGCAGTAATTTTTAAAAGCCGTATCATTAGCCCTCTGCTATGTGTAAACGTCTGATTGGAGGCAATTAGAGGAGCGAATGAGAGATTCTGCTTCCAATTCCAACATTGACTGCACTGTGCAGTCACTGCTAGTTTCCAGTGCTCTTCCTTTATGTGGCTATGTCACGCTGTGATGTTTAAAACATGAATGCACCAGACCACCAGCATTGCAAGGACAGCCAAGGGGGAAAAAAATTAATTCAGTAAAGTTACAGAAACAATTCTTTCCCCCTTCTCTTAATGTACTTTCTTGCATTTGCAGCTTTAGATGCCCCTTTTGCTACCTATTCTATCCTCTTCCCATCACTCTCTTGCCTGCATTTGATCTGTCACCAAAGTAGATTTGCCCTCCCCTAAACAGACCCATCTCCTTCACCTACCACTCTACTAGTCAGTCAATAACCAAAGAGATTATTTTTTGCTGAGATGTAATTATGCCCAATAATAGTAACTGGTCCATTTTTGTGATGTGGTTTAAATAGAATAGCTCAAATCTTACAAAGCAGAGATTAGGGAAACAGTTGATGTACCTCAAACATTATCTTAGAGAAAGTAAATTAAGGAGCTTCTTCACATAAGCAGCAGTGAACTCCTAGAACTTTCTGCCACAGAAGACCATGGAGGTAGGAGGCTTGAAAGTGACTTTGGAAGCCAGGGAATAACAAGAGAAAGACAGAGGAGCAAGCTCACGTGCCAGGGTGTGAGAAAAAATGTTAAGCCAGAAGGCCTGCTAGCCTTTTTCAGTAAGGCACTTATGTTCCCATGAAATGATTTTTCAGAGAGGGTTACGGGTACGCAGAAACAACACAGGAAGAAAAAGAAGCTAACAAGCTTATATCTGGCATGCTAAAAGAGTTGCCACATCTTCAGCTGTACCCCAGAACTATCCTTAGAGCTACAAATAAAAGAAGATGAGGGAGCAACTCCAACCCCAAAGATCAGAAACACATGTACTGACTTGATGGTCAGGACAAGTCACCACTCAAAGCTAGGATTACCTCAGAAAGATCTCCTTGGAACAGCCTAAATCACAGCCAGAAACCCAGCTAAAGCTAAGGATTGTGGAAAATCATGGACCTAGTGCTCCAGCTCACTCTCTGGTCCTCTTAGCTACCAGTAAAGGAATGCAAAAGAAACCCGCTCCTGGACTAAAGCCTGAAAGCAAAGGGAAAAGCATTCACCTTTACAGAGAGGGCTCCACTTGTTGCTACAGTGCTCTTCAGGGCCAGAATACTGTGTACAATTGTGACAGATGAAAAAGGAAAAAACAGCTTATATGCTGAGATAACAGGGCTATATATACATACCCAAGCACTTCATGTCCTAGTACAGAGGTTTTCAGCCCGTGGTAATCCATGGACCATTTCTACAAATTCATTGATTGTATTGTCTTCCACATGAATGACCTTTTCAAAGGAATTTGCACCACCACAAGACAGCCTTACCAGGCCTTCAAATGCCCCCAGATGAAAACAGCAGTAATTGGTAACACATATTCACCTGGGAAATATCAGTGTGAGGATCTGATCTCTAAGAAGGACAAATGAATTACCTGCAAGTGGTGCTAAGATGTCTGCAGGAGAGGAAGACAAGTTATTTATCTTCGGGAATAATTGTAATTCACAATCAGACTAGCCAGTATCTCCTGTTAAATGAGCATTACCTGTTAAAACATCGTGCTAATCTGAAATACAAAAAAATCAGATGTTAATGCCTAAGCTACCAACTGATTCAGAACTATTAGTTTGTGTTCATTATTTTAGTTATTTAATCCTTTCATGATATTTTACTGTCAGGTGACCAAGTTCCATTTTCAAGTCATTATTCCCGAGGCAGTGCCTACTGAATTAATTCTGAGAGTGCTGAAGGAATAACTTTCAGTTTAACTCTCAGTAAAATATTACCATAGAGGCTGAGGATTTGGTGGTTTTTTCTTCCCCACAGCACCCTAAATAGAAGCAGCTCAAAGAGGAAAAGCACCTCTCCGAATCCAAAATACATACAACCAATTTACTTCACAGCTATACCTATATGGGAAATCAGTCATTTCAGTGGCACTAGCAACAACAGTGTTAACTGACCCCTCAACGATTTGTTCCTTCAGCTCAAGAAAATGCTGAACCATTTCCTCAGTAACCTTTTCTCACTTCACCTGGATAAGGTGTGTGTATGTGATCCCTGTAATGAAATTTAAGCATTATAGATCTGAAATGCTCTGCAGAGATGTGACCTTTCCACCGAAACGCGTATATCTGTTCAAAGTTACTTTTCCCATGGAATAGGTGCAAGAAGAAATGGCAAGGGCCAGACTCATCTTATGATAGCGAAACAAAGATTATCTGCTCCTAATTCTGTTTTTCTACAAGAGTAATCCAGTTTGACTTCACAGAAAAAAAATCTGAAAACTTGGCTCTTCCACAGCTGGTGTGAATCCAAAAGGTTTTCAAGGGGATGGGAGGTGGTGTTGTCTCTTTTTGGGCAGCTGCAGCTATGAAAATCTCCCATTCCCAAAGCCTGATCTCCTACAGCTTTGTATTTCTACCTTGCTTTTCCTGAGATTGCCAGTCATGGAGCGGAACATGTTGTGACACCATCAACCATTTGAAGTGTCTGCTTTCTGCTTGAATCTTATTTTTAGAATCTTCCACAGCTTTTCAAAGCAGACAGAGACGAAGTTAGACTTTGACATGAAGTAAAAAACCTAAAGAAGAAAATCTGAAGGGTTTGATGATCTCTAGAACATAAGCAAGCTTATGACATGTGTCTCATTTATAAAATTACTACTGCCTTGTTCCTTTTAAAAGCCCACAGATATGGCTGCAAATGCCCATTTGTCACACAGAAACATCAAGCCTTCTACCTCAGAATTGCCAGTTGCAGGATTAAAAGTGACAGATTTTCAACTGGTAACTTTGAACTTCAACTAAAGCTCTAGAAGAACAAAGATGCTAAAACATAGCAGCCCTGAAATATTACACTTACTATTTCTTAGGAACTTTGAGCAATCTGGTCACTGCTGACTTTGCATTGAGAGTTGGTCCAGACTAACTCCAGAGATCCCTTCCAACTCAAGTGCTTCTGAGAAAAGTGGGGTTTTTTGCCAGTTGCTAGTGTTTGTCCCTAAGTGCAAAGGGGCTTCTGAACTCTGGAATATTTAACAGTATAAACTACCAAGCCACATTTATTTATGGTTACAGCATAAATGCATGTGAATCCAACACCAGAAACTGCTTGATACAGTCCTTTTATAATTCCTGTAATGTAACTTTTTATGTAAGGTTTGAGAAAGCATTCTCTTTCACATCAGTTTACATGTATTAACTTCATTAATTCTGAAAAAAACCCTTTTATTTCAATTCTGTTCACCAAAACTGTGGTATCTGAAATTAATTTCAATAAGTAGCACTCTCAGAGGAGACCCCTGGATCACCATCACTGTGTAATGTAACCCAGTTTATTTGCAGTAGCTCCAGCCAACGTAAGACAATGCACAGTAGTTGAGGATCTGGCTTATCACAGAATCATAGAATTGTTTGGGTTGGAAGGGATGTTAAAAGACCATCTGGTTCCAATCCCCCTGCCATGGGCAGGGACACCTTCCACTAGACCAGGTTGCTTGAAGCCCCATCCAACCTTGTCTTGAACACTGCCAGGGATGGGGCAGCCACAGCTCCTCTGGGCATCCTGTGCCAGGGCCTCACACCCTCACAGTACCTATTTTTTTCCTAATCTCTAAATCTAAATCTCCCCTCTGTCAGTTTAAAGCCATTACCCCTTGTCCTGCCACCACATACCCCTCTCAAAAGTCCTCTCCAGATCTCCTGTAGCCCCCTTTAATTACTGAAAGGTTGTTACAAGGTCTCCTCAGAGCCTTCTCTTCTCCAGCCCAACTGTTTCAGCCTATCTCCGTAGCAGAGGTGCTCCAGCCCTCTGAGCATTTTCATAGCCCTACTCTGGACTCACTCCAACAAGTCTATGTCCCCCTTGTGTTTTGGGGTCCCTGGCGCTGAACACAGCACTGCAGGTGGAGTCTCATGAGAGCACAACAGAGGGGCAGAATCACCTCCCTCAACCTGCTGGTCACACTCCTTTTGATGCAGTCCAGGACACAGCTGGTGTTCTGTGCTACAAGGGCACACTGCTCAGAACGGGGAAGTGTTCCCCTAACTTACAGTCACTCCAGATCCAGTATCAGCTGCTCTGATCAAATGTGCTTCTTGTAAAAGACTGGAAAGAGAGCTCTGTAACAAAGTATTATGAACAGCTATACGTCTTGTCCATGCAGAGAATACAAAGATAAATGTTTTCCAAGAAAGTTCAAAACTGAGAAGTTAGATGAGGGTGAGATGACATAAGAGAATAAAACTGAGCATCTGCACCAGGTAATGAAGCAATTAACTGTGAATTAGGAGCAAAAAATGTCCCCCTTCAAGCATGAAGAACTAGCCTCTGAATATTAAGCAACATCTACACAAAAATACTGTCCACTATCTACTAAATGGAGATTATTACAAATAAATTCAGCAAGAAACTTATTAAGACATTATGCCATGAGAACAGGACCAGAATTATAATAGCAAGGCAAACTGAAGAAAGAAAAAAGAAGAAAGGACTCCAGGTTCAATCAGAAAACCAGGTGAGAAGGTAAGAAAGAAAGAAATGAGAAGAACTCACTGCTGCTGCGCGATGCATGAATATTTGCATCTGCCAACAGGACATCAAAAAGCAAATTGGCAAAGAGTCATAACTCACCGTTTGCTATTTACATTCTGGCAACGTTATGTTTGTGCAATTTCTATCACTCACAGCCTCTTGTTTGGGGATGGGGATAAGAAAAGGAGATACTGTAATCTACTTCTTCTGTTACTGTTTGCATTCACTGAGTTATCTAGTGCTTGATGCCTCTTGTATCACCTTTTATTCAAGAATTGACTTATTTATCCAAGAATGATTTTAACACACTAGTCGTAGTCAAATATGCACAATGGCTTTGGCAGATGTTTTCAGCCATGTATTTTATATAATTTATGCATTGGCATACAAAAGACAACCTTTAATTGTGTGTGCGGATTATAATCACAGCCTTGTCTAAGCACCTCATCGGAGCAGTAAAGACAAGTTTACAGGTAAGCAGCCTACTCCTAAGTCATTCTGAAGGCTTTTAAACTTGGGAACTGGTGGAGCCCCTTTAGTACCAAGATTAGACAAAGACATACTGTTTTAATCACTTTACCCTAGCTGCAGGTTTTTTAGTTTATTTTAAGCTGGTCAAATTTCACTCCAAAACCACAAATTATCTTTGGTAAAATCTGAATAGATCATCCCACTTGCAAAAGTTTGGGTATGGATGAGGATTTCACTATGCCATTGCAAAAAGCATCTCTAGCTCTGCAGTGCAGATGCAGCCTTTAATGGTGATGACTGTTTTTTCCCCATAGAGAATACAATCTTTAATACAAAGACCTAATACTGTGCTGAGGAAGGAAATCATCATCGGAATGAAGTTGGTTGAAAGCTTAGGAGATACACCCAGAACTCCTGCAGTGCTACTGTTTGTTTGGAGAATATCGAGGAATTGAACCAGAAGTTTCAAAGAAGAGGCACAGAGGACAAGGAGGATAAGGAATATAAGGTGGCATGTTCCAGTGTCAAGCAAGAAAGGAACAAGAGATAACAACTAGAAAAACATGGAAGTGCTAAAATATGAACCAATCTAAAGTCATATTTGCAAACATTTTAAGGGTTGGAGATGTTCCTGATATTTCTCTCTCCTACCTCTGTGGCTGTGTATTTCCATATCAGCTTTATCCAAGTCTGAACGACTGCTAACAAACACGGAATGACAAACATCCCAAGCCAAAAGGCAAAGCAAGGTTGGATCCAGAGGAAGGAATCGGCAGTAGGCAAATTAACCTGGAGGGGAGCATTTCAATAGGTTGTTTTATCACCAGGCAAAAAACGTTAATACGTGACCATATTCAACTGAGAATGAACTGAAAGAGAAATGAATGGACAATTTATAACATTTTACTGTCCTTTTATCATGTAGTGCTTAAGTCTTCCTTTACATGGATAGCTTTCCATTCTGTGCAAAATAATGGCAGAAAGCAACTGCACGGTGATTGCCCAATAAAGGTTCCTTCATTTTTCCAACAGGGGATAGAACAAATTACAGAGAGATACGCTTTTACTTGCAATTTATGTTCCTGAAATTCACACTGCTCTGAATGGCCATTCATCACACTGTGTGATATAGTCACATCACAGTAGTGCTTTACATACGAGCCCAAGTTTTCTGTCGTTTGCCTAGCCTTCTAAATGCGTGAAGTCTTACATAAGATTGTGCTCTTGGCAAAGCGTAACACGCTGCATTTCTTTAGCTATGGACAATACACACGTAATTCATGAGAAAGAGGAAGGCAACTATTTTCTCCCAGAAGCTTATCCTGCTCATTTTTTACGTCTCTCCAGAGCATATGGCCAGAAGCAAAGACAACTGGTTTTCATATAGACCTTAAGGAAAGTAACTTAAGCTTGACCACCCTGTGCTGACAAGGAATAGGCTTAAGTAAGTCATGGCATGCATGTGCATCACTGCAGCACAGCACCAACATACTCCACAGCATGCTTTATTCTGCAACTTCTCTGATACAACTAGGACAGAGAAAAGCAGCACTACAGCAGGTATAATTCACCAAGCCCAGCACATCAAAGCTAGACAGCACTGCCAGCCAACTATGGAGTGCAGGGAAGACTCATGTATCACTTTGGCATGGTTAGAAACTAAGAGGAAACAAAGGAATTCCTGTGGAACAAGTTAGGTGCCTGGATGATAAATGAAGTCTACGCAATTGCCCTACACTCCCCTTAGAGGGATATACAAGCAACTCCAGAGAGCAATTAATCTCATCCTAAAATACGCGTTTGAGACAGGCATGATGAACAGCCTGTTGAGGGTACCATGTTTTCACCCTAACTATGAAGGAAAGAGTGATTATCTGAGGCTTTGACATCAAGTTTTAAAATCTTTAAAGCCAGAAAGGATGAACCCCAGTCTCGGGGCAAAGGAAGGAAGCACACAGTAGACAGTTCAGCTCCCCTCCTTCCTCTGACCAGAGGCAGAACATCCCTCCCATTGACCCTGAAACAGGAAATGCAGTCCTAGCAAAATCAGCCTCCATTTCTGGCACCAGCTACCCACTCACCCATACACGTACACTTGGAAGAGGAGAGTGGCAAACACCTCCCACCATTCCATGGACAACAGCCATCTCCAAACAGGGTGGCCAAGAGGAACACCTCATGGCTGGGGACAGATCCCATGCTCCCCCCACAGAGCATCAATCCAGCCTCAATATACTGTGCAAACCAAATTAAAGGCACAGACATGGTTAGAATTAACAGCATGCTTTCACTGACCCCTTCAGCTAGGGCACCATTGCTCAGAAATGCTCACACACTGCCTCTTCAACCTTGGCTGCTCTTCCCTGCGCCAGCTCTATCCTCTGCTTTGTACCAGCTCACCCACTGGTGCGTGACTTCATGAGTCAGCTGAACCATGAGAGGTGAAAAGGCATTTTTTGAGAAGCCTTCCCCGATTACAAGTTAGGCTAATTCATTCAATGAAATTACACCCATTTCCCAGTTACCTTCAAATACATCAACCGAGTCTGAAAATGCATTGGATCTGTTGGTGCTTAAAATTATATTCCCCACTTATTCTGCTCAGCCTACAGAATATTGTAACAAAGAAATCAGCAGCTCAAGCAGCCTGCTGCCTCAGGTTACAGAAGTTTGCTTGTGGATTATTCTCTCCCCCATTTTGAAAAGCACATAGATTATTAACACAAATCACTAAAATTCCCTGTCTTTCAACAAGGACATTCTAATCATTTGTCAACAGAAATTACAGTTTACTGGCTATCTACGAGTAATCTTCTGCTGAGAAAAATGCAACTGATATGTTTCAGAATTACAGGGTAAAAAAATACTTTTCTTCTTGTAATTTCAGGAGATCTAGCAGGGTTGCTGTGACAATAATGAATATTTAAATGCCTGATATTCATTGGAAATAGTCTGACAGTGACGGCCAAATAATTTCAAGCACAAGAAGAAAAGAAAGTCTCAAACTGATGAGTAACTGACATTTGACCTCCTGTTCACTTTCTAAGCTGGAAAAAAATGCAATTCATATTGAAGTTGAAGCTGGCTAAGAAGGCATAAACTACTGTTTCATGCTTCTGCATTGCTTTACTGTCTAATGCTCTTATAAAATTGTTTTATTCACTGGTTATAATTGCATATTGAGGAAAAGGGTAAATACCTAGGACAAAGCAATTACCATAACCCATTAATGTTACAGAAAATAACTTAAACATTTATAAAACCATGGCTGAAATGTCAAATTTAACAGAGTAACACAATGCTTGTGCAAATTTATAATAAAGCACATGTGATCTTTTTTATTAAGTATCAAGACTTCTTAATATTAAACTTTTCCTGGCACACTTACAACGGCCTAAGTCAGTGGGGAGTACACTTAATAGAAGGCATCTTCCCCACAAAGAGAACATGAGCCACCATTATATGGCTGCACACACAAGCAAACAAAAAAACCCACCCAGAATGTCAGCCTTAAGGAACTGCACCCCATCAGGATTATGAAGTCCTCTCTGAAAATCTGGGATTTAAGGCATGGAAATTCTCTGCCAAAGTACTACATCTGAACTCCCATGGAAGATAAAATGCTGTAGACCAAGACAATTTGGTCTTTTTTCTCAGATAACCTAAAGAGAAGGAAGCCTTTCTCTTCTGAGAGAAAAGCAAATTGAAATTAAATGTTTACAACTGATGTTTACTAAGGATTATACCCTCACCCTGCTTTCTATTAAGAGACTCCTGTTGCTTAAGAAACCTGGTGTTAATCCCTCAAAGTGGATGACATTTTCCAACCCTGCATATTTCACAAAGCCTGAATACATTCAGAGGGAAAGAAAGTTGACATAAGACACAAAACAGATGTTTAATGAACTTGAGTAATCTGACAGGCAAGTTTTGGTCTTTCCAGAAGACTGCCACAAAAAGGAAGCAACTATTTTCTTACAGACACAATAAAGAGGACTTTGGTTTGGTTTTAATTAAAGAGACCGGATGCTAACTAGAAGAAGAATCCTTACCTCCTGTGATTTACTTTGATCTCACCTTTGATGCTAATGAGAAAGAAACAACTCTGACTTTTTATTTAGTATCAGCAGTATCATTCCAGTCACATCAGTGTCATACACCCAAAGAGCAGAATATGATCAGTGACAAGCAACAAGTCAGTCAGGATTAAACCTGCTCTGAGTCACCAAATCATTCTACAGCAGTCTAACATGAGAATCAGTCATGTCTTCAGCATTACCTAGAAAGGAGAAACACTGAGTCTTTCTGCTTAGACGTTTCAAAACAAGTTATTTCTAGCATGGAAACAACTATAAAAGTAAATATAATATAAATGGCCTAATCACTAAACATTAAATGGTTTTCTTTCCCAGAATGATCTGCAGTAGATGGAATCATCAGTTACTTTTGCTGTTTCTTAAAAGCTGTTTTTCACTTAAACTATAGTTTGAATCTACAGAGGAGACTGTACTAGAACAAACGTAAGAAAATCTGTAAGTTTTACTATGACTATATGGAATTGATCCATAGAAACACAGGTAGAAATGAACCCAGAGCAAAATCAAGCAGAACTGTACATCTCCACCGTCTCTTGTATAGTAGACAACTTCTATTTGGCCATGTTGGGTTTTGCAAGTCTTACGGTAGAGGCGTCAACCTTTCAAAATACCCAAGATCTATCTATATGATTATCATTATGTGTACAAGAGTGAAAAAATGTTCTCCCTCCTTCACATTCGTCATTTTAGCTAAAGCTGTTGCCATTTTACCTACCAGAATAGGGCTGTATTTGCTCATTCTAGCGCATAGTCATAACTCAGCCAAACACTAGCTCAAACAAACTGCTGTATTTTTGACGTCTGCAGTCTTCAGTCAGCATATCTAACTATTTTTTCAGTAATTACAGCCAAACTGGAAATTAGAAACAAAAAGCAAGAGACAAAAATCTCTTACACACTTGCACGCAACCCCTCCACAAAGCTAACACATGGCCAATGACTGCAAGTGTTGAATGATCATGAACCTTCAACTCATGGCCTTATTTTCAGGCACTAATCACCTACAACTGCAGCTGAAGCCAGCTCGTCTTAGAATTCACAACAAGACTCAAACTAAAGGTAGAGTTGTAAAAAGCTGAATAACTTAAAAGGGGGAAGCATGTTCTTCACAATTTATCTCCTCATAGCAGAATAGACAAAAATGTGCTCAAAAAGATATTTGATGTTATCTTATACTTTCCTTTTATGTTAAAGGCAGGAAATGCCAACTGAAAGTAATACAAATTTTTTTTTAAAGCAGCAGTGCCTACCTTCCCCGCACCTCCCCAAGCATCTGTATTTGCTTGAAAAGAATCCTGCAACCAGCTAACTGAACATGTGTAAAAGACCCAGGATCATCTATTCAAGCTTTTGCTGGCTTTTTGGACTATAGGAATGTTTGGAAATTCCACAATGAAACATTGTTTGTTAACAGCAAGCAGCATGTAAGATTTTTCATATGTACCCTTCCTTTTACAATACTGCATTTGCTAGTTGATGAATAGGCCTGCATTGTGTTTCCCATTTTTCAAGTCTCCCATACAAACTCTCTCCATACACTTCATGGATTCCTTTCCTGGTGAAAAAAAATACCATCTACAGGCCAACATGAAGCCATGTGGATCTTTTTCTCTTTAGGCTTCTGAAAAGGTAATACAATAAGCCAAACAAGGTGTAATTATATAGCATCAAAACATTAACACAAATAGAATCAATTTTCCTTTTGAAGGACAAATGACACCAGAGCTACTTCACTTTTAAACAGCCCAAAGAGCAGCAGCACTGGGGAGGGGGGAGGGAGCAAAAGTAGGTCATGTTTTTCTCCTGTTTTGTTATATACAGACCAGACACAGAAATCCAGAGGATTTTGCTGTAACAAAAACTATTCATCTGCATACGGTGGGAGAGAAAAAAAAAGGAAAAAAAGCAAAACCCAACACAGAAAACCCCACAAACAAAAAACCTAACACACATCCCCCCCAACCAAAACCACAACCCCCACAAAACAACACAAAACAAACCCCAGAAAACACCACACAGATAAGATCTTAACCCACTTTTAGCTAAGGGAGGCCTGGGTGCTGATGAACCTGTAACAGAAGAAATTGTAGGAGTACCAAGGAAGGAGGACTAGACAGACGGTCAGTCCCAACTACTTTACTGCTTCCCCCATACTCAGGAAGAAGTCATACCTGTATCTGTTTTTATCTATTCCCAGACTTCATGAACAAATGCTAAACTGGCATGACTTAAATGTCACACTGTCCTGTAAGACACCATACAAGCAGCAATAAAACCACTCAAAGTTTGGCCCATTTGCTAACAGAGAAAAGATCATCGAGTAAAATTCCTATAACTCTAGGAAACACAAACCCTGCTCAGTCTGTACTTCTATCTACTTCTATCTCAGTTTGTACTTCTCTTTGGGAGGCTGTTTTCATAACCATGTCACCTCAAGTCTTGGATAGAGTAGTTCAGACCTTCAACTACACAAAAACCCTTTAACTCTCCACTGGAAAGCAAGCTCACATATGTGCTTAGGCATGTATGTTTAACATCCTCTGCCCACAGGACACTTGCTGCTCCTAAAATATTTTGTTGAAATGGTGTCATTTTCTTTTTCTGTGTATATTGCACCCATCTGGCTAAAACAAGCAAGCTTATATGTGGGAACATGGGTTTTCCAACATGAATAAACATCTCAATTTTGATGTATTAAAAGTTTTTCAGTTTTGTGAGATGGGACTATAAAAAAAACAAACAAACAAAGAAAAACCTTTAGGAGCAGACTGAGAATTAGGTGTATTGCTCCATTTGACTATGCATACCTTAAAAAGAAAAGGTTTTAGGAAGCTACACTAAGAGACTTCTAAGCATCCTTAAAGTTTCACCAGAAGTTCTGACTTTTAAACCAACTAGGTCTTCCTTGAACAGAGGTAATTATGAAATAAAAGTCTCAGAAAATAACCATATCTCAATGATGTGAAGAGAGAATTATTTAAACCCAAGTCTCCCAGGTGTTCCTGAAGTTGGAAAACAAAAAGTAATGTTGATCTCTTCTAACACTGAAGAGCAAAATAATATTGTTTTCTCAAACTCCCAGAAGCAAAGCTGGAGTTATACAGATGCACTGCTTCCGCACATTACTTATGCTTGCTTCTAAACAATTTAATAACAGGCACCTGATCTCAAAGTGGTTCCTACTAAGTGTTTATTAAATAGAATTAACTCTTATAAATTGTATCTCATTTCCAAAGTATGGTGAAGTAGCAGCTGTGGAGAGGAAAAAAAGCTTGTATGTGGGATAATGAGGGTATTTGTACCATATAAGATAAGCAGCACAACTTTCATTATCATTTGATAATTTAAACAAGAACTACACTTTTGAACAGAGATGATTACCTAAAGATTGCTAATTTTAGCCTGTTTGCTGTGGATATTTGATATTCTGAAGAGCATAAAAGCATAAGTTGATACATAGAATAACAGAATAGTTAGGGTTGGAAAGGACCTTAAGATCATCTAGTTCCAAACCCCCTGCCATGGGCAGGGACACCTCACACTAAACCCTGTCACCCAAGGCTTCATCCAACCTGGCCTTGAACACTGCCAGGGATGGAGCATTCACAACCTCCCTGGGCAACCCATTCCAGTACCTCACCACCCTAACAGGAAAGAATTTCTTCCTTAGATCCAGTCTAAACCTCTGCTGTTTAAGTTTTAACCCGTTACCCCTATCACTACAGTCCCTAATGAAGAGTCCCTCACCAGCATTCCTGTAAGCTCCCTTCAATTACTGGAAGGCTGCTATGAAGTCTCCACTCAGCCTTCTCTTCTCCAGGCTGAACAGCCCCAACTTTCTCAGCCTGTCTTCATACAGGAGGTGCTCCAGTCCCCTGATCATCCTCGTGCCCTCCTCTGGACTTGTTCTAACAGTTCCATGTCCTTTTTATGTTGAGGACACCAGAACTGCACACAATGCTCCAAGTGAGGTCTCACAAGAGCAGAGTAGAGGGGCAGGATCACCTCTCCTTCGACTTGCTGGTCACTCATTTAACTTGATGACAGTTCAGTGCACACATACCTGCCATAGGGAACTTTCTATTACAACAAAATCTGAGATTGAACACACAGTTTTAATTGTGTCACAAACAGCAGCAGAGAGCAGTCCAAAAAGCATGTGCATGTACACAGACAAAACAGACAAACAAAACCTTATAAACAGGTGCATTTATTTTCTTTTTTTTTTAAATGAGGATTTTCCCAATCAGAATTCCTTCATCTCTAATATAGGAATAACATTTCCAGTGATGACCATAAGTGTTTTCACTGATCACTATATGTGTAAGATCCATGTACCTCACTGGTAACCCTCCATTTCACAGAAGGGAAAACTGACCCAACGAAAGCATGGGAGTTACCATAGCTACATAAAATTCAAGTTACGAAGGATGAAACTTGAACTCAGATTTCCAGTTTCCTATTCCCTGAACCCTGAGCACTTTGAAAAATACACATTCCAGTACATTTTCATAACAGCAGCCATGTTTAGCAACCTTACATGTTAATTACTTAAGCATGGCATGTTAAAATCATCAGTGGTTACCAACAGCCAGAATCTGTCTTTGTATCAAAACTTACTCAAACTGAGGTGTCCCTGCCCACAGCAGTGGGGCTGGAACTAGATGATCTTAAGGTCCTTTCCAACCCTAATGTTTCTATGATTCTATGATTCTGATCACACACACACAAAAGCAGTAATAAATCTGTTTCCTTGGCAAGTACCAACCTAAGTTAAATTCAGAGTGGTACAGAAAAACTTTAGATGAGATTGCTTTGATTCTTCGCTTGCACTCAATGTGTGTGAGAGCACTTGGTACCTGTGCGAGTGACACAAATTAGTGAAGTTTCAAGTTTGATTTGAAGTTATTGGCCTAAGGACTTGCTAGAGGAAAAGAAAAAATTCTGTACAGATCTGTGGTTTACTGGATCAAACGCAAACAGTATCCAGGAAATACATCAACTGTTCAGCAAGCAGAGGAAACCACTGATGTAATACTGGAATTCAAAACAAAACACCAAGAAATCACACCTCTTCTGAAGCTGTTCAAACAAACGGAATAAATAACTGCAATTTACAGTTCACTGTTTAATGTTATTCTATTGCACCATCATCAATTTAACGCTGATATAACATCCATTTTCTCCACACCATGAATTCAACAGCCAAGGGATCACAGTTGAAATAAGACGTAAACTGGTTTGAAAATGTGCTTTTAGAAACACCTGAATAATCTTTAGCCACCCCAACCTCCACATCCTTACCGGAATGTCAAAAGTTTCTTGCGTGTCATCCAGCATCTGAATTTTGATGGAGACGAGTTTTCCTGGAGGTGTCATAGGTGGTTTCTGCCCATGCTCCAAGGTACTGATCCCAGCATTTTCCTGAGCTCCTAACCGGGATCCTGCTGTTGGTCTCTGCTCTGTTTCACCCATGTTTAGAGAAACACGTTTCTTATATCTGACAAAAGAATAAGGGCAAAGAAGACCATATAAATAAGATACTTTGCACATAAGCATTATGATATATATACTTACAGCTAATAAACCATATGATCATTAACATGAAGTAATAACCATTATGATTTTATTCTTTTCAATGTCTCATATGAAGGCAAGAAAATCAGGCAGCCTCTGTACTTAAGAAAAAAAATAAAACACACAAGCTCATCACCTGCTGGTGGTAAGGCTGACAGACTGGGTATAGTACTGCACCATGGGAAAATACTCCTTTTTTCCTGGAAAAGGAAGTGAGACCACACTGGAAACAGAGCATGACAGAACCCAGGTTTCAATGAATTATGCTAATTGTTATGTATTTATGAATGAGGAAGGAGAGGAAAGCAGTTGGCACAACTCATTGCTTGCTGGCCATCATTCCCTCCTGGCTATAATCAGCATTTTTTCCATTAGACCTTCCAGCCTTCTCTGGCCCTTTGCAGCTGCCACCTTGCCTAAGGGTCTGCGATGTATGAAAGCAAAAGGGATACATGACCCCAATAATATGGCCCAAATATTTTGCATATTCTGAGGACCAGTGTTACTCTAGAACCCGGAGCCCAGCTTGATCCCACTGACAGACCAAGGACTGTGAGGATGTGCTACTGTGAAGGCCAAAAATTACCCAGAGCAGTAACACAGATTGGAAAAAGCACAGGAAATCCTATTTCCCACACAGCCCTGTAAGTGGGAGGGTAACACCAAGGAACACACCTTCCTCACTGTGCTAAAGGAAGGCTACACCTGCACCAGCTCTGAATGTGGATGTCTGCTTTATATCTATGGAAAGCAAGCTCAGAAACCAGTACACTAATTTTGCTCCCATGCAACTTTTGTACCGCATTATACAGGACATTTCTACTAAATTCTATCCTAGAACAGGAGCAGAGCTACAGTGGTAGTTCAGTGTGAGTTTTCATTAACTGGCACACGTTTGAACCTTCTTTTTTAATTCAAGGACTATTAGTTTTAGTTGTCAAACATTACACATCATACCAGAATTTTATTTCACTTCATCCCCCTGCCTTTTGATACTCTGGCTGGGTTTCTGATTAAACCCACTGCTACTGCCTATTTATCTTTCTTGGTAATTGCATTTTCATTCTGCATGACTTTTATGTCCATTAAAAAACAAAAACAAACATGTAGCATACAAAAAGAATGGAAATTTAACCTTCCAGGTGAACAGAGGCACAAGAAAGAGTACTGAAAATCACTGACTGGCCTTAACTCTGAGGTTATAACTATTGAGAAGCCTATGGGAAAAAAAGGAAGCACAAGGTAGCCTACGTATTAGTGAATCCATCACTAGTTCTACAGTATACTAGAAAGAACAGTGCCAGGTGATAAGACACCAGTCCCCTCCGCAAGGACAGAATAAAAACAGTCCTCTCTTCAGCAGGATACACTGTTTAGTACACATCATTCTTCCATGTCCTGACTAATGTGTTCCCACAGATTTTTTATACATCAAGAAGCTTGTAGTAAAAAATTTACAAGAGCACTTTGACTAAAAGAAGTGTTAGCTGAGAAGGAAGGGAATGAAAAACTAGAGATCACACACTTCTACATATCAGCTCAACAGGTACAATAAGTGCCAACAAGAAAGCTACAGCTGGATGTAGGAACTCCAGAAGACACCAAGCTCTATATAACAAGACTCCAGGCCTATTTACAAATAAATCTGATTTTCCTGCATATGAAGTACACAGGAACATTTAAAAAGGTAGCACATACACCCAGACTGGAAATGCCATTACACACAAAGATACTGGTCAATATTCTTGTTAACTCCAAAGCTGGTTTAAGAGCTCTTCTGAAGTCACCACATCCCACAGACAGCACCAGCACAGCAGAAAGGACCTCTACAATTCCTATGTTACTACAGCAGGTTTTGGCTAGGTACAGACATTTAAAGCAGATGAAGAGGAAATCTGTTCTTTCCATTAAATCCTAAACATAGGAATTAATCCAATCAGTTCAAGGATACCATTAAATAATAACACAAGGAAATATTACAGAGCTTGAACCTTTCTATAAACATTCTTCTGACAGGATGATGTAGAGGCCCACACACACATTTGGACAGGCCTATAAACTTAGTGAAACAAGGCAAAGAGATGCAAATTTAGGAGCAAAAAACACCATGGAGGAAAGGTACAAGCCAAACCACTCCATATATACAGCTGAGAGGTTTTTTATTAACAGTTAGTAATATTGAAACTCTTGTAATTACATATATTGAACACACGCATGCTTCCATTTGGAAGCAAAGATCTGAGAAGTACTGGCCTCCCTCATCACATGCGTCTGCTACTTAGAAAATTAAAAGCGGACCTTTCCTTTTTTAATCTGTATGTATAAACATCAGCATGCTGCACTGGACATTAAGCTGTTTTTTTTTCTGCATGACACTAGTCTCACTGTGGTGCTGTCATAACATCAGCAAAAAAAGCTTTATTATGCCTTTGTATAAGCTGCCTTGAAAATTATTACAATTGCACCCTCTAAAATAATGCAGGGCATCGGTCAAGCTGCATACCTTTCCCCAGATCACTTTGAATCTATAAGGCAGTGAACTAAGGTCACAGAATGCATTAGAAGAGTATTAAGCAAATACTGAGCAAACCTTGGGGGATGAGGACACGTAACATCTGTCACATGAGGAGAAGGATCAAGTTTGGAAGAGGATGGAGAATTTTAAAGAGCCTCTAGTAGAAAGACAAAGTTGATTAATTGGGGAAGGTATTATCATAGAATCACAGAATGGTTTGGGCTGTAAAGTGCCTTAAAGTTCATCTAATTCGAACCCCCCTGCCATGGGCAGGGACACCTTCCACTAGACCCAGTTGCTCAAAGCCCTGTCCAACCTGGCCTTGGACACTGTCAGGGATGGGGAAGCCACAGCTTCTCTGGGCAACCTGTGCCAGTGCCTCACCACCCTCATAATAAAGAACTTCTTCATAATATCTAATTTAAATCTACTCTCTTATTAACAGAGAAGAAACAGCAGTGGCCACCAGACTCCAACACATGCAGCCCTAAGCAAAACATAAATGAAAGTAGACAACCCACACAGGAGCAATGAGAGCAGCAAATAAAAAGGACTCATCTGAACACTGAAAATTATGAGTTTCTGCCTGGTCTTTTTGACAGCTGGTAAAATGCAGGCCAAGATCACATCTATCATTTCTGCTGCAGATTTACAGGGTGTCAGTGCCCTTCTCAGCAGTGCTGTAGCATCTGCAAAGATGCAGAGACACCATCTGCAGAGAGCTAACCTGCATTCTGACCTGTGTGAGAGAAGTTACCTGACATAGCAGAGCTGCCAGTGGAAGAGCCTTGTCACTTTCTGCTCCTTCCCAGCTCCCACCCATGCAGTCCTGCCTGATGCTGTGCATTGACACTCAGCCTCCTTCAATGCACTGCTCTAACCCAAAAGAAAATGGTTCAATGTTTTGTTCTCTGCTGGATAAGGAAAAATTTAGATTGGACTCAGCAGGCTGGCAAATCCAAGGCCAAGGTGAGCTCAGCCCAGCCAGCTGCTGGCAGGCCACTAGACTGGCTCAAGCCATCTCACCTAACTGGCACGCAAATCTACAACTGCCATTACTTAGATTAGTAAACCTGTTCTTGTCCTAATCACATGTTAACAATCTTTTTACAGAGATACTAAATGCTTAGATGAAAATTTTAAGTTCCATAGATTCTTATGCAGTAGCTGGATAAAGGCCATGATGTAGTTCAGCACAGAGCTGTTTTAGCCTTCCATGTTCAAAACAGTCAAATTTTATAGCATTGGAAAGGTTCAGGGCAATTAAAATTTCCACGTATTTTTCTCTGGCAGGATGAAGAAAACAAACTGACTTAGTGTAAAGTGAACTAGGAGTATAAACAGCACTTTGGGAGGGATGGGGGGAATGTGAAAAAGGGGTTACAAAAATTATGAAGTACTGAGGAAAAGAGGAGCAATAATCCTCTGTTAGAAATGTGAGCAGAGCTCATTTTGGAATAGATACTAATCCGATTCGTTAACTGCTCTGCTCTCCCAGATCAGGCCATGAGATCTGGACATTTGATGCCAAGAATTTCCTAGAGACTCCTGTTATAAAGGAAGAACAGTACCAGGTATTTAGGCTTTTTCCACTTCTTTTGCTTTGCTTAAACACATTTTCACAGCATGAAACGGAAGGCAGCACACTGTTCACTATATGCCTTTCAAAGGTGGGGAAGCCTGAAGCACAGTGGGATGATGTGACTGGCCTGTAAAGTCACTGAGCAGACCAGCTACAGAGTTAAAGCTGCAGTCAGGGCCACTGAGTTGCTGGCCCACTGTGTCCCAGATCATATCTAATGAAACATTTGAAAGAGATTACAAAGTAGCTGATAAAACACCAGATGAGATGCCTCAAACAGACTCAATGGCTTACAAACTACCATTAAGATCTAGGAAGGCACCAGAGAACTACAAAAGAACAAACTCAATCCAGATATTCCAAAGGATAATGAACATGAAGCAGCAAGGAGAAAGAAGGGCAGTTCAGACAGACTTTTTGCACATGCTTTTAACTCCCAGCTTCTTGTAAAACTTTTGGAGAGCCTCAACTATGGAGAGGACTACAGTGAATACTGTAGCTAACACTCCTGTCAAGTACTCATCTCCAATTCTAAGCACTTTCCATTTTGCAGGAAAACATACTACTTGACAAACTAGAGTTAGTTTTTTAGGAATCCCAGTAATTAAGTTATAAGGAAGACAGGGTAATATGCACAGGTCACATGCAGAGGGCAAGAGGAACAGGAATTTCAGACTGAAACTAAATTCAGTCTGGAATGATGGGGAACAGACCAAGCACCAATGTAGTTCAGGCTTTTGTACTTTGTTAAGAATTATCCCAGTTAATTTCCACAAATCCATGGCAGAGGTGTACAAAGCAACTGCAGTGAAAACTTTCAAGTCAGCTACTATCTGGTGAGTCTTTGGCAGTTTCTCATGGGAGGATATTAAAGATTTCTCAGAAAATCTTATTTTAAAAGTCTGATTTTCTTAAGGAACTACCAAAACCCACGAACAGCTGCCTCACTAACACAAAGTTTATGCAGGGAGTTTGGAACTAGATGATCTTTACAGCCCCTTTCAACCCAAACCATTCCATGATTCTGTGTTTCACATTACACAGAACCTCATACACCCTTGACATTACCCAAAGGTCCTTATGAAGAAAATAATACATTAGAAATCTGACATAAACCCAGAAGATTTTCATTAGGCTAATGGACCAGCATTTTTGTGAAGCAAAGAAATGTGACACCAAACGCTCTTAACAGAAAAATAGCTCAAGCTTGAAGGGCAGTAGTACAGACACAGGTGCTGGGTGTCTGCTTCTCTGCTCGCACCCAGCAGACTAAGCTTGGTTGCTCAGCTCCTAATGGACATGTTGCAGCTGAAGGTGGTTGATGGATTTGTGTTCAGACTCCTGCCTGCCCTTTTTGTTCACATATGCAATATTCACATAGAGAATGAAGCACTATAAAAAGCCAATTCTTCTGTACCATTGGGCTGTCTTCTGGAATAAAAAAAAAAATACCATTATAAATTATGGCTGCTTCATGAAGTCAAAATTAGGGAGGGTCTATGTGAGGTATGGTCAAGAAGATCAGCATTAGCAGGTCATGTCTGGTCCCCTGTAAAGTCAGTGGAGAACAGGAGGAAGGGGGAGCTGCTTAACTGGGCTTAATTTCTAAACACACACTTATTTTTCCTGTCCCTAAAGACACAAAAATTAACCTCTTCAAACCTGCCTTCCCCAAAAACCACCATGGCTGACTACCTGTTCCAGTCTCAGAACTGGATACCTTAGAATTCTGCAGACTTCCTAAAATCTGCAGCAGTAAGAAATGCCCTCAATGAAGGCATCCATTTATGGATGTGGATAATTCATCATTCTCTCATGAAAATAAAGATAATGCATGAAGTTGCCCATCTTATTCAGGCTCTGAAAATACCTAAATCACACAGTCTTACCCTTTAATCCGCTACGGTCATACAGAGGGACAGACTAAGTACTCAGAGCTGTTAATAACAGAACAGCTAGAACATGAAACCAATGTAAAATTGAGGGACCTAAGCAATAAGTAACACAAAGCTTTAGAAACTCAAACTATTCAGTATGCTGATAATATAGCCTGAAATCCAGGATAATGAACATTTATGTATGTACAGATAAAAAAACCCTCTTGCAAGCCTATCAGTACAGCATTCAGAGGGCCTGCATTCATTGCTGCTTCTACCTTTAGGGCCATTCAGTACCAACTGGAGCTCATTTATCTTCATTGCATTCAGGTCCTCAAGCTGTCTGCAATTCTGTGGCACTAGCAGCTGTCCCAGATTCCAAGTCCTCTGCCAGATGTCAGCAAAGAGCAGTCCCATCCTGCACAAATCAGATGTCTGCTATCTTTCTTCCTCAAACACATACCTGTCAGTAGTTCTATCAGCAAGTACAGTAATGGATTTTTGTATGCTTTTGCAATTGCCTCTGTGAAAATCCTCATCCTTTAAGCGTAAGTACAGATTGTTCTGGGAATCAAACCAGTCTAAAAATATTTCTCTTTCAGCCATAAAATTAAAATTCTTTTTGATGACTGTCAGTGGTATTAAACAAGACAGTAAACATATTCATTCACTGTGTGCTATGTTTTCTGGACAACGTTGCTTTAGAAACTTATTGCAGGTAAGGAACATTTATTTTTTCTTCCCTGCATCTTACACAAGCATGCCAAGCCATCCCATATGTGTGAGCAATTAAATGAATCCTTCGTGTGCTCTCGAAAGAACCTCTCGGAAAGCTCTTTATACAAGTTACTCTTGGCACCAGTTGTGACCATTTCCCAGTCTCTAGGGACTTGTCTTCACTTGTACCCTTGTACCATGATCAATGCTACTTACTTGAATCAGGGATGCTAATACCCTCTTCAAACCAACACAGCCAATTTTAAAGTTTCTTCTTCGAGTTTTAAGTCAGCCAACTTGAAGGCACTGTACAAACAGGTAATTCTGGCTATTCCTGGAAGGAAAATTAGTGTCTCATCAGCTAAACCAAAGGGATGATTAGTTCCAATTACTCCATTAGTGACTCTCCCCTAAGAACTGTGTTTTCCCTTCAGAATCCCTTGCAGTCTGAGCAAAATAGGGGGCTCCTGGAGCCATAAATCCCTTAATAGTCCAGAGGGAGATATTTCTACACAAACGCTTTGTTATTAGACACTTAAATGTTGAATTAAATATTGCCCAGTTGATTTGCATTTACTGTATCACCATTTAACTACTGGGTACTTGCTTATAACTCATTTGCACATGAAGTTTAACACTGTTTTATTTTGAAAATACTTTCCTGCCACTTTCACAACTGAACAGACCGCATCTTTTCTACAAAATTGATGCTTTACCTTGGGTCAGAAGGTGGATATTTCTTCTTTTCTGTGAAACTCACAGCCTGCTGAGATGTTTCTCAACCTGCTGTCAAACTGCCTGCATAAGAAATGATGCTTAGGAAGAAGTTGTAAGCTACTAGTATCATATTCTTATATCTGATTTTATTGCCACCCCTTCCATTTTGCATAACCTGTTTTTGACAATTCTGTCACTAAGACCTATGAAAAAGCAAAACTCAACATGGTTGCACAAGTGAAAAAAAATGCATTTAAAAGAAAAAAATCCATACAGAAAAATAAATCAGTAGTAAGTGCACAAAATAAACGAAGTCACCCAGTTTCCTCTACTGAATCACCTGTCCTTTACTGGTGATATGTGTTGTAGAAGTGACAAAGTGCAGGTTATAATTTTACAAAGACCTAAAGCATTTCAAAGTTGAGATATAAAAGCATAGCCCAATGGGGCAAAAAGCTGTTTCACATTATAGACAGCAAGACTGTGGAAGCTTTACTGCCACATGGGAAATGCTAGGAACATATAAGAAGAGTTTAGAAAAATATCTCTCTTGCATTTCCAGCCAGCACAGAGTTTCTTGATCAAAGAGGTCATCACCTGAGCCCATAGTTTGTCATTGGAAAACACAAGCAAGTGAGAAAGAACTTAAAGCAGTTTAGTGGTTCAATAGCAGTACAAATCACTGAAGTACAATCCTGAAGCCATTAAAAGGACTTTCCAAAACCCTTTCATGCCATCCCTCTGCATAAATAAAGCTGTTGCACCAGCTGGAGAGCTCTGGGCTCATTCACCCATACAACACCTCATGTGAAAGCCAAGTGGAATGTGCTTATAGTAGAAGAAAGTAATCTGATTTACTTCCAGATTTAATAGAATTCTGAATGGGATCCAGCAACTCATACCCAAGCGTCAAGCATAGCACAGACATTTTCCATGAAATAAAAACATGTCAAAAGAATATTACATTAATACTACTGTTCAGCAGTTGGGGGAAAATCTAATACAGTCCTGCTTTTGAAAAATAAAACAGCTCAGAGGAAACACTATTTCTCTCAACCAAGTATGAGTATATAGGAGAGGTATTCACACTGCCTAAATGCAAGCTGGCTCCTCATGAGAGCTCTCAAGCACCAGAGCCTAATTGAGGTGTTCAGTGGCCTTTTGGAGGAGACACCTTCTCCTTTCCTTGAGCATGCAGACCCCTAGCAGAAGGCCAAAATGTGGCAGTCAGCATGCCAAGACCCCATTCTTCCTTTTGAGAGAGATCAGTTATGATCACTGCATTATGGTATGTTGCACAAGTATGGAACAGAAGCTGGAGAGGTTGCCACCACCCACACTGCACTGCATGGAAGGGGTGGCCAGTGGCTTGAAACCGCAGAGGACAATGACAACAGTGTTCGGTATTATGCAGCCAGGGAAGATGCCTACCCAAACATGTTAAAGTGAAGCCATAATGGCCTTGACTAGTTTCCTTTTGGCCAAAGCTTGTGATCAGACAGCCACAAAATTATTACATAGGTCTTTCACCAGGAAAAACGTACTTATGGTCACAGTTGTATGCTCAGTATACAATCTACTATAAAACCAGAAAAACATCCTGCAGGCTTTAAATATTTAAGCATCTGTTCCCCCCAGAAAACCATAATTTCTTTCTAAGTCTGTAAAACTGCTTGGTATAACTGAATGTACAATATTATTTTTTTTATTCAGTCTTTCAACAAAAGCCTTTATTATGCTTGACCAAGGACATACCACACCAGGTAATGACACAGCTCCCAGATAAAAGTGCTCAAGCCATCAAGAAAAAAAATGAAAATGCCTCATGTACTGCTGTTGAGAAAATAATTTAATAGTCACTGTTCAGAATCTTTGTTGGTGACATGGACATGGATTCAATGCACCCTCAGGAAGTTTGCCAATAATACCAAGCTGTGATGCAGTTGACAGGCTGGAGGGAAGGGATGCTATCCAGAGGGACCTTGATACATCTGGGAGTCGTGGGCCAATGCCAACCTCATGAAGATCAACAAGGCCAAGGGCAAGGTCCTGGGTCGGGACAATCCCAGGCACAGCTACAGGCTGGGCAGAGAAGAGATTTAGAGCAGGCCTGTGGAGAAGGGTGTTGGTTGCTGAGAAGCTCAACATGACCTAGCAATGTGTACTTTCAGCCCTACAAGCACAACAGGGATAGGACAAGGGTAATGGCTTTAAACTGAGAGAGTAGATTTAGATTAGATGGTAGGAAGAGATTATTAACTGTGAGGGTGGTGAGACACCGGCACAGGCTGCCCAGAGAAGTTGTGGATGCCCCATCCCTGGCAGTGTTCAAGGCCAGGTTGGAAGGGGCTTTGAGCAACCTGGTCTAGGGGAAGGTGTCCCTGCCTGTGTCAGAGGGGCTGGAACTGGATGATCTTGAAGGTCCCTTCCAACACAAACCATTCTATAATTTGCATCCTGGTGGACTATTACAATAGGTCATGAGGTGTGACTATGTAGTATCCAGATTCAAGTATCCTACAGTGTTTTAAAACAATGTCTTTATTCTTCCTTCAAAAAAACATTTTATTAATTATAGCAAAACTTCCAAATTTGCTCAGTTTTCTACCTAATTTCTCTTGGTGCGAAAACTTGAACCTTTAAAAGATTCATGGAGAAACTACCTGTGCTGAATAGCACGGTCCAAACACTGTCTGTCCCTGTTTGTCTGCTGACAGCTCTCCTGATTTTCCAAGATACAGTACTTTTCTGTCTTTAGATAATTGATAACAGTGCCTTTATTCTGTGAACAGCTATCAGAGATACAAATATACTGCTGCCACAAGTAAGTCCTCATTTTATGTCTGGCTAAATAGAAGTATTATATATGCTGCATGAAGACAGACTGGGCTCGGTTTTCATGTAAGAGAGATTTAGACCAAAAAGCTCTACTAGCTGCTGTTGTACCTGCAAATAAGCTGCTTTTCACACTGTGACTTACTTCACTGTGAAAACTGGCATAAGTTACTCCAAAGCACAGCAGTAGTAGTGCAAGCTTTATAAGCTGAACTGTCGTGGTTTCAACCAAGTCCGCACAGCTCATTACTCACTCCCCCCCCCCTCGCTCCCCCAACTCCCGGAGAGTTAGGAAGGAGAATCCAAAGAATGTAGCTCCCATGGGTTGAGATAAGCACAGTTTAATAGCTAAGGTATAACACAAATCAATACTTCCATTACTACTACAAATTATAATGATAAAGCAAATAACAAGTGAAGAGAATACAACACCTCACCAGCCACCGACCCATAACTCACCCCACCCTGCCTGACCGAGCACCGTCCGATACCCCAGAGCTACAGCCCTTCCGGGTCTTTCCAGGTTACCTCCTGGGTATGACGTGCTATGGTATGGAATACCTCTTTGGCTAGCCTGGGTCAGGTGTCCTGTCTCTGCTTCCTCCCGGCCTCCCCTTCTTCCCTGGCAGAGCATGAGGCTCACAAAGGCCTTGGACAAACCAAACATTTGAGCAGTAACTCAAAACATACTTGCTATCAGCAACCGTTCTCAGCCTGAAAGTCAAAACACAGCATTGCACCAGCTACCAAGAAGGAGAAAAATGACTGCTACTGCTCAAACCAGGACATGAACCTAGAGAAGGGCTTGCCTGCTTAACCACCCCGTTGTCCCTTTACCAACAAACCTGTTTCAGTGCAGCTTATATCCCTACAGCTTCTGTTACATTTCAAAACTAATTACTCACCTGCTTAGAAATATGAAAAAGCATTATCTGTGGAATCCATACATTTTACTGCTAAAGGGGACAGTGGAAAATATCAGTTCTCTTGTTCTGTTCTCTTCCTTGCAGTGGTTGCAAGGAGAGAAAGCAGAAACACTGCCAAACCGGCTAACTGGTCTGCAATGACCTCCTCAAAATATCATCGGAAGTAACACTCAAAACAACCTTTACAATCCGAGCAGATGGAGAGGCTCAAAACTCAGGTCCTTTTGTAAAATTAAGATATCAAGACATAGAAGTTGTCAGTGAAAAGTCAAGCATAAAGAGGGAGACTGTAAATACTACATTTCAAATGATTCAAAGTGATCACTGAAAGGTTTTAAAGAGTCCTTTCACTAAATGCAAGTCTCCCAGTAAAGCAGCACAGCACACTGCACTGCTGTACCAGGCAAAAAGGGAGACTGGGTATTGGATTGCTCTTCCTTCCCCCGGAGAATATCCTGTACTCCTCATATTCCTTTCTTGGCTCCTGAGTCTCAAGTATCTTTAGAACATGCTGAATACGGAAAGCAGCTTATATACCCACATGCAGCAGTGGTACACAGCATACCCATGGCAGGCAATGACCTCTAAAGAGTAAAAACTCTGAGGAGTTTTTCCTTGCTGGGCATGCTTGAACGTTGCACACTTTCCCAATGGCAACCCAACATCTCCCCACAGAGTGGGCAAACACAGGCCAGCCTGGGAACTGAGGAACCCAAGATGCCTTTCATTTCTATGGCTGCCCAAACTGGAGCGGTTCCAGGCCCTGGAGTGGAGGGAGCCCATCTTTCCTGAGCTGGCATGGCAGGGCAGCAAGGAAGCGGAAGGCGTGCATCTGGAGCACAACAGGGATGAGGGCCAGACACAAGGGAGGCAAAGGAGCAGACTGGAACAAGGGCCCCAAACAGAAGAGGAAGAGAATGAAATGGGCAGGGAAGCAAGCCAGGGATCCTGAGGCAGTACACAAAACAAGGCAGGAAAAGGCAAAAGACAACTGCATGCAATGGAGAAACTGGACAAGGATGATAATGGGGGCTGGGACAGGCAAGGGATCTGGTCTCTGACATGGAATGTGGAAGGAAGAAGAAATCGCAAGTGAAAGATAATACAAAGCCAAGAACTGGAGAAAGGCCCCAAAAAGTGCATAAGGATTGTCAGGAAGGGCAAGACAAATGAGACAGAGGAAAAAAGCTGCCTCTCACAGAGGACTAAGTCCACTTTTTTCCAGTGGTAGGACCTGATGATAACAGTCGTGTCCCACGTGTATGCACCAGCTCAGGGGTTTCCCCCTCTCTCACCATGGACAACCACACAGAGGAGCACGATGGTTTGCTGCCATTCACATCTCACCCCAGTAACAGAACTCTCCAGCAAAGGATATAAACTTCACAATGGCTTTGGCAGCTTTCATTGACAAAGAGAATGGATTCTCGTTTTTTCTTTAAATAAAAGGGGAAATCGCACACCTTATAGGAAAAGAATCAGAAATTGTTTCTGTTTAAGCATGCCATCAAACCACAAGTTACCCTTTCCTGTTCTTGCACATCATAACCTTCACTGATTTCCCTCCATGGCCCTGCCAAAGACCACTCTTATCTCTCACTGCTCAGGGGAGCACAGCCAGTTACAGGGAAGGCACTCAGGATTTATTTTTCCCACCCTGTCCTATCCTTAAGACTTATTAACTACTTGTACTCTGTTGTTAAGCCAGAATTAACAACCATCTTTCTGTACAGCAGGCTGATATATTCTCTTTAAAAGTACTTACTCCAACTTCACAATACCCTTGTGAGAGAAGGAGGCATCACATTACCCTGACTTCCTGTATGGGGAATTACAGACAGAAAACCCGGGTCTTCAAGACACACAGATACTGACTCCACTGGGAATTTGGAGTCTAAATACCTTTATTGATCTAGGTCATACAGACTGAAGTCCAAAGCAAACCCACCGATTCTGTATTCCCAGAATGAGACTCCTAGGGCTAAATTGTTCTTTGAGTATTTCACATCCCGCAGCTTTCCTTACACATGATTACAGATCCTTTTACTTCAGGCTGCATCCAGGAGCATGAGGCTTTCTGAACATTAGCGCATGGATCTCAAGATTATCAAGAGTTTAACCATTTTCTGGGTGCTAAAGTCACTTCCTAACAATGAAGGGCACTCCGTCAAGAACTGAATGCATTTCCTTAGGCGCAGGAGACCATCAGCTCTCTTCAGCCGCACTCCTCTTTCAATATGTGCAAAAGGCAAGGAATGACACCTTTCTCACAGACAGTATAGTACACAACAGTGTGTTGCTGTAGAAGAGTTGTCATACCAAACAAACAAGATGGAGATTGAGAAACAGAAAAAAATGCAACTAATTAAAGATTGTGTCATAAGTCACAAAGAGAAAGAATTACACCTTTTCACTATGGACTATCTGCTTTGTGACATTGATCATGTTCTTTAAATAGCAACTAATTTATAATGATGTTTGAAGAATTAAGATGCACTGACTTCTTCAGTGAACTTTAAAGAAAGCAAATAACATGACTGGCACTACCTCAAGTCCAGAAAACAGTATCCTTAATTTTTGTAACTCCTGAATATGAATACTTCAATTCTTACAAGGTCTGCAAGTGAAGCATCTGTCTTCAAATAACACATTCAAATAACACATTATCCAGACAAAACAAATAGCATATGATTTCATGCTTTTGGCATTGCTTTCACCTCGCCCCCAATTTCTCTACTCCTCTAGATGCACAGAGGAACCCAAGAGCTCTTCCATATATGCAACCCCTATCTTTGGTTCTATCCATCTGCCACCCCCAGATCACACACACACACACACACACGTCTCTGCATCTTCTTATGGAGGAGGTGAGCACTCATTCAAATTTCTGGGCATATTTCAAGAGCATTCCCATGTGGAGCACACAAGTGTGCAGAGCAAGGAAGTGGCTGGAAGGGCTGGAGAGAATAAAAATGGATGCAAAACGACAGCATTTTGAAACACAAGCATTGAATAGATGAGAGGTAAAAGAGATGGTCAACTACTGTGCACTGATGTAAAAATCAACCTGCATAATATTATGTAAATTTGTGCATAGAATATTTCCAGGGGTTTAAATCATTACATCAGAAGGAAAGTCCACTTCAGGAAACATATGCCAGGTATGGAAAGAAACAAATGAAAAGAAAAATGCTGATCCCCTCTAGCATCAGACAGGATTATATCATCATAGGGTCACTAACATGGCCAGACTCTGCAGTCTGGGCTGGCCTGCATGAAGCAGACTGTACTTCTCCTGAGGGAGCACACAACTGAAGGCAGATGGTAGTCATCCTCTTGTCCCTGGGGGCCCCTAGGAACTCCTTCAGCTTCCAGTTGGATTGGGAAATCAAAAAAGTCACTAATTGTGAAAACATTGCATTGCTACCCCTCATAGCCAGGAAGCCCTGTATTTTGTGGAAATCCCAGCATGTGTCCTTGGAAAGGATGACAAACTCACCTCTGCTCCAAGAGGAACAGAACGGATCTTCAGAACCACAAGTAAGCAGCCAGCCCAACCCACCCATGCCCCTGGCCCAGATACTCTGCCCTATACGGGTGGATGAAGAGGCCATGGCAGGTCCCAGGCTCTGTGGAAGGCTGAGAAAGCATGTTTCCCTCACTTGTACTCGAGGCATGCTTTTTTCCTGCTCAGAGCCAGGCATATAAATACTGCAGAGTATCACACACAGAGAAGAAAGCGTAGGCACATATGTTGCAGCAACTGAATGCAATGAAGCACGCAAGCAATAGAAAAGACTTCATAGCAAAACATCAAAAATTAAACTGCCAAGCTTTATCTGACCCTGCTACCCCTACATATACACACACTCCTGGAAAAGGTTTAATCTCTCCTGAATAGCAGTCCTCCCTTAAGTTGCCCTACCCACAGTCCTATCTACCCATCCTATACCATATTCTTCCTAAATAAACAAATTTTATTCACGTGGTGTATGGGAAAAGAAGCCATTATGCTGATCAGTGCAGAAATATGGGAAAATTAGAAAGTATTTACAACCAGCAAACAAGCCAAAAGAAGTTAAGGAAACAGTAATACTCTGCTGCCATTCACAAATGTATCTGCACCCTGACATCACATCAGCCCTTCTCCATTTACTCCCCACAAAGCAAGATTAGGGCACCCTGACCACAAAAGCAGCAGCAGGAAGAAAGAAAAGGCAGGGTCCCAGAAGCAGCACATACAAATCAAGAACCTTACCACAGCTTCTCTGGGGGCACTCACAGCCTTGGTCATGAAAAATGGTCCTTGTTTGCCATAAAATCTGCTAGCAGACCACATGGATTTTCCCTCCTTTCCAGTTCAACCCACAACACTTTCCCTTTGCTCCAGAACCTGTCACTAAAACATACCTGTTGATAAGTCAGCTGTCGGGCTACTTACTTGCTTTACAACATAAATAGGCACAGGGCGAGCCTCAGGAGTTGCACACTGAATACAGGCCCACTAACACAGTATCTCCCCCTTTTTTTAGTTTTTGGCCCATCAGTTCAACAGGAAGCAATGCAGGAAATCCAAGGCATTGGTGTGATTCCAATCCATGCCCTTCCTGTCTGGGGAGAGAGATCTAAAAGCATCCGGAGCTCCTGCTAACACAAACAGTCAACACCTCTGTGGAAGGCAAGGAGGGTGGGAAATTCAACTACCCAACCCAAAGCTAAACATAGTTTAGCAGGTACATATCAGAAGAGACCATATTAACTGCCAAGCAGAATTCCACCTCCGTTTTTCTGACATACACAGACAAAACCACTGCAAATGGCAGGTTGCAAAGCCATGCCCAAGCAAGCTTTAAGCCAGCCAGCCAAGGCTGTGTGTGTAAGCTGCCATACTGCCTCGGGATACTGTGACGAGGAAGTAGTGGTCACCCAGGGCCTCCACTAGCTCCTTGCTGCTGCATCCCAGGTGCTGTTGTACACAAAGCAGTAGTTTAAAACTTGTCCTGCTAGTTACAGCCACAATCCTTATCCTGTTTGCAACATCCTAGGTGTGGGGTTTCAGGACACACAGTAAAGCAGCCAGTCTAACTCAGGAAGACAAGCCTGCTCAGGCAGCAGCCCAGGCTGCTAAAGGCACATCATCACGCACTCTATACATTCCCACTGCCAAGCACAAGGCACTGTCAAGGTTTCTGTTTTCCAAGGCATCCCCAGGATGTTCCCAGCTTGGACCATTGCACCAGTTTGTAATAAGCTACAGTAGCAGAACAGCACTACTCAAGTTGAAGAGACAGGAGCAGGAGGTAATAGCATTGACACACAAGCAGGGAAGTCACTCCCTAATGTATTAGATACTACAGTGAACTTTCCTCTTTCAAACAAAACATCAAATAAATTTGCTTGACCTGTCAGTCAGTAAATCCATAATAACAAAAACATACAAACAGAGAAGGAAATTCCAATTAGTTAGAGAGCTGGGGGAGGGAGAGAAGGGAAAAGAATATTCTTTCCTGTATCTATTTTTAGGCTACGTAAGGCTGTCTGAAACCATGGCAATGAACCTGCTATAAATCCCCTCACCAGCTCAATGCTTTGTTTCCTTATAGACAAGGATAAATGAGTGTGTACTGTGGATTAAATTGTCTAAACCAGAAACGAATCAACTAGCAGGCAACTGGAAATGCATGTCACTTATGAAAACTACTTGTTGAAAGAGGCAGGAGCAGCTGATTAGAGATCAACCATTTAACAATCTCATACCTACTAAGAAACTATTTACACCCCTAATCATAGAATCACAGAATGGTTTGGGTGGGAAGGGACCTTAAGGATCATCCAGTTCCAACCCCCCTGCCATGGGCAGGGACACCTTCCACTACACCCAGTTGCTCAAAGCCCCGTCCAACCTGGCCTTGAACACTGCCAGGGATGGGGCAGCAACAACTTCTCTGAGCAGCCTGTGCCAGTATCTCACCACCCTCACAGGGAAGAATTTATTCCTAATATTAATTCCTAAATTTACTCCCTTTCAGATTAAAGTCATTCCCCCTTGTCCTATCAGTACTCGCTCTTGTAGAAAGAATCCCTCTCCAGTTTTCTTATAGGCACCCTTACAAACAAATTATTAGCCCCTGATAATAAACAGCACTGAAGTGGGATCTGCCTCCAGACTGCATCTTTCCCCTAACCACCATCAGCTTCTGGGTGTATTTTGACATCAACAGGTTGCACTCCCAGTGCCCAGATTCATTGTTCCATCTGGGCCTCTGTCGTGGTTTAAAACCAAGTCCGCACAGCTCATTCACTCACTCCCTCCCTTGCTCCCCCAACTCCCGGAGAGTTAGGAAGTAGAATCCAAAGAATGTAGCTCCCACAGGTTGAGATAAGCACAGTTTAATAGCTAAGGCACAACACAAATCACTACTTCCATTACTACTACAAATAATAATGATAAAGCCAATAACAAGTGAAGAGAATACAACACCTCACCAGCCACTGACCCATAACTCACCCCACCCTGCCCGGCCGAGCACCAGCCGATACCTCCTCCATCCCCCCAGAGCTCCAGCCCTTCCGGGTCTCTCCCGGTTACCTCCTGGGTATGACGTGCTATGGTATGGAATACCTCTTTGGCTAGCCTGGGTCAGGTGTCCTGTCTCTCCTTTCTCCCAGCCTCTCTCCTTCCCTGGCAGAACATAAGGCTCAGAAAAGGCCTTGGACAAACCAAACATCTGAGCAGTAACTCAAAACATGCTTGATATCAGCAACCGTTCTCAGCCCGAAAGTCAAAACACAGCACTGCACCAGCTACCAAGAAGGAGAAAAATGACTGCTACTGCTCAAACCAGGACAGCCTCCTTTCCTCCTTGTCAGTAGAGCTGTTTGCCAGGTTGCTCTATAAGCATGTTGATGCTGGGATCTAGGCTCGAAGGAACAGGTACCAGGCACCTAAAAGCCATGATCACTTACCCAACTGCTTTGGCTAAGTGTACACAAAGTTTGCAAGGAGTCTGAGACCCTTCCCACACTGAGGGAGAGTTTCTCAAAAAGGATAGTGGGCTTGCGCTTACTGAAGCACAAACATTATTGCATCAAAGAAACAAAACCATAAATGTCTGATTAAGTTTTTATATACATGCTATACAGCTACACTCATATAATTACCATCAAAGAAAGAAAAAATGCCAGGGTCCACAACTCCTTCCCAAGACTGTAGGTAAAAATCTGGGATTGTATTTAGATTGCTTTAAAGGGGGAAAATACCTCCTTCACATTTATCCTACCCTATGGCTTAAATATGGGGCTATCCCACACTATTTGATAGTGCATGAAGAATGACAGCAACCACCTGGTAAAACTGTGGCTCAAAGATATTTGATTCACCTATTTTTTATTAATACTTCTTATTAAAAAGAAGGTAAGGGAGAGAAGAAAAACAGATTTTTTTTGTTTATTTATTTTTATGTATTATCCCTTGATTTGGGGAGGAACAACAAAAGAAACTGGGGGGTAAAATTTAAAGAAATATTTCAGAGCTAGTAACTTACATTAACACCTCTACATCTGCTGCTGAAATAACTCATTCTATATCCTTACATGCTTGGAGGCATCAAAATCATCCTGGTTTTTAATCCTCTGCCATGCACCATAGATTGGCTGCAAGTATATGCTGCTTTGGAAGACCGGAACATCCTACAGAGCTCAGCTTTGCCTTCACAACAGCTTTGCCTGGTATGTGGGGGAGGAAGACAGAAAACATACCTATCTCAAGAAAGTTAATTAAGATACCCAGCTCTTTAGAGATTGACATCCCAATTATATTTTGATTTTACAGGCTATGAAGTTTTTTACACTTGCATGTATCAGGAAGAAGGGGAGGGAGGAACATCTGTAAGTCTGTAAAACTGTTACTCAGCAACATTAAAAGAAAAAAAACACCAAATGTGAAGGTGAGAATGCTGAAAACATTAGAAAAAGGCATGTTTTCTTCTCTGCACGGACCACAGAAGACAGGTAGTCTCTTTTGCTCAGTACAGTTACAGCTCACACATCACCCAGGCGGTATCAGCTTCCCAGCATTGCTAAGCAACACCACACCACATTACCTCAAATTGATTCAAGGGAGGGAAGTTGATTCAGAAGCCATTGAAAAAGGCAGAATCTAGATAAAAATGGTTGCACACACGTCACACACACAAACTGGGATCTGGCTCAGCCAGAGCAAAAAGCAGTTAAGGAAAACTGTGGGATGGACTCAAACACACGCACAAAACTGAACACACAAAATGAAGCAGAATAAAAAATAGGCACATATAGATAGAATAAAGGGAAAGAAAACAGGGAAGAAAACAGCACTGCAGTCTCACCTCAGGTATTGTGAGACCAGAACAATGAACTGCATCTTTCTTTCCAGGGAGTAAAAAGCAGGCAAACAGCCATAAAGTCATTAGAGACATGGGAGCATAAGTCTGACCCACATCAAAAACAGAACTTGCAGACAACTGAGGATCTTTGTTACAAATATTGAAGATCAATTGCAGGAAAGAACATGAAACAGTGAATTCTGAACTGCTTCAAAATCAAAATGCACATTAACTCTTCTGAACAACAAATGTATTTCCCTTCATTCTGATCCTAAATTCTATTAATGCATTACACATTTGAAGAGTTGCATTACAATCTTGTTACGAATATAATAAAAAAAAAGATCATCTGTGCAAGTTTATTTTAATTGAAATTAAGATTTGTTCTGGGTGATAAGAACTGGAAACAATTACATTCAACTACATTTTCCATGCAAACAATTAATGCAATAAAAGCCATTTTTAATGTATTTTTATGTATAGATGCACACACAATTAGTGCCATGGATTCTGGACCTGCTTAAGCCAACATAAATTAGGACTAAGCAGAAAGAGGTGCTCCCCAATGGCCACATATTCCTGCCTTCTGGCAGCCTACTTCTTTCTAGCTCCTGTTTCACATATAGGAAACACTCAGGACAGCAACATGGGAGAAGGAAGGTCTGCTCTCATACTCAACAGGGCAGAGGGATAATGGAGACAAACTGGACACCACTCTCCTGAAACTCAGGAAAATACAAGGGGTGTACGGGAGCAAGAAGTCTGTCAAAAACACAGCATCATTAGATCAGACTTTAGGACCAATAGCAGGCTACCAGAATTAGATGCTATTGACCCAGGAACCTTAAAGACACTACAACATACAACCACAGAACTACTAACCATGCTGGCTAACTTCCCTCTAAGACAAACAACAAATGAGATATAAAAAGCTGAGGATGTGCTGCCAATTTCAGTAAAAGGGCTCCAGGGAACTACAGGCTTGTAGCTATAGACTCCCCCCTACACTGAGAATATTGACAGAAAGTATAAGAACAGATTAGCAGATATGCAAATAAACATGAAATAGGAATGTCATCATGGCATGGCTTCTTTTACAGCAAACTTTCCATGACACAGATGAATAACTGCGATATGTACAATATACTGTGTGTGCTTGGATCTTTAACAAACCTTTGACAGTGTCTCTCACCACAAGCTTTTAAAGAAATTGAACTGTCATGGAATAAGATGGAAAGTCCTTCTGTGAATTAACAACTGGTTCGATGGGAAGAAACAGGACAGGAATAAAAAGCTAGTTTTCACAACAGCTGTGGTTTTGCATTTGTGCTACTCAACATATTTACTATTTATGTGGAAAATGCAGCAAGGAGAAAGATTATAAACTTTTGTTGGTGATTACAGTATCATAAGTTCTGCAGATAGATTTGTCAGGTATTTATACACACACAACACAAAATAATAGCCAATATAGTGAATGCAAACACTGGAGCCACCACAGTTTAACTGAAGTGAGGAACTACTCACTGACAGATGGCAAAGCTCAGTGCCAGTTGGGAGCACAAATGGAATGTTAGGAGTAAGCAGGTCAGATATATGCAAGACAACAGGGAATACCACTGTACCCCTAGAAATCCTCGGTAAAGCCTAGGGCTGCTCCATGAGCAAGTTTCAGAGAAGGACACAACAGATACAGCAAGGAAAGGTTCAAAGGAGGATAGCAACAATAGCATGTCTGGAGCAGCTTTAACTGAAGGGGAACTAAACAAGCAAGTGCTTTTAGGTTAGATGGAAAGATAAAGAAGATGACAGACATAAAACCAGGAATGGTATAGAGAAAGTAAATAGGAAACCATGTCTTGAAATAAATGAATTGGGTGATATGAAATGAATTTATCAAGCAGCTTGTTCAAAAACAAGAGGAAAAGGAGGTACTTTTTCCATACTACAATGAATTGCAGAACCCACTGTCACAGGATGTTGTGAAGGCAAAACTTTAGAAAAGATTAACACATGGTTAGATGTATTCATAAAAGAAAGTCTGGCAAGGACTGTTAAAGGTGCAGACACAACTTTCTTGCTCAAAGTCCTTGAACTGCAGCCTGCCAAAAGATTTGAGGGATTGCTGTCTTTACTAACACTTTTTCCCCCCTAAACATTACTACTGGTCATTATTGAGGCAGGATGTTGGGCTAAACCAGACCTCTGGGTGGAAACACTGGAGCTAAATCCCAGGTTACAGGCCCAGGAACATTCAGCAAGATGTGCAGTGCTGGGAATCCCCATCTTTTGATGTCCACCTCCTAAAGCATTACATCCTCCACTCTCTGAGGGTTGCCCCAAGGCCGTCAGCAAACATTCACAAGCAGTACTTGCTGAAGCCACGATACAAAGATTTGCTTCCTCTTGGAGAGCTGCTCTTGGTTAACAAAGTTCCTGTTACAAGAACACAGCTGTACCACATGTTTCTAAACTGGATTAGGTGTGGCCAGCCTGCAATTTTGCCTGCATTAAACAATCAGATGTATCTACTTCTGGTTTGTGACCTGGTACTAAAAACCTCATTAGAGCAGTTATACAAGAGCTTATGTCACCCACTTTAGGTAGCTGAACTCAATTACGGTGCTGTGCTAGTGAATTTCAAAGTCATTTGAGAAGTTGCACAGTTTCTGAAAGGCAGTTGCAAAAGGGGATGAGGAAGATGAAGGAGGAAGAAGGAGGCCACTTCTGCTGGGATTCGGCTTCTGATCAGCAAGGGAAAGCATACAAACAGCATTAAATCTTGTTCTGCCTTCATGTCCCTGCCCACTCACGCAGCTCTCCTCCCAAGAACCTCCTAAAATGGCTGCAGGCAAACTATGAACCTGGGACATGTCAAGAAAACGACCTCTTGATGAGGTTTATGAGGCACTAGCGGATTTATGCAGCCACTCATAAGATGAGAGATATGCCCACTTGCACAGCCCTACCACCACATTATAAATACAATCATATTTGTGTGCAGCAGCTAACCTGCTGCATTTGTCACCTGCTGTTAAACATGCTTAAAGTGCCTTAAAGGAATCATACAAACTTTGCTTCCCTTTCAGAGATTAAGCGAGCTTTCCAGTGCAAAGTAAATTTTCAATTCTCAGTATCACCCATTTTTAGGCTCAAGTACCTAGAAAATATTTAGAGGTTAGGTATGTTATTTCTGTTGGGAGAAAGCTGATAAAGCTGAAACCCAGACAAAATCCTTCCCCTGGGAAGTAGAAATCAGTCATGTGGAAACTTCCAACTTGAAATCTCTTTCCAGATAGCAGCCAGCTCAACAAGATCTCTCTTGCCTTGTATGCTCTCGCTCTGCTTCCACACACCACCTCTTAATTTTTTCTATCATGTTCTGCATGCAGGCACACACAGTTCCACACAAAAAAACAAAGCAAAGCCAACCTCCCCACACTCCCAGGGTGCACAAAAATCCCCACACACATCACAAGCAAACCCCAACCAATAAACCAGTGTTCTAACACTGTATTGGACTCAGCTGCTATTTCTACAGTGGGTGGTGGCTTTCCTGTTCTGCACAAATCACTCAAAGCCACAGAGGCTGAGATCACCTTCATCGACTATCCAGGCTCTCAGCCACACAGTGCTGACCACACACACCTTCACATAAAAGCACAATGGGTTCCTACTGGCTCCTATGATAGGCTTGCAATGGAAGAGTTGCTCAGATTTTCCTTCCTGCACCAAAGATAATACTAACAATAACTCTTAGCATGATATGAAATACATCTGAGCAGCTTGTTCAGCAACAAAGCTCAGTCACTGACATGCCTTATGCTGTTGTGTGAAGAGGTCAACTCTTCCTTGAGATATCAGCACCACTTGTCAGATGGCAGCAAGTCTGTTAGTGCTTATTTTAACATGTTCTTGAGCTTATTTGTCTCAGCTCAGTGATTATCCCACAAATTTCAATACTGGCACTAAGATAACTGATTTGGTGACTCACCCCTACTTCTCCACTGTGATTTCTAAACAGCACCATTTATCCTACCAAAGTGCAACTCCATAACCAGAGCATTAATATCACGTAACTGCTGCCCTACCTCTTCTGATGGTGCCATGTTCTCACAACACTCTGCCTTATCCACAGCTTCTGCAAAACTGTAGAAGCATTTAGACTACATCTCTAGTCTCATTTTTGGTACCTCAACTCTCTTCACATGCCTCTGAGCTCCCACTGAGACAGTTTCTTAAATGAAAGCACCATCACTCTGTTTTCAAATAGACAAAACGAGCATGTCTCCATGAATGTTTTACTGGTACTACTCTGTAACTTACCAATGCTAGGTACAGATCAGAATATATGACTCCAGATCATTTAATAGCAGGTAATTTATTATTCTGGGTCCACTTTTAGCCAACCAGTCCAACTGGAGAGAGACTGGCCATTAGAAGTCCTTACCTGTACTTCTCTATAAGCACCCAGAATCCTACTTTCATGGCAAGTAGAAAAGATTCAGGAAAACCAGGCTTTGTTAGTGTGATCAGCTGTTTAGTCTGAATAGAAGATATTTGAACACTATCTTACAAAAGGAAGAGGCCAGATTTTCCCTCTCAGGACAGAGGTCAGTATTACCTTGCTCCATGCTCTTACACTTTCAGCACTGATTCTTGCCATTTTGGACTAAACATATAGTCAGAAATCAGCCTTAACCACTTCCTCTATATTACAGATCCTTTGAAGTTAATGTTAAGTTATATTCGTCTGTCCTGGTTTTTTTCAGCCCCTGAAATTCCTTTCATGTTTCCAATTTCGGCAGCATATGATCCTGGTATTGTTCAAACAAACCTTATGAAGGAATGGAAACAATGCTGCACCAAGCTTCTCAGCTCTCTGCAAAACCTCCTCACCAGCATGAAACTTCACCGTAACAGTTCACATTTTGCCCACTATCAGACATTCTTAGCATGTTGCTATTAATGTACTGCTGCCTGGAGGGGAGAATTTGGGAGTACTGCACCTTCTGCCCCCATCTGTTTCTATGTACAGCCTCTAGACTTTGCTCCTCTAAGCTGCTAGGTGCTCCAGACAGCTTATCTATAAGGTGTCTGCAACTACCCAGCCTTTCCTGTATTCAGGTTCAATTTGCAAGCTCAACTGCTGTAGCAATGAATGTTTTCCAGGGAAATTTGTTAAAATCTTTTGATAGCAGCAATACAACACTTACTGTCATTAAAAGATATGATTTTTAATATGCTTCTTTGTGTTGCTCAGGAATCATTCAGAGTCAATGAGCCAGACAATGAAGCCAACCACCAGCAGTGCTCTAACTGCTCAGCACAAGCCTTTGTGGTCGGTCTCCTAAGACCACTGTTAAGAAAAAAAAAACACTTTCTGAGACTATTGTTTCACCTAAACAGAAGGGTATTTAACTGCTCCCTCATTTGACCCAGATGGAAAGCTACTGTCATTCCAGTTGTCTTTGGGAGGGTCTGTGACTACAAACCAAAGAATATCCTGGGAACCAATGCTACCAGTATGATTATCCCTTCTAGATGCAGCTGCAGAACAAGGAAGCACTTTAGCACATAACATACTGTTAAAAGAGGACAGCAGACATATTTACACAAAGCACTCAATTTCTGCTATCAAGTAGTATACTTTTGGTTTGGGGTTTTGGTGTGTTTGGGTTTAGGTTGTTTTTGTTGTGCTTTGCTACAGAAAAATAATCACGACACTAGGTAGCATCCAAGCAAAAACTAAAAAAGTCTCAGTAATGTAAAGTTAAGGCTTAGACATAAACACAAGGGTAGCTGCTAGGCACAGGGGGAGAGAAAGCAGCATGGAAAAACACTTCAAAACCCCATCACATTATCAAAGAGCATTTCTTTATCCTCCAAATTCACTAAGACTTGGAGGCAAAATGGGCTTGGACTACAAACAAAAATGGAACCTCAACAGTGGACTGAGCTCCTGCTCACTCCAACAAGGAAAGTTTAAGTATAACCCCTTTCAATTTCCTTAAGCTTATTTGAGATTGTTTGAGTTTTCAGTCTTGCCTTCCTGAAGAAGTCCAATATTACAGGGTAATGCAGCTCTAGGTTCCAGGCATCCTCTGATCAGACTTGCAGAAAAAGCTTTCCTAGTCTCTGCAAAGGAAAATAAGAGTTCAGAAGCAAGAAGGCCTACTGTTGCTTATGTAAATGACATTTTGCTATAACAGGTTTTGAAATAAACTGTCTGCTCCCTTCCTCCAAAAGCTGAGGTTGTCACAGCAAGGAGACAAGTAGAAAATAAACATGCCCACAACAGCATGCAGATTTCAGGAACTGTGCTTGGGAGGATCTGTTCGTAGGTTATTTCATTCTTCCCCCAACATGTGAAATGGTAGGAAATTCAAGTTCACATGTGTAGGGGACAGAAATCTCACCTAAATATACAAGCAGCCATGCACAAAGTGGACTGCAGGGGAAAATGAGGTGAAAATCTCTTTGAGACAAGCCCAATGAAAGTGTATCCAAGGCTCATAACATCAAGCAAGATGCTGAACTTTCTAGACTAGGACTAGTAGTAGTAGCATTGCAAGGCTTGCTTAGAAAGAACTGGTTATTTTTCTGTAGCAAAGCACAACAGAAACAACCTAAACACAAGCACACCAAAACCCCAAACCAAAAACCAAAACTTCCTATGCATCTGCCCTACACCATTTAAGACAGATGAAGTTATGCTGTAGGCTGCATCTATTTTGGCAGCGTTCCTTTTGACTCGTCTGCATGCTCTACTAGGACGTGAAACTTGGCAGGGTGAGGGAGGGGGAAGACAGCATAAGACAATTTTTGAAGTATCAGAAAATGTTATGGTCCAAATGAAAGAAGGATAAAGCACATGGCTTAGGTCATTATTGGGAAGTAAACACACTAGTGAAGACAAAAACTTTACATTGAAATTACTTTTGCCATTTTCCTCTAGAAGTTAATTTCTATCAGTTGCCACACCTCCAAGATTCACATGCATTTAAATATAGTCTTGTCTTTACCCTGGTACCCATTTTTCCATAGGCAGCAGGTTACATAATATTTACACACTTTTCTAAGTGTTATATAGTCTTGTTTACATTGATAACTTTTACACCTTTTGGCTGAGAAATTAGCAGTGGATTTGTTTCTTTATACTGAGAGGCCAATTTTAACATGGCTTTCAATGCACTAAACTTAGAAGGAACTCAAACCACTAAGATGTCTTAGAGACCCTAAAAATGCATCAGAAAATAAAATTAATAATAATAATAAAGTAAAAAAAAACAAACAAAAAACCACACAAGCTTTGCCACAAACAAGGCTGCTATTTGACACAGAATGGTTTATTTTATAATTGAGAGATTAAGATTTGGTGACCATAATTAATTCCTCTATTCATTAAGTCAAATTTACTGAAATACCAAGAAATTCTACTGAGTATCTGAAAAACACTAAGCCTGTGAGATAGCTAATTTGCATGATGCCTGCAGTGAGATATCTGGAGCTGTTTGTGTGCTTCAAGCTTTAATGCACATAATCCCAATTTTCTCCCATCTGATTATTTTGTTCACAGATTAAAAAGGACAAAGGAACAAGAAAAAGCTTTCCCACTTTCTGAGCTCCCAGATGAGTTCTCAGTCCTGAGTTTATTCAAAAAGAAAATATTCTCTGCTTCTGGTAGCTGAATTGAAAATACATAATGCAAGAGCTTTTCTGCTTCCCCCCAAAACTGAAAAGTACTTACACTTGGAAAAATCTAAAAAGCAGAACTTTATCCAGTGTAAAGACAATAAAACATAGATCTAAAAAATTTAAAGGGTAGCTCCTCTTCAGCTGCCTTACGTATTTTAGACTGTATACAGTAAATCACAATACAAAGGCACATTGTTTGACCTACTTAATTTGAGAAGTCACTGATACCAAGTGTTTTGTTTAAGTGCAACTAGAAAGTACAGGTAAGGCCCTCACAGAAGGCTCAAATTGAATTTGCCAGGTTTATTCCAAACAGGAAATTAAAAAAAAAAAAAGAAAGCAAAGCAAACCAAGATGTTTACATTATTTTTTAGCCATCCTGGTGTCAACCAATTCATTATCCACAGCTTTGCTACTTCACAAGTTCTCTATCAAACACTGCAGCCATCTCATATTACAGATTTTAAACTTATGTTTCCAAGTTGTTTTAACACTGAAACAACTTCACTCAAAATCCTAGTGGACTAGCAGGACTGCTGCCAGCATTCAGGATCTGAGGGCTCATTATGATTTCGAGAAAGTAGTTCCAACAAGTTTCGAATTTTCTTTTCTATGTTCTCAGTGCTTTCATGGATTCTTGCTTCAGTCCTATCAGAACTCATATTGCCACTGCAGGGATGGCACAGACACCTCCAGCCGACCCCAGCAGAACCTGCAGGGTTTCATGGGGCTCCAAGGAAGTGCACACAGAAACACGGCGTGCAGCAGCCACAAAAGCAGTGCTCTGACTCAATCAAGCCACAGAATAAGACCATAAGTAAAGGTTTTGTGTTACAGGAGATTCCAAATCCATCTATGCAAAACTAGCCCAATGAACATTGGAATGCTTCAGAAAGAAGGATGTTTCCCCCTTGCTTTGGAGAGAAATTTTAATGGTTTCCATGTTTCTACATTTGGTTGTTCTGTAAGGTGAAAGTGAAAATATGGCTCAGTTTCTCTTTTCATACCAGTAGAAGCTGAATTTGAAATTGCACATAGGTAAACACCAACCTTTCTGGCTCACGGTATAGACAAGGATGCTCTCAGTGAGATGATTATCCAGGAATCAAGCACAGAAGAAGCAGGTGTTGGAAGAGAGACCGTCTACCTAATGAGAGGTACGGAAGCCTTTACTTCCTCCTGCCCTCCAAGAAATACCACCTGGAATATTTCTGCCTGAAAAAAGTGATGCTTCTACAGAAGTCAAGAAAAGGCTGTACAGAGGTAATTTGTATCAACTTTTCAAGTATTTACACAACAGCAACAAAAATGAGGTAAGGGTGATACCAACCACAAGTTTTAATTGACCAACTAAGACTAACACTTCAGAGGCAGGTATAAGCCTGGAAGGTGTGCAAGCAGCCCAGATGCACACAGCAACTCATGAGTAGAAGAACAGGTTCACATCAGAAAGGACCTTAAGTCCTAGCTACAGTAAAATAAATAAATTTCCTAGACTTGCAATGATTTCAATAAGCTCTGCTTGCCATTTGAGAAAACAGAATTCATTTTGCTCAGTAACTGCATCAGAATCCTGAAAAGCTACCAACACACTTAACCTTTGCAGAAGGGACTACAGGGGGAAAAATATAAAAAATTGAAGGAAAAGGCCACATGCAACATCACATGCAGGAACCCAGCAAGCCCTAACTCACCCCTTCTCCCATTAGGATTTTCCCAGATCCTCTCCAGCACACTTGGGAAAACTGCACATGCAGCAAGGTCAGCAGGAGCATCCCATGGATAAACTGTTCCTCCCTGTCAGTTATCAGCTGGGTTCAAGGCCGAACCCTGCAGTTCCACCATTCTCATTATCTCACGGGTTTGCTCTCACAGGTCCTGGGTTTCATCCCCATTTTACCAAGCCTACAGTTTTTCCTGTACCACTCCCTCAGAAAGTTCAGCCTCCAACTGAAACACTTGTCAACTGAGTCTACATAAAACTCCTAGGAAAACCATTAAGGGTTTTTTTGTGAGGGAACAAAGCAGACACAACCACAAACCTAACAAAATACAGCTCTTGCAACTACCAGGACTATTTAGTAGCCAGGGAATACTAACCATGTGTACAATGTGGGAGGCTTATGGCTCAGTTCTCATCTGTCTCAAGTGCTTAAGATGGGGAAATGGATAAACAACAACTACCTATGAAGTTGTTGGACCTTGTAAGTTAAGGTAAAAAAACCGGCATTTTATTAATGGAAGACAACATACTGAAGAAAAAAGTACAGGTATGGTTATTAACTCCTTTTAAAGTCTTCCAGACCACACACCCCCCCCCACCTCCCCCAAATTCTAAGCATGGAAAACCAGCGGGACAGCCAAATGCAATGTTGCTTTAAGGGAAATAGATAGCATGTTACCACAACCCTCAGCTTGAAGTGGCTCTGACTTTTTGCATGTTCTGCAAGAATAAGATACCCTTTAGGCAGTCCTCCTAATGGATGCATTCAGTGAGGAGCCTTCAAAGTTGTATTAATCTAATTAAAAAATAATGAAAATGAGTGGCTGTCTCTGTCAGCAAGCACAAGGTACTGCCAGGCAGTGAACCTCTGTTAATGCTTGTAAGGCATAGCAGCACCTTACTGAGTTCCTGTAGCAAAGTCAGACTTGCTTGAAGGGGCTTAGAACAATCAGAAGTAAATAAATAAACTCCTTATAAAAGCCAGTTTTTAAAAACAAGGGTGATGCTTTAAAGCTTTTATAGCCTAACATCTTTCTAACATCTTACGGAACAGAATCCACATTCCACTAACACTTTTGTTATTTCACTCCCCTTTTTGTCTCTACCATACCCAAGAAATTCCATGATACACTTCTGCTACCATACTTCAGCTCAAAAACCAGACATACTAACCAAAATAGGTTATCATGCCTTACTAACACAGATAACATAACTAAGTGTATGGTAAAAAAAGGGAACCTTGAGGTTATTAGTCACAAACTGCTTTAGCTCTGCGGAAAAATAATGAGTAATTACATTCCCAGAAAACAATTTCTTGAAATTGCTGAAAATTCTTGAAATGTTGAAAATATTTCATAGAACATGTAAAATTGAAGCTAGAGAAGACCTACTGGTCCAGCAGCCAGCTTACAGATGATCGTTTTAGAAAGCTGACTGCCTGAAGACAGATGCCTGCACAAGGAGTTCTGCTGAAGAGCTCTGTCCCGCTGGTAACTTAACTCTCTGTACTAGAACTGGATGACCTAGAGCAGAATAAAAGCTCCCCCGGGGAACCAAGGAGACTGCCCCAGCAGAGCAGCAACAGAATGAGCTGTTTGCAGAATAATGAAGTGTAGGAACATGTAAGGGATGTGGTCTTGCAAGTTGAGTGGGAAGTTTAAAGACTTAGGAAGAATTAGAACACTTCTACGCAAGCCAGTTCACCAGCAGGAAGAATCTCCAATGGTAAGACTGTGAACTATAGATTTATTTTTTTCTTTTAATGGAAGCAGTGGTATTTAACACATCGGAGAGAAGCCTGAAAAAAAACATCAGTCCTTATAAGGAGCACCCTTGAATCAGATTATGGACACAGAAAAGACTGTTTAGGACCGTTGCCAAGATTCTTACGAACACTAGCTCAAGCCTGTAGTTACCTAAAACGCGTCCTTCAGTCAATCACTGAAAAATACAGCTCTGCAGGCAATGGAAACAGCAGAAATTTCATCTTACAAATCACTGAACAAGAATTGAAGCAGGTAATACCAAAGCTAATTATCAGTCAGAATATAAGGCCCTGTCCATTACAGGGTAAATGATGTGTGTTTAACTGTTCAAGGTGCCTAATCTGTTAACTGACTTGTAAATTCAAGGGAAGAAGAATTTTTCTTAGTGGAGAAATTACTGAATTAATTAAATAAATCAGAGGCATTAATAGTCAGATTCTCTTAATCACTGATAACTGTCTCACAATCACCGCATTGTTCTTAAAGGTTTCTTCATCATATGGTACATACACAAAGTGTATGTAGAACTTCCCTGACAAAGGACAGAATTTAAAACCCATTTTAAATCTGAATCTTGTGATGATCTGAAAGGAAATCTTTAGCTGACTGTATTCTGCCACAGGGGAGAAGGGAATAAAAGCCTCTAACAAATCCATCAAGATAACTGTCCAACACCAGACTTGCTATTTGCAGTCTAAATCATACCAATCATATACAAAATTCGTTGCAGCATTTAAAGGCTTTATGCCAAAAAAAATTTTAGTATTATTGGGCCATCAAAACCTGCAGATGAGCCTTCAATAGATCTGCATTCCTTCCTTACTGTTAAGAAAGCTGTAGGACTAATGAGAAAAGAATATTCCTGAAAATGTACATACTTACACTTTTGTTGAACATGTAAATGAATAGCTGAAAAGCTCTGGGACTTTCTATCATCAATTGTTTTGGCTATAAGCCTACTGAAACTTTACAAAATATAAACACTATGTTCTTCCATCACATTTATCTTGTCAATGAAAAATAAATACAAGTATCACAGATAAATACCATAGAGTGCTGTCACAGACAGTAACTGAAGAAGGAAAAACAAGTAAATATTGTACAAATAATCAATACTTCCAGGTTTGGAGAACACCAAGTAATTCTTATGATCTGAAAACCGGATAAAAGTACCATCAGTAGCATCTCAATTTAATTAAAGGAATGATTCCATCCCTGGCAGTGTTCAAGACCAGGTTGGATGAAGCCTTGGGTGATACGGTTTAGTGTGAGGTGTCCCTGCCCGTGGCAGGGGGGTTGGAACTAGATGATCTTGAGGTCCTTTCCAATCCTAACTATTCTATGATTCTATGATTCGGATTGCAGACTCGCTGCCCTGTATTTCAAGAAGAAAAGCCATATATTCACGAATTTACAGTGATTAAATACATTTCCCTAATCTCAGCCTTATAACAGCAGCAGTTATTGTTGGTTTTCCTCACAAACTGGCAATAAAACTAAGACAAGAGAAATGGTTCCTCCCAGAGCTGCCAACAGCAGCACACATAGAATCATAAAATGGTTTGGGTGTGAAGGGACTTTGGAGCCCATTCTGTTCCAACCCCCCTGCCATGGGCAGGGACACCTTCCACTAGAGCAGGTTGCTCAAAGCCCCATCCAACCTGGCCTTGAACACTGCCAGGGATGGGACAGCCACAGCTTCTCTGGGCAACCTGTGCCAATATCTCACCACCTTCATAGTGCTGAATTTCTTCCTAGTATCTAAACTAAATCTTCCCTCCTTCAGTTTAAAGCCATTCCCCTTTGTCCTATCACTACAGACCCTTGTAAAATGTCCCTCTTCTATGTCCCCTATAGGATGTACAGAAATAGAATCACAGAGCCTCCATTTACATCATGGTTTTCTTTCACCCCTGAAGAAATTCAGCCTTATTAGTGAATCAGAAATAAAGTACATACTGTTAAAATACTGAGAGTATACACACATGGGGGTTTTGAGGAGGAGGAAGAATGGGGAAATAAAGGGTAGACAAAAGAAACAGGCACAAAGAAATGGGTTACTGTTCTTCCCTCTAACATGAACTAATTGCATATTGGGTAAAGATAATCCCCCGTGACATTCCAAAAGGTTTCAGAAGTGTTCAGAAGTCAAGACTTGTGCTTTTCAATTGTCCCCGTCAAATCTTATTCCCCGAAGAAAATGGTCTGAAGCTGTTCCATATTACACACACTCGCCGACTTGGGGGTTAAGCATTCTAGCTCCACACAGTGTAGTATTGCATCAGGCATCACCAACACAGCCCTTGGAGATGAGCACTGTAACACAGCACACGAACAAGAAGCACAAACAGGCAATGATATGAGACCTTCTAAAAGCTATGTTGTCTGTTCCAAAATAGCAGGGACAGGGTTTTAACACAACTGCATTCATTGTGCTAACGTACAAAGGACTCGTTTCACCTGTGTTGCTATGGGACTTTAAAAGTGGAGCTCTTCTCTCTTAAGGCTTTTAAGAGCATCACTGGGGGACAAGCCTGTACCCACTGAAACCACCCATTCCCAGTGATAGAGGAACCACTCCAGCCACTGTACCAGGTATTATAAATCTTTCCCAATTGCAGAACTACAAGACAGAGTCCTCAAAGCAAGCACCCATATTACTGCTACTCCTCTCTGCAGTCCCGCACAGCACAAGGAATTTGAGTAAACCTCCGCTACAGGAGAACACTAAATAAACACTGTAAATTAAACAAAACTATGCTGATGATCTAGTTGCAGTTACTTCCAATTGATTTGGAAGAACTCAAGCTTTAAACTTCGTAGATAAAAAAGGATCAGGCCTTACTGGGCGAATACCAAAGAAGGAGTTAGGAAACTTTCCTTGAAAAGTAACCAGACTACCTTGTCCTCCAGACAAAATTCCGATTAAATTTAGGCTGGAAGTCTAGTGAAAAAAATAGGTTATTCCAGGATTTGCCTAAGCAAGTTAATGCCTTGAATAAATTCACTCATTGGTTAATATACACACATACAAATTACAAATTGCTGCAGCATATTTTATTTCACAAAAGTCAGATACTGCTAAAAGACTCTGGGAAACTTTTACCCAGCTGATACTGTATACTCCAGCTCTTACGCATTTCAGCCTTCTCCAAGTTGAGCCAAACTGTCACTTGATTGCAACAGGAAACATATGCACACTAGTGAAGTGGGGTCACTTACTGCAATTCACATTATTCTATGGGAAAACAAAAGCAGATATTCTATTCCACTCCTTTGAACTCCTCTGCGGAAAAATCCTGGAATTACTTGCAGATTTTAAAACATCTTCTTATGTCCTGTTATACACTGTCAGGTTGGGTTTATAATTAATTTTCAGATATTAGTTTCATTGGGCTCGATCTACTTGCAAGGGCCAGACCTATTATTCTGATTAATTTTCTCTTCCACGTCTCCAACCCAAGTTTTCTTTGCCAAGCCGGAACCATTCTCAGATCACCATTCTCTGAAATGAATTCTGCTCCGGGGTTAGCTCAGAACTGCCACAGATACAAGGCTTCAAAACTTCTAGAAGTATTTCACATTTTCCAGTAGACATTTATTAGACGCATAGCTACCATTTTCCTTTCACAGCACACATCTAAGCTTCAGTCCCAATCCTGGGTTGCTTTTAAGTGGAAAGAAATTTATCCAGGTTGGAGAGGGCATCTCGTTTTGACAAAAGCAGGCAGAAAAGCATAATATAGGCTCTTATTCAGGATATTTTTTTCCATTGAGTTATGTCTACACTACAAGGAAAATTCTATGAGCTTTGTTTTAATCCTGCAGCAATAAATATCCTTATATCACACTGATGTTACAGAGAATCCAAAGATGAAGGGGCACACCTAGCTCTCCCTACTGTTTTCTTTATGCGAGAGCAGGAAGGAAAATGTAGTTCTTTTGCCTACATCCACCTTTTGTGATACATACTCAAAAGAGTTCACCATCTCTACAGCCAACCACTTCAGCTTTAATTAGGTTATTCTTTGTTTGCGTATTAGCTGTTCTCATCACATCACCTATTCTCCACTCTAAATATTTCAAATAATAACATAAAATATGTATTTTCAAACATTACTCTCCCTCTTAAGGAAAAAAACTTTCAAGAAAATATTCAGTAGTTTTACCCACTTCCCAAAGAAATTTTACCAACAGATCTAAGGGGGTTAAAGCAACCCTAGCAAAGAGCTGATTAAGAAGAATACTGCATTCAGTTTTAATGCTTTCACATGTATGTCTGAATTTTCCTGAATATACAGAGTGCTGGATTTGATTTTCAGTTCCAGAAAAAGAAAATGCTTCTGAACTCCCATCTTCTCATTGTATGTACAGCCATACACACGCTACTCCATCACAATGGTGATCTAATTTTTCAGTCATGCACTTTTAACATGCCCCTTTTAGTCCCTAGCTCTCCTCTGTCATGTAATTTCTCTTCATTCAGGAGGACAGAGATGACTCCTGTGTTGGGTTTTCTCAAGCAAACAGCTACAATCAAGAGTCATTTGCTCGTCCATTGCTTCAAATGATCCCTGAAGCATTATTATGACTAGACACTGTTCCAGTGATTTCTCTGGTGCCTTAGCTGGCAGTCATTGCACACAAAATTAAGGCAGAAATGTTCATGTCCAAAGTATTGCCTGATTGATCATTTCTTGGTCCAGAATCCGAACTAGTCCTTGATTTGCACTTGAAAAGCTGGACAACTGAAGGTAAACTTCATGCAGATACCCTGCTCTTGCACCATCATTTTAGTACTTCACTGGATAAAGGCATGCTACTTCATGGCTACAAGAAGCATCTTCAGGTAACTGCAAAATTGCACATAGTGTCAATGTGGCCAAGGTTTTTGATAAAGATTGCACTTTCTGGACAAGCTTCATTAGTGCTAGGTTTGTTTTCTCCCCACTAAGAGCCACTATGTAAACATGCTCATGTCTGGTGACCAACAGAGCTAATAAAAATTGGTTTCCACTCAAATGATGCGCTTCTCTCATCCCCTGCATGATGAAAATCCAGCTGCTGCATGGCTCGCTCCACCACACACCTCCTGTACTGCCAGCCAACCCCTCTCTCCACACTGTCCTATTTATTCCCTGCTAATTAGATGGCATGAGGCTGCATTTGCTTTAAGAGGTATCTATGCGACTGCCCAGCCAATACAAGTTGAACGGGCAATGCAGATGACCTCCAGCAACAGCTGCAGGAATTTGAGTCTCTCCTCTATTAAGCACTTATGTTTTAATTAAGTTTCACTGTTTGCCCAACAGTTTACAGAAGTATAAGCAGAGAATAGTCACAAAGAGTCAGCATTACCATTCAAGCCTTAATTGTAAATAATATGAAGGAACAAACTACCCCATAAAGTTACCACCAGAGCCTCCCTTCCTACAGGTCCATTTAGAAATCCTTCTCTTAGCGGTTCACTTCTTACACACAGGTTTAGGCAAACGGATCCTTGGATCCTATATTCTTGGAACTGTGCTGTTTTTGACTTATCTTGAAACTCAAATATTATTAGTAAATGCAGAGCTGTGAGCAGCCCTTAATTAGAATGCCTTTTTAAAACCTTTTTTATATTCAAATGGCACAGTCACTTGCCCTTCTCTTCACTGCAATACTATCACACCATCTGCTTTGTCTTTGTTTTATTTATTTATTTATTTGCTATGGAGGCACTGCCAGGGTATTTTCTGCTGGCTTCAAGTTCAATATTTATTGAATCCATTAGACTACATTCTAGGTATCATTCCCTTTTTGCTTATTTTGTATTTCTTTTCATGTTTTATAGTATTTTATTTTCCAGAGTACTGAAAACAATGCTGAACATTTCAAAGCACAAAGGGGGGGAAATGGCATTCTGCACCAAAATGTTGAGCAATTTTGTTTTCCACATTACACCAGTTAATTCAGCTAAGCTGTAAAAAATGGTTAATGAACAATATAGGTTACAATGGCATAACCGTATAGTTGATCTTCCTACATGCACATACTGATGTTTCTGTTTAAAAGGCAACATTGAATGTTTAATATGTTAAAGGTAAACATTAGTGGTTTCAGCTTTTACGAATACAATACAAAACAGAGGTTTTCAGGAGGAATTTTCACAAAGATAAGATGGAAGCCAAGGTCTTCAATTAAAAAGACAGAAAACTACCTCCGAGGAGGCTAATCTTGCAGGTTCACACCAAGTTCAACTTCTGTAATGCACCAAGACTACCTGCTAAATAAATACACTTTTAATTCTCTACAAGGTGCAGCAACTGAATCCCCCCCATTCTCTTGTACTATTTGTCATATTGTTAAGGGCCTGAATACTAACTGTTCCCTGGAGAATGGCAAACTCCTGAGAGAAAACACAACTTCTGCAGATTCTTACTTCTATAAGAGTTTTGACTTCCTTTTTAGCCTTGATGTTTGAGAAAATAACTTCAGGCAGGACAAAGTAAACAAATCATACTTTTCCTTAATCTGAAAAAGACACTACTTATTACACACCACAGCAAGAGTTGGCCAGAGACTTCTCAGTTGTAATCACTGTTATTGCAATCATAAGACTGCAGAGATTTAACAAAATAAAACCAAACCAAATTCATTTCACTTTGATGGTAAGCCATAAGCAGCAGCAAACTCCAGGATAATTGGAAAAGTGAGAGATGAACAGGAAAAAAATCCTCAACTCCCAAAAGGCACCCCATTCTCTCTTCCCATAACCATATGAAGATCAGGGTGGCCAGGGAAACACTCCAAGTCTGTCTGATACCTGCTGTGTTCCCAGAGACTCTGAATGATGTGAAGCCCTGCTCCAACTGAATAGATATCACCACATCCTCTTTTCGTTTTAAAATAACTTTAAGATTTATTTTCACTTATTTACAAATGCAAGGGAAAACACCTCCTATATAGGTAGCATAAAAGTTTGCTCAGCATTCCTGACTCTCTTAGCACAAGAGTCTGTTTTAAACACATTTCGCAACGGAAAAAGGCAGCTACCAAAGACATACTTGCTATTTCACATAATTTAATGGTACTCTTCCCCTCCCCTGAACTTCCAGGCCAAAAATCAATGTCATACAAACCTGCTGAACAGGAAGCCTAATTATTCTAACATGTGCAACCAAAGCGATAGGGAGTTTCACAGTAAAACTGATAAGGCTAGACATAAAAGACTAATGAGCAGCCTGCCAGTGCTCCATTGCTGGGCTAGCAAAAGTCCCCGTGGAACACCTTTGGTATTGTTCAGTGGAGGCTGGGACGTGGCCAAAAACAACACTCAGAGATGGAAGAAATGAACACACGATGTCTGCAGCTCAACTGCTTAATCCAGGCACTAAAAAAATATTATTTGAAAGAGCATAACCAGCAGAAAAATGCATGATGCAGAGCAGAAAGAGCCAATTAAATGTACACAGGTTACTGAGCAGCGAGACCCTTTGTGCCACATTTGCTATTTGAATAAATTGACAAATGTCTTCTTGACCTGTGCCTGCGGTGCAGGTGACTGAAAAATAATGGTCCTTCATTAAGAAGACATAGTCGTTAGTATTATTTGTGACCAGTGATCAAACAACTGGTCCTGCAGTAATCAAGAATGAAAGACACAGAAAGGCTGACGGTGGCCAGCAGAAGCAGCAGCCCCAGACCAGAGAAAGAAGCACCCAACAATACTACTCTCTCCTACCACTGCTAGGTTTTCCAGGTTACCAGTAAGTCATCTTTTGGCCTATAAAAATGTGTGCCCTTCCCTAGCAGTGTTTTGTACAAGACAATGCAGGTATGTGAGCATCTGCTCCCAGAAGCAGCATTCCTATTTTCTCTATTTATCCAGAGCCTACTCCCTCACTCAAGAGCAGCTGCTTCAGGCAGGAATGACTTGCTGCTAGTATCTTTGTTGAGAAAATCATTGCTTTTCTTTAGACAAACTCTCCATGTGACACATATGCAGCTGTAGAATTTCTATAATATTCTGTGTATTGTACACACCTCATGTATTCTAGAAATAGATGCCCTGAGGAGACGTATACGCTGGGGGAGGAGAAGTTCTCTGGTTCCAAGACTTACTCTTCTGCGTTAACATACCCAATGAGGGAGAGAGCTTGAAACAGCAATTTAAAAGAGCCTTACAAGTCAGTAGAATCACACCTTAAACTGGAGTGTAATAGTCTCTTAAAGTACTTTCATTGTGGCAAATTCAGTTACCTTGCAAGGTCAAACCATTACTTTGGCTCCCAGGTCAACATATTTTCAAGGAAACTGGAATTGAAATCATCATTAGCATTACTACTCAGTTGAGTAGTAACCTCCAGCAACGATGCCAAGGTAGCCAAAAAACTGATTTTAATGGCAAGCAGCAGAGTGCTGCATAGGTGAAGGATCACCAGGAAGGGAACCAAGAACACTGCCTCAGAGATGTGGTCTCCCACCTTTCAGGAGGCTTTACCATTATGCCCAATTTATGACCTGGGAAAGAAAACATAGTCTGGAAACACCATCCCTGCCTCAGACTGAAATACCACCCAAGCCTCTAGGTGTTCCTCATGCCTAGTAACAAATGTGTATTGTACAGAAATCTACTGTAAACCTCAGTATGCAGATTTCATGGCTTCCTTCCTCCATTTTATACAGCAATACAAAACCAGGTTTTACTGTACAGACTTACTGCGTCACATTCAAGGACACATCACAAAAATCACAGTTCCCTCCAAGATCAACAGAAAACAGAACTTTAGCACCTCTATGAACTTCACCAGCATTACTTAATTTTGTTTGAGTACCAACTAACAGAGGCTCCATTCTTTTTTAAGTAAGCCCTTTCTGATAACCAAATATTAAAAATCATTTCCCATATTTATAGTTCCAGACTAAAAAAAAACAAACCCAAACAACTGTAGCTGCACACCCTGTTTCTCAAATCTCCCAGAAGGCATATCATATTTTCATTGCTCATAATATTTAATCAAGTCCACCTCATTACAGACAAGGCTAAAAAGCTCGTCATGCTGCAATTGATTACAAACAAGCCAGTGCCCACATCTGATAAAGACTGACCTAATTGTCCGATTCGCCTACATTTCTGCAGGCCAGATTTACTGACATTTCACATAAATTCAAAGCTGACTGAGCCTCACGACCTTTTATACCTCTGTAATTAGTCTTCTGTGCCTTTACAACCAGAAAAGCAAGTTGTCTCTTTACTCTCCCTAATTCAGCAGACCATCTGTAAAGTACAAACTTCACCATCTACTCATCACCTACTAGTCAGAAAAGTACATGGAAAATCAGAAAACACACAAACTGCAACTTTACAAAGTCATGAAATTAAGTCTGGGAAGGCCCTTTTAAGATAAACATGCCAACTACTAAAAGAAGAAACTAAAAAAGCAGGACAAGTTAGTGGACCTGAATCCAATAAACAGCATTTTTATCATGCTTTTCTAAAAAAGACGGTATAAAGTAAGGATACTGGCATAGACAAGCACCATGAAAAATAGTGGAAAAAACCCAAAACAAACCAGAAGCCAAAACCAGTATGTTTAGTCCCCATCACTAATATCACAGCAGTATGAAAAGTATAATGCAAACACAGTGATTCTACTGTAGAATGTAACCAAGATTGGTAATACAGAGGTTTAACTGCAGAAAACATCCACTAGAACCTCATTTATGTATATAATCGGGCTTTGCAACCCAATCCTACAGCTGCAAAAAATATTTAGAATTACCAGCCTCTGTTTGAAAAGATGGGTCAGGTCGATCCCAGTGAGGTTCTGGATCCAGCTCCCTGCTGCAGTCAGCAAGACACAAACTGCTTTCCCCCACACGAAGCAGAGACAAGGTCAGAGCAATGACCCACACTTCAAATTCCAGTCTCGGAAAAGAGGGACAGACAACCATTAACAACCAGTGAAGACACAACATTGTTCCCTGCAGTCTTCCTTCCACCTTGCAAAACCTGAGGGGACGTACGTGCTCCATCAGCAACAGGCTCATGAGCCTTTATCCCACCGGCAGCCCTGGAATTTCTCTGCCCACCAACCAACTTGTCACTGCAAACACTGTGAAAATAACGTGGTCCCATGGACCATCTTCCCCAGTCTCGTGCCCTAACATTTCATGAGACACTGCACTAGTCAGTCCCTTTAGATTTAGAAACCTGTGCCCAAGAACAAGCTAAAGACTTAATGCAAAGCTATTTCAAACCAGAGCAGCATTTCTTTTGCACAGCTCCATCAGGAAGCATACATAATCTAAAAAGCTGCCAGCACTGGCAGCCTCGTATTCATCAGTGTCAAGAATTCTTCTATTTTTTAAAAAGAGCTGCTAATTTTCATCTTATATGTATTTCTTCAGGAGAATTTTGGAATTTTTCCTAAGTCAAATGAATCTAAAATCAGCAGGGAAAGTTTACTGACTAGCTCTTTAAATTCAGAATTCTAAATCTGAATTTTAATGCAGAAATACATCTCCTAAATCAAGTCTCTCTCTCCCATTTTTCAGACCATCACATTTCAGTGGTGTTTCCCCTGTGGTCATTTATCATCCACAATTTTCTTTCAGAAAGTTTGGTTACAAGTAGCTTTAAAGTATTGATCACAAAATGACTAATGAACTGTGTCAACATGAGAGAGGATAAAAGATTTCCAATTTGAAGTCCAGCCATTAAACAGAAGTCAAGCTTTGCTATTACACATTCAATCTCTAACCAACTTTTGACATTTTGACATCCCATGTTGCCATGTGTTACACATTCTGCTTGGTTGGTCTGTTCACAAAACAGAAGCAAAAAAAAAAAAGGAAAAACACAATTTAATTGGCTATATACAAGATAATACAAAAAAAGAGAGCACAGAAATACAGCTTTCTAACCCCTTCCCATGATGCGCACTGTTGGCCCTACTGCCAATGATACCTTCCACAGCTACATTGCATCTTCAGTCTGTGGGGATAAAAGTATTTAGTGTGTTTGGGCTTATATAGCAACATCTCAGATTTCAAAAAGAACCACTGTCATTCAACGTGTTACACATAACCTCTCAACTTTGCTATTTGCAAAGAAAAGAGCCTCTACCCAATCCTAGAGCAAAACCATACCTGAGAGAATGAATTAGAAAGCAAGAACGTTAAGCAGGATCCTTGAGCCACAGAGCTGTTACACTTTGCTTGGCATCAGGCTCTTCTGATACCAGGAAGGGCCTATGCAAAGAGGGATGACAAGCTCTCACCTGCTTCATTCACAGCCCGCTCCTTATGCACACAGAGCTTATCAGCTTGGCTGCAGGTCAGGGTAACTACAAGCCCCACGCTGCAACGCGGCGGGCACAGCACCCATGTCTCCCATCCTCGTCCTGACGTGTCAGCCAGCGCAGAGTTTTGAGACCCCAGGAGGTTGGACACGTGAGGCATGGCTAAGAGGATTTTGTACTTTCTTGGTATGTGGGACCATTTCGGAAGGGCTCAGATCCACTCATTAGCTAGATACTGCAGTTCTTGCACAAAACAGCCTTAAGTAGGGGAAGGGGGTATCTTAATTCACAAGAACATTTGGGCTTTTCTTGACTCCTCAGGAATTTTGTTTTTGTTGACTTGATTCCAACATCAGCTGCCTGCTGTAAATACTTATTGGAAGCAACGCACGGAGTGTAAGTACTGAGATACAGAGAGTGAAACAGCTGTGCGACACTGCTCCTTCAGAGCAATCATCTCTCTACTCTCTGGGGACAGATCTCTTTGAAAGAAGCCCTGGTAAGAAGGCTGTGACTGAAAAAGATACACTACACATTTCATTTATTTCATGCCAGCAATCAAGCAAACCCGGCAACTTTACAACACAAGTGCACAGAATTTGTGTCTACTTTAAGAAAAGCATACGAATCACGAATGATAAGGCCCACTACACACGAGCTCCCACTCGGAAAATAACTTCTGTTTACTCAAAACTTTCCCCAGCGGTTCATGCCCGTTTGAGGCCGCTTATACCCAAAAGCAGCGAACTTTCCCTCTCGGCCAGGGGCAAGGCGATGTCTGAAGCGTCGAAGGAACCAGGCCAGAGCCGCCTCAGCGCACCCCTGGCCGAGAGGGCTGAGGGAGCACCGGGAGCTGCCAGCGCCAAGAAGGGAGCACGGGTGGGTGGGGGCACGGGGGGGCGGCGCTGGCCGGGGCCGAACGGGCAGCCCACACACACCGCCACCGCTCGGGGCCCGGCCGGGCCGTCCCGCCCTGCCCGGGCCGCCGTGGGGCCGAGCTGCCTTCGTACTGCCCCCCGGAGCTGCACCTCCCCGCCAGCCTGAGCTAAACCTTCCCTCGGGACAGCGAGGACGTCCGTCCGTCCCTCCCTCCCTCCCTCCCTCCCACCCTCCAACTCTGGCCGTCACCGAGCGTCCCACCCGCAACCGGGCAACCGCCGCGGGGGGCCGGGTCCCAGCCCGGGGGCAAAACAAAAGGCACCAAGTTGAGTGTCCGCCCTCGGCGTCCCGGCGGCAGCGGGGAGGGAAGGTGGTCTGCGAGCCTCCCCGCGGATTACCCTCGGTAATGGGATTACGCGGGGCTGAGCTGTCCGCCGGTTGTCACGGCCCGGGGAGGGGGCGGTGGTGCCTACCGCCGGCTCCCTCACGCCCTCCGGCGCCCCGCGGGCGGGTCCCGCCGCCTGCCCGCAGCCCACGCCGCGGTGCCCGGCGGGCGCCACCCGCTGCCGCTCCCGCCCGGCCCCATTGTTCGCCGTGCTGCCCTTACCGTGCGTGGGGCTGGGGCTGCGCGGGCTCCCGCGGGCTCTCCTCGCTGCGGCTGGTGCAGGGACAGTCGCGCTTGGCCGCCGGAGGTCCGAGCCATTAAAAGCTCCGTGGGCAGGAGGAGGAGAAGGCGGCGGCAGGAGTGGTGGTGGCGGCGGCGGGGGGAGGAGGAGGAGGACAGCCGGGGGCTCGCAGGAGCAGGGTCGCCATGTCCGGCTCTGCAGCGGGGGGGAGCCCACCGGGCCGGGCGCTAAGGAGAAAGGGGACAGGCGGCTGCGGAGCTGGGGTCCTACTGCCGCCGGCACACCGGGGGAGCGGGAACTGGACGCCGCTCTCCGCGCTGCCGCGGCTGCACCTCCCCTAACCCTGCCCCCTCCCGGAGGGGGAGCCGCCGGCGGGAGGAGGCGGCCGAGAGCCCCCTCCAGCGTTCACAGGCGGTGGCGGCTCTCCATGGCCGCTGCCGGCGGCTGAGGGAGCGGGGTGCTCGCCTCGGCGGTGCAGCCCGTCGGGAGGAGGAGCAGCAGCAGCGGCGGCGACCACCGCCCTGCGGTGCTGAGGATCCCAGGTACCCTGCTGCTCCTCCTCCTCCTGCCGGGCACCAGAAGCGGCCAGCGGCACTCAGGGAGCAGCCAGGGAAGGGTTAAAGCGGCGGCCGCCGCAACACCCTCACGGGCTGCCGTTCCCGCCTAACCTGATGTCCCGCTCTGTGGGTTTGGGGTCACCGTCCGAGCAGGTGCCCTGAGCGGCAGCCCGCAGGGAGGTTGTTCCCTGCTGCCCCTGGGGAGGGAATTGGTTCACCCGCCAGAGCTGCGAGGTTGAGAGGAACCAGGACATCGCCTCAAGGGGTCTGTGCAAACCCATTAATAGCCCGGCTTCTCTGCTTGAGCAGGAGGCTGCAGGACTCCGCGGAGAACAGATCGATGCTTGATTTACCAAGAGGTATCCATTCCTCCACTCTCATCATACCCAAAGTGCTTGCCTGAGGCACAGAGAAACCAAAGGACTAGGTGTATGGGTAGTGCATGCACTTTATGGTTACTAGTTAGCAATTTAGATTTTCTTCCTCGTTAAATAACCACATACCTGTAAAATTTAACAGGTAGTAGCAATCTGGGCTTCAAGGGCCATCTCTCCAAACAATCTCCACTGCAGTATGCAAGCAGAAAGGAGACCAGGGTTGGGGGTGTGCCTTTTCCAGAGACCCTGTACATCCCCTCAGGGAAGATGTGGGGGTGTAGCATAAAGGCTGTCACATCCCTGGGAGACCAGCAGTTATCTGCACACAGCGGCTCTTCCAACACCGCTAAACATTTGCATAACTTAAGTGTTAGGGTGTGCATTCCTTTGAACCTTTTCCAGCCTTTTACCCATTTCTTTTTTTCAGGAAGAAGACAGGGTGGTACACACAGTTGAGCGGTGCAAAGACACCTCAGACATTTGAGGTTCTCTTGGTGACCCAGGAGGGAGCAGCAACCTAAGCATATATTTAAAGTAACCCCTCTGAATATCTATTATTTAAAGACCATTTGGGGATCCCACCTAGCATCTCTGTATTTAATCACTGGAGGAAAGGGAATTATATGTGAATGCCATAACTACTATTTTTTTCATCTAAGCCTTGGCCTCATTTAGTCCCCAAAAGACAAATTCATTTGCTGTCAACAGCAGTGCGTCTTTGCACAAACACCTCACTACAAATACCTCAGCACATATGCCAGCCATCCTTGTGAGATCAAGAGAACTTACCTTTGCTCAGCCCTGAAACCTGAAGTACATATGTTACTGACTGAAAGGCTGCAAATTGCCTTAGCTGTCAATACTTGCTAAGATAATAATTATTGTTACTTTTCCTCAGACTTCTTCCATAAAAAATACGTGGTCTGCCTGTAGAAGATCAAGACGAAAAGAAGAAAGATTAGGTTCTCATTCTGACAGTATAGAATAGAATTAGGATAGAATAGAATTTTTCAGTTGGAAAGGACCTACAATGACCATGTAGTCCAACTCCATAACCACATGAACTGTGGGTAGTAACACTGACATAATAAACAAGATTGCCTTTTCCCAAATGCTTATTTTGCCAGCAGCTTTAACTCTGACTTTAAGGTGCATTTAGGGTTAGTGCAGCATTGCAAGGGTCAGTTGTAGCATCTAGAATTTCCTGGTGCTTTTTATATCGACTTCCAGATCATTAATGTCTCATTCACACGTAACAAAAGAGTTGTTGTAATCTACATCAGATGAGTGAGGTCATCTTCAATGCCTTCCAAGTCCAAGTGACCTTGAGACATTTCTCAGTACTGAACAGTAGTAACAGGTTGAACTGCAGCTACTGGTCATTTATTACTGAGCTCCAAAAAGCAACAGTGAAATACTGTCTTGAATGGTATACTTACTGAAGCATCAAAGATGATATGTTGCTAATTTCTCCAAGAGCCATGGGCAAGCTAACATGTGTTTGTTTAGTTAACTCTTTGATTCTTGCATCTTCTGAAGCTATCAAGGACAGCTAGGGACTGACATCTAGATAGACTTCTTTACTTCTTGATGTTTATCTACTTAGTCGTAATCTTTCACCCATCCATTTCCCCTGATGCTCTCTACATTCTTAAGTAGCAGTTTTTCTCTCAAATATATTTCTCTCATGTAAATTACAAATAGCAGCAATTCTCACTCTTCTGATGTGATTGCTAAGAAAAGCACTCATCACTGCTATTAGCTTCCTGTAGTATGTAGGATTACATTTCCCCCTGTTGAATGAGATATGGGATTTGTTGGGACTTCAAGTAAACAAAAGAATTCGAGAGAACAGCATTTGTTTTTAAAAAGCCATTGAAATTAGAAAAATGGTCCTAGTTAGTTCATGTTTCCGAAAGAAAACAGATAAGCTTTGTCTGCATCCGATGGCAAAGAAGAGAAGAGCTGGAACTGGATTTCAGATTAAGCAAAACCAAGCTGGCATGATCATACATTTCTGCCTGACCTGATAAGGGAGAACCCAAGGAAAGGAAAGGAAAGGAAGGAGACAAATATGTTGAAAGGGTTCTTGAGAGACTGCCTCGCTGCACCTTCTGCCTTGTTCCCTGTTAGGAAAGAGATAGCAACAGCTATGATGGAATGCAGACATGGATCTCTGGAAAGCCTTCACTTTTGCAGCTCTCACATGCTGGGATGGATGACGTGCAGTTATTTTTTCACTGCCATTTTTGTTGCAAGATTCTAGAAGGCATGCATGCTTGTGGGCAGCTGTGGCAGAGTACCTGTCAATCTGCATTTTCACCTGCCATGTGGTAACTTCTTTGCCTATCTGCGTGATTCGTCAAACTTAATTACTGGATTCAAACCCCAAGCATGTAGATTAAGTTCTTTGGTCTGGTTTACACTTGGGTCAGACTAGGTTCTTCAGGGGTCCTTCTGGCCTTAAAAATCAATGCCTCTTTTGTAAACTACTTTAAAATATGCGTTGAGTTCAAACATTTTTCTGCAGTTTATTACAGTGAGAAGCTAAGGTGCTGCCCTAATCAAAATCTCTATATTTCAGCTCTGTCTTTTGTCTAGTAATTCTTTTTCATAAAACATTCCACAGATGTTTTCCTGGAGCCTGAAATTTTGTTTCAAAGACCCTTTCAGCAAATACTTTCCTGATAGATTTATCAGTGTGTTCTTGTATAAATGTGGTTTAGGACTCGGTCTTGGAAACCTCTGGCATTTGGTTAGTCAATTTTAGGCTCTTTCTCATATGTCTTCATGTTACCTTGTGTTAATTTATCTGGTTTTGCTATTTTCTGTGCAAGAGCATAACAGAACTATCCATCAATTTTTTTTTTTCAGGATCATTTCACTATTATTTTTATCACAGGTTTTGTAGCACACATGCATCTCGCCATTTCAGTGGCTACTTTTTGCAATATATTTTTAACCATGTCTTCCCAAAATATTATTACAGTCTTCAGTTGTTACTATCATCCTACCACTAGCTCTTCTGGTAAGGTTACTAATGTTGAACTACTGTGTCTTTCTTGCTTCCACATCAGAATGCAATGTCAAACTATAGATAGAAGCTGTGGTAATTAACAATTTTCATAATCATAGACTGGTTTATTTTAGAAGAGACCTTGAAGATCATCTGGTTCCAAAGCCCCTGCCATGAGCAGGGACACCTTCCACTAGTGCAGGTTGCTCCAAGCCCCATTCAACCTGGCCTTGAACAGTGCCCAGGGATGGGGCAGCCACAGCTTCTCTGGGCACCCTGTGCCAGTGCCTCACCAATCTCATAGTGAATATAATACTAGAGGTGGACCATGTGTTAACTTCCGAGGAAAAAAGAGGGAAAAAAAACCCAACCAAACAAACAAAAAAATCCCACAAAATAAAATCCAAAAATAAATATTTAGCCAGTTAGCAAAGGAGTCAATTTCCATTCTAGACTTTAAGATTTCCATGTGAAAGAAACACTGTAAAGAAGCCATTTAAGCACTTAAAGCCAGCCAGTTAACAGATTTTGTTTACTGCCCACTCAAAGTGTATAATATCATGAATTAAAAGAGAAGCATTTAGTGGTGTATGCAAAAGGTTTTCCAAGCCCTTAAGAATTTATATAAAGAGAACTTTTGCGTATCAAGCTGTTGGAACAAGTTCCTCCCCCTAACGTCGTAATACCATACATCATATCTGTTACATGCTATCCTGTTTACCTTGTATTGCCCAATGGATTTGCCTGTTTCAGAACTAACACATTTAGTACGTTAGCTGCATATTCATGCTAAGATAGTCACCAGTGCAGCGGTGAACAGGTGGATCCTCCCTGAAACTTCAGAGTTAAAAGTTTGCTTGAAATTCCGGAACGATTTATACTCCTCAAAACTAGGTAGACTCTATGGGCTTATACTTGCTTCATGCTTGCTTCTTTCCTTCTGCAAATCCAAGGAGAAATAAATGCCTCATTTTTTAAATGTCACTGAGAATTCCGAAGGATTCATTAATGGACAAAACTGCCAACTACTGCAATATAGATTAAAACATTAATAGTATTTTTATTATTATTTATAAAATAACAAGTTATTAAATTACAAATATCAGAACCTTCAAGAAAATAGAAGCCAAGGAAAAATACAGAGGTTTGTGTTTTGGGGTTTTTTTAAATAAATCAAATATCTTTTTGCTATTTATATTGAGGTTTCCTCTCCTACAATCCATTTTCACCTTTTTCCCAATAGAAGAGAAAAAGAACACTGAATATGAGGACAAAATATGTATTTATGCCACTATTTCCATCAGAAACAACGTACCTTTTCTGTCATGGTAAGGAGAGAGAAGTGATAATGGGAAGAGAAAATATTTACAGATGTGAAAAGATTTCACATGTTGAGTAACAAATAAAAATAACTAAAAGAGATCTGCCTCCTTCATCAAGTGCCATCGAGCCTGCTATGCAACGTGCAGTGTGTTGGGCAGGAATGAAAGCTCATCATCTCCTTGCTGAAAGTAGCTTTTAAAAACCAACCACATTAACCTTTCAATACTACTTTTTGATAAGATGACCAAATATGTTGTTTGAAATAGAAATGTGTTCTTAAAATTCACCCTTTAGGGCAGCACTCCCAGTATTCTCCCAGTTCATTCTCTTTCAGGTTTTTTGTTGTTTTGGACAGAACAAACTGTTTATTTGTTAAGAAAAAAGGAGGACAGTTCCAGGAGGACACTGCAATTAAATTAATGAAATTATTATAAGACCATTTAACACTGCAATGAAGAAGAATCATTTAAGTACCTGGACAAATATAAGTACATATGGTTCTAAACCAGAGAAAAATGCCATTTCTGCAGCCCCTCAGAACTTATATCATGAGTAAACACAGCTGAAAAGAGTCCCCTTGCAATTATGAAAATGAGAAGACTATGGATGGTTAAACATGGCTTCTGGCATTATCAGTCTTAAGGATTCCCATGAAATTCCATGATTTCCCTCTTGCTCTATTCTTCTCCAACATCCACCCCACCCCCCCACCAATATTTTTGCTGTGACTTCCTGCATAGGAATACATCTGGAACATATCAGTGTGTCTGAATAAATCCAGGGATAATCCCCACTTTAAAGTGGTGGTGGGGGAACCTTATCCAGTGCTCTGTCACATTCAAGATCTCCCATGGGTCCTTTCTAACTTCGTGCTGGATGATAAACATTTTGCCTTAATAATGGCCAGTTACAGCAGGTGGCTCAATTACTGTCTTCTCCATTGTCACGCTCTTCTGTTCTAATTTTTACAACATCTAAATCTGGCTGGAGGGAGCAGCCATAAAACTTGTCAAAGCAAACATCAATCCAGTGTGTGAGTTTGCTATTTCAGAATGCAGCCCCTGAAATTAGCCCATTCCTAAATGTCAGACCAGAAGCTGGGTCTTCTGAGGGTGGTAATTTATTTGCTTCCTGCATGAGAAATACAGCACAGTGAAGAGAAACAAGCCCATCTATTTTCTGTCTGGGTTTAATATCATTAATTAAATTCCTTCTTCAAAAGGCATCTGTGAAACTTTCTGCTCACAAAGTGAAAGTTATTAAATAATTTACAGACACAATATTTCACTGTAGAAAGCTTAGCAGGATCTGCATACTTTACATTTAATAAAATCAAATAATCAAATGACAAGAGACTTGAAAAGCATTTATTTTTCTGTTTATCTTTTATCTACTGTGGTTGTCATCCTCAGAAACAAAATTCCAAAAATGAAAGCAAAATGACTGCTCTTAAAAGCATAAAAATACATAAAAAAATGCAAAGCATTATTTAATTTTGGTGATAAGAAAAGTAATTTACAACATCACAGTCTACTTTCTGCTATAGTCTACTTTCAAATCAGGAAGGCATATTCTCTTTAAAGCTCAGGTAGATCAAGTGCATACTCCCATCAGCTTCCATCAACTCACTGACAATGACACACTGAATTGTTTGCCATGCTCTTCCCCTGCAAACACATTAGATGGTCTATCACTGTCAACGCTCCTATTCAACCTGTTCTGTATCTGTAGCAACTTGGGCTTTGAGTTTGAAGTGTAAGTGAGGAATACTGTCCTATCCTGTGTCCTACGTTCTGATGCTGGAAGATGTACAGGGAACAGATTTTGCTTAGTCTCTTTGTTTTCTGAGATACAGGGTACAGGCAAAGAGTTTTTCTCATGCCTAATTTTTTCCACCTAACAGAATCATCCATAATTCATTACCACTGCTTCCAATTAGATAATTTTCCCACTTCACTCAAGAGAGGAAATTCCCTTATGTTTGTTGTCACTAGTATATTTTTCTGTTTCCCCAGTTATTGGTCTGTATGCCATGTAAGCCTGCATTCCCTTCGGCATTATGGTGTTCCATAATCTTTCAGTTTATTGTACAGTTTTCTACTTTATAAATATTTTAAATATGAGATTCACTATTTGCTCTGACAATAAAACACAGAAAACAATAGTTTTTGGTTTATCAGTAATCTTTAGGACACATTTCTCCTTTAAAAATATCTTAATTTTCTGTAGTGATCATTTGCTATTTGCAACAGAAAAGAAAAAGAATCTTATTTTTTAAATATTAGGTTTCAAAATGAACAGGAGCTTAAAATATAACTGGATTGAAGTCACTCTGCTGAAAAAGGACAGGCTTAACCAGAATAGTTCCCAGAAAACATCCTAAAGCAACCAGGAGTTTTAATAATAGTCTGTACTAAATTTATCCAGCTATTCATAATAAAGATGCCTATCATCTCATGCTTTTAAATCTGAAATGCATTCTTTTCTTTGATATTGCCAGTTGCTTCACCACTGCCTGTTTAGTTTGTTCCCCCCATGGTCTCTTTGCAGTTGTTGACAGCACTGGGCATTGCACATCTGTGCTGTGCCCTATCTCCCTCTGGCACTGGGGATCTTAATTCCTAGCTCCTGCTGTAATCTCTCCTCCTAAAGAGGCGGATCAGTAACAAAAGAGCTGCGGTGCTCGTAAAACTGCCCCAATATTAAAGTGGTTTAATCTTCTACTAGGGAAAGCCAGAGAGTCCCACTGCATGGTGTTACTTTCTACTGCACTTTGATCTATCGTGTAACTCACAAAAATTCAGCATGTCAGATTTGCCACATTTGAATACATGAAAAACCCACTAGCTCCTTCAAAATGGTGCAGAAAAAGATGTGATAGAACATTTTATTATGCATTTCTCCTTTGTCTTTTAGAATCCAGGTAACAATCAACAGTGCCAAGATAATGAAATAATTTTCCTTCTCAGGCCCCAGAGCGAGTGTCTACATGAATGTTAGCACTGAGATATGTTTTACATGAAGTGATTCCTGTTCTAGTTGATCCCGTATGACCTGGGTGAAGAATTACTTATATCTCATAAACCCCACGGATACACAATGAGGAGATTCTGATTTGTATGAGCAAAACTGGGGAGGGGAAAAGGAGGAGTGCCATAATGAAGGATGTGTACAAATGGCCAAGTGAAGCCTGATCAGAGCAGCAGTCTGACAGGAGATACAGTCAGGGAGCCTGAGGGAAAGAGTACAAGAAATGGGACAAATGTAGAGCAATCCTTTCTCTAGCCAACTCTCCCAGCTTCTGACAACTGACAATTTATGAGCTTCTTGAGTATTTTCATCAGGAGCACCTTCCTTATTAACCATTCATACATCTACCCTTATAAACAATTGGTCTGATTTGGTTTTTGGCTTCTATCAGAAATTCATTTTATGCTTCAATCACAGCATCTGAAAAAAAAATTACTTCTTACTGGTTTTAAATATCCTAATACTTTATTCAGGTAGCATTTGATCTGTGTTAAAAGAAACAGTGAATTGCTCCCTATTCACCTACTCCGCTACATTCACAGATGTATAGGAATCTCTCCTGCTTCCCTTGGAGTTGCCATAGAATCACAGAATGGTTTGGGTTGGAAGAGACCTTAAAACTCACCCAGTTCCAACCCCATGGGCAGGGACACCTTCCACTAGACCAGGTTGCTCCAAGCTGCATCCAACCTGGCCTTGAACACTGCCAGGGATGGGGCAGCCACAGCTTCAACGGGCACTCTCTTGTCGCTTTTTTCCAGCCGGAAGGACCCTAACCCCTTTAGTTACACCTCAGCTGGCTGCACGATGTACTTACACTTCTGACCTCTTTCTCCACCTTTCCAGTTCTGCTACATCCCTTTTCCAGCACTGCATCAGGACTGCAGTTGAGGTCAAGGCAGAGGGGCACAAACGGTTGCACAGAACAGCCCTGGCAGTGGCAACTGCAGCGCCTGCTGCTCCACTCCCTCCTTAAGAAGGAAGAGGGATTTTTCCAGGGAAGACCAGCCTAGAGTCATTCAGCATTGCCCTTTTTCCAACCAAAGCAATCAATCTCTTCTACTATAGCTAGAGAAATACCAGAGAAATTTAGAATTTTGAGGAAAAATAATTATGAGGTTTTTAGATGATCTGATAGAACCTTGCATGTGCTTTCAGAGTTAGAGATGGTATTTCAGCATAAGGGCAAGAGAATATAATTTAGGTGTCCAGGTCTCTCAGTTTAGACACAAACTCCCAATGTTTTGTTGTCAAGAAGTTAATTTGTTTGAATTTTCTTTGGCATTTTCATAAGCAAAAACATTAGCAGCTGTGTCAAATAAATAAAATAGACCTACAGAACACAGTGTCCAAAACCAGACCCTCTTTTCTATAGCATTGAAAGGGACTTGAGTTACAGCAGAACAAACACTAAAAACAATGTGGCTGAAAATTTAGGCAGTACAAGAATGATCTCCTGCACTCATGTGAGGAGCTGTTAATTCTTTATTTAGAAAATAGGAGTTAGTGTGCAACTATTCAGAGCTCTGGTTTGTGCTCAAGAGTGATGAAAGGAGTCCAACTCCAGCAGCATGGAGGCTTGGGCTAGGCCATTTTATATATAGATTGTTTGGGTTATGGGTTTTGTTTGCTTGGTTTCTTTTCCCTGAGGGTAATATATATTATGTGACAAGATATTAATAGCAATGAGGGCAAATGAAGACTCCATCTTCTCAGATTTCATATCCTTCCTCCCCCCCTCCCCCAGTTAACCCTTTGTAACTTTCCACTTGAAATGTATTTCCTTATCACACTCTGCCACTTCCAGCAATATCTAAAGCTTTTATTCATTTCAAGGGTAGAAATTCTCACTCTTTGACGTTAATGCAGAGCCTCAGGAGTTCATACACACATTGGAACTGCCATTCCTTTTCTTTTGCTCCCAGAGACTCACAGGCAACTCAAATGAAACTCATTTCCCTCTTACCCCATGGATGAGGGGAGGTGGGAGGTTCCCGAGTCTGCCTCCATAGCAGCAAGGAGAAAGTTGCCGTGGCTGTCTCATTCGACAGTGAGATGTTTATTTATGGGCATATTTATTATTCACATTGTTCAGTGATGGGAGAAACAGGGATAGCAATAAGACCTGGTTAAGCCTGTATTGATTTAACACTCCCTCTTTGTTTTCTTTCTCTGGAGTTGCAGCAGGCAGCTCTTGAGACAAACTACCTGCTCCGTGCACAGGTTTCCAGTGAACAGAAGTTACAGTTTAACACTCTGGCTAAGAGACTGTAAAGGAGCAACCTTCCCCACCGCTCCAGTATGGCCTTCTAATACTCAATTGTACCGTCTCCATCTACTGGCCGGAAAAAACTTCAGTTGGAGCACAGAACTGGTGGTACAGAACTGCATCCACATCTTCACACTACAGACAAAACCCGGCAATTCGGGGGCTGATGTTTACGGTTGGATTGGGATTCTTTTCCCAGGAATACCAACTCCTAAACAGAAAAAAACCCTCTTCAGTAAAAATATCTCTTGGCATTTTATTCTCAGAGATTTTAAAATGGTGGTGTTGCATGATTTTACTGCAAGTAATTCAGGCAAGGTTAAATTCCCTGATTCAAGATCCTGTGTTACAATCGTGTTTTTCACTGATCTGCATCCAAAACATGACTTTTACTCCAGGCTTTTTTTGGTTGGAAGATTAACATTAGTTTTTAAGGTAGGATACAAATAGAATATTAAACCTTTTAATTCATTTATATTAAATCCTATCACAGCAAGATAGGATTTGATATAATCCTATCTTGTTAATAGCATTAACAAAAAGTTATTAAACAACATTTTGTTGCCAGCACATAGTACATGAAAAAACATACTTCAGATATATTTAAAAGATAACTTGCTAATTAGGAAAAAAAAACCCAGTCACATATTTAATGCAGAAATAATTAGCTGAAGAAATCCCCTTTCTTTTCTTCTTTCCTCCTTCCCCACCTGCAGAGGACACCAGCCACCTGCAAAAGGTAGCAAGCAGTGGCAGTGGTGTTGGCAAAATGAGGGACAAGTAATGTGAGCAAAACGGGCTGAAGTTGAACTTGCAGCTCCATTCAGTCACCCCTAACTCTGGAATGTTTCCCTATTTACCCTGAGAACATCTGTGAACATGCATGCTTCCCACTTTTCAGGAAGAAAATTCCAGAATTGCATTATTCCAGCAACCATCTGGTGCCTCAGGAGAGCTTTGAGCCCTCCTCTGCCAGCAGCAACACCACATCCTTCAAAAAAAAACCCAAACCCCTTAAGGTTTTCACTGCTTACTGTTACATTTCCACTCTCCATTGCTAAATAAGTGAAACTCAGCTACAAATACTTGCATGCACCTAGTGTTATATTAGCTGAAGTTACTCTTAAACCAAGCGTGGTACCAATCCTAAACTGAAAAGACATTTAGATGCCATGGTTTAGCAGCTACAGAAATTCCCTGCACCTGAAGTGAGGTCATGGGCAACCTCTGGAGTGGGAAAGCAAAGTCATAAAAGTCAGAAGTGACTTGACCATACTAGGTCTGACCTTGCCTTCTTGGAAACATGCAGGGGAAATCACATCACTGGTGCAAACCAGAATGATAAGAAAGCATCTCACAGAGATCATGGAAACAGTCTCCTTGGAGCAGAAGTGGTCATTCCTTGTCTCTGAACTAAAGAGGTGAATTTCACCCAACTCCAGCACTGCAAAAGCACTCAGAGGTCATCATCATCCCAGGCTTCCACTCCCAGGCTGATTTTCTTGACAGACTCAGAAGAGCTGAGAGGCTCTTTGGTTTCTTTTCCACCAGAAAATTAGAAAGATCAGAGTGAATTCTACAAGCAAGATCTGTGAACTCATAAAGACCAAACATTTGAGCCTCATGGGCTATGAAGGAACAAGACGCTGCCTTTGAAAAGCAAATACACTGATATAGGAAAGTATTAAACTCAAGGGAAAAACCCAGCTTCCTACTGGAACACAAACCATACTGTTACTGAGCTTAGCATTTTGTATTCAAAGATACAAACCAAGCAGCTTTCTCATGTCTTGAACGGGTCTCCAGTCCTCACATCCCTCCTGCCTCAGAAAAGATGCTGTAAAAACCTAGACTTACAGCTTCTAGGGCTACAGCAGTGGGTTATGCCTTCTGAATGAGGCTCTTGTGACAGAGGAAGTTAATCCAGTAGTGGCACAGAGGCACAAACTTGTTATGGGACCTGTTAACAGTATGTTAGCCTGAACCCAACATAATCCAGACAGAAATCTAACTGGATGACAAAAGGAGATATCTATGGAGGTAGCTCACACCCTCCAGAAACGGGAGCAAACACTCCCCTAAGTGGCAGTTAAATAGCAAGTAATTTATCTGTCAGTGTGGAACACCTCAAGAACTGGCAAAATCTCCCTGGGAGCTGATGTAAGGAGGCAATATCAGGGCTGAACTCTTTTTACAGAATGGATTTTTGTTTTAATTGATCTATTCTAGGAGTAGGAAAAGAACAGATACCAGGAAATCCACATGTTCGTGAGTAGTTACATTACAGAACAATGACTGAGACTATTCAGTGAGCCATTACACTGCCAGTAACAAACACCATCCCAAGAACCATCTATCAGCCATTTCTGTCAGCACCAACTCACACAGTATTTGTCTTTGGTCTCAAACATTTCTTTATGACAAAACATATCATCATCATCATCATCATCATCACCCATTTCCCTTCACAGAACAGGGCTGCAGACAATTTATGTACAAACTTCATGACAGACACCCAGTATCAGGTGAGATAAATCCTATTACTTTTATCCAGTATTGAGCCCACACCTCTGAACTCTCAGCAGAGGTTAAGCTGTCCCAAGAGATGTTCTTTCTTGAAGCAATGCGAACATCTTCGTGATACTCAGAAAAGGGAAAGGACCTTTACTAGACAGAAACTTAGATCCTGTTTACAGCTTTCTGGAAGACAACAAATGCGTTTCTTAGAATTTAAGAGACTATCAAGCCCCATACAAGTAAGTACAATTGACAAAGTTAGCAGAGTAAGAGTGGACCGAATGATTAAACAGCAAAGGCCAAGGCTCCTCCCCAAAGATGCACAGTAAAATACTTACAAATATAACAAAATGTAGGGTGGCATTCTTTTTAGTAACACCCTCATCGTATTTGGAAGACTCAGTGTATGCGTTCATGCCTATGAATACCACAAAGGCAAAACTAAAGCTCTAGTTCAAGAGCCCAAGGGAGCCCAGCACATATATGCATACACAGAGCCATTAGGAAATTCACTTTTCTTTATTTCATCAAAAATGCATATACTCCACACATGAGACTGAAGATTCTAGATGTGTGGAGAACAACAGACATTTGGCATAACAACAACCATTCTATGCTGTGGAAACAGCCTTTGCACTCAGCATAAATTTGAAGTCTCTGCAGAGACAATCCAATGACAATGCCACTGCTCTACATAAACCCAGTGTCAAACCCATGAAGTCTACAAGTCACTTCCTTGCACAGATTCTCAGCAAGATCTTGTAGACAAAGACAGGCAAAGGAAACTAGACATTTATCTGCATATTTTAGTATCTCTCATGAACAACCTAGAATTACAAACAAAACACAAGTAGTTTCACCTTCAGAATGATACGAAAAAGTGAGAGTCTAGGTGGGAACTCACTTCAGCTTCAGATGAGCTGCTCTGGAAAGCAATGCTTGTGAATGCTGGTTACTGTATGCTTAAATAAGCAAATATAACTGCAATTCTGGAACACTGGCAAGTTTTCTGGTTGTGTTTTGTGTTAGACTACAACTTCAAACACTTTTGTGTGGATGACTGGGTGGATTTGGTACCTCTTTGTTCAGCCAAGGCAGAGCACTCCTATTGTTTGTGGTGCTCTTTACACTAGATTAGGTACATCTATTACCTAACACCACGGTGGAGCATTTTGATAAAGCATGGTTGGAACTATACCCAGGAAAAATGGTTGAAATAAAATCACAGAACGGTTTGGGTTGGAAAGGACCTTAAAACTCACCCAGTTCCAACCCCATGGGCAGAGACACCTTCCACTACAGCAGGTTGCTCAAAGCCCTATCCAACCTGGCCTTGAGCGCTGCCAGGGATGATGGGGCAGCCATGGCTTTCCTGGGAAACCTGTGCCAGTGCCTCACCACCTTCACAGTGAACAGCTTCTTACCAGTATCTGATCTAAGTCTATCCTGTCAGTTTAAAGCTATGACGACCCTTCCCATATCCATACTGCAGTTAAATTCCTTCAGCTCCTTCCTAAGGATGACTTTCTAGTTTTTGATAGCTACAGATAAAGCCATTGTTCTATACTGTTTGGGCAACAGCACTTTAGTGCTGTGGAAGATCAAGAATGGCTGATTGCTTAAAAATTCTGTTCTGCAAGCATCAGCTAAGGAACCTGAAAAGCTAAGATTATCAATTCAGAGAGCTTTTAAAGAAGTGAAAGGGAAGGGTAGTGTTTCTGAAACATGCATGAGTTCAGAAAAGGCTACAGAAGCTTTTACATTAATCCTGATCAAGTTCAATGAGGACAAGCAAGATGAGACCTCCAAGTATGCCCTAGAACAGACCTACCTATCAGGTTGGCACTGCAATTCACTCACTTGTAAAACCTCTGGTAAAATGCTTGTTAACAAGGTAAAAGCAACTGCACAAAGTTGCTCCATGCCACCTCCAGCACACAGAGCAACCCCAGCTCCTGGTTTGTTGATCTCATTTACTCAGAATGAAAGGAAGGAAAGATTAAATTTGGGCAGTAAAGAGAGCAATGCAAATACTACTCTCTTGCATTACAGAGAGCCAAGGTTGATGCTAAATGGGCTACTATTTTCTCCATATTGCTGCAGCCCAAAGAAGGGGAAAGAGAGAAACTTTGAGAAGAGTACAAAAAGCAAGCTGCAGGGAAGACATGGCACGGTTTAGGCTGAGAGGAAATTTAAAATAAAGAATACTTAAAAAAACCAAACCCCAAAAAACCCCAAACACCATGAACAAGAGAGATATTAAATAGCACAATTTTTGTAGTTGGAACCAGTGCAGGGATAACTGACTTACTAGTTCTCTCACAGTACCAGTATCTTACCCTTAACAGAGCATTTTCCAGATATATGAATACTCGTATTTCTGCAAATACAAGATTAACAATATTCAGTGAAGTAGAAACTGGGTATTTTGTTACACTGCTTCAGCTGCATCTAAACTGCAGCATCAACCCCTACGGTTAAGGCAGTCTGTGTCACAGACATTTGGATATAATGGTGCTGGGCTGGTCTTGCTACCCCTCATTCTGTAGTGGGTTTGGCTTTTGAAACATTTTCTAAGGCAATATTTATTTCGCAAGAGAGGAATTTGTTACACGTGAAGTTTTAGCTTTTCTTGTTCAAAAGGAGGAAAATGTAACACCCTCTTTGAAAAGATTTTCATGTTTTAAGAGACTATTGAGATTGAACAGCACTGCAGTAAACAACTGAAGGTTTTAAAACCCAATGCATGTAACATCCTCAAAGTAACAAGTTTGAAACTTCAGAAACTTCACAGAGTACGTGATTTCTCACACTGATGTTTGCTGCTTTGACAGCTGGTAAATATTGCTCTTGCAATACCAAAAAGTCCTGGAAAGTTTTTTCATTCTTTCAGGTCAAGCCATCAGCTACAGGATTGTTTAAACAAAACACAGGCTCCTGTAACAGTACCAGTGGCTGCCAGATCATGTTGCACATTTGCAGCTGGAACAACACTACATTTTATAATGTATAACTTAGGCAGTGAAATTGCATCTGAACACCAGAAACACCTTTAAGTCAAGATACGTAAATTTACTGTCATAAAAGGAATGCCATTAATTTCCCATACTACACACTTAGGTGAAAAATTTGTTAGAAACAAACAAACGCGTAAAATCTGTAATAGGCAATAATATACAAAGTTTCAAATATAAAATCATGACTTGTATAGTTTGTCACTTGCATCTTTTCACAAGAGGAAATGAAAAGAACCACACATCACTGAACTTCTACACAAGCTTCTTGCGTTTCAATGTCATTTATTGAGGAGTGAATGAGATACTGTCAGACATGCCAAAGAGACTTCACATTCAAGGGCTGGAAGCTGAACAGCTTTCCTCATTGAGTCACTGTTGTTTTGGGGATCTGAAAGTCCGATCAATGAGGTCTTCATGCTTGATGTTTGTCTTCAGTTTTTCATCTTCTGATCTACTAACTTGTTGGGCAGAAGGACATTTTCTACCCTACCAAGACTCACACTCCAATTAATACAATTAACACTAGATGTAGAGAAATGTTTATCTGTTATAACGTACATCTACTGCTGGAAGTCTTAAAGCTGTTTCTTAATTCATTATGTCTAACAAGAAAATTCAACTTGTTTCCCTTTCACCATCATAGGGATGGCTTATACCGTTAGAAAAATACTCTTCAGTGCTATTGTAGGGTTTACAGGAAATGTCTTCTGTGTTGTGGGATAGAAACAGATTTAAACACCGTTCTGAAAGAATGCTTCTTCTTGCTGCCAACTGCCTGTAGGTTGCAGAAGAATGGCCTACACGCACTACAGTTCTGGTTTTACTCAAAAAAGAAACAAAAGAAACCTAAACAGTAGGGTAAACGTTTATTTGGAGTTAGTTTTCTTGCAGATGATAATTAAGGCCCTTCAAGCAGAGTTCAGTAGCTCCTGTATGGCTGCCTGTTGATCTGCATTAAGCTGTGATATGCATTCTGTCCACAGTTGTCCAGATGTCTGGAAAACAAAATGGGAAGTTGTGTTTAAGCAGGCTGTCAAGCTTCTAAGGCACACACTAATTTTGATGTGTTTACAAAGCTCAGTGTTCACTGGGCTTATTCCTGAAATATATACATATATATGCCAAAGAGAACAGACTGAAACCTTCAGTTACACAATCCTACACATGCTTAACTAGAGAAGTTATAAAATGCTAAACTGAGGTGAGCTCTGATTAAACAGCAGTGGAGTGATTAATTGGAAACTCCTGGGAACTCCCTATAACTAAGTGGGTCAAATGACAATTGACACTCTTTAAGTTAACCATAGCCTAAACCATTTGCTGCATTTTGCACCCAAGTTGGAAGATCAACATCGAGGCAAAACTGAACCATGCCTAAATGTAACAGTATCTTTTGGGCAAAGGTACAACAGTCATATTCACAGGAAGGGAACACTGTGATTCCATCATGACAAGCTACACACACTACATGTGTATATGCAAATGATGCTGCCCACACATGGCATTACTCTTGTGAAAGGAATGGTAAATTACTTCCCAGAGAGAATAGAACACATGTAGTAGCATCCATCTGGGTAAGCGTAAACCCACACTTTGTTGCTCCTGAGTATAATTCATCTCTGTTACCACAGCCCTCAGCTGAGATGTTGGCTTTTACAGTCACCATCATTCAGGACTGGCTCTAATGGTACCAGAAAATGCTGTAAATTAAAAAAGGCTGGGAAACAGGATTTATTCACTTATCAACAGAAGCTGGAAGCAACTGGCACCCTATAGAAGGATGATGATAGGAAAAAGGAAAATTGCAGGTGACTGGCTGCAGGTCCTTAGATTAGCTTCTGTAATAGCAGTATACTTGAAGTAAACTAAGAAATGCTTTAATTTATATTTGGTATATTTATGTTCAGCGCTACTGTAATTCCCTTTTCTCCCACACTTTTTAGAAAAAAAAACTAAAAAAATTAATTCACAGAATTCAAAAGAACTTGGAAACAGAGTCTTCAAGTTGGAGTCTGGGTTTTTAAATAGCATTAGGCATTTTAGACTCTCCATGTGCAATGGATTATTGCAGAATCAAATGTGCTCTTCCAGCATTTCTGACACAGGTTTAAATTAATACTCTACTGAAATATTTCTGGCCTGAGAATACCTAAGCATGAGGACAAAAGTTTATGTTTCATTCCAGCTGACCATAACACTGCTCATGTCAGATGCTGGCAGTGGAAAAGCTTACTGAGATCATTAGAAGAAAGTCTGCTGGAACCTGGGAAGCAGCAGCAGCAGCAACTGGCCGACTGTTAACAGCCTTTAAAGTTCCTACTCTGGTATAAAACATTTACAGTGCTTTACCCAAGCCAAAGTACTACGTGTGAAGACAGAAAGGGTTGGTAACACTATGCTAAAATTGTATTTCAAAAACAAAACAAAACAAAAACCCCAAACCCATGACCTTTAAGGTGCACAGTCTGAATGTAAATCATTCTACCAATACAGGAATCTTGTTTCTAATATTAATGTTCCTACTATTCCTGGCCAAGAAAATGACTTTCCTATGCACAACTGATCTCTATGTGTATGGGCTATTGTATTGTTAAAAATCAACTAACCTTGAGCATTTAAGGTAAACAAATGCATTCACATACCCTAATACAGAAGTTCCATACCCAAACTAAGCACTAACAGTACAAATTCATGTCTGTCAGTCAGAATCTAAAACAGCCACTCACGTCACTTTCACTTTGCAACTTTGCTTGATTTCATTTTTTTTATGCCTTCAGAGTTTTAATAGGTAATTTCTACCAGACATAACAGATCTCACAGGCTGATATTCATCCAAGTGAATCCTTTCCAAAAATCAAGTATTCCTAAAGTTCTTGAACCTGAGTTTTGCCAAAGCATGCAAGGTAGAATGGACAACAACTGAACTGCTGCTGCTCCAAATCCTCTATATGTTTTTATCAGCCCTATGCTTATGCTGTGGTTTTCTCACACTAAATCCAACATACAGACCGTACCAGCTACTAGAAAGGAAAATAACTCTATCCCAGCAGTAACCAGGACACCTCACCAGGCACATTACTTAATGTCATTAGGTGCTGCAACTGTCAAGTGTGTCTACATGGTAACATCTGGCCTTGGGTCACATCTGTCTTATAAGCCCTATCACTTACAAAACTGTAGAGGTACTGCTTAAATACTTAAGACATCACCCTCAGCCATCACTTTAAGTATTTGTTATGGCATAAAGGAAGTGAACCTTGAGGTAGCTCCCCTAAAGTAGGAGAACCTTGAACAGCTGCCTATATCTGTACTGGATTAGAGGGCAGTAGTAAAATCACTTGTGGCTTGCACTCATTCTCTAGCGAAACTCGCAAGCCTCTACTGTATTATTAGGTCACCACAGGGTGCTGGGGATCCTTCTAGGAACCATACATATGCTGGATCAAATCCCACTGTACAGTTCATTGATACAAAGATAGGCAGATTTCTCTCCAAATTTTAATTTCTGGCTCAGAAAACACAATTAAACAACCCCACAACCAACCTATACTGGCTAGTATGTTAACCCTCTAGCTGCATTGTTTTTAAATTAATAAACTTCTGAAGTTTATCAAAAGAGATTCAAGTGCAAATGCTACCAAATTTTATTATCAATGGCTCAAGGAATGTCCAAGGATCTTCAAGATCACTTGCTGAAGCACTATTCGTTAAGGAGGTAAGGCTCTCAAAACTTAACAGTTTGGTAACTTCTGAAAACAGATTCCAAATGTTCCCTTCATACCTAAGGCAAGCATTTACTTACCTGCACTTGGCGAACAACATTAGCCAACCGCTTGATACATGGATCTTCATGTTTAATAGCTTCATGAATTTCACCATCTGCTATTATACCAAATATTCTGGGAAGGTTGGAATTGTTGGGACCGAGGACAACTGGGTTGTTGCTGTTACAATCAAAACATAATACAAACACATTAATATGTAACAACAACAATAAAAAAAGAAACAAATCAAGCATTTTCCATGTAAGTGGAGTGATTTTGAAATATTTTATTCTAAAGCTGCTTATTTACATTTAAGTTTCACACAGCTGAGTAAGTACACGCAGCTTCATTGCCTGCTGACAGAATGTTCCCTCTCTGGTTAATATTTAACCAGCTGACTCTTTAATCGGCCCACACTTTATCAGGAAAAAGTTCTTAACTGTACCGAATGGATGAGTTCCATGCAGGCAGAACTGTAAACAGCGTGACAGAAATACCCTGCCTAAAAGGGCTTGTTCCTCCCTCTGGCAGTGCTGCAAGGGGGAGGAGATACTGTTACTGGCATGGGGAGAACCAGAGACTGCAGCTCTCTGCCAGCACTCACAGGCAGCAAGCAAGCAGTTCTACTCCCTCTTCCCAGCCAAGTGTTGGAGTAAAGAAGTTCTGGCAACCAGGGATCTGGGTGAAAAACATGATCTACTTCCAGTCCTGCTACCTACCACTGCTGGAACGCAGAAGCTGTGAATGTAGGACGGACAGAGATCCAGGGAAATAACATTGCAAGGCTGATACACGTGCAGAGAGCTGGGTACAAAACTGTGCTAGTACTGCAATTCCCAACTTCTACATACACCTGTATATGCATACATGTCAGTATTATTACAGTGTCTCTACACAATAATTAGTTCAGGGATCTCAGTTGCTGCTACCATCTTGCTTTAATAAAGCACCAAGAGATAAAAGGTATTCACATAGCAGAAAAGACTATAGGAAATCTAAGTTACTTCTTTTCTATTTTTCTAGTAAGATATAACATGGTGTCAGCCACAGCATGGCTCCCACATACTGTTTCAGATGCTGACATTCTTCCACTCAATGATGAAGTGCAACTTGTACCCAGACTGTAAGATTATCTTTTCTTCCTCCATTGACTTATTGGAGGGAGCACAAATCTAAAGAACAACCTATGGGACAAGATGCTTTCAGCAATAACTGAAATTATTACAAACTTAAGGCAGATAGAGAGAAACTCATGGTACAGTGCTATTATTTCTGTACTTCATAGTACAAAAAACTTTGTTTTGTTGATACTGAAGCTTTCAAAAAGCAAAAAGGTGCAAATCTGCTTTAAAAGGTTATGAAAAGAAGGCTGCAAGGACATGAGTGCTGCTCTTAAGTAAAAAGGCTTGATCAGTAATGTTAACACGCAAACAAAATAACAAAAAATTTCCTGGAATTTTCTGTAGAAGTTCCCAGCTGGTAACTTTCTCATCACAAACATGAAAATAATTCCCGGCTCCTTTAATAAAACCATACAGGCATTAGTTAGGATAAGAACACTATTTAAAAAAACCAAGCAACAACATAGTGGAAGGGTCAGTTCTGACATTCTAAATTCTCCTCCCTAAAGCATGTGCAAATTAACCTGTCAGTTTCTCAGATGTGGAAAAATGAATGCAAGGAAAGAATCTGCAAACGAGTTTATTTTCTGTACTAATGTCAAGACTTTGCCTTACCTCTCAATCAAGTCACACAGATAATTGAAAGTATAAACAGCTTCTTCTTTATCTTCATGGAGAGGAAGCCATGATAACCAGTGTGGCAGGACTTCTTCAACATTTACACAGTCAGGCTTGAACTTCATTATCTTTCCTACAGCTGAAATGCAGTTCTCTGTTGCATTGACATTCTCTTTGGTTTTGGCATCTGGTGACTGAATGACTCTCACCAGCAATGGAAGCGCCTCTAATTGTTAGATAAAACAAGAATAAAGTTTATTGCACAATCAAGTTTTATCTATTGCACAATCAAGTTTTATCACAAATTCCACATGTATGTATTAAAACCAGGATTTTTTTTTTGCAGCTAAAGCACTAAAATACAGTCATACCAATGTCCCACTACTTCTAGGCTCTTCACTGCTCAAAAATCATATGAAAAATGGATAGTTAAAGCTATGCAAGGAAAAATTAGAAAACAGCTACTGCAGAAATCTGGATCTGCTTTACAAGTTCAGAAAAAAAATAAGAACTTTCCTGTGCAAGTCTGATCTAAAAGATACTGTAGTTTATAGTAAAAAAATAGGTAGAAGCATTATTTTTTTAATCTAACAGGTTATAGAAACACAGGATGATGAAAAGCACTGATGGAGTGACAATTTACATTAGTTTGGACCGTAGCGCATGTCTACAGTGTATAACTGCTGTATATCTAGTACCTGCGCACACATACACATATATAAAAATATATATGTATGTACACATACACAACTCCCACCATTAAAGGGTGCACTGGGAAAAGCTCATAGGAGAAATCTCATCTGGTGAACCCACTGGGCACAGTTTAGATGTAAAAAATTAAAAAAAAAAAAAAATCAAGCATCCAGGAAAATGCCAACTTCCTTGCTAGGCTAATAACAGTTAGATTTTTTTAGGCCATGCAGGTAATCACAGGCACACTTAGTGCTAGGACAAGGGGTTAAGGGGTTAAAACTTGAACAGGGGAAGTTTAGATTGGATATAAGGGAGAAATTCTTTACTGTGAGGGCGGTGAGGCACTGGAATGGGTTGCCCAGGGAGGTTGTGAATGCTCCATCCCTGCCAGTGTTCAAGGGCAGGTTGGACAAAAGCCTTGGGTGATATGGTTTAGTGTGAGGTGTCCCTGTCCATGGCAGGGGGGTTGGAAATGGATGATCTTGAGGTCCTTTCCAACCCTAACTATTCTATGATCCTAAGTGAAGATTAGTATCATGATTTTAGTTACTAGTATCTATGAGGACTTCAGAGCACTCTACATGCATGCAGGAACAATTGTCCTTGTGTTCTTCTGCTAAAAATATAATGCTAAAGCTGTGAAATTCTGTATCGGCACGAAAAAGAGGTTATAGAATTGTGCAGAAAGCACACTTCAAAATAACTCCAATTACTGAGAGTGAGATCTCACACTACTTCATTTGCATGAGTAAGTTGCAGCTTTGCAGTTACGAAATACACAATGACACCTGCTATATTAACTTCACTGAATTAGATTTGTGAAGAATTTAGCAGCTATGGAAAAAAAAATTAACCCTAAGCTAGACAAGGATACTTCTATGGGACTTCTAAACTTCACAGAACTGCAAAACCTTGGTCATCAGACCTCCTAGCTTGTGTACTGAATGCAGGATAACAATGCTGGACTTTTCTGCAAAGCCAAATTTGTATCACAGAAGTCTACTATGTCTACTATGAAATTCATTCATAGACATACATAACAATTTAAAACACTTTTTAGGTAACTGCTAATAAGCTGGATACTGTAAACTAGAAAACATCAACTAAAGGAGAAGCCAAGTGTCTGAGTTTAATCAAAGCTTATTTATCCAAATACGAAGAAAAGGATTAAAGTTGTTACAAAGTTTAAGTGGGCCAAGGTGAAATCTAATGAATGAAAATTAAAATCAGACTTGAAGAGATGTTAAACTTCCCCAAAGCTTCAAAAGCAGAACTGTCTTGACCTCAGTCTCCATCCCATTAGTTTTAGGACAAGACATAAAAACCTTAAAGAGAAGTTCACAAAGTATTTTTCTAGACAATTTTAACTGTCAATGTTCTTAATGGCTTGCTGCAATGCTTCCCCCTCTGCTTCTTTTTTTTTTTTTTGCTGAAAGACACCTCATCTTGATTGTCACCATGTGGCAGTTACATTTATCCCTATCACATGGTTCTTATTTTCTTATGTCATTTAATTCAGCTTTTGTTTGAGATTCCTGTGAAACACATATTTGAAACGGCTGACTAAATATTTGCTTTAAATAAGATCTTTTATAGGGGATGCTAGCTAGTGCACAAAATGAACTTTGTTGACTGTCAAGAAGAGTGCCAGAAGAAAACTGTTTCTTTAAATTCCAGATGAAGTTTTAGAGAAACTCAAGACATTCAGAAAAAGCAAAATGTTTCTGATAGGCATTATAATTCTAATTGCATTTCTTAGTCACAGAAATCAGACTCCTTTTTATATAACGGGAAAGCAAGGGCCACATTAGTTATTAGTATTCTAGGCTACTGTTAATAGATGCTGTATTTTTTTACAGACATCGAAAGTGTTTTGCATTAATATGTAACCATGTTAGTATTAATCAACAGAATTCAGCAACAGAAATGCTCCTACACAAAACATTATTAAAATCCCAGGGAATTCAGGGACTTCACTAATCACTACCAGTCTGCCACAGAGATTACACTGGCAATCTACCTTGCTGCCAAAGGGAAGAGACCTCATTAACCAAAAGAACAGCAAATTTTTAATTATTCCCCTCCCCATATCTCACATTCAAAGAGTTTCATCACAGAATAGTCAGGCTTGGAAAGGACCTTGAGATCATCTAGTTCCAACCCCCTGCCATGGGCAGGGATGCTTCACCATAAACCAGGTCACCCGAGGCTCGATGCATGTACATACCTGTGCAAAAAGGACGATAGCTGTCTCCGCCAAATTGTGCCATAACTCCAACACCATAGGCAGCTGCTTGCCTAACCTCTGGGCTGTTGTCACATATTGACTGGAGCATTGGCCTCAGGAAGTATTCAGCGTACTTGAACGAGGAGGGGCTGCAGTGCTCTACAATATCGTCAAAAATGCACAGCCCCCACTGCCTGTCAGGCCACGGCCTATGTGGACACTGCATCAAAACCAGGTAATATTTAAGCCACCTTAAAACTGGTATTTTGTACAGTCAGCAATTAGATCAACAGAACAATCATAGTATCAGTGATCTGGTAATTTTGTTAAAATCCTCCTGGATTAAATTTAATCTTACAAACACACAGTTTTTCTGCTGTGAGACTTGCAGTGATACCATAAACAAAATAAAATCCAGGTGAATATCTGATTGAATATACAAATTATCTAGCAAGTTCTCTAAGATTCCAGTATGTTTAAGATTCCAGGCCTATCAACACATCAGAGCGAGCCAGGTACTTACAATTAGGTTGACAATTAGTGGAAGTAGCCTTTCAAACCAAGGCAGTACCTTCTCCTTGTAACTGCTGAATATTGAGTGCAAAATGTCCGATACTTTAGTCAAAACATAAACATCATTGTCATCCTGATAAGAAAAGGATACAAGTCACATTAAGACTAATGATCTTATAAATAGTGAAAGCCACATGAAATGCCAAGGTGTCTAACAGAATGAAGTTCAATGATTTGGTTTTGTAAACCCAGTCTTATGTCCACTATTTTTCAGCTCTTGATCTAATCATGAGAAGACAGAACAGTTTGGGCTGGAAGGGACCTTAAAAATTGTCTAGTTCCAATCCCCTGCCATGGGCAGGGACACCTTCCACTAGATCAGGTTGCTTGGAGCCCCATCCAATCTGGCCTGAACACTGTCAGGGATGGAGCATCCACAACTTCTCTGGACAACCTGTGCCAGTGTCTCACCACCCTTAGAGTGAAGAGCTTCTTCCTATTATATGATCTAAACCTGCCCTCTTTCAATGTAAAGCCATTCCCTCTTGTCCTGTCACTACATACCCATGTGAAAAGTCCCTCTCCAGATTTGTCTGCCCCTTTAAGTACTAGAAGGCTGCTGTAAGGTCTCCCCAGAGCCTTCTCTTCTCCAGGCTGAACAAGCCCAACTCTCTCAGCCTGTCTTCACAGAAGAGGTGCTCCAGCCCTCTGAGCATCTTCATGGCCCTCCTCTGGACCTCTTGCAACAGGTCCATGTCCATCTTGCACTGGGGGTCCCAGAGCTCAACACAGCACAGCAGGTGGGGTCTCACAAGAGCGGGATAGCGGAAGAGAATCCCCTCCCTTGACCTGCTGGTCACACTCCTTTTGATACAGCCCAGAACATGGTTAGCTTTCTGGGTGGCAAGTTCGCAGTCCTGGCTTATATGTCATTTTTCCATCAACCAATATCCACAAATCTTTCTCCACAGCACTGATCTTAAATCCATTCACTCCCCACTCTGTACTAATACTGGACATTGCCCTGAACCAGACTCAGGCCTCTGCATTTGGCCTTACTGACGTTCACAAAGTTCACACTGGTCCACTCCTCATGCTTTTCAAGGTCCCTCTAGATGGCATCTTTTCCCTCAAGAGCATTAACTGCACCAACCAGCTCAGTGTCACCTGCAGACTTGCTGAGGGAGCTCTCAATACCATTACCTACATTGTTAATAAAGATATCAAACAGTACTGGTATCAGTAGAGATCCCTGAGGGACACCCCTTGTTACTGATCTCCATTTGGACATTCAGCTACTGAATGCAACTTTTTGGACATGGCCATCCAGCCACTCCCTTGTCCACCAGACAGTCCTTCCATCGAATCTCTATCTCTCCAATTTAGTAACAAGCATGTTCTGTGGGACCATGTCAAAGGCTTTACAGAAGTCAAGGCAGATGACATCAGTTGCTCCTTCTTAATCCATCAACACAGCCACTATATCATGGAAACCACCAGATTATTTGGGCATGATGTGCTCTCTGTGAAGCCACATCAGCTGTCTCTAATCACCTGTCTTCCATGTGCCATGACAGAGCTTCCAGAAAAATCTGTTCTGTGATCTTACTGGGCACAGAATGGGTCTGACTGGCTGGTAGATTTCAGAGTACTTTTTACCCTTCTTAAAAATGTATGTCAATCGCTACTGTGTAGGACTTGAATGTTTGTTTCAGAGACAGAAAAATTCTAGCACGATAAACACTTTTTTGTGCAAATTTACTGCTTCAGTGGATTCATTTTACAGAAGACAGAAAATCCTTTCCTCTTCTGTACCTTACAAATGCTACAACAAGCTTTTATTGAAAAGTAAACGGGTAACTGCTTTTGTGACATAAGATTGTAGCAAAAATGTAAGAGATATGAATCCTCTCCTCTTGCTACTTCATTTTTCACCTTGCTCAATTATTGCATCAAACTGGTGAAGTAAAGATCCTTAGTTTGGATCCAGCTATCATTTCATATTATGGCTGCAAATGATTGTTCCCCAGACACACTTCCATTCAGAAAACCCTTTTTGTTTTAAAGCAAGTTCTGCTGTACTTTGTATGGCTCTTTTAATCAGTTTATACTTTAAAAGGCAGGGGAACACAATACAGCTAGTTTCTGGTCCCTAGTGAGAAACTAGTAAGTATTTCTCATGTAACAGACAGCTTCTCAGCACTGGATGTTTAAAATCTTCCTGGTCAGGCAACTTTTGCATTGTCAGGGCATAATTCAACCAGTAACTCTGGAACATATACATGAACAAAAATAGAAAAAGAGAACTGCTACAGCACACCGCAAGGTCCACCTGGCCTGATATTGCTTACTAAGAGCTGATAACAGATGCTCAGGGAGAGAGCATATGCCTTCTCTCTATCACATCAGCAGCTTAGTTGTTGCCTAAGCTGGGGCTGTATCTGGTTATCTTACAGAAATTACTGTTTGAATATATTTTGTGACTTCTGTACTCCCTTATATTTCTGATGCTTTGGGGTAAGGGCTACATAAACAAATTCTGGGACCTAAGGTGTATATCTGTTACCATATATTAATTCAGTCTACATGGCAAATGACAATCTGGTCCCACTCCTACTTTCATAGGGCAATGCAGCCATGTCTTCCTTGCAGTCTGTAAAAAAAAAATCAGCAAGCTCAAATAGAAATTAAAGCATTTTTAAAATGCCTTGCAACTCTGTGCAGAATATGGATTCAGCTTTTCTGAGACTGCTGCTTGCTAGCATTTTCTCTCATTATAGGTACACAGTGACACATAAATAATAAACTGCTTAACTCACTGTCTACAAGAATGAACAGTAAAGCAAATCAGAAAAAGAAAAAACAGGAAAGGCTTTTGGCTCAGAACTTGAGGTTTGTTTTTTTTCGATCCCCAGCAGTATGCAGGTGCCAGAACTCTATCCTTTTGAATGCTGGCCTAATGGTCCCAAAGGAACGGGGCTCAAGAACTGTGTTGTTAGTTCTGAAAGTATTTACATATCGGTGCCTGATCTGTTAAGAAAGATTCTGAAGTCTGTATCCAGGTTAAACTCATGCGAGCAAGCTTCACAGTTCAGCTTCACAAGCTTCACACCTGCACTGTGGCAAAAAGAAGTTCTAGCTCTTAAATTTACTGAGCATCCTTTACATCTCGTCATAAGCAGCAGTGACTTATTATTCTTTATTACTCTTTCCATACCAATGATAATTTCATAGAATCTCTTCTACAGTCACCTCAACTTTAAATTAAAAAAGTCAGTATGGCATCTTAGTGGCAAAGCATTCACTTTGGTATTCTCGTAAGCAAACACATTATGTCAGCTATTCATCCTGCTGTCCTCCTCTGATACTATTTTAGGTCTATTCTTACTGAGACAGGCTCCTAACCTGACACATCAGAGGTATGCTCAAGGTTAAGAGCCACCTAGGTCATAAGGCACAAAGAAAAAGGAAGTCAGCAGGGCTAGGCTTTAGATAATCACTAAATAGCCTGCTGCAAAGTGCTGTATTAAAGTCATCTAAGAATTGTTTGAGAGGATTAAGAAAATTAAGAGCCATATCCTGAACTTCCTCCTTCAGTATACCAGACAAAGAAATGTTCTGTATTTTAAAATTCAATCATGTAGTGTGACCTTCTTCTTACTGGAATTTTTGAAGGAATATGGTAACATACATTCTTCCAGAAAGAAATAATTCTGCAGATGCACTATGCTTTAACTGGGTAGCATAGCATGTCCATGTAATATAGTTTCATCCTGGTGCTCTGCAAGTGGAAAAGCTCCCCAAACAAACTTACCTCATCTTGCAATGACTCTTCAACTTGTTCATCATAGTCTTCATCTTGTCTTTTCACTGAATTAAAAAAAAACAAATATTAAAACATTACATTTCTGTATAAAAAGCCTGTGAAATTAAAAAAAAGAAACAAATTTAGAAAATAGGAAACAATAGCTGAAGATGTAACAGGAATTTTGTCTTTAAGGAGCTTCAAAGAGCTTTCACAGAGAAACAAGAAGTATAATGAGACAGCTCAGTTTAGGAATGCATGTAAAAGCACATGAAATAGAAATATACACACCAGCTTGTCCACAAGGACAAGAAAAATGCACAGAAATAAAAAGCTACCAACACTGTCTTCAAGTAAATCTGCCCATCAACTTTCGATTCAACTGCAGAATTTCTGCAAATGATGCCATCTTCATCCTCCCAGAGCTCACAAATGTAACTCATGGATTCTGTTGTTTCAAAGCCCAATTACCTTACATAAATATGCAAATTAAAGAAATCTGAACTAAGCTTTTTCTGTGTTCAGAAATTATTAGTAATTCTGCTTTAAAGAACAGCCATTATCACATATCAACAGGAATTTGTGTTAACTTACCTTGTCTTAATTCTTGGTTTTTAAAGTGCTCTTCTAGTTTTCCTTTCAGTATTCCTCCAAGCTCTTCAAAGTGTTCATTGTTAAGGCATCCATCTCCCATTACATCAATGCACTAGTGAAAGAAAATGATAATCTGTTCAGCTTTAAGTTACATGAGCAGTTTCAATTAAATCTAAGCACACAATATTAATACATGCTCTGCTGTCAGTGATCATTAGCAGAAATTATACTAGTGGAACGTTCATACTCTAATCAATGCTCAAACTATACAAGGCAGGCATAGTACCACTGCACATTCCACACACAAAATTGGTGCTTTCTGTTTAAAAATTAGTAAGTCCAGTCATTATTTTAGGTTAATACTTTGGTATTTTGGTTCTTGCAAAAAAAATACAACCAAGTTTTCAATCAGTTATAATATTTACAGTCAAGCCAAAATTCACAGAGGAAGCTTTGCAATTTTTCCAGCCATTTAAACAAACATCAAACTCATGTCCTTTCTTACTGTAAAAAGCTATAATCAGTAACACCACTAAATTTGTAAGGAAGAAGTTACCTTTGCAAAAGAATGCATTATTTCTGAGAGGACATCTGAATCTGGTTCTGTTCCAATGGCTTTGATGAGCGCGTCACACATGAAGTGCCACATTTGTGTAAGGTACTCTGGCCCACGAACTCTAGCACATTCAAGAAGCAGGGGCATTGACTCTGCTGCTGCCACTCGAACACGTTTCATTATTAAGGAAATAAAACAATCAAAGCCAACATAAAGTGCTTAGAATTTAAGCACCCACCACCATAATGAAGTTATTAGTTTTCTACCTGAAATCTATTTTTTTATTGTAGTGTATTTGATTTCTTAATTAGATACAGATTAAAACCACAGAAAAATTAAACTAAGTTGTTTCAAGACTGTGTCAAGCCATGACAGAAAAGCTATTCAAGTTCTCCTTCACTTTGTTGGCACAAAGAGCACTTTCTACTACTTTCTTTTTAAATAAACGTGTTTATAATCTTAGAAGAAACTAGGGGAAAAAGTAGGATACGTTGCCTAAAATAGTGTGTAAAACAATGTTCTCTGAAACAATTTCTGCTATAAAGCAACAGAATTTTTTAACACCAACACTTTCAATATGTTTAGGAAAACAGTAAGCTTGACTTTTCATTCTTCCAAATTAAGTTTCTGTTTTCACAGTAGAATTTGTTAATAGGATATCATCATGGAAATAGAACTTCAACAAAGGAACCATCAGCTTTACAACTTGTTCTGTGTACTCCACAAATCCTTCTTTCAGCTCTTTTGCATAGCAAACCTGAAAAACAAAGCATGGCAACACCACCTTTAAGGGAAAATACCGTTACAGATGTTTTCTCACCCATGTAATGGTGAGAAAGACTGTTAGAAGGAAGGGTTTTTTAATTTTATTTCTAAAATCATGCAATAATCCATTTATTTACCCCCTCCACTGTGTTTTTTTAATAAATTCTGATAGCACCATAAGTTCTCATCTCAGTCTTAGAACATTCAAACGTTTTTCAAACCAAACTCAGAAACATCAGTATTTGCTGAAAGGATCTGCCCTTCAACATCTTAAATTCTTTAAGGGTTTTGCTAATGAAAGAAAAACAATCTACTTACCTTAAGAATTGAAATTTCAAAATAAATAAACCATTTTTAATCAAGCAAGCCACACACAATGAATTGTCTGAAATCTACCTGACATATCACACAAAGAAAAACAGAACTATTTGATCTGATACTATAAAGAATATTTTTCCTTACAGATTTTGGCTTCAAACTTGATTGTCCAGCAGTACCAAAACTCTATTACTCACCAGCATCTGGCATGCAGTTGCTTTTTCTTCAAGGCCTGCAGTTTTAATTCCAAAACTTTGCTGATCTCCTAGATTTACAAATTCCCAACCATCATCATCACTCATATTTTCCATATCTTGTGCTGTTACACAAAGGAGAAAAACAAATATGTAAGTACTATAAAATAACTTCAGTATCTTTTTCAAGCAAAACATGATTTTAAACCTACTGTCTAAAAGAGCTACTTCAGGTTTAATGGACGCAGTCTTCATTAAAGGTCCCATGACAACAGGAAGGTACTGCTGAAATTCCTTTCCAAGAATCTTACACATTCTGGCCCATGCTGAGATCATGTAAGAAATCTGGAAGAGATAGGATTTTCATGTCCCACACTTACTTAAAAGGAATGCATAAAGGAAGAACATTACACAATAGGACTTTTAAAAAAATTTGTCAACAGTGCATAAAACTTATTTCAAAGAGTACTCATCCAATGTGCTATCCATATAAGAATGCATCTTCAAAAGACATATCCCCAGTCTGTATTTGTAACAACGCATTAACGGTGCCTCAGATCAAAGTCACTATATAGGTAAAAAAGTGACAGTATCAGATGTACTTGCAATGCAACCATGACTGTCGTGAAAAGTAAACTTTTTTCTGAAACAAATCATTCCCTAAATTTAAGCGATACCACTGAGCCATATGTCTGAAAATAACAAACAGAGCAAAAAAGAGAGCAGCACTGTGCTTTCAGGAGTATTTGTTTTCAAATGCACAAGTCAAAATAGCACTCCACTCTTTAGAACAGCTGTTAACAAGCCTTGTTGAACTATTTATATGGAGGTGACACCAAAGGAATAGGTCATACACGGCCAAAAAAAAGTAGTTAGTAATAGACAAGGAATGATCACCCACATGCTGAAATTTCTTTAGCAAATACAGATCCTGGAAGTCTCATTTCCTAAACACATTTCTGTGAAAGAGTCTAAGGCCATCTTAAGGCAATCAATCCCAATCTATGTAAGACATGATGAAAAATTAGCCTGAAGGTGTAATTGTGGAAGGGGGGATGGGGGGACAGAAACATCACATGTACGAAGAACATTTTTAATACTAACCGACATGTTACACACTGTAATTTTAACATACCTGTGGATCATCATCTTCTAGATCACTGAAGTCTGTTTGTGTCTTCAGTAACAGCTGCATTACATCTGATGCATCCTGCATAAACTAGATACAGGAAACAACTATATATTTTTAAAGGCAAATTAAAAGAGTACTTTTGCTATTTACATTTAAGTACTTTTTAGACTTAAATGATCACTTAAATTGTTTGCTGTTAAGTCGAGCACACTGCCTAGACACAAGTTTAAGCTAGAAATAGAATCATAGAATAGTTAGGGTTGGAAAGGACCTTAAGATCATCTAGTTCCACTCTCCCTGCCATGGGCAGGGACACCTCACACTAAGCCATGTCACCCAAGAAAAAATGAAGACTGAAATGCAGGAAAAAAAAAATGAAAACACAAGGTCTTTTTCTGGAAGCATCACCAAGTCATTCTCGTCTTAAGCTTCACTGTATCTCTGTTCACTTGACAGCAGAGGAGTATTTAAATAAAACACTACATAAATAAATACTAATACTCCAACAATTCTAACTTCCCCAGATACCCTTCTTACTATTTTTTGACTCTGGAACTGGGACAAAAGCTGGTAACATGACCTAATTACTTATGAGCTTGTAACATTTTAGGTCACATCACATGCCCCAGTGATGTTACACCTACCTTCTTTTCACTCCCCATGTTCCCAGTAGTCCTCCAACACTAATTTATTAAAATTAGTTATGTTTAAAATTTAGTTGCATGAATGATAAGTTTACTGGTAGTCCTAAGTCAAAGGAAAGTGCTAGTAACTGGGGGGGGGGATTTTAGCATTTTTTGTACTGCATACTTCACATTATTTTACTTTGAAATGCTATTTTGTTTTCTTCACTAAGATGAAAGTGTGTAAACTGATGCAAACTTGCTATCAGAACACCACTTACACTGTCCTTCACAGCTGTTTCTCAGTATGTTTACAAGAAGTATGTTTTAACCAAAAAAACAAAAAAAATCCCCAAACCTGTCAAATACATCAAGCCTCATGACAAACGAATACTTCTAGTTCTGTTACAAGCACATTTAAACTTTTCAGGCATCTGCACGTAGAAACTATGCTAAGCTTCCTTCAAACTACATACATCTTACCAGCCATTCTGATACTGCCCAAACGAAATCATTCAGTATTTCTCTTAAGGCAAAAAGCCACCCCAAATGAAGAAAAAAAAAAATGAGCGCTTTCAACACTGCTCAGTGTGAAAAGACTAACTCAGGCTGTAATATTTTCATAGGATTCTATTAGGAACTCATGAATCTAAACAGCAAGCCTGTCACCTCAGAAATGAGAACAGGAAAACAAGCATAGAAATCAGCAACAACATAGCTGTATGTGTAACAAGTGAATATATTAATTCAATGTTAACTCTGCAAAAAGGGGCATTTTAAATCATATTTAGACCATTAGATAAGATCTAAGCTTACCTTTTCTTTACCAACAGCAAGACCAATTAGGCTGATGCATTCAATAGTCTTTCCTCGTAGAAGTCTTAATTCCTTCTGAACGGCATTCTCAACAATGTGTTTTAGAGAGGGCATAAATAAATCATAGTAGGGAACAAACTTCTCCTCTGCTGTATCTGCAACTGATGCAATTGAAGTCACAACTTGCTCCAAAACTAGCTTAGTGCCTTTCTGTATCAACTTGGAAAGAGGAAGAATAAAGTGTTATATTTCTACAGCACATTCTTTACTTAAAAGCATGCCAAATGTAAAAATCTGTTCTTGTATGTCCTAATTATGTCAGTTTAGATCAACATCTGCAGCTATGTTGGTCCAACACCTGCTTATTTCAGAGGTCTTAGTGCAGCTATGGTTATTCCCTGTGACAAGCTTACCCTCCATGAAACAATTTGTTCAGTATATTATACCTCTTGTAATTTTATCACCATAGTGGAATGAAGATGCTTCACTAGATTATCCAGATATGGAATAAGCAGCGACTTGGGACAATCTTCAGTGAAGTTTATGAGTGCTGCAGCTGCATGGGCTTGAACACGCTGGTTGCCTTGATCCTCCATGGTTTGCAGAAGGGCTGCTATCACCTAAAGGAGAAATGTGTATTTTCAGAGAATAAGTTTCTGAAGGGGACATACTTTTACTACTTCCTCCCCCCACTGCACTACTTACCTTCTCATGAAATTTCTTTTGAAAACCAGGTGCAAAGTCAGTTGCCATTTGTCCGATAGCGTTACAAGCAGCGTATCTTACTCTCGGATGCTGAAAAAGTATTTCCCTCGAATAGTTAACAAGTAGTTATGAGAGCAGAAATGAAAACGTTTTGAAATTATTAATAAACTTATACTCACAGGATCCTGAAGGAACAGCAAAACGAAATTAACTATCTCATTTAAAATTCCTTCCATCTGTTGATGGCAACCTTCTCCAATGGCCGAGAGAGCCATCAGGCCAGCATGCCTGTATTTCCAGTCAGCTACAGAGGAGTAAAAATGAGAATGTTATTCATTTTGGAAACAAAAAAGACAAACCACCTTTTTGGGGGGCAACAGGAGGAAGAAGAATGAAGAGCAGAAGTGGGAAGGAAAATTGATGCATCTACTTGACATGTCAAACACTTTCAACTTTTCCTCATACATACTTCCAGAGATGCACAAAAATTTGAGTATTTAATCCAGGCCAAATCCAGACCTAGAAAAAAAAGAATTCTTAACTGCTGATATAAGAATGTACATAGTCCTAACACTTGGAACCAGCATGTTAAGTAAGCTAAGCAGGGAAGCATCAGGACAGGATTTCTTTTTCCCCTTCCCACATAAATACATAATATATACACACACACTTTTTTAATTATATCAAAGCAGCCTATGAGCCTATGTCTTATTCTTTATGTCAGGAGGGGAAAAAGGCCTAGTGAATCAAATACCTGAATTTACAACAAATGATCAGTACTGAACTTTCCCAGCCATTTCCCCAAGACACTTAAGAACATTAACATTTCTTCCAGGGATGTAAGGTTTTCCCTGCCTCCAAGTCCTATTAGTCTACTCTTTTGGATTTTTGTTGTTGGTTTTGGTGGTTTGTTTTCTTTTTTTTAAAAAAATAAATAAAAAACCCACAATCTCTGTGCTTCTGTGCTGAAAACCATGGGGATTACAGAAAAGAAAATCAGAGAAACAAACAGGTTTATCAAACAACTTGTGGTAAACACACATAATTTCTTTCCTGATATAATGCAAGATTTCAATATTCCTGATTATTTATTAAATTCTTGGAAACATGACAGTTCAGAACATGGGAATCCTGACAGTCAAACTTCTGCTTTATGAGAATGAAATAAACTATCACCTTAAGCAAAGGAACAGTGAAGAAGTAGTTTATTTTGCACTAAAGTTCACTGGATGTTCCTAGTTAAGCTTACTCTTGCTACTCTAACTGTATTACTGTTAGCATGCATTCCAGACTTGAAATTAATGATTCTACAAAACAAAATGCAATTACATTTGGACCATCTGGCTACTGAATCCAAACCCAGTTGTTCTAAATTATTATTTCAATAAACATTCATGAGAAAAATAGTTCACAGCATTTAAAGCTGAAGTGTATAACAGATACATCGAGTAGCTAAGCATGAAGACCTAAGGGGTTATCAAAGGTTCTGAAAAGGACAGAATTGTAAAAAAAAAAAAGAAAGAAAATGTGGCTACTTACGATTCTGAAGCATCTGCATAATATGCTCTTTAATCATAGGTAAAACAAGTTTTCCTCCGAGGCCACATGCCATCCTGTCCAGTGCACTCTCACCAGCAACTGCATTGCTAAATATCAGTTACAGAAACATCAATGGGTTGATAACTACAATAGAACAGTCCAGCAGGGCACAGAACTGCCCTCCCTTACAGTTCTAGTCTTCAGACTTTTGCCATCTGAATACACTAGAACCTCTGTAAGTAAATAAAGCATATCCAAACCTAAAAGTATACACACTAGTCACAAAACAGTTACTTACCCTCTACTGAAACATTATTTGTAGCCTACTGGTTAAGTCTAATAGAAAGAAACTTAGGCCTTACTAGCACTGAAGATATATACTGAATTTTGCAACAATTACACGTACCTACAAAGCTGAAACGAAGTTTGCAATGAATTACACAATATTACTGGCCATCATCTTTTTTGTCATGAGAATATGAACCAGTTCAGACTTGCTGTTAATCAAGTGAACCAGTAGAATTCAAGCTTTGGCACATAAGAGACCTTTTTTGCACAGCTGCAGTATCAGTAGTCTAGAAGCATGTTCTCTTGCTAATGACTCAGGCAGAAAATATCAGTCCAGGTGAGGAATCTGTGACTCCCAGGCAGTTGCAGAACTGAGAATCAACTAACATTATCTTTGTGAAGTGATCTGTTCCACCCAATAAATTCCCTACAGAAAAGCAAGAAGGTTTCCAGGATACAGATTACTGGTACAGATATTACAGCCCATCCTAGACACCCATGCTGATGGAAAAGCTGAGTAATAGTTCAGAAAGTGATGAATCTCCCTCTTCTTTCACGTATCAGTCAGCTGGGTCAGAAACAGGGGTCTTCAAATTATTATGCTTAAATCCCCAGCTCTCATTACAAACCATAAACAGTATAGAAACTCAGAGGCTGTGACAGCAGTATTTGTGCAAAGATACTAACAATATTGTAATTTTTCTTCTAATTAGTCATGCTCAAATAAACAGACACATCACGAGGAGGGCAACAGAGCAGGGACACCAAGCTTTAGACTGGAGCTAAAGTTAATGGCACTAAAGTTAATGGCAGCTTTTGTGTGAAATTATATTATTTGAGCTCTTTCCCCTCACCATGAATACATACGTTCAGTTTGAGGAACTAAAGATAGTCTCTCTTAGAAAAATGACCACACACCTCCCTGCAATCTTTGCAAGGCTTTTGCCAGGAAAAAAGGAAGCTGGATTAACCTTTTCCTCCTTTAGAATTTCATTGCTCTATGAAGTCAGAGCAACAAAAACCTGGAAATGCTAAAATATTCCCTGCAGCTTTTGTGTAGGCTGACTCACATCCCCCTTAGATCTGAACACACCCTAACCAGACTACAGCCTGATGATCATTTAATGGACTGAACAGAAATTCCAGTCTTCTTAAGAAGCTATAAAGACTCAAGCACCCAAAGGTGTCAGCATGAACATCAGCTTATCAACAACTCTCCACAAAAGTGGGAAACACAAAGCAATATGAGTGAGAAAAAACTACCACCACATACGCCATCATCAGAGACTAGTTCATGTCCAGTGTTTTGTGTCTAAGCCTCAAGCTCCCCTATTACTCTGAGGTCCAAAGGAGCTACATTTCTCCTTCAGGCTAAGGTTGCCAAGCATAACCTGTTTTCTGATCTTTGCTCACTCTACTTGAAACTTGTAACAAAACGAAACAAAAGGGTGGGGGGAAAAACTGTCACTCAAAAATCCATAGGCAGCTAACTTGTGTTTAGAAGCACTAAGTTACTTTGCTGACAATAAAGACAAATTGGCATGCCTCAAGTGGATGATTCAGAGCTCTTACTAAGCTGCTTAAGCAGGATGTCTGAATAAACTCCGCACCCTGAAAGGCTTGATGAGGATTTGAACTTTAATATTCTGTTTCCTCTTGAAATTTAGCTGAATGGAAAGATTCAAATACCTGACAAATCTGCACGCAGTAGTGTCTTGACAGTTCTACCTGTATAGCAAAATTCCAAAGTTGAGGAAACTAAATCAGTTAAAAGGGTGAGAAGGAGAAGAAACAACAGCTTACTTTCAATTCGTAATCAAGTGGAACAAAAAACCAGTACTCCAAGTCAAGCAGAAATTAAGTGGGTTATTCCATAAATTCCTATGCTTTGGTTTTGCTAAGTGTCTTTATATGCCTGGTATCTAGTCGAAGTCACTATGTGGTTCAGTAGTAAATCAGTGTCTTTTCTACTGCCTATCTTCCTATGTGTTAGGAATAACACATACACTTCTCAGTGTGTTCTGTGGCAAATTGTTTTAAAACACTAATTACATCTGAGCCTTGAAGGAGTTGGCAGATGTGGCAAAAAAAAAAAAGCACCTAGACTGGTAAATTAACATCCTTGTCTTTACAGAAGCCTGGAAATAACTATCTCCTACATATATTTCTGCTTCATTCTAACTGTATTTGGTCAAGAACAGATGTAACAAGATGCTGTAGATAAATCACTGTCATTCTAGTGAAAATCTGGAGCAAGCTACAGAGCATACAGGAATAAGCAAATCAGAAAGATCAGAAGATCTTTAGTGGATCTTTCTTGGCTAAGATACAGTAAACTACTGCTAGCCATAGCAAGGGATTTAAAATAATAAAATCGTATTTTTGAGCTAGATTAAATCCAGCAAGGAATTCCACTATGCATTCTTATGTTCTTTCAAACATAGGCAGCTTTTCTCTTTAACTCCATCCTTTCAAAGGCACAGATACAGAAAAATATGAAGAGATAGGATGTAGATGATTAAACTGGACAGTGGCTCTCAGCTTTGGCTCCAGCTAACTTTAGGATAAGCCCTCAATTTAAAGGGTTAAGAAGTGCTGACTTCTGAACTAAGCAACATAAATGACAGAAGAAACAAGTGTGAAAAGTTAAAACAATGCAAAACAGCAGACAAAAGGACATGCAACATGTACAAGTAAATTACAGCAACACACAAATACCAAAAGAATTTATTTGCTGAACAGTACCTAAATAGCCTACTTAAAAACTGTTTGAGAACAGACAGATATACTGCTCGCGACCAAGGAAACAAAACCGGAAGTTATTTGAGTTAAGGAGAAAGTAATGCACTGCAGTTATTTGCATCTTGCACTTAAAATCTGCCTTTAGCACACAGTCTTGATAAAAATATCGAAACAAGTGGTTTCCTAATTACCTGTCAAAATCATCATCTTCAAGCTCATCTGCATTTGCCCAGTCTTCATCTTCTTCCAAGTCAACCATCATTGCTAACATCTGAGGAACTGAGGAAAAAAAAATATCATCCAAAAATTTAAGCTCGAGTTTTCTTAAAATAGATGAGAAATATCTCAAATATGTTCTCAAATAACAACCATAAAATTTAAGTTTCCTCCTTTCACATAAATAATTGAAAAAAACCAACTCTTCTTCCAGTCTGTCAAACTGCATCAGCCACTAACTCACAATACATTTTCAGAAGAGCATTTTCAGAACATCCAAAATCAAGAAAAAATGTTGAGTGTATTTCTTAAAGACCCATAGCTCAATGCAAGATTTTTTTTAAATCATAAAGACTGCAAAATGTAAATTACTTAATAAAGTCTAAGTTCTTTGAGAGAGTTAAAAATAGCATTATATGCTTTAAGAACTCAGACATACTTCATTCATTTTGCTGAAACTCTGACATCACCCCTCAAACATTCACTCATAAAAGAGACTATATTAATGAAAAATTATATTCAACCCTGACAGGATATATTTTGCTAACTGTATGTACAGTGGTCAATTAGCATTAAGTTTTACTTTTATAATAAGCTAATGGTTTAGAATTTGAGATTTCCCCCATGCAATGTAAAATTTTGGTTTGCATCATGAAAGTATCTTGCACATAATAATCCAGCAGTTTTTCTGCTCCTACCTCTGTGGATCGATTCTGTGTGCTCTTCTCACTGTAAGTCTTTAAAGAGGCCATTACACAATCTTTATCATAACATTCAACTATTATACAATAAGCAACACCTATTCTTCCAAGTTGTACATACTAGAGGAAGAAGTGCAGTGATTTGTCTATTGTAAGCCTGCCTGTTCTCGTGCACTTCAGAAGCCCAAAGCATGAAAAGTACATACACCTTGCACTTTCAGAGCAAAGTAAGGTGCTCTTAAGTATTCTTTATATTATACTACCTGCTCAGAACACTTGCTTGAATTCAAGGTAATTTATGCAAATAAGCTTTATTTTGCCCTGGAAGCTAAAGTTTTCAATCAAATACTCAACCTTTGAGGTTTAAGAATCTTTTTAGGACAATCTACCACATACCTTGAAGGCAGACATCATAGTTAACTGGCCTTTACAGCAACCTACCTCAAAAACTAGAAGCATACAGTAATCTATGCTGCTGCTGAGATACACTGCAACTGATTAGGTATACTGCAAGTGGTGAATTTCCTAATAACCTTACACTACTGTAACCTACTATACAGGCACAATCCTAGGCAAATTCAACTTCTGATGACAGAAGAAAATACCATTACATCAAAAACCTGCAAAAGCCTGTGAACATATTGTTTCTTCTTCATGTTTAATACGAGTGTGGCTGCCTGTGAGTGCAGTTTCACAGAGAATTTTTTTAAATGTAAAGGTCTGCATTAAAGTCTCACTAAGCCCCCAAAGTCTAATTATTACCAATATACAGATTGCATACAAAGAAGTTTAAGGATGACTAAGACTGCTTCTTACTGCAGCATGTCATGACTGTTCATTTTCTGGAGACCAAGCGAAACTACAGCCAAAGATAGGCTGCAGCTTTCATTTCTAGGGAAAGAGCAATAAACCATTCTCATATATTGAACACTGAGCTCAAGGAGCAAAGTTTGAACTCATGGAATTCCTGAGCAGACAACTGGTACATAGGATACAGCCTTATTCCTAAATCAGCACCATGTTCAGCAAAACCAGCATAAGATGACAGTTTTGCTTGTAACCCCATTCTAGTTGTGAGAATCAAGTGATCTAGCAACTTCTTAGTTGAATGAAAACAGAAATAATTTTAAACTAAGTCATAAAACCAAGGCAAAAGCAGGTTTTTTGCTGCCTTTTAATAATTCTGAATGTAGCTGCTTTACTAGTTCTGCAAAATACATGTCTTTCACCTAGTGATTCATTAATATTAAAGAGAAATTTTACAATGGGTTCCAAACCAAAGGCGTTTCATTCCTGCATGGTACCTTATCTTAATACAGTATCTTAATACAAATATTTCATTGCTGAACAGCGGCTAGCAACCCAATATAAAAGTAATACATTCTAAAAAGATACGAGGTACTTCACTACATTGCTTGATAAGAAACTTGTAATGATTTGGGGACAGCAAGTGTCAAGTGTTAGCATTCCTAACAAGCCACAGGACAGAGTATAAAGACAGCATTATAAACATTTTCAAATTTCAAAATACATTCTGAAATAATTTGTTTTTTAAAAGCTATTCCACAAATAAGCCAAACTTCCGATTAAGCCAAGCAGATCCAGTTTTCAACTTCCAGTTTCCAGAAGTTTTTCAATTATTTTAATGGCATGTCTACAAAAAACTTTCCCCAGCCTCAGCACACAAATGAAAAAACAACCAAAACCCAACAGCAATCTCCCCCCAACAAAACAAAACAAAAAAACCCAAACAAACCAAACAAAACCAAAAAACCCAAACAATTGTCTTTACCCAAGTTTCAGAAAACAAGCAAGAATTTAGACCAATACAAGCATGACAAGGAGGGAAAATAATCCTTCCAAAAAGCAGGCTACACTGTCATGTCAGTGATCTACAGTGTGTCCTGATCTACTCTTAAAAACAGTTTAAAAGGCACAGAAATATCACTATGCACAGCACTGCTGCTGGGGCTGTCCAGAATATTTTTAGTATCTCAGATAATAATGCACGATTAAAAAAGTGCCTCTCCAAAGAATTTAAAATCCACATGTTAAATAGAATAATTTACCTCTATTTATATAAGCATCTGATTTTTAATTCACAGCTTTAACTCAATACTGAGGCTTAACATGCACGCTGAATTCCTTCAGCCTTCAGTTGCCAGCACCACAGAATATCTGGCCTACATACCAAACTTCAGACATAGAACTTGAGAACTAAATGCAACTTTTCTTCAGTAAAAATTTCCAAAGCCAGCAGAAAAATTTGAGAGTAGTGCTTTCCTTGGAAGCACCTACTGAAGAGTCTACTGTATTGTTAGCGTTAGAGTTGCTGGTGGCTGCATAAGCACAGATTAATTTATGAAGAGTCATAATAAGAAGGGGTTTTCTCTATAAGAAAACTCAGTTTGGTGTCACCTGAATTTAACATCACCAGCAAACTCTGAGTTAGACAGGGTTTTGCCACTAAGTGCAAAAGTCAGTTTAGCACTGTAAAGACAGAAACTGTTTCAAAGAGAATGAATAAAATACTTACTGGCTTGTGCAACGATGTTGGTATGCCTCCTCAGCATAGCAGCAGCAGTTTCTGACAAGGTCACAATTACTTCAAGTGCCAACTGACGCTGCATGTTACTGAGATTGGCATCTGCACACAGCTACAGTCCAGAAGATTAGAGCAAATGGTTACAACAGAAGTTCTGGGCCATGAAGAGTGATTTATTTAAAAACAAAACCAAAGCAAACTAGCTTTACCTTCAGACTTAGTTGCAATGTGGGCTCTAACTGTGGTCGTAAATACTTGGGAACAGAATCTGCAATTTCTACAAGGGATTTCAGGACAGAATCGTCATTTTGGTAGCAGGAATCATTAACAGCCTATAAAGGGGTCAGATGAAGATAAGGTTAAATAAAAACAAATAATACTATGAATGGGACCACTGTTCTAGAAGAAATTTGATTAAATGTGATTCATTAACATAGCCTCACTTACCATTAGTAGCTTAGCATTAGTAACTAAAATAGTTGAAGCCTTAGGCTGCAAGAATTGACCAAGAGTTTGATAAAAGTAATGCTGCTAACAAAGGACTAGCTGAATCTGGCAGATACGAGCAGAATGAAGAAGATAAGGAACAAGGAGACAATTCCAAGAGAATAAAGTAACTTCAGAAGGCCAGCCCAGCAACAGTGAAAACCAGTATGAAATTGAGAGACCACTGATAAGAATTAAGTGATTGAAGATGGGTGGCACATGTATAACTGAGAAGTGTAAACTGGGGTAGGAGTCCCTCTGCAGAGGCACCCAGCTAGAGCTGTAACCTGAGAACTAATAAAAAAAAAAACAAACTAATTGGAAGCCTTCATTCATACTCTACATTTTCCAGTGGGATCCTAGGGTCAGAAAATGTATTAATCTGTAACAGCTACAAAGGGATAATATGCAGGGCTGAAAATGACAAGTTTTCTACAGTAAGTTACAGCTCACTATGTTATATGCCATCAATTTTGGCCCACTACTAGTTTAAATCTAACACAGCAGACACACTCAAAGAATTAGTCACATATCAGAGGCACCAACATGCAAAACCACATACTATGTTTTTACAAGAGTAACTTCAAAATCCATTTTAAGTTAAGAAAAACTCTGCAAACTAACTGCTCAGAAGGACGAAAATGAGTAGCTTTCCCCCCCCCCCTCTGTTACATGACAACAGCTTGGAATAGATTAAGCTTACAAACACCTTACAACTCTGGAGAGCCACCAAATTAAAGCAGACCTTCCAGGCTTCACTCACAGAACACAGGAAAGAGAAAAAAAAAATAAAGATCTTTGCAAGTATCCTTCCTACACCCATAACTACATTCTGAAAAGTAATTTAAAACTTACTTTTAAGTGATCAGGTTGATACTCTGCACAGAGTTATTCAAAGGTGTTAAAACTCTTCTAGAAGTAGCACACAAAACCCAAAACTCCACAGGAAAAAAAGGAAAAACAAAATAACCCCCCTCCCAAAAAAAACCAACAAAAACAAGTCTCTAAACAGACTTTTGGGGTTTTGAAAGGAATTTCATTAGCTAAGCGTTTGATGTCTTCCTAATGTAGAAACATCTGTTGAAGAGTTACATGTTTTTCTTAATACTTAAGTCTAGGATCCAACACTTTGATAATGCCACTCAAACAGTCCACACTTTCAACACAGAAACAGTGTTTTCTAATATCAGAAGCATTCTGTGAGGGGAAAATAAATTTATCTTGGATAAGGCCTTTTGTACTAATAGTTAGCTGATTTTGATCCTGATTTTGGAAGAGAATAATGTAGTCTTTCCTAGAAGTTCCTGTAAACCTCGTATTTTATACCCATTTGACCTTTGATAGTTTTTTGAAGCAATACTAGGTTTCTGAAGAAAGAAGTTCAAAGTGCACAGTGAGCCCTAAAAGGCAGAAGCACTTTTCTGTAGTATCAGACACCAGCAACCACAGAAGTAAGCTGAAGTTCCAGCTGCTTTTACCTCCACTGCAAGATAAATCTCTTGCATCTAAAAGTTCCAAGTATTAGTACTGAAAGTTTAATTTTCACCATAACCATTACATATTTTAGGAAAAGGACTGGATTGCCAAGTCAGACTTTTACTTACAGCTTTTTTACCACACCAATATTTCAAAATTAACTTCAACAGCAACGAAAAAAGCATCCAACTATTTCCAAAGGTCACTCACCACTATTCTAGCACATCCCATCTCCTATTTATAAACTCAGATCTTCATATCAATCTTGCGTTACCACAGCCAGAAAATCTAGTCCTTCTTGCAATAAGTACTTTAAAAAGGCAGACTTCATAGCACAGTTCTGTGCTGTGTACTTGCAAAATGAAGCTTGAAAATGTAAGCCAAGTGCATGTGTTTTTACAGCCTAAAATAGTAGCACTGAAACTTACAGCACACAAAGTGGGCTACCAGTCTGAAGTCTAAAAACAGCATACTATTTAATTGGCAAACATTAAGACAAATGGCATGCCCACATCAAACCCTGCTTCACTCCCACTCATGCAGCACTCAGTAGCCAAAGTCCTCTCAACCAGCTACAATTTTTGAACAATACAACTGTTATTGCCAAAGTCACAGACAGGGACTAATCACCAAACAGTGACCTCAATATCAAAATACTTGTATACACTACAGAACATTTTCAAGTTTGGCTTATTTTAATAAATTCTCCTCAGTTTGCATTTAAGATGAAGTAGAATTCCATCAATTGCAGAAGCCAGCAAACTTGGCACAGTATTTCTTCAGCTTGCCATAAAGCACACACAGACAAGGTTTACAGCTCACACTGTCAAAAGGGACCTGCTGTACTGACTATAGCAAGCACTCAGTCTTTAACTTGAATTTAGCCTAATTTAAATTTGCAAAAAGCTCACTACCACTGTTATCACAGGTACTTGGTTATTTTGACTTTTTCTTGATACACAAAGAGAACTGTATTGTGAAATTGTTGTCATTCGGTCCTCAAACCTTTTCCATCTCTAGTTTGGTTTACAATAAGCTTCCCCCTGAGAGTAAACAATTTTATATTAGAATTCCAACTTCACTCAAATTCATCCATCCTAAAAAAGATCTAATCCAGCTTCAGAAATGGTATGAAGTTTAAAATGGCATTTTGTTTGCCATTTCCTAATTTATCAAGACTACAAGGATCATTTGTCTAGACTGTTTTTACTCTAACAATCTTTGTTCAGAAAATTCTACACTGTCCCCTAAACTGAACAGATACAGGATATTATGGGTCAATGAATTTCCCAAATACTGATTACTTGAAGTCTCATGGTTAACTTAAAAGCTGTAAGATTGAGTTAGTTAACTCAAAATACCTAGGTAACACTGTGTAAATTAATCAGCATTAAACTATGTACCTCGAAACACTATCAACTAGCTTGTATTTATGAGATTCCATATCAGTTTCCAGTTTGTCTTGCTGGTGGACTGAAGCCAGGCTAATTAGGATAGAGTTAATCCAGGTCTCAACAAAAATTCATACGCTACACAAATCTGCAGACCAGTAATTTGTTTGGATACAGGCAGACAGTAATAAGCACATTAAGTGTTATTTGTGTGGTTTCTTACCTGCAAGATTCCAGGTAGCAAGTCTGCAAAATGTTTAAGCAGGGGAAGATTGTGCTCATTAGCAAGTACAAATGCAGCTGCAGCTCTAGCAGACAGAGTCTTGATCTAGAAGACAAGGATTGGACAAAAAAACTTGAAGACCTGGTAATGAAACATGCCTTTGTTTTCTTCTAATGTTAGGCCTATTATTTGACTATATTTTGTATTATCATTTCCCTTTTATACTTTCCTAATAGATACAGCAATTGGTTTTTAACATGGATTTTACATTTTGCTTCAAATTAAGGTAAAGCAGTAATGAAGATCTTCAGAATGTCTTATATGATATAAAAATGTTTATCATATGAGGTGGCAAGTATTCCCTTGTTTTGTTTGCATTTGTTTTTTTGTTTTGGTTTTGGGTTTTTTGTGGTAAAAACTATTGTTTTCAACTTCCTTCCCTATTTCAAATGTGTACGCAAGTGTCAAAATCCCATTTCTCAAGAAGTGTGATCTAAGTGTTCAAAACATGCTTCTTTAAAGGCATGACTTGTGGTACTTTAGAAAATGTTAGTCAGTTGACTTTCAAAGGTCAGAAAAAATAACCCATGGGGGAGCAACAAACTGAACCCATATACCACAGCAGGGTTTCCTATCCTTGCCCAGCGTTTTCCACAACAAGAAAAACATTTTCAAAGTCTAATTCTTTGCACAAATCAATAAATAAGAAGCCTTCCAGAAGAAGCTTGCTAATATAACCTTACAGCAAAACACAAACAGTCCAAGGAGCTGTTGCATATTCAGTTTTGAGACATATCGTGTACGGATACTATGTGTAGAGATACTTTGTGTTTATACTGGCAAACACAAGGGCCAGAAAGAAAGCTTAACAAGGAGTCTGACCCCTCAATGCTGCTAGCTAAACCTCCAGTCTCTGCTTTGGCCCATTATAATTAGGTTTCTCAAAGCATAACTACTAGGGAAGAATCTGAGCCTAAGCAGTGCAGACAGAAGCTAGCCAGTCAGCTTTAAGACCATAAGAAGGTTTGACCCTCTTATTTTGCAGTAGGCATAATCAAAACTCCAGCTGTACATCAGTTTTAGGTAAGGCCATTCTCTGCTTGAAATCTGTGGTTTAAGTTTCATATTTGAGACTACTACATGAAGTTCCTACGCTCAGGACATAGTAGGAAAACAAGCAAAGGTCTTACTGATGGATGCTCTTGATCTTGCATACACTGAACCAGCATTCTCTTAATGACCTCCAAATAGTGTTGCTGCTGATTGCCAAAAACCCCAGGAAAATTCCTAAGGACAAGACAAGACAAAAACATTAATAAAATTCACAGTTTTAACCTTATTTTAAGCTTATCCATTGTTCAGGCTACAGATTGTAACTGTACATGTAAGAGTTAAGTAAACCAAAATACCTCAGAATAAATGAAAAACACATGATAGCTTGTTAAAAATGAAATATATGATTGCTTATTAATTCAGTTGTGGCAGCTTTTCTTACATTTTTACAGCCATGATTTGTCTAACCTGCAAAGGTGTAGCAAAGTCTGAAGGTTTACCAGAAAATATGTAGAGCAGCCTCACGCAGACCCACATTCTGAGAGCTGACAGAGTCAAATAAGAATTTCAGAACTTCTGGCCACTGGTTGTTGCCATCTTCATCTAGATGAAACAACAAAATTTTAGGATAAACAAACTTAAGAGTGGTTAGATCTAAACTGTGTAGGGCAACCAGTCATCACTACTGGAGTTAATTAAAAAAGCCAAGTCACAGCATAAATGTTAAATCAAGAAGCACTCATGAACAGATGATGATATCTACTTACTGTTACATAACAGGACTCAAGAAAGAAACTGATGTAGATGTTCAGCATGACATTCATGAGAATTTAAACAAAACTGGATTTCTAAACCTTAATAGAATCTAACCTAAACTCAAGCCATTTAAAACACAGACTTGAGAAATCTTATTTTTATCTGATCAAGGATAATGTGAGCAAATATTAGGTTTTATTTTAAACCATGAAATCAGCTAGTACATCATGCGCAAATGTCTACAGAAGATCAGAGAACAAGAAATAAAAATACAGCTACCATCAATACATAGACATTTTACCACAATACCAGCTTATATAAAGTACCTATTAAATTCCTGGCCAATTCAGCAACTATGTCACAGATTTTTTTTCTCATACTGGACTGTGTTTCCAACTGAATAATCAACAGCAGTCCACTTTTGATAGAGGTCTGATCATCAGGTGAAAGAGCTGGATAAACTTCTTCAAAAGCAGAAGACAAAAGACGACGTAGAAGGACAGCTGCCATTTGTCTAGCCTATTAAATAAGAAAAGTATGTTAAAAGTGTTTTGATATGATAATCCTAATCTTATGAGGAAAGATGACCAACATCATGCTTCCAAATGACCAGTTTTCCCTGTGTACTTGTTTGGTGAATGAAGTACCTTTCAAGCAACAACAGATGACAATTACAATAGCAAGTAAAAACACAGTAAAGAAACATGACCTCATAATCATGTTTCTGACAATTACAGCTCTTCAAAGAAATAATCATGAAGTCCATAGGTATTCAGTATTTTTCTAGAGATGAACCTTGGACATATTTTGTGGCAAGTTAAGGATATAGCTGCACTATTGAAAGAAAGTTTGAAGCATGACTTCCTTCTATTTTAAATGACCTTCTGAGATAATTATAATCCAGATGGGTTTTTCTGGATTAACAAGTGACTTAATGGGACGGACTTGTCAGAAAATTAACCTGTAAACCCTCCTTCACTTTCTCAGCCAAACTCTAAGTTAGACTTTTGCAAATAAAATTCTACTTTGACAAAAAAAACCCAACCAAACAACACCCTAAAATCAAAGCTTTCAGCCATTTGCAGACCTACAACAAAACAATTTTCTTCAAACTTAATAAGCATAGGAATCTCAATACCACATGACCATCTTCTATGCTTCTTGCTTGCATAAAGCAACTGTACAACAGCATAATTTACATATCTGTATTTATTTACAAATACACAGGAGCCAGAAGCAAAAAGCATGGCCGAGTAATTTAAAAATAATAGAGCAACACATGCAGTAAAGGCAAAGACACATGAAGCACTAAGTAACTTCACAAACAGGATGGTTCAGTAATCAGTTTCTAGAAAGACAAATTAAAAACCATCCCAAAACTTCTGAAGTTTAACATATATAACAAAACCTTATACATGTTAAATTCCTCACAGAAAAACCCCACCCTCCAATGTAACATGCCCTCTTATTTTTCTGCTAAGATATCCTTATTTAACGTGTACTTGAACAAAAACGTTTCATTTATAACAGCCAGTGGAATTAAACAGTATTCAGTGACCAGCAGAACTTACAAAGTCTGATTTCCAAAGATCTCTATATTGCTACAGCATAATCTACAGATGAGAATACAAACTGCCTCCAAGTCTCAGCTTCTAATGTACCCTGTAAAAACTGGGTATTGCTAGAACATCCCCCAAGATACCATTCCTTTTTGTGTTCCACAGTCTTGAAACTCACTGTGCTTTCTTCCAATCTAGCTAGCTTTCTCCTATCCAGCCAAAGAGTAGTGTATGCAAAGACAAAGCACCTCTATACTAGCTGAAGGGAAGGGCTAGAACTGGACTATACTCTAGATCATTTCTTATCTCCTTAACAGCTCCACTGTGGATCAAAGCCACCATGTATACAGGATTAGTAGATCTAAGACAGATGAACAAAGAGGATCACAGTCACCAGTTGTGCAGTAGCTCCCAGTGTAAGCCAAAGTTCTCCAGGAACAGGTCATCGCATGGGGAATGCGACTTAGGTAGGAGAAAGATTCTTTCCCCACTGCCTCTGGGAATCCCACTAACAATGTATCCAAGCACCTTAAGGGCAACACAATATAATGGAGTCTTTCCTTCTCCCACCTCTGGAAGCACCAATATTGTGAAAGATTAGTTTCTCTTTGTTAGTATGGTGAGCTTACACAGGAAAAAAACTTGAATGCAGAGCAAATTTGTTGGGACTAAACAAGGCAAAAATTTCAATGCAGTGTCTTCCCTTAATCAGCACATTGTGTTTCTGTGCATAATGTCCAACATCAAAAACTCACATTTACTCCTTTCCTGAATAACAGGTGGCCAGAGAGAATAAAGCTTATGCTTAATAAAGCACACAGTCTCAAAGATAAGAATTCCCCCTCTGAAGAATTAAAAATATTAGAAGACTGACAAACACAGACTGATTACAAAGTAAAAATACAAGTAACAAAGCATACAGAAAGACCCAAGACCAGCATTAGATAAATTAGGTCTTGGTTATAGTTACTAGCTTAGAAAAGAATTCCCCAATTCCCTAAAGCAAATTTTGAAGGAGTGACAAAGAAGCAATTGACTTCTAATAATAAATGGCATATTTTCTCTAAGCAGATATTCACCTATATATGAAAATAACCACTGCCAGATGAACATGGCTGGATTAATGTCAGCTCGGAGGCGGAAGTATGTATTTTTCACACACACCAAAGGGTCTTTCATGTTTAATTATTGCAAGATATGTACCCAAACAAGCATTTTAAAATTCTGTAGCTTAGTAGCTATAGCTTTTGATGAGAACAAGAACAATATAAAGTGCACATCCCAAAAGAGGAACTTCCAATGAAGCATAAAAAGAGCAGAATTTTCTTCTACCACTGGGTTCTTCTGCATCTCTGAATTACTCAGGTGCTCACATACAGTTGGAATGTCAAAGTTATTAACATAAGAAGTAGTCATAATTCTCAAATTTCAACATATCACTTCTTATTAATAGAATTTAGTGCTACAAAAATGTTCTAGGGTTTTACAGATGATGGAACCAACACGCAAAAAGACAACCAACTTGCAGGGCAAGCATAAGAATTATGAACAGAAATCTGGGACACCATGCTCTCCACTGGCATCCAAACTGTCCAGGTAATTCCATGTACTTTGCAAGCAAAAGACTATCTCATGTACTACAGTCAGTGATTTTATTTTAGGTCCTCAAGGAGGAAAACATGCATGGATGGAAGCAATCAATATTTAGGACACAGTCGAAAGATGGACTTTCACAACCTCATTTAGGGATCTAGCCCCACACAGAATTCAAAGCACACAGCATTCTAAGGTCCTGCATACTTAAAGGCAGAGCTTTGGTGCCTCGCAAGTGCATGGGCTGCCTGCCTTCCCCTCCAAATGCTGAACAGGAAGCTGCCCACAGCAGTAGTTTTCAGACTAAGAAATGCAACCCCTTCATGTGACAATACAGAGGAGGAAGGGAAAGGTCAGAGCCCTCTAAGAGGGCTGTGAGTACAGCAGAAACACAGTTTTACACAGCACTTATTACTGTATTTCACAGGGCTCAAAACTAGTCAACTGAAAATTAGGACACAATTTAAAACTGCCAAACTAGAGTTAACTAGGAAGACAATATATGCAAGAGAAAATGCAGAACTGTTCCTTTCTAAGACTTATGCGGATAATCAAAACTGCAAAAAAACAGCCTCTAACACCTGAGAAGCATTCTAAGAATAAAAATCAGCAAATATAAATTGTGAATATGTACCACCTTTCTCCACAACCCTTTAAAATGCAGTTGCATAGGAAGAAGTAGAATCCTAACTTCGTAACAGTGAGACTAAATGTTCAGAAAGTTGGAAACCTGGGCTCAAGCCCCTCTTCAGCCTGAGGTGTACAAATCATCTGTCATATCATCTGGCACAGAAGTGTTCTCGCTGCTAAATCAGACACTTCCCTCCACTTCTATGAACAGTGTTACCCTGCTATCAGGAAAATATGAAATGAGAAGAGAGGGGAAAAGGTGATTATTTCCACACTTTAAGTATTTGGTTAGGAGAAAACCTGTTACACAGTTAGTTTCAAAAGAGTTATTTCTGATCTAGCTTAATATTATTTTTTTCCAATGTCAAATGCAAGGGGTCCTGGAAATAGGATCTGAATTCCCTGTTTCTCTATTTAAATGCCAAAACTACTAGCTTGCAGAGTCAGGATTCCCCCAGCTGCTGTCCAAATAGTCCTATGAATCTTGGATTCTCTATAACACATCCCAGGATGGAGTACTTTCTTCAGCTTGATTTTCTTGTGAGGGGGTAAAGCAATACAGCGGTTTCAGGATGAAGAAGAATCTGAGCCCAGCTTCCCCCATTGCCTGAGCAAGGGATCTTTAAAGTTCTCAGGCTTCTTCCAGCAGCCTATATTTAGTGGTGTTTGTACATTCAGTGTGCTCAGAGGCCACATCAACAGGCCCAAAGCTTTATTCCCTGATGACATATGCACTATTCTTCCCAACATCTGGATTTACATAAAACGTATACTGACACAAAACCATACCTGTTGACAGCAGCACCATACCGAACACAGAGAATGATTTCCTGCATGTTTATATGCAATGCTTAGCTGAAGCATAGTGATGACTTCACTAAATGGCTCTATTTAGGTACTAAGTTTTTGGACTTACAGGAAAGAGAGGTTGTTTGCAGGTTTTATTTGGATATTTATCAGGATATTTTTTGAGTCCAGCACCTAGTGTCTTCTTAAATTATGAGCTAATATTTAAACTTCTTTGATTTATCCATTGGTGGAGTTAAATGAAAAGTTATTCTACAAATGTTAACCTCTGATGTCTCCTTAAGAGTAACTTCTACAGGTGAAAAGCTCCTTTGCACTTGAGTTAAGTTGGATTCCAACTCATTGGCTAGATTCTGAATAAGTTGTAGATTGGGCTATTTCCTTAGCTGATATAATGGTAATAAAATAATTAAATACATGGAATATTTATTTACACAAGCATGAGTTGTCAATTCAGACTTACCACATGTATTCAAAACAGAAGCACATGCAGTGCAGCTATGACTTCTAGGGCACAGTTATCTGATTAACATGTATGACATTCTGATTAAATAAGGGCAGTGGCAGATCTTACTTTTTTATGGCAAATTTAAATACAGGAGAAACTACTCAATAGCCTTTTATTGTTTGAAATCCCTCACAGGGGCAGGAAAGAAAACCACATAGCTCTTATGCAGCCAGTTGCTAGTATAATATTAAAGGATTCTGTTAGAACATTTCTTTGCAGGTAGATAAGCACCAGTATTAGTAAACTGATACTTACTGAGCACTAAAAAGCAAATAGCATCTATCTCTAAATCGAATTACCATCTAAGAGAAGAGACAGTTATCCAGAGAGAAACAGAACATTTACACTCTTTAGAATACTGTTCACAAATTCTATATGCTACATCTTTCTGACTTTTTCAAATCTAGAGTTTTATTGGACAACAGATGTTTTTACTTTTAAGTGACTCAAGCTTGTAATATCTTGAAAGTTTAGTAGTTCTTCAACTCTGCATTTCCAAGTGAATAATAGTTTTACTAATAAATACTATACCTGATTGCAAAGTATGCTAGCTTTTACAAAATTAAGGAATAACTAAAATGTACACTTACTGTATACATGCAGAAAAACTGCATATAGTGCTTAAACTGCTCTCCATTCATTCTGTAACACTGCTAAATGACTTAATGAGCACATCCTCCCCAAACAGGACAAAATACAAAAACCATCTGTAAAACAACTGCTACCTTATTTTCCCCCCAGTTCTTATTTCAGAGGCACAAGATGCATCAGTTTACATACAAGATTAACACACTGTGGCACAAGATCCCAAAATGCAAAATATTCCTCAACTGCAACTTGAAGGAACAGCACAGTAACAGTAATATATTAGTTACTCATTTTAAGGGAAGAACCCATGAAACACAGAACCAGAAAACAGTGGGCATCTAAGCAGTTATTTATGAAAGACTACATCTGAAACCAAGTATCCTCCATCAAAAAGTCCCAGCTACTAAGCTTGACATGCATCAAACTAGATGAGTGGTTCCTCTACAAACATAAATTAAGATGACTCAGTTAATGCCCATCTTATTTATTTATCCCCAAATGACCAGCACTGATCTCTTGCCCCTCTTTTTCAAATTCTCTTGAAAAAAAATGTAAGATTCAAAGACTATTGAGACATACCTCCTCAGCAGCAGCAGTATTCCTGATTGCTTGTAGGAGAAATGTGATCTTAGATTGACCTGGAATATTCTCATATGTCTCCTGCATAAAAAGAGATGCAGCTTATTGTAAACAATTATTAGAAAGCACGTGTTAAGCACTAACATGAATTGACTTTCCTTTTAAAAAAACTTTAGTATCCATACAGTTAATAGAAAATAACATAGAAAAAAAATAAACCTAACAAAATGATCTGACCTGTTTTAAAATCATGAATAAAGTTTTATTTACCTAATAAGACCTGACACATTGGAATGCTCTATATATGTGCTACCGGCCACTGACAAAATGAGTTAAGAAACAGAATCACAGAATGGTTTGGGTTGGAAAGGATCTTAAGATCACGTTGTTTCAACCCTCCTGCTGTGAGCAGGGACCCCTCTCACTAGACCATGTCACTCAAGCGTTGTCCAGCCTGGCCTTAAACACTGCCAGGGATGGAGCATTCACAATTTCCTTGGAAAGCCTGTTCCAGTGTCTCACCACTCTCATAGTAAAGGATTTCTTCCTTACATTCAGTCTGAATCTCCTCTATTTAAATTTGAAATACAACATATAAGGAACACACATCCTCCTGGGAAACCATTGTATCTTCTATCACATAGAAGCGTTAAGACCTTTGGAAGCCTGAAACTGAATTATGACCAACAGGTTCATAAACACTGACAAATGTACAGGCCAAAAAAAGTGTTTAGTTCTTTTTTTGAACCCTTTACAGCCTTTGCATTGTCATGTGGCAGCAGTCACACATCTCAACTGTACGTCTGGAATAAGAACTTTACATTTCTAAACTCCTGCCTGAATTTCAGAGCAACTATTTAGTCTCCTCCTCACAGGAACCCTCTTAATAAAATGGAGCGTTTAATGAGAAGTTCAGTTACACTGTCTTACACACTTTTGCTGTGCAGTACACTTGCAATGGCTTTGTAAATTAGGTTATTTAGAAGCTAGAGTGAACACACAGCAAAATACATTTTACTATCCAAAACATGGCATATGTAAGCATTTTAAAAGTATAAATACTTGTTTCTAATATACAAAGCCTATGTAGGTAACAGTAAGCTGAAGAGCAACCACCCGAAACATTCAGAAATAATTCCATAGTTACTGACTCTGAAAGAGTTTTTTGTGAATACAGTCTTGAAGATAAATGACTCCACCCTCGAAATATTCACTATCCCATCCTCAAGGAACAAGCCTACTATAATTTAATCAGTTCCATGCCTACCTACTTCACATTCTTACCATTTTAGCAGCTCTTTCCAATATTCTAGCAAATTTACACACCTTGCAAATATGCCTGCTTCTTTCAATGAAGCGATTTCCCCATCACACACTTAATGTTAGACATCATCTTCTTCCACCTTCTTGTCCCTGTGTCCTAGTAGGCCTTATTCATGGAGTTAGTTCTTAATTCATATTCCCTCCAGTTACTAATGAATGCTCACAGTCCATGAGATTCTGAATCCCCAATGAATCCCTGCATTTAATCTAATAATTTCATGAACACTGCAAAATTAAATGAGGTTTAGGGTCAGAATAGAAAATCTTCTCAGATTCACCATCTCCATGAACGTATGTATTTATATTGTACTATTAGCTACAGATATAAAGACATATACAGAAACAAGAAGGTTCCTTAAAGGCCCAGCATGGACCTGAAGCTATGATTCTGTGGATGGCTGAAGCACTGTAAAAGCTGGCTTCTTTCATGCCAATTCGGGTAATAGTGAAATTTTATTTTGAGTTGTTTAGACTCACTAGAAATGGCAGCAACCTATCCTTTTGTTCACTGACATGATTCTGTCAGTTCTGTAAACCGGATTCAGAGATGTTAAAGAACACTAGGGCAAGGTAGGCAAAAGAAACACATGGCCAAGACCAGAACCTTCCACCTGTGCTGGTGGAGGACTACTTTGCTGGCTTCTCCCACATCACTATCACCCTTGGCTACAACCCTAATTATGTACCTGGATCCTGCTACATCTTCACTCTATTCTTTTAGCTCACTATTAGTTCCCCAGCTACCTTATCCAGAGGTACAAATTTCTCACACAGCATGACCAACTTTCAAAATACATGCAAGCAAATACCTACTATCCACTCTTAGTATTCATGTTATTCTAAACTTGAGAAACTTATATTAAAAAAAGAGCATAAAATCACCAGAAGTTTCTTTATCAGAAGGTAAAAGAAAGACAGGCTTTTAAAGTCAACAAAGTTCCAGTATTTTTAATGGGAGATAAAATGAATTAATCAGGTTTCAGCAAGCTGGTCAGAATAAGTTACCAGTGTGCTAACGCATACATAGCTCCATATACATAAATACTTAAATAAAAATAGGTTTTAGGTGACTGGATTTTCCTCCCCACCCTTTGTTTTTTTTTCCATCTTTCACTACACCCCCACTCAAACAGGGCATGACTCTGTATGTCCATCAAGTCTAGCATTCAACAGAACATCCCTCATCCTAATTTCAGTGACCAGACCTATTAGAAATAACCCAAGTCTGTCTCCTTCAGTTCCTGTCCATCCATTTCGCTTTCTCACTGGCTTTCATTAGACACAAATTAAAACCTGCTATTCAATCTACCTGTAGTGATTTGAATCCCTGTGGTATTCAATATTGCTTTCCAACAGTAAGTACACTATAAAAAAAAACGAATGGACTACACAGATGCCTAAGATCATATGAGTATGATTTTAGCAAGCAAATTTTTCTTCACAGTTGAAGAATGAGAGATAACCGGCATAAGCTGAAAAAAAGAAGGTTCGAACTGGGTAGACTTTCAGATCCTTTGCCCAAAGAAGCCAATCAAGCAGGAGCGGGTTGCTCAGAGAGCTTGTGCAGCCTCCATTCTTGGGAGTTTCTAAGACCCAGCAGGACAAAGCCTCCAGTGACCTGGTCTGACCTGATAGCTGACACTGCTTTGAGCAGGAGACTGCACTAAAGACCTCCTGAGGACCTTTCCACTCTGAATGGTCCTAAACCATAAGAAGATTTGCAATACACCTTGGAAATATGCAAAAACAAATGCCAGATTCAGTGTAGCTAAATAAGGAAAAGTTACACTACTCGCTTGTACTTGTATACAATATCAATGTACTTGAAAAGTCTAGTAATCATGACAATTAAGCTTTCTTATTCTGACTACAGTGTACACGCAGCTACGAAGATAAAAAACCTCCAAACTCTGTTCCAAGCAGGTTTCTGACCAACTGTAAGAATCCAAGTTTCAGATTTCTTTTCCAGGAATGTTTTCTTTCACAGACATTATGACACAGTCAATAAATTTACTTTGTCATGATTTTAATAAAGTCCAAAAAGTCACAAGAAATGTTCTTCTGTTACATGCAGGCAGCAGAGAAGAGAAAGAAACTCAGCTCCCAGGGAATGGCCTCTGTTACAGTTCTATGTTCAGGAATGTGGGAATAATTCTTGCTGCTTCTCTAGAAAACATCTGTGGTAATCAATATTGAACTTTGCTAGCTTTCTGCAAATGTATGTTTCCCTTCTTTCTCATTCCCAAATTATATTTTAGACATTTTCACTGCACCATCAGAAACAACGCTTTTTATTCTTCACCAAACAATGCGCTGAACTCTGCTGACCGCTGAAGTGATCAGAGCGATAAAAGACCCGATGCAGCCATGCAGTGGGAATTCATGCTAAACCTAGACGCTAGTATTTAATTCAATGGGAGAGATTCCCCACTAGGCTTGACAATGGAGTCTTAAGCATGACAGAGAGAAAGAATTAACGTGGCTTAGCCATCACAAAGCATTTCAGCTGAAATAACACATCTGAAAAGTTTTGCTGATAACAGAGAAGCTCAGTATACTGAAAACGCTTCTTTTAGTGAAATATTTCTTAGCTGACGAAACACTTGAATACACGTAAGTTCAAAACCAAGCTATTGGCTGGCAACAGAAGAAAACCTCGGCGGGCCGGGGGAAGGCTACGGCCTCAGCCGGCGACAGGCCCCCGGGGTAGCACAAACCCTCTGCGAGGGCCGCTCCGGGAAGAGGCTACACGTGCAGCCGCCCGCCGGGGCCAGACCGAGCGCTTCAATCACGCTCCTCCGAACTCCGCACCCACGGAGGGCAGACACCCCCTCACCCCTCCCAAGTCAGGGAGGACCGGACCCGCTACCCGCCTGACCTCCCTTTCCCGGCGAAGCTGGGGCTAAGCTCAATCACGCCGGCTAGCCAAGACAGAGCCAGCCTAGGCCCTGCCTCGCCACGGGTAACCGCTGGAAGCAGCCCCCGGGGCCGTGCACAGCGAGGAGCGCGGGGCCGTAGAGGCCGGGAGGTGCCAGATACGACGGAGGGAGCGAGACTCCTCAGGCCCTCACGCGCGCCAGCGGCCGGAGCACTCGCCAACGACAGCAACAGCCCCCGGTGAGGAGAATCGCCCAGCTCCTCCCCGGAGAGTCGGCGTCGACGGGCGGTGAGCAGGCCCGGGCCGCCCCGGCAGCAGCTGGTGCCGCTGCTCACACGTGGGGCTCTGCCGGCCCCGCCGCCTCCCTACCCCCGTCCGCCCGTAAACCTCCTTCCTCCCTCTCTCCCTCCCTCCGGTTAGGTCCGGAGGTCTGACAGGCCGGCCGGTCGGCCAGGGCCGTCGCGAGGCGAAGCCGTTACCTCAGCCTGTTTGCGGACCGCATTGTCTGGGCTGAGCAGGTTACCCAAGAGAAGGTAAAACTGCTCCTGCTCCGCCGCCGCCATTGCTGCGAAAGGAAAAGAGAGAGAGGCAGGCCGGCAGGGCGGGGACAGGGAGGCGGGGAGGGGGAATGCCGGCCCCCCCAACCGCCGACTTAGAGGGAGAGAGGGCGGAACCACCGCCGCGCTCCGCTCCCGGCTCCCCGCCCTGGGGCTGGCTGTGCCGGCCGTGCTCGCGAGCCCGCCCATTGGCTGCGGCCCTCGGAGCCTCGCCCCTCATTCGCTGGCCTTGCCTGTGACGTCCTCGCGACTCAGGCCCGGGGTCGGAAGAGGGGGAGTGGAGAGCGACTGTACAGCCGTCCCTGAATGGCCGTTCGTCTTCTCTTGCCTCATTGGTACACCCCCGGGACGGAGGCGGGGAAATGCCGCGAAAGGCATTCTCATTGGCGGGTGTCTGTGGCAATCTCGGCAGGATTGGTCAGAGGCGCGGTCGGGTGGTGTGGGGTAGGAGGGGTTGTGCCGGGATTGCCGGGCTGGGGCAGGGCGGTGGGGGAAGGGGAAGGGAAGGAAAGCAAAGCGCGGGAGATCGCAAGGCGTCTGCCGCTGCCGCCGCTGCTGCTCCTCGACGCTGAAGTGCAGGGATCCGGCGCCGTGACCCAAGCGGCCCCGGGCTGCTGGGCGGCAGTGTGTGTGGTGGGTGGGATGTGTGAGGGTGTCGTGGGTTCGCGGCAGAAGCCGTTCAGCACACATCACACAATAAAAGCACAGAATCGTCTAGCTTGGAAAAGACCTTTAAGATGAAGTGTTAACCCAGGATTGCCAAGTCCAGCACTAAACCGTGCCACTGAGGGCCTCGTCTACACGCTTTTTGAACACTTCCAAGGACAGTGATTCCACCACTGCCCTGGGCAGCCTGGTCCAATGCCTGAGCACCCTCTTTGTGAAGAAATTATTCCCAATATCCAGTGTAAACCTGATGCATCTTGAGGCCATTACCTCTTGTATCACTTGTTACTTGGGAGACCAACCTCTATGTCCCTACAACCTCCTTTCAGGTAGCTGTAGAGAGCACTAAGGTTCTCCCTGAGCCTTCTCCACACCAAATATCCCCAGTTCCCGGAGCCGTTCCTCTGAAGACTTGTTTCTCATAACACTTGTGGAAAAGATGTGTGTTATGAGGAGTTTCACTGATATATTCATGTAGCAGGTGCATGTATGGATCCAAGGCATAGAGATGTGGGATACAACCCTTTTATATATGTATACATGCATAGGTTTATATCGGTCTATGTCAAGCTCTGCTTCCAATGAGTCCCACACCCCTCACGTACCTCCACATCTGGTTCCATGCTTGTGTGATTTGGTCAAAGCTATGTCAGTTCTCACACAGCAGTCAGCAGCACACTGTGTTCACGAATTCCAAGTATATGATTGAATAAAAGCTAACTAGCATTCCCTGCGCTCACACAAAATAGAAGGTTCACAGAGCACACGGTGAGAGGCTCTGAACCTTCCCCGCTCCCTGACTGAGGCCGTTCTGCCCCAGGGTGTACTAAGTCGGGACGCTGCCTCCCGTTTGGCTGTGAGACCCTGACTGACCGTCTGTGGTGCCCTCGGGGTTGGCACTACCGTTGGGGCGTGGCCAGGGGACGCAAGCGCTCTGGAAGCGGGAGGGAGCAGGCGGTGAGCTGGTGGGGGGCATTTAGAAGTGTGTTGGTGACTGAAATAAGCATTGCAGGCAGAGCCGGAGGATGGTTTTCAGGTGACTGAAAGCTCGGAAGGACCAAAAGTGAAGATGAATTACGAAAGCAAGCGTGCTTTCTAATGTGAAGTGCTCTCCTCGACGTGCCCTCAGATGCCAGCTGTGTGGATTAGGTGTTTATAGCTTGTCACATGTTCTGGAGGGCCTTTTGGATGGGATCTTGAAATAAGCACAACTACCCTCCTTTTCTGTCACCTGTGGTTTGTATGAACTTTAGTGACATTCCTAATGTATTGTATACAAATAAATGTATTTGCTTTCATCTTAACTTGTCTTAACAGTGATTTTACCATCAATCTGTAGTAGGATTACTAGCTAAAGAATGTAGTATCTGGTAGGGGTTGGAGAGGGAATGTAAACCCTAGGATACGGAAGATTGTTTTCTTGCCCATGCTGTTTTTTCCATCTGTAATTGTGAGGAATGGGTTTTTACATAAAAACTGTCTAGTTGTTTCTGAGAAACAGATAGGCAAATGGAATCAGTAATTTACCAAAGACCTAAAAAGCAGTTTCCAAATAGTCTTTTGAGTACCAGTGTTGAAAGTCAAAGTCAGAGCTCCCTTGGAAAAGGAAGGCAGGAACAACCTGATGCAATTTGTGAGAGCAAGCTTAGCAAGAGTGTCTCTTTATGTGTGTGTGTTTCCGTTCCTCTGTTTATAATGATCATTAAACCCAGGTTGTATAATGCTCTAGGAGTGCATTTGAATACATTTCACGCTGGAATTCAAGGCACTGAAGAAGCATCTTCAGCAGGTTGAGAAGAGCCTGCTGGTTAACCCAGCAGATCAATGCTGTTCTGCTTCAAATCTTACGAGTTTGGTGAAAACAGATTAAAAAGTTCACTTAAGTAAAACATAGTGAAGTAGTAGTCATTGAAATGGCTAATGACCTTAATGACAAGATAGCTGTCATTAAGCTGCCCATTAAGCTTCCCATGCAAGTTATATGGCAGACCCTAGACCCTACAGATTTGAAAAGCTGCTGTAACTATGAAGAAGCTTTGAACATTATGTACACCTGGGAAAAGGGATCCCTGGCTTCCCCCCTGCCAAATTTACTTGCTGGAAGTCAAATATCCCTTAGAGGGCATCAGATTCAGGGAATTTTGCTCCATCCAGAAAGCAGAACTTTTAGGAGCTTGAACATAAATCTGGGAGTAGTTTCTGACCAGGTATATCTCACAGAGTTCATACTAACCTTACCAGAGACCACCAAAGAGTGCAGAATGAGGTCTACTGGGCTGAGACAACCTGTAGAGATAAGTAACTACTCAAACAAGGCTTTCCTACTGATCATTTTACTGAAGAGTATTAAAATGGAAGGAGACAAGGTTTTTGAGGGATTACAGATAATAATAATACAGTGAGACTGTTCCTGCTGTATCATAAGACAAGGAAGATAAGTTACGGTATCAAGTGCTACAACCTGTCCAACTTCATTAATGTGCACATGCAAATCTCAAAAGTTTGTATTCATCATCAGAGTTCAAGACAGCACCATATAATTTTGTTAATCTAGGAGACACTTTTGAAACAAGTGTTTGTAGGGCTGCATAATTTGATGTATTGACAGCAGAGAGGTTGGGAAGAATCCAAAACCCATGGTGCTTGTATTGAAAAATCTGGATAAAGTATGAAAATATAAATCAGTTTTAGTCAATAAGAGTAAAAGATGGTAAGGAGAGATGTAATGACTCTTTAAGATATTAAGATAAAGGCACAGGGGATTTACCTTGTACCAGAAAAGCACACAAAAAAATTGGTCATTCTTAGAACTGAATTCAATATTACAGAATTCAATTATTATTGAAGATTTATAGATAGCTTCAGTGGTATTGTTGCTTTTATTAGGGCAGTTTGTCAAAAGCATCCAGCTGACAGGTCGGTCTGAACACAGCCTTGTCATAAAGGCTTTGAACAGGGTAAAGAAACCCTCTGACCCTCCCTGTGTTAGCCTATACTACAGTAAAATGCTCAACCAGCCTGCAGGTCCGTGGTTGACAATTTTCTTGGCATGGAAAAGGAACATTGCTTTCAAAAACAGATACAAACATGAATAGAATTGCTCCAAAATGAGTACATCACCATTGTGTTGGTTATTAGATGAAACACCATTTCCTCAATCACAAATTCAGGGTTCCCAGGGAATAAGTAGCAGTGAGATTTTTGTCAATGTCTCATAATATCCACAGCAAATGTCCTTTATCCCTAGAGGGCAAAACTTGACAACTTTAAAATGAATTCAGTATGAAAGAATGTAGTTTTGAATGAGTGAATGTTGGCAGGTCTGATTACATATTTATTTCTCTGGCAAGACTCTGTGCTCAAAGCATCTTGCCAGGCTGCACAAGAATAGGCAGATTCACAACAATTTTCATACATTTCTATTTGTCAGTCAATATCCTTTTTATTGTATAGGGCACTTTATAAATACACAGAAAGAAAATAAAGTGATTTTTTTTCAGAGGCAATGAGCAAGGTACTGTGAAATACCTGCTGAGCTCCTGCCAAAAATTTTGCTTTTCCTACTGAAAAAGTTGAAAGCTGCCTGCTGTATCAAGATGGTAACTTAACAGCCTCCTTGCTGTCAGCTGTACTTCAGGTTTGACATTTCATCAGGTATTATTCAGAAGTAATGTAAAATCATGAGCACCACTGTGGGAATGCACTACTACTATATCTAGGTCAGCTTGCCAGAATTCAAGATTCAGCTGTATTTCTTGCTCCCCCCTGAACTGATTCTGCCATACTGTTGCACAACTTCCTTTCTCCTTCCAGCTTCTCTATGCGTGGGAGAAAAGAGGTTGCTAAATAGTAAAAATTCAACCCATTTTGCTATACTGATAGAAAAACAGACTTTTCAGCAGGAATCAAATTTGCAATTGTTTATGCATTAAACAGAGCGTTAATTGGTTTGGCATATTATTTGGCTTATAACTGGGAAATCTATTGGAAGGAAGCCTGTTCTATAGGCACATAATTATAATACAGTGCATTTCCAAATTACTAAGATTTATGTGCCCAAAATGTGTTGAATGTCTAATTTCATTTATTCTGTGGTTTGTCTCATAAATCACTTGCTGTTTTTTTGCAGACAATAGATTGCATTTGGCACACCCTTCTGAAAGCTCAGCTACTGTTAAACTGTTTCAACACACCTCTGAAAGAATTTCTTCAAATCTTGGGGTTAAAGAAAATGTCCATGTAAAATTTTAAAGGTCCAGTATTCACAAGTGATTAAGAAAAACATGAAATCGTGACTCATTCTAGAGAAACTGTTTAATGATCCATATGGGGGGAAAAAAGTACATTAAATTCAGTCAGTCAAAATCTTTGGTAAACAGATGGAAGGACATATGGACACAAGACAGGTAGAAAATTAGTTATGATTTGGTCAAGGGACAGAGTGGCAAGACCACCAAGGTACTTTTGGGTTGCTCTATCAGAAGCGTGGCTTCCTGGAGTGATGATCATTGCTGTGGAAGCATCACCTCATGTGATCAGAGGAAAGTAGCAAACACCAGTGTAGATTACAAGTTGTGGATGTGGTATTTCCATTCCCTTTGATAAATATTGGAGGTGCTTATCACAGGAAAGACCTTAACTTAGAATTAGGGGACTGGGAGGATGCATTTAAAAGGAAAAGCTAGAAGAGTTAATGAGCAATTACTATAATAGATAGTACAAACACAAATTATGCTATTGAGAGTTATTATATCAAGTATTACATATCTTTACACATGGGCTAAATTAAAGGAAAAAATCCTTTGCCTACATTTTTGTAAGCTTTTCGTTGAACTTTATTGACCATATGCAGTCACGTATGTAAGTAACTGTGCTGTAATGTTGAGAAAAGTTCTGAAATGGGTTTGCACAGAAACATTTGTGTTAGTATTTAACAAATCCGGAGTGCTTAGCTTTGTAAACTTAAATACTTTTCTAAACTATTATTAAAGAAAAAGTAAAAAATCTATTACATGAGGTTAAGATAGGACATTGTAAGGGTATGATCTTCTTTCTAGCCTGGCTTTCCAGTGTGTGAGTATTTGAACCTATCTCTACTCTTCAGGTACTATGCATTGGTTCCAGCTATTAACCTGGACAAAGCCACCTCAGATGTGCTCTTGCCGACTAAAAATCCAGCTCAACAGCAGTCTATATAAGTCTTCCTCTGATCAACATTTTTGAGAAATTTCCTGGAAAGAGCCATAAAAAGCCTCTATTCAGCATCTATGAATTGTGACTTTTTTTAGAGGTTGAACAGTATTTTAAAAGTGTGCTAAGTTAAAATGGCTTTTTTTTTTTCCAGAGACAGCTTATGTCAAATAATTGCATTAAAAAATTCTCCAGTACAAATTTAAAGGCCTTCCAAGCAGGCCTGTCTCAAACTAAAACTTGTACAAATTTGTTAATGTGGGCAAGCCAAAATGGTGTCTTTTAGCCCCATTTTTTGAAATGCCTAAGTGTTCTGCATGAAGTCAAAATAATAGTGATTGACACAAACATGGAAAATTTTAGTACAGGTTGTAGAAAAAGAGGTACCAGCTGAGTTTTAATTGTGCTTTAATTACCTTTTCAGTTCTATGTAGTTGTGTCATCTCACAGAATTCCAATGTCTTCCAGCCATTAAATTCCATTCTTGCCTGTGATTCCTAGGCTTTCTTACATGTAGAGTATGAAGTGGCATTGGTTCCACTCAGTTGTTTTTCATTATCCCTTAGAAACTGAAAGTTGTTCCCAAAGAAGATTGAAGGTCAAATTGTTTAATTAAAAGAAGACTTGATTTATTTTTTTTAAACAGAGATGGAGACCGAGAGCAGCCTGCAAGACATTTTGAGCTCCAAAGAGTTTCAGTTTAATCTAGTTTAGATTTAATTTAGTTTTAATTGCCCTGAATACCAAACTTATAAGTCTAGAAAATACTTGATTTTAGTTCTTGTCTCTTCTAGCTTCCTAACATTATGTTTCTCTAGCTGTCTTTCATCAAATAAATCTTACATGAGTTATCTGTAGTCCAGGTATTTGTATTCCTTGTGCTTTCATTGAATTTGTTTGTTTGGCATCTGTGATTCTTTTTTATGCCAAAGATAGGGCACAATATCTGTCATTTCAGCCAAACTGAAAATATCAGAACTTGAACTTGCAGATATTGTTGGATCCAGTGTGCTATTTGAGAAGAAATGTATGGTATCTCCTCTCTCTTCTAATGGTTGTTTCTGTCCTTTTATAGATTATAACAGCATCTCCACCAGTCCTACCTGAAAACATTATTAATTGTATTTTTTTAAGAAAAGCTTTCCAGTATCTCTTTGTTGTGCCTTACACCCTAATTAGCCTAGAATGTCAAGGTGCCAAGATGTTAGTTTGCATGTGAATTGCTTTTTACTAGTGTAGCAGAAAAAAAAATAAAATTCAGTTTCTACAGCAACAGGAGTGTATTTTTAGTAGTATTTACTTGTTGTATGGTTCTAACATTTACGTATTTTAATATAATATGTAAATAAGTGTAAATAATACAACAGCTTGGTTTTCTAACCATTGTGTTGAAGGGCTGCATTTCTGAAAATACGTGTTGGACTTTTTTTCATATGGTTCCGTAAAACATACTCCCTTTTGCTTGCCTTCTTTCAGGGGAGGAAATTGAAAAGGATAATGCAAACTATAAAAGATTTGCACACTATCATCCATTGCAGAGGGTGATGTGTCAATGGTGCTTTGCCATGGAGGTATTTTTTGTAAGAAGAAGATGAAAGACAGACAGGTGTTTGATGAAACTGTTAATGAAAAAGAATGATGCTTGAAATAGTTGATAAAACAACTGCCAAAGGGGCATGTCCTATTGATGGATGGTTTATCTCTTTCAAGTAAGCTATATTGCAGGTAATAAATACTGGCAAACAGTAATGGCCATCTAAACAAAAGGTTTAGAAGCCACCATACCTCTGGTAATCTTAGCAGCAAGGTTTGCTTGATTTTGACACAATCTCAGTATAGGCAAATGAAGATCTTTCAGGGAAGATCACATTTATCTAATTAATGCTTTTTTGGGGGACAGGGTATTTAAATTCTGATACTTTTGGTAAATAAAGTATAATTAATTTTTTATTGTTCCTAAAATCCATCCGTGGCAATGGTCAAATAACATGTTTGGAAAAAAAAATATGAACATGTTTTTTCTCTGAGTTTAATGTAGGAAAATGGAATTAGAATTATCTCGAGGGAAACATCACAAATTTGCAGAATCCCCTGCAGGGTTTTTCTTGTTTTTCTTTTTTCTCAGATTACCTTTTCTTTTTTTACAAAAAAAGTCTTGCTGATACAAATACTTCAATAATGTAGGGGCAGACACATTTTGTTGTCCTTAAATATTCTCAAAGGAAATCAGTGACACACTGGACTAGGAAATCTTTGTCCAGATTTTTCCCCTTAGGCAGGTAATGCAATATAAAGAAAAAATCTATGGGAAAAACGAATGTGTGATGGTTTACCTCTGTGTTTTCTCTGCTTGTTATTTGGACACTGGACATGTTTTGGTCACTGTTTTTTCTTCTGTGGTTCAAGTTTCAAGTCCTGGATGTGTTATGATTGTAGAAGTCTTCCTAGGCAACCCATGTGTACCTTGGAAAGTAGGTTGTTTGGAAAAAGGTTCAGAAAGGGAAGCATTTGCATGACTTTTGCTGTATTTGGCCTCCTTTGGTGCCACAGTAATAAGTAAATGTGCTTTCCTTGGGAGGATGTAATTCTGCTTTGGAAAATAACAAGAAAGATTGAGAAGAAAAATTGGGAAAATTCAGCGAAAGAGGTTCCAGGTGAAAACTTCAAATTCTATTAGGTTCCTCCTGTAAGTCTGAAACAGTCTCATTCCTGCCTTCTCCCCTGCATGCTTTGCTCCTGTGTGGTAAAGCATGTCTCCTTATGCTGGGTACGTCATCCTCTAATATAAAGCATATGCCACACGGCCATCTGAAATAACTGTCAATGGGTGATGAGAAAGCATCTGAGATATTAAACTGGAGGCCTTAGGGCTGATACCTTTCTCCAGCCATTAAAAATAGAAGTTTGAGAGTTCCTTCCAACCTTTTGATTTCCTATGAAATGTCTGGGTTTGATTCCCATTACAGAGAGGGTGCTGGTTTAGAAGGATTTTAAGCTGAAGTCAGTATGCAATTTTTGTTCTTAATTTTTAACATAATGAATTCTTTGCTTATCATTGCAAAATATATCACCTAGAGGTTATCCTGAAGTTATTTCCCAGAAGGAAACATTCTTTCCCAAAAATAGATTAGAAATTCAAACAGACCTCTGCTTATCCTCAATCATCATAGAATCATAGAATCATATAATAGTTTGGGTTGGAAGGGACCTTCAAAGGTCTTCTGGTCCAACCCCCTTCAATGAGCAGAGACATCATGAACTAGATATTAGGCAAGAAACCAGCATGCTGATGCAACAGCATCCTATTTAGTATGTAATGCTTTCCAGGCAGCCAGCAGCTCTGTCTTGGTTATACTGATTAGTGCTCCCACATGTCTCAGAAGTCATTTACACGCTGCAGTGTGACTTGTCCGATGAAAACAGCTGTTTGTGAAGTGTATGTTTCAAGAACTTTGAAAATGGTTAGATCTAGAAAAGTGTGAGGGTCCAGGGGGATGAAAAATATTTTCTTGCTAAATCAAGGACTGCAAGAGTTTTTGTGATAGATAATAGATTTCCAGGTAAAACACAGTCTAATTCCTGTGATAGCAGCAAACAGCTTTGAAGATGCAGCAGGCAAGGTGTGTTTGCTTTGCCTAAGAGCACACATCTTGATGTTTCAAGTTTAAGAGAAAATGTTTGTCCGTGATTCATCTTGAGTATTAGCCCATTTTAAGAAACATGCACAGCCTGTAGGACCAACATCCATCTGGATTCAGATGATTACACTCTGATGGCCATCAGCATTGCCTTAGAGACATGCAGCATGCTCAGCAGGAGCAGCTTCCATACTATGGCTTGGTTCATCTCTGCTTCTAGACATCTTATGCTGTGTGAGATTTATTTCCATGCCAAAGCCACTCAAGAGTCTGTACAGCCATCTCTCTCTTCCCTCCAGCAATGTCACCACCTTTGTCAAAGTGCCTGTGATTGTCATCAGTTTGTCTGCTTTTTCGCAGTGCACAGCTGGTCTGATGGTAACTGGCCTCCTTCAGGGTTGGCAGCAGGCTTTGAGAGCTCACACAGAGAAATTCTGCATCATCCTGGAAGTGCCTATGCATGCAGAGGGTCTGTGTTATCACGTTATGTATGGGGGATGCTGTATCTTGCACAGCTAGAGCTGCAGACACAAGATGCTATTGCCTGAGGGCCTTCATGATAGGGAGGAACAACTTTCCTGCTAAGCAGAGAAAGATTCAACATCAAAGGTCTGGAAAAGGGCTTTTTTTTTTTTTTTGGTTCGTTGGTTGTTGGTTTGTTTTTTTGTGTTTTTTTTTGGTGTTTTGTTTTTGTGGAATGAACCCCAAATAATGATTTTGCACAACTGGAAAGTCTTCCAGTAAAACACTATAATCTGTGCACATGCACGGAACTTTTGAGGGTGGTAGTGGATAATGGACAGTGTGTCAGATGTTCAAAACTCTTGGGATAAGGATTGTTCCTCTGCACAGATATCCCCTGCCAGATTCACTTTATGTATTTCATTGACTCATGGTTGCTTTATTTGCTGAAAGAAGTATCAGTTTTATTTGCTGAATGTAATATGTAAATCTCTCTGGCATTATCAGTTTATTGATGGTTTTACTAGCTTGCATGGATTGCTTGCTTCTTTGTTATGCTGCAAGAAAACTTTTGAATATGACTACCACTTCTTATTTCTTCACAGTTAAGTGGACAACAAATAGTGGTCAAATAAACACTGTCATTCAACCCATGTAGTTGCACTAACATAGATGTATTTTCAATGAACTGGAGATTGGTAGTTCTTTACAAAAAGAAAATTAGTCATCTTAACTATCAAAATGCTATCTGAAAAAGTAAAAACAATTGCAGGCAGCTGTAATAATAAAAAGAGAAATAGAAACAGGAATAGGATAGACTAGACTAGTCTAGACTATTTCAGTTGGAAGAGACCTACAGTGATCATTCAACTTGTCCATCTGCCTGACCACTTCAGAGCTGACCAAAAGTTAAAGCTTGTTGTTAAGCACATTGTCCAGATGATTCTTAAACTCTGATAGGTTTGGGGAATCAACCATCTCTCTAGGAAGGCTGTTCCAGGGTTTGACCACCCTCTAGGTAAAGAAATGCTTCCTCCTGTCCAGTCTAAACATCTCCTGGTGCAGCTTTGAGCCATTCCCACACTTCCTATCACTTGGTACCAGGGAGAAGAGATGAGTACCTCCCTCTTCACTTCCCCCCCATCAGGAAGCTGTAGAAAGCAATGAGGTTGCCTCTCAGCCTCCTTATCTCCAAGCTTGACAAGCTCAAAGTCCTTAGTTGCTCCTTGTAGGACATTCCTTCCAGCCCTCTCACAAGCTTTGTTACCCTCCTCTAAGCACATTCAAGAACCTTCACATACCTACTGCTGCAGTGCCCATCTTGTTCCCTTTCCATGTTAATCCCTTCTGTACTTTCTGTGTGGCAGATCTCCCCATGAAGATCTGTTTGGTATTTAATTACTGCAGGGTCCACACATATTCAAAGAGCAGTAGCTGCCACCCAAGGGCAGTTCATTTTACCTGACACTTTGATTAACACAGGGAGCTCTTCTCTTCCTCTTTTTGTTGACAAAGCCCAGGATGATGGTTATTTCCAGGGTAGGTACACTATTTATATGGGATGGGTCTAGATCCTCTGTCACATCCAATAGAGATTAGAGAAGGAGGTTTGCTTTCCTCCCTGCTTGCTGGCACTACCAACAGCTCTGTGACTTTCAAGAGCTGGTAGACTGGGAAACCCTGTGTGGGGGGCATTTGTCAAGGTCCTTATTCTGGCTGGGCAGCTGGAGGTGTGGCTGACCAAGGTCATGTATGCTTGTCTCTGTGCTAGAAATTACAGAAATCCCTCAGAGGGGTGCAGTGCTGCAGAAATCAATATGTAAACTTCACATAAAGTGAGCAGAGTGTTGCTGGTGCTTGTCTCTATATGAAATGCAGCAGAGGAACCTGCTTGGACATCAGTTTGAGAAGCAGTCTGATAAAGTTGCCTCTATTGAAGTAACCACATTAAATGCTAAGAACTCCATCTGCACAACAGGTTTTGGTGTAGGTTCCTAGAAAGGGAGAAAGATGTCCTGCTGAGCACTCTCTTCTGTATTCTCTGTGGATTGAGATGCAGTAATTGCGGTTGCATGCTAAGGACCTTTTGCAAAACTCTCTTCTCCCTTTCTTTTCCAGTGAAGCAGGTTTCTTGGAATAAGCACATCATGGAAACAAATGAATTTGGTATCTAATGCATGGCTGAGCAAAGGACAAGAGGAGGAGAATGTATCATGAATATATCAATGCTCTACTTACCCTTTCTATATATCTCCATGAAATGAAAGACTTTGAGTCATAGTTTCCTGTGGCATCTAAGTAATGAAAAGGGGGAAAAGATACTTTATGAGATTTTAGGGATCATAGGACCCTTTTCAGTGGTGGAAGAAACACTGCGATCTCCAAGAGCTCACTTTAATCCTGTGAGAAAGAAGCAGCCACCCAGAGAACAACACCTGAGGTACCAATTTGCTTCTGCATCAGCAACTGCTAACCAGAATAAAGAGTTCTCTGCCAGCAGGTAAGGCTGGTTCATGGCAGTATGTGCTTACCGTTTCATTTACACTGTTGCAGGCACATCACACAGAAGAATGAAGAGGGACAGATGTACATCTGTTTCTGACAGAAAGGTGTGTATGTTTTACATACATCAGCTATGCAGGAGTCCCACTGACGTCCCAGGAGACCAGAGAGGTTCAGTCTGTTGCAGAACTAGTTGCGCTTTGTTTCCACTGTGAAATTAAATACAAAGAATTATCCTTAACCATGCTTAAAATGTAATATGAACATATATTGAAATTAGGAAGTCCTTCTAACAGGCTTTCGGATCAGTCATTTCCCCTGAGTTTCACATTATTTTGCCCAATGTTAAGAAAGGTTTTCTTTTGCTGTGTTCTGTTTTAAAAACCTCTTCTGTAAGGTAAAAGTGAAATGTGTGTGTCCTCAAAGTTCATGTAAATGTTTGCTTACATAAGTTTGGTATTTATGTATATTTATTTCATGGGTAAAACTATAATTTAAAGTGCTCCTTGTACTGTATCTCTAGTTATTGCCATAACTGAATTCTCAAAGTGGCCAGTCACCAGAGGCATCTCTGTTCTGAATACTTTTTAAATAATACAGCTTTGAAGCTTTTATTTTCAGAGCCGTTTCTAAATGTCAAGAGAAGAGTTATTCTATCATGTTAGCTATAGCCACTATCTCAGATAAAATACATAGCTCTATTTCCCTGTAATTTAGATGGTTTTATTGGATATATTTTGCAATATTTCTTTTAATTTGAATATCTGCTTATTCTTCATGAGAATTACTGTATGCCTCACCCCATAATTTTCAAACTAATATGTATTAGTGTTTTGTTGTCTGGGGCTATGATGCTGAAAATCCTTTGAATTTCTTCCTTTAAGAGTAGTTGAATCACCAGAGGCATTTCCTCGGAGTGCAAAAATGGAATTAGTAACCAAACTGAGTAAAGTTTAAAAATGTAAATAGTATTAAAAGTGAATGATGTCCCACTGCATAAAAATCATACTTGTAAATAGAGTATTTTAGCTGTCCATTAAGATCCTTTTCTTCTTTGCATGCTGTTTGTTTAAAGCAGCTGAGAATAAATATCTGTGAGATGAAATGCAGTTTGGATTACTCTCAACTGTTAAAAAAAGAAGATAGGTCAAATGAGAGGCAGACATCATCCTGCTGGAGATGACAGCCCCTTATTCTGCTCTTTGTTCAGATTAGACAGACCGAGCCTGGATAACTGCTGGGGAGTGATTTGAGATGTCAAAGCCTATGGTCTGATGAAATGCCTAAAGCAGGTTTTGTGACTGCTTGGTGTTGTATTTGTGATTTATTCGGAGACACTGCAAATGCAAAACGAACATTGAAAGCAAACTGGTTGGCTATGGGAGTACTTCCCAACTGTTTCAGCTCTGGATTCCCAGCATAAGAAAGATGTGAACCTGCTTGAGTGAGTCGAGAGGAAGACCATGAAGATGATTGGATGGCTGGAGCACCTCTGCTATGATGACTGGCTGAGGGAGTTGGGCTTGTTCAGCCTGAAGAAGAGAGGCTCTGGGGAGACCTTAGAGCAGCTTCCAGCACATAAAGAGGGCCAACAAGAAATCTGGAGAGGTACTTCTTGCAAGGGCATGTAGGGATAGGACAAAGGGAATGGTTTCAAACTGACAGAGGGTAGATTTAGATTAGACATTAGGAAGAAATTATTCACTCTGAGGGTAGTGTGACACTGGAACAAGCTGCCCAGAGAAGCTGTGGCTGCCCCATCCCTGGAAGTGTTCAAGGCTAGGCTGGACAGGGCTTTGAGCACCCTTGTGTAGTGGAAGGTGTCCCTGCCCCATGGTAGGGGGCTTGAAATCAGATGATCTTTAAGGTGCTTTCAAACTACAACTATTCTGTGATTCTGTTTAAAATATTGAATCACAATTCAGCTAGGAAGGGCTCTCTCAAGACCATCTAGTCCAATAGGGTGCTCAAAGCAAGATTGTCTTCCAAGTTAGACCATGTGGCTGATGTGTGGATAAATGCATATGAACATGGGTCATGGGAGAATTAGCTGCTCTGTTTCCACTGGGTGGAAACAGGCCTGGACTAGGAAAAATAAAGGTTTTATAAACTAATATGAGCATTTAAAGCTTATCTGGTAAAAAATGCCTTATTTTCATGCAGGTCTGTATGCCTGTTCCACACTGGTCTTTTTGCTACTGCTGTAATGCTACATCCCCTAATGAAACACATCCTTGGTTAAGAAGCTTCCTCTGGGATGATGCCAGCCATACACTGCATTCTCCGTCCTACTAACTGTCCTCCATGGTCCCCAAGCACACTGTGTCTCTGTCAATCACCCTGATTATAAATTTGAACTCCACTGCACAGAAGTCGCAATGTCCTAGAAGCATCTGCTTCCATCCTTAAAAATGGCTAATTATGGAAGTGCCCCTTTTCCCATTAGCTTACCGCTTCAAGCAGAAAGCACAGAAATGAGGCTAAAATATAAACCAGGGGAGGGGATTCTGGATCGTTCCTTGGGAAAAGGATGGTAGAGGAGCAAAGAAAAGAGATCAAGGAATCCTGCACCACTTGAGGGCAAGGGGTGAAATGGTGTGGAGAGCCGCAGGTCATGTGCATGGCTTGGCCGTATGCAATGTGCCTATAGGTGGAGGGTCAAAGTCATACGGACTTACTGCTGAGGCACAAGCTCACACGTGTACCCAGTGTATCGCTTGAAGGCGTGCTTTCAAACTTTCCTTCTGATTTCATTGAAATCAGCTCCATTTTCAGCCTAAATTTTTAATTGTCAAAATACTATGCAGGGGACTGGATGTCCTCAGAGCTCAGAGAAGATAGTTTATCATCTTCACTTCAGACTCTATCCTGAACTCGGTGCAAACAATTTCCTAATGTAAATAAAACCTTAAGGGCTCAAACTGTTTCAGTGACATCCTGATAGTAACTCCTGGTCCAAAGAAACTGATTTTGTACTGCAGGCAATTCTGTGGCACCAAATTTTTGCAGCAGTGCAGTCTGATGGAAGCAAACACTTGAGGAAATGGTTGCAGAAGAATTTCCTTACCATAAAGAGATATTTCCATATAGCAAAGATAAATTTCTGTATCACAAAGAGACTTCCCTTTTGACTTGGAGCTGGCAGAGCAGCTTTATATTACCTTGCCACAAGTCAGCTGTCATGGGTGTGCAGCCAGGGAAGCGAGGCGCAGCAGGGTGTGCGTCATCCTTACTATTTTTGACCGCAGAAGTACCCGCTAGTGTCCCAGCCTGGCTAAATTTATGTTAGGACTTCCTGGAGTTGACAGGCAGTGTAACCACTACACTGTTTTGCCTTGCACTGAATCCCCTCCCTGGGCACTTGGCCATCCAGGACCTGGCTTGGATACTGCCCAGCTGCGTAGCCTTGGCTCAGGCTCCCACTGAAAGCACTGACCTGAGAGTAAAATCATGCAACATAAGGAAGGCAAAAATGCAGATGGAAGTAGGGCTGTGGAGAGCAATTCAGGAGGCAAAAAGAGCTACATGGAAAAGTATGTAATCCCAAAGGAAAACTGTGGTGAGGAGGTGGTAGGTCAACAGCAGGGAACATCAGGGTTGACCCTTCCCCACCTGCCTGATAGCTGCTGAGCCAGTAAAGGCTCCTTAGTGGCATTATCAGAGTGGGGAGCATACCAATACCAGATAACTCATTAAATCCCAGCTATCTTTGTGTGTATGTACCAAGAAATGGCTGCTTGGTGAATATTCAGCTAGGTTATGTGTAACTCACTGGCAGAGCCCCTTGGCACATGGTGAGAGCTAGCTGGGTAAGGTGACCCAGGGAGAGCTGGCTGTACCCTGAAGAATGGCAAAAAGAGTCAACAAATACGTGTGACGCTAGATATTATTTTCAGCTCTTTCTAAAGGCTAACATATAGTGAAACACAAGTCTGTTGTGCCTGGCAGCCACTGGACTTGAAAGAAAGCACTGACAACGTCCACTGGAGAACTGTTCCCAAAGCAGGGCTGGACTTCCAAGGCTCAAGCAAGAACTGAGATGCATTTAAAGCCAAGTGGAAAAAGCTGGTCATGAAAAAACACAAGTGGGCCTTGTGTGATAAAAAGAAGTGCATAATTTCTAGGTGTATAAGAATCATTGTGAAATGTATCTGAAGAATGTTTATATAGATATGCCGTGTTCTCAATATTGTTAAGGACAAAAGCATTAACAATATTATTATTCAAGGCATCTCCTTGAAAATGCATCAGCTAGATATGTAAGTTTAAAAAAAAAGAAATAATTCTTCCAATTTTAATGCTGATTGAAAAATGAAAAAAGTTGCATTCTGAGTAGGAATCAAAGTGTTTTCTTATGAATTATCAGTACTTTACAGAAGACTTCAATAAAATTCAGTGTGGCTCCCATAGCTTGTAGCTATAGACACCTATGAATGGCTGAAGTAATTCTCTATTGACAGAAGGATTCCTTTTTAGTGACCAGCTGAGAAAATAGGCTTTGTCTTTAACTTTCTCTACTGATACTATATGAAGATTAACTAGAAGATTATGTTCCACTCCCACCTAGTGGCAAGTGAAACATGTACACTATAATTATTTATTTATGTTTTTTAGTTGCCCTTCCTAGAAATGCTTGCATGGAGAAAATGGTTTTCTGCAGCTTTGCTTGTGGCAGAGATCTGCTCTGAGTTGCTTAGAAAATACATACAAACAACTTCTAACTGAAAGTAAACCTATTTTAGTTGGTAAAAATTAAACGAAACCGCAATTGTGTACCTGTAACTAGATAAGGGTTTTTTGTACAAAAGTTAAGCCAAATTTTTTATTCTTTGCAGAATCACATGCTATTTTAGAAAGAGTTTTTTCTGTTTAACAATTGCTTTGAATTCTAACCCTGTCCTAAAGGTTATTTGCTGCCTTTGTTTTTTGGTTGGTTGGTTTTAAAACCAACCATAGTTGGTTTCCATCAGCCAGTAGGGGATGGTGCTATGTCTAAGACAGCTCTGCAGAAAAAGGTTTTCATTCAGTTTCTCTTAATTTTGCTCTTGCTTGTAATTTAATCTGTAGTTTACTTATAAGAATTCCCTTTTCCAAGTGCAGCTACATGACATCTGCTGTTTCTCCTCTACACACAGAAGGAACTATTTTAGATTAATATTTGTCCTTGACAAATCCACATTGACTGTAATTTACCTTCTTGTTTTATAGATGCTTAAAGATTTGTTTTTTTCAGTTGTCTGGGGGAACTGAAGACAACTAGCTGCCTTTCTGTATTTACTACTGGTTTTGTCTCCTTTTAAACCTAAGTGCCACAGTCTGACTTTCAAGTTTTACAGGAACTCATCTGTTCTCCAAGTGTGCTCAAAGATTGCTAATGTCAGTTTGTTTAACCCACTAGGGTAGTATTCTAGGATAGTATTCATGAGGCCTGGCTGATTAAAAAAAAAAATAATTTATTTTTTCATTTAAATGCTTTCTAGCCTGTCTTTATTCTAAACAGTGATTTGTCACACTTTTTGGTTCAATAGCTAATTGATTTCTGCTTTTGTGGTAAGACAAATACAGAAAGGCGTTTGGTCTTTCCTGGTGTCATCTGCCAATAGATTGTCTTTCCAATCCAGCAACAGGTTGATATTTTTCTTGGTCATTTTCTTGCTACTTGATGTCCCTGCAGATTGATTTCTTGTTACCTCTGAAATCCTTCATCTGCTTGCATCTCCTTTCTTTTTTTTTTTTTTTCTGGGTGTTACAAATTTTCCTATAATTTTATATGCTATTATTTTATATACACCCCAGTCAATCTGACCTAGTTTCTAAGGCTGTGAGCTTATTTCCTGCATTTGATATCACTGGAAAGACCATAATGGGTTGCCCAGGGAAGTTGTGAATGCTCCATCCACGGTGGTGTTCAAGGCCAGGTTGGACAGAGCCTTGGGTGACATGGTTTAGTGTGAGGTGTCCCTGCCCATGGCAGGAGGCTGGAAGTAGATGATCTTCAGCTAAATTTATTTCCCATTGCAGTTCCAGTCCTTCTACTGCATTGGGAAAACTGTCACTTGCAAGCTAGAATCTGTACCCTGACAAGGTTTCCAAGATCTGATTTTCTCTTTATAATTGAGACCCATGAGATTTTACCTGTGAATTCTCTGTGCTTACTGAAGTCTGCCTTCCTGAAATCTCTGCTTCATTACCCTCTTCTGCCTCTTCCCGTCTTAGGGAACGTGAGTATTATCGTTACACAAATAGTTTTGCATTCTGAATCACTTTCTTTCTCTGGTAAGCATAAAATCTACAAAAGCCTTCTCTAGCTGCTTCTTGCACCCTCTTAAAAAACAAGGCATCTCAAGAGCTATGTGCAGCTGTGTTCTTTTCCCAGCATTTTTGGGTTAATTGAACACCTTCACTGCTTCTGGCTCTTGCATAGTTGCATGCAATCGTAGCTTGCATCAGACTCATCTACTTTGGGGACCAAGAGTCACTTAACTCCTGATGCTAGCATTCTTCCTGACATCTGTTTTCATCAAAGTTTACTAAAAAAGCCTTTCTCTCTGCAACATTTTCTCTCCTTTTCCAGAGCTATCTACACTATTTGTATTAACGTGATTTTTCCCATAAATCAAATCATGGGTGATAATATTGGTATAACCCATAATAGGGGATAATTGCAGTGATACAAAAATTCCTTTAACTGATAGGATTTAGTTTTCTTCCCTTGTGGGAAGCATTTGGTAATGGTGTGACTGTTCCATGCTAGTGAGGCAGAACTGCTCTAAGCTTGTGGTTGTGACTAAAGGTATGCAAAATTGGTGTGTTTTAGAGGCCTGTGCTTTCTTCATATCTTTTTAAAGCATCAAAAGTGCAACTTACCAATTCCAACACACTACAGTTTAGTTTTGTATCCAGGATTCTGCAGCACAGTCATTGAAATTTAATAGCCACCTACTCGTTAATTGAAACTAACATCAAGGATAAATGAAATGAAATGAAGATGGCTGTAGTGACATTGTTGATTGATATATTGTATTCAGTAAAAGCCTCTATTTTTCTCTTCACTGAACTCAGAAGAATCTCAGATCTACCCTATCCCACTTCCAAGAGACCAGGTATTTTGATGTAGAGCTCACAGTGATTTTGACACAGCATATACAGGCATTAATTGTAATTTATTTTACCCAGCCTATGCTCCCAGTGGATGCTTCATCTAGTATACAAATAGACCATTCACATTATTCAAATGACCAACATCCTTTTAAGATTATATCCCATTCCTTTTCCTATATGTTACACTGAAGTTTTAAAGTGTTGGTAAGGTGGGAGAGAAACATACTGTTAGGTGGATGGATAGTAATTCTTATCTTTCCTGAAATTAAAATCTTCTATTTTCTCAAATGGTTATTTGTATTATTCAGACTATATTGAAGATTAAGTTCAATTCAGATATAGGCTCTCAAAAAAGATAATGCAAAGAATTTCTAAATCTTCATTTGGGTTTGCAGATAGATGTGGAATCAGTGCAGTTGAGGAGAACATCTAAGTTTTGGCTTGAAGGCATTGGCTTTCTAGTATTTTAATAGGCAAGCTGTTCAATAAACAAAAGAGAGCTCTGTAATTCCTGAAGAAGTCTTTGGAGGGATTTAAGCCCTATATTCTATTTACAAATACTTCTTGCTGTGCAGTTGCATAGTGATATTCTTGCTTTTTAGACTGCTGAAAGTCAGCTATTTGGTACTTAAAATGCCTTTCCTTTCCATAGAGTATTCCTCCTTATTTTTCTTGAACTCATCCTTATCTACAGTGAATAATGGTGTCACATATAATGGATTACAGTCTATTTCATCAAGAGAAAAAGAAAAAGATTTTTTGAATCTGAATATCCAATTTCCTCAAACTAGCTTAAGAAAGAAGAAATAAAACAAGACAAAAAAGAAAACCAGAAAAACTTTCTTCAAAAGATTGACTATACTGTGTCAGTAGGACTGTCTCCACTTGTGCATTGAGTGAAATTATCAATATGATGAAAAAAAAGCCAATCCACTACAGAAAAGTGAGATTTCAGAAGCTACCAGTAATCCTCTAGAAATTCACTTAATGCAGCAGAACCTTTGGAGGCAAACCTTTTCCCTGCTTCCTAAACTGGAACATACGACCTAGCATGTGAAAAATCTTCCGTAAACATGGGTTATCATATTTAAGAGCCATAATATATTATATATATTCAAGATTAGCTTTCATTGGGTTTACTGGTCGATCTTGGGAGGTCATTTCACCTGTTTTTTACATCTTGGATCTGAACTCTGCTGAACACCATTGTCACTCTGCATTGTGGTAGTACAACATCTTGGCTTTGGGCATAGGGGTACATGTGTGGTATGGAAACCTCCAGACCTTCTCCTGGACTCCTGGGAAGAAGAGCCAAGTGCTGTTTTCCTTTAATCTGAAACTTCTGTTTTAACAAAAGGCCCAGCATTTATCTGCAAGTTAAATGGAAACCAGTAGCAGCCCATGTCCTTCTCAGTTTCATGCATCTGCTTTAAGAACTGTTGTTTTTAAAACAACACGGAAGTCAATACATTAAATGCTATGTGCTTTGTTGTATGGAGCACAAAGAATATTAAATGGTGGAAAACAGGTGTGAAATATGTTCTGCAAATACACTGGAGGTGCCTGGGAGGTCTATCAGCATTTCTTAGAAGAAAAACCCCAACATTTTCAGGTCTTGATAATTAAATGAAATGGTTTGTTTTGTCAGTTCCCCATGTGGCATGAACTGTGAGAGATTTTTAAAGTCATTTCAGTCAGAAAAGATACTGAGGTCTTGAAAAAAGTTGTATGAAAGCAAATGACACAGAATCACTGTCTTAGGCAGAGAGAATCGCCTGCTTCAAATACAGAAAGATTTTAGGGTGGATAAATTTTGATTTTCTGTAAAACATTTGAATCTAGGATTCAGAAAAAGAAAAAAAAAACAGAACTATTTGGGTTTTTTTTGCTTTTAGTGAAGGCTGCTGAAGAAAGGTACATTTCCCAGAGGTAAATTAAGATGGGGAATACCGTTAGGTCCTACGCAGGTCCTCACTAATAAGACTGAAAAGCTACAGGTGTTCATTTTGTATGCCAATTGAGAGACACTTAAATCAGATTTTTTTTCAGATATTTCTAGTAATAGTATTTCTGTTATTTCTAGCTTTGACCAGTACTGAAGTGAAAACAGAGGATCCCACAATAATAAATGAGGTAAGAACATAAATAAACATTTTCAAATCACACTGTCTAGTTATGCTGCTTGGGAATAAGGCTTACTAGGTGCTTAGATGACTACTGGATTTTGGGAAAGAAACCTTGGGTTGTCTCTGCTTTCACATCAGTCAAATACAGTGTGGCCAGATGGAAGAAAACAAACCATTTCCTTCAGAAGGAAATGTATTTTGTTTTTCCATTGAATCATTTAGGATGGGTGTAGGTGCCTGGGCTAACATTGCCTGACTCAGCTCCAGATTTGCTAATGGGTGAGATTTGCTGAGGTTGGTGGCAGGTAACAGACAGTAGGATGCAAATGAGATCCTAATCCAAGAATGAGAAACTCCAGAGAGCTCAAAATCACAGTGAGTGTGGTTCTGATGATGACCATTATTTCTATGCAACTGGATCCATGGATATGGCTCTAATATCAAACTACTAGTTTGTATAGCATTTTTGTTGCTGTTATTATTATTACTAATTATTAATGTTACAAACAAAAATTCATGACACTAGTGAGATGAGGATGTGAAATGTGATGTGAAGGTTACAACTGCTTCAGGGTCAGTAAGCAAAAGCTGTGATGCAATATGGAGAGTGATTACTTAACACTGATGACATCGTTTTTTAAAGTTGGATACAAAACTGTTACATAGAGGGTGAAAAAACCCCAAAACAGATGGAAGGGAATTTATCAGCATTTAAAATATCTGTAGTATACAAACAAAATTTGCTATTGATATAAAGGCATTCTGGATATAGAGGAGAACTAGCCAATGTTTTATGAGTTCCTAAATAAGATTTCCCCAATTACTTCCAAGAAGCAGGGGAAATAAGATAAAGTGGAAGAGTATCAGGCATTTACAAAACAGAAATTCATAGTAGAGGTCCCTATAAGCTGTGAATGCATCAGCTGGAAATGACAGAACTGTACAAAAACTTTCTGAATTAGTTGAGTGAAGGTTGTGTATGAGGGTGATGGGAAAATGGGAAGACAATGAAGATGAAAATATAATATTGGAGCCAGTCAAGCAAAGTATTTCCAGCAGTGAAGAAGTAACATGTGCCAGTGTGATATTCCTGTGGCACCTCCGCACACCTGTGTGCAAATCTGGTTGCCTGTGTTCAAGATAGTATTGAATGACCCACTCTCCTGTTTCGTAAGAAGAAAAGGGGAAAGTATTGCTTGCTCAGTTTGCTTAAACAACCTGAGAGAGAATAGGAGCAAAACCGGTTTGAAAATTTGTATTTGGAGAGTATTACCTTTGTTACACTGCCAGCAGGGAAGGGGCAGTGCTGAGGGTTTAGCAGGATCAGCCCTTGGTGTGTTTTCACTCCATCCTTTTACTAATGACTTGGATGAAGAAATAAGATATGCTTATTAGATTCACCAGTGACTGAAACCTGAGAGAAACTGCCATGCTTGTGGTTGGAGAAACAGTTTGGAAAAGCAGGCAATCCATGATGCTGTGAGTTTGTTTCACATACCTGTATCTGCCCTGCAGATCATGTGAGCATGCCCTTCCTCTTGTCCCCTCTGCTCTCACTGTAAGGTTCTATTTCCCCTCATCAAGTATTATTTCCCAGCTCTGCTCTGCACTGGGGCTGGTTCTTCCTTCTGTTCCCCATTCTGAAGGGCAGTGGGCAATAGGGCAAGTAGGCAATAGCCCTCAGCTAGCCCAGGTAGAGGTGCCAGCTGGCAGGCCAGGCAAAATGAATGCCCTGTGAGCTCACACTGTAGCCTGACCCTCTGCAGAGGCTTTGATTTCCACCTTTTCCCTCTACCTAGTCATGGATTTTTACACAACTTGGAAAAACATAATACCTTTACAACTTTATCAACTAAATCAAATAGAGGGGCAAATGAATTCCAATAAGATTGAAAGAAATAGTAACAAATATCAGGTAAACAGATAATGCAGCTGTCTAAATATGTATGTTTTGTTTTCTCAGGAGTCAGGTGGAAAACAGGAAGCAGTTCTATTTGCAGTAATTCTCCAAGTGAGATAGGGAATAATTGCCATACAGCAGCTCCTTAGAAAATTATATGGGAGCTAAAGTGGATCCCAACATAATCATGATACAAAACCTCAGACATCATATTAGTACACATATATGAAAAGGAACAGAATATTTCAAACTTCTCAGCATGGTAAGGTCTTGGTTGCAGTACTGTGTCTGTTCTTGGGCTCTACAGCTCACAGTAATGTGGGCCAGCTGGAAACAACCCAGAACAGTGAGATGTCTCAAAAGTGTGATTTAGGAGAAAAGACTGAAATAATTGTGTATGATTTAGTTTATTAAAAAAAAAAAAGAAGAAGAAGAAGAAGAAAGCATGCCAATAGTCTTTAAAGGCTGCTTGTAAAAGGAAGTTTTCCAGGCAGGTTTCCATGATAGACCAATTTTTTCAAGAAAGGAAGATGCAAATTAAACATTTTTTTTTAAAAAAAAGAATATTTAAGCAACCTATTCCAGGCTCTACTGACTATTACTGAGGGCCTTTAGTTGCTGGGAAGATAAGTATTTTTCAGGGATGATATAGATGTATACTGATGATCCCACTATGGGTTGGGGAAATGGCTTACATGGCTTCTTGAATTTCTTCTAGCTTTATTATTCTAAGACTCCGTATTTGATCTCTGTAAATACATAGGAAAGAAGAATTGTTTACATTAACAAACAATATTGACATAAAAGTCTATGAATTCTGGCTACACATCAATTATTCTGGAAATTAGAAGAAAGCTTCTAACCAGCCAGGGACAGTTTTCCTTAGGAAATGCAAATCTAACTGGCTTCAAGCAGGAATGTGATCAGTTTAGGAAGGTATGCTGCATTTTTTCTTCTGATTCCAGGGGACTTGGCTCAAAGACATGGAAAGACCCTTCTGGTAATTTTACATATGCATGATCTTTGCTTCCCAAAAGAAGGTGGCTGAATGCTTTAAGCCCACAGGAGTGCTGCTATGGCATTCAGCTTGTGAATAAGGCAAGTGAATCTGACTCACAGGGATGTGCAAACTCACTTCTCCTTTCAATGTGCTTCTTAGTCCATTCTTTTACAAAGCTTTATTTTAACAGCTTTTACCCTTTTACGATATTCCATTTCAATATCTAAGGTTTTATAATTATTGCAATGACAGTGAAGCATCACGAACACTGGATGGTGACATTGCAGAATGAACAAGGCATGCAAAACAAGCAGCTTCTATTTATACACACAGATAACCCAGTAATAAAAGAAAAGAACTGCAGAGAAAAATGCTTGTAAAATACTTTCTATATAATTTGCTTTTGGGAAAAGAGTTGTAACTACCACATAAGCTCACCCAATAGTTTAGATTTTCTCTTAAGTAAAAAGATGCAGTTTAATTTTTAGCATTTGTTCTCACAGAATAATCCTTGATTATTTAGCTGTAAGAATACAATTTATACAACAAACAGCACAGGGCAGATAGAGATTTTGAGATAGAGAATTGAATTAATCCTGCAGGAAGGAAAGGCCAAAATGTATTTGTTGCAGTCTTCTTTCATTTTCTTTATTGCAGTTGGTTTTTTACTTAGCTCTCCAAGGGTGAGAAGAAATGAGTTCCTAGCTATTCAGATGGGATACCCATGCTCTGTGGCCTCATCTCAGCCTAGGAGGTAATGAGATACCTGCAAGTTAGGGGCAGGTAAAGAACAGGTAAAGCTGTTCTTTCAAAGAGTCTCTCTGACATGATAAAATATTTTCTACTGTTTTAGCTGAAAAAAAAAGTGTGAGAGTCCATTACGGTGGAACCAGAGTCAAAGCTGGCAAGAGCTGCCAGGTTTTTCTTTGTATTGTCTATTTTGTACATGTGAGTAAACTTTCAAGTGCTTCCAATTGGTTCTTCATAGGTGTATATATCAGACACCTGTTGATGCAGATAGAAGTTTTTATTCTCTCAAGTATCACCTTCTCAGCTCACTCCAGGACACCAGTCCAAGACCCAAGAAGGGCTGGTTCAGACTTACCTCCATTCATACTGCAAAAGGCAGTATGGACCTTCTCTAGGTCTGGCCACCTCTGCTGGAGGACACCATCCTCCATCTCCACCAATGCAGGTACAGACCACTCTTACTTGTAACATAATAATGGCATCTCTCTGACCCTGTGATGAGACCCAGGGCAAGAATGGCACTGGATGGATATAGCTGGTCAGGTTTTTGGGGTGAGGATTGAGCAGGGTGGACAAAGCGCTTCTACACCACTTGGCCTGGACTTTGTCTCAGTGGACATAGCACTGCAAATATGCCTACAGGGTACCATCAGGTGCTGGGTGGATTTTCAAGACTCTGATTTGTTGTCCAAAGCATCCACAGAAGCAGTTAGGTTGGATTTAGGCTTTTAAGTCCTTTTATAGATCCAGCTCTACTGTCTGTTTTACTAGTTTTGAAGCTGTCTCTTTTCCCTTTGTGGCATAGCAAATGGCTAACTTGCTTTCTACTTTAAAAGGGCCTAAGCCCTTGGGACAAAAATTTATCAGTAATATGCAAAACTATATTTCAAGCTGCAAGTTGTTGAAAAATTAATCATTATTGCTTTGAATGACTTTAAATTGTTTAATCCAAAGGAACCAATGAATCTAATTCCTGAACATCCCTGTCTTGAACGAAGTTCAGGCTCAGACCTTGGATGAAGACAGTGCAGAGAAACAACAAGAGAAAGAAAACACAAGTCCTGGCTAGCTTAAACTACCCTGAAATTAAATGTTTGTGTGTTTTGAAAACCAGACTTGTGTTTGACAATGAGAAACGACATTAAATGTACAGTTTGATTGATTTCTCCTTTTGGCTTCAGATGCTGCTGAGAGACACTAGATGGCACCTTTTGTTTGCTGCGTGAGTGGGGCCAGAAATAGGGCCCATCTGAGTGCTGGTGAAAGCTGACAATTATTTTTGAAGCAACTGGTGCATCCATATGGATCCTTTCTGACGAAGGAGACAAAAATACCCTGGTGCTCGATATCCAGAAAAACGGGGAGGACAGAGCACCTCTTAACTACCTTGTTTATTCCTTTTATATCTTCTCTGCACTGTAGCTGGTAGGGCATTGAGACACTCCATGTAGTTAAAGAACAGGCTGGGAATGCTTGTGTTCATGATGCATTTTAAGGAAATGGGTTTGGCAAAAGCCAGACACAATACAGGCAGCTAGAGTAGGGTCTAGGCCAATAGGATGTAACATATCACAGTGTGAAAGTGCTATGTATGGACATGTAGCACTGTCCACCTCCCTCACTGCAGGTATCTAGTGTCATATAGGGGTGCCATAAAGGATTCCATAGGAAGTCCACCCACTGCTGCTGGAAGGCATGGGTTATATCTGCTCAGCCTCTGGGTCTGAGTTGTCTCTGCATCAGGTGAGTAACTGCACTGAGCTCCCATCACAGGTGCTGAAGACAGTGAATCAAGGCAGGGGAGTTGCTCACATTACATAAGCACAGACACCCATCAGCCCAAACTTTCTTCACTCTCCAATGACTGTACTGTCTAGATCGCTGTTGACAGGCACCCAGAACTGGGTAGACACCTTAATTTGGATGACTGCAAAAGGAGGTGAACCCCACACCTGATGAGCAAGTGTGCTTTGTATTTGTCTCCTGCTGATCTTAGACTCATGTAAATTGGTGACCCCTCATGGGGAGCAGAGCATGGGATGTATAGCCTCATGACTCTAGCAAGGGATCATGAGCCAACCAGTGATTGCCAGTTCTGTTTGCCAGTGATGTGAATGAACATAAATGTAACACTACAAATGGCACCCTTGTAGTACGAAAATATAGTCCAAGACAAAGCTATTTTTAATTAATCAATGCTGAGAATTCTCTGACTGTTCTCCCCAGCAAGTTTGTACAGGCATGTATTTATTTTAGAAAGAATTTTACTAAACAGTTTTGGAAAAATCTGCCCTGAGCTAATTGTGCAATTTCTGCTCTGTGTTTATCACAGTGCAACCCCTCATTCTCATCTTTCACAAACAGGGGGATTATGACTTTGCTGTTTTGCATGACTTCTCAGGCACAGACTACTTTGACTGTCTTGATCATCAGTCCAGTGCCTTGACATCAAAAGTCCTTATCTGGTGGATGTTTAATGCAAAAGTATCTGCAGAACCCCTGTTCCCCACAGAGCAGATAGCAGAAGCCATGAAACATCTTTGCCCATTGGAAACGAACCTTACCTTTAGCACAAAAGCTGAACTATTAGAAATTCAATGAAAGATCACAGTGAAAGGTCACAATGAAAGGTCTTTTCCTAAGAAAAGAACAAGGAAAGACGTAGGTCTAGAGCTCATATGTAGGTCTACAGCCAGCGACTTGGGCTGCTACAATGGGAGCTGGTTTGTAAGGAATAAAGGTTTACAACATTCTGGGGCCTGGGCTACATTAGTATTACAGAGAAAGGAAATGACCCTCTCCCCCAGTGGTGCTGTCACTTTGACCTGGGAGGAAATTCCTTCCTGGTGATCTGTCCAAGCCCAAGTTGGTCATCAAGACACATAAACAAGCTTGCTAGAGGTTTTCAGTACTTTCAATGTACGCTGCCTGTCATCCTGTTTCGGAAGCTAGACCATGTCTCCTGCTTTGAAGTGCAGAGGAAAGAAAACGTAAGAAGTTATACATCAGCTAGAGAAAAAACACCTTCATGCCCACTGTGACTAGTAGAAACTCTGAAACAAGGATCTAATTAAAACCAGTGTAAAAATCATGCAAATTTACCCTGTCAAAACTTAGCCATTCTGTCTCCTTACAGAGCCCTTACAATTCCTGTATTCATTCCTACAATCTCCATTTGGTCTGCATTAAATCTAAATAAAGAAATCTACTACATTGCCTTTGTTGAAAAAGCTGGCTATTTTTCAGGGGAAAAAAAAAAAGGTTGTATGATTAAAGCAGCTGCACTATTACAATAAAATATTAGGTGTTTCTCATCAGGAAAGAGGTCCAAACCTGGCCATATAGTTGCCTACAATATAAATGTCTACATGTGAGCTAGGAGTATAAGTTCTTATAGCTAATCAAGATCTAGGGCTGGATTCAGCTGCCTGAATGTGGGCATCTGGTGGCATTTGAAATGCCCTTTGGTATCTGAGATGACTGATTTGGACTAGCAGATACAGCACAGGATCTTTGTCCTTCCAGAGGCTGTTCAGGATACCTTAAATGGCACTGTATGTCTATCTTTAGACAACTTAGTCAGTCCCTTAGTCAGTACAAGGGAAGCCAGAGAGCTATTCAGCTCACCCTAATCTCACCAGTATATTCTTATCTTGATAGGTCTTCAGGCTCCACTGCCTATATTGACTGACTATAATGGCCGGTGGACATTTAGCTCACATGTAGGTGCCTATACATGGACACCACCCCTAGGTTGTGTGCATTTGCTGGATCAGATCATAATAAGGTGTAGAGTCTATCGGTGCTCTTGTCCAGGTGGAGGGGAGAGACCTGCCTTCCCATTCTCTCACTATGGTTAGTGCACAGGCCCATCTGTGGTCCATCACTAGAATTATGGTCATACTTAAGGAGAAAAAAGAATCATATCCATGAGCTGTTGTAGGTCTGAGCTAATGATTGCAATATTGCTGAAATATGAAGGCAACTGATAGGATTTCTCAAGCTAGATGACTTGTATTTGTAAAACTCATTGAGAGGGGTGTAAATGCTTAATAGTTGTTTGCCTCACAGAAGCAGGAATGCATACATCCTCCATTGCAGATAGGACTTCAAAACTACTGTTATGCACAGAGGATTTGGAACAAGTGACACTTTAGTCACCGTATTTTGGATTGTAACTTTGATTCTGCAGAAAGAACAAGACACACTTAGTGTCTTGTGATCCTTTTTCACTTCACAGAACCTTTTAAATCTTTCAGTCACACATCCATACATAATATTTTATGCCTTTTGCCATCTTTTAATCTTTTGCTACCTGTCTTAGTACATACAAACAGAGGACATGGAGCAAAATGAGATGCCGCATGGAGAAGTGAATATGCAGAGGGCTTGCACCAGTGCTTGTCATCTCCATCTGTTAAAAGAGTAATCAAGGTTATTATCTCCAAAGAACCAAAACTCCCTCAATATCATTCTGTAGCTGAGGGGAGCATCTGAAGGACCACACTCAGGGGATATCCCCTGACAAAGCCCAGCCTAACCAGTGGTTTCAGCACAGGAAAGTGTGTACGTGATGGGAGCAGCAGGCAGGGAGACCTGCACATGGGACACAGGGCTCCTTTGCTAATGGCAAGCTAAAATGGCTCAGCTTTGACCCTGCACGTCTACACAGAGGCCTCTTAACTGCTTGGACTAACCTGGTTGTGGCCTTCTGGACCTGTTCTAATTTAAATCAAATGCTGCCGTGCTCAGAGCAGCCCACTCCCTATTACAGGCTCACAGAGGCTGCACAGTGCAAGAGCCATAGGATGTGCCTTCATCCACTCAGGTGCAAATTTAATCAAGCAGTGAAATCATGATAAAATCTTTCATTTAGGGCAACAAAGTGTGGGTGCAAGGCATTTTGGTGGTAAAAGCTTGGTGTAAGGAGCACATTCCTTGTACAAGGGACTGCTGTAAGATTTTGATTACAATATTTCATAAGAAATATTTCACTTACAACTTCCTTTTTGTTTCTTTTGGATCTCAGATATTCGTACACAAATAAGCAGAAAGCCAGAAGATTTTTCCCCGAACAAGGCATGGTTACAATAGTTGGCTGCAATGAATGAAGAAATGCAGTGGGTTTGTGACTCGAGCATGGTAATTTCAGAGCACAAGGCAAGTTGTTTATTACTACTTATCAGCTGTAACCCAAACAAAGTAGCTTTAACTATAGCAAAGATTATCAAACTGAATCATCAAGCTAAAAAGGTGAATTTTTACTGTCGTTCTTTTCTGCATCGGCATTTCATTTTTTTATTCCATACAAGTACAACAGGTAGAAACATCCCCTGGCCACAGGTCCCCCACCTGCTCTGATCTTCAGACACACTGAGCAAGCTCTTGGTTTCTCAGCCATTTGAACTGCAGTTCTTGAAGCGCAGTTCACTTGGCATCCTCTCTTTAGTAAGTAAATGTGACTGAAGAACCCACTGAATAATTTATTGTGTTTTCAGTACCTGACTAGGCAGTCCAATTAATATTTAGTGAAAATCATATTCCTGACTTTAAAAGGCAGGATATTGGCAGGGAGTGAATGGCTGTGGTCAGTAAGGACCACAGGTCTCTTGCAGGTGTTTAACAAACAGATCAGCAGGAGGTGTCTGGTGCCTCCTAGGGCTCACATGGATGAGGAGCTACTGGTGGTAGACATTAAGACAAGCAATGAAGTTCTGACTGACTGAGACCCAACGTGTGCCACAGGACATTTGCACAGCATAGGTGCACAGCAAAGATGGGATGAATGGGATGTCTGTCTCTGACAAGAGAAGCTGCTTTATCTTACACACTTGTTTCCCTTTTCTTTGGTAAAGAAAAGCAAAAAGGGATGAAATAGGAGTGGAAAATTTACACCTAAAGAGGAAGAAGATGGGTAGGAATGTGTCTGCAGTGCTCAGTCTGGCCTTTGGGTTCTGGGAGCCTTCTTGTGACCCAACTTTCAGTGTTGATGCTTTCCTTCATTATCTCCTTCCTTCTTATTTTGCGTTTTATGTTGAAAATACATTGTACTTGTGTACCTGTGTGAGGGAACAAAATCTGTGTTTCCAGTAGATGACAAATTAGCAGAAGTAGGTTGCATTGCAGTTTAATATTTTAGGAACTTGATTAATCAACTTGCAGTCAGCAGATGAGCACCAGAATAATATTTCAATGACATATCAGAAGATGGCCTGGAATTGCCTCTGGTTTCCTAAAACTCTCAAGCTTCTGCTGTTGAAAATTATAATAACAGGTTTTTTAACCATGTCTCATACCTTTAGAAAAAGAATCATTAAGAGAAAGATATTGAAAAGCAGGTATTAAGGGAAAAAGGCAATCCACCAGCTTCTGCAATGGGAACCTGTGTCTCACTAATCTATTAGCATTTTTTTGATTCTGTCAGTAATAAGATGTGAAATGGAAAGCAGTGTAAAATAAAGAGTAAAAATAATGTATTTTAGTTTTCAAAAAGGAATTGAAAATTTCCCTCAGACAAAAGTGTAAAAACATCACTTGCTTCTGTTCAGAAAAGCAATGTATTGTCTGGGAGCAAAAGCCAAGAAATAGGAAATAAAGAATCAGAGGAATCCATTTCCATCACAGCAAAAAAGTAAGAGCAAAGTATTGATGTTTTGATCTCTTGAATTGTATTTCCGGAGTCTGTCACCAGTAAGTTTGGTTGAAGCTCTGGAGAACCGAACAAGGCTGAACAAAATGACAGGTGGAGCTCAGTGTTAACAGATGCAAAATAATATTAATTGGAGAGGAAAACATGATTTAGACATTAACCTTACACTGTTCTGACTGTGTTAGGTTAGTAAGGGGACTTGGGTATGGTGGTGAACAGCTGTGTGTAGCTACAGTCCAAAGAACAAACCAATATTGGTGGTAAAGGTACTGAAATTGAAGACACATCTTTTTATGTGGTTGGGGCTCACTCTGTGGGGAAGATCATGTGCAGGTCTGGGTGCTCATACTCCCAGGTGCAACACAGATTTACATCAGCTTCAGCTCACGGTGACAGGAGTGATTTGGAACATGTAAAAATATTAAGCAGAAACCGTATTTTAAAAGGTTGAGATCATTTGCCTTTGAAACAAGGAGAAAAGGGAGTATGATTGTAATACATAAAACAGCAGATAATCTGGAAAAGTGAGCTTGGGAGCACAAGAATAACGGAAAATCAATGGTTTAGACAAAGGCAAATGCAGTTAATTGGAATTAGGTAATTTCTAATTTGGAAGATACACTATTTATGTGGCTTTCACTCCCCCAACGTGGGACCAGACATCTGGGCTTATCCACTTTTTCAGTCAATGAGTCTTTTAGAGAGGAAAATTGCAAAGTTATAGAAGGGAATCTTGTTGCCACAGAAGAAATAATTAGACCATAAGAATTACTAATCCAGAGTTGTGTTTACCATTAATACTCTGTCAAATGTTGATTGTGTGACTAAACTGCAAGGTAAAAGAGCAGCTGTAACCACTACCCAACAATATAAACAAAGTCATCGTTGCTGTGAAAGAAAACATGAGATGAATGAAAACAGCCCAAAAGGTGTTTTCATTATAAGCGAAGAAACTGAGCAGGTTTTATAACTATAGTATTGATCAGTTTTCCTAATTTTCTGATACAAATGTGATTTAAAAAATCAGTGTCTGTTAAAATATTTGTGCACAGAGAGACACATTATGAAGATTCAGAAGTTGCTTGTGCACATTTAATTTGAACCTTATTACGTTTTGGAAACAGCAGCATTTTGCTTGATATGAACATGCTTGCCAAGTACATCCACGTGAAATATCTGCTTTCTGCTATCCAGTAGTCTCCATTCAACTTTCTTCATTGTTGTCATGGTGATAAGACTGGTTTTGACACTGCCATTAATGAACTCTGAGGGTGAGAAAGGTCTTTCTCCAACAAAGAGTGACACCACCACAAAGCAAATTAAATTGCTCTGACAACATATCTATTGAGAGTGAGTTCACATGTCACTGGAGCTTTTAGGATCTTATTGATGACTTTGTGTCTGCCAAAAGTCATAAAGTACTGTTGTTGTAACAGGTTTATGTTTATAGACGGCATTTGCCTGCGTTGTTTGATCGCCTTAATGCTGATATATTCTATCATTTTACCTTGACGGTTGTATTCACTACTACTCCTCTGTCAGTGAATTAATGGAGGTTTGTGTGTCAGTAATCATTTCTTATCTCCAAAATGGTGTAATGTATATGTCATAAACACATAACTAGGTGACAACTGATTACACTACAGTTAAGTGATAAGAGCAGTTGACAGGAGTAGTTGTGGATCACAAAATAGACATAGGCCAGCACATTCTTCTCTGTGACAAAAGCGGAAATAAACGTGGCCCAAATCAGGTGTGGGTATGGCCTTTCACAATCACTTTGCTGCCTGTTCATAAAGGGAACTAGAACTTGCAGAAGATGTAAAAGATATTGAGAAATGATTTTTTTAAATACCATACATTAATGTGCATGGTGCTTTACATTGAAAGAACACCCTGGTCCAAGTGGGTCACTGATTCTAAACTTGTAGCACTGTCAGCTCAGAGCTGCTCAGCCACATAGAAATATGTGAATTTTACTTTCTCTGAATTAGGGGGCTGAAAAATAAGTCTGCAGCTTTATTACTTCTGGAAAACAGAGCGAGTGAGGTGAGCTGCAACAGACAGCCTGACATCCTGCAGTCACTCCTGGCAATGGCAAGGGGTGGGATGAAAGTGATGGACACTGTAGGTTTGGATAAGGGGATCTTTCTCCCATACCAGTTTCCTCACAAGAGGCTGTAGGAGACACTGACTTTCCAGGACACTATATTTCGAGGTTTTATTATACTGTGTAGACAGCTGGATCTATCTGTTTTTTACACACATGGCACCCTTTTGTCTTAAGCAATCATGTACTTCTGCTTGGGGCCATCCTCCTGCCTTGTAGGCAGTCACCATTCCCACAAGTGACTCTTCCACACTTATAAGCCAAAAAGGTAAACCTTATCTTGCCCTGGCAGAGTGCACAAAGACTTTCTGTGCATTAACTACTGCACAACGGTGCAAGAGCTTCAGGCCTTTGTGGCTGTAGGTCTTGTCTGCTATAACCTAGTTTGACCAAAAACATCACCATGCAGATCTTTTGCTTTCTCAGTCAGGGAATAATTAGTAAAACTGTAGGAAAATGTAAACCCAGGGGTATTTCTGAGGAGATTACTGGATAGTAGGGTACATGGAGCCATACATGACTTTTGGCAGCAGCAAAGTCATCATAAGATCCTGAAAGATCCATTGACATGTAAACTCACTTGGATGGACAAACAGCTGATTTGTGTTTGTTATGGCATATCGATAATAAACATTTGTATAATGCCCTTAAGAACATGCTTCAACTTTTGGTCAGCCCTGAAGGGATCAGGCAGTTGGACCAGATGATGACTGTAGGCCCCTTCCAACTGAAATATCATATCCTATCCTATCCTATCCTATCCTATCCTATCCTTTCTTATCCTATCCTATCCTCTCATTCTAGCTGAGCATGGGCTATTCTGTGGGGGGAAACAGTATGCTAGAGCTAATCTAAAGTGCAGTCTTGCATCTTAGAGAGTTTTGAGGTATACCCTGATGGGGCAAAAGACAAAAAGCTCTGCTACTGCTGTCCAGGCTTCACCACCACTGCAGGTATTACAGCTATGAGTGAGTCATGTGCTGAGATGTTAGGGTAGCCAAAAGGGCTGAAGAGGTACATGGGAGACATGTGAATGATATGGATAGTTGTCTGTGATAATTATGTGGAATGCTCCCCACTGCTGGGTCAGTGTAGACAAGAGTCATCCACCATGGATTAACCTGGGAGATGTTACAAATATTAAAGCATCCTTTACCAGCAACTAGTTTTCCATGTTCTTTTCAAGCATATTTCTGTTCTTCCATTATCTACTCCCACATGAAAGAGCACCTGTTTTGCAGTCCTCATTATTCCAGCTCTAACAGATCTGCCAATGTTTGTCAGAGAAGGGTCAGATGTGTAGATGTCCTACTGTTTCATCCTTCTTCAGCCATATTGTGCAGACCCTCCAGAAGTTTCCATGTTTTGTCTTAAAGAAGCTTCATGATACTGCAACTGGTGCTGGAAAAACATTACAAATAGTGGAGCGATGGATCCAAGGTGTTGTGTAACCAAGAGCATGCCACTCAGCTTTACTGAGCTTCACCCAGTAAAAATCTGGATAGAAAGCAACACTGCATTGATGACTAGATACTGCACCTGAAAATTCATTTCATTCGAATATCTAATGCAGTGTGTACCTTATGTGGGCTTATGGGTGGATCTCAAAGGGATTTAAATACCCTTTGGTGCATTTCTGTAACTTTTTTCTTTACAAAAAAAAGGGGTAGATGAAGACTGCACAGTATCTAACTAAATAATGTCATTGCAGGCATCAAGAATAAATTCTCATTGTTAAAGCAATATCATGACTCATAACTAGAGTTACTTTTCATTATTTGCTCAAGGGCTAGAGAGTACAAGATATATTCATGACACACTTCAAATTCCTGTTGCTTATTCATTTTCTTTTTGATTGAACACACCAACCTCAGTAAAACCATGCTAATATTTTCCACTGGAACTCATCTGCCTGCAGTCTTTGTGTGTGTCTGACACTGCTGGTAACCCCCATTTCGAAAAATAAACACATTAACAAAACACGCGGGAGGAGGCATCCCAAAGCTCATCTTTGCCTTTGGATTTGGTCTTCCAGTCAGACTGCTTTACTCATACAGAGACTCACTCATTTAGCAGAAACTGCTAAAATGCTCTGCCATGTGCTTCTTATGTAAGTAAGGCTCCATTTAATAACTTGGTTCCACCTTGAGTGCAAGTTGTGAAATTCAGATTGAAAAAAGGTGAGAGAAGACAAAGCACACCTTGTAGTACTGGTAGCAAAAGGTTGGTTTGCTCTCAGGGTCCATTATAACAGCAATCCCACCCTTCTGCTAGTTTGCTGTTTCTTTGGCAGGTGAAAAAAAATTTAAACTGGAAAGTAAATAATAAACATTTTTTGCTGTTTTCTCCATAGGAACCACAGCTGTTATTTATGAAAGGAGTGGCTTTTTGCAAATTTGACCAAATTTATACCTCTGAATTCATCAGAAGAACAGAGAAAAAAGGAAAAAGATCATGCAAGAAAATATGAAGTTGTTTCTTGAAGCCTCAAATATTACAGAATCATAGAATAGTTAGGGTTGGAAAGGACCTTCAGATCATCTAGTTCCAACCCCCTGCCATGGGCAGGGACACCTCACACTAAACCATGTCACCCAAGGCTCTGTCCAACCTGGCCTTGAAAACCACTAGGGATGGAGCATTCACAACCTCCCTGGGCAACCCATTCCAGTGGCTCATCACCCTAACAGTAAAGAACTTCTTCCTTATATCCAGTCTAAACCTCTGCTGTTTAAGTTTCAACCCGTTACCCCTTGTCCTATCACTACAGTCCCTAATGAAGAGTCCCTCCCCAGCATCCCTGTAGGCCCCCTTCAGATACTGGAAGGCTGCTATGAGGTCTCCACGCAGCCTTCTCTTCTCCAGGCTGAACAGCCCCAACTTTCTCAGCCTGTCTTCATACGGGAGGTGCTCCAGTCCCCTGATCATCCTCGTGGCCTCCTCTGGACTTGTTCCAACAGTTCCATGTCCTTTTTATGTTGAGGACACCAGAACTGCACACAATGCTCCAAGTGAGGTCTCAGGAGAGCAGAGTAGAGAGGCAGGATCACCTCCTTCGACCTGCTGGTCACACTCCTTTTGATGCAGCCCAGGATACGGTTGGCTTTCTGGGCTGTGAGTGCACAATGAAGCTGGCTCATATTCATTTTCTCATTGACCAACACCCCCAAGTCCTTCTCCACAGGGTATGACATTATATAAGCTTATATTTGAATAGAATGTTGAAATAAATTAAAATGAGGCAAGGTGATCCGCGTATTACCTATTATCAGGACTTCAACAGCGAAGGTTCAAGTGAGCAGGTAATGGAAATTGACAATCCCATAGGAAAAGATTTTAGGTCTGCTGGAGAGAACAAGCTAGATATTAGGTGACGATGTACTGCTGCTAAAGGGTGAATATCCTACCCATATATCTAATCTAGAGCGTAGCCTGCAAGATGTGTGAAATAATCCTCACCTCAGGACTGGAAAGGCCTCCGAGATACCCAGTTTATGGGATATATGGGATATCTGGGAACTGCATGTCTAGAAGGATCTTGGTCTCATGAGGATCTGGTATAGGCAGTGCGGAGGAGAGGAATGGGCATGGGCAGGATTTCAGAAAACAAGAAATAGTCTCTTTCAGCTCAGAGCTGAAAAGGCTGTGTGGGCATGTGGTAAACCTCTGAGCTACCTCAAAGGGTACAGCACAAAGAAGGGGTTCACAGCTCAGGGCAGGTTTGGAGCATGCTCTCTCCCTAGAGCTCAAGGGGCCAAGGGAAAAGCCCCTGTGGTATACAGCCTGCTTTACCTGGAAAAATGTATTTGGTTTCTGTCATATAGACCTCTGGGCATTTATACTGTGGAATGTGCCTGAGAATGTGACAGGAGAGGGCCCATGTTGCCTCTTGGCTGTCCCCAGGCCTTACAGGAGAACCACAATACATGGCTCAGTCTTCCAAGGTGCATCTGTCATGCCTTTGTCCACTCTATCCTACTGAACAGCCCATCACAGGTAAGCTGTCTTCTTGACTCAAGCCTTCCAAATCTTGACAGCAACTTAAAAATCTCAAGATCTTTGAAGTATTGCATTTAGGTTCCTTATTGTTTTGTTTTCAGATGTTATGTGCAATGTAAGCCTGGTGAAGACATGTACCCATTAACTTAGATACCAATTTTTCTAGGAATTTTTTTTTATCCATCATTATAGCTTACTTAGTCTATTTTTTTAATCATTATTTTTGAAGGTAGTGGGGGTTCATCTGTCTCTGATGAAAACCTGAAATCTCCAGCCCCGGGACTTGGAAATTCTGCATCTGAAGTCCTGTAGATGCTGTATCTTGCATGTTTCATTTAAGTTCTCCTGCTGACTTCAATCTGAATGGTACCAAACCTCAACTCAGCAAGTAGGACACTCAGAAGTGCAAGTTCATTCTTATTCAATAGAAGTCTCACCTTATGCTAAGCTACATTCTATGCTTGAGAACTTTGTTGAATATGAGAAAATTTTGGAACTGGCATCTTCTCAGAAACAGCCTCTTGGCTACAGAGAAACAAATTGCTTTATGTGTTCATTCTATTTTTGTCTCCCTCATTTAAGCTTCAGTTTGTTTCTTTGTATGCCCTTAGGTTTGAGCCTTTTGGGATAGAGATCATCTTTGATGGAAGGTGTCTTGCAAAGAGCTACTAAATGTGCACAGCAGTGCAAGTGCAACAGCAGAAATAGCTTTAAATAAAGGCAATGAAAGGGCTTTTTATCCTGCTTTAAAAACATGTCTTAGAAATAGAAAAGAATGAGAGATTGACCAGTTAATGAGAAAGGGCAAACTGTTAATCATATCTTTCAAATTATTTTTAATACTTTAACAAAAACCTGTCTTGAATAAGAAAATTCAAGTATGTGCGATTAGGAAGTAATGTAAATCTCCTAAGTAAAGACCTGGGTTGAAAGAAACAGGTATGATATGAGTCAGAAAGATTTAATTTATGCAAATCAGCAAGACAAGATTATAGCATCCTAAATTGTAAATGGAAGTACTTAATGAGTTTATTGAATCCTTACATTATTTCTGAGCTGTTCTGGTGAGTCGGGAAAATAATGAGCACTGGGCAAGAATGTGGGAGCTGTCTACAAATGTCTGTGAGGTGGAGGCTGTTGTGCTGCTGGTAGTCAGGCAGGTAGTGGATGTGCTAATTGCTTTGAAGTTTATCTTTTTTAAGTGGTCTCTCATTTTCCCATAGGCAAGGATAAAATTAGTGGAGACACTGAGGCAGGAACTCTTTAAGAAGGGAGCCTGAAACTCTTAAACCCCAGACCTTTGAGGAGACATGAGGAAATTGGTTACAGCCATGGCTTCACGGGGGTCCACATGTGAAAGGAAGGGTTTACTGGCACAGCTGAGCCACTGAGAGACATAAAAAAGCCCTCTTGGGCTCCTTCCCTAAACCAATGTCTGAAATACCAAGCCAGTGCCAAAAGAAGGTTGCTTTTGTAGGTTTGCGAGGCAACGCATTGCACCTCTTGTTCCCATGTACCATCTTCCATCAGCACAGGCTTTGGAAGGTAGAAGGGACATGTGTGGCAGGTCACAGGCACAATCTGCTTTTAAACAAATCCTTTTGTGGCAAGTTTTAAGAGCAGAAACTCTTGGGGGATGCCAGTTGCTTCGATTGAACTTCTATAGGCAGGACAGTAAGAAAGAGGGCAGAACTCTTCTCTCTTCCCCATCACAGTAGTCAATGTCCCTTTATTTAGGCTGGCATGTTATTCTTTATTGCCAGAGTCTGTACTCATGGAGGCTGACTCTATAAAGGTATGGTTTTAATTTATTATATTAGTGATAGTGACTAATGTCGTTTTGCATGTCATCAGGGAATTAAATACAATCCACTTAATACACACAAGAAACTCCACTATAAAATTGTGTGTGTGATTGTTGCTGATGACAAATGTTGGCTTATAGTGTCAGACAAATCTGAGGGCTTCCTGGAGGCCTGCCTATTCCCTTGCAATACCCAATTAATTAACATTTTGCCTACAATAAGCAGTTCACGAAAGTAAGCCTCAGACAGGCATTACTGTTCATGTTAAATAAATTACTGTTCCTCCTTTGTACCTCACTGTGTTATGGAAATAAATCTGCATGAGCCTCTTTTCAGAGTGGTATTCTCTGTAAAGTCTGTTAATGTGAAAGCTCCTAAAATCAAGGAGAAAGATAGTCGGAAATGTGGGTGCTGAACACAACAAAATGCACCATCAGTATTCATTCTGGTATTGATTGGTGTCAGAGGACTGGAGCCTTCAAAGAGATTTGTTGTTCTTTGGGATTAGACAAGGGTGTTTTTTTTTCCTCAGAAATATTGGGTTTTTCACTTCCTTGGTATTTACAGGATTACTATGTGATATTGGCTTCACTGCAGTAGAAGTACTTGCTTTGGGGTAGATCTTCCTGACCTGAGCAGGGTATGGCGTGAATCCTAGGATATGGCATGAGGCCCAAGTGGGACTTTACCTGCCACTGAGGAAGTAGTGGCTATTTGTGAATTTCATGCAGACGTTCGCTCTGACTAGCATACCTGACCTTCCCACCATATTAGATGTTGATCTGAAGGAATATATTCCACTTAAGATTGGATCAGACCAAAAGTTTTTTTGGGAAGAAATGGGAATTTCTTTATTAAAAAGGGACCTGCTGTGGAAGGGTTGGAAGAAGAGACCTCAGCTGCAGCTGTGCAACATGAGCTAACTGATCAAGTACCAGATAGTATCTGATAAACTTATTTCCTGTCAAATAAAATGCCTCTTTACCCAGAACTGAGCATACTCAACATTCAACAGTGTACACTGCTGCATACAGGAATATCTGAGCAATGCTCACTGTTACCTGGATTCTTGCGTGAGGAATGTTTACTTCCTAGAGGAACATGTGGCAAAGGGAGACATTCTCTGGCCCAGCTCTTGCCATCCTCCTTTTGAGCACAGGAAAGAGTCCCAGGGAACTCCTGAAAGGGGTTTGGGACAAGATCACAGAAGCATAGAATAGTTAGGGTTGATGACCCTATCCTGCTCTTGAGCCAACCAGTACTGAGTTATGGGGGTTGTGCAAGCAGCTATTTGGTTTCAGAAAATAATGTGATTCACAAAGCAAGCACTCTCTGGACTGTGTTTCTTGGAAAAATGTAGACAAAGCCTTCCCTATTCTGTTTCCAGCTACTGGGTCCCAGGAAAGGGAAAGGGCTTCTCCAGATGTTCTCTAATAGACATCGAGGAGTCTGACACCTCACTCCACAAGCCAGTGATCTGCTCCACTTCCAACAAGGCTAAACAGACTGTGTTAAATGGGAAGTCAGACCAGCTAACTATAACGAGACTGTTCTTCTCTTCATTATTCTTATTACTCATTATTTTGAATGAACGAATGATTACGTAAAATATGTATACTCATCTACTCATCATAAATCATTTAAGTCCAGAAATTAAATCTATTATTTATGAAAGCAAAACCAATGTAGAAATTCATATTTTGCATATTTGGAATTCCCTTGCACTTTGATTTCTCAAAAATCTATTTTCTCCTGATATTTGTAAATGCCCTTTTTATTTCCCTTCACTTCTTTAGACAGAGCTAACGGGGCCTTTTTTGGCTCTCTGTATCCTGGCATACTTATAACTGACTCTGCACATTCTAGATGTGTTGCTTTTCTCCCCTCTTCATTCCCACTCCATCTTTTTCCTTTAAGCTCATGGTTAAAGGTAACCTCTGGGCAGCTACCTGCACTGCACATTAACGAATTCCTGTCCTTTAGCAGGGGTACTGTAGGGCCAAGCTCGAGTGTGGCTCCTCATTTTAAACCCCTAGTTTACATTCTTGTTCTGTTCTTCTCTATCGCTCGGAGCGTTAGTTGCAAGGAGGCTTTTGTTTGAGCCTGGGCAGCTGCCTCCTGGCAGGGGGAGTTTTGAGCGGCTGACCTGCTTGTGCTCATTGCTTGGTTAAAAAACTTCTGTATTCATATGGGTGGAACCAGAGGGAAAACAACTTTGGGTCCAGAAGCATCCTCAAAGAGTTCAGGATTGTTCTTCACCTCAGTCAGAAAATACAGCAAAACAACAACAGAAGAGCTTTCTCAGATGTGAATCCTGTACTACTCTGTATCTAGGCACAGCCAGCGTGTTCTTGTGCCAATAAAATGCACTCACAGTGCACTTACTGAGTGCAGCTGGTGTGAATCTGTAGAGGGGGGGGGTCTTCCATTAGGTCCTGGGGAAGAAGGAACCCCGACTGTGTGTGCTGTGAACCTGACCCCATCAGCCCTGGGACCCCCTCTGCCTGGTGCTCCTGGGGAGCAGACCTGCCAGGGGAGAGCATTTCTGAAACAGGATTTGTTATTTTCTGCTTTTTCCTGAAGGTTTAAGCAGCAGCACATTTTTGTGTGAATCACAGCAGACCAAAAGCTCGCTGTTGAACATGGGGTGCTGACTGCTGCAGTGCTCACCACGCTTCCTGAGCAGCTCCACAGTGCTTTGCCACTCTGAACCTCCTCCTGTGATGGCCTGTGGCAAATGGGAGGAGATGCCTGTCATAAGCTTCCCTCTCTTAAGGCACCTCAGAAAGCAGCATAATGATTTTCTTTACATCAGACCAGTGTGAAGATTTTGCCACCAGGAGGTATATAAAAATGGTATCCAACAGCCCAGCATAGATAAGAGCGTCGCTGTAGTGCAATAAAAAACCCCACCTTATCCTCTGTAGTTCTGTATATTGTGTGCATGCTTGGTTTCCTTGGAGCCCAGAAATCTGATGTTAAAAAGACGTCACATAGGCATGTGTGTGCTTCTGTTTCAAACAACTTATTCACATCAGAAAGAAAATGTGCTTTGGAAAGATTTATTCTCATTAAAAGAAATAAGTTTTATTGGGAGAAAAAACTGTGTTTGGCAGCCCGCAACATTTGATTGCTGTAATGGTAGTGACGGCAGTAATCTATTTTCTTGCCTTGCTGGTAAATGGAAGTATCCAGCAAAGATAAAAGGTTACCAGCTGGGATAACTATCCTCTAATTAGTACTGCAGGTTTTTTTGGGAATTTAGAAAAAATGTGATGCAGCCTCTTAAATCTGTTATAAATAAGACCAAGTAGGAACAAGCAAAGTACTCAGCGTATGAACGGCAGCACCTAATCTGAGAGGGTTGATCAGCCATTCAGAGCAAAATACTGTTAGATTTCATTGTGTTGGTAAGAGAAAAAGCTTGTTCTGAGAGTTGCCACTCAAAAAATCAATCCAGTCTTGAGCTTCTTACTTGCATCGGGTGTTCCTGAACTGGTTGGCCAGGTACATGGCCAGTATAGTCATAGAGCACAGAGAAGCCAAAGTTAATATTCAGTTAGGTAAGTCTGGTAACAGTAAGGACTGGTAACAGGTTAGGTATAGGAGGACAGAGAACCAACAGTTTTGGTTGATTCTCCCAAATATGGCTTAATTTTTTCAAGAGTTTTACTTACAAACTACAAATTATGAAGACCAAGGAAGAAGAAAAAATCCCACAGGGGAGCATCACTGCTCTGGGAGAGATGACAAGAAAAAAAGAATAGTTTAATCCTAACCATGGACTGAAAACTGTGGCAGCTCAGGAGCCGTGCAAAGGCAGATCAGATGTGTTTGCCCTGGGGGAGCAACATTTAGGAACAGCGACAGCTTCAGTGGTCTGATTACAATGTCTGTTGGAACCCACCCTGGCTGTTGGTGCTAATGAATCACACAGTTGCCTCAGTCCATGTCCCCAGTGTGCTGTTGCCAATATTTTGATATTGAATGCTTACAACTTTTCCAATGCAATCAGCTGGTGACAAAAGCTGAGAGCCCAAGGGTAACTGTTCTCAGAAAGGAGACATAGGGGAACTGGGACAGTTTTTGCACTGTCATCAACCACTTGGCTGGGCAGACATGCTATAAGTATGGGAAACCTAACAGATACATTCCCAAAGCCACCTTGACTAGCAGCATAGACAAGGAGGACCAGGGTTTCAGAAGGTTTCACACTCATCTCTTCCTTTATTCATCTCTTCCTTTGTCCCCACACATTTTTCTGAAGTGATGTTCTTGCAGTTGAGGGCAGTTTGGCCCATGCACCATCAGCAACACTTCTGGAGGACTAAGTAAAAGTCACTGATGGGCAGGGCAGTTGAGTGACTTTCAGGGTAGGGTGAACTGCCCAAGCATCATTTCTAGCCTGGACAGCTTCCTCATACTTTCAGGGATCAAAGGGTGCAACTTATGTTTTTGGAGCACAACTGCAGCCCAAAAAGCTTGTGATTGCCCTCCTATTGCTTCAGCTCAGAGTCAGCAAAGGACATGCAGGAGCTCTGCAGGGTGACAGACCTCGAAGGCATGAAGAGGCTGCAGCTATGGCTTGGTTTCCTCCTTGCATGCTTGTAAAACTGTGGAGAACAAGACCTGCAGCTGCTGCAAATTTGCTATTCTTCACACATATTTTGGGATCAAAGATCAGTCTGCAAAAAACCCCTTGAGGTTGCTTGTCATCAAACCATACCCCTGAGTGCTAATCAGAGCATCCTCTTTTAAATGCCTCAGTCTGTTATTTTTAGGCAATAAAAAGATGTTGCCTTTGGTCAGACAGGAAAAACACTTCTGAAAAATCAATGTGGCAGAGAAGGGGCATTCTTGGCCCCATTTTTAAGCTGGCAGCTCTCAAAGTTTGTCAAATGTAAGCCCCTTAACAAGTGGGATAGCAGGTTGTGACCCATGTTATTAAATATGCTGGGCCTTGGAGTACAGAGCAGTCTTGAAACATATTCCATTTATGGGTGCTTTGAAATGTCTTAAAGTGGGATTGTCTACCAAGCAGAATATCACCACTCACACTTCAAAATCCATGCCCCTCATGTCTTCAGATAGGCCAGGTGGCATCACAGCTCCAACAACTCCCTTCTGTTCTTCACGTTCCATCTTCAGGGAATGAAAAGCACTGGTGCAGATGTGACATAAACACACAGAATTATCCAGCCAGCAGTTCTTATACAGCTAATGTCCACCCTATCCTTGTGAAATGATATTTAAACAGGAACAAATATAATGCACTGGCATCCCAAGAGATCCAAAAGCACCAAGGGATGGGGAAAGATAGAGAAAACGGACCATTTCAAAGCCTGTGAGCAATCTCCATGCAGAATGAAAGGCAAGCCTTCCTTAGGACACCCAGTTTAGATTTCTTCTTATGCCAGTGTTGTTACAGAAAGCTGAGCAGTTTAAAAACAATTTAGGATTGCAAGGGTACAGCGATTCTGTGATTGACACCCTTAAATCAAGGAATTTACTGACATTTAGACCCCACTGCATAACAACAGGCTGATGTGGTTTCTGCCCACAGTGCTGTTTACTGAGGAGAGGTAGGCTTTTGATACTTTGCTGGGACAGTCATTATGAATATGACCCCTATGGAGAACACGTTACTGTCCCAGGATGAATGGTTTGAATTGTGTTTGTCTGAAACTGGTCCCAGTATCCAGGAAATTAGAGTCCTTGACTACTCATGTGTCAGAAAGAGTCAAGCCCACATTGTGCTGATATGTAATATCAGTTGCTGTTAGTTGTTTAGAGTCTACTAAAGCAGTAGGTTTTGCCACACAGTCATATTGCACAGAATGGCTGTGTTCAGCTCCTGTGCTCTATAGAATCATGGAATCACAGAAATACAGAATGATTTGGGTTGGAAGGGACCTTAAAGATCATCCAGTTCCAACCCCCTGCCATGGGCAAGGACACCTTCCACTAGACCAGGTTGCTCCAAGCCGCATCCAACTTGGCCTTGAACACTGCAGGGATGAGGCAGCCACAGCTTCTCTGGGCAACCTCTGCAGGACCTCACCACCCTCACAGGGAAGAACTTCTTCCTAATATCTAATCTAAATCTGCCCTCTTCTAGTCAACTGCTCCTAATGCACCCTAGGCTATCCCTGCTGGTGTGCATGCAATAGGGTTTTCATGTGTTTATGAGAAAAAGGGAAGCAGCAGTAGCAGCTGTCACCACCTGCTCCTGAAGGGTTTGAGACCTTTGTGGCCAGTTTCCTGAAGCAGGAGAAACTGGTCTTGCATGAGGTTCACCACACATATCTTGAATGGATCTTCCTGATGCTTTAGGAGACGCTGGGTGTTTTTCCCTTTTAACCACCCCAGTCAGAAGTTTGATTTTTCCTTTTTGGCACTAAAAGAGTCAAAAAAAAAAAAAAAAGAGAGAGCAAACACTGTATCTATGACCCAAACGAGGACAACCTGGCTGTTACTGTGACGGACTGCAGTGAAGGATCTGATCCTAATATTGGAAAGGACTTTTTCAGTCCAAGCTATGGGATAGCCAAGGCTTTACTTTTGATACATTTTAAATAATAAATCAATCATAATAAATAATTTTGTGCCTTCCTACTTCAAAATAGTATTCATAAACAGGGGATGTCTGTTCACTGTGATGCATTTGTTTCTTACTTGGACCAGCAGAAATAAGCTCTCATCAGACCCCACTTGGAGTACTGTACAACAGTACAACATAAGAAGGACATGGAGCTATTGGAGCAAGTCCAGAGGAGGCCCATGAGGATGACTGAGTGCTGGAGCAGCTCCCATATGAAAGGAGTCTGAGATACTGCCTTCCAGTATCTGAGGGGGACCTAAAAGGATGCTAGAGAGGGATTGTAGAGACAGAACAATGGGTCACAGATTCAGACTTACACAGGGTAAATTCAGGTTAGATATAAGGAAGAAATTCTTTACTGTGAGGATGGTGAGGCACTGGAATGGGTTGCCCAAGGAAGTTGTGAATGCTCCATCCCTGGCAGTGTTCAAGGCCAGGTTGGACAGAGCCTTGGGTGACATGGTCTAGGGTGAGGTGTCTCTGCCTATGGCAGTGGGATTGGAACTAGATGATCTTAAGATCATTTCCAACCCAAACCATTCTGTGATTCTATGATTTGAAGATGAACTTGACAGTCAAATCCTTGCTATTGGTGTCTCTGGCAAGCAGGACCTTCAGGTACTGACGTTAGCAAAGCAGAAGGTATCTGTCATCAAGGCTTTCTGTACTGCGACTTTTGTATGTTTAGCCTCATAGTAGGAGAGCATATTCTACCCAAAGCTTAATGTCGTATGTGTAGAAGACAAGACTTATTTGGGAATTTCTGACATTCCTGTGGTTTGTTGGAAAACTCCTGCCACTGTGTTTTTTTCCAGGGAAGTGTAATATTGCTGGGATGATGGGCATCAACATCTCTGCAGAAAAGGACATATCTTTGCAAATGTAAATCAGACCCCTGCACTGCAGTCCCATGTCCAGTTTGTGATCCGTCTTTGATATTGGTCAGGTTATTGTTGTCTTTCTGAACACGGTGCCCTCATATATAGTTATATATGTGTGTGTAATTTTAATCATACACTGCCACATTTCTTTATGCACTTAGAACAATAGTTTGACTGACATGTAGGGTATTTTGGAACTTGATATTTATAGCTGAAAATAAACAAGTGAGAGCACTCACCAAGAAATGAAGTCTCTTTTGACCTGGGCTTCTTGTGCTATAAGCCATTCTAGAAAAGTCACAATTCACTCCTTCCCTTATTGTTGCCTGTAATCAATACACTAATATAATATTTATGGTGACTCAGTTACAGTGTTACTGTTAAAATCTGCTTCATGTAAATGCATCACCTGCAAAAGTTCAAAACTTCTAAGTAAAAGGAGTACCACCATTACCATAGCTTAACCAAAGTGTTAACTTCATGCCCAAGGTAGAAGATTAAATCTCACTCATCTATATTTAGAAAAATAGAATTGAGATTCTACCCACTTCAACCTTGATTTCTTCTTGTGTTTTGCCATTAACTGGAACAAATTTGAAAATTGTTGCTTTGAACTAGACCTCAAGCAAATACACTGCTCAGACTCCTAGGGCTTGGGGATACTTCTGATCGATAGTGTTCCAGCAAGTTATCTATAATCATTTTTATCTACGAGTCTGCTCTGCTAACTGCAAACTAATTTCCTAATTTACACATTTTCATTTACAAAAACATGTATTTTGGATGCCCCTCTGTGCTGTTCATTAGTGCATATTTTTCTTTATTATACCCTCACATCTTTCTTGTTTTGTCCTTTGTCATGTACACTAGAATGGCGTGTTTTGTTCTCTTCATGTAATGTGTTTCTCATTCACTGCAAGTATGAACTTGCTTGTCCATTCAGAATCAATTATCACCTGATCAACAGGAGATTAACCAATGTTAAATGTTTGTTTCACTGTTGAAAGAGACATCCATGATTTAATTTCTTACTATAATTTTTTTAATTGATGTGATTATATTAAATGGCACAGAGGTGGTTCTCCTCTCAAAGATTTTCAGTATAAACACTAATGCTTGTTTCCAAGTGTTAGTTAGAGACTAAGCAGAGAGCAAGAAGTTTAATTTCTTGCTAAGGTTCCCCTAGAAAGAAGTGGCAGAAAGAAGGCTAAAATATAGGATGTTAAAATGGTGCAATATTTGTATGACAGAGAAAGGAGCTGCAGTGCAATAGTGCCTGCCAAAATCTTCTGTCCTTTAACCCATGGGCATGTACGCAGGTGAATGTTTCCATACCCATATATAGTGATGCCCAAAGCTCCCTTGCACAGCATGCTGCAATACAGCTTGTGCATCACAAAAAAAATGGGAAGCACAGTATGACTGCCAGGATGCTGTAGGTATTTTTGGCATGTCGACTTTCTGTGATTTGCCTTATTTTGCTGCTTTTTTAATGGGAGGGGTGGCAGGGGCATCTTTTACACGGTAAAACCCAACAGTTCATCACACTGTTATGTAGAAATAAAAGATACTGTGCATTGCTGGAGTGCAGCCAGCTCTTGAGTCAAGATTAGCATCCTGGAAACAGCAAACATTGGCAGCTGCGTACTCCTGAATCCAGTAGCTCTGTGCGAAGCTGGCGGTATGCTCTCAGGCTCTACTTACATCACTAAACAAGGCCCATAAGCTGGTCTTGAAGTCAAATTGTATGGCAAACCGTGTGTCTTCACTACTGATGGAGAGCTTCCACAGTATGGGCTCTCTCTTGAGAGCCCATACCTGGGCTTCATCTGGGAGACTGCTGATTTGCATGGGTTGAAGCAGAGGCTGGCAAGTGAGTCAGCAAGCAGTACAGGGGATGGAAAATCAGTGCCAAGCCCATGCTTACCCCATCTCTTTCACTAGCATAGGTGCAAACAGGGTAAAACAGTTACAAGATTTATTGAGTTTGACCTACTGCAACTCAGCTTAGGGCTGAATGTGATAGGTTGCTTGCTGTAAGATGGGCTCCAGATTTCTCTTCCAAGGATTCATGCAGCCTCTGTTTGTCCTGGAGCTGTGCTTTGCTGCACATCCCTCTCCTGCAATGGGATGTGAGGGTAATGTATGTATCACCTCCCTGTTCCTGAAAAGCGACATCCACCACCTCTGTGCCACGGGGGAATGCTGTGGTGAAAATATCTGCTCTGGTTCTTTCGGAGCAGGATAGATGCAGACCTGGTTTGTACAGAGACATCCCTTTGTTTCCCAAGCCTAGGAGGCCAGAGGCTGAGAAGATGGTGAAAATCACAGAATCACAGAATGGTTTGGGTTGGAAAAAATCTTAAGGATCATCCAGTTCCAATGCCCCTTCCATGGGCAGGGACACCTTCTGCTAGACCAGGATGCTCAAAGCCCTGTCCAATGTGGCATAGCCATATTGGCGGAAATAAGAAATAAATATGAAAGGAATAAAAATGGCAGCAGTGAAAAGCTCAGTTTTGTGAAGTACTGAGTTACTACTTTTATCATAGTCCTCACTGAGATGAAGAGGCTTAAGACCCATGTAATAGGCTATTTGTTGTATAAGTGAATCCTAAGCTTGGGAAACAACATAAAGCAAAGACTGTGAGTAAAGGTTTTGTTCAGAGCAAGAGAAAATATCTGCTGATAGGTGGTCATTGTCAAATTAAATGATCCTTAAGAAAAGCCTACGTATTGTAGACTCTCCTGCCTGTTGTACTCGGTCTATATTGTCAAATGCACTTGACCGCTGTATTTTATCAAAGCAAACTGGAAACATGACTTCTGAAAAATTTACATTCAGACTGACTGGCTTTATCAGCTGAACACTTGTTAAACTTCCCCAAATTTACGTAAAAGATATATAATGCATGGAGTTTGTGATCGATCAGCAGAACAATGACACAGCAACAAAGAGAAAAACTTTCCTACATGCTGGATAAAGGCCATTATATTTTAAGAAGCCTTGCTATGGCAAAAGTGATGAAAAAAATAGGAACAGCTGTGAGGAAAAATAAAGGACAGAAAATGCTGAGAAACCAGCTTGATTTGGTTTGCTTTGAAAGTAGTCTGCTGGGCTTTTACTGTTAACTGGGGAGCAGGTCTGAAGTCAGGGCTAGCTGTACAGGGATGCCAGGGATTAGCAGGGCTCCTTTCTGATCCCCATGCATTTCTTCTCCACAGGAACCAAACAGCAAGGAGGGGAAATGTGTGGGTCTGACGGGCACCTTGTGATACCTTTGGGGCTGTCCCAGCCTTGGCCAACAAACATCAGGGAGAAGGAGAAGAAGCTGCTTGCAAAAAAAACTAGAACATCTCGTACAAAAGTCTGTACAGGAAAAGATTTACAAGATGTTTCTCAGAAGCAGGGAACACATTAGCTTTCACTCAAATACTCTGAATGCAATGAAAATTATCCTGTTTTCTTGACTCATCTGCACTTTTCTCTGCAGCAGAATGAAGCTTTCAGTGGGAAAAAGCAAAACCCACTTTATAAAATGCCAAGTTATTAAAGCACTATTACCTTTAAAAAAGGCTTTTACCGATTAAGCTTTGCACCTTAAAAAGCCTAACATTTGTATTGAAGGAGTCATTGAACCCCTACAAATGCATCACATGGTAAAACTTGTTATAAACCTCAGCTCAACAACTGAAGAAAATAAGTACACATGTAGCATCTTCTGGACTATTTCTGAACAAAATTCAGGTATGGTAAATAGCCTATTTACAAAAATAGATTTTACTGAAAAAAACATTACTATGTAATTCTATTACCCAAATAGCGTAACAACAGTTATGAATATTCATCGTCATGACAAAAAGACAAAATTCAACACCATTTCACCCTATGTGAAATTCAAGCTATTTAAATTTATAGAATTAAGCTTTCAAAACAGATTTCAGGAACACCACAAGAGAACCTGTGCATTCATTCATGTAGGGAACAGAAAGGAAAATCATCTTTATGTATGTGACAACACTGTTTTCTGGATGGCTGGTGGCTGCTGTGCTTAGGAATGGCTGCCTACATCAGTTCAGAGCTACTCTGGAGCCTTGCATGAATGCATAGCTGCATTAGTATGTCTAGATGAAATTTTGGTTACAGTTCACTAATAATACTTAATCACTCTTTTGCAAAATAGGAAGATGTTCTCTGAACTAAAAGACAACACCACAGACAACTCTGACTCAGAGCCTCATTGAAAAATATCAAGTCATTTATGTCTGCTTCTTTGCTTCAAATCTGATTCAAGTTGATAGCAGAACACTTTGCTCCTGATTATGATGGCAACTCAGGTGAAGAGGTTTCAGCTTGTATCTCCAGTCCAGTCATCACGAAGGGGACAAGGTGACTAGCAGCTACCTACCATCACAGGAGTAACAATGCTCATCTCTGCCTCCCAGTGAAGAAGTGCTTTGTGTTTGCCAACAACTAGCGTGTCAACACATGGGTTTGCAAAGTTTCAGATGAGATCTTCCCCCCCACAAAAATACTGGCAAAATGCCACAGGCACTTAAAAGAAGACATAGACAAAAGGGAGTTGTTGCTGATTCACATGCTAGGAAAATCAGCATAATGTAAATCTGAAAACTAGATACTCTGCTATCAAAGGCTATAATTTAAAACATTATTAAATTCATTGATGTGACTTTTTCAGTACAAAATTGCAGTCTGGTTTATATCAGATTAGAAATTTAATACATCTGCTGTTAAGTATCTAGAAAGCATTGCATAACTTTCATCCATGAAGAACAGAGCCAGAGTAAAAGCACTGGAAGATGAAGGGAAACCTGCTACAGTGGTGTTGCATGGCAACTGAAAGCTTGGCTCTGCCAGTCAGTGGCAGTTTCAACTTTGTGCTTTAAACTCTATGGTAGGGAAATTAGTCATTAAAGTGGATATCAGATGGATGACTCTTAATTTCTGAAATACAGCCGAAGCACTGCTGTAGACAAAAGCTTGCTTATGAAAATATCTCTTTTGAGCACAAGCACTCTTTGTGAAGAGCTGGAGGTTAACAAAAATGAAAAGTCTGGTGCACCTTAGCTGGGGAAAGCCCTTTTCTCTTTTTCCCTAACCGCAAATGGTTGAACATGCAGTCCTGTTTAGACCTCACACAACATTCAATCTGACCTTCATTTTAGAGAAACAATACTTTTTCTGTTTGGAAAACAAAATATACTGAATAAAATTGCTTGGCCCCAAAATGATGTTTGTTTTCTGTTTTTCCCTACTTGTTCCGGTAATCAGCCTGTCCCATAGGGGACAAAAGATTAGTTATGTATGTATTTACTCAATTTTTTCCACAAAAGTTGCATAGACTACAGTGTGCTAGTGCTTGTAAACATCTTTTCCAGTGGCTGATCAATATTCATGGAAGTCATAGACAAGCAAGATAGAAAGGTCTTTTAAATTACTTGCTACTCACTCCTTTTGCTACTAACAATCAAAACCTGGGAGCTGCATTCTATTTTCCGTACACCCCCCAGCTGAGTCCATGGTTGCAGGAGGGCTGGGACCTGCTGGGATGGGAAGGACACCCTGTGCCAGATCAGTGAACAGATGGGGTTTTCCTATATGAGGGGAATTTGGTCAAATCCCTGCTGAGAGGAAGTTGTGCAGAGGTGGTTGGCTTTAAGGTCTTTCTCTAAGATTTGAAAATGTCTCTCATATAACAGTGAGGACTACTAAAAGAAAAACTAAGGCATAGTCATTACTGTGCAGAAGAAAAGAGCAGTTGTGTCCTTTCTATGGCTTTTATAATGGGTTTCATGGTGTTTGCTGTGTAATTTCAGTGCTGAGCTTCTGAAGTCTTATGGTTTGTGAAAACTGTATTTATGTTAACGTTCTTGGACACAGCACATATCCAGAGGCAAACCTGTGTGTACCTGGAAAACAGAGGTGGCAGCGAATAGCAAGTGTAGGGCTTTGCTTTAGCCATAGACACTCCAGAGATGCTCCTGCAGACATGTGGTCTCTTCTGTTTTAATTCCAAAAGCTTTAATTTGCTAAATTCCCCGGGTTGAAGTTGGTTGTGGGAGCTAAAGACTAAGCAGCAGGTTGAGAGAGATGCCTGAGGAGATGATGTGGGGTATTTATTGAAGGTAGACACGGAGGTGGTGGCAGAGAGCTCAGAAGAGCCTGGGAGATTAAGGTGTGAATATAGTGAAAGCAGAAAAAAAAAAGAATGTAAAAAAATTACATTTTATTTACTGATTAAGCCATTTGTAAAGTTGAAATGTTTATAAATGTTCACACGGTATCATCTGAAATTTCAAATGTGGCAGACCTGTGACTGCCTTTTCAGTTTGTTTCCTAACACCTCCTAAAATTTCACATTTCACAGAGAAATGACTTTGCTTTCAGAAATCTCCAGTCTAAAATGTTCACACATTCTGTAGAAAAAGAAAGTGTGGGTCCATGCCAGGGTTTCACCAATATCCTTACCATGAGAAAGCCATGAATTTGTGCAAAAACTGGGAGACAAGATCTTGCAAAGAGGGACAGTGGAATGTGTGCTGCATCTTCACTTAGGAAGGCTGAGAAATGAAGTCCAGCAATGAAGGGGCTGCTCTAGTAGCTGTGGTTTGTCTTGTGCCCATGGGGCTTGGGCACTGAAGCCATTGAAATGCCTTTGAGACTCCTTCCTTGTGGTGCTTAGAGATGAGTGTAGGAAACCAGCAAGGTTTGGATTTTGGCTGCCTTCTTGAAATGAAATGTTCTGCATTGATTTAGTAGATTGAAATCAGTCTAATGAAACAGCATTCTTGTTAAGTTTTTGCCACTAAAAGGAGTTTTAAGAATAAAACAGTCTCCAGTTGCTGTGTACTCTGGTGCCAAATGTAGTATCACTGAACCCCGAGAACATATTCTTCAGGTAAAGGTCTGTGTGTGTTACTCAGTTGTGCCTTTGCCTGAGGCCATTTTCTCATATTAAGACAAAGTAACTGATCAGCAATGGTCTTGGTTTAAATTATTTTAGATTCAATGTTCAATTACATTTTAAAAAATAACACCATTATGAATCTGAACCAGCATAAGTTTGGTTTTAATCACAAATCTGATTTTAAGTAAATAGTTGCAATCTGGCATTTGTAAAACCCTGAGAGTAGCTTGAACAGTGGAAATATTTCATGTGATTTTTCTGGTGGTTTTTTTTTTTGGCAGCTTTTCACAGATTTAAAAGACAAATAATTCCCTGAGCAGCAGAATTTCCTACAGACTTGACCCCTTCTTGTTTCAGCTATTCCTCTGAAATACTGCAGCTCTCCATCATGTCTCCTATGGTGCTGCTGCTTGGCAAGAATCAGCAAGCACTGTCACCAGCCAGGAGCGGTGTGCCTGCAGCTTGGGCTGCTGGCTGCTGCCAGATGTGTGAATGTGTGAATTTGGGCTGCTTTTCTGCAGTGGGAACACTAATTTGGGTCCCTCTTTTGCCTGGCCATAGGAATCCTCAGAACCTGTAGGAACTCAGTCATCCTTGGCTCCTTCCCATTTGATTGAAAAGCCGAATGGGTTCAAGAAGAGTTAGGAAAAACTGGCAGACATGTAATGTGATTGCCTAAAGCTCATTTCCTTAAGACAGGAAGCTAACAAAGATCTAGTGGTTTAAGCTATCCCTTTGGAAGCAGGGAGTATTAACCATGGAAGACAAGAAGGTGAAAAAGGGTTATGTGTTCTATTTAATTTGCCTAGAAAGAGGAGGAAATAAATGAGGAGAAAGGTGGAAAAATTAAGTAAACTTGAAGGGCTGAGGCTATGGAGTAGAGTGTCACTAGACAGCTGAAAGGATAGAAAGTTTGGGATAGCAAATAGCAAAGGGGAAAGAAAGAAGACCTGTGCCTGGAGAGGAGTATGATGGAGAGGCTTGGTCTATCTTTCATCCTTCCAGGGCTTTCCCGTTGTTGATGTTTGGAGAAACCCCACATGTCACAGAGGCAGTCTGGGGATGTGGAATGGACAAAAAAGGGTTATTGTCACCCTTTGAGCAGTGTCGGTCCAGGCAAGGCTGTTTTGACAGGCACCCTTAAGCTTCCCAGTGATACCATTTGGTTTACTTTTTCTCCCTCTCCAAAATAAACAGCCCACTCCTGTTTGTTCTTTCCCCACTGGCCCTGGCTTTGATGATTTTAGGCCATTATTTAGTAATTGTGGCCTTCATCAGTAAACTTGAAAGGCTGTGAATCTTCTCTATTCCCACCCTCTTCTGATGTCCTTCACCCAAGAGGAGTTCCCAATACATCCCTTTCCTGGTATGTGATATCTGGAAGTTTCTCCTGTTGTTTTATTAGTTTAGCCTCAGACTGAGGGGCTTCTTCCCCTTCCACTGCTCTCAGCATCTGGAAATTTCTCGTTTTGCTATTGCTGGAGTGTGTGGTATAGAGAAGGGTCAGGGCATCTAACTGCTACCCTCTGCTACTGGGAAGGGAACTATGGCGAAGATGGAGCTCAGCTCCTCTGAGAAGTGCACAGAAAAAGGTGAATGGGAAATAGTCACGAGTTGTATCAGAAGGAATGCTGGCTGGAAAGGAAAAAAAAATCTTCCAAAAAGGATAGTGAAGCATGGAAACAGGCTGGCCAGTGCAGTGGTGGATCTTCCCTCCATGGAGTGATTCACCATTTGAAGGGACAAGTCCCTAAGCAACCTGATATATTTTGTGGTAGGTTTTGCTGTCCTGTTTAGCTGGCCAGCTAGCTAGGCTAGTCAGGCAGTCAAAGTATCCCCCTCTGGGCTTGCAATAAGCAGATTTGCTTGTCTTCTGTAATTAAGATTTGAAAAGTAGTTTTACCTCAGGGGGTATAACCTTAGACAGTTGTCATGTAGACAAGTGTGCTGTCTAAAAGAGGCATCCATATAAACAGACAATCGCAGACTTTTTACAGCCCCTGTAGTGTGACTTTTTGTAGCTCCAGTTTGATATCAGAACACAAAAAAAACCACATCACCACTTATTTACACAGCACAGTTTTTCACTGGGCACATGTAGAATACATATCAAATCTCCTAACCTCCAAAGCAGCAAACAGAATCCTTGGTCTGAGCCCTGTGGGGCCCCACAATTTGTCACACATGCCAAGAAGATCAGGCAGGTGAAGGATTGGGATTCAGCTGAGCAGTGAACTGGGTGAGAAACAGGCTCATCAGTGAAAGAGAGTTGATTAGGGAATGAATCACTTAGGGGAGAAAGTTGTGCAATTAAACTGATAAATTTGGCAGCAAAACAGAAAACAGAAAGAGAGAATGAATGCAACAATCAATCAATAAAACGGGGAATCAATTGTCTAGTTAATAAGATAGTTAATTATGCAGAACAGAGCAGGCAAGGCAGTGTATTTGGTCCGTTTGGCTCCAGCAAATCTCTCCCAGTATATTTCAGTTACTGCATCATTTACTTTGACTAATTTTTGGTAACATGAGTCCCAAACGTTTGACCTCTGAATTAGTATTCTCCTTTCTGTAGTAATCTTTAAAGACAGGAGCTGTTTCTAGACTGTTATGTTCTTTCAGAAAAGCAATAATTAGCTCATGATCTGAGAGAACTGGTATTCTGCAAAATTCTGTTAAAAACAATACTTAGCAGCATATTCTTATTTCTATTACTTCAGTATTTTATATTCTATTTATATTCTATTATAAATGGTATTTTATACTATATTCCAGTTTATCATTTTATCTTAGGGAAGGCATATATTCTACTTTATGTTACTATGGTATTTATCTGTCTTTCCACTGACAGCACTAATGTGCTAAGTGCTTTCCAAACGAAAATACATAATTCTTTCCTCAAAATAGTTTCTATTCTGAAAGTACCCACTTTCAGAACACTTCATCATGTTGGTGAAAGAGCCCTCTTTGTTTTCTCCCCATTGTACAACATAGATAAAGAACTAGCAATTTAGTGTCCTTGCATCCTAAAGTGATACAATGCAGTGTAATGCAGGAGGCAAGGAAATACATGAATCAGTTGCCTTGTAGAAGATAGAGGTGTTGGATTTTCAGAAACTGTCTGAAGCTGGGGCTATACTCATGTGGATAACATCTTTGTCTAGTATCTGCCTGCAGTAGCTGTCAGGAGCACTTTATTGTACTGTTATGATCAGCTTCCACACAGTATAACTGCAAGACTGGTCAGTTTTGGACAAGATCCAGTAACTGCTCCATGCCTTGGGTGTGAGTCTGACTTGGCCTTCACTGTTGAATATGAACATCAGTATACCTTGAAGGCACCTAAACCCCTTCTTTTCTTCTGAAGTTCCCAAGACCCCTTAAGCTGTGCCTCTGGTCATGTCTGTATCTGCCCACCATTAGGAAGAGCTAAGCTGCTTGATACCTGTGTCACACCTGAGCTTGAAAGAGGTCCATTATTAAGCTTTCCTCGTCAAAGTCCAAAGGGGTCCTTCTTCCAGGCCAGTCACTGACCCCAGAATTCAGGTCTGCAGAAAATGCAGTTCAGCTTGTTCCTGTCTGTGTTCAGATAAGTAGTCATGGTGTGATGTCCATCTGCATCCAACAACTGTTCAGTGTAAAATACAGAAATAATCCTGTCAGCAAGCTTCTGTGGAATGATTGACCAGAGCTTGAAATGTTGTAAAGGCAGTATTACCCTTGAACCTACGACTTTAAATACTCAGTTGAATCATGAATAGTAGTTTCAGGGGTTGTTTTTTGATAGAGTTTTTAAGATATTCCTTAAGGGTAAAGATGAAAAGGTTGAAAATTGGAAGGCTATTTTGTGAAAGCTGTTACTGGCAACTGGATAGTCCTGTCTTGTATATGTGAATTCAATCTAGTTTGCAGGGCTTGTTTGCCTTCACTTACATAGTTTCCAGGGACATTAAGTGGCACAAGTTTATGTTCTGAGATGTACATACTAAGGGACCTTTATCTATTGTTTCTGCAGGCTTTTACATCTACGGCCCTCTCCTGATATTGCTCTATCTAGGAAAACTAAGTTTGTTTGTCCTTTGTCCTGCTAATATAGCAACACAGAACAATCTTGTTGCAAAGTTGCAGCTGGGAAGTTCAAGAAGGACAGGGAATTGCTTGAAAGAGTCCAGCGCAGAGCCACAAAGATGATGAAGGGAGTGGAACACCTCCCTTATGAGGAGAGGCTGAGGGAGCTGGGTCTCTTTAGCTTGGAGGAGACTGAGGGGTGACCTCATCAGTGTTTACAAATATGTAAAGGGTGGGTGTCAGGATGATGGAGTTAGGCTTTTTTCAGTGATATCCAGTGGTAGGACAAGGGACAATGGGTGTAAACTGGAGCATAGGAGGTTCCACGTTAACATCAGGAAGAACTTCTTTACCGTGAGAGTGACAGAGCACTGGAACAGGTTGCCCAGGGGGGTTGTGGAGTCTCCTATGTTGGAGATATTCAAGGCCCACCTGGACAAGTTCCTGTGTGATGTACTCTAGGTTACCCTGCTCTTGCAGGGGGGTTGGACTAGATGATCTTTCGAGGTCCCTTCCAACCCTTGGGATTCTGGGATTCTGTGACTTTGATACAGGGGTAGCCAATGTACAGGGGGGTAATACAGAGAAATTGTACAAGGGGGTCAAAGGAATTCCCTTGTTTAAACAAAAGTATTGTCTGTCATAAATGTCTAAAATGCCAAGGCATTAACTACTGATGAGGGGAAGAAGCAGATGCTTAGTTCTACTGATAAGGGACAAAAGCAGATGTTTGGTTCTACTGATGAGTGGGAGAGAAGCAGACTGGACACCGACCAAACCCTAAGGCCATGTGTGAAGATTAAAAGGTGAAAAGTTTAAGAAGAGGAAGACTCGTTTACTTCATCTTGAAGAGCCCTACTTACAAAAGGAAGACTCATTTACTTCATCTTGGAACCATTGCCCATGACCAGAAGGAGCACTGCGCAGGTGCAAAGAACCTTCTAGCTCATTATAATACGAAGCGGGGATAGATAATAAATATGTATAGGTGTATTCAGAAACCTAATGCATATGTATACCATAAGAGAATAAATGTAAAGGGAGAACAACCCTGAGGTGTGCATACTTTGGAGGAGCTATCCCCATGCACCTCAGTGCTGAATAAAAGCATACCTACTTTACAACTTTAACAAGTGGAGTCTATCCGCGCATCAACTTCTGTTCTGTTTAGGGAGTAAATATGCTCATCTCTTCCTGAAACTTGAGGTAGCTGTAAATGCTTATTAATCTATTTATTACATCTAGCTGTCCCTCACCTATGGACTGAAAGGATTTTGAGCAGCTCATCCTGTGGTTTTACTGAAGATTTCCCTTTGTCTTTTTATATAATCTGATATTGTTTTGATGGAAACACCTTCTATGGAGGCAGTAATTTTTGGGAAGAAGTTGGGGCTAAGCACTATACAGAAAACCAGATAATGTTCTCTGCTACTCTAATTGTTTTTAACTCCATTGGCTCCTGCATAAGAGGGCTCTTTGCTAAAGTGTCAAACACTTTGAAATTATTAAGCTCATATTAGGGCTTCCATAAAAATTACAGTGGCTGTACTTGAATCCTTCCACTATTGTATGTGACAGGTTTGAGCCTGCCTACAGCATGCTGTCAGATGCTTACACATGTGGAACGCGCTGGGTAATTGTTTCACGTCTCCTTCCATGAGATGATCTACCTAAAGGGAAAAGTGTTTTTACTCTTAGAAGACAAGGCTTTCTTATCTTCTAGCTCAGGAAGTCAGTGTTTGGGGCTTTAAGCTTTTATGGTGGTTAATTCCTCCTAGTCATATTTAGAGGACTGAAAGACTTGTAAGACTTGCAAACACAGTCAGTAAGCCCAATTTCTCATGCATGGTAGAAATACTCTAAAAAGGAGCTTGAAGAAATCCACAAATACATTGTGTGGAACAGTGAGGAGCATTATTGGCTTTATCTGGGTCATATGCAATAATCTCTTCAGTCACTGTCACTTTTTTAGAAGCACATAAGAACATGCAGAAATATAAAATAGTGCAAAAGCACACTGGCAACTTAATCGGAACAAGGCTTATTACAGTAGAATTCCAATCTATAAAGAACTGCTTGGTAATATCAGCTTCCTGTTAATCCCATAACAACCAGATAATGGTGAAATTCTGATTTATTCACTGATTTACTCTTAGCTAGATTGAAATAATGGAGTAAAATGAGCCCATTTAGAGTGGTTCTTAAATTGAATGCTCTTAATTGCGTTTGAAAGAATAGGCCTTAATGCATTCCAGTATCCCAATGACCCTGTTAATTTATGCAATTAGTTAACTGTTTTGGAAAGGAGACTACCTTACATGTAGTTTTGTCTTAAAAAACTAGAATACATTTTTCATATATTCTACACATGATTCTGTATATTTCACATGTAAAATCTTGAATTTTACTTCAATACTAGCAGCTGTGTGTGTTAGCTTGCACTAGAACAGCTCAATTACTTTATTATATTTCCTTTTAATTATTGAACTAGAATTCTGAAATTTCCACATACTCATTTTGGGTCACAGAGTTCAGCATGGGAGGGAATCCCAGATTACACATTCCATTAGAAATTATCAAAAGGCCATCTGTCTGTCTTAATGGGTTTCAATCATTCAAGAGCCTGAGGATATTTAGGCAGGGAAGGAGAACTAAGAGAGCTCTTGCAGTAAAAATCTGAGCAGGTCACTTGCTAGTCTTCAATATTTATAGAGGGGTAGAAGCTGATTGTAATTTTGCAAGAATCTCCTGCTCCACTGAATGTTTCTTACCCTCTTAGTTTTGGAGGATCACCTTTAAAGAGATGTCTCTACAAAGACTCAGTGAGTTCCTGTTTGTCAAAGCTCCTGGCTATACTCCTGGCTATTGAAACAAAGCAAATGAAGGAGACAGGCTGGTGCTGGGGATTTGAGCACTGCTTCCAGTCAGTGGATCCTCTCCATGCCTTTATTCCGCTATGGCCATACTGCCAGTCAGGCACCATTTTAAATGAAATATCTGTGTTAAACTCCTCTGTGTATATTTACATCATGGTCCATTTTTGCATACAGCTGGACATTACCATACTGATAATGTGTGCAGCTGCAAATGAGAGTAATTGAGAGCAGGAGTCTGTACATCCCAACAGCCTGAAGCAATACCCACCAGATCTATCTGTTGGGTGTCCCCAAAACTGGAAGACACAAACCAACTCAATGTTTTCAACTGGACGAGTCTCAACCGTTATTGTTTTCCTGCCTTTCTGTATTTAAACATTAAATTTCTAGGGTTTTCAGAGTTGAATTAATTTATGGTTATTTGTATGCCTGGCCTCAGATTTATGCAGCACTCTTGTCCTGATGCATGCATGAAACAAGTCCTAGAAAACATAATATTTCAAGGTAAAACGTAATTCTTAACATCCATGCAATTAAAAGAGCTTTTAAAATGGGCTTTGTATGTTGATAATTTTGGCTTCTTTCCCAAATAATGCATATGTTTTTAAATCATGAGGCAACAGTTATAATAACAGAATCTGACACTCTGCTTAACGCTGCTGGAGTCTTTTAAGAGAATCTGGGAGAGGAGCAATAGATGGTTTATCAGAGTTTTGCAGGAAACACTTCAGAAAGAAACTACAGGAAGGACAGCAAAGAGGTCTGTAAAGCTAGTGCCATCGTAACTGCTGCTAGCTTTTCTTCTTCTTGAGATCATGGAATATGTGGAAAAGAAGTGCAAGACTAGATGCTGGGTGAGTGAGGAAAGGCAGTGGATGCATCTCTCCAGCTCTAGGTTCAGCTGAAAATCTGAGATTCATCAGATTTTGTCAGTCAATATATCCAAGGCCAAAAAGCAAGAACAGTTACTCAGGTTTGCAGCAGTTGAGGAGAAACCATCCACCTCACAAGAGACGCCTGCTTGATGGGCTCCACAAGGGATACAGGATGCTTTTTTCCCTTGAGATCAACCACTGTAAGCACTCTTAAGAGGATAGGAATTGTGATAATGGTTGGATGTCCTCCCTTTGAGGATCTCATGACTCAGTGTGATGTCCTGTGAAGTATGCTGCTTGTCAGGCGTTCAAGCCCAACGTGCTCATTGTTAAATCTTGAACTCTTTGCTGCAAATTAATATAAAAACTTGTTATGATAATCATAAAGCAGCTGAGGTTGGAAACAGCCTCTGTAGGTCATCTGGTCCAACTCCCCTGCTCGAGCAGGGCCACTTGGAGCTGGTTGCCAGACAAGGACCGTGTCTCCAAGGATGGAGACTTCACAACCTCTCTGGACGATCTGCGACAGTGATTGGTCACCTTCACAGGGAAAGTCTGTTTGTGTTGTTCAGAGGGAACCTCTTGTGAGTCAGGTTTTGCTCATTGCCTCTTGTCCTGCCATTGAGCACCACTAGAAAAAGCCTGGCTCTGTCCTCTTTGCCATCTTCTTTCGGGCATTCCTGATGAAAAAAGGTAATATAATCCCCATTTTCAAGAAAAGGAAAATGGATGACCTGGGGAATTACAGACCAGTCAGTCTCACCTCTGTGCCTGGCAAAATCTTGGAGCAGATTTTCCTGGAAGGCATGCTAAGGCACATGAAAAACAACAAGGTGCTTGGTGACAGCCAGCATGGCTTCACTGAGGGGAAATCCTGCCTGACCAAGTTGGTGGCCTTCTATGACGGGGCTACAAAACTGATGGGCAGAGGTAAAGCAGTTGATGTCATCTACCTGGACTTGTGCAAAGTGTTCGACACTGTCTCACACGACATCCTTGTCTCTAAATTGGAGAGACATCAATTTGATGGATGGACCACTCAGTGGATAAAGAACTGGCTGGATGGGCACACGCAAAGATCTTGGAAGACCCCATCAGATCCTGGAAAGCTGCTATGAGGTCTCCACGCAGCCTTCTCTTCTCGATGCTGAACAGTCCCAGCTCTCTCAGCCTCTCCTCATAGGAGCGATGCCTGAGTCCCCTAATCATCTTTGTTGCCCTTCGTTGAACAAATACATCCATATCTCTTTTTTACTGAGGAGCTCAGAACAGGACCAAGTACTTCAGATGTGACTTCACCAGTGCTGAGTAGAGAGGAAGAATCACTTTTCCTTGCTTTGAAGGCAACATGCCTAATGCATCCCAGGATATTGCTTGTCTTCTTTGCCACAAGAGCACATCACTAGCTTATTTTCAATTCTGTGCCCACAAGGACCCCCCTGGTCCTTCTCTGCAAAGCTGCTTTCTAGCCAGTTGATTTCCAGTATGTACTGGTGCCTGGGGTTGTTCCTCTCCAGCTGCAAGACTTCACACTTCCCCTTGTTGAAACTGATGGGCTTCCACATGTTTCTCCAGCCTGTTGATGTCCTTCTGAATAGACCAGTGTATCAAACACTCCTCCCAGTTTTGTATCCTCAGAAAATTTGCAGAGTGTACACTCTATCAAACCATTCAGGTCATTAATGAAGATGTTGAACAGAATTGATGCAGTGTTGACCCTGGGGTACACTGCTAGTTAAAGGCTTCTAACTAGACTTGATACTACTGATCACAGCCCTCTGGGCCTGTTAATCCAGTTTTCAACCCATTTTATTGTTCATCCAGCCTATACAACAACAGCTTGTCTATGAGGACGTTATTAGAGACAGTGTCAAGAGCCTTGCTAGAGTCAAGGCAGACAATATTCTGTTCTCCACTCCTTTACCAAACCAGTCAATTCACCTTAGAAGGCTATCAAGTTGGTCAATATGTGTATTCAGAGACCACTAGCAGTTCAGGAGCTGATAGTGCTATAGTTGAGAGAGTGTGGAAAATGAATGAGGCCCTTTGTCCTTCTTGTTCTTGATCTCTTGTGTTTGGGTGTTTTTTTGTTATTTGTTACGAAACAAAAATCCAGGAAAACCAGGATTGAGCAAATTTTGTACATAATTTTAAAAAGAAAAAGATGGCACCAGTCAGTTTAACCTCAGGTCCTAAAAACTACTGGAAAAAAATACTGAAATGGTTGGGCAATTGAAAGGTACAAGAAGGGTAAAATGTCAAGAACAACTCATGTGGAACCAATCTAATCTTTTCTGACAGAGATGGTTGATAGGAGGGAATCAGCACTTGCCATCTCTCAACTCTTGTGGACCTATTACACTTGACATCCTCATATGGAAGCTAAAAAACTCAGTTCTGGAAAAAAACTGCAGCAGAGAGATGTACAAAAGGCATTGTTTTAAGAACAAATACAAAATGTTTGCTCTAAAGATGCCTAATAACTGCCAGCTGAGCTACCTCCTCTACAAAAATACAGAACTGCCTCAGAACCCCCCCCCCACATCACAGGCTTCCTTTTGCCTTCCAAACTAACATCTCAGGCTGTTTCTTTCTGTCATTCTCATGGATGCCTTCTTGATCAAGGTCAAGAAGGCCAGAAAGACTTCCTTATGTGCTTCATCACTGTGGAAAACGCAACTAAATTGCTTGCAGATCAGGCTCTTATCCTGGGCATAACCTCTGATTTCAGCCAAATTCCAGATCTTTCTGAGTATGATGCCCACAATCTAGTCATTCTGTTTACCTACTTATTTAAAATCTTTGGCCATACACTTGTTGGAATCAGTGCATATCTTGATTTCTGAATCACCGCCTCTCTGGCTTTGACTTGTCCTCCAGGTATTCATCTAAAATGGTGTTGCAAAGACAGTTTCACAGAATCCCGGAATGGTTGAAGTTGGGAGGGACCTCCAAGGGTCATTTGATCCAATCCCTCTGCTTAAGAAAGACCATCTATAGCCAGTTGCCCAGCACTACATCCAGCTTTAGAGTATGCCCAAGGAGGAAGTCTAATTTTCTAGCCTGATGCTTTGATGTTGGCAGTGTCTGTAGATGTTAATTGGCTTTATATTTTCACTGTGTCACATAATGAAGAAACTGGCCCTTTTTCAAGGGCCTTCAAGGTCTATCCTCACCTGACACACCTCTCACACACTATCGCCTCCTATAGGCCTATGATGCAAGCCTCAGACCTCAGCCTTGAACATTTTGAAGAAGAGCATCTTTGTGGAGTGTGTGGGCAGATATCCCTCAGGTTAGGAAAAAAATCCCTGCAGATATGGGCTAAGTCACTGGGACCTGATCTTGAAAAAGAGAAGGAGATAATTAGGCAATGTTGCTGATAGGCAGAAGTGAGTCAGAAAAGAAGGCTTCTATGGAATAAGAGTGAATTTGCTGGAATGTAGCTCTGTGGGGGGCATGAGTGGAAAGGAGAATGGAGTCCCAGCTGAAACCATGTTCTAAAGAGCCCTGTGGTTCTTGTGAGTCACTCAACCATTTTTTGCCAGTTTACTTTCTTATCTTACTTTTCTGCCTCAGGTTTGAAGTCTGCTCTCCAAACATAGATGCAAAACTGAAATTCAGGACAACTTTTGGAGCCACGTGTCACACCTTCCCAGTCTGCTATTATCTCCCCTTCTGAATGCTCTGTCTTGCCACTGTTGAAAATATTATTTATAGTGAGCTTGCTTGTGTGATGAAACCACTGTCTGTCAGGCACATCAATATCCCCTGCACTGAAAAGCAGATGTGAACTAAATTTCTGGACAGTAGTCTTGAGATTTCATAGGGGCATATTTAAATATATCTTGTCACATGGCCTATTTGAGCCAAGGGTGAGGGTGTGGAAAGGATTATGATTTTTATCTTGCAAGGTAAGAACTGTAAATAATAGCACTACTGAATATTGCAAAACCTTCCCTTCCACAGAGAAGACCCTTTGAATACTTTGAATACATAGCTACACAAAGGCTGTGCCAGGAAATTCACACTGGGCACCAACTGCCAAGGACATAGGGGCTGTCCTGCCTTAGCAGCCTTCAGAGAAACATCTCTACCAGTCCTCTCCATTGCCTGAGCCCACATCCCAGGCTTAGGTGTGGATGACTAAGACTCATGGTAACACTTTGTCTTGTTTACTCCATGGGAAAACCTCTAGAAACAAGGCTAAGCTTCCCCTCAGGTCAGTTTTCCAAGGATATATAAGCTACCCTCCACAGCTTCCTCTTCCCAACCCTAAGGTGGTCCCTTGGATTGCCTTCAGCTCCTTCATACCCCATGACATCACACTCCTACTTCTTCCTCAGCAGCCTAGTGCCTCCAGTCCAGGACTGCCTTTCAGACCCCTTGCCGTTGTTGTGTCCCACTATACTCAGTGGCTTTTCCCAAAGCCAGACAAACATTCAGCTCAGTTATAGCCAAATTTCTCACTGGAAAGCAGAATGGCTGTTGTCCTCACTTGATGTCAGTGGCTGTTTCCAAGTGGCTCTCTCCCAGTCCCCAGCATGCCAGGAACATATACAGAGTGCCCCTTTGCTTTCCAGAAGAGGACCCCAAAATCCATGTGGTCTCTGATTCTCCAGCCCTTGCTTTCCTTTCAGCAAAGCTGGCATGAGACTGCAGATTTTGATAAGGCAGGGGTAGCATAAGGTGGCACATGATGACTTTGTCCATGAGGCTGTGTATGCCTAAAAGTGGGCCTGGAGACAACTTCCAAGGACCTCATTCCTGTCCTTCAACAACCCTTCTTGCTGAGCCATACCTCAAAGGCCTAGGCCCCTGAGCTGTTGCAACTCAGCCCTATCTCATCCCTCTTTACGAAACACCTTTGAATCGTTTATCTAGAAACCTCTTCTTGGTTCCTCTGGGATGTGGCTACTTGGGATAATCTTCCTGCCTTGCAGAGCTTTTCTGTTCCTCACACCTGGATCTGAGCGTAGCCTGAATCTTGTATCTATCATCTCCTGAATGAGTATAGATGTCCTGGATTTCTGCCCAGAAACCATGTGGCCACTCTGCAGAGGTCCCTGGGAAGCAGGGGTCTTGAATGGGGACATTGGAGAGTGGACTCCAATGTGGAGAAGGAACCATTAGACTGGATATAAGGAAGAAATTCTTTACTGTTAGGGTGGTGAGGTACTGGAATGGGTTGCCCAGGGAGGCTGTGAATGCTCCATCCCTGGCAGTGTTCAAGACCAGGTTGGATGAAGCCTTGGGTGACATGGTTTAGTGTGAGGTGTCCCTGCCCATGGCAGGGGGGTTGGAACTAGATGATCTTGAGGTCCTTTCCAATCCTAACTATTCTACGATTCTATGATTCTATAACCATTCAGTATCACAGGAGAGGTTTTGGGAAGGTTTTCCCTGATGTGATGGCTGAGCCGAATGGAGTACCTCTCCTCTTCTGCATGAAAGAGTCTTGTACCTTGTGGCTGACACTGAGGTTTGGGCCTTTCCTTGTCTAATCCAGTTACAAACATGAAGCAAAAGTTAGGAATAAAGCTGAAGAGAAACAGAAACAGGGATATCACAGTGGCCACTTAGTTTCCCAGGAAAGAAATGGGGAACAAAATGGAAAAGGCTTGTAGAGCATAACCTAACTGTAGGGTTCATTCCAGTATAAGGTGGATGGTGAGACTAGTGGTGCTTTTTGAAAAGATTTCCCAAAACCCAGCTTTCTGCAGTGAAGGTAGAACTTTTCCTAGTGTCTTCTTCTGCCTTAAACTTGTAACTGTCATAACCTGGATTCAGTCTTACTCCAGCCACTAGCCAGCAGTGTTCAGTCCCCTAGAACTTACCATGCTAGTTCCCTTTAGTTTTATAATAAGTAACAGTGTTTATTGGAGCAAGATGTGGCTGGCTGCTGGTAATGTCATATCCAGTTTGTACAAATCTGCCAGAGAAGCGTGGAAGTTCTCCTCATGTAAATTAGTTGTCCGCACTCCCACAGCTGCATGCCAGATAGGGACGTCTTGTTTAAAAGAAAAGTAAATGAGTGAGACTTCTATGTGGTGGCACAGAGAAGAGACAAGAGCTCACCAAATAGTTTATTTCATGTAACAGTCCCTTTGTCCTTCTCGTTCTTGATCTCTTGTGTTTTGGTTGTTTGTTTTTTATTTGTTACAAAAAAAAAATTTCCTTTTGGATTCCAACATGATGCTGGGGGATTCCCATAGGCACTCCCACAGATACGAGCTTTGTCCAAAGGACACAGGGATCCCCATCCTGTGGCACAGAGTAGACCAGGATACTGCACTGCAGCAAGCATGAGCTATGCAGCAGGATCCCTTGAACTGAAGATATGGGGTGAGCTGACAGTTACATGTGTAGTACATCACAAGACATGCATAGGCTGCCTTTGGGAAGGAACCACTCCACAGCATCCTGTTCATCCTGTGCTTTATGGTCTTTCTTGACATTGTCTGTCCTTACAGACAGACTTTTCTACCGCTTCTACAGGCTGGAGGACCTTCCAGGGGTAGGAAAAATGTTCTTGCTTTATTTATAACAAGCATCTCCACCAAGCTTTCTGCAGATCATCACTGCCTGTGTAACACCAATGAATTATTAACATCTTTAGAGCTGTAGGTATGTGTGAATAACATATCTATTTTTAAGGAGATCTGCACAGACCAAATGGCTGGCACTGACCAAAACCTTCACCCTTGTTGATCTCTTTGGGTCAGGGAGCAAGTCACTGTCTGCACCCTGGCTGCAAACACAGCTCAGGCTCTTATGAAGGCTTGAGGAGTTTTTCAGTCCAGCCCCTTACTGAATACTTAACCTAACATGAATTATTCAGACTGAGCTGGCCCCTGCAGGGAAGAAGTTGGAGAGGGTGAGGACTGCTTTCCTGGAGAGGTGCTGCTGAAACCCCCTGCATGGGGACAGGGAGGGTGGTAACGGGTTTAGCAGAAGGAACCAGAGGACAACTGTAGGAATAAAGGGCAGACAGAGAACAGAAGGAAAAACAAGGGAAGGTTTTAGATGCCCAGAACTCCTGCCCTTCACTTACCTGAGTGGCTCCTCTGGGTGATTATTTTAACCAGGACCTTTAGGCAGCAACTGCCAAGTACAAATCCTTTTTGTTGCATGCTTAATTGAATTGGAAATTAATAATGGACCAGCTCTGGCAGTCGACTGGACTTTCATTGCCAATGCTCAAAAAGGAAACAGATAACAGCTTAAGGACAAATAGTTTTCCCAGCTCTTTGATATTTCTCAGAGCCGTGTCACCAGATGGGAGAAGTGGTGGCACTGTATGGTGTAAAATGTTGAGAAAGCCTTAGAGAATCACAGGCTTGATATAGATCCAATTATGCTCAGAATGGTCTCCAGAGTCCAGGACTAGGAAGTGTAATTCTAGCATACCCCACCAAAATATGAGCTCGCCTGAGAATGAAATGGAAAAATATTAAATTTAAAAAAATCACATTTCCAAGATACGAAGGCAATCCAGGAGGAAAGAGAGTGCTTGGGAACAGTGTGTTATAGGGAGTTCAGGTCTGTAAGGGAGCCATGCTAATGGTTTCCCGGTGGGTGGAACTGGAAAGGAAGTCTTATCTCCAGACTCCTCAGAGATAGTCAGTGGGAAACCACCAGCTCCAAAGCTAATATTTCTGACTGACTAATAAAAGTGCAGAAGTCACAGATATGGTATGTGTTATGTGTCAGAGTAGTTTGCACCAAGCCTGAATCATAAGTGCATTAAGTCAGGCAGAAAACCTTATAGGGAATGCAAGGATAATGACAAAAATAATAGGAAGAGAAATAAAAGATGCAACCCAAGGAGTCACCCAACCAGCTGAAATCCTACTGTATTTAATTTTCCTCCAAGAGAAGTGTTCTGTTCTGGCAGACAGACACGGATACTTCATTGGTTGAAATAAACCAGCATGGCTCTTCTGAAGCCGGCAAAGCCATACTGATTGATTCACATTCCTTGATGGCTCCTGCTTGAAAATTCATCATTATAACAAATGTTATAAAACTCCAGGTTTGTCACTGGAGGACAGCCTATGGGGATGACAGAAAGGAATCATCCTTCCTGCTTGAGCAAAACTATTACTCAGATGGGAAACTCTCTTCCTGCAGGATACAATGCCATAGTATTAAGAGGAACAGCAGGAGGGGCAACAATCCCGGAAACCAGTCGAGTGGCCGAAAAGCAGGAATACCTGGCACTTGGAAATGATAAGCAAGAAGGAATGGCAAAAAAAAAGAGGGCTTGTAAACAGGACAAATGTGTGAGTGTTTTACTGGCTGTGTGCTTGCTATCAAAGAACTACACAGATGGATGTCTACCACAGGGCTAGCAAAGGGAAGTTGAGTAGTCTTCATGGAGTCAGCATGAGGAGCCCTGTGAAGCCCCAGACTCATCTGGAGAAGGGAGTGAATGACTAAATAATTCCTTAAGGTCTGTTCTAGGTTGAAATAGGAAGGTTAACTGGAGACTGAGGATTCATAGGAACAGAGAACTGACTTTCATTCATGGCCTGGTTTCGGAGGTAGCACATCTCCAGGCAATGGACTGTGTGTGGTTTGGGAATGCTATGTCCTTGGTGCCAGCAGGGGCTTACCACGTTCTAGAGTCCTGCAAGTTACCAGCAATCTAGTAACCATGTCCTAATGCACACCCTGTTTCTCTTAATAATGCCTTTCTTTTCACAAACAGGGTTTAATTCTTCTTTTCTCTCATTGTCTGAGAGGGGACTGTTAGCAAGTGTCATCTTTATAATTTATTATGTGCCACAGGAGCTTGCTTTATACTGTAGTACAATTGCACACAGTGGAGGGAATACAGAAGCTAAGCAAACAAAATCATACAGGAATCCACAGCGCTTGCCTTTGCTGTGGTAAACACACACACTAAAACCAACATGCTCATAAACAACATTATTTGCTATTCAAAAGATCTCCCAAGCCACTTCCATCAGCTATACAAGGCTGGGGGAGGAGAATCTGCTCTTTTCCTCCAAGACATATAGCAGATGGCTCATGTTTTATGAATGGAGAAGACACCACATGTACTTATACATATACACACACAGTGACACATGGGCACATGCCCAAGCTTAAGAAGCATCTTAGTCCAAAGCACTATTGTATCACGTGCTTTTTGATAGGGAATTTGCTTTGGTTGCTCTTCTCAAACTTTGGCAAGCTGTTTTTATCATGTCTTTTCCCTTGCTACTGTGGCAGTAGCAATCACACTATTTACCTGAAAGTCTGCCTTCTGAAAAATTGATCCCTGCTCAGCCAAAACTGCCCCTGCCCCTTTCTTTATGTGCCTGTAGGAATTTGTTCCCATTTTTAAAAGCAGAGAAGAAACTACAGCCTGTGACTGGATAATGAGACTGCAGCAGTCATAATTTTTGACATGGGTGGCCTTGATTTTCCCACCTGTAAAATTCAAAATTTCCTTTGCTTTGCTGCAAGACCTGATTTCCCATCTTCAGTTAAGTGCTCGGAATGGGAGAGAAGTGCAGAGAGGTAAATTAGCCTGGTCAAAAGAAGTATGCTGTAGTGTGGCCAGACTGATCAAAGTAGCTGAGGCTGCATAAGTATTTTGAGACAGTGCTGGGCTTTGCAGCCAGACCCTTTGTACTACAGGATTTCCCCTGAAAGTGTAGAACACCAGGAGATTATCTGCCCCCTGGCTGACTACCAGACTTAACTGAACGTACTCTTCAGCTAAATTGTCTTTGCTGCATCAAGCACTTTACTAAATGCAGAAATACAATGATATCAGAAAGTTATACACCCCCAGAGGCAGAATTCTCACTGTTCATTAACTGCAGACTTCTTACATACATTTTTGTGAACAGCACTGCTATAATATGGATTGTATATTCAAGACTGAAAATGAAGCTGGAATCCTTGGAGAGCCTGAGAGTGACTCAGCCAGTGTAAAGGATTTGTTACATTGTCCTGAGGATATGACAGTAATTTACACTGATATGGGCGTGATGACAGTGATCCACATCCCTCAGACTCTACTGAGACAATCTGTGATACATCCCCACTGGCCACATCCCCCCAGAGGAGGTCTGTGAGAGAGATAATGATAGTCCTAGTATCTGAATCTGTAGCAAGTTGCCACAAGCCCAAAACAAATCCATAGATGCTTCCTTTACAAATCCTTCTATCAGACTGGATCTGTGGGTGGAAGAGAACAAGGGGCTGGATTGTGATCTGGAAGATTCAACTGCGGCTGTCTGCGGGAACAGCCTTGAACACCTTTTTCCCTGGGGTTGAAAGGGGAAACTTGTGGAGAAGGCATCTTCTTGCCCCTGGAGCCCTTCCCTGCTGGATGCCCCATGTTGGGCAAGGCAAACCCAGCTTTTGGCTCAAAGTGTCTCTGGTGACTGCTGCTCTGCAGCACGGCTGATAGTCAGCCCCTTTGAAGGCTCATTCTGGCAGCCAGCTCACATTTTGTCCCAATTTTCCTGGGTTTCAACATCCTTACCCTTCCACGGAAATATCAGAAGCAGCGGGGAGCTTTTCTCCCCACCAGCTGACTTTTCAATTTTGCTCTTTTCATAAGGGCTTCTCCCTGGAGCTCCCCAGCAAGACTCCAGAAAACCCCCAAACAGACCATTTATTTAAATAACTTCTTTCCCACTGGCCTTAAAGCCACACGCTGGGCGTTCACTTATACAGCAGTATGGCTAGGGCCTCAGTTACCTAAGTGAGGGGCTCCACAGTCAGCCATAAGGATTAACATAATGTCTGTATATATGTATATTTGTGTGTGTTTGATATTTATACAGCCAGGGCATACAGAATGCATCTAATCTTCCTAAAACATAGGCATAGCAATTTTTATCCTCAAATTACTTTGTTGTCTTAATGCTTTGTTTAGGGTGCAAATTCATCCTGAACAACTCAGTGGCATGATGACAGGATGCACTCGGCTGTTCATTTTTGAGGATGAAAAGCCTCAGGAGACATCAATCAAGCTTTCCTAGTGACTTTCCTCTAACATCCATCTTCTGTATTTTTGTACATGTTCACAATGCACTGGATTTGAAAACAGAAAACTTGCAAAACCAAAGCTGTACAATATTATAGCAAACAGAAGTATGCCTTCAGCTGTAATTAATAACTAAAGAATTTACACAGGCTTTATACCAATGTACTTAGAATCATAGAATAGTCAGGATTGGAAAGGACCTCAAGATCATCTAGTTCCACCCCCCCTGCCATGGGCAGGGACACCTCACACTAAACCATGTCACCCAAGGCTTCATCCAACCTGGTCTTGAACACTGCCAGGGATGGAGCATTCACAACCTCCCTGGGCAACCCATTCCAGTGTCTCACCACCCTAACAGTAAAGAATTTCTTCCTTATATCCAGTCTAAATCTCTGCTGTTTAAGTTTCAACCCGTTACCCCTTGTCCTGTCACCACAGTCCCTAATGAATAGTCCCTCTCCAGCATCCCTGTAGCCCCCTTCAGATACTGGAAGGCTGCTATGAGATCTCCATGCAGCCTTCTCTTCTCCAGGCTGAACAGCCCCAGCTTTCTCAGCCTGTCTTCATACAGGAGGTGCTCCAGTCCCCTGATCATCCTCGTGGCCTCCTCTGGACTTGTTCTAACAGTTCCGTGTCCTTTTTATGTTGAGGGCACCAGAACTGCACACAATACTCCAAGTGAGGTCTCACAAAAGCAGAGGAGAGGGGCAGTATGTATGTGTGTGGGGAGGTTTTAGACCCAGTGAACACAGGAGAATACTGGCCTTGCCAGAGGGAAAAAAAAAAAAGGAAGTTATGTGCTCTACCAGAGTCTTCATTGCATAGTATGGGGGAAGAAAAAGGGGGATTTGATCCAAGGCTGGTGAAGGTGTTGATGTTCATTAACTCAACAAGTGACATGGTATGTCTTTCTCCATGTTTTTAACTCTAGCAGAAAGTTTGTTTCCCATACATTATTAAATGCAATAGCCTGAGTCTGTGAGCGAGGCCTCTGACATCCTTACTTATCAGCTAGTTTTGAGGAGTGCCTGCCTTCCTGTATTTCTGTAATTTAGCTTCCTATCTGAGGCTTGTGTAGCCCTCTTGAGAGTTAACCCCCTCCACTGGCATAGCTCTCAGGGTCACTGAAATATATAAGCTTTCCCACCACCTCTAGATGCTCCCCCCTGGGAAGTAGCATCCTACATATATATGTATATATAGTATAGACCTATAAAACTTGGGAACTCTGGGGAGGCAACAGCCTCCATGACCTTACAGGCACAGAGCATGTGATGTAAGTGGGAACTTCCCGTGAAAGTTTGCTGCAAGATTTGTCCCATGTGTATTACATGCCATGATTATATACATTAAAGTGTTCAGAGTTTAAAATGCACTCCAGATGCCTTTTCCTGCCCTTTCCTCCCACTCAGCTTGACTTTTCCCCTGTTGATTGATTCTCTCTCATAGTTTATATTCTGAGACTCAGTATTTTGCTTACTTACCAGATCAGCCTTTTTCAGCACACCAGAAGCTGCTCTGCAAGCCTGGGGAAATGCAACATCATATGCTGAGAAGCTACAATATACCAGGATGGGATGAGCAATCAGAGTGTGAGTGTTCAGCTGTACTCAGCATCAGACAAAGCTCTGGGTTTTGTCAAGTCAGCGGGAGTTTTCCCAACAGTTCTAAAAGTACAGAATCAGGCCAGTGTTAGGAAGTACTGACAAATGCTATCTATCAAAGAAGTAGAAATTATTCCTTCTGTTATGATTTGGACTTCTTTTTATTTCATATTTTTTTGACATTTCCTAAACCATTAAAATTTAGGGGTGCTTTTGGTCCCAGGTCACCTACTTTATTTGCCTTTTAACCCTCCATTTCTCTGGCTGCTTGGTAATAGGTAAACACCACAAAGATCCAAAGATACCCCCACCACTTTTTTGGCTGTCTGACTCTGCAGACAGCAAAAGGTGTGAGCCACTGCAGCTCACACCTTTCCCACTCTCCACAGGAGGAAGCAGCATGGTCTTGTCTTATAAAGAAGAGCTCACAAAGATGGCTTTCTATGTACCATGTAAATATGAAGGAAGGAAGCAACTTGGGATGTCACCCAAAGAGGAGCAATAGTTACGAACATTCTTGGATGCAGAACAAACTATGATCCCATTAGTTACAGCATTTTGGTTTCCTTCCATAGTAACTTTCAGTGTTGCTGGGATCCCAAGCAACTTTTGGGATCTCTGGGCTCCCTTTAGCTCTGGGAGCTAAAACCTATGGGCAATTTTATGGGATCTGTGTCACACATGCAGAATGGAGGAAAAAAGCATTGCATCAAAATATTCAAGAGGGTATGCAGGGAAATGCTGATACGAGGAAGGAGGAAAGCTGACAGGAAGCTCCCTTTCCAGGGCAATTGCAAGAAAACCCCATAGGACACTATTTTGTTTGGTTCATTCAAATATCTAGTTATTTACCCATTAAAAGTAATCATATTACTTGTGTCAGTGATGTGCATGGTTACCCAACAGATGTACTAAGATAAAAAAGCATTTCTTCTGATGCTTTTAAATAAAAGCTATATACATATTCCTGGTCTCAAATACAGCTGATTGATTGTAGATACCACATATAAAGCATCATCTGCAAAGAACAGAGCACATTAGAGAGCTGATTTACCTGCCTTGTCCTGCCTTGCCATGCCTTGTCCTGCCATTCCTCAGCCAGCAGTGAGCACTCCTCTAAGCTCTGTCTATGGGCCAGAAGCAGCAACACAGCTGCACTGGACTTATACAACTTACTGGCACAGTAGAACAAAGTAAATACAATCTGCATTGCATGGGACAAAGGGAACTCCAAATTCATCCATCTGTCACAGGTTCCATGCTTTTCCTTGCCACTTTAGCCCCACTTGTTATTGCTGCAACATTAGTTTTCTGCTCTTTCTGTCTCAGTTCTTTGCTCCTGCACAGACAATATACCCTCCTGCTCCAGCTTTGTTTTCTGTAGGCTAAGAAAAAACATGGTATTTACTACTTCACTTTTACAAAATATTCTTTATATATGTATTCTTAATATATTCTTTATAGATAACCTTCCCAATAGTCTTTTTCAGGTCATAATCATCTTTCTTGAACATGTATCTTTTACTGTACACAGTAGTACAGGTGATATCTCATTGATGCTTAGTGCAGTGGCATTAATACTTCTCCATTTCTGCTAGACATACTAATGTTTAAGTATTGCATTTGCATTTTTCACAGCCTCATCAAATTGGTAACCTATCATAATCAGGATGATAACTAATACTATCAAGTCTTTCTTTGTCCTTTGTACATAGTCCCCTGGTTTATAGCAGAACATCTTGTTATTTGTCTGGATGTACATTATTTCTGCCTTTCAAACTTTGGCATGTAATTCTTTTTCTCTTATGGGAATCTACAAAATTATTAATTTTTCCCTCCTTATGATATTTAAACCCTTGTACCTCAGTGTCTTTAGCACATTTCAATAGTACAGCCTCACTATGCACTGAACTTATTTGTGAAAACATTAAATAAGTTTAGTCTCAAGACTGAACCTGGAAAAACTCTGCACATAACCTCCCTCTAGCCAACAGCTCTCTTTCACTGGCTTCATCTTATGTTTATCTGCTCTCTTTTACTTTACATTTCCTGTGCCAGTGCTGATCTTTACTAATGGTTTCCAATGCAACGAACTACCATCAACTTTATAGAAAAACAAGTGTATCTCTTTTGTCTGGAAAATCAATCCTATCAAGAAAAGATATCATGTAGAATACGCCTTTGATAAACCTGTGGGGTTTTTAATCTTGTTTTTCATTATTCTCCATATTTGCTATTGTTCTTACATTTGAAGTCTACTCTAAAGCCTTATCTGAGAACACAACAATTATTTGTCAGAGCTACTTAGACTAAAGTGATGATCCAACATAGCACAGATTATATTCCCATTGTTTTAGAAAATATGGCATGAAAGGCCCCATTTTCTACTCTCTATTCCAATAGCATCACCCTTGAATGTAAAAAAGTCCTGAAGACCCTTGCTACTGGGCCTGCAGTTGCATATCCATATTCTTTCTGTACAACGAGCTCTAGCCCAGGCACTCTGTCCTTTATGACCTGGCAGGGACCACTACCACTAGACCAGGTTTCTCAAAGCCCAGTCCAATCTGTCTTTGAACATTGCCATGGTTGGAGCAGCCACAGCTTCTCTGGGCAACCTGTGTCAGTGCCTCACCACCCTCACAGTGAAGAATTTCTTAATATCTAATCTTAGTCTGCCCTCTCTCACATGCCTCATCTCTTCTCAGATAAACTGTATGTTTTTGCCCATGTTTAATTCAGAAGTTCCCACGCCTCTGCACCATGAGAGCAGCTGACCTGCAAAGCCCTGCCATCCTGATGCCTTCTGACAGAGTCAGTACGAGGCTGGGCATGGGCATCTTTGGACACCTTGGTTTAAGTGGCAGAGTGTTAGTGCCTATATCCCACCGTAAGCAATGGAGATATACAGCAAACAAAGTCCAGAGGTCTCTTCAGGTCCTAATGATAATACTTAGGGTTCACCTGAGTTGCCTTGACACAGGTCTCTAGGGATGTTTGAGGTGCACAAAGTGTCCCACACAGCCTCTGACTACCAGCCCAGCAGTACATAGTACTGAACTATGATAGATGTTGCACAATTCAAAGGAAAAGCAGCAGGAGAAAGGAGTAAACAGGGAGCAAGTATCCAAATATTAGAATTTACAGAATATTTTTCTGCTGACAAGGAAAATGAACTTTATACCTTCGTTCTCCAGAATATTTTTTTTTGGTTTTTTTTTTGCAAGCCCACAAGTGAGTATTTCTGCAGCTGGTCTGATTCCTCAGGATTTCTCAGGATGTTACAGGAATGCGGATGGTTTGTGATGTTTCCACAGAGTCATGCTGCACTATGCTCATGTGCTCCTTTCACTTACTTCCTGAAATCAACCGTCAAGAACTCTGTATGTTTTACTAATGGAATACTTAGAGTCACTGCTTCCTATGTACCTGTATCTCCCACTCATTCAGCATCAGGGAAAGATGAAATAAAGGTCCTGAAATGCAGCTAGTAGTAGTATGTTCCTTGACTTCAATATTTTGTAATTAATACCTCATTTGTTTGTTTGGTTTTGCAATTTGTTGTTCTCCTGGGTTTTTACACAGGTCCAAGCATCACTCTTTTTGATCACATGAGAACGATTGAGACTTGTAGAATTAAAATGGCATACTACTGACTGAAAACTTGTCAGATTTTGATAAATAAGTTTTCTGTTCTAAAGAACAAGGATCTCCTGTACCAAAACTCTTGTAATAAGCCATGGTAGCACATCCTACTCTATTCCCAAGGAAAGCAGAGGCTCTTTCAGCCTCCTGGCAGAGCTGTTGATGTCTGTTTACATTGGCTATCCTCTGCTGGGGCTGGAGGCAGAAGAAATCAGGAAATGTTTTGTGACTACAGAAGAAATAGTGGGATGTGGAGAAAGTAGTAAGGTCTGTAGGTCTATAGTGCCATAGTGTTTCTCCTCTCTGGCTTCAGAGCAGGTCTTGAGCTGGCCAGGGGCCAGATCAGAGTGATTTCTCTGTACCTGAAACCAATCTGTTCTGGATCTACACAGTAAATGCAGAGGATTTAATAACTGAATGCACAAAGGGCTTCTTCCCTTTACCAGCTATGAAGACAGCCAAGTGCTAACTCTGCCTTCATAACACTTAATACGTTGATTAAAGCTTATTATGGCATGAGGACAGATCTGAGGAAATAGAGTAGGACTATCTAGTTACAAAACAGGAATAGGATTACAGTGTTCTTGCATATTACTCAGAAAATGGCAAGATTTCCTTTCAGATGACATGCACTTTTTTACTCTAAAAATAAATATATGTTAAAGTTAGTGATGAAGAGAAGCAGAAAACACTATCAAGGTAACCTTTTATAAGTAGATATCATAGTTTATATTAGGGTATTGAGTATCCATTCTACCTGCCAGCCTTGCATTCCCTTCCCTATATCCTCGGACTATCAGTGCTACCAGCACATCTCTAATATACTAATGCTAATATATTTATCTACACAGTGTTTTTTAGGATTTATTTTCTAGATTAGGAAAAAGGGGGTTCTTTTTCAGCTTCAGTTTGAAGAAAATTTGCAGCAACCCAGATCCCATATATGAATTCTGAATTATTTATTTTTGAATTACTAAAACTGACTAAATCTTCTTAATAGTATTTTTTTATCTCTTCAAGTTGGAAACCATTCTATTCCTGATTAATTCATACTGCCAAGTGAGTTCTAGAGCTATGCAGATAAGCTGAATGCACCACACCACAATAACTGTGTTGTAAACATAAGGGTATTCATGAGCTTTTCAAGTGAATGCACATTCATACATGAACTAGGCAACACACAGTGAATGAGCTATATTATGTGAATGTGCTCAGCAGCTGAAAAATGTACTATGTCATGGTTTTCAGCTTCATGGAGTGAGCAGCTGAATTTGCCGGTGACACTGAAAGATTGTTCTTCTGTGTGACTCAGTTTGATTCACTGACCTGACAATGCCTTCTTCTTTGTGAATCCTTCGCACCTGTAGATGTGCAACACTAACAAAGGTCTTATTCTGGCAGTCAGCAAAATCCAAATTATAAGCATGCCAAAGTAAGTGCAGCAATTTTTCTGACGTTGATGTTGTTTACAACACTCATTATATGTTGAGGAACAGCGTTAGACTGATGCATTCTTTGAAAGCTCAGTTCCAAGATTTTATGTCAGAAAAATATTCATGCTGAGTTCAATAGGGTCTCAAGAAAATGATAGAAAATATAGCATTCCTAGGCTGTAACACTGCAAACTTGAAGCCAAATAGAATGGTAACTGTATTCCCCCTTAGGCCACTTGGTACTAAATTCTTTATAAGATAAATAAGCAAGCCTTTAAATAAATATTACAGATTTCTCAGGAAATATAAGGTGACATTCACAAGTCAAACCACAGGAAATCCCTGCAGACTTTAACCACACATTTTCTAATTGATATACCCCCAAATAAATATTAAAACCAAACCCAGAAATGACATTCTCCTTGCTACTTGAGATCTACACTGAGCTGTCAGAATATTAAGGCAGTCTGTACCCAGGCTGTTTATAAAGAGAATAGTGTCTTCACTAAGCTAAAGGAAAAAGGGAAATAACAATCTGCCTGAAAGCATGAGGCTTGCTTCTTATTAACCAACTTTTGCTGTGATCCCCAGTTTAACTCTAAATCAGGGTTTCAAAAGGGAAAGGGAAATAAATCATTCTACATAGAAGAAAAACTAGCCCAAGTTTATATTGCAGTAGAAATGCCAACACCTTCTTGGAACTCATTTTTTGCAATAATTATGCTTGGAAATGCCCCTGAGAAACCATAAATCTTCAAACCTGCACTGCCCCAGAAATATGCAAGACTTTCTTGAAAATCTCTAGAAATCAGGAATGAAATATGGGGCCAACATACAAATTCAGCTGCGATGCTGAAGCATGTTGCTGGTTATATGTTGATAAAAGATGGGTTCTAGGTTCTTGTTTGGGATTGGGTTATGTAGTTCAAACACACAAAAAAAATCGAGATATGCTTGATTCAGCGCACAGCAGTTAATCTCAGGTAATGACCTAGCCTGGAAGCTAGGCTGTTAAATTCCTCTCTGTGTGATCAATGACGCAGCCCAAGACCTGAAATGTCAAATGAAATAACGCATGATTCAGAACAGCTTCTGGAAGGTCCCAGCCAAAAAGAGTGGAGAAGCTGGAAGAGGCCATGCAAGGACAAAAGAAAAGAGTTTTGTTTCTGACTGCTGCCTGTTCAGGCAAACCGAGGTTGAAAGGACTGCATGTTTCTTGAAGTTGTATGGAGTTTTTCATATTATATCAACATTTTCCTTTTAATTACACAAATTCATAGAGTAAGAGTGTTGGCTAAATCAAACATGTAAAATGATTGTGCTCTGGGTGCCCTTTCAGGTACACCATGGAAACGGAGATTTGAATTCTGCAGCAGTGGTAAAGTATCCAGCTAAAGCTGCACCTCATTTAATGAAAATGGTTTGTGAGTTACCAACATTTGAAGTGTCTGTGTCATCTGTCCAGCATACCATCCCTGCTGAGCTGGACATATCTAAAGGGACACAAAGAACTGAGAACAACCTTCTCTGTGCAAATCTTACTCCCATTTCTTGGGCTGTGCTACAGGACTATGGGCTGAGGAACATACCTGTGAAATGCCTTTTCTCCACTTCCAGAATTCACCTTAAGGCAATATTCTTAATTTATCTCTTCAAACTGTCAAGTTTGAGTTCTAAATAATCCTTTTCAGGGACACAAGCACATGGAAATCATCATGACAGCTTTTAAAGCTATTTGAAAGGTGATGTTTGCTGCCATTTTTCTCCTTCCTCTTTTAAGTGCTAGTCACCAAGTGGAGCCCTTTTATTTGGCAAAGGTGTATCTGTATTATGTTGGAAGAGACTTTGAACTAAAATTGGTAGGAATAAAAGCAAGGACAGCCCAGTTGTGTCATTTACTTACAATAGATAGAGTCATTTTATATCTGTGACCAGGGCACTTTGCAATGCCATAAAGCAAAGATGAAGTGCAATGCAAACTTGAAAATTTCACTTTCCTAAAAATTACTGCCTTAAGAGCACAGTCAGTATGTGACAGTGGGTAAAGAAGATGGTGAGGGAGGGGAAAGTATGAAGGATTAGCATGGGAAGCATAATTAAAGCCATCATTAACACGAATCTTAAAACATCAGTTTTGTGATTCCTAAAAGCAGACTGCAGGTCTCTGAAGGCTGGACTCAGACAGAGGCACAGTGGAAAGGTGCTGAAAACCTGAGAGGCTCTGTTAGGGATTCTGCCCTAAGTATGTTGGGTAGGTGGTAGGGCATGAGCCCAAGAGATGTGCAACCCTCTGCTCTCCACCCATCTGAGGCAGAACATGAGAGTAACCTCATTCAAAAGAATCTTTGCTAAACACTTGCTTAAATGTTCAATTGGAGGCCTTCTCTCTCCAGCTCGCTGAAGTCAGAGCTGTTAAAACCAAACATGCAAAGGACTGCTGAGTCTTTGCTGGGGCAAACACAGGGTGACACCAGACCCACTACAAGATGCTAACGGTCAAAAGAGCATGCACAGCTCAGAGACATGAGCATATTGCATCATGAGGGATGCCAATGAATCACATGAAAAAAGGACATCATCAGGTGTCCAGCAACGTGGTGCAATCACAGGGAGATGAGAACATGGGCTGATTTTCCTCTACAAAAGAAATGATCAGAAGTCTCTCTTGCAATTAAATAAAAATGGCTTATTGTCATTTGTTCTTGCAGTGTTAAAGGAGCAGGAAAGAAGTGAAGAGCAAACAAGGAGAATCACAGAATCACAGAATGGCTGAGGTTGGACAGACCACAGAAACTCATCTAGTCCGTCCTCGCTGCTCAGGCCTGGTCACCTACAGGACATTACTCAAGAGTGTGTCCATATAGCTCTTGAATATCTTCATGGAAGGAGACTCCACAACCTCTCTGGCAACTATTTCAAAGCCTGGTCACCCTTACAGTAAAGAAGTTCCTCCTCATGTTCAGATGGAACTTCCTGTGTTCTGCTTTATGCCCATTGCTTCTTGTCCTATTACCTGGTACCACAGATACCAGAAGAGTCTGGCCCTATCCTCTTGACACTCTCATTTAGTATACTTAATGATCAGATCTCCCCTGAGCCTGCTCTTCTCCAGGCTGAAGAAGTCCAGCTCTCTCAGCCTTTCCTCATGAGAGATGCTCAATACCCTCAATCATTCCATTAGCCCTTTGCTGGACTTGTTCCAGAAGCTCCATTTCTCTCTTGTACTAGGGAACCCAGAGCTGGACACAGTACTCCAGGTGAGAAAGACAAGGGGAAAAGGCTGTCCCTTATTAGAGGCAGAAAAAGAAGAGCAAGATAAGACCACAGAGAAACAATCCCCCCTCAGCACTCTCAGCACAAGGTATTATAATTTCCATGGTGTGCTGGACTAGGGGCCTCAGGATGAATCCTTGTAAAATCAAACCTGATTCATGTTTCACTGGAGTATGAGGGAACCAGGCATCTAAACCTGACCTTGCCACTGAGCTGCTCAACATGTCAGAGTTGATGCTGATGATCCTCTGAGCCTCTGCTCTGCTTCCTCTGCCCTTTGGGCCTGAAAGGTTTTGGGGCAGGCACCCCTGGACTCTGTGTTTGTGCAGGGTGTGGGGCATGGCAGACACCCCTACTTCAGTCCTACATTTTCGTCTCCTCTGGGTGTTGCTGGAGGAATGTAATGCAAGATGGGCACAGGCATAGAAGCAGAACAGAAAAGTAATGAGAAAGAACTATGGTGGCCCAACTTGTTTAAATGTCAGGAATCTTCAGGTACATTATGTATTCAACTTATTGCTGGGTTTATGGTCAGGAGCCAATTTTACCTTAATGAAAATAAAGGAAAATGCTGAAGTTCACATGCTATGCAACTGGAGATTAATACATGCTTTTAAAATGGTTATTTAACATTTTTATTGCTTTAAAACTATAATGGTTTTTGATTTTGGACATTTTCAGGATTATTAGCTCTGCTCAGATTTAATACAAGAAATTTATACATATGAAACAGAAAGACAAGCATGCAAAAATTATAGTAGGAAGTGCATTGCAGAGTGATGATTGTATATACATGCTGAAAGACTCCATATATTTAAAGACAATCATTTTGGGGATAATGATGACTGAATCATCATCACATACTGCGTGTCTGTGCGTGTCAAAATAAGAGTAATAAATGCAGTCATAAGGCCAATCTGTGTATCTGAGTAATGAGGAAGCTGAAGAAGACCTAATAGATGGAATAATCATGGCCGGGAGGGCTGCTTGCTATGATAATATGTGGTTTGCTTAATGAGGGACGGGCACAATAAAGCAGTCGAGATATTGCACTGTATATTGTAAACAAGGATGGCCAAAGATGACATGAAAGCAGATTTCAAATAGCTTATGGTATATACTCAGTGCCTCATAGAGAGGCAAGTTAGAACTAGCAAGGTAACAGGCCATCCTTCCTCCTGGAGTGTTAGCATCTGTGTCTTCTGCAAAGCGTGGCCAGTACACTTCATCTTCAGTGCGGAAAAAGGAAATGGACCTTGGCACACTACAGTTAAGAAGCTGCTACTGATTGCCACAAGCTGCTGGTGGGACAAAGATAAGTTTTGCTCATGAATAAAGGGATAAGTGACCCTCCAGTGCAGCTGTTGGTGTTCCTGCACCAAGAGAGGTTTAGGGTCAAACAATGAATTTCCAGTTCTAAAATGCAAAATAGTTTTGGAAAGGTGGCACTTCGTTTGCAGGTATTTCAGTGACAGTTTTGCCATTAACTTCAGGAGATAAAGCATTTCTTCTATAGACATTTATGAACCAAAAATGCTCTAATATTGAGCAATGGCTTACCATGGATATTGTCAATTGAGAAATAAATGACCTGCCTTGAACTTCTCAACAGAAATGATGAGCCATGTTGTAACTCCATCAGTAATTTTCCCCATGTAGATAAACAACTCCCATCTTGATTTCAGTCTTTATTTTGGAGTAGTCATAAGAGTCTCATGCTGATTTAGTGGTTTTTCTCAGTTGGATATATTAATAACTGAAATATTATGAAAGTACTATAATTTAATCAATATGAAATGCATAAGAATTCCTCAATATCCATCATCAGTAATAGGTTATCATTACCCATCAGTTATCACGTACTGTCAAAAGTAACTAGTGAATAATGAGTGTTTCGGAACAATCTATCTTGACCATATACCCAGTTTTCTATGCTGTGCAAAAAAGAAATGACATTAGACATCAGTTTGAGCATTGCTGGACCATTCGGATGGTCTGCGTTGCTGAAGGGTCAAATCAGGGAACAGGTCATTATCTTCATTGAGTTTCTCTTAACATTTCTCCCAACAGGGACTAGGTTAATATCTTAGAGCTGTTGTAGGGAGCTGACATGGACATCCCCCTCACTCTGTCCTCCATCCAGTCTCTCACAGCTTCAAATGGATGATCACACCTTAAAGACAGGTTTTGTGTGCGCTTAAGCCCAGCTACATACCCTTCCATTGTTGTCTTTACTTGAACGGGGCTGTTAATGAAACTGAAGATCTGCTGAGGTATCTGCAGGGCTGGGTGCCTAATGAACAGAATTCTTAATGGGCCATAAATCCAATCAAGATTATCATACTGTGTAAGCAAGCAGTACAGTTTGTGGAAAACAAGAGCCTCCCTGAAAGCTACTGTTATGAAAATATCATCACACTCGGGGCATACATTAAAGCAGCCCTGGAATTGCAGCTTTTTGGCTTTACACAGAAAATAAAATGAGATCAAAACAGAAGGGAATAATATTGGTCGATTTGCAAGATAAAGATTAATAAAAGAACTCATTGTATGATTTACACAGAAGTTTTATGGTTACCTTGCTGGATATTTTTTTTGGAAGACCTTTTTTCAGCTTTCTGCACCAGAACTATGATTCATTCATACAAAAGGGGTATACAAGAGGCACAATTTTTTAGTTCATTCAGGCTCTCCTATTTGAAAGAGAGAGGCTTTTGTGAGATCCGCCGTTGTTCAGAGAGGGAATTAGTTTTATTAGCAGTGTGTCACTCACTGTGAGCCTTACGCATCTACCAGCTTCCTCGTTTTATTTTAGTTTTCCCAATTTGTCAGTGCTGGAGTGGTTTTAGATTCTTGGTATGAATAAAACCCAGTGTCTGCTTCCTATACTCTCACCCCAGGGGAGGTATTTCCTTCTGACCAAGGGCACAGCACCCTCATAAAAAGAAAGGGAGCACACACACACAAAAGCAATGTTGCGCTTCCAGGATGTCAGTGTTACCAACTGATTTAAGCCCAAAAATCTTCCTGCTTCATCCTTTGCTGTATCTTTATGTGTTGTTCTTTCCACTGAACTAGCTCATGAGCTTTTCCTGGACCTTTTGTTTTCCCTGCTAAAGGGCACGTGCATGTTGCTAGAATTAATTCTCACATTTGGGAGACCATTTGCTACAAAGAAAACCTTTATTATGTGCAAATCCTGGTAGGATCATATGAAGCATGGGGGTGTCTCCCTGGTCCCTGGCAAGCAGACACATGCAGCCACAGCCAGCCTGCTCTGATCAAGCTCCCAGACAGCTGGAGTGGGAGGACAAGAGGCCCATGTCTCCTCACAAAGGATGTTGCTGTCGAATCACTGGTGCCCAAAATAGGCTGCAAGCAGAATTTAGGTATCTCAGTTTAAGCAAACAAGCAAGCCAGACTTTGCTGCCCCAGGGGCATGATTCTGTGAGCACTGACTTATAGGTGACAGAGTTCTGTATTGCACCAAAATATATATCAAGCATATGTAATAATTTGGGTTTTATTCTTATTAAGTTTAAAGTTCAGTGGGAACTGCTGGTGACCATCTCTCTGACAATCTGCGTATGGCAGACCATAAGTTTTCTTCAAATTAATTGGTTCAAGAGCATCTGTTCTACAAAAATCCAGTTGATTTTAAGATTTCCAGTACTGTAGGAACCATCAAGGTAAGAAGACTCAGAAAACCCCACATGCATAATGGTTTGTGCCCTGTTTCTCATCTGAAGTTTTCAATTTTCAACTCCAGGCCATTGTCTGCTGTTAAGGTTTTCTTTGCAGAATGAAGAGGCTTCAAGCTCTTGTTCTATAGTTACAGACTGTGATCATATTTCTTCATTTTTCCTAAGTAAAACTGATGATGACCTTGGATCATATTGTTATTTAGCATGTTTTTCCTATCATATTCTTTGTTTGGGGGGTTTTTCTCTGAACTCTCTCTAAGTCCTTCCTAACCTGGGTGCAGGTAATGGAAAATCCACATTAGCAATGGTCATGCATGACATGGGGATGATGGATGTACCCTCCTCCTCCTTGTCTTGCTGTTCCTCCTGGAGCCTGTCCTGGTTCTACAGCCTCTGATCACAGCTTGTTCAGACCCGCTGGTACAGTGTGTAGTACTGGACAACAGTAGGTATATTTTATGATGCAAAGGTCTTTTTTGGTGTTTCGGCATACTTGCAAGATCAAGTTCCATAAATGCAACCTATGTTCTGCAGTTACAGGTTTTCAATCTCATATTTGGTTGTGTTAAAGTGCCTGCGGGTTTCTTGTGCAGTGCTAGTACATGATTTGCCGCTTTATAGTTTCTCAGTCATGATTTCTTCCCCCTCTTCTCTCTCTCCATTTATTTTTCCTCTCCCCAAATCACTGATTAAAATGTTCAGCAGAAAAAAACAATTAGGAATTGATCTTTGTAGGACCTCCTTAGAAACTAATCCACTCCTGAATAATTCCTTATTTACACATGCCTTTAGGGAACTGTCAAACAGCTTTTAATCCATACTGCTTGGAGAACAGCATTAATTTTGACACTATTCACGCTCCAGTGGAAAGGAGCACTTTTCAGAGCTGCCATAGTTGACCAGAACAAAGTTGAATCTCCAGCTGTATTTTGAGTTTTCACGGGATTCAAATAGCAGACAGCTGGCTGGTCATCTCAGCCTGTTCCAGCGTAATATTTCCAGATTTTTTTGAAAATGAAAGGTAGGCCTCTGTGGTGATGTGTTGCCAATGTTTTAAGTCAGAGGTCCCATAAAAAGTTCCCAGCTTGGTGTGGTAAATCTTAATTAGCATTTGTAAGAAAGAGAGTAAAAGGGCTGCAGTATCTTAATATGTTTTAACTCTTTTTGTGCTTTCCTGTAATACAAGACAAAGATAGTATGGCAAACAAGCCTGTCTTAAGTATAATCATAGAATCATAGAATAGTTAGGGTTGGAAAGGACCTTAAGATCATCCTGTTCCAACCCCCCTGCCATGGGCAGGGACACCTCACACTAAACCATGTCACCCAAGGCTTCATCCAACCTGGCATTAAGTCTGCTCCTGGTAAATAAATATGCAGAGAATATTTGCAGAGCCCAGTTTGCTCACAGGCAAATGGGGTTTTGGAAAAAGAGCTGCCAAATGTTTTCTTCAAAGAGGTTCTCTTTCAGTCTGCCGGACCCTTTGTACAACCTGAGCCATTCCAGCTACAGACCCTATCTACTCTCTGGAAGCAACTGGGATGCACTCCAAAAACCATCCTTTCCTGGGTAGCAGAGAACCATATAGGGGGAACTATATACTGTATACTTCCCAAAGCCTCCCCTGGGTTTAAGGTAACGTGAACAGCTCAGGGTGCCACCTCCTTCTGTGAAAACAAGCAGTGGGAGAGAACAGGCAGAGTGGAAATGGGAGAAGTTTCTAGACAGGGCTCTAGCCACGGCAGAGTAGGATGTCCTGGGTACCACTCAGCTCTTCCAGTGCAAGTAGTTTCTCAGCACTGGGAAAAAGTGGCTACATGATGGGGTTTTTTTATGTTATCAGATGACATCCTGTGATGCGTCACTGGGTTAGCTGAAACCACTGTCAGGGACAAAGGGAAAGGTACTTGGCATGAAAAGAAACCTGGTTCTCACATTTTTCAGCCTGTAAATATTGTGACTGAGGCTGTCTCTGCTAAAATGAGCTATTTTTTTTTTGGTAGGAGATAACACTAATAGGTGGAAGCAGCAGGTATGTCTGCAAACCCAGCCTGAGGGTCCTGTACTTAACTGCGTGACTCCAAACTGAGTGGAAGAAGATGTTTCTCTTGGGCTGAGATAGTCTAGCTGTCATTTATAAGAATTATTTCTACCTTGAAGCATAATAACCCATAAATCATTTATACAAAAAACCCCACCAACAACAGTATTTCTCTGGGAATGGAGGATACAAAGGCAGTGTAAACTTCTTGAAAACAAGTCAATAAAACACACGCAAACCCCAAGGCATATAAATTTCAGCATCTAGACCTAGCAGGTGCAAGCTGATCAGGTCTTTCCTTCCTCAGCCAAATCACCATTTGACATCATCTATCTTTATTTTGTAATTGTAGGACTGATGGTTACTAACGTTGGCACACTGGAATAATTACATAAGAGGAAAACTAATCCCCTCTAAACCTGAGGGAAGTAATGCAGGAAATTTCCTATCAAATGTCCACTTTTCAGGATGGACAGCAAAATTAAATACATGAAATAGAGTAGCTGAACATGCCTCATTTTTCATGGTCTTTGTCAAAAATAAATATCCCTGATCTTTCTGTGAGATCACAGCCTGGTTCATCTGTGGAACAGATTACTATGCAATTGCAGCTACCAAAAAAAGCATATAAAAATTGCCTATTGCTCACCTATAATGGACAAAACTGCTCTTTGCAGCACGCTACTCATGCGTACAAGATTTTTTTGCCACTCTCCCATCCCACGCGCTAGATACATGTGTGTCAGTTGTGCTTACGTCATGTCATCTTTAACAGCCTTAATGACTGACTCATTTTTACACTGCATGTGGCGAATGTAGGCTGGACTTCAGAGCCAGGGAACAGGAAGAATGGCTGCAGGAAAGAAGGCACCAGGAAGGCAGCGGTATGAGTAAGGTTCACCCCATCCAGCTCTGCTTGGAGGGATAAGTAGCTACAGCATTAACGTCTAGCTGTGAATATAAAGTCAGACAGATCAAACCTTTTCATTTACACAGCTTTGAAATAGCAACAGAGACTAGTTGGCTTGTCCGTGGTGGGCTCTAATGAAATCATCATGAGGTACCAACCTCCTGACTCTTCTGTGCATCTGTTGCACATCAAATATGGCATTGCTGTATGGTTGCCATATTTGGGTGGCCAGAGGGCAAGGAGCATCCCCCATGGGACTGGCATCCTCCCTGCAGCCATATAGAAGGTGCCATCTCAACAGAGGTTGGACACAGCTTCTTCTCACCTTTTTGCTAATGCACCTTGGCCCACGTTGCAAGAAGCTTGTTTTCAGGAGGAGGAGACAGACACCCCTGTTCAGCTTCTGGTTTCTCTCCTGCAGCAGCAGTATCAATATCAGCAAAGATGCCAGTTAATTACTGATGGTAGGCCAGAGGACATTGACACCTTTCCTTTGCCTGTCCTCCTGAGAACAAATTAATCCCAGGCGGATCAACCAACTGTGTGGCAGATGGCCACAGCTTTCCCTGCTGCTCACCTTGTCTGGGGATGACCTGGCCCCGGCACTGCTCACCCTGGAGTCCAACCACCTTCGCAGCCCATCATTCAGCTTCATAGAATTTGGGACGAGACTTTCGTTTATCAGCTTTTATTTTTTTGGGGATGTAGGAAGCAATGATAAACATTCATGCCACAGCTATATTTTGCCAAAAGCCAATCTGCCAGAGTGTGAATCCTTTCAAGTGTAATTTCTAAATAGCTCACTAGATGAATTCAAAGTCATCATATGCTGGTGCTGCTGCCTGCTTTACGATACGCAAATTTTATTTCAAATAAAGCTGAGATAGCACCTCATTCATCTGTATTGATTACACAACTGAGACACTAAAAGCAGTCTGTGAATACTGGGAGCAGTTCTAAGCTTTGCCATGGACTTTGCCATGCCAGTTTCTTTGGACGGGCACCTTACCTCCAGACTTAGATGTCTTCTCCTCAAATTTCATCTTGTTGGCTCCTCCTAAGCTGCCAGAGATGGTGATGCTCTCACCTTGCTCAGGTGAGCAAACACTTATAAGAAGATGTATTTCCCTGTGACAGTCCTGTGAAAGATCTCTCTAACTGGTGTTTTTCATTTCTCCCAGGATGTATTCCCTCTATTTTTTTAGACTATAGGCTCTTGATGGTGATATATGGGACGTGGACAGAGGCTTGTACGGTAGAGCTCTGCTCCTCTTGAGCCACTCTGTGCATCTCTGTGGCAGAAGCGAGGACCAAGCTCAGTTTCAAAGCGTGCTAAACAACTGTTGATGAAATATTAGGTCTGAGATGATCTGAACTATAGCTTGTTTCCATAGACTTCTTACTATACTTTACAGGCAGCCAGCTACAGAGAAAAAAGTCTGCACTAGGTGTAGTTTTGTCAACAGTGAACAGCCAGGTTGCTCTGGCTCTGGTGCATGTACCACCGCTGATGGGTCAGTGGGTTCAGTGGGAGCTGAGCAAAGACCGGCACTGGCTGCACCTTCCTACCACATCATGGCCAAACATGGGTGTTTTGAAGAACAATGATCTCATCCTTCAAGTGCTTTGAAAGTTCCAGGGCCTAGCAAGCTTTAACTGCTGCAGCTCTACTTCTCAGAGCAAGAAATCTTGAAACCTCTTTTATTTGTGTCTTCAAGAGCAAGGGTTTATCATAATGCAGAACTTTCCCATTTTCGTAATAGCTCTCTGCCCAGCTTTCCCGCAGAAGAGGGTTGCATTTCTGTGGGTTTTGTTTCTACATTTTGCTTGGAAAGAGGCTTGACTGTTGGGGCACAGGTGGGTGCTGTGGGGGCACAACACTTTCCAGCTGGGCCTGGCATACAAATCTCACCAGGGTGGCGGGTTTCAATGCTTTAAAAATCTAAAAGTAGGAGAAACCCAGCTAATCCCATGCTAGAAGCACAGGCTTAAGATCAGGCACCAGTTATAACTTGCTTGTTAATTTGTGTTCTCAGAGGAAAGTCCTTTTATCTGTGTAAGCTATACTTAACTGCTCCACTTCATAGAACCAGGAGCTGAGAAGCTCTCGCACTGGCAAGGCATGGATGTAAGCCCACCAGCTTTAATGTGCTTCAGACCATCTTTCATTTATTCTCACTTGGCTGGTCTGAGATAACTGCTCCAGGTGAGGGCCAAGAGTAATGCAAGCATCTCACAATCTGTTTCCCACATGGTGAGGCTACATCTCTTTCTGCAGGCTCGCATCTTCAAAGGCAAAGAGCTCAGAGAAGTGAAACTGAAATGAAATAGTCACTGTTGAAACTTTGCTTTCCTTTGTGTTTGCTTTCCAATATGTCTACCCTTTGCAGTCTTGAATAACCTCCTGAAAAAGTGGTCCAGTCCTCAAAGATGAAAGTCGGCAGTGCTGATTAGCTCCTGACAGGCAAAGCAGTAGAAAACAGCCCCTATGGCCTTACCACAGTCACCTGGGCATCATATCCTGTTTGGGTAGAGCATTCACAGGCACTCATGGCTATCAGCCAGGGCAGCGGTGAGCTCTGCTTCCTTAGCACATCTTGGTCCTGTTCAAGACACAGGTTGAGAAACTAAGGGAGCACCAGAAGAAACTGCATGCAAACCAATGCATAAGATGTCCTTTGCTTGCTTCAGTAATTAATCAACAGTAAAGGATGTTTCTGTGATGACAACATCACACAAAATTAGGAGTTGGAGCTTGAGATGGGTTTAAAATGATGACAAAGAAGCTGTATTTTTTAAAATAGCTTCTGCCTCAGTGCAGGAGGTAGAAAAGCTTTGATGCTTCTGCTCTTCACTCACTTTTGAGTGAGATGAAAATAGGAATCACATACCTGGCATAAACAGCAAATATTTCTAAAAACGCCTGTCTCAGTCTGCATCCAACCACTTCTCCCTGTCCCTAGGCCTCCTAAGTACAACATTTTTTCTGTGGCTGGAAAGCTGATACAGATGAACTGCTGCTGAGTGGATAATGGCAGATGTATTTGTCTCTGAGCTATTGGCAGCCAAATTATGACTTGACCTGAAGTACCTGAAAAGATCACGCCAAGTTTTCTCCTTACTTCCATATGGATGCAACTACTTGGTTGCAGAAAAATTTAATCAATGAAGACAGCAGCAGCACAAAACGTGCCATGTGCAATCAGATTCAATTGCTGTCAGGAAGGGACAGGCTGTGGGAATCACTGCTTTTACAGTATCACGACCACACCAAACGCAAAAATTCAATTTGGATCCACCCCAAATCAAAATTCTGGACAAATATAAAGGATTTCTCAAAACAAATTAAATACTGTACTCAACCCAAAAATGTTGTTTTGTTTTGTTGGGTTTTTTTTAAGGCATTTTTTCGTCAGAGCAATGTGTTTGGCTTGTAACACTAGGATAGAGTGATGGAAATGTCATCTTCACCAGTCTAGTGGAATGCTAGGAGGATGCAGATAGACTGATGTTTTGACCTGGGGTAAAAACTTAAACAACAGAAGACAATGTAAGTCACGTCTCATCTCAGAAGCATGTCTGGACTCCAGGAGCACCTCCCTGTCTTGCATGGTTTTCTGACTGCCTGTTACACAAATTTCCTCAAGTTCCCTCTCAAGCAGCAAGTGTTTCCAAGAACGCACAGATAATTAGTCTGGCTGAAATGGTATTTTTCATTGCTAAAATCTTGTTCCAGGTAAAGACATTCAAAAGCAATATCAGGTATGAAGCAGAAGTCTGCCTGTCTGTACCATGCAGAGGTAATAGTGCCTGTAAAATGACCCTAGGGGCATACTATTTCTGCCTTCCCCCAGCCTTTGGTGTGATTAGCTATTGTCAGTTCTACAGTGTTTTCATCTAAGAACTGCAGAACCTCTTTGTAATAAAGACAAATGTATATTGTATTTCTCTAACTAAAAAAGATTAAGTTGGTGATTTATAATGTTGAATTGCAGCTTCAGCTGAGTTTGGTGGTGTCGTGGTTTAAACCAAATCTGCACAGTTCGCTCACTCACTCCCCCCTTGCTCCCACAACTCCCGGAGAGTTAGGAAGGAGAATCCAAAGAATGTGGCCCCCACGGATTGAGATAAGAACGGTTTAATTGCTAAGGCATAACAGAAATCACTACTGCTACTACTACTACAAACAATAATGATACAGCCAATAACAAGTGAAGAGAATACAACACCTCACCAGCCACTGACCCATAACTCACTCCACTCTGCCTGACCAAGCACCAAGTGATACCTCCCCCATCCCCCCAGAGCTCCACCCCTCCCGGCTCTCTCCCAGTATCCATCCTGGGCATCACGTGCTATGGTATGGAATACCTCTTTGGCTAGCCTGGGTCAGGTGTCCTGTCTCTCCTTTCTCCCGGCCTCCCCTCCTCCCTGGCAGAGCATGAGCTCAGAAAAGGCCTTGAACAAAAAACACCCGAGCAGTAACTCAAAACATGCTCGCTATCAAGCAACTGTTCCCAGCCTAGAAGTCAAAACACAGCACTGCACCAGCTACAAGAAGGAGAAAAAAATGACTGCTACGGCTCAAACCAGGACAGGTGGTTTGCAGAGCTTGATCCCCTTTATTTGAAGTTTTATTCAGTGTGGCTGCTTCTTTCTGAGCAAATTTTTCAAGTGACCCTTGGAAAATGAGGAATAATTTTCTGCCTTTGACAGATTTGATCTCTTACCATTTTTGAACTAAGGATTTGGAGATGTAATTATTTTAATGCTCTTTTAATTTTAAAATTAAACTTGTATTTATTTTATCAATAAAAGGACTAATGAGTTTCTCAGAGGGAAAGCTCTGCAATGAAATAACAGAAATGTATAGTAAGAATACATCCTTAGAGCTGGTTTGGGAGGAGCTGTCTTTGAGCCAACTCTAAGATCAAGATTGTTGCTGTGTTCATTTTTGGAAGCCTCCTCCATTGATTTTTCATTTGTGTGTTCATTAGACTGAAACCCCACAAAGTGCAGTTGTTAATTACCATCAATGGCCTGGTTTTGAATTCTTTTCTTTTTCAGACTAAGTTGATAATTCAGCTAAGTATCTGAATGGCTGAGGCTGCTTAATACCAGCCTGCTGCATTGCTTTTCTTCTCTTGAAGGCCTTTGTGAAGTGAAGCAAGGGCACACACACAGATTATCCTTAGCTTTCCTTGTTGGTGAGATGCCAGCTTCCCCATTGATGTCTATCATATTTTTGCAGTGGAATGTTGAGGCACAACAGATTTTTTTTAACAGAAAAAAAAGAAGATCTTCGATTTCACACCAAGCAGATTGAAAACAGTTGGTTCAAGCAGTGGATTAAAATGGTCTTTCCTGTCTGTGATTTTGGCAAGACTTCTACTGGTCAGTTTTCAAGGACAGCGATGCAGCAGATATGGGCCTGGTTCCTATTCTTCAAAAAATATAGTAGGACAGGAGGCTTTTCTCTACAGAAAGAAGCTAAAAGCTGATACAGAGCTATTGTAATGTCATGGCTTACAGGTTTTTATCACCATTGAAGGACAGTAATAGCTTGTGCTGAGAGTTATAATTCTTTATTTTTTTTATTTTAAAGATAGGGAGCCCCAAATGTGTAGCAAAGAGTTTTGTGGCAGAAGAAGTGGTGCAAACATAACCTGATCTTCTCTGTCAGCTCTCGAGACAAGACTCCAGAAGGAAGGACTGGGGGTGAACGAGATGGAACCCAGTGCTGTACTCAGGCAGTGACAGTTGTGGCAGCTCGCTAGGCACATCTCAAAGACAACTGATCCTCTGTTCACATCGAAGTATGGATCTCAGGGGCTGCAGACTTGCTTCAAGACTCCACGGCTCCAACGTATACAAAAGTAGAGCTCTGACTGCCAGAGATGCCCATCTCCACATCCCACCATGGCTGCAGCCACCATACAAGGCACTCTGCAAGGTGACATGACACTTTTGTTCCCTGACCATGCTCCAATTCAAATGCTCACATTTTGGCTGGAGGTCGCTCATCTCCCAGGTTTTTGTTTTCCTCCACCCCCAACACTCCAGATGCAGTTTCCACTGTAACTGGGCTCTTGTCTTCTCCCCTGCCATGGTGGCAGTTTTGCAGAGGCAGAAGAATGGTTTCTGAACATGCAGAGCACTGAAGGTTGCTCCTGGTTGAGACATAAAATAAGCCTGTTGTTAGTATGCTCTGCTGTGTAATTACCCATATTTAGTATTTTTTAACTAACTAGTTGAAAGTTCCACAAAATTGAAATAAAATTGGCTTGCTAATGAAAATCAGAGAGATTCGAGAGCTGTGACCTTGATAAAGGTTTCCATTTTTAAATGTTTCTGGTACAGTATATTTATGTTTAGTTGCAAGGAGTGCCTAGGAAAGGGTTCTATGAAACCACCAGGCATCAGCAAGCAAATAAACCATCATTGTGTTATTTTGTGCTTATGTAGCCCACAACATCCAGAGAACATGAAACACCTCAATTTTCAAATTATGCTTGTTCCATGGATTAGAAGAGAAAGAAGAAGCTCTACATCCTCTGACAATGATGTGCTAGAAGTTAGTGAAAGCGTTTTTTGTGCATTATTTTATCACACTTTAAATCTGCATGGTGGTTTTTCCCCCAAAACAATATGATAATTTTGGTAGATTTCTGCACTGACAGCCACAACAAAAAAGGCATGGAGGAATTTGCCGTACTTCTTCTGTGTAAAAGGTATCGTGCCTGAACACGTCAATGGTTATTTTTAATGTCTCAGCTCTGACACAGCACTCGTTGAAAGACATCTCCTGCAGCGTGCTCAGCACCCACGCTCCTCGCCCCGCCTGCGGGTGCTGATGGAGGTGGTGTGTTTGCCAGTGGAGGTGTGGGTGCCAATGGAGGTATAGGTGCCAATGGAGGTATGGGTGCCAGAGCAGCCAGTCTCCCGTCACCCACAGGTCCTTGCAGCTCCCCAGATGTGCCAGCTGTCTGGAGATGGGAGAAAAGCAGAGTCTGGGAAAGTTTGTCAGAGCAGGTTACACCAGGGTCAGTCACAAGGGTACGCCTTTGGATTTATAGTATTGTCCAAGGTTGCTAATATATAATTACATACATCAATAAATACATGCAACGAGCTTGTGTTGATAGGCATATCCTAATCAGATTTTTATTTTTATTTTTATTTTCTTCTGAACAGAAATTGCATCTCATAAAGCCTTGCATTTTGCTAGCCTGGTTATGCTTCCAGCATGGGTCGTTACCAAATCACTGCATTGCCATCAACATGCCTGAAATATTTTGCTTGCTTCAGTTACATTTCTCTCAAGCCCTGACTGGCTGGGTATGCCAGATAACCGAAGATGTGCCTGGAGCTTTGCTTTAAGAGCAGAGTTAAGTAAGTCATATTGTGTAGGTTGAGGTGTTCTAGCTTCTGCATACTATTGCTCATGCCTTACAGTCCTTGGAGTCACCTTGCTGCCTTACTCTACAGATTTTTTTAAGTGCTGCAGTGCTGTTTGTTACTAAGTGGAGAGCAAGACTGAGCACTGCTTTAAGGAGAAGGTTGCTTCAGCTCTGGAGTAGCAGCATCCAGACCCTATTTAGATGTTTTCTTCTGGTCTCCTGTCTTCCACTGCAATTATGCAGATAGGAGCTGTTTACTTATTTTGCATGGCTCCCAAATGTCATTTAAGCATTATTAACAGGAGGGTTACTACCTCCCAAATTTCTAATTAAGGTCTTCCTTTCAGTCTATTAGCAATGCTTTTGTGGACACATTCTTTAATTAGTTCTGACTTTCTGACTCCAGTGCAAAGTAGTTTTTAACTACTGTCTGCAATGCCCACGAGTGGTGAGTCAACCTATTAAAATTAAAAATCAATTTTAGTTTCACCAAATGAACTGAGCGCTATTTCATCTTATTTTCATTACCATGGCATCTGAGAGTCTGGGTGGTGACAAGAGCTTTACAAGCAGAAAGCAAAGACAAGCCACCTCACCAGACCCCAGGCAAGGGAGGGGCTGTGACTCCATGATACTGTCAGAGCCTTGTCCTAAGCCATGGAGGGAATATGCAATGGGAGGAGATGCAAGATGGGCACTACACACTTGGTAGAATGGGGATGCTGAAGGCTCTGGGTTTTGATGTCTGCCCTGATGTGGGTGCTGACAGTGGGCCTGCCTGCCAGTAGTTCTGGGGGATGGAGACCCCACAGACACTCCCCCTCCCAGTTATGCTGCCCTGCAGAAGCATCCTGTTTGCTCACAGCCTGGGAAAAACATGTCTTAGAAACTTTATGCAGCAAACCCCTCAAAATAGTGGCTCACCCTAAGCTCAGGCCATGCTCAGCTGTGGCCACATTTACCATAAGAGAGCACACTCATACCTTCAGTGCCTGGACATCCAGCCTGGGTCCAGCTGTGCTATGGCTCCTATCCTGCTTGCAACAGGAGCTACCAAAAGCCATTCTCACTCTTGCCTCCACCTCCTCCGGATGCCCCTGTGCTCTTTCAGGCAGCTAAACTGGCAGAAAACTTCCCTTGTGCTGGTTGAGGACAAGAGCAGGGACACATCTGAGCCTGGGCCAAGGTAGAAAAAGGAACCACCATTGTCCCTTACAGTGGCTGTTAGTATTTGTATGTAATTAACTATGTAATGTTGAGCAAGAAGTGGACACCAGCATGTCCAGAAGGCTGGAGAGGGAAGGATACCCATCCAGGAAAAGGAAAAGGATAGCTCCCCTAGCGCTTATGTGGAGGTTCACATCTAGATTTGCAGCCCTCAAATAGGGAAAATTTTGAGGCACAAAGCCAAGGCTGGGCCTTTTCTTCATGCTGCTATGACTGGCTGCACACTGATTCAGGAATCTGCTCAAAGCCGCTTGCAAGATCAAGGCCTCTCTTTGTAGCCTGTTTGGACCAAAGATGGTCTCTTTATAAAACCTTTCACATCCCTGTAAGCATTGAAAACAGAGAAAATGATTCCAGCCCACTGAAATGTTCATGTGAAAACTTTGTTGTCTCAGTCCTGGTATTCACCTTTGTGCTCAGGCTTGATTTCTAAGTGTGTACATGATTATTAATGTATTCATTAACAGTATTTCCCATGGTGTCAAACAACTCTAAATAGATATCAGAACAGAGGGTCAATAGAACCAATGTGCATAAAAGGTGCAAAAATATCTGTAAAGAACAGGTCAAGAGGAGTCTAATGAGGGGGCATATTTTGAAAGAAATTCATTTATCATTCTAGGGCTATATTTCTAAGTTTAAAAAAAACCACAGTCCTGATTGATTCTGTGTTAACTAGAACTAAGGATGAGTTAACTTTTCGTTGTTTAGAATATAAGGATTGTGTTGTGCGTATCACTGAAACATACCAGAGCACATCAGGTGCTCTTCGGAAATGGTAAGTTATTCACAAATATCGACATTGTTTGTCATAATTTTGTACTTGACTAGATAGTCCACAACCATCTAGAACAACAGAGCAACAACAGAACAAAAAAGTATGGTCTATATTGTTTTCCAGACCACAATCATATTTTCCAAGCATTTTTGTTTTCAATAAGTAACACCTGGGTTAAAAATTATGTAGTACCAAATTATGAATTGCTGGGAAAGAAGGTTTAATTCCAGGGCCTTTACTGTAATTTTGGCTGAACGTTTTTTCTAGGATCAGGGCCAGCAAGCAAGGAGGACTTTCAGAGCTCAATTAATGGATTGGAAGAGGGTACAAAGAGGAAGAGTTTAAATGCATTTGGCATTGGAAAACATTTTGGGTGAAAGAGCCTGAAGCTGGGGCTGACTGGGCTTAAGATAAAAATACATACTGCAATGATAACTGAACAATGGGATAGGTTGCCCTGATAGGTTGTGTAGTCTCCATTTGTAGTCTTCCAACACCCAACAGGACAAAGTAACGTGATCTGAAGACTGTGCTGGCCTTGCTCGAAAGGACCAAGTCACTCAGAAAGGAAGGGACCTTGGAAGGTGTTTTGTCCAACCTCCTGCTCTGAGTGGATGAGTCTACCACAGCCCAAAGTGCAAGTGGTCTCGTAGCAAAACCCTCAGTCGCAGATACATCACAACATCAGTTCAGTTTGCCAAATCCAGCTGCCTCAGAACAACACAAAGCTCATAACCAGGTTAGAGGATCTTTATCCCTCACCAAGCCAGGATCTGCACATGACAAGAGGAGCACAAGCTGCCTGTCTGCAGCGCCTGTGAATTCCATTGCTCCTGTACCCTCACATAAAGTGGGCTGGACTCTAGAGGTGACCCTGTGACTAAAGAGACTGCTCATAGAGACCATTACCCTCCCAGAAGTGGTGGGGCAGAGCCTCCAGGAGAGGTACAGAAGCAGATGAGAGGGCTGACAAGTCTGTACTGGTGTCTGTACCTCTCTGGAACCACCTCCCTTGGTTGGAGGACCCAGTTCTGGGCTCACAGTCTCTAGTGCTGGTTCTGGCTCTGCCCCTTTTGCCTTGGTTTGCTTTCATGGTCCAGCACCTGCATTTCTGGGCCCCCTCTAAGATTTATTGTCATCTAGGAGCCCCAAAAGCTGATGCCAGTGCCGGATCACCCTTGATGGCTGGGCCCGCAAGGCCTTCTGTCTTCCTCATTCTGAAGAGACAGTGTCTTTATATGCCAGCATGTGAAAACAACAACAGATCCTTGGTCTGCAGGTGCCTGAAATCACCAGTCACACGCAAGATATCTGGGGACCACTTCCTGCTCCTGTCCTCTCAACATCCAAAGGTGGCTGCTAGGGACGGGCTGGATGGGGCTCTGCTCAGACCTTGTGCAGCCCTTCTGTTCTTCAACAAGGGTGAAAGCCCACCACATATGCTGGGTGTCTGGATTTAGAGGTGTCACGCTGCCCGGTCCAGGGGAGGGATAACCACTGGCATCCTAATGGACATCAGCATAGCTGCAGCCAAGACTTGGCTCAGCACACATTAAACAAGCCCCTGTGAGGAAGGGGAAAGACCTACCTGTCACCTCCCCTGCCTCCCGCCAGCAGCTCAGCTCAGGGCTGCAGCTGGTTACTCAAGCATGGGTCATGGGGAGGGTTTTATTGCATCTCAAAAGAGAAAGCCTAATTTCCTCACGTCTCCAGCAGAACAGCCCACCCGTTTCTGAAAATCCTTTGGCAGCATTACTCATTTATGACTATCGGCAATGCTTTTCCAGGCCTCCCTTCACAGCCAGTAACTAGGTGAAAAAAAATCATGCCGTAACAGAGATGGGTTGTGTTTCTAAATCGTGAACATCAGCATTGTGTTATCTTAACAGCTATCATCTTTATTTTTAGGGTATTTAATCAATTGAGATGCTTTCAGATATATTCTAGTCAGACCAGCTTGCTCTAACTCACCTCCCAATTCTGGTTGCCATGGCATAACAATGATTTCTCTTTTAGCTAAAAATAAACCGTCAGCAACAAATGTATTAGCCACAGAAAAGAAAAAGAACCTAAAACAACAAACCACCATAAAAACAAAGCTCCTCCCTGTGCACCAATTCATGTTACCCCACACAGCTGCTGCTTGGGCATTAGTTGTACAAGGCCCTGGATGGATGGTCCCTACATCCCCTTTCCTTTTCACACAAGGATTAAATTATATTGTGGCTAATGAAGGGCAGCCAACTGCCCAAAACGTTGGGGGGGGAAAAAGAAGACATTAAAATCAAGTGCCATAGGGCACCCTGCCTGTTCTCTATCAGGCAGGACTGCCTGTCCTCAAAGCCCCTGCAGCTCCCAGCTCTGTTGGGAGAAATCTTTTTCTTGGTATAGATCCAAGCATGGGAAAAAACCCTCCCTCCCTAAAGAGGCTATGACAGAGAGAGCTGGGGCACAGGGTGCTCTTTCCCCAAGGCAAAAGCCTGCCTCAGCTGCACATCTGCCCAGCGATGTGCACCTTGGCAAGGCAGCAGTGGACAGGGTAATACCGCAGTAGCTGGGCACAAGGCACTTCATAACTCCTGGAGAAAAAAATCCCTCGTTTGCCGCTATGTGTTTTGCTCCAAAATTAAGTGGTATGCCACGTATTTAACAACAAAATTAAGTGACTGGAGTGAAAGAGGAACAAGCCACCTATGAGCATCTCCACATGATTTGTAAGTGTTAATTTAGAGGTGGAGTAGGCTACAGCAATGCTCAGCTCATAAAAACTAATGTTGGTAGGGAGGTGTTTTTTTCACTTTTGATTACAAAACCCTCTTCCTTTTCCTTGCAGTCTTACTGTGAGCACTCTGCAGCAGGAAGAGGGCAGGTCTGGCCAGGTTTGTCCTGCCCTGCCCTCGTGCCTCTTGGCCCAAATGAGTGGTAACATTCTCAGAGAGACCTGGAAAGAAATGCTTCAGCCACGAAAGCCCTAGCACACCTGCACAAGCGTGCAGAGGAGATCCCACAGCTTGATCTGCTCCTTGCTACCAGAGCTGCTGTTGGGCAGTCCCAGTGAACACAGGGCAAAACGGTAACATGGGCATTTCTGAAGTTCAATTAGAGAAACAAGATCAAAGCAGAGAAAAACAACTTCTCTCCATGAGTTTGTAAAGATGACCGGGCTCTCAACCAAATTGACTGGGTTTGCCAAGTCCCTACGTTTGCTGGTTCTCATACTCCTGTTTTAGACTGCCCCTGAGGCATCCTTGCAGAGATCCTTGCCTCTTTTTGTAAATACAATCACTAAATAAAGGAGGGAGAGGAAGGAGTCCTGCCCCAAAATGCGACTGGGACTGTCTGGCTCCTGTCCACACAGCAAAGCTTGTTGTCCAGTGTCTCTGATAGACTGCTATCATCAACACCCTACAGATAATTATGTACATATACATACATATGTATATATATTTTATATAAAATATACCTACAGTGTTGCTGTCCTCTTTTGGAGCTGCTAAGAGCAGAAATGTTAGTGGCTTTATAAATGGTCGCTTGTGAACTTGCCTCCTCAACTCCCACAGCGACAGCTAGCAGGTTAATGCTGATGGCCCCATGGTCAAAGCCCAGCAGGTCTAGGGGAAGGAAAACTGTCCTCCAAGGCATGTGGGTCAAGACTGGGAAGCTCAGTGGGTTTTTCCCAGCCTGCAGCAGAGGCATATGGTCCCAACATGCTTGCAGTGGGTACCCAGACCCCCTCTGACAAAAACAGATGGAGCATGGGAGTTTCCTGTAATTGGCAGCTCTTTTAATTTGAGAAGTGCCCTCGGGCTCCACTGGTGTGAGATGTGAGCACAGTGGCTAACCAGCCTGGCAGGCTCACCAGCTGAGCTCCTTGTTTTACCTGTTGCTAATGCCAGCATTGTAATAAAAACCCTCGCCTCTACCTGTGGGAAAAGTGAAGCATTGCCAGAACAGAACTGGCCTGAGATCCCATCCCAGATGTGTACTTTGTGTTCACACAACCCAGGCCCTCACTTTCCTACTGATCTTCCCAAAACATGGCTCTCAGGCTTGGAGCTCGTATGCAGGTAAGAACTAAGGCATTTAGGCAGCTACCTTGTTTCTGCAGCCTTTGGGCATCTGTTCTTGCCACTCCCACCCAGCTCTCATTTCAGAGAACAAGGCTGTGCTTTGTAGATGGATGGATGGGTCAATGTCTTGGGCACTGTCACTAATCACATCATAGTTGGGGCAGCAGCACCACTCGTGACCTGGGATCCTGCAGGTCTGGAAAGGCTGTCCAAAGACACACTCACTGTTCCTTCCTCCCCTGGCCCTCAGGCTTTGATGAACAGATAAGGTTCATATCATCTCCTGTCCTCACTACTGACAGCAGCCTCTGCAAAGAAATCAACCTCATTACTGCTACTGATGGGCTGTTTGAACATTGCTTTTCCACAGTTACACTGTCCAGCCTCCTCCTTCTCATGTCTTGCCATCACAGGCTTGAAGGAAAGGAAGAGCACAGTGGGTGATTTCCACATGTGTTGTACTGCTGGGCTTGCAGTGGAGGGACTCTGAAGCTGAGTGAAGGTGATAGTTGGAGTGAACACAGGTACCTGAGGAGCCTCACTGCATTTCTTGTGCCAGACCCATGCAAATGCCACCAGTCCTTGGGGGCACGAGCCCTTCCACACAGCCTCTTCCTCCTCTCACGTGCAGAAGGGTGAGGAGACGATGTGTCTGTGTTCAGGTCTCAAGAGGTGCCAGAGGAGCTGTGGGTCTGCCACTGCCTCCTCCCCAAGCGCCTGGCTCCTGCAGAGGGTAGGCACCAGCCCAGTTGCAGGGAAATCCCTGGCAGGGCTGGCTAATCTTGAAATCACTTTGGGGAAAGACAGTGAAAAAATGCAGGTGCATTTTCTGCCTATTCTCAGCAGAGCTGCCTGTGCTGGCCCTATGGAAATGCTCCTCTGCTGCTTCACTTGAACTTCCATTCTTTGGAGTTCACATTTTTTCTCTTTTGCTTCATGAGGTCAGTCTGTAGTTTAACAACAGCTTTAAAATCCCCATTGAGGTATCTAACGGTTTTCCCAGAGCATCTTCCCTATCTTTTATTACAGTTTGCACATCTTATCCGTATTTTCTTTTGAAGGATCTGTCTGTCCCCTATCAATTACAGGAGCTCCTTCCCCTCTGAAATTATTCCTAGTTCATCATCTTGGAAAACAGCTGTTTTCCAGATCCACCTTTAATAGCTGAGATAATTTCTCTTTGTGGTGCCCCAAATCTGAGTTTCAAGAACAAAAATCCTCCTGTTGATTGTTAGCATTGTCATTGTTTGGGGTTTATTGATATTGTTTCTTTCTGCCTTTCCCCACAAAGAGAGACTAAACCATCTCTGATGCACTGCCTGTCATTGCAATCAACTATCTGGCACGATCATTAATTTCACTGAAGCCAGAAGGATTTCTCTGCATTCAGCTAGATGTGAGTGTGTGTGTTTGCAGGCTTGAGAACAGAGAAAGAAGTCAATATCCAAAAAGTTTTGATAATTTATGGGTACAGACTGACATCCCACCAATATAATCCCTGTGGGTGGGTGAAACAAATTGCCACTGGTCCGAAACGGGATCATGCAAGCTAAAATAGCCCCATGCTGCTTCACTCTGAACTGCTTGGCAGTTTTTGCTGTCATCTGACTGGCAGACCTAAACCAGCAAGGGTGCCTCAAAACACAGCATGTTTATGGCCAAAAGAGCCCTCTGAGCTTTAGCAAATGCAGAGAGAATAAAGGGTTAACACCCAAGAAATATTTTTATTTGAGTTTATCAAAAAACCTCATCCTGGTTACTTTCTCAGGAAACATGGCAGGGAGTAAGAAGAAGCCATACACTGGTGCACGCTTGGTGCTCACAGCAGTGAGTACATTACAATCATATTACTCTAAGGTCAAAGAGATAGTAAATGTGTGTGAAAGTCTCACATCAGCTTCATAAGAGCTTAAAAATCACAGGATTTTAATGACCTTTTCCTCCTGTGAGCCACTTGCTTAGTCACTAAATTGTTTTCCTGCTCCTCAGACGTCATCCAGGAATGGAAGAGAAATGCCCGCAGACTGTATGCTGGCCCCTGTTTGAATGGGCAGTGCGTGCCGCTGTCCCCTGGGCAAAGGAAGAAGCACTTCCTTATGACGAGCAAGCATTTTAACATCAGCATCAAGGCTGAGGGCCCTGCTCACTCCTGGACACATTAAACATCTGCACAGTGGTGTCTTTCAGCTCCTGGCCTCAGAGATTACCGAACCATGCCTGCAAGTTGCTCATCATTCGACTCTGCTGCCCGAGGGATGTGTGGCAGCCAGTGGAGGGAAAGGTGAAGGGTTTTCCATAAATGTTTTCCATCAGGACGGCATGTTCACAGGATGACGTTGCCACCTTGGTCAGTGTGGGTCTGGTTGGGTACCAAGGATGCTGCTTGGAGAGGCTGAACATCACCCCAGGACAGTCAGAGGCTGGCAGACAGACATCATACTTGAGTGAAATACCAGATTTTGGGCTGTTTGCCAGTGGCCTGAAATACTGAGTTTTATCTGGTTGCTCATGCTGCGCTTCTTCCTCTGGTTTCATTCAAAGACCTGTACTTCTGTACAGTGCAGTAAGGGAGATGCTTTCTTTAGCTTAGCACTGTCCTTTGTAAAATCATATCCAGAACAGATATCTAATGAGGTCAGACAAAATACAAGTGTATTCATGTGCTTAGATGTCTATGACTCACTCTCACCATTCCTGATACAACCCTTGCTAAGGGTGTGACTGCTTAAAACCACAGGCACTATGCATTGTAGTTATTTATAGGTAAATTATAAGTAAGCATATTCATATGTATGTGTGTATATATATGTAATAAATATAAAAAGTGCATAAATCTGTATTTCCATAAAACAAATTTATGCAAAACTAAACCAAATATATATGAAGTCGGAGTTTGATAGCACCACAGTCAAATGGATTGTAACTCATCTCCAAAAGTACATGCTGCTGTCTGTTGGCACTGTGTGTAGTTTGACTATCATTCAGATGGTTTTGTGCATGCACATAGCTGCCAAAGTAAGAAAATTGCTGTTTTCCCTGTGTAAAAGTAAAAACTACAAAATGGGGGATGGTCTAATGATCTTGCACAGGACACTTGGGACCCAGGGCACCTGCCTCAGCCACTCTTCTGCACCAGAAAACATTCTTTCTGAAGGACTGACAAGCTCTAAGGAGACACCAACTCTGACCGTTGTCTCCCCATATGCCTTATAGGTGACAGAAGGGATGGAGACAGCCTTCTCCAGCAAAGGCCAGGGCTGTGATTGCCATTGGTGTGATGGGAAAACAGCACAGGGGAACAATTCTGAAATGAAACAATTCAGAAATCTCTGCGAGAGCATCCAGAATGTTAGGGAGTCATCTTAGCCATGGATCATTAGTGCTTACCTGTCGCATTGAAATCTGCTGTGGGGCAGAACAGCCCTTCTTTACCCAGCCTGCTCACAGGGGATATAAATCTCCAGACTCCTCTGGTGAGGGTCCAAGTTTCCAACTTTTACAGATTCCAAGATTTTTGACATTGTTTTCATTCCAGATAGAACTGAGCTCGAAGCTTCCCCATAGACCACACTTCTGGTGGAAAAAGGATAACTTCAGGCTCAGAAAAAATGATTTTAATTTAAAGCTGGGATCTTTTTAATCAGGAAAAGATTATGGAACATTTATTGAGAAAACACATCAGAAAATGCCTCTTTCTCTACACATCCCTATATTAAAAGAAAATATGTTAGGAGGCAACATCTAAAGCTGCTCAAAATGTTTAAGTTTTGGTTTTCCTCCCACCATTAAAAAAAATAAACTATTATGTTCTAAGATAATATTCTGGATTTATCAAACTGCTTTCAGGAAGAAAATACCCAACCAGGATGATCCTCACTTGGCTTTGGTTGCTAACGGCCTCCACAGAGGTTTGCTCCCATGGGTCTCCCTGACAGTCACAGTCACTCCTTCAGCTCTGTCCAGAGCAGGAAGCTGCCAGAGCATAGTGAGGATGAAGTGACTGCAGCCTCTTCATCAAGTCCAACCTGAAGCCACGGCTGCCCTTGCAGCTGCAGGGGAAGTAAATGCTGGCCTTGCTGCTCTCTGGGATGATGGGGCTAGCCAGGCATGGAGCTGGGGGACAGTTTTTACAGGTCAAAAAGTAACAGAAATGTCCTTATAACACAGGCACCTTGAGCAGCACCTCAGCTTTGGCAAGCAGTGCCGACAAGCATTATTTCCTGAGCCCCTTGAGCATTGGTGTAGCAGGGGCTCTCCTGTTAAATTAAAGCAGTAAAAGCACAAAAAGCCTTGAAGGAGGTCATCAAATCAGATATGCTGTGTCTAGAGTAAGGAAAGGAAGTGAAGGGATAGAGGAAAACCATCCCTCTGAGAGATTCCTTCCAGCTGTCCACATGTACATGAGGAACTGTTGTGTGTGTTTATGAAGACAGGGATGTCTGCAGGAGACTTAATCCTGAGATCATGGGTCAATCCAAAAGAAAGGTGGGCTGTGGAAACAGCCACAGCAATACTTTCTGGGTCTTTTCCACTTCATTTTTCTTGATCTTACTATAACTTATCTTTATAAGTAGAATTAATGCAAGACTAAGACTTTAATTCTCTATATACCTATTGGTTGCAGTGCTGTTGTCCATGGGGGAATTACAAAAAGGCTAGGATGGAGCCACGGAGCTCAAAAATAATTGACTAACAATTAACATCACACAGCTAATTTTGGTCTGCACTTTGTTGAACAAGGGCCAAAGTATTTCAGCAGTAATGTGCAATGAGATGTGGGACAGTCAGGGAGATCAGCTCCACAGAAGCTCTGTAATGTACCAATAGACTCCGTACATCTGTGTCAGGCTGTAAATACCATTTTCAGGCCAGGCTTTCTTGTGAATAGTAATAAGACACCTTGCAGTGCCATTGGTCTCACAGGAGACCAGCAAGGGGAAGTGTTTATAAAGCTACAAAATGAAGTTCGGCAAAATTTCCATGTTAAAACAATAAATCTCCTTAAATGTCATCTGCCAGTGGCCTCTGAAAAAGGAACAAGAAAAAAATCACTCTTCACAGTGAAAAGAAAGAAAGAGTTGCTAAAATTTATGTCAGGCTTGCCTAAAACATCCATGTATTTTTCATGCTGGCAAACACCAAGACTGGGTATATCAACAAAGCTGTGAAAATTGAATTACTTAACATCAAAAATAAAGGCCCCTGACTGCAGAACAAGGCTCAGCCCTTCCTGTATGAGCTTGAGACTGTACAGCTGCATGTTTTCCACAAATTCAGGTCCAGGTTTCAAGCACCTTTGCTCTTCAAAAAGTTTCCCTTGAGATGGGTGTTTTCACAAAGTTTGAAGTAGCGTCTTTGTGCTCACCCACCAGCTCAAAATATCCATGGGCTTTCTGACCAAAGTGCTTCATGATGCTGTTTTCTCCAAGCCCGGATTTACTGGAGTAAGGGAGCTGCTCATTTGCACAAAGTGACATACCTGAATCACAGTAAAGGCAGTCAAAGCGTCCTCTCTCATCCCCCTCAGTTACTTGGCCCTGGCAATGCCCAGCTGCCTCCCTGGAGCGAGGTGTGTGCCACCACCACCCTTCTGCCCTGCCACCAAGGCTTTGGAGTCCAGAGTCAGGCAACAAGTTTTCTCCTACATTCACAAGAAGTAACCTGTAGTTATCCCACAGATCTGTGGACACTGAGCCAGTAAGACTGTCATCTGGCTACTTTTTGTTGGCCTATGTTACATTTCAGCCTCACTTTCTGACATATCTTTAATTTTTGTTCACCAAAAAAAATGGTTTACTGGGTTGTAAACTGATGAGATTGAACTAATGAATGTGTAAACAGCTTGGATCATTCCCTCCCCTCCATTTCTCACAGTAGCTGGGTTCCCATGTTACGGTATCTGTCTCTGATTTGATAGATCTGAAATCCTTGCTATCAGACTGGCAATTTCATGGGCCAGTTCCCTCAGTGCTGGGGATGGAGATTATCTGGTCTTTCTAGCTGGAATATATTAAACTCTGAGTTTAGCTTCAATCTGTAGTGGGGCAATTTCCATTTCTCTGAACATTTCCATTAGTCATCCTGGCTCTGACCCTGCAGTCTAGATAATTGTTCTTATTGAATTGCAGAGGCAAGCTAGTCTCTTATTTTTTGAGACCTAAATAAATTGTTACTCCTTTTAAACTGAGCTGGAAACTGAACGTCAGGATCTCGCAGATAATTTCATTTAGGGGGTGTAAATGAACAGGAGGCATTGAGTGGTTCTGAAGCAGTTTTGTTTGCTTGCTCACAGGGACGTGCGAAGTCCAGAACGAAAGGCTCTGATGGGTTCCTGACTGCCTCGCCCAGGCCAGATGGATGATGCTGGAGCTGCCAAACACAGGCAGGGCTTCCTACAGAGCTTGGGTCACTGTGGCCGCTCTACCAGCAGCCAACTGCAATGCTTCTGGTCCCAAGCACTCAAGCTCCCCCACAACATTATGTTGAGAAAATTTGCTTGTTCTTTACCCTTAATCGAAAGGTTATGCTGCTGATTTCAACATGAGTTAAGCAACCTGGTAACCTCAGTTTCTGTCTGATCCCTCCCTCGCTGCAGGTCACTTCTTGCCCTGGTTGTTCACAGCATTTTCACATTGATAAATGTTTCTAACAGGATGCAATGGCTACAGAGGTCTCTGCTATTTCTTTTTGTTCCTTTGCAAGGTCTAACCAGACCCATGTGGGGTTATTGCTCAAATTAGCTATAGACAAATGCATGATCTGTTTCTATGCACTTTCCTTTTTTCTTTCTTGGTCTCTACTCAAAAGAGCATTTGTGATATAGTCATGATGTGTCCTGTTAAGCCTGGGGTCTCTCCATGCCCTTTTCCCTCCTTGCCTGGGGTAGGGAGAGGGACAACACATGCTTTCTCTGTCCCAGATCCCTGAGGAAGTGCAGCTATTCCTTTTCAATGTTATTATCAATAACTTGTAAGAATTTACCGATTATTTAGTGTTAACTAATCAAGCAGAAAAGTAGATTAGCTACATTAATTCACTTTAATTTAGCTTTTACTGGGGTTTAATTCTTCAGCAGTTATGTGCTGAACTTGAAGACTGATAACTTCACCCTGTGAGCAAACTGCCATGTATTCTCCATCACTGTAGGTGCCACTGGCTTTTCTGGTTTAAGGCTATCGAGGCAGGTGTAGACAGAAAACAAAGCATCTTAACTCATCTGTCCTAGCTTCTGACTGTAGCTGGAACTGTTGAGACAGCAGCACTACTGATTCTTGTTGAGATCACATGAACAGTTGTATCTCTTGGGTTGACCAGTAATAACCTTGGCAGAAAGAAGTGATCCAAGGAGAGCAGGAACAAACATGATTGGTGTGATGATGTGGAAACAAACCTTCAGGCCAAAGGGCTTTTGCAGACATAGATTGAGCTGTTTGAGTAGTCATAGTCCCTGGTATCTGACTGTTTCCCCTCAGAATTGGTCACCTAAATATGCACATCTAAATATAGGTGACTAAAGACAAATAAGGTATGTACACCAACCACACTGTGGTTAATGGAGCTTGAAGAATGATTCAGGTGACCAGATTTAGGTGTCCAATGGAAGGTGAGAGGAATACATTTAGGAGTCCTCCTGCTGACATTGAATCCCACCTTTCATGACAGACAAAAACCTTCATCTCCAAAGGTTTGCTACCGAACTATGCCCATAAACTCAGGCACTTTGTAAGCAGGTGAAGGCTTTTCTGCAAGGTCAGTCACATACCCAGTCAAAGCTAATTGCTGTCCTCAACCACACTTCCCACACACTTTCCCATCCTTCCTTGGGCCAGAGAAGCTACCACTGCCAGGCCCCACTCTCCACCCCATGTCCCTCAAGCTAAAGCTGGAGAAAGACCAGAGACCACTCCTCTTGTGTCCCATATGTTGTCCCACAGCTGGGGCAGGTCAGTGTAATGGTTAGGTGGCAAACAGTGTGGCTGGGAAATACTCATTATTTCCTTTATATTACTTCTGTTCAGTATCTGGGGAGAGAGCATATGTTGGGCTGGGGTTGGCATCTGTGTAAACCTGTGGCCCTGTTCCTTCTGTCTATTAGCTAGAGCAGAGTGGCCGAGTGCTGCTTCTCCTTTTGCCACCTAAGCTGCAAGGTAGGTGCACTTTCTTTGCTCTTACTGCCATCTCTGATACCTGTTTCAAAACCAGCTTTCTGAAACCAAGGAGTAAAAATATATCCTTCCTTTCCAAACACAGGTAGGTTTTGCTTGTCAAGGCAAAGGCTTGCAGTGCCTTTCTTTCTGCACTGCAACACCAGCAAATATGTCTCACAGGAACATTTATTGCTGGTACAGACATTCAGGCATCTATTTGCTCCAAGATATGAGCACAGAGACTTTTATTTCCACGGCTTAACCTGTTAACCTTGTTTGTCTACTAACAAATCCCATTTAAGTGCTGTTCTTTTTACTTTGGTTGCTGTTGCACAGAAAAAAGTTCATCAGGAAAGAAGACTCTCTGCTCATGCCAGAGCTTACTGAAATTAAATATGCCTGGGGTTTGGGTTTCACTTCTGTTCATTGCAAAGAGGCCCAAATCACTTGCAGGGCTCCTCATTTCTGTCATTGAGTCTGCAGATGATGCCCTCTGGGTGATGCTGGCTGGAAGCGTGGGGCTTCCCATACTTTTCCAGAACACCTGGCAGTGGTGCAGCAGCAGCACCAGGGGAGAATGGCAGTGGGGAGCAGTTTGGTGTCCCTGGGCACATTCATCCATCTGGCAGGTTGTCTTGAGGTCACATGGGGACAAGGATAGCCAGGAATGGCTGGTGCGTCAGCCAGTTCACGGTTCTGCATCGGGTACCAGACAGGGCCATGTGCTTTGTGTTCCCATGGGAGACATCCATCCCAAGGGGGAATATGTGACTGGCATGTTACCATTTTCATGTGTATGTTAAACAGCACTGATTGCAGATTAACAGTCTTTTAGCTTGCATTAGAGTATTGTCATTGAATAACAGCACAGCGTGAAAATTGCCAGTGATGGCAGGGCAGTTTAAGAATGAAAATAAGTGCCCTTTGAAGCAGGATATGCACAGCTACATCTTCAGCAAGCTGATGGCTTTCCCAGGTAGCCCCACCTGGGCAGATAACCACACTGAGCAAACACAAGTCAAAATGCTTTCAGCAGGTGCTGAGGAAGACAAAGAACAGATCAGATTGTTTAACTGAATGGCAGCATGTTCTAAACACCACCAGCATGTCCAGTCCTGGACCTGCACCACACTGAGACACGGTGCCGCGATGGCAGGAACTAGTATTTGCCCCTGTTGATGGAGGTAACTGTGTAAATCATGGTGCTTCAGCCAGCTCCGTGCCATAAAACCACTCCAGCCACATGAGCTTGTGCTTCTGGAAGCATGTGGTGGGGTGGGACCAAGAGCTGGTCTGTATCCCACATGAGCACCGAGTATTTCAAGTGGCTCTGCACAGAGCACCTTAGGCAAAGGGGTTTGGGTGCAGCATGTTCCTCAGGAGTGCACGTTGCGCTCATGCAAGGCAGAAAAGGGGGTGGAGGGCAGAGACGGGAGAAAGGAAACAGCTGCCTCATGCATGAAAAGATTTGCCAAGCTCCCATGGTTAGATTTAATAGCTGGGTGCTGAAAGCCCAGGAGAACAATGTAATTTATGTCATTACTGCTAAAAAGCTGGTTTGATGGTGAAGGCTTCATTTGAGTTGCCTAAAATGTTTAACAAAGAGGGAAGTGAAAACAAACATGAACGTTGTAATAAAAATGATGAGGATTTTGGGGAGACTGCCAGGCACATTTTTCCCATGGTACAAAGCTCTATTGGAAAGCAGCTCATTTTGTCTATTTTAACTCTAAGACATGAAGCTGGAGTTAGAGGTAGAAGGAAATAATTAGGTTTTGCTTTAACTACATAAGTTGCTAGAACAGTAGCTAAGTCACCCTGTTGTGTTTGAACAGCAGAAGCGATGATGTGCTTTTTTCAGTCAGAATTAATTTCTTCTTGAAAAATGTCTTTTTAAGCATCTTTTTAAAGAATTTTGGGGATGGGAATGGAAGGAGACAGAATGGGTCCAAACAGAGGAGGTCAGGGTGTTTGTGCTACACCCAGCTTTTTTATTGGTACATTGAATATGACAATCATGTCTGTGGCTAACCCTGCTGTTTCGCCTCTTTCTGTACATGGTGCTATTTTTAATGCACCACCTTGTCCTGCATGGAATGGAACATGGTGGGAACTCAAGTTAAAAAAGTGCAATCAGCAAAGCTGCTGCTTCCTGAAGGCACCAGCACACCACATCCTATAATTGTGGCTGATATGAGGCTGTATGGTGCTGGGTACCCCCAGTTCTCTCCCCTTGCCTTGGCAAATACCACTGTGTGCTGCAGGACGAAGTGCAGCTCACAGGCAATAAATGTGAGGGTTATTTTGGCAATGCATTGAAGCTGGGTCAGGGTGTCTCCTTTGACTGCCTGCTCATCCTCTGTCAGTACAATACACTGAAGGACTCACACAGCCTCCTAGTGAAAACTGAGGCAGGACAAGCCTCTGACTTACCGTTTGGGCTGAAGCACTTCTCCAGGGTGTTTTTGCCTTAAGTAGCCAGTTGGGTTGGCTGCCATCCTAGCCAGTGTCCTCCAGCAGCATCACTTGGGATGGCAGTGCTTAAAATACTGATATCAAGGATTCACTACAAAGCTCTCCATCCTGCAAAGATGCAGGATATGCCTGTGTTTGCCCACCATGGCCTGTTCCCAGTGCTGCTGACCCCTTCACCACAGAGGCACCTTTCACCATTCTCCACTCCCACCATAAAGCCCTTTTCCCTTCCACAACTACAGACAACCAACCCAGGGGGACATTCGAGATGACAGTCAGCCCACCTTCATCCAGCAAGGCTGATCTTTGCTTGCTGTCATGCACAGCCATCTGGGTAGGAATGATTTTGCAATGGAACTGCTACCAGGCTATTCAGATTATCTGCTCCAGTGCTTTGAGGGACAGCTGGTAAAGCAAATAGTAACAATCCAGAGAAATTATCTATATTTGCCTGTAAGCACAGCATCCTAATTTGAGACTCAAATGAGCCTCTTTTATTTGGCATGCAAGGTCAGCATTGCCTTTTTCATATGGCACGCGTTAGACTAAGTCTCAGCCAGGCACAGTGTCTCTTTACCGAGAAGCTGTGTTTAAAACTTAGATGCATGTTGCTGCTCTTGTCAGAGCTCAGATTACAGAATGGGCTGGCAGAGAGCTTTCCCATTTCATGTTTGCAAGTATTTGAATATTTTAGATGAGTTTCAAGATCACATTATTTTACTTTTTCTTGCTCTAGGACTTGTTTGCTCCTTGTTTGCTCCTTGTACATACAGGAGTTGGTCACCGATTTCCCACCAGCTTTAAGGGTCCAAGATGAGGGATATGTACCTTATCTGATTTTCATGATGCTGTACATCCCATTTCCTCTCCTTTTCCCCCTTACGTAGCTAATGTCACACGGCAGTTTCTTACACTGAGAAATATGGCTTATGTCGAGCAAGTCAGATCCACGGACTCTGAAGATTTCTGATTTAAGGGTTTACCATTGGTTTTCTATGCCTGCCTCTGCACAGGTGCTTGCTTTGCTGAATCATTCTCCTCTGACTGTGACACCCAGGGAAACAGGGTGGCAGGAGAGAAGTGCTGCAGGCAGGACACGCAGGCAGCACCGAACATAAGCATTGTGGGCTCTCTGCAATGCACCATTACACAGGATCTCCATAGTGGGGGAGCATTTGTGTCAGGCCCCCCCTGAAAACCTCTGCCCTCTGGCCCAGCTGCCCCTGTCTGAGCATCACTGAGAATGCTGCCCAGCTGTGAGGGCTGTGTGGGGACAGACATGGTGCACACAGCCAGCACTGCACCAATCTGCTCACAAGAAACTTCTCTTTCACTCAGCAGTCCTGCAGTCTCTGGCTGGCTCTTCTATGGAGGTTTCCAGCAAGGAGATGGCTTTGGCACTGGAGCCAGCTTGGAGAGAGTGCTGCATGGAGATCTGACTCAGATGCTCAGGTTGCCAGATACCCACCAGCTGGCAGAGTATTTCAATCATTAATAATCACAGGATTAAATGCAAAGCATCAACCATGTTTCCAGCATGAGCCAGGGCTCTCAAACTTACTGCTTCCAAAAACAAGTTGCTTTTCCTTAAAGGATCTAGATCCAGCATGTATAGTGCTGCAGGAAGGTTCTTCACTCTCCTTCGGGTTTTGCTCATCACATTCACACCAAAGCTGTGCTGTTGCTGTCACTGGGTGGGGAGGTCATCAGAAAGGGCCAGGTGCTATTCCTGGCATCAGCATATGAAATACATTTGACTGACTCCTCTGGACCATCCCACCCACGGCAGAGCATTTGACACACTTTGTCTTTTCCCCTGTTTCCAGCAGTAGCTACTGAAATTTCAAGTCATTGTTTGGGTGGCTCTGGAGTATTGTGACTGTTGCCGTGGTTTTATTCCTCTCCATCACTATGCATTTAAATGTTGTATCCATCAACTTCTTGACTGTGGCTATAAACTCCACTGCCTTGTATTTATGCTGTGTTCAGATATTTTCCTTTTTGGTGTTGCTAAGAGAAGGTGCATGGGCTCTGTTGGATCTACATTTGCTGTACAACTCACCAACTGCCACATCTTCATCTCTTAGTCTCGTTGTATTAGCCTCATCTTTAACTAGAAAAACTCTAATTTTTTCACTGCTGGCTGCATAAGTTTTGTATTTCACTAATCCTTCTTGTCTCTGTCTCACTTTGCCATTTCTGATGTATGCTGCGGAACAGCATGCTAACAATGCTCTACAGTATTTCAAGTGGGGATATAATAAATTTATAAAGAAGTTTAGCAGTTTGTCTGTTTTCAGATTTACTGTCTTTTTTGAGGCCAGGTTACTGAACACAACTAAGTGCAATGATGCCTGGATCAAAGTGACTTGAATTAGTCTAGGACAGCCCTTATATGCCAAACACTTTCAAATCATCCCTTGCCATGTGCATCTCAAAAAGGATTTCCACCCACCATTGTTCTGTGTATCTGGTTTTCCCAGTTACCATCAGAGCCCCCTCCAGCCTTCCAGGGTATTCAGGAAGTGAGTTGTGTATTTTGCTATCAGCCAGTTCTGCCCCCGCACTGCTGTTCCAGGTCGTTAACAGCTCTATTAATCACTGTTGCCAGTTTGGAAGGAGAGCATACCCAATTTTTCACCTCTCATTGCATTAAAGTGAATCATTTTCCCCTCTTCCTTTGTCTCCTGCCTGTTTCAGTTGACAATCAGAAACATCTTTTGCCCTCTCTTGCCATTTTGGTGTCTTGAGTACCTTTACTAAGTGCATTGGAATGACAGGTTGGACAGTGCCAGCAAGCTCTTCTGCCAGGTGGGTTTTGCTGACCATGTCCCAGAGTTGTTAGCACTGAAGAGGGTCCCAGCAGGCAGATGGCGGGAAGATAAACTCTTTAGCAGGTTGCTGGGGTGTCAGTAGGATGGCATTTCATTGAAGTACTTGAGTGTATTTCCCATTTGGTACTAGCAGTACTATTTCCTGTGCTTACAGCTAGGGAAACAGGCTGACAGCCTGCCTTGAAGACTTGATTATCACTTGGTTTGTGTTCATGAATATCCAGGGTAGCTCCTTATGGGAGATGCTCCATACTTCCTATTCCATGGCCACAGAGGAGGCTCACAAGGAGGAGGGCAGCTTGGAAAGGCATATGGCACATCTGATACCCAGAAGGACAACCAGCAGTAGGGTACACAAAGCCATAAATCTCAAATGCTTGCAGAATAGGCACTGGAAGTGAATTTCAAATTCATGTCAAGCACTGGCAAAAGGAAGTTTCTTCCATAAGCCATGCTCAATCAGGGAACAGATACACCCTGTGACCTTGCATTCCATCAACATCTCAGTGCCATGAATCTCAATTAGCACTGGCAACACTCATAGCAAACATTAAACAAGCATCTCCTGGGCTGGAAGAACTCATTCAAAAGCCTTTGGGTGGAGAAAGGAGAGAGCATGTTGACACTAAAACTTATCAACCATGTAAATGGGAGAGAGTGACAGAATCTGTGAGGTCTTTGGCAGAAGCTACTTTTAGCTTGAAAATACGAGGAGAAAAAGAGCACAATGAAATACAAAGCCCAGCTCCTGACACCCACTTAAGGACACCCCTGCTGACTCCATCTGAGGGAGGTCAAACAGGGAGGCCATGCTTTGCTTCTTCTGGTTTCTAAAAATTATTCCCTGTGTGATAGACAGTGAGGGCAGGTTTTGCATGTGGCCTCAGGAGCTTGTACCCACTCCCCCTTCTGAAAAATGAAGGTCTCTCTTCACTGGTTAGCAGGAAATCAAGAACAAGAAAGTGGAATACTGCGTGTGATTATGGTGTCCTCAACATAAACAGGACATGGAACTGTTGGAACAAGTCCAGAGGAGGGCCACGAGGATGACTGGGGGGCTGGAACATCTGCCATATGAAGACAGGCTGAGGAAGTTGGGGCTGTTCAGCCTGGAGAAGAGAAGGCTGCATGGAGACCTTATAGCAGCCTTCCCGTATCTGAAGGGGGGCTATAGGGATGCTGGAGAGGGACTCTGCATTAGGGACTGTGGTGATAGGACAAGGGGTAATGGGTTAAAACTTAAACAGGGGAGGTTTAGATTAGATATAAGGAAGAAGTGCTTTACTGTGATGAGGGTGGTGAGACACTGGAATAGGTTGCCCAAGGAGGAAGTGGTAAATGCTCCATCACTGGCAGTGTTCAAGGCCAGGCTGGATGGGGCTTTGAGCAGCCTGGTCTAGTGGAAGGTGTTCCTGCTTGCCCACACCAGCCAGCTGGGATCTCACATCTTTTCTGAAGTTTCCTCCCCTTTATCTTTTCCATTCAGGCCAGGGCAAAACCCTTTCTCAGCAGGGTCAGCTGTGTCACACCAGGCCTGGCTTGACAGCATCCAAACTCTCTGATGGCTTCATCTGGGAAGATGCTTTTGCACCTACCTTCCTCCTTCTTGCCCAACTCAAAGGTGTGCTGGTCTGATTGTTTTGTTTGGGTTTTTTTCTTGGAGTACATCACAGGCAAACTGATTGTATGAGATGCCAGCTGACCTCAGCCTGAAAATGCTGGGGTTTGGGGTTTTTTCTATTATTTTTTTTTTAGCACCTCTCAAAAAGTTTTTCCTTACAGGTATTTGCCAGTGGAAACTGCCTGATTGAATCACCTCACAAAGACCCTTCTGTGCTGTTCCCAGACAGAGGCAATTTTAATGGTGAGAAGAGGCATTTCCACTATAGCTTTTGCTGTCCTTAGGAAAGAAAGGCATTTAGAGGGCTTTTTTTGGTGGATATAATTGGATTGCCATCGTGTCTGTGGTGGAAGTTCACACACTTCTCTCCTGTAGCCGTTTTCTTATTGCTCCCTCTCCAGCTGCACATTTCTCTATCAGCAAAAGCAGTTAGTATTAGTACAAGCTTTTCTCCACATTTCACCTGTGTTTTACACAACAACTGAAGTCTTTCTGTGGAACCACTCCTACCTCAGTCTATTCAGGGTACCCCATGCACTCATAAGCCTGAGTCCACCACACTTACTGCTTCAATAACTGATTGTAGGAAGATGTACATCCATGGGTAAAGGCTGGAGAGCCCCCAGAGAGGCTTACTATACATCACCATGCTGCTAAACAGACCAACGAGCTTGCTTTTAACATATGTTTGCCTCTGAGATCACAAAGCATCACTTCACTTTTTTCATTTGCTTCACCACTTAAGGATCAGGAAAAGCGTTCAGCATCTAGAACCAAGACATGAGCAGTAGCTCCCTCCTCACTTTCTTCTTTCCCATCCACCACACCAGAACTTGCAGACCTCCACCCAGAAGCATCTTATATTCTCTCTGATCATTATAGCTGTGAGCAGAAATGTGCTGTTACATAAAAATGTATCCTTCTTAGTTTATAACAGCTCTTTCGAAATAATTCCTGCAAACTCACTAAGCCTGACCTCCTGCTTCCCTGGCATCACAAAGACCAGCTCTATTCAGGCTGTCTTCTTCCAGGGGATTCCCCATTTGAACGCTTTAAATGCTTTTTGTCTCTTTTGCCAGAGAGCACATAAAGGACTGCAGTAAATTTACCCAGACTATTTTTATAAGTACAAGACCTACAGAGCTACTGCTTACTTCATCAGGGTTTTCAAACAAGGGAAGAAGAAAATTGAAGCCTCAAGTTTTTATAACAAATGGAAATCATACAAGCTTTATTTCATCCCTTGTTGCCTTACACTTTGTGTATATTGGTGCACTTAGAAGCAGAGTAGCTCTGAAACCAATGGTTTTCCAAGTTACTTTATTTTCAGAGTTTAATTTTTATTGTTGTTTATTGTTATTGCAGAGTAGCAACTCTGAGACAGGAGTCTGGGGATCCATTGTGACCTGGGGTGCTCCTATGGGCAAATAACTGTCTCCATAGCTTCCTTTCCATAAGCGTGAAAAGAGGATATAAGGCATCCATTTTACACAAAAGTTTAAAGATCATTGTCTGAGAGCATGATTTAAATATAGACTATAAAGTCAACAAAGAGAAGCCAATAATCTCTTTTTTTAAGCAAATTTCAGCACAGGAGATTTTTAGACCATTAAAAGAGTTAGACCATTGGAAGAGTGGGCTAACAAGGACCTTACGAAGTTCAACAAGGACAAGTGAAAGGTCTTGCACTTGGATAAACACAGAGTGCAGCACCCACTGGGATCCATGAGGCTGGGAAGCAGCTCTGTGGAAAGGGAACTGAGGGGTCTTGATGGACACAAGCTCAATCCGAGTGAACAGTGTGCAACTGTTTAATAGCCAGCACTTGGAATGCTGGGTTACATCTACAAGGGCATCACCAGTAGAGATGAAGATGTCATCATCCTGCTCTACTCAGCCCTTGTCAGGCCACACCTGGAATACTGTGTTCAGTTTTGGTCCCTGCTATGCAAAAAAGATGTGGACAGGCTGGAGAGGGTCCGGGAAAGAGCCACAAGGATGATCAAAGGACTGGAAAGCCTTCTGCATGAGGAAAGGTTTGTTTAGCCTGGAGACAAGGCCCAGGGAAGACCTTATCACCATATTCCAGTATTTAAGGAGTGGCTACAAAGAAGATGGAGATTCTCTTTTACAAGAAGTCACATGGAATGGACAGGAAGTAATGGGCACAAGTTATTTCTGGGGAAGTTCTGGTTGGACATGAGAGGAAAATTTCTCCCAGTGAAAACAATCAGACGCTGGAATAATCTCCCCAGGGAAGTGATGAATTCCCCAGCACTGGACACTTCAGAGATTCAGCTAGACGAAGTGCTGGGACCTCTTGTATACACCATGCTTTTGCCTTGAAAGGTTGGACCAGTCCGTTCCAGACTGGTATTCTGAAAGTCTATGATTAAAACAAAAGGCTGCTGAAAAAGGTTACATGAGTGCCTGGAAAAATTACCAGTAAAGGTTCTGTTAAATATCAGCAGAGGAAAAGGTTTCTTATTCCCAGACTTGAACAGGGCACGTCTACAAAGGTGTCTCTGCTGCAACAGGAAAAAGCTGTGAAAGACAGGTCATCTGAGATTTCCTGGGGTCCTGAGATTAACTCACCTTTGAGGCACTCAGCTGATGGAAAAGTAAGTGTTCATCCTTTCCAAAGTCTTTTTACAATAGCTGTGCAGAAGAAAGAAATTGTAAAACTCAGTCTTAGCTGGAAATTACCTTCGCTTTCACTCAGGATCAACTATTACCTTCTTCGAAACACTGAACAGACATTACCAGGGTATTTTATTTTTACAGACTTCTAAGGTAGGCTTCCAAAAGCCTGCTTTACCATCAGCATCTGACTGGGACTGGCAGAACATTTTAAGTGCTGTTGTACGGTAATCAGTAGAGGAAGAGCCTTGCCAGGTTTCACTCGATATTGATTTGGCTCTTCCATAGGAGCCTCAGAAACCCTCTGGTCTCCATGACTGTTCAGCTAACTACAGGAAAAACTTCTGCTCTGCAATCTTATTTAGGGCCTTCATTCAGTATTGAATGTTTTGCCAGTGACAGCAGTAAGTTGCAGCTGTTCAGAGACGAGCAGGTAAGATTCTACCCCTTCCTTTGAAGAATCTCGGATGTGCTGGTAGAGAAACATTCAGGCAGAGGGAAAACATCCTATGTGCTACCTTGACTCACCCTATCACCTCCTGCCCCTTCAGTGGCTTGCTGGTGGCCTTGCCCTCTTTGCATGCCCCAAACATCTCTGAGAACTTGGCATCTCGCCCTATGTGCCTCTCTAGAGAGGGTCTCCTGGGACTGCAATATACCTTTTGCAGCACCAGGACATTTCAGCTCTGGCTTGGGTGCAGGGCAGGTGTGCCAAGGACCAGGGCCTGAGCCACCTTACAAGGTGGCATGGTCTGTCTGCAGCTTCACTGCAGGTAGCAGAACATGGGTTTTGTTAAGGCTGTGTTCAGGGTGGTGTGCAGGAAGCACAATCTGGAGAAAGCCAGCTAGAAATGTGCTCACAGTGTGGCATCATGGGCATTGCAAAGCACTAGAAACCAACACAAGCAGAACATCACACTCTGGTGCAGCTCAGTGAAATTAATGCATCCAAACATCCTAACAAACCTGACAGCATGGATGGTGGATTATCCCACCAATTCACCTTTGGCAGTGTGTTTATCTCAGCCAGTACAGCTATTTCAGCAATCAGGCAATGGCAAGAGTTTTTATGGAATCTGTTCACACAAAGCCAGGAAAATGGGAGGTCTGCTCTAAGGGGATTAGAGAGGATCGCTGCTTAATCAGCCTAAGAGGGTTGATGTCAAAGATGATTTCTTAGAGCAAAAAAAGCTACTGAGTGATCTTTGGGTCAGTCAATTACTGCACATACCAGGTGATGTGACAGCACCAGTTAAGACTTTTGGCCCACAAGAAATCCAGTAGCAGAGATATCTGGGATTACACTGACACAGAGCTGATCAGGAGGAAGCAAAGGCAATATCCCCCTCACAGAGTGGCAGAGCAACAACGCTGAAAACACAGAGGTCCAGTTAGCCCAGCTTATCTGGAAACATCCTCAGTGTTGTGTATACTGGGCAGGGCAAGTATTTGGCATGCTCTGTGCACTTCCTGACCAACACCTTGGTGAGAAGGATGACTTCCCACACTTCGTCTGCGATAGACAGAACCTGAAGGCTGTTTTTAAAGGAAAGTGCAGGTTTAGGAGCAATTACATGATCAGCCAAAGTAGCTGCATGTTTCTAAGCATCCTGAGTCCCAGCTGTGGTCTGCAGGGAAGCTTTGCTAAAGGTGACTCCAGCAGCTGCTGCAGTGCTAACCCAGCTTTCTCAGTGCTCACAGCACCATCGCTGGAGCATGCTGCTGCTCATCACCAAGCATGCAACATACAATGCGGTGGATACTGTTCATCCAAGCACTTCTTTACAGGGAGACTTGCATGGGTAGAGAAGTGAACATTTGTTTTTCCTTGAACTTTTCTTATCATTACCACCATTGAGCCCAGGGTGACAATCTGCTTCCGTCACCAATTTATACTTTATCAGAGACCTTTAGGGATTATTTTAACATTGCCATCCCAACTCAGGGAGCAGTCAGAGCCCTCCTCCACCCCCAAGTGTCCCCTTTTCCCTCCTTTTTATTTGCATGTATCAGGTTTTGGATGCATAAAAGTAAAAAATAGTAGCTGAAACTTCTGTTTTGTTGTTGGAGTTACTGAAATGAGAAAACCTGAATTGGGCTTGTATTGTTTTCTGGCTGGTTTTTTTGGTTTCTGGAACAAGTGCACAATTTTAACGAGGAGGCAGCATTACAAACTTTTCAAAACTCTGGTCTTGATAATTTCTTGGAGAACTTTGCCATTTACAGGCAAGCAAGCCAGGTTTATCATTTTAGTCATACATAGGTCTGTATGTTTCTGAGTCAGAACATCTCCTGGGAGCAGAGGATAAGTGGCTTCTGCCATGAACTATTGATTTGGGAACACAGAGTGGCAAAGCCAAGACAAGATTTGAAAAAAATAAAAAATGAAAGGGGGAAGAATGTCCCATCCTACATGAAACAAGTTGTTCAGCTGTTTTCTACTTGGAAAGCAGCACATGAGAACAGGATGCTCACCAACGGCAAAGGGTGAAGAGCCATGAGCAGGAAATCTTCCCTTTCACTATCCTTCCTCCATAGTGCCAAACATCAAGTTTTTACCAGTGTATGTTTCTGGGCAAACCAAAGAGCAATGAAGCCAGAGCTCCTTTGTCCTGATGCGGAGAAAACAATGATTATTACTCTTCAGATTTCTTGTAACCATGAACATGACCCAGAAAATGAGTGATTGGCTTTAGATCTGAAGCAGAGATGAGAGTCCCCTCCTCACTGTCATCTTATATAGGTTTCCTTCAGCTTCATGATGTCCTTCTGCATTAAGGATGGCAACCTGATCGGGTAACAGCCATTTGAAATACAGATTACGGATTATCTCAGTAAATTATCATGCATTTTACACAGAGCATGAAGAGGGGAACCAGTAGACAAGATGCTGGAAGTGCGTATCTACACTTCATGATCTCTGACTGAGTAAGCACAGTTCCAGAAATAACCACGAATACCACCTTCATCAAGAAAAGAGTGCTTGAGTTCACTGAATTAAGAGGTGCCAACTCTTACAAAGACTTCTTCTCAGCCAAATCTTTCCCTGAAAAAATGGGCAGAACTAGAAGAGGTTTTTGCTATCTGCCTCCATCTTCAATCACAAAGCTAAATATGAAATCAATACTGCCTCTGACCTCACTTTCAGGGTTGCCTTCTCCAAAACAAATTTACAATAGAGCCATACATGAAAAATGTAAACTATTTAAAAAGCAGTTAAAGAAATATACAAGTCTGAAAAGAATACTACCCTGTTACAGTAGCATCAGATACAGCTCTTGAGGCTTCATAGAGAATTTGAGAAGTGCCTGAATTCATATTGCATCAAGAGTCCTCACCCATTTACTGCCTATCAATAGGATGCTTACATGTCACTCGTTTTGCTTTGCAGAATCCAGTTTTCTTTGGATTAATCAATTATTTGTGTTCCCGTAATTAAAATCTCAGCAAATACTCTAAAGGTTAACTTCTTATTGCCTTACTTGAAGATGGAAAGACTTCAAAGTAAAATTATGCTAACACTTTTGGAAAGCTTTTCTTGTGTCGTCATGTCGGCCATGAGCCATCAGGCAGGTTACAGACATCTGTCTCCAATTCTGCTCCTAGGTGACTTACTGTCAGCAGTCTATTTCTATTTCTTGAACAAGACATATTAAGATCTAAGGTTGGAAATTCTCCCTGCTGAATATTCTCATCCTACTCTTTCCTACTGTTTCTCAGCTCCTACACACCATGTAAATAAATACATATATATGCACAAGGGCTGTGCCTTGAACCCGGCAGTTACCATATATGAACTATGACGGGCTGAGAGCATATCCAGTGGCAACTGAAGAGTTTGAATGCAGATTTCCATACCTCTTCATACAGGATAAACCATTTTCCAGAGGCATTGGTCAAGTTGAGACCTATGTCCTGAGCTAATGGCTTTATAAGACAATTTCTCAGTGGTTCAAACCAGAAAGGTGCCAGGTCTTAACAGAATGTTTTAAAGGATTTAGCACATGCAGGTTGATGCATCTGCCTTTGTTTTACCCTTAGAAACAGCTGACCCATTAAAAAAAAAAGAACAAACAACCCACCCCCAAATCTGGGACAAATAGATCACCCTGAGAAAACTGCTTGTTTGGAAAGCAATCAGAAAACCCACCTTGTCTCATGTTGGAAAATGCCTGGCACCTTTATTTAATTTGATTATCTATTCCATCTGCAAGAACAGAGGGTGAATAGTAAAGAGAAGACTACATAATAACCAAAAGAGCTATAATGTAGAGCATATTCTCAGCTGCAGGATGAAAGCATGCTTTGTATTTCTAAACTGTGTTGTACAACTGGAAAGCCAAGGTGCCATGTCCCACATATTTGGGGATGGCATCTCCTGGTTATTAAACTGTATAAGGATTCTAAATGAAGAAAAACAAATAAAATCAAAGTACTCAGAACCTTTCACTTCAACAACTCAGGAAACATATTTGTATTTCTTTCAACTAAAAGAAATATAGAAGGCTAATCATGAGATGCAGCTCTCTGACTAACTTTAGCTGATAACAGTATTCCTACTCAAAAATGCTTGATCTTGGTGTGAGATAAATGCTGTATTTCTCCCACCCAACACATCTACCTACATATTTTAATTCAGCAATCTTTTAGTTTAATATTTTCACCCCTTTACCCAGATTCATCCATATTCCTCTCCACTCCTGCAAGCTGACCACCTCACTTCTCCATTCTCCAGTGAGATTCCTATGTGGCTGGCTGACCTTGCAACCCCTAGTAAGATGAACAGACAGGTATGTTATCCTGTTGTCTGCATATGTGGTCACTGCACCGTGAAGAGTTTGAAATAAATTCTCAGTGCTCCCTAAACTATTTAATATTCCAGTCAAGTCAAAATGTGTGTGCTTGAAAGTATACAGGAAAAAAACAGTTCCAGCAGAGTGGGATGAAGATTTGCTGTTAGCAATTCCAGTATTGTGTGGTGCCTGGTTCACAGCAACATGGCTTTTCCTTCCACCCACTTGCAATCCATCCTGTAAATGCAACCCACTGTCTGAACGTCACTTGGTGTGGGCTCTGGCTGGTCTGTGCATCGGACAAAGCTTCCAGTCCTTGCTTCCAAGCTGGGTTGGTTTTGCTGGGCAAATAGCAACAAAAATCTAGTAAATCTTGCACAGATGCAACTCTGAATACAGTTATGTAGCCCAGCCATTGAGGCTGTGCTTTTGTGGTCACTTTTCAAGTAGAAGTGCCATTTGAAAATATTAAAAGACCACATTATGAGTGTAATTGTAATTGAGCAGAGTCAAAACAATGAAGACATTTTAAATGTTATATTAACTCAGTATTTTTCACCTACAATGTGAGAGGGTAAGAAAAACATGTGTTGACCATCAGACAAAGCCCAAGTAACAACCAAACTCCAGATATATTTACACAGGCATTAACTGAACTCCCTATGAAGAAAGATGAGAAACCTGCAGCTCAAAACATCTGCAAATTCTGTGACAGATAAACAGAAAAGGTCTTTCTGTGAATTTTATGGCACAGCAGTAATAATGTATAAGATGCATCTACATGCTTCTTTTTTATAAAGCTTTCTCAGAAAGTTGAGTTTCCTTTTGTTTCCCACAAAAGAATGGGGGGGGGGGAGGGGACACACAACAGAAAGCATTTATTAAGAGTACAATATTCAAAGTTTTATAGTTGTTATTTGAAAACGGAATGTCCCACACTGACAGTTCGGGGTGTTTTTGAACTGTTCAAAACAGCCTGGTGAATTCCTGTTGTCCCTGTATAGGGATCTTCCCAGGCAAAACAAAAGGCTATTACTAAATTAATAGGACTGCAAGAACCCATCAGCACAAGTTTCCCCGGAACTTCTTTATAGAATGAATGGACAAATCAAACCCATAAAATTACCAGTATGTGTCAGCCTTCTAGATTATCTGTAGAACTAGGAGCTTTTAAGATGTGCCAGCCTCAGGCTTCTTGTTCCTTATGGCATGTGTGACATGAAAACAAGGGACTACCAAGCAACTATCATTACTGAAAACAGGGTATTTTAGGGATACTGGCATGACTAAAATGTAACTGCTGATCAGTGCCAATTAGCCAGAATAATCCTGTTAGCATTAGCTCAACAGTTCATTTGTAAATCGCTGCAACCCTAATTGTATTTGAAGTTCTTTCTAACACTAACTCCTTTTGTATGGTGCTGAAAGCCAGCAAAACACTCATCAACTGAACAGCTGATAGAACAAGCAATCCTTTCTTAACCCTTTGCAAACTCAACCTTATAAAAGTAGTTCTGCATATTAACTATGCATATATTGACTAAATTTATACACCATTTTATTACACTTTACAATAAGCACTATTCTCTTGCCATATCTTATCCCTCTAAGAAAAGTAACTAACCAAAACTAACCCTTTGCTACGGTTCTTTACCAAACTTATACATTAAATCACAACCCATGAAAAATAAAGTGCTTGATCTTAACATATTGTCATTTCATTTGTACAAGAAGAGCATTTTTGGCAAAAAAATCATGGCTGAACTGCAAATAGCTGACAGTGCTGTTTGAATTCACTGGGTAGCCCTCATCAGCTTTGGATGAGCTTTTTGACCAAATCAAAATGGAAAATAAAAGAAAGATGCAAAGGAGATTTCATTAAATAAATTTATTTGTTAAAATAATTTAACTCCAAATACAACTGCTGAGTTTGCATTGAGTTCTATGTACAATTCTTGTTTTATCTGAAACATCAAGGTTTAAACAACTGACATTATTACAAAACAAACTGTCGCCCCATTTTAAGTTGCCAGTTGTATTAGAGCTCAACAATTAACTGTGAAATACATTAATTCACCCCTAGGAAACTCCAAATCAACAGCGTTAAGCCTGATTCCAGAACCCACTTCAGTCTTCCTTCAAACCCTGATCAAGAATTAACAGATGCACAACAATGCAGATAAAAGCCTCCTGCAGTTGTCAAACATTTGCTTTTGTTGCGGAGTTTCATAATTAAAGCCTAACCAGTGCTTTGACAGCACACTGGTAAAAAAAAAAAAAAAAAGAAAATAAAAACCAAACATGCACAAAACCCCCCAACCAAATGGCTGACATCTTTAGGCAACATTCTATACAGGAAAGCAAATACCAGTAGTTTTCCCACAGAAAAGTAATGGCAACTGTAGCACTGGGATTAGGGAGAGGCTAGAACCAGAAGAGAAAATGTCACCAAAAGTTTTCTTGATGCTCTGAAGGGGAGGTGGGGGGACGGACACAACAGGAAAAAAACAAAACAAAACAAAATCCAATGCAATTATGTTTTATAATCTTGATCTGATTCTGGTTTGTTCGCTTTGACTAGCTTTTGTCTGTTTTTAAGGGAAAGAGGAAACAGTTGCTCTATCATAGCTTAAAAGAATAAAAGTTGCAACTTTAAAAAAACCACAACCCAACAAAACTGCAGAAATGCTGTCTTTGTAGAAAAGTACAAGAACAGCCAAAGGAAAAATGGGTCTTTGGAACAAATCATAATATTTTTAAGGCATGTTATAAGAAACTTTCAAATACTAGAATTGGCAATCCTATCAGGGTACAAACACTATGACCCAAGACCAATGTCTCCTGCAGGGTGGCCACGCAGCGGCCGCATGGTTCCCTCACTTCCCTTCCTGCTACCCCTGTCATTTGAAAAATCTCTGTTGAGTGCAACTATCATTGATTCAAGCTCCACTATCTTCACATTAGTGGAAATACAAATAGTGCATAACTACTTCCTCAGAACTATACAGTGAAAAACAACACTTACGCTTCCCCCCCCGCCACGCTGTGTGGTAGCTTACATACAGCCGATGTTTTTGGAAATGGAAGAGCATAATGAGGGAACAAGACTGGGAGATATTTTCATTAATATTTTCTGTTAAAAATTCACTGTGCATTTTCCCCTACATTAAAAGCCCATCTGTTTTATATTATGAACTTCATGTTAGGCTGCTCATATTGTACTTCATGCCATTTTCTTGGTTGATGAACAATCTGTGAGGTAAGATTTAACATCTCTGTAAATAACATTGCATAACATGTACTTCCAACTCAGTTTTAAATTTAGGTTTGGTAGGGGTTTGTTTTGTTTTTTTTTGGGCTCCTATGCAGTGATCTCACACTGACAAGCTGTTTTACGGATAGGTTGTTCTGCTCAATAAACCCTTTCCCAATCTAGATACTATGAGAATTGAAATATCATTAATTTAACATCTCACATCTTGCTTAAACATGGTAGCTCACGCAATGGGTGGGCAGGGGGGTAAGAGAACATTCATACCATCTAGTTTAGGCATATAAGTTGTGTGAGTTGGAGGACCAAAGTTAAAAGCCTAAGTTTGCTATATTGTCAATGGAAAGAGGTAGGTGCCTCTAGCAGGGCAATTCAGAGCACCCAAAATGGGCATTTAGATGCCAGAAATAAACGGTGTGCCTATCTCCCGAAGAGAACAAAGTACAGTAACAAAAGCTCTGCAAGGTAGATGGGAAATGGGCTACATTTACGTTCTAGTAAGGCTTAATGTTTTGTGACATCTAATGCCCTTCAATACATTGGGTATGGAAAGGTCTTGAAAGATTAAGGGCAGAGATGGCCAGTTCTCTTCCATGAATATGATTTCCTTTAGTTAGCATCCACTGAACTATAATTCAAAATGTTTAGGATATTTATGTATGAAGAACTGCAAAGCGCTTTGTACTCAAGTTTCCTTTGTAGCAGATGAGAGCGTTTTAGGAAGTTCTGCAGATGGAGGCAAAACTCTCGAACCTAACTCCAATTACAGCATTTCTAAGGGCCATATACACACACACATACACACTCAACACACACACACACCCCAGCACCCCTGTTTTCACTCATTTAAACACAAGGAACTACACTGTTACTGCACAAGATTGAAAAACTAATAAACGCATGGTGTTATTTAGACTACAGGCTCAGTGACTCTGTATTTTTATGGCCAATTTTACCCATGAAAGAACCAGCTCAAGACAATCTCTCCAGCATTTAAAATCTAAACATTGTGATTGAAAACGTTTCTATACTTTGATTGTAAGACTTCGGAATAGGTATTTCTGTGCCATTAGTCATGCAAATGATAAATACTTCACTGCTATGAAACTAGCAAGTCAGAGCTCGAGCATCCTTTCAAAATAAAATATTTGCTCCCACCACTTAACACACCAATAATTGGGGCAACCTTTGAACAGTGTGTCAGGCAATTGAAGAGCCATTTCCACACTCACCTAAGGAATTACAACTGTAACTATTTCACCTCTGAACCAAACGATTTCACATGGTTATTCAATTTAAGTTTTCATCCTTAAAGCTATCAAATAACAAACTTGATTTTCAAAGCTTAGTTGGGGATCACACCAGAGAATGTAGCCCTTGAAGGCAAGAAAAACTGTTATCTTTAACAAACTTAAAAATGCAGGATGTTCATACTGTCCCACGAGGTTTCTGCAGAAGGGAACATATGGATGCAACATGGCTTAATTTTCCTTACAAGATGGTACTAGTTATTCTATTAAAGTGTTCCTTGTTAGTAAGGCTCAGCAATTTTTTTTCATCACAGTTGCTTCCTCCTGGTTCAGTAAAGTGATAAATAAAGATGCTTCCTGCTTTGTAAACAGAGGGTTTGTTTGGCTTTTTGCAGACCAAAACCTGAAGCGATCCTCCATTTTTGAGCAGCAAAATGAAAGATTTAAAACATTCCAATGCCAGACTGTTTCTTCACCCGTCATTCGTTTTCGGATCTTGCCTCTTTCACACACTGATTCAATGTTGTCTATTTCAAGATGTGGGATAAAGTGTAGAAATAATAGCATTGATTTTGAAAAAAATCCAAACTATATAGGTCTCTGGTAGCCTCTTAACACTGTCAGAAGTTCTGGTGAAATCAACGTATTTGACTGAACAAACTTGGCCACAAGTGACAGCGCACGTTCTGAAGCACGGTGACGAGACGCTGAAAGACTTGGCTCTCCTTCCACGCTTATACTAGTTGGGAATGGTCTTCAGAGATATCCTCTTCATTGCTTTTGTTCCAGAAGTTTTCCAGCTTCTTCAAAAATAGCTGCTGTCTGACATGGCAACACATGTACTTTTGACTGGAATGACCCTGTAGATCAACTGGCTGTGCCATAAAATTGCAGGTGCTCAAAGGGAAAAACGGGTGAGATGTGGTCATTTAACCCAATTATATTCAGAGTCAGTGATTGACTTCCAATGCTCAGCTCTGAGTTAATGTTGCTACTTCACTACAGATGTATTTCAAGTGACCCACAAACCAGGAAGTGAAGTAGACAGTTTTACCACCTTACAAAATTTCTGCAAATTAAGTCCAGGTTAGGTCATTTTTAATGCTATTGTATATTACATGCAGAACAGCATGGATCATCTTTGTCTGGCTGTGCTGCATAGTTCATTTGTCTAACAATTTCCGCAAAGAGCTCATCCACCATTGTTTTACTTTTAGCAGAGGTCTCCATAAAGGGGCAGCCCCATTCTTCGGCTAAGGCTCTGCCTTCACTCAATGATACTTCTCTCTCACTTTCCAGGTCCACTTTATTACCAACCAGAATTACTGGCACCTTCTCATACCTAGAGTTTAAAAACAAGAACACAAGAACAACAGCAATAATTATATTTTAAAAATGGCAATATTTTAAATGTAAACATCTATCTGCAAATACTACAGACCCAACAGGAAAGAAACATACGGATAATCTGAAAATTTTACGTTGAAAACAGACTTTGTATATGTAACATCCTAGCAATTTGTGCACATCAATTTCCCCCCGAGATTTCTTAAAGTTCCAGGCAATGCTCCTCCCCTGATTTTTTTTCCCCTAACAGAAGATCTACCAGGAATGCTTCCTCACTGCAAAATCCAAGGAATCTAGTAGTATTTTCTATGTTTGCAGTCTCAGGGTCTAAGAACAAGATGGATGTCCAGCTCTCCCTTTAACATTACATCCTTTTTCCTGAACAGGTATCATGCTGTATTTCCTGCTTGTGATACTATGGATGCACCACTCCCCCTTTCAAGGGTAATTCGCTTAATATATTCAGAACTCTCAGATTAGCAACAAAAGGGAAAAAAACAAAGGGCCAGTAAATTCATTTGAAATGTCAGGAAATGTAGCTCACTTCCAAGTACTGTATATACGACAGCATTGTTATATAAAAGTATGTATAAGCCAATAGAGAACACACAATTGACCCTAGCTGATACAGAATGCGCAACTGTCCACTGTAGCATTCACATCATTATGCCAGTTAAATAATCTGGAGGGAAAAAAAAAAGTTCCAGGCAATATTATCACAGTTCTTCATAATCAACTTGGCAGCACAGTAGATCACATAAGCTATGAGAGAATTTATTACTTTGCACCTCCTTGTGAGGGGATCCTTGCCAGTTCTTTTTTTTTAAGTTAAAATGCCTGCCTTTCTTTCCCCCCACCCCATCCTAACAAGCATAAACCCTTCTTCAGACACGGAACTAAGTAAGTGTTCAGTCAGGTTTTAAATTTATGTATTTGCCATAGCAAAGAAGAAAACACTGGGCCTATTTCCAAACCACTCTTACATGGGTTTTCTCATGAAAGCAACAAGGACTGACAAAAAACCTGATTATGGCTTTTAGCACTTAAACTAAACTAAGGTCTAAGAGAAACAAGATGGTTCACTTTCCATTTAAACCTGATTTTCTACTTCATATTAGCTTAGTAGTACTGCTTTGAGTCAAATCAGCTAAGATGAAGCTGTGGACAGACAACAGTCACTGCTGACAACTGCAGCAGTTGGAGATGTCACTGTCCTTAAGACTTCATTACTCCTTCACCCCTACCCCCACCCTCCCTGGCTTCCAGGCAGGGCAGCAGAGCAGAGCTGGTGCATGTGCCTCAGCTGGTTGAAGGAAACATCCAGCAGCTTGCCACAAAATACCAGCCACAATCAAACTCAGCTGTTGAGTTTCCCTGCACTGGAACAGAGAACCTGCATGTTCCTGTCTGCTCCTCTGCACAGAGAGTGGGCTCCCAGAATCAGAAAGGATAAAAGGGCAGTAACATCTCAAACTGCCTCAACAACTCTTATACAACCACCACAGCAGTACCAAAAGCTGGTCCAACCATGTCATAAGAGGCAGCTTAAATTTTAAACTTTGTTATGTCCCTTTGATAACTATGAGAATGTAATTTAATCCACAGTCCAGGGCTGTGGTCAATAATTGTAGAGATTTCCCCTCTCTCACTATTTATGCTATCCTTGTTTACAATCTGAAGAGACACAATACATTTCTTACTCTGTGGATACCCAGTATTTAGCACAATGATTCCTTTGGAACTCTTGCAAGAGCTAAGCTGCCATTAAGTACTAAAATACACACAAGCATCTTGAAGTCTGTCCTCCCGCGTTTCAACACACGATAGCATAGTTTTTAATTACATAAGATGGATGGCATTCAAGAGATAAGACAGTAATTCAATATTTCTTTTTATCTTTGCTGTTCAGATGCACATGTCCTATTATATTTGCTGTACAGCATCAAAAAATCTTCAATGAAAGTGCAGTCAGGTACACCTTCACTGCATCAGGTTAGGAAAGCTAGAGCCCTGGTAGAATTAAATCTGGACAAGGACATCAAGGGCAACAAGAAAAACTTCCACAGGTGCATCGGTGATAAAAGCAAGGTAAAGGGAAGCTGTGGGTCCTCTCCGGAGGGAAACAGGAGATCTGGTTAACTGGGATATAGAGATGGCTGAGGTACTCGGTGACTTTTTTGCCTTGGTCTTCACCAGCAATTAGTCCTCCAGTAATAATGCCTAAGCCACAGAAAGAAAGACAGGGATTGGAAGAATGAACTACCCACTGTACGATAAGATCAGGTTTGAGAACATCTAAGGAACCAGAAGTTCATGGGACCTGATGAGATGCATCTGCAGGTCCTGAGGGAACTGGTGGATGAAGTAGCTTAGCCACTCTCCATCCTATTTGAGAAGTGATGGCAGCCCAGTGAAGTTCCCACTGACTGGAAAAGGGGAAATATAAAGGTGCGAATTCACACTTGTTGTAGATTTACAGCTAGTTCCACTGAAATATTCAGGTTCTTAAAAAGGTTTATGAACCCTAGAAAAGCTGAGCAACTTAATGTCAGAAGATATTATGAGTACTCAGTAGCTGGGAAATTGAGCTGTTAAAATAGTGAAGTTTCATACAGCAGAAGAAAAAGAACCGATGAGAATAGATGTGAAAAATCTAATTGATTTGCACAGGACCACCTAGGATCTATTAGGTAGAGCAGATAGAAGCATTCTTCCATATTAAATTTTCTTGCTTTTGCCTCTTGCATTTACCTTATTCCCTACCTAACTTGATCACTTAAAATGAGATGAGAATCCTACAGTCAATAGTCCTATTTATCTTACAATACAGATTTGTCCAATAACCACTTCACAACATCAAATTTTGTAAGATGTTTCTGCAAAACTTTCATGTCATCTTACAAATATCTGATATTTTGATATTTTCCAGCCTATCAAGGTCCCACTGAATGGCAGTTGAGTAATCAACTTTACATAAAAAACACTTTTTATACGTGTATATTGTGTGTGACAAATATTTTAGATTTTAATATAAAAGTATATATACTTATGCTTGCATGATATGCATATAATATGCAAAGAAACTGTCTATAATATATGCACGCACATATATACAGTCATGCATTTTGTTTTTCTACATAGAAAAGTCAGTATCCATTATTCAGAATAATAGAGGTTGGAATATGGCAAACAATGGGAAAGCAGTCCATGGATATTGAGCAGAATACTGACTTCAGTACAGGCTTATGAGCTCCAGCTCAGCATCAGTCCTGACAGACCCAAGCAAGTAGGGGAGAGCCAGACCATGCATCTGTGTATTGTATTCTCCAAATACCAAGATGATGATGCATTGGCTGCATGTTGAACAGTGCCATACATCAACTAAGAAGTCTTTACACAAACTATATGTTTCCATGTAGTGGCTCCAGCCCCTGCTTGTCTTCTTCATTCAGAATCCTTAAGGGTCTCCACATTGTACTTCCTAGGTTTTGAGTTCTGGTAATACAGTGTGGAAAGCCTAGCTTTCAACTTAATCAAGCTCTACAAGTTCTGAAGTCCAAGCTATCTCTCTACTCTTCCCCTCCCAACACGGCCACAATCTCTTGCTTCAGTTGGTATCCTGGGCAAATTTATCTCTGATGAGTACAAGAGAGATCCCTGGTTCAACATGCTCCCTACCACACTTGCTGATCTTGCTGGAGGCAACTTTTGCCTGCTCCTGGAGGCTCCACTTGCTATTCGCAGAGCTTGGATTAGCCAGATGCTGGCACACCTACCACTGAGGTGGTGTGCGGCAGCACAGGCCCACAGAGGGAAAGGGTGATTTCTTGGATGTGGAATTAGAAGATTCTAATGAAATCTGAAGGGTAGAACATCTCTTCCTCACAGGCTTTTCACTCTGTTGAATTTCAGTGACCGACGAAGAAAATAACTTCTTTACAAAGCAAAAGAGCCATCTCGCAATGCCCAATCAGCAGTACAAAACCCTTCCACACAACGCAAGAAACTCAAATCCAGGAATTCACAAGTCCCTCCAAAAGCTTCAAGTAGGATCTAACCTGCACACAAATACTTTTAGCTGAGCAAGAGAGAATAAGACCATACCACCTATACTAAAGTCCTGAAAAGCCAGGTTGCTGCTGCTACCCCATAACATGTGAGAGGGCAGCTCAAAAATATGTGGGAGCTGGGCAGAGGTCTTGCCTTTGAGCGGAGCTCATCTTCCCCTGCCTCACTCACCACTTAGCATTGGAGAAGTGGCACAGCTCTGCTCCTTGTTCCTGGAGCATGAAAAGCCAATTTGCTTAGTACTGCTGAAGAGCTTTGAGCAGCACTGATCATTCCTAATGAAAAGCATGAGGGCCACCTGAAAATGGGAACTGCTGCCTGTTTCATATGTATCATTGCAGCACAGGATGTATTACAGGGCAAACATCATAGCAGAGCCTGTAAGAAATATACTCGACGCAGGACAGGAAGGCTTGACATTTCAAGACTCTTCAGGAACAAATTTTTGTTAGACTAATTACACATGTTTGCAGAATGCATTTAAAGAACAAGGACTTCACCCTGTTTCAACAATCTCACTATCTTAAGCTCCAATATGACAGAGAGCAGCAGCAATTCCTGAAGAGATAACACAACTGCAGTCACTTATAGCCCCATGAAAGACACTGGTGCAGAGTCAAATACCATTATACCTAGGATATCACTGCTGGCAAGATACACTTATTTCTCTATAAAAGATAACCAGCATGTGTTTTGCAGTCCCAGATAACTATTCAGTGCTAAGAACCACCCTGTTATCCACCTTTAATGAGCTTCTGGGACCACAGCAAAACCCTCTGTTTTCCCGAGGATGGACATCATAGCCACATGAAATCAATAAATACACACACTTTAAATGTTTTATGTGGCCCAGCTGTGCACCACTGACCACACAGCGACAGCTTCTATATTTTACCTTACATCACACAGCACATACATCATCCACATTTCGGTTTAGATTAATATGTATACTTCGAATAACAGCTTAAAACATTTAGAAAGCCTCAAGATGTATGGTATGTAAATGACTTTCAGGGATTTTTTTTTTTTACCTCCCTTTTTTTTCCTACCTCCAATCTTATTCAGAGAAAGAAAAACATGGGCAGTACCTGACATCACATTGAATCTCCCTTACATGATACTTTTCAGATTTCTGGTTGGAGCTGTCATTGGATAAAGATAAAACCAAAGATGATGTGCAGTGAAAATATAATAAAAATGAAGAATAAGAGTAAGAATTAAAAGCATTATGTACACCAAATGCAAATGTATCTACCCATGATAACTATTGCTAATCATCGAAAAGGATCTCCAGTACTAAGGCACCTTTATCACCTTCTAATTCTTTTAAGTGTATTTCTGGCAATTTCATAGTATTTCAAAATGGAAAATTATTTATGGGATGAAGATACTAGGGACAATGATGGTGTAAATAATATCAGAGAGCCAGTAAAAATAATTATGCTTCATTTTAGACTTACAAAAAAAATTGGAGTAAGAATCCTGCCAAAACACACAGTAAAAGAATTCTGGGCAATATGAAATAAAGTATCAGAAATGGCAGTTAAATTAATTAGATTGTTTACAAATTCATACATAAGTACTACTAAACATTTTGTAACGTGACTGCAAACTTTGATTGTCTACAGTAAAATCTGTTATAATTTGATCTAGAAGTTTTCTCATCTAGAGAAAGAACATCTTCCAAGTTGTTCCATCAAGACTTCTTCTTATCCTTTTCACACAATTCTTTGGACATTTACTACAGAATCCTCAATAGTTAAAAACTCACATTGTCTCCAGAGGTTCCCTAGACACTTTGTGTTCACTAGCCTGATTCTGAGCCTCTCAAACACCAGGATGAGAGGAAGCAAGACCACAGAACTATCAAGGGGACAGTTGTTGAAAGCTTCAAATTCTTGAACCAAAACAGTAAGAAACACATAAACATACTTCTAAAGCAATTTCTACTGCAAGAAATTCAGCCACAGAAGACCTTTCACTTTTTCCAAACTCAGCTACTTTGTATTTTAGTTGCTTTAAAAATTTTAACATTGAGTTAAATCAACAGCAGGGGCTCAGTCCTCAGAGATGTATCTTTTTCCATGGCGTCCTGCAATGAAGATGCACCTATATCTCTATAAATACATGGAATATGTCAGGAGATAGATATGCAAACCTAAATATAAGGACGTTTCTGCAAAGTTTGTGCGCTTTGCTCTCTAATGAAAATTATTACAGCTTCTCAGGCAAATCCATAGAGAACAGCTGTAAACCCCCATCATTCTGATGCAAACAAGTCATTCTAGTTTATCAATTAATTGCATTTAATATTCAGTTTCGTAAGCTATACTGTGTAAGGATTTCATTATTTTAGCAAAAACTCCCAAGTAAAAAAAAAAAAAGTCTTAAAATAATTTTTATAAATGAGAGGTTGTTAAAGAGCTTATTGGAAGTCCCACGGCAATTAGATGGCTGAGTCATGAATTAGTTTGCTATGAAGAACAGCGCCTCGCCTAATTGCATGACTAGGGATCTAACATTTTATTCTAGGCTTTGACATGAACTATAGCCTTTGGGAAACAAACTCTTCAGATGGATAGGCTGAAGTATATAAAGTCAGGATAAACGTACTTACTCATACGACAGCAAATTAAATAATAATCGTAAAACAACTTGAAGAAGAATATTAGAGTAATAAATAACCACCACACCATATTGCTTTTCAGGAGGCTTCAGAAATTACCTCTGTTCTTGGACATGAAACTTTCTGGAAATAATCACCTCAACTTAAATAAAATACTTTAAAATCTTGTGGTTGTTACAGTCAGATTACACTTTCCAATTTGGTTTCAAGGTCTAGGAAAAGCCTCAGCCAATGTCAGTTCTGCTCAAATTGTTTTGCAGGCTCACCCTTGGTGCTGTGCTTGTAAGAGATTAGAAGAAATAGTTCCCTTCCAAACAAAAGCCCAAGAAACAAGAACAACAAAACCCAAGGTAACAACACACTATATATGTTTATTTCCCAACTACTACAAGTACTTTCAATCAAAGCACTTGAACACATTACTTCCAGGCAGCTTACAGCCAAGACCTTCCAATGGACAAGAATGGTGGATAGTACTCCCCAATACACATACTGAAAGGGCATCTACTAAACCTACACTCCTTTGCTGCAACAGAGGCAACAGAAAGATGCATTTCATTTCTGTATGAAGGACACTAAAGAACTTTCTAAGCAATTTCCAGTCACTTCAGAGAGAAACCCTTATCTGTAGAGGAACTCTCCATCTAAGACCTCCAGGGAATTCAAATAACTTTAAACTCCTTCCATGTGTTCAGACTGCTTCTGCAAGTTGATATAGCCTACCTTCAAGCTTTGTCACCATCTTGCATGATAAAACAGCAGAAACACCCACAAATCCATCTCCTGCCAACATGCTCTATGGGAGAAGAGTTCAGTATTCACTAAAGAGAACTCCTAAAGAAAAACTGATCATTAAGGGAGACCTTTTCTCATCAAGTTTGCAGAACTCCATGAATGTTTAATTTCATGGGACATGGTTTATCATTTTCCTTCTAAGTAAAGCTTTGGCACAGGAAGTGCCAGGCAAACGGGACTTTGAGTGCTGGGGCTGACAACAAGGAGCCTACAATAGGAGTAACAACAGTTCTCATCTACTGGCATTTCGGATGCTTAAAAGCCTTCAGAAACAAGAGGTTAGCTTTCATCTTAAAAAGGACACCTCTCCCTAGTATCTATCTAAAATTAAAATTAATATTCAACACAGAAGTTTATTATCAAGTTGAAGTTTAGTATCTAAGTACCTACTTAATATCTACCTCTTCGCAGCAGACTTGCTCTGAGCACATCCAAACAATATTTTCAATATTTTAATCCTTGAATTCCCTCTCTATGCCAATCAAAATTCTTGTTTTATACAATCAAGCATTAACATCATCTTGCTACAACCCCAAAGTGCTTATCTCATTTAGCAACTTACAAGACACTGGGATTTTCAAATAAACTATACCAAGGAACAGAAGATTCTTAAGAAGCAATGACCACACATTTCAATTTTATATAAAATGCAAGTGTTTTACCTGATGCTTTCCACCATGACTCTGTTTCTAAAAGCAATATATACTCATAGCTATATGCAGTTCACATTGAAAGAAGTCTTGCTGTCAAGAAAACTTGACAGATGTCAAGAAAACCATCACCATTTTATGAGGTACAGTATGGGTGCTTAAATTCAAAGTTCTTGCTCAAAATTTCCAGATGCTAAAGCCGAGCATCTAATTTTTAGAAAATTGCTGCTACTAACTGTAGGAATAGATCAACATCTTAAAAACAGGCCTTATATTTAATTGAAAAAATTATTCTTAATGACCGTATTAGTTTTCTGACCTTAAATATTTTAACCCATATGCCATGCTAATATATTCACTTTTTTTCCAATATAATGAGCACGACTGTATATATTAAAGTATTCAGTACCTACCAAATGTACAACACATGGAAGAAACTAAAATTAGAGACTACCATTTATCTCCTATTCATAATTTAAAGTCTTAAAAACAGATAATTCTTTAAAATGACCATTTTTTCAGACACAACCATTTATATTTAAACTTCATCTTCTGACACCTTGCAGAAAACACATTAAATATCAGAGAGGAGTGCTGACACGCAATTTAAGAGATGTAGATTCAGTTCCATACCCTGTTACAGACTACCTGTGCAATTTCTAGCAAGTCCCTTGAACTCTGTACCTCTGTTCTCCATCTGAAGAAAACATGTTGTCAGCTTTAGCTTCTGAACGTCTATGGCATGTAAACACATCAGCAATAGAGGCAACCTGAACATCAAAAGATGCATTAGCAGCTTTGCTTGTTCTTCAAGAGCAAAAAAACCTGCATTCTACTCCTATTTTTAGCAGTAGGCTATGTAGCACCACAAAAGTTCAGGTTTTCTTTACTAGTCTTGAGAACAGACACATCAGGGTAGATTTTGCACCAACATCAAGCTTTCTAGCGGAAAGGATAAAGTTATTGGATCAGGTGGGCCTTGGACCAGCAGCAAGAATACCAGCTTAGTGGACAAAGCCAACGTTGATTCCTCATTTCAACACCACTGGCTTGAGCAGAAACTGCAAGGGTTCACAATATCTTAAACATATGCTGACATGGAAGGATTTCTCCTTGTTCTTGCTTCTCTGTCAGAACCTGTAAAAGGTCAAAAAGCCTACCTATTCTGATGATGTGTGCAAAGGCAATGAAAAATGCAGATACCTATTAAAAGCAATATAAGCCTCCTGTACATCATACAACAAATCTATATGCAAACCTTTAGATGAGTTACTATAATACTTTAAAATATACTGTAAACTTACTGCACAAGGAAGCACTGACAAAGATGGGGGAGGAGAAGGAAGGAGACCAAAGAGATTTGTATCAATTCAGATATATCAGAGTTTATGCTTTGTAGCTGGGTTAAAGATAAATCTTCAAGACAAAGATAAAATATAATATATGAAGCAGCATCCAGCCCTTCTATAAAGCACAGACTCTGGGAAGCAATTTATCAGGATAGTGGCAGGTCTAGTTTCTTACAGATTTGGTCAATGCTGATATCAAGAGCTCTAGTTTATCCTTCTGCCTACAACTCTTCCCCTCACCATTCTCCAGTCTATAATTAGGGCTGAGCACATACTGCAGTTTCCTCCACAACTACAGCACTGACAGGGTGTCTTTCCCACAACAATTCACATACAATTTACTCATTCAGATTTCTAATTTGTTCCAGACATTGAACCACAGAGCAATTGGGGCAGGAAAGGACCTTGGGAAGTCTTTAGTTCAATATGCTGCTCAGAGCAGGGTCAGCCAGGAGATCTCGGGCAGCTTGCTCAGGGCCATGTACAGTTTTGGAAACCTCCAAAGACAGACCTACAACCTCTTTGGAAACTTGCTCTAGTGTGTAGTTTAGCTTTGCTACAGAATTCAAAGCTTACTGGAGGGTGATGGAGGAAGATGAGACAAGCAGATGACTGAGTTGCATAAGGCTTGTTTCCATAGAAAATGGGCTGGGAAACAAATGCCAAAGCTATACAAATATTTATAGTCATTTATATAGAGGAACTGACAGTCATACTTACAGGACTCAAGATAGGCATATATGCTAGAATTCTGAAAGCAAAGTGAATTAACCAGATTTTACAGAATTAACTAAAGCTCAAGCAGAAGTTAGTGACAACTTCAATCTCTTTTTCTTGTATCTTTGAACTGTAGAAATTTTTTAGTGGATACACAAAGTAAAAACTTCGGCTAGCAAAAATACTCAAATGCATATGCATTTTAAAAGGGCCAGAAGACTATAGTCCTGTGAGGTACTATTTTACTCTTCAAAGTGAACATACTCTTATATTCCTTTACAATTTATAATCACTGATAAAAATCTCACTGCAAAAGTTAAACAATTCTAATAGGATTTTCTCTAGCTCATTAAAATTACACTTTTACAGTCTTCAAGAATAGGCCTTAGAATTAACTCAAAACCTTCTTAGTAGCATCACCTGTTTCCAGAGGATTAGAGTTCAGTAAGGATCTTGTCATGCTGTCCAGTCAGAACCATGCAGAAAGCAGCAGTTTCTCCTCCACATTAAGGTAAGAACCTTCTTACTCCATGAAGTCAAAGCTTCTGACTTTCAGCACTACCCAGATCCAGCCTCTGAAAACATGGGTAAGCCTTTGAAAACGTAGGCAAGCCTGGATCACAAAATTCACCTCTGATAATTTGATTGCCACCATCTGGTCTGCATAATCAAGCATTATGTATGCAAATAATCTACATTTCCATAGTGGTTTTTATTTAGTTACTTTTTAAAGAATTTGACCTTTTGCAATGAATCTAGCTTCACGTCACTAACATTCCAGGAAAAGTAAAATAAAAATAATGGCATTAAGAGATGAACAACCTGGCATAAATTTCTGCTCTCTCATCAGTCCCCAAGTAGAAGCTAAGTGAGGTAGATACCATAGTTTATATGATATTGCATAGCCTGAAGAGAATTTGTGTGTCTAGTAGAAAGCAGATACTTCATTGTTGCCCTAGTAACCAAAGAATACAGCTTAATGTCCTTCAAGCTAATAAAAATATCCTACAATGCATATAAGAAAACTGCAAAAAACACTCTGTTGAGACAGATTTTCCTTGTAACAGTATGATTAGGTTATTACTCTGGCTATTTTTCAGAAGATAGAAGATTTTACAGAAATTCTAAGCAAGCAGCCACACTGCTACAGTAAATCAAATTAGGAGAAAATAGTACAAATTTTATAATTTTCTTTTACTTCAGAAGTAGCATTATGACTTCATATCCTTTGACTGTAGTCAAGGCCTCTTACCAATACAAAATTTGTCACAAAGCAAGAAAAAAACCAGACATGAATCTGAAGGCATTGACTACTTTCATTAGCAGATGCTCTAAAAGCCTCTTCACTCCTGCTGAGTTTCTACCAGAACATTTGACTTTCAACTTTGGAAAGATAAACATTCTGCCATGACTTCAGAAAGATGGTGGCCCTTATCTTGGAGAATAATTTATCTAATTACCGTAAGTCTGGTTTAAATAATTGGAATGCCTGAATAAACAGAGCACCAAGAAGGTTTTGTTATCCACAGTTTTCAGAAGTGACCACTATCTTTGACAATGCAACTTCGTAACTCTAGCACTTTGATTCAAAAAGAGCACATTGACTAGGTTAAGTGAAACTTTTTGTATCTGAAGATGTATATACAAAAATAAGAGCTTCCAAAATCATGTGCAGGTTTTGTTATTTGTTTTTTTTTTTTTTTTTTTTTTAAGTTTTGGTTCTACTTCAAACATAAAATACTACCTCTCAGCATACTACCTCTATGTGCTGGATATAAAGTATGACTTAGATAAACTCCTCTATGATGAGCATAAACTTCAAAAATAGTTTTCTTAGGAGCTTTTTTTCCCATTCTTCCTGTAATAAGACATTCGCCAATTACAGCAAACCAGCAGCACACTACTTCATTCTAAATCAGCATCCAGAATATATTCCAAGACTTGAAACTGATGTTTATCCATACTTGTATCCAGAGCTTTCCTAGTAAAAATCTGTTTATAAAATGACATCAAATATAGAGTATCTAGCTCATAAAACCGTAAAATCTACACATTTTATTCTTCCTTACATGTCTGTATATGTCTCAAATCTAACATTTGAGTAACTCTTGAAATGAAGCCTGCCAGAATGAGGAAATCTGATATACTCATCATCTCAGATGTTGAGCTATTTATGTCAACTATTGTACAAATGTTAATTTCTTTGGGTCTAGTCTAGTATAAGAAAGCTCCCTTTTCCCAGAAGAGTTTTACTAACCTGTCTGACAGCTATTTTATTGTCTACAAAAGTATTTTGTAGCATTCAGTCATCCTGAAGACCATTTTATCTTGCTCACCTTAACCCTATCAGCTATTAGGCCATGCCTGCACCAGCAAGGCTACCCTCTGGGACTCCATCACCACGCAGCTACCTACACCACTACATCTCTGGGATTTTAAGTCACCTGGCTGCTTTGGCCAGTGTCAAAGCTGTGTCAGCAGCAGAGGGGGTGCACCAGGTCAGAGCTCAAGGCTCCTGGCTGTCAGTTTCCCTAGAGCACTGAAGCACCTCTGTGGTGGCTGTATGCTGGCTGATGACCTGTCATCCAAAGCGATGGCTACTTAGCTGAACTGATGGAAAGGATGGGCTTTGCTAGCAGATCAAAAAAGCAATGAGTGCATGCATGTGAGAGAGGGAAGCAGAGAGAAAAAGAATTAAAACCTTCACAAGAGGCTATTTTACTTACTGGCATTTCTCAGAAGCGGATAAAACAAATAAGCCAGGCCAACCTAAATAATTTCTTCAAGATGTTGCAAATTCCCACATGGGCACCAATTTTAATATTGCTTAAATTAGGCAGGAAACAAATGATGTGGCTTCATATTGGTTTAACCAGACTTGTTCAGAAAGTAGCTTCGTGACAAAATTTTCATATGTGGACAAAGCCTATATTAAATAGAAGATGACTGCAGAAAATTGTGAAATCCACATTTTGTTTTTTGTCCTGACCCCACAGGCTGGAAGACTGAAAAACTCTGCACATATATGCATATATGTACATTTTAACTGTCAGTAAATTTATTCTTAAAGTGGCAGCATTTATGTAAGTAACAGTTTGATAGCTTAGATGCTAAACTATTAAGTACTTTATTCTGAGAAACAAACTACTACCACAATATTTAAATGTCTGTTTGACACGTTCCAGGTACAGAAAGAATGACAATTTGTATATTTAACCCTCAAAAGTGACAGTAATAATGGTAAGAAAATATTTGAGAAAGTTGGATTTCTTTTAAGAAAGAGCCTGTGTTTAAAGGTACCACATACCTTAGTGTCCATTTTACCTTCTTCACTGAATCACTAATTGGCAACTAGAATTTCCTGAAATTGTCCACTAATTATTTTTTCCACATTAAGTTGTCCTATGCAGAAAGGCCATTTCAATTAATATGAAGGTGTGTGTGTGGGTGTGAAGTCCAGACTGTTCCCAGTCCTTTTAATCTAACCACATTTCTTACTGACAGACAGAAAGTCTTTCAAAAGGAAGGCGTTTTGATCATCTCTGGGAGAAGAATGTAGACTTCAATTACCAGTCCAATTATCCCAGCTAGGAAGGCAATACAATTGCTTAATTTTAGAGTAATAAGGGACTTTGAAGGTGTGCCTTCTCAGTTTTCTTCCAAGTTCAAGCTTTCCATTGTCCCTCTCTGGCAGAGGAAGCCACCATGACGGCAGTCACCGTTTCTGAATAAAACCTTCTGGGGGAGAATTAAATACACTGAATTCAGTGATTTCAGACCTTCAGGTTATTTTTTTTCTGTCTTCAATATGCTCATCTCAGTTAAAAAAGGATTTGGTTTGGGACATTTTAGCCAAATACAGTTTATGAGGGTTAGAACAAGACAAACAATATCCTGCAATAAACAGCAAATGATACGGAATGACCCAAGTTCTTGAGAATTCATGGAAAGAATACAGAGTAAACTTTGTTTTCCAAATCCAATTTTCTTTCCTATGTTGAGTCTACAAGGTAGCAGCTCTTCCCAGATGTGAAAACTTCATAACTAGAGGTTTGGTTTTCTTTTTCCTCAATGTGTCCCTATCAAACCTAGGGATACACCAGTAAATCTGGCAACACATAGTATAGAGGCCACCCTTCTTCCCTCTTTCGTATGTTCCAGAGCAGTCTGGACTTTTTAAGTTCAAGTATCCTGACCCTAGCTTTCATCAAACGTTGGTAGTTAGAAATGGAATTATTATTATTGATTTGTTACAAAAGGAGTAAGGGGAAGCAGTCAGGAGAAACCACTTTTCCATCATCAGATCAGACTACCATGATGCTTATCTTGAGCTTCTCGTGATAAAGTTTTCAGATAGATAATGGTTATTTTGAACATATCTGTTATAGTTCAGTAGCATGACTGAGGGTTCATATTGTCTGCAACTATCTTCCCCTGAGAAAGGACCCTGATTCTAGTTAAACATTCCTATTGTGTCCTGTCTGTACACCCTTAGAGCTGCCCAGTAGATGCAATCTTGGTAATTACTAACGTAGCTGACAGTGTAAATCAAAGAGATGGGAAGAACAGGAGCTTTGGTCTATCAGGAGGCTGTTCAAGGACTGCATTTGCTCACTATGGTTCCTAAAACCCACACTTGCACAGATGCAAAGCAATTCCAGCAATCCTCCAATTATATGGACAGTTAAGAATCTGAGGCACCGGGCCTGGTGGCAGCAGGACTACTTCCACAATAATGACAGACCTTTAAGTAAAAAACCGGTACTCCTAGTACTAATAGGAACAGTATTCCTTGCCAGCAGTTGCTAACAGACTCATCTGATGGGTAGCAAGCATCTGACTTTGGATGATATGAAGTCTGGGTACAGAAAGCACTAGAAATAAACAGGTTACAAGGTTTGGCTGAAAACTGTTAGATGGTAAACAGACTCACCAGAAATTTGCAGCGGCTACATCTTTTATGATAGTGACACTTCAGTAAGTAACAGAGGTTACATAATCCCAAATGGAACAACTATAATGTATATACAGTGCCAGGCCAGAAGCAAGATACAGGATATACATTCGCACATCCAGGCAAAACTACCATCTGATCCATAATATAATCTCTAAGGGCAGCAGAGGATTCTTCAAGCTTAATCCCATCAAAACCAGCCATTCACCACATCAACAGACAGCCTAGGTTCTCCTGAACCTGAACAAAATTTGGGAATATGTGGATTGAGTGAAGTTTCAGAATGTGCCATAATGCCTAAATTTTCTGGAACGTCAGAGGATCAAGGAGCAGAGGGCTAGCAATTCTACCACATGGCCAACCTGTAACAAACACTGGAGAAACAGATGATATGAAGATAGCCTGCTAAGCAACTGCAGCTTTTAATGTTAAGTGAAGCTGCAGACATTTAAACTGCAGGGGAGTTTGGGGTAACACAGAATAGATGCCTATGAAGACTAATTAATCAAGTTATTCACATTTGATATTTAACATTAAATCCCTATGGACTCTCAGAAGGCTATCTTGATATTATCTGCTTCTCCACTGTTTCCCTAGGAGAGTCTATCATCCCTCAAAAAAATGTTTGTACAAAGACAGCCACCTAAGCAGATTCTACTCCAATGCTATAATCAGCAACATAACACAACCTGTGCATAGAACTCTTTTTAGAGAAGGAAGACATCTGAAGTACAAGAACTGCCAAACCCATGCTGTGGACCATCAAGTCTGTTGTCTAGTCAATATTCTATACTAACAAGATCCATACAAAGGCATTCAGAAATTCACTGCTCAAAAAGTAAGGAATGCAACTCAGGTGAAAAGCAGGAAGAGAGAAAACATTCTGATGGCAAATATTTCAGATGCAAAATTGGGGTAGGTAAATATACTGGGACTCCAGAAGAATTTAGGGAGCCATGTTCAAGAGACTTCTCCAGAATATTTCTGCATACCCACTTAATTTCTTGACAGGCCACATCCATCCAAAGTTTTTTTGTCAAAACAAGGTAGCTGTCTGAAGGCCTTCAGCCGTGCAAACCCAGCCGAGCCATATACTGGAATCACAACAGGGTCACACACCTAAGATCTCCTGGGATATATAGATGAGCACTCATGCAGCTGTGTCCCTTGAGTGGCCTAATTCACTACACATTCCTCTGTGAATCTAATAACACAGTAACAGTTAAGACAACAACACACACAAACGATATCACTTCCACAGGAAGTCATGGGAATAAAAGCAAGTAGTGGCAATGCTGTTTCTCACTTTTAACATGGCAGTACAGCAATTACAGCACTGATCAAGGAGGCGGAAGACCTTTACTATACACCTTCTTTAGTCATAGGAGTTTCACATCTGCTTTTCCCAGGAGACTGCTCCAGCCACTAAGCTACAAGTGAGGTTGAGAAAATACTCTTCAGTCTTCCTGTTGAAGATGAGCCACTATGAAGACAAAATACATGAAAGCAAATTCTCAAGTCCCAAGGAAACAAGAACAGAAAAAGATCAGGTATTCATGTTGAAGAAAGATACCAGGAACAGAAATCCAGGAATTTCCCAGGACTGTCAAAAGTCGCCGCAAAAATGCAACCTCAATACCCCATATACTGAAATGTCATCACAATACTCCCCTAGTCCAAGTGACCACAGCATTTCAGGAAAGGTCAGTTGTTGCTTCAAAATGACACAATGGCTTCCATTTTTTTCCCCATTCTTTTAGAATTTAAGAGCTTTGATCAGTGAGAAGGCCGGCCTCTCAATAGAAGAGGTTCTACATATACAAGGAGACAGCTCAAGTGGTTTGCTGCAACAGGACTACACACCTCAGAGCAAAGCAGATTCCCAAAGATCTGACACAGAAAAGAAACACTAAGCTATTTTGCAAGACCCATTTCTCATTTATTTCTCTTTAAAATGCAAGAAAAGAGAAGGCTGACACTGGAAGGAGGGGGCAAGGAAGTAGCATCTCCTCCAGTGCACTGCGTTTTCCAAAGCTCAATGCCAGGATCCCCTTTGGACAGCACCCTGCACATTTGCTACAAAACCAAAGCCAATCTCTGTTACACCCAAACCTCCAGTGTATACTGAGGAGGGCATCTGTTAAAGATCCCAAGCAGATCAAAAAGATCTAAGTGGTACTACACTGACCCCTCCACATGCACTCTCCTTCCCAAAACTAACACCGCACCCAAACAAATTCATTCCAAGTTACTGTTCGGATTTTGTAGACTGCAGCATTAACCCAGCAGAAGGTGACTCATGCTTCGCTCTTCCAGGCATTGTAGGGAGTAACCTGCATGTCAGCTACCAAAAATCTAACTATTTCTGAGACAAGCAGAGCAGATGCCTTCTTTAAACTGCAAGATGGCAAGCCAGATTTGATTGGAGACTGAGAAGAGGTCAAGCCATTTAGATTTTTTTGGATGGGGGGCATGGGAAGTGTATGAAAGGCACCTGATAAAATGCTCCAGAAGAAATAGCTCAAGGTGACCATCTTCTGTGCTCCAAACTGTTTCCAAAAAGAAAATGAATCCCTGAAGTTATTAAAAAAAAGGCAAAGCAAAACCCCACCAAACCACAACTAACCCATAAAAAACACAAAATACCATCACATGACTGGGTTTCAGCAGAAGAGGGACAAATTTTAAAAATGAAACTGAAAACATAGTAAGAAAAATTCAAAAGAAAAGCAGTTCTTGAGAAAAGACCTAATTTAATATTTCTAGATTGGTCTTACAAATTTCATGGGTTTTTCAAAAGAAAAAACCCAACACAATTCCAATTATTCACATATTTATAGAATGTTTCAAGTAAGATTTTGTACTGTAGCTAAAACGATGTTATAGCAATTGGGAAACTGCAACCAAATCTAATCAGATAAAATAGGCTGATCAGTACTGGCTTATCCTCTATACTGTAAAATACATTAGGAGTAAAAGCAAAGCTTGCTTGTCACAGCAAGCACACATACAGTCCAGAGATAGTCTTTGTCAATACTTTTCGAAAGCACCTTTTTTTTGCAATTAATCAGAAATCCAGGACCAAAGCTCTTCTTCACAACATTCACAGCACTTAAACTGGGCACCCTTTCCAATTCATTTCCAGTTCACATTAAATTGTGCTTGAGTTGATACTCACATGGGAATCTCAAATACTATTAATCTTTTAGTTAAGCCGGCTATGTGTTAACCAGAACAATAAATAGCAGGAAGTCACCAAAAAATTCTATAAAGTAAGAGCTGTATTTTATTTTACCGAGATCAGTACCCTAAGCTGTTACATTCTAATATTTAAAAATGTTTAATGTCTGCCTCATTACCCTGACTTTTTGCAAAAGTTCACAATATTTTCAAAGTTGTTAAAGCTCGGTCTACATGACACAAGCCACATTTCAAAACAAGCTAATCAGCTTGAAAAACACTTAATCTTTTGTCCTTCACCTGATCTTTCACCTAGTCCAGGCATAATTAAGACAAGAATTGAAATGTTGTCACCACTGCATTTTTAAAGGGTAGAGCACCAAACAACTGAGCGAACCCTATGACATTAATGTTGAGAAAGGATAACATGCTCATATCACACCTTTAATTCTCTTGTCTAGACTAGGATTTAAGACAACACAGCTGTTAAAATGGAATCCATTAACAAAGAAAGTGTCTGAGTTGCACTCATCATTGTACTTAGACTATACTGTTTACCTTAGTGCAGCAAAAATTGAATACTAGCTGTGTATTGGAAACCTCTGGAAAACAAAAAGAAAACAGCAAACCCAAAACCACCAAAGAAAAATAGACCAGCAGGAAGCTAATGAATAACAGAACATGAAGAAGCAGATAGCCATGGTTCTTTTTACCTTAACAATCACGTAAATTGTAAATCTTTGTGCAAGTTACTACGTGCCAGGATAATTTAGCACTGCCATCCCAATTCCTTCCCTATTCTCTCTCAAAACGTTATCATTACATACCACCTACATAATTTACAAGGAGGAAAAAGAAGAAGAAAAAAAAATGTTTGAGCAACACTTTCAATTATTTTGGGAATGGAAATAATCAGTAACCCCAGGTTTGCTCTCAGGTGCAAGAAATAAAAACCTGACAATGAATTATTAAGGGGAATCCCAGAATCCCGAGGGTTGGAAGGGACCTCAAAAGATCATCTAGTCCAACCCCCCTGCAAGAGCAAGGTAACCTAGAGTACATCACACAGGAACTTGTCCAGGCGGGCCTTGAATATCTCCAACGTAGGAGACTCCACAACCCCCCTGGGCAACCTGTTCCAGTGCTCTGTCACTCTCACAGTAAAGAAGTTCTTCCTGATGTTAACGTGGAACCTCCTATGCTCCAGTTTACACCCATTGCCCCTTGTCCTATCATTGGATATCACTGAAAAAAGCCTAGCTCCATCATCCTGACACCCACCCTTTACATATTTGTAAACACTGATGAGGTCACCCCTCAGTCTCCTCTTCTCCAAGCTAAGAAGGGAAGACTACATTTAATGATTTTTTTTGGAGAGCCACCCACTCAGACATTTCAAATTTTCATCTAAAAAATTCCAAATGCCAAAGAAAGTGTATTTTTGAATTTTCAGTCCAAAAAGTATGCTTGCTAACACAGGAGTTTTAACTAAACATCCTGTTACCCAGAAGGTTTTACGTATGGCCAAACAACAAAATTTGTCTTTATCCATATCCTATCCAACTGAAGAGTAGAGAATCATGGTTATTTTGAGATGAAAGTTACTGCCAACTGTGTTGGCTATAAAAATCAGTATTTAAAGAATTATTGTCCTCTAGGCAAAACAGAAATTCAAAGGCAAAACAGAAATTCTAATGAGCAATGATTTTTTTTTATAAAATTTTCCAAACAGTCATTGCAAAAATCTGTGTCAAAATAGCTTAATGAAGAGCAAGATAGAAAACATTCAACCCCAAGCATCAATGATGTATTATTGTACTAAATTATGAAAGCCACTAAAGTCACTGTTATATGCTTGGTCTTTAACACATTAAATAGCATTTTTACAACACAGACATGATCAAGCAACACTGCACAACCCAAAACGAATTTAAGAAGTCTTGCCACACATTGTTCTACTACTTCATTATTGTTGCTATCCATATTTATTCACACACCACTACAACAACATGAGCTACAGCAGTAATTAAGACCTTAGAAGAGATGATGCTAAGTGATACAGGCATAATAAAAAGATATAGATGTGCTCTACTCTAAACTAGCACAATCTAACCTAAACATGCATACAGAAGGAGCTTGCCTACCTGACTTTTCCAATAAAAGTCCAAAGAATACCTAAAAGCAGGAGGGGATAAAAAGATTTATTTTCAGTGCACATATAAGGAAACTATCATGTCACTTTACCTTACAAAGTAAACGTAAATAAATCTTAGAAAATAATACCTACGCAATTATCTGGGGTGAGGGGTGGAGGGCAGAGGGAGCAGCCAAAACCTGTCATGGTTATAAGCATTGTCTCAAATTATCGTGGTTTCCTCAGAAATAATTCAAAGCAACATGAATATTTCAGATTATCAAGAAAGTAGGTGTGCATGTATGTGTGTGCACGCAAGAGTCAGAGGAGTCAAGAGAACTCCGCAAGTATGAAATTTAATTCAAAAGCTTCTACAGGAAAACATTAAAGTACTGTGTTCCAAAGATGCATGAGCACCTTGAAATATCCAAGTTTAAGACTAAACCAAGCAACTTTAAAATAATCCTCTGTAACTTAAAATTGCACGCTGTCAGAGACATGTTTTAGAGTATGTATGAATTCCTCAGTTGAATCAAGAAACCTATAATTTTGTCTGACAGAATTAGTTCATTAATTTCAAATTAAAACAAAGGTTGATTTGCAAAAGAAAAAGATCTAAACTCTATGAAGTCAGAAAGAAGTGCTGGAAAGTTATTTTAAAAGCAAGAGAATATAGAGAAAAACTAAAAATCCGAGTTTAAAACTAAATAAATTTTACAGTAATGTCCTGTATCTGTAAACTTGTACTCTATTACAGACACTATTACAGTCTACATACCAGTTCCTCAATAAGACATAAGAGATGGCCATACAGCTGAAGGTTCTGATGTTACGTACAGACAGGGTCAATTTGATAAAACTGATTATTTGTGTTTACCGCTTCTTTAGATCTTTATATCACTACAGATCTTAGAATTCTATCCAGGTTCTTACAGTTTCTCAGAAATATGTACAAGTGTTTGATGGGATTTAGGATATATTAATCTGTTCTTCCAATAAAGTGCTAAATATCATCTGACAGATGCACATGAGTGGCTGGTAGCTTGGCCAGGCATCCTATAGAGAACGGGGACCATGCTTATTACCTGCTCTGCCTTTTTAACGTAAAGATGAGTACTCTAATCAGCTCACTACACTGAGATTATTGCAAGAAAAAACTCTTGCTGAGAAAGACTTCAGGATTTCAGTCTGTTCTTATTTCTACCATCTCTACACAGCATCTATGAAAGTCCTTAGACATTTGTCAAGCTTTACATACTGTATTTCAGAAGGAATAGGATTTTCCAAGTTTCATTCTACCAAACCCTTAGGTATTTCTTCCTGGAAGGCTGGAGCTATGTTTGTGGTTGAGTATGTTATAGCAGTGTTTATGAAGAATTCTCTAGAAAGTTAGAAAAATTAGAAAAATATTTTCTGAAAATAAAGATGAGAAATATAGAGAATTCCAGAAATCTTCTAAATTCAACCATGCTTAAAGAGGACTTATGATCTTTGAGTAAAAAAAACAGACTTAATTTCGATAGTACTTGGAAAGCAACATTTTCAAACTACACATTTGGCAATTTGTAATTTCAAGTACAGTTTTTCAGACTTAATCACCTTTAAGTCACTAAATATGTCAATTAGCACTGACTGAAGATGCCGATTTCACAATTAGTACATTCCAATAATTATATCTCTTGTATGTTTTAAGTTACCACACAGAATCCCTAGACCGGGATGCAGACTCTCACCCTGATAACAAACACCACCATGAAGAACATTCTCAACTCTGAAACACATTTCTGTGACATTTCTTAGCAATATAACTCTATCATTTAGTCTGCATTTTCAGCCAGACTAAATTAATAAATGTTCTGGTCATTGCTTTCTAGAAAAAGAGCAATAGATTAATAAAAAGGCTTTTTTGTTTTTTCACTAGTGGAAATTAAATAGTATTTTTGAGAAATGCTTTAGGCAGAATCTGTTAAGAGTCTCCAAAACACGAATAAGACATTCCTGTCTTTAAAGCACTGGTCAGACACCTAGGGAAACTATTGCAAATGATAGGCTCCAAACATTTTGAGTTCTTTTTTATTTCTGTGCTTTAGTTTGCTGTTCAAATTGCAAAAATTTCTTCTCTTTCGTGGGGTTCTACTAAAAAAATATGTATATTAAAGCCTGGAGGACAGATTGAGAAATCACATTACTGAAGGCTTCATAGGCACCTAGAATATATACCTAACAAGGTTTAAACATACCTCCATGGAAGAAAAATATTGGCAAAGTCTTATCCAAAATTAAAATTCAACATATGATAAATAACAGATCTTCTTTAGAGAACTTTATAATCATACAAAAGACAAATATATGTGTTAGTTACCTAACTCCTTTTGTCCACCAAAAAACAAAAACAAAACACAAAAAATTACACTGCTTAGCCTACATATTCACTACTTATTTCTAAATCTTGATACCTAACTGAGGTGTACCAGTTCCAATCTGTTTCATTTGACAGTTTCTGCTCTTCCTCCACTGCAGGTCTTCGCTTGCATGGGCTGCTCAGTTTAGCCTTGCCCTCCCAAATAAAAGGTTTCTCCAGAAAACAGTTCATTCTGCAACTATAGAGTTCTGTCTGCAGCATAAACAGACTTCTTGGCTGCCACACTTGCAAATCTATTTTGGAGGGAAAGAAGGTCCCAGAGTTGCAGCACCTACAAATGCACAGGTAACATATCTTTTTGCATAACATCTCACCAGGAGGCAGTAAAGCAGCAGCTGATTCCTTTTATCCTTCTTGTATACAGAGAGTAAAAAGTAGTTTTCAAAGCTAACACATTAAAAAATATTATGCTTACTTACACCCCACTCTCCCAAAAGCACAAACCCCCAGCATCTGCAAGAACCAGAGGAAACAAGGCTTAATAGACATATTTGGCACAAGCAGGATCCAGAAACTTGTGCCAGGTGCCCAAAACCCTAAAATCATGGAGGCTGGAACACTTCATTTCACATAAGCTGTGTTGTCAGGACACAACCTGTCTGTACTCCTATTTTCTGATTATACTCCTCATCCAGCAAAACAAGGCATCCACAGCTTCACTTGCCACAGGCACATCCCCCTTCATCTGTTTCCTGGCCCCCACATCCTGATGCCAAAGCACAAGTTTCAGATAAGCAGGGCTAGTTGCAAACACTGCAAGAACAACTGATTGCAGAAGAGATTGCTTTGTACAACACAAGCTATAGCCAAGTAACTTCTTGGGGAGAAACTATTGTAAGACACAGCATCTGGAGGAGGAGGAACAGCAGCTGTGATTTTTGCACCACCATGATACTTCATCCAATGCCAGCAGCATTCTGCACAGTGGGAAACTGTCCCAGAGTACAGTGAGCACTTATGAAACCTTTTCCTTCTCCTCATTCTGTGTCTAGGCAGAGCTATTGGGTGTGTACCCATCTGCTCAGGACAGGGCTCCTTCACTGAAGGCAAAGCACCTGGACTATTCTTAGAATGACCTAGACAAAAAAAAAATTATTTACTTTAAAAATAAGAGTATGGATTACATGTAAACCACTTCCCAGGAAAGAACTTCAATTACCTGTTTAAAAGCTACAGAGGCATCCTCCACTCTTGATAAAGCTGTGCACCATGACTGAAAGGGATGCAAGGTTCCAACACTACACAAGGAAGATTGACTACACAGTTTTGCCATAAGAGCCTTCTCTGTAAACTGAGAGACCTGGATTTCAGCCCTTTTCTGAGTCTATGTATGCATTTTTTTAATATTAAACAGACATTTAATGAGAACAGAAATACACTGGCAAGAATGACCTCAGCCTCTTCTAACCACTAAGCTTCAGTTAAGTAAGATCCACTTGTTTCCTCACTTTCATTCATGAAGATGTCATTTGTTCCTGTAAAGGAACTCAACTTCACCAGGTGAAGGATTCCCTTAGCTTAGTCTGGCCTGGTATGTGGTGGTTAGACCAGGGAAGCAGAAGACTCAAGCGTGCGTCTCTTAACCTGAAGAAGGAAATTTACCTGTCTCTTCAACTTCATGGGAGAGTAATTAAAATTACTCTCTAATTATGTAATAACATAAGGTTTTATTCATGAAGAAAAAAAAAATAAATTGCAAGGACAACACCTAAAGTGCAGAGACACCTGACAGTTAAAGAGACCTAGCCAATTGGTTTTCCAGAACAATGAAAGTTCAGAGATTTTTAGATCATGGTTTTGTGTCAATGCAAGCATACAGGCACATCTCATCCAAGATCCCTAAGTAAACAGGACTATGATTATTTTTCTCTCAATATGGATTAAATGTATTCGTGTATCTATAAATTACAATTTAGAAGTCTCTGCACAGGTATAAATCTTTAAATATGCATTGTTCCAGTTTAACTGGTAAAAAGGATGCAAGCTTAAGTCAGCAGCACATTGTCTTACACCACCTGCAAACTTAAGTTCCAAAATGTAACAAACAACAAAACAACCCACAAATATAAGAGGTGAGCTGAGAAGGAAAAATCAAGTACACTTGCTGAAACTACATCTTTTTAATATTGCAAGTCAACAGCATATCCATTTCAATTGCAACTCAAGACTTTTTAATATTTTCAAGATTTCAGCTGCTTTTAGGTTGTATTGTGAAAGACAGATAAGCAATGCTTTAATCCTACATTTCACCAAAGTACCTAACCAAAAGCCAAAAGTTAAAGCCTTGCAGTAAGAGATGACAGAAGAAATTAAAAGCAGCATTTAGACCTGCTGTCAGCAGTGCCGAGCCAATGTAACTATGGAAGTACAATTTGCTTTCTCTACTGCTTCACCTAGTTACAGCTTGTCAGCTGGGGTCTGAATGCAGATGTTCCATTGCAAGGCACAATGCAAGCTGCAAAAGCCACAGCTAAGCATTCATATAGTAAATTAATTTATATCACTGATTAAATACAGGAAAACCAAAAGCATTTATTAATGATTAAAGTCTACCCTAACTGCTTAGAGAAAAAAAAAAAGTTTTTCTTTAAGGTATGTGTGAATAATAAGGATCATGAGGATATTATGGAAAACGCATTTTCCACAATAAATTTAATAAATTCAATTCCACTACAATCCAAAATAACTTCATTACATTGGGATTAAGAAATCTCCAGTGAAAAAGTTAGGACACGCATTAAGAAACACCTTACTACAAAAGAGTTGCAAGTATCTAAAAATATCATTGCTTTGTCTCCTCCCTCCCCTTTCCCCAACTTGTCCTCCTCCCCAGTTTCAAAATACATCTTCCCCAGGCCTTGGGTCTGGAATGGTAGTTTCTGCAAACAGACCATGCCAACCATATGATTAGCCATTATCACGTTTTATGCTCCACTCTACATTAAGATGCAAATCCAACAGCTGTGGTCCAACTTAGTTATTTAGAAGGGTTCCCCTTTCAGATGTCCAAGCCAAAGCTGCAACCAGTTCTGCGACATAATTACAACCTCTCTCCACAGGCAATAACAGATCTCTGTCTGCGATGATGTGGCCAGCGGCATTTTCTCATCCAGGCTATGGTTCAAACGGTTGCTATGATTTCAAATAGCACATCTACCCTTATTTTAGCATGACTGGCTGCATCTCATCTGCTGACATCTAACTGATTGACGCATATCTAAACAACATAGTGGTTATAAAAACAAACTGACATTATGCACCGATGTTTCACCATTGTAGATTCACTCGTGACAGAGTGGCTGGCAGCGCGACCGTGGGAAATTAAGAGAAACACCAGTATATATATCTGAGGCCTAACGCTCACAGCCATCATGTCTTCACTCAGGCTCTTGCGTTCTGCACTTTTAAAAGGAGTGTGAAGTTCACAGAGATACCTATGAAGGGATCTGAAAAGGCAAATCTCTACCTGCCGTTGGAGACATGTGCCTCACGAAAACACCCAGGTGCTTCCCTTGCAAATCAGCTTCGGCACATCCACTAAGAAAGTACAGTCGAGGACAGACCCGATGCAATACTGGGGGAACTGCTTTTCCGCCGCGGGTTACAGCCACGGCACAGACTGCCGCCTGCCCGCCTGTGCTCAGCCTGTCTGCCATTATTTCTCGCAGGAGCACCCCAAACTTACCGCGTCGTAAACGCGAACGGGGGATGGGAGAACTGCTGGAAGGAGGGTGAGCAGCGGAAACCACCAGAGCCCCCTGCCCCCGTTCCGCTACCCCTGCCGAACGCAGCCCGGGGGAGCCCGGCGCAGCGAGAGAAGCACCGGAGGGGGTCCCGCCACCCAGGGGCGCCTCCAGGGAAGGACGGAGGCGAGGGAAGGAAACCGCGGGGCAGGCACCTGAGCGGGCTGCGGGCAGGGCGTGGGCAGCCCCCGGGCCGGAGATCCGGGCCCTGCGGGGCTGCCAGCCGCGGGAGAGAAGGGAACGGAGAGGGGGACAGGCGGCCCGCAGGCCCCACTGGGCCGGGCTGGGCCGCAGGTGGGCGTCGGGCGCGGCCGGCGGAGGAGCGAGAGGCCGGCAGCAGGCAAGTCACCTCTTGACGCGGATGATCTGGTCGCGCATGGGTCGGATATCCTGGAAGCTCTGCTGGTTAACCAGGCTGTAGACGAGAATGAAGCCCTGCCCGTTCTTAATGTAGAGGTCCCGCATGGAGGCGAACTGCTCGGTGCCGGCTGTGTCCAGGATCTCCAGGACGGAGGGGGAGGCGTCCACCTCGATCTCCTTGCGGTAGAAGTCCTCGATGGTGGGGTCGTACTTCTCGATGAAGGTGCCGGTCACAAACTGCACCGTGAGCGCCGACTTCCCCACCCCGCCCGAGCCCAGCACCACCACCTTGTACTCGCGCATCCTCCCGCCGCCACCGCCGCCAGCGCGGACGGAGTCCCCGTCCGTCCGACCCGCACCTGCCGACGGCCCCTCCTCACCCCCCCGCCATGGGCCGCCCCACCCTGCCCGCCGCCGCCACCCCCGCTCCGCTCCGCGCCCGCCCGGCGGATGCTGCCGGCCGCGGCGGCTGCTGGGCGGTGCTGCCGGCGGCGGGGCCGCGCTCACGGGCTGCGGCGCGGCTGAGGTGGGGCGCGGGCCACGCCCCCTCCTGCCCCTGTCGCCACGGCAACAACCAACCAGCCGGCGCGCGGAGGGGCCCCGGGGAGGAAGAAAGAGCAGGGAGGCGGGCGGGCGGTGTCTCGTCACGTGGCACCTCCCCCGCTGGGAGGGGGGAGGATGGACGGGGCCGACCAACCGGCGGGCGCAAGCCTTCTCACGTGACCACGACGGCAGCAGCTGACTGGTCAGGCAGCAGCAGCCCCGCCTCTCGCCCGGCACTGTCGCCGTGGAGACAACGGCCCGCCCCCGCCCCTCAGCCTGCTCCTCTGGCCAGTTGCGCGACACGCGCTTCCCGCAGGACCAACCAGCGGCCGCGCAGCGGTCACGCGGTTGGAGGGATGAGCCAATGGGAGCGCGGGCTGCGGAAGAGCGGGTCTGGGCGGGCATTCAGCGGCCCCGAGGCCGGAAGTGCCTGTCATGGGCCCGTGGTGCCGGGACTCGGTGCAGAGGCAGCTGCGGCGGGCTCGGTGCTGGGCCTCGGGAGCGTCATGTGTCCCGAATGGAAGCTGGTGTCGCACAGGCGAAGGGGGGTTGCAGGGCGGTAGGGTGATGCGGCGGCGCTGCCCCTGTCCCGGTAGGTGGCAGGAGTCCGGGACGGGTTGGCGGGGAGAGGCCTTTACCAGCCGCCAGAGTTGAAACCCCGTGCAGGCTCCCCGGTTCCGCTTCCCTTTGCGCTGGGGGAGGGTGCTTTCTCGTGGTGTTTGCTGGTTTAAACCTGGCATTTCTGCGGCGGCTGGAGGTGTCTCCGGAGGGCCCGAGGCCAACACCCCGTTAATCCCACTCTCTTGTACAAAAGTAACAGGGATTCATAAAATCCAACGCACCGATCCTGTGAGTGTGTCCTTTGAGTGCACTGCTATCGTCATGCTGGTCCGGGCTTGCTTGGGATGTAGCTAGGTGCTTGTTACTAATGAGTGCTACCCCCTCATCCCCCTCTGATAAAGGGCCAGGAAAGATGGTACAGTCTGGGAAAAGTACTCCCATTTAAACAGTAACAGTAATGAAGATGATTGATGAGATGATAGTAATAGTTTCTCATGGGAACCAGTAGTGCTCTGGAAAGATGCACGTTTGTATGCTCCTCTGTTTCCTATAAGACTCCATAATCCTTTTTTGGTTTTTCATTTTTGAAATTTTTCAAACATCACTAGCTAGAATGAGCTGATGTACTGAGAAAAGATTTTCTTTCTATTAGAGGCTTAAGTTTCAGTCAGAGCCATTTGTTTGCTGACCAGTTACTCTCCAAAAGCTGTCAGGAAAGGAGATCACTCCTGGGGCTGCTTATTATTTTTATTCTGCTGTTCTTCCCTTTGCATTGTTGTGTCTTCATTTTAAGTAAGGACTAAGGTGTCAGCATGCTTTCCAGCAAGCTCAGTTCTGGTCTGCTTCCTTGTTGACTTGTTTTCATGTTTCCAGAGCTCACTGGGAGCTTTTGGGTGGCAAATGTATTTCTGGCTTTTTGGAGCACATTTGTTCTCTCTCTGAGTCTTTGGTGAAATGCTTGCCGTGTGCAGTGTTTTAAGCTTTCTAGTGTTTTGCTTGGGCATTCTGTTTGGTTTTCTCTCTGTGTGTTTTTAGTGCCCACAGCACGGGTCTGTCTACAAGAAAGAATATTATACACTGGCCTCTTGCAGTGCCCATGTAGTCCAAAACCACCGAAGCAAAATGAGAATGCGACACATATCTGTAAATATATTGAATACTAAAGGCAAATACGGATTTTTTTTTTAACAGGACTGTGAGAATCCATTTGTAAATGTTGCAGGGCCTGGTCAATCTAGTCAGAAGTGAGCAATGATTTCAATGAATAATCTCATATCTGTAGGTGACTTGACACCTTCAAATAATAGAAATGAGCCTACAACATGTAATAGCACAAAATACAAGATACTGCATGTGTGGATTAATAAGTATTTGTAGCATAAATCCAGGAACCCTCCAGCAGAGTAATGGAAAAATACTTAGCTTGATTAATCAATGCTGAAAGGAAGCTGCTAGTTCAATGCAGTTGGGGAAAAAACAGATTTGACTGTGGTGTGCATGCAGTCAAGCTTCTGGGTGACTAGTGAGACAACACCGTGTCCAGTTCTGATAAACCATGTTCAGGAAAGAGGAACTTGTACAGAAATACACCCACGATGGTTACTGGAAAGAACAAAGCTTATCTACAAGAGTACACTAGGAGTATTTGTCTGATTAACCTAGAAAAAGCAAATGCAGAGGAGGGTTGGGAGTAACCAGTAAGGCAGGGTAGAGTTAAGCTTAAGTGAATAAGCGTTTAAGATAATGAACAATATTGATAGAAGAGCATGGATTTAAACTGATTATAATCTAGATAGAAAACTAAGAGCTATCTCAGAGGGCTGAGGGCTTTGCCTTCGATTAAAACCAGTGAAAGATGAACATGTGTAGCAGGCTTCAAATTGTATTGTGCTCAGAACAGGAAGATGATCTATACAAAATAGATTTGTGATCTGTGTTGAAGTGAGGATATTTGGGCCTCCCTTACTCCTCTTTCTGAGACTGGAACGATCTCCTAATGTTCAATACTCCTCGGAAAGAGAACTGCTGATTTGCGTTGAGGATGATGATTAGAGAAGGCAACAGTTCAGAAAGAGATAACAGAAGTGTTCACACTAGAAAGATTTACACCAGGTGTTCAGTCTCATAGACTACTGAGTTTGATGGGCAGCAAAGTTTTTGTTCTCTTAATAAAGACAGTGGAGTGATGCGTGCAGGGACTAAAGAAACATGTACAAACCCAAAATATAGAGGGACAGTATGGAAGGAGCATGGAGGATGTAAAAGAAAAGGCAGAATGGGCAATGGGGGGAAGTAATGGATGCCTTGAATGGATGACTATTCCCAAGGTTCTCAGATACTTTGTTGTGAGGCTGAACACCTTCCAATTGCTCCATTTTTCTGGCCTTCACCCTTGGTTGATTTTGATTCACCTGGGGAGAACAGCAACATTGAAAAACTAGCTAATAAATGCTGGACGCTCAACCCTAAAATCAAATATAGTATCAGTAGTTATGTGGAGTTATTTATAATGAGTTGGAGAGCATGGAGCTGTTTAGGTGCTGCCAGTCTTTCGTTTATGCATGCTGCTTATACTTTTGCTGTCCTTTACCAAAGGGGAGGAGGGGGGAAGAGAGGAAGAAGTAAATTTCATGGAAGAGGAATTTCCTGCCACAAAAGATTGAGCTGGGCGAGGCTTACCAGGCCAGTATCTCAGCCCACAGCATGCTTTCCCAGCACAACTTCCTTTGCAGCTTTTGAAAGGAGACTCAGTGTTGCACAGCTGGGTTTTGCCGACAGCCTAGGATTCAAAAACTTCAGTTTAATTGCTCACTTCTCGAGTCTTTTTTATGTCTTATATCAAACTACTCTATTTCAAATTTCAGCAGCCTGCGGCTAACCACACTCTTTTATGATGAAGTTTCTCAATAAATATAGATTTTTTTTTTTATCGTATGCAGAAACCACCATACTCTTTCATTATTTTTTTGCTAGCTACTGTTGCCTCTGACTACACATTAGGGCATGAAAGAGGAACAAGGTCTCTAGTACCTGTTTTAATTCCAAAGCCAGGGTTTGCTAATTCTTCAGTAGTAACAGTACCCGTGGCAGGATGTAAACTGGAGTAATGTGAAAAATGGGAAATCCATAAACCCATAGCCCCCTCCCCCCATGAGGTGAAGGTGGTCTCCTGATGCTGAAGCACAAAAGAACATGTGAAATAGGGTCTGTCTACTCTGCAAACTGTTCTAGTGTGTATTTGATTTCCCTGGTCAAGAGATTTTTTAAGTGCATGTTAGTAGAACATCAGTGATTTCCTATCCTTGCTTACTGTCATATTTTTACATCTGGGCTTTTAGTGCCATTCTATCAGCACATGGATTGCTCCTAAGCATGTGTCATTAAAGTATTTTAGGAAGTGTAAGAAGCGTTAAGGATTGAGATTATGTTTAGTCTTAAATATTACTTGCTATATTAATTATCTTATTAGAACTGTCCGTAAAGGTGTTATCAAATTCAGGATACAACTAACTGGAGTGAAAGTTGGCTGACTTTTCTTACGCTATCCTTTGCATTTTCAGATGATTACACTGTTAATTTCTCTTTCGTCCCATTGGAAATATTGTCCTTTTTTATTTTACTGACTGCGAATTTGTAGGGGTTCGACATCTTTGTTCATTAAGACAGTGGCTTTCTAGAGGAGAGCAAGAACCACCTGAGTGCACTTGCAAAGGGAAAGGAGGGTGAACCTTCTCTATTCTGTTTGGTAGTGATTAGGTAGCAGCTTTGGTAGCCCAAGAGCCCGACCAGTGGCAGCAAGGTATAGGAAGTATGCTTAGCACAGTTGAGTGCATGAGGCTGGATCTCAGCTGATCCACTGAGTGTAGCAAGTGAGCCAGTGATCAGCATTGCCATGCTTTAGTTCTGGTACCTGGTTTTGGGAAGAAATTCACAAAGGTGTGGTAAGTGGTAGGAAATTCTTGGCAAAATTGAGACTTTAGCCCTTGGATTTCCAGCAGTCAGGCATGCTGAGCTGAGAGATCTTAAACCAGCTGATCAGAAATGTGTGGGCAGATTTTTTCTCCTCAGGTTAAATTGCTTGTAGCATTCATTTAAGCATGTTTAGAGTCAGACAGCCAAAATCCAAAATGGTCTCTTGCACTTCCTGTGACTCCATGAGGGTGTAAGCAGACCCTGCTTGCTGTGTTAGCTTCCCTGCTCTGCCCAAAGCTACACCACCTTTCTCCCCATGACACCTGTGCTGGGCCATTTCAGCTCCCTGAATTTGTAGAAAGCAAATCCAGACTAGAAATGCAAATTGTTTTATAATTGCTACCTGCCAGGGACTCAGCCATGGAAGAGGAACAGAGTTAACGCTATCCTCAGCTTAAAACAGTTTAAACCCCCACCTGTTTCTTCCCAAGAGACTGTTTTGTGTTGTGAAGGAAAACAAACTAGATTAAATTCCAGCAGAACTAAATTCAATTAATGTGTTTTACCTTATAACTAGAGAGGGCAACAAGTGTGAACACAATTACTGTGGCTCCACCAATAGATACTCATTAAATTGCCATACCTGCCACTTTCAATTGTGTACTCCAGTCTCCAGGGTCTGCCTTTTTTTGGTTTTTACAGTTTGAAAGAGATGGAGGCAGGAGGACAAGGCATGCTGCAGTCTTCTCTCTCAGTCATAATTTAATTTTCTAACCAGAAAGGAACATTAAGGCTTCAGTCTCATGGGTTTATTTCAGAGCATGGCCAGTTTGATAGCTCTACAAATCAGGACAGCTTTCTGCTGTTATCGTCTCATGAATGTTCTTTCCAGACATTGTGAATTAACCATTCAAAGGAAGGGGATCACTTGTTGAGGGTTAGGGCTGATGTTTTCTAACTACTTTATGCAGTCAGATAGCCATCCCTGTCACATAATAAGGTCATCGTGTTTAATTGAAGATGGTGGTTAAATTTAAAAAGAGTAATTGTTCCTGGCCTCTCTTTTTATTATAAGTGAAAATTTGATCAAACCATTCCCCAAAGCACCAAGAAATCTGAGTGAAAATATTATTGTCTATTTTGTGACCTGATTTTTTTATAGATTTTAGAGTAGTTTTGGTGGATTTCTGCTGATGGGTTATGGCACTTCACAAGAAATGATTTTTTTGCTTCCCATAAAAGCGAAGAGGAAACCTTGGTGTTACTAATTTTCATGCAAAGCTTCCATTGCATATCTAGATTTTGTAAGAAATACTCATATGCCAATAAAGCTAAATAGCTGTCATTCAGATGTAGGTTCGAAAGAGGGAAAGTTAGTTTCATGATAAAAAGAAACATAGCAAAATAAACTAAACCCAGCTAATTTATTATTCCATTTGACTGTTTCTTTCTCCTCATGATGTGCAAGAAAAAAAATCAATTCAGTTGCAAGATTTAGTAGAAAGTGAAGATAATGGTAGTCTGTTTTTATTAAGGTACAAAAGTCTTGCAATATCTGTCACAAGTCACATAACCACTTTTTTTTGTCCCTGAGTCAGACTTGAAACAAGTTTAACTCCTTCTTTTTAATAACCAGAGTATAAGCATCAGGGACTTATATTTTGTAGGTGTCAATAAAAATTTAATATTACAGTTACAATAATATTTTCTTTTTACATGGTTATTTTGAACAAAATATTCAGAACAATTAAATTGTAAGATGCCTTAATTGCTGTGAGTTACACTGTAAATTAAAATAAGATTTCTAATACAGTTTTCACATTTCTTCTATATGCATTTTATTGAAAATGGCAGCATTTAATCTTCACCTCATGTAATCAAATCATAACTTAGATCAGTTCAGTTCAGTACATGTCCTAAAACTGAGGACACATCTTTTTGATGTGTGTCCAAATGGATACATCTGCTCTGGGTGTTTGGGTTTTGATCATCTGTTCTGTCTGTGTAGCTGGTTGCTCTGCAGAGTATCCAGATCAAACAGGGAAAGACCCCTGAGAAATCCCTGAAGAGGCAGGTTTTAAGGGCAGACTACAGAGAGAGTTCAGTGGGGCTGGCCATTACTTGAGGGATGTGAGATGCCCCAAAAATCTCAGCAGCCAATTTGTCAGCCAGTGTTGCCCCATCTCCATACACAAATAGCTGGACAAGTGTGCCCAGTTCAAGCATGGGCCCATGCTCCCTCCCTCAGTGAACAGAGATTTAGATAGGAGGTAATCTGGGAATATGAGCGTGGGGAGGCAGGTCTCACCTGTAGAGTCACTTCTTTGTTTCTACCTGAAGGTCTTCTTCTGGAGTTGCCACTTCTGGGAGCTTGTTGAGCCCAACCTCTAATTAGTGGAACAGGAAGTTTTAACTAAAAGCTTCAGAATCACGAGTTTTATGTATGATCTTTATCAACATAGGAGTTGTTAACCACTGGCCTTCAAAGGTAAACCTTAAAGACTTGAAAATCAAGAGGGTTTGCATCCCCACACTGATCATTGGATTTGCCTTTTAGTCTTTGGATATTACGGCTTCATTTCACTGCTTCTTCATACATTAAACATGTGTTTTGTTCAGTTTAGTTTTTTTTTTTTTTTTTTAACAGAGGCCAAAAGTCTCATGTTCTTGATCCCAGTAGCTGGTGCTTTGAAAAGACCCAATATCATAAATTTGAGATGAAATCAGAAGTTTAGGCAACAATGACTATGGATAAAGAAAAAAATAGCTCAGTAATCATTCAGAGCCTGAAGAAAAGATTCATGCAAGGGAATCTCAAAAAGAAACTGAGTTAGTGAGGTGTATGGCACTCATACTTTTTATTTAGGTCTTCAGGGCTGTACATGAATGCAACCTGTGACTGCTGCTTTTGTGTAAACTTTCAGAGCTGTGTTACGTGGGAGGCTTATCCAACAAGCGCAAGACATGTATATCCTACCTTAAAGAAGAACCATAGCTCATTTGCTTGAGGAAAATAATACAAAGAGTTAGCTCCAGCCTCTCTTTGCATACCCTCTTGGGACTATCAGTGGGGGCTGATACAATTGTAGGTAGATTGTTGCGAAATAGTTGGGGAGCAATTCAGATCACACCAAATCTATACTGTTAGATTTTCCAGAATGATTCAAGCACTTTCGTATAGACCTGATCCCACTGCACAGAATGGCAGTTTGTATTGGGCTAACTGCATGTTTTCTGGACCATGGCAATGCAGCCTGTTGTGGTGTATGTCTGGGAAGGGAGGGAACACACGTGTGTCCCTGCTCCCCACAGGCCTGATCCCCACTTCTTTTGGAGGTGTGTGTGTACATTAGCTGTGGTTATATGTGTAACCACATAGAGGAAATACATGGAGAAAATATGTTTCTGTCAGATAACATTGTATCTTTCTTTACACAGAGGAATACAAAAGCAACAAAAGTTGCTGGTCACTGTGGTCCTAAAGTGGGCTGTTAACCATACAAATCAGCCACCACCTGTCTAGTTAAGGACTAGCTTTTCATAAAATACTCTTACAAGCAAATAATTATTGAATTGTTGAAATTATTAAAAGTGTGCTAGAAAAAATAAAAAAGGTGTTGTATTTTAAAAAGTGGTAATTCAATTTGCATATATTGTCTAAGTGTCTGTGTATGTAAATAGCCTCCAACCCCACTGACTTTTATTTAAATGCAGACGTGATCAAGAACTTTTTAGAGAGTGGTTAATTCTTGCCTGTTTGAAGAGGAAATACTATTTTTTCATATCCTAAGTCAAGTCCAGAAAAAAAGGATGGTAATATAGTTAACACACACACACACAAAAACCCTATTTACAAAGAAAAAAAACAAAGCAGCATATTTTGGTTAAACAGGCTATTTTAAACTCTCTTTGCACTTTTTAATTTCATTTATTTTGTTATTTTAGCTAGTGCCTAAGAAATGGATTGTCTCTGATGCTGATATACTGTCACACAAATCCATTTGACTAGAGAAAGAAACATCTATTTAACAACATGTAAAGGAAATTAAAGAGCAAGAACAGTCATAGTTGCAGTATTTTCTATGGCCTTGAAACCCTTCAGCCAGAGTCAGCTGCTGTAAGATGGCATAAACTCTAATACCTTAAAGCTGTATTGGTTTATGTGACCAGAGGAGATGACCTCCCTGGGATTTGTGGACCACTGTGTAAACACCATAGCTTTCAACCTGCCAGGGATAAAGTAAATAATGCGTTTGGTCCACTCTTGGCTCCATGCTCACATGTCGCTCCCTGATTTAAACAGCATCCTGTGAAGCAGCAGAGCGGAGAAGGGAGCCTTCAGCAGCTCTGCACTTCTCCCTACCACAACCTCCCTAAGCCCCAGGTGCTGCCATTCTCATCTTGCAGATGGGGGAACTCATGAAGTGGGAAGCTGTCTCCTCACTGCCATGCTGAAAATGCACTTCTAGTCAAAAGAGGCAGTGGCAGAGCTTTCCAGTACTAAGTGAGGGGCAAACCCTCCTCCTGGGGAAGCCTTGGCAGGGCAAGAACACTTTGTTTCTCCAAGCCCCTCACTTGTCACATGAGTGATGTAGAGGCAGGTGGAGAAAAGGACAGGAACAACATTCATGTCTTCCAGAGGCTAAAACTAAAGGGACGAGGTGCTGCTCTTGCAGTGCTGCAGCACTCCCTTTGTGCTCACACAGGTGCTTCATCCATGTGAGGGCAAAACAAATTAAATGGTAGGCCCCCACAGGCTCTACCTGTGCAGTTGTGCCCATCTGCAGTGTGTGGGTAGATGGACACACAGGGACAAAAGTGGGAAGCTAAATTGTTCAGAATCTAAATGCCTGAAGAATGGGATTTTTAAATAGTTTTCTTTTTACCCTGACATAAAGGAGGCAGTAACGAACCCAACCCTGGGGACCTGAGCACTAGGAAAAGGTGCCAATCTGAGCCTTATCCAGAAGACAAAGGCAGTGGTGTGTGAGGTGCCAGGGATGCCCCCAGCAGCGCAGCACAGAGCAGTTCCTCCTTGCAGCAGGTTTGCTGTACCAGCAGACATAGCTGCAGGCTGCTGTCATCATAAACCTCCAGCTATTTTCATTTCATCAAAACAAACGCAAAGTTAACCCCTAAACGGGTGCAAAATGCTCTAAAAGGATATAGAGCTTTTCCTAACACGGAAAAGATGCATCAATCCAAGCCCTGTGTCTTATGCTGTGTGGAGAAGGCATGTGGAGGGATGCCAGGAAGGACTGAGGAGCTTTTGCTGAAGGGCTTGGTTGGAGCTGGGTGAACAGCTGAAGACGTGAGCAGGTGCCATCAATAGCAAAGGGAAGCTCAGGGCAGAAACAGGCAGGCATGTTGCAGGCAAGCTACATCTTGCCTCAGCCACCTCCAAGGTGTGCAGGTGCCCCATGGCAGGTAATCAACTTCCAGGTGATTTAGAAATAGCCTCAGGTTCCTCATGAGGCTGAAGTTGAGGAGACTCCCTCATGATCCGGCTGGAGCTGTAAAACTCACCTGTCCCCCTGGGTCCCCCACAAGTGTGTTTTCCAAGTGTGACAGATACAGGCATTTCTGCGTTTGTCTTTGCATGTGCTCCATCCAATTCTGCCATGTTCTGCAAGAAGGAAACATGGCAGAAGGGGATGGCTCCAGGGCAGCCAGGGCTGGAATCCACCAGAGATTTGGCAGAAGAAATCCCAACTAGGAGAAGCCAACAGGACTTACTGTAGAGGCCACAGACTTTTCTTCTTCATACTTAACTAGCTTCACAGACAGGTCTTGCTACTGCTGACACCAAGGTTAGGGGACTTTGGGTTTTATTTTGAACAGTGATACTATTTTGCATGTGCAGGAACGGGACAGCTGGTGCGGTTGTTAGGATTCTGCCCACAGGGATGTGCTGGACTGTTCAGGATGAAGACACATACCCCTGGTTTGTACCCATGTCCTCTCCTTTGGGCCTTCCCTTTGCCTCCAGCTCTGCTAGGAGGCTGCAGGATGTTTGTTCCTCTAGTAAATCTATACATGTGGCTGGTGGACAGAGCTGCTGTTGTTCAGTCATGCACCTGAGGAGACCTTCTATCGTTCGTTCACAGCCGATCTGGTTATGCATGTGCTGATTGCCACAGACAGACACCATGGGATCCTGAAAAAAATCATCACTTTAAAAAGATGTGAGATGCTTGCTTCCATTTCCAACAGCCAGGGCATGTTTCACTGCAAAGCAGCTGGCTACAGCTCCTGCAGAGCACTAGCACATGGCAGTCTCCATAAGTCCACACACTAGCTTATCCTAATACCTTGCTCCAAGTAACCCAGCCCAAGTTTACTCCTTTTAGCTCTAGTAATAAGTTTCTAACCCCAGCAAAGCCCAGCTGCTGCAGATCTTGCTGCTGAGGAGCCCCATCACAAACTCCAGCTGGTTCAATGGGCATTAGCCCTGTTAACCTTTTGACACCATGATGCTATACCACACATTTCTGTATGTTTCCATCACTGAGTGAAGTAAATCCAGGCTCTACAAATACCACATCTTATCAGGGCCATTTTCTTGATCAGTTTTGTTGCAAATTGGCTCAAGTGTATGAACTCCTGGAGCATGAAGCCACCTCCAGCTATGTTTTAGAAAGCAGCTGAAAATTAAAGGAAAGGCAGCTGTATCTCTGCAGTATTCCTGAGGTAATAATAGTAACAATAAGGGGAAGTAAAATAGGGCAGTTACATTTCATTGTGATTTTTTTTAAGTAAGGATTTAGTTGAATATAAAATGATCATTGATTTTAGGCACTTGATGGACTAATGTTTGATTCTAAGGGAAATATTTTCTGAGAAAAGCACAAAGAGAGCTGTGTCAAGAAGAAACAACCCTCACTTTGTATAGAGAGAGGCTGCTGAGGAGTGCTGCAGAGTCCTTTATATAAGTAGGAATAATTATATTGCACAGAAAACTTGGATTTGAAAGCAGTTCCTCTGATAATTACTCCTGAAGAAGAATGTATCTGCTGCATTCACCGAAGGCTGAAGGCTCGCCTTGTATCAGAGAGGATCATCTGCATTATGGCTAAAATTAAAGCAAAGGGAGAGGAAACAAACAAGAAAGGACATAAAACTCCCAAATGCCAGGTTAAAAAAAGAAAAGTCCACCAAGGAGCAGTGAAACATCTTTTAGAGTGAACATCTGATGTAGATGGGGATGAGAGGCAATAAGAGAATAATTATACTCACTTGGTTTCCACTTGAAAAGGAATCCCTAGCTCCTCGCAGTATGATGTCCCCTCACAGATCTACACCTTGTGTTTTCCACTGGGTTTTCACCATACCGACGAGCTCTCATCCAAACCTTTCATGTGAACAGCATTCACTGTGAAAGACTGGAAAATGTTTCTGGCTGAATAATTGTAAGCAGAGAGACATTTCTGCTGCTGAAGCAGGGTTTGTTTGCAGTCAGCCTGGATTTCAGTCTGTCCTCTCTGTCTTCTCCCTGACCTTAAAAAGCTGGACGGAGCAGACGAGGCACTGCCTGCATGGAAGTCGGATCCTTTCTAGGAAGGTTTAGACCACTCTACCTTCCACCCAGAGCAAATCCATAATTAAATGACACTTTAAATACTTGTGGTTTCCTGCTTTAGTTATGAAAATTAAGGCCATCTGGTCAGTCCCACTGGAACTGATTCTCACACAAGCTTTTGTGAGCTTACAAGGAACTTCTCTGCCTGGCTTTTAATTTGGATCCAAGGGTTTCTTAAGAAAGGCCAGCAGAATCAATAGGAAAAGATAAAATACAAGCTCAGGAGTGTTGCATCCTGACTAGAAGGATGTGGAGCAGGAAGGCCAGGAGACCTCCTTGGATGGATAAGGAGCTGCTGAGGAAACGTAGAGGGAAAAGAGAGGCTTATAAAAGGGGGAAGCAAGAACAGGCGGCCTGGGAAGAATACAGGGATGTTGTCCGGGAAATTAGGGACCAGGTTAGGGAAGCTAAGGCCCAGTTAGAATTCAACTTGGCTAGGGATGTGAAGGGTAACAGGAAAGGATTCTATAGGTATGTTGTGAATAAAAGACAGATAGGGAAAAGGTGGGCCCTCTCCAGAAGCTGTCAGGAGAACTGGCTGCCCTGGATTTGGAGAAGGCTGAGGTTCTGAATGACTTCTTGGCCTCAGACTTCACTGCAAATGCTCTGACCACACCCCCCAAGTCATGGAAGGCAGATGCAGGGACTGTGAGAATGAAGACCTTGGGCCCACTGTAGGAGAGGATCTGGTTAAAGACCATTTCAAGAACCTGAACATGCACAAGTCCATGGGACCTGATGAAATCCATCTGTGGGTTCTGAAGGAGCTGGGGAATGAAGTTGCTAAGCCACTGGCCATCATATTTGAAAAATCATGGCAGTCAGGTGAAGTTCCTGATGACTGGAAAAAGGGAAATATAACCTCCATTTTCAAGAAGGGGAAAATGGATGATCTGGGGAACTACAGACCAGTCAGTCTCACCTCTGTGCCTGGCAAAATCTTGGAGCAGATTCTCCTGGAAGGCATGCTAGGGCACATGAAAAACAACAAGGTGCTTGGTGACAGCCAGCATGGCTTCACTAAGGGGAAATCCTGCCTGACCAATTTGGTGGCCTTCTATGATGGGGCTATGGAACTGATGGACAGGGGTGGAGCAGTTGATGTCATCTACCTGGACTTGTGCAAAGCATTCAACACTGTCTCACACGACATCCTTATCTGTAAATTAGAGAGACATCAATTTGATAGGTGGACCACTCAGTGGATAAAGAACTGGCTGGATGGGCACATGCAAAGAGTTGTGGTCAGTGGCTCAATGTCCAGTAACCAGTAACAATTGGGGTCCCTCAGGCATCGGTGTTGGGACCGGTCTTGTTCAACATCTTTGTCACTGACGTGGACAATGGAATTGAGTGTGCCCTCAGCAAGTTTGCCAATGACACCAAGCTGTGCGCTTCAGGTGATACGCTGGAGGGAAGGAATGCCATCCAGAGGGACCTTGACATGCTTGTGAGGTGAGCTGATGCCAACCTCATGAAGTTTAACCATGACAAGTGCAAGGTCCTACATCTGGGTTGCAGCAATCCCAGGCACAGCTACAGGTTGGGCAGAGAAGAGATTAAGAGCATCCCTGAGGAGAAGGACTTGGGGGTGTTGGTCAATGAGAAAATGAACATGAGCCAGCTTCAGTGTGTGCTTACAGCCCAGAAAGCCAACTGTATCCTGGGCTGCATCAAAAGGAGTGTGACCAGCAGGTCGAAGGAGGTGATCCTGCCCCTCTACTCTGCTCCTGTGAGACCTCACCTGGAGTATTGTGTGCAGTTCTGGTGTCCTTAACATAAAAAGGACATGGAACTGTTGGAACAAGTCCAGAGGAGGGCCACGAGGATGATCAGGGGACTGGAGCACCTCCCATATGAAGACAGGCTGAGAAAGTTGGGGCTGTTCAGCCTGGATAAGAGAAGGCTGCATGGAGACCTCATAGCAGCCTTCCAGTATCTGAAGGAGGCTATAACGATGCTGGGGATGGACTCTTCATTAGGGACTGTAGTGATAGGACAAGGGGTAACAGGTTCAAACTTAAACAGGGGAAAGTCAGGTTAGATATAAGGAAGAAGCAGTGAGGATGGTGAGGCACTGGAGTGGGTTGCCCAAGGAAGTTGTGAATGCTCCATCACTGGGAGTGTTCAAGGCCAGGTTGGACAAAGCCTTGGGTGATATGGTTTAGTGTGAGGTGTCACTGCCCATGGCAGAGGGGTTGGAATGACATCATTCTCAGGTCCTTTCCAACCTATTCTATGATTCTAAAAGCCTCTGTGCACAGATTAAAACAGGACTGGCTAATACTTCTTGTAAGTCAGAAGAGGACATTTTCCGCCTGAAGTTTCTCTAAGCAGTAAAGGATTCATATTAATGTGCACATGTAGCAGTGGAGAATGTTATTTGATTACTGCAGAACAGGTCATTTCCAAATCATCTCCTCACATTTCAGGCAGCATGCTCCATTTCTGCTGGCAAGAGAAATCAATTCGTTCCAAGTCATGGGCCTAAATGACATGTTAAAGCACTGCAGTGGTGCAAAGACTGAGATGTGCTCCTCAACCACATGATGGTAAAAAAAACCTACATAATTTCTAGCATAAAAGAAAAGAGGAACATGATATTTTAGAAAACAACCACCCTCAGATAAAAATAAAGGCATAGAAGCTGACAGGCAGCATGGGGTTCCTGTGGTGCGTATGTGCTTAAAAGAGAAGCTCATGTAAAAAGACAGAAGAAGGATCTGACGTTCTGGGGGCAGGAATGGGCATGCACAGCACCTTGCTGTGTGCCCCAGCTTCATGGGGCGGGTCACCTTAGGCATCTCTATAGGCAGCCAGGCTGGAAAGGCTCCAGAAGAGGCAATCCTGTCTACAAATTGAATGTTGTTGCCCTCTGGCAAAGCCTCCTTCTCTCTTACCATTTGCTTGTACAGGAAGCCTGGGGCTGGATGCAAAAGGCCTGATTTTTGTGTGGTAAAAGCATACTTCTCTTCTGCCTGCAGACAGAATAGGATGCTCAGAAGAAAACTATTGCCACTGTTTAGGCAATCCATATAAATACTGGCAAATAGAGTGGCTGCAAGTGAGAAAGCGCAGAGTTGTCTGACAAGCTGCTGTAATAAGATTTCATATAGAATCATAGAATAGTTAGGATTGGAAAGGACCTTAAGATCATCCAGTGCCATCCCCCCTGCTATGGGCAGGGACACCTCACACTAGACCAGGTTGCTCAAAGCCCCATCCAGCCTGGTCTTGAACACTTCCAGGGGTGGGGTAGCCACGTCTCTGGACAACCTGTGCCAGTGCCTCACTAGCCTCATGGTGAAGAATTTCATTATAAGAAGCTGTGGCTGTCCCAGCCCTGGAAGCATTCAAAGCCAGGTTAGATGGGGCTTTGAGCAACCTGGTCTAATGTGAGGCATTGCTGCCTGTGCCAGGGGGTGGAACTGGATGATCTTTAAGGTCCCTTCCAACCCAAACCATTCTGTGATTCTCTGACCTGAGATATGTGCATGAGGCTGACAGACTTAAGATACACGTTCAGACCTGTGCTCCTCCATAGCAGTAGCTTTAGGCCAAGCAGGCACCCTGCAGTGTCTGAAATGGTACCTGACATCCCTGGAGAGAAAGCTGGATCCCACCCTAACACATTTCCAAGTGTGAAATGCTTGCTCACAGTCCCGAGCTGTGCTGTCAGCTACCAACTTCAGCACCCCTCAGTGTGCTCTGCTGGCATTCAGTGTGGTGTGGTGACTACAACCATAAAACAAATAAATAAAAGCATGTTCTCCCTGTAGCCCTCTGTGAAAAGGAGAGGCATTCATGGCAAATGTAAACACAGCTCAGGTTTAATGTAGGAACTCCCCTGCGTGAGCAGTCCTGGGGGCTGCTCCTACAAGGGGAACCTCGCCATTGTGGTCACCTTTGTCATCACCACATCCTCTGAGGAACCACCCACCATGCAGGTTACACACCCTGACTGGTTTGTGGCAGTTAGACTGAGGAGGACACTCACCTGAATATGTTTCCCTTACAAAGTAGTATCCAAATCCAGCTCTTTGAAGATGAGAGGAACAGGGCGTCTTTCCTGTAGTGATTTTCCTAAATCATAAAGCCAAGTGTATATTCCTCACTCTGTAAGAAGCTTTGGAGGAAATAATGCAACTGCAACACAACATTGCATAAGCAGATCATACCAATATATTCCTCTCACATTTCTTAGTGGTTTCCTCCCCTGCTACAACAGAAGGTATTTTCATGTAATAAAATGTACTCTTTACAATTTCTATAGTTTCTATAATTACAAAATTAAAACAGTAAAAATTTAGATGTTTCTCTAATTTATTTACTCACAGATAATCTATACATCCTACACTTACCACTATTTGCTCCAATAAATTACACACCAGCAATAGTAACTGCTTTAAAGCAACAGCTAAGATGGTATTGCCCTCATACACACATCCAGTTCAGCATTAAAAATCATCTTGACCATGCAAAAAGCCTCCAGAACTGTCCATTATGTGACATTTAAAAGGCAGGTTACTCGACAAAAGGCTTGGCTAGAGAAATGACTGCAGGGATAAAGAGCACGGTATGCATATGATAGGATGCCAAGGAAGGTTTTCAGCAATTCCAGGCAAGGTATTTTTCAGGTCCCTTGAATTCATGCAGTAAGTGTCACCAGCAGAAGACTGGTCAGTGTGGGCAGACTGCCTGCTCACACTATCAGGGAGCTATGCCCTAAGGTCCTTTTTCCTGCATCACCCCCAGTACAGAGGTGTTGAGGTGTTCCAGGCTCTCTCCTGGAGTGAAATAACTCTTCCTGAAAACCCAGCTGCTGTTTCGGCCACTTGCTCAACAGATACTCCCAAAATGCAGCATAGACAAGGCTGAACCAGTTTTGGTTTCCTTTGCTGTGTGCAGACATGCAGTGCTATCCCAGCAGGCTCTGATGCCTCAAATGTCACATCCCCTTTTGTTTCATGCTATTAACTCCAGTGGGCTGCAAGAAGAAAAACAACCCAGCCCTCAGATTACTTCAGACTTTTGAACTAAAACCAAGCAAAACATACTGAAAATAATAATTATGCCTTATGGTCATGGCTACACCATGTGAGGCCAGTGATGATGCTCAGGAGAAACACTGTGAATGTGGACCTGGAAGGTCTGCTCTAGAGAAGGCTGATATTGCGCAAGGTGATGCTGCCGCAGCATTTGGCCTGGGGAGAAGGACTTTGGCACCGAAGCTATGGCCACTGTCTTGTCTACGAGGACGTGCTTGGTGAGGGGAAAACCAAGGGTTTCTAAAGCCTCTTTCCTAGAAATATCTTGCTTCATTTTGGAAACACTGACATGATCTGGAGGGGGTACACTCCACACACAGGTGTGTACAGAGATCTCCAGTTTGACACAGCTCCTAAAAGTTCACAGCTCCCACAAGCACTTCTCCACTGCCAAAGAAGTGGCAAAGTTGACAAGAAACAAAGAAGCTTAAACGCAAGAAAACTAACATGTCCTGAGTCTTCTTGGCAGCTGACAACTGTCCAGGGTGGGGTTTAACACAAAAAGTGTGAACAGACAGTGTGTCCACTCCTGAATGACTGGGAGTTGAATCATTTGCTGCTTCTGCTCTACCGTGCTCTTGCAGCCCTCTAATATTCCAGTCCATCTCTGTCCCTGCAAGTCATCCCTATATCTCCTCCTCTCCATCCCACATGCTCATTCTCAGCAAGCTTCTGGCTCAGTGTGTTTGGGATATGTCCAAATTGACTTGTTGACCTGGTGCTTTTCCACATCACTTGTGACCTTGGACTCCTTTTCAGCCCTGTGCTGATAAAATATACACGACTTCATGACAGAAGCTCTTCTTGCTTGTGCAGGAATCGCATTTCTTTTCTTTAAAGTATTTTAACAAAAACAGATCAGGGAAGATGGTGTGAAGAATCCATGGAACTGCAAGACAGACATTTTAATCCCTCCTCTATCAGTGGCTTGCTGTGTGATCTCTGCCCTTGGGCATGCAAACCTCTGTGATGCTGCTCTCCCCAGAGGAGCTAGTTGATAACAGGGAGTATTTGTTTGTATAATATGTTCTACGATGTAGGCAAGAAAGGAAGATGCAGAGGATGCACTGGCAAATAAATCCCCCAACAGTTAGGCATTTGTGAGCCACACCACCGAGATAACCACTGCCTGCCTGTACCCCAGCATGCACAAGCAAGCAGAGAGTGCATGAAAGGACTGTCTGGGGATAAAGCCATGCAGTGTGGTATCGTCAGCATGTGTCTCCAGCAGAAGTGTATGTGCTTCTTCATATAGCATCTACATGTGCATCTGGAGACTGCCCTAAAGGATTTGTTACTTGACTCTGCAATTAAGGAAAAAGTAAACTAAACTAAACTAAAATAATAAACCAAAGTAAACAAAAAACCATAATAAAACAAAGCAAAGCAAAACCAAAACCAAACAAAACAAAATGAAATAACATAAAGCAAAATAAACCAAACCAAACTAAAACAAAATAAAGCAAAGGAAACCAAATAGAATAAAATAACCCCTCAAAAAAACCAAAATGAAATAAAATTAAGCAAAGCAAAACAAACAAAAAATCAAACTAAAAAATAACAACAAAATCCACAGTAAAAATAAACCAAAGTAGAATAAAAAAAAAAAACCCACTTCTTAAAGACTTCTCCACCTTCTTTTGACTATTCTGTTACCCCAGGCCCTTCCTCCGAGAGCCACACCACAAGAAAGAATGGCCCTGACTCCGCTCTCATTTTAAAATGCTTCTTTTTATTTCAGTGGTTGTACATTGGGTGAATGAATTTAACGTCACAACAGAAATAGAATGGCTATTTAACAGACCACTAGTAGTTATATGCTGGAAAAGAGTGAATGGAGGGGTTTCTTTTAACTGTTACCGAAATATTTATCGTATGTGTCGTCAATTATGCTGGATGAGAGAGGCAAACGAAAAGGTATTTTGGTGAGGTGCTGTACATCCTTCGAAGAAAATAAACACTGAGACATCTCAGTCACTTGAAACCGTGTCCCAGCTACAGTACTCACGGTCTCTGTGTTGGCCCATCTCATGGTTCTTTTAGGGGAGTTTTATTTGTTGTTTTTTTGTCTTTTTTTTTAATTAAACAAAGCATTTAAAATTTAATCATTTTCATTAGACTTTTTTCTTAAAATATAAACAAAGTTTTGGCAAATAATATTTATACAGAAAAATAGTTTTAGATCTTCCCAAATTTTGAAATAGTCTATAAAATTACTTTATAAATAAATAAAATGCAGAATCTGTTGTACACGTATTTGCACATCTCTGTAATTGCCTCCTTACTGTTAGCATAGGTCTGTACTTGTACAGTTTTCAGGAATATTACAAAGTCATAAAGTCGGAAAGTGGATCTCTTATTAAAAAATACATTTTCTCTTTTTGTCTGTCAGTTTGTCTGGATGAAAGACCTGATGTATCTGAAGCTTCGTCATCCATGGGCAAAAAATAGGAGTATTGGATTAATTGTAAAAAACATAGAATAACAGTTATTTTGAAACATAAAAAGTTCACACAAAACAATGTCCTGGAGAGTTATCTACATAAAATATTTAAACAACATGGATAATTTACCATTTAGTATTATACAATAAGCTACCCAAATGCCTAAATTAACTATTATAAAAAAATAAAAACAACTTTGACAGATATAGGCAAGTTGCAGTGTCAACTACCTAGTTATAATGACTGAGAAAGTCTACAAATATTAGTGTTTTAATAGTATATAATGGTGATACCTTAACTGCTAAAGTAACGAGTTAAGATACATTATTTTTCCACAAATTAAACTAATGCAACGTTACAAGCACTATGTTAATTTTACAATCGAATTGTGATTATTTATTCTTTCTTTCGGATGATCAAATCTCCAGCTTTATATATAAATAGAGAGTAATTAGACATCGGACAAACAAGATTTAGCCTGGAAAAGAATTTCCTTGACAAGTAATTATATGGTTAGTGCCTTCAGTCGTTCCGAACAGGCAGTGCTGCCAACGTTTAAAATAGTTTACAATCAATCTGAAGAGGTTAAGTTAAAATACTGCAATCACTAATAATGTCCACATAGAAAACTTATGCTGCAAACAATTATACATAATATCCACTTATAACAGCTGTCCTGTTTTCTTTTTCTTAAACAATAATTTAAAAACTATGTCATTTATGAGATACATGTGCAACATATAAAATGTGAAATATGAAATATTTGGTACAATAGTGCTTGAAACAAATCTCAAATCAAACAAATGAAATTTTAATTATACATATATAATTACCTTGTAAATCAACAAAGTATTTAAAAAAGTAAACAACATTAAAATCTGCTTCATCCATATATATGTATATATGTATGTATGTATATATAACATGTATATAATTGTATTAAAGATATCTTCATACTTTTGTGACATACATAAAATATGTTTTTAAAGAAAAACAATTAAAAGAACTATTTTTTTCTCCACTCTAATCTGGTTACAATCTTATAATCCAATTAAAAAAATGCAAATACAGCAATGATTTATTAAACTGAATCTCATTCTACATTCTTAGTGTTCAGTTAATAGTCTAGATTAAAGTCACTGATGAAGTTTCAGTGACTCAACAGAATTTTAATTAAATTAGAGTATCATACAATCTTCATCTACAGCCTTCTTTTTCACCTTCTCTTTTGTTAGTTTGGTCTTTTGTGTGTGTGTGTGTGTTTGATTTTACACTTCTACAGGTTACTTCGTAACAGCTCGGATCTTTTTGGTTAACCTGACTATGAGTTTGACAGATTATTCGCTTCTGGTGACATTTGACTGTTGGCATCAGGCTCACTTTCATCAAGTCTGATGTGACAAAATTTAGGCACTTCTGCAAAGTCTCTTTTAAAAACGTTATAAATATACTCGTAAAATAATATTCTCAAGACTTTGTTCTTTTGGGGATTGAAAGGGGTATGAAGTTCATACTGTGCAAATTTTTAAATTTTCTTCTGCTATTCTGCTATGATTCAAATACAACTTCTCCATACAAGTCAAACACCAACCATGTGCATCTAAGTTGTGCTTTACTTTGGACTTCTGGCTAAAGATATTCAGATTGGTGGGGTGATGTGCAGGACACTGGGCTGCGTTTCACTTCCTCTGTCTTGGAATTGACTCGCTGGGGGAGCAAAACCAAGAGGTTTTTTTAAGCAAGAAGGAAAACCCCAATCGTAGTTTGGGTGAAAATTAAACCTGCAACTGGGATGAGTTTTTAGCCAATGCAACTTAATTATTGCTGAGCTCGAAAGATTCATAAACACTGAATCTCGCGAGACTAACTTAACTGGACCATTTCTGTTGGGTATAATTATGGAGAAAAGACAATATTTGCAAGAATTAAACTATGCTTAGAAAATCTTTAAAACTAAATGTTACCCTTTATGTCTTGAAACATCACAGCTGGTATCAGGTAGTTAACTATTTTAGGTTGGAGTATAGTAAGCATACCATATTTAATATTCATATATGACATAGCAGCACTAGCTTTTTGAGTTTGTGATTTGTCCATAAGAACAAATTCTTGACTTAGCATGCAGTTTGTGGCAACTCTAGAGAGGAGGAGACGGGGTAGTATGTACAGTAGCCGTGCTTGGCCGTCCGCAGGGAGGCTTCGTGACACTCTGTTCCACTCCTGCTGGCTATTTCAGGATTATCTGTTAAGAGAAAGGAAAGCATGATCGCGCTTTTAAGGTGATGTGGGGAGAGCAGTTCACCCAGATGGCCAGCACCGGACTAACTAAGCTTGGGTGCAGCTCATATCAGACAGCATCCCAAACGGGACAGCATTCCGTATCCTCACACTGCCTGAGAGACATTTGAGATTCACAAATCTAGTTGTCTTTCTGCCACACACATGTCTCTGTGTGTGAGAGCACACAGAGAGGGAATTTTGTGTATCAAAATACTAGAGATGGCACCAAAGCCACAAAGGAAAGGGCTGGCTGTAGATGGGGTGTGCACCCCCAGTGCCCCAGCTGTCAGTGGAGGGGGAAGCAGCCCTGCACCTCCCAAGGAAGTTCAAAAGCACATTGGTACCTGCTGCAAATCCCCAGCTCCACCCTGCTCCCACAAAGGCAGGAATGAGCAGGGGAAATGATGGAGGCCAGGGGAAATGCCACTAACAAGCAAAAAAGATGTTCTGGGCTGGCTGTTTCCAAGAAGCTGAAGTGTCTTTTCAATGCACTTTTACAGCTGCTTATTTCCTAAAAAATTTATCTGCAGGTCAGTGAACTTGAGAGGTTTTTTTTCACACTTCCTTATGTCAGGGGATCCAGGGTATGATGATAGTGGTACCTGTGTGCACTAACTGTGCTGCTTTGCCTTCACAGCATCTGAAACTGAGGGTGAAGAAACCACTTTACAGATGCAGACTCTGTGCCTCCAATACTGTGAAGCTTAAATGCACAATGTGCCTGGCAACCACCTCAACCTGCTCACAGCACTGGAAAACAGTCCAGGTTTCCACCACATTTGCTGGTGAAAGTGATGTCAAAAGCCAGAGGTGTGATGTTCTTTCTATCACACCACTGCTAAATTGTGCTCCAGACTTGAGCACAAGTAGAGGAATTAGAATGCATCGCTTGCTCTTCCTGTTTAATTTGGCACTTGACATGTTTTTAAGCTGTGTTTGTAGGTGGTATACAAGACAGTCATGACAGCACTTTGACCTACTTGTGTATTACAAAGCTAGACCGCAGCTTAATGCAATATTTCTTTTAAAAGGAAAAATAAAAAAAAGGTGATTTGAAAGTAACTGCAGCAACATACTACCTCTGACATACAGCTTGCCAAAAAGAAACACAGTCACCTTCCGTGGAAGGTGCTTGTTCTAGTCCCCTGCCCAGCCACCTCACATATACCTCACAATCAGAACTGTACACAGCTACCAGCTCCCTGACCCCACCTAACTTGCCAGCATGCCAAAGAGTTAGCTTTGATTACCATCAGCACTGTCAATCTGGTAACACGCGAGGCCCCATTGTAGTGGCACTGTACAAACACCTGCTGCTCTGGAGGGCTTAACTTCTAAATACATCATGCATACAACAAGGACATTATTTTTAATGAACTTCCACCCATTGTGAGTTTGTTAGCTTATCACCCATCTTCTGTTTCCTATTGAAATAACAAAGAAAGAACTTTGCTGGAATAATAAAGCCCTGCCTGTGATAACCCTGGTGCATCTACAACACGGTGATGTGACAGCATGTACAAAGAACGCAGCCGTGCTGAAAGTAAGAAGTGAACAAGATTATCAGCACTGATATTTTTAGCATGTTACAACCCAACATGGCAATGTAATTAATAAAGCAGCTTTAGCTGTAATAGGTTAGCTATAATCACACAAGTGTATTTAAGGAATCCTAAGGTCTGTGTGAATGGGTCACAACTTGAAATCTACTTGGTGTAAAAACCCCAGAATTTCAGACATGCAGCTGCCTACATCATCTGTCAACTTTTGAGGGGATAAACTTGCATTTTCCGATAGGTATTTTCTCCCTGTACAGGTAGACAGGTTAGAATCATAGAATAGTTCGGGTTGAAAGGAACCTTCAAAACTCATCTAGTCCAACCCCCCTGCAATGAACAGGGACATCTTCAACTAGATAAGGTTGCCCAGAAGTACATCCAGCATGGTCTTGAATGTCTACAAGGATGGTTCATCCACCACCTCTCTGGGCAACCTGTGCCAGTGTTTTACCACCCTCATTGTAAAACATTTCTCCTTCACATCCAGACTGAATCTCCCCTCTTTTAGTTCAAAACCATCACCCCTCATCCTAGTGCAACAGGCCCTGCTAAAGAGTCTCTCCCCATCTTTCTCACAGGCCCTGTTTAAAAAGTGAAACATCACAGTAAGGTTTCCCTGGAGCCTTCTCCAGGCTGAACAACCCCAACTTTCTCAGCCTTTCCTCATAGGAGAGGTGCTCCATTCCTCTGATCATCTTTGTGATCCTTCTCTGGACCCTCTCCGACAGGTCCATATCTTTCCTGTACTGACTCCAGAGCTTGATGCAGTACTTCAGGTGGGGTATCACCAGAGCACAGTAGAGGGGCAGAACCACCTCCTTGGGCAGATTACTGCCCCTTATGTCAAGATGTCTTAAAGGTCAAACAGCCCCATGCTCCCAATTCCCTCAAAACGTGTGACAGAGAATGCAGGGGGCCTCATCTCAGGCTGTTTCTCAGGAAAAGGGTAGGACCATTCCTGGCACTTGGATTAACGCAAGTGCAACACACCCTGCAGAATGCCAGACAGGATGAAGGGGCCCTGGGCAGTGCAAAAGAGCAGGGTTTGCTTCTGTGCCATCCTCTGGCAAGTGGCAGAGCCCAGGTAAGGACTTCCCCTGCCCTGTCCCTATTCCTGCCATTTCTCCCCTCCTCTTGAAACTCAGGAAGCAGCGAAGACAATGTAAACACTTTCCTTTTGTGCAGAAGCACGTCCTGTTTACATGGCTATGGGTGCAGGAGGAGCAGCTGGAGCTCTCCCCACCATGCTTCTTGTACTGCCAGTGGCTACGGAGCTGGCTTACTCCCACCACATCGTCCTCACCGCCGCTCGTGCAGGGGATGTAACTAGGGCATGTCGCACCCTGGCTATTTCTAGTACACGTAGGAGGCCTCCTAGGAAAGAAACCTCAAGTCTCCTTCAGAACAAGCCTCTCCAGTGGGAAGATGCAGAAATGAGGAGCTACATGTTTTTTTAACCTTAGCCACAAAGTGTTAAACATATCCTGTAGTCTTTAATTATATGTTCACACCCTATTTCTCAAAAGATATCACAACTGTGCCATACACATGTATCAGCTTCTGCAACTGTTTTTTTCACTGTGTCTGACAGAAACATAAAATGCTGAACTACTTTACATGGAAAACACACTGTGAACCTCTTCTGTTTAATCTACAAACGGAGTAATAAACTGTGATGGAAGATGGAGGCTATCTGAGTCTGCATCACTGCTAATTGCTCCATCACTTGCCTGCATGCTGAAAAAGAAGCTGTGCAGAACATACCAACGAAGGAACATTCCCGCAAACACTAGCTGCAGAGTTTGCGCAACCTCGTTACTTGTAAATAGGTCCAACATCCTTCATGTTCACTACTGTGTGAAGAGCTATATCTCAAATATATGACTTCCCATATTTGCAGTGGTACTATTATATCCTTATATTTCACAGCAACTTTATATAATGTATTGACATCTTTACCATAGTATATATACACATAAAAACCCTGAAAAAGGAGACAATACAATGAATGTGCATTGTCCCATGTACAAAGGTCAAGCATGGGAAAGCATTTTCTCATGCTCAGTATTAATAAGATCCACAGGTGCGGATACAGACATGCCAGAAAACGTACCTTCTGCTGCTGTAGTAAGAGAGCTAATAAGAACACTATTTCTAGCATAAGCAGAATGGCCTGGCACAGTTGAAATGCACAGATGTAATGACAGTACAGGGCATTTTTTCAAGGCTATCACAGACATAGGATACCTTCTCCATTGCCTTCTTGTTTCATACCTGTTCAAAGTGCCAGAAAGCTGGCTACCCTTTAGACTAAAATTGTGCCAATGCTAGTTACTAGACCTCACTGAAACCAGTAACACAGAGTGAACTTTTATTTCTGCAAAATACTTTCTAATTGCCAAGAAGCATTTGCTCTTCTGAATTTTCAGCTCCCAAATTCCAAGACTTTCTCTCTTTTCTATGAGGGCATGGCTCTTTACCCTCAGGACCTCTGAATGACCACAGTGGTCATTAAGGCCCCTGCTTTGCAGCACAGAACATCCCTAAAGTCAGACAGGATTGCTTCTGAGGGTGATCAGTTCTGCAGGGTCATCCATGGGAATAACAACCAAGAGACATGATACTGTCAATCGTTTCAGCTTCTCACCAAACTGCTGACCCATGGCACACAGCAGACAAATCGACATCAGCCTGGGATTTCCTCAGACCCAGCAAAGGTGGCTGCAACCAGTTATTGTCTGAAGACTTAAAAAGAAAAATTAGGACTCTCTTTTAAATTAACGTGGAAATTTCACTTTTGTGAACTCTTTTTCTGTCACCCACATTACTATGGGTACTGCTTTACTTGATACAGTTCACACATTTAACCAGATTACCTACAATCATGACTGTGAACTAAGAATTTCACGAACACTCTCTGGCTTAAGGTTTTCTATTTTGAAGCTACAACTCGTGAAGCTTCTATTTTCTCTGTGTTAAATTCTGTTTCCAGTTCCAGGTTTATAATTAATGATGAATACAGAAAATCCACCATTCTGCAAGAATTCAGTGTACATGAACTCTTGTTCACCTAAAGACCTGTCATAGTGGATCAGCTGGAAAACATGACTTTGCATCTACCCGACATGTTTCTCTTCTGGAAGTTTAGAAATAACTTCTCCCAGTTACATTTTGCTCTATCAGCAGTAATACATTTTAAGGGAGCACTAAGGTGGTACTTGACCCCCACACAGTGAAGCACTTATCCCTCCAAAATGAGCTCACATGTATTACACATTTTAGGCTGCTCAGCCTTTCATTTTAAGAGCAATGTAGTCACAGGGGTTTCTTGTAGACAAGATTCATCTCAGATGATTTCAGATGTGTACACCTCAGCTGGTCACCCTATTTTACATCTTCCTAGCCTACCTCAGGCAACTGATTTTACATGAGCCAGATTATCAGCTCATGATGCTCTTTTCCCCTCCACCAGATACAACGGTCTGCAGCAAACAGTTCACACCGAGGTATTTAACTTTGAGCCACCTGTGTCGGGGCAGATGAATCTTTCCACAGTGACACTTTCTATTTTCATGTTTTTCGCAGAGTAGCAGACTGGTCAGATATATCTAGGGTATACACTGAAAATGACAGATATTTTCAGACAGCCAGCTCATATCAGGCTGTCTCATAACTTCTCCCACTTTCTAAAAATAAAGCTAACACCAAGTATTTCTTCCCTTTGACATGAAACTCAGGACTATTTATATTTTCCTGTGCCTTTGGGAAATGCCTCCAACTCTTTTATTTTTCATTTTCTCTCAGAATGCTCTTTTGTGGCATGTGCCTTATTCTTTCAAATAAATCAGTCTTCTATTTATTTTTTTTTAATCAAAAGTGGAAAAGGCTGAGTAAATATTCAGATGTTTACTGAGGGTAATTGCTATCATATCAGTTATGCTCGGTCTTACTTAATTATTACATAGCCTTCCAGATGGACTTTTTCACCTCCTATTTCTCCATAGCCTCAGCAGCAGCACCTTCACACAGCACCAACCTGCGCTTCCAATCTCCCACTGACATTCCCCAAGGGACTGGATTTGCTCTGTCCTCAACTGGCCAACAGCTGAGCCGGCTCCAACTCTTGCTTGCATTAGAGGCATCCTGCCTGCTCTCAGTGCTCAGGGTGGAATGGTGCTTGGGTACACATGCCTCATCTGTCCCACCTTAGCTGTTGTCCTGCCCCTTCTCTTGTAATCTCCCACTGGAAGTTCCTGTCTGCACTACATCGCAGGTCTTGTCACTGCCACAAGAGCCTCCCTTCCTTGTTCTTAATACATACATTTGCACATTCATGCACACATCTAACCTCAGGCTTGACTCCTCATTCATGTGTCCCTTTCTACTTTCAAAACCCATGGTCACCAGTCTGCACTCCTGTAAAACTAGTGTTAAATCTAGCATCTTTCTGCAAGGTCATCTGCAAACACTGGAAAGAAAAAAACCTGAATAAATGGATCCGCAAACAAAATCTGGAAGAACTATCTGGAATAGTGTTGAAGGGACCTGCTGAAAGCAATTTGTTACCCCTGCTGCCACTGCTGAACACTTCACTGCTTTTCATAAACACACTGAGCTCCACCTTGTGTCACTGGTTTCTTTGCTACTCCTCTCAACGGCCAGAAATCTCATTCTTATTTCTAGCCTATTATGATTTAATGTAAACATTCTCCATTTTTCTCACTAACTTCACTAACTTTTCCCCAATTCAGGGGTGAAGGAGGATTTTTCTTATTGCTTCTCCATTAACCCGATGTATCCCCAATATGTCTACTGTATCCATCAATACGGTGACCTCTGATTTGTACATAAGGGTGAGATGCCTAGGCCACAGATGATCTCCTTGGTTGCCTGCCCATACAGTGACTAATACAATGGCATCAGGTTTCTAAAGACTGGAGGTCCTATTTCCTTGGCTTTCTCATAGTCCACCCCTTGACATGGTAATTCTGGTGCCCTGCTCCTTCTCTTTTCTCCCCTAAATCTGCGTGTGCTCAGTTCTGCCTGTCCCATGTGTTGATAATATGCCTCTGTGAATGGCTGAGGGTCAGATGTCCATGCTGAAGGGGACACATCTGCTGGCATATTTTCACTCTATCAGGGCCAGACTGTTGGCCATCAGGGTGTCATAAAGCTGACAAAGACCATGTCTGAATCAAGCTCCTCATGATGATCTAAAGAAAAGATCAGGGCAACTATGGGATCTCAAAGGCTCAAGGGTTCAAGAGCATCATTCTCATTTAATATTCACAAGGTCCTTAAAGCCACTTGTGCTGCCAACTCCTTAGCATGCTTATGAGCTTCAGTAGGTATTTATTCAAGTAACAATGTATAATACTTAAGTTCAATTTAATAGGCATTTACTTACTCTGAAGAAATAGGACTAGTTGTATTAAAATGAAAGTACGACTTTATTTATTCTTCTTTAAAGTAATAAATAATGCAGTACTAAAAATTGATCCTAATACACTCTAATATATTCTACCCAAATCTATTTTTAACTAATTGCACAGGCAGCAGACAGACTACACAGGAATGACTGAAATACTACTGCTGTAGTATTTTAGGAGCGCCTGTACAGTGCCTGTTTTGAACAGCCATTCAATTCTACCTTTCAGCAGGTCTGACCTACAGCAATCATCTGTGTGTTTCCATGTCCTACTTTCACGTCATTTTCACTCTCTTCTTGAATTTTAGAAACTGCCAGGATAGACATATGCAGAGGAACTGAGAGCACAAAGGACTGAAAGGCCAAGCCTCTATTACCTGTGAAAGTGCCCATATTCCCCTTGCAGAGGTACTATTCCTCCAAATCTGCATTTTCTTAGGTGTCCTCACCTAGCATTGTTTTTTCTTTTAACATGCCCTGTTTTGTATTTTCCTCTTACACATCATGCATGCCCAAATTGAACAATATGAGGGTGCTACTACACTTCCAAAACCTGCTGCTCCAGTTCAGACTTCTTTCCAAGCAAGAGATGGTCCACTGTAGCAGCCAGAACTTAAAACATAGAAAGGTACCAAATTTATGCTCATTAAGGTTACTCAGACATCACTGTGTCAATTGTATAAAACTCACTACGCTTGTAACTTCTCTCAGGAAATGTTAATGTTCCCGAATTTTGGCTGCTTACCATTTCCTGAATTTTCCTATCTGAATGCTCCCACATAGAGAGACATACCTAGCACTGTGAGCCACTGAAGATAATATTGTACCAAAAAGGAAGTCAGTCAAAGTTAATAAATCTCTGCCTCAAGCCAAAAGTCACGACAGGTACAAGAAATAAACAAATAAATAGATGTTTCCACTGTGGTTATATGGGAAGCTTCCTGCACACTTAAAGCCAAAGACTGTAATTTCTGGCAGGCAATATATCATAGAATCATAGAATAGTTAGGGTTGGAAAGGACCTTAAGATCATCGAGTTCCAACCCCCCTGCCATGGACAGGGACACCTCACACTAAACCATATTACCCAAGGCTCTGTCCAACCTGGCCTTAAAACACCGCCAGGGATGGAGCATTCACAACTTCCCTGGGCAACTCATTCCAGTACCTCACCACTCTTACAGTAAAGAACTTCCTCCTTATATCCAATCTAAACTTCCCCTGTTAAAAGTTTTAATCCATTACCCCTTGTCCTGTCACTACAGTCCCTGATTAAGAGTCCCTCTCCATCATCCTTATAGCCCCCCTTCAGAAACGGGAAGGCTGCTATGAGGTCTCCATGCAGCCTTCTCTTCTTCAGGCTGAACAGCCCCATCACACACTGGGATAAAAATATTATATTCCTTTAATTCAAGGGAAAATAGTTGGAGAAGATACAGATGTCCAGATGCAATTATTTCAAAGAACAGAATTTCAGACAAGTACATCTGGATCTCTGCACTCCACTATGTTGTTAAAATTTTATGATGGAAAAACCCAGATGCACATGAGCTGTATGTATATGCTAAGCACAATGAAGCCTACTCAGTTTTCCCCAAATGCCTACAAAATGAGCTGACCTCAGGAAAACATTCCTATGTTTAAATAATAAATATATGTCCCAAAAGACTTCCACTCAACTTGTCAAAGTACGGTTTGTTGAATAATTGAAAGCAAGAGCACAGTAAGAAGTTATCACCTCAAACATAAATACGATTTCTTTTTAATTTCAATTACATGAATGGTAAAATTGTCTATAACAGGGAAGAGAAATATATCTCGATTTTTGTCATGCAAAAGTGTTTGCCTTTGCTTACTTACTAACTTACTCGTTATGTGATACTGCCATCTAGCAGGCTACCAGAGGAACTCTTTCAGGCTTTATAGAGGCAGCAGTGTGTGAGGGGAGAATTTCCCAAAAGCTACCCTAAACAGACTTCTTCCCATTTCTTCCCACTGGATTCTTGTATTATGAGCATATGATCTAAAACTCTGTATGCAAGCCTCTCAGAAGTCTTCCTCATCTACACGGAAGCAATGTGCTATCTTAAGAGACCAAAAAATGTGGGGCTTTAAGGCTGCCTTCTTGAGCCTGCAAACTGTTAAGTCTGAAAGTTACAGCTACTTACATGTAACTCAGTGTCTTCAGAAAAGATAGCTACTGAACTGAGTGAGACTTGTGATTCTTGGGTGTGCAGCATGAAAGAGGCAGCAAGCAATTAAAATTTGTGATTCAAAATATCTTTTCTAGAGAAATGGCTCTTCACGATCAAGGATTGTTTAGGTTCATTTTTCCAGGCTGATGCAGATAGATACAAGGCGAGATATCCAGTCCTGCAGCCCAGATGCCAAGGCTTGCCAGTATGTCTGCATGGAGCAGCCTGGTACCATACATGCCCTCACTAGATGGCCAACACTGTTATACTCAGGGCTCACTCTCTACAAGCAGTCCTGCAATAATGCAGCTGAGAAAGGAACCTGTTCCTCCATCTCCTTTTTTTTAACTTTTTCATGTTGGATTCATGTTGCTAGAACAAAGTTTTATATAGAAGTATTTAACTTGGGACATTATGGAATTTTTAGACCAAAACTTTCAGTCAAACAAAAAAAAAGGACAAAAATCGGTTAGATAGTTATCATTCACAGCAGAAGTGTTTTTCCACCTGTTCCCCTTTCCCTTACTAATGGCAATCAAAGCTTGTCAAATCGTTAACAAGAATTTTGCACAGGTTCTTATTTGTAACTTTGTTGTATACTGGCACTAAAGATGTAAATAACATTAGTTCCCCCTTCCAACCTTCCTTTTCAAAAGCTTGCTTTTAACCAACAAAAAGGCCATTTCCTACTATTAGATTTTCCCATTTTCTTAGTATATTGCTTCTGCTCTCTCCAATTACAATTCAGCAGGCTTCCACAAGGAAGAGAGTGAACGTGGAAACAGAAAAAGTCTTGTCAGCAGTGCGGAGGACAGACCTCTACCCTGCCAGAAGGCTCTCTGGGGCTAGATGGGTCGGCTGAGAGGAAGCCCTCTTTGGGGACGCTATTTGCAAGAGGGAGCAACTGGCACTTCTACTACATACAGAAGGAGAAATCAGCTTGAGTAGGTGCCACATGACATTGCAGTCTAAGGAGAATTTGCCTCCTTTGGGAGTGGTGGCTGCCTCTGTGGGCACCTTGGCAAGGAGAGGTGCTCTGTTGCTGCACATCTGGCTCCCCTCCCTCCCCAGGGAGCTGTAACGTTCGGTGTCTCACATCCCCATTAAACATTTGGTAGGTTTGTATTTTATGCTCTGTTAACTACTTTTTGGATTCCAGAGCAAATATTTTAATTGTCCTTTTGTTTGTGGCACTCAAATGTAACATAACTATTTTTATTTTCCTTTGTTTTTTGCAGATTTTGACAAAACTGAAGGCTACTGAATGATTTCATAATTAATATCTGTGCAATTGCCCCTAATTTAGTGCTAATGCTGATGCATAATTTAAAACAGCTGTGCTAGATAATCACAAGCCTTAGCATGAGAAAGCCTGTTGATCTTCTATTTCTTTTCAGACAGTGCCTATGAGTATTCAGTTTTCCTACTGGATCTGCCTCTTAAGTTTTTCCTTCTTGGTTAAGGTCATATAGCCAGTAGAATAATGTTGTCAATAAATAACATCTTCAAGCAAAGTTACTACCTGTCATCCAGGTGCCAGTTCAGAAGCATGCAGATTTGTCTGTAGGTCCTGTATTGCATCTGCCAAGCTTGTCAAAATGTCCTGGATAACCCAGACATCCAAGGTTACCTTAGGACAATCTTAATCATTAGCAGACACATGTTTAGGCAACTGAACCAAGTCCTATGTGACTGTCTGAGCCAGACTATTGTCCACACTTCATCTGACTGATAACTTTCACAGTCTACAATAGGCACTTAAATTTCTAGCTTGCATACACCATGCAGACACCCATACTCAAACACCAGCGTTTTGGAGGCTTAATTTTGAGGAGGTGTTGGCATTATTCAAAATTGAAATTCAGTCCCAGAATTCAGAAAAATACCTCTCATATAATGTTATGATAGAATATCCCATGCACTGATCCCTCTGTTAAACCATCTTTGGAGTGCAGGGTAGAGGAAGTCATAGCTCTCTGCATCTTCAATTAACATGCACATTGTCAGCTCCAAGTGGGTTCTATACTGTATTTCCCCAAGTTTCTAATCCTGTATTTACATATAAAGAAAATATGAAATAAAGAGAACCAATCTTCCAAAATAATTTTCCTTAAGATCTATGACTTTGATTTCATCCTGAAACTACAGCAGTGCACAGCCTAAAGAAAATCAATAAATATTGCTCTGTTCCTCTACAACTATCTGAAAGGAGGTTGTAGTGAGGTGGGGGTCAGTCTCTTTTACCAAGTAACAAGCAATAGGATGAGAGCAACTTGAGGCCTCAAGTTGTGCCAGTGAAGGTTTAGATTGGATATCAGGAATAAAAATTTCACCTAAAGGGTTGTTCAGCATTGGAACAGGCTGCTCAGAGAAGAGATGGAGTCACCATCCCTGGAGGTATTTAAAAGACATGGAGATGTGGCACTTAGGGACATGGTTTAGTGGTGCACTGGGCAGTGTTGGCTTAACAGTTGGACTCCATGATCTTAAGGGTTTTTTCCAACCTAAAGAATTCTGTGATTCTACCTGTGAGTGAAGCTGAGCAAGTAACAGCTTCCTTGCTTGCTCAAGTACTGCCAGACCACTAGCTGTAAGAATAATAATTAAAAGCCTTGATAAAGATCTCTGAAGCATGTATTGACAGGCAATGACTGTATTAATATTTTAAGTAAGATGTTCTACACACCTCTGCCCACATATGTGCACTAGAGGGAGCCAGGACCAAACTGTCCACAGGCATGCTCTGGTATTGCTTCCACCATTGTTTCAAACTACTTGGAACTTTGCTGGTCCCATCCTCCAAGAAAATGGTGTCAGCATTCCCAAACAACAACTGAACTTAAGTTCATTAGGGATCTAACCCTGAAGTGAGGTTAAGCAGCTATGGCATCCAGCCCTATTCTGCTGGGAATGGCTGGAGCAGTTGTGAAGGAGGGAAGAGGAAAATTGGGAAGGATCTCTTGCCTCGGACTGGTCATGCTCCCAGACTGGCCACGTACCTTTGGAAGCCCACCTGCCTTTCACTGGAAAACTCAAGCTTCCACTCCCCTCCTCCATCCTCTCCCATCACAGCCTGGCAGCTATAGGAAGTGGGGACACCTTCTCACAAGACGCCAACTCTTGTATCAACCACGTCAGTCTTTAATAAGCATTCGGAAAATGGTTTGCTACAGCACTTTTGCTCCATCTTGTTTTCACTGCACTGAGCCAAAGTGATTCCTCTCTGATGTACACCGCAAGAAAATTACTTTGGGTTTAAAACCTAACTTCTCTAAGACAAGAAAAGCAAAAGACTTCCAATTTTCCATATAATCCTAACTGGTGTCACTCTGCACAAATGTACTGTGGTATAGCCTTTAACCCTACACAACCTTCTCATGTACATTGAATACACAACACATACAGTTGCTGGGCAAGTGTGACTGGCTGTGTGTGTGTGTCAATGTGGGCACATTCTGAGCTGTTACTCATGTTATTTTTAGAAAGAAAGGACATACAGAAGACATGAGACATCCTTCACCTTTTTTCAAGATACAAGCTGACAGCACATACTAAATAATTTACTGGACCCAATGGGGTTGTTCGTTTTTTTTAGCCATCAGCTGAGACTCCATAACTTTTGGGATGCTGACTTCTCCTTCTGCTGGTGCTTCAAGGGCACTGGCATCATCACACTCAAATCAAGGAAGTCCAGCAATCTTTCCCCAGGCCAGAGTACCAGGCCAAGTGATATTGAGCTAAATTATTAAGCCTGCTACAAGTTTATTTTCATGCCTGGCACTGTGAGAAGAAGCTGCAGGAGCTGAAATGGGATGGGCTGAAGGCTGCAGGTTGATTAAAAACACTGGGAAGAGGAAACCATATCCCACAGATATGTAAAGCAGTGTGGCACAGGCCAAGAAAGGACATTCTATTTAGATGGGAATAAAAAGTCCTTTTCTGAAATACAAAGGAGAGTTTAAATCCATACAGAAGGACACAAACAAAGAATCAAGAATGATCATGAATAAAGTGTTAACTCATGGTAATTATCTGTTCCTTCTGTGTTTCTTGGGCTAAAGAAATACTGATAGGTAGGACCACAAAATTATGGGGCTTTTTCCCAACGTTGTAACTTTGCCTCTGACTTTTACGAGGCTGTAAATAGAGATCTTGGACATCTGCCCCTTACAAAAAAGAAGTGACTACTACTACTTTCACTACTTTCAAATAAACAGTTTTACAGTAGCTTTTAAAGATTTGAAATGACTAATACAACAACAGGAGTGAGAAGAAAAAGACAGGGATGGTACACACTACAGAAGCCAAGGAGAAAAGCTGCCAGGGTGGGACTCATCTTCTTCTCATGCAGTGGTGCAGAGCTTTGCTACATAGATATGCTCTTTCCACTGGCAACAGAAAGAGGCAGAGCCCTCCAGGGCAATTCATCCTGCCCTAACACAGACTTCAGGAAAAGCAGATGAACAGGATGCTGAACTTTAAACAAGTGGAAACCCATCCCCATGTTAAATTATCCTTTCATTTCAGCATGAAGCTATGTGTATACACACACAGAGATACATGCGACTAAATAAATACAGACAGGCACTTCCCACAACTCTTGTTAAATTTAAAATGCTCTAATCCTCCAATGCAAACAAAATCTGTAGTGGGAAAGGAGGGGTTTCGCCTGCTATCCTGCTAGATGAGAAAGCGCATTAAAGCACACCTATGTCTCCCCAGTGGCACTAGTTACTTGTGTGAAAGTATTCCTATTAACTAAAGAAAACAAAGACTGATTAGTGGTCCTTTTGTAGGTGTATGGGTATTTATTCTACTCCAGCCACAACCAGCCCCTCTGGTGCTCTGGTGCAGGTGGTGGAGCTGCCTTGGCTGCATTCCCGTGCTGGGGAGGGACCCCAGGTGACCCCTTCCCCTTTTCTCATAGTCCCTTGGCATCTTCAAGCTCCTTGGGGAACACACAACTGCATTGATACCACCAAATATTTGGCTGCTGCAGACACTGCTGTGGGAAGGGCAGTGAAACACAACATTTGCCTGCTGCACTCCCCTTCTCATCCCAAGCAGGTTTTCACTAAAACAAGCTAGCTCACAGAAAATAACGCTCAAAATGACAACCCTCTTGATGAAAATGCTAGCAGCACAAACATGACAATGCTGGCAAACAACCCTTTAAAAAATAGAGAAAAGGGACTGGTTTGTGTTTCTTTAAGGAAGTTGGGTGTATTTCAGAGGTAGTATATTTTTCCAAATTCCTATGAACTCTTGCAGCAACTTCTATTTTCCTATGGGATACTTACATAGTTTTGGGACCAACAGTAAAAAAAATTTACTGGTAAAATATTATTAAGCAAAACATTTTCATTGATTACTTTGTAATTTCTTGTCCAGTGAAGGAGAATAAATCAAGGGGCAAGCATTTCTACCAAGTCTGAACCAGCTTGTTGGTCTGGGCAGGAGCAACATGAGGGAAGAAGGTGGGAACAAGGCCCTTTGCTTTCCCTTGACAAGCAAATCCGCTTGCTTCCTCCTCAGTCTGACCTCTAAAAACCTAAAGGAAAACAGTTCTCAGGTGGAAGTGCCTGAGCATGGTGGCAAAGTAGCAGAAAAGCCAGAGTGACCCAACTCTTGTGCAAACCCCTCTCCTAGCAGATGCTGGACACATTGGGGGTGGGAATCTCAACAGCCCCAGTGGAGGAGTCAAAGCTACACACTCTGAGCTGCAAACAGACACTCTTCTCTAGGAATCAGGTCCTATAGGAGGGAGGAGAAAACCCTACCAAAATGAAGACTACCATTAACATAACAGAACACGTAAGAAAAGGTTATAATCTTCCCTAGCCTACCTCTGTCAACAACTGTAGGTGTTCTTTGTAAGAGCATCCTTTTTTAGGGTAATATAACTCCCATGTTAAAGATACACATTCAAACATAAAGCAGACATAGTCATAACTATCTTGAGTGCTGTTTTGATCACTAGCATTTACTGTTTTGATCACTGATTTACAAAAAATCATTCAGTTTTGTTTCTTTTTTCATCTGCCTTGTCCTGTTTGTAATATTAGACAGCTTCCATACTTGCAAGTTAGTCACTTCCACACATCACATGGAGAAGGCTACATTAAGACACCTGAACATTATAAACCTGCGATGATCTTCCTTTTGAACTTAGGAGTTAATAACAGACTTCTGAAAGTAGTCCAGTACTATGGTGATTCTAACTCCAGCTGGGTTAATTACACAATAATTAGGTACAAACATCGCAACACAAAACACAGCTACATCATTATTTGCAACAAATGTTAACTCTAAATAAGTGCAACCTGTCCCACAAACACTTGCTATAAACGACTTAAAAATAAAAGTAAAATTTGATGGGGTAAACACAGAAAGAAAAAAAAATTCTCCGGGAGAATTTTTTTTGTTAAAAAAAAATAAAATAATCTCAGCACTCATTTAGAGTTCGGGATCTTGTGAAAGAAAGCTTTAAAAGGAGCAAACCTGATTTGCTGTGGCTGTTGCGGCGAAGGGAACACTTGTTGCAGGAGTTGTTGCTGCAGAGACAGTGGCGGCCGTAGCGTTGTGCATCATGGGTACTTTCAGGAGGGGAACCATGGAAGCAATGAACAGGAGGGTGCAGCATTATGGTAAGAGAAGTGGTATTTTTGGCATGGTGAATATCAAGAGCGGCAAGCCATCGTCATGGGTTAAACCGGCAGATGGCATGCAATCACAGTGCAAAGCGAGAAAGCGTGGCGGAGAAATAAAAAAAAAAGGGAAAATAGCTTATTACAAGTACAATTAAAGGAAGGCTGTCAACACAATCGGCGATTCCCAGAAAAAAAAAAGAGCAAGGACCACTGAAATAGCGGGTGTTATCTCTAAGAAGATTACTTGTGCAAATGAGGTCTCCACCAAACTAGCCTGTTACTTAAGAACTGTTATACGGGCAATTTGTTTTCTCCCAGTATCAGGATAAAGCACTCCATACTACAATTCTACACAAACCCCACAGTGGTTTGCACTGGGAAGAAAACTGATAAATATTTATCTTATTTTTTAAGCACAATTAAAAAATGAATTCGTTTATCTTCATTTTGAAGTAAACCAGATACTCACTGTCTTCCTTTATAATCCAATTTATGTGTTTTTTTCTACTACCACTGCAAAACTGTTTGTCTTTATCAGAGTTAAATTACCATCTGCTTTGAGGCAAAAACCGGGAGAAGGATAATAATAATTTTCCTGATTTAAATACTACTTTGTTCGATCTAGAAAAGCAAGGTCAGTTCGGTGAAAGTCACTGCTTTTGCTCATTTTAAGAATGAATTTGTGGAAGAATTACTAACTTGATGTTTTAAAGGCTTGATATTTCAACTGCTTATCTGTCCCACAAAAAATATAAATCACTGGGATAGAGCTATAGAGGAAATATTAGCTTTCAATCTTACAGGCTACTGCACTGGACTTCCATTTTTTATGCCCCAAATGTTAATTCCAAGCTGTACATATATTTCAAGGAGCGAGATTCAGATCATGGGTTTCAACAGAACCTCTGTGGAACAAAGTAGACATTTCTGGGAAACGCTGATAAAACTTTCTAACACACAGCAAAAAGGAGAAATAGGCACACCACTATGAAACTTTAAAACACTGATGAAATTTGCTGACTTTTTCCAGTATTTTATGATTTTATAGTACTAGACAATATAAAATATAAATAAAACTTTGAAAACTGAAAAGCAGACTGGAATTCATGGTATTATGCTTTTGCAGTGTAGTTGTTATAGCAGGTGACATCACATCTAAACTGCAACTTTCATCTACAAAGCTAGACACTCTGTAAAGTCAACCAAAAAGACAAGCGAACCTTTAATTCTAGTCAGTGGCTAATCCTTGCCTAGAATTTTTGGAACAAGTGAATATACATCATATACAATATAAAAAGAGATCAATAAAGAAATTGGGAACCTACCAATACTGGTAGCGGGTGTCATGCACAAAACTGACCCTGCGTGTCATGCAATGATAGGTGAAAAAAGTGGATAAAGGGAAGAAACAGGTTAGCTGTTTAGAGTTAACATTCAACGTGAGATTCAAGCATAACCACAGAGAAGTAAGTTAGTTAAATGAAACTGTAAGGTCATTCATAGTTTTGCTTTAACACAAAAAAGGTGATGATGTTCTTACTAAACTCCTGGGTATACCGTGTGCCTTTTGGCATGTTTCTGTGTATATGCAAGATGTTTCATTAACTTTTCCATTTAGTGCTTTTATCCTTTCACTTAGTACTTTCGCAACAACAGTTTTTTGTTTATAGAAACATTGTTGGTTGAATATCACATTATTCGGGAATTCTAGAACTGACTGTATAATTCAAATGGCTCAACTGCTGCACAGATCAACCAACTGTTTGATGTACAGCAGAGAAAGGTATTAAAATGGAATTAGCTGATACTGTTCTGAAGAGGATTTGCTGAGTTTGCATCTGACGTTAATACACTCTTTCTTAACGTCGGAAATGAAGAGGTGCTCCTGACCAAACAAAACACTACTTTGACAATTACCCAAGCTAAACACCTCAAAGTGTGTAACATTAGAGCAAACGCTCCCAGTGCACTTCAGAGATGCTCTGGCAGGACTGCTGGCCTGCCATGCAGTTCAGGTTTGATGCCTAGTCTACCTTTAAGCTTTCTGGGAAGACCAAATGAGGAAATGCAGCATATTTTAAAGGCAGGCAGATAAGGAAACCAGTCCCAGGTACTTGCCTATTTGATACAAGGTCAAATATGCTTCCTGTATTCTGGTCAGGCACTGGAACAGGCTGCCCAAGAAGATGTAGCTACCCCATCCCTGGAAGTGTTGGATGGGGCTTTGAGCAACCTGATCTAGGGGAGTGTCCCTGCCCAAGGCACAGGGGTTGAAACTAGATGATCTTTAAGGTTCTATGATTTCTGCTTCATTCCTATAACAGACCCTTATCGGACCATAGCAGTAGCAGTGCAACTATGAATGACCTTACCCAAGAACAGTCCCCAGAGAATACACAGCGTTCCTCCTCTAGAGGCTATAGAAATACTAACAAACAGCAATGGGAAGAGAGAAAAGATCTGCCGTTTTCAAGATCATTCACCAAACAATAAGGAAAAGGTGACAAAGCAATCAAACTGATGTAAAACAAACAAGGTGCAGAACTCTGGAGGTAAGCCATGCTAAGTCAAGCCCCACACTTTTTATTAGGGGAGCAAGTGGTTAAGAAAGCAGAGAAGTTATATAAAACAATTAAGTTTTATATATATTCCAGCAGCAAAACTGTTTTAAAATTTAACAACACACACACACACAAGGAACACATCTGAAAATTGTACCAGTTCAGAAAATAGCACATAATAATTTAAAATCCAACAGATAACGTCATGCATTGCTCCACAGACCTAGGTGGCATGACAGCCCTTACACTCACCAAATCCAACCTGCCCAGGAAATGTGGGACTATGAGACGTAACACCTTTACAAAAAGCTTATGACACCCGCTCACACAGAGGGGGTTCCCCTTTCCTAACCTCCTCCCATACCCCACTCCTTTCTCTAACATCCTTTATAGGTCCTGCGGCATTGCAAAGGGTTCAGCCCTTTGAAAAAGGTTTTCTACTCTGGGCTTGGGCTCCATCTGCTATGTTAGCTCTCTGTGTCTTCTTTCTTCATGCACTTGTGTTGGGGCTCGCAAACAACATGGCCCTTAAGGTTTTTTTCCCAGATCCACCCTTCCTACCATCAGAAATTTGTAATGTAAAACTATAATTACAACCACTGATTGGTTGGAAAGAGTAATTGACAATAAAAAGCACAAAGAATGAGCTACTTAAGGAAGCATGAGCACTCCAAAAGTCTGGAAAATATCCAAATGCTATTTCACATAAAAAGGTTTACTGTATTTTCCATAGTTAATTTAAAAACCTTGGTAATTGCACATAATAGCGATAAGCTCTGAAAGGGAGTGAATGCTTAAGAGAAGGAATAATGAACATCATACTGCAAATTCTTAGGGTTACAAAGTAAAATAAATTTGAGGACATCTCTGTATGTTTGTAAGCACAGGGCAGTCTTCCATTCATGTCCAAATAGGCAGTCTCACAATTAATTCCTTTTTTTCAAACACTCCCATAAATGTCAGTATGTTTTCTGCCTCAGATATTCTGGTGCACCAGAGTGCTAAAAATATGGCATGCTATAACTTACTATTATAAATACAGGGGCAGGCTCCAAGGTTGTTACTCAGGCCTTACAGAAAAATTCCATGAAGTCAAAGCCATCTGTGTTTGTTTTTATCTTTAAAAACATATGGGAATGCTGATAGATTGGGAAATCATCGTGTGTTGCATTTCATTCCTTGTTTAACCGACATTATTTCTATAAACTAAAATAACATCACTGAAATGTCAAGTGCATTTGCAAACACTTAGTTTTAAATGGTTCTAGAAGTTCACACTTGATAACATTCTGATACTAAAATATGCAATTTGTTAATTACAAATGAAAGCACAGAATTCATCAGGCAGGATACGTTGGAAGTTTGAAGTTGGGGTGACTGGCAGAATTTAGAGGATTATGCTGTTACTGTTTACATGAGCACCTAGCACATTCTTTCTCTCACTGTGTTAAAGAGAAGCCCTGCCACCAGTAACCATGCAGTTCAAGTAATTTCTGAATGCTCTGGTTTTTACATAGTTCTGAGCACTGAAATGCAAATGATGTCCACTCCTCTCCAGATCACCTCTGTGAAGAATTACGACCCCAGCTATTAGCCACAAATGCTAGGAAAAGTGCTGGTGGCGTTCGAAAATGAAAACCATGAAAATATATCTGATGCGTCAAGGCCTTTCAGTGCAGCTGCGGGGAGCAACGTGCTTTGTCAGTGCTTCCACACAGGTACAGACTGAAAGGTTATGGCCGGTGCTCCCCTTCTTGCAGATGGGGTAACCCCTGGAGCTGCAGAACAGCACCCAAGGGAGCAGGAAGGTACGCCTCGGCCACAGCACATTTCCCATGGCATCCCTGGAACATGATGCTTTTCCCAGTGTTTTTATTAATGGAATTTGGCACTCTCATCTCCTAGGAGCGCTTGCAGGTAAAAGTCAGAATACAGCCAATTTCAGGTGGGAAAATAGGGGCGACTCTGGACAATGATGAACGAGGTTATAAATGTGAAAACTAGCCTAGCGTCATGTTGAAACTTCTGCTTGAATTCTCGTACTTTGCAGGAGGAATTCAACCAATGTGTAAATACCTGTGCAGACTTCACCTCAAGTAGGGCAGGCAGCATAATAAAACCTTGTGTTAAGTGCAAATGCCTGGCATGGAGGCTACCTAAGGAACACAAAATTGGTTCAATGTGGGTACAACATACCTGTCGGGATAAACGCATGTTGCTGCAACTGAGCATTGGCAAGAGCCTGTTGATAGTGCAAGACACTGGGATTGAAAACGGCACTGGCACCATTGCTTTTTTCAAGTGCTTGTCTCTTTGGTAAAGGGTGAAGAACACCAGGAGGAAAGGCCTGTAAATAAGGAAGTTAGTTAAAATGGCATAGTTTTTAAGGTGGTCTCCATAACACGTACATAAATACAAAAACTTATTATTTTTTAAAGCAGCTAAAGATGCCTTGCCATGCATATTAACTCCAAGCACAGCAATGTAAAATGAGTGAAATTTTGTTATTGATAGCAAAAGCATGGTACTATTAACCTAAAACTGTAGCAGCACAACTACTGAAAAGAAAGGCCTTTAAAGCAACGAAAATGGCATTGCCTTTAAACAGGTTTTCAAATATTACAGGGAGAAAAAACCACTTGTGTTTCATTGCCAAGTATTTTTGCTTTTTAAAATTTAAATATCGCTTCCTATTATTATATAGATTAATGCATTACGTTAAGCATTTTCAATTACAGAAGCAGTTTTATCTCAATTTGACTTTTCATGAGAGGATATTTAAAAAAATGAAACTGTGTTAGGAACCAAACTAAATTGTCTGCATTTATTACATATGAGAATGAGATGGATAAATAGAGCTTCTGGTAAATTAACAAGTACGTGAAATCATTTCCAGTTGATGTTCAAAAAGTAAAGCGATACGAATTTCATTAGTTGCTTCTCTGAAAAAAAAATAATAACAAAATAATATAAAAAGAAATTAAACAAAAGCTACATGCAAAGCAAAAGGTGAAAGGTCAAAGTACCAGGTCTACAGTTGCTTCGAGAGGTCGCTTCATTGCTTTGGCAGTCGACTGAGTCTTTTAATAACAGGCAGCGAGCACATGATGGCAGTGGGCCAATGGGATTCAAGCGAATTAACATACAGGTAAACAGCAAGCAGAGGTGCATCATGGGAACGGCATTGCATTTGTGGATAGGTGAGAAGGAAAAAAATATTCTGAATGCAATATACAACATACAAAACACTAGGCATGCACAACAACAAAAATGTCTTCTAAAGAAATGAATATTACATTTTGAATTAGTACCGAAGCAAAAATGCATCTACTATACCTTAGTTAAAAGCATATAAGAGAGTAAAATATAGATGTTTGAAATTCAGGAAAGTTGAGTAAAACAGCAGCTTGCAGACACTATTAAGCATCGTATAAACACTTCACAGAGAGGCAGAAAGTTTAAGGATAAGCTTATAAGAATTCCTGATAAGTTAGTTCAGTCATATTTTAAAGTGGGAAAAATCAATTTGAAAGGCTACATTTTCAAATACAAAGCACCAGTGGAAGCTGTAATGCATTACAAAGGCTATTAATATCAATGCTTGCAAGGTGAGGGTTTTCTAATTGGAAGAAGTGCAATCATTCAATAGCTTTGGGCTTCAAAATGAGAGAGGTTCTCCATTTCCAGTACAAAGCAGAATAAATTGTATCACACTAACTTATCATTAATTCCTTTTTTCCCCCTACAGCTGGGTCATTTTTGTAGATTTTTTTTTCCTTGTAACTTACCACATTATATTGAGAGGAAAAAAAGTATTTCAGAATTTTAAACATATTTTTCTAAATTTTGCTACAACCTTCAGGAGCAGGGAGTAAAAATACTGCTTCCAGTTCATAAGCGAACATTAATGTATGAGTTATGATACGAGTCCAGCATTGTTTTTTTTTCTAATAAAGTATTTAGGCATAATACATAAGCATTTACATTTACGTATACTTCCATAGTAAGATCAAACTTATGGCCGATAGGATGGCATTCTGTAAATAATCTTCTCATATGAAATATTACTTTCTAGTTTTATAGTGTAAATAATTCTTACAAACCTTTAGAAAGGAAAGATTTACTTAGAAATCAGAATTTTTACTTCTGTTTTTTAAACACAGGCTGGTATTTAGCTCTTTTCAGGATATGCAGATTATGTCTACCTTGACATCAGTATGTGGAAATAGGAAGCAAAAGTGAAAAACCCAGAAGAGAGGATAAGGCACAAAATGCCTACTAACAGCTCATGGTCACAGCATTAGCTAGTATGAACTGGGAATTTATTTTGCTGGATAGCCTCACTTTATCTTTTCCTTTTTCCTGTCTCTGTGGCACCTACATTCCATGAGGCTTCCCACTGCCCTACGCATCTCTCTTTCGGCACATTTCTGGATTACTTAACCTGGTCTACAGGATCTGTTCATCTGCCTGGGTCCGAGACTTGGACATAACAATAAACACCTGGTGCAAAGAGGATCTGGAGAGCCTTCTTGTGTTTATTCAAGGTGCTGTGCAGCCAACATGTGGGTACCCACCATGGGCACCCCCATGGAGGACATCACACCATCAGTACAGGGCATAGGCTCAGATCCACTCTGCATCTACCACAGATGAAAATGTGAAGCATCATGACTGAACACAGCATTGTGCCATGATCAAGTCCACAAATAAGAGTAAAGTGTTTCAGTTAATTACCTTTATTATCCAAATGCAGATCTTATCTGATCTCATTTGTTCACTTATTATCTCTGTTTATGATTGTCTTGCTCTCCTTCTTCTCTATGCTCTTCTTAACCTCACCTATTTTGAACCTTTTTGCTGGCTTTCCCCTCACCTTGCACAGCAAGGCCAGTCTCATAGTTTTCCCATACTGAAGCCTTTAACTTGATAGGTTTCTAAACCTACTTGTCAACCTTGTTTCCATGTAGCCTCCCACTTCTATCGGGCTTTCAGACCAACTGTCCGTTTTCCTCCCCCATCTTCTCTTTTTTTTTTTCCATTTTGTCCTGATAGCAAAACTTCCTTTATCTCTTTCTGTCCCATCAGGGTATCTCCTTCTCAACATTTGATTTCCTACAACCAAAAAATCAATAGCTACAGACTGAGAGGAAAAGGCTACAGAAAGAAAATTAAGATAGTAATACAAATGATCAGACATACTGTGGCACAGTATTTGTCTGTTGTATGTGATATCGGTATGCTAGTGTCTCCTGGAATACCAACAAGATCCACACAGCAGAGGCCAGCAGGGATGTGCAAGGAGCTCCTGACTAAACTCAAACACAAAAAAGGCAGCATGCAAGAGGTGGAAGCAGGGACTGTTGGCCTGGGAGGAACAGCAACACAGCCTGAGCATGCAGGGATGAGTTAGGAGAGCCAAAGACCACATGAAATTGGATCTGGCAACGGATGTGCAGGACAGCAAGAAGGGCTTCTCCAAGTGTATCAGCAACAAAAGAAAGGGAAAATGTGTGCCTGCTGCTGAATGGGGCAGGTGACCTGGTGACACAGGACATGGAGAAGGCTGAGGTACTTAACATCACCTTCCCCTCTTTACTGCTAAGACTGGCCTTCAGGCCAGTGGGAGACCAGTGGGAAAGTCTGAAGTGAAAAAGATTTACCCTCGGAGGGTAAGGAACATTTAAACAAAATGGATGTACATAAACCCATAATGTGACAGGATGCACTGGTGGGTGCTGAGAGAGCTGGCCAATGTCACTGGAAAGCCACTCTTCATTACCTTTGCAAGGTCCCTATGATTAGGGCAGGCGGTCCTAAACATTTCAAGAAAGTGCAGGAAGGAAGGTCTGGGGAACGACAGGTTGGTCAACCTCATTTCAGTCCCTGGAAAAGCAATTGATCAAATCCTCCTGAAAACAATCTTCAAACACATAGAATCATAGAATACTTAGGGTAGGAAAGGACCTTAAGATCATCTAGTTCCAACCCCCCTGCCAAGGGCAGGGACACCTCACACTAAACCATGTCACCCAAGGCTTCATCCAACCTGGCCTTGAACACTGACAGGGATGGAGCATTCACAACTTCCCTGGCCAACCTATTCCAGTGCCTCACCACCCTCACAGTAAAGAACTTCTTCCTTATATCCAACCTAAACTTCCCGTTTAAGTTTTAACCCATTACCCCTTGGTCCTATCACTACAGTCCCTAATGAAGAGTCCCTCCCCAGCATGAAAGCCAAGAAGGTGAAGAAAAGTAATCAGTATATATTTATGACAGAGGAGTTGTGTTTATACAACCTGACAGCTTTCTACAATGAGGGTGGCTTGGGGAGAGCAATGGATGTTGTTTCTCTTGACTTCAGAAAGGTTTTTAACAGTCTCCCATTTCATCCTCACGGACAAACTTACTTAGTACTGCTAAACGGTGAACAGTGAGGTGGACTGAAAACTGGTTCAACTGTGTTCAACAGGCTCAAAGAGTGGCGATCAGCAATACAAAGCCCAGACAGAAGCCAGTCACTAGTGGTGCAAAACTTGAAGGAGTGCTTGATACACAAGACAGATGTGCTGCCACTCATAGGGACCTGGTAAGGTTGGAGAAACAGGCACAGAGGAACCTCACTAAGTTTAACAAAGGGAAATATCAAGCCCTGCACCTGGGAAGGAACAACCCCATGCAACAGTACATCCTGGGGTCCACCAAGTTTCAAAAGAAAAGGCCTTCAAGATCCTGGTGAACACCAGGAATTGAACACAAGCCAGCAATGCGCACTCATAGCAAAGACAGCTGACAACATCCTGACCTGCATTAGGAAGAGCATCACCAGCAGGTCAAGGGAATGTATCCTTCCCCTCTACTCATCATTAGTGAGGCCACATATGGAGAGTAATTTCCAGGTTTGGGCACCCCAGTAGAAGAAAGACATGGACATACTAGAAAACAGTCCCATAAAGGGGCCCAAAGATGATGAAGGGTCTCGAGCACCTCTCCTGTGAGGAAAGGCTTGGAGAACTGTGATTGATCAGCCTGGAGAATAAAAGAAGCAGAGGGATCTCATCAGCGTATATAAATACCTGATGAGGGAGTAAAGATGGAGCCAGACTCCCCTCAGCACTGTTCAGTGACAGGGCAAGAGGCAATGGGGACAAATGCAAATACAAGAAATTCCACATAAACTAAGATTTTTATTATTTTTATTTACTGTAAGAATGATTTAACCATGGAGCAGGTTGTCAAGAGAAGTTGTGGAGTCTCCACCCTTGGAGACTTTCAAAAGCCAATTAGGCACATCCTGGACATCTGTTCTAGCTCACCCTGCTTGAAGAGCGGGATTGGACTAGGTGGCCTTCAGAGACACCTTCCAACACCAACTACGAATTCACATTTTAATTTAGGCTGTACATTCTTCAGTGACATTTTATGCTCTCTGATGCACCGTATGAATATTTCGAACTCCCCAAGTATAATGACAGATGAAACTGTTTCCTAATGCACTTCACATTTAAGCTGCATGGTCTACAACCTCTTTCACAGCATCTGTCTCCTTTCTTTTTACTTTAAATGATGAGGCCACATAAGTTAGCTGAGTAAAAATTCCTAAACTTCAGTGTACAGAAATACAGGCAGGGATTTTTTTGCAAGGTCCCAGACTGCAGAATTCATTGACCTTCAGTGGTCTTAGGAGCTTTGCCTACAGTACTCTAACCCTATCTGCAGTGCTCACCTGTACAAGCACCCCCTGGACCACAGCAATGCAGCCAGCTCCCCCAGGAAGGAAAACCTCTCAGCCACAATTTCAACCTGGGATCATCCTGCAAAGTGAACCTTACAAGTAAGCATTTGCATTTCTGCCTTACTTTTCCTCTCTACATCCAACTGAGTATCCTTGGTTGTTCTTGGGTGGCCTTGCAGGCATGTGTCTTTTCTACCACTTTTCTGTTGTTATTGCTAGTCCAGTGATTTTTTCTTCACTCTATCTGATGGTTTCAAATCTATATTAAACACAAATAATTGGAATGTAAAGAATCTTTTCTGTTCTGTGGTAATATGCCATTAAAATATCTTGTACATATTTTTCTGGGAAAAAAGTTACCTTGAATTACAGATCCTTGCCTTCTACCGTGACACTAGAGTCCTAACATTAAAATTCTGTGTGTTCCAAAGACGCTTCATCTTGCTTTGAGCTAATACAACTCCAATTATGGCTTATTAAAAATTACAGGATACATATCCAACCATTATTGAAATGCAAAACCATGATTACCCTCATCTCTCTCCTTTCTTCCTTAGTCTACTGCCTAGAAATATTACATTCTCTAAATGGACAGAAAATATTGCACAAGAGAAGTTAATTAGAATAAAACCCCAATCTCCTTTGCTTTAATTTCCAGAGAGTGTTCAATTTATACAAACACAGGAAAGTTTAACTAAAAATCACCCAATTCAAAACAGAGCTTGGGGATACTATAAGAGAAAGCACATTAAAACTTTAGAAATGTTCTTCTGCTTGGTGGTTTACTTTCTTGCATAACTTACCCTTTGTCCCTCAAAAGTCTGCCCTTTGCTAATTCGCTACATACAATAGCTTGGGGTAGTTATATACTGTACTGTATTGTGTTTCTGGTAGGCTTTTTACCCAGAGAATAACTGTATTGTCTGTAACTATTGTATGCACTGCCCACAAGTCCACAAACCACATCTGCTTAATTATTCGTCCACTGCCAGCAATGAGGACAATGATTCTGTGATTTGATGCCAGCAAAATCTTGTCTCCCAAGTCAGATCCTGCATGCTTGATTTATTGAACTTTACCATTACAATCTTTAAATTTATCAGCTTTCCTGGTAACAACAGTAAGAGAGGTCCAATACTGGTAAACAGGCTGGCTTGTCCAAACAATTCCATGTGAGAGCTTAAAATATCTGAAAATGGAAAACTCTCAATCTCTTTACTTCTGATTGTAGTTACTAGGTTTTTTTCTTAAAGTTTCCCATTTTAGTTTACAACTTTAAAACCCTGTGAATCAAATAACTTGCCCGTGATAGTGGGAGAAGCAAGAAAAGTCTCTAAGCTTAAAATTCATCTAACCAAAGTTGGAAAAGGTATAGGCAACAACTTTTAGTCAGCAGGAATAGATGTGCATCTACAGAGGGCACTTCTTTCTCATCCTCAGACAGGCACTAATGGTAGATCAGATGAATGTGCTGGTTTTTCTCTGCTATCTGAAAAGTGAGACCAAGTTGGCGAGGGTAGGCTCAGACATCTGACTGACATCTATGGTGAGGTGAACTGAATCTTAATACAGGTTTATTCTCTACTACCTATTTCTGAGGCAAAAGCTCTCTCTTTGCTTTCTTCCTTTTCTTCCAAATTTCCACATGGGTATCTGTCATAAAAGAGCTAAACCAGCATATGTGCCTCTGTTTTCCAGAAGACATTGAAGTTTAATGGTTTTGTTTCTGTTTGGAAATACTAAGGATAAATCTAACAAACCTAATCAAGGCAGAAAACAGAAGTGGTATAGAGTGTCATTTGCTTCACTGTCTTAGATAGAAATACAGCATCAAAATAAGGGCATAAATCAAAAAGTGCTTCTTCCCATCAAGCAATAGTAATAATTTTATAAAATATTAACTTTCACCAAAAAAAAGGAAAAAAGAGGCAAAAGAGAAAAGAAAGATAAGCAAACAGCATTAAATTGAAGCAAAATAGGCATCAAAGAGCATCTGTCAAAGAAAAGGCAGCCATATATGCCAGCACTTACCATCACAGTCGCAGCTGCCGCAGCTGCCTGGGCTGCCACTGCAGCCTGGTTGGCTTGGTGTTGCGCCGCTTTGATTTTGGCCTGCAAATGTGCAGGAGGGTGAAAATACTTGCATTTCTCCCTCATGCAACGACCTTTTATGTAATCCATACACACGGTTACGGTGTTGTCGTTTGTGTCAATCATTGTGCTGTCTGCTGGATGCGCAAAGCGGCAATCAGTCTCTCCACGTGCACAGTTTCCCCGCTGGAACTCCCTGCACACCTACGTGCAAAACAACACGTGTTGCAGGGGAAGAGCCTAGGGCAGTGGGAAAGAGCAGGGAGACCCCTGCGCCCTCAAAAGACAGACCTACCCCCATTCCTTGCTTAGGTCAAGTTTTTCCATGAATTCAATTTAATAAACCCTCCATCTGCTTCTGGGAGAGAGAAATGCATCTATTTTACCCTTACATGCTTGGCTCCCCAGGTAACTCTGTGGTACCACAGCTTAACAAACCTGATATGCAACAGAGGCATTTCCAAATGCCTTTCCCTCTTCCTGTCTACAAAACACTGAGAAGGATACTTACTGAGGTAACTGCCCCTGCAAAACTATCTGGGAATCACAAAATATTCAGCCCCTTTCTGACTATACTTTATGGTCTTGCAGCTCCACTGGTAGGGAAGGAGTTCTTCTTGCTGGGACCCAGGGAAGATATGCATCAGATGCATTGTATTTTTTATGGAGTCTACAAACAAAATGATGGAGAGCGTCCTTAAAAACAATTTCCAAAACCAGACAGAATGAACATGCTCATTCTTCTAAGAAGAAACGTGCTCTAGACACTGCCTCTTTGGCTTTTGGGAAAGCACATTTATTCTTGCAACAGCTATTTGCCCTTCTCATGTACTTGGATCACAGATGCTACTGAGCCAAGCCATGTGGAGATACATCAGCACCAGGGAAGCTATGCATGTAGCTGGCTCCAGCCTGCTGCAGCGTTGCTAACATTCAACACCTCCATTTGTAGCTTGAGGCTGAAGGGCTACACCATTCCCCTAATATCCATCCACAATCCTATAAAATTCCCTTAATATCAATGCATAAAACCCAGGACAGAATTAGCACTGTAATAAAAATGTGCTTGTTAGATATTTCATCAAGGCATAACTTTATGGGCATCTATACTTCAGGTGTCTTGGAGATGATAAACTTTATGTAAGATGAAAATTCATGTTGATGTCCATGCATTAAATTTGAGCAAATGCACTACCTTAAGGACAACAGTGTTTAACTACCCCTGGCTGCAAGTGTAGAAATCCTTCCTGGTTACCAAGTCTTTATTTGTAGCAACTAAATTTAAGCATTGTTTCTAAAACAACAGAGATGGTCCCTCCAGGTTCTTTTACACATCCTAAGAGAGGATGTATTTCTAGTCACCATGATGTCTACAGTACCTCCAGTTTATCAGTCCTGAGAAGTTTCTGGGTAGCAGTTGAACCAGGGACTGAAACCGGTGGACTTCCAGGAACAATGACAGGCGGCGTGGGTAGGATCTCAGTCGGGACTAAGCCAACTCCTGGTGTAACTGGTGTTAGGTAAGGAGCAAAGCTAATAGCCGTATTCGTTCCTATTGTGGGACCCACTGGAAATGTGGGCTGCAAAAGGAAAACACAGACCAAGATGAAGAGCTTACTAGTCACCTTTTGCACGTTCTTTCTGGCACTGATTCATTTTCTTAATGAAAAGATTTCAAACAGCTGCCAAAACACACAACATTCTCTCTTCTTTTAATCATGTTACATATTCCAGCAGCATACGAAGAACTGCCTTTGTAGTTCTGTTACTGGAAAAGAGGCTGCTGATGTGAAGAAAGTTGTACTTTGAACCTGAATCTCTATGAAGGTCCAGCTTACATTGCAGGTTTATCTACACATCTAAAAGTGGAAGTAACATAGACTTTATTGCTTTTTCTCAATACCCATTATTCTTGGGAAAACAGACTATTTTTCAAAGTACCAGATTTCATGGGTGCAGCATTAGTAACTATATTAAAGACATATTTCTAATAAGAGTATATATAACAAGCTATTTTGTCATGTAACTTCTATCTGTTTGCATGCTGTATTTTGCCACCTCCTGCAATTATATGTTACTTTGGCTCACACACTGAAAAACCTCGCCTTTGCAAAAGTTTGTTTGCTCAGCTGTCACCAGTGGCAAGCAGAATAAATATTATAATCTCATCTGAACACAATATTTAGAAAGGGATTATTCAGGTTTAGCTAGAGTTCATCTTACGAAAAAATTTGATTGGAAGGAATGATACGGGTCTATAAATCTGTTTCATGCCTTCCTACAGTGAGTCAGTGAAGTCACGACCAGAAGAAAGAGCGCTTGTGTGATGCTAAAACACAGCACTACCAAGGCAGAATGGTGGGTTTGTTACCACCAGCTCCATGGGGGGTGGAGGAAGAACATCACCATGGGCAGACCATGGTCAGATCTGGAAAGTACTTTAGTTCTACAAGAGCTGACGTTTACCCCAGAGAGCAAAGCTGTAATTATAAATGAGGAAAAATTAGGAAGTAAAACAGGACACATCTCAGATTAGCATTGTCAGAAATTAAGTTCCTAAATAAGCCGGCAGCTAGAAATGAACTACACAACAGCAGAACACTACAAAAAAACTTAAATACACTTAAAGGAGGAGTGCCTTTCTCATCAAGGTGGGTTGCATGGACTGTTGGCGAAAGAAAAAAAGCCATGCACGGTATATAGAAAATACCAAAGAGAAAGCATAGGAGTTAGAATGTTTATTTCTGGTTGTATTTTGTTTTGTTTTTTTTTTCCTTTGGGACCAATTACTAATTATAAATGAATGTGAGTTAGTACCAAGAAGATGCTTTGAGCAGCAGATTAGCCAGAATACCCAACTGTACGGAAATGGTGTCTACCTGCCCTAGAGAGTTAAAAATGAATATTGCCCTGTTTTTATCAGAGATCAAAACTGCTTGATATCAAATAGCCCAGTTCTTATATAAAGTATGAGCTAAATACTTTAGAGGGTAATAATGAGCATTTATATGAAACAACAGTTCAACTATGTTGAGGACAGTATGTGGTATTTAAAATATAAATACCAGCTTTGTATCAGATATAATTTTAAGAACAAAACCACATGTCAAATGACTTCTGTGGAATTTTCTTTCACTTTTTATCCATTTGGTCAAGGCTGAGTCATCTTAATCTGGCAGTTTATGTGAGACAGAGAAACAAAATACAGCACTTTTATCACAGCAGTCAGTACAGAATGCATTACGTCAATGAAACTGTAAACTTCAAATGATGACATGAGTGACTAGAAAAATGTATCATTCTGCCGCTTCAATTTTTCTTATCCTACTAAGAAGTGGAATCTATCACTTCATAAAAAATTTTTCTGGTGAAAACTCAAGAAATAAAACCACAGGAAGTATGAAAACACATTATGCCAGTATACCAAGATACACTTTGATGAACGTGTACCAGAAATCCAGGGACTCCTGACACCCACCTTTTGTTCATGCCTCCCAGCTTACAGCAGATATTTCAAATGTAAAAACACATTTGAAAGGGGCACCTGGGGTGAGCTTCCTGTTACCAGCTACATATGTCTTTCTCTGAGATGCTTACACTTTGCTTCTGTGATAGCCCATGGAAAAACAAAAGAACTTAAAAGCCCAAATAACATAATCTGAATGCAGATGTCTGAAACACGTCAATCAAATAGTAATTAGAATAGCCTATGATGTTTGATAAAATGTAAAGGGACCATGGGAGCCCTACACAGAAGTCGATGCTGAGACTCCAGATGCCTCAAGTTAGAGAAAGAAATCCCACTCCAGTGAGATACCTTAGACTAGGCATTCAGATTGAGAAAACATCATTAGTAGCCATGTATGAAAAGTCTAGTTCAGATTACTTGTCTAACCATGCTTTTGAAGCCTGGTACAATGAGGAACTCGACTGCAAGGGCAGTCCAGAGCAACTATCATCTTAATGTATATCCAAAGGTGCTGCTCGTATATGCAAGACCAGTTTTATGGCACCTTCTGCATTTGAAGTGTCCCACGCACCATACGCATTATTTTAAGATAAAATGCTGAGTTTGTAAAGTGCATGCACCAGCAATTCTCTGGTAAGTAAGAAAATGCTACCCTGAATAATGACCTCTTTTCCTGGTCCTGGGATACTGTTTTAAACCAGTCAAACCCACACAGACTCCTACTCAAATAGTTTACTAGCAAAGTATTATTACTATGCAAATTTTCACTTCCAGAAGGATTATAGGCAAAAACCTCGTTAATCTGGACTAAACCTGATACGAACTGAATGAAGGAAAAGAAAAAAAAACAACAAAACAAAACAGGAAAAAATGCAAATTATTCTGGGATAAAAAAATGTGTCAAATCTATAGCAGCACTTTATTACGTCTTCAAATGCAAATTATAAATTAACATATCTCTAGGATCTCAGCAATTCTTTAAGTCAACAGAATGGGGATTATTTTTATTGACATTAATTTAGAGAATTTTTGCAGGTCAATATAGTCTTGTACTTCAACTTTACTTACCATTAACACCATCAGAGAAATACACTTACCACTGGCTGTAGGGGTGTCCCTGGAAACATGAACTGCATTTGCTGGGCAAGCATTGCTGCTGCAGTTTTTTGTTGGATTAAGTTGTTCCTGCCATTGATTTCCAGTTGAGTTTTTAAATGTGTTGGTGGATGAAGGTACTTGCAGTTCTCCCTTGTACAACGACCCTGGAAAAAGAAGTCATGCTAATCAGTCTGCTGCTTTTGATGATGGTTTAATGCCTTCAAGCAAAATATTACACCATAAACTAAGCAAGAACTAATGAAATACAGGGTGTTTCCTGGGAACTGTGTAGCAGGCTGGGAGGAGCTGATGGCCTTGAGCTCTGCCTCAGCCCACTACTTCTGACTGATCATTAAGGCTATTAGCCATGAAAAAAAGAAGGAGAGATTTTGAAACAGCATTTTCATTGTTAAGTACAGATCGCTGCCATCACTCTGAGTATTACCCAGACTGCCCAAACTACATCTCATGGTATCTTGGTCAGAGTACCTGGTGTTACGATAACATAGATATTTTTTAATAATAACATTACATCATGAATAACAAATTTATTTTATTTTTAATATTACAGAATCATAGAATGGTTTGGGTTGGAAGAGTCCTTAAAGATCATTTAGTTCCAACCCCCCTGCTGTGGGTAGAGACACCTTCCACCAGATCTTCCAATCTGTTTGTGTGTAACATGTATTTATACAGTGTCCCCAAAATAATTCCGCAAGACCCTGCCCAATTTTTTTTTTAACTGCAAAAATTAAAACCTTCTTTAAGCAAAAGGCACCTTTTAAGTACATTATATTAAAAAATAATTCTGTGTTCATGTCAGTAGGTACCTAAAGTGGTTACTCTCTGCTTGTGTTCTCTCATATGTTCACCCTTATTCCAACTCACTGCCTTCTGGCTTTCTGTTTTTATTACATCACCATAACTTTGAATTATTTCCATTCAAGTATAGAAGAACAAAAGTCAAGCTAGTACTTTTGCGGCCTAAATTTAGAAGCAGTGCATGGAGCTAATCTCCTAAGCAAAAGGAGAGCTCCTGGATCAACCTGAAAGCAGGAATTGTTAGGCTATTATGAGACAATAAAAGACAATAAAAATATGGGTGGGCAGTCACCTCTGTCGTGCCTTGTGCTGGAGGAAATGGACATGGAGCACACCTCTACAAGCACAGCATGCTGACCGAAACGTAGGTAAAGCAGCATAAGACACACCAATACATTTTCCCCCAGAAAGGGAAATCGTAAGGTGCACCAGCAGGTTGTTCAGCTGCAAGGCAGGATCTGCTGAGATCAGAGGCTCCTTGATGACACAGCTCACAAACAGACGTTAAATTTTAAGAGCTGTGACCAGAGGTCCTACAGCATTAGTCAAGCTGCATTTGACACACTCAACTTGAGGAAGGTAAGCTTCCAAATTGAGACATTTTTAAAATGTGCTTTTTAAGCTTTCCATTCACTGGTTTAAAGGCTTTACAATATCAGGCAAAGAAGGAATATCCTCCTATAGCCAAGAAAACATTAAGAACCCTATTCAAGAACTCCACAGTGTACACATGTACACTGACTCTGTGTATGCACACACACACATACTGCTACAAAATCTTCAGTATGCTTCAAATGTCCCAGAACAGTGTTCACGTTATACTTTTTACTCAGACATCAAAACACTGCTGATTCTGCCTCTAATCTGCTATGAGGATATTAACTACCCACACAGGAGTGAGTTAAATATATTCAGGAAGGTACTCCTGCACTGAGGCCAATGTGAAGGCAAACAGCTATTTCCGTACCTTTAAACTATTGAGAACAGTTCTTTGTGAATTGTGCCTGGAGTATGCTAAATGGCAGAAGCCAGAAGAATTCAAGAAACCTAAAAATTTAAGAAAAACCCACCAGTCTCATCTCTCAGGAGCAGTGCTTGGTGCTGTTTATATCTGCTAGTATAGATGCTGCCATTCTCACGACATCACGCCTTCCCTCTGACTTCCACTGTGGGAGTCACTAATGCTGCCTCTTTCAATGAAGTACACAAAATGAATGCTACTTCGTCAGCTGGCATGAGCAGAACCAAAATAGTCATGATTTGATGGACAGAGAAGATGGTTGACTTTTCTATTTAGGGAGAACTAGGCCACCATCACCTTCATAATGTTAAATTGTAGCACGTTCAGCACAGGCAATGAGCACATTCTTTTGTTCTGGCTGATGAGGCAAACTGATTAAGATGTTTTTAACTGAGATCTATTTAACCTTAGTCTATTTTGTATATGAATGGTTCATACAGCAAACCTGAAAGTTAAAACAGCAAAATAAAAAGAAAATACCTAGTGGAAGTATCAAACTATAGAAACAAAAGTGCTCCTCTGGTAAGGATTGAGAGCAGCTCTCAACCACAGTGGCTTTTCCTTCAGCCTGAATAATGCCTTCAGCCAGCCCTCCATAATGAAAGGACATGGCTAATACATACCACCACTTCAAGCTCTGCAAAGCAACCCACAGTGCACAAAAGACTGGTTATTTCAGAAAACTTTCCAAAATAATCCAACCATACAAATATGTACTGTCCTCCCTGAACCTACTCGTGTCTGTACCTCCTTTACTAGTTTTTTGAGCTCCTGTTTAGCAGTGAACGTGCTATAAAAGAGCTGTGTGGCCCTGTCATGCTCCTATAGAAAGTGCTGTAAACAGATCAAGCCTTGTTGAAATTAAATGACCCAAAATAAACTGCGGTAGAATGAGCACTGAAAATAGTGAGCAGATTAATCCAGCCCTTGCTACCAAAACTACATAAATTCTGAGACCAGCTTGAACTTTTTGGACCTACAATAGCGGCAAGAAAATGCCTATAAGCAACTTTTCATTCCTTTTTCAACAAAAGCTCCATGTCCCTGTGAACTCCTGGTGAGATTCATTTCAGAGAGGAACCGGTCTGATTCCCAACTACTGACCACTGTAAGAGCAGTAATTCAAACTCATAGTGTAATCTCAGTCAAATGGGACCCTGCATTTTTTGATTTGTTTATTAAAAAGCCAAATACAAAGTCTAACTGAGACAACAGCACATACCAACCAATCAGCAGAACGGGCACACAACACGCAGGGGTATTCAACATGTTGACTCAGTAACCATCTACATAACAGCCCGCTTTGGATTCTTGAAAAAGCTACTGTATTAGCAGACAAAATTGAATGCTTTAACTTTAAGATGCATCAGTACCAAGCCTCTGAAGCAAGGCTTGTTTCTTTACAGCTCTTAAAACCCCAGCTGTTCAGGAGCTGCTCCACAGACATTCGGTCCCCCTGGTGCACAGCAGCACAAACTCTGTCAGCAGGATGAGGCAGGCAGTGTGGAAAATAATTGCTTCATACAACTTTTAACCTGCTCCCACATGAGTCAGAGTCCTGAAACTGAAGGCACAGACAGACTGGTTTGAAACTTGGTCCCTAGAAACGCCTGTCGTCCATGAAGTGGAAGTTACCAACAAACACATGATAAGCTGTTGTGTACTTCCCATGCGAGATCTCCCCAAAAAATCGCTTTCAATGAGCTGTGTCCTTATCTGCAATGGATAGTAAAGGCAAACAGACATCAGATTAAATTCCTAGCACTCTGTTATTCCCCTCATCCTGTAAGGATGGTACCTACCTCTGACCTTTCATTTCTCTGCTTTTGTCTTCTACAGCTAGCCTAGCCTAGCACACAGGGCCACATTTCAGGTGGGTAATGGAAGGTTTTAGCAGAGAACAACTTTCCTACTGCTAATTATCCAGACTGGGAACATGCTGTGTCTCACATCGGGGGTATGCCACAGGCTTCACTCCAGTAAAGAAGTGGGAGAGCGAAAATGTGCACCAAGAACCCGGCAACTCAGACGACTCCAGTGCCCATCACCTAAGCACAGCAACAAGAGGCCCCACTTCTGCAGGGGGTCTTGGAAACTGCTGCCTGAATGGCTTAATATCAAAATCACATCTCTTAACAAGCCATGTCACACCACTGACTTTTTTTTTAGATCAGTAGATTTCCCTATTAAGAATAATAGCGCCTAAAATCAATGGCACAAGACAGCCCACAGATGGGAATATATTAAAAAAACTTAGGTATGTGCTAAGAATTATTATTTTAAAACAAGCAAAATGAGGCAAGTGCAGAAGTAACACCCCATAACTTTGCATATTAGAATATTAAGAGCCCATTTCCTGCCTACAAGTTGCACAGCCACATCTCTGCCTTGACTATTTTACAAACCTACAGCTTTCTTCAGTACTGCACTATTGCTCTAAGAGTAACAACAATAATAATTCATACAGGCCCAGGCTGGGAACTACTTATGCATTATAATGAGTTAGCTTTCACTTAATAAAATTATTTTCTATAAAAATAAGATGTTTGAATAATAATTAAAAATTAAAAGAAGGCAAAATAATGTTTCTTTTATCTCTTAAGCCGAGAACTAATGCATCCACAAACATTTCTCTCAGGTACTGAATTCTGCTTTTAAGATGGGGGTTCATACATATTAGAATCACAGAATTACAGAACCATATAGGCTGGAAAAGACCTTAAAGTCCAACCATTATCCCAGGATGGCCAAGTCCTCCACTAAACCATGTCACTGAGGGCCTCATCAAAAGAGTTTTTTGAACACTTGCAGGGATGGTGATTTCACCACTGCCCTTGGGCAGCTTGTTCCAATGCCTGAGCACCCTTTTGGTGAAGAAAGTTTCCCTAATATCCTATCTGAACCTCCCCTGGCACAGCTTAAGACTGTTATCTCTTGTTTTATCACTTGTTACTTGGGAGAAGAGTCCTTACATTTACTGTATTCGATCAAAACCCTTGCAGACCTGTCCATGCCACACAGTTTGGTTTGTTGTCGCTTTCAACACATACAAAGCCAGAATCCCATGGGTTTATTACAGAAGAGAACACTGGGCCACCACACCAGACAGCAGGCCATGGGTACACCACGCACCCCTCACAAAGTCAAGTCTCAGCTTCCCCATCTACCTGTTTCTACAGAAGGTCACTAATTCATCAAGTCCCAGCTTTTCAAGCTTTCCCATTAAAGGAGCACATCCCAAAAGTCACATGTCAAGATAGAAAGGGACAGATTAGGGAAGGCATTTTCAGAGTGCTGTTAAGCAGGAGAAATGGGAAGGTCTCTTTCTTCAAACCCTAGGAATAAGTTCTTAGCATTCTGATCATAAAAGTCCCACTATTACATGTAATAGCCCAAATCTATACAGGCAATCCAAACTTACTGTAAAGCACTTTCCTGCTGCATAATGTGGTGGGGGTTGTTATTTGGGGTTTTATTTCTGCAAAAGGAGAGGATAATTCAAGTTGGAAGAGACCTCAAGAGGTCCCCAGTCCAACCCACTCAGAGTAGGGTCAGCCTTGGGGTCAGACAGGTTGCTCAAGCCAGGTCTTGGATACCCTCCAGTGCTGGAGCCTGCAGAGCCTCTGTGAGCAATGCAATCGACTGCTCAATTGTCCTCTCAGTGAAGATGATTTTCCTTATACTCAGTCTCAACCTGTCTAGTTTTGGCTTACGCCACCTGCCTCATGTCCTCCCACCATGCACTACTGTGAGGAGCTGGGCTGCACCTTTAGACAACCTTCTTGTCCTTGAAGGCTGCTCTTATAGGAGGAGCATCAGCATGCAACATCATCACGTTGTCTTCTGTTAGTGTACCTGTCTCAGGTTTGTACCTTGAGGGATACATGTTACATTTTTTTAAACCATACCAGCTAAATTAAGACTCCTTCTATGCTTTACCTCATCCCTTGGGAAGGCAGCAGCTATGGTTACCTGCTTTACCAGAGCAGCAGTGTTATCCATCACCAAACTCATAAAATTATTTATACTTTCCTTAAATAGTTGAAATGGGGAAAGTCCAGCTTGAAGCTAAGCATGCAAATCCAAAGTAAATTGATGTGATTTATTGATACTATTACTGGGAAATAACAAAGCCTCTCCTCACAGCATAGCTTAACATCTGACTCCCAGCTTCCTCCTGTAGGCTGCCTCCCTCCATCCTTCTCCCCCAGAACACCCTCCCACCTCTCCTAAGTATAGACCAGGAAACAACTCACATGATAAATATAACTTGCTCAAGCTGTGCATGTCCTGAAGGGCCAGCCAAGATGCGCACGTGGCCAACAGACCATGCTCCAGAAAGGCTCAGTGCACGCTCTAGCCTCTCCTTAACTTGGTAGTAACTTGGATCTCTCTCTTCTACCCAGACACGTATTTTTGCATAACAAGTAAGAATTTTGTGATATGTCTTTGAGATGTCTGCTTCTAGCAACTTTGCTTGAAATGGAACAGGGTATTCAAATGTTATTAGGGTGTGAGGATGATGCTGGCAAAAATATGGATATTTTGCAATGATGCAAAACCTGTTTCCTCAAGAAAACAGGCTAAAACTAACAAATGGAGATGAAACTCCATGATCCCTCAGGATTATATATGCTGGTTTATGGAACAAAAAAAAAAAATAAGGTATATGACTTCTAAGACATGCCTTTTAGAAAGCAACTGAGCAACTGGTTCTACAAGAGCAAAAAGATTTTCTGGTTTCCTGGTAGAGACTCTTGAGATCTAAACATTTGCTGGAGTTAGAAAAGATACACCTCAAACCCTGTATTTTTTAAAGAACAGTAATCACTTGATGCCACAATCACCTCTCCTACTTGGGAAAAAAAAAACCAAAAAGAAAATGTAATTTTCTGTATCATGCAGCTTTAGCAAACTTGAACATGCTTGTAAAATCAGATCCCATTTTAATAAACTAATGCACTTGCAACAGTGTGCATGCTGGTTAGTTATACATCACCTGCTTGATATTATTAGGTACCTGGAGGTATTACATACTGTTCAAACCTTGGCAGAGTAAGAGCTAGCACAGGCCACTGCCTGGGGCGGTGGCAGCACACAGCAAGAATAGCCACAGAGACAGCAGAGTCAGCAGCTGCAGAGGTACCTAAGCTGTAAATAATCCTCTGGAAGAGTTTCCGACAAGAGCAGAAACTATTTCTTCTCCTTCAAGATTCATTCTCAGTAACCCCTCAGCAACGTCTGGTTGGAAACATGTGTGGCCTCACCCAATCAATTTAACAATTTCACCACTGCATATAACAGGAGCTTCTAAATTCCAATAATCCTGGGCTCCCTGGGACTAAAAATAGACCCAGTCAATAGGAGGGCAGGGTATTTTGAGGTACTTAAGCTTCTGCTCCTGTGCATAGACAGCCACACTAGCTCTACCACCCCCAAACATCTAGTTCACATGTTCTTTTTCAAGTGCAGAAATAGCAAAAAGGAAAAAAAAAATAAAGAAAACACCAACTGTCTATTCATATACAGATAGGGATGGTTCTTATTGTTCTACAGGGCTTGCCTTCATGTATTTTTATATATATATACATGAGAGCTCAACAACCAGCACTTTAAAGGGAAGGAAAACCACCAGAGTTCAGTTTGAACTGAGTAAGAAGTATTTTCCACCTAGTATCACAATGAGGGAATTAAATTTTCCTATGCAGAAAGTAAAAAACCAGATACCTCCATTAAAGTATTCCCTTTGCACTTGTTGTGAGTATGTACCATCTCACACAATCTGTACGACTACACATGCCCGCAGTTAAGCATATGTGCAAGGACTTAAGGGATTTAGTTAAGCCTCAAGAATGACTAGTCATAGGTTTTTAAAAATGTAACTTAGCATGTTATTTCTTCCTTGAGGTATGCAAAAAAGCTTCAAACGTTTTTTAAATTTTGCAGAATTTGACATATAGAGTGTGTTGACTTGTAAATATGAATGCTTAGGAAAACACAATTCCTTTAGCCTAAGCCATATTGTATCTAATTTATAGGAAACAAATGGAGATCAGAATAAGATTCCTTATCCTGAAAATGAGACATACTTGAACTATTTGAGAAAAAGAAAAATAATTTCAAAAGGATCAAACTGTACTAATCAGAGAAATACTAAGCTTTTGATGGAGAGTTCAAATGCCTCGACCTTCACTTGTTGCCATACACCCTACCAGCACAAAGACCTAAGCGAAAAAACGTATTTAAGAAAACAAGCATCTCCTGTATTTCAACTGTTGGATCTGTTTTCCTTGGGAGGGGGGAAACTCAAAACCAGACACCAAAAACCAAACAAAAGCCACCAAAACCAACTTAAAAACTTGACTGAGAAATTAATTCTCTATTTCCAAAGCCACCTTGCAAGTCCACCCACACAAGTCAGTGAATGTGCATACATATTTATATGCACCTACACACTTCCGTTTCAAGAGAAAATAGAAAGCAAATTCACTTTCTTACTTTAAAGTAGAAAAGAAATAGAAGGCAAAAAATTTTCAGGTGACTTCAGCTTGATTCAGTTCCCAACAGCCTAAGAGAACCCATTAGCTGCTCTTCTAATGATTTCAATTATTTGTAAGGAACTAAAAGCTGGTAAAATACAAATGCTCATTTTATTCATAAAGTTAGAGACCAAGAACTGCCTGTAACTGACATAAAAAAACAGAAAAATTTTGAAGAAAAATGGAAGCCTTACAAAAAGATGGAGTGTTGAAATGATGTCAGTCTTAACACTAAAGACTTAATAGGAGATATTTACTTAAATGGAAAAAGACCAAATGTTCTACTGAAGAGCACATTTGCAATGCACAAAGAGCTCAGAGTCTCTCAAGATGCTCTTTCAAACAAATGTTGAGAAGGATGGCTGTAAAGAATGGTTTAATAATTTGCCTTACAATATCAAGGGAAGTGTACTCAATACTAAATTGCTCAGAAGAGAAAGAACTCAAGCAGGTATTACAGGCGCTGGAAAAAAGGACACTTAGGAAATTGTAAGTCATTTGACAAATATCCTTGAAAGGCCTCTAACAAATAAGACAACAAACATTCAGACTAAGAAAGAGCAGTTTAAACCAGCATCCATTTATTTTATTTTTGTGTTTACTGCCTTGAAAATAATTTGAGAATAATAGGAAAATAAAGATTATTTCTTCTCCAATTACATAGCTCCTTTTTCTTTTTTTATTTCCCACTCAAAATCTAAACCAGCTATTTTTACTTAGATTCATGTTTGCCTACCAGTATTGATCAGTACATCACAAACAACTGTAGACAACCCTTGATATAAATCTTCCCTCTAATGCACATAGCCAAGTTCCATGGAACAACAGGCAGTGCAGGGGAAGACCCTTAAGGAGCAAACATGAAGAAAGCAAAGGGGAGTGTGACCTTGCTTAGTTAAGATTCCTCAAATGTCTCATTTCTATTGCATAGGTGGTGAGACTCTCCAAAGGATGCCTTATGCAGGCTCTAATCAACGTACAGCTCCCATGGAAGGTCTAGATGCAGCCATGCAACTCAAGACAGGCTGCAGCAGGAAAGTGGTGACTGAAGCCCTCCAACTCTGCCTGTTCAGAGCTGCCAATGTATTTGCAGGTTCCTGCATTACGGACAAAACGTATTAAAACCTTTATGGAGTCTCACAATACAGCATTACATACAGCTAACTGATGGCTGGGCAGCTTTAATGCACCCACTCATCACAAGGACAGAATGGTTTTGTCAAAGTCAGAAGAGAGCTGTGTAAATTGCAGGTGGGACCACACAGTAACTCAAGGTGACATGGATTTTCTGCTGGTAAACAACATACTCCACTATTAAGTTTAACTCAACTAAACTGTAAAAGAAGGTATGGGTTTGGAAAGGGGCAATTTTCTTCAACGATTCTCAGTATCTCAAGAGCAGACAAAAATAGCCATTCCAAAAGTAATGCCAGTAAAGGAAGGTAAGTTGTTTGACTGCATCTCACCTGGCAAGAGAAAAGGCAACAGCAGTGAAGCAGAACAGCAGAAAACCAAGCAAGAATATGGACATGGCCTGGTGCCACTTCCTGATGTACCTCCTTCCTCCCCTCCTTTACAATGCCCATAAAAGCCTCAAGCACATGTATGCTGACTTTAATGCAAGTTTGCTCATACAAACAGGACTGAGACTGAACCCCCTTCTTTTGGAAACACCTGTTTGCAGTGAAAAGGTAGGCAAAGATAACTGCAGAACTGACAGTCAAGCCCTTAGACACCTTATTTCTCTCAGTGGCCTGTGAAGGAAAGCCACAATGTCACAGCATATGGACTACACTCTCCAACACCGATAGCACTTGTCTTCCACTGTAACCTGGTTAAAAAAGAAAGAGTGAGAAGTGAGGACAGGTCTTTACTACTGGGATGCCCATGAGGCCAGATGGTGAGCAGCCCAGTAAGGACCAGGCAATAGGCTGGTATGGTGACCATGGTTCTCTCAACAACACAGCAGGAATACTAACATGCCTCAGAAAAAGACATAAAATCAGTTATATGGCATCAGAAAGGAGCAGACGACACGCCTTGGCAGTGAGGAGCCTGGCTGACCAGATCAAAAGGAAATAGGAAGAGAGCACTGTAAAACTGGCCCTGTTAGCCTCCTCAGCGAGTCACTTTCCCAAGGGAGCCTTGAGAAAATGTTTCATCTAAGAGTAGCAGTGAATCAAGAGATTTGGGAAAGGCCCATTACTTGCAAGAGTTCCACAATATGGAAAAGATCATCAGCATAATGTAGCAAGTCCCTTATGTGCCAAGGGACCTCACTGTTGTGTTATGGAGAAGGATGGACCTAATGAACCAGGAGCAAGCAAGGACACACTTTGGCTACTGGTGTGTCAAATCCCCCAGCTCTCCAGGTGGATGCCCAGACACCATGAACTGCTGAGCAGTTCATAGGGGTGACCTGATCTGCTGCTGGCAAGTCCCTCTGCCACTCTTTGCAGGATCCTTTCACCCTGGTCAGGCCACTTTGCACCCAAATGACACATCAGGGCTCCTAGTCTATTGTGTGACTTGCTGGGCCTCTTTCATGTTGGGGATTGCACGCGTTCTTGGCCAACTGCTTTACAAACGAAAGGAAAAGCAAGGGCAAAGCTAAACACAAACTGCCAAGGCCACCTCACGTAATTGCAGAGGTAGAAAGTGCGCTGCCTAGTCCCTCTGCAGGGGAGGAGTGTTTACCCACCCACAGTGCACTGCTGGAACTGCAGCTGCATTATTAGCAAACCATGGGCTTTGCTCCTGGGACAAGCCAGAAAGGGCTGGAGTCTGACACCAGCTCTCAACTCACTGGGAAGTTCCTGAAAACATACAGAAACTCCCTGGTGATTTAGAAACTCCATTTATTTGGAGATGCACTGAAAAGCACAAATTCAGAAATGGCTCCTTAAAATGAAAATATATTTACATTTGTGAAGAAGAATCACACATAAAATTCCCGACACTTTCTATAACCGACTGAGAAGTGGCAAACAAATTATCGAGATGAAAAGACACTGTATCATTGTAGGACCACCTACAGACAGCAACCAAGCATGCCCGACCTGAAAAGAGAAAGGTAAGCAGGCACCTTTCTAGCCTTTTCTATATTCAGCCCATGCTCCTCCTCTTCTGGGAACTGCTTTCTCAACATCAGTGATACATTTCAGTTTCTTTTCTTGCAGCCCAGCACACCTCAGATTACCTTCTTCAGGCAATGGGGAAACCAGTGCTAGTAGCAGGATGGGCAGTGCGACCAAAGAAGCAGAACATGAGAGTTATCAGTGTGAAATACTCAGAGAATCAACAAATGGAATCACCTTAAAAAAATCAGGGGAAGGAGGAGGGTGGCAAGAGGTCCAGAAATGCAAGTAAGAACAAAGAATGAAGCCCTGGCATCCAAGTACGCTGCCAAAACCCCTTCTCTTTTTGCTAAAGGGCTATCTCTCCCCCTTCACCTGGTATTAGGAAGCTTCTAGAAGATCTAGCAAAAATAGCAAGAAGTATAATGCTGTTACATTTATCTCAAATGGTAGCTTACTGAATTAGGCAGCTAAATCACAGTTATGAGAGAAGATAAGACACACTGGGATGTCTTATTACCTTCCTTGAATAATATATTCAACTAAATACTAGAATACATGATTGTGGTCTTGGTGCTTATACATTCTCAACACTGTGTTGAAGGAGCAGATAATTATTCTCTTTGTTGAGACAGATTCAGCACCGACTAAATAGAATTCTAGGTTAATCTCAAATTAAAATAGTGCCTCTAGGTTTTCCAAGGCATATATCCTTGACTTCCAGGGGAATGAACACATTGGATTCCCCACCATTTATTATACTGCAACAACATTGTCAGTGTATTCTGATGTCCATGGCACCTGTCTTCACCAGTGCTTTGAGTAGATGCACTAATACCAACCTCAATTGCATGACCACATCTACTATTTTACTCAGCCCTTTTTCCCAAATAGTATATAGACAGCTGCATGGTATTTCTTAGCCAGTGGGGTAGTAGCAGAGCAGAACTCTAATGCATGCTCATCTAACTCCTGGCCTGAATGCAAGATGCTTATTTCCTTTTGGGTTTATCCATAGAGCTGGCTCTATAGGAACACATTAGGAATGGATCTGCTAAAATTATTAATGGATTTGTTAGTCTTTTTGTGAGACTAGACACCATTACTTCCACTCTGCACAGAATAAACTGAGACCAAATACCACTAAAGGGCTGAGTAGCACCTGCAGTTTTCAGCTGCAAATCTCTGCCCTCCTTCCACTTTGCTGTGAAACAAAATTTACACAGAACACACAGGTGGTGCACTAAACTCCAACTGCTTGTCCCACCTGTCCTTTGTTCACCTACAGCATTCATAGAATCACAGAATGGTTTGGGTTGGAAGAGATCTTAAAGATCATCTAGTTCCAACCTCCCCTGCCATGGGCAGGGACACCTTCCCCTAACCAGGTTGCTCAATCAGCGCCAGTGCCTCACCACCCTCACAGGAAAGAATTTCTTCCTAATACCTGATCTAAATCTACCCTCTTTCAGCTTAAATCCATCGCCCCTTTCTCCTATCACTACAGACCCATGTAAAAAGTCCCTCTCCAGATTTCTTATAGGCCCCTTTAGGTACTACAAGGCTTCTGTAAGTTTTCCCTGGAGCTTTCCCTTCTCCAGGCCAACTCTCTCAGCCTTTCTTCATAGCAGAGGTGCTTCAGCCCTCTGAGCATCTTTGTGACTCTCCTCTGGACTCGCTCGAGCAGGTTGAGGGCCTCAAAGCTGGCACAGCACTGCAGGAGTGGCAGGATCACCTCCTTTGACCTGCTGGACATATTTGTTTTGATGCAGGCCAGCATACTGTTGGCTTTCTGGGCTGCGAGCATACACTGCTGGGTCATATTGAGCTTCTTGTCTATCAACACCCCCAGGTCCTTCTCCTCAATCCATTCCAGTCATGGAAGAGCACTGCCTCTTCCCCACTCCCAGCCCCAGCATGTGACATCAGACGGAGCAAACACAAAGAGCAGTGTGCTCGGTCTGTGGTCTAAAGCCAGCCCAGAGTGCACAAGTCTGTCCGATCTGCACACCAGCCTCTACCAGGCATGCATTGACGGCGAGTTTTAACACTTCCAAAATGACCAAATATGTGGGTGAAATGTCACATAAGCAGTTTAAGGCAAATTACAGATGTCAGAGCAACTTTCTGCTGCTAGACCCCAAGGTTCAGCTGTAAACAATAAAAAACAACTTCAGCATTGAACCACTTTTAAGAAACAAGAAGGAAAAACAAGGTATTTATGTCTCAGCTGTTTCTCAAAAATGGTTAAAGTGTTTAACCGAGAACTTTAAATAAACACTCTGAGTCAGTCACTCGTATGCTTCAGCCCAGATAATTGTGTTTTGAGAGACTTAGAAACCGCAGAAAAGGAGGATATTATTTGGAAAGTGGTGGCCACGATTAAATCCAGGTGATGATGGCACACTGTTGGTCATAAAACACTCATACGGGCCTCATCAACACACCCAACCAAAGGCTAATGATTGCAGGAACTCCAAGCACTTATGTGTACAAAATGTAAAAGCATTTAAAAACAATGACAGCAAACAAAACATTGAATAACGCTAAAAATGAAATCTGATGAACCGTTTGTCCAGAAATATTTTAATGCAAGTAGTCATCCTGGCTGATGAACTCTGCACACACAAGGAGTTACTGAACAGTCTTTTGGAGAATATAATGCCTACAAGCATCTACATCACAATTTTAAGGCAAGCCATGTACTAGTGTACCAAGACTTCCCAGTGTCATAGCAAAGCCCTAATGATTTATACAGAAAGAAAAAAAGTCAAGATCATTTGACTTGAGCAACGATGACTTCTCTGATTTGTTTTCTTCATTTGTTTTGAAGATGATACCTTCCCACCCTAACTTTTATCAGGTAACAGAAGTTCATCAAGTATTGACAGGCTATTATGACATCAATTATAAAATGTGCAAACCCACTTGGATAAAGGAACCACGTTTGTGACTTGTTCTTCCTTCCCCTTAAAGTTTCTACAGGAGACAAGCAGGCTCCCCTGCAACAGTGACAAACGAAACTGCTTTCAGTGTCTGTCTCCTGAAAGCCTTCACAAGTTTGGCACCATTCTCATCTGTTTCTCAGGAGAAACTAACACAGAGTCTGAAATAGTGTTCTCCAAACAGGAACCAAAGGACCATGTAATTTATGACTTTCCTTTGTGGGTAAAGTGTTTTCACTGCCTGCTCCTTATCTGAGCAGCAGTCACAAGATGGAGATTCCCATCAAACATCTTTTTGTCAAATGCTTCCCTTTGTTTGAATGCCAAGGAGGAGGAGGCAGGATGTGGTCAGAAGCCAAGGGCACAGTCAAGGCTTCCAACACTGCCTTTGACTCCAAAAGTGGCAACAACAACCAAGTGAGAAACTCCAGGTGAAGATTACACCACCTGCAGTTGACAGATATTTTTCCCTCTCTGCTCCCAGGCAGAGAACTTTTCTCTCTGGAGTAGCAAGGAGAAGAAAACCACAACCACCAAGTCCTCAACACTGGACACAGATTCTGAAAAGGTATCTGGATCACCACCTCACCTGGCAACACGGCTTAACTGTGTCTTTATCATTCCCAGGAGAATCATAAATCACAGCTACATAGCAGGGCTATGGTTTAAATATTCTTTATAAATGTCACAAGGCTGAAGAACATATTAAAACTAAAATTCCACAATACAAACCAAAGTTTTATGGAAAAAAACTATGCATAATGATCTCATGCTTTTCACAAGAGTGGCTCTTTCACAGCCAGGAACCATGAAGTATTTGTTTCTATTTCCTATTTTTATTTGTCTGATACACACATCACAAAGGGATTACAATTGTTGTGACACATCAAATTCAGTTTGAAGAGCATTCAGGTTAAAATGTAGTATGGTACATAATGTTAATCATAATTGAAACAATCTTGACTCATATTTTCCAAAAAGCCTTTGTAATTGCAGACAGTCTGGAAAAGAAGTATTTAAATGGCCAAATGAGTGGGGTTTTTTTTCCTATCCTGCTGCTTTTCAGTGAAGAAAAATTGTGATGGATGAGTACCATTCATCAGGAGAAACAGTCAAAATATGAGATCACTAACCAGCATCCAGACAGGGTTTAACCAACTCCCTTGTTTAATCACTGGGGATTCAGTGTCTGGATGGAGGGCAGGTGGGAGGGAGTTTAGATGATTCTATGAATTTAACACTAGCATGTTAAAAAACATTTTAAAACATTTTAACCTGCTTCTAGTACCTAGAAATATTTATCATGGGTTTCCAGCCCAGCAGAGAGAGATTCTCTCAGCCAACAGAGACTGCACGAATGCTGGCGTATGTAGCACTAAAAGCTATTTTGCCATGTTAGCATGACAGAGACTAGAGTTTTCTTTGTCAAATGTAATGGAAAATCGTGCCCAAAAGATACAACTCCTGATACAAGCTGTCATTTACCTCCTACCACTCATTCACAAGACAGCCTGCAAAATATCACTCTTCAGATTATTAAATCCCTATGCTATACTACTTAGTAAATAAATAAAAAAATAAAAGCAAAATGAAAGATCTACTTTCAAAGATGTCTTCACAATTTCAGGCCAGTCTTGTAGGGGTAAGTATCAGGGTACCAACAAACACAGTATGGGAACCTAAAACTCATTAGGAATCCTTTGGAAGACCTATGAGTCAGATGGAGCATCTTCCTATGAGGGCAAAGCTCTGACCCTAGGCACTGCTAAATAGATCACAAGCACACAGGTAAAAGATGCAGGAGGTTGGAAGGACTGTACTCATCTCCTCTCATTGGTGGGCAAGCCACACACTACAGGATATTATTATACAGGCAGACCAACCACATAGAAAAAGTGAGATTTTTATAAAGGTACCTCGGTACTACTAAGGACAGGGCCTCTGATGCAGAGATTACTTTGGAGATGAGTTAATAGGAATACACTCCAAGCACTTAATTATTAGCTTTACAATTACTTAGTTCCATTTGTTTTCATAGATTTCTAGATACCTTAAAAGCAGGCTGATTAGGAGAATCTTGCCTTCCTACAGCAGATCATGTCAAATATAGTAAATAATCTCAATCTTCCTTGGCAAGTAACTTCAGTAGAAAGGAAGAAACTGCCAATGAGGAAAACATCTTTTAATGAATTTTAAATTGACATTAAGACTACAGCAGCACTGCTAACATTAAAAAAAATTATATCCTTCAGTAGATGTCACAGGGATTTTTATTTATTTTACTTTACCATCCCACACTGAAAGCCCAGTGTTTCATCAGCAAGTATTTATCTGAGTTCTTCTCTTCAATGATTGTCCCAAAGTTTCTGTTAATAGAGAATGCCAAACTAGCCTTAAATGTCAACTCTGCTTTAAGAAGAAGAAAACCATTGAATTTTCAAGTTATCACGGCCTCAATAGAAGGTTCGTCATATGTACAGCCACCCACCATAATGTAAACCATGCTTTATTAACTTTCCCATGCTATAATCCTGAGAACAATGAAATAAAGAGACATAAAAGAATGGGATGCATGCCCAAAGGATTCCCTTGGCTGGTTGCATTTAGCAAATAAAGTGTTCAGTTTTAACTAGTTAAGGAACATTTGATTAGCATATAGCAAAACCAAAGAAAACCTTTTCAAACATCAAACAGAAATGAAACAAGCTTATAAACTGAGCTGCCTGCAAGCAAACAATTTCTGGAATGTACTGGGGGAAGCAAAGGAGAATCCCACAACAAAGGAGATCGCAAAAGCCAACCCATTTTAACAAGTGGAATTACCAGTTCAGAGACTGCAGGGAAACAATGCAAAAACACCATCAAGTCTGATACAAAGTACTTTTCTTAGCATTTAACAAAACTCCCAACATAAAGGCCAACATAAAGGCCACCAATCAGTAGGTAATTAAATATGGCTTTTTGGAAACACAAAAGTTGTTAATTACTCACAGAGTACTAGAATTAATGAGGAACTGAAGGTCTCTCAGAGTAAAGATGAACAATTTCAGATACATCTGATCACAGTTGGAAAATGTTAAGCTATTTAAGTACCAGACAACAATTTACATATCATCAAACAGCTGGCTGCCAATTTACCATGTACTTGTTGCAGACATGCAAAGAGCAGATAACTTATGAAGACCTCTAAAACATGATGCTAATAATTTAAATCTACCTTTTACGCTTGCTATTAAAAACAAACTCACATACGCACTAGACCCTAGATGTACGAGAAGTATTTTTCAGGTATCTCTGACTACAGCTACGAGGACAATGACAGACCCACTACGATGGGAATGTGATGATTATCACTGCTCTCCAGCACTCCAAAACCCTCCACAAACTCCCTTATGCTGTAGCGGAGTATGGGCAACCGAGCATTCACCAGTGTGGGAATGAGAAAGTAATTTTGCAACGTTTTTCCATGTCTGTGCGTGGCCCAAGCAGGTATCATGGCTCACAGATCCAAGCAGAGAGCTGTCTATGGAGGCCAGCAAACTCCCTCACTATGGGACATCACATGGTACTCCACAACAATACTCAAGGCCCCCAGCTCCTATTGCCTCTTCCCACATGGACAGAGGGATTACTAGAGTGGCTCTGAGTACCTGTTCTGGGAGGTGTCAGATTGCCGGTGCTGCCTACAAGCCAATGTCCACCTCTGAGGACCCAGCAGAAATGACAGCGAAGGACCCTATCCAAAACAACCCAATCTCCCTCACTTTAGTGCTGGCAGATCCCACAAAACATGGGGTAGGCCAGTCTGAGCTTGTGTGTTCAAATAATTAGCTATACAAAAGCACCTATTTTAATGGTCTTCAAATAAACATCATCTTTTGTTTGGAAAGGTAACATATACAAAGCAAACTGTATCAAGTCTTTCCTTTTGTTCATGTTCATGAATAGATTAGGGACTGATGCTAATATTTCTACATCTCTTTAGCTGCCCTGCAGTTAGAAGAAGTAAATTCATATTCCAGCAGTTTAATTTTTTCTTTGTTTAAACCTGAAATAAAAATATGTGTTGGAATTCCTTAAAATGAAGCTGCTTGAAGGACAGCAGTCTGATAAAAATATATTGCCTATTGCCTCGTTTGCCATCAACAGAGAAGTGAAAACTGCTATTCCAAGTACCACAGTCAGGAAGTATTTAGGACAGATATTCAGCCAACTTCAACTAACGCCTGAGCAACAAGTCAACAAAGCCCAGTGTCTATAAATGCTCTGACATTTTATAATGTAAGAGTCAAAGTTTCCTAAATTTCTAGCTCCTTTTATAAATACAAGAAAGAATGTCCAGGTAGGAGGTGAATGTATCAAAAACTAAATTTAAGAAACACCCACTAAGTGAAAAACATTAACCTTGGGGAAAATAACTAAATCAGATGACTGTGCAGTTAGTTACAAAATCAGTTCTACCCATTAAATGGATGAATGTACAGTCTAATCTTGATGCTCAAATGCAGAAATTGGTTGGAAATTCTGTGAACACAAATCCTAATCCCAAGAAAACTTTTACCTTTAGCATGTGGTAAAGGTAAAATGGCAATGTAAACAGATAAAATCAATTCCCAGGAACCTTAAAAGACCTCAGCCTGAGGCTGTCTTTGTAAGACCATCTTCATTAGTCCACTGTCATTAATAACATTATTACTATGACTCCCAGCCAAGTCTAGGCTCACTGTAGCACAGCACAAACCTGTTACTGACTCTAGAGGCATATAAATTAAGAACACACACAAAAAATAACATTATAAGGCAACAGAGCTCACATTTCTATGTCTGCTTCTTAAAAAAAAACAAACCAAAACCCAAAACAACACTGATTTTTTATTATTATACATATTGAAAGGAAAAAATAAGGATCAAAATTACTGTTATAACACAGTTTCAAAAAGAATGTGAGAAAAGTTGTAGTTGTGGGCCCTTAAAGTTTTGCTAAACTAACTATTAATAAAACATTACCATTCACAGTTTTGATAAAGTATTATGGAATTTGGAGCCCTCCCTCTCCCCAGTTCTCTCGTATTCCCTTTCCTGAGCAGTGGGAACAACAGCTACCAAGACTCAGGCAGATTTTGCTCCTCCCTGCACCCCTTCTTTCCCTCCAGAGTGCAAACTGGGGTAGTTCCCCTCTTTTCCTGCTTCTCTTCTCCTCTTCAAACACTCAGCCTTTCTGCAAGTGACAAACTTCACTGCAAAACACATTTACTGCCTCTGCGCTCAGCAGAAGGTTACAATTAGGAACACTTTTGTAATTACTTAGATGAGCTGTTGTACACCTCTGAATTTGTCTTCATATTCTCAAGAGCAAACCGCAGACTCCACTTACTCAAGAGCCACTGCAGCTGCATAGAAGTAAATAAATAAAAATCACTTTTTCTGACAAATGATTCAGCGTTTAAGAAAATAAAACCAGCTGTACTGTGTTAGACCAAGGTCCATCCAGCCCAGTATCCTGTTTCCAAAAGCAGTCAGCAGCAGATGCCTAGGGAGTAGTATAAGAACAAGGAAACCATTTAATGATATATATTGAAAATATTTTTCACATATCCTTGATGGAAAACAGAGATGGAATTCTGACAGAAAAGGGAAAAAAGGCAAAAGAAAACAGAGTCCAACACATACACCCTTTGCAAAAGCATGAAACATTCCTTTCAAAATAAAAAGAGAACTGAGGGGAAGATAAATCTTATAGATACTCTTTTTTTTTTTTTTTAAGACGCAAGAAAAACCCAGATTCTCACTTGCTATTCACAGAAATAGTGTAAACACACACTGATGCACATCACTGGCCAGATAATTTTTAAAAACCCTTATGCGTATCAATAACTTTTTGAAAGAGCCCTCATGGAAACCTACATGTAGGGATCCATGTCATGGTATCACAGCTGAGAGCTCCCAAGTATTTAAAATAATGTATTTTTATAAATACAGCTTCAAAAAGTGTATGCCTCAGACAGAGGGCAAGCCTGTTCCACTTAAATCCCCAGAGAGGGGAACAACCATGAAGGTACCATACTGGAAACAGGCAAAATAAGCTGCACTCTAGAAAAGTACAGAAAGTGTGGGACAGTGAAGTGGCCATGAAGTCAACTGGAGGTTTACAACTGGCTTAGCTGGACATGGGATCAGTCCTAGAAAAAGTCATCCATAGGGTCATAGGCTGGAGGGGCTATAAAGTCATAGATGCAGAAACCAACTGCTTTGATTACGTTGTTAAGCTTCGTATCTCCAGGATACCAAATCTGTGTTTTTCAGAAGTTCCAGATAAGCTAATGAAACATGCCGATGACTCAAGCTCATTTGGCAATGGGAAGATAAAAGAATCAGGGTATGACAGAAGATTAAAACCTTGAAACCCAGAGAATGAGAACGAGCATGAAAGAACAAAGTATTCATAGCCAGCAACATGAACCCCCCGTAATAGTGCAGACACAGACAGGAAGGTGTTCAGCTGTAACATGGGGATGGAGCTGATCGTGGCAGAAGAGAACACCATGGATGCTTTAATCAAATGGTGATTGATGGTGGAGATACTGGTGTGACTCTGGAAAAAGCAATCACAGCCCCAAGGATGTATCAACCAAGCACTGTCTAGGAAAGGCAGCAAGCTGTTGTGGCAAGCCAATTCTCCTCTTGTGGTGAATGCCTACTAGCAATGCTGTGAGTGCTTCTGGTCACCAGCATCCAAATAAGATGGATTTGGCCTGGAGCAGGCACACGTGAGGGCTGCCAAGGTGACTCAAAGAAAGGGAAGCCTGTCTTACAAGCAGAGAAATAGAGCATGGTGGGGTTTTATGGCTGAGTAAAACAAAGGCTGACAAGGAGTATGGCTATTTCCACTGAACATCCCAGGAGAAGTTTGGGTGACAGGTAAAGGTAACAGGAAGGGGGAATGGGTTGCTTCAGCTGCAGAATAACAATGACATTGAGCTGGAAGGAGGTAAACTGGCTGTGAATAAATCCATGCTGGAAATGAGAAGAATGCACACGGAAAGTGAAGCTATAGGAAAGTCTTCTGATAGAAGCACAAAAATACCCTTCCAAAAAACTCTACCCACGTTCAATATGGAGATTAGTAAATAACTTTAGTGAGGAGATGACGTGGCTGCCCGTGATAAAGAACTCTTGCAGTGCAAATCATCACTTGTAACCCACTCTCTGCAGCACAGCACCAGGCTTTGGGTGCGGCTGCAACATGGCTAGGGGATGTATCTCATTCAAGGGACTTCTCATGCAACCTGTCTCCACTCCGGGGAGCCCAAATTTAAACATCTCAGCCAACAGCTCAAAAAGAGAGACCTGACTCTAATACGTAACTAAATAAAATTGAAGCATGTCCCCTCTACATTCTTTAGGGAAGAGAAAGGATGTTAAAGTTACCATATTTATATTAATAAATTATGTTTATTCTACTTGAACTGGGCTCTTAACCACACACAGTATGCTCCTAAGAAATGCAAAGCCAAAAAATAATAAACTAATGAATTATAATAATAATCCTCCAGATGCCATATCAGAAAGTTTCAGTCCTCCCTTCAGATCACTTAAGGTCTTTTTTCATTCTTCTGTCTATAGTTGTACAGCAAATTTTCATTCCATACACTAACACTGTTCTCCAAGCCAGTCTGAATTAACCAACCAAGCCAGAGAACGTGCAATACTACCTAAACACAATCATAACAGCACTGGCATTCCTATAATCTCTGTATCTAGTGTGTTTTCATCACCATACCAGAAAACAGGTTGTTTAGAGAAAAGGTTGCTTCACATTACGTGCAACAGCTGCACACAGTTCTGCCCACAGCTTTTCCCTTTCTACATGCCCACTTTATTATTAGAAAAGTCACTGAAAAAGCAGTGCAGCCTTTTCCAAACTGTGTTGTCTTCTCTGTGGTCTCCTCCTGTCATTCACAGGGATGCAGGGCACCAGCATCTACTACTGGGTTCTGTTCTCTCACCAGTGTCATCCTCTCTGTTTGAGTTGCTCTACTCACATCTCATTTCAAGCAATAAAGAAGTCTCAGATCACAAGCACACTGGTATCAGTAAAACCTGTTAGGTTCAGCAGTTAATTAACTTCTGTTAAACTGAACCAAAACCCATCATTTCTTTATTGCAGTTAAAAAAGCTACAAGTTTATTAATTTATTGTGCTACTTTTCCATTTGATGTTTCCACATCTCTATCAATTATTAAGTCAATCTACTAAACAGAATTTGGCCATGTATACAGATATGTTATGAATTAATTGACCTTCGCTTACTACTTAATTAGCCAGTGACAGTATTTCTCATTTCACATAAAAAACTTCCTGCCTACTTTCACACCCCTGATTCTCACGTTCATCACTGAGATGCACAGCTGCTTTATAGCAAATCAAAGCACACCAAGATACAACTGACACAGATCACAGAGGATCTTCTTGCAACATCCAGGACTGAAAGGCAAATAACTAATTAGAAAGAACAGCTTTATTCAATTATCTAATAATAAACTCCCTTCCTCATTAAACACATTACATATATTGTAACAGCTGGCATGTTGATATATCTGATGAAGGAAAATCTGCTTATAGTATTGTTGCTGCTTTAGGGAAAGCTGGCTAAATCTGTTTGGGTTTTGGTTTGGGTTTTTTTATAGTAGTATTTGTTTAATAGATCATCTATGCATAGAACAATGGAGGTCTTAATTACACTGCAAAAATGCCAAGTTTGGGGGAAGAAAGAAAGAGCAAACATGTCTTAGGCCAGCCTCAAGTAATGCCAAAAACCAGCTTCCTCTTACACCAGGATACAGGAAGAGCCCTGTAGGCTGCTGTCCTGAGAACAAAAGAGATGCTCAGGACAAAACGGCACATGGTTCTTACATAAAACATAGTCACCTCTGCTTCCACGACAGTCTCATTCTTTTCATCAAGTGGCTGTCTAAAGAAAAAAGGCCTCATAAAACCTAGCAGCAGAGATGCTGAGAAAGTTGGGGCTGTTCAGCCTGGATAAGAGAAGGCTGCGTAGAGACCTCATAGCAGCCTTCCAGTATCTGAAGGGGGCCTACAGGGATGCTGGAGAGGGACTATTCATTAGGGACTGTGGTGACAGGACAAGGGGTAACGGGTTGAAACTTAAACAGCAGAGGTTTAGACTGGACCTAAGGAAGAAATTCTTTACTGTTAGGGTGGTGAGGTACTGGAATGGGTTGCCCAGGGAGGTAGTGAATGCTCCAACCCTGGTAGTGTTCAAGACTAGGTTGGATGAAGCCTTGGGTGATATGGTTTAGTGTGAGGTGTTCCTGCCCATGGCAGGGGGGTTGGAACTAGATGATCTTGAGGTCCTTTCCAATCCTAACTATTCTATGATTCTATGATACCTGCGAACTCCCTCCTTCTAGAGACCTAACCATACCCTTACACCTTCTGTTGCTCTCTCTTACTGCCTTTTATAATGTTTGTGGTGCTTTCTGTAGAACAGCCAGCTTCAGTAAGGGATGTCACCTTCCCCACCTGTCATACAGGATCCTTTTGCTGCTTTGCAGACGCATCTAAAATAAGAGCTAAACCTGCACTCCTAATGGAAATTTCCTTCTCCTTGAAGAAAAAGAAGGGAAGTACCAATGACTCGTTAAGATAAATCTGCTATTTGAAAAGATTAAAAAAGGAAAGTATCATGAAAACTACACCTAACAAGTAAGCAGAGGCTAAGAGGGAATGACTGCAAGCAGTCCTCTGCTATTGCTCTACCCAGCACAAAGACCGATACTATCATTAAATGGGTAGTGCTGCAAGCACCGGCACAAAGAAATGCAGGAGCTTTATACATTTCATTGCACATAGGAAAACCTGGGTTCTTTGTGGTTAAATGAGTCTTAAGGATGTCCTATTACTTCACTCACTGAGAAGCTTTACTTTCGTTTAGGAGAGCTTATAGATCTCTCCCTCTTTCTCTGCTATTTGGCTTTTTTTACAAAACTTGTAGCAACTTTTTTTATCCTTGAGACTATGACCTCTTTGTCAAACTTGGCTGAAAATCCAGTGGGTTCACAACTTAGTGGGGGAGGAAGGAAAGAGAGACAGCCTGACTCCGTAAGTCTCATTTCCTCAAGAATCCAGGATAAAAACAATTATAGCCAGAAGGTTCAATTAGAGAAAGGGAACCATAGACTTTCCTGCACTTCGAACACAAACCCAATGCATACTAATCAGCTAGCGCTGCTCTTACTGAAGTAATGAGTTTTGCAGCAAATTAATATTTGTATTGATTTATACTGAGGACAGTTGCAGGCTGGAACATCAACAGCACCAATGTGTTCAGCATGAAGCATAAAATCACTTAACCAGCACCATAGTTTGCAGATGCTCACAGTATGTCTATAGCTATACCCACACACCTCCACCTCTGCACATGCAAAGCCCTTGCCTTCATTTTAATAACCCTGACAGATATTGGATGACCAGTGCTATGAAGCACACAGATAGAGTAAAATGCATTTGGGAAGTAGCCTGCATTTTCCTAAGTAACAAGTGATAGGCCTCAGGCTGCGCCAGGGGAGGTTTAGACTGGATATTAGGAAAAACTTCGTCACAGAGAGGGCTAACAGGCATTGGGAACAGGCTGCCCAGGGAATCACCCTCCCTGGAAGTATTTACAAAATGCGTAGATGAGGCCCTCAGTGACATGGTTTAGTGCTGGACTTGGCAGTCCAGAGGCAACGGTTGGACTTGATGATCTTAAAGGTCTTTTTCCAACCTAACTGAATCTATGATTTGTGACATTCATCATTATCTACCAATTTAGGAAAATCACCATTAAGATACTCCTTAAAAAGAAGGTATTTTTCCCCATTTTGTATCAGAAACCAACTACGTGCATATTTGATGGCACTTGACATATGCTCATGTGCAAATGAAGCAATAGAGAATTATCCTCCAGACAAATGGGATTCCTTTGTTGTCACTTTCACAATTTTCAAATGCATAGACCATATTCTGGTTAATTTCTACCTTTAAAATCCTCATGAGGAGGTAGCTATGGTTGCTATTCAATTTAAATTTGCAAAAGGCTGTCCATCCTTTTATTTGTTTTGCTACAGGAGATCGTTTCTTCTGGTTTTGGTCTATATGCCAACTTTCCTTTCCCCTTTCAATCAGGTCATCACTGTGGCAGATGCATCATCTGCCTTTTTACTCAAGGCCGCTGACGTCAGAGTCTCCTGTTAATACAAGAGCTAAAGCTGCCTCCCAAGAAAGGCTTCATTCTGTTGCCATAGAGAAGTCAGCAGGACCATTTGGAGCACCCTGGGACATACCGGGCCTCTGCATGGTGCCAACAGAATGACACGTTCCTCTGACATGTCACTGAAAAGCCATCAGGAGCACCCTAGGGCATCTCAAACAGTATCAGATGCCTCTGTTTGGGTAAATGAATCAAGCCCAAAGACTGCAGCAAATAAATATGTATTAACTTTAAAGTGACTTCCCTATATTACATCTAGCTTAAAAAGCTGGCTTTTGTTGAGTTTTCTACTTGGCTGTAGGTGAGAGCTAGGGGCCTGTTTGACAACAGCAATGGAGCTTGGTCTAGTGTCTGACATGCTGGGTTTTATTTTTTGGCTCACCGTGAACCAACAAAGAAGGTCCCAGCAGCTCAGGTTCTGAATCACAGCTGAACTGTTCTCACAGCCGCTGTGTATCTTTAGAGGTGCCACTAGACTGACACTAGGTAAGCTCCTCTCCTGCTAACATGCAAGATAGTACTTGAACCCATTCAGTCAGAGGTACAGCTTCCCTGTGGAGTGCTCTAGGCCCAAATACAATTGCAAACAAAAGCAAACAAAACAGGTTTAAAAGGTATCTGGCCTAAGGCACATGCAAGTGAGGTGGCAGCAGCACACCTGAGTGGATGCTAGCCCATGCCATTCTTGCAGCAGCCACTATACTGTGCACCACAGATCCCCTCTTGTCCAAATCAGACCAACCTACAGGAGGAAGCAAGAGCTGAGAACCTGTAATGCCTCAAGAAAAAGGGTAGGTCAACTCTCAGTTGTGAGTGTGGAACTGAACAGTGCTGTGCTGTGGACCAGTGTGTGAGCTGAAGGGCTACAGCTGTCCGCTGGCCCTCATCAAGTGCACACAAGGGTGTTGCACCCCAGCTGCTACATCTCTCACACATTTTAATGCAGCTTTCCATTGATTGTTTACTTCTTCCTTTTTTACCATGCAATGATTTGTCTTTCCAAGCACTGGGGCTATCTGACTTCTGAGGCGCTGTTCACAACACCTTGCCATACAGCCCATTGACAAGGCACATGAGAAGACAGTTTCTTTCCCCGTTATTAATTTCTTCTTTGTTGTGGTCAAGACCTTGCAGGAATCTAATGCTGGGTGGCAGAGCATGCCCACAGCCACAAGAAACATATCAGTGTGGCAGAAAACAGATATTTATTATTTCCTCTTGTATTTCAGATGTGGAATGGGTACCTCACAGCAGGCTTTCAATGAAATGTTCCAACATCTCAAAAACCACAACAGCTTCCCTTTTATTGCAGTGGGTTTCCAATACAATCCACCTCCTCAAAAACAAGTTGGGAGAGACGTATGGTTATCAAACAGACTTGCAGATAAACTCCTCAATCGTTGTTGTGTTTGGTTTTTTAGATTTAAAGCATCTTTCCAGAGCTGGGATAACGGGGACTAACAGGAACCTGGGTCTTGTCTCTGCTAGGCTTTTACATTAGGAAGCAACCTGCATTTGAGCACAACTCTGTCTTTTGTATTGATGATGCAAAGTATAACAGCTTGGGAAGAACAGCTGATGCCTGAGCTGAGAGAAAGCTGCACAGACAGGGCCAAGGGAGCCTGTAATGAAAGAGGAACCACCTGCCAGAAAAATAAAGGAGTAGGTGGGGAGACCTGGCGAGAGCAAGCCTGTGGGAACAGTGAGTGACCTCAGTTAATGGGGAGCGTGGGGGAGGAGTGGGCAGCAAGCAATTGCTCTAGTGTTCAAAATCCTAGTGACGGGATGAGTCAGAGACTCTGATTGAATCTTGCCTTCACTACACCCACAGACTGGTTATTACAAGGCTCAGGGGAGCATGGGTTGGTGTAGCAACAAAAACTAGACAGAGAATTGATGGGTATACGAAGCACCCCCAAGTGCCCCAAAATCTGAAGAACAGCTACCAAACACCATACCCTTTTCACATAAGGTTTCCTGTAGCTCTAACTAGTCTGCCTAGTTGCTCTTCTTCATCTAATAGGACTCAGACTGATAACCCAGTGACAGCTGCACCTGAGATGAACAGGTATGGCAAAATACCTGGGAATGCTCTTTGCGAGTCTCCACTGGCACTTCTGGAAGCACCAAGGTTAATTCAATCCAGCAAGACCACTGCCCAAGAACTACTAAATGCTCTTTTAGTCTCTCAGGACAACACAATTCAGTGAACAATAAGATATATTTGCATTACACCCTTCAGTGACTGTTCTTTAACTGCTTTTTTCTTCCAACCATTTCTGCTCCTAGTGCTCACTCTCCTCCCCAGGCCAGGGGCCAGGCGACCTGCTCAGCAAGTTCTAACACACTGAAACCAGCAGTGAAAACGGCTGGTAAACACCCACTTGAACACATCAGGCAGTCCTAACGGACCAAAGGTGGCATAAACTGTTGGAACAGGTCTCCTGCTTGCACAAGGCATCTGCTCTGATCAATGAAATACTCTGCTACTAAACCATGCAGTTGGGAAGAGGGGCTTCCCACACCTTCAGAGGGAAGCAGGGTCTGGGTAGCTCAATGATCAAGTGCCCAAACAGGGTCTTCTTTGAGAATCAAGTTAAAGCGTGCAGGTTTAAAATATGACAGGGCAGGTGCCGACAGGGGATAGCAGAGACAGCCAGGACAGCCTCATGCTCTCCGTGCTGCTGCTGAGAGAGCCAAAGAAGGAAACAAAACAGGGCCTGAAGGAGGCACCCAGCTTTTCTACGATAATGAACTTCAACTGCTTCAATTTCTCTGCTTTTCATAGGTTTAGTTTGAGGGCAGAGACAGTGGCAGCAGGTTAGGACTTGGTCCTCTAAGGCTGAGTTGATGGCTGTGCCCCTCTGCTGCAGGGTCCAGCCCAGTCTCAGCTGTGCCTTCAGACTTTGCTCCAACACAGGTGAGAAAACGTTCCTCTCAGAAGAGGGATAAATCCTAGCAAGTGGCATGGCCCCCTCTGCAGTGAGCAAGCATCCACAGCTTTCATTTATTTATGAAAAAGCAGAACACCATGTAATACAACAATTAAAGGCTTATTTTATAAAGACTCTCTTCTTACCAGTTTAAGCCAAGCTCATAGATTGGCTATTGACATTAAGCTAGTTGGTTTTTAACCTTTGCCTTCCTTTTAACCCTTCTGAGCCAAAAGGGCTCAGAGACAGTTCCATGAATAGACAAAGAGGAGGCAAACAGAAAAAAGGAAGCGATAAAGCAATTCGAGCCTGCTGAGAGGACTACAGGAGAACACTTGAAAATAAAGGCTTTTTTGCAGAAAACAAACAAGAACAGGTGATTGACAACACAGAGAATATCGAGTTCCTAAACTCGCAGATGGTAGTGATCTTCAGAAAGATATTCCCCTTTCTTAAACCCCACTGCATCTCAATTTATGCTAGATGTTGCTGCTGAAATTCATGCTTTCATCTTATGTTTAATGGAGTTCTTCCTTTTCCTTCGGATCAATTCAAAGAAGTCGCATGGCTATATAATCACTCCAACAGAAATAAAAAAGGGGAGCTAGCTGTGATAGGACACAGAACTGGATGTAACCATCTCTTTTTAGCAACAGCTCACAGTTGCACAGGTTGGGTATAAGGTGAAATATTGTCTCAGGAAATAAGGGTGGCATAATTTCACGCAGCATCTGACGTCTGGCACTTTATTCTGAGCCAAAAACCTCCCATAGCCTGAAAAAGTAGGGCCTTCAGGAATTGTACCTGTCCTGGGAATATATTTTCACAGAGTACATTTAATACACCAAGTCTTCTCTCAAGTGATTTCCTCTGAACTCATGGGAGAGAAACATGCCACTTCCAGAGAGAAGTCAGTGGAAAAAACCCACCCAAGTTAATCCGTAACACAATTTACAGGAGATTCTCTTCTGCCTTCTCAGTACAAGAACTGGGGATGAGATGAGGAGGATTGAAAATGAACAGAAGTTGGTTTCCATGCTGTATGTAACAAAGTTGTGGAAGTTCTTACTGTGACATGCTGCGGGTACTGGAGATGTATACAGTTCAGAAAGCAGTGGGACAAATCCAGGGGACAGATGGTCACTGAGAGCCATTAAGTACAACTATATCATGCCTGGCTCTCAACATCCCCGAGAAGCATACCACTAGGAACCAGGAGAGCACTGCAGGAAGCCACTGCATGTCTGCACAACACAGAATCAACTCAGTTGGAAAAAGACCTTTAAGATCATCAAGTCCAACCTTTACCCCACCTACTGAATATCCACTACTGCCCATTATAGGGTCACTGGGCTAAATGTGGTTTTGATCTGAGCCAGGGTGGCCACTCCTGTTCTGAATGCAGGAGGAACCTACAGAGATAATTATCAGACATCTAAAACTGGTGTTGATTGACACCGCTTCATCATGCCCACACTTTGCAACATCTCAGACACAGGTGGTGTTCTGCCAGGTGGTGTTTTCAGACTACCTGTAAGTTTTCTGGACTTCGTAAAATAATAAACCAATAACAAAAAACGAAAGGGCGGTAAGTGAAAAACTGAAGCTGTGGCTAAGCCTATTGCTCTTCAGGAAGACTGAGATCTGAATCATCCTCCACCTGAAAGGTTCCAGCCTGCGACCTACACATCCCTAAAGCCCACAACTACTTAAAGGAGCAGCCTGTACGCACCCCATCCTGTTGAAATTGGGTCACTGTGCAGCAAAGCAGGCAAAATTCGTGGGCCCAGAAGGAATAAGCCACTCTGTCACCCAAGAGAAATGAGCTTGCCTGTTTCAGTCATGCTTCCCCACTAGCTGTAGGCACTGCCCTTGACCTCACCTTGAATTTGAACAGTGTCACACCACATAACTGGGAGATGGGCAGAAATTCAGCCAGCTAGGACACTAGAAACACCCATTTAAATGCTTCCTAATACAGACAAAACTAGCCAATCCCCCATACATATGGTGCTCATCTACAGTGTCCAGATTGCCTCACCTGACAAGTGAGAGCAGGTATAGCCTACTTCAAAGTATGAGATGATCCTGACCCTTTGACATTTGTAAAACATTTAGATACAAAAGAATCACAGGAAGGTAAATAACTACCTACTGCATTCCAACTCTGAGCTCACTCTCTTACACATAGCCTGTTCACTTTACAGACTTTTGTTTCCTTTTTCTAAATGAAGCTGACGCCATCTTAAACAGACTCTTTGCAGTTCCAGGTATTTTAACTAAGTGGATATTCCTAAATTTATTTTTTTCCTGAAACCTTTTTAACTTGGTAAACAGGTCTCTGTGTACAGCTTTCAATTACCTTTTATTCTGTAGTGCCAAATGAGACCAGCTAGGCATATTTTTAAAAGGCTTTCATGAAAATGAAAATGAACAGATCACACTAGTCTGCTGGCTCAATAAATAGAAGAGTTGAAAGTGTTTAGACACTAGTAAATAGATAAAAGAATACAGAAAAAGCTGTCTGTAGTCCTAAAGAAGCTTTCATTTTCTTGTTACTACCATAAAACTTGCAATGTCAATATCTTCAAGACACTTCCTCTGTTATCTTGTGTTAGCTTAGACAACATATCCTTCTAGTAGCTGACCTGCAAAAAGGGTATAAATCTGAGCTGAGAAATAACACCAGATTTTAAAACCCGGACTCGTGTGAAAAAATGCACATGACCATATTTTCTTATCTGCCAAGCTTTTCCCCTCTCCCACTCCTAAACACCACCATCCATTTTAGTGTTTTGTATGTTTTCAATTCCGGCTCAAATACAGCCAAGTGTTGTGTGTTCTTGTCCCAGACACTATGTATTAATTAGCATTATTTTGAAAGGATTTTGCTCTTTATTACCAGCAGGGCAAGAAAGCCTTGAAAAACGTTTGCTTATAGTGTCCAAAGTGGAGGGATCTCTATGTGATACATTAAGTGCTCTATATCCCATGTTCTTCAATTTTAAGTAAAGCAAATTGTACCCAGCAAGAAGTATAAAAATATAAACAGAGCAGATCCTGAAATCCAGACTCCCCAGTTACACAGGCCTCTTCACAGACCCTTCCCATTGCACAAGCACTGCAGCATCCAAAGGAGAGCCTACAAAGGCTCTGAAAAGACTTCAGGAGGGTTTAAGGAAGCAGACAAGGCTCTGGTAGTGCTTCTTCAGCATCCTCCATCTTCCTGCCCACTGTTAGGGCTCTGGGCCTTGCCATGGAAGTACCCCTTGGTTAACCTCAGGTACATTCAATCAGATCAGGCTGGAGACACTCTCATCACATTAAGCTCAGAGTTTTGGGTGTGCCCACATGGCTGCACTGGCTGGTTGAGTCATAGGGGCTTTTGCTGGAAGGAGCCCTGTTGCTGGAGGTGATGTTATGACCAGCTAATGGACATACATCTGTCAAACCGCTACATCCATCACCATCCATTGGGTACACAGCGATCCACCTACACCCTCCAAACACCCCAAAAATGCCCTGTTCAGAACAGATCAGGCTTAATCCTTTACAAGAGAGTGAGAAACAAATGCTGAGCTGCATCTCAGGAGCCCATGCGGCAGAACCTGGCTTGAAATCAGCAAGTTTCTGGCCTGAATCTGAACCAGGCTCATTAGTCTTTAGCTATTTCTGCCTAGCCTGGAGCATGTCACAGATGAAAGATACTCAGAGCCCAGACAGTCTTCAACAGAGAGCATTTTGGCTCCTTAAAACTGTAATCAGTCCAACAGTTGCTGTTGCAACTTTTGCTGGGTTTAAAGTCAAGTTTTGCAAGGACAGGTATTCAGAGCCAAAACCCCCTTTTGAGTTAAAAGCAAACAGCATTTGTCAAAGTCTGTTGACCTTTTACTTGGAACCAACAGACCTACAAATATACTTATTTAATACAGGAAAACTTGGATTCTGATGCAACCATATTACTCCAGAAGCCTGGCCTAAGGCCATAGCACCACCACCAGCAGAAAGTGACACAGTGCCATGCAGCCCCTCTCCCTTATGTCAACAGCAACTACAACCACCACTTGGGTTTAACCACAATCAACTTCACAACATAGTGCACAGCACCATCACAAAGACAGTGGTGGGAGCACATGGCACAGCGTGGAGGCAGGTGTCCCTGGATGGGATCATTTCCTTCAGTCCCAATTTCCTTCAGTCAGTTTTTACAAGTTTAGAACAACCCTGAGGCTACAGGCAAGTCAGTGTGAAGATGCTTTGGGTCACACAATCACAGGATGGTTGAATTTGGAAGGTCTGGTTGTCATGTGGTCCAAACCCCTGCTCAAGCAGAGCCACATACAGCCAACTGCCCAACCACCATGTCCAGATGGCTTTTTAGTATCTCTGAGGATGGAGACTCTACCACAACCTCTGGCAACCTGTGCCAGTGTCACACCCCAGCTCTCTCAGCCCCTTCTCATAGGAGAGATGCTCCAGACCCTGTGTCATCTCTGTGGCCCTTTGCCATCTCCATACTGGTGCTTCAGCAGCCTGGTCCAGGTAGCAGATACCGATACCATGCTCCCTTGTTTGTCCTAGAAATCTGGAAAGAAGGCAGCATGCGGGAAAGCGCATGTAGCTTCCCAAAACAGGGGCTCTTTTGATTGATCAGCATGTAAAGGAAAGCCTGTCTCAGAGTGCTGTATCTTGTGTTTGACTGACTTCTTAGGGAGCAGCTGTAACTACCAGGCGCAACCTAAATGTAACCCATACCTCAATCTGAGACTAAAAAAATTCTCAGTCTTCTCTGGGTAGGAAGATGTTTATTCAAAAAGACTCAACATATTTGTTATAATTTAATTTTACAGCAGGTACAGCAAACCAAGACAGTTAAAACACTAAGTCTCCAAAGCTCTAGATATTATGTAAATAAACTCTAAATAATCGGTTGCATTTAAGAGCCATTCAATGTTCAGCAAGGAAAATTACTCTCAAGTTTTTGTAATTAAATTCTGATTTTATCTATCATTCTAGACTGTTCTGTTTATTTACATGCAAAGTTACCTTGCCAAGTGCCAAAGCCTTGTTCTGAAACTGTATGATTAACACCACTATTTCCGAAAGCTACTCATCAAGTGGATTTATGTGACTAATGACTTAAGTCCCTCAACCGGTAGTATAAACAAACTGAGCTAACCAGGCATGTTCTTACTGTACATTGTTTCCAAGCAAGCTGTGAGTGCCCCATCCCTGGCAGTGTTCAAGGCCAGGATGGACAGGGCTTTGAGCAACCTGGTCTAGTGGAACATGACCTTGCCCATGGCAGGGGGGTTGGAACTGGATGAGCTTAAGGTCCTTTCCAATCCAAACCAGTCTGATTTGATATACAGCAATTTACAAACACTCTTCTGAATAAGAGATAAGGATTGCAAGGACACCAAATGACACAGCCAGGAGGAGCTATGCACTTGTCGTTGTCCCAACAGTTTTTATGCATTGTGGGGTCAGGCAGCTTAGTAAAATGCATGGGTGCACCTCATGCTCAGCAGCGAGGAGCTTCAATTGAAGACATTGTTGTCCCATTATTGGGCCTCCCTCTGCCTGCACCAGGGTTGGTGGAAAGAAACCTGTACCTCCACATTTACCTGCTTCAGCCCATAGTCTATCTTCTTGCTATAATCCCATCTTTACCAGCAATTTAACCCAACAGACTGAACTAGAAGACACAAGAAGGGAAGCCCAGGTGTATGCTCTCTTCTGCCTCCTAGAAAGAGGATGATGACAGGCAGCAGGATGGAGCACCACTGCTTTAGCCTCCACAGCTGGGCTGGAATGAGCTGGCCCCTTGGGAGCAGATGCCCTTCCACACTAGAACAAAACACTCCCGTTTGCTTCGACTACATTTCTTACACAGTTTTGAACTTCTCTCCACTGACAATCAGCATTGTTGATCAGTCAATTATCCACAGCAATCCCTCAGGATTTCTCTTCATGGTATTATTAGCTTAGGCTGTGACTCTGGTTTAGATTCATGGGTCATAACTATGCCTGCATGGACGTCTCCAGCTTGAACAGCTGGCACCTCCGCTGCAAGCACCCTATGCTGCCAGGGAGCATGATGCTGCCTCGGGCAGCAAGGACAGGAGCAGCACTGCTTCAGCCAGAATGATTCAGCAGCAGCAGCAGCTCCTCTTGCACTGTAAACCACTGCCCTGTTAGCCCATGGGTGAGTGAGACCTGCTGGCCACCTCCTGCCTCATAGCCCCAAGCCTTTATGATAGTTAAAAACTGTATTAAAAAAAACACCTACTGACTTGCCTGGTTTTTGTAAAAAGCTGATTATTGCCCATTTGCTGCAGACACTAGCCTGCTTGGTCTTAAAAGAAAAAAAAAATAAAATTATCCTATTGGCAGGCAACCAATACACAAGAACATTTACAAAGAAGCTGTTACATTTTATTGAGCAGTAATCCATGGATTAAGGTCATTAATAGCACTCAGTGACATCCTGCCATGACTCCAAAGGTGCTGTTCTGGTTTGAAGAACATACAGAACAACAGCTCCCCTCCAAAAGCATTTTTCCTGAGTCAATTTCTTCTAAATCCTCAAAAGAAGAGGAGTGAGAAAGCCCAGAAGAAAGATACCTAGCACAATATCCTGCATGCATAAAAAAAAAAAAAACAAAAAAAACCCAAAAACAAAAAAAAACCCAAAATTAAACACAAACCCAAAAGCCAAACCAAAAAAACAACAAGTTATGATGAAAATAAATTAACATGGTCAAGTAACACTGAATTTTGTTCTCATTCACACTAATGTTTTCACAGTAAGGGAGTTTTTGGTGACAGACCAGAATTTTGATCTACAGAGCTAAATTTAAAAAGCAGGCCAAGGCATTCTCCCATACCCAAAAGACAAAACCACATTTAAAACTTTCACAGTAAAATCTGAAATGCTCAATTTTGTTCTTTAATTATTTATATGAAATAAGCGTTTCCCGTCTGTCAACGCGAGAACACAAACGTATCATCACAGAAGACACTGTGTACTCCCCAAATCCCAAGGGGTCATTAATCTTCTACACAGTACACACAGTATTCTCACAGAACTTTTAAAATAGTTTTCTAAAGCATGCCTGATGTCATTAGGAAGTTAGAAGCAGCTGATGGCCTAATAACACAATTGCTAAATATCCTCTAAAGGAGAGAATCCGTTTACTCTGTTCTAAACTTACTCTGCTATCTACTCTGTCCATACATGTAATTATCAATGCTACTGATTTATCTGACAGTCAACAATACCAAGGGTAAACAACCCATTTTGTCAAAATTTAAGTAATAGATAGACTTTTTTCACTTCTTGATTTAAACAAAAGAATCTGCACTCTTTCCATATGACTTTTTTCATTAAGACTCTGGTAATGGCCTAGTACTGTGCCACCGTGGACTTTCATTTGCCATGAAACAATGATAATTCATAAAATATACTTGGGAGAATACAATTGTCTCAGCAGCTGTAAGCAATCCTGTGTCCCACAGTCACATCACTTTGTAAACAACATTGACACTGGAAAAGAAAATCCTTAGAAAGAAATCTTTTAACAGCTTCAATAAACAAGTTATGACAAACAACATTTGTATTAATATGCACTTATCAAGAAAAAAAAATCCCTTTCTGATAAACCTGATTTAGTTGTAACTCATCATTTCACATTTACTTTCAGTACAATGCAGTTGCATTTTCATTACATATGCAATCTTTTTCTCTTACCTTTAAGGAATCAAAGCAGGCAATAACTCTTCCATTTTCAACCTGGCAACTTTTAGGGGGGTGTGCAAATTTGCATTCTTCATCAGAGCGTGAACAAGTTCCCCTCTGAAACTGTCTGCACACTTCTAATGTTAGCCATTTTGTATCTCTTACAGGAGCAACATTCAAAGCCATGATGAAAAGCTGATTTTGAAACTGCTGTCAAGTGAATTATGCTGAAGAAACTTCCAGAACTAATGGCAAAGGGAAGGGAGAAAAAAAAGAGGAAAAAAAAAGGGGAGAGAAAAAAAAATTCAATTCCAATTGAAAAGAAAGTTAAAAAAATAAACCAACAAAAATGTGGGGGACGATTAACAATGTCCAACACACACAAAGCAGAATAAACAGAGAAAGTTTATCAGCAAGCAGTCACTCATCAATCATTAAGTCCCGCTTGTAGACTTCTGGCTGGGAAAAAACATGCTCAGTCGCATTTCTGTCTGTAAAACACGTGGGCTTGTTGATTGTATCACAGATGCACCAGTTTTAAGCCAAGGTCTTTCAATGCAATGGCACTCCTTGATAGTAGTTCTTTGACGGCTGCTTGCTGGTATTGATTACACACAAAAAGCAATGCAGTCATTTGTTCATGTTCTGGGAATAACAATAATTATTCTTCCTCTTTTTCTGCTTTCAGTTTCCCATCAACTCATTGGCAAATGGAGACAGCTGAGGTATCTTCCACCAGTTGTAAGGTGAAGGCAATGTCTGGCTGGCAAAGATGGGATTTTGAGAACACGGGTGTAGCAGTCCTCGCTCATAGAAGTGACTTGACAAAGGCACTTTTTAAGTCACTGACCTGACAAGACAAATACAGTATCAGTTCACGTGTAACTCATTCAAATCAACATTACGAAACCTGTCATCCCTTTTTATCAGATGTTATAACATACTGCCAATGCTCACTTTTACTTCTTTTTTTCCAAAGAAAATCAGCCTCCCTCGTGAAGTTACACATGACAAGGGAATAACCAGTTGAAACACGTACTGCAGTAATATTCTAGGCAGCAATCCAAAAGTTGGGAATGATTTAAATAGATGAATGTGGCAGACAAAATAATTAGGCATGCTGGTTGTGAAACAATTCAATCTAATGTGCTTAGTCTCCAAAACAATACACAAGAATCCGTTTCCATTAATTTATCATTTGTCCCTTTAGATTGTGTTACTACATTATAAGCTGTTACTTGTTATTTGTTCTTCTTTAGAAATAAGGATAGAAGAACTCTGTTCATATTTTTGTCCCTCTCCCTGTTTCTCAAGGGAAAAACACCAAAACAAAGAATTCGTCACTCAAAAATTATAGGGGAAAAAAACCCCTCCACATACAGAAAATAGAGTTAGTTTCCCTGTTAAGCTAAAGGCTGTTTTAGAAAGACTTCTATGAAAGGGTTCACCATTAACTTATCATCATCTAATGAGTTATTTCAAATATGAAGCAGTGCTTATATCAATTTTTCTCTGATTAAATTAGCCTTCATGTACCTTTACAAATAGATGATTCAGCATCAAAATCTAAAGACTTAAATATAGAACTTGAGCTATTTGTGGACTACAAAATACTTAGGATATTTTACAGATAAGCAAATCTGAAAATCAAATGGTTAGCTACAATAAATATTTTTTAATGAATTACTGTATTTTATACACAGACAGGGAAACCTGGACATGATGTTTCCTTCTCTTCAGCTTCAAAGAAACTTTCACTTCGCAAATACCAGTTAGAAACAGGTGACGGATTATTTTTGTGCAAGAATAAAGAAAGGGGGAAGGACTGGAATAAGTGAGGTTTTAAAACACATCAATAAAAACAGCTCTAAGAACAGTCAGCTTTCCCATGCCAGAATAATTACTATTCTGTGCTTGGATTCATTTGATTTAATTGAAGTCAGGATTGTTAGTAATGTGAGTAAGAATTACTCCCACACAGTTTCAGGAACAGATCCCAGGTCTGACTTCCAGGTCTTCACATCAAAAGGCTGTTCTATTACTTTGTAATGCTACTAGAAGGGGTTTTACTACGTGACTGATACCTGCACCAAAATTGCTACTGCTGGCATGAATAAAGGTAATGCAATTCTAATTGCTCAAAAATTTAGTTTCAAGTCCAGTGTGCAATCAGATGGGTCTGGATGATACTTAACTTTACCTGGTCATCAAGACTGAGTTGTAAGAGAATTAGCACATTTTTAAATAATTCTACATAATTGCAGTATGGTACAGTACATGAACTAAGCATTCTTCAAATGAAATACTCAAACGATGTTTCCCCACAGCACCAATGAGAACATACAAAAAATTGAGAAAATACTTATAACTGATGAAAAGGAAAAAGAGGGAGGAAGGAGAGCCTCTCCACAAGAGCTTGTTTACTGATAGCTTGTTGGGATGATGATTTAGCTGGCTAAACGTGAAAGAGGAAATACTCTCCCTAGAGCCATCCATTCCAATTCAGAAATGCCAGTAACTGTTTTCAGTAATAGATGTAGGAGACAGATGGAAATTTGGGGAAAAGGGTAAATGTTATACCACGCACTGCTGAAAAGTCACAAATAGTAATACTCTCCCGGGCTGCATACTACTAAACTTGACAAAGTTGTTTCTCAAGTAGTAGGTGTTAAGCCTGAAGAAAACCAGATCTCACACATGGCAAAGCAAACAGCGCAAAGTTTATAAATGGCAGTAGCCATGGTTTAAAAAAGTGAACAATAATCACATATGAAGTTTAGTGAAACTGCGGCAAGAATACCAAAAAGCATCAGGGAGGGTGGAGAGGGGCAGACACAGGGTAGAAGAGGAGTAAAATACATCATCATCCTGCTCCCTATCTTCTCATTACATGACCATTTTCTAAAGAAAGGGAAACACAAAAAGTTAGTCTCAAAAATCTGCATCTTGTAAAAAATAACAACACTATTTAGTTTCTTGATAGCCAATGAGTGCTCCAGCAGTTTCTGCTCCTGCAGGCTTAGGAGAGACAGAGCTGAGACCTTTCTGAAGGTCTCCCTTCAGCAGGAGGCAGGTGCAAACATGGTGGAGACAGGAGAATTTGGAGTGCTTCATCCCCACCACTTACATGTCCATCTGTTCATGACCACATACAGGCACATGCCCTACCTTCTCTCCCCCACCACCTGCACCAGGAAGGTGAAGGAAGAGGTGCCACTTGGAAAGCCTGAATGTGAGAGGGAAAACAAACTGGGGAAAAAATATGGGAGAAATCAAAGGAAGTAGAGTCTGAGATACGAGGAAACAGCTCAAGAGAAGGAGAAAACAGGAGTGGAAGGTAGGAAAGTGAAATGGCTGGTTGTAGAAAATGAAGGATGAGAGAGACTTCACGGGAAATGAGGAAAAAGATAGGCGTGGAATTAAAATGGAGAAAGGATATGAAAAAAAAGCATGAAGGAATTTTAGAAGGAAAGCAGAAGAGACTGTGATTACAGGGGAAAACCCAGTGCTTTGGGTAAACAGAGCGAAGTAAATGAGGGAAAGAAACATGGGATTTACAGAAGTACAATAATAATAAATGCCTCCAAGGTCACAGGCCATTACTAACATCACTGGACACCCTGACCTTTTGTGTTGCAAAACCTACTCACCCACCACAAAGAGAACACGATGGCCTCCCACAAATGGGAGCTCTACTCTTCTTTCCATTGCTTCTAACTTCTCTTTGTGTTCCAATGTATCAGCCAAAGCTAACTGTCCTGCCAAAACCAACAGGATCTCACCAGTCTAGAGCCCTAAGCACCAACAGGGTCCCTTATTATGGCAGAAGGTTTGCTTTTTCATTTGCTTGGGCGTTTCGTTTTGTTGTTTTGTTATAGATGACTCCAGATCATGCCTACACACCCCACAAACTACCAAACTTACAAACTGCAAACTAAGCAAACTACCAAAACTTACACACTGACAACCAAGAGCCAAAATATTGTTGCTGAAGAAAGCCCTCAACATAGTAGGTATAAAAGAACTAATTTAAGAGTTGTGGTGTCAGGGTCTTTGCTTTGTTTTTCAACTATTGCTGTTTATTTGCAGTCTCTCACTCACTTGGATCAATGGAATTGATCCAGAATACACATCTAAAAAGGTTTCCACATGCACAGTGAACTAAATGCACAAACTTGTACTGGTAAAAACTATTTAACTTTAAACCTCTCTTTTCAGATAAGCACCACTTCCCTTTCATGGAAAGCTAGCACAACATGGAGGAACAGAAGAGAGCTGGAAAGAGCCTGTGGTAGGCTCCAGACCTTTTTTTCTGTTCAAAACCACAAAATAATTTTTACTTTTCTAAGAATAAAAAAAAAAAATCCCAGAAAAAAATCCTTTTAATTATTAAACAAGGCAAAGCACACAGGCACTCAGAGCCCCCAGAAAAGGTTCACATTCTGAGGAATACTAGGCACCCAGCATCTTTAGGAGCTGCAAGCGAGCACAAAGCCCTGTTCTATTATAAACCAGCTGGATCTCTCAGCTGGAAAATAGAAACTTTTGCTCTGTACAAAATATGTGCTGCTTTGGTACAGCAGTTTCACTTGTCAAACAGATTATGTGGCAATGGATTATGTCATATCTGTTTAATGGAGAAGCTGAGACTTCCTGGACATGTACAAGAGGAACCACAGGTTCAGACCCCTGGTGCGTGCGCTTGGCTGAGGAGCCACTGGTGCAAGGCCACCATCTGTGAGCTTATGACTGAGCGCCTCTAAGTCAGAATCCCACCTAGACATAGCGATACCGCAGTGCCGCCAGTGCCTCGGTGGGGTCGTGACAGCGGTCACTGGAGATTGGCCCAGGAGATGACAGTCTTGCTCAGAACACAGAAGGAAAACTCCTATCTTCAAACCCGGGCTGATGGAGCTCATCCAGCCTTGTACTGTCTGCAATCTAAGAGAAGGACATTCTTACAAACCTACGACCTGCAGACTTTGCTGTCACTGTCCTAGCTCATTAGGCCGGGCAGTTAAACCTCAGGTGTAAAGGGTGGGGACAGTTCTGCGCAAGTTGTGCCTCACCTCAAACATGCCCTGCGCAGGCTGGAAGGGCTTGCTCTCACTTGTCGGTATGGACAGGTGAGGGTCGAATCGGTAGGTGACAAAGTGCATGGGGAGCTGCAGATCCAACCTTGCATGCAGGCAGACCAGCGCATGGGTAGCTTAAGATTACTCAGGAGATGACAGTCCTGGTCGGACACTCCCTGATTGCCTAAGCACCCTTTTTCAAACCAGATTTGCATACCCCACTCGCCCTTGGTCATCGTGTTTGAAGCAAGGGTGGTTAAAGCCCTTCCCAAAATCTTCGCTCCTGAAGCCAAGCCATCAATTTATACTTCAGTAGATAACGTGCAGTAATGAGTAAAGAACTGAAACCACTAAGTTAAAAGGCATTAAAACAGCATTTTACTTTACTCTTAGAGAATTAAACACTCTGTATTATTCATCACTTTAAAATCTTCAGTAAGAAATTTCAAGACAAACTCAGTTTGTTGCTCCTAATGTCAAAGTTTATCAATATGATCCATATATTTCCTCTATGTATATACCAGAAACTCAAGAATTAAAAAGTTTGAAAAACAGAGGGGATGTGCTAAATATACTTGATCATTTACATAAGTGTTTTAAAAATAAAGCATTAAAAAAGAAAAATAAAACCTCAGAGACTTACTGTGCTCTGGGAAGCAGGGCATTCCTCCTTCAGATCACTAGCAGGGCAGAAGAATGTTGACTGTCAGAACAGATTGCTGCCCAAATTCAGGTAAACACCTAAACTCCAGCAGAAAAAAACTCACCTTCAGGACCAACCTACAGTTACCAAAATGGATCTGCTGGATACTCTAATGCCAAGAGAATGTCTTGAGGATCAGTTTTCAACCCCAGCATGCATATACTGCAACTCTTCTGAGAGAGACAGTTCACTTATCTAAACATGCGAACACTTTCAAGAGGACCAAATTCACATCTCTAACCACAGGAAAAGGAACTGTCCAATTGTAAGCCCTGACCCAAAGCAGGCTGCTGCTACAACTTTTATATGCTCACATGTAAACGCAAATTCATGACGCTGACTTCCAGAAAATCATGTCCATAGTCTTAAATTCGCTGCAGGAATCTTTTAACCAAGCAACAAAACAATGACCCTGCAGTAGACACCAGGCACAAAGAATTTCAAGTTGAAATTTTAAGCTCTGTCTGGAAGTTGTAAGTGGGGGGAAACGAGCTCTCTACCTTTTGACACAGTTAACTATAAGCATCAGACACAGTTAACTATAAGCATCACTAGTTTCACACTCCACAATGCAAGTTCACAAACTAGCAACATCTTATCCATGTTACCTTAGCTCAGATTCTCATGTCGCTCCTATTTGTCCAGGAGATAAACTGCTCTATGAGAAATAATACCCCCCCGTTTAGCCATTCCCTTCAACCTGTACTTAATAGTTTTGAGTCAGTGATTTTACCTGGGACAGCCAATGTGGGATAAAATACAACCACTCCCAGATATCCCAGACCATCCAAACACAAGGATTAACCAAAGTGCCCCACCCTACAGATGCATCTTCAGACTACTGACAAGCACCGTGTTCCTTCAAAAAAGCTGCCACTCCTTCAGCATCTGACCACATTTGCAAAGGAAACTTTGCAGTTCACTATGTTTACAGCCAAAACCCATTGGAAAGATTCTCTGTGTAAGCTTTACACATAGGGATTTGTCTATAACCAGATCAAGTTAACTACCTTGGAACATTCACAGTGGAAAATTTAAAGACTGACAGCTACTGAACCCTTACCCTTAAGGCCAGGAAAAAGCATCCAAATCCCACTAAGTCATACCTCCTGTTTGCAGCTGCACAGTGGACTGACTCCACTTTCAAAGCACTCATGACACAGCCACATGTTTAGGAGACATTGGCAGCTGCTTCAGTCCAAAAGATGGAGGGACTTTGCTTCAGCTTTTCAACTAAACCTCACTGTTACATTCTTTTAAATGTATTTTTTTTCTATTGTTTGTGCTTTAAATAGCATTCAAGGCCTCCAAACCAAAGAGATGCTGCACACCAAAGGACCGTCATGACTTCACAAGCACACTCCAGCATCGCTTTCAATTCCAGCTACTTGCCATTTCCATGACTCCCTCGCACTGCTTTCTCTTGCCCTCCCCCAGACTCCCTGCTGAGGAATCAAAGCTACATCTTAATCCTAGCCTAAAGCTGGAAGCCAGTGCCCCATACCTGATGGAGCAAAGAGCAGAGGAAGCGTGACAGTGTATGACAGCACAGTCTGCAGCCCCTCTCCCTCCCCACCACCCCACCTGCGGCAGATCTGGCTCCTCCCTGCCAGTTCCTGTTAATCACATCTGAATAAATTACACTCTTCAAGAGATTGTTGTGTGGTGAAAATAGGCTTTTCTCACTCCATCAGCCAACCAGATTAGGAAACAGGGCCAGCAGGTGGTGAGACAGCACAGAGGTATCATTCACCCAGTGAGTACTATGCCAGTTTCATATACTTCTCTTGTACCAATTTCTAACATTCATATTATTGATATGTAACCTAATATTAGATATTGAGTAAGACTGGGTAACACAGAATCATAGACCAGTTAGGGCTGGAAAAGACCTTAGGATCATCTAATTCCAACCCCCCTCCCCTGTCTAGGGAGAAGGAACACTTCTCCCTAGACAATGTCACCTAAGGCTCTGTCCAACCTGGCCTTGAACACTGCCAGAGATGGAGCATTTACCACTTCTTTTGGCAACCTCTTCCAGTGCGTTGCAGTAGAGTTTAGTAATGTCTTTATATAGTTCAGTAAAATGACAGCATTAAAGCCAGCACCAGGCGTCTGGCTCTTTTCAGAACTACTGTGAAGTCACAAAAAATAACATTCCCTATACTCAAGAAACAAGGGAAAACAAGACAGACTTCCATGAAACATTATTTGTTCTTTGATTGCAAATAAGAAGCAAAAACCTTCCTGCTACCATAACATTTAAAAAAAACCCCACAATTATAGTGAATGCATTTTCTTCTACAAATTTCACATTAAATTTACAAATATTGATTTTAAGGATTTTTTTCCACTTTAAGTTGTTAAATAGCTTCTACTGGCATCGAGCAAACCAGCATCGCCCAAAAGAGAAGCCAGAACTGCCCTAACAGAAAAGCAACCCACTAAATTGACCAGGTAGCTGGGAGCCAAAAGGAATAAAATTCTAATCCCAGTTCCTGTATTAATTTGACCTAAACTCAGGTGAAGTCGAAAGTGCCCCAACTTACAAAAGAATCATTATTTATTTTATTTGCTTGACTCGGAGATAACGAACTGTTGCAACATCTCTCCTTTCCTGTTATACACAGAGATGAATGCTTGTAAGCTGTAATTCAAACGAACCCACAGTCAACCCTATTCTATTAAGCCAAGAGAAGTCCAGGGAGAGGTTAGAAAACATTGGTCTGTTTTATTTAAACCGAGCATGACCTCCACATATCAGTTTTGCTAAATGAGCCATATTCTCCTTGTCAAGATCACTAGTGTGCCAAGTTCAGGCTCTTTAGCATGTTTCACACTATTTACAGTATGGCAGTGAGCTTCTTATTAAAGTCTGACGGTTTACTTTGAAGTGGGCTTTACAACATAATAATGTTAATGTCCTTTGTCCCGAGAAAAGCAGGTGAGGAGAAAAATGTACCCAACTGCTAAACAATAGCTTGGGACACATCCAACGTACTACTTTGCTAATGGACCATGAAATATTTCTCCTGAACTTTAAGTCTGTAGATTACTTGAGCCCACAGGTGTATCTTCTAACATGAAGTGTTTTGGAAGTTACGCTGATAAAACTAATGCTCATTATGCTTCGATTAAAACACAGTTGTAGAAAACAGTTTTTCTTCTTCTAGCTAAATTCTCCCCCTGGAATGATATTCATTCCACTCCACTTAACCTTCTCTTCCTCTCTTGGTTTACACCTTCTCTCACCGTCTGTTAACTGAAACACTTCTTGCTTCCAAGTCCAAAGAATCCTGATTTTATCCTCTTAAGTGTATGAATTACATACAGAAAATTCTGCTTCCACCTTGACAAGAGGGCAAAAGCAATTTCTGTTGCTGTGCCTTCTGTGTTATCATCCCCGGCAGCAATGACGTTATCACTTGGCCTATTGTGGAAACAAATGTTTTGCTTTTGGCAGAGAGCACCATGTAATACCTATTAATCAAACCAAATTAGCCAGGGAAGGGTACCCCAGTGCACTAGGGGCTTGTACTCACATTCAGCTGCAGACATGCATTGTATTTATTTATTTCTTTTTTTTTTTTTTTTTAGGACTGTAAAAATATTTATAGAAAATTATGCTTATGTACTGTGAAATTTTTATAGACTGGCATGGAGGGAATGCACGATCAAATGACTGTTCTCACCAGCCAAAGGACCAGCAACATGCTGTTACACAGGAGCATGATTTAAAAGGGCCCAGGCTGTTGTCAATTTTCTGTTTTCTCTACTCTGGTTTCCTACTAAGCTGAGAAGGCAGAACTCTTACTGACGCATTCATGTGACAAACAGCATCCTTCTGTACTGAAGGACAAGGACAGGTCTCAATAAACCATGTAAATTAAGATATGTTGAATTTGCAAGCTGAAAATATGTTGAAGCCTGACAACAGCTTTATTAATAATATACTCCAAAAAATTACCCAGCTCGGGGAAGTTGCATGGCAAATCCAAACAAAGCTCCCAAGGCAAGGGCAGCAAGAGCACTACCTATGCTATTAACTCTGTTCGCCTCTTAATCACTATGCCTTTTTTGCTGTACAGATTCCCTGCGCAAAATCCAAGGAGCACTGCTGTTCTGGGCAAAATACCTGCATTTCCACGCTGTTTTCTCCATTTGCATTTTACCTGAGAGCAGGATACCAAAGTACACAAGGATGACTTTAGCAGGTCAGCCAAACAGTTCATCTCACTCAGTATCCAGTCTCCAATCACAGCCAAGACCAGATGTCTACAGAGAAGTGCAAAATCAGGGCAGGCAGAGCATGATAATACCCATGAATCTTCTCAAGCAACCTGTAGCTGATGTCTTTGTATTTAATAGGTCTCCCCAAATTTTTCTTCCAGGGATTTACCCACTCCCTTTTTGAATGCTGTTCTGTCAGACCTGTCTCTCATCATGTGTGTATAAAATAGGGTACCAAGAGGGAGCCTGGCTGGTTTTCATAATTGTTGACAAAAGCCTGGACTCTCAGGAGAGGAACATGGTTATGGAAGGAAACACTTCAGGACTTTTGAGACTTACAAAAAAATCTGAAAACAGCAAATGGTGCTGGGGAGTAAGATGATTGATTACAAACCTCCTTAAAGTAAATCTGTGTTGTTACTGGGTTCTTTATTACCCTGAATGGGTTAAACACGAAGTGAGAATATGCCTGCTCATTCCAGCAAAAGGTGAGCTTGGAGAAAATCACTTTTAAAACCTACAAGAAGAGGAAGAAATACCAAAACCCCTTCCTCTGCACCCCAAGTTGCATCACCTACGACCATTCCCAGAAGCAATCCTTTCTTAGCAATCCAACCGAGAAGGAGGAAAACTCAAGAGCATGTCCAAAGAAGCCCAAGTGAGGCACTCCAATTGCATTCTGCCAGTCCTGGAGCATTTCACAACCATCTCAACCATTTTGGAAGCAGCAACTCATAATAATGGGAATATGCTTCCAACAGGGAAAGGAAGAAACCTCTATAGTGTCTTTACTTCTCAGAGGGTTGCCCAAGCAAGCCTTCATTAGCAGCCATTTTATTGCAAGGATTCAATTCCTCCTTCTCTCTCCATTAGTACCACGAACATAACATGCAACAACAGTTTTATTTACTTCCAAACCTAAAGAAATCCTCGTGAAGCAGAACATATGGAAGCGCTTTAGTTCTTACGTATCTCATGGGACATAATGCAAAGCCAGATTAAGCATCTCTGCCAGAACACTTTATATCTTATAGGAGACAAAAAGATGGATCAGCCACCTGAATTGAAAGTCACCTATGCAATAGCAGATTATCAAGTACTTCAAAGGCAATTTAAATATTTTTTTAATAATGTTTCTATGCTACCATTCAGACAGCATATGTTTTGTATAACAGGAGCTGAAATCTTTCATTAAAAGCCATTTTTTTCCAAAAGCCTCTTCCCAGTCAAGGAGAAACCAGTAATGGCCCTAGAGGAGAAGAAAAGGTAGTATTCAACAGGTTATTGGTCTCTCCTGAAGGAGAATTGCCTTTTTGTGTTTGAACACAGAGATTGCTTCCTGCCTGATTATCTTTGGTCCTTCAAAGCAAGTAAAGAAAATATCCAATCAAGCTCAATGTGAGGATGTCACTAAATTACTCTCTTTTCAAAATCCGTGCATTTATTTGTTCACCAAAAAAAACCCACCAAAACCAAAACCAAACCAACAAAACAACCCAAACAGAAAACCAACCAACATTTAAAACTTCAGAGGCTCCCTGTGTTGTGTTTGACAATACAGAATAGAAATATGTTCTCCTTGGAATAAAATAAATCTGCATTTATTGAGCCACTATTGTGTTGTCAAATAGGTATTACGAGTTCAAAAAGAGAATACTTTTCCTGTAAAACTGTTTTTGCAACTGGTGGCAGAGAAACAAAGAAAAGCTTTTCTCAGCTTTTACATGCAGGTTCTGGTGAATTTCTGGAGATCTTGAAAACTTCTACTTAATCCCAAGGCAAATAATGGAGTTACAACTGGAAGAAGCATACAGTAACTGCCTGCAGACGCTGCCTACCAGAGCAAACATTTTTTTTCTGGTCTCTAGGATGATGAATTTTAGTTTGGGTGTGAAGTACTGCTGCTGACCTTCGTTTTTGCTTGAACACTGATTAAGAAGCACTGACCCAATAAAAATGGGTCATATGGATCTGTTGTTTTAAATTTGTGTAACATGTCTCCCTCTGTCAAAAAAGCTCACCACCACTGGAGAAAAGTTACTTTTTAACCCAGTTTCAGTTTGGAAAATAAAATTCTTTTTTTTTCCTCCAAGTAACAAGAGACAAAGTACTTAACACACAGAGGTGATGCACAGGAGCAAACCCAGAAAGTTTATATGCCTGCAATAAGGACATTGGATGACACACTTACTTTTCTGCCATGAGCATAGTTCAGCTGTCTGCAACAGGAAAAGGGGACATAAACTACATTCAGATTTCTGGAAGGAAAAAACCCAAACCTACCAGTATCTCGGAAAAGCAACTTTAATGTACAGAGCCATCCTTTTCATTTCTGTTATTTTGAAGTTGAAAAGAGAATGGATTCAGACAGCAATACTGACTGGTAGGCAGCATTAATCCAGTACTCCTAGGTCCCAGACCCAGTCACGTCCCTGTCTTACATGAAAATATTGTCTTAGTCCTTTTCCAGCCCTGTTCTATAAAGGACAACCCTCTCTATTTTAACTCAGCCATTCCATACAGAAAGAGAGCTACAGGAGGTGGAAAAAAATAAAAAATCTCTCCTATTTTCCTGAAGGAAATTTCAGCATCTCAATGACTTCTCTGAATAAAAGGTAAAAATGTTGAGGAGTGGAGAAAGAAGTACTTCAGCAACACAGAAACCATTCCATCTTGAAAACTTTATTTTCACGTGGTTGAATCATTTACCATAATTTAAATATTGCAATGGATAAGCACAGAGTTATTCAAGAATACACTGTAAATTGTGTTTCAATAGAGACGTTGAAAAAGAGTTCTTTCATCCTTCGACACAACGAATTGCCACACCTTTGCAGTGAAAACTTAATACATTTCCCAGAAATGTTTTGACAAAGCACTTCTCCAGACCTTCCTCTACCATCTCTGCTTACCTGTAACTGCAGAGATTTCTCCCTCCTGCTGGGACATCAGTACTGTGAAGCACAGCTCGGTGTTCACCAGCGTTTCCAAAGCGATGGATATGCTTGTGACACTGAGTAGAACTGGCTTTTGGCAAAAGAGAGTTTTCTGCTCACATTGCAGCAGAAAATTTGGACTGGTTAAAATAAGTCCTGACAGTTTTGTCTTTTTCAAAGGTTTAAATTCATTTGTTGTACTTCAAGCTTAATCCCAAATGGGTATTTAAAGCCACATTTTGTTTTGCACCGTATGATTTATATTGCCTTGCACAACTTCTATGTTAAATCATAATTCAAAATTTTCCTTTAACCCTTCATAAATCTTACCTTGATAGATAGCACTGTCTTTGTAACACAGAAAATTTGACATTATCTTTCAAAAACAATAAATAGCACAAAAATATTTTGTATCTGGTCAAATAAATAACATCAACATAACATTCAGGGATAAAAAATTGTCCGCGTATAAACATAAAAAGTAGACTGCTGTTGTTACGCTTGCACACTTTTCTATTCCAAAAAACAACTTTGCAAGTTTCTGTGTTGAATGTGTCTCGTTTTAATACAGTATCTGCTTAGTTTGTAAGTAAGAAATTTTGTATTTTCTAACCTCCAGCTTACATACATAGCCCTGACACTTGATGGGACCTCTTTCCATTTCACAGAACACTTCCAGGACAAAGCAGGTAAGAAAAAAATCAAATCAGAACAGAATAAAACCTCAAACAAATTAAACAACTCTCTCTCAAACAAAATTATCCCCTCCAGTAATCATCTGCTACTTTATGAGCTGCAAAGTATACATTACCCATATTTGGCTTTCACAGACATACCCACTTTATTACAATGCATAGGCTCTTCAACATGAAAACCTACTTGAAAGGCTCTTCTCCACATTTATTCCTCTGCCCATCATCTGAAATAGGAGTAACCATGGTACCACTTTATAGCAACTGAACAGAACTGCCTGTCTGCTACCAAAAAAAAGTGCTGTTATGCTCTGAAAAGACAGAAAAGGGAGAGACTAAAAAGATGCAGTGGTATTCTAGTTTTATGCTTTTAGTATTTCTTATGGGGAAAGAAATTTACATATTAAGAGAGCTGGGAGTTCTTAAATTTAATTATTATGGTTCTGTAAATTTCGATGGAAATCCACTATTTAAGGTCCTACTTCTGTTTTCGCTTTGCTATTGCCCAACATTCACCACGAAAAAAATACAGAAAGAACAAGCCTGCTGATGCACAAGGCACGACTAAATTTCATAACAGCAGCACTGGAGCCAACAGAGCCACACAAATAAAGTTTTGTACTTTAAAATCAGAAAAGTAGAAACTTGCCTGCTGTGTCTACAGTCCTATTTCAGGGCATCCATTTTTAGCTTCCAGTGAAGCACTCCAGAAATGAAAACCAGCACATTTACCTTTCTCCCAAGTAAAAAGTACGCTGAAATGTTGGCAGCTACAGGCCAAGAGGGCTGAGATACAGGTAGTTATCTTTACCAAAGTAGACCACTACAACTGTTTTAATTTCATTTCTCTAAGAAAAAAAACCAAACAAGAATCCTCAAGTTTAAGGACCTACTACACAATCCTGCTGCAGCACAGCTACCTCTCACCCATTTCACTGGAAGGCTAAAAAACATCACTTCACAAAGCTTTATCACCTACAAGTATGTTTACAAGGAATTATCATTTTTTATTAAGGAGTACAATTCTGACAACTGTAGAGAAGAACAAGAAAACACAAATCATAAAAGCTCAAAAATAAGCAAAACGAAAGCAAATTAACCATCTCACCTTTTTAACCTGCTGATTTTTCTGGGACCTAGTTCTCATATCAGTCTTACGAATGTTGAAAGACATTTAATTTAAAATGGTAGCTAAAAGTGCTAAGCATTTGCAGATGATATGCAGACTGAAGTCAGACCAGAAGTTCAGGGTCAACCACTTCTACAAAAGCCCCCAAACCAAGCAAAATCACATTGTTAAAGATCATGTTTTTACTTTAAATATTCTACTGTAATTTTCATAATGAAGCTTGGCAACAGAGTTTTCATCCTCTGCTTTGCAACATAACCACAAACAATAAAAGGTAGTTTGCAGTTAACATAAAATTTCTGCAAAGTCGTGTCTGAAGCCAACTGTAAAGAGTGACAAAAGGCTCTCATGATAATGAGTACACTGGATGATAAAATGATACAATAGTTTAACACAAAGGCAAAATAATGCAGATGACGGAAAGAACTGAAAAGTAATAAATAGTACACATACAACACCAGGATCAAACAAAACATTACTACAGAGGAAAGATCTTGTAGACATTTTGGGCAATTCGATGAAAACTGCAGCAAAATACTCAGCAGCTGATAGAGTATAAAGCAAACAGAAGATCTGGCAGTATTAAAGAAAACCAGAAAAGGAATATGCTACTATGTGTAGTCACGAAGCATGTAACTCTTGAGTGATAAATCAAGTTCAGAGCCACTCCATCTCAGAGATTACTGCAGTGCTAGGAAAAAGGAGAACAGCAACAGCACCAACAGCTCTACAAAAGGGCAGACATATATGAAAAGGCCACAGTGATGCTTTTGACCACAGAAAGAATATGACATTCATACAGATGGATGATGAGGACCGCTAAATTTTGACTAGGAGGCAGGAGGACTCAGTGAATTACCACCTGGGAAATCATACAAAAGAGAGCTCTATCTTTGCATATGACAAACAAGCTAGAGTGTGAAATTAAGTGACAGGTGATGTACTGAAGGTCAAAAATATAAACAAGTGAAAAATAATTTTTTGACTTTATCAAGTTATTTAAATAGTCATTAGAATCACTGACGGCTACTAAATTCAGCGGTTGAGAAGGAAAGCCCTCCTCAGAGTGCCTCCCACCTCTGGCGACTAACAGCTAGAGTCATGCGCCAGTCAAGGCATGCTGTCCTCAGCTTACCCTTTTGCCTTCTCCAGCTCAGGACGGCAACTCCTTACAAGCAGCCTAGTTCTGCAGCCAGAGCTGGCTATGCATCTTTAGGGACATGCTGATCCTCAAGTTCTCCCATAAGAAACTCAACACTTCCATCTCCTATTTCAAACACATGGATTTTAGAGATGGTGAACTCATTCCCCCTATCTTCAGGCACTTAAATGTGCACTGGCAACCAAAAAGCTCAAGCTCTGGTGTCCTCATGCCAAAGGGGAGATAGACATCTCCAAAGGATGATGCAGAACATGAAGGTATGGCTTAATCTCCGGAGGCCACCAGGAAGCCACCAACCTAAATGGACAGACACATGCACACAAGGACCATCAGATCACACAAGGAACTGTGCCACCTGCTCTGCACTCCAGAGGGATGATTTACCAATTTGGGAATGCAGAAAAACCCATTGCAGAAACACGTTTGTTCTCAGGAATCACTCCCTTGCCCTTCAGTGATTTTATCCTGCTCAACAGAATGGAGAAAGAAGTGGGTCAAAAAGACGGTGCAGAAAAAAAAAGAGGAAAGGGACTGGATACCTCATGTCCAACACAAGTGTCCAACCACTTCTGTCTCCACGGGTGAGGTCTGGAAGATGGATTTAGTCCCAGCTCTCCAAAGAAGAAAAAAAGTGAAAAAAAAGTGGGGAAAAAAAAAAAAGTGAAAAGAAAAAAAAAGCAAAGCACTGGCTTTATAAACACATTGGTGCAGCCACTTCCAAAGCCTTTCATGCCTGCTCCACCGTGGCACAGAAAGAAAATCTTAAGAGTTTTTTGGCTCCTCCTGCCCCCTTCACATTATGGCAGTAGAGCAACCTAACCCCAAAGTGTCCCCCAACATTAGCAGAGGGGAACTAAAACATGCACAGGAATTGTAAAGAAATACATGCAAAGCTCTAAGTTTTTAAAGGCAAGCTCCTTTTAAAGAGCTCCAGGACAGCGGCGCGCCGTGTTGCCGAAGCATGTTCGGCATGCCAATAAGGACTGCAGCACTGCAATCCCTAGCACAAGCAGCCCACACACCAGCATCATCTTCTGCAAAAGCCTCTTGCCAGCCAGAGGACATGCCCCAGGCCTCAACGCTTTCGGGAGATAAAGGTGGAAGCCAGAACTGGTCTCCTAATGTCAGGCAGAGGCTGTAGCTGGGAATGCTGTGCCACGCGTGAACGGAGTCATCAGGGAAATCCCGTATGTGTTATTGCAGCCTTTAAAATAAATATAAAAGCAAGGCAGCACTGAAGTCCTGAATCATTAACCAGGCATAGAGGTATGCTCCTGCCTGTCCCACTGGAAGCACAGCCAGAGCTGTTTGCTGACAACAAATGCAGCTGTATGCTTGAAATATCCATATAGCTGCTGGAAACAGCACCACAGACCATCCGAAAAGTGGGAAAGAGTAACCCAAAAAACATAAAAATGGACTAAATCTAGGCTTTGATATCCTACAAGGTGGCTACTTCCCCCCACCTCGATGTCAAGAAGAGGTCTCCCACAGCATGCTGTCGGAGGAGAACGTTACAGCTCTTCTTAATAAACCCATCATGCTGAAACCCAGCACTGAAAAAAATCATTCTTCTGAGTGCTTGAAAATAAACTGAAATCCTGCCACTCTGCAGTTTAAGATTAGTTTACACCAAGTTCAGAACACTGCCTGTAACACCTATGAAGTCCAAAAATCATGATCAGTTCACGAAACTGGGGGGGCAAAGGCCTGAGCCACTTAGTATACCTGAAACATATGTAACAGAACATGGGGGGGGGGGGGGGGGGGGGGGGGGGAAGAGGGGTGTTAAGAGAGGGAGAGAAACAAAACCCCCACAATTTAAAAGTCCTCAAAAACCCAGGGAAAATATGTATTCAGCCTGGATAGGAGAGAATGCTAGAGGCTTAAATAAAGCAGTATTTGATAAACCTCTCTCCTATAAATGATCACAAAAACACCCCAAGAAAACAGTGAAAAGTTGTCTTCAGAATTCACAAGGAAAAAAAAAAAAGCAATTTTAACAGAGTCCTAGATCCATAAAGCTACAGAGGGAAAACATTTCTGTATTCTTCCTTACTTGTATTCTCTAATCCTGCCTATTGTCAGAGGTGCTGTACTCCCTGCAGGAAGCAAGATTTTACAGCACATGAACCTCCAGACTGACCTTGCCTCTATTTATGAGTTCATCAATGTGCAGCAACCAGATCTTCCTGAAACACTGCTTATCATCCACTCAGAAACTGATTTAAAAAACATATTGATCTAAAGTAAAAAAAAAAAACCCTCATAAGCTCTGATATGAACCATCTGTTCCTATGTCTTGATGCGTATCTTCATGCAACTGCACTACTAAATCCCTCCCACTGTCTTTATTAGCTGTTGTTTACAGCTGAGCTGTAACATACAAAGTTTAAGATATTGATTACAAGCCCACCACTTCCTTTTGCCAGACTTATGGCTCCAGGAATTCTACAGGTCTTCTGCAGAAGCAGCCAGCTGCACACTGGCAGCTCTCAACAGCTTCAGTAACTATCAGTAGCACACAGTCCCCTACATAATTAGTATTTCTTCGTGTTAGTTTTAAGGATTCTGCATTTAATCTCCTGTAGAGTATGCTCTTTAAGTTTCTCAGTCCCAAAGATTTTCCTTTTTTAGTGTGCCCAAAATACTGAACTAAGAGCTCTGTCTCACCAGCATGGTCGGAGGGAAAGCTCAGCGTCTTAACAGCCTTATTAAAAAGAATCATTAAAAAAAGAAATGGGGAGATTATGAAGTTGGCACATTCTAGAACGGGTCTGCATGATTTATTTCTCCTCATGCACCCTCTACCCTAAATATAGCCAAAAAGTTTGTTTTTAAAAGAAGACTTTGGACTTCATATATCAATAACCAACTGCTGTCACTGCATTTGCTATTAATGTATAAGAAGATTAGTTTAATTAGCCAAGCAGTTACTGCTACTATTATTTGAACTAGTTGTCAGCACTGACAGTCTCTTGAATTGAGTTTGATTTTCCTCAGGCTGTAATTTCAGCCTGATTACAGACCAGCTACATAGCTCTAGCTCACACTAGTTAACCATAAACACATTGTATTAAATATAACATACCAAATTAGTTTCACAATCAAATGCTGGAAGTGCTTAATTAAAAAAAAATACATACTAAAAAATACAGCAGGTGATTTTATTCTCTTTTTGTAGCTTTTGTAACAGCTACAGTCACAAAAAAATGGGGGGTAAAATAATATGGCCTTAAAAAAAAAAAGTTTCTTCCCTGAAAGGAAAAAAAAAAGAAATCCTTAAGGTCAGAAATTTTTTAGTAACTCTGGAGAACAAGATATCACGAGTAGCTATTATGTGAAATTTAAATCCTAGCAATGTGTCTAACTAACAATTTAGGAAATTAAAACCATATGTGCAATCATTAATGAGGAATTTCATTTGAACACTAAGTCTTTTTCTCATCTCTTAGTACTATAAAACCTGAACATTTTACAGAGCTTTTTACAAATAAACACAGTACAGGTTATTCCCGACATACTTGTGAGCAACAGAGAAGAACATTCATTCACAGCAGAGATGAGTTACCAAACCCAAGTGCCTGAAATCCCACATAACATTAAGAGCTCTTTTTCTCAGCACCATACAATTACCTTAGATTTCTATAAAATGTAGGGTTACAAATGAAGAATTTGATTTGACTTTATAAACACTCTATAATCAAACACTATACTTCAGGACCTGTAACTTACTAGAAAATCCTACCTTAGGAAAATGAAGAAATTAATTCTAAACAGCAATTATTCCTTGAAAACGGATTGAACACAGCAAGATGTTATCGCTCTAATAGCTCTGATGAAATCCACAGAGCAATTAAGCAGAGCAGATACTACCAAATGAAAAGAGGTACCAGAATCTGGTCCAAAATACTTTTATTAGCATTTATTTATATAAAAATGTAATTGCAGAATATTTGCTACCACCTCTGCCCCCCAAGATGAAAGCCCACTTACCTGTACGTGTAAAGCAGTAGTATAAATACACCTGGAGCAAGAAACATTTTTTAAAATGCTTTTGTCACTTGATTGTCAATAGCTTCTATCAAACTATTTGATTAAGTGATGAATGCAAATTTCACTTTGGCAGTCAGGCATAATAAGGATAATTGTAAACACTGCAATCTCCAAGGTACAAAAATTAGCCACTTTAATTATCTGAAAGTGAGAGTCTCAAAACACTAGAATGAAAAGTTTTCTCCAAAAGCTCTGCATGAAAATGGTTTTACTTGCAAAAATTAAAAATTCAGCTCACATTTTATAGCTTGAAAAAGATCATTTGACTTGCTTCTAAGTATCAATCTTTGCCTTGCTTGCTTAACACGCTCTGCACACAAACAACCCATTTAAACATCAGTAGTGATAGACAAACATACATATCCATACCCTGTGGATTTTTAATAATAATAATGTTCTATAGCCTGACATGTTACCCCATTTTGAAATTCTCAGAAGACACAAGATTGACTTTACTTAGAAGAGTACAGGGTTTAAAAATATCTGGTTCATGAACGGAAGATGTGTCAACAACCTAACTGCAGGTCTTCAAGTATTTAGCCAGGGTGCAGGGAAGTTAAATCAACCTCAGAGTCAGCTGCCAGGAGGTGACATCAGGAGTTTTGGGCCCATGTCCTGCACTTCACTTTGGAAAAGGGAGGGCAGGGGTAGGTAGTTGGTCTAGAAGGGCCTATTTAATGCAATGCTTTCAAAAGTAGTGTAACTTGTTCCTAGAATATGAAAAAAAAAATAATCTTAAAACTCCCCCAACATTACACCACTGAAAGCTTTCCTAGGCAGTTAAGAAGTACTTTTCTTTAATTTCGTCTTTAAAGAAACTGATATTTAGTCTTCCATTTGTTTTTTCTACTGACATCCTATTGGAATACAAGTATCTATATGCAGTGTTCATGGCTATTACAGGAGAAATAACACTGATAACATTTTTTGCTGTTCACTGTCAGTCTTGAAGGAAAAAAATAAACTCCCTACATTATATACTCTACATAAAACATTGCTGCTAGAACTTAATTGAAGACAGCATGCTAATTCAGGTCACTAGTTGTGTGGGATCCTGAAAGGTACTGAGCACCAATCAGTACATATGGCAGTCTAAAAGTTGATGGGGCTTCAGCACATCACAGGATGAGGCAACGGTTCTCAGACCCCTCTGCAACATGATGGTAAAGTTTGCTTCCAATCTAACAAATAACAACTGCTCTATTCTTCCAGAATTTTACAGATTTTTGTCCAAATAACCCTCTTCCTTCTCTCCACAGCATTTAACATAAATCTTCTCCATTCCTTTCTGAGGCTCCTCCTCCGCGAGAAAGTTGATGTGCCTCAGCACAGTGAAATCATTGCTCTAAAAGCCAGCCTGCTCATTAAGTTATACTGCTAGCTGTGTGTTCTCTCATTAAAAATGTATAACGATCAGATAATTGCAGCACATATTATTAACCTTGCTTTCATGTACAGGTTCTCTTTTGCTGCCAAGACAAAGACCTGGAAAGGGCAGGGAAAACGCTCAAATATACTACAACACAAAAAAACCCTCCCAGCTTGCCTTCAAGAGCACAAGGAATCACAGTGCAGTCAAAAATGCTCACACTTTTACAACGGGGCAAAATATTGTAATCTCACTGTATGGCTCCTATATGTCTAAGACAAGGAGTCTTGGCTTCAGTTAAAGCCTCTGACAGGGAATTACATAGCTCAGCCAGTTTAATTCACCTAAATCTTCAAACATTGCTGCTATAAACTTCATAGATTTCCAGGTTGACTCCTTCTTTCTGAAAGCTATGATGCACCACCAGACAGCAGCCCAGCTAAAAATCCAATTAGGGTAACAGCACTTCTGAAACACACTGACCTATTTCTTTTTTTACTTGCGTTAATATGCGTATACTCACATTCTATTTCTGACAAGAGCTATTTACGTTGGAAATTAATTCCCTTTCAAACCAAGTTACCATAAAATCCACTTACTGGACGCAAACAGAATACATTCACCGGAGAAACATCATTTCCCCGACTCCCCCAAGCAACACAGACAGGATGCAGCATACTGCAGCAAACTCTTCAAACATTCAATAAAAGACAGCGATCCTCCTACCTTGTTTAGCCTTGTCTATTCGGCACATTTCCAACGGGAACAGGAACATCTGATATAAACAAACAGCCATATCTTTCCCATCCCATCACGGCAAGTCATTTTCAAATGAAACGATAAGCAGCCTGTAATTTTCCCCTTCCACCCCCACTCAGAAAGCCTTGTGCCTTATCTGGGGATTTTTCCTCAGATGATGAAGCAAAGACACAGCCTAAACTCTGTTGCTGAAAGACTGCAGCCCTTCCTTCTCCCAGAGCCCTCCCAGCATATGGCAGCCAATCACACCCAGCTTCGTCAGCCCTGTGCTCTCAAACCAATCCTAACGGGATGATTGACACAGCAACACAGCACTTCTAATGTGTAAAAACAATGCATCCATACTGATGAACCAGGAATTTCCCTCGCGCAGGGAAGGAGTTTTACCAGTGAAGTAAAGCGATACCTCCATGAAATGACACACACAGCAGAAGAAAACAACTCCCCTCCACTGCAACAGCAGCTACACCATGTCTTCTTACACAAGGATTTTCAAAGCTTTGCTAATTGTAAATGCGTGCACAAACAAGGTTTCCAGAACTGCGGAACCGCAGGGATGCCATTCTGCTTGCAGAGGTGAGCTGTGCACCATAAACCAAACAAACTAGCTCTTATTTTTAACACGTAGCCAAAACACACTCCAATTCAGGCAGCAATATTTTAATGCTGCATAATCTTACAAGTAGTATTTGCATTTAACAGCAACACATGCATAATGTCCTTCCGAATATTCGAGACTAGTTGTTAGGGACTGCAGGTATGGGATGCTTCTCGATGAAAACATAATCTCTACAATGGTGTTTTAATATCTTTGGCAGACAAATCACAGCAGCAGCATCTAAACTGCAGTTTGGGTGATTAGCTTACCACTGATGCTCATTTGTATCCAAGCTCTGGCATGAGGACTATGATACCAATTGCCATTTTCAAGTCAAACTGTGGGCAGCTTGGTACGCTTGGTACTCAAGGTCTGCTGCCAGTCAGTTCTCCCCACAAATTTTGCTGAAGTTTTCTCTAACAGGAGAACAAGCAGGCAAGGATTATTGAGAAAGAGTTGCAAATTAGAAAAGTATCAAAAAGGAGGTTAAGCTGAAAGTCAATCTTTATCCAGACAAGGGTAAAGACTGCAGTACAATGCTACTTTAGACAGCATTTATGCAATTCAAGCCATTACAGTAAAAAAAAGAAAAAACAAACAAAAAAAGTGTAAAATGTGTTTAAAATTCCACTAAAAGTTTAGAAATACAAATAGACAAGAGGAAAACAAAGGTCTCATTCACTGGCAGCTCTGTCCCAAGGCCCCATTGTTTCCTATGGGCTGTTTTGCATATTATAAACACAGCTTCCCAAAAATCTATTATTCCTCTATGCCACAAGCAAAACCTCTCCTTTGGGATCCATCATCTCCCACCCAATTTGTTAAAAACCTCCTCTCCCTAGCACAGCTGAAATGCGCTCCTTACTCCCTGCTCAATCACCCCTTCCACTCTGCTCTATTCTGCCCTATATACATAAATATATATGTATATATATATATTTGTGTGTGTGTGTAGATATAAAACCCAACCAAAACCCCAAATAATTGACTTTGATGGGTCTTGAAAGACCTCAAGGCCAGGGGTGGTAATGCCATCCATTACTATGATGACCAGTTGGTATTTTCCACATCTTTTTGACTTTGCCAGTCTCGAGCTGCCCGTGTTAAAAATTTTCCATGCTGGACATCTGCTGCAGGATTTATTTACTTTTCTGCCAAAACACAGTTTGCCCATTTCCGAGATAGCCAAGGCAAAAACATGTTTGCTCTGCTACCCTTGTAACTCACTCACTGGGGAGCTCTGGCTCCCATGGCCATACTGGGGCAGTCTGAAAATTACCAGAGTGCTGATCCCTTGCTTTTTCAGTTGTTTTTCTTTGCTAAATCAAGGCTATGTTGTTTTGCTATACTTATGAAAATATTTTCCTATTGAGAAAGCTTTAAAACCTGCTAGAATTCAGCTGACACACATCATCGCTCTGATTCTTTTCCTGATACCTACAGTGCAAACCTCAGAAAATGTTCTGCAGTCAGCGTCCACCGCCTCCTCCAGCCACCCTGTCCGTATGTGGCTGGAAAAGCACCAGCCCAACAGTGCGACTGAGCATGTAATGGGCTCAAGTTACAGGAGATTAGCAGGATTTCCCCTGTAACTGCTGCTCCCATCTGCCAGAGACCAGACATTGGAGCTGACAGCAGGAAGACAACCTTGCCTGTTGCTCTCATGACCCTTCAGCTAGTGCCCCACGGACATGCAGGAGACAAGCTCTCAAGAGCACACTGAAAGGGGGTGTGAGAAAGGTCAGGTGGATCAAAATGGGACATGAAGCTGAGCAGAAGAGGAAGAGAGAGCAATGAGTGGGAAAGGGAGGAAGAGAGACACAAGAGCCAGAGTCTGAAAATCCTGGGTCTGGTTGAGCAGAAGGCTACAACAAGGAAGATGATGGTGCCCAAGCCTGACAAGGAGCTGCGTGGAGTAAGCAGCACAGCCACCACCAGCCAACAGGAGCCAGCCACCCTCCACTTGGACAATGTCCATGTTCAGACGGCAACAGAATCCGAGAGCTCGTCGTCTGTTACTTTGCTCCTAGAGACTGAGGAAACTTCCAGGTTACCTCAAAAACAATCCAAACAAACACCACACAACACTAAAACCCTCAACAAAAGCACACGAACAACACAAATCCATGTCAGGTTGCCAGCACAACCTCTCAATAGGCAAGGATTCAGCACTGGCTGCACAACCACATTTCAGCACCGCCACTTCATAGCACATACACCAGTGTTCAACCACTGCAGAGTTTCAACTGCAGTCAGACAGGGTTGAGGTGTTCCCAGATATCATTCCTAGGATTCTTGAATTCTGAACACAAAACTGTCAGTCATGCAGCCCACCCAGCTCCTCGTGTGGATTATTACCTTTTAGTTCCTCCCTTGCCAAAGGATCAGAAGCCACTCAACTCAATAGGGCGTGATGAAAATAAATCACGTCACGTTTGTGAACCCTTCAGTCAGGCCCCATCAAAAAGCTCAACAGAAAATGTACAATCTTTCTCAAAAATGGCACTCAAGTCATGTGCAACAAATAAGGCATGAGTTCATGGACTGAAGAAAATTATCTCAAAAATACCTGTTCTGTACCCTGAGGTGTGCCCACATGCCCATTCAGATTTTACATCAGTTACAAAGGACAGGATTTCAGTTTTCACGACAACTTCTATAATCATATTATATATTTAATTTCAAAATGACATTCTCTTAGAGAAGCTGAAGAATTCAGACATTAAGCACAACACAGAATAACAAATACAGGTAAATTCCCAACTCAGAAAATGCCATCTGCTCTACTTGACATACTCCTTTAATTAATGAATCAAGGGGGAAATGCTGCTAAAGGTGGCTATTACAGACAATTTTCTGATAAAACTTTGGGAGAAAAGTAGACTGCTTTGGAAGTAATAATGAGGAAGAGAACTGGAACACACAGAACCCACACAGCCATTTTTTTCCTTCTTAGCTCTTGAATTACAGTGATTAAGTCTAATCCCAGAAACAACAAAATGTCTCAATTTAAAGGGAGTTTTGCAAGAAGCATGGAATATCTATAATACTAACACTGAAGGCACCAAGCAACTTATGTGACATTTAGTATAGCAGAAACATGATTTTGAGCCTTGTGTAGATGACCTATGACAACAGAAACATTTTGGCAAGTTCAGCAATGGCAAGCAGAACTTTAAAACTATTTTCTATGTCACTAATAGATTTCTCTCATAGTAACTTTTTCTACTACTAGCAAAATTCAGCTTTGGTAGCTATGGTCTGAATGACAGCATAAAGAAAAGTCTAGGTGGCTGCCAAGATTTTAAAATTCGGCATCTAGACCTATTAATGCATAATACCTGTGATGCCAGCCTTTGCAAAATACCTCATTCTCTCTTAGGGCTGAAGTGATGGTAGAAATCATTGTAAGTTACAAAAGTAAAGAGTAATGCCAAAATTCAAGTTACTAACCGGAAGCAGGTATGCTGTACCAAAAGGACATGTTATCAGAAGAACTTTAACTGCAGGATTTCAATTGTTTTAACTTCCTAGCATTCAGGCATCCCAACATCTCCCTAATGAAGGAAAACTGGAGATGGACTGTGCACAGACATGAAAACAAACTATTTTCATCATATATGCTGAAATATGAAAAGAAAACACACCACTGAAGCAAGCACGTATTCAAGTTACATGTTAAGGTTCAATCTTACCAAAATTAAGGTGGCTTCTGGAGGCTTTCCAAATCCCCTCTCCTTCCGCTGGTTGCACAAGGAATTTAAGCCATGTCTAAATTGTGAGATCCAAACACATGGGTTCACATACACATGCAGTCTGCATCCTAACTGTATTTTGGGATAACACCAATTCCCCATCAGGATGAAAACTAAGTACATATGCCCCATGCCTTCCCACAGGGTGGTCCCAGTTGGGAAGGGTGCTGAAGGCACCAGGCAGAGCAGACCTGCAGTACACTCTAACCAGGCTTTGTATAGCTGAACATTTGAGATACATATCTTGGGTGCTGTGGAGAGCTGAGCTGCCTCTGGATGGTAGCCTTATGCACTTAGCTTGAAATACATTTGACGAAATATAAACAACCACATCTCACTGAGTCACTCTACTCCCCCTCTCTCTTTATAGCCACTGAAGAGAAATAGGCATTTGTGGGCTGTGATTCATCCTGTCCCAAAGTAGCTATTCTAAGAGATTCCATCATATCCTAAAAGCATCTATGTGTCTCTTCTGTTGGTTACCTGAGACGATCACTCTTAGGCTCCTTCTATCATGTCTTTCATTAAACATATAAGAAGCTGTATTAGGAACACAAATATTTAGACCCTTAACTTGTATGCACTGGACAGCGCCTTCAATTTCCAAGCTCATTTAAAATAACTAAAGACATTAACATACAGCTAAAGAACACGTGTATTTTGACAATGTACAGTTACAGCTTAGGTGTAAATCAGCTTGCCATAAGCATGTTTCAGATATGTTGCTATATAAGCTACATAAGCATGTTCTCTAAGCTATGCTGAAGATGTCCAAGGCTTTATTTCCCTGACTGAACATCAGTGTTGTACTCACTCACGCTTTCTTCCTCTGAACATCTGATTGATACCAAATTAACATAAGAGGACTCGGCCTGGGATCCTCCTCCTGATTTTCTTTTTGGTCTGGGAGGGGAGCTTTTCTGTGGGGAGGGAGGACTGATAAAACAACCAGTATCTTGTTGACTCTGTCTATATAATCTAGGTAATATAAACTAGCAAAATAATAAGCTAGGTAAAATAAACGGCCAAACAGCCTATATCACCTTACTCTTACAACACTTATGCAAAAGTGGGGTTTTTTTTTCAGGAAAGTGATCCTATTTTTCTTCATGACAACTGGGGAAAAAAAAAAACAAAACGCAGTTTGCTGATCTGAAATACCAAATCATAGAAGTATTAAACCATTAACATTGAAATTTTTGGCACCTGGACATTTAGTGCCTTCTTAGATGCCCTAGGGAATTCCTGTTGACCTCCAGTGGCCACTACTGGGAAGACTGGGCTACTGTTGTCTCAGCTTATATCTGCCAGCCCTATGCAGATGTCGAGATACAAGACTGTTCAGTGTTATTTTAGATGCTATATATACAGGTACCTGTCTATGTCCACAAATGTAAACCATTTCATCAATACATATCAGAATAGATCTTCCCAACTCTTCTAGCAGAATGTATAAGGGTTACATACAAACCAAAATCCTTTATCTTCAACTGCTGAACCCTACCTAGATGTTTTAAGATCACAAGGAATCACAGGGTAAAAGCATAAGCACTATTTAAGCCAGGAACATATATCAGAAATTCAAGATAATTCTCTCTGCTAACTGACTTCATGTTGCCCTATATTGTTCACCGTCTACCATAACCAAGGAATTACGCGATGGAAGTCTCCCAGACCTCTCACTCCAGCCGAAAAAAACACCAAATGTTTAAGCCTTCATAAAAATGTATTTTCAACCTACATGGTTATGAAGAATACTTTCCAAATGTGTCAAATTAAGAAGAAAGCAAGTGTTGTGCCCTTTAGCCTTTAATACCCATTTGGAAACAATGAGAAGGTGCAAACGTTTGCCACTATTCACTAATGCCTAAATTATCTTTAGTGAGACCCCTGTGTATTGGGAAGTTCTTCCAGTGCTGATAAAAACATGCTCCTTCCTCCTCAGATCCCTCCATGACTAATTTCCTCCATAGCCATTGTTCTGACCTCAGATTTGGAGTAGCTCCTATTCAAACCCACAACAGGAGGAAGCCATTTGATAAATCACCTTTTCAGAGAACCTACTAACCTCAGCCACAAAGTTAGATGGGCACAGGAAAACCCTTGTGTTTCAGGGACCATAGGTGGAGCATGGATATACTAAATACTACCCTTTATCCTAAGAATTTGCTGGCTTCACACAACAGCCAACTTACCAGGGAGCAAGATCTGTCCTCTAAAAAGTTCCTAAATTATCAATATTTCACATAAGTACATGAGAAAAATATTCTAATGATGTTTTTGCAGGTAAAACAAGGCAGGTTTTTTTTTATCTCCTATGAAGCTTCAGTTACCAGCCTCTAATGTATCTCAGATCCTGCATATAAGTCAAGTAATGGCTGCAAATAATATCTTCAGACAGTGATGCAATGAGGACTCTAGTTATCTTTTGAATCCAAAAGTTCTGTTTTATTACTCCATTATAAACACAAAATAAAAATGATGCCACTGAAACTAAGCTCCATTTTTAATTTTTCTCATCTTCAATTAGCACAAAAATAAATCAAGGCAGTCTAATTCATTAAAATTATCCTGCTGGTTTTGGACATATACAGGTGTAAAACACCCCACTGCTATGTAACAGGTGATACTAGCTTCTGTTTCCCTGTGAGTTGCCACTTAACAGCCCAAGTCTGTAGGGTAGATGCTCAGGGGCATGCAGCAAAATCAGCAAGCAATCTCTACTGTAAGCAGAGCAAATAGGCTCCAGGAGACTTCACAGAAAATGAGAGCCAATTGGATAATTTTTGTTTTTTGAAATCAGCAAGAGCAGGATTCAATTCCTCACCCTTTTAGAGCAATTAATAACCTGCACATGTAAGAGCAGAGGACTCCATATAATTACCAAAGCCTTTCTTTGGCAAGGAGGGAAGGCCTGGAGTATGTTAAGTACAGGGTTTTATTTCTTTCTGTGAAGCATAGATGATAGGTAGGAAAAAGCTATGCCAAGTGAACTGCTGGCAAGGAGCTAGTCTTTCGGTTTGCAGGCAGCTCTGTTTTGTGAAGTCTATGAGTTTGTGTTCACATAGGCAAGCTTTTATTTAAACATCACTTACATGCATTCAAACAGTTAGGAGTTTTGCACCAAATTTCCATTTTCACCTCAAAAGACGTCATTTTGTTTCAGCTCACTCTCCAGTTACTGTGAAGTGCCAGGAATGCTTTTATTTGTATAATGTTTTTAAACAGTGATATGGATCTTTGCCTAATTACCCAGATACATAATATTATACACATGATCCATGAACTTTTTTTTGCCGATGTCATGTAACAGAAACAAAAAAAAAATAAGTAGCTGTATACACAGGAAGAAAGAAGAATTGTTTTCATGCAGGAAAAATAAGCAAATGAGAGTAATGAAGAGCAAAAACCAAGGTCCTCTAGCATAAGCACTAAGTGCGGGATAAAATGGCATCCAAAAGCCTGATCTCTGCCAACAGCATGTTTCAAGTAGCACACGTCAAGATATAATCCTGCCACCTCAAAAAATTAAGTACATATCAGAAAGAACGCCTCAAAAATCAAATCACATCACTTCATTCACCAGTCATGCAAAGAGAAACAAAGTTTTATTTGCAGGAAAAAAAAAGCTTGTAAGCAGGCAGCATCCAGCTTTCTAACACTCTTCTGTACTTTTTTCTGACTCCCCTCTTCCTCTACCTTCTTCTTCCCCCCCCCCCCACCAAAAAAAAAGCATTATAAAATTGACAAAGCCATTTATTTAGTTATTCCTCCTCATACAACTCTAATAAGGAAAAACATGAGCACTAATACATACTAATATAGCCAAACTAAGTCTTTGGCTTCCTTAAATACAGTACTAGGCAAAGGGAACTGCAGAGGAAGAGCACAGTATGAAGGTTACACAGACCTTTTGCTGTGGAGTATTTAGTATTATGCCCTTAACAACATACAGTAAATTTCATGCAGTGCACCCACCTTCTTGGTGACCTCATCCCCTGAAGCCATCTTTGGCAGCCCAACAAAAAGGGGTTTGCCTTTTGGGGCAGTATTAACCATCTGCCCCTTCCCTCTGGGTTGGGCAAGACCAAAAGCAACCTGTTGACAAAAATAACCTGCAGGCCTTCAGGTCATAAACACTTAGGCCAGCAATATCAATCTTGTTATTGGTCATCGAAGCATTATTGTATGAGCTACAATAGATGTACCAAGATCTATGACATGAAATTGAGTTTATCACCAAGCATCCACAGTAGCTGGTCAGTTTAGTTCAAAATTGTCTACAAAACTCTTTATTCTGGAGGTTATCTAAGCCTAGAAACCTTGGAAGAAACCTCTGGAGGTTAGCTAGTCAAACTTCAGACTCAAAACAAGACTATCACCAATAGCGTATCAGATCAGTCATGACTCGGCCTTGATGAGCCCCGAAAAGCTCTTAGGATAGACACTAACTTCTCAGGATGACCCGCTGCAGTGCTGCACTACTTTTCTAGTAACAAGATTTTCCCAAAAACCCAACCTGAATCTCCAAAGCAACAATTTGCTGGCATTGCCTCTTACTGCCATCTGGCACTACTAAGTAGAGTTTGGTCCTGTAATCTTCATAACCACCCTCTAGTAGCTGTAAAAAGCTGCTGAATTGACCCTTGGTCTCCTTTTCATCCAATTAAAGAAACCCAACTCCCTCAACCTAGACCCCTATTCACAATATAGCTGTTCATGGGATCTAGGCACAGCAACAGCACTTCAGATGAACTAGAAGTACCACCTCTGACAAAAACAGTGACTGTGTGCTCAGTTTCTCAATGATGAACCAAAAAGACATGTAGTTTTATCTCTTCTCTTTACTACTGGCAGCATATATAAAGGAAAATCACTCAGGTGTTTTGCATTTGCTTCTTTTGATTCTTCTTTGAACTGCTGACAGAGGGATAGGTTAAAACTCTGGATCCTGTACAGAAAGACTCACAGAATTTTAGACCTTACTGTCACTCTCAGATATTCTGCATACCAAATATACTTCCATTTTATGAAGATACCTATGACCAAGCCACCTAACAACAAAAAAATTAAGTTACTAGTGCTTACTTTGCAGAAGAGTTCTTTATAGATCCTTCAAAATCAAAAATTTAATGTGGACACTTTCAATTATGGCCATCTCCAAGGATTTCTTTTGTAACTGTAAGCGTATTGGCAGCTCAAAAAAAATATTCAAAAAACACCACCAACCAAAACCACCCAAAACAACAACAACAAAATAAAAAACCAAAAAACCCAACCTTTAAGGATATCACATCCATTCTACTCCTTTTTCAGTCTCTTAGGCAGAAAGCAACAAATAACTATGAACCCAGTGACAAAATCCTGACTAAGTAAACAAAGTGGAACTACAGCAGCTTCACTACCCCCATTTATAAAACTCATCATCTCAATCCTAAAAAGCCTTCTGAACAGTTCTACACAGATTGACATCTCCCCCCTTTTCAGTTCGGTTCCAGCAGCAGGCTCCACCAGGAACACAGCAGCAGCAAGGACCAGCTCTAGCAGGTTTAGCACTGCCTGGTACCATGTAAGAAAAAGTGATTCGATCATCTTTGAAACTTGTAAAGAAGAATGAGGTAAGCTCTCTAGAAAGCAAGAACAATGCTGTAATAATCCTCCTGTCAGCCCCGGGGCCATCACCACAACTCAGATGACCAAGCTGCTCTGCTGCTTCATGAGGGAGGAGTGTTGAGCTCCACCCAGCTCCGGCCTCCAATTATTGCCACACTAGTAGTTCAAAAGGCCTCTTTATAGCTCAGAAAAGTGTATTGATTTTCCTTCCCTCTTCTAACTCAGTGAGAACACATTATTTCCAGGAAATGAGTGACTGAAGCCACCAACACCACCTCCTTCTGCTGGAATGTGTCTTAATCTTACCATTACAGCTATTACACCCTCACCCTTCCTCTCGACACTCACCAGTGATCCCTCTGGATGTATACCCAGGTGTAACCATTCCCAGGTTTCAACAGCTTGCACCTCCCGGGAAGAATCACAGGGTGATTCCCATGCCTCTCCCATGGCACCCAGTAATTTGAATGGCACAGCCCTTTTCACCTGCCATTGTATAAACTGGAAGGGGCTGTTCAAGGAATTAGGGAAAAAAAAAACAGAGAAATCAGATACCTTCTAATAGCTGCAAGTAACAGAAGAAATACAAACAGGAAGCAAAGAGCATAACGCATTATGAAATTAAGTGAATGAATTGAGTAATGCAAGACCCACCTCTAACTACCAATATGCAATACACAATCCCAAGAGTGAAATACCTGATACGTATTGCATCACTCAAAGCTGTCCAGATGAGCTCTAAATCCCACATTTTTTTCCTTCCCCCTCCATGGTACGGAGTCAAAGACTCAGGCACAAGCAGATGGCAGGAAGCACTTGGTTCACCTGTTCTGCAAACATGGTATTTAAGGCATCTCTAGTAAGGCATCTTTATTATATTTCATTAATCTGAAAAGCTAAAGCTAACATTTATTCACTCAAAGACTGAAATAAAGAAACAGCTTTAGGAAGGCTAGCACTAATACCTTGTAACAGAAGGTAGCAAAATATCCCAGAATGATAAATCCTGGGAATTTCAACAGATACGTTAGAAAGGCTGAACATGCTGAAGTTCCAAAACATCTTTTCATGTTTTGTATGAAAAGCCAGTTTTCTTACAGTTCCCTCTGCACTTTCACAGGTCAGCTCTTGTCCAGCCTGCAAGTTGGTTATATTTTTCGCCTGATGCTTGGCAGTGAAGTTGAAAATTAAGGCTATCACAACACTCCTGCTGTTACAGAAAGAGCATCATCCCATTCCAGCAAGTGACACAATGTCCAGTTTCCCAGGAACTAAAGAAAGCCTCAGTAGAGCAAAAATTGAGAAACTCCAGTCTTTCAGAGCTCACAAATGGCCAGTGTGAAAAACTAAAGAATAAGGTATTGTTTATTAAGATATATGTTAGGTATATATATGTTAAACCCAATATAAAGGTTAGACAACAAAAGATATGAAATTGCTTATGCACACAGTTAACGGACACAGTTTATGCAAGATAAGATAAACCACAATCGCTTACACCAATTAAACCAGAAACCGTTTATGCAAACATAAGATGACCACAAGGTGTTACAGAAACTGGCTTGCAAGATGTTCCAGGAACTGGCAGAAATAAGACAAACCACTCCATATAAGGACATAAATGAAGGGTCAACTATGGAACAAAGGAGGAAAACTTCTTACTTCGGCCTCACCGACCACCGGGAGGCAGAGGTCGACCCCCTAGCAACAGCTGAAGCATGCGCAGAGTACCTCAACTACGTCATGAACACGGAAGTAAAAGATGTATAAGGGAGGGCTTTTTGAACTGCTCAGTACGGCAGTAGGCGGAGCGCAGACTCCCCTGCCGTCCAGCGCTGTCTTTGCTCATATTCTACTTGCTATAATTAATAAAATTCTAATTGGATTATGATCCGTTATGGTCTCAATTTATAACAATTTCTGGTGCCGTGACTCGGATAAGGAACGGTGAGCTTTGGTCCTCCGGGGAGGCGCCCTGCGACATTTCGCGGCCCCGCGACCAACAGCTTACCTCAACCTTACCGACGAACCTAAATTCTAGAATAATGAGCAAAGGAAAAACCGGTAAAAATCCCATAAAAATTCTGTGCACGGGAGTCCGGACGAAGACTCAGGACGCGTAAGTATTTTGCGAAATTCGCAGAGCGGAATTGTTCGCGGCGAAATTGTTCGCAGGTTTGCCGTTCGGGCGGGATTGGGTTTCCTGGAATATAACGAATGAGAGGTTCGATATACTGAACCAAGCGAGTGTGGACCCTTAAGTACTGCGTTTTCCATCTCCCGCGAGGGACTGGGCCAGGAACAAGGGGGAGCGAGTGAGTGTATATTTGTGGATATTCCAGAAGATGGGGGGCGAAGGGCAGCAAGCCTTCGACTCACATGAATACCCCTTAGATAATTGGAGAGATTTCCCTGGAACCCTAGGGAAAGATAAGCAAAAAAAAAATGATAGAATATTGTACTAAGATATGGGGAGGGAAGACGGGTCCCAGGCAGAGGTCCCAGTCCCGGGGGCCCAGGCAGAGGTCCCCGGAGTAAGACAATGGGTCAGAGTAAGAGTCGTAATTATAACCCAGAAAAGGATCCAAGGAGAGATCCTAAGAATAAAGCAGGGAGCAGCCCACCGGATGCACCACCGGACGGTCCCCTGGGGTTAATGATAAAGTACTGGGACATTCAGCCGTCCCAGGAAGGAAAAAAGAGTAAGGAAAAAATGGTCCATTACTGTATGAAAGTATGGGCAAAAAAAAAAAAAAAAAAAAAAAAAAAAAATCGACCCGATATTTGGGTCCGCAAGACACAGTGGGTGTCTTGTACAAAAAGGTTTTATGCACAAGAGGCAGCGGGCGTCCTATGGTTTACAATCACAGGAGGCAGTGGGCATCTTGTAGTTAGGATCCTGCAAGACACAGTGGGTGTCTCGTAGAAAAAGTTTTGTTTTTTAGGCAGCAGACATCTGATGGTCTGAATCCTGCAAGGTATAGTGGGTGTCTTGCAGAAAAGGTTTTGAGGATTTCAAAGGTATGTGCTGCATGAAAGTAATCTGACCATTCTGAATCAATCCATACTAAGCTGGGAAAACTGCAGGAGAATATGCAAAAGCTTAAAATTGTTGGAAGTGGATTGGATAAGGAGTTACTGGATGGTTCAGAGATATACTTAACCAAGGCCTTCTCCAGGTAACATGGATAGGTCTGTCATAAATAATAGAGTAAAAGAATTTACTCACTTTATAGAAAAAGGGGAAACTGATACACGGGTAACCAATGTACAGGGAGGTAATACAGAGAAATTGTATAAGGGAGTTAAAGGAATTCCTATGCTTAAACAAAAGTATTGTCTGTCCTAAATACCTGCCATTGCCATCTTGCCAAGGCATTGATTACTGCTGGAGGGGAAGAAGCAGATGCTAATTCTATTGACAAAAGCAGATGAAAGGTCCTGCTGATAAGCCGGGAGAGGCAGACTGGGCGATCAAGCCTTAAGACCATGACAAAAACACAGGTGTTTGGTCCTATTAATAAGCGGCAGGAGAAGCAGACTGGGCGCCGAATAACCCTAAGTCCATGTCTGGAGATTAAAAGGTGTAAAGGTTAAAAAGAGGGAGACTCATTTACTTCATCCTGAAAACCCCTGCCCATGATCAGAAGGGGCACTGCGCAAGTGCAAAGGACCTTCTGGCTCATTATAATACGAAGCGGGGATAGATAATACATATGTATAGGCGGATCGGGTGAGCCCAGGTTTTCGCTGTATCCCAAGTTTTGGGAGCCAGGACGGACCTGCTAGGGGGGCAGGTGAAGGGTAAGCGAACCCACCAGGTTTCTGTTGTATCTCAGATTCTGAGAACCGTGAGGAGAGTAAGCGGAACCATAGTGTGAGTGAGGGATCCCATGTGTAACTTTGTGTTTCTGTGTGACTGAGACGTAGCATAGCTACAAAGCGAGTGTGGAGTCCCAATCCGCGGTTCCGTGTCTCCGCGAGGAGAGCGGCCGGAGACGGACGAAGCGTCTATATTTTTTTTTGGACCTGTGTATCCTGTCTGTGAGCGGGGGCCTGGCTGCCCTCCCGCTGTCCTGTCTGTGTAACCCTGTGTGTGTCCTGTCTGTGAGCAGCTTAGAAAAGGGCGGAGGGGGAGTGTCCGGCTGCCCCTCTCGCTGCTTTTTTTCTGTCCTGTGCATCTTCTTGTGTGTGTACAGCCATTAAATTATAGATACCCAATCGGTAATTCTCTGAGAACAGAAATAAAATGATTATTTTGTGGAAAAAGCCACAAAAGTTCTGGGAGGTTAAAAAGAAAAATTGGGAAAGGGTTTGTAAAAAAAAAAAAAAAAAAAAAAAAAGTATCAAAGAAAATTTGAAGAGGCATGATTGTAAAGGAAATTTTGCTGTAACCAAAACTATGATCTAACAACAGGGGAGCCGATCTTCAGAACCCAGAGATATTATTGTACTGACCCCCTTAAAAATATCATACAACTTGAGTGTAGGTGCTCTCATTTTCATAAGTGCATTTGCAGAGTACTGGGAAAGAGAAGCTATAGAGATTTGTAAAAGATTGGCTGAAATGGGAGCCGGTCAAGACAAGGAAATTCTGAAGAAAAGCCCATTGGGTTACATTTTGGCACATTGGAAAGAACTGAGAGGGTTTTCTGGGGCCTCTGTAAACAAGAAAACGTTGGTAAAATATTATAACCAATGCTGACCTTCATACACTTTAGAAGATCAGGAAAAATTACCTAAAATGGAACTTTGAATTATTATACATTGTTATAATTAATGTTGTTTTTGAGGTGATAAGGAAAATGGAATGAAGTAATGTATGCAGATATGACAGAGTGCAAAATTAATATACCTCTTCCTGATCCCTTAATTTTGGCTTTGGAAAAGGACAGGAAAAACTAAAAGCTAAAGAGATGTTGTTCAGATTGTGATACTGGGGAAAGATGTTAAGAAGTTAAGATGTTAAAAGGAGGAAGCTCGAGCAGCTCCTGTGTTTGAGCATGGGATGGGTGCCGGGATAGGCAAACAAATGGAAACAGACATGTTGATAGATGGGACTGAAGGGTTGTTGGATAAATGTGGACTGGGAGTAAAGGAGGAAACATGGAAAGTGGATAAAAAGAAAGCGGTTGCTTTAAAACTGGTGGAGAAGGAATGTTGAACAGAGGTGGGGGAGTAGGCTTTTCTGTGGAACCGGATCTGTGTGTGTGCTATGGGGAATCTGGACCCTGGAAGTGAGACTGCCCTGGAGGGGAGTGCCATGGAGCTGCTGCAGTGAATGAATTAGAACTAGAATTACATAAAAGCTGAAAAGAAGAGAGTTTATCCCCTCGTTGGGAGGGACCATTTCTTGTTCTTTTAACTACAGAAACGGCGATAAGAGCTGCTGAAAAAAGGTGGACACATGCGTCTCGAGTAAAAGGACCCATAAAGGAATGGAAAGTTGTGACTGAACCCAGAGACGCCAAGCTGACCCTCTAGAGGACTTGGATAAGTAACTGAGAGAATTCATATTGACTCCTGTAAATCTGATATGGGAAATGAAGATATAGTTGAAATTATTTTAAGAAACCATAGGATAAGGGCCAGTATTAGTCCATGTCCTCCTATATGCAAACACTGCAATTTGTATATTAGAGCCAAGTGTCCCAATTGTTTGAAGCATATTATTACTCATAGGAGAGACCATGAACAATTTTTGAGGAATCAATTACAGTTCTTTTGCATTCGGTGTGAAATTACCACCTCGTTGGAACAGTTGTTGTGGGTCAAATACTACTGTCATAGTAGCCGACAGGGAATATACTTTTAACCTACCAGAGAGGGCAAGACCGGAGGGAATCGGTGCTGCAGCTGAAAAGGTCTGCCGAGGGCTGCAACCCCTGGGGCTGTGACCGCTGAGCACTATGATCCTGACCGGACCTCTTTTGGTGTCGGTTCTGATAGGAACCATATGGGAAGATGCCGTGGCTTCTAAAATCATTCACAACAACTGTAGTGAATGCATTACCACAACTAGACAAGGGAGAGTAACCTCTCAAATGCTGGTCTACCACACCTTTTATGAATGCAAAGGAACAAAGACAGGCAGTTGCATCTACAATCAAACTCAGTGAGAACAAATTCAGAAGGAAGATTAATTGGAATAAGTTATAATGAAGTTATAACCAATTTGAGTACCTCACTGTCAATAATTTTTGATGCATGTGATATTATAGATGATGATTTAGATACTCATAGTGGAAGTTCAGAGTGGAGGCAGTACTACAGTAGCCAACTAAAATATATTTGCCCAGGTGGATACCAATGTCATATAAATCCTGATTATGTACCTAATCAAACAGCTAGGTATCAGTCATCACACCTCTGTGGAAGAAAAGGATGGTCTTGTGTATGCTGGGATACTGCAGGCTAGGGATGTGATTATCAATGTAAGACTTTACAAGCTTCAATAGCAAGAATGCAAACAAACAATAACTGTACAACCCGTGCCTGCAATCCAATAAATTTAACTCTCATAGATTTGAAAAAAATTGGAAACAGAAGCAAGTAACTAAAATTGGACTTAAAATATATGGAACTGGGGAAGACCCAGCTGTGATTATTAGTATTAAGATCAAAAAAAAAAAACTGGAGTCCAATATGAAATTCTCACAGTTGCTAAAAATCTCCTTGTAAATCTTGCTGAAAATATATCTAAAGCATTGAATGTAACTAACTGCTATGTTTGTAGGGGAACTAACCAGGGAAAGAGATGGGCCTGGGAGGCAATGGAGAGTAATATAAGCGACCCTACAATCTGGAAAAATCGAAAAGGAAACAAAAGGAGACAACAATGGATCTTGCAAATGGGTATAATCGGAAAAAGTTGTTGGCAACATTTAGAAAATGGTGTAAAACCAATAAGAAATTTACTTTGTGAAGGGGGTTATATGTGGAAGAGAGCAAAGAAAGACTGGGGAAGATGGGGAAATCCCATAGAAATAAATCACCAATTCAGTAACTGGACTAATGGAACTAACATACCAAACAGTTGGCCTACTCCAAATGGATATTATTGAATCTGTGGTAAAATAACTTTTGCATTTTTACCCCAAAATTGGACAGGTTCATGTATATTAGGAATGATCAGACCTAATTTCTTCTTATTAAGGAGAAAACAATATAAAAGAGAGCTACAAAATGGAAAGACAATGAGTGGCCACCTGAATGAATAATCTATTATGATTTGGCAACTTGGGCCGAAGATGCATCCTGGGGATACAGAACTCCTATATGGATGTTGAGTAGAATTATAAGGTCACAAGCTGTGGTAGAAATAGTAGTAAATAAAACAGAAAAAGCATTAGGATTAATTGCAAAGCAAAATACTAAAATGAAAACTGCAATATATCAGAATCGTGTGGTTTTAGATTGCCTGTTGGCTCAAGAAGGAGTGGTCTGTGGAAAATTTAATCTTAGTGATTGCTGTTTAGGATTAGATCTATTGTTCTTAAAAGAAGGAGGGTTATGTGTAGCTCTCAATGAAGAATGTTGTTCTTTGGCTGACCATACTAGAGTAGTCCAGGACACCATGTCTGAACTCCGGAAAAGGTTAGATCAACGTAAAAAAGATCGTGAAGTGGGCAGGTCATGGTATGAAAACTGGTTTAATGTTTCACCTTGACTAACCACTTTGTTGTCCACTTTAGCAGGACCGCTTATCATGTTGATTTTGGGACTTATATTTGGGCCTTGTATATTATGCTATATTTTACACTTTATTAGGGAATGATTTGACATAGCTAAACTGCTTATTTTAACTACGAGGTCTGGGGCAAATTATAAAAGTGTATCTATTGATGAGGATGAAGATTGTTGTGAATATATTATGCCACGTAGGGGCTACACTGATTGTAATTGTGAGGTATTACCCTGTGAGTGTTGTGATAAATGTTGGGATTGTGGAAAAAGGTTTATTTGCAGTGCTGAGAATGAAAGCAGCATCTAATAAACAATAATAGGATAAAAAGAAAAAGGGGGGATTGTGAAAAACTAAAGAATAAGGTATTGTTTATTAAGATATATGTTAGGTATATATATGTTAAACCCAATATAAAGGTTAGACAACAAAAGATATGAAATTGCTTATGCACACAGTTAACGGACACAGTTTATGCAAGATAAGATAAACCACAATCGCTTACACCAATTAAACCAGAAACCGTTTATGCAAACATAAGATGACCACAAGGTGTTACAGAAACTGGCTTGCAAGATGTTCCAGGAACTGGCAGAAATAAGACAAACCACTCCATATAAGGACATAAATGAAGGGTCAACTATGGAACAAAGGAGGAAAACTTCTTACTTCGGCCTCACCGACCACCGGGAGGCAGAGGTCGACCCCCTAGCAACAGCTGAAGCATGCGCAGAGTACCTCAACTACGTCATGAACACGGAAGTAAAAGATGTATAAGGGAGGGCTTTTTGAACTGCTCAGTACGGCAGTAGGCGGAGCGCAGACTCCCCTGCCGTCCAGCGCTGTCTTTGCTCATATTCTACTTGCTATAATTAATAAAATTCTAATTGGATTATGATCCGTTATGGTCTCAATTTATAACAGCCAGCAGGACAAAAAGGCTCAGGGAACCCCACGCTGATCAATGACTTCTCCAGAAACACACCCCAAAACCACTTTGATGCTAAGGCCTTCAATGCTCAGGACCTACAATGTACATATAGACATCCTGCACTGCAAAGAAATGCTCTACTTCATTAAAACCCTGTGCTCTGGAAAGCCTTCTTGGGTAACAAAAATGCACGTCACCCACACCCACCAACAGCTTACACAACACAAGCTGAGCACATTTAGATACCCTCGTACCTTAAGAGTAGCCTACTCAACCTAAGACAGTTGTTTTTTCTCTGAGACTGGTGAATTCAACCCATACTCTTTGTAGTCTTAAATCATTAACAACATATTCAGAAGTTTCGTTCCTCCTTGAAAATAGCCCTCCCACCGCTGAAGAGACATGCTGCGGGTATACCATCCCAAGCCATAACTGGCTTGTGCCCAATCTCCCATTCCTGAAAAAAGTCAGTAACAAAGCCAACTACTGTCTCCTTTAAATGAATGTAGTGCTATACATCAGGGACACCAAATCAGAGGACACGGACCTTCCTATACTTAAAATTATTGCCCTTCAGAGGAGGCTGATATACACTCAACCTGCCAGAACTCCTTTTTGATACCACCAAGCATGAAATGTTTGTCTCTTTCCCAGGGGGTGGGGACACCTTACAAGGGCCCACAAAAATATGACAAATAGTCTGGGTCCTTCCTTTACAAACTAGGAGCAATGGGGAAACAAGCAGCAGTACAATCTAGCTGCAGTGGGAAGCTACTCCCGCACCACTCAATCCTCCCTCTATAGGGAGCTACAAAGCTCGATTCCCTCCACACTACTTTTTAACATCAGCATCAAACCACCAGGTGAACCAGTCAGAAACTGTCTCAAACTCTCTCAACGTGGAGACACAACAGACCTATTTATCCTTCAGCCTGAGCAGCTGCAGCACCACAAAAACAAGGAGTAGCTGAAATTAAACCTAAACCTGGAATTGGGTGGTGAGAAGACTGTCAAGAGCTTGCAGCCACAGACAGACCCTGGTTTTGTGCTTTGAGAAACATGATCCCAAGTGGTCATAGGTCAGAAATATTTCTGGACTTTATACTTTCATACTGAAACGTTACTCAATAACAGTGTTGCTGTATCAGCTCTATCTAGGCAAAGAGTGTCCTCCATTTCCAGTATGCTGCAGGCAGCTCGTGAAACCTTCCAGTACAGGAAATCTGATTACTTCAGAATGTGCTGTCTTTCCCACCTGCATGCCACCATCCTCCAATCTTCCAGGCTGTATTCTCATAGTGCTCAAAACACCTATCCCCAATCTTACAGCTCTCTGTGGCCCCAATCCACGGCAGCAGAAGGTCTACCTTGGGCTCTGCAGAGGTGCAGTCCCCAACAGTCATCACTGTCATCAGCATCCAATGCCCATGTGCAGCTGCAAGTCAAGATAAACTGTTGAGTTATTCAATGCCTTAAGCTCTCAAGAGGTCTATTCTTCCTTCATACCTGCAGCTGACTGAGCCATACCGACTGCATTTTAATTCCAACTTTAGCTGACTGTTTCAATACTGTGTTTCTCTGAAGCTGTAAAAAAATTGATTATGTCAAACCCAGTTATCACAAATAATCCAACTAAAATGATCAAGACAGCAAAAAGCACAGGGGAAATAGCAACAGTAGAAAAGAAAGAGATTATTTTTGTTTTTGAAGGTTTATTCACCAGAAATAAGTGACTTGAAGCTGAAAAGCATTTTTGATCAACACTCTTCCTTTCACTTAAATGACATTTTAATGAACACTTTCTAACTAGCTCTACTTACATAAAGTTGCAAATGAACGTGGGAGAACACTGAAGAAAGGTAATGGGGGAGAGGGGAAGAAAATGTCATCAGGCATTTTATTTCTTGTATGTCTCTGAGAAAATAAATAATAATTCATCCGGGGAAAAGTGATCCAGCAAAGATCTGATTGATAAAAGGCATCTGGAAAGGAGTAGTAAGTAAACAGAAAGAGTCTGAATTATGATAAAGGGGCACGAAGAAAGATACAGTGATATCTGGAAGCCAGTTAGGTTACTTTGTTTTTCTGCAAAGATGAAGGTAGCGTGTTCACGTCTCCCCTGAGTACTTCAGCCCCAGAGAGCTAACAATAAACTTCCAGGAAAAAAAATTACAGAAGAGCAGTAAATGTGATTGCAGGACTGGCTGGAGCCATGTGAAGAGAGATTTCTACCCTGATAACTGACAGTATGAAAATACTTCTTTGATAACAGGTTTAAAATGGTTCATCTTTCTTAATTTCTAGTTTTACTGACAGGTTGGACCAAAATCTGAAATCTTCCAAAGACCTTTGAGAGCCTATTAAAAGTGGGGGAAAGAAAGCAATATAAAAGCAGGCTGTTCATTTACCTAGCATGGCATGAGAACACGCCAAACCTAAATAAATTAAGCTGCACAATTTTACTCAGCCCTGGAAGAAGTAAAACAATCCTGCAGTGTTGCTGAGATTCCAAGAGCTACCCAGAGGATAGTGCAAAAACATCTAGCACCATTCAGGCAGCAATGGGAATACCAATTTAATATGCTTTTACTTCTTCCTGCCATAAATTGCTAACAGAACTTTTTCCAGTGTCGTATAATCAAGCATTTAACCCAAGAAAAAGCAAGACTAAGGAGGTTCCAGAAATGGCAGGCACATACCACTGGTGGCAGGATTCACATATCTTTTGCTATGGTAGGTGTACCCCAGTTTAAGAATCCCTAGGTTAGTAGGAAAAAAAGAGCCTATTTAGTACTGCACACTACAATTCCAGAGACTCTGCAACGAGCAGAAAAACTACAGAGCAGGTGTAGTAGAAGAGATGAAGATTTCACCCACCAAGTGTTAGCTGCAAGTAGACTTCTTTTTTAATCATCTTATGACAACTGTTATTCTGTAAAAGTCAAATTTACGAAAATGATGCTCAAATGATGATTTCAACATCACAATCCCAGACATACCAAAGCCAAAGATGTGAGATTTTGGCAGGCTTGCTCATTCTTTAGAGAGACGGCCCTAAATGATAAGAGGGATAAAGTTTCAGAGGGAAACTATGTTGAGCTAACACACCCATGTCATCCACCCACCGATGTGCACAGCGCAGAAGTACCACCCCAGTGGTGACAGCAGGTATACCACAACAAAACAGCCCACCTCTTCAACTGTAGGAAACCACCACTGTCCTACAAGTTACTGTGGACAGAGAGGCCAGCACTAGTGCTCATCATCGCTGTAGCCCACTGCTATTCCAAATTTCACCTGCATGTGGATAAGCCAAAGCACGCACCAGCAAATACAGCAAGTGCCAAAGACTGAATGTGCTCCAACTCAACTCAACTACGGCTGGACTTTTGTTCCTCAGATCTCCAACAATCAACACTGGCTGGCACCTTATCATAGGAGGGAGAAAACACAGGGCTCTGCACGGGGTTCATACCCCCAGTAAAAGCGCAAGAGGTTGATGCTACACAAAAGGCCCTTGTCCATAGTGTGAAGAATTACATGCCTTTTAGCAGCAGTATCAACTGTACTGGATGTATGTAAATAGCATTAATGCCAAATACAAATTATGAGTTGGCATCACCGATGCCGCAGCAACTCAAAAACTGTGTGAAAGATTTCTGTTAGTCCTTGACGACTTCGGAGCACTTTCTAAAAAAGTTTAAATATTCCTCCCTCAGGCCTGCCACAGGTACCTTTTTTCATTTTCACAGTGTGGTATGTGCACAAACGAAGGGGAAACGGAGAACAGACAGCAAAATTTATACTTATTTACCAAGGATCTAATACCACATTAAAATCATAAGCACTGGGCCAAGTCACATGTTTAAAATTAATTATACTTCCGCTACTACCTACAAGTCCACACTGCTTTAAAAATCTACAAGTCTGAACAAGATACGTCAGCATGACATGATCACTTAAGTATATTAATCCCACATGGATATCCTCTGCAGCTGAATTAAAGGCACACAAGTTGCTCTGTGCTACTGTTCAAATACATATTCAGTAACATTACTGTTGCCTGTTCCCCTCCCAGCAGAAATGCAAAGACGCCTAAGAGAAAACAAAACATCTGGAAACAGAAGCCTATAGGCAATGTTCTCGTGTCTCAAAAAATACGTGTCTATATTCCAGGCATACAGAGATAAACATACATGTATGTACATACAATGAATAAATATACAGGGTTTCTACACAAAAGTGATAGTGAGAAAAAAACGTTTTGGGTTTTGTGGATGGTTTTTTTTTTTTCTTCCTTCGGTAAGACAAATGTTTAATTTGTGACAGGTTTTCCGTCTTGCCATGCTCACCTTCACTGGTGGCAATCCCCGCCTCGTCCCCAGACCTGCCCAGCACTATTCCCTGCTGACCACAGCGAGCCGCGGCCGCAGCGCTGGAGGGCATGAAGAAGGAGACGATTTAGGGGAAGCCGCTGGAGTGTCCCCAGCCCCCAAGAACCCTTTTCCTTTTCCTTCCAGAAGTAACAAAAACTTCGGACTCCCGCTCGCTGCCGCTCCCCGCAAGCGCGCCGTGCCAAACGCTGAGTTAACAGAGCCATAAATCACTGCTGAACCAGATGCAGCGGGCAGGCAGCAGCGCCCGTCCCGCCCCGTCGGCGGCTCCCGTGGAGAACCGAAAGGGAAACGGGTGGCGGGGGCAGGGGAGACTGGCACAAGTACCGGGCTCGGGGCTCCTTCCCGGGGCGGCTGCGGCGGCAGGAGGAGAGGCCGAGGAGGGCTCAGCCGCCGCCCGCCCAGGTGCAGCGGGACAGGCAGCAGCGGCTCTGCTGGGCGAGCCCCGGCGGCCGCTCCCCGCGCAGGGAGGGGGCACGGGCCGCCGCCGGGCTCCCCCGGGGCCGCTGGCACCGCCGCCGCCACTCCTCCCCGGGGCGGCGGAGAAACCCAACTCTCGCCGCCGCGCACCCGCAACGTCCCCGCGCGGCCCGGCCCCGCGGTGGGGTGGGGGGGAGAAGAACGGACACGGAGGCGCCGCGGGACTCGGTATTCGGCCGCCGCGGCACAGCAGCGCGGGGGCCAGGCGGCGCCGGCAGTTGCCTTACCTCAGAGCGGGGCTCGGGGCAGTGCGGAGGGCACCCGCTTCTGCCCCCCGAGCGGAGACGGCTCCAAGCAGCCGCTTGTCACCTCTCCCGCCGCGGCGGCGGCTCCTCGCGTCCGGGCGGTCCGGCCCCTCCCTGCCGGAGCCGAGCGCCGCGCCGCACCGCCCCTGGGCCGGGCTGGGCCCGCCCGCCGCAGCCCGCACCGCCCTCCCCGCCCGCACGGGCCGGGGCCGAGCGTTTCCTTCGGAAAACAGCGGCGGGGGTGGCAGAGTGGCAGAAATACTGAGTTGGAGGCTTCCTCAAGCAAATAGTGGTGTTGTGGCTCCTCTTTATTGCGGGGACCGTGAAGTGTCACCATGAGTGTGAGCAATTTTCTGGAGAAAACAAACATGTTTGGCTCCCAGAGCTCTTTCTCAGATTTTGGCCCGAATTCGTGAAATTTATGGTCGTTCACAGGCAAGCAAGGGCTCTCCGTTCCCCCACAGCAGCCAGAAGGCTGCTCTCCCTGGAGCAAGGGATGGCACCTTTTTCTCAAAACCACGGAGTATCTCCAGAGAGAGGGAGCTGCAGTGGTTCCTGGTTTGCCCCCAGCCCACCAAATTGTGCCTGTGCTCTGCCCTCTGAAGTTCAAGGTGAGGTTCAGTGGAGCTGTGCCCAGGCAGCCAAGGCCAGCAGCGTCCTGGCTTGTATCAGCAATACAATCTGTGGCCAGCAGAGCATCACCCCTATGCTTGGCACTGGTGAGGCTGCACCTCGAATCCTGTGCTCAGTTCTGGGCCACTCACGACAAGAGACACATTGAGGTGCTGGAGTGGGTCCAGAAAAGGGCAACGAAGCTGCTGACAGGTCTGGAGAACAAGTGTGATGAGGAGCAGCTGAGGGGACTGGGGTTGTTTAGTCTGTTGTTTAGCTGCTTTCTACAACTACCTGAAAGGATAGAGGAAGGAGGTCTGGCCTCTTCTCCTGTGTAACAAATGTTCAGACAAGAGCTAGCGGCTTCAAGTTGCTCCAGGAGAGGTTTAATTTGGATATTAGGAAATTTTTTTTCACAGAAAGAGTGCTCCGGCATTGGAACAGGCTGCCAAGGGCAGTGGTGAAATCACCATCCCTGCAAGTGTTCCAAAACCTGTTTGATGAGGCCCTGAATGACATGGTTTAGTGGTGGTCTTGGCAGTCCTGGAGTAATGGTTGGACTTGATGATCTTAAAGGTCTTTTCCCACCTAGCTGACTCCATGACTGTATTGGGGCACTGTTGACTCTGGCTGTGAATCCTCTGCGGACCCCACAAACTCAGCTAACTCCTGCTCTGTGGGCTGAAAGGGCTGAAGCTTCATATGACAAACCCCACTATTCATTCCCAGGCAGTTCAGGTCCCTGAGCAGCCTCTCCAGAAAGTCAGGCAGCAAGGAGATGGTCAGGCCTGGCTAGGAGCTGGGCCACTGATGCCTCAGCCCAAGTGGGTCTGAACTGCTGCAGCATCCCAATGTAAAGGCAGGGGGAGGAAGTAAATCAGAAGGAATCTGCACTTCAATTTCAACTAAATTCCTTTCATCTGTCCTTGAAGTCTTTTGCAAGAATCAGTAACTGAACTGCTACTGCAAAACATGTTACATTCTGAGAAAGAAAGTGAGCCTGTCAACTACCTGCTTCAGTGTTCAGAGGCTGAGAGAGAGAGACAAAAAGAATATCCTTTATTTCTTTTAAAGTAATAAGCAGAGTAATGAACTAATATTTTAAGGCAAACGGGAAACTAGTTTTAACCTGCTCGAGGTGGCCGCATGAATAAAGCAACCAGGAACAGCAACAGCAACAGCAACACCTCTGCCCATTCCTTCCCTCTGTACGATTTTGGCCTTGGTGGATGGCAGTTCTGTTAAGGAAAATAAATGAGATTGTAATTTTTTCTCCCAGCACATTGTTTTTTAATCTTCATTAAACGAAGTGAAAGAGATGTTGCTAAATATGCAGAAAGCCTCAACAGTACATTCCATCAATAAGACACTCAGTACACAGCTGATATCATAAAATGCAGGATCTCCTGAGGCCTTCTATTAGGCATCTACTCACAGCAAAGCAGGATTAAACATACTGCAGGCCAAATCCAACATGTTTTTTTACCCTGCTTTTAAAAACATCAAGTGAAGTGCTTGTTCTCTTCAGGCATCTTCCTGTGCCTGCTAACTGATTTTGCACAAGCCCCTCTTTCTGCAAATTAACCCAACTAAATTTTGTCTTCTTCTTGTGATTCAATCATTCTAAGGAGAAATGAGAAGAATTGTAATTCTTCATTAATGATGACTAACATACAGTGTATTTGCCAATAAATCCCTCAGTGGGATTTGATCCTGTTGCAATGGCAACTTCTTGTTGACTCACTGAGTATAAATTTTCATGCTTTCCTAAGTACCTACCCAGCACTTGCCCTCATCTTGTTCATTTTGCATACTCTTCACCAATAGAGAGTATTTTTTAGCAGCAAGAGTTTACCAGTGTACATTCTGAAGTGGCTTATTTTTATTAGAACATGGATCATTAGTTTTACATTTTTCTTTAAAAAATAATTTCTAAATCAGTTTAATGGGGCTTAGTTAATATTTTCCTGTTTTGAAAAGTGCAGCCTAGAAAATGGACGAGAAAGCAAGACGAAGTTATACCATTAACTCTTTAATATTTGCAAGGATTTGGGGGTTTTTTTGTCTTATTTGTGTTAGTACTTTTAGTAATAACATACCACAAAGACTGTCGATATCTTACCATTAAAACAAAGTGTATGAATAGGGCCATTCATATTTTACAAAATGTTATTCAGAAGCTTTGTGTATACTTACAGCCAATCTGTTGAATCTTTTAAGGGATCATGAACGCCATTCTTCTGGTCTTCACCCTCCACTCCCCTGATGTACTTGTACCTCAGGGGCTTGTCCTGAGGCCACCAGTCGCGTCCCCTGCCTAGAGCCAGGAGTATCATGAGCTGAGCTAGCCTGTAGACGGTGCCAGCAGACATCAATTTTCCACCAGCAGCCATCCCCCGCCCAGTGGTGCCCTCATGTGTCTCCACACGTGAATTTCAAACATTGGGATTTGTTCGACTTTTTCTCTGGAGCCTTAAATCATTTGGGGAATTTCATGTAAGGGAAGATGTATGGAATGAAGTAACTTGAGCCCATAGTGGCATAAGCTGTGCTTTTAATTGAATAATAGTAGGTGCCAAAAAAATCTAACAACCTAATTTAGATCATGGCAAACTCCTAAGTTCAGACATGGATTCTCTTTGCCCCTTAATTTTCAAGGCTACAATTAAAAAGAAATTTTACAAATTACCCTTTTTGGTATCTATATATTCCTGTGCTGCAGCAAGGGAAAGTTAGCATAATTTCACTGATGTTATGCCTGTCTACACAGGTAAGATTAATTTGTTGTTTCAAAGGCAGTCAAGTCGTCGGTTCAACTGTCTCATTTTTTAAAACAACAGAAAAATTCAATGGAGTATGAAGATTTGCTATATGTGGGCACCTATATGTACATAGAAAGCCCATTAGGATTCATAGTCAGTGCTATAAATCATTCTTTTCTTTCCTTCTTTAATATATATATAGATGTACATCATAAGGAGAAAACATGAAACAACTTATGAACTCATGCAAAATAATTGAACAAATATTTTATTAATTAATGCTGGAACATTAGGTTTCAATAAGCAATTCACCCAGTCTGTGCAATGCCATCATCCAAGGAAACTAAGTCTGCAAGCTGCTGCTTCTGCAGAAGTTTTGCAATGCCTTTTTTCATGTATGCAACATTAAATTTTTCATATTATAATTTTGGCATCTGACACATCTGTTCAGGATGCATTTTGGAAATAATACTTCAGATACATTCACGGTACATTTATTAGGAACTTTTACAAACCTTCATTATTTCAGCACTGAAGGCCATAGTGGATCAATAGATTACAGACACCATGTGCCATGTGCTATTAAATTTTCTCAAGAGAGAGCCACAGAAACCAGCCCAATGACTTTGTCACTCCTTTTCAGCAGTCACAGCAGAACCTTTCTTGCTCCACAGCAGATTGAGCCTTGCATGCTATACTCAGACAAAAGGAGAAACTAAGGTTGGCCAAGGACCTGGCAGGGGCTGGCTGCTTTTTTCATCTGTGTCTTATCTCAGGATGATACTAAGAGAAAACCCATGCCCTGTGCTCCAAAGGCAGATAGGATACCCCTGACTTGGAAGCAATTTTTTTGTCTTTATGAATGTGTTGAACACTTTGACACTTTATGTGAAAAAACCATAGCAGACAAGCATCTGAGAAGGAAGGTTCTCCATATGATTTCAGAAAATGAGAAAATGAGTTTTTTCCCACTGTTCCAGCTCCAGGAGAGGCTGATTTCCAGTGTGTCAGAGGGAGACAACCCTCTACCACAAAATACAGTTGGGCTATTGTTCATCAGAAAGGAGCCTTTCCTTACTGTGGCAGCCAACCAGCTGAAGTCCAGACATACAAGATTTTAATGCATTCATTGTCTTAATTAAGAGCTGTAAATGTAATGAAAATGCTTATGATGATACAGCACTCACATCCTCCACCAGGACTGCAGAAGAACATCTCTATACTAATACGTATGTGACTCTTCTTTGACCCAGTGGCCGAGTAGCAGTGTGTTGCATGCACATGGCCCAGTAAAGCCAACCACCTTTGTGCTGCCTAGTGTGCACGGTTATTCCCTGATCTTAGGGGATGGTGGTGTCTGTTTGCTCATTCCGTATCATCTGAAAGCAAGTTAGCCGTTGTGTAACTGTGTGCTAGGTAGTCATTAAACAGTATAGACCAATGCAAATTGCCAGTGCTGAGCTTGTACTCTTGCTCTGTGCAGTTACATGTAACCTCATGGAATCCTCAGCCATGGCAGTGCTATGACTAGCCATCCTGAAATGGCTAAACTAGATGTGTGGAGAAGAATTTTTATTTGTTTTCACCCACTTTTAGTAAGCGTGAGTCCTCCACCTTCCCAAATAACCTATTCTGACAGTTATGTTTGCTGCTAGCAGGCCATCTCCCATTTCAAGTTTGTTTTTAGCCAACTTCAAACTTCCAGCCATCAAATAACGTTATACATTTGATGTCCAGGTTGAAAAGTCATCCCTGACTGAGCCCTCTCCTCTGCTTGTCAGTTTAATTCTTGTCAGTCTCTGATAAACCACATGCACTGTATTTTTCAAGATTCATATGGCAAAACTCTTTCTGACCCCAAGTCTCCTACCCCATAGATACAGCTAAGGTTGTCAGATCTCATGTGTAATACATTTTATTTAGCCCTTTTAATTTGCCTTTCTGTTGACTGTGACTCTCAATGAGATGACTCGGTCCCACTGGAAGAAGTAGAACATGCTCTCCAATATTTACTATCATCTGCAAACTTTCCCATATGTTTTATGTTGTCTATATCACTGATAAAAATATTAGGAAACAAAAAAAAAAAAGAACCAAGACCCAACAAACAAACAAAAAAAACCAACCCCCAAAATCAACCAAATAACTGATTTCTGGGAAAAAAACTTCATCACAATAATTTTCTTTGTTTATGTCTTTTCATTAACAGTGATATCTGGAGGTCAACCAGTGAGTCAGTTTTTAATCTGTATAATGTTAATTTCTTATAAGGGAAGTTCTTTTCTATCAAAGTGTTATTGTGGATTGACTAAAAAGCTTTGAAGGAATCAATGGCTGTTATGTGAGCACAGTCGTCCTTAACACTTGAGAGTTACATATTTTTCAAAGGAAGCAAAGAAACACGGACACTGTCCCTGTCAAAAAAAAGCTATAGCAAGATCTACCTTCTGGGATGCCCTGTTGACTGATCTTAATTGTATTTTAGCCTCTAATTTTGTTAATGAGATCCCAAATTGGGGATCTCTTTGCCATGGTTACCAATGACACCATTAATTATTCAATAGGTCCTTTCAAGCCTTTCAAAACTGATGCAGTTTTGACAATACACTTGGGGAATTACCCATGACCTAGGGAAATGTCTTATTAGCAGCTGAAGACAGGTACTCATCTAACTCTGTTAAGACTGAAGTTTAATTTGAACTTGAAGCAAGCAGATCCTGACCTGCTTGCTTTCTTGCAGGAGGTATTTATTCTTTTTGCCTCTTTGTCGTGTGGATACATAATCCCTTTGCTCTAAATACTGAACAGAAATCTCTTGTACTGTTTACCTACTGCACTTCAAGTGTAATTGATGAAGGATTCTTCCTTTCTTTTCCTCCTAATGCTTATTAAAAGTGACCCTTTACTGTATTTAATACAGTTGCCCACTAGTACTCCAGGAAGTAACTTTTTTATCTTGTTATTTTAATACCTGTCATTAATTTCTTTGTTTCCTACCTGAGTCTTTATAAATTGATTTCATATTTTCTTATTTCATTTTTTAACCATGGTGGCTTTCTGCCGAGTAGAAGCTGTACATGCACATGAAATCATGCCTATCTACATATCCAGCTGGCTATCTTTGAACAACTGGCAATTTCTCCTAACACTTCCTACTTCAAAGCCATGTTCTCTGTCCATTATGCTGACAATTAGTCTAAGCTTTGGGTAATTAGCTCCTCTTGGAGTTTCATGGATGGATATTGTGCTATCATTGTATGTTTACGCAAATGGGGTATAATCAGATTCTAATCAGAAATACATAAACAACAGAGTAATTTTTAGAGTTACAATTAAATATTCTTTGTCAAGAGAAGGTCTGATAATGAATCATTACCTTTGGGAGCAGGGCGTACTGCATGAAGAAGCTGTAAAAAGAAAATAACCCTTCTCCTTGAAATTTTAATTTCTTTTGTTCTGTACAAACTATTCAGCAAACATTACACAGGTCAAATTAACCGGTGGTATGTATTTTTCATCTTGGTGTTTTATAGTTAGTTCATAAGCTTTAGCATAAACCAATTTGTCATTAGGTAAGATCCAAATATTTTGACAACTCATATATAGGAGAACATATTTCACGTGGTTTACCCTATAGCTTTTTAAGGCTAGTAGAGACCAAAGCAATAATCCAATCAGACCTACATTAAAAGAGGAACTACATCTAGGCCATATCCCCCCAAACTCACAACATCAAGAGGTCAGATGTTGCGCCAGTTATTTCTACCTTTATGGCACTGTCTAAATCAGGACAGAACCGTTAATGCTGCAGATGCTCATCTGCTAAGGAAGCTGTACTTTTAAAATACTCTTTTTGATTTTATACAAAACTCTATCATGTATCTTTTTCTACACATGCTTTTAAAGATACCAATTTTTACCCAAACGTAACCAAACTGTGTAACTCTGTAAAAAGATGGCACACACATAAAACTATTGTTAGTTCCCAAACAGAGAAGTTTTCTCAGACACATTAGTAAATCCATACTTTACAGTTTCACCTACATCTATTTAATCATTTACAGGGCAGGAATTGCATCACTAAATTCTGTTTCAACAAAGCACTTAACTTCAAGCATTTGTTTAAGTTCATTACTATTTGTCAGGCCACTTAAGTATGTCTTGAAGTTCCAGTGGAATGTTGGTATGTTTAAATGGTTTGCTGAATAGAGGCGTGTTTAAATACACATGTTCAGGTTTTTCTTCTGAAACAGAGACTTATTCTGCAATTTAATATACACTTCCAGTGTTTCTCCTACTAAATGTCTAAGAATGATAGGTGTTTAAGAGCTTCAATTTTAAAATTACTTACAAAAAATATGGACATATTATTTATTATTTATCCTTGGAAATACAGAGCAAGGTATTGAAATAGCTACTGTTTTATAAACTGTAGTAAATTTTTAAAATGTGCAAATGACCCTTACAGGGATATGCTCAATGAATACTTAACAGATCCCTAAAGCTACTGGCACAACTTCACAGAAGTTATGCCAGAGTTTTATACCTATGCAGCACTGCTGAAAATGGATAATGTTTAAATAATTCATTCCCTTCTACGTGCAATGCGTTGGCAAGCATAGGTGCCCTCCTAGCTACCTGAGCCTCAGTTACGAAAAAACAGTTGAGAATTTCTGGAAGTACACAGGTAAAAAGGTGCTAAAGTAATGTAATCATGGAGTCATAGAATTGTTTAGGTTAGAAAAGACCCTTGAGATCATCGAGTCCAACCATTACACTACCACTGCCAAGTCCACCACTACACCATGTGCCTGAGTGCCACATCAACCCATCTTTGAAATACCTCCAGGGATGGTGATGGTACAACTTGAGGCCATTTTCTCTTGTCCTGTCTCTTGTTCCTTGGGAGAAGAGACCAATACCCACCTCGCCACAACCTCCTTTCGGGTAGCTGTAGAAAGCAGTAAGTTCCCTGAGCCTCCTTTTCTCTAGGCCAAACTGCCCCAGCTCCCTCAGCAGCTTCTCACAGGACTTGTTCTCTAGATCCTGCTGTTCTTTGGACCCACTCCAGCATCTCAATGTCTTTCTCATCGAGAAGGGCTGAAAACAGAACACAGTATTTGAGATTTGGCCTCACCAGTGCCAAGTACAGGGGGATGATCACTGCTGTGCCCTGCTGACACTATTTCTGACACAAGCCAGGATGCTGCTGGCCTTCTTGGCCACCTGGGGCACAAGCTGGCTCATATTCGGCAACTGTTGACCAATACCCCCAGGTCCTTTTCCGCTGAGCAGCTTTCCAGCCACTCTTCCCCAAGCTTGTAGCATTGCATGGGGTTGTTGAGACCCAGAGGAAGCACCTGGCACTTTGCCTTGTTGAACCTCATACAGTTGGCCATAGCCCATTAATCCAGCCCGCCCAGATCTGTCTATAGGAGCCTTCCTTCCCTCAAGCAGATCAACACTCCTGCCCAATTTTTTATTGTCTGCAATCTCACTGAGGGTGTACTCAACCCGTCATCCAGATCATCAACAAAGATATTAAACAGAAGCAAAAGCTCAGAGAGGCCAGCCAGGAGCTGCAGATGAGATGATCATGTTGGGCAAGCCTGGCAGAACATGGAACTGGGACTGAGCAAAACAAGGATTTTTATTTCCAAATCAATAGAGAGAACAACACAAAGTGAAATTGCAGATGAGAAAGTGATACATGCTTTTACATCTACATAATTCACCACTAAAGTATGATTCATATCAACACTTTCTTGTGGATAAATCCAACACTGCACTACGAAGATGCATCTGTAGGTTAACTAATAGGGTATCTGGCACTGAATAGGGAAACCTTGTACTTGTTTTTCCATCTTGTATTGATTTTCCATATGGAATAAAACTCTGATTTGGCAGCATCCTATTTCTAATTGTGATTTGGCTAGTCTGGATTGAATTTGCAGCATGTATGGTATAAATGGTGTTTTAAGTATGTTGAATGTGTGCTTTTATACTTCAATGGTTGTCTATACTGTGTTTTACAAGTCTGAAGAGGAATACATGTTGGGTGTAATCTCCATTATTTTAGCTTGGCCTTTTGTCTACGATTTATTGAGTGATCCCCTTTTATAAACTAACTTGACTCAAAAAGAACTTCACAGTGGAAGTCCTTTGCCTACCCAGGTTAGAGTCTTCTTTATTTTAAAAAACTCAACTGGAGCTTTATTTGAAAAAAAACCCAGACAACCAAGCTTAAAAAAATGAAGCTATGAAACCTGTTTCGAGTGGAAGCATTTGGAAACATGGTACTCCACCAGTGAAAGTTCAGTTATGGTTTGTGATGCTAGAAGTTATATTAGATTGTATATAAATATATAATATAAATCAATCTTGCCTAATTTTATAGATTAAAACCCCCATCTTTAAAAGTAGGGTTATTTTATAGCAGCAAATCTTCAGGAAGCTCTGTAGGGTTTAAATTATATAAGAATATTCTTGTTAATTTTTGAGGCATTTTAAACTGGATTGTGAAAATTGGGTGCAGCTAAAACTTGCAACCGTATGAATTCCTAGATAATATCAAAGGTCATCAGGATTTAGCCCATCTTATTTGTTATTTTACCTACCATTATCTACCTTTAAATGTACCGTTGCTGGGGTACTTGAGTTGTCTGCAAAGCAAATTCAAAGTAAGAGTGGCACCATAATACAAAGTATGTATGGCACCACAGGAAAAATTAATCAGGCAAAATGGGTATGAAATCACTGGATAATATTAAAAGTGCACTGTGTATAAATTGAGGGGGTTGTTTCAAAACTATTTCTGTTACTGATCTCTCTAATAAGTTTGGAAAACCAGAGGATTGCACAGAATAATTAACTCAGTGGAAATCTCAGATTTGGGTTTCAGAGCTTGGTGACTGATGTAATCTTTTCTACCCCAACCAAACGTGGGGTAGTAAAGTAAACCAGTAATTTTAAATATTCAATAACATCTTTTTGCTGCGTGATCGATGCTTCACAGCTCTTTGCCTCTTCAAAGCGCAACATAAGTGCTAGGAATTCAATATGATGTTAGGCTGAAGTTTAATAGGCTAGGATTATATTAATTTAAAAGAATGCTATCAAGTTAGCAATTACCTTAAAGTAAGTCCTCTTATTTTTGATATTGATTAGAACTAGCTATGCTTTCTTCTAAGACTCAGTGCTATGCCCATCTATACAGGTCTTTAAACAAAGATGAACTCTTTAGACACCAATCCTAAATGGCCTAATTTCTTTTGCTCTTTCCCTGCCTGAGCCATTATAGGGTTTGTACACTTCATACCAATACTGCAATGTAAATGAAGTTCCCATACCTTTAAAAAGGCAAAGGCTCATGCCTTAATAATCGGCACTGAACTCGATTCTTTATAATGAATATATATTAACAGATTATCTGTCACAACATTCTTTTTTTTTTTTAATTTATTTCCCTGTCTTTTAATTCTGGATGTATCTCTCTATCCCAGAGGTTTTTCCTACTTGCTCCCATTGAGCCTCCATTAAATACCGTAAACATTAGTGGTAAGTATTACTGGTTTGAAATGCATCTTATGTATAGGTTTCATGAGATGGTGCCTCATATGTCAAGGAGAAAAGGCAGCAACAGCACATTTCCCCTTAGGACAAGACATAAAGGCTGCCTGGACTGTGGCCAAACAGCCTTGGCACACACAACACAGGCATATATTCTCAGTCCATCAGGCTGCCTGGGCTCAAGAGCAGTCTAAGCAAAAGGGAGAATTTATTTCTAGGACCTGCAATGAAGCTAACAAGCAATACACTAATTCAGAACCAGACAGCATGGAGAACATTATATTTTTGAGAAAACATGGCTTCTCCAGGGGAAAGATGAATGTGGGTGACAGAGACTCTGAAAGAAAAGGGTTTTGTCCACATCCCAAAACTGAGCTGTCTTAAGAATGTAAACTGGATCTGTTCCTTTCCGGTATCCAAAGATGGCCACCCCAGTAATTAGTTGAGGCAAAAACGTGTGTAGGCTGTTTGTTAAAGAAAATAATTTCTAAGCAGCACTTTATTCACTTTGCTCACAATTTTCAACTTGCTTTCAGAAGGCTCTTTTCTCAACCCTATCATGATAGCATGACAATGAGAGGTTGATCCAGGAGATACAGAAACACCTGATTCCAGTCAAAGGGGAGGAATGCTATGAAATTCTACACCTACCCATGAAGGGGACTAAGGCCTGATGCTTAAAAGCATACACACATTTGCTCTTTTAAAACACACAATAGTGCTTTACTGTATTTTATAAAATAATTGCATTGGAATTAAGATAGCATCTGGGAATTGGCTCAGAATCCCTAGTTTACATCTAATCATCATCTATACCTTTCCTCTTCGTACATGTACCTTGGATATCTTCTGAATTATCTGTAATATCTACTTTCTAGATGACAAAGAGGGATATCCGTGTGGTTCTTCATGAATTTCTTGGCCTGCTGTATTTTTTAGTCCAACACACAGGATCAGATTTTTTTGTCCCTTTTTACTTACAGCAATCTGTACAAGATCATCAGCACCATTTCCTCCTTGTATTTAAAACCCCATCCAAAAGGCTCTCGATGATAATCTTTTGAATGGTATTGAAAGCAGCACTTACGTATCTGTGTGTTTCCACTCTGGCAGATAACACTGAAGACCCTTATGTGCATTTTGCAGCTGTGTGCCAGCACTGTAATGCTTCCAGCAGATCCTTCAACACTCATCACACACACACACGTGGAGAAAGTGTCCAATTAATAGTCTCGATCCTTTATAATGATGGTTTATGGAAAGAGAAATTAATGTCTACAACCATTTCAGCTTTCTGAAGAGACATGTAAATGAAACCTGTTGAACAAATTCTTTTTTCTCATCAGTTATATCCAGAAAGAAACAATAGAGAAAGGGGTAGATTTGGACACATCATTTTATTACGCTGAAATTCCTTACAAGAGGAGCTGTGATACCACAGTGTTCTTCAAATTTGCTTCTGGAGCATGTGAAATGGCAATGAGCGGTGACTGATATTGCACTTGCATTATTTACAACTCTTTAACAGGCAGACTTAAATTATTCTTTTAGTTACTATGGTAATCTTGGAGACCTTTGCAGCCTCCAGCTTTTCTGAGTAAGGAATGAACTGTTGCTTCAAAGCACTTTCAATATTGCTACAAAGGATTATTTATGATGTTGCTTTTCTTTCTTTTTTTTTCTTTTTTTTTAATCTTTCTCTTTTTCATTCATTTGGCTGGTAACACATGAGATTGCTGTCATCTGGAGTGGTGACTTCAATATAACAATTCTGGCACCAGATCTGTAGACAGCATGGGTTAAAGATGCTCAGACTTTTATCCTCATGTGTAATGATGAAAACCTAGATTTGATTTGCCCCATATCAGATCATAAAGTTATTTCAGATTAATAAAATATGAAGTAAAAATTTGGAATTTGTTTTATTATAGTGTTTCATGGACTTGGTTTTTATGTCTTTATTGGAAGATTTACATTGGAGGAAAGATTTAAGTTACTCTTACTTGCACTTGTTTTCTGTTGAGACTTAGAAATGTTTACAACTACTACCCCCGAATTTCACTGAATAGTACTAAACATTGCTAAGCTGCTTTAAAATATTAGTCTGTTATGCAATGTTCATGCAGCCTGTATGCAAATAAATAGATATTTAGACAGAATAGCTATGAAAGGTGTTGGACTAGGAAAGCCCTGAGATCTTAACTTGCAGAGAAGGATATGTGATACTGAATACTGCAGTTCTCTAGGTTTGTCCAACCTCAAATGGAAGTGGCAGTGGCTTAAGAAGGCATTTCTGTCTCTCTGTTCCTCCATTTGCTGACTGTTCAGATATCTGAGTTACTCATTAGGTCTGGTGGAAGTGTGGTGGAGAGTTTTGTGATATACCCACCAGTCTTTAGGGAAGTCAGCCTGACTCAACTGTTTTAGGAACTGGTCATCCTGATTATAACAGCTTTCACTCAGTACTGACTGGATTTGATTTAAAACACAGATCAAAGGATTAGCTTTAAACTTGATTTATAATTGATTTTTTCTTTTTGAGTGTCAGCAGATATAATTCATATTCCTTTCATCCACAAGAAATCATAATTTCAATTAAAATATGTGTTTTAAATTTTTCTTCTTCTGCATTTCCCCCAGGATTGTAAAAGTAAAGGCACTTGAGCATTCAAGAGGCTTTGTATTGGAATTACTTTTTTTAATGGAATTTCCTGTATTCTACAAAAATATAACATAACTTTCAAGTCCGTGTAAACAATTACACTGTGGTGGTAGCCACCATGTCAGGACTTCTGATAGCTTAACTTGTTTCCCTGGTGTTTAAATCCATTATCTATGCAGCATCACAGCATAAGTAAACTTCATATTGATAAAATTCATGCTTCGTTTCCAGAGGAAGCCACTGAAATAAAACATTTGGATTTTTCCACCTCATTATAGCCCATTTTTCACTCTTCAGTCACTTTTGCCTTCTCTTTCAGGAGAGGGCATACCGAATGACACCGGGTTTTGAACTGTACATGAATTCTACACATGTTGCTGATATGAAGAAAATGTCGAATGAGTGACCAAGTGTGATTAGAAAATTAATTAGGCTGTGTCTGTGTTGACATTTTGGCTTGGACCCTTAAAGCAGTTTTGAATAAAATTCCCCAGTTGTTCACACTTACTGCACATTGTTGCATAAAAGGAATGGTTTTTTTATATACAAACTAGTTTTTTTTTTTTGGTGAAGCTGAATCTCAAGCACTACACCAGGTGCTCACCAAATGTGCTCCATCCCCATGGAAAGATCCTAACCACAATGCCCAAGTCAAACATCAGACAGTTTCTAACTGCATGTGTGCCAGAGACGTTTGGTCCAGAGCACCACATTAGACCTACTCTGAGTCAAAGCTTCAGACCTCATTTACTGAGGATTTAGAAGGCTCAGCATCTAACAGCAGATCTATTGAACCACTCCTAATGCATCAAATTTCTGGACAACATACACATAGCCTCTGTTTTCTCTGCATGTGTAGGACAGCTACAGATAAAAAAGGAAAGACGTGCCTGCATGATTTTTGCAAACCATTGTGCAAACCCATGTGCTGAGACAGTCATTGCTGTGGTTGACTGAATCATAGCTACTATTCCTTGCTATGAGATACACAGATGGCTGCACTAACACTGCTACATGGCTACTATGCAGCTCAGCATGCAGACCAGCTCATGCCTGTCCACCAAAGACTGTGTGATCATCCTCAGGGTACTGCTCCACATGTGCTGGACATGATTCTTCATAGAGCTTCTTTAAGAGCAGGAAGATCACCCAAAGACAGTGCTCCCAAGCCTGGGGCCTGTTCCGGCGCCCCTCGGAGGAATGTTCTAACGATGGCATGCAGAATTATACAACGCTATCAGATTTCAGCCAAATCAGACCATAGGTCATGTAGAACACAGAGATGTCTGGAAAACAGATGCTTCTCATAGCTCTGGTTATCTAAATGCATGTTGTTGATTGCCTTTTTCACATTAATGAATGGAAAACATAGGAAGCCTTCAGATAAGAGATTAAAATAATCATGGCTGCAGTAGGTCCAAGAGGGCCCAGAGATGTTTTGCAAACACACTTGAAGATGCAACAGCTCTGTCAATATACATAATGTTACCCTTATTGTTGTTGATGAGACATCCAGAATAAAATTCTAAGGCTTATTTTTAAGCCTATTTGTGGATTACTTCCAGCAAGTCTGTTTTACAAAACAATCCTAACAAAAAGCACACGGTGTAGCTCTTTAAAGTAATATATTTCCTATTCCTCCTTTTCATAGATACTTTATAGTCCAGCCATCTGATCACATAAAAGGAAAACCACTTTCATTGCTGAGAACTGGCTTTCATATGAAATAGCGTAACTCAATACTTTTCAGGTAGGTAGGGAAATGAATCTTTTATCATTAAAAAAAATTAAAAAAATCTGCTTTCATTTCACTCTTTTCTCTTTATCAACTATAGAGATGAGCAAACTTCCAACATATGCTCAGTATTTCACCTACAAGTCCACCAGTGTATTTCAAAAAGACAAACTTCAAACAGGCCAGAAGACAGTTTCTGTCTTATGACACAACTTCCAGGACACTTACCAGAACACCCACTTGCTTGGCCAAAAAAAGTTTTAGTAAGCAGAAATGGCAGTTCAAGCATACATTTAAGTGCTGAATTCTGATGCCCAGCATTAAATGCTTCCTATCTCTACAGCCACCACACAGAAGATCTTTGCTTTCTCTTTTTCTAACTTCCAGTTATTTCTGCTTCTTGCATGCACTCATCTCTCCTGGTCTTATCAGACACAGATACATGGTTAAGACTAAAATCTGTAACAGCCTGTTCAGAAAATAGCATTATTCCTGCAGGATAGAGAGGCCTGGATAGTCAGGAAGCAAAATTTGCTACTGTGAGTTTTGTTCATGAAGAGTAAATGAGGGAGAAGTCAAGCAATTACTAATCTCCCTTAAAAGATAAACTCTGAATGTAACACTGAAATACTTTCTGGCATTTCACAGAATTTCATTTTCATAAAGTTGATTTTACTGCTTAAAATCTCAGGTAAATAAAAGAAAGGAAAAGCTTAAGCTTGTATCTTCTGACTGTCCCAGACCAAGACAAGTAATCTTCATTGTTCTAGAGATACTCACTGAAGGTGTTGTCACTAGCCAGACATGCAAAAGCCATCGTGTGTCTCAAGGCATTTTAAGGAGACATAGAGACATGTAAATGTCACTGAGGCATTTTAAGGAGATGTACAGAAGCAGAAGGCAGTTTGCTCCAGTGCAACTCAAGAGTGACAAAACAGTTAGCTGTGGGTAAAAATGGGCCTTTTGTCCTCAGCAGTTCTTCAAACACCCTTGCTGTATGAATGCATGCAGTCTCTTGCAGCTTTTGAAAATGACTCTCAGATCAGCCAAGATAGTCCTATTGGAGTCAAGCAAAAATTAGTACCACCTAGTCCTAATGTGTCCTCAGCTGGACTCCCGTGTACTGCTCTGCCCACCCATGGTTAAAAGAGAGGAGCTGAAATTCCAGTGGTTGCCAATGATATTCAGATAATCCAGGGAATGGAAAGCTTGTTTTACAAGAGGAAACTAAAAGGCTTTGGATTGCTTAGTCTAGCAAAAGGGTTACTGTGGGGGAATATGATTCATGTCATGTGCTTGGGCTTGTTCCAGGCTGTGTGAATTCCGAACAGCAGGCCAGTACACATGTGCTAGCTGGCTAACGGGCAAGACAAACAGATCAAAGTCATGCTGGAGCCTCTCCAGCTGTGTCCAGCTAATGTGGCTGCCTACCTAGCAAAACGTTAAATTCCTTAAAACTCCTGAAAACTTAATATCTGAACTTTCAATCCCTTTGACAAGTTCATCTGAACCTGAGGCATGGCTTCAAAAGATCCTGAGTCTAGAGCAGACTGAAACAAACCAACTGACAGGTAGAGAGACAGAATCAATAGTTTCTTAGGACAGCAGCAGTGGACACCTTATTAAAAATGCGTAGTGAAAGTAAACAAGTCTTAAACAAGGAAACAATGGTGAAACAGAAGTAAGGGAAGAGCAAGAGATATTTGCATGTGTTGAATAAGCCAAGAACAAAACCAGCTCTTCTCCAACTTCGATGAGCAGGAGCAGTGTATTACATTTTGAGCTTTTCCATTAAACAAAGATAGACTGTAGGTAGGAACAACTACATGAAGGATACAATAAGCAGCATACTGTATTATTATTTCAGCTTGAAACAATCATAGTTTGAGGAATTGCACTAAGGGGAAAAAATCAGCAATGTGGTCAGTGAATCCTTCTGCTGACTATAGGTACTATATTTTAGATTTAAACATTTATTTTGAGATAACTGTTTTGCCAAGGTACCCATATAAAGAGATGGGTGTCCCTAAAGACCTCTACTCCTTCGCTTCTTATAAAACCTCTGCCCATACTTTGGGAACGGTGATTCAACAGGCACCTAAACTTGAAGCACAAGTCAAATATCTACAATGAGTGGATTGAACATGATTTTTACAGTGAAGGATGTTCTTAAGTGTTATTTTTTTTAATCAATATATCAATACCTTACTGACTGCAAGAAAGCACTTACTTTCATTGTATTTTACACGTGTGCTGTGAACAACACTGTTTCTTGGTCCCCAGGATTGTAAAGTGTAGATCTCTCCCACATACATTCAACATTTCAACATCCCACTGAAACATTTCAGTGTAGTTAAGGAGCTGATGAAAGGCTGATGGAACGATCAAATAGATTTAACTTTCAGCTGCTGTCATTCATAAGTTCTACAATAAAGTGTTGTTTTTTTCTTCCCTTACATGTTATGAGGGAATTAAATTCTTTTTCAGTCATATTTACTTACAGGAAGCAAGACAAAAGTTTAACACTCCACAGACTGGAAGGACTTGTCAAGAATTAAATTCTATTTGAAATACTCGAACATTGTTGTCTTGTACTTTTGGCCTATAATCAGTAAAACCCATTGATGACACTTTCTGCTGGTGTCCAGGGCTTAATTAACAATTGGTATTGATTGCAACCGCTTATCAGTAACATGCAGATAGATTTACTTAGGGGGGTGAAGGCAATTAGAAATGGTAAAAGAAGATATTGTGAGAGTGAGAGGTGGAGGGGGTCCTGTGCCACCTGCAGCAGAACTGACAAGAGGGGTGGCTTCCATGTCATTGGTGAGAAGCAGCATGGCTTCTGAGATATGCAACCGCAGCAGAGAAGAACTGAAAATAAAGAAAGAGCTCAAGCAATGCCATGTCTTTTGTCATCAGCTGCATCACATGAGTCAGCATGCTGATGAATGCAGCACTCCAGGTGGCTAAGAGACACCTTCCTCCAAATTACTGAAGATAATAGCTTCTCTGCATTCCAATTGACAAGGACAGTGCATGGAAAAAGACTGAAATCCAGATGCTGGGAGCTCTCTACTGGCCTTTTCTGGAAATCTTCTGGAAATCCAGAAATCTCCTATGAGAAAACACAAGAGAGTAACAGCTAACATACTATGTTCATACCTCCATGAAGAGACCATATGGAGACTCAGAATTGCAGCCTGACAGTTGTTGCAGAGGTAGGGACTTCAACAAAATCCTAACTCCTAAGAAAAAATAAAATAGAATGAAAAAAAAACCCAGAAAAAAAGAAACCCCAGACTTTTCTCTTTTTATTCAGCCCACTGATATAGAGATGAGCCTTGCTTTTTATTCTGTGCTGTTTTGCAGTCCAGCTCTCCACAGGAAGCTTGTCTAGTCTAACAACTGCTGCAGACTTGACTCCAGGCCAGTAACTGGATCTGAGCAAGAAGACCAGCGCATTGCTGTAAAAAGCCCCACTGAACTCTACCACTTTTTAAGATCAGGTCTACCTAGCACCATAATTAAGGAGCAGTTTTTCAAGTGAACAAGATGTATTTCAAGGAATGTAATGTATTTAGTACTTAAAATATCCTGGCAGTTATCATTAGGGAGCGCGCCGCAAAGCACAAACTTGGCAGATGGACTGGATGATCCAATATAATGAAAAGCTTTCATTTCTAACATCTGCAACAATGTCTCCATTCCAGGCGTTCATGACAATGATCCTTACTTGCTGTATTTTGGATTAGCCTTCCAAGTGATATCCATTCCAAGTATTAGCAGACAGAATAATAACAGGTCACCATTGTAGCTGGCAGTAAGCATAAACAATAGGAGACATTAATTATCACCCTTTTGGTTTACAGCAGAAACCACCGTTAAAAGAAAAAGAAAAAACCCTGAGTACAAGATAACTCTTCACTATCAGAGCTTCATTTCCTACCAAAAAGTGGCCTAAAAAAGAAAAAAAAAACTCTCAAAACTAAACCCAACCATTGAGACTGAGCCACATTTGAGTTTTTGTTGTTTGTTTGTTTTTTAGTGAAGTACACAGGCAATCTGGAAAAATATTTTTGTTCTGCCTATTGGCCACATTTGGAACTGTGACATGCAATGTGCAAAGAACAAAAGGGGTGGTGATCTGAGATGTGCTGCTTGAAAGCGAGCACAGAAAGAAGGAAAGGATTTACTCAGATTAAGTATTTACCTATGTATTAGTAGTGACTCTGAGATACTGGTCTCAGTAAACTGGGACAAAAGGTTAGATTGCACAAAGCATAAAACACAGCTTCCACTTCTGTTAAAACACCCCAAAGAAGTAGCCATGTTATCTTTCGCTTAGTGTGACAGTAGACTAGTATCAACTCTTCTTTCTCTTAATTGCATTTTCTCATTTTCATTCTTACATTAATATATCTTTTATGCTGTAAAGATTTGGGTCATTATTGCAGGGAAGGCTTTCATAAGTGTAGTGATTTTTGCTATCAAATCAATTCATAGCAGTCGAAGCAGTGTTACAATCATTAAAAGCCTAAGGTTCTATATCTGTATCATGCTTCTCAACTTTATTACTATTTCTATGATTAGACAATTTTTGTTAAGGTTTTAGAAAAGGTAATAATAAGATCACATTAGCTCTAAAGTCTCCCTCCGAAAGATATGCATTAAGGAATCTTCTCTCAAAAGGAGATGTGATTAAAGCTGAGATTATAAGACTATACTAGAAACATGTAAAAATGATTGGGATAGAATTGAGCTTGAGCCATGTAATGCGACTTTAGTCTGGAGATCTTTCAATACCAAATCTGCATCTTGAAATAATCCTGCAGTAATTCTGTTCTAGCAGTTCTATCTGGTTTAGATTTGACATTTGTAATCCTGAAGATGACCAGAGGTGTTTGACATGAAGGCTGCATAGAAGCAGTTCAGGAAAGAACATGCATTAAAGCCAAAATCTTTTATCCCACAGATCTGACAGTGATCCAATTGACCCGTCACAGTACAAACAAATTGCTGCTATACCACATCAGCTTTTCCAAACCCAACCTATGTGATTTATTGGATTGTGTGCTTGTGATCTCATCCTCTAGGTTTTCAAGGCTAATAATTCTTCATACGCCTATTGTTGGAAGTTTCTAATAGCCTATGCTATGCATCTGACATTCTAAATATACCAAACCTGTTCAGTTTGATTTTTAATGCAGCACCCAGCTCTGCTTTTAAACAATATCTCGTACCAACATTTGGATGAAAGTTCTTCGTTTCTGCCTTCTGTTGGGATTCCAGGGTAGAAAATCTGGAGCACAGAGAGGCACATGGAGCAGATCCCCCTGCAGCAGGAGCTTCAGCAGTGGTGTTCAGATTGGGTATCATCAGTCTGTTGGCTGTAAACAGATACTTCTGTACAAAGCTTGTTCTATCACGAGTAAGCCAAAGAGTGCTTAACAGTTTAAGATAGCGCTGCCTCTGAAAGAGGGGGTCCCCACATTCCTCCACACTCCACAGTTCATTCGCACTTCTGCACTACTTCTGCCCTTTTGTGGGCACAGCTGCTTCTACAGCTACATGCTCAGTCAGACAGGAGATTGGGTCAGGCCCTGTATTAGCTTTTAGCCCAGTGTGTTCTCCAGCCTAGTTCATGGCGTAACCACACAAACATGTATGACTCTATAAAGCAAGGGGTGAGCAGCTGGGGACTAGTGAAAGCTTATTCTGATTTCAAGTGTTCCTCAGATTACAGACTTGGCTATGAGCCACACACAGAGTGATGGCTACTCAAACTGGTCAAGTCCTGAAAAGACACCTAGGAACATCAGAGGGACTAACCCTAGCGAGGTAAACAAATAGCACAATGTCAAACTAAACTCAATGCCACTAGGTAATGCATGTTTGAAGGGAAACTTGGAAGCATTTGGGACTCTTATTCAGAGGTACACGTGCTTACCACTGGGGACAGCTCAAATGAAAACCTTTCTTCAGTACACAACTGTATGCAGAAACAAAACCCGGCATTAAATTGCCTGAGAGTGGCTCTGAGAAAAACATCAAAAAATGCCACTTACCTATTGTATTAAAAGAAAACAGGTAGCAGGAGTGGTGGCACCATCTGTCAAGAGAACACAGAAAACAGAGGTTGTGAGTATTGAAAGGAAGTCAACAGGAATGATTAGAAGTACAGAAAACCCATGCACAAACACATTGAAGTGATTTGGATTGTTCATGTCACAAAGCAGACATTTAAAAGAGAGAATGATAATAGTATTTAAAGTAAGGAACAGTACAGGCAAAGTAGATTAAGAGCTTTGTTGAGACAGCTTTGTTCCCTGGCTCAGCACAAGACTACAGAGACATTCAGTGAAATTGTAAGGCAGCAAATGAAAAACTGATAAAAAATAACACTTTTTAGCACAATATGTAATTAGAGGACATGGTGCTGATGCACGTGGAGGGTCTATGGCATAATTTGAGGTTGCTTGCCCCTCAGTGAAAGAACAAGCTATTTAACACGCAGCGAAAGGTAAAAAAGCATGAAGCTAGGCAGTTACTATAGAGCAACACTGATTACCACCAGCACTTACCCACACTAGCTTGCTATCTGTCCTGACTTGTAGCCATCCACATTTTGTCTTGCTGAGGGGTTCATAATTCAACAAACAGCAAGATTTCCATGTACTGAATAGTATGGGAGGTTTCTCTTCAAAGGAAGTCAAATACATTCACTTTATGTGATTAAACGTTTGCAAGCACAGAGTCACGTAGAAGGGGATTTCCTAGAAAAGCATGGTTTGCAGAGGGACTGTCACTGCATACAGAAGAGATTCATCACCACAGAATATGTCTGTTCTGTGTCAGAAGAGATAAACTGTCATATCTAAAGATATAGACCAATTTCATCCGCATGTCACTCAGTATGGAAGGGACAACTGTTTTCCTGCAGTTGGGCAGGCAGTGAAGACTGATACACAAAGTAAAAAATAAATAATTTTGGAAAAAATATCTAAGGCTTTATTTGTCAGAATTAAGTAAAAAATCTGCACATTTTTCCCACTTAATGGGGAAAAAAATCAAAATTTCAAAGCACATTGTTGACAAGTGACATTATACTGTCACCTGCTGAAGATTAATGACTTGCTGAACACAACTACTCTGGATGCTGCTATATTTCACTGGTGGGATTTTGGCTTCCATCATCTCTCACCGTCAAAACACATGTACATGAGACTGTGGTTTAGCATCGCAGCACTGAGCTTTCCCTGAGGAGGGTTTTGCTGCACATGCTTGTGCACACTGATCCCCCACTGCTGTGATGGTGGGGATGATGGCCCTCTTCACCACCACATACCACTCCACAGATGCCACAGAGCTGAGTGCTGGGGGGAGGAAATCCAGTCCTTATGTGAGACACTGGAACAGGTTGCCCAGAAAAGTTGTGAATGCTCCACCTCTGACAGCATTCAAGGCCAGGTTGGATGGGGCTTGGAGCAACCTGGTCTAGTGGAAGGTGTCCCTGCCATGACAGGGAGGTTGGAACTGGGTGATCTTAAGGTCCTTTCCAACCCAAACCATTCTGTGATTATATGATTCTATAAGTGTACTAGGCCCCAAACCCCTAAATAAAATTATAATGCTGCATTTATAGTACAGGTAAAGAAGAGAAAGCCATGGGATACAGTTGGGGTACAACATAAAAGCAAGAGATAAGTTTATTTCAGTTTATTAAAGCTAACAACCCCTTTGAAAGAAAGAAAAACCGAGCAGTTGCTATAATTTTTGTCACATATTTACTACCTTTTTTATAATAATTATTTTTTTTTTAGGAGGAAGCAGGAACCCAGAGAAACCCTAACAATTCTGCTGGTTTCTCCCACTTTCAGGTCTTTCTCTGTCCTGTCAGCTCTGCTCCCTTGTCCTCTAAAACTATTTTCTTCTTTGATGAGCTGGCTTTCCCAAGCCAGCTGTTCTTCTTCTCCTCAGTGCACCCTGCTGATTCCTCCTATAGCCATAGAGGTCACTCTTCCTCCTGACTTGCCCAAAACTGATTTGCAGTAGCAGCTCCTTTGCTTCCTTTTTGAATTACCCACTACTACCTTTTTATGCAGCACAGCCTTATGTACACTGTTACCTCTTCTCTTCCTTAGCCCAATTTTTCATTTTAATAATGTTGTTGTTCTTTTCTGTTACGTGACTGTGTTTTGAAGTCAGGCTTAGGAAGGAGCAGAATTACTCAGTCTAGTTATGGTCAGATTTTTTCCTTCCTGTGATATAATTTTTAACATATATTTTCTGGCTTCTCCCATTTTCTTTGTGAGGGCTACAGCAGCTCTGTGGTAATTTTACATATATATATATATACATACATATATATATAGCAGTCTTGTAAGTATTGAAGCATCTTTGTTTTTATCAGGGCTCCAGTAAGGCTGAAAACACTTGAGGGTCTGGGCATGGTTATTAGCATAATCACATCCAGATGATTGTATTTTATTTTGGTAGCATTTTGTTGACGCTCTGAGAACACAAACAGAAGACAAGACAACCATTTATCAAAGTCCCTGCCATTTGATACAGAGCACAGCAACTGTCCATGGAAGGTTAGGACCTATTTGTTGAAGGGCTCAAGAAATCATTTTTGACTAGCAAGGTCAAAAACTCTAGGAAATGAACCAGAAAACAATCTGAATTTGCAAGGACATTTTTCTACAGAGATCTTGTGAGCTGTTTGCACAGAACAAGCATTTGCCTGGAAGGCTGCAGAAGACTGTGGAAGAGTACATTCTAGAGAGTTTATGATGGCAAAGCTTTGGAGAACTAGGTACCTGTATAGTCCTTATAGTGCCTAGGGAAGGGTTTAGAATCCTTCTAAATTATCCTTTCCTTGGACTGTTGAAATTTGCTTTAATCTCCGAAGGATGTTTTTATAAAACAACCTTATGTTCACAGATTGCTAAGGGGAAAGTTATACCCAGACTGCCAGTGTGTTTAGTACACAGGGGGATAGAAGGATTACAGAACTGGCACCATGAAGTTGTCAGACCTCACACTTGAGGGGGCATACCCAGACAGAAGAGGCAGCTCACTTGGTACTAATGATGTCTGTGCCAAGAACTGTTAAGGTTTCTTGAGTTCGTGGAAATGCTGTCAATAGAACTGAATGGTACCTCTGTATTTGCTGCATGAAAAGACAGGAAGAGAGCAAGATAGTAGTAAATAAGAACAACCTATTTGTAAATTTAGAGGTCACCACATTAATTTTGTAACAGCTTTTGTTAAGTAATATGAGCTACATAAAAGTACTCAAAATTGATCTTCTTCTAGGCAAGTTTTTCTCTGAGGAAAGCTGAAGTACTGTTTTGGCTTCTAACCTCAGTGTGTGTCCTGTGACTCCTTTGAAGGAGAGCTACAATAAGCCAGCAAAGTCAAGCAGAAAATACTGGACATAAATGAGAAAGATAAAAAGAAAACCAGTGTTTGTCCACATAGATAAAATAAACCAACACCTTTCACTAGCTGAAAAAAAATCTGCCTGTATGTCAACGGAAGCATAAAGTTCAGAGTTCACCAAAGGAACCAAAGCAGAGACAAATGTTAAACTGCTTTTTAATGTCAACACAACTCGGATTCAATAAGTAAGTATGAGACTGACCTAATGAGACAGGTGATAATGATATTTCAGGTTCGGTGCTTCTCAATAATAGCACTGGAAGAATGCAACCAAGACTGGAGACAAGAAGGTTATTTTTAGAAGCACTAATAGTAGGGCAGTGATTAGAAGTAAGGATGCTCTTCTCAGCTAATGATTATTTTAACTACTAAGTGTAATTCCCAACATTTTGAGACAAGACTGTGCCAGAAGTTAGAAGCAAAAGCATATATAGGAACACACCTCTACTAAGAGAGAAGCAAATAATTGCTTTCCAGATTGAGAAAAAAGAAAAAGCAATGTCTGCTGTGAGATTTTCTATAATGTAGTTAAGAATCATCCATCTGCTCCTTTGGACAGGGAAAAAAGAAATAAGGAGCCCCAGGAGGGTAGAAAACTTAAAGACAGGACATACAAAGGAGAAGACCAGCACTAGCAGGTAATGAGGGATGAAGAAGGACTCTTCACTAGGGCCATGGCCAGACAGTGTCTAGAGGATGTAGAAAGTTTGTGACCTAGTTTTTTATTCCAAGGATGTCTGCAATAGTAGGGAAACAAGTCCATGCCAATGTCAATCCAGTAGCTCATCATACAGGCCTTGACTTACAAGTAATCCTGAAGGATGCAGCTGTAGCATAACATGGTGAAATTCCACTCACATGATTGAGACTCTGGTCTTGAGTCTCTTCCACTTTTTTGTGGAAAGGTAATGTTGTCGGAGGGTTTTATTTGGAGGAAAGTGAACCCAGAAAAATACTGGCCTGCACCTCAAAAAGAAATCCTATGGAATGAAAGACTGCTTCTGTGTGGCATTTTCTTCTAAGCTTTAAGTGAATATATAGAGATTTTGGACTCACTAGAGACTTTGTAAAAAATCAACAATGCAGTGATCAATATTTTTGAAGAGACATTAAAACAGTCTTGATGTGTCTGGCATGCTTGGCTTATTGAATTTAATATGAGGTTCAAACTAATCCATCGATATTTTGTGATCTGCCATTTACAGCTATTAAACCCTTAAATGTATACATCAGTGGAAACATTAATGGTGACTGGTACTGCTAAAAATTGGGTATTGCAATGGGATTACTTAAAAAAATAAATTATCTTGACCCCAATAAATGTAAAATATTGCTGGGTTTTTAGTAATACCCAGTGGGATGCAGAAAGCATTCCTGTTGGTATGCTAAACTGTTCTGTGATCAATATGAGAACATGAGACCAGATAAATAAAACTGTCTATATAATTAATGTATCCTCTTTTCCCGGAGTATTGCATTGCTTTTCTGTACCTCTGAACTTCTGTGCTCCCACTACACTGCTGCAGCCATTTCACATTTTTATCATCTGCTATTTTGTTCTGCCTTCTCCCTTGTCATTGTTTTGTAGTGTGTCAGGGACAAAGGCAGAGAGAAATAAAGTTGTGGTTTTGTCAAATGGCTGTGACTCCGGGAAAAAAAACCAAACCCACTAACCAAAACAAATACATTAGCTCTTATCTGTGACCCACTGTGAGAGCAATAAGAAGGAGACAGTGAGCTACCAAGAGTCTTGTCTATATCGTATTCACAAACCATGTAGACAAGGCCCTTAATGATAAGGTTTAGTAGTGGCTGTGGCAGTGCTGGAGTAAAGGTTGGACTTGATGTTCTTATAGGTCTTTTCCAACCTGGTTGATCCTATGATTCCCTGCATCTATTTAACCCAGCTGTGCAGCCCATCAGAATCAAAAGCACTTTTTGATACAGAATCCTAGGTCTTCCAACAACCCACACTATGCAAAATTACATTTGCCAACCAAAATATGCATGTATCTTCCCTTCCCCCTTGCTTTTCCACTGATGTTCCTTTGCCTGCATATTTTCTCATCTATGGGCTGGTAAATGAGTGAGTGTGCCTGCATTACTCAGCATATCTACTCCTGAAAGCGATGTTCCTTTATGACATTATATTTTTTGTGTTTTGAACAACCAAATCAGTGAAAATTCACAGATGATCAGAAGTGTAATCTCCAAAACAGCTGATTTCCAATGCCTATTTTATCAGGTGAAATGGCCATGCTTTAACGGAGGTGAAATGGCCATGCTTTAATGGAGATGAAATGGCCAAGTCCAGTTAGATCACCGGTACTCTTGGATGAAATAGCCCTGCCATGTTCAGCAGTTATCTATAAATTTACCTAATTCTCAGTGTGAACTGTACTGTGATACTGATTTGCATTGCTTTGACCCACTGGGAGCAATGATAGCTGATGACTGCATATAGTTTGCAGTAGCTTTGTGAAAAGAAATGTATTGAAGAAAATCCTCTACAAGTAATGCAGATGAAGTTTGTTTTGTGTGCCCCAAACCCCAGGGTGTATTTTCAGCATCTGCTGTGCAGAGATAGTGCCCCTCTCCAGGAGGACTGGATGCTCTGTGGGGCTGGGGTGATGGGAGAGGAGGTGGCTCCCCAGGCTCGGTGGGTGGTAAGGCAGACCCTTGCCAGCTAGGGCTGTCCCACAACCGTATCCATGAGCAGGGCAGCTGGGGGCACTGAGGGCAGCCCTGGGCATTGGACACCTTCCTGGGGATGGGCCAAGGCTGGGATGGGACCTCAGCCTTGTCTCAGCATGTCCCAAGCATCAGCTGCCTTGGTGAAAATCCTAGCATCAGGGGGCTGAACAAACAGAGGCAGTACCAGGTTTTCCAGACTCCACTACTGGGAATTCTTATGAATTCAGAAACATCCTAGGATAAATTAATTACTTAAACTCCATTCAAAGAAGCTGCTTTAAAATCTCTCTTATATGTCTCTAAATAAGTGTATATCCTGCATTTAGCATGAAAGTGTTTACTAACCTCTGAGGCCACTAAAGGCCACTAAAGTTCTGAAAATCAGGAAATTTGCTGCTGAAAGTACTTTGTCAATTCCTAGTACAAGGTCTTCAAAGGTTAAAGAGCTATATTTAAAGTAATTTGAACAGATTCATGATTGCTGGGAGTGTTCTGAAGGCCCTGGGCATGGTGAAAGCTAGAATGTCACCTTTTTCAGAGACTTGAAAGACATCGGAATTCAGTCCTTCATCATCTCTGCATTTATTTTTATAATTATGGTATCAGAGAAAGAGATTCTTGGGGAGGACACTGGTGCTATTTAGAAAGGTTGCTTCCAATCTGGGAGCAAAGGTAGGGGAAGTTTCTGTCAGAGGGTTTCCCGACTCATTGAATGGATAACAAAAAACATAAGAAGATAGAAAATGTTGAAGTATTGTACATTGCATAGTTCCTTTACCCATTGTCCCATGAAGTGAAAACAAACACTCTTTGGGTTTTGCTTCTGAATCACTATGTTTGCAGAGCACAAATGATGAACTGCTTTTCCTCCAGGAATGAGGGACAGTTGTGGTATATGTAACTGTGTAAACAGTGTGTACACAAGTACATAAACAATCCATACCTCCTTCTCCACCGGCACATTCTCTCCAGGTTTTTCTGTTATGCTGAATGTGCAATATGGTAGTGGTTGTACAAGTTCTAAAGATCAAAAGGGCTTGAACTAGATAGTGCCAGACCAGGTACCATGGAGCAAAAATGCATTTCTCCATCACATACTATGGGGAATGGGTAAAGGAAGCTTCATTCTTCCTTCTGTTTGAAGACCCAACTTTGGTTTACTGAAAGAGAGCAGAATTTCGCCCTAGGTCCCCTGGAAATTCTAGTTCATCATCCGAGTCACTTCCTGCCATATACCAAACTCAGAGAAGTTCACACCATCTAGTTGAAGGCATCTAAATGAGGTGCCACCATTGAAAGTTTAGTCAACTGTGGTTCCTGTGGGGAAAGTGAAGGAAGACAGACCTCTAGAGGTATCTATTTTGCCCTATGGATATATCAATTCCTTTCTGGAGATACCATTATAGGAAACATGAAGAAGCTGCATTCTCTTTCAAGTATTCCACTTAAGTAGCTAAAATGTGAGAACATTTTTCCGAAGCTCTCAAACAGAAATTCCCTCCCTGGGATTTTTGTTATCCAAGTCTTTGAACTATTGCTTTAAGATGTCTTTAGTCACTGCCCAGGGTCCTTATAGATCTTATTGCTGGCTGAGGACTTACATGGCTGGTTCTCAGCATCCCATCTTCATCTACAACTTCAGGATTCCTGAACTGAACAAAATGAGGAAGCCTTCATGCACAGATCAGGGCAATGTGTGGACAAAGGTGCTGTTAAACAACCAACAAGGCTCATTATAGGGTTTTTTAGGGCAAGGACAAGGGAACAGTGGTATTAAAATGTGTATTACTCTGGAATGCTTTTGTTTATTCCATATTCTCTATAACTCTCTCTTGTTTACAGGCATCTAAATAATGCATATGAATTTTATTAAATAATGAGAATAAATTTTTAGTTCTGTTTCCTATATTAGCAACAGTAAATGGCTAGTGTTTGGTATTCCTTGTGCAAACAGTGGATCCCACAGAACAATATAGATCCTAAAAAGCCAGATTGAATTAATTTGAGGCTCATCTTGCCCTAATGGAGTTGTACAAGATGGCAAGAGTGAGATATAGGTTTACGAAAAGACTGAAAAGCAAAGGGGAATTACACTGCTTGTAAATCATACCTCAAAGACTCAGTAAGATTTTTCTTTCTGCATTAACCTAACTTTAAAGTCCAAATGACTTTTAATGAAAGTTAGGCTGCATGGCACATATGGCATGTGGGAAAAGTACTCTTAAAGTTTTGATAAAGTAATAAAAGCTTTAAAGAAACGTACAAGTGCAAAACATTGCCAGACTGTTGCTTAGTCTGGGAAGAAAATAGTGATTGAGGGTATTGCCATGGCCTGACTACACGTAAGTGCTTGCTTTAACATCAAGTGCTGTAGATGAGTGCTGGGAACTGATGCAGCTCTGTCTCAAGTTCAGGAAAACATTCCACTGTCTTCAGTGAAAGCTGGACTGAGGCCTTGATTCTGAGATAAGAGGATGGTCTTTCACACCCATGGTAAAAAGGCAGGCTGAGTTGCAATCAACTTGGCTTTATTTTTCCTTCTTGTGGTTTTTTTTCACTTTGTACATGCCCTTGCAGGCTTTTATCTATTCTAGGAATCCCATGAGACAAGAACATTCATGCTGATTTTGTGGAATGGACTGAGAAGTTTCAAGAGGCTGTCTGAGAAGCACTTCATGCTGCTGGCTGAAATCTGAAATACAGTTCTACAAGAGAATAGGGAATTAGGCTAAGGAAAAAAAATATACAAGAAACAAAAACATGGCAAAAGCAAGAAAAACACATTTACCTCTGAAACTATGGGCTATTACATTTTATTCTCTACAGAGAGAAGGAAGAATTAGAATTCTACTTGGATATCTTCAATTGAAAGGCATGGAAGTGGGAGATTGGAAACAGATACTGATGGCTCTAAATAATCACTTTTCTAGAAAGGGAATAGAAAGCTCATCCTGTAATGCACTTACTTAGAAAACTGCATATCTGAAGTCACCAGCGTTTCAAGAGGAACCTCATTATATGTTTGTCACTTGAGAAAGAAATCCCTTATATTCAAAGCTTAAACAAAACAAAACAAAACAAAAAAAAACAACAAACCAAACAAAAAATCCCAAAACAACCAAATAACAATAAAAAAAAACAAGAAAATATAGACACTGGATTTTATTTATCCACTCTTTTCTGAAGGTTTCCATCACAGCAATATCCGAGCATCCATGGATGCCAGCCAGACCTTCAAAACATCCACAGAACTTGCTAGAGTTTCTCTTATTTACTCTTAATGGATATTATTATTATTTTCTATCACATCTTATTTCAGACTGGAAATTAACCTCTTCTTCAGGTGTTTGGGTTTGGTTTTTTTTCCACTTTCTATTGGTATATATGGACTGTGTTGGGAAAGAAGAAAAAGTAGTAGGATAAAAATGAGTGGTATTGATTTTTATTTGATTAAATCAAACAGCAAAAAGTATGAATTGGGTAGAAGAAGTAGTCTGTTACTCCATTTCTGGGTGAGATTAACTGCTAAGTAATACTAAAGCTTGCACAATGGTCTAGAAAACTGCTATCAGACTAAAAGGATAATAAAATGTTTTGGACAGAAATCTAAACAATGATGAATAATGACTATCCAGTGATCTATAGTTCTGACAAAAGTTTTTCTTTGAGGCTATGTGTTAGAATTACATGCACTTACACATGCTCAAAATACTGCAGTGCTCAGCATGATTTATGTACTTGATAAAATGCCTCATAGTAGCACAGAAATAGAATTGCACCAGGTGCACAACAAACAGACATGCCTCTTTGAAAAAACTCAAGGAAGCCAACTGGAGTGGGAGCCAATGAGAGCAGATGATCGACATGTTTATTTTGAAAGCAGCCAGAATGCCTCAACCTTCTTCAGTCACAACTATCTAAACTCAGTCATAATAGTCCCAGATTCAGATAATCCCAGTGATGGCTCTGTTATCAGGTGAGAGTAAGAGGGCCAACTTTCTCATTTCTTGTGACTGTCGTCATTGTTCGTTTCACTGTGATCAGATAAACCTAGGGCTTCCTAAAGGCGTGACCTACATTTATATAACTTGATGTCCAAATTCAAACACAGAGAAGTCACAAATCCTGCCCCAGTAGACCCAGACTCCAGGGACATCAGAAAATAAACCAGTGATACAAAGAAGTGAGTTCATACAAAGTCAAAGGGAAGGGGACATAATTGTTTTGGTGGAGCTGAAAGACAAGAAGGATTCCTCTTGCTGGTACAGCAGCATCTTTCAAAAGTATAGCAGCATCTTTCAAAGAGGCAGACTACAACTCTAAACTAAACCCAGCCATTCCTTCTCAATAATTTTTTACAAAGCAAATTAAAATATCAAGCTTCAAGTTCTGTATTTTAATGTAGATGTTCCAGACATAGAAGTAAAGATTGAGAAATTTTAACTTACCAGATGGAAAAAATGTTATGCAACTATTCTTTAAGAAATATGTCTGGGTGGCCAGGGAAGTCATCAATATAATGTCAAACTATGGTCAATGGTAAAAAACAGGAGGGCGGGATAAATCTATCAGGTGAGAAATAACAATTTCCCAGAATCTAATTCTATCATTAAAGTAACTAAGATTCATCAAAGTCAAAATTCTGCTGATGTAAAGTTATTGCTATGTAAAAGTTTTAAGGGAGAAAGTAAGTGTCCTGTGCATTAGCTGTAAAGACAATGTACTATTCGCTCAATTTGATATATTGGCTTTCAGAATTTATGGATGGTGAAAGCATTTCCTGATAAACAACTTAGGTAAGGAGGTACTTTGTAGTGAGCACAAAGTACTGCATAGAACAGGACTGAAGAGCACTGTCAAATTGGAAGAGAACATACAAGAACAAACAAGCAGATCTGGAATTGACAGAGGAAAAATAGCAATCAAAGGTTTTATATGAGCAGAGAAAAATTCTGGAGACTGTGATAGGTAGGTGAAGCATAGGAATCAGCAGAGGAGACAGCTTTCATGGAAGTACCTTAACCATGATGTGGTGATTTTGCCTTGAAAACAGATTGTGGGTGTTGGGAGAGAAGGTTAGGAAAAAACAGAAAAAGATCACAAGGAGAGGACTTGCACAAAACAGGTGCAGTGAGACTGGTAATGCACAAAGCAAACATTGTTCACAGACAAGCTGTTGGTGTGGATGTCAGTTGATGAGTTGTGTTGGCTACGAGAAAGGTATCAAAATGGAGACCCATTTAATGATGCAGATGAAACTGTTATAGCGGTACTTTTGTTGATTAGCATTTTAATGAGTCATAATAAAATATAATATGCGGATGTAATCTGTGCACGAATGCTTGAGGAAATGAAAGACTGACTAACAACCATTGCATAATTTCAGTGTGGAGAAGTTATTGCCCAATTCAGATGTCAAAACCATGCAAACAGAGATGCCCTGGCCCTACTAGGTTAATGTTCAATTTGTTCTATTGCTATTTCAAACATCAAGGAACACAGGCAATAATATTTCTGATTTGGCTATTTAACCTTTATTCCAGTAATTTCTCTTCTGGATAAAATGAAGCCTAGGGCTAAAGCAATCTAATTGAGAATAAGGATCTTTACCTAATTCCATGATTAGGCAAGGGCCCTCACATAATATATCTGGCAATATTTTCCCTTAAATCAATATTTCCAGGATGAGAAAGTCTATTCCATAGACCTTTAATTCCTAATTTATTGAACATAGCCATTTTCAAATCCTGGGTTCCTTTTGAACAACAGATAGCAAAGCTGAGTAGTATTTTTTGCCATATTTTTTTTTTAAGAAAACGTCAATTTACTGAAAATTCAGTGATGTCTGGGTTCTGACCACAGCACAGAGACCCCCAGCTGAAGCTGTCAGGACAGCTCCTAAGAACAACAAAACCATCCTGATTAAAACAAAAAGAACTTTTAAAATAATCCCATCCCCCCCCCCTTTTTTTTTCCCTTCACAATATTTGATTTGCGTGCTTCATCAGAGTAGAAATGGATTTTGAAATCAGTTTTCCCTACAGTTGGAAAGGGTTCTTTCTTACATTACTTTCTTGCACAAGGATATTTAATGTTCCCAAGAATAACATGAAGAGAAGAGAATACAAAGTATCAAATTAGGGAACAGATAGTTGAATAAATAGGGAATTTAAGACAAGGAGGCATTAAGCACACTCCTCTTACTTCAGGAGTGAGTCCTTTTCAAGGACAAGGGAAAAACAAAATGTACAATTCAGCTCCGTGTCGGTAGGTGTAACATTTTAATAGCTGGCATGCTGCCTGTTTCTGATGCAGTCGTTCAAATAGGCAGATGCTGGATTGGATAGATGGAAGGGCATGTAAGGACATGGAGTCCAGCGCCTCACTGCATTTATTATCACAGTATCTCACCAACTACAGAATGTGGGAAGAAGGTTCGCTGGATGTTAAGAGAGGTTTTATAATGACAACCTGAGGTGGAGGTTTTTGCTATGATTTATAGAAACAAAAGTCACAGAACAACTGAAACTATTCTATGCCCAAGTCAGTTTGTAACATTTACTGGTGGGAAAGCCTCTCTCCCCAACTATCAGCTCAAATTTAAATCATGGAAGTGATTTATGTTCTCACACAAGTCATCTTATACTAGCACATTCTTTACTAACAGGTGTTTTAAAGCCTGCACACTTTCATTATCTACGCAAAAGTCAAATACTCTTTTTTTCCTGACTGGGTATGATGAATGGTGTGGCTGATTAGAGACCCCAGGCTTTTATTTCCATGTTCCATGTCACCCTAAACACCAAACTGGTAAATCCTGGCAATCAGAAGACTGATGACAAGAAAGCTCACCATTTTAGAGTGGAAAGATGTCAGACTTTCTTTCTTGTTTATTATGTTTTAGAGCTGACATTAACTTTTGTCTCACTCAAGCCACTGGATAGACGGTATTTCTTTAAAAAATGGAAGACACTCTTTGAATATGATCCTTCGTTCAAATTTGTTTTAATGCATTTGAAAAGCAAAGCTAATTTTGACCCAGTGTGTATTCTGTTAGTTTTTGGCGAGAGCACACCACATATTTTATGTATGTATGATGTTATTGTTATTAAAAAATGTCTCCGAAGTTCTAACCATATCACCTGGTTTCTAATGCTCAGATTTGCAGAGCTGCAGAGCACTTGCTTGCAGTGGGGCAAACTACGGTCACAAAGGGTACGATACCAGCCACCCAGGTACGTAAAGCAGCTCCTTAGAAAGTATATCCTGACATATCTGCTGCTGCTGCGAACAACGTCACAGATGTCCATGAGTCAGCACTGCAGTCCATCCTTTTTTAACACACAGACTGAACCAAAAACTTCCTCGAGAAAATAACAGGGCGTGCAGCTGCGGTGTGCGATGGGATCCTCCCCGCGACTCGCGGAGTGCATTAAAAAATGTTTATTTGCCCATGCAGACCTGATTTTCAGTGGTTTTTTTCCCCCTTTTTTTGGGGAGGGGATGTGTGAGTAATGACTGCTCTCTGCTACTTGATAGCCGAGGCTGGCAGCGCTATGGAAACGGGGCTGCGGGAAGGGCGGAGGGGAAAAATCGCTTAGCAACTGGAAGCTTTCAGACAGGAGAGGCGGGTTTAAAGCGCAGCAGTGTTAAAAAAAATAAAAAAAGAAAGGGAAAAAAAAAGAAAAAAGCCAAAACAAAATAAAACCACAAAACCACAAAAAAGTAAATAAAATAAAAAAAATAAACCCAAACCAAAACAAAAAGGCTCAACAAAAATCCACCCACAGTTGCTGCCATGAGAAAAGATGAGATGATTCAAATTTAGATCAGAAGAGTTCAAGGTTTAGAAGAAAAAGGGGGGAAAAAAGCATGACACAGACAATTAAAAATGAGATAACAGCTTGGGGGGGGGGGGGGGGGGGGGGGGGGGGGGGGGGGGGGAAGAAATATTTCATACTGATCACCCTAGATGCAAGAAGCTTCATCAATACAAACAATAGCCCTAAACCAGCTCAGATTATTCCCTGTCAGATCCCAATACTGTTCTGCAGAGCTCCACAGGCATCATCCCCCTTGTCTCCTGAGCTTTGGCCAGGATTCCAGAAGGGCCCAGCAGACACAGCCCTGAGCTCCTGTGGGCTTCTGGCACCCAGAGCCCGCTGGCAGAGGGGCTGGTGCTCCCCGGGGAGCTGGAAGGAGCAGTGGCCATGCAGTCTTGCTTTTGCTTGGTATTATTTATAGGCTTCCTCTGGCATGATAAGAACTCTATGGGCAAGAAAAAAAAAACAACTGAAAAGTTATCCAATGTGCCTATTCACATTTTAGTAATAATTTTCCAGAGATGTTTTTCCAGTGCTCCAGGCACCCTAACACTTCATTAATACTGCAGTAAAATCTCAGCAACATTACATTAATCACTCCGGTGGGAACCCAGCCAGTCAGGCACCTCTTTTTCAGTCCTCTGTCCTCAGCCTTCTCTAAGCACTGTCTCAAACAGACGTCTTTCACTGCATGCTTGGAAAGTTGCCCAATTTGAGCTATTTTGGACTAACAAAGGGGCAATTTCATCCAAAGACACAGAACCCCCACAGAGTTGCTGCCCTCCCCCTCTGTAGATTAATGGGGGTTGGGTGTTTCTACTGACCATTGCCCAGGAAGGAAAACATGAAAGAAGAAACTACGCTGGCCTAACCTTGCCTTTTAAAGTCAATGTAGAAACTGACAGGGAGCTAATTCATATCTGCAGGTACAAGGCGTCAGACCCCTCCGTAGTGCAGGGTCTAGCAGCAAAGCTGGGACATTCTGCTCCCACCACAGGGTTTGGTTTTGGTGTTGGCTTTTTTTAATGCACAGAAATCAGTTTACTATTGGAAAAACCTGACCAAGCACAAATCAAAATAGACGCTGGGAATGTGTCGGTCTGGTCAAATATCAGCTTAGTCAAATCGCAGGCAGGTTGGCAAGCGGATCAGGATGGCATAGTTTTTTTCCCAGCCGAGCAACGCAGCTGGCAGACAGCACGAGGACCTTGCCCAAGCTCCCGGCTGCCCTTGCACCCTGGCCAGCCCCGGCAGCAGCAGGTCCTGTCCTGCCTGGCTGGCTGCCTGCTCTCTCGGACCCTGCAGCTGCCAGCTGCTGACAGGCAGCCAGCTCTCTGGCTGCAGCCTTGTCACCTCCCAGGCTTCACGGCTCCTGCCTGAACCAGTGTGTTTTAGGGCTCATAATGCTATGGGGTTTTTGTGTTCACGTTTACCGGCAGCATTGTCTCCCCAGTAGATAATGCTGACTAAAATGATACTTTACAAAGGCACAAAGGAGTCAGCTTGTGACTGATACACAATACTGGTTAACAAGACGCATACAATGGTGGTATTAGTGGGAGGAAAGAAAAGCTCAACTTTCTGTCAGTCATAGGTTCATTAGAAAGTAAAGAGTTGTTAGCAGGCAGAAAGCTCTTTACACGCATGAAAATGGTACCAACTTGAGAAACAAAACAAAACAAAACTAATAGAGGAAAAAATTATCTTGCTTTAATGCTGGTGGAACTAACTAAATGTCTTCCCTCAAGCAAGCTTCCTTAATAGAATTCTGAAATATGTACACTAAAAGAACAAGATCTGTGAAAAACCCTTTTTTTTTCATTAAAAATGCCCTCAAAGCATCTTTCATACACATTGGCCAGAGACTGATACCATCAACCTGAAGCAACTAACAAAAGCTTCTCAACTTACACAAAATAAATAAAGTGAAAGGTATGTTATCTTTTCCTTTTGTCTTTTCTAATGTTCTCCTAGAGTTTAGGGAGGTCTTCAGTCACAAAATGTGAGAAGGAGGAATATAGAAATCTTTAAACCCTCCAGTCACGCACAGAGAGAAGAGGGTAATTGTTGCAAAAAGTCTGCAAATCTAATTGCTGCGAGCAGTCTGCAAATCTTTCTCTGAAAGAAATTCAGTGTTACTTGGGTTTAGAAGTTCGAGAGCCATACCAGCATGCCCTGATAGCGAAGTGTTTATTTCATCTTTTTTTAATTTCTGACAGCTTTGTGCTCATCAGATGAGCTGTCAGAGCCTCCAGCATGGCCTGGGAGTCCTGCTCCGTTATTGCTGTACAGCATTTTTAGCTTATAGGGTGTAAAAACCTTATTGCAGATCTGTTTGTCTTGGAGCAGAAAGGGCAAAATGCAACCCACCTCACTCACATGATCGTACAACTCAAATAGCCGTAGATTTTACATTGTCCATGGAATGTAAATTTTACAATGTCCATGGAATAACGAACCACACTCAGTCTAGGGCACAAGAATCCTGATACAACTGTGAATACGTTGATTCACTCCTCTCTCTACAATCTCATTCAGCCCTCCACTTCAAAAAGTCCCAAAGGTAGGAAATTCTGGTATTAAAAAACATTAGTGTAAGCATATGAACATTGTGAAGTGCATGGGCATTATCATTTACTGGGCTGCTGGCTGCCAGTGACACCAGTGAGCTACCAGATTAAGCTAAATAATATGTGGGCATTAGGTTTGCTTTGCTTTGGATGCCAGATATTGCAGCAAGTGAATAACTTTTTTTTTTTTTTTGTTAAATTCTAACTTCTTGGAAAAGATAGTGGTCGGATCTAATTTTAATGTGATTCTTGCCATTTATTTTCTGTAGCAATATTCTAACTTATATATTCCCCTAGAGGACAGATAAAAACAAAAGTATGGAAAAATTAATGTGATACATTCGACTGCAGATCGTTGTAACAGATGCGAAAGCAAGCTGTATTTGCTCAGACCACCTGTTTTCTTTGCTAAATTTTGAGTTGTTTCACCTTGTAAGTTTAACAGCCTTCACCAGAAGTTTCTTGTGCCACAAAAAGACTGCCCGTTTTCTGCTTCTACATGCAGGGGCACTTTGTTGTTATAATTATCATCCCTGAGAAAGCCTGTGAACACAAATGCATTGCCCTAGTACCATCTAGTGGAGGGAATGCTGGAGAGACATTTAAACGAAAGGAGAAGACCTTCTTTAAAGTGAGAGCCAAACTCATCAGGGCAGTGTCAGTTCTTTGGGGAAAAAAAGATACAAGAACAAGAAATAGTTGTCTTCAAAGTGTGCAGACAGTTTTTCAAGGCTCTCTCTCCCTGAGTCCCACAGATATTAGTAAACTATCTAGGACTGCAATGCCTTTTAACAATACAGACCATCAAGCTTAAGAATATTGTGAAATTTTACTGTTTTCTGAAGAAATTTATAGACAAACCACATGTCAGTGATGCCACCTGCTTCTTATTTGACAGCAACCATCTGGACAGCAAATACTCTAAAGGCAAGAAAGTCACTGCAGTCTGCAAGGCAAGATAGCTGTAATTTAAATGCCCAAATGTCAACTGCAATATGAATATATGCAGCCCAAGAGAGGGATGCATAAAATGGAAAGCATGCCTACAGCAGTAAGCCTTTCTTTAGGGGAAACAATGATTAAATATGTAATGTATGGACTTGAATGGCCTGCTACTCACCCTCTTTCTCTTTGCAATGATCTCTAGACAACAGAGAAAGCCTTTCCAGAAATTAAACCAACTTAGAGGCGGAACCAGCAAAGCAATAGTAGCCAAAAGCCAAGTGGACACACTTCATGACCTCATTCCTTCACACCCCCAGACAGCAGTGAAGTAAACAGAACATGCTTGCAGCTCAAATTCAGATGACTTCTGGCCACTGACTGCTAATCTGACTCTCTCCTTCCCCTAATCTTCCTCCTCAGTGTCCCATCAGAATTGTGCTTACCTTCACCCCTTTATTTCCTTCTATACAACTACAAGAAATCTGGAGAGGGACTTTTTACAAGGGCATGTAGTGACAGGACAAGGGGGAATGGTGTTAAAAGAGGATAGATTTAGTTTAGATGTTAGGAAAAAGTTCTTTATTGTGAGGGTGGTGAGGCACTGGCACAGGGTGCCCAGAGAAGCTGTGGCTGCCCCACCCCTGGCAGTGTTCAAGGCCAGGTTGGATGGGACTTTGAGCAACCTGGTCTGGTGTAAGGCCTCCAGGGCCATGGCAGGGGTTTGGAATTGGATGAGCTTTTAGATCCTTTCCAACCCATTCTATGATTATAATTTTGTAACTACCATCTTACTTGGCTCTTAAAGTTTAAAATAAACCAACCAACCCCCCCCCCCCCAAAAAAAATAGAGCACTAGAAGAGTTAAGTCTTGTTAAGTCCTGTATCTCATTGCAGCAGGACAGTGCTCTGAACAAGTAAGAATAAAATTCAATAGAGAGAATAGGGCAGTAAAGCAAGAATAGGAAAAACTTTAGAAATTGAAGCATGTAGTTTGCTTTTAGAAGGTGGAGTACTGATCCAGGCGGAATAAAAAAGGGTTGATTTTTAGTGCTGCTTGAGTAGCTGGCAGTCCTCCCATCTTCAGACTGAATGCTAATTTTTAAACTACGTAGAGTGTCTCCTAGGCTCACAGAGCATATCTGGAAATGAGACCCAGGGGATGTAGAACAGGCTTCAGTGATGGGCACTAAGCATGAGGGAAGTGCCTCCAGGTAGCAGTGAGGCAAACAAACAACCCTTTATTTTGCATTCTTTAGATTCCTTATAACAGTAACTGTCACATGGCAGTGACCAAGAGAAGAATTACCAGTGACAAAAAGATGAGGAAATTCTTATCAGACAATGAGGTGTTCACTATAGTAATAGACAGTAGCTGTTGCATACATTAGTTACGATTAGCATCCGATTAGTGTCCAAGATATTTTGGAATCAAACTTGAGTACCTGATGCTTTCATCGGGAGACGATAGGTGTTTCCCATATGATTCTCCCAGACACAGGTATCATAAGACTGAGACTGTTATCTCCATGGCTGTGCCCTATCACAGAATCACAGAATCCCAAGGGTTGGAAGTGACCTCAAAAGATCATCTAGTCCAACCCCCCTGCAAGAGCAGGGTAACCTAGAGTACATCACACAGGAAGCCCCATCTGACACCTGCAGCAGACCTTCAGAAGACTTTAACTAGGCCTCCAGATCCTTCAGCACCAGCAGGGAGTGTGCCTTCAGTGGCAAGCTCAAAGCAAGAGGACCTTGAGGGACAAGCCCAAGCCAACATTGCCAGTACTCTTGGTAGAATGTGATGATGCTAAAAACCCTGGGTGGTTATCTAGACCAAAATACTCCCCACACATGCATCTTACACATTAGATATGTGACTTTGTATGAGAACATTTAGCCAGATTGGTGCCTCTGCAAACCGCGCTCCAAGACCTGCTTAGAGAGGTCTAGAGCAGATGGCATGGCAAGTCCTGACACTATGAGCCTAAATGAGATGGCATGATCATGCTATCAATGATACTAACTGTGCAGCCATGCATTATCCCTAAGGCTTAGTCTGGAAGAGAAGGGGAGGGTTGTGTTGAAGTAAGCACAGGCAAAGGGAATGGAGGTAAAGAGCAGGAAGAGCCCATCTGTCTTGGCCATGTGATGAGTTCCATAGCACTTCCCTGCTGTGTCTGTAGGCTGCACTGCCAACTGAATGGAGAGCCTTATGCTATTTCTAGTGTCATGCTGGGAAAAAGAGAGGACATTCAAGATCAATAATAGAGCTTTGGCTAGGTTTACTGAGCGACTGCTGGCATGCGCTATGCTGCTCATTGGCAAGATCTGGGAATGCTACCAAAAGCTCTCTGCTCCCTGGGAATTGCCTTTACTGGTCTGGAAACAGTTGAAGAGTGTCCTGCATGAGAAGTCTGCTTCCTTGTCCTAACATGAGTGACTGCATCTGGCAGGAGGAAAACAATGTTCCTGCAGGAGCCTGAAATCCCAGGCAGCTCTGCCCAGAGTTGATATAAAAGGTGTCTCCTCTGTCTTGGTAAGGTGTCTCCTTTGTCTTGGTGTTTTCCCTGCCTCTGTTCCTCTGTCCTGAGAAAGGAACAAAAGGAGTTTGTGCCAGACAGCAGGAAAGAGCCTCCTCAGTCAAACCAGTCTCTTTAGGATCCTGTTCTGCAAGTGCTGGCCTCTGACAAAAACAGCACCTGGAAGGCTCTCTGTGCTTGAAAGTGAAAAATGGCATGTTGTGCAATGTTTTCCTCTTGCCTGACAGAGATTATGGTGTATTTATCTTAGCCTACATAGTTAGCACTCTCAGCTCATGGTTTCCCAGCATTTGAAACATTGGGTGTTTGGGCATCTGGCTCATTATGTCACTCCAGAAAAAGCCAATAGTAGAAACATGGGCAATGTTTTGCCACTTCTTAAGCTCCTTGGACACCGAAATAGATAGTTTACTGTGGTGTGCTGTACACCACAGTAAGCTGCATTGTACCCCCATTTCATGCCAACAGGGGATGGACTTCTCTGCTGAGCTTCTGGCTCTTGCCAATGCCTGGGCTCAGTTCCGCAAACTAATCCACTCCAGGACAGCATGGACAAGACTGCACAAAGTGTAGTTCCTTCCATTCTAACACAATCTTTCAGTGTTATCCCAGCAGGTTTCACACTCTCAGACATGCTGTACACATACAGAGCTTCATGTTACAAAGCCACCATTCTGGCAAGCTGCAGCACAGGTGATACATAACTTCAGACATCCTGAACTGAGCAAAAATATGTGAAAAGAAACGTTTTCCTCTGGACCACATAGGCACCACATGGGATGAGAGAAGTCCTAGGGGCAAGAGCTATGTAGCATGGATCTGTCTGTGCTTACCACTTGGTCTTACCACTTGGTCTTGGCACTGAGGATTAGCTGTTGGCTTTCTTCTATTTAGAAGTGTAGCCACAGGGTCTCAGTAACCTTCTCCAGCCCTACCACAGCTACAGTTATGATAATGTAATACTATTATTCATAATATAGCTCATACTTAGAAAATCATTGTAAAATTAAGCCATCTTCCATAGGTACACATTCATACTCTTTGAAGGATATGGTTCAGCATTTCTGAAGAATAGTTTCATGTTGGTTTAGATCCATATCCTGGATCAATAAATACATTCTAGGCCAAAGGACACATTCTTATTTCTTCTATATTTTGTTTTTATATTTGAAGAGATTGTATGTTGCTTTTTTTTTATTAAGAAAAAGTGTCATGTGGTGTGCATATGGCTATGATATAGATGCTGCATTTAGAATTACCAGAAAGATCAAATTTACGAGGCATTTCAAAAGCTCTTAATCTGAAATAATAAATCAAACATCACGGGTTCAACAGTGTTGTCTTTGTACTGTAGCAGCCAGAGTGAAATTAATTCATAAAAGTAGAGCCAGAAGAATTTTGCCAAATACCTATTTACCTTAAGGAAGAGTTAAAAAAAGGAATAAATTAATGATACTTTGGGAAGACATCAGGTTGATAGCACGAAATGCCTCTAACCAATAGTAAAAACCTACTCAGCTAAATGGATGCCATCTGTGTATTCTGGCATTTGGTGACATAAACAGCTTTTGATATATTTGGACTCAGAAGCAAAACTAGAACATGTAAAGCTTCCAGAAATCATAAAACAGAAAAAAAGAGCATGAATTCACACTTTTCAGCAACTTACATTTCACACTTGTAACCCAAACTTTGTTCCATGAAATTATGACAGAAACAAGAAGAGGGACTGCAGTTACAACAGCCAGAAAATGTCTTTGTCATTGACAATGATTAAAGAAAGAAACAGGAGAAGATGGCTACAAGAGGCTCTGTGCCAGAATATAGCCCAATAGACAGCCGTGGTATGGATCCAGCCTGCTATGGGCTTGCCTTAGTCTAGGTCATCTCTATTACAACTGGACAGTAGCATTGTAACATAAAAAACACGTCTTTCATCACAGTTGTTTGCATTTGAAATGTAAGCTTGTAGTAACTTCTGATTGACCCAAGAACCACCTGAAACTACCAGAGTAATATGAGTATTACCTATCTCAACTGAATGTAGGCTATGATGCTGATGTTAATAGAGATGGGGGGGGGGGAAGTATTTGGGCTTTAAAATAAAGATAAGCCAGGAACTGGGATTTCCTTGCTGTCCAGTTGTCTGCTCTTCAACAGCACCAGACCTTTTCTCAAATACACATGGGAGACGTGAAGACTGGCACTGCCTGTAACCTGCCTGAATCTCAGTGCTGTCTGAACCACGAGACACTTCTTTCTTTTGGGCTGGCAGGAGTTAGGTGGTGATAGATGGTGGTGGACCCAGCCATAATCAAGTGTGAGCTGCAGAGCAATGGAGGTCAGATGGAATAAATGATGAAAGCAGAAGTAGGTCTGTTTCAGATAGGCAACTAGACATAGATGAGATGTGTTACACTCACGGGTGCTTTTTTAAAACACAAATGAGTAGATTTTATACAAAGCACCAGAGAAAACATTTAAAAATATTACAATGTTGATTATCAGTGGGTTTGGAGGTAAAGAACAATTACTAGATCCACAGAGGAAATTAGGCACTAGGCTGCTCTGTTTTGCACTAAATACCTAACATAAACTGCTTTAGCGTTCACTGTAGATGAACTGGGATCCAGGCTGCTATTATACGAAATAATTGCCAAGGAAGCAATTGGCTTCAGTTTCCGAAAACTGAATGCAAGTTGTAGCATCATGAATGACACAGTGAAGGAACCTGCAATGAAAACCTGATCTATGGCAACTCAGTGTTAACGGCAAACACCCTCTTCCTGCTTTGCATTGAGCTGCGTTGGAAAGTCCTAAGCAAGAGGGGCAATCTGTAGAAAAGTCTTCAAATATCAGATATTTTAGTTACTAAATTATAAAAAAGGTTTTACAAGGTATTTTGTGAAAATATTGATTGCCCTAAAATTCTTTAAAAACCCAGCGTTGTGCATCCTTTATGCTGAATAAACCACATAGTAATTCATGAACTTTGCACTGAAGTTGTAAATATATATATTGCCATAGTAGCTGTGCTATACTTCATATATGACTATGAAACATTTATCTTGGGAAAAACAATGCTTCAAAGCTTAAACCTTGGTCCTGCATGTTTTCTTGGTCTTTTTTCCATTGAATTTGCTAAGAAGTCAGTTGGACACTGCAGGCAAGGGGACAGATGTAATTTCTCTTCTGCCAGCTGAAAGGATTTTATGGGGACATTGAAAATATGAAACGCTTTGTTGAATAGTTGGCACTAATGTCTTTTTTAGGAGCATAGAGAGAGCATGGCAGTCTAGAGAACTTTCATCAAACAGGGACCCCATAAACAACTGCCATGCAGGGGATTTAGTAAGTACAATACTGTTTAAGCAGATAATTTAAAAGTGAAGTAGTGCCCTACACATTCAAAAGGGTTGTTTTCTTTCTTACCTTCTGGTTTCCAAAAAGGACCTTTGTCAAAATGTGGTTTATAAAGTATCATGCAAAGTATTCTAATAGAATAGCTGAGATGGATTGTTCTTCATCTGAAAATTAAAGGGCCCCACCACCATCATCATAAATGATGCATTACCTTTGAGGTTTTGCAGTCTTTTAAGGTCACCTCTCTTTAAATTTGAAAATGCTTGCTCACATTCAAGTCTTCCTGCCAGGATGACTCAATTCATTAACTTGCACTTATATGGATGGCTATTTTACTGTTTCTTTAACTGAACTTTAATGCTGGCTGCCTGCTGTGTCCTGAGTGCTACGAGCACTTCAGAAAGTAGGTGCATGCTGTGAAGGCAGCTCTCTCTGTAAATAATGTTCCAATTAATAAGACAATTATACAGCACTGCAGTACTTTATTGGTGTTCTCTATTACTGCAGCGTTAGTCAGAGCACAATAGTTAAGATAGCATCAATATTTTCATATAAGCCCTTCTCTTCAGAAGCTTAGACTTAGAAATACCTACCCCTCTGAAAACTCAGCATAGTGAAGAAGCAGAAAGGAATGCATTTTACAGTGTTTTATATAAAATTGTTTAGAGATTTTATTAAAATGAGAAGAGGGGATTTGGTTTAGAGCCTTTTTATATGAAATGCTTTCTACTTTATGGGTTGCAGGACTAAAAACAGAATGGAAATATATCTTCAGTTACATTTTAAAATGTCTACTATAACTCTCCAAAGGCATTTTAAACTGCAATTTTACAGGTCATTAGTCTGCCATATGAATGGACCCTGGCATGACTGTAGATTGGAATTTCTAATGTCCAGACACAACCTGTGAAGACCTGGGTATAATTTAGCTGCCCAACACAAAAGATTCTGCACACACACAAACACACCTCCCCACTGCACTGAGCTGCTGTGTCATTCTGAGGATGCCTGGGGTCTACAACTGCTTTGCTCTTTTAAAGTTCCCCAAATGCCTCGGTTTGTGTTTCTGGACACAGAAATTGTTTCTGTCTAAACTGCTTGGTACCTCTACCATGTCTCAGCCCAAAAGAGATGCAACACGTAGTGGCTTGTTTTCCCTCTGGGCCCCAACAGTGCAACTGAGTCTCAGACTATCCCCTCAGGTGTAATGATGCCCTAAAGGGCTATCAAAATCCCTGTACTGCTTTCTTTGAAAACATATGAGAAGATGATTTTGTCTTTTTCCCATATGACAGCTTTCTCACCAAATAGTCAGAGAACAATGGAAGAACAAGGATGTTCATCATAAAGACAAGAAATAAATAAAAAAAGAAAGCAGGAAGAGCAGACCTTACAGCCCAGTGGTGAGAACACGCATGGTAGGCAATGGTCCTGGGTCTCTGTATTGGTTGCAGATGCAGTCTTCCATCAGGTTGACCTGTGAGTATATTAATATATACACAGATATAACCAGCAAGAATGCTATAAGAATCCTATGAAATATATGTTGGGTGTAATCAACATTAAAATTACTACTTCAAATAATGCCACCATCATTGTTCCATGCTTCTGTTGCAGTTCATCCAGCCATTTCGAACATTTTAATTCCATAAAATATAGAATGTCTCCCTTGTATATTTGTGCAAATTCCAGTGCATTGGAGGTCTAATACTCAGCTGGGATCCTTCAGCTCTGTGATAATATTTAATAAGTATCATGTTTGCCTGTCTTGTGCACACACGTGGTTATGCATTTTTCAGATTATCGGTTTGAAAATCCTACTCTTTTCTATCCTTATCAGCTCTCATCATTGCAAGTTTGGTTTTTTTTCCCCAGTACTTAGATTTTACAGTATAAAATACAGAATGCACACTTTTCTAGTCTATTTGATGTAAAATCCACTGGGGAAATACCTGTCCTCAACACCATTTAGCTGATAGAGTGAACCTGACCGTCAGCCAAACCACAGGAATTTGCAATATTGTTGTCAAAGGATGACAAAAAAATATAGCTGTTCATGTGCTTATATTCCCCATTTAGAAGCCTTCCAAGGTCAGCTACTAAACCAAGCTGTGACCTTCTCTTCAAATTCATCTGGTCTCAGTTTAGGTATCTGTGGTGAGGGGGTCTACACTTGAGCTGGGTGTCTTGTTTCCCATTGTACCCAAAACTGGCCTGGTCAGTTATTTAAGTAACTGGTGTTTTAAGCTCAGGTGGAGTTGTTTACTATAGGATGAAGTGACTGCCACCTATACACTACTGACTGTATTGTCCAGCTTTCCATCCCCTGTGAAGACAGCTTGGTTTATTTGTTCAGCTGTACTGAGGTAAAGCCACTTGTGACTTCAATGTTCCTGCAGGCTGCAGAGCAGGAGCAGACTGGAAAGCCACTTTCTCACAGGTGTATATTTATTCAGGTATTTAAACTGGATCAATATGGTGAAATCTTGAGGAGAAAAAGAGAACTCTGCTGCAGATATGAGAAACCAGAGAAGTTGAAGAACTAGCAAATCTAGCTAAGCTACTGACAACTCTCATGGTGCTGTATGGCAAGCCAGGTCCAGAAGAGCAAAAATCAAAGAGCTGTTCTTTCCCTGTGTTGCAGAGAAGGTTTTTGCTATCAGCCACACTGAACGTCGCTCAAGTTCATCATGTTTCAGTACCTGGAAGCACAGCTCAGGATATCTGTGCTACAACACCTGTGGGCTGCATTGTACTTACCTGCAACTTCATACTAACAGTTTAGTCTGAATAGCGTATTTACATCACTTGCATGTTTCAGAGATGCTAGCACATGAACCTGGCACAGCACAGATAAGAATATAAGCATAAGTAGAAACCATTTCCATCGTCTGGGCAAAAGAGCAGTGCTAAGCACAACACAGCTAAGCTGCTTGCAAGGTGTTTTGCCTGCCACCTTTTGTCCCCCAGCTCTGGCAGGACTGTTGCCAACACAGCACAGAGGCCTTGGGTAGCACTTATGTTTTTGTTCATTTTAATCAAGTGCAAAATAATGCCACATTTGGGAAGACAAAGTGTGTTAGTTGAAACATGACTTTGTGAGGCTACATGTGAAGGTCTGTCAATGGACAGTGAGAACTGGTAGTGAGAGAATAAGGGAAAATATGTGCCATTGGCAGATTGTTGTTAATGAGTTTATTCTACCCATGCCTGCAAAATTAGAAATAAAGGGTTTTGTTAGATTTTATGAGGTTGCAGGTGTTCCTTCTGTTGGGTGCCCAACAGAGTGTAAAGGATGTGCACCAGTTTCAGTAGGGCCTGAAGCAGAGGAAAAGTGTTTGTTGAGAGGAAAAGGAGGAAGCACAACACAGCAGGAGACACAAATAGACCTCAGTAATGTGATCTTTCTCCACTGGAAACATTCCTCCTACTAATACATCGCCTGTTCTCATTGCTGTTCAGCAAAGGTAAGAAATGAATGCTTCTGGAGGAAGTAAGGTTTCTCCTTCATGGTGGTTGGGTAAGAAATGAATGCTTCTGGAGGAAGTAAGGTTTCTCCTTCATGGTGGTTGGAGGAAGGCATGGAGGCACCTGGAGGGGGAGAATTTTTACATATATATGGCCATGGGGAAGAGGGTGATGGAGAGGAAGATGTGCCCAGGATCCATGCTCTCCTGCAGGCCTTTGGCAGAGATTAATGTCCTTGCTCTAGAATTGATGTGAAGGAAGTTGTGACAGCTAGAGCAAGTTCAGGAAGGAGTGACCCAGGTTCTACCACTGACTTTCTCTCTACCAGGAGCCATCGGGGAGCAACAATGGCTCTGTCCTAGTCACACTAAGCCGCTGCTGCCCTACCAACAGGGCACTAATGACTAATGATATCTATCCCTGGAAGCAGGGGCTCAAACACTATTTTGGGTGCCAACCGTCGCAGTAATTTTACAGAGGGGTGTCACACTCAGATCCCAATGCCTGTTATGGAGATTGATGTGGCTGGAAGTGCTGAGCAGAATGGCTATTTTTGTGCTGTTCCTCTTACACAGCTGAACAGCTGGCTCTGTGCTCTGACAGCCACCAAGGAAAGTCTAGCATGGCTGAAGAGCAAGAGAGCAGAGCACAAGACAAATGCTGCATGGGATATTTCCATGTCCCAGTGAGGTTGCCAAGATCCTTGAATTCCTTTTGGTAGTGTACAACAGAAGCAATAGAAGCAGGAGAAATAGTAAGAGAACCAAGACTTATAGGTCTACTTTATAAAAATATATGTATGTATTTTAAATAGCTCACTGTTAGGTTTCTCCAGGCTCCATGCTTTGGGTTTTTCTGTAACATTACTTTTTCATTTCAGTGTTATAGTATTATTCTGGAAGCACTTACTATGAAATCTATAAAGTCATACAAGCTTTTTGAAGAAAGCTCTTCCAATGATCTGAACTGTAAAGAGAAGTTGTCATTTTAGGTCACTAGGGTGATTACTCTCCAGTGCTTTCCTTTGCACAGGTTTAGCTCTAAGCCAAAAACTTTGCCAAGAAGGCAAGCCGAAATGAAGGTGAAGACTGATTACAGCAAAGTTATTTATAACAACCATAAAATTATGTCTTATCAAGTGACAGCATTTTCCCGTGGTAATAGACAAATTCTTCTTTGTTCAGAAAAGCTAATTTGTATATAAAAAAATAATGCTGACAAGTGAAGCATAACAGTTGATATGTGCAAGATGACTTGCTTCCCAAGGTTTGGTGCATTTACTGCCGCTCTGAAAGCTCAGACAAACTGTTTACATGCCTAACCAGTGGCCCAAATGTAAGATGTTTGCAAGCCTCATAATGTTTTCAGCAGCTCCATTTCAGGCTGTTGAAAACCATTAGTAAAGCACCACAATAACTGGTTAAAACAAAAACATACTGTTCAAACAAATCTCCATTAAACTGTCATCTTTATTTTCATACTTCTTTTACTGCTGTTACGGGGATTTGTGTGTTTTTTCTCCATTTTCTTCATTTATCCATTAGTAAGAGAAAGTGACTCCCCAAATGGACTTTTGCATGGTTTGAAGTGTACATAAATTGAGCTCTGTGCACAGAACATGGAAATAACACATGGTGGTGCCCCTTTTGTTTGCAACTAAGCAATGAAGAGTCGTAAAGCAAGTTCAGCTACAGCTCCTGCAAATATCACAATGATAATTTATGTCTGCTTCTTGCTCGTAGGCAAATGACCCTCATCTGGGCCAAATAAACTCTTAATGATTCTGGCCTGTACATTTACAGCAAATAAATGTCAAGGTGAAAGAATAGGAAGCTTATTAGCTTGAGATACAAAAAAATAATAGCATCATAATGAAACTTTCAGTATTTAAACTGTAAATGGAAACAAAATGTCAGAAAAATGTTAAGCCGGCTGTAAGAGGAGTAACTTTTAAAGGCCAGGGAAGGACTCTTTCCCTTTCTTCTGTATGGTAATGGTATCCCTGGGGTCCCTATTACCTCCTCCCCACAAGACATGGAGTAAGGTGTTGGGGCTTCCCCACTGACCAAGTCAGTTATGCCTCACAGGAGAGTTGATCAGGGTGGTGATGGGTGGCTGGGCTGTTCTGCAAGGCAGGAAGGCAGAGTTCGGCTGGAGAGAGAGGGATGAAACCCAGCCCTTCTCCCAGGTTCCTAGTAAAGTACAAGGGGTGAGTGACACAGTCACTAGTGGCAGCAAGGAAAAAGCCAGTGTTACATAAGGAACCAAAGATCTTCCCCATGAAGGTGGTTAAGCACTGAAGCTGTTTTCCAAGAAAGGTAGTGGATCCATGGAGATTTCCAAAATTCAGTGGTGTTCATTAATCCAGTTTTCTGTACAATGTGAAGGACACCAGTAGCACCATGGCCTTCTGCTCTGCACTTTGCACCTAGACACATTTGTTTAGAGATGTTGTTTAAAAATACTGTGCCCTGTAGCAGCATGACTCTGCTAAATATTTCTGGTGTCAAGCTGGCCTTAGCCACCTATGCCTCTGCAGTGCCTACCGAAAAGTCAGGCTATGAAGGTCAGAATATCCTATAACTGCATAGCATCCGCGATGCCTTTTAGCTCCTGCCAAGTCACTTGCTCATGACCGCAGGGGGAAACAAATGTTTGCCCTTGGCAGCCGTGTGGCTTTTGCTATGCTACAGTATTAATCACATGCTAGGCATAGCATAGCATTCAACAGGCTTTTCTTCATCCATTCTGGTTTTTTGGTAGCTCTTCTGCAGTTCTCTTCCCATTCTTAACACTCCTTTCAGTACCTTTCTCACCTCGGGACTAACTCGGCATAGTACTAACTTTACCTTTTCATTTTCCTGTGTGAAACTTCTGTCTGATTTTTAACAGATAAATTATGGGTGTCATACTAGCAGCTCCAAGTCACTTTATTGGTATTTCTTTTTACAGGAGCAAAAAATCTAGGCGGAACCAGGACAGTTTTCCAGCATTTTTTTTTCACCTCTTTGGTGAGCAAGATTTCAGTGCTTCCTGTGTAGGCTAAGGTTTGGTGAATAAGGTCAGTGATTAAAACCAGCTGAGAACATATTTTTGGTAAGCAGTCCTTCTACCTTGAAAATATTGCAGCATAAGCAACACACTGAAAAGTATTTTAAAGCATGACACAAACAGTTCACAGAGTGTAAGAAAGGCACGATACGGTAATGTTGGGAATGTCAGTTGTCATTGACAGATATGGAATTGGACAAGAATTTATCACTGATTTGAAATGACTGATTGAAAGAATCCAATTGTCAGCATTAAAAGGTCATATATTCCTTAAAAAACAGCAAATGAACAAACAGTGTTCCAACTGTAGTTAATTCCATTCCATTCGTAACATTTTCTTGACTTTTGTAACATGTTCTTGACTTTCTTTGAAAATTCCAGTCTTGGTCCTTAGGAAAGGGAAGCAGAAATGTTAGACAAGCTTTGAGCAGAGAAAGTACTGGAAAAAATACCTTTTCTGGCAGGAATATATACACATACACACATATATTGTATGTACACATCTTACCGATTTTTCTAAACAACTATTTAGGCAAGTGATTGGGGAAGGATACTGAAATTTGGCCAGAATATAGCCAAAAAGAGGGCCCTTCAGCACTCTGGTGTACATCGTCGTACTTCATAGTAAAGTGAAGTAAGATTTTTTTTAGATCCTTTTTAAAAAAAGTGGTGAGTATTTTATTATTATTTTTATCTAGTACAGTGAGTAATTTACTTTGCATAGGCTAACCATGCATTAGCCCTAAGGCCCCAGTACATACATGCATGTGCCTCACTGTATAGCTTACTGCTTCAGCTGTCAGCACGCAGAGAGGTATTGTACAAAAGTACATACTTTTGTAGCTGCTAGCAGCTAAGGCAAGGCTGATTGCAAATGTAAAAGTAAGCTCTCACATTCATATCAGCAGGAACACAAACAGTTACAAAGAGAGAGGAAAAACCCCAAAACTCTTTCCAGCAATTATTTTAATGTCCTGTTTTCCCTTCAAGCTCCTAGCAATGAATGATACCGTGGGAATTATTCTTGTTAGACTGGGGTAACATTTTACTGAGAAAACAGATAACATGGCAAAAAAAAAAAAAGGGTTTATTTTTCCCCCAGCCAAGACTCATTTTCTAATTTTTTTTAATCTGGAATCGGGCTGGGGTGGAATGGGAAACTATGGCCATAAGCACTGGGGACAAGTTTCTGCCACCTCCTGACTGGGCAGTCAGCAAGCTACAGTGCAGACTTGGAAAGTGGGGAAACTGGGTTTACCTTCTGGTAGTGACAGCAGGGTTTTAAACCCAAACATCATGCTTCTCAGAAGCATGCTGTACCCTTGTTATTGTAAGACACAGAGGATGGAGGAGGGAAAATGCGCATATACCCTCTTGTTGGTGGCATAAGATCTTAAGTAAACAAGCATACAGCAAAACAAGAAGGAGCAGCCAGCCTTCCCAAGCGAGTAGCTACACTTCTTCCTTGCTTTCCCAAAAGCTTCTTGTATCCTGCACTTGGGCCACAACAACCCCATGTAATGCTACAGGCTTGGGGAAGAGTGGCTGGAAAGGCAGTAGATTCTGTGATTCTATGGCTTAGTGGTAGACCTGGTAGTGTTGGGTTTACAGCTGCACTGTACGATTTTAAGGGTCTTTTCCAACCCAAATGGTCCTATGATTCTATGACTGTCGTGGTTTAAACCAAGTCCCCCTACTCCCGGAGAGTTAGGAAGGAGAATCCAAAGAATGTAGCCCCCATGGATTGAGATAAGAACGGTTTAATTGCTAAGGCATAACACAAAACCCCTACTGCCATTTACTACTACAAATAATCATGATACTGCAAACAGCAAGTGAAAAGAATACAACACCCCACCAGCCACCGACCCATAACTCACTCCACCCTGCCTGGCCGAGCACCATGTGCTCCCTCCTCCATTTTCCTCCAGAGCTCTACCCCTCCAGCCTTCTCTTTCCCAGTATCCATCCTGGGCATCACGTGCTATGGTATGGAATACCTCATTGACTAGCCTGGGTCAGGTGTCCTGTCTCTCCTTCCTCCCGGACTCCCCTCCTCCACCTGGCTGGAAAAAACCTTGAACAAAAACAACCTCAAAACATGCTCAAACCATGACAATGACTTTATAAGAACATGGAGTTGTATCATAGCAGATGCTGGCAACTAGCCAGCTTTGGAAATATCATTCAGGTAAGCTGAGGCAGGTGACTATAACTCTTCCTTAGGACAGCCAGTTGTGCTCTCATGTTGAATTTTTCTGTCCAAGGGAATCACCTTGTTAGAAAGTGTCTAAAATGCTCTTTATTATGGATTTGTGGTGATGTTTGATGGAGCTCCAGAGATGGAGCTGGTACTACTGGCATTGCTGATATCCAAGGCAAAGTGGGTCTTCAGCAAGTCAATCCCAGGGCCTTTTTGAGCCTTCAGGAACCTTCTCCCAGGGATGAGGTTTACCTTCACAATGGAGGTCTTACAGTATCCCATCATCTCTCAGGACAGGTCATGATCTTTACCTTAGCACATCAGCTGCACAGCACTTGAGGATGAGCTTCACTGAAGCACTGTGAAGGTAAGGACAGACACCCTCACTGTGACGTTGTTGAGTGAAAAGTCCTCGCAAGCAGAAGATGGCACAGCTGAGCTGTTTGCAATAGTTGTGACTGCTGAAGAGCTGCTTTAATGTTCCGTGTTAATAGCATGTCCTTCAGCATGTTAAATGTGTGTATAGCTACTGCATGGTGTTTATAGAAGCATTACAGCCCAGTATAAGAGTTCTGTTTCAAGAAATATAAAAGAGAACACCTTTGCACAATGTTTTAGAATCACACATTTGATTCAAAATGTGTCTACAAAGCCCAACTTTGCTGTCCTACTACACTTCCACTCACAGTAAAGTGTGAGGCCAGCATGTCTCACACATCTTTTGTTTGCCTGACAGGTATGTGGCTGCGCAGGGAGCTGATAATCGAAGGCTTTACTTCGGAGCAGCCATATTTTTTTCTGATACCTCTATAAAAACATAAAATAAACATAAACCTTACAGAAATAATTCATGGTGGGGCCTATGCCTCCAGAGCAGGGGTTTGGGCATTCTGGGTTTTCTTTTTGAAGGATGAAGACATTACCACCTAGTGGCAAGGCTTCAGAATATAGCATACCTGGTGTCAAATCTTGGATTGGAAATCAGGTATCCCAAGTTTCCATGCTTGGCATGGTAGGTATGATGAAAAAACAAGAGCAAGGTGAGAAGTAGCTTTAAATGTGAATGCAAACAGGCAGCAGAAAGCTGGGTGTATGTGTGTGTTGTGGGTGAATTTCTGAAATTCTCAAGCCAAAGCCTGCCACTCGCCAGCTGTAACTGGAATGTGCTGGTTATAGATTTTCATCCAACCTGATCTGAATTGAACATGGCACATCTTGAATCCTCTGATTAATAAACAGACATGAGACAAATCCTGCAGTTAGGAGGCTGATCACATGTTGTGCTTCTGCATACATACTATTTAGACCAAGAAATTAGGCTCAGGGCACTGCAAAGAAGAGTTGGTGCTGGTGAGAGAGGTTCCCAAATTAAAGTATCAGTCTTAGAAAGAAGAAAGGACCTTTGCAAAAAGAAAGCCTTGCCTATAAGAATAATGCTGCAGTGGGGGAAAATGCAGGAGACCAGACTTCTTGTGGCCCATAATGTCTGAGATTGTTAGTGGAGAGCAACAGCACAGCATGAACCAAACTGACTTTCTGCTTGACCATCCTGGGCTAAAGGTGGATGGTGCGACCTTGCAACAATTGTGCTGGGGTCAGCGAGGAAGTGGGTGTCTCAGAAAGCAAAGTAAAACTCTTGTCTCTAAAAACCTCTTGTTTCTTATATAAACCCCAGTTATACAGAGCCACTGCAGGCTGTTGTTCACTGTGTCTCGCTCATGACAGCACCCTATTTACAAATGATCCTTTTCAACCAAAACAATTCCCAAATTGTATAAATGGCTGGATCCATGAGGTTTCCTTTCATGTTACCTAAACCCCTTAGTTTAATTATACAGTTGCCAATATGTTTTTTCTCCTGACACACTACCATTCTCTTGCATTAATCTCCTAGGTGGCTGTGACTTGCTTTTATAAAAGAAGCTGTACATTTTCTTCGTCTGGAGAAATCCAAGAACTGACAGTCTGGCATACATCCCTGTCACTCTCTTCACTAGGGTTTTTAGTAACACTGCTAATTTGATAAGCCTTAGATTTTTCCAAGATTATTCTAAAAACAAGCATTTAATGCTTGACTGAGATTTCTGTTGGAGTGGGTATAGAGTGGATTTCAAAAGGAAAGGAGACTGTGGCAGATGTGTATTAGTGAAGTATCTCACCTTCACCATCTCTTTAAAGTGATGTCCCAGTTGTGTAATTTCTTCATTCTGCCTCACTCTGGAAAGCACATATCCACAGCAGACATTAATAATAAAGGCAATTGGTGTATATATTTGTAAACACCTTCTGGTCCTGTACAGTGAAACTCCAGGGATCCAGACACAACTGGAAGCATTTATGTAGTTGTTATAGCAAAGCAATTGACTTTTTTTTTTTTCTGGTAGGAAAATTATCTCACATGAAAAGTTTTTAAAATTGTCACTATTTGAGAGAGAGACTGCTTTTGACAGGAGGCCAGCAGCCAGAACTCTGCCAGAAGCCAGAAATGACTCTAATTTCCACACACTGCTAAAAAGTTTACTGTGAGGTGCAGTGAGAGTTGCCACCCCTGTGAGAGCAAGACAACTAAGATTTCTCTCCAGGGAACCTGGTTCTTCCTTACTAGGAAAAAAAGACCAAATAGCAAAGGTGCTCCCACAGGTTGCAACTTTGCAGGCATTTTTACCCCTGCCTAGGCACTTGTCCAGTCCCCCAAGGTACTCAAAGAGACTCTGAACACGTTATTTAAAAACAAGCAAGGAACAGTGACACACACAATTAAGGTATGAGTTTCTCTGCAGCCTTTTGAAAGCTTCAGCCCTCAGTGGTTGGTGAATAACACGTGAGGTGGTTGCAGAGCTGCCAGAGAGCTGTTGAGCAGAGAGGGATGCAGACTTTGCCTGCATGGCCCAGGCTGGCTGACTTCTCTTGCAGATATTATATATCTATTGGATACTATTGCAGATATTAGTGTGGGTTTGGTTTGTTCTTCACTCATAAAAAGGATGGCCAGGAAATTCTCCTTCAGCCCACCACTACTCAAATTTACTATTAAATTTCTACCAGTTTATGTATCAAAATGACAAGTTTGTGAAAAGATGGACAGTTCTGCATGATTTAGCAGGTTCCCAGCACATGCCAAACAGAGAAAATGAAAATGAAATACCTGTACCAGAAAAACCCCACAGGAACATATTTTTCATTAAGGATTCAATACACCTTTCTTTAGGGATTCAGAACAAGGTGCAGGTACAACAGCTGGCCTAGGGGAAAGCTCTGAGGATACCTTATAGTAGCCTTTCAATAATTAAAGAGCCAGGCTGGATGAAGTTTTGAGGACCCTGGTCTAGTGGAAGGTATTCCATGCAGGTGCTCATGGCAGGGGGTTGGAACCAGCTGAGCTTTCAGGTCCCTTCCAACCCAAACCGTTCTGTGATTGTATAAGAGCTATGGTTTTCTCTGTAGACATCTTTTTATCTGAAAACAAAGTTTTCACTCAGTAGCCGTTATGATCGGCCGGGTTTTTGCCCCTCCCCATCCACACTTACAAAACCCTATCCTTTCAGTGAAGAAACCAACCTCTATACGTTGGGCAAGAGTGACATCTACTGTCCATCAGTACCAGTGGCAGCCCCAGACCTGATGCATCGCTGTCCCGCTAAGGTCCCCCCGCGGCAGTTGCCCCGCGACCTCCCTCGGTTATAAGGACACGATGGAGGCAGCCACCGTGCATTTCTGCCCCTCAGGTCTTCAGTCCATGTTGTCAATTGAAATGAATGAGAGTAGATTAGTAAATATTATCAAATCACCCAAGCTTCTCGTTGATGAACAAAAAGGAAGTTTGGAGGTGTTAGTACAAAAGCTAGGACATGTACAGGCAAAGCAGTACTACTAGCAGTTCAAACCAATGAATCAAGAAGGCGGGGGCTCTCAAGAACTGGAGATATGTAACCAGAAAACCAAACCCTTTCCTATTTTGAAGAGGAGAATCTGGGTGTGAAAGCTAACTCAAATCAAATATGCCACTTGAACAATGATTTATTTATTTATTTTTATGTTGAAAGCAGATTACAACCAAATCTGTGAACACACATCTCAAAGCTTCCCCACCAAGACCTGTGTGCATTCCCACCCTTGTCCCAGAGTGAAATACCACAATGCAGGCCTGAAAAAGAGCATTCCTACTAAGCAGAAGCTTGACAAATTTTTATCAGGAATCAGGTTAAGCAAATAAGTAATTTCAGGATATAAATTTCTGTTTAAATCCAGGCTGCTTTCTGCATGTGGATGCTGGTGGTACCCAGCATATGCACACATATGCACACATACACGTATGCACACAGCCTTACATACCAAAATTCTTTGTATGAAAAAAACAGTGTAAAGGACTGCACAGTCTTGAGGCCTAATAAAATAGGAAAATAAAGCAATTTCAGCTTCAGTTTTGCAGTATTGAAGACTCCTGAGAAACAGGGATTGGACAGACAAGCCTGGCTGGTAAGTGGGAGTCTAGCTGTCGTAAGGATTAGATGAGGTCTAGGATAGCTTTGCTATAGCATGATTTGTCTTTTCTGAAGTAATGGGATATTTAGATACTTCTTTGTCTTGAAATGGTGGCTGTTTGGTCTTACCCTTTACTCTTACATCTTGCAGACTTCAAAGGATTGTAAGGTCCTGGAATCAAGCAGGTTGGAAGGGACATCAGAAGGCCTCCAATTGCCTGCTTAGAGCAGATTTGGCACTAATTTCAGGCCAAATTTCTCAGGGCTGTGTCCAGCTAGGACTTGAAAATCCCCAGGGATGGCACCTGCACAGCCTCTCCAGGTGGCCTGTTCTACCACCTGCCTGTCTTTATGGAGAAAAGTTTCACTTACTATGTACTTCCCACAAAACTTGTCTGGATGATATTTCAGTTTTTAACTGAAAAAAGACAGCAACAGAGGGAATAAGGGAAAACACAGGTCTTTGTGAACACCAGCTGGCTCATGGGCAAGCGGAAGAATGTGCAGACACCAGCAGACTGGCTCAGGCACTGCTCAGGACCAAGAAATGTTTGACAACAGGTGACTGTCACACCTAGATCTGTACTGCCATCTACTCTTCCACTAAGCATGCTCAGTGTTTGGTGACTGGTGTCTGTGCTGGGTAAGGATGTTATATGCAAGATCTTCATTCTCATCATCCAATGAAAGGACATAAGGACAAAGGTAGTTCATGGCAGCGTCTGCTTTTTGTCCAAGCTAGCCTTCACATATAGTGAGATGGGCTTCCTGAGCTTCAATTTCCTCCCTTCCCAGTGAAATCCATGCTTCCCTGCCTATCTGCTGGTCACCTCTGTCTCCTTCTTGCCTTTCCTTATTCATGCTGGTCTTGTTTTGCCTAACAGGATGTCTGCAGCTAAAGAAAAGCAGCATGTTTGTCCTTAACTACTGTGAACTGGACATGTAAGTAACTCACACTGCAAATCCAATAAAAGGAAGGGGAATGAGGAAATAACTTTGGAGGACTCAGCTGTGCTGCAAAAAAACCCATCAGTAACACCCACCCTCATCAGAACTCACACCCTGAAAGATAAGGGAAACCTTCAGCAGGCTGCAGGACAGCCAAGGCAGGAGGATTTTCTTAATGCTGTTATCAGAGATAGATAGAAAAAAATGTCAAACTCTTGAAAGCTGAAGTGAAAGCAGAGAATAAAACCAAGAAGAATAAACTTCTAGTTAAGACACAGACTGTGGACCCTCGGGTGTGATATATGGTAACCAATCCCAGAAATATATGTTCTACAGTAGTTGCCTAATTTGCCATAGCACTACAATCCCACTGAACCTGAAGTGCTACAAATAAAACATATCAAAGACTAATGTACCAACTGCGTATCTTCTTGTGCAAGAGCCCATGGGTATTTTCAGCATTCTCCAATTATGTTGTTGGTTTGGTTTTTTCCACTTCAATAAACAACTACAAAACATGGGAAAATAAGCTGGAAACAGACACATGTCTTCAGAATATATACATCTGACTTGCAGAGCTGCCATGCACAGGAAAGGTGGGCATCTATCCAGTGTGCACCCACCTACCTTGCCAGGTCCTGCATGTACACCAGTACTCCCTTGGGGACAAAGGTGTAATACCACGAGAAAAAGCAGAGGCATTGTCATCACATTTTAGCAGTCTGAGTTTCCTGCTGAGCACTGGAAGGAAGTAGTCAGTGCAGGAAGGGGAATGAATGGCCAGAAGAATGCATGGTCTAGATGCTTCAGTGATGAAAATTGCTGAGCCACCAATTCTCATGGGACAACTGTACCCTGTGAATACCACACAGAATCAAAGGAAAAGGAAAGTGTTCCCAAAGGAGAAACTGTGGGTATGAATGAAGACATATGCATGTGTTGTGCGTGTTTTATATCACTTTGATGACAATCAGTGAACGCATTTCAGTGGCAACTCCTTAAAATGTCTCCACTGCATGCATAAAAACTGTCAAGATCTAACCAACAAGGCAAATGGAAGGAAAAATAATGGGTTGGAGCAACCCAGGTGCTATCATAAGATGTCCTAAGTTACCAAACTCATCAGGAAGAAGTACTAAAGGTGATTAGATTATAATTTTTAAATACTTCCACAAAAACGTAGGAGACATTGCTAAATGGGCTTCTCTCTCCTTATAGCACAGACACATATCAAGAAGTTGAAAGGGTGGAAACACAAACTGGAGTCATATTAAAGTATAAGGACATGATTTCAGCTGTGGGCATGATTCATCTTTGGAACAGGCTATCAAAGAAATAAGAGGATTCTCTTCAAATCAAGATTTTCCTCCAATTAAAAAAAAGGGGGAAAAAAAGCACTGAATACAAGTTACTGGGAATTCTGAGCTAAATCCTATGGCTTGAGTGTACAAGACCTTGGGGATACAACCCCTTAGCCTTTAGACTGGGTTTTCTAGAGGTCCTTCTCTTTTAATCTCTCTTCCAAAGCTGCATCATGGTATCATCTCATGCTGTTCTGTGACTGTGCCACTATTTTTGCAAAAGAAACTCAACGTTGGCTTAAAAATTTCAAAGCCAAAGAATCTGCCATTTTACCAGGGGGATTTGTTTTAGTAGCTACTAAATAGCTGCCAGCCTGGATTGGAATAACTGCAGCTATGCTGCCGCCAGAAGTCTCTTCCCATGGATGTGACCATGGCTGTCATCCATTCCTGCTTAAATCTGTTCTCAAATAAAGTAACCAGAGGGAATTCCTAAAGCCTCAAAAGTCTTTCAAGGCATGTGACAACACCTCCCAGTACTCCAATTCATTCCTGAAGCTCTTTTCCACCTCCTCACAATGTATCAAATTCTTTTCCTGAACTGCAAATTCTGAGCCTGAGATGATGTATTCAAGTAATGATCTTGTTTTACTATAATTTGAATTATAATGCCAGAGCAATATCCATTCTTACTCAAAAATACCATACCAGAGCAGACAAATACCAAACAATTCATAAAAAAACCCAACAAAACAAACAAAAAACCCCACAAAAACATGGGCAATAAATTTTATATCATTTATAGATCGACAGGAACTTATAAACGAAATGGGGAAAAATCTTCACCTATGTGTGTATGGATAAACTGAGACTTCCGAGAGCATCAGCTTCACACCCCTGGTCTGTCCATGACTCCCCATATGCCCTTGCAAAGGTGTTTTTGCATTTTTACATTTTCCATGATGCAGAGTACTGAAATTAAGACTATCTGGTAGCTAGTCACCCAGCAAACAGTGGTTTCATCTCTTTCTCTAAAGAATGGTGGCTTGTATTAGCTGTTACTCAGGGATATGTTGACAGCTGCCGGTTTATTTTTGAATATTTGTAATTAGAAGTCCAAAAGTAATGTTCACATTCAAGGAGGCCAAACTTACCCCACGAAGAGTTAAGGAGAACAGATTGCGTATGACCTGTAAGCTGAAAGTCCTTCATGTGAAGATTGCAAATAATGAAAGCATCAGGTAAAGAAACAGAACAGACATTTTAAAAGTTATGTTTACTAAATAATTTGAGTCTGATTCACCATTATATTACACAGTACATAATTGCTCATGTTTCCAAGTTCACATCTCTTATCAGTATGAGAAAGTAAATAATAGCTTCAAATGAGATCTGAAATTAACTTCAGTGTTGGAAAACATTCAAGTTCTTTCCAGCCTCATCTAAACATTTCCCTCTCAAGATAATAACTTTCCTATCTGTTCATAAAAGTTTGTAAATATTTAATTCAAAATCAAATCTGGAATGCTTATGTTTTTGAAAGTGTTTTCTTCAGGGGAAAAGAAATAGGAAAAGAAAAAGAGAAGCATGCAACTCTTGTAAAGATCACCACATTGAAACAAGGTCAAAGTTGATGGAGCACAGTTAGCCCAACAGTCAAAACCTGTTGAAAAGGAAGAGGAAGGGAGATTTAGCAAAATGTGTAAATAGTGGCTCAGCTAGCACCATACACAGGAAAGCTGAGTCAACCCATAAAATCTTTAACTTCCACACCATAATTACCCTGGCACCTTTGGATAAACCCTTGCTTCTCACAGTTCAGTGTGCAAAGCAAGTAAAACACCTGTTGTAGGGCAACACACAAGGTGTCTGTGCCCTTCTTCCCTCTCCAAAAGAGACGAGATTCCTGCTAGCCCCTTCTTGAGGGTTGGCCATCAAATTCAAGGAAGTACTGTTCTGTTTTCCGCTTTATTACCTGGATATTAGGGGACTTCAAAATGCTGGAGGGAAGGGATGCCACCCAGAGTGATCTCAACATGTTTGAGAGGTGGCCAATGACAAACTCATGAAGTTCAATAAAGCCAAGTGCAAGGTCCTGCACCTGGGTTTGGGCAATCCCAAACACAAACACAGGCTGGGTGGAGACTGGATTGGGAGCAGCCCTGAGAAGGATTTGGGGTGCTGGTTCACACTCAGCATGACCCAGCAATGTGCACACGCAGCCCAGAAATCCAACCATATTCCAGGCTGCATTTTGACCAGCAGGTCAAGGAGGTTATTCTCCCCCTGTACTCCACTCTGGTGAGACCTCACCTGCAGTGCTGTGTTCAGGTCTGGAACTCCCAACACAAGAAAGATGTGGACCTGTTTGAGAGGGTCCAGAGGAGGGCTGTGAAGATGAGTACTGGAGCACCTCTCCTATGAAGACAGACTGAGAGAGCTGGGCTTGTTCAGCCTGGAGAAGGCTCCAAGGAGGCCTTAAAGCAGCTTTCCAGTACATAAAGCGGCCTACAAAAAATCTTTTACAAGGTTCTGTAGTGATAAGACAAGGGAGGAATGGATTTAAGATGAAAGAGGATAGATTTAGATTAGATATTGGGTAGAAGTTCTTTACTGTGAGGGTAGTGAGGCGCTGGCACAGGTTACCCAGAGAAGCTGTGGATGCCCCATCCAGTGTTCAAGGCCAGGTTGGACGGGGCTTTGAGCAACCTGGTCTAGTGGAAGGTGTCCCTGCCCGTGGCAGGAGGGTTGGAACTAGATGAGCTTTAGGCTCCCTTCCCACCCCAAACCATTCTATGATTCTGTATTTTTTCATTCCTTTGACCTCTGTACAAATCACTTCAGAAGAAATTAGTATTTCCCATGTAATATGGTCAGGATAGTTTGTGCATCAGCCAATCCCCCTCTCCAGGAAAGCCCTTCTCCAGCCAGGTTGACCTCACAAGCACATGGTTGTAGATACTATCCCAGCCACAAGACTCTGCTTGTGCCCTGGCTGTGCAATTCTTGCTCTTCTCAGAATCAGGTCCCTCCCTGCAGAAATAGCAACCGATCCCACCAAGCTCCCAGTTTGGAGCTCTTGGGTAGCTTCGCCCTCCTTGGGATGCAAGTGGTTGATTGTGGCCCCCAGCATCCACCAAGCCCTCTGTAGTGCAGCTTCTTCCAATTCAAAATACTGCTCACTCCCCACCTCTCTTCCCATCTTCCACCTTTCCCATAGTGTGCACTGGCACTCAGGGAACACATACTCCTTCAGGCGAGCACTGTAGTGGTGCTGCTTATCCCTGCCTGAGTTCTGCTGACCTTCCTCTCTCACTGAGGGCTGGAAACGCCTGTAAGAAACCATTCCAGCCAAATGGTACAGGTTACAGGCAGTCCCAACCGACTTTGTGAGTGACATTGGGCAGGTCCCCACATCCCATGCAGGTGACAGGCCAGACAGGAGGATAACTGACACCAATACAGCCCCTTCACTGGGGACATAACAGCCAGCCTGCAAGTAGGCAAGAGGGGTCAGAGCTGCTCTTGCTCAGCACCAAGGAGCCCACACTGCATTCGTGTGGCAGAGACCTGGGAACAGAGGCAGAACATTTCCCCAACCTGCTCAGCAGCCTGGGCTGGTTGCTATGGCTCTCCCAGACAGTCTCATTGCACAAACCTGTGGAATTTAAAGCAAACTCTGCCAGCTGGAGTAGGGTATGTAAGGAGCAGGCTATGAAGAGAAAAGAAGACAACACCAAGGATTTACAGGTAAAATGCATATTTTGATTTAAAGATGTGAACTTAGAGGCAGGGAAAAGTGGGGAGAGATGAGCAAAGGGTTACAAGATGATGGAAGCATAGAACAAATTATACTTATCTGGGATGCATTCAATACTCAAGTTAAATGCACATACTCTTTCCACATGGAGACACATCCCTGAATTATAAAGAGTAAGGGAAGGAGGTCTCATATCTTCATCTCTAAATATATCATTTGTGTCTCTTAAATCTGAGCCAGCAGAAGAGTCAAACACTGTGAGCCAAATCTTATTTAATTTATTCAGCAACACATCTGTGTGAAATATGGTCCAATTACAGGCATTAGGTTACTTTGCCATGGCTGCAGCCATTTGGCTTTTATTTCCAGCAGGCTCTAATTAAATTATCACAATGCAGGAGCAGACAAGTTTCCCTTATGCGTGACTGCAATTAAAGACATGCAATCACAACATTTTTTAAAGTGAGTCCAATCAATTGGTTACAGTAAAGAATACCATATAATAGAGCAGTGACTCTACCATTAAGACTGCAAGAGGGTTTCTATTTCAATATTCTAGTTCCCTTTTATTACGAGTTCTGCTCCTGGATAATTTATTTAAAGTTCATTATGTGTCTACAGCATATATCATTTACCCTCAGCTTGGGCTGCAGAAGTCCCATTATGGCCAATTACTTATGTGATAAAATCTGCCACAGTACAAACTGTGCTTTAATTAGATTTAAGTTTCTTCTAGATTCTATTTGCAATTCAGACAGCAGAATAATAAGGCAAACAGTGAAGACTTGCTGTCTCCTTTCTTTAGTCCCTGTGGTAACCTGTTAGGTTGGATACAATCTTAGGGCAGTGCAGAACCAAGACCCCACACCCCTGTGCTTTTCTTACAGTATTTGTCCCCACTTCCCAGTGCAGGGCTTGGGGAGTGGCTTGGCCTGTGAGTGAGTTCCTTGATCCAAATACAGCCCTAACCTCACCTGTAGCAAAGGAGATGGCTTTGAAAGCACCTGAGGGCATGTGTCTGTCTATAGGGACTGCAGTAGCTGAGTGCCACTGCCACACTCTTCCACGATCATAGGTATTTGGTCTCCAGCTCCTACAGTTTTGCTGCAGCAGCACACGGGTTGGTGGAATAAAAGCTGACGACAGCCCTGCAACACCACAAAGGAAGTGATGGGGGGAGCAGCACCCAGCCATGCCCTTCAGCTTTCTTAATAGCTATGTACTGTAAGCACTGAGGCGTGCACAGCCCTGGTGCTTCCAGAGTCAGACAGCAAGCTACAACCTGATACTGCAGGATGGGGCCTTTGCTGTTAGCTGGGTTAACCATTAGCCACACCAAATGCTTCAAGTTTGTTTGAGGATACCATAGTACCATTGTATTCTTTACTGAACTGTAGCCACTGGATGTACTCAAGCCATCCCCTGCACCATCCCCAGCCATGAAAAGAGGTTTGAAGCTGTTTTGCTCTTTAAAAACAAATGTCAGTGTTTGGCATGCATCTCCTCAAGCTCCAGCTTCTGTTTTCAAAGCATTTTAAATAAGTTTGAGCCAAACATTCTACACAAATCTGAATTAAAATCCTGCAACCTGTCTCTGTGTAATCCTACAAATGAGTGAGGGAAGAAGCTATATCAAGAAAATTCATTGTGGAACAGGAAATAGAAGTGGCGATTCAGTAGGTTCCATTTTAACAGATCCAGATTACAGTAATTTGAGGACAGGCACCATCCTGTGAGAAGTTACATTCCTATGGAAAAAAATGCACTAGATACTTACTCATTTTTTTCCATCAAAATGTTTGCTCCACTTTAAAAGAAAGGTGGCATTCACACAAACGCATGCACTGCATGCCATGTCAGTTTTTTTGGCATGTGCTTCAGTGTCCCCATATTTTCTGTTGTAGAGACTATATATACTGGACTACCTTTACTTCCCTTGAATCCTGCTCATCTCCCACATTAAAGCATGCAAATGGCTGCTTTGCAAAGTTGGATGCATTTATTCCAATCTTTCAGAAAACTTCTAAGACTAATGTCAATGCAAACCACCATTTTACAGGGGTAGAAATTTACATAGCAGCTAATGACAAGTCTAAAAATAACCTATTGCTTTCCAACATCAATCTTGTTAATGAAATAAAAGAATGAAATATTCCTCTACCAGTTGTTTCCAAGGAGCAGGGAGAAAAATGTCAACCAACTCCAGTACAAAAAAAAAATATGAAAACATTTCAGTATCTGCCTTGTTTTCCACTCAACTAACAAGGCTGCAAGTAACTTTCATGGAGAGTTACTTTCTGGACATTCCTCTCTATACTTTTGGTCAGTAGCACAACATGACTGTCTTGACTCCTTATGAGAGCAGAAAGTGAACTTTATGTATCAGTGGGCACACATCACACACTGTAGGGCTGGGAATCCCTTATATTACAACTTCACTGTGTCTGTGCAGACCCTTCCCTGAAAATATGCATTTTAAAATAAATTTGTACCTATCTCTATATAGATTTGATAAAAGGACTCTAGATTAGGATCAATTCCCATCCAAGCAGCAAGGCCTTTCCTTATTCAATAAAAGGACTTTAATAGTGGCAATAATAGGAAGTTAAAAGGAAAGATCTGGTTATTAGTTGTCTTTAATGACCTATGAGAAGATCTTATCTGCCAGAGAACATTAAACATTTTTCTCTTTTTTAAGCACCAAGGAAAAAACATGAACACAACAAATGACAACTTAGCCAACCCCACCACCTGGCAACATGCTGAAGGTGATTTTCTCAACTGCACTGATGTGCAGATTGGTCTGAAGACTTTGTACCTCCCCATTATGTACAGCATTATCTTCCTGGTGGGCTTCCCAGGAAACGTCATTGCAATTTGTGTTTACAGCTTCAAGATGAGACCTTGGAAGAGCAGCACCATAATCATACTGAACCTTGCACTCACAGACCTGCTTTACCTCACCAGCCTACCCTTCCTGATACACTACTATGCCAATGGGGAGCACTGGATTTTCGGTAACTTCATGTGCAGGTTCATCCGCTTTGGCTTCCATTTCAATTTGTACAGCAGCATCCTCTTCCTTACCTGTTTCAGTGTCCTCCGCTATGTGGTGATTGTCCACCCTATGAAGTTCTTCCACATCCAGAGGAAGCGGTGGACGGCAGTGGCTTGTGCAGCCATTTGGGTGATCTCACTGTCAGTTGTCATACCCATCAACTTCTTAATTTCTTCAAAAGAGGAACAAAACAGATCCTTATGCCTTGACCTTACCAGCTCTGAAAACCTGGGCACAATCAGGTGGTATATCTGGCTGCTTACCAGCCTGGGCTTCTTCTTGCCCTTGCTGACTGTGACTCTGTGCTATGTGCTCATTATTTATACCTTGGTTACTGGGCCACACACACGGGCTTGCTACAAACTAAAGGCTCGCAGACTTGCCATTGTCCTCTTGGTGGTCTTCTATGTGTGCTTCCTCCCCTTCCACATCTTTCGTGTGGCTCGGGTTGAACTACGGTTACGTCCGTTCAGCTGTGACACGGAGAAACAAATCCACTCTGCTTATATCATCTCTCGGCCACTGGCTGCACTCAACACATGTGGAAACCTCCTGCTTTATGTCGTGATTGGAGGTAACTTCCAGCAGGCCATGCTCTCTCTTTCAAGGTGTAAGTGGAACAAATACATCCAGCAGACTGGCAGCAACAACTACCTGACCAAGTCAGAAATCACATTAAAGTTATGAGATAATCCCTTGAAGAAAATCCCAGGCTTGGGGCTGTAAGATCCTGGAAAGGCAGGTGTGTTGATATGGTAGCAAGAATTGCAACTGGCTTCTTCTCCCTGCTGTAGAACACTTCTCCAAAAGCTGTCTAGGGAGCATGTTTATATATACCTCTATTAGCAACCAAAGAAAGAGGAGTGAAAAGATTAGTAAGCCACCTTGAAGGTGAAATCTAAAACCAACCAGCCCAACTGTTTCCAAAATAATATGTGAAACAAAGGGTGCTCTCACTCCAGGCTTTGCATTTGTTTACAGAAACATGGAGAGGTTAGTATGGATATGAGAACAACTTATATCGATTTCGTTGTTGTCACTGATGTACTGCTTTGTTTATTATAGCCAGAGCAAAACACAGCACATACTGTCATGGTTACTGAAGCCCTGAATTACCTAGAAGGCACCTAGATAAATCATCTCTTTTCAAATTAGATGGTCCTGATGAACTTCAGCATAGAGCACTGAGGAACTGAATGGTAAAACCTCAGAGCTGGCCTAGGGGAGGATGAGAAGAGTACCAGAGGAGAACATACATGGTGAATACAAGAAGGTATATATATATATATTCTCTTTCTCTCTCTCAATATGTATATACTCTACTCCACTCTCATGAGACCCCACCTGCAGTACTGCATTAAGCTCCAGAGCCCCCAGCACAAGAGGGACATGGACCTGTTGTAGCAAGTCCAGAGGAGGCCACAAAGATGCTCAGAGGGTTGGAGCACCTCTCCTATGAAGACAGGCTGAGAGAGTTGGGTTTGTTCAGCCTTGAGGAGTGAAGGCTCTGGAAGACATTAGAACAGCTTCCAGCATCTAATGCGGCCTACAAGAAATCTGGAGAGGGACTTTTTTACAAAGGCATGTAGGGATGGGACGGAGGGAATGGATTTAAGACGAAAGAGTGTAGGTTTAGACTGGACATAAGAAAAAACTCTTTACGATATGGGTGGTGAAACACTGGAACAAGTTGCCCAGAGAAGTTGTGGCTGTCCCATCTTTGGAAGTGCTCAATACCAGGTTGGATGGGGTTTTAAGGAACCAGGGGAAGGTGTCCCTGCCTATGGCAGGGGGGTTGGAATTAGACGGTCTTCAAGGTGCCTTTCAAACCAAACCATTCTATGATTGTAGGATTCTATGATATGCATTTATGTATATATAAGTGTGTGTATATATATATATACGCAAAAAATGGAGTAACAACAAATTAAGAGTCACAGATGAGAGGCGCATGATAAGAGCATTCAAGTGAAACATTCCAAGAGGAAGGAACTAGACAGAAAACTAAATGCTATTCAGACCCCTCAAGGGTGGATGCCAGGAAGGACTTTCCCTCAGGACAGGTGATGATGCCCTGGTAAAGACAAAAAGCATCTCCACTGCTGCATGTTCCCAGAAGCAGGCTAGCCAGACACTGAGGAAGAGAGACACAAGCCGGCCTGGCCCCTGGAGGTCCCTTTTGGCCATGAGACTCTGCAGTTAGGCATACATGGTCGGCAACAGTGGCGCTAGCAAAACAAGCTGGAAGCATCACTGGCACCAGAGCTCATCCTGCTACACTGCTACAGGTCTTGGGAGCCTTGGGCAATCACCTTCCACTGGTTAGCACTGTGTTCAGTGCACACAGGCATTAAGTAGGACAAACGATGACAGCATATTGTTTAACATGCTTTGTGGGTATTTAAAATACTTTATTTGGTAAAGACCAATCATCAGATACATCTTTCAGAAGCAGTGCCACAGGCCTTTTGACGTGTTTTCTACTTCAGATTGTCTTTTTCTGCGTTGCTGTCAAAGTAGGAATTTTACCGATGACCACTAGATGGTGATCAACCATGGTCAAGCTACCTGGTTTCACATACGCATGGTTGATTCAAATCAACAAGTTACACAAACGCACAAGACAATTCACATGAAGTAAATCTTTTCTGATACAGACTCATTGACAACTCTCCAACATGGGCAAAAAGTACAAATGTACCACACAAATTCTCTTCCTTTTCTATATAAGTAAAAGCACAAGATGTGTCTTACCACCTACACATACACATCTGAAGGAGTGGATTAAAAATTATCTGTTTTTCCTCCCTCAGAGCATTTTTAATTCTTGCTCTCAGAAGCATTTCCTTCTCAACCCTAAGCCGAGCTTATCACACATGAGCAGAAGCTCTTCAATACGACTACACAAACAATATAAAATGGAGCAGCTAAAGGTAAAAAGTGTGAAATGGAAGTGTTCAAAGCTTTTCCTCTCTAACAGCAAGAATGACAGTCCCACAGTTTCAGGGACAGGGAGAAGTGGGACCTTTTTGCCTCCTCCTCCTCTCTTTCCTTAACATAGGTGTTCTTTGGTTGCCTTTTTTCTGTCTCACCTTCTCATCCACCACCTCTCTTTGTTCAGTTTGGGCTACATTAGCTGATGTTAAAGTGCTGAAGTAGATTAGGAGATGCTTCTGGGAGCCATTGTTTGCTGGTGGGGCAAAAACCTCCAGAAGGGCAGTCACATCTTCCAGTAGCATGACTGGCTCTGGAGAAGGAGAAAAGGTCAACCTCAATGCAGGCATTTTGAAGCACTCAGGGACTGCTCAGATTCTCTTCAGGACTAAGAGATCATTATCTCATGCGACTCATTCCTTTTGCTTACTGTGAAACTCGATAGCTTCTTTTTTTAGCAGCTGTTCAGTTTATGGCTGAAACAAGGATAAGTGCTTCAATTGCAGTAAACAGGAGACAACCTTCCAAGCTCTGTACACTGTGACAACAGGGCTACATAAATTACTACACTATTGCAGGCTAATTCACAGCATAGTTATACTCCAGTAACCAAACTTCTGTCAAAAGTCTCTGGTAGGTTTGTCTGCAAAGACAGTCATGTTGACTCAAGTACCCACCAGCAAGCTGCTCTCTGCCTCTGACCATAGAGGGACCAAGAGAACAGCTTTGCAAGGTAAAACTCTCAGGGGGTTGTCGACTCTGCTAATACTAAAGTTGAAATTTTGTAGTCATGTTGAACCTTATTTTTCATAGTGACTCATGTACTGTCACAGATTGCAGCAGAGCTATTTTCTACTGTTAATTGTCTGGGAAGGCAAGCAGCAATTTTCTTACTTTTCCCCCTAAATCATGTGTTCCCTTAAGCAGTGAAAGCAAGAGGCCTTCCCTGCACTCAAAACCTCCCAGAAAGCAAAAAGACTGACTGTAATGTTCTGCATCAAAAACATTTCACAAAATCTGTCCTAATCTGGCTGCATCTGTCTGTCTTTCAAGTGATTATGTGTCATACTGAAGACCTAAGAAGACAGTGTGAAGGAGACTGCATGTAGCATCCAAACGAATAGCTTGGTAAACAGCTAGTAGAGAGAAAGGTTAAAATAGCTTGAGAACAGTCTACTCTTACAAGGTCTATGTTGGATACTGATGTGAGACAAGGCTGCAATTATACCCAAATGTAATGGTATGCACAGTTGGAATGCTGCTGCTTTAGCTGGACAGTGTAACTACAGTAGTAATGCACCACATCCACCACCAAGTGGAGGGTATTGCCAGCCTCGCTACTGAGTCATTTAGACTTCAGATTGATGTTGCCATTTTGCTGATAAGGCTAAGCAAACAGAATAAACTTTGAATGACTGCTTCCATCTGTCTATTTTCTACCCTGAAAAAACAGGTGGAGTGAAACTAAATTTTAAAGCAGCAAAAAAACAAATTAACTCATCGCTATTCAACTCCTACCAGCTCCAAACTGTATTTGCTTTTCCCTGCTAGCAGAAAAGGAAAAGAGACATAAAAGAAAATACTTTGTGTGTTCCCTTGAATCTTCCTTACACTTTGTGACAGTAGAGGCATTGAAAGGTGCCAGTTGATGCTGCTTCAATGTAAAGGCCACACAATTAAGCCTAGGAGGAAAAAAAATACGTTTACCCTAAAGAAAATATATTTCAAGGCCTGTCTTCTGAATAGTGACTGGAAAAGAGAAGGACTTTTGACTACGGTGTTTTGCTGAATTGATGCCCTGGCCTACAAGCTGCTGCAGTGAAGAGCAAAGTGAGTTGGATGCCTTCTAAAGCAGGAGAAAAAATACATCCCTGCTTTTAATCAGAGCTGTGTTTTGGGGCCCAGAAGGAGACAAAATAAAGTTGGTAACCACTGAGCTACATGTCTTTCCAAAATAAAAGTTAAAGCTGAAATGTTTAATTTTTAAAGCACACAGAGGGAAAATTATTTGCTGCAGGCAAGTTTAATGCGGAGTACATTTGATTCATCATTGCTAGAGCTTTGAAAGGCATTTGAATTGGAAGGTATTTTATCTTCTAAGATCTTTCTTCAGTTTCTTTACTCCCAAAAATGATTGATATCACTGATTTCTAAACCAAATCAGAAAGATTTGCCCTGAGAGCGGTTGCCCTGAAGCTACAGTACTGGTGATGCTCTTCACTCTTACAAAGAAAGAAAAGTTCCGAGATTCTGTTGTGGAAAGATGTGTTTTCCAGATTACATTGTGAATTTCATTTTACTTTGTAAAATAGTGAAAGAAGATAAGGTGAAGAAGAAAGAAATACAACTTTGTGCATAGACAGTCAATGCCACACTGAATCCCAAAAAAGTAAGGTAGAAGATCTAGTACCTGGAGACATTTTCCTTTGTGAGTTTTCATTAAACATGATTGCATTTCTAGCATGCTCCCTGCTATCCAGCCTAGCAAACCTGATACCAGGTGGCTCAGTCCTTGCCTCTTGCTTCACTGCACCCAAGACCCATCAGCTTTTTCTGAAAAATTGTAAGAAAATTCATTCTGTCCCTTCTCATGGTTCTGCTAAAATCCCTACAGTTCCTGTTAACCCCAGTCAGCACGAGCTAGTTGGGTGCATCCTAGGGCACTTTCAAGACAATTCCTGTGTGTCCTGTGGAATCTGTATTCTGTCAGTGGATCTGTGACAAGGTTTTTTAGTATCAGCACAAATTACCCTGTGATATTCTCAGATCTCTCTTTCAGCTTTCAAGGACTTTCATGGTGCCAGCCACTGTGCAAAGTGATGCCCCCAGACCTGCAGCTGACAGAAAACAGGGCTAGAAAACACCTTCCTTGAGGTGCCTCAAAGGGCATCCAAGGTAAAAACTCCTGCTCTGCTCTTGTTACAGAGCTTTTACAGTTAAGTTGGGCAAAAAAGGTGACTTGGCACAAAGCAGGGATTTATTTCCAGCCCCAAATAATCCCAAAGGGACAGTTTTCTACTGAGAGAGCCAGGCTGGCCCAATCATCACTTATGGCCTCAGCAATAATGAAGAAGAGCTAGCGTACAATGGCATACAAATGCATTGTGCAACACTTTTCAGCAATAAATCTTTTTGAAAATTCCCTTTTCACTTTGCTTCAGGATGCTTTTTATGCACGGGAAGTTATCTTCGCAGACAAGGCAGCAGCACCTGCCTACAGCACTTTCCTCACATTTACCTTTCTGCTAGTAAGCTGCTATGAGATATTTATATATCAGCCCTATTTTACAGGTGATGAAACTGAGGAACAGTGGAGTTAAGTGACTTGCCTCTGGTCACAAAGCAAATTAGCAGCCAAGCAGGGAAGAGATCAGTTTCTAGCCCCAGAGCTTTTACAAAGTGCATTTTAGGCTTAGGGTAAGATTTTCAAGGGAGTCTTGATTGCTCAGTTGTGGCACTTCAGTAATAAAAGCTGAGTTAGAGCAGTGTGTGCACTACTCAGCCCTGGTTCATCCCCAGCACTGTATCCTGCATCTGTGAAAGGAGCACTTCTGTTTTCCTTCTGAGAATGTTTTGGGGGACCAGCTCTTTATCACCAGCTATTTGGATACCTCTGCGTGTGATCTCAGCCGAAAGCCAGTAATTAGCTGTATTCATCCTCTTTAGAGGTTTGCATCAAGTATTTGTTAATTTGCAGGTTAACAAGAAATATTAGCAGCATACAGGGAAATCTTTCAGGCTGAAATGTGTGCATCGCACCACACATTGGGAAGTTGTCCTCCATGGGGTGCAAATGTCAAAAATAGGTTCCCTATATAGTGAGTTGTCTTCACCCAAGGGGTAGGTACCACTCCTCACCATGTACATATGAAGATGCTGGGAGTGCACATGGGCTCAGCTAACATGCCTCAGAGATGGGACCAGTCCCATTCCCAGCACACCCTAATTCAGACCCAACTGCCCCTCTTCTGCCTTCATATGTTGATTTAGCACTTTTCTTCCAGGGGCAGAAAAGCAAATGGAGTGAAGATGCAGATTTATTATACAACTGCTAAATTTCCATCCTCACTTTGACTCAGCATGATTAATACAGCCACAGTTACTTATCAGAGCTAAATATTTGGCCAACAAACACCAGTGAAAATCTAAATCTGTCTCTCTACCAGAACAAAATCCTAACAACATAGCCCACATCCATTTTCCCAGAATGTATACCTGAGTCTCACTAAAGAAAGGTAAGGACAGGAATAAGGCATCTTTGGCTGGAAACACCACAGTAATCCTGCAGTAATTTCAGGCTGTGCCCCAGGGGCTCCAGCCTCCCACACTTTGCAGATGCTATAATTCAAATTCCCACTAGAGGACAGACAAAACTCTTCCAATAAAGTATCATACTGGAAAAGCGTTCAGCATGCGAGAAAGCAGGGTCTGATTTGGAAGAGAAGGTCTGCGCTGGAGAAGCAGCAGGAAGTAGGACAAAGAACAAAATTATGCTCCTACCATCTGAGAGAGCAAGGTGGGAGCACTGATCCAACTTTCTCTAAAGAAATACAATATCTGGTTTATACTTTTAACTCAAAAAACAGCTAGAGAGACTATGTGGCTATAAACATATAAACCATAACTTAAATACAGCTAATCTTGCCTCTGTGGATGTTATCTTAGAGTGATAGGAGCCAGTTAAGTATATTAAATAGTTAGAAAGGATAAATATAGGGAATTAGAGTTTATCCACTTTTGGGCAACAGTGAATTCATCCCCTTCTGACTGATGAAACATTGAATGGTGCTTTTATCTCTCTGTTTTATTATTGACCACTCTTACTGTTGGAGGAAATAATGGTTTGCATTTTCTTCTTGCTGAAATGCAGACAGGTTTCTCTGAACCGTGATGCAGGAGTGGAAAGTATGGCTATAGGCATCAATGCAGAATCATAGAATGGAAAGTCCTTAAAGATTATCAAGTCCAACCATTACCCCAGCACTGCCAAATCCAGCACTAAACCCAGGGCTTCATCTACACAGTTTTTAAACACTTGCAGGGACGGTGATCCCACTACTGCCCTGGACAGCCTGTTCCAACACCTGGCCACCCTCTCTGTGAAGAGATTTTTCCTAATACCCAATCTGAACCTCCCTTGGTGCAGTTTGAGGCTGTTACCTCTTATCACCTTTTACTGGGGAGAAGAGACCAACCCCCACCTCACTACAACCTCCTTTCAGGTAGTTGTACAGAGACATGAGGTCTTCAGAAACCTTCTGTTCTCCAGACTAAACATGTCTTCCTCTTCTTCCCTGAAAGAGCAGATCCTTCTCCAGGTGAGCCTGACTGTCTCAGGTTGCTCCCCACGTTGCAGATAAGGCACAGGGAAAAGATTTTCTCATATCAGAATTCTCCAAGGCAGGCTTTCACACGGGCTCAATAAACCCAATGCTAGAGAAGCCAAAGCAATTCAGAGTTTATTTCCTAATATAGTCCCAGATCTACAAAGATGGCCTAAGACCCAGAAGCATCACCTGTGCACGCTAAATGCCATTTTTGAATGCTGAGCAAGGACGTAGTTCAATCTTCTTAAATGTAACTTGTTTGTGTTCTGTCACAAATATGGTAATTATCACCTAATGGTAATAATCGAAGCAGGCCCGTCAAAGAAGCAGGGCTCTCAGTGGCATTCCTGCGGCTGGGACACCTCCCACAGCTAGGGTAATTAAAGGCTGAATTAATTGCATTTTGGAAGACCAGGATGACAATGTTGGATGAAGCCTTAGGTAACATGGTTTAATGTGAGGTGTCCCTGCCCATGGCAGGGGGGTTGGAACTAGATGATCTTAAGGTCCTTTCTAACCCTAACTATTCTATGATTCTATGTTTGCTACCCCAAGATCTATGATATCTTGTTTCCCCCCTAAATAGAGGTAGGATTTGGAAAAGAGGCAATGCTCCTCTGTTCTGGATGGGTCCCATCTGCTGGTCCTGCATGGTCTTGTGGGTAGTAATGACTCTCCCTCCAGTCAAGTGAGTCAATGAAACTGAGTGAGATGTAGCACTACAGGCAGTAGTCTCCACAGCTGTCACATCCAAAGCTAAACAGGAAGTGTGCCCAGAGAAGGATTACATTTGTGGCCCTTAATGAGCCAAAGAGAGGAGCCCTTCAGGCAGTGGCATGTGTTTTCAATGCATTAAAACATGTGAATCCATTGCAAAGGGATTTTCACAGCACAATACTGGGACTGAAGAAATAAGCATCAGTCCTGAAGTACAGCCACAACAAATTATGTTAAATTACTTATTCTCTATCTGACTTGTACTTTAAGGTGTGAATGATAGCTCTATCTGGACACTAGCATGGGCTAATGAAAGGTACCTGGAATTTGGTGCAGGGCTGCTTTTGGTGTCTACTAGACTATTTCTCCACCCTGTGGCTATCAATACCTCTACCACCTGCCCTTGCCATGGTAACTAGGAGAAATGCTTCAAGTGATGTAGATCTCATGCAAAATCTCCTCACTTCATCAATCTGAAAAAGGAAAAAAAGAAAAAAGTAATATTTGATTAAAGAAGGAGTTATTGTTATACAAAAGTCTTTGACAGCAGGTAAAAAGTAGAAAATCTCTTTTGCAGGGATTCAAGAAGCTGGATTTGGTAAGGAACAGATGGATCTCAGCAGCTGTGCTCCTTCATAAATTAGTTGCCTCAGGGGGGCAGTTGATGTTAAATTTTGTACAAAAAATCCAATTATTGCATGAACTAAAGGTATTCAAATATAGAGACATGACCTTTATTCTAGGACCCTCTTACCTATTTGCTTTTGAGGTCTTTGGAGAAACTGGATGCCATTCCGTCAGTTTAAGAAATTTTAAACTACACCCCTGGCTTCAGCTGTACAATAACTCCTCCTTGTTGCTGCCTTTCTGGGGTCCATGAAGCGCATCATCTCATCAACACCTGTTACAACCCTAAACCAGAAAAGCTCCCAAGGAGGATGAGCTGGAGATACCAGAGGGTGAAATACCACACTAAGCAGCTTCTGAACCAGGTCTTCAAAGAAAGAATAAACTATGTCACTGCCGAACTCCTCTTTCTATTACTTGCACATCCCCTTCCGAGAGAGATAATCTTTTGACAGCATTTTTGATTCTTGGAGAAGTGTGGACGGGGTTCAGCAGAACTGCTCGGCTACCTTGGATTTCCAGAGGGCAGACTTTGGCCTGTTTTAGGAGTCTGGTTGACAGAGTCCCTTGGGAGGCAGTCCTGAAGGACAAAGGACTCCAGAAAGGCTGGACATTCTTCAAGAAGGCAATCTTAAAGGTGCAGGGCCCAGCTGTCCCCATGTACTAATGATGAGCCAGCAGGGAAGAAGACTGACTTGATGGAACAGAGAGTTTTGGCTGGAACTCAGGAAAAACCAAATAATTATTTGTTGGAAGAAGGGGCTGGCAACTCAGGAGGACTACAAGGATGTTCTGAGATTATGCACGGGAGAAAACTAGAAGGGACAAAGAGCAGATAGAACTTAATCTGGCTAGTGCTACAAAAGACAATAAAAATGTTTCTGTAAATACATTAGCAACAGAAGGAGGCCTAAGGAGAATCTCCATCCATTATTGAATGCTGGGGGAAACATAGTGAGAAAGGACAAGGGAAAGGCTGAGGTACTTAATGCCTTCATCGCTTCTGTCTTTCATAGTCAGATGAGTTTCCTTCTGGGTACCCAGCCCCCTAAGTTGGAAGACAGGGATAAGGAGCATAATGGAGCCACCATAATCCCAGGAGAAGTGATCAGTGACCTGCTACACCACCTAGACACACACAAGTCTATGGGGCCATATAGGATCCAGAAAATGGTACTGAGGGATTGGGTGGAAGTGCTCACCAAGTTACTTCCCATCACTTACCAGAAGTCCTGGCTAACCAGGGAGGTCCTAGCTGACTTCAAGTTGGCCAATATGATGCCCATTTACAGAAGGGCTGGAAGGAGGATCCAGGGAACTCCAGGCTTGTCAGTCTGACCTCAGTGCTGGGGAAGGTTATGGAGCAGATCATCTCAAGTGCCATCATAGAACAAGTACAGAACAACCAGGTGGTCAGCCACAGTCAGCATGGGTTTAGGAGAGGCAGGTCCTGCTAGACTGACCCGATCTCCTATGACAAAGTGACCTACTTAGTGAAAGAGGAAAAGGCTGTGGACTCCATAATCTTAAATGCCTTTTCCAACATAAATTATTCTATGTTTGCCCTCTACCCTGGCACACATGATACTTTGCTGCTACTTCGAAAAAATATCAGCGAGTTACCCTTGTTGTGCTGGACACTTCAGCTCAATCCAGTTGCTGCCATGTTCATCCTCAGGGTTATCTCTTACCAACACTTGAGGGAGAGAATTAAGAAAAATTGCCCTGACCAAGATGAAAGAGATTAATGTCCTCCCTGAATTGTGTCTGACTTCTCTGTACCCAGTTTATTTGGGAAGAAATCAGAAATGCTGATTTCAGCTGATCAAGAAATCTCTGACAGAATGCTCATTGGTGAATCAATGGAATCAAAATGCTTCATATGAATGCCTTGAATCTATCAAAAATGTTGATACAAACCAAGCAGGCCACACGTAGGCTAGCTACCCAGCTAACCAGGCAGTCCCACACAGAGAACAAGGAAGATGGTGATGGCGGGATGTAAAGGGCTGCTGCATCAGCACTCGGGATGGTCCAGCATTGTCCAGCTCCTTTCTTGTGACGTTTCGCCCTGAAATACTTTGGGAGGGGGACACTAAAGTGACAAAATTTGTTATTTTGCTTCTTTTTCAGATTTTGCACAAACACCGGTGCTTGTGGAGGTGCTGGCTGGGCTGCTGCTCCAGGCACAGATAATACTGATGGGAGTTTCTAGGAGAGAAGTGCAAGGCCCACCTCTAAGATGTTTAGCATGACAAAAGTTTCCATGTACGTCCAGATTATGCAGTGAGCTCACCCTTATTGTATTCAATAGTGATTTGGGCAATGGAGTAAAAGTATACCCTTTAAGCACGCAGATGACAAGAGTGGGGACTGCCGGCATGCTGGCAGACAGCATTAGATTCAAAGCAATTTACAGGAATTGGAGAAATGGTCTGAAAAAAAACCCAGGATGCAATACAATGAGCACAAATGCAAAATTTATGTATGTAGGAAAGTAATCAAAACTCCACAAATCTGGACTATATGTTTTGGCAGCAGTACTACAGTAAAGAATCAAAGAGCTACACAGATCAGAAGCTGAACATCAGTCAAATATGTTGTGATGTTGTGAAAAGGGCAAATAGTAGAATGGGACATAGAAATAAGAGCACAGACTGCCAGGCAGGATGAGTAACCCTTCTGCTTTGGTAACTTGTCTCCGACACTGCACGTCAAGGAGGGAGACCTGCTGGACAGGGAGCAGAACAGAGGTTCAGGAAAAAACAAAAACAAGAAAGAAAAGCTTGTTTAACTGAGAGCTGTTCCATCTAGGAGAAGCACCGCTGAAGGAAAAATGATGGTCGCACAGGTGACCTGTATCCAAAAAACAGAATGCCCCTGGCAGCATGTAGAAGAAGAGTACTTTGGTAGAGAAAAGGTTTTATAAGAAGTTGGAAAAGCGTCTTTGTGAATGCTCCATCCCTGGCTGCGTTCAAGGCCAGGTTGATCGAAGCCTTGTGTGGCACGCTTTAGTGTGAGGTGTCCCTGCCCATGGCAGGGGGGTTGGAACTAGATTATCTTAAGGTCCTTTCCAACCCTAACTATTCTATGATTCTAGGATTCATCTGCTGTGACTGCCAAGGATATGACCCTAGGGCAGCAGATGCATATCCTGTGGAGTTTCCTTCTACCCTACCTCCTGCAATGTTGTGGGCAGCCCCCCTTTGAATCATGACAGAGGATTTCATGAGATACAAGTGGCTCATTGTGTGCACTGAAATAATCCCTCAGAGCAGGGAGATGACTGCAGTTGGCTTGTTGCAGTGATGGTCCCACAAAAGCCAGTGGATTAGATATTCTGCTGGGGTGGATTAACTGGGCTCCGAATCCAGTGGCAATGCACCACTTTACACCTCCTTAAAATATGGTGTGCAAAATCTGATGCAAAAGCCTGGTTAGCAATTCCCTCCTCAGGCTGCAGCAGGCCATCAATCATGTCAATAAGCAGCAGGAAATTTGTATGTTGACAAAATGCTGAGTAGTTGATAAAATACCTGGCTTGACAGCAAACAGCCTGAACTAGCAGGGCACTATATTTGTTATATCCTTTATCACACTGTATAATTTCATGTTATCACCAACTATAACACTATGCCCTTTTAAAAAATAAAGAGCAGAGGTCAAGCACACAGAGCTTCCTTAACAGTCTTGACAAGTGTAATCTTCTCTCCCATGGTTACGTTTCCCTGTTTCCCTATTACTGCAAACTTTGATAAACACTGACAGTGTTCTAAATACAGGGAGTGCCAGCTCTGAGAGAAATGAGATGAATACACTACATCATTGTTCTGTAACACTGGACTTACAGAGCATTTGCTTGTGAAGGTAGCCAGGTAAACTGATTTTTAATGCTCTGCTTGGCTAGAGGGAGTGAAATGCATACCCTCAGCTTTTGCTTTACTAGGTATTTGCCTAGTAAATACTGGTCTTAATATTTACTATTGAATATCCTATTCATAGGTACTGCTCCAGCAGAAGCCAGATCCACTGCAGATGGCGGCAAAATATTACTTTCTGCATTATGTGACTCTAATTTTCCAATGCTCGATAATTTTTGCATTTGGACTACCTAAGGCAATGCAGTCAGTGTGCCACTTTGTCTTAAAAATGACACTCACATTTAATGAAGTGCTCATGTCTTAGCAGAAACTTGTGTCCTGGTGGAGACAAGGATGATTTATCAGCTTACAGCAGAGATCCCTAGCTGACCCAGGTGTGCTGGGTAAGCCCAATGCTGTGTTAGTTCAAGTCCTGCAAACCTCAGAGGGAAAAGATCTGACCAAGGGAGCAGCCATGAAGCTCTTGGTGCAAGGTAGCATAGAAAAGCAAAGGAAGAGAAAGCCCAGGCAGGGAAGAGCACCTCCCTTTCATATATTTGATTTAGATAAACATAGACTAGCCAGAGGAAAAAGGTTAAATATATATATATATATATATATATATATATATATATATATATAAATTCCACAGGCTCAGTTCGCATAATTATTTCCTGTAAGGCTATTTCAACTATCGGTACCTCCACCCAGTCTGAGTAGTTGGAGAGCCATTTAATCGCCTGAGGATAATAACACTTAGCATTTAAGCATCATCTAAAGAGCACAAGTCTTTTTCACAAACAGAGAAGCTACATGAATCTCTGGGTGAGGCTGGCAGAGCAGCCTTGGCAAAAGGGAGTGCAGAGGGAGCTGCCTACATGCTGCCATGCTTATAGAGGGGTTTCTCTCCAGGAAGGATGGAATAGGAATAATTTGGGATAAGGAGCCTGAACACTTTCTCTGTTTGCTTAGCTTTCTTGCTGAAAGCTAGAGGTTGCCCCCCAAAATACAAGATATTTGCAGTCAAGTGGTAATTTACTGAGCATTTCCTTGAGGGTTTCTAGTTCTATTTTGTCTCTGTGGTCAAGCAACCTCCTAATTTCACTTTGATAATTATTCCTGCTTATTCCTTTATGGTAGTAAAATTCCACCTGATGATTACCTTACCTTATCAGAAACAAGCTTTGGTAATGCAAACAACTAATTTACCTGTTTATAACTTCAGTGATTGTGTGAAGAAAAACATTAAAAGAAATAAGGTTGGGAGGAAAGTGACGCTTTTAAAATATGAAGAGTATCTTACATAGCTGAGCTCCCTTTCATCTCCTCCTTGTGGCCCCCTTCGCTGCAGTCCCATGGAAAAGGCTAATTTCCAAAGCAGAGGAAGAATCTTGGCAGGTGGGAGCTGGGCAGGGAGGGATGAGGGATACAGGTGGGAGCAAGTGACATCGGGATGGTGGTAGCAGGACTGCAGAGACCAGTGCAGTAACAAAGGGACCCAGCGTCCTTCTGCCAAGAGCCAGGCATTAATTAAGGGCTGAAGAAATGGCACCTGGCTAATGGAAAGGCTCATCTTTGTGTTATATTCAATTCATGTGTAGAGAGGGTTGTGACGGTACAAGCCACTTTCTGAAGACAAAGCTTTATTAGAGTGGCCTAAGGCAAAGGGCAGGTGCCACAGCACTCTGCAAGCAAATTACAAGAGCAACGGCACCACAACAGTATATGTCATCAATGACTGAAAACTTGCTTATAAGCTGGAGGCCACATTAACAACACCCTTTGCTGAATCCTGTACTGGCACATTACTGGGAGCCAAGGAGGCTGCTTGTCTGGAATTGAAAAAAAAACAAAATAACAAGGCAGCAAATTGGTCCTCTCTGTTTCCAGACAGCCTGAGCTGGCTCATTTTCAGGAAATGCCCCATTACCTAAAACAATTACAACTGTTGTCACATCTCTGATGAGTTTAGTTTGGCTTTTAGTGTCTGCTGGGAAACCTTTAACTGATGCAGCTGCTGTGTTTAAGGCCACTTCATAGCTGGGTGCTCCTGCAGTGTTTTTTATTCACAAGTTTATGGTCTTGCCAGTGCTCTACCGAGGTACCTGAGCATACACTGGTTTTGAGCAGGCAATTGTCCCACTGCCTTTTGCCTCCCCACTCCCTACAGAGCAACTCACCTTCTGAAAGTTCAGCGGTCCTCTAAGGGCTGCAGTAGATTTTATCTTCTATGCCCTGTAGTCGATGAGCACCAATTCACTTTGAGGACTAATATTAACCATAAAATAGTACCTCAGATCCATACAGGCTGTTTTTGGAACTGTATCACACTACTTCTGCTCAGCTGCAGTGGCAGCAGCATTGTTTATATTCCAGATTATATATGCAATTTTCCTAAGGTAAAATATTCCTTTCCAAAAGTTTTCATTAACAGTCTCTATCACCTACATAATTGGATAGCAGCATCAAACTGTGATTAATTTAGAGTTACCATGCATTTAGGGATTAAAATAAAGCTGTCCTTACCATTTTGTCTCAGGGGAGAAATAGAAAGGGAGAGCCGGAGCTGATTTCCCCACGCTGTGAAGATGCACAGTATCATTCTCAACAGAACAGCATCTCCTGACCATGGTCTGATAACAACTGTAATTAGGTATTCAATCACACACAGAGGAAGATCAACCAAACAAATGTATGTCTGCTAAGGGAAATAACCCATGGAAAGATTATATGTTTGCTGAACTAAAAGTAAAATGTATAATGAAAGCTCTTAACACTCTGGAGCTTAGCCCTTGCTCAACAAACTGCCTGTTTTTTTGCATAATTATAAATCAGAGCTATTCTTGCTGCTTCTACTGCACCACACTGGGTGCTGTCATGTCTGAAGGTCTGACTCTGAAAGGATTCTTTCACTCATGCCCATGGATTTTAGACCAGGTTTTATTGGACAAGAATAGCCCCTGCACTGGAGAAGCAGTTTGTGGACCCTCATGCCTATGAGTCCCAATTACAGTCAAGTCCATCAGTGATGCTGAGACACCACAAAAAGCCCTGCCATGACTTCTTCTGCTCCAGTGCCCACAAAGGCTAACAGACAGCCCATTTGGAGAAAAGAGACATTGTAGGGAAAAGACATTGTTTTCAATAAGCCACAAATTATAATAGAAATATTGGACTTTGTTCTCCACATCTGTATTTTAGACTGGAAGTTTTTGAAGCAGATTGTCTGGTCCAGGTGTGTGAACTCATCTGTCATCCTGCGTATCCTCTTCACCCTGCCATCACAAATGGAAAAATACAATATGAAAAGATGATTCTATCTGCGTCATGCACTCTGTGATAACTGACCCAGCCTATAGTACAAAGCTTTAAGAGGAAATACTGAGTTAATAATCCTGCCACCAAATCATTCCAATTTCCTTTCTATACAGTGACTAATAGCAATATTTATATACACACATGAACTCTGTAGGATTTTATAATGGTTGCTTCAGGAAATGCACAAATAGTTAGCCTCTTGCTGTTGGATTACAGGTCTTTGCAATTCTTATCAATGCTCATCAAATTAGGGAAAATGACAGCCCATCTGACAAATCAATCCCGCCTGCCTGGAAGACTGTTGAAACAAGATTTGAGTGCTGTCTCTGTGGGGGAGCACTGCTGGAGACTGGCTTCAGCTGATGGTGCTGTTTGCCAATAATGGTAAGAGAAACACCACTCCACAGCAGAAATCCACATGCAACCTTGCTCCCAGCTTGAGCTGGTCTACCTCTGCTGTCCTTGTCCCTGGTCAGTCCCCGCCAATGCAGCCCAGACACACATTAAAGGAGCTATAGCCCCCCACCAAAGTGCCAGAAAACTAACCCAGGAATAAGAAAACTGGTTTATTTTCATCAGCTCACTTACCCAACACATCCTGTGATTGCACAAGCACTCAGGCTGTTAAAAACATGGTTTAGGATGAGAGGAGGGAGGTGGTGCTGCCAACTCTTTCAACAGCAGCCTGCAATTAGAGTCACTTAAGCCAACTGTGAAACTACAGCGTATTTTGGTTTTCCTCCAATGCTTGCGGATGGGAGCAGGGCGAGGGTAGCCTTAAAGCACAAAAGAAGCCATGTTTTTGGTAAGGATCAGATTGGTCTAGCTATAGGCAGACTTAAAAGGTCCATGGGCATGAGGTGGAGAAACTAGTGGTAAAGAGAAAAGGACCATAGACTGCAGAGTTGAAAGTCACATTGCAGGATCAGCCTTTATTCACAGAGAACCTACATGATGTCAGGCAAGCATTTTAAATCAGATATTTGCAAGGCACTTGTTAGTTTATCCATAATTTCCCTAGTGCCTGACACAAGCCCCTGCACCAGTCACATGGCTGAAATCAAAGCCAGTGTTTCCAAAGGTCCATGTGCAACGAGGAATGTCTGAAACCCTGGTGAAGGGTGGAGGGAGGCTAGTGGAGGCAGGAGCCATGTGGTCTCTATAGCTGATGATGAGAAAAGGTTTAGGTAAGCTAAGGAATATGGCTTGGTCTCCCTGCAGAACAGCTCTGCATAAATGACTTTCCAATTAGACACCCTCTCCTGAAATTGCTCTGAAAATGGAAGTTTGATTTTCTTTTCCTGTCTGGAGACAGATACTCAGAGGTGATCCCAATGCCTGCTCAAGATCCCAGTGCCCCAGGTTCCTGGCAGTTTTGGGCCATGGTGCTGGGAGGGCCCATTTTTCCTTCACATCAGGCACTGCCACCACTAAGGGAAGGATAAATACCAGCCACTGCCGCACAGGTTTTCTATTGCTTAGGGTTATAATGGATTAAGCAGGGGATGCATTAAATGATCCCTAACTATAATTAGCTCCCTCTGTGCTTATAACACCACAGCCTCATACAAATGGTTTCTAATGACACATGCAGCGTCTAGGAACAGGGTAATAGCTATCTAAACAGTTGCTGATCTCAGAGATAGTACAAGACAGTGTATTTTACAATTATTGTGAAACTTTGGACATTTTTTAAAACTGCTCTAGGCCTTGACCTAGAGAAAAGCTTGGTCAGATGAGACCAGAGATGATGCCTTTCCCCTAATGGCAACAGATAGATAATGTTCTAGTTGTCAGATATTACTGCTGCCCCAGTCTTGATTATCCCTGTTACCACTGTTTCTCTGCAGTATGATTAGCAAGATAGCCTTCTCCCAGCTCACGCTTACGGTACAGGCACTCACAGAGAGTCAAGACACCTTCCAAAAATATTGTTATCTGTGTGGTTCTCAGTTATGTATGTTAACTATGCTAACATAAGCAATGTTCAGAAATGAAAAGTTACTCATTTAATACTGGATCATAAGCCTCATCAGCAAATAAGACCTATAAAATGTACCATGGCCAAAAGGCTGCTGGCCACACTGGGCAGCTGAGCTTAAGGATTGAAGTCTGTAGTTTCAAAATTCAACATATTATGACTTTCTTTTTTTTTTTTTCTTTTAAAATAATAATCTTATTTGATCTTGTTCATTGAGCTGAGGCTGATGATATTTTTATTCAAGAACAGTCTTTTGGTTCAAGCAGCATGGAAAATCACAGCTCTTGTGAATCATGAAGCCCAGAAGCAAAGACTCAAAAGAAGACAAGTTTGCAACTTCAGCTACCCCAGTAACAAACAGCCAACACTAATTGTAGATGTTCTGTTCACCAAAAGTGGCAGAAAGTATGTCACAGTTCCTGAAAAGCACATCATGCCGAAGGAAACCTTCATTTCTTGCATGAGATGAAACCTGTACTTCGTTAGAAGTTTGGTTTTAATGAAGGCAGTATATCAGAACATTTTTTCACCTGATCTTGAAATGGCAACATGCCTGATTCACTTTGGTGATCAGGTTCCACTTCACAGGAAATGGAGAGCAAATTTAATTTTCTCTTTTATAAACACATGCACACATACACAGTAATTTAAATGTGATCTCCTGCGATTTGAATACTACAGGTCTAGCTCAGCACCCAGAACTGCTGCCAGCAAAGTGCAATCTGCTCACTGAAGGAAAGACAGCATGAATGACAGAGGGCAAAAGGGATCTCGTCCAGCCACCTAGATCTAAGAGCTGACACCTGAGCCACTAACTGAGGTTTTCTACCAGTCTCCTAATTTACGGCCACATGGAGTCTTAGTCTGCAGGGAGTGAATGTATATGGCTGCATAGCCATATAAAAAACCTGCTTCTCTGCAAAGAAGACATAAATACATTTCATTTGTAGTACTCTTTGCTCAAAGCAATATCAAAGGGAGAACCAGAATTGCATGTTCTCAGGTAAGCAATATTTCTCCATTTTCAGTTTGGAGGGTCCAAGATTTCAGTAGAGAACTGATCATCAGTACAAGAAACCTAAACAGGATGAATCAGATACTCTAGACTTTTTTTCTAACTTTACTTGAAATATACCAGTGAGAGGCATAAAAATGGATGACAGCAGTATCACCAAAGAGCAGAAAAGCAGAAAAGAGTGAAAACTTATGAATGTTGCTAGATTTTGTGAATGTGAATCTGGATTTGTTTAAAACAAGCTTCATGTCCTTTATGTAATGCATCTTTAACTGTAAAGCCGCTACACCAGAGCTAATAGTTGTGTTAAAAAGCATCAGTGTTTTAACAGGATTACAGGCAGACTGTTCAAATTTCTCTCTGAAGTGTTTGCGAGTAGCAAAGTGATACCCATCTTTCTGACTGGTTATGAGCAAATAATTCCTGTTGTCCCCCAGCTTTCATGATCGGCTTTGTCAAGGAAAATTTGTCATTTCTAGCAGACATTGGGATAATGAAGAAATATCCATATAGGTAATATGCTAAATGCTCTTAACAGAATCACATAAAAAAATGAATTCTATACACAGTTTCCAGAACTGCAATAAGGTAGAATTGTGTCTTTTTGTTGTTTTGTTTTCTTTTGTTTTGTTTCGGCTTTTCTAATGTGATGACTTCATCTGGATGTTCCATATAACACTGACTGAGTTTAAAGACTGTGTTTCTGGCACAAAAAAGGGGATTTGGTGTTGATAGTACCCTGTCTAGCACTTTATGAAGTCACTGAAAAATATTTTCTCACATGGAATTGTTTAGGATCTGAAGAAGTAGTGCTCACCTGAGATGTTGAAGACATACAGTGGCATGTCTCATGCCTCACTTGAGGCATCCGGGTCTGAACCAGTCACCTCAGGCTGCTTTTGTCATCAGTGGAAAGAAATAGGTATGCCTCCAAAAGAGTAAATAATTTTTCATAGAAACCCCACATATGGGAAGATATTTTATGTCCTGGAGGAACCTACCTCTCTCCCTTGATGATGAAGGGGGGCTTTAAAGAGGGGCTTAGGATGACTGGCTTCACTTTAAGCATCTAACTTTCTGATATCTGAAGTTATATAAAATGATTTTCATCCTTGGTTACCATTATTTCAGGTTAAAGCACTACCAAAAAAGGTTATGCCTTGAACTCACTGTGAATAGATTCAAATTGGCTATGGTAAATAAGAAACCATTTCAGAGACAAGTCTATCTAGCTCCAATTCACACAGAATGGGAAACAAAATCAGTGCTTTCACTCAATATCCGTGCTTTCCATCTTCACTCTGTACTTTGAGTAGCAGTATTTAAAAGCTTAGCTGGACCTTATTTTTCATGTTTTTAATAGCTTTGTACTCTGATGACTCCAAGAGAGCAACCTCATGGAATGAGGCATGATTGTCAGGTTATTGGAACATCAGGTCCTGAGATCTGTATTTGAACCTGCCATCTTTTGGTTTTCATGAAACAAGAACAGCATCTCTGGTTTCATGAGCACAAAAAACTGATTATCTCAGATTAATGTAGATAAGATATGGGTACAGTTCTACTACTGTCTAAAAAGCTAAGACTAATCCATAGTTTTGCAAAATTTTGCCCAAACTCTCTCTAGGTCTACAAATACGTGCTTTCTACTCCTGCAGATTTCCAGATAAGCAGTAACTGTCTTCTTCAAGGTAGGAGTTTAAATAAATCAAGAGAAAAATTAATAATTATCAAAATAAAAAATAAAGGAGAGAGGAGGGTCAAGTTAAACGTTTCATTGGGGTTACCTAGGTCAGACCTGGGAATGTTGGCAAATCCCCATTTCTTTCCTCTATTATGCCTTGTCAAACATAGGACTTTTACCCCAGCAGCAAAGGATGTAATTGAATGCATTTGTCCCAACAAATCAATTAAAACTAAACACCTGATTTTTTTTTGTAAAGCTTTAAGAAGATCTCTGCAAACATGGCATCTGAACACACAAGCAATTTTACTTCTCAACCAGGCCACACAGACCCATTTACAACCTGCAAGAATGAAGATTTCTCACAGGGGAAATACTATCTCACTGTCTTTTACAGCCTAATCTTTGTGCTGTGCTTCCCAGCAAACATTGTGACAATTTTTGTTTACTTTGCCAAGATGAGGCCCTGGAAAAGCAGCACCATCATTATGTTCAACCTGGCTGTCACTGACCTATTATATTTAGCCACGCTTCCTTTCATTATACACTACTCTGTTAATGGAAATAACTGGATTTTTGGAGACTTCATGTGCAAGTTTATTCACTTTGCTTTCAACTTCAACATGTACAGTGGTATTATCTTCCTTAGCTGCTTCAGCGTCTTACGCTTTTTCGTAGTTGTCTACCCAATTAAATTCTTTTTTGTTAAAAAACGGAGATGGGCAGTGGTGGCTTCTGTAGTTGTTTGGATGATTTCCCTAGCCACCATCAGCCCCTTGGGCATCCTGATTGCCACAAGGCATACACAGAACAAGACAACCTGTCCTGACCTGTCTGCTGCTGTGGATCTTGAAACTAGTCGGTGGTATAACTGGCTGCTGATGGTGTTTGTCTTCCTATTGCCCTTGCTTACTGTGACTGTGTGCTACACGCTCATTATTTACACCTTAACCACTGGGCCCCACACACAGGCTTGCTACAAACAGAAGGCTCGCAGACTTGCCATTGTCATCTTGGTGCTCTTCTATGCGTGCTTCCTCCCCTTCCACATCTTTCGAGGAATTCGCCTGGAGATCCGAGCACGACCGGTTAGCTGCCACTTGAATAACTTGATCTGTAATATTTATAATATTGTTAAACCTTTAGCAGCATTAAATACCATTGCAAACTTAGTGTTCTATGTAGTGACAGTAGACAGCTTCCAGAAAGCAGTCCTCTCCCTCTTCAAGTTATTGAGAAACAGGTACTTGAAGTGGAAGAGATTGATGCCATAAAAGTTACAGAGGAAGTGTCCAAATCTGCCCTCAACTAGCCAGGTACAACCTCCCTGCCATCAGGGTACTCAGATTAACCCTTCCAATGCCAAAGGAGAGTTAATCTGTTCTGTGTTTTGAGTTACAAATTGGTCATCAAAGAGAAAACTTATAAAATAAAAAGCTTTAAATAAAATACTAAAAAATTAAATGTGAAGCTTCTCAGAACTTTTTCTGCATTTGCTTCCTGAATCCTTGATGTCTCTTTTGGAGAATGCACAATAGTTCTAGAAAAAATATTGGCTTATTTGTGGCTGATACAGATTCAGGGTGGGAGTAATTTAATTTAATTTTAGAAATTTAGAAGGTAAGTGTCTAGTCTAAGTCTAAGCTGGGTGCTTGCCTTTGACTCGTTTCCTAAGCAATGGAGATGGATAATCTATGACTCTATGATTCTATAAGACCCTTCAGAGTTCATCACACTTGTCTTAGATCTGTGGGAGGTTCATCTCACCTCCCTGGAGACATTCTCAGGGTAGGTGTATGCATGTAAGCTAATCACCCCATCCTCCTTGTACAATTTCCCAATATAGCTGAGAGAAACAAGCAGGTTTAGAGTGTGATTCACCTAATTATGCTTCATGCCTACATTTGGACAAGACGACTCATGCCATAGAAGTGCCTTTTTCTCTCCATGGACCATAAAAGGTAAGTAGATCAGACATGGATGCAAATGTTCATGCCTGTTACATGGCTGAGGCCCAGCTCGAGTACAGAGTGCAATGCAACACTCTCCAAAGGTGGCTAAAAGAGGGGCTTACATAATAAGACCTTGTTAAGCGTTTCCAGCCATCACCTAAAGATTAATTGTACAATAATACAAGACTAATACAAGGTACAAGACTACAAACCCTACTATAAGGGTTTTTCCATATGACTAGCTGTGATTTCTGGATTAATTATACTCCAGAGGTGAGAAGTGAATGAATTCATATATGTGCCATATCCACAGAATCATAGAATAGTTTGGGTGGGAAGGAAACTTCAAAGGTCATCTGGTCCAATCCCCCTGCAATGAGCAGGGACATCTGCAACTGTTCCAGGTTGTTCAAAGCCCCATCCAGCCTGACCTCGAAGGTTACCTTGGGTGGTGCACCTACCACATCTCAGGGCAACCTGCTCCAGTGTTTCACTATTCTCATTGTAAAAAATTCTTCCATATATCTAGTCTGAATCAACTTTCTTTTAATTTGAAACCATTACCCCTTGTTCTATCACAACAGGTCCTCCTGTATCTCTATTTTTCTTATAAGACCCTTTCAGTACTGAAAGGCCACAACCAGGCCCCTGGAGCCTTCTCTTCTTCAGGCTGAACAACCGCAGCTCCCTCAGCCTTTCCCCACAGAAGAGGTGCTTCTGTGAGTAAAACACAGACATGGACCTGTTGGAGCATCCTTTTACTGAGGACTCCAGAGCTGGATGCAGTACTGCAGGTGGGGTCTCACCAGAGCAGAGCAGAGGGCAGAATCACCTCCCTTGACCTACTGGTCACACTTTTTTTATGCAGCCCAAGATATAGTTGACTTTCTGGGTATGAGTGTAAATTGTTGCGTCATGTCCGCTATTTCATCCACCAGTGCTGCCAAGTCCTTTTCTGCAATCCACAGACAATACAAAGTCTTATTTTGCCTGTTTCTTTATTCATTGAAGCTCTATGTGGTCACACCAGGTGAGGAACAGCTCTGGATAATAACACATCTGATGGGCAATATGGGCTGTCTCACAGGAAAAAATAATAGACTTGTAGGAAAATATGAGTCTGGTATTTGCAGATCGTGTCTAGAGAGGTTCCAGGTCCCAGCTGAGGTATCCCAGCCAGCAGCAGTACTAAACTATGAGCAACATAGTGTTCAGATTCCAAAAGTACGGCCACAGAGTGAACCCTACAAATACACTTTTATAACAGCCTTATTTCATTACTTTTGCTCTTCACTTTGAAATGTCCCTTAATCAATGGCAACAGATGCTGACACAAGGCTCTTATCTTACCCTTCTTACCCAGTCCCTCTGTGCATGGTCTGGTATTTAAGTGACTACCAGCCCAAGATCACCAGAGCACCATTTCCAACAATGCCTGAGTGACTGGCAGATAGCCTGTGACTCCTACGTGGTATTCACTGCCCCTCTCAAGGCCAGCTTGGGAAGAACAACTGGCAACAGCAAGCAACAGGCATGCCAAGGGAATCAGAGGAGATAAGAAACCATCCCTGACATAGGAAGGAACAAGGGAAAGGAAGAACAGCATTTGTCTGGTATAGGGTAGAACGTGGGCTGCGAAGGAAAAGTTCTGGCAGAAAGCATAGGAAGGAGACATTTTCCCGCAGAAACAGCCCACTTGATTTTAATCAACCCCTAGGTATTTATAAAGGTGACTTTTAAAACTTCTGCACAGTGCAGCATGATCTCCCCTGTGATCATTATCCATCGTCAAACTGAGCTAGGTGAAGAGGGAAGCTCACCTAATGCAGGCCTGGGGAGATGTTGCATAAGGCAAACATAAAAAAACTGTAAAGAAAATGCCTCCCACACTACACACTGTATTGATTTTGCCAGTCTTCAAGGGGCAGCACCATCTTCTCTACTGCACTTACAGTGCTGCTCTCAAATGCTCCTTCCTAAGGCACCAAAGCTCATCCACCATGAGAAGGGAATGCTGAACATAGCATCTTAGCTGAGTTTTCTGGGGTTTTTTCTTCAGTTTAGGGTTTCATATCAACTACCACAGAGGTATTTTGAGTGAAATAAGATTGGTAAGTTATCCTTTTAGCCTTTACTGGACATGAGTTTTATTAACATCTACTTTGTGGAGTCTGGTTCTTCTGGTGTTTCAGATAGAAAAGGAACTGCCTCTTTTTTTACGAAAAATATAGAAGCAGGTTTTGCTTTAAACTTTAAATGAGGATCTGTATTAATCCCATTTCAGCTCTCTTGATGTTTCCTGGATAAACTACTCAGCACATTAACTTTTCACATTCTGGCTATGTACTCTTTCTTAAGTACAAGATGCCTAGAGCATCTAGCATCATTGCCTGGAATGGTCTGGACAGATAACCAGGAGTTTGCTGGCAAGGTGATGAACCAGATCTTGGTTTCTCAGATTTTTTCTACAAACTGTGAAGAACAAACCTATAAGCTACTTTAGTGTATATGGTACATGCACTTATTTCAATAAAATTCATAATAAAAAGAGATGCTGCCTGCTTCCCTGCCCCACTATCAATCAATACTCATCTTACACTATCATGTTGCTCCATACTGCAATAGCCTATCTACTTCACATGTCTTCTGTGCATATGTACCGGCATTTTTTTCCTGCCTTTGACTCCTGCTTCCCCTCTGCATGTCTGTCATGCTGATTGCTACAGGGCCGTAACTGTGGGCAGGTTCATTCTTAACCTGGTATCATACAGTGTGACATTAGCCAACCAGAGATAGTAGTCATGGTTGCTGTGGAGGTGTCAGCATCCATTCAACTCTCCCTTCACCTCACTGCAATTCATCCACAGCTGAGCCAGGGTTAAAAAAAAGGAAAGACTATAAAAATGTTATCAAGAAATTGCTACCAGCTGACATAGCAGGTGGGTCCAACACCAAAACATGGTCCTCATATTTTAAGGTTTACATTAGCACAGCCAGGGAGAACACAGCCATATTCATAATCTACTTGGGTTTTTTATTTGACATCTTTGAGAGTTATATTTGCTTTTTAGCTTTAAGTTTAAATGTTCTTGTATATTTGTCAATGCAAGGGCTTGAGATTTTTTCCAACAACTTTTTATATGTTTGCCTTCAGGAGAAAAAAACTAGACATGTCGAAAAAGTAAAGGATAGGCCTGTATACTCCATCTGCTATGGGTAGGGCACCAATCCTTAAATGAGTATCACACTATGATCATTTATTGCTTATGTTTGCAATGTTCTCACAATTATCACATCCAAATGCAAACTACAGAGATGTAAAGTCGAAAATACGTGTTTTACTGTTCTCAAGAAAGGCCCAGATCCATATCACTAGCCTCAGCACCTGCCTCCACAGATGTACAGCAGGATGTGATGTACTGGTAGAGGACAAGAATGATTCCAGGCTTGAGAGACTGGCCAGTGTAAACCTCATGAAGTTCAATAAGGCCAAGTGCAAGGTCCTGCATGTGGGTTGGGGCAACCCCCAGCACAACTACAGGCTACATGGAGAATGGATTGAGAGCAGCCCTGAGGAGAACGACTTGGGGGTGTTGGTTGATGAGAAGCTCAACATGACCTGATCTGACAAGAGATACTGCTTGCAGCCCAGAAGTGAACTGTATCCTGGGCTGCATCAAAAGGAGTATGACCAGCAGGCTGAAGGAGGTGATCCTGTCCCTCTACTCTGCTCTTGTGAGACCTCATCTGCAGTGCTGTGTTCAGTTCTGTGGCTCCCAACACAAGAAGGGCATGAACCTGTTGGAGCAAGTCCAGAGGATGGTCACAGAGGTGCTCAGAGGGCTGGAGCAACCTCTCCTATGGAGACAGGCTGAGAGAGTTGGGCTTGTTCAGCATGGAAAAGAGAAGGCTCTGGCTTGACTTTATAGCAGTCTTCCAGTACATAAAGGGGCCTAAAAAACATCTGACGAGGGACTTTTTACTAGGGCCTGTAGTGCTAGGGCAAGGAAGCATAGCACTGATCTGAAAGAGGATAGATTAGTTACGAGGAAGAGATTCTTCACTGTGAGGGTGAGACACTGGATCTGCCCAAAGAAGTCGTGTCTGCCCCACCCCTGGCAGTGTTCAAGGCCAGGCTGGACAGAGCTTGGAGCAACCTGGTCTAGTGGAAGGTGTCCCTGCCCATGGCAGTGAAGTTGGAACTAGATGATCTGCAAGGTTATTCCAACCATAACCATTCTGTGGTTCTATAATTCTATGACTTTTTCCCAGCAATTACAGAATTTATTTGGTGACTGCTTTCTAGCAATAATTAAAACAAAAATATCAGCTCCTAAAATACTTCCGTCTGTAAAGTAAACAAAAGCAATCCCTCTTATAAGGCAAATGGTAAGCCTGTCCTAGGAGTATCACTGTGTGTACTGTTTTGCAGGTGTTCTTCTCATCTGTAAGCTGATCTTTGGGATATTTACAGCAGTGTGAGAGCAAAGGCATATCCAGATAGTCTGTTTAAGGCCATCTCTGTAAGATTAGAAGGTAGCATTTTAACCCAATGGGCAGATCCACCAGCTTTATCCCTACAAAAAGCTTAACTATCAGAAATCAGGACTAGGGAGGGAATGATGTAGGCTCAACAGAATGTCAGAGAGTGAAACATGGTTCTCCACCTGTCTATACCAAGTCACCTCCCAACAGCCAGTAAAAATAGTGAGAAACCTTTTTACACAAACATAAGAGAAACTCATTCAAGGAGAAACCCAGCTGGTGCCAGCATCATGACAGTGGCAGATTGTCAGACATTGCCTGTTAGTAATGTGTGGCTCCGGGACTTTGCAACTGTGCCAGTGGAGAAGGAGACAAGCCTAGTTTTGCCTCACCAGGTGTTCAACACATGCATCTCATTTGATCCCCACCTCCAAAGAGAGAGAAATACCTATTTTTAGGATGATTAAAGATCCCAGCAGATAGTCCAAGACTACCTAAGCAAACAGCCTGTACTTACTACAGACCTCTATGAGTGTCATCAGCCTGTACTTACTACAGACCTCTATGAGTGTCATGTGTGGCAGGGGGGACAACATAAGGGACAATGAAATGGGAAGCGGAAGAAACCCCATCTCAACTTCCATGAGACTCTCATCTTCTCTGAACTAGTATGACACCAATCCTCCTCCCCCCCGCCATTTCTTTGCCTTTTTAATATTATTTTCTTCTCTGGCAGCCTGTGCTCTGGGATACCTCTGCAGACTCCACAAGGAGCAGGAGTTATGGCTCCAGCACATCTGCAAGGAGAGAAGGTTTTGCACACAAAGACTTTGTGGAGTAACCCACAAAACCAACTCAGCTGGTTACATTTGGTTTAGAAGTGTAACCACACAAGGATGCACATCAAAAATGCCCTTTGGGCTTGCAGCAGCAGTGGAGAAGAACTTCTGCCAATTTGTCAGGTGTGCCTATTCCCAAGGGGTAAACCTGAACCTCAATTAAACATACCATTATTTATTATTTAAGCACTTTATTTAAAAACTATGACTGCCAGTAACCTTTCTTTTTATATACGTACAAATCCAATGCAAATAGCTGTCTAGAATATCCCCACAGATCCATCAGCAGATTTCCACTTTATAAATCCACCTAACCTAACATTAACCTCAGTGGCTGCTCATGGTTTGTATATGCAAACCCTGAGGAACAGAGACAAGGATGACTTAATTTGCAAGCACTTGCACTAGGCTGAGATCATGAAACAGGGGTTCAGGCATTAGCTGCAAATTATGCTGAAATTTCGAATCTGCTATCAGATGCCTTCTCAAACTCCTGTGACTTCTTGGGTCAGCATCACAGGGATGGTAAAAACACCAAAATAAAGCATGGATTTGTACAGTAGAAGGAAATTTGGGTGTTAGGGGTTTCTGAATTTTATGTAATTCTGCTAATGGAGGTACAGTGGACAATCTCACCAGTTTGTAGCTTTTATTCTATTGTTACATACCACATCCACAATAGAAGGTGTAGTTCCTACTGCTCTTCAAAAGTGACTGGAGCAGGCTTAAACCATCTGAGCTTAAACCACAACAGAAAGCAGTCAGTTTAACTCCCACTCCTAGTCACTTGGGAAATTCCTCAAGAGAGATACAGAAACATGGGAGAAACAGAAAGGCCAAATGGCTGCATTTGTATCACTGTGTTTCTCCTCCATTATCCACAGCAGGATTGAACTGAATACACCAGCAGTGGTGGTCCGGCTCATCCCAATACCAGCAGGGCTGACAACTAATAAAAACACGGAGGTGCAAAACTTATCCAAGAGTCACCAGTGCAAACCAAGCCTCTTTGTCTTGAGCAAACACAAATGCCTGATTTTCAGGCTGGCTCCTTGGCTTCAGAGGGGACTGGGGGTTCAGGGATGTCCCCATGCCTTCCTTTTCTTGTCACCTCTATCCACTGCTCAAGGCAACCTCCCTCCTTCCCTGCTCAGCTGTGGCCACATATTGGAGTTGAGGGTCTGAACCTTATGCATAAGATGCTGGTGTTTTGGGAGAGAGTGTTTGTGGAAGGATGACACAGAGACCCAGGAAAAGCAACACATGGGGATGAACCAGATCTTGCTACTCCTCAGAGGTCCCAGGCTAATCTTTCTTGTACCTGCCCTTCCTTTTATATATGATGGAGAAAAAAGCCTGCAAGCTCAAAAAGAAGTCCAACAACTGGAAAACCTTTTCCTTACATGAGTCTTGAGAATGATTCCTAGCAAATGTGTATGTGGAAAACCATGGCTGATTTATGCCATGAGGAGTCTTCTCTAGGAGGGGACAATATTGCAGTGCAGCTCAGGAGAGGTCAGGGACATCATACCACCCATCAGGACAAGAAGGAGGGATAACCTGGCTATGAGCCCAGTATAGAGCCAGGCTGATGCTGCTGATTCACCAATAAATCAGTGCCAGGCAAGTCCAAACACCTGTTCTGGAGCTGGCTGACCCTCCCATCTAACCAGAGAGAGTCACTTTATCTCCCTCTAATTATTTCCCCCACCACATTTTATCCTTTTAAAATTACAGGCTCTTTGGGGCAGATGTCTTAGTGAGTATTTGCACAGCAGGACCTGAATCCTGAATGGGCCCTCCTGGCATTATGAAAATCCAGTCAAGGGCCTCAGCCATAAAAATGTAAATGATGTAGCTACTTATCATTTGTGCATATAGAAACACATAAACACACATATGCAGATAAACAGGCGTACGGAAGCAGCGCCCAATGCAAAAATACAACTCTTAAAATAACAGCGCTGTTGTGTTTATGCCTCTTCCTTTATATTCATTTATACTCCTTTGTATATAAACGAATATATATTTTACTTGTTCCTTTTCTTTCCTGAAATTTGACACTGGGGACACAAGTTGGCTGAAAAGAAAGAACTTTTCAGGACAAAAAGCAATTGCTACAAAAGTAACCGCAGCAATGCACACAGTCTTCTGAAGCAGTTTTCAGAAGTTTTCTATTATCAGACATCATTTTCTGCTATATATAAATTAATAAGATTTTACTACTGATTCAAAGACCAGTCTCTAAGTATGCTGTTTTATTTATACTTAATATCAGTAGCACCTGGCTATTCAGCTTTTTATTTTTATGCCATGGAAACAAACTGTATTTTGCCTGTGTGACAAATGATAATGTTCTGTACTAAAATGGATTTGGATGTGTATTTAAGGGTAGGCTACTCAAGTCTGGGGCATTTGCTTGTGTAAATTTTGATGCAAATTTATATGTCAAACATTACACTAATCTGTATCACCCTCTTAAGGTGACCGGTTTTGCCCCACATACTATGAAGGAACTGTTTTTTTCTTCTCTGAAAAAAATGAAAGTGTCTCTCTGTCATCCTTTTTGGGTTTCATTCAAATTTTCTTTTCTTCTTAGCAGTCATTCTGGGTAAAATTTTCTCAACTAACTTCAAATAACACATAGGCCTGGCTCTGAGATAGCCATCTAGGGTGTTTTTATAGACAGCAGGGAGAAATGGGAGCTTGAAGGGTCCAATTAATCCCCCTCCTAAGGTGGGTCAGATGAACTTTGCCTTAGAAGTGCCTGTACAGGGAGTCAGTGGTGTTCACACATTGGACTTCAGTGCTGAAGCTTTGGCATGATGAATTTGCTCCTCTGTGTCTCATCTGAGGTTGATTGTTATTTCTATATGAGAAGTTTGGCAACAAAAAGAAGTGTAGGTTTTGATATCATGATAAGTTTTCAAGTATATCTGCACGGCACTTTAGTGATTTTTACAATGACATCCTCTGGATCAGCATTATCTTCAGGTAACCCAGTTTAAGAAGTCTGGATTATATTCATGTGCCTTGCTGAATGGGAGGCTACAGTTATGCAGAAAAGAGGAATACTGAATATCCTGTGTGTCTCCTCTAGATGTATTCTGTATATTAAGAGAACACATAATAGAACATATGTAACTGTGAAGAACTAAAAATAAGTGTAAAAACTTTTAAGGACAAGACCCAATCCAAATATGTGGTACATGATAGTTGCCCCAAGTTCTTCCCCCATAATCAGTCCTCAGCAAGGATCCCACCCTCCCTTGCACACACACCTGTACTGATGGGACCCTGCTGCATGGCAGAGTGCAGGGAAGGCCAAGGGAGGGGACTGTGCTAGTATTAAGCTTCGGGGGTCAGAAATTGGCAAGAACAGAAAGAGCCTGGTCAGTTACAAGAAAAACGCAAAAAAAATGAACTTACAGGATTCAGACATGTATGAGAAGTTATAAGCGAAAAATGAATAAAATAGGCAGGCAGACATCACAAGGGAAGAAGAGAAAGGCCCTGGTGTGTCCACATAGGTACACACACAGTTAAGGGCCAGAGAACTGGTTCAGAGAGGTTGCTTATGAATGAGCCTGTGCACATCTGAAGTGCCACTGCTCTGTGCTTCTCCAAATTTTTTTACTTTGTTGGAGAACTCTTCTGAATGGCCCTTAGAGGAGCTTGCCCCAAAAGGGTTTCTCATTAGACTCTAATTTGCCATAGCTCTGAGATAGGACATGCTGTGGCTAACATCCTAAAGGGGGTGTTAAAAAAAAATAAGGAAATTCAGAAGTACAATTCCTCCCTGTAATGTAACCAAACTATCAAATGTCTTCATGAAACTTCTGAAGCACATAATTTTCGTCAGCGAAATTGAGACACTACCAAGTGCCGAAGAAATATAGGTGACGGGGTGATTAAAGTCAGTGGCAGCCCATGGGATAACAGCTGCTGGAGAAATATCTTCACCACCTGTGGAACCTGCTCCTTCTTAATTAGGGTTGAAAATTTGTCTCAGTTGCATCCAAGCAATGTCCACATGAAAGGATATGATACAAAAATATCCTCTATTTACACAAGGATAGTGCAACATAATGGCTTACGCAAACATTTCAAGATGTTTGAGGTGTCTGGTAGAGGGTTTTCTGATAGAGTGTAGAGGGTTTTCCAACACAGACTAATGACACAGGGGTTGACTGGGGCCACCACTGACTGCTCTTGCCTCATCACTAAGACAGGTTATTTGAGTATAACTACTGACTTGGTGGCAAGGTCAACAGAAAAAGCACCAGAGCAGTGATGAATACTGATCTAGGAGAGCTCCCAGCTTGTACCAATATCATTCATCCCTTCAAGCAACTTCATCAGGACTTGTTTCTCTCACATGCTTTGCAATCACCAGCAGCAGTGGTTATCAGAAGATGTGCTTCTCAGGCATGTGGAAAGTACCATGCCAAAAGCACCCCTTGGATTATTTTGGGAGGACAAATATTGTGTTAAATCTTGCTGCAGCTGTCATAAGACAAGTAATGTATGTATCTTCTATCTGTGACTGTTATTTGAATAAGTACCTTCATCTGCCCCCCAAATTGCGAACCAGTTACCTAGATTTGTCACCAAAAGATAAATTAATCCTATCTTCAAATTCATGATTCATGTGCTACCCTGGAAAACCAAAGGCTAAGCTTAATTAGCTCCTGGACTAATTGCTTAATTTTATTTAAAAAAAATATATCCTCTAAAGAGTTCCTAACCAAGCATCTGGAAGAATGCTGCTCATCTGAAAGGTACTAATAAGCCACTAGCAGCAGATAAGTAAATAGCAGATATGGTGCCTGAGCACACAGCCTCCCTCTGGTATGACACCAGAGTACCACAGGCTTACTTACACTTACTGCAACAGGGATGGCTCTTTTTTCAGTAAGAAATGGACTTGAAGGTTGACCAAAAGGGTCCAATAAACACATTATGAAACTAAATATTGGGTTCACTGGCATGGACTCAAATCACAGAATCATAGGTTAGAGCCAGAAATGACCTTAAGATCATCTAGTTCCAAACCTCCTGATATGGACAGGGACACCTCGCACTAAACTATATCACCCAAGGCCAAGGCTCGGTCCAACCTGGACTTGAACATTGCCAGGGATGGAGCATTCACAGCTTCTTTGGGCAACCTGTCACACTGACTCACGCCCCTCACAGTAAAGAATTTCCTCCTTATATCCAATCTAAACTTCCCCTGTTTAGGTTTGAAACTGTACCCCTTGTCCTATCACTACAGTCTCTAACAAAGTGTCCCTCTCCAGCATCCTTATAGGCCCCCTTCAGATACTGGAAGGCTGCTATGAGGTCTCCATGCAGCCTTCTCTTCTTCAGGCTGAACAGCCCCAACTTTCTCAGCCTGTCTTCATACAGGAGGTGCTCCAGTCCCCTGATCATCCTCGTGGCCCTCCTCTGGACTTGTTCCAATAGTTCCATGTCCTTTTTATGTTGAGGACACCAGAACTGCACACAATGCTCCAAGTGAGGTCTCACGAGAGCAGAGTAGAGGGGCAGGATCACCCCCTTTGACCTGCTGGTCATGCTCCTTTTGATGCAGCCCAGGATACAGTTGGCTTTCTGGGCTGTAAGCACACACTGAAGCTGGCTCATGTTCATTTTCTCATTGACCAACACCCCCAAGTCCTTCTCCTCAGGGCTGCTCTGAATCCCTTCTCTGCCCAACCTGCAGCTGTGCCTGGGATTGCTCCGACCCAGGTGTAGGACCTTGCACTTGTCATGGTTAAACTTCATGAGGTTGGCATCAGCCCACCTCACAAGTGTGTCAAGGTATCTCTGGATGGCATTCCTTCCCTCCAGTGTATGAACTGAACCACATAGCTTGGTGTCATCAGCAAACTTGCTGAGGGCGCACTCAATCCCACTGTCCGTGTCACAGACAAAGATGTTGAACAAGACCGGTCCCAACACCGATCCCTGAGGGACACCACTCGTTACTGGTCTCCAGCCACACATTGAGCCATTGACCACAACTCTTTGCATGCAGCCATCCAGACAGTTCTTTACCCACCGAGTCACCTGAGGTGAGCGCTCCCCCTCTCGCCCATCTCCTGCTCGTTCATACTGGCGAAAACTGCCGCGGCCGCTCTCAGGGCGGGGCCGTCCCTCCTGGCCCCGCCCCCTGTGAGCCCCTTCCCGGCTCAGCGGAGCTGCGGCTCCCGGGCAAGGCCTGGCGAGGGCTCGGGGCTCCCTCGGGGGCTGTCCCGCTCGGAGCTCAGGCTCCTGCACGCGGGGCTGCCCCTCGCTCCGGGGATGGAGGCGTCTCTCTGGGGCTGCTGCCCTCGGCTGCGCTGGGCCTGGGAAAACCTTGGAGCAGATTCTCCTGGGGAACAGCTGAGGCACAGGAAAAGCAAGGAGGTGCTTGGGGACAGCAAACGTGGCAGCAGGTGCAGTCCTTGCCTGAAAGATGGGGACTGTCTTCAATCAATTCCTTTAGGAATTAAGAAGCAAACTATCCCCAGCTTCAGCTCCTCTGCCAGTCTGCTCCTCACTGTCATTCCGGTCCTCTTCCTGTGCTTTTCCTTCTCGTGTCACAAAGAATTCAAACATTTATTTAGCCCAAATACTGGAGAATTGGAGCATAAATGCATGAGCAGGGACACTGCTATTTTTTTGGTCAGTAATTCAGTTCCTTGGATCATCAGGATAAACTACACGGTCTTGGAGAGTATTCATCCACTTGGGAATCGGATTACAGTCTCATAAAACCAGCACAGCACTCCTATTGCCACCTAAATAAAACTGCCACCATTCTGGAATATGTGGAAGTAGTCAGTCAGTGAATGTCTAGAGTTTAAGGGGAGAATAATAAACTGGCATACAGTACTTAAGAAATTCTTCACGAGGAGGCAGATTTAGTGCCCTGAGAGCTAGGCTTTTACACACACAAAACCATACACCCATCCTTTTTATCATTGCCTTATCTGAAGCACAGAGGGCTCTGTAAAGACTGGATCCAGGTGTAACACTTCCTGAATAGCTGCTGATGACAATGCATCCACTGTATTATTCCCTCCCACAAGAGCATTCCTCTGAAGTTTCTCAGCATTTATGAGCTATAAAAGGAGGTGGGTTTGTGGCAGCTGCCCAAGATTGTACCTGGCTCAATAGAAAATCCTGGCCTGGTGAAAGGTAAGTTCTTTCACAGTGTCATCTGGACCCTGTTCTGACTCCACTGCTGAGCCGCTGAACAAGTCAGTTTAACTTCTTTGCATATGTATAAAAGGGGACAGGTTCATCTTTGCAAAAATCTGTGAGCGGGCCCCTATAGACAGTGATTTGTGTGATGTACTGTCACTATTTTTTCTCCTGTGGGTATGGGTATGAAATCGTTCACCCCTGAGTAGCCATGGGGAACCACACATTTGGAAAAGAAAGATGCACAACCCCTTTAAAAGGGCTTTTAACAAAAAGACCAGCTCTTTTCTTTCTTAGAAGTGCTCACACAGCTCTTTCACAAGGAGCATCAGTTAAGACCTTCTTTCAGGATCATGCCACCTTGGAAAAACAATACAACTTAAAGCCTAGCATTAGCTTACAAGCTCATATCTCCAGCATCTAAGAGCTTGGGAAGAGGCAGGCTTCCCTCACAAGTACTAGCTTGGCCAGTGCACAGACACACGTCTGTGTGGCACACGTCTAGGGGGGTTGGAACTAGATGATCTAAAGGTCCTTTCCAACCCTAACTATTCTATGATTCTAACCTCTCCCTGCTCCCAGCCTTAAGGTCTTGCTGCTTGCCTTGTGCCAGTGAGTGACAGACTCCCTGTGAGACACTTTTCCGCACATAATTGCAGAAAACTACCTTAGGAAAAGCCTCGCCTGTGTAGTTTTCTGCTGTTGGAGTCATAGCAGAAAGCGGGTCACCCAGGAGTTTGTATAAAAGCCAAGTCTGTACAAGCTGGTAGGGAGTGTAGGGAGAGGGACAGAGACACACAGGGGAACAGGGAAAGGGCTAAAGCCTCCTCCTATCAGCATAAAAAAGCAAAGAGGAACCATGAAATTGGCCCCTCTGCCTGCAGAGAGAGATGTGAATGAGCTCAGACAGTCCCCAAGCAAAGGATGGGGATTTCTACTGTGTACAAGAAGGTGGTGTTACTCATGTCTGGTCACTTTGGTACCGTGGATCGGTATCGGACAGCAGTGCCCACTTTGGGTGCCCACACTTCAAATGGATGTTAAAAGTAGGTTTCAAAACAGTTACAGGAGCAAACGTACTGAAAAATTCCTGATGTTCAGCCTGTTCGGCGTAACGAAGAAGGGGCTAGGTTGGTTAGTTCCATTTTTGGTGTAGCATCATGATGAAATCACTGCTAATAAAAATCTGTTTAATCCAACAAACAAATGAATAGCAAGCACAGCTTCTGGGCAGGAAACTAAATAGGTTGATTTCCCAGGACGTGAGGTGTTTAAATCAAGGCTGGATGCATTTTTAAAGGCCATGTAATTGCTCAACAAGAAGTTACAGGCTTGATGCAGCAATCTTTTGATTCAGGTTTACAGTGTGTATTACACAGACCCTTCTTGCCTTTAGAATTTCTGGAGGACCAAAATCACCAACAGAAGGTGGGTCCTGTTGTTGCACTGGTGTGTCCCCTGGGCTCCTACGAACCAGGCTGCACATGCACCAGTTTGCGCCCAGCTTTGCTCCCTAGCAGTGTGAGGGCATTACATACCCTTTACACTGGTACACCTAAGGAGCTGCCTGTACAGCCATGCGTGCTGTTGCTGCTGCTGGGGAGAAGAAAACAGTGGGTATGTAAAAAGCCAGTGCTGCCAAAGCACAAGGAGAAGAAGATGGAAACCATGGCATGGAGCCCTTCTCCCACAGTGCACACCATGAAAATCGCCAGCAGGAACAACCTCTCTTTTTCCAGCATATCCAAACACATCCCATACTGCAGCCAGGATGGTGACTGGCCTTCAGTGCTTTGTAGTCTTGAGTCTCTCCAGCTGGCATACCTGAGGATTGATTATAGTGTTAAAGTAGTATTCAAGGTGTTTGAGCAAGCAGGTGCAGTTGGCAGGTTGCTCTTTGCTAAAAGGTATAAGTGATGTCTGGGTACAAGTTAGTGGCCAGCAGTCCCCAGCTGCCAAAGGGGACATGGGAGCAGCCTTGGAGAGTAGATGTGAGACCCTAATAGCAAGCCCCATTCAACACATGCTTTCTCCTCCTTGTTGCAAAGGGGGGGGGCAGCAGCAGGCATCCCCCAGCCTAGAGGCCACCCTGCCCTCCTGCCCTCTTCATCCATCCCAACAAAGCCCAAATAAATTGTCGGGATTTTTTCCAGATGTCTAGTCACACTTCTCCATATTTATCCACATCCTATTTTGAGCATCCTGTTAATGAGCAACCTGGTCTACTGGAATGTGTCCCCTGCCATGGCAGGGGGTTGAAACTAGATGATCTTTAAGATTTTAAGACCCAGTATGCTTGCAGCTTTTAACAGGGCCATAACAAATGCCAGCAGCATGTTGCCTTTTCTAAATCATGTCTGCTGCCTGACAGATGAGGCTGTGGCAGCACTGTGGGGTATTATGACATCCAGTGGTCATTCAGGTAAATCACTACTTCTTTCCAAGATCTCTCTTCCCAGTGTAAGGCTCCAAAAAGGTGCAGGGATGACCACATCTTCCTTTGTGCTGGAGCAAGGTGAACACATGGTCAGCTTCCAGTGATAATGCTGTAGTCCAAAGCAGCAGATCTCAGCTCATTCCAAAACGCGTTTGTTCATAAACATATTTAGCCAGTAAGGCAATAATTCGTTAATTAGCTATCTGCTAGTCATAATCAGGAGATAGAAATGCTATCTGAGAATACCAACAGAAATAGACTGATGTTCCCCATAAACACACAAACTCTGGAAGGTTTCTCTCTTTTACCTCTCTGTCTAGCTCTAGCAGAAGCAGAGAGACAAAGGGAGCAGAATTCTACCAGGGCTTAGCAGCATCAGCAAGCAGGACGCAGTGCAGTTGCTTGCTGGTGCAACTGGAGTGACTGATCTCAACTTCCATGGCTAATTTTGGGGAAGGTGTTGGTGCTTTATTGAGTGTAAATGCAAGTAGAACAACTGAAATCTAAACTTAGAAGCAATGATACCAGGATCGAGATACACTTAGTTTTCCCCAAGGAGGGCAAGTGATATAACTAGAAATATTATTCACTGTTTCGCAGATGAACTGTTCTTTCAGAGCCTGCCTGGTGGTGGTTGCTTTCTTGAGTGCTGAATTGACTCCACTGCCACTCATGTCAGCTTGGCTCACAGCTGATTTTAAGTGGTTTAGCCCAAATTGCCTTTTTCTTCCCTTGTGAGTGCTCTTGCCAGGATGCCTTCCTGAAAAGCACACCAAGAATGAGATTGCTCAGGTTTACAAGACCCTGGGAGAAAACGAAGTAGGAGCAACAAGGTAGCTGCTCCACATTGAACATCACAGTAATAACTGGCCTGCCAAGGAGCCCTGACTTTCTCAGCTCCTTGAGGATGATGAGCTCTTCAAAAGCCTCTTTCTGGAACTGTATGGTCTTTGTTTTTTTGTGTAAGTTTCATTAAAGGACAGATACTGAAGAACAACTGTAACAATGCAACAGGAAATATACCCAAAGATAAAGCTTTCATTGAAACAAGTTCTTAATTTTGGCACAAAGCTGCTATTCTTCTATGCTACAAAAGTCAGTGCTGTGGAGTTACCACTTCTGTAAGTTCATATATCCCTTGTCTACATGGCACATCACTGAGCCCAAACTATTACTTTTCTTTAATCTCGTTGCTGTCTGTGTTGATCAACTCTCCACCTCTAGGCTGTGGCAACTGCTAGGACACAGCTTGAAATCCTCTCATTCCCTGAGATCAGAGGATCCTTTGCAAGAAAAAACTGCTTCTCATCCACACATCAAAAGCAATGATATGGAGCAATGGTGAAACTTAGGTGGTGAGGTTGGATAGTTACTGGGAATGTAACCCAATGCTGGAGCTAGCATACCTTGCTCACAGGCCTTGAGGGGAAGATGTGGTGCTCTAAGCATCTCCATTTCCAGGAGAGGAAGAACTGGGCTGCTGTAAAGACATCCAGAGGTTGATCAAGTCCAAGAGGAAATACTATGCACCTTTGTCCTCTTACAATCTGGTTTGCCTATACATTTTTTAAGCAGAGGCACCTAATGCAGCAGGGCCATCTGCTTTAGATGATACGGTATGGACAGTTAAGTAGTTCTAAGTTTCCCAAGAGGAGGGGAGGGGAAGATGAGCTTTCTCAGTTTTAAAAGTGCCAGTGGCCAGGATGTGTCCTATCCACTTGGCCCGTGGATGTTTTGGAGAGAGGGGCGCACACATTCCATGAAACTGGACAATGCTCATGCTGAGAGCCTGAATCAGCCTCCTTCTCAGGAGGGGTGGCTGCTGGGGCAGGCGTGTGGCACCAGATCCCCGCTGAACTGGAGATGGTCCTAGCAGGAGGGACAACTGGGCTTCAGAGGAGGGCACAACACCCAGGCTAAGCATCGGCTCACTTCTGCATCTGTTCTTGTTTGCATTTCCCTTCAGCCTGGTGCACAAGGCTTCAGGCAACTGTGCTGCTTGGTGAGCAGCTCAAGATGCCTCTGCCTCAGCAGCTTCTGATGAGCCAGAAGACAAGGCAAATGGCTGGGGGAGTGGGAAGAAGCTTCTGCTGTTCAATTCTAAATTGCAATTGCAATGTTGTCAGCCTCTAGTGCCCATTTAGGCAGACTGGCTCCCACTTTTAATAAGAGGAGGTGTGGAAGAGCTTCTTTAACTGTCTCTCATCCATGCCTAACTGTGAGGGTTTTTAGCCCATTGCAGTGCAAAGTCAGAGGTTAATGGTGATTTATGCTAAAGTTGCCAATACTGCATGGAGAAATCCTGGAATCAGTGGCTATATGGCTACTGCAGAAAGCCAAAGGGCTTAAGAAGCTGTCCCTGTCCAAGTGTAAAGTTCCTCCTTCCTCCTCTCAGTGTGACTTCAGCTTCTGTTTCAGCACATCAACAACAAAGCCATGTTTGTTTAAACTCATGACTATGGCCAGGAGAGGAGCTTTTGCACAATTAAGCTCAGAGATGGTTTAAGTGTTTTAGTGCCTCTGCCATTAGTGGCTGCCTCCCAGCTGAGATACAGGATCTGGAGGTCTGTTAATTTGGATACATCAATTAGAGGCTGAGAGCTCTGCTGGGCCAGATCCCAGCCCCAATGTGTCATGTAGATATAGCTATAGCCGTGTTTCTGTTATTTGTGGTGAAAAACTACACTTACCATTGAAAACACCAGGTTACATTTTATACACTCTATCAAGGCTCTCTTAGTAATGGGTAACATTTACCCATGCAAGTGCCTGGTATTCCTCCAAATCTGAGGAGACCTGCACTTGAGCTAAAATTAAAGCTAGTGACTTTAATGGTTGGGTCACTTTTGAAATAATAATTTAAAAAATAAATCAGTGTTAGGGGAACTCCTAGAAGAACTTGGGAGAAAAAGTCATGTTATAAAAAGTACATTCCAATACTTAAAAGGTTACCTCAATCACCTTAAATGAGGGAATCTTTCAGGTTTAGGTCCCATCAGCGTTGAGCTGGTGGCATAAGAGCTGGTAGGATGCAGGCATAAGCCTGACTTCTGGGGAGGGGTGGGATGGAGGAAAGCCCATGGTGCATTTTGCTGGGTGAAAATCTGTGGATGGAACCCCCAGAGCATGTCAGAGCTCACAGCAGCATACTGCTGGGGTAGGCAGGGGATCGGGAGCAGGGACCTCCGGATCCCCTCACCACAGGCAGCAACATCCCCTCCACAAAGCAGCCCATGGGTGTCCTTAAAAGATACCTCCTAAGCTAGTTTTCTTCTGGCATAATATCTTCCTCTATGATGACATGCGTGTTTATCAAAAGCATAGACTGCTTTCCAAATCCTTCCTAACTCACTGCAAGCAGCTCCACCTGATGTCTCAGCCCTTCACCCACCAGCTGCACCCAGCAGACCCCCCCATTCCCCACAAGGATATAAGGGCTTCTTGGTTTTTTATTCATTTAAGCAAGCTTTTGCTAAGAAGAGGTATCTGAGGCATGCATATACTGTTCTGCAATCCTTTACCTCCCACACTTCCCTCTTTCCTTAAACCAAGCTGTTAATAAGAATGCAGATTACTGTAGCCAGAATTTATAGCAAGAATTTGCAGGAGCCAAATATAAATTTAAAAAAGTGGCAGCAGCATGATCAAACCACAGCTCTGCTCAGAAAGGTTGCTGCAGTATATGTTTTCCACAGTTTACCTATCACAGCTTATAGCCATAGATACAGTTTTAAATGAGTAGGCCTGTTTTTAAAGATTTCCTGTGTTACAAGCATCAGAGACAGCATTTTATATCTCAGCACCTTTAAGTCTGCAGTAGCTGTGAAGTGCCAATATGACTATCACATATAAATGGCAAAAAAGGAAAAGTCCTACTGAAAATGATGAATGCAAATTCACCTCCGTATAGCTACGGTTTGGGAAGGAATTGCGTAACTGGGTGTCCCCCCAGAATGGCAAGTACAAGATGGAAATACAGAAAAAATACCTTTTCTTCTTCATCAAGAAGAAAAGCTTGATCCAGGCTTGGAAGATATGCTCTGGTTGGTCTTGCCTGCTTTGGGGGGGTCACAGCCTCCCAGCCTCTCACTGGGGGCATGGGGTGGGATGCTAGGGAGCAGTGAGCTGCCTGAAAAGTGAACAGGCAGGTACAGAAATGGGGACAGCCTTGTGTGTGCACACATGCATCATAGGCACCAAGTGCTGCAGACAGTGTGAGACCACAACAGGTTTAGGGCACGGAGCCAGCAGCAGCGCAGGCTGAGCTGGTGCTTGGTTGCTTCACAAACCTTCAGTCACCTCTTCCCCTTCAGCTCCTGTTCAAATGTCTTCTCTTCACCCTTTTCCTGCTCAGACTCATGATGGCACAAGTCTTGTCAGTGGTGGTGGTCAGGCTGGTGCCCAGGATGCTCCTGGGGCTCTATGGCTGCAGAGGCTCTGGGCTCAGTCTGAGGAAAAGCTCCATAACCACCACTATATGTCCATCGGATGGTGCCATTAACTCCTTCACACTCGGTGCATGAGGTGCAGCACAGAGTAAAACATGTCACCTCAGCTAGTGCTAACCCCAAGGTGAGGAAGGGTTTATGCACAGCACCATGTCCACTATGCATGCTCATTCCACCTCTTGTGCTGAAACCTCTTCTGGGATCACTTCAGCTCAGCTTTTCCTCCTCACCTGAGTGAGTGGGAGCCATGGACCAACATGCACCATCCCAGAGAACTACTGTACAGCTTGGCTGGGTGGGAGCATCCTGTGGTTTGGTTTCATTTCTATGGAAAATAGCACAGAAAGTATCTTTCAATGATCCTTTGCCAGAGCTACATCTCCAGAGATACCTTCCTGAGTCAGTGGGTTACCTATGTGTGACTTAAGTACCCAGGTACCCCTCCTGCCTTTGACTAAACCTCCTGCCAGCTGCTGGCTTCTGGTTTTGAGCAGCTGCTGTTCTATCCCTGCACTGCTCAGTCCCAGGTGCATGACCCTGCCTTCTTTTGTATGATGCTGCACTGCAGGCTTGTAGACATTTTCCTTTGTAAAGTTTTTACAATTTGCACCCAGCATAAAAACTTACAATTAGACACATTTTAAAGGCGCAGTTTGGCCTGAGTACATTAGTCTCAGCTAAGTGCAATACTACTTTTTCTAAAAGCAGTAACCCATCACCGAAAGGCTTCTCCATTAGAAGCACTTATGCTACTTGTGCATGTTTAATACAAAATTGCCAGTGAGTAAAATGACCATTACATATCTCAATTAAATTGACATATGCAGGTTGTGCAGATCTCCTATCATCTTTGTATCCTCATTCACTGTTCATTACTAACCTCCATCACACAGAACCTCTCCTGGCAGTTTTTCTGTAAGGGACAACAGGGAAGAACACCCCAACACTCTCTGACTCCTACACCATATGCTATTTAGCACATGTGCCCCTGTTAAGGTTGGGGAAGCCACGGACAATCAAGTGATAGCAAATGAAAGTAAATACTTACTAGCCTTGTTTCTGAGAGATGGTGAGTTTTATATTGTTGCAGTCTTACACTTCATGGCTAAAAAAGCATGAGGCATGACAATGCATTTATTATTTAAAGATCCATTTCAGTCAGGGTATGACAATGCTTGCAAAGGCAGGGAAGATGAAGCATGTTCATTGTTGAGTTCATTGCTAGGAGCATGGATCATGATGTTTTGATAGTCTGTGGCGTTAAAAATCAACAGCCTGCCAATGGCTTTCTGCCATACCACCAGTCTCTCCAGATAGGGGACAGGGTGACTGGTCTCAGCAGGGAGGTCCTGGGCCTCAGACAGGGTGCAGATGGCAGGGTGAGTCCCTGGGAGCAGAGGAGCAAATGGAGAGAGGACTCGACAAGAGAAGCGCAGCTATGTGAAGGGACTAGCCACCACAGACACTTTTCTGCTTTGTCACCTGCTCTGTGGAAATCTGAGCTTGTGAAATGCAGCAGCCTCACTATGTTCTAGTCAAATTTCTTGTTTCTGGTCAGAGAGATGCCCAGCAGCTGGAGGAAGCTGGCTTTACTCATTTCTTTATAAAACTCTTACGGGGTTGTGACCCAGATTCCTTCATCTACACTACTCTTTGTACCTGTTGCTAATCTTTAGGTGCAGAAATTCCAGGGAGGAATGGAAATCTTTGCCCTCCAATGTTGTCCTCTTCAGAACAGGCATCCACTTGGTGTGATGAACATACCTACCTTTTGTGGGATTTTTCCCCAAGTTGTGCATAGCTCCCACCAGCTGTTCAAACTCTAGGGCAAACACCTCTGGTGTCTCCCAGCCTGCTGTCTGCCAGCCCTGTTGTCTCACACTGGGCAAATCTGTGAGCTGTTTCCTGCGGGGGAATGGAGGATGCAGATGGCTACATGAGTGGTCTAAAGCAGGCCAGGTCCAAACTGAGGTGCTGTTGCCTTGTTAATGTTCTTCCTAGCACAGGTCTGACTTGGCTTTCTCCTAGACAGTGCCTGAGGATAGTTTAGGGGCTGGCACAGTCCAGGGGCAGCTCCTAACAGCTTGCACAAGTAAAGTCAGCCTGGTTTGGGAGGAGGAAACAGTGTCTGACCATGTGGCTGGGCAACCCAGCCTCCTGCAGGGCCAAAGTGCAAGCCATGGTGCAGGCATTATTTGTGCAACCCCTGCCTGCCCATCCTTCTCTCGTGGCACCATCTCATTTCCTGCTGCAACAGAACTTCAACCCTCTGAGCTGGGACCTTCCCTTACAAAAATGTACCTGCCATTACTTATGTTAATGGCAATTCCTGCTCACACTATAAATTCAGACATCTGCCAGGACTTTGCACGACCATTTTAATGTGCTCCCACAAAGCAGCTGCTGTAGACGCAGGAACTGAATCATCCCCCAAATGACATTTCATTATAGCATGCTGGAGAGCCTGTAATGTCATGCGTGTGAGACACATTCAAGATCTGGCCACAGAGGAAGATCCATGAGCTATAGTGAGTAGATAACTGCTGTGCAAATGAAAACAGTAATAGCCCATTTCTATACCTCAGACATCCTAAACTACCTCTTAGAATGCTTTTGTAAGACAAACTATACATCAAGCCCTGAGCCCTGAGTCTGAAGCACGGATAAATAGGGGAGAGCAAATTCTCCCTCACCTTGTCAGAAACCATCAGCAAGAAAATGCCCCCTTGTTCACTCATGCAAGGCTCTGGCACTAGGAAAGGCCTTTTCGGCTCTTTAGTGATGTATATTCCACAACAGGATAGACTATGTGTGTTTATGTTGACCAGTGCCTTGAACACCTAATGACATGGAAGGCAGGACATCCTAGGTTTGAACTTGCTATTCTGTGGCACAGTTCTCCTTCAAAGGGCTTTTCTGTCTTCAGACTTCTGCTCCCTAAAAACATGATGTTTATTATTTCTTAAGACAAGACATATCAATTACAGGAGCTAAAGAATTCAACTTGCCATAGTTTTCCCGGAACCCTCCTTGATATTCATTACCTTCCTGGCAGATTGCATGAATTTGAATGCTGATTTACAGGGTAGAGCTTAAAAGCAATGTAATATACCTAGCCAGTTGGAGAACAGGACACAAGGTCTCATTTCCAGTTTTATTGAAAGGAAGCCTTAAATGCTCTGTCTTATTACAGCAGTTCTGATAAGGGCCATGTTATGCAAACAGCTTCTGTATTAAACCAAATATAGGTTTGGGAGGTACTAAACCTAATGTAGCTTCCACAAAACAGAATCTAAAGTAAGCTATGTAGATAAAAAAAAACCCAAACCAAGAAACAAAAGCCACATCTTACTTTACCATCCTGCCCTCACCCCCACAGCCCTGGCTATTTCTGACAGTCAGACTCCTCTGAATCCAGTTTTCTCCCCACACAGTCTTCCTTCCAAGCACCCTGTCAGCAGAGTCGTTAGATGCTGGACCTCTCAAAGCAGGAGGTGCAGTGCCATTGTACTGGACCTGCTTGGCCAAGACCTTTCTCAGTACTGAGGATGGACTTGTGTCCTCCTTCAAAGCTATTGTTTAGCTGGTGGTTTAGGTTCAGCCAGAAGCAGGTTACAGACCTATGGTCTCACATGTGTTTTTTGTGTCTCAGCAGGGACCAGAGATGGTGACTGGAACAGATGGTTCCATGTTGTAAATCAGCACCTAGAGTAAAATATGCAAACATAAGATTATTCAGAACTTAATGTTTGGTAGGGGAGGGGGACTCAAGTCTCTTCATACTCAAACTGATCCCCATGGAAAAGAATGGTAATGTTTTTCCTGCCATTTTTGAGGTCTATTTCATGTTAGACTGATCCACCTGCAGGCTTGGATCTTGTGTTTGCTAGTGCTTAAGTCACATCCTTGGAGATGGAGATCTCTGAGTGCTCAAGTGCGAGAGCTGCATACCAAATACCAGCCTTGAAACAGCAGCTTGTGTGTAAGGAAATATGTCTCTTTGTGCTGGATAATTTATTTTAACTTGAAAGTAAACCAAGATTAAAAGCAAGATCTCTGTGGCAAAAAGAACACGAGGTCCAAAACAAAACCCCCTCCACATGGAGATGAATTGAAGAGGGCAATCAATTAAATTCACAGACCTCAGGAAACACAGGTACCCAGACTTATTCTTTGTTGAGACGAGCATCTAATAGGCTATCATCTCCTTCACAGTCCCTCAGCACTGCTGAAAATGGTGTGGAGAAGGTTGCTTACCTGCTAGTCACCAACCTCCTCCCTGCCTGTCTTCATCATTTCGAACCAGCTGTTACAGGTCCCACTGGAACTTTCTGTGCTTCCCACCAACCCCTAACCCAGCAATGTAAGTGCCACTCTAAGAGCTGAGCGCCAACTTTTAGGCATTTCAGTGTGGAGATCACAAACCCTTTTGTGTCAGTGGATGATAGTTCTAGAAATATTCTGAATTTGACCTGCACACTGCCTTGGCATTGGCCTTTCCACCAGAGGTCTATTCCTGTATGTTTAGGGTACAAAAGTCTACGGAGAAACCAGTGACACATCTCTCAATCATGTAATGGTAGCCATTAAAAGTTCTACAAATGAAATACTAATTTTCATCTCCCATACAGATCAGATTTTATTTATTATATATTAAAAAAAAATAATGTAAAAGAAACTCTGCCACAGCATCTTTCTAAAGAAAGCATCTGAAGCTTATTGCAGACTTAAGCAGGAGAGATTTAGGTTAGATATTAGGAAGAAATTTTTCATTATGAGGTTAATGAGGCACTGGCACAGGTTGCCCACGGAAGATATGGATGCCCCATCCCTGGAAGTGCTCAAGGCCAGGTTGGATGGGGCTCTGAGCAACCTGGTCTAACGGAAGGTGTCCCTGCCCATGGCAGGGGGTTGGAACTGGATGATCTTAAGGTCCTTTTCAATCCAAACCATTCTGTGATTCTATGAAATAAAGACATTCTGCAAATGCTTTACATGTTTTATTTGATTTTTCCTATAACCTTGTGTTGGAGTGGCCATGCTGACACCCAGATGGCTTTCTCTGTGTCAGGTTAATTTGCCTTCTGCATGCGATATTGTGGCCATGAGCCACCCAAACTGTTGCAACTGTTCCCAAGGGGGTGACATCCCATGATGTGCAATGTCCCACCAGCCCCCTGTGTGACAAAGGGGCTGTTAATGGCTGAGAGCCTCCTCTGTCTACACAATTGCAAAAGATTAGCATTACCCAAACAGAAAAGATAAACTTTGGGAGTTTGCCAGAGACTTAAGCAATTAATAAACTTAATTGCTTTCCCTCCTCACTGAGATCCCAGTATTGTCAGAAGGACATCAAGGATTTCTCTTTGTTTATTGGAATTAATTTACTTCTTCCTCAAATGACAACTGCAGCTTGGCTAAAGCAGTCAGCCTCACACTAATTTATTTGTTCCGTGAGTACCATTCAGCTCCCCACAGAAGTTACCAAATTAAAAATTGTCAGTTTCTGTAATGGCCTGTCCTTTTTAATCTGAAAAAGTTCAAAGTCTGGCCCACTGGCTCTGAAGGGAAAGCTGCCAAGAGCAGCTGCTCATGCTGGAGCATCAATGTAAATGTTCCAAAAGGTAGATAGTCACTGGGAGGGTTTGGCAAAGTATCTTGCAAGTGGAGCAAGAAGGCAAGGTGTCATGTGTAGAGTAAATTAAAAAGGAAATACTATTTTAGTGATACCTCCTCAGGAGAAGACAGAGCTCAGGTATCAATCTAATCAAACCCAGACTCTGGAAGTTAATGTATTTCTATACTCTGAATTCAAAAAAGGGGAATAACTAAAAATCCAGACATGCTTGAACAGCAGCTATTAACTCTCCCTTGCCTGCTTTTCCTTTTTCATCAATGTCCTTATTCACCAGTTATCTTTAGCAAATTCAGGCTTTGGTAACACTCAAAGCCATCGTGGTACAGTCAATACAAGTGTATCCTTGGAGACCAGCAGGGTTTGTGCTTGTTGTGTTCTCACTGCAAGACGCTGCTGGAAGAGATACCCTGAATCTTCCCACTCCCCTTGTTCCCTGGTGTCAGGTACTTGAACAACCACAGAGGAAGTGGGGACCAGTTTAAGCCCCTTCTCCAGGTCTTCCAGTGTTTGCCATCTACCTGATGGCCACACAACCAGTAGCAACAAATGAATGCAGGTAAAGATGGGGACTATCTAAAGCAGTGTGCTAGGAGGCAGATCTCGGGCTGTTTGCTGTCACTTGCTCTGATGTGGATTTGCTGGAAGGGTCTCAGGAACAGATGACTTCTGATCTAAACTTACTGATACATTGCAGCTTATATTTTGTTAATGGTTTTCTCATTAATGACAGAAATTAAAAACAACAGCTCATAAATCCTTGTCTAGAGGAAAGGTTGCAGCTCTCGCAAGCAGGCAGAACAGAGAGCAAATCTGAGGGAGGAATTCATGCAGCGTTTTGTGCAATGATGGGGTTAATGCACACAGCTCCTTGGGATTTATCTCACATCTTTGATGAACAGAGAGAAAAAGATGCTGTCTCTCTTGCCTTTTCTAAGTCCCTGATAAGTTTCTCAGGGACTAAAGATTTTCTTTTGGCCTCCTGGCATGACAGTTACCACAGAGTTTAAATAGTAATTACTCCATGGGATGCTCTTGGCATTGACAGAGAACAGCTTTGGTCCCTTGGATATTATTTTTTTAATCAGAGATTCAGTCTTTTTACTAATATCTAAAAGGCAAAGTTGAAAATTACATGACCATGCACGTTAATTACACTATTTCTGATAACAGTGGGAGTTTTCCCGGTGTAAGTATTTGAACAAAGATTTCAGGGGGTTTAACAATTTTTTGCTACAAAAAGGAGGGCACTGAGAATAGAGAATCAGCAGAGAGCTTAGTGACTAATTACAGCCTAGGAAATACCATTCCTGGTCCCTGAGATTACTCTGTTTTGATTACTGCACTTCAGGATCACATTGCTGGCTCTACAGACCTCTCTGAAAACATTTTTCCAGTGGAATTAGGAAGTCAATAATTGATGTCACCAGGCCTCCAGCAATTCCTGCTGTCTACCTTGCTTTTTTTCTCTGCATGGTTTAAAATACTGAGTACAGTTAGCTTTTGCTTACAGTGAACACTTTCTTCACGGAAGTCTGATTTTGTCTGCCTCCTGTACATTTGACCTGGTGTCTTGCATGGCTCTGATGGCTTCCCTCCTTCCTGCCTTGTGTCACTGGAGCTTCTGCCCCAAAAGCAGGTCCAGACCCTTTCTGCTCCCTCCACTGGGACTGTCTCAACTGTGATGAACTGTAAAGTCAAATGAGAAAGTGAGTGGCTTGCAGAGAAGGTCCATGGTAAGTTCATGCACGCAAATAACACATGGCCTAAGGAAGATTTTAGTGTGCAGGGAAGAACAAGAAAAAACATCCCTGTGGTGTACCTTTCTTTGCATCAATGAAGCTGCACAAGGGTATACGTCTGATGTGGTCTCAGGTCTTATTTTAATTCTGAGGTTTTGGTGTTATATTGGGGTATACTTCAAAAACCTCCAAGGGACTCCCCTGAGGGGTGGTGCACAAGCACAATGTGTGTGATTTCTTCCATGCTGCATCCCTCACCCACTCTACTGAGATCTCTCCACTGAGGGGTGAGAAGGTACTTGTGATTTCAGGCAGGTTGTGTTGGTCACTGCTAATTAACAGTCTTGAATTAGCTCTCCACTGAGAAGCAAAGTCAGATATGATGTTGCAGACCTTAAAATATCTGTCAGCTTGAGATCCCTTACCTGGGGTTTTGGTGAGAGCTGAAGCAGTGCATTATATGCATGAAGCAACCATAATCCCAAATTCCCACTGTGCAGAAGGAACCCCTTGACCCTCCAACCCCATCCCAGAGTCACCCTGCACCTGTGAGCAGGCAGCTTCTCCTGCCTGCTTTAAGAGAGAGTGTATCAATATTCACTATGTATTTACAGCCTTGGTGTGGAAATGCATCTTCTCATAGTGCTGTATTATTTATAGGCTAGGCCAAACACTGGGATATTGAAGTAAGGCTACGAGACATTTTGAGTTTCAGAAGCAGCTCATAAATAAGAAGTTAAGTTTTATATTTTAAGAAGAAACGTTAGAAGTTCTTGTCCTTGAGTCTTACAGGGAAAAGCTGCACAAAATGCACTCCAAAATACTGCCAACAACTATTAACCTGATTCTTCCAGCTCACCCAGCTCACCTCTGTTGTAAACCAGCTTGAGCCAGGGTTGTCCTGCCAGCAGAGGAGGAGCCAGGTGGCTCTGCTGCCTCTGTTGTGGAAAGGGCAAAGTAAGAGGGGTGGTTTCACTTAAGAAGTCACCTATCTCCCTCTGCAACAGCCATCTCTTGCTCACCTCCATTTCCTGCCACTCTCCAGTAACTGACCTCAAGGAGGAAGATGTCCACCTAACTTCCAGATGCTGCTTTCCTTCTCCTAATCTGGGACCTCAAAATGGCTGTGGTATCCTTGAACACCAATCCTGAGTCATCTGCATACTCCTGGAGGAAAAAACACCACAGATACAAACTGGGCTGTAGCAACATATCTTGGATGATGACACTTTTTATGGCTTCTAGAGTGGGTGCCTCTTCACTCGTGTCTCTCTGCTACAGACACCCAGAGAAGTAAACGAGTCTGGATTCTTGCATGCTATTGAAATATAAGCATTAAATCATTGTAATTATACCTTTCTGGCAGCTGCTAGGGTGGCAAGTTTGATTTTTGAGCTTCCAAACCAAAACACAATTAATGAAATTTTTGCAGAAATAAAAGCCCCCCCCCCTTTCTTCTTGACAATCCCTGCATGTAGCTCAGCCTTGCTTCCTACTGCGTGTAAATAATAATGTGGCTATCAATGCATTTTTGCTACAATTTCTAAATGCAGTTGGAGCAAATTAAATCAGAAAAGGAAGTTGTAGCACTTCACATTTTTTGCATATACGGTTTCATGCTGTGTTATACACTGTGTTCATCACATTCTCTGTACCTTATTTGCTGTGAGGTATCTGAAATTCTTTGTCTTATCTGATCTATGATTTAAGATTCTGACCTTTTCAGCTTCCTGCAATTTCACTGCCAGCTCACTCAATATGCCTTTGTTTATAGCCTTACAGCAGAGAGACCAAGTGAAGACCGGAGCTGCTTATGTGCTTTAAAGACAGACATTTCTGTTTGCCAGAATCTGTGTGTGAAAGAGGGAAGCAGTGACATAATTCCAAAAGTTTTTAAAGAACCTGAGAATACAGATGAGAAAGGGGATTAAACACCCTTCCAGCATGACTTTCTAATAAAAGAATGGACTGAAAAGCAATACCTTTCTGTTAATGGCAACCTGTGTGAAAAGCAATTTCAACACTAATAAAACCTGATTTTTCAGCTCCATGGCGAGAGCAGCAGAATGGCAGCATACATCTCAGCACTTTCATCAAAATGGTTGGGAAGGCAAATGAAGCCTTTATATCTGCTACTGGGATGCTGTGTCAGCTTGCCTCAAGTTCTGCTCCCCCACTGTGAGGAAGGGTGCAGAATGAGCTCTGGAGACACTAATCTGTGCTGGAGACTAGCTGCTAAATTTATTCAGGGTACTAGAGACGAGGGCTGAGTGTGAATTGCAGAAGACCCTGGTGACACAGAGTGACAGCAATAAAATGACAGATGAAATTCAGCTTAGATAAATCTAAAATGAGGCACGTGGGGGGAAAACACCCAGTCTTGTCTTTCCATACACTTAGCTGAGTTCTGTGCTGATTATTGCTACTTGGAAATGAGATCTTGCCATTAGAATAGATAATTTTATAGAAATGTCGGATTTGTGCTCAAAACTAGTCAAAATTGAATTCTAGTAAGTATTATGGAAGGAATAGTAAACAACATGAAAAAACATCACTTGTATTCACCATACGTATGCACTTGTGTATTGAGCACTGCGGGCAGCCCTGGTCCTCCGGTCTCCAAGGAAAGATGCAGCAGAATGAGAAGTGCTGCAGGCAAGCTCAGCCAGCATAATCAAACACATGACACTTGCTGAAGTCTTATGCTCTTCTGCCTGGTACAGACAGAGATGAAAGAGAGAAAAATGATAGAGAACTATGAAATCAGGAGTTGCTTGAAGATGGGCAGGGACTTGTTCAGTGTATCTTCCAGCATAAGAACTAGGCATGCTTAAATGAAACTGGAAGGTGTCTAACTCTAAACAATCAAAAAGAGGTAGGTTCCTGTTTTGTTCATGAAACTTTCATCACAGTTCAGCTAAAAGGTTCGAGAAGTTAATGCTTAAGTTCAAGGAGCAACTGGGTAAATTAAAAACAAGAAAAAAAGATGACAAAAAGCCCTGTTAAATTCAGAGATGATAAATTTGGTCAATAAGTCCTTGACCTGAAAATGACTGTCAGCTAGGAGACAACTGATCATATGCTTTCCTGCTCTTACAAAAAGCCTCTTGGCCCACTACCAGAGAGAGAATGCTGGTCTAGTTGTTCCTAGTTCAGCTCTAAAAAACCCTATTTTCAATGTAAATCTTAATAGTTTTTTGTTCATAGGCTATTGTTGGCAGAGAGAGATGAACCAGGGAGATTTCTCAGTTACAATAAAGAGGTCACTGTAACCTTGGGTTCATCCAGTAGAGTCTACAGATACAATTAATCTGCTTCAGATTTCTTCAGTTTGCCCCCCTTTGCAGTACAGAGAAATAAAGAGGCAGATCAGTATGTCCTGGTTTAGGTAGGTGTCCTGGTCTGGGAGATGAATCACCTTCTGCTACTGCCTACATTTCCCAAGCCTGGGACCATATGACTCAACAAGAGTGCATATTTTGCCCAGGAGTACCAGAAATACATATTTCCTACATATTCATTCCTTCAGACACTTATTCCATTTTGTGATTTACTTAAGTACGTTTCAATGTAGCATAAACAATGTTGACTGATAAATACTGATTGGAGTTTATAAAGATGCTTCTTTGAAACAAAATCTGGCAAAGACAAACCTGGCTCAGACCCTGGAGAAGTTTAAATGCAGACCATGATCTGCTGAGCTAGCTGCCCAGTTGATCCAAATAGAAGATGAGACATCCTGTTATCATTCATCTAAATCTTTCTTAAACCGCAACTAATTTATTTGCCTTTTAATTCTCACAAATGTACAGCTGAGTAAAACCATGGTTGTACAATTTAGACGATCAGTGCTGAGGCCACAGCCCAAAGACTCCGTCACCATATGACTCACTACACCTGGTGTGGCCACAGTTCCTATATAACCCATCAATTATTGGTTTTCTCTGTGTGTGTAGAGAGCAGAAATGCTTGGAGGGAGCAAAAATATCCCTATGCCCCCACCTCCTCTATCCATATTGAGCTGGGAGGCAGAAGCTGAGAGAAGTTCCTCCCGATTATGAGCAGAGAAGGAAAGGAGCCATTTCTGGGGTGAGATTGTTCTTATCCCCATCGTAATTTGCTAAAGCAGGCCAGATGCCTGTGCCTTAAAATCACACTTGCCTCCGCTACCCATAAGGAGATCTCCAGCAGTTGCATCAGGGGGCTGGCTGCCATCTGACCACTATCTTATGGGAAAGGAGTTTCACTCAGTATGTCTCACAGTGAAGTGGTGAGCTGCTTATCCAGGTGGCCAAACTCCTGCAGTAAAACCCTTGTCTGAGCAGGGCAGGCTTTACTTATTCTTACCATTACATGTTTTCCGCACTCTCTGCTTTTACAGGACAGAGTCATTGACTTACCTCCATATTGTCTAATCTCACTTTTTCATATTCAGAAGTTTAGGGCATACTTACAAATTTTGTTAGGAAATGCTGAAAGGTGTCACACCTTGTATAGACTCTGCAGGTAAAACAGAAATGAATGTGAATGAAATCTGAAAAAGCAAAGACTTTCTCCAGCCGTACACAGTACAGCAGAGCAGTGCTGAGTCTCACTCTTGCTTTTGACTGTGGCATAAACTGCACATTACAGTACAACTTTCTGATGTATTTCTTGAAATGTAACCATGTATGTGGAAAAAAATTATCTGTCTTCTGGTGGCAAAATTCATTTCTCCTTCTGCTATATAGTAATATTTATCAGCAATACAGACATTCATTTCATTTACCGTCTTGCTGCCCCGTCTTTCGTAACTGCTTTCACCAGAGTGCAGGACCCAGAAATGTAACAACATACAGTTTGCTCATCCATCACTAACGCTGCCCTGCAGTTCATTTAATTTTGTGCTCACAACTGGTGATGATGATGAACTCTGAGCTTGCAGACCAGCTCAAGTGATGTCCCCTGATACTACAAACACTGTGAGAGCTATTTGAATTCCTTACCATAAGTCTCAAGAGAAGAGACTGTTGTCTGGAGATCTGCAGGTATGGAGACATCTGCACAGGGTTTATGTGTATGAAGCATTTATTCTGAGATCTGCAATGTTCTGGAGCAGCAGCTGAAGGTCAGGTGGGCAATTTCAGGGCACCATGAACAGCACTGGATGATTCTGTTCAGCAGCCTGACAACCCCCTCAGGGAAGAAATTCTTCCTAATATCCAGTCTAACCCTCCCCTCCTGGCACAGCTCGAGGCCGTTACCTCTTGTCCCATCACTTGTTACCTGGGAGAAGAGACCAACCCCCACCTCACTACAATCTCCTTTCAGGCTGCTGTAGAGCGTGATAAGGTCTCCCCTGAGCTTGCTCTTCTCCAGACTAAACAACCCCAGTTTCCTCAGCTGTTCCTCACAGGACTTGTTCTTCAGACCCTTCATCAGCTCCGTTGTCCTTCTCTGGACTTGCTCCAGCAACTTAATGTCTTTCTTGTAGTGTGGAGCCCAAAACTGAATACAGGTTTCAAGGTGCAGCCTCACCAGTTGCCTGCCCCTTCTTCCAAAGCTTTCTGTTCAGCCAGGCCAGTCCTCTTCCCTGCTGGCTCATCTTCTGGCATGTAGGGGTGGCCTGGTCCTGCACCTTTAAGATTGCCTTCTTGAAGACTGTTGAGCCTTCCTGAATAACTTTGCTCTTCAGGATTGCCTCCCAAGGGACTTTGTCAACCAGACAAAGTCTGCCCTCTGGAAGTCCAAGGCAGTCCAAGGCTCTTCTGCTGACCCCCATCCTTATTTCTCTGAGAATTGAAAACTCTATCATTTCATGATCACTATGCCCAAGGTAGCCTCTAGCTGCCACATCACCCACAAGTCCTTCCCTGTTCACAAGCAACAGGCCCAGTGGACACCTTCCCTGGCTGGCTCCCTCACCAGCTGTCAGGAAGTCATCTTTCCCACACTCCTTGAACCTCCTAGACTGCTCTCCCTCTGCAGAAGTTGTATTTCCAGCAGATACTTGCTAAGTTGAAGTCCCCCATGAGAACAAGGGCTAGCAATTGTGAGACTTCTCTGACATGCTTATAGAGTATTTCATCTGCCTCTATAACAGACTGCCACCAGAATATCTGCCTTGTTGACCTTTCCCCTGATTCTTACCTATAAACACTCAATCCTATCTATCTTCATCACTAAGCTGTAGACAGTCAAAACACTTCCTAACATACAGATCTACCCTACAGTCTTCATATATATACAGACTTCAAGCACAAACCAGCAGTACAGATGAATTCAGTTGAAGTGAATGGAACTGGAGAAATAATCAAATGGGAGACTGAAATGAAAATGAATTCTAGAAAGCTGCTGGCTACTATAGGCTCAAACAGCCCCTGCTTACAGTGGTGTTTCTAACAGTAGCTGTTTGAGTCTAAGGTGCTATGAAGAACAATTAACAAAACCAATCAGAACCTCTGAGAGCTTCCTTTCTTCTACTACCCTCATTAAATGTTGTCTTTGTTGTGTCCCAAGGGTAATCTGTCATGCAGACTATGTATTTTTTCACCTTTAATATAGCTTTCTAGGGCACTTGAAAGAGGTCAGTTGACTTTGAGCAAAAAGGGATTGGTCATGATCACTGCATCCTAGTTTGTAACATCATGAACTTCTCTCTTAACCAGACTCGCCTCCAGGGATGTATCATGTCTGCAAGGCTTGTTGTTGGGATAATTGAGAAATGTGAAAAACAGTCATGGAACAGGGGCCTGGTCTACTCTTGGAAGAGGCAGAAATAACAGAGGGTCTCAGTCACTCAGTAGAAGATAGGTCAGTGTTTCCTCCTTACTCATGTCTGTCCGTGCTCCTCCATGCTCCCATCCCTGCCTTAGTTCACTGTATTCACACACTTACATGGAATAGTGTGCCTGAATAAGCAATCAGCTCCTCTCAAGGCCCAGGCCCTCTCAAAAGATACAAGGGCATGCATAAGACGCTTACAGTGCGGTAGCAGACTGCAACCTCTCATCCTTCCCCACAGCAGCTCATGAGATTATCCTGAGAATTCAGACTGGCCTCAGTGCCGCTGGAGTAGGAACAAAGTCCAATGAATTCACTACTGCTGTTTGCATATTTAAGTCTTAATCCAAGTAAGGAAATTCTGACACTGGGTCACTTGACTTACTACTGGTGACTATTCAAGTCTCGACTCTCCTGTCCTAATTCAATCTGAGATAATGCCCAGCAAAGTCAATTGAAATCAAAAGATTTGGTGCTGGGCCCAAACAAAATTAAATTGTAACTTATATCAACATGCTTTTACTCCATCTATATATTGTTAAAAAAACGTAATTATGGTTACAGTGGATCTTTACTAATGCTTGAAACTGGTCCAACAGAAGCATTTTTTATCATTCTTATGCCTATGTAGACAAGATGGAACCTTTAGTGTTTCAAAAACGCAAACAATGTTTATTTGTTGCTCATAAGTAATTCATGGACCCAACAATATTCAACAAAACTTCTTCATTTTTAACAGATTTCTTAATGAGCATCATTTTACAGAAAACCACCAACAAATAAATATATGAAAACAATTGATTTTGACATCACAATGGTTAAACACAGTAAATAATTCATTAAATTGTGCTTTACATCAATGAAAATCCCTAGGTCTACAACCTATCTTGTAAATAGGAATAAAAGTAGATATGGTTACTCACGATACAATCTCTTAGTAGCAGAGTTCACACACATTATTGCACATAAACAGAAGGAAAAATCCTAAAGTAATTTACAGCCTATTAATTTACCCTTTCATCTTAAATATGGCAACTCATGGGAATCTTGATTTATTGTTTTTTCACTTCCAACAAGCTAGTGATATGGCCAAGAAGAAAGTCAAGGACATTGTAGGCTATGGAACCCATTTCCCTCCACAAAATATCAACAAAGAAAGTACTACAATGTGAACCAAACTGAGAAGTGATTCAGTGCAAACTGGCTACCTTTTCTGAATATGCTTTTGCCACATACAGGAAGAATACAGCAATTTGCCTCAGGAGAATGATTTTATTGTGATTGCTCGTCTCGTACAGGGTAGTCTCCACCAGCCTTGAAAGATATTCTTTATCCTAGACCGAAAAAGAGTAGTTCCAGGGGAACAGCAATGGAAGAAAAAAGTGTCAGTGTGAAGTTTTATAACATCAGTGCCCATATCTGATGGAAGGCTGCAGGTAGGAAACAAGAATTCACTAGTGCAGAAAGAAGCATGTGTTACATAGAAAGCCAGATTGAAAGCCAGTCAAATCTGAAACATCTCCAGATGCAAAAGTGATGTGACCTACCATTTGGTTTGGCTGAATGGATATGCTGCAGTTAGGAAGTTTGACTGTGGATGTGACTTCCATTGCTTTTTTGTTCTGTACTTCTGTTTTTAGTGAACTGCAAAGAACTACCACATGCTGGGTAGAATCCATGGCAAGGCTATCGCAACCTCACTATTAACACAACCACGGTGAAGAATACCTAATATCAGAAATGGTGTTTTCCTTTCCCCATAGTGGAAAAGCTTTTTATTGTTAGCATTGCTGAGTAGGAAAGAAAAGACGAATTTTCATTCCTTCACACTTTATTAAGTATGGCTCATAGGCAATAGGCTGAGTTCTTGGACTAGACATCAAATTACCAGGAACAAGTTTTAATGACACAGCATGTTTCTCTGTCTGCTCCAAGCCTACAGTGAATTATAACTGGAGAAGGCAGCCAGTGCTGAAGATGTGATAGGAGAGATTAGCAAGTACATCTCCATTACAAAAGAATGAGATTTGTTTCAGCACCACAGTAGCAGAAGCCAAATTGCCTTGTTTAAGCAACAAAATAATGCCAGGAAGATGGACAGAAATCCTATAGTGTTGCTCACGAATATTTTGAAAGAAACACACTGTGCTCTGATCTTATATGAGCCAGTGTAATTAAAGTGAAGCTTGTGCTGTCAGAGCAACAAAAACCTGGAATAACAGAGATATGAACATGGCCTTTATTTTACTTTTGTGTTACTTTATTTCAGGCACAGCGCCCAATAGGAAAAAAGCTGCAAGCCTGTGTGTTAAAAGTCTGCCTGGAAGTATTTCCAAGCTGCTTTATTTGTTATGTGCCAGGAAATTCTGCTAAGAAAAACAGTATTTTTGGCACAGTGAGTTTGCTGGATCTACTGCTGGAGCTGGGGAAGGAAGTGCCAGGTCCTTCACTCTCAGAGCCTCTGGGCAAGATCTCCCACCACTACAACTACTCCTGTACATCCACGGCTATTCTGCTACACAGGCTCCAGGGAGAAAAACCTCAAACAAACCAACTTCAATTTTAACTAAATCCCCAGCGTTAAGGCAAATCCCCTTACCATAGATGCTACAGCACATTAAGAGCTCTTCAGGACCCTGATTTTGTCTCCTGGGAAATGACTGATGAAAAGGTTAGGCATTGCATTAACATATTGCCAGACTATTAAAGCTAATGTAAACCACCCAAAGATTGTTTTGATTTTCCTCATTAGGCTTTGTTTTGTGTCAGGCAGAAGGAATAGTCTAGAGAATGGTTGGTGTGCTTAAATAGCTGGAAACAGATACTTACAGTCACTGGTGAGGCTCCAGGGAACCATTGCTGAGTTCTGTCTCCTCTCCCCTGAAAAGATAACACTGCATTTTCTAAATGAAAAACGAGTCCCCTGTTGCTGTGAGCAGCACGAAGAGGTGGCCCACTGGGGAAAGAGGCAGGGTGAGAGGAAGGGGACCCTTTTTTTGTGACGGGGTGGGGGGGTGGGGGAAAGAAAATATGCTTTACCACAAAAGATGGGCTGGGACTGATTCTACTTTCTCACTTATCTTCTTCCTTAATGTGAACTTGGCCTTGCATCTTTTCTCTCACATGGCTGGCTGTTCTCCTGCACAGCTCTTCCTCTGGCCCTTCAGGGTCCCCCCAAGACACCATTCCTCCTCATGGAAGCATGGAGCGCATCTGCAAATCCTGGACATATAGTATCAGGTGCCAAGGCAGCCTTCCCCTCTCTTGCTGCAGGGTCTGCAGCAAGATGCAGCAGTGGGCCCAAGAATAGTGAGATGAAACAGCTCCTGTTGTTCCTGTGTCACCAACCGGAAAGCTCCTTGCTTCCATAGGACCAGCCCAACCTGAAGCCCTGGTATCAGCAGATAAGATATCAGATCACTGTGAATTACCTGCATTGCAATAAAGGTGCAATAATATCAATCAGGCTTAGCTCTTCATAGCCTTCCTGTCCTGCAGCCAGGGCGAGCTTCATACCTAAGACTGTAAATATTTAAGTTTAAACCTCTGAAGGTTGGTGTCCATACATGAGTGAGGTGTCTGATTGCCTCTTCCAGGCTATGGAGATCCAAGCAGCATCATCTGGGGAGTCTAGAGAGCTCCTCATTCTTCTCTAAGCCAGATATCACAAGCAGGAGAGTAATGACCTGCAGTCCTGTGTTTTCCCTTCTGAATGCAGAGGTGGGAAGAGATGCACATGATCCACCAGTGGAATAGGTATTAGGGATCATAATCCATCACTACTCACCCCAAAAGTATCACACTGACAATCAGGCATAAATCAGCATCTTGCTAATAAACTACATTGATAATGAGGCATCATCTTGACAGCCCTCTTAATTTCTTAATAGCTGTTATGATATTCAATGTTTAATGTATTATTGTATGTATTAACTTTCAACAAGATGGGTTAGATCTTATCTCTGATATTGTGTATAGATAAGTAACAACAGCATTGTCAGAAGAAGAGAAGATACTGCATGCACTAAAAAAAAGACCAAAGAACCTTGGAAATGAAAAGACAAATACTGAAATTCAGCCTCTTTTGTTCTGTAACTCATTAAGTTTTTTTACCCACTGGATAAAAACCTTGAATTTTGAAAATAGATGAGAAATGTGCATCCACATCAGGTACTCCAGTATTTCTAATTAGCAAATCTGTAAAGTAAAAGCCATTCATGCATGCAATAATATACTTTCAGCATCTTGATTTAGCAGCCATGTTGAGGCACTTAGAGAAATTTCCTCCTAACGCTTTATATTTATGCTAGAAGAAGGAAAAAAACTCTCTCAAAAGATCCATGGTGCACAGGACCCTCTTTTTAAAAATTTCACTATTGCAAATGGAACAACAGAAAATCTTGGAATAAAGAGATGCAGTCTAACCACAAGAATGTAACATGGAGGAAGAACCCACTGAATCTTTTTCTAGACAAGGAACTAAGCCAGATAAAGATCTCTCATCATGAAACAATAAATTTACAAAGAATCTTCATACAGAGTGATAAATATCAAGACTTTCCACATAGCCATTATGCATCCTAAAAAACTGAAAGCTGATTTTTTTTCTAGCCACTACTGTAGTTAGAGAGAAAACCAATTTAAATTGTATTCACTTGGCATCAATGTATTTTAACAGACAATATCATAACCCTGCCTAGCCTCACAGACAATAGACCTTCAGGCTTTCAAAGCAAATACAGAAAATGTCACACTAATATTTCAGCTTTTCCTGCTCTCTCTTTCCTCTTCCCTGTAGTTTGCTTGCCCCCTTTTCACCTTTGTGAATGCAAAGGCTGCTTTCATTGCCTCCATCCAGATAATCTCCATATCTGCTTAGCTGTTGAATGGACCTCATTTCTCAAGGCTTTGCCTTTGCCACACATGCTCAGAAGGGTGGCTGCTACCTGGCTGGTTTTGGTACTCTCAGCATCTGCAGAGAAATAAGCTAACCCCACCACTACTTCACTTATAAATCATCTCTGACTACTGGCTAACAGAACAGAACAAGCAATGCCCCAATCCCACATTTCCTAGGCCTTTTTTAATCACCTCACCAAATTCTTCCCTTAATCAAAACACAGCACGTAGAAGCTCAAAGGGCAATGTGCTTTCCTCCATTTCATTCACTAGAAAGCTATACAATTGCAAAGGACAGTATGAAACAAAACAGCTCTCATGTCACAGAGGAACCAAACCAGGTATTTTTTTCCAATAGATGTCTGCACAAGTTTTGGTAGCTCAGATTGTATAGGGTACCTCTGTTGACATAAAGGATATAGCTCTCTCTTCAACCCATCCTCATAGCTTAGGGCTTTGAAGGAAGTCTTTTTGGACAGGAATCTATTCTGTGAATCAATAACACTGATCAATGCCTATTGAGAAAAAAATACATTCTCCTCACTGGAAGAAACCAAGAAAAACTGAGACAAGGAGGGGTAGTTAGTTGTCAGATGTGGTCTCATTTACCAAAGCATAGGCCTTCCTTGGCTAATACCCAGGTAGCCAAGTTGCACAAATTCTGTGATCCTCTTCTTCAGCTAGTCAAGATGGAGGAGGATCACCACCTTGCAACCTGACTGTTATAATCTTCAGTAACGGTTACTTCTGCTGCCTCTTCCCTTGGTGACTGGTGAGCTCTCTGCTCCCGCAGCAGCCGCCGCTCCTCTCGCCTCTTTAGCCGGTTCTTCTGATGTTCCTCTTGCTTGGAGTACTGGAAGCGTTGCAGGAACAGGTCCTTCGCATATTCATACAGCTGTACGTCCAAGAAATTCAGCTCCTCTATCCGTTGCCGCACATCCTCACCTATGTCCACATTGGAGGCCCGTGTAACGTTGAATTGAGTGAATGGGGAAATGAATTTCAGGTTGAATGTCCTCTCAAAAAGGTACTGCGTTTTCCTCTGAAATTCCGTGAGCCCAAAGAAGGCCATGTTTTTCAGATTGTTCTTGGCGCTTTGGAGAAGAATCATATTTCTTTCACTCTCATTCATAAAAGTCAGGTTGTAGCATCCCACCAGGCTGAGGTCTGCCAGCATGCGCACCTGGCGGTTGTTGGCCAAGTTGTAGCTACAATCCATGAATTCCTGTAAACTGACTCCAGACCAGTCGTCTCCTTCATAACAGGTAGGCAGCTCGTCTGGTGTTGGACTTCTTCCATCACACATATGAAGGGAAGTTTTCCACGTTGCACCCCTCTGGACATGCTTCCATTCACTCAAGTACCGTGATACTGGATCCCTCAGCATTGTGATGTAATAGAAGTTCCTGAAACATAATTAAACACAGTTTTAATATTCAGTGGATTTCATTTCTCTATTCTCCAATAAATCGATTACCAGCCACCACCACTACCCCTTAACTTTTCCCAATGTAATACAGTCATTTTAAGTGACTGCTTTGGAGACAGTAAAAAACTTAAAGCTTCATAAATACTGTGGATAAAATACAACATAAACTGGGAGAAGGAGAGATCAAAGGAAATAAGCAGCTATCAGAGAAACGGAATTACTTTGACCTATCAACTGTTCAGTGTTAGTTACTTTATGTAGAAGCCAATTAACTGGAGTGTACTCCCCCCTGCTTTGAAATACTAACTCTCAGTAATAGTAGAAACAGTGGGAAAAGAGCTTTATATAAACTTATCACTTCTCTTCTGGACTGAGACATGCATGTCTCACAAGATGCACAAGATGATAATCCACACAGCGCTTGGTCAGAATGCAAGAGAAGCATGAGCAATTTCATATGGAAGCTGCAAGTGCTAAAAATAACACCATGTGGAAGACTGTCATGAGCCATCTACTTAAGAAGGACCCTACTATTAAATGGGCTGGAGTGAGGATAATGAGACACCTAAAATCCATTCTTATGGCTTAATTTTAGACAAGTGCTTGACTGAAATTAGTTATAATTGTGTAGTACAAAAGCATCTGTTGATATAAAGATTATCATTATACAGCCTCACCTGTCAAGAATACAAAAGAGACACTGAGAAATATTGATTTGAAATAGAGCAAATAACTGCAGAACTGACTTTTAGCTATTGACTTTAGTTTGTACATCTATTTATGGCAATCTGAAATGGACTGCAACTGAGTATGCTTTGAGCAGGCTTTCACAGATTCAAGTTTTTTTACTAAGAAATATTTTATTCAATAACAACTCACCTGAATTACAGGGTGATATCATAAAGACAAAGCAAAACCAAAATACTTATGATTTCTGTCAGCTAGAATAACCAGCAGAAGATTCATGACTAAAATTAACACACAGTCTGGTACAAAAATAGGCTCGTGAGTTTGCATGACTCATCTGACTGCAGACAATACATTAATAAATCATGAGCCTTAAGATTCCCTAAGAAAAGTCTGATCTCAGTACTTTTTCTTGAGTCTAGAGAAGGATAAAGCAAGTAAGCAGGAGGCAAGCTTGCTGACAAGTTAGCCTGTAAACAAGCCAACACTTTGTTTTGGCCATCTCATACAAGAGCGAGCTGCAGTTAAATGAAAAATCTCTAAATCTGTAACAAGCTCCAAGACAATTATTTTTCTTTCCCAGGTACCACCCATTTCCTGCCACCAAAGATTCCGCTACAGATTCTCCGTAAACCTCCTATTTGCCCTAAAAATAGATATTCCTAAAAAATGCAGATACATTCCCCAGTTCAGACCAAGCAAAAGAAATCAGGGCTGAATGCTTTGTCTTTATTCAGTCTGAGTTTTATATATAAACTATATATATATTAATATGGTTTCTGGAATAAGGTTATGAGGCCAAACTATGTACTATGTTCTGCTGCAGGGTCATTTTTTGAACTACTATCTAATGGAAACATCTGTTTCAAGAATTATGTTGTAGCTGAAGAGCTACAGGTGGAAGGATATAAACTAGGGAGTGCTGTTTGGAAGCCATGACTTGTGTTAGCATCAGATGATACTCTGAAGGATGGTATTTCCAAACTAACTCATTTGGAGCTTGGGTTTCCTTGCTGCTGTTCACACATGACCAAACTGCACTACAACTGCTTTGATGCACTTCAGTTACTTGCACAGCCCACACCAACAGTGAACCCAAGGATCGTGCAACCATTCAGACAGATATTTCTAAAATCCCCCTTGTACTCCTGCAGAACAGGAAGTATCAGAAACCCTCTTGTGTCCTCTGCAGTATAGTTCCACTATGAAAAGCACTATCTTTAAGCACTTCAAGTACGGCTTTCCTTTCTTAAACTGGATGCTCATCTTGGCTCTGCTTTGCATGTATGAAATCATGTTAAGAATTGCTTTCCAGCTAGCAAAAAGTGGGACAAAAAGCGGATGCACTTCACCAGTGTTGTGCAGACAAAGCAGCCCAACTCTCAAATGCCCATTAGCTTTCGGCATAAGACACTGTTGCAACATACAGCAGGCACTGGTAGTGTTGTGATAGAAAATGATTGAAGCTTCCAGGGAGCAGAAATGAAAAAAAATGATGGACAAAGATTCAGTAGCAGTTGGCAACATCTACATTGACAGAGACATGGTGTTGGCTTGGCCCTTGTGATGCTGCCCCTTCCCTCGTCGGATAGTTTTGATGTTCGTATGTGGCAGCAGATGGGTTTAAAAGTTGCTCTTGACAATTATTTGTACCTCTAATAATAATTCTGTCTTTCCTCACCCATCTCCAGCAGAGCCAGTCAGGAATGACACAGAGCAACAGCAATTAACAAAAATACCTACTTTGCATCAATCGTTTCCATTTCATGCCTGGATATGTAAATGTGTTTGATGGGCAATAAATACGAATATAAAGCAAATGCAGGGAAATGAGAACAGCACAACTTTGTATAACATCTGCAGCTTCCTTTATGCAGACTGGGAGAGAAACTTTCGTCAGTTTGTTGCTGCTACTGCTTGTGACTACCTTATGTCTGCATCTGTTTTCACTATCCTGATCATTTACTTCTGGTTTGTGTTTCTTTCAGAGAGTTGCCTTCTTGTGTTATCAAGCGGATGGCTTCTTCATCTGGTAGGCAACTTTTAACAGCAGCCTGACACACATTTAGTTTCTCAGGTGCTAATAACTAAAATCACAGCTATCCCCATCGCATTGAAAGTTTACAGCCTTCTATTTAACCTTTTGTTCATGACTCTCCATCACTGTTTTAACCAATCTGAGGTTGCAAGACCTTAAGATTTCTTCCACCTGATCTGGGCACTGTCCAGATGACACTGTTACAACAGAGGACTGGGGGATGCTGCAAAGCAGTTGTGGACAATTTTTTCTTTTAGGGAAAAGGTTGTCATGCCTCTAAAATGATACAAGTAAGAATACATAGGTCATGCACTTCTGCTTCAGTTGGAAAATTATAAAAATTATCTTAGGAGATATTTTTAAATGCTGACATTTATGGTTTAAACATAGAAGAGCTCAGCGCCTAATACAGTGTTCACACTAGGAATGGCTCAGGAGTCAGCTCACAATGAAGACAAGAAGCCACTTATAAATATATGAAACTAGGGATGACCTTCAGTCTCTCTTTTCATCACTGTTCAGTAAAAGAACATCAGGTCAGCTATATATTGAACATGCCTGTTCATGTCTGAATACAGATATGCACTTGTTCTCACCAGTGTAAATGACCCCTCCTTGTGTCACCCATGCTCATGCTTACATGGCTACGTTAAAACTCCACAGCTACCCACTGTAGGAAATACTCAGCAAAGAATTAAGTAATAACTTCTGTAACCCTCTTTCACAAAGTAAACTCATCACAGGTTTTTATTGCCTTCATTTCAACAGATGCCCATCACTGACTACTCAAACTGCTGTCACAGACAGCCTTGGTTCTTAAAGGCTAGACAAGCTCAATACACTGGCCTGTCAGTGAGAAGATGCTTTACACAAAAATTCCAAATTATTTTAAACCCATACAAATTATATCTCTATCTAATCTGTATCTATGTCTGTATATTAGCATTTGTGTGCATATGTGTGTGCAAAAATTTACACTGGAATCTGACCGTAAGTTGCAGTTGTCAATGAAAGAAAAATCACAGTAACCGCATATTGTGTATTTGCCAATGCATCTTGTAGCTGTCTATACAAACATTAGACATGTACATACAGTTTAGGTTACATTTCAAACAACACCAGCCCGCTAGTCCTGGTGCTAGCTCTTCCTGAAAGGGAACTTAATACAACTTCCCCAGATCAATCAATGTCTTTTCAACCCTAATGTACTCAAATCAATAGGTTATTGAAGATGCCACTATGGAACAGCTGATTTTTTGGACACTGTGACGGTCACAGCAAGGGCCTGATGATCCATGCAAGGGTTCAAACAAGCACTGGTGTGAAGCACTGGCCTGCACACTACACTATAAGTAAAAAACACTTGGGAAATCAGAAGGCTCTAGTCCTACTTGCATGAAATCCAGTGTTTTCATCAGCATTAGTCAAAGAAATCCCTTAATTAACAGAACAGCTAAAATGAGCTTCTAGTTATAACCTAAGAACATGTATTTCTCTCACATTGTAAGGTATTTTAATACCTTATATTTAACACTCTAATAATTTAATACTCTGATCTTACATTAATCCTTCAATAGTATTGCTCTGGTTTGGAAATTAATTTCAGAGGAGCAGACTCTGCTATTAGCAGAGGTGATCCCAAAGCAGGGCATTTTGCCTCTTCTATCACCATGGAACAGACGTCCCAGCTGAGGGAGATTTACTAAATATGTGAAGGATCACCACACATAGAGAACAAAAACATCCTGTAGGGCCTCCTGGGGAAGAAGAATGAATGGCATCTTCATAAAAAGAGAACAGCTCACTCATAGCAGCTGATAGTAGAGACAGGAATATTTGAGGTGGAGAAAAAGAGTCACTGGAGAGTATTTTGGAAGATACTAACAGATGGAAGAAAGAAGAATCAAAACGACTGAAAAACCCAGGTGCATCATAAAACCATCCACGTTCTGCTTCTTCCTGTCAGCAGGGAAAATAAAAGCCCTGGTCAAGTTTATAACCCAAGTTGAGACAAGTAGCTATCAGTTTTAAGGCTGGAAGTGAGTGTGCACCCAAAGAAAGGTCTGAAATACCCAGCAAATCCAGGCTAGCAGCACATTTCTGCTAATGACAAGAGGCTGTGGCAAGAAAAAGGCTTGAGAAAGACCTGCATTATGTGAACAAAAGTCTTATGCTTCCCAGTTTTACCCTGAAGCTCAAGTTCTCAGGGGCAGTAACATAGTTAACCACCTATCAGCAACCTCTCATCAGGCAAAGCATCACCAGTATGGGTAATAGTGAAGAGAATCATAGAATCATTTAGGTTGGAAGAGACCTTTAAGACTGAACCCAACTGTTAACCCAGCACTGCCAAGTCCACCACTAAACCTAAGTGCCACATCGACACATCCTCCAAATAAACAAATGAAAGAAAAATAAGGAGAATGCAATACATGAACAATTAGGGAATAAGAACATTCAACAAGGATGGGGGGGGGGGGGAGGCAGAAGGCAAAGAAATATTGCTGGGCTGATCCAAACTGATCAAAGTCATTCTAGAGTAATGCAGATGTATCAGCTCATGGCTGGCAGCATTATTGTGCAGAGTGTCACTGCATCTGTGTTGTGCTTAATTGACAGATAACCTGCCCAACCTAACAGGAACTGATTGTATACTTCTTATTCAGAACAACAGCAGTGTTACAAAAAAGCTATGAAACAGTACATAAACTACAGGCATGTCCATCGGGCTGCAAGAAGCATCATAAAGCTTATCCACCAAGCCAGACAAACTCTATCCAGCCCAAAATCTTTTGCCAAGATTATGTAGCAACAGCAGATAGGTTTAAACTTAGCATCTGTCACAGGATGCTAGTGATGGGAATGGTTTTCTCAGACATCCTTTAAGAAAGTTTGTGGCCTTAATACAATTAGCTGTCCTCTTAAGTTGTCATGATGTCCTGTCAAGTTGTCAAGTCTTTACAAGTCTTTTACTGAAAGAACAGCAAACACCATTAAGAACTCAATGTTTAACCACCCTTACCACATACATCACCCATTCAGCATGTAGAAAAAACACTTAAATGGCTATTTTCTCAAGAGGATCTGAGCACCCACCACTACTGCTGTTCATAACTGATGAGCACTGTGCTTACTTAAAAGTGTCTGTAATGTCCTGTAGATACTCCATATTAAAGGAGACTTGCCATTGACTTCAGCACAATTAAATAAAACAAAAAACCAAAACAGCTTGCATTTTGAGGTACAAAATAATAAAATTTTAGATATGTCTCACTATTCCTCTGAGATTTTGTCCCATGACTCTGAATCCAACCAGCAAAAAACCTTTCCACTGTTTCCCATTTCCAAATTGGCCACATGCTTCTGTTGGTTAACTACCCTTTTTGTTATCCCAGTGACAGGCAGCGCAGCTAAATCTGGTAGGACATGCCTGCTCAGAGAAGTGACTAGGTACTACTTCCAGGGTAGGAGATCTAAATGCAGCGGTCTATGTATAAGCTACACACCTAAGCAACCTCTGAAGCCAGAGAGGAGCTACTCACCACAGGCACTGGTGTATGTCTGCAGAGCAGTGCAGCTGGCCAAGGGTAGGTGTCAGCCCTGGCATGACCTGTATCACTTCGGAGGCTCCCTATGCATTATACTGTGCACACTGACCACAATGGGAGCTTAAGATACCTGCTAACCTGGAGATGTCTACACTGTAGGTGCCTCTAGCTGTAAGGTGAACCCCATGTCTGGAGTCAAAGCCCCTCGCCTGAACAAACATACTCACAGAATGCAAACTTGAGGCCAATTCCAAAAACTGACGAGTAACAACATTTTGTAATGAGCAAGAAGTAACTACAGAGAACCCCCTTTTTGTACCTATGACATACCTATCAGTTATGTTAGTATATTTCTTTCTAAGCATGCTTTTAGAGCTGGACAATTCCCAGTCTAAGCAAAAGTTTTAAGTAAGTTCCTGTATTATTTCATACAAATGTCCAAACCAGCAGTTAGAGAAACAGTCTACCATAATTTTGTTGTCCTTGCTGATACAGCAGTGTATCAGTGAGATAGGGGGAGGGCTTGGAGTCAGACATATGGGATTGCTTGTAGTCAGACAGCTGGGTTATATTTCTGATCCTGGAAAGCAAAGACAGTTGTTCAGGAAGTTACTTGTGATGATACAGTCTGTTGCAGGCAAGAGAAATGTTGTGTTTGAGCATTGGGAAGCACTTCAGATATATGAAACCTCACATTTCATTGCGTGTTAGGAGGAGTACTCCCCATCACCAACTTAGTTTTCTTTTACAGCAATTTGTTGCTTTAGGATTTATTATAACCTCCCCATTTTTTCTGTTTAGAAATTACAAGCCCTTTTTTTCTTTAAAAATACCCTCTGAAACATCAGATAAAATCCTGTATCCATGCTATCAGAAAAACCTCAGCAAAGCTTTGCAGCACTGTTTTATTCTTCTTTTTTGCATGGCTGGTTATCAGAAGGTTAGTGTCCCACACCTGATTAAAGAATGACAGATGACAAAGGGTGTCTTCAGAGATCACTCACTCTCTGACATCACATGACATTAACAGCAGTGATCTAGGCTAATGCAGAGGGGTAGAAGAAAGAGAGCAAACCTGTGGCAACACAAATGCTGCATGTACATCTGGAATTTCTCCACCTAAAGAGTCCTTGAAGTGAGGCCAGGGCAAATTCAATAATGGTGTAGAGCTATGTGAGGATAAGAGAAGAGGAAGAGTGAGCTACTGGGTAACCTATTTGAGCATCCAACTGGTTTAAATTTATCCTATATAGAAAAAAGATGAGTTTGAAAATCCAGCACTACTTCTGCACTGCAGACTATGGTAAAAAACACATCTGTAGAGACTTTTTCCTTAGGTATTTTAGGAATGAAAACAACTGGCCTGGGACTATGCAAACTGGTAACTTTCTTTAAAATGCTTTTGGAGTTAGAACCTGTGATTTTGTACTTAGTACTTACGTGATTTTGTACTAAAAATAATGAATAACCATTAAAATAATAATTATGCTTCCTACACATCACATTGCCACACACCCTTCAATCAGTGAAAATTATCTCAGGACCTACTGCTGGAAAAAGAAACTGGGAGTGCTGAGACTTTTTTTCTTGACATTGGAGAATATAAATTCATGAGGATACAGATTTTAATGAAGTATCTCAAAGATGCTAGATGGGAACCAAACAGCAGCCTTCCAGTACCTAAGAGGAGGTCAGTGAGAAGATGCAGCCAGGCTTCTCAGTGATGTGTATGGTGGCATAATTGAGATGTGTCAGCCAGAAACTGAAGAAGGGGAGGACAGGAGGAAAACTATTATCACTGTGAGAATAATTAAGCATCGGAAAGCTTTCCTCAAAGAAGCTGTATACCCTCCATCCTTGGAGGTTTTGAGGATCAAACTGAACAGAGCTCTGAGCAGCCCCATCTGCACTTAGTAGTCACCCTGCTCTGAGCAGGGAGTTGGACTAGAGACCTCCTGAGATCCCTTCTCACCCCAGGGATTCTGTGGTTCTGCAAGACAGTGCACATTCTGCCACCAAATGTACAGTCCTGTCAGAAAACACATCCAAACAGAACCAACTCGCCAGCTAGATCATACCTCCCTTGTTCTTTCCTGGCTACCCTAGCCAGAGTACAGGGAATGTGCTTTGTCTTTTAAGAGGCTGTATTTTTTTGCATATAATTCTATCTAAGGCTATAACACTCTGAATCAGCATACCCTGAATTATTGAGCAACTTCATGAATATTTATTCCAGTGACACTTTGTTCAATATAGAGTCTCTAAAAATTGGAGATGACAGTGCAGCAAGTACATGCCCCTAAAGAAATTACTTCTGTTCACAGGTATCAAGTCTGGATCTTGAACAGCTCCTCGGCTAATGAAATGATATAGCTACCCACGGTTTTAATCCCAGCATTTTAGAAAACACACATGAATAGCATATGAGTATGTGTGAACTTTCTGAGCTAATACATGCTTTTCCCTGTGTGTTACCTTTAGGATTTAAGCATTAATTTTTTGAACACAGAGCATAAAGTCAGGCATCTAACACTGCATTTAAACATGTAGGTAAGCTCAGCCTCATTGCCAGTGCAGAAAATATACCATAGTAAGAGATACGGATGCTCAAATAGCCAGAAAACATGGTCTGCTGACTTAGTTAGCAAAAGGAGGCTCCAAGGCATCACAGTGCCCTTCTGTGCCATCACAGTTAACAGCACTCTATTATCCCCCTCATAAAACATCCTAGCCCTTTGTGAAATGCTCTTTTCATGCTGCTGCTTCCATTGTAAAGAGCTTGTGAATGTTGCTTCTCACAGTTAGGAACATGAGTCTCATTCTCAGACTAAACCTGGTCTTGGACTACTTACATCCAGTTGTTCTTGAGTTAACACTGCAAATACATCAAAAGGATTTATAAATGTAATATCAGAGAAGGAGAAATGGCATTTAAGTTGGAGATCAGAGAGCAATCACCTCTTGGATTTCATTTTACAAAGCTGAACTAGTCGTTGTTGTCTCTTCTGATAAGAAGAGCCAGAAATGATCACACTGCAGTCCCACAAAACCTTTGGGTCACACTTAGATTATTTCACTCCGAGTTGTACCCTGAGTTTCCCAGCGTCTTAGCTTTCCATGGCTGGCTTTTAATAGGAGGCTCACAAAAGTAAGATGTGCTGCAAGATCCTGAGATTGGTTCTGGGTTTTGACCATCCAAGCAGTCCTTTCCTGGCATTTGAAATTCCACAACATCACATTTCACTATACATGGCAAATTTCACAAGGCCTCAGAGGTGCCTTGTACAATAAATACTTGTTATCTCCATTGGTAGTGTATCCTCCAATATAACCTCATGTTGCATTTGGGTTTTTTTAATAAGATGCATAACTCTGGAAACTCATACTCGCTGTGTGATCCTGCGCTTTGCACCACCAAACTTCATTCCACCCTTTTTAGTGAAGTCCTCAAGGTCATTAAGCAAATTCCATTAACATACTTCGGCTTTTCTGTGCCAGCGTCATTAATGAAAACATGAAATAGGATCACAGCTAAGACCAGCCCTGTGGAAATTTATTAATAACTTTCCTTTAAAACAGAAAGTTCCTCTTTCAGCACATCCCATTTTATTACCATGTTCTTGCCCAACAGCAAATTCTTATGCCTGGCCTCATGTTTTCTGCCTTATATAATAATTTTGTGGAGTCTGCTCTATGAAATACTTTATTGAAGGTGAATTTCCCTCCTCCTATCAGAGAGAGATGCTGGGTATTTACATGTCTCAGCCCAAAGGCTGAGAATGGGGGCCCCAGCTTTGGCTGTGTGTAAGAGAGAGAATGTTTAAGATGGGGAAATGACAATTTGTTTGAGAGCGAAGCGGTCTGGAATAGAAATGCACAGATTAAACGATTTGATGGAAAAACAAATCTGCCACTTTCCATCAAACAGCCTTGATACAAATTGTAAATCATTTCTTGATGAGACACAAATCTAACAAAGTTCCCTCCAGAGACTTTTGTTCTTTGCCTAAATTATGTCAAGCTCAGTTGTTCTAAGTGTTCTTTAAATTGCTGAAAGGAGTGAAGTAGTAAGTGCCTTGCTGAAAGAAATATAAATATAAAATGCAATAATAAATCAAATAACAAGAATTTGTTGTTCTATCAGGCACCTGAATAACAAAAACCTTGCATCTTGTAAGAAATGGTGTATGAACACACACAGGAAGAAATACTGTTCAAAACCAATAGCTACACAGTGTCTTATAAGATTCTTTAAATATACTGTATGGAAGAAATTTGTGCCAAGGAGAATAATAAATCCTTTGTGGCCGGGACTGGCAAAGGAGGAATCCATTGCTTGCATCGCCCCCATTCTATTTCATCTGTATTGTGCACAAATCACTGCTGCGTCTCAAAAGAACCACGAAAACCTGGGGCACATGCAACATCTTTACTGAAAATGTTGCTTCTCCTGTCCCTGCTATGCCACTGCACAGAAGGGAAAATGAAATAAGGATGTATTTGTACTGCTACTACCTGCCTGTTCCCAGAGCTGCCTCTAGCCCCAGCCTGGGGAGGAAGCACTGAGCTCACCTTTCTCAGAGACATGTTATTAAGTACAGGGGAGACAAGCTAAGGGGATGACCCACAGTATCAAGTAGCAGCAGAAAACAAGGGCTGGCCAGAGGAAAGAAAAGAAAGGTGATGACAGGCAAGAGACAAGAGAAGAGCAACCCTGGAGACACTGCAGCACTGGGGACCTGCAGTTGAAGCTTGTTTTGCCAGCTTAGCCTAAAAGGGTTACAGAAACCAAGCTGGAAAGGGACCCTCCTGATGAAGTCTGAAGCTTATAATCACAGATAACAGTTTAGCACAACAGGATTCATAAACCAGCCGTGATCCACAAAGGACAAACCACAAAACCTTCCTCACTATCAGGATGCAGACTCTGAGCATCTGCCAACAAGGTTAGAGCAAGACTGTATTGGGAGGAGTCTCCATGGAGCAGGTGATTGCCTGGGCAACTGAACACTCCTCCAGTACTGATGCAGAGAGATGTGGTCAAAGAAATCCTGTCTATTCAGTAACTTACTTAAACAGTGTAAGGCCTTTCTTAACAGTTATAAAATAAAAAGCCCCACCAACCCTGCATACTTTCATGCAGAATTATGAGAGATCTGTTATCCTGAGTCCTGGCTGCCTGCAAGGATACACTTCACTGGTAAAATCCAGTTTCAGAGAGGCCTGAAAAGACAAATAACATGTAGGCAGACCCTGAAATGTTCAGACATTTATATTCCTTCAGTCAGATTTTGTTAGGTTTGAAAGAGACAAAAAAACCCTTGTGTTAAAATGTTTACTTTCATTCTTTTTCTCAATTTGGAGGAGCTGTTGCTATCCCATTTTATTCTCTGCTTAGGTAAGACAAGCAGCACAGACATCACCAGTGTACCTTTGTAGCTGGCTTCATTGGAAAACAGTTTGTGCTGCAAGTGGCATATACCAAGGCTCTCTCCCTAACTGAGCTGTCTCTGATTTATAACTAATAGCTCAGTTGCAGACGCTCTTTCCCAGATCTGGGATGCCCAAATGAAAGTTCTGTCGCATGTTTCACTGCAATGCATTGTGAATCAGTACAGAAATTCTGCTCAGTTAATAAAGTAATTAGCAATAAAGAGGCCCAGTAATTGAAATCCCCTTGAAAGCACATCAATTTATTCTCTCTAAGCTTTGCCTCAAGTCTTTATTAATTCTGACATCAAGCATAATGACCATAAATTATAAAAGATCATCACAAAATCCAGGCATCACAACCATTTTCTTGTCCTGCATGACGAGTTTCTAAAACATCTAGGTTTGATCATAATTTTTTGATACTCGCCTCCCATAATGTAAACAGGACAATATGCATATTAAATTATGCATTAATATGCATATTAAAGAATTTCAGGTGAGTCTGCTGATGAAAACATCCTAAGAGTAGTTTTTCCTCTTCATTCATTGAAACAACTCATGAAACCTCAGGAAATTGCTCAGCTGTAAGAGAAACCACCTAACATTCTTCTTCTTGTGAAATACTGTACATACAGGTTTTCCTTAAGACATTAAGCAAACAGATGACAAGGTATTTCAATTGAATAAGACAGACCACTGTCTCCTCATTTCACACTTCACTTTGTCTTTCTACTGAAATACTTGATAGCATCTAATCAAACCCAGAGATGTTTGCTATGAATAATACAACCCAAAGCTATAAGCAAAATCTCCATCTTCCTCTTCATTGACCTAACAGATTTCATCCCACATCAGTTGACACCACATAAATGTATATAAACAAAATTTCCACAAGAGGGCCCTCTTTTCTTCCTAAATCTCTGCACAAGCTCAACTTGCTTTCCAAAAATTTTCCATCAAGCTTTTGTCTACAGATCTCAGAAAAAAGTTTTTACCAACTAGAACTGAGTTTATGACAGGATTTTATACAACAAACCTGTAACTCGAACGGAAATCAGTTTTTATATACAATTTCCACTATATACTTGGCATGTAAAGAACTTTGATGAAGCTTTTCAAAGTTTACTTCTTGCAGTAACCAGCTAAAATGAGACCTTTTAGACACACACACTCAGAAACACACACACACACAGAGTCAGCTCACACTGCCCCCAAGATGCAGTTTGCCTCTGTGTTATATTGTAATTTGTATTTGTGTAAGCCCAAAGTAAGTGACTATTACTAATTTCAGCTCTGTATGAATGCATCCCTTAGGCATCACAGTTGAGGTACAAATGGTACTAAAATTACCTACACCCTCAATTCCCAGCAGTTACAAAAAACAAAACTTGTTTGGGATACCCTGTCATTTGCTTTAACATTCTGAATGTTTTATGGAGACAGTGTTACAAGTCCTCATCTTCTTAACTCACTTGTAGCTGAGGTTTTCATTGTTTAGCATACCTTTGAATACCTAACAGAAATTGGACCACCTTCTTCTTCTGATCTCAGATCTTAACAAATGAAGGCTCTGACACACGTCAGGCTGTGCACTGCACTGTACCTCTATTGGCTGTTGACGCTATGCTCTGAGACAGAAGGTAATAGGATGAAATAGAAAAGCCTGGGCTTCTAACCTCCAACTCTTATGAAAGATTCTTTACCTTTCAGGAAAACTAGCAAACATGTGAATTCAGCCTTGCTGATACAGCACAAACCCACCAATCTGCTAACTCATTCAAGTAAATCTTCTTGATCTGCAGTGCTAACTTTAAACAAAGTGTTCACAACTGCTCAGCAATACTGCCATATGATATGGTCATGTTTTAACCAATGTTGATGACAAGAGTTCAAACTGCTGCAACACTTGTGCATTCAGGTAAAATAAAATACCCAAGGTGCTGATGGGACTCCATGTGAATTACTGGGTTCAGCAGGTCTTTTGGGATGTTTTGGTTCTGCAGCCTTCCTCTGTAATGGACAAATCCTAATCAATGAAGCACATCTGTACAGTGGAGGAAAAGCACTTTCCAGTCCCTTCAGGCCATGAACTGACGACTCGAAGCATGACATTTGATTAGCCTTATTATTTCAACTCATTTATACATAAATATTGTTAGGGGCCATGAAGCCATCCAGCCCTTATTAAAATCCAGCTGCAGTCTCTGAGCTGATGTTCCCATTCTTCCTTTTTGTCTGTAAAAACAAGGAAGAATTTTTTTTCTTTGAACTGCGGGTTATCATCTTTGCAATTTTATTATTGGAAAATAACCTTCTTCTCTTACATTAGTGTAGCAGACTGTTGTTGTACCCCCTCACACATGCAAATAGGCCAGGCTTCCTAGTCTTTCCCCACAGAGATATCTGACATTGAGACTCAACATGATGTAGCATCTTTCTGAACTAAAGGGCAGGGGAACAGTGTGTAGGCCATTATGTTCAAACATATCTCTCACGGAAATTAATGAATGTCTGTGCAGACACTGAACATGAATTCAGTCAGCAGAAACAAAACCCATCTGAAACTGAGCTTAAGGTCCAGGAATACCTAATGATACAGATCTTTATCTTTGCAAGTTGAGGATTTCTTCCTTTCCCTTTGAAGAGCCAGAGCGCTCTTCAGGTCACAAACGTATCTTGCTCTAAAGGAAATGGGTTGGTAACAGGGTTATGAAAGTTATTTCTGCATTACAAAGGAGCAAAGCAGCTGATGTGTATCCTAAGTAACATGAAAATTTAAATATGAAACGTTCATTTAAGATTAATTTATAGACTTTATACATTGCTTTCTGTTTTACATAGAATATTACTGTCAATACAATACAGCAGTGATACAAATAGGAAAGCAAAATTCAGGTTGAAATAATATCAAGAATTTTTTTGTACAGTTGTAATGCTTTCAGTGTTCCCATCTTTCATCTAATGAAGGAGATTACTTAGTCTGGGTCAATCTTATTTTTGATACACATAATGTTTGATACACATAATTATTTTACATAAATTAATACCTGAGAATTTAAAAAAGAGAAATAGTTTCCTGAGCAACTGAGGATGTGCTATCTGCCTAGTAAAAATAGCCAAAAAATGAAATGGATGCAAACTAATCCAGTTTTGCTTTTTTCCCTTTGAAGATGTTCCTTTTCACCAGGCTTTTCCTAAAGCAAATTTTTTGTTTATAATTGCACAATTTCTCATATATGACAAAGCTATACATCCCAGTAGTCTCACCAAGTGCTGTTCTGCACCTGTATCTCTGCTATACATCTTGAGATAGCAGCTGCTGTATGTTCAGGCTAAACTACAGCCCTGCTTGCATGACAAGGAATTTTGTATGCACATAGACCTTTACTCATGGCACTTTAATTTGCTCCATGGCCTTAATAAATAAACTGGCATTAAGCATACTCATGCAAGCCACAGCCCTAAAAATAACTCACTTCAGATGTTCAGACATTTTTCCTTGTTGTTTCCAGTAACACCACTCTTACTGCTAGGAACAATGATTAGCACAGGCAGGGATTTGCATTGAAAAAACACACTTGGAAAAGCAGCAGGGATCTGCAGAGGTGTAGTAGGGTAACTGAGGGCCACATTAGTATTCCCTAAGCATTAATGGGAAAAGCCTAGCAGTGAAGCTGGGCCGCTGCAGTGAGTAGGTAAGTAGGCATAGGCAACCTTCCTCATTTATCATATAAGCATCCAACAGTGGGGCCCACAGGTGAGGGCTGGGAGCAGTGGCCACCAAGCTGCACAGTCTACGTGACGTACCCAGCAAGACATTTTGCTCAGAGGCCAGAAATCCACCTCCCCCAAGCAAGCACCCCTTCCCTGACCAAAGTCATCCCTGGCAGACACCAGCCTACCTTGTCAGAAGCAGAGGGGTTGGCAGGAAGGGATGGTAGATTCCCCTTCTCTTTAACTCCATCCAGACAATCATAACTTTCCCCTAACTGAACTGCTTTTTCTTCTTGTCCCAATATTCTTGACAGAGCAGTAAGAAATTGTTATGACAAATATTGTACAAACAGTAACAAACCAGGCAATGAGAATAATACACAGTGAAAGTTTTTCACTCTTATATGCAATTCTCTGCATTTATTGCAAAAAAGCTGGCAAACTGAATGCACAGAACAAGCCAAAGGCCTACAAATACAAATAACCCAGAGACTGAACCTTGAATTAAAAAAAACCTCAACCCTATTTCAAAGGAAAATTCATGTGAAGTGCCTTGGAGCAAAAGATCTGTGGATAAAATTCTTAAACTGATGAACCCCGAGCACAACGTCAATGCTCAAAGTGGGAAGACAATGCTGTGATTCATCAGAGCTATAAAACCTGCAGTGTTTCTCACTTATATGTGCATTTTTACTTTTCCCTTCTTCACAGCTTCCTTCTCATTCTTTGGCATCTTGGGTTTTTTCCTCTCCTCTATTTATTTTCTTCTTTCCCCCTCATTGTGTCCTCACACAGCAGTAACACAAATTTATGCCTGGAGATGCTGCAGAAGTAACAGAGCCTTTCCCTGAGCAATGGGTGTTTGGGCTGATACAGAAGAAACCTGACTTTTTTCCAGGCAGGGTTAAGCCCATTTGCTCCTGCACCAAGTTCCTCTGCTCACTGAGCTGGCTGCAGAGGAAAACCAAGTGGGAATGGGATGGCATCACTCAAACCCCTTGTCAGCCATGGAGCTGTGCCTGCTACTTGCTGGGGTCAGAGCAGGGGCTTAAGATGTGTTGGTTTAGGTACGTGGCTGCTTCCCACAGGTCATTTTTATAGCACTGCCCTCACTTGTGCCTCTTCCTCTACAAGCAACTGGGATAGGGATTTTTGTCTGAGATGTTCGAATTTAAGCTCATTGAAACTGAGCTTAAATTTACCCTATTTCTCCATCAGATTCTCTGAAGGATCAGTTTAAATCCATGTGCATAAGGTACAGTAATGGCAGTTCAGGTTTTCTTAACAAATCTGAGAGCCAGAAATTATTTTGAAAAGCTCAGTGTAACTTTCAATGCTCAACATCCTATAGCAGTTATTAAAATACTGCAATTGGACTCTGTTCTGTTAAAACTCACCTGAACTTGGCTTTAGCTTTCTAAAAAGGCTTTAGAAGAATCAGGTTCTGTAAAACCAGCTGAATGAAAAATGTAATTTTAAGAAGGAATCCAAGAAACTACTCAATTATTTCATGGAAGATAAACCCATCAGGAGCTATTAAATACAGAGACAACTCCACTAAGCAAGAAACTCTCAAGCCTTAAGGTTTTTGACCAGTGGAGTACATTCAGGGGTATCATCATTACAAGCTTGCCTTGTTTTTGTCTTCCTTAAACATCTCCACTGTTGGAGACAAGGTATTAGCCTGGATGCACCTTTGGTCTGACTCAGCTTAGCCATCCTTATGCTACTTCAAGCCACCCACATAGTCATATTTCTTTTTCTTAACATTGATGAGAGAAGTATCTCACATGCTGATGAGCTAATTCAAAGCAAAAAGAAAAAGAAAAAAAGACAAGTATCTGTGCAGTTTTAGTCATAAGTGTATGGAAGAATTTGGATGTCAATGCCTGCCACAGAAGACGTTCTCTCACCTTCAATAAGAAATCTGTTTTCTGTTTTCTTAAAAATGGATCTCTCAATGTGGGTGTTATGAACAGCAGTTCTTTCTCTACCACCTTTAAAAACGAACACTTTCCATTCACTTGCAAAAAGACTATCAGAAAATACATTATTACCAGGGGTTGGTAGGAGGCACCATCAAACAGCATGCTAGCTCTGAGAGAGAAATGAACCATGGAAACAGACTGAATGCAGGAATCGACCACTGCTGTGGTTCAGCACGCAGGAGAAGAGCATCCCATTGAGGCCACAGCACAGAAAGGAAAGCTGAGGAGATCTTCAGGTAGGCTGAAAAACGGCTCAGCCCCCCCTGACAACTCCACCACCATCTAGTACCAGGTCTGCATGTGCCTAGGTGTCCTGGCAATGCAAACATGGCCCATTGCAAACATGGGCAACATGAATTAGCTATCATACGTACCAGCCTATGCTGGTTTTATGTGTTCACGAGTGCCAGAAGTGGGAGAACAGATGACACTTGATGGGCACAGGGTGATGTACAGCAAAACCACCTATTGTGGTACAAAGTCTTCTGACACAAAACTGATTTATCTGCTCCTCCTAAACAGCTTGAATTGGCACAGTGAGTTTATGCCACAGTAGTAATTTGCATCATTTCTTCGCCCCACTTTTGAGTGTACTAGATCTAAAGCCAGTTGGACTGTGTTATCCAGCAATAGCCTCAGTACCCAACCTGTTACAATAGTGCAGTTAAATCCAAAGGAGTTACTCTGGATTTACGAAAATGCAACCACATCAGGATGATCCTTTCCAACCCTAACTATTCTATGATTCTATGATCTGCTCACTCTTGCTGCCCTGAGTGCTTCTTCTCTGTCCTAACTTACCTAACCTCTGCAATTCTTCCCACGTAATATACATTTCCTTGCTCCAGTGTACTAAAACTATATGAATGAGGAGAAAGTAAATGACACAACTGAAATACTAAATTCCTTAAGTGCTGAATATCACACATAAAATTTAAAGTAGTACAACATGTTAAATAACAATACAGTGTCAATTCCATTGGAAAATAAAGGTATAAAAGCCTCCATTACAATGTGATATATTGCCTTCAGAGCTAGAAAATGTCAGAAATAATAATATTTGTGCAGCTTTATTTTCCCATTATGATACTCTATTTATTTGCAATAAAAATGACTATTTTTCCACAGGACCCCTGCTTTGTTCAGCACAGGGAACAGGCAGTGCTCAGCAAGTGAGATGCCTGCTCAATATTTCTTTTTATTGTAATCTGAAAGCCCATAGTTCAGTGTTTTATTTAGAGCATGTCACACAGACTCTGCTCAGGGTACAGAACGTCACATCTCATCACTTCTACTATCACAATCATCCTTGTAATATATTGTGCTTAATTTTTCTTTTTGTTTAGTATTTCCTGCAACTCCTATTATAGGCCTATCTTCACATATTTTCCCACTGAACCTTCATTTCCTTCTGGTCAAAAGGCAACAGCACCAAAGACTGGGGACAAATTCCTTCCTCAAAGAGGCATGAGGCACAGAGCTTCAGTGGTCTCACGGGCAATGGGAGAGGCAAGCTTGAATTCCTCAGGAAGTGGAAGAAAATGAAGAAGTGTCTCTCACTTCCTACACACCACTGCCAGCTTTTGACAAAAGCAGCTGTGACAACTATTTGGTGTGGCACTCACACCTGCAGGTGCTACGCATGCTACCCTGAGTGCTTCCTCTGTTTGTCCTACCATACCTGAAGCAAGGTGTTCCCCACTCAAGCTCCATGAGAAGGACTTGTGGGGCCTCTCAAATCCCCCAGAAGCATCCAGCTGTACTGCACATCCACAGAAACAAAACTGTTCTTCCTAAGAAGTTTTACTAGTCACAGCAAAGGCTTCCTGTGATGGTGGAATCAGGCAAGGTTTTGAGTATGAGACTCCCAGCCTTGGTACTCGCTCCTTATGGCATGAGGTCTCAGGCTACTTCATTACATACCAACCTCTTTGCAAATCAGGCCAGCCCATTTTAATTCCAGTTGGAATCCTGAGCTTGAGCAACAAGATTTTAGAATACCAGCATCTTGACGACTTAGTAGTCTACCTTACAGTCTTGCTGCGTATGCTGATTGTAAGAGTGCATGGCCAAGGATGATGGAATGGTTATCGGTATGAAAATACCATTACTACTCAGCGATCCATTCTCTCTCTTTCTATTTGTTTGGAAATGTCTGTCTCTTATTTTTTATTCTCTCAGGCAGTTCAAATCTTAAGGCGGCAATGCCTGACATTAATAAGACAACAATGTAGTTTTGGAGTCATTACTTAGTAGCAGACACTAGGAATAACTAGGACACAGGTAATGGACAATTAAAAGACAATAGTGTGGTTTTGGAGTCATTACTTAGTAGCAGACACTAGGAATAACTAGGACATGGGTAATGGACAATTAAAAGAATGATGTTCACATGGCATGGCTTATTTTTGTCCACTTATTTCTCATCAAGAAATACATTCTTGAATGCCAGAGCTGTCTCCAAATATTTTATAGGGAAAAAACACCCAATAGAAAAGGAGTATTTGATACATCCACAAATAATACAAATATTTTCCTTTTTATTAATCTAGAGGATGTATGGGTGCAACATATTGTCATTTAACCAACAAGTAACATTAACATCCTTTTCAAAGAAGTGCTTTGTAAAGTACTTATACAAGGCTACATGGAGACCTTGATTTTAAAATCAGCCTACCAATTTATATCCACTAATAATCACAACTTCACAAGCAAAGCTACTTGATGACAAAAATAACAGCTTGGTAAGATGGTATGAGGGACCAGTTGGCTGTCTTGTGTGCGTAACTACCCCGTACAACATTAAAGACAGGCCTGTGCACTTTGCAGAATAAAGACAGGCTTTAACCACCCTGCTGAACCAGGACTTCAATTATTTGTGGACATTTAGAAACTTATTATCTAATTCATTATGCAGAGAGACAGTGGTGAGCACAGTAAATTAGCTCAATGATAGGTGGACTGTACATGCTCTGAATGAAAGTAATCACAGTTTTATTTTCTCCAACAGGGACTGACTCAGTCAAAGCAGAAGCAAGTGATGTAAATATGAGTACAGAAATAATTACTGAAATATTGCTGCAGTTGGGGAGATACTTTGCATTTGTTTGTGTTTGAAATTTGATGGCTTCAGACCTCAAGTCTCCCTGAGACATGGACAGGACAGAGAAGCAAAGGCTGCAGGAGCCCTGATTCTGTCCAAATGCCTTCAAGAGTCCAGGGTGAAATGCGGAGGAGAAAGGCTGGGTAAACCCAGCGAGACTCTGTGTCACTGACTCATCAAGCAGTACCACCATGCAAGGGTAACCCAGGAGACAGTAAACCAGTGTGCTTCAAAGAAGATATACACTCCTTCAGTTTCATCTTTCAGGTAAAATGGATGGGGTTTTGCCTTTAAAATATTGAAATATGCCCAAAATACAATCATGATTCTGTGGGATACAATATTGAAGATTATGAACAAGATTATGTCTGATATTTGAGTTCTTCTTTATTGATTGGAGATAATTTTTCTCTGACAGTTAAAGCTTTGGAGATTCTTTGGAGCCAATATTTCCATAAAATCTTTGCTTTCTTGTATTTCCTCTGGTCTTTGAAGTCTGCTGGACACTACCAGCCTTCTGAATGTCTCTTTTTTTCTTAAACCTTCACTAAACTTAAACACTATTTTTTGTGAGATCTCTTTTAAACAACTATTACCCTGATCTATACAGATTGACAGGCTGAGAAAGTTGGGGCTGTTCAGCCTGGAGGAGAGAAGGCTGCGTGGAGACCTCATAGCAGCCTTCCAGTACCTGAAGGGGGCCTACAGGGATGCTGGAGAGGGACTATTCATTAGGGACTGTAGTGATAGGACAAGGGGTAACAGGTTCAAACTTAAACAGCAGAGGTTTAGACTGGATCTAAGGAAGAAATTCTTTACTGTTAGGGTGGTGAGGCACTGGAATGGGTTGCCCAGGGAGGTTGTGAATGTACCATCCCTGTCAGTGTTCAAGACCAGGTTGGATGAAGCCTTGGGTGATATGGTATAGTGTGGTATGTCCCTGCCCATGGCAGGGGGGTTGGAACTAGATGATCTTAAGGTCCTTTCCAATCCTAACTATTCTATGATTCTGTTGGTCCATTTGTTCCCTTACCTTTCCCAGTCATGACCTCAGAATTGTTATCCATGCATTTTGCTGTGAACCACTGAAGTAAAGAGCTCTGTAAAAGGTTTTAGGCTTAAATACCCTTGCTCTGGAAGCTGTGGGAGTGCACTCTGCCAATGCACTATGGTGTAGTACAGATTTCCATGGTTTGAGAACAGCTGTGCCTCATTTTCCTTACCCTTTTGACATTTTATTTTAATTTAATTATGTGGATAAAAACCTTCCTCTGGAGAATCTGGCACTGGGAATGGGAACATTTATCTAAGAGAGAAAACATGTAACTTACAGGCAGTCAAACACAGATTTTCTTCTGAGCTATCTCTTAAACATTAGCCTCCCCCATTTCTGTCTATCTTTTAAGATGAAAATGGTTAGTGTTACCATGTTCAAAGTATCTTCAGTTTAACATACTGCCTTTTGACTTCCGCAGACACCTACCTCCTCTGACAGGACTTTTAGGGTAAGACCTATTTCACCTGCTGTCAGCCAGTGTTAAATATCTAGTCTCATTTGCATGTTTCTCCTCTCTCTGCAGTCAACAGAGAAAGGTGGATACCTCCAGAGATGATTTACCCCCTCCTAAGACAGCTGTCTCTGAGACATGGAATTAGTTTGTCTCTGAAAGTGTGTCCAGTTGAGCTCTATACAGATTCCAGCCCACTCCATACAGCTATATTTACTTTGGCTTTCAACTCCCTGCCACAGCCACCATCACTCTGTTTTTGATGTCAATGCAGTTAGATCAAAGGAACCAAATGCCTGGCAGTCAGCACACGGAGTACTTAACTGCCTGTGCTTAGTAGATGCTTCCTTCTTTTCAGCAACTGGTGAGCAACATGGTAATCAGTCAGTCTTCAATGACCAGCTGGTGAAGACATTTTCCCCAGACGATGTGCATTACATTACTGGAAAAATTACTTGCTTGCATAATTTCTTTTACAAAATGCTGACTTAAAAGATGGTTATCTCTTTGGCATTTAAAAACCTGAGTGCTACTCATCCTTGTTTCACTGTTGTGCTGAGTTCTCCAGCTTCATAAACGTGGCTGCTCACTGATCCATTTAAGTCATTGGTTTATTGCCATATCATTCAAAATAAATGATGGTCCAATTCATTTTCAGACTTTTTCTGTGTTAGAGCTTTTGCCAAGACCTTTAATTATCCCAAGTTCATTACTGTTGCTTGGGAGGGGACATTACGATACTGCTTGGCGTGTGCTTCGTGAATGTGGGGTTATTCAGTTCTTTTTGCTGCTGATGAGAACCAACAACACTGAGGGATTTCATGAAGAAGTACAGAGATGGGTTCCCAGAGCCAAAAGCTTGATACATGATAGTATTTTTGCCCATAAATTGTAAGCACAAACATCAAGAGTTTTAGACATAAGGGACGGAAATTAAGCTTTTAAACATGTTTCTAGATTCCAGTAGAAGGCAGCTGACTTCTTGCACAGCATGAACTTGCAGGGATTTCAATCACCACAGTGCAGGTATTAGAGGAGTGCAATCAATGTGTATGAACTGCTGCAAAATCTAATATTGTCTCATAAATCCACAAAAAAAAGGTAACATTTCTCAGCTGTTGACATGGTCACACAGACTGGTAATTAAATAATGAGGAAAAAAACAGAAATTCATGTCATGTCTGTAAATATTGCCAGGAGGAAGTTATAATGGGTCTACTTTGATCAATGCTATTGGATGCAATGTTATCTAGTATAATATACAATGATTAAATGCTTTAAGAGAAAAGATACCAAGTGCACTAATTAATTGTGACAATGACACTGAGTTGGAAGATGCCAATTAACAGCATGAAAACTATATAAAGATAATTAAAAAATGTAATGGAAAATTGTATGGAAACACATGAAGAAAATAAATTCTGAAACAAGTATTTTATGGGATGAAAACATGTTAGGACTCACAAATATGCAATAGCATGGGCAGTGCTTTTTACATATACACTCTGGGGGAAAAGGGGCAATTTGTCGCTTTACACTCAGAAGCATCCTATTTTATGATAAGACTTTGTTGACTTAAGCATATTAATGGCTGACCTAATAGCAACATTTTGTGATATGAAAAAATGCTAACAAGCTGGAGGGAATGGCAGCAAAGTGTTGATAGGACAGTAGCAAATCTACAAAGCTGAGCTGTATTAACCCTTGCTTCTTGAGCCCTGAAGAAAGTAGAAGTCAACTACAGCAGTTTGCCCAGGTTGGGTGTTGAATATCTCCAAACATGGAGACTCCACAACCTCCCTTGGCAGCCTGTGCCAGTGTGCAGTCCCCATCACAGTGAAAAAGTGTTTCCTGATGTTCAGAGGGAATCTCCTGTGTTTCAGGTTGTGCCCATTGCCTCTTGGCCTGACACAGAGCATCACTGAGAAGGGCCCGGCTCCATCTTCTTCGTACCCTCCCTTTGAGTATTGTACATGTCAGTAAGATTCCTTCTGAGTCTTCACTGATCCAGGCCAAACAGTTTCAGGTCTCTCAGCTTCTCCATGTATGTCCAAAGTTTTAGACCTTTAATTATCTTAGTGACCCTCAACTGAACTTGTTCTGGTATGCCCATGTCTTATACTGGGAGCCCAGAACTGGACACACCACTCTAGGTACTCACCAGTGCTGAGTAGAGGGGAAGCATCATCTTCCTTAAAATCAACAGTTGTAGGATGGGGTCCCTTAAGAATGGTGCAATTCAAAACTTTATCATTTAAAGCATACAAACAGAGCATGGAAAGAAATTGATCAGGGAAAAGTAAGTCGTTAGGCAGTAAGGAAAGACACAACAATAACTTTAAAACCCTATAAACTAAGGAGAAGAAAAGATACTTGGATGGTGGAGGCACTATTTTCTCTGTGAAATGATGGCAACTGTAGTAACTTAAGTCACCTGGAGCTGTATTAAGCATAACCAGACTTAAGCACTGGGAATAAACACACTGGCACTAGCAAAGGGAAAAACAGTGTTAGAAAATGCAATATGTCTCTTCCATTTTTAACTTCTAGGCACATGTGTTGCTTCTTTTCTGAATGCTAGCAGATGTCAGCACCCTGCAGACTGGTTTCTCAGTGGAGGAGAAATCAGAGTGGATATACTTTAAAGGCAAATTGAGTAATTTACATTTAGACACTCATCCTGGAGCAGAGATTGTCATAAATAACAGGCAGGTGATCCCTTCTCTCAAGACACTCAGCCAAACCCCAATGCCCTGTTCCAGGGAGCAACTTCAATCAAAGATACCAGCCAAAAGCAAACTCTCAGCCTCTCACACAGAGATTCGTGCCCTCATCAGAAAGGTGTATTAAAATGTCAGCAGGAAAGAGATGCCAATCTCTGTGTTTCCTAGCGCACAATGACATTTTGAAAGCAGTGCCACCTGGTGACACCTGCCAAACAACACTCGACTGCTCAGCAGAGCGTGCACTGCTTCAGAAATACCTCAAAGGAGGATACAGAACTGAATGAAACCAAAAGAAAAAAAAAAAAGTTGATTTTTTTTCCTAATCCTTGTCAAGTTTCCACATGCAAAATCGTCTTCATTTTTTTTTTTTGAATAGCAGGCGATGGGTTTAATCACTGGCATCAGTCCCTGCCTGCTGGCACTGTAATTTATCTCAGCAGAGTGCAGCCCTCCCCTGTGACAAGCTGCCTGCTACCACAAGTTATGAATTCTCTCACTAACAGTGAGGGTGACCCATAACCAACAGTATAAACTTGGTATAAAGTGGAGTTTGAAGCACAGTGCAGCTTACGCAGGAGTGATCACACAGCCTTCAAATGCTGCAAACACCCAAACACAGTCTGGAGCAGCATCTTCTCACACGGCCAACACAATGGTTTTGCAGTGCTGGCCACCACTAGTGAGACTTCTTGCTTAGAGGAGGTGGTTCAGCTTGCTCCTGGTTCAGATACTACTGTCAGAGGTAATAGCACCCTCATTCACTAGTATTCATGCCTCTTTCTAAAACAGCTCTTTTTTCTTTCAGATTCAGTTCTATATCAAACTATAAACTGTAAGTATAAGGGAGCCAAGAACCTGCAGGCTGAGAGGCAAGCCAAAGCACTACCTTCTCCATAAGCATCCCAAATACGGCATTGCTGTTACACAAAGCAAAAAGCTATTTCTTTAAACTGTCATATCTGTCAGCTGCTGCAAAAGTAGTCTTTTATCTGTCCTCTGGATCTATTTTTACCTGCCTATTCCCAAGTATCAAGATTCAGTGAGCAGAGAGAAATCTGTTGCTGGTGAAGGTCTGTGCAACTGAAATTCCCTTTAGGTCCTATGTATGCCACCTTCTCTGTCCACTGAATGACTGACATTAATTACTTCAATCACAGCATGGACACTAGCTCTGGTGAAAGGGAAAGGGATTAAAATAGGAGCAAATGGAGGAAATGTTTTGTGGGAGGATGCGACACCTCCAGACTCAACATCAGCTTCTGCTGGTGCACTGCATGCTGCTAAAATTGATCCCCATGCTAGACCTACCTGGATATTTGTGTACATCCAGCCATCACAGGGTTTCAAGCCCAAGGAATGGATGTGTCATCCCATCCAAGTAAGAATATGTTATCATACTTGCCTTTGGAGAGAGGTTAAGTAATATCAGAGACACAAGGAGCCTGTGGGAAAGTGAAAAACTACATGCAGCTTCCCTGTGTCTCTGGTCACTCCTGGTCCACCAATGCCTCTTTCCAAAACTAAACCATTGACTACATACAGACAAAAAGCTGCTTTTACTTCATAATACCCTGACTAAAGAAGAGATGATTGATGAGCAAACACTGAATAGTCATACCCAGCGTATTTTCTTTGCACTGTTCATAGACAGGCATGAAATCGGAAGCAGGCACCACCCCACCTCTTTCTTTTCATACCTATCACGGATGACCTATCCACATGTCAAGTTTGAAACACAGAAGAAAATGTTACTTCCCTAACCTACTTCTCCCTGCCCTTTAAAGACAGAACTGTAGAAAGGAAGCTTGCTAAATGTTTCAGGTGGGTTGGTTATTTTTCTCCATCTTCCAATTTACAAATCAAAAGACTTGATCATAAAAACATTAAGAGCAACCCCCGAAAAATGGAATGCCCAGTACACATGCAAGTAATAAAACCATCAGGAAAGAAAAATCACTTGTCCCTTAGACTTCTAGGTTTGGTGTTTGAGAAACAAATGTCCACTGAATTGGATCTGGGAGGTGTTTTCGATATATGTAACCCTCCTGAAGCTGAGGGTATGCCAAGAGAAGCCAGAGCACCACCATGAGAGGTTCAAAACTCTTTAGCCATTTCCTTGTTTCTCTTTAAAGGGGGAGGAGGGGTGTTTTTCCTATTTAAAGAGCTATTAAACCAAAAAGAAAGCTAGTGTCAATCTGTGCTCTGGGTCTAAATATTTTAAAAGGCAAGCAATAACACTGAAAATATCTGGATGCATATATTCCATCATGAGTCATTATATTTTAATATTTTGGTATCTGGCAAATCACCATCTACCCTGTGAGATAATTAAGTTTTAAAGTCATAATGAATGTAAAATAACACATAATAAAACAATCCAAAAGCTATGCATTCATATTTTACTTCAAGTATTTTCTGATTACTCTCTTGCAAATTGTCAGCTACCCAGTGATAGTAAAATTGTTTGAATAATTTTAAGAGAAAAATCAAACACATTAACTTTTAATAATGCTTTATGAGTCTCATAATTCTTTGGGATGTAATAACCTCTTATCCTACTGTGATTAGTCACTTGGATCCATCATGATGGTCCCCCGGTACTCAAGACAATCTAAATTTTGAGTAATACTGAAAAAGGTAATAGATATCCAAAATTAATACAGTCCTTTGTGCTTGTAATGGTATCCCTAATGGAAGCTTTATTAAAAAAAAATCATTTAAAATAGAATAAGGGAGCAAATAGTGAAGAGTCAGAAGATGACATAGTTTGCAGGAGACAGCACTGTGATGGGACCCTGGTACAAGGATTTAATGGTTATCTTGAATAATCGTCATTCTAATGATAGTTGTCTGAAATGACACTAGGCGCTGAAACTCCCTTCTGTCAAGGCCAGCAGCAAGAGGCAGGAAGACAGTAAATCCCTTTTCAGCTTGATGGAGTGCAGGGAAATCTCACATTAACGTTAGCAGCCCACAGCTCGCCGAGCCCACCATCCTGGGCTGTGGGAGGCACTCCATATCTCACAGAAGACCAACGTTTTCCCTTGTGCTCCTGTCACTGGTGCTGTTCACAGTCACATTTATCAGTTTAATACCTTGGCTAATTTCACCCCAGAATAATGTTTGTTTACATATCTATTCTCGATGGTAAAATAGCTAATGCTTGAGCATTTCAAATGTTACCCTATTAATGGAAGACAGGATGGTGAGAGTAGACATCCTATAGAAAATTACCACACTCTCCAATTGCCTGTGTTAGTCCTGCCCGTCGGTAAGTGGTGATTAACACCCCGCTGGCTGCAGCTGTACTTCTCAATATAGCTTCTCTGAGTAGGAGGATGCACAGAGAGTATCTCATTACTATGTCTTTAAAGCTGTAAAGCAAGGAATAATGCAAAATAAATCGTTTAAACTAAAGGTCATAGACCAGAATATGTCAGCATGAACACCTGCTTGCGCTTTTTTTTTTTCTGATAAAACCACAAACGTAAGTGATTTATCTGCTTTTATTCTGTTCCCTTTCATTTCAGGTATGCAGAGGCCACACAACTGGATGCTAATAATTCTCAGCCATAGCAGTGTGTTTTTATATAATGCCAGATGAAAAGCTTACATGCCTAGCTAAGTGGCTACTCTGCTGGCTGAGACAGCAGAGCTGGCATTAGCTATTTCCCCTTCTTGTCCCAAGATCTTTTCACTTCAAACTGGGGGAGAACAGACCAGTCATCCCATTGCCTTCATACTTCCAACACTGACAAGTTTCTTCCAGTTCAAGCCCTTTTTGTGTGGACATTCAATCCATAAACTGACAGGTAAAACCTGGCTGTATTGCTAAGCTATAAAATCCAATCACCACAAACTTATATGAGAGAAAATTATTGCCTGACAATGCAAAGAAATCCACATGGTCACCACCTCTATAGATTTTGTTCTTCTTGCGGATAATGCTTCTGACCAGGGAGGAGGTTGGTGGCTACCCTCAATCTCCACCTCTTGCTGTCAGACAAGCTCGGAGGCTGTGCAGTTACACAGACTAGGGCAGATGACACTGCTGCACATACAAACCTAGCAGTGCTCTGGTGTGATCCCATCAGCTCCCTTTCTAGCTGGAGTGTTGGGCAGACACTGACAAAGAAAAATGAAAAGATAGAAAGAAAACCTGATTGTTGCTGGTGACAGAAGCACAGGCTGACTCAGAAGTACTTGGTCAAGAAAGATTTTTAATCAACTGAGTCACTGCAGAGCAAAGCAAAATGATCACATCTCCCACTGCCGCAGTAGCAGAGCACAGCACCCTTTCAGATCACAAACTCCTTGTAAGGCAGACATGCAGCCTGAGTTGTTCCCAGCAGATACCACCTCTCACTGAGCAGAATTATCCCCCAGGCAAGGGTTCACCCACGTTCAGTCTGGCCGAGCAGCCTGCTGAGAATCCTACCAGGAGGCGAATAGAGAAAACATCCACCTTGCATTTTGGTGACTGAAAGGAACAGTACAGTGGAGACTGAGCAATTGCTCTGAGAGCTCTACAGAGCTGCAAGATGACATCTCAAGACCCAGTTGGAGTACTGCAACATTCAGGTGGTGAGGGATGATCTCCTGCTTGCCTTGCTGCTCAACCAAAAAGATGCTAATGATACTATTCCTGACAGGCTCTGTGATCAACCAACATCTACCTATACCCTAAAACACTTTGTAGCATTACTGTGACTTTAGAGATTACCATGTTTCTACAAAATTCACAAACCACTGCTGAACATATAATCTGAACATACAATCTTGTTTCCAACCTAACTTGCTCAGAGAGCAGGCACAGGGGGGCCCTCCTGGACTAAGGATTATGCTTTGTCAAGACTTTCACTGAGATGAAAAATTGCCTTTCCATAGTGAAGGAAAAAAACATTCTGCTGGGCCTCTGAAAGACTGGCTTCTGCCACCTCCCAGGGTGCCATTGGTGCTGCATGAACAGCCAGCAAAAGCCAAATTCACACAAGACTGAGGTATGAGAGTTGAAAGAAAATAGGTAGTGCTGTGCTGTGGAATTCTGAAGCTAGTGGAGAACACCACACCACTCCTTGGGGGTGGTTATTGTTCATCAGGTTTACTGGCAGATCCTGGGACCCTCAAGGAGCTGCAGAAGCCCAAGGCACCAAGTATCACTGGAGACTGGAGACAACTCTCTACTGCCCACCCAGACTCCCAGAGCACCATGTGTGTGATGCCTCTAGGCCAGGTCAGTGAGGGTCTTCTGTAGGTAAAAAGCTCTCCTTTCCCCTCATGTAAAACTGGGCAGTCTGGAAAAGGCACAGGATGGAAGAGCTCAAGGATATGATGGAACCACCACTTAGACATGTATCGCCCAGGCAAGCCATTTAATGTGTAGCATGATTTAGCTTTCTGAATTGAGGTTTAATATTTGCATTTCCCTCTAATGCACATGGGATTATGCCTGGATACCTGAGAAGTCACCTTGCACTATGTAATTACAATTGGCTGTTAGGAGAATTAAACTGTCCCGTAACAGAGGGAAGCTTAGGAGTGCAGGGGACAAGCCTGATCTAAGAGCCAAACCTGGACTACTGAACATTGCATTTATATACTTACTTCCTTTGTCAGAGATCAGAGTAGTCTGAATTTAACACAGCTGCTCCTCAAAAGTCATTACAGACAGAAGCACAGAAATATTCATAATTACAAGAACTCATCACGTCTAGAGAGTTACAGGAAATAGAATATTTTTGCTTTTAAATACTTGGGAGACATTCAGTCTGGTTATGTCAGAAGGCTTTAGATTAGATCGATAATTCAAATACGCCAAATTTGCCCACCTGCAGAGATGCAGTACAACTAAGATTAATAAACATGTCACCAGAAAAAGCTTACGTACCAGACTGCAGATCTGCAGTTTGAATTGTTCAGTCATTTTTTAGGGAAAAAAGTCCTTATAGAACAAAAATGTGAGATGAAGTTCAGAAGAGAGAGTCCTGACTGCAGCAGTCCTTAATTACAGCCAGGAAACAATTTGGGGGAGTGAACATACCCTGTTTCCCAGCATTGTTTCCAACATGGACACACCAAGGGGACCTCTGCCTTCTTCTCAGGCAAATGAATTTACCTTCACTGAAAACCTGTCACTGGAATGCAGAAATATGAATGAAAATCTGAAATACATATAGTTGCATGTGTTTTGGCTGAAATGGTGGAGACAGGCAGCAGCAAACCCCTTCCTTCCGAAAAAGCTACACAAGAAGTCAGAACAGGCTGGGAATTCACCCTACACCACCACCACTGGTCAAGGCCATTAAAGAGTCCTGAAGAGAACTTACTGCCATCCAAGACAACCGGAGGAACATCAGAGAAATCAGTCACTGACCATGACAATCCCCTTCAAAGCTTCCCTGGCCATATCAATGTATTAAGCCTGCCTTGCCATAACCATGTCAGAAGCTTGCCCCTAAGCCAGGGCCTGTGCTGAGGAAGGATGCCAGTCCTTCTTGTGCTGAGCTGAAGTTGTGATGGCCCAGAGAAGTGGAGATAGTCATGCTCCTCCACCCCACAATTCCTTGCTGAAGCAGTGTCAGACTAGGCTGGCAAGCAGCAGGACCGACAACGGAAAAGAGAAGGATGCTGCCATCCTTGTCTCTCATACGTATTTTTTAAGGCTAGTGGGGGTACACACCAAAGGCCTCCATCAGTGAAACTCAGGTCCCTTCTTCTATGGCTATTCTCACCCAGTTTGACAGCCACAGAAAACCTTTTTCAAAAACATAAAGCAGGGACTGTGATGGTGCTAAAGAATCTGAGTCTCAACCATTCCCTGTTAGGGTAATCCTGTAGGGTAACCACAGCCAATGAGGAACCAGCCCTGAGGAGGTGCCACTTGAATCCAAGCTACTCTGGTGCAGGCTGCATGGAGATCCTCTACATGTGCTTAATGTATATTAAGTATGAGTGCAATGTTTTCAGTCCCATAAAGAACGACTATGCCTTATTGCATTAAAGGCATGGTTTGCCATGAGCCACCAAGTCATTATGGAGAATACTCCCCACCTGAAGATGAGCCAAAACACTTAAATCACATCTGAACCATGGCATAATTGCTGCTTTTCTCATCAAGAAAAAACTGTAATAACCAAGTGAATGTAATGTTTTAAAAAAAATTAAAGATTACTTTTTTCTTAAGATCTATGATTACATTTTTTAATTAAAAAAGGGAAGAGAATACCATTTTTTGAGTGCTTCCATAATTTCACTCAGACCCCCAAATAATTAATGACAATATAGTAAGTTACCTTGGAGTATGACCATAGACTGTCCAAAACAGTTTAACACTTTGTAACTCTTTTTAATACTTTCACAGTCATTAGCTGTAACTCAACAGTATGCTCCTGGGAGCTCCACACCTAATTACCTTTCATAGGTAAGAAAACTTGTATTTAAGTACTCATACTAAATGCATTCTCTTGTGGAAGAGTATGTCCCAAAGCTACATTAATCCAAAATATATACAAATAAATGCATCTATGTAATTCATGGTGGCTTGTTGACATATTAGGACGAAAACTACAAAAAATAGGAAAAAAACTGTGACATATTTCTTAAAAAGAGGTACCTCCAGAATACATGCATTGTTAATATTTTCCATATGCACAGCACTCAACTAAAAGATTTTCAGGAACAGCCTCATTCTATGTCATGGCAAGAAACAATACAAAACATATTGGTTATTGAACTGCTGGCATGAATTTTTACTGCATATAAAGAAGCATTAAATTGCAGCATGTGAGTTACCCAGCTGCCTTAACAAGAAAAAGTGCATATGATCATGTTATTTTAATTCTGCAATATGGATTCTTCATAAAGCCATTCTGCACAGTGTTTATTTATTCATGTCATGTGAAGCACAAAACTTCCCCTGATAAAAGGAAAGCGCTGTTCAGAAATAGTTATGGTTCACAAAGTTTAAAATACTCTTTAATCAGATTTTATTTAAACATACTAAAAATTAAATAGATGCTTATGTTTGACAAATCTTCTGTAATGTCTAGTACTGGATGCTGTTCTTGCTTGGTACTGCCTTCAGAACAGACCTGCTACCTTCTCATCATGAGAGTAGCAGTCAGCTATCGGGGATCAGGCCTGATCAATCCAGGTGATTGATACAGCTGTAATCTTAATGTTACTTTTGCAGCAGTCCTGCCTATGTGAGAACAAATCCAAACAGAAAACGTAACTCCCAAGTAATTCGATTGTATAGAAGGGGCAAGCTGCTTTCCTACTCCTTTCTAGCGAAGTTTCATAAGCTTTACTCAGTCATCACAGAAGCCCGATCAGTCCTACCAGCGATGTAAGAAAACAAAGAGAAGCTGTGTGCAAGTGAAGTTCAGCAGAAGCCTGCTGCTGGGCCAGTGCAGCTAGCAGGCTTTTGGTGAAAAGCCTGATGGGAGAGGGAAGCACTCAGTAGCAGCTCTGTGCAATGTAATTTATCACTACACAGCCACAGGCTATGACGTATGGTGCACCTGAAGGCAGCTTGGTAGGGCTCTATGAAGATCAATGATACACCAAAGAATACCATTAAAAGACACATTAATCTTCCCCTAATCAATAATGGCCTTAAAATGATCTCCATGACACACTATCCTTACAAGCACTGCTGCTGTGCTTCTTCAGCTCACTTGTCATCCTCTAGCTCAAGCCTTATTACTGGCAACTACTTCACATGCTCCCCTTAGTGGAGGTATCTGGCTTTCCTTGAAACTTAACAGATGGAATGAGGAAATATAGAAGTGGCATCAAGTTCAATAAAGATACTGAAATGTGTTCAGTCTCTTCAATAACCTCTGATACAAATGGTGCACGTGGCAAGTGATTTTTTGTGTCTTTTATCAGACCAAAACAGTCTACTCTTACACATCGGTCATAGATTTCAACAAGCGATTGCCAATGACATTCAGAATTAATGAAAAGCATCAGAATAAAAAGCAGTTGAGGAGAAAGAAGCAGCAGACTAAAAATGCAAAGCTTGATTTATTGTTTTGTGCAGATGAAGTGTTAAGTGAATTTGCGTTCCCTCTACCAACAGGGATCCTTGCCCTCCTGAGATGAGCTTTATCCTCTGCATGGAAAGCCGAGGGTTGTTTCCTGATGCAGGCATGTGCTGAAGCAGCATCTCGAGGCTGCCAGAGTCCCATATGTTTCTTGATAAGCCTGGCTAGTGTCCAGCCTCCTGCACAAATGGGAACCACTAGTGGCCTGTGTCCTTGCAGCTCAGCTGCCCTCAGGATTCTTGCTAGTGAGCACTGTGTAACCTCCTGGACTGTAATGTTAAAGATCTCCCTGTGGTCAAGAGAACACTTAGAACAGCAATACTTGCCGTCAGACCTTTCTCACTTTTTGGAAAGGTAGATAAGCAATTCCTTCTTCCACACACAGTCATCGCTGAAGCTGTGGGTCCTCAAGCCTCCCACCAGGAAATGATCTTTCCAGGCAATGCAGTATTCACCCCCTTAAAAAAACAAATGCTTTGGTTTTGCTTTGGCTGAGAAAAAAACAGATGCTGCTGTTGGCAGGGGCAGGAGGACTAACATGCTCAGAATAACACATCCCAGACAAATCCCTTTTATTTCTGGTGATCCTTCCAAATTGACTTGACCAAGCTGCAAAGCCAAGATACCCTGAGCACTAATGTGAGAGTGACATTTCTTATCTGCCTTATAATGTGATTGGTCAGCATTGCTGAGCAGAGTTTACCATCACAGTCTTGAGGACAATAACTCAGGAGCCATTTTGGAAAGGTCTCACACAGTCAGTGTTCAGTAATAACTCTAAGAAACCTCCTGCACCTATGTATGGCACACAATTGTCTCTAAGTTCATGACATCTGATTTACTGCACTGACTTCAGGATGGATAGAAAGTCCTCTGCTTTACTACCCAGCTGGAATTTAGCTCTGCTTCATTAAAGGCATCACTCTGGCTAAATGAGTGAGATTTCATTAGGATCTTGACAGATACACATTTGGTAGGGGTCATTATTATGATATGATACAGCTATTTTTCCTGCACCTAAAACATAGTTCCACCCAATCTCCTAAATATCTGAACCCATTATACTGGGAAACCCAAACTCCATGCATAAATTTGAATCTAAAACTGTGCTTGAGAAAAGTACCGCTACAGACTGAGCTGAAAGGCTGCACCCCTACAGCATCCAGAATTAGTAGCTTTGCAACTGAGCTTTTGCCCAAGATGATTCTTCCATCTGACGCTGAAAGTTGCAACTGTGAGAAGGTTTATATATACTTAAGAAACAATTATAGCTAGTGATGCAGAAATAATTCCCATGCCAAAAATGTTTCAGAAATTAGGAGAAAATATAACTTGATTTTGATTATAATTAGGTTTCCTGTGGTTAGTTAAATGTTTTCTCATTTACCCTTTAATTCTACCAGCGTAATCAGTCACCTGGTTCTTTATGAACTGTGCACCTCAGTGTACATGCAAAAATGGCTGTAGACAGTCTCAGGACCAGCTTCTACAAATGTGATGCCCCAGGCAGGAAATAGGCATGGGGCACATACATAATAAGAAAAATAATAATAATAGTAATTAAAGAACAAGGCTTAGCTCTACTTTATTGCTTAAAACTAATGTAGTTATTATACCAAGCAACAGGACTTTAAATTTCTAATTACTGTATTTATTTTCCTAAACAGATTTCAAAATTGTTGCAAAAACCTGGATAATTGTTTCACATGAGCAATTAAATATGAAGACTAAATAAACAATATTCATTGGATAATTATGTTGAACTATGCGATTATTTAGGAAAACAAAGATGAGTCAATAGTTTACATTTTCTGGCCTTTGGGGAAGAAACCATTTTTTGAGTTTCTTATTAAAAGTGGAAGGATTTTTCATGTCTTGTAATATTCAGATTTGGGCAAGTTCAGAGAGCTGCTTGCAAACAAGAGCCGTATTCGCAACAAACATAACTCTAAACAACATTTTTCTCTGCTTAAACAGACTACTTCTGCTTGTAAGAATCCTCAGTGAGATTTTATTTTCTTTTAAAGAGAAAGGTTTACAGGGAAGCTTAAACAGGGTATAACAAAAAAATTAACTTCTCCAAATCTTTCTACATTTGTTTCCATTCCAGCTTCTCTGCTTTGCAGGACAAATCAATAAGACATATTCACATCTTCAAAGGAACATAGAAATTAAGCAGTTCCAGCAAATACCCCATTTAATACTAGTAGGTAAATTGAGATGGGTCTTTGTGACTAAGTTGTTTGCACAGGCTCTCACTGAAGCTCACCAGCAGTTCATTAGCACTGCTTTAATTCAGAGACCACTACCTGCATTCCCACTTGCACACTGTATTTCACCTGTACTGAAAATAAAGTGCAATACAGTTTTGGTTTTGTTGCACAGAGTGGGTAGGACAGCATCCACCCCCTATTGCTACTATTGTTAACATCTGGCAGTGCAGGTTCAAGAACTTTCTCCTATGCTGTTCTTGACTTTAAGCATCCAAGTGGCATTTTAACCTGAAATGTTTCCTAGATCAACATTGATCTTTCATTGTGGTCTCTCGCTTTGAGACTGGAAACAAATGAAACCTTTTTTTTAACCTTTAATTGTTAGCTGGCATGAGAGCAGCATCATAAATTCATGCCAAGCATTCCCTAGATAATTGTATTGCTTTATGCATCTACATGTATTCATTCCAATATATTATCAGTATTAACCAGCTGTTCTCTTTACTAAGTATAGGGAATACAAGAAATACTCTAAATGTTCATGTTGTCACATCTAACTGCTCAGAATAAACCTGACAATCTTCTTCTAGGGAGATGCACTGCAGGTTATCACTCCATATGCTCACTGAGGGATGTCTAGTGAACAGTCAAAACAGAGCTTGGAATGGCAGAAAACACTGTGTTCCCACCTAGATTTTAAATACTGCAGACTTTATCAAAACTGGTGATTGCAAAATTTTGATAGATATTCCTCCCTCTTGGCTGCATGAGGAGTTGTGGCTCCATATGAGCATAGCTGAGCAACTCACATGGTATTTGCAATTATTTATTGGGGGAAAAAATTTAAAGCAATGCAATATCTTACAGAAAGCAAAATTTTACTTGGGAGGTGAACATGACAGCCACTCATCCCCTAGAAATCCAGATGTGTTTTACAACTAGCAGCTTTGTAAAAAGGAGGCAAATTTCAGAGCCAGAAACCTGTGAGCATAAACAGTCCCAGACAATTTATAACTCTGTGCCATAAATAGCTGCTCTATAATTCATTGACTGAGAGTTAATGAGAATATTTGTAACTAATACCCATAAGAAAGATAAGGAGTGGTATAATGTGTTTTATACTTTCCTATGACACTTTTCAAGGACAGCAGGGAAAGCTTCCTGACAGCAAAAAAGCAACAAGAAATATTGCACTGACCTACCAATTTCCTACATTCCCATCAAAGTAATCCATGTGTAGGGACATTAAAGAACAATTTGTCCTAACTGACAGTTTCTAAATAACTAGATGCCTTTTAATTGCTGGCATCATTAACCTTAATAGTATAATTGTGTAGCTCCAAATAATAATAGCAATATAATTTCCTCTCACTTCTAAATCATTCAGGAAAACTAGAAAAAAAATATGTGCAGAATAAATTCTAAGAAAGAAGAGAAACGGGAAGAAGTTCCTATCAGATAAGAACAGAACTTTATCAGTTTTATCTGCCATAGCTCACAACCTTTCAGGAGTATTTGCACGTAAACTTCTTTAGACGAGTAATAAATATTAATAATTGCCAACTGCCTATAGGTTTTAAGTGACCTTTTCAAACAACATGTCAGCTCACCCCAGTCTGAGGACATACTGTGGAACACTGTATAAAACCAGTGTTGTCTTGAATGATTCATTCCCGTGCACACCCAGGCTTCAGCAACACTACCTGCTAGAGCAACCTCTACTGAAGACATGTTGACATACTCCCTTATTGATAAGTTTAACCATGCATACAAAAAGAAGAGTTTATCTTCTCTCTCACTAAACAGCCAAAAAGGCCTCTCCTAACTTGTCTGGAGTTCCTAGACACAGAAGGTTGGGTACTAGTCACCACAAGTTGCCTCTGCACTCAAGGGAGAGGGAAAGGTATTTCTGAAAGGCAACTCATACTCCCTGATGTGAACGACCTTCTGGAGGTAGTAGATGGTTTAGTCTGTACCGAGCTGGTGATGAGATGCATTTGATTTAGAAGTATCTATTGTGTTTTAAACAGAATAGCACATTGAAGGGAAAGAAAAATTAATTCTGTCAGACAAATGTGAGTCAGTCACAGTCACTGGTATAAATAACCAAGCTATTCTATTGTTTATGCCATGGTCATCTTCATGGAAAGGGAAGAACCCAATAGATCATTTTGTTCTGCGTTAGGGAGTGTAATGTGGCGAATGTCTGATTCAGCACATAAACATGAGGGTAAAGATCATCAGCCTTCAAGGAGAGACAATTGCTCAGTATTTAAATACATTCATGAATAATTAAATATAAAAGCCATGCTATGCAGTTCTTTATGTCAGTGAAAAACAGAACTAAATGATATAACCTGAATATTAATCTCTGGGAGAAAATCTCCTTAGAAAGAACAGCCTCCTGGATAATGTATGAGGCTGGTCCTTGGCTCTGGTCCTATTTTGGACATTGTTAAACTCTTCCAGTTGTCCTTTACCAGTCTCTTTATCATTTCTTGACTCTTTCCTCACACACAAAACAGGGATAATCATAGAATCACAGAATGGTTTGGATTGAAAAGGACCTTAAGATCATCTAGTTCCAACCCCTCTGCCATGGGCAGGGACACCTCACACTGAACCATGCCACCCAAGGCTCTATCCAACCTGGCCTTGAACACCACCAGGGACAGAGCATTCCCAACTTATAATGAACTAAGGTTCCTTTAAAGTAGTGCTTTGAGACCCATTGACAAAAAGTTAATCACTACAATGAGTTTTTTTACAGTAATCACAATTATCCTTAAAGACAAAAAATGCATACAAGAGCATAGCTCTTAAGCTTTGAATTCTAAAGTATGCCTTGCAAAAATAATTATTTAACGGAAGTGTTACAAATTCAGTGAAGTGGGAAGTTTACAAAAATTCTGACTCTCATACCTTCAACTTTGCATTAAAAGCACTGATTCTTCAGTGAGGAGCTGCATCCAACAGCAGCAGACACTTCATTTTGTATCTGTATTCTCTGATGAGCAGTACTATAAAATGTCTTTCCAGCAAAAGTTTATTTTGCTTTAAACCCTCATTGATTCCTATAATATTCTTATATTGCTGCTTTTCAGGCTTCTGCGTCTACCCCATCCTGCTGCGCTACAGCAGGCAATAGCTGCTCTCCACAAATCTTCCTTCCCTGGGGTATAACATGATCGATACAAACTAGATAGGCACTGTTGTATCTTCAGATGTGCTAGTTTAATTCTTGGGACAAAGTCACTAAGCTTCAAATTTAGCCACAGACATACCTAACTAGAAGAGTTACTGCATGGCCTGAGGACAGGGTATGCACTGTCTCAAGTATTCTGAAATTTAGCACTTGTCCTGAATATTGCATTTTCCTCCTCTGTGCTCAGAGGTGATGCTTACATAGGGGTATCATATTGTGGGAGAGATCTATCAACAATCAGGAGGATTTGATTCTTTGCCATGGTACATACACATACATACTTTGATTTTTTGAAAAGACAAAACCAAACCAACTTTTGAGTAACAGATGTTACTGTAAAGGCTCAGCTCTAACAAAGCTATCTCCAGTGCACCATGAATATTCTTGTTAAAAGGGACATTTAAACACTGTGGCTCTCTAGAGTTGCCTTGCTGATATCTATGTAGCAGGAATATTATGCATGAAACTCCCAGCAGAAAAGTTGAAAGCTTGAGACATCCCATAGACAACCAGTAGTAATCATCTCATCAATCACCTCCAAATTTTATCCAACCCACTCTCATAAACTGTTACTTAATATGGCTTTGTCTGGAAAGAGCCCCTAGGAGAGCTCCTGCTTCTAAACAGGGAAAGAAAAAGAAGCTCTGTTGTTAAATTTTTATGCTAAGAAAACAAGATTGAACAAATAAAATACAATTAGCAAATCTGTTCAGTGTAGTGAAATCCAGCCAAGCCTGCTGCTTTAAAACTATCTTCATTTTGTCTTTCTTTTGTCTTTTCATAAACTTTTTTTTTTTTTTCATCTTTTCATAAATTCTGAATTATTCTCTCTTTAGTTTTAGGTTAATTGGACATGGGCATAATATTTATGCATTGGGGCATAATATTCCTCTGTGAACAACTCTGGAAAGGTAGGGCAGATCGCATTTTTGCTTTGCCACTAAAAACCTCTTTTGTCTTAATCTTTTCTGCAGACACCCGTAGGGCTACGAGAAAAAAATAATAAAAAAGAAACACACAAGTTGCCTCTTATAAAATGCTGATATCAGCAGAGTGCCACTTTTTGTACACAGAGGTGATATTTTCATCCATTAATACCTCAACCAAGTATTATTGCTTTTTGTCACCTACAGAAGCTATGTCTTATTTTTAGGCTGCAGACTAGAAGTTACATACTGGGAGATAGCTGTATAAATTGTATTTGCTACATGCTGCATAGCAAAAGAGTTGACATTTCTCGGGAACAAGTCACCACACTCAGGGAGCTGTGTGTTACACTTGATATTCAGAGACGTTCATTAGGTTGTGACAGCTGTTGCCAAGTTTTGCTTCAGAATGCACTGTAAGGGTGAAAGAATAGCAAGATCAAAGGTAAACTTTATGAAAAATGACTGCTGTAGAAGGCTTAGAAGACAGAGAAGTTTGGCTAGTAAAAATCACGTAAGACTCCAGGACCATATATGTGAATCTCAGCCTAAAACAAGCTCATCTCCCCCTAGATGAAGATGAACTAGAAAACTGACTTTGTGGGATGTCTGAACTGAAGAAGATTCCCAGTTCTGTGAGTGATCACACAAAAGGGACTCTGCAGGGATAATCATGATCAAAAATATCTGTTCTGTGTAAATGAAGTTGATACCATATGTTAAAAACATTTTTCTGACAGTTACAGTGAGCAATGAGCAATTCTGCTATTGATGGGCTTAAAAAAGTTTGTAAGAATAAGACTTCAAAAGGGAGATTACAAACAGGATTAAACTCTGAGGAAAACAAATGTGCACTTCCAGAAGCTCTTGCTTAATATGGTGAAAGCACAGTGACACCTTCTCTCACGACTATTGAGAATCATGTCTCTTGCTTTTGGGTCTTCTGTTTGCTTATTAAAGATAAGTAGGGTTATTCCACATAGCTTTGCACAGGCCTAAGTAATTGCACTGTAAAGCTCTTCCCAGGAAACAAGGGCAATTCATGAGACTGAGTCATGTGGCAGTTTAACCAGAGTGTTACTGACCGATAGTCATTCTTGAGTTTAGCCATTATAACTAGAATTTCTCAACTTCTTTTTTCCTTTGCACATGACTTATGAGTTTATATATACATATATATTTAATCACTTGTGAAGAAGTTTACATTTTGACGCTTGTGGATCAAAGCATTCTGCAAGCACAAGGTAGATATGTTGTAGGCTTCATTACTGTCGCGGTTTAAACTCTGTTGGCAAGGGCTTGGGATGTGGGGGTGGTGTAGCTGCTGTGTTTGGAGCTGGGGTAGCTGCACTGGCTGATGCAATCGAAGTTTGACTAGCTGCTGTACTTGTTGCTGGGGTCGTTGCACTGTCTGTTACAGTCAAAGTTTGAGTAACTACTGTACTTGTCGCTGGGGGTAGTGTAGCTGCTGTGCTTGGAGCTGGAGCAGCTGTGCTGACTGTTGCTTTGCCCTCAGATCCAGGGACATTTTTTTCATTTTCAAGGTGCTGGATAGTGTTGAACAAGGTCCTGCAAGCATAGGTCAAGCCCCAGCACGTTGCCATGAGTTGTCTGTCTCTAGTATGGCCAGAATGACAACACACCTCATTTAAGTGTTTTACTAATTTTTCCAGATTTTGCACTTGTTTGGTGGTGAAATTCCAAAGTACTGGAGGGGCCCACTGACCTAGATACTTGCCCATACTATCCCACACACTCTGCCTCTCATGGCTGTCCATGAAAATCTCTTGGTCCTCCTGTATCATCATTTAACCCCAGACAAGACCCAAACCTGACTTTGCTTAACTCTTGAAATCAGGTGAAATGGTCACGGGCAAAACACACTCTGTATGTGTGCCAACATGGTGATCCCCATCACAATCAGCAAACAGGTCTCAATAGTATTAAAAGGCCATTCAAAACCTTAAAAACTCGCAAATGATGCTGTAAACTGTCGGGGGGGGGACAGACGGGGACGACAATGACGATGGATGGGACACGACTGGGAGGGTAAGAGAATGTCTCCTTCACAGGTTGACCACCTGAGAAGGAGAAAAAAGATGTGTAATTGCTAAGCACTTCTATTATATACCTCCCAAAATATAAAAGTGGTGACCACACTGGGAACATAAGCCAGATCAGTTTCATGATCAATGTTTCTATTGTATTACAAGCCATTATCATAAAGTACAATGAGACAAGAAACTTAGCCTAAGCCCCACACTTGAAAAACATTAACACAGAAAATACCAGCTGTAAGTAAGGTACGATACACTGAAACTGTGAGATCAAGAGAAACAACTTTGAGAACCCTACCCCCGCCCCCCCCCCCCCCCCCCAACTCCTGCAGGGATGGGGAGGAGAACTGAAAGATTGTAACTCCCACAGGTTGAGATAAGAACAGTCCAGTAACTAAGGTATAACACAAACCATTGCTGTTACCACCAATAATAATAATGATAAGGGAAATAACAAGGGGAGAGAATATGATACCACCCACCAAAAATGAGCCCAACCGAGCAAAGAGAGCACCCTTCCAGTTACCTTCCGGGCATGATGTGCTGTGGTATGGAATACCTCTTTGGTTAGTTTGGGTCAGGTGTCCTGTCTCTGCTTCCTCCTGTCTTCCCCTCCTCCCTGGCAGAGCATGAGCCTCAGAAAGTCCTTGGTCAGTCTAAACATTTGAGCAGCAACTAAAAACATTGGTGTTATCAGCTCTGTTCCCAGGCTGAAAGTCAAAAACACAGCATTGCACCAGCTACTAAGGAGAAAAAATGACTGCTACTGCTAAACCCAGGACAGTTACTTAAGCTGACCAGATGGCCACATTATCCAACTGGCTGAATTGTTCTTACCTGTCATGGAAAGACTGATAAAAATGTAATATAGAAAATTAAGATGAAAGAGGAGTTAAAGAGAAATAAAATAAGGGATACTGCTTCAAGTTGTGCCCAAGAGAAGGCATTACGCCCATGTGCCTGCGATCACTGACAGTATTAAACTGCACAGCTGTGATGTGGCTTGCTAGTCTCATTCTCTATTAGCATCCCTGAGTTGACTGGAACTTCATCAGAGAAAGTACATCATTCCCCATCCAAACTAGTGGGACAATAAATAGCAAACAGCTCACAGTCCCAAAAGGAAGGCACTTATTTCAGAAAGCAGTATTTCCATTCCTATAGGAACACTGGAATATGATTTTCCAAAAGATGTATTAACCAATTATGTTCAGCTTACTGTATTCTGCTAAAAGCTTATAATATTCAGCTCACAGGTTCCTTCTCCCTCTTTCAAAAACTATGCCTACTTCCACAAAGGTGTTTCAAAAACAACAAGCTCTTTGCAACAAAACTCAATGTCCCTTCTAGCTAAGTCACATCAAAAGACCAGTCAGCTGTCAAAATCAATGAAAGTCAATCAAATGCAGCTAGCACTGATGAATCTCAGTGGTCTTCAACAATGCTTCAAGATGTTTCTTTGTTCTAAGAGGCAGCAGGTCACTAACATCATAAATTCTAGAGCTGAACAAGAATGAATCACAGTGGAAATTGTGGTACAAAAGTAGCAGTCAGGCTCCTTAAGAAAACCTTCACAGGACTAACAGCATGTATGACATGCTGTCTGGCCAACATACAAAGCATTCCGATAAAATCATTTACCAATCATTGGAGCTTGGATCATTCAGAGAAATAATGTAAGGAGAACTAAATGGACTTCCTCTTTTAAAATTCAGGTTACATATTCACTCCAATCCTCTGCTCTTGTTTCTATCTTTTCTGCTAAGAAATATATCTAAGCCAAAAGGGAAGAATTCACTTTTATGGCCCAGTGTGATCCAGTTTGGTTAAAAAACTTCTGATCTCAAAAACCATGGTAACATCAATGTGGCTCCTGTTTACTTAATGCACTATATCCCCAGGAATTCTAGCATTATAATAAATATAATTTCTTGCTTTTATTGCTTTGGAGATATTTCCCTTTTTCAATAATTCTAACAGAATTTAATTGTTTACATAAATTTTGCCTTCTTTCCACTAATGTTACCAATCAGGCCTATATGATAGGAAGCAGAGTCAACATTTTTACGAACACTGATCCTCTAATAACTCAGTGCAGGCACATTTTGGTCTTTTGAAATAAGCCAAAAATTAGACTGTTCAGGTTAGAAATATCTGGCACTTCTGAATGTCAGGTATAAATGCTCCTTCTCTTTTTTATGGCCACTGTCAGCCTGATGGACAGAGCAGAAGGCCAGACACCTCCTGTGAAACTCCCCCCACTGTGGGCGTCCACAGGTTCCCCTTGTGTCCAAGCTGCAATGGCAGGGATGGGGTTTGCTTGGGATGTGCAGATGAGATACTGCTGTTTTTGGAGCATTTGGGCCAAATGCCTTCTCAAGATCATCTGCTCTTTGTAAAGCTGGGTCAAGAAAGGACACATCTTCATCTGACTTCCTCTAAGATGTTAATTGGGAAGCCTCTATGGCTCCTGGATCACCTTGTCAATTGATTTGCTGGAGGTAACCTTGTCTCAGGTTGTCTAGGACCTGGCAATAAGTGCCAACTTATACCTGAATTCTCCAACAGTGCCTTGAACTTTAATCCTTCTGACCACTGAATGAGAAAGCAATAAGCCCTACTTTTCCCCCTGTTGTCGAGCATATCAAATGGATTAAATCATTAAGTTGCCAAGCATTGGAGCAGGTTGCCCAGGGAAGTGGTGGAATCACCATCCCTGGAGGTATTTAAAAGACATATAGATGTGGCATTTAGGGACATGGTTTAGTGGTGGACTTAGAATTACAATCACTTATGCTGGAAAAGACCTCTACTTCATCAAGTCCAACTGTTAACCCAGCACTGCCAAGTCGTCTTGTTCCATCACTTGTTACCTGGGAGAACAGACCAACCCCCGCTTCACTACAATTTTCTCTCAGGTAGTTGTAGGGAGTGATAAGGTCTCCCCTGAGCCTTCTCTTCTCCAGGCTAAACAATCCCAGTTCCCTCAGCCATTCCTCACAGGACTTGTGCTCCAGACCCTTCACCAGCTTTACTGCTCTTTGGACACTCTCCAGCACCTCAATGTCTTTCTAGTAGTGAAGGGCCCAGAACTGAGCACAGGATTCAAGGTGCAGGCTTACCAGTGCTGAGTACAGGGGGACAATCACTGCCTCTGGCCCTGCTGGCCGATTTGTATTGTCGATACAGACCAGGATACTGTTGGTCTTGGCTGCTTGGACACAATCTAGCTTATGCACTTTGGTTAAGCTATTCATCACACCACCTTTTGGTGGGGGAAGAAGCTCTAATTTATACATGACTACTCCCAGGCACTTCTGTAGTTTCTAATATGCCAACCCTTTTGTCATTGCTCCATCTCCTACCTCCACTGAAATGGCAGACTGAAGGACCTCACTAGCATATTGTCCCTCAAACACTGGGGAGCTGCCCCCAGGCTTATCTCTACTGAGCCTGGTTTTATCCCTGTACCCCTTCAAATTTAGTTTAAAACTCTTGCAATAAGCCCTGCTAACTCCTGTGCAAAGAACCCTTCTCTCCAGCTCTCACCAGCAGGCCTGATGTTGTGTAAACCAACCCATGTTCAAACCCCCTGAAATTCTGCAGAGCCAGGTATTGATCTGCTGGCTCTTCCTGGTTTGTCCCTCGTCATTCCCTGCAACTGGAAGGATAGGGAAAACACTGCTTGTGCTCCTGGTCCCTTCACCAGTCATCCCCACAACAGAGGAAAGGAAGGCTGAATGGCAGCAACACATGAATGACAGAGCTCAGCACCACTGAGGAGCTGCATCAAAACTACTGGGAGGAAATCTAGAAACAGCCAACAGAAATTTGGTAAGTGGCATCGTCACAGTGCCACTCTTTTTTTCATGGAGAGCAAAGAAGACAGGAAGAAATAAAAACAACCACTGTGTATCTTTTTCATTCTGCCCAGAGGTCACACTTCTGCTACATTTGCTTTCCCTGAATCTTAGACAAAGTATTGTGTCATGTCTAAGACCTGCATCAGAGTTCCTGTCTCATTGGATGAAAATCTGAAAAAATGCATTCTGACTTTATGGCACTGGAAATCTTTCTTTGATCTTTCCCTAAGGAAGAAACTAACTTCTAATATTTCTCCAAGATATCTATATAGCTTTCCACCTTCCAATCATAGGCAAAAATCCTTACTCTAGTGTCAGTGTGCGCAAACCTAGGCATGCTTAAGGTTACTCCGATGGCTATACAAGCAGTATTATTAAGCAGTTTGCTTCTTAGTGGATAGACTCCTTTGAGTGCATCCTTAATTTCCTAAGATTTTACTTTCTTCTTACTACTAAACAGTATTTTTACCAGCAGTTCAGACACTTGTTCTCATTGACCAGGTAACAACAGATTCATGTTTCTTTCTGTGACTTCTGCAGTTCCAAAAAAACCCACAAGAATTAAGATCCTACCATGGATGTGGCAGAGGGGGGCTGGAGACAGGATGTTCCTCCAAAAGAGTTTAATGGCCCCAAAGAGGGCACAAGGAGAAATGGCTTCTCCTCCAGCTCACAGGTTGAAATACAACCACCAAAGTGGTGTGAATGCAGAGCCTGAAATTCTCATCTAGTTCCCTACATGAAGTCTCCTTATCCTTGACTTGAGAAGAACAAGATGAATTTCACTGATGGAAAATTTCAGGACAGTGCTTGATGCATACTGGCTTTATAATTAAAAATATACAAGTGAAGAAAAGATGGTCATAAAATGTTGCCTAGGGCTATATCTAATACATGATGTTGTTTTAGTTTCCTCCTTACATTATATTTTTATCATCAACCCAGGGAGTTCATTAAATCTGTAAAGCTGTTGGAAGTTATCTGACAGCAGATTGTATTACTAGAGAGAACTATCGATCCAGGCTACTCGATCCCATTACAATACACTTCCATAAAGCTTGAGAGAGGCAGCAATCTGTTGCTTTTGCACTGACTACAGTTATTTCTCATGGATGGAATAATGAAATGTTTTCTGATGTATAATCATGACAGATTTTATCTGGAATGAGTAAAACAAGTAGAAGTCAGTCATAAAATATAGTATGGCTGGAATCAAAGGAAGCAAACTCCTCTGCTCTTCCATCACATTGACAAATAACCAACACATTGTGCAGCTCCTTGTTTATGACATTAAACCTCAATCAGTTGTTTTCCTACTGTGAGATTAAAATGGAATTATTTATCTGGAATATCAAAAAGGACACTGCATCATGAACTCTAAACTTCTTGTTTTGATGCAGTATCTTTCCCAGTAAAGACTGAACTATGTCTAATGGATTAAATGAAGATGCAACATATGAAACCTTCACCAGGGCAGGGAACCATTGCTACAGACTTAAAAACAATTATTAAAGTGTTTATGTCACAGATAATTTTTATAACTGGAATTCACTGGCCTGAAATCCATGAGGATGAACCCAACTTAAGCAAATCTGTAACATGAAGGTCTCAGAGGGACTCTTTCATCAGGTTTTACATAATGAAATACCAAATTATATGTACCAGTTTATGTTACTATATTGAAAGTTGGCAGAATTATATCCTGCTAAAGCACTGCTTTACTTTCATATGATAATTGCAGTACTCACAATTTAACCAAATGTGAAGATTTGGGGCTGAGATTTTCAAAGACTGGAAATGCACAAAATTGTGAGTTTTTTTTCTTCTGGAGAGTCAGTGTTAGAGAAAAAAAAAATCTTTATTCTCCCTACTATCAAGCTCACATGTGAGAATTTAGAATTCACTTTATGGGAAAGCCTGAACACAATAATGTGTTGCAGCAAAAATGCACAGCTTAGCTGCTACCTGGTGCTGGGGGCACATGCATGTTGAGGTATTCAAATTTGGCAATGTTATAGCAATTCTGTAAACCAGTTCACATATGCCAATACATGCAGGATTGACTAGCTTGTGGGGGCAAGGGCAGTGACAGAAAAACAAGGTCAAGGAAAGACTGGGAGCTTGCTTCCACCCAGACCTTAAAATTTAGGGACCTCACAGCAATGCTTTGCTGGCAGGAGAGAACCTCGCAGTTCTTCAGCGTGGCTGCTGCTCTACTCACTAGCAAAGAGTTACCTGCTGCCTCATGAACTGAAAAAGTCTGGTCCCTGCTGAGGATGCAAAGGACTCTTCTGCACATGATGTGTGTGAGACAGTGTGCATCTAGTGCTGTATTTTGGCACATTGTCCCACTTTTTCCTGCCCCCTACCCAGCACAGTTCTTAATATTTGAATTAAAAATGCAAAGATGGCACACTACAACCAGTGAAGGAAGGATTCTGCATGCAACAGCTCATCCACCATAACACAGATTTGGTCCTTGTGGACTATCTCACTATAATCACAAAGATAAGCTTGTGTCAGGGTGAATGTATGTAGTAGGCACTTGTCAGTTTAACATCTGGACTAGAAGTCATACACATGAAAGAACTAAATTAAAACAGCATGAGACAGCCTTACCTCTGGCACTTCTTGACTTCCACATGCTTAATTTGACACTGTAACACTCCTGAAAGCCTTTTTTTTTCCTGCCTGCATGCATGTCTACCTCTTGTACTATTACAAAGTACGTTGTACTTTAATTGCATCCTGTAAATGCCTGTTCTATATTGGAGTACTGCTTAGAAAGAAGCATGACAAAATCTAATTGAATTTGGAAAAAGATGTCCTATAGATGCACTGTATGACAGGAATTAAAATGCAATAGAAGATGCCTCATGTGAGCTTGTGGCATCAACAAGTATGAAGGAACAGAAATTGCACACCTGGGCTAAGGCTTGAGCTCCACTCAGATCTATTCCTCATGGTTAGAACACACTTGCTTGGGGGGAGCCCATACTACAGACCCTCCAAACAGAGCTCTTCCATCCAGCTACTTCACTTTATGAAATACATAGGGATAATAATCTGAGATCTTTCCACCTCTATCATTTTTTTTCCCCAGCAGATTCACTAAAGAAAAACAGTCTGACAAACCTGGTACAAGCACATAGCCTGGAAATGACTCTGATAAAGTGATGTTGAGAGCTGAACAGAACAGGACCTGCAATCAATAACACAAATGCTAGAATGTGACAAGCAAAAGACAAGCAAATTTGACATGAGAGTTGGCTGCAGAGAGTTCAGAGGTATGTTGTGCAGCACAGTCAGTTCTATAATTAGAGAAGTGGAGAAGCCTCCTTTATAAAGATGTCCTTAGACGTTACCAAATCATTTCATAAATGGATTCCTGATACTTTTGCACAGAGTGGTTGCAGGGTTTAGATCACTATTATCAGAGTTTCATTTCCAAAAACTTGACCTCAAACTTAGTGGCTGCTCTCCACTGTGCTTAAGAATTAGCTGAAGATGAAGCACAAATAATACTAGCAGGTCTCCTACTGGCAATAAAGCGAAAGGATGTAACACAGTAGATATTTTTCTGCCATTAAAAGTGCCCACTTCTTCTATAATCTCTGGACTGCCATATTAAATTTTTATTTTCTTCCTTGGGATGTAGTTTCTTTGTTTATTAGAGACCATATATAAGATAGGAAAATAAAGAAGAACTCTCCCTCCCCTTCTCCAACAATAATGATATGGTGTCCCTTTTCTCTCAAAAATGGCAAATGAGTAGGACTGAGTGAGGATGACACAGACAGTGCAGCAAAGATATGAAATTTAGTCTTAGGTTGGATAAATGGAGCAACAATTAGAGGAAAGAAAACCTTGCATCTAAATATTGCATCAATGGAAACAATAGAGCATCACGTAACATTCTGCCATTTCCCTTTTACAAAAATCAAATAAACCTGCAGAACTTACATAATGCTTAACCAAGAGCTGGAAAAAGGTGTTAACAGTGAGAGACTTCAGAAGTTAAAACTGTTCAGCTTTTCAAAATAAGACCAAGAGATCTGATTGCAGCAGAGGTGTGCCTTTCCAGGGAGAAAAAGCCAATATTATAGACCTATTTAATCTAATAGGGAATGACATAACAAGAACCTATGACTAGAAGCTGTAGCTAGATAATTTAAATGAGAATTAATGCCTCTATTTCTAGCAGAGAAGGTGATTAACCTTTGAAACAAACTACCAAAGGAAGTCCTATATACTTCATTTACTGGAATTTCAAATGAAGACTATGACTTTCTGGAAAATATCCTTTAGTCAAACAGGTCAGTGGGCTCTACACATGAAGTTTATTTGTGACTACGTTTACAGTGGAATCTACTTCACTACTTGAATGAGAATACTACACCTTACACACTAACACCTTCACTTTTATAAAACCCCAGGTGCTTCCAAAGTAAGAAAAACTTCAGTGTATTTTATAAAGAGATGAAAGAACCCAAGACTGAATTGGTCCTCTTCACTTTTCTTTCCCAATTAAAAGCAAGGCAGGATATAGCTCCCATTTAGCATTTTCATTTAGAGGGCACATTACTGGATGCCCAATAAAAAGAGTACATTTCCTTGGTGGATCTCATACTGTTCTTTGATCCCAGCCCTCATTCAGCCACAGACCTTACTAAAGGATAACTAAGCTCTCATTACAGTGGTTGGAAAGCTATAAAGGCATCAGTCATGCAAACTACCCTGTTGCCTAAACCACTCATACCTCTAAAGGTGCACTCTTGTCCGTGTGGAAGGGGCTGCAGGTGTTTGGCAACAATGACAATGTTCAACAGAGTGACGGCAACTATGTCACTGGTGCACCACCTCATTCCTCTAACCTGTCACAAGACCCAGGAGGACAGAGCTGCAGTTAAGTCTTGGGTTTTTAAAAGTGTTTCATTTAGTAACATACAGTTGGTTTCACTCTTCATCTGGCATGAAATTGTAATAAATTCATGCATATTTCTTAACAGGATGATTAACTCATTTTCTCTATTAGAAAAAAGTGGCATCTTAATTTAGGTGCAAATAATTTTATTACACTTGCACCGTGACATCACTAAGAATAAAGTTCTTACATTTTGTCAGGTAATGCATATGCAAAACAGGTACAAAAAAAATTACAGTCACCATACTTAAGTCATAGCCACCACTCCATCCTGATTCTTCCACTTTGTCTTCTCATGCTGCAGAGCCCAGGAAAGCTTTCCCCACTTCTTTCTTCTGCTCTTTTCCACCCCAAAGTCATCCTGTCCTCACCTTGAGAGGTTTGCACTGTGAAATGTTCATGTGAGAGAAAGCAAGCTATTACTTGACAGAGTGTTGTCTATCCTTGCTATCTGCTGGTTACTTGTGTGATTTTTACAGTAAATAGGTCCAACACTGGCAATGGAGATTTCACCACCAGCCACATCTCTCCTCTCCTACAAGCCACAGGCTTACATGAGCCTCCTACAAGCCTCAAGGCTCACAGAAGTGTGGTGAGCCAGCCCAAGTGTATTTATTTCAAAGATGTCCCTTCACTGCTAGACTTTCTACTGCTGGGTACGCTGCATTTAAAAAGCCTGTCCCACTCACAAGCTATTTCTGACTGCAGTGATATTCCCTAAATTTAAAAGGGGGGAATTGTCATTCCATGAATCATATATAATATTTTTGTATTCCTCACTGCAAAATGCCAAGTCCATCAGTTTTCTATGATCCCTGAAATATGTTTAAGTTTCTCTTTGGTTTATGCCAGTTTTAGTGCAGTATGCTTCCCTCTACTTTGGCTCAGGCTTTTCAAGTTTAACCATTGTTGGCTATCTTGCCAGGGTAAAAAAAAAACCCACCTGATCTGTCATAGGCAGTCTTAAAGAGAGATCACCTAAGTTTGTCTAAGTAGTAACTCCCTCCCAAATATTTAAATAGCAAGTAATTAATACGCTCTAATAAAAACCTGCCTGACCCTTATAGCTCCAAAGCTTGCAATGCAAAGAGTGCAGCTGATGAACAGAAAATCCTACTAATTAGGCCGAAACATTCTGCAGTTCCAGCATCAAATGACTGCATTACAGCTTACACATGACCCTCATAACCCAGAAATAGAAATGTAAACTCTACTTCACAATGAGACACAGGTGACTCATTGTCTCTCCAAAAACCAAATCACAATGTATCTCCTACCACGTTTCACTAAGTTTTCGAGGTGTTGCATTTAGAAAGTCTTTGCATATTCTTTGAGGTATTTTTGACTGCAGTGATATTTCCTGCATATACAAAAGGGAATATTGCTGGGAGGAAAATCAAAATGGAATATTTAAGTGTATTCATTTACAAAATCTCATTCAGCTTAGCTGAAAAAAATTGAAATGCTCCTTGCCTTGTTGAAAAAACTAATTTATTCTTGAGTATGACTGAAGAGTTAGAGCCAAGCATACCTCTCTTAATCCATCAAAAGCTCTGATCTGTGTGCAAGAGACAGTTCACCAGCTGCATACCTACTTGAAGCATATCTAGAAATACGTTTCTTTGTGATCTCAGCATCTCCTTCAAAGCCATGGCTTGAATAGGAAGTTCACTGAATATTCTCTGCTAGAATTCCACTCAAAAATTCCAGCTTAAAAATTTCAAATTACTTTGTGAAACTGTCAGTTTTAATGAGGGTCCTGAAGGCAACATGAGACTCCCCAGTCTGCTAAATTGTATCTTACATGATCTACATGACTATCCCAGCAATGCATATATAATCCATTATGTATTATCTTATATTACCCACAAAACTTCTCCTAAAAATCTCACCTATATTCAAAAGATGCTCTGAATGATCGTTTCTGCATCTGCAGGTACAGTTCCTACTGATTATGGACAAGCGTCTTGACCTGATCAAGAACTCCCTAGGGAAGTCTCATATGATCAGGGTATCCACCCAGAATGTTAATCAGCACGTGAAGGCACACAAGTAGTGACTACCAATTGGTGTAGCCATGCCAGGAACTCCCTGGGTGAATTTATAGCTCTGAAATGCTGACCTGGAGAGGTTCTGAACCAATTAGTGAAATACTTTGCTGTGAAGGTGTCTCAGAGCTGAGTCAATTGCCTCAAGTTGGTCCATTATCTCAAGCCAATCCATTGTCTCATCTATGTACGTGGTTAACTGGGGATTTTCCTGTGTGGCAGGAAAACCACACAGGAAATTACTTAGTTGGATACACATACAGATACAGTCCTGATACTCAGCACACCACAGTTAAGACTATAGGACATGTTTGAATTTCTTCCTTTTAGCTCCTTTGTAATTTACACTTCATAGCTCTGGCCACAGCAGGAATCAACATAACAAGGACATGGAACTGTTGGAACAAGTCCAGAGGAGAGCCAAGATCAGGGGACTGGAGCACCTCCTGTATGAAGACAGGCTGAGAAAGTTGGGGCTGTTCAGCCTGGAGAAGAGAACACTGCATGGAGACCTCATAGCAGCCTTCCAGTATCTGAAGGGGGCCTACAGGGATGCTGGGGAGGGACTCTTCATTAGGGACTATAGTGATAGGACAAGGGGTAATGGGTTGAAACTTAAACAGCAGAGGTTTAGACTGGATATAAGGAAGAAGTTCTTTACTGTTAGGGTGGTGAGGTACTGGAATGGGTTGCCCAGGGAGGTAGTGAATGCTCCATCCCTGGCAGTGTTCAAGACCAGGTTGGATGAAGCCTTGGGTGATATGGTTTAGTGTGAGGTGTCCCTGCCCATGGCAGGGGGGTTGGAACTGGATGATCTTAAGGTCCTTTCCAACCCTAACTATTCTATGCTTCTATTCTAATCTCCCTTAAACACAATACTTTTCATCTCATGCCATTTGAATATTATATTATATTTAGGCTTTAAACAGCATGTTTAACCAACAGAAATGAAAGGTTCAACATTATTGTTCCTGTTTTGCAGAGTTCACAGGTAAAAGGGCAAAGAGACTTCCCAAAAAAATTCCTCAGCCCAGTACTGATACAGAATGGAGACTACATGTCGCAGAGGAGGGCAGCAGGTTTAGTTTCCGCCCTCTCACACTCTTCATCAGAACAATGAAAAATGCTTACCTGAAAGGTTGGTATCATCATCTCAATTCAGCAACAAAGGAACAAACCCAGGAGATGTCAACGGATCTAACTAGGAAACTTGTGGCTGAGTCACTAAGACACACATTTTTACTGACTGTGTTAGATGCTTTTACTCATCAAGCATTTTTCCTATATATACTATCAGAAAATACATTAAGGACAAAAATATACATTCTGTCCATTTGAGTATAAAACAGACCAGAGGCCAGTTTCTCAGGTTTATAATCTTGCCATCACTGAAATAAAGGAACCTGAAGACAGAATACACACACACACACACACAAATCATAGCTTTCCTTAAAGCGAAAAAATACCTCCTCACCTTCAAAATGCACCCTTTAGGATGCTTCTCTCCTTTCTAAGTACAAAAGCCCAGGAACAAAACCCATCATGATTTAGAGCAACCACTGATAAATAAACTATAATTTGGCACTATAATTTTTAGGATGCATGTTTTTTTTATTAAAATCAGCCTTTGAGCACTAGAAAGAGAAATCACAGGAAATTAGACCTATGTTACAGCTGCACTGCAACAGCTCTGAAAATACAGAGCACTCGCTGATTTACAGCACTGACATTGCCGATTCCACCAACTGATGACTACCTACAGGCTCTGCTGTTGGTCTAAAATAGTGCTGAACTTTAGCCAGTGTAGGAGTTTGATTATGGAGGCAATCCCTTTTTGTCCTCTTCATTATGCTGATAAACCAGCAGCTAGCACTTCACATTAGGCAGAACTACTTTAATTACAGGATTTTTACTAAAGCTTGTTTTTTGGTGACACTTTGGGAAATGTGGAGTCTGAATGTGTAATGTAAAAACAATTAACTGATTCTGTATCATTGTGCCTGCATTACTATTTGCAATAGATTATGGTTTCTGGTATTTCAAGTGTGGAGAGGTAATATAGAGATATCCACTTGCTACCTAAGTAAATACTCTGTCTGAAAAAAGGCCTTTTTCTGGATGGCACTACAAGCACAGAATTAAGTCCTTTCATTGCATCAGATAAAACTTCATGGTAAACACACAAAAGTTTGATTTGAAGAATATTTAGAAAAATGGTTATCTATAGATGATGACAGATGACTCAAGTTTAAAAACTCAGTCAAATGTTGAATTTAATCAATACGTGATCGTGATGGCAAAGTCAGATTCATGAACATTATTAAGAGCAAACCTGCTAGGAATGAAAAACAATTCCTAACCAGGAGCAAGTGGCACCTCACATGAATACTGATCTTCCCAGCTTTATCAGTGATCAGAAAGAAATACAGCTAGTAGTAGCACAGCACTGCGGTAAGTTTTCTCAGGACCACTGCATTCCTACAAGTCTTAATGAAGGTCACAGGCTACGAGATATTACAGAGACTTCCAAAATCAGATGATTTTTGCTTTAAGGCATCAGCCATTTTCAGAAATCAGGTTTACTTTCCCCCATTAGGCCCTCAAGGGGTCACCTTCCTCACTCAGGACATCTGCAGATAGCAGCAGTAGCTGAAGAAGTCACTAGAAACTGGCACTTCAGGATCACAAGGCACCTCACCATTTTGGATGCCTAAAGATGTATTTTTAGGATGCAATGAATCGTGCCCTAAAAGTGTGTATTTCTCTCAACAGACTATAAGAAGAGTCCAGTCAAGTAATTCTGATGCAGACATCTACACTTAAATAAATCCCACCCTTAGTATCACTGCAGAGACTCAAGCCCAGCAACTGGGATACATGCTTCTTGCACAAAGAGCATGACATTTTCAGGTGTAAGTGCAGAACTTCTTTCCCACCTTGCTGTTTCCAGTGCAAAACAGGCAATAAGTGACTTGCTGCAGCAAAACACACTTCACAGCCAGGAGGAGTCACAATATAATAGAGATCATTTCTTTCTCCTCTGTTGAGAGGGTGTAAATGCTGCAGGAACTTGAGGTTCTTTACTCTTGGGTTCTACAGTATAATCTCCTTATTGCCTAACAAGCAGTATGACATATCAAACCTATGATAGCTGTTTGCACTATAACTCTAAACTTTTTGATGGATTTAATTCAGCCACTATTTCCCACTTATGTTTCTTGTAGGAAAACACAATTTATTCCAGAAAATTACTGATCTAAGCATATTTTCCATAAATTAACAGTTTTGTTTTCAAAAGCAACCTGCCAGCTATAACTTAAATACAGATACCAAATGCCCTGACATCAACAGATGCACTCAGCAACAGACTGAGGTCTAATTCAGTCTTCCCTTTTGTAAGTGTGACCCAGGTCTGCTCAACTGCTGCTATGACTAAAGCTGCAATTGTCCAAGAAGCCTTATGCAGAACAGCTGATTTGCAGAAGGAGCTATTAAATGGCCATTTAAAAACAAAACAATAACAAAAACCAGATATTGCATATTTTTGCAAAATTGTCTGAAAAAAAAGAATGAAAGGGTGAAAGGCAATATATGGACTTAAGAGCAGCACTTACCTTCCTTTTCCCCCACCTTTGCAGCTTGTCCCATGCTTCAGCCAGCTCAGTTGTGGCTGCTGCATCACCAGCACGCAGTGTGCTGGATCATCACTTAAATGGAGGCAGCCAGCCATGGCAAGGGCACTCATGGGCACTAAATAGAAAAAAGTCAATTCTGAGATAATTACGTGCTGAATGCCCTTTTTAACCCGCAGCTGTTGGGGGCATTCAATACATATGGTTAAGGTTGATGAAATTTTTAAAGTCACTGAAATTTATAAGGTTACCTTGGCAGGTCACCCACCTTCTTTTTATCTTCTTGCTAGTATAAAACAGAGCAGCTGAGAGCAAGACTGTACTGTTTACTGACTGTAAAAGAGAAATGTATCATGCTGCATCAGGATCCACTCAAGGAGACTGGATTGAGAGGAGCCCTAAGGAGAAAAGACTTGGAGTTGTTTGTTGATCATATGCTCAACATGAGCTGGCTTCAGTGTGCACTCAAAGCCCAGAAAGCCAACTGTATTCTGGGCTGCATCAAAAGGAGTGTGACCAGCGGAGGAGGTGATCCTGCCCCTCTACTCTGCTCTCAAGAGACCCCATCTGTAGTGATGTGTTCATCTCTGGGGCCCCCAGCATAAGAAGGACATGGACCACTTGGAGTGAGTCCAGAGAAAGCGCATGAAGATGTCTCCTATGAAGACAGGCTGAGAGAGTTGGGCTTGTTCAGCCTGGAGAAGATTCTGGGAAGACCTTTACAGTCTTCCAGTACCTAAAGGGGACCTACAGAAAATCTGGAGAGGGACATTTTACAAGGGCCTGTAGTGACAGGACAATGGGAAATGGCTTTAAATGGAAAGAGGGGAGATTTAGATTAGACATTAGGAAGAAATTCTTTACTGTGAAGGTGGTGAGACAGTGGAATAGGTTGCCCATAATAGCTGTGGATGTCCCACCCCTGGCAGTGTTCAAGGCCAGGCTGGATGGGGCTTTGAGTGTAAAGTGTCCCTGCCCATGTCAGGGGCCTTGGAACTACATCATCTTTAAGGTGCCTTCCAACTCTAATCTTTCTATGATTCCATGATCAAAACTGGATCAAAACTCCTCAGTGCTCTGGGACAAATAACTGAGGGAGGAGAAGACAGACAGAAACAATTATCCATCAGCTCCTTTAAAGGGCTGTTTTACTGTCATGGCTCTATCCAACCTTTTCCCCCCAGCCTCAAAAGAGAGAGTGGCATTTTCAAAGACACCAGTTCCCTTTCTGGCTGCTGCATGCCTTTGGATGTAGGTATCTCCTGCAGTGAGTAAGGGAACTCCTTATGGCCTTCAGACTATTTCTTAGCTCAGTGAAAAAATCTGACAGTATTTTTTGGATGGAAAATTCTTGGAGAAAGATTGCTTTTCTTTCTTTTTTTCAAAGAAACACACAGACAGGAAGAGATCGGTTCACAGAGTCTTGACCACACACTGCTCCCCTTAGATTTCTGTCACACATCTCGTGACACTAGGTGTGTGTCTTCAACTAGAGCTGAAACAAGTAGCCCTAGAAAGATATTACCTAAACCAGACTGAAGTCAGCTGAGATTCTTATTCCTAGTCAGCTCTTTGTGCCATTTCACACCATCACAGAGCTGAACCCCTGGTCTTAAGAGAAGCTGTCAAGACCCAATAACCTTTGTGGCCTTGACAGTGCCAGGAGAATTCCTCTCCCTTACTTACACATTCCATGTTCTTCCCTCCTCTGACAACTGAGGGGCCTCAACCACAGCCTGCAATTAAAGTAGCCATGACCCTGCTCAAAAAGTTCACTTGCAAAAGCGAAAATATGTTCTACAAATTTCCTTGCTTTTTATTTTCTGAGTCAGTCTTTAAAACTATGTCTGTTTTGTGCCTACAAACAGGTCTTAAAAGCAGACATGTACAACATGATATGAGGCAATAAGATGTTAGCTGAACTGGGAGTAAAGCACAAAGAGAGAAGCCATAAGACTTGAAGGATTTGAAATTATGTTATCCAACAAAAGGATGTGGCTCCTTTGCATTCATCACTCTGTAGGAAGGCTCTAGTGTTCAGCCCTGTACAACATGAATTCAGTGTTATTACAGAGTACTTCCATGCAAGTCACTGTGGAATTGTGTTGGCATTTTTAAAGAACTAACCATGATAAATGTGTTGCAATCTTCTTTACAGTTTTTTTAATGAGTAAAAATGTAGAGCTGTACGATTCATGGAAGATGTAAGCTTTGGGTATTCAGACTTTGCTTTACAAGAAATCGTAATAGTAGGACAACCTTACTGAGTCCTTGACACTTATGTTCCTTCATGACCTGATACAAGAAGATGTAAATAGAACTGCTTTTTGGAAAGCATATAATTTTTGTATTGAAATTAGCTGCAAATTCTTGATTAAGTATAGTCATGAAGCACAATTGTGTAAACAGTGAATAAGAGCAGACTGCACTTAGAAGATCTGGTTAAAGTACATAAATATCTTCACTAGAAGCTAGAATTATAAGGGCAAAAAGAGGTTATGTGTATGCATATGAGGAACCTCAAACACATCCATCCTTACATGCAGCTGGTCCCATTTAATAGTTCCATGGCATTGCAGACACTTGAACAGCCACATACTGGTCAGATGACTGGTAAAATTAGGTGAGTAACATTACAATTAAACTGATATGTGTGCATACTGTCATCTCAACAATCTGTACTTTGACATAACATAGAACTTGATAGAAGTGAAGCTTTAAATGTGGCAATTGAAAAATTACCTATGCAATTGTCCCTTTTGGAAAACCAGACTAATCTGTAGTGCTGATCAATCTTACAACAGAGGAAGAACAAAAGCCAGCCATAATGGGCAAAGGAAGCCAAGCATATCAGCCATCTGAAAGGAGGTAAAAAGATCTTCAGCCTTTGGAACAAAGATTGAGTGATGAATTCTGCACATGGAAAACTTTAAACTATGGTAAATGTAGGTCATCTACATGGGATAAATAGCTAAGTTACCAAGTATTAACCAGAAAGTGAATGGGAATTACCTTATGTTAATACTTTCTATGTAAACTTTATCAGAAGCTTCTCATTCCATACCCTGACTATCAAGAAAGCAAGCTAATATGAGTAATTTTGAAAAGGAAGCCAGACTCCAGATGTATAAATTGGCTGATGCCAGTTAACCATTCTGGTTATTCTATTATAGAGAGCTTTATTGCAGGTCTGTACTCTTAAGAAAGTCACATAGCAGTTTCAAGAGCCTTTCCCAGGCAAAGTCCATTTAAAGCACTTTCTTCAACAACAGCTTTAAGAGTTGTGTACTAAGGTAGCTTACCCAAGAGTACAGATGGTGTTCACCAGCCATATGACCTAATACCACATCCTGATACGTATAAATCCCATGAGGTGTAAATCAGACAGCACAATACAAAAAGTTTAGCTGCGGCTACTGGAAATCACAGAATCATAGATTCATAGAACAGTTAGGGTTGGAAAGGACCTTAAGATCATCTAGTTCCAACCTCCTGCCATGGGCAGGGACACCTCACACTAAACCATGTCACCCAAGGCTTCCTCCAACCTGGCCTTGAACACCACCAGGGATGGAGCATTCCCCACTTCCCTGAGCAACCCATTCCAGTGCCTCACTACCCTCCCAGTAAAGAACTTCCTCCTTATATCCAATCTAAACTTCCTCTGTTTAAGTTTGAACCCAGTATCCCTTGTCCTATCACTACAGTCCCCTAATGAAGAGTATTGACTGCAGTATTGACTGCAGTATTGACTCACCAGCATCCCTATAGGCCCCCTTCAGATACTGGAAGCCTGCTATGAGGTCTCCACGCAGCCTTCTCTTCTCCAGGCTGAACAGCCCCAACTTTCTCAGCCTGTCTTCATACAGGAGGTGCTCCAGTCCCCTGATCATCCTCGTGGCCCTCCTCTGGACTTGTTCCAACAGTTCCATGTCCTTTTTATGTTGAGGACATCAGAACTGCACACAATGCTCCAAGTGAGGTCTCACAAGAGCAGAGTAGAGGGGCAGGATCACCTCCTTCAACCTGCTGGTCACGCTCCTTTTGATGCAGCCCAGGATATCGTTGGCTTTTTGGGCTGCGAGTCTACACTGAAGCTGGCTCATGCCCCCAAGTCCTTCTCTGCAGGGTTGCTCCGAATCCCTTCTCTGCCCAACCTGTAGCTGTGCCTGGGATTGCTCCGACCCAGGTGTAGGACCTTGCACTTGGCATGGTTAAACTTCATGAGGTTGGCATCAGCCCACCTCACAAGTGTGTCAAGGTCCCTCTGGATGGCATTCCTTCCCTCCAGCGTATCAACCGAACCACACAGCTTGGTGTCATGGGCAAACTTGCTGAGGGCGCACTCAATCCCACTGTCCATGTCACTGACAAAGATGTTGAACAAGACTGGTCCCAACACTGATCCCTGAGGGACACCACTCGTTACTGGTCTCCAGCTGGACACATTGACCACAACTCTTTACGTGCAGCCATCCAGCCAGTTCTTTATCCACTGAGTGGTCCATCCATCAAACTGATGTCTCTCCAATTTAGAGACAAGGATATCATGCAGAACAGTGTCAGATGCTTTGCACAAGTCCAGGTAGATGACATCAACTGCTCCACCCCTGTCCATCAGTTCTGTAGCCCCATCAGAGAAGGCCACTAAATTGGTCAGGCAGGATTTCCCCTCAGTGAAGCCATGCTGGCTGTCATCAAGCACCTTGTTATTTTTCATGTGCCTTAGCATGCTTTCCAGGAGAATCTGCTCTCAGATTTTACAAGGCACAGAGGTGAGACTGACTGGTCTGTAATTCACCGGGTCATCCATTTTCCCCTTCTTGAAAATGGAGGTTATATTTCCCTTTTTCCAGTCATTGGGAACTTCACCTGACTGCTATGATTTTTCAAATATGATGGCCAGTGGCTTAGCAACTTAATTCGCCAGCTCCGTCAGAACCCACGGATGGATTTCATCAGGTCCCACAGACTTGTGCATGTCTCAAACCAGATCCTCTCCTACAGTGAGCCCAAGGTCTTCATTCTCACAGTCTAATTAAAGAGAGTGGAATACTACCTACTGATTCAGTTATTACTGCATATGCGTAAAAGTATCTAAATATTCAACCAACTATATAGTCAAATTTAATTCACGTGAGTCAAAAGAATTTTTTTACTCAGTTGCTACACGTAGTTATGAGTGATCTGCTCCAGCCTCTACAACCCAGTACTGGTCTCCTGAATGGAAGAGCTAATAACTTGTTGCTCTAACCCCGTTGAATGGATTTGGGATTTATGTTGCTATGACTTGCTGACAATGAATCCTTCCTACTCTACAACCTCCAGGACAGTTCTTTCTCTATTTGTGCAATGCCTTACAGGATCTCTGACTTTGGATGTGGAATGCAGAAAGTGCTGCAGTGAAGAGCTCTCTCTGCTATTCTGACTGACCGGGGCCAAAAGCAACACACTGGGAAAAAAATTAACTGAAGTAGGATAGCAATGAGTGATCTTTCCCTGGAAAAATGAACCATCTTGTGAAGTGATAAAAGACTTGGGGAATTTTCCCCAAGTCAGTCTGGAAGCTGGAGAGAGTTGTGTGTCCCCCAGTGAAGGGGGGGAAAAGGAAGACGACAGCATTAGCAGTGAGTGAGGCAGCAGGCTTGAAGAAGTCAGCCAAGGATTTTGTCTGATAGGAACTACCTTGGGGAGATCAAGGACAGAACCAACAAACTGGAATATCAGACTTTCATTCAGACAAACTGCAGTCTGGAGAAGAAACTCATGGTTCAAAGTAAGCTTCATGGTTCAAACCTATGTAACTTCTGTGGTGCCGTCACCCATTGTCCAGATATTGTGCTCACCTGGGCCAAATTCTCTGCCCAACATTCAGCATCTTCTTACCCACAGAGAAGTCAGACTGCAGGGAGTGGCGATTTCGGCAAAGGAAACAGTTAACACTAAAGCACACCTTGTTTTAGTTAAAGTTCTGCTGTCTACAGGAGCTAATTGCAATTACAGACTTCTTCCTTTCCCAAAGCACTGGCAATAGGTAATTGAAACATTTGTCATAATTATCCTTTCTGAAGAAGCACAAATCAAATAAAATCACCACAACACTGGCTGTCTTCAAAAGGTATCAAGATGATCTATTTATAAATGTTGATATATAGCTAGAGAGTAAGATGAAACGTTGCCTGTGCCCACAATATAGCCCTATTCACTAATCACTCTGAAACACCATCAGCACCTTCCCCTTTGAAGAACTGGGCAGAAGGAAACCAGAGAAAAAGGGAGGCTGAAAAACTCTCCCTGGAGTGATCTTACATAGAGGCACTATATTTGTGTCCTGCATGAGGCACTTCTGAAGACCCATATGTTGTTACTATTCCTTTAACCATCCTTTTTCACCCTTAGTGTGGGAAGTGTGTGACAGATACACAGTTAGTATTTCCAGTAATGATACAAACGAGTGACATTCTATTCAAACTATTTAGACAACGGTGATAAAAATAAAGAAGCAGACTAGAAAAGGAAAAGGAATGTGTGTGTCAATAACTACCTGTAGCTTGAATGATGGAGGAATAATTTAGAGGATGCTATTAGAGCAGCACAATTCAAACAAATGTCAGGCAAGTTGGAAGCTAACTTGTTCATAATTTCTTTGATCACAATGTTTCACAGTGTTTAGCATGTGAGGGAGAGTTTTCACTTATTTAGAGTATAAAAAAGTTGAGTATGAATTATCAAGAGTTCATCTCATTCACCAAGCACTAAAAAGTAGCAGGAGGTAGTACAATGGCTGTTTAGAAAGCTCTCCTCCTTAGGAAGTTTTAAAAGAAGATCACATAGAGCCCATGCTGCTAAAATCCTTTCAAAAGATAGTACAGGTTAGTGACACCACTTCAGGGCAATCTCCTAGAAATCTTCTACTGACGCAGAAAGAACAAAGCCAGCATCCCAGCCAGTGCTCTGCCATTTCAGTAGCTGTCAGTGGCATCTCAAGTCTCCAACCCAACATTTATAAGTTCTCAAATTTGACTGTCATAGTAAACCAATCAGAGAAATGATCTGCTTTTGCTGGACCAGAGTAGGAATCTTCAAATAGCCTGAAAACTAGCAGTGATGTGAGGCTGGCAGAAAGAAGGAACCAACTGGGAAATAAAAAGCACAAACCAAACAAAAAAAGAGCACCAAACCAACAAAAAAACCACCCCAAAACAAAATAACAAAACAAAGCAAGCAAACAAAAAAGCAAGGTAAAACTTGCTGCCTCTCTAACATCCATACCCTATGACTTCCCTGGGAAACCTGAATACTGGAGTGAAAAAACATGTATTTCCTCTGTGGCTGCCAAGAGCCTGGATCTCAAATTCCATGATTGCAAGTCTCAAGAATCAGGCCAACACCATCTGCCTGTCTGCCATCTGAGGGGCTGATTAGAAAACCTGTTAAGGACTCAGATGCAAGTTCTGGTGGAGATACCTCAGGCGGTCATTCACTGCACCCTCCCATAATTACATTACTCTTGACAGATGTTTGTCCAACCGATTCCTAAAGAGCTATATAAGCTCCATCTATTTCTTCATTATCCCTACTGTTGCAAAGTTTGCCTAATATAACCTGCAGTTGGTACAAAACACCATTTCTTCCTTGTTGAAAACCTCCACAGGTGCGCTTATATATTTGCTTGTATTTTTAGAAGCACACCTACTGCTAAGCATGTATAAACTAAAATGAGCAATTAGTTAACCATGACTTACATTTTAATACTCTCTAAATAACAACTCGGACTGTCAAAGAACCTCAAGATCCACTTTAACTAACTATATAGAAAAATCACTTCATCCATGAGCAATAAGCAGACACCACTGAGATAAAGTGCACCATCTGCTTAACAGAACTCCATGTCACTACACAATAGTTTATGATAAAAGTGAGATGCCAAGAGGAAAGCAAACTGATTGTTAAAAATTCTTTATCTATTACTCAGCAGTTCTCCTCCCTGTGTGCAATTCCAGCAACACCTGCCTTCCTCACTGTCTGACATCTTTTTCCTTCTTTTAGTTCTGCCTAACCTAGAGCATTATGGCAATGAAAGTTCCAGCTCTGGCCAGCACATCATCAATGGAATTGTTAATTAAATTGCAAGGTCAGATTACAACCTCACTATTCCACTATAATGAAGTACATAACCTTTGGAACCTGACAAAATTGAGCTGAAAGCGATGGAAACATAAAAGACTTCATCTCTCTCTCTTTTTTTTTTACTTCCTTTTTTTTAGTGGATGAAGCTGATCTTGCAAAATCTGTGTAAGTTTTAACATCAGTTTCAGAAGAATTTGGGATTTGGGTCACAAAGGCTTCAATTTTCAGCAGAATGTGGCAAAAGCATGCAGACTAACATGGAATTTCTATCAGGGGCCTCAGTTAACATTTTCAGAAAGTTGAACTGAACCAGCTTTGATTTGACCAAACATAAAGATATAGGACTAGAATTAATAATAAATTCACTTTGTACAGATGTTATTCTGCATACACCTAGCAATTTCTCTAAGGAGGTAAACCAAACTGTAAGACATTTTCATAGAAATTAGCCACCATGACAAGACATACTGGTTCACACATACCTGTAACTGAAACAGCTATATTGATACATATTTCCTTAGATTGCAGTGTGTAAGATGATGCTTTTTCCACTCTCCATATTACCAATGCTCCATAATTCTTATGACTCAGCACAGTTCTAGCTGGAAAGATTGAGAAAAAAACATGCACTAATTCCACACCACAGCGGTTAAGGCCACCCTTGGAAAATCAAGTCCTTTCCTTGTCTAATTCAGAGTAAGGATATAACCTAAGCCTCCATCCTGTTCCTCATTGCTATCATTCTAGGATAGATCACCAAGTCCTTCTTTCTGGAACTGACCTATTTTATAAAACTGAGTGAGAGCTTGTATATGCAAAATGGATACTGATCTGTGGGCAAATGGATTATTCATTTAGAGCTTGCAAGGGTCAAACTGCTACACTAAAGAATTCAGTATGCAGTGAAAGAGCTCCATGGAAGAGACACTCTGGGACAGCCAGTGGGCTGACGGCTTGGTCAGTCTCCTGCTGTGTGACAGAGGTAGAAAAACCTGGCTAATGAACTCATGCACTTACCCAGTGAGGACATTAGGTACTATGTTATTACACAAACCATGTATCGCCTCTCCTGTTTTGATCTGAACTGTTCATTTTACTGGAACTGGTATTTTCACTTGAAAATACTCATTTTTGATGAACGAACATTTTCTGATAAATTACTTCCCAGCATATTCTCAGTCTCATTTTAGATGGATACATGTCACATTCTGAACAGCCATTAAGCTTCCTGAACACCTTCAGATATTTTCCCATCTAAATGCTAACTAGAGGTGATACTGCCTACTTAGAAAAGTCAAATGAAGTCATTGCCCACATTACTGTAACAGCAATAAAAGGGCAAGAAAATGAAGAGCTGTGCTATTAAACATGATGAAAATAATAAATGCTGTAGAGTTGCAAATGGGCTGGGAAATATTTTGATGTGCAAGCATTTTTCTCCCCAGTCTAGAACAGAGACTGGTAATGTGGAGCAAGGTGCCAGAAGCAGACACACTGCACCAAGACTTTGCTGGAATTGGTGGATCTTTCCGGCCTGCTTACTGCAGTAAAGAGTGCAATGCACTCTCTGCAGTGTACTCAGGCTGAAAAAACTACTAGAGGGCAAGGCAAATTTCAAGGAGACACTGTCACTTTACAAGAAGGATACTGGGATTCTGCTATACTGTTCACTTTTATAGGAATGGCTGAAAGTAGGTCTCAAGGTCTTTTATAGTCAGGTAATAAAAATACAGAACTTTGTGAGAAAATCTTCCACTGTGGCTGCAAAGTCTATCTGAAAACCACAAACTTTAAAAAAACAGAAAGAAAAAGCGACTTTTGTCTTCTTGGGGAGTTATATCTCTTTTTATAAAAAAAGAGAAAAAAGAAGTCCCCTCAGTTTTAATACTGTCCTTGCTCAGGTACATCCTTACAGTTTAGATTTACTCTCCCACAACAGACGGCTTGCTGGTAGCCAGTGCCACGTTGATCAAGTATTGTTTACACCCTGGCCTTGCTGCAAGTTACACTGAGCTAATCCACTTAGTGCACAGCTATCCATCTGCTGGCCTCAATCTGCCCCTTCATCTCTTCCTCAAAGGAGGAGATGAAACCTTGTTACACTTAGTCAGGCTAATCCCCCATTAATCACGGGAGCTCTGGTAGTCTGGCTGTTATTTCCCTCCTTACACCTTAAAAATGTGCAATGATACAGATGAGACAGAATGAGTCCCTGAAGGTGAGCACACATAACACTTCTCTGATAATGCATTCTCACACTTTCACAGTGGGGACCATACCGTGAGCAGATGAAACATCTGCAGAGGCAGTTCACTCCCTGGCTGGAGGAAAGGAATATGCAAGACACAAAATACAGGCCAGTCCATATGCCACATTTTTATCCATTTAAATAACACACAAAAAAAAAGCCCTTTAGCTGTAACTATGTGAGTTTCTATGCAGACAAGCCCTAACACTGATACAGTCAATGACGGAGGAGAGAAGCAGCCACTGAAAATATTCATCAGCTACTCTCTCTACTGCTTTACAGTTACTTTCAACTAGTTCACGTGGAAGCCATGATCTCCCATCTTGTCATGGCAGCTTTTAAATTAGCTTAATCGTTTATGGAGTTTAATGCAGCCACTCTAATGTTCCAGTTTAGCTAAGCAGTGAAGCCAGAATAAAGCTGACTGATGAATGACACTGGATTTTCTTCAGAAACAAGTCAAAGGCTGTGAAATAAATCCCAAGACCCATGAATGAAAACAACCCACACCACCCAGGAGCAAAGAACTTATGGCTGACACTGCCCTCAGCAGCAAGCACACAAAGCTGCAGCATGCTGAATTATTAAAGAAAACCAAGCCACAGCAAGCTTTATTATTTTCCTCCAAGAAAAGAACATGGAAAGAGTGAGATACCATACGGGCAGCTTAGTGTACTCTTAGAAGTACTAGAGCACTGTAATTCAGACACCGTATTTTGAAACACTGGAACTTCATCAGAGTTTGTATAGCACTGTATTTTTAATTTGCTATCATGCAATGGCTAGTTTATCCTAGAGTTGTGTTTTTACGATTATAGCCTCAAGTCTGGCTTCTCAGCCTTCTCTCCCTTTTAATACACATACACCCCCTGGTTTCCTGTTATCTACATCAGTTTTCAAGAAAATACATTGCTCTTCCATACGCTTTGGTGTTTCCTACAAACACGACTGGTTTCTTTGTTTCTTCTTCAATGGATTTGATGAGTGGTGGCTTTACATTCCCCCTCGCAATAACCATTCACATTAATGGAGTCCATCTTTGCTCCCCACTTTTCCTAAGGTCATTCACACACCAGGGATGATGTCCTCCTTTCAGTTCTCACAACGCTCTTCATTTTTGCAAACTTGAGTATTTGGTGAAAAGCCAAAATTTTGTTGTTTAAGAGTGACAGAGGAAGCCTTTTTTTGGCTCTACCCCACAGAGGCAGGGCTATGTGAATGGCTAATCTGACACAGGGTGTCTCAAGACCACAGAGCTTTTCACGTGTCACTCTAAAATTTAACAGCCATCTTGCCTAGTGGCATCTTTGGACCCCTTCACCTCAACCCCTTTACTCATTTTAGCTGAAAGAAACTTCACTTCCTATTAGCTTTGATCCACTTCATAACAAATCAGAATTAATGTAGGCTAAGGAAGCCAGAAAAAATCAGAATTGAATCTCCAGCATCCCGACATACAGCCTCTAGAGAAATTACTGGACTTTGACTCCAAGACTGCTACCAGCTGCTAAGACTTCAGTGGTTCAAATGTTGTGACCGTAACTAAAAGGAACAACTGAAAGAACACAAATACCCTGCTATGATTTAGGTTTAAACAAGGACATAGACATTAGGAAAGGATTTTATTTGTGGTAAACATGAGAAGAAATAAAACTAAGTGTGCGTTGCTATTTCACAACCCACTGTGCAAATGTTGCTGTAGGCACTGTGGGTTTTATTGCTCATTAGTAAATAATCAAGTTAAAAATAAGATGGTTGGGAAACTGCTGATTGATGAGGAATAAAATAACATGACATAAACATCTGTCTCCCAGTCTAATATGTGTTAGCTGAGAAAGACATTGCTAAGGCACTTGAATGCTCAATGCACTGATGTGATAGTGATTACACTGGGAACAGTGTAAAGCAACTACAGCTGCCATTCTCTTTCCACAAGGGGAACGTTGCAGAAATGCAGGTCCTGTTTGTTTACTTCCAGAGTGTCTTTAATCCCTGAAGACTTGCACATAGCACAAACTTTCTTTCCATATAGAACTCTGCTCCCAGGTTCTATGGCTCTCAGGCTTGCAGCATGAATCTCTTTACTAAAAAACCTCTCTCCCAGCTACAGACAATAACAGCTGACATGCCCTCTCATCTCATGCCCATATCTACTTTATCAAATACAGAGACAGACCTGGGCAACAAGGAACTTGCTAAGTTTAAGCATTTAAGAAAGACTTTCTAGCAGTCTTTCAGCACCTTTTAATAGGGGCCTACAAGAAAGTTGGAGAGGGACCTTTTACAAGGTCATGTTCAATGTCTTTAAACTGAAAGAGAGTAGTTTTAGATTAGGTATCAGGCAAAATATCTTCACTGTGAGGGTGGTGAGGCACTGGCACAGGTTGCCAAGAGAAGTTGTGGCTGCTCTGTCCCTGGCAGTGCTCAAGGCCAGGCTGGATGGGGCTTTGAGCAACCTGGTCTAGTGGAAGATGTCCCTGCCCATGACGGGGGGGGGGTTGGAATTAGATTACCTTTATGGTCCCTTCCAACCCAAACCATTCTATGATACCCCACACAGGTGTCCCTGCTTGACTAAGGAACACCCTTGGCAGAGAAGGTACAACATACAGACTCTTCCAAGGCAAGCCTTTCAGTGGTTTCCTCTGCCAGGTTTCATACCTACAGAATTAAAATCACTACAGATTTTATTACTGAACTCAATCATGCACTCAATTTCTATCCTCTACCCACTGTACTCATTTTCAATCACTAAAGAGGATAGAAATGCAGTTACTCACAGGTGCCATCCACACCCTGCTTCTTTGTTCTGTCTTCCCATAGAGAAAAGCTGCATTTGCACTGAACCATCTCCCTGTATTATTAAAACCATAATGATCTCGCACAAATATAAATTAGGTGCACCCTCTTTTCCAGTTAAAGACCGAAATATCAAGCCAGCATCCAGCACTGCCAAACAGCCTGTCCTCAGAGTTCACAGTGGGTTGTGTTTTCCAGACTTAGACAAATAAATATTAATAAAACCACAAAACTGAAGAAATACATCCCGTAACAGATGAAATTTTCAAGATTTCACCACTTACCTCAGATTATAATACACTTATTCAGACTTTCAACAAGCTGATTTCAGACAGTTATGAGTAAGAAGATACCAGTTTTGTATTTATAAGGATATACCAGCTTGTCCTGGACAAGCCACTAAAAATGCAAGAGTTAATGAAAAAATTATAGCTACTACCAAAAATAGTAGAACTTGACTTAAAAAGAAGAACCTCAATACTAATTTTTGTTTTCATTAAAGAATCAGTAAGGGAATGAAACAGAAGCAATATTTTCAGAAATTAGTCAGAGTATTATGCCATGCCACATGAAACCCATCCTGAAAAATGCTCACACACTGAAAACTCTCTTAGAAGAATATAAATGAAGATTGTTAATAGATAATAAGTGAAAACAGTATGAAGCAAGGACAAATAAAAAAGAGTCCAGAATAGCTCTGATGTCTTGGATTTATGTAATATCTTGTTTACAACTCAAACTAAACAAACAGTACACTAATTTCTCATTTGACATATTAATTGGAAGTAGGAAGGAGCTAGCTGGGGGGAAGTGGGGTGGTAAAAAGAATGGGCAGAAAACAGTACCTCAGCAGAACACAAGACATAAACATCCAAGAGAAATACGCATGACTGATATACCAAAAGAGACAGAGACCACAAAAGCAGGAATGAAATAGAGGCAGGCAGAGAACAACAAAGTAAGATTAATCTGCCATGCAACATGGCTGTAGTGAAGGCACAGCAAGCTTTCCAATTTGCCCAGACAGAGCAAAAACTGTGAAGTCTGTGGTCAAACCCACATCTGATCAGACCGCCATGGGTGGTTGCCACCTTACCCACTGTTCAGTTTGCCTTCTATTAGCACTGCCACAGGGACATCAGAGTCCACCACCCACACAGATCAGCAAGTCTCACAGAATAACTAGAGTCATACATCTTCTGATGTGGTCACAGCCAAATGCTCCCCCAGCTGGAAAAACACTTACCAGCCATCCCAATGCACTGGTAACAACTCCCAAAAGGTCATACAAGACAGGCAAGCACCCAGCACTAACTCTCCCAAGCAGACCTTGAAAACAGGCCTCCTCATCTACATGTTTTCCATGAAATAGTAGTCACCTCATGTCCCAGCGTATGATGATATAGTCCCAACAGTTCCAGCTCACTGCCAGGATCAGAGACTTGGTTGTCTGTGAACAATCCAGCCACACTGGCAAGGACTGGAAGAAATGCCATCTTGACTGCTGTCCTTTCCAGAGTTTCTTTTAAGCATGGCTGAGACAATTCATTCAGAGGGTTGCTCCCAGCACACCTTCTGAAAGCACAAGATAAAACTTGCCACTACAGTTTCCTGCAGTGCGTGTTATTGGAAGTGATGAGTTTGGTCAAGCAAGTACCATGATATCACTAAGAAACAACATTAACAGTAATTAAGGTTTTAGGTCCATGGCCATATGGGAGCAATAGTGGTGTAAGAATCAACACAAGCACTGCATCATGTTCATGTAGTCTGCATTAGACAGACAAAAGGGCATGGTGGCCCTTCCCAGGGAGGTTCCACAGGACAGTCTCCTCTCAGAAGGCTTCATTCTGCACTTGTGGAGGAGATGTCCAAACAAGCAGACCAAGCTATACCTAATCTGAAGTAAGCCTCCCCAAAGATATATAATGAAGATATGATGAGCAATATTTAATGCAATCACAGCTGATGAAAACACCATCAATTACATAATTTAAATTACTTAGGAATACTTGCTGGGAAGTTTCATAAAGAGGGAAATTGAAGAAATTAGATGAAAAGTTTCTTTTTCAGTTTTCAGCAGCTCATAGGCAAAACATTTCACAAGCTGGCTGGGATCTCTGCTGCAGTCAAGAACATCTGGAGGAAAAAAGCATATAAATTTCAGCATATCAAATTCAGTAATTACAAATGGTAAAATTCTCAGGCATCTAAAATGTACATTGTATTCGAATAAAAGAGATGCTATCTACACCTTCTCTGTACAAGCCACTGACCCAAGATGGAATCCATTCAAGAACACCTTGGGAAGTTGAACCTCTTGTCACTCAAGAGCGAAAATGCAAAAGGTCTTCAAGAGCCTACAGAAAGTGTGGAAGTTCTTCCCTCAGATTTTCCCCTAGTAAGTTTGTACACCTTTTAACTTTTCTTAAATGTATGAAGAAGCTTTGTCTACATTTGCAGAAGTGTAGTATTTTGTGAAGCCAAAAGACTTAAAAGCATTTCTGCCCCAGTACATAGGCTCTTGCAATGGTCATATCCCAATATTTTAATTACTCTTTCCTTCCATGATTCACTATTCCACATTTTATATTGCTGTGTTCTGTTGTAGTTACAACTTACTTAGTTCTACTTTCTGATGTAGTGTGGATTACATAGGGTTTTCCCTGTTGAGCACTTTATCATACATCCAAAAGAAATATGTTTGTGTTTATTTTGGGATTATCTTCTCAAGGTTAGTTTTCCAATCTCTGCTGTTGTCAGTCAGCCCAGAATGCACTCACATGCAATGCCTAACTTTAAGCATGGTAATCATCCCACTGCTTAGTAACTTCCATAACAAACTCAAGATAGAATCTCTCTTGCCAGCTGACTCAAAATTAAAGAGATGTGGAAGGTTTCAAATCAACTGCCCAAGTACATAAATTCATTACCACTCTCTTTAAAAGTCTGTATTTGCTCAAGCAAAACTACCGCAGTCTAAGGAAAACTATTGTCAGCATCCTTTCCTTCTGAGATTGCTATTTCCCTCTGGTGAATAGTCAAACCATGAGGAAGTGAGCAGAGTTCTTCTATTAGTGGTGGTTGTGCATATGCTTTGTATTAATAGAATCAGTTGCCCCGGGGAATAAGCCATCTATATTCATGAACTAAATGAAATAGCATTCATCTAGAAGTCGATGACAGCACAGCTGCAGATCAGGTCAGTTCTTGTATTTACGAAGAAAGCTTTGCTTTCCATTGCAGATGGGGGATGTTCTCAATGGGCGCAACAGTGTGCCACCAGACCTTTTTCTCCTTTCACCAATGCTTCAGTCTCCTTCTCATTGTAACTGAGATTTTAATTAGTGTAACTAGATTGAAGTATGTTTTACGGTGAAAGAAGAAAGTCCAAAGAGAATTTACTTATGAAACATGCAATAGTCACTAGCAAGGCAAAATGCAAATAGCAGGTAGCTTTTGAAATTGTAGTAGATGTCATTCATATCTTAAATGCTATCTTCAAGCCAGCCTACTGTAACACGATTGTATTATCAACAATGGGTTCAGCAGTTATTCTCCTCACAGCTAAAAGAGTCAATGTCCATTTATTTGAATACAGTGAGGTATTCAATACACAAAGGAGCAAAATAACAACAGATGTGTACAGAACTGATCTGAGATAATAAAGGAAGGAAGCAGCCCTGTATGGTCAGGGTCTAAATACAGTCTTGCATAAATTTTATTTTTAAGGTATTCTACTTTGCACCACATTTTTTCCTGTTTTTGATGACTCTTCTGTGACACATGTGAAACAGCTTCTACTGTGAAAAGGGTTCAGAAGTTATCTTCACTTTATTCTGAACGTTCACTTCAGAAGACCTTGCAACCAAATGGAGAGACAAAACAATGGCAGGATAAGAACAGATCTTTAATTTCCAGCATGCAGAGATACAGTTGTCAGATGTCATACAGTCATGTATGCAGCCTTGACAAAAGCATTTTGAAAGTATTCAGGTAGGGGTTCACTGCACCAATGGGCTCAAGAGATTTCCTTGGTTTGAATAAACTCTAGGATTTGGTGTTCTCGTGATTCCTCTGGTGTTATCTCTTGGGAGCAGCCTCCCATCTTATGATTACTTTGCAAAAAAATAACCTATATCTTTTCCAGTCTGCTTCTTCAGGAGTTGTTCTGCCCTCCTATGACCTCTACTCAACAATTCTGAAAAGCACACTTTTCTCTTGAATGTGAACATCTTTGTCTCTCTTGATTGACAGTATAATACCTGTAGTGCCCTATAAGGTTCACTGCATGCGCAGGCCTGGTGCAGGATGCTGAAACACACATTACTCCCTCACACTTCCCTTACTGCCTGGGAGCATTTTACCAACAGCTGTGAGTTTCTCCTGTGTCTCCAAGTCATGGTGGAGATTGGTCCCATCTTTTGACCAGTACAGTACTCCCCTCCTTACCTCTTCTCCTCAACCCTGCCCAGGGAAAATATGTTCCTGTTTCACTTGTTCTTACTCAGATCTTCCAAGCAGTCTCTGCAAGTCCTGAGCACTCATATTCCCAGACACTGGTTCTCCTGTTCTTCAACCAGGTAATTACACTGCTCCCACCCCTCTTCTTTGATTATCCTCCTCGCACGCTTGCTGCTTCGTCCTGACTGACATCATTAACCTTAACATCTTGTCAGTATTCCTCATCTGCTAGTACATGTGGAAGAACTGTCAGGCAATTCACATCGACCAAGGCACTCTGTGAAAAAGCAATTTCCAGAGCTTGAGAACTTTGTACAGCTGGTATCTCCATGGTCGCAGTGGTAAATGCACAGAGAGGGTGCAGGATGATACAAAATAATAGCTGTGGCATTACTTGAAGAAATGCCAAGGCCTTCTCTGTCCCCTCAGCCCATGGAAACACTTGGTTCTATTTCTACATCACATTTGTTTCTACTTCTCTGGAGACAACATACACTCTTTTTGTCTCCCCTTACAGGGTCTCAGCCGTACACATAGTAATACAGAAACTAAGCATTTGCTGAGTTGTTTCACATAAGTTTAGAAAATAAGAAAATGAAGTAATTAGGCTTATCTCAAAAAATTACTATTAGGATCTTTTCAACCTTGGCACTAAAATCTGAAACAGAGTAGAATGAAATCTGGCAATGGCTGTGCCTGCCAGGTAGTTAAGGAATATACCTTTTCACTCTGGATCCAACTAACTTCACTCTCATTCACAGTCTCCTATTTGGTATTTAGTGAACTTTGCAACATTATTCACTATTAACGCTGGATTCAAATCAGTAACCTTAAGATGGGAAGTTTCATAACCCATTTGTTACTCACTTCTCCAGATAAGCACTTTTGCCTCAAAATCATGCAGCAGTTTTGAACATGGAAGTCACAGTTGATGACAGGGAGAAACAGTGTTCGTTGAAGTGTTGCTGATGCACTTCTGAATCTGACTAATTACACACAATCAACTGATTCTCAAACATCAGGATGCCGAATGTTGCCTTAAATCACTCCTACTTGACAGGAAACTTTCCATTGCCTGAAGAGGTGAAAACAGCTGAGTTAGTAATGAAAATCAAATCCAACATTTTGAGAGCAAGCTCTTGAAAGCAGCTACATAGGAATGAGGACCTTTAACACTGTTCCCCTCCTGTTGCACAGAAAATAACTTCAGGTAAAATTCTTTTCTTTCCTGCAAAATCAAATAAATATAAGCCATTAAAAACTAAAGACAATATATTTAAACACGTGCAGTAAGGGCACTGCTAAAACTTACCCAACTACATTTGTACACCAATATACTGTCTGGAAAACAGCAGTTCTGGCTCTTTAGCCAAGGAACACAATGCCTTACGAAATTCCACGCATTATGGAACAGAATTAGCCTTTTGCAGACAATCCACTAGGACCATAATCTAAAATCAGACGTCAACTTCAGTCTGGATCCAACTAATTTCACCTTTACTTAGAGCTCCACATTTTATACTTGAATTAGCTAAAATACTGCTGGTCAAGACACCCTGAAATGCCAGCTGTACCTAACATCGAGGAATCTGGTAGTGGGAGCCAGTTTCTGTGTTTGTAAATCTGTTTGACACTTGACATTGAACCCCAGAATTTTATTCAGGTGAGTAACCTGACTACTGTTTTTCAGTGTTCTGGCTGTTCACTCATTTGTGATCCAAATCTAAGATGGTGTTATTTTGAAATACTTCTTTTTATGATCAAAGAAAGGAGGGGGAAGAAAAAGCCCTTAAACACAAACAATCCAATTCCCTGTAAGGATGTCCCTAGGGACACCCTTAGACTAAAACCAAGATTGTACCATTTATCTGTTTCCAGAGAACAGCACCTGTGTAAGACTCCTGGAAAGGATCATGAAGGATCTTCCAGTGGCTCAAAGTTGGCAATTAAGCCTGGGAAGGATTAGAATTGAAGATAAAGCCTGAACTGCAGCACTTAAGTATCTTAGTTTAAGGCACTGTGTTGCACTGTCTCTCTCCTGTGTGTAACTCTCCCAACATCTTGTAAACAGAAGTCAGGCACCGAGATTACAGGTATGGATGCTATTCTGGGGGTCTGGAAATGCTGAGTGCCACTAAGAACAAATGCTTTACAGGTACAATACAAATGCACATGACATCATAGAATCATAGAATAGTTAGGGTTGGAAAGAACCTTAAGATCATCTAGTTCCAACCTCCTGCCATGGGCAGGGACACATCCCAATAAACCATGTCACCCAAGGCTCTGGCCTTGAACACCACCAGGGATGGAGCATTCACTACCTCCCTGGGCAACCCATTCCAGTGCCTCACCACCCTCACAATAAAGAACTTCCTCCTTATATCCAACCTAAACTTCCCCTGTTTAAGTTTCAACCCATTACCCCTTGTCCTATCACTACCGTCCCTAATGAAGAGTCCCTCCCCAGCATCCTTACAGACCCCCTTCAGACACTGGAATGCTGCTATGAGGTCTCCACGCAGCCTTCTCTTCTCCAGGCTGAACAGCCCCAACTTTCTCAGCCTATCCTCATATGGCTGATTTTCTTCATATCCCATTTTTTACTCTTCATACATGACTATCTTCATATCATCATCCATGCATGTGCTGAGTTTTGATGTTTTTTTAACCCTGACTCTCGTGAAACCAATCAAAAATACAGTGCTGACTGCCACTGCTACAAGAAACAGAGATGCACTACTGGAAAACACACATCTGTTGACAGGTTGTCATCTCGGGTGGAGTCAGAAGTGCACCCAAAACAACCCTGGCAGACAAAACTTTTTATTGTAGCTTTGCATTGCTGTAACTGGAAATGGATCTACAGCTTGTCTTATTAGAGGCCAATTTTTCTATTTCTTTGTTGGTTTTTATTCTTTTTTTCTTTCTTCTTCCCTTTTCTCCAAATTAACATTTTAAATACTTGAGAATGCTAATTGAGTTTCACTTCATTCAGACAGGAAATAATGACCTCAAGCTAATAAGACAAGTTAACAGCTCCCTGCAGGAAAATTAGACCAAATGCTTGAAGAACCTGCAGATCACAACTGTTAAACTTAAGTAGCATTCAAAAGAACTCTGAGCATCTAACAAAGCAGGTCACAGACTATAAATCAGGGATATGGAAAAAAAAACCCAAAACAACCCCAAAACAACTCTTCTGAAACCCAAGGGAACTACAGAACACATTAAGTCAACTTTCTTTCAACAGCTATGCATAATAAAGCCAACTGAAAGATGATTTTAAAGTAAATAAATAAAACCCTACAACCTGAATGCTCAATATATTTGGTTAAAAGTGTTCAATGAAGACACTAACTCATTCCAAAAATCAAAGAAATTTGTTTCAGTAAGCCATCTATCAGCGACAGCTAGCTTTCCACTGCAATAACATAGTGTTTTCTTCTTGTAATCACTTTATAGGCTTCAAAATACAAATCTGATCATGTTCTATCCATGAAGACAAAATGCTTACAGAAATCATAATGCTGTTTAAAGTCACAAAACAAACATTGCACAGCCCATATACTGAACATTGCTAGAAAAACACCCAAAGCATAACCGTTACTCCACAAATCATCTTCATGTCAGACTGGACAAAAAATGTAGGACCTAAATGCCTCATAGAAGAATATCCTCCCTCTTTAAAATATAGTTGATGACAAATAAATGGGTAACTTTGACAAACTACTCAAGTTTAAACTCACAGCCCTCTATTAAAATAACACAATGTTTTTTAAAAGTTAACATATGTGCTGAATCATGTACAAAATAATGCATCTCGTAACACTGATTTAAAAAATAGACAATTATGAGAAATCCAAAGCTCAGGGGTTCAATATAGTCCTATAGATATCAGTGTATTTTATAATCTTTGAAGCTGCTAAATTAGCTTGCAGTTTAGAATAGAGAAAAGCTGTTATAATATAATATTCTACTTTTTATTTGGAGCTTTTTCCTTAATTACTTTAGGTTTCAGCACAACTACCAGGTGTCAAGAACATATTTTCTTTGATTGCACAAGTTCATCGAATGTTAAGACACCAACTGAATTGAAAAAGCTGAAACACTTGTTTTCCTCTCCCAGCACATGAATACAAATTAATGTGGTAACAAGGGGGACCTAGTAAATACAAAAACTGAAGGGCATGCACAGTATTCAAGGGTGCTCAGTCATACAGGTAGGCAGAGTTGATAGACCTTTGGGGTATATTGCAATAGGCTCTGAGCTGTAAAGCCATTACAGTCCTTTGCTTGCTTGATGCTTTAGAATCATAGAATCAACTAGGTTGGAAAAAACCTTTCAACCATTACCCCAGCACTGACAAGTCCAGCACTAAACCCTGTCACTGAGGGCCTCATCTACACGGTTTTTGAACACTTCCAGGGACGGTAACTCCACCACTGCCCTGCATAGCCTGTTCCAATGCCTGACCACCCTCTTGGTGAAGAAATTGTTCCAATCTAAACTGCCCTGGCACAGCTTGAGGCTGTAACCTCTTGTCCTAGCATTTGTTACTTGGGGGAAGAGAGACTGACCACTACCTCACTATTACCTCCTTTAGGTTGTAAAGAGTGATAAGGGCTCCCTTAAGATAAGTCTTCTCCAGACTAAACAACCCCAGTTCCCTCAGCTGTTCCTCGTAAGACTTGTGTTCCAGACTCTTCACCAGCTTCATTGCCCTTCTCTGGACCCATTCCAGCCCCCCAGTGTCTTGTAGTGAGGGGCCCAAAACCGAACATGGTGTTTCAGATGCAGCCTCACCAGTGCCAAATACAGAGTGGCACAGTGGGCTACGATCACTGCCTTGGCCCTGCTGGCCACATTATTGCTGATACAAGCCAGGATGCCATTGTCCTTGGCCACCTGGGCACAAGCTGCTCATGTTCAACAGTCAATCAGCACCCCCAGATCCTTTTCCACCAAGCAGCTTTCCAGCCACTCTTCCCCAAGCCTGCAGTGCTGCATGGGGCTGCTGTGACCTAAGTGCAGGACCTGGCACTTTGCTTGTTGAACCTCATACAATTGGTCATAGCCCATCGGTTCAGCCTGTTCAGATCCGCCTGCAGAGCCTTTCTATCCCCAGACAACTTGGTGTCATCTGCAGATTTACTTAGGGTGAGCCCTTTATGTCAGGGCAGGCCCAAGAGAAGAGAGGATGTGAAGGCTCTTGCAGGCTGTAGCTCGAAGAAGCTGAGCTCTGCCCACTAGCCAGTTTTATTAGCTCTCCTGATAACCATAACAGCAACTTTTGGGCTACCAAAGAAGATTTACAGAACATTATCTCCTCTGAAGGTCTAGAAGAATAACCCCAACACTTTATCTGCCAGGACACACTGTTGAAATCTCTACATTGATAGCATAGAAAACTCAGTCCAACACTGACTAGAAACAATAATGAAATTCAGTAAATATGTTCTTTCGAAAGGAAAAACAGACATTGACAGAACTACATTAATAAAGAGAAAATAAATATAATCACAAAAAATCTGATTTAAAATTCTAGCTTTTTTTTAAAGCACTCATTTCCATCTAAACGAGAAGGGTGCAAATAATGAGTGAAATAATAAGCAAATATTAAATATATCAAACAACATTTTCTGCATGATAAAAAATAAACAATAATTTGATTGGAGTTTGCTTATGATTAAACCACTTGAATTAATGTTCTGCATAAACTGTATTCTGGGTTTGTGAAGAGAGGACTCAAAATTGAGTGTGAAATATTGTTTCAATTAGAAAAAACTACATCTGAGTGTTTTTTCCTGTTCTTTGGTCTTTCTTCTGGAAACAAACATAAAACAATATGAAAACAAACCACTTAAAGCATACTTGCTTATTTTATCACTGGTGTCATTACATTAAGCTATTGTTAAAGCCAGCTCACCGTTCTTATTCCTGTGAATTTTCCTGCCTTGCTTGGTTCTGTTTTGCAGTGATTTTGGTTTTGATCCTTTCTGAACATTATGAAAAGCACATTCTGAAGAAGATGATGTACAGTTTTGTCTGTAATGGTTACATGTATCATTGCAGTACTTTCCCAAACAATGCTGATGATATCTTGTGGTTTCTGAACAAAGCTTTGCAATCAAAAGGCTGCATCATCCAGGTTCAGGATGGTCTCTAAAAGCTTCATCCAAGTACATACAGGTCACAGTTACAGTGACTGGCCCAAAGCAAAGAAAGGTGCTCCAGAAAAGAGCTGGTATTTATTCCAGCATTTTGCTGCCAGTGTCCCAATTTAACATGAAAAGTAGTTAGAGCATCCCCATGCACACAAACATACCCCACACCATTAGAGCAGCACTGGTACTAGTCCATACATCATTCCAACTCTAAATAGTTCAAATGCCTTCACCATTGTTTCATTGTCATTTTCAACAAGAATGGCTCCCTGAAGTTCTGTGCAGAATCCCACTGATCTGTTGCCTTCAAACTAAAGAGTTCAGAGATTTTACAAGAAGTGTTGTGGCTGACCCCAGTTTTTAGTTCCAACAGGGATGAAAGTCTACACAGAATAAAGAAAAATTACGTAACTGGACTATAGTTAGAATACTACAGACCAACCTAATTATGTGCCTCTTCTACTAAACCAAATGGATATATTGATTACCTTTCCATCAGTTTAATAAAGTTATCTTAATATTTAGAGAGGTCTCACCTCACAATGGAGCTCAACATCATCCATGAATTCTGAGAAACCTAAATCCTTATGTTTCCCAGACTTCCCAGCATCTCCATGAATGCTACTAAATTCTATATTGCTCCCTAAAAATGAATGCAAAAAAGATCTGTGTAAAATTTACAGTGTGGCATGTTGCCATGTGCAGCACACTTTTGATAAGCACCCTTGTACATAAATAGAGCATATTAGAAAACCTCACTTTCATTAGTATAACTTGCACACAATTCAATTCCAGATGTGGCATTCAAATCAGTCTTAATTTTTCACCCTGAGGTGTCACAGCCAGAGTTGCTCTGATTTACTGATTTATGTCAAAGAAGTACAGGTGCTGCAGTGCCTTGTTTAGGGAAAGAGAAGGGTACAGCATTTCCATACAAAGTTCTGAAGAATTATGGATAACTCAAACCAAATTTAATACAGGCTCATATTGTCTTTGTTTAGATGCACACATGTAATAACCAAATTTAATAATATCAGACATCTGCTTACTGCCTTTCAATGGGCTCAGTCAACTTGAAACAATCATAAAGCTGTGGGAAAATATTAGACATTGTTACAACTAAAGTCTTACATGAAAATGCCTGAAACAAGGTAGTGAAAAACCAGTTATATTTAATGTTTCTTTATGTAGCCTGTCAGTTCATCTTTTGCTGTTGTAAGTATTCACAGGAGAGCAGAAAAAAAATACGAAAATGGTAAAAGTACTTTTTGTTTGCTAAAAAAATAAAAATAATTTGTCTTCTTACTGTGAACCTTGGCTACCCTTTTTTATAATTATTTTTCATCTTTTAAGCCTTACTTTCTTTCACTCTGCTTCAGTTTAGGAAGAACTCAGTATGGCATCTACCAATCTACCAAGTTCTCTTCCAATTCCTTCTTTAGCAGCAAGTCTTCTGTTGTAATGCACATACATTACTAAGTAAGACTGCTTTGACACTGAATCTATGAAAAGTGACTTCTGTTTTTAGTGTCTGTGCTTCTACCTACATTCTGTGCTTTTACTCATCTGCTGCCTTGTCAAAACAAGTCTGAACTTCACCCGGTTTGCACACTGCTTTCTAGTACATGCCTGACTGAGGCCTTCAACTTTAATGGATATTTAAAGACACTAGTCCGTGTAGAACTGAATGAAAATATACTTAATTAGAGTATTGTTGCTGTATTGGTTAAACATTTATCCTACTGCCACACAGCTGAAAAATTTAGGGACCAGACACACACTGCTTTTTCCTATGTGTGTGTGCACACATTTTGGCCAGTAGCAGTGAGGGCCCCAGCTACAGGTTGTCAGGAGATTTAGAGAAAATCAGTGGTTCTCAGTAACCTTTCAGGTTACAGACCTCATTGGAGCAAGGACTGCAAATGGAAGTCAGGTGCCACTGAGAGGTATTTGGAAACAGGAGGCACATAACATTCCAGATCCTTGATGCATCATTCTGCCCTGCCACCCAATCGCTTCCCACACAACTGGCTGCTGTCATTCTTGTGTCTACCTTCAGCATGTAAGGACATGGCCTACAAAAGACAAGCATTCTTCACCTAGCTTGTTTTGAAGTTGGCCAGCAGAAGACCAAGTAGATGTCTAACACTCCTTAATTTTTTTTACATGCAGTTGCTAGGTAAGAGTTTGTCTTTTGTCTCTGACTAGGATAAGGCTGTCATTCCTAGAGGTGATCATCAGCATTTGCTTGAAGACCTGAAATTTCTGCACATACTGGCATGCGTTTAATTCATATTTTTACATCAGGTTTTACATCGACTGCCTTCCAGCTTTAGAAAAGCAAATAACAGTATACTTTTAAGAAACAGAAGGGCTGAATTGAACTCAAAATAATTATGTGCCTAACTCAGTCATGTGGAGCAGGAAGCATCCTATCTGCCCATCTCACATTTCTTCCTGGGAGCAAGTAAAAGTTCCTCTGAAAGTCTACATAATTGGATTATATTCTTGCCTCTATTAACTCTTGAGGAACTTAAGGACTTCCAGAGGGAGTTCAAACATGCTCAAATTGTGCTTCTATTTCCTTCAGTGAGAGAAAAGGATACCACCTGGAAATGGAAAGCACCTTCAGTCAATCAGGTCCAGGATTTTGCATTTATAGTAATGGTATAATTTACATCCATATTTTGGGGATGCCTGAGCTGAGAAGATCAGTTCAGCATCCCCTTCACCCATTAAGCCAGGTTTCTTCTTACCTGTGCTCCTTCCAGGCTCAGTTTTCACAGCATGAAAAATTAAAGTTCTTGCTGAGGACAGCTCAAGACCTAATAGTCAATACAATTCCTTTACCAGGAATTTAGATCACCCTTCTCCAGGCTGATCAGCAGCCAGAACCTGTTACCCTGCTCCTTGGCTGACAGCTCTAACCATGAACAATAGAAGTGTCTACCACCAAAATCCTTTTTGGACCTGTCCATATCTTGTTTTCTAGTCATCTCTAGGAGATTTATACACTACTTTCCTAAATTCATGTAATAACACTTGCAAGGCCTGAATCTTCCCAGGCCACAGGAGTTAAGCATTTAGAGGCCTAAGTGAGTAAGTAATGAGTTCAAGAAGCAATTAGGCAGCCCTTGAAAGTCATCAGACAGGTTGTCTGTCTGGGCTTAAACTCTAGGTGTGAAAGTCTTTTACACAGCAGGGTTTAGGAGTCTAATCTCATACTCATCCATGGTCATCTACAAATCACAGGAGCTGCATCATAAACAGCTCATGATCCAGGACTCAGCTAAATTTCCACAAGAGTAGAAAACATCTGAAATCTATGGCTTCAAACTGCCTGTGTAGCTCTGAACTATCTGTATATATAAAGTGTGGCAAACAAAATCAGTAAATAACTCAAAAGGTCACTTAGCCATGAGTACGCACAAATGCCTTCCTGACAGGTATTCTTGAAAGCCTTCAACACTGCCTATGGAAATTGTGGTGTCACCTAATGCATTCCAGTGTTTTTTTGCAATGAAGTTGGTAATTTTGCTACTCTATCCCTTCCTCTACGTAACAGCACTTAAGTATACGAAATTATACAAAAATTCCTTAATTCATTGAACATCTCTAAGTTTCCCAAGTATCTTAAGAACCTGAATGTACACAAGTCCATGGGTCCTGATGAAATCCATCCGCGGGTCCTGAAGCAGCTGGCAAATTAAGTTGCTAAGCCACTGGCCATCATATTTGAAAAACTGTGGCTGTCAGGTGAATTTCCTGATGACTGGAAAAAGGGAAATATAACCCCCATTTTCAAGAAGGGGAAAATGGATGACCCGGGGAATTACAGACCAGTCAGTCTCACCTCTGTGCCTGGCAAAATCTCGAAGCAGATTCTCCTGGAAGGCATGCTAGGGCACATGAAAAACAACAAGGTGCTTGATGACAGCCAGCATGGCTTCACTGAGGGGAAATCCTGCCTGACCAATTTAGTGGCCTTCTATGATGCGGCTACAAAAGTGATGGACAGGGGTGGAGCAGTTGATGTCATCTATCTCGACTTGTGCAAAGCATTCGACACTGTCCCACATGACATCCTTGTCTCTAAATTGGAGAGACATCAGTTTGATAGATGGACCACTTGGTGGATAAAGAACTGCCTGGATGGTCACACTCAAAGAGTTGTGGTCAATGGCTCAGTGTCCGGCTGGAGACCAGTAACAAGTGGCGTCCCTCTGGGATCAGTACTGGGACCGGTCTTGTTTTAATATCTTTGTCGCTGACATGGACAATGGAATTGAGTGTGCCCTCAGCAAGTTTGCCCATGACACCAAGCTGTGTGGTTTCGTTGATACGCTAGAGGGAAGGAATGCCATCCAGAGGGACCTTGACACGCTTATGAGGTGGGCTGATGCCAACCTCATGAAGTTTAACCATGCCAAGTGCAAGGTCCTACACCTGGGTCGGAGCAATCCCAGGCACAGCTACAGGTTGGGCAAAAAGGAAATTCATGGTAGTCCTGCAGAGAAGGACTTGGGGGTGTTGGTGAAAGAGAAAATGAACATGAGCCAGCTTCAGTGTAGACTCGCAGCCCAAAAAGCCAACTGTATCCTGGGCTGCATCAAAAAGAGCGTGACCAGCAGGGCAAAGGAGGTGATCCTGCCCCTCTACTCTGCTCTCGTGAGACCTCACTTGGAGCATTGTGTGCAGTTCTGGTGTCCTCAACATAAAAAGGGCATGGAACTGTTGGAACAAGTCCAGAGGACGGCCACGAGGATGATCAGGGGACTGGAGCACCTCCCATATGAAGACAGGCTGAGAAAGTTGGGGCTGTTCAGCCTGGAGAAGAGAAGGCTGCATGGAGACCTCATAGCAGCCTTCCAGTATCTGAAGGGGGCCTATAAGGATGGACTCTTCATTAGGGACTGTGGTGACAGGACAAGGGGTAATGGGTTAAAACTTAAACAGAGGAAGTTTAGATTGGATATAAGGAGGAAGTTCTTTACTGTGAGGGTGGTGAGGTACTGGAAAGTGTTGCCCAGGGAAGTGGGGAATGCTCCATCCCTGGTGGTGTTCAAGGCCAGGTTAGATGAAGCCTTGGGTGACATGGTTTAGTGTGAGGTGTCCCTGCCCATAGCAGAGGAATTGGAACCATATGATCTTAAGGTCCTTTCCAACACTAACTGTTCTATGATTCTATGATTCTATGAATTGCTGGAGTATTGGCCATTACGAACAGTTATGTAACAGTTATCATATTAAACAATAAGTAACCTGCTATTGTCCTTAATTCAATTTTTTTTTTAATACCAGCTATTAAGATGAACCAACAGGCTCGGCCTTGAGAATATTATTTTCAAATGTGATATTTTTATTCCAAGTGATTTGTATTGATCATTTAAACTCACATCTCTTACACCTGAAGACATGTAAAAAACCAAGCACTTTGCTGTTTTTCAGATTGGAAATGCTGCACTTCCTATTGACAATATTTAGGCACTTTTCTTAGAAGACCTACATCCATGTTCACAATCTTTCAACGCAGAGCAGGGTTCTGAATAGTTGCTTTCTTTGAATTAGCTGAATAACTAGAGGCATTAGCTGTCATAATTCTAGGTTGCTGCTAATATATGGACTATAACTAGCTTTAGCTTCCTTAAGGCATTCATATCGCAGTGACGCCCCTGATAACACGAAAAATAAACTCCTTTGCTTGAGAATCCTATTCCTGGCTTTGGGATTTACACTAAAGTGCATCTCAAACAGTATGTCAAAACTTGCATATGCTCACTGGAATGTACCTATGTCTCTGTGATTAGGGTAAATGGGGTGGGATTTGTTTCACCTAAATTTAATAAAGTCAATACAGATATCTAAATGTGAGCTAGGCAACCAAATCTCTGCCATAATTAGTGGAGATCACCAATGCAGTCAGTGTAGTCTAGTCTCAGAAAGTAGAGACGACTCTAGACACGATTTAGATTCCAGGTCTTGTAATTACAGAAATGCCACAGGCTTTGTCTCCTCTATGAACCTATATGCTCGTGTCATGCGTCTCAATAAACAGAAATAAACTAATTTACAGAATTAGGAAACAAAGACTGTTAACTTTAGGAATTAGGGGTTTTTAATACCTAGATGAGGCAGTAGCCTTGACTGATGCTATATATACACAAAGTTGCGAGGTTTCACATTTAGGTCTAGCTGGTGAATCGGATCTTCTCAGAAGAATTCACTGCCTGGATGTGAGAATTTAACATATTTGACTTCTGATTATCACTGAAAGCTTATCTCCTTGCTGCTCCTTTGTAAATTCCCCCAGCTTCCATCTCCTGATGGATGCTCCCTTCAATGAATAGTCCCTTCAATGCTCCCCCTTGAATGGGTGGGGCTACAATCAGCATCCTTTTGGGCCACCTTCAGACACTAGAAGACTGTTAATTGGGTGGAGGAAGAGGTTGTTAGAAAGTCCATAGAAAGGTAAGAAAGGCAAAATCTCAGACAGAAACAGGACAGAGATAGGAATCATTTCTATCTCGAGTATTCAAGAAGAAAAAGGGTCCTTTCCAACCCTAACTATCCCATGATTCTATGAAAAACAACATGGAAAGAGACATAATCGTAATCATCTCAGGAGACCTTGCCATAGACACTGTGCCCCCCAGCAGAGGGCTCGTGGAGAAAGCAGCATGTGCGCCCCATGACAGGATTTCAGGAACAGAAACTGAAATAAAATGGTGTCAATGGAAGTGAAGCAGGCGCAGCAGAAGAGCAGCTTGGAACTCCTCCTGGGACTGGTGCAGGAACAGAAATTGGGTGCTCTCTAGAAGCAAGGTCATGATTCTCAGGAAGACTACTGAGCTGGGGATCACACATGGAGGGAGGCACTACGGAAGGCCAAAGCTCAAGTAGAGATGAAACTGGTCAGTGTTCCCTCAGACTACAACCAAAGGCTTTTTGAAGTATGCTAATAACAACCGGAGGCCTAAGGAAAGTACTGGACTGATACTTTATGAAGATGGCCACTGAAAAGTGGGGATGAAGAACAGACAGAGGCATTTCATGCTTTAGCATTGCCTCAGTCTTCAGTGTGCATGGTAGACCTGAGGGTCCCAGGTCCTGTGAGTCAGAAGACCATGGCTGCAGGAGCTGTGACTTTCCATTGGTGAACACTGCATTTGTAAGGGATCAGTCTTTGGGTCCGGAGCTGCACATGGGCACCCTGGGGAGAGCCCCACAGGGCTCCGCCCCATCTGAGCCCCCAGGTGCTAGAACCGAGGTCACCATGGTGTTCCCTACTAACACGCTGCTGGCCCGGCAACGGCTCCAGTGCCTGCAGGTACGGTGCTGCGAGCAGCAGCACCAGCGGCACTGGGGGTGCCAACCTCTTGTTTTTGAGGAGGAGCGCTCCCGTCTCCCTGCTGTTCTAGCAGATTATTATACACACGTCTTTTCTCATCCTGCTCAGGATGGGGCAGTGGCTCTGCTGCTGCGGGTCCAGGTGAGTACCCCAACAGCTCGGGGACGCGCCGGCACAGCAAGACCTTGCAGCAGCCGTCTTGCTCATGCCCAATGCTGTCTGCCCTGCAGGGATGACCCTGACCCCAGTGAGCACTGTGAGCCCGAGCTGGCATTGCCAGGGAACATGGCTGTGCCAGAGGCACCAGGGCCATCGGGCTCTGCGGCTGCAGGAGCTCTGTTTGGCCGGCCCCTGGCAGATCTCTGCAGCCAGGACGGATTGCTGCCTCAGCCCATCCAGGTAAGCCAGCCTGGCTGCGGGGTCCCCATCCCATCACATCCTGCCAGCTCCTCCACAGACAGGCTGTCCCCAGCACCTACCTCAGGGCCTGTCTCCAGCCCAGCATCTCTCCTCCTCTGTGCCCTCAGGACCTGCTGGCTCTGCTCCATGAACATGGCCCATCCACCGAGGGGATCTTCCGGCTGGCAGCCAGCCAGCGCGCCTGCCGGGAGCTCAGGGAGGCCCTGGACAGCGGGCTTCCAGTTCAGCTGGAAACCCAGCCCGTGCTGCTGCTGGCTGTCCTCCTGAAGGTGAGCCCTGCTGACCCAGAGCCCTGCAGCTCTGGGCTCTCTTGCTGCTGATGGGCACCTGCGGGAGCACAAGCACAAACCCAGCTGCCTGCTCACGAGCCAGAGGGCTGGGGATGCTGCGGCTGCTCCTGGGGGCAGTGCCCAAAGCCTCACGCGGAGCCCTTGGCACTGCAGGACCTCCTCCGGAAGATCCCCTCCAAGCTCCTCAACGTTGAGTTGTTCGAGGAGTGGATGGATGCCATGGAGAAGACCAGCAGGCAGGAGAGGCTGGCAGCTCTGAGACAGTAAGTGTGGCAGCAGCCAGCAGGGACTGCCACAGGCTGGGACTCCAATGCAAAGCACTGGCCTGCCTGAAATAGCCATGGCTCCTGCAAGCCACATTCTGCTGCTGTGCGGTTTAGATCTGGGGGATATAAAGAGGCACCAAAAAGCTTTTGTCTCTGGGAAGCACTTCCACAGCTGTTGGGGCTTGCTCCAACAAGGGCCCTTTTCAGAAGGACAGGGAGGCAGGGAGGTGGTCCTATCTCAGCAAAGGCAGTCCCTCTGCTGTAGAGCAGGCAGTGGCCTTGGGTGAGATCAGCCTGGGAGACCTGTGTTGTCAACACCCACTTCATTAACGCTGTGCTCCTGTTCCCGCAGGGTGGCCAGCAGGCTACCAGTGGCCAACCTGCTCCTGCTGCGGCAGCTGCTGGTGCTGCTCAGCAGCATTAGTGACAACGTGGCCAGCACAAAGATGACGGCTGGGAACCTGGCCATCTGCCTGGCCCCAAACCTCCTGAGCCCACCCCAGGAGGTGCCCCTGGATGTCCTGGCTCAGGAGACAGGGAAGGTACGCTGTGTTCACCACCCGCCTACAGCGTCCCCAGCCCAGCCCAGCTTTGCTGCTCACAGGGTCCTGGCTGCCTCCTCCCATCAGCAGCCGGGAAGAGCAGCCCCACGGCTGCATCTTCCTGCACAGAAATGTGGGTCAGGCTGGGAAAGGCTGTTTGAGCCCTCATCACCCCCTTGCTGAAACCAGTCATTTGCTGTGTGCAGGTGACCCAGCTCGTCCAGTTCCTTATTGAGCACCATGAGGAACTCCTCAGGGAGCAGGTGGCCGGGCTGGCCAGTGAGGGGGCTGAGGAGGCACCAGCACCACAGCCACAGCTGGAAACAGCAGAGGTAAGTGAAGTGCACGAGCAGTGGGACAACAAAAGGCTCCCCTCTCAGAAGGTGGGGCTGCTGCCACCACAGGGACAAGCACGCTCATCCACCAGCCTGCAGCTCTGCAAAGTGCAGAGCCAGGCTGATGCAGGTTGGCCATCCTGCTTTGTGAGGTGATCCCACCACAGCTGGCTCAGCTGAGCTGAGCAAACCCATCCAAGGGATGTGCCCTTTAGAGACAGGGTAGCAATTGTGCAGGGAGGTCCTTGCCCCCTGCTAACCTACACATTTGCATTGCAGCTGCCTCCCATCGCTCCCAAGAGTGAACAGCAGAGGAGCTTTTCCGGGGAGAACAGGTAAAACTGCCTGGCTTTGCTTGGTTCAAGGTCATCGTGGCTTCACCTGTCTAACAATACTGTTGAATGGAAAGGTTCCCAGGCTCTTCTTGGAACACCAGGAAGAGAAGAGCGAGCTGGGAAGAGGGCAGCGACGGGACACCGAGCAGGAAGAAGAGCAGAACCGAGCTCTCAGGGATGGGCAGCTGAAGAAATTCAAGCAGCGGAAGAACAAAGCACCCAGGTATGTAGCAGAGCCTGTGCTCCATCTTTTTGCCAAGCTCTGGGTATAGGAAACGTTCCTGAGGTGCACAGGATGGTCCTGCCTTGGGGGAACATGTACGTCAGGAGAAACATGCTACCCTAGCATTGCCTGCCAACCTGTGATTTTAGGATGGCAGAGCAAGAGATGCTGCTGCTTGGGTTTTGGAAAGGACCATATCCCAGCTTCCAAGGGCTCCCTGCTGAGCCCTGCTGCCTGGCAAGGGGGCACTGCACATCTCTGTCAACTTCCCATGATCTTGGGCTATTACATGTACTGAGAAGGGACCAAAGCAACACTGTAGTTGCCAGTAAGGAACCAGTAAGGAGCCTCTGTCCTGTGCTAACAATGACCCTTTTTACAGCATAGCTCTGAACAACCCAGGAGCCACGTCCCGCCTGCTCCTGCCCTCATGGCTTCATCAGCGCTTTCTGACTCTGCCCTTGTAGGTGCCCATCTACTGCTTTGGGTCCCGCACGCATTCTGCTGCCTGGGCTTTGAGTTCCACCTTGCGGCCCCAGCACCACCTCGGCAGCGCCAAGGACAGAACCACCGTGTCCTTCTGCTCTGGATAGAAGGTTCCATCACATCACCCCGGAGCCAGAGCAGCGCCCTCAGACCCATCCCAGCCCTTGCAGGAGGCCTTGCTGGCTCACTCTTCAGCTCTGCCCACCAATGCACGACCATTGGAGCATCTCCACAAGTGGGGAGCTGGCCTCTGGGCTTCAGATGTTCACTACCATGTTTCTTACTATCTTTGTTACTACACTGGTTACTATGTTTATTGCCATATCCTGCAGAATGGAAAACAGAAAAGGAAGTCTACTGAGAGAGTCTTTGGATTAGGAACGAAATGACAGAAAGGTATTTATGCATGCAGAAGAACTCCTGCTACACCTTGAAAAAGATTCAGATAAGCTCCAGGAGAGTACTGCCTGCTGTTGGAATACAGCTGCATATCCTAGACACCTGTTAAGGCCCAGAAGTAAAGAGAAACTTGCTTCTAAAAGAAAATGCAGGCAGGCAGCAGAGAGGAACACTGAATGGCACCACTGTGTTTTCATTGACAACTGATGGTGGTGGGGAGAGAGATGATGAAACAGAAACAAAAGAAACAACAAGGAAACAAAACTGAGAAAAGAACCAAAACAAAGCAACACAAAATCAAACAACACCCTCCATCCCCCACCCCATCCCCCCTAAAAAAAAAAAAAAAAAAAAAAAAAGATAAAAAAACCCAAACAAACAACCCCCTTAAATCCTATTTTGGGGGAAAAAAAGAAAAAAAAAAAAGACAAAATCCCTCAGATCCCTCTGCACTCTGATGGGGGAAACACTGGGAAATGTTAGCAGGTGTCCCAGGCATCTGCAAACAAAGCTGTCTCAAACTGGGTACCAACAGAGTGATTTGTTGGTAATAGGGGTGAGCGACTGACACCTGCTTATTCCCTTTTGCATTTGCTGGAATATATCGTGCAGACTGCCTGCAGTTCTCAGCATTGCTTCATATGTATTATGCCTTCCTGAACTTTCTTTACCATTTCTATACAGAAATAAAGCGTCAAATGCATACCTGGCCAGTCTCTGTATTTGGATAAATCCCTTTCCCTTTTATCCCTCTCTCCATCTCTGGGTTTCTTTCCCTTCTCCTTCTCTCAGATACTTACCCGGCCAAGAAGACCAAAAAGGGCATGCAATGTTTGCATTTGTATAAGCCTTTTTTTCTCCCAGGAACCTTGTTTTTAACCCTAAAACACCTGAGGAGACCTTTGCATCCAAGAAAAGGCCTTGAGAAGGAAACAACTTTAGTACATTGCTGCTACTTCTAATCTGAGAAACACAAGCACTACTTTTGCCCAGAAGGCCACTCGGCAGTATTTATGTCATCTGGCTATGCTTTCATTCCATCCTTCTTCACATTCAGCACCAAAGCCCCAAATCTCTTGGCCATGTTGCCATACCACAGACACTCTTAGGAAGAGAGTAATTTAAAGAGTGCAGGGAACTGTTGTTTATGAAAAGGAGATTATATCTTGTCACCTGGAAAAGTTAGAAAGAACTGCTAAGTTACAAGGGGACAGCCACTTCAAATCTACCTCATCTAAAAAGTAGCTGATGAAGTGTCTGAAGAGCCTCACTGACTATTAAAATAGTAGGCACTACTCTGAGAACTGTGCATGCATCAACTCTCTCTATGTGTATGTTAAACAGATTGGTGTAGGGACCAGTCTTGTTCAACATCTTTGTCGCTGACATGGACAGTGGGATTGAGTGCGCCCTCAGCAAGTTTGCCCATGACACCAAGCTGTGTGGTTCGATTCATACGCTGGAGGGAAGGAATGCCATCCAGAGGGACCTTGACACGCTTGTGAGGTGGGCTGATGCCAACCTCATGACGTTTAACCATGACAAGTGCAAGGTCCTACACCTGGGTTGGAGCAATCCCAGGCACAGCTACAGGTTGGGCAAAAAGGAAATTCATGGTAGTCCTGCAGAGAAGGACTTGGGGGTGTTGGTCAATGAGAAATGAACATGAGCCAGCTTCAGTGTAGACTCGCAGCCCAAAAAGCCAAATGTATCCTGGGCTGCATCAAAAGGAGCATGACCAGCAGGTTGAAGGAGGTGATCCTGCCCCTCTACTCTGCTCTTGTGAGACCTCAGTTGGAGCATTGTGTGCAGTTCTGGTGTCCTCAACATAAAAAGGACATGGTACTGTTGGAACAAGTCCAGAGGAGGGCCACGAGGATGATCAGGGGACTGGAGCACCTCCCGTATGAAGACAGGCTGAGAAAGTTGGGGCTGTTCAGTGGGGAGAAGAGAAGGCTGTGTGGAGATCTCATAGCAGCCTTCCAGTATCTGAAAGGGGTGTATAAAGATGGTGGGGAGGACTCTTCATTAGGGACTGTAGTGATAGGAGAAGGGGTAACAGGTTGAAACTTAAACAGCAGAGGTTTAGACTGAATATAAGGAAGAAATTCTTTACTGTTAGAGTGGTGAGGTACTGGAATGGGTTGCCCAGGGAGGTAGTGAATGCTCCATCCCTGGCAGTGTTCAAGACCAGGTTGGATGAAGCCTTGGGTGATATGGTTTACTGTGAGGTGTCCGTGCCCATGGCAGGGGGGTTGGAACTAGATGATCTTGAGGTCCTTTCCAATCCTAACTATTCTATGATTCTACGTTCACTGACACCAAAATTATAAATCTCTGCTTCATAAAGTGTAATAGCTGCTTCATTAACTCAGCAGAGTAATTACAGTCATTTGAACAAGCCTGAATTACACCCATCCAACTAAGCACACCAGCATGATCCAGAAAGTTCCCAATTGCAAATAGCTTTTAGTTTCTATACCTGAAAGTATTGTGACTATACTGACGTATTTGAGAGTTGCTGTTCAATTCTCCAGACCAGTAACCACATTATAAAAAGTACCATAGAATATAGTAGCGCCTTGGAAGAAACTGAGGGCAGTTGTGATTTTCATCCATAGGACACTATGTCCTATTTACTGGTTTGTACTATTTAAAACTGGAGGTTGGAATGACAACCTGCTGTCTTCCCTGAGCCTAAAATTAAACAACTGCATAAAAAGCAATAGCTTCTGGAAGGAAACAGTCTCTACTGTAACCTGAAGCAAAGCACAGAATCATTAATGTTAGAAGGGACCTCTGCAGATCATCTAGTCCAACCCCTAAGTCACCACAAGCTGCCTCTGCACTCAAGGGAGAGGGAAAGGTATTTCTGAAAGGCAACTCATACTCCCTGATGTGAACGACCTTCTGGAGGTAGTAGATGGTTTAGTCTGTACCTAGCTGGTGATGAGATGCATTTGATTTAGAAGTATCTATTGTGTTTTAAACAGAATAGCACATTGAAGGGAAAGAAAAATTAATTCTGTCAGACAAACGTGAGTCAGTCACAGTCACTGGTATAAATAACCAAGCTATTCTATTGTTTATGCCATGGTCATCTTCATGGAAAGGGAAGAACCCAATAGATCATTTTCTCTTACATTACGGAGTGTAATGTGGCAAATGTCTGATTCAGCACATAAACATGTGGGTAAAGAGCATCAGCCTTCAAGGGGAGACAGTTGCTCAGTATTTAAATACATTCATGAGTGACACAAGATACAAAAATCCTGTTTCCTCTTATTAGCATGAATCCTTGACTAATCAGGGCTTCTGATCAATACATTGTTTTGCTTCTAGAATCATAGAATAGTTAGGGTTGGAAAGAACCTTATGATCATCCAGTTCCAACCCCTTGCCATGGGCAGGGACACCTCACACTAAACCATGTCACCCAAGGCTCTGTCCAACCTGGCACTGAACACTGCCAAGGATGAAGCATTCACAACTTCCCCTGGGCAACCCATTCCAGTGCCTCACCACCCTCACAGTAAAGAACTTCCTCCTTATATCCAATCTAAACTTACCCTGTTTAAGTTTGAACCTGTTACCCCTTGTCCTATCACTACAGTCCCTAATGAAGAGTGCCTTCCCAGCATCCCTGTAGGCCCCCTTCAGATACTGGAAGGCTGCTATGAGGTCTCCACGCAGCCTTCTCTTCTCCAGGCTGAACAGCCCCAACGTTCTCAGCCTGTCTTTATATGGGAGGTGCTCCAGTCCCCTGATCATCCTCGTGGCCCTCCTCTGGACTTGTTCCAACAGTTCCATGTCCTTTTTATGTTGAGGACACCAGAACTGCACACAATGCTCCAAGTGAGGTCTCACAAGTGCAAATTAATTGTAAATGAATACAACATGCCTTATGTTAAAAAAGCATAGCTCTTTTCTTGCATCTTGAATGCACAACATGCAGTTGTCCATAAATTTAATCAACTCTGACCCTCTGCTCTCCCACTTTCCAATGGCTATGGAAAAAGGAACTGAGCTGTAAAATTTGTTCTAGGCAGGAACTTGGCATCTGCTATCAAGTCAGAGTAACTCATGTAACTGAAAAACCACAGTTTTGATCTAAACCATAATGAACTAAATCATGGCAGGCAGTCACATCCATGCATAGTACAGGAGGGATTCTGGGGAAGAGAGAAGAGGGGGCAGAAAAGTCCCAAATTAATTAGTCCTGGTAGGGTGATGAACTGTTTACACCCTTTTTCCAATGCTAGTAGTAGATGTAGACTAATTAATACATTCCTGTTGTCTTCCCCATGAAATACTATTAAATCAAAAGCCTCTGATCACTGCATTCTTTGGTCCCATCCTTTTTGATCAGGAAGCATCTCAGACTTCATGTTAGTGGAAGGCCTTTTGACTGCTCTTTACAAATGTTATCTTCATTTTAGTTAGGATTCACCAACAAACAGCAATTCTGTTCTCTCTCAAGCAACTCCCAGCTTTAGAAGATATGCTCAAAGCTAAAACAAGGTGAACATCCTACTCTCCAATAAAAGCATAAGCAATGCAAATAATGAGAACCAGAACTGCAGAAGGAACACCTCATAGTCCACAGTATCCCAAGAATGATCATACTTTTGGAAGAGTATAATTTGAAAGGGCAGATTCCTCATTTTGGTAGATGTCTCTCATAAACGAGCAGCAAAATGGGGAGAAATACTGAGATTCCTCATTAAAAATTTATCCCAAACTACAGATAATTCTATTTTGCTTAAAAACAAAATATGTGCTAAGGTAACAAAATGTGTTTCATAACACTGTAAGACAGAAGCATTCACAGAATTTACAGAAATAAAGGTGAAATACCTTCTCATCAGTATTCTTCAGTGCTTTGTTATCTGAAACGCTCTTTTCAAAACACTTCTATCAGTCATCAGAGATTATACTCTTTAGGGGAGAACGGAATTAATGTGGCATTTGCCTTGCCTCTCTTCAAGCTAATTCATGTTAGTAGAGTGCTGATGTCTTCTGTGTAAGCTTGTACACCTGCTGTTGGCTTGGTATCAGAAGAAAATATCATTAGCTTCCACACAGTGAAAAATGTTTTGGTTTCTGAATTTCCAAGAAGCAGTCAGAAGCATGCCATCAAACCTGCAAAAGGGTTGTGATTTCCAGAACATGCCCAGTTCCTACATGATGTGCAGTTCTGGTGTCCTCAACATAAAAAGGACATGGTACTGTTGGAACAAGTCCAGAGGAGGGCCACGAGGATGATCAGGGGACTGGAGCACCTCCCGTATGAAGACAGGCTGAGAAAGTTGGGGCTGTTCAGTGGGGAGAAGAGAAGGCTGTGTGGAGATCTCATAGCAGCCTTCCAGTATCTGAAAGGGGTGTATAAAGATGGTGGGGAGGACTCTTCATTAGGGACTGTAGTGATAGGAGAAGGGGTAACAGGTTGAAACTTAAACAGCAGAGGTTTAGACTGGATATAAGGAAGAAGTTCATTACTGTGAGGGTGGTGAGGTACTGGAATGGGTTGCCCAGGGAGGTAGTGAATGCTCCATCCCTGGCAGTGTTCAAGACCAGGTTGGATGAAGCCTTGGGTGATATGGTTTAGTGTGAGGTGTCCCTGCCCATGGCAGGGGGGTTGGAACTAGATGATCTTGAGGTCCTTTCCAATCCTAACTATTCTATGATTCTATGATGCAAGCCAGATCTAAAAGACTATTCAGTGTTCAACCGCTCAAAAAAGGATCCACTGGATTAAGTCCTTAGTCTATGGTTTTACTCATAATTAGAGATTATTTTGGTTGACGAGTTAGTAGAATATCACCTTCACTTATTTTCCAAGTTGTTGCCTTCTCCAGAATGTATGCGTAACTGAAATTATTTTGGCAGAATAATTCATAATTGACATTTCCAGGAAATTCATTTCTCTTGTAGAGCACAATTTCAGGACATGAAGAAACATGAAAGCAATTTGAAGACAGTCATATTAGCTACAGTACCTTTCTACTGTCTGTCTTGTCCTGGGGAAGACGCTACTATGCCTTTCAGAATAATAGCTTGTAAAGTAAGTCAAGGATGAAGGCAGGATTTGGAGAAGGCAGTTTCACCCAGGGGAAAGTTGTCATGTTTTACTTTTAATCGGATAGCCACTCCAAACACATTTGTAAGTCCCCAGTAGTTCTTTCCAGTCATATATAGTTTAGGTGCTGTAATTTGAAAGATATTTAACTAAGTGGTGCATATTTTGCAAAGCAAACACCAACACGTAATTACCTCCCATTATTATTTAAAATAGTTTTCAAACAATTTATTTCCTAAATTACATTACTGTGCAACTGGAACCATTACAAATGATCATATTGTTTAATTAGCCAATTTCTTCTAATTTTTTCTACCATTCAGATTTTTAATTAACATTTCATTGTTCTTAAACAGAGTGTAATTACTAACAGCTCACATGAAATCCAAAGTAAAACTGAATCTTTTAATAAACTGCTATTCTGAAAACTCTAAGGAAATACAATGTTTAATAATTAAGCTTTTCTTTTGTTAAAATCCTTACCTATTCCAAATAAAGAACCAGTTCAGCGGTCTATCAGCACAATGCTTCTATGCACAAAAAACAAACTAAAAGTGAGGTAAAAAGCCTAAGCATACAGCAGTCCATGTTTCAGTAACTGTACAGAAAAAAGGGGATGTTGCATCCTATATAAAATAAATAAGCAAGCCTGTTCTCACTTTCAGCTTCTGGAAAAGGTGGAAGGCAGAGTTTTAATGTGGTTGAAAATAAAGGTCACAAAGAACATGGCTAAAGTCGCGGTGCGGAGGTACTTTTTTGAGAGAAGACAAGACTGATTTCTACAATCAGTGGAAATGCTTAGGGGTCAATTCAAGCTTTGGGAGCTACAGCAGGAGATTCTTCCTAAAGATGAAGGAAGCTACTAGAAAATCAAATATTTCACATTTGAGAGATATTAACGGGAAATAAGTGGGAGAACTAAGTGTAAGTAAGCTCAGTGAAGCTGAGAATAAAGCAAAAGAAACTGCTATTTTAAGGAAAAGAATCAGGGAGAAGGGCAGCTGTAGAATTCAAACTACCCAGGGAATAGGTTGAAAGGGTCGCCGGGGAGTGAAGCAGAAAGGATGGAAGTGTTCCGAAGAGCTAAAAGAGTCTTATAAAATACAATAGCATCAAACTATGCTATTGCAGAGGAAGGGTACAGGGAACAATGATAAACATTATGACTGCATTTAGAGCTCAGTGATCTCAGAATAAAATAAAATAAATCAAACCAAATGCTTAAATAAGGACACCCATTTATGGACAAGAGCAGAGGAACAGCACCAGCATATTGAAGTGACACTAGAAAGGTTATGGCTCGGGCCAAGTTATAGCTTGGGACATCAGAGGCAACAAAAAAGGTTAACAGTTAGAAGAAATAGGGAAATAGAGTTTACTTCTGTAATGGGAAAAGAGAACACATAATGAATGATGCAGGGAAGTCTGAAGTAATTAATGCCTACCTTCTTTCAGTCATTTATATTCCCCACCCCCAAATTAATTAACCCAGCTTTAACAGCTGAAGAGGATAGTGAAGGAGCTAGCTAGAAATTACTGAGTAAGTCAGAGGCATCTGAATCAGGCCACCTCAGAACTGCCCCATATGTTTCTCCAGAAAGTAGCAGAAGATGTCTCTCTGAACCTTAGCCACCTCAAAAATATTGTCAACAATGGTTTTGTTCAAAGTGGTTTTGTTCAAAGGCAAAAGAACTGGACTGCAATACCTTCTCTAACTAGTTCAGAACAGGAATTTCTGCTAAAGTCTCCTTTCTTAGCAACTCTCTTGCAGCAGAATATTATGTTAGAGCCTAAAACAGTGTTCCCCCTTTGCACAAAAAGCTTTACCAGCAAATGGAACAGCAAGAAGAAAAAATACTCTCTAATTTAGGTGATTAGATTGCCGGCATCTGCGTCCCAGTGACCATTTTCTTAGCCAAAGTGAAAGCACGTGGATAAGAAAGGCAGAAGATGATGCTGAGATGTATTTCAGATTTGGAAAGTTTGGTTTATACCCTGAGGTACAGAGAGGAACTGAATAAAGTTCTCCCACATCAAGGGTGAATGCCCGAATGACCAAATTAGTTATTGAATTAGAAAGAGAAAACTTCCAATTAAGCTTTGGAGTTTTTCCAGCCACAATTATTTGATGCATTCAAATGCTTCTGAGACTTTAAATCACACTCTTCAGCAAATTTGCTGTTTCTCAGTAAATATAAACACACTCATACAGACCTAATGATTATTGCCTGAAGGTGAACAGAGAAGGGAAGGAAAGTTATAATTAGTTGAGTCAGGACACAATTCACAGATAAGGTGTTCAGCTGGCAGCTACAGCTTTCATCCCTGCCATCCCTCTCCTCTCTGGCTTCTTTTAGTGGACACTCTACTTATGCTGCCAATTGGTAAAGCACTGTGCTTCCCGCACAGCATGGCAGAGCTGCACAGTAGCAGCAGCTACTTCATCAAAATACCATTTACGTAGCATAAATACAGAGAATTGGAGCCTATTTGTCATAACTCATGCTTTTATGCTCCATATGTTGCTACCACTGTTCTCACATACTCTCACTTGCTTGTTCCCCTTCTCATTTTCATATTTGCAATAATAACACCAAGTTATTATTCAGTCTTCCTTCTACCAAGCACATGAAGAGCACTAATTGGCAACAAAGGGTGAGAACGGCATATTAGCTAATTCTTGAAAATATTTCTTCTTAATGCATCCATTATCTCACTTTTATCAAGCTCACATCTGAGTCAGCAATTTTGCCAGGCTCTTCTTCCAGGAACAATGCAATATCCATGCAGCAACAGTACCACCCACATCATCTTATTCAGTGCTCACTGAGGAGGGGAATGAAGCCAGATTTGACCCTGAGAAAAGGTGCAGGAAAAGCAGTGTGGCTGCTCGTCAGATTTGGACTTCGTTACCAATAATGCAATATATATATATATATAAAAATGATGCAGCCTTTCAGTTATTAAAAGGGGCTTATAAGAAAGATGGGGAAAGAATATAGTAGGGCTTGTTGCAATAGGATGAGGGGTCATAGTTTTATACTAAAAGAGGAGAGATTCAGGCTGGATGTGAGGAAGAAGTTTTTTACAATGAGGGTGGTAAAACACTGGCACAGGCTGCCCAGAGAGGTGGTGGATGTGCCATCCTTGGAGACATTCAAGGCCAGGCTGGATGTGGCTCTGGGCAACCTGATCTCATTGGAGATGTCACTGCTCATTGCAGGGGGTTGGACTAGATGACCTTTCAAGGTCCCTTCCAACTTGACCTGTTCTATGATTGTGTGATTCTGTGATTGTATCATCACTCTTCCCAACTGCAAGCCATCAACGCATTGTGTGGAACTGAAGCCAGCCTTTCAAGAACTGCTAGTTTGTCTATCCTATTTCTGTGGCTATAAAACATGTTATTGAAAGCTATTTCTATGTCCTTTCTTTAAGAAGGCTGGGATTTGATAGATATTGATGGAGTTACTTTTTCTCCACCCTTCTCACTGTTTCGCATGAGGAAGCCACCGTTATCAAGCTATCATTTTAAAGTGCTAAATTTACATTGTGCCAGGAATTCCATATTTTCCCTTTAAAAACAATAATCTTAAAGGTTTCTGCTGTGTGCCAGCTAAGCTTTGCTTTGAGTTTGAGGGTGAAACTGAGACTACCAAATCTCTTCCACTGTAGGACATATCCATGTTTGTGACTAGAAAAGTAAGGTTCCTTGAGCAGCAGTCTAAGGTTCTGAATCCTTGCCCATCATCTTGGTTACGTGTGCAACTGAGCTTCTGTAAAGAGCAGCCTCAACATCCTACAGGCCCTGAGTGGCCTTTTCCCCAAAGGAAAATGTTGCCTTAACAAAGCACAACCAATTCCCTATGGAATTTTGATATAGTTTAATTGTATTTGTTCAGGATAAGCAGCAGCACATTACAGGCACCCTGTGATTAATATCGCCTACAGAAAATGAAAAATGTGCAGCCAGCTTTAATCGCGGTTAATGCAATAGGGACAACAATTTGTTTTAAAGAAAGTTAGTCTCAGCTTTCAACTAGTTTGAAAAGCCAAGAAAAAAACCCCTCAGGTTCCATACTTCCAAACTTGCACACTTCACTTTAGGTGCCTAGAAAAGCATTCCTCAAAGCAGTGGGAAAGAGGCAAGGGTCCCTGAAGGCTTCAGAAGAAAACCTCCCTGCCCAACTTTAAGCCTTTTTGTCACCAGACATGTTTGCCTAATGTATTTTAAAAGATTCAGCTCTAATCCCAGTAGTTAATGCTATATTATTAAATAGTTTAATTATAAAATAAGTACTTGTCAATCTTCCTTGCTTTCATTCAGGACGCAAGCTCCCCTCAGGGCTTCTGTCACTAAAAATTAAAGGCTTGATTTAAGAAGTTGGTAGATGCTAGATTATTGGAGAGCTTCTGCACAGGAAAGGACCTGCTACCAATAACAGAAGAAAAATATTTAAATCATACATAGAAAAGCTGTAAGGAAAACTAAGGAAAACCTGATATTCTGGGAAATAAATAGTAAATTTGGTATGTATGTTTTCCTCTTCTTTTTAATGCACGTATCTTCCGAATGCTTCCAACAAAGAACACTTACTAAAGGTGACAGAAATAGAACAAGTATGTATTCCTGACTGGCTTCAGTTATTGTAACAGAAAATAAACCCAGTTACAGAATAATGTATTTTTAATTTCATCTTGACACAGAAAGAAAATGAGGTTCATCTGTGTTGTTCCTCAAGTTCTTTCAAAAAAAAAAAAAAAGCTGTGTAAGAGCTTTATTATTAGTTATATAAATCCCGGAAACTTGTTGCATGTTGCATGTGATCACTAATGACTATAGAGCAGAAATCACACTGGAAAGTTAGCAATGAGACAGTTTATCTACCCGAAGCATTCATGAGCTGCCCCACACTCTTCCTAATGACTTCAACCTCAACCTGCCTGACCTGTTTTACCTCCTTGTTCCCATCACCATAAGATCTTCATTTATTTGACCTGCAGCCATGGCTTACCTTCTCTACTCACAAAAGCTCATTCATCTTCACCACATACACTACATCTCCCAGAAGTCTCTATTGCTCCACTCTCTTTCCAGGCACCACCAGTGCTCCTCCACACCTTTCCCTACTTACGTCCTGGCATTCAACTTGTATGTGATCAATAGTGCCTTAGGTCTGATGACTTTTAGGCAGAATTCAAGTCTTCTTCATGCCTCTCCAGTGACAAAACTGATAAAAATGTCCATCTTTCAATCATCTCTCTCATTCCCTTTACATAGCCCATGCAGCCCATACCTGTGCCTAGATGATTCCAATATTTGCCTTCCCTGCACCTACGTTTACTCTGCTAGGCACCATTAGCATGCACCTCAAAGTATCACTAGTAACATTCACCATCACTAATTCATCCACTCTTCCTTTAGCTCAGCTATCCTCTACTTCCTCTTAATACCTTCATTTCAACTTCAAGAAATCCCACACTGACAGTCTCAGATTGCTTTTTGATATCCAGGATATTTTCCTCTGTTGTCACCAACAGAGAACTATGTCTTCTTAGAGTATAAGTTACCTCCTCCGAAGTCAGTTTTTAAAAGAGGACAGATGAGTTGTGCCCCCAAAGTGTCTGCTTCTTTGCATCATCTATAGCAGGAATCTCAACAACTAACTCCATCAGATGTAGCTGGCTAAAGGTAAGCCACAAAACAAACCACCAGCTTGGGTCCCTATCTACCATCTTGGACCTACAACCTGGACATCAGACTTAACTCTAACTTTTCTTCCTTTAAAAAAACAAAAGATCTGTTTGCTCAGGAGATCACAAAGGCCTGCACATGATTTTCATTCAATGCAGAAACTACTCTTCAGAACTTCTCTCATGGTTCTCCACTGCCTTCAACCCCAAAAAGCTAGGCAGATGGTACTCTGCTCCTGTGCAAGTGGTGTTGTTTATCACATCACCATTTTGAGTATTGACTGACATACTGCATTGTACTCATAACTTTAGCAATACTGTATTGTTCTCCTCCTTGTTCTGAAATTGTTTCTTCTCCCATCTTAAATTTACATCACAAACTCTTATGGGCAGAGAAAATATTTCTATTCTGCATTTATCCAGTGCTTCTTGCAGTGGGGTACTGTATCATGACTATGCCTCTGAGCTATTATAAATATATATAAATAACTAGCACACACTAATATAATTACATTTTGGGTTTGCTTACAGCTACAACATTTTTCTTGGGCATTAAGCAAAAGAAAAATCAGACCTAGCATATGTAAATGCTTCTGTGAGACCCCCCAAATTATAATATTTCCTTATATTAGAAATGCCATATAACAGATAAGAGCAATAGAAAAACATTAGCAGATTTACAAAGGACCAAAGAGCACACATATAATTACATCTACTTTATTGCTGATTTGTAAGGCTCAGAACATTTCTGTACATTTATTTTCCTGATTCTGTTTTAGTTTCCTTCTTGTGCAGTAGCCATGCTCTTGATGGACTTGACAGCACTAAAATATAAGGCAAGCCTACAGTCGAAGTGTTTTCACAAATTCATCTGGCTCTAGGAAAAATATTACAAGAATGCCCTACTTACTTTCATATTCTGCAAATGTAAACCTTGAGTTTTCAAAGGCAAGGTTTTAAGAGCAATTATTTCCATTTGTAAGAGGTTATTTAAATATTCCCATCCATCAGTTAAAAATCAGAAACTGCTTTCTTGGATGACTAAGCAAAGTCACGGCTGTGACCTGAAGTCTCTTAAGAGCTCATAAGCTATTTTACAGTTCTGCTTATAATCCTGCAGTAAGAGGATTCCCCCCCCCCCCAATAAAATAATTACCTTAATGTTGAAGAAGCATGAAGATATGAATAGAGCACATCAGTTTTCACTATTTAGATTATGCTATACCATATTTAATTATATAGCTATTAAGTTATATATATGTGTGCATATGTATAGTGCGTACATAAAGTATACTTATATATACACACACACAGACAAGAAAGACCAGGGCTGGTTTTCAGAGCTTTAATTTGATATTGGTTTTTTTTTTTTCTTTAACTGTTGTTGACTGAGATCAGTGTCTTAACATTGCACAGCTTTGTCTTTTGATTACTGTATGGGATGAAGGAAACCAGCTGCAGTAACCTTTCACAGCACTGTAAAGCAACACACAATAAACTTTCCAGTTCTCCATTTATTCATGTAACATAAAATGCAGCTGGAAGTTCACTTGGATTCCAGTAATGCAGTTCGTATGCAGATGACAGCTAGCCACAGCCAAGGGGATAAAGCTTTAAGACACCCTGCCCAACAATGCCAAAGAATCCTGGTTAGAGGTTAAGAAAGAAACAGCGGTTATAGGACATAAAGTTTTTTATTTTTAAGTTGCTTATCCTTCTGCGTAAGAATGTTTCAAAAGATGGATTAAACACATTTTCTGAGGCACAGAAGTGACATAAAGTTACCATCTAGTTACTTCTTCAACTTACTAACAAAGAATCCATAACTGTAGTCAGGCAGGACTGGATACAAAAAGCCATCAGGACAAACAAGAATCTCCTTGTTTTGTTCTTGATGATATGTATAAAGATTGCTATTCCTACAGATACATCTCCTGAAGCCTGATAGGAAAATAGGTATTTATGATATGGAAATTCTATAGTGGTGAAAATAATTACAGATATGCACACATTACAAATGCTACTGAAATGTGCAACTTGCAAATAATAGGAAAGTGCAAAGTAAGAATTTTGCAGAATAATGCACTTTTAAAAATTAGTTGTTGTGTGGAAACAAACTTTTCTTGGTATAAGGAAAAGACAACAATCAACAGGGTTATACACGTACCCTGTGCAGCAATGAGCCGTGCTTTTCAGAGATGAACATATTGGCTGAGAAAAAACAGACCTGTTCCACTGCGATTATTGATCACCTACCTTTACTTTGGGGTGGGTTTTTTGTTTCTGTGGCCAACAGGCAGGTGTCATTGAGCAGCCACTGTTCTCTGATCAATATTCTCGTCCACTCTGCCTTGTGCACCAAGAGGGAATGAGAAACGAGAAACTCCCTATCCCTTCCCTTGGAGGCCAAATGCAATGTACCTCTCAAGCATCCAGGCACCTAGTGGTATGTTGGGCCAAAGTGACATTAGAAGGCAAGGCTGTATAGAAAAGACACTGTAGAGAGAATCACAGAATCATCTAGGTTGGAACAGACCTTACAGAACAAGTCCACCACTAGACCATGCAGCATAACATCAAACAAAACTGAGAAAACACTAAATCAAACCAAAGCAACAATCAAAGACAAAGACAGCTTCAACTGCTTGAAATGACCATTTCTCACTCCACCTTTTACTCCTCATTCAAGCCATTTCTTCCTTGATGCATAAAGCAACACCTGACCCTGAAGACTTCTGCAAATGGTACTTCCATCTCAACCTCCAACCTCTCTGAAGCTCACTGCTAAGGCTTCTTCACTATGAATTGGCACTTGCTCCGCAAGCTGAGGCTTAATTCTTTGTACATAACTGGTGTAATTCTTCCTACACTACATCCTCTCTACCAATCTTCTTGAAATGCGCATAGGAAAAAACCAACAAAACCAAAAACAGAAGCAAAAAAAGCAGCACAAAACATAGGCATTTGGAAGTCACCATGATTTTTAAACATGTTTTTGTGATATTCTCTATGTCACATTCAGCAAGGGGGGGGGGGGCTTAGTTCGTGACATGTGCAATAATTTTCTTGCATTTTCTCTCCCAAGTAGTTACTGCACTCTTTTTAATGACTTCTAACCCTGAGAAAACTCAGGGAATACACTGCAATTCATCCAACCTGCATTTCACAAACTTCACAAAGAATAAAACGTTGTTAAAGCTGCATAAATGACAACTTAATTCCACATCAGATAGAGGTAAACATAGCAAGAAGCCAAATTAAATGTCCTCTCTTTTTCTGATTTTCTCCTTGGACCGCCACACAATGAACATTTGATATGATCTATGAGGTTTCCAGGATAATAAAGGAGAAAGATACATTTCTATAATTCTTTTTGTATTTACAGCAAGACAAACTGTCTTGTTTTGAAACACCAGGACTGATTGGAGTTGTACAACCAGGTATAAAACTGTCATTGCAGCAGTCTGTGTTTGTGTATAGTCAAATATCACACTATCAGTATAACAGGAGTTGATTGCACTTTGAAAGAATTGCATCTACACATTGTTATCTGAACTAAACCCTCAGACCTTGCTTTACACTTCTAATCTTCTAATTTTACTTTGTTTCCAATGTGTACAAATTGATTCAAAATGCAAATGCAAATTTGGAAGAATACCCAAAAGTTATTTTTACCTGTGTTGTGCTGGCTCTACTGAGATGTTTTGGTATTTACAGAAAACATGTTTTCTGCTTGCGATTTATCTTCTGTTTGTTCTGTGAAAAACTGAAGTTACAGCAGCCAATGTTTTGAGTGTTGAGGCCTGAAATTATCCTGCCATATTTAAGCTTATGGCTTCCATAAAAGTAGACATATTTTAAAAGACATTGGGAACCATCCTGTTTTCAATAAATGGGTCTGAAAATCCTGCACTGTGTTGACCTAATAAGACCAGATGCTTACATGTGGCACAGCTGATACAGTCTCCTTACACTCCATCTAAACCCCAGAGAGTGCCCAGCATCCACATGGAGAAATCTCTAGTGTGGATGCTCCCTCAGACTCTGAGGGCCTTACACCATATGGTGCAGTTGTAAGCAGTAGCCAGGCCTCTGGTTTTGAATGGGACCAGTTCACAGAACAGCAAACGACACAGGTACAAGTCACATCAAAGGGTTCACAGATCCCAGTATCAGGAGGCCTCAGCTAGAAAAGTCTAAGTATGAGCATGGGTACACTGCTAGCATGCACCAGCTTCCGATTCATGCACTTCCTAATCTGGGGGGGCAACTTTCGACTTCAGAGGATTTTTCTTTCATTAATTTATTCAAAGCCTTTTTGAACCTCTAAAAACTTACAGCAGCCTCTCACAGTCCCCCGAGAGGAGAACATTTGATAGCTCAAATAAACGTTGCATGCAGAAGCGTTTCTCTTCCAGAGTTCTGCTCATTTTTCTCATCTATCACCAGAATTACTACTATTGACAAGATTTTCTCACCCTATCCAAAGCAGCCTCTAAAATACAAAGACTATCCAGTTCTAAAAATCTCCTCCTCCCATGCATTTTTTCACACTGAAGAGCAGCTTATCATTCCTTCCCATTGCAGAGCGCTGTAAATCTAATAGGAATAACTAGGAAAACTTCCCAGCCTACCTCATGAAGGCACAGAATGCTCTTCAACATCTATACTCCATAAAGGGATTTGAGTACACAAGATGTTTTAAAAAGGAGGGAGGAAGACACCAATTCACGTCACAGACATACCTCACTGAGGTCAAAAACCTCAAGATTTAATTGCTTGAAGTGGTTAGGGATGCTGACAGACAAGCTTTGTTCTCACCTCTTTGTGATAAAAGTATTGATTGGCTTTGTATAAAGCCCTTGCAGTGGAAAAGATGAAAACCAGGCAAGCTGTACTTTGTGCCAAACATGAGTTTAGCATGCTTGAGAATGAAAACTGAGCTCAAGAGAGGTATGATCTATTGCTCGCAATAGAGCAATGAAGTCATGAGACAGAAAATCCTCACCTAACCTGTTAATCCAACATCATCCAGCAAAACACAGTCAAACCCAGCTCATTGCAGAACTTTGCATTTCCCTTAGCTGAATTTCATGAGACTCCTGTCAGCCCAATTCTCTAACCTCTCATGGTCCCGACAGCAACCCAACCCTCTGGTGTAGCAATCACTCCTCCCATTTTGTGTTGATTGTAAACCTTCTAGGGATGTACTCTGTCCCATTGTCCAGGTCATTAGTAAAGATGTTAAACAGTACTAGCCCCAGTACAGATCCCTGAGGCACACCACTGGTTACTAGCCTTCAGCTGGACTTTGTGCAACTGATCACAACAATCCTTTGAGCTTAACAGTTTGGGCAGTTTCAAGTCCACCTCACTGTCCCTTTACCTAATCCATTAAGTCCCCAGCAGACAATATAACCGTTCTCTACTAAACTGGATCAGACAGAAAACCCCAGAACCTTTTGGTGCAGATACTTCATTCACCTTCAGTTGCAAGATGCCTGCTGTGAAGACAACAGTTGGACACCCAGTGCCATAGGGTATTGTCAGTGGTTGTGGTTCACCAAAGGTACACACTTCTACTGTAGATGACACCACGCCAATGATGCTAGTCTCTAGGGGAAATGCTTAGCTGCTCTCCCCTCAGATTAAAGATAAGACCCTAAAGTGGCACGTATATGCCCCAATATATGTACCTAACGCTGGACACATCCCCAGATGATCTCGGAGGTCCCTTCCAACCTGATATTCTATGATTCTGTCCAGAAAGAGGGTCTTAATTGTTCAGCTGCTTTGTTTCAAGCATGCCCATGATCATGGTTTCTCTCTGTCCCACTGTATGCCCTGTTCGAAATCCACATTTTTATAGACCCTGACAGGCCCATTGGTCACTCCTGTCCAAAACCTGAAGAGTATTTCATAGGCCTAGTTTGAGTTTGACATCTGCTGCTTAGAGCTCTGTTGAACTTGTGGGATCCACATGGAGAGCCAGGATTCATGAACTGGCGTATCACGCTGTCACCCATTTCATGGTGGAAACATTTTGGCACCAGCATTTTTCAAGTAGCCAGATAAATTCGGAGGCCACATGCAGGTGGGATCTAGAAGATTTTAATATGTTTAGTGTGTCAACGCTTTAATTCTTTTCAGTACAAATGGGATTTCAGTTAAGAAAAAAATAATCAATAGCAGCTCTGCCTTTCAGCCTTGTTTCTGAGGGTGAAGAGACCCTTTAGCCTCTTAATCCATAAATGACCTGTTCCCCATTCTATTCTGTTTCTAGTTTCATTCCTTTGATCCTCTCAAAATCTGTTTTCCTCGGGCACTTACGTCTGTGATTAATTTGGATATTTCACACTTTGCTCTGTGTGGCAGTCAAGTTTACTTACAATCGTAAATGAACTAGACTATAAATAAAGTCATCACCGCCCAGTCTGACTCACAGAGCTCCTTTCCATTTCTTTTCATATATATACAAAGCATCTGTATTACAAGCTGTCGGTCCCAGTTAAAAGAGGATGAAGAGGCATAGGGCTAATTTCACCTTGTGTAGTTATTTGCCAACAGACAAAATGAATATAACCCCACAGCTGTACTGTTACAATATGATTTCAGAACTTCTGCACCCACAAATCTGGAGCAGCACACTTTCCAGCTACAGCCTCATGATTATTTTTCACAAATTAAGCAATAAACATATTTCTCCTTTCATAAAGTCACATAAAAATTCTTAAACAAAATTATCTGTCGTATGGCTTCCAAATTAAACAGTCACAAAGGCTGTGATCAGTACAAACATTTCTCTTCCTGATTACTACAGTCCTAGAGAAATCACTGAAAACCTCCATGTTCATTTCTGTTTGCCAAGGATCATTGAGAATTTCCCAATATGTTTCAGAGAATCCCAGAGTAGCAAAGCATACCAAAATGTCTGCAGAGGATAAAGCACTTGTGTAATAGACTGCTGTCTGCTGATCCAGAGTAAAAGCAACAGAGGTAAGAAAAGTAACTCAGTATTTTGAGAAGAGCTTGGTAAAAGATGATTTTCAGAAGCTCATACATATTTTTTTCATCATCTGCCAGGTGAGCTAACAAAAGATAACATCTCCCACGGAAAACCAAAGCTCAAAAATGAAGGGAAAAAAAACCCCAACCTTAGATATGGAATTAAGGCCTACAGAAAAATCTATTTGGCAATGGGAGAAAATACGTTCTGCTTATAAAAAGATGCATGCCACCATCACACACAAAATGAATTGTCTGTATTTGATTAAGAAAAAGGTTTGTGTACAACTCTTATCAGAAACCAGAAATCAACCATTTTACTGATAATCTCTACATACTTGTCAGATGGGGGGCTTTCTTTCTTTTTTAGCCAATACTGATAAAAGATGATAGAGGTAGCAGTGGGGGAGCACATGGGAGGGGGGTGTCAACACTACCTACTACTTCACATGCTTGGAAACTTTCATTTTGGAAAGTAGGAAGAGGTGGTGGCATGTCCTGAGTTTCCCTAGTAGAAATCAATGGAATATCCTAAATTTGCTCAGTGCAGGTACTGCGTGTGTATCTGCCTTCACCGAGTGCCATGGTGCATCTCCATAGTGAAGTTAAAAAGCTGAAGGAACTTCTTGTGTGAGAAGGAGAATGCAAAACACACTCATTTCAGAAATAACTTCATTTCTCCATGCACCAAATTTAGAGAAGTCTGATTCAGTGTCTACATTAAACCTCCTGCGCTACTAATTCCAGTTTGGGGATCAATTAGGAAGTAGAGCATTTGCCTACAGATAAAAAAAGTAAAACTATGTCTTCATTCATGAAGGTGGATTGGAAATTGCAGAGAAAAGCAAGAAAATAGAACTTTTTAAAAGAAAAGTTAAAAAAAGTAAATAACAAAATGCAAAGGACCCTTTACATCAGCTTTCTTCTCTAAAGAAAGATTCAGAAGAACTTCTGTAAAATCAATAATAAAAGGCCTCCACCCCTTCTGGAACTCCTCTGTATTTGGATTTAAAACATGCAGCTCTGTTAGTGTATAGTTGGCTCCATTCTGCCATACTGGACAGAAATTACCGTAACTGATGATGACATATGCTAAGGGTGCTCTAGGAAAAATGACTTTAAAATTAATTTTCATGTATCTTTAGATACAAAAAGATTTATATTGTAAAGACAAATTGACAGCCCAGATTAATAATTTTCTTCTAATGTAAACCCAAACGTATATTCTTTCATGTCCTGTTGAGCATTTGACATTCCTTATTTTTTGGGGGTAGGGGCGTCTTTTGTTGGGTTTTTGTTGGTCTTTTTGGTTGTTTCTTCCTGCCTCCCCCTCCTCCCCCCCAAAAAATGTATAGTCTTCCAATCTTAAACTTACATGCAAAATTTTCATAGGTGTTTGCAATTGTGCTGGAAATCAACCTAATATTCAATGTTACTGCAGGGTCAAAGACACTGGAAAGCAATTCAAAGACTCTTGTGCCAACAGATCAACATCCAGCCATGGATCTGACCAGCTTCCACTCTTAGTGGTAAAATACCTAAAGCCATTTCCATCAGTCTAGCACTATTAAAATATGCACAAAAATCTATTTATTTGTGATGCATCAGCAAACCATAAGATGACTTCTTTTGAAGTTTTTAATAATTATTTTTTAAAGTGTTTCTCTGAAAAGCCCAATAGCTCATGGCACTGCCCCCAGGATTAGTCCAACATAGCGGGTTGATCAGTCATTGATTTGATTTCATATGAGCCAGCAGTGGGAAAACTGAACTATATCTTGACACTTCTAAGTTTTACACACTGAGCTGTACAATCATGTCCTATCTACTCAAGAAAACCAAAGAAATGCACTTGCCGATAACCATTCCTTCATATCATATTACGTTTGGGCCTCAGATAGCACAGTTACAGAAACAGGAGTGAGAGCAGGTGTCATTTTTCTTTAGTCTGGCTCAGAATTTCACACTGATGTCTATTAAAAATACAACTATCTTCTAAATAGATTCAAAACCATAAGGTGAGTAGTTACATATAAACATGTGCTCATGCTGCTTCAGTCAAGGTGACAAAACAATATGGGTGAATAACGCATTGGAGGTCTTCATCCAGCAAGCGTCTTTCAAGGAAGAAAGCAGGTCTTCATTTTAAGAGATGAGCACTTATGAGACTGTCACTGTTATGCCACTGTCACCAAACAGACTGGATTGAGTAAGTGTTTCTAGCTCCTCAGCATAGAGATACTATACATAAAACTTAAACCACAGGCCTCAAAAGAAGAATGTCATTCTCAGACCTTTGCACTAAGGTGCACTAGTCATGAATATGCAATCAGAAAAATAATAAAAATTATTTTAAAGGAAAGCAACTGGATTTCTATGTTTTAAGAAACACACAATTCATAATACAACTGTCCTTTCATTGATTGCATACTATGAACGTGAAGTTCTATAACAGAATGAAAGCACAGGAGGTAACAGAAGTAACCAGGTAATATTTTTAGATAATGTAAGAAAATTGATGAGTTTATTTTCCATGTTGTTCCAAAAAAGGCATTTATTTTTCTCATTTGCAGAGTAAATTAAGTCACACATTTTGATAACTGCAAAGGAGTTCATTTTTTGCATAAGTTCATGCAAAATTTCAACATGATCAAATACCATTTGTTCAAAACTAATGATTTGGCAAACACTGCTGTAATTCCATTGCTAATGCTGGTTCTTTTAACAAATCTGCTTTGAGTACCCTGGTAACAAATAAAACACTGTCCCATTCTTTTAATCTCTGTATCATCTTTCCTGGAAATTTGTATATGCACACCTTAATGCTTTTGCACTGACATGAGCTAAATAGTACTTAATCCCCTTAAATGACACACTGAGGTCAGCATCCCGGTGCCTGGTACAAAGCTCCCACTTTCCTCCATTTCAGGGCTCTGAAAGCCCATCAGATTTACCAGCACTTGTCCTTTTCTATTTCTTAAAGCACAAATAGCTTTCTACACAGGAGACTTGCAACAAAGCAAAGCAAATACACAAAACCAACCAAGCAAGCAGTCCCATGTGTAACAGCCTAACTCTTGGGCTGGGAGAGAACTGGCACTCAAACTCTTTTTCTTCACTTTTAGGAGTGGGAAAGCAGGAGCCAGGTGTGAGGAAGCAAGCAGGAAAATTGCTGCATGTATCTAAACCCACAGACCTTGTAGAAAAATCACAAGAAGCTCCTATTTTTAGTCACAGAACTTACCACATGGGAGAGTTTCCTTAAAGTCCAGTTTCTACAGGCAAATAGATAATGTCAGTCATTTCTACACACGTACATATATACCCACACCTATATTTGCTTCTAAGCTTTCATTAAGATCAAAGTTGTGTGGCTACAGCAAAATAAGAAACATATATACACTACAGACAAGGCAGAAGTAATCTGTGCTCGAGGGTAAGCGACAGCCACACCATCCTGTGACAAGTGGGTTTCCATTGATCACAGCTGGAATTTTGGAAGACAGATGCCTGTGTGCTGCTATCACTCCTATAAATCAGACCCTGACAATCCCTAGCTTTTTCCCTCAGTTGCACTTTTTTTCTCAGACCTAAAGCTCTTTGGGGTGATCCTTACTGTACACCAAGGAAAAGATAACGTAGAGCTGTAACACCATAGGTTTTCAGAAGCCTCCCTTAATCCCTATGCTATTCCTCAAATGCAATGGACCTGTTTCTTGTGTTCTTTCATAGCTCCTTGCCAGGCAAGTAGTGGAAATACAATGAACTGCAAGTTTTGCAAAATAGTGAGCACAAGTGGAAGTGAAGTCTCAAAAAAAAAAAACTTAAGGGATAAAAATTCCCTGTTAATATACTCTAATGTGTACTTAAGCTCACAGCTGCCAGCCTGGAAGGCCACATGGGACATCAACTCTTGCATTTTCCCTGCAAACAGACTTACCCACGCTTTAATGTCCCCCTCATATCTACTTAGGAAAAGTAAAAACTAAACTCAAAAACCACAACAAAGAAATGCAGAGATACAGCCTGAGAAGTTCTCAGAAGTGAGGTAGTTAGTCATGGACAAGCTGCAAACAACCCTTGCTGGTAAACTTCTAATCACACACCCAGAAAATCCTCAAGCCTCTTTTCGGAAATACTTGGACTGTCTCATTTTTTCACAGAGAAAATCGCTGTAGATTAGCCATGCCATAAAATGCACTGGAATCACTCTTTTAATTCACCACTTAATTTTCAGTAGTGAAGGTACAGGAGCAAACTCACCCTACCCCATATCCTAGTGTTTGGCAAGAGCAGTCAGCTGTGCTTCGCTTTACTGCCTGCCTGCTGATATAGCCGGGCTGCCCAGGTGATGCAGCTTTTTAACACCAAGCCTGGTGTTTCTAATTTACATAATTTACCACTAATGACCTCAAATATCTGTCTGCCTTGTGCTCCTCTTGCTTTTTCTTTCTTATCTTCTTATTAAGGATAATAAGGGGGCTGGAGCACCTCCCATATGAAGACAAGATGAAATAATTGAGGCTGCTCACCCTGGAGAACCTCATAGCAGCCTTCCAGTATCTGAAGGTGGCTTATGAGGATGCTGAAGAGGGAATCTTCATTAGGGATTGTAATGATAGGACAAGGGGGAATGGATTAAAACTTGAACAGGGAAAGTTTAGGTTATATATAAGGAAGAAGTTCTTTCCTGTTAGGGTGGTGAGGCACTGGAATGGGTTGCCCAGGGAAGTTGTGAATGCTCCATCCCTGGCGGTGTTCAAGGCCAGGTTAGACAGAGCCTTGGGTGACATGGTTCAGTAGGAGGTGTCCCTGCCCATGGCAGGAGGTTGGAACTAGATGATCTTAAGGTCCTTTCCAACCCTAAGTGTTCTATTGATTCTATGATTCTATGAAATGGAAGTGCCTAAAAACAGTTCTGAGTGGAAACAGTAAGGTAGAAACTCAACTGGTTTCCTACCAACTTATCTGATGAGATGCTGAAAACCCCAGACTTCCTGGCAGTGCAATTTTGCCTTAGTATTAAAGATCCAGGGGTCTTTCAGCTCCTTACAAAAGAGTAAGGATAGATGAGGATGGCTTTCCAGTGGGGATCCTAATACCTATGGAGCCACAGGGAGTACTAGGACCTGCCAGGTTCTCAGGCACTAGAAGAAGTTAGGACTCCAGTAAACTAGAATTACAGAAATTGAGCTGTCAGTTCACACTTGGTTGGTTTTGTTTGTGGGGTTTTTTTTGTTTGTTTTTTTTACAGAGTATTTTCATTATTTTGCAATATTTCTTCCTAGAAATTTTCTTCAAATGAAGACTTTCAAATTTTCACCCAGAAAAAGGATATCGAAAGAGTCCGATTGAAATACATCATCCTCCTATGAAAGCTGACAGTTAACAACAAAACCGTAAGCAAGTGCTTTACATTATATTTTGGCTACATTTGTGTCCATTCTCCACAAACAGCCTAAACCAGCACTCTGTTTCTCAGAGCCTGGTGTTCAGTGATCTGGATTTCTCTGTGACCTTAGGATCCCCAGAACAACTCACACACACAAAAAAAACCCAAAACCAAACAAAAGGAAAGAAATTTGTTCATGCTTATATTGTAGCTTGTATCTTAACTTGCCACCTTGCACTGATGTAGAACAAACTATCAAAAATACTATCAACAATACGTACAGAAGCAGTGGGGTAATCTGAAATGTGAAAGGCAAAAGAGTACAGAATGACACAGGATGTCTACTTGCTTTGTTCACTTTTGTGTTTATATCTGCAGCAACACTGTATAAACAAAATCTTTGCAGCCACATTGACCTGCAAAGTGAAATATTTTAGGGAATCAAAGTCATTTTGTTCCTCCAAGCATTTACATAAATTACGCATGCATCTCCACAATTTCCCATTTACTAGAGACACAGTAAACTCTAACTGAAGTCAATAATATACATTAACAGCCCCCAACTGTATGTTTACCAAGGTATTCTCGAGTACTCGATGCATAGCATGAACATTTCACAAACCATTTCATCTCAACATGAAGATGTGTGTATTTCCCTGCCAGCATAAAGGCAAGTCTACAATACCAAAATCTAACATATACATTGAGAGGATGTTCTTTGCTTCCTAAATCTTGTCAGCATTCATACGCTGGAAGGCATTGTGCAACTAACTGGATCGTATTCTTCTAAAATGTTACCACCAAATGGCAGAAAAGGTGATGTTAATTCTTCTTTTTTAACTTTTTTTCTTTTTCTCTGATGGAAAGGCAAGGCTCCTCTGGTAAGCAACCTTTGCCAGAGACTAATTCACTGGAAAATTGCTTCTCTGGTGCTATTTCTTTTTCTCTCTGAATTTCATCTGATTGTCTCCAGTGGCAGATTAATACACAAACATGACAGACATGGCCGAGGATTACTTTACTTTTTCTCATTTCAAATTACATATATTGAGCATTGTTCTCCATTACTCTATTCAGTATTTGAAGTATATTTTTCTAATACTATAACTATCCTAAGTCAGTATTCAAGAATATAAATTTTGTCAATACATATTTTCTCCCAGCTTAGTTATGATTCTCTAGGGTTTTTTATGTAGTCAGTCAGTGAGGTAAGAAAGGGCTCCTCATAAAGAACACAAAAGCTAAAAGAAGAACATTACTCTAGGAACATATGGGCAATTTCTTTGAATGGACAGAGGTGGGCAGATATCAGGTAACAGAGAAGTCTTTTTCATATAATAACCAAATTAGCAGCTTTCCTGAACATCTCAATATGTTTTCTACTTATCTGTGTAGCAGCATGCCACAGATCTTGCTATGAATGAGGCAATGCAGTTTCGTGGGAGTCCTTGATTAAACTACAGGCAACACATCACTAAAACCATCAGTGTTATTGCTAGACAATGTCTCAAGAACAAATTGACATGGAAATAATGACCTTTGACTAACGAGAGGACAGACATTTGCATCCCCCAACAGATTGGTATGTATTTTCATGTCACGTAAGTGACACAACTGAGAGAAGTTTTGTTACAGTGGTAAAATCTATTATTTTCTCAAACAATTTCTAGCAGAAGCGACTACAAGACTGCATGCAAAAATGCACTTGGAACAAAATAACCAGCACGTATAGCTTACCTCTTAAATAATAAGGAAGCCTCTAAATAACACCACCTTAATAGAAGTCAGTGAAATAAATTCATTCCAGTGACAGCACTTGAATTATCATTGGAAAAATTTAAAAATATAAAAGTTTTTTTTAGTGCAAGTGATGTTGTACTGTGTGTTTCAATGAAGTTTTCATTTGGCAGTCATTATCATTTTAGTGGAAGACTAAATTATTTGCTGCTTGTCAGCGAGGGGCAGAGCGCAGATGAAATGTAAGAAGTTGACAAGTTAGATGATAGAAATCAATAAAATTTATGTTCTTATGAACCTAATGGCAAGTAATTATCTCTGAACCGGCAGTACAAATGTGCTTTTTCATCATGAATACCTGACGTGTATTAGAAATTTCCAGAAGACATATTATTTATACAGTAAAGCAACAGAGTGGAAAACTTGTTAAATATATGGCTTCTGCACCAGCATTTAATAGAAAAGTTTAATTGAGTGGTGAACCTTTTAGAAAATTCTTATGCCATGTTAAAATGCAGATACAAAACCAACAACAACAGCAAATGCTCATCTAAGTCAATAACCTTGTTTTTTTTCTTTCTAACTTTTACCTGAATCCCTGATACAGCTGCATCATATGTTCTGGTCACAGACTCCATCATTAACAAAGCTGTTCATAAGAGGGTGCATGTATGTGTGTCTATGTAACACAACCGACAGTATCACAAAATACAGAATCTCACGAAAATAGTATTAAAGCTGTCAGCTTCCAGCCACAGAGTTGCAGATATCAGAATCCTTGTAGTCTGTCCTACCTTTGTTCTTTTTCATTACACTTACATACTCAGCAGAGAAGTCTTGATTCACACTTCTTTATTCCTAAGATAGGAGCTGTGCCTCATTTGGATGCACAGCTCTTCATTCAGTATTTCGTGTATGACCCTGTACCTCATTTAGTAAACAATATTCAGCTCCTGCTAGAAAGACAGAATGCTTAATTCACTTGTAGACTTCACAACATTACTCATCCCTTAAGTATTTAAGTGGTTCACTAATGATTTATCCTCACAATATCCCTGAAAGATGAACAGCTGGTTTTACCCAAATTTACAAACGAGAAAACAAAGCTCAGAAAAATCAAGGTCAAGCATTCCTATTAAATGTAGGTGCCTATTTTGAGTATCTAGATCATGTTCTTGCAGAAGGCATAGCACAGCTGCAACTGCAAGTGTTCAAGAGTAGCTGGAAGGAGCCACCAGAGGAAAGTTCAGGGAGCTCTTCCTGCTCTGAGTTGACCCATGGTTAGGCACCCTAAGTGACCACCCAGCTTCTCCGAGACATTGTAATGGAGCAGCAGATAACAGTGCAGCAGCTATGGGACACCCACATCCTGCTGAAGTGGCAGCTGGAGGCCAGGCTGGGTATACTACAGTGACTCAATGACATTAGATGACAGCATGTGAGCAATTACATTGTGTCTATAGGTGGTTTGGACTACAGTTTCTTTACAGAAGAAGGAAAAAAATAAAATGGGAGAATATTTTTGCCATAAGATGCTTCATTTAGCAGTTCTGTATAGAAGAAGATAGATTTCATAAAGAGAAACATTAGGAAGTGTTTCTTAACATACCCTGTTCATTAGTCTACTGAGAAATCAAATGCATGTGTCTTGGAAGTTTTTATAAGCAAATCAGGCCTACTCACTATGCTTGATTTCAAAGTACTTTCGCAAGAACAAAGTATATTTTAAGTCATGTAGGAGTACTACAAGCTCAACTTGTATAAAAATTATCTCAAAGAACATCTTATACACTAGTAGGCAGGAACTGATAACTGATTTTTGGAGTTGATACATCCAAAAGTGACTAAGCAAGTATATCTGATACGTTGGTAGTGTTATTTTCGTATACTAATACTTCCTGAAGAATTCCTTAGCAGTGCCTTGTATCAGAAGGATTCAGAACAGGACAGATAGTTCTCCACAGAACTGACAACTCCAAGTGGATATAAAAAGCTACACTGGCCAGATTGCCTTGGGCTCTTCAGCTAAATGGTACCAAGTACTTCCTTCTGAAGAGGAAGGAGGTAGGTGTGACTTGAGAAAACAGCACTCTCAAAGGATGACAACTACTCCCATAAGCACCACCCCATTGTTCCTCTCTTTCCCAGAAGCAATGTCCTAGCTTATAAACTAGTAGGACAGTGCTTCAGGAAGGAGAATCCAGGACTTCTAAAGACAGGAAGGGATAATCATCCAAACTAAACATCTAAACTAAACTGAAACAGCAGCAGTCATGAAAGAAAACAAGAGCTATGAAGAGCAGAGGAAGGAACTGCTCTATAGTACTGCTGCACTTCCAACCTACTGGGTTGGAAGGAACCTTAAAGATCACCTGATTCCAACCCCCCTGCCATAGGTAGGGACACCTTCCACTAGATCTTGTAACTCAAAGCCTGGTCCAGCCCGGCCTTGAACACTTCCAGGGATGGGACAGCCATAACTTCTCTGGGCAACATAGTGAGAACTTTGAAGAAAGCAAAGAAAATTAATTCGTTCTTCAGTCAAAGAGCATTTTGTCACCATACAACTTAAGCATCAGAGGTGAATCTTAGGTATTCTTTCAGGATTTCCTACAAGGATGTATACAAAAGTTAGACAAAAAGACTTGTTCTTTTTATTGACTGTACACGACCCTGGAGAAAATGCACATTGTTTACGCACAGTCCTAACTTACTTACTTGAAAGTTTGTACACCTGAAGTGATTAGTTTCTAGCTTATTCCATTCTGGAGGCTAAGAGGGTGTAGCCCACTTGGATTTTCCCACATTTTAATAAACCCCCCATCACAGGTAATGTTACTCTCAGGATACAGCTGCATTCTATTATTAAGCTGGTTCCTCAGAGAGCATGAACGATGGAAAGAGCTGAGTTAAGTGAAAAGAAACTTGGCTAAAGTTAAAAAATTGCAGTCATCAAAGAAGAAAATTAGTTCTGTTGTAGTGTTTGTCCTTAGCGCCTGTCACATTATTAACATCTGCTGAAAGCTGCTGTAGAATATCAAATGATATTAGCACAGCAGCCCCAACAACTTCAGTACTGGAAGGAAAACAACTCAAAAAGCAGAACCTACTTGCTGCTTTATTTCAGTGTTTCACAGAAAATGCATTTTATTCCCAAGAAAACTATAATATTTGCACCTTTAACACATATCAGTTATTACCTGTTACATCCATCAAAGACTAACAGGTAAGAAGGAACATAATTTCTCTGATATTAATTGTGTGTGACAGAGCAACAATATCAGTGAAGAGTCACAGGACAACAGCCTTAGTCCACATACACATCCTTCTGCTAGTAGATAGTTAAATACAATGTGTTTCCTAGCCAAAAATACCTCAGAAATCAGCTAGTACCTGCCACATTACATGGACTGTACATTCTTTGCTGGGTTTTCTGTATGTGCGTTTTTTCCCACCAGCAGAAGGAGCTCTTTCTTAAAGGAAAACTGTATCATTCAGTTTGTTGAGAGGTATACAGCCTTCCTGTCTCCTGGTCAAAGAAAAACGGGCAAGGAATTTAAGATGTGTAGTGGATCCAGGGGAGGGGGAAGAGAAAAAACCTCAAAACCAAACCAAGAAAAGAACGCACACAAGAACAGCAAGGAGAGCAGATTTACTCCATAAGCTTCTGAAAAAAAATCCCTAAAAATAGAAAAGTTATAAACCACACATCCTTGGGCTTATCAGGACCACCAGTACTTGAAGAACACAGAAATGCTGAACTAACTACCTAAAGTCGGTTACTGAGCTAACTACCTGAAGTCACAGCACCTGGGCTTTCCCCATCCACAGCAAAAAAGGTCAAAGAAAGTTCATTTTTTTAAAATTTATAACACTTGTCTGACTGAAACAATCAGTTTGGGCATTCTTGCAATAACATTTTCTATTAAAAAGCAGATATCTGGCGCCTGCTATTAAGTGTGAGAATGTGGGCAAAAGGAGTGCTTCAGCTGGGCGTTAAAAATGAATCCTTGATCCCTGAGAAGTGAAAGGTTCCCTCAAGGTCTACATTACTGTTTCTCAGCAGGCCTGCATGTGTGGTAGCAATTTGGTGCTCCTAAGCTAAAATACTAAAGGTTCAAGGCCAGTCTCTATGGGAGAGATAGGAGTGAGAAGACACAGCACTAAGGAGCAGCTCTCATCAGTTACCTAGGATTCCTTTTTATTACAAACCCACACTGGGAAGATCGGGCTCCTTCTTCATTACAGCTGTCATTACAATAGTCTTCTTCTGTTTTCTACAGGAACCAGTAGTATTTCTATAGGCAACTGTACAGTTTTAGAAACTACCTGAAGGACACAGATAAAATCCCTAACCAAGTGACTGTGATGCTTTCACCCTCTCCTTTATCTTCTAGTTTGTTTTTTTTTTCTTTTCCCTTACCCAAAACTTTTTAAAATTGTGGAATATGGTCACACCTGTTTCCCTTAAAATATTTCAGAATACAGTTTTGTTGAGATTATAGTGTTTAAATCACAGCACAGACCCAGCCTGCATAATTCTGTATAAATCCACTAATTTTACTCCTTTTTTTTTTGAGCAGAATATTTTTCATCAACCAGATCTGTACATCTGGTACCTACTTTAAGTCTCTGTGTGAAGATGGACAGAGATGTACCGCAAGGCAATTTATCACAATCACCTCTAATATCCATGTGAGAATGAACAAGAAAAGCCCTCTGGAAAGGCACTTGGCAGTGACCACAGGAAGGTGCCTAGATGATGAGCTCAGATCATCCACTTACACTTTACATCCCATATATCCACCTTTGGCAGGATCAGTCGCATACATCATTGTCATACCAGGGTGCATCCTACAATCCCACCAGAATACAGATAATGAGGGCTTATTCAAGAGTTTTTTTGGTTCACATTCCCAGTGTCCAGGTCATAACTTGACTCAGTGAGTACACTGCCCTGTGTCCATCAATCTCATCTTATTTGCCTTTACCTACCAAACCCACTACCTGACCACAGTATGAGGCTTGTTTTAATTCTGCCAAATGACTCACCATACCATCGACCCTTAAATAGGGGGGAAAAGTGCCACAAAAGCATTTAAATAGCATTCCCATCCTCCTTCAAATTCAAAAATGTATCTTCTATGGTCTTCTGCAAAATAGAACATCCTTGCACTAATGAGGCCACTGGTAACTCATGACTCCTGATTTAAACAGCCTCCCCCCACCAAGCCCCTTAACTAGAAAATCCCTTGTCATCAGGCTTCCCAAAGCCTGTTGAATTCTTTTATAATCCTGAACTTGAAGCTCTCTGGTTGTTGTAAAATTTGTTAGTATATACAGCATATATGATTGTACAAGCCTCTATCCAATGGCTACTGTCCTGCACATTTTTACAAGCAGCTCCTGCAGCCTACTGCTCCTGGGTTATAAAAGGTGTTTTTAAAGAGAAGATTATAGTCTCTCAACCCTCCCTATAAACTCAGAGGATTTATCAGAAACTGAGAACATTTAGTCAGAAGTACTGGCAAACCATACCTAGTGTAACCACTTCCTTTGAGGATTTTCCTGCAACTTCAGTAATTCTTTTAAAAACTCCTTTCAGAGTTAAAATCATTTGCAGTGATCTTTCTTTTCACATGAAACAAAGAGCTAAGCACCGATTCAGCTCACAAAAGCGTAATCATTAAGTTGACTAATTTAGCACTATTAACTTCCTCCAAAGTGTCTTTCACATCTCAGTTACCTAATTCTGAAGGGGCCTATCTTCCTTTGTTGACTAGAAGGAAAGAATAGGCAATTGCACCACTAATGCAGCTACTTCGGTGAAGCATATGAACTAGGGAAACTGAATATATATGTGTCATGACCGTGGTGTGAAGCTTGGGAATCCAAAGTCTACCCGTTTGATAAGTAAGAGACAATTAAACCTCATCATTAACTAACTATCTTCTTAAACCCTTTTATTTTATCTACTCCATGATTACTAATCTACCACATTTTGGAGAAAAATCCTAAGGCACTGTTCTTTTGCAGCCAGTGTGATGGGATAATTTAAGTCTGAGACGACATGGTGAATGCAGGTTCCTTCTCTGTGTCAGCTGAACAGAACCCAGTTTAGCAGGTTAAGGCAGATGAAGAATGGAGGCTGTGAAAGTTCTCGTTTCAAGTGTGAAGCTGGGCTCATTAAGACATGGCTGGAAAGTTTCCGTTTCTAAGCAGAATTCCAGCTCAGGCTTGTTTTTTGTTTACATTGGACAAGATTGTAACTATCGCTGTGAATTGAGCCCTTCCGCCTATCCTTTTTCTCTCTATTTTATCACACAGAGTAGTCGCTGACCTCATTTGGACTACACTTTCCTCTCAGTTGACTTTGAAGAAAAACTGTATCAGCACGAATAGGCAAATTTACTAGTATTCACCCAAGCATTACAAAAGGTAAAAGCTCTTCTCTCCCTGCCCTGACATTCATCAAAGCCAGGGACACACACACACAAGAGAAAGGGCACACTCCATTGACATACATCCAGGGATGTGAAACTTGCTACAGCGTCCCTTTGGTGCTTCTTACTTACAGTACACAGCATTTGTGCAGGCTGCTTAGTTTGACCCCTGGAAATCTGTTCATTTGCTGTAATCTCTTACTTAGCATTACTTTGAGAACCAAGTTTTGCCTGGTGAGCAGCTAGCTTGGCTATGCCCATCTTTTCTCTCCAACTGGCAAATAATTAATTTGATAAAGACTATTGAGATTCAAACATATGTTTGATTTCATATGGGAGGGAAAAATATGAATATTTTAGAATATTTCTAATATTTTAGAATATTAGGGAAAAAAAAGAAGAGAAAGGAGAAAATGGTAAGACTAGAAAGGAGAAAGAACAGAAAGGAGAAAGGGCTGAGTCTGTTGGTTCAATACCTGTGTTTCTATTTTGGGGATTCTGTTTATCTGATTGAGGATTCAGAGAAGCTCCTTTTTTCATCTTTTCTTGTGCACTGTCAGTGGTGATAAAGGAATGAAGGGGGTAGGGGGGCTACCATGCACTGTTGAGCACACCACTGGCTTAAGAGGAGAAAAAGGAAAAATTGTCAACTAAAATTGGGTGTCCTGCTCAGCAGCAAAGCCTCTGATCTGGGCCACCCTGCAGAACCAGGGAAGAGACCAACTCAAAGAACTCTGCGGAGCGCCGCTCATTGAAAGTAACTGTCTCAAAACAGATGGAAAAAGAACAGGAAGAAACAACAGGGAGAGCAGCTCAGGCAACAACAACAAAGCCACTTCTGTGACTTGAAAAAGTTTTTCTTCCCCTCTTCTTCCCCCTTATCCCCCAGTAATTTTATAAGAAAAAACAAAAAGGATGAAGGAGAGAACAGAGAACAGAAGAGTGAGTTAATGGAGGAGAAGTAATTAAAAAGTCAAGACAGGCAAGGTATAAACTAAAGGATTAAACTGAAGGACCGTGCTGATCAGGCACATGGTGAGCTGGTTCGGGATTTGCACCTGCTGAAAAACTTGGGGGTGTTTTTGAGGGGCTGTGGGATTGGGCTGGGCTACCTTTCAGCCAGCTCAGGCCCCCAACCAAGATGACTGTCTCAAAAGGGTTTATGCCAGCATAGCACAGCAGTGTGAAAGAGCAGAAACTGCTCTTTTTGTTGGTAGAGCTGGCTGAAACAGTATGTACTCAGTATGGAAAACGTTCTGCTTCTGCAGCTGGCAATGGCTGTTTCAGGGAAGAAACAGAGAGGATGTAGGAGCTAACAGCAAAATATTGGTCCTGCAGACTTCAAGTTAAGCTGTTCCTTAGCATGGCAATTTTAACTTCAGCTACTTAACATTGTTGCTAACACCTTGAAAAATTACATGCTACAAAACCTGCAATTTTTCTTCCTGCCACACTTTCAAATCAATACACATTAAGTGAGTGCTCTGTAACACTGCAGCAATGACCACTCCGACAGCTCACCAGCTCACTTGTGTCCCTCTGCGGCACCCCTGCAGCAGTCACACAAACACCACTTTCATTCAGAGACCCTGTCACCACCCCACTTGTGTTCCTAAATAGCAGCTTATATTCTTCATGCATTAATCACCCACTACCATGTCCTTATATTTCTTTTTGCTTCACATGCTTGACACAGCTGGCCAGCTGTAATGATGCCCAGCACCATGGGGCAGGGAAGAGGCTGTGGGATTGTTTGGCACAGCAAAATACACTTCCCAGCAGGCACTGTCCTGACAGCATCCTTTTCTAGGATGCTCATGAAATCATCATGAAATCATGCCACAGTCTTGCAGCCACAGCTTTCTGCCATCTGGCTGTCATTGTATCTCAAGACATGGACTGACGCAGTGAGACTTCATGAATAGAGAACTTTGATGTAGTACTTCCGAAAAACCATGAGATCTGCCACTCCATCCTGCTCACCTCCTTGCCATGGATATGCTCAAGCCTAGTGTGTGGCAAAGCACCAACAAGCAAATGCTGGGAAACATCATACTGGTACAAACTGCAGTGCTGTGCCTAACCCCATCCAGATGAGCACCGGACAGCTATTCCCAGGAAAGCAATCAGCCCACCTCTGGAAGCACAGCTGGTGCTGCACCCCTGGTAGTTAACCTGAGATGGGTCCTGCTGAGGTCACCTGTGGTTTCCCCTTGTTTGTTTCTGTCCATCTGCCCTCTTAAACTAGCAAATCACTGATTTCACAATGATCACCAGTATTAGCATGCATGTCAGCATTCAGAGGGAAAGGAAATAAAATGGTAAAAACTGTGGTGAAACTCGGTTTTCCCTGAAGATGAACTCAGATAGCCATTTTGTGTCATTTCTATCACTTTCATCTTAGTTTCATAGCCCCACGAAACAGAAGTAAAGGATGGGTCTTTGTTCCAAATTCATGGACAGATCTAAAATTAAAAGCCTCAAGTAAGCACTCAGCAGAGCCAACCATAAAAAGAGCACCTGGGGCATGATGTACCCAAAGCTTTGTTGTTTCCCATTATGGCAGCATCCTCACTCAGTTCTCATCCTAGACACCACAGGAGTCATGACTAGCCCACCCAAGGGCCTAATGCACTAAATTATCTGGTTTATCAGTTTATCTTTTGATAGATGGCAATTTACTGCGACCACACACCCAGGATGGCAAACACTCGAGTCCCCTGCCTGACTTTCACCTCCTACCACAGAGCCCAGCAAGAGCTATGGAGCAACTGTATAGGGGTTTACTTCACTCAGGAAGATGGGCTCCAAACTGTACTTCACTGCACCAAAAACAGAAAACACATGTGCAAACCTAATATCAAATTCTGCATGCGCATGTATATTCCACATATTATTTTTCTAGCTGTGTCAAAACCATATTGCTTGATCCTACCGTTTGGTGACACACATAATCACAAAAGCGATTTTTCTTAGTTCTACACTTAAGTTATCACTGACTTTTTTTTGCTAGTGTTTCTGTAACACCATGGAGCTGATGTGTAAGATGACGTGCTCACACAACCCTCAGGAAGGAGTTTAGGAGAAGAAAACAAAGAACCCACCATTCCGTGCTTCTCTTCAATATGCACGAAAAATGGTATAACCCTGATTACTTGTGAAGTCCTCCATTTGCCCATCTGACCTCTAAGCAAGCTCTTATCTTCAGAGCAATTCCTCACCCTTCTCCCTCCAGTGTGACACAACATGCTACACTTGATGCTTTGCATGTTAGCAGCACCCAAAGTCCCTGGGACATTTCCTGCATCATTCTTCAATCAGAGAAATGGATCACAGAATCACAGAATGATTTGGGTTGCAAGGCACCTCTGGAGATCATCCAGTCCAACCCTCCTGCTAAAGCAGGTTCATCACCAGCAGGTTGCACAGGATCACATTCATGTGGGTTTTGAATGTCTTCAGAGAGGGAGACTCCACAGCCTCCTGGGCAGCCTGCTCAGTGCTCTGCCACCCTCATAGTAAAGAAGTTCTTCCTCATATTCAGATGGACTTTTTGTGTTTCAGCTGTGCCTGTTGCCCCGTATCCCATGCCTGGGCACCACTGAAAAGAGTCTAGTTCCATTCCCTTGACAGCCACCCTTAAAATATTTGTACAGGTAGATTTGCCTCTTTTGGACTTAGCAATCAGCCTGTGTACTAGGTTGGACACAAACCAGTAGCAACAACAAGACCATCTGAATTCATGCCTGACATAGCACTACTCGAACCAAAGGCCTAACTCTGAGCAATGTTCACAGTGGCATGGTGCAGTGCTGGTCTGCAGCTGGCTTGCAAATTGACCAGAGGTCTATAGATCAAATCAAACATTTTAATTATCTTGTATTTTGCATGAAATCATTACGTCTTCTGTAATCACCACCTGTAAAATTGCTGTAGGAATAGGGAACTTTATAACCATCTCTGAGGCAGTCAGGCGTTTTATTCTGTCTCCTTGTCATCATTCATGTCTTACATTCCTATTAAGCAGCCTGGTCTGACACCTGTCTCTTTAACCCACTCCCACAGACAACCACATATGTCTGCATGTAAATGATTAACACTCCCCTTTCGTGAAGCCACTCATCTTTGCGCTTCAGTAAGAATAACTGCTTATAATATTGCAAATAATAAAATGTGTCATTCAATCTGTGTAATAAAAGCTTAAAATCCAATGTAAGGGATGTGGGTGTAAGTCAACATGAGCAATCTGGACTCAAAGATAGTTTAACGTATTCATGGGGATCAAAGATAAGTAAATTTCTGCATAGATGGGCTCCTATACTCTCCTGTCATCCTAGGAGCCAGGCTTCTACCAGGAATAACCTATTACACACTACTCAGAACCCCACAGTGATCATTCCTCTTTGTCCACTTTCCCCTCTCATTTCTAGCATGACTTTGGTTGACAAAGAAAAATGCAAAGCTGATGTGTAGAACAGTGTAAATAACCCATAGTTAATACCTTCAGGAAAGCTTATTTCTTCGATCATCTTTACTGAAGGGCATATGTAACCTCACGAAGCAGCACAATATTCCAGGAGATATTTACCAGTTTACTCTCATTCAGCTGCAATGTATTTGTAGTTCCATCTTTTAACACAGAGAAGACTTCTAACATAGGTAGAGACAAGTATTTTGCACTCTACCATAGATCTTCAGCCCTAAATAACAGAGCTCCAGAGCTGCACATTCCTCCTAACTGTATTCTACTGCGAGGTATTAATATGAGCAAAGGAGAAACACAGAGGAATCATTTTAAATTGATCCAGTATTTCTTAGTTAGAAACCAGTTTTTCTTCCTATTTCTTCACCCTCCCAAGATAGTATGATTTGTTTCTGGTTTAAAGTGTCTATTCATAGAATCATGATGCATGACCTTCCTTCTTTCCACTAGAATAATATGTTCTTAAATGGAACCCACACCATATTTTATGCCTTACAACTGCTGCTAGAAGTGTTCTTGGACTTTTCCCAGGATCAAGCCAGCCTCCTCTAGAGGGAATGCTTAAAGGTACTCAGAAACCAGATCTCCAACCCTCAAAATGCTCCTGATTGTGGATGGAACAGTAGTGACATTCGATAGATGTAACTTTGTGATGCCATGTTTTAAAAAGATAGCTACAAGAATCAAATCACATTGGTAGTGAAACAAGACCAAAGGACATTCAGAAAGATAGACAAGTATCCCCTTACAGGGAGGAAGTGCTGTACCAAAACATTTCAAGTCTTACTCAACTACTATTTACACAGACCTTTTTGTGAATACACTCTCATTGCTGTAATTTATCAGCCTTGCCCAACCTACCCAAAAGGTGATCTAAGGGCTCATATGCCTTTTTCATGGGAGATGGGACATTAAAATAAAATATATTCCAGCTCTTTGATTCCTATTGATTTTGTGGGTAATACAATAACCAGAATGAGATAGCTGAAACCAATAAAAACTGATTTATAGCATTAAAGGCATTCTTTATAGCACTTATTTATGGTACATTACATCTGAAATCCAATTTCACAGGCTGCTGTTTGAAACTTTCTGTTCAATCATAAATACACTACATACAGCATAGCTCAGTGCCACAGAGTCAGATTATACAAATGTCTATGTTCCCAGAAGGAACTGCACTTCTGCTGCAATTGTGGTAAATGAGTTTGACAGTAATTTTTTCCAACCAACTTCCAAGCAAAAGTTCCAGTCAGCACTCAATAAATTTAGAATGTATGGTTACTCCTTTAATCATAATAAACATCTATTTATTTATATACATCAGTTATTGAAAAGGCATTAATAGAAATCACAGAAAACAAACTTGGCATATGTTACTTGATAAACTACTAAGTACATTTAAGCATGCTAGCAGGGGTACTGCTGGAAAAGCACACACAAGCAGGCATGTGTACCACTCCTATTTAGGGGGATGGGAACATTACAGTCCTGCTAGTTTCATTTCTGAAGGGTGAAAAGAAGGAGTCTACTCAATGCATCTCAAAGCTGCTCACTTCAAAGGAACAGACCACATTCAGGTCACTTACTATAATCATTGTCAAGAAAAGGGCAAAAAATCAGATCTGACTTTTACAGGGGCACTGTCATCTGAATCTGGAGCAAGTTCTTATTTATTTGAAAGGGCTTTTCCCTGAAAGTGAAATCACTGCAAACTATGTTTGTCAGGCTTTATACAAATTTAAGTTGAAAGATGTTTTCTCCCTGCCTCTGATGTGAAGGCAGACTTTGTCTTTGTGTGATGTTTCCCTTCTTGGCTCCAAGAGATTATTTTTAAAGATGTAACTACAATGACATGTAACAAAACAGAGTACCTGTAGTGTTACTGCTTAAAGAACTAATGAAAAAAGAAATCCTATTGTGGCATATCACGTTTTGCTCCTCTAGAGACACTACTCCACAGAGAAATAGAGCAAGACAAAATTAAATCTCCAAACATATAGGAATACTCTTGGTCTTTGGTTCCTCAGCTATAAAGCCACAGACTCCTACAGGGAATAGAAAAAGATACCAATATTGTAAAAGCAGACAGTGGCTGGAGACAGAGTGAGAATAGAAAAAAATATATTGACTTGGTATATATTTGAGGGTGAGGAGGGGAGAACAGGAAAGGGAACCTAATCCCAGGTTGCCAGTTGAGAACAGACCTGACCTGCCATGTGTATTTTAGTCAAACTTCTCCTGGAAGCAAAAGTAAGGGAAGGGCATTTTCACTGTGGGGACTTGAGACTGCAAAGTATTAATAATTCAATATCCAGTCTTTCACCTCCAGAACACCAATTCAAATCCAATTCACATCACTGGTGACCCAAAGTTATTAACTGGCCTGCATGTTGAAATGATATGATAGACTTAATTGCCTTCTAGTGTACATGAGAGAAAGTGGGCCGCTACCTTTGACATTCATGGCAAACTATACAACAGGTTGAAGGCAACAGATGAAAAACACTCCCCCAGAATAGGCTTCTCCTCCAGTGCAAGCTGGGATAGTTCCAGAAGAAATACTCCCTTGTACCTAACCTTAAAGCAATATAAAAAATACACTAATGAGAATTTGTTAGCTTGTGACATGTCTTTTTTTTCAGAGTACTTACCATATAACATGGATATTAATTTTTTGCCACTGAAAGGAAGTACTGAGCAAGACCACAAAACTGCCTGACGTGGACACGAGCAACCATTGTACAGCTGGTATTTCTCTGTATTATAACCCAGATCCTACAGCTGTAGCACAGTGAACCCAAGGATGAAAAGAGGCAGAACAGAAAAGAACTTCAGATTCAGTTAACCACGTCGTGGTCCCAGGCAGAGAAACCTTTTTCCATTTTCCTTTACATCATTTAAAATGACTCATACTTGAGAAAATATGTAACTGTGTATACCATCTTAGAAATCTTCTGGACATTAACCACCCACTCAGGAGCCTCATGGAAGAAACATTTATATTCATTTCACTGAAATGAAAAGATATTATAGCAACTATTTTGATTTTTAATGAAATAAAATTCACTAGGCTTGATCACAAACTGACCAAAACCACATAAAGATTTCACTTCAAGACAAGGCATAGCCAAGTACATAAGCATACAGTATTTCCAAAAGATATTTTAAAGACATTTTCAGACCAAACCCCTTCCAGTTTTCTTACATAAAAAGAGTAGTACAGCTACAGAAAAACCTTTTGCATTTTTCAGCATGCAGTGTTTTGCTTACACTGCAGTTGAACTTGTATGAGAATTGGTGAAGAGTCTGCTCAGAATACTAAATACAACATCCTAGCACTTTGACGACTTTTTCCATGGAAAAAATCCCCAACCAATCCGCAAAACAACCTGTTTGAAAACCTAGATATTTCACAATCTCTCTCAAGGAGAAATTAATAGGGGCAGTGAAATCTGCAAATTAGAGACAAAAAAATTCAGTTAGTCAGTCAAGATTTAAAAAAGCCTGAGGTCATTAGAAATACTTCACTTGGATCAATGTACACTATTAAACATACTATTGTATAGATGGATAATGCTTAGCAAATGACTTGAATCACTCATACTTCTGAATTCTTCATTAAACCACTCCAATGTGAAAAGAGTGAAATTTATAGTGGATTGTTCACTGATAATCTCTGTTTCATGCAGAGGTTCAGCTAAGAAGACAGAATGAATTTGAAAATTAATTAAACTATTAAATCTTTATGTTATAGATTGCAGACACGCATTGAATAGCTTTGTTCAGTTCCAGTAAAGTATACTCTTTGAAAAAGAACATACAAGTATCCAAAAATACAGTGAGAACACTAGAAGACATGAGAACATCTCTTTAAGCAGATAAATTACTAAAATGATAAATTATGTTTGCATTCCCATTTTCTTCCTATAAGACAACATCACATTCAAAGGTAATACGTTTAAGTCTGATTAAACAAACTTTTTTTTCCTCATTAAATATAATACATGGCCACAACATAAACTGCAAGCTAGGCTGCTAAATGCACAAAAATACGATCCAACAATGTTACACTTTATGACAACACCCCGAAATTACCCTAACGCCTTTTTGTTTCTTTTAAATGAAATATGTAACTCCTTAGACCTGCAGAAAGTGACAAATATAATGCTGATGAAGGTGTAATGCTTCACGTTGACACATAGCTTTTCTCTGAATACCTAAGTAGGAAATTAATAGCGTAACAGACACCAAAGTAAACACTTCATGAAAACCAGATCAATCTGCCTAACCAAGGAAAAGCAACAAAGAAGCACAAAATGGGTTCAGCTGCAGCAGGAATTCTAACTTCACCCTGCTGCCTGCGAGGGGGACCAACAGGGTGGACAACAGGCCACACTAAACCTCTTCAGCAAATCCTTAGCCTCCATCATCAGGGTAATTAAAAAATACAAGTGTTTTCCCTGCTTATTCATTGTGTTCGCTGTTACCTTGTTTCAGTACACTTACTAAAAAAGGCAGAAAAGGGACAGAAATAGAAACATATGCTTGGATAGCACCTCCTGTGTTCTCAAACTCAGTTCCCTTGAATAACAGCTACCTCCCCATTTCAAAACAGCTAAGAAAGCAATTAAACATACAACAGCTACACAACTTTGGCTAGATATTAAATATATGCTAAATGCGAAGCATACAGCATGTGTCTCTCAAGAGAAGTCATGTTCCAGGACAAAGCAGGGAGACATGTTGTATGACTTACACCAAAGGATGGCACACAAATTTCAGAGTACATTACTGTCGTGGTTTAAACCAAGTCCACACACATCTCGTTCATTCACTCCCCACCCTCGCTCCCCCAACTCCCAGAGAGTTAGGAAGGAGAATCCAAAGAATGTAGCCCCCACGGATTGAGATAAGTATAGTTTAATGGCTAAGGTATAACACAAATCACTACTGCTACTACTGCTACAAATAATAATGGTAAAGCAAACAACAAGTGAAGAGAATACAACACCTCACCAGTCACCGACCCATAACTCACCCCACCCTGTCCGACCGAGCACCGACCGATACCTCCTCCTTCATCCCCCCAGAGCTCCAGCCCTTCCGGGTCCCTCCCGGTTACCTCCTGGGTATGACATGCTATGGTATGGAATACCTCTTTGGCTAGCCTGGGTCAGGTGTCCTGTCTCTCCTTCCTCCTGGCCTCCCCTCCTCCCTGGCAGAGCATGAGGCTCAGAAAAGGCCTTGGACAAACCAAACATTTGAGCAGTAACTCAAAACATACTTGCTATCAGCAACCATTCTCAGCCCGAAAGTCAAAATACAGCACTGCACCAGCTACCAAGAAGGAGAAAAATGACTGCTACTGCTCAAACCAGGACAATTACTTAGAATCCCACCTAACTTTGCAGATGTTTGAACTCTTGTCTACACAGCAAAAAGATGCCCCCTCCTTTGAGTCTGATTCTCTGTCCCACAAGTAGCTCCATTTTTTTTGGGCTAGTCTCATCCCACCACAACTAGACTGAGAGATGCAATTTTTGCGTGTTTTCAAAGCACTTGAAATGGCTATGTTGCAGTAAACAAGAACAGGGGTTTATAGCAATCTGCTGAGTGGGCATTTGTGTGCTATGGCAGGCAAGTCACATAGGGTCCGAGAAATGCATGGAATCAAGGAAGAGGAACGTTTATGCCTTTTTGCCCACAACATTGTCTGAAAGCAGTCCTACAGTGAACTATCCCCATGTGAGGTCAACCATACCTGGCAAAACCATCTATCTGCCTTAAGGATTATGCCGCACTCCCCAGGAATGCCTCCCTCCTGAAACGATAAGAGATGGCTGCCCAGATGACCTTAGGATCAAAACTACGTGTCCTCGAAATAGGACAAAAGGTGGAGAGATGGTCTAAGGCCAGCACAAGATGTGCATCAAAACCAGTTGAAGAATTTTTATCACATATATCAGCCTTGAGTTGCATACTCTCAATATACTTAGAACCCAAAAGGAGGAAAGGTGCAGACACTGAAATGGCTCTGGAGAGCTCTCCTGCTTCCCGCTCTGAAATGGCAGGAGCCTATTAAGGCATTAGATAGCAAAAAAAAAATCTTCTTTGTTATTTGGTTCCGACTTTGAGGGCAATCTGAAACAAACTATTTTCTCAAAGTTCTCAAAGACAACCAAAAGGCCTCAGCCAACATTTTCCCAAGGGTACACGAAGTCTGAAAATCACAGTACTAAAAGTACACAGCACTCAGTCTGAATTCACAGTACTTCCACCTACCATAAAAAGAACATTCTTGCATTTAAATAAAAGGATAGGGAAAGATGAGGTAGTGCACTACAAATCAAATTTTAAATGGTTTCCCAAACACTGCAAACATTTAATGACACATATTATGCATTTTCCTAATTTTTCCTTTTCATTAGAACCTCAGAAACAAGCGTCCTTCAGCTGTCCCTGCCTATGACAGAGGGGTTGGAAGTAGATGATCTTTAAGGTTCCCTCCCACACAAACCATTCTAGGATTCGATGATGACTATGCAATCTGCCACAATTCAGGCAACAAAAAGAATGTCATTCTCAGCAATTCAGAGCTAAGATTTAATATGACAATGCTGAAGCACCCGATAAAGAATTATAATTATTAAAGAGAACCAGTCTTTGCATTTCAATTTCATTTATTTTACATCTAAAGATTTTATTATGTTTTATTTACTAATTCATAAGATCTAAAAATTTGCAAAGCATTTTTCAATTATTGATGTGACTTAAGCTTTCAAATGTGCTCAACATATTTCTGGCGTCATAATCTAAAGCCCAAAGGCTCTGAATCTGTTCATATAACTCTCCTCCAGCTGTGCACATTGGGATAAAGAAGGGAGACTCCCCAAATCAGCTACAACCATGCAGCATATGAGACCTGTGGAAGTTTAACCTTGGTTTTACAGTCTTGATGTTACACATCTCAACAGTAACTGGAAGGGGGAGCCATCCCCTACACCCTGAAGATGGGATAGCATGGGATACAGCATATTTCCTTTTGTTTCTGGAGTACAGGTAACCACAGAGGGCACGCTGTCATCAGAAATCTTTGGAGAGCTTCATCCACTCTTTCAGTAAAATATTAAGAACTTTAAATGAGATAATCTCTACTGAAGAGTGTTTTTTTCTTAGCCTCTGTGAGAGGCAAACAAAATCTACTTGCTGTACTAGCTCTGAATCTTTCAGAGAACATGTGTCATGTCATGAAAATTAGAAATTCTCGCTTTTAACTGATTTTTCCCTAATTAATAACCAAAGTGTTTCTTGTGTTCTTATGACTATTGTTAATGAAGTCCACAAACTCACTGCAGTTGGGAATGTTACAGTGCGCCAGAAGCGCTTCATAATTATTCTAAGTTGATGAATAATTCGTATGACCAGGTAGATCAAAGCCAATTCCCTTTGTTTTCAGTCAGAAGCATTTTTAAATGGTGTTGTCTGCAGCTGTTGTACCAGACAGCAACCAAGGCACTCTGCTCTTCTTTGAAAGTTCGTAACACCCCTTTCAGCAGTCATTTTCTCTACTGAAATCCTGTATTATATATTTCTGAGAGCGTCTTTGACTGAAAAAACAAGTCACAACTTCACGGAGAAAATCTTGCAAACATCCATAAACTGGATCAACATTTTTTTCATCTTTTTTTAAGCTAATTTTTAATGCATTTGTAGTCATGAAGCTCATAGGGGCCTAAATGGATTAAAAAACAAAAATAGTAGCTGACTTCAAGTGGTGACCTACAGGAACAGCTCAGAGGGATGTAATCCTTGCAATGGAAGCCAGTACCTAAGAAACAAACTGCAGTGATCTGCCAAAGTCTTCAACTGAACAGCGCAGCTCTATGAAGCTGTCTTAAAGCCAGGGAAGTGAGATCACATTCCTGCTACCTCCACACTACCCAGTATCATTTATTTGAGGAGTACTGCTTCAGCTTTGACTGAGGAGCAGCAGGGTACAAGCAGTCACGTATAAGCTCATTCTGACCTTGCCTTTCTGACATGATGGGATGTACAGAAGCTTCTGGAGATTTCAAGGATGTTTGTACTGAAAAATCTCATCACATATAGAAACCCTTTGGATATTGATGACGCATTGCCGAGAAGGGTTATGGGTTGCCAGTCTAAGCTCTGCAGTTTCCTGAATGCAGAACTGAAGACACAACTTGAACACCTCACTCTCTGTTTTGTATAAGGTGGTGGGTGATTTCCCCATGACAATGGGCTGCAAAATGTTCCTGCTGAAGTTCTTACAGTCAGGGGAGGACTCCCATTTGACTGTTTGCTCTTTCTTACAGAGGCCCAACAGAATCATCTGGGCAGAGGTGATAAAAAGCTGACAAGGTGAACAGCCAGGCACAGACATGCCAAACCTCACCTGCTTAAATTGGACAAAATACATTTTCAGGTAAGTAATTTTCCTAAACAAGATAGATAAACACACTATGAAAGTGAAATGTTCTCACATAGCACAGGGAATTTGGAAGGAGCATTTCAGCCCCTGAATTCTGAAATACCCTTTTCTCCATAACAAGGAGAGGGAAAGAGGAAGAGGTTGTGTATCTGCAAAACTGAAACTTAGAAGGCAGTACCTTTGGTAGGGTCCTATATCAGAAATATGTGCTTAAGTCAGATGGTAAGATAGCTCAAATTGAGCACAGATACCAAAACAGCCTGGCTCTAGGCAGAAGTCCTGTGGAGCCTGCAATTTATGCTGTGAGGGAAGAGAACTGCAGAAAAGCCTCATGAAACCCAGTGATTAGTCAATAAAATGGCAAGTGAAATTCAGTGTAAACAAATGTGGTGCACATGGGGAAAACAGTAATCTAAACCATGCATTCAGCCTAGCAATGAGGTCTTAATGGGCTATTTCCACTCAGAAATGAGACTGAGACATAACAGGAATTTTTATGAAAACATAAGCTCTGGGCTGATCATCTGCATATACTCCAGGGTTGGTGGGTCATCCAAACCAGATGTCTCTCTCTTTATTCAATGTATTCAAATGTCTTTCTGCAACACATTTCTGTTGCAAACATCAGATTCTGAGCCTTGGCTGTAATTTGCTCTGTGCTTCTGCACTGTTACCATAATCACACTGGAACGGTAAAAATGCTCTATTAAGAGTATTTAGGTAAAACCTACTATGAAGTTTATTACCTTTGAAAAATACTACAGTAAATTTTTCTTCAGCTATCTTCCCATCTTAAAAATAACACCACAACACTCAACATCACCTCCCCTTTTGTAAATAACTGCACCCTTACCCAGGACTTACCCTGCATGGAAAGGGTCTTCCCCAGTACCTAGAAATGCTTGCTCCTTAAAACAACGCTCCCTGGAAAACACCCCACATAACGAAAGTTACACTGCTCATTCAAATAGGCAGAGCAGCAATGCATATTTACAGAACTAAGAGACTCGAGTACTTCTTGCTGTTGCAGCAAGGCACAAAATTGAGGTCCAGCCTCAGAGCACACAGGCAACCACACATGAGGCCCTCCTCCACTGCCCTTGTTTGTAATAAAAGAGGTGAAATAGAAAGAAACGAAAAATGTTTTGCACAAGCTTCATGCTACTCAGCCTGTCAACTCTGTTAATCTCAGCAAAGAGAAGGGTCAGAGCAGCCTAGGAGCTATTCAAAGTGTTCAAAGTCAGCTCGGACAGGGCCTTGAGCAATCTGATCTACTGGAAGATGGCCCTGACCATGACAAGGGAGGTTGGATTAGCGGAACTTTGAAAGCTCAGTCCAAATCATTTCATGACTCTATTCAGACTAAGAAGTTGTCAGCAACTACACAGGAGGTCCATGAAAGCACCTGACAATAACTAGAACCCAGCAAACCTTCATCACTCACTCTCCTACTTGCAGCACAGATGATCAAGCAGAGGGACAGGGGAAAGGATGCTGATAGGACCCCACTATTTATTCCTCATTTGTAACCCTGCAGCAACAGAAGGACCATTGTGTTAAAGACAGGAGCAAGTACAGGACAACCTGGAATCACAGAAAAGGTCAAGAGGAAAGGTATAGTTCCTGCCATTTGTCATACTATGTTTTTCCTCTTCCCCAACAACTGTCTCTTCCCTGCACAGAAAGGAACCCTCTTCATGACAAGGTAGTTTTGTGGTATAAAAAATTTAATGAGTAGATGGAACAGCAATCCATTATCCATTAAAATATTGCAGTGGGTTAATCCAGCAAATAAAAATGGAGAATAAAGCAGATGGCCATTTATAGTTCGCTTGATTTCTTAAATATTCCTTCCCAGTGCACAGCCATTCTTCTATTTAACATGAAATGCACAGTTCTCACCATGTGCACATTAGGCAACCGTTCATATGACCTCATAAACATTACATCTTATAGAGCAATTATTTTTTATGCCCTTTTTAAAGGAAAAGCTGTATCATTTCATGGCAAATTGTTCCCAGATCTCAAGATACCTTGAAATAATTTGAAGTTGCTGCCAACTGCAAATGATAAATCCACCAAGTGCAAATATTTGCTCAAGATACTTTCAGGATGTATCTTAATTTTCTGGGTTCAAGAAATAATACAGGAAAAACACTTTGCCATGGCATTGGGGTGTAATATCTGAAGTATTTAGTACTTTGTCAAACACATGTGCCAGGAAAATAAGTATCTGAGCTCCTCTCTCAGTGTGATAAACTGGAAATAGCTGCTTCATTAAAGTGATTGCGATTCATACTGAAATAGCAACTGAGTACAGGCAACTGCTGCTTTGGATTTCATAAAAGCACATCCTCTGTCTCTAAAAAGGTGAATATAAAAATCAGTGACTGCCGCTTAGTTGTCATTATACATGACAAGCAAGGCAAAGCTTGTCCATACTCCTTGCAAAAAGTTGACTGCAAATAGCTTAAAAAATACAATTCCTCTGTGCTGAGACTCACATAAAGTTAACAATTCCTAAAAATTATTTTTGTCATTGAGGGGCACTAAGACATTAACACACCAAGTGCAATTAATACACGACAAATTATAGTTGCTGTGTGCAAAAAGCCAATGTCAGTCTCATACACCAACTAATCTCAATTACACTGACAGGTAAAGTGGCACACATATACATATTTTGCAACGGCTCACTGCTCACTAGGTAAAAACCAGAGTCATCAAGTTTTAACCATCATCAAGTTTTATACTTCTGCTCCTTTTCTTATTACTGCTTTGGTAATCTACCACAGCGTGATCCACTGTGCAACCACGACAGCACCCAGGAGAGGACTGGAAGTACCTAGACAGAGCCCAAAAAACCTCCATGGAGAAGAATATGGAAGAAGCAAGGAAAGGGTGTGAAAAAGGAACTGAACAGAAAGAAAAGACGGGGCAGGACAGGTAAAAAAGTTCTGTGGTAAAAGCAGGCACCTAAAAGCACACTTTGTTCCTGAGCTGGAATGAATGTTGAATTGTCCACAATGGCAAGCCAGTTTGTATGCAGCTACTGGAAAAGGGCAAGTCATTCAGAGGATGCAGCTACATAGAGGAGTCTACACGCAAAATGATGACTGGAAAGTAAGATGCTGAAGAAGCTTTGTAACAAAGGCATATATAATGACAGAAATAATAATAGCAAGGAATGAAAAGGAATCATTATAGGTTTGGGGAGTACAGAGAGATGTTACACTCCTGGCATACCCATCACAACTAAATGTTTAAATTCAGATGGCTTGAATCCATGTCAGGAAGCCCTTCGTCTAGGTTGACTCCTGAAAAAACTCTCACGGTTGTGTTTTAAGTAAGTAAAAGCTCTGTCTTAGAGTGCTTTTGAGATGTATTACATGGTATTTTACAAAACAAGGACTTTAAAAACCTAGGTCCTACATGCCTGAATATGGTCAACTCAAGCATAATAATTTTCCCCATAGTTCCTAGTGACTCGCTCCCTTAGCTACATGCCAGGCAAAACACTGTTCTTTGAAGCACTGAGAAGAAACAGGCATTTGTGAGGCAAACATCTCACTGTGATGAGGAAAAGAAATTTATTATCACATAGCCAAGTTTAGAAAACATTAGTAAAGTAAGATGTGGTGAATAGGCTGAACAAGAATATTAGAGCAAATTATTATATTTCACGGAATGCCATGCAATCTACGGAAAAAGCAAGGAAGAGATTCTATATGAAAAAATAATGAGATCATTTAATTGAAGACTATGTCGCAGACATAAAAATTAAGTTTCTATGCTGCTTTTGCAAGCTTATTATGGTCTTTTAGCAATTTATGTATTTGCAACAAATTTATATTAATATTTCATGACATACAGGAATAAGATAGATGCATTTAAACTGGAAATAATTGGTCTATTGCTGTATTTATATTCAGCAGTTTATATTTGTTTCTCCATTTCATATATTTAATTTGCATTTATTCTGGATAGCACAGAATATTTAAAATGGTTATTACAAAGTCAAAGATATTCTTACGGTATGAAAGAGATTCTTAGAGGAAAAAATGGTCAGTTTAAAATTGGAGCAAGCATAATTGAATAATGAGAAGAGATTTAAACCATCTAAAAGAATTATAATTAGAGCCCAAGTCAAAGATGACAAATTTCACCATTTAGGGCTATCATGATGAAAATGGTAAACATGAGTTGTCATGCTTTAATTAAAAAGGAGTGGAAACAGCATAGAAGCATTCATTGTTAAAATGTTCTTAGCATTGTAATTATTTTTATTGATTAAAGTAATTATTAATTCATGAACAGGCTCTAAAATGTTGATACTGTAATTCCTGAAATGAAGAAAGGAATATGCCATCTCATTTATTCATGGAACTCTTGGGTTTCCATAAATAGATATTTATAAATGCACGATAGTGAAAAAAAGCATACCCAACCCGAGACAAACTTCTGAAAACATCCAAACTCACACAGTTCAGTGCCTCACAGATCAATTTGCCCTCTGCTGTTTGCCATGAAGTTCAGCCCATCTCTAAATTATACCATTGCTTAGCTGCTTACTGCATCTGAATAGTTTTTCAGCAGAACTGCTTTCCATGTATTAACTTGGCCCAATAATACTATTAATATATTACCAAACCAGGGCGCTCTTCCCCCAGATCTGTCCTGTTCTGCCTACTGGAGATTTGTGCCTGGGTGGGAAAACCAAAATTGTGTCTGCATTTCTAAAATATCTGGGACATTTCAGACCCACTGTACACCCACAGGCTGGTCTGGATGAATGGGATGCCCTGCATAAATATGATAGGCATAGGCATGGCAGTTCCCAGCTATGTTGGACTCACTCTGTGTAGAGTTTATAGGCACAACAAATGGCAGCTTCACTGGACTCGCTGCATGGATGCTGTACAGTGGGCCTTTGCCTGTGTACCAACTCAAGTACACCCCAAATAGGCAGATGCAGCTCTTTGTGGGCTCTATCTGCACTACTGGAAAGCCACAGCAGTTGGAAGTGACCTTTAAGATAATCTGGTTCCAACCCCCCTGCCATGGGCAGGAACACCTCCCACTAGATCAGGTTGCTCAAAGCCCCATCCAACCTGGGCTTGAACAGTGCCAGGGATAGGGCAGCCACAGCTTCTGTGTCCTTTCTGAACAGGTCAAGTTTGCATTTCTTGGCCAGTGGGGACCTATAACTAAAACAGCTAAAAGCAACATGGCCAGAAACAGCCTTGAAATAATCGCTCATTTGTTACAGACTCACAGAATCCCAAGGGTTGGAAGGGACCTCGAAAGATCATCTAGTCCAACCCCCCTGCAAGAGCAGGGTAACCTAGAGTACATCACACAGGAACTTGTCCAGGCGGACCTTGAATATCTCCAACGTAGGAGACTCCACAAACCCCCTGGGCAACCTGTTCCAGTGCTCTGTCACTCTCACAGTAAAGAAGTTCTTCCTCATGTTAACATGGAACCTCCTATGCTCCAGTTTACACCCATTGCTCCTTGTCCTTTCACTGGACATCACTGAAAAAAGCCTAGCTCCATCATCCTGACACCCACCCTTTACATATTTGTAAACACTGATGATATCACCCCTCAGTCTCCTCTTCTCCAAGCTAAAGAGACCCAGCTCCCTCAGCCTCTCCTCATAAGGGAGGTGTTCCACTCCCTTCATTATCTTTGTGGCTCTGCGCTGGACTCCTTCAAGCAATTCCCTGTCCTTCTTGAACTGAGGGGCCCAGAACTGGATGCAATATTAGTGCACTTATCATGCACATGTGGAAAAAAGAAATACATTTCCACCTACAAAACAAGTGGACAAGTGAATTATTTTAATTAAATGCCTTTCATGGGAAAAAAAAGTCCAAACCAAAACAAGCAAAAAAACCCCAAACATGCAGCCTACTGATTATTACACTTGGTAGAGGCTAAAAAGTACTACCATGGTGATATTTAAGGTCATGAATTTCCAAGTGGTGTCTGATATGGGAAGAGTGGGTTGATATAAAGTTCTATCAGCTGTAAGCCAGATGGATACCAATCCTGCGACAGGATATGAATGTAAGCAGGATGTCAAAGAGATTTTAATTATGCAACAACTTAAATATAAGTAAGGAAAAAAAGGGGGGAGAGGGGGAGAAGCTCATTTTAGGGATGTCAAGAATAGTTTGTGTGACAGATTGCTACATTCTTTCGTTTAGGAGACTAGTCAAGGGTCATAAGTGAGAAACAGAAGGGGCAAAGTAACTACTCTTTTGTTTCTAATACTCACAATTTTCTTGCAGATTAGTTTTTCATCATGCAGGAGTCCTCAAGGAAAGAGCCAGAGGGGTGTTTTGTACAGCATACCATGCTCACATCACTTGTAGTTATCTAACTACTTCCATAACACAAGCATCCCTAACACAAACTGGAAGAGTGAAAGCCTGGTGATTTTTGAGTTTCTCATTGTATTTTAAGAACTGTTCTGCCAGTGCACTTCTCTGACACTAGGCTGTAAATCCAAGCCCTGAAATGCTATGAATGGACAATGTAAGCATCTTTCCCTGTTCATGGGCATGCAGTAACCTTGCAAACTAGCACTCTGGGGCAGTGGAAAGAGAAATGGAAAACACCATATAAAACAAAAAACAGAATGCAGGATTATTTAAAGAATGTTTCCTTATTTCATATATTCTGTATGTATTTTTGTACTATGCCTACATCTCTGACCTTCAGCACACAGTGAATCAGCCATTTACTGTCAGGGCCCATACTACACAACACACTACCCTATCTACAACTGCTAATACTGGTAAAATAAGAAGCGCGAAGAGTGCAAAAAAGAAGGAATTACAAGAAACAGATGGTCCCTAATGGGATTTGTTTGCAAAGACTAACTTGGACTGCTGCAAAGAGTGTTGAATTGCCAACAAGCCATTTGATGCACAGTGCAATACTACCATACAAATAAATGAAAGACACAGTGGACAAAGACACAGCAATCCCAGCATCCAACCTTTGTCATCTCCTAAGCCTAATAATCCTATAAGCAAGCAACTTCAATCTTCTCTGTTAGGGGGAGAGAACTGTTTGCCTTCAAAAAAAGACATATAGAACAAGAACTGACCCAATGATCTGTAAGTCCCAGCAACACCATAGGAACAATGTTTGTCATATAAAATACACCCCATGAAACCCTCCAGAACCTGGCTGCATTGAGGACCATTAATACCACTAAGTATCATTCTGCCTAACAAGCTCTGTGGAATCCTTTCTGTCTTGGATCAAGCATTCTCCACAGGGGTAAATACCAAAGAGCCTTCTCAAGCTACAACTGCTAGTCCTGGAGAAGAAATGACACACTGGAAATTGACTCATAACAAACTGGACAAACCAATTAATTTCCTAAATCTGCTTTAGCCCTCCTAAGTTTCCACAGACCGAATAAAGCAGAGTAGAGACAGACACCTCTTCCCATCAGTTTTCACAGGAAATTATGGCATAGCCTTATCAAATGGAGATGTTTAATCATGTATGGAAACATTCTTGTTTCTGACAGTACAGCAGAAGAAAAAGGCATTAGCAAAGTTGTATTCGCTTGTCTCTACTGCACTATGAAAATGCCCACCATAACCAAGACTCCCAGAGAAGCCTGCACCTTCTCCAGAGGAAGATATGGAAGTCATTCTGCTAGAACTGAAGAAAGTAAAGCAAATAGTGTTTGGGCTACAACCAGTTTGCAGAGGCACTACTACAGGGGAAGACTCTGCAGACAGAGAGGCTGGCCAGAAAAACTTTACACCACACTTGTCTCTGGCTGTCTGATGAGAAAATCTTACACTTTACTGCTTTGCCTGTATTACTGACAAATAGCCGACAGCTGCTTGAGTTTGCATTTTGGATAAACACTCAATTGCCTACAATTTCTGAAAAGAGAAGAAAAAATATTAAGTGTAGTTTTCTATTTTGAACTGAATTGCCCCACAAACAGAAAACTTTATTCTATTTGTTCTCTGTCCATGTCATCTTTGCAGGCTTTTGTTTTAGTTGGAAATAATCTCCTGTGATATTTATACTAAAGATTTTAAAGACAGTTACCTGCCAGGCTTTGAATCTCTTCAATGAGAACAGGAGGTCAATAAATTCAGAGCGTCTTTAAAACTGCATTCATTTACTGACTTTTCCTATCAGAAACCATCAGTGAACAAAGTATTCTTCAAATAAACTGCTAGGCCATTACATTTAAAACATCCCAAACCATTTCCTCAACCATAAATTATAGTGTGTATCACTGGGGTTCAGTAATGTTGTTGCGGTTTAAACCCAGCCGGAACCCAGAACCATGCAGCTGCTTGCTCACTCCCCCCCTTCCTCCCACTGCTCCCAGAGGGATGGGGAGGAGAATCAAAAGATGTAACTCCCACAGGTTGAGATAACAACAGCCCAGTAACTAAGGTATAACACAAACCACTACTGCTACCACCAATAATAATAATCATAAGGGAAATAACAAGGGAAGAGAATACAACCGCTCACCACCTGCCAACTGATACCCAGCCCGACCCAGGCAGTGATCTAGCCCTTCTAGGTAACTGCCCCCAGTTATATACCGGGCATGACAGGCTGTGGTATGGAATACCTCTTTGGTCAGTTTGGGTCAGGTGTCCTGTCTCTGCTTCCTCCTGGCTTCCCCTCCCCCATGGCAGAGCATGAGACTCACAAAGTCCTTGGTCAGAGTAAACATTACTGAGCAGCAACTAAAAACATCAGTGTTATCAGGGCTGTTCCCAGGCTGAAAGTCAAAACCACAGCACTGCACCAGCTACTAGAAGGAGAAAAATGTGCATGCTAAGTAGAGACAGTTAATCATTTATAGAAACATTCTTAATTCTGACAGTGCAGGAAAAGAAAGAGACATGACCAAAGTTAGATTCTCCTGTCTTTTGAAAAACTTCATTGGAAATGTGCAGGATCCCATGAGCCCAAGTGTACCCTGGAGGTTAGTGTGTCACTAACATGTACTTGAGCAGTTTTGTATCCTGACAGGAATGCTCAAAGGCATCCTTGCACTGACTTAGTATATATAGGAGACCGCTAAACACAGAAGAAGTGTGCTCCTGCTATTGCGGTTAGGAGCAGTGTGGATACAACCACCAGGACCCACCACAACACTTCTTTAATGCTTATTTTAGCTTTGTGTTATAAATGGTCTCAAGCAAAGAGGATTTTATGAACATGAGTATCCTACTGCTCTTCTTCTAAACTCTACCCAGCATTACCAAGCTATCACATCCACAAGAGCTTACACTTGCAAAGGCCTAACTCAGTGGACTATTCATTATTTGTAAAAAGTAAGTGAAGGGCATGTATATTGCAAACTGTAAGCATAGAAGTTTAATCAAATCTCACAAGAAGCACATGCTACCAGGACCCCAGAGTCTTTGTAAGTTAGAAGCCTGACTTCTGTGTGAACCCTCTTATCAGAACAGAAATCAGACTCAGAGTCTCTCAAGGACAGAAACTGCAAGCAAATCAAATGATCCTACCAGATTAGACACTGCTATGAAAAGCTACTGAAATTAAAGCAACTAGGTGCTGTAATCACAGGCCTGCAAGCGTGAGTTAGCACTGAGTTAGCCTTTGTATCTTAGTTTTATAATACATATAAACCCCAAAACATCCTGAACTATCAAAGTAGATTCAAGCCTTGATAGGGATGCTAACAAAACAGCTTCTGCTACAACAGAAGCAAATTTTAAATGCACCAAATCATAAATGCACCAAATTATAAATGCACCATCATTTAACCTGACATTAAAATGATTAAGCTTCCTGATTGAAATTAAGCAAGAAAAAAGAATTGCAGTCTTGCATGTCTTCACTGATAAAACCAAGGAAACATTGTAGCACCTTCTCCCCACAAGGATATTTCCTCCCCATATCCTCCCTCATTAATTACTGAATTCTTGAGGTACAAACTGTGCAACAGACACAATGCAAAATAAAAGTCCTTTACCATATATTATCAGAACAAGAAACCTCATCTCTTCCTAGAAGCCATGAGCTGTTTTTTTGCAGTTACTAATTAGCATTTAAAAGCCCATCACTAGGTAGGATAAGGAAGAATTAAGGGAAATGAAGGGAAAATAAGAAAGCCCAGAAAAGCTAAGCACTAAAGCAGCAAATGAAATAAGATCTCTCATTAATTTCTTCTCCCAGTTTTACCAGCGAAGAAACCCATACCAATTACTTTAAAGCATCAAAACCATCAAGCTCTGCATTAACTCAAGTTTCATGGCATTACAGGCATCAAAAAGAAACCTGCAAGCAATGTAGCAAAATAAATGCAATCCACTGGTCTTCTGATGAAAAGAGAGGCCTGATCAACCAAAAGAAAATGAAAGTTTTAAATTTTTTTTTAAGAAAATCTCAGTGTCTTTCCAAAGTTTGGCATTGATTTCTTTGAAGGCAAAACTAGTAGGAAGCAACAGATAGATACATTCTTGTTTCCTTACTTCCTGCTAAGAAGAAGGTTGATGTAGTCATCTTCATTGCCATGATGTTTAAGGCTGATGACTGTATTTTTATGCAGAGGAACATTCAAATTATTCATGTAAATGTATTTTAAATGTATGTGCTTCCTTTTTATAGAATCCTTTTAGTGGCTCCAAAGACTAAAACAGAAGAAAAACATGTAGACTCACCAAACAGTTTAGTAAACCATGCATCTGTTGTGAAATCATCTAGAGTTCAAACACAAACACAATCTCGATAAACAGTCGCTGAAGAGATTTGATTTGTAGGCCCAGAAGACCCTTGATTATCAGATTCTCCACAGACTTACTGGTTAGCCTTCTACATTGCTTTTAAATAGCAGAGATGCAATGAAAAGAAAATAAACCATTCTGGCTAACCCTAAATATTGTTGGTTTATATATAACCTCCTTTCCAGTCAAATTTCTATAGAACACAACTACAGTTTTTGCATTACAAATGAAAGATCCAAGCTAAGTAAAACCAAAACAAGCAAAATCCCCAGCCTCCTAAAGACCTTATTAAATTTGCAACTACAACTACCTTTGAGGCAGAAAGGACAAAGTTCTGCTTGTGTCCCTTTCAACTCATTTAAGTTTGTGGCCACAGATCCATCATTGGACATTTATTTTTTATGACTTTCATTTACTATACTCAGTGCAAACACCAAACACAGCTTCAAATGCCAGGTTGCATTGTTCTGTTGTGCTTTGGTTTCTTTTTTATTTCAAAATGAAGACCACAACATGCAAGGTGAAGTGCTTAGAAAAACAGATACTGTCATTGATTAAGGCACAGTTCTGCTGCACAGAGGCCTTCAGCAACGAGTATTGCTTTTTCCTTCTGGATTGTGTTTTCTACTTCAAGGAAATGCTAAAGTAGCTGAGATCCTTTCAAACACTGTTCTCTCCACTACTCAAAAATACCTGTCTTTCCTATATTGCTGTTTTACAAAATGGAGAGAAGTTACATCTATCAAAAAACAAGTAGGGTGTGTATTACAAAGGGAAAAATAAGCAAAGCACGTTCTGGACCCTGTCACTGCTGAACTCCACACACACTCTCATTCACTTTCCAACATGCACACTAAATACAAAATGAGTCTCACTGGAGACATTTTCTTAAAGACTGCAGTATATGGATGTGCAAAAGGAGGGAGCAATAAAGTGAAACAGAGAATTCCCTCTTTCCATTTACAGCTTTTAAAGTTTTTATTTAAAGATACTTACTGTAGGTTTTGCTGGTAATTTTTTTACACATTTTAAGCAGGAAAATTAAGGGATTAAGAAAACCCACTGCACTCCACAATTTATCAGACACTGGCAATGCTTTCACTATAGATGCATTCTCCTGGTGAAAGAAAATGCTGCATTCTCTATTCATTTTTCTGTCTGGAGACTAACAATTCAAACAAAATAGGAAAATACCTGTCCAGCTTGCCACGCCAGAAAAATGCCTACAAACTGGCTTGGTCAAAGGTACAGCATTTTGAAAAAGCACTAAAAATAAAATCACTGTGCAAACCCAAGAGAGTCATTTTTATTTCTATCAAATTTTGAATGCAAATATAACTTCAATGAAAGGCCTGTGTTAAAAGCTGACCACGTGATTACTGAACCGTCCCGATTCATTTCTGAACCCCCTTTCTCCTTGCTCCCCAGGAAGCCCAACATGACCAGGTTGCTAGCTTACAGTTAACGGGTATGAGTCTTCCCTTCTCTCCAGCTTTTAAACAATCCTCTATAAAAATGACAATGATTTCTTCAAATTTTATGGATGAGAGTTGTATTTGCAATTTACAAAGGATCTTTGGGGAAGAAATTAAATTCACAAACCAATGAAGTTTACAAAAAGTGAAAGAAAGAGCCCAAAAATATATTAAAAAAAAATGTTTATTTCCTTATGACAGTAAAAAAGACAGCTCCGTGGAAATATTTGGACAACTAATGGGATTAGAAAATTGTTCCCAAAATACACTAAACTTGAGAAATTCTAGGTTAATGAAGACAGATCTCTGAAACTGAAAGAATGCTTACTAGTCTTGCCCGTAGCTTGCACTACAGCCTTCACTGAAGTCAGTGGGCTTCACTCAGGCCCAAGCCAGACATACAGCATCATTTATACATTTCTATAGCCACTGCCTACCTTATAGGAGTCTGGCATTTTTGGAAAATAATTATTATCGTATTTTAGCCAGACATACCAAGTGGACATTAAGGTCACTTACACGAAATTTCTTGAGCAAGTGGAGAGAATAAAGTAAGTAAAAACCTACAGGGAAATCCCATCTTCATTGAATACATTATTCTCAAGACTGCAGAGGTTATGGAAAGAGTAGATAACATATTCTATAGACAGTAACTTGATAAAAGCAATTTAATCACTTCCATCCTCCACAATGAAGTTTTATCTTTACCTTTGCCCTGAGGTGAGATACATCCTTCATTTTCATTTCATGTACTATAATGTTCAGAAAAATTTGCTATTTTGGTGGAGTTACTTAATCTAGAAGTCTCTTTTCGTAAGAAGTATCAACCAAGGAGATTTTTGATTGACGAACAGATGCTTAGCTCCTAACGATATTTCTGAGGTTGTCTACTCTAAATGAAACAGACTTAGATTGGCTAATTTTAAGTCTCTAAAGAATCATCTTCAATAAAGGTCACTGAACATCTCACTATGCAATTAATAAAGATTCAGCTGGTAATTCCTTGATCAAATATTAGTATTTTTGATTGGTCCCAGAAGAAATATCCTTTTTTATGTACACCTGGCACATGAATCAGAGCTGCAGCTGCTGACTGATATAATCAGTGTACAATATTCTAATCCCATGAACTCTGACTCAGCAAGCATCTGCTTTCCAAATAAACTCTATCAAACATAGTTTTCTATTTTCAGAACTAATTTTGTCAGCCAAGGCTTAAAAGAAGACAAATTTCAAAACCTTTCACAGAAGCACTTTGAAGTCAATCACTGTATTTCAACTTCTTTCCAGAAGACCTTCCCTAGGAATTCAAATGGTTATGACACTGTTTAATTAGTAAAGAGAATAAGGTTTTTTTATTGACATTGCATGTAGGCTACAGACAGGGGAGTCGTCGGAGCCACAAGGTTTGATGTGCAACTTTTAGATACTAGTCATTCACTATCCCAGTTGTCCCCTGGTTCATATGAACTAAAGTAAATTTAACAGACCTGCACTTAAGACTACATTGATTATCTGTCAGCTTCTAAGCACACACACAAAAACATAAATGAGGGGATCGTCTAGGGTCTGAGACACCAACTACCTTGTCTCTTACCACCCTGCAATTAAAATCACACTTTTGTGATTGCTGATTTTCCACACAGTTTGCAATTTCCCTTGCAGTCTGTAGACTGAGACCTTCCCTAGCAACAAAGGGAAAAAAAACATCAGCTGCAGAATCTTTTAGAAATGAGCAATATTAATAGCGAACCACAGGAACCTTCCAGGTGAGGCATAATGCCAGTTTTTCCTCCTCTTTTTGCATTAATGCTTTCTTAGGTGCAATCACTGGGATTGCACAAGCAGTAGGATTGCTCTTCACAGCAGAGGTGGAGAAAGAAAAGGGACATCACAGCAACATAACCTTCTAAAACAGAAAAGCACAAAATCGTAGAAATGGTGCCATGACACCATGTAACTCTAAGGTCCAAAGAGTGTCCCACCCAAACCAGGGATATCACCAACACTGTTGGTCACCTGTGGCTTTATTTAACCAAGTCCTGAAAAACCCCAAAAATAAAGACTTCACCACCTCTCTCAGCGACCTGTCCCAGTGCTGCACAACATACCTACTCAAGTTCTTTTTCTAATGTCCAGGCTAAACCTCCTCATACATCCTCTGCCATCGCCACGTATGTTCCCCAGCGCTACAATTTCAGGGTTATATTGGAGTGCTCTAGCCTTGTCAAAACTGGAAAGCCCAGTTTCTTCAACACCACTCAAACAGGATGCAGATTCTAGCTCCTGCTCATTGCAGCAGCCCTCTGTAACACCTTTCTAGTTTCAAAACACCCTTACAATACCAGGGAGTCCAATGAAGTATTGTGCTGCCTCACAGGGTGACAGAGATGAATAAAGCTCCTCTCCACCTCCTGATTGCACCCCTTACTTTGATTGTATACACCAGTGAAGAAATGCTGAGGAGACGTTAAGGCAGGTGTAAAGAAGAAATACAAGGGTTCAATGTCCACCTGGAGATCAGCAATGAGTGGTGGCCCTCAGGGATCGGTGTTGGGACCGGTCTTGTTTATTATCTTTGTCGCTGACATGGACAGTGGGATTGAGTGCGCCCTCAGCAAGTTTGCCCATGACACCAAGCTGTGTGGTTCGGTTCATACGCTGGAGGGAAGGAATGCCATCCAGACGGACCTTGACACGCTTATGAGGTGGGCTGATGCCAACCTCATGAGGTTTAACCATGCCAAGTGCAAGGTCCTACACCTGGGTCGGAGCAATCCCAGGCACAGCTACAGGTTGGGCAAAAAGGAAATACATGGTAGTCCTGCGGAGAAGGACTTGGGGTTTTTAATACCTAGATGAGGCAGTAGCTTTGACTGATGCTATATATACACAAAGTTGCGAGGTTTCACATTTAGGTCTAGCTGGTGAATCGGATCTTCTCAGAAGAATTCACTGCCTGGATGTGAGAATTTAACATATTTGACTTCTGATTATCACTGAAAGCTTATCTCCTTGCTGCTCCTTTGTAAATTCCCCCAGCTTCCATCTCCTCATGGATGCTCCCTTCAATGAATAGTCCCTTCAATGCTCCCCCTTGAATGGGTGGGGCTACAATAGGCATCCTTTTGGGCCACCTTCAGACACTAGAAGACTGTTAATTGGGTGGAGGAAGAGGTTGTTAGAAAGTCCATAGAAAGGTAAGAAAGGCAAAATCTCAGACAGAAACAGGACAGAGATAGGAATCATTTCTGTCTCGAGTATTCAAGAAGAAAAAGGGTCCTTTCCAACCCTAACTATCCCATGATTCTATGAAAAACAACATGGAAAGAGACATAATCGTAATCATCTCAGGAGACCTTGCCATAGACACTGTGCCCCCCAGCAGAGGGCTCCTGGAGAAAGCAGCATGTGCGCCCCATGACAGGATTTCAGGAAAAGAAACTGAAATAACATGGTGTCAATGGAAGTGAAGCAGGCGCAGCAGAAGAGCAGCTTGGAACTCCTCCTGGGACTGGGGCAGCAACAGAAATTGGGTGCTCTCTAGAAGCAAGGTCATGATTCTCAGGAAGACTACTGAGCTGGGGATCACACATGGAGGGAGGCACTACGGAAGGCCAAAGCTCAAGTAGAGATGAAACTGGTCAGTGTTCCCTCAGACTACAACCAAAGGCTTTTTGAAGTATGCTAATAACAACCGGAGGCCTAAGGAAAGTACTGGACTGATACTTTATGAAGATGGCTACTGAAAGGTGGGGATGAAGAACAGACAGAGGCATTTAATGCTTTAGCATTGCCTCAGTCTTCAGTGTGCATGGTAGACCTGGGGCTCCCAGGTCCTGTGAGTCAGAAGACCATGGCTGCAGGAGCCATGACTTTCCATTGGTGGACACTGCATTTGTAAGGGATCAGTCTTTGGGTCCGGAGCTGCACATGGGCACCCTGGGGAGAGCCCCACAGGGCTCCGCCCCATCTGAGCCCCCAGGTGCTAGAACCGAGGTCACCATGGTGTTCCCTACTAACACGCTGCTGGCCCGGCAACGGCTCCAGTGCCTGCAGGTACGGTGCTGCGAGCAGCAGCACCAGCGGCACTGGGGGTGCCAACCTCTTGTTTTTGAGGAGGAGCGCTCCCGTCTCCCTGCTGTTCTAGCAGTTTATTACTCGTTTATTACGCGTCTTTTCTCATCCTGCTCAGGATGGGGCAGTGGCTCTGCTGCTGCGGGTCCAGGTGAGTACCCCAACAGCTCGGGGACGCGCCGGCACAGCAAGACCTTGCAGCAGCCGTCTTGCTCATGCCCAATGCTGTCTGCCCTGCAGGGATGACCCTGACCCCAGTGAGCACTGTGAGCCCGAGCTGGCATTGCCAGGGGACATGGCTGTGCCAGAGGCACCAGGGCCATCGGGCTCTGCGGCTGCAGGAGCTCTGTTTGGCCGGCCCCTGGCAGATCTCTGCAGCCAGGACGGATTGCTGCCTCAGCCCATCCAGGTAAGCCAGCCTGGCTGCAGGGTCCCCATCCCATCACATCCTGCCAGCTCCTCCACAGACAGGCTGTCCCCAGCACCTACCTCAGGGCCTGTCTCCAGCCCAGCATCTCTCCTCCTCTGTGCCCTCAGGACCTGCTGGCTCTGCTCACTGAGCGTGGCCCATCCACCGAGGGGATCTTCCGGCTGGCAGCCAGCCAGCGCGCCTGCCGGGAGCTCAGGGAGGCCCTGGACAGCGGGCTTCCAGTTCAGCTGGAAACCCAGCCCGTGCTGCTGCTGGCTGTCCTCCTGAAGGTGAGCCCTGCTGACCCAGAGCCCTGCAGCTCTGGGCTCTCTTGCTGCTGATGGGCACCTGCGGGAGCACAAGCACAAACCCAGCTGCCTGCTCACGAGCCAGAGGGCTGGGGATGCTGCGGCTGCTCCTGGGGGCAGTGCCCAAAGCCTCACGCGGAGCCCTTGGCACTGCAGGACCTCCTCCGGAAGATCCCCTCCAAGCTCCTCAACGTTGAGTTGTTCGAGGAGTGGATGGATGCCATGGAGAAGACCAGCAGGCAGGAGAGGCTGGCAGCTCTGAGACAGTAAGTGTGGCAGCAGCCAGCAGGGACTGCCACAGGCTGGGACTCCAATGCAAAGCACTGGCCTGCCTGAAATAGCCATGGCTCCTGCAAGCCACATTCTGCTGCTGTGCGGATTAGATCTGGGGGATATAAAGAGGCACCAAAAAGCTTTTGTCTCTGGGAAGCACTTCCACAGCTGTTGGGGCTTGCTCCAACAAGGGCCCTTTTCAGAAGGACAGGGAGGCAGGGAGGTGGTCCTATCTCAGCAAAGGCAGTCCCTCTGCTGTAGAGCAGGCAGTGGCCTTGGGTGAGATCAGTCTGGGAGACCTGTGTTGTCAACACCCACTTCATTAACGCTGTGCTCCTGTTCCCTCAGGGTGGCCAGCAGGCTACCAGTGGCCAACCTGCTCCTGCTGCGGCAGCTGCTGGTGCTGCTCAGCAGCATCAGCGACAACGTGGCCAGCACAAAGATGACGGCTGGGAACCTGGCCATCTGCCTGGCCCCAAACCTCCTGAGCCCACCCCAGGAGGTGCCCCTGGATGTCCTGGCTCAGGAGACAGGGAAGGTACGCTGTGTTCACCACCCGCCTACAGCGTCCCCAGCCCAGCCCAGCTTTGCTGCTCACAGGGTCCTGGCTGCCTCTTCCCATCAGCAGCCGGGAAGAGCAGCCCCACGGCTGCATCTTCCTGCACAGAAACGTGGGTCAGGCTGGGAAAGGCTGTTTGAGCCCTCATCACCCCCTTGCTGAAACCAGTCATTTGCTGTGTGCAGGTGACCCAGCTCGTCCAGTTCCTTATTGAGCACCATGAGGAACTCCTCAGGGAGCAGGTGGCCGGGCTGGCCAGTGACGGGGCTGAGGAGGCACCAGCACCACAGCCACAGCTGGAAACAGCAGAGGTAAGTGAAGTGCACGAGCAGTGGGACAACAAAAGGCTCCCCTCTCAGAAGGTGGGGCTGCTGCCACCACAGGGACAAGCACGCTCATCCACCAGCCTGCAGCTCTGCAAAGTGCAGAGCCAGGCTGATGCAGGTTGGCCATCCTGCTTTGTGAGGTGATCCCACCACAGCTGGCTCAGCTGAGCTGAGCAAACCCATCCAAGGGATGTGCCCTTTAGAGACAGGGTAGCAATTGTGCAGGGAGGTCCTTGCCCCCTGCTAACCTACACATTTGCATTGCAGCTGCCTCCCATCGCTCCCAAGAGTGAACAGCAGAGGAGCTTTTCCGGGGAGAACAGGTAAAACTGCCTGGCTTTGCTTGGTTCAAGGTCATCGTGGCTTCACCTGTCTAACAATACTGTTGAATGGAAAGGTTCCCAGGCTCTTCTTGGAACACCAGGAAGAGAAGAGCGAGCTGGGAAGAGGGCAGCGACGGGACACCGAGCAGGAAGAAGAGCAGAACCGAGCTCTCAGGGATGGGCAGCTGAAGAAATTCAAGCAGCAGAAGAACAAAGCACCCAGGTATGTAGCAGAGCCTGTGCTCCATCTTTTTGCCAAGCTCTGGGTATAGGAAACGTTCCTGAGGTGCACAGGATGGTCCTGCCTCGGGGGAACATGTATGTCAGGAGAAACATGCTACCCTAGCATTGCCTGCCAACCTGTGATTTTAGGATGGCAGAGCAAGAGATGCTGCTGCTTGGGTTTTGGAAAGGACCATATCCCAGCTTCCAAGGGCTCCCTGCTGAGCCCTGCTGCCTGGCAAGGGGGCACTGCACATCTCTGTCAACTTCCCATGATCTTGGGCTATTACATGTACTGAGAAGGGACCAAAGCAACACTGTAGTTGCCAGTAAGGAACCAGTAAGGAGCCTCTGTCCTGTGCTAACAATGACCCTTTTTACAGCATAGCTCTGAACAACCCAGGAGCCACGTCCCGCCTGCTCCTGCCCTCATGGCTTCATCAGCGCTTTCTGACTCTGCCCTTGTAGGTGCCCATCTACTGCTTTGGGTCCCGCACGCATTCTGCTGCCTGGGCTTTGAGTTCCACCTTGCGGCCCCAGCACCACCTCGGCAGCGCCAAGGACAGAACCACCGTGTCCTTCTGCTCTGGATAGAAGGTTCCATCACATCACCCCGGAGCCAGAGCAGCGCCCTCAGACCCATCCCAGCCCTTGCAGGAGGCCTTGCTGGCTCACTCTTCAGCTCTGCCCACCAATGCACGACCATTGGAGCATCTCCACAAGTGGGGAGCTGGCCTCTGGGCTTCAGATGTTCACTACCATGTTTCTTACTGTCTTTGTTACTACACTGGTTACTATGTTTATTGCCATATCCTGCAGAATGGAAAACAGAAAAGGAAGTCTACTGAGAGAGTCTTTGGATTAGGAACGAAATGACAGAAAGGTATTTATGCATGCAGAAGAACTCCTGCTACACCTTGAAAAAGATTCAGATAAGCTCCAGGAGAGTACTGCCTGCTGCATACAGCTGCAGGTGCCTGCTGAATACAGCTGCATATCCTAGACACCTGTTAAGGCCCAGAAGTAAAGAGAAACTTGCTTCTAAAAGAAAATGCAGGCAGGCAGCAGAAAGGAACACTGAATGGCACCACTGTGTTTTCATTGACAACTGATGGTGGTGGGGAGAGAGATGATGAAACAGAAACAAAAGAAACAACAAGGAAACAAAACTGAGAAAAGAACCAAAACAAAGCAACACAAAATCAAACAACACCCTCCATCCCCCACCCCATCCCCCCTAAAAAAAAAAAAAAAGAAAAAGAAAAAGAAAAAAACCCCAAACAAACAACCCCCTTAAATCCTATTTTGGGGGAAAAAAAAGAAAAAGAAAAAAAAAAGACAAAATCCCTCAGATCCCTCTGCACTCTGATGGGGGAAACACTGGGAAATGTTAGCAGGCGTCCGAGGCATCTGCAAACAAAGCTGTCTCAAACTGGGTACCAACAGAGTGATTTGTTGGTAATAGGGGTGAGCGACTGACACGTGCTTATTCCCTTTTGCATTTGCTGGAATATATTGTGCAGACTGCCTGCAGTTCTCTGCGTTGCTTCATATGTATTATGCCTTCCTGAACTTTCTTTACCATTTCTATACAGAAATAAAGCGTCAAATGCATACCTGGCCAGTCTCTGTATTTGGATAAATCCCTCTCCTTTTTATTCCTCTCTCCATCTCTGGGTTTCTTTCCCTTCTCCTTCTCTCAGATACTTACCCGGCCAAGAAGACCAAAAAGGGCATGCAATGTTTGCATTTGTATAAACCCTTTTTTCTCCCAGGAACCTTGTTTTTAACCCTAAAACACCTGAGGAGGCCTTTGCATCCAAGAAAAGGCCTTGAGAAGGAAAGAACTTTAGTACCTTGCTGCTACTTCTAATCTGAGAAACACAAGCACTACTTTTGCCCAGAAGGCCACTGGGCAGTATTTATGTCATCTGGCTATGCTTTCATTCCATCCTTCTTCACATTCAGTACCAAAGCCCCAAATCTCTTAGCCATGTTGCCATACCACAGACACTCTTAGGAACAGAGTAATTTAAAGAGTGCAGGGAACTGTTGTTTATGAAAAGGAGATTATATCTTGTCACCTGGAAAAGTTAGAAAGAACTGCTAAGTTACAAGGAGACAGCCACTTCAAATCTACCTCATCTAAAAAGTAGCTGATGAAGTGTCTGAAGAGCCTCACTGACTATTAAAATAGTAGGCACTACTCTGAGAACTGTGCATGCATCAACTCTCTCTATGTGTATGTTAAACAGATTGGTGTAGGGACCAGTCTTGTTCAACATCTTTGTCGCTGACATGGACAGTGGGATTGAGTGCGCCCTCAGCAAGTTTGCCCATGACACCAAGCTGTGTGGTTCGGGTCATACGCTGGAGGGAAGGAATGCCATCCAGACGGACCTTGACACGCTTATGAGGTGGGCTGATGCCAACCTCATGAGGTTTAACCATGCCAAGTGCAAGGTCCTACACCTGGGTCGGAGCAATCCCAGGCACAGCTACAGGTTGGGCAAAAAGGAAATACATGGTAGTCCTGCGGAGAAGGACTTGGGGTTTTTAATACCTAGATGAGGCAGTAGCTTTGACTGATGCTATATATACACAAAGTTGCGAGGTTTCACATTTAGGTCTAGCTGGTGAATCGGATCTTCTCAGAAGAATTCACTGCCTGGATGTGAGAATTTAACATATTTGACTTCTGATTATCACTGAAAGCTTATCTCCTTGCTGCTCCTTTGTAAATTCCCCCAGCTTCCATCTCCTCATGGATGCTCCCTTCAATGAATAGTCCCTTCAATGCTCCCCCTTGAATGGGTGGGGCTACAATAGGCATCCTTTTGGGCCACCTTCAGACACTAGAAGACTGTTAATTGGGTGGAGGAAGAGGTTGTTAGAAAGTCCATAGAAAGGTAAGAAAGGCAAAATCTCAGACAGAAACAGGACAGAGATAGGAATCATTTCTATCTCGAGTATTCAAGAAGAAAAAGGGTCCTTTCCAACCCTAACTATCCCATGATTCTATGAAAAACAACATGGAAAGAGACATAATCGTAATCATCTCAGGAGACCTTGCCATAGACACTGTGCCCCCCAGCAGAGGGCTCGTGGAGAAAGCAGCATGTGCGCCCCAGGACAGGATTTCAGGAAAAGAAACTGAAATAAAATGGTGTCAATGGAAGTGAAGCAGGCGCAGCAGAAGAGCAGCTTGGAACTCCTCCTGGGACTGGTGCAGGAACAGAAATTGGGTGCTGTCTAGAAGCAAGGTCATGATTCTCAGGAAGACTACTGAGCTGGGGATCACACATGGAGGGAGGCACTACGGAAGGGCAAAGCTCAAGTAGAGATGAAACTGGTCAGTGTTCCCTCAGACTACAACCAAAGGCTTTTTGAAGTATGCTAATAACAACCGGAGGCCTAAGGAAAGTACTGGACTGATACTTTATGAAGATGGCTACTGAAAGGTGGGGATGAAGAACAGACAGAGGCATTTAATGCTTTAGCATTGCCTCAGTCTTCAGTGTGCATGGTAGACCTGGGGCTCCCAGGTCCTGTGAGTCAGAAGACCATGGCTGCAGGAGCCATGACTTTCCATTGGTGGACACTGCATTTGTAAGGGATCAGTCTTTGGGTCCGGAGCTGCACATGGGCACCCTGGGGAGAGCCCCACAGGGCTCCGCCCCATCTGAGCCCCCAGGTGCTAGAACCGAGGTCACCATGGTGTTCCCTACTAACACGCTGCTGGCCCGGCAACGGCTCCAGTGCCTGCAGGTACGGTGCTGCGAGCAGCAGCACCAGCGGCACTGGGGGTGCCAACCTCTTGTTTTTGAGGAGGAGCGCTCCCGTCTCCCTGCTGTTCTAGCAGTTTATTACTCGTTTATTACGCGTCTTTTCTCATCCTGCTCAGGATGGGGCAGTGGCTCTGCTGCTGCGGGTCCAGGTGAGTACCCCAACAGCTCGGGGACGCGCCGGCACAGCAAGACCTTGCAGCAGCCGTCTTGCTCATGCCCAATGCTGTCTGCCCTGCAGGGATGACCCTGACCCCAGTGAGCACTGTGAGCCCGAGCTGGCATTGCCAGGGGACATGGCTGTGCCAGAGGCACCAGGGCCATCGGGCTCTGCGGCTGCAGGAGCTCTGTTTGGCCGGCCCCTGGCAGATCTCTGCAGCCAGGACGGATTGCTGCCTCAGCCCATCCAGGTAAGCCAGCCTGGCTGCAGGGTCCCCATCCCATCACATCCTGCCAGCTCCTCCACAGACAGGCTGTCCCCAGCACCTACCTCAGGGCCTGTCTCCAGCCCAGCATCTCTCCTCCTCTGTGCCCTCAGGACCTGCTGGCTCTGCTCACTGAGCGTGGCCCATCCACCGAGGGGATCTTCCGGCTGGCAGCCAGCCAGCGCGCCTGCCGGGAGCTCAGGGAGGCCCTGGACAGCGGGCTTCCAGTTCAGCTGGAAACCCAGCCCGTGCTGCTGCTGGCTGTCCTCCTGAAGGTGAGCCCTGCTGACCCAGAGCCCTGCAGCTCTGGGCTCTCTTGCTGCTGATGGGCACCTGCGGGAGCACAAGCACAAACCCAGCTGCCTGCTCACGAGCCAGAGGGCTGGGGATGCTGCGGCTGCTCCTGGGGGCAGTGCCCAAAGCCTCACGCGGAGCCCTTGGCACTGCAGGACCTCCTCCGGAAGATCCCCTCCAAGCTCCTCAACGTTGAGTTGTTCGAGGAGTGGATGGATGCCATGGAGAAGACCAGCAGGCAGGAGAGGCTGGCAGCTCTGAGACAGTAAGTGTGGCAGCAGCCAGCAGGGACTGCCACAGGCTGGGACTCCAATGCAAAGCACTGGCCTGCCTGAAATAGCCATGGCTCCTGCAAGCCACATTCTGCTGCTGTGCGGATTAGATCTGGGGGATATAAAGAGGCACCAAAAAGCTTTTGTCTCTGGGAAGCACTTCCACAGCTGTTGGGGCTTGCTCCAACAAGGGCCCTTTTCAGAAGGACAGGGAGGCAGGGAGGTGGTCCTATCTCAGCAAAGGCAGTCCCTCTGCTGTAGAGCAGGCAGTGGCCTTGGGTGAGATCAGCCTGGGAGACCTGTGTTGTCAACACCGACTTCATTAACGCTGTGCTCCTGTTCCCTCAGGGTGGCCAGCAGGCTACCAGTGGCCAACCTGCTCCTGCTGCGGCAGCTGCTGGTGCTGCTCAGCAGCATCAGCGACAACGTGGCCAGCACAAAGATGACGGCTGGGAACCTGGCCATCTGCCTGGCCCCAAACCTCCTGAGCCCACCCCAGGAGGTGCCCCTGGATGTCCTGGCTCAGGAGACAGGGAAGGTACGCTGTGTTCACCACCCGCCTACAGCGTCCCCAGCCCAGCCCAGCTTTGCTGCTCACAGGGTCCTGGCTGCCTCTTCCCATCAGCAGCCGGGAAGAGCAGCCCCACGGCTGCATCTTCCTGCACAGAAATGTGGGTCAGGCTGGGAAAGGCTGTTTGAGCCCTCATCACCCCCTTGCTGAAACCAGTCATTTGCTGTGTGCAGGTGACCCAGCTCGTCCAGTTCCTTATTGAGCACCATGAGGAACTCCTCAGGGAGCAGGTGGCCGGGCTGGCCAGTGACGGGACTGAGGAGGCACCAGCACCACAGCCACAGCTGGAAACAGCAGAGGTAAGTGAAGTGCACGAGCAGTGGGACAACAAAAGGCTCCCCTCTCAGAAGGTGGGGCTGCTGCCACCACAGGGACAAGCACGCTCATCCACCAGCCTGCAGCTCTGCAAAGTGCAGAGCCAGGCTGATGCAGGTTGGCCATCCTGCTTTGTGAGGTGATCCCACCACAGCTGGCTCAGCTGAGCTGAGCAAACCCATCCAAGGGATGTGCCCTTTAGAGACAGGGTAGCAATTGTGCAGGGAGGTCCTTGCCCCCTGCTAACCTACACATTTGCATTGCAGCTGCCTCCCATCGCTCCCAAGAGTGAACAGCAGAGGAGCTTTTCCGGGGAGAACAGGTAAAACTGCCTGGCTTTGCTTGGTTCAAGGTCATCGTGGCTTCACCTGTCTAACAATACTGTTGAATGGAAAGGTTCCCAGGCTCTTCTTGGAACACCAGGAAGAGAAGAGCGAGCTGGGAAGAGGGCAGCGACGGGACACCGAGCAGGAAGAAGAGCAGAACCGAGCTCTCAGGGATGGGCAGCTGAAGAAATTCAAGCAGCGGAAGAACAAAGCACCCAGGTATGTAGCAGAGCCTGTGCTCCATCTTTTTGCCAAGCTCTGGGTATAGGAAACGTTCCTGAGGTGCACAGGATGGTCCTGCCTCGGGGGAACATGTATGTCAGGAGAAACATGCTACCCTAGCATTGCCTGCCAACCTGTGATTTTAGGATGGCAGAGCAAGAGATGCTGCTGCTTGGGTTTTGGAAAGGACCATATCCCAGCTTCCAAGGGCTCCCTGCTGAGCCCTGCTGCCTGGCAAGGGGGCACTGCACATCTCTGTCAACTTCCCATGATCTTGGGCTATTACATGTACTGAGAAGGGACCAAAGCAACACTGTAGTTGCCAGTAAGGAACCAGTAAGGAGCCTCTGTCCTGTGCTAACAATGACCCTTTTTACAGCATAGCTCTGAACAACCCAGGAGCCACGTCCCGCCTGCTCCTGCCCTCATGGCTTCATCAGCGCTTTCTGACTCTGCCCTTGTAGGTGCCCATCTACTGCTTCGGGTCCCGCACGCATTCTGCTGCCTGGGCTTTGAGTTCCACCTTGCGGCCCCAGCACCACCTCGGCAGCGCCAAGGACAGAACCACCGTGTCCTTCTGCTCTGGATAGAAGGTTCCATCACATCACCCCGGAGCCAGAGCAGCGCCCTCAGACCCATCCCAGCCCTTGCAGGAGGCCTTGCTGGCTCACTCTTCAGCTCTGCCCACCAATGCACGACCATTGGAGCATCTCCACAAGTGGGGAGCTGGCCTCTGGGCTTCAGATGTTCACTACCATGTTTCTTACTGTCTTTGTTACTACACTGGTTACTATGTTTATTGCCATATCCTGCAGAATGGAAAACAGAAAAGGAAGTCTACTGAGAGAGTCTTTGGATTAGGAACGAAATGACAGAAAGGTATTTATGCATGCAGAAGAACTCCTGCTACACCTTGAAAAAGATTCAGATAAGCTCCAGGAGAGTACTGCCTGCTGCATACAGCTGCAGGTGCCTGCTGAATACAGCTGCATATCCTAGACACCTGTTAAGGCCCAGAAGTAAAGAGAAACTTGCTTCTAAAAGAAAATGCAGGCAGGCAGCAGAAAGGAACACTGAATGGCACCACTGTGTTTTCATTGACAACTGATGGTGGTGGGGAGAGAGATGATGAAACAGAAACAAAAGAAACAACAAGGAAACAAAACTGAGAAAAGAACCAAAACAAAGCAACACAAAATCAAACAACACCCTCCATCCCCCACCCCATCCCCCCTAAAAAAAAAAAAAAAAGAAAAAGAAAAAGAAAAAAACCCCAAACAAACAACCCCCTTAAATCCTATTTTGGGGGAAAAAAAAGAAAAAGAAAAAAAAAAAGACAAAATCCCTCAGATCCCTCTGCACTCTGATGGGGGAAACACTGGGAAATGTTAGCAGGCGTCCGAGGCATCTGCAAACAAAGCTGTCTCAAACTGGGTACCAACAGAGTGATTTGTTGGTAATAGGGGTGAGCGACTGACACCTGCTTATTCCCTTTTGCATTTGCTGGAATATATCGTGCAGACTGCCTGCAGTTCTCTGCGTTGCTTCATATGTATTATGCCTTCCTGAACTTTCTTTACCATTTCTATACAGAAATAAAGCGTCAAATGCATACCTGGCCAGTCTCTGTATTTGGATAAATCCCTCTCCTTTTTATTCCTCTCTCCATCTCTGGGTTTCTTTCCCTTCTCCTTCTCTCAGATACTTACCCGGCCAAGAAGACCAAAAAGGGCATGCAATGTTTGCATTTGTATAAGCCCTTTTTTCTCCCAGGAACCTTGTTTTTAACCCTAAAACACCTGAGGAGGCCTTTGCATCCAAGAAAAGGCCTTGAGAAGGAAAGAACTTTAGTACATTGCTGCTACTTCTAATCTGAGAAACACAAGCACTACTTTTGCCCAGAAGGCCACTGGGCAGTATTTATGTCATCTGGCTATGCTTTCATTCCATCCTTCTTCACATTCAGTACCAAAGCCCCAAATCTCTTAGCCATGTTGCCATACCACAGACACTCTTAGGAACAGAGTAATTTAAAGAGTGCAGGGAACTGTTGTTTATGAAAAGGAGATTATATCTTGTCACCTGGAAAAGTTAGAAAGAACTGCTAAGTTACAAGGAGACAGCCACTTCAAATCTACCTCATCTAAAAAGTAGCTGATGAAGTGTCTGAAGAGCCTCACTGACTATTAAAATAGTAGGCACTACTCTGAGAACTGTGCATGCATCAACTCTCTCTATGTGTATGTTAAACAGATTGGTGTAGGGACCAGTCTTGTTCAACATCTTTGTCAGTGACATGGACAGTGGGATTGAGTGCGCCCTCACCAAATTTGCCCATGACACCAAGCTGTGTGGTTCGGGTCATACGCTGGAGGGAAGGAATGCCATCCAGACGGACCTTGACACGCTTGTGAGGTGGGCTGATGCCAACCTCATGAGGTTTAACCATGACAAGTGCAAGGTCCTACACCTGCGTCGGAGCAATCCCAGGCACAGCTACAGGTTGGGCAAAAAGGAAATACATGGTAGTCCTGCGGAGAAGGACTTGGGGTTTTTAATACCTAGATGAGGCAGTAGCTTTGACTGATGCTATATATACACAAAGTTGCGAGGTTTCACATTTAGGTCTAGCTTGTGAATCGGATCTTCTCAGAAGAATTCACTGCCTGGATGTGAGAATTTAACATACTTGACTTCTGATTATCACTGAAAGCTTATCTCCTTGCTGCTCCTTTGTAAATTCCCCCAGCTTCCATCTCCTCATGGATGCTCCCTTCAATGAATAGTCCCTTCAATGCTCCCCCTTGAATGGGTGGGGCTACAATAGGCATCCTTTTGGGCCACCTTCAGACACTAGAAGACTGTTAATTGGGTGGAGGAAGAGGTTGTTAGAAAGTCCATAGAAAGGTAAGAAAGGCAAAATCTCAGACAGAAACAGGACAGAGATAGGAATCATTTCTATCTCGAGTATTCAAGAAGAAAAAGGGTCCTTTCCAACCCTAACTATCCCATGATTCTATGAAAAACAACATGGAAAGAGACATAATCGTAATCATCTCAGGAGACCTTGCCATAGACACTGTGCCCCCCAGCAGAGGGCTCGTGGAGAAAGCAGCATGTGCGCCCCATGACAGGATTTCAGGAAAAGAAACTGAAATAAAATGGTGTCAATGGAAGTGAAGCAGGCGCAGCAGAAGAGCAGCTTGGAACTCCTCCTGGGACTGGGGCAGGAACAGAAATTGGGTGCTCTCTAGAAGCAAGGTCATGATTCTCAGGAAGACTACTGAGCTGGGGATCACACATGGAGGGAGGCACTACGGAAGGCCAAAGCTCAAGTAGAGATGAAACTGGTCAGTGTTCCCTCAGACTACAACCAAAGGCTTTTTGAAGTATGCTAATAACAACCGGAGGCCGAAGGAAAGTACTGGACTGATACTTTATGAAGATGGCCACTGAAAAGTGGGGATGAAGAACAGACAGAGGCATTTCATGCTTTAGCATTGCCTCAGTCTTCAGTGTGCATGGTAGACCTGGGGCTCCCAGGTCCTGTGAGTCAGAAGACCATGGCTGCAGGAGCCATGACTTTCCATTGGTGGACACTGCATTTGTAAGGGATCAGTCTTTGGGTCCGGAGCTGCACATGGGCACCCTGGGGAGAGCCCCACAGGGCTCCACCCCATCTGAGCCCCCAGGTGCTAGAACCGAGGTCACCATGGTGTTCCCTACTAACACGCTGCTGGCCCGGCAACGGCTCCAGTGCCTGCAGGTACGGTGCTGCGAGCAGCAGCACCAGCGGCACTGGGGGTGCCAACCTCTTGTTTTTGAGGAGGAGCGCTCCCGTCTCCCTGCTGTTCTAGCAGTTTATTACTCGTTTATTACGCGTCTTTTCTCATCCTGCTCAGGATGGGGCAGTGGCTCTGCTGCTGCGGGTCCAGGTGAGTACCCCAACAGCTCGGGGACGCGCCGGCACAGCAAGACCTTGCAGCAGCCGTCTTGCTCATGCCCAATGCTGTCTGCCCTGCAGGGATGACCCTGACCCCAGTGAGCACTGTGAGCCCGAGCTGGCATTGCCAGGGGACATGGCTGTGCCAGAGGCACCAGGGCCATCGGGCTCTGCGGCTGCAGGAGCTCTGTTTGGCCGGCCCCTGGCAGATCTCTGCAGCCAGGACGGATTGCTGCCTCAGCCCATCCAGGTAAGCCAGCCTGGCTGCGGGGTCCCCATCCCATCACATCCTGCCAGCTCCTCCACAGACAGGCTGTCCCCAGCACCTACCTCAGGGCCTGTCTCCAGCCCAGCATCTCTCCTCCTCTGTGCCCTCAGGACCTGCTGGCTCTGCTCACTGAGCGTGGCCCATCCACCGAGGGGATCTTCCGGCTGGCAGCCAGCCAGCGCGCCTGCCGGGAGCTCAGGGAGGCCCTGGACAGCGGGCTTCCAGTTCAGCTGGAAACCCAGCCCGTGCTGCTGCTGGCTGTCCTCCTGAAGGTGAGCCCTGCTGACCCAGAGCCCTGCAGCTCTGGGCTCTCTTGCTGCTGATGGGCACCTGCGGGAGCACAAGCACAAACCCAGCTGCCTGCTCACGAGCCAGAGGGCTGGGGATGCTGCGGCTGCTCCTGGGGGCAGTGCCCAAGGCCTCACGCGGAGCCCTTGGCACTGCAGGACCTCCTCCGGAAGATCCCCTCCAAGCTCCTCAACGTTGAGTTGTTCGAGGAGTGGATGGATGCCATGGAGAAGACCAGCAGGCAGGAGAGGCTGGCAGCTCTGAGACAGTAAGTGTGGCAGCAGCCAGCAGGGACTGCCACAGGCTGGGACTCCAATGCAAAGCACTGGCCTGCCTGAAATAGCCATGGCTCCTGCAAGACACATTCTGCTGCTGTGCGGTTTAGATCTGGGGGATATAAAGAGGCACCAAAAAGCTTTTGTCTCTGGGAAGCACTTCCACAGCTGTTGGGGCTTGCTCCAACAAGGGCCCTTTTCAGAAGGACAGGGAGGCAGGGAGGTGGTCCTATCTCAGCAAAGGCAGTCCCTCTGCTGTAGAGCAGGCAGTGGCCTTGGGTGAGATCAGCCTGGGAGACCTGTGTTGTCAACACCCACTTCATTAACGCTGTGCTCCTGTTCCCGCAGGGTGGCCAGCAGGCTACCAGTGGCCAACCTGCTCCTGCTGCGGCAGCTGCTGGTGCTGCTCAGCAGCATTAGTGACAACGTGGCCAGCACAAAGATGACGGCTGGGAACCTGGCCATCTGCCTGGCCCCAAACCTCCTGAGCCCACCCCAGGAGGTGCCCCTGGATGTCCTGGCTCAGGAGACAGGGAAGGTACGCTGTGTTCACCACCCGCCTACAGCGTCCCCAGCCCAGCCCAGCTTTGCTGCTCACAGGGTCCTGGCTGCCTCTTCCCATCAGCAGCCGGGAAGAGCAGCCCCACGGCTGCATCTTCCTGCACAGAAATGTGGGTCAGGCTGGGAAAGGCTGTTTGAGCCCTCATCACCCCCTTGCTGAAACCAGTCATTTGCTGTGTGCAGGTGACCCAGCTCGTCCAGTTCCTTATTGAGCACCATGAGGAACTCCTCAGGGAGCAGGTGGCCGGGCTGGCCAGTGACGGGGCTGAGGAGGCACCAGCACCACAGCCACAGCTGGAAACAGCAGAGGTAAGTGAAGTGCACGAGCAGTGGGACAACAAAAGGCTCCCCTCTCAGAAGGTGGGGCTGCTGCCACCACAGGGACAAGCACGCTCATCCACCAGCCTGCAGCTCTGCAAAGTGCAGAGCCAGGCTGATGCAGGTTGGCCATCCTGCTTTGTGAGGTGATCCCACCACAGCTGGCTCAGCTGAGCTGAGCAAACCCATCCAAGGGATGTGCCCTTTAGAGACAGGGTAGCAATTGTGCAGGGAGGTCCTTGCCCCCTGCTAACCTACACATTTGCATTGCAGCTGCCTCCCATCGCTCCCAAGAGTGAACAGCAGAGGAGCTTTTCCGGGGAGAACAGGTAAAACTGCCTGGCTTTGCTTGGTTCAAGGTCATCGTGGCTTCACCTGTCTAACAATACTGTTGAATGGAAAGGTTCCCAGGCTCTTCTTGGAACACCAGGAAGAGAAGAGCGAGCTGGGAAGAGGGCAGCGACGGGACACCGAGCAGGAAGAAGAGCAGAACCGAGCTCTCAGGGATGGGCAGCTGAAGAAATTCAAGCAGCGGAAGAACAAAGCACCCAGGTATGTAGCAGAGCCTGTGCTCCATCTTTTTGCCAAGCTCTGGGTATAGGAAACGTTCCTGAGGTGCACAGGATGGTCCTGCCTCGGGGGAACATGTATGTCAGGAGAAACATGCTACCCTAGCATTGCCTGCCAACCTGTGATTTTAGGATGGCAGAGCAAGAGATGCTGCTGCTTGGGTTTTGGAAAGGACCATATCCCAGCTTCCAAGGGCTCCCTGCTGAGCCCTGCTGCCTGGCAAGGGGGCACTGCACATCTCTGTCAACTTCCCATGATCTTGGGCTATTACATGTACTGAGAAGGGACCAAAGCAACACTGTAGTTGCCAGTAAGGAACCAGTAAGGAGCCTCTGTCCTGTGCTAACAATGACCCTTTTTACAGCATAGCTCTGAACAACCCAGGAGCCACGTCCCGCCTGCTCCTGCCCTCATGGCTTCATCAGCGCTTTCTGACTCTGCCCTTGTAGGTGCCCATCTACTGCTTTGGGTCCCGCACGCATTCTGCTGCCTGGGCTTTGAGTTCCACCTTGCGGCCCCAGCACCACCTCGGCAGCGCCAAGGACAGAACCACCGTGTCCTTCTGCTCTGGATAGAAGGTTCCATCACATCACCCCGGAGCCAGAGCAGCGCCCTCAGACCCATCCCAGCCCTTGCAGGAGGCCTTGCTGGCTCACTCTTCAGCTCTGCCCACCAATGCACGACCATTGGAGCATCTCCACAAGTGGGGAGCTGGCCTCTGGGCTTCAGATGTTCACTACCATGTTTCTTACTGTCTTTGTTACTACACTGGTTACTATGTTTATTGCCATATCCTGCAGAATGGAAAACAGAAAAGGAAGTCTACTGAGAGAGTCTTTGGATTAGGAACGAAATGACAGAAAGGTATTTATGCATGCAGAAGAACTCCTGCTACACCTTGAAAAAGATTCAGATAAGCTCCAGGAGAGTACTGCCTGCTGCATACAGCTGCAGGTGCCTGCTGAATACAGCTGCATATCCTAGACACCTGTTAAGGCCCAGAAGTAAAGAGAAACTTGCTTCTAAAAGAAAATGCAGGCAGGCAGCAGAAAGGAACACTGAATGGCACCACTGTGTTTTCATTGACAACTGATGGTGGTGGGGAGAGAGATGATGAAACAGAAACAAAAGAAACAACAAGGAAACAAAACTGAGAAAAGAACCAAAACAAAGCAACACAAAATCAAACAACACCCTCCATCCCCCACCCCATCCCCCCTAAAAAAAAAAAAAAAGAAAGAAAAAAACCCCAAACAAACAACCCCCTTAAATCCTATTTTGGGGGAAAAAAAAGAAAAAGAAAAAAAAAAAGACAAAATCCCTCAGATCCCTCTGCACTCTGATGGGGGAAACACTGGGAAATGTTAGCAGGTGTCCCAGGCATCTGCAAACAAAGCTGTCTCAAACTGGGTACCAACAGAGTGATTTGTTGGTAATAGGGGTGAGCGACTGACACCTGCTTATTCCCTTTTGCATTTGCTGGAATATATCGTGCAGACTGCCTGCAGTTCTCTGCGTTGCTTCATATGTATTATGCCTTCCTGAACTTTCTTTACCATTTCTATACAGAAATAAAGCGTCAAATGCATACCTGGCCAGTCTCTGTATTTGGATAAATCCCTCTCCTTTTTATTCCTCTCTCCATCTCTGGGTTTCTTTCCCTTCTCCTTCTCTCAGATACTTACCCGGCCAAGAAGACCAAAAAGGGCATGCAATGTTTGCATTTGTATAAGCCCTTTTTTCTCCCAGGAACCTTGTTTTTAACCCTAAAACACCTGAGGAGGCCTTTGCATCCAAGAAAAGGCCTTGAGAAGGAAAGAACTTGAGCACATTGCTGCTACTTCTAATCTGAGAAACACAAGCACTACTTTTGCCCAGAAGGCCACTGGGCAGTATTTATGTCATCTGGCTATGCTTTCATTCCATCCTTCTTCACATTCAGTACCAAAGCCCCAAATCTCTTAGCCATGTTGCCATACCACAGACACTCTTAGGAACAGAGTAATTTAAAGAGTGCAGGGAACTGTTGTTTATGAAAAGGAGATTATATCTTGTCACCTGGAAAAGTTAGAAAGAACTGCTAAGTTACAAGGAGACAGCCACTTCAAATCTACCTCATCTAAAAAGTAGCTGATGAAGTGTCTGAAGAGCCTCACTGACTATTAAAATAGTAGGCACTACTCTGAGAACTGTGCATGCATCAACTCTCTCTATGTGTATGTTAAACAGATTGGTGTAGGGACCAGTCTTGTTCAACATCTTTGTCGCTGACATGGACAGTGGGATTGAGTGCGCCCTCAGCAAGTTTGCCCATGACACCAAGCTGTGTGGTTCGGGTCATACGCTGGAGGGAAGGAATGCCATCCAGACGGACCTTGACACGCTTATGAGGTGGGCTGATGCCAACCTCATGAGGTTTAACCATGACAAGTGCAAGGTCCTACACCTGCGTCGGAGCAATCCCAGGCACAGCTACAGGTTGGGCAAAAAGGAAATACATGGTAGTCCTGCGGAGAAGGACTTGGGGTTTTTAATACCTAGATGAGGCAGTAGCCTTGACTGATGCTATATATACACAAAGTTGCGAGGTTTCACATTTAGGTCTAGCTTGTGAATCGGATCTTCTCAGAAGAATTCACTGCCTGGATGTGAGAATTTAACATATTTGACTTCTGATTATCACTGAAAGCTTATCTCCTTGCTGCTCCTTTGTCAATTCCCCCAGCTTCCATCTTCTGATGGATGCTCCCTTCAATGAATAGTCCCTTCAATGCTCCCCCTTGAATGGGTGGGGCTACAATAGGCATCCTTTTGGGCCACCTTCAGACACTAGAAGACTGTTAATTGGGTGGAGGAAGAGGTTGTTAGGAAGTCCATAGAAAGGTAAGAAAGGCAAAATCTCAGACAGAAACAGGACAGAGATAGGAATCATTTCTATCTCGAGTATTCAAGAAGAAAAAGGGTCCTTTCCAACCCTAACTATCCCATCATTCTATGAAAAACAACATGGAAAGAGACATAATCGTAATCATCTCAGGAGACCTTGCCATAGACACTGTGCCCCCCAGCAGAGGGCTCGTGGAGAAAGCAGCATGTGCGCCCCATGACAGGATTTCAGGAAAAGAAACTGAAATAAAATGGTGTCAATGGAAGTGAAGCAGGCGCAGCAGAAGAGCAGCTTGGAACTCCTCCTGGGACTGGGGCAGGAACAGAAATTGGGTGCTCTCTAGAAGCAAGGTCATGATTCTCAGGAAGACTACTGAGCTGGGAATCACACATGGAGGGAGGCACTACGGAAGGCCAAAGCTCAAGTAGAGATGAAACTGGTCAGTGTTCCCTCAGACTACAACCAAAGGCTTTTTGAAGTATGCTAATAACAACCGGAGGCCGAAGGAAAGTACTGGACTGATACTTTATGAAGATGGCTACTGAAAGGTGGGGATGAAGAACAGACAGAGGCATTTAATGCTTTAGCATTGCCTCAGTCTTCAGTGTGCATGGTAGACCTGAGGGTCCCAGGTCCTGTGAGTCAGAAGACCATGGCTGCAGGAGCCATGACTTTCCATTGGTGGACACTGCAGTTGTAAGGGATCAGTCTTTGGGTCCGGAGCTGCACATGGGCACCCTGGGGAGAGCCCCACAGGGCTCCGCCCCATCTGAGCCCCCAGGTGCTAGAACCGAGGTCACCATGGTGTTCCCTACTAACACGCTGCTGGCCCGGCAACGGCTCCAGTGCCTGCAGGTACGGTGCTGCGAGCAGCAGCACCAGCGGCACTGGGGGTGCCAACCTCTTGTTTTTGAGGAGGAGCGCTCCCGTCTCCCTGCTGTTCTAGCAGTTTATTACTCGTTTATTACGCGTCTTTTCTCATCCTGCTCAGGATGGGGCAGTGGCTCTGCTGCTGCGGGTCCAGGTGAGTACCCCAACAGCTCGGGGACGCGCCGGCACAGCAAGACCTTGCAGCAGCCGTCTTGCTCATGCCCAATGCTGTCTGCCCTGCAGGGATGACCCTGACCCCAGTGAGCACTGTGAGCCCGAGCTGGCATTGCCAGGGGACATGGCTGTGCCAGAGGCACCAGGGCCATCGGGCTCTGCGGCTGCAGGAGCTCTGTTTGGCCGGCCCCTGGCAGATCTCTGCAGCCAGGACGGATTGCTGCCTCAGCCCATCCAGGTAAGCCAGCCTGGCTGCGGGGTCCCCATCCCATCACATCCTGCCAGCTCCTCCACAGACAGGCTGTCCCCAGCACCTACCTCAGGGCCTGTCTCCAGCCCAGCATCTCTCCTCCTCTGTGCCCTCAGGACCTGCTGGCTCTGCTCACTGAGCGTGGCCCATCCACCGAGGGGATCTTCCGGCTGGCAGCCAGCCAGCGCGCCTGCCGGGAGCTCAGGGAGGCCCTGGACAGCGGGCTTCCAGTTCAGCTGGAAACCCAGCCCGTGCTGCTGCTGGCTGTCCTCCTGAAGGTGAGCCCTGCTGACCCAGAGCCCTGCAGCTCTGGGCTCTCTTGCTGCTGATGGGCACCTGCGGGAGCACAAGCACAAACCCAGCTGCCTGCTCACGAGCCAGAGGGCTGGGGATGCTGCGGCTGCTCCTGGGGGCAGTGCCCAAAGCCTCACGCGGAGCCCTTGGCACTGCAGGACCTCCTCCGGAAGATCCCCTCCAAGCTCCTCAACGTTGAGTTGTTCGAGGAGTGGATGGATGCCATGGAGAAGACCAGCAGGCAGGAGAGGCTGGCAGCTCTGAGACAGTAAGTGTGGCAGCAGCCAGCAGGGACTGCCACAGGCTGGGACTCCAATGCAAAGCACTGGCCTGCCTGAAATAGCCATGGCTCCTGCAAGACACATTCTGCTGCTGTGCGGTTTAGATCTGGGGGATATAAAGAGGCACCAAAAAGCTTTTGTCTCTGGGAAGCACTTCCACAGCTGTTGGGGCTTGCTCCAACAAGGGCCCTTTTCAGAAGGACAGGGAGGCAGGGAGGTGGTCCTATCTCAGCAAAGGCAGTCCCTCTGCTGTAGAGCAGGCAGTGGCCTTGGGTGAGATCAGCCTGGGAGACCTGTGTTGTCAACACCCACTTCATTAACGCTGTGCTCCTGTTCCCTCAGGGTGGCCAGCAGGCTACCAGTGGCCAACCTGCTCCTGCTGCGGCAGCTGCTGGTGCTGCTCAGCAGCATTAGTGACAACGTGGCCAGCACAAAGATGACGGCTGGGAACCTGGCCATCTGCCTGGCCCCAAACCTCCTGAGCCCACCCCAGGAGGTGCCCCTGGATGTCCTGGCTCAGGAGACAGGGAAGGTACGCTGTGTTCACCACCCGCCTACAGCGTCCCCAGCCCAGCCCAGCTTTGCTGCTCACAGGGTCCTGGCTGCCTCTTCCCATCAGCAGCCGGGAAGAGCAGCCCCACGGCTGCATCTTCCTGCACAGAAACGTGGGTCAGGCTGGGAAAGGCTGTTTGAGCCCTCATCACCCCCTTGCTGAAACCAGTCATTTGCTGTGTGCAGGTGACCCAGCTCGTCGAGTTCCTTATTGAGCACCATGAGGAACTCCTCAGGGAGCAGGTGGCCGGGCTGGCCAGTGAGGGGGCTGAGGAGGCACCAGCACCACAGCCACAGCTGGAAACAGCAGAGGTAAGTGAAGTGCACGAGCAGTGGGACAACAAAAGGCTCCCCTCTCAGAAGGTGGGGCTGCTGCCACCACAGGGACAAGCACGCTCATCCACCAGCCTGCAGCTCTGCAAAGTGCAGAGCCAGGCTGATGCAGGTTGGCCATCCTGCTTTGTGAGGTGATCCCACCACAGCTGGCTCAGCTGAGCTGAGCAAACCCATCCAAGGGATGTGCCCTTTAGAGACAGGGTAGCAATTGTGCAGGGAGGTCCTTGCCCCCTGCTAACCTACACATTTGCATTGCAGCTGCCTCCCATCGCTCCCAAGAGTGAACAGCAGAGGAGCTTTTCCGGGGAGAACAGGTAAAACTGCCTGGCTTTGCTTGGTTCAAGGTCATCGTGGCTTCACCTGTCTAACAATACTGTTGAATGGAAAGGTTCCCAGGCTCTTCTTGGAACACCAGGAAGAGAAGAGCGAGCTGGGAAGAGGGCAGCGACGGGACACCGAGCAGGAAGAAGAGCAGAACCGAGCTCTCAGGGATGGGCAGCTGAAGAAATTCAAGCAGCGGAAGAACAAAGCACCCAGGTATGTAGCAGAGCCTGTGCTCCATCTTTTTGCCAAGCTCTGGGTATAGGAAACGTTCCTGAGGTGCACAGGATGGTCCTGCCTCGGGGGAACATGTATGTCAGGAGAAACATGCTACCCTAGCATTGCCTGCCAACCTGTGATTTTAGGATGGCAGAGCAAGAGATGCTGCTGCTTGGGTTTTGGAAAGGACCATATCCCAGCTTCCAAGGGCTCCCTGCTGAGCCCTGCTGCCTGGCAAGGGGGCACTGCACATCTCTGTCAACTTCCCATGATCTTGGGCTATTACATGTACTGAGAAGGGACCAAAGCAACACTGTAGTTGCCAGTAAGGAACCAGTAAGGAGCCTCTGTCCTGTGCTAACAATGACCCTTTTTACAGCATAGCTCTGAACAACCCAGGAGCCACGTCCCGCCTGCTCCTGCCCTCATGGCTTCATCAGCGCTTTCTGACTCTGCCCTTGTAGGTGCCCATCTACTGCTTCGGGTCCCGCACGCATTCTGCTGCCTGGGCTTTGAGTTCCACCTTGCGGCCCCAGCACCACCTCGGCAGCGCCAAGGACAGAACCACCGTGTCCTTCTGCTCTGGATAGAAGGTTCCATCACATCACCCCGGAGCCAGAGCAGCGCCCTCAGACCCATCCCAGCCCTTGCAGGAGGCCTTGCTGGCTCACTCTTCAGCTCTGCCCACCAATGCACGACCATTGGAGCATCTCCACAAGTGGGGAGCTGGCCTCTGGGCTTCAGATGTTCACTACCATGTTTCTTACTGTCTTTGTTACTACACTGGTTACTATGTTTATTGCCATATCCTGCAGAATGGAAAACAGAAAAGGAAGTCTACTGAGAGAGTCTTTGGATTAGGAACGAAATGACAGAAAGGTATTTATGCATGCAGAAGAACTCCTGCTACACCTTGAAAAAGATTCAGATAAGCTCCAGGAGAGTACTGCCTGCTGCATACAGCTGCAGGTGCCTGCTGAATACAGCTGCATATCCTAGACACCTGTTAAGGCCCAGAAGTAAAGAGAAACTTGCTTCTAAAAGAAAATGCAGGCAGGCAGCAGAAAGGAACACTGAATGGCACCACTGTGTTTTCATTGACAACTGATGGTGGTGGGGAGAGAGATGATGAAACAGAAACAAAAGAAACAACAAGGAAACAAAACTGAGAAAAGAACCAAAACAAAGCAACACAAAATCAAACAACACCCTCCATCCCCCACCCCATCCCCCCTAAAAAAAAAAAAAAAAGAAAAAGAAAAAGAAAAAAACCCCAAACAAACAACCCCCTTAAATCCTATTTTGGGGGAAAAAAAAGAAAAAGAAAAAAAAAAAGACAAAATCCCTCAGATCCCTCTGCACTCTGATGGGGGAAACACTGGGAAATGTTAGCAGGCGTCCGAGGCATCTGCAAACAAAGCTGTCTCAAACTGGGTACCAACAGAGTGATTTGTTGGTAATAGGGGTGAGCGACTGACACCTGCTTATTCCCTTTTGCATTTGCTGGAATATATCGTGCAGACTGCCTGCAGTTCTCTGCGTTGCTTCATATGTATTATGCCTTCCTGAACTTTCTTTACCATTTCTATACAGAAATAAAGCGTCAAATGCATACCTGGCCAGTCTCTGTATTTGGATAAATCCCTCTCCTTTTTATTCCTCTCTCCATCTCTGGGTTTCTTTCCCTTCTCCTTCTCTCAGATACTTACCCGGCCAAGAAGACCAAAAAGGGCATGCAATGTTTGCATTTGTATAAGCCCTTTTTTCTCCCAGGAACCTTGTTTTTAACCCTAAAACACCTGAGGAGGCCTTTGCATCCAAGAAAAGGCCTTGAGAAGGAAAGAACTTGAGTACATTGCTGCTACTTCTAATCTGAGAAACACAAGCACTACTTTTGCCCAGAAGGCCACTGGGCAGTATTTATGTCATCTGGCTATGCTTTCATTCCATCCTTCTTCACATTCAGTACCAAAGCCCCAAATCTCTTAGCCATGTTGCCATACCACAGACACTCTTAGGAACAGAGTAATTTAAAGAGTGCAGGGAACTGTTGTTTATGAAAAGGAGATTATATCTTGTCACCTGGAAAAGTTAGAAAGAACTGCTAAGTTACAAGGAGACAGCCACTTCAAATCTACCTCATCTAAAAAGTAGCTGATGAAGTGTCTGAAGAGCCTCACTGACTATTAAAATAGTAGGCACTACTCTGAGAACTGTGCATGCATCAATTCTCTCTATGTGTATGTTAAACAGATTGGTGTAGGGACCAGTCTTGTTCAACATCTTTGTCAGTGACATGGACAGTGGGATTGAGTGCGCCCTCACCAAATTTGCCCATGACACCAAGCTGTGTGGTTCGGGTCATACGCTGGAGGGAAGGAATGCCATCCAGAGGGACTTTGACACGCTTGTGAGGTGGGCTGATGCCAACCTCATGAAGTTTAACCATGACAAGTGCAAGGTCCTACACCTGGGTCGGAGCAATCCCAGGCACAGCTACAGGTTGGGCAAAAAGGAAATTCATGGTAGTCCTGCAGAGAAGGACTTGGGGGTGTTGGTCAATGAGAAAATGAACATGAGCCAGCTTCAGTGTAGACTCGCAGCCCAGAAAGCCAACTGTATCCTGGGCTGCATCAAAAGGAGCATGACCAGCAGGTCAAAGGAGGTGATCCTGCCCCTCTACTCTGCTCTCGTGAGACCTCACTTGGAGTATTGTGGGCAGTTCTGGTGTCCTCAATATAAAAAGGACATGGAACTGTTGGAACAAGTCCAGAGGAGGGCCACGAGGGTGATCAGGGGACTGGAGCACCTCCTGTATGAAGACAGGCTGAGAAAGTTGGGGCTGTTCAGCCTGGAGAAGAGAAGGCTGCGTGGAGACCTCATAGCAGCCTTCCAGTATCTGAAGGAGGCCTACAGGGATGCTGGGGAGGGACTATTCATTAGGGACTGTAGTGATAGGAGAAAGGGTAACAGGTTGAAACTTAAACAGCAGAGGTTTAGACTGAATATAAGGAAGAAATTCTTTACTGTTAGGGTGATGAGGTACTGGAATGTGTTGCCCAGGGAGGTAGTGAATGCTCCATCCCTGGCAGTGTTCAAGACCAGGTTGGATGAAGCCTTGGGTGATATGGTTTAGTGTGAGGTGTCCCTGCCCATGGCAGGGGGGTTGGAACTAGATGATCTTCAGGTCCTTTCCAACCCTAACTATTCTATGATTCTATGATAACACACCATTCACATACTAGCAGTAAGTGCACAGGTAAGATGAAATGCAGAGTACAGGGACTCATGCTCCATTGCTGCTTCTTCCAAACTTGAGTTAGGCTGAGTTTCTAAACAATGCTGCTTCACCACGGCGAATATATTTTCTCTTCAGCTGCTTTATGTGTTGGTTTTTATTCCCAAGGGCTTGCCATGCTATCTTTGTTAATTATTACATATATTAGTATGCAATTAGTACATATGGCTTATATAGCTTGCTATTTTTGGGTGGATTACATGCCCCAGAAAGAATCTCTCTTACTCAAGTGAAAGTGGAGGGAATCTAGAGCTGACATTCGCTGTGCCTCTGTCAGAGCTCTACAACGTAGACATTTATAAATGAATGAGTCATTTGGGGTGAATACATACAGCAAAATACTTTCACAATTATTTTTTTTATGAACCAATACAGGCACCTTCTTCAGAACAATGTTACATTATATCCTTTTAGTCACTGACAGGTTTGAAGATATGTTAGTATGAAATGAAACAGCTTACAGACAAATTATTGCCATAATCGGTTAAAAAGTTGTTCTCTACCCAACATCTTTTATATCAGGAACATTCCATAAACATGCAATCAATATGGATTCATTAAAAATAACTGCCAAAATGAGATTATACAAAGCCATTTTCTAACCAAAAAAACAACAAAAAAGTAACTTTGAAAATCTCTATTATAAGACTCCATCTTTCTCCAAGTGTTACACAGTTTAAGACCTATCTCTGTATTTAAAAATAAACATAAGAATTAGAACAAGAAGCAATATGAGGGTAATGGCATAAGAAACATTATTCCCTATTATTTCTAATAACTGCTAATAAGTTAAGAGTACAAAACATTCTGTACAAGGTGAATACTGAAATATGATTATCTAGTACAAAAATAAACTAGCTAATTTCAGTGGAAGAAAGCTTTACAAAATTCTGTTGCAGTGTCATAAGATGGGAAACTTCACAATCCTGAGGGTAATTTTTTAGCTTACTTAAGTAATATATTCTCATTTTCAAAAAGCTACTTGTACAGGCAAAATTGAATGTTTTTATTGAAACTTTTGTTCAGCTCATAGTTATATGCTGTATTAATTTTACTGATTCTGGTCTACGTTATTATTTTTAATTTACTACACACTCAAGACCTTCCACAGTTCCATAATTGTTAATGACAAGTTAATAGCTGTAGTTTCAGGCCTCATTGAGCTAGACCCAACTAAGAGGTCACACTTCAGGTTATGTGATCATCCTCACTGTGGATTGAAATCTTACGCATGTCGAAGAGGCACAGATGCAAGTACTATGGAAGTCCACCTAACATGGTGCTTGCCACAGATGAGGGGAGAAGCAAGACTCCTCTGGCTATCAGAAGAATAAACAGAAGAACAAACCAGAGGCAGAACAGGTAGAAAGGGAAGAATATCAATATGGGGTATACATGAAGAATGTAGAGATGATAAAGACTAACCATGTGCTCTCAGGGAAGAAAAGTAAATGGAGAATCACAGTGGGGGGGAGAGGGGCGGTGAAGTGAGAGACTGAATGAAAAAACAGAGAAAACCAGGAAAGAGAAAGCAGCACTGAAGTCACAACATTTTATTTATTTCAGATTTATGTGTTTCTATATTCAGTCATCGCAGGCGAGATTCTTTTTGAACCATCAATCATTTTTGCAAGATGTGACAAGTAGTTTTTCATCTGGATTCCTTTTTCCATTTCCTTTTTCCTTGCCTTTTCAAAGACCGACAGATCACTTCACTAAGCTATCTATCAATAGCACTGTATAGCAAGGCAGCAATTTTGGGTGCACAGGCAAACACTCACACTCTTCCTCAATGGCATCTGCTGACTCCACCACTATCTGCAGCTCTATACAAGTATCCATTTGTACACACTTTTTGAGGTTGTTAAACATGACTCTTGCTCTTTCATGTGTGTGTGATGTACATACTTAACTTTTGAGTCCATCAGCGGCTAAAAGAGAGTGTAAGGACAGAGACAACAGCTTTAGGCAAGTCCTCATCACCCACAGCGACAAAACAATGGTGTCTGGAAGTCCCAAGTAAGCTACCAGGCCAGTTCTCTGCAGACCCTGAACACTGAGAAGTTTCTCAGCCAACAGCTGGAGTAGCCTGGAGCTCTAATAAAGGAAGGAAGGTATCTGCTAGAGGGAGGTGCATAAGCAGAAAAAGAAAGTTATTTGTTTGGTATTGTTGAGGTCTAGCTCCTATCCAGTCAGCCTACAAAATAGAGTGAGGGCCTGAAAGACTTTGCCCTGCCGGGGTAAAACAGTAGTGTTTCAGTGATACTAAAGATATGAGCCAACCTGCAGCTATAGTGAATAACGTGTTTAGGGAAAATGAGGAATATTCTAATTAAACTGAATGCCTATAGAGTTAATATTTACCAGCAATCTCTGTATAATATTGCCTAAGAAGGCTCAGATGGAAGGACTTCCATTCCATCTATATTCTAGATATAACGCATATGACAGTTATGTTTTTGCAAGCAAGTTAAAATCAATTTATATAACATCCCCTGCAACCTAATAGGACAAAATCTGACCCATAAAAATACAGTTTCTAGTAAGATGCAATAATGACAGAAGTGGAATTTATGTACTCATGAATAATAGCAATTAATTTTTTGTGATCTTGAAAAATTAAGATGAAGAATGTATCCGTCTTTTTAAGATGGAAGCAGTAATTCAGGACATTTTGTGTTCTCATAGGAGGTACCTCTGGCTATGACAGCAGTGCAAAAAAACCCCAAACCTCTATCAAATAAAGCACATCATCCTGGTGGCTCCTTTTCTGCAATTCAGCAGAACACCTTGAACTGCCAGTTTCTTTGTGGACAAACCAGCCATTCTAGAAGTGGAATGAAGAATCTGGCTCTAATACAGAGATATGAAACTCTTCATGCCTAGAGGTAGGTTCATAATCCTTTTACAGACAGTATGACAAGGTAGATTAGCTTAAGCATTTCCATCTGTCTGAAGCTACGAAATAATTTTGACATGGCCTTCCTTCAGTATAAACTTTACTTTGGTTGAAGAGGGAGTGCGGGGAAAGATCTTAACATGAAAACTTCGATGCATGTACACATTTGCTTATATTTTTGCACAAGTCTGTGATGTTCCTTGGGAAAAAAATCAAAACAAAACGAAAAAACCCCACAACTCCCTCCCTCCCCTGAAAAAAACCAAAAGATATTAAAGGAGACCACCTTTCTTCTGAGTTACTACTGAGCATAGCAAGAAGCATCTATCTTTCAGAGACTGCGGTGCCTGTCAAGGAAATGGAAGTCACAGCTCAGAACAGGGATGATGCAGCTCACATACTGACTGCCCAGAGTTAGGAGGGAACACCCACACCTCACAGAGACAGCTGGAGGGCGAATTCCTCAGTACCAGAGGAGTCAGTCCAGCAATTGCTGCTGTTCACAGCCCTTAAACTGCCTGGAAACAAAACACTTCTGAACAGACACAGTAGGTAGCATATTTTTAAAACCAACAAAAATGATGTATATTTTCTATTCATTCCATCTTATCTAGCTACTCTGGGCTCCCTGGACTTAAGAAGTTACTTATTCTAGCTTTGACTCAGATAAAATCTGGCTTGAGTTCAAAAGCTTTTTGTCTTCTTCAGGGAGCCTATTATAAAAGAAAGATCTATGCACATTTACCTCAAAGGTCTCACTCCAAGCTTTATTCACAGTGTAAATAAGGAAACCAGGAACAAGCCTTCATCTGTTTTGCCATGAACAGATTCACATTTAGGATCTCCCAAAAATTAACTCTGCCACTTTGTGACCTTGCCAGAGCGTGCAGCTGCATAAGCATGCATAAGGACACATCCACGCTCTCGGAGAGTAAGAGAGCTAGAAATTAACCTCACTTCAATTCAGAAACTCTGAGGCAGAGCAGAGCAGAATACAGTGAAACTATCCACTGCACTTCAGTCCTATCCCCCAGCTTCCCAGAAAATGATGATAGTTTCCAACAGCTGTGTAGGGAGAGAGGGCTCAAGCTCAACTAACTGACTGTCCTTAAACAGAGCAGATAGTGGCTGTAAGAGACAAGAAATGACAGCAGCTGGAACACAAAGAGGTCTTCTCTGTGATCTGGATCATCTCAGGCAATTCACAGCATACTAGGCCTGACTAGGTTGATGGTTACCAGTGAGCTGTTTACTTATTGTTCCAGAGTTCGAGGACTCCAGGTGAGAGAAAAAGAGAGACAAATAGAGAACTCTCAACTAGTTTGGTAATACAGGAAAATATAGAGAACCTAACAGATACGGTAAAGGATATTTCTGAAGAGTGTATATCTTGCCAACCCCAAGGACCCTGTGAAGACAATCAGGAAACCAGCTCCAAGGATCATCATTGCAGTGCTAGGAGGCAGGATCTACCACAGCGGGCTTCCCCACGGAGGCAACATTGACCTGGATGGTGTGAAGTTCTGCTTCCTCGCATTGCGTGAGGCTCGGGTTTTAATACTGACAAAAATGTACACTCATTCTGATGCAGGGGCCAGCCTATGTCAGAGGAAGTGGCCGGCAATATCTAGAAAGGTCTCCAAGGGTTGAGACTTTTCCAGGCAGTTCTAAAAGTGGAACTTCCCGGGGAGGAACCAAAGCTGGACTTTCTGGGAAGCAGCCAAAGCAGGACCTTCCAGGGAGGAGCTAGAGCAGGACTCACGGGGAGGGGGGTGGAGGAGCCACCACAAACCATTACCTCATGTGTTAGGCTCACCCTAACACACTTATGGAGATTACCCAAGTGACCCAAAGGACCCAGTATGGAGCATTTGGAGGAAACCTCACTCCTCCGTTTAGGAAAAGGAAAAGAAGAACAAGTCTACCCCATGTCCGAATGGTAACCTGTAACTGAGGAGAAACTGTAAGTATGACCTTCTACAGGAAATGCAGACACATCTTAAAGGCAGAAGTGGAATACCACGTGCAGTCCCAGAGTCATCACGCACAAGTTTTTCAGAAACAGAATGAAGTGCAGTACCTTTCCTTCAAATTAAATTGCTCAGGAGAAAAAGGATGAGTTGGAAGCTGATTTTGATTGAATTTACCTGCCAACTTATGGCACATGACTGATGAAGACATTTTTCCCTTTCCTCTGGAGTTCCCTGAAGAGACTCCAATACAAGTGAGGATTACTCTGGAATGAAGACCGTACACTCAGGGATCACTCACAGGAGACGAAACAACCAAAGCCCAGGCTCTGAAGTGCAAGGGTCTGTAATTACCAAAACAAAAATTGAAGAGAGATTTCTTTTCCTTTAGACACAGATGATAACACAGGTCATGCTACACTTAGGTCACCAGTTATATTAAATGTCTTGGTGCTCTCCTTTGCCATAGACGTGTGCTTTCATTAAAGGTTTCCACTTTTATCCCGTGTCCTAAAACAGACAACAAAAAAAACCTTAAACTGACAGAGAAAGCAACATCTTGCTTTCTTAAAAACACAGGCTTCCATGAACAATCATGCAGCAATTTCCAGTCCCAGATCTCCACCCCTCTGGGTTTCCCTAGAATCAATTCTTCCAGAACTGTACGCTCTCAATTGTATTTGTATCACTTATGAGACTGTCACTGAAGCAAATCAGGATGCACTGGTCTTTAAGATGCATTTAGCCGAGTGATAATTGACGGGCATTAGCTTGTAAATGTTTACTGCCGCTTCATGCACTCCTTCCTTGTTAAACTGCTGTAGAGAGACTGCATAGAATTTAAAACTTGATGGAAGTATGTATACAAGAGCAAAAGGCGTAAGAAACTGTTACATTACTCCTTAAATGATGGAGACCATGTGATTATAAGGAAGCTCTATAAAATGATGAAAAAGCCTTTGACTCAGTAGAGAGGAGTAATATCTTAAAAAGATCCCAACATGATGCTGTTCAACTGGATGCGAGTCTCTTTACTGAATAAAAAGATGCAAAGGAAAGAATAATTTTTTCACTTTGTTCAAAACACCAACTAAGCCTATCCCTCACTTCTCTGTACTGCACATAAAGCAGTTATCAAATATAAAAGAGCAACTTCTTTCACACAGTCATATTTGTAAAAATGTCATGAAAGTATAAATTTTCATAAATTTAATAGTTTCAGGACACTAAAGCATTAGAATGTCTGTAAATTTTGCAAAAAAAAAAAAAACATAAGAAAATGTTATTTGCTTTAAAATAAGCCAGAATAAAATTATTTATCAATACAGTTCAGCTACTTTATCTTCATTTTAGTGCATTATTTGAAAAGTTGAGGCAGCACTATTACTTCTTTGCTACAATTGATGGCTACAATCCAAATGAATTTTCTGCCTCAACTCATCTTTTTATTCCAGAAATTTCTAATTAGGCTGTTCTCACAAACAGGAATGAGTGAAGAATGAAAACTAAAAGATATTTTATCTCGTATCCAAGAAAAAAAACCACACATGCCCATAGTCTCAATAAATCAAATATGCTGGTAAAAGCAGCAATCCTAAGCACTCAGGTGCATTACCATTCCAGGCAGTTCAGAGTCACTACTGCTCAGACAGAGTTTTGTAGATTTGCATGAACAGGTTGCTTCAGCATCCAAGAACAGCCCTGTTCTGAAAACCCAGTGAAACTGCTCTGCAGCAGGAAGTAACAATACATAACAGTTTCTTTTCACAATTCATTCCCAAAGGAGCAGCCTAACACTTAATTCAGGCGTACACAGATAGACAAACCAACCAATTTTCATGTAGGGCAACATCAGGAGGCACACAAATTGGGTTAGCTGTATATGGGAGCTATTGCAAGAAGACAGAAAGTCATGCTGTGCTTGGCTATCATGGTCCACACTTCTTCACCTTTATGATCAGACATCACAGCTAACCTTGATCATAGCTAATTAGGTTTCTAAAATTCAGGTCTCTAAATTTTAAGTTACTGTTATCACCTTGAGTGTACCTTTAAGCTATAAGACCTCACAGAAGAAGGTGGATCAACAAGACCTGCTGCCTGGACAACACTGATACACATCAATGCACTCAGATATTAGCCAGGCCCAGTGGCAAGTAATTATGAATTGCATTGACTATTAACACAAGAGACTTTGGTTTGAAAAGGCCAATCTGATAGCTAGTGTAGGAACAGGCTCATCACAAATCATGCAGACTGGCAAATCAGACAGCAGAAAAAGTCATAAATCTTGAACATCTCTAGCCTTTGGGAAGAAACACCTTTTGGTGTTGAAAGGTAAGCTAGACTTCATCAGCTTCATATTTTTCTAAGAAAAACAGAAATAAACCAGTTTGACAGAGACAAAACTGTTGCACCCTTAGGGATTGATTAGTTTTCATATGTATTCAACTGTCACTCTATACAAATGTCCTCGATACAAACGTCCAAGTGCAGATAACAGAAAATTTAGACAGTACATCTGGCAGGCACCTACCGGGGAGAGTAAGGAATAAGTTAGGGCACATAAGCCTTTAAATACATACTTGCTGGTGCAGCTTTTGTGTAGCTTACAGAATGAGTATCAGCCACATCATCTTACACCTTTCCCAGCAGTAGGTACACAACACATCTGTACTGTGCTAGCAGTCCTGGCAATGCATCTGTGTTGAGGCATATATCAAAGAGACAATGCTTGTTTGGCACATTTCCTCCTCAAATTCTGCTTATTGCTTAAAATTCCCAGGTACCACTACTCACTCCAGGCACATTTTACTGTCAAGAGAGAATAATATACCTCCAGAAGGTGACTCACCTGGCCTCTTTTAGGTGCCTGTCTCAGAATGCTGAATCACCCCTTGGAGTATGTATTCTCCCCTTTGACTATGATACAAGAATCACCTCACATGAAGTAGCAAAGCAGTTCAAACTAACATAGCAAGTCCAGACTTCTAATTTACACAAAATAAATTATTACCATGTGTTCTAATTGAGATGTTGCTTTACATCAATGCAAAAAAACTTACATTTTAATCACCACGCATAGCTTATCACCATATACCTATGTATATTTTATCAGCGGAAATGTAAAGGAAAGCTTGTCTCAAGGAAAGACAAAAAAAGCTTATTCAGACATCTGATTCGAAATATTGATACCACTACTATTAACACTATAAAAGAAAGCCATTTAGAAATTCTATTATAAGTACAATAACATATATAAACAGCTGAATATTGACACTTGAGGAAACACAGAAAACCAGGAAACATTAACACTTGAACTTGCCTAGTCTATAGGCAAGGTATTTTTTGAGCAGTACTAGAATTCAAAACAGTAAATGTGAAACAACTGTCAGACCTATTAGTGGCTATGAGCTTCTATCAATTAATGACATAATCTTTGATGACATTACAAAGGCAGTACAAGACATGAGACAATCTTAAAGAATCATAGCTCAATTAGTAGGAATTAGAAACATTGCACTGTTATCTTCATCTCTGGAAGACAAACACTTTGGAGTCAGAGTTATGGAGGCATTAAGATCTCAGATTAAAATTTAACAAGTGTGACAGCAATATAGCAGTGTTACGAAACACATGCTTGGCCATTCTTAATGGAAGTGGGAGAAGGCAAAAAAAGATCACCCGCAAAAAAGTATTCATTAGATTTTCCACTGGAGTAGTTTCAGTGTCTGTGATAAATTAAAGGAGATGGAAACTTCTTTAAATAAAATGTGCAGAACTAGTACTTAAAATGGTTTTTCAACATTTTATGTAAATCTTTCATGTGACCCCACCTACAGTTCTGTGTTCAGCTCTGGGGCCTCCAACATAAGAAAGACATTGATCTGTTGGAGAGAGTCCAGAGGAGGGTCATGAAGAGGATGAGAGGGCTGGAGCACCTCTTGTATGGAGGGACACAGGTTAAGAGAGTTGGGGCTGTTCAGCCTGGAGAAGGCGCCAGGAGACCTTAGAGCAGCTTCCAGTCTCCTCTGTAGAGGGACTTTTTACGAGGGCCTGCAGTGAAAGGACAAGGGAAAATGGCTTTAAACTGACAGAGGGTAGGTTTAGATTGCATATAAGGAGTTAATTTCTTATGATGAAGGCACTGGCACAGGTTGCCCAGAGAAGCTGTGGCTGTCCCATCTCTGGCAGTGTTCAAGGCCAGGTTGGACAGGGCCTGGAGCAAACAGGTCTAACAGATGTCCCTGCCCACGGCAGGGGGCTGGAACTGGATGATCTTTAAAGTCCCTTTCAACCCAAACCACTTAAAATGCTGTCTACCATACAGGCACAAACAAAACAACTGGTGGCATCTTTACCTGTATTGTTTTACTCCTAAAGTTACCTTGAGATTTCTTACTATTTACTACCCTGATCAGCATGAGGGTAGAAAGAAATGCAGTGATGAGAAATTGCAGAGAATAAATTACTGCATGTACCTGAGCTTGTCACTAAAACACACATTGAAAAAGGAAGTCAAGCAGATCTGAGATTTCTAAGAAAAACAAACACAATGCAGTGCCTAAACTGCAAAGGCAGTATCTGAAAGCCTAACCCACATCAGAAGTGTCTCAAAGTCAAATGGAGTAACACCTTGCTTCTAGGTACAAAGCTACTGGGGATTTCTTTAACAGAGAACACTTAAATGATTGTGTTTGATGGGTGAGGCTGCATCATTTATCAAAAATCTACAGTAAAATTTAATTTTCCATGGGAGTCAAAGACAGCAGTGGCAGCACTGCTTGTTGTTGCTGATCTGTGCCTGTTGATGCCTTCTGAAGTGGAAATGATGGATGCCACATGTTCTAGCTGTGATTAAATTTGCTTTGACAAAGCAGCATGGAAATCTGATTTTCAATAGACTCTTGCATTTCACCCAGTGCTGAGTAAACAGATACACAACATAATGCTCTATGGTTGTCAAGCTGATGGCTAATTCATTCTGCCAGTCCAATCAATCTATCCATTAAAATACTGCCTGTCAATATCAAGTAGGTTCAGCTTGGAAATTGCATGGAAATAGGAAGCTCTTTAGAAGTAAACACCTCCAAAGTTAAATGTATCATCAAGTTATTTCTTTAGGTCCTCCCAACTGTTTCAGTCAGCCCAGCAGCAATGTTGGCAGAAGACTTCTGCCTGTGCGTTTGATGCTTCTCCAACCTGCCCCCCTCCAATTAGGCCACAGAATGAAGGTACAACATACAAAAACCCTCTCTTCCTCTGTTGCTATTTGAAGCGAAGGCACAAAACCGCATTAAGAATACAGCTTATCTAAATGTTGTTATCCCAATACTTGAAACTACTGTACCTAACACTGCCTTCAGAAAATGACATCCTTGACTGACAGCGAACAAGAGCTGGCAAAACCCAGTGATAAGAGATCTTTGACGGCACTGAGCTCAGGCACCCTTGCATAACCTTTTAGTTTTACCCTTCATTTGGAGGAAATTAGAATATTATCCACTCATCTTTATCAGTAACAGTTCTGTGGACATTCCTGCCCTCTCCGCAGTGCCTGAGCTCTCCTGTCAGCTGTCATAACCACACATATGTGATGCTCCCAATATTATCTCTGCTTTCAGCATTCAGCTCCTCACCACACAGCAAATTGACACGGAAAGGGGTACGAGTATATACTGAGTACATCCTGTTAAAAAACCTCAGCACTCTAAAACATCCATCTATAGCTTTTTTTGTTGTTGTTTAAAAAAAAAACAATGAAACAACAAAAAAAAACCAACCCCAAACTCCCCCCAAAAGCCCACAAAAGGATGTCTAGAACTATAGTACAGTTGCTAAATAGTAAAACAATCCCCGGCCCCTTGACAGTGTCAAACAGAGCAGTAATTAGAGAGGGATATTTTAAGCTTAATTGAATCATGATGAAAAGAAAAAACATGCAAACAAGCACTAGCAACCACTTACAATTGTTCCTATTCCTCTGCTATTCAGGCCTTCAGAACTTGAAAAAACAACAAATTCTGATTTAATACAATCTCCTTCCTAAGAGAATGAAGAAAGGAGAAGATCTAACTCAAATTACACTAAGAGAAAGCTGACAGCCCTTGTCTCATGGTCACATAACAGGAGCTGCACTGAGTGCTTAGCTTTATCAGAAGACAATAATGGAATATTTACAGAAATCTTTTTATTTACAGAAAATTGAAAGATACTCCAAGTTCTCCTTAGATTAAGCAGAGACTTACGCTGTCAAAGACATAATAAGGCTGTTGTCCTTCTAGTCCACTCTGCCCTCCAGACCAAAACCTAACTATATCAAGACAGTTTCTCTGTCCATAGTATTGCTTAACACACCTGGAACTGTTATGTTCATCATGAACAGAAAGGACAAGGCTCTGATGAGCACTAAGAAATTACATCAATTGAACAGAATAATGAGTATCTCGAATTTCATCATGATCAAAAATCTGCCAGTTTGCTTATACAGATCCACACAGAACAAAACAACCAAGTCTTGAACCTGAGGATTACTTTGGACCTTTGAGAAAACTACTTCAAACTTGAAATATGGTAGCTTCAGCACGTTTCTAAGCTGTACATCCATCATTTTGAAACACCTGCTTTCTTGTTTGCTTGTGCTTTGACTGGCATCCTGTTACTTGGAGCTAAAACATGAAATTCCACATCAGACAACATCCAGAGTCCACCTACTCAACAAGTCTCTAACAAGGGCAGTGCAAGACAAAAACCTGTATATATTAACCCAAATCTTACAGAAAAGTTTTAAAAGATTCTCTAAAGTAACCTTCTTCTTAGCATAAAAAATTACTTACAGAGCTTAGTTTGCTGATTCAGAAAGATGAACAGATAAGCCTGAGATTTAAGCTCAAACCCAAACCAGAAAGATTGCTGTAAATATCCTTCTTTGTAAAAAAATGAATCTTAAGTTATTAGAACTTATTTTAAATTTGCTGATTATGTCTTATGACTTACTGGAAAAACAGCTGTATTTATAGAATTTATGTCAAACTTCTCTAAAACTGCTGAAGGTACATCCACAGCAAGTAAAGCATTACACAATGTATATGCTCATGGTTGCTCTGACCCTAGCTAATACATCCATAGGGTTTATGCTCATTAGACACAGTAATTTACAGCAAAAAGAATACAGTTTTGTAAATTTAGGGGGGAAAGTAAAGTTGATAAGCTCTATGTCTTTGTAAGTGCACTATTCTTATTCCACAGCAACCTTGGCTGAAGGCTTGTCCGGTTTCATCAGAAGACATGTTATTTTCACTTTAGTAAGGACATGTCAGGTGCTCCATAACTGTCTGCACACTCATATACATATTCTGGAGATTTGCTCTCTAGAACATTACTGTTTTCAAGCAGAATCTGTTTAAACAGACTCTTTTCTCTGGATGAACTAGTGGGGAGGTGAAAGTGCAGTCAGTAGTTCTTATTATTACCTGAAACTGTAAGGCATCACTTCCTCTCCTGACACTTGGCATCCTGAGACACACACCTTCTACAGAGATGGCACCTTTTTCATTCACTTTGAAGAACGAGGTGGATAAACATGGCTCTTGCTATACTGTAACTTTACTGGGTGTTTTATTAGAAAAGTTGCTTTGTTTTTAGCTAGTTCTGTTGAAATCCTTCTTTATTCAAACGAGGCTGAGGTTAAACCCAATTTGTAATTTACCATATCCAAAGTACTCAACACAGCTACAAATAGGTGTAAGAAGTAAAAGTGAGGAATTGAAGGAAAAAGGATTTAGCCAACCTACACAAGATCAAATGTAAAACTTGTTCTCCCCTCTTACCCAAGTGACTTTGACACACACTTTGAGACTTTCTGCATGCCCTGTTCTAAAAGACAGACTTAACTACCGAGAGCCCACTCCCAGCAGCATGTCCTCACTTTTGCAGGTAATGTCCTTTTTGCACTCCATTGGGCTCCAGACAGAATTACGCTTCCTGCACTTCGGAAACAGTGTCTTGAGGGTAAACGTGAGAACCTGTTTTTCCAGGCCTTTTTGAAGGAATTTTGTTAATCCTGGAGAAGAGAAGGCTTGGGAGAGTCCTGATAGCAGCCTTCTACTACTGGAAGGGGGCCTATAGGAAATCTGGAGAGGGACTTGTTATAAAAGCAAGTATTGGAACAGGTTGCCCAACGCTGGATGGGGCTTCGAGCAACCTGGTCTCATGGAAGGTGTTCCTGCCCATGGGAGGTGGTTGGAACTAGATGATCTTTAATGTCCCTTCCAACCCAAACCACGATGAATCACATCCTGGAATCACAAAGTCTTGAAAAATTTTGAAGAACTGAAAATCTCTATCCACCCATCCCAGCTGCTGGCAAGAGTCTATTTACATGAAACACTATGTCAGCATATCATTTCTATCTGGCTTCTCCATGAGATTTTCTGCCCTTTATTATACCAGAAGACTATGAAAACTGAGCACTCTGAAGGCGATGGTTACATTAAATATTTGAGGTGGCTGATGCATGTTTAAGTGATACACCAGACAAATAAGAAGAAATATCACATGAGGTCTCTTGAGAACTTTCCACCAGGAAGAATACAGAATGGGCAGCTCTCTGGTGTAGTACAGCACAGTGCCACATGGAAGAGATGCAGCATATTCAAAGGTCTAAAATCAGAAGCCCAGGAGCATTCTAACACACAGTCTAATTTTCATGGGATATGAGACAGAAACTTCCCATTATCAGACATGTTATAAAGTTTCTAAGTAGAAAGAAATGGCATGAGACAACATGGTACAGGCAAGAAGCTCTACCTGACATAAGAGGCATAGTTTGAAGAGTGCAAAATTCTGTTCCACTATTAAAGTATCAAACTGTCTCTGTCTTGGTTTACTTTACAAAAAAGTCTAAGGTTTGGGGTTTGGAACTAGATGATCTTAAAGTCCTTTCCAACCCAAACCATTTTATGATTCTATGATTTCAGCTCAGTAAATTAGCACTGAAACCTGGGACACCTTCACCCGCACACATGCAATGATACACTGTAAAATTAAACATTCTAATGAAAAACTTTACCCTAAAATGCTTCAACAAATTATTCTTAAACTCATTCATTCCAGAAGTTTCAAGAACACTTTCATAATTAACTGTCCCATCTGCATACATTTCTGTGAAAATTTCTAAATTAAAATTATTGAAAATAATCTTTGAAGAACCAAAAGCACTGGTATAGAAGGACACCAAACTTAAGCTCTGGGTAAATATACAGCAAATAGGAAAACATCAATTTGAGTGTCAAAACAGGCTTTGGACACAATAAAAATGAGGCCCAAGAAATACCGTTAATCATGTCTTAACCAGATTAGCATTAAAACATAGAGATAAATTAACCAGAAGACATGAAGTAGTACCGTTTCTCTCAACACCAACACAAACACAACTAGCAAATTTATCTTTGACAAAACAGAATCACCTCCCATAATTAAAGGAAAAACAGGGTAATACTTAATGAAAGCCGAATAAAACCCTACCACCAGTACCAGATGGAAGGATAAGCAGAGGAAAGGCACAGAGAGAAAACCACTATGTGAAAAACCTATAGATAAACCAAAAATTATTGATAACAAAAATCCAAATATGTTAGCTCCAAATATTTTCCTGAAGGAAACTTAAGAGGAATAAACTTACTAGAAGTAAACTTTTGAATACAAAACTTACAGGAGCATCTACCTACTTGCTTAACAGGAAAAAAAGAACCATTTTAAAAAAGAAATATTGAATAAGGATGAAATACTGTTTTGTATTTTGTACCAACAGAGCGATCACGGCAGCAGTACCTGCAATAATAGATGATGGCTGTTTGTGCAAATAATTTTTAATTAGTCCTTCCAATTTTATTCCTGTTTGCAGTGGTGCAGTCATATTGTTGCAGAAATCAACCTAGCTACTGGTCAGCTTTACTTTGGAAGGGGCAAATACGTCCCTTCCCAAATAAAGCAGAATTATGCTTCCCTGAAAGACTTGAAAATTCAGATTCTCATTCGGAATTTAGATCTTCTTACAGTGCTTGAATTTCCCACAGATTTCTCACAAATCTGAGCTTCACTTACCCAAGAGTATTCAGGAAACCTGTCACTGACAATCAGTCTACTCTGATGTTGTGGGCGAAAGAGTCTTGACTCCAGGACTTCCGCTTTAATTCTCCTCCACTGCCTCTTTCCACTCCTCTGCAAATTCCTGTGGTCTCTTCCAGAGCCCACAGGTCCCTCTGGTGTGTACATGCACCACCATGGGTTCTCCCCATGCTGCAGTCCGCTCAGAGGTGTACCTACTCTGGTGTGGGTCCTCAATGAGCAGCAATCCCTCTGGGGGTTTATCTGCTGCAGCATTGGTCCTACATGTGCTACACTCCAATCAGGGGTGTACTCTCTTCAGCATGGATCCCTTCACAAGATGCAGTCCTTGTTTGGGGGTTTCTAGCTCCAGGATTGGTTGCCTACAGACTACAGTCTTCTTGGCAGTGGCCCTCTTCTGCCATGGAGTATCTTCTTTCTGGAAAGCATCTCCAGCTGCATCTCCCCTACAATGTCCCCTTCCACACCTCTCTTCTGTTCCTCCTCCCTGTTCTCCAAGCACACTGCTTCACCAGCTCCTCATGTGCCTTCTCCTATGTCTCCTACTCCTAACAGTTAAGGCTTTTCCTTAAACATAAGCAGAGCCATCATATGCTCCCCTGGTTGGCTGATATTCTGGCACACGGTGAGGTGTTTCAGAGCTGGCTTGAGCGGCTTGTGTCTGGTACAGGACAGTTCACAGCCTCCTCCTACAAGGGGTATCCCTGAGAGCACCCTGCTACTGAAATCCTGTCATTTATTTATACCCCATACACGAGAATTTCAGTGTGTGTGAGGGGAAATCACATTTTCACTGCAATGAAACATGGAAAAGTTGTACCCAGTGGCTGTGAAGGCATCAAAAACCAGAAGAGAGAAAAGGGCATTTTTCTCAATTTTTCTAACACAGGACATTAAGTACATGAACAACACTCCAGGGTGATCAGTTCACTAGAACAACATAAAGAGGACTACTGAAAGACTCAGGAGTGAACTGGTCAGATGTTCACTAGTTTTGACGTGCACTCAGCCAGTGAATATTGCTTTTTAATATATATTTAATTTTAAGACACTAATTTGCATTGTAATAATTTCTTAGATAAGGACATCCCAAAACAACTGAGTAAGTTTTAGCATGTCAACTACAACTCAGAACATTTGGTACATTCATTTTTCATTGCAAATTATGGACAATTTGTCACCAGTTCATATCCTACTGCTTCTACTTGATTAGCCAACACTTTGAAAAGCCAGCAACACCAAAGTAGCTTGGGAGTTCAATTTCAGAAGGGAGAGGAAGCTAGAAACAGGCCATGCAATGTTTTTATCTTGGAAAAATACAGTACAATTTTCAAACAAGCCTCTTTAGAGGTTTTTACTGGTTTTGACACAGATCTACTACCACAGACAGCTGACATTATTCTTGCTGCACTGCATACCGTTAAGGCATTGAACAGTGCAACAAATGTGTTGTTCTCTTGGTTCTAGAGAGTATGCTGTGTTTCTCTGGGATAACAACAGACTTAACTGCATTGTGCACTATGCTGCCTTTTTTCCTGATTTTTTTTTTGACTCTATAAGCAACGTATCTGCTCAGCTGGGGAGACCATATACAATTCACCAGTAATACTGGCTTCCCGTGTCAAAATGATCTGTAAATTTAGATTGTTTTTGTCATTATGCAATGGTAAAATAATGTTCTGAAACCATCTATAAATTCAAAAAGCAGATTTCAGGCCAAACAAAACCAGACATTTGAAGAAATGTGAATAATTGAATCTAGAAAACATGCAGGTTCACTCTTCCACAAAGATTAATTTGATTCCGGATTATGCACGCCTTGAAAAGAAAACACAAATCAAAATAATTTATCGATTACCAACAGACTGTTAAGGAGGATGAGCCAATGTTAATACATTACCAGTGATAAGGAAACCTAGGAAATACGTTATGCCATTCACTAAGATAACAAAGTAAAATAACTTTTATATCAATTCTTGCTTTAACTTGTAGCATTTTGATGGGTGACATTGATTAATACATTGGTTGGGGCTCTAAGTTTTCATCTGGCCACCCAAAATCAACAGAAATTTTATTGCTATTCAGCTACTGTCAGGAAAAAACACAGGTAAATATAAATCATAACATTATCAAAAGCCCACAGCAGTAAGAGACTGAACATTAAAAAGTTTTGTGCAGGAACAGTTTATCAGTGATAAATATGCAATATGCCACTGAGGTTTGCTACATAAATCAGGAAACAACTGGCTGAGACAATGTTAGTCTGACTAATACCTTAGTTAACAGTCCACATCAGAGACCTCACTTCACTCCCAGTGTTTATAACCAAATATTTAGTCCTTCTGCTTTGCAAGCCTCTGCGAAGGTCAGGACAGCTCCCCCAGCCTTTAAGAGTGCCAGAGGCAGAGGGCACATGGAATGAGGGAATTGTCACATACACATTGTTACCAGCCCCTATATAACCTGCTCGTGACACACATCATTATCTTTTACATCAAAAGCACAGGAAGGTTAAACAACATACAGCATGAAGCACACATACCACACCAATACACACAGTAATGCATTCAGACATAAGATACAGCTGGATATTTCTTGGCTGTTAGTATTGGACAAGCTCTGATAACTCTATCATCTAGTATTTTGCAAACACAGTTTCAAATTACAGTGAATTAATAATATGATTTTTATCAGCAGATAAAATTAATTCTTTCACTGTCAAATATTAGTGTTCTCTTTCATCTTTTAATTCATTCATGAAATACTAAGGACACAAACAAGACTTTCAGCCGTAGCATGTTAATCCCATCAGACATTATTTATGAATTAAAATTAAGAAAATGGAACAAATCATTTTCTCAGTACTTTCTTTTCCAGATACTTTTTCACTCAGGACACTCAAACTTGAATCCCAATTAACTGAACATTTGGCTTAAAAGTTCTTTAGTTAGATCAAAGTCTCTGATTTGGAATACAAGTGAGCACACTCAGGTTTGTCTCAATTTTTAAGAGAATGAAAATAAATTAAATTAAGTCCACTGCAATTCTGAAACAGAAAGGTTAAACAAGGATTTGATCTAATTTAACTAACTTAAATTTGGCTGTTTAGTGAATTCAAAGAGATGGAACCTAATTTAATTAATCTACTTTAAAAATCAATTTGGATTAGTTTTCCTGAATGACGCTGTGCAGACAAACCCCCATTCTCCTAACACAGATAAAAGTATTACTGTGCTGGCCTGCACATATCGATAAGAGATTATTAGCTCTTAGGTAATAAAGTGCTGAATCAGCTAACAAATCTCTCAGGTGGCAGCAAAATTATTTAGCTCTGCTAGACTGACCAAATTGCTATGAATTATTATCAGTGGAAGCATGCAGAGAAGCATTTTCCACAATACCCTATATTGACTGGAAGTGTTCTCTATTTCATTGCCTGCTGCAACCCACTTAGTACCAAACTATTAGTTAGAGCAGATATTTTAATGTCTTCTGTTGAAACTGTGGTAGTGAGCTGGAAAAAAAGCCTAATTCTGGGTTCAGAGGCAATAAGTAGTGGAATCAGGACACAAGCCAGGAGTATCTGCATGAGCAGTTCTGAAACCAGGATGGGCTGCATAAGATTGACCCCCCTTTCTTCCTGCTGAATGTTCAACCACCAGGCTTCAGAGCCGTGTTCCATACTGAACCACAGAATCATGAAATAGCTTGGGTTGGAAGTGACTTTTGAAGATCATTCAGTTCCAGTCCCCCTGCCATGGGCAGGGACACCTTTCACTAGACCAGGTTACTTCAAGCCCCATCCAACCTGGCCTTGAACACTGCCAAGGATGGGGCAGCCACAGCTTCTCTGGGCAACCTGTGCCAGTGCCTCACCACCCTCACAGTAAAGAACTTCTTCCTAATATCTGATCTAAATCTACTCTGTCATCTTAAAGGCATTACCCCTTGTTTTATCACTACATGCCCTTGTTATGCTTGCTCTGCATTCACAACCATCTCTTTCTACTCTGTCTACATCAGAACCAAAAACATCCTAGCTGCAGAGATGCACTCTTAGTTGGCTTTGATTATTATTAGTATGCTGCCTGTCATGAAAACTACCACAAAACACCTAGGTCCTATTCACTACTGATAACATAAAAGCACATAACTCCAGACTGTGAATTCTATCTACAGGGTCAAATGTGTAAAACTTGCAAGGCTGAAACCTGGAGCCAGAACATCAAGGGTACAGAGAATCTCTCTGAAGCCTGAAATTATGCAGTCTGGTGCTGAGAAAATCAAATGAAATGGTCTAAACTTCATGATGGCCCCAGCAGAACTGCAGGAAAGTACAGAATGTAGCTGATAACCAGGTACCACAATGAAATTTGATCCAGAAAAGATACAGAAAATACGTTTTCAGCTGTGGAGACAAATGACCTCACGTTCCAGCATCACTACCCCTCTTATGGGGCCAGCATACACCGGATTATTTGCTCTGGATTGCCATTGCCCCCACCTACCTAGAGTTTATATGTAGGAGTTCCAGGACAAGCAAAAATTGTACAAAAATAGATTATTGTTTCTATCTGTGAAGAAAGCTTTTGTAGTGCCTGAAACTGTCGCTGATTCAGTTACATCCAGCCACCTGAAACTACAAAAATAGCTGCCTTCAATTTGACAGAAGTAGCTGCGAGACTACCAGATATTCACTGCGCCAGTTCTCTACAGCTCTGCTCCTATGGGTCACTGCCTGGGTATGCAGCAGGGAGCACAAGACTGCACGAGACCTATATTTAGCTACAAACAGACCTAATCACTATTTTTTTGTTCACCGTACTGAAAAGGAGCAAGTACCAAACCTTTCACACACGCACATCAAACTCAAACAGGAATGGTAGGCAGGTTTGTGAGGACTGCACTGGCCTATTTGAGCAGATGAGTGCAAGCTAAGACATTTTTGGTGAGAGGATTCCCAGGGACTCCGAGGTTTCTTGCATTTTACCTGAAACACCTTTGCTATTTACTGCCTTTTCAAAGTATGCCAATAGAACTATGCTGTTTAATTACATCCAAATGTCATTGTTTTGGTAATTTCTTAAACAACTGGCAAGAATTTATCCCCAGAATGTGACTGTGCTGTTCTATTTCAGTGTTTTCTTGGCATTCTCCTCTCAAAGTAGTAGCTATTAAATTCAAATCGCCTTTCTCTCCTTGTCACGCATTTGCTTTAACGTTTCAGAAGTTCACCAGAGAAATGTTTGCAGAAGCCCTTGGGTGCTGAACCAAGAACACTTAATATGTTAATACACCTAAACAAACTTGCAGCCAAACACTGATTATCCTTTAAGTGCCTTAGCCATTTCTTTAAATCATTAACTTCAAGCTCCCTCTACAGCAGGTTCTTGCTGGTTTCCTAATATTCCTCCCAGACATTTTCAGATACAAACATAACCAGTTGTTTTAACTGGAGGCAAGCATTAGGTAGTCTGGTGCAGATCAATCAGTCTGCCCAATGCCATCACATTTGGAACTTCTAGTTTTCCTGCTCTGTTTAGGGACCCTAATTTTTAACACTCAGGCTTGAGAAAACACAGATGAAAACACATATCACTCAAATATTTTCCTCCACTTTAAATTCAGCAGGTATAAATATCCTACAAACAAGTAAATATTTAACAACTAAAGCATTCAGCAGCTAGCGTGAGTCCTTATTTACTCTTGCCTTGTGGGCTTTATGCCTTGCAGCATCTTTATGCCTTGCATCAAAGCATACCATGCTTTGCCTGTTGTGTACAAGAAGAGGAATGTGGTTTTTCTTCTCTGTTACTATTAATTCAAATATACATCATAGATCTAATGCCAAAAGCAATGGCAGTGAGAAGTCAACTGTATTCTGGGCTGCATCAAAAGGAGCGTGACCAGCAGGTTGAAGGAGGTGATCCTGCCCCTCTACTCTGCTCTCGTGAGATCTCACTTGGAGCATTGTGTGCAGTTCTGGTGTCCTCAACATAAAAAGGACATGGAACTGTTGGAACAAGTCCAGAGGAGGGCCATGAGGATGATCAGGGGACTGGAGCACCTCCCGTATGAAGACAGGCTGAGAAAGTTGGGGCTGTTCAGCCTGGAGAAGAGAAGGCTGCGTGGAGACCTCATAGCAGCCTTCCAGTATCTGAAGGGGGCCTATAAGGATAGACTCTTCATTAGGGACTGTGGTGATAGGACAAGGGGTAATGCGTTAAAACTTAAACAGGGGAAGTTTAGAATGGATATAAGGAGGAAGTTCTTTACTGAGAGGGTGGTGAGGCACTGGAATGGGTTGCCCAGGGAAGTTGTGAATGCTCCATCCCTGGCGGTGCTCAAGGCCAGGTTGGACAGAGCCTTGGGTGACATGGTTTAGTAGGAGGTGTCCCTGCCCATGGCAGGAGGTTGGAACTAGATGATCTTAAAGTCCTTTCCAACCCTAGCTATTCTATGATTCTATGACTCCATGGAAACACCTACACCAAATGCTCCCAGAGTTGAGAAGATTGTGAAGGGAAAGGGCTGCAACCTCCTTCAAACCTGCTGCCATTGGGTACAGCCTGAAGAAAAGGCTGTATTGGATTAGATACAGCTGTTTTGTGACACCTTAACAGTAAAATGCAGGAAAATAAATTAAAAAAATATATATTTTCTCATATAATAATACTCCTGATCAAATACATACCTCATAATTCTTTGGTTTCCTGATTTTCAGTTATTGTTTTCCCAAAGATTTTGAACACATCAATCAAATAATAAAATCAAGAGGAAAATCCATTTTTTTCATAAAGAAGTAAATATATTATTTACTGAATCAGATCACATTTGTCTTTCTGAACTTTATTTTCAGACACTTTTCTCAGAGTAATTCAGACCAAAAAAGATGATGCTAAAAGAAGTGTGCTTTAACATATCCTCGAGAGTTTAATTCAGAGTCCATACTGTTTCATAACCACCTATAAACTTAGCAGTGCAGTATTTTATATTCCTATATATTCACATGACTGGGCGCAAAGCAGAGTTTTAAAACATGAGTTGGAAATGTGACATGAACAAGGTTTTTCCTCTCATTTAAACCTCTACCATTTTAGTGGCTCACACCACCTCATGACTCTAATATTTGTATACTACACTAAGCATTGCCAAATAAGTGAAGACGTACTTCTGAACAAACTGTATTTGGGAAAGAATCAAGGAAATGAACTGAGAAAAGAAAATAGCTGGGTAACAGTTAATCCCCATACTACCAGTTCTAACACTATTAACAGTCAGCAGCTCTCTGCTACCTTCCCACAGATGACAGAATCACCATCCTGTGTGATCATTACTTTCTTGAAACACTTGTATTAACATTTTTCACACTAGGTATTGGACCGTGTGCATGTACATCTGTACACACTGCATATGATTAGAGCCATTTCATGTAAACATGGACATAATTGGGAACCACAAACTTTTTTATTGCCACTACTGAAACAAAAATGTAAATGGAAGCAATAAGAATGCCCAAATTGCTGTTTCATTAACTGGATTCTTTCACCCTTCTTCAGAGTATCGTAATGACAGTCATCAATTCTGGCATTCAAGGACAGGAAATGATTCATAGCCAACTACACTAAACTAATTAAAAGCATCTTGCATAGTGCAAGATGAAAACACCATCTTCTGCTCTAAGCAGGGCATAGGTGAAGATTATGCTGCAGGAATATTGGCAAGCAAGTTTCTTACCTGCAGAATATATATACCAAGTAAAATCCAATTTTCCCAGTGTTCACATGGATGACAAATTTGCCATTCAGAGTAATCAGATCAAAGGGAAAACAAGATGAAATTAAATAAGGAGTTTTATATTCAGTAATACCGTCTATGCTCCCACATAGTACTTTTCCTTAGTAAATATAAAAACACTTGATGATAATTACAGAAAGCTAACAATTAACCTGTTTCAGGGTATAATTTACCAGGTGTTTTTACATTTTTACAATTTTCTATGCTAAAAAGACTGGCTGACTTTTAATGAGACTAGTCAAAATAAATTTGGACATTTATCATCATTTTATAAGAAATGTGAGAAGAAAAGTATTTAAGATGCTGGTAGAAGTGTATTTTCCTTTCATTCTATACACTTAAGGTCTAAGTTAAGAATTCACTTCTTTTTGACACAGCAAGTTGCCACTACCTTTCCTTTGAAAGATGCAATCAGCAGGAGTTATGGCCAAAGGCAACAGGAAGAGTTTATATTCTGTGCATCCTGGCAAAACAAGGAGGCAGGCACACAAGCAACGTGAACACTAAATACGTTTTCCTAAAAGCAGTTCACAATCAGGCTAGCAATAAACATAGAAAAAGGTGTATGCAATGCTAGAGTAGTACCGTATGTGCTGTGTAAATTCCCTGGGATTGCTTATGAGACTAAGCAAAGCAACACTTGCTCCTGATCAGCAGTAGCCTTAAAAGTATATGCAGGAGGCTGGGTAAGACCACTCCATTATTGGAAGTAGGTGGGGTGCAAGGATCCCCACCCCCTGAAGTCCCACATTTCTTAAACTGATCCGAGATTTGTGTAATGTGCTACTGTTCCTTTTGCTACAGAACCTGCCTGGGGTTTCCAGCTCACTTTGAAAACAGAGCCCTCCAAACATAATTTAACAAATCTGAGCAAAGAACCTAATCCAGTTTGTTGCTTACTTTTTGCATGAGCTTTTGTGTAAGGTAGCACACTATTTTTGTTCACTTACAACAACAGATTTACCAAGAAGTCGGTCATACTCGGCAAATGAACAAAATCTAATTATGTGTCTGGTTTTATCATGCCATAATCAAGGTTAACACAGAGTAAATGATTTGTACTTCTTGTCATCTGTCTCAAAAGTAAAGGCTACAGCTGGCAGCATGTAAAATTTAAAAGTGGGTAATGAAAAAACACAGAAGTATTTCAGGTACCTCATAAGGAACAGAAACCTGAGGCAGGAAGGACAGAAGTAAGCAAAGCAGGGTACATGATAAACCAGTGCAGAGACAACACATTGACTGTTTTTTATTTATAATCTCAGAAAAAAACAAGGGAATAAAGAATGAAACTGAAAGGCAAAGGTAATATATCTAAAATTATTCTAATTTTAACACCTTGTTCTTTTAATAAATTCTTTTTTTAATTTCTACACCATGCATAATTAAGCATGGAAGTTATTCCATGTATATATATATATGGAAAAGATATTTGCATATGTGTATCCGTTATCCGAAAAGCTTAGAGGGATTTGAAATGAGATTACATACTCACGTAAGATGACAGGAATACACAATGACAACAGATAAAATGAAAAGAGCATAAAGCCCAGCAGTGCTTCACAGAATAAACCATGACAGATGCTTCTTGTACAGCACCACCAGATGTGGGATACTGAAAAGATGTTAGTGGTATGCTCCAACACAGCCATTCCTGATTTTCCCCATTGACACTGCTGAAAGTCAGGGAATGAGCAAGCCCATTTACTGTCCCAGTTGAACCTATTAGGCTTAGTTCAGTATGAGAATAAGAAAAGCACAGGCACGTGGCCTTTCAACTGTTTTTGCTTAGATTTTTACTTTGGCATTATCAGATGGCCCCATATTCTCAAAAAATTTTAGGATCCAACTCTCATCCCTAGTTTCCCATTGACAGCTTGCTGTCCACATGTGGATCACTTTTCTGTGTGAAATGGAGATGGCAAACCTGACCTTTTCAGGGAACATCCCAAAGCTGAAAAAGCTTTTGAAACAAATGAATGCAGGCAAGGGTAATACTGTATGGAAGCACTCAAGTCTAAGCCTTTTTTAGGCCACAGGTAGAAGACCTACAGAGAAGAAATGCTTTACTATTGCCAACAGTCAGCTTCAGGGTTGTAGGAAAAGGAACAGTAGCTCATATAAATGCTAGGAATGTTTGGGGATAACACAAGAGAGGCTTTCGAGCCAGCTACTTTCAATTGAAAATCTGTTAATTAACGGAAAGCCTAAGGGATAACGAAGGATTGATGGCAGATTGAGGGCTGAAAGGCAGCACTTCCCTCTCAAGGAAGGTATTTTTAGAGGCATCAGCAGAGAAAAGCTGCCCAACACTGCACACACACACACACACACCCAACCACACACACACACACAATATCCCCCAAATGCCATTATCAGTCAGGCAAGGGATTACCCCAGGACTTCTGCCTGCTTGCAGCCCAACTAGATGAGTAGAGGTAAAGGATGCAGAAGGCAACAGGAGAATGCTGTGCCAGGAAGGGACCAAGTCAGTCTTTAAAAATCCACTTTCAGTTTTGAGTCATGGATGCCTGCCACACAAGGCAGCTGATTTACACAAAGCAGGTGCCATGAGCTGAGGGGAAAACTTGTGATGGCAGTGAAACAGGATTTGGATTTCATTATTTCCCCCCGAGAAGCTTACTGAAAAAGAAACACAGCTCCCATCCCACATCCCCACAGACCAGTGAGGATGTATGTCCTTCCCCTGCAAGCACTGGCACCAAAGAGCGCTCATTGGGATCCTGCAGGTCACCCAGAGGAGCCTGGTGACAGAAATTATAGGGATACCACAGCATTTTGCACTGGTCATTGAAAATACAGTGGGCATGAAAGGTCACATCATCAGAATTCCTTACCTTTAATCAGACTTCCCTTTCCCCTTCTGCTTTAATCACTTTCCATCTCATTTCAGATCTCAATGGACTTTTTCTTTCTCCCACCCTCCCTCATTCTTGTTCAAGCTTTCCTTCCGTTAGCTTATGTGATAAAAAGCTTGTCTGCACACATATCCCTTATATTACTGCTTATTGCTGTAACTTCTGTTATAGGCCTGCACAGGGTTTTCATGGAAAATTAAAAACAAAACAAACAAACCCGAGTCTAATATGATCTACATTATACTACATTACTGAGGACAAAGAAAGGAAGCTTAGATGCATTTCTGGTAATGAGCAGGAAAGAAGCAGGAGATGACCAGGCTCTGGTGCATTGTGAAGATCTGTTCAGGTGTCTGTTACAAGTGAACAAACCCAACCTCACCGCTCTTCTGAACTCCAGCCTTCCACACACAGCAAAAATAGAAGAGCAGTCTCACTAAGTCAGACCAAAGGTTCTTTTAGGCCAGAATCTTCAGCAAAAGGGCAAAGCGAGACAGACAGAGACACTTTGTAGGAGTATGTTCATAGTTGTACGCAGACCAGCACTGTCCTGAGTCACAGGCGTAACACCTATGTGCTCTGACAGAGAATTTTCTGTTTTGTGATGTATTTTTCATCCATTTTACTCAATCTCACTTTGTTTTACAAACCCAGCTAAATGTCTGGAACATAGAATCATAGAATAGTTAGGGTTGGAAAGGACCTTAAGATCATCAAGTTTGAACCCCTCTTCCATGGCCAGGGACACCTTGCACTAACCATGTCACCCAAGGCTCTGTGCAAGCTGGCCTTGAACACTGGCAGGGGTGGAACATAAAATATCCTTTATCACACAACACATGAAGCATCTCCCTTTGTTCTGAGCCTGCCACCTGTTAGCTTCATTTGCTGCCTCTGAGATCTGGAGAGAGAAAAACATGCTGAATGACAATCACGCTGTGCACCTTTGCCGTTTGTGCTTATTATTTCTACTGCTCAATCCTCTCATTCCAACGATGAGAGGATTGGGCAGCCCTGGTTTATTTAATCATTTACTTGTACAGGAGCTCTTCCATACATTTTTCTTTATTATTCTGCATTGTACTTTCTACACCTCTATTCATTACTTTTCAAGATGTAGGGGACAGAACCTGTACCTGCAGTGTTGTTTGCTTTGTTCTTTATTCTCCACATAATTATCCTGAATATTCTGTTTCTTTGAGTACTGTTGAGCACAAAAATAATGCTTTTATGAAACTACCTGTTATAACTCCAGGATTATTTTTTAATGGAAATAAAAGAGCTCACTACCACACATATAAAGCAAGGGTAATTCCTCCTCTCCCAACTCAACACACACCACAATATTTCATACAAGAACTGAATTTCACCTGCCATCTGTCACCCAGTCACTGAACACTTTCAATCACACATTTCAAATTAGTATTAAGTTGTATAAACGTCCTTCTTACATGTTAGTGTTCACTTACTCAGTGAGTTTGCATAGCTTAGATTACATTAAGCAGAAAAAAAAACCTTCAATTTTCAACAAGGGCAAGTGTAGAGTCTTGCATCTGGGGAATAACAACCCCATGTACCAGTACAGGTTGGGGGTTGACCTGCTGGAAAGGAGTGAAGGGGAAAGGGACCTACCTGGGGGTCCTGGTGGACAGGAGGATGACCATGAGCCAGCAATGTGCCCTTGTGGCCAAGAAGGCAAATGGCATCCTAGAGTGCATTAGGAAGGGTGTGGTTAGTAGGGCAAGAGAGGTTCTCCTCCCCCTCTACTCTGCCTTGGTGAGGCCGCATATGGAATATTGTGTCCAGTTCTGGGCCCCTCAGTTCAAGAAGGACAGGGAATTGCTTGAAAGAGTCCAGCGCAGAGCCACAAAGATGATGAAGGGAGTGGAACACCTCCCTTATGAGGAGAGGCTGAGGGAGCTGGGTCTCTTTAGCTTGGAGAACAGGAGACTGAGGGGTGACATCATCAGTGTTTACAAATACGTAAAGGGTGGGTGTCAGGATGATGGAGCTAGGCTTTTTTCAGTGATATCCAGTGGTAGGACAAGGGGCAATGGGTGTAAACTGGAGCATAGGAGGTTCCACATGAACATCAGGAAGAACTTCTTTACCGTGAGAGTGACAGAGCACTGGAACAGGTTGCCCAGGGGGGTTGTGGAGTCTCCTACGTTGGAGATATTCAAGGCCCGCCTGGACAAGTTCCTGTGTGATGTACTCTAGGTTACCCTGCTCTTGCAGGGGGGTTGGACTAGATGATCTTTTGAGGTCCCTTCCAACCCTTGGGATTCTGGGATTCTCCAAAGCAAATAAATACTTGTTAGCTCAAGTTATGTGATCTTAAGGTCCTTTCCAACCCTAATTATTCTATGATTCTATGATTCAAGTACAAGGCACTCTAATACTTTGGTGTGTTCCATTCTGCCTGGGTGGAATCCAAGTAGATTTGCATTTCTTCCCTCCAGGTAAATTTGTTCAGACAGGCTCAAAACAACACTAACATCTTACTAGTTCTACATTATCCAGTGAAGCTAAGAAGCACACACGGGGATGATTTCAAGTATTCATAGATGTTTTGTTTTCCTTGTAATCAGTTTAAGCTGACTCTGCCTGCAATGCACAGCAGCAGCTGACATGACACACAAGATCCAGCAAAGGAGGCAGTCAGCATCTCTAGGTAACGCACTTCTGGGAATACTGGAGGTTTCAAATAAATTGTGCTGGGCTTTCGTCCACACCTGAGATGTCAGCAGCACTAAACCAAGGTGTCAGCCACTGGAACACAAACTGGCTGGCTGGGCTGGAGGCCATGGCCTTGCAGGGGGTGCAGGAGCAGCCAGGCACTGGGCAGTGCACACTCTTGTTGGGCAACTCTCCCAACCATCTGAAAGAAGCATCTCAAATGTTGCCCTGCTTCTCAGCTTACAACCTGAAGAACAGGAGACTGTTCTAGAACTTCAGCAACACACATATCCATCAGTCGCTGTTCCTCAGCACATACAGAGATGCAACCCTCTTCATGAAGTCGGAGAGGGTTGAATGTAGAGCCCAGTCATTCCTGGGCTGATACATGACCCACTGCCCCTTTGCCAAGAGGTGAGGAGGGGGATAAAAGCAAGTGCCACAAACTCCAGAAACCACTTAGTTTTTGAGAGAAAGCAGAACAGCTTCTGCCACTACATTTCTTTTTCCACAGGACAGGTGGGAAAAAATCTGAAGCCCAAAACCAGACACCCATTTATCTAGCAGAAGTCAGACCTACAGAGCTACTGGACAAATGGTAAAGTTAAAGCAGAGGACCATAGAACCGTAAGAAAAACAGTCCTGAGCAGTTAGGGAAGACAATTAATTTGAACTGAGTGAAAAATTAAGTGTGGAAGCAGAGCTGATTTATGTGCAGGATTAATGTATTTGCCCAAACAGCAAGTCTAAACCTCAGCAAAATGCTTCCACCCTTGCTGTTCCTGTATGCACAAACTGAGGACTACACGACTACAGCGCAGCATCCAAGATCCCAGTCCTGCATGCCAATTCCCACCAGCAGACACCTGACGTCTGTGTAAGATGTTTCATGAAAACGTGAAGTCATGGGATGAGTCTGTCCAGGCAATGGGCACAGGAATCAAACACAGGCACCATCGCCATTCCCATGCTCACCACTGCAGTACAAAGAGGCACGACAGGCAGTGGTGTCTAAAAGCAGTACTCCACAGGCGGGATGTGACAATATTTTGGCTTCATCTGCACACCTTCTAAAAATACCAATGAGCATTTCTTACAAAAAATTGTACGTTCATGCATCATGTCACATTTGAGTTGCTGGATAAATGCCAAAGTGTCCTTCTGCTAGCAGGCCATGTTAAAATGGAAATCTATTTTACGAATTATTGAAGCATTAAGTCACATGGGATGGATGCTGTGTAAAGCACTAAAACTGTAGGGTACAAATACATATATATTTAAACTCAGGTTACGATGCAGCCTGCCAAATTTAAGGAACAAGTTTACATCTACCACCAGCTGTCTCTATCTCTTAAAATTTCTGAATCCATGTGCCAGGTGACATCCCAGCAGAACGGATCATGCACAGGTCTCGTTTGCTGCAGATGGTCCAGCTTACATGGCAAGGAAACACAAATAAGCCCCCAGAGAGGAGCCATGGGGAGGCACACCCTGGAGGGTCCCTGGCTGTAACCAATGCTGTAAGAAGTGCATGTGCTCACAATGCAGACCATGGCAGTAAGTAGATCCTGCTGAAGTGAGACATCTGAAATGCAGGTGGCAACTAGATTTTTGAAGCTAGCATCTGTTTGCCACTAACAGCATTTTTATCTATACGTAGGGATTACAATGTTTATCCTTTTTTTTGTGTGTCAATTTATTTTCCTGTTCCAAGAATAGATGCGAAAGAAAAAGACAAATCAGTGTCACCTTCTAACCAGTTTTTCATACAGCACAAAACTGCAGTACTTAGGTATTAACTACTAGTTTGCTGCAAAGAGCTTATCAGATAAATAATCTTCTTTAGTTACAAGCACTTGAACTCAGCTAATTTTGATGCATGTCTGAGCCATGGTTGTTATAAGATGCTGCATTTGTTCAGTCCCTATGGCTGCAATGGACGATGAAAGTGTAGACAAGCAGAACACAACATGTTTGGAGGGAGCCTTGAGCATCATGGTCTTATGTGAGGCGTCCCTGCCCATGGCAGAGGAGTTTGAACTAGATGATCTTAAGTCCTTTCCAACCTAAAACCTTCTATGATTCTATGTTCGTAGAACTGTGGTGATTTCTCTATGTGCTGCCCAGATGTTACCTACAGCAACAGACAGAACTTTATACAAAATTATGAGGTTTCTTTTGCTGTACTTAAAATACTAGTCATGGGAAACTTTGTCCTCACGGATATTCTCTACACTATACTCACACAGTGTTAGACATACCGCAAAATAAACCATATTAGGCTCCTACATGTGCGGATCAGATTCTTCTGTGGACTGCCTTTAAGAAATTTTTCATGTTCTCTTTATGCTCTGAGTTCCTGGTTCTCATTGGGGCAGCCTTACACTTTCTTACACTAGAAAATGTCGCTCATGCCATTTCACTGCTGAGGAAGACTAGTTAGAAAAACTGCATGGAGGCGCTCAACCCTCTGAAATCCAGCTATCACATCCTATACTGATTTGTGTAACTTCCCGCTTGTGATAGTCTTGAAACTATTGGTTAAGAAGACAAAAGAAAAAAGGCACTGCACCTAAAAGTATCACAGAATATCCACAGAATAGCAAGTAAATATCATGAGGATTTAGGAAAAATAGTTTTCCCTAACATGAGGTTCAACTGCTCCAATGTAACCTGAATTTCCTCACTGAAGTAATAAAGTGCACCTTGATTTCTGTATAGTTGTTCTTTAACACACTGTGCAAATAAAAGCCAATAAACAGTGTTTTCCCACAGCTATTATCAGCTAACACTTTAAAAATAAAATAATAACAAAGGGAAGAAAATCAACTACCTGCAGGTGAATAGGAAAAAAGCCACTAACAGAACAGGGATACTGAATTATTAGTAAGCCAGAACAGTCTATCCAGATCAATTTACTTCCTCCAAGTGCTTCACTTAACCCTCCTCAACAAAAAATCAAAACCTGTTTCCATTCTCTAACGTGTAAGGTTCAGAGGCAGGCAATATTTTGCAAGTTGTTTACTAGGGATGAAGCTCCAGAGACTGGAGTTTAAATCGGGCTGAGCGATGACTAGCAGGGTAAGAGGACAGCCTGAAGAGCCTTCTGCTGTTCTGCACTTCTCAAGATTGAAATTCTCTTCTCTGCTATTCCTCCTGTTAATAAATATGTAAATACAACCTGGTGGCAGAAGGATAGAGGGTGCGAATTAAGTGAGACTCACGGTGAGTGCTAGAGAAGCTGGTTACTCAGCAGCCAGGCTACACTAATAACCTCCGCTCTCAATGGGTACGGTCTATTGCAGAACACATTTTGATGGAAACCTACTAAAATAGCATGTGCAGCCACGGCTTCACTCCTAATGTCCTAGCATAGATCAAAAAGAAGGATTCAACTAAGCCAATGATGGAGAAAAACTAATTTCATGGTAAAATAATTCTAAAATATATTTAAGGTACATTGGCACGGCTACTTTAAAGGGAATATGCATTACAAAACACGTAAGGGAATTGAAGACTGTATTCTGATGTTCTCCAGCTGTTACAAAAATAGTTATTCTTTATCACTTTTGGAATAAGGTATTTTATGTAAACAATTTTCTGAGATGAATACTTCTTCCTTTCTTCACTATATTGGCTTGGGTTTTGTTTTCAAGACAGAATATAAAGAGCTGCTGCTTCCCTAACATACAGAATTTCTTTTTTTCCTATTAGAGAACACATAAAAATAGGATGGAGAGAAAAACTGAATATAAGATTTTAACCAGAAAGGCAACCCTCTAAATGTGAATCCTAACACCTGCTTATGAGAGGCTACTTAGAACAAATGTAAAACTACGGTTTGGTTTTTACATAGGACAGTACCAGGAGCCACTGCAGAAAACCTGTCAAAGCAGCTGTACCTAAACTTTGCACATTTACACAGGAAGAAGTGGAGGGCCTTTGTGCCCTTTCTGCAGTAAAACATTTGCAGGAACAGCAGCTTCATGTTAGACTAAAATGGAATCGCTAGGTTTTCAAACCTGTGCTTCTCTAAGAGCAAAGTATTAGATGTTTAAACAGTATCTTTGATCCTGAAATGAAGACATTCACGTTTAGACTAGAACACAGAGTACCTGAAAATATCAGTAGAGATTGCTATTGCATTAATTATCAGGTTATAAAACCCCAATTTGTTAAAGATCAGAATCTTAGTACATGAGTATTTGAAACAGAAGCATAGGATAATTTCTTTCCAAAAGTAAAATTATAAGGGAAAAAAGATCTAAGACCAACAAAAATTTAAATACCGTTAACAAAGAGCTTAATTAAAGCATGCAGTGCCATTCAGAATCCAAATTTCTGGTTAATGCGCATTTATGTTTGCAATGCAAGACTTCATTACAAAAATTACATACAAAGAACATTTTAACTATAGTATTTTTTTCTCAATTATGCATCTTGTAACTGGAGAAGCAAGTCCTTTGTCCAGAGAAAGCTAATTTAAAATCACATTCTTTAAATTACATCACTTTTCTGTAATTGCAAGGTTTTGTTAGTATTAAATGCGATGCAACTGGATGTAGCATAACTCGGATGTAGCACTGACTTTGCAGACCAGAGCCAAAAGGAGTATTAATCTAATCTCCATAGTGTAAAAAAAAAAAAAAATAAAATAAAAATGCTGATATGGATCACTCGTGGAAATAAACTGGTTCATTTTCATTTCATAGAATGAAATTTCATGCATAATGTGAAATTGAATGGTCAAAATTGAAAGATGAGCACAATATGACACCACTCAATTATGATTTCTTTAACAACTCTCACTGGTATGTAAGATATATTTTGTTGTAGGAATTTAAACATTATTTACAAACCCCATGGCTAGTTTCTCTACAAAGGCTCTCTTTAGTTAGAAAAAAAGACGTGGAAAAAGACCACAACAGGAGTATTTTTCTTCCCCCCCCCCCCCTTTTTTTTTCATAACCAATTTTACTATTCTATAGGCACAAGCCTATAACAACTGATCCTTTTGCTTTCTTATATCCTCCCTTATCACATCAGATGCTGGAAATAGTTATGAAGGAAGTCTCGTAAATGCCAACCTCTACTGCATCTTGACACCAGTGATGTGATCTGCACTGCAGCCAAATCGACCTTCATTTGATTCTTGACACTGAGCCATATCACCTGTCCATGACGGGAGCTCTGCTGGCCACTACTGCAATACTGTTGCGAACAAGTTTTATTTACGTTCCAAAAATACAATCATCTCTACTTGCAATATTCCCCATCTAGCCACAGACCTTTTTCTTCCATGTTTTCCTTGCTTTTCAGAATAAAATTTTAGGATTCTGGTTATTTTTATGTTTATAATAATTATTATTAGCTCACTGGTTTTCTCACTTCTAAAGGATCACCCAGGTGCTAACAGATCCTTGCTCAAGCACTGTCAGCCCACTGACTAGTCTGCAGTCTTGTCTTACCTGCTTTGGCTTGTATTCCATATTCATTTCATCAGCTCCCACTCTAGTCCTTGTTTGTTTTGCTAATGGACTTGCTGCCACAGCATATATAAAAGTAACAGTAATATGGTGAGGGAATTTCAAGTCCTCAAAATGCAATCTCAGAACGTTTCACTTTCCATACTGTGTTGTTACTGTAGCAAATAAAAAAGTTCACAACTGAGAAAATGCAGAATGCAAAAAAAGAAACCCAAAAGCCAAAACTGGACAACGTAGCTTGAGCATCAGATGTATCTGCATGCAAATCTTTATTCATTTGTAGTTGGCATGGTTGTTGATTTTTACATTGATTCACAGAATGGTTTGGGTTGGAAGTGACCTTCAAGATCAACCAGTTCCAACCCTCCTGCCATGGTCAGGGGCACCTTCCACTAGACCAGGTTGCCCAAACTCCCATCCAACCCAGCCTTGAACACTGCCAGGGATGGAGCAGCCACAGCTTCTCTGGGCACCCTGTGCCTGTGCCTCACCACCCTCACCGTGAAGAATTTCCTCCTCTCATCTAATCTAAATCTCCTCTCTGTCAGTTTAAAGCCATTCTCCCTTGTTCTTTCTCTATAGGCCCTTACAAAAAGTCCCTCTCCAGGTTTCTTGTAGGTGCCCCTTCAGGTACTGGAAGGCTGCTCGAATGCCTCCCCAGAGCCTTACCTTCTCCAGGCTGAACAGGTTTTAAAAAACAAACAAACAAACAGAACCCCCAAACACCTGCATTATTGTTTATTCTGAATTTAAATCATTCACCTCAGATAATTACAAAATGTACTACACAGATGACCTTTTATAGTTAGACTGACAGACTATCTGTGTTATGCTCTTCAGTGCTGTTCATTGTAGAGCTTTACATCTGGAGCATACTACAGAAGGGTGCAGAGCACTTAATCTCACTTTATCCCTATTTCTCCCTAAGAAGTTATACTATTACTCTTTCATCTAACAGAATCTGTAACATTGGTAAATATTCTGAAGGTGAAATTTTACATCAAAGGCCTTCCAAACCCAAACCCAGCATTAGCCCACTATGGCTGTTTCCAGTACTACCAGTGATACAGAATGATACAGGATAACATATAGCTCTCGCTGAAAATTAGTAAGTTTCAAAACAAATGCTTACAAAGAGGGAATGCTCGTATGCAGCTAAGAAAAGATGGATGAAACTTGCCGAAATTAATATTATGAAAGAACTACACTCTTTTAAAAAACAACTGGGGAAAATTCAAGATACCTGGATAGGCTTGCAAATATTTAACCAAAACTTGTTTTCTGTTCTACCTCAGAGACACGTGATGATGATTTCCCAGAGCTAAATTAACATTGCCACCATTCTGCAAAGTAAATAGGCTCCTATTGATTAAATTAAGCATGGGGTGAACTTAAGCTGTTTTATCTGACCATCATGAGTGAATGTTTTGCTGGCTGGGAATGTCCCCAAAGAGGAACAAAAGTGCTTGGAATCGATACTGTCCAAACCTATTTTTTCTCACTGTTATCAAGGAGAACCCTGTAATTAAGAAGCAATTTGCTTAAACTGCCCACCACAGTATACAGGAATGAGAGTCTAAGTCAGCTTCTCAAAGATACAGTTTGCACCTTCCCTGGTGGGGTTGAATAATGTTACCACCCAAGCAGACTCTCAAGTGTATATAAAAGGCTTCATTGCAATTGAATTTCAGTTGTTGGTTCAAAGAAAAAAGCCTTTCATATTTACCTCAGCTTAAACAGACATAATTCTAAAATCTCAGGGCATATTAGATAAAACTACATAAAGTCAAATTAGTCTGAGTCTTTTTGGTTTGTAATAACCTTGATATCTAGGAAATCCTAGCTACATTGCAGAACTATAGGAAATTTACTCTAATCCACAGAGATAACACTGCTTATCGATCTGCCTAATAACTACAGCAATGTTTGACTTGAGAGATCCTGTCTCAACACACTCGAAAAGCATATTCTGTAGTTTCATTACAGCAGTAGTACCTGTGACGTATTCTGACAATGCACCTGCTCCATCCATGGTCCAACTATAGACTTCCCTCCTGAGATCTGAGATTTGCAGAACATTTTGTGTGTTGGCCTTGGTTTTGTACCCCCTCGTTCTCTCTGTATTTGTATTGAGGTAGGAAACAGTTTTTCCTGCCCCGAATTCATAAGGTTTCAAAAAGAAAAGCCTCCTGAAATTAAAATTACAAAAACAATGCAGAAACATTTACTGACCAAGATAAGAAACAAAAAGTTTACCTTGAATTTTTAAAAGAGAATTTATTGAGTGAAACAGCATTACCACAGTTGAGTTTTGGTTTTGTTGCTTTGTTTTCCGGGGGTTTAGGCCTAGTTTATCCATATGAAACATGAACTGTTTTATAAATCACCTCTAGATTTGGCAGAATATGGAGTTACAAGTCCTTTTATTAGTAATAACCATTAAGGTAGAATTGGAATAAAAAAAGAAATAAGGTAAAATGATGTTCAACTAAATAATAAGGTAAAATGTACAATACCTGAAAACAACTGTACAGATTGATTTGTTTGAATCAAACTATTTTGTGCAGAAGAGCTATTTATTAGAACTACCACCTGTCTTGATTAAGACTACTGGTTAGTTAGAACTCAAAATTTAATTATTTCGTATCAAACACAGTATCTAGCAAATTAATTTTGGCATGTGTGTTCCTTTGTCAGAATCTGGTTTTGTACTATGCTATATATATATATATATATATATAGAGAGAGAGAGAGAGAGAGAGAGAGAGAGAGAGAGATGTAGACATACATGTAGATATATGTTAGGGTAAATTTACCTATAAAACCAATGCATTCCTGTTGTATATCTCAGAACCTGGAAGGGTACAGAGAGGACTTTTCAGAATGAGCAACAAAGCACAGCAGCTTGGAAGAAATGAAGCACTGTAATTTTCCCTTTTTATTCGTAATACTTCAATGCCCTGCAGACCTGCTTCTTCTCACCAAGCATTTGAATAATGTGTGCTTCCTGAAATCCTGCAGTTTCTTCAGGGAACATCATCCACTTTATAAAAAGGAAAACAGTTTTTTGGTAGAAAGCAATTGCTCAAGTTAGATGGTGCTTTAAAAGTTATTTCAGCTGTAAGACAGAAAGGGTAAACTATGGAAATGTTCTTTAAGAAAGCAGATTGAACACAATGAAATCACACAAGACCTGTGTGATTGAGATGGTTTCCATTTATCAGGCAAGATAAACAGAGCAAAGGAAATATTAGCTAGAGATCAGAACAGAAGACGAACTTCCTTGAAATTCAGAAAGCATTTTATATGACTGTTACTCCACAACAGTCAGCTGCAGGGTAGGTCTCTATCAAAATAAAAGTAAAGAAACACAGCAATTAGAAACAAATAAACCTAAACCAGTATTTATAGTTAATACCAGACCTAATGATCATTTAATACTATGAATTGGCTAGGAATTAATCAAAGTTAACTACAGTAATGCAACTGTTCTTATTGTGAGAAATAGAGCAATATATGCGCAGATTTTTAGGCGAAGAATGTACACTGCTGTAATTTCAGGATGATATCAAAGTCATAGATCTTAAGGAAGATTATTTTGGAAATTTGGTTCTCTCTCCCTTATTTCAATATTTACTTTATAAGTAAATACAGGACTAGAAACTTGGGTAAAGATTACATAGAGCCCACTTGGAGCTGATGATGTGTATGTTAATGCAGATGAAGAGAAATGGGACTTCCTCCATGCTATACTCCAACGATGGTTTAACAGGCTACCAACAGCATCTTATCTCCAAACCATACACACACACATACCCAAAACTCCTAAGATAAGCACAGGCACAGGGGGAGAGAACAAGGTGCCTTCTGCTCCTAAGACAGAAAGGTATGCAAGACATAGTAACAGAGGGGTAAAATCAGGGAGCAGTACTTGGTAGTAGGTCATTCTCAGAAGTGAGGGTAGTTCTTGCTCCTGAACTGCTCTGCCTTATTTACCATCCAATGGCTTTGGACCAGGAAATGGGAATGTGCAACCATTCCCCCTCATTTTACGAATCCTAAGCACTGAACTTCTGACTGTGAGTACTATGTTGAGACCCTTACACAAGTGTCTCTGCTTCTCATGAACCCATGGTGAACACACTCTGTACATCATTAATTCTGTTGTTTGTATGCAGGGTGATCTGTAAACACTTCAGAGGTTCTTCAGAGAGCAGGATACTCAAAAAATATTCAAATCTGTGTATGAGGTACAGACCTCTCTGCTAAAACAGCTTGCATTGCTGGAAGTATGCACAAGCAGACTTTCGGGCACCGAGGGAATCTACTGGAGCTGCATTACCTAGAAGTGTTTACAGATCTGGGGCTTAATGGAAATTTGGCAAAGGTTAGGATGACACAGTTAGACTGACACTTAAGTTCCTTTCAGGCCCCACTTCACATCTATCAGCCTTGCTTGAATTGAGCTCTTAGATGCTTAAAGAGAAGAACAGAATCAACATAAAATTAGGTTACGATTCAAAAATAGTGGCTGTATGGAGGAAAAGGTAACTCTTATTGCAAACTTAGCAGGAGAACTAGGCATGAAAGAGGATCCTTTACTCAATGCAGGAAGATGCTACCGAGCCATGTGGAGTAGAGTTCATGAACTCTAGTCCACAAGAAAGGGGAGTATTTTTAGAGTAACCCATCAAACCCAAATGTCATAGAGAAACAGATAAAGGCAGAAAAGAACACATCGAAACATCCTTAGAACAAGGTGAAATTTTGCTGTTCCCACTTTAAACTCTGTATTTCAAATAAATAAAAGGAAACTGAAATAGCAGTGATGACACTTTTGAAGAGAGGATGTGAAGCAGTGCCAAAGACTCTACCCTGGGAATGTTCCATGTGCAACTCAATGATACGGAAAAATAAATCAGTAAATAAATGCAAAAAAAATCCAAGTAAATAAAGGTTTTTAATCTGCTATCCTGTTTCTGATGGTGTCCAGTAACAGAGACTTAAAACAGACGATAAAGAGCCAAGCTGCTAATGCTTTTTCCTTAGCATGTCAAATTTCAGTAGAAATTTCAGTTCAGGGATTTCCTGAGCCAGAGATGGTATCTTTGCGTTTAATAACCCTCAACGGATTTGTCTTCCATAAACTTGTCTTTTTCAACACATGAAGACTTTTAGCATACAGTAACATCCTCTGCTAAGAAGCTTCACCACTTCATTTAATTCATGTTGAACTTGTCACCTGCTGACATTTAGTAACTCTTAGTTTTATATAAAAGGTAGTAACAATCATGTCTCATAAAACATTGTTTAGCTAGAACATGGTGTTACAAATGCTTGGAAGATCCCTTTTTCATGAAGCAAGAAATCTAGAGAAAAAAAACTGCTGCAAGACAAGTAACAACAGAGGTATTTTTTGATGTATTTTTTTTTTCTCCTGCTTTATACTAGTTGATTGCTTGGCAATCAATCCTAAGTGTTTACTGCATCATAAGCTCAGAGTTGTCATGCTGGGACCTGCACATATATTTGGTATGTCTTGATTTTGTACCAGTGGTTTATCATGCTCTAAGCAATAACCAAAAGGGACAGGACATCCAGAGCAAGACCAGCCTCCAAACTCCTGGCAGAGAGATAATGATCAACTCTTCTCAACAAAGAGAGCTTGCAGGAAAGGAGAAAAAGTATGCCATGGATGCCACCAATTAATTTTTCCTGTAAAAGCAAAAAGCTAATTAGATTTCCTTGCTTGAATGGCATTTATAGTTACAGTAACTTGTAAGACAGAAAACTCAGGCCTTGAGGAAGTCTCAGAATTTTTTGAAGTTATCAGGTTACTTCTGTGGCATCTTTACATTCTGTTTCCAAATTTTGAGAAATTACAAATATAATAATAGTCAGGAGACTCTACACGATGCATTACACTAAAACCACAGCCAAGTGTTATCTAGTTACTACAGCTGAGTTACTTTCTCTTTGCAGTTTCATACTGCAGTTTAGCTTTTTGGTTCTCACTATATAACAAACACTAAAAGCTGATAATAAAAATGTAATGTAAAAGTAACATACACATTTTCTCTCTAGTAGACTATTTTAGAGTCCAGTCTTTCATGGCTTTGAAGCTCTCCAGTGTGAATCACAGCCTTTTTTTTTTTTCCCCCCTCCTTCCCAGAAATATTAAGCATCTTTCATCACTTGATGAATGACGAAAAAACACAAAATCCCACGGGGAAAAACATCCACGAGCCTTCCTCAATGATGAAAAGTTATTATACAAATGATGGACTTTTGCAACACCTCAAAATGTCAAAAATCCTTTTAGATACTTTTAAGAACTAAAACCAATTACAAGTATGCAATTCATTTCTCAAACACATTTAGTCTAAATGTTCGTCTTTGCACAATATCTTTTCTATTTGAAGGTGGCAAAGCATGAATTAATTCAGCACAATGAATCATCCATTGCAGCATCACAAAAGTAGCTTACAGGATCACACTGTACAGGGATAAACACTTATTTTTTTTACAGGAGGTTTTTACAGGAGGAAAATCACTAACTAGATTTATCGAAGTCTTATTTTGGAAAACAACTAGAACCCGGGTTAACCTTGTACTTGAAAATTTTACTTCCATTTTCCAATCTCATCCTACTGGTACCTGGTCTGATGCTTGTACAAACATGTAAGTAATTCTGTATGGTAAAATGAAATAAAATATTTTTGCATAAAGTGTAGGTAATCAGCAAGCACACAGATGCTCCTGAAATGACAGCTTCAGAACATCAAGTGAAATTCAGATTCTCTAAGAGTTTCAGACAGCAGCTAACACTCAAGCAGCAATGCACAAGCATCCATTCTCCTAAAGCCTCAACCATAGATACCAAATACTTAAAAAAAAGTAACCCTGCTTTGCTGAAATGCTCCTTGGCTTGCCCCAGCCATGGTTAGATATACTCTGAAAGCTGGCTGCTTAAACCACCTTGAGCTCTGCTTCATTCCAAGCCTCAAAGCACAATATGGATTCCACCCACTCAGCACTAGCACAGCCACACCTGCCGTACTGGGTCCAGTACTAGAGTCAGTCAAGCAAAGGGTCACAAAGGTGACAAAGGGTCTGGAGCATCTCTTCTGTGAGGAAAGGCTGAGAGAGCTGGGACTGTTCAGCCTGGAGGAGAGGAGGCTCAGGGGGATCTCATCAATGTACATAACTACCTAAGGGGAAGGTGCAAGTAGAGGAGAGCAGTCGTTCCTTCCCTACTACTTCCATCCCTAGTAGTGGCTGGCATTGGATGCTTAGGAAGAGAATATGCCATGCTATTTCATACAGCAGTCCTTCATTCCCTCTGCCCAACCCTCCAGCAACCTTGCATCTTTCGGTAAATTGTGGTTTAGGGTTTAATAGCCCTAGATAGAAGTATCCGTCATGAATTTGTCTAAATGCTTTTGAACCCGTTCAGACTTTAAGCCTCCACAACACTCTGCAGCAATGAATCCTGCAATTTAATTATGCACATCATGAAGAACTACTTCCCTTCATTTGTCTTGAAGCTACTGCTTGATCATTTCACTGGCTATCTCCTTGCTCTTGCACTCTGAGAAATAGCAAATAATTATTTCTCTTCACCTTCTCCATGACATTCATGATTTTACATACTTCACTCAATTTCTCCTGTCATTCCTCTTCTAAACTGCAGAATTCTTTCTTATTTAAAGTCTCTTCACATAGAAGCTGTTCCTTCCCTGTGATGCAAAATCACTATGGACTTATACAAAAGTATGTTTTCTTGTTTATGCTCTCTCCTCCTCTCCTGATCATTCCTAACATTATCAAAACCCTCCTACAACTCCTCCTTTTCAAGCTTAAGAACTTAATTTAATCTTACTGCATGCAAAATCCATTCCATTCTTTACTTAATGCTACTACATTGTTTCTGCAGCTGGGAGACCAGAACTGCACCCACAGAGATGTCATGCACGGTAATAAAATGGCTTCTTTTTTCTATTCAAAGCCTGATGTTACTTGGAACTATTCTATTTTTATTCCAGCTCTTCAGATCTAAGCTATTTCTTCATGAAAGTAGAAAGATGTTGAAATAATATGAGAAACAGCTCAGGTGGAAAGAGAGAATGCATTTGAGTTTCACTCCAATCAATAGACAGCTTTTGAAACAAATCTCAGACTGGAGATGTTCCTGTAACAAGTATCAGCCTAAAGGTTCATAGAAGTTAATAAAAAGTCAATGCCACCTTGGAAAAACATCTATCTGTGTGTTGTATCATTTATTATCACTAAACAATGCAATGGCAATGTTTTAAACTATTGTTTATGCAAGGTATGAAAGCTAGCTTAGCCACAGACACACACACAAGCACTGCCCTCCCCATTCTGTTGACTTTGCCAACGTGCAGCTCTCAACAGAAACTGTTATCTGGATGACAAAATTAGCTCTAGTAGTGCTCATCTACGGAGGATCATGTTCTGAGTCTGTGGGCAAACTCAGGGTTAGGGTTAGGCACTCCTGCTTGTTGGGAGTCACTAGCACTTTCATCAAACTGCAGAAGGAAAACTGTGTGTGTGACACAGCAAGAAAGGATAAATAACGCACTTCAAACAAGACCTCAGAAGAATGTGGAATGTCAGCAAAATAAATATGTAGCATAGAAAGAACAGAGACAGGAAGGAAGGGAATGCAAAATGGCAGTGGGAAGAGAGTACGAACAGAACCAGAGCAGAAAAGGGTGGGATACAAGAAAACAGCTTGCAAAAGACCCGTAGAGAACAGGATAAAAGACATAGGCATGAACATACATGAAGAGTATTACACAAAGGAGAAAAAAGGATCATATTATGGGCCCTGAGAAAATGGGTGCAGGTGGGGTTATGATGCTTGAAGGGCACTTTGTCATAAAGTCAACTCTGTTATTCTGGAAGGTTTTTATTCTTTGCTGATCTCTCTGGGATGGTCTACCATTCTCTAACTATATAAAATAAAGAGAATCTCCTAACCTGGCACAACAGGCAAGTGCCTGAGTGAAGTCTCTGTAAACACCACTCTGTTGTCAGTTTAGCTCCCCACCATTTTTTGGAGGAAAGTCCATACAGAAATGACATTCTCCTCATGCTAAGAAAAGCCTGTAGACAAGCCTGCTGTAAAAAAAAAAAACCTCGAACACCATAGATGATGCATCAAGGGGAAGGAAGGAGAATCCATAAAGTTTCAACAAACTTGGACATTTAGAATGTTAAAACACACAAAAAAAATATGCTGAAATTTCAAGTCCACTATGTAAAAATCAGGAGATGAGATAACAAATTCTGCTCAAGCATTGTTAATAAATCATCTGTGTGCTAGGATTCAATATGTAATTACACGATCTGATACTCTTTTCTCCATTCAATTACATAAAGAACAGACTAATCTGAGAATGTCAGTGATACTTGTCTACTGCCTCAACCATATGGCTCTCCTTATTTCTGCTGTCAAAAAAGTTAGAAAGTGTGTAACGAATCACACAGGAGACTTCAGACGAAAAGCTAATCATATAGTTTGGGGTGGTTTCTGCTCTTCAGATCTGAGAACTAGATGCCATCTGTAACAATGCTGTGTAACCTGTATGATGTTGACCAAGTCTCCTCTTTAAAGATAATGACAACGATACAGATTCTTCTCTACTAGCTGGAGGTATATGGGTCAGGCATCTACATCAGATGGCCAGAGGTGGCCTTGTGGGACTGACTGCTCTCTTGTAGAGCTTTTTGTTCTATAGACTTAAGAGAAGATGTTGGGCACCCAGCACTCTCCATCTAGATGTCTTCCTGCATCCCTACTACACCAAGTGTGACAGCTTGAGATCTCATTCATTATTTAATAAATCAAAATAGCTATGACTGCAGTTGATATAAAACCACAATAAGACAGTACTAAATAAAAGTGCTCAGCCCCAGACGTTCTCAAACTCTTCCGTCAAAGATTATTGTAGTCTCTGTGCCTTATTTCCTCACGTGTGAGCAGTGATTACAGCACCACCTCATTTCAAAGGGATGCTCTGAACATTGTTTGCAAAGATCTAAGAGGTTGCTGTAATCAGGGAGGAGATCTTTTTTCTAATGTGCCTTTGATAACCTGACATCCTACAATGAAAGCTACAAAGAACAGCTCAGGGAAATGAAAAGATTGTATCGGCTGTAGGATGCACTTGTCACACACAAATGACACCCAAGAATGCACAGTGAACATGAGCAAACAGCAAGTGCATGCTCACTCAACACAACTAATCCTCTGGGATGAGTGAGAGGAGGATTTCTGCTGATGACAAGATGCTTGGAGAGTCTTCATATCTTCAGGAATGTTTTCTGAAAATGTTTTCAGCTTTTTTGGTACTGAGAGGAATGATAAAGAATCATATCTGTGATTCTACACATCCAGTAGAAAAAAACAAAAGTAAAAGTCAAAATGTTATCAGTATTGCATTTTTTACCGCAATAAAAATACAATTTCTGTCCTACTTGTAGATGGGAGTGAAAAACAAACAAGCAAAACCCCAAACAAACAAAACTAACCAGCCAACAAAACAAATCCCCCCAGATTTATAAATATTAGCAGAGGAAGTTGATTTCACATCTCCATGGCCCACAGAAGTCATCCCCCAATGAAATGGAAGTGTTTTGTAAAACCAAATGCCCTAGAATAGCTCATTAAAAAGAATACTGCATGGCTTAAATACCCGTATTTGATGAAATAAGTAGTTCTTTCAGTGAATGCAGACTTTTTACTACTTCCTGGAAAGTTCATATACAAAACTCAACAGGAGTGAATATGCACCCCAGTGAATCGGCTGAGCACCATTCCATACTTCAGGGTTCCTTTTAAGTCTGATGAGAGGTGTGAGTCAGTAGCACTAGAAACATCAAAGGAACAGACTCTGTTTATAAATTCTCACAATTGTGAATTACTATGAAAGTGCATGCAGCTTTTTAAAAAGCTGTTCCCCAAGCGCCTGCAAGTGTGTAATCACAGAAACGCGTCTACTAGATGTTAAAAGACATTAGTAATTTCAGTGCTTTGTCTAGGATACGAAGATAGTCACATTAATCTCCGTGTCAGGGCAGCGAAAGCGTAATTGATTACTGATCCTAGACCAGAGACCTTAAATACCATGTGTGTATGAATGCTGCATAACATTATAAATAACAAGCATTAATTGAAAATAGACCGTCTGAAAGCAGTAACCTTCTACTATTACATTCTGAGAAGTCTCATGATCTCTCTCATCAGGTTATACAGTGAACTTTCAAATCTCTCTTCTCATTCAAAAGTGTTTATTGCCTCCACTACTTCCTAAGGAAATAAAAACAACTCAAAGCACTCGTGCTACATGTAGCTAGGTCAGATGGTTGGTTATGATTAAATTCTGCCTCAGCTTGATGACTTGAATAAATTCTAAGGCAAACGGAACAAGATGATAAATTCTCACCCGAGAATACCAACCACTTTCTCTAATAGCTGGATGATGTAGAGTGACTCAGTATTACTCATGGGACATTTTACAAGATAATCTTAGTCATGGCTTGTCTGTTGATTTGGACAGAGCGATTCGCAAATTTTCCAATGGGAATCGCATTTAACATCACGCGACAGTCTGCTTGATGTTACACGGAATATACCAATCACCCTGATTTACTGCTCTGTAAACACTGGGTGATCCTGGTTCAGCACTCCGCAGCATAGCATTATACCAAAGGCCAGAAAAAAGAGCTCCTCACATTTATTTTTTTTCTTAATCTATTTCTTTCCAGTTTCCACAATGCACTGTGCCATCTGGCATCACTAAAGCACGGTTACTCACTTTTGAACAAGTTTGAGTCCAGCACATATACAGATCACTAACCATTTCTTCACGTATTCTTATTTAACAGATACGTTTTTAGATCTTCAACTGAAGGTTTACTGATTTCATGAAGCATTTCTGCTTAGCTTTTTAATGATTTGCTTTCATTAAAAAGAATAAGGTGCAATTCACTAGAATTTAATATATTTTCTTTTACTCTATTAACACATACTACGTGAAAAATTAGTCTTATCCAATACCTTTTTACCCATCATATAAATATAAATATAGAAGTGACATAAAATCTCAGTGGTAGATGTAAAGATGAAATTCTGAAATTGAAACACTTGAAAGATTTTAATACATATTTTAAGTTCATATGTAGTGTACCCACTCCCACTTAATCTATTCACTTACTTCCATAAGCTAGTTCTGAATGCATGCTACTAAAATAATTTGAAGATTGCATCCTCTATACACTGCTGCCTAGCTAAATTAGCAGTAAATATCAGTGACTAATACTCCTGGGACAAACTTCATAATTAGAAGAATATAAAGGAATGAAAAATGGAAGCATTAACATTTCCTGTACTCTGAAACTCGTGCAATTGTTCATATCCTCCTGCTTTTACATGCAAGTCTGTTTCTTTGAGAATAACATCACATTTAATATATGCAGAATAGGAAAATAATCAGAAGTTCTATAGCTGGTAGATCCAAAGGAGCATTTAGTGGATTTTTGGTGCATAAATCAAGAGTGTGATGCAACCTCCACTCTTCCTCCTCTCCCTGCAATGCAGTTCCTAAACTCACTAGTCTTTCAAAATAAGAGTTTCCTAAGAATCATTAAGATACATCGTACAGCATGTTTGGTTGTCTCCAGAAATGGGCATCCATCTACCCAGTTGATTACATAAGATTTGAAGCCAGGAAACCATTTCAGAAAGCAGTGCAAGAGCTTCCTGAAAAGCCAGTCACTAAAAATGTTCATGACATCCCACCAAGTACCAACTTTATCTGACCATCCCCAAACTGGAGCAAATTCTTTCTTTTTCAACTTAGATGTTGGAAGTTTCCTCACTTATTAGCATTCCATGCTCATCTCTCCCCACAGGCTGCAGAATTAAAACTCATGCATCTTACCACTCTAAACAGCTCTGCAGTCTCCAGGTTAGACTGAAAAGACCACTTTTTCCCAGTCCTGCTGAAACTTGCCTAAGAAAGCCACTACGAATACAAGAGCTATGGAGCATGGGGGTGTGCTGAGCATAACTGGAAGGAGCAGGACAGAACTTGCAAGGGTGAAAGGTGGCCTGTGGAAGAGGTCAGGGACCACCTTGTGCAGTCATAAATCAGCAATGAACTACCTGAAATAGAATTCCCCAATTCATGCCTGATTTTGCTCATGATGCAGGGCAAAGGCTCTCCTTTAGTGTATTTATCCATGGATAAATAAAGATAAGGAGCTGCTGAGGAAACTTAGAGGGAAGAAAAAGGCTTATAAAAGGTGGAAGCAAGGACAGGCAGCCTGGGAACAATACAGGAATGCTGTCCAGGAAGCTAAGGACCAGGTTAGGAAAGTTAATGCCCAGTTAGAATTAAACTTGGCTAGGGATGTTAAGGATGAAAAGAAGGGATTCTATAGGTATGTAGCAAATAAAAGACAGACTAGGGACAAAGAGGGTCCTCTCCAGAAGCTGTCAGGAGAACTGGCTACCCTGGATTTGGAGAAGGCTGAGGTTCTGAATGGCTTCTTTACCTTGGTCTTCACTGGCAAATGCTCTGACCACACCATCCAAGTTGTGGAAGGCAGATCTGCAGGACTGTGAGAATGAAGACCTTGGGCCCACTGTAGGAGAGGATCTGGTTTGAGACCATCTTAACAACCTGAACATGCACAAGTCTGTGGGACCTGATGAACTCCATCCACAGGTCCTGAAGGAGCTGGAGAATGAAGTTCCAAAGCCACTGGCCATCATATTTGAAAAATCGTGGCCATCAGGTGAAGTTCCCAATGACTGGAAAAAGGGAAATATAACCCCATTTTCAAGAAGAGGAAAATGGATGACCAGTCAGTCTCACCTCTGTGCCTGGCAAAAGCTTGAAGCAGATTCTCCTGGAAGGCATGCTAAGGCACATGAAAAACAACAAGGTGCTTGGTGACAGCCAGCGTGGCTTCACTGAGGGGAAATCCTGCCTGAACAATTTGGTGGCCTTCTATGATGTGGCTATGGAACTGATGGACAGGGGTAGAGCAGTTGACGTCACCTACCTGGACTTGTGTAAAGCATTCGACACTGTCCCACACGACATTCTTGTCTCTAAACTGGAGAGACATCAATTTGATAGGGGGACCACTCAGTGGATAAAGAACTGGCTGGATGGCTGCATGCAAAGTATTGTGGACAACGGCTCAATGTCTCGCTGGAGACCAGTAACAAGTGCTGTTCCTCAGGGATCAGTGTTGTGACCGGTATTGTTTTAATATCTTTGTTGGTGACATGGACAGTGGGATTGAGTGCGCCCTCAGCAAGTTTGCCCATGACACCAAGCTGTGTGGTTCGGTTCATACGCTGGAGGGAAGGAATGCCATCCAGAGGGACCTTGAAACGCTTGTGAGGTGGGCTGATGCCAACCTCATGAAGTTTAACCATGACAAGTGCAAGGTCCTACACCTGGGTCGGAGCAATCCCAGGCACAGCTACAGGTTGGGCAAAAAGGAAATTCATGGTAGTCCTGCAGAGAAGGACTTGGGGGTTTTGGTGAAAGAGAAAATGAACATGAGCCAGCCTCAGTGTAGACTCGCAGCCCAGAAAGCCAACTGTATCCTGGGCTGCATCAAAAGGAGCATGACCAGCAGGTCAAAGGAGGTGATCCTGCCCCTCTACTCTGCTCTCGTGAGACCTCACTTGGAGCATTGTGTGCAGTTCTGGTGTCCTCAACATAAAAGGAACATGGAACTGTTGGAACAAGTCCAGAGGAGGGCCACAAGGATGATCAGGGGACTGGAGCACCTCCCGTATGAAAACAGGCTGAGAAAGTTGAGGCTGTTCAGCCTGGAGAAGAGAAGGCTGCATGGAGACCTCATAGCAGCCTTCCAGTATCTGAAGGGGGCCTATAAGGATGGACTCTTCATTAGGGACTGTGGTGACAGGACAAGGGGTAATGGGTTAAAACTTAAACAGAGGAAGTTTAGATTGGATATAAGGAGGAAGTTCTTTACTGTGAGGGTGGTGAGGTACTGGAATGGGTTGCCCAGGGAAGTGGGGAATGCTCCATCCCTGGTGGTGTTCAAGGCCAGGTTAGATGAAGCCTTGGGTGACATGGTTTAGTGTGAGGTCTCCCTGCCCATACTAGAGGGATTGGAACCATATGATCTTAAGGTCCTTTCCAACACTAACTGTTCTATGATTCTATGAATTGCTGGACTATTGGCCATTACGAACAGTTATGTAACAGTTATCATATTAAACAATAAGTAACCTGTTATTGTCCTTAATTCATTTTTTTTTAATATCAGCTATTAAGATGAACCAACAGGCTCGGCCTTGAGAATATTATTTTCAAATGTGATATTTTTATTTCAAGTGATTTGTATTGATCATTTAAACTCACATCTCTTACACCTGAAGACATGTAAAAAACCAAGCACTTTGCTGTTTTTCAGATTGGAAATGCTGCACTTCCTATTGACAATATTTAGGCACTTTTCTTAGAAGACCTACATCCATGTTCACAATCTTTCAACGCACAGCAGGGTTCTGAATAGTTGCTTTCTTTGATCTAGCTGAATAACTAGAGGCATTACCTGTCATAATTCTAGGTTGCTGCTAATATATGGGCTATAACTAGCTTTAGCTTCCTTAAGGCATTCATATCGCAGTGAGGCCCCTGATAACATGAAAAATAAACTCCTTTGCTTGAGAATCCTATTCTTGCCTTTGGGATTTACACTAAAGTGCATCTCAGACAGTATGTCAAAACTTGCATATGCTCACTGGAATGTACCTATGTCTCTGTGATTAGGGTAAATGGGGTGGGATTTGTTTCACCTAAATTTAATAAAGTCAATACAGATATCTAAATGTGAGCTAGGCAACCAAATCTCTGCCATAATTAGTGGAGATCACCAATACAGTCAGTGTAGTCTAGTCTCAGAAAGTAGAGACGACTCTAGACACGATTTAGATTCCAGGTCTCGTAATTACAGAAATGCCACAGGCTTTGTCTCCTCTATGAACCTATATGCTCGTGTCATGCGTCTCAATAAACAGAAATACACTAATTTACAGAATAAGAAAACAAAGACTGTTAACTTTAGGAATTAGGGGTTTTTAATACCTAGATGAGGCAGTAGCCTTGACTGATGCTATATATACACAAAGTTGCAAGGTTTCACATTTAGGTCTAGCTTGTGAATCGGATCTTCTCAGAAGAATTCACTGCCTGGATGTGAGAATTTAACATATTTGACTTCTGATTATCACTGAAAGCTTATCTCCTTGCTGCTCCTTTGTCAATTCCCCCAGCTTCCATCTTCTGATGGATGCTCCCTTCAATGAATAGTCCCTTCAATGCTCCCCCTTGAATGGGTGGGGCTACAATAGGCATCCTTTTGGGCCACCTTCAGACACTAGAAGACTGTTAATTGGGTGGAGGAAGAGGTTGTTAGGAAGTCCATAGAAAGGTAAGAAAGGCAAAATCTCAGACAGAAACAGGACAGAGATAGGAATCATTTCTATCTCGAGTATTCAAGAAGAAAAAGGGTCCTTTCCAACCCTAACTATCCCATCATTCTATGAAAAACAACATGGAAAGAGACATAATCGTAATCATCTCAGGAGACCTTGCCATAGACACTGTGCCCCCCAGCAGAGGGCTCGTGGAGAAAGCAGCATGTGCGCCCCATGACAGGATTTCAGGAAAAGAAACTGAAATAAAATGGTGTCAATGGAAGTGAAGCAGGCGCAGCAGAAGAGCAGCTTGGAACTCCTCCTGGGACTGGGGCAGGAACAGAAATTGGGTGCTCTCTAGAAGCAAGGTCATGATTCTCAGGAAGACTACTGAGCTGGGGATCACACATGGAGGGAGGCACTACGGAAGGCCAAAGCTCAAGTAGAGATGAAACTGGTCAGTGTTCCCTCAGACTACAACCAAAGGCTTTTTGAAGTATGCTAATAACAACCGGAGGCCGAAGGAAAGTACTGGACTGATACTTTATGAAGATGGCTACTGAAAGGTGGGGATGAAGAACAGACAGAGGCATTTAATGCTTTAGCATTGCCTCAGTCTTCAGTGTGCATGGTAGACCTGAGGGTCCCAGGTCCTGTGAGTCAGAAGACCATGGCTGCAGGAGCCATGACTTTCCATTGGTGGACACTGCAGTTGTAAGGGATCAGTCTTTGGGTCCGGAGCTGCACATGGGCACCCTGGGGAGAGCCCCACAGGGCTCCACCCCATCTGAGCCCCCAGGTGCTAGAACCGAGGTCACCATGGTGTTCCCTACTAACACGCTGCTGGCCCGGCAACGGCTCCAGTGCCTGCAGGTACGGTGCTGCGAGCAGCAGCACCAGCAGCACTGGGGGTGCCAACCTCTTGTTTTTGAGGAGGAGCGCTCCCGTCTCACTGCTGTTCTAGCAGATTATTATACACACGTCTTTTCTCATCCTGCTCAGGATGGGGCAGTGGCTCTGCTGCTGCGGGTCCAGGTGAGTACCCCAACAGCTCGGGGACGCGCCGGCACAGCAAGACCTTGCAGCAGCCGTCTTGCTCATGCCCAATGCTGTCTGCCCTGCAGGGATGACCCTGACCCCAGTGAGCACTGTGAGCCCGAGCTGGCATTGCCAGGGGACATGGCTGTGCCAGAGGCACCAGGGCCATCGGGCTCTGCGGCTGCAGGAGCTCTGTTTGGCCGGCCCCTGGCAGATCTCTGCAGCCAGGACGGATTGCTGCCTCAGCCCATCCAGGTAAGCCAGCCTGGCTGCGGGGTCCCCATCCCATCCCATCCTGCCAGCTCCTCCACAGACAGGCTGTCCCCAGCACCTACCTCAGGGCCTGTCTCCAGCCCAGCATCTCTCCTCCTCTGTGCCCTCAGGACCTGCTGGCTCTGCTCCATGAACATGGCCCATCCACCGAGGGGATCTTCCGGCTGGCAGCCAGCCAGCGCGCCTGCCGGGAGCTCAGGGAGGCCCTGGACAGCGGGCTTCCAGTTCAGCTGGAAACCCAGCCCGTGCTGCTGCTGGCTGTCCTCCTGAAGGTGAGCCCTGCTGACCCAGAGCCCTGCAGCTCTGGGCTCTCTTGCTGCTGATGGGCACCTGCGGGAGCACAAGCACAAACCCAGCTGCCTGCTCACGAGCCAGAGGGCTGGGGATGCTGCGGCTGCTCCTGGGGGCAGTGCCCAAAGCCTCACGTGGAGCCCTTGGCACTGCAGGACCTCCTCCGGAAGATCCCCTCCAAGCTCCTCAACGTTGAGTTGTTCGAGGAGTGGATGGATGCCATGGAGAAGACCAGCAGGCAGGAGAGGCTGGCAGCTCTGAGACAGTAAGTGTGGCAGCAGCCAGCAGGGACTGCCACAGGCTGGGACTCCAATGCAAAGCACTGGCCTGCCTGAAATAGCCATGGCTCCTGCAAGACACATTCTGCTGCTGTGCGGTTTAGATCTGGGGGATATAAAGAGGCACCAAAAAGCTTTTGTCTCTGGGAAGCACTTCCACAGCTGTTGGGGCTTGCTCCAACAAGGGCCCTTTTCAGAAGGACAGGGAGGCAGGGAGGTGGTCCTATCTCAGCAAAGGCAGTCCCTCTGCTGTAGAGCAGGCAGTGGCCTTGGGTGAGATCAGTCTGGGAGACCTGTGTTGTCAACACCCACTTCATTAACGCTGTGCTCCTGTTCCCTCAGGGTGGCCAGCAGGCTACCAGTGGCCAACCTGCTCCTGCTGCGGCAGCTGCTGGTGCTGCTCAGCAGCATCAGCGACAACGTGGCCAGCACAAAGATGACGGCTGGGAACCTGGCCATCTGCCTGGCCCCAAACCTCCTGAGCCCACCCCAGGAGGTGCCCCTGGATGTCCTGGCTCAGGAGACAGGGAAGGTACGCTGTGTTCACCACCCGCCTACAGCGTCCCCAGCCCAGCCCAGCTTTGCTGCTCACAGGGTCCTGGCTGCCTCTTCCCATCAGCAGCCGGGAAGAGCAGCCCCACGGCTGCATCTTCCTGCACAGAAACGTGGGTCAGGCTGGGAAAGGCTGTTTGAGCCCTCATCACCCCCTTGCTGAAACCAGTCATTTGCTGTGTGCAGGTGACCCAGCTCATCCAGTTCCTCATTGAGCACCACGAGGAACTCCTCAGGGAGCAGGTGGCCGGGCTGGCCAGTGAGGGGGCTGAGGAGGCACCAGCACCACAGCCACAGCTGGAAACAGCAGAGGTAAGTGAAGTGCACGAGCAGTGGGACAACAAAAGGCTCCCCTCTCAGAAGGTGGGGCTGCTGCCACCACAGGGACAAGCACGCTCATCCACCAGCCTGCAGCTCTGCAAAGTGCAGAGCCAGGCTGATGCAGGTTGGCCATCCTGCTTTGTGAGGTGATCCCACCACAGCTGGCTCAGCTGAGCTGAGCAAACCCATGCAAGGGATGTGCCTTTTAGAGACAGGGTAGCAATTGTGCAGGGAGGTCCTTGCCCCCTGCTAACCTACACATTTGCATTGCAGCTGCCTCCCATCGCTCCCGAGAGTGAACAGCAGAGGAGCTTTTCCGGGGAGAACAGGTAAAACTGCCTGGCTTTGCTTGGTTCAAGGTCATCGTGGCTTCACCTGTCTAACAATACTGTTGAATGGAAAGGTTCCCAGGCTCTTCTTGGAACACCAGGAAGAGAAGAGCGAGCTGGGAAGAGGGCAGCGACGGGACACCGAGCAGAAAGAAGAGCAGAACCGAGCTCTCAGGGATGGGCAGCTGAAGAAATTCAGGCAGCGGAAGAACAAAGCACCCAGGTATGTAGCAGAGCCTGTGCTCCATCTTTTTGCCAAGCTCTGGGTATAGGAAACATTCCTGAGGTGCACAGGATGGTCCTGCCTCGGGGGAACATGTATGTCAGGAGAAACATGCTACCCTAGCATTGCCTGCCAACCTGTGATTTTAGTATGGCAGAGCAAGAGATGCTGCTGCTTGGGTTTTGGAAAGGACCATATCCCAGCTTCCAAGGGCTCCCTGCTGAGCCCTGCTGCCTGGCAAGGGGGCACTGCACATCTCTGTCAACTTCCCATGATATTGTGCTATTACATGCACTGACAAGGGACCAAAGCAACACTGTAGTTGCCAGTAAGGAACCAGTAAGGAGCCTCTGTCCTGTGCTAGCAATGACCCTTTTTACAGCATAGCTCTGAAAAACCCAGGAGCCACGTCCCACCTGCTCCTGCCCTCATGGCTTCATCAGCGCTTTCTGACTCTGCCCTTGTAGGTGCCCATCTACTGCTTCGGGTCCCGCACGCATTCTGCTGCCTGGGCTTTGAGTTCCACCTTGCGGCCCCAGCACCACCTCGGCAGCGCCAAGGACAGAACCACCGTGTCCTTCTGCTCTGGATAGAAGGTTCCATCACATCACCCCGGAGCCAGAGCAGCGCCCTCAGACCCATCCCAGCCCTTGCAGGAGGCCTTGCTGGCTCACTCTTCAGCTCTGCCCACCAATGCACGACCATTGGAGCATCTCCACAAGTGGGGAGCTGGCCTCTGGGCTTCAGATGTTCACTACCATGTTTCTTACTATCTTTGTTACTCCGCTGGTTACTATGTTTATTGCCATATCCTGCAGAATGGAAAACAGAAAAGGAAGTCTACTGAGAGAGTCTTTGGATTAGGAACGAAATGACAGAAAGGTATTTATGCATGCAGAAGAACTCCTGCTACACCTTGAAAAAGATTCAGATAAGCTCCAGGAGAGTACTGCCTGCTGTTGGAATACAGCTGCATATCCTAGACACCTGTTAAGGCCCAGAAGTAAAGAGAAACTTGCTTCTAAAAGAAAATGCAGGCAGGCAGCAGAAAGGAACACTGAATGGCACCACTGTGTTTTCATTGACAACTGATGGTGGTGGGGAGAGAGATGATGAAACAGAAACAAAAGAAACAACAAGGAAACAAAACTGAGAAAAGAACCAAAACAAAGCAACACAAAATCAAACAACACCCTCCATCCCCCACCCCATCCCCCCTAAAAAAAAAAAAAAAAAGAAAAGAAAAAAACCCCAAACAAACAACCCCCTTAAATCCTATTTTGGGGGAAAAAAAAGAAAAAAAAAAAAAGACAAAATCCCTCAGATCCCTCTGCACTCTGATGGGGGAAACACTGGGAAATGTTAGCAGGTGTCCGAGGCATCTGCAAACAAAGCTGTCTCAAACTGGGTACCAACAGAGTGATTTGTTGGTAATAGGGGTGAGCGACTGACATGTGCTTATTCCCTTTTGCATTTGCTGGAATATATCGTGCAGACTGCCTGCAGTTCTCAGCGTTGCTTCATATGTATTATGCCTTCCTGAACTTTCTTTACCATTTCTATACAGAAATAAAGCGTCAAATGCATACCTGGCCAGTCTCTGTATTTGGATAAATCCCTTTCCCTTTTATTCCTCTCTCCATCTCTGGGTTTCTTTCCCTTCTCCTTCTCTCAGACACTTACCCGGCCAAGAAGACCAAAAAGGGCATGCAATGTTTGCATTTGTATAAGCCCTTTTTTCTCCCAGGAACCTTGTTTTTAACCCTAAAACACCTGAGGAGACCTTTACATCCAACAAAAGGCCTTGAGAAGGAAAGAACTTTAGTACATTGCTGCTACTTCTAATCTGAGAAACACAAGCACTACTTTTGCCCAGAAGGCCACTGGGCAGTATTTATGTCATCTGGCTATGCTTTCATTCCATCCTTCTTCACATTCAGCACCAAAGCCCCAAATCACTTGGCCATGTTGCCATACCACAGACACTCTTAGGAACAGAGTAATTTAAAGAGTGCAGGGAACTGTTGTTTATGAAAAGGAGATTATATCTTGTCACCTGGAAAAGTTAGAAAGAACTGCTAAGTTACAAGGGGACAGCCACTTCAAATCTACCTCATCTAAAAAGTAGCTGATGAAGTGTCTGAAGAGCCTCACTGACTACTAAAATAGTAGGCACTACTCTGAGAACTGTGCATGCATCAACTCTCTCTATGTGTATGTTAAACAGATTGGTGTAGGGACCAGTCTTGTTCAACATCTTTGTCAGTGACATGGACAGTGGGATTGAGTGCGCCCTCACCAAGTTTGCCCATGACACCAAGCTGTGTGGTTCGGGTCATACGCTGGAGGGAAGGAATGCCATCCAGAGGGACCTTGACACGCTTGTGAGGTGGGCTGATGCCAACCTCATGAGGTTTAACCATGCCAAGTGCAAGGTCCTACACCTGGGTCGGAGCAATCCCAGGCACAGCTACAGGTTGGGCAAAAAGGAAATTCATGGTAGTCCTGCAGAGAAGGACTTGGGGGTGTTGGTCAATGAGAAATGAACATGAGCCAGCTTCAGTGTAGACTCGCAGCCCAAAAAGCCAACTGTATCCTGGGCTGTATCAAAAGGAGCGTGACCAGCAGGTCAAAGGAGGTGATCCTGCCCCTCTACTCTGCTCTCGTGAGACCTCACTTGGAGCATTGTGTGCAGTTCTGGTGTCCTCAACATAAAAAGGACATGGAACTGTTGGAACAAGTCCAGAGAAGGGCCACAAGGATGATCAGGGACTGGAGCACCTCCCGTATGAAAACAGGCTGAGAAAGTTGAGGCTGTTCAGCCTGGAGAAGAGAAGGCTGCATGGAGACCTCATAGCAGCCTTCCAGTATCTGAAGGGGGTGTATAAAGAAGGTGGGGAGGACTCTTCATTAGGGACTGTGGTGACAGGACAAGGGGTAATGGGTTAAAACTTAAACAGAGGAAGTTTAGATTGGATATAAGGAGGAAGTTCTTTACTGTGAGGGTGGTGAGGCACTGGAATGGGTTGTCCAGGGAAGTTCTGAATGGTTCATCCATGGAGATGTTCAAGGCCAGGTTGGATAGAGCCTTGGGTGACATGGTTGAGTGTGAGGTGTCCCTGCCTACGGCAGGGGGGTTGGAACTAGATGATCTTAAGATCCTTTCCAACCCTAACTATTCTATGATTCTATTACTCTATGATTTATCTGCACTTTGGGTGCTGTTCATTTTCTGTACTTGCAGAATTATATGGATAAGTGAGATAACAACAAATAGCTTTGATGGATGGCCTCTAGCTTATAGGGTCACAGCACCAAATTACTGTTAAAAGTGCCATCTTTTTTTGAATCAGTCTGAATATTCTTGTCGTTCTTTTAATCTAAAAGACATACATTTGGATAAGAAATGTAGCACCACAGGAAGCTACTGTGCTATTGCATGCAAGTACTGAGGATATCAATTCCTCAGGCCACTGGGAACAGACTGAATCACCACTTAAGATCCATAAAGATCTATAGGGACCCATAATCTTCTACATAACATGTCATACACAAAATTTTTGACTTGGCTACAGTTCTCCACAGGCAGTCTTCTAATTTTATCCTTCCAAGACAAGCTGAAAAATATGAATTCAGTATCATCAATGTCCAAAGCTCTTCACCCCCTGGGTTAACATTTCTGTCAAACAAGAAGCTCTGTGTTTCTTTCCATATTTTTTTTCCATAGTCTTCCACTTCCAGGTTTTGTCTATGCTATTTTTGAAGATTAATTTTCCACACAGCTTTGTTTTACATTTGGGTAGACAGGCTGGAGTTCCAGATCTAAAAACTTCAGGTCTCCCTCCATAGTCAGGAAAATCTGCCTCTTAAATCCTAGCAAATTTCTCATCAATGCCTCAATTTCTAACTTGCAGTCTTCAATTTCCATTGGACTATAGCCCCTAAATACTTTCCTTTTAATCTGATGGTTGGAATAAGGAAGACATGACACAGTCTTTAAAAGCACAGATCAATATTAAAGTGCAGAAACTTCAAGGAAGTTGCCTTGCCAACAGTCAAGTACAGAGTTAACAAAAGTAACACTTTTCTGTTCTAAAGTTGCTCCTTACCAAAGAACCAGAGATGTTTACAACTACTATTTGCTCCATCTATTCTGCATAAATGCTGCTGGGAGACTATTTAGGCAGTCATTTCTATACATACACCTCTTGTGTTTAAATGACAGTGTTAACCTATATGTAAGACCAGCCGTACTAGGTAAAACCAAATGTCAGTCTAACCAACACCCTCTCTCTAATAGCACCTGCAGGAGATGCTGAAGAAAACAGCATTAAACTAACTCATTCAATTTTCAGCAATCTATATTTTAAAGACTTCTGAAGCTGAAGAATCTGTACGCATCCATGTGTTTATTAGCCCTTGATTTACCCTCCCTGCCTAATCCATTCAGTGGACATTTAGATGTTTATTTATCATTTGCAAAGAGATACACAGAACAATTGGGTAGAGTATGAAAATTAGTTCCATTAATTTATTTTAGAAATGCTTTGCATTTCACTGACTACCCCATAGTCTAGTGTTCTACAAGGCATTTATGATTTAAATTCCTTTGAATATTTTTATACACATATATATATATGTATAAAAATCAGTTTCTCCTCAGTCACCTCTTTCATAAACTAGAGAGCCCTGGTCGACTTAATCTCTCCTTGTACAGTCGCTGTTTCCTACTCATGGTGCAAGTGCACAATATATTTATAAAACATTTCCCATTTTGCTCTCACCTCCTCTCCTAATCATTTTTAACATTGTTCTGACTGGTACTAAGCACAGCACCACCATTTTCAGTCTCCTATCACAATGATTTCCAGACCTCTTTACTGAGTGCTAATGGATAATTTATAGGCCATCACTGCGTTAGAAGCAAGTTTTATCCCCTATGCACTACTTTGAATTTATCGCTAGATTTTCATTTATAGAATCATAGAATTTGTTGCATTATTGCCCAGTCACTGAGTATCATGGGATTCTTCTATAATATTTCAGTTTTAATTTAATATTTTAATTATTTGATACTACAAAATTATGTCTTTGTATTATCTGCCCCTTTTCCAGATTCAGGAGTATGTTGAATGGTACATACTCCAAGAGATTCAAGTTAGATCCTGGCCATAATCTCCTGCCACATTTGTGGTAACCTTCCCCTAGCAAAGAAATATCATGTTAACTCTATACACTGTCTCTTATAATTCCCAAATTGAGTTTGCTAACAAAACTCAATTCTACACATTCCTGCCCAACAAAAGTTGGGCAAAAGTTCTATCTGCAAGTTCACAAAGCCTCAAAGAAATTAATGACTGGAAAAATTGAATTCATGATCCCTGAAAGAAGATGAGGGAAGACGTGGGATGAGGGTATTCCAGTGACTGTTATGACTCCTCAGAGCCCTTCAATTGCTTTCTCCAAGTGCCTTCTCAGATATGACTTACTACTTCAGACAGCACCAATATGAACAACTGGATATTGCTTCTAGAAAGTGTCAAGTTTTCACATAGGAATGCTTTGGTTAAACTGGCCCAGGTAGCAACTAAGGTAGCAATCCCACGACTAGCAGCTAACCCACTATTGCTTCGAGAGCACAACCACCTTCTTCTTCCCCTACTCACACAATCCTTTGCCTTCAGCTCTAGCATCTTTTCATGAGCTGATTCAACTCAACTAGCCAGAAAGAAATACAATTTATTTCACTAGCCAACTTTCCTTCCAGGCTGGTGAGTGTAACTGTTAGGCAAAGTGAACATCAGAGACACCAAGTGGGAGCACAACTGCCTCCTTTGAGATCAGCTCATCCCGTTTCATACAGCCCTACACTATTAAGGGTGGGGGAGAAAGCAAGTTGCAACAGAAAGGTTGTCTCTCTCCCTCCCACAACATGAGAGCTTTGACCTCCAACTCACGAGACAAACATACTCGCTTAAACCCAGAAATTTCCTTTTTAATCTGAGTCTTCACTAGATTACCAGAAAATAAATGAGAACTGCTTTTAAAATTGTATTAATAAATTTCAAAACCACACTTAGAATTACCACATCAAATTAGTCATCCCCAAATTATCATATATTCCTCTAGGAAATACTAAGATTAATTGCCTGTAAATTCCCAAAGACACTGAATACTAATAATATCACTATTACTTTGTATTTACTTTAATTAAACTGTAAACAAGCCTCTGGTCTTGAGACTTAAATGCCCATTCTGTGTTCCAGGGAAACTGTTATGAGGTGTTGTAGACAGAATATTATTTTCCTACCAATATTATAAAAATTCTTTTTCAATAACTTGGTGCCTGTGATCTGTGCATCTCAAAACGAATTTACACTCATCATACAGTCTGATTGTGGTAAGATTCAGAGGGAGGCAAGCCTTGGAATGATTCAGGCTGCCTTAAGAATCATTATCTGTACAAAATGCCCCAAAAAAATCACTTGAGTGAATGCATTCAACATCTAGCTCCTCTCCAGAAACATGGCTTGATGCCTGTCAGCTAAAAACATGACATCAGGTAGCCTAATCCCAACTTAACTGCATATTTATTAGGTGGGACACAGACAAATCTGCTCAGAGCCACAGTGGTTGTGCTGCAAGTTTCTAGAGCAATTGCCCAGGCATTAGTTGCCTTTGGCCACTCCATGACATTGTATTAGTCACATTCCATGTCTGATGCTGCTTCAAGTTATGCCAGTTAAGTAATCACTAATTCATCCTGCTGTCAGCAACCAGGCTCTAATGCAGCTAAATCTCCCAGAAACGTGCAGTCAATTGTTATTAGATTATTACTAGAGCTTCCCTGACCTTTGGTGTCTCAGAATTAAGTTGCTCAGGGACTGAAATAAGCATCTCATTTAGGTGCACAGTAGTAATCTCATCTTAAAGTATAATGACTGGAAGGCATTTATATGTCTTTTCCAAGGTATTTGAAACTGTTACTTAGTAGTTGACATTTCCAAATTACACACCTCCTGAACTATTCCATATGGGGTAAAATGGCATCTAATTCTGCTTCTCATGCTCTTGGCTATGTGAAACTTACCTTTCCTTATGCTACTAAACTTTGTGCACACATTAATCGATCCACCTTCTAGGGAGTTGTTAAGCATTTTTCTTAAATGCCTACAACAACTGTAACAAGCAGAAGTGCTCAAAATAAAAATGATTTAACTGCTGAAGCACATTAAGTTGTCTCTCAGCTGTGCAAATGCACATTTGCTGGAAGGAAGATTCATTCACTCTCTTCCTACCCTCTTTACATTCACTGCAGGTAGTTTCTAGCACCCACTGCATCCGACCATCAGGGTTTTAAGACTCATGTAGTCTGGAGATAACACTTGGTTCCCTATATTAGGTCCACCTATGTAAGTAGGTAAGTGTCACAGAACTGTGCTTCTCCAACTTTCCCAATTTCCACTAAATTGCCACAGAAAGCGTAACACATTTCCCCGACCCCTGCAAAAGAGATTAGGGAAAGTGAGAAGGGACAATAATTGCCTGCTTCATGTACAAAATGGCAAAATATTAGTAACCACATTTATAAAACTTTACAAAGTACAGAAAGATTTGTGGAAGACTACCTACCAGTGGTTTATTTAAGGAGGACAACTTTCTGCACTGAACTCCTTCCTAGCAAAGGAACAAGGATGTAAATCTTCTGTAAATGTGACAGAGTTGAACTGTAAAACAGAGAGGATGAATGGATAGTGAGGAAATCATGGCTAAGTCTACCCCTGACAGAATCAACCCCAGGTTCCACCAGTTGTGGTCTTTTTGGCCTATTAATTTCAGGGATGATCTTGCACTGATGTTATTTCAACTTTAGGTAACAGATTGACACAAGTTGTTCCTAAGTTTTTAATGTTTCTGAATATATACAATTACTTGTTTAGGGTAATAAAGCAAGCTCAAAGTGAACCTCATAGCTCACAACCAAGACTAAGGAAAAATTCATGACTGTCTGCTGAGAGTTTTTTCTGTTGTTTCTTTGAAGAAATCTGGAATTGTTTCTTAACCAGTTTAGCAGAAAAAACAACAGAGCTTTGTAATATAAAGCTGACATGACTTTAAAGAGAAGTTTTATCGATTTGATTGTCACTCTGAGCATCAAATACTTTTTCAGAGATGTTACAGACATACACTAGCGTTGTAAAGTGTCTGAAAGTGAGAAGTTCCCTAACTCTACCACTCTTTCTTTAGAACATGTGATTACATTCCCACTTTAACTTTCAGGTTTCACACAGTGAAACATTCATTAGTCAAAATAAATTAAAATCATTATAAAAATGTGAATAAAAAGCATCAGTCTCTTAAAGAAAATGAAAGACATTTCACTGGAATAGCAAGGAATTTAACAATTGCTGTTCTTTATACTACCAGACATGAAAAACCCCGAGCAGAGATGAAAAACACCTACTGAAACCCAATTCTGAACTGACAAACTTAATCACCCTCTCTACCTGCAGGATGATCCTTTAGAGTCGAAATTCAGCAATATATCCTATAAATCGCAGCACACCAAATATAATACTTGGCTTACAACGTCCTTGAATTACAATGTCATTTTGTATCTTCAAAATTGTCAGTATTCTTATACTAGAATCTTCAAAATAAAAAGAGGAGTCTAAGGAATGATGCAACATCTTAGGAAGGCCATCATCACTCTGGTTGTGGAATCTCTGCCAGATGCCTATCAAGCCTGCTTTTAATCTGTGAGGTCCTGCTTTGGGACTGCGGATGGGAATAGATAACCATTCTAGGAAGATCTTTTGTCTTTATCATCTGCTGCTGACCACTATCTATAGCAAGATTTCAAATTATTTCCCCTTACACTTGCAAACATTACAGAACGAGTGCAAGCGACTACTAACACCACAGTAACACTTTAATCGGAGCAGGAATGACACAACACAACACAGACTTACAGAAAAGCAGTAAGGAGTAAGACACTGTCAACTGAACTCTACTAGAAAGAGAATTTGTCCTCCATTGCTCCTGCACAGGGGTAAGGAAGACATAGAGGCTGTTTTCCTGATGTATCTAAGTTTTCTAATGAACTGTTTCAGCCTTTGGCAGGTAAGAGCCACAGCTGAGCTTCACTGTTATTGGAGATATCACAACAATTTACCTCTTATCATGACCCGTGATGGTGGTAACTTGTAACATGGAAAGGGACTGTATTTCGCTTAACCAGCAGATGACAGTAACAACCTCACCAAGCTCACTACTTGACAAACACATAGCCCTTCAAAAGATCCAGCATGATAGCAGGGCAAAAGAGTAAACAAATATAGAAATATAAAGTTCTTTTTTTATAGGAGGTGAAAATTGAAACCTACACAGATGCTACCTGAAGGGACATAAGTAAGGTAAACAAGTGAGAAGAACAAATGAGATTTGTAGGTGTTGCATAAGTGGCCTCCTTCTCCTAGAAACAACCATCATGGCAAAAATTAGCCTCAACTACCTTGCCCCCTTCTCCTATAGGCCCCAGGGAAGGATTTAATGGGGTGGCTTGGACAGCAAGAATGACTTTTAAAGCCTAGACTAACATGAATTGGGGACATTCCATCCAGACCCAAACCAGAACAGAAATTCCACCCAGGTATCTGTACTCTCTACTCGGTTGCAATAATCTAGAACACATAAATACAGTATCCTGTTGTTCCTATGAGCAAGTTAAGAAAGTCATTTTCCTTGTAGTCCAAGTTAGAAGATATCAAGCCTTTTTTTTTCCCTTAATTTCATTACAAACTTGTCAGTGACTCCAAGACTCAACTGTAACAAGTGGCGGAGGAAGGTGGCCAAAGGTTTTAACTGAAATAAGATTTGGCAGAAGGCCCACAGACATGTGGTACCATCAAAAGACAGACTGCAGGAAGGAAATAATGAAACCAGGAGGATTAGTGGACCTGAGCTTTGCAATTGCAGTAAGAGAGCAGAATTAGATCGTGTTTTCCTGACACGTTCCGTAATTGGGGTTTAGATGTGTGCACAACAGGTGTGTGGTTAAATATACACGAATTAATAAAGTTGCCTCTTGCCAGCTGCAGTGGCACTAAAGCATCTGTCCCACCCCCTGCCTGAGGCTTGAGAATGACCTAGAAACAAAGCACGTGCCAGTCTGAAAGAAGGAATACTCACCTCTGCAGTTTGCTTGGCAGAGCTTTCCAAGTGTATCTCTTGTTGATAAATTAGTAAAATGTACTTGATGCAAATATTTAAATATTTCTCCCTAAAGTCTACAAAGTGCAACTGTTAGCACAAAAAGGCTAACGAACAGATGTTGCAATAACCAAATGGTAACAAGTGTAGGGATTACATACGTTGTCATTAGTATCCTCATACCGCAGTACCGTGAAATGTAAAAAGCTATGAACCACCCACGCCCAACAGGAGAACTCATTTAAATCAATGTCAATAACCAAGACAGACAGCTCATGAAGCCTGCAAAGACAGTGATGCTAATGAACTTGGAATCCATTTCCCTGTAATCTACAGATCCTTTTGGTATGATCACTAACCAAGAATATTCAGCTAAACCTAGCTTAATGTCCTAATAGAAAAAACAAAGCAAAAGACAAAAAAACCCCAAAACCAACCAAACAAAAAACCCACAGAAACCAAAACTGAAGTCTTACATAGAATAACATCATACAGACATTTTAGCTTGGAAAAGGCCCTTAAGATCGAGTCCAACCACAGTGATACTGCAGAAAACTCAAGTGTTGAGAACCATCTTGAAAGGTTACCAAACCAAGGCAAACCTGTAATTCCTTTGCATTCCCCATCCAACTTTTTGCCACTCTTACTTGTTACTAAGAAAGCATTCATAAAATAGTGGTTTATATTAGCTGTGAGATTAGGAATTCTACAAGCCAGTGTCCACCCGGTATTGTTTGATTTTGTTCATTAAAAAAAAAAAAAAGCAAAAGCAATGCATGCAGAAAATGTGTGCCAACAATAAGAAAAACCTGTGTGTTACTGCAGAATTAAGCCTTTCTGTTCACAAATACTGTTGTAAACATGCTGTAGGAACTATGTCATTGCTATGTATCATAGAATCATAGCATAGTTAGGGTTGGAAAGGACCTTAAGATCATCCAGTTCCAATCCCCCTGCCATGGGCAGGGACACCTCACCCTAAACCATGTCACTCAAGGCTCTGCCCAACCTGGCCTTGAACACTGCCAGGGATGGAGCATTCCCAACTTCCTTGGGCAACCCATTCCAGTGCCTCATCACCGTCACAGTAAGGAACTTCTTCCTTATATCCAATCTAAACTTCCCCTGTTTAAGTTTTAACCTGTTATCCCTTGTCTCATCACTGCAGTTCCTACACGTACACATCATATTTCCCAGATAACCTTTAAAAATAATGTCCCTACAAAATTGAAGCACATTAATAAGATTCAATTCTTACATTATCGACCCAGACAAAAAGAAAAGGTGTGTAGGAGAGATGTTCTTCCTTGTTGCAGGAGGAAATGGGAAGGGAGTATTTTCTTGGGCCAGAGAAACTTTTTGTTTGTCTTGTAAGTTTAGTGCAGTATAACTTGCATCACTGCTGCACTGTACTACTATTGCATCATCCTGCTATGAACAAGCTAGTCATCAGAACATAGAGGCTCAAAATGCACTAATACTCCTGCAGATAAGCAAGACCTAAATAAGCATGAGGTGAATGAACACAGTGAATGGACCACTTGGAAACAATGGTCAATGACACAGATCTATTGCAGCTTTTCCAATTCAAGCAAGTTTAATAAAACTTCCCATAAAGAATATAGATGCATCTTCCCCCCGCATTAGCTTTGGAGGCCGGAAAGGATTAAGAAAAATTAGCATTGGTAATTACATGCAAACAAGTCTGACATTATTTTATTAGGAAAAAAAAAGATAATTTAAAATAGCACAAACAGCAGTTACTTAGATGGATGAATGGTAAGTAATCCTCCCAGTCCTTCCTTGTAAAAGCTGATTAAATTGTTTGCAAAACTGCAGGAAAATTGTCCTCTATTTTTCTAAGAAACTCACATTGTAATTTAGCTGGTAACCTTCCCACCATTCTGGGTATCCTACATTTTATTATCCTCATTACAGCTGTCACTAACAGCAGCACTTATAAGCAGATCCTTAGCATTTTTTTATTTCTCCTGGTGAAGGGACCACCACCTTGAGCTACTGTGAGTTTAAGGATAAGTCTACATAACCCAGCCAAAACAAAGATTCCAGACATTGCAGAACAGGACACAAAATATCTGTGTGAGAATAAGACGTGCTCTACCTCTGACTCCAGCCTACCTACAGAGCCCAGTAGCTGGGGATATAACACATTTATTATTCCAATATGTATCATGTTTGGTAGATACCTGCAGAGCTAGAGTCAGATACTAAGAAACAACCTTTCCAATGATTAAATGCCTTTCTCCAGCCCGGTAACCAACTGCAACAACTTGCTCTTGAGGTTTAGCTCAATTTCTTGTTCAAGCAATGGTGCAGGTGTAACAGCAGTTCTCATTCCATAAGTGTACATTATTTATCACTATTGTCCTTCATTACTATAAGATGTGAAAACATGAGGGCTTTCTGCATTCTGTTGTTATATCCAGTGATACACACTTCAAAATGAAGAAAATTAATCATCATTCTTGCCTTTACTTTTCCCTAAATCAATAGCAAGATTTTCACACCTTTTTCTAGTCATGAGCCTGTAACACTACTAATTTCTTTTGATCTGAAAGTATCTTAGAATAAACCCTTCACTCTTTCCCTCCATTTCCTAGCTACAGATATTTTTCTTGGTGCCCTTCCCTTACTCTTTCTAAATGAACTGATTTTCTGTCTGTATCTTCCCCCACAGACAATTTCAAATACAGTTTTCCTGAGTTCTGGGAAATTAGCCATTTTGACATAAGTTTGTGATTGGACTTGTCCTCTGTTTGCCTATATTAAATAAAATCAGGTCAAGATTACTGGTCCCTAGGCAACCATCAGCTTCCAGTCCAGTGGTTAGTTCATACTTATCCATCAAAATGAAACATGGAGTTGACTTATTATATATTCAGTGCAATACCTTTGTGCTTTAGCAAATTATCCTCTATTTTCCAGCAACAATAGCTTGTTTTATGTCCAACTGCACAGACCTTCCACTAAGTGTTTCTTAAATTGAACTTCCCCCATAACACCACCATTTTATTAACTGTGAATTACAGAAGTACTTAAAGTAACTCTTCTTTTCTATAGTGTCATTTGATGGTTGGTAACTGATCCCTGCGGCAGCATATTGATCCACACACTTTCAAAAACCCATGGTTACATTCTCAGTAACTCTAAGAAAGGTAATGAAGTCTTTAAAAAACAGAGGGCTACCTGACTTGTTATTCTCTCTGTCCTTCATACAGTGACACTACTTCAGTTCAAATGATTCTACCAGTTATATGCAACTTCTCATCGCACCGTTTGCTTGTTATTTAGACACGTACTGAAAAAGGGACTGAAAAAATATTCTCTGCATTATATGGAGCTTCACTGCAATTTTTTTAGATGCATCAAGTTGCAGTTTGTATTTTCCTTCATTACTAACTTCTCAAAATTGTGATTTAAACCACTCCTGGCTTTTTGTATGAAGTTTTCAACCCAGATAATTTATCTTCTTCCTCCAAGATGCAGAACACTTTGTTTGTGTGGATCCCCTGACCACAGATGCAATGTACGTTTCCACAATAATGGACTTCCAGCTCTAAGTCCACTGGAGTATCTCCTGCTGAGCCTCCAGCACTTACTGGGGTCACAAAAGAGAGAATGCATAAATATAACCAAAGAGATTAAAATCATCCTACAAACTGGGGATCTTTTTTACTTTTGCTTTTCTTTATACAAAATATATATTTGTCTTCCTAGGAGAATCCCTTTGTGAGCTATTGAGAACATGTATGGTGCATACCTTAGATTTAACTAAGCATCAATGACAGAAGACCAGTAAAGCTTTTCTTTTTTTCCTAATTCAAGTAGATCAGGCTCATTTTAAAGAATAGATATTTCAAAATCAAGTGATAATACAGAAATTCATTAAAAGGGGTTTTCAAATGTATTAATCTTCCCCTTATTTATTTTTAAACAGAATGCTACAATGCAAACAAATCCTATCTTCTATATCGAACTTGATTACATGGCTTATGCTTGCTAAACCCTGCATGTGCAAACACAAAACTAATGGGTTTGTTCAAAAGTTATACTTAAACACTGCTTACCATCAATTATTTTTTAAACTCAGTTCTTGTAAACTAGTGTTGAAGATTTTTTACAAGTACAAAGTACAGAATTATCGCCCCTGGTTTGGTTAGAAAATTTCTAGCTTAATTTTCAGCTCTTACCTCCTTGACTTTGCTGCTCTCTGAAAGGCAGTTGGCTATTGTCCAGCTTAACTCATGCAACATTTTGTTGCTTATGTTTAATGTAATTGCAAACATGACATGCATTCATAATTAAGCCCAACGGGTAAGCCTAGAGCCTGAGACATGCTGGAAAATGCTAAAATAAGAATGGCTAATTTCTTCAAGTGCAAAAAGTGGAAAAGATACTACTAATGAAAATAAAACAATAAAAATCTCTATTATGGCTCAAACACGCTGCAACACCATTGCCCATGACATCGGAAAGTATACAGCCACTTTACTAATGAAATCAAATTATTCCTGTCATAACAGACATGAGTCTGCACAGCCTACTTAATGAGTCTGTAAATCTAATCAGAGGAACCTTAGGTAGTCTGGTCCTGTCTGGGCAGACCTCAAAAGCTTTAAGGCTTTCACTACTACACAGCAAAAAAAAATCTTAAAAACCTTGCAACAGCACTTCTGGTATTTGTTATTACCGCTTCCTCCACTCCATCTGCTGGAAAGGTAGCCTACATACCCCATGAAGCCTTTCAAGAAAAGCCCCCAGCACTTGACTAATGGTGGATGCGTCCACACAGACCTCCACTGACACTGCAACCTTGCTACAGACAAATTGCATATAGCAGTCTTTAGAGCCCTTGGCTGTAAGAAAGGGAAAACTAAGGTAGACTTTGAGCATGACTGATGGAAAGGGAGTAAATGTTTGCCTGGAGATAGCCACACCCCAAAAATAACATGAAGAACCCTAGTGACAAGTACCCAAGAATAAAAAGAGGGAGAAACCAACAAGAAATGGGATATGAGATTAAATCATTCAAAGTAATGTTAGAAGAAGAGACTCATGTAATGATCAGGCCAAGAGATGGGTGACATGCCCTGGCACAAGAGAGAAATTTTGGCAGGGGACAAGGGGAAGAACCTCCAAGGACCTGGAGGAACGTAAGCTACAGGACCAACAATTGTGCAAATGCACTGAAGCTCTGAAACATTTTCCTCATCATTGGACCTGGTACAAAACTCCAGGTTGGTCCTGACCTGGACTGTGGTCAACACAACCCCATCCTGACCAGTGATCGGACACCAACACAGGCCACAGCCTCCCTCAGCCATACACTGGGATGGATAAGCAAAGGAGAGACCACTCTGGGTAGCCACAGCACCAGCAGCAGAGAGCAGGCAACTTCAGAAGGTCATAAAAGTGATAAGAGCACAGATATTAGGAAGAAGCTCTTCATTATGAGGGTGGTGAGACACTGGCACAAAAAAAACTACCCAGTGAAGTTCTGGCTGCCCCATCCCTGGCAGTGGTCAAGGCCAGGTTGGACGGGGCTTTAAGCAACCTGGTCTAGTGGAAGGTGTCCCTCCAATGGCAGGGGGAGTTGGAACCAGATGATCTTTAAGGCCCTTTCTCACCTAAACCATTCCACGACTCTATGATTCTATGATTATTTGTTATTGGCTTACAAAGCTTCTTCTTTAGCTTTACTGCTTTACTAACTTCAGGTACTTTAACTGGTTAATAAAATAAGTATTTCAATTAAGTAAGCACCTGTCTACTTCCCCGGCATTGCCACACGCACATTAATCAACTGGCTGTCACGGCCCTACCGTGACAAAGTTCAGTGCACAGCATGCAAGCAAGAGGCACTGAAGGTACTGGAGGCTGCAAATCGATCCCTGTGCTCCAGTGCCACAGCTGCCCTCAGACAAACTGGAGGAGCACATAGGCAGTGTGTGGCTGCTGCCCCTGCAACAAATAAATACCCCCAATACAACACAGTAGAAAGTAACTTAAATGCTTCTCTTGGTTCTTCCTCCCCACTGCACAACAGAATATGGTATCAACCGTGTATTTATTTTTCAAAGACAATGTCATGCTTCCATTCACACCCACTGTCGTGGTTTAAGCCCAGTCGGCAACTCAGCCACGCAGTCTTCTTCTCACTCTCCCTGTCCCCTTTCCTCACCCTGCTCCCAGAGGGATGGGGAAGAGAATCAAAAGATGTAACTCCCACAGGTTGAGATAAGAACAGCCCAGTAACTAAGGTATAACACAAATCAATATTACTACCACCAATAATAATAATGATAAGGGAAATAACAAGGGAAGAGAATACAACCGCTCACCACCTGCCAACTGATACCCAGCCCGACCCAAGCAGTGATCTAGCCATTCCAGGTAACTGCCCCCAGTTATGTACCGGACATGATGTGCTATGGTACGGAATACCTCTTTGGTCAGTTTGGATCAGGTGTCCTGTCTCTGCTTCCTCTCGGATTCCTCTCCTCCCTGGCAGAGCATAAGCCTCAGAAAGTCCTTGGTCAGAGTAAACATTACTGATCAGCAACTAAAAACATCAGTGTTATCAGGGCTGTTCCCAGACTGAAAGTCAAAACCATAGCACTGCACCAGCTACTAGGAAGGAGAAAAATGACTGCTACTGCTGAACCCAGGACACCCACATCCAGTTTTAAAATACAGCATGTTATGTCTTTATTTTCTTCTCTGAGGACATAAATAACCAAGAAAAACTGTGCTAATAGGCACTGACAACTATGATAAATAAACAAAGTAGAACAGAACAAAACACTATAGCACATCTTTGTACCTGGTGACTGAGGGGAAGAAAAAAATGATACCACCTACAGCCCCACAGTTAAGAAAAATCTTTAGATTTCTCACAAAGCAATGAGAGACCGATTACCAGGAAGACATTAAAGTATGCTTATGTACCACAGCTTAACAGGCAGAGCAAAGCTAGGTTTATCCCTCAAATTTCCAAAGCTGAGGAGTGCCAAGATGGCAGCAACTCCAAGAAAAAAAAAAGAATCTTCTACGTTCAGTGTCCCAGAGCATACAGAAGAAACTGGAATAGCTTATGGCATTATGAACTTATAAATCCACTGTAGTAAAGAAGATCAAAAGAAAAGCCTGCCCTTATGAAGTACGAACAAGTCATATTAGTGCAATGGTATTAAATGTAATCAGCATTATCCTGGATTTCACTGATCACTCCCATTTGTGCCTAAAGGAAAATAAAAATGGAAGTAGATTAATTTTGATGTGGGACAGATTCTGAGAAAGAAGCTAATAAAGCTGCAATACACAGAGGAAAGACTCGACAGCAACTGGTATCAGTCTATCCAGGCAATAACAGGAGAAGAGACTGTAATACGTGCACAAAGTCCCTTTTCCCATAACATGTTTCATTTTTTCACCACTTCTATAGCTCCAGGTCTACAAAATCTACAGTTTTACAGCAAGTACAAAGGACTTAAGAGCTGTTCTGAGACTGAAATTAGAAGCTGGAAAACCAAAAACAAGACAAACCCAACCTTACAACTCACGCAGGAGCACAGCCTGTTAGATTGTGAAAACAATGAAACCTGAGAAGCACTGGAGCCTGAATTCCTTTTTCAGAAAACTGTAAAGTTTTTGGAATTTCAGTATAGAATTAAACAGCATTTTGAAAAATAATGCTATAAAGCTCAGCAGTTAATGAATAATAATTTTAAAAATAAATTAGAAACCAATACTGAAGCACTGCCAAAAATGGATAAAGAAAAATAAAGGTAAAACTGATACATGCTGCAGAGCAAGAGAACAGCAATAAGGCTGATTACATAGGGACTGCATTAAGTTAAGGCAACCTAGTGTTTAAGACTAACACAATTCCTTACCAAAAGGGTGGTCAGGAATTGGAACAGGCTTCCCAAGGAAGTGGTGGAATCACCATCCCTGGAAGCATTCAAAACTGTGTAGATGAGGCCCTCAATGACAAGGTTTATTGGTGGTCTTGGCAGTCCCGGGGTAACTGTTGGACTTGATGATCTTACAGGTCTTTTCCAACCTAGTTAATTCTATGATTCTATGACAAAAGCCACGGCTTGCTTGAAGCTTCCAACCATCCCAGCACAATTTTGAAGAAAAACTCTTACATAAAGCTTTAGAAGAATCTTCCAATGTCACTGCTGTAGATCTGTGCACAGTATATTTGGGGAAAATTATAGTCTTGCTTGCTAAACCCTGCATGTGCAAACATAAAACTCTTGAATAATCCACTGGCAAGCAGGAATACTAACCTTTACATTTTGCAAATAGAGTAAGAAGGCTCATCCTACCCATGTGATCTTTATATTGCAGATACATTGTTGGATATCTTTTAAACACAATTTTTACAAGATTCTCCTGTATGCTGGAAACTCAGACACTGACAATGCCTCTTTTAAAAACAAAAAACCCAAAGCAAAACCAAAAAAGGGAAAATTGTGTTGACAACTTATGATACCTACTTTGAGCAAGACTAAAATAAAGCTCAAATAAAATGATACTCCCAAACCTGAAGTTCACAGTCCAGCCTGCAGTCCCCACTCTGTGCCTGCTTATCACAGCAAATATCAACAGACATTCCATTTTAAGAACTTTGTAATATAAATCAATGTTAAGAGCACTGCACGAACACAAGTGTAAAAGGGCAACCGGAAAGGCAAGAATGACATCTCTGTGGATCTTCCTCCCCAGCCACAATGTCAGGTGATAGCTGCAGGCTTTCACACAAGAAATGTGACAGCTAGCAAAAATGGAAATGCAATTTCATGTAAGTATTGCTTACTTCCTTTCCTTCTTACTAGGCAGTTGAAAGTTGTGTGAGAAACATTAAAACTGTAATCCTCCGTTTCTGTAGTTTCTTTCCAAAGCATGGAGAACAAGCATACTAAATAATTACGTCAGGACAAAAGTAGTAATCAATTACAAGACATTATATCTTACGCAAACATAAATATCAAAGCATTTCTCATTCATATTTCAAAATAAGGATTAAGAGTGTAACAGAATTACTCACTCAATCTGCTCATTTAAGAATCCATCAATTAAAGAGATTAACATGCATTATGGTTTTAGAACATGAGACAGCTTTGTCCCCATATCTGCACTAGTCCCATAAATAAATGCATTCTTAGCACGTATTAACACTTTTTAGCTGTCACCTGTGAAATGACCCTAAATTTGAGATAATGAAAGCTTTCAACTTTCACATCTCCCCTGTACTATACAGTAACTACAGTAAAGAAAGCACACTCAAATAATTTATTTTTAGTAAACTAATCATTATAAAAAGGTTGTTCATTTTTCTGTAGGAGACCACATAAAATACGTGAGAGAATATTTGACACACACTGTTTAAAGTGTAACTGCGTCATGATGAGCCTGTAACCACAAGTGTTCTAGTGCATTATTACAAGTGATTAGACAAGAGGATGGTAATAGCTGCTTTACCTAAAAACCACACACCCTCATGCAGCAATTAAGAAGACTTTTTTTATCCACTAAACACTAAAGAAGAATCAGCCAGCTGAAAGACAGCTTGCCATCCCATAGCACAGTATGTCTCACAGGGATCTGGGGAAGTAAGCTAACCCTGGGATTAGCTCCCCCTCCATCAATGAGCCCTGTCTACCACTCTCAAGCTGAAGATGGGAATTACCAGTACTCACTCTTTGATGAGAACACAAGTATTTCAAACCCATCACTGAGAACCCATTGTTCGAAGAGCGCTTTTCTCTGAAATTTCACATTAATGCATTTCTTTCTACCCTCATGCAGATCAGAGTAGCAAACAGTAAGAAATCTCAAGGTAACTTAAGGAATTCAATAATACAAAACACAGGTAAAGATGTAACCAGTTGCTTTGTTCATACCTCAAGTATGGTAAAGAGCATTTTAAATATTCATAGAATGGCTTGGTTTGGAAGGGAACCTTAAAGATCATCTATATCTTTAAGGTGCCTTCCAAGGTTCTGCCATTGGCAGGGACACCTTCCACTAGGCCAGGCTCAAAGCTGTATCCAACCTGGCCTTCAGCAGTAGCAGGGATGGGGCAGCCACAACTTCTCTGGTCAAGAAAAGAATTTCTTTCTAATACCTAATCTAAATCTACCCTCTTTGCATTTAAAGACATTATTCCTTGTCCTATCTCTACAGGCCCTTGTAATAGGTCCCTCTCCAACCTTCCTGTAAGCCCCATTAGGTACTGGAAGCTGCCCTAGATCTCCTTGGAGACTTCTGTCCTCCATACTGAACAAGCCCAACTCTCTCAGCTTACTTTCATAGCAGAGGTGCTGCAGCCCTATGACCATCTTTGTGTCCCTCCTCTGGGCTTGCTCCATATCCCTCTTTTGTTGGGGGCCCCAGAGCTGAACACAGCACCGTGGATGGGGTCTCAGGAGAGCATAGTAGAGGGGCAGGATCACCTCCATCGACCTGCTGGTCATGCTTCTTTTGATGCAGCCCAGCATACAGTTAGCATCTTATGTCTACAATGATGCTACACAAGAAGACAATCCAATTTTAAGGGCATTCTGTATTTTTTATTCTGACTTTACCTCCTTTATATTCTGTCAGAACAGACAGAACACCACAACACAGGAAAAAAATCCTCACAATAGGATCATGCTTCAGGCATTTTATTTCCAAAGATTATTGGCTAAAACTGTACTCACGCCTGCACTGAGTTGCTGTACAAGTAGAATATATAAGCCGTGTAACTATTTTCCAGTAAGATACACATCTGATCTACAGACTGAAGTGAAGGCTGTTGAGTTGTCAGGCTGTCTCAGTTTTGAATAAGCACACTGAGTATCTTAACTAAAAAGCTCAGCAACTTCAGTTTGTAAGCCTCTACACAGCCAATTAAACCAGGGGACTGATAAAGGAAGGTACATACCACAGCGTGTAGCTTAGGCTGCATTTTCTACATACCCAGCCATGAAACAGATCCAGATACTGCAGACACTTGTGGAGGAGGCTTGTTTTTACATCTGTATGTATGAAGGTATGTACCGGGCTCTTCCTTTTGCTCTACAAATGCAGCAACAGTAACATGTTATTTTTCCCCTTGACCTCCTTTCATCAGGAGGCTATCAGGACTATCACCCACAGAGGACAAGCCTTGAGCATACACTCAATCAACTCTAACTTATTTTCATTGTTTACTGCCCCTCACCTTCCTGTCTGTGTGCACCTTTTCTCACAGGTGACTTCAAGCACAACACATTCAAATTCTCAGCTTAGGATACAAATCTCAACATTTTTTTGAAAAGCAGAGACTAAGACAACTTATTGAAGTGCAACAACACAACAGTGCTCCTCAGTACACTAGCACAGTACTTACGGGGTGGCTGGAACTAGTTTCAATTACAAATGGCAGGGGTTATGAGAAAGGTCTGCTTTGTATATATCAGGAATGACATCATTTTTTAATGAATACCTGATACACCCTAACCTCCTTGTGAATCATGCTGTCATTACCAGAAGTAATTCCAGCTTAGCTGGTTCTACACACTCTGGACAAGGCTGGTATCTCACCAAATTGAAAGGAGACTGCTGAACTTTCTGCATCTTTTATATTATATTATAACTTTTAGCTATTCACACATTTACAACAAGGCCATCTGAAAGGCTTGATCCTGGGCAAGCAGAAGGACTACTTTCCATGCACATCCTATATAACAAGCATGTCAAAGCCCCTGGTTCCACAGAAGCACGCTGGAGAAAAGCAGAGGCAGCTGAATTTTGTGGTTCAGAAAAAAGAAACCAAGAGTTGGGCACAACATGAGGAAGGGACTGAAGATGAACTCAGAGAAAGCTTACTCCTTATGGGAGTACGTGGCAAGGGAAGAGAGATAGAACTCTCTCGGTCTCCTGGTAAAGATGACAGCCAACAGAAAAATACCATTCCTAGTTTTGATCCAGGAGAAAAGTTCCCAAGATAATCTGCAAAGATGTTTGGCAAGCCCATGAGACATACCAAAACCAAGTATATGGAATGTGGATTCTTACACTTCCAGAATTCAAATCCCTTGAGAAAAAAAGATCTTGCACCACCATGTCAGCCCATGTAAAACTTATCCATGGAAAACTGCAATTACGTGCTCCAGAGTGCCCTGAGCTTTAAATGCCATTCGTATTCTTGACGGACCAGCTTTTCAACAGAAAAGTCTGGGAAGGCAAGAACATCATCTCTCTACTAACACTGACCAGCCTTACAGTATCTGCAAGGAAGATCAGGATCATCTTGGAAATAGGAAATGTCCACTCTGAAAGAACTTTCTCTATTTACTGAGGAAAGGGTAACATGACCTGAAGGCAAACCCAAAGAACTGGGTGCCGTACAGGTGTGGGGCTGTCTGTCTTCCAGAGCTGGAAGAAAAGTTCTAAAAATCGTAAAATGAGCCTTTACAGCAAAGAAATTGTTCTGTGACACAGACACCACAATTGCCACGACCAGCTGCAGAATTTACAGAAAGAGTTGATTATCTTTGTACATTCATCAGGAAACAGAAGAAATAGCTATAAGATTGTCTCAAAGACATTTGAAACCTCCTTTAGATAAACCTGCTCTTTGTCACTGAAACACAGATACAGGATCCCTGCAGCTACTAAGTCTTAGACTGATGGTGGTGCTGCACAAGGCTCATAAGGCTCCAGGTGCTTTGTGCAACCTGCAAGTAGTCTGGTCTCCTTTCTTTCTTTCTCCCTTTCAAACAGCAATATTAATATATATAGGGAGTTTCTATGTCTGTTTAGTTCAGACCCTAGCATTTCATTTTGGCCACCAGGAAGTCCCATTCAGCCCATGCTTCCATTCATGAAACCACCTACACATCTACAGCTCAACTTAAAGAGGGGCTTCAGTTGTTTCCAGGACCTGCTCAGAAAAGCACACTCCATATGGGAATAAGACATGGCACACAGTGGTCTCTCCTATGGGATGGTTTCCACCACCCCACCAGCACTCATAACCCCGTAAGAACAGTGACACCCTCCCAAATGTTCAGTCGTATCAGTGGGGCAGCTGGATGCCCATATGCATAAACTGACATAAGTAAAAATGTGCAGTGGCCACATACAACAGAGCCATCTTTTGCACAATCTCTCCCTAATACGTCTGGTAAATTTACAAACCAAACCCAGGCAAACCCTTAGTAGGCCTTATGCTCTCCTACTTCCATCAACATCAATGAAGCTACTAAAATTGAAGGCAGCAGAGGATCTTGCATCAGACAACTACATGCATCCATCTCAAAATCTTACACTGTGATCCAGATGAAACAAATCATCTTTGCATGTCTCAAATGTTAAATATCCATTTTCCCTTGCTCTTCCCTCCATTTTAGATGACAACGGAAATCTCACATAGCAGATGTTCAGGCAGAAATGCAGACCCTCGAGGGTTTGGGTTTGATGTTCACTCCAAGCTTTAAATGCTTAACCAAATCTGTAGAAATCCCTTGTTGCCTCATAATCTCAGCACAGAACGCTGGGATACATACAAATTTCCACAACTACTTCTGCCACTGATCAACAAATAAGATGATTAAAGAAAACATTACACCGGGTTTAGTCCTGTTTGGATAAAGCAGACATCAACAGTCTGGACTGTTGGCCAAAGCTTCTTTGAACATTTAGAACTACATCTGGCAAGGAATTTGAGAGTTAACTTTACACTAAAGCTGGAGAGCTTGTGCTTTGTGCGTAAAGCGGAAAACAATAGATCTACTTTTCCTACTAAAAACAAAAGCTGATCCATCCTTAAGCAAAGAAGGCACAAACATATGCGGCTGGATTAACCATCACTTTTACAAGGTATTGGTTAAAACCACCACAAAATCAAATGCAGGACTCAATGTGGATACCTTTCCTCTGAAAAGGCAACATACACTCACAGGGCCAGAGAGGAGACCAAAACTACCAGAATTATCAATGAAGATGAATCCTAAGGGTTGAGGAAAACCCTTCCTTCTCCATACATGCATTTTAGCACAGAAAGTTATAAACACACAGTGCTTAGAAGAGGTTGATCAACTGAGTTAATCACTTTCTAACTTACTTTATTCATACTCAACACTGAAGCTGGCTTTTCTCTTCACTTGTAAGAACAGAGGAAGCCAGCATCAGCTGGACACTCCAACTAGCCCTTGGTTAGTGTCCATGACCTTTGGCTACTTGCATTCCAAGTTTTGTTTGGGATTTCTTTGTTTCTTTTTAAAGTTTCAACAAAAGCTTTTTCTTCCATGTTATTACATCTATCTCAGACTCCTCATTAAAAGGCAGGCTGTTACAAAGCAAGAGTAGATGAGCAGAACAAACACTGATTTCATTTAAAATGAATACGTCAAATGTTTGAGCAGCGTAAAAATATTCTTCCCTTATAAATCACCTACTCCCTGTACCAGACTGGAAGTATGATTCAGCTCCAAGTAAAGATTCCTAAATGTAAGTGTCTGCATTGCCCTTGTACTCAGCAGAGATTCTGGTCCGAATTCGACAGAGAAACCCTCCTCTCCTGCAACAGACACAAATGGCTGGTTAGCTAAATTACTACTTAAGCTTTGCCATGTAATGATTTTATCTGCTTTGACTACAGTGTCATGCTCATAGTGAGAGGATTATATTATAGATGTTTCCATGCAGTCTTTTAATTTGGTATGGACAGAGAGTAAGACTTTAGTAACCAAACTGTGCATCTGATTCTATGACGTGACACCACCCAAGAAGAAACCAAGCATGTCGTGTCAATGGAAATGATGAACTGAAGATGCTAGACTAAACCAGACTGCCGTACCACCTCGCTTGTGTGTTGGACCAATGGACCATCTGGAATAGACCAAGTCAGACACACTATTTGCTGACAAAACTTGTGTCAGTGGTGTTGATGTTACCAAACCTGCCTAATGTAAAGGTAGGCAAGATCCTGTTCCTCCAAGATTTTTGTCTTAATACAGTACAAAAAAACTGGATCTACGTGAACTCTTAATGCAAAATATTTTTCTTAAAAAATATAATAAAATAGGCTTTTGAAAAAAAATGGGAATTCTCCCAGGCAACAGCCTATGCCAATTATCATTATTCTATTTGTTGGTTGCTTCCAATCAAAGACACTTCTGTTGTGACAGTGCCCTCCACTCAAAATAGGAAAATTATGTTTTTTGGTTTATTTCTCTGAAAACTGAACTACCTGAAAGCCAGCACTGGTACACTTCTGAGGTCTTCTGGACCCTCACAAATTTTGAATACAGCCACTGGCTCCAGCCTCTCATTCAGACCCCATGAGATTCTGGTGACTCCAACTCCCAGATCTACCAGCAAAGCCTATGAGAGCCACTGTTCAATTCTACCTGCCTGCTTCCACCCACTTTCAGGACTGACCAAAAGGTGAGGCACACCCCGCCCATACTTCAGCTTCCATCTTTACCATCATTAGCTTACAAAGTAATTCTCACGGAGCAAAGCTGAGAATATGAGCTGAGAAAATACACTTTGAGGTGGAAAATTCCATAGAGGAGGAGGGCCCTGTGGACAATCCAACCTGCTTGCAAATTCCAAAGCTACAACACCTTTTGTTTGTCCTTTGAGCTCTGATCAGTGCCTGTTCAGGGGACCAGAACTGCATTCACCCTTCTCCTGCTCCTCCTGGCCACCTATTTTCCTTGGTGAAGAGAATCACTATTCTGATGAAGTGCTGTTGCCATAAAGTTTCAGTTATCCTTTTGAGGTTACTTCAATAACCCTTGGTCAAATACCTTGCCCAAAGTCCCTGGTCATCTACCAACTAAGGTGAATCTGCCTGGACAAACTTCATCCAAAGATCTTTTTACATGAACAGAAGCTTAAAAAAAAAACCCAACAAAGCCAAACAACTCTCCCCCACCTCCCATCCCGCAAAAAACCCACTGAAACACACCAAAACACCATCCAACCAAGCCCAAACTTCAACAGTACTATTAACACTTCTGTTTTTTTTTTCATGCCATGAACTTCACTCTTCCATATGAATGCTCAAAACAGGAAGATCTGATGCAGTACCTGCCACAGCAGATTCTTGAACCTTCTTAAACTTTGTCTTCATGCTGAAGAAACAACCATCTGCTACTTTTCATTGAACTCTGGCTTAAATATTTGTCAAAACCTAGAAAAAACACATTCATCTTCCATCTTCCCATTCCTACACACTCTTATGAAGCAGGTGTGAGCCTCAGGCACCAGTCTGAGAACTGGGAACTCTGCCAATCTGATGTGTCCTTTGGGATCAGGTTGTGACCTTGGTGATTCCTATTCACGTTGGTAATTTGAAGCATACATGCAGGCCACTGTCTCTGCAAAATTCATAGGGAATTCAGAGGAGACTATGAAATTAAACATTAAGCATGTTTTCATTGTTTCTCTCTAGATAATTTGCGAGTCAGCCAAGGACAGATTCAGCAACAAGCCCAGTTCCTGTGCTGTTAACAGTACAGACATCACAGAAGGACACGGTCTACATTGTGCAAGTCCTGCTACTTTGTATCCTGGGTGGGATGGGGATGAGAATTGAAAGGATGTAAAGCCCACGGGTTGAGATAAGAACAGTTTAAAAACTAAAGTACAGTATAATAATGATTATAATAAAGGAAATAACAAGGGGGGAGAATATAAAACTAAAAGCAGAAAAGGAAAAGAAAACAATAAACACAAGTGATGCACAAAACAATTGCTCACCACCCACCAACCAATACCCAGCCCAACCCCAGCAGTGATCTGTGCCTTCAAGGTAACTCCCCCCAGTTTATGCACTGGGCATGACGTGCTGTGGTATGGAATACCCCTTTGGCTACTTTGGGTCAGGTGTCCTGTTTGTTTCTTCCTGGCTTCTTGTGCACCTCCTCACTGGCAGAGCATGAGGCTGAAAAAGTCCTTGATAGGAGTAAACATTACTTAGCAACAACGGAAACATCAGTGTGTTATCAGCATTGTTCTCAAGACTAAAGCCAAAACACAGCACTGCATCACCTACTAGGAAGAAAAATATCTCTATCCCAGCTGAAACCAGGACATACTTCAACAAGAGCTGATCTTTTGCAAACTGCAACATATATGATGCTCAAGAAGACAGACTGCAACACCTACCTCTGTACATTTATCTCCTGAAATTTTGACTCTGTTGCTTATTGTTGGCTGTTCCTCACTGCTTACTACAGCATTTTCTACTGCAGACACAAGTATACAGAGCAAGTAGAGTGGCAATAAGTAAAACTGTCTTTAGGAGAAAGATACAAAGGCATACAATTCATTGATACACATTACTGGCATATTGAAATTGTGCAAGATGTGTTACGAAGATTGATTCCTCACTAGCCCCCAACATATGTCTGTGCAGCATATAGCAGTGGCACACATAAGTTAAAACTGGTTAAGAGTCCCCAAAACAGAACAGTTGCAATACCACTGAGAAGCAACCTGTAGTCTGAATGAGGAACTGCTTTCGGTATTCATGCCAGCTTCACTGCATTGCAACATAGCACTGATGTTCCCTGAGTGCCCATTTGTCAGAGGCCAAATGACCACCAGCTTTCAGGATGAAGAAATGCATCTTCATTAAAACAAAGGAAAACTAAAAAAAAAAATAAAAGACAGGCATGAAAGTGTTACAAAGGTACTTCTCATGTTTTACACTCCGTCAAATACTGGTATATTCACAGATCTAATAATAGGACAGTTCTCAAAAGTTTGCTCTCTTTTTGTCAATCACATCACCTTGTTTAACAGAGAGTATTCCCTCCTATAAAGCCCCTTTTATCTCCAGGATATTAACAGTTCAAGGAAATCTGAAACCAAACAGCCAGCTTGCTGGGCTTTTTGCTCTTACCAAACAGCTAACTCCAGCTGAGGGTCTCATAAATGCAAAAGAGAGCTATTATTGTTTGAAAATCAGTGTTATTCTTGCTGACTAGTCCACTGGCATAAGACATTTACAGCAATATATGCCCCATCCCTAGCAGTGCTCAAGGCCAGTTCAGACGGGGCTTGGAGCAATCTGATCTAGTGAAAGGTGTCCCAGCCCAAGGCAGGGGGTTGGAACTGGATTATCTTTCCACTTCCAGGGAAGTTGGAACTGGATGATCTGCAAGGTGTTGGAACTGAATGATCTTTCCACTTCTACCCATACCAATCGCATCAATCTATCATTCTATGATTTTACTCAACCAGGCAGGCCTATCCTACCGGAGCAAATGGTCTGCAGCACCGCATGTGTCCCATGTCATGTGAGCCCTAGCTAGCAGGACTCTGGGATCCACCAGCACATGGACAGTCTTCTCAGCAGTCAACTCAGCAAATGCTGGGACACACCAGAGTAAGTGCTCACAGGGAAAATTCTGCCCCAAAATTGAAAGATTTATGTTGTCATGAGGCAGAATTCTTTTTAACTTAGCTTCCAAAATTTTGCCAGAGCAGCACCTTAATCATCAAAATGGATTATCAATCTCCAATCGATACACACTGCGCTGTTTGACACTTTAAAAAAAGATAATATCAGTGTTTAAAATAATAGCTATAGAAATAGATACTGCATTTAGCCAGAAAGCAAATCCTACAATGAAAAAGAACACTTTACCCAAATATTTTATGACTGCAATGTTAAACATTTCATTATGCATTTAAATTATTAATATGTTTATCCACTTATGAAAGTAAAACCACTTGTACTTTATGACTTTGATTTTCTGATGGTTTGAAAACGTAATAGTTGAAGATTTAACAGTATTTTCAGGTGTAAAAGTTTATTGGTGCAGGTTTTTATTTCCCCATCGTAATTGAACATGCACTTCCATATAGAAAAAGAAATACACACAAAAAGCTGTATCAAGAAAAAAGTGAAGCAAACAGCGTCCGAGAGTTAGACGTTAATAACAAAATCACAAGGAGAATATTAATATTTACATAGTGCAAAATACTTGAGCATCACAATGCTCAATACAGTAATCAGTGTGTAGAAACAACGCTAGAAGGAAAAAGAAAATAGCTCATTCATATCAGGAATCAGAAATCATTGTCAAGATTTGGGGTTAGCTTTTGAACTTTGGTGTTAGCATTTCAGGCTGTGTCTGCACCACTGCCATCAGCGTTTAGAAGTCCTACCTGCTGAAAAGAATACAGGAAATCATGTAGTAGTTGTCAGAGAGGAAAGGGAATCTGTTACCTTCTGGTACTGAGAGGAACAGACAAAGGCAGCCAAACCTTATTTGCATGTTTATAACCTAGCATCACTGTGTTGGAGTGAATAAAATTAATGGTGTATTTAACTGCATCTGCAAGAGGGAAAGCAAAGCAACTGTACTCACACCTTACACAAGCAGCCATCCTAACAAACATCAGTACTACTTATCCTGATAATGGAACTGCTGAAGTAAATTGGTAAATTAAAGTAAGAGAAAGGTCTTGCCAAACTGAAAACTTAATACATCCCATTAAACATGGAGATGTGTCATAGATTCAAGTAAGATTTCTAATAGATTCAATGCACCACACTGGTGGTAAACAATAAGAACATTTCACAGGAGTAGAGTTGATCTGTTTAGAGACCACAATTAGCAATATTTTTTGTTTACCAGGATAGGAAAAGCAAAATTTAGTGTTTAAGGGAAAAGCCAACTTTCTCAAGTCTTCGCACTAATTCTCGGTGCTTCAAAAATTCTCTTCAGGGCTGAGCAGCCAACATCTGATAGGATGCCTTGAAATATTTCAACAGATCTGCTAACCGGGAAGTAAGCAACCTTGCAATCTTCTTCAACTTTGAACTTGGGAAAGTGAGTATATAAAACTGCAGTGCATCCCTTTTCCATAGCAGAGGGATTGTTCCACATCAGTGAGCAGCAGAGTCTGAGGAAAAGTGAGGTTTTACCTACAGAATTTAGCTTTTCAGTAGAGAACTGACATATTTTTCAGGACAAAAACAGCCAGCCTTTTAGACTGATGTCCACAATGTCAGAGTTGCAATATGTCAGAAAGGGAGTCTCAAGCAGACTTCTTTAGAATGCAGCCTAAGTCAGACCTTGTCATTCCACAGGAGTATTATGGGAAAGACAGCCACACACTGTACAGCACAAGAAGATCCCAGGCTGGTAGTCACAAAACAAAAAAAGGCAGTGTCCAAAGATCACCTGACATCCCTGATTTTTCTTTGGATTTTCTCCACTCTTCAGAAAGAAAAAGGCACAAAGAGTATCTAAGCAGATCAAAACTGGGAGCTGATAAGCACTCAGAACTCTTCATTCAACAAAGCCATTTAAAACATTTTCAGCTCACTGCTCCAGGAATCTCACTGAAGAAGTATTTCAAGGACAAAGTATTGGTTTGAAACAACTGAAGTGACTACTATTGTTGACTCAGTTTTGAATGGTGAAGCAAAAGGGTTCTGGGCAGGTGGTCAGGAACAGATAAAGCAAAATACCCCTTACATATTACTGTGACCACTAGCTTGCCTACTGATTTTTAGAAGGTTGTACACCAATGACATAAAGAGTTTGAAACTCAAATTATTGTGAGGGGGAAAAAATGGGCAAATTAAGTTTTTTAAATGATGGTTACATAAAATAAATAAGACACGCACCGGTGACTGTTGTTTACATCAGAAAACACTTAGATCCTGAATTAAGGATAAATATCATAACACAGCATGTAAGAAGAATGAACAGCAAATACTGCCCACGGGCCCTACTAGATCTGTAAATCTAAGCTGGAAAGGATAACTACTTCTCATTAAAATCTCAAGGATATATGACTTAATTGCAAGTGCCATCTTGAGAAAATAAATACAGGTATATTTATCTTACAGATAGGAATTGACAGCATACCAAGTTTAAAAAAAAGTACTGAAGGGGCAGGGTTTGCTTTCATTTCTTTTTCTAGACAAAAGAGATTTTAGCAATGTTTTCAGAGGGAAAAAATGAGGAAAAAGGGGTCACCAACAGGTAACACTAAAAACAGTGCTGAGGACTTACTTACCTGAGAGGTACAAAGCTGTTGATAAAAACCTGCCACGATTACTCTCAGCTGGGTGTGCCAAACTGTAATGTAGCTGCTCCTAGTGCCGTAACTGTGACTGCTAAAGCTCTCAGTCAGATCACAAGACTGGAGCACGTTAGAGAGGTACTACTGAAACCACACCATGAAAGCAAATGAGCCCTGATTTCATTCCACTACTACTCAGGAACAACTCTTCCTAATGGGGTACACTACCCTCACATTGCCAGACAGGTGTGTTGCTTCTCAATTTGTAGTTCTGTCATGGTGTAACCTGAAGGTAATTTCAGCAGAAAATACAAACCTACCTCCTATTGCTTGGATTCAGATCTCATCTTCACTCAACAACAAGCCACTCCCCACCATGACTTTACTATTTATACTTGGAAGTACAGCATTCCAACTGAGAGCCACCAAATTAACTGAGAGTTTTCCTAAATACAAAGAAGTATGAACTGTTCTGAGGTTCACTGTGGAGATGTTGTACGAAGTGCATCACTTCGATACACTAGAGGATCCTGAGTAAGGACACAATATTGGGGAAGAACAGACATGTTAGCCTGGGATGGGATAAAGGTATTATCAGAATCATATTTGCAGGAAGTGCAGGTGTACAAATGTCCAAGGATGAGCCATCTACTCCCCTTCCTCCCCACACAACTATCTGAACCCCCTGAGTAGTCCAAGCTCAGAATAAGTCCCTGGGAAAATGGGTCAATGGGAACACCAAACGTTCATCTGAAAGAAGCATGGCAAACAAGATTTCAGAGCAACTGTGTAATTTCATTTGTGCATCACTCTCCACAGTACTTCACCATACTAACAAGTTGCTTTGCTTCTACTTTTAACAGCCTAACAGGGAAACTGTAACAGGTTCTCTGCTGCCTCTATAATCAGATAAGGACTCCATGAACAAGGCTGCCTGAAAAAAACCACTGCACTCATTCAGGACTGGAAATCTTTTCCATAACTAAAAATTCAAATATTCCCAATTCTGACATTGGTTCAGCATCTCCCACGGCCTCCTAAGAGATTAATAAAGACCACCACCTTGAGGCATTCACTGACTATGCCCCTCACACTACATCACAGGAAACAAAACATATCATGACCTGATAGCCTGTTTAAGGAGAAACCTTCACTATCTCTAAGCAATTAATACACCAGGTTTTCCCTCCTACTGTTGCTCATATCCTATATAGTGGAAAGACAAGAAATGTACCCTGATGAATTGGCTTTGCACTTGACACCAATCTGAGTGTTCTCAAAGTGTACCAAATCCCTTAAACAATAATTAAGCACCAAATGAACCATTTAAAAATTCACTGCTACCACTAAAACAAATTCAATTAAGCCAAGATTAACATATTAAATTTGCTCAGCCCAAAAGCAGATTTCACATGGATCCTGTTTAGCTATGTGTGAACTATTATTCAAAACATCTGACCATAAAGACAGGCTAATAAATAAATGCAAATGAGATAAGGGGGTAACTTATATTTGAAGTATGTGGACTAGCGCTTTATTTTTTCCCCTATAATAGTGTCCAGGTTTCTGATGATAAAAATTAACATTTTCACATTCTAAGGTGTTTTATTGCCCCATTTACAAAGCTGTGACCCTTGTGATTATCACCTGTATTCTACCTGCTGAATCTTTTGAGGAAAAAGTGAATAAGGAGAGAATTTTATTTTACTGAAAACTATTTTATTTACATACATGTTATAATCTGTGAAATACCTCTGACCTGTATGTCAATGACGACAGGAGAATGTAGGTAGCCGAAAGACTTCAGTATGGTTAGATTACCTTTTGCATACTATTTAAGCCAAGAACTACCAAGCATGGGGTCATTATACAGGCCTGTAAGTTAAATTTAGATGTTTGACTTATTCACAGAAATAATTCAAATTTCAGTAATTTTAAGTGAAGAATAAAAAAAAAATCAAACATTTTCAAACACACATGGTTACTTATACAGAATATAAAATCTTGTTCATATATATATGAAATAACTTCAGTTTTTAATTAAGTAGAGGAGGAAAACTTTTTCTTGAAGAATGGGGAGGTGTTACCCATCAGCAGTCATGGCAAGGATAAATGGGTAACGTTGGCTTGCAAGAATATTTACAGGTTCAACACTTCTTACTTATAACACTGGTATGTTTTTCATTTTTACTATGCAAACAAGCACATAATTGGTATAGCAAGCTAAGCAAGGCCATTCTTTTAAACAGCCACCTAGCAACTAGTTGGGTACAAATTAGGTCACATTTGTTATCTAACAGTAAGTGTCAGTAAAGATTATGCATTTTTCTTTAAGTAGTTAAGAGATAAATTCAAAAATATAAAAGACACCAATGGGGGAGAGGGGGAATCCCAATGTTTCCCATGTTCCAAACGTTTTGAAACATTTAGGTTTGTTCTTCATTTCACGAAAATATACAACTGAAGTATCTTAATATGAAATTCCTAATAAACTAGGTTCCTATAAGATGATGATTCAGGAATACAGTAAAGCAACAAAGTTTTTAAATTACACTATGCTTGACAACAGACCAATTTTCAGTGTGGCTGCTATTTATCTTATTCAATAACCAACTAGAGTCTCTTGCATTTACACTTGCCTCCCAAAATCTTTATGTCATTTTCATCCACAGTTTCAGTGTAAACTAACCATATAGGAACTAAAAAGCCAGACAAAATGCAAAGGCCAAAGAGTTCAGTACTGAGTCTGAATAGCTACTGATGATGTCTAAAGGTGGTTACTGATGTGCCCTGTCCACACATTTATAATGTGAAGAACAGAGTAGCATAATCATTCCCAAAGCTGCAAACCTCCCAGCACAAACTGACTAACATGATGTTGCAAAAAACATTTAAATTTCAAAGGCACTGCAAGATAATCTACTCAAAGAAGTTAGACACGGTATTTTATTGCCGACTGACACAGCCTTCACATTTAACATTACTTACGCTTCTATTTATGCTACTTGAAAACCTAATTATCCAACCAAGTCAGTCCAACCAAGTTCAAAAATTAGCTAAAATTGAATTCAACTAGTATATCAAAACTTCACCTCACTTTCAATTCAGTGATTAAGCCATAATTATATAATTTTAGATTGTATCTGGAAAATAAAGAAGCGTATCAATAAATAAAGGATTTTGCAAACACCTCTCAAGGTTCCTACTTAATTCCTCACTATTTACTAAGCAGTAAAGAGAAGAATGCAAATAAATAGGTGTCAATTTTTACTAGGTGTAATAACCTCTTTAAAAACACCTGAGGGTTCTTGGTGGGGGTGGTTTCACTTTCCTTGTGATTGCCCCCATCATAGCTACAAAATCCTCAGGCATGAATCTAGGAGTTATAATTATTCATAGTCAATAAAACACTTTTCTCTGTGATTTGTGCTGTTGCAAATTCACAAGTAACAGCTCTTCTTTATAGTGGTATTTTTTCATAAAGACACCAAAAGGCCAGAAGCAAGCTTCATGCCTGTTCTCACTGGCTCATATGCTGTCTAATCAACAGCAATTAGCATCTCCTAATCAACATCCCTTAGTCTGCCACTGGCACTACCCTCCATGCAACAGTTCTGATAGACTATGCATTCTTCAGAAGATCTACAAGAAGTGGTCTTCAAGGATAAAAAACAAACATGCAGGGTTCTTTCCTTACTGTCATTCATGCTTCATAGCCCTTCACAAACAACTGCACAGTCACAGGAATGGGATCACGTATGAGCTTGTATGGTTGGACACCAAATTCAGTATGTTAAGATCCCTTTTCTTTTTTACCTGTCCCACTCTAAGCTCTACCTGTGTTCTGCTCCCACACCTCTTTTGCACATCTTTTGTATCTAGAAGCTTTGCCAGGTACTGGTAGTTTTTCCTCTAAAGAGCATGGTAGCATGCCATAGATGAAGACCATTTTAAGACCCATTTTAGTGGGAGCAGAATTAGGCTAATAACTTTTTAAATTCCTGTTCATGGATTTTCATTTTAGGTTGGTCGGGGGGAAAGGGGGCAGAAGGTGGAATTTGGGTTTGGGAGGGGTGTGTGTTTGCTTCTGTTTCGTTTTGGGGGTTCTTTTTGTTTGTTTGGGTTTTTTTTAACAATCCATTATTACCAACTACTTCATCAAACTGACTTTAAGGTTTTCCCCCAATACCCAGGGAGACATGCCTCATCCCACCATCTTAAGAGGTGCTCATGCATAAATTTTTTGGGAAGGTCAGGTAAACTTCTATAAATATTCAGAAATCACACTCATTAACAATATACAGCATATATTGCTGGTTTTGCTGATAGCTATCATGCATTATGAAGCCCCTAACTTTTACCAGGAACCAAAGTACTGTTATACTCCACCTCTTCAGATCATAGCCAAAAATACTGGTTGACAACATTTGGAAGACATACAGCATGCCTAAACTACCCAATAATGAATAATTTAAATCTTTTGCAGAGACAGGACATAAATCAATCATTTTTTCATTGCAGTAGTTGACAATACATGCACTGAATGGCAAAGCTTCCTCCTTAGAAGCAATTAGGCTACCTCACACCTCTGCAAGGTCAAGCACATTGAGAAAGATCTATTGGACTACAGGTACTCATGATGTTAAATGTGTAAAATTGAAACAAGTGTCTTGTGGCCTATTTCTCTTTCTCCCTTCATGAGAAAGAGTTTCTATTGCCAGAGATTCTTTTTTTAATCTTGTCCCCACTCTCCAGTTCACTACATCTTTGTCAAGATGGAAGCAGGAGTGTAAAATTAGGATCAGCATCTTGGCTTTTAACTCAGGGTTTCGAGGCAGCCATATTGAAATGCTTCTAGCGTTATATAGTTAATTAGTCTTCATCTGAAAGACACTGAAGGATGGAGTACAAAGCAACAAAGTGCTTAGAGCATTCACAGTATGCACTGCGCTGCAGTTAATGTCCACCCTATGCTTTAGAGCAGTACAACATGCAAGATGTGAATAAAAAAATATAGGTAATGCTTATGGCAAAACCTGTCCTACTTTTGCACAGGTGGCACAAACGCCACTTTGTAAATGAATCCACAGATGAGGGAGATCACCATCGTTAGACCTCCTCCAGTTTTCAGTGAGCACCTGCCACCATTATACCACAGAGACCAGCACACAGCATACATAGCCAGGCACGACAGCACCCATGCCCAAGCCAAAAAACAGAGCATGCCTAATGGGCTCACATGTTTTCTTATTTGTTAGTCAAAGCTCTTAGTATAACAGAGGCTTGGGCAGTAGAGCAAGAGCCACACAATATGGGAAGGTCTCTGAAGTTGCAGAATTTGAAGATCTGGAAACAGAGTGATCTCATGAGAGGAACAAGGGAAAAAAAATAAAACACACCCACCCAGGATTCAATCCCTTCCCTACAAAGCAGCAGAACAGCAACAGGAATTTATCCCACAAAGCAGCAGATGCTCAGCTGAAGACTCAGACCACCAGGCCACAGAGACATGGGCCTTGAAAGCAGCTCCTGGGCTGTTTTCATATCCCACTCAGCAATTACTAGCTGACTCTGCAGCCGTTCCAGAAGTTATTACAAGAGAATGACTCTGGCACTGATATTGCCTACCCATGAAAATTATTGTTGGAAAACAGAGAAAAGAGAACAGATGCTGTTCACCGCATACAGGAGACCTACAAAAGTACAACACAGTTGAGAAAATTCATATTGAGGCTCTAACTAAACAGTTACCACCTCTCACTTTAAAAAGCAAAGGCAGTTGTTAAATATAGAGAACAGTGTAAGGGACAAGAAGTGCATCAGAAGAGAATTAACATAATTGAGAAGTTTTCACTAAGAAGGAAGATTCAGCAGCAAGACAAATCACTCAAAAGAACTTAAAGAGTAGATTTTGTGTGCCTAGGAAGCCAGAACTCTGCCAAATTGGTTTTTACTGATAGGTCACGATCAAAGGGTTTGTTCCAAAGCTCCCTGCTTGCAGTGCACACCTGCAAGACCAGGGTTCCCCAGTGTTTGAAATATAGATAGCAATGAGGGAGAAACTGTGTGTAAACAGCAAAACAAGCTGACATGTGAGCACTAGGAGGCTCTTTTGTAAGGACGGACCCCAAAAGAACTTCAAAATTAAAACATCTAAAAGCTTACAGACATTTGGATTGCAATTATTTTATTCTAAAATGCAATGTCACTTTCTTTTAAAGCCAAAATTAAATTAGAAGACAATATTTCAACACAATTAGCACAGTTACTTGGTTAGTAGCAGAGAAGGGCATTCTCACTTTCCAAACAAGAGGATAAGTATGCAACTGTGAGCATCAAGGAGCTTACTTATTCAGGTACCATGGGAAGAAAAGCAGACAGAAGTTGAGGAGACGGATGTTGCAAGACAGTTGTAAATGGAATACAGACTTCAGACTGAGACTCTGCCCCACAAATGCCAGAGCTGGACAAGCCTAATTTTCTTCAGAAACCATTACAAACAAAGAAATTGTTACAGACCAACAAAAAAAAGCTGTTCTAAAATGTTAAAATTGTTAAAGCAAAAAGTTACTTTCCCTTTCCTCCAAATATCATTTTCTTTACTTACGTGCAGGGACAAGAATAGAAATCAACTTATCACAAGGTTACAGTAGTAATTGAGGGGTTAAGATTAAAAAAAAAGGATGCACTACAGCAGTGGTACTATAAAGTGAGTCTTCTCTTTTCACTGATCTTCACATAAAACTGTACTTAAATATTATCAATTTAAGCACTGGTTAATCAGATTCACAATTCCTTTTCATGAAATCAGTCCCCCTTTTCTTAACAACTGGTGTAAGGCAATGCCAATCCAAATGAAGCAATTATGTCAGAAATCAAGTCAAACCATTTTCCTTTTTATTCACTGTAACAGTCTTTAAGTGTGATTAATCAAATCAACCTTTCCCTTCCAAGCAGAGTTGTAATTGCTAAGTGCAAATTAAAGCATATTATAAATGACATATGGTACTTAATCTGAAGACAAATTTTAAGTCAAATTTGTTAAATGAGTTAAAGAAACACACTGAATCTATGTTAACATCACATATCTGCCGCCCTACAGGGAAAGAAAAAAAGATTGCAAAAATACATCAAACCCCCAAAATACTCCAATTGCTTGACAAGCACTGAAGAGTAACAGTAATAACATGTTTGGAAGAATAAATAGAATATGTTCACAGACCCTAGCATGCAGTTTAAAATGGGGTAGCACACAATGCAATATTTTTGTAAAAAAAAAACCCAAACAAATAAAACAAAAAACCCACACACACAACCCTCATATCCCCCCCCAAAAAAAGAAAAAAAACCCAAACAAAATAACCCTACCCAATCATCCCAAACCTCAGATCTCAAAGTTAATTCTTTTTCAACATAATGCACAGCAAGCCTTCACAAAGATAAAGCAGAACTAAATACACTACTGGAGTAAGCTGACACAACTTCTATGGGTTTAATAATTACTGACAATTGTTGTGAAATCCATTGCTACCACTGTCCCCTAAGCAAACACGGGCAAGGAAATTACCCAGTAAGGAATTTAACGGATGTACCCCAGTAAGTAATTTAAAGGATGAGAGTTGATATTCTTCTCCAGTCTCACAAGGTTTATTCTATCTTCTTAATTTTGCATCTACTGATAACCATACCAATGCTTTCTGATGTGAGTAAACACAATTCTTTGCCCTACTATGCTTGTAATAAGTACTACCTTATTAACAAAAGGTGAAACAGAACAATATTGTCTCAGCAATGCAAACAGTAAGAAGCAGCCTGCACAAAAACCTTCACAAGCATACAGGAAAAGAAAATCCAGAAACAAACCTACAAAGCATGACATGGGATATCACTTTTGTAAGTTTTGCTACCTACAAAAACATGAGATGGGATATCACTTTGGTTCAAAAAGTAAAAATAGCATTTGGAGACATAACAACAGAATCCATGTCCTGTGTTGAACAGTCAACATGCAATATGTTAGAGGATGTATAATTATAAAAAGTTAAAGTATTTTTAGGGAAGTGTTTTGTCCCATGAATAATCCTCTAGAGAAAGTATTTGCCCCACCCCCCAGTTGACTTTATTGTTTAGGACACACAACAGCTAATAACATTTGTATTAGTAATGAAACCATATTCTAATGGTAATATATTTCTATATTAAAATAATTAAAATACACCCTTTTTTTTAAGTATACATCAGTTCTCTTAAAACCTTACCCAAAGTAACTTTATTGTCATGTATCATAAGAAAAAGTGTGTTGTATCAGAAAATGCAACATTTCCTACGTGCTTCGTATTATAAGTCATCCATTTATAATGTAAGCACAAATGTAAAGTACTTTAGGAGTCAGACTGTTATACACAGCAAGATGACTTCAAGGCTGTAAATCCTCTCAGTTTATTGTGGATTAAGGCAAAATGGAAAGGATTGTAAGTACCTAAAATAGGTTCTGGAAAGACTCTTTAAGTAGAACTTGTGTAATCATGCCATAGCATAAGCAGTGAAACAAGAGAACTTGTCCTCCAGCAAATGTGCCTTCTTTATACCATTAATGTCCTCAGCACAGCCCCTTAGGTTAGCTTTCCTCTCCCACATCCCATGGCATCCCTGTAAGGGATCTACCAGTTGTATGATGACCAGCCAGCTGGCTGCACCTATATGGAACAGGGTACAGGTTCAATTCTCCTCTCCACAGGGAAAAAGTGCTGGTTTGTCTCCTACTTTCAACAGTCACAGAATGGGAAATCTAGCAGCTTTGGGAACTCTATTTTTCTTTCTAATCTGACAATTGGCCAGTAGCTTCAGAAATTACCTCAGGGAAAGGAAGATGCATTTGACAAGTCAGCTGACACACAGAGAGCACGCATCTGACCTCCACCTCATCATGTCAGAAATCCAAGATGAAATGTCCTTATGGGTAAAACTCACTCAGGTAATCCAAGTGTGAATTCCCTCTATTCAATTCTCAGGTTTCATTCAGTAAGAGCAGTGTTTCTTCCAGGATGGATATATCCAAACTGCCCACAAAACGAAGAATAAAGGAGAGACACTAAGGGTAGATTTCAAGCAGCCTTCATTGCTAGGAGCCTTCTGGGTGTGAAAGCTTAATGCAGACTTATTCATCCCATTAAGCAATACCTAGACTCTGTCTGGTACCTGAAATACCTTTTAAAACTTATGCCAAGGCACACCTAAACCATAATGCAGTTACCACGCTTCTCTTTTGGTTTTCCCATTAATTGTTGACTAGCATTTCTAGTTGGCTATCAATAGTTTAAAACAGTGTTACAAACCAGAAACAAGTCTGCCACCTAGCTCCATCCATGCTGCGTTCCTGTCATTACATAGATTTCAGATTACCAGTTTAACACTTCATCCCACTTGCACTCACCTGACATGGACAGTAGACTTCGAGGAACGGGAAGACTAGAAAGACAAAAGAGGATAGAGGAGAAAAATAAAAGGTGCAGTTCTTAAGCCAGCACTTCATACTCTGGCTTTGAGTCCAATAGTTAATGTGCTTTTACGACTGAAACTGGGTATTTTTAAATGCAGTCTTCTTTGTACTGTACAATTCTGGCAGATGTAGAGCTAACTGCCTTTCCTACCTGTTGGGGTTTTTTTTCCCCCATAAACAGTCATCTCTTAAAGCTAACCATGTTATTTGAGAAATAGTTCAAAAATAATAAACACTATGCAAGTCACATGCTGCTCACTCACAGAAAGCAATCTAACAGCTCACCGCAGCAGGCAAGGCAGGGTTTTCTTACATGAAGTTTTAGCCTGCACTCATCCAGTGACACGATCTGCTGTGGAGCTGCTCTTCCCATTTCACGGCTTAGGTGAAGGAAGCAGAATATTACAAACACACACACACCCGCAACAAAGGAGCATTCACTATCCAAAGCTTAAACCATGTCTTTCATGCACAAAGAAAACAGTACCAGAGTCTAAGCTGTCACTCATCAGAATGACACTTTACATGCCCACTACACTATTTGATGTAAAAAGGTATCTTTCATCCACTGGAAAAGTTTTCCTTTCATGCCACAGTCTACCATAACTGCTACTTGTTGTAAAATTCTACATACAGTGTCACTTTTTGCCAAAACATACCCAGAGGCTTCATGAGGTCTCTGGATTTACAAGGTTTTCTTTGAAGCTGCCTTAATTATGGGAAGGTTTGGAGCTTTTTTAAATTAAGAATTAAAATAAGCCAAGGACAAGATGAGTAGTCACAACATTAATCTTTTTTTGTACCTAACAGCTTCATTTGCTGTTTAAGACACAAACCCTTGTGGAGCTGCTGTTCTGCTGAGCTGAGGCTGATGTGCTTGTAGGAAGTTACTTCTATCTCTTCTGCACTCCTCTGAGATGTAACAGATGTGCTCGCAGGAAACTGTATCTGATACAAAACACTATCACTGACTTCAGCAAACTATTACAAGGCTAAAACATAAAAGTAAGGTTCACAAGTGACAAAGGAACTCGACATTTTTCATTTAAATATGAAGACTTCTTTGACAGGGGGAAGGAATTCCTAAATCAGCAAGGTTTAGAAAATACACTGTCTGTTAACATTATCATTTACATTTAAGAAAGCTGTATTTTAACAATTTCCAGGACAGACTTTACATACGCTGCTTTTATCAGGAAAGGAATAACACCACTCATACAATACACATTAAACAGCAGACTCCAGCCCTTAACTTCCCAGCACAGTTGAGCAGCTTCATGCTACATTAGTCTGGTAATGCAATGAGAACACAGAAATAGAGACATTTTTAACCTGGACGGTCTAAGTCTCCAAGGAAATGAGGCAATGCCACATCTGTTCACTTGTCACATTTAACTTCTAAACTTGCTGACCAATTTCAAGTCAATTTAATAAAGGGTTTGGAGACTCAAAAATAATTAAGTTCATGCAAATTCTGTAAAAATTAGAAGCCGAGTACAAAAGGGACACCTACATGATGCTCTTACTGAAGGCAAAGGAGTTTTGACCAATTATCCAACACCTAATAAATGACATAAACACACTCAGTGTGTGAATGTATTTGAATATATATATTGTGTGTATATATTCAAATTGTGTGTGCATATTGGAGTGTATATACATACATATATAGGGGGTTTATATATATGTGTGTAGATAAATAGTAAATATTGAAAACCTAATTGGACATGGTCCTGGACAACATGCTGTAGACAACCCTGCCTAAGGGAAGGGCTTGGACTAAACTATCTTCCAGCCCAAAACATTCTATGATCTCAAAAGGTCCCATCCAACCTAAAAACATTTATGGTGGTGGGGTAGTGGTGGTGATGTGTCGTATAGCTTCAGAGAAGCCATACCAAACAATAATCAAAAAGGAAAGCTAAAGGAAACTCAGGGGAAAAGGAAGAGTTCTTCAGAAGGTAAAGAACATAAACCCAAAGGCATCAGAGCTTTAGCAGTTATGTTGTTAATGATCTTTTCTTCATTGACCTTCAGAATTTCACTGAAGACTTGTCACTCCATTGCTTATGTGCTATTAGCAGAATCATTTTAGAAACTGTCTCTAGAGTTACAAGCTACACAACTGTAATTACACCAGTGTAAAACATACTTTCAATAGCAAAACTCATTCCTCTATCCTTTTACACTGATGTGAATGTACCCACATTAGGAGTTACACAGCTTTCTAAAACATATACACCTTATTAAATGATTAAATTAATACAAGACTGTAGAGATGCCACATAAAACCTAAATTTATCCTGACCTGCCATTTTGGTGAAGGAGAGCACCGGTTCATAAGTCATAAAAGAATTACTGAGGAAAAAATGAGAACTTAGGGAAGTTCTAAGAATTACTAAGGAAATGAGGAACTTAGGGACATGACCAAACACCTCCAGGCTAAATGAATGCTATGGAAGAGTCTTGTACAAGCAAAAGAGCAAAAGCGGAGTCTGGCCAAGCCATAGCTGGGGCCTCCCCACCTGTAAAACACCATATGGACACCTCTTGGAAAAAGTGTACTCTCCGTTATGAACAGGAACAGAAGGAAGATGAGAGGAAGACAAAAGCACTGCAGAGTGATTCAAACCCTGGTAAGCAGAAAGGTGACAGATCACAGAAGCAGGATTATTCCCGACTGTGGCCATGCAAAAGTAGGTATCTGCAAGTGCGCTTGTCACCTAAACTCCTCTTACAATGGGCCATCGAATCCATTCATTTGTGAAAATTTGAACAATCCCACTTTAGAGTCAAGTCAAACAAGGACCTTAACCATACCAAACAGGACAGAATAAGGTTTTAGAAACCTAAGAAATTCCAGGTTGAAATTCTGTGCCTGTACGAGAACTAGACTACAGCTCACAACGTGCTGACAACATCAGTATCACACTAAAGGAATCAGGAGGTGCAGGGACAAAAAACACCATCAATGGCAAACATCAAGACCTCACAGAATGGGTGAGAACTTGGTTGGAGCACAGTGCCCAAAGAATTGTGACATACTTCACATCTAGAGAAGCATAAGGAGAAGCAAATCTTGATACTGCTTGGATCAGCACACCAACCTTCATGAAGATGCTGTAGGGCTGTTCTAGCACCATGTACTTAGATTCAGCATTGCTGCCAGAATAACAGAAGTTGAAGGGCTCTCACGACCATTGTGCTCAATTTTAAAACTGGAAACAGTGAAAACTCATGAAACTTTTGCAAAATGTTATAAAAATTAAAAGCTCAACACTATTTAACAGCACTGTACTGAAGGGTAAACTGACGCACACCACCTATCAAGGTATTTGGGAAAACACAAGTGAAAACCACATGTCTGGGAAGAAGGATAACGTAGGCTATCAGAAGAAAAAAAACTTTTTTTTTAAATCATCCTACTGAAATTATAAAATTATAATTCTGACAGGCAAAAAAAAAAACCACCAAACAAACAAAAAAACCCCAAAACACCAATACAGTAAATCACACCCCAAAAGATTTACAGAACAAGCTGGAAAAGACAGAAAAACTAGTAATACCACTTCTCAGCTCAAACTTCTATCGTAGCAAAAGACTAACGTGACTAATGGGGACAGTACCCTTGCAGAAAATGTGGGTAAGTACAAAAACAAGCATTCTAAACCACAGCAGATAAAGTGGGAGGAATTCTGAAAACCATCACAAATGACTACACAAACAGAACATACTGCAAAAGACTGAAAGTATTTGCAAAGTGGTATCATGATTGACAAACCTGGAAAGAAGGTTCTGCACACAAAAAAAGCAAATTAGAAATCCCATCAGGCAAGACTGACAAAATAAGCATATTTCAGCATCCTTCACAGAAAACTTCCAAAGACACAAAGCTACCAGAGCAGAAGAGGAATGTCCTTACCTAGACAGACAACATTATGAAAGACAGAAAACCAAAGCAAAAGAAATGGGCAGCACTCACCCTGAAAAGACATTACCCAGGAGTGTTTCATGGGAATCTGCTCAGATCCACTGTACTCTGCTACCTGTACACAACCTATGGACAAAATTACTCGGCAGCAGCAACAGAGAACATCATGCCCTGGTATAAATCTGTGGAGCAACCACATCTGCAATAGTCTGGGCACTTCTAATTCCTCTTACCACAAAAAGGATCTAAATGGCAAAGTTACTGAGAAGGACACGCATGGAACAGATTAATCTGGGGAACCATTAAGATGCTTGGGCTCCTCAATCCAGAAGATAACTGAGATATGGTAGTAATTTATAAGATAACAACATGAAAATGGAGACAGAACAGTTCTTCAGTGCTTCTTCCAACTTAAAACCCAAAGAACATCACATGAAGCTAGTATGTGGCAAGCTCCCAGAGGGCACTCCTCACCATCCTGTGAATTTCCTTGCTCAAGTACCCGCAACAGACCTGAGAAGTTGTATAAGTTTAAAAAGCAACTGGGCCTTTTTTTTTTTTTGTTGACAAAATTCCACCAAGATCTAGAAAACAAAACCACCACAGGCTTAGAGAGTATTCCAGGGACTTTGTCTGGTGACAGTGAAAGCCACTATACTACTGCAAACAGAAGACATCGGTTTAAGTCAGTACACCCATTTGTATGTTTCACTGGCACATTTCAAACAAAAGGCATTGGGGTAATGACCCTCTTCAGACACTTCAACAATGCAAGATCCTTTAATTTTGTTCTCGCCTTCAACACGATATTCACCATATTCAGAATAAGATAAAAAAAGATTTGCACCCAACAAAGAGACAAAGTAAACTTGGCTTGCATATAGGAATAATTCAGAAAAACAGACCTACTGGTGATTATTTCTATCATCCCAGATTTCCATGAAAATATGTGCATTACACATAAGCCTTTATAATCAGCTTCTATTACATAACCAAGCTGTGCGATCAGCTTCAGAAGGCATCAAAAGAAGTAATCTCAGTCTTTATATGCAAAGCAATGTTTTAATTATATTTCTTGGCCTTAATTTCCAGGGTAGGTAGGAAAGAGTTAAAGTACTAATGTATGTACAGTGTGCCAAGTTTGAGTCTTCTCCTGCAACATATGCAGCATAGGCAGAATACCACAGAAAGAAATACTTCACATATCCTACATTAACAAAGTAAGGCAGTTAAATGAAAGTCTGATGTAGTAAAGGTAGCTGGAGGCACAAAGGGGAGAGGGGAGCAAGGGGAAGCAAGATATGATAGCATTATATATACCAAATGATATGAACAAATTATTTCATTTGCACTTAATCCTACTATATGCACCTTCTCAAACTCTGAATTTCATTTATCATTGTATGTTGGTAAGCTGCCTGATGCACAAACAACCCTGTCATATCTTTTTGTGCAAGAATAAAAACATGATCCTTATTAAAGCTTCTTGAAGGAAAAAAAATGGCAAAACAAGCCACCCAAACCGAAATTTATATTATTTTTATTTTCCATTAAATAGAAAGGGAATTTGTTCTACAGAAACAGAATATTCATAGTTTCCCTTGGGGAAGGAGGGGAAATGTTACTAAAACACAAAGTGGTTGGTTTGCAACCTGCCATAATAGGTTAACCGAAGTTTGAACTATGAAAAGTTGACATAAGACATGCTTGCAAGATGAGAGAGAAAGAGTTCAGAATTATCTTTTGGGGAGAGAGATATATTACTATTTAAAATAAAGCTTTCCTTCAGGAACCAGTTCTGAATCAAAATAATTCTTTCAAGAACACAATCTAAAAATTAGCCTACAGACCTGAACAATACCCATAACAGAACTCGCACTCATTTCCATTTTTTTAAGAGGTTAAGTTAATAATTCCTCTCCAGTACAAAACAACAAGAATGGAATTAAGAGTAACTCAGAGTCTGTATGGCACTTAAAAGTAAGACAGAACAAAAGTTTTGAACAGTTATTCTTACATGCACTGAAAACATGCTGCAAAATCAAGGCCATTCAGTGAAGCTGTTGGAGAATACCGACTGTCCACTATCCCAAGATCCGTAGAATAACTGCATGATAATAGCTGAGAAACACGTTACTTTACAGGATAAATGCAGAGATAAATCTCCAGAAAAAGATATAGACAGGAATTACCTTTAATATTGTGATGATACTAACACACATTGTTTCCCTGAATATGTTTAGGGAGGTCAGAATTCAAAATCTGGGCATAGATAAGAGTATTTTATCTTTAAACAGTATTTGATCTTCTCATAGTTATGCAATATAGACTTTTATATACATCTATTTAAGCAAGTGACGTGTGAGCATATCTACATAATCATTTAGCTCTTTACAGACTGTGCACACTCAGTTATTTGATTAACAGGTAGAAGCTGTGTACCCTACTAACTGCACATGCAAATATACAAATATACACACCTAACCAAAAAATAGCTTTCAAGTATGCTATTGATTTGCATGTTATCTTGCATACAGAACGTTAGGCAAACCTCTTGATTTTTAGCTGCTAGATCTTTTGCCAGCTTTTTTTATCCCTCAGGACCACTACTCAGAGAAGATCTCCTGACACCTTGGGATGGGTTTTGATGGCACATGATCACTTCTGGTTAGATAGTAATATATACAACCAGTCCTAGAGACTGTAGTTTTCTGCTTAGAAAATCAGTCCAAGAAACTTACAGCACAACTTGAATAAATTTAGAGCCTTCCCATATTCTGAAGGCAGGCTGAAAAACAAGAAACTCTGCAGAGCAATGAAGTTTCAAGAGAGAACTGGGTACATCAGTACATCACACCCAATCATTCTTTCAGCTGTGGCCAGTGAGACAGCGGGCATTGGACAGAGATGCAGCTGCAGTCACCACTCCCCTATTAGCAGAGGCATCACCTTGCCCTTTGATTTGACTTGAAAGAAACTTAAGTTCTCTACATTCTAAGCAAAATCCATGACAAATGATAGCTCCTGTCAATGACAGAACTCATTCTGATGAGTTTTTATTTTCACGAAGCTTATGCTACTAGCCCATAGAGCCATGCTACTTTCTAACAGGACACCTGTGATGTCAAGATATCCTCTTCCTCTGCACCCACACAGCAAAGTAGGAATTATTTTTCCAAGGCTGGGACCAGCATCAGTACTAATGTTAAGCTGCAAAAAACATTTAACACTGGTAACATTTTACAAACCGTTGTTTTCCAGAATCGATTTCATGCCGAGTACTTCACTTTTACATTAATGTAATTTATTCAAAAATTGTGTTGACACACACCATTTAATGGTGTTATACTGTGTCAGTATATACTTGGTATTAAATACACTTTCTTAGTCAAAGACTCTGTGTTAGTCACACAATAACACAGAAAAAAACTTTGAGAGAAAGGAACCCTTGATGAAAATACACAACCGAGATTCATGCCATGCAGAGCAAGTGACAGATGCAGTTCACTGCGCCCTTTTCATCTGTGTAGCTTCAGATTCAAAAGCCAGTTTCCAGTATAAAAATTAGTTGGAAGAAATCCCCCTATTGCTTCTTTGAACTCATTATATCCCATGATTTAGGGCATACTGTTAACCACATAGCACAGACCACATAATTATGATGTTCAACTGGTAAGAATATTCAAATAGAACATTCTTATAGAATCACAGAATGATAGAATGGTTTGGGTTGGATGGACCTTAAAGATCATCCAGTTACAACTCCCCTGCCATATACACCTTCCACTAGATCAGGGTGTTCAAAGCTCCATCCAGCCTACTATATTCAATTGGGAGTCATTTTTGTATATGAAGACTTTATTGAGTTACTAAAACCAATTCAATCCTGACTTGGGCTTGGATAACCTGTTGCGTAGATGTTCAGTTCTTCCCACAGGCATACCACTTGTTTCTAAGGATAGGGAAGGCAACACAGTAATTGTGTGAGAGTGAAAGGAGAAAAGGTATCATTTTGCATCCACACAGAAACTCTTAGAAAAAAAAAAAAAAAAAACAAAAAAAAAACAGTTTTTCCTGACTTCAGTTTTTCCTGACCTGATTCTCTTTTGAATACAGTCTTGAAAGGTAACTTATCATGTGCTCAATTCTACTCTCCTTTTATCTAACAACACTCACAAGCAGCAGTCTTCTGAAACTTTTACAGAAACACTGTCAGGTACTTAGTTCCTACTGAAGACAAAATATTGAACTACACAAAAGAAAACCAGCATGATAGAAGTTATATATGTCTTAACTTTTGGGGATAACAAAAAGGCAGGAATAAATAGCCACAGTAAAGAGAAGTAACACAAAAGAATGGTCCCAATCAAAGAGCCCTTACCAAATACAAAAAGGATACAGGGCATACTTGACAACAGTTCAAATCAAGCACTAGAACAGTTGAGTGCATCCTAAATTCTGGGGGTGGGGTGCCTACTACAGGTGATGTGTAATCTACCACAATATTTCATTACTACCTGACACATGGTAAAAAGCTTTGCACTGAAAAACATGCAAAAGCCCCAGCACAGGTAACCTTACATACGTTAAAATACATCATCAACTGCAGTAAAGATTTTAGAAACACAGAATGATGACTTACTTATATTTTCTCTTTAATGCAACTCCTTTAAATACAGTTTTTGACAATGCCATCTTGGCACACAAGGTCAAAAGATGGTTTTCTCCTGACTTCAGCAAACACATGAACAAGTTAAATCTCAAAGAAAAGGATGATCGGAAGAAAAGGGAATACTTCTGTTAGATTCAACGTGTCTATAAAGAAAAGGAACAGGTAACTAATATCATTCTAGTCAGCTAGAATCTTCACATTCAGGCCTCAAGTTTCACCAGGAGGTGGAACACCCAAGAGGACTAGAGGAGTCCATGCGGAGGACTTGATCAACAGGCTAATGGTTATTTTTCTTTATTAACAGATCCAAAACCAAAATCTTTCCTCCACTGCAATGGATTGTGCACACACCCCGCTTTGGATACCACTAGTCCCTAGCATCAGGTCATCTCTTACTTATGTACTACTCCCACAGTGGGACAAGAAAAAGGGAGCTGCATTTCAGCAATCCAGCACATTAAAGCACACAACAGAGACAGCTTTCTAGTTGTGAAAAACAGCTTCAGGTGGAACTCAACCAGAACTCAATAACAGATGGCAGAGATTTCTCTATGAGCTTTTCCATGACATCTTCTATAATCAAATTATCTGGATTTTTCAAGTCTCTTTTGTTGTGCTCCAGACTCTCCCAAATAATGAAGAGCTGACAGTGGAGCTGCCTTGCTATTTCAGTCCTCCTCCTGAACATTTCATGTGGAAATACAAACGTTGGCTGCTATTACTCAGCTAGGGTGAAATTATATCTTAGAATTCAAATCACTATCTTAAAGAGAAAAAAAATGAAATCAATAGGCTGGGATATCCATTGCTGTTTGACTGTCAAACTAAATAATCACTGAGTAAAATCCAGAAACTTAATTACTTCTCACTGTAAATGAGTTACTTCTTAAAGTGGCTGACTGAGGCATAGGCAGGGCCAGGACTAACGCTGGCCACCCTCCACTCGCACAAAGGGCAGCCCTAGGGAGCACAAGTGACCAGGAGCACTGAGAACAGAACATGGTGCAGCAATTTGCTCAGGAGGGTGAGCAGGGAGAGCACCTCTTTGAAGGAGAGGATCCTCAAAAGTTCACATAACTAAACAACCAGGCACCCATTCTGTGACCATCTACATAGGTCAAGGGCATTCATTCTACCTGACCCTCAATGCAGAATGGCAGGCACCTGACTGAGAGCAAAGGCTGCAGCTTCAGCTGACAGGGCATGACCATCCGCCCCACCAGTGGCTGATGCCTCCACCCAGATGGAGCTGCTGCAGGGAGAGGCTGCAGTGCAGACCTCATGCTGCAGGAGGTGGTGCATAGAGCTTTCTCCTGGGGCAGGGACAGGCAGCAGGCCTGCCTGCAAAAGGTGTGCCCCAGCAGAGGACCTCCTGCAGCAAGTGGCTGAGCTGCAGGAGGCATGAGAAGGCTGCATAACATCAGGGAGGCTGAGACTGAAACAACAGTGTGTCAGCAGTATTTTCAGACTAAAGCCAAAACACTAGCTCCTACAAAGAAAATTAACCCTATCCCAGCTGAAACGAGGACAGAAACTCATGAAGTTCAAGAAGGACAAGTGCAAGGTCCTGCACCTGGGTCGGGGCAATCCCAAGCACAAATAAAGACTGGGTGAAGACTAGGTAGAAACTGGATTGAGAGCAGCCCTCAGGAGAAAGACTTAGGGGTGATGGTTGACGAGAAGCTCAACATGAGCCAGCAGGGTGTACTCGCAGCCCAGAAAGCCAACCATACCCTGGGCTGCACCAAAAGGAGCGTGACCAGCAGGTCGAGGGAAGCAATTCTCCCCTTCTGCTCCAATAATAATACAATAAAATCCAGAGGCCTTTACACACATCCAGCACCTCCAAAGTTTACAGAAACCGAGTCTGTAACACTTAATTCCCACAATTATGAAAGCAGCATGCTCAATATGGGGAGCAGAAAGCCCACTAAAGTGACTAGAAAGACCATCCATTTGGGCTTCATAAATTCTTTGGCTTTTTTACTATTCTCAATACCAAATTACTCTGTTTAATTTCAGATTCCTTCAATTTTAAGCTTAACAGATATTTCTCCAAAACAAATTCAGAAATAGAAGACATTTGATAGAAAATTAGGCAATTTCTATCTAGCCCTGCTGCTTTCTCTCAATTTGTGTGTGTATAAACAAACACAGAAAGTCATTCCAAGGGAATGAGCTGCCCCAAAGCATCCACTGTTTCAGCACTGCTTTCAGCATAGCATCACCTCTGATTGCATCTGACTGCACTGGGGAAGTGCATCTCGTCACAATTCCATGAAGAGCTTTGTCATGTAACACAACTTCAGGGCCTGCTTGCTGCTACCCTGGCACAGCCAAGCCAAATCTCCTCAAACAATGGTGCTGGTGTTCACAAGTGCTGCATCAAGAGGGGCCACTCCTACTCTCTTAAGAATAGTGCTATTAAAAAGAAAAAAAATAAAATAAAAAAGCAAAAAAGCAGATGTCTTCTTTCCTGAAATAAAACTAATACCAAAACCAAATAAACAGGATTATTCTATGAGTTAAAATAATAAACAGAATCATTCTCTGTCTTTCTGAAGCAGTACCTTGCATGTGGTGGTGAAAAGGAATATTTTCTCATCTAGATTTATTCCTTTACAATGCAAGGTGAAGGTCTTTTTTAAATTACTTTTCCTCCAAAAGACTCCTTTTGACATTAGGAACACCTACAAGTCATTTAGACATGCTTTATGCATAAGGACTGTTAGAAAACTCACAGCAGATTCAAAGTAAAAATTTAGGCTCATCTATTTGTAGCAGAGTAACCTTAAGACTTTGATCAAGACAGAGCAATAGGCATGAAACAAAACTCTCAGAGAGCTACTGGGTTTCTCAGTCTCAGCAACCAACTAAATTCAGATAATTCAATCTTCATTTTTCTAATTTCTGAATTTCTAACATCCTGAAATGCTCAGTGTACGGCTCAAAACTAACACCTCCTTATTATAACCTGATTTCAATAGCTTGCAAGCAGGAGTCTTTTTCTCAGCTCCATTTTACAGCTTTGATGATGTGCACAACACACAAGAAAAACACAGCTGTGAAAAATGATAAATCAACCCACTTGGATAAGCCCAGCATCTTAGTTCCTGTGAAAGCACTGAGAGGCATGAGAAATGAGAGATCTCAGCAAAAGGGTGTTAACTTGTGATTATAACTGCATGTAGGAATATGACTGTGGCGTATATCTAGATTGTAAGACTGTCCTGTCCCTGTTCCCCTCCCTTTTTGTTTTTTAACGGAAGGACAGATCAGAAATCTTAGGAGCACCTTCTACACCACCACAGAATACCCCTTGCCCAATTCACATCTAGTTTAAACACTGCTGCATGGTGCAGGGCGAGTGCTAAACAGATGTGAGAGCTGAAGAGAATATCCTCACCTAACTACTTTCTAGGGCAGCTTGCCTCCTACGTGCTCATACGCTGCAGATGCGCCCATGGGTGCTCAGGTTGCTCAAGTTCTTTTTTAATGAGAAGGAGAATACCAGCAATGCTGAGTATTTCACAGCAGGAAAAAAAAGTAAAGGAGAAGAAAAAGAGGAGGGGAGGGGAAGGAAGAGTATCAAGGGCACTTAAAACTGGAAAGAAAAATATAAAACTAGAAGATTCTCCTACTCTGTTATAGCTATGAAAATTTCAGTGACCCTGTTGGCAATCCCTTCTTACTTACCAAAGAACCTACATGTTCAGGGCAGCTGGAATACAAGGTCCAGTGCAACTCCATTCACATCAGCTACTCTTCCTCTCCGCCCCAAAAAATTATTAAAAAGTAAAAATAAAAAATCACAAGCAAGTAGAAGTAACTCATTTGTGAGGCACACAGACTATAAAGAAAACAATTACCAGATCCTACTACATGGATTTACCTTGATAAGAAGAAAAAACAAGCCTTCTGTTATATTACACAGGGTGATCTAACATTTGGAGAGTGAAGCTAAAGCCTATGTCCTTGAGGGTATCAACCTGAATAAAATAAACTATTTCAGCTTATCCAACACCAAGACTACATACAAACACAGCTTGTCATTGTGGCAATTGAGTATGTGTTCTTTGCTTCTTCCTTCCCCTTGTATACCACAGTATTTCAGTTGACTTACAGTATTTCAGCTGACTTACAGATGCCAGACATTCAAAAAAACTGCCGAGGAAACATCATTTCATTCCAACAACTGACAATTATTGAGCTCTTTTGAATTCAAAAGTTGCTCTGAAATCTACTGAATTATTATGTATTCATGAGCTCAAAATAAAAAAAAAAAAATGAACACATTAGATATAAAATTAGAAATGTAGAGAATGTGGTAAACACTAAATGTCAACATTTTAGTTGCCAGTCTTGCTTTACAGACATTTACTTACAACTCTTGCTTATGTGACTGAATAGGAATTTCTATAAAAACATCTTTTGTCTCTTTATGGAGTTGCTTTCTTCTATTGAACGGGGGAAAAAAAAAATCCAACTGAAATTATTTAGTATCTCTGTGTTTTATACATTATCCAAAATTAAGTAGTCCTTTTTCTATAAGGAAGTAATATAACAATCTTGTGCAAGCATAATTAAAATCTCCTATCTTGATCATCTTTTTGTTTGTTGCTGCAGGGTCCAAAATCCCCAAGTAATTATTGGAAAGGCCCACTGCCATCTAGTTGCATAAACACAAATAAGCCTAAGATAACACCCCAAGCACCAAGAGTAATGACAGAGGTGGAAGAGATAGTTTAGTCAGGCATGAAATTGATTTTATAATAGCAAATGTCTGTTGCCTTCCATGTGCTAAGTAAATAATTCTAAAGAAGACAGTAAAGATAATAATAAAAAAAATCATTAACTGCTCCTACTAAATCAAATGAGAGAAACCTGTTCTCACATTGACCCTGAAACCTGTTTAATAGCTAATTAAAGCAATTACTCCAAGCATGACAAAGTCCTTAATCATCAACACCTTCACATGCAGAGATTTTTTTTACTTAGTTCAAAGATATAAGTATTTTATTTAAATGAGAAGTTGATGCCAGCAGAACTTTCACCAGTTTATCACCACAGTCCCCAAGCTCCAACTAGTCTGGTTAACAGAAGATATTCTGCACCAACTTTACCAGATTCAACTACTCAGTAAAAGCAGTATTACAGTATTCAATAATTTCAGAGCTTTTACAAAAAGATTTCTCCAAAACCCTTGAAGGTAGCCCTAAAATTGACTGGTTGCCTCATATTCAAAACCAACCTTGGTGATAACTCCAAAGCCATCTGATGCAGCTTCAATTTGGATTCCTTCAACAATATTTTCATTTTAATAAAGTTTTATGTTCACAACTTTTCATAGCCTTTTAATAATGGCTGGTTATCTAGTGCCACTCCTAGTGCTCTACTGGAGTTAATTAGCCTGCTGTTCTGGACACTGATCATTTTCAAGTTACTAAATGTTTCTGCGCTGTAACAGTACACAGAACAGTACCCTGAACTAATGGCTCAACCATTACAAGATGTTCAGGTTGACAGCTTATCCAGTCATAAATTAGATAACTAAAAGGTTAGCAAAAAGCAAAAGCAACTTTATTAACTTTACCTCAAGCTTTGCTATTTCTGCCTACACTTTAGGTCCAGAAAAACCAAGTATTCTTGTGTAGATCATAAAGAGATGGAAATACAGTATTAAAACCACAAGGGAAACTCATTTAGTCCTATTTAGGAAAGATCTAGAGCAATTATGCGTTGAGGCAGGGAAAGCTCCCATATAAATTCCAAGCTGGAGTAAATAACTATGTAGCTAAAACAGAAATTAGCAAAACACAGCTACAGGGATGACACTGCTGATAACACAACAAATGGAGGTATGACTTCTAGAAGATTCTCCCTCAAATCTGAAAACTGTATTTAACTAATATAGCAAAGCACCCTTCTTTTAAGTAACCTGTCTTCTGTCTACTTTCTAAGCTTTACTGGTTCCACATGGAATTTTCTTCTAGGACCCGATTTTAAGATTTTAGGATTTTCACCAAGGCTATTTATGTGGGGATTTTTCTTTATACCTATGAATGTGCATAGCTATGAACGCATTATCACCCCTCTCACTCACCCAGTTTACTCCTCTCCTACTATCCTGACAGCTTTTTGCTGATGTGCTGCAAATACTTCAACAGGAAGCTACAAGTAACGCAATTCGCCCTTGCCCATGACGAGCTTTATGTACCAAGGCTAGATGAGCTGAGGAGGAACTTCAGAATCTGTTTATCTTCCTGATAAAATGAATATGCTTTCACAGCCAAATAGCAAAATTTGATAAACTTCTGTTAAAAGCACCTTTTTGCATTTTGTTCCTGAAAATCAACCTAACACAGCAAACAATATTCAACTTTCATACTACAAAACAGCCAAGAAAGAGAAAAGAAATGCTAAGGGTGTCTGGTGGGCTCACCCTGGCTAAACACCAGGTGCCCACAAAAGCCAGACTATCATTCCCCTCAGCTGCACAGGCAGAGAAAATACAGCAAAAGGCTCATAGGCTGGGATAAGGACAGGGAGAGATCCCTCACCAATTATCATCATGGGCAAAACAGACTCAACTTGGGGAAATACGTTTATTATTAACCAAATCAGAGTAGGATAATGAGAAATAAAACCAAATCTGAAAACACCTTCTGCCCACCCCTCCCCGATTCCCAGCCTCAACTTCACTCCTGATTCCTCTACCTCCTTTCCCCAGTGGTGCAGGAGGATGGGGAATGGGGGTTGTGGTTAGTTCATCATGTTGTCTCTGAGGCTCCTTCCTCCTCAGGGGAAAATTCTTCACACTCTACCCCTGCTCCAGTGTGGGTCCCCATCAGGGTCACAAGTCCTGCCAGGGGCATGCTCCAGCATCAGCTTCCCATTGGGTCGCAGCCTCCTTCAGGCATCCCCCTGCTCCACTGTGGTGTCTCCATGGGCTGTAGGTGAAGATCTGCTCCACCATGGACTTCCACGGGCTTCAGGGGCACAGCCTGCCCCACTATGGGCTGCAACACAGGCTGCAGGGAAATCTCTTCTCCAGCGCCTGGAGGACCTCCTGTCCTCCTTCTGTACTGACCTTGGTGTCTGCAGGGCTGTTTCACATTCTCACTCCTCTCCTTCAGATGCAGCTGCTGTTGCACAGTAGCTTACCCCCATCCTTCTTAATATGATCTCAGAGACACTACCACTGTCACTGATGGGCTCAGCCACGACTAGCAGCAGGTCCACCTTAGAGCCGGCTGCCATTGGCTCTGTTGGACACAGGGGAGCTTCTAGCAGCTTCTCTCAGAAACTACCCCTGCAGCCCCTCCAGCTACCAAAACCTCACCACCCAAACCCAATACAGGATGACACAGACCCAGTAGAACAGATCATTTTATAATAATATCTTGATTCTGTAAAAAGTGTGCTTTATATCCACTTCAGAATTGAACTGAATTTAATTCAAACAAGCAATTCTGGAAGAGAAGACAATCTTTAACAACCTCCACTTCTTCAGTCTAAATTGTCCTCAATTATTCCTAAGCTATTATCTTATTTCTTCATACATTCTAAGGGTCCTCTCTTCCTTCTGGATTTTGCCAAGTTATAAAAAAAAAAAAACCTAACCACAGATTTTTGTGCATATCAAATATAGACACCTTCCACATTTACTTTGATAGTGCTATAATCTGGCTCCCCACAGAAAATAAAAATACAAAAACACTGACCAGTAACTACTTCCACTAATTTTCAAGCTCACTGACATGCTTCAAACAAAGTTGACAAAAACAGAGTCCTCAAACACATCAAGTTGCTACATGTTTTAGTTTAAGCAGTTGTTTTTCAGGACCTGGAAGAAACAGAAAGATTCAAAGCACTGATGTTTCTAAAACAAAGGCACAGATGGACAGTATTTATTGTAACTTAGGGAATTATCATGCTGTAAAACAAGAGAATCTGAGCCCACTTTTTAGAGTTTTACCATTATTTTTCAGTGAATTCAAATTACACCAGAAAAGGCAAGCTCAAAATCTCTGTACATCTTTCACTTTAAAAGAAGTTATACAAGAAATTATATGGCATTTGAATGGTGACAAGTTCTTATCACATGTAAAGATTCTGCATATATTGTAATGCAAGCATGCTGCACGCGCTATTAAAAAGGAACCATGACTCTAAGGTTCTCCCTCAAAGTAAGAGAAAAATCCAACCTCAGATCTCTTTTCTGACCTGTATCCCTAGAACAGCAAGGTGTTTATCATACATGAAACAAACCTTTTCTGTAATCATTAAAAACAACTCTTCATGTGCTCTGTGGCTGCTGACCAAAACCTGGGAGACAGTTGCTGCTATCCTCATCACAGGAGGCATAGAGAACACTTACTTACACACACCCTCACCAAAACAAATGTGGAAGAAGGAAGAAGGGAACCTTTTAATAGAAGAGTAGCTCATGAGAGTTTGAAAAGACTGTACCTCATTACTGCTTAAGTAGTACATTCAGAAGACTTTCCAGTCACCAAACTTAGGTAGGTAAGCCTTCACTCCTGTAAGAAATTAGCACTACCATGTGATACCGTTTGCGTGGACATAGACATCTTCTTTACTAAGGTAAACACAAAAGGCTGCTTTAACAAAGGTAAAGGAAGCCTTTACAACTTTGAAATCTCTTTGCTATTTCATTTTTATATATTTCACTCTGGAAGAACTCCAGGGGCCATGGTGAAGAGCACAACAAAACACAAACTTCCCCTTTTTTATAGTCCAAATGGAAAAATAAACCAAAGGTTTCTGAACTGTTGAGGTTCATCTTCCTCAAAACTAAACTTTTAAATCATCCATTGCAAAATTCATCAGTTTCAAAAACTGATGTTTTCTATAATGGATACCTGTAAGTGTCAAGCAAACATCTGAAAAAAAGTTAAATAAAGCTTTATGGTGCAATACTAACATGCCTCAGACAAAGTTTAATCTGCTTTATCAAAACTTTCAATACTACCACAAAGCCTCAGTCATTTTTCTTCTCTTCTGCCCATATCACGGGAGCACAAATGGGGGACATGGTTGATTGCCATGGAGGATTCCCATAACAGTTTCTTCTAGACACAGACTGCCAGAAGGTACTACACACCTTCTTAAACATATATAGATGCATTCTCCAGAAGTCAAATCCAACTAGAGCTAGCACTTTCAGTTAAAGTATTTCAGAAAGTACAGATAAGAAATAACCATTTGTTAATACCTGCTCCTTTACCTCGCAGACACCTACACTATTCCCTGGAATACCACATCTGTTTCCAACGCCAATATGCAGAGAGTTTTAAAAGGAAGGAGGAAGCTCTGAAGCAAAACTGCCTGTACTGCAGAAGTACTACTTGAACTGTCAGCAAAGGCTGCAATATTATGCAGAAAGGCACTATACTTTGTTTTATAACATGGAAAATCTCTGGTTGCACTGATCTGGACAAAATTCTGCGTTCTACACCCTGGACTAAACTATTTGCATGTACCCTGAAATATCTGTACAACATAGTGCTTCCTTTCAGACCTGTGAAACTTAAAAGCTGGCCCTTAAAATCACTATGGTACACCTAAGGCATCTCTTCTGTGATCAGGGCTACAAGGCAAGATCCCATTTGGCACGCCCAGGAATACATCTTAACACCTCTTGAGCTCTCTGCATCTTTAATATCTCTTTAAGCATAGGTCTCAGGGAAAATATATACACCTGAGCTATAATAAAATAGGGGCAACAGTCATATCAAGATACACTTGTACGCTTGCATGTTCTGATCACACTGGCACATCACTCCATGCACTGGCTTAAACTCTATGCCGCTTGCCAATGGTGGCCTTTTTCCCCTCAGCACTGCCCCAAGTATTCAATAACTTTTGACACAAAACCTGAGTATAGTAGACTGGAAACTGAGCACATCGGAAAGAAGAGCTGCTGGAAGGAAGAGGGGAGAGGGAAAGGTGCGACATTCACAATGCTTCCACCATCAGTCTAAAATCTGAGCCAAGGTAGGGGATCGAACTTGTTACTAAAATGAATTTTAGTACTTGCATTTTTATTTATTTATTTCCCCAGAAAAGGTTTGCCCTCAGTGAGCTCTCTTTTCCAGCTGGTATCCAAACAAAAGTGCTGGTATTTCTCCAACGGCCCAGACTGAAGGGAAAAAAAACAACTCTGACAGATGCAAAGCATTCCCTAGGGAGATGCACAGCAATCTCGTATCATTATCCAGAATAATTCTGTCTTCCTGAGTTCAGCCAGCAGTAGCTGCTACCTAACTGTGCAAACCTCTGAGCTATCTGAAACTTTTTATGTTTGGCAAGACAGGTGAGACAGAAACTTTGTAAGTCACCTGCTTCTAGGTCTGGGAAGCAGGAAACAAGACAAACCCCAAACCACTTTGCTCTTTGATGAAAGATGTAAACCAGGACACTTAAGAATGAGGTCCCTATAAATAAGAACTCATTCATCTTTCAGAAAGAGTTAAACACTTGCTTGTACCTAGCATAAAACTGATTTCTGTGACTAACCATTAGGATCTGTTTATTGCAAAATGGATGAAATCCTAAATTGAAATATCATCACCTTTAGAGAAATTCCTTTTGAAACACTGACTGGTTAAGTAGCTGGAACTCCTTACCAATTGCAGTGTATTTCCAACAGCTATCACTACGCCAGTATCCAGATATTAAGGGAGAAAGGATAACCTGCAACCCAACAGAAAGAATGGAATCTATTATATTTAATAACTACATTTCTACCTCATTCTCTGTTTCTCTTAGTAAGAAATGTTCTAAGAGTGACTACCACAATTTAACAGAAAGACAATAGCCTCTGCTCAGTGTTCTGATTTTCTGCAGCTGGCATGCATTTAGGTACAAACACACTCCTCTTGCAAGATAAAAATACTGAAGAAATATCCAGCTAGGAAAGTAAAACTCAAAAATGTACACAAAAATTAATGAATCATTAAGTAGTGTTAGGCTCCATTTTGGGGAAAAAGAAGGTGTGTTTCCTCTAAAGCAAACCCTGACTACATCGTTATGCTGTTCATAGCCATCAAATGGACATTTAGTACTTGAAACAAGAAGCAATTACCAAGACATCAAACAGATAAGAGGATTTACCTTTTAGCCAAAATTATCTCCCCAAAAGAACTAATAACCAGTGAAATGCAACTCCTGAAGCTGATTTGGTTATATACTGTAAAAAGTACAAATAGAGAACCACACTAACAAGAGAGAAGATTAAGTATAACAAACCCTCCTTGGTCTTTCGGCTACACTTCACACCTATCAAGAGTTCCTGTCACTCCTGCCTTGACTTGAAAGGAAAACATCAGGTGTTTTTTTCAAAGCATCCATATTATGCATAATAAAACCAGCATCAAGCACACCTACAAGGACCTGAAGTTTTCTTCAGACTAACAGAAGGAAATCAGGGGATTAGGCACCAGTCCCAAGGCTGAACTTCCTCAAAGCTATCTCCTGAAGGAAAGAGGTAAGACGCCTTGCGTCAATGTCCCGGGTTCGGCAGTAGCAGTTATTTTTTCTCCTTCTTGGTAGCTGGTGCAGTGCTGTGTTTTGACTTTTGGGCTGGGAATGGTGCTGACAGCACCTATGTTTGTAGTTACTGCTCAAATGTTTACTCTGATCAAGGACTTTGTGAGTCTCATGCTCTGCCAGGGAAGGAGGGGAGTCCGGAAGGAAGCAGAGACAGGACACCTGATTCAAACTAACCAAAGAGGTATTCCATACCACAGCACGTCATGCCTGGGGAGGTAACTGGGAGTTCACCAGAAGGGCTCTCACTTGCTCTCTTCTGGGTTGGGCTCATTTCCGCGGGTGGTATCATGTTCTCTCCCCTTGTTTATTTCCTCTATCATTATTATTATTGGTGGCAGCAGCAGTGGTTTGTGTTATACCTTAGTTACTGAACTGCTCTTACCTCAACCCGTGGGAGTTAAATTCCTTTGATTCTCTTCTCCATTTCTCCAGGAGCTGGGGGGGGGGGGGGAGGAGAGGGAGAGAGACTGTGGTTGGGTTTTAAACTATGACAATCACCTGAACTTCACAGAAGCTTAGCCTCTAGGTTCATCTGCAGAGGGAACTCAGAGAAGCTCCATGAAATGGTAACCACTCTTCAGTTAATGTTCTCACAACCTAGTATTAGTTTGTCATTGCTGTACCAAATTACAGATTCTTCCCTGCTCCCTCTTGGCCTCTCCTTTCTCTCCATATATAGAATCATAGAATCATTCAGGTTGGAAAAGACACTTAAGAGCAAGCAAGTCCAACAGTTAACCCAACACTGCGAAGTCTTTCCAATCCTAACTACTATATGATTCCATGATTCTATGTCTCTAAGCACCACATCACATGGCTTTTAAACATCTCTTGGGATGGTGACTCCATCACTTCCCTGGGCAGCCTGTTCCAGTGCTTGACAACCATTTCAATAACTGGATTTAACTCTGTTCACCATCACTCTTTGGGACAGGCCAACCAGACAGTTTTTTACACATCCAAGACATGAGCAGCCAGTTTCCCCAGAAGAATGCTGTGAGAAACAGTGTCAAAGGCTTTACTAAAGTCCAGGTAGACAACATCCACAGCCTTTTCCTCATTCATTAAATAGGTCACCTTGTCATAGAAGGACATCAGATCAGTCAAGCAGGACTTGCCTCTCCTAAACCCATGCTGACTGGGACTGATCACCTGGTTGTTCCATACATGTCCTATGATGGCACTCAAGATGATCTCCTCCGTAACCTTCCCCAGCACTGAGGTCAGGCTGACAGGCCTGGAGTTGCCTGGATCCTCCTTCCACCTCTTCTTGTAAATGGGCATCACATTTGCCAATGTAAGGCCAGCTGGGACCTCCCCAATTAGCCAGGGCTGCTGAAGTGATGGAAAGTGGCTCAGTGAGCACTTCCACCAGGTCCCTCGGTACCCTTTTGGTTGGATCCCATCCAGCCCCGTAGACTTGTGTGTGTCTAAGTGGTATAGCATGTCACTGACCACTTTCCCTTGAATTATGGGGACTTCATAGGATTACCTTTTCAAGAGGCTATCAACACATAATGCACATTCAGCTATTAACTTAATCTCCACCAGGCGACAAGAATGAGGCATTGGGAAACACTGAAAGGATCAGCTTTGGGCTGAACGGCAACATCCTTCATCAGCAGCAAATGCACTTTAGAAAAGTTTCTGTACTAAATCCCTAACTAATAATTTATTTAAGGAACAAACTAACTACTCAAAGTAACAAGTATTTGTAATTTTATGAGCAAATACAGACAAGACTAAGGAAAAGTCAGAATTTAAAGGTCCTATTTTTTTGTTTGGGAGTTTTGAGGGATTTGGGTTTGGGTTTTTTTTGTTTATTTATAGATATGTATGAGAGATACATATATTTTATACAGTACTGCCTTATAAGATATAGAGGCTTACGCAATTCATTCCCAAAGTTAATCTTCAACAGATTTTTTCACTGCCACCGGAGAATTTTAGAGTCATAGAGTCATAGAATAGTTAGGATTGGAAAGGACCTCAAGATCATCTAGTTCCAACCCCCCTGCCATGGGCAGGGACACCTCACACTAAACCATATCACCCAAGGCTTCATCCAGCCTGGCCTTGAACACTGCCAGGGATGAAGCATTCACAACCTCCCTGGGCAACCCATTCCAGTACCTCATCACCCTAACAGTAAAGAATATCTTCCTTATATCCAATCTAAACCTCTGCTGTTTAAGTTTTAACCCATTACCGCTTGTCCTATCACCACAGTCCCTAATGAATAGTTCCTCACCACCATCCCTGTAGGCCCCCCTCAGATACTGGAAGGCTGCTATAAGGTCTCCACGCAGCCTTCTCTTCTCCAGGCTGAACAGCCCCAACTTTCTCAGCCTGTCTTCATATGGGAGGTGCTCCAGTCCCCTGATCATCCTCGTGGCCCTCCTCTGGACTCGTTCCAAGAACTTCATGTCCTTTTTATGTTGAGGACACCAGAACTGCACACAATGCTCCAAGTGAGGTCTGACAAGAGCAGAGTAGAGGGGCAGGATCACCTCCTTTGCCCTGCTGGTCACGCTCCTTTTGATACAAGACAATTCCATCACCTCATAAAAATGAGCGTTGCTTTGCAACTTTACTTCTTTTTACAAGTGGCAATAAAATGTCTTAATGGTTTATTTGCCTCTCCCACCCTTATTTAAAAAAAAAAGAAAAAGAACAAAACCAAACACCCCCCCCAAAAAAAAGCCCACATACACACACAAAAAAACAAACAACACACCACAGTCAAAGTTGATTTTGAGGTCACTGACCATGTACATACCAAAAGTACATCTCTGAGAAACCCAAAGCCCTGGACAGTCATGTTTGAGGGGCAAAACAGCAAACAGCACATATTGTTCATCTTTCTTCAAGCTAGCTTGATACCTTTTCATTCTTAAATTGTTAAAAGCAAAGATTTCCTTGTGTTTCCAATCCAGTTTCTCCTAGTGAAACACATATTGTAGACAGGTTTAAAAGAACAGGACCAGGGTTTCTGAGTATTTTCCAAAGTAAGAGTCCATTCAAAACCTAGCTTTTCTCTTACTGTTTCAATAACATCACATAAGTATCTTGTGCATAAATTCCCAATGAATTTTCTTTCACAGCCGTAATGAATGTCATCATAGCTACTTCCCTACTACATGAATTTCACTTTGAATTTTTAGTATAGCAATTACATTCACAGGAAGTGAATTATCCTACTCTCTATCATTTCAGGCATGATGGTTTTGGTTACGATAGCAATGACTGCTTTTTGTGGGAGATTACAGTAAATACATGTCACCAGATTTTCTGTGACAGGATGTTCTGGATATGATTAAACTGGTTAAATTTTTATCAAAATGAAGTGATTGCTATTTCACCCCACCTCCCATACAAAGCAGCATCTCTGTCGTACAAATTTAAACCTTTTTTAATCTCATATATATACTCCTACCTGTCCTCAACTACCTTCACAACACTGGGGATCAACCTATAATGCTAGCTTGTAAAAAAGGTAAGTACACATTATAGATGTGTATCAGGACTCAGCAAGAAAATAAACATCTAGTGATATGTTGACATTCTTGTTAACTCACATGTTACTGGGCAGCATTTATTTTGACAAGCTAGGGTCTCTCTCATTAAATTCATAATCTTGGCAATGAAGATTGCTTTCTTACGTACGCATGGCATCTTACAACAAGGGTGGAAACATGAATTCAGCAGTAACACAAACGTAAAATGAGAAAAGGAAATATTCAGGCATTCAGAACAATGAACAAATATGTGTTTGCAAATTTCAAAGGAAACATGTTTTTATTATTAAGTGTGGTTGAAATATCAAACAAAGCTACTAGTTAGCTGTTCAAGGTTTTTCATGGCAAAATAAGGCCAACTTGCTAATAGGATGCAGCTATCACTTCCCAAACAGTTTTGAGAGAAACATTTCCAAACAGCGTCCAGGATGAAAGTAGGTTTTTCATAAGACTGTTATGTCTCCTGCCATATCATTAACTGTATTTTATAGATTAGAAGAATAAAGACTCCAGATTTTACATGTTACTTGAGTCCAGTGTATTTCAGAGTATTAAAAGCAGCAATCTTAGGTAAAAGAATAATGGCAACGCAGTAGGAATGAAGACATCTTCTAATGCTGCACAGTTTGGAAACAGGTCTGCAAAACCACTGATCTGAACAGCACTAACGCATCCAGTATACATAGTAACTTCTGGCATTCACCTCCAAGAATTACAAGCAAACTGATAATACTGCAAAGATCAGCAGGGACTTCAACTGTGCACATTAAAAATAAACAAATTACCCTTACTGGTGTCAAACTCAGTGACAAAGCCGTTCAGACATCTCTGTCCTAAATAAATGGACTGTCTTAAAGTCTTTAAAAGGTATTTTCTGAGCCAAACCTCAAAATCCAGCATCAAGTGAACATTTCATGTCACATTATTTCATCGTCTGCAACTTGAATGCAATAGCTAATTGTTCCTACAAACAGAAAAAAATGCAGTCCTTTCATACACTGCTGTGTACAGTTAACTCAACTAAAGAGATCTACTAAACAGATCAAAATATTCTATTGTAAACATTAAAACCTCTCTGAAAAGGGCTTATGCTAACACATCTTAGTTGACAGAACCATTTCAACAACATAAATTTCCTGCCAAGCAGTGACCACAACTTCAGAGGGATTGTTCATGATAAATCACCTGTTTTCAATGCTACTTTTCAGAATTTCTTCTCCTTGCCCTGAAGCCCATGGACTGCAAACAATGTGAGACACTTGGCATCTGAAAGCGAAAGCCAAAATATCTTGTTGTAAGGAACCAGTGAAACAAGCAACTGCCTTTTTTCCCCAGATGGATATCTGGTACATTTTTGTCAGCAGCAAACAAGTTGCACTAATATACTGCCTATACACAAAAGCAAAGTTAACCCTATCCCTTTGCTACACCTTTCAATGTGAAGAATTCTGTTTCTGTTCTTAAACTTCTACAAAACACTCCATATGACGCTTAAGACAGAAAAAGGCTGACCAAAGAGGCACGACTGATCTGTAAGGATCAGTCAGCCTTCCAGATTTGATCCATCCATCATGATCTGATCATAAAGGATGAAAAATACAAGCTAGTTAATGTATCAGGTAGTCTTAAGAGATCATCCTCCAAATGGCCTTTGTTTAAAAGTAGTTTTGGAAAGCAAGAAAATGTTTTCCTGGTTTAACTGTTAATAAACAAAATGTCAAAAGATACTCTATTCCATCTTGATAAAACAACCTACCAACACAGTTTAACAATATTCTCTTTCAGCAACATCTGGATAACACCCCCCCTCGAAAGTCATCCAAAATAAAGATCTTTAAATCTGAGGAGGTGAATGCCCTCAGGACCATGCATTTTTATCAGATCATTTTCTCCCCACAGTATCAGAACCAGAAGGAAGATATATAATTCCTCAAGTACCTTGCACTAATCTATGCCATTGAAAATTCACCTCACATGCATTCAAGTTCTGGAAATCAGATGACTAGAAGAGGGTTCACACAGAAAACATAACTGAACTGCAAACTGATATTATCTGTTCTAGCAGATTTAATGGCTCTTAGATAAACAGAGGGTTAATGCTGTGAAATGACATGACTAAAGCTTAGCTCTTATTTGCAGATTCTATCTTGTTTATCCATTAAGCAAATACCTCTGAAAGGGACTTGCAAGCTTTTTCAAGTCCTCCTGTTCTAGCCCCATGATGTGATGACAGCAGCCTAAGCGTTAATCTTGAAAATAGAGAGCATGTTGCCCATGTTGCAGTCACTGTTCAATTGGGCATTTTACATCTTTGATGCTGATGCATTTGCATTCTGGTATATTCCACTGCTGCAAAGTGAATGTGTCCCATCTTCAGCTTTTTTCCAGGCTTATACAACCAATGAGAAGTTTCAAATGAAGGCAGTTGCAGGTAGTCAGACTGGTCATCTCTTCAAAACCCCAACACTTGTTGCTCAAGAAATAGGGATCAGAGTCCTAATCCTTACACTGAAGAACACCTCAGTGGGTCCAGAGGCATCAAATCATTTAGGTTGGAAAAGTCCATCCAAGAGACTATTGAGTCCAGCTGTTAACCTAGCACTGCCAAGTCCACCACTAAACCATGTCCCCAAGCATCACATCACACACCTTTCAATTGTCTCCAAGGATGGTGACTTAACCATTTCCCTGGGCAGCCTGTTCCAATGCCCGACTACCTTTTCAGTGAAGAAAGAAATGAGGAAATGTTTCCTAATATCTAATTTAAACCTCCCCTGGCACAGCTTGGGGCCATTTCCTCTCATCCCATCACTTGTTACCTGGGAGAAGAGACCAATACCCACCTCACTACAATCTCCTTTCAGGTAGTTGTAGAGAGCAGAGTAGTTTCCCATCAGTTTCCTTTTCTCCAGGCTCAACAACCCCAGTTCCCTCAGAGGCTTCTCATCAGACTTGTGCTTCAGACCCTTCACCAGCTTCACTGTCCTTCTCAGACACACACCAGAATTTGATATGGTGGACACTTCAGCCACTGAATGAATGAAAAGCAATACAAAGGGCTAAGTTCCTCTGCAATAAGGCAAAAAGAAATGGTAAACAAGACATCAGTGCAGAAAGTGCATCAACAGGGCAATTCACTAAGTGATGTGAGAGCAATAGAAAAGTGTTCTGGCAGTTTTGATACAGATTCATGCACTGGTGGAATAGGCCAAATAAGCAGCATGGATATTGCTTGGTTTAATACTTTTCTAGGGTGAACTGCTATTTTGCTAGAGGCAAAAAGATCTGAAGAGAAAGAATTAAAAATAAATAGGCCAGAACAAAGCATATTTTCAATTTCAGCTGCAAAAACAATGCAGCAACAATTTACTCTTCTTCTAGTATGAAAAATAATGCTGGCATATTGCAATGTCACCCACGTAAAACAAAAACTGAACACCAAAGAGTTTTTGGTGCTTGCTTTCACTCATTACTTCAAGAGAAATAATATATCGGGAAGTTTCTTTAACACGGAAGGGAAAGTACAAAACCAACATGAAAGTCTAACATGCTCACTCATTATGTTTGACTCTCCACTGAAATAGAACAAATAAATCATCAAAACTATTCAAACACTTAATAAAAGACATCTTGAAAATAAGGCGCACATTTACTTAATTTTCTTTCAGTCACTAGAATCTTATCGATGCATGGTTTAGTGTTTCTTCCAGAGTGACTCTATGTAGGCCCCTAAAAGCAGTAGCTTAGTCATAAGGGTCAAATAGAATTAAAAGATCAGACAATCAGGTTTAGGAGGGAACTTAAGCTATTGATCATAATAAATGTGTTCTCTATTTTGTTCCTGAAGACCTCAGATACTGGAAACAAATCTCTAGGCAAAGCATTCCAGTGGTTCACTTGTATTACTGTTAAGGGTCTACCAACCCTTAAGAGAGTAACTGAAAACTTTTATTGCAATTTACTGTTGCTGCTTCTTGCCAGCTCTCTTAGAGACAAATGGAAATATTCCTCTCTATGCTGTAATATTACTATCACATTGCTTTTTAGTTGTATTTTCATAGGTTAGGATAGGCTACCTCTACTCTTCAGTTCTCCTTTGGAAGTCACTTACATTACACATTTTCCTGAATAAGATAATGTTTCCTCTTTAAAGCTAAGTTCACATTTCAGAGGTGGGACTTGACTGTCCTGACTTTCCCTTACCAAATTTTGGTTCAAGTATGAAAAGAAACACTTTATGTTATCCACATCAGCTCTGTGAGCTCTTGAAATGAGATATTCATCAGGTAAGCATAGAAAAAATTATTTCTAAACATAAAAATGTTTGTATTTATATGAGTTTCTGTAAGTAAGGATAAATTATCTTTACCCTTCATTTCTTTTGGAAGCCACATACTCCAGACCTTGAGTGTTCTTACTCCTCTCTTTTGCATTGTGTTTACTTGGTGCCTATCTCTCCTAAAATATAGTTCCCAAAATGGGGCAGAATAATCTAGAGGGTTTACCAATGATGAAAAGAGCAGAAACTTCACTTCATGTGCAGGCATGCCTCCATGCTCTTCTTCATACAGCCCAACAAAACTCATCTTTCATCAAAAGACTTCACTGAATGACATTCAGCTCATGATCAGCTACAGCTTTGTGACTTTTTCTTCAGAACTTAAAAGTAAATGGGTTATTCCCATGTTTCATCCATGAAGCTCACGTTTGCATCCTAGGCAGGGAGTAGTGGAGAACTAGTCCTGAACTCAGTCTCTCCCTCATTTACTTCAGGCCACTTCTCCAAACTACCAAGCTCCCCTGAAATGCTGAACCAGTTCCTTCAGCATCCCAGCAGGTGCTCTCAACTCTGTCACGTACAATCATATCATTAACACACTAACTACTGCTGTCTTCAGACAGATGAGCCTCAGGACTACACAGTAATTCCCTGAGAAAGTGGCATGCTGAAAACTGTGCTTGATACAGTTTGCAAACCAATTTGGACCTGACTTGCATTCCTCTAAGCAATTCTTCCCATGTTTACCTTGTGAATATCCTATATCAAGAATTTAGAGGTCATGTGGATGGCATCTAATGTTTTGTTTCATACCTTCACCAAACTTTGGTCAGTAAATGTCAGGAGACTTAATCCCACCTCTGAAACGGACTTCTTCCCACCACCAAGCTCCTCATCTTTAAACAGGAAACATCACCTTTTTCAGAATGAAAATGTTCTGCTTCCTCTATTAGCTGGGGTTTTATTTAACTACTCAGATTCCCCCAGCTGCTCCTACCCACTTTTTAAAGTTGGAATTCTGACTTTCCAAGGGAAATGGAGGGCTGATAGGGTCCCTCCACCTTCGTAACTTCAAACATGCAAGCCTAGAGATGTGTCAGTCAGGTGATGGGTGTTCATATAGTACACACAGCACATGACAGTAGCACATCTAGAAGAGGATCCAAACAGATTTCATTTTAAAGAAACATGGTTACTAAGAATAGCCTTCAGTCATGCACTAGAAAAGTACTCATGTAAAATAAATCCATATTTTAACTGTTTGAATCTTAAATGGGTTTATCGTTTGAGTAGTACTTGCCCAAAACATGAAATACTTAGTTTGATTTCAGATGATCTTCTGGTCTTTGGTGACATTAATCCAGAACCTCAGAAGATAAATACTCTTAAGTCTCTTCAAAAGCTGTCAAGGTGACTAAACACTTTTAGAAGTCAGAGCCTCGGTCTCTCTGATTCTCAAGTCGTCACCTGCAAAACAGTGACAATTTTTCCCTGCTTCTTCCCATTGTATGAAGACAAACTAGTCAGATGAGACAATAACAGAGTATCTAAGCAACTGCACTGGTTAATTTTTGTATTTTCTTTTACATATTTCAATACTTTTAAAAATGTTTGGGCTTCCTCTAGCAGTACTTTCTCATGCAATGAGAGATATTTATTTATATACCTTTGTTTCTGAAAGTACTGCTCTTAATGCTGGCACAAGTGCAGCAGAAACAACAGTAATCAATTTGGTTTGGCCTTATGAAACAAGTGTCATTTTGATAAATGATCCTAATTAAGCTGATATTTCAGGTAGAGAGTGTATTGAGTTAATGTGTTGGCACCTCTCTAGTTATAGTCAGACAAGTACAGATGTCGCAATAAAGTCGCAGTGGTACATTATTAACTTTGCAAGTCACTCAGCTTGCATTCACAGAGTTTGATCAAAGCCACACAACTCAGCAACTGAAAGAAAATGCTGATTTTAAGTTCTAATTATTTAGCAACATACACAAGTAGTAGCTCCAGGAAGTTTCAAAGCTGTAGGTCATTCCTTGATGACCCCTTTACAGCATGGAAATGATTAATTAGTCTGTTGGCAGCAAAGTACTTAGGGCAGAGAGTCACGTTTGTTTAGAAAACCTTGCTCAAACAGCAAAAGACAAAACCTGTGTTTCTTCTATTTTACATAAATCTAATTACAGAATGTCCTGTTAAGGCTAAAAGACACCATACATTTACATAAATCTAATTACAGTATGTCCTGTAAGGCTAAAAGACAACACGCATTTACATAAATCTAATTACAAGATGTCTTGTTAAGGCTAAAAGACAACATACATTTACACAGTACTTTCTTATGCTGTGGAAGTCTTTGATACATGGCACATGGTTGGCAAATACAGGCTTGTTTTCTATTTAGCAATGGTTGCAGATAACACACTAGTCATCTGCTCTGAAGTCAAAGTAGTCTTATGCTTTCCTCATTTTTCTACTGAGTCCTCTGTAGCCCTAAACCAATTCATTGTGCTTACCAATTTATGCAGACTTGCAGCTACCCTTACTACTAAAACACAGCTCTCCTACAGTGAGGGAGCTGCTTTCTTACTGAGCATTTCCATGCCAGGTAAGACTGTAGAGCATCAGCTTGCAGCTGAAGCACTGGTAAGGGCAGTTATGACAGTCAGGTAGGTAATCAGAAGCTCCAATGAGACTCCATGCAGTTCTGCTACTACAAGTTTGTGGCACTCCAACACAAGCTTGAGCTCACTTCTGAGGTAACAGAGCTTCCTCCCTCAGACACCACAGGACTGCACATTGCTTCTGGAATCAAGAATGATCTGCCAACCTGCTGTAAGGCACTCAGCAACCTAACTCTAAGGCTCCTTCCTGCTCTCAAAATGCATCTTCTTGAAAACATTTCCAGAAGCAGTCTGAAAGGGACAAGCACTTCCCACCTGCAGCAAGTTTCAAAGGAGTTTCAAGAATCATGCCACACAAGTACTCAGACCTTTGGAAACTGTCTTCTCTTTTTTTTATTAAGTTTGGCCTGCTAAAATGAAGTGTGCACTGAAAATAATTCCTGATGTTTCTTATACCCAATTACCCATCCCCTCAGGGGTTTCCTCTTGCAAGACAGCAGAGAGAAATGGTTTATTGTATTTTCTTCAGATCCACGGCAAAGTTCCCTCTGGAGTATAGAAAAATACTCTGTTCTTCATATCTACCTGTCAGAAATCAAGGTGTTCTCCACTAGGTGTTTACCCCACAGAAACAATCTTGACATTAGACCAGACTACTTTCATGTTGTCGACCACGAGCCGGGGATCAGTCACCATGGTTCTAACATCTTTCAGGCTGACACATCAACTAAGACAGTCTAGAAGTAGATGTACCATGGGCATGACAACAGAAGAAAATGACTTCAGGCAGGCATGGTTCTGTCAGATCCAGATAACTCAATTCTACACACACAGAAATATTATAAGACAGCACACCACAGAAAAATACATACTTTATACTGTAATGAGAACTGCCACATGAAGAGCAGAGACAGGGAAGAAAGAACAGTAAATCCAGCTGAATGTGACCATACAATACTCTTCTCTGATCACAACATAATGGAATATTCAGGTATCATTCTAGGAAATAGGGCAAATTCTGTACGTATTTCCTTGATGAAACTATGTAATTAGTAGCATTGTTAGGCTTAAATAAAACTACATCTATAAAATAACCATGTGAACACTATAAAAATGGCCCTTTAAAGCAGAAATGCACAATTATAGTTTAATTGCTCAATTTCCACCACAACTGCATATTCCAAGAAACTTTAGCAATCAAAAAAAGAAAAAACAATGTAATCAGGATGTGGGGCATAAAAAACACAGCACACACACATACTGTTACATTTATCACAAGGTAAAAAAAGACATATAAGTAGTAAGGTGTGCATCGATAATTCATACTTGCAGAAATGCCGCATGAAAACAGACAGGTCATCCACCTGGTGCAGAACTTAAAGTATCCTTCAGCTATGAAGCTTCTTTCTAGCAGATACCATATCTGACAGCTCCACTTAGGTTTGAAAACCTCTATGAGGATTTCAACAGGAGCAAGTCAAGTAAATTTCAATGGCACAGCTTTATAGCAGTGAGTACTTTCTCTCTTGCACTCACTAGAAAACCTGTTTTGACTTGACATTTTTCATGTTTAGCACAAATACAAATGCCAGAAAGGCACTGGAAGCCTCTGAAATGGCTTATATGATTTTTTTCCACTTTTTAGTTAATAAGTATTTTCTTCAAATTTTGCTCAAAAGGTAGGATATCTAAGACTCCCATAAAACCTTGCTTAATGGATAGGAATATCAGGAGTCACATATCTCTCTTCCCTCACAACAGTTGTTTCACTATGGAAAGATCCTGTAAGGCACTCAAATTCTTAATGCTTTAAGGTCACTAACCACTAGTACAAGAGCCAAAGAGACTGCCTCATATGCAAGAACATAAGCAGTCTTATCAAATGATAAAGTGCTTTTTACATTTGTATCCACTCTTCAGACATCTGCTCATATTCACTCTTGACATCAGACAGGGAACTACGAATAAAAAAAAATAGATAAAGCTTTATGCAACAGCCCCAAAGCATTGCAGATAATACCAGATGAAGTTACCTATGGTATTATTATAGTAATGATAGACACAAGGATTTCCGAGAGTCTCATTACCAAAGACAGCTATACCTGTCAATATCTGGATTCTCAGTCTCAATCTCAGTTATTATAGAAGTTGTGTTTTATCTTAGCTGTAAAAAAAAGAGTAATTTGAGATAAGTGACGTTTTCTATGCATCAAGGGTATTTCTTGGTACTTTTCTTAGAATTATCCTGCAAGAAGGAACAACTAAATGTTGGGTTCTGCTAGTGGTAACACCACCATTGCTGATACAGGGAATTTAGGGTATCACCATCAACCACAGCACTCAGCTAGTGATGCTTGCAAATCCAGATGGAGGAAAACAAGTCATGTGTAGAAGCTGACCTGAAGACTGTACCATCTCTAACAACCACTCTTATAAGAGACTTCTAAGTGTTCTGAGGATAGACATTTCACACAAAACTTCGCCTGGCTCTGATGCCGAGTAGGTGCTAGTCTGCTGGAGTGGTAGCCTGCAGAATGGAGGCAAGAGCTCTGAATCTCTGCTCAGTGCCAAGGACTGACATAGTCGCCATGAGCTTTGCGACACCGGCTGGCTAAAACCTCAGATGAAGACAGGCTGAGGAAGTTGCGGCTGTTCAGCCTGGAGAAGAGAAGGCTGCATGGAGACCTTATAGCAGCCTTCCAGTATCTGAGGGGGGCCTACAGGGATGGTGGTGAGGAACTATTCATTAGGGACTGTAGTGACAGGACAAGGGGTAATGGGTTGAAACTTAAACAGCAGAGGTTTAGATTGGATATAAGGAAGAGATTCTTTACTGTTAGGGTGGTGAGGTACTGGAATGGGTTGCCTAGGGAGGTTGTGAATGCTCCATCCCTGGCGGTGTTCAAGGCCAGGCTGGATGAAGCCTTGGGTGATATGGTTTAGTGTGAGGTGTCCCTGCCCATGGCAGGGGGGTTGGAACTAGATGATCTTGAGGTCCTTTCCAATCCTAACTATTCTATGATTCTGTGATTTCCTCCCCTCCCAAAATGACACATCCAGGTTAGAGCTGGAATCTCTTCTTGTGGACTACAAGAAAACACAGGTGCTGGCAGCTATCTCTGAACTTCCCTGCGTTCATTAAGAAAGCCCAAGACAGACACAGTCTTATGAAGAAAATGAATTAAGGCATAACATGCAGCTTTCTGTGGCTATTTGTAAAGGAGTTGAAACAGTGTCTAAGACCAGAAGTATTGAGGGGTCTGATGCTGTGCTTTGGTGTCAACTTGGCTAACATCTTTCTAGGATACAAAAGAGAAAGGGAAGAAAGAGGGATACATCCCAACATTATTCTAGCAGTAAAGCTACTGAAGACTAAAAGAGGAGACACCACTGGGATCATGTGTTACCATGCCAGAAAGATGCATTTCTCCTTGGGTGGTACTGTAAGAGGGCACCCACATATGTCAGCTTGCCTCAGAAGAGAGTTCCAGATACGGAATCATAGAATCATAGAATAGTTAGGGTTGGAAAGGGCCTTAAGATCATCTAGTTCCAACCCCCCTGCCATGGGCAGGGACACCCCACACTAGACCATATCACCCAAGGCTTCAGCTTCATCCAGCCTGGCCTTGAGCACCGTCAGGGATGGAGCATTCACAACCTCCCTGGGCAACCCATTCCAGTACCTCACCACCCTAACAGTAAAGAATCTCTTCCTTATATCTAATCTAAACCTCTGCTGTTTAAGTTTCAACCCATTACCCCTTGTCCTATCACTACAGTCCCTAATGAATAGTCCAGAAGAAAAAACTTTCTGTATCACAATCACTTCCAACTTAATCATGAAGAAATAATTTTTAAATATTCCTTAACACACATTGTATCCATAAAAGGAACAGAGTTCAATACCAAGAACATTGGATGCTTAAACAACAATCCACTATTTAGTAATTTTGTTATTCTGTTTTATCATTTTTCATAGGAAAAAGCATCTTTGCACTAAGCACCACCCAGAACAGTTTCTAAAAATGAGGTATTGCTACCTTTAGACTTCACCTTTACAAACCTTCATTTGAATACTTTGTCTCCAACACAGACAGGTAAATATTTCTGCTTTAGTGACTTAGAAGCAAGACTACATAGAAGTTGCAATTCATTTTACTGCACCATCTTGTGGTTAATAGTAGCAGCCACACCAAGAATGATCCACACAGATCAGGTATTGACAAGACCCTTGCGCTGCCCCATGCTTTTAGGATTAAAACCAGGTCTCTCAAAGCATGCCATGGAAAACTATCAGTCTCATTCCCTCAGCTTCTCAATAACTTTGTGTTTATTTGCTTATGCAGCAAATTTTAAATGTCCACAATCATCCAGCTTTGTCATCTTCCTTCCCTAGCTCTGCATTTTACCTCCCCTTGATCACTTACTGCTCCCTACAGACAGCCGTATGTTACAAATGCAAGGAAACCCATCCCAGTCAAGTTCAGCCATACAAGATGACAATCTTACTGCAGGCAGCATCGCAAAGGGTTGTACCACCTTTCACAGAAACTCAGGTCTGAGACATCAAAGCAGGGGTGCTAGGTTAAGAAAATTAATGCACAATGGCTCCTTGAATACTCCATACAGAAAACCACAAGATGCTTGCAGACAGCCCCAGACCCTTGCTAACACTGACTACAGTGATTATATTCACTCCCCGAAATTCTTGTGCATGTAGAGGAGGCAAAGACAACTTTCATCCAGGTACCATCAGCGTAAACAGATTTTAAGTATCAGTCCAGCACTTTTTATTGTCTTCCAGTAGTCTCAGGCCAGACTGAAAAACAAGCAACCAGCACTCTTACTGCCGCGTTTATAAATGACTTAATGCTGCTTTGAAGATTACAGTGAATACAGCTATTTTACTATATAGGGCAGTCCCTGGGATGAAAACCAGTGAACACTTCACTAGATCAGTCGATACATTCTTACCAAGATGAGGTTTTGATGACTATTAATGAATATTCAAGTAGTTAATATTTGGAAGGCATTTGGGCTTTGCAACTAAATGATAAAAAGCTACATAACAGTTTCATATTTTTCAATAAAAATCACTTCTTAGAACTTTACAAAATATCAATAAAGTATTAACTTACCAAGAGCAGAGAGCTATTAGCTCATTCCTATCAGTGAATTTAAAACATTCTCATCTCAAAAACCATTAGACACCAAAATATTTATGCACATGCTGTTATAAAAGCCACTTTACTAAAACTAGATCATTTTACTATCCAACGGTGACAAATGAAGCAGACACTGATATAAATGAAGAAAAGCACTTTAAAGATCAGTAAAGGGAAAAGGGAGCACCCTCACTATTGATAATATAAATGAAGACTCTTAATAGGCTAAGCTTTAAATGGCATAGTTATTCATGGAAAAGTTACTAACACAGTAAATCTGTATAAATAACTTTAAGTGTTCTAGTGCTGATTCAGTGACACTCAGAGCTGTCAATGCAATTACTAGCTGTTAAACCTGAATAATGAGCTCTCATTTAGGCAACTAGTACAAATGAAAGAAAAACTCTCCATCTGAAACAGGCAGATTTTTCCTCCTCAAACCCACATGCTAATTAACAAACTGTTTCAACACAGCATTGTTGCCCCACAAAAATCACAATACCTCTTCATGAGTCTACATACCTCCCAATCAACTTTCATCCCATGCTAGCTGCCTACAATTACTTTACCAACAATATTCAAATCACTAAACTGAAACCTTTCATTACTGTATTCTGTTCATACTCTGCACAAAGTGAAGAGCACAGAGCTTGTTCAGAAACACTTGCATTTCCCTTTCAGCTGAAAATATCAAAAGCACCAAGTACAGCTAATGCCCAGACCCATATTAAAGGCATTTACCACCTTCCTGCAATAGCAGCATATTTGTACTTTGACAAACAGTAGTGAAGTAGAACATCACCATCTCTATTCCATGACAGGCTAATCTGCTTCATAAAGAAAGCCTGTCTTAGATACATCTTCCTAGAGTTTACATCCACATCCCTGATGTTGTACTAAAATGCTTGTACTACCCACTCTACAGAAAGCCAAAGGAAATAAAACCGTATCTAAAATTTATTTAGAATATTCTTTTTAACTGACTACTCTAAAATTACATTTAAAATTCTTCAACCTCTACTAGAAGCTAACCTAACTAAAACCTGTCCTAGAAAGCTTAAACAAGATATTAAAAAGCAGTACAGGACTTCAAACAAACTTGTGAAGTTACACCAGTGTCTTGACACACACGGAACCACAAATTACCGAGCCTGTTTTGCCCACAGTATCCTCCTCTGCAGCACAAGAGGTGGATTTCTTGCATTTTATTTGGTTCAACTTGTTCCACTCGTTGCCTAGCACCTTCATAATTAAGGATCTCACTGGGAGCTGAAGAGGCAGGAAAACTTTATGCACTTTCCTATGAAGAATTAGTATCTTGAGGTGGACATGACAACCCGTACACACACAGCCCACACATACACAGCAGTATGAAAGCATATGTCTAATGAGAAACACTGGAATTTCCATAGGCTAGTTTTAAGTAGACCTTTATGAAAGATGAAATAAAAGCAATTTCATAAACAAATAGAGGAAAAATGCAAAGTTCTTGGTGTAGTATTAGCAAGAGTGTTGTAGGTATCATACAAGAAAAAATACTTTAGACAGTAAAAGGATTACTAAGTACAAAACATAGGAGCAGAGAACGTTTTCTTAAGCCTAATGTTCCTTTCAAAAATATATGCAGTTTAATATAAGACAAAAAAGAGAAGACGGATTTAAGTGGGAGGAATGATACATGACTGACCCTAATAAGACGAATAGAAATGCACTTCTCGAGTTGTTAATTTTTTTCTGTAAAGGTAATAAATGTTGACTTGGTTTCATTCACTGATAAAAAGCATGTGTACATTTATATCTTAACATAAAATCACAGACTGGTTTGGGTTGGAAGGGACCTTAAAGCTAATTTAGTTGTAGCCCCTCTGTCACAGGCAGGGGCACCTTCCACTAGACCAGGTTGCTCAAAGGCCCATCCAAACCAGCCCTGGACACTGCCAGGTATGGGGCAGCCACAACTAACATTATTTCTATTTAGGTTAGCACCACCATTTAGTTTTGATGAGCACTGCATGTTATTTCACATCCAAGTGAACAGCACAGTGAATAAGATAAAATTATTTTACAGCAGCTTCTCAATTTAATCAGTCCATATTAGGTTCCAATACGGATGTAAAGACAAGATTAGTTACTTTGATTGCTATCTCTGAAACACAATTAAAGCCTCATCTGTTGAAAAGCACTTTAAGGTACACGTACAACCCAGGATCTAATGGGCATACAATTGAATAAATCAGACTTTCAGAATAGAGTGTCTCCAAATACTAAGAAATGCATTTAACATAAAAACAGACTTCCAGAAAAAACAAACCATGTGCAGGCATTTTCAAACATCAGAAAGAACATCTGAACATCATTTTACTTGCATCAACTAGAAGCCCTTTGGATCAAGGAAGCAGCAATATCATGTCCCTTCCTGGCTGGTTCTTGTCAGCTGTCTGTAAATCATCTTTACTCAACCCCTGACAAATACTTTGCCTTACTCTTCCAGGATATGGATTTTGAGGAATGACATTTCCAAACATCTTTAGATAAGTAAGTGGGGGGAAAAAGTGGAACCAGACATCTAAAATAAGGCACTAGAATTATCATATCATGGCTCTTCCCATCACGGCCGATATTGGACTGGATTCATTATTTTTGCTCTTTTTTAAAAGAAATACTGTATTCTATTTCTGGTATTCAAAATCCTACTTAAGACAAGCAAAATCCCTAGACAAAACTCAAGAGATGAATGTTCAAGACTACTCAATACAAAGTAAGTTCAGAGTCACTTTGATAAAATAAGTCTGTGGTTTCTTATTACCACATATGGATGTGCAAACTTATGTTCCTGTCGCTTATGATCCTCCCTACCACCCCCTACAGTGATTTGCATATCTGAAAAGGAACAAGGAATACATGTGGGAGGGAGAGAAAGTCTAGATTCTAAGTAACAACTTTACTGAATTAAAACTCAAAAAACTTCAGGATTTTTAGGGTTTATGACATAATTTTTTCATTATCAGATGCGGATCTCTGTTTTGTTATAAATTTCATGCTTCCTCTTTCTTGAATTTGGATTACTTATCCTTTACACAGGGCATACAATGGAAGTCAACAATAAACTCATAGCAATGTATTTAGGACAGTCACTGTCTAGAAATGAATTATGAAAATATAAGTATATGCACACTATACCAGAATTCGTATTCATCTTAACTATCTCCAAAAAGCAACTATCAAGACAAATGACATTGAAATGGGTAAGACATTCCTACTCCCTAATTCTTTCTGACAGCACTGAAGGCTCCTTGGAGTGAAAACTTAAGCTTTTCATAGCCTATTAAAGATTATAAATTCACAGTTATCAAGCAAGAAAAGGGACTTCAGTCGCCATATGAATGGCTCAATGAAACTGAAAGTGCAGTTGCAGTTTAAAACCTGATCTAAGCAAACAAAAATAAAGGACTAGGGAACAACAGGGGATGCACATACACCATTAAGTAGTTCATCGGTGTGGCCTCCTTTATACTACCACACACAGTAGATCTCTAAAATTTCTGACATCAGAGTGAACTCAAAGAAATGCCACACAACAGATCTAATACAGAGAGGCAGAAAAGAATTAGAATGGTTTCCATAAGAGAGGAATAAGAGCAAACAAGAACAATCTCTTACCTTATTAAAAAGTTGTATGCCTCTGTGGTATGTATGTGAACTATTAATAGATAGACATCTGTTCCCCATGCAGAAGAGGGCAGTCGGTAAAAGAAGCCAATAAAAAGCTAACAAAATAAGTCACAAACAGTAAAAAACCATAAGAGTTCAGCAAGAATTGCCAATTAGTCAACGTCAAAACTCAGAACAGACTGCCATTAATGGACTTACAGTTAATGAAATACAGGTGCCCAACTGCTTCTGGCAGAACAGAATTGAGGGAGAGCATAATCATATTCCTTACTGATCCTACAGAGTCCTCGGGGATGGGTTGGGTTCTTTCCTCTTTTTACTGTTGGGTTGTTTTGGGGTTTTTCTTTTAGAGGTCTGGCAGTGAATACAGTTAGTTAGCTGTCATCTAGCCAGACCAGAGGATTTCACCCAGCATGGCAAATCTTATTGTTCTGTAAGTTCTTTTCTGTGCTAGTGTGCACTTTGCCAACAATGACAATTTGCAGGCGTCTATAAATGAAGCTGTGAATGTGACCTCAGAAAGCCCTTAAATTAGAAAAATAAAAGAAAAAAAAAATACAAGCTATCCAGCACATCTGCTTCATACATCAACAAATTACAAAATAATTTTGGTTCGACAGGTCCTCTGCAGGTCACCTAAATCCAAAAACCTGCCCAGAAGCGGTCTGATCTGATGGCACTCCACTCGTGAACAAGCACAGCCTCCACCACTATGCACGACATCCCTACCCAGTACTTTGACCATCCATGTGGTTGAAAAAAACCCAACAAACTTAAATTTCCTAGTCCCCAGCCACAACACCTCACATGCCTCGCTAGCTGCTGAGCAGGTTCCTGAGGCCCCATGCTGCAACCCCACTCTTTGCCCATGGGCAGGCATTCCTCACACCACAGCTAGTCCTGCACAAGGTTATCACACCAGTAGGCAGCACCAGGGCTGAGGCTGATCCAGCACTGTGCTGCTGCCCCAAAGGCTCCTTAACCCTTGCACCCCTACCTCATCACCAAGGGCTCCATAAACCTTGCACCCCTACCTCATCACTCTTGAGACCTCCCTGACCACCCAAGAGCTACAACTACCCCACAGCCGACCTCCCCAGCTGCACTCAAATCCCTGCTGGAACCACTGGTAGCTCCAGGGCACAGGCCTCCCCAACACCCTCCAACCTCAACCACCTTCCCTAAAAGCCCACCTGAAAGGTTTGCCATTCACTTCACTAGCACCCATGGGGCTGAAGTGGTGCTGCATGCCGCTGAGCCCACCCTTGAGTCCCATGCCCATGGCTCAGCACACCTGATTGCTTCATATTGATCCTGGGAATCTTTTCACTGAGAAAGCAATCTTGAAATAATAGAATCATAGACTGCTTTGGGCTGGAAAGAACCTTAAGATCATAAAGCTCCAACCCCCCTGCCATGGACAGGGACACCTCTACTAGACCAGGCTGCTCAAAGCCTTATCCAGCCTGGCCTTGAACACTGCCAGGGATGGAAAATATACTTAATGTACATAGCAACAACAGAACATCTGTGCAAACAATGTAGAAGCATCTTCCATCATCAAAGCTCTGCAGGCAGTAACAAAAACACAGAAAATCACAAGTTACCTAGAAGAGCTGATCAAGAGGTGGAAGACACAAAATATACTTGCTAATAATTGCCCAGGCAGGAGCAAAAAAAGGGATGAGAAGAACAAGAATATGAGCTCAATGCTGTATGGAGAACCAAAAGAAGAAAGCATCACTTGCTTAAAAGCAGAAATGGGCCTGTATTTAATCAGACACATATTAGTCAGAGGCTAAGAGAGGCTGAAAGTGCACAGGACTGTCCCTTTCCCAACAACTGCAAGAAGCAGGTTTGGGAGTTCTTGGTTTCTCACTCAAGCCTTGCCTCTTGATGGCATGGTTTTCTACTTCAAATACCAACTGCATCTAGTCTTGAGTCTGGTAGGCTTCTTAAACCCTGTGACTTGGTGGTGGGATTGTTGCCTGGGTGGATTCTGGGTACATGGACACAGAAGAAGCAAGGAAGAAAAACAGGGTTAAAATAGGAAATAAAGGTGAGGTAGTAACATGACACACAAAACCACAAAAAAAATAAAAGACAGAAAGAATAGCAAGACAGAGGCATAAAAAATGTGGGAGAGAGTGGGGGGACAGGACAGACACAGTAGAGAAGGGACAGCAAATATCTTTTGGTATCCAGTATATCTGATATTTTTTCAGCACCAAAATTGATTTACAATGCCACCCACTAAACAGAATGCTCCAAAAACACCCCAGCCTTTATATGCCTTGGGGTAACATAGTAGAGCCTTTTTTTCCCTTGGTATTTTCAGTCTATTCCTTCATGGTGAAGGAAGAGATTAGTCAGGAATTTTCAGGGATGGAAGATTTCCCTAATGCTTTTTGACGCCTTAGGACTGTATGCCTGATATTTCCATATGCATGTTTCTTCCCTGCTTGAAAATGTCACCTGTGAAAGCTGCTGAATCCTAACTGCAGATTGGGATGGCAAAACGTGACAGAGAACAATTTCGTATCAAATTTGATCTGAGTGTGATCTAAAGCTGCAACTGCATAGGATATTTCTACAGCTACTAAGCTCAACTGATTGATTGTATCCAAAGGCGCTAATCAAGCTGGCAGAAGCAGCAAGTCTCAGCCCTCCTAGCCCCAGTTGTTATCCTCACGCTGTCTTCCTTCTCTTATACACAGCTGCAGGAACATAAATATAGCTAATTCTAATTGGAATAGAGCTCTGAACCAATTCAATTCACAGCTACAGAAGCTTTGGGAAGTTGGAGGAGGCAGGGGAAAGAAAAACAAGCACTGGCACAGCAACTGAGATGAGGGAGAAGAGCACAGCACTTTTTTTTTGCGAGAACGCCAGCTTATCCTTGCTTGAAGTCTTCTGCTGTAGTTTCACACCCATTTTAAAGCAGCTAACAGGACTACCGGCTATGTGAACACCTACAAGATCTCCTCTGAGAGAGCAAAGGTACAATAATGTGCTTCACCACAGCACAATCACTTTTGAAAGATAAAGCAGGAAGACATCTTGTACCATGTACCTAGTCTTAAAACAACCCCTCATCAGCTTCCTGAATTTTAAAAATAAAGGACCTTTCCTTTGCAAGGCCACATTTTCAGAAGCAGCTGTGAACAGCTAAAGTTATATTGGAAGTGAAGGCATCTAGCTGTTTAGAAGCCACATGCACAGCCAGCCAGCTTCCCACACTGGGAAGAGGAGACAGAACCTAGATAAAGCAAATCCATGTGTAATATAAAGCCTACATAAATCAGGCTTAGTGGATTTTGCATACTAGGCACAGAAAACCATCATGGAGAAAATAAATGTCAGTGATGCTGCTCACTGAAGAGCACAGAAAATACATGCTAGCGTTTACACACCTGGATTCATATGCACCATTTTGGACCAGGTGAGCCCTACCAGGCCAGGCCTGGTTTGTATAGAAGCTGTATGACCAACACTGCTTACAGAACCATAGAATGGTCCGGGTTAGAAAGGACTTTAAGATCTTCTAGTTTCAGCCCCACTGCCATGGGCAGAGACACCTTCCACTAACTAGGTTGCTCAAAGCCCCATCCAACCTGGCCTTGAACACTGACAGGGATGGAGCATCCACAAGTTCCTTAGGCAACCTGGGCCAGTGCCTCACCACCCTCCTTATATTTAACCTATAGCTCCCCCTGTTTAAGCTTGAACCCGTTTGCCCCTTTGTCCTACCACCACAGTCCCTAAATGCTCCTTTCTTTTTGTATCACCTGTCATTCTGAGATTTGCATGTGTGCAAGGAAACAATCTTATTTTTTTTCTGGACTGACAGTATATTTCATTCACACAAGGATGATCCAGATGTGGGACTACAAGCATTTCTGTAAGAGAAATAGATAAGAGAAGATAGTGTCTGCATTAGCTCAGCAGGGGTTAGGGAGGAGAACACAGTTTAAGTTTTTAGGGAAGCATAGAGATTACCATACCTAGGTCTCAGGAAAGGCAAAAGCAGCACTGAGCTGGGAAAGCAAATGAAACACTTGCAAGCACAAATAAGTTTGTACGAGAGTTCTGCCTCAATGGAATAACCTTTTCCTCCTACTGTCATCAAAATTAACTATAATTGCATAGTAATTGAACAGTTATTTTAGTCCTGCAACCAGACACTAGTTATTCAAACTCTTCATACTGCCATGAAGCAAGTTGTTCCCTCCCAGCTATATGACTAAGTTGGAACAACAGAACAAAGTGTTGCCTTTCCCTTCTCACATCACCAGTGCCTTGAACATCTGCTAAGGATACCCTTCACGTTTTTCCTGCACACTCTATCACCATTAGAGGCTACCACAAATGAGAAGGGAATTAACAGGTACAGTTACACTGACATTTGGTGCACTGGGGAACTGGTCTACCAAAATCTCTTACAGCTAGAAGTAAACACAATAAAACTATACCATTCCAATAGTTTTATTTGATCCAGTATCCCAATATACGAAAACACTGCTGGATAAAAGTAGAAAAGAGTCTCCTGTGATGGGTATTTTATTACAGAAGAGATCAAACAATGAGATCTTCTCAGTGACTCCTCTAACAGCATCCTTAATATTGCAAGGATCTTGTAGAACTAAAGTATTAACTAGGCAGTAGTTTGAGAGATGTCAACTACACAATCAACTGCTGTGGGCATGAAGGGCTTTGATTAATCTTAGTCTCCATATGCTTATACATAAAATTCATTTATGATATCCTTCAAATAAAAGCCTGCTACATTCCAATAATCTTCCAACTAAACATTTTTTAATGGCACCTATTTTTTTCCAGAAGTTATCCATGGCAGATTCAGAGCAGATATTAATACATTCTATCACAAAAACCAAGCTTTACTGTTCTGCTATTCACGATGGTAACTTTCTTACATGAGGAATCCTTATTAATGATTCAAAGAAATCTTTGATTTTCTAAAATGTACTTCTTCCACTGCTCACTCCAGCTTAAGAGGGTAATGCTGAAATTAACATGCAGAAATACTTTATTATTTGGGGGCATTAACTGGGGGGGGGGAGTTTATTTGTCATCAATTAGGTAAAGAGGAGTTTAGGTTCATTTGTTTGGGGAGGGGTTCTTAAGAGTTAGGAGGTAATTTTTACCACATTTTGCAAACTACTTCAAGATACAGTACTAGTCACGGAAGCACATAGGCCAGGACCTTCACAGAAATAAGCACATGTACCACAGATATCTAGATATCAAAAATCCTTAAAGATTTAATTTTTGCAAATAAGTGAATGTTATGATTAATTGCACACCAAAGGGCTTCAGAGGTAGATGCAGGCATCAGAAGAAGAACCCAAAGCAACCGATATAAACTGATTACTCTTCAGAATTACAATAAAAATCCTAAACTTGTTACATGAAGCTTTCTCTGGGACCTCTTAGACAGATGACCTACAGAGAGAATACTCCAGTCTAGACCACAGAATCACAGAATGGTTAGGGCTGGAACGGACCTTTGAAGATAATCTAGTCCAATACCCCTGCCATGGCCATGGACACCTTTCACTGGATCAGGCTGCCCAGAACCCAAGATCATTCAGTGAGATGAAGAAATACCCATATAGTAAGATCTTAAAAAGCAAATCACAGAACGAACAGACATAAGAAAACTATATTGTGTAAAGCAGACAAAATTTCAAAGTATGGCCATTTGTTCATAAATGCTTAAGCATTCATATACCAAAAATGAAAATCAACATTTTACAGTAAGAGACAGTATGCAGGTTACATCTATTCACAACTTCATGGTTTCTTCCTCCATTAGTTATAGTGTGCACAGATTACTTTGGGGAGCATTTTAACAATGGACTCACTGAAGGACCAACATTACATAGTTTCAGTGACTTTCATCCACTTTAAGGTGCATGAAAAGGCACTGATCATCCCTTCAGAACACTGGCAACCAGAATCTGCTTTGCACCCCTAATAGCTGAAGTGTAGCCAAGGCATTTTGATTCATATTATACTGAAGCAAAAGTATTCAAAAAAACACTAGCTCAAACTTCATTTCCGTTTTCAGCAGGATATTCAAGAGACAGAAATACAACAGCTACATAAAACAGATAAAACAGACAGAACAGTTGGAATGCCATCTTAGCCTTAATTCCACCCGCATTTCTTAACTATTAAACTGTTCCCAATTGAGTCTTGCTGAGTCAATTCACTTCTACTGAGGCAGTTTTTAAAAAAGCAAACAAAAAAAACCCCAAACAATTCCATTCAGTGATGTTACTTCAAGAATGGACTTCAGTACTGATACAAAGATGACTGTTAATACAATCAGCTCCTGTTTTAATTCATAACAGTGTCTAAAATGTAGTAAAGGCAAAAGATTTACCAGATTTTCTCTCTTTTGCAAGTACACTTTGAAAACCTACCTTACAAACTTGAAAGACTATTTGGCCAAATTGCCTTCCCATGCATTTTATGCAAATAAAGTCCCTCTCAAAGACTGTTTTACACATTTAAATTAAATTTTCAAAACAACACTGATAAGAATATGAGAATCGCTGGCCTTACTGGAGATTCAGTAACTGGAGATACAGCTTGGGCTACACAGGTGCATGAGAAAACAGTGTAAATGCTGGTTGTGGATAAGAGTACCTCCCCTAAAAACTCTCTTACTTCTACCTCAGAAATGCCCCAAGCTCTTTTGGCACCTGTGTTTAGCTCTGGATGGGTTTTCTTCCCATGACTTGGTCCAGCCACTTTCAGAGACTGGTTTCAAAAGCTGCACAGCCTTCGATATATAACTAAGTTACTCCTTTGCTTTTTTTCACTACACTAAGAAAAATACTTTTCAAAGCCACAGAAAGCATAGTGTGAATACAGAAATAGGTGTTTTCTTCTTTTGAAATTACATTGAAGTCTCCACACAAACTCCAGGGAACTTTACAGATGGAGAATTTGTTTTAAAGCAGCGAAGGGTTACTTCCCTGACAGATTTACTTGTGGAGATAGAAAGCTTGCTTCCTTCTTGAAGAGCTGTGATGCCATTTGAAGTATTTTCTGCAATACACATTTGAAAACATTTTTATCTAATGATAAGCCTTTCCATAATAACTTCATGATGATACTCTCATAGGAATAATAAAATGTTATAAATACATGATGATTTGATGTTGTAAGTGATTACTAACAACATTTCTATCAGACAAGAAAATAAACTGCATGCTGTTACTCATGCAACTCCTAATCAAACAAAGACAAGAATTTCTTAGGAACTGCCAAAAAGAAAACGTTCTTGCTGGTGAAGTACAAAACTGAAAAATATTAGCCTTTTAAATGTAAAAGAGCTGAGATGATTTTTTTCTATGAATTAAATATGACAAGATATTATTTTTCAAGCACAACAAAGCCCTCGAAAGAAGCACACCTTCCAGCTTTGAAAAAGGGTGTAGAAGCACTTCACTCTAACAAACAGCATACATACCCCTTTTGCTTCAGAACAGGCAACAGGGGGCTAAAACATGAAGAGTGGCAAGAGAGCTAACTGCTATGTAACATGATATGGAGAAGAGGGTGATAACAGAATAATTTAACAGATAAATAGAATTTTGAAATAGTAATTTCAACAAGACAATGACTTACTACATTCAACTCTGACCTGGAGAAAACGGCTCAATCCAGTATCTGGAAGCCAAGAACCACCATGAAATTTCATTTTAAACTGCTAGGTTAGCCTTTTAAAAAAACTACATGTTTAACAGCTTCACATACATAAGAAACATTTTTCTGACTCTTCAGACCACGTAAGGCTACTAAACACTTCCCTTTTGCGTGTTTTCTAGGTACTCATGAGATAAGGTGAAGATGTACAGACATTTTGATTAAACTTTCTCATGCAACTTGCTTCAGTTGCTTACAAGGCACAAACATGGGACTTCCTACCAGTTCTTGGAAGAACTGTTTAATTCTGGTCCAAAGCTACCTTGAGAAGAACATCCCAACTAGAGGTAATTCTAGCACTAAGGATATAATATACACAGAATGGTCTTTCATGCAAGATACAATTGAGATATTAACTACAGTATCCATGTGCAGTGGTTACTCGTTTGTCCCAACACTGATTATTTTCACTCCCTTAAATAATGGCTATATTTTTAATAATATGCAACAAAATCTGGCAAGGAGTATCCAACAAATGAAGTCTAGAAGAACAGATTCCTACTTCTGATTTAGCAATGAAACATTGATAGGAATCTCTCTTAACTCCAGACTATTAATTTGCACCCAAACATCTTGAAACACAAATTTCCCCAAGCCACAGGATTTTTCTCACTATTTTACTATTAGAGGAAAACCAGGTTACACAGTATGGCTAAATGACTCCTATCATGCCCCATTATCATTTGCTAATAAGCTTTGTCAAGCTTTCATCAGTAGGGCTAACATTTGTCTTGCTTACTGCCCGTACGAGGCTTAGGGGATATTTTGAGGAAGAACAGCAGACCAACAGAATGAGACACAGATGTAGAGGAAGCAGTGTTGGGGAAAAAGATCTGTGAAATCAGGTTGGTTGTGGTTTTCTTCCCCAAAGTGAAATATTAATTAAAAAACATAAAATAAAAAATCTGTCTGTACTTACAAACTTGAAATCTTTAAGCTATGAAATTGGAACTTTCACAGAGGATGAGTTAGGTATCAGGAATTTGCTCTTTTCTAATCTCAAGGCAAACAAGGCAAACTCATGCAAACATGCTAACAGTCCTCTAAGGCATCTAAAATTAAACAGTATATTCAGATATTTTCAATTAAAACAAAGTCTTGGGGATTTTTTGGGGTGCTTGGCCCATCTGCTCCTACAATGAGAACACTGCCTGTAAGCCACCACCAACTACTAGAAAACAGAAGTTGCACTACTCAAAGCTCTGGATTTATGGCCAACTATTCTTCTGTCTCAACGATAATGTCATTGAACTTGACCTGTCACAGGGTCAGTCAATAGGGTCAATCAACCCTATCAGTAGGGCAAATACAAAAGGGCAATGTCAACAGATAATTCCTCTTCACATCTTTTCTACTGCAATTGTTGCTTCAGAGGTTGAAGACAGTTCATACATTGCACTCACAATAGCTTTTAACCAGATGCATGCTGGAATAAGTGACTGGCCTAGGATCACTAGGATCTGACTAGGACAAAGGAAGTCTGTTTAAATGCAAAATTAATGAGACATTTTATTAAGGCTTCTAATACCTGAGTTCTGCCAGTAAGTTTTCTTGTATATGCCTAGATCTGACTCCCTGTGCACCCACACTGTACGAACATCCTCTGTAATCTTCAGAGAACCCTTGCCTTGGTCACTGATTAGGAAAGACCCACCCTAGCGATAAATCAGAGTTGAAGAGGGCCAGAGGTCCTGAACACGGGATGTGGTGTGTGCTTTTTACTTCTCTTGCCTCTTTTTCTTACCCACCTTTTCTTCTTTTACCTCTGTGGCTTAACTGGAGTCTTCTTCAGGCAAGACTAAATCTTTTCCTGCAAGTCAGCAATGACAGAGGCAATCAAAACCAGCATCTTAAAAAGGGAGATGCTGTGACAGGTTTGGTAGGTCTCCAAGTGGCTATAATAAAACCGTATTCTGTGCCAAACTAGGCCAGAAGCTGCAAAGTAAAGGGTCAAACACTAAAACGTAATATTTTTCCTTTTAAGCTTTCATATTGAATTGAGAGCAGCTTTGTAGAGGACATGAGGATAACAGTAGATGAAAAGTTGTACGTGACCTAGTAATGAAGCCCAGAAAGCCTGGGCTGCATAAAAGAAACACTGCCAGCAGGTCAAGGGAGGTAATTATCTGCCTCTGCTCTGCTCTTCTGAAACCCCACCTGGAGTACTTGTGCAGTGCTGGGATCTCCATTCTCCAGCACAAGACATGGATCTATTAGAACTCATTTAGAGGAGGGCCATGAAAATGGCCAGAAGGCTGGAGCACCTCTCCTATGAAGAAAGACTAAGAGAGTTGGGAATCTTCAGCCTGGAGAAGAAAAGGCTCAGGGAAGACCCAGCCCTCTTAGGAGGAGGCTCATGAGAAATAGGGAGAGGCTTTTTACCAGTCATAGTGACACTGTAGGGACAGAACAAGGGGTAACGGTTTTAAACTAAAAGAATGTGGATTTAGAATGGATATGAAGAAATATGGGTGGTGAGACACCACAAGTGTCACAGGAGAACAGGCTGCCCAGAGAAGTTGTGGATGCCCCATCACTGGAAACATTCAAGGCCAGGCTGACTGGACTGGGCTTTGAGCAATCTGATGTAACAAAAGATATCCCTGCACATGGTAAGGGAATTAGACTAGATGCTCTTTCCAGCTCCAAAGCAAACCATTCCAAGATTCTGTGATTCTATATTCTTATGCAGTCTAGATCATCCCTTGGCCTCGAAATGATGCTGAATATTTTTTGTGAGCTACTCAAATATTACAGCAATAAGCACCACAGAAAAGTCCACACAGAAATTAATAGTTTACAGCAAACAGAGCCTGAGGCCCACACTGAACAACCAGGCTAAGATAGAATATTGACCAATGTCTTAAGAAGTGAGTATCATCTGTTCTCTTCACTGAATGAGGCAGGACTGTGTGGAGACAGAAATGCACAAGTGATTATGCAACTGGAGGTTGTATTGTGCTGCCCCTTTGCCAAGGGAACAAAGAGGCAAATTAAAACACACCCAACCAGCTCAATTACGGTATTTATTAAGTGTTTGATGTCAATTTAATAGTCTTTGCTTATAATTGGCACTGCTGCTTTTCTACTACCAAAATCTTTTAACAATTGATTTAGAAACTTCTTTCATCACCTTGTATCATTTATTATATTACTATGCAAGCAGGTGGGAGACATCAAAATACTCAATATTGTATTATTCCACTCTATTTTTATCAACACTTTATCCTTCAGTTTTCAAAACCCTCAGATGCAACCCTATCAAAAAAACCCATTTTATTAAAGTTCTTGTTTGAATGCATTAGACTCCAAGTAATTTATATTTGCAAACATTCACACTATCATAACGATCAAGCATTAAAGAAAAACAGCCATTTTGCCTGAGGTTCATTCATATACACACACATGTACAAAACCAAACTAAATGTACCTGAGTTTCTCCACAGAGACAGATGCAGCCTCTGCTAGTAAGACACTGTAAACAGAAAAATGGATTTTAAAATGTCATAACACTCAGTATTGCTTCTTAGGCAGTTTCTTTCTTTCTGGACATATTTCAACTTTCACAAAATATATAAAAGATATTTTAATTTTAACATTAAAAAATAAATTATCTATATATTCTACAAAAGACATGGTATTCTGAATTCTGTTCTTAGGTGTTACATTTTTCTATCTGCAGTTACATCACAATAGCATTTTGGATGTGTAGTTTGACCTTGAAGTCACGAGGCATCAACAATACACACCTTGTAGAAGCAGAAATTAACACAGTCCTAGAAAAATCATAGAGGCAAACTTTTGGGGATGCAATTATTTCTCTGCCTGCATATATACTACTGTAATATTTAATATTATTACAAAAGTGGACTTGGACTGTGTGTTAACTGGGCATGCAAACTCACTTTTACTCAATCCAGTGATCCCTAGAAGAAATTTGGGGCCAAATAAGATTCAGTTGTTTAAATGCAATCAGTTCTACTTCAGGTATCCTCTCCACCACCTCTGCACCAGCCTCCAAGTTCTGTTTTTAAATACTGCAGGGTCTCCTTCACAGACTCACAGAATCACAGAATCCCAAGGGTTGGAAGGGACCTCGAAAGATCATCTAGTCCAACCCCCCTGCAAGAGCAAGGTAACCTAGAGTACATCACACAGGAACTTGTCCAGGCGGGCCTTGAATATCTCCAACATAGGAGACTCCACAACCCCCCTGGGCAACCTGTTCCAGTGCTCTGTCACTCTTACAGTAAAGTTCTTCCTGATGTTAACGTGGAACCTCCTATGCTCCAGTTTACACCCACTGCCCCTTGTCCTACCACTGGACATCACTGAAAAAAGCCTAGCTCCATCACCCTGACACCCACCCTTTACATATTTGTAAACACTGATGAAGTCACCCCTCAGTCTCCTCCAAGCTAAAGAGACCCAGCTCCCTCAGCCTCTCCTCATAAAGGAGGTGTTCCACTCCATCATCTTTGTGGATCTGCGCTGGACTCTTTCAAGCAATTTCCTGTCCTTCTTGAACTGAGGGGCCATCTGCCAGTCAGCTGCAATGCCTAGTGTACCCTAAAGGAACTAGAACCATCAGCTATTGCACTATCATCAAGAGACTTTAAAAGCTTCTCAACAATGTTTATATAAGGTATTCCTGCCTCCAGCCCTGAAAATTGAGTCCCTCTTTGAAGTTACGAACCCACAATTTCTGGTCACTTGAAAAGTTACTTTAAAAAAAGTTAACAATTCCAGTCTTATTCTCACTTGCTCTTCCAGATATTACATGTTTGGTTTAGGTTTCATACAGCAGAGTTGCCTTTCTTGCTTGGTGCATCTATCATTTAGTTTCTTATTAAGTGACTGATGATGCTTTCCCCTGGAGTATATTCTGCTGCCCTCTCCCAATCCCTTAACTGCCTTTACACTTATAAGAAGTTACACGTAACAGGCCATAAAGTACACCAATCGCAAGTATACCAGATTAATTCCACATAAAAACAAAGTACATTTAATGCCTTTTAAGCCTACAAATCCAAAACATAATTGCCACTTACAGTAATCGAAGCACATGTACATTATAAAGCTGGCTTCCTTAGGAATGCCAAAAAAGGATAAACAAGTAATTAAAAACCAAAGGGCTGAACATTTCGGGAACTAAGCAAATCAGTACTGATTTTTAAGGGCCATACCTATTCACTCGCACTTTCAATATTGAACAAAATCATCTTCCTGACCTCAGTGCAAACCTGAAGATGTCTTCTCATCTCTGGAAACATTTGTACTGAAAAATACTAGCTCTTGAAACTGTAATGCTATTCTTTGTGGTCAAAAGAGTAGATTACCATAAATGATAGCTCCCTCTGCATTAAAAACTGTTCATTGTTTTGCGTTTTATGATCTCTGAAATTACAGAAAAGCTGCCATTAGCTTGTATCTCAACACTGATTTATTTCCTGCTTTATTCCATAAATAATATGCAGCTAACTGATAGCTAACTTATAAAATAGATCAAACCACATCATCTACAATTTTCTCTAACAAGAAAATAATTCCTGCTATTGTAAACCAACTACATCTTTAAGTAGTACCTTGCAAACCTTCCTCTGAAACATCAGTGATTCACTTTCAAAAAGTCTTGTAAAAGGATAAAAGGTTTTATGTGGACTTGCAGCTATGTCATTCTAGATGAACGCTGCTCCATCTTTTAAAAATGGCAGATTTCAGTCAAATTTAAAAAGGAAAAAAAACATTAAAACCTGGAATACTATAGTACATACTGAAAGAAACAAGCTGAAATTTGTAGCACTCGAACCAACTACGAGTATGCTTACTTTCCAAAGCAAGAACAAGGAGAAAGCTCCCTGCCTGTTCGCCACATTCATCACTTATGGAAACTTCCCTGCTAGATGAAGGACAGCAGGTCTTGGTGCCATCAGCACATAAATAAATGTTAAAAATGTTTACTGTGAGTAGATTTTGAAGTACTGACTGCAGAGTTGGAAAAATTCCAGTGGATTTTAAACAAATGCAGTTGAGACTGTAGATCCCTTATTTTCTTAAAACATACATACCCCCTTATTCAAAGATTATCTTGCTGCTAATATCAACAACTCAGTAAAGTCTGAGCCACCACCGATTTTACTGAGGTGCTCATCGAAACAGCTTAAACCACAGATTTGTGTAAATCTTATTTCAACACCCCTCAGAAAACTGTCAATATCAAGTTAGCTGGTCAACAAAGCAGGCTTAAGGAAGCTGCTTCTCAGTCACTTTATAGGGGTTCTGCCACAGCTGCATTGCTGCCATGAGGCAGCATGAGAGTTATAGGAGAGCTATTTCACTACATACGCAACAATTGTCAATTGATTTAACTCTTCACATCAGGTAATAAACAGTATTCTTTCCTTTCTGAAAGTCACAAAGTTAGAGTCTGTTACTGAGACTTAACTGAATGATTCCAAGTCCTTCCCAGGTACACAAAGCACATAACCATGCTGAGACAGATAGTTATGGTAAAATACCTTGGGAATTGGCAGTCATTCTTCCACCATGATGATAGCAAGGTGTGTATTCCTCAAAATCAAGTAACCTAAAGCAGGACTAACTTGTGAGAATATAATCATTCTCAAATGTCAATAAAATGAAGTCTGAACTCCCACAACAATGTGTGTATGCCATTTTTGCATGAGTATGATGTCATTAAGTTTACATCCACTTAAATTATTAATTCCTCAAGAAATCTAGGAAAAGAGAAATTGTTGTGGTCAGTGGAAGCACTAGATAGTCATACCCATCAACTGCAGATACAAAATGTGCTTTCACTAACATCAAGTAAAAAGACTTTAGAGTGTCATTACACCATGATTGCTATTTACATCCAAAATGATCATTCCTGATGGCAGTACGTATGAACAAGAGGACATAAAGCAAGGTTTTCAAATCTAAGATACTAGGAAACATGAAGAAGCCTTTTACTGACTCTTCAGCTCTGGAGCTGCTCCTCCACCTACCCCTCCTTGGCTGCTCACCCTGGGGGTGATTCAGTTTGAAACACACAGTACCATACAAGCTAAGAAACAATGTTCTTAGCGTTCCATTTTTTACACTGTGAGTAGCCAGTCACCTTTACACAAGATGTCATGGTTTAAGCTGCACAGCTCCTTCACTCACTCCCCCCCTTGCTCCCCCAACTCCCGGAGAGTTGGGGAGGAGAATCCAAAGAATGTAGCTCCCACAGGCTGAGATAAGAACTGTTTAATAACTAAGGAATAACACAAACCACTACTGCTACTACCAATAATAATAATGATAAAGGAAATAACAAATGAAGAGAATACAACACCTCACCAGCCACCAACCCATAACTCACCCCACCCTGCCCAACCAAGCACCAACTCATACCTCCTTCAAGCCCCCTAGAGCACTCGCCCTTCCGGGGCCCTCTTGGTTACTTCCTGGGCATGACGTGCTGTGGTATGGAATACCTCTTTGGCTAGCCTGGGTCAGGTGTCCTGTCTCTCCTTCCTCCTGGCTTCCCCTCCTTCCCTGGCAGAGCATGAGGCTCACAAAGGCCTTGGACAAACCAAACATTTGAGCAGTAACTCAAAACATACTTGCTATCAGCACCGTTCCCAGCCCGGAAGTCAAAACACAGCACTGCACCAGCTACCAAGAAGGAGAAAAAATGACTGCTACTGCTGAACCCAGGACACAAGAAAATAATCATTGACTGCTGTTTTAACAGGGCTGATATCAGTCTCAATGTGCTTTCAACAGCAAAAAAAATGAATCATTAGCTTAACATTTCCAAAACACTCAGGACTTTTTTTTTTTTGTAAAAAGTCCTTCTTACAATACACTTCTTAACTCTTCTCTCCAAATACATACAGCTAGCTATCAGAACAATACAAAAAGTGAAAAGGAATAATAGCTGCCATAATCTGAAGAAAGCCTAACTGCTTTGATCAAAGTTACAAAGGAAAAACAAGACATTCAGCTGTAAAAAAAACATAAAGTGAAACCACTTGGAGAATACTGAGAGTAAACAAACACTACTTTGCTGCGTGTAGCCAATGTGAATGGTTGAGAACAAGCATCTGAGGGCTAGCACAAAAGAGAACAGGAGTGTAGTAAACCCACGTTTAACACTGCACTAAGAGCATATGAACTCATAGTCATGCTTTACAGAATTTGATATCTTCGTTGCTTCATGAGGTTGCTTTTTATATAAAACTCCTGCAATTCACCAAATGTCATGTGACAAAGAAAGACTAACACAGCAGTTGGTGGAGAAGAAAGGAGACTAGGGAAGAAAGGAGAATTCTTCGCTAAACACTGAGCACTCTTCGCCATTAAAAATATAGAAAAGCATCACACAAGTGAGAGAAAGAGACAGATGGCAAGTAAGGAAGCTACAGGGCAGCTAAGACTGACAGTGTTCTTGACAGCTTCAGAAAGCAGAACCACAGGCAAGCCTCAAAAGGGGATTGAACAAGGAGATCTTTCTCAGGAATCTGGAAAAATCTCAAGATGGAAAAATACAGATTGCTTAAACTGAGCAACCTTTGGGAGAAGGACGGGGTTTGAAAGAAGGACAAGGAAAAGCCAACACACTTGAATGACAAGGGAAGCAAGCAGTAATTTGTCTTTCAGCCTCATAACTAACTCTCCCTCACCCTGAAGCTTTTCTGGTTTCATCCTGGTCAGATTTGGTGCATTCTAATCAAGTCTTCACTTTCAGGGATTAAAAAGTTTAGTCTTTTTTGGCATGCTCAATATAAAAACAGAGATGGGGATGCATAGAGGAAGTCATTCCACCTAAATCCGCTGACTGATTCAGGGTCCTAAGAGATTACACTGCATTTCTGAGGGGGAAAAAAGAAGAAAAATCAAAGATTTAAAATTACAGTTTCAAGAGCCAGTGTAGTTTATCTTAAAAGTGCCAAATGAAGGTAAAGGATTTCTTTGCTTTATACACATTGAAGAACTCACAGGTAGTATTTCTAAGCATTGCTACCATATGTACTTCTGCTAACAGTTTTACCGCTGAATAGAAAGCTGTCAGAATTTGCAGATTCTGAACTTCAGCTGAATGGGATTTACCATAGCAGATGTATCCAAGCACATCTTTTTATGTGCAAGTACTTTTCATACCTGCATCTCATCAAGCCAAAAATGCCTTTTCATTATGGAAAAGATTAAAAGGTGCATATACATGCTGCTCACAGACATTTCACACACACTTTACTGAATTCCATGATGATTATTTTGATTCATTGGATTTATAATCCAACTACTGCAATGCAAGTGTCTGCTTAAGTCTCAGTTTGAGTGCTATATGGGCAACTTTGGCCAAGAAACTTGAAACTGATGCAGCAAACCAATTACCTGTAAGGCATCAGTGAATTAGGACATGCAGAAACCTCTTGCCTCCTTCCCTTAAGAATTTGCATTTATTTGGAAAAGTTACAAAGATTTCACTGCTATTATTTACAAACTGTTTTTCTAACAATGACTCTCAAAATGAAACTGTCCTAAAAAGACTCTCTTAATGTGCAAGTTTTGGATAGTCAACTGCCAAGAGTTCAAGGATTTCTCTTATTTTGAAGACAGGAAAAAATACATTAGGATCACCTTCTGTAAGTTTTAAAAGCATCTGCATTCTATGGATGGCAGTTTAATTTGGATTGAATTGCCTGTTAAATACATAAAATTGTTACCAGTTTTCAAACCTCCTCTCAAGAACCCTGTCTCTGATCCACTTCACTGCCCAGCCACATGTATCCTTCTGCTGCTCCTCCCCAGTCAGTTTCAGTTGTGAAAGGCCCCATCTCCCAGCAGCACCCACAGCCTTATCCCCATTTGCTCAGATTCCACCACTGCAATCCACTTGTGTTTACAAGGCAGTGCACCCCATGTCTTTTTTCTCTCTCTACCAGTCCTCCCTTGTGCACTCCTAAAACAAGGGTCCAGCAGACATTTCTGATGACCAACCACATCATAACATAACTAATTTGTCACCTTTTTCTACACCTCCTTCCAGCTCAGTGTGAAGAGATCACAGAAGAGTTTGGACTGGAGGGGACCATAAAGATCATTTAGTTCCAACCCCCCTGCCATGAGCAGGGACTTCCACTAAACCAGGTTGCCCAAAGTCCCATCCAGCCTGGCCTTGAACACTGCCAGAGATGGGCAACCACAGCTTCTCTGGACAACCTGTGCCAGCACCTCACCACCCTCACAGTAAAGAACTTCTTCCTCATGTCTAATCTAAAACTTTGATACATCCTTCATAATGAAAGGTTCCAGATCAGAACTTCTTCAAAGCTCAAAAATAACCACACATGCGAGAGGTAAATCAGTAGAGCTTTATTTTCAATCAGGGGATAAAAGGAGATTATCTATTAGCCCTACACATTTCCTAACAGGTTTCTTGTTCCCAACATGTTTCAAAAATACTAATTTTATACCTTCTGCAACGGTTCTGCAAATTGTTCTTCAAACTTCTTCCTTAGCTGTACTGCATTTTTACCTTATCCCACCAGAATTCATGAACCTTTGTACTTTGCTCTTGCAGACAAAACCTGACCTTTAAAAAGATGGTGAAGACTGCTTTGTTTAACTACCTCTCTTACCCTGCTGTTTGCTATGCCATGCTGGTTTCTTTTCAGCCTTATTATCTTTAATGGATGTATGAATTTTCTCCCAGATTCCCACATGGCATTTTCATGTAGTGCCCATGCCACTTGCAAGGATTTTACTTTTATAAATTGCCTTTAATATGCTTTTTCATTTTAAGTAGTTTTCTCTAAAAAACAAAACCCCTAAAGCTGGGATTTTCGCACGTAGCAGTGTTTGATCCTGTAAGAGATTTAAATACATTTTACCAGACAAATAACACTTTCAACTAGATCCTGCATGCAATGGTCAAAACCACATAAACTGCTTCTCCATCTTCAGATTTGTGGACTAACTGCTTCATGAAATACTCACTAACTGTGCCTAGCAATTCAGTCTCCACATCAATCATTGCTGCAGCCACTGCCACTACCATGCAGGTCTAGGCTGACCATGCAACTGAGAGGTCAGAAGAGAATGAAGGGCTCCAAAGACAAAGGAGGGAAGGAAAACAACCACATAATAAAGTCAGCTTCTCTTCATTTATATACCACATTGCTCACAGGGCTCCAGGTCCTGGAATTAGACATTACATTTATCATTTTTCATGAGCTGCTGTTTCTCTGACTTTCTAGCCCACAACTGCAGAGGGAAGGAAGGAAAAAAAAAAGGAAAAGAATTCAGATACTAGATGGAAATTCAAGAAGCAGAAAGTAAACAAATCCTGATTAAAGATAACAAAAAAGTATAAGTTAACTGCTTTAAATTAGCTCACAAATATTTAAAAGCAATTAAAATCTGACCACTGACACTGAACGAGCCACTGCAGAGCCACAACACCTGCTGAAAACACACTTGGTAGAGCTATGTGCATTCCTGTGTTTTGATGCAAACAGATGTTCTACTTGGATCTCCTTCTTAATGCTCCTATCATAAAATCACTTTCCTCTCTGTGTACCCCAGGGATACCTCCCCATTATTTGTACCTAAATTCTCCCCTTTATTTCATACCTTTCTAGTCCCATCAAACCATCCCCTTTTTTCCTAGGTTACAGCAGCATTAGCAACTTTCCTTCTTCTTCTCCTCTGTGGCAGCGGGACAAAGCAAGGACTTATCTACCTTCCTTCCCCTGCTGGGAAGGACTCCCCTCCTCCCTGAGCTTGTGGCTCACACTGCAGAGCTGCGTTTCAGTACCCCCGACTGACAGCTGATGGTAAAGCACAAAATTTTTCTGCCAACTCTGCCAATTCTAATCTTAAATATCCTCCAAGAAATTATAAGAGCAAAGACTGGGGCACGTGCTATAGAGACTTCTTGCAATTGTTTAATACTTTATCCTGGGAGAAATTGAATACATATCAAAGGGAGCAATTATAAAACAGCAGCCTAAAGGGAGCAGATAGAAACAGGAGTTACACAGACATGCATCTTTTCTGTCCTGTCTTTTCAGGATAGAGGAAGAGAACAGTTCGTTTTCCTTACAAGTTTTTGTGTACTACTAGGAACAGAGCAAACAATGAGCTAAGGAATGTAGGACAGATTGAAGTAGTTAATTATGTTACTCCTTGCAAGGCTAAACAGCTAAAAATCCACAAGCCCCTTAGAACCTCAGCAGGGCAGACAAGCTCAACAGAGCTGAACAATTCAAGCCTGCAGCTTGGTAAACAAGCAGAGCACAGATGAGCACTACTCCAACCAGCTCACTCTGTACACAAAGCAAGCAGGTACCACACAAATGCAACACAAATTGCACAAGAAAAACATATAAAACAAAGGCCAAAAAGCTAGCAAGATAGGAAGGACAGCAATGTGGGAAAATGGGCAACATCCAGCTGACAAGAAGGTAAATAAGAAGTGTAGGATGTAACCTGAGTAATAGAGGAAAGAAAAAAAAAACACACAATAAAAACCATGCAAACTGAAAGTGTGCTTGCTCATGGAAGAGACGCTTTCCTTCTCCACATGTCCTTTTAGACTCTTCTGTTTAGATAACATATGGCACAAAGTGAAAAACCTCTACTCAGACAGTAACAAATTTTGCTCCTGCAATGATACACAACTTGAGATTTTGTTTAAAACAACAATGCAATTACAATGACCTTGCTACCAATTTTTCCTAATTCACTTGATTTTTATGTTTTGTTTGGGTTTATTTTTAATATTTTCTTGGGAACGACCTACTACTTTGGACTGAGCTACAAGTAACAGCATGAAACAAGAATGATAAACATCCACCATTCCTACTGCTCTCCTAATCAAAGCTGCAGTTCTGTGTCGCCGCACTTCAGCTTCCCACTCAATCTGTTAGTCAGACACAGTCCACCAGTTTTACTATTACCCTATAGCAATGTCCAGCAGCAGTTCAGATGCCTGCCACTGACCTGTATCACAACAGGATTCTTTATCCCATTGTCAGGTATCTGACAATTTAATCAAAATGAAAAAAGAGAGATACACTAACACCGAAATAATCTGCAGAAGTCACAGGCAGCACTATAAAATCCAACATACATTTATTTACATGCTCATTGACCCACCAGCTTTTGCCAGCAGATGCAGGAGACCTGAGATCAAAGGAGGAAAAGACTTGCTGAAGAGCTGATGTGCTACAGAGGGCCTGGGTTTTTTAGGAAAAAGCTATTTTCAGTTTCAGTTCCTTTAGCCACATGCCATTTCAATGGGCATTTTCAGGTTTTAAAAGCTTGACAAAAAAAGGCATGGCAACTTTAATACAGTTGAGATGAAGTTTGTTACGTAAGGCTTTAAGTAGGACTCTAAACCTTTACTTCACAAAAAAAAAAAATATATACACACATATATATACACATAAACTAATTATTTGAGCTTTTTACACAGTAGCTTACTAAGTAGTCTGTTCAATTTTCACGTGGAAATGTATAGAGAACTTGTATTTAGACTCTTTTCAGATGCAGTGATACATGAGGAAGAGATGAATTCAAGTTAGACAATGAGAAATTTCAGCTAGGTGAGAAGAGAAGCTCTCTTCTGATGAGGGTGGTTCATCCCTGGAAGAGGTTGCTCCCAGACACTGTGGCTTTCTGCATCTCCATCTTTGGAGTTACAATTTCTGGGCAATGCGCGCAGCTACCTGCTCTAGACAGGCTGACTTGTGAACAGGCGGGGTGGGCTAGATTACTGCCAGAGGTCCCTTCCTACCAACACTGGTTCTGTAATAAATCCAAATGACTAGTAGTAGAGAACAACATAAGATACTTCACAAAGCTACTCATCTCATCTGAACCTTGTTAAGTCAGCAACAGAAAAGATACAGCTTTAGCCTGATAGAGGCTTTTCTGGCATGAAAACATGGAAGTTTTTGCAGTTATAGAAGTTATTCATCACTCATATTTGAAGCTTCTCGGAAAATAATGGTCCTACTCCCACCACTAAATATTAAGGTCTAGGTAAAAAATGAAAATATTACATGACAACTGCGCTACTGGGGATTTATAGTGTAAGAGCGGAAGATGCTTAATTTAACATTTGGGTCTCTTATTACAAAACTTATCTGACTTGAGAAACCTGTGCCAAAATAAGAAAAGGCCTATGTAGGACAGGATCTCAAACTAGCTTGTGCTTGAAGTTTCTCATTATGTACATGGTTCTCTCTTCCAGCAAATATAAAAGAACATAGGGAGAGCTTTAAACCCCCAAACAAATTTTTTCGGGGGGCAGGGGGGGCAACACCTCCAAAACAAAACACACAAAACATCTTTCAAATTTCAGGTTTTGATCCTTCCTTCACCTCTCAAGATTATAGCTTTATTTCTGCTCCCTGCTTTCTTCTGCTGCCTTCCAGACTTTGCTCTCACTTTGAGCTCACAGCTTATTCCTATATGCTGCTTCTTTTCTTTCCCCCTCTTCCTCTGAGGAGTTCCCTCAAGCCAACACCATCAGTTGCTATTCCACCTACCTCCACATTCTCAGCCACAGGCTGTGTGCAAAGACACATGGAAATAAAGTAAATAATTGCAAATAGCTACTTTCAAGTGGCAAAACACACAAAACATATACAAAAGTATTTGCTACTTAAACAAAAGCCAGCTCAAAAAAAAAAAAATCAATTTAGAAATAGGCTACACAGGCAAAGGGGAAAAAAAGAAGAAATAATAATTGAGCTTTTTCCTACATTACCACCTCTAAAATTTCAGTTAACATACATTTAAAAGCATAATGTGCCCAAGTAACAGAAATGAAAGTTTGAAAGTCAGTAAGCTCCTTCCACTGACATCAGACTTCAGATGACAATTTGAGAACAAAAAACAAATCTATTTTTGATCTGTGTTTTGACCAGTATGCCTCCTTCTTTCACTCACCTGACTTTCAAGGTTATTTGTCTGCAGAAAGTAACTGGTCTCAAGAGAGCTCAGCTCCTCTGCATACTCCAACATCCTGAAGGACCACCTCCTTCCCATACCAAGCAGCACCAGGAACCCCACAGACAGGCATCTCATCAATTTAATTCACAGAACTTGGAAGTATACTCAAGTCAATTAGGAATATCATGGTTTGTCTCAGCAATCCTTCAATACTTTGACTTTGGAAATTGAAGTTGCATCTGGTCATTGCTTTCTCCATCCCAACATTATTCTTCATACAGCATTCAAAGTTTCCCCCTTACTAAGCCAGTACGTTTGGCATCCCTCTCAGTTTGCAGACAGAGCCACACTTCAACCTGCACTAATTATTCACTTTCACAACTGACATATTAACGCAACACTTCTAATACATCTGAACTCAACTCTACATCCAACATTTTCTAACAGATTATTTTTTTTAAGAAAATAAGAGTGTTAGTATAATAAGTTTACATGATCAATTAAAGCAAATCCCCCCCTCCTCCTTTTTCTAAGATGACTTTAAGCTGTGGGCCAAACTCCTGATCTCTGTAGAAGTATACATAAGGCCACCTAATAGCAAGCTTCATAGCAGAACCAAAGTCTTCAGAGCTTGAAGACAAAAGGACCTATCCTTATCAGAACACATTTATACTTTTTTAGTCAACACACGTTGAAATCTCAAGCACTGATCATGTAACAGACCACAAGTACTTCAAGAGTTACTGATTTTGCCACTCTAGAATTTGTTCTGAAAGATCCATGCCATCTTGAACAAAATCCCAAAATACTTTGTTATTAATTTTTCCCCCTAAATTCATAATTGACTCAAAGCTGAATCATTTACCATAACAGCAGTCCAAATTAGACCCTTAATTCATACAATCAGCCTCCTACACAGTGTCTGGAAACATTCTTCAGCAATAACATAACTCTAAGTTACTTCTAAGGCAACCAGGAACCTGAAGACATCCAACAGAGTTTAGCACTAGAAATGTCGGTTATAAATATTGCCAGAAAACAGGCAGCAAGTTGAATGCAATAGTAAATCCATTAAAGAATACAGGTTCCCTCCCTTTTATTGGATTTCATTCTGCACAGAGAGCAGCAGAGGCTTTACATTATTAGCTCACTTGCTACCATGGCTGCACCAAACTCTGGGAGGAAATGCTTTACCCTTTTTGCCTTAGAAGGCAACACGTGAAAATTGCCAGCACACCTGAGGGGGGCAATCATTCAGTTCAAACAGCTTTCTACACTTCCCACTGAGCTTCGTGGTCACTGGAGCTGAGCTGGCAAAGATTTTCTTACTCTTCCAGAGATTTCTAAAAAAACAAAAGGATAAGCTTGCAATTTTATCCTTATTTTCACCACTGTCTGGCTCTACAGGTTTAATCTTTATCAGCGTAATGGCATTACACAGCAACTTTTCCCATTCACCCAGTAACTTTTCCTAGTCCATCTAAAACCAATACATACCCCAAAGCTATGTAAGGATTCAAGCAATATCCTATTCAGAAGGATTGGAAATTACTTTAAATTAGGCAAGTAGTTAAAAGAAATTAAAAAGCATCTTAGTAATACAAGAGAGTTGAAACAGCTGCTGTGCCTTATAACACTGTACAGCCCAAGGGGCTGCTACTGACACTTCACTTTGTTTTCTCCCCAAGGAACCTCTGCATGGCTCCTGCTAGAGAAGAGAACAGCTCCTTCATTTTAAAGAAAATCTGATTAGACAGCCTATTTTCCAGAATAAAATACCAGAAGAAGCTGAAAAAACACCCCTGCATGATACATGAAGCCAGATTAAGAAGAAAGCAGCAAGGTCTGCATGAAAGAGCAACAAAACTTGCTTGGGTAAATCACTAAGTTCTCTTACAGGCAACTAGAAGAACTGCTGCTCAGATCATCATTTTCATCACATGCACCTCTCAGCCTCAAAACTTACTACCTTTCACAGATATTTGTATATTATAAGGATCTGTAAATTATATCTGCAAATTATAAGGATGGGTGAAACAGTGGTCAGCACAATCCATTCTCAACTGAGTAGTGCTGACTACCATTCTACCATTTTATCAGCACCATCCACATGAACATGAGCACTAGTCCTTCCTTCAGGCAACCTGCTGAGGTTTACTGCAGCAGCATCAGAAGTCTGAAGACAAGACTTAGCTTTGGGTCAGAAGTTTTCCATGGCTGTGACAACCCTGACACTGAGAAGTTCCATCTCCATCAATCGTTTGTGATTGTGGGCAGGGAAAATCTCACAAGTACAGCACACAAAGTAGCTGAGGAGAGTTCCCAGCTGCTGCCACAAGTTCTAAGACAAGTTATCTTTCATAGAATGGAAGAGATTAGCAGACAGCATTACTATCTCAAACAGGCTGGATCAAATCAGTCTAACTTCCCTCTAAAATACAGTAACTGACTTTGAATAGGAACAGGAGGAAGAAAATGCTTGGGAAAAAAAAAAAAAAAAGAAAAAGAAAGTATGACTTTAGACAACATTTCCAGTTAGTGCCATAAGCCAGAAAAAAAGAAAACACTGTCTAGGAAACAAAATGATGTGGCAGTGGCAGAACTCCCTGGAAAGCACTTCTAAGAGCTTTATGAAACAAAAGATTTATCACAAAAGTATTTCATTCTGTTCAATGTCTGCATCAACAACGTGGATGCTGAATACAAAACACATTTATTAAATATGTCAACTATGAAAAGCTAGGAAGGACAAAATCAAAATCCAAGTCAATTTCATAAATTAAAGAAATTGACAAAAGAGGAATGAAATCCAGCAGGGATGTGCACAAAACTCATATTAAAAGACAATGGAAAATATAAGTAGTAATCTTTAAGAAAATGAATAGCGCCTAAACCCCAAGTTAAACAGTCAGTGTTAGGCAACTGCAAAATAGGCAAACATCACTGAAGTGTGGAACAAGGACAGCTTTCAGAATAAGTGAAGTCATCTTTTTTGCTTCATTCTGCAATACACTTATAGATGAAATACTGGACCTCCACTGAAGCATCAATTTTCAAGAAAACAACTGACAAATCCAAAGAGGAGGAACATGAAGAATGGCCTACAATAAATACAGAATGAGCTGGATTTGGTTACTTTTTAAGGGAAGGTTGAAAGAGGGCTTCCTAAGAACCAAAGTGCTCAGCAGGCTACTGCAAAGAAAAGGGGACCAATTTTATTCTCACTTTCTCGAAAGACAGAAGATGCAATGGGCTTGAAATTGTAATTAATAAAATCCACATCAAGCACTGAGGAGAGACACACCACTTTCCAACAGTAAGGACAATGAAACCTTAGAGCAGATTACCAAGGTTCTTTTAAAGCATCCAGCACTGGACACAGTTAAGGAAGGAAAATGCCCACAACGTCAGTACCATGACCATAGCAAACTCTTAAATACTTCTTGTTCCTTACTTTTGTATTAAAAAGCCCAAGCAAACAAATAAAAAACCCAACTCTATAGAGCTCACTGGCTCTAACATTCATTTCAGTAGAGAATACCAAGGTTTCCTAGATAAGGTATATCACTAGAAATGGGTTCAAATCCTAGAGAATGTGTTGGGCTTTCTGGTTTGGGGGTTTTTCTATTAATTTAAACTTTTATGACTTTTTATTCTCTTCTCCCCCTACCTCCAGCATAGTCTTAATTTTCAATTAACTCTCTTCCATGTTTATGATGATCATAGTTACCAGGGCTGCACAAAACAGAGTCCATCTTACCCTGTTCTTGCTAGAGCTTTAAAAAACACTCAATAGTCAAACAAAGGATTGCATAAGAAGAAAGAAATCCTAGTAATTTCTATTCAACTCTCCCAATTCCATGACTCATGGGTTTACTGCTGACTTATACTCCTATAGAATAACAGAGCACACAGTAAGTTAAACAGACATGAGGAAATTGAGAGTATAATGGAAGCAAATTAATGAAAATCAATAGTTTCAAAGACTAAACTGCACTGATAATAAAGCTCATGAGGTTTACAGAATTAGTCTGATTTTACTATTTTCAAATAAGAAAATTAGACAACACTTTCAATGCAGTGTTCTCTCAAGTATGTAGTTTAAAAGATTACCTTCCTAGTTTAATCAAACTTGTAATAAATAATAATGAATAATTATTAATTATACTGCAGGCACACCGGCAAGGGAGAAAGTGTGCCTTGATTAGGACTTCTAAGATGCCCTCTCAATCCCTCATACATAGAGGCAAAGCAAGCCCTGTCTCACACACCAAATTTTACCTGGTAACCTAACAGAGACAGACAATCAGTTTGGACAACATCTCTGCAACATCAGACGTTGAATTCTTCTCATCTAGTTTTAGACAACAAGCCCACTTTCCAATCATGCCTTGCAATCAGTGAAAGGAAGAAATGCCCCCCCCCCCCCCCCCCCCCGAAGACAGTTCAGCAGGTGTCGGATGTACTTCAGACCCTCTCAAATGACTGCTTGTATTATTCTGTTTCTTCCACTGTCTACAGAAGTGGCCTAGTATCACTTCCTCAGACTTGAGACCAACTCTTCCCTCGCATCCCAGGTTAGACATCTAACAATGTTCCTCTTCCATTTCTTTCCTCAAGCAATGCTGGCTAAGGCTCCACGGTCTCAGCTTCTTGACACCTCAGAAGGTAAGCCAAGTTCAAGAGGCAGAGCTAGACATCAACAACCTCAATGATTTTGAAAGGACAAAGCAAAGACACAAAAGACTGTTCCTTCAAAAAAGGATTACACCCCAGTTTCAGTTACTGGTTTTTGTAGCAGCTTTTTTTGTGAGGCAAAGTAAATAACCCAAGTTGTAGACACAATGCATAGCACTAACTGCTCTTAAATGTATGGAGGGCTATCCTAGCAATGCAAGAACTCCCAAGTGAACCTGACTGCATCTTCATGGAAAAAGTCCCACTGCTTGGATAACACTAATTATTTGAAATTATGAGCTGAAAACTGAGCTAGTAAGAATTTAATTTTAAACTGCATCAGCTGCATGCCCTTCCCCATGTCCTCATTATCCAGACAGGAGCTCTTGTAAAAGTGAAAGCCATAAGTTAGTATGAAAAGTAAACACTTCAGCAGGTATTTCAGCAGAACATCTTGTATCCTGAAAATTAAAACATGCAAATGTTTGAAGAAATAAAGTCTAAAATTGTTGGTTTGGTTCCTGGTTTTGTTTTGTTGGGATTTTTTTAAGTAATGACATTCAAAAGGATAACTCTGATTCTACCAAAAAAAATAATTCTACAACTTCACAACAGCGTCCAACACATTGACAAACAAATTTTCCTACTAAAATACCTAAACTGGGATGAAAGCACAGAACACTTCATACCATTCACTCAGGCAGAGGTCAAGGTCCAGTGAGACCTAAATAAGAGCTGGTGCTTGGGCTTTAAGAAGTTCAAATTGCTGGGCCACAGCAGCAGTTTCTCCCATGTTCTTTCCTGGGACCTGAGACTTCAAGACACCAACATCAGAAACAAAAAAAAAAAAAGAGATAAAGTCTCTCTAAAACCCTGAGGAGATTTCAGAAGTAAAACATCTTTAAACACACTGCTCATGAAAGACAAAGACCCCCAGGGTGAGGTGAGGTGAGGTAAGGTAAGGTGGTGCTTCACATACCTTCCAAGATCCTCCTTTCCCTGCCAGCTAACGCCTTCCCCATGAATTCTAGTTTCTTCATGAACTCTTCTAAAGACCTGCATTAAAAGGTAGGACCTAATCTAACTTGTTCACAACAAAATAGCAAAGAAAATACTTCTGAGAGCCACTTGTTTAATTTTTTACTTATCTTACTCTATTACCAGCCATGTAAGAAGCAAATTTTCTGAATGTGGAGATTTACACTCTAAATCCCTTATTCCCTCTATGTAGCAAAAGACAGGCTACATAAATAGAGATCTGAAGAAAATCCCATTTTTTGCTTCTCCTGCTATGAGGAGAAACAAAAAAATAATCCAAAATACACTTAACAGATCCTCACTTCATCAAACACATGGCACAAGAGATCAAATACCTTGGTACCAAATTCATAACATAGTGTGTCCTGCTCAGAAAAAAACTCATTGTCAGATATTTAACCAATTTAGCCTTATTTTCTGACTCCATAGTTGGAAAGTAGAAACGTTGAGATATTTAAGGAATTCTAATGCCTCAAATACATTCAGAAGCTTTAAAGGATGACTTGAAAATAATCAGTATGTTTTATGTTAGACACATATGCTAGTTTCTTGCCTATTTTTGACATATCGTCTCCTCATTCTCAATTCTCAGTTCAAATATTTTAAAAAAAGGCTTAGATGCATGCCTCTAATAGTACAGTACTCCAGCAGAGTAGTTTAGGCTTGATGCCAACTTTACCAGGAGCAAAGATATTCACAGCAGAGACAAACCCCACTTCGGGGTTATCTGATTCATTTTACAGCTCTTTGAAAAGCTTAAGTCAAGCTATATGATTATAAAAAGAAAACAAAGGGGAAAGTGAAAAGGTGTCTGTAATACAATAAGCAATGGGTAATAAAACAATGCAACAAATAATTACTCATTTTCCTCACTTGCATAAAGACCAACCAAGAAGTGCAATGTCACACTAACCAAATGATTCACTAACTAAACGTTTAAGAAAGCAGTACTAAGTTGTGGTGGCAAAATGTCACTACATGTCTGCCTTCAATCAAAAAAAATCACGGATTATCCACCAAACAATCACTACGACCTGCTTTGTAATTCAAGTCAAAGTTTTAAGTTTAGTTCACGTAATCATCTTTTTATTTAAGAGTACTGAGGCCACTACTCCACTTCTACTGCTCACATGTGATCTTTGCAATTCCATTTAACACTCCGTTATTTTCTTACTAGTATTTTTCATAAGAGGAAAAAGGACTTCAGTGGCAGATTATATATTTTCAGACACTTCCATGAATATTACTCTTCCTTCTTATGTCCCTGATTAACATTACAAGTTTACTGAATATTCCTTAAACCTGTACAGTTAACACCAAGTGATTTTGTCTGTCAAGACATTCACAGCATCTCTCTTCCATTAGCACACCAATATGTGCACTTATCTCCAGCTAAACATTTTACACAAAATTGTGTGAACTACCTTAACAGTATTCTGCAAGTACAGTCCAAGTCCACAACCATAAATGACAAATTCAAATTATACTGACTGGAGTCATGCTAAATGGGACTAGCTTTGCAATATGAGAGAACGAACATCAAAGGTTCATGTTAAATAACCTGCAAATTGCCACAACAATCAATTTTATCATCTTGATGAAAAGACCCTGAGAACATGAGCCCACATACGTCATGGACTGTGTGTGTTCTTAATTACGAGGCACAAAACACGAAGTCTGAGTAGTCCTGAATGAAAAGTTAAACTTTGCCAAATCATGCAATTAAGATGGACAGTAAAATGAAAGAGTGTAAGTTATCAGGAAACTATAACAAAAAAAAACCAAGGTTTCCTATTTTCCAGCTGTTGAAGTTACAATCATTGCATTGCAAAGGTTTAAGAGAGAATTCAACTCGTGACTTCTCACTACACACACTCAAAAATCTATCATACACATAAAGAGAGAATCTAATATTAGCCTGAACATCTGATTTAATGTCAAATTAATCAGAACAAACCCCAAAACTTACTGAATCACCTAGAGCTATCTCGTACCGAAATTACCCATCTGACAACCTTTCCATTTCCACAATTTCCACATTTCCATCGACAAGACTTTTTGCGAGACACAACAAAAGCACAATACAAAATAAACGCAGAGAGGCAGCACGCACATGACATTCAGAAGTTTTCCGCTGTCCTCAGATCAACAGAACATTTACAGTGTTATTTTTCCGCTAGCACTGCGCTCCCTGCTCAAAGCCTGAGCCCACATCGCCTCCTGACTTTCAGCTCTCATATACAGCGAGCCATCAGTACACAGCGGCAAGCAGAGAACCAGCCTATCTGCCAACAAGAAACACGGGGAGAGTTTAAGGGCTTCCGGACAGTTCAGACTCCGCTATTACACCACGCAGCTGCTGCAGTCATCCACTAGATTCTTCAGAGACACTCTTATGCAGAAGAGTGTAACGCTTTGATAAATACAAGTTTCCGAACAACATACAGACAGGAGAAACTTGCACAAGCCCCAGCAACAGTTTCTCCCGTGCTGCCTTGTGCAAAAGGCAGCTGTATACGAGCTGGGGGGAATCAGCGCAAGTTTGAGGCGAAGCGAGCGCATTCCAGTTACCAGGGCGAGAAACAGCCCAACCTAGAACCTCCTCTGGGAGAGAAGCCTTTTTAACCAGCATTTATTTATTCATTTCCCCCGACCGCTCCTTACTGCCGCCGAGTCCCGCGGCCGGCACTTACCTGAGGGTGCGGTTGCCGGCGCAGCCGCGGCGCTCCATGGCGGCGGGCACGCAGCTGGTGAGCTCGGTCCAGTCGGCGTGCAGCCCGCAGCTCCAGCCGGTGGAGAAGCGGGAGAAGAGCCACGTGTCCTTGTCGCCGCCCGGCCGGTGGCAGGCGCACTTCTTCTGCCCGGCGCGGCAGTAGCAGGGCTGCTCCAGGCGGATGTTGCGCACCAGGTGCCTCCCGAAGGTGGTGCCGCCTGTCTTCTGGATGTGCAGGAAGACGATCACGTCGCGGCCCCGCATGTCGAACCGCACGCGCCGACACAGCTCCCCCCGCGCGAAAGGGAACTTGGCCACCAGCCGCGGCAGCGCCGCCGCTGCCTCCGCCGCCTCCTCCTCCTCCGCGGTACCCGCGGCCGCCTCCTCCTCCTCCCGCTCCGCCGGGCCCCCCCCACGGCGGGCAGCGGAGGCCGACGGGCGGCGGGCGCAGGCGGCGCCGGGGCAGGCGGGCGACACATACTGGTAGACGATGAGCAAGAAGAGCAGCGCCAGCAGCGGCGGCAGCAGCCACCTGTTGAAGCGCTCGTCCATGGCGGTGCGCGGGGGGCAGCGCGGCGCGGGATCAGGCGCTGCCGGGCGCTGACAGGACGGCCGCCCCGCTCGGATCCCGCAGCCGAGGCTCTCCCGGCTCCCTTCCCGACCGCATGGTCCTGGCAGGCGGCTGAGGTTGGGCTCCGCTCCCCTCAGCGCAGCGCGCCGCGCCGCAGCCCGCCCGAGGCGGCCATCCCGCTCCCCGCGGCTGAGGCGAAGCGGGGAGCGCCTCGCGCCGAGCCCGCCACGCGCTGCTGACTGGGCGGCAGCGGCGCCAGCACCACAGACTCCGCTTCGCCGGCAACTCTCCAGCCCAAGCACACCGCTCGGCCCCCGCCCGCCAGCCAATCGGGGCAAAGCCGGCCGCTTGAGCAGCCAATGGCGAAGCCCGGCACGCCGGCTCCGTCGCCAATGAGAGAGGGCGGCCAGTGAACGGGGGTGGTGGGAGTCCCTCCTCGCTCCCCTCCAGGTATCGGACGGAGAGCGATCGCGCGCGGGTGACGACCAAGGGGGGGACGCCACAGCAGCCAATGAGGCGAGAGAGGCGGAGCGAAAGGCAGCCAATGGGATTAACGAGGGGGCTCCGCCAGGTGAGCGGCGCTCCCGGCAGTGCCCGCAGCAAAGCGGCGCGCGAGGGGCTGCGGAGCGCGGGTTGGCTTCTCTCACCGCTTCGCGTCCCTTCAGGCCCGTGTGCGGTTCGTGGGGGCCACCGAAGTAAATAACGTGTGGTTTTGATTGTAAACTCAGTCATATCCCGTTATTTTGGCTTGGGGGTTGTGTGTGTGTGTGTGTCTTGTGCTCTCTGCAGTTCCAAGCCCGTGTTTACAACCCCAGTGGTTTTCATATAACTGTTGGACAACATAATGACTACACAGCTGATTAACTGTAGATTAAATGATCTGCAGTGCTGTTGGTTCTTGTGGCCTTCAAAGCACAGGCACACACGCTGAACAGACTTTGCAAAACACTATCTCGCTGAGGCACTAACATCGATTCCCCTTTATTAAAGTCCCAAAAGTTGATTTATTTCGTTTTCAAAAGTTGGTTTTTCAAGACACTTAACATATTTACCACAATCCTCAGTCTGAATCTGTGCTGTTTACTGACTTCACAGTCGTAGAATGGTTTGGGTGCGAAGGGACCTTAAAGCTCATTTAGTTCCAACCCCTCTACCACAGGCAGGGACACTTTCCACTAGACCAGGTTGCTCCAAGCCCCGTCCAACCTGGCCTTGGACACTGCCAGGGATGGGGCAGCCACAGCTCCTCTGGGCACCCTGTGCCTCGCCACTCTCACAGTGACATTCAGCTTACAGGTCACACTCAGCTGAGCTTTGCCAAAAAAAACCCACAACCCACTGTTTTGTCTGTGGTGAGTTCTCTGTGGTTTTAAGTATCTGTTACACTTCATATCCAAACACAAGCCTCATACAGCTCCTGGATAATAGTACATTACTATGCAAAGCATTTCATATTGGAACTGATTGCACATCTCAGTTATTTAATTACAGAATGCCTTTATTTACTGAGGGATTAATTAGATATCTGACAGTGCTAAAGCAACTTTCTCACTTAACTCCAAAGACAACTTCACCTCTAGCAGGCTGGTAACAGAAGAGTAAAGCCTTCCTATGGGACCATTTAACTTTGGAACTTGAAAAAAACAGTTGCACAAATGTACTTTAAACTGAAGATCTTTAAATAGAAAGTTAGAGTATTTGGGCTCTTGGAACAGAGTATCAGCTCCCATTAAAGCTTGCCAGAAATAATAGAAATTACCAAAAATTAGTCTAAACAAAAGAATGTTGTGAAATGTTCCAGAAGTTGCTACCAGATCAAGGGTATGTACCACCCGCTGTCAAGCACACAAACATATAGCACACACATACACATTTCCAGGGTCACACAGCACTGTTAAGGTTTTACACTGGTAAAAGTCTGAGAGCAGCAAATTCTTGTGTCATGCAAAGACATCAAAAGAAATGCATTTTTATCTTCAGTGAGATTCTCTAAGGAGAAAGCCATAGGTTACGTGGTGAAAATGTAAAAAATGCAGAGTCTGGTGTCAAATGAATCTACTCAGTCTCTTCATATAATGACAAGAGGTGTGCACCCACTCACTCTTACCAAAGTGGAAAACAGCATTTTTGTCTTGGAAAATCACCATATTGCCACCAGGAGCAGCAGAGCATCCATCTTCCCCCTAGGGAGACTTGGACTTTATTTGCTTTGCCCACCACGGTGCTCCTCTGCTTTCAGACTCCCAGTGCCTCCTGCCAAGTGTGGACTTACTGAGGTTACCTTTTAACCTCAGTCTTTTACTGGGTGACAGCCTATCCCAGAGAAATGTAAATATTTATACATGGAAGAATCACTTTGTTCTCACCTCAGCCTATTCATTACCTGACAAACAACCACAAAAAACAAACCCCCAAAAAACAGGAACATTAAATATAGCCTTGTTTCAGTAACGGAACAGCACTAGCAAGCCTTCTGAGGGTAAATTTGTATCTGGAATAAAAGCAATGCTAGAACATTTTGACTGAACTATCTCTCATAATGCTTTTAGATACAGATATGCTATTAGAATTTAAGATTTTCTCATTAAAGACATAAATGACACTGTACGTCCGTCTCCATGAAAAGATCAGAGCTAAATTTGCTAAACAGATAAATTGTGCATTTTAGCTATATTTAAAATTCTTATTTATTTAAATTTACTCAAGATCGTAACTGATTTGTGAAGATTGTCAAAAATATTTTTTACTGAACAGAAAGGATGTACAGGAGAAGTAAAAATATATTTAATGAGGTTTAATTTAAAACCTGACTTTTAGAAAGCACTCCTTTTTCTGAAACTAGAAAAAATTACTTGAAGACCCATATGAGTTAATGTGTAATGCAGCTTTCAAAGACAAGCTTTTACTCATGAATTTTAATACTTCTAATGACAGTTTGTGGACCATGCTCTACATCACAACCATTGTACATCCAACCACCACCCAGTTCTTCCCACTTGCATACAGGGTGTGTAGTTACATACCAAGCTGTAAGGAACATGGCCCTAGCTTGAATAGCAGTTGGAGTCTCCAGAACGAACCTGCATCTAATGATCATAGAATGGTTTGGGTTGGAAGGACTTTAAACCTCTTCCAGTCCCAACCTCCTGCCATGGGCAGAGATGCCTTCACTAGACCAGGTTGCTCAAAGCTCTGGCCTTGAACACATCTTCTGTGGGCAACCCATTCCAGTGCCTTCCCACCCTCACAGGGAAGAATTTCTTAATAATACATCATCTAAATATCCCCTCTGTCAGTTTAAAGCCATTCCCCCTTGTCCTGTCACTACATGCCCCTGAAAAAAATCACTCCCCAGATCTCTTGTAGGCCCCCTTTAGGTACTAGAAGCTGCTCTAAGGTCTCCTTGGAGCCTTATTTTCTCCAGGCTGAACAGGCCCAACTCTCTCACCCTTCCTTCACAGGAGAGGTGCTCCAGTCCTCTGAGCATCTTCATGACCCTTCTCTGGACTTGCCTGAGTCCAGCATGTCCCTCTTGTGCTGGGAGCCCCAGAGCTGAACGCGCACAAGAGCTGATTAGAGGGGGAGAATCTCCTCCCTTGACCTGCTACTCAGCAGGAGCCAAGTATCCCTACACAGAGAATGTAGCATTTTCATTTGGTAGCATTTTATGTTCTCTTTATAGAGATCCACATTACTGTGCAAGGCTCTGTGGAATTAAGCTTTAATAAAACCAGCTAGTTTCTTTAGAAGTCAATGGCTGTAACTCATTAGCATCAATGAAGCGATGGTAAGGGTCATTTTGAACACAGTCCTGTTTGCATTGATTTAATGGGAACATGGCTGGGTTCAAAATGAAGCCCTAAAAATTGCAACACTGTTCAGTCCCAACATTTTCCCTTTCAAATATAACTCATCTGTAAATCTCCAGTGAGAGTTTAACTACAAGGAACATCCAAAGTCAGTTACAAACTATGTTTGAGATACTCTTTACTGTTACAAAATGAGTGTAGTTTATCTGGATTTCAAAATTAAACAATTATTAAGATTTGGAATTCTCTTGTTTCTACCATAGTAATTCTCCAAGATCCTATGCTGTCAGCATAGAGCTCAGAGTTCACCAAGCATTCAAATAAAATAATCTTGAAATGCACTTATTCCTTGTAACAATTTCAGGCAGAATACTTTCATCTATTAATACTTACATGCCTGCTATACTGTCATCTCTACCAGAGATATGCCGACATGTGAAACTGTGCACACAAGATTATTTTGGAATTCCAAGACAGTATTTTTCTTCTCCTTGCCAGTTCTGAGATAACACTCAGCACATTTTCAGAGTTACTAAAAATAAAAATAGGCATACCTACCATTTATTTTAAAGGTCAGTACAACATTTGCTAGTCTGAACCAATGGACATGTGAAACACTGTCAGTGCCAACATCAAGGTTTGTACAAAATGCATGAGTAAGCAAATGATATTATGAAGTAAAGGTACAAAAGTATGATCTCATTTAGCAATTACCTGTCTGACAAGTTTAGCATCTAATAGACCTGTTAATGTAAAATTAAAGTGACACCTAACTTACACTGGTTTCTTTAAATTATTTATCACCTCTTGACCTGAGCTGTTTCAATGCTTGTAGCCAGTTGAGATTTCCAGTAAACTAATTATTCATTGTGCAGCAAGTCCCAGGTGTCTCTCTTGTCACAAGGATACAAATTGTTAAATTAATAAAGGCAGGCTAACTTCAGTTATCTCTCATGGATTAATCTGTTCCAAGGTTTATAATAAAAACCTCCCTTATTTTTTGTCAGATTAAATTTTAGTACATGCAGTTACTGAACCTTCTACTCCAATGGCACACTGAGTGATCTGTTCTTCCTTTTAAAACGATTTATGCATTACACTGTCATCAGTCCATCTTCTCGTAAAGTTGCAGTTCATTATGAGGCTTGTTAATTTTCACTTCTCCTGCTTGCCATCCTTCTTCTGGATGTAACAACTTTATTAAACCTATGACCCCCTTTCATTTCCTTTAGTCAGAACGCAGACAATATAGAAACAACGCTTTCAGTCAATGTCTCCTATGTGCCAATCCACATGCGGTGGCTTCTGCAAGTCATCCCTTACGCACTGCTACATCTTCTCCTTATGAGAGAAAAGATCATCTATATTCTGCTTTGAATATTCATAATTCTACCAGTGTAAGACACTGACCTAGAACAACTTGAACATCTTAAATCACTCCCAGGATTCTAGTCATTTTTCTTTTGTTTAAAACCATAACTGCTCTTTAGAAATATTAAAATACACTTTTTCTTTTTAAATTACAGTTGTTGGGAAGATAGTTTCCAAAAAAAAAAAAAAGGAACATTTCAGAAAACCTCAAGCTACATTTTTTAAATAGATAGCAAAACTAGATGTTTATAGGTACGTCTCCTTTCTACCATGTAACTTGCTCATCTTTTGCTCTTGCACTAGGGATCATTCCCGGGCTTTGCAACATGAACTTCTAGCAAAGAAAAGACTGAGAAAATGCTCTGCGTTTGGGCATGTGCCAACTAGCACTCTCCCATCCAACTCCTGGACGCAGTCTGGGAGTCTAACCATTCCAGAAGTCATTTCCAAGCAGCACTCAGTGACCAGTGAAGATTACAGCTTCAGTGTAGGTGAGACGACATCATGTTACTCAGCTTCAATATTCAAGAACATTCGTGAACATGTTTCATTTACTAATGTAGACAACACTGCTGAGCATTTGCAGTTTTTAATGTAGGGAAGAAAAAATTGTGTCTTCTCTTGCTTTTTGTACTGTGGCATAGCCAAGTTATATTACAAAGCTGAGTCTGAAGTTACAGTACGTTAGTTAGCAAAGAGAATCTCTGCCATTTAGAGCCACACACAAGGCTTACTGGAGTCCACTGCCTAGAGAATGGGGTGGCTCTAGAGATGAGCAGTGTTAGTCACCTACAATCAGAACAGCAAGAATGGTGCAAGATGTGGCCATTGCCTGCAAATTAACCAAAGAGCCTCTGGCCACTCTTGCCATTCAAAAGACATGTGCAGCTTCATGATATGACCAGATAGAGCTGGTGAGTGGGAACATACTTTGAGTGGAGTTACAAATGCTCCAGTTATTGAAAGATGCAATATCAAATTACTAGCAGCAAATGCTGGTCCTGCACCAAAGGGAGAAAGCAAAGGGTACAAAATGCAGGGTTCTTTTTTATAACCCCCAAAACCCTAAGCACAGGGTTGTTCATTTATGTTCTTTACAACCAGACTGCAACAGGAAGACAACCTGAGGAAAGCATTTAGCAGGACAGACACAGCAAATTGCTCTCCCATTTCTGTTCCATGCACAGAAGAACTTAGATGTACTTACACAAATTTCTTCCAGCTCTCAGCCTTCTGAATACTGCAATATTTACAATGCAAACTCTGGAGTGTCTATAACATATCAAAAGCACTTCATCTGTACCACATTGACGTGTATTTTTCCAGATTCAGTACAAGTAGAAATGCTACTGACCCAGCCACTGTCAATCATGTAAAGGATATTGCTACTGCATTTGCATATGGTCTTTTTGTTTTTCCCAGTACAGAACAGTCCAACAGCACGTAAGAAACTCCCTTGTTTAAAGATTAAGGTGTCCAAGTCAACACCCAAGTTCCCAGACTGAAGCTTCCACCCAAGAGCTCACTTAGATCAAGGAGATAAATGCAGAGAGAAATCTGTCTCTTCTGAAATTGGTCCAAGCTTCCTTCTGCCTAGCAAAGCTAACAAATAGACATATCAGTATTCCTCTCAAGACCCCAGAACTTCTCATATAGTTAAGGTATAGGAATTGCAAGACTGTGTAAGACTGCCACCTGGTGATATACATCACAGCAATTTCTTCCTCCTAGCATCACACAACAACCTTTTGCTTCCTTTCAGGAAATCACCATCAAATATAGCTTATCCCATTATCAGTTTATCTTGAGCACCTCTGCTTGTGTCTAGAAATCAAGTTACTCATGTTTTCAAAGTTCAGGCCATAGCTCGTCTTTTCCTTCAGGATTGACTTTTAGATGTGTTATGGAGAGATGTGGTCCATACCCCATCACAACTTTCTATGAAATCTAGAAACTTCAGTGTTTTCTGAGAAATAAATTTGAAACAATATTAGAAATGATCCACTAGGTCTCCCCTACCTCCTTTTTTTAAAAAAAAAAAAAGCCCCAAAAGCAACAACAAAAAATCTTTCAAGAAACTTCCTTCTTCAAGATCTAAAAAATTATTTCTGTAGTATATGATCTCAGATTCTTTCATCTCTTTCATCTGATCTCTGTGGGATACAGATGGAAAATGGAGAAAAGCAGTGCAAATGGCAGATTGGTAGATCAGGCTCAACTTCTAGCACGCCTATCTGGCTTTCACAGCTGTCCACCAGTCGGAACTTTTCTTTTGTCACTGACCTCTAGCTGCTTAGTGAAAATCACAGCCAGTTCAGAGCCGTTATTGCTTTCTGGGTTGCTGCTATTTCTTACTAGGCCTTTCTTGGATTCATTTCAGCAAGCCGACTTAGATACTTTGAAGTTTGAATTCAAGAACTGCACTTTTTGATGTGCAGGAGTTTTTTATATTACAGGGGGTTTTGGAACAATTCAACCCTTCCTGAGAAGTACTCCAGCACCTGATTGGGGATTTTTCTTAACTCTTTCTGATTTACCTATCTTGCTGTAAGCACTTAGAGGCATGTAATCAGTGATTTTTCCCTAACGTATAACCATACAAAGAAATTTGGTCTTTTGTGTATTTGTGTATGAACGGTAATATCTATTCTGTAACCCTACAAAGATCCCCAAGATGGAGGGTTGGACTAGATGACTTTTAAAGGTGCCTTCTAAGCCAAACTATTATATGATTCAAAAATCAGTGATATACTCTTCCTGTCATTAGTTTAAAGTTCAGATGGACTTCTTGAAAACGCTGAGAGGAATTCAGTTTTAATTATGAAGGGGTGTAAGTTATTTCACAGCTGGGGCTGCAGTGAAGTATTCCTGCTACCTAAAATCTGGCCAACCTACAGAAGTCATAGTGCAGAAAAGTCACTAGTACTGTAGGCAACAGGTTAGATACACTCAGTTTGAAGTCTTGGCTTGAGTTATCTGCCTCCAGCACTAATTTATCTTATCATCGTGGATCCAAGTATGCTAGGAACTGTAATTACCATGAGAACTGGGAATTTTAATATGTAAGAGCAAATGGTGGCAGCAATTGTCAAGATACAAATAGTTTCCCTAACCCTCAGCAGAGGGAAGGATCTCTTGGCCTTGCAGTCTGTCTGCAACAGGCTGATGACAAGGTAAGAAATATGAAAGGGAAGAAAAATTGTTCAACACTGTGACAGGTTTGAGATGAATAAACTGTAAATTTGGAGGGAGAGCTCAGGTGAAGATTGCTTGAGTGTTTGTTCAGATTAAGAATTGGCAAAAAAACGAGAGAATATTTCTCCAGCTGGCAGAAAAGAAGATCAAAATACAGGTTGGTCAAAGTGCTTTGTCTGGCCAAGGGGTCTAAGGGCACTTGAAGTCAAAGTGGTTTAGTGAAGAGAAGCATGTACCTACAAACTAGCAAGACTGCATATTATTTTGTGGCAAAAGAAAAGCTGCAATAGGTCAAGAACTGCCCTTGAGTGGCTTACAGCAGTGTAGTGGCTTACAGGCCACTAAGGTGTAAGAGGTGGCTTACAGCAGTGTAGTCACACTGTGGCTTACAGGCCACTGATGGTGAGTAAAATATCAGAATGTGATCTGCAAGACAATTACTAGCCCTGCATGCCCATCTGTGGCTACATACAAGCATAACTGTGAAGTAGCAGGCATTCAAATATTTTAGTTGATGTTTGTAACATAAACATTCATATGCTGTAAAGCTATTTTATTTAAATACTGATGTTTCAAACATAATTGTCATTCCTTTTCCTAAGTGCTAAGAAATACTATCATAGACTCTATGATTCTGTATTCATAGTAGGATTCAAGTTGTCCAGAGATTTTATAATTGCATTTTTTTAATAAAGTGCTTGATCACCCCAAGTTTATAGAAAAAAATGTGGAGAAAATGGGAGCTTGCACTTTCTTTTGGAAGTGAGACACTTAGATTCTTTTGGAAATGTTTGCTGAGGGCTTCAGCAGGCAGGATCTGACTCCTCATTCTTTAGTATAATAGAAAATACATACCATTTAATCTTAATCCTTTCAGGAGGCCTAAGTATATCAGCCTATATACTATATATTATAGTAATTTGTTTATGATAACTGTCAGTTACCAAAATTATAGTGTAATCAGCAGTGTAACAAATGTGAAAAATCAGTACTGGCAGTGTATTTCTGATTTAGCTTCATTTAATCTAGGAAGTCATGTCAAAGAGTAATGGAAAACCAAAATAAAGATGAGGTTTCCAGTCTGAAACCTAGCTTTAATAACTAATAGATACCCATAATTTTCCTTTAGTTTAAGATGAGATATTAGTGATACATGATTACCATACATACCTGTGTATAATCTTAGAAGTTAGCCAAATATCTGTCTAGGTGCATGACCATTTTATTTCAGTGACAAAGATATTCTAGAGAGTATGCATCAAGATATCATACATATAGCATTAATTCTGTTGCCTTATTCCTTCCTGTATCTTCAGCGTCCCATAGCCTGGAACTGCACATCACTGCTTCAGCAGCACTGGGAAGGGGTGAAAAAACCCTCCACAGACCATGCCCCCAGCTCTTACCTCACCACTGTGGTAAGCTTGCATGGCTGGGAACCCCTTTAGCAGAAAATGGATACTGGAGATACTATTAGCAGAAGCTAGTACATTAGGGGTTAAGCAATTTGCATTTTGTTAATAACCCTTCATTTTTGCCCTCAAAGTTTATCTACATTAAAATATTCTAAATGTACTGTGTTTCTGTAAGTCTAATTATATGCAGTATGTGAAAACATATTTGATAATCACATTGCTAATTATGTGCAATCACTTCAATACACAGGTGCAAAGCTCCAGAAATATGCACAGTTGAATCTCTTCACATACAGATTTAAAATGCAGCTTTGTATAGTTATTCAAGTGTTTGGTGACCTGTCATTTCTCTGGGACAGTACTGCCTTTGGAACCAAAGGAATGTGCTAGGCTACTCAAACCTAGGATTGAATTTCTATGTGCATATTCCAATGCTTAAAAACTGTATTTCCTGACTTTTCCACAGTTTAGGAACATTTTAATGTACACATTTCATAATTTATTGACAAATACATCATGCTGACTTCAGAGATGTGGAAATTTTTCATTTTCTTCTGGGAGCTTTAATTCTCACAATGTTCCTTTAGTATGTATTTGCCTGGAATACCATATATATATGCATATGAATGTGTCTTTTCCAGTTTGGATTAAACTTAAGGGACCTCCTTAATGGTTTAATAATAGAAGGTAATAAAAGACTCGAGCAATAAATCCATTTTCACAATATGTATAATAGCTTGTGGCTGCACTTTTTTCTTCTCTTTCATTTATGTGCAACTTATTTTTACATTGATTTTTAAAGCTGTCTTCACAATGGATTGTAATTAGCTTTCTGTATAAATCATAAAAATTGAAAATTTTATATACTCAGATTAACTGAAAAGGACATAAAATATTAATTTGCATCATTCAAAAGTAACACTTCCCTGTTCCATCTAAAGATATTCAGTATAAATTATTGGAAGGAATAGCTTTAGATGGCTTGTCCCTAAGTACTGTTTCACATTTGGGAAGTGAGCTGAAATGAGCCTTGGCAGGTGAGAAACCTATCTACTAGTTTGCTACTGACATTACCAAAATGATAGACAGGAGACAGACATGTCCCAGTGAGAAGGGACATAGCAGTATCTGAAAAGCAGCACTGGAATTTGTTCCACTGGAAACAAATCCATTGCATTTCATACAATAAAGCAGCATGGCTTGTTCTGTTTTGCTTTAGCCACACAAAGCTTTAACTAAAATAAATTGTATTTAAGAGTCACAGGACAGTTGTTACGGAAATTACACAGGCCAGCCACCATAACAGGGTTTGAATCCAGGTTCCCACTGAATCAACAAGCCAAAAAATAGATTAATCTATAAAGTCCCTTCTATTAATAGCATACAGCTTGAGCTGGGTGCCTCTGAAGAAGGACACTGAGCAAAGAAACCTCCAGGTAATTATACCCTCACAATCTCAGTTCCCACCCCTCATGCACCAATTCAAACTAATAGTAATATTAAGGTCTTGAGTCTTATTGTTCTTCATCATGTCCCTTCATCATTTCTAAGCAGGTCATTTCTTTTATCTCTAAGGTTGCAGACTCTGCTGAGACTGTAGCTCCCTTCCAGCTTGAACTAGCTCTTCATTTACTTAACTGGGTAAAAGTTCAAAATACCTAGGTGAAAGCTCACAGCTTGCAGCCTATGGCTTCAGCAAGTTTAGCTACTAATGCTAACTAGGCAAGATCTATGCAAGTAGTATGCCAAATTGCACAGCATAGTTTAAGTTGGAAGAGCATGCTGGAAACCACCTTGTTCTACCTGTGCATAAAGCAGGACCAGCCTCAAAGTTACTACATGTTGCTCAGCACGCTGTCTGGTCAAGAGTCACAACCCCATATGAGACACTATAATCCTAAATGCCACCACTCTAAAATTAGAAAGACAGCACATAGAGGAAAGCATCCTTTCTAGAAGTGCTTCTATTTTCTTTTCTGCATTAGAGGTGTACTAGAAAGACACTTGAGTGGCAAGTGAGGGATAAACACAAGATTGCTCCTGATGGCTGCTCAACCACACACAGCCTGCCAGCCAGATGGTCCTGGTGCCCTGCTTCTGCTGTGCCTGAACACTGCTTCACATAGAGCCAGCAACAGGGAGTTACTGCTGAAGAAGTTACCTCTTTAGAAGCACGTTTTCTCACACGGCAGTAGTTCCTTCATCCTGCCAAGTCTGTACTTCAGCCTTAGCCAGGAGCTGCTGTGTCTAGCCCAGCCTCCCAGAGTATGCCTTCACTGGAGGACACTGCAGTGCAGTCTGCACACAAAGCTGCATAGGTGAAAATACAACTGCAATTCTGAACCAGTTTTATAGAATCATAGAATGGCTTAGGTTAGAAGGGACCTTAAAGATCACCCAGTTCCAAACCCCCTGCCATGGGCAGAGACACCTTCCTCTAGACCAGGTTCCTCAAAGCCACATCCAACCTGGACTTGAACACTGCCAGGGATGGAGCAGCCACAACTTCTCTGGGCAACCTGTGCCAGTGCCTCACCACAGAATCATAGAATAGAAATCACAGAATCATGGAATAGTTAGGGTTGGAAAGGACCTTAAGATCTTCTAGTTCCAACCCCCCTGCCACCTCCCTCACAGTGAAGCATTTCTTCCTAATGTCTAACCTAAATCTCCCCTTTTCCAGTTTAAAACCATGCCCTTGTAAAAAGTCTCTCTCCAGATTTCTTGTAGGCCCCCTGTATGTACTGGAAGGGTCTCCCCAGAGCCTTCTCTCCTTCAGGCTGAACAAACCAAACTGTCTCAGCCTGTCTTCATAGGAGAGGTGCTCCAGTCCTCTGAGCATCATTGCACCCCTCCTCCAGACAAACACCATCAGGTTCACATCCCTCTTTTGCTGGAGGCCCCAGAGCTGAACACAGCACTGCCCAATGGGTCTCACAAGAGCGAAGTTGTAGGGGTAAATCATCTCACTCAACCTGCTGGTCATCCCTTTTAAAAGGATAGAGTTTCTTTAAAGAAAAGCTGCACTTGGCTTTAAGCAGACAGTTGTCATGGTTCTGCAGTACTCTACTTCTGTAAAAAGTTATTTGGTTGAATGCACATTCAGGACTCATTGGCTAATTTTTCAACTTAGGCATCCTGGAAAGGATTCAGATCTCGACTCACTGATCTGACTAAAAAGGAAGTATCACTGATATACTTTGCTGTACAAGTATTTAATCTTCATATTTTCCACCTTGAATATAGCAATAGTGCATTTTGATTCATACACAGTAGGCCTACAAGTCAAATCCTACTCCTCTGGTCTGGGAAATACTGTATTTTCTCAGTGAATGCACTTGTACTGTCACATTAAAGTCCTTTTTGATGCTATTGTTGCACTATGTGGCCAAAATTGTCCCAAGACACTTCACTGTCCATATCAATATGTGAATTAATGTAAAAAAAAATAATTAGCTTAGTATTTTTTATTTATAAATATTCCATCTACTGAAGTTATAATCTCCCAAACATTTGCATGTGACAAACCATGTCTAAAATACAAATATATGGCTATTATTTGAATCATTAACAGTAGTGATTAAACAGACTTACTGTACATTCTAGGCTAACTTTTGTATCACCAGTGTATCACCTGTGTTCCTTTCACTGAGTATGCAGGCAGATTCAGAAGTCATAGTCTGATAAAGAAGGAAAAATTTTCTTTCTTTTCACTACCCGAGAAACTCTGTTAACAAGTGAATAATTATGAGAGCACACTAGGGTTGTAAGCTGGCATCAGAAGTGCCAACTCATGTTACATGATGAACTTGATCCAGCAAGCTAAGATTTAGCATATCTAGCCTCATAAAAATCTGCTATGTTAAAGATAAGCCCTATTTTTATCCATCGGTACAGTTAATTGCTTAGATTTGGCCTTTTAGGGTCCACAAATCAATACAACCACACTGTCCTGTTGGCACAGCAGAGCAGTGGCATTGCTTACGAACTTGAGCTGGTGTATCCAAGTGGAGCTGCATTCCCCATTACAGCCACATTTTGCAGTTTTCCACCAAATAGTACAGACATGCTCAGAGATTTGTAGGAACTTTGTTGATCTGGCCCAAGAAGTACATTCTTAACATTTCTGAGGTGGGTCATTTTAAAACAGAAGCTGTAACTTCTGTGTTTACTTTATAAAGCAAAATGTTGCTTCAGTTTCTTTTCTAATACAAGCTGGAAAGAGAAGCACACTGGAAGAGATCCAGTTGCTATCACTGCAGCTGCATTTGTAGGCATAGCAAAGTAGCATAAATTCTAGTTGCCAAAAAGTTGCCAGTGGGCAGCTTCTGTGAGCTGTTGAAACCAGGCTTATATTATATCTGCATCAAATTTTCTTTCACTTGGTCATCCCTGGACGAAGAGGCTCAAAATGAAGAACTAACAGAGTATAAAATATATTTTGCACTGTTGATGACACAATACCACTATATTGAGATACGCTAATCAAATAACCCAGGCTGGTGTTTCTTTTCAGTGGAATGGACAAAAAGCAATGCAGTACAGCACCCTTAATCTCTCTGGGGAAACACCTGACACAGGAGTAACACTGTCAGGTTCTGAGAAGATCAGCCTCCAATCTCCCAGCAAGATAAAAAGATGCTAGTGGTTGCTCTTCAGGAGGCTGTCAATTAATAACCACATAACAGGTATATCTCTTGACTAGTGTTTGACATTTACATTACCTCCAAGTTTGGAGAAAGGAAGCCTTTCAGCTCAGAAATTGTTTTCAATCTGTTAAAAATAAAGTTTTATTTTCAGCTAACTGAATGCACTGATGAAGCTCAACTTATTTCCACTTATTGCTACTGATTCTATTAAATAGACATAGCTCACTGGGACTTATACTATAAACCATTTGCATCTTGCTGAGCAGCATTCATTAATCACTTCCTCTAGTCACACTGAAACAACTATGATAATCAATTCTTATTGCACAGCTGTGATATGAATAATTTTTAAATTTTGCTGTAATTGTTTTTCTGTTCTACTGAAAAATGGTTTCAGGGAACTAAGGGGTTTTCTCACATATATCTGGAATGCACGTATAGGAATGGCCAAGTGTTATTTGGAACACTTAATTGCATAAAATTCTGCTGTAGAAATGAAGATTAAGTCCACTCTCCATCTTCTAGGTTTGCACACTGCCTAAAAGATTAAAATCTGCCTTGGTCCAAATATAAACGGAGTTCTTTTTAAAGTGTGTATTGGATACTTATGGCTAGAATGTAGCTAAGGTGCCAAAGCGAAAGGAAGATGGATAAGTATGCAAAAGCTTTCATAAGGAAGATAACGTTCCCTTACAACACTGTGTTTATTTCTGAGGAGCAATCAGAACTGCATCTTAAGCAATGGATCAGGTTGCCCAGAGAGGTTGTGCAGGTGCGAGCCTTGTTTTTTATCAAGATTTGACAGGACCTCACAGCTCACCCTGGTCTGAACAGGAGATTCATTAGACTACAGATCTCCTGAAGTCCCTTCCAGCTTCACGTAGCCTCCCTATGATCCTAAATTTTAATAATAATCCTAATAATAATCCTAAATGTGTGAGAGAGATATGTCTCATCTGGGAGATTCTTTCTGTCTAACGGAGATCTCTGAATTTAAGCAGAAGGAGCTTTGCTCATGAGAAAAAATGGACCAACTATTTTCCGTAGTTTCCCACAGATGATCAGACCTCTGATTTAGAGCTACCACTTCATCTTGCTACTGAATTCAAACTAGCTGTATTCCCATAGCAGTGCCAACAAATTTTATTTATCTGCTTGTGTGGCAAATCATAAATTGTCACTACTCAAAATGAAACAAGTACAAGCTATTAAGAATTCACATTTAAGCAACAATAGCAGCCCCTTCAATATCAATATAAAACAATAACGTAACACAGCAACTTTATAGAGAACAGCAATTGATAGATTAGGGTAAGGTAGATGCATCCATCATCGTAAATACATAGTATCGAATGGAGTTAAGAAAAATGCAGTGTAAATGTGTATACACTGGGAAGCTGCTTAGTAAATTTCAGTTTTGGCTGAATTTCCATGCCACAGATTCAGAACTCCTGGCCAACAGGTTCCTTTTGTCTGCCTGTATGATGTTATCCTGATTAGTTCTGAGCACCAACAAACTGTACAATCCATAGCCTGCTCCTCAAACTAGTGCCCCAGCCAGCTCCTGCCACCCATACAGCAGCTTCAGACAGTCAGGAGATGACTGTGAGCAAAATAAAGGTGTATGCAGCAGTAAAAAGCTCCATGTTTCAGCTTTAAGTTTCAGGATTCATGTTTTGGAAGAGGCAATCCTCCTGTTTTTAATACAGCCAGAGGATTCTTCCTCTGAGAAACAACTAGTCAGAGCTGCCGTGCATGCACATGCCACTGTGCTGCTCCTGAAGCACGCACACCAGCCTTACTGTACAGCTGAGGAAAGCCTAAAAAAGTGTAGCAGCTTTGCTGAAAATAAAATGAATTAACTTCCAAGATTTTAAAAACAGATAAAAAAGAAATCAGACCACAGGCTGAGCTGGGCTTTTTCAGTCTGGAGAAGGGTCCAGGGACACCGCAGAGCAGCTTCCAGTACCTGTAAGAGACCTACAAAAAAACAGAGAGGAACTTTTTTTACGTAGCCCTGTAGTGAATGTAAAGAACGAGTGGTTCTAATCTGAAGAAAGATTTGGATTAGGTATTAGAAATTCTTTCCTGTGAGGGTGGTGAGACACTGGCACAGGTTGCCCAGAGAAGCTGTGGCTGCTGCTGCCCCATCCCTGGCAGGGTTAAAGACCACGCTGAACGGGGCTTTGAGCAACCTGGTTTAGTGGAAGGTGTTCCTGCCTATGGCAGCAGGGCTGGAACTATATGAGCTTGAAGACCCCCTCCAACCCAAACCATTCAGTGATTCTATTATATACGAAGGCATATTCTGCATGACGCTACTAACACACAGTAGCATCTACCATTATCCTGGTGAATGCCGATGGAAAACAACCCTCTAGGGCCAAGAATCAGCGGCCAGACAGTGAGCTCTGGAGAGCACTAAAGACACGACACGGGCCTGCCTCTCAGCTGCCAGCAGCCACCTCCCCTGGAGCCGAGAGCGCGTTCCTAACGCGGCACACGACCCACAGGAAACGGCACAGCCCAACCCTAAAAGGGCCCTACCTAAAACTCACTTATAATGCAACGCAAGATTAACAAACATAACGGACTCGTGCCGGACCCCACCTCAGGGAGGCGGTGCTAGCGCTGCGCCTGCGCAAGCCCCACGCCTACCCGGCGCACCGCCCCCCGCCGCGTGTCAACGCGGGAGCATGGGGTAGCACCGCTATTTATTCGGCGTCAGTCACTGATTGGTCTCTGTACTGGCCAATAGCTCAGCAGTGAGATCACAGCACAGCCAATAGGAGCAAGGCAGGCGTTGCGTAGTGGGATGGGGGTGTGCACGCCGTGGCTGAGGGGGCCGTGGGAGCAGGGTCGGGTGGTGTATGTGCTGGTGTTGCTGTGTGTGCCCCATGGCGGATTGGTCACTGCTGCCAGCCCTGCTTCTCCTTGTCTTCCTGTGTGCCCAGCCGTGCTACTGTGGCAGGGCTCCAGCCTCCTCCCAGGCCGTAACGGCCCGGCTGGCGGCGAAGTGGCCGGCGACCCCACTGCTACTGGAGGCGAGGTGCGTGCAGCCTCCTCCTCTTCCTCCTTCTCCTTCTGCTACTGCTCTCCTTGGCCGCCGCGTGGGGCCGTTAGGCCGCGGCAGGGGGCAGCGGCGATACCGCCCTGGTTGTCTGCTGGGGGCCTGAGGGGACAGGAGGAGGGAGGGACTCCGTCTTCGTTGCGTGGGCTAGAAAGGGGTGGCTGCGATTCCCTCCTCTCTTCCTCTTGGCAGACCTTATACTGCTCCTTTGGTATAAAGCTGAAGTGTTTTCTCCAGTATTATGGCTAGTGCTGACGGGCTTTCCCACTTTTTGAGTGTGCTTTTTAAATTGCTTTGCATTTAGCCTGAGGAGGAGATGCAATGGGCCAGTCTGCACAGTCGCTACCTTCCACTGAGTAACAGTATCTCTGTATCTCGCTCGAATTAATTTACTTTTACCCACTGATTTAATAAGTATATATAAAGGTACTAGTAAAGATGTAGTAGTTAACCCCACCTCGAGTGCTGCATCCAGCTCTAGAGTCCTCACTATAGAAGGCATAGGACCTGTTGGAGAGGGTCCAGAGAAGGGCTACAGAAATGATCAGAGGGACGGAGCACCTCTCATAAAAAATACTATGTAAAGCTAATTTTTCCTCTTGAGGACACAAAGTTCATTTGAATATCACTGAGTGCAGCACCTCTTAAAAAAAAGCAACAAAAGAGCAAAAAGCGTTTTGCAAAAGGCAGAGTCTTCTTGTTTTTATCAAGGTGCAATGGAAGCAGTTGTTTTCTGTCTGTGAATTCTTTACAGACTTGGAAGCTGGTTAGCCCAGAGAAACATTCAAGAGCACGCTGGATGTGGTTCTGGGCAACTTGATCAAGTTGAAGATATCCCTGCTCATCGCAGGGGGATTGGACTAGATGCGCTTTGAAGGTCCCTTCCAACCCAAACTGTTCTATGAGTCTATGATTTCAAAATAAGAAATGAAAATGTTTTCCAGTATTACATGTTTGTGGCTCCTCTGCCAGTTTGGTTTAAAATCCTTTTGATCTGATTTTTAAACTTACTTGCTGCTGTTTGGGGACTCCCATGAAAGGGAGAACTGCAAGCTTCTGTAGTCAAAGGGGTGGCAAACTTCCAAAGTAAAGATTAGGAAACAATACACTCATGCTAGCAAGTTGTTCTTTTTAGCAGACTTAAGGAGGGAGAAGAAAAGCAGTTGATGTTCCCTTAAGAAACCCCACAAAACTAAGGAGTGTTACCAGTAAATGCAAGAATGGGATTTGGAATAAATCAAACATTACCTTTTATGCCTTGTAAGGATTAACCAATTTTTGCAAGACTTTCAGAGACTTAAGACCTCCCTTGCGTAGCAAAATAGATACTGTCATTGATAACAGCCAGTAATTTAATGAAACCTATCACTTGACAGAGCATGTGCTACCATTTTTGTATTTACTCACTATTAAATAAAGTTTGTGCACTGAATTGATTTTATTTCTAACTATATTGGAATATCTGTGGAAAAATAAAGTGCAAAATTGTGTTTATTTCTGCATCGGAGGATATTTTGCTTGCTTCACAGCTCTGATTGTTGAGTTCAGATTGGCAGTATTTTGTTCAAAATTTGTTTTATCCAAAATACACTACCGTTCACTGTTTTATGCTACAGGGATTTTAGATGGTCATTGAATACTCAACACTTGGTTGTTGCTGGGCATTTGTTAATTTAAGCAACTGAGTTTTTACCGTGGTACATCTTTGGACAAAGGCAACCTATGGTCAATTCATTTTTATTTTTAAACAGTGAATTTATTGCAGAAGATGGTAATGAGAAGTTTTGGCAGTTCTTGGAAACTGTACGAGAATTAACAGTTTATAAGCAAGGAGGTAAGTTAAACAGCATGCTAGCTTTAATATCTTGCACTGTATCTAACTTTTAAACATCAAGCTAACACATTAACTAGTTCCAGTCAGGTAAAGCCTAACTTTTCCACTGTTGCTAGCTAGGTAGTTTTCTTTCCGGAAGCTGTAGTGTATTTTCCCCTGAGAGCTCTACCCATACATGAGTTCTGAAAGCAAGGAAAACAAGATGGACTGAACTGTTACAACATGGAAGAGAAGTGTAAAGATTAAAAATACTTTCTTACATGACTCAGCAAGAGCTTATAGGGTATACAGACTTCATGTTTTGTGTAAGGTGGATGTTTGTAGGGTTAGAGAATCCCACAAATAACTAAAATGAGAATGCTAGCTGAAGGAAAAAATTAAAAGAATGGCCGAAAAAAGGTTTTGTACTTGTAGGTGCCATAGATACTGTTTTCTGTCATCAATATTGATGTTTTAGAATAAATATTTATCTAACTAAGATTAAAAACACCCTGCCTGATTAGACAGAAGAATATTAAGTTTGCAAAGAAGAACAAAGCACAAAATCCAGCAAACAAAACATAAATGAGCCACCTCAGAAGATGTGTTGGGAAGCAGTTTACTGGAAATGCCCATGGTAATGAGAAACTTGGAAACCTACCAGGCTTTATAATAGGTTCGTGAATATTAGACCTATTTGGTAGGTCAGTAGATAAGCAAGGCAAAATAAGCTTCTAAACAAGGTAAGGCTATTTGATTTTGCTCTTCAGAAGAGTACAGCTCCTTAGGCATGAGTGGGAGGACCCTAACACTACTACTAGAAGAGACTTAGGTAAGTTGAATGTTATGTTAATAGCCAGAAGCTAACAAATTGTAGAAAGATCATGTGGGGAAATGGCAGTGAGATTGCGGAACTGAATCCTTGTGAACACAGCAGTATGTTATGAACAAGGTCTCTCCCTACTCCCTTTATCTTTGACTTCCTAATAGAAAGGTATAGAGAAGATTAAAACAGACCCTTCATGAAGGTACATCGTGATATGCAAAAAAGCGATGTGCACAAGTTGAAACATGGAAATTTTGGTTAGATACTATGGAAAATGTTTCTGCCATGGAGTTGGGTAAACACTGGAACAGGCTGCCCCGTGAAAGGAGACTGGAATCTGTTCCTGGAGATACTCAAAACTGCTGCACAAGGCCCTGAGCAGCCTAATCTAGCATTGAAATTAGATGTCCTCCAAGTAAAAGTTTGGATGAGGTGACCTCCATAAGTGACTTTTGACTTGAATTACTATTTTTTTTCTATATGACTGGTTTAAATACAGTTGGTGTAGCCCTTGAGACAAGGCTGATGTATTAGGTGATATGTCAGGGTTTTTTATCAGCAGCTGTCTCTTGTCCGCCTCCTTGGACCAGCTTTCCAAGGAATGTGAAGCTTAGTGACATTTATTATTAGTGACAGAGATGTCTGTTGAAATTAGCTGTTAGCTACATGCTTTACCTGTTTCATTTCGATAAACTCTGTGTGACTGAGAATAAATAAATTACCAGCAGGATGATTTGCATGGCCCATCTTGCCGATGAAGTATTAGATGCTGGTAGGGGGGAACCTTGAGAATGTACTAAGATAGTACTTTAATTAAGCATATGAAGCAATTGATGTGTATTTTTATCATTATGGCCAAAAGACTCTTACGTTTATAATGCAGGAAAACTTAAAAGTCTCTTGACAGAGTTGTTTTCCTAAAAGTGAATTCATAGCTTGGGTAGGATTATGCAAGCAGACAGATGCTTTTTATGAACAGGATGAGAAGGAAAGTTTCTATTTTACATGAAAAGAAACTGGTTATTTAATGAGAAAAATCACATCAATACTGATTCTTCCAACTGAAGAGTATCTTACTCAAGTCAATGTACTAAATACGAAATAGCATCATACTTACCTAGCAATAGTTAAGTCACTTTCAGTAGGGAAATCTGCATTAGACATTTGAAATAAAATGGTCAGCTAGAGTGAAGAATACTGATCCTCAAATACCAGAGTGGTACAGCTACTGAAAGGTGTGTAACACTATACTTCTGGGAGGAAGCTGGTTCTCTGGATGGCATGGAATGGGTTCTTAGATGTTGCATGTCAAGACATTGATGTAAGAGATGTTCCTGATGCATTAGGGCTGGAGTAACACTTGAGCAAATTAAATTGGTTGGGCTGATTGACTTCTCAGTTCTGCTCTGGATCATATGAAGAGTAGCTAGGATGGATAAGTGGGAAATAAAAGCATTTTTAAATAGAAACATTTTAATAGAAGGTAAATAATTACTAGATTTGAAGCTGAAAAACTGGGTTTATAGGTGATTTTGATTATGGATTTGTATCCCAAGCCACTGTTGAGTATTTCAGAAGAGTCATGAAGTATTAAAACTAAAAGGCAACTTAAACAATCAGATACAGTGTCTTTTTTATATTCTTTTAAATCGTCCCTTGGATGATTTCTAATCTGTTGCTTATCGGTTCTCAAAACTTGTTATTTTAAATTTAAAATAATCAACATCTGTTGCTAACTTGCTCATTTAAAATATTCAGCCTTAGTGAATTAGGTCTAATAATGGTCTGGTTAGCTATGATACTTGTAACAGTTTAATGGATTTGGTAGGAACTGTGGACATGGAATTTTGTAAAGCATTTAGTCTCGTGATGTAGTTGGTTGTTTCATCATTTTCTTTCATATGAAGTCAAATCAACTTGGGAATCATTGAGATTATACAATATGGAAAACATCAGTTAATTACGGGATACACTCTTAAATTAGAATGAGGTCTTCAGGTAGCATGGACAGCATTGTGTATCTGTGCTTAATATGCAGTATACTTTCTGCCAGTCTCATGGAAGATTTGGAAATGCAGATGATGGTATTTTGATGTATGTTATAAAGAAATCAAAACCACAAAACCTTCATATTATAAAACAGCACAGTAACAAAATGCAGAAGATTGTATTTTAAATGTGCCTCTGGTTTTGTATATCAGAAGGTTAATTTAGGAACACAGAGTGAAGGTAAATAGGCAGTTTCCTGCCAAATAATTATAACATGAATGTTCACTGTCTTTCCAAGTGGTTCAGTTTCTGTATTGAATTTTCAGCAGCCTCCTAAATGCATTTTTAAAAACCCTCCAAAACAAAAAAATAAAGTAATACAGACACATTAATAGGGTGATGCAGAGAAAACTCCAGAAACTAATTTCTCTGAAGAAAATCTAACAGTATATTACATATATGCAAAAATAATGCAAATTATTTGTTATAAGCTAGAAGACTATGCATTATTCATAACCAAATTATGTAAGTATTTTTATATATGTATCAACCTTAAAGGTTAAAGAGTAATTCATTTCACAAGCATGGAAGTTCCATAATAATCATGCAATAAAATGAAGTATTGCCTCTCTGCTGGCATCTTGCTTAAATGTCATAGGGATTTGACTGGCCAGTGATTGCTTGAACTGCTGTTACCTGGAATCTCCAATTCTCTAGCTGATCTATAGATACAGATACACATCTCTGCAGCAGTATCTCACATTGCAGGTATATTAAAAATAGTGATGAGGATGGTCATAAAAGGAAAGTAAAGGTCTGTATCACAGATAGTAAATATTGATGTTTAAATATGAGTCTGTTGAGCTAGCTCTTAATTTCTCGTAGTCAGTCTACCTAATTTCACTACAGGAGTTGAGAGAGCTATTCAGCTGACAAATTTAGGCTGCTTTAGAATGAGCTATGTAGCTGTTTAGGTTTTGTTGGCTGCTAGGCTCTATCTTTCTTGGCTAGAAGGGAAGTTTATAGGTATGTTTGGAGATGTATCCTAGTAATGTTGTCTATTTATTTTTAAATCAACTTTGTTAATGAATTTAGTGATAATATGCTACCATGCAACGTTTTATGACCAGAAACATTTGTTTCTGTGGTTCTCTGTAACAGGCAAAGAAATTTACTATGGCTTCTTCTCTTTGGCATAGAGTGCAATGTTAAAATGTACCTGGAGGGCAAGTAGTTATCAAGTTTCAAGGAGTAAATACTCTGTAAAAATAATTTGCAAAACTGAAACAGTAGTTCTGTATGTAATAAACTTTAAAAAATTTGTTTTGCATTAGGTGGATTGCTTAGCATTTGATGTCTATTAATTTACCTTACTGAAGTTTAAAGTACAGTTGTAGCCTGAAAGAAGCCAGCAATGTTAATGTAAGTTGAAGGGGTAGATGCATGATTTGATAAATGTGACATTGTCAATATGTTATACCATCATTTTTGAAAGCGTGTGATGAATTATCTTTTTCTTATTGAAGTCATTGTCTCAGTCGTCTTGTAGAGCAAAAATATCAGCTCTGCAACAGTGAAAATAGAGCTGGAATTTGTAAGCCAAAGAATTTATAAAGACTTGTGGTAAAAATATTTTATTGAGGGGGTATCTTTAGAATTGTATATTTAATAGCTATTCATTGTGTTTAATAGGATGTTATTGGGGGCTGAGTGGAGAGGTAGATATTCCAACTCCTATTTTTATTCCCCAGTGTCAGACACTTCTAAGATTTAACTAGACAGGGTGCTGGGACATGTAGTCTAGGTCATGCTTGCCTAGGAAGGCTGGACCAAGATGATCCTTGAGGTCCCTTGAGGTATTCTCTGATTATTTTTGTGGGGATAATTTGAAGAGAACTTGAAAGTATAGTTACTGGAAATATGTTTCAATCTGGAAGTATTTGCCACTCTTAAATCTTTTACATTCACTGCTTGGAATGTGTGAAGACAAATTTACCTTATTTTCGTTCTGCCAGGGCTATATGCAGGTTTAGAAAACATAGAGATGGGGTTTTCATCCATTTTGTGTTATGTTAGACAGTGTTATCATGTATAATTTATGGAAAGGCAGCTTTCTGGAAATGCAGATCATACCCTTTTGTAATTTCCAAAGAATCAGTTTTAAGAAGGAAGAACAGGCTGAAAGGGGATCCTAGAGACTGTAAGAACGAATGGAGGTTAGGGATTGCAAAGAGGAAAGTGACAGGATAGGAAATGCTTAATTGTGAAAATCGTATACAGAACTGCTGGGAGCACTTAATGGATATTTCCAGAACTATGGCCTGCATGGCTATTGTATGTGGTCTCATATTTTGCTGGAACCAAGCCATGGTAAGGGAGTGAAATTTTAATTGCTGCACTCATCATTTGGTACGAGTACTTTTGGGATCTCCGGCAGCCGAGGCAGGTAAACTCTGGTAAGGTAAATCATATGAGATTATTTTCACACTGTGTAAAATTTTTGTGCCACTTGAACCCCTGAAGGGGTTTAATCCTCATATGGTCATTCGCCTTTCACAGCAGGAGCATCTTAGAATTAAGTGTTGACCTAAGGACACAGATAAATTTAAGCTGGATAGCCAGAATGGTTCATTCCCACAGCTCACCTTCCATTTGCTACAAATTTTCACCTTTATAGGAGAATATTTGATTTACATATGAAAAAGATCTTGAATCACTTGAATCACAAGTTCCTGGTAGTATCTACCAAGTAAAATACATCCTGACTACCTAGATTTGGGGAGGCATATATTGGCAGTTCTCGAGTGTTTCACGCCTGTTTCAACTGTTCCTCCTATGGGAGAGCAACCTCTGGAACAGGGCTGGAGTACAATGCTTGGTATGGTCACAGCTTTTGTTCTCTGAGTCGAATTTTTCAAGAATATCATATCATACAGTGTATACAGCTTGATTTAAAATTTTGGTGAGCATTATTCCTTACACAGATCCAGGTCTTTTTCACAACCTGATGAAACTACATTGCAGCGTCTTTCTAATTAGGCTTCTTTGCCTCACCCTCCAAAGGCTACATGAGAATATTCGCTTGAATTTGCCTCTAAATGAAGAAATGAACGCTTACTATTTCTCATATATTTAGCCAATGTTCTTTATTATCACTTCTATCATTCCCAAACACCATCCATCTTCCTTGTTGCTCAAAGTCCTAATTTTGGCCTTGAGAAGGTGAGATATGTATGGAGGAGGGAAGCCACTTCACATGTTACATCCACTCATATTCTTGTTTATCATGTATCTTTAAGGAAGAAATAGGCTATGTGAGAGTAGCCTAAAGAATGTCACCTTTGGAAGATTTTTATTTATGTAAGTTGCGTAGCTGAAGTGTTCCAAGACTAAGTGTGGGGAAATAATTTGTAAGATAATGTTTGAAAGTAAGTAACCTTCAGAATATGCATTAAAAGGCTAGCATAAGCTAGACAAAAATAAAGCAGTAAGAAAATTTAAGATTTTCTCTGTGGGTCTGCAGAGACACTTTGTCTTGAGTGGATTTTTATATTGCTAAAAATGATTTAGATGCTAACTAGTACTTTTGTGTTTACTTTTGTTGTATTTATGTTGCGTTTGGCCTTTCAAATTGGTAGTAAAGGAAACAATTATCAGTGAAGAACATTCAAGATACTTAACTGCCAAGCAGTAATAACATAATATTTTCTCTCATGTATCACAGATAGATATGCCACATTATTTATGGCTAAATATTAAAAATATGTCTTTTTTTTTTTTAATTCAACAGATTCAGAATATTCCTATTACAATTTAATCCTGAAAAAAGCTGGACAATTTTTATCCAATTTGCAAATCAATCTACTGAAGTTTGCACTTTCGATACGAGCATATTCTCCAACTGTTCAGATGTTTCAGCAGGTGATTATATTATCTATTTGGTTCATGATTTTATATGGTATTTTGGCTGCAGAGTAGAGAATGTTCATTATTACAGTTATATAAAATATATGCCAACAGTATTTGCAATCAAACATGATCCATTTATAAAAGTGATGCCTAATAAGCTAGTTATATTGATAGGTGCAAATATCCATGTTTAATTGTATGGATAGCATTATTTTCAAGGTAGGATTTTTGGAATTCTTCATTGTTGAAACTCAGAGCATGGGGAATTTATGCATTGCTTTAAATGAGCCTGGAGGAATTCAGACATTTTCAAATTAGGAAGTTTCCTATAGCTTCGAGTATTGTGTGCAGTTCTGGTGTCCTCAACATAAAAAGGACATGGTGCTGTTAGAACATGTCCAGAGGAGGGCCACGAGGATGATCAGGGGACTGGAGCACCTCCCATATGAAAACAGGCTGAGAAAGTTGGTGCTGTTCAGCCTGGAGAAGAGAAGGCTGCTTGGAGACCTCATAGCAGCCTTCCAGTATCTGAAGGGGACCTACAGGGATGCTGGGGAGGGACTATTCATTAGGGACTGTAGTGATAGGACAAGGGGTAATGGGTTGAAACTTAAACAGCAGAGGTTTAGACTGGATATAAGGAAGAAATTCTTTACTGTTAGGGTGGTGAGGTACTGGAATGGGTTGCCCAGGGAGGTTGTGAATGCTCCATCCCTGGCGGTGTTCAAGGCCAGGCTGGATGAAGCCTTGGGTGGTATGGTTTAGTGTGAGGTGTCCCTGCCCATGGCAGGGGGGTTGGAACTAGATGATCTTGAGGTCCTTTCCAATCCTAACTATTCTATGATTCTATGATTATTTGTTCTTTAGTGGACAGCTCATCTCTCATTATTTTGGTATTGAAAGACTAGTCAAATACCTGGTTTGTTTGTGAAAAAGTGTGAGGATGTAATTTCACTGTGCCTCTAGCCTAAAATTGCTCCTCCTCCTTTTAGCAATGCCACCTTCAAGATACAGTGAGAAATCCATATTTCTAAAAGGCTATAAACTGTAATAAAGTTAGGGGGGTTTGCAAGTGTTCTCTGGAGGAATATCATCATCTCAGACTCATATGTTTTCATTTTTATCTTTCAGCTTGTGAATCCAGAGTCGTTGATAATGCATACAATTCCCACTTTACGTGGGAATAGCTGAATGGAGTTAAAAATAAAAAAAAAAGGCAGGAGGCTGGAGTAGGAAGGGGAGAGAGAACCAAAACTGTTGTTAATTTTTTGGGATTTATTGGTTAGCACTCAAATCTTTGTACATCAACATGATTGCTGATAGTGAGTAAAATGAAAAAATACGTCTGAGTACAGCATGTGATTTCAGCTTTGGAGGTTTCTCAGCCCTGTCTTTACAGAACATAAATGGACTTACATTTTCTGGAGTGTGACTGCATTTGATAGACCACATCTCACAAAGGTTATAAGGTCTTAATCTTGTAATATTTTTCACATGTACCCAATTTTGAATGAGCTTAATTAGAAGTACAACTCAATGACAGCTGATCAGTTATTTTAATCAAAGAGATGTGAGTTTAAGCTGAAGTGCAATCAGAGTGTTCTAGTTGAGTATAATTGTTGACATATTAGATTGCAGCTGATGAACATCCACCAGAAGGCTGCAGTGCATTTGTGGTTATCCATGAGAAGCACACCTGTAAGACTAATGAAATAAAAAAGCTGCTGAAGAAGGCTACTAAGAGGTAAATTTAATGATTTGTTTTAAGAAGAAAAATAGATTACTGAAGTGGAAAATGTACTACTGCATTTATACTTGTAGTATTTTGAAATTTCATGTTCTACTTGATAATGCCAAGCCCATAAATACCAGTTTACTGGATATTTAAAGACTTACCCATTTAGAGTATGTGTTATTTTAAGAGTAACTTTTGGTTTTGAAATATTTTAAACACTCATGAGAATTCATCAATTACCATAGAATCATTTAGTTTGGAAAACATCTGTAGTATGGAGTCTCACTGTTAACCTAGCACTGCCAAGTCTACCACTAAACCATGTACCTAAGCGTCACATCCACATGTCCCCCAAATACGTCCAGCGACTGCGGCTCAACCACTTCCCTGGGCACCCTGTTCCAATGCTTGGCAACTCTTTTTGTGAAGAAATTTTTCCTAATACCCAATCTAAACCTCCCCTAGTGCACCTTGAGGCTGCTTCCTTTCATCCTGTAATTGTTACTAGGGAAAAGAGACTGATACCCACCTCCCTACAACATCCTTTTGTGTAGTTGTAGAGAGCAATAAGGTCTCCCCTGAGCCTCCTTTTCTGAATCAAAGTAGGATTTTAAAATACAATTATAGAGCTTTGCTTCTCTAGCTACGTGGATATTTTCATATTTCTTTTCCCTGGTATGACATAGTCATGTTTGAGCTAGTGCACTTTCTATACAAACTGATCATTTAATGCATCTCAGACAGTACTTCTGCTGACAGACCTTTCTGCATAGTCAGTGCCACTGGATTATAAGGACTTGGTAGAGGAACCTACCTAGGCTGGCATAACCTTTCCTCAACTTGTGCTTGACTTTGCACCTGTCAAGTATTTTTGCAGGCTTTGTCCTGTGGAATGAATTTGTATTATGAAGTAAAATATGTAGAATCTATTAAAATAACAAATCTATTAAACATAACAAATGTTTAATTTCTATTTTAAAAACTTAATAATTTGTATTTTTTCAAGAGCTGTATGTAACATTTTTTTGGTTGGTTAGGGTTTTTTTTTCTTGCAGTGGTCGAAGTCACCGTAATATGCATTAGTAGCCATACCACTTCATGCAGATATGTAGGACTGAAAGATTATTTAGTAGGGCATATTTCTTGGATTTTGGTTTCTATCGAATATATAGTGGGGCAAAAAAAAAGTGAAAACCTTTAAATTTGTCTCTTTGGGGATGGTTGCTTCTGAAAACAGTTTTGTGTTCTGCAAGTGTTATTTGTGGTATTTTCTGAGTCCACTGACAGAATGACAACCTACTAAATCATAGTCTTTTACTTATTGAATAGCCATGGTTTTTGCAGAAACACTTCACTTCTAGTTTGCAGTGTCCTATTTTTGACTATTATATTCTGCCTCTTTTATATTCTAACATAAATTATTTGTACTATATTTTTGCCTTTAAAATTACATTGAATTCTTCTGGTCATGTATTAAGGCATCATGAGACCTTAACATTTTATCACTATTCTAAAGCCATTAACTATATTCAGCACATTTTCCTTTCTGGAGATACAGTCCCCACATTTACAAGATTCTGGAAAATCACAATACTAAACAGCAGAACCCTGAAGTATTCAGAATTGAAAGAGTTACACTTCTGGAAATCATTAACGTCAAGAACTCACAACAAAACTGAAGTTCTTCCTGTTAAATTGTTCTTGTGTTTTGAGTAGTTTTGTGTGCACCACTCATATTCTAACCTTCAGAGCTGCGGGGGCAAAATCTTGATCAATTTCTTCTCCTCCCCACCCCAAAAGTAGTTGTGTCACTCAAATATTTACAGTTCCTGAAGCTAGACTTTGAGAAAAACATGTTCACCTTCAGGTAATTGTTTCCATTATTATTTCCAGTGATACTCTGGGTAGTAGATGTATTTCACTCGTGCTGGAGATGTTTAGCCTGTGTGTTATAGATAGGGCTCTTCTCCTGTTGTTCTTTTTCAGTGTGGTGAACAGCTGATATATGAGACAGCGTGCCATCTCGCTGTTGATTCCTCTAAGCCAGTCTTTCCTTTCCTCTGTGGCTTTTATGAAAAGAGATATTTTTGTTTTATTGATTCCCTTTTTTATTTGAAACAGTTTTCCTTCGTGTTTCACATTGTTTTTCTGTCTTCTCTCTGTCGTGACTTACACTTAAACCAGGGCAACTTAAGCTAGGCTTTCAGTTATGTCCTAAAGTTCCATGTCAGAGGAGGACACTAGAAGTGTTCTATTTTTAGGGATAACAGTTTCAAATCTCAGTGAACGAGAAAGAAAAGGCTACAGCATTATTTTGTGCAGATCCATCAGCTCAACCTGAGATCCAGGAAGTCTCAGGTACTTTGGACTCAGGAGAGCCCTAAGAGTTTGTATGTGAAGATCAAGGTTTTGCTTCATCCAGTCCTTTATGCAGCAGCTGCTGTGATTTTGTTGCAGTGGATTGCATGGCTCTGATCGTAAGTATTTTGTGTGGAGGTGCGGTGGGCTCTGTGTTTGTCAAAGGAGAATCTGCTGTTAAGCAGTTGAGATTGCTGACAGTCCAAAATACAACACTAGGATTTACAGAGCTTTTGCTGCCAAGAGCAAAAGCATTGATAGGAGTCACATTTTGCTCAAAACGGTCAATGTCTCAGAAGGCTTGTAACCTAGTAAATGGTTAGTGAGTGCTGAGCTCCACATGCATGTTTAGGGTTGGTTTTAATAATTTTTTTTTTTTTGGCTGCCCAGCTGCTGTTCCATCCCTTTCAGGCAGCCTTCTCATGAGAACAAATCTCTTATAGCAGGAAACTAGCTTTCAGCTCTATCAGTTTCTTCTCACTACTCTTTGCTGTTGAAGAGAAACAGAGAACAGAGGCTTATCTTGGATTTGCAAGGGCTGAATACTTTAATTCTCCAATCCAAGGTCATTATGGTAGCCCTATGGAGTGTTATTTCACTGCAGCACTTATTGTCAGTGAAATCTGTTCATGATGGTATAAAATACTTCCTTTGAGACTGTCAGTGTTCAAGAAAATCCTGGCAGCACTTTGTACCCATCTTCTGAGAACAGGAGTAATTCTTCTGCTATACCTAGGTGGCTAGTTAGGGAAAGAGAAGCTTCCTTGATGTAGGTTTTCAGCTCTCTAAAAGTGACTGCAGCAGTCTCTCTGCATATGAGAAGGAAGTTGCACAAGGCACATCCCATATTATGCTTTCACTGTGGCAAATCTGGATCAGTTCTTGAACACAGCTTACTCATTCAAGTGTTGTTTCACACTCTCTTTTTTGCCCTGTCCTGTGATGACAATAGGAAGGCTTTTCTGATACTTCTGTGATGCATGGCTGCATGCACCCAAGTTAATTCTCAAACCAGGCCCCTTCTTTTGTCTCTGCCTTACAGATGTGGTCTTCAATTGCATATCTACCAATTTACATAGAATGTTGACATTAAGGCCCGAGAAACCTGATACAAATTGGTTTTGCTTTGAATGAAGGTTTGGAACAGACAGCCTCCAAAGGTCCTTTACAATGTAAATTATTCCATGATTTTATATTGAAGATATTCCTAAATTGTGTTTTGCTCATATATTTCCAGTATGACTTCCAGTGAGCATCTCCTTCCTACACCCATTTCTGTAGTGTGTGTTGGATGAGAGTTTCTGAACTTGCCTCTGAGAGGTTTGGAGGAAGCTTACTGGTCTTTCAAGTGTGACTGTACAAAGGCAACTTTGAAAAAGAAGTGTACTCATAAAAAATTAGCACCTTGAGTAAATTATTCAACTATATCTTCTGTTCCTTTTCCATCTTTCCTAAATGTTCTGATTCTGCCTGGGATAGGGCTAGTCTTCTCTCTAGTAGCTAGTGCAGTGCTGTGTTTTGGCTTTAGTCTGAGAACAGTGCTGCTAACACACTTAGTTGTTGCTCAGTGCCACTTGCCCTGACCAAAGACTTTTCAGTTTCCCACACTCTGCCAGTGAGGAAGGGTACAAGAAGCTGGGAGGGAGCAGAGACAGGACAGTTGACCTGGACTAGCAAAAGCGGTGTTTCATACCACAACACATCATGTCCAGTGTATAAACTTGGGGGGATTGACTGGGAAGTGCTGATCTCTCCTCAGGCAGTGAGTGATGAGCAATTATAGTGTGCATCACTTGTCCTTCTTGGGCTTTATTCCTTTTTCTTTTTTTTTTTCCTTTTTTTTTTTACTAATAATATTTTATACAGTTATTATTTTGCTTTATTTCAATTACTAAACTGTTCTTTTCTCAACCTATGGGTTTTACCTTTTTCTGATTCTTCTCACCATCCCAGCTGGAGTTGTGAGTGAGCAATTGACTGCATGGTACTTAGCTGCTGTTAAACCATGGCACTAGGTTTTTATCCAAAAGATGTTTGAAGTCATCTAAAAAATCACTGCAGGTACAGAAGGCCTAACTTTTCTTGTCCTGGCTTTCAATGGGGAAAGTAGGTAGTCAAAATTTGCAAAATTAACTAAATTAACAGAGCTTGATGATGTTAAAGAAAGATAACCTCAGTTAGTTTCCATGGGTGTTAGCAGCTGTCTCAAACTTCACTTACTATCCTTCTGCTACTCTGTTACTCACTGATTGCTTTGTACATCTCTAATAGATGTAATGAATCATTTAAATTAAAAGCTTCAAGCTGTAACTGTTGCAAAAATCTCCAAGTGCTATGCTTTTCATTTGCTCTTTATGTTGTGATTTGGTAAAATATATACAATTATTTATAGTTGATGCTGATTTTTCAGTTTCTTAGACTTTGATTTGCAGATTTGGTGTTCTAAGTTAGTTTGTGAGTAGTCATGATTATTTTGTGCTGATTTTAACATGGCTTGTATATTTTTAGCATTATTGGATTTTTCAATTATGAAGGAGGAAAACTGCTACTGTTATTTTTTTTTCCTGAATGTATAGTATCATGATTCTTTGTTTTAAAACCAGACCCAGACCATACCTTTTTAAGGGAGATCATAAATTCCCAACTCTCAAAGAGGATGGCCCAGTGGTGGTTCTTTACGCAGAAATGGGTACGAAAGACTTTGTCAAATTCCACAGGATTTTGTCTGAGAAGGCTCAAAAGGAAGAAATTGTTTATGTTCTCCGGCATTATATACAGGTATGCCATTCAAATTACTGTTGATTCAGTAAGCTGTTAGTGTTCTGTCTTTATTTTGCTTGGTTTTTTTTGGCAGAACACATTTTCTGTGTTTACTTTTGCATTTGCCTAAATTGTATGCAATATATGTTCTCTTTTTAAAGCTTCCCAGGTGAAGTGATCCACTTAATACAAACTTTTAAGCTAATAAAACATTATAATATTACCTAATTCTGTATGCAAGCACTGTTTGCATCGCTAATTGATCTTGAAATATGTCTTTTTTCATTATATGTCTGGATTTTCTATGTTGTACAAAGATCTTGGATGAATCGTGGTGTAGGAGACTGTACGTATTAGTAACAAGAATTGGAAAAAATGGGACATAGGATAGAAAATCAAGTTTAAAATAACTAATTGTATTTATAATTTTCTATGTTCTCTGTATAATCCTGTGTTCATTGTAGTACAGCAGCATGGGCTATCACAGTCAACATCACTGACCAGTTTTTTAATGCTTGCATTGCACAGTGTCAGTATTTAAAATATAATGTTTCAGAATGCCTTTCTTAACTTACTTTTCTCCCTAAAACAAAGCAAGACAAAAACAAAGCAAGACAAATACCAGTACATGGAACTACATGGTCCCCAGTTTTAGTTATTGGAAGGTTTCAGTAATATGTATTCAAAGTACAGCTCTTAAATAGTGTGGTTCATACAGATAATACAGGGACATGAGATCCATAGTTTGCAGATGACTTTGAGATATTTGCTTACAGTAATGAAATAGAGAATTTGAGGAAACCAGTCTTCAATTCTAAATTGTGTGTGGTATAGTTTTTATTGAACTTTGTTCCTTTATGCACTTTTACTTTAAATACCTACAGTCTCCTTGCTCTGACCAGTTTATGCACCCTGGTCCACCCCAAATGCAAATTACCTTCCTTCCTGGGCTTTTTCCTCTCTGTCTTCAGACTGCTCTTCTGTTTTCTACCTTTCTCACAACCTACATTTTTATTCTTGGCTCCCACTGAGACAATTCCTCCTTTTTTTTTATTTTTCATTAAATACCAGAAGAGGGAGCATTGAAAGCAAAAGAGGTACAGTCTTTCTGCTGTTTCATTTTATTTTTGCCAGTATCACTGATTGCAGTGCTCTCTCTGCATAGATTTGCTTAGAGGACCAATTGGGTAAACCTCCAGCCCTGCTGGCTTTTCAGCTGTGGGTTGGAGGATTCTTAATACAGAAGGATTCTTACAAATTGCAAGCTAAAGCTGAAAGGCTTTCAAGAAATGTATGCCATGCATGCACAAATTGCATTTTGGAAAGGGAACTTTTGTACATTTTGGGCAAATTAGGGCACATTTTCAGAAATAACTGCCCTGAGTAATTATGCTATTGAATGTCAAACTCCCACTCCACAGCTAGAAATACTTGTTACTTGTTTTAATATGTAGCAACCTGGTTTTAATAGTGATACTTTAACACATTTTCTTAGTCACCCTTGCCAAAAGTCATTAATTCTTTCATCAAAACATTTTTAAATAATTGCTCTAATGCAGAAATAGAGAATTTCCTCCTGACATCCTGAAAGTCTGTCAGAATTACAAATGAATTAGTAACAATGTAAAATATTAATTGTAAGGCATCAATAATTATGTAGGGTGCTACAAAATCTACCTCTAATCATAGAATGGTTTGGGTTGGAAGAGAACTTAATGATCGTCCAGTTCCAACCTCCCTGCTATGGGCAGGGACACCTTCCACTAGACCAGGTTGATCAAGGCACCATCCAGCCTGGCCTTGAACACGGCCAGGGGTGGGACAGCCACAGCCTCTCTGGGCAACCTGTGCCACTTATAGTGAAAATTTTTTTCTAATAACTAAATCTACTTTATTTCAACTTGAAGCCATTACCCTTTGTCCTGAAGGACGGTTCTAGTACTTCTCATATTATGTGAAGGGACTATGATTTCGACACAGCCTTTTTGTGGTCTGTGGGAGGTAAAGGAGGCGTTTACCCTCTGTTACATACCTTCTCAATGGACTTTCAATTTCAACCTACTTGGTTCTTGTAATTTGTGTAGCATTTAGTACTTTGAATCATAAACTGAAAGATGAATTAAACTTTTTTACTGCCAAAATTGTTTACATTTACAGTATTGGATATTGTTAGTCTCCTATAAGTACAGAGTTTTTTTAAGTTATATTTTCTGTTCTGTTAAAATAATATCAAACAGAAACCAAGTTCCAGAAAAATGTATTTATCTGGATATGGTGTAGAACTTGCAATAAAGAGCACAGAATATAAAGCAGTGGATGACACACAACTCAAAGGTATGTGGTGGGCTTTATTTATAATATCTCATTGGAGATACTATTGAAATATGTTACAATCTTTGGTTATAAAGTCAGTAATGTTTTATAATACTTAATTTCTTCTTAGAGAAGGAAATCGCAAGCGTTAGGAACTAAGACATCAAAATATATGTAAGCATTTATAAACAGTTGTGCTCAGAACATATAGTTCATTACCTGACCTGTAATTGTTGTGTTCTATGGCTCTTCAAAACATAATCCATTCTTCCTTTCAATAAGTACAAGATTGTTTAACCTTTGGTCTTCAGTTACTTCATGTTTGTTGGCATCTCTTATCTGCTAATTACTACATTATCTACACATCACTGTTGCAGAGGTGAGGGGTTTTTCTGTGAATTTAAGTGAAAATACTTTCACAATCTTCTGTTGGAAAGATGTGCAGAATCATAGAATTTGGTACCAGCATATGTTACTACATGTTGAAATGGGCCATTTACCACAGAAAATGGTAGCTATAGAATTTTGATATGGAGAAATTATTTTGCATGGACATTTACAGGATATAGAGAAAGTTACCTCTTTGGTAAGGCTAAGGTTTAATACCCTTTGAATCAAGTCAAAAATAGTTTATTTTCTTTAAGGTAAAGAAACTGTTTTCTGACTTATATCAAATGGTAGCTGGAGATGCAATCACTCTAAAGCCATCGTGCTTTTCAAGCATAAATTCAGTAGTAGTTGGCTGATAGGAGTTATACATTGCCACTTAATCAAACTGAGGACTGGCTGTATTTGGGGAAGTGAACTATTTAACCATATCAATTTCATTTATGTAAAAAATGTAACTATTGGATGAATTATATTTAAACATTAATTTGAATGTTGATAAGTTCTGTGAAGTGATTAATTCTGATGCCAAAATATGAAGGCATAAGTATAAATCTAATTGAAATTGCATCTCAGAATGACAACTTTCTGATTGTATGTTTCTGTTAACCATTCTACAATTTGTAAGAACGTAATACATCAGTAACTTTCTCGGTTTATATTGTCTACGTGTGCTATGTTCAGAAGCAAATGAGACAAAGGAAGAGGAAGATGATGATGAGGAGGAAAGTGATATTCAAGGATTTCTTTTTGGCAAATTAAAGTGAGTTGATATAACTAAACTTCTACATTTGTTTCTGGAACCTGAGCCAACTTTTTTTTTTGTTTGTTTAGTAGAATTATGAGAGATTTGTGTTGGAAATGACTTTATTTTTCACTGGGCACCATGCTCTTCTTCAGTTCTGACTATTGATTTGTATGCTCAGTAGCTGGATTTTTGTCAGTGATAGTAGTTTATGAAAGATGTTCTCAGGATTGTCTCGCCTATATCCTTAGTAGGTAGGTAACACAATCAAATGTGTACAGTTACATTTATAGTAGTTAGTATGCAGTTACTTATATGTTATTCTATAGTAAACCAACTATATTGATTATATAAATAGTATTGACACACTTTTACTGTGTGTTAATGCTATTTAATCTTTGAGTTCATTTATTCCATCAAAATTTGTGGCAGGGTTTGAGACAGAACACTACAAAACACATCCTTGAAATTAACTGGCTTTTAGTTCTCAGAAATCATCTCTTCTCATCCTAAATCCTCATTTTTGTCTGAAGAATTAATTAAAATTCTAATTCTTGCTTGTTACCCTAATACAGTATTAGCTGTGAGCAATATTATGGATAAAAGCAGATGTTGATGTATGTCACTGATGTTGTTTTTTTTTTTTTAAATATGGTTTCTTGTAGACAGATGCATCCTGATCTAAAAAATAATCTGAAAAAGTTTAAAAAACATCTAATTGAAACTACTGACAACATGGAACCACTGAAGGTTTGGGAGCTACAGGGTATGTATGGCAGTTTTTGTTTTAACACTGTACTTTGTTTAATTGTCCTTTATTATGTTGTTGTTTCAGTATTATGATAAAAGCTTCTTTTCAAAAGAGATATAGTTCATAAAAAGGCAGTATTATCTCAAGTATTAAAGAAGAATGTGTTGCTGTCTTGTCCTAGTATTATGTGCTAGAAATTAAAGGAGCATTGAAGTAGTTTTATTAGATAGAGCATCATAACTAGCTTTACTGATTTTAAAGACAGGAGTTATATTGGTAATTTTTCTACCTGATGTTTTATCTCAGATGTTGAATTTAGTTCCAGATATTTTTCTGAGAGATCAGGCAATAAATATAATTTTTATGTGACTGTTAAGACAAAATACAGGTTGACAGTTTATTTTCTTTATAAATTCTAAATTTATCAATGTACTGGAGTTCATGTTGGTACTTTTTTTTAATACAACATCAAATGGAAAAACATGCTTTTAAAAGCTTTCCCGTGGAAAAGGAGAACAAATATATGGAAGTTGATTTCTAAAAGCTTCTGTGTGATGAGCTGCTGGACATTTTGTAGCTTGAATGGAATTATACATCACTCTAAAATACATCCCTAAAATGTCAAAATGTCATAACAGTTAAGTTTAGGCAACTAAATTTTGCCTGTTACATTCTTCAGTTTTAGGGGACAACCTGTTTAAAACTGATTTGTCTATACCACTATAATAGCAGTGCAGTGAAGAAGACAGCAGTCGTCTGAACTTGAGCTTCTTTTTGGGATCCTCACTATAACAGAGCTTGTTAGCAGTGTCCAGCCTGAAACTAGCCATTTGAGATCATTGTAGTTCATTTAGTCTTTTATCAATGAAATCCCCTTCAGCTGCAGGATTTATCTTGGTCCAGAAAAATATTTTAAAAAAATTGGATTTCAGTTCTAAGAAATCTACTGTGCAAATAAAAAGAAAATTCTCTTTTTGTCTATTTAATTTTTTTTTGCATGATTGAATATCACTCTCTTGATATTCAAACAGAAGTGACTGTAAAACTTTGATCCCTTTGGTGTCTATCTTCACAAAAGCCTATAGAGGTTTAGTGCTCTGTTCAGTGATGGCCTTTTCTGTGGTGTCACAGCTGTGTAAATGAAAAGTGAAATTGATGCTGCTCCCCAAGCAGTGTTGAGAGTAGTTAAGTGTTCAGATGCTATTTGTTCAGTGCCAGGAAGACTGGTACTGGTTTGTGAGAAGTACATTCAGGGGCTTTTCAGACAGGGGGTCTTCAGCCCCCTCTTTGTATGGAGCAGTTTTGTTAGTCTTATTCCTGCCATAACTGGTAGCTTTCTCTAATTGATTCTTAATAACTAATCCCAGCAGCTGAGTAATGGCTCAGCTACTCTTTGATTTCTCTTAATTAGTTTCTAAGTAAAAATGTAATTAAATCTGTCCAAAACTCCTTCAGCTATGGGGCATACTTCTATTTATAAATGACCATTTATAAATACCTATTTATATATACCATTCAGGAGTTGTCTTTCAGGAGGTTTATGGTTTAGGTATGTAATTAGTTTTACTATTCACAGTGAAAAATGATGCGCAGAGTACCAGTGTGGTATTCCCTTTACTTTTTTTTGTGTGTGTGAACAGCCTCTTGATCTCTAGTGCTTCCTTAGCTTTCAAAGTATGCTTCATGATCTTAGGATCATCTTTTCACCAAAGTGCCCTACACTGCTCTCAGCTGTGTGTGCGTGCTACAAAGGGAGGTCTGTAAGTGACAGTCCCTGACCAGAGTTAAGCAAAAAGGTAAAAAGACATGTCAGTTTACCTCAACAGCGTTTGAATATTTGTACTCTAGATGGTCAGCATAAACTAGAAATTAGTAATAATTTATGAAGGATTTTAAGTGAGTGTCCTAGGTGTTTAGCTGGTGAAAGATCACTGTCTATAATAACAGCAGCAACTGGGTATTGCTTCACCTGTTTACAGCTCATATGGCTGTTAAAAGGCATCTGAAATACTCTTTTTGAAAATGGTGATCTCTTTATACCTTTTGTTGAAAGTATTAAGAAATATCAAATTAACATTCCAACTGTCAAGCTAACCTTTTCTTCCAGCCAGGGTGTACCTTATTAGCCTGAACTAGGATCACATGCTATTCACTTTTCTTCAGCCCTTTATATATATATATATTTATATATATATATATTTATTTTTTTTTTTAATTCCAAATTGAATCATAAAGATGGTGCAAAGTTAATCCAGAAAGCATCCTCTATTGCTTTCTGCCCAGCAGTTTTTACTATTTGTGATATCAGCTTTCCTCAAACTGAATAACCTGAGGCCTTCAGTTGCTGCTCCAGTGTCTTAACTAGCAGATTATGAGGAAAAAGCATCTTTGCCCTGAGGTATCCAAAGTTCACAGAAGCACCTGATATATTATTGCCTTACCCTATTGGTAGCCAAATTAGATTTTCTCTAGTCTCACATGTCAAGATTTGTCACACACAAGTTAGGTAACAGGGAAGGCTAGCTGAATTCCATCTTTCTTTTTTCCAGTAGATAGGCAAATGGATTATAAACTGTCCTGATAAATGAAAATTACTTCATTCTGAGGAGAAACATAGAAAAATTGTGCTAGACACTTAGAAGAACTGAAATTTGACAGTAGATTGGCCTTCGTTTAATGAGTCTTCATATTCTCTTCCTGTGAAATTGCTTCAACTCTTGAAAATTGTACCCCTCACATGCTCAATACAGCCTTTTATATTTAATATATCTGTTCTCTGAAAATCTTGTGAAGCCCTGGAGCTGGAAAAATTCTGCTTTTTACTACAGTTAGGGGTGTCTGTAGGTTGGTGCATATCTAGGTTTGAGCATGATACACTTGTGATGCTCTCGTAATACCAGATGATGAATTGTCTGTTTTTTTCACTATGTTGTTGTAAACTTAGAAATTACATGTGCAATGTATATGCTCAAGATGGCCCAGCAGATTTCCTGTAGGAAAGCCTGAATTTGGTATTTCCAACTTTTAAGTATCTTTTTACCTTAATAATGCTACTTCATAATATTTTACAGTATATAATTGAAGCGTAAAAATATTAATAGTGAGAATGTGTGTACGGAACAGTTTTCTGATTGTAGGCAGTATTGATTGAGAGTGTTATTTTCACTGATCGTGTTTGGTTTTTTTTTCCCCAGATCTTAGTTTTCAAGCAGCTGCTCGAATTATGTCTACCCCTGTTTATGATGCCTTAAAGATCATGAAAGACATAGCTCAGAACTTCCCAATAAGAGCCAGGTATGACACTTAAGCATGTTTTCAAGATACTATTCTTACGTTTGCATTTGAATTTAATGATAGTAGTACAGATTTATACCCAAATCCTGCAGTCATATATTCATATTTTACAGCTTGCTAGATGGATTCCAGGCAATTTCATTGAGTAGAAAAGAACTCCTGGGAAAGCTTATAATTTGTCTCTTAAATATTTGCTGTCTAATGCAGAAGATGCCATGAAGGCATCCTAATCCTTCAGGCATGTATGGTTGCATGCCTAGTTCTGGCTTTTACTGTATTGGTATTGTCCCAGCTGGAGAATTCTGTTGATTAATAACAGATTACTCACAGCAGGGAGAGGCAAAATTCTATTAATAAATTTCATGGGGGATCCACACAAATTAGTTCTAAGCACAACATTGCTGATGAGATTGGGCTCCAGCTACTGTAGGCTAATATTCTTACTGGGTAAGACCTGTCTCCCTTAACAGATTACTTAATAAAAGATCAAGATCATTATTAAATAAATTATCAGCGTTTCCCTCATTAAAAATTGCTCTTCCTCTAAGCTAATTGTATTGTAATTGAGAAATGCTTTTCTTTATCGTTAATAAGATCCTCATGTAATCCTAACAGCAATATTTGCTTAAATTACTCAAATATGATGCTAAACAGGCTTCTTAACTCAGTGTGCTTTCGTAGTTTACAACTGTTGTTTAATTGCCAATGTGTTTCATTGTCATCTCTGATTTTCTTTCAAGGAAAATCTACACTGTAATGGAAAAACTACCTTTGTAACTTCTCATTTCAAGGAAGAAAAGTAACTTTCTAAATGCCTGAAACATAATTATTATAAAATAGTGGGGTTCAAGTTTACCCTTAGATTAGCAATCAGAAAATGCCACTTTCCGTTAGAAGGTAGAAGAAATATAATGTTGAACTGTAAGGCCGGTTCTGTTCTTTAAAGGACAAGAAAAAGTCAGTTTGAAGTATGCTAGGTGACATTTAAATCACAGATTTAAAAAGTCTTTAAATTGTTACATCCCACTTCAACTCTCATTGTCTATCTGTGGCATTAGAGACTAATTTACCTACTCTTCAAACATTTTATTTTTATGGGTAAAAGTATGAGAAGCCTCTAGAATTTTTATAAGGGGAATTGTAGTTCCTGTATGATTTATTCTAACAAGTTATTCTAGCATGTTATTTTTAACATGACAGAATGCGAATATTTAAATAATTTAAAGTTAGTAGATCTGCATTGAGAACAAACTTAAATCAAAGGGACATTGCATAAAAAGTAAACAAAATACATTTCTATAATATTCTAATCATGCTTAACCTGCTGAGTCAAAAAAAAAGGTCTGAAGAAAAATAGAAAAAACAGGAAATTAAAAGATATTGCTTAATCACTTCAGATAGACACCTGATCATTATAATAGTAGTGTGGGTTTTTTTTTTTTTTTTTTAGTTTCACACAGTTTAGATGTGAAAACAACCATTTTTTAATTCTGCAAATTTGGCTTGAGAAGGGTGTATAAAAACTTTAGAACTATAGCTATGATACTAAAAATCAAATATTGAACCCCTTAAAATTGAGGTGTTCCTTAGACCATAAAAAAAGAATATCCCATTCCTCTGGAAGTTTCTTTCATTTTCTAGTTTATAATGTTTGGAGGGTTTTTTTTTTGTTTGTTTTTTGGGGTTTTTTTGGTTTGTGGTGTTTTTTTGTTTGGTGTTGGTTTTTGTTGGTTTTGGTGTTGTTTTTTTTGGTGATTTTTTTTTTTGGTGGTTCACTGTTTCTAGTTGAGAAGGTTAATCTGAGGTAGATTTTTACAAAAGGTCATCAGATGTAGAAAGTGTAACAGCTGATATATGTTATGGCAACATTTTGATAATTCATTTTATAGGATACTTTTATATGCATGCCATAATTATCTGATATATAAGCAACAGCAATAAGAATGACGGTACTCTGTTTATTCGTTTATCATTCATGAATTAACATTTTGAACATCTAAAAAGTTTCCTTTTTTTGACCTGATATCCAGTACTACATAGCTACATATTCGTCCAGGTAAGAATCAAGATGCATGAAATTGTGATAGAAAATATTACAACCTTACGGTCATGTAAGAACATTCCTGCATCATGTAGAATGGTAAATAATATCCATTTACTTTCAGGCAATAAAGTATTTCTTTTTAGTGTGTCCTTGGCACTTAAATTTAGAAAAACATTTGTAAAACTTTGTGAAGCTCTGAAGCATTGAACAAATGACTAAACTCAGAATCGAAAGATGTCTTTCATGGGTACTTTAATCATAGAGTCATAGAAAGATTTTGTTTGGAAGGGACCTTAAAGATCTTCTTGTTCCAGCCCCCTACCATGGACAGGGGCACCTTCCCCTAGACAAGGTTTACACTTGTTAGCTCAAATTCCTGGGGTGTCTTTTAAAGGGTCACCCATGACACTTTAAAGTCTTGCTAGAATCTTGCATTGTCGAGAGTAGTGTGTAGACAAGGAGCTAGCTAACAATTCTTTAATGTATGCTTTCTTATTACCAAAAGAGCCATCAGTAAAGCTTACCTTCTCCTGATACTTACATTTTGCTTTTACTTTCTTGCTAATGTGGGGCCAGCTTTGTCTTCTCCTTTTCACCTTTTTATTATTTTCACATTCATATTTTATGTTTCTGACTTACTACTCTAAGCTATTTGTAAAGATTTAGGTTGTTCTTTTTATCTGTACAGTTTTTATCACCTGTGTATGCAGAATGAAGCATTGATTCTGAGAGCTGCGGGCCCTACTACCATTAAGCTTAAACTCTGAAGTATTTTTTTACTTCAGGACTCTCTAAAACAAAGTCAGAATAATAGCTGAGGTAGTACTGCCAGACATTAAATTTCTACCTTTCTATGGAGTCCTTCTGTTAAGTAGCTGTTAATGAGAAAAGTTCTGAAAAGTATTCCTGAATTATGTCTGTTGCTGGTAGAAGGTCCCTTAAAGCAGTGTCCTGCATAGTCAGGTTTTAAGACTTCTGACTTGATAGTATTTTTTCCTAATCCTTCTCCTCCATTTTACCAAATTTAAATTTGGCTTCAGATATTCTTTTCTTTGTAGTTATTCTTTATCATATTTTTAAAATATATTTTTCAACAGAAATGTTTATAGTTTCTTGCTTTCCTGTCTACAACATTTATTTCAAAACAAGTGAACACAGAAAGTAGTACAATGGAAGATACATTTACTTAGTATTAAATACACTACCACTTTATGTGCATAGAGAGTAGCTAGCAGCATGATTATAGAGCTTTATGGGAGAGTTCAGATTAGTTGGACGACAACAAGCAAGTTATTAAGCACATCCTCCAGTAACTATATAATAATATAGTCCATATTGACGTTCTTTTTTTTAGTGCTGTCTTTGACATTACCGTTTGAGTTACACCTTTCTCGTTTTAACCCAAGGAAATCCCACCAAATATGGCTCAGTATAAATACAGCTCCTTCTTGATTCACTATTGTCCTTTCATCATGTGGTCCAGAAGAGATTCACAGTCACAGAAATAATCTGGCAGAATATTTAGAGGGGGTAAATAGAGAAAGGGTGTTTAACTGTGATGAACTGTATAATATGTAGAAACAAGTCTTGGAAATCATATTGTTTGCACTTAATAAGTAGTCTCTTTGGTTGCCTGGAAAGCTTAAGTATTTGTTTAAGGTCAACTGATTTTACATCTTATTTCTGACCTATTGCAAAAAAATGTGTAGCTTACTAGCAAGATCCATTCTAAATGAGTTTATTTTGGGGGAGAGGTGAGAATTTATATTATTAAAGAGCTGCTTTATTTTCCATAATTGAAGTTGGCTTAGTAGGATCATTCTGTTTGTTTAGTTAATTTCCAGGTTTATGATTATTTCAGTTTTTCTTAAAGCTTCATACAGATTTGCTAGAACATGTACAATCATGTTTTAAGAAAAATATTTCTGTATGCAACTAGAATATTTATTCTGGCATTTATTGGGAGAATCAAATTTAGGTTAATATGGTTTAGAGGCTCTTAATGGAGAGAATAATTTGCTCTGGGAGTATTTTATGATAGCCTAGTAATTACAAACCTCATCTACAATATGTTGTGACAGAGGAAGTTAAAATAGCCTTCCACAATGTTATTGAAATGTAAAAAAGACAAATTAATGGATTATCTTCTAAAGGTCAAATGACTAAGGAAACTAAAATGTTGACTGGCTGTGAATGATTTTCAACGCTTTCAATCTCCAAATCTTTTTTTTTTAATCACATCTAATTTTAAAGTAGTCATTCTTGATGTATTTTCCTTGCCTTTGACCAAAACATAAGTTATATCCTTGGCCGTCTGTGCTCTAATGTCGAGTAGTATTGAGTTAGTAACATTAAATTAAAATATACAAATATTGCATGTACTTAGGTAATAACTTAAATCATCAAACAACTTTTTCATTCTATGCATGCTATTTTCCAGAAGAAAAAAGAGGAAAGACAGTGGTAAAAAAATATGTTGATAATATTACTTCAACAAAACCTGGCCTAAATTTGAAACCTGGGTTTACTGGAGTAACACAGAACAAAATGGTTGCTTTGGAAAGCAAAAATTAATTGCAGTGCATTGGATATGCATTGGATATGGTATTAAAATACATATTTCATGTTATTTAATGCATTTTTTTTAAATACAGTGGGTGAGTGATGCAAATATTTTATTTTTACAGATCACTGACCAGAGTGCCTGTAGACAAGAAAATGCGAAATGAAATAGAAGAAAATCAGAAGGTTTGTTTTTATTTCTTCAAATAGGCATTTGAATTGTTATCATATTACTGGGTTTGGAGGTTTTTTATTAGCGTAGCAACTTTTACATAGTTTCTGTCAAAGAGCTAGTTGTCTTAAACATCTTTTACTAAATAAATAACATTGAAATACTTAGTTCAGATTTTTCATTTCCTGCTGTTCTTGGTACTTTTCTTGTTCCCTGTTTTGATTTTACAGAGTTAGGCAATGACAAATAAGTTCTGCAGTGTTATGTTCAGTCATAAATTGTGTGCTGTGACAGCAAAATAGGTGTTAACTTTCTAAAGCTTTGATCTTGAATCTAGGCCTGCTGCTTATGCTGTGGCTAACATATACTAGCTTTGACCTCTCCACATTCTCAGAATCACACATGCAACTCTTCTGCAACATATTTTGAATGTCATCTATAGTAGTGCTTTTCTTTTCATCTTTGCACTGCATCTTTTGTGCCTTGTGTCACATGAGGAGTCACAAGTTCATGTGATTTTGACTGGTCCGAGATGTATCCTGAGTTTCTATGTTGTGTTTGTCAGATTCATGATCTCTGTTGTGTTTTCTGTCTCAATGCAGAGTTCATATTTTTTCTGTCGAGTGTCAAATGTTAGCCAGCGTGCTTTGAGGACTGGCTGTGTGCCATGACATCCATAGCACTGTACTTAATCTTGATCTTCAGAACATGTGTTTTCATATGGTGTTAAAACTGACCAGCACTGTAGCAAAACGGTTGTATCGCTTATTTATGGCACTCCTGTATTTTTGCAACCTTTCTATGTATCATTTTGCTTTGTATCCATTCAGGCCCTTTCCTCTTGCCTTGGGAAGACTAGTATCTCTAGGGAAATACTTCTACAGTTCCACTTTTTAAAACAGTTAAAATGCTGAATGTCCCTGATGCACTGATACAGTCTTCTCATAAAGAGCTTGTCATCTCCAATGCTCAGCATTAGGCAGGCCTTTTGTTTTTTGCACTAGTGAAAAGTCTTATATTTGTTGATGAAGGAAGCAAATCGAATCTGCATGGTGCTTCATTACTTTCTACATATAGCTGAGGTATACGTTTTCCTAAATGCCTTTGTTGTTAGGGTTATGGTCAGGATAAAGCCCATGGTGTCACCAGAGTATGAGTGTTAGTATCAGGACTTTCTTTGTTTCTTGATGAGGTCTTTGCAATGTGTTTCTCAAATTATAGCTCTGTTAACACAAAAAAATCAAACCCAACTGCTTAATGAAAAATCACTCTTGTACTCCAAATGCAAAACAGTAAAGGTGTATCAGGAATTACAATTATTACTATATGTAACTATTAAGAGAAGTTACTAAAATTTTGGTTGAAATTAAGATGTTCATTTAGGCATATGTGTATGATGTCTTAACTCCTGGTATGACAAGAAATATGTAGTCAGTGAACATCAAAAACAATGTAGCTCGTTCAATGGTTGTTTTGTGGGCATTATTGAGTTGCCTAAACTTGAATTTCTGATGTCATTTGAGGTGCCTCCGGCTGTCCAAGCTAGCCACACAGGTCTGGCAGATGTGTGCACTGGAGCATCCATTCACTTTTGCCTAACCCATGCTTTCTAGTCCAAGATACCTTATCCTGAAACAGATGATGTTGTGTATTTATTTGGTTGGTCAGCTGAGTCACTTGTATGATTCCATGGCAGTAATAAGGATCTTAGGCACCTATCACACTATGTTTAAATTTCATATGACATTCTATCTGCAATCTAAAGGCTACAGGATCTTAGACAGCTAAAAGCTGAAATATGTTGAATAAAAGTAGGGAAACTTCCTGAAAACTGCTGCTGGAGCACTATAAATTGGCATATGCGTTCTTGAACTGCATTACATCCATCTAGCAGCAGGAGAAGTATGATCTCATGCTGTGTGTAACTGAATGATTCTCTCTCAAGATAATGAAAGTTGAATAGGAAATGCAGTGAGAGCAAATAAAGGTATTAAAAGTTGAAAGGCACGTGATGATTTAGGTGTAATGAATAACTAAGAAATAGACTGAGAACTGCTATAGATAAAAGAAAAAAAGAATCTCATTAAGCACAACGCACAACTTCCAGTGCAGTAATTTGCTGACAGTTTAGCAAGAAAATATTGTATGGGTATTATCAACTTTGAATTCTAGTCTTGGATACCAAAATGCTCCTTCCATCAAAGTTGTTACAGCAAATGGATGCTCTTCTGAACAATTAAATGCCTTGCATCAAACCACTATGAATCTCAGCTCTGATTCAGCTCAGTTCTTTTCCTGGGGCAGTACTGAAGGATTTGAAAAACTTTTAGACTCCCATTTCCATACCCAGTGGCAGACAATTTTTTTCATTGTTCTTGCATTCATTTTAGTTAATATGAAGATTTTTATGACCTACATCAGCCAGTTGCAGTCTTTCTCAACGTCTGTGTTTACATGAGTATCTGGGTTTATAGGAATGAGCAATCAGCTTTCAGTATCTTTTCAGATCTATGCAAGAGTCCTGAAAAATCCTGATAAGATTTCTTGAGACTGTAATCCTCTTTACATTCATTGTTCACTCCTAGAGTCCAGTGGCATTAAGGGGGATTTTTCTGTGTTCACAGTACTTCATGGCAAAACACTGGAATTAAAACTGTAATCCAAATTGGAATTTGGATTGTACAGAAAAATTCCAGGTGTACCTAGGGCTTTGGGTGCTTCTCTGCCTAGTGGAGAGGGGTCTTATCACTGTGTGCTTAATTTTGTCCCATCTGCCTGTTTTGGTTGTGTCTCATGATCCATGTAGGTAAAAGGAGAAATTCCACCTGCTGCAGGGTCACTTGGCATTGTCAGGATTCTATGAATTCTGGCTCCTTAGAGGGGATTTATAGAGTGAGACTTGGAACGGTGTGTAACTCTGTGTGAAGCTCTGTCGGGAAAAATGTCAGTGTGAGAAACCAGCTGCTCCTTATAGGTTACTTCTTTTTAATGAATGCGTGAGGTTTAAAAAAGGTAACTATGAAGAGCACTTGGCCAGAACAATCCAAAGCAGCAGCTGATTGTAAAGAAGGTAGGCATCTTGCCTGCTTTGGGACATAGGGGGAAAAATAAATAAAACTGTCATTTATAGACAGATACAGATTATATGATTGGGAATAAAGTGAATTTTATAAGCTAGGAAAGCAGTTCAATTATACCTTTCTTGTTTCCTTATCTGATCACAGGAAACTTTCTGCCATGCATTTCTGCTCCTCATTTTGAAAGCTCACTGACATCCATTTTTTAAATGCCTACTAAAATTTTCATGAAAGATAATAATTAAACCTTAAAAAAAGTAATGTCTTTCTGGCTATTTGTTAGCATTAGTGGGATGCAACCCCTCCCAAAGCCGCAATATTCTTCATATTATATTTGAGTTTGAATATATGCGTTTAGATATTTTGTAGCAAGTATATTCAATTATATTACTCTTCTGTAAATGTACATGAAAAAAAAAACCGATGAAAACACTACAAAGTTCAGGTTACACCATTAGAATAAATCAAATCTACAAATTTTAAAAGCTGTTTTTCAAGGTCTTGGACATGTTTTGGACTTTCATAAAAATTTTTTCTGTTAGGTTCAGGCTTACTGCAGCTGCAGTTTTCCTTTATTGAGAGCCCTGCCTTTCATACACTGGTATTAAGTGCCATTACATATTTCCATTCTGCTTTGGGTTGTGAAAATGTTTATACTAAGGAATATGGTACCTTTTATGACTAATATGTACATATATTGGATTACAAGAGGCTTCAAGTAAACTGTTGTCTCATTTATGTGGGGATGCACTTGTAATGCCACAAATCAGTTAGCTTTGGCTTTATGTAACATTTAGCTGTGGGAAAGTAACCACTGTAAAGAAATAATATGGCTTTCAATGTTTTCCTGATTTTTTTTCCTCTTATTTGCTTAGTAACAGGCTTACAAGTGGAGTAATACATGCAGCCTGAGTTGCTTGCTCTCAAGTGTGCTTTTGAACAAAGTGTGGTTTTGTTCACACTTACTTTGTTCCGCAACTGGCAGCTAAATGGGAAAAAATACATCTTTCTCATCTTGATTTTTTTTCCTGTATATTTTTGTGGTCTTCATTCCTCTGTTCAGAATTAAAAAAAATATGGAAATCTGACTGTTCCTCACAGGGTGAGTTGGAATAAACTGCTGCTGTTGCTCCTGATACTTACCTTGCTACAGCCAGCATAGATTGAACAGTGTGGTGCCTCACAGCTCTCTGAAATAAAATAAGGCATACTTTACTCCCTAAGTACTTACTACCTCTTGTATTCATTTATTGTGGATTTTATTTTCTTCTTTGCAAAGCAAAGATGTGCTGTGTTATCCCTTCCTCATCTATGTTTTTTCCCAAGGTCCTTTTGTTAGATAACATTGTATGTTTCTAGTCTGTCTTTCCTAATTCCCAGTAACCATTGCAACTACACATTTTTTGGAACTGTGAAAGATGTTAAGCTAGTTTCAGTGGAGGTCTGAAAAACACGTACAAATCTCCCTTTGTTGAATGGATATGTAGGAGTAATACAACTAAAACTTACAAAACATATTTCTGTATGTGTATGTGTTTTCACTTTCTGTTGGTGGACACTGGGAATGTCTTCTTATCTCAACCTTGCACAGGTAGGGACAGTATATGCTGGGGGGGAGGGATCTGCAGCTATTTTTGTATTTGTACATTGAAAGTTCATTAAATAGAACTTGCAGAAGTTTGTTGTTAATGTTTTTACCAACAACACTCAGCTAAAGAAAGATACGTGGAAGAGATTTGATGTGTCTGTTTTGCGGAATTGCTTTAAGCCTTATTTATACTTATATATATATTTATTTATATATGTGTTTTAGTCTTGACAAATAACTAAGTTAGCAGTACTTTTTACTTTTCAGCATTTTAATGAAGTTCTTGGAATCCACCCTGGAGAAGCACGTCTATTTCTAAATGGCCTTCATATTGACTTGGATTTTCATGATCCTTTTAGGTAAGATGGTACATTTTTTTTTAAAGATTATAGAATTATTAACAATACTGGTAAAGTCGTGCTCATGGTGACAGTTAATCTCATCTGGGAGCCAGGAAGTGCTCCAATAGAGGGAGTACTGGTTTACAGTAGGTTTGCTTTGAATATGAACATTGGATAAGTAGTTGAAAACGGTGTTTTTTCTCTTGGACACAAGCTAACTACCCTGGACTACAGGACAGCAGACTTTGGCCTCTGGTGGGATCTGATTGGTAGAGTACCATGGGATAAAGCCCTGGAGGGAAAGTCTTCAAAGACTGGAGCACCTCTCCTATGAAGACATGCTGACAGTTGGGGTTGTTCAGGCTGGAGAAGAAAAGGCTCTGGGGAGACCTTATAGCAGCCTTCCAGTACCTAAAAGGACTTGTAAGAAAGCTGGAGAGGGACTGTAACAGTAGGACAAGGGGTAATGGCTTTAAACTGGAAGAAGATAGATTTAGATTAGACATTAGGAGGAAGTTCTTTACTGTGAGGGTGGTGAGACAGTGGCACAAGTTGCGCAGAGAAGCTGTGGCTGCCCCGTCTCTGGCAGTGTTCAAGGCTTGGTTAAACAGGGCTTTGAGTCCCTGCTCGTGTCAGAGCAGTTGGAGTAGGTGACTTTTAAAGGTCCATTCCAATCCAGGCCATTCTATTATGCCATAATTTCAGTCTTTGTCTTGCCACCAGTAAATTCTATTAATGCAGAACTAATATGCTTTTTTGTATAAGAAATGTTTCAGTTTCTCCAATTATAGTACAGTTGTTTTGGGCGTGGCTTGCCTCTTTTATGCAACCATTCATAAACTGTAAACATTTTCCCTTGCGTTCTTCTGTGTGTTCACAACAGCAGGATAGACTTGGGTAGTTTAAAATCATCTTTGGAGGCCTGGAAACTGTAAATAAATTTACTGATGCTAAGACTGAAGGGGTTTTTTATGTTACTATGAACTGTCAAAATCTACAATTCTTTATCTTCTGTTTTTTAACACAAATTTGTTTTTTTTCTTTCATGAAGGTACTTAAAGTTTCTTGGTTTTAGCATTTATACATGCAAATTTTACTTAGTTTTTTTCTCAGAGTTTTGAGATGGAATAATTTGCATCATTTTTAGTAACAATGTATATATTAACAGTGCTTTTTAATGATAGTGCTAGCTTTAATTTCAACCTATTTTTAGAAGAAACCTTTCAGAATAGAGAAAACTCAAAATGAAGCAAGATAGAAATAAAGGCATTTATAAAATTTTGGCTGCTGTATTCTGCTATTGAGTACTTCAAGGTTTGTTTCCATTCTCACATTGAATTTTCAGGATGCCACAAATGGTCCGGAGTCTGTTCTGTGTTCTTGGGAAGAGTCTTCTTCTGGAGGTGTAGCTATGTTTTCGCTGTGCTGTTTTCAGGGTTCTGCCATGACACAGACTCACAGCTCATCTTTTTCTCCATCATTCGCTGCCTGCTTCTCCACACACTCACAAAGCTTCCTCTTTGGGTACCCCTGCTTGTGTTTCTGCCTTAGCCAGAACAACGCAGCAAGCAACTTTTTACTCTGCTGTCCTGCCACATCTTACTTAAGATCAATGAAATTCCATCATATAAAATGAACGTGAATGAGCAAGAGTTGTATAATCTGTTATAATTCTGTTTTGAAATAAGTTGGAGACATGCAGAATTATTAACTGATTTTGTTTTAAATATTTGACTGCAGGAGAATATAAAGATTATTTTCAATGCTAAAAATAAGCCTCACATTAATGGTCTTTGAAATACTTTTTTTTCTTTTGATGTCATGACAAGAGTTCTGTGTAGACATTAAGCATTTTGTCTCCCTGAAAAAGCATCCTAGAGACTCTTAAACTGGAAGGAAAAGTGATGCATGGACTTAATGAACTTGGAATCAAAGAAGAGACCTTGAGTAGATTCATGAGGTTGCATATACATCCTACAGATGACACTTATGCACTAGATATTCGTCACTCTTCCATAATAGTAAGTAATTTAACAATTACTTATTTAAATATTACATATTTGATAATGCTGTGTATGAGACGGTGTCTTTTTTGTAGTGTAATTGAAATACTAGGTATAAACCCATGTCAATAAGTAGTTTAAAATCTTTTGGAGGGTGATAGCTCTTTAATATATTTTAGGAGTAATTTTCTCTAGCCTATGCCTTATTAAAATTTTAAGATGTAGGATATTTAAATGAAAAGAGAACTGTATCTAAGTAGTTGCACACTCACAGCTATAGAATTTGATTCTATAGCAATTAATCTACCTACATAGTATCCTCATACAATGCAGGGCTGCTAAAGGTTCTTCGGAAGTGGATAATTATGATAAATTGTGGACAACTTTAAATATGTTGTTTCTAGTTGTCCAATGACTGCTTCAAACTGTATACAGTTTTCATCACAAAGGTTATATGCCAGTGGAAAAAGCACTCAAATACTAATTTTCTTCACTTGAAAGAAGCATATATTCATTCTTCTGTTTCTCAAGGCTTGCACAGAAAACAATAAAGGAAAAAATTAGCCATATATTCATTGATATATCTAAAAAGCTGCTAGTGTCGATTATAGATAAATACTGTGTCTTACAAAGATGGTTATACTGTGTTACACATATTTCTGTGAGATGTTATTATGACCTTTGTATTGTGAAAGTAGTTTCTACACTTGAAAAAACTGTTCTATTCACATCCTGATGCGTTTTTCAAGTGGCTGCCTTTTTCTGTCTTAGTGGCTTAATAACATAGAACAAGACTACAGCTATAGCAGATGGCCTGCAAGTTATCAGGAACTGCTAAAACCTGCATTTCCCGGAGTTATACAGCAGATTAGACGCAATTTATATAATTTGGTAAGTTTGGAGAACTCAATTTTTCTGCCTAGTGTAAGTACTAATACTTGAACAGGCAAAAAAATACACATGCTGTATTCATTGTGAAGGTTAGCATTTCATGTTTTCTATGTGGGTCTGCTAATAGCAATGAAAATCTTTTTTTATAGTGAGTCATATGTGATTATTAATCTGATTTCCAGAAGTGGACTTGGGCACTGTTTTGTCTTGAGCTTTTCTTACTACATATAGATAATTCACTACTATCAATTAATTTTCTTCATAGTACACTACTTAGAGAAGACAATGATAACTGTCCTTGTTTTAGGGATGGTAAAATGAGGTACAAAAAGATTTATGGTATAAAGCATACTAATTCTGAATGTCTTGTAACCTAATTTTTCTTCTGTACATATATTCTGTATCACTTAGTAGGCTAAGGAAGCAGATATTGCTGATTTAAATTGGAATTTAAATAACAAAAGAAAACTGTTTGAATCATAGAATGGTTTGGGTTGGAAGTGACCTTAAAGATCATCTCGTTCCAACCCCCCTGTTTCTTTTGGTGAGTCAGTTGGTGAGCACACACTGCCGGTTCATGTCCAACTTTTTATCCAGCTTTTCATCCACCAGCACCCCTAAGTCCTTCTCCTCAAGTCTGCTCTCAGTCTCTTCATCCCTCAGCCTGTATTCATACCAAGGGTTGCCCAGACCTAGGCGCAGGACCTTGCACTTGGCCTAGTTGAAGCCCGTGAGATTCACATGGGCCCACTTTTCAGGCTTGTCCAGGTCTCTCTGAATGGCAACACATCCCTCAGGCCTATCAACTGCATCACTCACTTTGGTGTCATCCATACACTTGCTGAGAGCACACTTGATCCCACTGTCTGTGTCATTTATGAATATGTTAAGCAATCCTGTTCCCAGCATGGACCCCTGAAGGCCACGACTTATCACTGATCTTCATCCAGACATTGACCTGTTAACCACTGCTCTCTGGATGCAACCATAGGGCCAATTCCTTACCCATCAAATAGACCATCCATCAAATCCATCTCTCAGCAACTTAAAAGGATGTTGTGGGGGACTGTGTCAAAGGCCTTACAGAAGTCCAGAGAAATAACATCCATAGTTTTTCCCTCAGCCGTTTATGTAGCAATGCCAAGTGACATGAAGCTCAGTATATAAAAAGACAACCACAGTACAAGCAATGTGTAATAAAGAAATGCATATTTATAATGAAGCTTATGTCTAATATGAAGTAGATTGCGTTTCAAGTTAAATATTGTTGAATGTAACAGCTAGACTGTAAGACATCTACAATGTATCATTTAATTATAACTTGAAAGGGAGGGAGTGTTCAAACTTTTAAAAAATGATTCTTCTGCATTTCAGCTACTTTAGCAAAATTATCAGTTCTGAGGGGAGATGCAGCACAAAGCTGAGTAAATAAGGTATTGATGTCATAATTAAATCTGCATACAGATAATCTACCTATGCAGACAGATCCCACTTACGTGAGACAGGAGGGAAAAACTTTTTCCCAGTGCTCCACTTCTTAATTAAAAAGTTTTAAGTCAATATATTCTGTTTATTTTAGTCTGGTTTTCACTGCATAAGAGTTAGTTGGAAGAAGTAATGCGAAAAACAGTACTGGATCCTTTTTAATTAAATACCAAGTCTCTTAATAAAAACAAAGTAGTGGCATGGAGTCTTTTAAAAAAGAGTAGTGATATCACTTGGTTTGAAGGTCAATAAATGGTTAAAGCCTGTTTCCAGTATTTGGTCCAAATTCATTAATTCTGAAGTTATTTTCATTTATACTCTTAATGTTTTCTTACAATGAATGCCCTAGGAAACTAAAAACAGTTGAGGCACAAAGCTTCTTGGGAAATTTCTGGTTTGGAAATCTCAGATTTTAGGTCTGAAAAAAAACCCCAAACCCGACATCAAGAATAAGTATTGTCTGTGTGTTATGTTTTCTCTTATTAGGTACTTTTTATTGATCCTGTCCAAGAAGATACAGGTGATTATATGAAACTGGCAGAATTATTCATTCATCATAATGTGCCACTTAGGTAAGGAGGACTGAAAGGCTTGAAGAGAAGTCTTAAAAGATGTTTGGTTTCCTTTTTTTCTTCTTCATCCTGTGTTCTGCTAGGCAGAGATATGAATTCAAACGAAGGCCAATGCAGCAGCATTCTAGTCAGACACACTGGTTACCCACTTGTATTAAGCTTACATGAGTATTAAATATTCTTAAGAAAATAGGTTGCAAGGGATAGCATACCTGAGTGTGTGGAAAATGAATTGCAGAAGTCTGATAAGAAGTTACCTTGTTGAATAGTCCATGTGGATAGTTGGATGCCCATGTGAATATCAGTTCTAAGCAAAATATTCTGTAAGTAGAACATGATTCAATGGCATTTTGGATTTAACTATTTCACGTGAGGTTGTTTTACCTGGTTTTGTTTTGTATAAGTACTTAAAAGTTTTGAATTTCTGAAAATCAGTTGCCTGAGGTCATCATTTGAGAGAGACTTCTGAGGAAGAATATGGTTGATCTGAGATGCCTACTTTAAGAAAAAATGAACTGCTGTTGTAAGTGCCTGTTTATTTACACAGCTAATGAAAGAAGAGGAGGGCACTAAAACTAGATCTAAGGTTCAGCAAGATGAATTACATGTTAAATATTTAAAATCTTCCTGTGAAACATCTTTTTATTTCCTCAATATGTTACAGGGGTTTAATTTCCTTTAAATTTATGCTAGTTCTGGTCATCATTTATTTTTTCTTCATGTTTTATTTTTTAATGACAAAAAAAGGTAGTGAAGGACAGATATTAGTTATCTGTGCATTTTATCACTGTTGTTAATACCTGGGAGACAATACTACTTCAGTCCTTGAGGAGAATATAACCTAGAACCTAACTTACCTTTTCTAATAAATGACAGCATAAGGTAAGCCAAATGGGATCAGAAAAGGCAAAAGAAGGTCTAGTAAGAATGGCATGTATTGATGACAGAACGTCAAGACCCCAGCATTGTCGACATGCAGCTACACAAGACATTCATTTCAGGAAAAAAAAAGACAGATGGTGGCCAGACTAAAACAAAGATTCAAAAGATGATGGCAGGAATGTAAAGTTGTCGTAACCTTCAGATAGGTAAGGAAAGAAAGGGCTGAGTAAATCCTAGTAATGTACAGAAATCTTAATTATGGTCAGCTTTAAATGAGAGAAAAGACATCCGAAATCAGTACACAGTTGATAACCTAAGCATAATATGGGAGACCTGATGAAGACTGCATAGCTGACATCATCAGTTTCACTGCAGACAGTCATGGCACCACCATCTATGTACAGGTGTTTTCTTCATCCCTACATGCTGGACAGATTACTATTGTCAGTATTAGAATGTGTGTGAAACTGATACTGTTTTAAAATGTGTGAACTCTTTTTTGTTTTTTTTCATAGAGTTGGATTTGTTTTCATTTTAAATACAAAAGAAGAAATTGATGGAAATGAAGATGCTGGAATAGCTCTTTGGAGAACTTTTAATTACATTATGGAGGAATCTGACACCTCTCAAGCCTTTACCTCAATAATTAATGTGTGTACTTTCACAAGAAAACACCTTTTACTCATTACTTTTATTTCTGTTCTATATAGTTAGGATTTTGCTACCTTATAAGAACTTGATAAGTTTGCATTTACTGTACATGGAAGATATTAAAAACATGTATAGCATTGATGGGCTATAGAAGGATTTGCAGAAATTCTTTCCTCTTCCAGGATCCAGGATGACTTGCTCTTGTCATTTTACCTGTCTACAGGCTTTCTTCAAGAATCTAGAAAAGAAGATGCATGCCTTACACCTTTCAGTATTTTCTTGTGAAAAATTGTTCTGTTCAGCCTGGATAAGAGGAGGCTGTGTGGAGACCTCATAGCAGCCTTCCAGTATCTGAAGGGGGCCTACAGGGATGCTGGGGAGGGACTCTTCATTAGGGATTGTAGTGATAGGACAAGGGGTAATGGGTTGAAACTTAAACAGCAGAGGTTTAGACTGGATATAAGGAAGAAATTCTTTACTGTGAGGGTGGTGAGGTACTGGAATGGGTTGCCCAGGGAGGTAGTGAATGCTCCATCCCTGGCAGTGTTCAAGACCAGGTTGGATGAAGCCTTGGGTGATATGGTTTAGTGTGGGGTGTCCCTGCCCATGGCAGGAGGGTTGGAACTAGATGATCTTGAGGTCCTTTCCAATCCTAACTATTCTATGATTCTATGATTATTTGTGTTAACATGATGTGGTGGTCTTGGTCTTCTGTATCTCTTGGAGGACAGGCATTTTAATATCACTTTAGCAGTCCTATAAGCTTTGAAAAACCTTTGATTGTTCTCTTGTTTAGAAGATGAAACAGAACAAGCTAAGTTCTGTTTTTGCTCATGTTTGAGCTGTTCATGGGTGTAGAAAACATAAAAATATTCCAGGCTTGCAGCTTAATGATTGAGACTGGTTTTGTGTGTGAGAGAATGCAGGTTTGTGTAAAGACAGTTATTTCAGAGGTGGGAGATGAATGGAGGGAAATAAAGTGAGCAGTCTAATTGAAAACTCTGCAGGCAAAATTGTATCAGAGAATATTGTATTAATACATGATTTTTTTTAATTTTTTTTCTATCATTCTGAGGTGTGCAGAGAGTTTAAGATGAAAGTAATTGAGGTAACTAGGAGTACCTTGGAAGAGAAATAGAAATCCACAAGCATTAGGGAGCTGATACACGTGTGTGACTATTATCCGTGACCAGATGACAAAATATCAATTTACAGAGTGCTTTTTAAAATGTTGTGTTCTTCTGTTTACTCTGCTTCATAACGTAAAGAGGAGGGAATGATAAATATAATTTTAAGTTAGCAAAAATAGAATCAACAAAATACAGGCTTGAGATGTTCAGAGCTGTAGAGAGAAATGAAAAAATTTCACTTCAAATTTCTTTTTTAAGTTTGATGAAAGTAATCAAATTTTATGCTATGGAATAAAATAGCATTGGTAAGGAAAAATTGTCACCATAGGAAAAAAGTATTACTCACCAATTCAGGCTTGGATTCATCCCATATAGTTTCAGGTAACTACTCATGGTTAGGTAGTTTATGGTAGGAATTTAGATTCCTTCTCTACTCAGTGGAGAAGAAATAACCTTTCACGTTCAGCTCCCATAAATGTATTTCCTTTGCCACTTCAGATTTAGACTAAAAGTATAATAATAGATTAATCAGAACAGTGCTCTGATGGAAGATTGTTCAAATATGTGATGGTGATGATTACTGAAGCAGTATAAAATAATGCAATATAGCAATAAAACCAGTATAAAAGTATACTGATATAAAATTTACTGGAGCACTATAAAAATATGTTATTTTTTTATTTTTATTAATTTAGTTGTATTATGATTGCCAATTTTTTACCTTATTTCTGTTACAATTGTTACAGATGTACCGTGAAGTGCAAGGTGGAAATGTTCTAACAGTAAATCACGTGAAAGATGTTCTTAGAAGAGAATACCCACATGCTGATGTTCAGAGCATCCTAGATATTAATTCTGAATATGACGAAGGGAGAAAGGTATGTTGGGAGGAGTGGTAAGAAATCCTGCAATGCACAATATTTGTATATCAAGTATTTGAGTATTTCTCAAGCTGAAATATTGCTAAATATTAAAGCAAGTATATACAGTGTCTTTGAGTCAAAATTTTTCTTCAGCCATTTTCAGTCAATGATTAGTGGAACTGTTGAAACGGTTTCTGCATTACTACTCTGCCTTCTGCATTCAGGGCCATAAGGCTTTTTCTAATAAGCATGTCAAGGGGCCTGTCCAGGACTTCAGAAATTTACCTGGGTCTTCTGGGCAAGGAGCTGAAGCCTGGTGTTCTAGGCAAATATTTTTTCCTTTAATTACACTTTCTGGTTATAATTTCTCTTAGGAAAGACAGCTATGGATTTTGATTTAAAGCCTGTAGAGAAGACATTTTTATTGTTAATTGATTATGTAGGCAATTTTCTGCTGAAATATATAGCTAAAAATACCATGAAGGATGAAAGAATAGGAAGGGGGAATTACTTACAATATATTTGTATTTGTTTGTCTAACTGAATTTTGTCTGAGGAAAAATCGGCTTGTTCTGTTTCCTTACCAAATAAGGCTTTGCTTCTGAACATAAAAGACTTTTGAGTTTGGGGTGGGGGGCACTTTCTTTGGGGAGAAGGTCTTATTTATTCATCTGAAACCGGCTTTCTAAAGGTCTTTCTCTAATGTTATTTACTTAATAGTTTTTGCTAAGAATATTAATCAAAATAAGATTCTCACCAAGAAGATAAAACTAAAGTTTCAAACCACCATATATCAATCTATAATTTCTTTTGCCATTCTATTTGAGAAATAAGTCCCGTGTGTCCTGTTTGGTTTCCAAACATTTCCTGGTTTGTCCCTGCTACTTATGAGAAGTTGTGACAGTGAATAGTGCTTGGAGATTAGAGTTCATGATCTCTTGAGGCTAGTTTCATTTTTTGCTAAAGTCAGCCACGGTCTTACTTAATCCTGTGATATTTCTGATCTGATCAGGCAGGAACAACTTTTTATAAAAAGAGTGGCCTGGGTCCATTGCCTCAAGCTCTGTTTAATGGCGTGCCCTTTAACAGAGAAGAGATGGATGCTGCAGAGTTAGAGACCATTATTCTCCAGAGGATTATTGATGCCACCAGAATCTTTCAGAGGGCAGTGTTCATGGTATGTTTAACATTTCTGAATGAATGCAAGATGAAATATTTGATAGTGAGTCACTTGAGCCATGTTTATATATTAGCTTTTTGCAAGGAGATGGCTTGAAATTAATAATATCACAAGTGAAATTACATTGTTACATTAATTTTTAGTCATGGTTTTGAATGAGTGTTTAGATTATGCAAGACTGAAGGATCAACTAAGCATGTAGTAATTCTATATAACTTTCAACCAGAGCCTGAGAATGTACTGAAGTTGTTCACCGAAAGATATCTATCTGCTATTTTGAGATATTATCTGTATGATATGTATATAGTTTTGACTTTTCCATAACTTGGTGCATGTAGAAGCTTTAATCTCAGTTGAAAGATTGTACACATAGTTGGTCTTTTTTGTATTGAAACTGAAAGTAGATTGAATTTTTCTCTCTTCTGACAGGGTGTGTTAAATGATCATGTGAATGCAATGGATTTTCTTATGGATCAGCACAATGTAGTTTCCCGTATAAACCCCAGTATTCTTGGAGCAGAGAAAAGATACATACATTTCAGATCCACATCTGGTAACTACTTTTCTCTGGTTGGCCATTGTTATGGTCTTCCTTTTCCTAAGTCTAACATACTGTATTTTACGTTTTGCAGTTCCATTTGATGTGGATGACTTCTCTACTTTCTCCTTTTTGGACTCACAAGATAAAAGTGCTGTAATTTCAGACAGCATGAAGTATTTAACAAAAAAGGGTATATTAATTTTCTATATGGGTGTTATATTTATACATATATGTGGGCATTACAAATCATTGCAATTTGCCAGTAAAATATCCCAAGTAAGTACCCCAAGGTTCACATGTAAATAAATATATTTCCTAATATCCCAGTATTTTCTTTCAAGAACCAGATCATATCCTAATATTATAAACAAATTGTAATTAATATGGTAGTTATTCTAGATTTTGTGGTTTCAAAATGGGATGGATGATGTGGCTAGTTACTTTTTGTTTTACAGATTTGAAGTTAAAGAGCTTTATAAGACTTTGCAGTTTCCATACTAACATGGTTTTACTTGAAGATGTTAAAGAGACTATATTCAGTTTTTAAGTGACTCTGATTGCGGCATTATCAAGTGATGAATGTATAGTCTTTATAATATCTGTATCAAAGTTGAAGTCAGAAAACCTACACATGAACTTCAAAATCTCAAAGAAAATTAATTTGTTATTCATGAGAAGATTCTCCAGAATGTAAAGCAGGATTATCTTTAATTTTAAGGTGAAGATTCATTATATGCTGTTACTATCTGGATTGTTGCTGATTTTGATAAGCCAGCTGGGAGACGACTGCTTTCTAATTCCTTGAAAAGCCTGGTGAGTTCCTAGCAGTTTTTATTAAGATAATTATTATGAATATGTTCTTAACAACACTGTGGACATTCAAAAAATTATACTCTTAAATAAAGGTGTAATAAGGATTATTTTTGTGGGTCAGATGCAGACTTACAGGACTGTGCTTTCATTTTGCTCTACTCTCCTGCAACTCTGCCATCTCACAGGCTTGTAGATGATTATTTAGTTTAGGGTTTCTCATTTCTTCCCAATTACAGACTTTCTCCCATGAGGTAACCTAGTGTCTTACGTGGACCAGGGAAGTTAGGATAATATGAACCATTACACAGTGTTCTTCTGTATTGCATGTCACAGCTGTGGCTGTGAAGTAACTTTTTTTTTCACATCCTGTTTGTATGCTTCTGAGACAGATTAATCTTTTTGTGTTTTTATGTGCTAGGAGGATTATCCACATTTAAGAGTTTGATTAGGTTCCTCAGTGTTAATAATAGGACTTAGAGTATACAAGTAAATGTCATATAAATATAAATGACAAAAAAATCTCAGTTCTGAGGAAGTTAGAAGAGTGATTAGACTAAAATTGGGAAAACATCTAGATTTAACTAATCAGGAACGAAACAGGAGCCACGTAAGGGAATTATAAAATTGGTATGCTGCAGGGAGTGTGTGATACCAAATATGTCTTTAAAAATAAGCTTAAAAAACTGCAAAGAGGAATATGCAGTACAAGGTCTTGTTACAGAAAAACATTTAATTTATCTGATTGCTAGACCTATGACCTGAGCTTGACAGTCGTATTCCCTCTCTAGTTTTACTTTTTCACCCCTTCAGCAGGGAAAATATGCCGTAGGTCCCAACTAGGAAGTGAGAGCTGTCTGGGCACAAGCTCTCATGTTTGTAAGGAATATCTAGGAAAAACATTAGAAAAAGCCAACAAGGCTTGCTGGATCTTCTATGAAATGGCAGTTGAATTGGTTATCTTAATTCTCATCAATAGACTTGATTTAGATTAACTTCATGTAAACTGCTTGGTCTAGTGGTTGCCAAGTTTCATGACAGAAAGACAAAAAAACAGAGGGTTTTTTCTGAAGTTCATTGCTTTGCCTGGAGTCTCTCTACTTCTTTCCAGGCCCTCCAGTTTGTCAGATCAGAGTCTAGTAGAATTTCTGGTACAGAAATTCAGGTGCAGAACTGGCACTAACACATCTTGTGCATGACTACCATTGGCATTTGAAGAGAAGCATGAATCTGGGAGGGGAAGTGGCTGAAAGGAACTGACTTTTAACTATTCCAGTTAATACATAGTATTTCAAAAACTACTAATGTATTTTTACTTCGTTTGTTAAAACTGGAGATGTCTTAGCTGGAAGAGACCTCTGGAGGCATCTAGTTCAGCTTCCCATTCCCAACTGGGATTATTGCCGACATTAGATCAGGTCAGCTGTAGGTTTGTCTGAAGAAGTCCTGAAAATCTCCAGGGTGGCAACTCCATTGCCTCACTTGACAATTTGCTCTGGTGTTGCATTGCCTTCCTGTTGTAGTTTTTCGTGCCGGGCCAAAATTGATGACCGTTACCCCTTGTTCAGCCCTCGTGTTTTTCTCTCACCATTAAGTAGTTGGCATTCTCTGTAGCCTTCTCTTTGCCAAACTTCTTCTAGTATCTCCTCACAGGCCCTTAGGTCTTATTACTGCTATCTGGTGTAGACTTTTCTGAAGCTTCTTCAGAATCAAAATGCCCTTACTGCAGTGATGGGACCAAAAGCAGGAGCAGCAGTCCAAGTGCAGCCTCACAAGTACTGAGGAGAGTAAGAGCTTCCCTTGCTTGGTTTGCTGTATGTCTTATAATGTAGCTTAGTGCGCCACCTGTCTTCTTTCCAGCAATAACACACTTCTCGGGAGCAGTTTAAAGTACGCATTCTCAAACGCTTCAAATAAATACTCTAACAAAACTTTTCTCAAGAGCAGCAGTTTAGAGTTTGCCACTTAAATATGTTGCATACCAATGATAACATTCCTCATTTGTGTATTCTTTACTGCAGGTAGTGTCTGTTTACCTTTTCTTCAGCTAGTGATGCTATTTGATCACACCTTAGAAGCATTACTCTAGTAAAATTTAAGTGGCATCATTAAATTTGCCTGCTATTAAGATTAAAGTGATGAGTGGATAAATTTTCTTGTATTTATTTTATGCTTTATTTGATAGTTTTTGAAAAACAGAAAAACATCTACAAAGCCAGTTCTGAAGTTTGTAAATCAACACTTGTGTATGTCTTTAAAACGTTAAAATGTTAAAAATGCAGAATATTCTATTAAAAAAAATCTTCCACTTAAAATGCATATTATGGAATAGGTAAATCCTTACTAATATCATTTTTACTCCTAATTAAAGTTTTGAATTAGGCATTGATGTCTGTTTTCTAAAGATAAAGAGCTGCAATAATTTAAATACTTAAGGGCATTTCACAGAACTATAATAGATATGAATCCATTAGGTAACAGCAGATGGAACTTCTGGAATTATGTATTATTCTGTATTTTTCTTCACAGAAAACAAGCAGTCATACACGAGTTGGGATTTTGAACAACCCTTCATCAAAAATAAGGGAAGATAACACAGCCATTGCAAGAGGAATTTTGACTGCTTTTCTAACCCAGAACAACAGCAACTTAAAAAGTTTCCTAAGTAAACTCAGTAAGGAAGAGACAGCAAAATCCCTTGCTGCTGGAACTAAAATTGCTAAATTCCTTGTCCCAGTGAGTGCAAAATCAATTAGACTATTTTCTTTTTCACTTCACATGTATTTTATTGTAAGGAGATGTTGAGAAGAATAGTGTTTGGCCAAATGCTATGAAGTTTATAACACTTATACAGTTTCGACTCTAGCATTTGAGTTTTTAACAACTTTTATGTGATGGAAGAATAGAGAATTTCTTTAAAGTAAAGGAAGAAAATACAAGAGTATAGAAAAATACAGAGTACAGATACTGGATTATTGAGACAAATAGTTGAAATTTTTATTGTTGATTTTATTTTTTAAAAAGCTCTTGCTTACTTAAGATTACAGTATAATGTTTACCATGAATTAAGACTTCAGAAGTAACTGTGTTTACCTTGCTATTGTGGTTGCAAGCAGTAATAGGCACAAACTGAAGAGCTCAAGGTTAATGAGCATTGAATACTTCTGGCTAATATTTTATGGTGTGTTTCTATGAAAATTCATTGGTTTAAAATATAAATGTTGCTGATTTCAAAGTTCACATGTAAAGTGGAGCTGAGTTATCAAATAACAGCTGCAAACTACAGTTTCTGTTTCAGAGCTATACATTTTAGTATTTTTAAATAGAAAGATTTGGAAGACTAAGAGAACTTGCTGGCACCATATTGGAAAACTAATTGGGTTGTGCTCTTATTTCATTGTCTAATTTTGAGTGGCATAAAGGCAGCTAATTAAGCAGTGTATTATCTGAATTAGTCTTATCTTCTTGGTCTGTGCGTTTCTAATGAAGAAATATGTATTGGTAGCATTTAGTACAGCAAGGTAATTTTGACAGGTGAGGCACAGTACCATTGTAAGCATGGCAAAGTTCCAGCATTTTTTTTCCCACTTTGAATGTTGATCCATTACATGTCTAACGGGATGATATTTGCTATCCCAAAACATGTTTAAAGCTGTATCCAATGACCACATTAAAATGACTGTTAAGTTTTTAGAATATTATGCCCTTTTTTATACCTTTTTCCTAAAAGCTCTTTTTCATGCAGCTATGTTCTGGATCATAGAAAAGGTGTTTAACCTCAGGCTCAGCTTTCCTCTCAGGGTTATTCAGTTTCCCAAAAGTAAGAACTGCACACTAGCTAGTAGGGAGACCATGGCTCCACACCATCAGTCATGTTCTTACACTAGGGCTGAGGTGGTTCTTATGTTACTACATAACTTGAAGAAAATTTTGATTACCTCAACTATTACAAAATCTATTTTTTGCTGAAATTATCATCTCGTGCTTTACCTTTGCTTTAGGGCATGGATGACAATACTTTTGAGAAGAAGTACAACACTTTAGGAGTGGATATAATTAAAACCCACCAGATGTTCTGCCAGGAGGTTCTTAAGCTGCTTCCTGGGCAAATGGCTGTTATAAGCAATGGCAGGGTAAGAAAGAAATTAAGTCATCTCTCAGTATTTCTGTAGATATTTACTTCCTGGAACTTCAGGTTCAAGGTAAAGAAAATGCATTATATTGATTTCCCACTTTTTCAGCCTGTTGTTAGAGAATGGTATGAATGTTTGCCTTGGTTTTTATTTTGTTTTACTCCTAATCTGTATATTATCTCTGTTCCATTGAAGCTACTAGGTAAATATGTCCTCACTCCCACAGCTACTTAAGAGTTAATCCTATGGAATTCTTTCAATACAGTAATATTTAATGCATTACAAATGGTATTTAATAACATTCTTTGATCGTGAAGTTACCTATATTTTACACATTTGAGGTAGGATAAAATACTGCTTATATATTTAAAAAGAAAAAATTACATTGACTGGGGTAGTATTCCAAGCTGTAAAAACCCAAATTGTTTATAAGTATTAAATTGTTAGTCTTAATTCTTAGTGTTCAAGCAAAGGTACAGTATGTTTGTTGTTTCAGTTTCTTGTACGTATATTCTGAAACTAATAGCTTTAATTGCAGTGTGGCTATTGCTGAACTGTGATTAAACCCCATAATAATGGGTTCACTATTTAGTATTTGTTAATGATAGTCAATTCCTTACATTACAAATACAGTTTATACAAACTACTAGGAGTTATCTCTTGTATTTTCTATTTATTCCTCTACCATTAGAAAAAGATAGAGGTACTGTTTTGGTATGTCATTTCTAGAAACTCTCTTTAAATTGTCATTTTAGTTGCTCTTGCGCATCCTATTCAGTGTCTGAGATACAAATGAAATACCACTAACAAAACCACAGAAGGCATTTTTGTTGATTAAGCACAGAAGAATTGTGTTGTTTTTTTTGTTCTCCCCCACCCACCAAAATATGCAATGTTATTTTATAAGTGGTTGTTACTGTATTCCATGCCTAAAAAGAGCCCCCAGATAATGTCATATTTTAAATTTGGAGGAAATAAGTTTCTTTAAATTACTTGGATAGATCTGATAATATATATTCATCTATCTGAAAGTGTGTTTTCACTTTGAATATTACTTTTAAGTAAGACATGGAATATCCTTCCTTTCTATCCTTGCTATTTCATCGCTAAAGTTTTGTATTTATGAGCTTTTTTTTTCTAATTATGACTTCTACAAAAGTAGCATGGTATTTCATAATCACATTATGGCTTTCTCTATCTCATGTATTGTTAAAATGTATTAATTATTCAAAAGTGTAATTTTACTAGATAACCTCTCATTTCTAGAAATTGAAATTTGGAAGAGAGGCACTCAGCACCAAATATACATCATGATGTTCTACATATGGGGAGCCCTTTGGGCTCTTAAAGTTGATTTGGGTTATTTTAGCCTGGTGGACTACAAGTACAAAATTCCAGCAACATTCTAAAGGCTCTTTTCTGGGACTTCAAGGCACCTTCTTCTCCTTCAGATACCAAAAAAAAGTAGTTCTGTTTTTTGTCTGTGTATCCTACATTCCTCATCCTTTGCTGTTTTCTTTCTTTCTATCCATTCTGTTTCATTTGAGAAACCTTGAGAAATAAAGACTGTGTTCACTGAATTAAACAACTAAAGAGAGTGGTTGGCAGATAGTAATTGGAATTTCAGTTTAAATTATCTTAGAGTTCTTATTTCTAAATAGTGTGGTACTTTATGTAGTATATATAATGAAGAATATCATGGATATTTCCATTGAAGCTGTTCTTTATGACTGATAATTAACTGTAATTACATAACTGTAGAAACCTAATCCTGTATAGTTACTCTACAGTTTAGTGATATATAGTTAATAATATTGATGAGTGCTGGGGGGTACATATTGAATATTGTTTATTCATTTAAAATTTCAGTATATTTTTGTTTACAGAAGAAACGTCATTGGGACATTCTATGCTTAGTAACACTTTCTCTCTGCCTAAGGTATTGGGTCCTTTAGATGAAAATGAATTCTATGCAGAAGACTTTAATTTGTTGGAAAAGATAACATACAGTACCTCAGCAGAGAAGATTAAAGCTATTGTCAAAGAGATGGGAAACAGTAGTAAAAGGTAAAATTCTTTTGCATTTTGAGGCTTTATGATATACTGCCATGTTTATTGCCTACGACAAATTAATAATCCTATTGCATGGGAAATACAAACAAAGGTTCAAATATATAGTCACAGTAATCTTCAGGCTATATATGTACATATATACACTCTAAAAGCACTTAAAGTGTTTGTTGTTTGCATGCTATGTATTTGCTATCTTCTTACTTAGCATCTGAGTACTTCTATGTAGACAAGTTTAACTGTCCCTCATTTCCTTTTTAGCATTTCCCTGACAGGCTTAGTATACTTACCTACTCAGACTCTTTCCCTATTTTCTAGAAGAAATAGCACATTTGCTAAATTTTCCATCGTCATTTTGCTTGGCTAATTATGCTATTTAACATTGTTTTCCACTGTATATATAAACTGTATACGTTGGATTGCAGCTGCATGTGTCGTTTACCATGCAGCTGACAGTCTCTTTGCTATTTCCTTGTTACAGCACAGAGCAGAATAAAAAGGCACCCTGTGTTATTCAAGAGATGTGCACCCTTTTATCATTGGTAATGCCTGTGATTGAGGCCAAGGCATAAAGGAGATTATTGTGTGTCCAAAGAATTATATCTATGTCATCTCCAACTTGCTTCATAACATTTGTGCAGATCTGCTAAATTACTCCAAACACTTCATCTACTTTCACTGTACTTAGAACCAAGAGACGAGTATAGCTAACTGCAAACAATACCTTCTAGCTTTTGTTTACTTAAGAATAACTATGATAATAAGCTTGATAAAATCAAGTGCATTATAAAACCACAATAATATCTGAGTGTTGGTATTTAAAGTGAGGAAGTGCATTATCTTTGGGAAGCATTAGTAAAGGAGCATATAGAGGCGTGGGCAGTGTAGTGTTCTGACACCTTGCTAGACAACATTCACACATCTGTCAATTGAAGAAGTGTAAACATGAGTTCTAGCCAGATTTTAATCTAAGAATGTAGTTTGTGTTCAAAGAAAAGAGCAGAATTATATTGTTTTTACAATGTCTATTGACTTTCTATGTCTAAGTGTCATTTCCGTCATCTGGAAGGACTGGCACAACTGAAAGAATACCAGAAAAATAAAATCAAGAAGAGATAGAAATATCAAGGAGATAACTAGTGAGAAGCAAAACCTTTTAATCAAATGTAAAGACTTAGTGACACTGAAAGAGGACTATCGGGCTGCAGTGACAGGACAAGGGGTAATGGGTTCAGACTAAAACAGGGGTAGTTCAGGTTAGATATAAGGAAAAAGCTCTTTACTGTGAGGGTGGTGAGGCACTGGAACAGGTTTCCCAAAGAAGTGGTAAATGCTCCATCCCTGGCAGAGTTCAAGGCCAGATTGGACAAAGCCTTGGGTGACATGGTCTAGGGTGAGGTATGCTTGCCCATGATTATGTTCCCTTCCAACCTAAATCATTCTATGTATTTTATTTCTCATATTCTCATAAAATTTCCATAGAAACTTTAGTATAAAATCATAGAATGGCTTGGGTTGGAAAGGACCTTAAGATCATATAGTTCCAACCTTCTATCATGGGCAGGAACGTCGTCCACTAGACCGGGTTGCTCAAAGAAAGACACCAGAATGCTCAATAAAGAGCTATAAATGTCACCAGCTTGCACCATGCAAACTGTGAGGCTGAATGGCAATTCTGCTAGTTCTGCATCACTTAATTTTTAGAAGTTAGAAGTGTACAGTTCACAAGCTGTAAGGCAGTAGTGGTTCTTGGTTATTGGCATGCCAAAGATTTTATTCAAAGCTACAAATCTTGAGGTGACAATTGTTTTAGAGTCCAGGTTTGAGATGTGGGCTTTTAAAATATCAGTTATGCAGACAGACATACATTAAAATGTGAATGTTTTACTCCTAATGAAAAACAAATTATATATGCCTGATTTACTACAGTGGCAGTGATTTGATTATGAAAATAGATGCCCTACTGTCATCTTTGCCGAAAACGGAGATGAGACAAATTGTTGAATTACTCAAAGAACAGCATAGGTAAGTTCCATCTGTCGTGATATTGTGCCCTGGGTTCAGCAGTAGCAGTCATTTTTTCTTCTTAGTAGCTGGTGCAGTGCTGTGTTTTTTGATTTTCGGCCTAGGAACAGCACTGATAACACCGGTGTTTTTAGTTACTGCTCAAATATTTAGACTGACCAAGGACTTTGTAGTCTCATGCTCTGCCAGGGAGGAGGGGAAGCCGGGAGAAAGCAGAGACAGGACACCTGACCCAAACTAACCAAAGAGGTATTCCATACCACAGACTGTCATGCCCGGGGAGGTAACTGGGAGTTACCCAGAAGGGCGCTCACTACTCCGTTGAGCTCATTTCAGTGTGTTGTATTCACTTCCCTTGTTATTTCTCTTATCATTATTATTAGTGGTGGTAGCAGTAGTGATTTGTGTTATACCTTAGTTACTGGGCTGTTCTTATCTCAATCTGTGGGAGTTACATTCTTTTGATTCTCCTCCCCATCCCTCTGGGAGCAGGTGGAGGGCAAGAAGGAGGGGGGGGAGAGGGGAGTGAGAGAGAGACTGCGTGGCTGTGTTTAAACCACGACATACTGCATTTATAATACATCAAAATTAAAATGTACTGATGACAACATGTCTTCAGAAACTTGAGTAAGCATTCCAGTTTTAAAAGAAGCTCTTGATTCTATGGTTGTATGAACAACATGTTCATCTGCCCTAGCATAAAGTAATTAGGAATACCTAAAGATTTTCCAGACTATAGCAGTATAACAGCATTCAGTATTCTGTTTTAAATCGTTAACACCTTTTCCAAAGTTACACTAAGAGACAGTACTATGCTACATATTGGAGGGAGTTTGTCTCTCTAATGGTAGTCACATTTCTAGGTATATAATTGGAAAACCAATTCAGATAGTCCATTTTGTGTATTTACAGTGTGTTTTTAAGAGATGTTTACTAACATTTCCTTCCTGTAGAACCAGAGTACTTTAACTAGGGTCTTTTTTACTTAATCTAATCAAGTTTATCAAACTAAATTATTTTCTGGAATGCATAAAGCTTATCCAATCTACCAAGTTTCACACTTTTCAGATGCTGTTTTTCCCACTGTGTTTTTAAAACTGTGGCACTGCCAGCACTTGTCAGATCTGATGCTTCTATGTATCAGTAGAGGAAACTGTAGACCAGTGACCAGAAGGCCATTTTTAAAAGGAAAACACACAGCAAAATTTTATTTGATTAATTTTGTTATGGGGCATGTATTTAATCAACAACCAGTAGATTCTAGTAGAACTAGATTTTCTAGTGGCATCACAGGGAACAGTAATGGTTACTGGTTGAAACAAGGAAAACATTTTCATGAGCAGTAAAATCTAAAGATGTTACAAATTCATACCTAAAAATGTTTCTTATTTCCACAAATAGAGATTAGAGTTTCCATGTAATTTATTTTCTCATACCATATTTATTTTTTTTTAACAGTGTAGTAAAAGTCAATCCCCAACAGGATGAACCATTCTTTGATGTTGTTGCTATTGTGGATCCATTGACAAGAGAAGCACAGAAGATGGCTCAGTTACTGATTGTAAGATGGTGGTCATTTCTTTTAATTTGCATATTTGTTGCTAAACTTTTTTTACTAAACTTTTCTAATTTGCATGTACAGTGTAGTAACAGGGTAGACAAAATTTAGGTATTTTAAAAATAGATATTTAGCTATTTGAATTCCTATGTAAAAGTTGGGGAGGATATAATTCATCATTGTAAGTACCTTATTTGCAAATGAAATTCAGATGGAGTGGGTACCAGACTTCTTAAGAGCAAGTCCATAAATGCTCTTTATAGTCAGTAGAAGGAAAGGAGGAGATTGTCTGCATAATATAGAGGGAAAGGATCTCCCATCTCAAAATCTTAAGAGACATATGCTTCTTTCCATTAAACCAGCTCACCTTATTTTCCTGTGTGCCTAAATGAGGTGGTCTAAATCTGTCCTGTAATATCATCGTAAGAAGATTGGACTATAAAACTTTCAGCTCTTGCAAGAGTATTTCTCAGTTGATTAATGCTGCCAGGCATATCTAGGAATCTTCCATTGTGTGTAGCTATTGATCGTCTAAAGAGTATCAGTCCTGAAAACATAGCTCCTGAAATGACTGTCTTTTGTTCTCTAGCTGCAGAATATCACTCTACCTCAGGTTCCTTTATAGTTTCTCATAAAAATGTAAATTTTGTCTTCTCTTTATGGTCTTTTACAATTCTGAAGCCTGTAACTTGATTTTTGCTGCATCCTGTTTTATCTTTTTCTCTGCAGTAATTATGAAAGTTTCATAAATTCTTACACTGCTTTTTCCACTTCCATTTTTATATCCTCTTACGCCTTTTCTATCAAAAGTTGAAACATCCACTCACTCTTTATGCATAATGTGAAGCAAAGTAAAACACTTAAAAAATTCATATTTCAAGACTCTGAACTTTCTCTAGATTCAGATCTTTCATTTCACCATTCTCAGTTAAAATGAAAGCTTGATGCTATCGAATAAAAATATTAGCTGATGGGACAAGTTTCTTGTCTTGCTTGAAGGAAAAGTCCAGTGCAGGTACACATCATTTTGGACACAACATCTTTATTTGAGAAATAGTTTTCTTTGATGTTTAAAATTCTGGATGTGTTTTAGTAGATGAGACCAGCTAGTGCCGGTTACACATGACTTTTATTCCAAATGATAATTGCTTGAGTCACTTTGAGCTCTGTTTTGATTTTGGAGGTCTTTAGCCCACGTCACATAATAATTTCTCTTGTTATGCTTCCAGTGCTGTTGGGTTCCTGTTTCCTGCTTCTTCACTTGTTGTCACCCTTATGCCATTCCCTAGTCTTTATTTTTTGTCTCGGTAGTTTTACAGTGATGGTATTCAGGTGACAGAAAGGATGGGAATGAGAAACTAGAGCAGAACGGATCCATAGGACTACATGAAGTTATAGCACTATAGTGAAGAATATGTGTATCCATGGGTGGAAGTGAGGAAAGAAAAAAATGTTTACGATAAAAGAGAGATTTAAGGATGACCATTGACTTGCTTTGTTCCAAATTTACTTGCTGCCACGGTAATCTTAGATTTTAGCCTTAGCAGTATTTTAACTAAGCTTTAATATTTGCTTTACTAATAATATCCATAAAGGTAGACACAGCTGCTTTATGCTTTCAAATAAGCACTTCGGATCAGAAAGTACAGAAATTAAGATAATTTGATAAAGGTTTTAAAGAGTGCTTTAAGGAAATTAATAAACTTGTTAACTTTAAATAAAATAGATTGCTCACAAAAATAAGAAAAAAATACTGTCCTAATATTATGGTTCCGATATAACAGCATCCAGAAAATTAGTATTTTTAAAATGAACAGATGAAGATATTGAGAAAGAGTGTAAATAGTTTAGCTTGCTGGAATGTTTTGAAGTTGATTGAATAGTTTAACACATCATTAATCTACTGCTGGCATTTCAAAATCATTAACTGAGTAGTAAAGTAATTCTCTGAGCTTTGCTATATTTAACAATTTACTGCATACAACTATTTTAGTAAGAATTAAGTCATTGTTTTAAGTTGGTTATTAACAAAAGGCATGTGTTGTACTCACAAACTTTCAAATGCTTTAAAATCTAGAAAATGCAGTAGAGGAAAGGTAATAATTTTACTCAAGCATTGGAAAACAGGGGTAGCTGCTCTTTAAAATACCGCATCATTAGGGGAAAGCATTAACATTTTGACTATTAAGAATATCGTGCTAAATCATGCAGTTTTAGAAAAGGTCAGATCTTTATTTGGAATATCTGACAGCATCCCTTAATACACAGATATATTTAGAACTTGAAAATGAGATTTCTGTTGAAGCTTGAGAAGTGACAGCATGTCACAAGAATAACTTCATCTTATTTTCAAAGTTTGGTGATTACCAAGAATCATTTTTTACAGAATTTTTTTTTCTATAGGTACTTAAAGATATCATCAATCTGAAGCTTAGGTTATTTTTGAATTGCAGATCAAAGCTGTCAGAAGCACCTCTGAAGAGGTAGGTAGTTTATAGATTTTCTTACAAGTGTATGATCTCGATCGGTTTGGCAAAACAGTCTTATCAGCGTATTTCCCTTTAAAAAGTAAAGAGTGGTTTGTATTTCTGGTTTCTTTTGTTGCATTAGTTACTTTGAGTGGAAGCTGAATGTTACCTAAGCAGTTTGCACTTGTCTAGAGAAAAATTCTAAGGTCTCAAATATGGGATCATAGGGAAGTGATCTAATCAGTCACATGCACCTCTTAAGTAATCCTTAGAGAAATCAGTGGAGAATCTTTCATGCCTGTGACAACTTGCAGAGGGAGATTGTTTGCCTAACTTGGTCACTTCTTTCAGCCCATAGTCTGTGCAATGATTTTTACAGGTTAAGAGCACTTAAAAATGAATTTAATCTGAGTAAATGTGCAGTTTGCATTTGAGAACTCATTATAATTAAGAATATACAGTGAAAGTATCTGTCTTAAACTGAAATGTCTTAGCTGCCTGAAAAACAGGGCTCACTAATTCAGTTATAGATGCTTATACTTAAGTGAATTCCACAGAAGGGATTCCTTTCCCTCTGAGTGAAATGTTTAAGCAGTGCCATCACTTTGGCGGATATTTTACCTATAATCGTACTATGAGAGAGGCCAGTGGTAGTGCCTGCCCTCTAGTCAGCAGACTAGAGAATTCATCACTTTGCCCACAAAACAGAAGTCCTTCTATCTGTTTGGTTTGAGAGAAATTGAACTCACAAACTCACACCTCTTATACGCATGAGGGTGTCTTAACTGTAAATCTTCTGAGTATCTTACGTGAACATTGTCATGATTGCTTTTAAAGCTAGGCACTTTGCAGGTGCTACTGCCTGGTTCTTTCCCTGTGCTTGGGAGGAATGAGAGGAAAAAGTGTTCTGACGTCTGCTCTGTGGGCAAGTTGTATTTTTCTTGCAGCAATGGTTTCTTACGAAATGCATCCATATACTAGCCCAAATCATTTGTGGGAAAGTTGTATTCCTCATGGGTACAGACTTTCTTAACTTTTAACTTTTCATAGTAATTAATGTCCTTTTTTTTTCCCTTATGAAGCACTCATTGCTTGCTGCTTTCACTTTCTATCTTCAGCGCTGTTCTTTCTCTCTTCTGATTCTTCTTATTTTGTTGAACTTCAGTAGAGAAGGGAAGAAAATCATAATTATTGTTGTAAGGAGCCTGTACCTGTGGAATACATGGCCTAAGAGCTGGAAAGCTCACTGTCTTTGCTACTGTGTCAGGACATGTTCACAAAGATTCTAGTAGCTATTAGGCCTGCTTAGTTTAGTGATAGAGAATTCAAGATATTTCACAGTTAAGATGTTTAGATGCACCTCTTGGATATATACATTTCCAGCCATTTAGAATGTTAATGGGAACTATGCAGTTTCACAGCAAGAAAATATCAAAAGTGAATAGGTGTGTGCTTATCTTCCAGCCCATTTGAGATGCTGTATGCATTGTCTGTCAGTATTCCAAAAGAACAGGGAGCTACTCTGGCTCCAGACATCATTAATTTGGTAAATATTCATGATGGTTTAAAGTATTTTAGAAGAACTTCATGTTTGGAACTTCATGCTGCTTAAATGTATTATGTTTTTTAACACTTGTTTCAACAGCTTCTATCGTTTTGTTCTGGAACCAGAATTAACTTACGGGATCAACAAGCACCTTCCTTCTGAACCTGTGGCAAAATTCCTAGAATTGCCAGAATCACCCCTTTTGACTCTAAACATGATCACTCCTGAAAGCTGGTTAGTTGAAGCAGTAAACAGTTCCTGTGATCTTGATAACATTCATTTACAGGATGTAAGTAATAGTTTGTAAACATTATAAAACTTGTGTTGGGCCTTTCACTTCAAGAGGGAAATAGAAATATTGTGAGAATTTGTTGCCTGTTTTCCCGAAATATTTTCTGTGGTAATTGATTAGTCCGTATTTTGCCATTATTATTTTCATCTTTTTTTCCACATTCTCTCTTACTTTAGGAAAAACAAAAACGGAAGACAATGCAGAGTACAAGTTAAAGCAATTTATCTGCTATGTTGGGCTTTATAATGTTTACAGAAATACTACTTTTTGAGATAAAAACAAAGCAGTTAAGGGATTCTGTCTGTTAGTTTTCTATTTCTCTTTTATTTTTTAAGTATTTTTGGTAGTAATAGGATTAATCTAGATAAATTCAAATAAACCTGAATATAGGGTGGTTTATTAATCCAGGTGAAAATGTATTTGACCCTTTCTTAGTTCACAGTTTTTTAATTATGTTTTTAATCCCTCAGCTTCAAAGTCACTAGAACTGTTTCATTAAGATTATGCAAAATATTGAGGATGTTTGATTAACCAAAGGTGTATATTGTGGAAGGGGTATTGTGAAAATAAAGGTTGGGATTTACCTTACTAAGGCTGAGATGCTTCAGCTTCCTCAACAATGGACAGAACATTCCTCTAGACAGTGATTCATCCTCTTTTATCTTGGATACCTATTTTAAAGTTGAGTGAAGTTCCTCCTGGAAGGGTTTTTCTCTTTTCTTTTTTTTTTTTGACAGTTAAACTTAGTTGAGGGAAATCCCACACAACACATTTGTCATTGTAACATGTTGCTTTTCCCACGTGGTTAAATGACGTAATTTGTTGATGAGATGTTCCTTCCACAGATAAAAGGAACAGTTACAGCAGAATATGAACTAGAATATATATTGCTTGAAGGCCATTGCTTTGATGTGACAACTGGACAACCTCCTCGAGGGTTACAGTTCACTCTGGGCACAAAGAATAATCCTGTCATGGTTGATACTATTGTGATGGCCAACCTGGTAAGTGTTAAGTACAGAAATAATTGTTACTATTTCACACTCTTCATGACAATTCCATAGGAGCTTTGTGTTCTTTAAATCCATTTTGCTGTGTTGTAAGCTCAGTAACTCTACAGGTACCAGGAGCATCCTGGAGTTGAGACCGTCTACAAAAGATGTGGATCTCTAATTTGCTAAGTTTTTGACAACTGCTAATCCAGTATAGGTTTGGATATAGCCTAATGTTAGATTCTTATCTTAAGTGCCTAAACTGGGAGCCTCATTGCCTGGAGTAGATGGTAGGAGGTTGTTCTATTCAGATGGAGATTCCACTGACAAATTTAAGGTATGAATCACATTATGATTTAAATAAGCATTTTTGTTACACAATGATCCAGGCAAAAGAAGACTTTTATTTTAGATGCTGCAGCTAAATGTTTAAAGCCTCTGGGGGACAAATACACACCTGAGAATTCTTCTTGTCATCCAGAGTAATTATTTTTCATTTTAGTAATCTGTAAAGGGGGAGGATTTTGTGATTTCTGAAGTGAAAGATCTATTTTCTCTTGGCTAAAGTAATTTGACAGGGAAGGATTTTGATTTATAAAATGTTACCCATCTACTATTCTTTGTTCTCTGTAAATACTGTATCACAAGGAATAAAATGCTTAAACTGTAAATCTTTGATTTTTACACAAGTACTGAAAGTCTCAGCATTAGAGGTTGTTTAGCATGATGAAACTTAACGTTTCTTCGCATTCCAAAGAGTGCTTTGTCTGGCTTTCACATAGTGATAGCTGTATGCAGTGTTCCTAAATTGGGAAGGAGTTGTGTTGACGTGGAAAGTTGTTCCAGACAAAAATTTGAATTTAGAAATAAGCTTTTCAATTTAGGGTCAGTTTAACAACTGCTTTTTAAGCTAGGGTCAGGTTTTTTACTGCTCATTTACTTGCCGTTCAACATTTTGTATACAACTCAGTCTCAGCTAGAACCAAATGGAGCACTGAAAGACACTCAGATGAACAGGAAAGGTGCTAGTTGGTTTCATCACAGCCCTAGTGCTTTTAGGGCTAGTATGAAAGTAGATTTTGGTTACTAACCTTGTTTGCAGTACCAAATGTGGAATAACTGATTTTTGCATGTGTACATGGTTGATTCTGAAATACTGACAGAACAATTGCCTGTCTTTCCTTTTTTTCATAGGGGTATTTTCAGCTGAAAGCAAATCCAGGTGCTTGGACACTGAGGTTGCGTAAAGGAAGATCTGAAGAGATCTATCAGGTTTTTTCGTAAGTATTGATCCATCTTTCGGAAACATAAATGAATCTGAAAATGCAGCAGATTTTGGAAAGATCTGACAGTACTTGAAGGAAAATGAGTGAAAATATCATGAGAAAATTAGAACCAGGAGCAAATGATGATTTTAATTTTGTAAGAGATAGCTTACTTCCTGAGAGTGTAAAGAGCACCTTCATCAGCTGGAGGAAGTACCATGAAGTTCCTTCTTATATTTTTTTTCAGCCCTAAGGGTGCCTTTGAATGCAGTTATTGATGGGTGAGGTACTGGAATGGGTTGCCCAGGGAGGTGGTGAATGCTCCATCCCTGGCAGTGTTCAAGACAGGGCTGGATGAAGCCTTGGGTGACATGGTTTAGTGTGAGGTGTCCCTGCCCATGGCAGGGGGGTTGGAACTAGATGATCTTAAGGTCCTTTCCAACCCTAACTATTCTATGATTCTATGACATAATTTTTAACAGGAGCATTATATTTATTTCAAAGCTATGCTTTTTCTTCAGTTAATTCTGAGTGTTTCTTAGTCATCTAAGTCATCAAAGAATCACTGCAGTGACACCTTTGCCTTAGGGTATAGAAGCACCTTTCAATTCCATACCCTGGCTACATGTCAGCTGTGCCACTTTTCTCTCCCTTGGGAGAGGGAAATGGAAAGAAGTCACATTGTACTCCGGTAACTGGCATTTAGTTGCCACCTATATAGCTTTTATAGATCTGTAATTTCCATGGTCAGTTTTCGTATGAGGAACATACACTAGCCACCATTCCAACTATTCCTTGGAAGAATAATCTTTTTTCTCACATTCTATGTAACAGTATAGATCTGAACCATATGTGGGCTTCCTCTTGAAACTCTGGATATGATCTCTTCTAGAGGAACAGTATTGTTTCCATTTATTTCAGCTTCAGTTCTTCCTTCCCCTCCACCCTATTCCTGTAATTCTGTGGGCTGAAACAGGTCTGTTTCTTATAAAATATTTGTGATTACGTGGAGTTCAGGAACACATAGTCCCATATGATATTTAGTCATCAGGTGCTATTAAAAAAATGGAAAAAAAAATTGATTAGTGTCTGCTGTTTTGAATACTTAATTAATGCATCAGTTTCAGGAATCAGGAAATGTTAATAGGATATTAGGGTCATTCTGTTTGTTTGTGATTTTCAATTTATATTTTTCCAGAAGCCACTAACAATATGTTGAAAAAGCAGAAAAACGTAGTCTATATCCTAAAAAGTTCACTTAATCTCCACCAGCTGTAGCTATACCATTTGTCTATTTAACATTCAATTCTTAAGATATATAAAGTGATTTATGAAAGATACCATGGTTTAAAAATACAGTGTAATGAGCTGTAGTTGAATTTAAAACTGTAACAAAAATGAAACAAACCACTCAACATTTTAGGATGGATCAAAGGAAACTTAAATCATCTGCCATTTTTTAAGATCCCTGATTTTCCCTAAGAAGTAATAGAGATAAGCTTAACTGACCTCAGCGAAGTTATGCAAAATTAATACTTGATGAGGAATCTAAGCAAAAGCATTTATTTAGTTTAATTATTACAAGTTGTAGGCTTAGAGTATGATGGCTGAAGTATGTCTGCGAGGCTGTACCAGAACATTTGATATTACTTTTACTGATATCGGTATTAATAGTATCAAATTGCTATCAGAACTTAAGCAACTATTTGATAGGATGTGATTTTGCCAAGAGGTATTGCAGTGTATTCTCCATCCTGACATACTAGTCATACCTTCTCCTATTGAATGTTCTCATCTCCTGTGAGTGAGATGACCTGTTTTCTTTGAGGCATAGGCCTGTACATTATAATGGAAGTTTCAGGAGAAATACAGCGTTTGAAGTTACGGCATGTTGTACACCTCAGTTTCTGTTTGCTTCTCTCATAGTTCTATGTAATACAAATACAAGTAACTAATTTTTACTTTATCTAAATACACAGCTTTTGAAATAAAATACTTTTATTCTTTTTGTTGCTCCCCTGAACACTGCTTCTAACAAGGGTCACTATTTTGAAGCAGTCACACTTGTAAATCACTCCACTATTAATAGATTACTATAAATATTCCAGAAATGGAAATGGGTATACTTAAGCAACAGTCTGAGCACCATTACTGCAACTTTAATTCTGTGATGTTGGTAAGAAAAAAGGTAGTTGCTGCAAGATAAAACTGCAGAAAATAGTTTATATCTAAAGGTATGTATAACCTTCTGCTGTGAATGTTTTGTTTTTTCAAAAGGCAGGTAGGTGTTTATTTGTATTTATATTAAAAGTATGTAGGTGTTTTGGAACATTTAAAAGCTCTGACAGTTTTGTACAACAATTATACAACAATAAAGGAGCTGTTAAATATTTAATAGTGCTCTCAGTATGCAAGACGTTGTGCTTGGATTTAAAAAAGAGAAGTTGTGCCTACTTTTAGTGAGTTTACAAACTGAGTTACACTAACAGTGTTCAGTATCTTTCGGGAAAACCACAAAATTCTTACTGGTTTTGCTAAAGGAGTTTATTAATCATGACCTGGTTCTTCCAATCCCCAGGTCATATTCAAAACCTTACTCACATGATTGCTTGTTTGAAATGTACATCTGTTTACATGAATAAAATGACAGCATGCTGAATATTGCATGCACAGAGACAGAGAAAAGATGAGAGGCCCTATATAAAATTCAGCACATTGAATTAAAATTCAAGAACAGTGATGGACTCAATTTTTCAGGGACACCCACCAAAAGAGTGGTTATCCTATTCTGTAAGTAGTCATTCAGCATGTAGTTGGGTGACTAGGAACTGAAGTATTCTGACAGGAAGAGAAGTTACCGTAGTGTAATAGTAGGAGGTATACAAAGAAGTGAATGGAGAAACAGATAAATTGTATCTTGAGACCAATGTTAAATGTCCAAGGTAACTAATGGCAACTATCACTATTTTCAGTTCATTGTTCATACTGGGACAGAAATTCATCACGCTGAGTGTTGTGCAGAGGAAAACAATTGGCACTCAGCAAAGACAGAGCCAACAGTGAGGGATCCACAGAAGAGATATAAGGAAGCAAAATGATGTTATTAAATTGACAGCCAAACCAAACACACATTGTAAAGACTTGGGAAAATCATCTTCATTGGCAGAGCTGCAGAGCTTGCTACAGAATGCACAACAGAGATTTTGAGGTAGCTGAGTGAGTAACAGAAAAATGGGATTGTGTAAAACCTGAGAGTGAAACTCGGAACACTGTGCCAGCTGCTGCCATTTCTGCTCTCAACAATTTGTGGTTGGCTCTAGTTTTACTACTTCAGAGCTTTTTAGTGACAGACTTTATTTGAAATGAAGATCTGTACCTTTTATGTTGAGTACTGTATATCCCTGTGATAGAAAGACTGTTCTCAGCCAACTGCTCATATATGCAATATTCTAAAAGAGTGAAAATTAGCCTAAATCAAAGAGTAGAAAAGTCAGGATAATATTGAACATTGTTTTGTGCAGGAATTGGCCATCTCTATGAAACTTAGTAATCATAGGCATATTTTGCTGATACATATTTAATAGAATAATCAGACAACTATAGAAAATCCTGACATGTTTAGATAAGTAGTATGACACAGATTGAAACAAGTTTTAAGTATTTCTGATTTGTAGGCAAACAGAAAAAATAATCGGGCTAAGGGGTAGCAGATTACTTTCTTAAACCAATTTTTTGTGTGCATAGCCTTAGCAAGAGGGAGCCACGTAGTGTTGTTAAAACACAGAAAAGATGAAAGGAAAAATATGTGGGCTATTGAGGTATAAAAGCTCTAAAAATTGAGAATTATGTTCTTACATTGTATCACAGAGTGACAGCAACGTTTTTCATGCTTGTTACTCAGCTGACTACAGTGAAGTTTTGAGGTGCTTGACAGGCTTTAAACTGATGTTCAGTAGGGCAAAGGTTCATGTGGTGTCTTACACAGCCATGGCTTTAGGGGTTAAGTTAACAATGCCAGCCAGTTGAAAACCAGTCTTTACTATCTCAGCACTGTGACAAAGCTTTCCCTAGACTTCTTAAAGCAGATTCATTTTAAAAGCACATTTCATGCTGTCACAAAGCAGTTTCTAAGATGTTTCCCTATTTGACAAATAAAATGTAGTTTAATATTTAAATGTAATATATACCTGTATAATGCAGAATAACATTCTGCTCTAGGTTGCTGCATTTTTAAATTTCCTGTGAAAATCCAAATTAAAAAGTGAGGGCTACCACTGTGGACAGTGTCTAGTGATGAACAAAACTCAGGAAGTTTCTAAATTTAAGATATAAATAGGTGCAAGTAAAGAAATTTTATTTCTATAAATATCAGCGATCCTAAACCTTATACTCTAAAATGTGTGTTCTTACCTGTGTTTAATGAGCCAGTGCATTTGCATGTGTGGTTTCTTCTCCTCACAGCCATGAAGGAACAGATTCTGTAGCTGACCTGACAGATGTTATCGTGGTATTAAACAACTTCAGAAGCAAAATTATCAAAGTCCAAGTATGTATAAAGATACCTTTTCTTGTCTGCAGTATTTCCTTATGTGAAATGCAACTAACACTTACATGTCTTAGGCTGTTTGATTGGAAGATATACACTGAAATATATAATTTAGATTTTCTGTAATAGAGAAGGGTGTGTAAAATCAGTGTAGTTAATTTGATCCAATCAGGTTATACTCATTGCATGGGAAATTCTAAAATACCTGCTAAACATAAATAGGATTTCTCTCATCTATCTTAAGGTGTGTAAGAGTGGGGTCTAAGTACTTTAAACTTCCTCTCTGCTTAGTAGAATGAGAAGGAGAGTCCAAAGGACTCCTTATCCCTGCTCATGTATGTATTTAAACCAAGAGGGTAACTACCTCCTGAGACATCCAGTTCTCTCCTGTGACTGGGGAGGAATTTTATGTGAAGTGCCAGACACCAGAGAGGAGGTTAAAATTAGGTACATTGAATTCTTCCCTAAGCTACCAAATTTGTGTAAATGAAATGGTTACTTTCATTCTTAAAGATGTATCAAAAAAGGGATAATGAAACACGAAATATATTACGGAGAAAGGACTCATAGCGTTTATGTTTTCCACTATTTTATAAATAACATTTTGTGTAGGTGCTCTTGGTATATTATATCCAAATTTTAGACATTGAGAAGGAGTGAGAATGACATAAAGGTAAGTACAAAAGGCATCTTGTAAAACCACATATAGGAGTCTCTTCCCCAGTTCCTGTAACTGAAAGTCCAAAACCTGGAGAAAAAGAGTAACTCTGGAATCTGATGAACCTGCCTTTGAAACACAGAGAAAAACGGTGCCATGTGGGCCTAACAGGAGAATTATTCTGTGTGAAAAATGGTACATACTAAGCTTATACCTAGACTATGTAAGCTCTGCCATCCAGCTGAACTGTAGAGTGACTTCACTGATACCTAGGATGTGGCTTCACAAGCATTAGCTAAGAAGATGGATGATTTAATGTGAACAGAAGCATTAGCTTGAAAGGATAAACATGTGAAATGAAATGGTTTGAATTTAATATGTTCAGACATGTAGTGGCTTAGAAGCTATTTGAGTTTCAAAACCAATTAGGTGTCTTTTAGTCATGGAAATTAAGGTCAGCAAAGAAAATTAACTTGGACCCTTTATTAAGTGTCTGGGTAGGACAGCAGAAATTGCTGAAGTTGAATGGCAGAGTTTATATTTCAGTGACAGATGTGTCACTTTTTCCCTAAGAGAATCACAGTGTCACTTCAGGTAAGGTCCATGCATGGTGTGATGCCCTCCTGCCTTTATTCTGCCAGGTAATAGCTGGATCAGCAGCTCATGAGGGAAGAAAATGGGATACAATTCCCCACACTTTTCATTACTGTTTGCATAAAGTAGTACAGAAAGCTTGAACATGCTGTTTCATTTATTAATCACTGTCTGGTTTTTCATAATTTATTACTTTTCTTATTACAGTAAGTTCTGTACTAAGTTTGAAAGTATGAAATTGCATTTTTACTGCTTGGTTTAATGCAGGTCAGTATTTTACTGAAATAGAAATTGGTAAGATGTTGGTCAAGCTCTAGCTAGTAGGTACACCAGAGTTAGGTATCGCAACTGAAGTAGTGATTATTATCAACTAACTTCCCAAATTCCACAAATACATTTATTTAAATGACTAGGTACAGAAAAAGCCTGATAAAATTAATGAAGATCTCCTTACTGATGGCACGACAGGAAAAAAAAGAAATCAAGAATCAGTTCTAAGGTAACGCATAGTTTTCTTATACTTTAACTGTGCCAGGACATATTTATTAGTACTCATAGCAAATGTTTCTTACTTTATAGTGATACACATATGTAAAAAGACTCTCCAAGGGATTCATAATACAAATGAAAGAGAAAGACAAACTATAATGTCTTGTACATCTCATTATTTATTTCCTTTTTAATCCCTCCTTTGCATTTCTAGTTCCTGCTCATTGTCTCCATTGGCATTTTTATTTTGTTGTGGCAGGGAATCAAACTCAATGTGAAAATCTCAGCCAGTAATGTGGTACTCAGATGTATTAAACTGAACATCAAAAAGCAGGCAATGATTCTGCTTGTCTGCTGCTAGGTATAATTTATGAAAGCTCAAGAAGTGTTTTGGTATTTGTCAATAAAATACCTTTTACTTTAAACTTTGAGTTCTATAAATAATTGTAATAAACATCTCAAGCTTTACATTTTGAGCTAATAACTTGTAGTATTTTGAATTTCCCCTATAGCATCATAACATTTTGTTTTCAGCTGCTCATAAGTATGTTGTCTGTGGATGGTGTGTGGTTCAGGCTCATAGTATATTTAATTTGAATTTGTTGTTTATTAAATAAAGATAAAAATTCCTACAAAAAAACCCTATGATTTTTGAGAATAAGGGCACAAAGGGATGCTTCATCTTTGCTTAGAAAAAAAAATAGTGTTTTTTTAATAGACTAGTGCATCTGTGCTGTGGATCAGAACATGGGGTGTTGTATTAGTTTCCAAGCCATGTTAATTGTCCTTTTGAGAGCATTTCGGTCAGATAACCTTTGACCAAGGTATTTTAGAAACAGTGGCCTGGTGTTCTCCAAGCATTCTTACTTTGTAACACCTCAGAGAATTTTCTCACAAGAAACTTCTGAAAAAGATTAAGTTCTTCAGTATGACAGCTGGGTGCTGGCAAAAGTACTTATTGAATTCCCAGTGGGTGGATTTCTTCATGTCAAAGAAAAACGGGCTTGGGACTTTAATCTGAAATGCTGGTAACACAATAAATTCATCCCCTCTTTCAAGGTGATGATAATTGCTCTTCTGGATCTTCAAGGCTATTTTGGGGGGGTTCTAATTTGCAATAAATTGTTTCCATAATAGATTCTATCTATTTGTACAAAACACTCATGTTTGCTCTCAGAAAGCCTGATTTCCAGCAGAGGTTGTTTCTGCAGTATGCTGCCAAGCACTAAACTGTCATAGCTGTGTAATTGCAAAGAGAAAGAACCAAAGGGAATGCCTTCTAAAAAGAAACAGTTCAGGGCTAATTACTTGACTATATACAACTTAATCCAAGTAATCACAGATCTCTTTGCCCTAAAAGAAAAAGGAAATTGCAGTAGCTTCATCCATAAGTACCTTTAAGCATTCAAGATTTACCACTGCGGTGAAGTCTGGTTCCTCCATTGTTCAGGAGAACATCTTTGGGCTATAATTCAGACAGTAAGAAGGGGATAATGTCAGTATGAGGGATTTAGGGAGAATGTCTTTTTCATCATTATTTTCTCCATAGCCTAAAGACTTTCTGGTCCCAAATGACTGCTGCAAGACTCAAAAAAGGTTTTCTTCCATTTTCAGCAGCCTTGGCAATGGTTGTCAGTCACAAAGACAGTTAAAGAAGATAAAGAAAAGGCACAGCAGTTCTACTTTATCCAGTAAACAGTTGATCCCAGTATTATCCTCAGCCAGTCCTTAGATCCAGGATGTGGCTCAAAAAAAAGACTGCTGGAGTGAATCTGCAACAATATCAAGCCATAGTGTAACCAATTTGGCTAAGGCAGCCTTTGCAATTCCAAGATCTGTGAAGCAGTGCTCTGAGGGAAACTGCAGCCACCTTTCCCTGCCTGTGTGTGCTGGAAGGCACCCACCATTAAAAACAATCCAGGAGACTCTGGTATTCAAGGCAAGCAAAGAATGCTGTACAGCAGAAACAGAAAACCTCTGGATAACATACCTCAAAGATACTGGGTAGCTTATAGGGAGAGCTATTGGTTGAATTTAAGGGAGAATGCAGAAAGTATTATGAAAAACACTCAGGAAATCCCATCACCACAGACCACTAAATGTTACAACAGTATTCTGGGAAAGGTACCAGCTGAAGTACCTGTGGGGCTATGATGACATCCCTCACCTCAAGAATATGCATTGGTGGTTCTGATGTAGAATGCACGTGAATGAAGCTTGAAAAGTAACATTTGCCAATGCTACAAACACTCAGTTCTCAACATACCCTGGCTGTGGGTATTTCTGACTTTTGCTTTGATAAAACATGGAGTTCTTGCCAAATTAGGATTCTGTTTGATTGAAAATATCAGAGGCTGTGGTTGTGCCATTGTTTGTCCTGAGTGACTGGGTATGCGGTGTTGATTCTGAAAGATTTTATCGTAGGTGTTGCAGTGGGAGTAGAATGTAAGTGGAATGAGTATTTCTCTTGTGTATTCTCTTACTTTCGATTCTTTATGAACTTACTGGTAATGCAGTAGTATTTTCTTTCTGCTGAATGTTTGCTTTAAATAATAATTTGTTTGGGTTTTTTCTCAGCTTTTCAGAAGAAACTCCAACAGAAGAGAAGGAAAAGGAAAGTGATATTCTTAATATCTTTTCTGTTGCTTCAGGCCATTTATATGAACGTTTTTTGAGGTAAGGAAAGGTAAAAATGAAACAAGAATTCCATAGCAATACTGTAAACGTTCATTCTAAAACTAAGCAGCTTAAACTGACTTTTTAAACAAGGTGTAAAGAATAAATAAATTGTCAAATCACAGTAAAGTTGTGTACACTGAGGACTAAATTAATCTTTCTTGGAGAACAAAGTGACTCAATATCTAGATGTTCAAAAATACCATTTTCCTTTGAAGAAAGAAAAATGTACCCCATGCCTTGACACATGCGTGTGTGAAGTGTGAACATTCATAACAGATGAAGCACAGCCTCTCTTTACAAAGACATAACAGAAATTACTTCATTAGACCTGTATCTATTTATGTTTAGTCCAAACTACAGAGACTTCTATGTGCACATATGGCCTTAGCACAGTGTTCCTTCAGGAAGCAATGATTGCTTTTAAGGAATTTTTACAGTATTGCCTAATCTGTTTACAGCTGTTTCTGTTACTTTCCTGATTTGAGTACTTTCTATAGGTGTCCGTCAGATTTAGTGATTTTATTGCTTTAGTAATCTGATGCAGTTTAAGCCACCTACATTTCTTTCCCTCAACCTCCAGCAGCCTTCATAAAGGGAAAGACTTACTTATTTTAAAGGAGTAATAAAAAAGTCTTAAACATCCTCTGTGCCTCTTTGCCTTATTTAATAAGATCTCAAATCTGTCTGGTAAACCCAGCCAAATGCTACAATAGTGGAAAAAAAAATAACCCAAAATAGTGATTTATACATTTATCGTCTTTCTGAAGAGGATCTTAACTTAAACTATGGTTTCTCTTTGCTGTTGTTTTTCTTATCAGCAACCTATTAAACTCAACCAAAATATCTCCAAAATAAGTCATCTCAGCAGCAAAGTTAATACAATGCAATTATTCTAACTTTGTCAGGCACCTCTCTTAGAATAAAATTTATTGACAGATCCACTTTTGAAATTGTACCTTCTGATATTGCTGAACCAATCCTTATCGAGTAAGTCCATCTCAAAGCAGTTTTGAACACATGCTCTTCAAAGCTTTTAATAAGAAATACAATTTTCTGCTTAAACTGAGTTAAAGAGAGTTAAACTTAGACAGTTTTAGCATGTTTTAAGAGCAGTTGAAATGTAATGACCGGTGTGTATTTGTTTGTTTATTATAGACTTGTATTTCCACAGAATTATGATGCTTTCTGTCCTACGTCATACAAAAACACCAGTTAAATTTTGGTTTCTGAAAAACTATCTCTCCCCAACATTTAAGGTAGGAGAAATGTTTTCCTTCTATTATTTTTTTCCTACAAATTTTAAGTAGTTTTTAAAGAAAATTACAGTTGAGTAATGATAGCGTTGAAATTGAATTTTCACAGTTGGAAATGATCTCTGCATTCAGTGCCAACAGTTTTAGAAGTCTTGTGTATAAGATTCTTCTTTTCTGGAACCCAAAGCTCAGTGAAATATTATAATAATTTATTCTTTCCTGATCGCTCCAAGAGCTTGAGAGAAATGTTTTTTATATTTTTGTGGCTGAGGATACTGCCAGAATTAAAGAAACAACTTAAAATTAGAAGCTCTGTACTCAGTCAGGCCAACGCAGCTGCCACCGTGTTGTTGCAACATTCCCTTGTTTTTCTGTTGAGTCTTTGTGTGTTGCATCCATGTGCAACTAATACTTTTTGGTTCTTCTTCTAGGATGTAATTCCTCACATGGCTAAAAAGTATGGTTTCAAGTACGAGTTAGTACAGTATAAGTGGCCCCGCTGGCTCTATCAACAGACAGAAAAACAAAGAATTATCTGGGGCTACAAAATTCTTTTTTTGGATGTTCTTTTCCCTTTGGCTGTGGATAAAATAATATTTGTCGATGCTGACCAGGTAAGAAAAGAATAATATTGTATAAATGTATGAGGAATTCGTTTTGGCTTAATGTGATCCAGTTTCGTTCTCTGTGGCCATTTTATTCAGATGTTTCGCTCGTAAGACTATTGCAGTTGTAAGAGCAAAACCCATGGTGTTACAGAATGTGGAATGCAATAATTTGACTTGTCTTTGGTCATGTAGAAATGAATACACTCACCACACTGAGTTGCCCTAAATTGCCTGTGGAGGGAGAGAGGCACCTGCAGAGATGTGTGTGATCTTAAAGGTGCATCTCACCTAAAGCATATTTGAGTGATTTGAGTCTCTGGCCTGATTGTGAGAGGACTTTGGACTGAGGAAGGAGTCTGAGGTGGTTTCTTCAGACCATTTGAACAACTTCTAGATGGCTGAAATTTCCCAAGACTACTCCTGTCTCTTCTTCTTAAATTTGAATGCATTCTTTCACTCAGAAATGAATATTGTACAATGTAAAATCACAGGATCATAGAGTGGTTTGGGTTGGAAGGAATCTTAAAGATCACTTAGTTCCAAACACCCTGGTATCTGCAGGGGCACCTTCCACCAGACCAGGTTGCTCAAAGCCCTGTCCATCCTGACTTTGCACACTGTCAGGGATGGGGCAGCCACAGCTTCTCTGGACAACCTGTGCCTGTGCCTCATCCCCCTCACAGGGAAGAATTTCTTCCTAATATATAATCTAAATCTCCTCTCAGTTTAAAGCCATTCCCCCTTGTCCTGTCACTGCATGTACTGAAGGTAACAAGCTGTCTCAGATGAGACCTTGAGGAGTCTATCCGACCGTTATTAAAAACCTCAGAAAAATATTACATATCTTGGTCCTTTTCCAAAGCTTGAGAATAAATCAAATGTAGATACCACAATGCAGACTGCAACTTCCTGCATTTTCATCTGGATACAGTAGTAAACTTGGTTTTCTGTCCTAACTACTGTTAAGAATTTCTCTGTACTCTGAAACACCTAAAACCTTTTTAACTACTGACAGACTAGTGGGGTTTGATGGAAGAATGCTTGATTAGTAAGTAAAGGACATTCAAATGTCTTTATAAGCTATTTTTAAAAGGATTTTATTACTAGATGCAATGATTTTTGAAATGATGCAATAATACTGGAATGCCCAAGTGATGTAACAAGAAGGATTTTCTGCAGGAAGATGCTCAGCAGATTTTGGAAGTTACAGTCCTGCGTGATGGAATCCAGTATTGAGCAACCAGAAACACTGGTCTACAGATTTGAAATCTTGGCTCATTTTATTTCATTTACTTGTTAAATGTGTTACACAGATGGCCACAGAATAAACACTTTATTTTTCATTGAATAATAATTTGGTAAATATCATTCAGTGCCACACTCTATACTATATACTCTATATTTCACTATTGGAGTGTTTCAGGGCTTTTTTAAATGGCAGTGAAACTTCAGGAAGCTTGCTGCAATAACTCATATGTACACTTTAAATACAATATTAAATTACTAAAATATTATTAAATTATTAAACTACATATTGTTATTTAGATTGTGAGAAGTGACCTAAAAGAGCTCAGAGATCTAAATCTAAATGGAGCTCCCTATGGATACACACCTTTCTGTGACAGCCGTAAGGAAATGGACGGGTACCGTTTCTGGAAATCAGGATACTGGGCATCACATCTTGGGAAAAGGAAATACCATATTAGGTAGGATAATGTCTTACATATTTTTGTGCAGTTTGTGAATTTGATTAAAGTCTGGGTCTTGATACTGATTTGAATGATATAGGGCAATTGCTTTTGAATGCTGATGCATTCACAGTAAGAGGTGAATAACAGATGAATTTTGATGACATTGATTTCCCTTTTTTTATTGTAGCTGCAGCCACTTAATTAAAATACATATTCCTTTAGGATGGGGGGAGGTTTTGGTTTCTTGTTGCTTTTATTAATGTTATAAAAAGAAAAGGTGAAACTCCACAAATCTTAATACTTTTTTTAATTCTTTGTAGTGCCTTATATGTTGTGGATCTTAAGAAGTTCAGAAAGATTGCAGCTGGAGATAGGCTTCGGGGCCAGTACCAAGCTCTTAGTCAAGATCCAAACAGTCTGTCAAATCTAGACCAGGTAAAATGACTCTAAAGAATTTGGGGTTTGTTTTCTTTATCTTTCTCAGTATACATGGAATTATTATGTATCTCAGTGTGTATGTTTTGTAACTCTGGAACTATTTGCCCTTTATTTCTATTTTAACACACTTTCAAGTGTGCATATGAGCAGAGTTCAGAAAACTGAATGATAAATGATGATTACTTTAAATAATTGTTTCATATGAAAAAAATGAGGAAAACCAGCATAGAGGACTGCTGCCCTTAATCTGTAGTTGTTCGATGTGCATTTGTGTTTTTCTGGTGATAATCCTATATTCTGATAATGGTAGTTATGTTCTTCTTTAGCAAGAGTCTTTTCCTCATTCTATTTTTCTATCCATTAATTTTTTGAAGCTAACTACTGATGCACTCTAGTGGTTGCTGTACATGGTCACCCTGGGGTGAATATAGACTTCATTTATATGATGAATTTTTAAAGGTAGGTGGGGTAGGTCAGGGTGCAAGTCACAAGCAAGAAGTAGATCCCAGATGTACAGAACATGCTTAAATTTATTGGTTTCCCCTGTAGCAGAGGTTCTTTAACTCAGTAGAAGATTGATAACACAGGTCATCCAAGTTCTGCCTGAGTAAACAATGCTGTGCATTTATGTCTGTCTTTGGATGAACTTCAGAAGGCCTCTTAAGTGCGATTGTCCCTGCTTTTGTCATTTTCTTTGTGGGATTACTAAAAGGTTTTTATCTGCTTATAGTAGAAAAGGGATCCCACAGTAGCAAAACCCAAGTCTCTTAGTGCCTGCATTCCACCTACTTACCCTGCAAGCAAGTTTTGCTCTCTTACATGAGTACATTATTTGCATTCATTCCAGAAATACAACTAAAAATTGCTGATAGCAGATAATGGTCAAAGAAAAGTGGAAATACAGCTATGCTACAAACTGGAACTAGCCTGGACACGGAGCTGGAGCAGCCTTAAGCTGTAACTGTTAAGAGCAAAGGACTGACAGCAACAGTCAGATTTTACCTCTCTTTTCTGGAAAATAGCAGGAATTGTTGGCCCTGTATTGCACACTTTGAGAGTCCTGATGTGCTGTAGCTGTGTGTTTAAAACGTAGTCTCACCCTTTTGTACAAGGTGTCTCTCAGAAGAACCTTTAAGATTCAGAGGCTGGGTACAGGGCTTCCACCATAATGCTGCTTTTCAGAAATAGTAATTGGTTTTATCTAATATTCTCCAAACATTAGTAATGTATGTATTTCCATCTTAGGATTCTTGTATTTTGAATTACAGTATTAATACATGATAGCACATATCTCTTAACAGTCTGTTGGATCAAATCAAAAGCCACTTCAGGGTCAGCTGCCATTCCCTCAGCATGTCAGGGCTGAGCACAAACATTAAGGCAGCTAAATCTTGGCAGAATGGAATTGGAAATACTTTGGAAAGGGAAATATGTCAAAGTAATATTTCATAGTATTCTGCTTTCCCATTTATTGATACAGCATCACTTTCTGCCTTCATTGCTGCTACTCTACCCCAAATAACAGCAACGTTCCTGGAAATGCAAACCACAGTGCAGTATATTTTACAAGAGTCCTGAACAGCTCATATCTGCTGAGAGGATGCAGCATGATCATTTGTTTTCCTCTTTATTTTAAACACCTGACTGGAGTGCTCACTCCCCTTCTCAGTGAAGAAGCAACCTTGGCTCTTTGCTATCTGCTAGCACAGCTGCTTCCTTGGATGGTAGTTAAGGCTATGCTACTACAAACCACAAAATAGAGGTAGATAGAAGGGGAAGAAGTCACTTAAAATGCTAAGGGGCGTAAGTAAAAACCTCCTAGGGAGAAAAATTACACATGATAAGAACTGGACTACTGGTACAGCATATTCTATTGTACTCTTTACAGAGAAGCGTGGGAATGTCTATGTAGAGATGCCAAGACAAATACTTACACTGATAGCAATTCACTTAAAAGAGAATTAACCATCCTGTTCTTTACCTAAAGAATAAAAACCAGCAGGAGTTAATATAAGATTAATTCTTTTATTAAGAGGCATTTTTTTTCTATTTTTAAATTGAGCTTTGTTTTTTTTTTTCCTAATAAAGATGCTGCTGTGGAGGAGTTTCCCTTTAACATTGTGTAGGTTGTCTGGGTGAATGTGAAAACAGTCTTACTGTAAATCAAACTGAAAAACCAGTTTTAACTGTGAAAGTGAGACAAAAAGATTTCAGTAGTTTACATATCTTGAATGAACAAAACTTTGGGCCCTGACACTAAAAACAATCTGGTTTTACCCTTATTCCTTTATTTTTCTGATTCATTAATATTTCCTCTTGGATCTTGTAGATGTATTTTACTGGTTTTGAGTTTAAATCACTTTCTTTTGCAAAGACAGGCAACTTTTTGGTTAGGACTTGGTTTTCTTCTATTTACTTTAAACCCTGGAACCAGCAGTTGCCTTTCTGCTTTCTACTCCATACAACAATTTGTAAATTCACAGCCCTGAGAGCTACTGTAGTAATGCAGGAATTGTGTTTTCCTTTAGAAAGTCAGAGAGGCGCAACAGAAAAGCAGTCTCATTTCTCTTGAAATCGAGATGGTGATAAACCATTTACTCTCTATTCGCCCAAAAAATCATAATTTGAAGGTTTTTTAAAAAATAAAGCATTTAAATTAATGTTTAATGGCTTGTGTACTCAGTATCCTTGTATTTGGTGTAATTTTCCTGTGCTAATGTATATATATTTGAATTCAATTATATGCCTTTTGTAATGCATCTATATGTGCTATTTTCTTCTGTCACATGGCAAAATAAGATGTGACTAATACTTGAGTTCTGGCACTTATTTTTATATATAATGTAGGGGTTGCACATGGGAAGGAGCTTACAAATGGATCTACGAGTTTCACGTGCTATTTTTAACTGTGGCCAGAGGACATGCAGCGTGTGGCTGCCTGAGATTCTTCTCATAGTTAAAAGCTGTTCCTTCCATTCTGCAAGATACTGGTTCAGAGTGTTCATGATCAGAGGACTTGAGTACATAGTAAAGGTTAAAAACCCAAACAATATAAATTCAGTAAAGTAAGGAAGATGAGAGCAACTTAATTGCTTTTCCTTTTCACATTCATGTTTCAGGAATCCATTTTCCTAGAAGTCTAAATTTAGAGCAGTGGTGCAGTCCTGGATTTAATGCTTTGGAGCTTTTTCTTTTCCCAAATGTGAGGAATGGAAAGATGGTTGAGTTCTGCTTTAATCATTTCACACAGTCTCATTCTGCTTAGAGGTATTGATAGTGGGACATGCACAGGTATCAGAGAGTGGTATTGCTTATGTCAGTCTAAGGAAGGATGGATGTTAAGTACAAGAAGAAACTTCTGGAGAAATCAGAGGTGGAATTGGCCATCAAAATAAGCATGAGTGAGTTTTAAATCTACTTGAAAAAGAAGTGGGGGAGCACTTAATGGAAACATAAGAAGGAAGAAACAGACCAATTAGCTGAAATAATAGGCAGAGGTATTCTACTTCTAAGTGCTTGCTCAATAACCAGTTACATTGCATTCAGTGCTAACTTATGATCTTACAAAATTTGTGCAGGATCTTCCCAATAATATGATTCATCAAGTAGCTATCAAGTCTCTCCCTCAGGAATGGCTTTGGTGTGAAACCTGGTGTGATGATGAATCCAAGAAGAAGGCTAAAACAATAGACTTGGTGAGCTGATTTCAAGTTATATTGGTTTTCTTCATTAAAAACCTTTTGCTTTAATTTCTATGGCTTTTGAGATAGATACACAAGTATGTCATGTCATGTCATGTCATGGAGGCAGTCCTGCTGGAAGGCACTGTAACATGGTGTCTGTTCGCTACAATACAGCAAAACTCTTCTCCTTTTCTCTGAGACCTTTTCTGCTTGCTCTGTACCAAATTTACTTCTGTTAAAGCTGAAAACTGTGCCCCAGTTTTACATGCTGTCTGTAACTGGACAGGATTGGGGTTTTCACACCCGTACGTGTATATTCCTTATCTTTTTAACATAGTCAGCTGGATTAGTGGAACTCTGAGTACTGTTAACTGTCTGGGTATTGTGTCACCCTGTTAAACTCTATGAATTTCCTCCAGAACCAGCTGTGTAGAGGATGAACTTAATAGTATCATGGTTTCCTCTGTCCATTTCACCACTATAAACAGGAGATAAAGAAGAGCTTTTTAAGTGTAATGCTGAGGAGACTATCCATATTTAGAAAGAAGAAAGTGTCTTTATTTGGGAATTGAAACAGAGAGAGAAGATATAGAGAGGAATTGGGGCTGCCCTATCTCTGGCAGTGTTCAAGGCAACCTGGTCTAGTGGAAGGTGGGGGGTTGGAAGTGTGTGAGCTTTAAGGTCTCTTCCCAACCATTCTATGATTATTACCTCTATCCTGGTTTTTCCCATTCTCATTTTTTGACAACACCAACACACTGTGATACTTCAGACACAAAGTTCTGAAGAAAAACACACATTGTAAATTGTTTTGTTTTCTCTGTGTCTTTACAGTTGTTAAAATAAGCTTTTCTGTACACTCAAGACCAGAACTAAAGTTACTGAACTTTCTTTCAATCCCTATTATGTATCACTTATGATTTGCATTTATGTGATTTTATGGAAGCAATTAATACATTTTTCTAGACAACAATAGAGGAATCCTCACAAACATAATAAAAGCCCCGTATCAGATTCAGTTTGAATATACTAATGTATAACTTGTTTCTCCCCGTGTAGCTTTGTCTAAATCTTGGTAGTCTTGTGCTAGCCCTGTTTCTGCTACCCAGGTAGGCAGGAGCACAGGGGAAAATTAAAGTATTGACAGTAAAGTGTTTTGAGTTATTGAAGCAGGGTTTAGTTACAGTTTGATTTGTGTGGGGTTTGTTTTTCTACTGACCTCACTTGATGCCCTTCAATGAAACTGTGAATGCTGATGAAAGCATTTAGATCAGTTCCTTGGAAAGGAGATATTTCCACATCTGCTCTGTTTACATCTGGTGTGTTTTAAACTTCCAGTGCAACAATCCCCAGACCAAAGAACCAAAATTAAAGGCTGCTGCCCGCATAGTTCCCGAATGGGTTGACTATGACTCTGAGATACGAGCATTAATAGAACAAATTGGGAAGGAGAAGAAAAGTCGTTTCTTTCAAAAAGGTAACTTGCATGCCTATTCATCTGCTGGCTTTTAACAACTATTAATACAGTTGACATTAAGATCAGGGTCTGTAGGCACAAGTACTCTATTTGTGTCATTTTCCCTGCTCTTACAGAAACTGAGTGGGGTTTAAGAGGCACATGATGCTCCTCTATGTAAGTTTCACTAAGAGGATAAAATCTATTCTTTCATGCCATGATCTAAGATAATTTTCTTTCTGTTTGGTTTACAGGTCTTAAACATGATGAACTTTAGCAGAGCCTTTACCCAGTAATGGGGACAGCTCAAGCAGTCTTCTGTCAAAGACCAAGTGGAAGTTACAGATGTTGCATTGGCATCAGTATTTGTTACATTCTGTAACATGAAGTCAAATATTTTATAACTTACAGTGTTATCTAAAAATGTTTTCAAGAAAATACAAAACCAGAAGAGAAATCCGTGGGTACTTTGATCTTGTTTTTTTACCCAGCATCGAGTAGGTTTACTGTTTGCTTTGGGTTTCCTTCACTAAACAACAGTTGCCCAGAGGGTTTTCAATAAAAAGACCGATGTGTTCAGCTCTTCAAAGATAGATTGTTTCAGTCTGGGGGAGAACGCACACACATGAAATACGGACATAAAAACTGGTTGGTGCAGATCACATGCATTAAGCTAATGTATTTAAATAGACAGAAATTTGGTTGTGTGTCTCTGGAGAAATGCTGTGGTCGCAAGAAAAAAACTCTCAGTGTAGGAAAGATCAGGCATAAGAAGTATCTGGTGTAATTTAGATTTGTGTGACCTGAGTCAACAGGGAAGCTGACTGAAGCCAGGAATGTCATTTCCCATTTATGATGCGGGACTGCTGCACTCTTACTTATTATAAAAAAAAAAAGAAAAATAATTTTTGATTCTTAGGCTCTTTTTGGTCACATCAACACTATGTCATAACAGTCATAACCCTTCCACCCAGCGTGTACTGCTGCAGAAGGTCAGGACCTAAACACTGTTTCCATTCAGCTTTGATTATCATCATCATCCTTTCAGGCTTGATAATGAAATCTGTGAGTAATTTTGACTATCAGTCAGTGGTGGTTCCTGTGATTCTCAAAGTCTGTACTCACAAAACCATTGCTTTAATGGGCTACTGATGTTTTGATCCTACAGCAATTGCAGTGAAAAGTTCTTGCAATGCAGATATTTAAAAACAGGGAGCTTATTTCTTAAACTGAAAACTAGTGCCTTAAATACTCGGTTGTTTAAGCTGTGCTGCTTTCAAAAGAGATTGGACGTGACAGTTCCTTCTTGTACGAACAGCTTAATGCCGTCTTTTAAATGCTTGACGTGACAAAAGAGAAGGTAATTTGCACCGAGTGGGTGAATCCACAATGAGTGGCACAATATTATTTCCATACTAGCAAATTATTTACAAAATAACAAGAAAAACTATTTTGTCTATATTGGAATTGGCCTCAGGTGTTGGTTATTTCAAATGTCTCACTGTAAGAGCAAGTGTCCTGGTTTCTGGCCAGTGTTGAACCATGACAGCAAGTATTTAAAATCATACTTTGCTGCTATTTTTCAAGTGTTAGGAATATGAGATGTGCAGATTTCTTGTACAGCTTTTTATATTTTTCACTGTATTACCTTTATGCATTTTCAAACAGTTTTAACATGTCACAGATGGATTTTAAAAGGTCCATTATGGGCATTTTCTGTGGATGAAGTACCCAAGGAAGTTACTTCCTGTGTAACCCATGCATAAATCCCAGTGTCAGTTCTCTTTAGCTGTTCTATTTCACTGCAGTATCTGTTTTGTTATGCTTGTTTGGCAACATAATTAGTTTAGGGTATCAGGCAGCATAGAACTTCTTGAAGCTGGTATTTTTATACCATATAGTCTTACACTGAACTTTGAATGTATAGTAATGGTGCATATACATCTGCTATGTGTAACAAAGAGATGACTGGTACTCTGGATCACAGGAAGAACCCAAAGAGGATTCAGCTGCTTGCTGCTCTGTTTATTCCCCCTTTTCTGTGTTTAAGCTTACAATACCACCCTGATGCTTTACTGGGCTGCCATGTTTTAACATCAGTCTGCCGTGGAATGCTTGAAGTGGACATTGGAAAGCTTTCTTTTTAAGCCAGGAGTTAAAGTTTAATCTGTAAGAAACAACTTAGTTCTCCTTAATTATCTGTGTGGAAAGTCTGTTCCTGTCATGGTTTAAGCCCAGCCAGCAACCCAGAACCATGCAGTACAAAAAGTGGGCAGTTTATGCATGGATCTCTTGTTCACTGTATCTGTAGCATCCTGTTCTTTTAAGAATTGCATTACTTCTAGAGGCTTTAAAAAAAGAAATAGCTCTTTAGGCTACTTGATCCTTGAGGTCACTAAAGGATTAGAATATAATTTTTAGAAATAGCAGTTGCTGGAGATATCTTGAAGATTTCAGAGGTTTCATGGCATTTTCTACTGTGTTGTATATATTCGTAAAAGTGGTTTATGGCACTTTATTCCTGCATAACAATACTTTCAAGGAAAACTCTTTTGAGACACGTCCTGTTCCTTTAAACCGGAGGGTCCAGCAAGTATCTTCAGTACTTCTCAAAGTTGTCTTTCAAGTATCACTTTGAATCATTAGCAGCATATATATTTCAATACCAAACCAATGGATTGTGGGTGTTGTACAAAATATGAAAATGTGCTACTAGAGGAAAAATGATTAATTTTTGTTCTCCTATTGTGTATTATATGAGAACCCTTCAATACTTGGTTAACAGATCCGAGGCAAAAAATTGCAACAAGACCTCAGCTGTCTTTCATCTAAACGGAGGTGTTTGTGCTCTGTGATGGGGTGAGAGCTTGGGAGAGGCAGAGCTTCACTGTAGTTTGTGATCTGTGTGCTCTGCCCTGTGAGAGGGAGGAAAACAGATCCTGAATTACAGGAGTGTTACTAAAACCTGGGTTAAGGTAGTAAATAAGCAAAGTAATATTTGAACTGTTCAAGTGAAGAGTATACAATTTATGTTCATATTACCATTACAGTGTCTTGCTCTTCTTAGTATCTTGTAAGTTTAAAGGAAATGAACAAACAAGACATTAGTGCAGTATTGTTCACAAGCCAGAGCTTTAGCATTGAAGGTACTTCTCAGGAAGGTTCCTTTTAACCTTTTTGCATCTTTGTATAGGGGGGACCAAACCTGCCCAGCCCAACAGGAGGTAAACTTAAGGTGTCCCTGCCCATGACAGGTTAGAACTAGATAATTAAGGTCTCTTCCAACCCAAACCACTCTATGACTGCTTCGTGCTGTATGTTACCTGTTAAAACCCGACAACATCCACAGTAGCTACTAAAGAAATCCTACTTTCACCCGCAACCCAGGGTTCTGGCAGCCTATTCCTGGACTTTTGCACAACTCCAACTTCAGCCAGGATGAGGGAAGAAGGGCAGACAATGACACTGTGGTGCTTTCTGGTCATCATAAATATCTTCATTGTGAAAAATACCATAAAATAATTCCCACAGTTCTAGAAAAAACAGTTCTTGCTTATTAGATTCATGATTTGATATAAAGACATTTCATCATTTGAAACATTTCCTGTATCTCTGGCTAGTTTTACTTCTCCTTCTTACAACATAAACCCGTTACTCTGAGATTTGCTGGGGGTGGGGGGATAGGAATTATTCTTCCATCTCTTGCACACCACTGCTGGGTTTTGGTTTGTTTTTATGACACTGTCTTCCACAGAAAAAAATCTAAAAGCAGCACAGTCATCTTCCTACATTCAAGCTTACCCTCCCTCCCCCCTTAATATGTAGTTTTCCATTTTCCATTCATTCCAAAAAACAAACATAATGCTTTATGTTCCTGCCTGCTTGCAGTGCTCACCACAACTGCCTGCTGCCTTAAAGAAACAGAGCCAAACCACTCTGGTGTCAGCACTTTGTCCTGATCATTTACTTATGCGGAACCATCTTAATCCATTCCTACAGAATGGAAAACAAGAAAAAAATATCCAGGAAATTTCTCAGCGTAAGGTTTTAAAATCAGATGACAACAAAATGGCTGAACGAGGACAGACCTTTAGGAGTAGGTTTATCATTCCAAGCACTTCCCTAGCATATAAGCAGAGCTGCCTGCAGCATTTCCCATTACCTCCTGAAACCAACACTCCTGCATGTACAAACATGACATGCCTGGAGCCTTAATACTAATTTAAAACAGCCCATTCTGTAATGGACGAGGCAATACAAGAGTTTATATGGGGGAAGAACTCACACAAACACCTACCACCAGCAATGCCCAGGGCAGCACCAGCTACTCAGCCCGTAGGGACCAGTGCTGACAAAAGCCTGGAGCAGCCACTCTTGGTGGAAGCTGCCAACCTGATTTTTACCCACTGGGAGCAAGAAGCACCCACACAGAGGCTGACATCAGGGCCCACAGACTATTTGTTGTGCCGCAAGCTCCTACACCTGAGCCTTGGAGGTCCAGGAGAACCACAGCAGCCTACAACAGTGGGATCGGCATCCCACAGTTTAAACAAGAATCCTTCAGACAGGTCAAAAGCAGGAGTCCAACTTCTCAAAAGCCATTCAGCTTGGAAAACAGCCAGCACTGGAGTTCAACAGGCTGCTGGGCAGTTTTGTACCACGGACTGCTTGAAATCAGCACATGTGCTCTTCAGCGTGAAGATTTCTGCTGAACAAACACCTTTAAATGGCTGTTGAAAGGTATTTTAGGACGTCACGTGGCCTCACAGTTATAGTTGTAAAAGTACTGAGGCAAGAGACAAGGGTTTGTGCTTCAACAGCGACTCCATTACAGTAACCAAAAAGAAGCTTTGAGACTGAAGGCCTTATGTGCCAACTTCATTTGTTTTACTGAGGCTCTTATGCTTTCAAACACAAGAACTGAAGTGAGAGAAGGCTCCATCATCAACTGACTACTGTTCTCCAGTTAAAATGCAGTCAAGACAACACTGATGAACTGCAATTCTTGCATTCTAAAACACAGCTGCTGCTGAAACTGTTATAGAGGATGACTCCGAGCACTGACTGCTCTGTAGCCCCTCAGATGACATTCACACATTTCTGTCAGTCACTCTAAACCAGTATTAGCTACACACACCTTGAAAAAACATATCAGACTCTTGGCTAATGGGAAGTGAATCCCTCCTTCTGCATGCAATTGCTTTTGCAGCACTGTGGCTGTTTACAAAAAGACTTGGGTTAACTCATTGTGCCAGCACCCAGCAGAACTGAAGTGATGTTAAGAGGGTCAGGCTGGAATAAATACCCTATTCCCACTCGCCTCACAACCTGCATAGGCTCCGAGTTGATGTACAGAGAAGTACCAAATTGCTGCACAGTCAGAGAAACATCACATCAGATTTTTTGCTCAGATCTGAAGCAGGTGTTTTGACAAGGTGCAAACTACTCGAACATGAAACCAAAACATCCCAAATCACATCCCAAGAAGGTCTTTTAAAACAGATCATGTCTATTTTTTTTTACTTTCATAGTTGACAACTACCACCAGGGCAATGACCCCAATTTATTCCAGGTTAGTGACTGAAGTGAGCAGGCATTTTCAAACACTATTACTTACAAGCAATCTTTTCTAAGGGCAGTTGTTGGGACACTCTTCCCATATGCAGCATCTCTACGCTACCTATGGCACTGCTGACAGTAATACAGGAGTAGGTGGTCCCCAGGGGTTCCCTTTAAGAATACTGAGAGATGGGTCACTCTGCCCAGCACAACTAAAGGTTTGTTAACATAGAGACTATTGTAACTACCTTTTCCATGTTTATTAGGCCCCAGTCCAGAAAAATATTTACATGCATTTTTACTTTTAAGCATATACTTGAGTCCTAAATTTATGTTTAAGTGTTGTCCTAAGTAGCCTCTTACTGGTTTGTCCATCCATGGTAATCAACGTGTCCTATATAACCACAACAAATAGGCAGTAACAAACCCCCACAGTAATAAACCAAACCGGTATGCACTTGGCAAGTTCATCACAAAGCAAAGCCTCTGAATCCTAAAAGAAAGAAGGAACTTTCTTCCAGTGCAGTAAGAATCTGGGTTAAGGACAACATCAGAAATTAAGATTTTGGGGTCTTGAACTGAGAGACTTTTTATTTTTCAATGATTTAAGTAAAAAACAGCAGCAGCCACCGGGAACAGTCTTAGCTCTAACTGAAGTGAAATTTGAATGTAAACGGTCCTCCTCCCGATCCAAAGGGGTTGAATCCTTGCCATGTGTTCCAGTTCCTGTGGAAGGGGTTTCCCCCACCCTGCTGACTCTCCGCATCCAGTGGGTCCTCTCCTGCATCAAACTTCCGCCGCATTTCTGGAGGAAACAAAGCCAAGGTGGAATCACAACACAGTAGTTAGGGCAAGAACACCAACCATCTTTGATGGCTGGTAACAGACACAGACATCCCCCTTGCCCCAGCCTTGTATTGGCAGCATCTGTAGAACCTAATTACTTTGAGGTTTTCCAAGCTGTCCAGGACACTGGCACAGAAGAGATTACACTCCATGAACACACTGCACGAAAAACTTCAAACAAGTCATTTGGCTTAAAGCAAGGCAAGACAGCACCTGCCTGTCCCATAGGGCAGGTAAGAACAGGACAGCTGCACTACCCCAATAACTGGGGTATTTTGTCCTTGATGAGTTGTGTTCAAGGCCAGGTTGGACAGGGTTTTCAGCAACCCAGTCTAATGAAAGGTATCCTTGTCTGTGGGAGTTGGGGTTGGACCTCTATGATCCTTAAGGTCCCTTCCAACCCAAACCATTGTATGAGTTTATGAACTCCAGAGCTAATCAATCCTGGAAATCTCTGCAAAATGATACCCTATAGAGACTTTAGTTTACAGTCACTGAAACACAGTAATTCATTCCAGGTTTACATCTGACTTCATGCAACAGATTGGATGCAAGTATTACTGCACTGTCTTCTTAAGATGGGTAAGAGGGGAAAGAGAAAAGGGGAAGCTGCAATGCTTATGACTTACACTTGCTGAATTTTACATTAGTGTAAAAATGTAATTAAAAAAAAGAAGTCATAAGAACAACCATTACCTGGGTCAGTGAGGACTTCTTTAGCAGCTGCTATATCAATGAATTTTTTCTCTGCTTTCTTCTTTTCTTCCTCGCTCTGGAAATTATCAGGGTGCCACTGGGATGCCAGCTTTCTGTAAGCTTTTATGATTTCCTGCTTTTGAGCATTCCTACATGGATAAAAACATAACTTAAAATTCTCTACTTGTTCATGTGCACATTAGTGAATGTACAGGTTTATTTTAAACACTGAGACAGTAACTAAGGGCATCAGGAAAATGATGAGGTGCTAGTCGGCCTTCTGGAGTGGAACTGAAGATTCTTTACACAAAAACCAGAAGAATCAGGCTGCAACTTTAAACAAAGATTACTCACTCTTTCCTTCACCACCCATTTACTTCCCTTGCAGAGATGCTACTGCCAGCTACCCTGCAGAATACAGTTCCCAGTCTGAAGAACTTACAATTGGTAACAAAAAATACGGAGTAGAAATCAAATTAGTTCACAATTGGAAAGATGAGCAATAGTAGTTCAGAACTAAGACATTTGTCCAGTTCTCGTCAGAGAAGCTGGTTTCTCAAGGTTAATGGCAGAAGTATTCTAGATACCTTTCAGTTACTCCTTTCAAACCCTTCCCATCTGTTACACTACCTGCCACAGCTACATTTTTTGTTGCTTTCAGTAATTCTCTCCAGTCTTAATTTCATCCAAAGTTCATTCACCTGACCCTTCATCTATACTAAGAGTTTCTTGCCAAGGGATCTATTTCCTTTCTTCCCAATGTTGTTTCTTTATTCTATCCAAAAGGAACTACAAACAAATGCTACTTAAAAGCTGAACACTGCTAAACTGCTACAGGAGGAAAATGAATGTAGCAACATACAGAACACTCAGCAGAGCAAATTCAAATGATCAGCCCTAGATGTACTGGTTTAATAACTAACGTTCATATTATCATCTCAGATATTAATATCTCACCTTTTTACTCCTAAGATTTTATAGTAATCCCTCTTCTGTGATTGCTTCAGCATCTTCTGGGCACGTTCCAGCCCTTCCCGAATCTGCTGGTCATTTTCACTATTGGCTTGAGCAGTCTCATAGTCTTTAATAGCTTTAGTAAAAAAAGTAAGTAAAAGAAAGATTACACGACTCTTTCATACACTTCAATTTAAAGAACTCAACCACTAACCAAAACCGAAGGTGTGCTATTTCCATATGTAAACAGCAGAGCTTTTATTTCAACTTTCCCTGTTTTGGGGTGGGGAGTTTCCCCAAAACCTTTGAGTAGAGGAGATGAATTTTTCACATATAAATTAGGCATTTTTCTTTCTCTGGGTTCACCACACTTTTTGGAAAGAAAGAAGAGAGGTTACTAGTCGTGGGTCAGACCACTCTCTAGAAGCTACAACAGTCACACGAATGAATGTAACGAGCATCTAGGACAGGGATGAAAAAGAAGTCAAGAAGGAAATTTCAGGAGCTGGTATCTGAAGAGCCCACTGCAGGGTGTTACTCCCACACTGCTGCTCAAGCGAAGATGCGTGACAAATTATATTAAACTAATATTCCTTCTCCCTGTTCACCTCAATCGAGGATAAAAAGCCTCTTCCTCTCTAATGGCGATAAAGATGGATTTCAGATTACGAGAAGGTTCATACTGTTAGTGCAAGACAAATATTTGCCTTTTATGCTTCTGCATAACATGTTTTAAGGCTGGGGTTTTCCCCAAAGGCATTCTCTTTTATTTCAAGAAGTGGCATTTCTCAGGAATGAAAGGAGGAGGTACTGTAATGTATTCATGAATTATTAAGACATTTCAGGTCAACACTTTAAGTAAACTATATTACTATTGTAAGCGGCAACTGAATGCTGAAGACATCAAGTTTACCAATTCTTTGATATCAAGACTTATCAAGGGAAGCAACTGTTTTTAAATCTTTAATGAAGCTGCTCTTCTTTCACTGTTCCGATCGTCAAAATCTCATTTGCAGATCCAAGTTTCCTCGGTTTCTCCAGTTAGACAAAATACTTGCAACAGATTATTTCCAAGCAGATGCTATTTCTCAGCAGGTGTTACATTTGTTTTTCACTGTTTCTGAGCAAGGCAGCAGGAAGTGCTAATGAATTCGTATTACCCAGACATCTGATACCACTGCAAGCTTGGGTACTGAAAAAACACACCACAAAACCACAACACAATAATCCAAGAATATTTCCAGTGCCCCAATAGCTTCCATGTGCTATTACAAGCAAAACAATTTTTATTCATTTTCACATCACTGGACACTGTCATCTGCTGCTTCAAAAAAGCATTTTGGCTTCTGCTGGTATTTGTAATTATTTGTCCAGTCATTAAAAAGAGCCCCAACAAACAGGAGTGTACACTAATGCGTGTGCCCAACATATGCTGTCAAGACTGATACAAAGAATGAAAATGCAGGGATTTCGTCATGCTGCTTTACCACTCCAATGATTTTAAGCACCAGAATAATTAATCTGCTTCATGTAATAATGGGAGGTCCCACCACAATGTCTGCCAAATGCAGATCAGATTGCTCAACATCACTGAGTACCACATCACCTACAGCACACACCGCTGCTGGAAACCAAGCTGCTCAGGGTCAAGGATTTGCAATGACAGTACAAGACTGACTCCTGATTTAAAGGCTGCAAGCATTAAGCACACAGGAAGGCATGGTTTTCTGTACTGCACACTGCAGATGGAATGTGCCCAGCACACCTGATGGCAAGTACATTTTGCATTCTCCCAGTTGGAAGATGCTTCAGTTTTGATGGTACTCTCCAGTGTAGGAATTTCCTTCTTTCAGAGAGTTAATCGCTCTCCCCACCTGAGGGGTGAGGACTGGAAGCAGGTGGAAGCAGGATAACAGCTTCCTGACCACCAGCAGTTTGCTATGAAAACATGAGAAATATTCCTATTTCATGTCAAATGAGATATTAAATTAGTTCCACTCAGTCCCTATTTCTAAATGTATTAGTCCCTCACATACCCTACTAGAATCACTGACCTGCTATTTCAGTGAGCATTTGTTCTTCCTTTCATCCTGCCCCATGTATCCCATGACACAAAAGGCAACCAGTTACCAGTGCCAGCTTCAGCATGAATACTTTAGTCAAATCTAACTACAAGAGTTTGCACAACCTCTCAAACAGTAAGCACATCGTTATCTCTACATAGCTTAGCTGTCTTTCCTATCTTGCCTACCACCTCTAAAACAGAGTGACCAAGATTCCCATTATTCCACATGCAGAGTTCATGTACTGTCAAACACCAGTAACTGCTGACAACCTATGTCCACGTCAACTGTTAGAGGAATAACTGAACCAGTTATGGTCTTACTGAAACAGGGACTCTTTCCTCTACAGCAATAGGGTAGGGAGGAGAGGGAAAAGAAAAAGGTAGGGGTTTTAATTCTTTTACAAAACTCATGCTGTATACTTCAGACAGACTCCTGTACTTATGAGGTAAGCCAGAAACTGAGTCATTACACATCTGTCTCTGTAGACAAGCCCTGGATCCCATGTGATTATAAAGTAATTAAACCCATTTGACAGGAATCAGAACTCAGCAATACATACTGAAATGCATCTTGAAGACTTAACAATAATAGCCTTCAAAGTTCTGAATTACAAGTAATTCAAAATTTTCTGGCTTTAAAACAGAAAAATGGGTGCCTCTAGCTTGAAGTTTTCTTGAGAGGAGAATGAGAATCAGTTTCCCCTTTAAATATAAGGCTACATTTTTAATTGCTCTACTGTTCTCTACAGCAGAGAGAAATCAGCCATCATTTTTACAGCAGTTAAAACTTAAGGATAAATGGAGGCACCTTTAGGCAGACTAACATTAATGGGCTATAATAGTGTTTATGGAGGCTCTGCTGGAAGGCAGAGTGTAACTACAACCATCTCACTACTGTCAGGGGCAGGAGAAAGGCAGACTATATGCTAAACCACAGGGATTCGGATGAGCATGGTTCCGCTCTAGAGTGGCTGTCCACTTAGAACCAGGCCAGGCCAAACCAGCAGGCTCCAGTCAAGGAAATAAGTTCTCCCAAATCCTAGGTGTGTCCCCTCCATGTTTCCTTACATCCCATAATAGGCAGGCATTTGCTCCATCAGAAAGCAAGCTGCATTTGTGCAGGACCTCATTACAAAGCTTTTTTCCCCCCTTCTACTTTCCAAGAGTAGAGAGATTCTCTCATCCTAGATGAACGAGAAACAGATGAGGATTTAACTGATGATAATGTTAGAAAGATCCAAATTGAGATTCATCAATTTCAAGAAAAACAGATCAATTCTGTCCATTAGTAAGAAGCAAAAGGTACATCAAAGAGGACTCATAGCAGGGCCTGTTTGGTCTGCCCATCTGCACCCTCCTCTAGGCTGAAGATTCAGACATCTTAAAGAGAGAAAACAACCTTAAATTTCCTTTGGGTTCTCCTTTTGCTGATACTTCTTCCTTTTACATCAAAAACCTCTGCACAAGCTTATCTTGTAGATTTGTATTCTGTACCTTAAACTCTTTTTAGAGAGGTGCTTGGGTTTTGAGGGGTTTTTTATTCATTTGTACATGCACTTTTCCCAGCACTCAGTATACTTCCACTGTTCTGAAGTACAGAAAAAGATGGGGAAATGCCTAAAGGAGGCCTCGTCACTGTGAAATCTTCCTGAATCTCACTTTAAGGCTGACACTGCAGTTCTAATCAACAGAGGGAAAACCATCAGCCTAAGAAAAACAGAAAGAAGATATTTTTCCTCATGCTTTGGGTTTGTTGAGGGTTTTTAAGCAACCCCCTTTGTACAAAGGCCATCAGTTCTCTGAATTACGCTTTCACCCTTTTTCTTTTAACAGGGAAAAAGGCTTGCCAGTCTCAGCAAAGGGGGACTAAGTCACTTCAGAGGTACAAAGTCTACAGGCCTGATGAAAAGGACTATCTGAAACCACACCAGTCCTCTTTATACTGTGTTTTGATTTGAGCAAGTAGGCCTAATATGAGAACAAAATGGGTATCTCGTATTTGAAGCAAGCTTCAGGAGGTGAACATTATCATCTCTCCTTAATTTCTCAAAAAGGCAAAAAAACCCATCTGTGTGCTATAAATGAGAACAGCTGCCTCATGAATGTTTAAATCAGAAAGATTTTTTTTCAGTTCTAAAGCAAAAGATCCAGTACCAGAATACAGAACAGAAAAATTGCTCTGTAAGTACTAAAAATCATGGAACTAGTTTTCTGTAGGTCTAAAGCCTACAAGTCCTCTCCATCACGTTTGACTGAAACAGCCCAATGCTTCAGCAACTGCTGCATGACTGAGCTCAGGGGCTGAACAGCCAAGACTGTCCAAATTTCCTTCTTAAGCCTTGTTTCTTGTGGAAACGAGATTCACTAAATTAGATTTTGAAGGTTTTTTTAAATAGCATATTAGCACTCAAAGAAACTAGGTAACAACATAATGGTGTATGCGAGGCACTTACTCCTCAGTCCCTGCTTCCTGAGGCTGTAGATGAGACCATGTAACAATATGCTTTTTATGGAAAGCCTGCATGGAAAACTCAGCCTAAGGAGTGGCATCAGTTTACTGCTCTTAACAGACCCATAGAGGTGAAGCAATGGCTATCATTTTCATCTGCCCTCAACACATGCTAGGGGGTGGAACGGTGTTGTTTCATGCTGCCATATAAAGACATTAAAATGGAGTTCCCAAAAAGGATTTATATCACCCTAACTATAATTACCTCTTACTTCTAGTTACCTGACACTGCTGATTATATAAAATGTGTTTAAGTAAGCTGAGTAAGCTGCAGCCTCATAAAACATCCTGAGCATAGCCCACTGTTGTAAAGACAACTGTGCTGTAGATAGAGCAAGTACCTTCCACTTATACTCATCAAGGCAAAATTACCAGCAGGTATTTTTGTGAAATCTGCAACTACCAGTGCTGATTAGGGATAACATAGTACAGAATCAAAGCACATGTTAAAAAACAGTTGAAACACTGACTGCATTTTAAATGCACACAAAAAAGTATGTGCAAATTGCATACAACTGTACCTTCTTCATAAAGGTCTTCCAGCAGATAAGCTTCTGCTCTGTCTTTCAGGGCATTCACATTGGTTGACTCCAATTGCAGAACTTCTGTACAAACTTTTATGGCTTCTGCAGCCTGCTGGTTCTAGGGAGGAGAAAGTACAACAGAAGTCATGTAGTGTTGTGGCTTGTTTTTTTTTGTGGTGGTGTTTGCTTTAAAGAAGCTTACAGACAGATATAACCAGTATTACCTTTGACAAGCAGTGGCAGATCCTTTCTTTGGCACGAGTAGCATAAACTGGGACATCTGGCTCAGTTTTCATTACAGACTCATACTTATTGATAGCATCTTGATACCTGTTTAAATCACAATAAGCATAATATCATGATATGCAGTAACAATTTCATGGTGTGATGTATTTACAAGTTTAAAAATCCACACACTTTTACATCCTTATAGCAATGTATCTTAACTTTAGTAGTTTTAAAGGTGTGGTGTGAGACAACAGTATGAAGAAACCTTTCAGCCACTTCAATTACATCCCCATTCCCTTTTCTGTGCTACAAAACAGAAGAGCAGGGACTATGCCTGGCACAGTTTTGCAGAAGGTAAAAACTACCATCCCTTACTGTGCACAGACAACAGTCTCTAGACTTGCCTTCTGTCCAACACACCACTTTGTACTTGGAGAAAAGCATTTCCCTCTCTGATACACAAGATGGACTAAAACTGGAGTCTTGCTGTGTGTATTATTTGCATTTCTTGGTACAAAAAGACAAGCCCTTGATGGCAGCTTGAATCAGACGGTTGTTTTCTCCCTTCCTCCTTTTCACAAGTCCCACCGTAAAAGGTATTTTTGCTGTGAAGGTTTCAAAAATGCTCAAGTTCCATGGTTTGAGTAAGAAATTGGTTAGAAAATTCACCTAAAAATGCAAGTGTGTGACTGAACCAATGGGTTGCTACAAGCCAGGAGAAATTCAAGCTCTCGGAACACTCCCCAAAAATGTGCCGATACTTGCTTAAATTAGAAGACTGAAGTGAAAAGAGCCCAAACAGATTGCTAACTTAATAAAACTGTCTTCAGTAGTGCTGATTCACATTCCTGATATACTTCATTTTGAAAAGCCACCTTGACAATGTTTAATCACTTATTAGGGGTCCTTAGATTACAGTTGGATATTGTGTGCTTTGTAACACACAAAACTGAAATAAAGTAAGAAACAGAAGAATACAGAGGAATTGTCTACCATTTAATAGGGTGCATTAAAGACACCCATTAGTCAGATCCATTTTTGCTGTCAAGGGACTGCAGAATTACTAGGTGGGTTTAATCTAAAAACGTGGGCTTTTAATCACAGAATAGTTGAAGTTGGAAGGGACTTCTGGAGGTCATCTGATCCAACTCCCCTGCTGAAACAGAGCCACCTAAAGCAGGCTGCCATATCCAGACCTGATATCCGTATCGAGATTCTGAGTACCTCCAAAGCAGGGAGACTCTACAACCTCTCTAGGTAACCAGCACCAGTGAAAACAAGGGGGTACTGGGGAGTACTTTATGTTCAAATGAGATTTCCTGTTTCCCCTTGCACCCATTGCCCCAGTCCTGTCACTGAGCACCACTGAAAGGTTTGCTGAACCCTCTCAGTATCCTCCTTTCAGGTGTTTATATACATTGATGAGACCACCCTGTAGAAGAGAAGGCTCAGGTGGAACAGTCAAAGCTATTTCAGCCTTTCCTCACAGGGACAGAGATGCTCCAGTCCCTCCATCATCTTAGTGGCACTTTGCTGGACTTCCTCTCTCTGTAGTTTCATCTCTCTTGTACTGGGAAGTGCAGCACTCAGGTGTGGCATCATCAGTGCCAACAAACAATATATGAGAGCTGACAGGTATCATCCCTATCTCAGTCTTACTGCCTTCTTTATAAAGAAGCTAACCATGCAAAGACAGTGGCATCAGAAGGAATCAGAATAGAACTGTCACTATGTGAGTCAGTATTTATCTTGATTGCAACTTGAGCGCTGTGCTCAGTTATCCACTTTAACTGCCAGCTGCAGAAAGCATCACTTAACTCCTCAATCAATAGTAAGTTGGCACCTCAGCAGTGGCTGGTTTTCCTCTTTGTTTTTAATATAGCAGTGAACACTTACCTGCCTTCTCGGATGAATTCCTCTGCTGACTCAATCTCCTTATTGAGTTTCTTTACTTGTTTATACAGAGAGAAGCACTGCTTGTGATCTTGGTCCAGTTTCAGACACTCCCGGACTTCACTGTTTCCAAGGAAGTAGGAATGGAAAATAAAAACAGAAACCGAAACAGAAGACATCACCACACATTATGACATTTCATCTGGAGGTGCAATGTAACATCTATAAGCTGTCCAGAAAAACAGTTGATGACTTTTACACAATCTCTCCGTTAAAAAAAGAAAATGAATTTAAAGTGGAACAAAGACTTCCAGAACATACAGGAATATTTGTCTGGTTTTGGATTCAATTATTTTGTACTGCCAAATAGGCAGAGACTGACAAGTGTTACATTAATAACTGACTAAACAGCAGAAGAAAAATATACACTGGGAATGAAATTACATTCATCAGGTATCAGATGCAACTGACTGTGATTTTCTTGTATATTTAACTCAGCTATATTACAATACCCATGTGGAAATGTATTTTATACTGCCTGAAACAGATGAAGCTCAACTAAGACCCATGCTTTTGATGACATCTCAGCCAAACCTGAGCCTGACTTTTCACTGCAAAGACTGTTTAATCAGACTCTGATTAGGGCAGATACTTCTTAAAATAGGCCAAAGTCTTAAACCCCTCCAGAATGCAATCATATGAAAGAATATGAGGTTTGTACCATATAGAGTCATCATAGAACAACCAAGGTGTTATTTTTAGAAGAAGATCATAAAATCTCATCTTCTTCCTAAGCACACACAAAACCACCTATTTGAAAATCATTAAGCCTGTAAAGGTAAACTGGAGAAACTAAGGGAAGGACACAATTCATTAGCCAGCAAGTCCAAGAGCTATACAACTCTCATACTATATCTTATGATGCAAGAAATAGAAAAGTGTCAGAGAAGAATAAAGAGGCTTATTCCTTTATACTGATACTATTCTATTCTTCAGCAGCTCTCTCAATTGTACTCGTAAAAACTTTTTGATTAAGTTAACAGAGTGTGCTCATGTCTGAATTTCAGGGGGTGGGTGAGAGAAGAAGTCTTACTGAAGAGATTCTGTGGTAGAAACCATATTGGAAGGAGTTTGGAAAGGCAGGCAGAGCATCTGAGGTGATGAGCTGCACAGAAACAACTCATGTGCAAAAAGGATTAAATTATTTGTCCGGCTAGGCATAGAGTACGAAGTTAAGAGTCTACATTGGGCAAGGGCAGTAATCTGCAGGGCTGACTAGGAATGGATAGGAATAACACCTTAAACTTAAGCAAAAATGAATAAAAGGGTAGGGTGTTGTCAAAAAATATTCCAATACTGGACACTGCCTTCAAGAATGAAACATTGACAGCTCTGGATCCCCAGCTTCTTACACTTGGATGCTTCTGGACTTTATTTATAAGCTTGTAATCTTTTGTTTCCACTCTTCAAAATGAAAAGCTAGCCTAGCACCAAGACTTAATGCATACATCTTTTGTTTGCACTGTAAACTTAAGTTGGACGAAGTTTGAAGGTTAAAAAAAAAAAAAAAGCTCCACCAAAGCAAGTTTAGAGATGGAGAAAAGCAATAAAGCAGTAACGTAAGCAACTCTGACAGACTTGCACTATGGCTTCCACTTTGGTAAGCAAGATGCTAGGAACCACTGATGGCTGGTCTGCCAAGAATAAGCATGGTGTCTTCACTGCCAACTCTTAGCTTCTGGAAAAGAGCTTCCTTTATCAGATCTAAGCCAGAGATGCTACTCCATCCAAAAACCAGACAACATAGATATTTCATGGTTTATCATGACCTATATCACCACATTGCGTCTCAATTATAATGGTTACAGCAAACAGGAAAATTACCTGAGTGATAATTCATGGTCTCCCAACTGATAATATATTCTGCTGATCTTATAGAAGGCTTCTGTGTTATCATTCTTTAATTTGGCAGCAGCTTTCAAGTCACTAATGGCTTTGCTTGGTTCTCCTTCCTTTATATAACACTCAGCTCGAAGTTCCCGTAGCTCTGCGTCCCAAACACAAACCTTGAGAAATCAAAATTAAAGCTTGTTTTTGGTCTATAACACTTCACTTTTTTTCCTCCCCAGCAAAAGAAAAGCCCCATTTAATTTCACTTTGCCACCTGCAATAGCATAAGGTTCAAGCTGCATGCAGAGCACATGAAATTAGCATCTCTGCTTCCTGGTGGATGCTGTGATGCACCTGCCCACATAGAAAACAAAGGCCTGAAAAATTTGTAAGTGATTCAATAAGCTCATGCAGAGAGATGAATTTAATCTGTTGGCACTGCTTAAACTGGGACAGTCTGTTGAGCCTCCAGTGAAGGATATCAGAATCATAACTTATTATATCTTCCCAAAAGACTCAGGGTAATGAACAGCAAGGATCAAGCTGTCAGATGTCCTCTAGAAAGAGACCTGAGGGCAAGATTCAGCCACACAAGATCTGATCTTGGTATCCATATTTTAAAGATATATATACAGAAGTAATAATGTCACAATATACAAAGAAAAGGAAATGCTAATCATAATTCGTTCTAGTGAGAATTTATTCTGGGTCTTATCATTTGTTTGTAAGCCATGCTTTTAGAGAACAAGGCTTTTATGCTTCTCCACATTCCCTCTCCGTAAACAAACTCCCACCCTTTGGCAGGTTCTTCAGCAAAAGCCAGAATGTTGTCAATTCCAAATCTGTGTTAATTTGCACTTGAAGAGTTGAAGCAGTTAACAGTCTTCTAATATATATTTCTATATGACACACAAAATGCCCATGATGAGTTATTTACACTTATATGATCAGCCTACCTATACTGATTAAGATTCGATACACACAGGTATCTACGGAACAAGCTGTAAACCAGAGAGATGTTTACATTTCTAACTTCGTGGGTTTAATCTTGTTACTTCATTCACTCAAGACAAAACCTGCCTGCATATAGGCAGTGAAAAATCTAGATGACAAACCTACACCTTCTATATTTGGCAAAACTTCATTGGTTTGAGAACAATTTATTCCCCATCTTCCCCAAGAACACCAAACTGTGAAACAATAGCAAAGTACGATCAAGGAAGTTATCTGCAACATAAGACTGGCTGAAGTTCTCTCTTTAACCCAAACTAAAAACTCTTATTTTGACTTTTTGCAAGTAGTGCTCAGCATTCTCTACTCTCTCATTATGGACTCACAGTGCTCAGCAAAACTGGGCCAGTTACACCAAGTGTTTTCTATCAGTGAAAAAGTTATTAAACAAAAATACAGATGTCAGACAGGAGCTCATACTTCCCCTTCACAGTACCATTATACTTCACACTTACTGCCAAGATTTCATCAAGAAGAGAAATAGCGGCTTCATAATCCTCTTGCTGGTAGGCAGATAATGCTTGTGAATGCAGGCGCTGTAGCTCATCAGATTTTGTCAGCTGAGTCTGGGCTTCTTTTTCCTCATTATTGCTAGGATTGGATTTAAGCTGCAAGCATTAAGGAGAGAGACTGAAATGCTTCTTCAAGGATCTCTTTTTGTCCCATAAATAATCATATCGTGGAGAACTGACTAAAGCTGCCAATAAAGCCAAATCAGTTTTAAAATTGCACTGGAAATGTTTCCAACTCCAAACTTCAGAAAAAGACAAGCATTTTTAGCTTCAATACAAGTTGCAGCAGGTGAGACAAATCCAATTCCTCCTGCCACAGTGCCTGACTGCTTACCATTGGACACATCATACATAAGTTAGTCCCCCCATCACCACAGGATGTCTCATGGATCTCTCAATTGTAGTCTAGTTAATTCATCTCTCTACAGTTATCATACACTTCATTCCTCAGCATCAGCAGAAATATCCACATAGTAGAATCACATACCTGACATTAAGTACAATATGTATTTAAAAATTCATGACAGAAATCAGTGTAACATGTCACAGACAGCATTACTGTAAAGCTGTTTCTTCTATTTCCCCCCACAAAAAGTGGCTACAGCAGCAAGTTAAGATGCCACACATGGGGGAAAGGCTGAACACTGGGATCAGCTGGGAATCTGTGCCTTTTGCTTCATATGTAATTGCAAACGAGCCTAAAGTTTTCTTCTACAGAGACTCCCATTTCTCAAGCCCCCCTCTCTGAGCAAGTAGAAGGTGTTATATTGCATTTGCTATTTTCAGAAAAAAACTTAAAAATCCAAAAGCCTCACAGGCACCTCTGCTTCCACCCAGGAAGACCCAGGGCCACAAGGATGATCGGGGTCTAGAGGATCTGTCTTACAAGGAGAGACTGCACAAACTGGGCCTGGTAGTCTAGAGAAGACCGAGATGGGATCTCATTAATGCACATAAGTATCTCAAAGGTGGATGCCAGGAAGATAGTAGTCAGACTCTTCAGTGGTGCCTGACAACAGGACAAGGAGCAGTGGCCATAAACTAAAACACCTCAAGTTTCACCTCAACATGAGGAAGAACTTCTTCACTATGAAGGTGGCAGAGCACTGAGCAGGCTGCCCAGGAGGATTGTGGAATCTTCCTCTCCAGAGGCATTCAAAACCTGCCTGAATGTGTTCCTGTGTGACACGCTCTAGGTGGACCTGCCTTGGCAGGCGAGTTCATCTATATGAACTCCAGGGGTCCCTTCCAACCCTAACGACTGTAATTCTGTAAAGACAGATATGGGCCAGGAATTCATTTGCAAGATTAGCCTGGATAAGGCACTGGCTCAACACTTGCTGACAATCAGAATGACTTCCAAAGTTTTAAAAGGGACAGACCACCAGGACTTGAATTTTTATTATTATTTTGTTTGCTCTAAAAAAAATTTGCACCACGTTTTGTTTCTTTTTTTTTTTAACACAAAATGTTAACTGAACTTACTGGGTCCTCAAAGTCACTCCTGACTTTTTCTTTCCTCCTTTATCTCAAAGTGGCCTCTTCCCTTTTTCTCATCAGTAAGTTCTTCAAACACTCAGATTTTGTGCTTCAATGTAATGCAATTCTCAGTGTAATCCACATGTAATGTAATTCAAAATCAGCCTTCAGAACACTTTAACAAAATTCCCCTTGGTTCTAACACTGAAGGATATGAAAGCAAAAAGCCTAAACACCACATCAAAAGCATGCACAAGTCCCACCTCTACCTTAGATTCATTTTAGGTCTTTTTGAACCTTACCCAGCTGTTTTATTTTACTCTGGCAAAAATCAAGGTGTACTTAGACCTGACAATTCTCCTTTATCCCCTACACCATCTTGCAGCACAAGGAAAGGAATGTGATCAAAGAGTTTTCTCCTTTGTAGGCTAATTCCCAACATAAGTCTCACAAAGCTTTTCTTCCAGTTACAGCAGAAGCTGCCTATAAACCCCTGGATGTTGTGCATCCTGCTTCTCCCCCAGCTCTGGAGCTTGTAGCAGAGGCAAATTTCTGCCCCTGTAATTTTAAAGTTCCAAGACTACAAAGCTCTCTGAAGTTCTGAACTCTTTAGTTACAGCTGATGTGCTTAATTTCTCTGTATTTCTCAGCATTTTCTGCTCTTAAAAATAAAGAGCTTTTGCTATGGACAAGCTTTGTATTTCCATTTAAGCTTATCTCACAGGAACACTGCACTAAGACACACCGTATGTTTCTTGTTAGTTATCTGAAGAAAAACGTCAGTGGAATATGAAAAGCAATGCTGCAACCATAGACAAGCCCAACAGTAATAATGACCATTTGAGTGAAACATCCTAGGTAATTCTGGCCAGTACAAACCATCCTGGTAAAGAAATATCCCTAGCTATCATTCAAACTAAAGCCATCAAGTGTTTGTGTGCTACAGTATGATGAACACATACACTCAGAAGCTCTTATTAGGTAATTAGTGCATTGGTATGATGGTTTAATCAGTAATATTAAATAAAGCTTTACATTCAGCTCCTAGGAAAAGGCTGAAAACATGATGTACTTACTTAATACTCTCATTTTGGTTTACTTTCTTCCCTCCCCCTCCTCCCCCCGTGTTTTTGCCCTGTGATCAGAGGACTGTCATCGTTTCAAATAACTGAAACATGATTCATTATTTCTGCTTTTCCTCTGAAGCAGGAATCTTGGGGGGGACAACTCAGAACAACTGCTCACACTAAGTGTGCTAGAAAGGAACACGGTATTAAAGGAGCAAGAAAGGAGCAAAGTATTATAAAACACCCTTCAGCTGAATTTAATACAGGTCTAAGGCAAACATAACGCTCCTCTGCATGCTTCATTAGTGGCCTCAAGGCACAAAGTCAGAAGATATGTTGTGCTCAGTTCTGCTGGACAAGCACACTGCTATTGGTGAATGTATTCTTAGTACATCCTTCACTGTCTGATGTTTACTACATTTGGAATAGAATGGTAAATTAGCTGCAGTTTAAATTGCAGTAGAGCTAGCCGTCTGTTAACAGCAGCATTCATTTGCTACTGACACCCTCCACCCCAAACCTGCGCTCAATTCCTGTACAGAAAATAAAAAACCAGTATGCAGGAATGGCTTTGTTACTATAAATAATTCTCTAGCACAGACTTACTACTATGGGTGCTGCTTTACAGCCTAGTCTCAATACAGGGAAGAAACCCACCCTACGTTAAGCAAAACCCTACTCCCCTTCTTCCCCCCATTTTCCCCTCCCCCCAGGTAAGCAAGATTAAAGGGGAACAAAATTATCCTCCTCTCTCAACTAAGTTGAGCTTTACAGCATTCAAACATGTATCTACCTTCTTCCCCCTTACTCTCAGTGAGGAAGCTAGCTTCTTCTACAACTTCATCTCAAGGCACAAAACTTCACAACATTAGCTAGCTTACTGCACCCAGGACAGTGGAAAACAGGTATTAGTAGTTCACTTCGTGAAACACAGCATCTTCTTGGCATATAGGAAGTGTTTCAATCATTTTTACTTTAACTAGGCAGCCTTGGGATGGCTGTGTTGCATTTACAGTCAAACACCAAGTAGTCAAAAGTTTTCCGATGGGAAAAGCATTTTAACAAGGTAAACAATCCATGCTGGTTTTCAATAGACAACATCACACCCCCCCAACCTGCCATATTTCACTGCATTTCACAACTCTATCAATGTGACCTTCCTAACTATACACAAAAGTTACACCAACCACACACAAAGCTACATAAAAAAATACAATGCACCACTACTTCAGAAAAGTTTGTTAGTAGCAGGGCATCCAAACTTTATCAGCAGTGACAAAACACTGAAGTGAGACCAATGTTAAACTACATAGCACCATTTGTGTTTTGTGTGCTGGAAGGTGCTCAGGTTGACCAGAGAAGCTGTGGCTGCCCCATCCCTGGCAGTGTTCAAGGCCAGGCTGGATGGGGATTTGAGAAACCTGATCTAGTGGAAGGTGACCCTGTCCATGGCGGAGGGATTGGAACTGGATGATCTTTAAGGTCCCCTCCAACCCAAACCACTCTGTGATTCTATAAACAGAGCAAGTACCTCCTGCTATCAAATTTAGTACGAACTCTTTGCTTCAGGATCTTTTCTCAGAAATATAGCAAAGGGTTAAAAGACATGCCTAAGCTAATTCAGCGGTTTAACAATCTGTCCTTCTTTCCATCTACATAGTACTACATCTTTCTTTGCAATGGCTCATTGATGATACAGGAAGAAGTTGGGCACTTGGCACAGGAATTCTAAGGAAGAACAGTTACAACCACCTTAGAGAAAAAACACCAACAACTCTAAATCCATACTCAGGATACAGATTAAAAATATACAAACAATTCACCCATAGCATTTGAGTATCTTAGTATATATTATAAACAGACAATATCAGCTTGAAAAAAACCCTCCTAAATACTGTTGTTAAAATGAAATTGTTAAAAAAAATGTTACAGATGTACTGTTTCTATACCTTGCTTAGAGTGGTCCAGTGCCACTCATGTAGGCATACATCTACACATTCTAAAGCTGTTTTATTTTCTTCCTTCTTAAACATGTAAATACACAAGCAATGAAAATTGCTTTGGCTTGTGAAAAACATCCAGGGGAACTGAAGGAACCTCCACTGTTTGTGTTATCTAAAATTAAGATATCCACGTGCTCAACAACAGTGCACAAAGGAAAACTCCGCATTGGCAGAGCAATATATTAGCTAACACTATTGTGATGTTAGGCAGATGGAAAAAAAGCAAGGAAATACCTTGCAGTCTTTACCTAGAAAGCTACAGATGATCACAGGACCACAGAGGAATGTATTTGGAAGTCTAATGTTACTTCGATCTGGTTACTAGAGCTTCAAACACCCAACCCAAGATTCCCTAGTAACTTAGTCAAATGAAGTTATGCCACTGTAACTTAAGACAGTCTCCTCCACCTACATCCCAGATAATACTATTACATATAGCAACCAATCACAGAAAACTATTATCCAGTGTACTTCGCAACAGCTGAGGACTTCTCTACAAGACAATTTGCAGATGTACAGTGCTCAGCCACTTGGCCTTGGCTGACATCTAGTGGAGCTGGAAGTAGTACCTTCAGTTTCCAGCTTTTAAATGATTATGCTTCCAAAGGAGACAGAAGTGCATATTTAGGGCACCTAAATTTAGAGTATTTATTGCAACACACTGCAACTGTAAGCATTATAGTTACTCTCAAAACCAGGAAGACTTAAATATGATAGCTTGGTCCTTTCCACACTTTCCAACAGACTAGGTGGAATTTCTTTTCTATTTTCGTGCCTTACACTGAATTCAGCAATTTAAATACTTAGCATTTTCTCTAGCACACAAGCAGGGTCACAGACATTATAAGGCATATACAAAGGGCTGTCAGGACTTGCATTGCTTTTGTCATATTTTCAGAAGGCCTTTCGTCAACCAAAACATATCAATATTTCTTTTAATTTCACTAAAAATCACATGCTTACAGATAAATATTCCAGAGCTTTTGTGGATTGAGGCTACAGATATGAGCACTGATGTGCCCACAGATCTGTCCTGTTGACTTCTATTATTCAGAAACTACTAACCAAAACAGAAGGAACTTGGTATTAAAGCATATGAACATCCACCCGAAGTTTGAGCAGTGAAATAAATACTATTCATATGCTGTGAGCAATAACTTTCCGAAGTGTGCTAAGGACTTCTTAATCCTTGTTACATCCTGAAGACTCTGAACACAAGAATTAGACCCCTACGTTGACACTTGTTATAAGCTTTGTTACCCTCTAGGTCCTAGACTTCAAAACAGGTAACTGAGTTGCAAAGAAAAATGCTAAACATCTAAAGATTATCAAATTGTGATTCTGTATCACTACATGGAAGAAGTCCTGGTCCATGTAAGGAATTCCATCAGCTTCATGCATCTGTTGACTAAATGGAGAGGTTCCTAGAAATGTAGTATTGCTTAACACCCCTGGCAGCATTCAAGGTCATGCTGGATGAGGGTTTAAGCAACATGGTCTAGTGGAACGTGTCCCTGCCCATAGCAGGGGGGTTGGAACTAGATGATCTTTAAGGTCCTTTCCAACCCAAACCACTCTATGATTTTATCACTTTATGTTGAGGCATAAGTCTGAACCACACCTTCTACCCAAACCTCATGATGAATTTCAGCCAACAGGGAGGTACAAAGTAGACAAAACAAATAAAGACACCTCAAAACAATGCATGAAGACTGGGGCTTGAAGCAGCTCTGTCCCTGAAAGAAGTGCTTCCATCCTTTTCAGTCAGGCATTCCCACTGCCTGCTCTCACACTGGCACTGCCTCACAAGAGAGCCAGTACCAATATGCCACAGGAGGCAGAAATACAGAGAAACTGTTCTGCTCAGCAGTCAGGTAACTTCAAAGAGGTACAGGGTGCTTGTGAAACTTTTCCCATGTACTACAAAATCATGCAAATAGAATTTAAGGATATGATTTTTTTTTCATGTTTATACACTAAAGGATAGTGGTACTACTCTATGTAAAGAATAGTTCCAATGATTCTTTCAGGCTCTACAGAAAACCACTGCTGTTACAACCTGGGAAAGTTTACTTGTCATCCCCCTGCCTCCATACAGATGGGCTGATCTTTTCTTGCTATTTCTCTGCCTCAAAAATGATTGCATCTCCTGAAACACTGAGATCCCTTTCAAGAACATGACTTTAAGAGGAGGGATGGGAAGAAAAAAAAATGCTTTTCAAAGTCTCCACTGGGATTCAGACTTTGGAATATGCTTGGAGAAAACATTTTACAGACAGATCACTACATCAGTCACCTTGCAGTTCTGGTACGCACACAAAAGAACACTGCTGATATTGACTCTTAATGCAACCATCACACAGGGAATTACAAACCATCTCACTCCTACATGTCTATCTTTGATAGTCCAAGTAAAATTACTCTCCCTAGTTTCCACACCCTGACATGGTTTCTCCAACTCAAAAGCGGAAAATACTCTAAATTCTGATCTGCTCCCTTGAAATCAGCACCTGACCCAAAGAGTCTCCTGTGTGAAGTCACACAAGAGAAATAATCTACAATCATTAAGGGCATATAATATACTTCAAAGAAGGCTTTACCAGAAGAAAGCCCATCTCATCTACACAACTATTTCCTCAGGAAAATAAAACAACACTGAAGGCAGAAACTCCCACATTTTTACATCCCACAACTCATTTCTGTACACGTATGATGTTCTCAGGAACACCTACTCTCAGTAACATCCTGCAAGCCTGCACACTAAAGAAAGTGGATTATTTTTCTTCAAAGCAAGACTTTCAGCAAAAAAGAATGGATGGGGTGAAGGTTGGTTCTGGGTTTTGCTGGGGTTTTTGTGGTGTTGTTTGTTTAGGGTTTTTTGTTGGGTTTGTGTGTGTATGGTTTTGGGGTTTTTTTTAATACAGCATTTCCACCCTGTCTTACCCTAAGATCCCACTGGTATTTCTTTGCATTGTATCTGCAATAGTAGCAGAAAGAAGTTTCAAGGTACAACTTATTCTTTTCGGCTCCTTGACCAGTGAATCACAACATGAGCCAAAGCTTTCTAATGGCTAGTATTGCCCCTACCATTTTTGTTAGCAAAAAGTAGAGTCTGGGTGTAAGTCTTGAGATCACTTCAAGAGCTACTCAATCCCTAACAGACTCACACCTTCTTTCCTCCCCTCTCATTTACAAGAAAAAATACCAAAGACTAAAGGCAGTAATCTTAAATTTTTGCAGTTGGTTTGGAAAACGGCAAGTTCCCTGACAAGTGACCGTAGCATTTCCATTACATAGCATTAAGCTATACTTCAAGAAACAGTAACAGCAAAGAGATGCATACACACTCAGATTCAACACCGACATCATGTAATTGCTACAGCAGCAACTATGTCCTCTGTTAATCAGAGCTGAATACTCTCCCGCATTTGCAATTACACTTTCAAATTCTATTTGTTTTGGCATAAGGAATATGCAAGCTGTTCAACTAGCAACTCTTGAAGGGTAAGAATAAGAATGAATCTTACTTATGCTCATGCTTACAGAAATTTTGTGCAGAGAAGGAATTGGGTTTCACATTTTCTCTGAGGAATTTTGTTCTAGATGAGTTTATTTTCGCAATGTAAGGCTGAAATGTACACATACCCATGAACATTAAAAAGAAAAAAAACAAAACAACCCAAGTGAGCTTTAGGTGGGTAACATCCAACTGTGTTTGTATGGAAACTCTGAGCACTTTCTGATCACGGAGGAAAAGTATTGTCAATGTCACGTCACACATGAAATATGGGGAACTCCTCAGACTCAGAATCCAACCTTAAAAGCAATGATGTCATTCAACTTAGGCTTCCAACTTACCACATTTTTAAAGTCATCCTCTGCTTCATCAAATTTTCCTTGCTTGAGCAGTAAGTGTCCTCTCTGTAATCTCGCCTGAAATAAAACCATTTCTTTTTATGTACAAACTGGAATTCAGCAAATTATGAACATAAACTTCAGCTTCCTTTATCAAGAAAAAGAAAGTTGAATTTTACTACAGCTAACAAGCTGAAACAGATCACAACACCCGTTCCTCATCTTCTTGATTTGGCATTCTTAAAAAGCCTCTTTGATGGTAAAGGATCACTGCACCAGAACTGATGGAGAAAAAGCAGCCATAGTTTTTATGAGCAGCTGAAACTCATGTAAAGAATTCATCTGAAGAGTTGCACAAAGCACAAGTTAATGTTTACCTTACACCAGTTACTTGATTATAACAGATTTAAGAAATCAGAATAAATAATTGAATAACCACAAGCAAGAGAAATGTTCAGCGTAAACCCATGAGGAACATGAACTTAATGAATCTACTACTAGTTGTTAGAATAACTGTCTAGACTGTACTCAGCATAGCTACAAATTAAAGCACATACACCCCTGCTATTATTTTACCCTGTTAAAAGCCTTATGAGTAATACTATATTTCTGTTGAGCAAAACCTGAAAAAACAAATTTGAAGCAGGGGGGGTTTGTGCTTGAACACTTTCAATCGCAGTAATACTTACTGATGTGAAGTCCTGCCTTAATTCAACCGCTTTACTTAAATCACAAATTGCTGCTTTTGATTTGCCCATGGCTAAGTACACTGTGGCTCTTCTGTAATAAGCAATGTAGTTATCAGAGTCTGCCTCTGCAAGTGAACAAACAGTAATCAGAATACTATCTCAAAGCAACTGAAACTTTGGGTAAAACAAAACTTTAATAACTAAAATTATCTGACTTTTAAGCCACTGGAAAAAAGTGGCACTTATAAACAAGGCATAACATTTGTAACAATATCCAAGCACTATGCAGTTTCATTTAACAATAAAGATTACAGAACTACAATAAACTCTAAATGAGTACTGAAAGTGAAACATGTACACATTTTTCACCTTTGTACAGGAAAGCAGCCACTAATGCTAACCTTTTATCTCCAACCACATGCCTGCATTTGAAAGCATATTAATGCATAATTCTCCATTCCAGTCCCTGTCAATCATACAGGATGCAAGCAAGTAACTCCAAAATTACCAATATGCAAGTCCAATGCCCACACAGACACATAAACCAATCATCTATTGAACTAGCAGCAGCTTCTTTCTTTAATACTAAAGTGGATACTAACACCCCCTTCTCCGTGACAGACAAATGGACATACATTAGTAAAACCTGAAGGCTAACTTCAAGGCCCACATATTCCACATTGTATGCTGGTCAAACTTCCAAGATCCGGCTATTTTAACAATTTTAAGGCTAGCACATACGTACCCCCTTACAGAAGGCAATCAGGTTCTGAAACTGAGTAAGACTTCCCTCAGTATTCTCCTCTAGGCAGTTTTTCAAAGAAACAGGCTCTCAAGAGCAACTTAAACCACCCAACCAACCAACCATACACAGTAGACTTCTACTGTGCTATTAAAAAAATCACCAGAGTTTGTAGACAAGACACCCGTATCTGTCACAGAAAACAAGTATTTATTGTCCTCATCTCATCTGAGGTTAAAGTTCAACTTTAAAATAAATGGAATAAACAGCACTGCCAAAAATCTTACGGTCAGTAACCAAGTTTCATAGCTGGCCACCTCTCTTACCAAAATGCTAGTTCAAGTCCCACTGGAAAAAGTATCTGCACCCTTTCTCTCCAATGTGTTGGTTGTGAAAGTCAGAATGCCCAGCACTGAAACTGAATTACAACTTCCATGCTGTACAGCAACATGGTGGACATCTAGCATATTTAAATGTTGCTACCTTTCAAAAAAGGGAGGTATTAAATCCTACTGCATGCAACTAAATATGTATGGTAGGCACACATCAACAGCTGAAATTAAGGAACTTCATTAATACACAAAGGATGAAAGAGAGGAAAAGAGCAAACCCAGAAAGCACATTCCATCCCAGAAGGATTATGGTCTTTCTGACAGTTTTGCCTCAGTTCCCCAGTAACAGTAATGAACAGCAGTTGGCATTTACCCAGAGAGAAAGCATAAGCCATCAACATGACACGACTGAAGAAACAGTTGTAAATTTAACGGGAGAGAAAACGGACAAGAGCTTTCTTCTACTTTAGAAGTTTGAACATAAGCAAAACAAAAAACAACCAACCAAAAACCCACAAGAAAAACGAACAAGGAAAAAAAGTAGGCAGGCAAAACAAAACTATCCATTTACCTCTCTGTCTACAATAATGAAACACAGACAAATTAGCATTAGAAACATTTCTCCCCTCCTCTACAAACACAGTCGGCAAACTGCACTTTCTTCTCAAAAGGCAGAATACAAAAAAGAAACAAGTCTGATCACAGTTCCAGCAATCAGGCTCAAATCAACATACAGCTAAGAATCCTGTCAAGGCCACAACACAGGTGGTCATACCATAGTTTTACCGGCTGCTCCAACAAAGCAGAGGATTTCTTTCCTGCAGGCACCTGACACCACTGCCACCTGCATTTGAACAGCCACAAACTGTACTGGACTTCTCATCAAATCCAAGTTAAGGCTTGTCAACCAAGAGTAAAGGAATAAACCACACTGTAACACTAACTCTGCCCAGATCCCACAGGAATGCTTTGACAGCAACACACAGGGAAAAGGTGGAACAAGGAGCCTCTTGGTAGAACAAGGAGATTCCACATCACAGAGAAAGAGGAAGTTTCCCCTCCACTTCCTTTATGAAAGGGAGGTTGATCTCAGAAATCTCACAGAAAATATGAATAACTCAACAATCAGCAAATATTTCATTTACACATCACTATTAGACCTAGACATAAATAGAAAGTGCTGAAGTGAAGAGCTCTCTCTGCTATTCTGACTGACTGGGGCCAAAAGCAACACACTGGGAAAAAAATTAACTGAAGTAGGATAGCAATGAGTGATCTTTCCCTGGAAAAATGAACCATCTTGTGAAGTGATAAAAGACTTGGGGAATTTTTCCCAAGTCAGTCTGGAAGCTGGAGAGAGTTGTGTGTCCCCCAGTGAAGGGGGGGAAAATGGAAGACGACAGCATTAGCAGTGAGTGAGGCAGCAGGCTTGAAGAAGTCAGCCAAGGATTTTGTCTGATAGGAACGACCTCGGGAAGATCAAGGACAGAACCAACAAACTGGAAAATCAGACTTTCATTCAGACAAACTGCAGTCTGGAGAACAAGCTCATGGTTCAAAGTAAGCTTCATGGTTCAAACCTATGTAACTTCTGTGGTGCCGTCACCCATTGTCCAGATATTGTGCCCACCTGGGCCAAATTCTCTGCCCAACATTCAGCATCTTCTTACCCACAGAAAAGTCAGACTGCAGGGAGTGGCGATTTCGGCAAAGGAAACAGTTAACACTAAAGCACACCTTGTTTTAGTTAAAGTTCTGCTGTCTACAGGAGCTAATTGCAATTACAGACTTCTTCCTTTCCCAAAGCACTGGCAATAGGTAATTGAAACATTTGTCATAATTATCCTTTCTGAAGAAGCACAAATCAAATAAAATCACCACAACACTGGCTGTCTTGAAAAGGTATTGTCGTGGTTTAAACCAAGTCCCCCTACTCCCGGAGAGTTAGGAAGGAAAATCCAAAGAATGTAGCCCCCACGGATTGAGATAAGAACGGTTTAATAGCTAAGGCATAACACAAAACCCCTACTGCCATTTACTACTACAAATAATCATGATACTGCAAACAGCAAGTGAAAAGAATACAACACCCCACCAGCCACCGACCCATAACTCACTCCACCCTGCCCGGCCGAGCACCGTGTGCTCTCTCCTCCATTTTCCTCCAGAGCTCCACCTCTCCAGCTTTCTCTTTCCCAGTATCCATCCTGGGCATCACGTGCTATGGTATGGAATACCTCATGGGCTAGCCTGGGTCAGGTGTCCTGTCTCTCCTTCCTCCCGGCCTCCCCTCCTCCACCTGGCTGGAAAAAAACCTTGAACAAAAACAACCTCAAAACACGCTCAAACCATGACAGGTATCAAGATGATCTATTTATAAATGTTGATATATAGCTAGAGAGTAAGATGAAACGTTGCCTGTGCCCACAGTATAGCCCTATTCACTAATCACTCTGAAACACCATCAGCACCTTCCCCTTTGAAGAACTGGGCAGAAGGAAACCAGAGAAAAAGGGAGGCTGAAAAACTCTCCCTGGAGTGATCTTACATAGAGGCACTATATTTGTGTCCTGCATGAGGCACTTCTGAAGACCCGTATGTTGTTACTATTCCTTTAACCATCCTTTTTCACCCTTAGTGTGGGAAGTGTGTGACAGATACACAGTTAGTATTTCCAGTAATGATACAAACGAGTGACATTCTATTCAAACTATTTAGACAACCGTGATAAAAATAAAGAAGCAGACTAGAAAAGGAAAAGGAATGTGTGTGTCAATAACTACCTGTAGCTTGAATGATGGAGGAATAATTTAGAGGATGCTATTAGAGCAGCACAATTCAAAACAAATGTCAGGCAAGTTGGAAGCTAACTTGTTCATAATTTCTTTGATCACAATGTTTCACAGTGTTTAGCATGTGAGGGAGAGTTTTCACTTATTTAGAGTATAAAAAAGTTGGGTACGAATTATCAAGAGTTCATCTCATTCACCAAGCACCAAAAAGTAGCAGGAGGTAGTACAATGGCTGTTTAGAAAGCTCTCCTCCTTAGGAAGTTTTAAAAGAAGATCACATAGAGCCCATGCTGCTAAAATCCTTTCAAATGATAGTACAGGTTAGTGACACCACTTCAGGGCAACCTCCTAGACCCTATCTCGAGTATTCAAGAAGAAAAAGGGTCCTTTCCAACCCTAACTATCCCATCATTCTATGAAAAACAACATGGAAAGAGACATAATCGTAATCATCTCAGGAGACCTTGCCATAGACACTGTGCCCCCCAGCAGAGGTCTCGTGGAGAAAGCAGCATGTGCACCCCATGACAGGATTTCAGGAAAAGAAACTGAAATAACATGGTGTCAATGGAAGTGAAGCAGGCGTAGCAGAAGAGCAGCTTGGAACTCCTCCTGGGACTGGGGCAGGAACAGAAATTGGGTGCTCTCTAGAAGCAAGGTCATGATTCTCAGGAAGACTACTGAGCTGGGGATCACACATGGAGGGAGGCACTACGGAAGGCCAAAGCTCAAGTAGAGATGAAACTGGTCAGTGTTCCCTCAGACTACAACCAAAGGCTTTTTGAAGTATGCTAATAACAACCGGAGGCCGAAGGAAAGTACTGGACTGATACTTTATGAAGATGGCCACTGAAAAGTGGGGATGAAGAACAGACAGAGGCATTTAATGCTTTAGCATTGCCTCAGTCTTCAGTGTGCATGGTAGACCTGAGGGTCCCAGGTCCTGTGAGTCAGAAGACCATGGCTGCAGGAGCCATGACTTTCCATTGGTGGACACTGCATTTGTAAGGGATCAGTCTTTGGGTCCGGAGCTGCACATGGGCACCCTGGGGAGAGCCCCACAGGGCTCCGCCCCATCTGAGCCCCCAGGTGCTAGAACCGAGGTCACCATGGTGTTCCCTACTAACACGCTGCTGGCCCGGCAACGGCTCCAGTGCCTGCAGGTACGGTGCTGCGAGCAGCAGCACCAGCGGCACTGGGGGTGCCAACCTCTTGTTTTTGAGGAGGAGCGCTCCCGTCTCACTGCTATCCTAGCAGATTATTACACGTGCGTCTTTTCTCATCCTGCTCAGGATGGGGCAGTGGCTCTGCTGCTGCGGGTCCAGGTGAGTACCCCAACAGCTCGGGGACGCGCCGGCACAGCAAGACCTTGCAGCAGCCGTCTTGCTCATGCCCAATGCTGTCTGCCCTGCAGGGATGACCCTGACCCCAGTGAGCACTATGAGCCCGAGCTGGCATTGCCAGGGAACATGGCTGTGCCAGAGGCACCAGGGCCATCGGGCTCTGCGGCTGCAGGAGCTCTGTTTGGCCGGCCCCTGGCAGATCTCTGCAGCCAGGACGGATTGCTGCCTCAGCCCATCCAGGTAAGCCAGCCTGGCTGCGGGGTCCCCATCCCATCCCATCCTGAAAGCTCCTCCACAGACAGGCTGTCCCCAGCACCTACCTCAGGGCCTGTCTCCAGCCCAGCATCTCTCCTCCTCTGTGCCCTCAGGACCTGCTGGCTCTGCTCCATGAACATGGCCCATCCACCGAGGGGATCTTCCGGCTGGCAGCCAGCCAGCGCGCCTGCCGGGAGCTCAGGGAGGCCCTGGACAGCGGGCTTCCAGTTCAGCTGGAAACCCAGCCCGTGCTGCTGCTGGCTGTCCTCCTGAAGGTGAGCCCTGCTGACCCAGAGCCCTGCAGCTCTGGGCTCTCTTGCTGCTGATGGGCACCTGCGGGAGCACAAGCACAAACCCAGCTGCCTGCTCACGAGCCAGAGGGCTGGGGATGCTGCGGCTGCTCCTGGGGGCAGTGCCCAAAGCCTCACGCGGAGCCCTTGGCACTGCAGGACCTCCTCCGGAAGATCCCCTCCAAGCTCCTCGACGTTGACTTGTTCGAGGAGTGGATGGATGCCATGGAGAAGACCAGCAGGCAGGAGAGGCTGGCAGCTCTGAGACAGTAAGTGTGGCAGCAGCCAGCAGGGACTGCCACCGGCTGGGACTCCAATGCAAAGCACTGGCCTGCCTGAAATAACCATGGCTCCTGCAAGCCACATTCTGCTGCTGTGCGGTTTAGATCTGGGGGATATAGAGAGGCACCAAAAAGCTTTTGTCTCTGGGAAGCACTTCCACAGCTGTTGGGGCTTGCTCCAACAAGGGCCCTTTTCAGAAGGACAGGGAGGCAGGGAGGTGGTCCTATCTCAGCAAAGGCAGTCCCTCTGCTGTAGAGCAGGCAGTGGCCTTGGGTGAGATCAGCCTGGGAGACCTGTGTTGTCAACACCGACTTCATTAATGCTGTGCTCCTGTTCCCTCAGGGTGGCCAGCAGGCTACCAGTGGCCAACCTGCTCCTGCTGCGGCAGCTGCTGGTGCTGCTCAGCAGCATTAGCGACAACGTGGCCAGCACAAAGATGACGGCTGGGAACCTGGCCATCTGCCTGGCCCCAAACCTCCTGAGCCCACCCCAGGAGGTGCCCCTGGATGTCCTGGCTCAGGAGACAGGGAAGGTACGCTGTGTTCACCACCCGCCTACAGCGTCCCCAGCCCAGCCCAGCTTTGCTGCTCACAGGGTCCTGGCTGCCTCTTCCCATCAGCAGCCGGGAAGAGCAGCCCCACGGCTGCATCTTCCTCCACAGAAATGTGGGTCAGGCTGGGAAAGGCTGTTTGAGCCCTCATCACCCCCTTGCTGAAACCAGTCATTTGCTGTGTGCAGGTGACCCAGCTCGTCCAGTTCCTTATTGAGCACCACCAGGAACTCCTCAGGGAGCAGGTGGCCGGGCTGGCCACTGAGGGGGCTGAGGAGGCACCAGCACCACAGCCACAGCTGGAAACAGCAGAGGTAAGTGAAGTGCACGAGCAGTGGGACAACAAAAGGCTCCCCTCTCAGAAGGTGGGGCTGCTGCCACCACAGGGACAAGCACGCTCATCCACCAGCCTGCAGCTCTGCAAAGTGCAGAGCCAGGCTGATGCAGGTTGGCCATCCTGCTTTGTGAGGTGATCCCACCACAGCTGGCTCAGCTGAGCTGAGCAAACCCATGCAAGGGATGTGCCTTTAGAGACAGGGTAGCAATTGTGCAGGGAGGTCCTTGCCCCCTGCTAACCTACACATTTGCATTGCAGCTGCCTCCCATCGCTCCCGAGAGTGAACAGCAGAGGAGCTTTTCCGGGGAGAACAGGTAAAACTGCCTGGCTTTGCTTGGTTCAAGGTCATCGTGGCTTCACCTGTCTAACAATACTGTTGAATGGAAAGGTTCCCAGGCTCTTCTTGGAACACCAGGAAGAGAAGAGCGAGCTGGGAAGAGGGCAGCGACGGGAAACCGTGCAGAAAGAAGAGCAGAACCGAGCTCTCAGGGATGGGCAGCTGAAGAAATTCAAGCAGCGGAAGAACAAAGCACCCAGGTATGTAGCAGAGCTTGTGCTCCATCTTTTTGCCAAGCTCTGGCTATAGGAAACGTTCCTGAGGTGCACAGGATGGTCCTGCCTTGGGGGAACATGTATGTCAGGAGAAACATGCTACCCTAGCATTGCCTGCCAACCTGTGATTTTAGGATGGCAGAGCAAGAGATGCTGCTGCTTGGGTTTTGGAAAGGACCATATCCCAGCTTCCAAGGGCTCCCTGCTGAGCCCTGCTGCCTGGCAAGGGGGCACTGCACATCTCTGTCAACTTCCCATGATCTTGGGCTATTACATGTACTGAGAAGGGACCAAAGCAACACTGTAGTTGCCAGTAAGGAACCAGTAAGGAGCCTCTGTCCTGTGCTAACAATCACCCTTTTTACAGCATAGCTCTGAACAACCCAGGAGCCACGTCCCGCCTGCTCCTGCCCTCATGGCTTCATCAGCGCTTTCTGACTCTGCCCTTGTAGGTGCCCATCTACTGCTTTGGGTCCCGCACGCATTCTGCTGCCTGGGCTTTGAGTTCCACCTTGCGGCCCCAGCACCACCTCGGCAGCGCCAAGGACAGAACCACCGTGTCCTTCTGCTCTGGATAGAAGGTTCCATCACATCACCCCGGAGCCAGAGCAGCGCCCTCAGACCCATCCCAGCCCTTGCAGGAGGCCTTGCTGGCTCACTCTTCAGCTCTGCCCACCAATGCACGACCATTGGAGCATCTCCACAAGTGGGGAGCTGGCCTCTGGGCTTCAGATGTTCACTACCATGTTTCTTACTGTCTTTGTTACTACACTGGTTACTATGTTTATTGCCATATCCTGCAGAATGGAAAACAGAAAAGGAAGTCTACTGAGAGAGTCTTTGGATTAGGAACGAAATGACAGAAAGGTATTTATGCATGCAGAAGAACTCCTGCTACACCTTGAAAAAGATTCAGATAAGCTCCAGGAGAGTACTGCCTGCTGTTGGAATACAGCTGCATATCCTAGACACCTGTTAAGGCCCAGAAGTAAAGAGAAACTTGCTTCTAAAAGAAAACGCAGGCAGGCAGCAGAAAGGAACACTGAATGGCACCACTGTGTTTTCATTGACAACTGATGGTGGTGGGGAGAGAGATGATGAAACAGAAACAAAAGAAACAACAAGGAAACAAAACTGAGAAAAGAACCAAAACAAAGCAACACAAAATCAAACAACACCCTCCATCCCCCACCCCATCCCCCCTAAAAAAAAAAAAAAAAGAAAAAGAAAAAAACCCCAAACAAACAACCCCCCTTAAATCCTATTTTGGGGGGGAAAAAAAGAAAAAAAAAAAAAAAAGACAAAATCCCTCAGATCCCTCTGCACTCTGATGGGGGAAACACTGGGAAATGTTAGCAGGTGTCCGAGGCATCTGCAAACAAAGCTGTCTCAAACTGGGTACCAACAGAGTGATTTGTTGGTAATAGGGGTGAGCGACTGACATGTGCTTATTCCCTTTTGCATTTGCTGGAATATATCGTGCAGACTGCCTGCAGTTCTCAGCGTTGCTTCATATGTATTATGCCTTCCTGAACTTTCTTTACCATTTCTATACAGTAATAAAGCGTCAAATGCATACCTGGCCAGTCTCTGTATTTGGATAAATCCCTTTCCCTTTTATTCCTCTCTCCATCTCTGGGTTTCTTTCCCTTCTCCTTCTCTCAGACACTTACCCGGCCAAGAAGACGAAAAAGGGCATGCAATGTTTGCATTTGTATAAGCCCTTTTTTCTCCCAGGAACCTTGTTTTTTAACCCTAAAAACACCTGAGGAGGCCTTTGCATCCAAGAAAAGGCCTTGAGAAGGAAAGAACTTGAGCACATTGCTGCTACTTCTAATCTGAGAAACACAAGCACTACTTTTGCCCAGAAGGCCACTGGGCAGTATTTATGTCATCTGGCTATGCTTTCATTCCATCCTTCTTCACATTCAGTACCACATGTAAAATACACAGTTTCAGGTATTGAAGTCCACAACTACATTTTAGCCTAAAAGCTTTTAAGATCCCACTGGTATTTCTTTGCATTGTATCTGCAATAGTAGCAGAAAGAAGTTTCCAGGTACAACTTATTCTTTTCGGCTCCTTGACCAGTGAATCACAACATGAGCCAAAGCTTTCTAATGGCTAGTATTGCCCCTACCATTTTTGTTAGCAAAAAGTAGAGTCTGGGTGTAAGTCTTGAGATCACTTCAAGAGCTACTCAATCCCTAACAGACTCACACCTTCTTTCCTCCCCTCTCATTTACAAGAAAAAATACCAAAGACTAAAGGCAGTAATCTTAAATTTTTGCAGTTGGTTTGGAAAACGGCAAGTTCCCTGACAAGTGACCGTAGCATTTCCATTACATAGCATTAAGCTATACTTCAAGAAACAGTAACAGCAAAGAGATGCATACACACTCAGATTCAACACCGACATCATGTAATTGCTACAGCAGCAACTATGTCCTCTGTTAATCAGAGCTGAATACTCTCCCGCATTTGCAATTACACTTTCAAATTCTATTTGTTTTGGCATAAGGAATATGCAAGCTGTTCAACTAGCAACTCTTGAAGGGTAAGAATAAGAATGAATCTTACTTATTCTCATGCTTACAGAAATTTTGTGCAGAGAAGGAATAGGGTTTCACATTTTCTCTGAGGAATTTTGTTCTAGATGAGTTTATTTTCGCAATGTAAGGCTGAAATGTACACATACCCATGAACATTAAAAAGAAAAAAAACAAAACAACCCAAGGTGAGCTTTAGGTTGGGTAACATCCAACTGTGTTTGTATGGAAACTCTGAGCACTTTCTGATCACGGAGGAAAAGTATTGTCAATGTCACGTCACACATGAAATATGGGGAACTCCTCAGACTCAGAATCCAACCTTAAAAGCAATGATGTCATTCAACTTAGGCTTCCAACTTACCACATTTTTAAAGTCATCCTCTGCTTCATCAAATTTTCCTTGCTTGAGCAGTAAGTGTCCTCTCTGTAATCTCGCCTGAAATAAAAACCATTTCTTTTTATGTACAAACTGGAATTCAGCAAATTATGAACATAAACTTCAGCTTCCTTTATCAAGAAAAAAGAAAGTTGAATTTTACTACAGCTAACAAGCTGAAACAGATCACAACACCCGTTCCTCATCTTCTTGATTTGGCATTCTTAAAAAGCCTCTTTGATGGTAAAGGATCACTGCACCAGAACTGATGGAGAAAAAGCAGCCACAGTTTTTATGAGCAGCTGAAACTCATGTAAAGAATTCATCTGAAGAGTTGCACAAAGCACAAGTTAATGTTTACCTTACACCAGTTACTTGATTATAACAGATTTAAGAAATCAGAATAAATAATTGAATAACCACAAGCAAGAGAAATGTTCAGCGTAAACCCATGAGGAACATGAACTTAATGAATCTACTACTAGTTGTTAGAATAACTGTCTAGACTGTACTCAGCATAGCTACAAATTAAAGCACATACACCCCTGCTATTATTTTACCCTGTTAAAAAGCCTTATGAGTAATACTATATTTCTGTTGAGCAAAACCTGAAAAAACAAATTTGAAGCAGGGGGGGTTTGTGCTTGAACACTTTCAATCGCAGTAATACTTACTGATGTGAAGTCCTGCCTTAATTCAACCGCTTTACTTAAATCACAAATTGCTGCTTTTGATTTGCCCATGGCTAAGTACACTGTGGCTCTTCTGTAATAAGCAATGTAGTTATCAGAGTCTGCCTCTGCAAGTGAACAAACAGTAATCAGAATACTATCTCAAAGCAACTGAAACTTTGGGTAAAACAAAACTTTAATAACTAAAATTATCTGACTTTTAAGCCACTGGAAAAAAGTGGCACTTATAAACAAGGCATAACATTTGTAACAATATCCAAGCACTATGCAGTTTCATTTAGCAATAAAGATTACAGAACTACAATAAACTCTAAATGAGTACTGAAAGTGAAACATGTACACATTTTTCACCTTTGTACAGGAAAGCAGCCACTAATGCTAACCTTTTATCTCCAACCACATGCCTGCATTTGAAAGCATATTAATGCATAATTCTCCATTCCAGTCCCTGTCAATCATACAGGATGCAAGCAAGTAACTCCAAAATTACCAATATGCAAGTCCAATGCCCACTACAGACACATAAACCAATCATCTATTGAACTAGCAGCAGCTTCTTTCTTTAATACTAAAGTGGATACTAACCACCCCCTTCTCCGTGACAGACAATGGACATACATTAGTAAAACCTGAAGGCTAACTTCAAGGCCCACATATTCCACATTGTATGCTGGTCAAACTTCCCAAGATCCGGCTATTTTAACAATTTTAAGGCTAGCACATACGTACCCCCTTACAGAAGGCAATCAGGTTCTGAAACTGAGTAAGACTTCCCTCAGTATTCTCCTCTAGGCAGTTTTTCAAAGAAACAGGCTCTCAAGAGCAACTTAAACCACCCAACCAACCAACCATACACAGTAGACTTCTACTGTGCTATTAAAAAAATCACCAGAGTTTGTAGACAAGACACCCATATCTGTCACAGAAAACAAGTATTTATTGTCCTCATCTCATCTGAGGTTAAAGTTCAACTTTAAAATAAATGGAATAAACAGCACTGCCAAAAAATCTTACGGTCAGTAACCAAGTTTCATAGCTGGCCACCTCTCTTACCAAAATGCTAGTTCAAGTCCCACTGGAAAAAGTATCTGCACCCTTTCTCTCCAATGTGTTTGGTTGTGAAAGTCAGAATGCCCAGCACTGAAACTGAATTACACTTCCATGCTGTACAGTCAACATGGTGGACATCTAGCATATTTAAATGTTGCTTACCTTTCAAAAAAGGGAGGTATTAAATCCTACTGCATGCAACTAAAATATGTATGGTAGGCACACATCAACAGCTGAAATTAAAGGAACTTCATTAATACACAAAGGATGAAAGAGAGGAAAAGAGCAAACCCAGAAAGCACATTCCATCCCAGAAGGATTATGGTCTTTCTGACAGTTTTGCCTCAGTTCCCCAGTAACAGTAATGAACAGCAGTTGGCATTTACCCAGAGAGAAAGCATAAGCCATCAACATGACACGACTGAAGAAACAGTTGTAAATTTAACGGGAGAGAAAACGGGCAATAGCTTTCTTCTACTTTAGAAGTTTGAACATAAGCAAAACAAAAAACAACCAACCAAAAACCCACAAGAAAAACGAACAAGGAAAAAAAGTAGGCAGGCAAAACAAAACTATCCATTTACCTCTCTGTCTACAAATAATGAAACACAGACAAATTAGCATTAGAAACATTTCTCCCCTCCTCTACAAACACAGTCGGCAAACTGCACTTTCTTCTCAAAAAGGCAGAATACAAAAAAGAAACAAGTCTGATCACAGTTCCAGCAATCAGGCTCAAATCAACATACAGCTAAGCATCCTGTCAAGGCCACAACACAGGTGGTCATACCATAGTTTTACCGGCTGCTCCAACAAAGCAGAGGATTTCTTTCCTGCAGGCACCTGACACCACTGCCACCTGCATTTGAACAGCCACAAACTGTACTGGACTTCTCATCAAATCCAAGTTAAGGCTTGTCCAACCAAGAGTAAGGAATAAGCCACACTGTAACACTAACTCTGCCCAGATCCCACAGGAATGCTTTGACAGCAACACACAGGGAAAAGGTGGAACAAGGAGCCTCTTGGTAGAAACAAGGAGATTCCACATCACAGAGAAAGAGGAAGTTTCCCCTCCACTTCCTTTATGAAAGGGAGGTTGATCTCAGAAATCTCACAGAAAAATATGAATAACTCAACAATCAGCAAATATTTCATTTACACATCACTATTAGACCTAGACATAAATAGAAAGTGCTGAAGTGAAGAGCTCTCTCTGCTATTCTGACTGACTGGGGCCAAAAGCAACACACTGGGAAAAAAATTAACTGAAGTAGGATAGCAATGAGTGATCTTTCCCTGGAAAAATGAACCATCTTGTGAAGTGATAAAAGACTTGGGGAATTTTTCCCAAGTCAGTCTGGAAGCTGGAGAGAGTTGTGTGTCCCCCAGTGAAGGGGGGAAAAAGGAAGACGACAGCATTAGCAGTGAGTGAGGCAGCAGGCTTGAAAGAAGTCAGCCAAGGATTTGTCTGACTAGGAACGACCTCGGGAAGATCAAGGACAGAACCAACAAACTGGAAAATCAGACTTTCATTCAGACAAACTGCAGTCTGGAGAACAAGCTCATGGTTCAAAGTAAGCTTCATGGTTCAAACCTATAGTAACTTCTGTGGTGCCGTCACCCATTGTCCAGATATTGTGCCCACCTGGGCCAATTCTCTGCCCAACATTCAGCATCTTCTTACCCACAGAAAAGTCAGACTGCAGGGAGTGGCGATTTCGGCAAAGGAAACAGTTAACACTAAAGCACACCTTGTTTTAGTTAAAGTTCTGCTGTCTACAGGAGCTAATTGCAATTACAGACTTCTTCCTTTCCCAAAGCACTGGCAATAGGTAATTGAAACATTTGTCATAATTATCCTTTCTGAAGAAGCACAAATCAAATAAAATCACCACAACACTGGCTGTCTTGAAAAGGTATTGTCGTGGTTTAAAACCAAGTCCCCCTACTCCCGGAGAGTTAGGAAGGAAAATCCAAAGAATGTAGCCCCCACGGATTGAGATAAGAAACGTTTAATAGCTAAGGCATAACACAAAACCCCTACTGCCATTTACTACTACAAATAATCATGATACTGCAAACAGCAAGTGAAAAGAAATACAACACCCCACCAGCCACCGACCCATAACTCACTCCACCCTGCCCGGCCGAGCACCGTGTGCTCTCCTCCTCCATTTTCCTCCAGAGCTCCACCTCTCCAGCTTTCTCTTTCCCAGTATCCATCCTGGCATCACGTGCTATGGTATGGAATACCTCATGGGCTAGCCTGGGGTCAGGTGTCCTGTCTCTCTCTTCCTCCCGGCCTCCCCTCCTCCACCTGGCTGGAAAAAACCTTGAACAAAAACAACCTCAAAACACGCTCAAACCATGACAGGTATCAAGATGATCTATTTATAAATGTTGATATATAGCTAGAGAGTAAGATGAAACGTTGCCTGTGCCCACAGTATAGCCCTATTCACTAATCACTCTGAAACACCATCAGCACCTTCCCCTTTGAAGAACTGGGCAGAAGGAAACCAGAGAAAAAGGGAGGCTGAAAAACTCTCCCTGGAGTGATCTTACATAGAGGCACTATATTTGTGTCCTGCATGAGGCACTTCTGAAGACCCGTATGTTGTTACTATTCCTTTAACCATCCTTTTTCACCCGTTAGTGTGGGAAGTGTGTGACAGATACACAGTTAGTATTTCCAGTAATGATACAAACAGTGACATTCTATTCAAACTATTTAGACAACGGTGATAAAAATAAAAGAAGCAGACTAGAAAAGGAAAAGGAATGTGTGTGTCAATAACTACCTGTAGCTTGAATGATGGAGGAATAATTTAGAGGATGCTATTAGAGCAGCACAATTCAAACAAATGTCAGGCAAGTTGGAAGCTAACTTGTTCATAATTTCTTTGATCACAATGTTTCACAGTGTTTAGCATGTGAGGGAGAGTTTTCACTTATTTAGAGTATAAAAAAGTTGGGTACGAATTATCAAGAGTTCATCTCATTCACCAAGCACCAAAAAGTAGCAGGAGGTAGTACAATGGCTAGTTTAGAAAGCTCTCCTCCTTAGGAAGTTTTAAAAGAAGATCACATAGAGCCCATGCTGCTAAAATCCTTTCAAAATGATAGTACAGGTTAGTGACACCACTTCAGGGCAACCTCCTAGACCCTATCTCGAGTATTCAAGAAGAAAAAGGGTCCTTTCCAACCCTAACTATCCCATCATTCTATGAAAAAACAACATGGAAAGAGACATATCGTAATCATCTCAGGAGACCTTGCCATAGACACTGTGCCCCCCAGCAGAGGTCTCGTGGAGAAAGCAGCATGTGCGCCCCATGACAGGATTTCAGGAAAAGAAACTGAAATAAAATGGTGTCAATGGAAGTGAAGCAGGCGCAGCAGAAGAGGCAGCTTGGAACTCCTCCTGGGACTGGGGCAGGAACAGAAATTGGGTGCTCTCTAGAAGCAAGGTCATGATTCTCAGGAAGACTACTGAGCTGGGGATCACACATGGAGGGAGGCACTACGGAAGGCCAAAGCTCAAGTAGAGATGAAACTGGTCAGTGTTCCCTCAGACTACAACCAAAGGCTTTTTGAAGTATGCTAATAACAACCGAGGCCGAAGGAAAGTACTGGACTGATACTTTATGAAGATGGCCACTGAAAAGTGGGGATGAAGAACAGACAGAGGCATTTAATGCTTTAGCATTGCCTCAGTCTTCAGTGTGCATGGTAGACCTGAGGTCCCAGGTCCTGTGAGTCAGAAGACCATGGCTGCAGGAGCCATGACTTTCCATTGGTGGACACTGCATTTGTAAGGGATCAGTCTTTGGGTCCGGAGCTGCACATGGGCACCCTGGGGAGAGCCCCACAGGGCTCCGCCCCATCTGAGCCCCCAGGTGCTAGAACCGAGGTCACCATGGTGTTCCCTACTAACACGCTGCTGGCCCGGCAACGGCTCCAGTGCCTGCAGGTACGGTGCTGCGAGCAGCAGCACCAGCGGCACTGGGGGTGCCAACCTCTTGTTTTTGAGGAGGAGCGCTCCCGTCTCACTGCTGTTCTAGCAGATTATTACACGTGCGTCTTTTCTCATCCTGCTCAGGATGGGGCAGTGGCTCTGCTGCTGCGGGTCCAGGTGAGTACCCAACAGCTCGGGGACGCGCCGGCACAGCAAGACCTTGCAGCAGCCGTCTTGCTCATGCCCAATGCTGTCTGCCCTGCAGGGATGACCCTGACCCCAGTGAGCACTATGAGCCCGAGCTGGCATTGCCAGGGAACATGGCTGTGCCAGAGGCACCAGGGCCATCGGGCTCTGCGGCTGCAGGAGCTCTGTTTGGCCGGCCCCTGGCAGATCTCTGCAGCCGAGGACGGATTGCTGCCTCAGCCCATCCAGGTAAGCCAGCCTGGCTGCGGGGTCCCCATCCCATCCCATCCTGCCAGCTCCTCCACAGACAGGCTGTCCCCAGCACCTACCTCAGGGCCTGTCTCCAGCCCAGCATCTCTCCTCCTCTGTGCCCTCAGGACCTGCTGGCTCTGCTCCATGAACATGGCCCATCCACCGAGGGGATCTTCCGGCTGGCAGCCAGCCAGCGCGCCTGCCGGGAGCTCAGGGAGGCCCTGGACAGCGGGCTTCCAGTTCAGCTGGAAACCCAGCCCGTGCTGCTGCTGGCTGTCCTCCTGAAGGTGAGCCCTGCTGACCCAGAGCCCTGCAGCTCTGGGCTCTCTTGCTGCTGATGGGCACCTGCGGGAGCACAAGCACAAACCCAGCTGCCTGCTCACGAGCCAGAGGGCTGGGGATGCTGCGGCTGGCTCCTGGGGCAGTGCCCAAAGCCTCACGCGGAGCCCTTGGCACTGCAGGACCTCCTCCCGGAAGATCCCCTCCAAGCTCCTCGACGTTGACTTGTTCGAGGAGTGGATGAGAGCCATGGAGAAGACCAGCAGGCAGGAGAGGCTGGCAGCTCTGAGACAGTAAGTGTGGCAGCAGCCAGCAGGGACTGCCACCGGCTGGGACTCCAATGCAAAGCACTGGCCTGCCTGAAATAGCCATGGCTCCTGCAAGCCACATTCTGCTGCTGTGCGGTTTAGATCTGGGGGATATAGAGAGGCACCAAAAAGCTTTTGTCTCTGGGAAGCACTTCCACAGCTGTTGGGGCTTGCTCCAACAAGGGCCCTTTTCAGAAGACAGGGAGGCAGGGAGGTGGTCCTATCTCAGCCAAGAGGCAGTCCCTCTGCTGTAGAGCAGGCAGTGGCCTTGGGTGAGATCAGCCTGGGAGACCTGTGTTGTCAACACCGACTTCATTAATGCTGTGCTCCTGTTCCCTCAGGGTGGCCAGCAGGCTACCAGTGGCCAACCTGCTCCTGCTGCGGCAGCTGCTGGTGCTGCTCAGCAGCATTAGCGACAACGTGGCCAGCACAAAGATGACGGCTGGGAACCTGGCCATCTGCCTGGCCCCAAACCTCCTGAGCCCACCCCAGGAGGTGCCCCTGGATGTCCTGGCTCAGGAGACAGGGAAGGTACGCTGTGTTCACCACCCCGCCTACAGCGTCCACAGCCCAGCCCAGCTTTGCTGCTCACAGGGTCCTGGCTGCCTCTTCCCATCAGCAGCCGGGAAGAGCAGCCCCACGGCTGCATCTTCCTCCACAGAAATGTGGGTCAGGCTGGGAAAGGCTGTTTGAGCCCTCATCACCCCCTTGCTGAAACCAGTCATTTGCTGTGTGCAGGTGACCCAGCTCGTCCAGTTCCTTATTGAGCACCACCAGGAACTCCTCAGGGAGCAGGTGGCCGGGCTGGCCACTGAGGGGGCTGAGGAGGCACCAGCACCACAGCCACAGCTGGAAACAGCAGAGGTAAGTGAAGTGCACGAGCAGTGGGACAACAAAAGGCTCCCCTCTCAGAAGGTGGGGCTGCTGCCACCACAGGGACAAGCACGCTCATCCACCAGCCTGCAGCTCTGCAAAGTGCAGAGCCAGGCTGATGCAGGTTGGCCATCCTGCTTTGTGAGGTGATCCCACCACAGCTGGCTCAGCTGAGCTGAGCAAACCCATGCAAGGGATGTGCCTTTTAGAGACAGGGTAGCAATTGTGCAGGGAGGTCCTTAGCCCCCTGCTAACCTACACATTTGCATTGCAGCTGCCTCCCATCGCTCCCGAGAGTGAACAGCAGAGGAGCTTTTCCGGGGAGAACAGGTAAAACTGCCTGGCTTTGCTTGGTTCAAGGTCATCGTGGCTTCACCTGTCTAACAATACTGTTGAATGGAAAGGTTCCCAGGCTCTTCTGGAACACCAGGAAGAGAAGAGCGAGCTGGGAAGAGGGCAGCGACGGAAACCGTGCAGAAAGAAGAGCAGAACCGAGCTCTCAGGGATGGGCAGCTGAAGAAATTTCAAGCAGCGGAAGAACAAAGCACCCAGGTATGTAGCAGAGCTTGTGCTCCATCTTTTTGCCAAGCTCTGGCTATAGGAAACGTTCCTGAGGTGCACAGGATTGTCCTGCCTTGGGGGAACATGTATGTCAGGAGAAACATGCTACCCTAGCATTGCTGCCAAACCTGTGATTTTAGGATGGCAGAGCAAGAGATGCTGCTGCTTGGGTTTTGGAAAGGACCATATCCCAGCTTCCAAGGGCTCCCTGCTGAGCCCTGCTGCCTGGCAAGGGGGCACTGCACATCTCTGTCAACTTCCCATGATCTTGGGCTATTACATGTACTGAGAAGGGGACCAAAGCAACACTGTAGTTGCCAGTAAGGAACCAGTAAGGAGCCTCTGTCCTGTGCTAACAATCACCCTTTTTACAGCATAGCTCTGAACAACCCAGGAGCCACGTCCCGCCTGCTCCTGCCCTCATGGCTTCATCAGCGCTTTCTGACTCTGCCCTTGTAGGTGCCCATCTACTGCTTCGCGTCCCGCACGGCATTCTGCTGCCTGGGCTTTGAGTTCCACCTTGCGGCCCCAGCACCACCTCGGCAAGCGCCAAGGACAGAACCACCGTGTCCTTCTGCTCTGGATAGAAGGTTCCATCACATCACCCCGGAGCCAGAGCAGCGCCCTCAGACCCATCCCAGCCCTTGCAGGAGGCCTTGCTGGCTCACTCTTCAGCTCTGCCCACCATGCATGACCATTGGAGCATCTCCACAAGTGGGGAGCTGGCCTCTGGGCTTCAGATGTTCACTACCATGTTTCTTACTGTCTTTGTTACTACGCTGGTTACTATGTTTATTGCCATATTCCTGCAGAATGGAAAACAGAAAAGAAAGTCTACTGAGAGAGTCTTTGGATTAGGAACGAAATGACAGAAAAGGTATTTATGCATGCAGAAGAACTCCTGCTACACCTTGAAAAAGATCAGATAAGCTCCAGGAGAGTACTGCCTGCTGTTGGAATACAGCTGCATATCCTAGACACCTGTTAAGGCCCAGAAGTAAAGAGAAACTTGCTTCTAAAAGAAAATGCAGGCAGGCAGCAGAAAGGAACACTGAATGGCACCACTGTGTTTTCATTGACAACTGATGGTGGTGGGGAGAGAGATGATGAAACAGAAACAAAAGAAACAACAAGGAAACAAAACTGAGAAAAGAACCAAAACAAAGCAACACAAAATCAAACAACACCCTCCATCCCCCACCCCATCCCCCCTAAAAAAAAAAAAAAAAAAAGAAAAAGAAAAAAAACCCAAACAAACAACCCCCTTAAATCCTATTTTGGGGGGGAAAAAAAAGAAAAAAAAAAAAAAAAGACAAAAATCCCTCAGATCCCTCTGCACTCTGATGGGGGAAACACTGGGAAATGTTAGCAGGTGGTCCGAGGCATCTGCAAACAAAGCTGTCTCAAAACTGGGTACCAACAGAGTGATTTGTTGGTAATAGGGGTGAGCGACTGACACGTGCTTATTCCCTTTTGCATTTGCTGGAATATATTGTGCAGACTGCCTGCAGTTCTCAGCGTTGCTTCATATGTATTATGCCTTTCTGAACTTTCTTTACCATTTCTATACAGAAATAAAGCGTCAAATGCATACCTGGCCAGTCTCTGTATTTGGATAAATCCCTTTCCCTTTTATCCCTCTCTCCATCTCTGGGTTTCTTTCCCTTCTCCTTCTCTCAGATACTTACCCGGCCAAGAAGACGAAAAAGGGCATGCAATGTTTGCATTTGTATAAGCCCTTTTTTCTCCCAGGAACCTTGTTTTTAACCCTAAAACACCCGAGGAGGCCTTTGCATCCAAGAAAAGGCCTTGAGAAGGAAAGAACTTGAGTACATTGCTGCTACTTCTAATCTGAGAAACACAAGCACTACTTTTGCCCAGAAGGCCACTGGGCAGTATTTATGTCATCTGGCTATGCTTTCATTCCATCCTTCTTCACATTCAGTACCACATGTAAAATACACAGTTTCAGGTATTGAAGTCCACAACTACATTTTAGCCTAAAAAGCTTTAAGATCCCACTGGTATTTCTTTGCATTGTATCTGCAATAGTAGCAGAAAGAAGTTTCAAGGTACAACTTATTCCTTTTCGGCTCCTTGACCAGTGAATCACAACATGAGCCAAAGCTTTCTAATGGCTAGTATTGCCCCCTACCATTTTTGTTAGCAAAAAGTAGAGTCTGGGTGTAAGTCTTGAGATCACTTCAAGAGCTACTCAATCCCTAACAGACTCACACCTTCTTTCCTCCCCTCTCATTTACAAGAAAAAATACCAAAGACTAAAGGCAGTAATCTTAAATTTTTGCAGTTGGTTTGGAAAACAGCAAGTTCCCTGACAAGTGACCGTAGCATTTCCATTACATAGCATTAAGCTATACTTCAAGAAACAGTAACAGCAAAGAGATGCATACACACTCAGATTCAACACCGACATCATGTAATTGCTACAGCAGCAACTATGTCCTCTGTTAATCAGAGCTGAATACTCTCCCGCATTTGCAATTACACTTTCAAATTCTATTTGTTTTGGCATAAGGAATATGCAAGCTGTTCAACTAGCAACTCTTGAAGGGTAAGAATAAGAATGAATCTTACTTATTCTCATGCTTACAGAAATTTTGTGCAGAGAAGGAATAGGGTTTCACATTTTCTCTGAGGAATTTTGTTCTAGATGAGTTTATTTTCGCAATGTAAGGCTGAAATGTACACATACCCATGAACATTAAAAAGAAAAAAACAAAACAACCCAAGTGAGCTTTAGGTGGGTAACATCCAACTGTGTTTGTATGGAAACTCTGAGCACTTTCTGATCACGGAGGAAAAGTATTGTCAATGTCACGTCACACATGAAATATGGGGAACTCCTCAGACTCAGAATCCAACCTTAAAAGCAATGATGTCATTCAACTTAGGCTTCCAACTTACCACATTTTTAAAGTCATCCTCTGCTTCATCAAATTTTCCTTGCTTGAGCAGTAAGTGTCCTCTCTGTAATCTCGCCTGAAATAAAACCATTTCTTTTTATGTACAAACTGGAATTCAGCAAATTATGAACATAAACTTCAGCTTCCTTTATCAAGAAAAAGAAAGTTGAATTTTACTACAGCTAACAAGCTGAAACAGATCACAACACCCGTTCCTCATCTTCTTGATTTGGCATTCTTAAAAAGCCTCTTTGATGGTAAAGGATCACTGCACCAGAACTGATGGAGAAAAAGCAGCCATAGTTTTTTATGAGCAGCTGAAACTCATGTAAAGAATTCATCTGAAGAGTTGCACAAAGCACAAGTTAATGTTTACCTTACACCAGTTACTTGATTATACACAGATTTAAGAAATCAGAATAAATATTGAATAACCACAAGCAAGAGAAATGTTCAGCGTAAACCCATGAGGAACATGAACTTAAATGAATCTACTACTAGTTGTTAGAATAACTGTCTAGACTGTACTCAGCATAGCTACAAATTAAGCACATACACCCCTGCTATTATTTTACCCTGTTAAAGAGCCTTATGAGTAATACTATATTTCTGTTGAGCAAAACCTGAAAAAAACAAATTTGAAGCAGGGGGGGTTTGTGCTTGAACACTTTCAATCGCAGTAATACTTACTGATGTGAAGTCCTGCCTTAATTCAACCGCTTTACTTAAATCACAAATTGCTGCTTTTGATTGCCCATGCTAAGTACACTGTGGCTCTTCTGTAATAAGCAATGTAGTTATCAGAGTCTGCCTCTGCAAGTGAACAAACAGTATCAGAATACTATCTCAAAGCAACTGAAACTTTGGGTAAAACAAAACTTTAATAACTAAAATTATCTGACTTTTAAGCCACTGGAAAAAAAGTGCACTTATAAACAAGGCATAACATTTGTAACAATAGTCCAAGCACTATGCAGTTTCATTTAACAATAAAGATTACAGAACTACAATAAACTCTAATGAGTACTGAAAGTGAAACATGTACACATTTTTCACCTTTGTACAGGAAAGCAGCCACTAATGCTAACCTTTTATCTCCAACCACATGCCTGCATTTGAAAGCATATTAATGCATAATTCTCCATTCACAGTCCCTGTCAATCATACAGGATGCAAGCAAGTAACTCCAAAATTACCAATATGCAAGTCCAATGCCCACACAGACACATAAACCAATCATCTATTGAACTAGCAGCAGCTTCTTTCTTTAATACTAAAGTGGGATACTAACACCCCCTTCTCCGTGACAGACAAATGGACATACATTAGTAAAACCTGAAGGCTAACTTCAAGGCCCACATATTCCACATTGTATGCTGGTCAAACTTCCAAGATCCGGCTATTTTAAAACAATTTTAAGGCTAGCACATACGTACCCCCTTACAGAAGGCAATCAGTTTCTGAAACTGAGTAAGACTTCCCTCAGTATTCTCCTCTAGGAAGTTTTTCAAAAGAAACAGGCTCTCAAGAGCAACTTAAACCACCCAACCAACCAACCATACACAGTAGACTTCTACTGTGCTATTAAAAAAATCACCAGAGTTTTGTAGACAAGACACCCATATCTGTCACAGAAAACAAGTATTTAATTGTCCTCATCTCATCTGAGGTTAAAGTTCAACTTTAAAATAAATGGAATAAACAGCACTGCCAAAAATCTTACGGTCAGATAACCAAGTTTCATAGCTGGCCACCTCTCTTACCAAAATGCTAGTTCAAGTCCCACTGGAAAAAGGTATCTGCAACCCTTTCCTCTCCAATGTGTTGGTTGTGAAAGTCAGAATGCCCAGCACTGAAACTGAATTACAACTTCCATGCTGTACAGCAACATGGTGGACATCTAGCATATTTAAATGTTGCTACCTTTCAAAAAAGGGAGGTATTAAATCCTACTGCATGCAACTAAATTATGTATGGTAGGGCACACATCAACAGCTGAAATTAAGGAACTTCATTAATACACAAAGGATGAAAGAGAGGAAAAGAGCAAACCCAGAAAGCACATTCCATCCAGAAGGATTATGGTCTTTCTGACAGTTTTTGCCTCAGTTCCCCAGTAACAGTAATGAACAGCAGTTGGCATTTACCCAGAGAGAAAGCATAAGCCATCAACATGACACGACTGAAAGAAACAGTTGTAAATTTAACGGGAGAGAAAACGGACAAGAGCTTTCTTCTACTTTAGAAGTTTGAACATAAGCAAAACAAAAAACAACCAACCAAAAACCCACAGAAAAACGAACAAGGAAAAAAAGTAGGCAGGCAAAACAAAACTATCCATTTACCTCTCTGTCTACAATAATGAAACACAGACAATTAGCATTAGAAACATTTCTCCCCTCCTCTACAAACACAGTCGGCAAACTGCACTTTCTTCTCAAAAAGGCAGAATACAAAAAAGAAACAAGTCTGATCACAGTTCCAGCAATCAGGCTCAAATCAACATACAGCTAAGCATCCTGTCAAGGCCACAACACAGGTGGTCATACCATAGTTTTACCGGCTGCTCCAACAAAGCAGAGGATTTCTTTCCTGCAGGCACCTGACACCACTGCCACCTGCATTTGAACAGCCACAAACTGTACTGGACTTCTCATCAAATCCAAGTTAAGGCTTGTCAACCAAGAGTAAAGGAATAAACCACACTGTAACACTAACTCTGCCCAGATCCCACAGGAATGCTTTGACAGCAACACACAGGGAAAAGGTGGAACAAGGAGCCTCTTGGTAGAACAAGGAGATTCCACATCACAGAGAAAGAGGAAGTTTCCCCTCCACTTCCTTTATGAAAGGGAGGTTGATCTCAGAAATCTCACAGAAAAATATGAATAACTCAACAATCAGCAAATATTTCATTTACACATCACTATTAGACCTAGACATAAATAGAAAGTGCTGAAGTGAAGAGCTCTCTCTGCTATTCTGACTGACTGGGGCCAAAAGCAACACACTGGGAAAAAAATTAACTGAAGTAGGATAGCAATGAGTGATCTTTCCCTGGAAAAATGAACCATCTTGTGAAGTGATAAAAGACTTGGGGAATTTTTCCCAAGTCAGTCTGGAAGCTGGAGAGAGTTGTGTGTCCCCCAGTGAAGGGGGGAAAAAGGAAGACGACAGCATTAGCAGTGAGTGAGGCAGCAGGCTTGAAGAAGTCAGCCAAGGATTTTGTCTGATAGGAACGACCTCGGGAAGATCAAGGACAGAACCAACAAACTGGAAATCAGACTTTCATTCAGACAAACTGCAGTCTGGAGAACAAGCTCATGGTTCAAAGTAAGCTTCATGGTTCAAACCTATGTAACTTCTGTGGTGCCGTCCACCCATTGTCCAGATATTGTGCCCACCTGGGCCAAATTCTCTGCCCAACATTCAGCATCTTCTTACCCACAGAAAAGTCAGACTGCAGGGAGTGGCGATTTCGGCAAAAGGAAACAGTTAACACTAAAGCACACCTTGTTTTAGTTAAAGTTCTGCTGTCTACAGGAGCTAATTGCAATTACAGACTTCTTTCCTTTCCCAAAGCACTGGCAATAGGTAATTGAAACATTGTCATAATTATCCTTTCTGAAGAAGCACAAATCAAATAAAATCACCACAACACTGGCTGTCTTGAAAAGGTATTGTCGTGGTTTAAACCAAGTCCCCCTACTCCCGGAGAGTTAGGAAGGAAAATCCAAAGAATGTAGCCCCCACGGATTGAGATAAGAACGGTTTAATAGCTAAGGCATAACACAAAACCCCTACTGCCATTTACTACTACAAATAATCATGATACTGCAAACAGCAAGTGAAAAGAATACAACACCCCACCAGCCACCGACCCATAACTCACTCCACCCTGCCCGGCCGAGCACCGTGTGCTCTCTCCTCCATTTTCCTCCAGAGCTCCACCTCTCCAGCTTTCTCTTTCCCAGTATCCATCCTGGGCATCACGTGCTATGGTATGGAATACCTCATGGGCTAGCCTGGGTCAGGTGTCCTGTCTCTCCTTCCTCCCGGCCTCCCCTCCTCCACCTGGCTGGAAAAAACCTTGAACAAAACAACCTCAAAACACGCTCAAACCATGACAGGTATCAAGATGATCTATTTATAAATGTTGATATATAGCTAGAGAGTAAGATGAAACGTTGCCTGTGCCCACAGTATAGCCCTATTCACTAATCACTCTGAAACCACCATCAGCACCTTCCCCTTTGAAGAACTGGGCAGAAGGAAACCAGAGAAAAAGGGAGGCTGAAAAACTCTCCCTGGAGTGATCTTACATAGAGGCACTATATTTGTGTCCTGCATGAGGCACTTCTGAAGACCCGTATGTTGTTACTATTCCTTTAACCATCCTTTTTCACCGTTAGTGTGGGAAGTGTGTGACAGATACACAGTTAGTATTTCCAGTAATGATACAAACAAGTGACATTCTATTCAAACTATTTAGACAACGGTGATAAAAATAAAGAAGCAGACTAGAAAAGGAAAAGGAATGTGTGTGTCAATAACTACCTGTAGCTTGAATGATGGAGGAATAATTTAGAGGATGCTATTAGAGCAGCACAATTCAAACAAATGTCAGGCAAGTTGGAAGCTAACTTGTTCATAATTTCTTTGATCACAATGTTTCACAGTGTTTAGCATGTGAGGGAGAGTTTTCACTTATTTAGAGTATAAAAAAGTTGGGTACGAATTATCAAGAGTTCATCTCATTCACCAAGCACCAAAAAGTAGCAGGAGGTAGTACAATGGCTGTTTAGAAAGCTCTCCTCCTTAGGAAGTTTTAAAAGAAGATCACATAGAGCCCATGCTGCTAAAATCCTTTCAAATGATAGTACAGGTTAGTGACACCACTTCAGGGCAACCTCCTAGACCCTATCTCGAGTATTCAAGAAGAAAAAGGGTCCTTTCCAACCCTAACTATCCCATCATTCTATGAAAAACAACATGGAAAGAGACATAATCGTAATCATCTCAGGAGACCTTGCCATAGACACTGTGCCCCCCAGCAGAGGTCTCGTGGAGAAAGCAGCATGTGCGCCCCATGACAGGATTTCAGGAAAGAAACTGAAATAAAATGGTGTCAATGGAAGTGAAGCAGGCGCAGCAGAAGAGCAGCTTGGAACTCCTCCTGGGACTGGGGCAGGAACAGAAATTGGGTGCTCTCTAGAAGCAAGGTCATGATTCTCAGGAAGACTACTGAGCTGGGGATCACACATGGAGGGAGGCACTACGGAAGGCCAAAGCTCAAGTAGAGATGAAACTGGTCAGTGTTCCCTCAGACTACAACCAAAGGCTTTTTGAAGTATGCTAATAACAACCGGAGGCCTAAGGAAAGTACTGGACTGATACTTTATGAAGATGGCCACTGAAAAGTGGGGATGAAGAACAGACAGAGGCATTTAATGCTTTAGCATTGCCTCAGTCTTCAGTGTGCATGGTAGACCTGAGGGTCCCAGGTCCTGTGAGTCAGAAGACCATGGCTGCAGGAGCTATGACTTTCCATTGGTGGACACTGCAGTTGTAAGGGATCAGTCTTTGGGTCCGGAGCTGCACATGGGCACCCTGGGGAGAGCCCCACAGGGCTCCGCCCCATCTGAGCCCCCATGTGCTAGGACCGAGGTCACCATGGTGTTCCCTACTAACACGCTGCTGGCCCGGCAACGGCTCCAGTGCCTGCAGGTACGGTGCTGCGAGCAGCAGCACCAGCGGCACTGGGGGTGCCAACCTCTTGTTTTTTGAGGAGGAGCGCTCCCGTCTCACTGCTGTTCTAGCAGATTATTACACGTGCGTCTTTTCTCATCCTGCTCAGGATGGGGCAGTGGCTCTGCTGCTGCGGGTCCAGGTGAGTACCCCAACAGCTCGGGGACGCGCCGGCACAGCAAGACCTTGCAGCAGCCGTCTTGCTCATGCCCAATGCTGTCTGCCCTGCAGGGATGACCCTGACCCCAGTGAGCACTATGAGCCCGAGCTGGCATTGCCAGGGAACATGGCTGTGCCAGAGGCACCAGGGCCATCGGGCTCTGCGGCTGCAGGAGCTCTGTTTGGCCGGCCCCTGGCAGATCTCTGCAGCCAGGACGGATTGCTGCCTCAGCCCATCCAGGTAAGCCAGCCTGGCTGCGGGGTCCCCATCCCATCACATCCTGCCAGCTCCTCCACAGACAGGCTGTCCCCAGCACCTACCTCAGGGCCTGTCTCCAGCCCAGCATCTCTCCTCCTCTGTGCACTCAGGACCTGCTGGCTCTGCTCCATGAACATGGCCCATCCACCGAGGGGATCTTCCGGCTGGCAGCCAGCCAGCGCGCCTGCCGGGAGCTCAGGGAGGCCCTGGACAGCGGGCTTCCAGTTCAGCTGGAAACCCAGCCCGTGCTGCTGCTGGCTGTCCTCCTGAAGGTGAGCCCTGCTGACCCAGAGCCCTGCAGCTCTGGGCTCTCTTGCTGCTGATGGGCACCTGCGGGAGCACAAGCACAAACCCAGCTGCCTGCTCACGAGCCAGAGGGCTGGGGATGCTGCGGCTGCTCCTGGGGGCAGTGCCCAAAGCCTCACGCGGAGCCCTTGGCACTGCAGGACCTCCTCCGGAAGATCCCCTCCAAGCTCCTCGACGTTGACTTGTTCGAGGAGTGGATGAGAGCCATGGAGAAGACCAGCAGGCAGGAGAGGCTGGCAGCTCTGAGACGAGTAAGTGTTGGCAGCAGCCAGCAGGGACTGCCACCGGCTGGGAACTCCAATGCAAAGCACTGGCCTGCCTGAAATAGCCATGGCTCCTGCAAGCCACATTCTGCTGCTGTGCGGTTTAGATCTGGGGATATAGAGAGGCACCAAAAAGCTTTTGTCTCTGGGAAGCACTTCCACAGCTGTTGGGGCTTGCTCCAACAAGGGCCCTTTTCAGAAGGACAGGGAGGCAGGGAGGTGGTCCTATCTCAGCAAAGGCAGTCCCTCTGCTGTAGAGCAGGCAGTGGCCTTGGGTGAGATCAGCCTGGGAGACCTGTGTTGTCAACACCCACTTCATTAACGCTGTGCTCCTGTTCCCTCAGGGTGGCCAGCAGGCTACCAGTGGCCAACCTGCTCCTGCTGCGGCAGCTGCTGGTGCTGCTCAGCAGCATTAGCGACAACGTGGCCAGCACAAAGATGACGGCTGGGAACCTGGCCATCTGCCTGGCCCCAAACCTCCTGAGCCCACCCCAGGAGGTGCCCCTGGATGTCCTGGCTCAGGAGACAGGGAAGGTACGCTGTGTTCACCACCCGCCTACAGCGTCCCCAGCCCAGCCCAGCTTTGCTGCTCACAGGGTCCTGGCTGCCTCTTCCCATCAGCAGCCGGGAAGAGCAGCCCCACGGCTGCATCTTCCTGCACAGAAATGTGGGTCAGGCTGGGAAAGGCTGTTTGAGCCCTCATCACCCCCTTGCTGAAACCAGTCATTTGCTGTGTGCAGGTGACCCAGCTCGTCCAGTTCCTCATTGAGCACCACGAGGAACTCCTCAGGGAGCAGGTGGCCGGGCTGGCCAGTGAGGGGGCTGAGGAGGCACCAGCACCACAGCCACAGCTGGAAACAGCAGAGGTAAGTGAAGTGCACGAGCAGTGGGACAACAAAAGGCTCCCCTCTCAGAAGGTGGGGCTGCTGCCACCACAGGGACAAGCACGCTCATCCACCAGCCTGCAGCTCTGCAAAGTGCAGAGCCAGGCTGATGCAGGTTGGCCATCCTGCTTTGTGAGGTGATCCCACCACAGCTGGCTCAGCTGAGCTGAGCAAACCCATGCAAGGGATGTGCCTTTTAGAGACAGGGTAGCAATTGTGCAGGGAGGTCCTTGCCCCCTGCTAACCTACACATTTGCATTGCAGCTGCTGCCTCCCATCGCTCCCGAGAGTGAACAGCAGAGGAGCTTTTCCGGGGAGAACAGGTAAAAACTGCCTGGCTTTGCTTGGTTCAAGGTCATCGTGGCTTCCACCTGTCTAACATACTGTTGAATGGAAAGGTTCCCAGGCTCTTCTTGGAACACCAGGAAGAGAAGAGCGAGCTGGGAAGAGGGCAGCGACGGGAAACCGTGCAGAAAAGAAGAGCAGAACCGAGCTCTCAGGGATGGGCAGCTGAAGAAATTCAAGCAGCGGAAGAACAAAGCACCCAGGTATGTAGCAGAGCTTGTGCTCCATCTTTTTGCCAAGCTCTGGCTATAGGAAACGTTCCTGAGGTGCACAGGATGGTCCTGCCTTGGGGGAACATGTATGTCAGGAGAAGACATGCTACCCTAGCATTGCCTGCCAACCTGTGATTTTAGGATGGCAGAGCAAGAGATGCTGCTGCTTGGGTTTTGGAAAGGACCATATCCCAGCTTCCAAGGGCTCCCTGCTGAGCCCTGCTGCCTGGCAATGGGGCACTGCACATCTCTGTCAACTTCCCATGATCTTGGGCTATTACATGTACTGAGAAGGGACCAAAGCAACACTGTAGTTGCCAGTAAGGGAACCAGTAAGGAGCCTCTGTCCTGTGCTAACAATCACCCTTTTTACAGCATAGCTCTGAAACAACCCAGGAGCCACGTCCCGCCTGCTCCTGCCCTCATGGCTTCATCAGCGCTTTCTGACTCTGCCCTTGTAGGTGCCCATCTACTGCTTCGGGTCCCGCACGGCATTCTGGCTGCCTGGGCTTTGAGTTCCACCTTGCGGCCCCAGCACCACCTCGGCAGCGCCAAGGACAGAACCACCGTGTCCTTCTGCTCTGGATAGAAGGTTCCATCACATCACCCCGGAGCCAGAGCAGCGCCCTCAGACCCATCCACAGCCCTTGCAGGAGGCCTTGCTGGCTCACTCTTCAGCTCTGCCCACCAATGCATGACCATTGGAGCATCTCCACAAGTGGGGGAGCTGGCCTCTGGGCTTCAGATGTTCACTACCATGTTTCTTACTGTCTTTGTTACTACGCTGGTTACTATGTTTATTGCCATATCCTGCAGAATGGAAAACAGAAAAGAAAGTCTACTGAGAGAGTCTTTGGATTAGGAACGAAATGACAGAAAGGTATTTATGCATGCAGAAGAACTCCTGCTACACCTTGAAAAAGATTCAGATAAGCTCCAGGAGAGTACTGCCTGCTGTTGAATACAGCTGCATATCCTAGACACCTGTTAAGGCCCAGAAGTAAAGAGAAACTTGCTTCTAAAAGAAAATGCAGGCAGGCAGCAGAAAGGAACACTGAATGGCACCACTGTGTTTTCATTGACAACTGATGGTGGTGGGGAGAGAGATGATGAAACAGAAACAAAAGAAACAACAAGGAAACAAAACTGAGAAAAGAACCAAAACAAAGCAACACAAAATCAAACAACACCCTCCATCCCCCACCCCATCCCCCCTAAAAAAAAAAAAAAAAAGAAAAAGAAAAAAACCCCAAACAAACAACCCCCTTAAATCCTATTTTGGGGGGGAAAAAAGAAAAAAAAAAAAAAAGACAAAATCCCTCAGATCCCTCTGCACTCTGATGGGGGGAAACACTGGGAAATGTTAGCAGGTGTCCGAGGCATCTGCAAACAAAGCTGTCTCAAACTGGGTACCAACAGAGTGATTTGTTGGTAATAGGGGTGAGCGACTGACACGTGCTTATTCCCTTTTGCATTTGCTGGAATATATTGTGCAGACTGCCTGCAGTTCTCAGCGTTGCTTCATATGTATTATGCCTTTCTGAACTTTCTTACCATTTCTATACAGAAATAAAGCGTCAAATGCATACCTGGCCAGTCTCTGTATTTGGATAAATCCCTTCCCTTTTATACCTCCTCTCCATCTCTGGGTTTCTTCCCTTCTCCTTCTCTCAGATACTTACCCGGCCAAGAAGACGAAAAAAAGGGCATGCAATGTTTGCATTTGTATAAGCCCTTTTTTCTCCCAGGAACCTTGTTTTTAAACCCTAAAACACCGAGGAGGCCTTTGCATCCAAGAAAAGGCCTTGAGAAGGAAAGAACGTGAGTACATTGCTGCTACTTCTAATCTGAGAAACACAAGCACTACTTTTGCCCAGAAGGCCACTGGGCAGTATTTATGTCATACTGGCTATGCTTTCATTCCATCCTTCTTCACATTCAGTACCACATGTAAAATACACAGTTTCAGGTATTGAAGTCCACAACTACATTTTAGCCTAAAAGCTTTTAAGATCCCACTGGTATTTCTTTGCATTGTATCTGCAATAGTAGCAGAAAGAAGTTTCAGGTACAACTTATTCTTTTCGGCTCCTTGACCAGTGAATCACAACATGAGCCAAAGCTTTCTAATGGCTAGTATTGCCCCTACCATTTTTGTTAGCAAAAAGTAGAGTCTGGGTGTAAGTCTTGAGATCACTTCAAGAGCTACTCAATCCCTAACAGACTCACACCTTCTTTCCTCCCCTCTCATTTACAAGAAAAAATACCAAAGACTAAAGGCAGTAATCTTAAATTTTTGCAGTTGGTTTGGAAACGGCAAGTTCCCTGACAAGTGACCGTAGCATTTCCATTACATAGCATTAAGCTATACTTCAAGAAACAGTAACAGCAAAGAGATGCATACACACTCAGATTCAACACCGACATCATGTAATTGCTACAGCAGCAACTATGTCCTCTGTTAATCAGAGCTGAATACTCTCCCGCATTTGCAATTACACTTTCAAATTCTATTTGTTTTGGCATAAGGATATGCAAGCTGTTCAACTAGCAACTCTTGAAGGGTAAGAATAAGAATGAATCTTACTTATTCTCATGCTTACAGAAATTTTGTGCAGAGAAGGAATAGGGTTTCACATTTTCTCTGAGGAATTTTGTTCTAGATGAGTTTATTTTCGCAATGTAAGGCTGAAATGTACACATACCCATGAACATTAAAAAGAAAAAAAACAAACAACCCAGTGAGCTTTAGGTGGGTAACATCCAACTGTGTTTGTATGGAAACTCTGAGCACTTTCTGATCACGGAGGAAAAGTATTGTCAATGTCACGTCACACATGAAATATGGGGAACTCCTCAGACTCAGAATCCAACCTTAAAAGCAATGATGTCATTCAACTTAGGCTTCCAACTTACCACATTTTTAAAGTCATCCTCTGCTTCATCAAATTTTCCTTGCTTGAGCAGTAAGTGTCCTCTCTGTAATCTCGCCTGAAATAAAACCATTTCTTTTTATGTACAAACTGGAATTCAGCAAATTATGAACATAAACTTCAGCTTCCTTTATCAAGAAAAGAAAGTTGAATTTTACTACAGCTAACAAGCTGAAACAGATCACAACACCCGTTCCTCATCTTCTTGATTTGGCATTCTTAAAAGCCTCTTTGATGGTAAAGGATCACTGCACCAGAACTGATGGAGAAAAAGCAGCCATAGTTTTTATGAGCAGCTGAAACTCATGTAAAGAATTCATCTGAAGAGTTGCACAAAGCACAAGTTAATGTTTACCTTACACCAGTTACTTGATTATAACAGATTTAAGAAATCAGAATAAATAATTGAATAACCACAAGCAAGAGAAATGTTCAGCGTAAACCCATGAGGAACATGAACTTAATGAATCTACTACTAGTTGTTAGAATAACTGTCTAGACTGTACTCAGCATAGCTACAAAATTAAAGCACATACACCCCCTGCTATTATTTTACCCTGTTAAAAGCTTATGAGTAATACTATATTTCTGTTGAGCAAAACCCTGAAAAAACAAATTTGAAGCAGGGGGGGTTTTGCTTGAACACTTTCAATCGCAGTAA